>NC_067249.2:95776705-100776705 GCF_019359855.2 Lolium perenne
TAAGGCGGCGCGGCCTAGGGGGGGCCCGCGCGGCCCTATGGTGTGGCCCCCTCGGCCGGCCTCCGACGCCCTCCTTCGGACTATATATTGCCTTCGACCTAAAAACGCACGGGGAGAAGTCGAAGTCACCAGAAAGCCTCCAGCACGCCGCCACATCGCGAAACTCCATCGCGGGAGCCAGAAGTCTCTGTTCTGGCACTCCGCCGGGACGGGGAATTGGAGGAGATCATCGCCATCATCACCGCCAACGCCTCTCCATCAACCAGCCATGCTTCCCCATCCATGTGTGAGTAATTCCCCCGCTGTAGGCCGAAGGGGATGGTAGGGATTGGATGAGATTGGTCATGTAATAGCATAAGATTGTTAGGGCATAGTGCCTAGTGTCCGTAATTGGTACTTTGATGATATTGTTGCAACTTGTTATGCTTAATGCTTGTCACTAGGGCCCGAGTGCCATGATCTCAGATCTGAACATGTTATTATTTCATCATGATATTCATTGTTTATTGATCTTACCTGCAAGTTGTATACACATGTCGCTGTCCGGAACCAATGGCCCCGAAGTGACAGAAATCGGGACAACCGGAGGGGATGGTAGTGATGTGAGGATCACATGTGTTCACGGAGTGTTAATGCTTTGCTCCGGTACTCTATTAAAAGGAGTACCTTAATATCCAGTAGTTTCCCTAGAGGCCCGGCTGCCACCGGCTGGTAGGACAAAAGATGTTGTGCAAGTTTCTCATTGCGAGCACGTACGACTATAATTGGAACACATGCCTATTGATTGCTTTGTACTTGGAGACCGTATTATTATTATCTGCAAATGCCCTGCTATGATTGTTACATGAGTTTCTCTCATCCATGCAATGCCCGTCATCCGTCCCCGTGCCTACAGTATTTTAATCCTGCTGTTTACTATAATCACTACTGCTGTCTCTGTTACTCTGCTGCTGTTATTTCGCTACTGCTACTGCTATAAAACTGTTACTACTGATAAACTCTTGCGAGCAAGTCTGTTTCCAGGTGCAGCTGAATTGACAACTCTGCTGTTAAGGCCTCCAAGTGTTCTTTGTCTGCCCTTGTGTCGAATCAATAAATTGGGTTATACTACCCGCGAAGACTGCTACGATCCCCTATACTTGTGGGTCATCAAGACTGTTTTCTGGCGCCGTTGCCGGGGAGCATAGCTTTATTTGGAAGTTCACTTGGATTGATATTGTTCGCTGCAAATTCTCCATCATGGGTAAAGCTCGTGATTCTAAAGTCGCCATATTACCATCCACTACAAGAAAAGGTACAACTCTAAGTACCTCTGCTACACTTGATTCACCATCTGTGATAAGCCAACTTGTTTCACCGCCACAAGCTTCGCTTGGTGGTACGTCTGTTGAATCTGAAAACTCTCAAATATTGATAATGTTTCTGCTGTGCTTGATGATAGTGGTTCGTTGGGATTCTTTCTGGATGCTACAATTGCTAGGTCTAGACAAATTGAAAATGCTGAAACTCCTGATGAAAATGCCACTACACCTGTTAATTCACCTGAACTTGATTATTCTAGTGATGATCCTGATGAAGATTATGTGGAGCTTAATGATGATTTTATTGATAAATGCAATTCTATTACTGATGCAAGAAACATTAAAAAGTTTCTCGCACAATATACTGTTAGACATAAGCTATCTCCTGATCCTGAATTTGCCACATCTCCTATATGCATTAAGGATAAAGATTATGATTTTTCTCTTGATCTATCTCATATAGCTATTGTAGAGAAAGCACCCTTTTGTGGTACTGAAAAAGAAAGTGCTGTAGAACACATGAATGAACTTTCTTCTATGAGTAGCTTGTTTTCTGATGATATCAAGATGCGTACTTACTTTGTCATTAAAAAAATTCCTTTCTCATTAAAGGATGATGCTAAAACTTGGTATAATAATTTGCCTCCGAGTTCTATTAAAAGTCCATCTGATTTGCGTGATGTTTTCTTTCGAAAATACTTTCCTGCTAGTGCTCAACATGCTGCTTTAGAGAGAATTTACAGATTTGATTAGGGAGATGAAGAGAAATTGCCTGCGGCATGGGCAAGATTTTGTTCTCTTATCAGAGCTCGACCTGGACATGATTTAGAAAAGAATGATCTACTTGATATATTTTATAGTGTACTAACCATTGAATCTAGAGCATATTTGGATAGTTGTGCTGGTTGTGTTTTCAGGAAAAGAACTCCAGACGAAGCTGAAGATTTATTGGCTAGAATAAGCCGGAATCATGATGATTGGGATACACCTAAACCAACTCCAACGCCAATATTGAAGAAGAGGGGTTTAATTGAATTGAATGAAGAAGATATGCGGGAAGCTAAGAAGTCTCTCTAGGAGAAAGGTATTAAATCCGAAGATGTGAAGAATCTACCTCCTATAGAAGATATATGTGAGATAATTCCCCCTTCACCCATGATTGAGGTAAACTCCCTTCAACGCTTTACTAGGGAAGATATTCTGTATTCGAAACCTCCTGCACAATGCTTAGATGTGTTTGATAATTATATTGTTAAGCAAGAAAATTTTAATATGAGAGTAGAGAATCATCTAATGGAAAATTCTCAAGCTATTAACAATTTGCATGATATTGTGGAGAGAACCTCCAATGATGTTAAGATGCTTGTTAAACATTTTCAAATGATTCAAACTCAAATTGATCAACTCACTAAAGTGCAAAATGACTTGCTAAATAATAATTCTAAAGAGAAACATGCTTATGAAGTAACAACTAGAGGTGGTGTCTCTACCCAGGATCCTCTATAGCCTGAAGGGCATCCCAAAAGAATTGAACAAGATTCTCAACGCATTGTACCTAGTGCTCATTCTAAGAAAAAGAAGAAGAAGAAACATAAAAATGTTGTAGAATCCTCTGAGCCTGTTAATGATCCTAATAGTATTTCTATTTCTGATGCTGAAACTGAAAGTGGTAATGAACATAATAATGATAATGATAATGATAAGAATGATGCTTCTGATAAAGAAGAGGAAGAAGATGAACCTGAAAAGCATGTTAAAAATAAAAAGTATACTAAAGAAGATTTTATTGCTAAGAAACATGGTAATGAAAGAGAACCTTGGATGCAAAAGCAAATGCCTTTTCCTGCTAAGAAATTAAAATCAAAGGAAGAAGAACACTATAATAAATTTTGTGATTGGATGAAACCTTTATTCTTGCAAATCCCTTTGACTGATGCTATTAAATTGCCTCCTTATTCAAAGTATATGAAAGATATTGTTACTAACAAGAGGAAAATCCCCAATGAGGAAATTTCCACTATGCTTGCTAATTACTCTTTCAATGGCAAAGTGCCAAAGAAGTTGGGCGACCCAGGTATACCTACTATTCCTTGTTCTATTAAGAATAATTATGTTAAAACTGCTCTATGTGACTTGGTAGCCGGTGTTAGTGTTATGCCTTTTTCTCTTTATAAGAGACTTTATCTAGATAGGTTGATACCCACTGATATATCTTTGCAAATGGCTGATAAATCTACTGATATTCCTGTTGGTATATGTGAGGATGTTCCTGTTCAAGTTACTACTAACTGCTCGATATTAACTGATTTTGTTGTGTTGGAAATGCCTGAAGATGATAATATGTCTATTATTCTTGGGAGACCTTTTCTTAACACCGCAGGGGCTGTTATTGATTGCAATAAAGGAAAGGTTACTTTCAATGTTGATGATAAGGAGCATACTGTCTATTTCCCAAAGAAGATTGATAAAGTATGTGGAGTCAATACTATTTCTAATGTGAGAACTATCAAAGTTGGAACTATCGATTGTCCTATATATGAGCCTAAAGAAGGTTATCAAAATCTTATGATTGGATCCATATCGATACAATTCAAGGTAACATGATTGATTTGAGGTTTATTTCTTCATATGCTATGTAAAAATTATTCGGTGGAAAGACTTGATCAACCTTGTTAACGAATGCTTTTTATATGCATAGAGGAGGTAAACAACATCTCTTTCTTCCTCCACTTGTCTTACTTGCTGTAGCACTTTTGATTTGCAAAGTTCCTTAGTTAATTAGAGTTTTCAAAATATTTCCTGGCCAGTAATAATAAACTTAATACCCAGAAATGTGCATTTTTCAAAGTTTTCAAAAATTCACAAAAATTATACCGTTGGTCCTATTTTTTGAAGAGGCACCTGGGAGCACCAGAGGATGACCTGTGGGGCACCCCAGGGTGCCACACCACCAGCCGGCGCGGCCAAGGAAGGGGGCGCGCCACCCTGTGGTGTGGGCCCCTCCTTGCCCCACTTTAGCATCTCTTCCTCCCAGAATCTTCTCTCTCCCGAAAAAACTCGAACCAGCTTTCTCTCACTCGCGTTTTTGCTCAAGAGCTCAGGATTTTTTGATCTCTTTGCTCAGCCCAGATTTCTGTCTGAAATTTGGCACATTTGCTCTCCGGTATGTGACTCCTCCGCCTATCCAAGTAGAATTTTGTTTGGTTGAGTATATCTTGAATATTTTGCTGCTGTAGGTAACATGTTTAGTGAGCTTGCATGCTTGTTCTAAGTTGTATAAACTAGTTTTGATGCATGATTAGTACTCTAGCAAGTTCCTATAGTAGTTCCCCTTGATTATATGTCACCAAATCAAGTTTTATATCACTTGTTGAAAAATTTCAGAAAAGAAAGATGAAGAAGTTCAACTTTGGAGAATTGTTCAAGAGAGGAACAACCAGCACCGGGAGGCCTTCCAGGACCGCCACCCGGCTTAGGCGATCGTACAATGAGGATATCATCGCGCCTAGCTTCGCGCCCGAAGAGGACAACGGGGCTCCTAATGCTTCGTCTTTTCCATGCTATGATTTTCTGAGAAATGCAGGGATATTGGATGATTTCTTCACCCTTGTCAATAGGGCGGGCTTAACCACCTACGTGGGAGACAAAAGGGAGCAATACTACATGCTCACCAAAATTTTCGTCGAGAGCTTCAAGTTCAACAACAAGCAATATGAACCGACAGTTGCATTCAAGATCTATGATAATCCTGTTACTATGGAATTGGAAGACTTTTGTCGTGCATTGGATATTTCCCCTGTAGGTACAGCAAGGAGGATTGATGACAACCCCCGGGACCTGTTGGAGCTCTATCGAGGGATCACCGATGATGATTGTCGCACCATTCAGCGTGGCAAGATAAGGAACATTCAACTCCCCGCCATTAAATATTTTGCATATTACATTGCTACTAGCATTCTTGGTAGGGAGAACACTAGCAATATTTCTAGTTACCATCTTGCTTTCTTGAATATTGCACTTACTGGTCGGACATCTTATCATCTTGGTTCTCTTATTGCTTGCCGCCTGTCTAATAGGGGGCCTATTTTTGGAGGAACTATTGCACTACGCGTTTTAACACATTTAAGACTTCCTCTTGATCCTAATGATGTGCCATTAACCCCTAGGAGGCTTGATATTGCTGCTATGAAAAGCCATCATTTTGTTACCACTGATTCCACTTTAGATAACATGGTCTATAGAATGTTGTTTGCTGACGGGGATGAGAAGGAAATCCCTCTTCCCCAGCCGGGTTTGTTCAGTATTGACAGGGAACCATGGTCGCGCACTAAGGAGGAGGTGGATGAACATATGAAGATACAAGACTTCCACCAGCAGCATGACTCCGAGGACGCCGAGCCCTCCTACGACTACACCGTCACGTATCCGGGTGCTTCTTCTAGCACATACCCGGAATATGATCCATCTTCGTCGTACTACGGAGATACTACCTCATGGGCTCGATGGGATTGAACTCCACTTAGGACAAAAGCCTAAGCTTGGGGGGAGGTATACCGGCATCACTCATTCTTTGCATATTATGATTGCTGGATACTTGTATATACTTGTTTTGTTCGTTTGAGTAGTTTTCTAACGAGAGGGAGATGATATTTGGGGAAGTGCTGCCTGAAAACAGATTCTGGACTGTTACCGAAAAAATTCTCAAAAATATCCAGAACAGTATTTTGCGAAGCCAATTTTTGTGCATGTTCTCCAGGTTGTTATCTAACTTTCATTAGTTGAACACTTTTCGATTTGAGCAGTGGAAAAATTTATTAAAAATCGGGTACTGTACTGCTGTCAAGTTTGACGAATTTCTGCTGCTTTCTGTTTATGTGAGTTTTCTAGTTTACCGTTTCTTGTTTTCGCTTTGTTTCCTTCCCAAAACACAAAAAGACCAAAAATATTTCTGTTGTTTCTCTTCATAATTTGTTTGCTTTGGTTTCTTGCATTTGTTTCGCTTTATTTGCTATTGTTAGTTTGCTATAAGAAAACCCAAAAAGATTTCACTTTGTTTGCTTGTTTCTCTTTGTTCTTGTTTCTAATTCGAAAACACCAAAAATATTTGCTGTTCTTCTTTGGTTTGTAAAGTTCATCTTGAGTTCAATGGTCTTCGGTGGCTGGAGCGTGGTTTTCATTTCATATTATCCAAGGTACACAAGTGAAAGGCAATAATGACGATCTACGACAATTGGATTGTGGTGAGAGGCTGGTATGAACTCTATTTGTTTTCATTTTTGTACATATACTCATCCATGTGAGCATGCTTAGTTGGTTCATGTGAGGTATATGTTATTTGAGAAAGTCTAGTAGTTTATGATCTCTCATGTTTAGCTCCAATCTATTAATATGAGTAGCATGTCATGGATGTTTGCTTGCATTGTTTTATTCATAAGTAAGTATGGCATTGTGGTATCCTCTTCTGAATAATTCATTTATATCGACTTGGCACATGCTCACGCATGCATATGACTGAACAAAAAGTCAATTAAGCCTCGATGATCTATATTGCTTCAGAGTTCTTGTATCACTTTTATGCCTCCGTTAATTTATTTTGCCGCAAGCATGATTATGACAGTTACTGCTCTCTTGATTTGTCGCTCCCTAGTCTATTGCTAGCCTTCACTTGTACTGAGCGGGAATGCTACTCGTGCTTCCAAACACCTGAAAACCAAGTTGTTCCAAAAGTGTCCACCATAAATACCTATGCATGGCATTTCAAACCATTCCAAGTAAATTCTCATGCGCTACCTTTAAAACCTTCAAAATGCTTCTCAATTTGTGTTAATGTTTCATAGCTCATGAGGAAGTATGTGGTGTTTAGCTTTCAACCTTGTCATTTACTTTTGACAGACTCTCATATGGACTAGTGGCACATCCGCTTATCCAATAATTTTGCAAAAAGAGCTGGCAATGGGATTCCATCCGAATTAATTAACTTAAATAGACACTCCTCCATGGTTTGTGATTGTTGGACGGCACCCAAAGGATTCGGTTAGCCATGGCTTGTGTAAGCAAAGGTTGGGGGGAGTGTCATCATCATAATAAAACTAAAATAAAAAGGCACTCCTTCATGGTATGAGATTGTTGGCAGGCACCCGAGGATTCGGTTAGCCATGGTTTGTGTAAGAAAGGCTAGAAGGAGTGCCACATAAACATGCAAATAATTCATGGGAGCCGCTCTTGGGAGTCCGGTTGGCGAGGTAGTTAGTGTACCCATTACCATTCGTTGACAACAACAAACACCTCTCAAAATAATTTTACTCCTGATTTCAAAAATGAAAAGCTCTAGCGCATGTTAATCCCTGCTTCCCTCTGCGAAGGGTCAATCTTTCACTTTTATGTTGTGTCTCCATTATTTCTTTGAGCACTATCTTGAGAGCACAACTGTCATTCTTAGTATAATATGCTTGTCTCAAAATATGATTGATTGTGGTATAACTTTGATGCTTTTATCTTTGACAATCACTACTTCTAGTCTTTCTATGAACTCCAGAGGTGCCTGGGCATTTATGTTTTGCCGATCAAATACGGGCAAGCGAGATACCACTCTATCATACTCTCTTATGAACATTGCAATCCTGCTTATATACATGATTCATGATGCTTATTATTAATTGTTGGTACCTCTTCATGATTGACATAGCTGTTAGATGATCTTATTTGTATGCATCTCATTATGAACTGCTTAAGTATTAGCCATATCATGAGAATATATACATCATATGAGCAAATGTGTTCGTGAAAGTTATTTTATCGCTCAGTTGTTAACTGAATTGCTTGAGGACAAGCAATAAGCTAAACTTGGGGGGAGTTGATACGTCCAAAACGTATCTACTTTCCCGAACACTTTTGCTATTGTTTTGCCTCTAATTTGTGTATTTTGGATACAACTAACACGGATTAACGCTGTTTTCAGCAGAACTGTTCTGGTGTCTCGTTTTTGTGCAGAAATCCAACTTTCAGGAAAATCCTCGGAATTTATGCAGAAGGCCCTATTTTCCCAGAATACTGACGGAGCGAGAAGGACAAGTAAGGTGGAGGCCCGAGGGCCCCACACCATAAGGCGGCGCGGCCTAGGGGGGGGGGCCGCGCGGCCCTATGGTGTGGCCCCCTCGGCCGGCCTCCGACGCCCTCCTTCGGACTATATATTGCCTTCGACCTAAAAACGCACGGGGAGAAGTCGAAGTCGCCAGAAAGCCTCCAGAATGCCACCACATCGCGAAACTCCGTCGCGGGAGCCAGAAGTCTCCGTTCTGGCACTCCGCCGAGACGGGGAATTGGAGGAGATCATCGCCATCATCACCGCCAACGCCTCTCCATCAACCAGCCATGCTTTCCCCATCCATGTGTGAGTAATTCCCCCGCTGTAGGCCGAAGGGGATGGTAGGGATTGGATGAGATTGGTCATGTAATAGCATAAGATTGTTAGGGCATAGTGCCTAGTGTCCGTAATTGGTACTTTGATGATATTGTTGCAACTTGTTATGCTTAATGCTTGTCACTAGGGCCCGAGTGCCATGATCTCAGATCTGAACATGTTATTATTTCATCATGATATTCATTGTTTATTGATCTTACCTGCAAGTTGTATACACATGTCGCTGTCCGGAACCAATGGCCCCGAAGTGACAGAAATCGGGACAACCGGAGGGGATGGTAGTGATGTGAGGATCACATGTGTTCACGGAGTGTTAATGCTTTGCTCCGGTACTCTATTAAAAGGAGTACCTTAATATCCAGTAGTTTCTCTTGAGGCCCGGCTGCCACCGGCTGGTAGGACAAAAGATGTTGTGCAAGTTTCTCATTGCGAGCACGTACGACTATAATTGGAACACATGCCTATTGATTGCTTTGTACTTGGACACCGTATTATTATTATCTGCAAATGCCCTGCTATGATTGTTACATGAGTTTCTCTCATCCATGCAACGCCCGTCATCCGTCCCCGTGCCTACAGTATTTTAATCCTGCTGTTTACTATAATCACTACTGCTGTCTTTGTTACTCTGCTGCTGTTATTTCGCTACTGCTACTGCTATAAAACTGTTACTACTGATAAACTCTTGCGAGCAAGTCTGTTTCCAGGTGCAGCTGAATTGACAACTCTGCTGTTAAGGCTTCCAAGTGTTCTTTGTCTCCCCTTGTGTCGAATCAATAAATTGGGTTATACTACCCGCGAAGACTGCTACGATCCCCTATACTTGTGGGTCATCAAGGTCCATGTCGTAGATCATGTGTAGCATAGATGATGTCGATGATTCTCGAAATTATTTTTCTATCGGGTGCGTGGCAGCGCTCCCGATGGGGGTAGCCCCCGAGTCTATGGGCAAGTGCTTGCACTTGGGCGACTCAAGTTGTACTACTCGATGAAGTACCTGACTATATTTCTGGCGCAACCCCTCTTTTTATCGACTCATGTTGGAGGACTTTAATGAAATCCAGCGCTCCCGATGGGAGTAGGCTCCACTCGAGTCACAGAGTTGAGTTGAGTCTACATACCTTTATATATTTACCTGCAAGACAAAAACACGAAAACTCGGGTCGAGTAAACTAATTTGCTATCTTGTCTTATTTTGATATACATTTTTCTTCATGAAGCCGAAGCTTTGGGTAAATATCTTTGCTATATTTATTGGAGTCGTGGAATAGGATGAAATAGGGTGAAATCTCCAGACTTCATTTCTTTGTTTTTCATATCTTTTGAGTGCACAGAAACACCATATTTTTCTCAACTTCTATATTGCACAGGGATATTGGTAAATAGGGCTGGTTCATCCGAAAGCTCGGGTACCAGTTAATGCACTTGTGGCAATCCGTATAAACCTACTTCAAACTCGCGTCCCCGGACACGAATTCGGGATACTGGCGTAATTCGACATGTGCCGCTTAAGGTCTTACCAGATGCCGAATTCCAGTCATGTTTTATCGGGTACCTAACGCGTCCGTTAGGATTTTTCTCCGTATCTATTGATACGGAAAAAAGTAGCAAAGCGCCGTCAGAGCCGGTGCCACGCCGCGCAGGACGGATCCTGGGGACTTACCTTCGCAAAGTATTGCGGCATTCAGAGATTAATTCGCGACTGAGGCGCTCTGAGAATATATTGTCGAGTACCGTTTTTCCGGGTTGCTATCTTTTGTCGAATAGGATCTTGATGCTCCTTCTATATTGACTTGCTATATTGAATTTTATTTTTCTTCGGGTGCGCGACCAGCGCTCCCGATGGGAGTAGCCCCCGAGGCTACATCCGAGTGTTTGCACTTGGGTGTAGGCTCAACTTTCTTTATCGACTTCCTTGAAGTATGTTTTTAGCTCCTCCTTGAAGAAAATCTCTTCGGGTCCTCCTTGAAGAAGATTTCGTCGAGTTCCTCCTTAAGTAATATTTCTTCGAGTCATTGATGACCCACAAGTATAGGGGATCGCAACAGTCTTCGAGGGAAGTAAAACCCAATTTATTGATTCGACACAAGGGGAGACAAAGAACACTTGGAAGCCTTAACAACGGAGTTGTCAATTCAGTTGCACCTGGAAACAGACTTGCTCGCAAGGGTTTATCAGTAGTAACAGGTTTATAGCAGTAGCAGTAGTGAAATAACAGCAGCAGAGTAACAGAGACAGCAGTAGTGATTTTAGTAAACAGCAGGATTAAAATACTGTAGGCACGGGGACGGATGACGGGCGTTGCATGGATGAGAGAAACTCATGTAACAATCATAGCAGGGCATTTGCAGATAATAATAAAACGGTGTCCAAGTACAAAGCAATCAATAGGCATGTGTTCCATATATAGTCGTGCGTGCTCGCAATGAGAAACTTGCACAACATCTTTTGTCCTACCAGCCGGTGGCAGCCGGGCCTCAAGGGAAACTACTGGATATTAAGGTACTCCTTTTAATAGAGTACCGGAGCAAAGCATTAACACTCCGTGAACACATGTGATCCTCACATCGCTACCATTCCCTCCGGTTGTCCCGATTTCTGTCACTTCGGGGCCATCGGTTCCGGACAGCGACATGTGTATACAACTTATAGGTAAGACCATAAACAATGATTATCTTGATGAAACAATAACATGTTCAGATCTGAGATCATGGCACTCGGGCCCTAGTGACAAGCATTAAGCATAACAAGTTGCAACAATATCATCAAAGTACCAATTACGGACACTAGGCACTATGCCCTAACAATCTTATGCTATTACATGACCAATCTCATCCAATCCCTACCATCCCCTTCGGCCTACAGCGGGGGAATTACTCACACATGGATGGGGGAAACATGGCTGGTTGATGTAGAGGCGTTGGCGGTGATGGCGGCGATGATCTCCTCCAATTCCCCGTCCCGGCGGAGTGCCAGAACGGAGACTTCTGGCTCTCGCGACGGAGTTTCGCGATGTGGCGGCGTTCTGGAGGGTTTCTGGCGACTTCGACCTCTCCCCTGACGTTTTTAGGTCGAGGCCGATAAATAGTCCGAAGGAGGGCGTCGGAGGCCGGCCGAGGGGGCCACACCACAGGGCCGCGCGGGCCCCCTGGGCCGCGCCGCCCTATGGTGTGGGGCCCTCGGGCCTCCACTTCAATTGCCCTTCTGGCTCCGTTAGTTTCCTGGGAAAATAGGGCCTTCTGCATAAATTCCGAGGTTTTTCCCGAAAGTTGGATTTCTGCACAAAAACGAGACACCAGAGCAGTTCTGCTGAAAACAGCGTTAGTCCGTGTTAGTTGCATCCAAAACACACAAATTAGAGGCAAAACAATAGCAAAAGTGTTCGGGAAAGTAGATACGTTTTGGACGTATCAACTCCCCCCAAGCTTAGCTTATTGCTTGTCCTCAAGCAATTCAGTTAACAACTGAGCGATAAAAAAACTTTCACGAACACATTTGCTCATATGATGTATATATTCTCATGCTATGGCTAATACTCGAGCAGTTCATAATGAGATATATGCAAATAAGATCATCTAACAGCTATGTCAATCATGGAGAGGTACCAACAATTAATAAGAAGCATCATGAATCATGTATATAAGCAGAATTGTAATGTTCATAAGAGAGCATGATAAAGTGGTATCTCGCTTGCCTGTATTTGGTTGGCAAAACATAAATGCCCGGGCACCTTTGGAGTTCATAGAAAGACTAGAAGTAGTGATTGTCAAAAGATAAATGCATCAAAGTTATACCACAATCAATCATATTTTGAGACAAGCATATTATACTAAGAATGACAGTTGTGCTCTCAAGATAGTGCTCAAAGAAATAATGGAGACACAACATAAAAGTAAAAGATTGACCCTTCGCAGAGGGAAGCAGGGATTAACATGCGCTAGAGCTTTTCATTTTTATAAAGACAGGAGTAAAATTATTTTGAGAGGTGTTTGTTGTTGTCAACGAATGGTAATGGGTACACTAACTACCTCGCCAACCGGACTTTCAAGAGCGGCTCCCATGAATTATTGCATATTTATTTGGCACTCCTTCCAACCTTTCTTTCACAAACCATGGCTAACCGAATCCTCGGGTGCCTGCCAACAATCACAAACCATGGAGGAGTGTCTATTTAAGTTAATTAATTCGGGACTGGGAATCCCATTGCCAGCTCTTTTTGCAAAATTATTGGATAAGCGGATGTGCCACTAGTCCATATGAGAGTCCGTCAAAAGTAAATGACAAGGTTGAAAGTTAAACACCACATACTTCCTCATGAGCTATGAAACATAAACACAAATTGAGAAGCATTTTGAAGGGTTTAAAGGTAGCGCATGAGAATTTACTTGGAATGGTTTGAAATGCCATGCATAGGTATTTATGGTGGACACTCTGGAATAACTTGGTTTTCATGTGTTTGGAAGTACGAGCAGCGTTCCCGCTCAGTACAAGTGAAGGCTAGCAATAGACTAGGGAGCGACAAATCAAGAGAGCAGTAACTGTCATAATCATGCTTGCGGCAAAATAAATTAACGGAGGCATAAAAGTGATACAAGAACTCTGAAGCAATATAAATCATCGAGGCTTAATTGACTTTTTGTTCAGTCATATGCATGCGTGAGCATGTGCCAAGTCGATATAAATGAATTATTCAGAGGAGGATACCACAATGCCATACTTACTTATGAATAAAACAATGCAAACAAATATACATGACATGCTACTCATATTAATAAATTGGAGCTAAACATGAGAGGTCATGAACTACTAGACTTTCCCAAATAACATATACCTCACATGAACCAACTAAGCATGCTCACATGGATGAGTATATGTACAAAAATGAAAACAAATAGAGTTCATACCAGCCTCTCACCACAATCAGATTGTCGTAGATCGTCATTATTGCCTTTTCACTTGTGTAGCTTGGATAATATGAAATGAAAACCACGCTCCAGCCACCGAAGACCATTGAACTCATAAAGAACTTTACAAACCAGAGAAGAACAGCAAATATTTTTGGTGTTTTCAAATTGCAAATAAGAACAAGAGGAAACAAACAAACAAAGCAAAATCTTTTTGGGTTTTCTTATAGCAAACTAGCAATAGCAAATAAAGTGAAACAAATGCAAGAAACTAAAGCAAACAAATGGTGAAGAGAAATAGCAGAAATATTTTTGGTCTTTTTGTGTTTTGGGAAGGAAACAAAGCGAAATCAAGAAATAGCAAACTAAAAGAAACACAGAAAAGCGAAATGGCAGAAATCTGCCAAAACCTGACAGCAGTACAGAAATCGATTTTAACAAAAATCTTACGTTGCTCAGATCGAAAAGTGTTCAACTAATGAAAGTTAGATAACAACCTGGGGAACCTACACAAAAATGTGCAGCTCAAAATGACGCTCTGGCTATTTTGGACGATTTTTACAGTAACGTTCCAGAATCTGTTTTCAGGCAGCATTTCCCCAAATATCATCTTCCTCTCATTAGAAAACCACTCAAACGAACAAAACAAGTATGTGCGAGTATCCAGCAACCATAATATGCAAAGAATGAGTGATGCCGGTATACCTCCCCCCAAGCTTAGGCTTTTAGCCTAAGTGGAGTTCAACCCCAACGAGGGTCGTTGTTCCTCGCCGGTGGGTAGTCCATGGAGTAGTCATAGTAAAGCTCCTGTGCAGAAGAAAAGCGTGGAGGCTCCGCATATCCACCATGTTGATGTGAGGAACTTGCTGCATCGGATGATGAGTCGAGGTGCTCCTCAACCTCTATGTCGTCTCTTGCATGATGGCCTCCTCTCTCTATGTGTGCATCCAGTGCACCTTCTGTGACCGACCAATCTCCCCTGGAATCAAGGTTAGACAGAACAGGCGCAGGCAATCTTACTAGTTTCTCAGTTTTCTTAGTTATTCTCCAAACTTTCTTATAAAATATTATCTTATAATACAGGTTACCCAAGTTGGAGGAATCTGAAATAAATTCATGTTTAATCATAGAGGCTATGTCAAGTTTTTCTATGGGGAACGGAATATCAAAATGATGAGGTTCTACATTATGAAAAGCTAGTAAACGAGAGGCGATGAGACCTCCACAAATTCCACCTTTCTCACGGTTAGTAGCAAGTCTATAAGCTATTAATGCCCCCAAATTATAAGACCTACTATTTTGTAGTGCTGCAGCTAGAAAAGCCAAATCCGGGATAGAAAGTTTACCACCAATCCTTTTAGCGAGAACGCACTTGGTAATAAAATAGGCAAAGTAGCGGATAGCCGGGAGTTGAATACTAGTGATTTTACCACTTTCACCTGAGAAACTCCTTCCATCGCAAATCATCTTGTAGAGATCCGAGAGTTCTTGCGGCGATCCCTTTATCTTCTCACATGATCCCCATTGCGGTACTCTAATTGCTGCACAAAAAGCACTAAATGGCAAGTTGACAGCTTTATTGTAAATTTTATACTGGACCGTGGGGTTAGATCGCGACCAATTGAACTTGAAGTCCTGCACAAAAGACATAGTTAATTTCACATATTGTCTTGGCTCTCCTTCAACAAAGTCACTCAGCCCTGCACGAGAAATTAGAGTTTGAACATCTTCAAATATCCCCGCGCTTCTCATGAAATCCGCGCACGGGTAGTAAGAGGGGTAAACTCCCTCTTCACGATTGACTATCATAACTTGTTGGACTTCCAATTCTTGCTGGTTCAAGTGATATCTATTCCACTCCATTTTCTGAAATTTCAACAACCAATATAGAAATTTGATTTGGTGACATATAATTGAGGGAAACTACCATAGGAACTTGCTAGAGTACTAATCATGCATCAAAACTAGTTTCTACCACTTAGAACAAGCATGCAAGCTCACTAAACATGTTACCTACAGCAGCAAAATATTCAAGATATACTCAACCAAACGAAATTCTACTTGGATGGGTGGAGGAGTCACATACCGAAGAGCAAATGTGCCAAATTTCAGACAGAAATCTGGGCTGAGCAAAGAGATCGAAAAATCTGGAGTTCTGAAGCAAAAACGCGAGAGAGAGGAACTTGGTACGAGTTTTTTCGGGAGAGAGACTGTTCTGGGCGAAAGAGATGACAAAGTGGGGCAGAGGGGGACCCACACCACATGGTGGCGCGGCCACCTCCTTGGCCGCGCCGGCCTGTGGTCTGGCCCCCTCTGGTGCCCCACAGGTCATCCTCTGGTGCTCCCAGGTGCCTCGTCGAAAAATAGGACCAACGGTATAATTTTTGTGAATTTTTGAAAACTTTGAAAAATGCACATTTCTGGGTATTTAGTTTATTATTACTGGCCAGGAAAAATTTTGAAATCTTCAAATAACTAAGGGACTTTGCAAATTAAAAGTGCTACAGCAACTAGAGCAAGTGGAGGAAGAAAGAGATGTTGTTTACCCCCCTCTATGCATATAAAAGGTATTCGTTAACAAGGTTGATCAAGTCTTGTCACCAAATAAATTTTACATAGCATAAGAAGAAATAAACCTCAAATCAATCATGTTACCTTGAATTGTATTGATATGGATCCAATCACGAGAGTTTGATATTCTTCTTTAGGCTCATATATAGGACAATCAATAGTTCCCACTTTGATAGTTCTCACATTAGAAATAGTATTAACTCCACACGCTTTCTCAATCCTCTTGGGAAAATAAACGGTATGCTCCCTATCATCAACATTGAAAGTAACCTTTCCTTTATTGCAATCAATAACAGCCCCTGCGGTGTTAAGAAAAGGTCTCCCAAGAATAATAGACATATTATCATCTTCCGGCATTTCCAACACAACAAAATCAGTTAATATCAAGCAGTTAGTAGTAACTTGAACAGGAACATTCTCACATATACCAACAGGAATAGCAGTAGATTTATCAGCCATTTGCAAAGATATATCAGTAGGTATCAACTTATCTAAGTAAAGTCTCTTATAAAGAGAAAAAGGCATAACACTAACACCAGCTCCCAAATCACATAGAGCAGTTTTAACATAATTATTCTTAATAGAACAAGGAATAGTAGGTATACCTGGGTCGCCCAACTTCTTCGGAACTTTGCCATTGAAAGAGTAATTAGCAAGCATAGTGGAAATTTCCTCATTGGGGATTTTCCTTTTGTTAGTAACAATATCTTTCATATACTTTGAATAAGGTGGCAATTTAATAGCATCAGTCAAAGGGATTTGCAAGAATAAAGGTTTCATCCAATCGCAAAATTTATTATAGTGTTCTTCTTCCTTTGATTTTAATTTCTTAGCAGGAAAAGGCATTTGCTTTTGCACCCAAGGTTCTCTTTCATTACCATGTTTCTCAGCAATAAAATCTTCTTTAGTGTACTTTTTATTTTTAGCATGCTTTTCAGGTTCTTCTTCAACCTCTTCTTTATCAGGAGTATCATTCTTATCATTATCATTATCATTATCATGTTCATTACCACTTTCAGTTTCAGCATCAGAAATAGAAATACTATTTGGATCATTAACAGGTTCAGAGGATTCTACAACATTTTTATGTTTCTTCTTCTTTTTCTTCCTAGAATGAGCACTAGGTTCAATGCGTTGAGAATCTTGTTCAACTCTTTTGGGATGCCCTTCAGGATATAGAGGATCCTGTGTAGAGACACCACCTCTAGTTGTTACTTCATAAGCATGTTTCTCTTTAGAATTATTCCCTAACAAGTCATTTTGCACTTTAGTGAGTTGATCAATTTGAGTTTGAATCATTTGAAAATGTTTAACAAGCATCTTAACATCATTGGAGGTTCTCTCCACAATATCATGCAATTCACTAATAGCTTGAGAATTTTCCATTAAATGATTCTCTACTCTCATATTAAAATTTTCTTGCTTAACAATATAATTATCAAACTCATCTAAGCATTGTGCAGGAGGTTTCGAATACGGAATATCTTCCCTAGTAAAGCGTTGAAGGGAGTTTACCTCAATCATGGATGAAGGGGAATTATCTCACATATATCTTCAATAGGAGGTAGATTCTTCACATCTTCAGATTTAATACCTTTCTCCTTGAGAGACTTCTTGGCTTCCCTCATATCTTCATCATTCAATTTAATTAAACCCCGCTTCTTCAATATTGGAGTTGGAGTCGGTTCAGGCGTAGTCCAATCATCATGATTCCGGCTTATTTTAGCCAATAATTCTTCAGCGTCGTCTGGAGTTCTTTTCCTGAAAACACAACCAGCACAACTATCCAGGTATGCCCTAGACTCAATGGTTAGTCCACTATAAAATATATCAAGTAAATCATGCTTTTCCAAATCATGCTCAGGTCGAGCTCTAATAAGAGAGCAGAATCTCGACCAAGCCTCGTGCAATTTCTCTTCATCTCCCGATTAAAATTATAAATTCTCTGCAAAGCAATATGTTGAGCACTAGCAGTGAAAGTATTTGCGGAAGAAAACATCAAGCAATTCTTTCGGACTTTTAATAGAATTAGGTGGCAAATTATTATACCAAGTTTTAGCGTCATCCTTTAATGAGAATGGAAATATTTTAGCAACAAAGTAAGTACGCATCTTAACATCATCAGAAAACAAGCTACTAAGAGTAGATAGCTCAGTCATGTGTTCAACAACACTTTCTTTTTCAGTACCACAAAAGGGTGTTTTCTCAACAATAGCTATATGAGATAGATCAAGAGAAAAATCATAATATTTATCCCTAATGTTTATAGGAGATGTGGCAAACTTAGGATCAGGAGACAGTTTATATCTAATAAAGATGTTCTGCAAGCAACTTTTTAATTTTTCTTGCATCTGTAGTAGCATTGCATTTTTCAATAAAATCATCATTAAGCTCCACATAATCTTCCTCAGGATCATCACTAAAATAACCAAGTTCAGGTGAACTAACAGGTGTAGTAGCATTAGGAGTTTCAGTATTTTCAATTTGTCTAGACCTAGCAATTGTAGCATCTAGAAAAGATCCCAATGAACCACTATCATCAAGCACAGCAGAAACATTATCAATATTATGAGAGTGTTCAGATTCAGCAGATGTACCCGCATGCGAAGCATGTGGCGGTGAAACAAGTTTATCAATCACAGGTGGTGAATCAAGAGCAGCAGAGGTATTCAGAATTGTACCTTTTCTTGTAGTGGATGGTAATATGGCGATCTTAGTATCGCGAGGTTTACCCATGATGGAGAATTTGCAGCGAACAATATTAATCCAAGTGAACTTCCAAATAAAGCTATGCTCCCCGGCAACGGCGCAGAAAATAGTCTTGATGACCCACAAGTATAGGGGATCGCAGTCTTCGAGGGAAGTAAAACCCAATTTATTGATTCGACACAAGGGGAGACAAAGAACACTTGGAAGCCTTAACAACGGAGTTGTCAATTCAGTTGCACTGGAAACAGACTTGCTCGCAAGGGTTTATCGAGTAACAGGTTTATAGCGATAGCGATAGTGAAATAACAGCAGCAGAGTAACAGAGACAAAGCAGTAGTGATTTTAGTAAACAGCAGAGATTAAAATATCTGTAGGCACGGGGACGGATGACGGGCGTTGCATGGATGAGAGAAACTCATGTAACAATCATAGCAGGGCATTTGCAGATAATAATAAAACGGTGTCCAAGTACAAAGCAATCAATAGGCATGTGTTCCATATATAGTCGTGCGTGCTCGCAATGAGAAACTTGCACAACATCTTTTGTCCTACCAGCCGGTGGCAGCCGGGCCTCAAGGGAAACTACTGGATATTAAGGTACTCCTTTTAATAGAGTACCGGAGCAAAGCATTAACACTCCGTGAACACATGTGATCCTCACATCGCTACCATTCCCTCCGGTTGTCCCGATTTCTGTCACTTCGGGGCCATCGGTTCCGGACAGCGACATGTGTATACAACTTATAGGTAAGACCATAAACAATGATTATCTTGATGAAACAATAACATGTTCAGATCTGAGATCATGGCACTCGGGCCCTAGTGACAAGCATTAAGCATAACAAGTTGCAACAATATCATCAAAGTACCAATTACGGACACTAGGCACTATGCCCTAACAATCTTATGCTATTACATGACCAATCTCATCCAATCCCTACCATCCCCTTCGGCCTACAGCGGGGGAATTACTCACACATGGATGGGGGAAACATGGCTGGTTGATGTAGAGGCGTTGGCGGTGATGGCGGCGATGATCTCCTCCAATTCCCCGTCCCGGCGGAGTGCCAGAACGGAGACTTCTGGCTCCCGCGACGGAGTTTCGCGATGTGGCGGCGTTCTGGAGGGTTTCTGGCGACTTCGACCTCTCCCCTGACGTTTTTAGGTCGAGGCCGATAAATAGTCCAAAGGAGGGCGTCGGAGGCCGGCCGAGGGGGCCACACCACAGGGCCGCGCGGGCCCCCCCTGGGCCGCGCCGCCCTATGGTGTGGGGCCCTCGGGCCTCCACTTCAATTGCCCTTCTGGCTCCGTTAGTTTCCTGGGAAAATAGGGCCTTCTGCATAAATTCCGAGGTTTTTCCCGAAAGTTGGATTTCTGCACAAAAACGAGACACCAGAGCAGTTCTGCTGAAAACAGCGTTAGTCCGTGTTAGTTGCATCCAAAACACACAAATTAGAGGCAAAACAATAGCAAAAGTGTTCGGGAAAGTAGATACGTTTTGGACGTATCAGTCATCCTTGAGGAAAATTCTTCGGGTCCTCCTTGACGAAAAATTCTCCGGGTCCTCCTTGAGGAAAATTTGTCGGGTCCTCCTTGAGGAAAATTCGTCGAGTCCTCCTTGAGGAAAATTCGTCGAGTTCTCTTTTAAAAACAGTTTCGCCGGGTTCCTCCCTGAAGAAGATTTTGTCGGGTTCATCTTTGAAGACAATTTCATCAGGTTTATCCTTGAAGAGATTTTTGTAGGCGTAGTTCTTCTTTTGTGAACCTGAGATGCACAGTGAAGAAGTATGGCACAGCCCCCGAGTGTCGGGTGCGGCGAAAGTAAATGATAATCAACTTTGTGTAAAATAAAGGAACACTTAGCTTATTGGGCACAATGTTGTCGATGCGATGAAGTCTTCGAGTGCGGGGAAGAAGTCGAGCCGAAGTAGAAACCACCAAATAGCGAAAGTAGAAGCCGCCATATTATTTGATGAAGAAATAGCCAAGCCCCCGAACACTGCTGGGGTGATGTCATGATTGTTGCTTTAGACGTCGTGTCACAATTGTTACTCGTGGCGAAGTCGTTGTTGAGCCCCCGAGTATTATCCGTGTCGCCGAAAGAAGGCCATTAAGGATGAAATACTGAAGATGAAATCTAAGATGAAGTACTTGGGATGAATCCATATTAAAGATTACACCATCAAATATGAATCATATATTGAAGATGAATCCGCCTATATCATAGAGGATAAATCCATTGACCCGAAGAATCCGGTAATAACCATAGAAGATGAATCTGTTGATATTATAGAGGATGAATCCATTGACCCGAAGAAAATAGTTCCAGTAATAACCATGGAAGATGAATCCATTGATCCGGAAACTCATCGAGTAATATTGTATAAGTGAACCAATTATTAACCAGAGAAAACAAATCCAGTAATCCGAAGAAACTAAATCCACTGAGCCGAAGAAGATAAGGCCACTAAGTCGAAGAAAATAATTCCACTGAGCCAAATAAAAATAAGTTCACTGAGCCGGAGAAGATATATCCAGAGCCGAAGAAAAGAAATTCACCAAGTAACCAAGTATATTTATGGTAACGAAGTAATGGCGCAGCCCCAGTGTTTGGGTATATTTTATTGTAAAGATGTTATAACGCAGCCCCCGAGTATTTGGATGTGGCGAAATTAAATAATAGTTAACTTTTGAAGGAGGAAAACTTAGCTTTATTATCGGATGCGGCGGAGCCAACGTAAAAGCAGGTCGTGTGGTGGACGCGGTCGATGAAGTTGCGCGGCGTCTGACCGGAAGTAGTTGATGAAGAGAGCGCAGTCAAAACAGTTTCTCCGCCAAAGATAGTCCATGCGGCGGGCGTAGTCGAAATAATTTCGCCACCAGAGATTGTTCATGCGGCGGGTGACATAGGCATCCCCAATGGGCCTGCCGAAGATAGTACCCGGGATTTACTGAAGGCCCATGACTCGAAGAATAAGAAGAATCGGAAGCCCAAGTTGTTGTTAAGGAAAGCTAGAGTTGTATTAGGAGATAATATTTGTAATCTTGCGGGATGAGTTGGAAACCCTCCCGGACTCTATAACTTGTACAATACGAATCCCTCGGCTCCACCTCCTATATAAGGGGGAGTCGAGGGACAAGGAGAGCATCGAATCATTGTCTCACAAACCCTAGTTTTCATATCATCGAGTACTTTTCGGCTGAAACCTTCGAGATCTACTAGCCCTCTACTTCCAACTAAACCCTAGTCTACAACCCGTAGGCATTGACAAGTTAATCCCTTGTCAATTGGTGCCGTCTGTGGGAATTAGAGGCGTCAAGGATCTGATTTCGATGGCACGTTCAAAATCGTCGACTTCATCAACAGCAAGCAACACGATGGATCGAGGTAAACAGATCGCAACTGGTCCTGTTGATTTTGTTCCTCACCCGCCCTCCCGTTTGGATGCATATGCGTATCTGGAGGAGCCTATGGAGATGACGTTCGGAAGATTCCACTTTCGCGTCGATAAAGAGGGAACGTATCGTCTCGAAATTCCGATCTCATCGGGATTGTCGGCGGTCGATTCCGATTTTTCGAGCTCAACATCGTCAATCGAGTCAGGCGAAGAGGAGACTTCATCGCCACGCTTCATCAGCACCAGGGCAAGCGAAAAGCTTGCCAAGATCTTCAGCGACATGTCCTTCGAGTCATCCGCGGACTCCTATATAAGCGATGACTCGAGCAGTGTCGACAGCTTTAACTTCATCGACAAATCCACTACAGTGGGCAAGGTCTTCACCAATCTTTATGATGGTGTCACCAAACCCAGCACCGATCTGAATACAAAATACCATCAGATTTATGCCATCGGAGAGCCAAGCCACGATCAGGAGGAAACGTCTGAGGCTTTCGACGATTTGGGAAATCCATACGTCGATCCCTCTGATTTACGACGAGGTCTAGGCAACAAATATGTCGGACCTACGCCTCGTGTCAGGGTTCAACTCACGCAAGCAGCATGGGATAGAGCCGCAAGAGCTATGGATGGCTCAGAACCAATGGCCACAACAGCCACGCCAGAAGAGTTGCAAGCCTATCAATATAGGCTCGCACGAGCTGCATGGGAATTGGAAAAATAGACAGCTGCCCTGAACAGAAGAAAGGAGGCAGCCTCCGCGTCAAGCAGGCGAAGGGCAGAGCTGAGTCGACAATCTGGAACCTCGGGAGATAGCCACAGGGAAGCTCGGAACAGAGCAAGATCAAGGTTGCAACATATACCTGAAGGAGAAAGAGAGCACTTGGTTCAAAACCTCGACATGTCTTTTATGTCGATAGACACGAGAGAGAATATTATCCCCAAGACACCAGAAGCTGGGTATATGGCGACACAGGCCTTTATCCTTGCATCCAGGCCACCTCCAGGAGATCCAAGGGAGGCACTGTACAACATGGCAATGGCAGGAGTCGGAGCCATGGGAACGGCGTTTGCATCAACACCTCCGGAAGGAACAGCTAGGCAAAATAGTCCACGACCTGCGGCAGCAGCAGCGGTTCCCAAAGGAACAAGCGGAGCAAGAGACACGGTAGCGCAGGCAAGGGTGGACAGAGCACGGAAAGTAGAAGGGAACATCGGCATTACCCAGAACTAAACGACGAGGACATGTGCGGTCTGCCATGCTTCACGAGGAGAGTCCGAAAAACTCGAGTCCCTTCAGGGTTTAAACTGCCTGATAACTTCAAAAAATTCGACGGTCTGCAAGATCCAGAGGATTGGCTAGTTGATTACCTCGAGACGGTGAAGCTTACAGGAGGAACCAGAGCAACAGCTATGCAAAGCATCCAGGTGCATTTAAGTGGAGCCGCGCGATCTTGGATAAAAAAGCTTCCTCCAGGATCTATCGACAGCTGGGATAGCTTCGAGGACGTGTTCGTCAAGAATTTCCGGTCCACCTGCAAAAAACCTGCATCGCTAGAGGAATTGAGGGCGTGTCGACAAAATCCAGATGAATCAATGAGGAAATACATCCAATGGTGGAATATCATTAAAAACTCGGCAGAGAATATATCTGACGAGAGAGCGATAGATGCGTTTGTCGCAGGAATCAGGCGAGGAGATTTTGTCGAGGATTTGGGGAGAACCAATCCAAAGACAGTATCCGCATTAATGGAGATAGCAAACAGATGGGCAGATGGAGAAGATGCTGTTCACAACAAACGGCATAGGTCACCAGAGGAGGACCGCGGCCGAAATTATCAAAATAGACGATAATTTCCTCGACAGTACTCGGGCTATGACGCTCCTGGACAAATTTCGGCTGGCTTCCGAGCAAGCGCCAGAGGAAACAATAGAGATGATTATCAGAGGAGCAGCGAGCAGCGAGGCGACAACAGAGATGACTCTCGAAACAACAGGCAAAATACAGGGTCAAGGTTTCAGAGACCTTTCGTGTCTCCCGAGGAGATGATGAACGGGCCGTGTCAGATGCATTTTTATCTCGACAATAACAGAAAAAGACAGTCAGGACACTTGCAAAAGGATTGCCGAAATTTCTAGGCAATGTTAAGGTGGGCAGGGCATGCCAATGCTCAGGCAGCGCCCAGAAATCCTCAAGGACCCAGGAGTGAGATTCACCTGCCACCTCCTTCCGCAATTACGGACGATAATCGACATCAGCTCAGAATTGTGGCAGCACCTGCACCACCGCCTTATGTTGATCCCAATTCCAACGGAGCGGTCTCGATGATTCAGAAAGGCAGGCCACCAAATAGAGCTCAGAAAGTAATCTCGCGACAGGTGTTCATGGCAGAGAAGATGCCTCCACCAACGGTTGAGTATCTAAATTGGTCAGGGCAAGATATTGGATTCACAATAGCGGATCATCCACAACAAGTTCCTCGACCAGGGCAATCAGCACTTATCTTACCAGCAGTAATTGCAGGATTCGAGGTATCTCGAGTGTTCATAGATGGCGGCAGCAGTTTGAACCTTATGTATGCAGATACATTAAGGAAGATGAATATATCCCTAGCAAACCTGAAACCAACCGACACGCGATTCCACGGTATTACACCGGAGAAGCCAAGTTATCCGCTGGGGAAGATTAATATCGATGTCCAGTTTGGGACCCGAGAAAACTACAGAATAGAGAAGCTGGAATTTGAAGTCGTGGATTTCCCATCACAATACCACGCTTTGTTGGGGCGCCCAGCATATGCTAGGTTTATGGCGGTACCACATTATACGTACCTGTTATGGAGGATGCCTGGACCTAAGGGACCAATCACAGTCAAAGGAAGCTTTGCGCTAGCCGATAAGTGTGATAAGGATTTTCATCGACTGTCAGAAACCTTCGGGATGCAAGCAGAGTACATGGCGTCAAGGCTCATGACTGACTATGATGTGTTGCCAGATGTAGGAAGGCCAAATAAAGAATCAACTTTCAACACTGAGAAAAATTCTAAGGAGGTGCAGATCCACCCGACAGACCCGAAAAAGACGATGTCCATTGCAAACGACATGGACCTCGCATAGGAAAGCGCGCTCCTCGAGTTCCTCCGTGAGCACTGGAAAATCTTCGCATTGTGTCCAGCTGACATGCCAGGAGTACCCAAGGAACTTGCCGAGCACCACCTAAACTTGGATCCATTAGCGAGACCAATCAAACAACCCTTGCGGCGTTTTTCGGAGCCAAACCGCAGAGCTATGCTGTCAGAAATCGATCGACTAAGAGAAGCTGGTTTTATCAAGGAGCTGCATACAGAGGCCACATGGGTGGCAAATCCAGTGTTGGTGCCGAAGAAAAACACTAAAGTCCTTCGCATGTGCGTCGATTTTACGTGTCTGAATAAACATTGTCCAAAGGATCACTTTCCCCTCCCGAGGATCGATCAAATTATCGACTCCACGGCAGGATGTGAACGTCTTTCCTTCCTGGATGCATATTCTGGTTACAACCAGATCATATTGAAAGAAGAAGATGAAGTCAAAACAGTGTTCATCACACCTTATGGCATGTTTTGCTATAAAACAATGTCTTTTGGTCTGAAAAACGCGGGAGCAACATACCAGAGGATGATGCAGAAGTGCTTAGCAACACAGATTGGGAAAAATGTGCAAGTATACATCGACGATGTCGTCATAACATCAAAAAAGGGGACAACGCTAATCGAGGATCTGAAGGAAACTTTCGAAAACCTCGACAAGTTTTGCCTCAAATTGAACCCGACGAAGTGTTCTTTTGGTGTCCCTGCAGGAGAACTTCTTGGGTTTCTAGTTTCAGCAAGAGGGATTGAAGAAAATCCCAAAAAAATCCAAGCTATCGTAACAATGAGGAAGCCAACAAAGTTGAAGGAAATACAGAAGTTAACTGGGCGAGTCGCAGCTTTAAGCAGATTTGTCGCCAGACTGGGAGAAAAAGCGTTACCGTTCTATGCTTTAATCAAGCAAGGAGAGAAATTCCAGTGGAACGAAGAGGCCGATAGAGCCTTCGAGGATTTGAAGCGCACAATTTCGACACCACCAATCTTGGTGGCGCCGAAAGAAAAGGAACCTCTCCTATTATACATCGCAGCCACACCTCAGGTGGTTAGCACGGCGCTAGTCGTCGAAAGAGAAGAAGAAGGGAAACTCCATGGAGTGCAAAGGCCGGTATATTTTATCAGTGAAGTTTTATCGCCTTCCAAACAGCGGTACCCGCAGTACCATAAGTTAGCATATGGAGTATTCACGACAGCAAGAAAATTGCGCCACTATTTTTCGGCACACCCGATAATAGTGGTCAATGAAGCACCTCTATCACATATACTGAACAATCCAGAAGCTACAGGGTGTGTCTCCCTTTGGGGAATAGAACTTTCCCCTCGGGACATCACGTGTGAAAAAAGAAAAGCAATCAAGTCGCAAATTCTGCCAGATTTCATTGCAGAGTGGATGGAGCTACAAAATACAGGACCCCCAGATTTGTCGAGAACTTGGACCATGAACTTCGATGGATCCAAGAGAGTAGAAGGAGCTGGTGCAGGAGTGATACTCATATCACCTGAAGGCGACAAATTAAAGTATGTCCTACGGATGACGTTCCCAAACGCATCTAACAATGAAGCAGAATATGAAGCTCTTATACACGGGATAAAGATGGCGAAAGCTTGTGGTGCAACTCGACTAAAAATCTTTGGCGACTCACAATTGGTAGCTCAACAGGTTATGAACCAATGTGATGCAGTCAATGATAGCATGGTCGCATACAAGGAAGTGTACAACGAGCTTGAGAAGCTGTTTGATGGATGCGAAGTAAATCACATCAGTAGGCTGAGCAACGATGAAGCCGATGTTCTTGCAAACATCGGGTCGCAGTGCCTTGCAATCCCGCCAGGTGTGTTCTGGGAAGAGATAGCTGAGAGATCTACAAAGCCAAAGAAGGCGCAGAAGAAGAAGAAGGAGGAGAAAACTTCGGCGCCTCTCAACGAAGCCCCAGACGAAGAAGAGGACCAGGAGCTGGTGATGATGGTAGAAGTCCCATGGATGCAAGCGTACATATCGTATATCCTAAGGAAAGAAATACCTGACGACCCAGACGAAGCAAGGCGAGTTATTCGACGATCCAAAGCCTTCACAGTGGTCAAAGGGGAGTTATACAAGCGAAGTATTTCGGGCGTGCTGCAAAGGTGCGTTACACCCGAAGAAGGAAGGATAATCTTAAAAGATGTACACGAAGGAATATGTGGTCACCACGCGAGCAGTCGAGCTATTGTGGCCAAGGTTTTTCGAGCTGGATTTTACTGGTTAACAACAATCGAGGATGCAAAATAAATAGTACAGACCTGCGACGCGTGCCAGAGATTCGCTGCAAGACCCCACTCTCCAGCAGCAGAGCTGATGCCAATACCATTGTCTTGGCCCTTTGACCAATGGGGTCTCGATATGGTGGGAAAGTTACACAAGGCTTCGCCAGGAGGATACGAGTACATGTTGGTTGCTGTCGAAAAATTCACCAAGTGGATAGAAGCAAAGCTGATAAATTCACCAGATGCAGCATCAGCAATAAAATTCGTGAAGGGCATCGTTTTTCGATTTGGAGTATCTCACATCATCGTCACAGACAATGGTAGTAACTTTACGTCCAAGGAGTTCAAGGCATACTGCACAGAAGTAGGCATCAAATTACACTTCGCGTCAGTTGGGCACCCGCAAACCAACGGCCAAGTCGAGAAAGCCAATGGTATCATCTGCAACGGTATTAAAAAGCGCCTGCTAGGACCCCTTGAAAAGGCTCGGCATACCTGGCCAGAAGAATTGCCAAGTGTCCTGTGGAGTATTCGAACAACACCAAATACGGCGACGCAAGAAACTCCGTTCTTTTTAGTCCATGGAGCTGAGGCAGTACTACCGATCGAAATAGAGCATGACTCCCCAAGAGTCACAGAGTATGACGAAGAAATGTCAAGAAGAGCTTTGGAGGACGACGTGGATGCACTCGACGAAGCTCGAGATGAAGTACTCTCACGAGTCACCAAGTACCAGCAAGACCTAAAAAACTACCGCAGTCGACGATTGCGGCCAAGATCTTTCCAGGTCGGAGATTTGGTTCTACGGCTCAATCAACAAAGTACTGAAAAGCTCGAGTCACCATGGCTGGGCCCTTACGTCGTCACCGAAGTAATCGAAGGAGGAGCGTACAGGATCAAGGACAAGAAGATAGGGGTTCCCGAGAAAAACCCCTGGAACGTGGCGCAGCTCAGGCGTTTCTACGCTTAGAGCCGAAATATAGTCCTCCTTTGTAAAAATACAATGTACTGAAACGCCCGCGAGTTTTCAGACGCACTATTTTCCTTTTCAGGGCACCGAGTGGGGCTAGAAAGGTTTTTAACGAGGCGGGCTCGCGGTGCTGCAATATAATAAAAGATAGTGATGAGATACATCTTTTTTCTTCGACACGCTCGGGGGCTAACGCCTTCGAGGGTACAAAATATACACAACATAGATGAACTCAACTTGCAAAAAATATTTCGCCTTGGTACAAAACACCTCGCCAAATAAAAAGAAGATCAGGGGCTAACACCCATAAATATAGTATACTCAATTGCCTTGGTTTAAAACCTCGCAAAAAACAATATAGAAAAGTCGCCACCAAAACACTCGGGGGCTTGACGATCAAAAATAAAAAATACATATACATATTTGGCGGCTTTACAATATAGATTATGCTCACAACATACAAGACGCAACAATGGAGAAAGTACAACAAGATAAAAGAAAAATCCTCAGTGGATGCCTAGCACATGATCTATGGTTATTCGCTCATTTGTAGCACGAGTACTATGCTCAGCATAGCTACCCTTCACGAAGAACTCAGCATCCATCCGAAGAAGTTCATCCATCATATCTTCTGCTACAGGAGTCACAATGTCAGGCCATGGATCGGCCGTGACTGGGAGAGGAGAGCGAGCAAGGAGGAAGAAGGGGGCTAGCGAGGCCCAGACGCCGCCGTGAGCTTGCGAAGGAAGAAGTATACAGTGAAATATAAATTATATTATTGCTTGGTTTCCACCCATCCACCCCTACCTGTCTCTTATAGCCACGAGACAGGCCCAAGCAAGTTCATTACAAGAGATAAGGTTTAATTAGAGACAACAAGCTTAAGCTAATGACTAAGGAACGTGGCCCTCGTCAGGCCGTTGGATGTGCTCGCAATGGTCAGGCCTGACAGAGCCCCCCCTTGAGACAAGACTTCAAGGCTTGAATTCTGGAAATGCCTTCTGCATGAACGAGACATCCTCCCAGGTGGCTTCTGTTGTTGTCATGTTTTCCCAGTGTACTAACCATTGTGGTACTGGTACCTCATAATCGCCATCCGGAGAAGGACCTGGGACAATTCGTCTCTCCAAGACAGCTAGTGGGGCTAGTTTAACCTTGCCATCTGGAGTAACCAAAGGAAGTTTGTCATGAGGGACTGCCTTGCTTCCCAAATGCTTCTTTAGCTGTCTGACGTGGAAAACATCGTGGATCTTTGCTGTTTCTGGAAGTAGTAACTGATAGGAACCTTTGCCTACAATTTTCAACACTCGAAAGGGGCCATACCACTTGGAGGATAACTTGATTGGGTTTCCTCTGCCCAGAGCGTTCTCTCTGAAGGGTTGCATCTTCAGGTAGACAAATTCACCCACTGTGAAGGATCGTTCTGTTCGATTTGCATCAGCATATTTTTTCATCCGTTGTTGTGCCTTTGCCAGATTCTTGTGTAACAGAGAGAGCATGGTTTCCTTCTCAGTTTCCAACGTAGAGGTGTCCTCAGTAGTGGAGAGAGGCAATGGAATCTGTTGGAGTAGTGGAGGAGGATATTCATACAATGCCTGGAACGGTGTCATTTGGATGGATGTATGGAAAGAGCACTTATACCACCACTCTGCTGCTGGCAACCGTACACTCCATTTCTTAGGTTGATGGAAAACCATACACCTGAGATATTGCTCTAGGCACTGGTTCACTCGCTCTGTTTGGCCATCAGTTTCAGGATGATGGGCAGTACTGTAATTGAGTTGGATGTTGAAAGCAGAGAAGATTTCCTTCCATAGCTTGCTAGTGAATATTACATCCCTGTCACTAGTGATACTGGCTGGTGGACCATCCAACTTGACAATATTTGCCATGAATATGTCAGCAATGGTTTGAACTGTGTAAGGGTGAGAGAGGGAAATGAAGTGTGCATATTTTGTCAATCTGTCCACCACGACTAGTATGACATTCTTTCCCTTTGATTTGGGTAAACCCTCAACAAAGTCCATGCTGATGTCTGTCCATTTCTGTTGTGGTGTTGGCAGTGGGTTGAGTAGGCCAGGGTATGGGAGCTTCTCTGTTTTGGATATTTGGCATATGGGACAGGATGCTATCTGTTCTGTTGTGAACTGGAGTAGTTTTGGCCAGAAGAAAGCTTGCTTGATCTTGTGGTAAGTTACCTTAACTCCAGAATGGCCACCAAATAGGGAGGAGTGGAAGGTGTCAAATATTTTACTTCTCAGAGTGGTGGAAGAGCCAATATAAATCTTCCCCTTGTACCTGAGGATTCCTTCCTGGAGAGTGTAGTTGTTGTGGCTGTTAGCATCGATTGCTATCTCTTGTAGTAGCTTAGTGCAGTGGGCATCATTTTCATAAGAAGCAGATACCTCAGTTAACCAAGTGGGTATTGCTGAAGATAGTGGCAAACACTCCAGTGGGAGGGAACAGACAGACAGATAGTCTTCAGCTGTATCTGGTTGGTATTGTCTGGACAGGGCATCAGCCACTGTATTTTCTTTGCCCTTTTTGTACTCTATGCTGTAATTAAACTCCAAGAGTTTCAGCATCAACTTGTGTTGGATACCTTCCAGAAGTCTTTGGCTACTGAGATATTTAAGGGCTTGTTGGTCAGTTCTGATGATCACTTGATTTCCCAAGAAGTAATGCCTCCATTTCTTTAAAGCATGTAAGATTGCTAGAGCTTCCTTCTCATAAATGGACTGTGCACTATTTTTAGGACCCAAACACTGACTGTAGAAGGCAATTGGTTTTCCCTCTTGCATTAACACAGCCCCCACTCCAGTACTACAAGCATCAGTTTCAAGGGTGAAGGGAAGCTTGAAATTTGGTAGGCGTAAGAGAGGAGGGGTGGACATGATGTGCTTTAATTGTGCAAAGGCAGCAGCTTGAGGTACACCCCACTGGAAATTATCTTTTTTTAGTGCCAGGTAAAGGGGTTGGCAAACTGAAGCATAACCCTGGATAAACCTTCTGTAATATCCTGTTAGTCCAAGAAAGCCCCTCAGTTGCTTGGGTGTGGTAGGTGTTTTCCAGTCAACAATGTCCTTGATTTTCGATGGGTCAGTAGCTACCCCTTGACCTGAAATGATGTGTCCCAAATACTCCACTTGTGGCTGTCCAAAACTACATTTTTCCAGCTTTGCCTTCAGTTGATGTTCCCTGAGAATAGCCAGGACAGTTGCTAGGTGATGTTTGTGTGATTCCTTGTCTTTGCTGTATACTAGGATATCATCAAAGAATACCAATACAAAGTGGCGCAAGTGCTTTGCAAATATGCTGTTCATCAACTCTTGGAATGTAGCTGGGGCATTACTGAGACCAAATGGCATCACACGGTATTCATAGTGTCCTAAGTGTGTGGAGAAGGCTGTTTTGTGGATGTCTTGCTCCTTCATACGAATTTGGTGGTAACCAGAACGAAGGTCCAATTTGGAGAATATGACAGCTCCATGTAGTTCATCCAAGAGGTCCTCGATTACTGGAATGGGAAATTTGTTTTTGACAGTCAGGTCATTCAATCCCCTAAAATCCACACATAGATGCCAACTCTTGTCCTTTTTCCTGACTAAGATGACTGGAGAGGAAAATGGACTACTGCTGGGTTGTATTTCCTTGTTCTTGAGCATTTGCTTAATGATGAGCTCAATTGTGTTCTTCTGGTTGTGTGACATCCTATAAGGGCGTATATTGGGAGGCTTGGCACCAGGGAGTAAGGGAATTGAATGATCAGTGCTTCTATGAGGAGGTAATCCTTCTGGTTCTGCAAATACATCCACAAAAGCTTGCAAGATATCCTGGAATTCTGCAGGAGTGGTTGATTTCTCAAGAGCTGTGAGAGTTGTTTGCACCTCCTCCATATTATGCAAGATGTATCCAGTGGCCTCATCCTGCAACAACTTGGAACATTGTGCTGCTGAAATGATCATGTCATCGTTAGGGAATGTATGATCAGTAAATGTATAAGCTTGCTCTTCATGAGTCAGAGTGAGAGTTCTCTGGACAAAATCAAATGTAATAGGATTGTGGAGCTTGAACCAATTGACTCCTAGGATAGCATCTGATCCTCTGAGTTGCAAGATGCGAAAATCTGCTACAAATGTTTTCCCTTGTATCACAAAAGGATAATTGTAAACCACATGTTCAGATAGTAATTCCCCACCCCCTGCCACTTTGACTCTTCTGGTAGGAGCAGCTGTCATTGTGACATTATGGTCCATGGCAAACTGCTGATCAAGGAAGGTATTAGTGCTGCCTGTGTCAGCTAGGGCCACCAGAGGTACTCCAGACAGGTGTATGAGTAGAGATATGGATGCTTCAGTGGTGTCTCCAGTATATGCAGCTGCTGAAATATGCATGATATTGTCCATGTCTTGTTGTACCCCTGCTGCATTTGGTTGAGGAATAACTAGCAGTTGTGGTGCTTGCTGGGCTAGGATAGGTTGAATCCCTTGATCCAGAATTTCTTCAATTAGTGGCTGGTGAGGGTCATCCTCCTCATCAGAGTGTCCAAGCATCATGACTGCATTCAGAGCACGTTGCATACCTGTGCATCTATGACCAGGGGTGTAATTGTCAGGGCAGTACCAGCATTTCCGAGGTACTCATGGACGACCATTGTAGTTGCGGTTAATGTTGTCTCTGGGGAGGACATTTCTTGCCTGCTGGTTTGGAGGAGCTGGGATTAAGGGCATGGCACACCTGACCGCTAAGGTATTGGAATTGGAGGCCTTTTCTTGTTGCCGAGCCAACCAATAAGCAGACAGTAACTCCTCAGGTCTGTGGCAAAGGACAGCATGTTTGATGTGTTCTTTGAGGCCGCTGATGAAACGATCAACGAAGAAATCCTGTGGCAAGTAAGTTCTTCCCCTTTTCATGACCTGCATCCAAGATTCATATTCATTGATATAGCTGTCCACCGTGGTGTGCTGTTTGAGAGCTTGCAGCTGCTCCATTGGATCAATGGTAACTGTATCAGGGAACCGTTCTATGAGCACCTTGCATAACTCTGCCCAAGATATTTCATGCAAGTCCAAACCAGAGCTGCTGAGCCAGATTTTTGCTTGACCACGAATGTGTGCAATACCCCATTTGACTCGCATTGTACCAGTTATACCAATCAATTTGAAGATATCTTCCGCTTCGAGTATCCAAGCTCGTGGATTGTCACCACTGAAAAGGGGTAACTCCACATGAGGAGTCCGTAACTGTGGCTCCTGGTAGTTGGTGTTGTAAGTGACTTGTTGGTGCAGAGGTTCGTCAGTAGGGGTTTGCCATGGTGGTGCTCTGGAGTAAGTGTGAGGTGATGGCATCACCGCATTTCGTGGTTGAGAGTAGGTGTTGGTAGCACACGGAGAGCGTCTGTTGGTTTGTGCCTGGTGTTGTGGGTCAGTTTGTGGTGGAGAAAAGGTTGTGTCTTGGTGGTAGTATTGGGGCTGGGTGGTAGGATTCGTGTGCTGAATGATTTGGTGGCTGGAGGATGAAGCCTTCTCTGTATTTGATGTTGAATCAGGATTTGGAACCATAGAAGCTTTTTGTCGAGCATCTTGGTCGACTGGTGGAACGGGGAGTTGCTCTGGAGCGAACTGACCAAGATTTGGTGGAAAGGAGCGGTTTTGCGAAGAAATTGGGGTGGGTGTGGGTGTGTCGACCTCCGGGATGGGTGAAAGGATGGAACTTGGGCGCGGTGGAGGTGTGATAAACTCTCTGCCATTACCTCGGTGTTGGGAAGGAGCGACTTGCGTACCTTGCTCGGGTGTGAGCCGGTTGATGCTCGTTTGCATCTGCGACATCATCGTGGCGAGCATCTGCATCTGGTTGTGCATCGCGTCGAGAGAAGCTGCTGTCTCCACTTGATGTTTCTGCAGACGGCGACCCACCGAGCGCGCGTCGCAGTCGGCACGCAGCTGTGCTCGGATCGTGGCGAGCTCCGCATCCGTGGATGAAGCCGAGTGGGCAACCGATGAAGGGCGACCACGCTCGCGAGACAGAGATCGAGATCTGTCCGACGGCATGGCAGTGGCGGCGGCGCGAAGTGTGGGGTTTTTGGGCTGGTTGTTCTGGGGTGGATCTGTGGAGATGAGGGTTTGGGAGGGAGGGAAACGCCCTCAGCTGTAGGTCCGGAGACCGTCGGCTACTGATACCACTTGTCAGGCCATGGATCGGCCGTGACTGGGAGAGGAGAGCGAGCAAGGAGGAAGAAGGGGGCTAGCGAGGCCCAGACGCCGCCGTGAGCTTGCGAAGGAAGAAATATACAGTGAAATATAAATTATATTATTGCTTGGTTTCCACCCATCCACCCCTACCTGTCTCTTATAGCCACGAGACAGGCCCAAGCAAGTTCATTACAAGAGATAAGGTTTAATTAGAGACAACAAGCTTAAGCTAATGACTAAGGAACGTGGCCCTCGTCAGGCCGTTGGATGTGCTCGCAATGGTCAGGCCTGACACACAATATCATCAATTTTGCCCATGTTTCTTTTCCTTTTTGACATCTTGGCCAGGCACTTGGAAACAACTTGATTCATGGGCAATTTTGGATAGCAAATCTTGCGCCAGCAGATAGTTGGGCGCACACAAAGCCATGGATTCGAGGGGCATCTCGAAAATTTTCCATCAAAGCAGGAAGAGTTTCTGGCATCTTGTTGCGCGGAAACATGGTCCCATAAACTAAAAACAAGGTCCTTGTACAGAAGTCGAGGAAATCACGGACCTGACCCACGCGATCTTGGAATCTGACAATTTGGCGAGTACGCTCAGGCGTAACCCAAAAGTTAGAACCATGTTGTGCAGCAAGTCTGAGTAGTACATTGGCTCGAGCCTCAACACGTTGATCTTCGGCAGCAGTATCCAAAAATGAGCCTGTCTCAGCGGAGAAATTATTAAAGAAGGAAAAATCGCAGGAACGACATCAATCATGGTTAAATGCATGAAGCATACCTGTCATATCCAGGCTGGCGTCAGTCATCAGTTGTAGCATATAATTTTCTCGAGAAGAAGCTTCGGTAGCCTCAGCAACCGCGGCATCCTTCACAGCCACAGCATCCTGAGCCTGTTGAAGAGCAATTTTTTCCCTCTCTCAAGATCTTCGAGACTGTTCCATTAGTACAAGCATTTGTTTTTTCATGGATTGAAGTTGCTGGCGAAGTTCTTGCAAATCTTGCGAGGAGGGTTTACTTGAAGAACCTTCGATAAGGTTATCATCGACAGGAGTTTTCTTCGAAAAGGAGGAAGCAGGAAAAGTATCGGCAGGATGAGGATTTGCGGAGTAGTTATCAAATATCAACTGGAAAAGAAAATTGCAGTATCAATGATCACGCAACATAGAATTCCATTGATCTTCGGGAAATTTACATAGATATTACAGAGGGAGTTTTTCAAAATAATTACTACGACAGTTGTCGCCAAAGCTACTGCGACAACAACATCAAAAGAAGCAGTAAAAATAAAAACAGAAAAAGATAAGGGCATTCTACTAGACCTCCGGCTTCGACGAGCTAGGAGCAGGAGTGGGCTTGAATCCAAGATAAGCAAGGATCTTCTTTGTGTTGGGCTTTGCAGCCCTAATCAGTGATTGCCACTTCGTGGTCTCCATCTCCTATGTGTCGCCAACTTTGGTCCAGTCGATGTTTTGCTGGCTGTCAGCAACCAGGGCGACAGTGCTTTCAACGGCAACCTTCATATTTTCTTGGCGAAGCTTCAGTCCAAGATCTTCTGGAGGATTAAAGCACTTGGCAAGAGCAAGGAAAGTCGTGGGTTCCTTTTTCTTTGGGAAGAAGTAGGGGAAGAGCCGCAACAATCCTTCCTTGGCCTGATCAATGCCGTCGCGTGCTTCTTCTCCGTGAAACTCGAGGAAAGCAAGTGCGTCAAGAAGAGGATCATTGTCGGGATCTTCAAGTTCATATTCTTGAGAGGTTTTCCCTGTCGAGGCAAAATAGCTCGGGCACTTACTGACAAAGCGGCGGCTTTGAGAATCCAAGCGCTTGGTAACCGCTTCTTCACGAACAGATTGTGCGGTTTTGTGCTCGCTCAAAGCAGTTTCGGCGTCATGAAGCCTCTTTTGAAGTTCTTCGACACCAGCAGCGTCGGCCTTGGCCTTGTCAGCCTCTGCCCTAGCCTTACTAGCATCTGATTCGGCCTTCTTAAGAGCCTCCTCACTTTGCTCTAATTTTTGAGCAAGTGTGTCGGCACGCTTGTTGGCCTCCGCCAGTTTTTCTGCCAAGATAGTCAAGTCCAGTCAAAATCAAGACAAGAAAGGAGTAAGAAGGAAAGGATAAAGAGAAGCAAAAAGACATTACCTTCAGCTTTGCTAGCGTACTCGCGGTACCCAACGAATTGGGCACCGAAGCCGATGAATTCCTTAATCAAAGGCTGTTAAAAGAAATATAGCAAAATAAAGCGTCGGTAGGGGAAAAAGTGCAATAGCACCAAATCAAAGGAAGCAAACAGAGAAAACATCGACAGCATCAGAAAGCATTTAAGGACTTACATCATCCAAAAGAGGAGTCGAGGAGCTACCCAATTGTAAGGTAGGCTCCGTGATTGTTTCAACCCTCGCCCTTTTTGGTGAAGGGACAAGGGGGCTTGCAGGAGGAGTAGGTGCGTCAGTGTTTTGTTGAGGAGGCGAAGATTCTTCTCCTTCAACTTGCACTTCAGAAACAGCTAAAGTATGCGACGTACTCGTTCGAGCAGTCGCATCAATAGCTGGCATTTCTTCCTCGTCACCACTACGATTAAACGACGACAGCATAATAAGCAAGATAGATAAAAGTATTTAAGAATCAAAATAGCGAGAGCCAAGGAGTAACTTACGAACTGACGAGGGCGTCAAGGTATGGATCGAAAGCTGCCTTCCGACGTGAAGGAGCAGCTTGTTCGGCTTTGGAGGTGCCGGAATCTTCGACATCAGTCCTCTTCCTTTTGTTCTTTGGAGAAACAGCAGGAGGAGGAGATTGTGCCGATGTGGTAGCCTCAGAGCCAGCCTCCTTTTCAGAGGATCCCGCAGATTTTCGAGAACCTGCGGGTTCACTCTCAGGACAAGGAGCATCTTGGTTGTCAACAGTGACAACGGCTCGTTCTTCGACTTCCCCACCTTCAGGAAGGGGAGGAAGAGAGACAATATCTGGATGGTTCTGTACAAAGCAAAGAAGGATGTCAATAAAGGAGTTATGCAAAGGATGTCAGCAAAAATAGAGAGTCGACAAAAGTTACCTTGGGAAGCGCATTGGTGGCGCTGTATGGTTTTACCCGACAAGAAGAGGGGACAGCATCTTTTTTGCTGAGGGAGGAAATTTTCCGGACGAGTTTTTCTAAGTCCTTGACCAGCAAATCCACCGACAGGCAATCCACATCATTGTCGCCAGCATACTTCCAGAGGGGATTTTTGCGAGCCTGCAGAGGCTGCACTCTGATCCTAAGGAAATACGCCGTGATTTGGATACCCGACAGTTCTTTACCGCTGGTGCTTTGGAGCTCGTGGATGCGGGTCATTAGTGCCTCCGTCGCTGTTTTTTCTTCCTCGGTAGCCTCTGCATCCCAGGAGCGGCGGCGGTAGATTTTCTCGGCACCATCAAAAGGAGGGATGTTGTCTTCAGCACATCCATGGTTCTCCTCATGGATGTACAGCTATTTTTTGCGCCACCCTTGAACTGAGTCAGGGAATTTGACATCGAAGTAATCGACATCAGGGCGAACGCAGATAATAACGCCGCCTATGTTATAGGCGACATTGGGAGAGCCATTGCGGCGACAAAAAAAGATGCGTTTCCACAGCGCCCAGTTAGGCTGGACGCCGAGAAAGGACTCGCAAAGGGTGATGAAGATGGAAATATGGAGGATAGAGTTGGGAGTAAGGTGATGAAGTTGCAGTCCATAAACAAAAAGCAACCCCCGAAGAAAAGGGTGAATGGGGGCAGAGAGGCCGCGGATGAGATGATCGACGAAACTAACCCGATACTCCATTGGAGGGGTTGGGTAGCTTTCTTCGCAGGGGAAGCACAGCGCCTTTGGCTTCTTGCTGATCCCCAGTTTCTTCAGGAGGTTGATGTCTTGGGCGGATATTTTGGATCTCTCCCACTCAGCGCTCCCTAGATCTGCGGAAGCCATCTTGGATTCAGGAGTGCTGTGCCTGATCAATCTGCGCAGTGGCATCAACAATGGCACATGAACACAATGTGAGAGTGGTTGAGCTCAGGGAGTTATGGAGCGCAAGAGGGGATTTTTGCAGAGGAGAGCAGAGGAGCGGCGCGAGCGAAAGTGCTGGAGGAAGAAGATGAAGACCTTAAATAGAGGTGCGGCGAAGCGGCGTACCGTTGGATGGAAAAAGTGTGCGGCAGATGATGTACACATGGAACAGGGGTAAAAAAGTAATTTCACCCTGGAAGAATTACAGTGCGTGCGCCAGGAAAAGCGCAGGACGTGTGTCCCCCACTTGCACGACGTGTCAATACGATGCGTAATTTGGGCCCGCAAGGCAGTGAGGGAGAACTTCTCGCGATTTCCAGGAACAGCGGTCGTGGCTATCGTCAGCAATGATGTCATCTTAGCAAAGAGAAAATTTCGACTCAACAGTTTCATAAAAAATGCGACAGCAAAAGATATTGGAGAGCCTTTGATCAAATACAAGTTTTTGATCAAATGCTCGGGGGCTACTTCGGAAAAATGAAAAATTCGAGAAAGACAAAATAGAAATGGTGTGAGCCTATGATCAAATACAAATATTTGCTCATAGCCTCGGGGGCTACTCCCATTGGGAGCGCTATTCGCGCACCCGAGAGATTTGAAAATTTCGGGAGAGAAAGAAAATATAGCGACATAAGGCGTGGAGCCTGCACCCAAGCACAAGTCCTTGGCTGTAGCCTTAGGGGCTACTCCCATCGGGAACGCTATTCGCGTGCCCGATGAAATTACAAAAAAGAAAGATAGAAGAACAAGAGAGTATATTTCGAGTTATAAGTAACTCTACATATACTCCCATCGGGAGATCAATATAAGTCATCCGTTGACTCAATAAAATGTGTCATTCCAGCAGCCGAATAAGCACTCGACAATATATTCTCAGAACGCCAAAGTTTAGAACTATTTCTGAATGCCGCAGAACTTTGCGAAGGTAAGACCCCAGATCCGTTCTGTGTGGCGTGGCGCCGTCTCTGACGTCGGTTTGCTACTTTTATCCGTATCAACAGATACGAAGAAAAATCCTAACGGACGCGTTAGGTACCCGATAAATATGACTGGGACTCGACAGAATGGTAAGACCTTAAGCGGCACCTGTCGAAGTTTACACCAGTATCCCGAGATCATGTCCAGGGACGTGATCTTGAAGTAGGTTTTTGCGGATTGCCACTAGAGCAGTTAACTAGTACCTGATCCGTCAGATGAACTAGCCCCAACTACCATTATCCCTGTACAATATAGAAATTCATATGAAGAAATATAGAGAAGTTTAAAGCTGGCGAGTAAATATAAACAGTGGAGATTTTCCCTGACTCTACGATTCAAGCAAAATCTCGGGGGTACTGACATAGGCATCCCCAATGGGCCTGCCGAAGATAGTACCCTGGGTTTACTGAAGGCCCACGACTCGAAGAATAAGAAGAATCGGAAGCCCAAGTTGTTGTTAAGGAAAGCTAGAGTTGTATTAGGAGATAATATTTGTAATCTTGCGGGATGAGTTGGAAACCCTCCCGGACTCTGTAACTTGTACAATACGAATCCCTCGGCTCCACCTCCTATATAAGGGGGAGTCGAGGGACAAGGAGAGCATCGAATCATTGTCTCGCAAACCCTAGTTTTCATATCGTCGAGTACTTTTCGGCTGAAACCTTCGAGATCTACTTGCCCTCTACTTCCAACTAAACCCTAGTCTACAACCCGTAGGCATTGACAAGTTAATCCCTTGTCAGCGGGCGCAGTCGAAATAATCGATGAAGAGGTCGGGTGAACACCCGAATATACCGGGTCTGTAATGTCGGGTCCGCGGCAGGCGAGCCCCCGAGTATGGCAAGTGCGCGACAGCTAGCGCGGTCGACCGAACAGAGTAATCAAGGTTTTGCTTTAATCTGCAGTTATATTACGATGCAAAAAACCTGCGCACAAACAATAGTACGAGCCGAAAAATATTTGGCAAAATAAAATTTTGAGAGTAGTAAATAATTGGAAGTATAACACCTGGTCTTTTTTGTGTCGGATGAAGATGGCGTGTTGTCGAAGTCGAAGGTCGTTAGGCCAAAAGTAGTCAAGACGAACGGACGCGCCGGACCGAGTCACACGGCGGTGTCGCATATTTGTGATGAAGATGAAAGTGAGCACGCAAGGATTGTTGACGTAGAGTCCTCGAGAGAAAATATATGGCTGCAATTATTGGGTCTGTTGGCTGTGCAAAAAATAGCAATCTGACAACTTGATAGCTTCTCCATGCATCTTTCTTCCACAATTATTTCTTCTGCCATCATTAGAGCAAGTATAATAAGTCCTAGTCAGCTGGCTATAAGGGTTAAAATAATATATTCATGCTTAGTTGGAGGAGAGAGAGGAGGAGAGAGAAGAGGAGTGAGCTCTCATGCAAGAGCCAGCTCTAGCACGTGCTCCTAGGCACTTTGTGAGAGTGAAATGTGAGCCATCCAATGATAAAGTAGTACATAATTATAGCTCACTATTATACATGTTGGCTCTATGATAGCTACAAATGACATGGCACATGGATTATAGCCAGCAGCTGACTATACTATTAAACTTGCGCTTAGAGCTTGATTCGTAAATATTACGTACGTATGGTTAGAAAATAAAGTAAACAGAGTAATCAATGAGAGAGATTAAGTGGCCTGCAGCGGCTGCTGTTTTTGAATCCTGTAGTCCCCCAGTCTATTTGGTTAGCCTTCTTTTTCTTCATCGTGAAATGCGGTTGAGTCATGTACAAACACGGCTTGATCGACTTTGGATGTATTGGATCGGGAACCACGGCGTGACTGAAAATTTCCGTTCTTGCAGGTTGATCGTCGGCTTTGAACTATGCGGCAGATGTAATCTACCTGATTGTTGTTGATGAAGGATCCCGCCCAGATGACGAAATCCAGCGTCGCGATTCCCACAGACGGCGCCAATTGATGAGGGAACACCTCGTCAATGCCTACGTATTGTAGACTTGGGTTTCGGGAGAGAGCGACGATGGAGATTCCGGGAGCGAGATTGGGTACACGATTTACCCAGCTTCGGGTCCTCGGTGGAGGATCCCTACGTGCCGCTAGCAATCCAGTATATGATCATAAATGTGTTTACAAGGTGTCGTCGTAGGCGGAGCTATGTTATCTATCTATTCTCTATATGTTGGCCTCTATCGGGTGCCCTAGCTGGCTTTATATATGCAACCAGCCTAGGGTTTTACAAGAGTTCTAGTCGACTACTTCTTCGGGTTGCCTTCTTGGGCCTTCTCCATATTGAGCCGAGCCAGGTATACTAATAATGGGTACCCGAAGGGTATGCCCATGTCAGTTGGTACTGCTTCTTTTTGACTTGGTATAGCGGTTCATGGTTGATTTGTATAAACATCTTACAACAGTAAACAAACTGAGTCCATAACAGTGTAAGAACAAATGGCCAAATTGCTTTTCAGTATTCATGTCTTGAGCCTGTGATGCCTTCTAAGTTAATAGGGAAGATAAATGGGCAATGGAAAGACTAAACTTGCAGCTTCCAACATTGCTATTTTAGCTGTGCATGTAAAACTCTCAAATAGGTAAGTATATGATGTGCCAAAACATGTTACTGCAGCAAGGCAACCACTTGGCTTAACCATGTATTAGTAGCTGCTAGTAATGTTCGTTTAGCATAACCATGTGGTCTGGTCCTGCTCCCTCTGTCCAATCTCTTCGTTGGTATTGCATGTTTTATTCAAGAAACCTACGCATCAGGTTAACAAACACAGAGAGGAAGCAGAACAGAGAGGTCCGCGCTTGTGTCTTTGATGTGAAAATAATATTATCTGTATGTTGTTTTTCACACTTCAAAGAACGAATAACATTTATCTTGCATGCTTGTTTTTGATGTACTAATTTCATTACTTTTGTTTCTCAGGAGAAGTGCCAAAAGATGGTTAAGGCCCCCTTCTTTTAGGCTTCTAGAGTAGCTTATAGGTTTCTACAGAAGCCCAAAAGAAATGTCTGCTTCTAGAGTGATATACTAATTTCACTAGTTTTGTTTCTCGGGAGAAGTGCAGCAAGGAGAATTCAATTCCTGTCTACTTCAGTTTCAGAGCTCGGATACATACTGTAGAAATTCAAGTCTCTACAGTTGTTTGTGGGTACTGATGTGGGGACGCTGTTACATTTTAAGAAATATGCTTGCTCTTAATTTTACTCTTATTGTATTGTCGTTGGCCGTCAGTTCATACATGATTTATTTTGCATCTAATTATGGGTGTTTTACTTCATCCACAGAAATAATCACTGTAAAACTTTTGAGTGTATTATCTCTCCCAGATCTTCCTTTTGAATGCACAAGATTACCTTATTTTCAGTCAAGATGAAGTAGCAACTTTCCATGTTTGAATTCAGGAGTACTGTAATGTTGTTTTTCCATGTTTGAATGCACAAGATTGTCTTATTTTCAGTCAAGATGAAGAAGCAAGTTTCATGTTCATCTGCTATTGTGATGTTGATCTTGAAGAAATAAGAAAGCTTCAGGAAAGGATTGTTCAGAAAAATGTCTTGTTTCGCCTTGTTCATCTGCTACTCTACTAGTCTGCTTGTATTGTTCAGATTTTTCTCATTCTGATGTTTGGTGCTGAATATCTGTGTAGTTCTGGAGCCTTCGGTCGGATCTTGGAGCCTTCTTTTTCCACTCGTCATGGTGGCGAGGAAAAAAGGGGTTTCCTTGCCCCTGCCTGGTGGTGTCCAGGTCTGCAGCAGGGGAGCGACGATGCTTCTCCTGGGAGCTTCCTCATGACGGCGAGCCCGCTGTTGTTCTTCATGGTCGAAAGGCGACCGCTCCCACCTCAGGCGTCGGTTACGGTTTCTTCCGGCTGCCATCAGATGGTCTTCTACAACCTCCAGGCTGCTATGCCATTTCGGAGGCCCTTCGGCTCTAGTGCAGCAGGCTCCCGCCTCCACGTCCCAAGTGGTGTCGTCCCCGGAGACGTTGAGGTTGGCTGTGCTAAGCTCCAGTTTCGTCACGGTGGAGAAGGAGCGGGACTTGATTGCTTTTTCCAGTTTTATTTTGAGGTCCTAGATGCAAATTGTAAGGGCTTGTGTGTATTTTCTTGTGTACTTGAGGCCCTATCTGTAAGATGTACTTCCACCGACGAAAATTGATGAAGCTCTAGGTCCTTCGGGACCGACCCCTGTTCAAAAAAAAAAAAATTCTGATGTTTGGTGTTCTGTAATAATGTATTAGTGTTAAAAATTTAATATTGTGTTGTAACGAAGTATTACTACTAAACTAATTAATCTTTATTGTATAAAGAAAGCTGACAGTTTTTTTTCTTCATCCGAGTTAGCTAGCGATCAGGGTGCTAGCTAGTGATCAGGATGAAAAACCAGCTAGCTAGCGGACCGAGTGCTGCATCTGTCCCTGGTGTGAACACAGAATGAGACTGTCCCAAAAACACAGGATGAAACGCTATGCGGGACATGCGGGCAGGCGCCGCAAAACGCAATAATGCTAAATGGGCTGCCGTGTTATACCACTTAATCATTGCGGGCTTGTGCGTCCCTTCTTAGAGGCATCGTTTTTGGAGAGTCTGTACTTCAGGTGTTGTCTTGGCGGTGGATGTATTGCTGTTGTTAGGACCCGAGATACTGTAGTTGGACTTTTGTTTCTTAGTTTCTTTTCCTTTTTTTGATTGTATGCATCCGTAGTGCCATTAGGGCGGTGCGTTGTTTCAGAGGCTGTGTGTAATTGATATCGTTTTGATATTAATATATTCCCTTTATCGAGAAAAATGTGGCCCCCTGATACGTCTCCGACGTATCGATAATTTCTTATGTTCCATGCCACATTATTGATGATATCTACATGTTTTATGCATACTTTATGTCATATTTATGCATTTTCCGGCACTAACCTATTAACGAGATGCCGAAGAGCCGATTCTTGTTTCTGCTGTTTTTGGTTTCAGAAATCCTAGTAAGGAAATATTCTCAGAATTGGACGAAATCAACACCCAGGGGCCTATTTTCACACGAAGCTTCCAGAAGACCGGAGAGCTAACGAAGTGGGGCCACGAGGTGGCCAGACCACAGGGCGGCGCGGCCCAGGTCTTGGCCGCGCCGACCTACGGTGTGGGCCCCTCGTGATGCCCCTTGACCTGCCCTTCCGCCTACAAATAGCCTTCGTCGTGAAACCCCCAGTACCGAGAGCCATGATACGGAAAACCTTCCAGAGACGCCGCCGCCGCCAATCCCATCTCGAAGGATTCAGGAGATCGCCTCCGGCACCCTGCCGGAGAGGGGAATCATCTCCCGGAGGACTCTACGCCGCCATGGTCGCCTCCGGAGTGATGAGTGAGTAGTCTACCCCTGGACTATGGGTCCATAGCAGTAGCTAGATGGTTGTCTTCTCCTCATTATGCTTCATTGTCGGATCTTGTGAGCTGCCGAACATGATCAAGATCATCTATCTGTAATGCTATATGTTGTGTTTGTTGGGATCCGATGGATAGAGAATACTATGTTATGTTGATTATCAATTTATATCTATGTGTTTTTTATGATCTTGCATGCTCTCCGTTATTAGTAGGGGCTCTGGCTAAGTTTTTGCTAGTAACTCCAAGAGGGGGTATTTATGCTCGATAGTGGGTTCATGTCTCCGTGAATCTGGGGGAGTGACAGAAACCTCTAAGGTTATGGATGTGCTGTTGCCACTAGGGATAAAACATTGATGCTATGTCCGAGGATGTAGTTATTGATTACATTACGCACCATACTTAATGCAATTGTCTGTTGTTTTCAACTTAATCTTTGGAAGGGGTTCGGATGATAACCTGAAGGTGGACTTTTTAGGCATAGATGCATGCTGGATAGCGGTCTATGTACTTTGTCGTAATGCCCAATTAAATCTCACTATACTCATCATATCATTTATGTGCATGGTCATGCCCTCTCTATTTGTCAATTGCCCAACTGTAATTTGTTCACCCAACATGCTATTTATCTTATGGGAGAGACACCTCTAGTGAACTGTGGACCCCGGTCCATTCTTTACATCTGAAATACAATCTACTGCAATTGTTCTACTGTTCTCTGCAAACAATCATCATCCACACTATACATCTAATCCTTTGTTACAGCAAGCCGGTGAGATTGACAACCTCACTGTTTCGTTGGGGAAAAGTACTTTGGTTGTGTTGTGCAGGTTCCACGTTGGCGCCGGAATCCCTGGTGTTGCGCCGCACTACATCTCGCCGCCATCAACCTTCAACGTGCTTCTTGGCTCCTACTGGTTCGATAAACCTTGGTTTCATACTGAGGGAAAACTTGCCGCTGTACGCATCACACCTTCCTCTTGGGGTTCCCAACGGACGCGTGCTGTACGCGTATCAAGCTCTTTTTCTGGCGCCGTTGCCGGGGAACGAAGAAAAGTTACACCACAAAGATTTTCAACTCCCACGTCAACAGCTCTTTTTCTGGCGCCGTTGCCGGGGAGATCAAGACACGCTGCAAGGGGAGTCTCCACATCGCAATCTCTTTACTTTGTTTTTGTCTTGCTTTATTTTATTTACTACTTTGTTTGCTGCATTATATCAAAATACAAAAAAATTAGTTGCTAGTTTTACTTTACTTGCTATCTTGTTTGCACTCTATATTAAAAACACAAAAAAATTAGTTACTTGCATTTACTTTATCTAGTTTGCTTTATTTACTATTGCTAAAATGAGTAATCCTGAAGTTGAAGTTCGTTCGTTTAAGCAACAAGGGGGAGAATGTTTAAGAGATGCTTGGTATAGAATTAGTAATGCCCATAATAGGTGCACTAAGAAACACTCCACCACTATTTTACTCAGGAATTTTTATGTTGGTATCTCTAGCTGGAATAGGTATGTTCTTGATTGTCTCGCGGGAGGTAACTTCCTAAGTACTCCTGCCCTAGAAGCTAGTTGCATTATTGAGAGTTTATTTGGAATACCACATGTTAATGAAGTTAAAATTGAAACCTCTCTTGAAGATGTCATGAAAAAGTTGGAAACCATAGAACAAAACCTTCCAAGTATTGATACTACTTTGGGAGCATTACTTGATAGCACTGATAAACTTGATAAATCTCTAGGTGGAATTAATGAGAAAATTGCCATTTTGGAATCTTGTGCTATTCATGATAATCAAACCCAAAGGATTAGTGAACTTGAAGAGGCTATGGGAACATTGGGTTCACCATTTTCATCTATAAAATTTAGAGAGAAAGCTTATGTGGGTAAGGAGCAAAAGTTCATGTATGTCTCTAAGGGGCCTAAACCAAAAAGCTATTATAGGCCTAAAATTGATAAAGCTCTTAAAACCACTATAGATAAGGGTGCATCTAAGACACCTAATGGGATAGATTTTGAAAATAATGTTGATGCTTCGTCTCTTGATAACACTTGATACACACTTTCTGCGCCTAGCTGAAAGGCGTTAAAGAAAAGCGCTTATGGGAGACAACCCATGTTTTTACTACAGTACCTTTATTTTATATTTGTGTCTTGGAAGTTGTTTACTACTGTAGAAACCTCTCCTTATCTTAGTTTTGTGCATTGTTGTGCCAAGTAAAGTCGTTGATAGTAAGGTTCATACTAGATTTGGATTACTGCGCAGAAACAGATTTCTTTGCTGTCACGAATCTGGACCAAATTCTCTGTAGGTAACTCAGAAAATTATGCCAATTTACGTGAGTGATCCACAGATATGTACGCAACTTTCATTCAATTTGAGCATTTTCATTTGAGCAAGTCTGGTACCTCAATAAAATTCGTCTTTACGAACTGTTCTGTTTTGACAGATTCTGCCTTTTATTTCGCATTGCCTGTTTTGCCATGCTTGATGGATATTTCGATTCCATTGACTTTCAGTAGCTTTGTGCAATGTCCAGAAGTGTTAAGAATGATTATGTCACCTCTGAACATGTATATTTTAATTGTGCACTAACCCTCTAATGAGTTGTTTTGAGTTTGGTGTGGAGGAAGTTTTCAAGGATCAAGAGAGGGAGATGATACAACATTATCAAGGAGAGTGAAAGCTCTAAGCTTGGGGATGCCCCGGTGGTTCACCCCTGCATATATCAAGAAGACTCAAGCGTCTAAGCTTGGGGATGCCCAAGGCATCCCCTTCTTCATCGACAACATTATCAGGTTCCTCCCCTGAAACTATATTTTTATTCCATCACATCTTATGTCCTTTGCTTGGAGCGTCGGTTTGTTTTTGTTTTTGTTTTGTTTGAATAAAATGGATCCTAGCATTCATTGTGTGGGAGAGAGACACGCTCCGCTGTTGCATATGGACAAGTATGTCCTTAGACTTTACTCATAGTATTCATGGCGAAGTTTCTTCTTCGTTAAATTGTTATATGGTTGGAATTGGAAAATGATACATGTAGTAATTGCTAAAATGTCTTGGATAATGTGATACTTGGCAATTGTTGTGCTCATGTTTAAGCTCTTGCATCATATACTTTGCACCCATTAATGAAGAAATACATAGAGCATGCTAAAATTTGGTTTGCATAATTGGTCTCTCTAAGGTCTAGATAATTTCTAGTATTGAGTTTGAACAACAAGGAAGACGGTGTAGAGTCTTATAATGTTTACAATATGTCTTTTATGTGAGTTTTGCTGCACCGGTTCATCCTTGTGTTTGTTTCAAATTGCCTTGCTAGCCTAAGCCTTGTATCGAGAGGGAATACTTCTCATGCATCCAAAATACTTGAGCCAACCACTATGCCATTTGTGTCCACCATACCTACCTACTACATGGTATTTCTCCGCCATTCCAAAGTAAATTGCTTGAGTGCTACCTTTAAAATTTCTAATTCTCTACCTTTACAATATATAGCTCATGGGACAAATAGCCTAAAAACTATTGTGGTACTGAATATGTATTTATGCACTTTATCTCTTATTAAGTTGCTTGTTGTGCGATAACCATGTTCCTGGGGACGCCATCAACTACTCTTTGTTGAATATCATGTGAGTTGCTATGCATGTTCGTCTTGTCTGAAGTAAGGGAGATTTACCACCAAAATGGTTAGAGCATTGCATAATGTTAGAGAAGAACATTGGGCCGCTAACTAAAGCCATGATCCATGGTGGAAGTTTCAGTTTTGGACATATATCCTCAATCTCATATGAGAAAATTAATTGTTGCTACATGCTTATGCATAAAAGAGGAGTCCATTATCTGTTGTCTATGTTGTCCCGGTATGGATGTCTAAGTTGAGAATAATCAATAGCGAGAAATCCGATGCGAGCTTTCTCCTTAGACCTTTGTACAGGCGGCATAGAGGTACCCCTTTGTGACACTTGGTTAAAACATGTGCATTGCGATGATAATCCAGGTAATCCGAGCTAATTAGGACAAGGTGCGGGCACTATTAGTATACTATGCATGAGGCTTGCAACTTGTAAGATATAATTTACATAACACATATGCTTTATTACTACCGTTGACAAAATTATTTCTTGTTTTCAAAATCAAAGCTCTAGCACAAATATAGCAATCGATGCTTTCCTCTTTGAAGGACCATTCTTTTACTTTTATGTTGAGTCAGTTCACCTATCTCTCTCTACCTCAAGAAGCAAACACTTGTGTGAACTATGCATTGATTTCTACATACTTGCATATTACACTTGTTATATTACTTTACATTGACAATATCCATGAGATATACATGTTATAAGTTGAAAGCAACCGCTGAAACTTCATCTTCCTTTGTGTTGCTTCAATACCTCTACTTTGAATTATTGCTTTATGAGTTAACTCTTATGCAAGACTTATTGATGCTTGTCTTGAAGTACTATTCATGAAAAGTCTTTGCTATATGATTCATTTGTTTACTCATGTCATTTACATTGTTTGGATCGCTGCATTCACTACATATGCTTACAATAGTATGATCAAGGTTATGATGGCATGTCACTCCAGAAATTATCTTTGTTATCGTTTACCTGCTCGGGACGAGCAGGAACTAAGCTTGGGGATGCTGATACGTCTCTGACGTATCTATAATTTCTTATGTTCCATGCCACATTATTGATGATATCTACATGTTTTATGCATACTTTATGTCATATTTATGCATTTTCCGGCACTAACCTATTAACGAGATGCCGAAGAGCCAGTTGCTGTTTTTGGTTTCAGAAATCCTAGTAAGGAAATATTCTTGGAATTGGACGAAATCAACGCCCAGGGGCCTATTTTCACACGAAGCTTCCAGAAGACCGGAGAGCTAACGAAGTGGGGCCACGAGGTGGCCAGACCACAGGGCGGCGCGGCCCAGGTCTTGGCCGCGCCGACCTACGGTGTGGGCCCCTCGTGACGCCCCTTGACCTGCCCTTCCGCCTACAAATAGCCTTCGTCGCGAAACCCCCAGTACCGAGAGCCACGATACGGAAAACCTTCCAGAGACGCCGCCGCCGCCAATCCCATCTCGGGGGATTCAGGAGATCGCCTCCGGCACCCTGCCGGATAGGGGAATCATCTCCCGGAGGACTCTACGCCGCCATGGTCGCCTCCGGAGTGATGAGTGAGTAGTCTACTCCTGGACTATGGGTCCATAGCAGTAGCTAGATGGTTGTCTTCTCCTCATTATGCTTCATTGTCGGATCTTGTGAGCTGCCGAACATGATCAAGATCATCTATCTGTAATGCTATATGTTGTGTTTGTTGGGATCCGATGGATAGAGAATACTATGTTATGTTGATTATCAATTTATATCTATGTGTTGTTTATGATCTTGCATGCTCTCCGTTATTAGTAGAGGCTCTGGCCAAGTTTTTGCTAGTAACTCCAAGAGGGGGTATTTATGCTCGATAGTGGGTTCATGTCTCCGTGAATCCGGGGGAGTGACAGAAACCTCTAAGGTTATGGATGTGCTGTTGCCACTAGGGATAAAACATTGATGCTATGTCCGGGGATGTAGTTATTGATTACATTACGCACCATACTTAATGCAATTGTCTGTTGTTTTCAACTTAATACTGGAAGGGGTTCGGATGATAACCTGAAGGTGGACTTTTTAGGCATAGATGCATGCTGGATAGCGGTCTATGTACTTTGTCGTAATGCCCAATTAAATCTCACTATACTCATCATATCATGTATGTGCATGGTCATGCCCTCTCTATTTGTCAATTGCCCAACTGTAATTTGTTCACCCAACATGCTATTTATCTTATGGGAGAGACACCTCTAGTGAACTGTGGATCCCGGTCCATTCTTTACATCTGAAATACAATCTACTGCAATTGTTCTACTGTTCTCTGCAAACAATCATCATCCACACTATACATCTAATCCTTTGTTACAGCAAGCCGGTGAGATTGACAACCTCACTGTTTCGTTGGGGCAAAGTACTTTGGTTGTGTTGTGCAGGTTCCACGTTGGCGCCGGAATCCCTGGTGTTGCGCCGCACTACATCTCGCCGCCATCAACCTTCAATGTGCTTCTTGGCTCCTACTGGTTCGATAAACCTTGGTTTCATACTGATGGAAAACTTGCCGCTGTACACATCACACCTTCCTCTTGGGGTTCCCAACGGACGCGTGCTGTACGCGTATCACCCCCCGCAGAGCGTCCCATTTGCAGCCTGATTTTCTAACCTTCCGTCGGTAGCCATCAATCGCCGGTAAGACGAACTAAACCAAGATATCAGCTCAGCGGTCTCCTCTTTTTTTTTCCGGGTAAATAGACCTTTATTATGAAGTAGGAATTACAGATAGCTCAAGCTGAAGCTCCTGAATGAACATCATGGCCTGAACCGGGCCAAACGACAGTTCTCTCCTCTGCCCTCGCAAGATTTGTGAGAAAGTGACTAATCCTAACCTCTGAACGGTCTACTTTTACAAACTTACGCAATCTATCTTGATTAGATAAAAGCCTAATATCAGAAATGATGTTTAGAAATGGTGAGCGATCTAGTGATTTTTCTGAAGCAACACGAATAACCTGGGAGCAATCCGACTCCACTATGACAGGTAACGGACTATGTTCAAGGCTAGCTCCAAGCCCTCCTTACAAGCCCACAGCTCTGCTTCAACAACTTCAACACAACGCGGCAAAAAATGACATGAAGAAACAATGATATTCCGATCGGCACCTCTAAGCACCATGCCACACCCTACAGTGTCTTCAACCATTTTAAACGAGCCATCAACAGTTAATTTAACCCATCCATCAATCCAACTGCGACCTCCTCGAAACCTCGCTCTCGCTCTGATACTACTTGTTAATGTCGAATTCGCCAAATCTATCTATCGAGATAAGTAACGCAATTCGGTGAATGCCTACATCAGCTGGGCATGCTTTACGGGTGCTCCTCCCCAGATGCTATCACAGTACCGTCAATGACAAGTCCGCCAAGGTGTACGTACACATCAGATCTACAACGTCATGCCGGTCCAGCGCCCCTACCACGGGCACCGGGCTGTTCCCGAAAATCGATCTTATGTATAGTCTATTTTGGCTAATCTTTGTGCCTTTATATATTAGGTCAGGTTACGGAGTTCGACTTCAACACGTAACCTGCTAAATTAATTACAAGTCCAAATGTAGCATACTCGTACACATATTAGGCACAAATCCCAACATTGGTAAAAAGTAAAACTGATGTCAGCGCGGTATGTTTCATAAAATAATTGTGGTTTAATTATTTTTCAATTTTGTTTCAGAATTTTGTGAGGTACTCTTGCCTGAAAAGAGGTTTTCTCATTGTAAAAGACACAGCATGATTACTGGCCATAAAAGACAATTATATAAAAAACCCAAAATTACATCATGGTAGTAAAAAATAACTCAGAGTCTCAATGCCTAAGATATGAAGTTACAGGTTGAGCGAATTAATCATTTCACTTCTCGATCGAGTATTTCTAAACTTCATGATCTAGTAGCCCATATCTAGCCGTGGTGAAAATGGTTGGGGTTCGCGAGCGGTGAGCCTGGCACCAAACCGCCACCCCGGTCGCCGAGCATCCTCCGGCCTTCCGTGGCGACGGCGTCCATGGCGAGGAGGAGCGCAGCTACAAGCACTACAACAGGCACTAGCACCCTCGCTGTCACCGCTATCGCGTACATGCTTCTCCCGGTCGATCTTATTCTCTCGACCCATATTGCTCCACTTTATAGACACACATATAATGGGTTTCGTCAATGGACCAGACACACACAATTCAACTCCGCGTACATACCACACGAAAGTCTAGTCGTGATGGTGTGTGTTCCGGGCAAACTTCTGACTGGAAATATCAAAGGTCATCGGCGCCACAAACACGCTGATCGAATCGTCCAATCTGTTTTGGCCCCTTGGGCACGGTTGACCCTCTTTTCACAGCTTATCAGCATCAACCTACACAGGACTAATATGGTCTTTGACTACAACGAGAAAATCTCTTTTGTATTGCACGTTATAAACTTGTGCATACCTTAGATTTTTTTTTTTTGAGAACACAGTACAACGTAGACGCTCACAAACACGCACGTACAACCACCCCTATGAACGCACGCATGCACACCCTACCCCTATGAGTACCTCCGAGGAACTGAGCCGCCATATCTTGAGGTTGACGAAGTAACCACTGGCGCCTCGTTGTTGACAGGCACGTCACCTACCACTGAAAGCATAGCACCGATTAAATCCTGGAATAAATCCAGGTAAATGCAAACACCCATGCCAAGTCTAGGACTTGAACCTGGGTGGACTGGTTCGACCACAAGGGACCTAACCACCAGAGTCAAGCTCTGTTTGCATGCATACCTTAGATCCGAACTCATAGCGAAAATACAAATCCAAACTATTCTATGTGTCCTGCCCAATAGGCTTTTGCACTATCGCCATAAGGTCCCCCTGCCTTCACAGGGTTCCAACGGGTGAAGCTATATGAGGACATGTGTGTACAAACGTACTCCATCCGTTCTAAAATAGTCTACATTCTAGCTCCAAAATTTGTTCTAAAATACTCTATATTCTAGCTTTTAGTCAACAACAACACTAAAAACAATGTGGTATTGGTATGCAGCTACTAAGAAGGGAGGTATTGGTATCATTATTCGTGATCACAAAGGTTTTACGATACAATCAACGTGACGGTTCCTTCCTAGATGCTTAAGCGCGGAAGAGGCAGAAGCAATTGCATGTGTAGAAGGTTTGAACCTCCTTGTTCAATTACAATGTACTTCTGCGGTGGTGGAAACGTACTGCTCAAGAGTTGTAGAGGTGATGAATATCAAGATGATGGATCGCTCGGCAAGCTGGTTAGTGTACTCGGAGGGCCAAGAACTTTTGAACCTCCACCAGAATCTCTCGATTACTAAAGTAGGTCGTTTGTGTAATAGGGTAGCACACGGCCTAGCTCTTCTAGGTAAAAGTGGGGTCTCTGGTTCTATTACAGGGTCAGTACATGTGAATGTGGCCAAGTTGATCATGGAGGAGGGTAGTTTTAGTGGGGTAATACCCTCTAGGATGTAGTTCCCCTGATCCTGATGTAACCATTCTATGACTTTGTTGCAGCAAGTTTCTGACGCACTCTTTTCCTTACCAGGGTACCTAAGGGGACTGGAAGGTTTTAATGAGACGGCTTGCTTGCGTAATATATTATGGTTCATCTTAAAAAAAAAACAATTTCGTTTTGCTCATTTTATTGGAGGTTGTTATTTTCAATGTTGCTTGAATTGGTTGTTCACATATCTAAGTAGTACTAATAAATGCAATACTAATTTGTCTCATTTTTTCTAGAATATAGCCTAAATCATAACGGAGGACTACACCCATTATTTTTGAGAAAAACATGAATAGATGTGTATATATAGTTCAGATATATAGAAAATCTACATTAAATAAATTAGAAAGCATGACTAAACAATGCTTTTTACACAAGTGTGTACATCCATTATTTGGATGCTCCCTCCACCCATGGTTCCAGGCGTATCCCAATAGATCTCTATCGCACGCCCACATAAATTTGGCGAGTGCGCACTGGAAGAACATATGGTTGGAGTCCTTCCTACGCAGAAGACAATTACCATAAGACGTCTCGTGCCTCTTCCTGATCGTTTGTTTTTATGCCACACATGATTTCTCTAGGCATAATCGTTTGTGATGTGATAGAATAAAATTAGATGAAAATTGAAAAAACTAGCCCACTAGTTTAAGATCGCACTCTAATTTGCCCCGCACTACTGGTCCTTCTTCTTAGACTACTCCTCGCCATCGATAAGTTAATCCATGCAATAATAGACATGTTTCATGTGCTGGCGTGTGCTGGTGGGTGGCATGTTTGGTGGAGCACGTTGGAGCGTACAGGGTGGTGGGTTTGGTGGTCGGGAGAAATCCGTGTCGGCATGTCCGACTCCGATGCGGCGACGCCTGCGGGTACCGCCTTCCTTCCTGAAAGGCGTCGGATGTATCCCTCCCCAATCCCTTCCGCGTACCGGGGGAAACCCTAGGCCTAGTCCGCCAGCAGCGGCGTCGTCGTCGTTCCCTTGTTGAAGGTGTTGCTTGGTATGCGGCGTCTCGGCGTGCTAGGAGCGTGGTGGTACTTCTCCGGAGGGCGCAGCGGTTGCGGAGTCATCCTCGTTTTCGTCAATCTGCCGGTGTCGGCATTAGTTTCTTTTTTTCTTTTCTTTGTCTTTTTGTTTGGGCTTGGTTGTGCTGCGGCCCCAGCTGTTTCGTTGTATCGGTTGGTTGCTATATTAATATAGCGGGGTGAAAGCCTATTTCGAGGAGGATAATAGACACGTTTCTAAACTAGTTGTGCGACACGCTGACTTTTACATTTCTAATCCGTTGCACGTGTTTCACTGGTTGTGTGGGATAAATACATACTATTTAGGCCCAACAAACGTAACCTACCAACTACATAGTGTATATCTAGATCAGTAGTGAGACCACTCTACTTGACAGCTGCCCCAACTCTTTAGGAGCACATAGTACATCTTGTCTCAATAAACTCACCTTATCGGCGATGTGAAAGCAAGAGCTAGCTTCTTGAGGCCTTCCTCACTGAAATGCCGATGACCTCACCGGCGACCTTTTCGTCATTGACTCGTGCATCTCCGGGCGGTCAATGGAGGTGCCGCCGATGCTGCCGGTCAACCTGCCTAATCCTCCCCTCTAGCGTGCCCAACACCAGCCATGTGACCGCCCTCCAGAAGGTATACATGTATGTTTTTAACTCATATTTATAGTACGGATCTGCGCAATCAGGAATACCGGCTTCTTATACTCATTAGCTCAAGTGTGTTTGATAGGATCAATGAATTTGCTCAAATATCTCAATGCTTTCGACTGGATCTATGTGTTAGATATACATTAGTGTGTATGGACGGATTGGACTATATGGACCGGATTTTTTTTTAGAAAATGAGGATATGTTCTATATTTGTTAGATATTGTGTACTTGTGACCAGACCTGTGCAATGTATCGGAATAATTTGTTGATGTGGTAGAAGTTGATTGGTTAGAACATGTGGTAGTAGTTGCTCTATTTTTATTACTTTTGTGACACTGCATAAGAAGGTTTGGTTACCGATTTTAATTAATGTTATCACCTTCTACTAATAACATGTCGAGAAAGATGTAACCAAGAGAGAAGGCCTTCGAGGCTTTCTTCAGAGTACTCCTCGTCCTCGAGTTGCAGCAAAATCATCTCGCTTGTCTGCTTCTCGGTGTAGCTGATGATCTACTAGACCATAATAGCGCGTTGCCGCGCCCATCCTTTTAGACGATAGGACAATAAAATAACCCAAAACAAGGAAAATACTAAGCTGGACATCTTTTTTCCATTTTACTATCATATAATTATACATGTCCATTTTAACGCTTTGATTTATACCTCCATTGCACTATCAACATACTCCAAAACAGAACTGATAATTTAGTCTTGCTCAAGGAGCATCACTCTGTGGATGAATGACATTTACATGAAACATCGATGTAACTATTATTCAAGCCAAAGCATCTTGGTGGAGCCATGTTTTTGTGGGTGGTACATAATTTCCCAAGATGTCACAACATTGCCGAATCTAAGTTATAAACTGCAGCTTTGTAACAAGAATCAAGTACCTTAGTCACTTATCCTCGCACTAATTTCCACGTCAAAGTAATCACACATAAGGTTATTCTTGTACTTCACAAAATCAAAGTAAGACTATATATGTGAATACTTCATAAACATCAAGCCAAAACAAGGTTACTCTTAGTGTAATCAGTCCAAGAGTACCTAGAGAAAGCGGACCAACTACCAACTGATTACTATTGATATTTGCATATTTGCTGGTTGTTATTAGGTCTTTAATTGATTTATATTTTATAAAAACCAACACGCGGATTTGAAATATACACCATGATGACAACCATTTGCCAGTTGGGTAGAAATTGCAGTTCACATATACAAATAGTAGTATTGCTTTACACAAACAACATCTAATCTATAGAAGAGTATTTTTTATAAATGTCTTGTCTTTGCCTCTTTTTGCATGCTTTGGCCTTTGGTTACGCCTGATGACGCGTGAAGCACACGTCCATTGGGAACCCCAAGAGGAAGGTGTGATGCGTATAGCAACAAGTTTTCCCTCAGTAAGAAACCAAGGTTATCGAATTAGTAGGAGATGAAGGCCACGTGAAGGTTGTTGGTGAAGGAGTGTAGTGCGGCGCAACACCAGGGATTCCGGCGCCAACGTGAAACCTGCACAACACAATCAAGATACTTTGCCCCAACTTAACCGTGAGGTTGTCAATCTCACCGGCTTGCTATAAAGAAAGGATTAAACGTATGGTGTGGAGAATGATGTTTGCTTGCAAAGAACAATAGAGAACAATGGTTGCAGTAGGTTATATTTCAGATGTAAAAGAATGAACCGGGGTCCACAGTTCACTAGTGGTGTCTCTCCAATAAGATAAATACATTATTGGGTGATCAAATTACAGTAGGGCAATTGACAAATAGAGAGGGCATAACAATGCACATACATATCATGATGACTACTATGAGATTTACTTAGGGCATTACGACAAAGAACATAGACCGCTATCCAGCATGCATCTATGCCTAAAAAGTCCACCTTCGGGTTAGCATCCGCACCCATTCCAGTATTAAGTTGCAAACAACAGACAATTGCATTAAGTATTGTGCGTAATGTAAACAATACAAATTTCCTTAGACAAAGCATTGATGTTTTATCCCTAGTGGCAACAACACATCCACAACCTTAGAACTTTACATCCTTTGTCCCGATTCAATGGAGGCATGAACCCACTATCGAGCATAAATACTCCCTCTTGGAGTTACAAGTATCAACTTGGCCAGAGCCTCTACTAGCAACGGAGAGCGGTTATTAACAATTAAGTAAAGCATGTGTATCTCCAACAACTGATATAGCATGTGATAACCTCCCAACAACCCAACATATCCCGATAACAGATCGAGATAAACAACAGAGCCTAAACATGCCTACGACTCGCAAGGCTCAAACATCAAGCAACGGCTATGGGTAAGGAATGATACATATAGGATTATTATGGTAAACAAGTGGAATAGGACACATGACTCGATAAAGAAGCGCAACTTATGTATAGCAGAGCGAGGGAGAGCAAAATATAAAATAGGTGAAGAGGGAGGGCTCGCATGTGGAAAGCTACAGAAGAACTTGTCGGAGAACTCGTCGTATCTCACATCAACACTTCGTGATCCTATCCGGGAAAAAGCAAAGTACTACAACAAACAACGGATGCACCACTTACTACTAAGAAAGAAGAATCGGCATGATCATGATATGATATGCATGTCATGGCAACAATGATGTAGTGCGACTTATCCAATTTAAGCGGAGTCGGAACTCCGGCATGCAAATTAAGTTGGAGTTGCATTTTCTACTGGCAAAGTTAAGTGTTGATTAGCATGGCATAACATGGCAGGGGTGCTCTACTTCAATATCAAACGGAGCGGGGAAACCCTAGTTGGATATCCGAAATACTCCGCATATATGTTAGGTGAACATGCACGACTATCAACACGCGACATGATGCGGGATGCAAACAGATGAGTGGATTGCATATTCATGTTCATTATGTTTTTTTGATCAATTTTCATATATAAAATATTTTATTTTGAGTTACGGTTTGCAAGTTATGATTTTTGCAAGTTTAAACAATTTCTGGATATTTCAGAAAAATAAAACAGGCAGGGGGCGAATTTGCTGGACCTGCGTGGTCCTGGGCCGGATCAGGTCTGCTGCTGGCGACGGATAAAAGAGTAGCGCCGGAGAAGGAACCTGGGCCAAGGCCCATCGGCGGATCTGAGAGGTAAAAAGGTTGGTTAAAATCGCCTCCCTTTGGGATTTGATCACAGGACCTACAACTTGAGGGATCAAGGAACAAACCACTGGGTTAGTGCCCCTAGGTTATCACATGTTTCCAGTATTAAGTTGCAAACAACAGACAATTGCATTAAGTACTGTGCGTAATGTAAACAATACAAATTTCCTTAGACAAAGCATTGATGTTTTATCCCTAGTGGCAACAGCACATCCACAACCTTAGAACTTTCTGTCACTGTCCCAGATTCAATGGAGGCATGAACCCACTATCGAGCATAAATACTCCCTCTTGGAGTTACAAGTATCAACTTGGCCAGAGCCTCTACTAGCAACGGAGAGCGGTTGTTAACAATTAAGTAAAGCATGTGTATCTCCAACAACTGATATAGCATGTGATAACCTCCCAACAACCCAACATATCCCGATAACAGATCGAGATAAACAACAGAGCCTAAACATGCCTACGACTCGCAAGGCTCAAACATCAAGCAACGGCTATGGGTAAGGAATGATACATATAGGATTATTATGGTAAACAAGTGGAATAGGACACATGACTCGATAAAGAAGCGCAACTTATGTATAGCAGAGCGAGGGAGAGCAAAATATAAAATAGGTGAAGAGGGAGGGCTCGCATGTGGAAAGCTGCAGAAGAACTTGTCGGAGAACTCGTCGTATCTCACATCAACACTTCGTGATCCTATCCGGGAAAAAGCAAAGTACTACAACAAACAACGGATGCACCACTTACTACTAAGAAAGAAGAATCGGCATGATCATGATATGATATGCATGTCATGGCAACAATGATGCAGTGCGACTTATCCAATTTAAGCGGAGTCGGAACTCTGGCATGCAAATTAAGTTGGAGTTGCATTTTCTACCGGCAAAGTTAAGTGTTGATTAGCATGGCATAACATGGCAGGGGTGCTCTACTTCAATATCAAACGGAGCGGGGAAACCCTAGTTGGATATCCGAAATACTCCGCACATATGTTAGGTGAACATGCACGACTATCAACACGCGACATGATGCGGGATGCAAACAGATGAATGGATTGCATATTCATGTTCATTATGTTTTTATGATCAATTTTCATATATAAAATATTTTATTTTGAGTTATGGTTTGCAAGTTATGATTTTTGCAAGTTTAAACAATTTCTGGATATTTCAGAAAAATAAAACAGGCAGGGGGCGAATTTGCTGGACCTGCGTGGTCCTGGGCCGGATCAGGTCTACTGCTGGCGACGGATAAAAGAGTAGCGCCGGAGAAGGAACCTGGGCCAAGGCCCATCGGCGGATCTGAGAGGTAAAAAGGTTGGTTAAAATCGCCCCCCTTTGGGATTTGATCACAGGACCTACAACTTGAGGGATCAAGGAACAAACCACTGAGTTAGTGCACCTGGTTTGGATTAAGAGAAGCCACCCGACATTTTGAAGCAAAATGAGGCGGAGATCTAAGAAACGGACAACTCGCAATCGAGCGTTGATCTGAGGATTCCGAACGAACCGGGACTGTTGACGTGTATAAAGTAAATTGCCTAGTCCTTTCCATCAGTTCGGATTTTTGGTTCAAGTGGTTAGTGCATGAAGCTTAACATGGTATCAGAGCCCCAGGTCTCGAGTTCAAATCCTGGCTTTCACAATTTATTCTAAAAAATCCTCGCAGCCTCCTGCCGTGTGTATCCGGCCTTCCGCTGCCTCTTTGCCTTTTTACACGTGTTGACTTGTCTTCTCGTCTTCCCGTCACACGTGAGAGGGGGTGTTGACATGTATAAAGTAAATTGCCTAGCCCTTTCCGTCAGTTCGGACTTTTGGTTCAAGTGGTTAGTGCATGAAGGTTAACATGGACGGAGAAGTCGACGTCGGGGATGTGCTTGGTTTGGCCGGAGAAGCACGAGGGCGGCCGGAATTTGACGATTTTCTCGCCGGACTTGGAGACGGAAATGGCGAATTTGCAGACGGACGGATAGGTTCCGAGTCGATTCCTTGCGCCAGGATGTAGAGGGCGACGAGGCGAAGCTCCTGGTGCCTTCAACTCGGCGAGGGGCAGCCTTGAGTGGCGGCGCCATGGTGAGGTGGAGGCGGTGCTGTACGGGGGTGTTTCTCCTTCGTTTTCTTACAGAGTAGAGAAAAAGCAAGGTGGAGGGAGGTAGGTGGCGGCGGTGTGGATGGGAGAGAGTGCTAGGGTTTGCTACGGGCTCGAGCGGGATTAAAAAGGGGAGGGGAAGGGAGCATGTGTCGTGTGGGTGCGGTGGTGGTCACGCCACCGTGCGTGCTCCCATCGCAGTCGAGGGAGAAAGGGAAATGGAGAAGAGGCTGAAACGAAGGGGTATGGGCCGGATCGGGCTGCAGGGAGGAGAGGGGAAGATGGACCAGAGGGAGAGATAGGCCCAGGGAGAGAGGGGAAGGGGTTTTAGTTTTATTTAGCAAGTCATTTTCTTTTATTTTCCAAACTGTTTTGGAAATCAATTTGAAAACAAACCAAAACAGGACCACTTTATTTGAAATCTGAAAACATTGAAAATAATTTTGTTTTGTTTGATACCTTTATAGATTAGGGTTTTATTTTAAAAGAATGGACAAGGGGATGGTTTATTATAAAACCCATGTGAGAGGGAAACCGAAATAGTTTGGGTTTGTAAAAAAATAATTTTATTTATTAAAATCATGGATGATATGATGCATGATGCATGATGATGCATAAAAAGGAAAAGAACAAATAAATCTAATAGGGGGTGCTACCCGTGGTCGTTACATTGCCCAAAACCCTAATTGTATTACTATTGATGATTATTAATAGATGACGGATTTTTTGAAGAAAAAATCCGGCAGGAAGATTATACTCGACCGGAGACTCTCAACTGGTTGGCGATGCAGGGGTGTAGCAACATAGCGTGTGCTCATGAGTCCTATCAGGATGGAATGGTAACAGTTCGAAAACGCCTCTTTGCCTACTTCACGAAAATGATAGGGTTACTCTCAGTTACTGACGGACTGATTTAGAGCATCTCCAACAGATGTGTGGTAGCGCCGCATGCTAAAAAAATTACAACGCCGTTTTTTCAGTTTTAGCGTGTGTGTTTGCGAATCACTTTACCAGGCGCTGCATAATTTAATAAATCGCTATCAAGCGCTTCACCAGGTGGGGTAAAACGCAGCGCGCATCAGGGTTTTGACGCTTGATCAAATACAATATGCAGCCACATGAACACAAACAATGAAATATATGGAGACATAGTTCAAGACCACCAACTAAGAAACATAGTTCATGCAAAAAGTAGTAACTATCGATGACCATTCATCATCACCATCTTCTTTTGCACCTCCATCTTGTTTTTCATCTTTATTTTGAACTTCGGTTGTGTGTGCATTAGTAGAATGAATTGGAGGGGTGGTATGAAGCCATCATTGGGAGTAGCCATTGATGGCATTGGAGAAACCATTGACATGAATCCACCCGGAGAAGCTCCCATGGCACCCATTCCTACATTCCCTCCCATGTCTTCCATTCCTACAATTGAACTCATCCCTCCCATGGAACTCATTCCTCCCATGCCTCCCATTGTACTCATTCCTCTCATGCCTCCCATGCCACCCATGGAACTCATTCCACCCATGCCTCGATAGCATCCCATGGCTCTCATGGTACTCATCCTTTTATGCGCCAAGATTTGATCACACATGAGGTTGATGTACTCCTTTTACCTTTCGTCCAGGTTGGATGTGTACATCAAAAAGAAATTCTTCCTTTGCTCGATGAGGCGTTGATTCTCCTCAGCCGTGGCCCTCTACTCCTCTAGTGCCAACCTTCTCTCGTCGGCGGCCGCCCTTCGCTCATCGGCCGCCACCCTCCTCCTTTCGGCCTCGGCATCTTTTCTCTCTACTCAACTTCCTCTCCTCTACCGCATCCTTTCTTGATTGCACCATATCTGCCATAGCTTCGTTAAAATCTTCATCTCCAGACTTCCTCCTTGCTATTTTAGCTTGTTTCTTTCCAATTGGTCTTCCCCTTGTTGTTTTTGCAATCGAGTTAGGAGTTTCTTCACTTGATGATGAATCTTCAAGGCCAACGACACCATCTATTGTTTCCTTGATTGCTTTTCTTTACTTGATTGGGCCTTCTAATCCATCATGATTCCTCCACTTTTGTTCATTCTTAAGTTCACTCCAACAATGGTACAAAACAATTTTTTCCCTTCAACCATCTTGCCCTTCTTGTTCGGCTTAGGATCTCCCATGAATAAATTATGGAAAATCTCGTTCTACATAAGTAAAAAATCGTTGTTAGTGCAAATAAAACAAATAAACAAGATGAGAGCAACAGGTAGTGCAGATAGAACTTACCCTATCTCTCTCATGGTACCACTTGGGTTTATTTTGTCAACATCCCCAACCATTTTGAACAATCGGTGTTGATAACTTTGGTCCTGATGGAAACTTGACCACTGACTTATAGTTTGTAATTCTTGCCCAGTATGTATCTTTTGTTTGATCCGTTCCGGTAGCCGGATCCATACCCACCTTGCACCGTTTTGCAAAGCAAAACGTCTTCTTCGGCAGCAGAGTTCGCCGACTGTCCCTCCTTCGGTGCATTGACCAAACCCTCACCATCCGCATCCACTCCATATGTACCACTATCAAGATGTATAGACGAATAATTAATTAGACCCAACATTCATATGTGACATGAATGTCTCATCATCAACAGTACATACGAATTGCTATCAAATTCTATTCATTCACACAAATACTATTCATCTAAACATGTATGTAGCAAGGAGCAAGTCCATACTCTGCTGTCATATCGTCGCCCATGTTGGGCGCGCCTGAATCCGATGCAAATGCCTCCGGTGGCGGCGATGGTGGAGGAGGCATCCGTGGCGCCATCGCAGCGACAGGCTCCGTGGCAACCTTCGACTTCTTCGGCCCCGTTTTTTCTGCACTGCCGCGGCCACCGACGACCACTTCGTGACTGGTTTCTTCATCGGGGGAGGTGTTGCCGGCGTCGGCGCAGCGCTTTCGGTTGCTGATCTTAGCGCCATGAACAGTTTCCGCACGAGCGATGTCCAGGGATGTCACCAGCCTTCGGACGCTAGGGTTCTCCGTCGCCACCGTGGGAGAAGCTTCGGCCGGCGGATCGGAGTTCACGCCAGCGGAATCCAGCGGGAGAGGAGTGGAGCGGCTTGCCATCGCCGGTGAATCGTGCGCGTGGAAGCGAGAGAGGGAAAAATCAGGAGCGTAAGAGGGGAATGGTCGAGCGGTTGGCTTTCTCGCGCTCGTATTTTCCTTTACAGCGTGGTGCCGCGCGCCAAATATGCACAAAAGATGCAGTACACAGGGCCACAAATTCGCGCACGCTGGAAAAAAATAGCGCGCCGCGCTATAGGCTCTTAGTTGCTACTCGAAGGAATGGTTTTGGAGTACCATTGGATTACCAGGGGATTTTAAAAGTCCTCATTTTCAGACAGTACGCTTCTTAAAAACTGGAAGCTCCGCGGCTTCAGTTCTTTCATCCCCGATCAACTGAAACATGTCAAGTAGTACCCGGACTTTTAAACACACTTCTACTAATTCCACAATTACAAGAACAAACGAATCTCAAAACGTGACCACTGGATACATATGTACTGCTTGGAAACTTGACCACTGACTTATTCTTGACTCTCTGGTGTGGTGTTTTATGGACAGCTCAATGTCCTCTCCTCTAGACGTGGTTTCTTATACAGATGCCAGCCATCGATGAGCTCGTCTCAAAACACCACTATGGCGGCGAGGGCGTAGGGGAGGCCGGCGGTTTGAGATCTGGATACTGCGCACACACGCAAACGGAGATTAATGAGCACATGCTGCACTGGTGTCGTCTTTCAGGTGTGTTTGTTTGTAGGACGAGGCATATTGAAGTTACGGAATAGTATGTATCGCTTACACTCGCATATGGAGAAAGAGGTCTGGGCTTTGCTGGAGGCGGTTCTGTGACGGCTTCTGCTACCACTGGCGAGGTAACTTCTACCGGGGATTCGGTTGCCGCTGCAGCCTCAGCCTTCGCCTCCGCCTTGCCCTCTGCAGCAGGTGGGGTTGGGCTGGATGGTGGTTTGAGATCCGCGTACTGAAATACAGAAATAAAATGGTGAAAATGGTTAGATTGGTTAGGTTCCTTTGTGCAAATAAACAGCACCGCAGCATTGCTCACGTTTGTATATGGTGAAAGTGGTGTCGACGCTACGGTCTCAGGAGAAGATTCTGTGCTTGCTTCTGCAACTGGTACAGCAGCTGGGGCTGCTTCTTCTACTGGTGCAGCAGTTGCGACGGCAGCAACTGGGGCTGCTGCTGTTGCTGCTGGTTGGCTCTTAGCTACACCAGAAGTAGGCAACAAAGCCTGACCGATTTCCTGCCGATGAAACAACCGACAAACATTTTACTATGAAAAACAAAGCAATTTTGCTCACGTTTTGATGGAAGGCATCATAAAGTTGGACATTGTTTCTGAAACTTCCAGCCTGACAGCATTGGCATGTGAAATAGTGCATATGGATCATCTTAAAAAAAAACTTATAGATATGTGGGTACAACATGAATCGGCAAAAAAGCTATTAATGGCCATATAAAAGATTCGTATAATTCTAGAACATTTGTAGTTTAGTGGATGCATCTTGCTCACCATACCAATACAAAAGCATTACATTCAGATTTATCTTGTACGGATAGTTGCTACTACTCTGTTCCAAACTATAAGAAGATTTGGAATACTAGTTTAGCCTTCCAAAAACATCTTATAATTTGAAACAGAGGTAGTATTTGCGGTCCGTTGGGGAGAAAAATATTAAGGACAGGAAAGAGTTTAAAACAGTAACACAAATACCCTGGCAGAAGGTGCATCAACCAAGGTAAAACCAAACAATTAATAGCTGAACCGGATGATTTTCAGTCCAACTCAACAGAAGAATGCCCCACTAATATTGGGTTTTGACTCTTGAAATGTAGAACCTAAAGATATTAGTGAAGAATAAATAAAAATGACAAAGCGAAGGCGTATCTACAAAAGTTATATTTTTTCCTAGAATAAGTGGAGTTTGTTTCCTAGGACATGTCTGCTGAGAATTCAACATAACTATCAGCAAACTGATTCATTTAGAGCCCAACTCGAGAAAATGAAACTGATATTACTGAAATGACAGGTTAACACTAAGCATCCAGGAGGTGGCTAACTACCTTAATTTCATCAACAAGCTCCTTTGGAGCAACCTTTTTGTTAAAGAAGTCATCGATCTGTTGTAGGGTCTTCTGTCGGTCCTGTGAGCGGCACAGATAGGTAGTTCGTCAGCAAAAACATCTTCTGTACGAAGGAAAAGATTGCCATTCATATCTCTGAAGCCCACTGAGAAGAGAAGAAGGAAATAAGCACCTCGGCATACAAGAGCTTGTTTACCACCAGCTGGACAATGGCAGCTGAACCCAGAAACTGCAGCACGGTTTCTATCTGCAGTACATAGCATACATGATTTGCAGAAGGGAAACTGAAGCAACTCATCAAGATGCGAAAGCATGATAAGTATTAGAAACCTCTGTGTAGGCCAGTATTCCGAAACCAGTAGCGGCAGCAAGACCAATAGTGACGGGCAAACCTTCTGAACCATCCTGTAAATTAACGCATGATAAACTCAACACTGTACTGACACATAAATATTAATCAACAAGAACATGAGAACATAAATGTGGAGAAGTCAAGCAGAAGTGAAGGTAGACAAAAGAAAGGTATAGTTGATAACTCACCCCAAATAGCTCACCAAAGTCCAAACTGAATCCCTTCTTGGGAGCAGTCCAGGGAAGATTACTGCTCTGCAGTAGATCACTAGCAAATGGTGACATTTTGCATAGAGAATATAAATGTTAAATACATGTTAGCAATGAATATAATCTCGGTAAAGCGTAAGTACCTGCCATCCTCGAGGTCCATCTGCACCATCCTTCACTGCGAAAGCAGCTTTGTAACCATTGGCTGTGACAAGCTCAGCAACTAGCTCAGAGTTCCCATCGAACCTGGTTTCCATTTTATTCACGTAAATGTTCGGAAGGACAAGAAAATAAAATAATGTAAATTAAACATTCTTTGCAAATTCCATACATTAAACATGATCTCATTCTTGTTTAGAAAAGAATGTGGATAACTGTAAGCATAAAAAAGAATAAATGTGGACAAACTGATCGCATTTTTATTGTTATCCGTTGGTCAAAACGGATGATTAAATATGTGCCAGTTCTTAACGGGACCGCATCTTCATTCATAAACACGGGAAACTGAGTTATATTTATGTAGTACAAAAGTCAGAAATGTTTTGAATTCTCCCTGATGCAACAATATGTTCTGCATTTATCTAGTGACTTGTACTCTTTACTATTCAATCAGTGCCATCTTGATGAACTTCATATTTATTACTAGAATCCACTTCAATGAACGCCATTTAGAAGCATTGCCAAATGACAATGTGCTAGGTGTTACCAACATCCTTTTCCTCAAGTCAATGAGCAGGTGCAGAGCATCAGGAATACATGGCTGGGCACAAACCTATGAGGATTCAACCCAACTAGCTAGTTTTTAGATTTTATTCATGTAAAATGGGTTATGATTATCATCTAGTTTATTTTAAATTTTGAGATCTTAACACGACATAATTTTGCTACTGGTTTTCTTAGCTGGTAAGAGTTAAGAACTGAATCCGCTAACTAATAACTATTATCTCCCTTCTGAAATGTAGTATATTTTGAAATTAGATTTTCAAAACATACTACATTTTGGAATTGCGTTAGTACAAAATAATGGACATATATACACAAAAGAAGCAAACACATTGCAGGTGCTTCTCACTTGTCAAGGATGATCAATGTGGTGTTCTCGGGGTCCTTGAAGCGCAGCTCAAGCTTCTTGAGGAAGCCGTTCTTGTCTTCCCCGTCGTAGGGCACGGCCACGGCCTTCTTCTTGGCCTCCCGGATGTCCGGCGAGCCGGCCTCCCGGGCGTCCTTGATTGGCCTGATGTCGACGAGCTGCGCGCCGGGCTCCTCCAGCAGCGTCTGGTACGCGGCCTTCCCGGACACGGTGCCGTACGGCTTGGAGGCGCCGCCGAGCAGCCGCGAGACGAAGAACGGCACGGCGACCACGGCGACGCCCGCGGCGACGACGAGCGGGTTCTGGGCGACGAAATCGGCCAGCCCGCCGAGGCCGAGGTCCGGGAGCGCGAAGCCGCCGTCGCCTCCGCCGGCGGTGTCGGTGGAGAGCCGCAGCATCTCCTCGTAGGAGAGAGGAGCGGCGAGGGCTGCGCCGCCGCCCGCGAGCCCGAGCGCGGCCGCGAGGCCTCCGGCGCGGGGGAGGCGCCTATAATTGCTGGGCCGGCGCCGGGCGCGGGCGCGCGGGGGAGTCAGCGTCGTGGGCGCGGCGGAAGAGACGATGGCGGCCATTGCATAACCGGTGGCCTCCGGTCCGGCGATGTCGGCGGGAGCGGCGTTTAGGTGGCGGGAGGAAGTGGTGGTAGTGGGTGGCAGGTTCGGGTCCGGGGGAGATGAGGAAGGGGGTGAGCTGGGAGGAGGCAGCAAACGGGAGGAGGCCAGGTGGATGAGGGGATCAGACTCGTGGCCATTTCACAGGCTGCCATTTCTCGCGACCTCCGCATCGGCCGCTTTTTGGGAGTGACAGGAGTGTAGTACGCGACGGCGACTGCGCACGTACATGTGTACTACAGTACTCGCCGCCGGCCGCCGGCCGCCGTGGTGAAAACCTACCCCACTTTCGGTGAAAAAATCGCATTATTCAGTTGACACACTCATTTTAATTGATGGCTCTCAAATTTTAACTTTTTTTCTCTAACCTTCGATGGAAGGCACACCGCACACCCTGCGCGCCATACGGGCCGGTCCCAGTTAGGTGCGGGTTTCCTCTTTTTTACGTTGTCTCTTTTCTTTTTTGTTTCATTTTCCTGTTTTTGTTTTCTGTTTTATTTTTCTTTTGTCTTTTTTCTGTTTCGAAGATTATTAAATTTGAACGCATTTTATAATTTGAACAAATTTATAATCTTGAACGAATTTTGAAATTTTACAAATTTATATTTGAACAAATTTTGCAATTTGAACAAATTTTTAATCTTGAATGAATTTTGAATTTTGAACAAAATTTTAAATTTCGAACAATTTTTGAAATTAATTAAAAAATCATTTTAAAAAATTGTTCAAATTTAAAAAACGTTCAGTTTCAAAAATTGGTCCAAGTTAAAATTGTTCAGAATTTGGAATTTTTTATTTTTCAAAAGTATTCACATTCTACAAAAAAATAGAAAAGGAAAAAAGAAACAAAAAGGAATCAGTTACCTGATGCCGTTGGGCCGCGGCCCAGCAGGCCACCTCACGCCTGTAGGGGTGTGCGGTGCTCGCACCCGGTCGGTGTACACCTCATGCCTGGTCGGTGTACAGCATCACCCGGCATTGTGTGGAGATGGAACCTAAGTGGCGGAGCCAGCAGGGTGGAAGGTTGGGCCTGCCCCACCCTAAGATTTGGCCCAACCCATGTACCATATATAGAAAATAAGCAAAAAATGAAAAAGCCTAACCTAAGTTGGGTTCTGCCCCACCCTAACAAAATGAGCTGGATTCTCTCTCAGGGGTGAAATACCAAGATGTGAACATGCTGGCTATGCCGGCTATGGAGGATGGCGTTTTTTGTGCATTGTTAGTTTCCTAGAGTTGAGGAAGTTTTTTCAGAGTTGAGTTGTGATCCCCACGGACATTCATGGTGCTATTGCTGTCCCGGACACAGATGATGCTATTGCTGCCCCGAGTCTCTATTTTCTTCGACGGGATCTTTATTTTATTTTTATTTTGCTTTTCGGATATGTGCATTCTTCATGTCTAGACTTTATCTAATCACTGTTATTGTGGAGGGGTATAAATTGAAATATTTTTTAATATTTTGGCTTATATTCGCCAAACAGGATGATAGCAAGGAACCATGCATTATTTTTTTTTTGAACATAGAACCATGCATATTCAGTAGAGAGCTTGGCCAACACAAAAAAAAAAAAGTTAAATACATGGCGCACCAAGAACTTGTTCACGATGTGCTAATACACTCACAAACGAGCCATCTTGCTATATCCATGTAGCCGCACGCTATTCGTCCTGTCCGCTCCCGCGAGCGGCAGGGCGAACCCTAGATCGGGCCGCCGCCAGCCCCTTCCCACCTCTTCCTCTCCCCCTCGCCGCCGCCAGAGGGCGTCCCCGGGCAAACCCCCCGGGGCGGCGGCGGGGGCTTCTTCTCCCCCTCGCGTGGTGGTGGCGGCGCGGGTTGTTCCGGTCGGCGAGGGTGCGACGCTGGTCGTGTGGCGTGGCCGCTTGGCGACGGCGTGGCGGCTACGTGTGCTGGGCCTGCTCGCTCACGCCGAAAGCTTGGGTGACGAGACGGCCCAGATCATGCTAGCTGGCGCGGCGACTTCCAGGCGGCGGACCTGGGTGGATCTGGCCCGGAAGCTCTTGATCGGGGTGCTGCGGCTCGATGGACGGTGCAGGTGTTGGTTCCTCCCGGGAGTGGGTCGAGAGGGCTCTTCCATTCCTCCCCATTGCTCTGCGGGCGTGGTGCTTGGATCCAGACCCGGCGGGCGGGATGCCCGCGGGTGGCTCTGCCCTTGTGGTCTTCAGCTGACTCGGAAGGCGGTGGGCACCTGGTCTGCTTCAAGTTGATGGCGTGGTGCAGTGTGGAAGCCGGGGCGGCGTCCATGTGTTGGAGATATGCCCAAGAGGCAATAATAAAGTGGTTATTATATATCTTTATGTTTATGATAAATGTTTGCATACCATGCTATAATTGTATTAACCGAAACATTGATACATATGTGTTATGTAAACAACAAGGAGTCCCTAGTAAGCCTCTTGTATAACTAGCTTGTTGATTAATAGATGATCATAATTTCGTGATCATGAACATTGGATGTTATTAATAACAAGGTTATATCATTGATGAATGATGTAATGGACACACCCAATTAAGCGTATCATAAGATCACGTCATTAAGTTCATTTGCTATAAGCTTTCGATACATAGTTACCTAGTCCTTCGACCATGAGATCATGTAAATCACTTATGCCGGAAGGGTACTTTGATTACATCAAACGCCACTGCGTAAATGGCTGGTTATAAAGGTGGGATTAAGTATTCGGAAAGTATGAGTTGAGGCATATGGATCAAGAGTGGGACATTGTCCATCCCGATGACGGATAGATATACTCTGGGCCCTCTCGGTGGAATGTCGTCTAATTAGCTTGTAAGCATATGAATGGTTCATCAGAGATGACATACCACGGTACGAGTAAAGAGTACTTGTCAGAGACAAGGTTGAACGAGGTATAGAGATACCGATGATCAAACCTCGGACAAGTAAAATATCGCGTGACAAAGGGAATCGGTATCGTATGTAAATGGTTCAATCGATCACTAAGTCATCGTTGAATATGTGGGAGCCATTATGGATCTCCATATCCCGCTATTGGTTATTGGTCGGAGAGAAGTCTCAACCATGTCTGCATATTTCACGAACCGTAGGGTGACATACTTAAGGTTTGATGTCATTTAAGCAGATATGGAATATGGAATGGTGTTCGAAGTTTTGTTGGGTGTCTCGGATGGGATCCAGGACATCATGAGGAGTTCCGGAATGGTCCGAAGAATAAGATTCATATATAGGAAGTCATTTTCTAAGTTTGAAAATGATCCGGTGCATTTATGGAAGGTTCTAGAAGGTTCTAGAAAAGTCCGGAAGAAATCACCATGGAAGGTGGAGTCCCGGAGGGACTCCACCTAGCATGGCCGGCCAACCGAAGGGTGGAGGCGTCCCAGGTGGACTCCACCAAAGGTGGCCGGCCACCCCCCCCCCCCCCAAGGAAGGGGTGGGAGTCCCACCTTGAGTAGGAGTCCCACCTTGGGTAGGTTTCGTCCTTATGGCAAGTTTTGAGTTGGGGTCTTATTCGAAGACTTGGAGTAAAACTCTTGGGGGTTCCACCTATATAATGAGGAGCAAGGGGAGGGGGCCGGCCACACCAAAGCCTCTTTGGCCGCACCCCTTAGTGGCCGACGCCCCCCTCTCCCCAAACCCTAGCCGCCCCTCCTCCACATATCTCTCCCGCAGCGCATAGGCGAAGCCCTGCCGGAGATCTCCACCAGCACCGCCACCACGCCGTCGTGCTGCCGGGATTCCGAGGAAGATCTACTACTTCCGCTGCCCGCTGGAACGGGGAGAAGGACGTCTTCATCAACAACGAACGTGTGACTGAGTACGGAGGTGCTGCCCGACTGTGGCACCGTCAAGATCTTCTACGCGCTTTTGAAAGCGGCAAGTGATCATCTTCTGCAACAACGAGATCTAATCTCGTAGGCTTTGGAAATCTTCAAGGATTAGTCTCGTGATCCCCTCGTTGCTACCATCTTCTAGATTGCATCTTGGCTTGGTTTTCGTTCTTGCGGTAGGAATTTTTTGTTTTTTATGCTACGAATCACATCAGTGGTATCAGAGCCATGTCTATGCATAGATTGGTTGCACGAGTAGAACACAATTGTTTTGTGGGCGTTGATGCTTTGTTGTCTTTAGTTCGTGTACTTTGCATCTTGCGGCATGGTGGGATGAAGCGGCTCGAGCTAACTTTACATGACCGCGTTCATGAGATTTGCTCCACGCTCGACATGCAACTTGTATTGCATAAGTGGCTTTGCGTATGTCTGTCTCTCCCACCATAGTGAAGATCCAATTTACTCTTTCTATTGACAACACTAGTATCACCATTGTGGTTCATGTTCGTAGGTAGATTGGATCTTACTCGAAAACAAAATTAGAGACGTCTAACTTGTTTTTGCGGGGTTTGGTGATGTGATGTGGCCATGATGTGATGATGAATATGTATGAGATGATCATTATTGTATTGTGGCAACCGGCAGGAGCCTTATGGTTGTCTTTAAATTTCATGTTGAGTATTATTTCAAAGTAGTTGTAATAGTTGCTACATGGGAGAACAATCATGAATACGGCGCCATTGACCTTGACGCTACGCCGACGATGATGGAGATCATGCCCGTTGATGATGGAGATCATGTCCGTGCTTTGGAGATGAAGATCAAAGGCGCAAAGACAAAGGGGCCATATCATATCACATATGAATTACATGTGATGTTAATCCTTTTATGCATCTTATATTGCTTAGATCGCGACGGTAGCATTATAAGATGATCCCTTTCACTAAATATCAAGATAATAAAGTGTTCATCTTTAGTATGCACCACTACTAGGGAAAAGCCTATAGGTGGAGGCAAGTTGTGCCGGCGCACCACCTTGTGCATGCGCCGGTGGAAAGGATTGCCGGCGCACCACATTTCAGCCGCGCCGGCGATGAAGAGATACTGCCGGCGCACCTCGGGGAAAGGCGCGCCTGCGCTAGTTCCTTGCATGGCGCGGGCGGATTCGGGCCTGGCCGAAGAATGAGTGCCGGCGCACCGGCCCAGTGGTGCGCCGGTGGAAAGTTTGCTATTGCCGGCGCACCCCTGGGCCGGTGCGCCGAAATGATTCTTGGGCCTGGCCCGGTTGTGATATAGCCGAAAGGGGTATATGTTGCCGGCGCACCATGGTCCAGGTGCGCCGGCAATAACCTGGCAGTTATTTCAACCACCAACCAGTTAGCCCACTCACTCACACACTCACTACACTCCACTTCTCCACACAAACCCGAGCCTTCTCCCAACCCAGCTCATTTTTGCCCATTTCTATCCCCAATTTCACCAATTTGACCAAACCAAATCAAAATTTTTGAGCAAATCTTCCCTTCCTACATGCATCTCCCACATCCCCCTATGTAGATCTAGATCTACTATCCCGCATTGACCGCTCAATCTAGATCTAGATCTAGAAAGTCGGCTTCCATACGCCATTGTCGCGGCGCGTCGTCTCGATCTTATCGACGAATATATCAAACAAATAGGTGATTAATGAACAAATTAAGGAATGAAATCGATGTATGTTGGACATTTGAAGAAAAGCTCTCGTGTGTGGCATATATATATGTTGTGCTTGTGCTTGTGTGTGTGTTGGCGTTGAAAATGAGTTGCCAACGTTGCGCCGAAATGTTGATTCTTCAAGTTTCCGTTTCGGCACATTTCTGGCGCTCCTATGTCCTACCGTGTAGGAAGGTCATGCCGAAATTTTCCGTGAAAACTACCGACGGATGCATGGTTCTAATGAATTATGTAATCTTACCATGCAGGCGATAATGGTTATCGAGATGAGTGAAAGCATCGTGATGAGATATCTGAAACACGCGATCATCGACATGTATGAAAATAACCGCACGGAGGTATTGTGTCCGTGCGGAGATGCAAACGAGGGAAATGGTTTGACCCGTATTCAGGCAAGTTGCAGGGGCACCTGCTCACTAATGGTTTCATGCATGGACACACTCAATGGATGAGTGATGATGGCGCGGAGGTCAATGGGGCGACGGCGGCAGGTGGTAAAAATGGGCGGCAAGAAGGAGGGCATCATGATACTGATGACGATGAAGAGTTTGTCGCACATGACGATAACCTTGACGACGACAATAACCTTGACGACGACAATAACCTTGACGACGACGAAGAGGTGCCGCTAGCTTCAGTCGTGCGGGACCCTCATCTTCAAGATCTGCTTCTCGAAAAGACGAAAGGCGCCAAGCGGAAATCAAAGCTTGAGCAACTCGAGATAGACTCGAATACTCCGTTGTACGACTCAGGTCGCGGGTTGGGGGAGTCTCGCTTGAGAGTAGCTCTCGATGTGCTGCAGATGAAGGCGAAACACGGATGGACGGACACAAGCGTCGACGACATCTGGAATACGTGAAAGATCTCCTTCTGCCGGGAACACGTGTCTGGTAGTCTAGCCGAGGCCAAGAGAATCACGTGCCCTCTCGACTTACCCCACGAAAAGTATCACGCTTTGCATCAACGATTGTATCATGTATCGCAAGGAGCACATGGACAAGACCAAATGTCCTGTGTGTGAAGCTGAACGGTACAAGAAAGGGAAGAAGAAAGCTCCTCGGAAAGTTGTGTGGTACTTCCCGCTCGCCCCCCGGCTTCAACGGTTCTACGCGGACCGCAAGGAAGCAAAGCTCATGCGGCGGCACGCGAGAAAGAAAGGAGGCGGTGTTGAATGATAAAGAGCGGATTGAGCACCCGGCCGACGCACCCTTCGGATGCAAGCCGGTGGAAAGCATTAGACAATGAATTCGGAAGTTTTGGGGCAGATCCGAAACATCAGGTTGGGTGCGAGCACGGACGGATTCAATCCGTTCGGAAACCAGAGCAGCACACATAGCACATGGCCCGTGTTTGTATGGATCTACAACCTCCCGCCCTAGCTGTGCATGAAGAGGAAGTACATACGAGATGAGTATGCTAATTCAAGGGCCGACACAGCCAGGAAACGATATCAACATGTATCTCGAACTATTAAAGGAGGAGCTTGAAACGTTGTGGGCGGAGGAAGGGGTAGATACATGGGACGCCGTCGCGGAAGAATATTTCCCTTTGAGAGCCGCGTTGATCACGACGGTGCGGGACTACCTCGGATACGGTTACATTTCGTGCCGGGTGTGCCATGGACACAAGGCATGTGTCAGGTGCATGGAAGAGACGATGTTTTTGCAGCTTGGTAAGGATGGCTCTTCGAAAACAGTTTACATGGGGCATCGAAGGTGGCTACAGAAAACTGACCCGTGGAGAAAGCGTGGAGATCTGTTCGATGGTACAACTGAACCCCGAGGACCTCCACGTAAGAAGAGCGGCGAAGAGATCGATACATTACTGAAAGGTTGGAAGGAGTGCCCTGCGCCGGGAAAGATTCGTCAAAAGCCTGGAGAGAAGAAGAAGAAAAAGGAAACGACGCCGCTCATTGGTGTATGGAAAAGGAGGTCCGTGTTTTGGGACTTGCCGTCTTGGAAAATTCTCGATACACCTCACTTTGCCTTGATGTCATGCATATTACAAAGAACGTGTGCGAGAGCTTGCTTGGCACTCTTCTCAACATGCCGGACCGGACCAAAGATGGGCCGAAAGCAAGACAGGACCTGAAAGTTTTGGCCATCGGGGAAGAGCTTCGATCCCGCCGGCCCAAGAGGGACGATCGGAGGAGGAGGCGGACGGCGGTCGAAGCGCAAAAGGATTAAGCAGCCGGACTATTCTTGTCCCCCTCTGCTTCACTTTTAGTCCGGCCGAGGTCGATCAATTTTTCAATTGCCTTGTAGGAGTCAGAGTGCCCTTCGGTTACTCCGGGGTAATAAGCAGATACATGGACCCCAAGAAACGAAACTTCAGCGGCATGAAGTCTCATGACTGTCACGTGATGATGACGCAGATTCTTCCGGTTGCAATCCGAGGTATAATGGATGACCATGTCCGTGCAACGCTGACTGGGCTCTGTAACTTCTTCGACGTCATAACTCGGAAGTCGATAAGCGTGAAGAAACTCGCAAGGCTCCGGGACGAGATCCTGGGGTTCCGATGTGAGAGGGAGATGTACTTCCACTTTGCATTCTTTGACGTGATGGTCCATCTGTTGGTCCATATAATGGATGATATCGTCGATCTAGGGCCGGCATTCTTACACAACATGATGCCGTTTGAAAGAATGAATGGGGTCATTAAAGGATACGTTCGTAACAGGTCACATCCGAGATGGAAGCATCGTACGGGGCTGGCTCACCGAAGAGTGCATCTCTTTACGCACGAATTATCTAGACATCGAGGACCCTGTTGGTTTGCCTCAAAACAAGTACCTCCGTAGGTTCGAGGGAGTAGGCCACAAAAATGGAAGGAAGGAACTGCACGTGCACATGTCTGGTCGGAGTTCCGACTTTGACAGGGCCAACTTAGTAGCGCTACAACACATTGACTTGATCGATCCTTGGTTGAAAGAGCACAAAACCATGATAGAGAACAGTGGCAAGCCGATGATGACGGAAGCAGAAATATACAGAGAGCACAACTCCTCTTTCGCGCTGGTTCAAAGACCACATTGTTGCTAATCCCCCACCAATGGATTCGACAAGGATAAACTAGTATTGGCCTTGTCACATGGCCCCGCGCCCAACATCATGACTTACCAAGCGTACGATATCAACGGGTACACATTCTACACGGAAGAAAAAGACAAGAACAGTGTTTACGAACTCGGGGTAACGATGGATTCCTGGACGGGTGACGTAAAGACTAGATACTACGGAAGAATCGAGGAAATCTGGGAGCTTAGCTACGGCTGGGGAGAAAGTGCCGATGTTCCGTATCGGATGGGCTAAGAGCGTCAGAAAAGAAGACCGGTATTTCACCACCATGTTTCTACCCGAAGCCAACAAATCAAAGTCCACGAACGCCACCGCGCAGAATGAGCCATGGGTACTGGCAGAACACGTGCACCAATGCTTCTTCATAACCGACCCATCCAGGCCTAGCCGTGTTATCGTGAGGAGAGGCAAGAGGACCATCGTCGGAATGGATGGAGTCGCCAACGAGGAAGACTTGAAGGACAAGTCGGAGACCCAATGATGGAAGAATCCGAGGACGAAGACACAACATACACCACAAGAAGAAGCAGGACCACGCTACCGAGGTCGGGTCGACCCTTCAAAAGAAGAAGTCACGACACGGGGCTAAATTATTCAACGACGAGCAAGAAAAGCAAGAAGAAAGCGAAACACTCTTCTCAATCGATGATGTAAAACTTTATTTGCAATGTATAACTCATATTTTATGTATGACTAATTAATATTGTGTTGGTCAATATTTTGTGTATGTATATATAACTCATATTTTTTTGTAATGCCTAATTAACTCATATTGCTTTGTTATTGCTTTGTAATGCCTAATTAACTCATATTTTTTGTATGTATAGGATTTGTGGGAAAAGAAAATAAACATAAAAGAAAGTGAAAAGAAATAAAGAAAAGAAGAAAAAATAAAATAAAATAGAAAAAGGAAATGTTTTAGAAAAGGAAAAAAATAGTATAGGATTTGTGTTGGTCAATATTTTATGCATGCATGTATATATAACTCATATCTTCATGTTCTTACATTGCTTTGTTATTATCTTAAAAAGATAAGAACATAAATATAATGCATAACTCATTTTTTGTATATGATTTGGGAGGAAAGAAAATAAACATAAAATAAAGTGAAAACAAATAAAGAAATGAAGAAAAAGTAAAAGTAAAATAGAAAAGGAAATGGCCGGGGGCTGGTGGGGAGCTAAGTCCCACGTATAGCCGGGCCCATGTTATTGCCGGCGCACCACCTGTTTGGTTCGCCGGGGGTAGCGTTGTCCCGGCGAACCAAACAGGTGGTGCGCCGGCAATAACATGGGCCCGGCTATACGTGGGACTTAGCCGCACCGCGCGACACTTCTCTCCCTCCCCATTCGAATTCCCCAATCGACGAACCCTAGCTAACCGCGCTGTTCTTCTCTCGCTGCCGCCACCGTCGACCTCGAGCACCGCCGTCCTCACCCGGGCGTCGCCACACCGTCGCCTCGGAGAGGAGGATCGAGCGAGCGCCGGCCACCGTCGCGGCGGAGAGGAGGATCGAGCAGGCGCCGGCCACCGTCGCGGCGGAGGAGGAGGAGGGCGTCGCACACGCGCCGGCCATCGTGTCGCCACCGTCGGTAAGAATCCGCCGGACCTCCTCCACCTTCCCCTCCCCCTCTTACTTCCTCGGTCCCTCCCCCGATTTCCCCTCTGTCACATTGGAATTGGATGCTCCGGTTACTGTCCCATTCAAATACCATGCCCTAATTTTTGTTCTTGCATGCGATAGTCGAATTTTATCGACAACATGTACAAATTAACTCAATTTCACCGATTTACTTGATGAATTTTAGTTTTTACTTAAAGACAGGAGCATATTTATTTTGTCAGTTCCTTGTCACCGATTGGGGTAACTACCATCTATGTCATTTGCTTGAAAATGACACGGTGCTAAGTTTAGACATGCCATGTATTGTTATTTGATTTGTCTGTTAGAACTCCATCGACTTGCATTGCATTGGTTAGATAAGGTTTAGTTGGTGTTTTGTGGTGGCTGTGTAGCTCATCTAATTGCTACATGCTACTGGTTGATTTAGTTGGTTAATCAAAATGAAAATGGAAATGGTTTTGCTAAATGGTTAAATGAAAATAAAATGCTCATGCTTATGCTACTGCAATCAAGTTGAAAATGAACTTTATATATGTTGGTTTTGCTAAATGGTTAAATGAAAATAAAATGCTCATGCTTTTGCTAAATGGTGTTGCATGCTCATGCTAATAATATGAATGAAATTCATAGGTTAATTTGTTCTCTGGTTTGAAAAAGGAAAATGAATGCTAGCGAGTATGTTAGTTCTTGATTAAATGCATTCTCTGGTTTGCTAGGTAAAGAAGCAGCAGGTTTAGCTCACCAAACCATTTATAAAAAGAAAGTGAAAATGCTAGCATCTTGACTGGTGTTCTCTGGTTTAAAAATGCTAGCATTTTGGTTATGGTACTGCCAATTCATATAAAGTTCATAGGAGAAAAGAATGCTACTGCATTTATTCTCTGGTTTCATAATGGTTCATGCTATATATATGAAATGCTCTCTGTAATTTTTCAACTAGAAATAAAATGATGCGGTAGCTTTAAATGATATAGCAATAAAGTTGAAAATGAACTTTATATATGTTGGTTTAGTTGGTTTAGATGAAATGCAAATGAAGTAGCTAGCTACTTTATGCTACTTTATGAAGTAGGTTTAGTTCATAAAAAGAACAAGTGCTGTTGAAAAAAGAAAATAAAATGCATGCTACGAATTAAGAATGCTAGCAGTAGCAAGAAAATTCTTTAATAAAAATGCATGCTACTGTCAAATTATGTTAGCAATAAAAATAAAATGCTTTAATAAAATGCTTTATATACTAAGTGCTGTTGAAAAAGAAATTGAGTTGGGGTTTTTTATTATAGTGTATATGAAATGCTGATTCTCATGCTCATGCTCACTGCCAAAAAAGAATGCTCTCTGGTTTTGCTCTCTGGTTTGCTAAAATGACACATGTGAGCTTCTCTGGTTCATTTAAAAGAAAATGAAAATTGGTGCTATGTTCCTTATCTGGTTCATTTAAAACAAAATGAAAATGATAAGGTACCTAGTGTATTTTGTATAAGTGGGTACAAGCTCTGTTTGGCACTGTTTTAATTATGTAGCCAGAGAGTAGCATGGTGTTGATGTACAAGCTCTGTTTGGCCTTGTTTGTTGGAGAAGACACATGTATCATATATGTGAATTTCTGTTGTAATTAAGTAATGCTGCCAGGGATGCCAGGGATGTAAAATGCTCACTATCTTGGTTGTAGTACATGCAATGCTGCTTGCTACTATTTGCTACTATTGTTGCTGCTACATTTTGAGTTATGTAACTTGAGAGTTAAGATGTTTCTGCTACTATTGTTGCTGCTACATTTTGAGTTAAGATGTTTCTGCTACTATTGTTCTGCTACATTTCTGTTACAGGGATTGAGTTGCTATTGAGTGCCGGAATGTCGATTCATTTCCGTTCCGGCAATTCTAGCACTCGGCATGACCAATTTTTAGCAAAGGTCATGCCGAATTTTTCCGTGAATTCTAACTCTTTTTCGTCTTCTATTAGTGCAAGCCACCATGTCGTCTCAAGAAGAGTTAGAGGAGCACTACAATAGGCACTTCTTTAGGACGGAGGAGGATGCCGAGGCCGCTGGTGTTGGCGGCGACGAGGACCATGAGATGGAGGATGCCGGCTGGGGGTAGTGCCGACGAGCCGAGCGGCAACGAGGCAAGCGCCGCCGCCGGGGTAGTACCTACGAGCCTAGCGGCGATGAGGCAACCGGCGCCGCCGGGGTGGCGGCGAGACAAGCGGCGACGATCCTAGCGCCGCCGCCGGGAGTAGTGGCACCGGGACAAGTGGAGCCAAGAGGCCGCGGAAGGCAAGGCGCCAAAACACGGTCGGCACCGGCAGAGACACGATCACGAGAGGTGGACCCCGCCGATGGTTTGCCGGTGTTGCCTAAGGATGTTGCCAAGGGGTACGGCAACCAGGCGGCATGTATCCTCCGAGAGGTCGTCAATCTCAACGAGACGGACCTCCGAGCTGAGAGCAAAGCGCCTTTGCGAGCCCAGCTCATTGCGAGGTTGCACGCACGATACAAGTTCCTAGGCGACTACGCCTCCGAGTCATCAAACCAACAACATTGTGAACTCACAAGCCCTCCTGAAGTTCACCAAACCCCTCAGCATCTTTAAGTACTTGGTGCGGAGGCTGAGTGGTGAGGGCAAAGGTTTCGAAGGGGGCCACTCCGCCTTTCCGCTTGTCACCCGGGCGGACTTTGATGCTTTTGTGGCCAATGAAGAGCTACAAGCAACCAAGAATCGCAAGTTGTGGGGGAAGGAAATGCGGGAGCTTAACATCGGCAACCACAACCTTGGGAGCCGTGGGTACGAGGGAAAGGAGCCCTATTGGGCGAAGGAGGACGAGGCGTATGTAAATGCCGGCATTGAGAACCCCTGGCTCAAGTACAAGGACCCGCTTGAAAGAAGATTCATCAGGTCCCGGTACCATAAGAAGAAACTAACCGGGGAACTTGTCACGGACCCGAAGGTCGTAACCGACATAATTTGGTTCACGAACGACCGAGAAGGTCTGGCGTTGGAGAAAAAGCTGGTAAGCAATTTACCGGTTTTATTAGATCAAGTATCGTTCATATAATAGTAGCAACATTTCTAAATGGTTCGCGTTTCTTCCGCAGGAAGAAGAAAGACAAAGACTTTCTCAAGCCTCCCAAGGTGACGAAGGCTCCTCGTCCCAGGCCTCGACGGGCAGGGTAGCACAGGACAAGCCTCTCGTACGGGCGCTAAACATCGTTAATGAGCATTCACCGACGAGAAGGCCGCATAGAGGCCGTGTGGCTGGCGCCGGTACAGGCTACAAGCATGGTCACTATGGCTTGTCGTCTGCGGCCGATAAAAATGCGCGTAATGAGAGGAAGCAGCGGGAGGCGGAGGAAATGAGGGAGTCAATCCTAGCCCAAGTCCAAGCTGGTTTGGTACCGCAACTGGTACCGCAACTCAAAGCTACACTCGTACCTGAAGTCAAAGCTGAAGTCGCCGCTGGAGTCCAAGCAGATTTCAACGCTATGCAAGCGTGGTATGAGGGTGGCAAACAAGGCCCCCTCGAAAATGCAAGTGGTTAGCTTCAACGGCAGCAACTCGATGGTGCCGCCGTCCGCCGGCAATGACAATGTTATAATGGAGACTCCTCCGGCCGCCGGCAATGTCGCTGGTGCTAGGGATTCACCGTCCATGCCGGGTAGCAGCCCCTCCGTCACTTGCACGCCCGCCGCCGCATGTGCTGGCCCGTCGACATTAGCCGAGCTCAACGCCCTCACGGTAATTAACTAATGTGTACATCAAGTTAATATATTAGTTTCGTCATCCTTGCCCTCTCTCTAACGCCATACACATGTTCTCGCAGGCGCTCTCGACGCCATGCACCTTTTTGATGAGAGTAAACGACGAAATCAAAGACGTCGCGAGGGGGTCCATCATTCGGCCCCTGGATAAGAAGTGGCACACACGAGATATGGCGGATGACGTTTACCGGGTTGAAGTGGATCGGGCGTTACCGGGCTATGAGGATTTGTTTCCTCCTAATCAACCGCATGGTGCCGATGACGATAGCCCGTTGAATCTGGCCTCACTGAAGGGTTGGGTACTGCTATGGCCGAAGACCCTAATTCGGATCAACACCTACTCGGGGTCGACGGCAAGCAAAGACAAGCACCTTGCGGCGCCACATGTCAGCGTCCCTCCACGACAGCCAGCGGCGCCCGTGGTCATCGCCCCACCAGAACGGCCAGCTGCGCCAGAGGTCAGCGCCCCACCACAACAGCCAGCTGCGCCAGAGGCCGAGGAATATGAACGTGACAACTTCCAATGGGATATTCCTACGTCTTCACAAGTTGTCCATGAGGATGCGCCGGGCTTCAAATATGTGTGCTCCAAGAAGCTGTTCGATTCTCAAGAAACGGCTGATGAGGAGGAAAATCCTGAGGAGGTCGCCACCGCCGCCGTCAAAAATATGTTGAGCCCAAACACACTCCGTGCTACGGCCACTACGGCGATGGATGGTCCAGCACTACAACCCAAGAAGAGGAAGAGGGCAAATAAGAAGGACGCCCAAGACAAGGCGGCGGCGGCCAAATCCAAGGACAAGGTCCCACTCCTTGACAAGTTGCCAAACAATTGGCGACCTCTGCATCACTTGGGTCAACCGATGCTGCCGGAGCATGTCGTGAAGAAACTCACCCCGGATATGAGGAGCTTGCATGAGACTGTCTTGCATGTGGAGAACCTTCTTCTCAAATCAAAAGATCCTGGTTACCCTCTCTTCGTGGCGAAGGTGCCAACTGGCATGAACTTCGTCGAGAAGTACCCCGCGGACTTGTGCTTCATCCGGTTCAACGACATCTTCAGCATCTATCGCATGCAAGCGCTCCACTTTAGTGTGGTTCGCCTAGTTGCTCTTAGCATGTCTTCCCAGATTGTTAAGGAGGGACGCCGACCATCGCGATCATGGACCCCTTCTATATGCGGGAGAGCATCATCTGCAACCCTGGGGATCGCGCGATTGCCACCCGGCAGGTCGAGGATTTCATCTTTGGCGAACATTAAGAAGGGCGCCATTCTCATCCCTTACTTCCCGAGTAAGTAATCACTCGCTAGTCCCCCATTACCATTCTATCCTATATCTCCATTTGCATTTCCAAAGGTTAATCCGTGTGTTTTCCGCAGAGACAAGTTCTGCACCCTCATCGTCGTGCACCCGCAACACTCGCATGCAATCTATCTCGACTCGGGTAGGGACCGCAAGAAAGACTACTCCCACATCAGGGCCCTTCTCAATGATGCTCTCACCGGCTTCGCCAACAAGGCAGGCCCCCTCAAAGTAGAGAGGAAATCCCGAGGAGGCTTCGTCCTAACCCACACAACCAACTTCCCCTGCCTCAGGCAGTCGACGCCCGACAATGGGATGGACGCGTGGTACGCCATCCTTCAGATGCAGGAGTACATAAAGTACGCAGATGACATGTTGCTGCCAGATAATCTCAGAAACAGGTTTGCAAACATGGCGGATGTCCACGATAGAGAGATTAGAAAGAAGCTGGGTCGCATCCAGCGGTTCATTTGCACGATAATCTGCGAGGATGTCAACAATAGGTGCGGCGAGTTCTTCTACGGCTATGGTCTACCACCTAATGACGAGATAGACCTCCGCTTGGAGATGTCGCGTGATGAGAGGCCGTTCAACTCGCTTGAGGGCTGCCGTCCATTCCCCCCTAGGCGTACAACCTGATCCTACGACGGGAACACTTGCTAAAGCTTGAACGATATGTCCTTGAACTTCCGTACTGTAATAATTGTTATATATTCCCATAGAATCGACTAGTTGCTTTTATTTAGTTGTATGAATGTGCATGTGAACATGTGTCTGTAGTTTCATTTACTTTGCTATATATTTCAAGATTATGGCGTACATAGCTTAATAATTATTTGCATTTACTCGACCACTACTTGCCTCGTATTTGGAGTTCGCCGATGATTAGAATGTTCGGTCAATCGTACACTCCGGGGTGGAGCAGTGAGCCTTGGTGCGACGGCCACAAGTATCAATCTATTGTGCATCCTACCTAGCCTCACTGACTCCATCCCTGGATGTTAATATTTGTTTCGACCGACAAAGTATGAGGCACGCTTTTTAATTCGTACTACTTGTCTTCTATTTGAGTTCGCACTTCTTAATTGCATTGGCCGATGATTAAAATGTTGGGTCACTTGTACACTCCGGGGTGGGGCCAGTGAGGCTTGGTGTGAAGGCCACAAATATCAATCTATTGTGCATCCTACCTAGCCTCACTGACCCCATCCCTGTATGTTATTATTTATTTCGACCAACAAAGTATGAGGCACATGCTATTTAGTTCATACTACTTGTCTCTTATTTGAGTTGGCACTTGTTCATTGCATTGGTACTAACGTTTTACTTGTCTTGTGAATGGAGATGCCGACGACATATGTCGTGTACAAGGAGGGTTCTGGAGTCTACGACGACTGGGAGGACTGTCGGAGACAGGTGCACCGTTTCAGCGGCAACAGCTACAAGGGATACCCCACTAGGGTGGAGGCGGAAGGAAGATACGCCCGTTATCTAGCGGGAGAGATGAGGGACATGAGGAGGAACCGGATGAAGACCATGGCCTTCGTGATGATGGTCATGACCATGTTGGTCATGTTCTATGTGATTCTAGTTTAGGTTAGGACCTACATTGTGAGGTGTATGACGATACTTGTGACGACTATGTACCAAGACTTCTAACTTTGTGAAACTTCGCCGTTCGGTGTTGCATATGCACATGTGTTGTATGAATCAACACATTCCGAAACGAGACTTGCGTATTTGTGTACTGATACCGAAATGAAACTTGGCTCTCTATGTGCTTCTCATATTGCATGTAATACTGTATAAATATGAACTGCGTTGTAAATATATACTGCTGTCAAAATTGTATTGTAATATGCTGGAAAAAAGTGGAAAAAATAATTTTCGAATTAATTGCCGGCGCACCTAAATGAAACATTGCCGGCGCACGTAGCATGCGCCAGTGCTGGAAGCACTACTGCCGGCGCACCTGATAGTGCGCCGGTGGAATAGATCTTTGCCGGCGAAGCAGGGTGGTGCGCCGGCAGTAGCTGATATATCGCCGGCGCACTATCTGGTGCGCCGGCAGTGTCCGTTTATCACCGGCGCGTTCGCACCGGCGGGCTCGTGGTGCGCCGGCAATGGGGGTTTTAGGTGCGCCGGCAATGGGCCTTTCCCTAGTAGTGCACCGTTGCTAAGACTTGTCGTTTCGAAGCATCACGTGATGATCGGGTGTGATAGATTCTACATGTGCATACAACGGGTGCAAGCCAGATTTGCACACGCGGATACTAAGGTTGCCTTGACGAGCCTAGCATGTACAGACATGGTCTCGGAACACGGGATACCGAAAGGTAGAGCATGAGTCATATGATTGATATGATGAACACTTTGAGTGTTCGCCATTGAAGTTACATCTTGTCTCGTGATGGTCGGACTTGGTGTAGTGGATTTGGTTCGTGTGATCACTAAGACAATGCGAGGGATATTGTTTTGAGTGGGAGTTCATCTAGTTTAATTTTGTAGAATTAAAATTTGAACTCAATTTGTCATAAACTTAGTCTAAACTCTTTGCAAATATATGTTGTAGATCATGGCGTCCCCATCAATCAATTTTAACCAATTCCTAGAGAAAGAAAAGCTTAAAAGCAATGGTAGCAACTTCACCGACTAGTTCCGTCATGTGAGGATCTTCCTCAATGACGGAAATCTGCAATATGTGCTTGATGCACCGCTAGGTCCCCCACCACCACCTGCAGTATCCGAGGAAGAAAAGAATGTTTACGAGACTCGGGTGATTCGGTACTCTCAAGTTCAGTGTGCCATCCTATGCAGCCTAGAGGCGGAGCTCCAAAAGCGTTTTGAGCACCACGACCCTTATGAGTTGGTCAATGATTTGAAAACGATATTTCAAACTCATGCGGCCATGGAAAGCTATGAGGCTTCGAAGCACTTCTTTGGCTGTATGATGGAAGAGGGCAGCTCCGTTAGTGAGTACGTGCTCGCTATGTCCGGGCATGCGAAGAAGCTCAGTGACTTGGGGATAGTGATTCCTAACCAGCTGGATATTCATCGTGTCCTCCAATCACTGCCACCAAGTTACAAGAACTTCGTGATGAACTACAACATGCAGAACATGAACAAGGAGTTACCTGAACTCTTCTCCATGCTAAAGTCTGCTGAGATTGAGATACAGAAAGAACATCAAGTGTTGATGGTCAACAAGACCACTAGTTTCAAGAAGCAAGGCAAACCTAAGAAGGGCAACGCTAAGAAGGGCGGCAAGAAAGCTGCCGCGCCTTCTGAGAAGCCTAAGGGTGGCCCTAAACCTGATACTGAGTGCTATTACTGCAATGGGAAGGGGCACTGGAAGCATAATTGCCCCAAGTACTTGGCTGATCTGAAGAGCGGCCTTGTCAAGAAGAAGAATGGTATATCTAATATACATGTTATAGATGTCTATCTTACTGGTTCTCGTACTAGTGCCTGGGTATTTGATACTGGTTCGGTTGCTCACATTTGTAACTCGAAACAGGAACTACGGAATAAACGAAGCCTGGCGAGGGATGAAGTGACGATGCGCGTTGGAAATGGATCGAAGGTCGATCTGATCGCTGTCGGCACGCTCCCTCTACATCTACCTTCGGGATTAGTTTTAAGCCTCAATAATTGTTATTTGGTGCCTGCGTTGAGCATTAACATTATATCTGGATCTTGTTTAATGCAAGACGGTTATTCATTTAAGTCTGAGAATAATGGTTGTTCTATTTTTATGAATAATATCTTTTATGGTCACCCGCCTGAGATGAATGGTTTATTCTTGTTAAATCTCGATAGTAGTGATACACATGTTCATAACATTGATGCTAAGCGAATTAAATTGAATGATAATTCTACTTATATGTGGCACTGTCGTCTTGGTCATATTGGAGTGAAGCGCATGAAGAAACTCCATTCCGATGGACTTCTTGAGTCACTTGACTTTGAGTCACTTGATAGATGCGAAGCATGTCTAATAGGAAAAATGACTAAGATTCCATTCTCTGGTATAATGGAGCGAGCTACAGACTTATTGGAAATCATACATACCGATGTGTGTGGACCACTGAGTGTAGCCTCGCGCGGTGGTTATCGTTATGTTCTAACCTTCACAGATGATCTGAGTAGATATGGGTATATCTATTTCATGAAACATAAGTCTGAAACTTTCAAGAAGTTTAAGGAATTCCAAAGTGAAGTAGAAAATCAACGTAACAAGAAGATTAAGTTTCTGCGTTCTGATCGCGGTGGCGAATATCTGAGTTATGAGTTTGGCATGCATTTAAAGAAATGTGGAATACTTTCACAGTTGACACCGCCGGGAACACAACAGCGCAATGGTGTGTCCGAACATCGTAATCGAACTCTCTTAGATATGGTTCGTTATACGATGTCTCTTACTGATTTGCCGTTATCGTTTTGGGGTTATGCATTAGAGACAGCTGCATTCACTTTAAATAGGGCACCATCTAAATCCGTTGAAACGACACTGTAAGAAACCTAAGCTGTCGTTCCTTAAAGTTTGGGGTTGCGAAGCTTATGTAAAAAATTTACAACCTGACAAGCTAGAACCCAAAGCGGAGAAATGCATCTTCATAGGATACCCTAAGGAAACTATTGGGTATACTTTCTATCACAGATCCGAAGGCAAAATCTTTGTTGCTAAGAACGAAACCTTTCTTGAGAAGGAGTTTCTCACTAAAGAAGTGACTGGAAGAAAAGTAGAACTCGACGAGGTTATTGAACCTTCTCTCGTAGATCAGAGTAGCGCAGTTCCTGAAGATGTTCATGTGCAGCCTACACCGATTAGAGAGGAAGCTAATGATAATGATCATGAAACTTCGAACGAGGTAGCTACTAAACCTCGCAGATCGACAAGGGAGCGTACCACTCCTGATTGGTATGATCCTTGTCTAAATGTCATGATTGTGGACAACCATGATGAAGACCCTGCGACGTATGAAGAAGTGATGACCCACAAGTATAGGGGATCGCAACAGTCTTCGAGGGAAGTAAAACCCAATTTATTTATTCGACACAAGGGGAGCCAAAGAATATTTGTAAGTCTTAACAGCGGAGTTGTCAATTCAGCTGCACCTGGAAACAGACTTGCTCGCAAGAGTTTATCAGTAGCAACAGTTTTATAGCAGTAGCAGTAGTGAAATATAAGCAGTAGAGTAATAAAGACAGCAGTAGTGATTATAGTAAACAGCAGGATTAAAATACTGTAGGCACAGGGATGGATGAACGGGCGCTGTATGGATAAGAGAACTCATGTAACAATCAAGGTAGGGCATTTGCAGATAGAAATAAAACAGTATCCAAGTACTAAACAATTATAGGCATGTGTTCCATATATAGTCGTACGTGCTCGCAATGAGAAACTTGCACAACATCTTTTGTCCTACCAGCCGGTGGTAGCCGGGCCTCTAGGGAATCTACTTGGTAATTAAGGTACTCCTTTTAATAGAGCACCGGAGCAAAGCATTAACACTCCGTGTGACATAGGCATCCCCAATGGGCCTGCCGAAGATGGTACCCGGGGTTTACTGAAGGCCCACGACCCGAAGAATGAGAAGAATCGGAAGCCCAAATTATTATTAAGGAAAGCTAGAGTTGTATTAGGAAGCAATACTTGTAATCTTGCGGGATGAGTTGGAAACCCTCCCGGACTCTGTAACTTATGTATTACGAAACCCTCGGCTCCACCTCCTATATAAGGGGGAGTCGAGGGACAAAGAGAGAATCGAATTTACTGTCAACATAACCCTAGTTTCATATTCGTCGAGTACTTTTCAGCTTAAACCTTCGAGATCTACTTGCCCTCTACATCCAACGAAACCCTAGTCTACAATCCGTAGGCATTGACAAGTTAATACCTTGTAAATTGGCGCCGTCTGTGGGAATCTAGAGGCGACAAGGAGCTGATCTCGATGGCACATTCAAGATCATCGACATCGTCGGTAGCAAGTAATACGATGGATCGAGGTAAACAGATCGAAACTGGTCTAGTCGATTTTATTCCTCACCCACCCTCCCGTTTGGATGCATATGAGTATCTGGAGGAGCCCATGGAGATGACGGTCGGAAAATTTCGATTCTGCGTCAAGAAAGAAGGGTCGTATCGTATCGAAGTTCCGATTTCGTCGGGACCGTCAACGGTCGATTCCAATTTCTCATCAGGCGAGGAGGAGATTTCGTCGCCACGCCTCATCAACTCCATGGCAAGCGAAAAACTCGCCAAGATCTTCAGCGACATGTCCTTCGAGTCGTCTGCGGACTCTGATATAAGCAGCGACTCAGACAGCGTCGACAACTTCAACTTCATCGACAGATCTGTTGCTCTTGGAAAGGTCTTCACCAATCTATATGATGGTGTCACCAATTCCGACAAAAATCAAAATTCAAAATATCATCAGATTTACGCAATCGAAGAAACAAACCGAGCAGAGCCGGAGATGTCAGAGGCTTTCGACAATGTGGGAAACCCATATGTTGATCCCGCTGATCTTAGGCGAGGTTTAGGCACTAAATACGTCAGGCCTACACCACGTCTGAGGCTTCAACTCCCGCAAGAAGCATGGGATAGAGCCGCAAGAGCCATGGACAGTACATAACCAATGACTACAACTGCTACAGCAGAAGAATTGCAAGCTTATCAATATAGACTCGCTCGTGTTAGTAGAGAGCTAGAAAAACAGACAGCTGCATTAAATAGAATGCAGGAGGCAGCCTCTGCGTCAAGCAGGCGAAGAGCAGATCTAAGTCGACAATCAGGAAATTCGGGAGATAGTCACAGAGAAGCTCGAAGGAGAGCAAGATCTCTGCTACAAAATATACCCGAAGCAGAGAGGGAGAACTTAATTCAAAACCTCGACATGTCTTTCATGTCAATCGACACGAGGGGAAATATTATACCCAAAACACCGGAAGCTGGGTACATGGCAACGCAAGCTTTCATCCTCGCGTCCAGGCCACCTCCCGGAGATCCAAGAGAAGCGTTGTATAACATGGCCATGGCAGGATGTGGAGCCATGGGAGCAGCGTTCGCGGCTACACCTCCCGACGGAACTGCAAGTCAAAATAGTCCGCGACCTCTTTGCGACGAGTGCAAGATCCACCGAGAGCAAGTGGAGTCAGAGATACAGCGACTCAAGCCAGGGTGGATAGAGCGCGACAAGAGAGAAGGGAACATCGGCAGTCACCAGAACTTGCTGAAGAAGATATGTGCAGCCTCCCGTGTTTTACGCGACGGGTCCGAAAAACTCGAGTCCCGTTAGGATTCAAGTTACCAGATAGTTTCAAAAAATTCGATGGCTTGCAAGATCCCGAGGATTGGTTAGTTGATTACTTGGAGACGGTGAAGTTAATAGGTGGCACCAGAGCAACAGCCATGCAAAGTATTCAAATACACCTGAGCGGAGCCGCAAGATCTTGGATCAAGAAACTTCCTCCAGGATCCATCGACAGCTGGGATAGTTTCGAGGATGTGTTTGTCAAAAACTTTCAATCAACCTGCAAAAAACCAGCATCACTAGAAGAGTTGAGATCGTGTCGGCAAAAGCATGATGAATCAATGAGAAAATACATCCAAAGGTGGAACATCATCAAAAATTCGGTAGAGAATATATCTGACGAGAGAGCAATAGATGCGTTCATGGCAGGAATTCGACGAAGAGATTTTGTCGAAGACTTGGGGAGAATTAACCCAAGGACAGTATCAGCATTGATGGAAATCGCAAATAGATGGGCAGATGGAGAAGATGCTGTTCATAATAAGCGGCACAGGTCACCGGAAGAGGACCGTAGCCGAAATTTTCAAAATAGAAGACGGTTTTCTCGACAATTCTCGAACTACGATGCTCCTGGCCAAATATCGGCTGGTTTTCGGGGAAACACTGGAGGAAACAATAGAGATGAGTATCAAAGGAGTAACGAACAGCGAGGCGACAATAGAGATGACTCTCGAAACAACAGACAAAATAGTGGATCAAGGTTTCAAAGACCTTTTGTAACTCCCGAAGATATGATGAACGGGCCATGCCAGATGCATTTTTATCTCGATAACAATGGGAAGAGGCAGTCGGGACATCTACAGAAGGACTGTCGCAATTTTCAAGCAATGTTGCGGGTTGCAGGGCTAGCCAATGCTCAAGCAGCAACTCGAAACCCCCAGGGACCCAGGAGTGAGATCCACCTACCACCTCCTCCCACGATCACGGACGAAAATCGACACCAGCTCAGAATAGCGGCAGCCCCACACCCACCCCCATATGTTGATCCTAACTCCAATGGCGCGGTCTCGATGATTCAGAAAACTAGGCCATCTAATAGGGCGCAGAAAGTAATCTCGCGGCAAGTATTCATGGCAGAGAAGATGCCTTCACCAACGATTGAGTACCTAAATTGGTCGGGACAGGACATTGGCTTCACAATTTCGGATCATCCGCAGCAAGTTCCTCGACAAGGACAGTCAGCACTTATCTTACCGACGGTAATTGCAGGATTCGATGTATCTCGAGTCTTCATAGATGGAGGCAGCAGTTTAAACCTTATGTACGCGGATACACTAAGGAAGATGAACATATCCCTGGCAAATCTAAAACCAACCGACACACGTTTCCATGGAATCACACCAGAGAAGCCGAGTTATCCGTTGGGAAGAATCAATCTCAACGTTCAGTTTGGAACCCGAGAAAACTACAGAATAGAAAGGCTGGAGTTCGAAGTCGTGGATTTCCCGTCGCAATATCATGCTTTGTTGGGACGACCAGCATATGCCAGGTTTATGGCGGTACCACACTATACGTACTTATTGTGGAGGTTACCAGGACCTAAGGGACCAATCACAGTCAAAGGAAGTTTTGCGTTAGCTGATAAATGCGACAAGTGTCCAGCTGACATGCCAGGAGTACCCAGGGAACTTGCCGAGCACCACCTAAACTTGGATCCAATAGCGAGACCAATCAAACAACCTTTGCGGCGTTTTTCGGAACCAAACCGCAAAGCCATGCTATCAGAAATTGATCGACTCAGAGAAGCTGGTTTTATTAAAGAGATATCTACAGAAGCCACTTGGGTAGCTAACCCAGTGATGGTGCCGAAGAAAAACACGAAAGTCCTTCGCATGTGTGTTGACTTTACGTGCCTCAATAAACATTGTCCAAAGGATCACTTTCCCCTCCCAAGGATCGATCAAATCATCGACTCCACGACAGGTGATACGTCTCCGACATATCGATAATTTCTTATGTTCCATGCCACATTATTGATGATATCTAAATGTTTTATACACATTATATGTCGTATTTATGCATTTTCCGGCACTAACCTATTAACGAGATGCCGAAGAGCCAGTTGCTGTTTTCTGCTGTTTTTGGTTTCAGAAATCCTAGTAAAGAAATATTCTCGGAATTGGACGAAATCAACGCCCAGGGTCCTATTTTTGCACGAAGCTTCCAGAAGACCGAAGGGGAAAGGAAGTGGGGCCACGAGGCGCCGCCACAACAGGGCGGCGCGGCCCAGCCCTAGGCCGCGCGGCCCTGGCGTGTGGGGCCCTCGTGTGGCCCCCCGCGTTGCCCTTCCGCCTACTTAAAGCCTCCATCGCGAAACCCCCAGTACCGAGAGCCACGATACGGAAAACCTTACTGAGACGCCGCCGCCGGCAATCCCATCTCGGGGGATTCTGGAGATCACCTCTGGCACCCTGCCGGAGAGGGGAATCATCTCCCGGAGGACTCTTCATCGCCATGATCGCCTCCGGAGTGATGAGTGAGTAGTTCACCCCTGGACTATGGGTCCATAGCAGTAGCTAGATGTTTGTCTTCTCCTCATGTGCTTCATTGTTGGATCTTGTGAGCTGCCTAACATGATCAAGATCATCTATCTGTAATTCTATATGTTGTGTTTGTCGGGATCCGATGGATAGAGAATACTATGTTATGTTGATTATCAATCTATTACCTATGTGTTGTTTATGATCTTGCATGCTCTCCGTTATTAGTAGAGGCTCTGGCCAAGTTTTTACTCTTAACTCCAAGAGGGAGTATTTATGCTCGATAGTGGGTTCATGCCTCCATTAAATGCAGGACGATGTGACAGAAAGTTCTAAGGTTGTGGATGTGCTGTTGCCACTAGGGATAAAACATTGATGCTATGTCCGAGGATGTAGTTATTGATTACATTACGCACCATACTTAATGCAATTGTCTGTTGTTTTGCAACTTAATACTGGAAGGGGTTCGGATGATAACCTGAAGGTGGACTTTTTAGGCATAGATGCATGCTGGATAGCGGTCTATGTACTTTGTCGTAATGCCCAATTAAATCTCACAATACTCATCATATCATGTATGTGCATTGTTATGCCCTCTCTATTTGTCAATTGCCTGACTGTAATTTGTTCACCCAACATGCTATTTATCTTATGGGAGAGACACCTCTAGTGAACTGTGGACCCCGGTCCTATTCTTTACATCTGAAATACAATCTACTGCAATACTTGTTTTACTATTTTCTGCAAACAATCATCATCCACACAATACGGTTAATCCTTTGTTACAGCAAGCCGGTGAGATTGACAACCTCACTGTTTCGTTGGGGCAAAGTACTTTGGTTGTGTTGTGCAGGTTCCACGTTGGCGCCGGAATCCCTGGTGCTGCGCCGCACTACATCCCGCCACCAACAACCTTCAACGTGCTTCTTGGCTCCTCCTGGTTCGATAAACCTTGGTTTCTTTCTGAGGGAAAACTTGCTACTGTGTGCATCATACCTTCCTCTTGGGGTTCCCAACGAATGTGTGTGTTACACGCCATCAGCAGGATGCGAACGTCTTTCCTTCCTGGACGCATATTCTGGTTATAACCAGATCAGATTAAAAGAAGATGATGAAGCCAAGACATCGTTCATAACACCTTACGGCGTGTTCTGCTATAGAACAATGCCTTTTGGACTGAAAAACGCAGGAGCAACATATCAGCGGATGATGCAAAAGTGTCTTGCAACACAGATCGGGAAAAACATACAAGTATACATTGACGATGTCATCATAACTTCAAAAAAGGGGACAACCTTGATCGAGGATTTGAAAGAAACTTTCGACAACCTTGACAAGTTCTGCCTTAAGTTGAACCCGACAAAATGCTCCTTCGGTGTTTCTGCGGGGGGAACTTCTCGGGTTCCTAGTATCAGCAAGAGGGATCGAGGCCAATCCAGAGAAAATCCAAGCCATCGTAACGATGAGGAAGCCAACAAAGTTAAAAGAAATACAACAGCTAACGGGGCGAGTCGCAGCTTTAAGCAGATTCATCGCCAGGCTAGGAGAGAAGGCATTGCCGTTCTACGCTTTGATTAAGCAAGGAGAGAAGTTTCAGTGGAACGACGAGGCGAACAAAGCTTTCGAGGATCTTAAGCGCACAATTTCAACACCACCAATCCTGGTGGCGCCTAAGGAGAAGGAGCCCCTCCTGCTTTACATTGCGGCCACACCTCAGGTGGTCAGCACAGCCCTCGTAGTCGAAAGGGAAGAAGAAGGAAAACTCCATGGAGTACAGAGGCCAGTGTATTTCATCAGTGAGGTATTGTCGCCTTCAAAACAGCGGTACCCGCAGTACCAGAAGCTGGCATATGGAGTGTTTACAACTGCAAGAAAGTTGCGACACTATTTTTCGGCGCATCCGATAATAGTGGTCAACGAGGCGCCTTTATCAAATATATTAAACAATCCAGAAGCTACGGGTCGTGTCTCCCTTTGGGGAATAGAGCTTTCCCCTCGGGACATCACGTATGAAAAAAGAAAAGCAATCAAGTCGCATATTTTACATGACTTCATCGCAGAGTGGATGGAGTTACAAAATACGGGACCCCCAGATTTGTCGAGAACCTCGACTATGAACTTCGACGGATCCAAAAGGTTGGAGGGAGCTGGAGCAGGCGTGATACTAATATCACCTGAAGGCGACAAATTAAAGTATGTCTTACGGATGACGTTCCCAAACGCGTCTAACAATGAGGCAGAATATGAAGCTCTCATACACGGGATGAAGATGGCGAAGGCTTGTGGTGCAACCCGACTGAAAATCTTTGGCGACTCACAATTGGTGGCTCAACAGGTCATGAATCAATGTGATGCAGTCAATGAAAGTATGATAGCATACAAGGAGATGTATAATGAGCTCGAAAAGCTATTTGATGGATGCGAAGTAAATCACATCAGCAGGTTGAGCAACGACAAAGCCGATGTTCTTGCAAACATCGGGTCGCAGTGTCTTGCAATTCCACCAGGCGTGTTTTGGGAAGAAATAACAGAGAGATCTACAAAGCCAAAGAAATTAAAGAAGAAGGAGAAGGACGAGAAACCATCGGGAGCTACACAAGAAGCATTAGAAGAAGAGGAGGAACAGGATCTAGTAATGATGGTGCAAATCCCATGGATGCAGGCGTACATATCATACATCCTAAGGAAAACAATACCCGGCGACCCAGTTGAAGCAAGGCGAGTTATCAGACGTTCCAAAGCCTTCACTGTGGTCAAAGGAGAGCTGTACAAACGAAGTATTTCGGGTGTGTTACAAAGGTGCGTCACACCCGAAGAAGGAAGGGCAATTCTGAAGGAAGTACATGAAGGAGTATGCGGTCATCACGCAAGCAGCCGAGCTATCGCGGCCAAGGTTTTCAGAGCAGGGTTTTACTGGTTGACAGTAATTGAGGACGTGAAGGAAATAGTGCGAACTTGCGACGCGTGCCAGAGATTTGCCACAAGGCCTCATTCTCCGGCAGCAGAGTTGATGCCAATACCGTTGTCTTGGCCCTTTGCTCAATGGGGCCTCGATATGGTGGGAAAACTACACAAGGCCTCGCCAGGAGGATACGAGTATATGCTCGTCACTGTCGACAAATTCACCAAGTGGATAGAAGCAAAGCCGATAAATTCACCAGACGGAGCGTCGGCAATCAAGTTTGTGAAAAGCATTGTCTTTCAGTTTGGAGTCCCTCATAGCATCGTCATGGACAATGGTAGCAATTTCACATCCAAAGAATTCAAGGCATACTGTGCAGAGGTGGGCATTAAATTGAGTTTCGCATCAGTCGCGCACCCGCAGACCAACGGTCAAGTCGAGAAAGCCAATGGTATCATCTGCAATGGTATCAAAAAGCGCTTGTTAGGACGATTGGAAAAAGCTCGACATACTTGGCCAGAGGAGCTGCCGAGTGTATTATGGAGTATCCGAACAACACCAAATACAGCGACACAGGAGACTCCGTTTTTTCTGGTCCATGGAGCAGAGGCAGTACTGTCGATAGAAATAGAGCACGACTCTCCGAGAGTCACGGAATACAACGAAGAAGCCTCCAGGAGAGCATTGAAAGACGATGTCGACGCACTCAACGAAGCTAGAGACGAAGTGTTATCACGAGTCGCTAAGTACCAGCAAGATTTGAAAAACTACCACAGTCGACGTTTGCGACCAAGGTCTTTTCAAGTTGGAGATTTAGTTCTGCGACTCAATCAAAAAAGCCATGAAAAGCTCGAGTCACCGTGGCTTGGACCTTACATCGTCACAGAAGTAATCGAGGGAGGCGCATACAGGATAAAGGACAAGAAGTCAGGAGCTGTCGAGCCAATTCCTTGGAACGTGGCACACCTCAAGCGTTTCTACGCCTAGAGTCGAAATATAGTCCTTGTAAACCTACAATGTACTGAAACGCCCGCGAGTTTTCAGACGCACTCTTTTCCTTTTTCGGGGCACCGAGTGGGGCCGGAAAAGGTTTTTAATAAGGCGGACTCACGGTGCTGCAATATAATAAAGATAGTGGAGTTATACATCTTTTCCTTCGACATGCTCGGGGGCTTGCGCCCAGCAGTTACAATATATATATACAACGCCAACGCACAAACTATCTCGCCTTGGTGAAAAAGCACCTCGCCAAATAAAAAAAATGAGACGATACAAAATAGTGGTCGACAAAAGAGCTCGGGGGCTAATACCAGAAAAAATAGCACAATCAATATAGTTCATTGTTTTTGCCTTGGTTTAATCTCGCATATACAATAGAGAAAATTGTCACCAAAACGCTCGGGGGCTTGATGAGGAAAAACAAAAATATTTACTGGCTTTACAATATAGATTACGTTTACAACATACAAGATGCAGCTCCTGGAAAAAATCGACAAGCTAAAAAAGAAACTCTCAATTGTTGCCTAGTATATCATCTATGGTCATCCGTTCATTATTGACAGTGCGAGTGCTATGTTCAGCATAGCTGCCCTTCACGAAGAATTTAGCATCCATCCGAAGAAGTTCATCCATCATGTCTTCGGCTACAGGGGTTACAATATCATCAATTTTGCCAACGTTCCTTTTCCTTCTCGCCATCTTGGCCAGGCACTTGGTAACAATCTGACTCATATCAAACTTGGGGTAGCAGATTTTTATCATCATCATAGCAAACCTGGCGCCGGCAGACAATTGGGCCCGCACAAATCCATGGATCCGAGGTGCATCCCAAAATTTATCCATCAAAGCAGGAAGGGTTTCTGGCATCTCATTGCGTGGGAACATAGTCCTATAAACTAAGGACAACGTCCTTGTACAGAAGTCGAGAAATTACCGGACCGGACCTGCGCGATCTTGAAATCTGACAATCTGGCGGGTACGTTCAGTTGTACCCCAAAATTTAGAACCATGCTCCAGTGCAAGTTTGAGAAGCGCATTGGATCGAGCCTCAACACGTTCATCCTCGGCAGCAGTGTCCAAAAAAGAACTTGTATTAGCAAAAGAATCAGCAGGAAAAGAGAAGACAGCAGGAGAAAAATCAAGCATGACCAAGTTAATGAAGCATACCTGTCATATCCAAGCTGGCATCAAGCATTAGCTCGAGCATGAAATTTTCTCATCGAGAAGCTTCAGCAGCCTCAGAAACCGCAGTTTCCTTTTCAGCTATAGCATCTTGAGCCTATTGAAGCGCAATTTTTTCCCTCTCGGATGATTTTCGAGACTGCTCCATTACCACAAGTGATTGTCTCTTGATAAACTGGAGCTGTTGGCCAAGTTCTTCCAAGTCTTGTGCCGAACCTTTAGTCGAGGAATCTTCAGAAAGTTCGCGAGCAATAGGTGTCTTCTTCAAACAGGATGAAGTAGGAAAAACATCGGAAGGACGAGGAGTTGCAGTATAGTTGTCAAAAATCGTCTGAAAAATAAAATTTCGACATCAATCATCAAGCAAAGATAGATTTCCATTAATTCTCGAAGTATGTACATGGCTATTACAAAAGAAGTCGCTAGTGAACTATTGAAGCAGTTGTCGCCAAAACTACCAGGGCGACAATGTCAAAAGAGAGTTAAAACTAAAAGAGAAGACAAGGTGGTCTACTTGACCTCCGGCTTCGATGAACTGGGAGCAGGAGTTGGATTGTATCCGAGGTAGCCGAGGATCTTCTTCGAGTTAGGCTTGGCAGCTTTAATCAGCGACTGCCACCTCTTCGTCTCCATCTCCTCCGTGTTGCCAACTCTTGCCCAGTCGACTTCTTGCTGGCTATCAGCAACCAAGGCAATTGTACCTTCAACACCAACTTTCAACCCTTCTTGGCGAAGTTGGAGTCCAAGGTCTTCTTGAGAATTGAAGCACTTGGCGAGAGCAAGAACAGTCGCGGGTGCCTCCTTCTTCTTGAAGAAATATGGGAGAAGCCTCGACAGGCCGATCTTAGCTTCAACAAGGCAGTCGCGGGCCTCATCTCCGTGGATCTCAAGAAGAGAAAGCGCGTCAAGGAGTTGGTCACCTTCAGGGTTTTCAAGCTCATATTCTTGATCTGTTCTCCCTGAATAAAGTAAAAAAGAGTTGGTCAAAGAAAAGAGGGAACAAAGATGACACAAGGAAAAAGCAAGGGATCTGAGCACTTACTAACAAAACGTCGACTCTGCGACTCCAAGCGAGTAAGGATTTCTTTTTCACGAGCAGACTGATGAGTTATGTTTTCGCTCAGAGAAGTTTCCGCGTCATGAAGTCTCTTTCGAAGATCTTCGACGGCGGCAGCATCTGCTTCAGCTTTCTTGCGAGCATTTTCGCTTTGCCAGCACGCTTGTTTGACTTCTCAAGATTTTCTGGCATAATCAACGACAATCAAATGTTATGACAAAATAATGGAAGGCGTTTAGCAGAAAAAGCAGGTGCAAGATAATGGAGTACCTTCAAGCCTCGCGGCATGGTCACGGTACCCGACGAATTGGGTACCGAGGCGAATAAACTCCTTCATCAAAGGCTGAGGGGAAGATTAAAATAAAAAGAAGAGTCAATATAGGAAGGAAAAGCTCGACAGGACTTAAGCAAGAAACAAAGGGGAGGCGACAAATGCTGAAATGTTCGGGAAAAGAAGAACGAAGAACTCACATCATCCAATGAAGGTGTCGTAGAGCCACCAGTGAACAAGATAGGATCCTTGGTTGGTTCTACCCTCGCCTTCTTTGGTGAAGAGGCTCGGGGGCTCACAACCGGTGTTGGATGCTCTGCGTTTTGTTGAGGAGGCGAAGTTTCATCCCCATCAGGTTGAGCTTCGGATACAACTAAAGTACGGGACGTGCTCGTTCGAGCAGTCACGTCAATAGGAGCATTTTCCTCCTCGTCGCCACTGCAACAAATAAAGAGACAAGATAAGAAACAAAAAAGAAAAAAATTATCAAGAAATTAACATAGAGCAGCAAGAACTTACGAGCTGACAAGAGCATCCTCGTAAGGATTGAAAGCTTTCTTCCCAACATCAGGTGCAGTTTCTCCAGCACGTGCGGCACCGGCTTTGGAGGTGCCGGAATCGACAACCTCGTCCCTCTTTCGCTTGTTCTTCGGGGAAGCAGCTGGGAGAGAAGAGCGTGTCGATGCGGTAGCCTCAGTTTCAATCTCTTTTTCAGAGGATGCCGTGGATTTTCGAGAACCCGCGACTTCACTCTCAAGGCGAGAAGTACCTTGGTTGTCGTTGGTGACAACGGCCCGTTCTTCGACTTCCCCACCTTCAGGAAGGGGAGGAAGAGGTGATGCAGTATCATGATTCTGCGCAAAATAGAAAATACCGACATGGATTTATATCGGTAATAGCAGTCGAAGAAATGGTACTACCAAAGGAGAAAAAGAAAGAGTGCATGAATAGGCATACGACAAAAAAATATATCACCTGAGGGAGCGCGTTGGTGGCGCTGTATGGCGTCACACGGCAAGATGAAGGAACGGTGTCTTTCTTGTTTAGCGACTAGATTTTTCGGACAAGTTTCTCCAAGTCCTTGACCGATAAATCTGTCGACAAGCGATCTACATCTTCATTGCCAGCATACATCCAAAGGGGATTTTTGTGAGCTTGCAGAGGCTGCACCCTAATCCTAAGAAAGTATATTTGGATACCCGACAGTTCTTGTCCTCGGGTATTTTGGAGCTGATGGATGCGTGTCATCAAGGCTTCTGTAGCCGCTTTTTCTTCGTCGGTAGCCTCTGCGTCCCAGGAACGACGGCGACAGATTTTCTCGGTACCATCAAAAGGAGGGATGTTGTCTTCAACAGAGCCACGATTCTCCTCATGAATGTACAACCACTTTTTGCGCCACCCTTGCACTGAGTCAGGGAATTTGACGTCAAAGTACTCAACGTCGGGGCGGACGCAGATAACAACGCCGCCAATGTTATAGGAAACATTGGCAGAGCCATTACGGCGACAGAAGAAAATGCGTTTCCATAGAGCCCAGTTAGGCTGGACTCTATGGAAAGCTTCGCAAAGCGTGATGAAGATTGAGATATGGAGGATGGAGTTAGGAGTAAGGTGGTGAAGTTGCAGTCCGTACATGAAAAGCAACCCCCGTAAGAAATTGTGAATGGGGGCAGAAAGACCACGGATGAGGTGGTCGACGAAACTGACCCGATACTCCATTGGAGGGGTTGGATAGCTTTCTTCGCTGGGGAAGCGAAGCGCGTCCTGCTTCTTGCTGATCCCCAGTTTCTTCAGCAGGTTGGTGTCTTGAGGGGAGATTTTGGATCTCTCCCACTCCGTGTTCCCCAGATCTTCGATCGCCATCTTAGACTCGGGCGTGCTGTGCCTGGTAAGTCTGCGCGGAGTGATACGTCTCCAACGTATCGATAATTTCTTATGTTCCATGCCACATTATTGATGTTATCTACATGTTTTATGCACACTTTATGTCATATTCGTGCATTTTCTGGAACTAACCTATTAACAAGATGCCGAAGTGCCAGTTGCTGTTTTCTGTTGTTTTTGGTTTCAGAAATCCTAGTAAGGAAATATTCTCGGAATTGGACGAAATCAATGCCCAGGGGCCTATTTTGCCACGAAGCTTCCAGAAGTCCGAAGACGAAACGAAGTGGGGCCACGGGGTGCCCAAACCCTAGGGCGGAGCGGCCCCCCCCTTGGCCGCGCCGGCCTGTGGTGTGGGGCCCCCGTGCCCCCTCCTAACTTGCCCTTCCGCCTACTTAAAGCCTCCGTGACGAAGCCCCCAGTACCGAGAGCCACGATACGGAAAACCTTCCAGAGACGCCGCCAACGCCGATCCCATCTCGGGGGATCCAGGAGATCGCCTCCGGCACCCTGCCGGAGAGGGGAATCATCTCCCGGAGGACTCTACGCCGCCATGGTCGCCTCCGGTGTGATGTGTGAGTAGTCTACCCCTGGACTATGGGTCCATAGCAGTAGCTAGATGGTTGTCTTCTCCCCATTGTGCTTCATTGTCGGATCTTGTGAGCTGCCTAACATGATCAAGATCATCTATCTGTAATTCTATATGTTGCGTTTGTTGGGATCCGATGAATAGAGAATACTTGTTATGTTGATTATCAAAGTTATATCTATGTGTTGTTTATGATCTTGCATGCTCTCCGTTACTAGTAGATGCTCTGGCCAAGTAGATGCTTGTAACTCCAAGAGGGAGTATTTATGCTCGATAGTGGGTTCATGCCTGCATTGACACAGGACGATGTGAGAAAGTTCTAAGGTTGTGTTGTGCTGTTGCCACTAGGGATAAAACATTGATGCTATGTCTAAGGATGTAGTTGTTGATTACATTACGCACCATACTTAATGCAATTGTCTGTTGCTTTGCAACTTAATACTTTGGAGGGTTCGGATGATAACTTTGAAGGTGGACTTTTTAGGCATAGATGCATCTTTGGATGGCGGTCTATGTACTTTGTCGTAATGCCCAATTAAATCTCACTATACTCATCATGATATGTATGTACATGGTCATGCCCTCTTTATTTGTCAATTGCCCAACTGTAATTTGTTCACCCAACATGCTGTTTATCTTATGGGAGAGACACCTCTAGTGAACTGTGGACCCCGGTCCAATTCTCTTTACTGAAATACAATCTACTGCAATACTTGTTCTACTGTTTTCTGCAAACAATCATCTTCCACACAATACGGTTAATCCTTTGTTACAGCAAGCCGGTGAGATTGACAACCTCACTGTTTCGTTGGGGCAAAGTACTTTGGTTGTGTTGTGCAGGTTCCACGTTGGCGCTGGAATCCCTGGTGTTGCGCCGCACTACATCCCGCCGCCATCAACCTTCAACGTGCTTCTTGGCTCCTCCTGGTTCGATAAACCTTGGTTTCTTTCTGAGGGAAAACTTGCTGCTGTGCGCATCATACCTTCCTCTTGGGGTTCCCAACGAACGTGTGAGTTACACGCCATCAAGCTCTTTTTCTGGCGCCGTTGCCGGGGAGATCAAGACACGCTGCAAGGGGAGTCTCCACTTCTCAATCTCTTTACTTTGTTTTTGTCTTGCTTAGTTTTATTTACTACTTTGTTTGCTGCACTAAATCAAAATACAAAAAGAATTAGTTGCTAGTTTTACTTTATTTGCTATCTTGTTTGCTATATCAAAAACACAAAAAAAATTAGTTACTTGCATTTACTTTACCTATTTCATCATGTTTCCTCCTAAGTTTGTTCTTAAAGATGTACCGGTAGGTCGAGGGTCTATCCTTGGGAAAGACAATATAGCAGATTTTTTCACTCATATTAGTACGGTCGAAGATTTTGAAGATAGACACTTGGTAGAACTTGCTCCCACTTATGAAATTGCTGTTGCTTCTTTAGTACACGCGTTAGAAGCTAGATTTGTTAATCTTAATCCTGTGATTCAACATATGTTTCTTACACTCAGTGATATGGAAGAAGGAGAAAAGAAAGATTTTGTATTAGAAACCCTTCTTAAAGATTTTGGGGGAATAGCGAGAGAAGCTAGGAAAGTTTTCACTAAATATAATATGCTAGGCTCTAATACCAACTTTGCCAGTACCCTTGAGAAGATGGAAAAGGATAGACAAAAGTACACTAATAAAGTTAATTATGAGGGGGATATTAAAACATCAATACCTTGCAAGCTCTTGGGAATGTGTGAGGCATTAGAAAAGAATTTTGATTGGATTGTTCCTGAAGATTTGTTTGATGAGAGTAGCAAGCCCAAGACTAATGAAAAGGGAGCCTCTGAAACTCACATAGAAAAGATAATATGCATAGTTGAGAAAACTCCACACCCCGCTGAGAATGCACCACCCTTCGATAATACTTGATACACACTTTCTGCGCCTAGCTGAAAGGCGTTAAAGAAAAGCGCTTATGGGAGACAACCCATGTTTTTACCTACAGTACTTTGTTTTTATTTTGTGTCTTGGAAGTTGTTTACTACTGTAGCAACCTCTCCTTATCTTAGTTTAGTGTTTTATTGTGCCAAGTAAAGCCGTTGATAGAAAAGTAAGTACTAGATTTGGATTACTGCGTAGTTCCAGATTTCTTTGCTGTCACGAATCTGGGTCCACCTCCCTGTAGGTAGCTCAGAAAATTAAGCCAATTTACGTGCATGATCCTCAGATATGTACGCAACTTTCATTCAATTTGAGCATTTTCATTTGAGCAAGTCTGGTGCCATTTTAAAATTCGTCAATACGAACTGTTCTGTTTCGACAGATTCTGCCTTTTATTTCGCATTGCCTCTTTTGCTATGTTGGAAGAATTTCTTTGATCCACTAATGTCCAGTAGCATTATGCAATGTCCAGAAGTGTTAAGAATGATTGTGTCACCTCTGAATATGTTAATTTTTATTGTGCACTAACCCTCTAATGAGTTGTTCTAAGTTTGGTGTGGAGGAAGTTTTCAAGGATCAAGAGAGGAGTATGATGCAACATGATCAAGGAGAGTGAAAGCTCTAAGCTTGGAGATGCCCCGGTGGTTCACCCCTGCATATATTAAGAAGGCTCAAACGTCTAAGCTTGGGGATGCCCAAGGCATCCCCTTCTTCATCGACAACATTATCAGGTTCCTCCCCTGAAACTATATTTTTATTCCATCACATCTTATGTGCTTTGCTTGGAGCGTCGGTTTGTTTTTGTTTTTGTTTTGTTTGAATAAAATGGATCCTAGCATTCACCTTATGGGAGAGAGACACGCTCCGCTGTAGCATATGGACAAGTATGTCCTTGGTTTCTACTCATAGTATTCATGGCGAAGTTTCTTCTTCGTTAAATTGTTATATGGTTGGAATTGGAAAATGATACATGTAGTAATTGCTATTAATGTCTTGGGTAATGTGATACTTGGCAATTGTTGTGCTCATGTTTAAGCTCTTGCATCATATGCTTTGCACCCATTAATGAAGAAATACATAGAGCATGCTAAAATTTGGTTTGCATATTTTGTTTCTCTAAGGTCTAGATAATTTCTAGTATTGAGTTTGAACAACAAGGAAGACGGTGTAGAGTCTTATAATGTTTTCAATATGTCTTTTATGTGAGTTTTGCTGCACCGGTTCATCCCTGTGTTTGTTTCAAATAAGCCTTGCTAGCCTAAACCTTGTATCGAGAGGGAATACTTCTCATGCATCCAAAATACTTGAGCCAACCACTATGCCATTTGTGTCCACCATACCTACCTACTACATGGTATTTTCCGCCATTCCAAAGTAAATTGCTTGAGTGCTACCTTTAAAATTCCATCATTCACCTTTGCAATATATAGCTCATGGGATAAATAGCTTAAAAACTATTGTGGTATTGAATATGTAATTATGCACTTTATCTCTTATTAAGTTGCTTGTTGTGCGATAACCATGTTCACTGGGGACGCCATCAACTATTCATTGTTGAATTTCATGTGAGTTGCTATGCATGTCCGTCTTGTCTGAAGTAAGAGTGATCTACCACCTTATGGTTAAGCATGCATATTGTTAGAGAAGAACATTGGGCCACTAACTAAAGCCATGATCCATGGTGGGAGTTTCAGTTTTGGACATATATCCTCAATCTCAAATGAGAAAATTATTAATTGTTGTTACATGCTTATGCATAAAAGAGGAGTCCATTATCTGTTGTCTATGTTGTCCCGGTATGGATGTCTAAGTTGAAGAATAATCAATAGCGAGAAATCCAATGCGAGCTTTCTCCTTAGACCTTTGTACAGGCGGCATAGAGGTACCCCTTTGTGACACTTGGTCAAAACATGTGCATTGTGATGATTCGGTAGTCCAAGCTAATTAGGACAAGGTGCGGGCACTATTAGTACACTATGCATGAGGCTTGCAACTTGTAAGATATAATTTACATGATACATATGCTTTATTACTACCGTTGACAAAATTGTTTCATGTTTTCAAAATCAAAGCTCTAGCACAAATATAGCAATCGATGCTTTTCCTCTATGGAGGACAATTCTTTTACTTTCAATGTTGAGTCAGTTCACCTATTTCTCTCCACCTCAAGAAGCAAACACTTGTGTGAACTGTGCATTGATTCCTACATACTTGCATATTGCACTTATTATATTACTCTATGTTGACAATATCAATGAGATATACATGTTATAAGTTGAAAGCAACCGCTGAAACTTAATCTTCCTTTGTGTTGCTTCAATGCTTTTACTATGAAGTATTGCTTTATGAGTTAACTCTTATGCAAGACTTATTGATGCTTGTCTTGAAGTGCTATTCATGAAAAGTCTTTGCTATATGATTCACTTGTTTACTCATGTCATATACATTGTTTTGATCGCTGCATTCACTACATAAGCTTTACAAATAGTATGATCAAGATTATGATGGCATGTCACTCCAGAAATCAACATAAAAGTAAAAGATTGGCCCTTCGCAGAGGGAAGCAGGGATTAACATGTGCTAGAGCTTTTCATTTTTCTAAAGACAGAAGTAAAATGGTTTTGAGAGGTGTTTGTTGTTGTCAACGAATGATAGTGGGCACTCTAACTACCTCATCAACCAGACTTCCAAGAGCGGCTCCCATGAAGGACGTTATCTCTACCAGCAAAGTAGATCATCCCTCTTCTCTTTTGTTTACACATGTATTTTAGTTTCATTATGGATGACACTCCCCCCAACCTTTGCTTACACAAGCCATGGCTAACCGAATCCTCGGGTGCCTTCCAACATTCTCATACCATGGAGGAGTGTCTATTTGCAAATTAAGTTGCTTACTAATAAATCAGGGCAAAGCATGTGAAGAGAATTATTGATGAAAGTTAATTAATTGGGGCTGGGAACCCCGTTGCCAGCTCTTTTTGCAATATTATTGGATAAGCGGATGTGCCACTAGTCCATTGGTGAAAGTCCGTCAGGAGTAAATGACAAGGTTGAAATATAAAACACCACATACTTCCTCATGAGCTATAAAACATTAACACAAATTGAGAAGTACTTTGAAGGTTTAAAGGTAGCACATGAGAATTTACTTGGAATGGTTTGAAATGCCGTGCATAGGTATTTATGGTGGACACTTTGGAATAACTTGGTTTTCAGGGGTTTGGAAGCACGAGCAGCGTTCCCGCTCAGTACAAGTGAAGGCTAGCAATAGACTGGGAAGCGACAATCAAGAGAGCAATAACTGTCATAATCATGCTTGCGACAAAATAAATTAATTAGAGGCATAAAAGTGATACAAGAACTCTGACGCAAAGTAAATCATCGAGGCTTAATTGACTTTTGTTCAGTCATATGCATGCGTGAGCATGTGCCAAGTCAATTCAAGTGAATTATTCAGAGGAGGATACCACAATGTCATATCTATCTATGAATAAAACAATACAAGCAAATATTTATGACATGCTACTCATATTAATAAATTGGAGCTAAACATGAGAGATCATGGACTACTAAACTTTCATTAAATGACATATACCTCACATGAACCAACTAAGCATGCTCACATGGATGAGTATATGTACAAATATGAAAACAAATAGAGTTCATACCAGCCTCTCACCACAGTCAAATTGTCGTAGATCGTCATTATTGCCTTTCACTTGTGTAGCTCGAACAATATGGAATGAAAACCAAGCTCCAGCCACCGGAGACCGCAGAACTCCATAATAAACTTTACAAAACCAAAGAAGAACAACAAATATTTTTGGTGTTTTCTAATTGGAATCAAGAACAAAAGGAAACAAGCAAACAAAGCAAAAAATCTTTTTGGATTTTCTCATAGCAAACCAACGATAGCAAATAAAGCAAAATGAGAACAAGAAACCAAAATAAACAAATGGTAAAGAGAAACAACAGAAATATTTTTGGTCTTTTTGTGTTTTAGGAAAGAAACAAAGCAAAAACAAGAGAATGAAAACTAAAAGAATCACAGAAAAGCAAGGTGGCAGAAATCTGCCAAAACTTGACAGCAGTAGAGTAATCTATTTTTACAAAAATCTTCCGCTGCTCAACTTGAAAAGTGCTCAACTAATGAAAGTTAGATAATAACCTGGGGAACATGCACAAAAATTGGCTTCGCAAAATAACGTCCTGGCTGTTTTTGGGAATTTTTTTGGTATCAGTCCAGAATCCTTTTTCAAACAGCACTTCCCCAAATATCATCTACCTCTTATTAGAAACCACCTTAAGAAGTTAAACAAGTATATACAAGTATCCAGCCATTGTAATATGCAATGAATGAGTGATTCCGGTATACCTCCCCCCAAGCTTAGGCTTTTGGCCTAAGTGGAGATCAATCCCATGGTGCCCATGAAGTGGCACCTCCGTAGTATGACGAAGAAGGATCCTGTTCCGGGTATATGCTGGAAGACGCACCAGGATACGTGACGGTATACCCGTAGGAGGGCTCGGCGTCCTCGGAGTCATGCTGCTGGTGGAAACCTTGTATCTTCAGCTGCTCATCCACCTCCTCCTTAGAGCGCGACCACGGTCTCCTGTGAACACTGAACAAGTTGGCCTGCGGCAAAGGGATTTCCTTCTCATCCCCGTCAATAAACAACATTTTATAGACAATATTTTCTAAACTAGAGTCAGTTGTGACAAATTGGTGACTCTTCATAGCAGCAATATCAAGCCTTATAGGAGTTAATTTCTCATCAGTAGGATCAAGAGGAAGATCTAGATATGCTATAATACGTGAGGCAACAATTCCTCCAAAAATAGGCCCCTTATTGGATAAACGATGTAACACCCCAAATTTCAATAAAAAGAAAGTTCGAGAATTCCAGAAAGCAAATTTTCAAACCAACAAAAACTTTTCTATTTGCATATAGTACCATGCATAGGACTTGTGCATTTGAGTGATATGCCATGATGATTGCTTTTGCTTGTATTTGCTATACTCTAAAACCCTAGTGTGATCATATGAAGATCACCAACCACATAAAACCAAGAGGATGAAAATCCATAAAATGCAAAAACCTAAAAACCCTCACATATGCCCTATGGCATTTTTATAAATTTTGACCCTAGACCTATTTGGTCTTCACCATTAGTTGAATAATGTTATTAAACACTTATTACAACTTTTGGAACCAAAGTTTCACAATTCAAATGAAATTCAAACACAATTCCCACTCACATATGATAATGGTCAAAACTGAAATTTATAGTCTGATCACCACTTTGAGCCCCTGCAATTCAATTTTCCCAAACCAATTCTTGCTAACTCTTTGCACCATTTCAAAGTCAACATCAAGGTGAACAACTTTGATGAAGACCACCCTGCCAAATTCATCTTTGATCAATAGCTATGCTCATCCAAAGTTGCAACATTTTAACAAGTGGAACAATCTCACACTTGTCAATTTTTGCAATTCTTGAATTCTACTTTTTCCACCACCACCTCAAATCACCTCTGGTCATTTACAACTAATACCAACACTCACATTTCAAAAACTTTCACCTTTTGAATTAATTCAAATTTAGACAAATTTGCAATTTTCCAAATATGGCACTATTTGCACTATTTGCAAATAGTGAATCTACTCAACCCCATCTACCCTAACCTACCCCATTTGGTTCCCTGGTCCCCTTAAACCCTAATTGGTGTAGAGTAAGGCTAAGGAGAGGAGGAGAGCAACTAGGGCATGGCCATGCCGGCCATGTCCCGAGCCCGACCACCTCCACCTCTCTCCCTTCTCTCTCTGCACCGGCCACCCTGCCATTGATCGCCACCGCACCTCCCTAGTGCCGCCTAGCACCGCCCTAGTCGAGGAGGAGCTCGACAACGCCCGGACGACGCGCGCCCAAACCTGCTCTGGATGCCGCTCGCGTCGCGACCATGCACGCCATGGACGCGCACTGGCCACGCGCCGCGCAGCCACCTTGCGCACGCCCGGGACCCCCTTTCTTCACCAAGCACACCGCCGTGACACCTCAGCCGCGCCAGACACGCGCCCAGCCCCAACCCGTGACCGCCGGCGCCAGAGACGATGACTTGTTCCCGTACGCGCCGCGGCCGTCGTGGAAGAAATGCGACCAATCCAGGAGCCGCCCGACCAAGCCAACACCACCCCTAGCTTCGCCTGGAAGAGGAGAACCCGACAGCGCCCTTGCCTAGCCCAACCGCTCGCCAGAATCGCCGCGAGCATGTCGACCTCGCCGCAGCCCTCACGGTCACTCGCTCGCCTATAAAAGGAGAGCTCCGTTCGTCGAATTGAGCACACCAAAGGCACTCCCCTCTTCTCACTCGACCGCCTGAGCCACTCCACCATCAACATTCGCCGCCGTAGCCACCCAATCGCCACCTCACTGCCGACGGACGCCGCGGAAGCTCGCCGCCGATTGAAGCCGATCCAGGAGTTGCCGCCGGTACCAGTCGAATCGCCGTCGTCCACACCTTCACCGCGCACACTGCCAACCCTAGCTGGAGCCGCGGTGAGCTCTCCGACCCCCTACCCTCGCCGCCAACCTCTCTGCCTCTCGCCGGAGAAGACGACGCACCAGCGCCGTCCGATCCCATTCTAATCCTACGCCCCACACTGATTCATACCGATTCGGGTTTTAAGAGAGACTGACGGGTGGCCCCCACCCTGTCAGCAGGCCCGCGCGCACTGGATGCGTTGCTGGGCCGTTTTCCCTTTTTCAAACCGTTTCGGCCCAGTTAGTTTCCCGCCGGCCTTTTTAATTCAAACTGAGTTTAATTAATTCAAATGAATTTCAATACTGCCCAAATTTTGAAATTCAATAATTTCAAATTGGCTAAACCAAATTTAGTGAATTTTATGTTGTTAGAAAGCCACTGAAATTCTCTACAACATGCCACTGGCCCCATGGTCAGATTCTTTGTAGAATAAATATGATAAAAATAACAAGACAGGGACTTTTCCCTATTCAAATAATTCTTAAAAATCAACTAAAATAGATATTAAGTTAATTCCAACTCTAATAGCTCACATTTGACTTACACTAATTGTTTATGCAGTAAAATGGTGTGGTCACTTTGCATGATCATGCCATGGTTTAATGAATGGATAATTTGACTAGTTTAACTAGTTGACATTGTCCAAAACTATTAAAGTTAAATTGTGTGAAGTCTTACACTTCATTTAAACTTGTCTCACATGGATTCATGGGATGTTTGGACCCCTGGTCCCAAACTCTCTTATATGAATTACTTGAGATTTAAATCAAATGTAGTGTTATGTAAATGGTATGAGGTGACCCACCTCCTTTAAATCATTTTCCCAAATGATGATGATGATGAACATTTGACTTAGGTCAATATGAGTTCATGCATGATTGTTGGAGAAATTAAATCTTAAGAAGATTTAAATGAGAGGAAATTATTTCTCAAGAATCCTATGGAAACTATCATTTACATATGGAATACAAAGAAGTGAATTCTATTTAAACCCCACAACCCATGCACCCTAGTTTATTTACTTGTGTGCATAGAGTAGTTTGTGTGTTCTATGTGATGTATGGAATAGCCATTGAATTAGTGAGTAATTATACTCGTATTCAAATTTAGACGGTAGCACCGGAGAGTACGCCGAAGAAGAAGGTTGCTACCAAGAGGAGGAGGAGGAACAGTTTGAGAACTACCAAGGCAAGCTACTACCAATGCAAGCTAATATTCTTGCAAAGTGCAAAGCCCCTTGGGGCAAGGCACCATGTTTCTTATCTTTTCTTATATGAACCCATCCCAAGTTTTTACTTTACAAGCTTTTACTTGTTTTCTAAATGAGTTACTTTTATAGTTAACTTTGGTCAAAGTACAAGTTGATTACTAGAGTAGTGAGTTAGTTTCTCCAAGCAAAGCAAGTTAGCACCCCTCATGAATTAGAGCTAGTGCTAATGAATTAAAACTTGACTACTCTAGATGGGAACATTGTGATTTTTGAAGGATTTTTGAAACCTTGGAATGAAGATGCATTCCATTGAATGATTTTTGAAGGTGAATATGATCAAGAGAAGATGGTGATTTTTGGATAAACAATGATGTTGGTTGGAATGCGATACCTTTCCAATTCTTAAGTACCCCCACAATACCTGATTATGGGTAGGGCTTAACTGGAAGTTTATGCGTCTTAGTATGGGTTCCCTCTAAACAAGCGTCATCGGGGTTATGCCGAAAGCTGCCTCTACAACAAAAGAAACGATATGGTATGATGCGAAATGAGGTGAAAGTCCGGCCCAAGCCCTGTGCAGTTCCCAGGTTGACAGTTGGTCTTCACTGGGAGGCCAAGCTCATGGGGAGGGGTGCTCATACTAGAACTCGTAAGTGAAAGGTTATGGTTGATGATCCGCGTACTGTGTTACGATGATTCGGGGAAATACCGATGGATGAAATCAAATGTTGTGGCACAAGTGTGCAACCTCTGCAGAGTGTAAACCTATTCGAATAGCCGCGTCCACGGTTACGGACGGTTGGAAAGGCCATACAGTTTCCGATGTCATATCTTTGAAAATGATGTTGAAAAGGATGATGGTGAAATGACTTGTGGTGATATGAATTGAAATCACCACTTGAATGGTGGGAATGACACTAATGTTCCCACTTGAGTTAGTTAGCACTTGAATAAGATTTTCTCAAACTTTGTGAACTAAAACTAGCTTTATGCAAATAAACTAGAGCTTAGCAAACCATACTAGAATGTCTAGCACTTACATTAGTATTAGTTTGCGAGTACTCAATGTACTCACGGCTTTGTCCCTGGCTATTCAAATGGCCAGAGTATGAAGACGACCAAGGAGATGACCAGCAGGACGCCTACGACAACTAAGCGCCTTCCGACGTCAAGCGTTGGCCTGTGGACTAGAGAGTCCTTGTATCTTACGCTTCCGCTATGATGAACTATGAACTTGTTTTGTTCGTTGATCAATAGATCAATTATTCGTGTAATATGGATCATGTGATTCCAATTTGTAAGACCTATGGTTTGTAATGAATGATGACTGTGATACTTAACTATTATGCCTCGCAACAACAATATTCCTGGGATTGCGATGTATGACATAATAGGCATTCGGACTTAAAAATCCGGGTGTTGACAAGTTGGTATCAGAGCCATTGTTTGACCTTAGAAGACCTTAGTTAGAATGGGCGTTCCGAAAAATTTAGCTTTGAAATCAAATGAAAGAAACTAATTGTAAAAATTTACTACACTCTTGTCTTTGAGACTTTGCCAAAATTTGATGAATCATGTCTATCTTATTTGAATCAACTTAAAATTTTGCCACACTTTGCACTCTCTAACTTACTCATCCAATTCTCTTCCAGATGGCGCTGAATGAAGCCATCAACACCAAGTTTTACCAGCTTGGGAACGGAGGAAGCTTGATCTTCGAGCACGACCTCAACGCCCTCTCTGATTTCCTTGGGCGCCCACACCCCGAGTTTCACGGGGTTCAGCTGGACGACACGCCCGGAGGAGAGTTGCAGTGGGTGATCACTGCTGACTTGAGGGGCAAGATGGAGCCTCCCACTTCGGAGAGGATCCTCTTCTCCTTCCGCGAGAGCAACTGGCTCGACGGACTCGCACGTGGCCTACAGGAGGCACTTGCGCGCCTCTGTGGACAGAACGTGGTGAGCATCCTCGCCTCTCGCTACGCCCACCTTGTGAGGCGTGATGCTACGGGAGTGCCCATGGAGCTGCAGCCGCACCCGGAGTTGAGGCACCATGCTGAGCACCTGGACTTCATGCTCTACCAGACTCAGAGGGACCTCGACTCCACTCGCGCTTACGCGAACCAGACCCATGCTCACATCACCGAGCAGGGTGAGGCGATCAAGCTGCTCAACAACGACCGCAAGAGCCTTCGCCAGCAGCGTGCCAAGAAGGACGCTACAATTCGCCGCCTTCACGCCCGGATCGCGTCACTTGAGGCCACTGTCAAGGCCCAGGAGGATCAGATTCGTCAGCTGGAGGATGACGATGGAGGCATCGACATTCAGGGAGGAGACGCCTTTCTGAGCGATGACAATGACTATGAGGAGGACGAGAACACCGAGGAGGAGGACTACGAGTTCCTGGAGGCAGGACCTGACGACTACGTCCCGATCGATGTCGATAATGAGGAGTAGTTGCACTAGTTCACTTATAGTAGGTGTGAGTTGTATCCCGTCCTTTGTATCGTAGCATGAGAATGGTTCTTAAAACCATTGGAGTATGTGTGTAGTTTGTACTATGTGTTGCATGAATGAATGAATGATATGTTTGTCATGAAAAGATTACAAGTTTTCAAATGTTTTTCAAACTTAACCAAAATGAACCATAGAATGTTCCCTCTTATCTTATAATCTTCTACATCTTCAGATGGCCCCTCCGAATCGCACCAACGACGCGATGCTGCAACTTCTGCAAACCATGCTTGCAGACCGGGAAACCGAAAGAGCCGAGCGCCAAGCCAACCTCATCGCCTTGCAGAACATCGCCAACCAAGGCCATGGAAATCATGACCACCCCGGATCCAAGCTCAAGAACTTCCAAAACACCAACCCTCCGGTGTTTAGCAAGACCGAGGAGCCCCTCGACGCCGACGATTGGCTCCAGACTATGGAGAACAATTTTGAGGTAGCCGGAGTGGAAGCCAACGAGAAGGTGTTGTTCGCCACTCACTATCTCGCTGGACCAGCCCGCCCTTGGTGGACAAGCACCCGTGCCATGAACGGGGGTCAATTCATGACTTGGGAGGATTTCAAACTCAAGTTCAGCAAGTACCATGTACCCCCGGGTCTTATCAAGAAGATGAGGGATGAATTCCGTGAGCTGAAACAAGGTCGCATGACGGTGGTTGAATACCGCGACAAGTTTCTCACTTTGTCAAGGTATGCCCCTGATGAGACCGACACTGTTGAGAAGAGGAAGGAGAGATTCCTGAACGGACTGCATGATGAGATGCAGACTGTCCTCGTCAACATCCCCTTCGCCGACCTCGAAGCCCTTGTTGACTCCGCCATCCAGATGGAGGGCAAGTTAAACCAAGCCAATGAGAACCGCAAGCGCCGCATGGCAAGTCAGAGTGGATCAAGCCACCCCCAAAAGTTTCGCCCTAGCTCAAGCGGAGGTTTCACTCCGAGAAACAACAAACCCCAGATGCAGAACTCTCGCCCCGGTTATCAGAACCGGAGTGGAGGAAACTCCAAGCCAGGAGGCTACAACAACAACTACAACAACAACAACTACAACCGCGCTCCACCCCGAGCCCCTAACAACAACAACACCAACACCAACACCACTCCCAGAACCGGAAGCAATGCCGTTCCCGTTGCGAACAAGCAGGACAAGAGCACTATCACTTGTTATGAGTGTGGTGTAGTAGGGCACTACTCCAACGAGTGTCCCAAGCGTCTTGCCAAGCTCGCCGGCAACACCGCTGCACCTGCTCAGCAGCAACGCCGTGTCTCCACCGGCAAGAAGTTCGCCCCCAACAACCCCAACAACCGCAACGGCCGCCTCTACCACATGAATGCCGAAGAAGCCCAGGAAGCACCAGATGTTGTGCTGGGTATGTTTTCTGTCAACCACATCCCTGCTAGAGTGTTGTTTGATTCTGGAGCATCTCATTCCTTTGTCACCGAAGACTTTGCATCAACAAGTAAAATTCAACCCCTCAGACCGACGGACAGACTGAGAGAGTAAACCAGATACTGGAAGACATGCTTAGAGCATGCATACTGGAATACGGATCCAAGTGGGAAGACTGCCTACCTTACGCAGAATTCTCTTACAACAATAGTTACCAAGCCAGCCTACAGATGGCCCCATTTGAAGCCTTGTACGGAAGGAAGTGCCGTACCCCCCTGAACTGGTCAGAAGTCGGAGAAAGCTAAGTTTTTGGCCCAGACGTTCTTCATGAAGCCGAAGAGAAAGTCCACAAGATCCGCGAGTACCTCAAGACTGTGCAATCCAGACAGAAGAGTTACGCCGACAAGAGACGTCGGGAGATGACCTTTGAGATCGGAGACTTCGTCTATCTCAAAGTATCCCCCTTGAAAGGAATGCAAAGGTTCCAACTGAAAGGAAAGCTTGCACCCCGCTATGTCGGACCTTTCCAAGTCCTTAGCCGCCGAGGTGAAGTATCTTATCAACTGGAGTTGCCTGAAGAAATGTCGGCTGTGCACGACGTGTTTCACATCTCACTTCTCCGGAAGTGCCTTGAAGTCCCTGAGAAGACCGAAGTGTTCAAGAACATCGATCACCGATCGGTAGATATCAACAAGGATCTGACTTACCGCGAAGTGCCGATTCGCATACTGGAAGAAGCCTACCGAACCACCCGCACCCGAAGCATCAAGTTTCTGAAGATCCAATGGAGCAATCATACCGAGGATGAAGCCACATGGGAACGCGAAGACTTCATGAAGAAGGAATACCCAGATCTCTTTAGTACCTAACTTTCTTTTTGATCTCGGGACGAGATCTTTTATAAGGGGGAAGGGTTTGTAACACCCCAAATTTCAATAAAAAGAAAGTTCGAGAATTCCAGAAAGCAAATTTTCAAACCAACAAAAACTTTTCTATTTGCATATAGTACCATGCATAGGACTTGTGCATTTGAGTGATATGCCATGATGATTGCTTTTGCTTGTATTTGCTATACTCTAAAACCCTTGTGTGATCATATGAAGATCACCAACCACATAAAACCAAGAGGATGAAAATCCATAAAATGCAAAAACCTAAAAACCCTCACATATGCCCTATGGCATTTTTATAAATTTTGACCCTAGACCTATTTGGTCTTCACCATTAGTTGAATAATGTTATTAAACACTTATTACAACTTTTGGAACCAAAGTTTCACAATTCAAATGAAATTCAAACACAATTCCCACTCACATATGATAATGGTCAAAACTGAAATTTATAGTCTGATCACCACTTTGAGCCCCTGCAATTCAATTTTCCCAAACCAATTCTTGCTAACTCTTTGCACCATTTCAAAGTCAACATCAAGGTGAACAACTTTGATGAAGACCACCCTGCCAAATTCATCTTTGATCAATAGCTATGCTCATCCAAAGTTGCAACATTTTAACAAGTGGAACAATCTCACACTTGTCAATTTTTGCGATTCTTGAATTCTACTTTTTCCACCACCACCTCAAATCACCTCTGGTCATTTACAACTAATACCAACACTCACATTTCAAAAAATTTCACCTTTTGAATTAATTCAAATTTGGACAAATTTGCAATTTTCCAAATATGGCACTATTTGCACTATTTGCAAATAGTGAATCTACTCAACCCCATCTACCCTAACCTACCCCATTTGGTTCCCTGGTCCCCTTAAACCCTAATTGGTGTAGAGTAAGGCTAAGGAGAGGAGGAGAGCAACTAGGGCATGGCCATGCCGGCCATGTCCCGAGCCCGACCACCTCCACCTCTCTCCCTTCTCTCTCTGCACCGGCCACCCTGCCATTGATCGCCACCGCACCTCCCTAGTGCCGCCTAGCACCGCCCTGGTCGAGGAGGAGCTCGACAACGCCCAGACGACGCGCGCCCAAACCTGCTCTGGATGCCGCTCGCGTCGCGACCATGCGCGCCATGGACGCGCACTGGCCACGCGCCGCGCAGCCACCTTGCGCACGCCCGGGACCCCCTTTCTTCACCAAGCACACCGCCGTGACACCTCAGCCACGCCAGACACGCGCCCAGCCCCAACCCGTGACCGCCGGCGCCGGAGACGATGACTTGTTCCCGTACGCGCCGCGGCCGTTGTGGAAGAAATGCGACCAATCCAGGAGCCGCCCGACCAAGCCAACACCACCCCTAGCTTCGCCTGGAAGAGGAGAACCCGACAGCGCCCTTGCCTAGCCCAACCGCTCGCCAGAATCGCCGCGAGCATGTCGACCTCGCCGCAGCCCTCACGGTCACTCGCTCGCCTATAAAAGGAGAGCTCCGTTCGTCGAATTGAGCACACCAGCACACTCCCCTCTTCTCACTCGACCGCCTGAGCCACTCCACCATCAACATTCGCCGCCGTAGCCACCCAATCGCCACCTCACTGCCGACGGACCCCGTGGAAGCTCGCCGCCGATTGAAGCCGATCCAGGAGTTGCCGCCGGTACCAGTCGACTCGCCGTCGTCCACACCTTCACCACGCACACTGCCAACCCTAGCTGGAGCCGCGGTGAGCTCTCCGACCCCCTACCCTCGCCGCCAACCTCTCTGCCTCTCGCCGGAGAAGACGACGCACCAGCGCCGTCCGATCCCATTCTAATCCTACGCCCCACACTGATTCATACCGATTCGGGTTTTAAGAGAGACTGACGGGTGGCCCCCACCCTGTCAGCAGGCCCGCAGCGCCTTTGGATGCGTTGCTGGGCCGTTTTCCCTTTTTCAAACCGTTTCGGCCCAGTTAGTTTCCCGCCGGCCTTTTTAATTCAAACTGAGTTTAATTAATTCAAATGAATTTCAATACTGCCCAAATTTTGAAATTCAATAATTTCAAATTGGCTAAACCAAATTTAGTGAATTTTATGTTGTTAGAAAGCCACTGAAATTCTCTACAACATGCCACTAGCCCCATGGTCAGATTCTTTGTAGAATAAATATGATAAAAATAACAAGACAGGGACTTTTCCCTATTCAAATAATTCTTAAAAATCAACCAAAATAGATATTAAGTTAATTCCAACTCTAATAGCTCACATTTGACTTACACTAATTGTTTATGCAGTAAAATGGTGTGGTCACTTTGCATGATCATGCCATGGTTTAATGAATGGATAATTTGACTAGTTTAACTAGTTGACATTGTCCAAAACTATTAAAGTTAAATTGTGTGAAGTCTTACACTTCATTTAAACTTGTCTCACATGGATTCATGGGATGTTTGGACCCCTGGTCCCAAACTCTCTTATATGAATTACTTGAGATTTAAATCAAATGTAGTGTTATGTAAATGGTATGAGGTGACCCACCTCCTTTAAATCATTTTCCCAAATGATGATGATGATGAACATTTGACTTAGGTCAATATGAGTTCATGCATGATTGTTGGAGAAATTAAATCTTAAGAAGATTTAAATGAGAGGAAATTATTTCTCAAGAACCCTATGGAAACTATCATTTACATATGGAATACAAAGAAGTGAATTCTATTTAAAGCCCACAACCCATGCACCCTAGTTTATTTACTTGTGTGCATAGAGTAGTTTGTGTGTTCTATGTGATGTATGGAATAGCCATTGAATTAGTGAGTAATTATACTCGTATTCAAATTTAGACGGTAGCACCGGAGAGTACGCCGAAGAAGAAGGTTGCTACCAAGAGGAGGAGGAGGAGGAACAGTTTGAGAACTACCAAGGCAAGCTACTACCAATGCAAGCTAATATTCTTGCAAAGTGCAAAGCCCCTTGGGGCAAGGCACCATGTTTCTTATCTTTTCTTATATGAACCCATCCCAAGTTTTTTACTTTACAAGCTTTTACTTGTTTTCTAAATGAGTTACTTTTATAGTTAACTTTGGTCAAAGTACAAGTTGATTACTAGAGTAGTGAGTTAGTCTTCTCCAAGCAAAGCAAGTTAGCACCCCTCATGAATTAGAGCTAGTGCTAATGAATTAAAACTTGACTACTCTAGATGGGAACATTGTGATTTTTGAAGGATTTTTGAAACCTTGGAATGAAGATGCATTCCATTGAATGATTTTTGAAGGTGAATATGATCAAGAGAAGATGGTGATTTTTGGATAAACAATGATGTTGGTTGGAATGCGATACCTTTCCAATTCTTAAGTACCCCCACAATACCTGATTATGGGTAGGGCTTAACTGGAAGTTTATGCGTCTTAGTATGGGTTCCCTCTAAACAAGCGTCATCGGGGTTATGCTGAAAGCTGCCTCTACAACAAAAGAAACGATATGGTATGATGCGAAATGAGGTGAAAGTCCGGCCCAAGCCCTGTGCAGTTCCCAGGTTGACAGTTGGTCTTCACTGGGAGGCCAAGCTCATGGGGAGGGGTGCTCATACTAGAACTCGTAAGTGAAAGGTTATGGTTGATGATCCGCGTACTGTGTTACGATGATTCGGGGAAATACCGATGGATGAAATCAAATGTTGTGGCACAAGTGTGCAACCTCTGCAGAGTGTAAACCTATTCGAATAGCCGCGTCCACGGTTACGGACGGTTGGAAAGGCCATACAGTTTCCGATGTCATATCTTTGAAAATGATGTTGAAAAGGATGATGGTGAAATGACTTGTGGTGAATTGAATTGAAATCACCACTTGAATGGTGGGAATGACACTAATGTTCCCACTTGAGTTAGTTAGCACTTGAATAAGCTTTTCTCAAACTTTGTGAACTAAAACTAGCTTTATGCAAATAAACTAGAGCTTAGCAAACCATACTAGAATGTCTAGCACTTACATTAGTATTAGTTTGCGAGTACTCAATGTACTCACGGCTTTGTCCCTGGCTATTCAAATGGCCAGAGTATGAAGACGACCAAGGAGATGACCAGCAGGACGCCTACGACAACTAAGCGCCTTCCGACGTCAAGCGTTGGCCTGTGGACTAGAGAGTCCTTGTATCTTACGCTTCCGCTATGATGAACTATGAACTTGTGTTTGTTCGTTGATCAATAGATCAATTATTCGTGTAATATGGATCATGTGATTCCAATTTGTAAGACCTATGGTTTGTAATGAATGATGACTGTGATACTTAACTATTATGCCTCGCAACAACAATATTCCTGGGATTGCGATGTATGACATAATAGGCATTCGGACTTAAAAATCCGGGTGTTGACAAACGACGAGCAACAAGAGCACCAAGATGATAAGATGTTTTCCCAGTAAGTGCAGCAACTAGAAAAGCAAGATGATAACTAGAAATGTTGCTAGTGTTCTCCCTACCAAGAATGCTAGTAGCAAGATAGTAAGCGAAATATCTAATGGCAGGAAGTTGAATGTTTCTTATCTTGCCGCGCTGAATAGCGCGGTCATCATCATTGGTAACTTCTCGATAGAGCTCCGTCAAAGCTTTGGGGCTTTTCTCAATCTTCTTCGCTGTACCTACAGGAGCAATATCCAATGCAGCACAAAAATCTTTCAACTTCATAGTAATAGGCCTGTCATAGATCCTAAATGTAACTGTTGGTGAGAAGTGTGAGTTGTTGAACTGAAAGCTTTCAACAAAGATTTTAGTTAGCATGTAGTATTGACTCCTCTCATCTTCCATATAGGTAGATAAGCCCACATTATTGATGAGGAACAAGAAATCATCAAGCAGCCCTGCATTACGCAAAAAGTCATAACATGGAAAAGATGAAGCATTAGGAACTCCATATCCTCTTCAACTTCAAAGCTCGGTGCGATGACATCCTCATTATAGGATCGTCTAATTTGAGTGGCTGCCCTTGAGGGCCTCCCCGTGCTTGTCACCTATCTTTCGAACACTTCTCCAAAGGTATGGTTATTCATCTTCTTTTTCTGAAATTTTTCAACAAACATTATAAAAGTTGATTTGGAGACATATAAATGAGGGAAACTACCATAGGAACTTGATAGAGTACTAAACATGCATCAAAACTAATTTTTACAACTTAGAACAAGCATGCAAGCTCACTTATCATGTTACCTACAGCAGCAAAATATTCAAGATATACTCAACCAATCAAAATTCTATTTGGATAATCGGAGGAGTCACATAGCGGAGAGCAAATGTGCCAAATTTCAGACAGAAATCTGGGCTGAGCAAAGAGATCGAGAAATCTTGAGCTCTTGAGCAGAAACGCGAGTGAGAGAAAGTTGGCACGAGTTTTTTCGGGAGAGAGAGTAGAATGGGAGGAAGAGATGACTTAGTGGGGCAAGGAGGGGCCCACACCACAGGGTGGCGCGCCCCCCTCCTTGGCCGCGCCGGCTCATGGGGGGCAGCCCTGGGGTGCCCCACCGGTCAGCTCCAGGCACTCCCAGGTTGCTCTTCGAAAAATAAGACCAACGGTATAATTTTTGTAAATTTTTGAGAACTTCGAAAAATGCACATTTTTGGGTGTAAAATTATTATTACAGGGCAGATTTTTTTTTCAAACCTCTAAACAATCAAAGCATCTTGCAAAACAAGTAATGCTACAGCAAGTGAAACAAGTGGAGAAAGAAAGAAATGTTGTTTAGCTCTTCTATGCATATAAAATATACTTGTTAACAAGGTTGATCAAGTCTTGCCACCAAATAATTTTTACATGTCATAAGAAGAAATAAACCTCAAATCAATCGTGTTACCTTATATTGTATTGATATGGATCCAATCACAAGAGTTTGATATTCTTCTTTAGGCTCATATATTGGACAATCAATATCCCCCACCTTGATATATCTCAAATTAGAAATTGTATTAACTCCATATACTTTATCAATCCTCTTGGGAAAATAAACAGTATGTTCCTTGTCATCAACATTGAAAGTAACTTTTCCTTTATTGCAATCAATAACAGCCCCTGCAGTGTTAAGAAAAGGTCTTCCAAGAATAATAGACATATTATCATCTTCAGGCATTTCCAACACAACAAAATCAGTTAATATTAAGCAATTTTGAGTAACTTGAACAGGAACATCCTCATATACACCAACAGGAACAGCAGTGGATTTATCAGCCATTTGCAAAGATATATCAGTTGGTATCAATTTATCTAAATCAAGTATCTTGTAAAGAGAAAAAGGCATAACACTAACTCCTGCTCCCAAATCACATAGAGCAGTTCTAACATAATTATTCTTGATGGAACAAGGAATAGTCGGTATAACTGGGTCGCCCAGCTTCTTTGGAACCTTGCCATTGAAAGAGTAATTAGCGAGCATAGTGGAAATCTCCTCATTAGGAATTTTCCTTTTGTTAGAGACAATATCTTTCATATACTTTGAATAAGGAGGCAATTTAATAGCATCAGTCAAAGGGATTTGCAAAAACAAAGGTTTCATCCAATCACAAAATTTATTATAGTGTTCTTCTTCCTTTGAGTTTAGTTTCTTAGCAGGAAAAGGCATTTGCTTTTGAACCCAAGGTTCTCTTTCATTACCATGTTTCTTAGCAATAAAATCTTCTTTAGTATACTTTTTATTTTTAGCATGCTTTTCAGGTTCATCTTCAACCTCTTCTTTATCAGAAGCATCATTCTTATCATTATTTTTATCATGTTCATTACCACTTTCAGTTTCAGCATCAGAAATAGAAATACTATTAGGATCATTAACAGGCTCAGAGGATTCTACAATAGTTTTATGTTTCTTCTTCTTTTTCTTAGAAGGAGCACTAGTTTCAGTTCGTTGAGAATCTTGTTCAACTCTTTTGGGATGCCCCTCAGGATATAGAGGATCCTGAGTATAAACACCACCTCTAGTTGTTACTTCATAAGCATGTTTTTCTTTAGAACTATTTTTCAACAAGTCATTTTGCACTTTAGTGAGTTGATCAATTTGAGTTTGAACCATATGAAAATGTTTAACAAGCATCTTAACATCATTGGAGGTTCTCTCCACAATATCATGCAATTCACTAATAGCTTGAGAATTTCTCATTAAATGATTCTCTACTCTCATATTAAAATTATCTTGCTTAACAATATAATTATCAAACTCATCTAAACATTGATCAGGAGGTTTTGAGTACGGAATATCTTCTCTACTAAAGCGTTGAAGAGAATGTACCTCAATCATCGATGAAGGGGGAGTTATCTTACATATATCTTCTATGGGAGGTAAATCCTTCACATCTTCAGATTTAATACCTTTCTCCTTAAGAGATTTCTTGGCTTCCCTCATATCTTCATCATTTAATTTAATCATGCCCCTCTTCTTCAATATTGGCGTTGGAGTTGGTTCAGGTGTAGTCCAATAATCATGATTCCGGCCTATTTTAGCCAATAATTCTTCCGCTTCGTCTGGAGTTCTTTTCCTGAAAACACAACCAGCACAACTATCCAGGTATGCCCTAGACTCAATGGTTAGTCCACTATAAAATATATCAAGTAAATCATGCTTTTCCAAATCATGTCCAGGCCGAGCTCTGATAAGAGAGCAAAATCTTGCCCAACCTTCAGGCAATTTCTCTCCATCTTCCTGGTCAAAACTATAAATTTTCTGCAAAGCAATATGTTGAGCACTAGCAGGAAAGTATTTCCGAAAGAAAACATCAAGCAAACCACTTGGACTATCAATAGAATCAGGAGGTAAACTATGATACCAAGTTTTAGCATCATCCTTTAATGAGAAACAAAAAATTTTAGCAACAAAATAAGTACGCTTCTTGATATCATCAGAAAACAAGCTACTCAAAGTTGAAAGCTCATTCATGTGTTCTATAGCACTTTCTTTTTCAGTACCACAAAAAGATGTTTTCTCAACAATAGATATATGAGATAAATCAAGAGAAAAATCATAATCCTTATCCTTAATGTTTATAGGAGATGTGGCAAATTTAGGATCAGGAGACAATTTATATCTAACAGCACGTTGTGCAATAAGCTTTTTAAGGTTACTTGTATCAGTAGTAGCATTGCATTTATCAATAAAATCATCATCAAGTTCCACATAATCTTCATCAAGGTCATCAATAATCAACAGACTCAGGTGAATTAACAGGTGTAACAATATTTTCATTAGGAGTCTCAATATTTTCAATTTGTCTATACCTAGCAATTGTAGCATCTAGAAAAGATCCTAACGAACCACTATCATCAAGCACAGCAGAAGCATCATCAAAATTATAAGAATTTTCAGATTCAGCAGAAGTACCAACATGTGAAGCTTGTGGTGGCAAAACAAGTTGACTTATCACAGATGGTGAATCAAGAGCAGCAGAGGTACTCAGAGTTGTACCTTTTCTTGTAGTGGATGGTAATATGGCGACTTTAGTATCGCGAGGTTTACCCATGATGGAGAATTTGCAGCAAACAATATCAATCCAAGTGAACTTGAAAATAAAGCTATGCTCCCCGGCAACGGCGCCAGAAAATAGTCTTGATGACCCACAAGTATAGGGGATCGCAACAGTCTTCGAGGGAAGTAAAACCCAATTTATTGATTTGACACAAGGGGAGCCAAAGAATATTTGTAAGCCTTAACAGCGGAGTTGTCAATTCAGCTGCACCTGGAAACAGACTTGCTCGCAAGAGTTTATCAGTAGCAACAATTTTATAGCAGTAGCAGTAGTGAAATATAAGCAGTAGAGTAATAAAGACAGCAGTAGTGATTATAGTAAACAACATGATTAAAATACTGTAGGCACAGGGATGGATGAACGGGCGCTGCATGGATAAGAGAACTCATGTAACAATCAAGGTAGGGCATTTGCAGACAGAAATAAAACAGTATCCAAGTGCTAAACAATTATAGGCATGTGTTCCATATATAGTCGTATATGCTCGCAATGAGAAACTTGCACAACATCTTTTGTCCTACCAGTCGGTGGCAGCCGGGCCTCTAGGGAATCTACTTGGTAATTAAGGTACTCCTTTTAATAGAGCACCAGAGCAAAGCATTAACACTCCGTGAATACATGGGATCCTCATATCACCGCCTTCCCCTCCGGTTGTCCCAATTTCTGTCACTTTGGGGCCTCGGGTTCCGGACAGCAATATGTGTATACAACTTGCAGGTAAGATCATAAAGTAATGAATATCATCATGAATTGATAACATGTTCAGATCTGAGATCATGGCACTCGGGCCCTAGTGACAAGCATTAAGCATAACAAGTTGCAACAATATCATAAAAGTACCAACAACGGATACTAGACACTATGCCCTAACAATCTTATGACTATTACATGATCAATCTCATCCAATCCCTACCATCCCATTCAGCCTACAGCGGGGGAATTACTCACACATGGATGGGGGAAGCATGGATGGTCGATGGAGAGGCGTCGGTGGTGATGATGGCGATGATCTCCTCCAATTCCCCGTCCCGGCGGAGTGCCAGAACGGAGTTTCTGGTCCCGAGATGGAGTTTCGCGATGGAGGCGGTGTTCTCGATGTCTTCTGGCAATTTCGTCTAACCCCCGTGCGTTTTTAGGTCGAAACCCTTAAGTATTCTAGAGGGGGGCACCTGGGGCTGCCCGAGGCGCCGCCACCATAGGCCGGCGCGGCCCAGGGGCTTGCCGCGCCGCCTAGTGGGGTGGCTGCCTCGTGGCCCCCTCCTTCTGGTCTTCTGGCTCCATTATTCTTCTGTGAAAATAGGCCCATTGGAATTAATCCCGGGGATTTTCTTGAAAGTTGAGTTTCTGCACAAAAACAAGACACCAGAGCAATTCTGCTGAAAACAGCGTTAGTCCGTGTTAGTTGTATCCAAAATACACAAATTAGAGGCAAAACAATAGCAAAAGTGTTCGGGAAAGTAGATACGTTTTGGACGTATCAAGAAGCGATGATGAGCCCAGATTCCAACAAATGGCAAGAAGCCATGAAATCCGAAATGGGATCCATGTATGATAACAAAGTGTGGACTTTGGTAGAATTACCTGATAGCCGCAAGGCTGTCGAGAATAAATGGATCTTCAAGAGAAAAACTGATGCTGATGGTAATGTTACTGTCTATAAATCTCGACTTGTCGCAAAGGATTTCCGACAAATTCAAGGAGTTGACTACGATGAGACTTTCTCACCTGTAGCGAAGCTAAAGTCTGTGAGGATTTTGTTAGCAATAGCTGCATTTTTCGATTATGAGATTTGGCAGATGGATGTCAAAACGGCGTTCCTTAATGGTGACATTGAGGAAGAGTTGTATATGGTACAACCCAAAGGTTTTGTCGATCCTAAAAATGCTGACAAGGTATGCAAACTTCAGCGTTCCATTTATGGACTGAAGCAAGCATCCAGGGGTTGGAACCGACGCTTTGATAAGGTGATCAAAGACTTTGGGTTTATACAGTGTCATGGAGAGGCATGTATTTACAAGAAAGTGAGTGGGAGATCTGTAGCATTCCTGATATTATATGTAGATGACATATTATTGATTGGGAATGATATAGAACTATTAAGCAGTGTAAAAGGTTATTTGAATAAGTGTTTTTCAATGAAAGACCTTGGTGAAGCAGCGTACATTTTAGGCATCAAGATTTATAGAGATAGATCAAGACGCCTAATAGGGCTTTCACAGAGTACATACCTGGACAAGATTCTAAAGAAGTTTAGAATGGATGAAAGTAAGAAAGGGTTCTTACCTATGTTGCCAGGTAAGGTCTTGAGTAAGACTCAAGGTCCTGCTACGGCAGAAGAAAGAGAGAGGATGAACAAGATCCCCTATGCCTCGGCAGTAGGCTCTATCATGTATGCCATGCTGTGTACTAGACCGGATATAGCACATGATGTTAGTTTGACTAGCAGATATCAAAGTGATCCAGGAATGGAACACCGGACAACGGTCAAGAATATCCTGAAGTACTTGAAAGGGACTAAGGATATGTTTCTTTGTTATAGCGGTGACCAAGAGCTCGTTGTAACCAGTTACACCGATGCAAGTTGGAACACTGACCTGATGACTCTAAGTCTCAGTCTGGGTACGTGTTTATATTGAATGGTTCTGCAGTGAGCTGGTGCAGCTCCAAGCAGTGCACGGTGGCGAAGTCTTCAACAGAATCGGAATACATAGCGGCTTCGGAGGCTTCATCGGAAGCGGTATGGATGAAGAGGTTCATTGTTGAGCTTGGTGTGGTTCCTAGTGCATTGGACCCACTAGTCATCTATTGTGACAACATGGGTGCCATCGCCAATGCACAAGAACCAAGGTCACACAAGAAGCTGAAGCATATCAAGTTGCTCTTTCATTCAATTCGCGAGTACATCGAAGATGGAGAAGTAAAGATTTGCAAAGTACACACTGATCTGAATGTGGTAGGTCCGTTGACTAAAGCTCTCCCTAGGGCAAAGCATGACCAACACCAGAATGCCATGGGTGTTAGGTACCTTACAATGTAATCTAGATTATTGACTCTAGTGCAAGTGGGAGACTGTTGGAGATATGCCCAAGAGGAAATAATAAAGTGGTTATTATATATCTTTATGTTTATGATAAATGTTTGCATACCATGCTATAATTGAATTAACCGAAACATTGATACATGTGTGTTATGTAAACAATAAGGAGTCCCAAGTAAGCCTCTTGTATAACTAGCTTATTGATTAATAGATGATCATAGTTTCGTGATCATGAACATTGGATGTTATTAATAACAAGGTTATATCATTGATGAATGATGTAATGGACACACCCAATTAAGCGTAGCATAAGATCACGTCATTAAGTTCATTTGCTATAAGCTTTTGATACATAGTTACCTAGTCCTTCGACCATGAGATCATGTAAATCACTTATGCCGGAAGGGTACTTTGATTACATCAAACGCCACTGCGTAAATGGGTGGTTATAAAGGTGGGATTAAGTATTCGGAAAGTATGAGTTGAGGCATATGGACCAAGAGTGGGATATTGTCCATCCCGATGACGGATAGATATACTCTGGGCCCTCTCGGTGGAATGTCATCTAATTAGCTTGCAAGCATATGAATGGTTCATAAGAGATGACATACCACTGTATGAGTAAAGAGTACTTGTCAGAGACGAGGTTGAACGAGGTATAGAGATACCGATGATCAAACCTCGGACAAGTAAAATAGCGCGTGACAAAGGGAATCGGTATCGTATGTAAATGGTTCAATCGATCACTAAGTCATCGTTGAATATGTGGGAGCCATTATGGATCTCCAGATCCCGCTATTGGTTATTGGTCGGAGAGAAGTCTCTACCATGTCTGCATAGTTCACGAACCGTAGGGTGACACACTTAAGGTTTGATGTCGTTTAAGTAGATATGGAATATGGAATGGAGTTCGAAGTTTTGTTCGGAGTCTCGGATGGGATCCAGGACATCACGAGGAGTTCCGGAATGGTCCGGAGAATAAGATTCATATATAGGAAGTCATTTTCTAAGTTTGAAAATGATCCGGTGCATTTATGGAAGGTTCTAGAAAGTTCTAGAAAAGTCCGGAAGAAATCACCATGGAAGGTAGCATGGCCGGCCAATCAAAGGGTGGAGGAGTCCCAGGTAGACTCCACCAAATGTGGCCGGCCACCCCCCCCAAGGAAGGGGTGGGAGTCCCACCTTGAGTAGGAGTCCCACCTTGGGTAGGTTTCGTCCTTATGGCAAGTTTTGAGTTGGGGTCTTATTCGAAGACTTGGAGTCAAACTCTTGGGGGTTCCACCTATATAATGAGGAGCAAGGGGAGGGGGCCGGCCACACCAAAGCCTCCTTCGCCGCACCCCTTAGTGGCCGGCGCCCCCCTCTCCCCAAACCCTAGCCGCCCCTCCTCCACATATCTCTCCCGCGGCGCATAGGCGAAGCCCTGCCGGAGATCTCCACCAGCACCGCCACCACGCTGTCGTGCTGCCGGGATTCCGAGGAGGATCTACTACTTCCACTGCCCACTGGAACGGGGAGAAGGACGTCTTCATCAACACCGAACGTGTGACCGAGTACGGAGGTGCTGCCCGGCTGTGGCACCGTCAAGATCTTCTACGCGCTTTTGAAAGCGGCAAGTGATCATCTTCTGCAACAACTAGATCTAATCTCGTAGGCTTTGGAAATCTTCAAGGGTTAGTCTCGTGATCCCCTCGTTGCTACCATCTTCTAGATTGCATCTTGGCTTGGTTTTCGTTCTTGCGGTAGGAATATTTTTGTTTTCTATGCTACGAATCCCATCACCATGGGCCGGTGGGCGGCGTCGACCTTGCCGATGGGTGGCGGCTGCTTGTACTGTTCCTGCTCTCCGTGGCTTCTTGGGTAGAGCGGAGGTAGGCGGAGGTGGCTGTGGCGTGTGGCTGCTCCGGTGGCTTCGGCTGGATCTAGAAGACCTTGTCCTTCGGTTACGGCAGTGGTTCCTCTTTGCTTCTTGCAAGAGAACTGCTTGGCGGCGGGTTTTGAGGGTTGGGGGAAACCCTTGGTTGTTCTTTCAACCACGACGGCGGCGGCGCTTACTCGTCGTTACCTTCTTGAAGGCGTCTTTGAGGTCCCTCTTCTCCCCCGCCACTCCCTCCCCTCTTTTCTCGGGTGAAAACCCTAGGCTCTCGCCGGGCAGCGGCGACGCTTTTGCGTCGTTCTCCTCCTTGGAGGCGTTGCCTTGGGAACGTGGGGGCTTGGGTGGGCTGTGATGTGTTCGTGACATTGGCAGCGCTGTGGAGAGTTGCTAAGTTTGGTGTTGGTGTGGCTCAGCTTTGGTCTGCATTCTTCTGGTGCCCCGCCGCCATTGGCATGGTTGCTAACGGCGGGACGATGCCCTTGCCTGGGTGAGGAGGGAGGGGTTCCCCCCTGTGTGGCAAAGGAGACGGCTTTCTTCACAGATGTCGTCACACTAACTCGCTGGACTCAACACTCCCCTCCTAGTGTGCTTCTTTTATACAGCGATCTTCGGCGTGTTCAAGATGTTCTCTCCACGGTGTTGCATCTCGGATGCTCGTTGTGTCTGCAGTTGCAGCAGCGTTGCGTAGAGCGTTGGTCACGCAGTTTAGGGGCGCAGGTTAACTCCTGCATTTGCTCAAACCTGCACTTGATGCAGGGGTTGCTCAAGGACCTCTCTACGCCGCCTTCTGCTCGCGACTCTCAGACTCTGTAGCTCTTTTGCGTGTTGCGTTTTTCTTTTAAACTTATTCAAGCGTTTGTAATCAGTACCTTATATCCTTAGCCGGTTGAGGGCTTTATTAATTTAAAGTCGGGCTATGAGCCTTTTATCTAAAAAGAAAATACACTCACAAACTTGTAAAACAAGTTGTAGTGGGCCGTTAAATGGTTTTACAATGTAAAAAAACACCAGATTAGTCTGAATTACATATTTTGTTATCCCGTTGCAGAGGTAGGGATGATAAATCTATAAAACAACAAAGTTTTGACGAAAATGCCTCTTTTTCTAGGGAAGGCCATCGTGACTAGCTTTATTGATATCAAACAATAGTTAAAGAAACTCAATTCGGCACATGGGAGCATATGCCCTGTCACCGGAAAAACATTTTGAAATATCAAAAAAATTCGAACAAAAATTTCTGCGCTTACGTATCAACATTCTACGTGCGTACATCAAGTTTTGCAAAAGAAAAAACCGACATTTTTTGTGACATGTGTGAAAAAGACAAAAAACATCACGTACACAACTTTTTTTTACACGAAAATTACCCGCTTCCAAAGCATTACCGCCCATAGAGTTTGCCAAAGCTTGCCCATGAAGCATGACCATATCCTATGATATAGCTGTGGAGGTACATGCGGTATGAATGATGAAGTTGCCGCAACAAAGCCACTATCGCAATTTCGTATAACCGCATCCGGACTCCCGAGCCAGATTTTCAGTGGAGAGCGCTCCATGAACATTGAGCTTCAAGTTATTTGCACAAGCTAGGTTTCACCCATATCTTTATTTCAACGGATAATGAAGGGATTTTTGCACGTCCTGCATTAGAAAGGAATGGCTTTTATAGAATTTGGGAAGTTGCAAACCGGAGACACCTGCTCGCCATGGGTCTGACGATGGTGAAGCCACCAAATGTACTAGGCTACAATAGCTATTACCTAGCCCCCACCACCGCCCCCTCCCCCTCCCCCCTCCTCGTCGTCCCCGGAGGCCGCCGCCGGCGAAGCCTGGTGCGGCCGGTGATGGGGGCAGCGGGGATCCTCGCGTGGTTCCCTGGTGCGGTGGATGGAGGCTCGCCTCCGCACTGGGGGGATGGCCCCATCACTTGGAGGATGATGGCGGCGCGGCCCTCTCGCCGGGCGGGCGGCGATGGCGGCGGCGGCGTAGCCCCGGCTGGTGGCGCAGCCTCTCCTCACTTTCTCGTCGCGGCCACATCAGGTGGGCGGTGATGGGGGCGGCGGCGCGGCCCCGGAACCTAGCGGCGCGGTCCTCTCCTTCTGTCCTCGCCTCGGCATCGCTGGGCAGGCGGTGATGGGGACGGATCTCGTACTGCTCCTCCTCAAGGTCTGGGATCATGGCACCAAGGGCAGCGGCCCTGGATGGCGGGGACGGCGTCGACCTAGTGGCAGGTGGCGGGCGTCTGGTGCCGCTGACCGTGGCACCGCGGTGGTGGTCTTCTCTCTCGACGGAGGAGATCGGCTAGTTGTGTGGCTAGCCGTGGTGGATCTCGCGATCCGTCGCCTAGCTCCCGATGGCGAGGCGCAGCTGCCGGTGAAAGACGGCCCGGACTTCGGTCATGGCGGATGATGGCGGCGTGTTTCGTCGTTACCTTGTTGACGGCATTGTCTCTGCAGTCTGCGTTCTTCGCCTGGGCTGCTCCAGGGGAAACCCTAGACCCGGGTCTCCCGGATCGGACGATGGCAGCGCGCAACGCCGTTCTCCCTGTTGGGGGCATCATTTTTGGAGCAGACAACGGATGGCGGTGGTGCTGAGGTGGAGCGGTGTGCTTTTGCTGTGTCGGCGCCGTCGTGTCGCCGCGGCATGGTGCAGTGGTGTCTCGGGACGGATGTAGTGTGATGGACTCGCGCAGGATGGTGGAGTCGTCTGGCGCTGTGGCGGCATCGATGGCAAGCCTGGCATGGTCAATGCGATGATCTCTCTTGAAGATGGAGTCGAGGAAGACGGCGGTAGCAACTTCTATGGCGTGTGCGTTGGCGTATGCTGAGAGTCTGCTTGACTGGATGTGCTTCTCATCTGCTATTGGGCGGCCTGAGAAGGCATTTGGTTTTTGGTTGATGTGAGTTGTTGAATTGTCACCCCCTTCATCCCTCTGTAGGTTTAGCGAGGTGGCTTCGAGTTTGATCTTTTGTATTGCTCTTGTAAGGTGTTGTGAATAATCTAATAAAAAAAGCCGTGTGCATCCCTTGGATGCAGAAGCTAGGGCGATATTTCCTCCATTTCGAAAAAAAGCTATTACCTCTTGTGCTTTAATCGCTTTGTAACCTAGGACTAAAGCTGAGGGAGATTTGAGAATAGCTTCAAGTGTCTGAGATCATGATTGCACATTGATCATAGAATCGTTTATCATACTCTCAACACCCAATGTATCTGGGCAGCACGCTGGCATTTAAAAATCATGTGCATCACATCTTCTGATCACATAAAGGATATGTCCGATGTACGAATGTTCCTCTTAATCTGTAGGGATTCGTTGCATAGAAAACAAAAAATTTCCTACCGCGAGAACGCAATCCAAGCCAAGATGCAATCTAGAAGATGGAAGCAACGAGGAGATGATCGAGACTCACCCTTGAAGATTTCCAAAGCCTACAAGATGAGGCTCTTGTTGCTGCGGTAGACGATCACTTGCCGCTTGCAAAAGCGCGTAGAAGATCTTGATCACGGTGCCACGATCGGGCAGCACCTCCGTACTCGGTCACATGTTCGGTGTTGATGAAGACGATGTCCTTCTCCCCGTTCCAACGGGCAGCGGAAGTAGTAGCTCCTCCTTGACTCCGGCAGCACGACGGCGTGGTGGCGGTGGTGATGGAGAACTCCGGCGGAGCCTCGCTAAGCGTTGCTGGAGAGGTGGAGGAGAGGGGGGGCTAGGGTTTGGGAGAGGGGGGCGCCGGCCACTATAGGGTGCGGCCACCTTGTGGTCTTAGGGTGGCCGGCCCCCTCCCCTTGTCCCTCATTATATAGGTGGAACACCCAAGAGTTGGTCTACAAGTCTTCGAATAAGACCCCAAACCAAAACCTTCCATATGACATGAAACCTACCCAAGGTGGGATTCCCACTTGAGGTGGGATTCCCACCTTTCCTTGGGAGGGGGTGGCCGGCCACCTTAGGTGGAGTCCACCTGGGACTCCACCCCCTAGGGTTGGCCGGCCATGGTGGTGGAGTCCCTTCGGGACACCGCCTTCCAAAGTGATTTCTTCCGGACTTTTCTAGAACCTTCTAGAACCTTCCATAAATGCACCGGATCATTTCCAAACTTGGAATATGACTTCCTATATATGAATCTTATTCTCCGGACCATTCCAGAACTCCTCGTGATGTCCGGGATCCCATCCGAGACTTCGAACAATACTTCGAACTCCATTCCATATTCAAGTTCTACTATTACAACATCAAACCTTAAGTGTGTCACCCTACGGTTCGCGAACTATGTAGACATGGTTGAGATTTCTCTCTGACCAATAACCAATAGCGGGATCTGGAGATCCATAATGGCTCCCACATATTCAACGATGACTTAGTGATCGAATGAACCATTCACATACGATACCAATTCCCTTTGTCACGCGATATTTTACTTGTCCGAGGTTTGATCATCGGTATCACTCTATACCTTGTTCAACCTCGTCTCCTGACAAGTACTCTTTACTCGTACCATGGTATGTGGTCTCTTATGAACTTATTCATATGCTTGCAAGACATTAGACGACATTCCACCGAGAGGGCCCAGAGTATATCTATCCGTCATCGGGATGGACAAATCCCACTGTTGATCCATATGCCTCAACTCATACTTTCCGGATACTTAATCCCACCTTTATAACCACCCATTTACGCAGTGGCGTTTGATGTAATCAAAGTATCTTTCCAGTATAAGTGATTTACATGATCTCATGGTCATAAGGACTAGGTAACTATGTATCGAAAGCTTATAGCAAATAACTTAATGACGTGATCTTATGCTACGCTTAATTGGGTGTGTCCATTACATCATTCATATAATGATATAACCTTGTTATTAATAACATCCAATGTTCATGATTATGAAACTAATCATCTATTAATCAAAAAGCTAGTCAAGAGGCTTTACTAGGGACTCATTGTTGTTTACATAACACACATGTATCAATGTTTCGGTTAATACAATTATAGCATGGTATATAAAAATTTATCATAAACATAAAGATATATAATAACCACTTTTATTATTGCCTCTTGGGCATATATCCAACAGTCTCCCACTTGCACTAGAGTCAATAATCTAGATTACATTGTAAGGTACCTAACACCCATGGCATTCTGGTGTAGGTCATGCTTTGCCCTAGGGAGAGCTTTAGTCAACGGATCTGCTACATTCAGATCAGTGTGTACTTTGCAAATCTTTACTTCTCCATCTTCGATGTACTCTCGAATCGAATGATAACGCAGCTTGATATGCTTCAGCCTCTTGTGTGACCTTGGTTCTTGTGCATTGGCGATGGCACCCATGTTGTCACAGTAGATGACTAGTGGGTCCAATGCACTAGGAACCACACCGAGCTCTACAATGAACCTCTTCATCCATACCGCTTCTGATGAAGCCTCTGAAGCCGCTATGTACTCCGATTCTGTTGAAGACTTCGCCACCGTGCACTGCTTGGAGTTGCACCAGCTTACTGCAGCACCATTCAATATAAACACGTACCCAGACTGTGATTTAGAGTCATCAGGATCAGTGTTCCAACTTGCATCGGTGTAACTTGTTACAACGAGCTCTTGGTCACCTCCATAACAAAGAAACATATCCTTAGTTCTTTTCAAGTACTTCAGGATATTCTTGACCGCTGTCCAGTGTTCCATTCCTGGATCAGTTTGATATCTGCTAGTCAAACTAACAGCATGTGCTATATCTGGTCTTGTACATAGGCCCAGTTCTTTTTGGCTTCTTAAAGAACTTAACTGCAAAATTAAGCCTGAGCTAGAAAGAACTGGATTTTTAAGCCCAGCTTAACTTATCAGCCACCACCGCCTTCTGTGTAGTTGGGAGAAGCGATCGGAGACCAGCTTCCCGTGGCTTCCCGAGCTTCTTTTCTTATGTAATTTCTTTGTTTCCAAAACTAGCCCCGGTAACGAATCGTTAGTACTGAGAAAATGCCACTTCACATCCTCCCGTATATCTCACATCTCTCCAATCGTTGCCTTGCTGAGAAACAGAACACATCCCCGAGTCCCAGCTCGACGGGGCTAGGGTTCCAGACCAGCCGCCGCCGCCTGCGCCGCTCTCCGGCCGCGATTCCGCCGGATCTCGCCCGCCCACGCCGCCTCGGGCCGCCCCTGGAGAAGTCCTCCCCGACCCAGCAGCAGAGCTTCCTCTTCCGATCTCACAACCTGCAGCGACACCTCCACTGACCTCGCACCCACGAGCGCCGCTGTCCCGGACCTCGCAACACGAACGACCTGCTGGTACTCAAGCCTTGTAGGTTGCTGCTGTACGGTCATCCTATTTGGAAGATCCAATGTAGCCGCTGCTCTAAAGTAGTACTAGGGACATGTGTTTCTCTGTCGTTTTTCTTCCCTGTCCATAGTACTCCGTAGATGATTCTTGTTGATTGATATCGAGATAGTGAGTTTTGATGATTGGAAAGATTGATTCTGATAACTGAATTGTTCTCAACAAATGGCATGGCAGATGTACGGGACAAACATAGTTGAGCGTGAGTTTTTAGTCTATAAAATGTTATATGAACTCGTGTACTATGTTCATATGTAAGTTTCGGTATGCGCCACTAGCCGGATAATTGATAAACACATTAGATAAGTTCATACTACAAGATATATATCTCACTATCACATTCTGGGGGCATTACAGACTTTTTGTCATACAAGACGTAAAATAAGCTTAGACGACATAAGCTGAAAAGAACTAGACTGGATTTTCTCACGGGCTTATTTCCACTGCTGTTTCTCAGCGGAAGCTAAGCTTAAGCTGTTTCTGCACAAGCCTCAGCCGAAAAGAACTGGGCCATAGCATGTCATACATGATAGAGCCTACTGCCGAGGCATAGGGGATCCGACTCATCCTTTCTCTTTCTTCTGCCGTAGCCGGGCCTTGAGTCTTACTCAAGACCTTGCCTGGTAACATAGGTAAGAATCCTTTCTTACTTTCGTCCATTCTAAACTTCTTTAGAATCTTGACCAGGTATGTACTTTGTGATAGCCCTATTAGACGTCTTGATCTATCTCTATAAATCTTGATGCCTAATATATACGATGCTTCACCAAGGTCTTTCATTGAAAAATTATTATTCAAATAACCTTTTACACTGCTTAATAGTTCTATATCATTCCCAATCAATAATATGTCACCTACATATAATATCAGGAACGCTACAGAGCTCCCACTCACTTTCTTGTAAATACAGGCCTCTCCATGACACTGTATAAACCCGAAGTCTTTGATCACCTTATCAAAGCGTCGGTTCCAACTTCTCGATGCTTGCTTCAGTCCATAAATTGAACGCTGAAGTTTGCATACTTTGTCAGCATTTTTAGGATCGACAAAACCTTTGGGTTGTACCATATACAACTCTTCCTCAATGTCTCCATTAAGGAATGCCGTTTTGACATCCATCTGCCAAATCTCATAATCGAAAAATGCAGCTATTGCTAACAAAATCCTCACAGATTTTAGCTTCACTACAGGTGAGAAAGTCTCATCGTAGTCAACACAATGAATTTGTCGGAAACCCTTTGCGACAAGTCGAGCTTTATAGACATTAATATTACCATCAGCATCTGTTTTTCTCTTGAAGATCCATTTATTCTCGACAGCCTTGCGGCTATCAGGTAAGTCTACCAAAGTCCACACTTTGTTATCATACATGGATCCCATTTCGGATTTCATGGCTTCTTGCCATTTGTTGGAATCTGGGCTCATCATCGCTTCTTCATACGTTGCAGGGTCTTCATCATTGTTGTCCACAATCATGACATTTAGACAAGGATCATACTAATCAGGAGTGGCACGTTCCCTTGTCGATCTGAGAGGTTCAGTAGCTATCTCGTTTGAAGTTTCATGATCATCATCATTAGCTTCCTCTGTTGATGGTGTAGGCGGCACATGAACATCTTCCGGTACTGCGCTACTCTGATCAACGAGTAAAGATTCATCAATCTCATCGAGTTCTACTTTTCTTCCAGTCACTTCTTTAGTGAGAAATTCTTTCTCAAGAAAGGTTCCGTTCTTAGCAACAAAGATCTTGCCTTCGGATCTGTGATAGAAAGTATACCCTATAGTTTCCTTAGGGTATCCTATGAAGACGCATTTCTCCGCTTTGGGTTCTAGCTTGTCCGGTTGTAACTTTTTTACATAGGCTTCGCAACCCCAAACTTTTAGGAACGACAGCATAGGCTTCTTATTAAACCATAATTCATACGGTGTCGTTTCAACGGATTTTGATGGTGCTCTATTTAAAGTGAATGCGGCTGTCTCTAATGCATAACTCCAAAATGATAACGGCAAATCAGTAAGAGACATCATAGAACGAACCATATCTAAGAGAGTTCGATTACGACGTTCGGACATACCGTTTTGTTGTGGTGTTCCCGGCGGTGTCAATTGTGAAAGTATTCCGTATTTCTTTAAATGCATGCCAAACTCATAACTCAGATATTCACCTCCGCGATCAGATCGTAGAAATTTAATCTTCTTGTTACGTTGATTTTCTACTTCACTTTGGAATTCCTTAAACTTCTCGAAAGTTTTGGATTTATGTTTCATGAAATAGATATACCCATATCTACTCAGATCATCTGTGAAGGTTAGAACATAACGATAACCACCGCGCGATGCTACACTCATTGGTCCGCACACATCGGTATGTATGATTTCCAATAAGTCAGTAGCTCGCTCCATAATACCAGAGAATGGAGTCTTAGTCATTTTTCCCATTAGACATGCTTCGCATCTATCAAGTGACTCAAAGTCAAGTGATTCAAGTAATCCATCGGTATGGAGTTTCTTCATGTGTTTCACTCCAATATGACCAAGACGACAGTGCCACATATAAGTACAATTATCATTCAATTTAATTCGCTTAGCATCAATGTTATGAATATGTGTATCACTACTATCGAGATCTAACAGAAATAAACCATTCTTTTCAGGTGCTCGACCATAAAAGATATTATTCATAAAAATAGAACAACTATTATTCTCAGACTTGAATGAATAACCATCTTGCATTAAACAAGATCCAGATATAATGTTCATGCTCAACGCGGGTACAAAATAACAATTATTGAGGTTTAAAACTAATCCCGAAGGTAGATGTAGAGGAAGTGTGCCGACAGCGATCACATCGACTTTGGATCCATTTCCAACGCGCATCGTCACTTCATCCTTCAATAGTCTTCGTTTATTCTTTAGTTCCTGTTTCGAGTTACAAATATGAGCAACCGAACCAGTATCAAATACCCAGGTACTAGTACGAGAACCAGTGAGATAAACATCTATAACATGTATATCAGATATACCTTCTTTCTTCTTCTTTGACAAGGCCGCTCTTCAGATCCGCCAAATACTTGGAGCAATTATGCTTCGAGTGTCCCTTCTCCTTGCAGTAATAGCACTCAGCATCAGGCTTAGGGCCAGTCTTAGGTTTCACAGGAGGAGTGGCAGCTTTCTTGCCACCCTTCTTGTTTTTGCCTTTAGACTTGCCCTGTTTCTTGAAACTGGTGGTCTTGTTGACCATCAACACTTGGTGCTCTTTCTTGATCTCAATCTCAGCAGATTTCAGCATGGCGAAGAGTTCAGGTAACTCTTTGTTCATGTTCTGCATATTGTAGTTCATCACAAAGTTCTTGTAACTAGGTGGCAGTGATTGAAGGACACGATTAATCCCCAGTCGGTTAGGAATCACTATTCCCAAGTCACTGAGTTTCTTCGCATGCCCGGTCATGGCGAGCATGTGCTCACTAACGGAGCTGCCTTCTTCCATCATGCAACTGAAGAAGTGTTTCGATGCTTCATAGCATTCCACGGCCGCATGAGTTTCAAAGATAGTTTTCAACTCATTAACCAACTCATGAGGATCGTGGTGCTCAAAACGTTTTTGAAGATCGGCTTCCAGACTGCATAGGATGGCACACTGAACTTGAGAGTACTGAGTTTTCCGAGTCGCGTAAACATTCTTTACTTCATCGGTTTCAGTTTCTGCAGGAGGGTCACCTAGCGGTGCATCAAGCACATATTACAGATTTCCGCCATTGAGGAAGATCCTCACATGACGGAACCAGTCGGTGAAGTTGCTGCCGTTGCTCTTAAGCTTTTCTTTCTCTAGGAACTGGTTAAAATTGATTGGGGACGCCATATCTACAACATATATTTGCAATAGTTTAGACTAATGTTTATGACAAATTGAGTTCAAAATTTAATTCAACATAATTAAAAACTAGGTGAACTCCCACTCAAAACAATATCCCTCGCATTGTCTTAGTGATCACACGAACCAAATCCACCACACCAAGTCCGATCATCACAAGACAAGATGTAACTTCAATGGCGAACACTCAAAGTGTTCATCATATCAATCATATGATTCATGCTCTACCTTTCGGTATCATGTGTTCCGAGACCATGTCTGTACATGCTAGGCTCGTCAAGGCCACCTTAGTATCCGCATGTGCAAAACTGGCTTTCACCCGTTGTATGCACTTGTTGAGTCTATCACACCCGATCATCACGAGATGCTTCGAAACGACAAGTCTTGGCAACGGTACTACTAAGGATGAACACTTTATTATCTTGATATTTTAGTGAGAGGGATCATCTTATAATGCTACCGTCGCGATCTAAGAAAAATAAGATGCATAAAAGGATTAACATCACATGCAGTTCATATGTGATATGATATGGCCCTTTTGTCTTTGCGCCTTTGATCTTCATCTCCAAAGCACGGACATGATCTCCATCATCAACGGGCATGATCTCCATCATCGTCGGCGTAGCGTCAAGGTCAATGGCGCCGTCTTCATGATTGTTCTCCCATGTAGCAACTATTACAACTTCTTTGAAATACTACTCAACATGAAATTTAAAGACAACCATAAGGCTCCTGCCGGTTGCCACAATACAATAATGATCATCTCATACATATTCATCATCACATTATGGCCATATCACATCACCAAACCCTGCAAAAACAAGTTAGACGTCTCTAATTTGGTTTACATATTTTACGTGGTTTAGGGTTTTCGAGTAAGATCTAATCTACCTACGAACATGAACCACAACGGTGATACTAGTGTTGTCAATAGAAGAGTAAATTGAATTTTCACTATAGTAGGAGAGATAGACACCCGCAAAGCCACTTATGCAATACAAGTTGCATGTCAAGCGTGGAGCAAATCTCATGAACGCGGTCATGTAAACTTAGCCCGAGCCGCTTCATCCCACTATGCCACAAAGATGCAAAGTACTCAAACTAAAGACAAAATAAGCATCAACGCCCACAAAACCATTGTGTTCTACTCGTGCAACCATCTATGCATAGACACGGCTCTGATACCACTGTAGGGATTCGTTGCATAGAAAACAAAAAATTTCCTACCGCGAGAACGCAATCCAAGCCAAGATGCAATCTAGAAGATGGGAGCAACGAGGAGATGATCGAGACTCACCCTTGAAGATTTCCAAAGCCTACAAGATGAGGCTCTTGTTGCTGCGGTAGACGATCACTTGCCGCTTGCAAAAGCGCGTAGAAGATCTTGATCACGGTGCCACGATCGGGCAGCACCTCCGTAATCGGTCACACGTTCGGTGTTGATGAAGACGACGTCCTTCTCCCCGTTCCAGCGGGCAGCGAAAGTAGTAGCTCCTCCTTGACTCCGGCAGCACGACGGCGTGGTGGCGGTGGTGATGGAGAACTCCGGCGGAGCTTCGCTAAGCGTTGCGGGAGAGGTGGAGGAGAGGGGGCGGCTAGGGTTTGGGAGAGGGGGGCGCCGGCCACTATAGGGTGCGGCCACCTTGTGGTCTTAGGGTGGCCGGCCCCCTCCCCTTGTCCCTCATTATATAGGTGGAACACCCAAGAGTTGGTCTACAAGTCTTCGAATAAGACCCCAAACAAAAACCTTCCATATGACATGAAACCTACCCAAGGTGGGATTCCCACTTGAGGTGGGATTCCCACCTTTCCTTGGGAGGGGGTGGCCGGCCACCTTAGGTGGAGTCCACTTGGGACTCCACCCCCTAGGGTTGGCCGGCCATGGTGGTGGAGTCCCTTCGGGACTCCGCCTTCCAAAGTGATTTCTTCCGGACTTTTCTAGAACCTTCTAGAACCTTCCATAAATGCACCGGATCATTTCCAAACTTGGAATATGACTTCCTATATATGAATCTTATTCTCCGGACCATTCCGGAACTCCTCATGATGTCCGGGATCCCATCCGAGACTTCGAACAATACTTCGAACTCCATTCCATAATCAAGTTCTACTATTACAACATCAAACCTTAAGTGTGTCACCCTACGGTTCGCGAACTATGTAGAAATGGTTGAGATTTCTCTCCGACCAATAACCAATATATAGCGGGATCTGGAGATCCATAATGGCTCCCACATATTCAACGATGACTTAGTGATCGAATGAACCATTCACATACGATACCAATTCCCTTTGTCACGCGATATTTTACTTGTTCGAGGTTTGATCATCGGTATCACTCTATACCTTGTTCAACCTCGTCTCCTGACAAGTACTCTTTACTCGTACCATGGTATGTGGTCTCTTATGAACTTATTCATATGCTTGCAAGACATTAGACGACATTCCACCGAGAGGGCCCAGAGTATATCTATCCGTCATCAGGATGGACAAATTCCACTGGTGATCCATATGCCTGAACTCATACTTTCCGAATACTTAACCCCACCTTTATAACCACCCATTTACGCAGTGGCGTTTGATGTAATCAAAGTAACTTTCCAGTATAAGTGATTTACATGATCTCATGGTCATAAGGACTAAATAACTATGTATCGAAAGCTTATAGCAAATAACTTAATGACGTGATCTTATGCTACGCTTAATTGGGTGTGTCCATTACATCATTCATATAATGATATAACCTTGTTATTAATAACATCCAATGTTCATGATTATGAAACTAATCATCTATTAATCAACAAGCTAGTCAAGAGGCTTTACTAGGGACTCATTGTTGTTTACATAACACACATGTATCAATGTTTCGGTTAATACAATTATAGCATGGTATATAAACATTTATCATAAACATAAAGATATATAATAACCACTTTTATTATTGCCTCTTGGGCATATCTCCAACATAATCAAGATGGATTTAAGATGAAAAATTACATGCATTATCCTCCAACAAAAAAAAATCCCTTTTGCTGAGACATCAAGGTTCCATAAATCTTCCATATAGAGTTGTTTAGAGAAATACCAGTTTTAAGGGTCTGATACGAAACTCGGTTGAATTGGTGCCTCCATTCAATGTGATAGGTTGATCACACTGAAAACATACCCGACTTTATCCCATGCCATGCAAGAAAGTTCTCAAAAGCATTGAAGTTGAAGAATTCGATTGACATCAATTGGATGAAAAATATTTCTGACTAACTAGGTCCTGGTCCCAAGCGCCAGAGCTTGGCTCAATCAACTCCCAAACTCTAGTGAGAATACACTCACCTCTTGGGGTCATCACTTTGTGATCAGGACTGCTAGGAATCCACGGATCTCTCCATATATAAATGATATCAAAGTTTCCAACTCTCCAAATACAACCTCTCTTGAATGTTTGAACTCATGCAGCAATACTTTGCTAGATTAATGATGATCCTGCTTTAGGGGCCGCCTTTAAATTATCACCATCAGGTAGTACTTAACTCGTAGAACTTGCTCACATAAAGAGTTTGGTTCATCAATCAATCATCGTACCTGTTTCGAGAGCATAGTAAGATTAAAAGAGTGTAGGTCACGAAAGCCCGTGCCACCTTCCTGCTTTGGAAAACACATCTTCCACCATGCATACCAATGTAATTTCTTACCTTGGTCTCATCACCCCACAAAAACTCATATATAACATCCATGATTTTTTTGTAAACATTCTTCGGGATCGAAGCATCACATAAACTGAGATACACTGGGAAACAACTTTTAACAGAATTTCATTTCCAGCTATAGACAATTATCTTTTTTTTTCCTTCCATCTCTTAATCAACTGCAAACGTCTCTCAACCAAATGCAGAAACCAATCACTTTTATCCGCCTAAAAAAATGTAGAAAGGCCCAAATACTTATCAGAAAGGGCATCTGGACCTTCACATCTGCATGATTATTTGGGCCCAAGAAAATACTAGACTTTGCCATGCTAACCAGTTGTCCCAAATTTGCACAATAGGAATCAAGAACTTGCCGCAATGATCAACGAAAACACGTCTATTGATTCTCTGTTTGCTTCGCCAGCATTCCCGTTTTCAATCATTTTCTTTTTATTTTCACATTCTTGGCGCACATATGAACTTGACTCATGCCGACTGATCTGCCCTCACAATGTCCATGACGTAAATCATGTATGTGGCCACAAAGAGGGCGTCGGCACCGCCGCTGCACGATGACGACAGGGACTCACTTGAGGCCCTTCTTAAGAGGGTGGGCCGCCTGACTAGAATAGGTTTTTCCTCTCCCCTTGGGCTCATCTTTCCGTTCTCAAGGTGGGGCTTAGGTAGTTTTTTTTATATATTATCCAGGTTTTAATTGGTGGATTAGTAGGTCTCTAAAAATGCAGGTAGACTAGTTTAGGTGTTGATTTTGATCATGTAGTCGTATATGTACCTATGTTTTGGTTTTAATCACGTCTAGCATGATTACAACTTTGAGTGCTTCATGTTCATAAAATTTAAGAGCACGACAAAATAGAGCATCATTCACTTTAGAGCACAACAAAATAACTAGACGAAATCGAACCTATTAGTCCCAGAAAACAAGGCGTGTCACCTTTGCCCAGCCATCCCCGTCGCATGTGCTGGAGCTGATGACACCACCATTCTCTCCATGTGACTTCTCCCTTTTCCGGCTTGAATCCATCAGAAATGACCCCCTCCGCTGGTCCAACTCTCCGAGGCTCCCCCCGCTCGCTCTCCACCCTTCGCCGCAACCAATCATCGTCGTCTTGTGGGCTCTAGGTTTTTGGAACAGGGGAATGAGGATTCAATTTTCTCCACCTCTGTTTTAAGTGAAGCGAGGACCGTCAAGTATTTTCTATGAAAGTGGGGGGTTTTCTGCAGAATAGTCATACAAATGGCATGCTACATGCCGCATCCTCAACAATTTATAGTAAAACAGAATCCGAAATACAAGTTCATGGCCAGGCTACCCCATCTTGCAAGTTTGTAGGCCAAGGGGGTATTTAGACGTCCAAGACAAGTTCCTAGGCTACCCATGTATTTAACTCAAGAAATTCTTTGTTGCATAGTCCATAGGAAAGAGTAGGCCAAAGATGAGCAATGGTTTCAGCCCAAAAATGAGGAAGGATTTCGATCGAACTAAACACACCCAGGGAGGCCGTCACAACAAACAAGACTAATGTCTTCCAAAGACCCCTCCCCCACACACACACACACACACAGTACTAGTGTTCTTCAGTTTTACAAAATACATATACACGAATGCAATGATAGTTTGGAATGGTTATACCTGGAATTTTAGAACTTGTGGAAGCTTGGAAAGAGACGGTGCAAATGAGGTCAATCTCATCCGACCTTGTCCGATAATTTTGTACTGTAAATCTTTTTTTAAAGAGAAAATTGTCTGTTCTTATTTTCTAAGAGATGATCTTTTATTTAAGAGAAGTCAGCCTTCTCTTTCTTCATTCTCTCTTCTCTAACTCAGCAAAATTTCAATGTGGTAGCTCTAAGAGAAGGTTGACATCACCTCATTCTACATGCTCTAATAATTTTGTACTACAGATCTTCAATGCAACAGAAATAGAACCAAAGTAAGCATGTGGTAAGACAGTCCTGATCATGTTCAATTTAATGTATGTAGCTAGTGTATACAAAGTATACTTGTTTAGAAAAGAAAGTGGACAGAAAAAGCATCACTCTCATCTGTGACTTTTTGGAGTAACTATGTCCAGAACATAAGATAGATCCAGGATAAATAAGAAACTGGGGCTCCATATCGTTCCTAATGAATTAACCGCGTTTATAACACTGCTAAAAATCTCCCCAAGCAAACACCACGGCCACAAGGCCACCACAGAACAGCAGTGCTTAAAGCTCCGAACGTGCACTCGAACAAGGCAATCAACCCATGACAGCATCATCCACCCTCGGTGCTGCGAAATGGAAGTGGCAGCAGCTTCAACTGCTGCAGGTGGTAGACATGCGCTTCTAATCTGCTTCTCTTTGGATACCGGAAAGTGCCTTCCGCTGTATGATCGCAACTGGAAGCACCAGAAAACTTTGCGTCCCCTGTTTGCTGCCCGTTTAAAGTGTTACATTTCCAAGAAACACGAATATGATTCCTACCAATAAGAAAACCATTAAACTCACGTATGGCATTCCCAGCAGAACACATGTGAACAAATTTGACCGATGCACGTTGCTGGTCTGCAAGGATCTGCACGTCACCAAGTTCTCCAGATTTACCAAAGATGCACCTCAACTCGTCCTCGGTGACACGGGGATCTAGCCGATCTATAAGGACTGTTCTGCTCTCTGAATCATCTTCTTCTTTGATCTGGACACCAACTTCACGATTATCTGCAGCCATGTCCAGATGTTTGGAGAGCGAACAGGGACGATATGTGGTATTGAAGAAGAAGGTTCTCTTGGCAGAAAACAAGGTCATATCTTCCAGAGTCTTCCTTGTCATGTTGATCGCGATCACCCATGCATTGTCGCCGTTCATCTTCAACTTACACATGAGATACACGACGATATCATCACCACACATGCTCAAGGTAGGGGCAGCTGTCATGAGGTTCTTCAGCGGAGGCAATGAGTTAGAATGCGCTGCATTGTTGTCGATGGCAATGTCATCGATTCTGGCTTCGCAGTCCTTGATCCAGCACTTCTGGGAAGTCTCCCTGACCCATGCAACAGCCCTCCAGCTGACGGTGTCCTCCGCCTTGTCCTCTGCGACGGCGACACAAGTGCCGTCATCGTCCAATTCCAAGTCTGAATCAAATAGCATATCTGGTATATGATCAGAGAGGCCACCAGTCCATTGGTCCTTTTTAGGCGGGCTGATTACCGTTACTTCCAACTCAACGAACTTGATACGACCACCGATGTAGGCGACATCCCTGTACAACCAAGGACAGTTTTCGATATCCATGTTGCCGGCCATTGGCTTGGGTAAAGGAATGTAACGCACCACAGGGTTGGGGTTGTCGACGTCGAGCACATTGCAGAGCAGAATACCACGCCAGCAATCAACCCAGCCCAGCGAGCCTTCTTCCGTCAGAGGGATAACCTTGTCTGTTTTGTGATTCTTAACATTTGTCCTACCCGCCACCGATTGTGGTTCCAGTAGCGCAGACCTGGTGTTCCATCTCCAGTCCTTGGACAGGAAGGTGTGGAGGTAGTATAGGCCTGGAAACATCTGTTGCGGACAGACGACGGCGATGACAAAGCCTTCCCCGTCGGCTGTGGGCAGGATACCCATGTCCAGGGGACTGAACACACGGCGCGGGCGTGGGTTCGGGAGCCGTATGAGCGAGGGGGCAGGATACCCATGTCCAGGAGATGTATGCCTTTGTGTCGAGGAGGACCCAATCTGGCCTGACCGTGGTTGCGTCACGGTCGGGTAGGGCGGGAGGTTTGAAGGAGTAAGAAGAGATGTTGAAGAATTTCGGGGCGGCCATCGGGAACCTGATGCCGGCGTCGAGATCTGGGGAACCCTAATTCTTCTGGTCTGGTTTTGTTGTGTCTCATATATCATCTTTGCCCACAGAGTTTCTATCAAAGACGTATAGTAAGCATGGGCTGCACGGTTGATTTTTTTGAACAAAAATAAAAAAGCATGGCCTGCACGGCTGATGATTCCTCTGAACTTTTTGTGCGGCACGACTAAATAGAACAATCCTTCAGGTGCAACTTAGAAAATAGGGTGTGACTAATAATTTTGGGTCGAAATCGATCACTTGATGCATCTCTTACGAACAATGAGAGACATATTTTGCATGGACTGATGATTCGTCTAATCTTTTTATGCTAATGGTTCATCAAATCGAAGCAATTTTATTTCCTTTCACGACATCTGAAGATCTTTTTTAGAGGAAAAGAGCTCCGCCCCGGTTCCATTTTTGATAATGAAACAACATCCTTCTTACAGTACTCGAGGGGCAACAACAGAAGCGCTACCCCACATATAAAGTGCAAAAAAAGAAAATTATTAGTCACACCATCAGAAAATTATTCTAGAGAGGGGTTTGGCAGGCGTGCCGGACTACTATTCAGTTGACACACTCACTTTCAATGATGGCTCTGATAGATTAGGGAAGTGGTGAAATAGCCAAATATTTTCATCCTATAAAGGTTGTTTGAGTTTTTATCAAAATTTTAAATGTATTTATATACTATTTAGCGTTTAGATGGATCTAAGTTTTAATAAATCATTGTTCTTCACTCCTACACCTACGTAAAATATATATACTTCATACAAGACTGTGACGATAGTTTAAAATGATTATACTTGGACTTAAAAACTCCGAGGCTTTAGTATCAAAAAAAAAAAACTCCGAGGCTTCGTGGAGAGGATGAAAGTGAGAAAATTGCAATCCGATCATGTTTGACATTTGTTCTGCAAAGCAATTGAAATAGAGACAAAGTGAGCACGTGGAGCACACAAGAATAAGAAGATAGTCATTCTTATTGTTTCGATAATGGATACTTTACTACTTGAAAAGGTTAAGCATCGCACATGATCTCTACATAGCTGAGATCCACGAAATTTAGTCTCTCGACAAGCTAACCAAGCTGAATAAACTGCCAACGGAGATGGAGACCAATCCGTAGATTATGCTGCCATCTATGTAGGGTAAAAGTGTCCCTCACCATATCTTCTAACCGTGTAGACATCTCTATAAACAAATTGTGATACTCCACAAGCTGTAGAGACTGACTACAAACGAAGCGTGGCTTATAGTGGTTATTCTAGGTTTAGGAAAGAATGAAGACGAAGAAAGCATCATTCACATCAGGTTTTGTTGTCAAAGAGAGTTTATATCATCATCTACCGAATTTTGCATGGACTCGTGATTCATTTTATCTTTTTTTTTGCTGCAGGGCAAATGTCTTCTCTACCGACAAGTTTTAACTGCACCGTGTAAAACACCCTTCTTTGAAAACAATATACTTCGTCCGTATGAAAACACTGCTAAATTTTTCTATATTGAAATCTATTTATAACTAAAGTATGTCTACGTACACTTATATCTAGATAATTAAAGTTCAGCAGATTTTCTAGAGAAGAAGGAAGGATTGAGCATTGCAATGAAACATCACATACAAAAAGGGGTGAAGTATGGTACTTGTGGTACATGTTAGAAAAATAGGTATCGTACATGAACTTGTATCCTATACGACCAGGACATCGATCCTGAGTCGGTACCGAACCTGTATGTCATGCTGCTATGGTCTTGGTACCTAACAACAATCGCTTCCAAAGATTTTACATGGTATCAGAGCCACCTCTTCATGTAAAACCATAATGATCCAATCTATCGGCCAATCTACTCCATCATCAAGCTTACCGGCTGATACGTCTCAAACGTATCTATAATTTCTTATGTTCCATGCTAGTTTTATGACAATACTCACATGTTTTATATACATTTTATATCATTTTTATGCATTTTCCTGCACTAACCTATTAACAAGATGCCGAAGCGCCAGTTCCTGTTTTCTGCTGTTTTTGGTTTCAGAAATCCTACACAGTAAATATTCTCGGAATTGGACGAAACAAAAGCCCACGATCTTATTTTCCACAGTGCCTTCCAGAAGTCCGAAGAGGAAACGAAGAGGAGCCGAGGGGGCCCCACACCACCTGGCGGCGCGGCCAGGAGGGGGGCGCGCCGCCCTATGGGGTGGGCCCCTCGAGCGCCCCCCGACTCTGCCCCTTCGCATATATATTCTCTCCGTCGCGAAAACCCTATTACCGAGAGCCACGATACGAGAAAAGTTCCAGAGACGCCGCCGCCGCCAATCCCATCTCGGGGGATTCAGGAGATCGCCTCCGGCACCCTGCTGGAGAGGGGAATCATCACCCGGAGGACTCAACATCACCATGATCGCCTCCGGACTGATGCGTGAGTAGTTCATCCTTGGCTATGGGTCCATAGCAGTAGCTAGATGGTTGTCTTCTCCTCTTGTGCTATCATGTTTAGATCTTGTGAGCTGCCTATCATGATCAAGATCATCTATTTGTAATGCTACATGTTGTGTTTGTTGAGATCCGATGAATATGGAATACTATGTCAAGTTGATTATTGATCTATCATATATGTGTTGTTTATGATCTTGCATGCTCTCCGTTGCTAGTAGAGGCTCTGGCCAAGTTGATACTTGTGACTCCAAGAGGGGGTATTTATGCTCGATAGTGGGTTCATGACTCCATTGAATCTGGGACAGTGACAGAAAGTTCTAAGGTTATGGATGTGCTATTGCCACTAGGGATAAAACAACAATGCTTTGTCTAAGGATATTTGTATTGTTTTCATTACGCACAGTACTTAATGCAATTGTCTGTTGTTTGCAACTTAATGTTTGGAAGGGTGCGGATGCTAACCCGAAGGTGGACTTTTTAGGCATAGATGCATGCTGGATAGCGGTCTATGTTCTTTGTCGTAATGCCCTAAGTAAATCTCATATTAGTCATCATGATATGTATGTGCATTGTTATGCCCTCTCTATTTGTCAATAGCACAACTGTAATTTGTTCACCCAACATGCTATTTATCTTATTGGAGAGACACCACTAGTGAACTGTGGACCCCGGTCCATTCTTTAACATCTGAATACAATCTACTGCAATCATTGTTCTCTACTGTTTTTTGCAAACAAACATCATTCTCCACACCATACGTTTAATCCTTTGTTTACAGCAAGCCGGTGAGATTGACAACCTCACTGTTAAGTTGGGGCAAAGTATTTTGATTGTGTTGTGCAGGTTCCACGTTGGCGCCGGAATCCCTGGTGTTGCGCCGCACTACACTCCTCCACCAACAACCTTCACGTGGCCTTCATCTCCTACTGGTTCGATAACCTTGGTTTCTTTCTGAGGGAAAACTTGCTGCTGTGCGCATCACACCTTCCTCTTGGGGTTCCCAACGGACGTGTGCATCACACGCCATCAAGACTGTTTTCTAGCGCCATTGCCGGGGAGATCAAGACACGCTGCAAGGGGAGTCTCTCACATCCAATCTCTTTACTTTGTTTATTGTCTTGCTTTACTTTATTTTATTTTCTGTTTTGTTTGCATTCTTTATATCAAAAACACACAAAAAAATTAGTTACTTGCATTTACTTTATTTACCTTTTGTTTATTTCATCATGCTTTCCCCTAAGTTCACTCTTAAAGATATATCAGTAGGGCATGGGTCTATCATTGGAAGAGATAATATAGAAGAATTTTTCACTCATGTTAGTACAATTAAAGATTTTGAAGATAGACACTTGGTAGAACTTGCTCCTACTTATGAAATTGCTACTGCATCTTTACTACACATGCTGGAAGCTAGATTTGTTAATCTCAACCCTATAATGCAACATATGTTTCTTACACTCTCTGATATGGAAGTAGGAGAAAAGAGAGATTTTGTTTTAGAAACCCTTATTAGAGAATTTGGTGATGTAGCTAGAGAAGTTAGGAAAGTCTTTATTAAACATAAGAGGCTTGGCTTTTATACCAATTTTGCAAATACCCTTGAAAAGATGGAAAAAGATAGACTAAATTACACTAATAAAGTCAATTGTGAGGGGGAGATTAAAGTACCAATACCTTGTAAACTCTTAGGAATGCATGAGGCACTAGAAAAGAATTTTGCTTGGATTGTTCCTGAAATTTTTTTTGAGGAGGATAGTAAGCCTAAGAGTAACGAAAGAGGAGTTTATTACATAGATAAGATACAATTCATAGTTGAGAAAACTCCAAACCCCTCTGTTGATGTTTCATCTCTTGATAATACTTGATTCACACTTTCTGCGCCTAGCTGAAAGGCGTTAAAGAAAAGCGCTTATGGGAGACAACCCATTATTTTACTTCTGTAATTTTTGTTTGTGTCTTGGAAGTTGTTACTACTTTAGCAAACTCTCCTTATCTTTACTTTATTTCATTGTTGTGCCAAGTAAAGTCTTTGATAGTAAGGTTGATACTAGATTTGGATTACTGCGCAGAAACAGATTTCTTGCTGTCACGAATTTGAGTAGATCTCTCTGTAGGAAACTCAGAAAAATCTGCGAAAAATCATGAGTAATCCTCAGATATGTACGCAACTTTTATTAAATTTAAGCTTCTTCATCTGAGCATGTTAAGTGCCTCGAAAATATTCGTCTTTACGGACTGTTCTGTTTTGACAGATTCTGCCTTTTATTTCACATTGCCTCTTTTACTGTGTTGAATGGATTTCTTTGCTCCATTAACTTTCGGTAGCTTTGGATAATGTCCAGAAGTGTTAGGAATGACTGTGTCCTCTCTTAACATGTGAATTTTTGATTATGCACTAACCCTCTAATGAGATTGTTTTGAGTTTGGTGTAGAGGAAGTTTGCAAGGGTCAAGAGAGGAGAATGATATAATATGATCAAGAAGAGTGAAAAGTCTAAGCTTGGGGATGCCCCCGTGGTTCATCCCTGCATATTTCAAGAAGACTCAAGCATCTAAGCTTGGGGATGCCTGATATCTACGCACGCTTCTATTCCTCTAGACAGTGTTGGGCCTTCAAGAGAAGAGGTTTGTACAACAGCAGCAAGTTTCCCTTAAGTGATTCACCCAAGGTTTATCGAACTCAGGGATGTAGAGGTCAAAGATATCCCTCTCAAGCAACCCTGCAATTACGATACAAGAAGTCTCTTGTGTCCCCAACACACCTAATACACTTATCAGATGTATAGGTGCACTAGTTCGGCGAAGAGATAGTAAGATGCAAGTGATATGGATGAATATGAGTGGTAATAACAATCTGAAATAAATATGGCAGCAAGTAAACATGCAGTAGAACAGTAAATAAACGGTGGTTCGATATTTGGAAACAAGGCCTAGGGATCATACTTTCACTAGTGGACACTCTCAACAATGATCACATAACTGAATAAATAAATGCTACTTTCTACACTCTCTTGTTGGATAACAAACACCATTCATTGTGTAGGGCTATAAAAGCACACCTCAAACCGGAGTAAACAAGCTCCACAACATCCGGAGTTCATATTAAAGTAACCTCTAGAGTGCATAATAGAACGTTGCAATTTAGACCGAGTACTAACATAGCATACACACTGTCAACAATAGCTATGAAAGGGGGAATAGATCGCATCAATACTATCATAGTAATAGTTAACTTCATAATCTACAAGAGATTACAATCATAACCTACGCCAAGTACTACATGATGCACACACTGTCAACTTTACATCATGGAGGAGGAATAGACTACTTTAATAACATCACTAGAGTAGCACATAGATTAATAGTGATACAAAGCTCATGATCACATAAAGATCACACCATGCGAGGGAGAGATGGACCACATAGCTACCGGTAGAGCCCTCAGCCTCGGGGGAGAACTACTCCCTCCTCATCACGGGAGTCAGCAACGGCGATGAAGATGGCGGTGGTGTCGATGGAGATGACTCCGGGGGCAATTCCCCGTCCCGGCGGCGTGCCGGAACAGAGACTTCTGTCCCCCGAAACGGAGTTTCGTGATGGCGGCGTCATCCCTGGAGTCTTTCTGGAGTTTCGTCAATCCGTATAGGGTTTTCGCGTCGCGAGGGATAATATAGGCGAAGAGGCGGCGCGAGGGGGTGCCTGGGGGGCCCACCCCATAGGGCGGCGCCCCCCCCCCCCCCCCTAGGCCGCGCCAGCCTATGGTCCGGCTCCCCTTCGGTGTTCTGGTCTGTCTCGGTGAAATAAGATGTTTGGCTTTTGTTTCGTCGAATTCCGAGAATATTGCCCGAACAGCCTTTCTGGAACCAAAAACAGCAGAAAACAGGAACTGGCACTTCGGCATCTTGTTAATAGGTTAGTTCCGAAAAATGCATAAAATCATTATAAAGTGTGAGCAAAACATGTAGGTATTGTCATAAAACTAGCATGGAACATCAGAAATTATAGATACGTTTGAGACGTATCAAGCATCCCCAAGCTTAGTTCCTACTCGCCCTCAAGTAGGTAAACGATAACAAGGATAATTTCTGAAGTGACATGCTACTATCATAATCCTGATCAATACTATTGTAAAGCATATGAGATGAATGAAGTAATTCGAAGAAATGGTAAAGATAATGACTAAACAACTGAATCATATAGCAAAGACTTTCCATGAATAGTACTTTCAAGACAAGCATCAATAAGACTTGCATAGGAGTTAACTCATAAAGCAATAAATTCTTAGTAGAGAGTTTTGAAGCAACACAAAGGAAGATATAAGTTTCAGCAGTTGCTTTCAACTTCAACATGTATATCTCATGGATAATTGTCAACACAAAGTAATATGATGAGTGCAAAAAGATAATATGTAGGATTCAATGCACACAGTTAACACAAGTGTTTGCTTCTAAGATAGAAAGAAGTAGGTAAACTGACTCAACATAAAAGTAAAAGAAAGGCCCTTCGCAGAGGGAAGCATGGATTACTATTTTTGTGCTAGAGCTTTTATTTTGAAAACATAGAAACAATTTTGTCAACGGTAGTAATAATTCATATGTGTTATGCATAAGATATCCTATAAGTTGCAAGCCTCATGCATAGAATACCAATAGTGCTCGCACCTTGTCCTAATTAGCTTGGATTTACATGGATTATCATTGCATAACATATGTTTCAACCAAGTGTCACAAAGGGGTACCTCTATGCCGCCTTTACGAAGGTCCAAGGAGATAGATCGCATTTGATTTCTCATTTTTGATAGATCTCAACTAAGGACATCCATACCGGGACAACATAGAAAACAGATAATGGACTCCTCTTTAATGCATAAGCATTCAACAACAGATAATATTCTCATAAGAGATTGAGGATTAATGTCCAAACTGAAACTTCCACCATGATTCATGGCTTTAGTTAGCGGCCCAATGTTCCTCTCTAACAATATGCATACTCAAACCATTTGATCATGATAAATCACCCTTACTTCAGACAAGACGAATATGCATAGCAACTCACATGATATTCAACAAAGGTGTAATAGTTGATGGCGTCCCCAGAAACATGGTTACCGCTCAACAAGCAACTTATAAGAAATAAGATACATAAGCTACATATTCTTTACCACAATAGTTTTTAAGGCTATTTTCCCATGAGCTATATATTGCAAAGACAAAGAATGAAATTTTAAAGGTAGCACTCAAGCAATTTACTTTGGAATGGCAGAGAAATACCACGTAGTAGGTAGGTATGGTGGACACAAATGGCATAGGTTTTGGCTCAAGGTTCTGGATGCACGAGAAGAATTCCCTCTCAGTACAAGGCTTTGGGCTAGCAAGGTTGTTTGAAGCAAACACAAGTATGAACCGGTACAACAAAACTTACATAAAAACATATTGCAAGCATTATACGACTCTACAATGTCTTCCTTGTTGCTCAAACACTTTTACTAGAAAATATCTAGACCTTAGAGAGACCAATCATGCAAACCAAATTTCAACAAGCTCTACGGTAGTTCTCCACTAATAGGTTTAAACTACATGATGCAAGAGCTTAACCATGATCTACTTGAGAGCTCAAAACAATTGCCAAGTATCAAATTATTCAAGACAACATACCAATTTCCACATGAAGCATTTTCTGTTTCCAACCAAATAACAATAAATGAAGTAGCCTCCAACTTTCGCCATGAACACTAAAAGTAAAACTAAGAACACTAGTGTTCAATATGAAAAAGCGGAGCATGTCTCTCTCCCACACATAGATTGCTAGGATCCGAATTTATTCAAACACAAACAAAAATAAAAGCACACAGACGCTCCAAGTAAAGCACATAAGATGTGACCGAATAAAAATATAGTTTCACTAGAGGTGACCTGATAAGTTGTTGATGAAGAAGGGGATGCCTTGGGCATCCCCAAGCTTAGATGCTTGAGTCTTCTTGAAATATGCAGGGATGAACCACGGGGGCATCCCCAAGCGTAGACTTTTCACTCTTCTTGATTATATCATTCTCCTCTCTTGACCCTTGAAAACTTCTGCCACACCAAACTCGAAGTAGTCTCATTAGAGGGTTAGTGCATAATCAAAAATTCACATGTTCAGCAAGGACACAATCATTCCCAACACTTCTGGACATTACCCAAGGTTACTGAAATTTAATGGAGCAAAGAAATCCACTCAAACACAGTAAAAGAGGCAATGCGAAATAAAAGGCAGAATCTTTCAAAACAGAACAGTCCGTAAAGACAAATTTTTTAGAGGCACTTAACTTACTCAGATGAAAAAGCTCAAATTGAATGAAAGTTGCGTACATATCTGAGGATTACTCATGGTTTTTTGGAGATTTTTGTGAGTTTCCTACAGAGAGACCTACTCAAATTCGTGACAGCTAGAAATCTGTTTCAGCGCAGAAATCCAAATCTAGTATCAACCTTCTATCAAAGACTTTACTTGGCACAACAATGCAATAAAATAAAGATAAGGAGAGGTTGCTACATTAGTAACCACTTCCAAGACACAACAAAATAGTAGCAAAATAAAAACATGGGTTATCTCCCAAGAAGTGCTTTCTTTATAGCCATTAAGATGGGCTCAGTAATTTTAATGATGCTCATATAAGGATGAGAATTGAAGCAAAGAGAGCATCAAAAAGAAAATATGAAACAAATTTAAGCCTAACCCGCTTCCTATGCATAAAAATCTTGTACACAAATAAATTCATGAGGAGCAAAGTGACAAGCATAGGAAGATAAAACACGAGTAACTTCAAGATTCTCAACATAAAGAGGGGAAACATAATATTATTAAGATGCATATAACCATGTTTCCCTCTCTCATAATAACTTTTAGTAGCATCATTGATGAAATCCACAATATAACCATCACTTAAAACATTCTTATCATGGTTCATATGCATAAAAGTATCATTAATTTTGGCATAAGAAGAACTCCTCTCATTAATAGTAATTGGAGCAAGATCATTATCAAGAATTTGACCATGCTAAACAAGTTGCATACTAAGGGAATTGTTTTTGGCAATCCCATCATAACTATGACAAGTTTCATAAGGATAATTATAACCTATGTCATAGCATTCTTTATAATAATTGTCAAAGATTGGAGGCATAGTGTCATCATAAGAAATAGAATAGTTATCTTCCACAATATGTTCATCTGTAACCTTACCATCATTGTTACTAGAAGGAGATGTATCAAGCATATAATCATCAGTAGCAAAAGGATTTTCAAACACATCATCCCCAAGCTTAGAGCTTTCTATATCACTATGGGAAGAAGCATGGATAGTACTAATACTATGGCAATTATTAACATCATCATTTTCAGAATTAGTTTCCCAGAGATTTTCAATATGAAAAGTAGTGTGCTCTTTTAAATCATGATCACTAATGTAGGTAAAGGGCATAGGAAGATCATTGTACTCAGATTCATTATCATACTAATCATTAGGAGCAACATACTTACGGTTACCTATCGTTATCTCATACACGCGGGGATATGCCGTTACCTCTTTCTTTTTATTTCCCCTCTTCTTTTTCTTTTTCGTTCCCTTCTTCTTCTTCTTCTTTTCCTTCTCCTCGTTCCCTTCTTTAGGAGGAAGAGGCTTGAAGGTAGGCTTCTCCATATAACCTGATTTATTTGCAGAAACAATAGAAGAAACTTGGGAGGATTCCTCCTTTTTATTAATAAGTTTTAAACACACAGCGGTCCTATCATATTTTGGCAAAGTGTCATCTTCTAAAATATTATGTATGTGAGTATTTGTATGGCAATTATCAATGCAATAAGAAAGACACCCATGCAGGACACAATTAATATCAAGATCACTCATACCTAACAAAGAAATTTTTCTTGATAACTCTTCACACCCCAAAAATAAAGTAAGTTCATCATGCTGATTAGGAAGGATTTCATCATCACAATACAAATTTGCAGCACTCATGGGGTTCGAATTATCATTGGAGGAGCATTGAAAATTAAAATGACCCACTCTATGGCAAAGTTCACAAATAAAAGGATAGAGGGCACAAACTTTTTCACCAAGATCATCTAGAGCCCTAAACCACTTTCTAGTTTTTTCATTCCTATGATGGATACAATATTCATCTTCGATTTGATTAATTCCACAAGTTCTATGCATTCCACAAAAATTAACATGCTTATAAGAAATAGTATTTTCAGAAATTTGGGCATGTTTATTGCAATCATTAACAACAATTTCATTTTCCATGCAAGTGTCTTTGAAAAGGTTCATGATACATGTACCAATTTTCTTTAGGAACATTAATATGAGAAGCAAAGGCTCTATAGCAATCGACCATAATTTCAGGATCAAGACCATATTTAGCACTAAGCTCTTGAAAATCAACAGTTTCAATGAAAGACTTAATGCATTCATATTCATAGTTTATACCTGATTCTTTACCTTTGGCGTTCTCCCAATCTTCAGCGTTCTCCTGAATCCGATCAAGAAGGTCCCATTTAAACACTTCTTTATTGCGCGTGAATGATCCAGAACAAGTTGTATCCAGCAAGGTTTTATCTTGAAAAGAAAGTCTTGCATAGAAATTATCAATGATGATATTACCAGGAAGCTCATGAATGGGGCATTTGAGCATTAAAGACTTCAATCTCCCCCATGCTTGGGCAATACTCTATCCATCATGAGACCAGAAATTATATATGCGGTTTCGGTCTTTGTAAATTTCACTTGGAGGATCGAATTTAGAATAAAATTAGAGGCATAATATCCCCCCAATCAAGAGAATGCCTATTCTTCAGCAATTTATACCAATCCGCCGCTTTACCATACAACGACATAGAGAATAGTTTCTTCCTCACTTCATCCATAGAGATACCTGCACACTTGAATAACCCGCATAATTCATGCAAAAACAGTAAATGATCTCCAGGATGGACAGTTCCATCCCCTTCATAGCGGTTATCCATAACACGTTCAATAATTTTCATGGGTATCTTGAAAGGAAAACTTTCAGTTGGTGGATTTAAAATATCACAAGCATCATTAGAGTTATCGCATATGGGAGATAAAGTATTATCAGAGCAAATTTTCTCCCCTAAAGATGGGAAGCTAAAAAGATCATAAAAACTAGCTTCCCCAAGCTTAGACTTTTCCATAACATTAGCAGTAATTGCGTTCATACTAATAACATTGCTACTAGCATGCAAATAAGGTTCCATAGGTTTTTTAATTTTCGCATCAAACAATTCATGTCTTAACTCAGGAAATAGATTAAAAAGCTCACTGCTATTTTTCCATTATGCCTAACTAGTGAAAACTAAAAATAAGAAACAAAAAGATGTAATTGCAGGATCTAAAGGAAATAGCTTCGAGCACTCACACACCAGCAACAGTGCTAGGAAATAGCTTAGTAGTCGGAGGATGTGAATACCTTATACCTTACCTCCCCGGCAATGGCGCCAGAAAATAGCTTGATGTCTACGCACGCTTCTATTCCTGTAGACAGTGTTGGGCCTCCAAGAGCAGAGGTTTGTAGAACAGCAGCAAGTTTCCCTTAAGTGATTCACCCAAGGTTTATCGAACTCAGGGAGGTAGAGGTCAAAGATATCCCTCTCAAGCAACCCTGCAATCCCTCTCAAGCAACCCTGCAATTACGATACAAGAAGTCTCTTGTGTCCCCAACACACCTAATACACTTCTCAGATGTATAGGTGCACTAGTTCGGCGAAGAGATAGTAAGATGCAAGTGATATGGATGAATATGAGTGGTAATAACAATCTGAAATAAATATGCCAGCAAGTAAACATGCAGTAGAACAGAAAATAAACGGTGGTTTGATATTTGGAAACAAGGCCTAGGGATCATACTTTCACTAGTGGACACTCTCAACAATGATCACATAACTGAATAAATAAATGCTACTTTCTACACTCTCTTGTTGGATAACAAACAACATTCATTGTGTAGGGCTATAAAAGCACACCTCAAGCCGGAGTAAACAAGCTCCACAACATCCGGAGTTCATATTAAAGTAACCTTTCGAGTGCATAATAGACCGTTGCAATTTAGACCGAGTACTAACATAGCATACACACTATCAACAATAGCTATGAAAGGGGGAATAGATCGCATCAATACTATCATAGTAATAGTTAACTTCATAATCTACAAGAGATTACAATCATAACCTACACCAAGTACTACATGATGCACACACTGTCAACTTTACATCATGGAGGAGGAATAGACTACTTTAGTAACATCACTAGAGTAGCACATAGATTAATAGTGATACAAAGCTCATGATCACATAAAGATCACACCATCCGAGGGAGAGATGGACCACATAGCTACCGGTAGAGCCCTCAGCATCGGGGGAGAACTACTCCCTCCTCATCATGGGAGTCAGCAACGGCGATGAAGATGGCGGTGGTGTCGATGGAGATGACTCCGGGGCAATTCCCCGTCCCGGTGGCGTGCCGGAACAGAGACTTCTGTCCCCCGAAACGGAGTTTCGCGATGGCGGCGGCGTCCCTGGGGTCTTTCTGGCGTTTCTTCAATCTGTATAGGGTTTTTGCATCGCGAGGGATAATATAGGCGAAGAGGCGGCGCGAGGGGGTGCCTGGGAGGCCCACCCCATAGGGCGGCGCGCCCCCCCTAGGCCGCGCCAGCCTATGGTCCGGCTCCCCTTCGGTGTTCTGGTCTGTCTCGGTGAAATAAGATGTTTGGCTTTTGTTTCGTCGATTTCCGAGAATATTGCCCGAACAGCCTTTCTGGAACCAAAAACAGCAGAAAACAGGAACTGACACTTCGGCATCTTGTTAATAGGTTAGTTCCGGAAAATGCATAAAATCATTATAAAGTGTGAGCAAAACATGTAGGTATTGTCATAAAACTAGCATGGAACATCAGAAATTATAGATACGTTTGAGACGTATCAATGCCCAAGGCATCCCCTTCTTCATCGACAACTTATCAGGTCACCTCTAGTGAAACTATATTTTTATTCCGTCACATCTTATGTGCTTTACTTGGAGCGTCTGTATGTTTTTATTTTTGTTTTTGTTTGAATAAATTTGGATCCTAGCATTCCTTGTGTGGGAGAAATACACGCTTCGCTTGTTCATATGAACACTGGTGTTCTTATCTCTACTTTTAATGTTCATGGCGAAGGTTGAAAACCGCTTCGTTCAATGCTATTTGGTTGGAAACAGAAAATGCTTCATGTGGTAATTGGTATATTATCTTGAATAACTTGATACTTGGCAATTGTTTTGAGCTCTCAAATAGATCATGTTTAAGCTCTTGCATCATGTAGTTTGAACCTATTAGTGGAGAATTACTGTAGAGCTTGTTGAAATTTGGTTTGCATGATTGGTCTCTCTAAAAAAGTCTAGATATTTTCTGGTAAAAGTGTTTGAACAACAAGGAAGACAGTGTAGAGTCTTATAATGCTTGCAATATGTTCTTATGTAAGTTTTGATGTACAGGTTCATACTTGTGTTTGCTTCAAACAACCTTGCTAGCCAAAGCCTTGTACTGAGAGGGAATGCTTCTCGTGCATCCAAAACCTTGAGCCAAAACCTATGCCATTTGTGTCCACCATAACTACCTACTATGTGGTATTTCTCTGCCATTTCAAAGTAAATTGCTTGCGTGCTACCTTTAAAAACATCATTCCTTGTCTTTGCAATATATATCTCATGGGAAAGTAGCTTAAAAACTATTGTGGTAAAGAATATGTAGCTTATGTATCTTATTTCTTATAAGTTGCTTGTTGAGCGGTAACCATGTTTCTGTGGACGCCATCAACTGTTACTTTTGTTGAATATCATGTGAGTTGCTATACATGTTCGTCTTGTCTGAAGTAAGGGTGATTTGTCATGATTAAATGGTTTGAGTATGCATATTGTTAGAGAAGAACATTGGGCCGCTAACCAAAGCCATGTATCTTGGTGGAAGTTTCAGTTTGGACATTAATCCTCAATCTCTTATGAGAATATTATCTATTGTTGAATGCTTAAACATTAAAGAGGAGTCCATTATCTGTTTTCTATGGTGTCCCGATATGGATGTCCTCAAGTTGAGATTTATCAAAAACGAGAAATCAAATGCGATCTATCTCCTTGGACCTTTGTACAGGCGGCATAGAGGTACCCCTTTGTGACACTTGGTTGAAACATATGTAATGCAACGATAATCCATGGAAATCCGAGCTAATTAGAACAAGGTGCGAGCACTATTGGTACGATGCATGAGGCTTGCAACTTATAGGATATTTTATGCATAACACATATCAATTATTACTACCGTTGACAAAATTGTTTCCATGTTTTCAAAATAAAAAGCTCTAGCACATAAGTAATCCCTGCTTCCCTCTACGAAGGGCCTTTCTTTTACTTTATGTTGAGTCAGTTTACCTACTTCTTTCTATCTTAGAAGCAAACACTTGTGTCAATTGTGTGCATTGATTCCTACATACTTGCTTATTTGCACTCATCATATTACTTTGTGTTGACAATTATCCATGAGATATACATGTTGAAGTTGAAAGCAACTGCTGAAACTTATATCTTCCTTTGTATTGCTTCAAAACCTTCTATTAAGAATTTATTGCTTTATGAGTTAACTCTTATGCAAGACTTATTGATGCTTGTCTTGAAAGTACTATTCATGAAAAGTCTTTGCTATATGATTCAGTTGTTTAGTCATTGTCTTTACCATTGCTTTGAATCACTTCATTCATCTCATATGCTTTACAATAGTATTGATCAATATTATGATAGTAGCATGTCAATTCAGAAATTATCCTTGTTATCGTTTACCTACTCGAGGGCGAGTAGGAACTAAGCTTGGGGATGCTTGATACGTCTCAAACGTATCTATAATTTCTTATGTTCCATGGTAGTTTTATGACAATACTCACATGTTTTATATACACTTTATATCATTTTTATGTATTTTCGGCACTAACCTATTAACAAGATGCCGAAGCACCAGTTCCTATTTTCTGCTGTTTTTGGTTTCAGAAATCCTACATAGGAAATATTCTCGGAATTGGACGAAACAAAAGCCCACGGTCTTATTTTCCACAGAGCCTTCCAGAAGTCCGAAGAGGAAACGAAGAGGAGCCGAGGGGGCCCCACACCACCTGGCGGCGCGGCCAGGAGGGGGCGCGCCGCCCTATGGGGTGGGCCCCTCGAGCGTCCCCCGACTCTGCCCCTTCGCCTATATATTCTCTCTGTCGCGAAAACCCTATTACGGAGAGCCACGATACGAGAAAAGTTCCAGAGACACCGCCGCCGCCAATCCCATCTCGGGGGATTCAGGAGATCGCCTTCGGCACCCTGCCGGAGAGGGGAATCATCACTCGGAGGACTCTACATCACCATGATCGCCTCCAGACTGATGCGTGGGTAGTTCATCCTTGGACTATGGGTCCATAGCAGTAGCTAGATGGTTGTCTTCTCCTCTTGTGCTATCATGTTTAGATCTTGTGAGCTGCCTATCATGATCAAGATCTATTTGTAATGCTACATGTTGTGTTTGTTGGGATCCGATGAATATGGAATACTATGTCAAGTTGATTATTGATCTATCATATATGTGTTGTTTATGATCTTGCATGCTCTCCGTTGCTAGTAGAGGCTCTGGCCAAGTTGATACTTGTGACTCCAAGAGGGGGTATTTATGCTCGATAGTGGGTTCATGACTCCATTGAATCTGGGACAGTGACAGAAAGTTCTAAGGTTATGGATGTGTTGTTGCCACTAGGGATAAAATAACAATGCTTTGTCTAGGGATATTTGTATTGTTTACATTACGCACAATACTTAATGCAATTGTCTGTTGTTTGCAACTTAATACTGGAAGGGGTGCGGATGCTAACCTGAAGGTAGACTTTTTAGGCATAGATGCATGCTGGATAGCGGTCTATGTTCTTTTTCGTAATGCCCTAAGTAAATCTCATCTTAGTCATCATGATATGTATGTGCATTGTTATGCCCTCTCTATTTGTCAATTGCACAACTGTAATTTGCTCACCCAACATGCTATTTATCTTATTGGCGAGACACCACTAGTGAACTGTGGACCCCGGTCCATTCTTTTACATCTGAATACAATCTACTGCAATCATTGTTCTCTACTGCTCTTTGCAAACAAACATCATTCTCCACACCATATGTTTAATCCTTTATTTACAGCAAGCCGGTGAGATTGACAACCTCACTGTTAAGTTGGGGCAAAGTACTTTGATTGTGTTGTGCAGGTTCCACGTTGGTGCCGGAATCCCTGGTGTTGCGCCGCACTACACTCCTCCACCAACAACCTTCACGTGGCCTTCATCTCCTACTGGTTCGATAACCTTGGTTTCTTTCTGAGGGAAAACTTGCTGCTGTGCGCATCACACCTTCCTCTTGGGGTTCCCAACGGACGTGTGCATCGCGCGCCATCACCGGCGCCAGCCATGGCATTATCCTCGAGCTCCACCTTGCCAAACCTTGGAGCTCCGCCAATAGAACGATTTACGCGGAGCAACTATCCGCTTTGGAGGGCACAGGTCTTGCCTGCGATCCATGGAGCGGAATACATGGTACTTCTCAAGGCAATGAAGCCATGCCGGCGAAGCTCTTGACCGCCAACAATGCAGAGAACAACAAGGAACCAACTGTGATCCCCAATCTAGAGTATGGACCTTGGCTCGACCGGGATCGGCTTATGCTAAGTTATCTGTGTAATTGCTCTCCAAGGAAATCCTCATGCACGTCCTTCGGATCGAGCATGTTGCTGGAGTTTGGATAACAGTAGAAACAATGTTTGCCTCCTAGAGTCAGTCCAAGATAACTAATCTCCGGATTGCTTTTCCCAATACAAAGAAGCTCAATATGACATCTGCAACGTTCTTTGCTAAGATGGAAGGGTTCACGGATGAGCTGGCAGCTGCAGGGAAAACGGTTTCAGATGATGAACTTGTCTCCTTCATACTAGCAGGACTTGGCAATGGTTATGATTCAGCTGTTGCTGCCCTAGATGTTGCCAAGAAATCAGTAACAGTTGCAAAACTGTTTTCACACATACAAAACTATGACCAGCGTCAAGAGATGCTCAAGTTAACTTCAGATGGAGGTTTTTAAACCTCGGCTAATGCAGCAACACGCAACCGTGGAAGATTTCGTCCTCGCAACAATAACGGTAGCGAGCGTGATGATCGCCGGTTTGATGATAGGCATGGTGATGATCGACGTGGAGAAAATAGGCGTGGTGATGATCAGCGCCAAGAAGCGAACTTCCGTACCTGAAGCAACAATTGTGGTGGTGGCCGTACTGGAGGTGGTCAAGACGTGGTCGTGGTCGACGTTGCATCTCCCCATGGATAGATGTTCACTGTCAGATTTGCAACGTTGAAGGTCACGCAACAAAATATTGTTGGTACAGATTCCAGGAAGATAATGATAATTCCGAGGATATGCATGCATATGGCATTGATACTAATTGGTACTCGGATATTGGTGCTACACATCATATTACTAGTGAGCTCAACAACCTTTTTATTCGTGATTCTTATCGAGGACATGACAAGGTGAGCACTGCGGGTGGACAGGTATGGACATATGTCATATTGGTCATTCAATAATTTGCAATCCTGTTCGGAATTTTAATCGTCTTAACATCCTACATGTACCTAATGCCTTCAAAAACCTTTTGTTACTAACTAGCTTTACCCTTGACAATTCGTGTGCTCCTAGAATTTTACCCTTATTTCTTTTTGATTGAGGACTAGGTCACGGGAAAGATTCTCTATAGAGGGCGTTGTGTTGGTGGCCTCTACCCACTTATTTCATCCTTGGTCTTATCTACTCATAAAAGTGCCAATCTTGTCGTCAAGCCACCTCAAGCACGGTGGCATGATCGTCTTGGTCATCCAACTATTCCACTAGTGATGCAAGTTATCCTATATAACTAAGTAATTCATCCCCACTAACCTATTTCTCTAAACATGCAGCTATGCCACCTCATCAAGCTTGCCACATCAGCACATTTTCCCATCCAATTTTGAGCTAACTATTTATTTTTTCCCGTAGCAATATCTTGGCACTTAAACTTCCATTGAACTCAACTGACCCATGGGCTCTCGATAGTGCGGCATTTTCTCTTCCTCTTCCGCTCCCCTTCACCTTTCTTCTCCCATTCCATTTATGGATGTCCTCTCCCATTCCATCGTCCTCAATGTTTCCTTTCCATGTGCATATATATATATGCCTACTTCCTCTCCCGGTGCATCACTTGCCTCACCACTAAAAGCCTTCATTGCATGTTTAGCTCCTGTTCCATGACGCTACTGATGGCAGAGCTCTTGATGTCCTTGCAAGAAAGCGGTACTCAGGCATCACAGGAATAAGGACGTCTCTTTCTCTCTCTGTGCTAGCCATATCGTTTTTCTCAATTCTGCTTCATCCCTATCGATGATGGATCTGCTTGAGATGGGATCGTATGCAATACATTAACTGGTGGATATGCTCCTGAGGTCCATCCATACTGATGCAAGATCCATGCCCTCATCTTTCCCGTGTTAACGTTGTGCAGCATCTAATTATCAGGCCTGTCAACTGCTTGATATTATGCTCCTACCGATCAGCTGCTTTATAGATTGGACTGGACTCCCCACAGCGAGCTATGAGATTGGTAAGAAATACTTCATTCAGTTTTCATATTTTATCATGTACTACTTCTCATCACATTTGTGTACGTACACACGGAACGATTAATTAATTTTTTATCTATGCAGATCAAGTAGGTAAATCTCTGAAACATTTCTGTTCATTTACCCGGCAGATAAATTATCTCTAGGACTTGCTTGACTTTTTAAACATTCTACCAAGATTATTTAGCTTATTACATTAGATAGAACTTGCATATCAGCACAGTTATCTTGATGTATCACATTTAACTCCGCGAACTTGGGTTTTCATGTGTGAAGTACGAGCAGTGAGTTAACAATTATGTGTTGCACAATTGTTTGTTGTCTACGTGGGTCCACCAAAGGTAAAGCATGTTACCAAGTATATGACATTTATACTGATTTAATTGATGCATATGGTGTTTTATTCTACTACTAGAAAATGGTCATTCGGGATCTTCGCTAACGCATAATTTTCTATTTTTCATGTCTCTCTCTTTCAGCTAGCAGGCCAATCTTTTCATGGACGGATTGGTTGGTTTTTCATAGGCCAGCATTAAAGCAATGCCATGCTACTTTGTGCTAACCTTCCTTGGAAAGCTATCACCTTGAACACAGATGTTTCTAGATATCTATTACTGGATTTAACTGTTTGTTTCTTTTTGGTTGATTGCAGAGCAACATTAGTTTAAGAAATCGATGGAGAAGGGTATGGAGATGGTACTAAATATGCATACATTACTTACACAATCCGGTCAAGCTACCTACAAAAATTATGCTATTTGTTTTCGTACATGCAAACAACGAGGATAAATGATCGCGGTACATGTAGGGTTGGTTTTCCAATCATTTGTATTTGGTCTTCAACATTCTAAAAATTATGAAGGAATAAATATCGATTTCTCGTATTATATTTAAAGAAGTTCACAATTATAAAAACATCGTTCTTTGTATGTAATTATCATTTGTCCTATGTTAGCATCTTTTACAGATTACTGTTGATATTTCCAATGACTATATTTTTAACGTCTCTTTGACAAACTGCTTGATGATACTTTACCATGGTAGATTATTTTCCATTTATTCAATAACTATATTTTTCCTCTCTAGACTCGCTACATGTCCGCATGACATAATTTCATTACTCCTTTAGTAAAGGGCAGGTTCTAATCATTGCACTAATATTTTTAATCAAAACCTTCCCGCAACAAGGTGCGGGGTATCATCTAGTTAATAAAAATAAGCTTCCCTTTGTTAGACAGTCTAGTCCAGTATCTAGTTGTGATTCGTGTCAGCAAGCAAAAATTCATCGGCGTCCATATCATGTATCCAATAGTGTGTTTGTAGCTCCACTTTAGTTAATCTTTTCTAATGTTTGAGGACCTGCACCCATGTCTCTCGGGCATCATAATTACTATGTAAACTTTATTGATGATTATAATAAATTTACTTAGATATATCTTCTCAAAAAGAAGTCTGATATCTTTTCTGCCTTTGGTCACTTTCAAAAGCTTGTTGAACGCAAATTCGATAGAAAAATTCTCACTATACAATCTCATTGGGGAGGAGAGTATGTTAAACTCAACTCTTTCTTTCAAATACAAGGTATTGCTCATTATGTTTCCTGCCCTCATGCACACCAAAAAAATGGGGCCGCAGAAAGAAAACATCGTCATATTGTTAAAGTTGGGTTATCTCTTCTTGTTCATGCATCTATGTCTCTTATATTCTGGGATGAAGCCTTTCTTACATCCGTACATCTTATTAATATCTTGCCTAGCAAGGTCATCAAAAATGATACGTCGGCTCATTGACTTTTAGGCAATAACCAAATTACTCCTCTCTTGGTGTGTTTGGATGTGCTTGTTGGCCCAATCTCTGACCATATAATAAACATAAGATTTCTTTCTGCTCTAAGCGTTGTGTCTTCGGCTATAGTCCTATGCAGAAAAGGGTTAAGTGTCTTGAAGTATCTACTGGACGCGTCTATGTTTTTCGTGATGTTGTCTTTGATGAAAAAATTCCTTTCAAAGAACCCCATCCTAATGCCGGTCCTTTACTTCATCGAGACATTCTGCTGTTAGACTCACCTCTTCACAATTCTAAACAAGGGGGTGAATTTATTGATGATTCAGTATTGAATAATCCTACTAATGTGTTCCCTAAGGTTTCACAACAAACAGGTGAAAATTCTGATTTTTTTGGTGAAAATGGCACCCAAAACAGTACACAAACAAATTCAGAGGAAGAAGACACAGACACAGGTCTTGAAGGTGATTCTCCGCAAGAATCTGCGTTGGGATCTTCATCCAGATCGTCCTCGGATCGCGCGGTGCCAGATTCTGGCAGCTCCCAGGAGGTGTCTCTCCGCAGTAATGAGCGCTCGACGTCTGTGCGCGCTAGGCGCTCTCCCGCGTCGGGTGTTGGTGGTTCAGCCGTCTTCTATGTGTGCGTCTGAAAGTGATGAGTCACACAATAACTCTTCTGGATCTTCTGCGAAATCGAGCAATAATGGCTCAGCAAGATCTTCTGCATCACAAACTGCGGCAGATTGTTTTGTGCCCAATCTTCCGTCACCTAACCAATAACTCGCAGCACACGAGGGATTGTTCAACCAAAAAGGTAGTGATGATGAACTAGCTAATTTACAGGATGCCTTAGCCAATCCTAAATGGAAAGAGGCTATGGATGAAGAGTATGATGCTTTTATAAAAAATAATACATATCATTCGGTTCCTGAGAAGCGTTGTACCAATATCATAGACTGTCGATGGGTCTATAGAATTAAAATAAAGTTAGATGGTTCAGTTGACAGATATAAAGCAAGTTTGGTAGCAAAAGGTTTTAAACAACGGTATGGTATAGATTACGAAGATACCTTTAGTCCAGTTGTTAAAATAGCTATTGTTCATCTTGTCTTGGCCGTTGTTGTTTCTAGGGGATGGAGCCTGAGACAGTTGGATGTGAAGAATGCATTTTTACATGGCAATATGGAAGAGGGGATCTACATAAGACAACCATCAGGTTATGAAGTAAAAAAATAAGGCAGGTTATGTATGTAGACTTGATAAGGCTCTATATTGTTTTTAAAAAAGCACCTGATGTCTACGCCCCCTCCTTTTCCTGTAGACAGTGTTGGGCCTCCAAGAGCAGAGGTTTGTAGAACAGCAGCAAGTTTCCCTTAAGTGGATCACCCAAGGTTTATCGAACTCAGGGAGGAAGAGGTCAAAGATATCCCTCTCATGCAACACTGCAACCACAAAGCAAGAAGTCTCTTGTGTCCCCAACACACCTAATAGGTGCACTAGTTCGGCGAAGAGATAGTGAAATACAGGTGGTATAAATATATATGAGCAGTAGCAACAGCACCAGAAAAGTGCTTTACCTAGGACAGTAAACAAGCAGTAGTAACGCAACAGTAGTAACGCAGTAAAACAGTAAACAAGCAGCGATAGCAGTATTTAGGAACAAGGCCTAGGGATCATACTTTCACTAGTGGACACTCTCAACATTGATCACATAACAGAATAGATAAATGCATACTCTACACTCTTTTGTTGGATGATGAACACCATTGCGTAGGATTACACGAACCCTCAATGCCGGAGTTAACAAGCTCCACAATTCAATGTTCATATTTAAATAACCTTAGAGTGCATGAAAGATCAACACGACTAAACCAAGTACTAACATAGCATGCACACTGTCACCTTCACACTATGTAGGAGGAATAGATCACATCAATACCATCATAGCAATAGTTAACTTCATAATCTACAAGAGATCATAATCATAGCCTACGCCAAGTACTAACACGGATGCACACACTGTCACCATTACACCGTGCAGGAGGAATAAAACTACTTTAATAACATCACTAGAGTAGCACATAGTTGAATTGTGATACAAAACACATTGCAATCATAAAGAGATATAAATAAGCACTTCACTATGCCATTCATAACAGTGAATAAGTATTCTGTGAAATATAGCCTAAGAGACCCACACGGTGCACACACTGTCACCTTTACACACGTGGGACAAGGAGTCTCCGGAGATCACATAAGTAAAATTCACTTGACTAGCATAACGACATCTAGATTACAAGCATCATCATATGAATCTCAATCATGTAAGGCAGCTCATGAGATTATTGTATTGAAGTACATAGGAGAGAGATGAACCACATAGCTACCGGTACAGCCCCGAGCCTCGATGGAGAACTACTCCCTCCTCATGGGAGACAGCAGCGTTGATGAAGATGGCGGTGGTGTCGATGGAGAAGCCTTCCGGGGGCACTTCCCCGTCCCGGCGGCGTGCCGGAACAGAGACTCCTGTCCCCCAGATCTTGGCTTCGCAATGGCGGCGGCTCTGGATGGTTTCTCGTACCGTGGCTTTTTCGTATCGTGGTTTTAGGTCAGGGGCTTTATATAGGCGAAGAGGCGGCGTCAGAAGGTCAAAGGGGCGCCGACACTATAGGGGGGCGCGGGCCCCCCCTTGGCCGCGCCGGCCTAGGGTTTGGTGGGCCTGTGCCCCCTCTCTGGCGGTTCTCGTGTGTTCTGGATGCTTCCGGGCAAAATAGGAACCTGGGCGTTGATTTCGTCCAATTCCGAGAATATTTCGTTACTAGGATTTCTGAAACCAAAAACAGCAGAAAACAGCAACTGGCACTTCGGCATCTTGTTAATAGGTTAGTTCCAGAAAATGCACGAATATGACATAAAATGTGCATATAACATGTAGATATCATCAATAATGTGGCATGGAACATAAGAAATTATCGATACCTCGGAGACGTATCAGCATCCCCAAGCTTAGTTTCTGCTCGTCCCGAGCAGGTAAACGATAAACAAAGATAATTTCTGGAGTGACATGCCATCATAACCTTGATCATACTATTGTAAAGCATATGTAGTGAATGCAGCGATCAAAACAATGTAAATGACATGAGTAAACAAATGAATCATATAGCAAAGACTTTTCATGAATAGTACTTCAAGACAAGCATCAATAAGTCTTGCATAAGAGTTAACCCATAAAGCAATAATTCATAGTAGAGGTATTGAAGCAACACAAAGGAAGATTAAGTTTCAGCGGTTGCTTTCAACTTGTAACATGTATATCTCATGGATATTGTCAACATAGAGTAATATAATAAGTGCAATATGCAAATATGTAGGAATCAATGCACAGTTCACACAAATGTTTGCTTCTTGAGGTGGAGAGAAATAGGTAAACTGACTCAACATAAAAGTAAAAGAATGGTCCTTCAAAGAGGAAAGCATCGATTGCTTTATTTGTGCTAGAGCTTTTATTTTGAAAACATAAAGAGAGCATAAAAATAAAGTTTTGAGAGGTGTATGTTGTTGTCAACGAATGGTAGCGGGTACTCTAACCCCCTTGCCAGGCAAACCTTCAAAGAGCGGCTCCCATTTTATTTTATTTTTGGGTGGCACTCCTTCCAACCTTTCTTTCACAAACCATGGCTAACCGAATCCTCGGGTGCCTGCCAACAATCTCATACCATGAAGGAGTGCCTTTTTATTTTAGTTTTATTATGATGACACTCCTCCCCGCCTTTGCTTTCTCAAGCCATGGCTAACCGAATCCTTCGGGTGTCGTCCAACAATCACATACCATGGAGGATTGTCTATTTTTATTAATTAATTTGGGACTGGGAATCCCATTGCCAGCTCTTTTTGCAAAATTATTGGATAAGAGGATGAAGCCACTAGTCCATTGGTGAAAGTTGCCCAACAAGATTGAAAGATAAACACCACATACTTCCTCATGAGCTATAAAACATTGACACAAATAAGAGGTAATAACTTTTGAAGTGTTTAAAGATAGCACTCAAGCAATTTACTTTGGAATGGCGGAGAAATACCATGTAGTAGGTAGGTATGGTGGACACAAATGGCATAGTGGTTGGCTCAAGGATTTGGATGCATGAGAAGTATTCCCTCTCGATACAAGGTTTAGGCTAGCAAGGCTATTTGAAACAAACACAAGGATGAAGCGGTGCAGCAAAACTCACATAAAAGACATATTGTAAACATTATAAGACTCTACACCGTCTTCCTTGTTGTTCAAACTCAATACTAGAAATTATCTAGACATTAGAGAGACCAATTATGCAAACCAAATTTTAGCAAGCTCTATGTATTTCTTCATTAGTAGGTGCAAAGTATATGATGCAAGAGCTTAAACATGAGCACAACAATTGCCAAGTATCACATTATTCAAGACATTTTAGCAATTACTACATGTATCATTTTCCAATTCCAACCATATAACAATTTAACGAAGAAGAAACTTCGCCATGAATATTATGAGTAGAGCCTAAGGACATACTTGTCCATATGCTACAGCGGAGCGTGTCTCTCTCCCACACAGTGAATGCTAGGATCCATTTTATTCAAACAAAACAAAAAACAAAAAAACAAAAACAAACCGACGCTCCAAGCAAAGCACATAAGATGTGATGGAATAAAAATATAGTTTCAGGGGAGGAACCTGATAATGTTGTCGATGAAGAAGGGGATGCCTTGGGCATCCCCAAGCTTAGATGCTTGAGTCTTCTTGATATATGCAGGGGTGAACCACCGGGGGCATCCCCAAGCTTAGACTTTTCACTCTTCTTGATCATATTGTATCATCCTCCTCTCTTGACCCTTGAAAACTTCCTCCACACCAAACTCGAAACAACTCATTAGAGGGTTAGTGCATAATCAAAAATTCACATGTTCAGAGGTGACACAATCATTCTTAACACTTCTGGACATTGCCCAAAGCTTCTGAAAGTTAATGGAACAAAGAAATCCATCCCACATAGCAAAAGAGGCAATGCGAAATAAAAGGCAGAATCTGTCAAAACAGAATAGTCCGTAAAGACGAATTTTATCGAGGCAACAGACTTGCTCAAATGAAAATGCTCAAATTGAATGAAAGTTGCGTACATATCTGAGGATCACTCACGTAAATTGGCATAATTTTCTGAGTTACCTACAGAGAATTTTGCCCAGATTCGTGACAGCAAAGAAATCTGTTTCTGCGCAGTAATCCAAATCTAGTATGAACCTTACTATCAACGACTTTACTTGGCACAACAAAACACAAAACTAAGATAAGGAGAGGTTGCTACAGTAGTAAACAACTTCCAAGACACAAAATAAAATAAAGGTACTGTAGCAAAATAAACACATGGGTTATCTCCCAAGAAGTTCTTTCTTTATAGCCATTAAGATGGGCTCAGCAGTTTTAATGATGCACTCGCAAGAAATAGTATTTGAAGCAAATGAGAGCATCAAGAAACAAGTTCAAAACACATTTAAGTCTAACATTCTTCATATGAAAAGGAATCTTGTAAATAAACAAGTTCATGAAGAGCAAAGTAACAAGCATAGGAAGATAAAACAAGTGTAACTTCAAAAATTTCAGCACATAGAGAGGCATTTTAATAACATGAAAATTTCTACAACCATATTTTCCTCTCTCATAATAATTTTCAGTAGCATCATGAGCAAACTCAACAATATAACTATCACATAAAGCATTCTCATCATGAGTCTCATGCATAAAATTATTACTCTCCACATAAGCATAATCAATTTTATTAGTTGTAGTGGGAGCAAATTCAACAAAGTAGCTATCATTATTATTCTCATCATCAAATATAGGAGGCATATTTTAATCATAATCAAATTTACTCTCCATAGTAGGTGGCACCAAAAGACCACTATCAATATAATCATCATATATAGGAGGCAAAGTATCATCAAAGTAAATTTTCTCCTCAATGCTTGGGGGACTAAAAAGATCATGCTCATCAAAACCAGCTTCCCCAAGCTTAGAATTTTCCATAGCATTAGCAACAATAGTGTTCAAAGCATTCATATTAATGACATTCCCATTAGCATGCATATAAAGTTCCATGGGTTTTTTAATTCTCTCTTCAAACACATCATGTCCTAATTCAAGATAAAATTCATAAAGATCTCTCATATTTTTGTTGTTTTTCATTATGCCTAACTAGTGTAAACAAGAAACAAGAAGATGCAATTGCAGGATCTAAAGGAAATAGCTTCAAGCACAAACACAATGGCGCCAGAAAAGTACTGTTACCTGGAACCGGAGTATGAGTGCCTTTTACCTTTCCTCCCCGGCAACGGCGCCAGAAAATAGCTTGATGTCTACGCCCCCTCCTTTTCCTGTAGATAGTGTTGGGCCTCCAAGAGCAGAGGTTTGTAGAACAGCAGCAAGTTTCCCTTAAGTGGATCGCCCAAGGTTTATCGAACTCAGGGAGGAAGAGGTCAAAGATATCCCTCTCATGTAACCGTGCAACCACAAAGCAAGAAGTCTCTTGTGTCCCCAACACACCTAATAGGTGCACTAGTTCGGCGAAGAGATAGTGAAATACAGGTGGTATAAATATATATGAGCAGTAGCAACAGCACCAGAAAAGTGCTTTGCCTAGGACAGTAAACAAGCAGTAGTAACGCAACAGTAGTAACGCAGTAAAAACGATGAAACAAGCAGCGATAGCAGTATTTAGGAACAAGGCCTAGGGATCATACTTTCACTAGTGGACACTCTCAACATTGATCACATAACAGAATAGATAAATGTATACTCTACACTCTTTTGTTGGATGATGAACACCATTGCGTAGGATTACACGAACCCTCAATGCCGGAGTTAACAAGCTCCACAATTCAATGTTCATATTTAAATAACCTTAGAGTGCATGAAAGATCAACACGACTAAACCAAGTACTAACATAGCATGCACACTGTCACCTTCACACTATGTAGGAGGAATAGATCACATCAATACCATCATAGCAATAGTTAACTTCATAATCTACAAGAGATCATAATCATAGCCTACGCCAAGTACTAACACGGATGCACTCACTGTCACCATTACACCGTGCAGGAGGAATAAAACTACTTTAATAACATCACTAGAGTAGCACATAGTTGAATTGTGATACAAAACACATTGCAATCATAAAGAGATATAAATAAGCACTTCACTATGCCATTCATAACAGTGAATAAGTATTCTGTGAAATATAGCCTAAGAGATCCACACGGTGCACACACTGTCACCTTTACACACGTGGGACAAGGAGTCTCCGGAGATCACATAAGTAAAATTCACTTGACTAGCATAACGACATCTAGATTACAAGCATCATCATATGAATCTCAATCATGTAAGGCAGCTCATGAGATTATTGTATTGAAGTACATAGGAGAGAGATGAACCACATAGCTACCGGTACAGCCCCGAGCCTCGATGGAGAACTACTCCCTCCTCATGGGAGACAACAGCGTTGATGAAGATGGCGGTGGTGTCGATGGAGAAGCCTTCCGGGGGCACTTCCCCGTCCTGGCGGCGTGCCGGAACAGAGACTCCTGTCCCCCAGATCTTGGCTTCGCGATGGCGGCGGCTCTGGATGGTTTCTCGTACCGTGGCTTTTTCGTATCGTGGTTTTAGGTCCAGGGGCTTTATATAGGCGAAGAGGCGGCGTCAGAAGGTCGAAGGGGTGCCGACACTATAGGGGGGCGCGGGCCCCCCCTTGGCCTCGCCGGCCTAGGGTTTGGTGGGCCTGTGCCCCCTCTCTGGCGGTTCTCGTGTGTTCTGGATGCTTCCGGGCAAAATAGGAACCTGGGCGTTGATTTCGTCCAATTCCGAGAATATTTCGTTACTAGGATTTCTGAAACCAAAAACAGCAGAAAACAGCAACTGGCACTTCGGCATCGTGTTAATAGGTTAGTTCCAGAAAATGCACGAATATGACATAAAATGTGCATATAACATGTAGATATCATCAATAATGTGGCATGGAACATAAGAAATTATCGATACGTCGGAGACGTATCAGCACCACAAGCTTGGTATTCTCGTTTGAGTGCTTAGTTGATCTAGCTTGGGTTTGCTACTTCCAAATCTGATATATCCATATTTATTTATCACAGGTCCAATATTACAATCTAAATGCTTATATATGTTGACGATACCATAGTTGCATGTTCTTCCAAAGTTGCAACTGATGCTCTATTGCAAGACCTGAGTAAGGAGTTTGCTTTAAAAGATCTTGATGATCTTAATTTGTTTCTTGGAATTGAGGTACACAAAGTTAATGATGGACCTGTGTTGAGTTAGACAAAATATGCCCGGGAAGTTCTTACTCGTGTAGGAATGCAAAACTGTCGAGCATCTCCCACTCCATTATCTTCTTCAAAGAAACTTACAGCTTATGAAGGTAGCCCGCTTGGAGATGAGGACAGTATAAATTATAGAAGTATGGTTGATGCACTACAATATTTAACCTTAACAAGACCTGATATTTCCTACGTAGTAAATGAAGTGGGTCAATATACTGCTCATTCGGCTGCTGCAAAGCGTATTTTGAGATATATTAAGGATACGTCTACTGTTGGTCTTACATTTATGAGATCAAGTTCTTGTATGGTTAGTGCTTTCTTTGATGCTGATTGGGCGGGATGCTTAGATGATAGACGATCTACTGGAGGTTTTGCAGTCTTCTTTCGATCAAATCTTGTTTCTTGAAGTGCTAAGAAGCAAGCTACAGTTTCTAGATCTAGCAGAGAAGGTGAATATAAATATGTTGCTAATGCTACTACTGAAGTTATTTGGCCAAAGTCATTGCTTGAAGAACTTGTAGTCAAGTTGAATCAGCCACCATGCTTATGGTGTGATAACGTGGGTGCAACATACTTATCAGCAAATCTGGTGTTTCATTGAAGAGCCGAGTATATTGAGATCGATTTTCACTTTGTTTGAAAGAGAGTCCTCAACAAACAGTTAGAAATTCGGTTTGTTCCCTCGAAAATCAACTAGTAGATGATTTCACAAAACCTCTTACTGTACGTACGTTTGAGGAGTTCAAACATAATCTCAACCTTACAAGATTGCGATCAAGGGAGAGTGTTAGAAAAAATAGGTGTGGTACATGAACTTGTATCCTAGACGACCAGGACATCGATCCTGAGTCGATATCGAACATGTATGCCTTGTTTGGCCTCATATAAATATATGTCACGCTGCTAAGGTCTTGGTACCGAACAGCAATCACTTCCAAAGATTTTACAGTACACACATGAAACCTATCATACTAAGTTGGTTGCGATGGAAACATGAGAAGAAAATATATGCCAATCTTATTTTGTTGGCCTTTCTTTATCTAGTTTTGATTGAGTGGAAAAAGTATTCTAACATATGTCCCAACAGGGTGAGTGGAAACAAGAAATGAGTTCTCATCATCACTATAGGTGTATTTGTGTGCACTCATGATTTGTTGGTATTCCTATCAGTGCAATTGAATTAGAGCATCTCGCTACTTAGACACTTCAGCTAGGGGCAGAACCGAGTTATATGCATATCAGATAGTGGATTTAAAAGTGACGAGTTGCCACGTGGTTATGTTTGTGTCGATGATAGAGCTGGTATGCTAAGTTCCACGTAGCGCGTTGCGTTCAGGACGCCGAGCACGTCCTTTGTGAAGCGAGGATTGCTCCGAAACACAGGATACAATAGTAAGACACGCCGCATCGAAAAAAAGTTTTAGAACACGCAATCGGGTACAGTTATCTGTCCGACGCGTTCCAGCGGACATTAAAAGGTGTTCTAGAAACTCCGACTAAAGATGTCTAATTAGTATAAACTAGCAAGGTGGCCCTCGCAAATACGAGGGCATCATAGTAGTGCATGTGTGCAAAATAAGTATGTACGTCGTATGTATCATCTTTAATTTGTATTGATTTTTTGGATAAAATAGCAACGTAATTTGATCATGATGTAATTAATAGAAAATAACTTACCGTTTGTTGATAGGTAGGACAACTAACTAATGAGAAACTTGAAATACATGATACTCTTCTAAAATATACTTTACTTCTTTATATTGATAGCCAATTTATATACCGATGATTAAAAATTTAAAAATTTGGAAACTCCTCCAAGGAAAAACTCTTTATCAACAAATCGGAATATTTCGATTTAAGTCGAGGCTCACCTACAGAAATTGATCCGTTAAGGTCATTTGGTTATAGTGGCAGAAATCTCTAACTCTTCGGAACGATAAAATATTTTAGAAAATATATTTTTGAAACATCATATCCCTTTGCACGTATGTACTAAAATAACAAATTATAGCCACTATATATTTTTATATTTAACCATGAATGCATATAGGTATATACATCAGTGATCATCATACTCAACTTAGTATAGGTATATTAATTATTTTAAACTTGAGATCGTACCATATATTTCTCATCACATTTTTTATGGGCGAAGCTAGCCTGTGCCTTATAGCGTACAATTTTTTTTTTCAAACTCCATGATTAAATCTAACGTGCGTGTGCGCGTGTGTACATAGGAAGCCAATAAATAAGAGCTGAACGGAAGAGACATAGGGAATCAAACCCATGTCACTTAAAATAGGCAGTGGCCGGCGTAGATGATTACTGATTTTCTTATTTTTTGTTTGTAAATTTTTGCATTTTTTTCTCTTTAGGTGGAGTTGAGGTGATGCCATACAGGAAAAAGTTTATCTTCCCTGTGTCCAGCCTTGTAATGACTGTGTCAATTTGAGTTAGGAAAGTGTTGGACTTGTGTACGATAGCGCTTAGAAAAATTGCAATTTGGATTTCCTTTTGGGTATGGCTACACAGTGCGCGGTGACTGGTTAGTCGTACAGGGTGCCCCCCTGTCGGAACCAGAAAATTTCCCAAAATAGAATGCGGGCCCCACCCTTGACAGCTACATGTAACAAAAAGGGAAAGATGCCTTCCCTGGTACGGGGTCCACCCGATTTGACAGTTGTTTGTCCAAATATGTTGTAACGAAAGGGAGAGAAACCCTACCTGCTCCCTCCCATCCTTTTCTCCATCCCCTACCCCTTCTTCCTCCAGCCGCCATTGCAAACCAGAAACCTCCATGGACGGGAAGAAATCTTAAAGGGAAAAGTACATGCAAGAAATTCGAAACAAAACACAAACAGAAAAGCTAGAAGGCAACGAAGATCCACCACCAGGGGCAGTGCAAGAACATCCTGATAAGGTCAGAAAAGTTACAGGCAAGTTTTTTGGTTCTTACACCTCCAGATCTTTTCATAGCATGCATAAAATCCAAGGAAAACAGACAAAGTGCATGTAATCCAGGTTGCCTAGACACTTCCCCTTAAGATATACTACATGTATGACCATGTCCACATGAAACCTTCCAGGACAGCAAACTCCAGAGAAGTATGACCATGTCCACATCAAACAGTCTGTTGCAAAATGGAACCTTTTCCTTGCATTGGAACCTCTAGTAGTAGAACAGGATGTATAAGAACTTTGCCAGAGGACTTCTTCCATTGCTTCTCCCAGGGTAGCAGGAATTGATGTCATGCTGAAACTTGATAACTACATAGAAGTATTAGAAAAATTTGTTAGTTGATTTTTTATTTGTTGCTTGTAGTAATATGTATGAAAACTTGAACTGACATGGCATGTAATATGTATGAAAAAAACTGAACTGAACTAAACTAAACAGTAAACTGCAGTAAAACTGAACTTGAACTGACATGGCATGTAATATGTATGAAAAAAACTGAACTGAACTAAACAGTAAACTGCAGTAAAACTGAACTTGAACTGACATGGCATGTAATGTTTGCAGGGCAATTAGATGGCATTCTGGTTTCCTAATGCTGGTATTGACCTAAATAATCCAGTACAAGAAGAAGAGCATGATCAGCAACAATCTGAGGAGCATGCAAATAGGGGTGAGCAAGTTAGAGGCAATGACCATGTTTCTGGGAACACTGCAGGTGCATCTACAGACTCAGGGATGGCTCACACAGGGGACACTATTTCAACAGATGATTCAGGTGGAGAAGATGAAGTTCAGTCGACACCTACCCTAACTCCAGTTGAAAAGCCGTATCCAGATATGATGTTCGATAGTTGGGAACAAGCAAAAATGTGTTACAACAGATATGCAAAGCATGTAGGTTTTTCAATAAAGTCTAGCACATCAAGAAACTCTACTGTTGACCTGCTGAAGGACAAATGTATGTTTGTATGTAACAAAAGTGGCAAAAATAAAGACATTAACAAGCAAGAAGTACCACCAGTGCGCCAGCAGAACCGTACCATAACAAAGAAGACTGACTGCAAAGCGCGTCTTCGAGTTAAGAGGAGGGGTCAGAAATGGCATGTAACAATGTTCATTGAGGAGCACAATCATCCATGTCTAAAGAAGTTCTTGTTGAAAAGATTCATGCGTTCACATAAAGACATAAAGGTATTCCAAAAGAAAAAGGGAGTTTGTCAAGCTACTACACCAGGTTAATCTTTCTGCTGGAAGGGTGATGTCAATAATGGCAGAACTATACGACAAGCTGTCAAATGTTCCTTATGAAAGAAAGGATGTAAGTAACTACATGGCAACAATTGATACAGCAGCACAAACACAAAACGATATGTCGAAGTTGCTTTCCCACTTTGCTAAGATAAAACAGGAAGATCCAGATTTCTTTGTTAAGATAGATGTTGATCACGATGATCGGGTTAGAAGGATTTTCTGGGCTGATGGACCAGCGAGGGCAGCATACAAGACATACAATGATTGCCTATCGTTTGATGCAACTTATATGACCAACTGTTATAAAATGCCTTTCGCTCCTTTCATAGGAATCAATAGATATTGCCAATCTATTCAGCTTGGTTGTGGATTCCTACGTAATGAGCAAGAAGCAGATTATATTTGGCTATTTGAGGCTTTTCTTGAAGCTATGGATGGTGTCCAACCAGTTAACATCATAACTAATCAGGATGGTGCGATGAGAAGTGTCATTCTGTCTATATTTCCGGATTCATGTCATCGAAATTGTAGACGGCACATCATGCAAAATGCCCAGCCAGTGTTAGGTAATGAAATGTCAAAAAATTAACCTCTACGAGTAGAGTTGAATGATACCATTGATCACAGCATGACACCTGATGAGTTTGAAAATAGGTGGGCAGAGATGGTATTGAAGTACAATGTCAGTGACAATAAACATTTGCAAGATCTTTATGACATCAGAGCATCTTTTGTGCTTGCATACTTCAAGAACAGGTTTTTCCCATTCCTACAAACTACAGCGCGCAGCGAGGACTTTAATGCGGTGCTAAAAAGGTATGTCAGCCCGCACAACAGTCTGTTCCACTTTTTTGAGCAGTACATGAAGCTTCAGGAGAGCATTGATCTGGCAGTAGATTCAAATGAATTCAAGGATGAGGACAAGATCCTAAGGATGTGGGGAGAATGGCCTATAGAAGAGCACGCCTTTAATGTGTACACGATGCCTATATACTTGCGTTTCCGGGCTGAGATTCGCAAAGTAACATGTTATAATGTAAACCTTTTAGATGGGCAACAGTTCAATGTTGTGCCAGTTACAGGCTATGTTTATGGATATGGGAAAAGAAGCTACAGAGTGGAAGCAAACTTGAGTGAAGGCATTTACAATTGTGAGTGTGAAAAAATCAAAAGGGATGGTATATTGTGCTGTCATGTGTTGAGAGTAATGGCTCAATTAGGTGATGTTCAAGAAATTCCAGACCACTACATCATACCTAGATGGAGAATACCCCCAGATGATATTGTGCCAGAGAAGGTGGAGTTGCCTCATGTTCCAGTTGACAAAAAGTTGACGAATAAAGAACGCAAACTTCTGCGGTACGGAACACTTTGTAACAACTGGACAGATTATGCAAAAAATAGTGGCTGAATCAGAAAAAGCTACAGCTTAGCTGATAAGTACATGCGTGAGTTGGGTAAAGAATTGTCTGCAATAAAAATTAGTGCAGCCTCCAAGAGAAATGAAAAGAGAAAACAAACTAAAAAGCAAGGGGAGCCGTCGGGTGCTGAAAATGTAGGTGATGATGGCCAAGGGAGCAACACCCAGTACCAACATGTAAGGGATCCTATTATGACTACCACTAAAGGGCGTCCTGAAGAAAAACGGAAGAAGTCAGGGCTGCATCTAAAGGCTTCAAAACCTGTCGAATGCAAAGCTTGTGGTTCTGCACAACACAGTACTGCTGAATGCCCATCAAAGATCAGTACTGTTCCGGAACAAAAAGAGATCAACTTCTTCCGCGATATGATATAGTTGGTGCAAGTTTCCTATGTAATAGAAATAATGCGTCTTGTAATTTAATACATTTAAATTTGTTTATGTGAGACTTGGTGGCAAATGTATGGTTTGCATTCTGCTTGGAAAATAGATTGTGTGACCTACTATTTAAGTGGTTTCATTTAAATAAAACTATTACATAGGTGAAACTATGAGATGCGGACTTACAAATGTTTCACACCCCCTAGCAGAGAAAGAGGTTTGTGCATGTATGTTCTCGAGAACAAAAATGTAATACACAATGAGATTCAAGGATGTACATCTTTCAATTAAAAAAACATCTGCCATACTGGTTGTGAAGTTTCTTACATGTAGGTGAATTTAGAACATAAGTTCTGCTCATGGTACAATGTTTTCGCTCCATTCAAGCCACTTTAGGGTGTACTGCTTCCTGATGATAGGCATCTCCAATGGGTTGATTGCAGCAAGCATTTTCCTACCATTCCACAACTCAATGAACTTGACCATGAGGTACCCGCAATCATACCTAGACACATCATACAAAAAGTGAATTTAGGATGTATAAGTGGGATGATGAATATGCTAAACATGATGAATATACTGACAATTTTTTATACCCAAAGGATGTATATACTGACAATTTTTTACATCCAAGTAAAAAGTAAACATGCAGCAGAAACAATGCTTAGTTTGTGTATTGCAAATGTACAAAGATGCAATAGGATGTATAAATCACCATTTTCATACATGTAATCATCACCACATCCATACGAGGATGAACATGCAGCAAACACATGAACACTATGGTCGGGAGGTAGTTTCTTCACATTCTTAAAAAGTGAATTTAGGATGTAAGTAGTTGTGATACTGAAACATTGGTAAAACAAAAAAAATAAAGAAAATGACGGCCAGTGAGTTGAACTTACGTTGTCTTCTGCATTGGAGTATCGATGTGCACTATAGGCCACTTGTCAATTTTAATCTTGGACTCGATGTAGTTTTCAGCCCACATGTACTTTATTGAACCAATAATAGCCCTATAATCTTTCTGTAATCCACAGTTACCTTTAGCCATAATTGAATCGAACACCTCAAACCTTTCAACCTTCAGATTCAACACGATCAGGTAGTAGTGACCATTGAACAGTTTTATATCAGGGGTGAGGTCTTGCAAAACTGGAAACATGACCTGCATACATCAAGTAGAAAGTACATATAGTAAGTGCGGGGAGAAGGGAAAATGTGTTACGAAATAGAATTAAAATGGAGAAGAATGTTACATTCTAACCTGCTCTTTATGATCCAAACGATTTTCATCTGTACATTTGAATATTTTCTTAACACTTCTATCATGAATGCACATGACACCCCTGAGCTTAGTCTTCAGAAATTCAGTGTTACATGCACAACAATAATGAGCAGAACACACAGAAAGTAAGAAAACCAAAAATGTTTCTATAATCTGGAGAAAAATAAATGTAAAAAAGAAATGTAAAATGTTGTTTGGAAACTCACCGCTACCCATAATGGCATCACGTGCTTCTTCTTGGCAGCCATGTCGGGAGCAAGCACTCGAAGTGCCATTTCACATGTGGAGTTGCTCAACAAAGCTCCTGGCCTAACAGAATCGGCAAGATCTCTCAGATGGATGTAGAAACTACCATTGTCAATGATGTGGTTTTTGTTAAGGTCATCTTTGGTCTCACCAACATAGGCACAGACTCTATTGTAGACCTCATTTGTATACTTTGTTGCAATCTCCTTCTTGCTACACTCCACATATGGTGACTTCTGGTTTTAGGCTGGCTTAACAATCCTCTTGTTATGTGCTTGAGGGATGGGTGTGGAGCTATTTGGTCCCACAGATTCAACAAGCACATGCTCGGCAATGGACTTGGCTACTGCATTTGGTGTCCTGACTGGCATTTCAACATTTGCGTAAATCTTGTCTAGAGAGTCACCACTGTCCTCATTGCTTGAAATAATAACCAGTTCTTGAGATTCTTTGAGTGCTCCCTCTGTTTCAACTGCAGATGCACCTTCATTTCCTTGGGTTTCGAATCCCAGATCAAAAGAGGGGCAATCCTCAATTAGCTCTCACTGTTTCCTCTCTGAGTTTGTTTCCGAGGTGCCAAACCGGTGGTCCAAATTCCTATTCATGCTATTGTGCAGATCAACTTGAGGTTCCCCGGGCATCCCCGCATGTACAACATTTGCCTTTGCTTGAGCTGTAGCAAATCTTGTTAATCTCCTTGGACTATCGGCCACTACCTTTGCAACAACATTTCTTTGTCTCCTATTCTTGGGACTAAATTCTGAACTGACATGCGCAATCATAGGAGACATTGACCTAGTCAGTGGCCTCCTACCCCCTGTTGGAGTGCATTCTTCTTCTGGAGGTGTACCAACAACAGTAGCTGCAGCTCCATCAAGCTTGTGTTTCTCATCATCTTGATTTCCTATGATGTCAGTAGGTACTGTTGTCAACGATGAAGGTGGAAATGATTCCCCCTTATCTGATGAATGGCCTTCTGCTTTAGAACTAGACACCGAACCATAAATCTGCAGCTTCTTCAGTGCATCATCAGGTGTGTGAGTTTGCACATCACCAACACACTCTGCTTGGGTATGTTGCAGCTTACTCCTGTCAGCTTTGTCATCAGGCATGCAACTGTCATCAGCTTTCCTCTTCTTTGAATTGCAAATGGACACAACATGTGGCAACTCTGAATTTACATCCATTTGTTCTTCAGGGACAACTTCTGCAAGATCAGGGACAACTTCAGCAGGATTAGGGACAACTTCTGCAGGATCAGGGACAACTGATGTGTAAGCAGGATCAGGGACAACTTCTGCAGGCACTTCCACGTCTTTTTGATTCTGTTTACTTCCTTGACAATCATCTTTTTTCCGACGTGTAATTCTTCTCCTCTTGGGGTTAGCCTCAGTTTGGACCACTATTGGTTGGACAACAATCGGTTGACCACTATTGCTTGTGTTGCCTTTCTCATCTGTGGCACCCAAAGATTTGATGAATGCTGCCAGGCCTTCTTCAAAAATTGTGCACATATTAATAACAGCCGGCCTGTACTTTTCCACATCCTAAAACAAAAACAAAAAATTGAGGGATGTATGATCAGAATATACTCATGTATATGTCAATGTATAATATTGCAGGGTTAAAAGTTAGTACATACCAAATTGGAGTTATTAGATGGCAAAAAATGTCTTATAAACTTGTCCACCTGGGTAGGTTCTGTTGTGAACAGGGAATTTTTTACCCTGAAACAAGGCTTGAGCTGTATATGCAGCATAAAATAAAATCAGCAGAAAGGGGGAATAAACATACAAAGACTGTTGAGAATACAAACTACCAAAAACAAAACATAAAAAATTGTAAAATGAATGAGGACAAACCTGTAATGCACCAAAGTTCCCATTGTTGTCTGTGTCCAAATCAGAAACAAGCCTGACCATCTGATTTGTCCAGACACAACATCTAGTACCATCCTCCGGCACATCTACTGAAGTTATTTCCAGTGAATCAAGATACAATATCTGCAGGAACACATTATGCACATTACAACTTGTACAAAAACTTCTCTCTGCATGTAAAAAAGGAACAAACAAAAACTTTGGCTATTTTTAGAAACTAACCATGATATATGGTATGCAAGCCTTGAACCAATTCTTACTGATCTTTGCATTTGCAGTCTGAACCAGTATGTCAACAACGAACTTGGCCCAATTAAATGTTTTAATAGCCTCTGTGTTGATCACGTGAGGATAGCACTTTGGGCTGACCTTTATTCCAGTTGTTGGCGCAAAAACAGAGCTGATAACATATATCACAAACTTCCGAAGATATGCAGTGTCTGCAGGAAATGATGGTCCTAATTGCTTCTCAATGAAAGTGACATTAGGTTGGACACCATCCTTAATCCCAAGCATCTCCAATATCAGGCTCGTGGCGTCGACATCCAGTGTATAAGGGACATCAGTATTGCCCATGGGAACACCAAGAACCTTCACAACAGAATCCGGAGTAACAGGAATTATACCCCTTTCACCGAAATCCAGAGCGCACCCATGTGGATGAAAATGATCCATCAAGAAATGGCAAAGCGCAGGATTGAGTTTTGAACACTTCATCTTGGCAATCTGTCCAAAACTAGAAGTCACCAACAAAGCAAGTTGATCTTCAGTCAAGTCCTTACAGAGCCGTACAATCTTCATGGGAGATGATCGATTAAAGAGATTGCTCTGCCAAAAACATGAGAGGAAACTTCTATCAGCCATACAAATCAAAAAAGCATAGTTCGATGTAAAAAAATGTAATCCAAATTAAAAGAAACTGAACAAAATCATGAGAATATATACAAACCTAGTTCTTCTTTTTTGATACTGTCTGGGCATCGCCAATATCAGCAGCTGCACTTCCCACATGTTCATCTACAGCTGGAACTTCCTCATCTACAGCTAGAACTTCGTTGATTTCTGGTAACTCAGATGCATTTTGATGATCTTGGTGGGTTCCACCAGCACTGAATTTATGCTGGAGCTGCAACTTTGCTTTCATCTTAGTGAATTTAGACTGGCATGCGTTGGACAGTTTTTTGCGTGAGGATTCCTGCAACACAACAAGCACAACATAAAAAACTCCTTTTAGCTGAAAGAACAGGAACATATAGTCATGAAAAAAAAGCAAAATGAAAATCATCTGTCGTACCATCGTGAACTTGAAAATGCTGTTAGAGAAGTAAGCTTGTACAAAAGGACAGGACCTGAAAACAAACACAATCAACATGGCTGAGTTAACACATGTGCTTGAGCAATAAAAATTTAACACATGCAAAAATAAAAGTGATCCAAAAATTACATGCCATAGATAACAATGATGTATTAATTATGCGAATTATACATCCTCCACGAAATCATCCACACTTGTGTATGATCAAAATTTAAAGAGCCATATGAAGTGTTAAAATAGCCATAGGATGTAAGTTATGATAATTTTTTACATCCCTTTATAAAGTATGGGAAAAAAAATTACATCCCATATAAGTGGGATGATGAATATGCTAACATGATGAATATACTGACAATTTTTGATACCCAAAACCAAAAGGATGTATATACTGACAATTTTTGATACCCAAAGGATGTATATATTGACAACTCTTTACATCCAAGTAAAAAGTAAACATGCAGCAGAACAATGCTTAGTTTGTGTATTGTAAATGTACAAAGATGCAATAGGATGTATAAATCACCATTTTCATACATGTAATCATCACCACATCCATACGAGGATGAACATGCAGCAAACACATGAACACTATGATCAGGAGGTGTAGTAGCTTCACAAATTCCGAAGACGTGACTACTACAAATCACACATATACGAACCACGAACACTTCCATGACCTAGGAAGACGAGAACAGGAGCAATGGTGCACAGAGAAGTAAATCCGCGTGTCTAACTAGCCGAGAACAGTCATATGAACAGGAAATCAAAAGCACCAGACTATGCGAAAATCAAATCGAAGCAACCCATCGCACGCAGCCTACGCAATCAACGCCTCGCCGCGCCGCCGAGAGGCAGCCGCATACAGGCAGCAAAAGCACCGCAGGATTCGAGTCGGCTAGTAGGTCACGGAGCGAATCGGCGGGCCCTGCAGGCGAGCGATGGGGAGGAGCGCGATGGGTTGCTTCTCGTTCTTCGATTCGAGGTCCGACGAGAAGCGGCGCAACCACAAAAGTAAGAACAATCGATGTAGAAGTGCTTACCACAGCTACGAAGACGGTGCTCTCCTTCCCCGAATGCTCTGCCAACAACACACCCAGCCTCGGAAATCGTCGATTCGCGGTCGGCTACTCGCCGACGACGTTTGGCGGCCTCAGAATCTTCGATTCGGGGAAGCGCAGCGCTGATAAAACCTCCAGCAACGAGAACCCCCGCCGCAAAATCGTCGATCCGCAACGCGGCGCCGACGAGCGGAGCCACGCCGATGAAACTTGACGACGCCCACTCGAGATACCCTAGGGGATTCGGCCATGGTTCCCCGCTGGAGGGAAATCGCCGCAAGACCCTGAATCGACAGTGGAGGGAGACGAGGAGGAGAACGGGAGGGCGAGAGGTTGGGGATGAAACGAGAGCAAGGAGGTGGAGTTCGAACAGGAACCGACACCTATTTTGTCGGGAAGCGACAGTTCTTTTCGGCACCACACGATGAGAAAGCGACGGAGTAGATGAGGGAGCACTATCTAAGACAAGGGAGTGCCCCAGCAAGAAATAAATTTTGCGTTTCCTTTTTAACTGAACATGTTGGAGACGTGATTTCCTTTCTAGATCCAAGATGCAATAAGCTAGTAACCTCAGCTGGGAACGTTCATTAGGAAAAAATTTAATCACATGTAGCCGGGTACGTCCGTCCGGTAGATGACATAGGAGCAAGTTTGGTTGTTTTACCAAAATTTAGAAAATAACCGATCGGCCGGATATGTCCTGTAACTTCTTTCTAAAGAACGTTATCTATCTAATTAAGCTAACGTGCCATAAATTTATTTTGGTACACGTAATACGTTGTACGTAACACTTTTATTTTTAATCTTAGACGTTTAAGTTAATATCATTGGTTGATATTTTTTAACCATATGTGGATTAACCTAGTGCCTCGAAAAAAAAACATCCTTATTCGTAATATGTTGTACGTAACACTTTAATTTTTAATCTTAGACGTTCAAGTTAATATCATTGGTTGATATTTTTTAACCATATGTGGATTAACCTAGTGCCTTGAAAAAAATCCTTATTTTACTTTTAGTATATAATAGATGAACGGTCATCTAGATCGTCAAAGAAACAAAGAATTCTTCGAGAAGCGAGTATCAGCAAAACATACGAAAATATATACAGCATCTTCCTCACGAAAACCAACAGAACTCGAGAATCGGTTCTTAGGAGCACCCGCGCGCACTTGTCGGTTTGAAAATTTGAAAATTGCAAGTTAGGCCCAGCCTCCCAGCAAAGCTACTTATGGCGATCTTGGGGAAGCCCACGTGGTTTGACTCATGTGAGAAGTGGCATGTGTCTGGTACAATCGAGAAGGCCTCGTATCCACACCACATAGTTTAGTCATCCCAAACACGCATGACGAATCGGAGCCTTACTCGCGCTTGCCTTACATGGCACAACATGCACGTCGCCACGTATCCGCCATGGCCCCTGCTTCAGCTTACACATACTAGCATATTTCCACTCTCCTAGCTTCACACTCCAGATTGCCGTGTCCGCCTTCGTTCCCCTCAACTCCATTGCAGAGTAGCTAGATACAGGTAGAGCAGCCATGGTGAAGTTGGCCACGGCGCGGGAGTGCCGCGCGTACAGCCTGGGCTCCGGCGGCGGCGAGGCGTCGCGCAACCGGCGGTGGGAGTACGTCAACGCTGGGGTGTACGTCTTCGCCGCCGTGCTCCTCGTCGGCGGCTTCCTCGCGCAGCTGTGGCCGTGGGCGGTGTCCCAGAAAACCGGCCTCGCGCTGGCCATCATCGGGCTGCTGGGCGTGGTGGGCGTGAACGCGCACGACCTCCTGGCGCACGTCGCCGGCGTCGACTACAACCTCGGGCTGGCCGGGCTGGACAGCCAGTTCGTCCTCGTAGAGCTCGCCGCCCCTGCCGTGCATCTCGTCGGCGCCGTGCTCACCTTGGTCGCGCTGATCTTCTTCGAGATTCAGGTATGGACTAGCCGTCATCTTAACTCAAGTTGCCAGTTTATTAGTCGAACAGAGTTGAAGTTTATACATACAAACTGTTACTCAGCGTCAATGTTCAGTAGTGCTCAAGATTGTCACTGCAGTCTTAGTGTTACCAACTGATCTAGATTCGATTAACATGTAAGTACTGTTTTACCTCATTCCTTGGAACAATACGTCGCAGATGGACAGAGGGTACCGGCACGGACTGGAGAAGCACGGGCTGAACCTGCTCATCGCCGGTCCAGCGCTCTGGCTCCTCGGATCCATACACAACATCTGCCAAATCTACGAGCGAGCCAGCGGGCACGTCCAGATCCTTCAGAAGAGCGTGCAGATCCCGCTTCTGCTCGGCAGCACGATCTACCTCGTCGGCGGCATCGTCAATCGACACGACATCCACACCCATTCCTCCGCTGGATTAACCCTCCTGGTAATAACCATTTGAATGACTAGCCGATTATTACTGAAACTTCAGTTCAGGAACATGTGCATAAGTGCATTACTAGCAATGTAACTGACGCGGTGGTGCACTCTGGTCTGGATGCAGGGGAGGAGCTGGGCTTGGTTCTGCCTGTTCGGAAGCCTGCTGTTCTTGGCCGGAGGGCTCTTCAACCTCCTCAAGGTGTTCAAGATGCAGCAGATGGACGGCCGGGGGCTGGAGAAGCTCCGCGGCGGCGCTCAGGAGCGGCTGAGCAGGGAGAGGGAGGGCAAGGTGCCTCTCATTCTGGAGGAGGGCCGGAGGAGGAACAAAGGAGACGAGACGTGGCCAGCGGCGGCGCGGCATGAGCCCAGGGCTGCGCCCGTGGCGCCACCTCCGGAGGGGTCTTACAAGGAAGCTCTTGTGAGCGGCGGCAACTAGCATTGCCCAGCTCAATGTGCCATAACAAGAATAAAACAGGTTGCCCGCCTCAGTGTGCCATGGCATCAGGGGGTGGAGAAGCATTGCCTTACGGCCACACCATTCTCTATTTTCATATTTTGTATCTTTCTATGTAAATTACCTCGACTTTTGCTCACTTTTTGGTACTACTTGTTAGCAAGTGTAATCGATCACATACCAGAATAATGTTTGGGCAAATGGAACGTCTCATATAGTGAAGTTGTGTTTGGATGCACAGAACTATACTCGGAATCGGGAAATCTGGAATTTGAGCCTCCAACTTCGCTGCAAAGGGGGTAAACCTGCGCCTCGCCTGTTCAAGCTCGGTGATGGTGGGAGCACGCGCACGTCTAAAAAAAAGGCGGAGAAATTTCGTCACCTCCCACCGATTTATACCACTTGGCTCGCCGCTAAAACTCTTGCCTCTATTTTTCTCCTTTCGAGCTCTCCGTTCCGATGGGAAGTTGGACGGTCAGGTTTGCATCTTCGACCTCGACACAGCTGCTAGATGGCGGTGGCAATTTCTTCTCATTGACGGTGGGTTTCTAAGCCCTAACTAGACAGGATCTGTGAGCATGTCGTAGAGTAATCAGTAGATCAGTGGCTGCTTGTTGCTAGTTTGTACATATCCTTATTCGATCTTGCATAGTATACGAAGATTTTGTATTTTGCTAGGCCTTGTTTTTGTGTAGCTCTTGTTTTTATTCAATCTTGCAATAGTTTATGTACCGGTTGTGCAGATATGCACAAAATCCTATTATTTTAGGTCATATTTTAAGCCTTTGTGGTAGATCTAGTTAAAAAATCTGTAATGCAGATGCCAGTGTGGTAGATTTAGATATAATCTTTCACATATATAGTGTTTTCTAGGTTCTTTCGGTTCTAACCGACCTCTACCTATGTTAACTGCTGGTGTGGTAGGTTTTATATTAGCGATTACAGATAAATAAGATAATGAAAGTAAAGTAAAGCAAATAAACTAAATTTTTGTATTTTTGGATTTTTGGATTAAAATATTATAGCAAATATCAAACATGATGAAAGTAGTGGAAATGTGTTTCTTATGATTAAAATTGGAGTGGGCTTCATGGGTTCACTTGTCTACTCTCTTTTTAAGTTTTAGTGGACACTAACAATTCTTCAATGGCATAATATTGATGGAACTTTAATATGTATTTGATAAGCATTTATATGGGTATCACGTCCTAACATAGACATGAGCAACACATCTCTCTTATACTCTACAAGAAAAGGAAAAATTTCAACCAATCTTGTATTAAGAATTAACAGAGCATAGCCTTAAGTATTTTGACATGATGTTTGAATACCGAATATGCTAGCTTGATTCAACAAGATTACCACAATTGCCATATCATAAACATAGCACATGCATTCACTTTATCCCTAGTGAGGCAACAAAGGAAAAGGTAAAACCATAATATATCATGAATTTGTTGTCATTATTTAATCACTACAACCATGCTACCTCATCTAATACACACTTCACGCCACACATGTTATTGCATATAAGTTGGATCAGAACAAGCACTTAAGAACGGGGTACATGATATGCATCCATCAATGCATCTTACACATAATATATTCCAATCTCATATATCAATACCATAGAATAATGATCCACCACATAATTACATATATGGTAATAAGATGTATGAAGAACAAGAGAGAAATAAATCAAGCTACTGCCACAAATCCATAGTCCAGACATGGACTACACCCCCTTTGTCATGGTGATGACGTGGAAGATCTTGGAGAAGGTGGAGATCCATCCGTCGGCGGCTCCGGTGGGGTTTCCCCCCTTCATTCTTCCCTGCTTCAGCCTCTGTTTTGGTGTTTCTGCAGTGCTCTCCTTGAGCAAACCTTGGGGGTCGTATATATAGGGGTTTTTAGGTCAAACAAAGTCGGTGGGTGAAAGAAAAAGGTCAATCGGAGGCCCGAGGGACAAACGAGATACGGTGGTGTGCCCACCCTTACTGTGCGGTTTCAGTGCTCCAGATGCTTCTCGTGGTCATTTGGGTCTTCAGACCCTTCTCATGAGGTTCCAGTGCTCCAAATGCTTCTCGTGGTGAAATATTGACATCCTTGAAGTCCTAGCTCAATTTGACTTCATTTAGCTAGGTCCCTGAATGTAAAAACAATACGCAAAACAGAGTTTTTCTGTCCTGCAGAGTTATAACCTAAATAAATAGGATCATTGGTAAATCCCCGTAAATCAATGTAAAATATAGATATAACATCATATATGTTGCAAATATGTGGAAATATGTATCAATAAACTAGAAAGTGCATGTATGTATTTTACTTGCATCAACATCACCAAGCTTAACCTATGCTCGTCCTCGAGCGTAAAGGTAATACAAATAACATGGACTTTGAAGTTTATTTCTTTGCTTCTGTATCATTATCATGCAAAGTTTTACAAGGTTCGGTCATTAAAGGATAACAAGAAGCAAATAAGCTATAAAGTGATATCCCTCACATTCTACAAAACATGCTTAATAATAAGTGGCATTGTGAGCAAATAAATGAGAAGCATTATAGACCATAAATGAGAAGCATTATGAACCTATAGAATTTTCTTTGGAATCCTTTTTTTCTTTTCTTTGGATACTTTTGACTCTTGAATAACAGAAGCTAAGTAGGGAATACATGTGTTAGTCCTCCATTAAAAATAAATATGAATGAGACAATAAAGTAAAGTTGTGGGATACGGTAATCATAAGAATGCGGCTCCACGCATCTCATTCTTACTCTGTTTAGAGACTCTTATGGTTCATATACCTCTTATAAGTAAGATGCCTCATGGCCTCTAGTACTGACAACCACATCTCATACTACTCAACTTTAGATTACCATAGACTTCTCAAAATGCATATTATTTTAACCAAATTCGCAAAGAGATACCTTCATGCCTCCTGTACAAAGAACCCAAGGAAATTTTAAAACCTCAACTGTAAAGGCCCTATATACCGGGAAGACATGACAACCGACAAATGAGCATCCTCTACAATAAACTTCTCTCTTATGTTTTCCTCTCTTTCTTTTTCCTCTTCTCTCTCTCTCTCTCTCTCTTTTCTTTTTCCTCTTTATCACGCCCCGAGACTGGGCCTTGACAAGACAGCCGCCGCACGCCTATAAACTGAGAGGCTTATACTCGCGCAAGGATAAAAATGTAGGATTAAACCAGCATAGTGGATCTCGTTAGAGATTTCTTTACAATTACACACGATTTACAACAAGATTATCTACATCGTTTCCCACCCGATGGTCCAGCCTAATCTTCGACAACGAGATCTTCCGCTAACGACGTCTACATCTAAAAAAACATGTGGGAGATGGGTGAGTACGATAAGTCATACTCGTCAAACTGATTATACACAATCATATAAATTGTAAAACATAAATGCTTTTATGAAAAACAAAAGGTGGTTAAACTATAAGGCATATTAAATCATGGACACACATGAAAGTAAGCGTTCCCGACCCGGGAGTCACAGTGGTGAAATTCCACACTTTTACACTCTGCAGATGGTACTTCGACATCGACAGCCTTGACCAGCACCACACAGGCGGTAGAAGAGCAGAGCCATTTAGCCCACTAGAACCCGAACACATGAACATACTGATGTTGATCGCTACTACGGATCCATCATCGACTCGTTCCACAACATGGCCGTCCCTAGCGGAGAACTCAGTCAGTCCCATACCTGAAATGTGACCGGTACAATATGTTTACCTTCGTAACACCAAGTTTTCTCTTATAAAACAATCATTTTCTAATCCACAAATATCATGCTCCTCTTAAGAAAGGGATCCAAGAAAGAAATTAACATTATTAGAGGCAAATATTATTTAACACAAACTAATTAAGAACTCTAAAAATCAGGGTTTTTACACTCTCTCTTTTTCTCTCTTCCTATTAAGGATGCCCATGCTAAAAACTTTCCGCTAAGATTATGCATGGTTTTGGTTAGCGGCACAGGGCTCTTCTCTAACAAATATGCATACTATAGTCTTTTGCATGATAACACCCTTATTTTGGCCGAGGTGGCCATCCAGTAACTGTTATCCCCATATTTTAACCAAATCAGGAGATGGGCCGTAATTTAGATGGGCTTGAAAGAAGATACACGTGGAGAATCTCTGAAGCGGCCTTGCACGAGAGTTTGGGCTAAATTGCCCGTGTATCTGTATATTATTAGTAGATCGTATTTAGAATTAAAAGACAGAGTCTAGCTCGTACACGGTTGGGTTTATGCCCACGTTAGACAGTCTACGGACTATAAATATGTATCTAGGGTTTCTGAAATAGAGGACAATCACGTTCACAACAAACACAAACCAGGCGCATCGCCACCTCTTATTTCGAGGGTTTCTTCCGGGTAAGCATCATGCTGCCTAGATCGCATCTTGCGATCTAGGCAGTATACGTTTATTCGTTACCTTGTGTTACTCGTGCTGAAGCGTTGTTGATGGCGAGTAGCACTATTTATCTTAGATGTTTTGGGGCTTGCATTGATGCTTTTCTTATGCATATTTGCTTAGCAATGCCGTCCCTCGATATCTAGCTGTCCTTACACCTATTCAGGTGTAAGGGCAGCACCTTGCTTGTTCGTTACTTAGTAGATCCAATCTGTTATAGTTGCTCCTTGTTTCAAGGATTAGTTTAATATCTGCATGATTAGGCCTTATGCTGGGGTTGGATGATCCGGTAGTGCGTGAGGTGTTGTTTTACCGTTCCTATAAGGGATGTTCCGGGAATTGACTTAACGTTGGTTTTTAGGCCTCTTTTAGGGATAGTTTCCATCATCTTTCATATCTGTTAGGCCCAATTACACGTAGGATGTTCCGATTATGCGGTGAAAACCCTAAACTGTCGTAGATTGGTTTAGCTTTGTTTTGATCAAGCAGGTTCCCCATGTCATCGTAAATCCAACGTGAACCATGGGGCGATCGGCTCTTTGAGCCGATCCACAGGGCAACCTGAGAGCCGATCGGGCTCGTATTTAATGTTTACGTGTCTACCATGCAGGAGACTAGTTGAAGGAATCCAACACCTTCCTGATCAGGTTTAGGTCAGGTGGCACGCCCTTGCAACCGCCAGGACGTGTGCTGGGACTTTGCGGGACGACGCGAGGCACCAGGGCCCACTTAGCAGTCTTGGGAGTCTCCCGGCTCTTCGTGTTGCTTAACCACTGCTCGCCGGTGAGTTTTGGCAGGCAACACATTCTGGCACGCCCGGTGGGACACTTTCTACAACAACCACGTCAGCACCGGCAGCCAAGATGTCGGACGAACTGATCAAGTACGAGGATCTACCTGCAGAGCATAAGAAGAAATACGATGAGCTGAAGGCCATCTTTGAAGCCGATCTCATCGGCTCTTTTGAGAAGACCCGTTCTCACGGCATCGGGTTCAAAGGATTCACACCTGAAGGCGCGTTCGAGGGATTAGATCTGTCTCTCCCTTCGGAGGAACGTACCAGAGCCCTGCGCCAAGAAATTAACTATGCTGTGGCTCATTCTCTACATCGGCATTCTGAGAGCCTGGTGAATACGCTTGAACGAGTTGCGCTTCGTGTGGTGCAAGAAATCATGAAACATCAGTATTCTCCGTCAGGACCTGCTTTAGGGACTCACCAGGGAGAGATACCATTCCACTCCAGCCCACCACTGCCATTCGCGATGGCAGCTCCACAGCAACAAGGTTCACCGGCATACGTTGTCTACAAAGTTGGAGGTGATCCTGGCGACTACCAATTCTTGTATGAGCCGCCCAAGGAAATCCCACATGGATACGTGTGCACATACGTGCCGGACTGCAACAACTGGACGCGCGCGATCCAAACTTCAGCAGGAGGAATTGCCGGAGCAGGAGCGATTGTTACGGCAGGAGGGATTGCTGGAGCAGCGGGGAGTTTTGGAGCAGATGCTGAGAAACAGGCGTGGCTAACTAAATATGCCACTGCAGCGAGTCATGAAAGCTCAACGCCTACAACCCCTACGGTGGATCAGATCAGCGCAATCTTGAGAGACCAGTTCGGTATCCTGCCGAAGAAGAAAATAATCGGCTATTCCAAGCCCTATCCCAATGAGTTTGACCTGATCCCGCTGCCACCTAAGTATCGGCTCCCTGACTTCACAAAATTCAGTGGATCAGAAGGATCTAGCTCCATCGAGCACGTGAGCCGATACTTGGCACAGCTGGGCATGGTTTCAGCATCAGAACCGCTACGTGTGAGGTTCTTTGCCCAATCTCTCACGGGTCCAGCCTTTGGGTGGTACACCTCGCTACCCCCAGATTCAGTTCGGACATGGAAGCAGCTGGAAGAACAGTTTCACATACAATATCATTCAGAAGCTACCGAAGCGGGCATCGCCGATCTGACGCAGGTTCGGCAAAGGCGAGGAGAGACGGTGTCTGAATACATTCAACGTTTCAGAACTATCAAGAACCGATGTTATTCGGTTCATTTATCTGAGAAAGAAGCAGTCGAGCTGGCCGTGGCAGGTCTCGCAGCGCCACTCAAGGATCTGACGTTCCAAGTGGAGTACAATTCGTTGGCACACATGGTCCAGAGACTAACTTCGTATGAACAGCGCCACCCAGAATTGTACCAAGACAAGTTCAAGCGCACGATAGGCCTGGTCGACGCTGAGGAGGATGAAGACCTTGCGGAAGATCAGGAAGTCGCCGTGGCTGAATGGACTCGGACGGCAGTTCCCGTGTCCTGCAAATGGGTGAAACAACCAGGGCCTCCAAAAGGGTTTGACTTTGATTTAAGCAAAACTGAGCAGATTTTTGATTTGCTGCTGAAGGAGAAACAGCTGAAGTTACCCGAAGGCCACAAAATTCCTACGTCACGAGATGAACGGTAGGCCATACTGCAAATGGCATCACACGTTCACCCACGCCACCAACGACTGCAAGGTGTTGCGCGCACAGATTCAAATGGCGATAGAGTCAGGCCGATTAATCTTCGGACAATTTGCCATGAAAGTAGACACACATCCGTTTCCTGGCGTCAACATGGTGGATCTCAGTCACTCCCTGAGATGCAAGCCAGGTTTCTCTTTTGATGTCAACATGGCAGGGCTTGGGACCCGCCATGGCGAAGATAAAGCAGAAAGCAGTCGCTCCCGTGGCAAGGAGAAAGAGGAGGCCGATCCACGCGACCGGCCCCAATATGATAACAGACGGTACCTGACAGAAAAGGAAGTGAGAAGCGTGCGGTATCAACGACCACTCTCCGCGCATCTCCTTAACAAATATGAGCAGCAGTATGACCGACGTCGGTGCTACGACGTGGATGACGAAAGATATCGTCGGTCTGATGCAGATGACAGGAGGTATCGTCGATATGATAGAGACGATGAAGGGTACGAGCGTCACGCTAGAGGGAAGTCAAGAGAGCAAGAAGACATGGATAGGCATTGGAACTGTCCTTTCTTTAAACACTGCTGGGACTCAGGAATGAGCCGATTGCCTACAATCGAGAACTGCCCAGAATGTAGACAGCAGAGGAAGGGAACAAATGAAGTTTCAGTGTTCAAGCGTCTAGGGCCTCTCCCACCTCAGAACAAACGAGCTGAGTCATCTCAAGATGAAGACTTTGAGGAGTCAGATGAAGAAGAAGATAGGTACCACCGGCCAAAGTGGTGCCCTGATGGACTCAGCCACTCTCAGAAGCGTAGGGTGCAACGGCAACGAAACCTGGAGGAAGCCGAGGCTCAGTACCTGTACACATTGAGGAAGGCACGGCCCGATCTGGCCGTGAAAATTCAGCAAACGCTGGAGACGGAGACGCGCCCGCCAAAGAAAGTGTGGCGCCCCAAACAGACAAAAGCCGATGCAGAGGCATCGGCTGATACAAACATGGTGTTCATACTCCCGTCAGAGTTTTGTGCTCCAAAGGACAAGGAAGTATCGGTGGCTCGATTCGACTGTGGTCCACGGCCAGTGATCTTTGAGAAGCCACGAGAGAGGAGCTACAGGCATTTGAAAGCTCTATACCTAAAAGGTTATATCGATGGGCAGCCTGTCAGCAAGATGTTGGTTGACACGGGGGCGGTAGTCAACATAATGCCGTATACCATGCTACGACGTTTGGGACACTCCAATGACGATCTGATCAAGACCAACGTCACGTTAAGCGATTTCAACGGCCAAGCATCATAAGCAAAAGGTGTTCTGAATGTAGATCTGACCGTAGGCCAAAAAACCATACCTACCTCGTTCTTCATCGTCGACAGCAAAAGCAATTACGCTGTCCTGTTAGGAAGGGATTGGATTCACGCTAATTGTTGCATCCCATCCACAATGCACCAATGCATCATACAGTGGGATGGAGATGAAGTGGAGGTTGTTCAGGCAGATGACTCAATCGAGATCTCACTAGCTGCCATGAATATTTGGGATGCGAACGACCAAGAGCCGCTCTCTGGAATCAGTTTGGACGGTTGTGAACGCATCGAAGCTTCAAAAAACGGGGTGAGGCTGGTCTTATCCACCGGCCTGACAGAGTAGCAAGATCTAAATCAGTAGGTGTACGTGGCAAGGCCGGTCTATGCGATCGGCCCCAAAAAATAAAAAGTAGTAATCTTATCCCAAGCGCATCACGTAGCCATAGTGGAGCACCAAGAAGTTGTAAACCCTCATTGAGCATTGCAATGAAAAAGGAGGCCGATTCTAGCAATCGGCCAAAATTATCCTCAACATGCATTTTACCTGTGTTCAGCATTGATCTAGCAGGCGATGGAAAGCTGGGGTATGGGTTTACGTCAGCTGATGAGCTGGAAGAGATTGACATTGGTCCTGGGGATAAGCCACGACCAACATTTATCAGCAAAAAGTTAGATCCACATCTCAGGGGCCTGATGATAGCCTTGTTAAAAGAGTACCCAGATTGTTTTGCATGGGATTATACGGAGATGCAGGTTAGACAGAGCATCATTGAGCATCGGCTTCCCTGAAAAAGGATTTCGGCCGTTCCAGCAGCGAGCACGACAGATGAAGGCCGAAATCTTGGTGGAAGTCAAGAAGGAGATCCAGAAGATGTTGGACGCCGGGTTCATCAGGACATGCAGGTACGCTGAATGGATTTCCAATGTCGTACCTGTGGAGAAAAAGGATGGCCGATGGCGCGTCGCCATAGATTTTCGGAACCTCAACAGTGCCACTCCAAAGGATGAATATCCAATGCCAGTAGCGGAGACATTAATCAATGCAGCTGCTGGTCATAAAATTTAAAGTTTCATGGATGGCAATGCCGGCTACAACCAAATTTTTATGGCTCCAGAAGATATACACAAGACTGCATTCAGAGTGCCAGGCTCGGTGGGCTTGTTTGAATATGTTGGCATGACATTTGGACTGAAGAATGCTGGCGCAACATACCAAAGAGCTATGAATTACATCTTTCATGATTTAATCGGCAAATTGGTGGAAATTTACATCGATGACGTGGTGGTCAAGTCTGTTTCGACGGATGGACACTTGGAGGATTTGCGGCACGTCCTGGACCGAACTAGGAAGTTCGGGCTAAGAATGAATCCAAAGAAGTGTGCCTTTGGTGTGACGGCCGGTCAGTTCCTGGGTTTCTTGGTTCATGAACGTGGAATTGAGATCGGCCTAAAAAGTCAAGAGGCAGTGCGAACGATGAAGCCACCCACCACGAAGAAGGAACTTCAATGTCTCATCGGCAAAATTAATTTCATCAGAAGGTTTATCTCCAACTTGTCAGGACGAATCGAGCCGTTCATGGGATTGGTTAAAATCAAGTCTGATGAGGAGTTTCACTGGGGGCAGAGCAACAACAGGCATTTGACGATATTAAGGAGTACCTAACGAAGCCACCTGTGTTAGTTCCGCCACAGCAAGACAGGCCGTTCTACATTTACTTATCAGTGGCTGACACCTCCATCGCATCAGTGGTGGTGCAGGTTTATGATGGTCTGGAAAAAGTGGTTTTCTACCTCAGCAGAAGGATGTTGGACGCAGAAACAAGGTACCCTGAAATTGAGAAGTTGTGCCTCTGTCTATTTTTCACCTGCACCAAGATCCAGCACATCTTCTTTGTCCGCGAAATCATCGTCATATGCAAATCGGATGTCATCAAGCACATGCTGTCGGCTCCTGTACTGAAAGGCCGACTCGGCAAATGGATGTTTGCGTTATCGGAATTTGATATCCGGTATCAACCTGCGAAAGCAGTCAAGGGACAAGCGTTGGCCGATCTTATCGTTGAACGAATAAACACGGACGTAGCCGCACTATCTGTGCGTGCATGGGCCATGTTCTTCGATGGATCGATGCCGTGAGGATGGTTGCGGCATCGGCGTGCTACTCGTGTCGCCTCGGGGGGCAACATTTTCCTTCTCCATCAGGATAGCTACCCCTTGCACCAACAATGTTGCTGAGTATGAAGCGATGTGCAAGGGAATGGAGTTGCTATTGGACGCTGGGGCGGAAGCGGTTGAGATTTTTGGAGACTCCAAATTGGTGATTTCTCAACTCACGGAAGAGTACAAGTGTGAGAGCGGGTCGTTCTTTCCATTATGGATACAATGCCGTGAGCTGATGACGCGGTTCAGATATATAAACTTCCATTGGATCCCAAGGTCGCAAAATACCGACGCGAACGATCTCGCACAAACGGCGTCAGGATACAAGGACGTAGCCGATGGAGCCGATTTCCAGGTGCAGTTCATGGAACCAGATGATTGGAGAGCCGATATCTTCAATTACTTGAAAGATTCGGCTCGGGGGGCACCTAAACGGATAAGATATAGGGCCACGAAGTATGTACTGATTGGCGATGACATGTTCTACAGGACATTGGAAGGATTACTTCTCAAATGTTTGGGACCAGCCGAGTCCAATCGGCTCTTGCATGAGGTGCATGAAGGTGCCTGTGGAACTCACCAATCGGCTCATAAGATGAAGTGGCTGATCAGGCGATCGGGAATTTATTGGCCCACCATGCTTGAAGATTGTTTCCAGTATTATAAAGGGTGTCAAGCATGTCAGAAGTTTGGGAGCATTCAGATGGTACCCTCATCAGCAATGAATCCTATCATCAAACCTTGGCCATTCCGAGGTTGGGGCATGGATATGATCGGCAAAATTCATCCTGCATCGAGCAAAGGCCATGAATGGGTTCTGGCCATTACAGATTATTTCACTAAATGGGTGGAGGCCGTCCCTATGAAGTCAGTAGCATCGAAAGATGTTATCAGTTTCGTGTTGGAACATGTCATTCATAGATTCGGGATTCCCCAGACTATCACGACCGATGGAGGTTCGGTCTTCGTTTCCAAGGAGTTTAGAAAATTCTGCGAGGATATGGGAATCAAGCTGATCCGATCGTCTCCATACTATGCTCAAGCAAATGGGCAGGCCGAAGCGTCCAACAAAAGCCTGATCAAGCTGATTAAGAGGAAAATCGACGAGCACCCTAGACGATGGCATGAGGTATTGTCAGAAGCTTTGTGGGCTTATCGCATGTCGTGTCATGGAGCAATAAAAACCTCGCCATACCAGCTGGTCTATGGACAAGAAGCTGTGTTACCCTGGGAAATCAAGGCTGGGTCGAGACGGATAACATTTCAGAATGATTTAACTACTGAAGAATATGCAGCCCTAATGAGCGACAGCATTGAGGATGCAACGGAACTCAGACTATGGTCACTTGAGAAAATCAAGGAGAATAAAGCTAAGGTGGCTCGCGCATATAATAAGAAGGTGAAGCCAAAGGAGTTCCAGGTTGGTGATCTGGTATGGGAAGCTGTATTGCCATTGGGGACTAAGGACAAAGTGTATGGTAAATGGTCTCCAAATTGGCACGGCCCGTACAAAGTCGATCAAGTTTTAAAGGGGAATGCATACATGCTTGAGCAATTGGATGGTGTGAAGTTCCCAGTGGCTGTCAATGGCCAGCATCTCAAGAAGTATTTCCCAAGTATGTGGGATGATGGTCAGTGAGATACGGGGGCCGATTCTTAAATCGGCCAGTAAAAAACAAATTTTTTTAGCCGACGCACGGTCATCGACTTGAGAATAAAACAGCCGATGCACGGACATCGACTTGAGAACAAAACAGCCGATGTACAGCCATCGACTTTAGAGTTGCAAAATGTTGTGGTCAGCCTGATTTCGAGGAGTGTTTGCTTGGATATCTGTCTAATTTAGGATTTGAGCTCGGTCTTATGGGCGTTTGAGGGCGAAAGGCCGATACGTTGCTATCGGCTCTTGGCGCGTTGACTTGTTTTGGCAGTCGGAAGATTTGAAATCGAACAAATGGAGAATCACATTGGAAGAACGATTTTCATTGATTCGAAGGGGAATTTTTACAAGAAAGAGTCGATGGCTCTCAAAAGATCATCCGATGCCTAATGCACTACTACTACTAGCCCTATACTACTCCTTGATCTAAGGGCCGCCGCTGTCCTCGTCGTCACCACCGTAGCCGCCGCCGGTGCTGCTGCTGGCGAGCTCCTCGTCGCTACTGCCGTAACCCTCAATGGGGGTTTCTTCCCCCTCATCATCGTCGTCTTCGTCGTCATCCGACCAGGCCCAGCCGCGGAAGCGCTTCGCCGGCGGCTCGTTGGAGGAGGTGTCGTCCTCCTCATCCTCCTCTTCTTCCTCTTCGTCGGAGGGGGTAAAGCTACCCCAGGAGAGGAGGTCATCCTCGCTCTCCGCCACCAGTTCCCCGTCGATGAGGAACCGGAGGTCGTCTTCCCCATCGGTCAGGGGCAAGTCGCCATCTGACCCGACGAGGGCTTCGGGTGGGCCATCTGGCACAAAGTCGAAGTCCCACTCCGGCTCATCCCACTGGTCGGGCTCTGGCATCGGCTCGTCTGAGGAAGAAGATTGGAAGGAGAGAGCCGATGCAGCAGAGGAGGACGATGAGTCCATGGTGGAGGAGGGCTTTTCGAGGACTAGTATGGAGCAAGAGGATGAAGAAGCAAACTGCTCGACGCGGTTAAAATAAAGGAGATATAGTGGAAAGTTAATGTTGCGGTGGTTTCCGAGGAACATGGTACCAAAACTGTTAAATCGTGCAGGGAAGTTGAGAAGGCAAGGCATCATGACGAAGGATACTGCGACGGTTCTGCTCTGCTACGACATGACTCTTCGAAGGAAAAAAACAGAGTGGTTTTGAAATTATCATTACCAAAACCAGGGGGGCATGTGTTATCCCCAGATTTTAACCAAATCAGGAGATGGGCCGTAATTGAGATGGGCTTGAAAGAAGATACACGTGGAGAATCTCTGAAGCGGCCTTGCACGAGAGTTTGGGCTAAATTGCCCGTGTATCTGTATATTATTAGTAGATCGTATTTAGAATTAAAAGACAGAGTCTAGCTCGTACACGGTTGGGTTTATGCCCACGTTAGACAGTCTACGGACTATAAATATGTATCTAGGGTTTCTGAAATAGAGGACAATCACGTTCACAACAAACACAAACCAGGCGCATCGCCACCCCTTATTTCTAGTGTTTCTTCCGGGTAAGCATCATACTGCCTAGATCGCATCAGTATACGTTTATTCGTTACCTTGTGTTACTCGTGCTGAAGCGTTGTTGATGGCGAGTAGCACTATTTATCTTAGATGTTTTGGGGCTTGCATTGATGCTTTTCTTATGCATATTTGCTTAGCAATGCCGTCCCTCGATATCTAGCTGTCCTTACACCTATTCAGGTGTAAGGGCAGCACCTTGCTTGTTCGTTACTTAGTAGATCCAATCTGTTATAGTTGCTCCTTGTTTCAAGGATTAGTTTAATATCTGCATGATTAGGCCTTATGCTGGGGTTGGATGATCCGGTAGTGCGTGAGGTGTTGTTTTACCGTTCCTATAAGGGATGTTCCGGGAATTGACTTAACGTTGGTTTTTAGGCCTCTTTTAGGGATAGTTTCCATCATCTTTCGTATCTGCTAGGCCCAATTACGCGTAGGATGTTCCGATTATGCGGTGAAAACCCTAAACTGTCGTAGATTGGTTTAGTTTTGTTTTGATCAAGCAGGTTCCCCATGTCATCGTAAATCCAACGTGAACCATGGGGCGATCGGCTCTTTGAGCCGATCCACAGGGCAACCTGAGAGCCGATCGGGCTCGTATTTAATGTTTACGTGTCTACCATGCAGGAGACTAGTTGAAGCAATCCAACACCTTCCTGATCAGGTATAGGTCAGGTGGCATGCCCTTGCAACCGCCAGGACGTGTGCTGGGACTTTGCGGGACGACGCGAGGCACCAGGGCCCACTTAGCAGTCTTGGGAGTCTCCCGGCTCTTCGTGTTGCTTAACCACTGCTCGCCGGTGAGTTTTGGCAGGCAACAGTAACCAAAACTTTAAACATGATAAACAACTCAAAATAAGTGCAATGTCATAAGTGTTTTTCATTTAAACATGGTTCCGATCTCACAACCTACTCATAATCTGTCAATCACATAACTTCACATAGTGGTGTTTTTCCTTCCATACCTTACTTTCTCATGAGCTTAAAACTACACAAAAGTGATATTTTAAAGTAGTTGGAGGCATAACACACATATTATACTTGGAATAGCAAGTGCTATATATGTAAATATGATGGATGTTTGGTTTAAGTTGTTTTTTGGATACAAGTCTTTAGCTTGTGTGGGAATTCATTTTTTTGCTAGCAAGAGATATAACAACATGCAATAGTGTATATAGTGATATTCATCTACCATCAAACAATGATACTTGATATTAAACATCTATGTATACTAGTAATAAGTAGCACTAAATAAGGCACTAGCAAATTATAACTCAGTAAGGCATTTGAAACTAGTAATACCATGCATAACTTGACTTTCAGCTTTTGTTTTCATCCCCTTTTTCTTTCCACTAGGAAGCAGTGGCGCGGCGGCACGCCGCGCCCGTTGCACCAGCAAGTATACAAATCATTGAACTCAAAAAATAGCTGCAATCATTTTGAAGATTGGGAAGTGGCATAACTTGGAAGTTCTTGCATCGCAAGCAATGTTGTCTCAGAGAGAGAGAAAGCATAGTAGATCCCAGATTTACTAAATGGGACATACATCTGGTGACTAAAACTTAAAGGGAGATACTAAATATTATGCCACGATAACTATCTATGATAATTTGTGGCTTCAGTCTTCAGAGATAGCAAATGCTTTCGGTCACCTTCATCATCGATATTTTTTTATAAAGGGTCAGCTTCACTGTCGACATCGCCAAAATCTTGATGCAATATTTCACAAAATTGTAAATTTTGTCAGAACATTTGCTGGTCAGATTCCTTGTTTTCCTCATGCATCTTCAATACCATGACCCACCATCTTGTCCTAACGTAAATACAATGCAAAGAAATAATAGTGAAGAATCTCTTCCCGCAACTCTTTCAAGGATGAAATACCACAAACAACAAAGAGATGCTAAAGTCAGTTAATCGGACATATGCATTGTGCTATAAATGCAACTATATAATAAAATAAGTTGATCTATAGTCTGCACAGTGGAGATCTATCTAACAGTTATTATCAGTTTATAAGTGTGGAGGTGACTTCAAGGTCAGTGATTGAATGTAGCAGGTTTCATCTTTTTATTATCGCTGATATTTCTGCAAAATGGTAAATTAAATATTTGGGCAATTGTTCAGGCTTCACAAATACTGACAGTGCCTCAAAACTTCTCAAATGGTTGCAACACCCTAGAAGCAAACTTAGATCAGAAGATATGTGTGTATCAGTATTCTATACTAAACATATATGTCATGCTTTATATGTTCCACGTATTGCAGAGATAAACAGAGCACTGCAATGGAGTTTATGCATGCTATTGTGCTTATGAAAGTAATTATCAAAAATAATATACAAACATGTCTTATTTTCTGATGGTGTTGGGAGGAAGGATGATGGAATACCATTTTATACCTAAGGCAATAACTTTCAGGTGACCATCAGAAACTTGCATTTGCTATGACATTCTAGCATCAACAACAATAACTTAAATATACCAATAGTGTACTAAGCACACATCAGGGGATAAACATATAACCTAAGGACTGCTAGTATTAACTTTAGTGTAGTTTGAACTTCCACTGCATATTAATTTGCACAAAAAATCTGATTTATTATCACATAATCATGTAAGGATCGTATTCTTCAGAGGCATCATCAAATCCTTACTCGCTGTGGTGATATCCTAACAGCGTTGTACCTGAGACTACAGATACTTGTTGCGAATTAACAATTAAAGGAGATATTATATAGATAGCCTATTAGGATACCAAATTATTTATTTATTGTTGTAGTGGCAATACATGTTAACCAAGACTGGAATTCAAACTCCAATTAATTCAAAGGATGGAAACATAAGATTTGATGCTGGGGTGAACAAAAAGTCTGGAAAAAAAAAACACAAATGGATGAGCTGATGAAGAAGTTCATTGGTGCCAACCGATTTACTATGGGGAAATAAAAAAGAATTTAAATGCAGGAAGGAGAAGAATCAACATGAGTGTTAACTTCACATGTGGAAGTAGGTAATTCTTCTCCTTTGATTTACTGAGAAGCTGAAATGCCAAGAATACACATAAAAATAGTCGAGCCGGAATTTCCTGGAAGGAGATACAAAAATGTGGACAGATTTCGTGCCTCCGAGCACCGTCATCAATCGAAGGATGCAATGCCCCCGAGAAACACAAGAAGACATAAAAACAGAGAATCCCTGAACCAGAACATGGAACGCAGCATGTAATGGCAGATCGTCCGAGCACTTAGCTGTGCCACCTGAAAGTGGTGCGGACAAAAATAAAACACCTCACTCCACATCAGGGGACCTTCTGCTCCATCCTGAACGCCAGGATGCTGATGACGCCTGGAACAAACAGGACATAAAGTAATGGAATCATCGCCCCCATGAAGGGAAACACCTCCAGTGGGTCGGCGCAAGGCATGCACCAGGAGAACACCGCGCCTCCGAGCATCATCAACCGAAGGGTGAAATCTACACAAGGAGACATGAAAGGACATATCAATAAAATAGCAAAAAAGAAAGCAGATGACCATTGGCACATCCTGTGCCTTAAGATAGATCTCGAGCAACACAATGGCTCATCAAGTCGAAGTAAACAGGTTCCTGCACCCAATCAGGATTGGTGTGCTAAATGCACAGAAAATGTGACTGTATACTTGGTATAAGATAAAACCAAAAGCATTTGCAATGGAACAATCAGAAAACTAATTTTATTGGCACTTGCATTCAGTGTCCTCTAAGTTAGCAGTCCACATAAAAAACCTGAACTTGTCTACCATTGCCAACATCATTTCGTACATGTGCACTCTTCAAATTTTAATCTATACCTAATGAAGTATCTGCCCAGCAACATACTCATTTTCCAACCAATACTGAAGTTAAACTCCTAAAATTTTAATCTATACCTGCAGAAGTATCTTGCCAAGCGACATCCTCATTTTCCAGCCAACAGTCAAAGATACTTTCTGGGGGTCGCAATCCGGGGTCGCAATCCTCCAGTACGAAGCTGAGCTGGAGCATCAGCCTCGAATTTTGACCTGCACCAAGCCCAGGTCGACATCCTGGAAGGCTGCGAGCTGTAGCAGATCTAGATCGTGAAGAAACCTCCCACGAGGTCCATGTCCTCGGTGGCGCGCTCGAAGGCCGCCAGCACCTGGTCGAGGGAGTCCATGACGCCCATCTCCTCCAAGAAGGCGTTGACGAATTCCTCCCTGACGGTCTGGGAGGCGCGGACCTGGATTTTCTGGCTGAGCAAGCCAATATTCATGTTCCCCTTGCCCTTGGCGACATAGACGCCGTCGGGATCCTCGGGGTCGGCAATGATGCTGAGCTGCATGGTGTTGCCGGCGTTGTTGACGCCCACGAGCCCCAACCTCTCCCTGCAGCTTTTAGGACATCTGACGGCCACCCCTTTTACGACTTGGAGATGCTCTCTAGCCGCACCCCACCGGGATGCTCGTCGCGCCGGTTACTCCTGGACCTAGAGCCAGATGCGGCGGTATCAGAGACACCCTCAGAAGCAGTGCTCGCGGAGAAGAATGAAGAGGTTGTAAGGGCATCTCCAACCGCGCGACCCAAACCGCGCCCGCGCGTCCGTTTGGGTCGAGCCGGACAAAAACGAGGCCCAGCGCGGGGACGCACCGCAAAAGCGGACGGCCGCGGCGTCCGGAACGACGCAAACCCGGCCCAAATCTGGGCTAGGTTTGCGTGGCCGCGGATGGCACGCGCCGTCCGCTCGCGTCCGCGCGCTGGTCGCCTCGTCTCCCTTGGGCCCACCTGTCGGTGACCAGGGAGACTATTAAATGGGGACTGGAGGGGATCTGGCCCTCCACTCCAGTCCCCACTCCACTCCCCGAGCAAAACCGCCGCCATGGCCCCGAAGCGACGGTTCGCTCCCGGAGCGAACAACGACGAGGCGAGCAGCAGCCGCCGTCGTCCGCCGGCGTTGCGGCCGTCGGGAGGAAATCAACGCGGCCTCCACATCGGAGAGGCCGCCCGCGGCGGTGCGGCATTGCCGCAACCGCCGCCTCTCCTCATCGAGCCGAAGCCGGAGTCCTCGGAGGAGGACCCGGACCTCCGCGCCGCCCTGATCATCTCGGCGGCGGAGGAGGAGGCGAAATGGCCGCACCTCCATGCGGCCATTCGCACCTCCGAAATGGAGGAGGCGGCGCGGCGGGAGGTGGAGGAGGCGGAGGGCTGGGAGCTCTACGCCCAGGCCCTCCAGGCGCGATGGGAGGAGGAGGAGGAGGCGGCGCGGCGGGAGGAGGCCAGGCGCCGCGCCGACGAGCAGCACCGCCAGGAGGACAGGCGCAGCGCCGACCAGCGGCGGCGCCAGGAGGCCAGGCGCCGCGCCTGGCAGGAGAGGGAGCAGCGCCTCAGGGAGGAGGCGCTGCTCCGTGCGCCGCCGCAGCCGCGGGTGGCTCCGGACCCCACTCGCCGTGGGAGGAGGCCCCGTGGTCTCCGTGGCCGGAGTCCCCGGCGCGGTCGAGCCACAACAGCGCCTCGCCGCCGGGGACGTCGACGACGTCGCCGACGACGCCCACAGGGGCTAGGCGGCGCACCGGCGGCCACCGCGCCGCCGACCAAACCCTAATAGAGGGTTTTTTTATTTTAGTTTAAATTTAAAAGCCCATATAGGGGCTTCTTTTGTTAGTTTTATTTGCCCAAAATAGGGCTATGTACAAATTTGCCCAAAATAGGGCATATATTCAATGAAATTTCGTTTAAATTCGCATTTTTTTGCTTTTTTTTCGTGTTTCTACGGTTATGCGATGCGTCCGCGCGTTGGGCGCAGCGCGCGACCCAAACGGACACGCGGACGCGGGCCGCTGTCCGCCTGTCCGCTCGGCCACGCAAACGGCCCAAACCGGACGGCCCAGCGCGTCCGTTTGGGTCGGCCGGTTGGAGATGCCCTAAGGCGGCCATGGAGGCATGGATTGGATTGGCGAGGGACGGCAGTAGCGGCGGAAGGGGAGAGATGGGGGAGATAATAAAGGATTAGCAATTCATGGTGGCAGTTTTCACGGGACGATGCAGTCACACATCCGGAGCACACGGCAGCCCTGCAGATCGCCAAGCGACCACACCGGAAGAAAGCGGTGCTGCAGGTCGTCGAGCGCCCACACGATGGATCCGCCGGTGAGATTTGGAGCCACCATTTTGGTGAGGAGCTGTGGCGTAGAAGTCAATCGAATCAGGGATGGTGGGCTGACCATGGACGCGCAAGGAAACTACAGTTGCAGAGCTGTCCTCCTAATAAATGGGACGAAGAGGAAAGACAAATGGGGCGATATCACGAAACGTGCATACACATCCCAAAGCGGCAACTCGATGAGAAACTGACACGTTAGTCACACGTGGGCTCCCAGCCACCGACCATTGATTTAAACCAAGACCGAGAAGCACGAATGCAGTCACCGGAGTGTATGAAGAAATAATGCCTAAGAGCCGGTAACCGGTTGTCCATCCAACTAAGAAAAAATGCAGATGGAAAATAACAGATTGACCAAAGAATACAATGGTGAAAGAAGATGTTACGTGTCAAAAAATGATTGGATAGAGAAGTGGATAAATAGCCAATCTACAGTGGCTAAATCACTTGGAGATGGCAAACTTGTTTAGCTTTTATATAGTGTATAATAGCATGCAACTTATTTTCATTGCGGTATTCAAGAATGGTTCATTTCAGTAGCTCTTTCATATGAATTCAAATTAATTATTATTATGGTATCATTTATTTCCCCTATTTTATTTGTTATTTTTTATTGACTTGCAAAAAATCTAATAAAAATATTGTATAATTTGAGGGATACAAAAAGGAAAAATACAAAAAGTGAGAAGGTGTGTGGAGCACACCTGTCCATTCAAGTTTTCCCTTGCATCTAGTCGTCCCATGTGGATAAAAGAGTACTAACACAAGAGTTGAAAAACAAATGAACCGATGAACATTCTGAAGGAAATCCTGAGCAACCTTATTCGGTGTATCTTTTTAAGATGTGTAAACATTATGTTTTATATAGTCATCATGTAGTTTGAGGTTTGCAGTGCGAGCCTGGTTCTTAATGCAAGTTTACATTTATATACATTGTTGCTTAACAATTTTCAAATATATTAACAATGTTTTTGGCTTTGGTTGTATGACTCTACTCCCTCCGTTTCATATTAGTCGTCGCAGATTTAGATCTATATGTACATAAAATATGTCTAGATTCGTCCAAATGGACGACAACTAATATGGAATGGAGGGAGTAGCATTTTTATATGTTGTTATTACTTGAATTGGATAAAATACAGTGGCATCGCCAAAACAACATGGTTACCGGCTAGCAGGACGAGCTGATCCATTTATGGTAAGTTCAAACTCGTACATTCCATATGGGGGTGTCCTGTATGATCAGTGAGTGCACACACACCCTATTATCTCTAGGTCACATATATTCAGAAAGCAAAATGATACTTATCACCCGGAAGATTCCAGGCTCACATCCTCCGCTACACGCGTGGATGGGGGCCCAAGATACCGGCCTTATGTCTTCGTATTTCTTTTCCCTCCACTCTTTTCTCTGCATCTAGTTTTCGTCACTCTAGCGTCAGTTTCTTCCCCATCGCACATGCACCTCCTCCCCATGCTTGTTTCCTACACCTCCTTCCCCTCTCACCAGTGACCTGCACGACCTTTCTCTCTCATGTTGGTGCCATGTACGACATTTCCCTCTTGTCGGTGTTGGTCACTAATGCACAGTGCAAAGCGTCACCGTTGTTGTGGTGGGAGGTGTAGGAGTCTTGCAGTGCCTCCTTCTGAGCCAGAATCATGGATGACGGCCGTGAATGAGAAATGGGGCTGCTAGGCGCTAATGTGAGCTGTGTGTTGCGGTGCTATGAAGGAAACCTAATGGTGTTGCAAAGGGTGTCTTGTGGTACTACGAGGGAGCACCACCGGTGCTGCGACTGAACTCGATGGTGCTACGAGGGGTGTGCGGTGGTGTGATAACGCGTGAAGCACACGTCCGTTGGGAACCCCAAGAGGAAGGTGTGATGCGTACAGCAGCAAGTTTTCCCTCAGTAAGAAACCAAGGTTATCGAACCAGTAGGAGATGAAGGCCACGTGAAGGTTGTTGGCGGAGGAGTGTAGTGCGGCGCAACACCAGGGATTCCGGCGCCAACGTGGAACCTGCACAACACAATCACAATACTTTGCCCCAACTTAACAGTGAGGTTGTCAATCTCACCGGCTTGCTGAAAACAAAGGATTAAACGTATGGTGTGGAGAATGATGTTTGCTTGTAGAAAACAACAGAGAACAGAGATTGCAGTAGATTGTATTTCAGATGTAAAAGAATGGACCAGGGTCCACAGTTCACTAGTGGTGTCTCTCCAATAAGATAACTAGCATGTTGGGTGAACAAATTACAGTTGGGCAATTGACAAATAGAGATGCACATACATATATCATGATGACTACTATGAGATTTAATCAGGGCATTACGACAAAGTACATAGACCGCTATCCAGCATGCATCTATGCCTAAAAAGTCCACCTTCGGGTTAGCATCCGCACCCCTTCCAGTATTAAGTTGCAAACAACAGACAATTGCATTAAGTATGGTGCGTAATGTAATCAACACAAATATCCTTAGATAAAGCATTGATGTTTTATGCCTAGTGGCAACAGCACATCCACAACCTTAGAATTTTCTGTCATTGTCCCAGATTCAATGGAGGCATGAACCCACTATCGAGCATAAATACTCCCTCTTGGAGTTACAAGTATCAACTTGTCCAGAGCCTCTACTAGCAATGGAGAGCATGCAAGAACATAAACAACACATATGATAGATTGATAATCAACTTGACATAGTATTCAATATTCATCGGATCCCAACAAACACAACATGTAGCATTACAAATAGACGATCTTGATCATGATAGGCAGCTCACAAGATCTAAACATGATATCACAAGAGGAGAAGACAACCATCTAGCTACTGCTATGGACCCATAGTCCAAGGATGAACTACTCACGCATCAGTCCGGAGGCGGGCATGGTGATGTAGAGCCCTCCGGTGATGATTCCCCTCTCCGGCAGGGTGCGGGAGCCGATCTCCTGAATCCCCCGAGATGGGATTGGCGGCGGCGGCGTCTCTGGAACTTTTTCCGTATCGTGGCTCTCGGTAATAGGGTTTTCGCGACGGAGGGATTTTATAGGCGAAGGGGCAGCGCAGGGGGGGTGCCCGAGGGGCCCACACCATAGGGCGGCGCGGGACCCTCCTTGGCCGCGCCGCCTTGTGGTGTCACCACCTCGTGGCCCCACTTCGTATCCTCTTCGGTCTTCTGGAAGCTCCGTGGAAAAATAAGACCCTGAGCGTTCGTTTCGTCCAATTCCGAGAATATTTCCTGTGTAGGATTTCTGAAACAGGAATTGGCGCTTCGGCATCTCGTTAATAGGTTAGTGCCGGAAAATGCATATAAATGATGTAAAGTGTGTATAAAACATGTGAGTATTGTCATAAAACTAGCATGGAACATAAGAAATTATGGATACGTTTGAGACGTATCAAGCATCCCTAAGCTTAGTTCCTACTCGACCTCGAGTAGGTAAACGATAACAAGGATAATTTCTGAAGTGACATGCTGCTATCATAATCTTGATCAATACTATTGTAAAGCATATGAAATGAATGAAGTGCTTCGAAGCAATGGTAAAGACAATGATTAAACAACTGAATCATATAGCAAAGACTTTTCATGAATAGTACTTTCAAGACAAGCATCAATAAGACTTGCATAGGAGTTAACTCATAAAGCAATAGATTCTTAGTAGAAAGTTTTGAAGCAACACAAAGGAAGATATAAGTTTCAGCAGTTGCTTTCAACTTGTAACATGTATATCTCATGGATAATTGTCAACACAAAGTAATATGATGAATGCAAATAAGCAAGTATGTAGGAATCAATGCACACAGTTGACACAAGTGTTTGCTTCTAAGATAGAAAGAAGTAGGTAAACTGACTCAACATAAAGTAAAAGAAAGGCCCTTCGCAGAGGGAAGCATGGATTACTATTTTTGTGCTAGAGCTTTTATTTTGAAAACATAGAAACAATTTTGTCAACGGTAGTAATAATTCATATGTATTATGCATAAGACATCCTATAAGTTGCAAGCCTCATACATAGATTACCAATAGTGCTCGCACCTTGTCCTAATTAGCTTGGATTTACATGGATTATCATTGCATAACATATGTTTCAACCAAATGTCACAAAGGGGTACCTCTATGCCGCCTATACAAAGGTCCAAGGAGATAAATCGCATTTGATTTCTCATTTTTGATAGATCTCAACGAAGGACATCCATACCGGGACAACATAGAAAACAGATAATGGACTCCTCTTTAATGCATAAGCATTCAACAACAAATAATATTCTCATAAGAGATTGAGGATTAGTGTCCAAACTGAAACTTCCACCATGATTCATGGCTTTAGTTAGCGGCCCAATGTTCTTCTCTAACAATATGCATACTCAAACCATTTGATCATGATAAGTCGCCCTTACTTCAGACAAGACGAACATGCATATCAACTCACATGATATTCAATAAAGGTGTAAAAAGTTGATGGCGTCCCCAGAAACATGGTTACCGCTCAACAAGCAACTTATAAGAAATAAGATACATAAGCTACATATTCTTTACCACAATAGTTTTTAAGGCTATTTTCCCATGAGCTATATATTGCAAAGACAAGGAATGAAATTTTAAAGGTATCACTCAAGTAACTTACTTTGGAATGGCAGAGAAATACCACATGGTAGGTAGGTATGGTGGACACAAATGGCATAGGTTTTGGCTCAAGGATTTGGATGCACGAGAAGTATTCCCTCTCAGTACAAGGCTTTGGCTAGCAAGGTTGTTTGAAGCAAACACAAGTATGAACTGGTACAGCAAAACTTACATAAGAACATATTGCAAGCATTATAAGACTCTACACTGTCTTCCTTGTTGTTCAAACACTTCACCAGAAAATATCTAGACTTTAGAGAGACCAATCATGCAAACCAAATTTCAACAAGCTCTATGGTAGTTCTTAATTAATAGGTGCAAAGTACATGATGCAAGAGCTTAAACATGATCTATTTGAGCACAACAATTGCCAAGTATCAAATTATTCAAGAAAATATACCAATTACCACATGAAGCATTTTCTGTTTCTAACCAAATAACAATGAACGAAGCAGTTTCAACCTTCGCCATGAACATTAAAAGTAAAGCTAAGAACACCAGTGTTCATATGAAACAGCGGAGCGTGTCTTTCTCCCACACAAAGAATGCTAGGATCCGAGTTTATTCAAACAAAAACAAAAACAAAAACAAAAAATATAGTTTCACTAGAGGTGACCTGATAAGTTGTCGATGAAGAAAGGGATGCCTTGGGCATCCGCAAGCTTAGATGCTTGAGTCTTCTTGAAATATACAGGGATGAACCACGGGGGCATCCCCAAGCTTAGACTTTTCACTCTTCTTGATCATATTGTATCATCCTCCTCTCTTGATCCTTGAAAACTTCCTCCACACCAAACTCAAAACAAACTCATTAGAGGGTTAGTGCATAATCAAAAATTCACATATTCAGAGGTGACATAATTATTCTTAACACTTCTAGACATTGCCCAAAGCTACTGAAAGTTAATGGAACAAAGAAATCCATTCAACATAGCAAAAGAGGCAATGCGAAATAAAAGGCAGAATCTGTCAAAACAGAACAGTTCGTAAAGACGAATTTTTTAGAGGCACTTAACAGGCTCAGATGAAAAAGCTCAAAACTAATGAAAGTTGCGTACATATCTGAGGATCACGCACGTAAATTGGCAGTTTTTTTTGATTTTTGTACAGAGAGATCTATGCAAATTCGTGACAGATAGAAATCTGTTTCTGCGCAGCAATCCAAATGTAGTATCAACTTTACTATTAGAGACTTTACTTGGCACAACAATGCAATAAAGTAAAGATAAGGAGAGGTTGCTACAGTAGTAAAAACTTTCAAGACTCAACAAAACAGTAGTAAAAACATACATGGGTTATCTCCCAAGAAGTGCTTTTCTTTAACGCCTTTCAGCTAGGCGCAGAAAGTGTGAATCTTGTATTATCGAGGGATGAAGCATCAACATTATTACCAGGGGAGTTGGGAGTTTTCTCAACAATGCATTGTATCTTGTCTATGTAAGTAACTCCTCTTTCGTTTCTCTTAGGCTTACTATCCTCATCAAACAAATTTTCAGGAACAAGCCAAGCATAGTTATTTTCTAGAGCTTCATGCATCCCTAGGAGCTTACTAGGTATTGGTACTTTAATCTCCCCCTCACCATTGACGTTATTAGTGTACTTTAATCTATCCATGTCCATCTTTTCAAGTGTTTTTACAAAATCGGTATAAAAGCCAAGCCTCTTATGCTTAATAAAAACTTTTCTAGCTTCTTTAGCTATATCACCAAATTCTCTAAGAAGGACCTCTAAAACAAAACCTCTCTTTTCTCCCATTTCCATATCAGAGAGTGTAAGAAACATATGTTGCATTATTGGATTAAGATTAACAAATCTAGCTTCCAACATGTGTACTAAAGAGGCAGTATCATCATCAGAACTAACACCAGAAAATTGCTCTCTCGTAACAAGATTTAGTAAAGCAGGTTTAATTTCATAGAATTCTGTTGTAGTAGCAGGTGGAGCAATAGGAGTGCATATAAAATCATTATTATTGGTGCTAGTGAAATCACACAACTTAGTGTTTTCAGGAGTATTCATTTTAATAGTAATAAAGACAAGTAAAGCGAACTAAATAAAGTAAAGTAAAACAAGTAACTAATTTTTTTGTGTTTTTGATATAAAGAAAGCAAATAAAATAGAAAATAAAATAAAGTAAAGCAAGACAATAAACAAAGTAAAGAGATTGGATGTGAGAGACTCCCCTTGCAGCGTGTCTTGATCTCCCCGGCAACGGCGCTAGAAAAAGAGCTTAATAACGCATGAAGCACACATCCGTTGGGAACCCCAAGAGGAAGGTGTGATGCGTACAATAGCAAGTTTTCCCTCAGTAAGAAACCAAGGTTATCGAACCAGTAGGAGATGAAGGCCACGTGAAGGTTGTTGGCGGAGGAGTGTAGTGCGGCGCAACACCAGTGATTCCGGCGCCAACGTGGAACCTGCACAACACAATCACAATACTTTGCCCCAACTTAACAATGAGGTTGTCAATCTCACCGGCTTGCTGAAAACAAAGGATTAAACGTATGGTGTGGAGAATGATGTTTGCTTGTAGAAAACAACAGAGAACAGAGATTGAAGTAGATTGTATTTCAGATGTAAAAGAATGGACCGGGGTCCACAGTTCACTAGTGGTGTCTCTCCAATAAGATAACTAGCATGTTGGGTGAACAAATTACAGTTGGGCAATTGACAAATAGAGATGCACATACTGTCAACACCCGGATTTTTAAGTCCGAGTGCCTATTATGTCATACATCGCAATCCCAGGAAATTGTTGTTGCGAGGCATAATAGTTAAGTATCACAGTCATCATTCATTACAAACCATAATGTCTTACAAATTGGAATCACATGATCCATATTACACGAATAGTTGATCTAATGATCAACGAACAAACACAAGTTCATAGCGGAAGCGTAAGATACAAGGACTCTCTAGTCCACAGGCCAACGCTTGACGTTAGAAGCTCCTAGTTGTGGTAGACGTCCTGCTGATCGTCATCCTCGTACTGCTGCTCGGCTTCATAGTCTGACCATTTGAATAGCCAGGGACAAAGCCGTGAGTACTTTAAGTACTCGCAAACTAATACTAAAGTAAGTACTAACATTACTATTGAGAGTGTTCTAAGCTCTAAGTTTATTTGCATAAAGCCAATTTTATTTGATAAACATTTTAGTAAACAACTCCTCAAGTGCTAACTAACTCAAGTGGGAACATTAGTGTCATTCCCACAACTCTGTTGTGATTCAAAACTCAAAATCACCGTTCAAGTTCAAGTTCAAAAATCACAAGTCACAAGGATATAAATTCTGATGACGGAAACAGTATGGCCTTTCCAATTGTCCATATCCACGGACGCGGCTATTCGAATAGTTCTACACTCTGCAGAGGTTGCACACTTGTGCCACAACATTTGATTACATCCGTCAGGGATAAAACCCCGAATAATCGTAACTCAGTACGCGGATCATCAACCGTTAACCTTTCACTTACACACCCTAGTATAGGCACCTCTCCCCATGAGCTTGGCCTCCCGGTGAAAACCAACTGTTAACCCGGGAACTGCACAGGGCTTGGCCGTACAATTCACCTCAATTCACATCATTTCTCAACAACGGAGGCAGCCTCAAGCGTAACCCCTATGACGTGTGTTCAGAGGGAACCCATAGTAAGACGCATAAATTTCCAGCTAAGCCTTACCCATAATCAGGTATCGTGGGGGTACTCAAAAATTGGAAAGGTATCGCATCCAACTCAATCATCAGTTTTTAGCCTAAATCACCAAGTCAATTTCATGTCATATTCACCTTCAAAATCTTTCAATGGAAATGATTCATCATTCCAAGGTTTTCACCATCATCATTTCATAAACACATGTTCCCATCTAGAGTAGTCATTTTTAATTTAGCACTAGCAACTATGTATGAGGTGTGCTAAGTACTTGCTTTGCTTCTAGGCTAAGGTTGATACTCATGTACTAATCCAAATACTAATCAAGTGAATAATAAATCAAAAATACTTTGATAAACCAAAAGTAATTAAAGCTTGTAAAGTAAAACTGGGAAATAGGATCATAAGCATAAAGTAAATGGGGTAATGCCTTGCTCATGGTGAGCTTTGCACTTTGCAAGAGTATTATCTTGCCTTGGTTGGGGAATTGGTCAAAGTGGTCTTCTTCTCCTTGGAAGTAGACCTCCTCCTCCTCCTGGTACTCCTCGGTACTAGCGTCTAAATTACGAATACGGAGTACACAATCATCACACCAAACTAATTTACTAAACTAAGCACACTCATGAGCTACACACTTTAAACTAGCATCATACACTAATATTGGGTGGATGGATGTGTTCTTTTTATCATTTAAGAAAAATAATTTCCTCTCATACTAAACTTAAATGTTACTTTGAATTATTCAGAGAAATAATTTCCTCTCATTATCTTATTAAGATTTAATTTCTCTTATGCATAATATGTGACCTAGGTTGACCCAAGTCAACCTCTTCACACTTATCATTTTGAGAAAATGATTTAAATGAGGTGAGCACCTCATACTATTTAGTTTTTGCATAACAAGGATTTAATATCACCAACACTTCTTATGAGACCTAATTGACCAGAGTCTCCACTTCATTTGGAATTGGTGGTGACAAGATTTAAATGAGAGAAACTCTCTCATAAGATTTCTTAATAGTTTTGGACAATATCTTTGACTAGAAATAGCCATAAAGTCATTTAAATCAACTAAGCCATGATCATTCAAAGTAAGCATGGCATATTTTTGTAAAAACAATTACTATAAGTGAAATGTGAATTATTGGAGGTGGAATTAACTGAAAAGCATTTATGGTTGATTTTTAAGAATTATTATAAGGCAGAAAAGTCCCAGCCTTGTTTATTTTGTCACTTTAATTCCACAATAGATCTAGGGTTCTATCCAGTGGCATTGTGTAGATAAAATCCTAAGCTTTCCAACAATATCAAGTTTGTAAAATTTGGTCGAGTAGATTTGTCCCTATTGAATTTTAAACTTGGCATCAGATTGTATATTTTATTTATTCTGGAAATTTGAATTTGAACAGGTGGGCTCGCGCGGGAAACTAGCTGGGCTGCAGAGAGAAAAAGGATTTGGGCCGGCCCACTTCGCGTTCAGCGCGAGCAGGCCGTCTGACTGCAGGTCCCATGCGTCAGCGGGTCATAACGACCGAAGCGGTACGCGCAGGCCTGCGCCGTGGGATTAGGCGAGGATCGGACGGTTGGGGAGCGTCGTCGTCGACGGCGAGAAGGGAACTCACTGCGACGGCGGTAGGGGGTCGGCGAGCTCGTCGGAGCTCCGGCGGTCGTCGGCGATGTGCGCAGCAACGTTGGAGTGGATGAGGAAGCGCCTGGAAGCAGTTGCGTCTCCAACGGCGGCCTCCTGCTCCGGCGAACTCCGTGTACTGGCGGCGGCGGCGATCTTGCAATTGGAGCAGTGGGGTGGCTAATTGATTCAATTGAGAGGTCGAGGAGAGCTGTGGTGAGGAGAGGAAGGTGTTGGCGTGCTCAGTTCAGTGGGAGGGGCTCCCCTTTTATAGGCGCGGGAGGTGGCCGTGGGGCGGAGCGGCAGTCGTCGTCGTCGTCGCCGTTCCAAGGTCGCGAAGGGGCAAGGCGTGGGCGCGTACGGTGGCTGGTGTCCTGGCGAAGCTGACGCGCGTGATCGTGGCGCGGCAGGGGCTCTGCAGCGATGGTGAGCTTGACGGGAGCGCGCAGGGCATGGCGGTCGGTCGTGGATGCGGTCGTCGTCTGCGGCGTTCCCGCGGGCTAATGGGCGTGTCCAGGCGATCCAGGGACTTGTCCTGCGTCGACTGGCGTTGAGAGGAGAGGTCGAGGTGGCGCAGGGGCTCCGGCGTCGTCACGCTCTGGCGCGTCCAGGGCGCTCGCCGTGCGTGCCCTGGCGCGTGCGTGTGCACATCTGGGCGCGTCTGGCCACGTCGATGCTGGCGCGTGCAGACGTCGTGGTGACCAAGGGGAAGCACGGGCTGGCTCAGGAGAGTACGGAGAACGTCCAGGACATGGTGGTTCGGGCCAGAGATGGCTAGGGGTGAGAGTGGCATGGTGGTGGCATGCCATGCCACGGCATGGCATGGTTTTGACCATGGTGAGCAAGTGGAGGGGTGGCAGGGGTTGGCACTGGTGCTGATGGGTGTGGTGAAGTTCCAGGGGTGCAGAGAGGGTCAGGGTTGGACCAAGTCCAATGTAAAATTTCAGCATGGGCTTCATTTTTCACCCTGCCTGCCAGGTGTTTGTGGTAATGCCCGCAAGAAAATAATTTTCGAATTTTGAGAAAATTTTTGGTGGAGTGTAATCATAGATTAAATGGAGCATTTTGGTGGTGGTGATGATCAAAATAGAATTGAGATGCAAAATCACATTTTGCATATGATCTTGCATATGTGAGTTTGTTCCAACTTTGCTTGATTCTCATTTGAATTTGATAAGGAATTTGGGGTGGTGGTTTTGGGCAAAGTTGAAGTGCTTGATGTTGTCTTGGATGAGGTGCAAAGAGTTGACAAAGTGTAGAAGTGAAAAGTTAAAAACCAGGGGCTCAAAGTGGGTATCAGGTTAAAAATGGCACATATGACCATAATCATATGTGAGCTCAATTTTGATTCAAAATTGATTTGAATTGTGTTTGTTTGATTCCAAAGGTGTTAATAAGTGTTTAGTATCCATTTACAACTAATGGTGCAAACCAAAATGGCCTAGATCAAAGATTTGTAAAAATGGCATAGGCCATATGTGAGTGTGAAGTTGATTTTTAGAAGTTCTTTTCTATTTTACTTTTATTTGACTTTGGTTGATCAAGTGATCATTGCTAGGGTTTTTAGAATGAGAGTAACACACAAACAAGCATCATGGCAAAAGCACACTCAAATAAATTAATAAGGTGAGCTAATATGCATAGTCCTATATGATGAGAAAAAGTTTTTGTTGGCTCTAATTTTTGGATTCTTGAATTTCTCTCTTGTTTCTTTTATTGAAAACTTGGGACGTTACAAACCCTTCCCCCTTACAAAAGATCTCGTCCCGAGATCTAGAGAAAAACTAGGTACTAAAGAGATCTGGGTATTCCTTCTTCATGTCTTCCTCGCGTTCCCAAGTTGCTTCTTCTTCGGTGTGATTACTCCATTGTATCTTCAGGAACTTGATACTTCTGGTGCGGGTGGTCCTGAATGCTTCTTCAAGGATGCGAATCGGCACTTCGCGGTAGGTTAGATCCTTGTTGATATCAATGGCTCTGTGGTCGATGTTCTTGAATACTTCGGTCTTCTCCGACACTTCTAGGCACTTCCGAAGCAGTGAGATGTGAAACACATTGTGTACGTGATACGTCTCCGACGTATCGATAATTTCTTATGTTCCATGCCACATTATTGATGTTATCTACATGTTTTATGCACACTTTATGTCATATTCGTGCATTTTCTGGAACTAACCTATTAACAAGATGCCGAAGTGCCGATTCTTTGTTTCTGCTGTTTTTGGTTTCAGAAATCCTAGTAAGGAAATATTCTCGGAATTGGACGAAATCAAAGCCCAGGGGCCTATTTTCTCACGAAGCTTCCAGAAGTCCGAAGGAGAGACGAAGAGGGGCCACGGAGGGGCCACACTATAGGGCGGCGCGGCCCCCCCCCTTGGCCGCGCCGGCCTGTAGTGTGGGGCCCCCGTGCCGCCTCTTGACCTGCCCTTTCGCCTATAAAAAGTCTCCGTGACGAAAACCCCAGTACCGAGAACCACGATACGGAAAACCTTCCAGAGACGCCGCCGCCGCCGATCCCATCTCGGGGGATCCAGGAGATCGCCTCCGGCACCCTGCCGGAGAGGGGAATCATCTCCCGGAGGACTCTACGCCGCCATGGTCGCCTCCTGTGTGATGTGTGAGTATTCTACCCCTGGACTATGGGTCCATAGCAGTAGCTAGATGGTTGTCTTCTTCCCATTGTGCTATCATTGTCGGATCTTGTGAGCTGCCTAACATGATCAAGATCATCTATCTGTAATCCTATATGTTGCGTTTGTTGGGATCCGATGAATAGAGAATACTTGTTATGTTGATTATCAAAGCTATGCTTATGTGTTGTTTATGATCTTGCATGCTCTCCGTTATTAGTAGATGCTCTGGCCAAGTTGATGCTAGTAACTCCAAGAGGGAGTATTTATGCTCGATAGTGGGTTCATGCCTCTGTGAATCTGGAGGAGTGACAAGAACCACTAAGGTTATGGATGTGCTGTTGCCACTAGGGATAAAACATTAGTGCTATGTTCAAGGATGTAGTCACTAGTTACATTACGCGCAATACTTAATGCAATTGTCTGTTGTTAGCAACTTAATACTGGAGGGGGTTCGGATGATAACCTGAAGGTGGACTTTTTAGGCATAGATGCAGTTGGATGACGGTCTATGTACTTTGTCGTAATGCCCAATTAAATCTCACTATACTCATCATGATATGTATGTGCATGGTCATGCTCTCTTTATTTGTCAATTGCCCAACTGTAATTTGTTCACCCAACATGCTGTTTATCTTATGGGAGAGACACCTCTAGTGAACTGTGGACCCCGGTCCAATTCTCTATACTGAAATACAATCTACTGCAATACTTGTTCTACTGTTTTCTGCAAACAATCATCTTCCACACAATACGGTTAATCCTTTGTTACAGCAAGCCGGTGAGATTGACAACCTCACTGTTTCGTTGGGGCAAAGTACTTTGGTTGTGTTGTGCAGGTTCCACGTTGGCGCCGGAATCTCTGGTGTTGCGCCGCACTACATCCCGCCGCCATCAACCTTCAACGTGCTTCTTGGCTCCTCCTGGTTCGATAAACCTTGGTTTCTTTCTGAGGGAAAACTTGCTGCTGTGCGCATCATACCTTCCTCTTGGGGTTCCCAACGCACGTGTGAGTTACACGCCATCAAGCTCTTTTTCTGGCGCCGTTGCCGGGGAGATCAAGACACGCTGCAAGGGGAGTCTCCACTTCTCAATCTCTTTACTTTGTTTTTGTCTTGCTTAGTTTTATTTACTACTTTGTTTGCTGCACTAAATCAAAATACAAAAAAATTAGTTGCTAGTTTTACTTTACTTGTTATCTTGTTTGCTATATCAAAAACACAAAAAAATTAGTTTACTTGCATTTACTTTACTTATTTCATCATGTTTCCTTTTAATTTTACCACAAAAGACATACCGGTAGGACGTGGGTCTATAGTTGGGAGAAATAATATAGAAGAATTTTTCAATCATGTTAGTACTATTGAAAATTTTGAAGATAGACACTTGGTAGACCTTGCGCCTACCTATGAAATTGCTGCTGCGCATTTAGTTCGCTTGTTGGAAACTAAATTTGTTAATCTTAATCCTATAATCCAACACATGTTCTTCACACTTGGCGATATGGAAGAAGGGGAAAAGAAAGATTTTGTATTAGAAACCCTTCTTAGAGAATTTGGTGGTCTAGCAAGAGAAGCTAGAAAGGTGTTTGCTAAATTTAATATGCTTGGTTCTCCAACTAATTTTGTTAGTCTCCTTGAAAAAATGGATATGGATAGAATAAGATACACTAATAATATTGATGATGGAGGGGAGATCAAAGCACCAATACCATGTAAGCTCTTAGCTATGAATGATGCATTAGAAAATAACTATGCTTGGCTAGTTCCTGAAAATTTGTTTGATGAGAGTAGCACGCCTAAGACTAATGAAAAGGGAGATGCTGAAACTTATGTATCTAATATACTATGCCTGGTTGAGAAAAGCCCACACCCCGCTGTAGAAGTACCACCCTTCGATAATACTTGATACACACTTTCTGCGCCTAGCTGAAAGGCGTTAAAGAAAAGCGCTTATGGGAGACAACCCATGTTTTACCTACAGTACTTTGTTTTTATTTTGTGTCTTGGAAGTTGTTTACTACTGTAGCAACCTCTCCTTATCTTAGTTTTGAGTTTTGTTGTGCCAAGTTAAGCCGTTGATAGAAAAGTAAGTACTAGATTTGGATTACTGCACAGTTCCAGATTTCTTTGCTGTCACGAATCTGGGTCCACCTCCCTGTAGGTAACTCAGAAAATTAAGCCAATTTACGTGTGTGATCCTCAGATATGTACGCAACTTTCATTCAATTTGAGCATTTTCATTTGAGCAAGTCTGGTGCCATTTTAAAATTCGTCAATACGAACTGTTCTGTTTTGACAGATTCTGCCTTTTATTTCGCATTGCCTCTTTCGCTATGTTGGATGAATTTCTTTGATCCACTAATGTCCAGTAGCATTATGCAATGTCCAGAAGTGTTAAGAATGATTGTGTCACCTCTGGATATGTCAATTTATATTGTGCACTAACCCTCTAATGAGTTGTTTCGAGTTTGGTGTGGAGGAAGTTTTCAAGGATCAAGAGAGGAGTATGATGCAACATGATCAAGGAGAATGAAAGCTCTAAGCTTGGGGATGCCCCGGTGGTTCACCCCTGCATATATCAAGAAGACTCAAGCGTCTAAGCTTGGGGATGCCCAAGGCATCCCCTTCTTCATCGACAACATTATCAGGTTCCTCCCCTGAAACTATATTTTTATTCCATCACATCTTATGTGCTTTTTCTTGGAGCGTCGGTTTGTTTTTATTTTTGTTTTGTTTGAATAAAATGGATCCTAGCATTCACTTTATGGGAGAGAGACACGCTCCGCTGTAGCATATGGACAAGTATGTCCTTGGTTTCTACTCATAGTATTCATGGCGAAGTTTCTCCTTCGTTAAATTGTTATATGGTTGGAATTGGAAAATGATACATGTAGTAATTGCTATAAATGTTTTGGGTAATGTGATACTTGGCAATTGTTGTGCTCATGATTAAGCTCTTGCATCATATGCTTTGCACCCATTAATGAAGAAATACATAGAGCATGCTAAAATTTGGTTTGCATATTTGGGTTCTCTAAGGTCTAGATAATTTCTAGTATTGAGTTTGAACAACAAGGAAGACGGTGTAGAGTCTTATAATGTTTTCAATATGTCTTTTATGTGAGTTTTGCTGCACCGGTTCATCCTTGTGTTTGTTTCAAATAAGCCTTGCTAGCCTAAACCTTGTATCGAGAGGGAATACTTCTCATGCATCCAAAATACTTGAGCCAACCACTATGCCATTTGTGTCCACCATACCTACCTATACTACATGGTATTTTCCGCCATTCCAAAGTAAATTGCTTGAGTGCTACCTTTAAAATTCCATCATTCACCTTTGCAATATATAGCTCATGGGACAAATAGCTTAAAAACTATTGTGGTATTGAATATGTAATTATGCACTTTATCTCTTATTAAGTTGCTTGTTGAGCGATAACCATGTTTACTGGGGACGCCATCAACTATTCATTGTTGAATTTCATGTGAGTTGCTATGCATGTTCGTCTTGTCTGAAGTAAGGGCGATCTACACTGAGTTGAATGGTTTGAGCATGCATATTGTGAGAGAAGAACATTGGGCCGCTTAACTAAAGCCATGATCCATGGTGGAAGTTTCAGTTTTGGACAAACATCCTCAAATCTCTAATGAGAAAAGAATTAATTGTTGTTGAATGCTTAAAGCATTAAAAGAGGAGTCCATTATCTGTTGTCTATGTTGTCCCGGTATGGATGTCTAAGTTGAGAATAATCAAAAGCGAGAAATCCAAATGCGAGCTTTCTCCTTAGACCTTTGTACAGGCGGCATAGAGGTACCCCTTTGTGATACTTGGTTAAAGCATATGTATTGCGGTGATAATCCAGGTAGTCCAAGCTAATTAGGACAAGGTGCGGGCACTATTGGTACACTATGCATGAGGCTTGCAACTTATAAGATATAATTTACATGATGCATATGCTTTATTACTACCGTTGACAAAATTGTTTCATGTTTTCAAAATCAAAGCTCTAGCACAAATATAGCAATCGATGCTTTTCCTCTATGGAGGACCATTCTTTTACTTTCAATGTTGAGTCAGTTCACCTATTTCTCTCCACCTCAAGAAGCAAACACTTGTGTGAACTATGCATTGATTCCTACATACTTGCTTATTGCACTTATTATATTACTCTATGTTGACAATATCCATGAGATATACATGTTACAAGTTGAAAGCAACCGCTGAAACTTAATCTTCTTTTGTGTTGCTTCAATGCTTTTACTTTGAATTATTGCTTTATGAGTTAACTCTTATGCAAGACTTATTGATGCTTGTCTTGAAGTGCTATTCATGAAAAGTCTTTGCTTTATGATTCACTTGTTTACTCATGTCATATACATTGTTTTGATCGCTGCATTCACTACATATGCTTTACAAATAGTATGATCAAGATTATGATGGCATGTCACTCCAGAAATTATACGTGTTATCGTTTTACCTGCCGGGACGAGCAGAACTAAGCTTGGGGATGCTGATACGTCTCCGACGTATCGATAATTTCTTATGTTCCATGCCACATTATTGATGTTATCTACATGTTTTATGCACACTTTATGTCATATTCGTGCATTTTCTGGAACTAACCTATTAACAAGATGCCGAAGTGCCGATTCTGTTTTCTGCTGTTTTTGGTTTCAGAAATCCTAGTAAGGAAATATTCTCGGAATTGGACGAAATCAAAGCCCAGGGGCCTATTTTCTCACGAAGCTTCCAGAAGTCCGAAGGAGAGACGAAGAGGGGCCACGGAGGGGCCACACTATAGGGCGGCGCGGCCCCCCCCCGTGGCCGCGCCGGCCTGTAGTGTGGGGCCCCCGTGCCGCCTCTTGACCTGCCCTGTCGCCTATAAAAGTCTCCGTGACGAAAACCCCGCATCGAGAACCACGATACGGAAAACCTTCCAGAGACGCCGCCGCCGCCGATCCCATCTCGGGGGATCCCGGAGATCGCCTCCGGCACCCTGCCGGAGAGGGGAATCATCTCCCGGAGGACTCTACGCCGCCATGGTCGCCTCCGGTGTGATGTGTGAGTAGTCTACCCCTGGACTATGGGTCCATAGCAGTAGCTAGATGGTTGTCTTCTTCCCATTGTGCTATCATTGTCGGATCTTGTGAGCTGCCTAACATGATCAAGATCATCTATCTGTAATCCTATATGTTGCGTTTGTTGGGATCCGATGAATAGAGAATACTTGTTATGTTGATTATCAAAGCTATGCTTATGTGTTGTTTATGATCTTGCATGCTCTCCGTTATTAGTAGATGCTCTGGCCAAGTTGATGCTAGTAACTCCAAGAGGGAGTATTTATGCTCGATAGTGGGTTCATGCCTCTGTGAATCTGGAGGAGTGACAAGAACCACTAAGGTTATGGATGTGCTGTTGCCACTAGGGATAAAACATTAGTGCTATGTTCAAGGATGTAGTCACTAGTTACATTACGCGCAATACTTAATGCAATTGTCTGTTGTTAGCAACTTAATACTGGAGGGGGTTCGGATGATAACCTGAAGGTGGACTTTTTAGGCATAGATGCAGTTGGATGACGGTCTATGTACTTTGTCGTAATGCCCAATTAAATCTCACTATACTCATCATGATATGTATGTGCATGGTCATGCTCTCTTTATTTGTCAATTGCCCAACTGTAATTTGTTCACCCAACATGCTGTTTATCTTATGGGAGAGACACCTCTAGTGAACTGTGGACCCCGGTCCAATTCTCTATACTGAAATACAATCTACTGCAATACTTGTTCTACTATTTTCTGCAAACAATCATCTTCCACACAATACGGTTAATCCTTTGTTACAGCAAGCCGGTGACATTGACAACCTCACTGTTTCGTTGGGGCAAAGTACTTTGGTTGTGTTGTGCAGGTTCCACGTTGGCGCCGGAATCTCTGGTGTTGCGCCGCACTACATCCCGCCGCCATCAACCTTCAACGTGCTTCTTGGCTCCTCCTGGTTCGATAAACCTTGGTTTCTTTCTGAGGGAAAACTTGCTGCTGTGCGCATCATACCTTCCTCTTGGGGTTCCCAACGAACGTGTGAGTTACACGCCATCAGTACGGCGGACATCTCTTCCGGCAATTCCAGCTGATATGAGACTTCTCCTCGGCGACTCAGAATCTTGAATGGTCCGACATATCTGGGGGCGAGCTTTCCTTTGAGTTGGAATCTCTGCATTCCTTTGAGGGGTGAGACTTTGAGATACACAAAATCTCCGATCTCGAATGTCATCTCTCGGCGTCTCTTGTCGGCGTAGCTCTTCTGTCGTGACTGGGCGGTCTTGAGGTACTCGCGGATCTTGTGCACCTTTTCTTCGGCTTCGCGGAGAACATCGGGGCCGAAGACTTGACTATCTCCGACTTCCGACCAGTTCAGAGGGGTACGGCATTTCCTTCCGTACAGGGCTTCAAAGGGGGCCATCTGTAAGCTGGCTTGATAGCTATTATTGTAGGAGAATTCTGCATATGGTAGGCAGTCTTCCCATTTGGATCCGTACTCAAGCACACAGGCTCTCAACATATCTTCCAGTATCTGGTTGACTCTCTCGGTCTGTCCGTCAGTCTGTGGGTGATAAGCTGTGCTGAAATTTAGTCGGGTTCCTAGTCCTTCATGCACTTTCTGCCAGAATCTTGAGGTGAATTGTGATCCTCTATCTGACACAATTGACTTCGGGGTTCCGTGCAGGCTGACTATTCTGGAGATGTATAACTCAGCTAGCTTTGGGCCTTGGTATGTGGTCTTGACAGGGATGAAATGTGCAACCTTGGTCAACCTGTCGATGACTACCCAAATGGAGTCATTTCCTCGGCTAGATTTGGGCAATCCTGTGATAAAGTCCATACCGACAGAATCCCATTTCCACTCTGGAATCTGTAAGGGTTGCAACAGTCCTGCGGGTCGTTGATGTTCTGCCTTGACTCGTTGACAGATATCACACTTGGCGATGTAGCTTCCTATCTCTCGCTTCATTCCGTGCCACCAGAATTGTTCTTTCAGGTCTTGGTATATCTTGGTTCCTCCGGGATGAATGGAATACAGTGTATCATGAGCTTCCTTCAGAATGACTTGCTTCAACTCTGAATCTGACGGTACACAAAGGCGTTCGTTGTACCAAAGAACTCCTTCATCATCTACGGTGAATCCTGGTGCCTTTCCTGCAGCTATCTGACTCTTTATTTCGTCAATGCTGGCATTTCCCTTCTGGGCTTCCTTTATCTGGCTCATCAAAGTGGGTTGGAGCTCAATGCTGGCGAGGAATCCTTCGCTCACTAGCTCTAGTCTGAATTGTTCAAACTCTTGGTACAGGCTTGGTTGCTCTATTGCGATCATGGAGTTCAACTGACACGGCAGTCTGCTCAGGGCATCCGCTACCACATTGGCCTTGTCGGGGTGGTAGTGAATTTCCATGTCGTAATCTTTGATTAATTCAATCCATCTGCGCTGTCTCATGTTCAGCTCCTTCTGGGTGAAAATGTACTTCAGGCTCTTGTGATCTGAATATATCTCGCATCGATTACCCATGAGGTAATGGCGCCAAACCTTCAGGGCTAACACTACGGCTGCTAACTCCAAGTCATGAGTTGGATAGTTCTGTTCATGTTGCTTCAGTTGCCTTGATAGGTAAGATATCACTTTGCCTTCTTGCATCAACACACATCCAAGACCAGTCTTGGATGCATCACAATAGACATCGAATGGTTTGGTGACATCGGGCATGATCAATATTGGGGCTGTGGTTAATCTGAGCTTGAGTAGCTGAAAGCTCTCTTCACATTTGTCATTCCAGTCAAATTTCCGGTCCTTCTTCAGCAGTTGAGTCATTGGTCTGGCGATGCTTGAAAATCCTTCAACGAATCAGCGGTAATATCCCGCTAATCCCAGAAATGCTCGGACTTCAGTCTGGGTGGTTGGGGCTTTCCATTCCTCAACGGTTTTGATTTTTGCGGGATCTACAGCAATTCCTCCTGCAGACAAGATGTGTCCCAGGAATCCTACTTCTTTCAACCAAAACTCACATTTGCTAAACTTGGCGTACAACTTGTGCTGCCTCAAGGTTTCTAGTACCACTTCCAAATGTTGCTCATGTTCTTCTTCGGATTTGGAGTAGATAAGGATGTCGTCGATGAAGACAACGACAAACTTATCCAGGAATTCCATAAAGATCTTATTCATGAGATTCATGAAGTAAGCGGGGGCATTGGTCAGTCCAAAGGACATGACATTGTACTCATATAGTCCATATCTGGTGGTAAAGGCAGTCTTGGGAATATCTGTTGCTCGGATCTTCAGTTGATGGTAACCTGTCCTCAGATCAATCTTTGAAAATACTTGGGCACCGGTTAGCTGGTCAAACAGATCTTCTATCTTCGGCAAGGGATATTTGTTCTTGATGGTGACATCGTTAAGCTTACGATAATCCGTAACCAGACGAGTGGCACCGTCCTTTTTATCCACAAACAAAACTGGTGATCTCCAAGGCGACGCACTTGGTCGAATCAGACCTTTGTACAGCATATCATCCAGTTGCTTCTTCAGTTCCATCAACTTTGCGGGGTTCATGCTATAGGCTCTCTGGGCTATAGGTCCTGTTCCAGGGATTAACTCGATGATAAACTCGATATCCCGATCCGGGGGCATACCGGGTAGATCATCCGGAAACACATCAGGGTATCGACAAACGACCCTGATTTGATCCAGAGTTGGCTTAGCTACACGTTGGTTGCGGTGAAATTTAAGGTAGCTTTTCAGACAAGTGTTCTATTATTATTCCGGTGCTACTTGTCATGGTGATGGCCTTCTTGGCGCAGTCTATCAATCCATGATGTTTCGCCATCCAATCCATACCCAGGACTACTTCCAATCCTTTTGTTCCCAGAACAATCAAGTTTGCATAAAAGTCTATTTCATGGATTCTGATGGGTACATCTTTGCAAAATTTTCTAGCTTTAGTTGTTGATCCAGGTATTTGAACTACCATGACATGTTTCAAGCTGATTGGTTGAATCTTACTAGTGCACACAAAATCTTCTGTAACGAACGAATGCGATGCCCCAGAATCGAACAACACTCTTGCTGGTATTGAGTTAACAGAGAACATACCCAGCACCACGTTAGGTGCTTCCTGGGCTTCCTCAGCATTCATGTGGTAGAGGCGACCTCCGCGGTTGTTCGGGTTGTTGGGGGCGAACTTCTTGCCGGTGGAGACACGGCGTTGCTGCTGAGCTGGTGGTGCGGGGTTGCCTACGAGCTTGGCGAGCCTCTTGGGACACTCATTGGAGTACTGCCCCACTACACCACACTCATAGCAAGTGATGGTGGTCTTGTCCTGCTTGTTCGCGACGGGGATTGCATTGCTCCCGGTCCTTGGTGCGGTGTTGGTGTTGTTGTTGCTGTTGTTGTGGTTGGGGGCTCTCGGCGGAGCGCGGTTGTAGTTGTTGTTGTTGTTGTAGTTGCTGTTGGTGTTGTTGTTGTAGTGGCCTCCTGGCCTCGAGTTTCCTCCACTCCGGTTCTGATAACCGGGGCGCGAGTTCTGCATCGGTGGCTTGTTGTTTCTCGGAGTGAAACCTCCGCTTGAGCTAGGGCGATATTTCTGGGGGTGGCTTGACCCACTCTGGTTCATCATGCGGCGCTTGCGGTTCTCGCTGGCTTGGTACAGTTTGCCTTCCATTTGGATGGCGGAGTCAACAAGGGCTTCGAGGTCGGCGAAGGGGATGTTGATCAACACAGTCTGCATCTCATCATGCAGTCCGTTCAGGAATATTTCCTTCCTCTTCTCAGTAGTGTCGGTCTCATCCGGGGCGTACCTTGACAGTGTGAGAAACTTGTCGCGGTATTCCACCACAGACATCCGGCCTTGCTTCAGTTCACGGAATTCATCTCTCATCTTCTTTATCAGACCCGGGGGCACATGGTACTTGCTGAATTTGAGCTTGAAATCAGTCCAAGTCATAAACTGTCCCGCGTTCATGGCACGGGTGCTTGTCCACCAAGCTCTTGCTGGTCCTGCTAGGTAGTGCGTGGCAAACAGCACTTTCTCATTCTCTTCAACTCCAGCTACTTCTAGATTGTTCTCCATAGTTTGGAGCCAATCATCTGCATCAAGTGGTTCCTCAGTCTTGCTGAAAACTGGCGGGTTGGTATTCTGGAAGTTCTTGAGCTTGGAGCCTGGATGGTCATGGTGGCCTTGATTGTTGTTGGCAAGCTGTTGAAGTGCTGCAAGGTTGGCTTGCCGTTCAGCTTTTTCTGCTTCTCTATCTTCCAGCATAACTTGCAACATCTGCATCATAGCGTCTTGATTCGCGTTGCGAGTTGGAGGGGCCATCTGAGCATTGAGATAGATCATGAGATAAGAGGGAAATTTTCTATGGCTTGTTTTGTGTTTAAGTTCAAAAGCTTAAAACTTGAAGTCTTTTTATGATGACACAACATACATTCATTCATAGCAAACAACACACATTACAAGCTAACACACTAAGGGTTTTAAGAACCCTTCTTCTCCAAGCTACGATACATGGGGCGGGATACAACTCACACCTACGATAGTGCATAAGTGAACTACTTCTCATCCTCATCCACCTCTATGTCAACATGGTCATCTTCTCCAGCGTCGAGGAACTCGTAGTCTTCCTCCTCGGTGTTCTCATCTTCCTCAAAGTCATCGTCGTCACTCAGGAAGGCACTTCCTCCCTGAATGTCATCTCCATCTTCCTCCATCTTCTTCATCTGCTCCTCCTGGGCCTTGACAGTGGCCTCGAGTGCTGCTATCTTCGCGCGGAGGCGGGTGATAGTGGCATCCTTCTTCGCCCGCTGCTGGCGGAGAGTCCTGCGGTCATTGGCGAGCATCTTGATGGCGTCTCCTTGCTCGATGATGCGAGCGTGAGTCTGGTTGGCGTACTCACGGGAGTGGTCGAGATCCTGCTGAGTGTGGTACAGCATGAAGTCGAGATGCTCCACATGGTGCTTCAGCTCCGGGTGGGATGGCATGTCCATGGGCTCTCCAGCAGAGTTACGCTTCGCGAGGTGGGAAAAGCGAGGGTCCTTGAGTGCCTCCCCGCTCATCCCGCACAGGCATGCGAGTCCCTCCTGAAGGGCGCGGGCAAGTCCGTCCAGTCAGTTGCTCTCCATGAAGGAGAAGAGGATCCTCTCAGAAGTGGGAGGCTCCATCTTGCCCCTCAAGTCAGCGGTGATGATCCACTGCAGCTCGCCTCCTGGCTGGTCCGTGATCTGAGATCCGTTGAACTCTGGGTGCGGGCGACCAAGGTGGTCGGACAGGGCGTTGAGGTCGTGCTCGAAGATCAAGCTTCCCCCATTCCCAAGCTGGTAAAACTTCGTGTTCACGGGCTCCATCTGAAAGTGAAGTGAAGGATTTTGTTAGAGAAGTGAACAAGTGTGGCAAAATTTTAGTTATATTTCTAAGGAAGAGCATGACTTCTTGTTTTCCAAAGAACTCAAAGAGAAGACAACGACTTAAATTTTCAGAAATACTTCATTCCTTTTTGGAAACTAAATTTTCAGAACGTCCATTTCTAACTAGGGTCTCCTAAGGTCAAACAATGGCTCTGATACCAACTTGTCAACACCCGGATTTTTAAGTCCGAGTGCCTATCATGTCATACATCGCAATCCCAGGAAATTGTTGTTGCGAGGCATAATAGTTAAGTATCACAGTCATCATTCATTACAAACCATAATGTCTTACAAATTGGAATCACATGATCCATATTACACGAATAGTTGATCTAATGATCAACGAACAAACACAAGTTCATAGCGGAAGCGTAAGATACAAGGACTCTCTAGTCCACAGGCCAACGCTTGACGTTAGAAGATCCTAGTTGTGGTAGACGTCCTGCTGATCGTCATCCTCGTACTGCTGCTCGGCTTCATAGTCTGGCCATTTGAATAGCCAGGGACAAAGCCGTGAGTAATTTAAGTACTCGCAAACTAATACTAAAGTAAGTACTAACATTACTATTGAGAGTGTTCTAAGCTCTAAGTTTATTTGCATAAAGCCAATTTTATTTGATAAACATTTTAGTAAACAACTCCTCAAGTGCTAACTAACTCAAGTGGGAACATTAGTGTCATTCCCACAACTCTGTTGTGATTCAAAACTCAAAATCACCGTTCAAGTTCAAGTTCAAAAATCACAAGTCACAAGGATATAAATTCTGATGACGGAAACAGTATGGCCTTTCCAATTGTCCATATCCGCGGACGCGGCTATTCGAATAGTTCTACACTCTGCAGAGGTTGCACACTTGTACCACAACATTTGATTACATCCGTCAGGGATAAAACCCCGAATAATCGTAACTCAGTACGCGGATCATCAACCGTTAACCTTTCACTTACACACCCTAGTATAGGCACCTCTCCCCATGAGCTTGGCCTCCCGGTGAAAACCAACTGTTAACCCGGGAACTGCACAGGGCTTGGCCGTACAATTCACCTCAATTCACATCATTTCTCAACAACGGAGGCAGCCTCAAGTGTAACCCCTATGACGTGTGTTCAAAGGGAACCCATACTAAGACGCATAAATTTCCAGCTAAGCCTTACCCATAATCAGGTATCGTGGGGGTACTCAAAAATTGGAAAGGTATCGAATCCAACTCAATCATCAGTTTTTAGCCTAAATCACCAAGTCAATTTCATGTCATATTCACCTTCAAAATCTTTCAATGGAAATGACTCATCATTCCAAGGTTTTCACCATCATCATTTCATAAACACATGTTCCCATCTAGAGTAGTCATTTTTAATTTAGCACTAGCAACTATGTATGAGGTGTGCTAAGTACTTGCTTTGCTTCTAGGCTAAGGTTGATACTCATGTACTAATCCAAATACTAATCAAGTGAATAATAAATCAAAAATACTTTGATAAACCAAAAGTAATTAAAGCTTGTAAAGTAAAACTGGGAAATAGGATCATAAGCATAAAGTAAATGGGGAAATGCCTTGCTCATGGTGAGCTTTGCACTTTGCAAGAGTATTATCTTGCCTTGGTTGGGGAATTGGTCAAAGTGGTCTTCTTCTCCTTGGAAGTAGACCTCCTCCTCCTCCTGGTACTCCTCGGTACTAGCGTCTAAATTACGAATACGGAGTACACAATCATCACACCAAACTAATTTACTAAACTAAGCACACTCATGAGCTACACACTTTAAACTAGTATCATACACTAATATTGGGTGGATGGATGTGTTCTTTTTATCATTTAAGAAAAATAATTTCCTCTCATACTAAACTTAAATGTTACTTTGAATTATTTAGAGAAATAATTTCCTCTCATTATCTTATTAAGATTTAATTTCTCTTATGCATAATATTTGACCTAGGTTGACCCAAGTCAACCTCTTCACACTTATCATTTTGAGAAAATGATTTAAATGAGGTGAGCACCTCATACTATTTAGTTTTTGCATAACAAGGATTTAATATCACCAACACTTCTTATGAGACCTAATTGACCAGAGTCTCCACTTCATTTGGAATTGGTGGTGACAAGATTTAAATGAGAGAAACTCTCTCATAAGATTTCTTAATAGTTTTGGACAATATCTTTGACTAGAAATAGCCATAAAGTCATTTAAATCAACTAAGCCATGATCATTCAAAGTAAGCATGGCATATTTTTGTAGAAACAATTACTATAAGTGAAATGTGAATTATTGGAGGTGGAATTAACTGAAAAGCATTTATGGTTGATTTTTAAGAATTATTATAAGGCAGAAAAGTCCCTGCCTTGTTTATTTTGTCACTTTAATTCCGCAATAGATCTAGGGTTCTATCCAGTGGCATTGTGTAGATAAAATCCTAAGCTTTCCAACAATATCAAGTTTGTAAAAGTTGGCCGAGTAGATTTGTCCCTATTGAATTTTAAACTTGGCATCAGATTGTATATTTCATTTATTCTGGAAATTTGAATTTGAACAGGTGGGCTCGCGCGGGAAACTAGCTGGGCTGCAGAGAGAAAAAGGATTTGGGCCGGCCCACTTCGCGTTCAGCGCGAGCAGGCCGTCTGACTGCAGGTCCCACGCGTCAGCGGGTCATAACGACCGAAGCGGTACGCGCAGGCCTGCGCCGTGGGATTAGGCGAGGATCGGACGGTTGGGGAGCGTCGTCGTCGACGGCGAGAAGGGAACTCACTGCGACGGTGGTAGGGGGTCGGCGAGCTCGTCGGAGCTCCGGCGGTCGTCGGCGATGTGCGCAGCAACGTTGGAGTGGATGAGGAAGCGCCTGGAAGCAGTTGCGTCTCCAACGGCGGCCTCCTGCTCCGGCGAACTCCGTGTACTGGCGGCGGTGATCTTGCAATTGGAGCAGTGGGGTGGCTAATTGATTCAATTGAGAGGTCGAGGAGAGCTGTGGTGTGGAGAGGAAGGTGTTGGCGTGCTCAGTTCAGTGGGAGGGGCTCCCCTTTTATAGGCGCGGGAGGTGGCCGTGGGGCGGAGCGGCAGTCGTCATCGTCGTCGCCGTTCCAAGGTCGCGAAGGGGCAAGGCGTGGGCGCGTACGGTGGCTGGTGTCCTGGCGAAGCTGACGCACGTGATCGTGGCGCGGCAGGGGCTCTGCAGCGATGGTGAGCTTGACGGGAGCGCGCAGGGCATGGCGGTCGGTCGTGGACGCGGTCGTCGTCTGCGGCGTTCCCGCGGGCTAGTGGGCGTGTCCAGGCGATCCAGGGACTTGTCCTGCGTCGACTGGCGTTGAGAGGAGAGGTCGAGGTGGCGCAGGGGCTCCGGCGTCGTCACGCTCTAGCGCGTCCAGGGCGCTCGCCGTGCGTGCCCTGGCGCGTGCGTGTGCACGTCTGGGCGCGTCTGGCCACGTCGATGCTGGCGCGTGCAGACGTCGTGGTGACCAAGGGGAAGCACGGGCTGGCTCAGGAGAGTACGGAGAACGTCCAGGACATGGTGGTTCGGTCCAGAGATGGCTAGGGGTGAGAGTGGCATGGTGGTGGCATGCCATGCCACGGCATGGCATGGTTTTGACCATGGTGAGCAAGTGGAGGGGTGGCAGGGGTTGGCACTGGTGCTGATGGGTGTGGTGAAGTTCCAGGGGTGCAGAGAGGGTCAGGGTTGGACCAAGTCCAATGTAAAATTTCAGCATGGGCTTCATTTTTCACCCTGCCTGCCAGGTGTTTGTGGTAATGCCCGCAAGAAAATAATTTTCGAATTTTGAGAAAAATTTTGGTGGAGTGTAATCATAGATTAAATGGAGCATTTTGGTGGTGGTGGTGATCAAAATAGAATTGAGATGCAAAATCACATTTTGCATATGATCTTGCATATGTGAGTTTGTTCCAACTTTGCTTGATTCTCATTTGAATTTGATAAGGAATTTGGGGTGGTGGTTTTGGGCAAAGTTGAAGTGCTTGATGTTGTCTTGGATGAGGTGCAAAGAGTTGACAAAGTGTAGAAGTGAAAAGTTAAAAACCAGGGGCTCAAAGTGGGTATCAGGTTAAAAATGGCACATATGACCATAATCATATGTGAGCTCAATTTTGATTCAAAATTGATTTGAATTGAGTTTGTTTGATTCCAAAGGTGTTAATAAGTGTTTAGTATCCATTTACAACTAATGGTGCAAACCAAAATGGCCTAGATCAAAGATTTGTAAAAATGGCATAGGCCATATGTGAGTGTGAAGTTGATTTTTAGAAGTTCTTTTCTATTTTACTTTTATTTGACTTTGGTTGATCAAGTGATCATTGCTAGGGTTTTTAGAATGAGAGTAACACACAAACAAGCATCATGGCAAAAGCACACTCAAATAAATTAATAAGGTGAGCTAATATGCATAGTCCTATATGATGAGAAAAAGTTTTTGTTGGCTCTGATTTTTGGATTCTTGAATTTCTCTCTTGTTTCTTTTATTGAAAACTTGGGATGTTACACATACATATATCATGATGACTACTATGAGATTTAATCAGGGCATTACGACAAAGTACATAGACCGCTATCCAGCATGCATCTCTACCTAAAAAGTCCACCTTCGGGTTAGCATCCGCACCCCTTCCAGTATTGTAAGTTGCAAACAACAGACAATTGCATTAAGTATGGTGCGTAATGTAATCAACACAAATATCCTTAGACAAAGCATTGATGTTTTATCCCTAGTGGCAACAGCACATCCACAACCTTAGAACTTTCTGTCACTGTCACAGATTCAATGGAGGCATGAACCCACTATCGAGCATAAATACTCCCTCTTGGAGTTACAAGTATCAACTTGGTCAGAGCCTCTACTAGCAACGGAGAGCATGCAAGAACATAAACAACACATATATGATAGATTGATAATCAACTTGACATAGTATTCAATATTCATCGGATCCCAACAAACACAACATGTAGCATTACAAATAGACGATCTTGATCATGATAGGAAGCTCACAAGATCTAAACATGATAGCACAAGAGGAGAAGACAACCATGTAGCTACTGCTATGGACCCATAGTCCAAGGATGAACTACTCACGCATCAGTCCGGAGGCGGGCATGGTGATGTAGAGCCCTCCGGTGATGATTCCCCTCTCCGGCAGGTTGCTGGAAGCGATCTCCTAAATCCCCCGAGATGGGATTGGCGGCGGCGGCGTCTCTGGAACTTTTTCCGTATCGTGGCTCTCGGTAATAGGGTTTTCGCGACGGAAGGATTTTATAGGCGAAGGGGCAGCGCAGGGTGGTGCCCGAGGGGCCCACACCATAGGGCGGCGCGGGCCCCTCCTTGGCCGCGCCGCCTTGTGGTGTCGCCACCTCGTGGCCCCATTTCGTATCCTCTTCGGTCTTCTGGAAGCTCCGTGGAAAAATAAGACCCTGGGCTTTCGTTTCGTCCAATTCCGAGAACATTTCCTGTGTAGGATTTCTGAAACCAAAAACAGCACAAAACAGGAACTGGTGCTTCGGCATCTCGTTAATAGGTTAGTGCCGGAAAATGCATATAAATGATGTAAAGTGTGTATAAAACATGTGAGTATTGTCATAAAACTAGCATGGAACATAAGAAATTATGGATACGTCTGAGACGTATCATGGTGCTGCAAAAGAATCCCGATACTACAAAGGTTTGTGATGGCGCTAGAAAGCACCCCTACATTGCTACAAGGGGTGTTCCGCGGTGCTATGAAGGAACCTAGAAGCTTCGTGAGGAATGCGATGCAATGCTGCAACAGAAACGTTGGCGGCGCCATTGATAGAGCTGGTGCAAGCTCTCTATGTGGTGACAACAAAGCTATACCAGGGCATGTGGGAGACAACTTTTCACCTTTTTGTAGAAACCGCGTGGTGTTGTGGACTCCACCTACACGCGGAGGGGAAAGGGAGGTATGCACATGATCGATGAACACATCAACTAACCAGATCCCACGATTCAATGGCGCAAGAGGCAAGGGATCGGGGTTTTTTCGATCACCCTGACTACTCTCAGGAATTGTTAGCCAGAAAACTACAACATACGATTACGCCTAACAATTCTTATCTAGGTATAAATATGGTATCTCAGTTATTTAGGATCTTACGTTCTCATGCCAACCAACTCCTTTTCCACTTCTAATTTTGTTCGACACTTTGTCAAACGGTGAATCCATTCCTCCTAGATGGCCATTTTGGTGCATGTGTTTACTGATCCAACCTTTTTATGTCTTCTCATGTTGAATGAATAAAGAGCATTCCTACGACCCACTATCTGACATTAAAAGATTATAAATTGCTCATTTTTTCAAGTGATTTTCCTCTCCTCCAACCCACAAGACCTAGAAAATGCTACTCCCTTCGATCCATAGTAAATCACTGAAAAGGCTCCTTTTTGGGTGATCATGGGCACGGTCACCACACGACGCATGTCGTTGTGGGGCCCATGACCACCCTCGATCTGTTATCCCCTCCCTTTCTTCGTTCTGTCCCATCTACCGAACCCGACATCTTTCTTCCCCACGAAGCTGTTTCCCCTACACCTCCAACACAACAACGCCACCTCACCGGAGATCGATAGAAGCAGGAGAGGGAAAGGTGGTCTAGCCGGAGCCTGCGTTGCCATGGCTGGCAACGGCAGAGGAGGCAACGACAAGCCATGGTCGAGCTAGAGATGGGGCTGACACAGATCGCCACGGCGGTGCTGACGGAGGCTCAGAAGAAAAACTTAGGGTGGTGGGGGTGCAAGGTCGCCAGACTTAGGGTCACCGGCGCCGGAGAAGGAGAAGGAGGTGGTGGGGGCTTAGAGGGATGGCCTAGGGCGGGGATGGACCGCCGGAGGAGGTGCTTTGGGCACGGTGGAGTGGCAAGGTGGCGCGAGAGCAATGCCGGCCACGGGTGGCGGTGGCCGGCGCCGGGGGAGTTGAAGGTGGTGGCCCTATTCATCGAGATGTGGTGGTGCTTTCCTTTCCCTTCCTCTCTGGCAGTGCGGCGATGGTGCTCCTTTCCCCTTCCTCTTCGGTGGCCACATACTCCTCTCATCCCTCCGTTCCAACAAGAAAACCATCCGTAGGCTGTCGGAAATTTAACTGTGCCCATGGGCCATGGGTGACGATAACCTAGCAGCCCCCGTAATTCACATCGAGTAACCAAACGGGCGCATCAGGTTGCGCATGATGACTCAGGTACTACTGGCCAAAACAATTATTATGTATTTATTTATTTAGGTATCTTGTAGCCAAATCGTGTACTCCTTGCTATTGATTGCTACTAATGCTCGTAAATGGCGCCTGTGGTGACTTCGTCAATTTCAAGATCCAATCCGCCGACTCAGTCTTCCGGAGGTGCTCATAGGGGTAGGGTGTGCGTGTGTGCGTTCATAGGGGTGAGTGTATGCGCGTGTATGTGAGCGTCTGCGCTTGTACTGTGTTTCTCAAAAAAAAAAAACTAATGCTCGTAAATGGTACTATTTGGAAGGAAATAATGCTGATTTTCTGGGGTATAATCGATTAGTAATAAATACTACATAAAATTTGCGAGAACTTGCGCAATAACTACAAAAGATCGCGCGATATCTTGACCCTTTAGGCGCCTATTAAAGGAGGAGTTACGCTCCTTCCTATCGCAAACCATCGCAAGATCGACCGAGAAGTCATTAGCTGATTCTTTGTGTTTTGTGAGCTTCAGTAGTGGTAAACAGACACCTTTCTGAGTGCAATGGCTGTGCGAAGAAGCATGAGCGGCAGCATCGGCGCCGTTGTTCTCGGGCTGATGCTGGCCCTGTGCTTTGCGACGACCCTCGTCTGCGGGGAGAGGGACTGGACCGTCGGCGAGGGCGGCGGCTGGACCTTCGGCGTGGCCGGCTGGGAGAACGGCAAGCCCTTCTCGGCCGGCGATGCGCTCGGTAAGTAGCAACGTCGATATATATGTATAACTGGTAACTATCAGGAGTACTATGGTAATTGATTGATGGTCTCATAACACGATCTTTCTGTGATCGATCGATCCTGCAGTGTTCAAGTATAATCCGAGCATGCACAACGTGGTTGAGGTGGACGAAGCTGGGTACAACTCGTGCACGGCCGGCGCCGGTGCCAGGACCTACACCTCCGGCAACGACAATATCAGGCTCTCCGGTGGCAAGACCTTTTACATCTGCAGCTTTCCTGGCCACTGCCAGGGAGGGATGAAAATCGCCGTCGCGACCCAGTAGACGGTCTATGTGCAAAAGCACTAAGAAACGTCAATAATTGTCGTGTTATAAAGAATTCATATCATTTGCTCTGCATTTCGGTTCGGTGAACTTTACGTCTGAATCAAACTGCAATTGGGATGCTTAATTTGGTCATGTGTACTGCGAATAAAGTATCTGGTTCGAACGTTCGCAGCGCGACAAAATCTGATTCAAAGTGAATTTCAGACCTAATTTCACCGGGTTTGCTGTTTTCAGCCAACTGTGAAATAAATCTTTGTTTCAAACTTGACCAAGATGCATACTGTGACACCTAAGGTTTTACAAGAAAAAACATTATAAAATTTGAGTCATAGCTCTCATTTTCTAAAAGCAAAATTTCACATGATTAGAAAATGGGTACTAATTTCTTTTTTTCAAGAACACGCAATCAAATTGGTTACCTGTCATTACATTAAGGTTGAAGAGAGTCTGTACAAGAGCTTCTTACAATCCTTTCCTGAACACCACACCCCCCACTAGGTACTGCTATTCCTCGCGTCTGCCTACTATTTGTTCGTTTGTTGGTTTTCCTTGATGAATCCCAGTCCTCCAAGTCCTGTAGAGCTCTGACTGCAAGTTGATGAGCTGAAGAGATTTTGTCCCTCAAAGGTGCGGGCATTTCTTTCTATAGCCGTTGATGAACTAGATTCTCCACATCCCTGCTATAGCCGTTGCCGCTCGCTCTTTGTTGTTTCTTTTGAAGCCCTTTGCAACTTTGTGTTGCCACCACTCCCTAAGAGTTTCCTGAGTTGTTGGCATCAGATTATAAACGTGGAGGTGTCGACTTAGCTTGAATCAAATTTCCTTGGCAAAATGGCATTGGACCATTAGGTGATCGATGCTCTCTATCTGCTGATCACAGAGTGCACACACTTCCAGGGCTTGAAGCCCATGTCGCTGCATTGTGTCAGCAGTCCAACACTTTTTTTTTTGAATAGGGCCCAGTTCTTCCAAAGAAATGCTGCGTGAGAAAATTACAAAAAAACACCACATTTCAGGCATGCGTAACAAACAACCAACCCTTTAGGTTAGGGTTTCAAAAAACCACTACTCTACAGTTAATCTACATCTACATCTATCTATGTACATGTACATCTTCTACGCTACTTAAAAATTAGGAACATGTTTTCTATTCTGCCCACCAACTACCACCACAACAAAAGATTTTGTCGTCCTGACCTTCCACCCGCGCCACATTGGCCGCAGCTTCTCCAGTTTCCACGGAGTGCGCGCTCGGCCGGTGGGAAACTTCTAAGCCGAGATCCGCGCGGCCAGCTACCTCCTAATCCTCGGGGTGTTCGAGACCGCACACGAGGCCGCACGTGGCTACGACGCGATGGCGTGGCGGCTCGGCCATCCGCGCCGCAACCTCAACTTCCACGACACCAACTCCGCTGCCAAAGCGGAGATGTTGGCGCCTCCAACGCGCCTTGTGACCAACGAGGAGAGGCAGCGCGACCGCCACCGCCGGCTCGCCATCGCCGCGGCAGACGAGCGTGCCATGGCAGCGTCGCGCGAGAACTTCCTCTAAGACGTCGTTGAAGAGAACGAGTTCTTCAAGCAGCAACGGGCGGAGCGCAAGGCGGCGAGGTAAGCCAAGCGAGCACGCAAGGCGTTCATCCTGGTGCAGATGGAAGGCCGGAGCACCATCGACGATGATGATCCTAGGTGGTTGGATCTTGTTTCATCCACCGTAGCGAATTCGTCGGACTCCGACATCGAGTTCCATGACTAGATTTTTTTTAGTTTAGATTATCATATTTTCTTGGTTTAGTTTAGTTTATCGCATTTGTATCTTCTTTATCTACGTTTGATCGAAATTTGCACCAAAAGTTGTTTGCGACACTCTATTTTAGGGCATCTTGTGAAGCGTTCCTTTCCGCGCGCGATATTTTTAAACGTTTGGTAAAACAGTTCACTGAGCGGCGCGCAGAAAAGAAGAACAGACTCGGTTTTTATCGTCTGTTAAAAGTCCTGCAGGGTGCTCTAATGGTCAAGTTGTGGAGTGCTAGAGATTCGTGAAGTGATCTTGTGCAATGACACGCATATCGATATACGTATGATTTTGATCCAGCGGGAAAATAAGGTCTGAAATATAGGACGCATTTCGTAGGCTGCATGTCTCTTGGCTCGCATCGGGCCAGTAATTTTTGGCTAATTTGATGCTCATGCCAAGCCACGTTCTTGCAGAAATCGGTTCTCAAAGCAGCATCGGGTCAGGCCCTGGAGGAACGTCTAGAATGGCAGTTTCTCCAGGAACAGACCCGTTCTTGCGCCACTTTGACTCCAGCAATGCAACGGCTGCACGAGATGTTGCTTAGGCTCACTCTCGCTTACACTACTCCACACATCCTCTCTCAAATCAACACATTGTATTGAAGTAAGATGTACACGAAAAAGATGTGTGTCGATGATACGAACCAATTCCCACAATTGGTTTCGAGTTTCGCCAGTCGTAAATCATCAATTTCGTGTATGAAGTTTTAAGCGAATTTTGTCAAATTCGTCGCACACGCTCAACCGTTTGAGTTTCTTTCAGGAGTAGGTTCACCTCACCATTCCGCATGACTTTCATGTTGACCGGGTTTTGTTTCGGTATACATACGCTGATACATAATTGACTCACAAGTATACTGCAATATGTACGTATGTGTGACTAAGGTTTGGAGTACTTTTGCTCAACTTCTCGCCTCCCCATTTTTATGGACGGCGACGTGGTGATGATAGGTGAGACGTGAGAGGTGATAATCCATGGTGGTGGCGGCATGGTGATGTTCGTCTTCGTGGTCGGTGATGTGGTGATGCTTATGACCGGCGTCACCGGCGTTGTTATGGTGGTATTCAAGTTCGTGCTCGGCGACATGGTGATGCTTGTGACGGGCAAGAACGGCGGTGCCATGGTGGTGTTCGTCTTCGTGTTCGGTAACGTGGTGATGCATGTGACCGGCAGTGTCATGGTGGTGTTCGACGACATCGTCAGCGACATTGTAATGCTTCTGACGGGCGTAACAGCGGTGTCATGACGTTGTTCGTCGATGTGGTGATGCCTGTGACGGGCGTGACCGGCGATGTCATGGTGGTGATGGTTATGGTATGTGATATGCAGTAATCCATGGCGGTAACCGTATAGGTGTAAGCAGTGGCAGTGTCATGGTGGCAACGTTCTTGTTGTGCTACACCGAAAGCTTCGCCCTATCATATTCAACCCAGTCTTATGCATGCCGCCTTGGCCATCGTCAGCGAGAGTGGCATGGTGGTCTTCCCGCGCACCGGCGTGGTGTCAGGCTTCGTGACAGCGACGTCAAGCTTTGTGATAGGTGAGGAGGTGAGAGGTAAGGTCACCATGGGAATAATTGGTGAGGCTTAAGCTAGGCTCGTATGAAACCAAACAGACTGAGCCATTCGTTTCTGCTGGGCCAAAAAATTCTGCTCAGGCTGCCAAACGAGTGACGCTTCGCGCAAGGGCTCCCATCTCGCTGATGCAGTTATGCAGAAAATTGGCCCAGGCAACCAAACACGCCCATATAACTGGAGTGTTTGTGCGGCTGACAATATCTCAGATTCTTTGCCGGTCTCCACTGGCAGGGATGTGGCGTTCGAGACCACCGAGCGTTGCTGTGACATGCTATAATTGTTGCCCATCAATTTATTTCTTTGCTAAGATTGAAGGGTTCAAATGGCCGGTAGATGTGAAGTACTGCTTAGCATGTGTTGTTTTCACTATTCTAGGCAGAAAACTTACACATGGTTGTTTTTCACTCGCGCAGGCAGTCAGCCAGGCACAAGACTTTGACCAAGAGGAAGTGAATGCAGTATGATACATCACTCTGTCCTCTTTCCGCATGTGGCGGGAGTTAACACTGCGGTATGCTCCAGCTCGTGCAGGTGCTTTGCAGAGAGTGTAGCTAATCAGTGATTGTGATGAAATATTACATCTGCATTGAGATTGAATCTATAGATGGATCAGACGGTATCCAAGTGGGGGGCATTGCCACCGGGTGGCAACAACATATTATGTTTTGTTTTATTGGTCATAGGATAGATAATAAGAATTGCTTCAGTTTTTTATGCACCTTACATGTTTGTGGTATTGCATAAATAGGCATCAATTTTCATACCAAGAGGATGGAAAGCTTTTCTTTCACAGCATGGGAGCACATGTTTTCTATCCAGTGAGGTGGCTATACTCTGCATCATCATCAAATTTTGGGTTCTCCATGTTGCAACTTATTTTACAATCTCGATTTTTTTGTCACAAATAAATGAAGAAAGAACTATAGTTCAAGGGAAAATCAGATATATGTTGTGGGATGAGGCACTGACCCAGTTTTGTTGTTTTCATATTGTTTAGCCACATTTAAGCCCAATTTTTTTATCCATACAACTAATTTTCTCTACACAATTTTTCTATTTAACAATTGTAGATATATGCGGAACAGGTTGTATCCGGACTTGCGCTCATTGAAAGCAGGAAGACTATGGAATTAAAGATTGTTTTGGAGGATAATTTGGAGTTTGTGCCACAACATATAGTGCGGCAGGTAAGGGAGGGGGACGGTCTTCTCACCGGCGGCAAGGAGGTAGCGGAAGACTGACAGTCAAAGTGAAGCTGTAGAGTGGGGACTGGGGGCGATGGTGTGCGTGCGTGTGTGTTTATGGTGTTTATTGGTAGTTTTTTTCGAGAATCTGGTAGGACATGGTGCAATCAATATGGAAAGTTCTCTATGATTTTTTGGATTTATATTAAACTGTCCAAATAAGCTCTTCACTTTTATGTGTATGTTCCATAAATGCACTTCAAACAATTAAAATTTTGTCCCAAGAATACAATTCAAAATGATATTCTTATTATCCCTTCCTAGATAATTCTTTGCGTATCAGTGTTTATATTTTCCAAAAAGTTGTGGGCTCGTAATGGAGCCTTGAGTGTCCGTGCTTCACTTGTGCGTAAGAGTTTCACCTCTTTCAAGCGTAAATTCGCCTACTACTCCATTCTGTGCCATGGCATGAGCATGTGTGGTAAAAAAACAATAACATAGGTCAACGACATAATGTTTGTATTTTAACTATTTCTAATTTGTTTATATGTATTATCGTCCCGTAGCAACGGACGGGCATTTGTACTAGTGTTACAAAAAACACTAGTTCCTCTTTGATGCCGGTTTAATAACCAAACTGACATGTGGGTCCTGATGTCAGGCTGATGTGGCATGTGCATTTTGCAAAGAAGACAATTGAACTTATAAATTCTAATTCTACAGCCTTAAGGTCTTCTTCCCCGTGTGAACGGCCCAGCAGCAATAAGTCTGCTAGGTGCTCGCCGGAGAAGGACGGGGACGGAGGTTAGGGTCAGCCCCGGTGGACTCCCGCGAGTTGATGCGCCGCGATCGCCGGACATATCTCTTTCCCTATCTCTTCTCTCCCCCACATCCCCTTCTTCTCTGTCAACAGGGAGAGCACCTCTGTCCCGATGGCGCGGGAGCAGGGATGGGTCGACGGGCGCGCGAGCGCGGACGAGGTCGACGCCAGCCTGTGGATCCCCGCCGGCATCCGCAACCGAGCTCCTAGAGGTCGGCGCAAGTGAGATCAGCCAGGGCCGGCGCGGGCGAGATCTGCTAGGGGGTGGCACAAGCAGCTCGAGGGCGGCGAGGGCGAGCTCGGCTGTGGCACGACTGAGCGATCTCCGGCCGCGAGCGGGTGTAGGTGAGCATGGGTGCAGGTTGTTCTCTCAGGCCATGGCGTGGCTGGGTGAGCTCTGGCCAGGGGCGGGTGACGTGGGCATTACCCTTCGGGTAACTGGTATTAGCCTATCCCGTGTAACCCAGCTGGAGGCCCATGAAGACAATCGAAGGCAAGGTGAGCCACTAGGTCAGTGCCGAAGAAGATTCCTTGAAAACCAAGACAAAGATTACTTAAACAAGGAAAGTTTAGAGCTAGGTCTCTTGTAAACCTAGTCGTACTCGTGCAGATCTCTTGAGACCTGACCCCTTATATAAGGGCCAGGAGAGGGGCTGTCGAGGGACACAATCAATCTTAGCAACTTTAGCCACCGCAAGTCCAGGGCTAGGTCACCGTAGCACTTAGCCTCTCGACGAGAACACAGCCGAAACCTTCGGCACCCGATTGTAACCCAATATTTGCATAATCAAGATCAGACAGGCAGGACGTAAGGGTGTTACCTCATCGAGGGCCCTGAACATGGGTAAATCGCTTTCCCCGCTTGTCTGTTAACCGATGTCTCATGTCAGCCTACAGGATTCCATCAACCCTAAGCCCCAATCGGAGGGCATTGTCGAGGAGCACCCTCGTCAGCGGGCGTAGTTGAGCGCGGGTACTCCCTCTGGCCATGGCAGCGAGCTCCGGACGGCACAATCAGGGCCCAATATTGGACGGAGCGGGATGGGGCAGCGGTGGTGAGCTCCGGCCATTCTCCACGGACGCGGCCGCCGACATGCTCCACCAACGCGACATCCCTGCACGTACTCTCCACTCCCCATCTCGGCATCCTCTCACTTGTGGTGTACGACACGATGGTGAGAGAGAAGGAAAGAAATGATATAGTCTGACAAGTGGGTCACTTCAAAATTAACTTAAAAACCCATAACAGGAACTACTCTAACGTGTGCATCCATTTTCTGTTTTTCTTGTGCCACGGCATCCTGACGGTGAGACCCACTGGTCAGTTTTGTGGTTAAACAAATATCTCATGCGAATAAGTGTTTTTTTTTGTTACGTGTTACCTTTAAAAATGGTGGTTTTAAAACCCTAACGTAAAGTGGTGGTTTTTTGTTATACATAACTGAAATGTGGTGGTTTTTTTTTTCATTTTCTAGTGCTAGCATATATAATCTATTTTAATGGACTAGTACAAATACCCGTGCGTTGCCACAATTCCTCAAATTTTATTTCCCAATGCACATATATAATTCACAGCTCACTATGAAAATTCAAAGAAGGTATAATCGAAATAATCCTTCTTTTTAGAAAAATAGTGTTTTTTCAAAGATACAAAGCTTTATTTGCTCTTCGATGGACCTTTAATGAGTCGATTCGAAGTGATTAATTCAAGAATACCAATTCGCTTGCGGGACGTGGTTTTTCTTGACCGGCAATGGAAATTTACGATTGTATCCAAGTAAAACACATAAGATGTGACCGAATAAAAATATAGTTTCAATAGAAGAAACCTGATAAGTTGATGAAGAAGGGGATGCCTTGGGCATCCCCAAGATTAGACGCTTGAGTCTTCTTGAAATATGCAGGGATGAACCACGGGGCATCCCCAAGCTTAGACTTTTCACTCTTCTTGATCATATATCATCCTCCTCTCTTGACCCTTGAAAACTTCCTTCACACCAAACTTCTCATAAATTTCATTAGAGGGGTTAGTACTCAAAAAACTTCAATCCACTTTGGTCCTGTAGTGACACATTGCAAGAACTCAATAAAACATTAGCTACAGCTCTCCACGTCTAGAAAACCTTGCTTAAAGTTCACAAGAGACAATGCAAAAAACAGAGACAGAATCTGTCAAAACAGAACAGCCAGTAAACACGAATTTTTAAGAGGTACTTCCGTTGCTCAAATAAGAAAACTCAAAACTAATGAAAGTTGCGTATATATCTGAGGATCACTCACGTAAATTGGCAGATTTTTCTGAGTTACCTACAGAGAATCATACCCAGATTGGTGACAGCAAGAAATCTGTTTCTGCGCAGAAATCCAAATCTAGCATCAACCTTCTATTAGAGACTTCACTTGGCACAACATTGCAATAAAATAAAGATAAGGAGAGGTTGCTACAGTAGTAACAACTTCCATAACACAACAAAACAGTAGCAAAATAAAGACATGGGTTATCTCCCGAGAAGTGCTTTCTTTATAGCCATTAAGATGGGCTCAGCAGTTTTTAATGATGCACTCGCAAGAAATAAGAGTTGAAGCAAAAGGGAGCATCAAGAAGCAAATTCAAAACATATTTAAGTCTAACCCACTTCCTATGCATAGGAATCTTGTACACAAATAAATTCATGAAGAACAAAGTGACAAGCATAGCAAGATAAAACAAGAGTAACTTCAAAAATTTCAGCATATAGAGAGGTGTTTTAGTACCATGCAAATTTCTACAACCATATTTTCCTCTCTCATAATAATTTTCAGTATCTTCATGGATAAACTCAACAATATAACTATCACATAAAGCATACTTTTCATGATCCATAGACATATAATTCTTATCAAGCTCAAAAATAGCGGGATTAGACTTTCAAACCCACTTTTATCAATGATATAACAAGATGATTGATCATTCTCAAAAGATATGGGACTCATAGATAAAGTCAAGAACTCTCCAATCCCATTTTCATTAGTAGTACAATTAGTATTATCAAGTAACATAGGACCATCATCTAGAGATTTATCATAAACATTTGCTAAGCAAAACTCTTTAGTACCATGCATTTCGACATCAGGCACAAACAAAGCATTATCATAAGATTTATCAAAGTAGCATGGATTATCATAGATAACAGTAGCATAATCATTTTCACAAGTTTTACTAATAGGAAATATTTCAGGAGAATCCACAGGAACATAACATTCAACCTCCTTTGGTAAGCATGGAGGACAATCAAATAGTGCAAGAGATAAAGAGTTACTCTCATTAGAAGGTTGGCATGGGTAGCTAATCCATTCTTCCTCCTTTTGTTCATCACTCTCCTCTTCTTTTTCATCCAATGAGCTTTCAGGTTCATCAATTTCCTCCTCTTTTTCATCCAATGAGCTTTCAGGTTCATCAATTTCTTCTTCCACAGGTTCCTGCAAATTGTGAGTACATTCTTGTGCGTTAATGAGTCTCTCTTTATAATCAATGATATAAGGATTATCACTGTAGCTTTCTATGCAAAAATTAAGGATAGAAGAGACATAATCTTTAAGGTCCTTACAAACAACACACGTTTCATAATTTTTAGCAATGAAGGATTCGATCTCAGAAGCTCCCATAAATAAGACAAATTGTTCTACCTCTTCGAACCCAAGATGAATATAGTTATTCCAATTATAGTTCTTAATTAAAACTTCTTCACTAAAGCCACATTGAAATTTAAGATGTTTAGTATCCTCTTTAGAACAACAGTTTATATCATGGCGTCTAAGCAAGATTTTAGCAATTGTATTCAATTTTTCTATCACAGAACTCATAACTTTTCCCGTTCTTGATTCTCTATAAATATTATATAATTTTATAAGCTCCAAGTAGGTTGTAGGTTCTTCCATAACAACAGTTTTTAATTTTTAGGTTTTTCAAATTTTTATGGATTTTTGGGTATATGAGAAAAGTAAAACAAAACAAAAACAAAACAAAACAAACAAAAGTAAACTAGGCAAAATAATACTAGACACAAATTAACTAAGCACAAACAAACTAGACAAAAGTAAACTAAGAAAAACAAAATAAAGTAAAACAGAGAGAGAGGTAGAGTGTACTCCCCAGGTGAACTTATGAGTAGAGCTATGCCTCCCCGGCAACGGCGCCAGAAAATAGTCTTGATAACCCACAAGTATAGGGGATCGCAATAGTCTTCGAGGGAAGTAAAACCCAAATTTATTGATTCGACACAAGGGGAGGTAAAGAATACTTATAAGCCTTAACAACTGAGTTGTCAATTCAGCTGCACCTGGAAAAGCACTAGTAACAGGGGTGATGTGAAAGCAGCAGTAATATGAGAGCAGTAGTAACAGTAACACAGCAGCAGTAGCAGTAATATGAGAGCAATGGCACCAGAAAATAGTTGATACTACTTCCAATGACATGTAGAACGAGTATATGATGATGAGAGATGGACCGGGGTTCCCAGCTATCTACACTAGTGGTAACTCTCCAATAACAAGTGTTGGGTGAACAAATTACAGTTGGGCAATTGATAGGATTGAAATAGCATTAAGACAGAACATCAAGATCATTAATCCTGTAGGCATGTTTCCCATATATAGTCATACGTGCTCGCAATGAGAAACTTGTACAACATCTTTTGTCCTACCAGCCGGTGGCAGCCGGGCCTCTAGGGAATCTACTGGAAATTAAGGCACTCCTTTTAATAGAGCACCGGAGCAAAGCATTAACACTCCGTGAAAACATGTGATCCTCATATCTAAGCCTTCCCCGCCAGTTGTCCCAATTTCTGTCACTTTGGGACTTTTGGTTCCGGACATAGACATATGCATACAACTTGTAGATACAATCTAAGCAATAAGTATAGAGCTTAAATCTAAGATCATGCCACTCGGGCCCTAGTGACAAGCATTAAACACAACAAGATTGCAGCAACAATAACTTCACAAACTTTATAGATAGACTAATCATAATGTAACAATCCATCGGATCCCAACAAACACAACACCGATTACATCAGATGAATCTCAATCATGTAAGGCAGCTCATGAGATCATTATATTGAAGTACATGGGGGAGAGAATACCAACTAGCTACAGCTAGAACCCGTAGTCCATGGGGGAACTACTCACGGAGCATGATGGTGGCGGTGGCGTCGATGGAGATGGCTTCCGGGGGCACTTCCCCGTCCCGGCAAGGTGCCGGAACAGAGACTTCTGTCCCCCGAATTGGAGTTTCGCGATGGTGGCGGCGCCCCTGGAGTCTTTCTGGAGTTTCGTCAATTGGTATCGATGTTTTAGGTCAGGACGGCTTAAATAGGCGAAGAGTCGGAGTCGGAGGGGCCACGGGGCCTCCTCCCCATAGGCCGGCGCGGCCAGGGTGGAGCCCGCGCGGCCCTGTTGTGTGGGGCCCCCAGGGCACCCCTCTGGTCCCCCTCTGACTTTCTGGAAGGTTCCGGGAAAAATAAGATGTTGGGTCTTCGTTTCGTCGAATTCCGAGAATATTGCCCGAACAGCCTTTCTGGAACCAAAAACAACAGAAAAGAGCAACTGGCCCTTCGGCATCTTGTTAATAGGTTAGTTCCGGAAAATGCATAAAAACATTATAAAGTGCAAGCAAAACATGTAAGTATTGTCATAAAACAAGCATGGAACATCAGAAACTATAGGTACGTTGGAGACGTATCAGTTAGTTCCGGAAAATGCATAAAAACATTATAAAGTGCAAGCAAAACATGTAAGTATTGTCATAAAACAAGCATGGAACATCAGAAATTATAGGTATGTTGGAGACGTATCAAGCTTCAACTTCTTGGATCAACCGTCTCGCCCATGAACAAGACGATTTGGAAGGCATGGGCGGCCGCCCAAGGTCAAGTTCTTTGCATGGCTTGTCAACCAAGGTAGAATTTGGACGGCCGACCGCTTAGCCAAACAAGGTTGGCCTAATTGTGGCCTTTGCCCCCTTTGCAAACAATGTACGGAATCCACCAACCACCTTTTTGTCCATTGCCGCTTCACCATACGCCTTTGGGGCCTCGTTAGAGAGTGGTTGGGGCTCACCTCCATCAATGTCACACAATGGACTAACTTTGATACACAAGGTTGGTGGAACTACATGGCGGGTGGTGGTGTGCCACAACGCAAGGCAATGGCATCCATCACTTTATTGGTCTCTTGGGAGGTTTGGAATGAAAGAAACGCTAGAGTCTTCCGCTCTAAGAGTGCGCCGGCACATGTAGTTCTTGATAGAACTAGGAGCGAGACTCGTCTTTGGGTTTTAGCGGGAGCCAAGAGCTTGGGTAACTTGATGCTGCGAGAGTAATCCTTTTGTAATAAGGTTCGGTTCGTTTGTAACCGCATGCCCAGAAATGATGCACTTCAGTAACAGCTTGGTAAGCATTCGCGTAGAGTGTAACCCAAATCAATCATACGATAGCATGAAGATTACATCCATACTATCCTGAAATAAAAATGCACCACCAACTAAGATATCTTCTCAGCTACATGTATGAATATATGATATACCACATGCTTGAATGACAACTCTTACAGAGAAACATCATGTCAAAGGATTCAAGTAAGAGGACTTAAAGGCACTTGATTGGAGAAAAATAAAAACATTAAGGATAACAATAAAATACCTCCTCTTCGTTGTGAATGATGCCCACTGTATTGGCCTGTTCAGTCCTGCTGCTTCATGCGAAAAAGAGCGGAAGAATAATTCCATGATTCCAGCCTCAGTTCTTGCGACAAGAAATTACCCTGTCAAAAACAATACCCACTATATTTCTAATGTGGTAGCAAATAATGCATTGCAGCAGAAACCATACATAAATTATCAGTACATCAAATGCTATTTTGAACATTTCAGAAAAAGTTTCAAAACTATCTAAAATCTGATGACTAACAATCAATCTTTTGTGGCCATATTTGAGGTTAGCAAATTCATAACGTCATATCAATCACAGACTCATGACTCTCAAATGACCAAAGAGTTTAGAGAACATGCATATTATCTCTGAAATGAAACTGCATACCAGATCATATGGTGTATACAGAAGTTAGGCAAACATGGGCTGATGATTTAGCACTACAAACACTGAACATATCTAATATCTGCAGTTGACATTGTGAAAATGGGACTTACAACATTAACCGATGATGGAAAAGATAAATAAAGCTCGAGCAAAAAGAGACCACATATTATGTCATGTTTTACAAAGATATATCTGTACCCATGTTTTATTGAAATACACATCAAATGTTCAAACCATGAATTAACATAGGAGAGGGGACCTGGCAGTGGCGTTGAGCTGTGCTGCGTCAACCCTTCGGCGTAGGAGAGGGGATCACGGATGGCGTCACACAGGAGGTGGAGACTCGCCTGCAGATGGCGGGGGCCGATAAAAAAATACAGAGAGAATAATACAGATTTGAGGCTACTGATAGGAAACTGAAATTCCATATCTCACACACAGATCAGTACGGCCGTACTGTGGAGGTTGGCGATGGCGTTGGAGATGCCGAGCATAGTGTAGACGCCCCTGCCGCTCACGGACGTGTCCTCACTGAGGAGGCGCTTCGCGATCTCCAGCTGCCACACAAAGAGGCGACAGCGAGGGAGAAGGCTGGGCGGCCTCCACTCCATCTCAAGGTCGTCCGGCGTCCGGAGGGATGAGGAGGAACGGGAAACTGCGGAGGAACGTGAGGATGCCGCTGCTCGTGGAGCATAGGATGTGCACGGCCTAGTCCAGGTCGATGGTGGGGTACAGGTTCGGGATCCATGGCGGCGAAGAGACATGATCCACGGCGGCGAAGAGATGGGATCCATGGTGGCAGGGGCGGGCGGCGCTGGGCTGCTAGAGGGAGGCGGCGGCGTCCGCGGACTCGAGGAATCCTGCACGATTGGGCGAGGAGAGAGACGAGAAAAATTAGGGTCGTAGGGGCGCCACATTTGATTGGGAGGTTTGACTAAGTCGATTTTTGGTGGGAGGGCAAAACAGTTCAAGAAAATATGTTGGATGAAACCTCTGACCGGAGGAAACAGAGGAAGTTCTTCCTTTTTAGATGGTAGAGATAGAGATAGAGATTAGAGATAGAGATAGAGATAGAGATAGAGATTTGCCGCGGTAATCATGCGCTGCCTGGAATGATGTTGCCGTGCTGGAATGATTATAGGGAGGTGGGAGAGCAAATTGGTTAAGTGAATATGCGGTTTCCTATTCTGTTGCATTGAAATGATGTCGCCGTGCTGAATTTGTTTGAGGTGAAGTGGGAGGGCAAATTGGTCAAGTTAAAAATATGTGTGACAAAACCTCCGACCGAAGGTTCTTCCTTTTTAGATGGTAGAGATAGAGATAGAGATAGAGAGATAGAATTAAAAACTCAACGAAGAAAGCATGATAATCTGATGATGCCGAGTAGGCGCCATTTATAGTTAGGCGCCAAATGAAGCTGTCTTCTTTTGAAGATAAGGGCTCCAGCACATGAATTTGAGTGAAGAGCTCGATGAACTCAGCTATTGCTTGTATGGATAATGGATAGTGTACATCTCAAGTCTGAAACCCAGCAAAGCTTCTTATACAGTACGTATTTTTGCTGCTCTGGATATTGCAAAAACCACTAATGCGGGTGCAATTTGTGCAGGGCTTTGACCATTCAGCCTTCTGTCCAACCAGAAGTTCATATGCTCCTTGCCTTAGCTGATAATCTCGCCTGCCCATGGAATGTATGGGAACAAACAATGTTAATGATATTAATTCCCCAATATATATGTTTCGTGGTTTCGCATGTCAATGCTCCTTTTGTGCGGCGTATCGTATTGATTTGCGAGTCATAAAGTTCGATACCTAAGAGCATCCAACGGGAGCGACTGTTTGCCCTCCGTCGGACCGAAAAACTGGTATCACCTCCAGCGGGGCGACGCAAAATAACTGGATCGTCCGCGGCGACGCAAACCTGGTCCAAATATGCGCCTCGGATACGTATCTGCGGACGTTGCGAGGACGCGCAAAGTGTCTGGCGGATGTTTTGTCGGCCCGCCTGGCAGTGACCCAGCGTCGATGCGTCTTCTCAGTGGCGCCAGTACTGGCGCCGAGGCGTCGCTTCGGCAATCTGCGGCCGCGTAAATGACGATGCCTCGCGTGGAGCGCAGCCGTCGCCTACCTCTGCGCACGAAGTAATGGCGATGCCACGCGTGCCGCGGCCGTCGCCCTGCCTTCGACCTATATAAACAGGGGCGCGAGCATCTCATCTCCTCCCACACTAAATTCTAGCCGTCGCACAACCTTCACCGTAGCGCCGCTGCCGTTCAGCCTCCACCGGAGCCACCATGAGCAGCGCTGGCCGCGGCCAGGCTGCCGCGCCTCCACCTCCACCTCCCACTCCACCTCCCTTTGCCTCGAGCTCCGACGACGACAACACCGACGACCTCCGCGTCCCGGTTAGGGACGCCAAGGCCCTAGTTGAAGCGGAGAAGGAAGCAGAGGAGGAGCGGGTGGCCCACGCGGCGTTCGATGCCGAGATGGAACGCCACAGGGTGGCGGCCGCCGCAGCCGCAGAGGACGACGACTCCGACATCTCATGGTCTTCCGATGACCCTGATGCGCCTACCCCAGAGGCGAAGACGGCGGAGCAGAGGGCGTTAGTCGAGTCCTTCGAGACGTTCAAGGACGACACCGTGAACGCGAGGCTGCGGCAGTGCCTGCTAAGGACGCGGCGGCGCACTGAGCCCTAGCGGCCGCACGCCAGGCTGCGAAGAAGCAGACGAGGGACGGACGCAACAACGGGCCGGGCAATTAGAAAGCAAGTAGTGTAGGCTTCTACAACTATTTTGTATAGTTTCTATGTAGTAGTTTCTATGTTTTTTAAATATGTTGTAAATCTGGTCGCCCCGCTGGAAGCACACCCAGACGCAAACGGACGCGCGGACAAAATATGTTCGCGGGACGACGCAAACGGACGCTCGCGACCATTTTTAGGTGTATGCGTCGTCCCGTTGGGATGCCCTAAATCCTAACGGAAGATACCATATGTCGTAGATACACGGCCTCGCATCCAGGCGCCTACAAAAGGAAGACATCTCGGTCGACGATCTTGTTCTCGTGAGTGTAATCTGCCATTCGAGCAAGCAGATCCGCCTCGATGGCACGACCAATCATCGGCAGCTTGAGCTCTATCGTTCTCGTGCTGATTCTGGCATGGTCCATCGGGACAATCGCCGTCCGTGGCTACAACACAAGGAAGTGGACCGTCGGCGGCGACAAGGGTTGGAGCTTCGGCGTCGCCGGCTGGGAGAACGACAAGCCAATCCAGGCCGGCGACATGCTAGGTGAGTGATACCGATCGTGCTTAAACAGGAACGGCAAAATGGATCGATCGTTTTATTAATATTTGATTGATTTGATTGTCATCTCTCGAAGTGTTCAAGTACAAACCGGGAGCACACAACGTGGTGGAGGTGGATGTGGCTGGGTACATGGAGTGCAAGGCCCCCGACGGCGCCAAGGTTTACTCCACCGGCAACGACAGCTTCGAGATGCCCGGCGGCAAGGCCTACTACATCTGCTCCATTCCCGGCCACTGCGAGAAAGGCATGAGGATAGGCATACCGCCTAGATAGATAGATTGATGAATAGTCTCCATATTAGATACCGACTACCCTATTCTCTCGCTGGCTGAGTTACGCAAGAAATAAATTTATATTTTCGATAAAGGGAATATATTAATATCAAAAAGATATCAATTACACTCAGCCTCTGCAACAACGCACCACCCTAATGGCACTACGGATGCACACAGCCAAAAAAGGAAAAGAAAACTAAGAAACAAAAGTCCTGCTACAGTATCTCGGGCCTAACAACAGCAATACATCCACCGCCAAAACAACACCTGAAATACAGACTCTCCAAAAACGACGCCTCCAAGAAGGGAACAGTGCTCTAACACCGTCGTCGCCCGATCAACGATCTTAGGTTTTCACCCTGAAGATAGTCCCCGCTCTCAAAACAATGCCTCCAACAAGGTCATTGCCAGACACAACCAGTTAAGGTTAGACCTTGAGTTTTCACCCTGAAAGGTAGGACTCTGAACTTCACCTGTGTTGTCGCCCCCACTTTCATACCGCTGCTGTGAAGCCCGGAACACCAAGAAAGTCCCTCAACAGCGTGGAGACTTGAACCTCCCTTAGCTAGTCCTCCCCTCCGGCCTTCATGAACTTCTCTTCTTCCGACTTTCATCATGGATCCATAGTCACTTGATGTCAACACAGAAAAAGAGTTTCGCGCCGCTCCCTCCAGAACCAATCGGTCGGAATAAAAGCATGGGTGCGCACGACCGAATACCACCGATCCAGCAAACTCCAGGCAAAAAGCACTGTTACATTCGCCGGCGGAGCCTTCCGGAACTCAACACTCTGGCTAGATCACGAGTCCAGGCCTCCGGTAGGTCTTCCTCTTCACGCAAGAGAGACCCTAGGACCACCGCCTTTATTCAGGTCGGACCCCCACGTCGGCGACCATCCTGGGCTGGCCACTCCAACCCTCCACCGGCGACTCCGCCGGCTTCCATGCATCTCCATCTCGCTGCCGGAACGCGGTGATAGATCGATAGATCCACCACCACCAACCGCAGGCCGACCCTCTCCGGCGAAGAAGAGGGCCACCTCCACCGTCGTACCCAAGGCTGCTGCCCCGGGCAACCTCGTGTCGCGGGTGAAGCCCAAGATCGCCTCCACTCACCGGCGAGAGGCGGGGGGAAAATGGCGCAGGCCATGGGCCTGGCCGCCGCCCACCACCAGCCCCTGCCGGAGTGCTGCGGAGAGCCGGCGGGAGGAGGGCGCAGGCAGGCCGCCGCCGCCCATCCCAACCGCGTCGGCCGATCCACCAGGGGAAAGCCGACGGGAGAAGGGGGCGCAGCGCAGGCCGCCGCCGCCCATCCCATCCGCGCGTCCGCCATGCTCGAGGGAGGGAGATCCGGCCGCCGTCCACCATGCGTCGACGAGGAAGGGCCCCCGCTGCCGCCATGCCCCGTGGGTCTTTGGCCCGGCGGCGCTACCGGCGGCGGCGGCTAGGGCTGGGAGGCTGGGGGTGCGGGAGGCTGGGGGCTGGAGGCTGGGGTAGTAAGTCGAAATAAATTTATATACTGTATTGTGTTACATGCTACAAACTTTGTTTTTGTACGAACTCATTTTAGAGTGAGCATCTCTAAGACTGTAACTAAAGTGAAGTCTAATCCTTTCTAGCGGTGTCTTCATTTTCACTACCATTATCATTTATCCGTGAAACTCAATACGACTATTCCTTTCTTGCGATGTCTTCATCTCCAGTAATCTAAGCATTTCTCTCTTAGATTCAATACGAGTTTTCCTTCTAGAGGTGTCTTCATCTCCACTAACTTCAATATTTCTCTGTTAAATTCACTGTAGTTTTCACTCGAATGACCTTGACACTCATTCAAGGTTCCTCATGCGTCATGTCTCCGGTCAAACTACATATTTTTTTCAATAAAGGGATATTAATATCAGTAGATACCATCATACCAAATACACCTAGCCACTGCAACAACACAATACCTTAATGACAATACGGATGCACACATCCAACAGAGAGAAAAAACTAAGAAATAAAAGTCAAATAACATCATTCTAGCCGTAGCAACAACAATACATCCATCACGAAGACAACACCTGAACTTCAGACTCTCAAAAGCGACGTTTCCAAGATGGAAACGGTGCACAAGCGCCGTTGTCGCTTGATCAAAGATCTTAGGTTTTCCCGCTCTCAAAACAATGTCTTCAATAAGATCATTGCCATGCACAACTGATACGTCTCCAACGTACCTATAATTTCTGATGTTCCATGCTTGTTTTATGACAATACTTACATGTTTTGCTTGCACTTTATAATGTTTTTAAGCATTTTATGGAACTAACCTATTAACGAGATGCCGAAGGGCCAGTTGTTGTTTTCTGCTGTTTTTGGTTCCAGAAAAGCTGTTCGGGCAATATTCTCGGAATTCGACGAAACGAAGACCCAACATCTTATTTTTCCCGGAAGCATCCAGAACACCGAAGGAGAGTCGGAGAGGGGCCAGGGGGCCACCACACAACATGGCGGCGCGGCCCCAGGCCTGGCCGCGCCGGCCTACTGTGAGGGGGGGCCAGGCACCCTCCGACTCCTTCTCTTCGCCTATATAAGCCCTTTCGACCTAAAAACGCGATACCGATTGACGAAACTCCAGAAAGACTCCAGGGGCGCCGCCACCATCGCGAAACTCCAATTCGGGGGACAGAAGTCTCTGTTCCGGCACCCTACCGGGACGGGGAAGTGCCCCCGGAAGCCATCTCCATCGACGCCACCGCCTCCATCATGCTCCGTGAGTAGTTCCCCCATGGACTACGGGTTCTAGCTGTAGCTAGTTGGTATTCTCTCCCCCATGTATTTCAATACAATGATCTCATGAGCTGCCTTACATGATTGAGATTCATCTGATGTAATCGGTGTTGTGTTTGTTGGGATCCAATGGATTGTTACATTATGATTAGTCTATCTATAAAGTTTGTGAAGTTATTGTTGCTGCAATCTTGTTGTGTTTAATGCTTGTCACTAGGGCCCGAGTGGCACGATCTTAGATTTAAGCCCTATACTTATTGCTTAGATTGTATCTACAAGTTGTATGCACATGTCTATGTCCGGAACCAAAGGCCCCAAAGTGACAGAAATTGGGACAACTGGAGGGGAAGGCTTAGATATGAGGATCACATGTTTTCACGGAGTGTTAATGCTTTGCTCCGGTGCTCTATTAAAAGGAGTGCCTTAATTTCCAAGAGATTCCCTAGAGGCCCGGCTGCCACCGGCTGGTAGGACAAAAGATGTTGTACAAGTTTCTCATTGCGAGCACGTATGACTATATATGGGAAACATGCCTACATTATTAATAATCTTGATGTTCTGTCTTAATGCTATTTCAATCCTATCAATTGCCCAACTGTAATTTGTTCACCCAACACTTGTTATTGGAGAGTTACCACTAGTGTAGATAGCTGGGAACCCCGGTCCATCTCTCATCATCATATACTCGTTCTACATGTTATTGGAAGTAGTATCAACTATTTTCTGGTGTCATTGCTCTCATATTACTATTACTGCTGCTGTGTTACTGTTACTACTGCTCTCATATTACTGCTGCTTTCACATCACCCCTGTTACTAGTGCTTTTCCAGGTGCAGCTGAATTGACAACTCAGTTGTTAAGGCTTATAAGTATTCTTTACCTCCCCTTGTGTCGAATCAATAAATTTGGGTTTTACTTCCCTCGAAGACTGTTGCGATCCCCTATACTTGTGGGTCATCAAGATTATTTTCTGGCGCCGTTGCCGGGGAGGCATAGCTCTACTCATAAGTTCACCTGGGGAGTACACTCTACCTCTCTCTCTGTTTTATTTTATTTTGCTTTGTTTAGTTTACTTTTGTCTAGTTTGTTTTTGTTTTGTTTTATTTTCCTTATATACCCGAAAATCCATAAAAATTTGAAACACTGAAAAATTAAAAACTGTTGCTATGGGAGAACCTACAACCTACTTGGAGCTTATAGAATATTATAATAATTATAGAGAATCAAGAGCGGGAAAAGTGATGAGTGCTGTGATAGAAAAATTGAATACAATTGCTAAAATCTTGCTTAAACGCCATGATATAAACTGTTGCTCTCAACAGGACACTAAACATCTTAAATTTCAATGTGGCTTTAGTGAGGAATTTTTAATTAAGAACTATAATCGGAATAGCTATATTCATTTTGGGTTTGAAGAGGTAGAACAATTTGTCATATTTATGGGAGCCTCTGAGATAGAATACTTCATGGTTAAAAATTATGAAACTTGTGTTGTTTGTAAGGACCTTAAAGATTATGTCTCTTCTATCCTTAATTTTTGCAATGAAAGTTACACTGATAATCCTTATATCATTGATTATAAAGAGAGACTCATTAATGCACAAGAATGCACTCACAATTTGCAGGGACCTGTGGAAGAAGAAATTGATGAACCTGAAAGCTCATTGGATGAAAAAGAGGAGGAAATTGATGAACCTGAAAGCTCATTGGATGAAAAAGAAGAGGAGAGTGATGAACAAAAGGAGGAAGAATGGATTAGCTACCCATGCCAACCTTCTAATGAGAGTAACTCTTTATCTCTTACACTATTTGATTGTCCTCCATGCTTACCGAAAGAGGTTGAAAGTTATGTTCCTATGGATTCCCTTGAAATATTTCCTATGAGTAAAACTTGTGAAAATGATTATGCTACTGTTATCTATGATAATCCATGCTATTTTGATAAATCTTATGATAATGCTTTGTTTGTGCCTGATGTTAAGATGCATGGTACTAAAGAGTTTTGCTTGGCAAATGTTTATGATAAATCCCTAGATGATGGTCCTATGTTACTTGATAAATTTAATTGCACTACTAATGAAAATGGGATTGGAGAGGTCTTGACATTATCTATGAGTCCCATATCTCTTGAGATTGATCAACCATCTTGTTATATTATTGATAAAAGTGTGTTTGAAAGTTTTAATCGCACTATTTTTGAGCTTGATAAAAATTATGTGTTTATGGATCATGAAAAGCATGCTATATGTGATAGTTATATTATTGAGTTTGTTCATGAAGCTACTGAAAATTATTATGAGAGAGGAAAATATAGTTGTAGAAATTTTCATGGTACTAAAACACCTCTCTATATGCTTAAAATTTTGAAGTTACTCTTGTTTTATCTTCTTATGCTTATCACTTTGTTCTTCATGAATTTATTTGTGTACAAGATTCCTATGCATAGGAAGTGGGTTAGACTTAAATGTGTTTTGAATTTGCTTCTTGATGCTCTCTTTTGCTTCAACTCTTATTTCTTGCGAGTGCATCATTAAAATTGCTGAGCCCATCTTAATGGCTATAAAGAAAGCACTTCTTGGGAGATAACCCATGTGTTTATTTTGCTACTGTTTTGTTGTGTCTTGGAAGTTGTTACTACTGTATTAACCTCTCCTTATCTTTATTTTATTGCAATGTTGTGCCAAGTGACGTCTCTAATCGAAGGTTGATGCTAGATTTGGATTTCTGCGCAGAAACAGATTTCTATCTGTCACGAATCTGGGCTGTTTTCTCTGTAGGTAACTCAGAAAAATATACCACTTTACGTGCGTGTTCCTCAGATATGTACGCAACTTTCATTAGTTTTGAGTTTTCTGATTTGAGCAATGGAAGTACCTGTTTAAAATTCGTGTTTACTGGCTGTTCTGTTTTGACAGATTCTGTCTCTGTTTTTTGCATTGTCTCTTGTGGACTTTAAGTGAGGCTTTCTAGACGTGGAGAGCTGTAGCTAATGTTTTATTGAGTTCTTGCAATGTTTCACTACAGGGCTAAAGTGGATTAAAGTTTTTTGAGTACTAACCCCTCTAATGAAGTTTATGAGAAGTTTGGTGTGAAGGAAGTTTTCAAGGGTCAAGAGAGGAGGATGATATATGATCAAGAAGAGTGAAAAGGCTAAGCTTGGGGATGCCCCCGTGGTTCATCCCTGCATATTTCAAGAAGACTCAAGCGTCTAAGCTTGGGGATGCCCAAGGCATCCCTTTCTTCATCAACTTATCAGGTTTCTTCTATTGAAACTATATTTTTATTCGGTCACATCTTATGTGCTTTACTTGGAGCGTCTGTGTGTTTTTATTTTTGTTTATGTTTGAATAAATTCGGATCCTAGCAATCCTTGTTTGGGAGAGAGACACGCTCCGCTTTTTCATATGAACACTGGTGTTCTTAGCTTTATTTTAATGTTCATGGCGGAGTTGAAAGCCGCAACACTTATTGATATTTGGTTGGAAACAGAAAATGCCTCATATTGTCTTGAATAATTTGATACTTGGCAATTGTTTTGAGCTCTCAAGTAGACCATGATTAAGCTCTTGCATCATGTAGTTTAAATCTATTAGTGGAGAACTACCGTAGAGCTTGTTGAAATTGGTTTGCATGATTGGTCTCTCTAAGGTCTAGATATTTTCTGGTAAAAGTGTTTGAGCAACAAAGAAGACAGTGTAGAGTTTTATAATGCTTGCAATATGTTTTTATGTAAGTTTTGCTGTACCGGTTCATACTTGTGTTTGCTTCAAACAACCTTTCTAGCCAAAGCCTTGTACTGAGAGGAAATGCTTCTCGTGCATCCAAAACCTTGAGCCAAAACCTATACCATTTGTGTCCACCATATCTACCTACTATGTGGTATTTCCTGCCATTCCAAGCAAATACTTCATGTGCTACCTTTAAACAATTCAAAAGCTATTATCTCTTATTTGTGTCAATGTTTTATAGCTCATGAGGAAGTGTGTGGTGTTTTATCTTCCGATCTTGTCATTTACTTTTGACAGACTTTCACAATGGACTAGTGGCTTCATCCGCTTATCCAATAATTTTGCAAAAAGAGCTGGCGCGGGGTTCCCAGCCCCCAATTAATCAACTTTCATTAATAATTCTCTTCACATGTTTTGCTACGATTCATCAGTAAGCAACTTAATTTTGCAAATAGACACTCCTTCATGGTATGTGAATGTTGGAAGGCACCCGAGGATTCGGTTAGCCATGGCTTGTGAAAGCAAAAGGTTGGGATGAGTGTCATCCATAAATAATAAAACTAAAATACATGTGTAAACAAAAGAGAAGATAGATGATCTACCTTGCTGGTAGAGATAACGTCCTTCATGGGAGCCGCTCTTGAAAGTCTGGTTGATGAGGTAGTTAGAGTACCCATTACCATTCGTTGACAACAACAAACACCTCTCAAAACTTTACTTTTACGCTCTCTATATGATTTCAAAACTTAAAAAGCTCTAGCACATGATTTAATCCCTGCTTCCCTCTGCGAAGGACCATTCTTTTACTTTATGTTGAGTCAGTTTACTTACTTCCTTCCATCTTAGAAGCAAACACTTGTGTTAACTGTGCATTGATTCTTACATACTTGCTTATTTGCATTCATCATATTACTTTGTGTTGACCATTATCCATGAGATATACATGTTGAAAGTTGAAAGCAACTGCTGAAACTTAAATCTTCCTCTGTGTTGCTTCAATGCCTTTACTTTGAATTTATTGCTTTATGAGTTAACTCTTATGCAAGACTTTTGATGCTTGTCTTGAAAGTACTATTCATGAAAAGTTTTGCTATACGTTATCTATTTGTTAGCAACTATAGATCATTGCCTTGAGTCACTGCATTCATCTCATATGCTTTATAATACTATGATCAAGGTTATGTAAGTAGCATGTCACTGCAGAAATTACTCTTTTTATCGTTTACCTACTCGAGGGCGAGCAGGAACTAAGCTTGGGGATGCTGATACGTCTCCAACGTACCTATAATTTCTGATGTTCCATGCTTGTTTTATGACAATACTTACATGTTTTGCTTGCACTTTATAATGTTTTTAAGCATTTTATGGAACTAACCTATTAACGAGATGCCGAAGGGCCAGTTGCTGTTTTCTGCTGTTTTTGGTTCCAGAAAGGCTGTTCGGGCAATATTCTCGGAATTCGACGAAATGAAGACCCAACATCTTATTTTCCCCGGAAGCATCCAGAACACCGAAGGAGAGTCGGAGAGGAGCCAGGGGGCCACCACACAACATGGCGGCGCGGCCCCAGGCCTGGCCGCGCCGGCCTACTGTGAGGGGGGCCCAGGCACCCTCCGACTCCGTCTCTTCGCCTATATAAGCCCTTTCGACCTAAAAACGCGATACCGATTGACGAAACTCCAGAAAGACTCCAGGGGCGCCGCCACCATCGCGAAACTCCAATTCGGGGGACAGAAGTCTTTGTTCCGGCACCCTGCCGGGACGGGGAAGTGCCCCCGGAAGCCATCTCCATCGACGCCACCGCCTCCATCATGCTCCGTGAGTAGTTCCCCCATGGACTACGGGTTCTAGCTGTAGCTAGTTGGTATTCTCTCCCCCATGTACTTCAATACAATGATCTCATGAGCTGCCTTACATGATTGAGATTCATCTGATGTAATCGGTGTTGTGTTTGTTGGGATCCGATGGATTGTTACATTATGATTAGTCTATCTATAAAGTTTGTGAAGTTATTGTTGCTGCAATCTTGTTGTGTTTAATGCTTGTCACTAGGGCCCGAGTGGCATGATCTTAGATTTAAGCTCTATACTTATTGCTTAGATTGTATCTACAAGTTGTATGCACATGTCTATGTCCGGAACCAAAGGCCCCAAAGTGACAGAAATTGGGACAACTGAAGGGGAAGGCTTAGATACGAGGATCACATGTTTTCACGGAGTGTTAATGCTTTGCTCCGGTGCTCTATTAAAAGGAGTGCCTTAATTTCCAGTAGATTCCCTAGAGGCCCGGCTGCCACCGGCTGGTAGGACAAAAGATGTTGTACAAGTTTCTCATTGCGAGCACGTATGACTATATATGGGAAACATGCCTACATGATTAATAATCTTGATGTTCTGTCTTAATGCTATTTCAATCCTATCAATTGCCCAACTGTAATTTGTTCACCCAACACTTGTTATTGGAGAGTTACCACTAGTGTAGATAGCTGGGAACCCCGGTCCATCTCTCATAATCATATACTCGTTCTACATGTCATTGGAAGTAGTATCAACTATTTTCTGGTGTCATTGCTCTCATATTACTATTACTGCTGCTGTGTTACTGTTACTACTGCTCTCATATTACTGCTGCTTTCACATCACCCCTGTTACTAGTGCTTTTCCAGGTGCAGCTGAATTGACAACTCAGTTGTTAAGGCTTATAAGTATTCTTTACCTCCCCTTGTGTCGAATCAATAAATTTGGGTTTTACTTCCCTCGAAGACTGTTGCGATCCCCTATACTTGTGGGTCATCAACAACTAATTAAGGTAAGACTCTGAACTTCACATGTGTTGTCACACCCACATACATACTGCTACTGCGAAGCCTGGAACACCAAGCAAGTTCCTCAACAGAGCAGAGACTTAAATCTCCATTTCCAGTTCTCCAATCCAGCCATCATGATATCCTCCGTCTCTGACTTCACTATGGATCAAAATGTCACCAGCTGGCAAGAAAGAACATAGTTTCCCACCGCTCCCTCAATACCGAACGGTCGGAATAAAAACATGGGTGCGCGTGATCGAATACCTTCTGATCCAGCAAACTCCAGACAATAGATGCATTGTTACATTCGCCGACGGAGCCTTCCGAAACTCAACACTCTAGCCAGATCAAAATAAACAGGCTTCAGGAAGGTCTTCATCTTCGAACAAGAAAAACCCTAGAACCACCACCAATTATTCAGGTTGGGCCCCAACGCCGCCAACCATCCGAGGCCAGCCGAAGCAATGCGGAGCCTAGGCAACGCCCGACAGACATCCATCCCTCCACTGGCAACAGCAACGATCGCAGAGAGGGCAAGGAGAAGACCGACCTAGGGTTTTCACGCAATCCGGCCCATCCCACCCCACACCCCCCATCGGCATGACCCGCCACCGGAGGCCACCATCACCACTAGGAGGATGCCGCCCAGAACACAGTCAACCGCTGCTCCAGGCGCGCCGTCGCTCACGCCGCCACACGTCGTATAGCCACCAGGACATGGTGCCCAGCGACCGCACCACGCCCGCACCATGGAAGATTCGTCCCGCGGCGTTCCTCCACAGAAGGGGCGAGCAGACCCCACCACCGCTGGCAGCAGCCAATCTTCGCTTGGTCGTGCCCTCTGCCGTAGGCGGGAGGAGGAAGGAGGGGAGGATGGATGGCTGGCGGCAGTAGGAATTTTTAGGGTTCCCCCATCGCCACGCGGGGGCGAGAGGGGAACGGGGGTAACGAGGGGGTCAAACTACATGTACATACATCAATATAACAATCAAACTATAAGAATTATGTTTAGTGTCTCTCTCTCTCTCGTAGGGCATCGTGTGCAGTGTAGTAGCCCCTCGACTAGGATACATGGCGTACTAAATTAACTATGTCTAGGTAAATTTTGCCACAAATGGAAATTTATATCCGATCCCGCTGGCCTCAATCAGGAAAGAGTTTACTTCGCGCGCCTCAAACTACCGACCACCACAAAAATCTCCCACCATCTCCACGTGCCCTAGGTCCACCAACGCCGACTCTTTTCTTTTGCATCGAGGATACGCCCACAAAGAATAAAAAGCCAGCTTCCATCAAAAAGCAAAAAAAAAAAAGTGGATCTGCACTACATCGTATAGGGACCCGAAGAGCTACTATGTGGTATGAAAACTGCAACTTAGTTATACAAAAGCAATGGAATAATGAAGTTCACCGGTAAAGTTAAGCTCAGTAAAATGGATTGGCAACTTGGATTAGATGGAAAACATATAAAAAATTGTTCCACAAAAATTCTATTCGATGGATGTACATTAACTTAACATGACATTAGAAATTTAGCAAGTAACTAAACTGAAGTGGATAAGCAACTTGCATCAGATGGCAAATACACCCAAGAAAGAACATAGAAATCTATGAACATAGTCCTTGGATGTACAAATAACTTAACATAATTCGATAAGTAACTTAACAAGTAGTAGTGATTAACTTAACAAAATTGGATAAGGAGCTTAAGTTTGCTGGGGGCCATGACCGGGTTGTGCTAGGAGCCATGTCAGAGCCACCAACCCAAGCTTATTGTAGGCACCGGCAACAAGATGCAGTTGATTGTGGGACTCCACCGGCTAGAGCTTGCACTTGACTCCATGTATATTTTTAGTGAGATTTATTTGGGATGGTCCATATTAATGGAGGTGGAGATCAAGACGTTACGTGCAACATAAAATGGGGGATAAGAGCATGTGTGGGCACATCACGTGGATGTGGCAACTCAGTACCACTACTTGGGATGAAGATGACAAGGTTATATGATGAAGAACCACATGAACAACATTGATCCATAGGATAGAACGGGAGAAATACGAGGGACTTGAGAAAGAAAAGGAATTGAGGCGAGGGGAAGAGAAAAGATTTAGTACTATGGGAGAGGATACGGTAGCAGCTGCACCGCGCTCTTTGTACTACCACGAATCATATGCGAGTCGGTCATTTGGGCAGCGTGTTCACACTCAAGGCAACCAACATTTGTGAACTTTTAGAAACCGGGGTTAACTGGATGGAAAATTTATCTAAGAGGGAGAGAACCTTCACACAATTCAAGGTCAGACACAACTTATCTCTCGGACTTAGACATGTTTTGGTTTTGGCCTTTTGGGCCCATGAAGTATGCTAACTAATGTCTTGTATTCATTCATTTGCTGCATATTAAGATGTTCATTGACACGATTCCTTCTTTTGTAAAAATGTCGAGCAAAACCCGATCACTCCAGAAAAGTTATATGCCAAATCAGGAATTAAAATTAGATATTAAAAAATGTATAATAGAACCCAAATTACCAAAAAAAATGGAGACCACGTATAAAATATTTCCATAAATTTTTTTTTTGTAAGAGGTGCGCTTGGGGAGAACACTACAGAGGTTTTTTTTTTTGTTTTGGTACGAAAAGAACCCAATCCACATCATCAAGAATTTGAAGATTGGTAGTTAGGTTGTACATCCTGAGGTTGGGTGGTTAGGAGGGTGGTTGTACCCCCAGCTCACTAGAGTTCAAACCCTAGGTTTGACATCTGTTGTCTCATAAAGGCGGAATATTCATTCAGTGGGACGCGACGTTCCCGTCGATAGCGAGGCGCCTGTGGTGACTTCGTCAATTTCAAGATCCAACCCGCCGACTCAGTCTTCCGGAGGTGCTCATAGGGGTAGGGTGTGCGTGTGTGCGTTCATAGGGGTGAGTGTATGGGCGTGTATGTGGGTGCCTGCGTTTGTACTGTGTTCCTCAAAAAAAAAAATTCTATGATCACTTCCTTTCATACATTAGGAAAAAAAAATCAAGGTAAAGGGACACTATTAGCTTGGAAATAGGCATAGTCCTAGTATATTGCCATCGTGTTTATCCGAGAAAACAGCCATGTCACAGTTCCTCCTTATGCTCTACCTAACTTAGCTAGCTCATGGCTCACACTAACTGATGACTAATCTTGGTCACACACACAGCTCTCTCTGTCCATGCAGATGTTCCTTGTGTTGCTCTAGATCTCGCATCGCCCTCTCCCTCTCTATTGCTAGCTACATATTCCCTCTCCCATTGGGGTAGGGGCGAACACCAATGCGGAGATGGTGAATGATGGGGAAGCCCTAAGGCAGGGTGGGACATGGGAGTGGAAAAGCATGCACATGGATAGAGAGCTCGAGCTCGTCTTGCCTACCTTAAATAAATAAGAAAGATTATAATAAGATGATTTTGTGCGGAGTTAGTTTCACGACTCGCGTGATCCTTTCATCAAATTTTGATAGTTAGTTTGTGATACTTTGTAAAATTATTATTCACTTTGTTTTCCAACTATAAATATATATCGCTTGCAAAAACGCATCATGCTAGATACCTATAGGTTTATGCAGAATAATAGTCTACGCAACACGATAACATGACGATGAAATCACCAGCTTTTAAACTGATGAACTAGAGCATCTCCAGCCGCGTCCCCAAAGCGTCCCCAAACCGCACCGGATCGAGCGTTTGGGGGATGTGTTTTGTTCGTGCCGCGTTTGGGGGACGTCGCTTCCCAGCCGCGTCCCCCAAACGCCGTCCCCAAATCAGAAATTCAAATAGTTGCATTCAAAAGAGATCGTTCCCGCTGAATCGTCGCGATCAGAGTAGCGGCAATCAAAGTACTGGGCGCGCGATCATATTACAGACCGGTGGTGCATGGTAATTACAAGAAGGGGTTGGGCAATGACGACGTATCCTGAGTCGACGCAGGCCCGTCGATCACGATGATCTCGTCGCGATCTGCCCGGTGTTGTGCATGCTCCGTCTGCTTCGTCACCGACGCAGGTGTAGCAGCAGAAGACGCGTTAGCCGGATCTTGCTCCGCTGTTGCTATTGCTGCCGCTATTGCTGCCTGGGCCGCCGCGTCGGCGGCAGCATCGGCCGCCGCCATTTTGGCTTCGATGTCGTCGAGGATCCGACCTTTGAAGAAGTTGTGCGCCGCCGGCGTCCTGGGAGACATTCCCTATGTCGACGTTCTCAGCAGTGACATGTCGTCCCTGCGTTTCTTGAGCTCCAACTTCTCCTCTTGCCTCTTGAGCAGCTCCGCCCCTTCCGTCCCATTGCCCGGCGGCTTCTTGGCCGCTTTCTTGGCCATCTTTTTGGGGGCTATCGGCGGCGCCATGGAATGGGGAGAGGGTAGCGGCGGCGGGGCGGGAGGGAGAAACAAATCGGCGGGATATGATAAATGAATCGGCGGCGGGATATGTGTTGGGAAGCCAGAAATGCGCGGCGTTATAGGCGCGATGTGGCGGGAGAGGCGGGATTTGGCGGGAGTGGGAGACGAATTTTCCATGTGCCGCTGACGGGTCGGCCCCGCCGCTCCCCGCCTCGCTTTTCGTTGTGTCCGGCGTGCCCGGTGCGTCCCCTGTGGGACGGGGACGGGCTCGGGGCGCCGGACACCGTATCAGGCCGCGCCGGACAAAAATGGGCTTTGGGGGACGCAGCTGGAACGGTTTTTTGGTCCGGCGCGCCCCAAATTGCTTTGGGAGACGCTTTGGGGGACGCGACTGAGATGCTCTAAGAAGGATATCTTATGTATCTGTAAATAGGTGACTCATTTGCAATAGTTTTACTGTATGCCTCGTATTGATGAGTCTCCAACACTTGGCCATGTGTATGTTTAAAAAATAATAATTCTAACACTACTAGGACTAGTTGAATGTCCGTGTGTTGCTACGATCTCTATTATTTTTCTAGATATGTTTTCGGCAGCTTCCAACATCATTGCATCGTGAGCTATGTTGGTAGTTTCTTCTGAAGCATTGAAAATATCTATGTTTGCTCCGCCTATTATCTATAAAAATAAAACAAGCAACGGCGAAGAATTTAAATAATGGTTACAAGAATTATGCATAGAATGAAGAAGGACAATTCCTTTGATCATGTAAAACTCAATGATTTTTTATTTCCACTGGAGCATCATCACGAAAATCGGACCTATTGTCTCCACAAACCTTATGGTCTTCAAAATGAAGCATATTTTTTAAAAATTAAAATTGAATACCAGAGAATAAACATAGAAGAACATAACAAGAACGTGCAACTATTGTCTAAATTTAACACTGGTCGATGCATTGGCTTTAGAGGTATAATTCTTGCTCCCAAATTTCTAAATCACCTGCAAATATTTATAAATAGGCACATGGACCAGGACCTTACATATGAGTTACACACTTCCCCTATCTTCGCCCCTAGCCTTGCTCTCTCTCACACCCACTTATGGGCCACGGTTGTGGCTGCCGTCTCTCCTCTTCCTGGTCACCATGGCCTCACCCAGAGCAAGTGGGTGGTACATTTCTATAACCTTAAAAGGTTGGCATTCTTCGAGAAAGCAGGATATTGTTACATGGAAAAGAAAGTAATAAAGTAGTCAAGCCATTACCTTGTGTATATAGTTATAAATTTACCAAGCGATCTAGTCCTCTCTGGCCATTTACATTGACAAAATCATTGTGCAGCCAATAATTTAATTATATTTGTTGTCACAACATGCTGTACAACTTTGAGCGATCTCTTTCTCATGGTGCGGAAATATTAGGTCTTTCCATCCACCATGCATGTCAAAAGAATTGCCCAACTATTGCTCACTCATGGCATTGCATGTGATGTGCCATCCTGGCCTACCCGACTCCCAAGGGCAATCCAACCATGGCTCCCCATCTTTTGCAGCCAACAGTGTACACAGTTTTTTTTTTTGAAACGAGGCAAAAGATTTGCCATTTTCATTAATAGAGAAGAAGTTTAGAGTTCCATAACAAATGCCTAGGACAAGCCCTAGAACTTTAACAAAAGCCTACTCTCCCGGTATTATATTGCACAAATCCTTAGCGCCGGCCAAGCACCAAGCCCGAGCCTCATCTTTCATCTTGGCAATGATGACATTTGTGGCGGAAAGGTGGTGTCGGAAGACTCTAGCGTTGCGTTCCTTCCGAACTTCCCAAGAGATTAGCATGAGCAAGGATGCTAAGGCTTTTCTATGTTGACCTCTTCGTAAGGCAATATTAGTCCACCACGCATCGACATTTGGCTCATTGATCCAAGACTCCGGGGATCTATTGTGGATACCGCACCAAGCTAGAATCTCCTTCCACACTCGCAAGGTGAAGCGACATTTATACATGAGGTGGTCCGCCGTCTCTTGGACTTGGTTACATAGAGGGCAATTTCCACAATTTTCCCACCCTCTACGTTGAAGCCTATCCACCGTCCAAACTCTATTTTGCATAACCAACCAAGCGAAGAACTTGCACTTTGGAGGCGCCCAAACTTTCCAAACCGTAGAATTTAGGGAGGTTGAGACAAGGCCTTCGAATTGCATCTTATAGGCCGAGGAGGCGGAATATTTCCCATCATTAGTGAACTTCCAAGTAATGGTGTCCGGAACATCATGAGGTAGGTGCACATCTTGAAGGAGACCCCATAGGTTGACAAATTCCTCAATGTGAGGCACCCCAAACTCGTGAGAGATCTTGATTTGGTTGACCAATAGTTGTTATGGAGAGCCTTCCGGACATTGCAATTCTTCTTCTTTAAAAGGAGCCCTTCATTATGGGTTTCCAAATTAATCACACCCATTCTAGTCTTACAAACTAGATCCCAGGCAGCCAACTATTGATGGTTCTGCAATCGTCCTTATCCCCCAAAACAAAATGCATGCGGGCTTTGTCAAAAAAATCACAGACTTATGCTTAAGGGAGCACATAAAGCAAATAGCCAGAGAGGAAAGAACATCATTAGTATAGAAGACCATCCCTCTGAATTCCCCCAATCCTAAATCGTTACAAAATTACTCACACACTCAGGTTTAATGTAATACCAATCGAGCATGTGCACATGCATGTTATACATGCATATGATAGAATACATTATCTGATATTACGAGCTGGCAAAAATTCAAACCTCAATAATATTACGATAACAAATAACTAACAGAAACGCCAGAGAAGCTGCTTCTCCAGCAGACTTACCCAAGCTTTGTAGTCAAACATAGCACATGTGAAGCTTTTTGGCGATCTGGTTCATCATCCTTGAATGTTCACACGAATACGTAAGAGAGTATTTCAGCTACGTAAACAGCTTGAAGTAGGTAGTGTAGAACTCGTTCGGTGCTTTGCAGCAGCTCCAGCAGTAAGTTCCTTGCCGCTCCCCTCACCATGAAGCTCAACGCAGCAGTGTCGTCTGCAGGAAGTTATTGCTAGGCAGAACAAACACTTGACATGAGCTTTGATGCTAGAGCCGTAGCCAGTTCACCATCATGGGCCATCAGGAAGAACCAATAGCACGAGCAGGAAAGATAACCTTCCTATCTTTTGCTCACAAAAAAGAAACCGAATCAGTGTGAATCAATCAAACACATAGAGTTCAGAGGAAGCCATTTTACAATCTGGTATAATATCTAGAAATTCTAGAACTGCAATAGCATGCATCCTTTTAAAAACCATCAAGATACCAATTACAATCTATACTTAAGAGAACAAAAACAAATCTGAGAAACATTGTGTCATGTTAAGAGCACCCTTCTGTTTCAGAGGATGCAGCAGCCATACACGGTTCAAGAGTGTGCGGTGCAAGAAAAAAGAGAGTACCTAGCTAGTGATTAAAATATATGTAGCAAAATCTACTTTAATATCTAATAATCTATCTATTATATAATTAAAACAACAAACAAACAACGGTCCAGATTTAGCACAATGCCACAAACGATTCAGATTGGAAGAGAAAAAAGTAACCCTAAGGCAGACGATAGAATATGCACGCGACTCAAACATGCCTTTTCTTTCCATCTAACTCCATCAAGATGTGCGCGCCGTCGGTCTCCTCTTCATCTCCATGCAGGAGGCATGGATCTCCCGTACGAGCACCACAACTTGCGTTTGGGTGATCGATACGGCGGGGCAGCCTCTACTGATAAGGCAGGACAACCTCCTCCAGAAACGCTGCGTCATGAACACAAACAACAAATATCTATACGATCTTCAGCACGGCCGCCGGCAGTATACGACGCAAGTTGGAATTCAAGAATCTGTATTGCAGCACTTGAATTCATCCCCGTTCGGATAATGCGTGCTCAGCAACAACAACCAAAGATGCAATGGAGTCGGCGGCCACTACCAATGGACCGGCGGCGCTCTCTTCCGGCGGCGGCGAATGGCCGAAGTCTGCATCAGAACCTGATCAGTAATACAATTCCTCCACTCTTTAGCTCATGCGTACGTCTACCAAATTGAAACTGCTCTATACAATGTGGATACCGGCAAGCTGACTCGCGCACGGTAAGAATTGCTATGATCTGTTTGCAAAAGCGAACATGCATGAGCATGCTTGCTTCTGCCTAGCATCTGACGACTAAGAAGCATATCACACTTCACATCTTAAGCTGCTAACCATGCATACATACGTAGGAACATCTTCTGAATTTTGCAGGCACCAATCAAGTCTCTACTCAAGAAAATCACCTGATGCGTGTATTGCTACTAAAACACAGAGTTAGATTCAGTAAGTTTTTATACCTAGCTGATTGTTTTCTTTTGGAACTTGCTAGCTAAGCTTTCTACTACTCCGTACTTAGTTTGGTACACGGCTATACAACTAAGCAAGTAAACACTCTTAAGAATAAGGGGCCTCTCTGTATTTTTTCTTCAGAGTTCAAACTGCAGGCTATTTCTTGCATTGGCAGTTTCTTCAGAAATCTAGCACGCTACCTCGCCACTCCCGGCACCGGCAGTCACAGCAACGGCTTGCAGCGACGAGGTCCACCATGGCGGCAGGATGGTTGATGGCTTCCCACTTGCAAGCAGTCACAAAGCAGCCGCAGCCTACATCAAGCAGGTTCAATCCTCTCTCCCATCGTCAGGGACACCAACATAGATTTATATTTTCATCAACATTGCCGGTAGCAAATAACACAAGTTGGAATCCACGAATCTGTATTACAGCAATTGAGTTCATCCCCGTTCACTCAACAACTACTACCAAAGATGCAATGGAGGAATTGGGCGTTGATCACAAAATTGATCGGAAGGACATGACGGGGACACGGCGATTCTTTCCGCCCAACCGGCGTACGTTCGTCCACTCCTAGGTTCGTAAGAAATTGAGGCAGTCAGGCACGCCGGCCCAGCGATGCTTAGGCCGATGTCTCACAAGTGCACGACAACCTGTACCGGTGTTACTACACTTCAACGATGCCTACTACTATTTGGAACAACCAGGTACGCTTGGTTAAATCGTGCTACATGATCTACCAGTTATCAACTCGCCTATACATATAATTTTCTGAAATTAGCTCGCTTATATAGACGTTTGTGTTTGTAATAAATATGTACGCAGTTTAATTCTATAGATGAGATATGAGATCTGGCTCCTATGGGTTTATGTATAAATATGTTGAAAACCTCACCTCAGGGATTTAAGTCTTCATGATCTCAAACTGTGGGTTTATCTTTATAATATTGATATTCTACTCTAAATTTAGTTATATCAATAAATATTTACATATTAGGTGGACACATAATGTAACTCATTTTAAACATAATAAAATATTGGCGGACTGCCAAATTTTAGAAGTATTGACTTAACAAACTCACCAACAAAATGGTAACTACTATATCCAGTCTCTTTTACTCTACATCTTGGAAAAAATCTGACAATTTAACAATTTATTTTTTAGTAATACTTGGTTTGAATAATTTATAAAAAAATTAATATTATATAGAGAAAATCTAGCCGCGCAATGCGCGAGCCATGCAGCTAGTTTATATTATTATACAGAAAAAACTCTCTCTTGTATATTACCTAATAGAACTGCTACTCTGGATGCAAAAAGAAATTAGAAATATGAAACACTGCCAAATATTCTTAGGCAGCAAATAGAGTTCCATAAAATAAATTCCTCAATGGTAGATACATGAAACAACATGCTACAAAACCATGATAAAATATAAAATAAATGTTCATAGCCGTTGGTTAATCGGTTCCTCTCCCAAAATTGGCATGAGAAAGTCTCAAGTGTGTGGTGAAGTTTGACTCGTCAAGATGATCAAAACCTGAAGGTAAATCCTACATAGAAATTTATGAATAGCTGTTGCAAGTTCTGCAAACAAATAACTCGAACTAATGCAAATCATAATTGAAATTCTATTACCTATGCAACTTCTCTTAACTCGGAAAAATAAAATCAAATGAAGCTGCAGTGCTGTGGAGATGGTGGCACATAAGTTGAAGGCTCTAGCCTAGATGAGAGACATCACGGGCAACGAACAGTGTTGATCCTCCTGCAGCATGATAGGGCAGGCACCGCCCCTGGCCTGTTGACTGTGGATGGTAATGTACCTGATACAAGCATAAGGAAAATCGGCGGCCACGGCGGACGTTGTCGACTTGCGGCTACCTCCCCTTGGCCTGAACACGGATGCCGATCAGCAGCGGTAGATACTCTGGTTGTGCGGCAGATCCACGTTCGGGGTGGCGAGTAAACATGACGTAGTACTGGGAGCACAACCTCCGACGGCGGTGGCTATATCAGCGGCCGGTGTACTACGGCGGTCGACTCGGGAACGAATTGTGCAGGGAGATTTGGCCGCGAGAAGAGGACTTCCACGCGATGCCGACGACGGCCCAAGAACCCTAGCGCTCGGGATAAGATGCAACAGAGAGACCACGCGAGGAGAGATGGCGACAATGAAAAAGGCACCTACTGCTCCTCTCTCGTAGCGTGGAGCAAAAAGCTTTTCATCACCGCCGCCACCGACTGCTCCTCTCCCACACCCTCGGTATATTTTTTTTGATCGAAAAGGCAGCCGGCAGCAAGGAAAGTGAATGTGGGGCACCATTTCCGCAGGCAAACCTAGTATGGACAGAGGGCGTATTCGAGAGATTAATGGGATAGAGGGCATCGCATTCTGATTTTATTAGATAGTCTTTACATTTTTTAGCGGAAACTACCGATTGCGTTCCGATTATACTAATAGGAAAGAGGGGATTCGGTCCCAATTTTCTCTTAGGAGCTGGATTGGATTACCGGCTAGAAAGGAAGGTGGAGGGGCGACCTAGCTCATTGGACGATCCTCGTGAGATGGCTGTGGGATTTTTTTAAGCAAGGAAATATATCTTTCCTGATTAATTTGACTGCGTGATTGATGATACTACCATGATCGATATCGTGAAATTAGATCGAACGAAGCAGAGACCGTGAGATTGATTGGACGGACAGGATGCTCTGAATCTCCTTCACCAAACAAGTTGTCCGACCTACGACTAACTCCAATATAATAGTAAAAAATACCTTTTCTCTGGAGCACCTATTTGGACTTCTGTGACGCATATGCCTTGCGCCACAGTTGTCACGCGACAGATATTTAAATTCCGTGGCGCATCTCGGGGGTGCGCCACAGAATTCTGTGGCGCATGTTGCCCCATGCGTCATAGAAGGACAACAAATTCCGTGGCGCGAATTGTGCACCAGATTCTGCGGCGCATATCTGTGGATGTGCACCAGATTCTGTGGCGCATCTTCTGATATGCGCCACAGAATTGTTTTTTTAGGATTTTCGAAATTTTTGCATGTCTGCAGTATATCCAGGTATTATAGAGGAAATATACATATATATACAGGAAATATACATAGCATATCCAGAAATAACATGAATACTCACAAATGATATGATACACACAAATGTTCATCATTACATCATTTAGACCCAAATTATTACACAAGTGTTCATACATTACAAATGTTCATCATTGCATGTCTTAGTCACCACCTAGACTAAACTAAAGTAGAGTACAACCGCGGTGGCGGTAAGTAAGAGAGGGACCAAAAACTTCAGCTGGTTCATCTTCTTCCCCACGTGTCTCCTCCACTGTGCTACCGCCTCCTCCCTAGTCGCGTATCCCTTGTACTTGTTCCCCCTGAACTTATGCACATGTTCGAGACAGTCTGCCACTCCTCGTAGAAACCTAGAACCCGATTCTTGTACACAACGTACATCAGCATCTCTATTGACAAGGCATATTAGTATATCATATTAGTGTAGGGTTCGTTGAATGTAAAAGAAAAACTTTCTACCACAAGAACGAATAAAACGAAGATCCAATCTATGCAAAAAACAAGATCTAATCTATGAGATCGGAGCAAAGAGATAGCTGAGAGACTAACCCTCAAAGATCCAAAGCCTTAACGAGATCAGATCTCGTGGTTGATGGAAGACGATCCTTCTGGTGCTGCAATACGGCAACACTTCCGTACTCGGTCACATGTACGGTGTCGATGAAGTCCTTCCTCTCCCCGTTCCAGCAGGCAGCGGAGGTATTAGATCCCCTCGGAATCCCAGCAGCACGACGGCATCGTGGTGGTGGTGGAGGAGAAATTCCTGGAGGGCATCACCTAAGCCGGAGCAGGATATAGCGGGAGGGAGGAGAGGTGGCGGCTAGGGTTGAGGAAAGGGGGAAGTGGCCGGACACCCCTCTCCTCTATTATAGAGGGAGGGTGCGGCCAGGGTTGCACCCTTGGCCCTCTCCCATCTAGGGCCGTCGCATGGGGAGGGGGCAGTTTTCTTCCCCCCAAGTCTTCCCCCCTTTAGGGTTTTCCCTAAACCCTAGGGAGGCTGGCCAGCCTGGGCCTTGAGGGCTGGTGGGCCTAGCCCATTAGGGCTGGGCTGCACCCCCTCAGCTCAGGTGGCCCTCCTGGGGTCGTGGGCCCACTAGTGTCCCCTCCGGAACCTTCTAGAAACCCTCCGGTCATCCACTAGAAAATTCTCTAACTTTTCTGAACTCCGGAAAATGACTTTCCTTATATGAATCTTATGCTCCGGACCGTTCTGGACCTCCTCGTGATGTCCTGGATACCATCCGAGACTCCAAACAGTATTAGGTCTCCATCTCATATTCCATATCTACTAAACAACATCGAACGTTAAGTGTGTCACCCTACGGTTCGCGAACTATGCATACATGATCGAGACACCTCTCCGATCAATAACCAATAGCGGGACCTGGAGATCCATAATGGCTCGCACATATTCAACGATGACTTCGTGATCGAAAGAACCATTAACATACGATACCGATTCCCTTTGTCGCCCGATACTTTACTTATCCGAGGTTCGATCATCGGTATCTCTATACCTAGTTCAACCTCGTTACCGATTAGTACTCTTTACTCGTACCGTGATCTGTCATCCCTTGTGACCTAGCCACATGCTTGCAAGCTAATTGGATGACATTCCACCGAGAGGACCCAGATTATATCTATCCGTCATTAGGATGGACAAATCCCACTCTTGATCCATGAGCTTCAACTTATACTTTCAGAATACTTAATGCCACCTTTATAACCACCCATGGCAAGACGAACATAAAACGTCCATCTTACGCTCATGGTCGAAGGATTAGGTTACTATGTCATCAAAGCGTCCATCTGGTGTAAGTGATTAACACGATCTCATGGTCGAAGGATTAGGTTACTATGTATCGAAAGCTTATAGCAAGACGAACTTAATGACTTGATCTTACGCTATGCTTACTATGGGTGTGTGTCCATCACATCATTCTGCTAATGATATGATCTTGTTATTAACAACATCCAATGTTCATGATCATGAAACCATGATCACCTATTAATCAACAAGCTAGTTTAACAAGATGCTTACTAGGGACTTTTTTATGCTTACAAAACACACAAGTATTAATGTTTCCATTTAATACAGTTATAGCATGGGATGCAAACATTTACCATAAAAACAAAGATATAATAATAACCACTTTATTATTGCCTCTTGGGCATATCTCCAATAGTCTCCCACTTGCACTAGAGTCAATAATCTAGATTACATGGTAATGTACCTAACGCCCATGGCGTTCTGGTGTAGGTCATGTTTTGCTCTAGGGAGAGGTTTAGCCAATGGATCTGCCACATTCAGATCTGTGTGTACTTTGCAAATCTTTATGTCACCATCTTCGACATACTCGCCAATACAATGAAAACGTAGCTTGATATGCTTCAGCTTCTTGTGTGATCTTGGCTCCTATGCATAGGCTATGGCACCAATGTTGTCGCAATAGATGGTCATCGGATCCAACGCACTAGGAACCACACCAAGCTCAGTAATGAACCTCTTCATCCATATCGCTTCTAATGAAGCTTCCGAAGCGGCTATGTATTCTGATTCAGTTGAAGATTTCGCCACCATGCTTTGCTTGGCACTCATCCAGCTCACTACTGCAGCATTCAAAATAAATAGTATCCAGATTGAGACTTAGAGTCATCTGGATCAGTGTTCCAACTAGCATCGGTGTAACTAGTTACAGCGAGCTCTTGATCGCCTCCATAACAAAGAAACATATCCTTAGTCCTTTTCAAGTACTTCAGGATATTCTTGACCGTTGTCCAATGTTCCATTCTAGGATCACTTTGATATCTGTTGGTCAAACTAACAACATGAGCGACATCCGGTCTCGTACATAGCATGGCATACATAATAGAGCCTACGGCCGAGGCATAGGGGATTTTGTTCATCCTTTCACTTTCTTCTGCCGTAGCCGGATGATGTCTACGCACACTTCTATTCTTGTAGACAGTGTTGGGCCTCCAAGTGCAGAGGTTTGTAGAACAGCAATAAGTTTCCCTTAAGTGGGTCACTCAAGGTTTATCGAACTCAGGGAGGTAGAGGTCAAAGATATTCCTCTCAAACAACCCTGGAATTACGATACAAGAAGTCTCTTGTGTCCCCAACACACCCAATACACTTGTCAGGTGTATAGGTGCACTAGTTTGGCGGAGAGATAGTGGAATACAAGTAATATAGATGATTATGAGTGGTAATTGCAATCTGAAATAAAAGTGGCAGCAAGCAAACATGTAGCAAAACTAGTTGTAAACAGTGTTTCAATGCTTAGAAACAAGGCCTAGGAATCATACTTTCACTAGTGGACACTCTCAACAATGATATCATAACTGAATACATAGATATTATATCTTCACTATGCTACTCTTAACCACTCTCCGGTTTGATAATAAACACAAATTTACTGCATAGGGCTACATAAGAATTTCTTAAAGTTCGCATTCCCAATTTATGGACGCTCTATCACCTTGAGCATACAAAGATGGTACTATCTATTTAGCCCTATGCAGTGAATTTGTGTTTATTATGACCTTGAGCATACAAAGATGATAGTCACCTTGAGCGTCCATAGATTGGGAATGCGAACTTTATTATCACCTTGAGCATACAAAGATGGTACTAACTAGACACCACTATTCATAAGTATTTATGTAAATTAAGCTTAAGAAACAAACACGGTGGGCACACTGTCACCTTCACACCGTTGGACAAGGTGTCCCCGGAGATCACATAATAAAACCACTTGAGTGGCACAATAGTTGAAGAATAACATCTACTTATTCAACTAGATTACAAACCTCATGATCACATAAAGATCATACATGGAGAGATAGATAGACCACATAGCTACCGGTAAAGCCCTCAGCCTCGAGGGAGAACTACTCACTCCTCATAATGGGAGTCAGCAACGACGATGAAGATAGCGGTGGAGTCAATGAAGATGGCTCTGAGGGCAATTCCTGTCCCGTCAGGGTGACGGAACAGAGACTTCTATCCCCTGGATCTTGTCTTCGGCGGCGGCGGAGCTACAGAACTTTTCGTGGGCGGTGGCTGATTTTTTAGGATTTTTGCGTCGGGAGGCATTTATAGGCGGAAGGGCGAGGACGGTGGAGGCCAGGGGGCCCCAGACCACCCCTAGGCGCGGCCAGGGCCTGGGCCGCGCCTAGGCCTGGTCTAGCCGCCCTGTGGAGCTTCTTCCCCCCCTCTGGACTTCCTCTTTGTTACGGGAAAATAAGATCTTCGGCTTCCGTTTCGTCCAATTCCGAGAATATTTCCTATACAACTTTCGGCGGAAGCCATTTTTTCGATAAAATGATGCTTTATTACTTAAAAGCTTTAAGTATTACACCCGGCCTCTGCATAAGAAAGGTGCAGACAGCCGTATGCCACCAAAAGTACGTAAACAAAAAATGATAAAAGAAGGCCCAATACAAGTAATCCTCGTAGAAACTTCCTAGGTGCCTAAGGCAACGGAGTACCAATCCGAAGATTACGCTGCCATCCATGTTGGATAAAAATATCCATTGAACGTCCTCCAACCATGAAAACACCTTCATAAACAAGTCGTGATGCTCCACACATCGTAGAGACGACCATGAATGGAGCATAGTTGTGTACCGGTAGATAATTTGCATGAGAAAGGAATTCTTATCATTAAAAAACATGTCATTTCTACATAGCCATAACGACCAAATAACGGCAAGCGCTCCCACCCTAATAAGTACTTTAAACCTAATATCCACACTATTTAGCTAGTTGCCGAAAATATTTGCAACACTGCATGGTGGGTATAATTAAGGTAGAACTTATCTAGATGACTGACCATATAGATCTCGCAAAATTGCATTTGAAGAATAAATGTTTGATAGTCTCATTTTGTTGACAGAAGACACATTTCTTACTTCCATGTCACTTGCGTTTCGCAAAGTTTTCTTTAGTAAGTATTACACCGCGGCGATGATACCACGCAAAAACCTTTAATTTAAGCGGAATCTTCATTTCCCATATCTTTTTATTATTATCAACCGGCACATTTGGTTGGATTAAAGCTTTGTACATAGAACCTACGGAGAATTTTCCACTTGTAGGGATTCGTAGCATAGAAAACAAAAATTTTCCTACCGCGAGAACGCAATCCAAACCAAGATGCAATCTAAAAGATGGGAGCAATGAGGGGATGAACGAGACTAACCCTTGAAGATTTCCAAAGCCTACAAGAGGAGGCTCTCGTTGCTGCGGTAGACGATCACTTGCTGCTTTCAAAAGCGCGTAGAAGATCTTGACGGTGCCACAATCGGGCAGCACCTCCGTACTCGGTCACACGTTCGGTGTTGACGACGACGTCCTTCTCCCCGTTCCAGCGGGCAGCAGAAGTAGTAGATCCTCCTCGGAATCCCGGCAGCACGACGGCGTGGTGGCGGTGGTGGTGGAGATCTCTGACAGAGCTTCGCCTAAGCTATGTGGGAGAGAGAGGGAGGAGGGAACCGCTAGGGTTTCTGGGAGAGGGGGCTCTTGGGGGGTGCGGCCATGGTGGTCTTGGTGTGGTCGGCCAGCCCCTCCCCTCCCCTCTTTATATAGGTGGAAGCCCCAAGGAAAAAGTCTCCGAATAAGACCCCAACATAAAACCTTCCATATGACCAAACCTAGGGGAAGTGGGACTCCCCCCTTTCCTTTGGTGGGGTGGCCGGCCACCATGGGGAGGAGTCCACTTGGGACTCCTCCTCCCTTAGGCTGGCTGGCCAAGGTGGGTGGAGTCCCTCTGGGACTCCACCTTCCATGCTTATTTCTTCCGGACTCTTCTAGAACCTTCTAGAACCTTCCAGAGAAAATACCGGATCATTTTCAAACCTAGAAAATGACTTCCTATATATGAATCTTATTCTCCGGACCATTCCGGACCTCCTCGTGATGTCCTGGATCCAATCCGAGACTCCGAACAAAACTTCTAACTCCATTCCATATTTCCATATCTACTTAAACGACATCAAACCTTAAGTGTGTCACCCTACGGTTCGCGAACTATGTAGACATGGTTGAGACTTCTCTCCGACCAATAACCAATAGCGGGATCTGGAGATCCATAATGGCTCCCACATATTCAACGATGACTTAGTGATCGAATGAACCATTCACATACGATACCAATTCCCTTTGTCACGCGATATTTTACTTGTCCGAGGTTTGATCATCGGTATCTCTCTATACCTTGTTCAACCTCGTCTCCTGACATGTACTCTTTACTCGTACCGTGGTATGTAGTCTCTTATGAACTTATTCATATGCTTGCAAGCTAATTAGACGACATTCCACCGAGAGGGCCCAGAGTATATCTATCCGTCATCGGGATGGACAAATACCACTGTTGATCCATATGCCTCAACTCATACTTTCTGGATACTTAATCCCACCTTTATAACGACCCATTTACGCAGTGGCGTTTGATGTAATCAAAGTACCTTTCCGGTATAAGTGATTTACATGATCTCATGGTCAAAAGGACTAGGTAACTATGTATCGAAAGCTTATAGCAAATAACTTAATGACGTGATCTTATGATACGCTTAATTGGGTGTGTCCATTACATCATTCATATACTGATATAACCTTGTTATTAATAACATCCAATGTTCATGATTATGAAACTAATCATCTATTAATCAACAAGCTAGTTAAGAGGCTTACTAGGGACTCATTGTTGTTTACATAACACACATGTATCAATGTTTCGGTTCATACAATTATAGCATGGTATGTAAACATTATCATAAACATAAAGATATATTATAATAACCATTTTATTATTGCCTCTTGGGCATATCTCCAACAGTCTCCCACTTGCACTAGAGTCAATAATCTAGTTTACATATGTAAAGATATAACACCTTGGCCTTCCGGTGCTTTATCATGTTTTGCTCACGGGAGAAGTTTTAGTCAACGGATCTGACATGCTCAGAAACGTATGTATTTTGCAATTCATTTGCGTCTCAACGCATCACTCATTTTCCAAATGAGTCGGCATTAAATATGTTTGGTCTTCTGGTGGAACCTTAATTCCGCGGTCTGAAATATGTCACTAATATTGTCATACACAATATAGCTTCAAAGTTCTGACACTATCGGAACTACACCAAGTTCTCAAAGAACCTCTTGACTTAACATCCTCAGTCATTGTCAAAACAATGACATACTCTGCCTTCGTTTGTAGAATCCGTCATAATATTTAGAACTTTTCTAAATCTAGCATAGACAATTCTAGCTCATTGTGCTACCTTTTAAACAACAGTTAGCCTAATTTGAGATTTAAAATTTATATGTGATCAAACTAATATCGGTGCAACACTTTACAGCGATTTGTTTGTCATTACCCCATATAAAACTATATATCCTTAGTTCTTCTAAAGTACTCAAGGATATTCTTACTGTTTGTCCAATGATCATCACATGAATCATTCTGGTATATGCTCCTAACCTTTTAGAGCATAGGACATCTGATTTTGTACATATTATTTGTGATCTAAAATCACTCACGTGTTTTTACTCATCGAGTGTCAATTACACTCAAGTCTTGTTTAAACCTTCGCATGAAAAGAACACCTTCTTAATATTTCTATATTAAACTAATTCAATATCCATTCTATGTACTTTGACTTAAACTTATTATGTGTTTCAATCTATCTTCATAGATCTTGACACTAAATATGTTTCAGTCCATATCCTTTCATTAAAGTTAATTCTCAATGAAACCTTTTAATCAAGTATATAATTACATCATTTATAACCAACTATATGCCATCTACATAAAGCATTATAAATATGTCTCAGTGCTCCCACTTAATTTCTTGCAAATGCAAGCCTCTTCATCGTCTCTGATGAAATCATAATTCTTTGATCATTTCATCCGGTGAAGATTCCAACTCCGTGATACTCACTTCATCCAATTGAAGTTTGTATACTTATCTAGTATTCCACGGACTAGCAAAACTCTTGGTTTGTATCTTGTATACACCTTTAAGACACACTTTTGTTAAGTAATGTATTTTGCCATCCTACTAGCATATCTCATAAAAGAAATATGTAGCGATTACTAGAATATATAATCCATATAGACTTTAAGCATTGCTACAAAAGATCTAATCTTATCGTAGTCAACTCTTTGAACTTTGTCGTAAACTATTTTTCGACAAGTCGAGCTTCTTCAATGATATTTCATCCAAGTCCATCAATTTTATAGATCCATTTATTTTCAGAAAGTATTTATATATCTTGGATTTTATGGCGTATAGCCATTTTAACGGAGTCAGGGCCCATCATAACTTCTTTGTTTGTAGTTGGTTTATCATTGTTCAAAAAACAATCCTTTGTTCACAAATCATTTATTTGATCACAAAGTAAATCATACCTACAAGGTTCAATAAGTACTTTGATCTCCATGACTATAACATTTTGTAGACATGGGAGCCATGATCGCCGTGGCTGCTTCCGGAACTAATTCCGATGCTACGCTACTCTGATCATTATGCTCAGGTTCATAAACCTTATCAAGTTCTAATGTCCTCCCACTCAAATACTTCGCTAGAAAACAATTTCTTGGAAATAAGCAAGTAACATTAACAAACACTTTTGTCTTTTACTTCATAGTGGAAAGAATTCCCAATTAATTCTTTGGGATAACCAACAAAGACATTCATCCGATTTTGGTTCACCTTATGCTATGCATACCAAAATTTAAGAAAGGACTATTAGGGTTCATACCCATGCCATAACTCGTATGGTGTCATTTCAACGGATCATGATGATGCTCTATTTAGTGTAAAAGCGGTAGTCTCTAAAGCATAATCCACAAAAATATAATGGCATCAATATTTTATCTCATCATTGATCCAACAAGGTTTGGATACATCTCTCGGATACTCCATCATCACTATGATACTCCAAGAAACGTGAGTTGTAGAACAACTTCATAACTCTCTTAGATGTTCGCTAAAACTCGTAATTCAAATATTTCCACTATGATCCAATCATAGATATTTGACTTTTCTATTACGATGATTTCCACTTCATGCTGAAATTTATTTGAATCCATTCAAATGTTTCAAACTTCTTCCTTATCGAATATATCCACATATATATACTCAATTCATTGTTGGAAGTTTTCATGAAGTAGAAGAATCTCCCGCACACAACTATGCCCAGTGAACCACATACATCATCATATATGTTTTCACTAAGTTAGTTTCCCGTTCAACTCTTGGCCTATGAACGGTATTTTAGTCATTCTCTTTTAGAAAAGATTTGCAAGCTCCAAATGATTCAAAAATCAAATGACTCCAAAAATCCATTTGCATGGAGTTCCTTCATGCGTTTCTTTCTAACATGACCTAAATGGCGGTTCCACAAATAAGTGGAATTCAAATCATTTGCCTTATGGCATTTTAGCGTCAGTGTTATGTATGTGTGTTTCACCATTAAGATTTATAATAACTTATCCATCGTACATGAAGTAATTTCATAATTTGAACAACTCATTGTTTTCATTTGACCAGAGCAACAATAACAATTATTAAGTTCTTTATTATAAATTCTAAGGGCTAGGTAAAATGCCAACGATAAACATAATAACACTTTATTATGATCCAGACGTGCATTATTACCATATTCCTTATCAGTCACTTAGGCCATCGTATTCTTGTATTGCGTTGTACTGTATGACATCTCATACCAACCAATTTGGTACAAATACCCAAGAATTTCATTGTGTGACCAAACGAGGAATACATTCATAACATGTATATCATTTATATACACCTGAGCTAGACTTTCTAGTCTTTTCTTTCTTTCTGCCAAAATATCTTTTGTAGTTTCTCTTTTAGCTTTCCTCATTCTCAGAAAACACTTCACCTTCAATAACTTCTAGGTTTGTTGGTCAAAATACCAATAACCTTGAGGTTCTTATTTTGAAGTTGATCATCATATGACAAGTTTTTCAGATTTCACTATTAGTAACCTTTTAATATGATGAACAATTTCACTCATAATTTTATCCATCATATCATGACGACTTTCCGAAACCATGTCTGTACATGCTAGGCTCGTAAAGTTTAACCTCAGTATTCGCATGTGCAAAACTGGCTTGCACCCGTTGTATACACACGTAGAATCTATAACACCCGATCATCACGAGATGCTTCGAAACGACGAGTCTTAGCAACGGTGCATACTAAGGACGATCACTTAATGGATATGCGAATATCATTAGTGCCCCAAAAGTTGAAGAATTGGGACGCCTGGCGTCTTCAACCTTCATACATTCCCATAAAACTTATGAGTTTATGTAGTCTCACCAAATTATATTCTATCATCTTGCAACAAGGTCTTAGATATCACATATATCTCATACCTTGCTTATTTCTAAAAACTAAATTTTCAGCTCATTACTTTTCAAACATATTTGAACTTCAAGTTTCACGGAGACAAGATGACTTTAGGTACTAATTGAAACCATAGCTCTTTGAATCAACAATGTGAGGTTTACTAAAAGTTTGCAATAGGACTTAATCATTTCTTGATTTTTTAACAATACGGTACCAGTCCGTAAAGTTTCATGTCAGATTTTAACAGTATTTCTATCTCAATTACAAGACTAGCGCTTGGTAGAAAACGGATGCCAATACTACAAATTAATTCAAAATACTACTCAGACTATATTTATGATAATTAGTTCATGTTTTAATCTAATTAGTAATGAACTCCCACTTAATACAACATCCCTCATAGTTGTTAAGTGGTACACGATCCAAATTCACTACACCAAAACCGATCATCACGTGAGATGATGTAGCTTCAATGGTGAACATCAACATGTTGATCATATCATCCATATGACTCGTGTTCAACCTTTCGGTTTCCGTTGTCCCGAGGCCATGTCTGTACATGCTAGGCTCGTCAAGCAAACCCAAGTATTCCGCGTGTGCAACATGGCTTACACCCGTTGTATGTGAACGTTGAGTCTATCACATCCGATCATCACGAGATGCTTCGAAACGACGAACTATATCAACGGTGCATACGAGGGGAGAACACTTTATTATCTTGATATTAATGTGAGGGATCATCTTATAATGCTACCGTTGCGTTCTAAGCAAAATCTCTACTATATTAAATGGCTAGAGGTGGTGGGATGGTTGGTAGGTACGTCCTCCGCTTCCGTACGAAGAAAAATCGCCCACATCGAGTAACCCTCTTCGTGCCAGATCAAATCAGCGGTTTTTATTTGGGAACCGCGTACCACGTTTCTCAGTTAAAACCTGCCCATGACTCCATGCCGCACCCCGCAATTCCTCTACCTGAATTCCATCAACTCCTTCCGACGATACCAAGATGCTCCACATCTCGGGCGCCGCCGCCGTCCCGCACATCAAAGGCATGGACGCCGCCGTCCCCCTACCACGCTGGACTGGACGTTGCCGCCCCCACCTCGCCGGGGCATACGCCGGGGCGCCACCCACTACGGCAGAACTGGATGTTGCCGTGCAGGCAAAAGGCACGGCAAAGGGCAAAATCTGCTCGGCAACGCCTTTGCCGTGTGGCCGTGCACGGCAAAGATTGCACGGCAACGATCCGTCCGGCAAAGATGCCTTTGCCGTGTGTCGCAGGCAAATCGCACGGCAACGCCTTTGCCGAGCGACGCAGCTTTGCCGTGCGCTGTGGAAGCTTTGCCGTGCGCGTTTCTTTGCCGTGCGCCCGTCGCCTTTGCCATGAGGATCGTTGCCGTGTGCTTTACCTGCCCGCACGGCAAAGAGGTTTAGCAAAATAAAAAAAAAATGACGCCGCTCGCCGTGCTGCGGATATCGAGCATGGTGTAGTGGCTGGCTAGCTCCCGCCACCAGGAAGTTGTCGTGCCCGCTCGCTACCACGCGTGCTCGCCCACGCCAGGTCACCGCCGCCGCGCGTGCTCGCACACGCCAGGTCGCCGCCGCGCGCCCGCCCATGCCCGCTGGCCGCCGCGTGCTTGCCCACGCCCGCTCGCCGCGGCGACACTCGAGGATGGCCGGGACAGGGAGGAGGCGGCGACGCCCGAGGATGGTCGCCACGTAGCTCCGGCGCCGCCGTACTCAACTCCCGCACCATCTCTGGGAGGAGTCGGGGATGAGAAGCTCGGAGAAGAGCTCGGCGCGCTCCGACCAGCCGACCGCCGTCACCGCCACAGGAACCGGAGTCGAGCGCCGCCGTGGGCCGGGGACGAGCGCCGCCGTGCGCCGGAGATCGAAGCTGGCCGACGAGGCCGTGCTCCAGGACGCCGGCGCGCGAAGGGCTCTCAGTACTCCCGCGTGTGTGGTAATAGCTAGGAGATAAAGGGTGTGTGGTGAGAGATAAAGGGTGTGTGGTTGGCCTGGCGTGGGTATAATGGGTGGGGAGCAATGATATGGTTGGTGTGGGTCTGGTGATACGTGGGGTAAACCACGTCAGCAATCCCCATGCATATTTTTCAATACTTTGCCGTGCGTGAGGTTGATGCTCACGGCAAAGCCCTGCACTGCCGTGTGATCCCTTTGCCGTGTGCCTTTTTGACTTTTGCCGTGGTTTTATTCTTTGCCGTGCGCCGAATTATGTCTTTGCCGTGTCAACCTTCTTTGCCGTGCGTCGTCAGTAGTTTTACCGTGCAATGTTCTTTGCCGTGCGCCCCATTTTGCTGATACACGGCAAAGAAATCTTTGCCGTGCACAGCCGCATGGCAAAGACGCGTCGCACGGCAACGGCTTTTTTTCCCGTAGTGACCCCTCAACGCGTGGACTTCTCTGGCACGATGCACCGCCCGGTCCAGCCCTGGATGGGTCGCGGGAGGGAAGGCTGCCCGAGGGCTCCAGTTTTTTGGGGTCCCATATTTCTTTTACATAGCGCATCATCGTTGATTCACGGGAGCGCCATGAATGATTCTGAAGCTGCGGTTGCATCCATTGGGGAAGAGAGAGGGCCCATGCCATGGGTCGTGGACCATTTGTTTTAGAGAAGAAGTATACTTTATCAGTCCAGGCCCAGCCGAGGTGATCTCCCTCTGGTCTATCTCACACATCTGGACTCCCAATTGAAGCACACTGATTTACACGCACCAGCAATGTGCACGCATATAGGTGTTTTCACTACTCACTGATGCTGATTTTTTTACCTACTTCCTTTCATGGTCGCATTGTATTTTGCAGCACACAAAAACTTCGATCAGCTATAGTGGAGAAGAGAACAGATGTCGAGTTGTATAGTGATAAGATGGATGGATAGAACTGGAGTGAGCACAAGGTGAAGAAGATTTCCTGCTGTGTACGGGTGCATAATAATTGCCCCCCTTGTTTCATACTGACATCACAACAATTTGAAAATATGCACCCATTTTGGCATACATGGTTTTTAAACTGACATCACTGCATGAGTCTTCTACAAACAGCAATTACAAATGGTAGATGCATCTCTATTTGGGAACTTCACTGCATGAGTCTCTTACTGCTTTATGGATTAAAGAAAATAGGTAGTTACAATATTTACATATACGCCATTTCGCGTATATGGAGATGAACACCTTTTACAAGAAAGTCACGATGCTCCGGTTGTACTTTACCGGTAGATGCATCCCTTATTAAGTATGTAAAAACATGGCTCTATTTTAATATGAACTATGAAAAGTGAAATTCGATTCAGACTTAGAGTACTTTGAGGAACTCTATCAATATTGTATGACAGACAAGGCGAGGTTTAACAAAATTTCATTCCATGATAGACCTGATAAGAACTTATGTTTATGGCTGCTAGGCTTGGAAGCTCTATGATCCTGATGTTGATCATGTATTTCAAGCTTTAAGGAAGGCTGGTGTTAAGGTGATCTCTCCAATGGGGATACCCGTCAACGACTACTGGTACATGCCTTGAAATGTGAGCAATAGTTTGATGCGGTAAATTGACTGCTATGGTCACTACTTTCTACCTGCCATTGAGATATGGGTTGGATGTTAAGGTACAGTGCACACGATTAGATTCTTATTGAATTATCATCTTTTAGCAATTTGACTTCTTTGCGTCCATCGATTAACATATGCTAAATATATGCAGATGATGACATGCACAACAGAGATAGAAATTTGTTAGTTTAAATGCTTGGACCATCATATGAAGAAATTATTGCTGCATATACTAGGCGATGTCTAGGCGATGTCCAGTTCCATCCAATTTTCGGTGTGTCATGAACTAAGAAGTTCCTTTCCTAGCTATTTCACAGTGAACAAGTGAGTAGTCAGTCTTGACCGTTCCGGGCGAAGCACAATTATTGTGTGGAGCTGTTGTATTTCCATGTTTCCGGGCACTCACTGGTTCACTTTCTTCTCCATATGTGTAGGTTCATCAATAAATTGCAGCAGGATATCCCTGGGCCCTGGCCTTTGCAAAGTCTAAATGCTCTATCTTCTCCACAGGCACCTGGGCAACTTCCATCTAACAATTATATCTGATTTTACAAAGAAGGTGCCCTTATATGGCAGTTCGTAGCTCATGCACTTGGCATATGAGTTTTACCAATAACTTTTGACAGTTCATACCCCATTCCAAGTGATGAATTTCTTCTGAGGTGTGTAGTTACCATGTATTGCTCTGTGTTTACAGGTAAGTACCATGGTTAGCCTTATCTTACAACTACAGTAAATAAAAATGTGTACTATCTCTATAATCTTATTTTGTGGGATTCTGACAATCCAAAGGGTTCTTTGTTTTGCACTGATTACTTTGGTCTGAGATCACAGCCGTTCAAAGGCTATAACAGTTTGCTCCATTCAGTTCAGTTAATCATTACAGAATCATATTCTACTGTAGGGACTAAATATTGCTTGGCTTTAGCTACTGGTCCATCTATGTAGCATGAAGAAAGGGTCATACAATCACTACCTAATGAACTTTTGTTGTAGCTAACTTCGTATTATCATGAGGTCCCTTTAGTGATCTTATTATCGTGAGCTCTTTTCAGTACACTTTACATGGTAACATTAAACATCAAGCTCTTTTTGGTACTCTTTACATGGTAACATTAAACATCAAGTTCGTTTCTTGGATGAACTGGAGCTCTCATTCATCTACTCAAAAACCACATAAGTCAATGCGACATTCTTCATTTTTCTGAAAACCATGATTGTATTCTCTGAACAAACGGGAATAGTTAGTAATCCCAAGAGAAGAATCATTTTGAAGAGATTGGCAGAGCAATATAGATAGCCCGTTTGAAGCTCTGATAATTTCTATCCATCCAGTTGATATATCTGCTTGCTGTCTGTTTGTCAACTTTTCTGGTTGGTTCTTGCATGTTATTTGCCATACAATATCTTCTCTGCGTCCATTGGAAAAGTTGCTCTTACTGAATTTGGGATGTGAAACACAAATACAAAATAGTAGTGCTTTTCAAAAGGCATTGCATGATTTTTTTACTTGACCATCTGATCTTTATCTCATGTAAATCACATGCTATTTTACTAAACATTAGATTTTTAGTAAACTGAACCTAATCAGTACAATACCTTCAGTATTATTTTTCCTTACGAAAACAATATATTTTAGTATTACAATAACATATTTATAACCCAGTGAAAATGAATAACTGAAACTCTGATGTCACTACTCACTGCATAGGTTCAATTTTAGTGAATGATAACTACCCTTTCTGGTTGCTGAAAATATATATTCAAAAGCGATAAATTTACTGAAGTTTCGTACTGTTTGAAGCACCAGCAGGAACTTGAGCTGAGCAGTACATGAGGGAGATGGATTTCAGGTACCATCAGGGTAGATTTTTTTTTGCCCAAATGCCATTCACTTTCAGGGTGCAGCCCAGCCACCCCAATCAGCGGGAAGACAAGTAAACCACTGAATCCTGTTGGGGCCTATATGAACTAATGCTCCTTTACTGCACATGCTGCACTTACTAGCTTGTATGTCCTTGTGCAACCTTAGATGTATCTTCCTTTTCATATCTTGCTTGGTGAACATACTGAGGGCGAGTTGTTTCCCGGCACACTGCTTTAGCTAGGAAAGTTCATGTCCATCTCAAGATGTGAATGGAATCCTTAGGACTGAAACATGATGAACTTGGTATCTCATGCTTTTTTAATTGCTGCCTATTCTCGTTGCAAGATCCTGAGCAATTTCTCTTAATGTTGGTGGTGATATTGAAAATTAAAATATAACAAAGTTTTATGTGAATGCCATTTCCGTCATTTAGATGCCTCACAAAATCAATATAATCAAAAGGTCACAACACACAATTCTAGATATATCTGACCAGAATAAACTAAATTTGCATCTCTGTTGGTTTACGGCAGCGAGACCATTGTTTGGCTGGACCGTAGTTATCATTCTGAGTTCTTTTTCTTTTCTATCGAGCAATTTTGTACCGGCGTCCCTAAAAAATGGTATGGACCTCGCCACCAAAACCAACAATAGATAGAAGCAGCAATCCTTGTTAATATTCTATTGACAAGAATTTCCTCGAAAAGCTCGTGACAGTTACCTCATGCTTGCTTGCTCTCTTTACTTAGCTATATCACAACTAGATAATTTATACGTAGCTACTATTTTAGGTTTACAATTACTTGAGTGTATGTTTTTGCAATTTGTGTGATAACATGTCTATGCGAATGGCCAGACAATGTTGTTTTAATGTTGGGAAATGTAGAAAACTTAGCCATGATTTATGTAGATTGGATAGTCCTTCGATTCACAATTTTAATTCCCGACTAGACATTTGACATTTTGTTTTCCTAAAGGAAAATGACTATATGTTTTCTGAACTGAGTGTTTTTTCGTGTATTTGTTATTTCCAGGATTGGTGGATTTAAAGGGAGGCTGATAAATAATTAATCCGTATTTCATAGGTGACATTCAGCCATAGAGATGTAAGTGCTTTTCAGGAGGAAATACAACCATATCACCCTGTAGTTAGTGCTACCTCCGTTCCCTAATTCTTGTCACAAGTTAGATGTTTCTGGACATATTTTGTGAATAGATATATCCAAATATTTTGTGAATAGATATATTCAAATCCGCGACAAAAAATTATAGAATGGAGGAAGTACATCTATATTTCAGTTGGCTATGAGCAAGAATTTTTGTGTATTCTATAGCCTTTGCGCAATCTGGCGAGGAGGTTATTTTAAAACTATTGTGTATTCTGGAAGATGAAAAGCATGACATGTTGTTTGAGTAACCCAAACTTCATACTCTTGTTACTCTTCTGGATACCGCTGCCACTGAAATATGTTTGATTGAACATGAGCTTTTGTTTGAATATTCTTCACATCACCAGCAATTTAGGTGCATTATGTTACATGTTTCGCATGAAAAGAAACTTGCGAACTCGTAGCAACGCACGGGAATTCAACTAGTAAGATGCATAAAGGATTAACATCACATGCAATTCATATGTGATATGATATGGCTCTTTAGTCTTTGTGCCTTCGATCTTCATCTCCAAAGCACGGACATGATCTCCATCATCAACGGGCATGATCTCCATCATCGTCGGCGTAGCGTCAAGGTCCATGGCGCCGTCTTCATGGTTGTTCACCTCATGTAGCAACTATTACAACTACTTTGAAATACTAATCAGCATGAAATTTAAAGACAACCATAAGGCTCCTGCCGGTTGCCACAATACAATAATGATCATCTCATACATATTCTTCATCACATCATGGCCATATCACATCACCAAACCCTGCAAAAACAAGTTAGACGTCTCTAATTTGGTTTGCATATTTTACGTGGTTTAGGGTTTTCGAGTAAGATCTAATCTACCTACGAACATGAACCACAACGGTGATACTAGTGTTGTTAATAGAAAGAGTAAATTGAATCTTCACTATGGTGGGAGAGACAGACACCCGCAAAGCCTCTTATGCAATACAAGTTGCATGTCGAACGTGGAGCAAGTCTCATGAACGCGGTCATGTAAAGTTAGCCCGAGCCGCTTCATCCCACCATGCCACAAAGATGCAAAGTACTCGAACTAAAGACAACAAAGCATCAACGCCCACAAAACAATTGTGTTCTACTCGTGCAACCATCTATGCATAGACACGGCTCTGATACCACTGTAGGAATTCGTAGCATAGAAAACAAAAAATTTCCTACCGCGAGAACGCAATCCATGCCAAGATGCAATCTAGAAGATGGGAGCAATGAGGGGATGAACGAGACTAACCCTTGAAGATTTCCAAAGCCTACAAGAGGAGGCTCTCGTTGCTGCGGTAGACGATCACTTGCCGCTTTTAAAAGCGCATAGAAGATCTTGACGGTGCCACAATCGGGCAGCACCTCCGTACTCGGTCACACGTTCGGTGTTGATGACGATGTCCTTCTCCCCGTTCCAGCGGGCAGCGGAAGTAGTAGATCCTCCTCGGAATCCCGGCAGCACGATGGCGTGGTGGCGGTGGTGGTGGAGATCTCCGACAGAGCTTCGCCTAAGCTATGTGGGAGAGAGAGGGAGGAGGGAACCGCTAGGGTTTCTGGGAGAGGGGATCTTGGGGGGTGCGGCCATGGTGGTCTTGGTGTGGTCGGCCAGCCCCTCCCCTCCCCTCTTTATATAGGTGGAAGCCCCAAGTAAAAAGTCTCTGAATAAGACCCCAACATAAAACCTTCCATATGACCAAACCTAGGGGAAGTGGGACTCCCCCCTTTCCTTTGGTGGGGTGGCCGGCCACCATGGGGAGGAGTCCACTTGGGACTCCTCCTCCCTTAGGCTGGCCGGCCAAGGTGGGTGGAGTCCCACCTTCCATGCTTATTTCTTCCGGACTCTTCTAGAACCTTCTAGAACCTTCCAGAGAAAATACCGGATCATTTTCAAACCTAGAAAATGACTTCCTATATATGAATCTTATTCTCTGGACCATTCCGGACCTCCTCGCGATGTCCTAGATCCCATCCGAGACTCCGAACAAAACTTCGAACTCCATTCCATATTTCCATATCTACTTAAACGACATCAAACCTTAAGTGTGTCACCCTACGGTTCACGAACTATGTAGACATGGTTGAGACTTCTCTCCGACCAATAACCAATAGCGGGATCTGGAGATCCATAATGGCTCCCACATATTCAACGATGACTTAGTGATCGAATGAACCATTCACATACGATACCAATTCCCTTTGTCACGCGATATTTTACTTGTCCGAGGTTTGATCATCGGTATCTCTCTATACCTTGTTCAACCTCGTCTCCTAACAAGTACTCTTTACTCGTACCGTGGTATGTAGTCTCTTATGAACTTATTCATATGCTTGCAAGCTAATTAGACGACATTCCACCAAGAGGGCCCAGAGTATATCTATCCGTCATCGGGATGGACAAATCCCACTGTTGATCCATATGCCTCAACTCATACTTTCCGGATACTTAATCCCACCTTTATAACCACCCATTTACGCAGTGGCGTTTGATGTAATCAAAGTACCTTTCCGGTATAAGTGATTTACATGATCTCATGGTCAAAAGGACTAGGTAACTATGTATCGAAAGCTTATAGCAAATAACTTAATGACGTGATCTTATGCTACGCTTAATTGGGTGTGTCCATTACATCATTCATATAATGATATAACCTTGTTATTAATAACATCCAATGTTCATGATTATGAAACTAATCATCTATTAATCAACAAGCTAGTTAAGAGGCTTACTAGGGACTCATTGTTGTTTACATAACACACATGTATCAATGTTTCGGTTCATAAAATTATAGCATGGTATGTAAACATTATCATAAACATAAAGATATATTATAATAACCATTTTATTATTGCCTCTTGGGCATATCTCCAACACCACTCTCATGAAGGTTCCAATGAAACTCATCGACCCCTGTGTCAGTTGGACCATAGCCAAACGTTGTAGCAAAGCATTCCATGCTGCTAACCGGGGACCCACTAGGTCTCTTCTGAATGTCACATTTGGTGGTGCAGTTTCCAACACCGCAGAGATCGTCTCGCTTTTGTGACGCACAATATTGTACAAAGCTGAATATTTTTCTCGGAGAGTAGCATTACCAACCCATTTGTCCTCCCAGAATCTTATTTCCGAGCCATCCTTAATTGAGAACGTGCCATATGGGAAGAAATACTTCTCCGTCGCCATTAGGCCAGCCCAGAAATGCGAGTTCCCATGTTTCCAATAAACCTGAGACAGTGCCCATGAGCCAACGTATTTTCTCTTTAGAAGAGTTTGCTGATGCGTGTAGTTGACACGTCCGTTGGGAACCCCAAGAGGAAGGTGTGATGCGCACAGTAGCAAGTTTCCCTCAGTAAGAAACCAAGGTTTAATCGAACCAGTAGGAGTCAAGAAGCACGTTCAAGGTTGATGGCGGAGGAGTGTAGTGCGGCGCAACACCAGGGATTCCGGCGCCAACGTGGAACCTGCACAACACAATCACAGAACTTTGCCCCAACGTAACAGCGAGGTTGTCAATCTCACCGGCTTGCTGTAAACAAAGGATTAGATGTATAGTGTGGATGATGATGTTTGTTTGCGAAGAACAGTAAAGAACAATTGCAGTAGATTGTATTTCAGATGTAAAGAATAGGACCGGGGTCCACAGTTCACTAGTGGTGTCTCTCCCATAAGATAAGCAGATGTTGGGTGAACAAATTACAGTTGGGCAATTGACAAATAAAGAAGGCATAACAATGCACATACATATATCATGATGAGTACTATGAGATTTAATCAGGGCATTACGACAAAGTACATAGACCGCCATCCAGCATGCATCTATGCCTAAAAAGTCCACCTTCAGGTTATCATCCGAACCCCCTCCAGTATTAAGTTGTAAACAACAGACAATTGCATTAAGTATGGTGCGTAATGTAATCAACACAAATATCCTTAGACAAAGCATCGATGTTTTATCCCTAGTGGCAACAGCACATCCACAACCTTAGAACTTTCTCACATCGTCCCATTTAATGGAGGCATGAACCCACTATCGAGCATAAATACTCCCTCTTGGAGTCACAAGTATCAACTTGACCAGAGCCTCTACTAGCAACGGAGAGCATGCAAGAACATAAATAACATATATGATAGATTGATAATCAACTTGACATAGTATTCAATATTCATCGGATCCCAACAAACACAACATGAAGGATTACAAATAGATGATCTTGATCATGATAGGCAGCTCACAAGATCTAACATGATAGCACAATGAGGAGAAGACGACCATCTAGCTACTGCTATGGACCCATAGTCCAGGGGTGAACTACTCACACATCGATCCGGAGGCGATCATGGCGATGAAGAGACCTTCGGGAGATGATTCCCCTCTCCGGCAGGGTGCCGGAGGCGATCTCCTGAATCCCCCGAGATGGGATTGGCGGCGGCGGCGTCTCTGGAAGGTTTTCCGTATCGTGGCTCTCGGTACTGGGGGTTTCGCGACGGAGGCTTTAAGTAGGCGGAAGGGCGGAGTCGGGAGAGTCACGGGGGCCCCACACGCTAGGGCCGCGTGGGCCCCCTCTAGGCTGCGCCGCCTTAGTGTGGCGGCGTCCCGTGGCCCCACTTCGTCTCTCCCTCGGACTTCTGGAAGCTTCGTGCAAAAATAGGCCCCTGGGCGTTGATTTCGTCCAATTCCGAGAATATTTCCTTACTAGGATTTCTGAAACCAAAAACAGCAGACAAAGAATCGGCTCTTCGGCATCTCGTCAATAGGTTAGTGCCGGAAAATGCATAAATATGACATATAATGTGTATAAAACATGGGAGTATCATCATAAAAGTAGCATGGAACATAAGAAATTATAGATACGTTTGGGACGTATCAAGCATCCCCACGCTTAGTTCCTACTCGCCCTCGAGTAGGTAAACGATAACAAAGATAATTTCTGAAGTGACATGCTATCATAATCTTGATCATACTATTGTAAAGCATATGAGATGAATGCAGCGATTCGAAGCAATGATGAAGATAATGAGTAAACAAATGAAGCATATAACAAAGACTTTTCATGAATAATACTTTCAAGACAAGCATCAATAAGTCTTGCATAACAGTTAACTCATAAGCAATAAATTCTTAGTAGAAAGCTTTGAAACAACACAAAGGAAGATATAAGTTTCAGCGGTTTCTTTCAACTTCAACATATATATCTCATGGATAATTGTCAACACAAAGTAATATAACAAGTGCAATAGGTAAACATGTAAGAATCAATGCACACTGTTTACACAAGTGTTTGCTTCTAAGATAGAAAGAATAGGTAAACTGACTCAACAATAAAGTAAAAGATAGGCCCTTCGCAGAGGGAAGCATTGATTACTATATTTGTGCTAGAGCTTTTCATTTTGAAAACAAGAAACAATTTTGTCAACGGTAGTAATAAAGCATATGTGTTATGTATAAAACATCTTATAAGTTGCAAGCCTCATACATAGTATACTAATAGTGCTCGCACCTTGTCCTAATTAGCTTGGGTTAACACGGATTATCATTGCATAACATATGTTTCATCCAAGTGTCACAAAGGGGTACCTCTATGCCGCCTGTACAAGGGTCTAAGGAGAAGGTTCGCATTGGATTTCTCGCTTTTGATCATTCTCAACTTAGACATCCATACCGGGACAACATAGACAACAGATAATGGACTCCTCTTTTAATGCTTAAGCATTCAACAACAGATAATATTCTCATAAGAGATTGAGGATTAGCTGTCCACACTGAAACTTCCACCATGAATCATGGCTTTAGTTAGCGGCCCAATGTTCTTCTCTAACAGTATGCATACTCAAACCATTTGATTGTGAGAACCGCCCATACTTCAGAGAAGACGAACATGCATAGCAACTCACATGATATTCAACAAAGGTAGAAGAGTTGATGGTGTCCCCAGAAAACATGGTTACCGCTCAACAAGCAACTTACTAAGAAATAAGACACATAAGTACATATTCTTCACCACGATAGTTTTTAAGCTATTTTGTCCCATGAGCTATATATTGTAAAGGTAAAGAATAGAAATTTTAAAGGTAGCACTCAAGTAATGTACTTTGGAATGGCGGAGAAATACCATGTGGTAGGTAGGTATGGTGGACACAAATGGCATGGTTATTGGCTCAAGGATTTGGATGCACGAGAAGAATCCCTCTCAATACAAGGCTAGGCTAGCAAGGTTGTTTGAAGCAAACTCAAGTATAAAAGGTGCAGCAAGACTCACATATAAACATATTGTAAGCATTATAAGACTTTACATCGTCTCCTTGTTGTTCAAACACCTCAACCAGAAAATATCTAGACTTAGAGAGACCAATCATGCAAACCAAATTTTAACATGCTCTATGTAGTTCTTCATTAATAGGTGCAAGGTACATGATGCAAGAGCTTAAACAAGATCTATATGAGCACAACAATTGCCAAGTATCACATTATTCAAGACATTAAACCATTTACCACATGCGGCATTTTCCGTTTCCAACCATATATCAATGAATGAAATAGTTCAAATTTCGCAATGAACATTAAAGATAAAGCTAAGAACATATTTGTTCATACGAAACAGCGGAGCGTGTCTCTCTCCCAAAATAAGAATGCTAGGATCCGATCTTATTCAAACAAAATGAAAATAAAAACAAAAACAAACAGACGCTCCAAGTAAAGCACATAAGATGTGATGGAATAAAAATATAGTTTCACTAGAGGAGCCTGATAAGTTATCGATGAAGAAGGGATGCCTTGGGCATCCCCAAGCTTAGACGCTTGAGTCTTCTTAAAATATGCAGGGATGAACCACGGGGGCATCCCCAAGCTTTGACTTTTCACTCTTCTTGATCATATTGTATCATCCTCCTCTCTTGACCCTTGAAAACTTCCTCCACACCAAACTCGAAACAAACTCATTAGAGGGTCAGTGCATAATTCATATATTCAGAGGTGACATAATCATTCTTAAAACTTCTGGACATTGCACAAAGCTACTGAAAGTTAATGGAACAAAGAAATCCATCTAACATAGCAAAATAGGCAATGCGAAATAAAAGGCAGAATCTGTCAAAACAGAACAGTCCGTAAAGACGAATTTTAAAGTGGCACCAGACTTGCTCAGATGAAAATTCCCAAATTGAATGAAAGTTGCGTACATATCTGAGGATCACGCACGTAAATTGGCAGATTTTTCTGAGTTACCTACAGAGAATTCTGCCCAGATTCGTGACAGCAAGAAATCTGTTTCTGTGCAGTAATCCAAATCTAGTATTGACTTTACTATCAAAGACTTTACTTGGCACAACAATGCAATAAAATAAAGATAAGGAGAGGTTGCTACAGTAGTAACAACTTCCAAGACTCAAATATAAAATAAAGTGCAGAACTAAAATAATGGGTTGTCTCCCATAAGCGCTTTTCTTTAATGCCTTTCAGCTAGGCGCAGAAAGTGTGAATCAAGTGTTATCAAGAGATGAAGCATTGACATCAAAAAAATTCTCACAAACAAGACTTGTTGCAGAGGGTACCTTAGATGCTCCATTATCTAAATTTCCCATAGTGGTACCAAGGGTTTTATCAGTTTTAGGCTTATAATTCTTTGGCTTAGGCACCTTAGAGACATACATGAATTTTTGCTCCTTGCCCACATAAGCTTTCTCCTTAAATTTAAGAGAAGAAAAAGTTGAACCCAATTTTCCCATAGCTTCTTCAAGTTTACCAATTCTATGGGTTTGATTTTCATGGATAGCACAAATTTCTAAAATAGCAATTCTTTCATTAATTCCTCCTAGGGATTTATCAAGTTTATCAGTATTATCAAGTAATACCCCCAGTTTAGTCTCAACACTTGGAAGATTTTTCCCTATGGCTTCCAACTTTTTCATGACGTCCTCAAGAGAGATTTCAATTTTAGTTTCATTAACAGGTGGTATTCCAACTAGACTCTCAATGATGCAACTAGCTTCTAAAGCAGCAGTACCTAGGAAATTACCCCCCGAAAGAGTATCAAGAACATACCTATTCCAACTAGATATACCAACATAAAAGTTCCTAAGTAGGATAATAGTGGAGTGTTTCTTAGTGCACCTATGATGAGCATCACTAATTCTATACCAAGCATCTTTAAAACTTTCTCCCCCTTGTTGTTTAAACGAACGAACTTCAACTTCAGGATTACTCATTTTAGCAGTAGTAAATAAAGCAAACTAGATAAAGTAAATGCAAGTAACTAATTTTTTTGTGTTTTTGATATAGAGAACAAGACAGTAAATAAAGTAAAACTAGCAACTATTTTTTTGTGTGTTTTGTTTAAGTGCAGCAAACAAAGTAGTAAATAAAATAAAGCAAGACAAAAACAAAGTAAAGAGATTGGAAGTGGAGACTCCCCTTGCAGCGTGTCTTGATCTCCCCGGCAACGGCGCCAGAAATTTGCTTGATGCGTGTAGTTGACACGTCCGTTGGGAACCCCAAGAGGAAGGTGTGATGCGCACAGTAGCAAGTTTCCCTCAGTAAGAAACCAAGGTTTAATCGAACCAGTAGGAGTCAAGAAGCACGTTGAAGGTTGATGGCGGAGAAGTGTAGTGCGGCGCAACACCAGGGATTCCGGCGCCAACGTGGAACCTGCACAACACAATCACAGAACTTTGCCCCAACGTAACAGCAAGGTTGTCAATCTCACCGGCTTGCTGTAAACAAAGGATTAGATGTATAGTGTGGATGATGATGTTTGTTTGCGAAGAACAGTAAAGAACAACTGCAGTAGATTGTATTTCAGATGTAAAGAATAGGACCGGGGTCCACAGTTCACTAGTGGTGTCTCTCCCATAAGATAAGCAGATGTTGGGTGAACAAATTACAGTTGGGCAATTAACAAATAAAGAAGGCATAACAATGCACATACATATATCATGATGAGTACTATGAGATTTAATCAGGGCATTACGACAAAGTACATAGACCGCCATCCAGCATGCATCTATGCCTAAAAAGTCCACCTTCAGGTTATCATCCGAACCCCCTCCAGTATTAAGTTGTAAATGATGCCTACGTGTGCTTCTATTCTTGTAGACAGTGTTGGGCCTCCAAGAGCATAGGTTTGTAGAACAGCATCAAGTTTCCCTTAAGTGGATCACCCAAGGTTTATCGAACTCAGGGAGGAAGAGGTCAAAGATATCCCTCTCAAGCAACCCTGCAATCACGATACAAGAAGTCTCTTGTGTCCCCAACACACCTAATACACTTGTCAGATGTATAGGTGCACTAGTTCGGCGAAGAGATAGTGAAATACAAGTAGTATGGATGTATATGAGTGGTAATAGCAATCTGAATAAAATATGGCAGCGAGTAAACATGCAACAGAACAGTAAATAAACGGAGATTCGATGTTTGGAAACAAGGCCTAGGGATCATACTTTCACTAGTGGACACTCAACATTGCAATCATAATGGGATATAAATAAGCACTTCACTATGCTATTCCGAATTACTCTCTGGCAAGATAACGAACTCTAATTCATCATGTAGGCAAACCTTAAAGATGTATTCCCAAGTACTAATGAACACCCCACGCTGTCACTTTGAGCATTCATAGGAGGTACTAACACACCACAATTTCATAGAGACATCCAACTCAAATCATAACTCAGTGAATAAGTATTCTGTGAAATATAGCCTAAGAGACCCACACGGTGCACACACTGTCACCTTTACACACGTGGGACAAGGAGTCTCCGGAAATCACATAAGTAAAATCCACTTGAATAGCATAACGACATCTAGATTACAAAGCTCATCATATGGATCTCAATCATGCAAAGCAACTCATGAGATCATTGTATTGAAGTACATGGGAGAGAGATTAACCACATAGCTACCAGTACATCCCTTAGCCTCGAGGGAGAACTACTCCCTCCTCATGGGAGACAACAGCATTGATGAAGATGGTGGTGGTGTCGATGGAGAAGCCTTCCGGGGGCACTTCCCCATCCCGGCAGGGTGCCGGAACAGAGACTTATGTCCCCCGAATTGGAGTTTCGCGATGGCGGCGGCTCTGGAAGGTTTTCTGGTGTTTCGTCAATCCGTTAGTTCCAGAAAATGCATAAATATGACATAAAGTGTGTACAAAACATGTAGGTATTGTCATAAAACTAGCATGGAACATAAGAAATTATAGATACGTTTGAGACGTATCAAGCATCCCCAAGCTTAGTTCCTACTCGCCCTCGAGTAGGTAAACGATAAAAAGGATAATTTCTTAAGTGACATGCTACCAACATAATCTTGATCAACATTATTGTAAAGCATATGAGATGAATGCAGCGATTCAAAGCAATGGTAAAGATAATGAATAAACAACTGAACCATATAACAAAGACTTTTCATGAATAGTACTTTGAAGACAAGCATCAATAAGACTTGCATAACAGTTACTCATAAAGCAATAAATTCTTAGTAGAAGGCATTGAAGCAACACAAAGGAAGATATAAGTTTCAGCGGTTGCTTTCAACTTCAACATGCGTATCTCATGGATATTTGTCAACATAAAGCAATATAACAAGTGCAATAGGTAAACATGTAAGAATCAATGCACAGTTGACACAAGTGTTTGCTTCTAAGATAGAAAGAAGTGGGTAAACTGACTCAACAATAAAGTAGAAGAAAGGCCCTTCGCAGAGGGAAGCATGGATTACTATTTTTGTGCTAGAGCTTTTATTTTGAAAACATAGAAGCAATTTTGTCAACGGTAGTAATAAATCATATGTGTTATGTATAAGATATCTTATAAGTTGCAAGCCTCATGCATAGAATACTAATAGTGCTCGCACCTTGTCCTAATTAGCTTGGATTAACACGGATTATCATTGCATAACATATGTTTCAACCAAGTGTCACAAAGGGGTACCTCTATGCCGCCTGTACAAGGGTCTAAGGAGAAGGTTCGCATTGGATTTCTCGCTTTTGATCGTTCTCAACTTAGACACCCATACCGGGACAACATAGACAACAGATAATGGACTCCTCTTTTAATGCTTAAGCATTCAACAACTGATAATATTCTCATAAGAGATTGAGGTTTTGTGTCCAAACTGAAACTTCCACCATGATTCATGGCTTTAGTTAGCGGCCCAATGTTCTTCTCTAACAATATGCATACTCAAACCATTTGATCATGAAAATCGCTCTTACTTCAGACAAGACGAACATGCATAGCAACTCACATGATATTCAACAAAGGTAAAAGTTGATGGCGTCCCCAGAAACATGGTTACCGCTCAACAAGCAACTTATTAAGAAATAAGATACATAAGTACATATTCTTCACCACAATAGTTTTTAAGGCTATTTTCCCATGAGCTATGTATTGTAAAGGCAAAGAATAGAATTTTAAAGGTAGCACTCAAGTAATTTACTTTGGAATGGCAGAGAAATACCCTGTGGTAGGTAGGTATGGTGGACACAAATGGCATGGTTTTTGGCTCAAGGATTTGGATGCACGAGAAGAATTCCTCTCAATACAAGGCTAGGCTAGCAAGGTTGTTTGAAGCAAACTCAAATATAAAACGGTGCAGCAAGACTCACATGTGAACGTATTGTAAGCATTATAAGACTTTACATCGTCTTCCTTGTTGTTCAAACACCTGATAAATTGTTGATGAAGAAGGGGATGCCTTGGGCATCCCCAAGCTTAGACGCTTGAGTCTTCTTGAAATTTGCAGGGATGAACCACGGGGGCATCCCCAAGCTTATCCTTTTCACTTTTCTTGATCATAGTATATCATCCTCCTCTCTTGACCCTTGAAAACTTCCTCCACACCAAACTTAAAACAAACTCATTAGAGGGTTAGTGCATAATCAAAAATTCACATGTTCAGAGGTGACACAATCATTCTTAACACTTCCGGACATTGCCCAAAGCTGCTGGAAGTTAATGTAACAAAGAAATCCATCCAACACAGCAAAAGAGGCAATGCGAAATAAAAGGCAGAATCTGTCAAAACAGAACAGTCCGTAAAGACGAATTTTTTAGAGGCACTGGACTTGCTCAGATGAAAATGCTCAAATTGAATGAAAGTTGCGTACATATCTGAGGATCACGCACGTAAATTGGCAGATTTTTCTGAGTTACCTACAGAGAACCCTGCCCAAATTCGTGACAGACAGAAATCTGTTTCTGCGCAGTAATCCAAATCTAGTATGAACCTTGCTATCAAAGACTTTACTTGGCACAACAATGCAATAAAGTAAGATAAGTAGAGGTTGCTACAGTAGTAAACAACTTCCAAGACACAACAAAACAGTAGCAAAATAAACACATGGGTTATCTCCCAAGAAATTCTTTCTTTATAGCCATTAAGATGGGCTCAGCAATTTTAACGATGCTCGCACAAGGATGAGAGTTGAAGCAAAAGAGAGCATCAAAAAGCAAGTTCAAAACATATTTAAGTCTAACCTACTTCCTATGAAAAGGAATCTTGTACACAAATAAATTCATGAAGAACAAAGTGACAAGCATAAGAAGGCAATACAAGCGCAACTTCAAAATTCTCAACATAAAGAGGGGAAACTTAATATTATTAAGATGCATATAACCATGTTTCCCTCTCTCATAATAACTTTCAGTAGCATCATTGATGAAATCCACAATATATCCATCACTTAAAACATTCTTATCATGGTTCATATGTATAAAAGTATCATTATTTTTGGCATAAGAAAAACTCTTCTCATTAATAGTAATTGGAGCGGGATCATTATCAAGAATTTGAACATGGTAAACAAGTTGCATACTAAGGGAATTGTTTTTGGCAATCCAATCGTAACTATGACAAGTTTCATAAGGATAGTTATAACCTATATCATAGCATTCTTTATAATAATCATCAAAGATTGGAGGCACAGTGTCATCATAAGAAATAGAATAGTTATCTTTCACAGTATGTTCATCTGTGACCATACCATCATTGTTACTAGAAGGAGATGTATCAAACATATAATGATCAGTAGCAAAAGGATTTTCAAACACCTCATCCCCAAGCTTAGAGCTTTCTATATCATTATGGGAGGAAGCATGGATAGTACTGATACTATGGCAATTATTAACATTATCATTTTCAGAATTAGTTTCCCAGAGATTTGCAATATCAAAAGTAGTGTGCTCTTTCAAATCATGATCACTAATGTAGGTAAAGGGCATAGGAAGATCATTGTATTCAGATTCATTATCATAATAATCATCAGGAGCAACATACTTACGGTTACCTATCGTTATCTCATACACGCGGGGATATGTTGTTACCTCTTTCTTTTTATTCCCCTTCTTCTTCTTCTCATTCTCCTCGTTCCTTTCCTTAGGGGGGAGAGGCTTGGTGAGAGGCTTCTCCTCATAACCTGTTTTATTTCCAGAAACAATAGAAGAAACTAGGGAGGATTCCTCCTTTTCATTAATAAGTTCAAAGCACACAGCGGTCCTATCATATTTTGGCAAAGTGTCATCTTCTAAAATATTTTGTATGTAAGTATTTGTATGGCAATTATCAATGCAATAAGAAAAACACCCATGCAGAACATCATCAATATCAAGATCACTCATATGTAACAAAGAGATTTTTCTTGATAACTCTTCACACCACAAAAATAAAGTAAGTTCATCATGCTGATTAGGAGTAATTTTATCATCACAATACAAATTTGCAGCACTCATGGGGTTCGAATTATCATTGGAGGAGCATTGAAAATTAAAATGACCCGCTCTATGGCAAAGTTCACAAATAAAAGGATAGAGGGCACAAACTTTTTTACCAAGATCATCTAGGGCCCTAGACCACTTGAATAGCATAACGACATCTAGATTACAAAGCTCATCATATGGATCTCAGTCATGTAAAGCAACTCATGAGATCATTGTATTGAAGTACATGGGAGAGAGATTAACCACATAGCTACCGGTACAGCCCTTAGCCTCGAGGGAGAACTACTCCCTCCTCAGGGGAGACAGCAGAGTTGACTAAGATGGCGGTGGTGTCGATGGAGAAGCCTTCCGGGGGCACTTCCCCGTCCCGGTAGGGTGCCGGAACAGAGACTTCTGTCCCCCGAATTGGAGTTTCGCGATGGCGGCGGCTCTGGAAGGTTTTCTGGTGTTTCGTCAATCCGTTAGTTCCGGAAAATGCATAAATATGACATAAAGTGTGTACAAAACATGTAGGTATTGTCATAAAACTAGCATGGAACATAAGAAATTATAGATACGTTTGAGACGTATCAAGCATCCCCAAGCTTAGTTCCTACTCGCACTCGTGTAGGTAAACGATAACAAGGATAATTTCTTAAGTGACATGCTACCAACATAATCTTGATCAACATTATTGTAAAGCATATGAGATGAATGCAGCGATTCAAAGCAATGGTAAAGATAATGAATAAACAACTGAACCATATAACAAAGACTTTTCATGAATAGTACTTTGAAGACAAGCATCAATAAGACTTGCATAACAGTTACTCATAAAGCAATAAATTCTTAGTAGAAGGCATTGAAGCAACACAAAGGAAGATATAAGTTTCAGCGGTTGCTTTCAACTTCAACATGCGTATCTCATGGATATTTGTCAACATAAAGCAATATAACAAGTGCAATAGGTAAACATGTAAGAATCAATGCACAGTTGACACAAGTGTTTGCTTCTAAGATAGAAAGAAGTGGGTAGACTGACTCAACAATAAAGTAGAAGAAAGGCCCTTCGCAGAGGGAAGCATGGATTACTATTTTTGTGCTAGAGCTTTTATTTTGAAAACATAGAAGCAATTTTGTCAACGGTAGTAATAAATCATATGTGTTATGTATAAGATATCTTATAAGTTGCAAGCCTCATGCATAGAATACTAATAGTGCTCGCACTTTGTCCTAATTAGCTTGGATTAACACGGATTATCATTGCATAACATATGTTTCAACCAAGTGTCACAAAGGGGTACCTCTATGCCGCCTGTACAAGGGTCTAGGAGAAGGTTCGCATTGGATTTCTCGCTTTTGATCGTTCTCAACTTAGACACCCATACCGGGACAACATAGACAATAGATAATGGACTCCTCTTTTAATGCTTAAGCATTTTCAACAACAGATAATATTCTCATAAGAGATTGAGGTTTTGTGTCCAAACTGAAACTTCTACCATGATTCATGGCTTTAGTTAGCGGCCCAATGTTCTTCTCTAACAATATGCATACTCAAACCATTTGATCATGAAAATCGCTCTTACTTCAGACAAGACGAACATGCATAGCAACTCACATGATATTCAACAAAGGTAAAAGTTGATGGCGTCCCCAGAAACATGGTTACCGCTCAACAAGCAACTTCTTAAGAAATAAGATACATAAGTACATATTCTTCACCACAATAGTTTTTAAGGCTATTTTCCCATGAGCTATGTATTGTAAAGGCAAAGAATAGAATTTTAAAGGTAGCACTCAAGTAATTTACTTTGGAATGGCAGAGAAATACCATGTGGTAGGTAGGTATGGTGGACACAAATGGCATGGTTTTTGGCTCAAGGATTTGGATGCACGAGAAGAATTCCTCTCAATACAAGGCTAGGCTAGCAAGGTTGTTTGAAGCAAACTCAAATATAAAACGGTGCAGCAAGACTCACATGTGAACGTATTGTAAGCATTATAAGACTTTACATCGTCTTCCTTGTTGTTCAAACACCTGATAAATTGTTGATGAAGAAGGGGATGCCTTGGGCATCCCCAAGCTTAGACGCTTGAGTCTTCTTGAAATTTGCAGGGATGAACCACGGGGGCATCCCCAAGCTTATCCTTTTCACTTTTCTTGATCATAGTATATCATCCTCCTCTCTTGACCCTTGAAAACTTCCTCCACACCAAACTTAAAACAAACTCATTAGAGGGTTAGTGCATAATCAAAAATTCACATGTTCAGAGGTGACACAATCATTCTTAACACTTCCGGACATTGCCCAAAGCTGCTGGAAGTTAATGTAACAAAGAAATCCATCCAACACAGCAAAAGAGGCAATGCGAAATAAAAGGCAGAATCTGTCAAAACAGAACAGTCCGTAAAGACGAATTTTTTAGAGGCACTGGACTTGCTCAAATGAAAATGCTCAAATTGAATGAAAGTTGCGTACATATCTGAGGATCACGCACGCAAATTGGCAGATTTTTCTGAGTTACCTACAGAGAACCCTGCCCAAATTCGTGACAGACAGAAATCTGTTTCTGCGCAGTAATCCAAATCTAGTATGAACCTTGCTATCAAAGACTTTACTTGGCACAACAATGCAATAAAGTAAGATAAGTAGAGGTTGCTACAGTAGTAAACAACTTCCAAGACACAACAAAACAGTAGCAAAATAAACACATGGGTTATCTCCCAAGAAATTCTTTCTTTATAGCCATTAAGATGGGCTCAACAATTTTAACGATGCTCGCACAAGGATGAGAGTTGAAGCAAAAGAGAGCATCAAAAAGAAAGTTCAAAACATATTTAAGTCTAACCCACTTCCTATGAAAAGGAATCTTGTACACAAATAAATTCATGAAGAACAAAGTAACAAGCATAAGAAGGCAATACAAGCGCAACTTCAAAATTCTCAACATAAAGAGGGGAAACTTAATATTATTAAGATGCATATAACCATGTTTCCCTCTCTCATAATAACTTTCAGTAGCATCATTGATGAAATCCACAATATATCCATCACTTAAAACATTCTTATCATGGTTCATATGTATAAAAGTATCATTATTTTTGGCATAAGAAAAACTCTTCTCATTAATAGTAATTGGAGCGGGATCATTATCAAGAATTTGAACATGGTAAACAAGTTGCATACTAAGGGAATTGTTTTTGGCAATCCAATCGTAACTATGACAAGTTTCATAAGGATAGTTATAACCTATATCATAGCATTCTTTATAATAATCATCAAAGATTGGAGGCACAGTGTCATCATAAGAAATAGAATAGTTATCTTTCACAGTATGTTCATCTGTGACCATACCATCATTGTTACTAGAAGGAGATGTATCAAACATATAATGATCAGTAGCAAAAGGATTTTCAAACACCTGTTATCACCAGATTTTGGCCAAATCAGGAGGTGGGCCGTACGAGAGATGGGCTTGGAAGATTACGTGTAGAAGATCTCTGAAGCGGCCTTGCATGTGGAGTTTGGGCTGGATTGCCCTTGTATCTGTAATTATAGTAGATCGCATCTTAGATTAGAAAATAGAGTTTTACCCGTGCACGGTTAGGTGCACACCTGAATTAGAAAGTCCCTTGGACTATAAATATGTATCTAGGGTTTATGGAATAAACAACAACACACGTTCAACCAAACAAACCAATCTCGGCGCATCGCCAACTCCTTCGTCTCGAGGGTTTCTATCCGGTAAGCGACATGCTGCCTAGATCGCATCTTGCGATCTAGGCAGCACAAGCTCCACGTTGTTCATGCGTTGCTCGTACTGAAGCCTTGTTGATGGCGAGCAACGTAGTTATCGTAGATGTGTTAGGGTTAGCATTGTTCTTCGTATCATATGCTATCGTAGTGCAACCCTTGCATATCTAGCCGCCCTCACACCTATCTCAGGTGTGGGGGCGGCACCCCGCTTGATCATTATTTGGTAGATCTGATCCGTTACGATTGCTCCTTGTTCTACAAGGATTAGTTTAATATCTGCAATAGTTAGGCCTTACAAAGGGTTGGAGGATCCAGCGGCACGTAGGGTGTCGTTCGCTAGTCCTAGACAGGATGTTCCGGGGATCAACCTCGTGTTGGTTTTTAGGCCCTATCTAGGATCGGCTTACGATCACCGTGCGTGGCCGCGAGGCCCAATCGTGAGTAGGATGATCCGATTATGCGGTGAAAACCCTAAATCATCGTAGATCTAATTAGCTTTATCTTGATCAAGCAGGACCACCATATATTCGTGCACCCCGTACGAATCATGGGTGGATCGGCTCCTTGAGCCAATTCACAGGATAACCTGAGAGCCGATCGAGGCTCTTATTTAATGTTTACGTGTATGCCATGCAGGAAACTAAGCGAGGCATCCCCATCACCTTCCTGACCAGGTATAGGTCAGGTGGCACGCCCTTGCACTCAGCATCGGAAGTGTGACCAGAAGTGCTTTGCGGGCCGTCGCTCGGAGGGACCTCAGCCAGCCGCAACTCTAGGTTGTTCCCGGCTCTACAGTGTTGACCGTCGCTGCCCGCCGGTGGGTTTTGGCAGTCAACACATTCTGGCACGCCCGGTGGGACAAGCTTCTACATCAACCACATCGCCATCTACATCTGAGATGGCGGACGGCACGCCAGTCACCTACGAGGAGCTGCCCGACGAGCTCAAGAAGAGGTATGACGAGATCAAAGTCACCCTCGAAGCCGACCTCATCGGCTCTTTTCAGAGAACCCGTTCCCATGGCATCAGATGGAAGGGGTTCTCACCGCAAGGTGCACTCGATGGGATAGACCTCTCTGCCCCGTCGGAGGAACGCACCAGGTCCCTGCGGCAGGAGATCAACTACTTGGTGGCTCACTCGCTACACCGTCACTCTGAGAACCTGGTCAACACGTTGGAGCGTGTCGCTCTTTTCGCGTGATCCAGGAGATCATGAGGCACCAGTACTCGCCGTCAGGACCAGCCCTCGGGACCCATCAAGGGGAGTTGCCACTCCAGTCCCGTCCACCGCTGCCATATGCGTTGGCAGCACCAGAAGTGCCGGCTACACCGGCATTCGTCGTCTACAAGATTGGTGGTGACCCTAGTGACTACCAGTTCTTGCCCGAGGCGCCCAAGGAGATCCCTCAAGGTTACGCGTGCACGTATGTGCCAGATTGTGGCAACTGGGCACTCACAAACCAGGCCACAACATCAGGGACTTACGGGAGAACAGAGGAACGTCGGCCGACAGAGCTTGAGAAGCAGACGTGGCTAACTAAGTACGCCACCCCGACGAACCTCCAGAGCTCAGCTCCTGCAGTTGGCTCAGAGCTGGAAAAGCAAGCATGGCTGGCTAAGTACGCCACCCCGGCGAATCTTCAGAATTCAACTCCTGCAGCCAGCACAGCGGATCAGATCAGTACCATACTGAGAGACCAGTTCGGCATGGTGCCGAAAAGGAGGGCAATCGGCTATTCCAAGCCGTACCCCGACGACTACGAGATGATCCCGCTGCCACCTAAATATCGGCTCCCTGATTTCTCCAAATTCAGTGGATCAGATGGCTCCAGCTCCATCGAGCACGTCGGCCGATATTTGGCGCAACTAGGACCGGCTTCAGTGTCGGATCAGCTACGCGTGATGCACTTCTCACAGTCCCTCACGGGATCGGCTTTCGGATGGTATACCTCTTTGCCAACAGACTCCATACGGACTTGGAAGCAGTTGGAAGAGCGATTCCATATGCGGTACCATTCGAGAGGCTTCCGAGTGCGGCATTGCCGATCTAGCACAACTACGTCGAAGCACGGAGAAGCTGTGACAGAGTACATCCAGCGTTTCGGGAATCTTAGGAACCGATGTTATTCGGTTCGTATAACTAAAAAGAAGCGGTCGAGTTGGCGTAGCAGGCCTTGCAACACAGCTCAAGGACATGGCCTCCCAAGCAGATTATCCCTCATTGGCGCACATGGTTCAGAAACTGTCAGCATATGAACAGCGCCACCCGGACCTGTACCAAGATAAGTTCAAGCGTGCAGTAGTCCTGGTCGATGCAGAGGAAGACGAAGTTCCTGCGGGAGACCAAGAGGTAGCAGTGGCTGAATGGACTGGGGGAGGAACCCCCGTGCCCTGCAAATGGGTAAAGCCACCGAGGCCCACCTAGGGGATTTGATTTTGACGTGACCAAGACTGAGCAAATCTTCGACCTCCTGCTCAAGGAGAAACAGTTGACGATTCCTGAAGGTCTCAAATTCCCCACGGTGCAAGAGCTGAACGGAAAGCCATACTGTAAATGGCACAACTCGCTCTCCCATGCCACCAACGACTGCAGGGTATGGCGTCAGCACATCCAAGCGGCGATAGAAAAAGGGCGTCTAATTTTCAACCAGTACGCCATGAAGGTCGACACCCAGCCCTTTCCCGCCGTTAATATGGTGGAGTGCACTTACCCTGAAGGTTGCCAGCCAGGATCCTCGTTCAGCATCAACATGGTAGGACCTGGGAACCACTCTGGCAAAGACGGAGACGAGGGCAGCTGCTCTCGTAGCAAGGACACAGAGGAGGCCGCTCCACGCGATCAGCTCCGTCATGATGGCAAGCGCTACGTCACAGAGGGAGAGGTGAAAAACATAAGATATCAGCGACCCCTCTCTGATCACCTCCTCAACAAGTATGTGAGTCAGTACGACCGACGCCGACGATCCAGCGATGATGATGAAAGAGATCGTCTGGCTAGAGAAGCCAGAAGACATCGTCGGCACGATCACGATGAGGAGGAGCACGAGCGCCGTGCCACGAAACAATCAAGGGAGCAAGATGACAACGCCAGGCACTGGGACTGCCCCTTCTTTAGACACTGCTGGGATTCAGGAATGAGCCGATTGCCCACAATCGGCAATTGCCCAGAATGCAACAAGAAGAAGAAGGAGGCAGCCAACGTGTCTGTGTTCGAGCGCCTAGGGCCTCTCCCGCCACAGAGCAAACGTGCTGAGTCCCCTCGGTGGGCAGATCTCGAGGATTCCGAAGACGAGGGACAAGAAGAAGAAGAGGACAGGTACCACCGTCCAAGGTGGTGCCCTGACGGACTCAGCCGTTCACAAAAGCGCATGGTTCAGCGATTGCGCGGCCTGGAGGAAGCCGAAAGGTTATACCTGCATACGCTAAGGAAGGCACGGCCTGATCTGGCTGCGAAAGTTCAGCGAACCCTGGATGAAGAGGGTCGTCCACGGAAAATGGAGTGGCGTCCCAAGCAAAAGAAAGCCGATGATGAAACATCGGCTGGTACAAACATGGTGTTTATCCTCCCTTCGGAGTTCAGTGCTCCAGGATTAGACGAGGTACCCGTGGCACAACTTGACTGCGGCCCACGGCCGGTTATCTTCGAAAAGCCACGAGAAAAGAGCTACAGACATCTGAAGGCCCTGTACTTGCGAGGTTATATTGATGGGAGGCCTGTAAATAAGATGCTGGTGGACACCGGAGCGGCAGTCAACATCATGCCGTACTCTATGCTACGTCGGCTGGGACGCTCTAGCTCAGATCTAATCAAGACCAACGTGACATTGAGCGATTTCAATGGCCAAGCGTCTGAGGCACAAGGTGTTCTGAACGTGGATCTGACCGTAGGAAGGAAGACTATCCCTACAACGTTCTTCATCGTCGATAGCACGAGCACTTATGCCGTTCTGCTAGGGAGAGATTGGATCCACGCCAACTGCTGCATTCCCTCCACGATGCACCAATGCATAATACAGTGGGATGGAGATGAGGTAGAGGTCGTCCAGGCCGATGACTCAGCTGAAATTTCGACGGCTGGCATGAACGCATGGGAAGCAGCAGGCCAAGAACCCCTCTCAGGTATCAATTTGGACGACTGCGAGCGCATCGACGTAACGAAGGGAAGGGTTAAGCTGGTTTTATCCACTGGCTTGACCATGTAGTTGAAGCGAAGCGATGATCAAGCATGGCGAGGCTGATCCCTGTGATCGGCCCCAAAAATCTTTGAAGGGACATCACAAAACCTTCAGTCAATGCTTCAAGCATCATGGAGGCCGATCCCAGCAATCGGCCAAAATTTATCCTCACCACATGTTCTGCTTGTGTTAGTCCTTGTTCCTACCGGAGCCGACGTATGAATTACAGAGCCGATATCTGCCATTCCCTGACAGATTCGGCTCGGGGGGCACCTAAATACGATGAACATGGGAACAGATGCAGGAGGACATGTGTGCAATGAAATATTGGGGGCCGATAGGAGAAAATCGGCCAGTAAAAAAAAAAAAATTTTGACAGCCGATGCAAGGGCATCGACTTTAGAATTGAGAAGCAGCCGATGCGCAGCCATCGACTCTAGTAGAATTATGCGAGGTTTACCGAATCTCCACCAAATCCAGGCCAACTGTGGTGCCTTCTGCTTCTTCGCAGGAGTAAAACAATGGAAATTTCTTCGGCTGCTTCGAGCCAATCCGGGTTTCTGAACCTTTTTGTCGAGGATTTCCAATCTTTGGTGCTAGTTCGGCCGTGTTGACAGAAGGGGTTATCGGCTGTTTAAAGAAGAAAGGGGATCGGCTTTGGCGCGTTTTCTCTGACATTCTCGCCTCGAGTAAGGCTCGGGGGGCAGCAGGCCTGGTGGATGCTCTGTTTTGCTCTGTTCAAGGAGCCGATTGGGATACCATCGGCTGATCTTTCGTTTCAACCTTCTTCGGAAATGATGAGTATTAAAGGGGACCATTGGGTTTGGTTGGAAGAATTCAAAGGTTTTCCTGAAGATTCTATATTATCCGCCAGACTTAAAAAATCATCAGTTGAAGAAGGGAAGGGCGAATTTCGAAGGACCGATGCGTCGTTATCGGCTTATTACGCATTGGCAAAGGGGACGAATCGGCAAGGTCAGTGGAAGAAGGAATCGGCTAAATTAAACTCAAAGGAAATCGGCAAAATCAAATTGGGGAAAAGTTCTTCATTGGTAGGTTTCTTACATAAAGAGCTGATTGCTCTCAAAAGGAGGTACTAGGGGATACATTGCCCCATCTACTACTACTGGCCCTGTTCTAGAGGTCCTATCTACAGGCCGTCGTCGCCCTCGTCGTTGCCCTCGTCGCCGCTATCGGTGCTCCCGGCGGGCTCGTCGTCGCTGCTCCAATGGCCGCCGATTGGGCCCTCATTGTCCTCGTCCTCCTCGTCAGCGTCGCCATCGTCGCTGTCGAAGTCGCTGAGGTTCCCCGGCCAGGGGCAGAACCGTTTGGCCGGTGGTTCGTCGGAGGAGGAGTCGTCTTCCGACTCCTCCGCCTCTTCTTCCTCCTCGTCAGAGGAGAGGACTGCCTCCCATAGGAAGAGGTCGTCGTCGCTCGCCGGTACCAGCTCCCCGTCGACAAGAAACTGGAGGTCCTCCTCCCCATCGGTGAGGGGTTCGTCGTCTTCCGATTCAAGGGAGAAGTCCCAGTCCCGCGCGTCCCAATACTCTGGGGCGCGGGCCTCGTAGATGGCCATCAGATTGACCTCCTGCTCGAGCTCGCTGGAGGAGGAGGACTGGAAGGACAGGCTGGAGGAGGACGAGGAATCCATGGCGGCTGAGAAGGTTTTTTGTTTGCCGATAGCTACTGAGGAGCAGGAGGATGAAGAAGCGAACCGCTCGACGCGGTTAAAAATAAAGGGGATACAGTGGAAATTCAATGTCACAGCAGTTTCCGAGGAAGTAGTGCCTAAAAAAAACTGCCAGGTCACGCGGAGAAGTTGAGAAGGCAAGGCATCATGATGACGGATACTGCGACGGTTCTGCCACGACATGACCCGACGAAGAAAAGCAGAGTGATTTTGGAATTACCAATTCCAAAACCAGGGGGGCATGTGTTATCACCAGATTTTGGCCAAATCAGGAGGTGGGCCGTACGAGAGATGGGCTTGGAAGATTACGTGTAGAAGATCTCTGAAGCGGCCTTGCACGAGGAGTTTGGGCTGGATTGCCCTTGTATCTGTAATTATAGTAGATCGCATCTTAGATTAGAAAATAGAGTTTTACCCGTGCACGGTTAGGTGCACACCTGAATTAGAAAGTCCCTTGGACTATAAATATGTATCTAGGGTTTATGGAATAAACAACAACACACGTTCAACCAAACAAACCAATCTCGGCGCATCGCCAACTCCTTCGTCTCGAGGGTTTCTATCCGGTAAGCGACATGCTGCCTAGATCGCATCTTGCGATCTAGGTAGCACAAGCTCCACGTTGTTCATGCGTTGCTCGTACTGAAGCCTTGTTGATGGCGAGCAACGTAGTTATCGTAGATGTGTTAGGGTTAGCATTGTTCTTCGTATCATATGCTATCGTAGTGCAACCCTTGCATATCTAGCCGCCCTCACACCTATCTCAGGTGTGGGGGCGGCACCCCGCTTGATCATTATTTGGTAGATCTGATCCGTTACGATTGCTCCTTGTTCTACAAGGATTAGTTTAATATCTGCAATAGTTAGGCCTTACAAAGGGTTGGAGGATCCAGCGGCACGTAGGGTGTCGTTCGCTAGTCCTAGACAGGATGTTCCGGGGATCAACCTCGTGTTGGTTTTTAGGCCCTATCTAGGATCGGCTTACGATCACCGTGCGTGGCCGAGGCCCAATCGTGAGTAGGATGATCCGATTATGCGGTGAAAACCCTAAATCGTCGTAGATCTAATTAGCTTTATCTTGATCAAGCAGGACCACCATATATTCGTGCACCCCGTACGAATCATGGGTGGATCGGCTCCTTGAGCCGATTCACAGGATAACCTGAGAGCCAATCGAGGCTCTTATTTAATGTTTACGTGTATGCCATGCAGGAAACTAAGCGAGGCATCCCCATCACCTTCCTGACCAGGTATAGGTCAGGTGGCACGCCCTTGCACTCAGCATCGGACGTGTGACCAGAAGTGCTTTGCGGGCCGTCGCTCGGAGGGACCTCAGCCAGCCGCAGCTCTAGGTTGTTCCCGGCTCTACAGTGTTGACCGTCGCTGCCCGCCGGTGGGTTTTGGCAGTCAACAACACCTCATCCCCAAGCTTAGAGCTTTCTATATCATTATGGGAGGAAGCATGGATAGTACTGATACTATGGCAATTATTAACATTATCATTTTCAGAATTAGTTTCCCAGAGATTTGCAATATCAAAAGTAGTGTGCTCTTTCAAATCATGATCACTAATGTAGGTAAAGGGCATAGGAAGATCATTGTATTCAGATTCATTATCATAATAATCATCAGGAGCAACATACTTACGGTTACCTATCGTTATCTCATACACGCGGGGATATGTTGTTACCTCTTTCTTTTTATTCCCCTTCTTCTTCTTCTTCTTCTCATTCTCCTCGTTCCTTTCCTTAGGGGGGAGAGGCTTGGTGAGAGGCTTCTCCTCATAACCTGTTTTATTTCCAGAAACAATAGAAGAAACTTGGGAGGATTCCTCCTTTTCATTAATAAGTTCAAAGCACACAGCGGTCCTATCATATTTTGGCAAAGTGTCATCTTCTAAAATATTTTGTATGTAAGTATTTGTATGGCAATTATCAATGCAATAAGAAAAACACCCATGCAGAACATCATCAATATCAAGATCACTCATATGTAACAAAGAGATTTTTCTTGATAACTCTTCACACCACAAAAATAAAGTAAGTTCATCATGCTGATTAGGAGTAATTTTATCATCACAATACAAATTTGCAGCACTCATGGGGTTCGAATTATCATTGGAGGAGCATTGAAAATTAAAATGACCCGCTCTATGGCAAAGTTCACAAATAAAAGGATAGAGGGCACAAACTTTTTTACCAAGATCATCTAGGGCCCTAGACCACTTTCTAGTTTTTTCATTCCCATGATGGATACAATATTCATCTTCGATTTGATTAATTCCACAAGGTCTATGCATTCCACAAAAATTAACATGCTTATAAGAAATATTATTTTCAGAAGTTTGGGCATGCTTATTGCAATCATTAATAACAATTTCATCCTTCATGCAAGCGTCTTTAAAAGGTTCATGATACTTATCAAAATTCTTCCTAGGCAATTCAAAATGAGAGGCAAAAGCTTTATAAAGATTTGCAACAACTTGAGAGTCAAGACCATAAGTAGCACTCAAATTTCGAATTTTATCAGTATCCATAAAAGTTTCAATGCATTCATAATCATAATTTATACCTGACTCTTTACCTTTGTTGTTCTCCCAATCTTCAGCGTTCTCCTGAATCCGATTAAGAAGGTCCCATTTAAACTCTTCTTTATTGCGCGTGAATGATCCAGAACAGGCAGTATCCAGCAAAGTTTTATCTTGAAAAGAAAGTCTTGCATATAAATTATCAATGATGATATTACCAGGAAGCTCATGATTGGGGCATTTGAGCATTAAAGACTTCAATCTCTCCCATGCTTGGGAAATACTCTCTCCATCATGAGGCCAGAAATTACATATGCCGTTTCGGTCTTTGTGAATTTCACTTGGAGGATAGAATTTAGAGTAAAATAGAGGCACAATATCCTTCCAATCAAGAGAATGCCCATCCTTCAGCAGTTTATACCAATGCGCCGCTTTACCAGACAACGACATAGAGAATAATTTCTTCTTCACTTCATCCATAGAGATACCTGCACACTTGAATAACCCACATAATTCATGCAATAACAGTAAATGATCTCCAGGATGGACAGTTCCATCCCCTTCATAGCGGTTATCCCTAACACGTTCAATAATTTTCATAGGTATTTTATATGGAATACTTTCAGTAGGTGGATTTAAAATATCACAAGCATCATTAAAGTTATCGCATATGGGAGATAAAGTATTATCAGAGCAAATTTTCTCCCCTAAAGATGGGAAGCTAAAAATATCACAAAAACTAGCTTCCCCAAGCTTAGACTTCTCCATAGCATTAGCAGTAATTGCATTCATACTAATAACATTGCTACTAGCATGCAAATAAGGTTCCATAGGTTTTTTAATTTTCGCATTAAACCATTCATATCTTGACTCAGGAAATAGTTTAAAAAGCTCACAGATGTTTTCCATTATGCCTTACTAGTGTAAATAAAAACAAGAAACAAAAAGATGCAATTGCAGGATCTAAAGGAAATAGCTTCGAGCACTCACACACCGGCAACAGTGCTAGGAAATAGCTTAGTAGTCGGAGGATGTGAATACCTTTTACCTTACCTCCCTGGCAACGGCGCCAGAAAAGTGCTTGATGTCTACGTGTGCTTCTATTCTTGTAGACAGTGTTGGGCCTCCAAGAGCAGAGGTTGGTAGAACAACAGCAAGTTTCCCTTAAGTGGGTCACCCAAGGTTTATCGAACTCGAGGAGGAAGAGGTCAAAGATATCCCTCTCAAGCAACCCTGCAATCACGATACAAGAAGTCTCTTGTGTCCCCAACACACCTAATACACTTGTCAGATGTATAGGTGCACTAGTTCGGCGAAGAGATAGTGAAATACAAGTAGTATGGATGTATATGAGTGGTAATAGCAATCTGAATAAAATATGGCAGCGAGTAAACATGCAACAGAACAGTAAATAAACGGAGATTCGATGTTTGGAAACAAGGCCTAGGGATCATACTTTCACTAGTGGACACTCTCAACATTGCAATCATAATGGGATATAAATAAGCACTTCACTATGCTATTCCGAATTACTCTCTGGCAAGATAACGAACTCTAATTCATCATGTAGGCAAACCTTAAAGATGTATTCCCATGTACTAATGAACACCCCACGCTGTCACTTTGAGCATTCATAGGAGGTACTAACACACCACAATTTCATAGAGACATCCAACTCAAATCATAACTCAGTGAATAAGTATTCTGTGAAATATAGCTTAAGAGACCCACACGGTGCACACACTGTCACCTTTACACACGTGGGACAAGGAGTCTCCGGAAATCACATAAGTAAAATCCACTTGAATAGCATAACGACATCTAGATTATAAAGCTCATCATATGGATCTCAATCATGCAAAGCAACTCATGAGATCATTGTATTGAAGTACATGGGAGAGAGATTAACCACATAGCTACCGGTACAGCCCTTAGCCTCGAGGGAGAACTACTCCCTCCTCATGGGAGACAACAACGTTGATGAAGATGGCGGTGGTGTCGATGGAGAAGCCTTCCGGGGGCACTTCCCCATCCCGGCAGGGTGCCGGAACAGAGACTTCTGTCCCCCGAATTGGAGTTTCGCGATGGCGGCGGCTCTGGAAGGTTTTCTGGTGTTTCGTCAATCCGTTAGTTCCGGAAAATGCATAAATATGACATAAAGTGTGTACAAAACATGTAGGTATTGTCATAAAACTAGCATGGAACATAAGAAATTATAGATACATTTGAGACGTATCAGTAAACAACAGACAATTGCATTAAGTATGGTGCGTAATGTAATCAACACAAATATCCTTAGACAAAGCATCGATGTTTTATCCCTAGTGGCAACAGCACATCCACAACCTTAGAACTTTCTGTCACTGTCCCAGATTTAATGGAGGCATGAACCCACTATCGAGCATAAATACTCCCTCTTGGAGTCACAAGTATCAACTTGGCCAGAGCCTCTACTAGCAACGAAGAGCATGCAAGAACATAAATAACATATATGATAGATTGATAATCAACTTGACATAGTATTCAATATTCATCGGATCCCAACAAACACAACATGAAGGATTACAAATAGATGATCTTGATCATGATAGGCAGCTCACAAGATCTAACATGATAGCACAATGAGGAGAAGACGACCATCTAGCTACTGCTATGGACCCATAGTCCAAGGGTGAACTACTCACACATCGATCCAGAGGCGATCATGGCGATGAAGAGACCTCCGGGAGATGATTCCCCTCTCCGGCAGGGTGCCAGAGGCGATCTCCTGAATCCCCCGAGATGGGATTGGTGGCGGCGGCGTCTCTGGAAGGTTTTCCGTATCGTGCCTCTCGGTATTGGGGGTTTCGCGACGGAGGCTTTAAGTAGGCGGAAGGGCGGAGTCGGGAGAGTCACGGGGGCCCCACACGCTAGGGCCGCTCGGGCCCCCTCTAGGCCGTGCCTCCCTAGTGTGGCGGCACCCCGTGGCCCCACTTCGTCTCTCCCTCGGACTTCTGGAAGCTTCGTGCAAAAATAGGCCCCTGGGTGTTGATTTCGTCCAATTCCGAGAATATTTCCTTACTAGGATTTCTGAAACCAAAAACAGCAGAAAACAGCAACTGGCTCTTCGGCATCTCGTCAATAGGTTAGTGCCGGAAAATGCATCAATATGACATATAATGTGTATAAAACATGGGAGTATCAACATAAAAGTAGCATGGAACATAAGAAATTATAGATACGTTTGGGACGTATCATTTGCCACACCCCTTCTTCGGTTAGAAGCTTAAATAACCATTTACCAAGGAGGGCTCATCAAGCTCTTTTTCTGGCGCCGTTGTCGGGGAGTAATCAAGACACTACATCAAGCCCTGTTAAGCTCCATCAAAGTCTTTTTATGGCGCCATTGCCGGGGAGAAAGAGGATTTCTGCAAGGGGAGTCTCTCATCTCCAATCCCTTTACTTTGTTATTGTTTTGCTTAGTTTATTTTACTTTGTCTTGTTTGCTTCATTATATCAAAAACACAAAAAATTAGTTTCTATTATAGCTTTTATTTATGTTGCCTTATTTTTACCTCATTATGTTGATCCCTAAGTACGTTCTGAATGACCTATCAATAGGTAGTGGTTCTATAATTGGGAGAGATAACATTGAAGAATTCTTTAATCATGTTAGTAAGCATAAAGATGTTGAGGATAGATCCTTAGTAGAACTTGCTCCTAATTATGAAACTGCTGCAGCTTATTTAGTTCAAATGTTGGAGGCTAGGTTTGTTAACCTTAACCCCATAATGCAGCAAATGTTTCTTAAACTTCATGAAGTTGAGGATGATGAAAACAGAGACTTTATCATGAAAACTTTGCTTAAAGAATTTAGAGATGTTGTTATAGAAGCTAGGAAAGTCTTTGATCAGTTTAAGATGCTAGGCTCATGTGTATATGTTATTGATCACCCACAAGTATAGGAGATCGCAACAGTCTTCGAGGGAAGTAAAACCCATATTTATTGATTCAACACAAGGGGAGCCAAAGAATATTTATAAGATTTAACATATGAGTTGTCAATTCACCTGCACCTAAAAATAGACTTGGTCGCAACAGTTTATCAGTAGTAACAGTTTTATAGCAGTGGTAGTAGTGAAGTAACATCAGTAATGAAATAAAAACAACAGTAGTGATGATTGCAGTAGACAACAGGATGAAAATACTGTAGGCATAGGGATGGATGAATGGGCACTGCATGGATAAGATAATTCATATAATAAGCAAGACGTGGGTATTGCAAGTAATAATGATAATAGCATCCTAGTATAAAGTAACCATAGGCGTGTAGGATAACGTTGCATAGAAAACAAAAAATTTCCTACCGCGAACACGCAATCCAAGCCAAGATGCAATCTAGAAGACGGTAGCAACGAGGGGGTATCGAGTCTCACCCTTGAAGAGATTCCAAAGCCTACAAGATGAGGCTCTTGTTGCTGCGGTAGATGATCACTTGCCGCTTGCAAAAGCGCGTAGAAGATCTTGATCACGATCGGTTCCGGCGCCACGAACGGGCAGCACCTCCGTACTCGGTCACACGTTCGGTTGTTGATGAAGACGACGTCCACCTCCCCGTTCCAGCGGGCAGCGGAAGTAGTAGCTCCTCTTGAATCCGACAGCACGACGGTGTGGTGTCGGTGGCGGTGTAGAAGTCCGGCGGAGCTTCGCTAAGCTACGCGGGAAATATGAAGTGGAGGAGCAAAGCTAGGGTTTGGGAGGGGGTGGCCGGCCACTCAAGGGGGGGCGGCCAGCTTGTGGTCTTGGGGTTGGCCGGCCCCCTCCCTTGGCCCCTCATTATATAGGTGGATCCCAAGTGTTGGTGTCCAAGTCTTCGAATAAGACCCGAAACCAAAACCTTCCATAGGAGGGGGCAAACCTAGCCCAACTAGGACTCCCACCCAAAGGTGGGATTCCCACCTCCCATGTGGGGGGTGGCCGGCCCCCTATGGTGGAGTCCACTTGGGACTCCACCCCCACTAGGGCTGGCCGGCCATGGAGGTGGAGTCCCTTGTGGACTCCACCTTCCTTGGTGGTTTCTTCCGGACTTTTCTAGAACCTTCTAGAACCTTCCATAGAACCTTCCGCGACATTTTATTTCACATAAAATGACATCCTATATATGAATCTTATTCTCCGGACCATTCCGGAACTCCTCGTGATGTCCGGGATCTCATCTGGGACTCCGAACAAATATTCGAACTCCATTCCATAATTCAAGAACTACCATTTCAACATCCAACTTTAAGTGTGTCACCCTACGGTTCGAGAACTATGCGGACATGGTTGAGTACTCACTCCGACCAATAACCAATAGCGGGATCTGGAGATCCATAATGGCTCCCACATATTCAACGATGACTTTAGTGATCGAATGAACCATTCACATACATTACCAATTCCCTTTGTCTCACGATATTTTACTTGTCCGAGGTTTGATCTTCGGTATCACTCTATACCTTGTTCAACCTCGTCTCCTGACAAGTACTCTTTACTCGTACCGTGGTATGTGGTCTCTTATGAACTCATTCATATGCTTGCAAGACATTAGACGACATTCCACCGAGAGGGCCCAGAGTATATCTATCCGTCATCGGGATGGACAAATCCCACTGTTGATCCATGTGCCTCAACTCATACTTTCCGGATACTTAATCCCACCTTTATAGCCACCCATTTACGCAGTGGTGTTTGGTGTAATCAAAGTACCTTTCCGGTACAAGTGATTTACATGATCTCATGGTCATAAGGACTAGGTAACTATGTATCGAAAGCTTATAGCAAATAACTTAATGACGAGATCTTATGCTACGCTTAATTGGGTGTGTCCATTACATCATTCACACAATGACATAACCTTGTTATTAATAACATCCAATGTTCATGATTATGAAACTAATCATCCATTAATCAACAAGCTAGTTTAAGAGGCATACTAGGGACTTCTTGTTTGTCTACATATCACACATGTACTAATGTTTCGGTTAATACAATTCTAGCATGATATATAAACATTTATCATAAACATAAAGATATAAATAATAACCACTTTATTATTGCCTCTAGGGCATATCTCCTTCAGTCTCCCACTTGCACTAGAGTCAATAATCTAGTTTACATTTGTAAAGATATAACACCTTGGCCTTATGGTGCTTTATCATGTATTGCTCACGGGAGAGGTTTTTAGTCAACGGATCTGACACGCTCAGAAACGTATGTATTTTGTAATTCATTTGCGTCTCAACGCATCACTCATTTCCAAATGAGTCGGCATTAAATATGTTTGGTCTTCTGGTGGAACCTTAATTCCGCGGTCTGAAATATGTTACTAATATTGTCATACACAATATAGCTTCAAAGTTCTGATTCCGTCGGAACTACACCATGTTCTCAAAGAACCTCTTGACTTAACATCCTTTGTCATTGTCAAAACAATGACATACTCTACCTTCTTTTGTAGATTCCGTCACAATATTTAGAACTCTTCTAAATCTAGCATAGACAACTTCTAGCTCAATGTGCTACCTTTTAAACAACACTTAGTCTAATTTGAGATTGAAATTATATTTTATATGTGACAAAACCAATATCGGTGTAACACCTTACAGCGATTTGTTTGTCATTTCTTCATAAAAAAATATATATATATCCTTAGTTCTTCTAAAGTACTCAAGGATATTCTTACTGTTGTCCAATGATCATCATATGAATCATTCTGGTATATGCTCATAACACTTTATAGCACATGATATCTGATTGTGTACATATTATTTGTGATCTAAAATCACTCATGTGTTTTTACTCATCGAGTGTCATATACACTCAAGTCTTGTTAAAACTTCACATGACAAGAACATTTTCTTAATATTTCTATATTGAACTACTTCAATATCCATCATATGTACTTTGACTTAAACTTATTTATGTGTTTCAATCTATCTTCATAGATCTTGACACTAAATTTGTTTCAGTCCATATTCTTTCATTGAAGTTAATTCTCAATGAAACCTTTTTTAATCAAGTATATAATTACATCATTTATAACCAACTATATGTCACCTACATAAAGTATTATAAATGTGTCTTAGCGCTCCCACTTAATTTCTTGCAAATGCAAGCCTCTTCATTGTTTCTGATGAAATCAAAAACTCTTTGACTATTTCATCTAGTGAAGATTCAAACTCCGCTATACTTACTTCATCAAATTGAAGTTTGTATACCTATCTAGTATTCCACGGACCAGCAAAACTCTTGGTTGTATCTTGTATACACCTTTAATACACACTTCTGATAAGTAATGTATTTTGCCATCCTACTAACATATCTCATAAAGGAAATATGTAGTGATTACTAGAATAATCCATATAGACTTTAAGCATTTGTACGGAAGATCTAATCTTGTCGTAGTCAACTCTTTGAACTTTGTCGTAAACAGCTTTTCAACAAGTTAAGCTTCTTCAAGGATATTTCATCCAAGTCCATCAATTTTATAGATCTATTTACTTTCAAAAAGTATTCATCTATCTTGGATTTCATGGCGTATAGCCATTTAAACGGAGTCAGGGCCCATCATAACTTCTTTGTTTTTAGTTGGTTTATCATTGTTCATAATCAATCCTTTGTCCACAAATCATTTATTTGATCACAAAGTAAACCATACCTACAAGGTTCAATATGTACTTCGATCTCCATGGCTAAAACACTTTGTAGTCATGGGAGCCATGATCGTCGTGGCCGCTTCCGAAACCAATTCCGATGCTGCGCTACTCTGATCATTATGCTCAGGTTCATAAACCTTATCAAATTATATTGTCCTCCCACTCAAATACTTCATTAGAAACAATTTCTTGGAAATAAGAAACATTGACAAACACTTTTGTCTTTGTCTTGTGAGAAGATTTCCCAATCAATTCTCTGGGATAACCAACAAAGACATTCATCCGATTTTGGTTATAAACTCTTAGACCAAAATTTTTAAAAAAGGACTATTAAGGTTTATACCCATGCCATAACTCGTATGGTGTCATTTCAACGGATCATGATGATGCTCTATTTAGTGTAAAAGCGGTAGTCACTAAAGCATAATCCACAAAAATATAATGGCATCAATATTTTATTTCATCATTGATCCAACAAAGTTTGGATATATCTCTTGGATACTTCATCATCACTATGATACTCCAAGAAACATAAGTTGTAGAACAATTTCATAACTCTCTTAGATGTTTGCTAAAACTCGTAATTCAAATATTTTCACCATGATCCAATCATAGATATTTGACTTTTCTATTACGATGATTTCCACTTCATGCTGAAATTTATTTGAATCCTATTCAAATGTTTCAAACTTTTCCTTATTGAATATATCCACATATATACTCAATTCATTGTTTGAAGGTTTTCATGAAATAGAAGAATCTCCCGCACACAACTATGCCTAGTGAACCACATACATCATCATGTATATTTTCACAAAGTTAGTTGCCCGTTCAACTCTTGGCCTATGAACGGTATTTTAATCATTCTCTTTAGAAAAGATTTGCAAGTGCCAAATGATTCAAAAATCAAATGACTCCAAAAATCCATTTGCATGGAGTTCCTTCATGCGTTCCTTTCTAACATGACCTAAATGGCGGTTCCACAAATAAGTGGAATTCAAATCATTTGCCTTATGGCATTTTTTAGCGTCAGTGTTATGTATGTGTGTTTCACCATTTAAGATTTATAATAACTTATCCATCATACATGGAGTAATGTCATAATTTGAACAACTCATTGTTTTCATTTGACCAGAGCAAAATAACAATTTATTAAGCTCTTTATTATAAATTCTAAGGGCTAGATAGAATGCCAACGACGAACATAATAACACTTTATTTTTGTTCCAGGCGAATATTCTTATCATATTCCTTGTCAGTCACTTAGGCCATTGTATTCTTGAATTGCGTTGTTTTGTATGACACTTCATACCAACCAATATGGTATTAATACCCAAGAATTTCATTGTGTGACTTAACTAGGAATACAACCATAACATGTATATCATTTATATACACCTGAGCTAGACTTTCTAGTCTTTTCTTTTCTGTTGCCAAAATATCTTTTGCAGTTTCTCTTTTAGCTTTCCTCATTATTCAGAAAAACATTTCAACATCAATAACTTCTAGGTTTGTTGGTCAAATACCAATAACCTTGAGGTTCTTACTTTGAAGTTGATCATCATATGACAAGTGTTCTAGATTTCACATATTAGTAACTATGATGAACAATTTCACTCATAATTTTATCCATCAATTCATGACAACTTTTTGAGACCATGTCTGTACATGCTAGGCTCATAAATTTTAACCTTAGTATTCGCATGTGCAAATCAGGCTTGCACCCATTGTAAGCACACGTAGAATCTATAACACCCGATCATCACGTGATGCTTCGAAACGACGAGTCTTAGCAACGGTGCATACTAAGGATGATAACTTCATGGATATGCGAATATCATTAGTGCCCCAATAGCTGGAGGATTGTGACGTCTTGCGTCTTCAACCTTCATACATTCCCATAAAACTTATGAGTTTATGTAGTCTCACCAAATTATATTCTATCATCTTGCAATAAGGTCTTAGATATCACATATATCTCATACCTTGATTATTTCTGAAAACTAAATTTTCAGCTCCTTATTTTTCAAACATATTTGAACTTTCAAGTTTCATGGAGACAAGATAACTTTAGGTACTAATTGAAACCATAGCTCTTTGAATCAACAATGTGAGGTTTACTAAAAGTTTGCAATAGGACTTAATCAATTCTTGATTCTTTAACAATACGGTACCAATCCGTAAAGTTTCTTGTCGATTTTAACAGTATTTCTATCTCAATAACAAGACTAGCGCATAGTAGTAAACGGATGCCAATACTACAAAATTAATTCAAAATACTACTCAGACTATGTTTATGATAATTAGTTCATGTTTTAATCTAATTACTAATGAACTCCCACTTAATACAACATCCCTCATAGTTGTTAAGTGGTACACGATCCAAATCCACTACACCAAAACCGATCATCACGTGAGATGATGTAGCTTCAATGGTGAACATCAACATGTTGATCATATCATCCATATGACTCGTGTTCAACCTTTCGGTTTCCGTTGTCCCGAGGCCATGTCTATACATGCTAGGCTCGTCAAGCAAACCCAAGTATTCCGTGTGCAACATGGCTTACACCCGTTGTATGTCAAGTTTATCACACCCGATCATCACGAGATGCTTCAAAACGTCGAACAATGCAACGGTGCATACGAGGGAAGAACACTTTATTATCTTGATATTAATGTGAGGGATCATCTTATAATGCTACCGTCGCGATCTAAGCAAAATAAGATGCATAAAAGGATTAACATCACATGCAGTTCATATGTGATATGATATGGCCCTTTTGTCTTTGCGCCTTTGATCTTCATCTCCAAAGCACGGATATGATCTCCATCATCTTCGGGCATGATCTCCATCATCGTCGGTGTAGCGTCAAGGTTCATGGCGCCGTCTTCATGGTTGTTCACCTCATGTAGCAACTATAACAACTACTTTGAAATACTACTCAACATGAAAATTAAAGACAACCATAAGGCTCCTGCCGGTTGCCACAATACAATAATGATCATCTCATACATATTCATCATCATATCATGGCCATATCACATCACCAAACCCTGCAAAAACAAGTTAGACGCCTCTAATTTGGTTTGCATATTTTACGTGGTTTAGGGTTTTCGAGAGAGATCTAATCAACCTACGAACATGAACCACAACGTTGATACTAATGTTTTCAATAGAAGAGTAAATTGAATCTTCACTATAGTAGGAGAGACAGACACCCGCAAAGCCTCTTATGCAATACAAGTTGCATGTCGAACGAGGAACAAGTCTCATGAACGCGGTCATGTAAAGTTAGTCCGAGCCGCTTCATCCCACTATGCCACAAAGATGCAAAGTACTCAAACTAAAGATAACAAGAGCATCAACGCCCACAAACCATTGTGTTCTACTCGTGCAACCATCTATGCATAGACACGGCTCTGATACCACTGTAGGATAACGTTGCATAGAAAACAAAAATTTTCCTACCGCGAACACGCAATCCAAGCCAAGATGCAATCTAGAAGACAGTAGCAACGAGGGGGTATCGAGTCTCACCCTTGAAGAGATTCCAAAGCCTACAAGATGAGGCTCTTGTTGCTGCGGTAGACGATCACTTGCCGCTTGCAAAAGCGCGTAGAAGATCTTGATCACGATCGGTTCCGGCGCCACGAACGGGCAGCACCTCCGTACTCGGTCACACGTTCGGTTGTTGATGAAGACGACGTCCACCTCCCCGTTCCAGCGGGCAGCGGAAGTAGTAGCTCCTCTTGAATCCGACAGCACGACGGCGTGGTGTCGGTGGCGGTGTAGAAGTCCGGCGGAGCTTCGCTAAGCTACGCGGGAAATATGAAGTGGAGGAGCAAAGCTAGGGTTTGGGAGGGGGTGGCCGGCCACTCAAGGGGGGGCGGCCAGCTTGTGGTCTTGGGGTTGGCCGGCCCCCTCCCTTGGCCCCTCATTATATAGGTGGATCCCAAGTATTGGTGTCCAAGTCTTCGAATAAGACCCGAAACCAAAACCTTCCATAGGAGGGGGCAAACCTAGCCCAACTAGGACTCCCACCCAAAGGTGGGATTCCCACCTCCCATGTGGGGGGTGGCCGGCCCCCTATGGTGGAGTCCACTTGGGACTCCACCCCCACTAGGGCTGGCCGGCCATGGAGGTGGAGTCCCTTGTGGACTCCACCTTCCTTGGTGGTTTCTTCCGGACTTTTCTAGAACCTTCCATAGAACCTTCCGCGACATTTTATTTCACATAAAATGACATCCTATATATGAATCTTATTCTCCGGACCATTCCGGAACTCCTCGTGATGTCCGGGATCTCATCCGGGACTCCGAACAAATATTCGAACTCCATTCCATAATTCAAGAACTACCATTTCAACATCCAACTTTAAGTGTGTCACCCTACGGTTCGAGAACTATGCGGACATGGTTGAGTACTCACTCCGACCAATAACCAATAGCGGGATCTGGAGATCCATAATGGCTCCCACATATTCAACGATGACTTTAGTGATCGAATGAACCATTCACATACATTACCAATTCCCTTTGTCTCACGATATTTTACTTGTCCGAGGTTTGATCTTCGGTATCACTCTATACCTTGTTCAACCTCGTCTCCTGACAAGTACTCTTTACTCGTACCGTGGTATGTGGTCTCTTATGAACTCATTCATATGCTTGCAAGACATTAGACGACATTCCACCGAGAGGGCCCAGAGTATATCTATCCGTCATCGGGATGGACAAATCCCACTGTTGATCCATGTGCCTCAACTCATACTTTCCGGATACTTAATCCCACCTTTATAGCCACCCATTTACGCAGTGGTGTTTGGTGTAATCAAAGTACCTTTCCGGTACAAGTGATTTACATGATCTCATGGTCATAAGGACTAGGTAACTATGTATCGAAAGCTTATAGCAAATAACTTAATGACGAGATCTTATGCTACGCTTAATTGGGTGTGTCCATTACATCATTCACACAATGACATAACCTTGTTATTAATAACATCCAATGTTCATGATTATGAAACTAATCATCCATTAATCAACAAGCTAGTTTAAGAGGCATACTAGGGACTTCTTGTTTGTCTACATATCACACATGTACTAATGTTTCGGTTAATACAATTCTAGCATGATATATAAACATTTATCATAAACATAAAGATATAAATAATAACCACTTTATTATTGCCTCTAGGGCATATCTCCTTCAAGGCGTGTGTTCATGCGTCCTCGCAATGAGAAACTTGCATGACATCTTTTGTCCTACCAGCCCGTTTACAGCGGGGCCTCAAGGGAATCTACTGGTAATTAAGGTACTCCGTTTAATAGAGTACCGGAGCAAAGCATTAACACTCCGTGAATACACGTGATCCTCACATCATAGCCATCCCCTCTGGTTATCCCAATTATTGTCACTTTGGGGCCTCGTTTTCCGGACAACGATATGTGTATACAATTTGCAGGTATGATAAAAAACAATAATTATCCTCATGAATCAATAACATGTTCAGATCTGAGATCATGGCACTCGGTTCCAAAGTGACAAGCATTGAGCATAACAAGTTGCAACAATGTCAAAAATAGTAACAACGGATACTAGGCAGTATGCCCATAATAATCTTATAGCTATTACATGAACAATCTCATCCAATCCCTACCATCCCCTACAGCCTACATCGGGGAATTACTCACACATGGATGGGGGAATCATGGATGGTTGATGGAGAGGCGTCGATGATGGCGATGGCAATGATCTCCTCCAATTCCCCGTCCCGGCAGGGTGCCAGAACGGAGTTTCTGATGGCGGCGGAGCAGGGGAACTCTTTCTGGAAAAATGTCGAACCCCCCTCTGTTTTTAGTGTCAGAGGCTTAATATAGTCGAGAGGAGAGGTCGAGGGGGTGGTCGAGGCCACACCACCCCTAGGCGCGGCCAAGCCTGGCACGTGCCTAGGCCAGGTGTGGGCCCCTCGTGGCCCTTCTCCGTCTCGTCTGTGGCTCCGTGAGTCTTCGGGTGAAATATGGATTTTGCGATATTTTTTGGGAATTTTCCGGAAAGTTAGATTTCTGCACAGAAACAGGACACCAGAGCAATTCTTATAAAAACAACATTAGTCCGTTTTAGTTGTATTCAAAACACACAAATTAGAGAGCAAACAACTGCAAAAGTGTTCGGGAAAGTAGATACGTTTTGGACGTACCAACTCCCCCCAGCTTAGCTTATTGCTTGTCCTCAAGCAATTCAGTGACAACTGACTGCGATAAAAGAAACTTTCACAAACCTATTTGCTTCATATGATGTATATATTCTTGCTATATGATTAAGTACTTAGGAAATTCATAATAAAAAAGAATGCAACTAAGGCTACTCAATAGTTATGCAAGCTATGAAAAGATACCAAGACAATAATAAGCAACATGAAACATAAGTATCTGTATGATTAAAATGCTCATAATATGATATGATAAAGTGGTATCTCGCTTGCCCTTATTTCTGGAGCAAAACATAAATGCCAAGGCACCTCTGAAGTTCAAGAGAAGAGTAGAAGTAAAAATATAGAAAGATTCAAGCATCACCGTTATACCACAATTAATCTTATTCCGGAACAAGCATATTACACTAAGAATGATAGCTATGCTTTCGTGAAGGTGCTCAAAGTAAGGATGGTGACTCAACATAAAAAGTAATAGATTGGCCCTACGTAGAGGTAAGCAAGATTACTCATGTGCTAGAGCTTTTCATTTTAAATGCAATAGGAGTATTGAAAATATATTTTGAGAGGTATGCATGTCTATGTCAACGACAGGCATTAAGTGATTTATCATCATTTCATATAGTGACCTCAAGAGCGGCTCCCGTATAGTTCTCCAATGCACACCATTATTTAGGATCTCTCCATGACATAATGTGCAGAGCATTATTTGTTTATTTGTTCATTTTATATTTTATTTGGGATGGGCACCCGGTTGCCTTGCTCTTTTTGCAACATTATGGAACAACATATTATGCATGCTAGTCTCGGTATGAAGTCATGAAAAGACAATAAATCACTTAATACTTCCTCATGAGCTAAAACAAAACACAAAATAGGTAGTAATTTTGAAGGTTTAAAGGTAGCACACAAGCAATTCACTTTGGAGTGGCAATGAAATACCACATATAGGTATGGTGGACACGATTGGAAAACTTTGTTTTTTGATATTTGGATGCACGAGTATAGCTCATACTCTGTACAAGTAAAGGCTATCAATAGACTGGAAGCGACAATCAAGAAAGCAGTAATTGTCGTAATCATGCTTGCGACAGGCCAAAATTAACGAAAGCATAAAAGTAATACAAGAATTCTGAGGCAAGATAAATCATAAAGGCTTAAATGACTTTTGTTTAGTCTTATGCATGCTTGAGCATGTGCCAAGTCGATTCAAATGAAACATTTAGAGGAACATACCACAATGTCATACCGTTATATGAATAGAGCAATGCAAGCAAACATCTGTATGATATGTTACCTACTATTAGTAAATTGGAACTAATCATGAGAGAGCAACAAATACTAAGCATCATTAAGTAGCATACACCTTACGCAAACAAACTAAGAATTTCCACATAAATGAGTATATGTACAAAAAACGAAAACAAATAGAGTTCATACCAGCCTCTCACCACATCTCGAATTGCCATGACCGTTAGTATTGCTCTTTACTTGTGTGGCTTGAGTAATATGAAATGATAACCAATATCCAATGGAGTCACGGAAGACTATTGAACCCTGCAGCAAACTTTACAAAACCAAAGAAGAACAACAAATATTTTTGGGTTTTCAATTTTGAATCAACACACAAAGCAAAATCTTTTTGAATTTTCGAATAGCAAACCATGACGAGGAAATGAAACAAAATAAAACTTAAAACCAAATAAGAAAATAAATAGAAACAAAAGATTTTTTTTTTCGTTTTGTTTTTTGGAAAGTGGAAACAAAACAAGAACAACAAAAGAAAGAAAACTAACATAGACGCGCAAATGCAAATAGTGGCAGAAATCTGCCAACATAGAACAGCAGGTAAAGATCGATTTTTTTGAACATGTTATGTTGCTCAAATCGAAAAGTGGAAAACTAATGAAAGTTAGATAAAAATATGGGGCGTGTGCTTAAAAATTGGGAGATAAATAGGACGTTGTGGCTGGGAACACGAATTTTTTCAGTGGCAACACAGAATCTGTTTTGGGACAGCAACTTTCCCAATTCTTACCTCCTTTCTATTAGAGGCTATCCTTGGTATAAAAATGAAATAAATAGGATAAGGAGAGGTTATTATATTACTAACAACTTCTAAGATTCAATAAAAGATAAATTACAGAAATAAACTAAACAAGGAACAATAACAAAGGAAAGTGAAACATGTATATACAAAGTTCCGACGGAATATGATGTATAGATGAGTGAGTTGTCGGTATACCTCCCCCCAAGCTTAAGCTTTTGGCCTAAGTGGAGATCAATCCCAGCGTGGGTAGTAGCTCCAAGCTGGTGGGTCTTCCCTAGCATGATCGTACCCTGGCTCACGTGAGGAAGAAGAAGCAGAAGGCCCATAGTCATAGTCAGGTTGGTGATATGGGAACCCTGTAGTGTTGGAGGGCTGGACGAAATTATCTTCGGCCTCCCCTCCATCATCCTCTACATGCTGGCCGTTCTCCTCTATGTATGAGTCAAGCTCATGCTCCATGAGTGATCATCCTCCCCTGACATCAAGGTTAAACAAAAGAGGCGCAGGCAAATTGACTAAACGATCGGACTTAGCTACCCTCCATGTTGATTTCTTGAAAAAGGTTATTTCATACGGTAGGTTGTGCATGTTAGCTTGAAAAGAAACAAATTTGTGTTGTATCATGGAATTAAGATCAAGCCTCTCTAATGGAAATTGAATGTCTAAATCATGCGGAACTAGACTGTGAAAGGCTAATAAACTAGAGGCAATGAGGCATCCACAAATCCCTCCTTTCTCACGGTTAGTAGTAAGACGGGAAACTATCAAAGCACCCAAATTATAAGTCCTATCTCGTCTCAAGGCAGCAACTAGGAAAGCTAAATCATACGAAGATAATTTATTTGCTTTCTTTCTAGCTAGAACACACTTAGTAATGAAATAGGAAAAATACCGAATAGACTGAAGTTGAATACATCGGATTTTACCACTCTCACCTGAGTAGCTTCTTCCCTGGCAGATTTCTTTATAGAGGTCCAGCAATAGTTTGGGTCACTCCTTCATCCTTCCGCGCGATCCCATTGTGGCACTCTAATGGCTGCACAAAAATCATCAAAGGGCAAGTTGACAGCCTTATTGTAAACTTTGTAGTGAACCATGGGGTTAGGCAAATTCCAACTACATCTAAAATCCTGCACCACAGACATAGTTAGTTTTTCATATTGGTAAGGCTCACCATCAACAAAACTTTCCAACCCAGCATTGGAGATCAAAGTCTGGAAATTCTGGAGAATCCCTGCAGCACTCATGAACTCCGAACATGGATAAAGAGAAGGGAAAACTCCTTCCTCCCGGTGGACCAGCATGACTTCATTCACCTCCAATTTTCATGTTGAATGAGTTGGTGTGCATTGGGTTCCATCTTGGAGAGCAAATGCTTCAAATTTCAGCAGGAAATATGGGATGAGCAAGGATATCGAAAATTCACGAGCAAGAACAGTAAAAACACGGGTTTGAGAAATGGTGATGTGTTTTTCAAGAGAGAGAGTGGAATGGCAGAGGGGAGAGCAAGTGGAGGACCAGGGGGGCCACACCTGGCCTTGGCGCGGCCAGGGTGTCCCCCGCGCCACCACATGGTGTGGTCGGCTGGTGGGTCCCCCTAGGTTGTCCCACGTGCCTCTCTGCCCCTTTTCATGCGTAAATTTTTTGTAGAGGTTTTCTGGAATTTTTCGAGAAAACTTTATTTTTGGGAAATTTTAAGAATTTGAATAACGATTCTAACACATGAAAACAATTATGGAATGATCAAAAACAAATTCAAAACCAAATCTACAGCAACTCTAAGACATTCTAATATGAAATTAATCAATGGTACATTGGTGAAAACATAGTTTCATTCATTCAAAATTACTTTGTTAACAAGGTTGATCAAGTCTTGTTAGCAACACAATTTTATATGAAACAAAACTTTGCATTTCACTATATGATTATGTTACCTCAATCTTGATAGGCATAGTCCCAATCATGACAATATCAGTATCTTTCTTTGGCATTGGCATAGGCAAATGAAATTTCCCAATCTGGATGGTCTCAATATTAATAATTGAATTTAGACCATATTTCCTATCAATCTTCTTGGGAAAATAAACCGTGTGCTCTTTTTCATCAACATTAAAAGTTAATTTTTGTTGGTTGCAATCAATAACAGCCCCTGCAGTGTTAAGAAAAGGTCTCCCAAGAATAATAGACATATCATCATCTTCAGGCATTTCCAGCAACAAAGTCAGTTAATATCATACAATGATGAGCCACTTGAACATGAACATACTCACATATACCAACATGAATAGTGGTAGACTTATCAGTCATTTGCAAGGATATATCAGCTGGTATTAATTTTTCTAGATCAAGTCTCTTATAGAGAGAAAAAGGCATAACACTAACTCCTGCTCCCAATTCACATAGTGCTATTCTAACAGAATTATTTTTGATGGAGCATGGGATAGTGGGTATACCTGGATCTCCAAGCTTCTTTGGAATCTTGCCATTAAAAGAATAATTAGCGAGCATAGTGGAGATTTCTTCATTTGGAATCTTCCTTGTATTAGATACAATATCTTTCATATACTTTGAATAAGGAGGAAATTTAATAGCATTAGTCAAAGGAATTCACAAAAACAAAGGCTTCATCCATTCACAGTTATAGTGTTCTTCTTCCTTTGATTTATGTTTCTTATCAGGAAAAGGCATTGGTTTTTGCACCCAACGTTCTCTCTCACTACCATGTTTATTAGCAATGCAATCTTCCTTAGTGTACTTTGTATTTTTTTATATGCTTTTCAGGTTCCTCTTCAATTTCTTCTTTATCGGAAGCATCATTTTTATCATTACCACTTTCAGTTTCAGCATCAGCATCAGAGATAGAAGTACTATTAAGATATTTAGCAGGTTCAGAGGATTCTACAACAATTTTATGTTTCTTCTTCTTTTTCTTAGACTTAGTCCTAGTATCATTAGCTCGTTGAGAATATTGTTCAATTCTCTTTGGATGTCCCTCAGGATATAGAGGATCCTGAGTAGTAGCACCACTTCTAGTACTTATTTCATAAGCATGTTTTTCCCTAGAAGCACTAACTAGCAAATCTCTTTGCACTTTAGTGAGATGATCAATTTGAGTTTTAACCATATGGAAATGCTTAACAAGAATTTTAACATTATTAGAGGTTCTTTCAAAAATATCATGCAAATTATTGATAGCTCTAGAATTTTTCATTAGATGATTTTCCACTCTCTTATTAAAATTATCTTGCTTAATAACATAATTATCAAATTCATCTAAGCATTGATCAGGAGGTTTGGAGTAGGTAATATTTCTACTATCAAGACATTGGAGAGAGTGTACCTCAATAGTGGATGCACGAGGAATTGGTTTACATAATTCTTCTATAGGTGGTAGATTCTTCACATCTTCAGATTTAATACCTTTCTCCTTAAGAGATTTCTTGGCTTCCTCATCACTTCATCATTTAATTCAATCATTCCCCTTTTCTTTGGCGTTGGCGTTGGCTCAGGTGTAGTCCAATCATCATAATTTTTGCTTATTTTGGCCAATAATTCCTCAGCTTCAGCAGGAGTTCTATTCCTGAAAACACAACCGGCACAACTATCCAGGTATGTCCTAGATTCAACAGTTAGTCCATTATAGAATATATCAAGGAGTTCATTTTAAGCTAATGGATATCTAGGTAGTGATACGCGTACAGCACGCGTCCGTTGGGAACCCCAAGAGGAAGGTGTGATGCGTACAGCGGCAAGTTTTCCCTCAGTATGAAACCAAGGTTTATCGAACCAGTAGGAGCCAAGAAGCACGTTGAAGGTTGATGGCGGCGGGATGTAGTGCGGCGCAACACCAGGGATTCCGGCGCCAACGGGGAACCTGCACAACACAACCAAAGTACTTTGCCCCAACGAAACAGTGAGGTTGTTAATCTCACCGGCTTGCTGTAACAAAGGATTAGATGTATAGTGTGGATGATGATTGTTTGCAGAAAACAGTAGAACAGTATTGCAGTAGATTGTATTTCAGTATAGAGAATTGGACCGGGGTCCACAGTTCACTAGAGGTGTCTCTCCCATAAGATAAACAGCATGTTGGGTGAACAAATTACAGTTGGGCAAGACAAATAAAGAGGGCATGACCATGCACATACATATTATGATGAGTATTGTGAGATTTAATTGGGCATTACGACAAAGTACATAGACCGCTATCCAGCATGCATCTATGCCTAAAAAGTCCACCTTCAGGTTATCATCCGAATCCCCTCCAGTATTAAGTTGCTAACAACAGACAATTGCATTAAGTATTGCGCGTAATGTAATCAGTGACTATATCCTCGAACATAGCACTAATGTTTTATCCCTAGTGGCAACATCACATCCATAATCTTAGAGATTTCTGTCACTTCCCCAGATTCACGGAGACATGAACCCACTATCGAGCATAAATACTCCCTCTTGGAGTTACAAGCATCTACTTGGCCAGAGCATCTACTAGTAACGGAGAGCATGCAAGATCATAAACAACACATAGACATAACTTTGATAATCAACATAACAAGTATTCTCTATTCATCGGATCCCAACAAACGCAACATATAGAATTACAGATAGATGATCTTGATCATGTTAGGCAGCTCACAAGATCCGACAATTAAGCACAATGGGGAGAAGACAACCATCTAGCTACTACTATGGACCCATAGTCCAGGGGTAGACTACTCACACATCACTCCGGAGGCGACCATGGCGGCGTAGAGTCCTCCGGGAGATGATTCCCCTCTCCGGCAGGGTGCCGGAGGCGATCTCCTGAATCCCCCGAGATGGGATTGGCGGCGGCGGCGTCTCTGGAAGGTTTTCTGTATCGTGGCTCTCGGTACTGGGGGTTTCGCGACGGAGGCTTTAAGTAGGCGGAAGGGCAGGTCAGGAGGCGGCACGAGGGGCCCACACCACAGGGCCGCGCGGCCAAGGGGGGCCGCGCCGCCCTAGGGTGTGGCCACCTCGTGGCCCCACTTCGTCTCCTCTTCGGTCTTCTGGAAGCTTCGTGGCGAAATAGGACCCTGGGCGTTGATTTCGTCCAATTCCGAGAATATTTCGTTACTAGGATTTCTGAAACCAAAAACAGCAGAAAACAGCAACTGGCACTTCGGCATCTTGTTAATAGGTTAGTTCCAGAAAATGCATGAATATGACATAAAGTGTGCATAAAACATGTAGATATCATCAATAATGTGGCATGGAACATAAGAAATTATCGATACGTCGGAGACGTATCAGCATCCCCAAGCTTAGTTCTGCTCGTCCGAAGCGAGTAAAACGATAACAAAGATAATTTCTGGAGTGACATGCCATCATAACCTTGATCATACTATTTGTAAAGCATATGTAGTGAATGCAGCGATCAAAACAATGTATATGACATGAGTAAACAAGTGAATCATATAGCAAAGACTTTTCATGATTAGTACTTCAAGACAAGCATCAATAAGTCTTGCATAAGAGTTAACTCATAAAGCAATAATTCAAAGTAAAGGCATTGAAGCAACACAAAGGAAGATTAAGTTTCAGCGGTTCCTTTCAACTTGTAACATGTATATCTCATGGATAATTGTCAACACAGAGTAATATAATAAGTGCAATATGCAAGTATGTAGGAATCAATGCACAGTTCACACAAGTGTTTGCTTCTTGAGGTGGAGAGAAATAGGTGAACTGACTCAACAATGAAAGTAAAAGAATGGTCCTCCATAGAGGAAAAGCATCGATTGCTATATTTGTGCTAGAGCTTTGATTTTGAAAACATGAAACAATTTTGTCAACGGTAGTAATAAAGCATATGTATCATGTAAATTATATCTTACAAGTTGCAAGCCTCATGCATAGTATACTAATAGTGCCCGCACCTTGTCCTAATTAGCTTGGACTACCGGATCATCACAATGCACATGTTTTAACCAAGTGTCACAAAGGGGTACCTCTATGCCGCCTGTACAAAGGTCTAAGGAGAAAGCTCGCATTGGATTTCTCGCTATTGATTATTCTCAACTTAGACATCCATACCGGGACAACATAGACAACAGATAATGGACTCCTCTTTTATGCATAAGCATGTAACAACAATTAATAATTTTCTCATATGAGATTGAGGATATATGTCCAAAACTGAAACTTCCACCATGGATCATGGCTTTAGTTAGCGGCCCAATGTTCTTCTCTAACAATATGCATGCTTAACCATAAGGTGGTAGATCTCTCTTACTTCAGACAAGACGAACATGCATAGCAACTCACATGAAATTCAACAAAGAGTAGTTGATGGCGTCCCCAGTGAACATGGTTATCGCACAACAAGCAACTTAATAAGAGATAAAGTGCATAAGTACATATTCAGTACCACAATAGTTTTTAAACTATTTGTCCCATGAGCTATATATTGCAAAGGTGAATGATGGAATTTTAAAGGTAGCACTCAAGCAATTTACTTTGGAATGGCGGAAAATACCATGTAGTAGGTAGGTATGGTGGACACAAATGGCATAGTGGTTGGCTCAAGTATTTTGGATGCATGAGAGGTATTCCCTCTCGATACAAGGTTTAGGCTAGCAAGGCTTATTTGAAACAAACACAAGGATGAACCGGTGCAGCAAAACTCACATAAAAGACATATTGTAAACATTATAAGACTCTACTCCGTCTTCCTTGTTGTTCAAACTCAATACTAGAAATTATCTAGACCTTAGAGAAACCAAATATGCAAACCAAATTTTAGCATGCTCTATGTATTTCTTCATTAATAGGTGCAAAGTATATGATGCAAGAGCTTAAACATGAGCACAACAATTGCCAAGTATCACATTACCCAAGACATTATAGCAATTTACTACATGTATCATTTTCCAATTCCAACCATATAACAATTTAACGAAGAAGAAACTTCGCCATGAATACTATGAGTAGAAACTAAGGACATACTTGTCCATATGCTACAGCGGAGCGTGTCTCTCTCCCACAAAGTGAATGCTAGGATCCATTTTATTCAAACAAAACAAAAACAAAAACAAACCGACGCTCCAAGCAAAGCACATAAGATGTGATGGAATAAAAATATAGTTTCAGGGGAGGAACCTGATAATGTTGTCGATGAAGAAGGGGATGCCTTGAGCATCCCCAAGCTTAGATGCTTGAGTCTTCTTAGAATATGCAGGGGTGAACCACCGGGGCATCCCCAAGCTTAGAGCTTTCGCTCTCCTTGATCATGTTGCATCATACTCCTCTCTTGATCCTTGAAAACTTCCTCCACACCAAACTTAGAACAACTCATTAGAGGGTTAGCGACAATAAAAATTAACATGTTCAGAGGTGACACAATCATTCTTAACACTTCTGGACATTGCATAAAGCTACTGGACATTAATGGATCAAAGAAATTCATCCAACATAGCAAAAGAGGCAATGCGAAATAAAAGGCAGAATCTGTCAAAACAGAACAGTTCGTATTGACTAATTTTATCGAGGCACCAGACTTGCTCAAATGAAAATGCTCAAATTGAATGAAAGTTGCGTACATATCTGAGGATCACTCACGTAAATTGGCATAATTTTCTGAGTTACCTACAGAGAAAACAGCCCAGATTCGTGACAGCAAAGAAATCTGTTTCTGCGCAGTAATCCAAATCTAGTATGAACTTTTCTATCAACGACTTTACTTGGCACAAAAAAACACTAAACTAAGATAAGGAGAGGTTGCTACAGTAGTAAACAACTTCCAAGACATAAAATAAAAACAAAGTACTGTAGTAAAAACATGGGTTGTCTCCCATAAGCGCTTTTCTTTAACGCCTTTCACCTAGGCGCAGAAAGTGTGTATCAAGTATTATCGAAGGGTGGTGCATCATCCTTACCTTGGGCTTTACCCTTACCTTTCTTGTTGTTTTTCTTTCTCTTTGATTTAGGAAATGTATGATTCCCCCCCGGTATAGAGGTGAAATCCAGGATGCCTTCTCCCACATCTATGACTGCTCCCAATAGTTTTTGCAGGGATCTTCCGAGTGTGATTTTTCCTGTCCCTACACATTCAATAACAAGATAATCAATGGATATTGTTCTTCCAAGAATGGTTGTATGCACACCTGCGGCTATTCCCTTAGGAATTATAACAGAGTTATCAATGAGAGTTATTTCTTCTCCCCCTTCATCAACTCCCCAAAGTTTCAAAGATTTATAAATGCTCTCAGGTATAAGGCAAAATTCAGACATAATATCACAGTTGGCACGAAGAGTTTGATCACCGAAAATAATTTTAACAGTAGGATCCCATAATGAAGGTTTAGAGTTCACTAAAACTTGTTCAAGACGATTACGAACATGGTGGTAGTTGTCATCCAGGCGAGATGTACTTATCTCGAGATTGTTTAATCTATTATAAATGCTAATAAGGGCTGAATCAAAGTTATTAGCTAAATCATGTGATGCAACCAACTTCTTTATGGCATTAAAAGCTTGATCCCCATTGCAATGAAGGAAATCTCCTCCCACTAAAGCATCCAAAGCATATCTATAACGAATCATAAGACCAAAATAAAAATTACTAAGGAGCAAACTTAGAGTCATTTGAGGTTCAGTTTTATGATAAGAAGTAAAAATTCTAGACCAAGCATCCTTAAAACTCTCCTCATCCCCTTGTTTAAAAGTGAAGACTAATTCTTCAGGCGAAGAAGTAACAGGTTTAGAGCTAGACATGGTAACAAAAGTAACTAATTAATTTTTTTTGTGTTTTTGATATAGCAAACAAGATAGCAAATAAAGTAAAACTAGCAACTAATTTTTTTGTATTTTGATTTAGTGCAGCAAACAAAGTAGTAAATAAAACTAAGCAAGACAAAAACAAAGTAAAGAGATTGGGAAGTGGAGACTCCCCTTGCAGCGTGTCTTGATCTCCCCGGCAACGGCGCCAGAAAAAGAGCTTGATACGCGTACAGCACGCGTCCGTTGGGAACCCCAAGAGGAAGGTGTGATGCATACAGCGGCAAGTTTTCCCTCAGTATGAAACCAAGGTTTATCGAACCAGTAGGAGCCAAGAAGCACGTTGAAGGTTGATGGCGGCGGGATGTAGTGCGGCGCAACACCAGGGATTCCGGCGCCAACGTGGAACCTGCACAACACAACCAAAGTACTTTGCCCCAACGAAACAGTGAGGTTGTCAATCTCACCGGCTTGCTGTAACAAAGGATTAGATGTATAGTGTGGATGATGATTGTTTGCAGAAAACAGTAGAACAAGATGTGCGGTAGATTGTATTTCAGTATAGAGAATTGGACCGGGGTCCACAGTTCACTAGAGGTGTCTCTCCCATAAGATAAACAGCATGTTGGGTGAACAAATTACAGTTGGGCAATTGACAAATAAAGAGGGCATGACCATGCACATACATATTATGATGAGTATTGTGAGATTTAATTGGGCATTACGACAAAGTACATAGACCGCTATCCAGCATGCATCTATGCCTAAAAAGTCCACCTTCAGGTTATCATCCGAACCCCCTCCAGTATTAAGTTGCTAACAACAGACAATTGCATTAAGTATTGCGCGTAATGTAATCAGTGACTATATCCTCGAACATAGCACTAATGTTTTATCCCTAGTGGCAACAGCACATCCATAATCTTAGAGATTTCTGTCACTTCCCCCGATTCACGGAGACATGAACCCACTATCGAGCATAAATACTCCCTCTTGGAGTTACAAGCATCTACTTGGCCAGAGCATCTACTAGTAACGGAGAGCATGCAAGATCATAAACAACACATAGACATAACTTTTATAATCAACATAACAAGTATTCTATATTCATCGGATCCCAACAAACGCAACATATAGAATTACAGATAGATGATCTTGATCATGTTAGGCAGCTCACAAGATCCGACAATTAAGCACAATGGGGAGAAGACAACCATCTAGCTACTGCTATGGACCCATAGTCCAGGGGTAGACTACTCACACATCACTCCGGAGGCGACCATGGCGGCGTAGAGTCCTCCGGGAGATGATTCCCCTCTCCGGCAGGGTGCCGGAGGCGATCTCCTGAATCCCCCGAGATGGGATTGGCGGCGGCGGCGTCTCTGGAAGGTTTTCCGTATCGTGGCTCTCGGTACTGGGGGTTTCGCGACGGAGGCTTTAAGTAGGCGGAAGGGCAGGTCAGGAGGCGGCACGAGGGGCCCACACCACAGGGCCGCACGGCCAAGGGGGGGGGGCCGCGCCGCCCTAGGGTGTGGCCACCTCGTGGCCCCACTTCGTCTCCTCTTCGGTCTTCTGGAAGCTTCGTGGCGAAATAGGACCCTGGGCGTTGATTTCGTCCAATTCCGAGAATATTTCGTTACTAGGATTTCTGAAACCAAAAACAGCAGAAAACTTGACAAGCGCACGTCGGCATCTTGTTAATAGGTTAGTTCCAGAAAATGCACGAATATGACATAAAGTGTGCATAAAACATGTAGATATCATCAATAATGTGGCATGGAACATAAGAAATTATCGATACGTCGGAGACGTATCAGTAGTGCTCTAATTGAAGAACAAAATCTTGCCCAAGATTCAGACAATTTCTCTCCTTCTATATGCACAAAGTCAAAGATTTTCTGCAAAGCAGCATGTTGAGCACTAGCAGAGAAATATTTCTGAAAGAAAGCATTGACCAAATCAATAGGACTATCAATAGATCCAGGAGATAAATTATCATACCAAATTTTAGCTGCACCTTTCAAAGAGAAAGGAAAAAATTTAGTGACAAAGTAAGTGCATTTCTTAATATCATCAGAGAATAAATTGCTGAAAGTAGAGAGTTCATTCATCTGTTTCATAGCACTTTAATTTTCAGTACCACAAAAAGGTTCCTTCTCAACAATAGATATGTAAGATAAATCCAGAGATAAATCATAATCCTTTTCTCTAATGTTTATGGGAGATGTGGCAAACTTAGCATCAGGAGATAGTTTATATCTAACAGCTCGTCTTGCAAGAAGATTTTTAATACCACTTGCATCTCTAGTAGCATGACATTCTTCAATGAAGTCATCATCAATTTCATTATAAGTTTCATCAAGATCATCACTAGGATCCCCTCTAGGCTCAGGTGAACTAACATGCGTAATAGTATTTTCAGCATTTTCAACTTGTTTAGCTCTAGCAATTGTATCTAGAAAAGGACCTAATGAACCACTCTTATCAAGCACAGTAGAAGCATCATCAAAATCATCAGGAGCATTTTCAGATTCAACAGAAGTAGTAGTATGTGTAGCATGTGGGTGTGGTGGAGTAAGAAGCTTAGTCATAACAGATGGCGACTCAAGAGCAACAGAGGTGTTTAGAGTTGTACCTCTTCTTGTTGTGGATGGCAATATAGGGAATTTCCCTTCGCGAGCTTTCCCCATAATAAATAAAATGCAGCAAACAATATCACCTTCAAGTGGGCTTATAAATAAAGCTATGCTCCCCGGCAATGGCGCCAGAAAATAGTCTTGATGACCCACAAGTACAGGGGATCGCAACAGTCTTCGAGGGAAGCAAAACCCAAATTTATTGATTCGACACAAGGGGAGTCAAAGAATATTTATGAGCTTTAACAGCTGAGTTGTCAATTCACCTGCACCTGAAAATAGACTTGATCGTAACAGTTTAGTAGTAACAGTTTTATTGCAGTGGTAGTAGTGAAGTAATAGCGGTAATGGAATAAAAACATCAGTAGAGATGATTGCAGTAGACAACAGGATTAAAATACTGTAGGCATAGGGATGGATGAACTGGCGCTGCATGGATAAGATAATTCATATAATAAGGAAGACGTGGGCATTGCAAGTAATAATGATAAAAGCATCCTAGTATAAAGTAACCATAGGCGTGTGTTCCTATTTAGTCATGTGTGCTCGCAATGATAAACTTGCATGACATCTTTTGTCCTACCAGCCCATTTGCAACGGGGCCTCAAGGGGATCTACTAGTAATTAAGGTACTCCTTTTAATAGAGTACCGCAGCAAAGCATTAACACTCCATGAACACACGTGATCCTCACATCACAGCCATCCCCTCCGGTTATCCCAATTATTGTCACTTTGGGGGCTCGGATTCCGGACAACGATATGTGTATACAACTTGTAGGTATGATCAAAACAATAATTATCCTCATGAATCAATAACATGTTCAGATATGAGATCATGGCACTCGGGCCCAAAGTGACAAGCATTAAGCATAACAAGTTGCAACAATGTCAAAAATACTAACAACGGATCCTAGGCACTATGCCCATAACAATCTTATAGCTATAACATGAACAATGCCATCCAATCCCTACCATCCCCTACAGTCTACATCGGGGAATTACTCACACATGGATGGGGAAATCATGGATGGTTGATGGAGAGGCATCGGTGATGGCGATGGCGATGATCTCCTCCAATTTCCCGTCCCGGTAGGGTGCCAGAACGGAGTTTCTGGTTCCCGGATTGGGGTTTTTGGTGGCGGCGGAGCAGCGGAACTCTTTCTGGAAAAATGTCGAACCCCCTCTGTTTTTAGGGTCAAAGGCTTCATATAGTTGGGAGGAGAGGTCGAGGGCGTGGTCGAGGCGGCCACACCACCCCTATGCGCGACCAAGCCTGGCCCGCGCCTAGGCCAGGTGTGGGCGCCTCGTGGCCCTTCTCCGTCTCATCTTCTGGCTCCATGAGTCTTCGGGTCAAATATGGATTTTGCGATATTTTTCGGGAACTTTGCTGAAAGTTGGATTTCTGCACAAAAACGAGACACCAAAGCAATTCAGTTGAAAACAATGTTAGTCAGTGTTAGTTGTATTCAAAACACACAAATTATAGAACAAACAACAGCAAAAGTGTTCGGGAAAGTAGATACGTTTTGGACGTATCAACTCCCCCCAAGCTTAGCTGAAAGGCGTTAAAGAAAATCACTCTTGGGAGATAACCCATGTTTTATTACTATTATTTTTCTTTGCTTTAGTCTTGGAAGTTATTACCTCTGTAATAACATCTCCTTATCATTTTTATTTTATTTTTGTGCCAAGAATAGCCACTAATAGGAAGAAAGTAAGATTTGGGGAAGTTGCTGGCCTGAAGCAGATTCTGTGCTGTCACCATAAAAATTTGTATTCCTAACCAGAATGTAATTTTGAGCTGCCAATTTTTTGCGCATATGCCCCAGGTTATTATCTAACTTTCGTTAGTTGAGCGCTTTTCAATCTGAGCAACAGAAAATTTTCAAAAAAATCGATTTTTACCTGTTGTTCTGTTTTGACAGATTTCTGCCACTATCTGTATTTGCCTCTTAATCTCTTTCTTTTTGATTTTTTTTAGGAAAGAACTTTTTGAAGAAGTTTCTACAATATCTAATGTTTTAATGGATGTTTGATATATGTTAAAACTGAACCGAAGTGAATTTGTTATTTTGATTGCACTAATACTGCTAATGAGAATTGTGTGAAGTTTTGCATGAAGAAAGTTTTCAAGTGTAGGGAGAGAAGAATGATGTAATGAGATGAAGTATGGACAAATGCTCAACCTTCAGGATGCCCATGTCACCCCAAAAAATATCCAATAGGTAAAAGCGTCAAAGCTTGGTGATGCCAAGGCATCCCCTCTTCATCAACAAATCATAAGGCCATCTTTCTAGACGCTATATTTTTATTGCTTCAGATGCTATGTGTTGTTATTGGAGCATCCTTATTTTTGTTTTTAGTTTTTTGTTCTGTAGCATATGGTTGGATCCCATCATATTTGTCTTGGAGAATGACACGCTCCATCTTAATTGCATAGAACACTCTAGTTTTCGCTCTTATTGTTCTGCGAGTGTACTATTTTGCTAGTACTACATTTAGCTCTTGTTCTTTCACTCATATTTTGTTCAGATATTTTTAGTTTTCTTTAGTTAGTTATGATTAGATCTCTGGTCTTTATTGATTATTATCTATAAGAGTGGTTTTAAATAAGTTGACTGGTGTTGGAGACGAGTAAAATGTTTCATGTTTATAGTGGTGCAAAAAGAAGATTGTTTAGACTGTGGCATAGACTTTGGCATGTAATGTTGGATGTTATTCTTATCATATGCTTAGTAGTTATTGTTGTAGCATGCCTTGTCTCAAATAGCTGAGAGTGCTTAATGTGCCATTGAAAGAATCATGTGTTGTTTCCATCATAAAAAGCATAATATTGTGGTATTTTCCTTTGATGTTTTATTTCGTTGATTTGGCACATATTTACATCATGTTATGACTACAAATCAGTCACCTAAAGCCTCTATGATCATTTAATTTTTGACTTGTAATAACACTTTATGCTTTGATTAATAATGTTTTGTCGCTATGCATGATTATGGCCATTATTGCTCTCTTAGTTGGTCGCTCTCAGTCTTTTACTAGCCTTCGCCTGTACTGAGTATGAGATCTACTCGTGCATCCAACTACCAAAAACCATAGTCTGCCAATTGTGTCCACCATACATACCTATATGTGGTATTTCGCCGCCACTCCAAAGTGAATTGCTTGTGTGATACCTTTAAACCTTCAAACATTATTACATGTTTTGTGTTTTGTTTTAGCTCATGAGGAAGTATTGAATGGTTTATTTTTTTCGTGACTTCATTCAGTAACTAGCATGAATAATGTGCTGGTCCTTAATATTGCAAAAAGAGCAAGGCAACTGGATGCCCAGCCAAAACAAAATATAAAATAAACAAATAAACAAATAAATCTTCGCACATGATGTACTGGAGAGATCCTAAATAATGGTGTGCAAATGGAGAACTACATTTGAGCCGCTCTTGAGGTCACTATATGAAAGGATGATAGATCATTTGATGCCATTCATTGACATAGACATGCGTACCTCTCAAAATATATTTTCAACACCTCTATTACATTCAAAATAAAAAGCTCTAGCACATGAGTAATCCTGCTTCCCTCTACGCAAGGCCTTTGTTTTACTTTTATGTTGAGTGATGTGGGCATTACCCTTCGGGTAACTAGGATTGACCTATCCCGTGTAGCCTAGCTGGAGGCCCATGAAGACAACCGAAGGCAAGGAGGGCCACTAGGTCCGTGCCGAAGAAGATTCCTTGAAGACCAAGACGAGGATCAATCGAACAAGGAAAGTTTAGAACTAGGTCTCTTGTAACCTAGTCGTACTCGTGTAGATCTCTTGAGACCTGGCCCCCTTTATAAGGGCCAGGAGAGGGGCTGCCAAAACACACAATCAATCTTAGCAACCTTAGCCACCGTAAGTCCAGAGCTAGGTCACCGTAGCACTTAGCCTCTCGACGAGAACACAGCCAAAACCTTCGGCACCCCATTGTAACCCGATATTTTCATAATCAAGATCAGACAGGCAGGACGTAGGGGTGTTACCTCATCGAGGGCCCTGAACCTGGGTAAATTGCTCTCCCCGCTTGTCTATTAACCGATGTCTCGTGTCAGCCTACAGGATTCCATCACCCCTAAGCCCCAATCGGAGGGCATTCTCGAGGAGCACCCTCGTCAATTGGCGCCGTCTGTGGGAACCTTGTTGGCACAAGATCCGTCATCGGCAGATCCAACCATGTCATCGACAGCTTCATCAACGCCATCATCATCATCACCGATCTTGGGAAGCCCGATTCGATTCGGCTCCTATGAGTTCACCCCGCACAGCGACTCTTCTCGCTCGACTTTTTCGGGTTTGCAAGGAAACATGGAGATGGCGTTCGGGAGCGTCCACTACAACGTCAACGCAGAAGGAATCCTTTAACTGCTCGAGCCGCACGCTCCCAGGAAACCTCCCTCATCGGTCGCTGGGCCGATCATGTCATCATCAATCGATCTCTCGGCTGGGTTGACAGATTGGACTGATCCGTCCGCACCATTGACTCCTCGATCGACGTCTTCGATGTCGGGCTGATCCGACAACCCCGCGCCATCAGAGATGACCTCGTACTACTGTTTGAACTGCGACACAAGGCATGGATTGGGATCGAGTGACACACCATTCATCTGTAGCGCCCAGTATTCATCAGGAGAGGACAGCGTCGACAGCATCGTCAAAAAGGGCACCTGGAAAATAGCATGCCACCAAGTTTACGCTGCCAATAACACAGGAAACGCAAGGAACGGGGGAGAAGGAGAGCACACCCCACGCTCCAGCAGGCGATGGAGCTTCGGAAACAGTGCCAGCAAACATGGGAGCGATTACACCATCACGGAGGAAGAGTGGGCAGCCGCCTGGGCAGCCATGCTCAACAATACACCACTCCCCGTTGGAGCTTCGGTTGGAACCCTCAACGCCTTTCGCGAAATATTGGACAATAATCGGGAGCGGCTGTCACTCGAGCAAACCACCCTTGAGAAACGCCTGCGTGCAGCAGAACGATCGAGCGAACAACGAAGGGGTTCGCGAAGAAGCGCCTCCCGAAGCAGTCAAGGCGCGGGAAAACACCGATCGAGATTATCCAGGCTTTCAGAAGACGATGCTAGGGAAATAACATCAATCTTATCCAGGTCATTCATGACCACGGATACCGCAGGAATGCCGAGGCCGAAAACCGTCGAGGCAGCAACCGCCAACCTTGCGGCGTACCTCGTCAACCAAAAACCCGAAGGTTCCATGGTTCAAGCCCATCGGGGCGCTCTAGAGAGCCTTGCAATCCTGGGAGACAAACTGGTTCCGCGAAAAGAAAAAGACTCACCACAAGTCGGAGGTTCAAAACACCGGTCGAGGGATGCTCGAGACGAGATTACCCAGAGCAGGATCGATAAAGCTAGACGACGGCGAGCCGCGAGGGGGGAATACGACAGTGACACCTCAGAGGAAAGCGAGGAGTATGATGGAGAGCTGAGGGGGGCTGACTGCTTGAGCTACAAGATTCGAGAGACGATGCCACCCAAAAAGTTTAAACCTACCCCTACTGACGCCGCCAAGTATGATGGACAGCAGGAGCCAGGATCATGGATAGATGATTACTTGCAGACGGTGATCTTACACAAAGGAAACCAGATTGCAGCGATGTAGTGTTTGCAGCTTTACCTGAAAGATTCGGCACGAGCCTGGTTGAGGGGCCTGCCGAAGGGATCTATCAAGTCATGGGATGACCTGGTGGATGCTTTTGTCGCCAACTTCCAAGCAACATACAAGAGGCCTGTTGGGATCGAAGAGTTGCGGCACTGCCAGCAGAAGCCGAAGTAATCGATGCGTGCATACATCGGGAGATTCACAAAACTCCTGAACGCCGTCGAAGATGTTTCCGTCGACAGAGCAATTGACGCTTTCAGTGACGGCATCCGACGTGAATCTTACATAGAAGAACTTGGACGCAAGAAGCCAAAGACTATAACCAAGTTAATGGAGATCGCCAACAGCTGGGCTGATGGCGAGGACAACGTGCGAAGACCACGACAGCGCAGCGACGACGAAGACGATGATCAGCCGAAAAATGATTCGGGTGGTCGCAGAGATCGTCGCAAGAAGAGGAAAGACCGCAGTTACAATGACAATAACTTAGTAGCTGCTGGATATTCTGATCGGCAAGACGATCGATATGATGACAAGCGAGATGATCGGCAGGATGGCAACCGGAGCAACTCTGGGAACCGTAGCAAATTACAAGCCACGACACCAGAGGACACCCGAATTGCCCTTTGCCGAACAGATAAATGCACCCTGCTACCTGCACGCATACATCGACTCCAAAGACAATAAGAAGAAGTCAAGCCATTTTCTCAGAGATTGTCGACAGTTCATTGAGATGCAGAAGCTCAACCAGCAGCAGCAGCAGCCGCCGCCACCACCACCCCCGCCTCAGCACCAGGTTCAGCAAGTTCAGCCTCACAATCCTAACGAGTCCTTTCCACCACCTCGTGAGCAGATGAGCATGATCCACAGAACTGGTGTTTCGAGAAGGGAGATGAAGAAGCTCACCCAAGAAATCAACCTGGCAGAAAGTATCATGGCCAACATCCCCGTGTATATCGACTGATCCTCTCAGAGTATCACGTTCAGCAGGGCGGACCACCCGATGACAATACCAAAGCCGGGACATGCTGCGCTAGTGGTTGAAGCGCAAATTGGAGGATTTAAGATGAGCAAAGTTTTTATGGACGGTGGAAGCGGGCTAAATCTGATATTCCTCGACACGATCAAAACCATGGGAATCACGATGAGGATGCTAGAAGAGATAGATACCTGTTTTCATGGGATCCTCCCCACGTCACCAGCGTACTCTATTGGCAAGGTTTTCCTGAACGTTGTCTTTGGTAAACCCGATAACTTCAGGAAGGAAAAGATCGAGTTTGAATTAGTGAATTGGGAATCACAGTACCACGCTATACTCGGAAGATCAGCTTATGCCAAGTTCATGGTTGTGCCACATTATGCATACCTCAAGCTGAAAATGCATGGGAACAATGGGACAAATATCACAGTCTATGGAAGTTTCTCACGCTCAGACAATTGTGATCACGAGTTTCAGAAGATTGCTGCAAAGTTCAGGCTAAGGCAGGAAGCTGTCGACCTCCCTTCAAAATCGTCGGCACGCGATGATAGGGAAGATGAACGCGTCAGGAGGATAAAGAAGAAGCCAGCTGATCTGGACACAGAAGTCACTGCAGCAAAAATGTCGGTAGCCGTTGGTACTGCAGTCACTGACGGAAACAAACCCCTGGCAATCACAGCCCAGAATTCTGGTGAAATCGGTGAGGCTTCCAAAACTGCGGGCGCGGTGGACAAGCTTGAAGACAAGGAGAATCCTCCTCTCGTTTAAAAGACGGCCAGTATTTCGTTTTTCTCGTTTTTAGGCAGGGTGCTTTCTCATCCTTTAGTTATTCATTTACGATATTAATAAAAACTTGAGTTTCATTTCTCTGAAGCATTGCAGTAACTCGGGTCACCCGAACCACGTCATCTGAACCTCGTTTTGCATATTGCGGCAAACGGAGGCGCGTTGGAAAAACACGTCTAGTAATTGCACTCTAAAGCCTCTGAAATTACAAGTGCTATGAGGCAAAACTGACGAGGATCATACCCTTTCTCTATAGATGCCTCAACGAGTGCCGTAAATAGCAGGGAACATGGAACAAATAAGTTAACGACCCACGCTCGGTACTTTACTTATGGAAGTGCCAAAGAGCGACGGAGTCATCGGCAGAGTTGGTGCTCCCAATATATTCGGGAGCTGCTGTCAAGACATACATCGGTTGAAAGCAAAGTTGCACATGCAACGGGTTTCGCAAGACCCGCAACACGAGCTGATCACTCGAAATAATTTGCTGACCAACGAGTATACATACATTTTCACGAGCAATTGAGATTCGCTCCTTCAAAATTTGCCAACGGCATTAGCATGATAACAAGGCATTTACATGCAGTTTAAACATAAAACAACCTTTAAAATTCGAATAACTAAAAGATTCTTATCTACAGTGCAAGAATAACCCTGAACTACTCTTGTGGAGTTTCTCTTTCTTCAGGTGTCTTCGAGTCCTGTTCAAGTTTGTCGACAATCATATTGGCAGGCAGCATCACCTTCGGGTACAGAAGTTCTAAATCACCTATCGCCTTGGCAATTGAAAGCAGATTCGCTAAAGGATAACGTGCCAGAACAAGGGATAGTGTAAATGTGGCCCCTGCAAAAGCTTGAGCGCGAACCAAGTCTCGGATCTTCCTGGCATTGCTAAACTCTGACATCAAAGTTAACAGCGTGGGAGGAACTGCATTCAGAGGAAACATTGTCTTCCAGATCACTCTCAGTGCTTTGTAAACCTTGTCAACCCGGTCCTGGAACTTGGCGACAGTCGAAGCTTTTGCTTGTTCCCTCCAGAACACTTCATCTGTCGATGATAGTTGGGTCAATGCATGTACACGTTCTTGTATGCGCTTGTTTTCTTCAGCCTTGTTCATAGCTATGACTAGCAAAAGAACCATCAGACGATGAGAAAGTGCATTTCAAGAAAAAGATAAAGCAAGAGGGTCGGGGCACTTACAATTTAAACTTTCAGCGGCCTTGTGCAATTCAGTCAGCGCGTAGCGCTCAGTGTCAGTCGCAAGCTCGTTCTTCTTATTGACAATGGCAGCTAGGGCATAAGTACTGCGCATGTCCTTTTCCATTTGCGCGACCCGATCCCTCATGCGCTGGAGCCGATCACTTTCAGGAAGGGAACTCGAAGAATCATCAACAAAGGAAGGCACGGGATAAACCTGCAAAAAAAATTCAAAGGCGCGATGGATTACATAGAGTCAGCACGGAAAAATTACTCCCATCAGGAACATGCGAATACAACTATTATAGCAAAAGATATGGTGGCAACATTGCCAACATGAAATTCATTACAACTGCATGAGTTTTGTAAACAAGACATTGTTCGATCAAGCTAAATTACAAGGTTCAGGGGGCTTGGGTTTGGTTCGATAAACTAGGGCCAGCCGATGACTTTTTTGTCTCAACCAACTCAAGGAGCTGGCGAGCGCATATAAGAGCCAAGGCTTTGAAAGCACCCAGGTCAACGAATTTTCCATCGGGTTTCTTTGGCAGCTCTTTGGACATCTCTTCAATATTTTCCTTGAAGCCGTGACCCATCATAAGTTGGAAGGCTAGGAGGGCGCCGTAGGTACGCGAAGTACGTTTGAATACCTCGATAACCTCCCTGGTGTTCACGGCAAAAGCGTCGATCAGTTGGCCAAGAGTCTTGTCCTGGCTGATCTTGGGAAAGATCATCGAGTGGATCCGTGCCATGGCTCCCTTCCCCTTTTGAAGAAGATCTTGAGCAAGCTGATGAGACGCGAGCGTCATTGACAGAGCGTTTGAAGGAGAATTGCTCGGGACCTTGTCCAGAGCCTCGACAGGGATGTCAGCAGCCCCTGAGAAGAATAAAAGCATAAAGAAGACATTAATACAAGAACCAATGATTGCAAAAGCAATAATCAACAGGGGCGCAAAAGGAGCATTACTGAGCAAAGCCAGGGAGGACTGGCGAAGAAGTTCATCCTTCTCCAACGCCCGAGCCTCGGTAGTGAGCTTGGCTGCCTCTTCATCCTTCAGCCTCTGCTTCAGCTCCTTGAGCTCCTCCTTCAAAGTGTCGATCTCCGTGCGAGCTTCGGCAGCAATTTTAATTGCGCCTTCCAATTTTGAGGAGGAGGACTCGACCTCCTTCTGCAGCTGAGCCTTGTCAACCTCCAAGGAAGCGTAGTGGGAGGCGAAAGATTCCAAGGAGGATATCACGGCTTGCAGGTCCTTGAAGATAAAGGGAAATTTTTTATCGGATGATGTATGCAAGGCCTATTCGAGAGTCGTTGGACTTAAACGGAGAGAAGACTTACAGGCTTTCCTGAAGGAGGAGCTACGGCAGCATCAGCCGAAGGAATATTCTTCCCCTTTGAGAGGGAAGAAGCAGTCGACATTTGGGCCGTAGGGGCTGTAGCAGGGGCCGAAGCCTCGGAAGCTGCAAGATCTGTCGGGGCAACACCGGTTTTAGACTTCTTGGGCGGAGGCTCGATGAAGTCTTCATCACTATGGAAGCAAATGGTTTGCAGAGTCAAAACAGAGAATAGCGAAGGCAAAAATAAAGGAAAAGCAAGAACTTACAGATCCCAAAGATCATCTTCATCGGCGAAACCGCCGGATGACCTCTTCGAAGGCAATGCTTCGGCTTCCTCCGCAGCTGCATCAACAAAGGCAGCGTGATCAGCGTCGTCATCGTGCATTGATCCCGCTGTGTCGCTAATATCATCGGCTGCAGATTTGGGATCGATGAGGACGGCTTCAGGGTTTATTGGGTCAGCATGCTCGGCTTTCGAGCTCATGTTTCCCTCGGTATGAGACCCCACGGGGACTGAGGAATCTCCCTTCTCGGAAGTATCATTCGGCAGGTCTTGCACATAATCAGGATCTATGGGATTCTGTTGAAGGTAAAACAAATAAGTACAATGGCAGTTGTATTAACCAAGAAAAACAGTACAATGAGAATGTGAGAGCAAGGGATTACCTCGGTTGGCGGGTTATCAGCATCAAAAGGTATATGAGAAGATATGAGAGGAATTGAGTCTTCCTGACTAAAGTGAGTAAGACGACGAACTTCATCAAGTAGCTCTTTTTCAGATAGTTCGGCAGCATTTATCCTAGTCATGTCCTTGGGACCCGAATACGACCACATCGGGTGAGCTCTGGCCATGATTGGCTGGACTCGACATTTCAAGAATACAGCAGCTACCTCTGTGCCTATCATGGTTTGGCCATCGGCTCCCTTGATCCGAAAGAATCTGGCAAATAATCTATCGACTGCTGGTTTTTCGTCGGGTGAAAGGGTATTTTTCCAAGATTGTTTGGGCTTGGCTTCAAGGACATCGGAAAAGCGAGGAAGCTGGAGTTCGGCAGTCGAAGAGTCTCTAATGTAGAACCACTTCAGCCTCCATCCTTGTACAGACTCCCTCATCGGTAAATTGAAGTACTTAACTTCCTAGCGGGCAACGAAACCAACTCCGCCAATAACGAAGGATCCGCCACTACTGTTGTACCTTTTCACGAAGAAGATTTTCTTCCATAGGCTGAAGTGTGGTTCGATGCCCAAGAATGATTCACAGAGAGTTATAAAAATGGCGAGATGGAGGATAGAGTTGGGAGTTAACTGCCATAACTGGATCTCATAAACTTGAAGGAGATGGCGAAGGAATTTGTGGGCAGGAAGCGAAAGACCTTGATGCAAAAAAGATAAGAACATCACGGTAAAACCAGCGGGGGGATTGGGCCGTGAGATCGCACCTGGAAGAATAACATTCCCCTCTTCGGAAGGGATATATCCGAGGCTTTTAGCCTTCTTCTCGTCCCGCTTCGTAGCAGTGGAAGCAAGCCAGTCGCCGGGGGCGGACCCAACGGCGGAACTCGATGGCGCTGGCAGCGCCGGAGCTAGAGGAGGAGCATGGGAGGTGCTCCTTTTCGAAGGGTTTGGACCAGATTTGGCGGCGGCGCCGCTGCTCGTAGCATCGGTAGCAATGGTGGAGATCTTCTTCTTCCCCATCTCTCAGATTCGTGAGGGATCTGGTTTTGACGGCGGTGCAGTAGGTTTGAGTGCGGAAGATGAATGAGGAAGACAAGGATGCAATGATGAAACGTAACGAGGAAAAGATTTGCCACGAGAGATTATAAGATGCAGAGTCAAGGATTGAACGGGTACGTGTCCTCAATTTACTGAAAGAGTCTCTTTTTCATCAAACAAATCGCGGGAATCGAGGAGACGTTTTGGTAACCGCACGCGAGAAGTGGTCATTTCTCAAAAAACAGGACCACACAGGAGTAGGATGGGCCCAACAGGTCGTGTCTTGTCATGTCAGGACTGCGCCAGTGGTTGCGTCATCACTGACGTGATAAAGCTCGATTGAGGAGTCGAAGGAACAAAATTGTCGAGTGGTCAGCTTGAGTCTACGCACAGATTGCGAGCATCCGCACCTAGACTCGGGGGCTACTCCCATCGGGAGCGCTGCACGCGCACCCGATAAAGATGGACTCGAAGATTTTTCCGTAAAGAAGATCGTGAAGAAGTATTTGAAGAAAAGAACAGTATTATCGGCTCGAGTCTGCACCCGATCACAAGCGCCCGTGCCCATAGTCGGGGGCTACTCCCATCGGGAGTGCAGGACGTGCACCCGATAAAAGTTTTTTGCACTCCAGGATCATGCCCGGGGACTTGATTCTGTGTAGGGTAACGTTGTTTTGTCAACGGAAGTTAACCAGCAAAAGCTGGGCACGTTACTCACTATCCTTTACGCATTAAATCTTATTGGGAAAAGACAAGCCTCGATATGAATTTATCATATCGTTTATGAAGACTCGCAAGAAACTTCGGCAGAAGAAAACATTCGAGTAGTACAACTTGAGTCTACACACGGATTGCAAGCATCCGTATCTAGACTCGGGGGCTACTCCCATCGGGAGCGCTGCACGCGCACCCGATAAAAGAAGACGAAGCCAATACAAGATGGACAAGAACTATCGAGAGAAGAAGTTTCAGCGGAGGCATGCTTTAGTCTCTACCCGAAGTTCCTTCGGCTAGACACTCAGGGACTACTGACGTGGGCATTACCCTTCGGGTAACTGGGATTGACCTATCCTGTGTAGCCCAGCTGGAGGCCCATGAAGACAGCCAAAGGCAAGGTGGGCCACTAGGTCGGTGCCGAAGAAGATTCCTTGAAGACCAAGACGAGGATCGATCGAACAAGGAAAGTTTAGAACTAGGTCTCTTGTAAACCTAGTCGTACTCGTGTAGATCTCTTGAGACCTGGCCCCCTTTATAAGGGCCAGGAGAGGGGCTGCCAAAACACACAATCAATCTTAGCAACCTTAGCCACCGTAAGTCCAGAGCTAGGTCATCGTAGCACTTAGCCTCTCGACGAGAACACAGCCAAAACCTTCGGCACCCCATTGTAACCCGATATTTTCATAATCAAGATCAGACAGGCAGGACGTAGGGGTGTTACCTCATCGAGGGCCCTGAACCTGGGTAAATTGCTCTCCCCGCTTGTCTGTTAACCGATGTCTCGTGTCAGCCTACAGGATTCCATCAACCCTAAGCCCCAATCGGAGGGCATTGTCGAGGAGCACCCTCGTCATTGAGTCTTCATCTTCTTACTTTATGCACCAATTAACAGAGCATAGTTGTCATTGTGAGTATAATGTGCATAGTCCCAAAATTTATTATTGATTGATTCATGATTATGCTATTGCTTGTTCTCAAATTACTTGTATCTAGTCACCCTTTGAACTTTAAAGGTGTCCTGACATTTATGTTTTGCTACTTCATAAAGGACAAGCTGATTACCACTTTGCTATGTTTTCTCTATGCTAAAAAACAAATAGTTGCTTTCAGTGCAGTATTATTCATGATCTTTTGTTTGAGTTACTTTTCATGTTGTAGCATAGTTGCTAAGTTCTATTGTTAGAATTATATCTATCATGCCTATGTTTAGAGTACTTTGATCCCAGCTCACAATGCTTTTACAATAACTTGATCAAGATTGTGTTGGCTTCATGTCACCTCAAAAGTTATTTTTGTTACCACTAACCTACTCGAGGATGAGCAGCAGTAAAACTTGGGGATGCTGATACGTTGCAAATGTATCTATAATTTTCTATGCTCCATGCTTGTTTTATACCAATTTCTATAAGTTTTGTTTACACTTCGTTGCACGTTTATACATGTTCCGGAACTAACCTATTGACAAGATGCCACAGTGCAGGTTCCATGTTTTTTGCTGTTTTATATTTCAAAAAAAATGTACAGGAAATATTCTCAAAATTAATCAAAACAAAAGCCAAAGTTCCTATTTTACTGTAACGAAGACCGAGTCCGGAGGAGAGACGAAGTGGTGCCACGAGGCGGCAACACCAGGCCATGGCGTGGCCCAGGCCCTGGCCGCGCCATGGGGTGGTGTGGGCCCCCCAGGCACCCACCGACCTCGCCCTTCCGCCTATTTATCGATATGATCAGAAAAAACTTAAATACCCGAGCCTCCATCTACGAAAAGTATCGTCGCGTCCGCCATCGCCAACCCTAGCTCGGGACGGTTCTAAAGCTCTTCCCGTCACCCTGCCGAAGAGGGAGATCATCACCGGATGCCTCTACATCGCAATGCCCGCCTCCGAAGTGATGCGGGAGTACTACATCTCTGGACTACGGGTCCATAGCAGTAGCTAGATGGTTGTCTTATCTAATTTATGCTTCATGTTTAGATCTTGTGAGCTGCCTATCATGATCAAGATCATCTTTATGTAATGCCACATGTTGTGTTTGCTGGGATCCGATGAATATTGAATACTATGGTTGAGATCGATTATATACTTGTCATATGTTATTTGTGATCTTGCATGCTCGTTGTTGCTAGTAGATGCTTTGGCCAAGTATGTGCTCGTGACTCCAAGAGGGAGTATTTATGCTCGATAGTGGCTTCATGCCTCTTGTAATCTGGAAGAGTGACAATAACTTCTAAGATTGTAGATGTGTTGTTGCTACTAGGGAGAAAACAACAATACTTTGTCTAAGGATAATTATATTGTTTAGTTTACACATATTACTTAATGCGATAATCTGTTGCTTGCAACTTAATACTGGAAGGGGTTCGGATGATAACCTAAAGGTGGATTATTAGCCATAGGCACAGTTGGATTACGGTGTATGTATTATGTTGTAATGCCCAAATGAATCTCATAGTAATCATCTTGTCATGTATGGTCTTTATTCTGTCAATTGCCCAGTTGTAATTTGTTCACCCAGCATGTTATTTATCTCTATGGAGAGACACCTCTAGTGAACTGTGGACCCCGGTCCTTTATTTTACACTGCAAATACCTGTTCTTGTTATTGACAACTCCCACGACAACATCTCTTTAATTCCACTGCAAACATACATCTTTTTCCACACTATACATTTAATCCTTTGTTTTCAGTAAAACCGGCGAGATTGACAACCTCACTGTAAGTTGGGGAAAAATATTTTGGTTGTGTTGTGTGCAGGTTCCACGTTGTTGCTGACGCCGGTAGTGCGCCCTGCCACAAGTCAGTAGCAACACCTTCAGAAGTCACGCCTTTCTCCTACTGGTCGATTAAACCTTGGTTTCTTGCAGAGGGAAAACTTGCTACTGTGCTCATCATACCTTCCTCTTTGGGTTCCCCAATGGTGTGCAATCTGCGCTCATCAGTAACCCGCTCACCCCGTGGGCATTCAGGTGGCCTATTAGTCGGGGTCCGAACTTCTACTATGGAAGTTTTGGATAATTCTGGAGGTGACTTTCAGATAAAGCTTCACATCCGGAGTCCGGACAAATCTGATAATTTCATATGGAGCTTGGTTTCCGTCTATGGGGCTGCTCAGGATGAGGGAAAACCTGCTTTTCTCCACGAATTGGTTAATCCAGCAAAGGACAATCCGCACCCGATCATCATTGGGGGGATTTCAATTTTCTAGGATACCCACATGAGAAGAGCAGGGGTCGGTTCGATACACATTAGCCTTTTTTATTCAGTGTCGTCATTGAAAACTAGGATTTGAGAGAGGTTTCAATGGTTTGGAGGCAATTTACTTGGGCAAATAGCCTCCGAGAGTCTACTTACGAGAAGATAGACCGTGTATTGATGGACTCAGATTGGAAATTAAAGTTCCCTCTTGTCTCGGTACGGGTCCTGCCTCGTATAGAAGCTTTGTCGGACCATGCACCTATTTTAATCTCAACTGGGACACCATCTCCTCCGCGTAGACGTCCGTTCAAATTTGAATTTGGATGGTTACAGCGGGAAGGTTTCTCGAATATGATTAATTTTATATGGAACAAGCCAGTTGCGGCGAACACTCCAATCCAAAGGTGGAATAATAAGATTAGCTCAACGCGTAGATACCTTGGAGGATGGTCTAAGCACATGACTGGGCAACTAAAAAAGGATAAACTCAGCCTATCATCAAAAATTAATGATCTAGAGGCACTTGCTGAGGTACGACCATTGACTACGCATGAGATTGAACTTAAAAGTCAATTCAATGCAACATTAGTTGGTCTACTAAGGGAGGAGGAACTCAAATGGTACTAGAGATCCAAAGCCCAATTTTTTTGGAAGGAGATTCGAATACGAGATACTTTCATAGTGTAGCCAATGGCAGACACAGAAAGAAACTCATCCATTCTCTAGACTAGAAAGAGGGCGTGATTGAAGGTCATGAGAAGCTAAAGTCGTATATTACATCATATTATAAAGGTCTGCTTGGCGACCCTGAGGAATCTGGTATATCCATGGATGAGTCCAGGATTTATGATATACCTCAAGTGTCTCCACAGGAACGGATTCAAAAATACATACCAATTTGTCTTCTAAATGTTTGCTTCAAGATTTTTACCAAAGCTACGACTATTAGACTTAATTTGGTGGCTGATCATGTGGTGCTTCCATCTCAGACTGCTTTTATGCAAGGTAGACACATCCTAGATGGTGTTGTCACTTTGCATGAAACAATTCATGAGATGCACCGTAAAAAGTTGAATGGAGTAATACTCAAAATCGACTTCGAGAAAACCTATGATAAGGTTAAATGGTCTTTTCTTGAGTAGACACTCAGGATGAAAGGTTTTTCTGAAGAGTGACGCGTTCTAATTAATAACTTTATTTTTGGAGGAAGTGTTGTAATCAAGGTCAATGATGACATTGGTAGATACTTCCAGACAAAAGAAGGTTTGAGGCAAGGCGATCCCCTATCCCCAATGTTATTTAACATTGTGGTGGATATGCTTAGTATTATAATTGAGCGAGCTAAATTTGATGGTCAGATTGAAGGGGTGGTTCCTCATTTAGTGGATGGGGGCTTATCTATTCTTCAATATTCCGATGATATAATTTTATTTATGGATCATGACTTGGACAAAGTAAGGAATCTGAAGTTAATTCTTTCAGCTTTCGAGCAGTTGTCAGGTCTCAAGATAAATTTCCATAAAAGTGAATTATTCTGTTTTGGTGAGGCCAAAGACGATGCCAACCTATATGCAGAGCTTTTCGGATATGGGCTCGGGAGTTTTCCAATTAGCTATCTCGCCATTCCGATTCATTATCGGAGGCTTACGTTGGCCGAATGGAAAATTGTGGAGGAAAGACTTCAGAAACGCCTAAGTAGTTGGAAAGGCAAATTATTATCCCTGGGAGGAAGATTAGTTCTCCTAAATTCAGTAATGACAAATATGATACTGTATATGATATCTTTCTTCCAATTGCCCAAAGGAGTCTTACATAGAATCGATTATTTCCGATGAAGATTCTTTTGGCAAGGGGATAATGATAAGAAGAAAAATATTTGTTAACCAAATGGAGTGTTGTTTGCCGTCCAAAGGATCAAGGTGGACTTGGAGTTCATGATCTTGAAGTTAAAAACAAGGCCTTGCTAGGAAAATGGCTGGCCAGGTTGTTAACTGAGGATGGTCGATGGCAACAACTTTTGCGGAAAAAGTATGTGGGCTCGATAGCAATATCTCAGGTTATATGGAAACCTAGAGATTCTCACTTTTGGGCTGGCATTATGGCAACTAAAAAGCACTTTTTCCCATTCGGTTCCTTGTCCATTCAGAATGGGTCAGAGGTAAGTTTCTGGGAGGATAGGTGATCGGATACAACTACTCTTCGAGAACAATATCCAGCTTTGTATAATATTGTTCGACATAACCGAGATACCTTACAGAAGGTGATGGAAACCTCTCCACCCTCTATGTTGTTCAGGCGTGATCTCATTGGTCCCAGGCTAGCTTCATGGAATGAATTGCTACTGAGATTAGCTTCAATCCAGCTGGTTCAGGGGGCGATGAATTTTGTTGGAATCTTACCAAGAATGGTAAATTCTCGATCAGTTCCATGTACAAATCCTTAATAGTACCTAGTCAACCGGTTGTTAATAACAAATCTATCTGGAAGAAGAATATACCTTTGAAAACAAAGGTCTTTGCATGGTATCTTCGTCGGGGTGTGATTCTCATTAAAGATAACCTTGCCAAACGCAATTGGCATGGCTGTACGAAATGTATTTTGTCCTGAACAAGAGATAATAAAACATCTTTTCTTCAGTTGTCGAGTTGCTAGGTCTATATGGTCAATCATTCAGATATATTCTACCTTATATCTTTCCCGTAGCGTTGCAAATATTTCCAGCAATTGGCTAAACGAGGTTGACGCTAGGTATAAAACGCTTATCAGGATGGGAGCGATTGTTGTTGTTTGGTCGCTTTGGCTATGTAGAAATGACAAAGTTTTTAATGACAATTTTTTCTCTTTTGCAGGTATTTTACCGCGCTACGGCTTTGCTTCGTTCATGGTCGCCACTCTAGCGTTCGGAGGATCGCGACCTCTGTACGAAGATGTCTACACGATTGGAGAAGACGGCGAAGGAGTTTATTTTCTAATATGGGTGACAGCATAATAGACGTCTTCATGCTAATTAGGCTGTGTCGGAATTATCTAGTGTTTTATCTTTTATTCCACTTTAAACATTTTGTTTTGATTATTTTGATATTTTAAACGGCTGCATTTTAGTTATGCAGATGCTGCTATAGTACTTAAATTTTTTGACTAACGAAGAACCCCTTTACCGAAAAATTTGAAAACAATGAAATAGGGAGCCGTTGTGTCAGCAAACCGACCATTGACCAGTCCAGTGTATGGAGTATCCACCTCCACCGCAATTCTTCGACCCCATCCCCGTTTCTCGACTACAAATACCCGCCATCGGCTTCCGTCTCCGTCAGGCTCATTCCGCCCGAACCATATTTCACACCATGGCTCGCCTGGCAGCCACCGCAGTGCTCCTGCTCTCCCTGCTAGCCCTCGCCAACTGCCGCGTCCTTGAGGCGGAGCCCGAAACCGTCGTCGCAATCTCCGACGAGCAGCAGGGCCAGGCCGATCCCGCCGTCCTACAGGAGACGGACGCTGCTGAGGCGATTCCGAGTCTTCCGACCGTCACGGTGGCTGAGGGCGTCCTCCGGCTCCCCTCCAACCGCCGCCCCTGCCACCACGGGTTCCTCCACCGTCTCATCCGTTGGGCACGCCACCACGGCGGCCTGTCCCACCGCCGCAGCGCGTTCGCCGGCGCTGGCGAGGCCCGTGTCGTCCCTGCCTTCTTGCCCGAGGAGCCCAGGCAGGCGGAGCTGGAGGCTGTCGCGGAGCCTGACCCCGACACGCGCCCAGACACCGACGGCGAGCAGAAGCCGTTCCATGGCGAGGAGGAGGTGGATGGAGAGGAGAACGAGTCGGTGAAGGCGTGGAAGAGGGAGATGCTGAGGAGGTTCCGCGCCCACGGCCTCCACTTCCACCACCTTCACCACCACCAGGAGCATGCCGCCGGGGAGAACGACGACAGCGACGTCCAGGAGCAGCAGAACAAGGCAGAAGGCGTAGCAGCCGTGTACGCCAATCTGTTGAGCCGCCAGTTCCACCATTACCACCACGGCGACCACCAGGAGCAGGAGAACAAGGAAGAAGGCGCGGCGGATATGCAGCGGCAGCACGTCAAGCTGTTTAGCCGCCACTTCCACCACCACCACGGCGAAGAGGAGCAGGAGCAGAAGGACAAGGAACAAGGCGCGGAGCGCGTACCCGTCGAGCTGCCGAGCCGCCCCTTCCACCACCACAACCACGGCGACGAGGAGCAGGAGGAGACGGCGAGGAAACACTTCTTCCACCACCATCACCACATGGACAGCGCGAAAACGAGGTTGACGAAGTCGAAGAACTGGCAAGGAAACTGAGCAAGGCGATCATGAGGAGGAGCTTCGGCCGCGGCGGCATGCGCCACCACCACCACCACGGCCACGCCGAGGAGGGCGGCGTGAAGAAGTGGTTCAAGGGCGTCATGAACATGAACAGGTTTTAGCTAGGCGGGGTGTGCAAATCGCCCGCGCGCGGCTGGTTGACTTGTCGTTTGATTACTTTAGTCGATTTGTGCACTGCGCCGTTTGCAGTGGACAACTCTACCATTTCGTTTCCTGTTATATTCCACATCCCACTACGTATAACTTCGGTTTATGTACTGGTGTGCTACTTCCTTGCTTGCGAGGCTTGTGAGATCGTACGAGTAGCAATGTGATTTGTTTCTCTCCAGATTAACTTTGTGTTGTTAATTTACATGTGCATTATTAGTTTATTACTAAGTTATGGCTTCTTATCAAAATCTAGCAATCTTATCTATTTTCTCACGTGTACTGGTATGCTCATCGTGACTTTTATTCTTAGTGATAATCTGAGTGAAGCTAATCTTGTTCTGTACAAGCAAGCCATTTGATTTTCGATCCTCTCGTATGTCCCTCAGTCCCTCTGTCAAATATCGATGGCATCAGGTTGGACAAGAAATGCATCATCGCTAGCTCAACTTACAAAGCTATTGCCAGCTTACTTTTCGTAAGGCATGTACTCCGTAGTACCGTGACTGTGTCTCTGTGAGTACATTCATGTTCCTTCAGTTGGAAAACTTAGTTGTAATACTGACTGGTCACCGTCTAGGATTCAACTTTCTGTACTCACTCCTTCTCAAGTAAGTGGACATCTAGCTCTATCCACAAAGATGTACTCATACTCTTCTTAATGCATTTTAATTTATTCTTTCTAATTGCACGGAAATCAAACCCAACAATATTAAGCACATGATTTTCTTGTTTTGTACATGCATTTACCTCATTGGAGGTTAAGGAATTAAATAGGAGAGATGCATCTTCCCTTCACTCCACTTCATAATTTATCTTGAAAAATCCGCATGTAGATTTATTTGTTAACGGAGCGAGTAACTCACTGTGAAGTTTGTTGTAATTGTACAACAACATGGGAGGCATCAGGAAACTTGCGTCGCATTGCGCTTAATTCGGTTATGGAAAGTACTACTGTACTACATCGATCTAAATTAATTATCTCACATATGTAGGCAAAATATTATCTAAATCTGTCTAGGTTTATAAAACCCGTGAGATAATTTAGACCTTATCGTACTACCTCTGTCTATAAAAAGATGTCGAATTTTTGTTTAAATTCAGATGCATCTAAACACCTTTTAATGTATATATACATTTAAATTTAGAAAAACATTTGACATTCTTTTATGAATAGAGAAACGGGCGCCAATGAATGTATGAGCAGGTAGCACTCATCGCTTTGGCGCTAACTCAGACTTTCCCTTTCTTATCTCAAGACGAATTCGGAAGTGTCTCAAGTGGAGAAGATAACAACCAAATCTGCAAATTTCGCCATAAAAAGGGAGAGGAAAATGCGTGCAACACTCGATGAATTCCGTTTTGTTCGTGCTCGCACTTCAGCTTTGCCAGCGTTTTCGTATACGCTCTCCAGTTTGCTGATGTGCGTTGATGAAGACTCAACATTAAATTAGCATCAATAAGCTGTAATCAGCGACAAAAAGTCGGTGCAGGCGCAAGTACGCAAATGCGTGTCGATCGATGATAGAGACGTAAGCTCTCGCTACACCTACTTTGCCAAGATAACCTTGACATATGTACACGCGTTACTATATTCCTGTAGCTTGTGACGCGTCCATGTACTCTATTAGTCGAATGGCGTCATTGCATACGCAGTTGAATCCGAGGACGGCACGACTCGTGTGACGGAGTAGGACGTCGGGGCGGTGGCCTTGAACCTCTTCGGCGACCTTGTGGTGGGATATTTCTTTTTTTTATTTTTCTTCCTTATGGATGTGTGCATGCATAATGTCTTTAACACATTTTTTTTTCAGTGACTTTCGATATAATTGGTATATTCACGATACTAGCACATTTCCTTTATTAGAAATACAAAGAAATTGCGAGCCGAACCGCCTTGACCTGGACCGTTGTATCACCAAACGGATCTTTAAAACTAGTCATAGTGCGAATCCCCTCCCTGGCAATCGAGCGCTCGAGCAATCACTTTCTGTGGCGCGGAAGCGCTCGTGCAGCGAGTCAATTCCCTTTTTATCACCTAGTGTTTAATTGCGTTCACATGTGTTCACACTAACAACTTGTATTACTACTTTACAAGTTGCATGCAGTAAAGACCGTTCACACTGCATGCATGCACATGCACAGATCATCTCATTGATTTGCATTTAATGAGCTAACTTTTCAGCATGCTTTCGTAAGTTGTTGCATGCATACACATAGCATCTCACTTTTTTTCTTCAGCACGAGGCAGATTCTCAATTCTCTTTTTGCAATTCCCTTTTGGTTTTTTTTCGTACGATAATTCATGTTTAAGGGGATCCTTTTGCAATTCCCTTTTTCGGGCCAGTGGTTTTTAAGGGGGGGGGGGGGGAAATAACGGGTGGGAAGATCCACTTGCAACTCAAATGAACTACCACTTGCTACTCAAATTAAGTATTATTTTTAAGCTGTAAGCTAACAAAAGTTGCTAAAATATTCTAAATGAAATTTACTTTTTTAGGGTTGCTGGGTATTTATATTTACCGTTGATAAATAACGGGGCACCGGGTTGATAACTTGTAAACAAAAAAAGAGTCGCTACATATTTTAAATTAAATAAAAAAATTAGGGTTGATATTTATTTATATTTACCATTGATAAATAGCGGATCACCGGGTTGATAGCTTGTAAACTAAAAGAGAGTCGCTAAAATATTCTAAATGAAATACTTTTTAGCGTTATTATTTATTTATATTTATAGTTGATAAATAACGAGGCACAAGGTTGATAGCTTGTAAAATAAAAAATTGTTCGCTAAAATATTTCTAAATGAAATACTTTTTAGGGTTGGTAGTTATTTATAATTACCATTGATAAATAACTAGGCTCCGGGTTGATAACTTGTAAACTAAAAAGAGTCGCCAAAATATTTGAAATAAATTTAGATTTTTAGGGTTGGTAGTTATTCATATTTACTATTGATAAATATCAGGACACCGGGTTGATAGCTTCTAAACTAAAAAAGATTCGCTAAAATGTTTAAAATAAAATTAACTTTGGGGTTGATAATTTTATACATTTACCGTTGATCACTCAAGTACGGAGGGGTTGATTATTAAAAACAGAGAGGGTTGATAACTTTTAGTCCGAAAAAAAGTTGCTCGAAACATATCAACATGGGTGCTAGTTTTGAAGATCTCGTCGAGACGGATTTATTGGTGAAAGCGAATCTTAATTTGGAGTTGTCGTTTGAAAGTTAAAACGTTTTGAATTTTCAAATTTGGAAAAAATTCCGCTGACATCAGCAGATTCGTCTATTTGTGCATGCATGCAGAACTTTTTCTCAATACCCTGCACCAGGTTGATAATTTTATACATTTACCGTTGATCACTCAAGTACGGAGGGGTTGTTTATTCAAATAGAGAGGGTTGATAACTTTTAGTCCGAAAAAAAGTTGCTCGAAACATATCAACATGGGTGCTAGTTTTGAAGATCTCGTCGAGACAGATTTATTGGTGAAAGCGAATTTAATTTGGAGTTGTCGTTTGAAAGTTAAAACGTTTTGAATTTTCAAATTTGGAAAAGATTCCGCTGACATCAGCAGATTCGTCTATTTGTGCATGCATGCAGAACTTTCCCTCAATACCCTGCACCAGGTTGATAATTTTATACATTTACCGTTGATCACTCAAGTATGGAGGGGTTGGTTATTCAAATAGAGAGGCTTGATAACTTTTAGTCAGAAAAAAAGTTTGTCGAAACATATTAACATGGGTGCTAGTTTTGAAGATCTCATCGAGACGGATTTATTGGTGAAAGCGGATCTTAATTTGGAGTTGTCGTTTGAAAGTTAAAACATTTTGAATTTTGAAATTTGGAAAAGATTCCGCTGACATCAGCAGATTCGTCTATTTGTGCATGCATGCAGAACTTTCCCTCAATACCCTACACCAGGTTGATAATTTTATACCTTTGCCGTTGATCACTCAAGTACGGAGGGGTTGATTATTCAAATAGAGAGGGTTGATAACTTTTAGCCCGAAAAAAAAGTCGTCGAAACATATTAACATGGGTGCTAGTTTTGAAGATCTCGTCGAGACGGATTTATTGGTGAAAGCGGATCTTAATTTGGAGTTGTCGTTTGAAAATTAAAACGTTTTAAACTTTTAAATTTGTTCCTTTTTGCATGCATGCAAATGTACGGCAAGGTAAAACACGTTTGCTCCTAATCATGTCTGAAACCGATCGCTCGCTAATCTCCTAGCGATCGAGCGCCAGCTAGGGCAGCCCGTCATAGTGGGGAGTAACATAGAGTAATAATATGCACATGTTACTAATCTATATTACTACATTCATAGTGGAGAGTAACATATGTGTGGTGTCATGCAAACTTATATTTATTATATTATAGACTAATCTTGTCTTAGACTAGCCACAATGGAAATATCATAGATAGTATCATGCATGCCATGTAGGCAAAAATATGATGTGGCATATCAATTAATGTGGAGAGAGGTGAGAGTACTATTATAGGTAGATACCATATCATAGCACGTAAAACTATAAATTTTAGTGGCAAACACATCATGTACATATATTTGCATTGAGATTGTACAAAACATTACATGGAAGTATGATACTAATTCATGATACTATGCATTGTAGTTGTTGTATCATAAACTACTACTCCCTCCAGTCCGAATTATTGTACGTGATGCTCTTCTTACAAATCGCCCATTCTAATTTTCCCGACAAACAACCGACTTCTCCGCGTCGTCTCTATCCCTAAAATTCGTCCCTCCCCGCTGCTCCCCCGCTGGCCACCACGCTCTCGCCCGCGCGGCCTGCTCCGCCCCTCCCTCGCCGGCCGCCTTAGTTCCTCATCATCTCCCCGCCTTCCTTCCTCAGCCTTCCACCAACCATAACCCAACGAGCAGGAAGCGAAGATGAAAGGGATCCCTTTTCCCCCAAGCGTCTGATTTTGTCGGCTTCAGCGGCGGTGCTCGTGGCAGGCGGGGCGAATCTAGAGGATTGCCTCGCATCCTTGTCAGGATCCTTACCTGTTCATCACCTGGCAAGGATCGACGGCTGAGACCAATCACAACGGTGAGGAGCCAAGGTACCAGTTTAGCCTTCACATAGGGTTTCTGTTCACTGTCCAATCAAGGACAGAGTTGTAATTTGCTTGAGCTTGTTGTGTGGTTATAAACAGCAAGTGGGGTGGTCGGGAGGATCAAGCAATCAAAAACCAAATTATTTTCCTTCTTTATGTCTTTAGATTTATTTCCTTGTTCTTCCTGAGCCAATCGGAGCTCCCACCTATCTCTTCCATGTCCAGGAATTTCGGATCCTTACACTGTGGTATCAGAGCAACGAGCCTCTGCCTATCCCTAACCTACACCCCATCTTCCACCTCTCACGCCGCCGCCACCAAACCAACCACCCACCCATGCCACCATCCATCATCCGGACTCGTTCCCAGGAGAAGATCGCCATGGAACAAGAAGCAGCAGCCAAGCTCGCCGTCGAGGAACAACAATGGCGCGAGGAGGAAGCGATCCAAGAAAACCTCCCCCGCGAGGTGCTCAACATCGGTTGCCGCCTCGAGGAACAGAGGTTGGACACCCGCAAAGCGCTCGACAACATCCACGCCGAGATCGCGAAGCTGGCGCAGTTGGTCATGGCGACCGCGACAGCAACGACCACCGCACCACCACTGACGACACCATCTACCACGCCACCACCGGCCCCAGGTAACCCCGCCTCAGTTTCGGCTCAAAGCCACCAATTTTCGACGCCACCACCACTTCCCTCCTCCGTTCTGTCCCGAATCCTTGAACTGGCGACACCACAGTTCTCTACACCACCACCATCCACCATGCCTCCACCTTCCCTTCCATAGTATGGTATGCCCCTACACTTCGGCCAACTCTCCCCACACCAATTACCCCACCCAATTTTCCCCAACAACACCTCCACCATCACCACCCCGGTCTACACTGTCACCAACCCAATTACCTCCTCTATTCCACCAAATTCTGCAGAAATGTTCCACCTTTCACAAATCACAAACCCCAACACACAGCCTCAGTACTACACACAACCCAGCTCGACACCATTACCACAAACAAGCTACATACCGACCCACAGCCCCTATTACACATACCAGATTGTTCCACACACTCAATACCCTCCCAACACTTATGCTCCTATCATCCAACCAGTCACCAAAATTCAGGCTAACCCCACATACCACCCACCTGCACCAATCAGAGACCGACCAGGCCATAATACCCACCAGGACACACATGCAGAGGTCCACATATGCACTCCACAAATCGAAATTCCACTCTTTTCGGGCGATAATCCTAGGGCTTGGATGCTTGAATGTGATGATCTGTTCAATTTAGCTAACATTCCTACATAACAGAGAGCAAATTGGGGAATTGCTCACATCCGTGGTTAGGCAAAGACTTGGTTAAACAGTTCCAACGTCAACCTTAATGCAGTCACATGGGATGCCCTTTGCCAGGAATTGATTGATCGTTTTCCTGATTCTATTAGTACTGACCCGATGGACCAGATGCAGCAACTGCAACAAATCAACACGGTCAACAACTATACTGACACATTTGAGCAGTGGATGACAGCAATGACGAGGAACCGCCCTTACCTCCCGGCTTATTTCTTTGTCGATCGCTTCATCAGTGGTTTGAAGGACAACATTAAGCACCAAGTGTTATGCCAAAAACCAGAGAACTTGCTGTCAGCATATTGCTATGCTCGCCAATATGAAAAAGTTTTCCTTTCGTCAGTTAGGAGACCACCAAATGCAGCGCTGCATCAGCGGCCTGTTCCGGCACCTCCACAAGGCCCTCAACTCCAAGCACGAGAAAATCGACCTAGGCCTGCTGTTGCGGTCAGAAACCCACCGGCGAGCAGCGACGGGCAACACAGTAGAGCCGGGAGGCTCCCAGGACTGCGGCTGGCCCTGGTCCCTCCGAGCGACGGCCCGCAAAGACTCGGCACGCACGTCCGATGCTGGTGCAAGGGCGTGCCACCTGACCTATACCTGGTCAGGAAGGTGATGGATGTGTCTCGCTTAGTTTCCTGCATGGCATACACGTAAACATTAAATACGAGCCTCGATCGGCTCTCAGGTTGTCCTGTGAATCGACTCAAAGAGCCGATCCACCCATGATTCGCACGAGGTGTACGAATATATGGTGGTCCTGCTTGATCAATATAAAGCTAAAACGATCTACTACGATTTAGGGTTTTCACCACATAATCGGAACATCCTACTCGTGATTGAGCCTGGCGGCCACGCACGGTGATCGTAAACCGTCCCGAGACAAGGCCTAAAAACCAACACGAGGTTGATCCCCGGAACATCCTGTCTAGGGCTAGCAAACTACACCCTACGCGCCACTGGATCCTTCAATTCGTTTGTAAGGCCTAACTATGCAGATATTAAACTAATCCTTGAAGAACAAGGAGCAACCATAACGGATCGGATCTACTAAATAATGATCAAGCGGGGTGCCGCCCCTACACCTAAGATAGGTGTAAGGGCGGCTAGATGTCTCAGGGTTGCACGACGACCGCCTATGATCCGATGAACACTGCTACCCCTAACACATCTAAGATAACTACGTTGCTCGCCATCAAAAAGGCTTCAGTACGAGCAACGCATGAATAGCGAATAAACTTGTACTGCCTAGATCGCAAGATGCGATCTAGGCAGCATGATGCTTACCCGGAAGAAACCCTCGAGACAAGGGAGTTGGCGATGCGCCTGGATTGGTTTGTGGTGAACGTGATTGTTGTTTATTTCATAAACCCTAGATACATATTTATAGTCCGTAGACTTTCTAACGTGGGAATAATCCCAACCGTGCACGAGCCAAACTCTAACTAACCGACACGTATCCTACTATATTACAGATACACGGGCGAACTAGCCCAAACTTTGCATATAAGGCCGATTCATGTATTCCTTCCATGTATATTCTTCAAGCCCATCTTGATCGCGGCCCACCTCTAACTCGGTCAAATTCTGGTGATAACACATGCCCCCCTGGTTTTGGAATTGATAATTCCAAAATCACTCTGTTTTTTCTTCGTCGGGTCATATCGTGGCAGAACCGTCGCAGTATCCTTCATCATGATGCCTTGCCTTCTCAACTTCTCCGCGTGACCTGGCAGTTTTTTTTTTGTTGGGCACCACTTCCTCGGAAACTGCTGTGGCATTAAATTTCCACTATATCCCCTTTTATTTAACCGCTCCAAACAGTTTGCTTCTCCATCCCCTTCGCATTAGCACTCCAAAAGCCCTCCTGCGCCACCATGTCTTCTTCTTCCTCTACCTCATCGGGCCTTTTCACCCAATCCTCCTCCTCCCGCGAGCCGACGCCGGAGTGGAACCCGGAGGAGGCCCATGCGGCCAACATCCGTCGCGCCATCGAAGCCGGGGAAGAATCCAGCCACGACTTCTCCGTCTGGTCTGAGGACGACAAGTCCTCGACCGACGGGGAAAGTGACCTCCGCTTCCTCGCCGACGGGGAAACCCCGTAGATAGGACCCTTAGCATAGGATCAGCAGTAGTAGATGGGGCAATGTACCCCCTAGTATTTCCTTTTGAGAGCAATCAGCTCTTTATGTAAGAAATCCTATTTATCAATGAAGAATTTCCCTCAATTTGATTTTGCCGATTTCCTTTAAGCTAATTTAGCCGATTCCCCCTCATACTGATTCTGCCGATTTGTTCACTTAGCCAATGCTCAATGAGCCGATGTCAACGCATCGGTCCTTCACAATCTATCCTTCAACTCTTCGAATGATGACTTTGAGATCTGGTGGATCACGTAGAGTCTTCAAGAGAGCCCTTAAACTCCTCCCACCAGCTCCAGTGATCCTCTTCTGCAAGAACTCACCATTTTTGAAGAAGGTTGCGACGAAGGATCAGCCGATGACACCCCAATCGGCTTCTAAAACAGAGCATCTACCAGGCCAGCTGCCCCCCGAGCCTCAGTCAAGGCGAGAATAGCGGTGAGGATGCACAGATCAGACAAAGGGCTTTGAACTCAGGTAACTCTGAGACAGCCACCATGCCGAGCCAGCCAAACTTTCCCCCCATCGATCGCCTCCTCCTCCGTTGAAAGCCGATATTGTAGACGAAACATCAACGGTTTAAAAAGGCTGCCATGCATGCCAAAACTGACGCTTCTGACAGTACCGATGAACTGGCGCAAAGGGTTGGAAGTCCTCGAAGAGAAAGTTTGGGCCCCAAAATCGGCTCATTGCGGCTGAGGGAGTTCTCATTGTCCACTCCCTCAAGGAAGTAGAAGGCATTGAAGCTGAACTGAAGACCGACTTGGTGAAAATCCGCGTCTTGGACACGCAGCTGGTAGATCTTGTGTAATTTGCACTAGAGTCGATGGCTGTGCATCGGCTTTATACCATGAGATTTTTTTTTACTGGCCGATTTTCTATCGGCCCCCAATATTTCACTGCACATGTATCGCACATGTTCGTCTGCACATGTTCGTCTGACTAGGTGCCCCCCGAGCCGAATCTGCCAGGTAACTGCGGATATCGGCTCTGTAGTTAGCCAAGGCACTGTATCTGAACGTCGGCTCCATTAGGACTAATGTTGACTCTCATCAGCCGACGTAAAACCGCTGCCCATTAGATCGACGTTGGACACAGGCATAATGTGTGGTGAGGATAATTTTGGCCGATTGCTGGAATCGGCCTCCATGTCGATTGAATCGCTCAATGAAGGTTTTGTAATGTTCCTCCATAGATCTTTGGGGCCGATCCCAAGGATCGGCCTCGCCACGTTTGTCCATAGGTTTGTTCTTGCTATACGGTCAGGCCGGTGGATAAGACCAGCCTAACCCCATCCTTTGTCACGTCAATGCGCTCATGATCGTCCAAATTGATGCACGAGAGTGGCTCTTGGCCTGCTTTGTCTCCCAAGCGTTCATGCCAGCCGATGAAATCTCGGCTGAGTCATCTGCAAGGATGCCCTCTACCACATCTCCATCCTTTGTATTACGCATTGGTGCATCGTGGATGGAATGCAACAGTTGGCGTGGATCCAATCTCTTCCCAGCAGGACAGCATAGGTGCTCTTGCTATCGACAATAAAGAACGTCGTAGGGATGGTTTTCCTTCCTACGGTCAGATCCACGTTCAGAACACCTTGTGCGTCAGACGCTTGGCCGTTGAAATCGCTCAGTGTCACGTTGGTCTTGATCAGATCCGAGCTAGAGCGTCCCAACCGATGTAGCATGGAGTATGGCATAATGTTGACTGCCGCTCCGGTGTCCACCAGCATCTTGTTGACAGGCTGCCCATTGATATAACCTCGCAAGTACAGGGCCTTCAGATGCCTGTAGCTTCTTTCTCGTGGCTTCTCAAAGATAACCGGCCGTGGGCCGCAGTCAAGTTGTGCCACGGGTGCCTCGTCTAATCCTGGAGCACTAAACTCCGTCGGAAGGATGAACACCATGTTTGTGCCAGCCGATGTTTCATCATCGGCTTTCCTTTGCTTGGGGCGCCACTCCATTTTTTGTGGTCGACCCTCTTCATCCAGGCTTCGCTGAATTTTCGTGGCCAGATCAGGCCGCGCCTTCCTTAGCGTGTGCAGGTATAACCTTTCGGCTTCCTCCAAGCCACGCAGTCGCTGAACCCTACGCTTTTGGGAACGGCTGAGTCCATCAGGGCACCACCTTGGCCGGTGGTACCTGTCTTCTTCTTCTTCTTCATCATCGTCTTCCAAATCCTCGAGATCTTCCACCCGAGGGGACTCAGCGTGCTTGTACCGAGGCGGGAGAGGCCCTAGACGTTTAAACACGGACACGTTAGCTGCATCCTTCCTCTTCTGTCTACATTCTGGGCAGTTGCCGATGGTAGGCAATCGGCTCATTCCTGAATCCCAGCAGTGTCTGAAGAAGGGACAGTCCCAGTGCCTATCCTCGTCGTCTTGCTCCCTTGACTTTTCCTTGGCGTGGCGCTCATATCTCTCCTCGTCGCGATCATGCCGACGACGTCTCCTGGCGTCCCTAGCCAGACGATCTCTTTCATCATCATTGTTGGGTCATCGGCGTTGGTCATATTGACTCACATACTTGTTGAGGAGGTGATCAGAGAGAGGTCGCTGATATCTCACGTTCCTCACTTCTCCCTCTGTGATGTAGCGCTTGCCATCGTGACGGAGCCGATCGCGTGGAACGGCTTCCTCTGTGTCCTTGCTACGAGAGCAGCTGCCCTCGTCTCCGTCCTTACCAGAGTGGTGTCCAGGTCCTACCATGTTGATGTTGAACGAGAATCTTGGCTGGCACCCTCCAGGGTAAGTGCACTCCACCATGTTAACGGCGGGGAAGGGGTGAGTGTCGACTTTCATGGCGTACTGGTTGAAAGTTAGACGTCCTTGTTCTATCGCCATTTGGATCTGCTGACGCCACACCCTGCAGTTGTTGGTGGTATGGGAGAACGAGTTATGCCATTTGCAGTATGGCTTTCCGTTCAGCTCCTGTACCGTGGGGATTTTGAGGCCTTCGGGTAACTTCAGCTGCTTCTCCTTAAGTAAGAGGTCGAAGATTTGCTCAGTTTTAGTTACGTCAAAATCAAACCCTCTGGGCGGACCTGGTGGCTTAACCCATTTGCAGGACACGGGGGTTGCCCCCCGAGTCCATTCAGCCACTGCTACCTCTTGATCTCCCGCAGAGCCTTCGTCTTCATCCGCCTCAACCAGGACTACCGCACGCTTGAATTTGTCCTGGTACAAGTCTGGGTGGCGCTGTTCATATAACGACAGTTTCTGAACCATGTGCGCCAGTGAAGGGTAGTCTGCTTGGGAGGCCATATCCTTGATTGGTGATGCAAGGCCCACCACTGCCAACTCGACTGCTTCTTTTTTAGTCACACGAGCCGAATAACATCGGTTCCTAACAGTTCTGAAGCGCTGGACGTATTCTGCCACAGTTTCTCCACGCTTCTGACGTACTTGTGCTAGATCGGCAATGCCGGCCTCGGAAGCCTCGGAGTGATACTGCATGTGGAACTGCTCTTCCAACTGCTTCCACATCCGGATTGAGTCTGGTGGCAGCGATGTGTACCACCCGAAAGCCGATCCTGTGAGGGACTGTGCGAAGAACCTCACACGCAGCTCATCTGCTGCTGAGATCGTGCCCAGCTGTGCACAATATCGGGTCACATGCTCGATGGAGCTGGAACCATCTGATCCATTAAACTTGGAGAAATCAGGGAGCCGATATTTGGGTGGTAGCGGGATCAACTCGTACTCGTTGGGGTACGGCTTGGAATAGCCGATTGTCCTCCTTTTCGGCACCATGCCGAACTGGTCTCTCAAGATGGTACTGATCTGATCCGCGGTGCTGGCTGCAGGAGTCGAACTCTGAAGATTCGCTGGAGTGGCATACTTAGCCAGCCATGCTTGCTTTTCCAGCCCTGAGCCAACTGCAGGAGCTGAGCTCTGGAGGTTTGTCGGAGTGGCATACTTAGCTAGCCACGTCTGCTTCTCAAGATCTGTTCCCGAAGTTCCTCCTGTTGTTCCAGAGGTCCCTGCTGTTGCAGTCTGGTTTGTGAGTGCCCGATTCTTTGCAGTGCAGCACGTATGTGCACGTGTATCCGTGAGGGATCTCCTTCGGCGCCTCATGCAAGAACTGGTAGTCACTAGGGTCACCACCGATCTTGTAGACGACGTATGCCGGTGAATTCGGCACTTCTGGTGCTGCCAACGCGAATGGCAGCGGTGGATGGGACTGGAGTGGCATCTCTCCTTGGTAAGTCCCCAGAGCTGGTCCTGACGGAGAGTACTGATGCCTCATGATTTCCTGGATCACCCGAAGAGCGACACGCTCCAAAGTGTTCACCAGGCTCTCGGAATGGCGGTGTAGCGAATGAGCTACCATGAAGTTAACCTCCTGACGCAGGGACCTGGTGCGTTCTTCTGACGGGGCGGACAGGTCCACTCCCTCGAGCGCGCCTTCAGGTGAGAACCCTTTCCACCTGATGCCATGTGAGCGGGTTCTGTGAAAAGAGCCGATGAGTTCGGCTTCGAGGATTGCTTTGACCTCGTCATACTTCTTCTTGAGCTCCTCGGTCAGATCCTCATACGTGACTGGGGTGCCGTCCGCCATCTCAGATGTAGATGGCGATGCGGTTGATGTCGAAGACTGTCCCACCGAGCGTGCCAGAATGTGTTGCGGTCAGAAACCCACCGGCGAGCAGCGACGGGCAACACAGTAGAGCCGGGAGGCTCCCAGGACTGCGGCTGGCCCTGGTCCCTCCGAGCGACGGCCCGCAAAGACTCGGCACGCACGTCCGATGCTGGTGCAAGGGCGTGCCACCTGACCTATACCTGGTCAGGAAGGTGATGGATGTGCCTCGCTTAGTTTCCTGCATGGCATACACGTAAACATTAAATACGAGCCTCGATCGGCTCTCAGGTTGTCCTGTGAATCGGCTCAAAGAGCCGATCCACCCATGATTCGCACGAGGTGTACGAATATATGGTGGTCCTGCTTGATCAATATAAAGCTAAAACGATCTACTACGATTTAGGGTTTTCACCACATAATCGGAACATCCTACTCGTGATTGAGCCTGGCGGCCACGCACGGTGATCGTAAACCGTCCCTAGACAAGGCCTAAAAACCAACACGAGGTTGATCCCCGGAACATCCTGTCTAGGGCTAGCAAACTACACCCTACGCGCCACTGGATCCTTCAATCCGTTTGTAAGGCCTAACTATGCAGATATTAAACTAATCCTTGAAGAACAAGGAGCAACCATAATGGATCGGATCTACTAAATAATGATCAAGCGGGGTGCCGCCCCTACACCTAAGATAGGTGTAAGGGCGGCTAGATGTCTCAGGGTTGCACGACGACAGCATATGATACGATGAACAATGCTAACCCTAACACATCTAAGATAACTACGTTGCTCGCCATCAAAAAGGCTTCAGTACGAGCAACGCATGAACAGCGAATAAACTTGTACTGCCTAGATCGCAAGATGCGATCTAGGCAGCATGATGCTTACCCGGAAGAAACCCTCGAGACAAGGGAGTTGGCGATGCGCCTGGATTGGTTTGTGGTGAACGTGATTGTTGTTTATTTCATAAACCCTAGATACATATTTATAGTCCGTAGACTTTCTAACGTGGGAATAATCCCAACCGTGCACGAGCCAAACTCTAACTAACCGACACGTATCCTACTATATTACAGATACACGGGCGAACTAGCCCAAACTTTGCATATAAGGCCGATTCATGTATTCCTTCCATGTATATTCTTCAAGCCCATCTTGATCACGGCCCACCTCTAACTCAGTCAAATTCTGGTGATAACACCTGCAAATGACAGACCACGAGCTCCTCGAAAATGTTGGTACTGCCCAGATAACTATATGTCAGGACACAACTGTCCGGGAATGCAGTGAGCCATCAACGCAATCACACTGCAGGACGACTCAGATGCTGATATGGATGAGGTTAATGCGATGATATCAGCTGCTAAAGGCATCCAAGAACAACCAGTGCAGGATAAAGAGCCAGATGACAAGGCAATGCAAATATCAGCTGCGGCTTACGCTGGTCTGCCCAGTGATTCCACCATTTCATTGCTGCTCAACATAAAAGGGTCTCATGCCATTGCTATAGCAGACACAGGGAGTACAAATACATTCATTATTTGCTCTCAAACACAACATCAAGCTGACGGATATAGCTCCAAGATCAGTTACAGTAGCTGGTGGAGGACAGCTTGCTTGCACTGCTGTTGCTCACGGCTGTCAGTTTTCACTCCAAGGCAGGCAACTCAGTATATATTTAGAATCCTGGATCTCCAAGGAGCTGACATTATGCTAGGTGTTAACTGGTTCAAACAATATAATCCAGTGACCTTTGATTTCATTGAGCGTTCACTGACCATCAGTATAGAGGACAAGAAGCACACGTTCCAAGACCACATCCTCTCGACCGACAACTTAATTATCTCGGCTGAGTACGGCAACAAACTGCTGGAGCAAGGAGCCACCGGCTACCTCTTAGTGCCAACCTTGGACGCTGACAACAACACATGCACCACAACAGTGCCAGTAACACCTGCAGATTTATAAGAATTGTTGGAAAAATTCTCTGACATCTTCCAGGAACCAAGTGGTCTTCCACCTCAGAGAGCTTGTGACCACAGCATTCCCCTCATACCTGGAGCCAAACCACCCAATATTCGGCCTTACCGCATGTCTCACTCTCAAAAGGATGCAATTGAGCAGCTGTTATCACCAGAATTTGACCGGATCAGAGGTGGGCCGCGATTGGAGATGGGCTTGAAGAATATACATGGAAGGAATACATGAATCGGCCTTATATGCAAAGTTTGGGCTAGTTTGCCCGTGTATCTGTAATATAGTAGGATACGTGTCGATTAGATAGAGTTTGGCTCGTGCCCGGTTGGGATTATTCCCACGTTAGAAAGTCTACGGACTATAAATATGTATCTAGGGTTTATGAAATAAACAACAATCACGTTCACCACAAACCAATCTAGGCGCATCGCCAACTCCCTTGTCTCGAGGGTTTCTTCCGGGTAAGCATCATGCTGCCTAGATGGCATCTTGCGATCTAGGCAGTACACGTTTATTCGCTGTTCATGCGTTGCTCGTGCTGAAGCCTTGTTGATGGCGAGCAACGTAGTTATCTTAGATGTGTTAGCGTTAGCATTGTTCATCGTATCATATGCTGTCGTCGTGCAACCCTTAGACGTCTAGCCGCCCTTACACCTATCTTAGGTGTAAGGGCGGCACCCCGCTTGATCATTATTTAGTAGATCCGATCCGTTATGATTGCTCCTTGTTCTTCAAGGATTAGTTTAATATCTGCATAGTTAGGCCTTACAAACGGGTTGAAGGATCCAGTGGCGCGTAGGGTGTAGTTTTCTAGCCCTAGACAGGATGTTCCGGGGATCAACTTCGTGTTGGTTTTTAGGCCTTGTCTAGGGTCGGTTTACGATCACCGTGCGTGGCCGCTAGGCTCAATCACGAGTAGGATGTTCCGATTATGTGGTGAAAACCCTAAATCGTAGTAGGTCGTTTTAGCTTTATATTGATCAAGCAGGACCACCATATATTCGTACACCTCGTACGGATCATGGGTGGATCGGCTCTTTGAGCCGATTCACAGGACAACCTGAGAGCCGATCGAGGCTCGTATTTAATGTTTACGTGTATGCCATGCAGGAAACTAAGCGAGGCACATCCATCACCTTCCTGACCAGGTATAGGTCAGGTGGCACGCCCTTGCACCAGCATCGGACATGCGTGCCGAGTCTTTGCGGGCCGTCGCTCGGAGGGACCAGGGCCAGCCGCAGTCCTGGGAGCCTCCCGGCTCTACTGTGTTGCCCGTCGCTGCTCGCCGGTGGGTTTCTGACCGCAACACATTCTGGCGCGCCCAGTGGGACAGTCTTCGACATCAACCGCATCGCCATCTACATCTGAGATGGTGGAAAGCACTCCAGTCACGTACGAGGATCTGACCGAGGAGCTCAAGAAGAAGTATGACGAGGTCAAAGCAATCCTCGAAGCCGACCTCATCAGCTCTTTTCACAGAACCCGCTCACATGGCATCAGGTGGAAAGGGTTCTCACCTGAAGGCGCGCTCGATGGAGTGGACCTGTCCGCCCCGTCAGGAAAACGCACCAGGTCTCTGCGTCAGGAGATTAACTTCATGGTAGCTCATTCGCTACACCGCCATTCTGAGAGCCTGGATTTGATCCACCTCGACGATCTCAGCCTCGTCGTCCTCGTCTCTGCCCGTCACCAGCCGACTGCTCAAAGCACGAATTTCAGCCAGATCGGTCTTCAGATTGGCTGTGAGGCCTTTTGCTTCCTCTTGAGAGCGAGCAATGAGGGTTTCCTTGTCTTGGATAAGTTGCTTGGTCTCCCTGACCCTCTTTTCAAGGTCCTCCAGTTCCTTGCACAGGATCTCGAGTTCGACACTATTGGTAGAAGTGTCGGTTTTGGCGTCTAAAGCGGCCTTCTTCTCGTTGAGCCGTTGACACTTTTCTGCAATATCGGCTCTCAACGGAAGCTGGGCGTGCCGAAGAATAATTCTTTGACGAGCCGACTGCACCCTTGACCTGAAAACCGACAAAGTTACAGCCGGCCAAAGCTTAACCTGCAGCATCACCGGGAGATGGGGCTGGATGTCTTCGAGGATGCCCTTGACTGCCTCGGGGTTTTCGACCAGGGTTTCGACCGAGGAGGAGAGCAAAACCTTGAGACGCTGGAGCGGACCATGGACCGCGCTAGGGCTTGGCTCTTCACCTACTTTGGAAGTAGCTGGCTCGATGGAGTCGGGATCGAACGTTAGCAAGCTTGAAAGATCACAACCCTGACAGACGAGCAAGAGCAGTATGAGCATACAACAAAGAAAAAGGGTAGGCCCGAGAGAGTGGAGCGTACTTCTCCGAAAGAAGGAAGAGCAGCCGATGTTGTGACAATCGGCTTTTCGGTGGACTGGTCCAAGTTAGCCACTTGGTCAGCCACGCTCGTCGAGGTGGTTAGGCCTAGCGTGGCGGATGCCATCGGTACCTCTTCAACGTCCCCGCTAGAGGTCCCATTAGTCTGCAAAAGAAATGGTGAGCCGATCCAAGTAGCGACGGGACGGCATGGAATATGAGCTGTTGAAGTAATTACATTTGAAACCTCCTGGCTCGGCGAGGAAACTCGTGGGTCTTTGCGAGCCCTTTTGACGCATCGACGCTTCACGCGTGACCCTGTTTTGATCGGAGCTTGAAGGTCAGCAGGCTCGGGAGTCGACCTTTTCCTAGAAGCCGACGTTGGCGAGTCCGTCTGGCTCTGAGTGGTGGATCTCCCAGAATCGCCCGGGGTGGAGTCCCTTGGGCTGGACTGTGCTTCCTCGCTGGAGTTCTCTTCAGTGGAAGTCTGTAAGAAGAGGTACAACCATGTTACAAAAGACTGGGAAGACTGGGAAGGCAAATGAATTTGGTCGAGGCACGAGTCAGCTTACATGCAAGCTTGCTTGGACAGGAGCTTTGCGCTTCAGGGTCTTTCTGGCAGCTACTTTCCTCACTACCTTCCTCTCCTGGATTGAGGCTCGGGGTGCAACAGGCCCCGAAGATGCTTTATCTTTGGGAGCCGATTTCGGTGAAATCGGTTGGCTCTGCACTATGACCTTCAACAAGGGGGGCGAGCTCTGGCAGAAGAGAACCACCGGGGCTGGTGGAAGGAACTTGAAGGGGGAGCCATCGGCTTGCTTGGGCTCTGGACCATCCTGTTGCTGCCAAGAAATAGAGTCAGGTTACGGACAATCATCATGAGCCATTGCGAGTAATTTATGTGGAATGGTACCTGGTGTGCAGGAACGTCATAGTCGGCATCAAGTTGCTTCAGCAATGGTCCTAGAGCTCTTCTGAAGGCGTGGGTCTTCCACATGGACCACCAAGTCTCGAAACCATCGGTAGTGGTGGTGAAACAGAGGTTATGAGGAATTGGAATGGCCAGAGCGTCAAAGAAGGTATAGCACCTTTGGCCAGTAAGAATGTCAGGCAGTTCAACTCTGCTTCCTGTCAGGTGGTGGAGAAAGAAGTGTGGGGGCACTTGCCCAAGACCAAGCTGCCGGGCTACTACCACCGGTTGGTAAGGCTCATAACCAGGCTTGATGATCCTGTTTGAGGTACTCATACCAACTGGGAGAAAGCAAGGACGGATCATGATAGAGTACAAGTGCCGGGTGTTAGCGTCATCGGCAAGGCTGTCTAATCGGAAGGAGACTGGATTCTCAAAGTTTTCCGATTCAGTATAGGGAAAGAATAGGGGGTTGTCCAGGCCTTGGAAGAAAATCTTGAACCACTCTGCTGCTTCCTTGGGGATCAACCTGCTGCCTGGGAGACTATACAGAGCTTGACCATAGCTAGTGCATCGGATATCCTTCCCATTTGCATCTGGGAAGGTGCAGGTGGCCAAAGGGGGGAAGTTTGGGATCTGGTTTTGAAAGTACAGCTGAGCCCATAACTGAATAAACCACCAGGGGCCTCCTGTTTTAACTGTCTTTTGGGAGAACAGTTTGACGGACATCAGTTGAAGAGATCGATAGACCTCTCCAAGGAGCAGTTTTCCGAGGCCAAGGTGAGTACCTTTGGCGAGCTCGTAGGCCAGGGAAAGGTAATTCTTGGTTGGGGCAAGTGAAGGACCACAAAATATGAAGTGTTCCAACCAGAAGTTCAAGAAGGCCGTGTGCTCTCTTTATGTCACAGGGCCTTTGGTTTTCATATAACGCCTGAGGTAGGCGCCCCAGCTTGTACACTCTGTTATAGAGGAAAGGGTGAAAGGGACATTTGGCAATTTAAAGGCAGAGGGGCTTGGAGATGCAATGTCCAGGCCTGTGATCATGGCCACGTCCAGCAGAGTTGGCGTCATGGGGCCATGGCCGAACATGAAGCAATTCAGTGCATCAGACCAAAAGTAGCCGATGGTTTTCAGGATGTTCTCATTCTTTTCAAGAGGAGATAGTGATAATGATAAGGCATCGACTATCCCTATCGCGTCCCAGGTAGCATAGTGTGTTTTAGACACTCTACTGTACCATGCCACCCAACCTTCGGGAGGATTAGGCCAGGCTCGCAGGCAGTAGGCCCAGGAAGTCAGATCTAAATTCTGATTCACGAAGGGGATTCTATTGGCCTCGCATGAGATTAGGTGAGCGGGACTCTCAGAAGAACGGGGGCCAAGACACATAGAGTTTGGGAGAGAAGGGTGCGGCAGCAGGATGTCTGAAACCTAATATTGATAACGGAATAGGACATTAATTCAGGTGTTCGCTGTTTACTCCTAACATTGATTCGAATGGCGAGGAGGCGGTTGAGGATTACCTTCAGACCGGAGACCATGGCGTTGGCGTTGGATGATTCCGCCATTTGATGCGCTGAGGAATTGGGACGGCGCGGTTGAGATCTGAGATTCGTGGAGCTGCTTGGGCGGCGATTTTGGGATCTGAGTTTGCTTTCTCAGACGGAGGTCGCAGGTTACCGTTTGGAGGAGCAATTAGGTTGGCCTTACTCTTGTTTTATCATAGAGGCTGATGTGATGCCATCGGCTCTTTCGGGGAGTGTTTGACTTCGACTATCGGTAAAATTAAATAGAAGCACTCCTTCATTAATAAGAGGGGTTTTTTTAGATTGGTGATGAGATCAAGGAGGCAAGACGCCACGACATGACCAGACGAAGGAAAAGCAGAATGATTTTGGAATTGTCATTTCCAAAACCAGGGGGGCATGTGTTATCACCAGAATTTGACCGGATGAGAGGTGGGCCGCGATTGGAGATGGGCTTGAAGAATATACATGGAAGGAATACATGAATCGGCCTTATATGCAAAGTTTGGGCTAGTTTGCCCGTGTATCTGTAATATAGTAGGATACGTGTCGATTAGATAGAGTTTGGCTCGTGCCCGGTTGGGATTATTCCCACGTTAGAAAGTCTACGGACTATAAATATGTATCTAGGGTTTATGAAATAAACAACAATCACGTTCACCACAAACCAATCTAGGCGCATCGCCAACTCCCTTGTCTCGAGGGTTTCTTCCGGGTAAGCATCATGCTGCCTAGATGGCATCTTGCGATCTAGGCAGTACACGTTTATTCGCTGTTCATGCGTTGCTCGTGCTGAAGCCTTGTTGATGGCGAGCAACGTAGTTATCTTAGATGTGTTAGGGTTAGCATTGTTCATCGTATCATATGCTGTCGTCGTGCAACCCTTAGACGTCTAGCCGCCCTTACACCTATCTTAGGTGTAAGGGCGGCACCCCGCTTGATCATTATTTAGTAGATCCGATCCGTTATGATTGCTCCTTGTTATTCAAGGATTAGTTTAATATATGCATAGTTAGGCCTTACAAACGGGTTGAAGGATCCAGTGGCGCGTAGGGTGTAGTTTGCTAGCCCTAGACAGGATGTTCTGGGGATCAACTTCGTTTTGGTTTTTAGGCCTTGTCTAGGGTCGGTTTACGATCACCGTGCGTGGCCGCCAGGCTCAATCACGAGTAGGATGTTCCGATTATGTGGTGAAAACCCTAAATCGTAGTAGGTCGTTTTAGCTTTATATTGATCAAGCAGGACCACCATATATTCGTACACCTCGTACGGATCATGGGTGGATCGGCTCTTTGATCCGATTCACAGGACAACCTGAGAGCCGATCGAGGCTCGTATTTAATGTTTACGTGTATGCCATGCAGAAAACTAAGCGAGGCACATCCATCACCTTCCTGACCAGGTATAGGTCAGGTGGCACGCCCTTGCACCAGCATCGGACGTGCGTGCCGAGTCTTTGCGGGCCGTCGCTCGGAGGGACCAGGGCCAGCCGCAGTCCTGGGAGCCTCCCGGCTCTACTGTGTTGCCCGTCGCTGCTCGCCGGTGGGTTTCTGACCGCAACAGCAGCTCATACAGAAAATGCTCAAAAATTCAGAAATCAGACTCAACAATAGTCCATTTTCTTCACCAGCCATATTAGTGAAGAAAAAAAGACAAATCATGGCGATTATGTGTCGACTACAGGGGACTTAATGAGCTCACTATCAAAAACAAATTCCCCATACCTGTGATAGAGGATCTGTTAGATGAGCTCCATGGTGCGACAATTCTTTCCAAGCTTCACCTACGGTCTAGATATCATCAGATCAGGATGAAACCTGAGGACATCCACAAGACAGCTTTCTCGACACACCTTGGTCACTATGAATATCTGGTCATGCCCTTTGGATTGAGCAACGTGCCTGCAACATTCCAAGAGTTGATGAATTCAATTTTTGCTAAATACATCGGAAGCTTTGTCTTGGTCTTTTTCGATGATATCTTGGTGTATAGCAAGATACCTCAAGAACATTGGAGATATCTATGGCTGGTCCTCAAAACCCTACAGCTGCATAACTTGAAGTCCAAGCTCAACAAGTGCACTTTTGGCCAACCTACTGTCGCGTACTTGGGCCATATAATCTCAGCTGACGGTGTGGCTACTGATCCCGAGAAGATCAAGGACATCATCAACTGGCAAGAACCAAAAACCCTGAAGAAGCTTTGTGGTTTCCATGGTTTAACTGGCTATTACCGCCGTTTCATCAAAGGATATGCTACCATCTGCCAGCCTCTACACCAAGCTCTCAAGAAGGATTCCTTTGTATGGGGAGAAGCACAACAAATAGCCTTCGACACTCTCAAGCAAGCTATGACAACACCACCCCTATTGGCCTTACCAAATTTCCAAATACCTTTCATTTTGGAAACAGATGCCTGTGCTACTGGAGATGGAGCTGTCATCATGCAGGAAGGAAAACCTCTGGCATTTTTCAGTAAAGGACTTGGTCCAGTCAACAGTGCCCTGTCAATTTATGAAAAAGAAGCTCTGGCCATACTGCTAGCAGTAAAGAAATGGCGCCATTATTTCTTGGGCAACAAATTGATCATAAGAACAGATCAAAGGAGTTTGAAATATGTTGGCAGCCAGAGATTAATTGAAGGGGTGCAACACAAACTCATGCTTAAATTGTTAGAGTTTGACTACCAAATTGAGTATAAGAAGGGGGTAGAAAACACAGCAGCCGATGCCTTATCCCGTCAGTTCCAACAAAATGAGGACGACTCTTGTTCCCTCATCTCTCAGGCGATCCCTGCTTGGACTGAAGATATTTCACTCTCATATGAAAAGGATGAAGCCTGTACCAAGCTACTGCAAGAGCTAGCCATAAACAAAGACTCCAACCCCAAATTCTCCCTGCACAATGGCATTCTTCGGTACAAAGGCAAGCTCTATATTGGCCAGAACACTGATCTCAGGACAAGACTATTCCATGCCTTTCATTCATCATCACTGGGAGGCCACTCTGGTAATCGAGTAACACTACACAAGATAAAGAACCTGTTCTATTGGCCACACCTCAAGCAGTTTGTGCTACAGCAGATGGCAGAATGTCTAACCTGCCAGATCTAAAAAACCGAAAAGGTCCAATACCCTGGTCTCCTCACTCCTCTGGACATTCCCAAAATGAAGTGGTCTGAAATCAGTATGGATTTCGTTGAGGGATTACCAAAGTCACGAGGTCATAATGTTATCTTGGTGGTAGTCGACCGACTAACCAAGTATGCACACTTCCTACCTTTGGCACACCCTTACACGGCACACAAGGTAGCTTCTTTGTTCATTGACAACATATTCAAGCTGCATGGGCCTCCTTCAGTAATTGTCAGCGACCGAGACACGTTTTCACCAGCATCATATGGAAAGAAATTTTCTCGGCACTACAAGTTTCTCTGAAGTTCTCTACATCCCATCACCCTGAAATAGATGGCCAGACGGAACACGTCAATCAATGCCTTGAGTAGTATCTTCGCTGCATGGCCTTCAAAGAACCAAAAAAATGGGCTGATTGGTTGCCAGTGGCTGAGCTTTGGTACAACTGTGTGTATCACACAGCCATCAAAATGTCACCGTTTGAAGAATTGTATGAATATGCTTCTCCACACATTCAAACTCTGTCTATTCCCTGCAATGTGCAACAAGAAGTCCAAGTCACAATTGCTGAAAAGGATCACATGCTCAAAACCCTCCAGCACAACCTGACACAAGCTCAAAACAGATGAAGAAGTTTTCTGACATGAAGCGGACATAAAGAACATTTGAAGTCGGTGACATGGTTTATCTCAAAATGCAGCCCTACAGAGAGACTACCCTTGGTCTGAGAAACGCTTTGAAGTTAACGTCCAAGTGGTATGGCCCATACAGGGTGATGAAGAAGGTTGGTCAAGTTGCATACCAACTGCAGCTCCCACCCAAAACCCTACTACACGATGTCTTCCATGTGAATCAGCTGAAGAAACACCTGGGCAAACAAGCAGTTCTGAATCCAAACCTGCCCCTGGTGACACCGGATGGTAAGGTAAAGACTGCCCATCTCGCTACTCTTGCTCGTCGCCAAGTTCCTCGCAATGCTGGAGATTATGACATACATGTGCCCTGATACGCGTGAAGCACACGTCCGTTGGGAACCCCAAGAGGAAAGTGTGATGCGTACAGCAGCAAGTTTTCCCTCAGTAAGAAACCAAGGTTTATCGAACCAGTAGGAGTCAAGGACCACGTGAAGGTTGTTGGTGACGGAGTGTAGTGCGGCGCAACACCAGGGATTCCGGCGCCAACGTGGAACCTGCACAACACAATCAATGTACTTTGCCCCAACGTAACAGTGAGGTTGTCAATCTCACCGGCTTGCTGTAAACAAAGGATTAAATGTATAGTGTGGAAGATGATGTTTGTTTGCGAAGAACAGTAGAGAACAATGATTGCAGTAGATTGTATTCAGATGTAAAAGAATGGACCGGGGTCCACAGTTCACTAGTGGTGTCTCTCCCATAAGATAAATAGCATGTTGGGTGAACAAATTACAGTTGGGCAATTGACAAATAGAGATGCATACATATCATGATAATTACTATGAGATTTAATCAGGGCATTACGACAAAGTACATAGACCGCTATCCAACATGCATCTATGCCTAAAAAGTCCACCTTCAGGTTAGCATCCGCACCCCTTCCAGTATTAAGTTGCAAACAACAGACAATTGCATTAAGTATGGTGCGTAATGTAATCAACACAAATATCCTTAGACAAAGCATTGATGTTTTATCCCTAGTGGCAACAGCACATCCACAACCTTAGAACTTCTTTGTCAACATCCCAGATTCAATGGAGGCATGAACCCACTATCGAGCATAAATACTCCATCTTGGAGTTACAAGTATCAACTTGGCCAGAGCCTCTACTAGCAACGGAGAGCATGCAAGAACATAAACAACATATATATGATAGATTGATAATCAACTTGACATAGTATTCAATATTCATCTGATCCCAACAAACACAACATGTAGCATTAAAAATAGATGATCATGATCATGATAGGCAGCTCACAAGATCTAACATGATAGCACAATGAGGAGAAGACAACCATCTAGCTACTTCTATGGACCCATAGTCCAAGGATGAACTACTCACGCATCAATCCGGAGGCGGGCATGACGATGTAGAGCCCTCCGGTGATGATTCCCCTCTCCGGCAGGGTGCCGGAGGCGATCTCCTGAATCCCCCGAGATGGGATTGGCGGCGGCGGCGGCGGCGTCTTTGGACGTATTTCCGTATCGTGGCTCTCGGTAATAGGGTTTTCGCGACGGAGAGTTTAAGTAGCCGGAAGGGCAGAGTCGGGGGCGCTCAAGGGGCCCACACCATAGGGCGGCGCGGGCCCCACCCAGGGCACGCGGCCCTATGGTGTCGGCGCCTCGTCGCCCCACCTCGTGTCCTCTTCGGTCTTCTGGAAGCTCCGTGGAAAAATAAGACCCTGGGCGTTGATTTTGTCCAATTCCGAGAATATTTCCTGTGTAGGATTTCTGAAACCAAAAACAGCAGAAAACAGCAACTTGGTTCTTCGGCATCTCGTTAATAGGTTAGTGCCGGAAAATGCATAATAATGATGTAAAGTGTGTATAAAACATGTGAGTATTGTCATAAAAGTAGCATGGAACATAAGAAATTATAGATACGTTTGAGACGTATCAAGCATCCCCAAGCTTAGTTCCTACTCGCCCTCGAGTAGGTAAACGATAACAATGATAATTTCTGAAGTGACATGCTATCATAATCTTGATCAATACTATTGTAAAGCATATGAAGTGAATGAAGTGATTCGAAGCAATGGTAAAGACAATGATTAAACAACTGAATCATATATCAAAGACTTTTCATGAATAGTACTTTCAAGACAAGCATCGGTGAGACTTGCATTGGAGTTAACTCATAAAGCAATAAATTCTTAGTAGAAAGTTTTGAAGCAACACAAAGGAAGATATAAGTTTCAGCAGTTGCTTTCAACTTCAACATGTATATCTCATGGATAATTGTCAACACAAAGTAATATGATGAATGCAAATAAGCAAGTATGTAAGAATCAATGCATACAGTTGACACTAGTGTTTGCTTCTAAGATAGAAAGAAGTAGGTAAACTGACTCAACATAAAGTAAAAGAATGGCCCTTCGCAGAGGGAAGCATGGATTACTATTTTTGTGCTAGAGCTTTTATTTTGAAAACATAGAAATAATTTTGTCAATGGTAGTAATAATTCATATGTGTTATGCATAATACATCTTATAAGTTGCAAGTCTCATGCATAGAATACTAATAGTGCTCGCACCTTGTCCTAATTAGCTTGGATTAACACGGATTATCATTGCATACATATGTTTCAACCAAGTGTCACAAAGGGGTACCTCTATGCCGCCTGTACAAAGGTCCAAGGAGATAAATCACATTTGATTTCTCGTTTTTTAATAAATCTCAACCATGGACATCCATACCGGGACAACATAGAAAACAGATAATGGACTCCTCTTTTTAATGCTTAAGCATTCAACAATAGATAATATTCTCATAAGAGATTGAGGATTTAGTGTCCAAACTGAAACTTCCACCATGATACATGGCTTTAGTTGGCGGCCCAATGTTCTTCTCTAACAATATGCATACTCAAACCATTTGATCATGAAAATCGCCCTTACTTCAGACAAGACGAACATGCATAGCAACTCACATGATATCCAACAAAGGTGTAACAAGTTGATGGCGTCCCCAGAAACATGGTTACCGCTCAACAAGCAACTTATAAGAAATATGATACATAGCAACATATTCAATACCACAATAGTTTTTAAGGCTATTTTCCAATGAGCTATGTATTGCAAAGATAAAGAATGGAATTTTAAAGGTAGCACTCAAGTAATTTACTTTGGAATGGCAGAGAAATACCATGTAGTATGTAGGTATGGTGGACACAAATGGCATAGTTTTTGGCTCAAGGATTTGGATGCACGAGAAGTATTTCCTCTCAGTACAAGGCTTTGGCTAGCAAGGTTGTTTGAAGCAAACACAAGTATGAACCGGTACAGCAAAACTTACATAAGAACATATTGCAAGCATTATAAGACCCTACACTGTCTTCCTTGTTGTTCAAATACTTCACCAGAAAATATCTAGACCTTAGAGAGACCAATCATGCAAACCAAATTTCAACAAGCTCTACGGTAGTTCTTCATTAATGGGTGCAAAGTACATTATGCAAGAGCTTAAACATGATCTATTTGAGCACAACAATTTCCAAGTATCAAATTATTCAAGACAATATACCATTTACCACATGAAGCATTTTCTGTTTCCAACCATATAACAATGAACGAAGCAGTTTCAACCTTCGCCATGAACATTAAGAGTAACACTAAGAACACATGTGTTCATATGCAACAGCGGAGCGTGTCTTTCTCCCATACAAAGAATGATAGGATCCGAGTTTATTCAAACAAAAACAAAAACAAAAGCAAACAGACGCTCCAAGTAAAGCACATAAGATGTGACTGAATAAAAATATAGTTTCACTAGAGGTGACCTGATAAGTTGTCGATGAAGAAGGGGATGCCTTGGGCATCCCCAAGCTTAGACGCTTGAGTCTTCTTGAAATATGCAGGGATGAACCACGGGGGCATCCCCAAGCTTAGACTTTTCACTCCTCTTGATCATATTGTATCATCCTCCTCTCTTGATCCTTGAAAACTTCCTCCACACCAAACTCGAAACAAGCTCATTAGAGGGTTAGTGCATAATCAAAAATTCACATATTCAGAGGTGACATAATCATTCTTAACACTTCTGGACATTGCACAAAGCTACTGAAAGTTAATGGAACAAAGAAATCCATCAAACATAGCAAAACAGGCAATGCGAAATAAAAGGCAGAATCTGTCAAAACAGAACAGTCCGTAAAGACGAATTTTTCTGGGGCACTTAACTGGCTCAGATGAAAAAGCTCAAATTGAATGAAAGTTGCGTACATATCTGAGGATCACACACGTAAATTGGCAGAATTTTCTGAGTTACCTACAGACAGGGCTGCTCAATTTCGTGACAGTAAGAAATCTGTTTCTGCGCAGTAATCCAAATCTAGTATCAACCCTACTATCAAAGACTTTACTTGGCAAAACAATGCAATAAAATAAAGATAAGGAGAGGTTGCTACAGTAGTAAAAACTTCCAAGACTCAAATATAAAATAAAAGTGCAGAAGTAAAATAATGGGTTGTCTCCCATAAGCGCTTTTCTTTAACGCCTTTCAGCTAGGCGCAGAAAGTGTGAATCAAGTATTATCGAGAGATGAAGCATTAACATTATTACCAGGGGAGTTGGGAGTTTTCTCAATAATGCATTGTATCTTATCTATGTAAGTTTTGAGAGGCTCCTCTTTCATTACTCTTAGGCTTGCTATTTTCATCAATCAAATTTTCAGGAACAAGCCAATCAAAATTCTTTTCTAGTGCCTCATGCATTCCTAAGAGCTTACAAGGTATTGGTACTTTAATCTCCCCCTCACAATTAACTTTATTAGTGTACTTTAATCTATCTTTTTCCATCTTTTCAAGGGTATTTGCAAAATTGGTATAAAAGCCAAGCATCTTATGTTGAATAAAGACTTTCCTAGCTTCTCTTGCTACATCACCAAATTCTTTAAGAAGGGTTTCTAAAACAAAATCTCTCTTTTCTCCTTCTTCCATATCACAGAGTGTAAGAAACATATGCTGCATTATGGGGTTGAGATTAACAAATCTAGCTTCCAGCATGTGTACTAAAGAGGCAGTAGCAATTTCAATAGTAGGAGCAAGTTCTACCAAGTGTTTATCTTCAAAATCTTCAACCATACTAACATGAGTGAAAATTGCTTCTATATTATCTCTTCCAATGATAGACCCTTGTCCTAACGGTATATCTTTCAGAGTGAACTTAGGAGGAAACATGATGAAATAAACAAAAGGTAAATAAAGTAAATGCAAGTAACTAAATTTTTTTGTGTTTTTGATATAGAGAACGCAAACAAGATAATAAAGTAAAGCAACTAATTTTTTTGTATTTTTGATATAAAGAAACAAGCAAAGCAGTAAATAAAATAAAGTAAAGCAAGACAAAAACAAAGTAAAGAGATTGGAAGTGAGAGACTCCCCTTGCAGCGTGTGTTGATCTCCCTGGCAACGGCGCCAGAAAACAGTCTTGATACGCGTGAAGCACACGTCCGTTGGGAACCCCAAGAGGAAGGTGTGATGCGTACATCAGCAAGTTTTCCCTCAGTAAAAAACCAAGGTTTATCGAACCAGTAGGAGTCAAGGACCACGTGAAGGTCGTTGGTGATGGAGTGTAGTGCGGCGCAACACCAGGGATTCCGGCGCCAACGTGGAACCTGCACAACACAATCAAAGTACTTTGCCCCAACGTAACAGTGAGGTTGTAAATCTCACCGGCTTGCTGTAAACAAAGGATTAAATGTATAGTGTGGAAGATGATGTTTGTTTGCGAAGAACAGTAGAGAACAATGATTGCAGTAGATTGTATTCAGATGTAAAAGAATGGACCAGGGTCCACAGTTCACTAGTGGTGTCTCTCCCATAAGATAAATAGCACGTTGGGTGAACAAATTACAGTTGGGCAATTGACAAATAGAGATGCATACATATCATGATAATTACTATGAGATTTAATCAGGGCATTACGACAAAGTACATAGACCGCTATCCAGCATGCATCTATGCCTAAAAAGTCCACCTTCAGGTTAGCATCCGCACCCCTTCCAGTATTAAGTTGCAAACAACAGACAATTGCATTAAGTATGGTGCGTAATGTAATCAACACAAATATCCTTAGACAAAGCATTGATGTTTTATCCCTAGTGGCAACAGCACATCCACAACCTTAGAACTTTCTGTCACTGTCCCAGATTCAATGGAGGCATGAACCCACTATCGAGCATAAATACTCCCTCTTGGAGTTACAAGTATCAACTTGGCCAGAGCCTCTACTAGCAACGGAGAGCATGCAAGAACATAAACAACATATATATGATAGATTGATAATCAACTTGACATAGTATTCAATATTCATCGGATCCCAACAAACACAACATGTAGCATTACAAATAGATGATCTTGATCATGATAGGCAGCTCACAAGATCTAACATGATAGCACAATGAGGAGAAGACAACCATCTAGCTACTGCTATGGACCCATAGTCCAAGGATGAACTACTCACGCATCAATCCGGAGGCGGGCATGATGATGTAGAGCCCTTCGGTGATGATTCCCCTCTCCGGCAGGGTGCCGGAGGCGATCTCCTGAATCCCCCGAGATGGGATTGGCGGCGGCGGCGTCTCTGGAAGTATTTCCGTATCGTGGCTCTCGGTAATAGGGTTTTCGCGACGGAGAGTTTAAGTAGGCGGAAGGGCAGAGTCGGGGGGCGCTCGAGGGCCCCACACCATAGGGCGGCGCGGGCCCCACCCAGGTCGCGCGGCCCTGTGGTGTCGGCGCCTCGTCGCCCCACCTCGTGTCCTCTTTGGTCTTCTGGAAGCTCCGTGGAAAAATAAGACCCTGTGCGTTGATTTCGTCCAATTCCGAGAATATTTCCTGTGTAGGATTTCTGAAACCAAAAACAGCGGAAAATAGCAACTGGCTCTTCGTCATCTCGTTAATAGGTTAGTGCCGGAAAATACATAATAATGATGTAAAGTGTGTATAAAACATGTGAGTATTGTCATAAAAGTAGCATGGAACATAAGAAAATATAGATACGTTTGAGACGTATCATGCCCCAATGGCTGATACACTGGGAAACTCTTTCGGCCGAGGAAGCAACTTGGGAGGATACCAATTTTTTTTGGAAGGGTCAACAGTGGGAAAAAATCCCCACTGCAATTTTTATTGATAATTATAAAAGTTTACAGTTGTACAAGATGTACAAAGGAAAAGAAAGAAAGAAAAAAAGAAAGAAAGATAAAGAAAAAGATAAAGAAAGAGAAAAAAAGAAGCTAAGAACTCATGAAGCTATCTATCCAAGTCTTGAAAGGATTCTGCCATTTTTTATTCATTCTGAAAGAAAGCAAATTGATCTCTTGTTTGAATACTGCCTTCCAGGCTTGTAAAGTTGGTGCTTGTCCTTCAGAAATTTTCCTGTTTCTGATTATCCAAATGGACCATGAAGCTAGCACAATAATTTCCACTTCAAACGGTAAGTTCAGCTTGTCCTTGACATCATATAGAGCTTCCATGATTGATTGCTGGTTGGAAATTTGGGGACAGATAAAAGACCAGCATTGCTGTGCAAACGGGCAGCTCCAGAAAAGATGAGCTAAGGTTTCTTCTTGACTACATTGTAATGTTGCACAGTTATAGGTTTGTAAATGACAGTTTTTCCTCCGAAGTAGATTCCTTGTGTTTAGTCTATCATGTAAAAGCAGCCATAAAAAGAATTTGTGTTTTGGCTGACAGGAGGATTCCCATAACCAGGTGAAAAACTTGGGAGTATGCTGACTTCCAATCAAAACCTTGTAGGCTTGTCCAGTAGAAAACTTGTTTGAACCCCAAATATAACTCCATGAGTCAGGTTGAAGCATATTGAACTGTATAGAATCACATAATTCTTCCAACTGTTCAAACTCAGCAAATGCTGATACCATATGATGAGATCTGAGATGGCGGAAGGCACTCCAGTCACGTACGAGGATCTGACCGAGGAGCTCAAGAAGAAGTATGACGAGGTCAAAGCAATCCTCGAAGCCGACCTCATCGGCTCTTTTCACAGAACCCGCTCACATGGCATCAGGTGGAAAGGGTTCTCACCTGAAGGCGCGCTCGATGGAGTGGACCTGTCCGCCCCGTCAGGAAAACGCACCAGGTCTCTGCGTCAGGAGATTAACTTCATGGTAGCTCATTCGCTACACCGCCATTCTGAGAGCCTGGTGAACACTTTGGAGCGTGTCGCTCTTCGGGTGATCCAGGAAATCATGAGGCATCGGTACTCTCCGTCAGGACCAGCTCTAGGGACTCACCAAGGAGAGACGCCACTCCAGTCCCGACCGCCGCTGCCATTCGCGTTGGCAGCACCAGAAGTGCCGAATTCACCGGCATACGCCGTGGACATGGTGGAATGCACGTACCACAGGAGGTGCCGGCCAAGATTCTCGTTCAACATCAACATGGTAGGACTTGGGCGCCACCCTGGTAAGGACGAGAGACGAAGGCAGCTGCTCTCATAACGAGGACAAGGAGGAAGCCGTTCCACGCGATCGGCTCCAGCACTTCCCAAAAAATCTATAGACGAACGTGGCGAGGCCGATCCTTGTGATCGAACATTGCAAAACCTTCATTGAGCGATTCAATCAACATGGAGGCCGATTCCAGCAATCGGCCCAAATTATCCTCACCATACGCTCTGCCTGTGTTCAACGTCGATCTAACGGGCAACGGGTTTACGTCGGCTGATGAGCTGGAAGAAGTCAACATTGGTCCTAACAGAGCCGACGTTCAAATACAGTGCCTTGGCTCACCACAGAGCCGATATCCGCAGTTACCTGGCAGATTCGGCTCGGGGGGCACCTAATCAGATGAACATGTGCGATACATGCGCAGTGAAATATTGGGGGCCGATAAAAAAATCGGCCAGTAAAAAAAATATATAAAAATCAGTACATGTGAAAAGCCGATGCACAGCCGTCGACTTCAGACAAAACATTTCTCAGAAACATTTATCAGTTTACATAGAGAGGCTCTACTGAAGAAAAGCGTTGAGGGCGTGAAGGGCGTCGGCACGGATTTGATCCACCTCGACGATCTCAGCCTCGTCGTCCTCGTCTCTGCCCGTCACCAGCCGACTGCTCAAAGCACGAATTTCAGCCAGATCGGTCTTCAGATTGGCTGTGAGGCCTTTTGCTTCCTCTTGAGAGCGAGCAATGAGGGTTTCCTTGTCTTGGATAAGTTGCTTGGTCTCCCTGACCCTCTTTTCAAGGTCCTCCAGTTCCTTGCGCAGGATCTCGAGTTCGACACTATTGGTAGAAGTGTCGGTTTTGGCGTCTAAAGCGGCCTTCTTCTCGTTGAGCCGTTGACACTTGTCTGCAATATCGGCTCTCAACGGAAGCTGGGCGCGCCGAAGAATAATTCTTTGACGAGCCGACTGCACCCTTGACCTGAAAACCGACAAAGTCACAGCCGGCCAAAGCTTAACCTGCAGCGTCACCGGGAGATGGGGCTGGATGTCTTCGAGGATGCCCTTGACTGCCTCGGGGTTTTCGACCAGGGTTTCGACCGAGGAGGAGAGCAAAACCTTGAGACGCTGGAGCGGACCATGGACCGCGCTAGGGCTTGGCTCTTCACCTACTTTGGAAGTAGCTGGCTCGATGGAGTCGGGATCGAACGTTAGCAAGCTTGAAAGATCACAACCCTGACAGACGAGCAAGAGCAGTATGAGCATACAACAAAGAAAAAGGGTAGGCCCGAGAGAGTGGAGCATACTTCTCCCAAAGAAGGAAGAGCAGCCGATGTTGTGACAATCGGCTTTTCGGTGGACTGGGCCAAGTTAGCCACTTGGTCAGCCACGCTCGTCGAGGTGGTTAGGCCTAGCGTGGCGGATGGCATCGGTACCTCTTCAACGTCCCCGCTAGAGGTCCCATTAGTCTGCAAAAGAAATGGTAAGCCGATCCAAGTAGCGACGGGACGGCATGGAATATGAGTTGTTGAAGTAATTACATTTGAAACCTCCTGGCTCGGCGAGGAAACTCGTGGGTCTTTGCGAGCCCTTTTGATGCATCAACGCTTCACGCATGACCCTGTTTTGATCGGAGCTTGAAGGTCAGCAGGCTCGGGAGTCGACGTTTTCCTAGAAGCCGACGTTGGCGAGTCCGTCTGGCTCTGAGTGGTGGATCTCCCAGAATCGCCCGGGGTGGATTCCCTTGGGCTGGACTGTGCTTCCTTGCTGGAGTTCTCTTCAGTGGAAGTCTGTAAGAAGAGGTACAACCATGTTACAAAAGACTGGGAAGACTGGGAAGGCAAATGAATTTGGTCGAGGCACGAGTCAGCTTACATGCAAGCTTGCTTGGACAGGAGCTTTGCGCTTCAGGGTCTTTCTGGCAGCTACTTTCCTCACTACCTTCCTCACCTGGATTGAGGCTCGGGGGGCAACAGGCCCCGAAGATGCTTTATCTTTGGGAGCCGATTTCGGTGAAATCGGCTGGCTCTGCACTATGACCTTCTTCAAGGGGGGCGAGCTCTGGCAGAAGAGAACCACCGGGGCTGGTGGAAGGAACTTGAAGGGGGAGCCATCGGCTTGCGTGGGCTCTGGACCATCCTGTTGCTGCCAAGAAATAGAGTCAGGTTACGGACAATCATCATGAGCCATTGCAAGTAATTTATGTGGAATGGTACCTGGTGTGCAGGAACGTCATAGTCGGCATCAAGTTGCTTCAGCAATGGTCCTAGAGCTCTTCTGAAGGCGTGGGTCTTCCACATGGACCACCAAGTCTCGAAACCATCGGTAGTGGTGGTGAAACAGAGGTTATGAGGAATTGGAATGGCCAGAGCGTCAAAGAAGGTATAGCACCTTTGGCCAGTAAGAATGTCAGGCAGTTCAGCTCTGCTTGCTGTCAGGTGGTGGAGAAAGAAGTGTGGGGGCACTTGCCCAAGACCAAGATGCCGGGCTACTACCACCGGTTGGTAAGGCTCATAAGAAGTGCTGATACGCGTGAAGCACACGTCCGTTGGGAACCCCAAGAGGAAAGTGTGATGCGTACAGCAGCAAGTTTTCCCTCAGTAAGAAACTAAGGTTTATCAAACCAGTAGGAGTCAAGGACCACGTGAAGGTTGTTGGTGACGGGTGTAGTGCGGCGCAACACCAGGGATTCCGGCGCCAACGTGGAACCTGCACAACACAATCAATGTACTTTGCCCCAACGTAACAGTGAGGTTGTCAATCTCACCGGCTTGCTGTAAACAAAGGATTAAATGTATAGTGTGGAAGATGATGTTTGTTTGCGAAGAATAGTAGAGAACAATGATTGCAGTAGATTGTATTCAGATGTAAAAGAATGGACCGGGGTCCACAGTTCACTAGTGGTGTCTCTCCCATAAGATAAATAGCATGTTGGGTGAACAAATTACAGTTGGGCAATTGACAAATAGAGATGCATACATATCATGATAATTACTATGAGATTTAATCAGGGCATTACGACAAAGTACATAGACCGCTATCCAACATGCATCTATGCCTAAAAAGTCCACCTTCAGGTTAGCATCCGCACCCCTTCCAGTATTAAGTTGCAAACAACAGACAATTGCATTAAGTATGGTGCGTAATGTAATCAACACAAATATCCTTAGACAAAGCATTGATGTTTTATCCCTAGTGGCAACAGCACATCCACAACCTTAGAACTTCTTATCCTTTGTCCCAGATTCAATGGAGGCATGAACCCACTATCGAGCATAAATACTCCATCTTGGAGTTACAAGTATCAACTTGGCCAGAGCCTCTACTAGCAACGGAGAGCATGCAAGAACATAAACAACATATATATGATAGATTGATAATCAACTTGACATAGTATTCAATATTCATCGGATCCCAACAAACACAACATGTAGCATTAAAAATAGATGATCATGATCATGATAGGCAGCTCACAAGATCTAACATGATAGCACAATGAGGAGAAGACAACCATCTAGCTACTTCTATGGACCCATAGTCCAAGGATGAACTACTCACGCATCAATCTAGAGGCGGGCATGATGATGTAGAGCCCTCCGGTGATGATTCCCCTCTCCGGCAGGGTGCCGGAGGCGATCTCCTGAATCCCCCGAGATGGGATTGGCGGCGGCGGCGTCTTTGGACGTATTTCCGTATCGTGGCTCTCGGTAATAGGGTTTTCGCGACGGAGAGTTTAAGTAGCCGGAAGGGCAGAGTCGGGGGCACTCGAGGGGCCCACACCATAGGGCGGCGCGGGCCCCACCCAGGGCACGCGGCCTTGTGGTGTCGGCGCCTCGTCGCCCCACCTCGTGTCCTCTTCGGTCTTCTGGAAGCTCCGTGGAAAAATAAGACCCTGGGCGTTGATTTCATCCAATTCCGAGAATATTTCCTGTGTAGGATTTCTGAAACCAAAAATAGCAAAAAACAGCAACTTGGCTCTTCGGCATCTCGTTAATAGGTTAGTGCCGGAAAATGCATAATAATGATGTAAAGTGTGTATAAAACATGTGAGTATTGTCATAAAAGTAGCATGGAACATAAGAAATTATAGATACGTTTGAGACGTATCAAGCATCCCCAAGCTTAGTTCCTACTCGCCCTCGAGTAGGTAAACGATAACAATGATAATTTCTGAAGTGACATGCTATCATAATCTTGATCAATACTATTGTAAAGCATATGAAGTGAATGAAGTGATTCGAAGCAATGGTAAAGACAATGATTAAACAACTGAATCATATATCAAAGACTTTTCATGAATAGTACTTTCAAGACAAGCATCGGTGAGACTTGCATTGGAGTTAACTCATAAAGCAATAAATTCTTAGTAGAAAGTTTTGAAGCAACACAAAGGAAGATATAAGTTTCAGCAGTTGCTTTCAACTTCAACATGTATATCTCATGGATAATTGTCAACACAAAGTAATATGATGAATGCAAATAAGCAAGTATGTAAGAATCAATGCACACAGTTGACACTAGTGTTTGCTTCTAAGATAGAAAGAAGTAGGTAAACTGACTCAACATAAAGTAAAAGAATGGCCCTTCGCAGAGGGAAGCATGGATTACTATTTTTGTGCTAGAGCTTTTATTTTGAAAACATAGAAATAATTTTGTCAACGGTAGTAATAATTCATATGTGTTATGCATAATACATCTTATAAGTTGCAAGTCTCATGCATAGAATACTAATAGTGCTCGCACCTTGTCCTAATTAGCTTGGATTAACACGGATTATCATTGCATACATATGTTTCAACCAAGTGTCACAAAGGGGTACCTCTATGCCGCCTGTACAAAGGTCCAAGGAGATAAATCGCATTTGATTTCTCGTTTTTTAATAAATCTCAACCATGGACATCCATACCGGGACAACATAGAAAACAGATAATGGACTCCTCTTTTTAATGCTTAAGCATTCAACAATAGATAATATTCTCATAAGAGATTGAGGATTTAGTGTCCAAACTGAAACTTCCACCATGATACATGGCTTTAGTTGGCGGCCCAATGTTTTTCTCTAACAATATGCATACTCAAACCATTTGATCATGAAAATCACCCTTACTTCAGACAAGACGAACATGCATAGCAACTCACATGATATCCAACAAAGGTGTAACAAGTTGATGGCGTCCCCAGAAACATGGTTACCGCTCAACAAGCAACTTATAAGAAATATGATACATAGCAACATATTCAATACCACAATAGTTTTTAAGGCTATTTTCCAATGAGCTATGTATTGCAAAGATAAAGAATGGAATTTTAAAGGTAGCACTCAAGTAATTTACTTTGGAATGGCAGAGAAATACCATGTAGTAGGTAGGTATGGTGGACACAAATGGCATAGTTTTTGGCTCAAGGATTTGGATGCACGAGAAGTATTTCCTCTCAGTACAAGGCTTTGGCTAGCAAGGTTGTTTGAAGCAAACACAAGTATGAACCGGTACAGCAAAACTTACATAAGAACATATTGCAAGCATTATAAGACCCTACACTGTCTTCCTTGTTGTTCAAACACTTCACCAGAAAATATCTAGACCTTAGAGAGACCAATCATGCAAACCAAATTTCAACAAGCTCTACGGTAGTTCTTCATTAATGGGTGCAAAGTACATTATGCAAGAGCTTAAACATGATCTATTTGAGCACAACAATTTCCAAGTATCAAATTATTCAAGACAATATACCATTTACCACATGAAGCATTTTCTGTTTCCAACCATATAACAATGAACGAAGCAGTTTCAACCTTCGCCATGAACATTAAGAGTAACACTAAGAACACATGTGTTCATATGCAACAGCGGAGCGTGTCTTTCTCCCATACAAAGAATGCTAGGATCCGAGTTTATTCAAACAAAAACAAAAACAAAAGCAAACAGACGCTCCAAGTAAAGCACATAAGATGTGACTGAATAAAAATATAGTTTCACTAGAGGTGACCTGATAAGTTGTCGATGAAGAAGGGGATGCCTTGGGCATCCCCAAGCTTAGACGCTTGAGTCTTCTTGAAATATGCAGGGATGAACCACGGGGGCATCCCCAAGCTTAGACTTTTCACTCTTCTTGATCATATTGTATCATCCTCCTCTCTTGATCCTTGAAAACTTCCTCCACACCAAACTCGAAACAAGCTCATTAGAGGGTTAGTGCATAATCAAAAATTCACATATTCAGAGGTGACATAATCATTCTTAACACTTCTGGACATTGCACAAAGCTACTGAAAGTTAATGGAACAAAGAAATCCATCAAACATAGCAAAACAGGCAATGCGAAATAAAAGGTAGAATCTGTCAAAACAGAACAGTCCGTAAAGACGAATTTTTCTGGGGTACTTAACTGGCTCAGATGAAAAAGCTCAAATTGAATGAAAGTTGCGTACATATCTGAGGATTACACACGTAAATTGGCAGAATTTTTTGAGTTACCTACAGACGGGGCTGCTCAATTTCGTGACAGTAAGAAATCTGTTTCTGCGCAGTAATCCAAATCTAGTATCAACCCTACTATCAAAGACTTTACTTGGCAAAACAATGCAATAAAATAAAGATAAGGAGAGGTTGCTACAGTAGTAACAACTTCCAAGACTCAAATATAAAATAAAAGTGCAGAAGTAAAATAATGGGTTGTCTCCCATAAGCGCTTTTCTTTAACGCCTTTCAGCTAGGCGCAGAAAGTGTTAATCAAGTATTATCGAGAGATGAAGCATTAACATTATCTATGTAAGTTTCAGAGGCTCCTCTTTCATTACTCTTAGGCTTGCTATTTTCATCAATCAAATTTTCAGGAACAAGCCAATCAAAATTCTTTTCTAGTGCCTCATGCATTCCTAAGAGCTTACAAGGTATTGGTACTTTAATCTCCCCCTCACAATTAACTTTATTAGTGTACTTTAATCTATCTTTTTCCATATTTTCAAGGGTATTTGCAAAATTGGTATAAAAGCCAAGCATCTTATGTTGAATAAAGACTTTCCTAGCTTCTCTTGCTACATCACCAAATTCTTTAAGAAGGGTTTCTAAAACAAAATCTCTCTTTTCTCCTTCTTCCATATCACAGAGTGTAAGAAACATATGCTGCATTATGGGGTTGAGATTAACAAATCTAGCTTCCAGCATGTGTACTAAAGAGGCAGTAGCAATTTCAATAGTAGGAGCAAGTTCTACCAAGTGTTTATCTTCAAAATCTTCAACCATACTAACATGAGTGAAAATTGCTTCTATATTATCTCTTCCAATGATAGACCCTTGTCCTAACGGTATATCTTTCAGAGTGAACTTAGGAGGAAACATGATGAAATAAACAAAAGGTAAATAAAGTAAATGCAAGTAACTAATTTTTTTTGTGTTTTTGATATAGAGAACGCAAACAAGATAATAAAGTAAAGCAACTAATTTTTTTGTATTTTTGATATAAAGAAACAAGCAAAGCAGTAAATAAAATAAAGTAAAGCAAGACAAAAACAAAGTAAAGAGATTGGAAGTGAGAGACTCCCCTTGCAGCGTGTGTTGATCTCCCTGGCAACGGCGCCAGAAAACAGTCTTGATACGCGTGAAGCACACGTCCGTTGGGAACCCCAAGAGGAAGGTGTGATGCGTACATCAGCAAGTTTTCCCTCAGTAAAAAACCAAGGTTTATCGAACCAGTAGGAGTCAAGGACCACGTGAAGGTCGTTGGTGATGGAGTGTAGTGCGGCGCAATACCAGGGATTCCGGCGCCAACGTGGAACCTGCAAAACACAATCAAAGTACTTTGCCCCAACGTAACAGTGAGGTTGTAAATCTCACCGGCTTGGTGTAAACAAAGGATTAAATGTATAGTGTGGAAGATGATGTTTGTTTGCGAAGAACAGTAGAGAACAATGATTGCAGTAGATTGTATTCAGATTTAAAAGAATGGACCGGGGTCCACAGTTCACTAGTGGTGTCTCTCCCATAAGATAAATAGCATGTTGGGTGAACAAATTACAGTTGGGCAATTGACAAATAGAGATGCATACATATCATGATAATTACTATGAGATTTAATCAGGGCATTACGACAAAGTACATAGACCGCTATCCAGCATGCATCTATGCCTAAAAAGTCCACCTTCAGGTTAGCATCCGCACCCCTTCCAGTATTAAGTTGCAAACAACAGACAGTTGCATTAAGTATGGTGCGTAATGTAATCAACACAAATATCCTTAGACAAAGCATTGATGTTTTATCCCTAGTGGCAACAGCACATCCACAACCTTAGAACTTTCTGTCACTGTCCCAGATTCAATGGAGGCATGAACCCACTATCGAGCATAAATACTCCCTCTTGGAGTTACAAGTATCAACTTGGCCAGAGCCTCTACTAGCAACGGAGAGCATGCAAGAACATAAACAACATATATATGATAGATTGATAATCAACTTGACATAGTATTCGATATTCATCGGAGCCCAACAAACACAACATGTAGCATTACAAATAGATGATCTTGATCATGATAGGCAGCTCACAAGATCTAACATGATAGCACAATGAGGAGAAGACAACCATCTAGCTACTGCTATGGACCCATAGTCCAAGGATGAACTACTCACGCATCAATCCGGAGGCGGGCATGATGATGTAGAGCCCTTCGGTGATGATTCCCCTCTCCAGCAGGGTGCCGGAGGCGATCTCCTGAATCCCCCGAGATGGGATTGGCGGCGGCGGCGTCTCTGGAAGTATTTCCGTATCGTGGCTCTCGGTAATAGGGTTTTCACGACGGAGAGTTTAAGTAGGCGGAAGGGCAGAGTCGGGGGGCGCTCGAGGGCCCCACACCATAGGGCGGCGCGGGCCCCACCCAGGCCGCGCGGCCCTGTGGTGTCGGCGCCTCGTCGCCCCACCTCGTGTCCTCTTCGGTCTTCTGGGAGCTCCGTGGAAAAATAAGACCCTGTGCGTTGATTTCGTCCAATTCCGAGAATATTTCCTGTGTAGGATTTCTGAAACCAAAAATAGCAGAAAATAGCAACTGGCTCTTCGGCATCTCGTTAAATAGGTTAGTGCCGGAAAATGCATAATAATGATGTAAAGTGTGTATAAAACATGTGAGTATTGTCATAAAAGTAGCATGGAACATAATAAAATATAGATACGTTTGAGACGTATCATGCCCCAATGGCTGATACACTGGGAAACTCTTTCGGCCGAGGAAGCAACTTGGGAGGATGCTAATTTTTTTTGGAAGGGTCAACAGTGGGAAAAAATCCGCACTGCACTTTTTATTGATAATTATAAAAGTTTACAGTTGTACAAGATGTACAAAGGAAAAGAAAGAAAGAAAAAAAGAAAGAAAGATAAAGAAAAAGATAAAGAAAGAGAAAAAAAGAAGCTAAGAACTCATGAAGCTATCTATCCAAGTCTTGAAAGGATTCTGCCATTTTTTCTTCATTCTGAAAGAAAGCAAATTGATCTCTTGTTTGAATACTGCCTTCCAGGCTTGTAAAGTTGGTGCTTGTCCTTCAAAAAATTTCCTGTTTCTGATTATTCAAATGGACCATGAAGCTAGCATAATAATTTCCACTTCAAACGGTAAGTTCAGCTTGTCCTTGACATCATATAGAGCTTCCATGATTGATTGCTGGTTGGAAATTTGGGGACAGATAAAAGACCAGCATTGCTGTGCAAACGGGCAGCTCCAGAAAAGATGAGCTAAGGTTTCTTCTTGACTACATTGTAATGTTGCACAGTTATAGGTTTGTAAATGACAGTTTTTCCTCCGAAGTAGATTCCTTGTGTTTAGTCTATCATGTAAAAGCAGCCATAAAAAGAATTTGTGTTTTGGCTGACAGGAGGATTCCCATAACCAGGTGAAAAACTTGGGAGTATGCTGACTTCCAATCAAAACCTTGTAGGCTTGTCCAGTAGAAAACTTGTTTGAACCCCAAATATAACTCCATGAGTCAGGTTGAAGCATATTGAACTGTATAGAATCACATAATTCTTCCAACTGTTCAAACTCAGCAAATGCTTGTTGGGAAAGAGGGAGATGAAACATGTCTTGGAGAGATTCCATTTGCATCACTTTGTTTACAGAGATATCAGTTTTCTTAGCAAATGAGAGAAGATGAGGAAATTTCTGGTGAAGACAAGAATCTCCCCACAAATCTGTCCAGAATAATGCAGTTTTTCCACTGCCCAAGTTACATCTTGCTAGGGCTTTATAAGTATCAATGAGCTTCAAATGTGATTTCCACCAGAAAGATCCTTCAATTTTAATTCCTGGTGGTTTGTCTTCATCATAGTAGGTATCTCTTATGAGGTTCACCCAAGGAATGTCAAGATTATTGAAGAATTTATCCAAATTCTTGAGTAACAAAGTCTTATTCTGAATCTCCAAGTTAAGGACTCCCAAACCCCCCTGTTCTTTTGGTCTGCAAATCTTTTTCCAAGAGACAAGAGCATTCCCTTTTGCCTGTACATCAGTATTTTTCTTTCTCCAAAGACAATGCCTCATATATTTAATAACCTGATCCTTGATTGTCACTGGTACATCCAGGCAGCACATAAAGAAAATTGGGAGGGAAGCAAGTACTGATTTCACCATTTGTAATTTTCCCCCATAATTGAGAAAGTCTGCAATTCCACCAAGCCTTGTTTGAACTCTCTGAACCATGGGAAGGAAAAATTCCAGGGAGGGTTTTGTGATGCCAAGAGGAAGCCCTAAGTATGTGAAAGGGAGTGATCCAACTTTGCAATTTAAAGTGGCAGCAAAATGTGCCAATCTTTCTGTAGTCATATTAATTGGCATCATATTTGATTTCTGATAGTTCACTTTGAGACCAGTGGAAGCAGCAAAAGAGTGAAGAAGAGCTTTAAGGAAAAGTAATTGATTTGCATCTGCTTTCATAACAAGGAGTGTATCATCTGCATACCGAATCACAGGAAAATCTGGACATGATGCACAAGGGATGGGCTTTGTGATGAGGCTCATTTCCATAGCTTTGTTCAAAACAGATTGTAAGAAATCTGCTGCTAACACAAAGATCAGAGGTGATAAAGGATCCCCTTGTCTCACTCCTCTCTTACAGTAAAATTTCTTTCCAGGAACACCATTCAACATGACTGCAGATGTCCCAGAACTGAGAATCATAGCTGTCCATTGTAACCATTTGTCACCAAAACCTTTTGCTTTAAGAATGTGAAGAATTGTTGAGTGTTCAATTTTGTCAAAAGATTTTTCAAAATCCAGCTTCAAGATTAAAATTTCCTCTTTTGATTGATGGCATTGATAAAGATATTCAAATGCCCAACCAAGACAGTCTTGTATGGACCTTTTTTGAGGAATCCATATTGGTTTTTGTGCACTAGAGAGAAAATGATGTCTTGTAATCTGTTAGCCAACAGCTTGGTGATGATCTTAAGAACACAGTTCAGCAAGGAGATGGGTCTAAAATCACCAGGAGTCATGGGGTTCTCTGTTTTTGGAATTAGAGTAATATAAGAGGAGTTGATACTTTCCAAAGAAATGTTCCCATCATGGAAGTCACTAATCAATTTTTTGATATCTGGGGCAATAATGGACCAACAACACTTGACAAACTCATTATTGAAACCATCAGGTCCAGGTGGTTTAACTCATTATTGATGCCAAATTCATACAGGCAACATTTCCGAATTTCAAGCCTTGAAGTCTTGACTTGAGGAGGGAGCCCTGTCAGGATCCTTACCTGTTCATCACATGGCAAGGATCGACGGCTGAGACCAATCCCAGCGCTGAGGAGCCAAGGTACCAGTTTAGCCTTCACCTAGGGTTTCTGTTCATTGTCCAATGAAGGTTAGCGTTGTAATTTGCTTGAGCTTGCTGTGTGGTTAGGGCATCTCCAACCATGCGACCCAAACGGACGCGTTGGGCCGTCCGTTTTGGGCCGCTTGGGTGGCCGCGCGGACACCCGGAGGGAGCCCCGCGTCCGCGTGTCCATTTGGATCGCACGCTGCGCCCAACACGTGGACGCAGCGCAAATGTAACAAAATAAAAGAAAATTAAAATGAAAAAGGAAAATAACAAAAAATAAATTGAAACTAGTGGTTCATTAAACTTAGCCCTATTTTGGGCAATTTTTACAAAAAAGAAAGCCCTATGTGGGCTTTAAACTATAAAAAAACCTAGCCGGGATTTACAAGCTCGGCGGCGGTAGTACTACTCCCAGTAGTACTCGTCGTCGTCGCCATCGATGAAGACGACGCCTGATACGTCTCCGACGTATCGATAATTTCTTATGTTCCATGCCACATTATTGATGATATCTACATGTTTTATGCACACTTTATGTCATATTCGTGCATTTTCTGGAACTAACCTATTAACAAGATGCCGAAGTGCCAGTTGCTATTTTCTGCTGTTTTTGGTTTCAGAAATCCTAGTAACGAAATATTCTCGAAATTGGACGAAATCAACGCCCAGGGTCCTATTTCGCCACGAAGCTTCCAGAAGACCAAAGAGGAGACGAAGTGGGGCCACGAGGTGGCCACACCCTAGGGCGGCGCGGCCCCCCCCTTGGCCGCGCGGCCCTATGGTGTGGGCCCCTCATGCCGCCTCCTGACCTGCCCTTCCGCCTACTTAAAGTCTCCATCGCGAAACCCCCAGTACCGAGAGCCACGATACGGAAAACCTTCCAGAGACGCCGCCGCCGCCAATCCCATCTCGGGGGATTCAGGAGATCACCTCCGGCACCCTGCCGGAGAGGGGAATCATCTCCCGGAGGACTCTACGCCGCCATGGTCGCCTCCGGAGTGATGTGTGAGTAGTCTACCCCTGGACTATGGGTCCATAGCAGTAGCTAGATGGTTGTCTTCTCCCCATTGTGCTTAATTGTCGGATCTTGTGAGCTGCCTAACATGATCAAGATCATCTATCTGTAATTCTATATGTTGCGTTTGTTGGGATCCGATGAATAGAGAATACTTGTTATGTTGATTATCAAAGTTATGTCTATGTGTTGTTTATGATCTTGCATGCTCTCCGTTACTCGTAGATGCTCTGGCCAAGTAGATGCTTGTAACTCCAAGAGGGAGTATTTATGCTCGATAGTGGGTTCATGTCTCCGTGAATCTGGGGAAGTGACAGAAATCTCTAAGATTATGGATGTGCTGTTGCCACTAGGGATAAAACATTAGTGCTATGTTCGAGGATATAGTCACTGATTACATTACGCGCAATACTTAATGCAATTGTCTGTTGTTAGCAACTTAATACTGGGGGGGGGGGGTCGGATGATAACCTGAAAGTGGACTTTTTAGGCATAGATGCATGCTGGATAGCGGTCTATGTACTTTGTCGTAATGCCCAATTAAATCTCACAATACTCATCATAATATGTATGTGCATGGTCATGCCCTCTTTATTTGTCAATTTCCCAACTGTAATTTGTTCACCCAACATGCTGTTTATCTTATGGGAGAGACACCTCTAGTGAACTGTGGACCCCGGTCCAATTCTCTATACTGAAATACAATCTACTGCAATACTGTTCTACTGTTTTCTGCAAACAATCATCATCCACACTATACATCTAATCCTTTGTTACAGCAAGCCGGTGAGATTGACAACCTCACTGTTTCATTGGGGCAAAGTACTTTGGTTGTGTTGTGCAGGTTCCACGTTGGCGCCGGAATCCCTGGTGTTGCGCCGCACTACATCCCGCCGCCATCAACCTTCAACGTGCTTCTTGGCTCCTACTGGTTCGATAAACCTTGGTTTCATACTGAGGGAAACTTGCCGCTGTACGCATCACACCTTCCTCTTGGGGTTCCCAACGGACGCGTCTTTGTACGCGTATCAAGCTCTTTTACGGCGCCGTTGCTTGCCGGGGAGATCAAGACACGCTGCAGGGAGTCTCCACTTCCCAATCTCTTTACTTTGTTTTTGTCTTGCTTAGTTTTATTTACTACTTTGTTTGCTGCACTAAATCAAAATACAAAAAAATTAGTTGCTAGTTTTACTTTATTTGCTATCTTGTTTGCTATATCAAAAACACAAAAAAATTAGTTATTTGCATTTACTTTATCTAGTTTGCTTTATTTACTGTTGCTAAAATGGCCACCCCTGAAAATACTAAGTTGTGTGACTTCACAACCACAAATAATAATGATTTCTTATGCACACCTATTGCTCCACCTGCTACTACAGCAGAATTCTTTGAAATTAAACCTGCTTTACTGAATCTTGTTATGCGAGAGCAATTTTCTGGTGTTAGTTCTGATGATGCTGCTGCCCATCTTAATAATTTTGTTGAACTATGTGAAATGCAAAAGTATAAGGATGTAGATGGTGACATTATAAAATTAAAATTGTTCCCTTTCTCATTAAGAGGAAGAGCTAAAGATTGGTTGCTATCTCTGCCTAAGAATAGTATTGATTCATGGACTAAATGCAAGGATGCTTTTATTGGTAGATATTATCCCCCTGCTAAAATTATATCTTTGAGGAGCAGCATAATGAATTTTAAACAATTAGATACTGAACATGTTGCACAAGCATGGGAAAGAATGAAATCTCTGGTTAAAAATTGCCCAACCCATGGACTGACTACTTGGATGATCATCCAAACCTTCTATGCAGGACTAAATTTTTCTTCGCGGAATTTATTGGATTCAGCTGCTGGAGGTACCTTTATGTCCATCACTCTTGGTGAAGCAACAAAGCTTCTTGATAATATGATGATCAACTACTCTGAATGGCACACGGAAAGAGCTCCACAAGGTAAGAAGGTAAATTCTGTCGAAGAAACCTCTTCCTTGAGTGATAAGATTGATGCTATTATGTCTATGCTTATGAATGGTAGGCCTAATGTTAATTCTAATAATGTTCCGTTAGCGTCATTGGTTGCTCAAAAAGAATATGTTGATGTGAATTTCATTAAAAATAACAATTACAATGATTCTAGGCCATATCCTGCTAATGGTAACTCTTATGGTAGATATGTTTCACCTAATGAAGAAAAGATGCTAGAAATTGAAAGATCCACCAAGAGCTTTATGCAATCACAATATGAGCAAAATAAATTGTTTACTAAAACTATGAATGAGCAATCTACCTTGTTGAAGAATATAGGGAATCAACTTGAAAATCTGAATAGGGAGATCTCGGGGTTGCAAACTAAACTTGCTAATGCTGAAAACCGAATCTCATACATGTCTGCATCACAATCTTCTTTAATTAATAAAATGGCTGCTAAACCTGAGGATTTAGATAACAAAATTACTACTACAGCAAATGCCATCCAAGTTAGAATTAATGAGAATATAAGATTGATGGCTGAACTGCGTGCTAGGTGGGATAGAGAAGAAAATGAAAAACTAGCTAAAGAGAAGAATGTAGCTAAAGTTTGGACTATTACTACGACTAGTAATGCTAATGCTACACATGTTGCTGCACCTCCTACTATTAATAATAAATGAATTGGTGTTAGCAATGTTTCCACTTCTAATACAAAGCGCGAGAAACTACCTGAAACTGCTAAAGCTATTTGAAAGCACTGTGATAAAGCTGCTGAAATTTTTCCAACATTGGGGATGATGATCCCATTGCTTTAGATTATAATGGTTTGAATTTTGATGATTGCCACATCTCTGAAGTTATAAAGTTCTTGCAAAAACTTGCTAAAAGTCCTAATGCTAGTGCTATAAATTTGGCTTTCACGCAACATATTACAAATGCTCTTATAAAAGCTAGAGAAGAGAAACTAGAGCGCGAAGCCTCTATTCCTAAAAAGCTAGAGGATGGTTGGGAGCCCATCATTAAGATGAAGGTTAAAGATTTTGATTGTAATGCCTTATGTGATCTTGGTGCAAGTATTTCTGTTATGCCTAAGAAAATTTATAATATGCTTGACTTGCCACCGCTGAAAAATTGTTACTTGGATGTTAATCTTGCTGATCATTCTACAAAGAAACCTTTGGGGAAAGTTGATAATGTTCACATTACCGTTAACAATAACCTTGTCCCCGTCGATTTTGTTGTCTTGGATATTGAATGCAATGCATCTTGTCCCATTATATTGGGAAGACCTTTTCTTCGAACTGTTGGTGCTATCATTGATATGAAGGAAGGTAATATTAAATATCAATTTCCTCTCAAGAAAGGTATGGAACACTTCCCTGGAAAGAGAATGAAGTTACCTTTTGATTCTATTATTAGAACAAATTATGATGTTGACACTTCGTCTCTTGATAATACTTGATACACACTTTCTGCGCCTAGCTGAAAGGCGTTAAAGAAAAGCGCTTATGGGAGACAACCCATGGTTTTTACTACAGTACTTTGTTTTTATTTTGTGTCTTGGAAGTTGTTTACTACTGTAGCAACCTCTCCTTATCTTAGTTTAGTGTTTTGTTGTGCCAAGTAAAGTCGTTGATAGAAAAGTTCATACTAGATTTGGATTACTGCGCAGAAACAGATTTCTTTGCTGTCACGAATCTGGGCTGTTTTCTCTGTAGGTAACTCAGAAAATTATGCCAATTTACGTGAGTGATCCTCAGATATGTACGCAACTTTCATTAAATTTGAGAATTTTCATTTGAGCAAGTCTGGTGCCTCGATAAAATTCGTCAATACGAACTGTTCTGTTTTGACAGATTCTGCCTTTTATTTCGCATTGCCTCTTTTGCTATGTTGGATGAATTTCTTTGATCCATTAATGTCCAGTAGCTTTATGCAATGTCCAGAAGTTTTAAGAATGATTGTGTCACCTCTGAACATGTTAATTTTTATTGTCGCTAAACCTCTAATGAGTTGTTCTAAGTTTGGTGTGGAGGAAGTTTTCAAGGATCAAGAGAGGAGTATGATGCAACATGATCAAGGAGAGTGAAAGCTCTAAGCTTGGGGATGCCCCGGTGGTTCACCCCTGCATATTCTAAGAAGACTCAAGCATCTAAGCTTGGGGATGCCCAAGGCATCCCCTTCTTCATCGACAACATTATCAGGTTCCTCCCCTGAAACTATATTTTTATTCCATCACATCTTATGTGCTTTGCTTGGAGCGTCGGTTTGTTTTTGTTTTTGTTTTGTTTGAATAAAATGGATCCTAGCATTCACTTTGTGGGAGAGAGACACGCTCCGCTGTAGCATATGGACAAGTATGTCCTTAGTTTCTACTCATAGTATTCATGGCGAAGTTTCTTCTTCGTTAAATTGTTATATGGTTGGAATTGGAAAATGATACATGTAGTAAATTGCTATAATGTCTTGGGTAATGTGATACTTGGCAATTATTGTGCTCATGTTTAAGCTCTTGCATCATATACTTTGCACCTATTAATGAAGAAATACATAGAGCATGCTAAAATTTGGTTTGCATATTTGGTTTCTCTAAGGTCTAGATAATTTCTAGTATTGAATTTGAACAACAAGGAAGACGGTGTAGAGTCTTATAATGTTTACAATATGTCTTTTATGTGAGTTTTGCTGCACCGGTTCATCCTTGTGTTTGTTTCAAATAAGCCTTGCTAGCCTAAACCTTGTATCGAGAGGGAATACCTCTCATGCATCCAAAATACTTGAGCCAACCACTATGCCATTTGTGTCCACCATACCTACCTACTACATGGTATTTTCCGCCATTCCAAAGTAAATTGCTTGAGTGCTACCTTTAAAATTCCATCATTCACCTTGGCAATATATAGCTCATGGGACAAATAGTTTAAAAACTATTGTGGTATTGAATATGTACTTATGCACTTTATCTCTTATTAAGTTGCTTGTTGTGCGATAACCATGTTCACTGGGGACGCCATCAACTACTCTTTGTTGAATTTCATGTGAGTTGCTATGCATGTTCGTCTTGTCTGAAGTAAGAGAGATCTACCACCTTATGGTTAAGCATGCATATTGTTAGAGAAGAACATTGGGCCGCTAACTAAAGCCATGATCCATGGTGGAAGTTTCAGTTTTGGACATATATCCTCAATCTCATATGAGAAAATTATTAATTGTTGTTACATGCTTATGCATAAAAGAGGAGTCCATTATCTGTTGTCTATGTTGTCCCGGTATGGATGTCTAAGTTGAGAATAATCAATAGCGAGAAATCCAATGCGAGCTTTCTCCTTAGACCTTTGTACAGGCGGCATAGAGGTACCCCTTTGTGACACTTGGTTAAAACATGTGCATTGTGATGATCCGGTAGTCCAAGCTAATTAGGACAAGGTGCGGGCACTATTAGTATACTATGCATGAGGCTTGCAACTTGTAAGATATAATTTACATGATACATATGCTTTATTACTACCGTTGACAAAATTGTTTCATGTTTTCAAAATCAAAGCTCTAGCACAAATATAGCAATCGATGCTTTTCCTCTATGGAGGACCATTCTTTTACTTTCATTGTTGAGTCAGTTCACCTATTTCTCTCCACCTCAAGAAGCAAACACTTGTGTGAACTGTGCATTGATTCCTACATACTTGCATATTGCACTTATTATATTACTCTATGTTGACAATTATCCATGAGATATACATGTTACAAGTTGAAAGCAACCGCTGAAACTTAATCTTCCTTTGTGTTGCTTCAATGCCTTTACTTTGAATTATTGCTTTATGAGTTAACTCTTATGCAAGACTTATTGATGCTTGTCTTGAAGTACTAATCATGAAAAGTCTTTGCTATATGATTCACTTGTTTACTCATGTCATATACATTGTTTTGATCGCTGCATTCACTACATATGCTTTACAAATAGTATGAACAAGGTTATGATGGCATGTCACTCCAGAAATTATCTTTGTTATCGTTTTACCTGCTCGGGACGAGCAGAACTAAGCTTGGGGATGCTGATACGTCTCCGACGTATCGATAATTTCTTATGTTCCATGCCACATTATTGATGATATCTACATGTTTTATGCACACTTTATGTCATATTCGTGCATTTTCTGGAACTAACTTATTAACAAGATGCCGAAGTGCGATTCTTTGTTCTGCTGTTTTTGGTTTCAGAAATCCTAGTAACGAAATATTCTCGGAATTGGACGAAATCAATGCCCAGGGTCCTATTTCGCCACGAAGCTTCCAGAAGACCGAAGAGGAGACGAAGTGGGGCCACGAGGTGGCCACACCCTAGGGCGGCGCGGCCCCCCCCTTGGCCGCGCGGCCCTATGGTGTGGGCCCCTCGTGCCGCCTCCTGACCTGCCCTTCCGCCTACTTAAAGCCTCCGTCGCGAAACCCCCAGTACCGAGAGCCACGATACGGAAAACCTTCCAGAGACGCCACTGCCACCAATCCCATCTCGGGGGATTCAGGAGATCACCTCCGGCACCCTGCCGGAGAGGGGAATCATCTCCCGGAGGACTCTACGCAGCCATGGTCGCCTCCGGAGTGATGTGTGAGTAGTCTACCCCTGGACTATGGGTCCATAGCAGTAGCTAGATGGTTGTCTTCTCCCCATTGTGCTTAATTGTCGGATCTTGTGAGCTTCCTAACATGATCAAGATCATCTATCTATAATTCTATATGTTGCGTTTGTTGGGATCCGATGAATAGAGAATACTTGTTATGTTGATTATCAAAGTTATGTCTATGTGTTGTTTATGATCTTGCATGCTCTCCGTTACTCGTAGATGCTCTGGCCAAGTAGATGCTTGTAACTCCAAGAGGGAGTATTTATGCTCGATAGTGGGTTCATGTCTCCGTGAATCTGGGAAGTGGAGAAATCTCTAAGATTATGGATGTGCTGTTGCCACTAGGGATAAAACATTAGTGCTATGTTCGAGGATATAGTCACTGATTACATTACGCGCAATACTAAATGCAATTGTCTGTTGTTAGCAACTTAATACTGGAGGGGGTTCGGATGATAACCTGAAAGTGGACTTTTTAGGCATAGATGCATGTTGGATAGCGGTCTATGTACTTTGTCGTAATGCCCAATTAAATCTCACAATACTCAACATAATATGTATGTGCATGGTCATGCCCTCTTTATTTGTCAATTGCCCAACTGTAATTTGTTCACCCAACATGCTGTTTATCTTGTGGGAGAGACACCTCTAGTGAATTGTGGACCCCGGTCCAATTCTCTATACTGAAATACAATCTCTTGCAATCTTTGTTCTACTGTTTTCTGCAAACAATCATCATCCACACTATACATCTAATCCTTTGTTACAGCAAGCCGGTGAGATTGACAACCTCACTGTTTCGTTGGGGCAAAGTACTTTGGTTGTGTTGTGCAGGTTCCACGTTGGCGCCGGAATCCCTGGTGTTGCACCGCACTACATCCCGCCGCCATCAACCTTCAACGTGCTTCTTGGCTCCTACTGGTTCGATAAACCTTGGTTTCATACTGAGGGAAAACTTGCCGCTGTACGCATCACACCTTCCTCTTGGGGTTCCCAACGGACGCGTGCTGTACGCGTATCAACGCCCCCCGGCGGCGACACGCTGTTCCGGCTGGACACGCCGGAGGGCGCCGGGGACTCCGGCCAGGGCGACCACTGCGCCCTTTCCTAGGCGGAGGGCGGGTCCGAAGGGCTCGCCGGCCTGCGCATCCGTGCCGTCCGCGCGGACTCCTTCCGGATCTGCTCCGCCGCTGCGGCCTGCAGCTCCGCCTCCTACCGGAGCGCGGCCTGGCGCGTGGCCTCCTCCTCCTGGCGAGCCATCTCGAGGAAGGCCATCTTGAGGAGCGCCGCATGGCGCATGGCCTCCTCCTCCTGGGTGGCCTCCTGAGCCTTCCTGGCCATCTCCTCCAGCGCGGAGGCGTGTAGCGTCTCGGCGAGGTGCGGCCATTTGGCCAGCTCCTCGAGGTCGCTTTGCTCGCGGGACGCCGTGAGCGCCGCCTGGAGCTCGGGGTCGTCCTCCTCCCGGGGCTCGGGCTGCGGCTGGGGCTAGGGCTGGGCCTGTGGCGCCGCCGCGGCCTCTTCGATGTAGAGGCCGCCGGGGCAGCGGCCAGCCCGCCTAGCAGGCGAGCACGGCTACGCGCGAGGCCGCGCCGTCGCGGACGTGAAGCACGTGCACCGGCGCGCATCGTGCTGCACCTCGAACCACAAGTCCCAGTTGGGACTTGTGTCGCCGTATGCGGGGTGCTCGCGGAGGTCCGCCGGTAGCTGCGCGCGGCGCCTCCGGATCTCCGCGATGCGGGCGTGGCCGGAGCCCGGGATGGGCGGCACCGGAACCCGATCTGGGCTCAGGTGCCATGTCAACACCCGGATTTTTAAGTCCAGATGCCTATTATGCCATACATCGCAATCCCAGGAAGATTGTTTTTGCGAGACATAATAGTTGATATCATAAAGTCATCATTCATTACAAACCATAGTCATCTTACAATAATAGATCACATGATCCACACTTACAAAAATAGTTGATCTAATGATCAACAAACACAACACATAGCGGAAGCGAAGTTGTAGTAGTCCATCTAGTCCACAGGCAACACTTGACGTTAGAAGACGATCCTAGTTATCGTAGACGTCCTGATGTCCGTCATCCTGATACTGTTGCTCCTCTTCATAGTCTGGCCATTTTAATAGCCAGGGACACAGCCATGAGTATTTTAAAGTACTCACAAACTAATACTAGTGTAAGTACTATCAATTGTAGTAAGCGGGTGCTAAGCTCTAAGTTTATTTGCATAAAGCCAATTTTAGTTCATAAGCATTTAGTAAGAGACTCTTCATTGTCTAACTAACTCAAGTGGGAACATTAGTGTCATTCCCACAACTCTGTTGTGATCAAGTCAAGTTCACCTTTCAATTCATCATTCCTTTTTAGAAAACATCTGACAACGGAACAGTATGGCCATCCAACCGTCCATAACCGTGGACACGGCTATTCGAATAGGTTTGCACTATGCAGAGGTTGTACACTTGTGCCACAACTTTTGATTACATCCGTCAGGGATAACCCTAAATAATCATACTCAATATGCGGATCATCAACCATAACCTTTCACTTACATACTCTAGTATAGGCAGCTCCCCCATGAGTTTGGCCCCCCAGTGAAGACAAACCATCAACCTGGGAACTGCACAGGGCTTGGGTAGGACATTCACCTCATTTCACATCATTTCACTTTCAACGAAGGCAGCCTCGGCGTAACCCCTATGACGCTTGTTTAGAGGGAACCCATACTAAAATACATAAACTTCCAGTTAAGCCCTACCCATAATCAGGTATTGTGGGGGTACTTGTAAAATTGGAATGGTATCGCATCCGAACCCAATCATCAGTTTTTTTCAAATTCATCATGTCATTCAAGTCACATTCACCTTCAAAATCTTTCAATAGAATGACTCATCATTCCAAGGTTTTCAAAGTCATTTGATTCACATGTTCCCATCTAGAGTAGTCAATTTTAGTTTTTTAGCACTAGCCACTAGTCATGAGGGGTGATAACTAGCTTATAGCTTTCTAGGCTAAGTGTGATGCTCTTGTACTACTCCTTATTTAGACCAAGGTGAATCATGAATCAAAAATAAACTTTGATAAACCAAAGCCAAAAACTTGTAAGGTAAAAACATGGGTTGGGATCAATAAACATAAAGTAATATGTAATTGGGCCTTGCTCTAGGAGAGCTTTGCACTTAAGGTAGCTTGCAAGAGTATAGCTTGCCTTGAGTGGTACAGTGATCAAAGTTTTCTTCTTCTTCCTCGAAGTAGACCTCCTCCTCCTGGTATTCCTCGGTACTAGCGTCTATAAACGGATACGAGGTATACAATTACCAAACAAATCTCAAGGGATAGACTAAACACACAAATGGTTCACACAAGCTATTCTAGCATCACATTCTTATTCACATGGTGGTTAGCTTTGTTTTCTTTTGAAGAAAAATAATTTCCTCTCATTAAAAATATTTATTAGGGTTTCTATTTAGTTCTTTGGAGAAATAATTTCCTCTCACTGAATCTTGTTAAGTTTTGATCTCCTCAAATAATAAGGTATGAACACATGTTGACCAAGGTCACACTTCATATTTATTATTTGGGAAAATGATTTAAATGAGGTATTACACCTCATGCACTTTAACACTACCTTAGTAATAATTTAATATCACCAAATAATACAATATGAGATTATATAGACCAAGGTCAATACCTCATGTTGAATTACTTGAGACAAATATTTAAATGAGAGAATATCTCTCATACTATTTAATTAATTAATTTGGGGCAATTTAAATGGACTACAAATAGCCACATAGCCATTATTTATTCTAGCCCATGATCATATGAACAACCATGTCATATTTTTACATATTCAGATAGACAATATGAAATGTGATTTTTGAGAGTTGGAATCAACTCAAAATAATTTATGGTTGGTTTTTAATAAATGTTTGAAGTTTGAAAAGGCCCTGCCTTGTTATTTTTACTACATAAGTTCTATATTGAATCTAGGGTTGAGACCAGTGTAGTTGTTTAGAGAATTTTCTAAGCTTTCAAAAAATATAAAATTCATCAAATTTGGCTCAGTAGATTTGATTCTATTTAATTTTGAACAGAGCATCTGTAAGGAATTCAAACCAAATTATTTAATTCAATTTTGAATGGATGGGCTCGCGCGGGAAAACTAGTTGGGCCAGGGGGAGAAAAAGAAACGGGCCGACACACTTCGCTTCTAGCACGAGCAAGCCGCCTGACAGTGGGGTCCATGCGTCAGTGAGACTTAAAACCCGAATCGGTAAGGATCAAACTAGAACGTTGGATTAGAAGCAGATCCTACGACTGGCGATCATCATCGTCTCCGATGAGATCGAGCACTGGCCACGCCGAGTAGGGGGTTAGAGGCTCACCGGAGCTCCGGCGATCGTCAGCGAGGGTGCATGGCGATGTTGTGGACGACGACGATCATCCTGGTACAAGCGGCGGCTCCAGGGGTGGCTCCTAGCTCCGGCTCCTTCTGCGGCGGCTCCAAGGACTCCGGCGATCAAATTGGCTAGCTATGGTTCAAATTGAGAGGAGGGAGAGCTGGTGGAGGATCAGAGACGAGAGGAGAGGCGAGTGGTGTGAAGAATTGAGGCGAGGGAGGCCTCTATTTATAGCGGCGAGGGGTGCTGCGGCTCGGTGCGGTAGGTCGTCGTCGTCGATGAGGCTACAGGGGCAGAGCGAGCTGGGCGACGATGCTGCAGTGTTGGTGACGTCATGGCGAGCACGGCGCGCTTGACGGCGTTGAAAATGAGGCAGTGACGCGAGTAGGAGGTTGATGTGAGCGCTCAGTACCGCGGTGGAAATCTTGGACGGTGATGATGGCGAGCGTCCTCTCCGGCGTAGGTGAGCTTGTCGAGCAGGTAGAGGGTGACGTGATGGTGCTCTGTGCGGAGAGAGGGGTCAAGGGAAGGACGAGAGTGATGGGGCGCGTGCGTGCTCTGGCACGTCCAGGGACGTCACCATGCGCGTCCTGGCGTGTTCTGGGTGTCCTGGGCGAGTCGCGTTCTGGCCAATGCCAGCGTCTCCTGTGCCCAGGGCGTGCATGATCGTGTTTAGTGGAGTGAGGGCGCGCTGAAGGACATGCTTAGGTCGGACAGAAGTGAGAGGAGAGGAAATGAGCATGGTGATGACATGAGGCCACGACATGGTGATCATTTGGTCAAGCCGGTACTGAACAGGTGGTGGAAAGGTCTTGGCTTGGTCCAGGGGGTTGAGGAGAGTGTTTGTGCTGACTTGAGCATGATGGTTTAGTCTAAAATCTGTTGGATATAAGAGTGTGTGTAGTTGGCAGAATATTGCACACAAGGTGCTCGACCAAATGGCCGCAAGAGAATTATTTTGGAATTTTGCAAAGATTTTTGGTAGAGTTGATTCAAATAATATTTGGAACATAATGGTGGTGGTGGTGTGCAAAATGAAGTTGATTTGTGAAAATTCAAAATGGGCATAATCTTAAATTTGATTTGATGTTGTCTCTTTGCTTGATCATATTAAGAAATGTAGAAAGAATTTGCAGGGATGGTCTTTACCAAAGTTGTTCATCTTGATGAGGTCTTGGATGAGGTCGAAAGAGTTGGGAATGTTTAGTTTAAAAATTTCTTAATACATGGGCTTAAAGTGGGTATTATGATATAAATGGCAGATTTGACCATTATCATATGTGAGTAGGTTTTGCTATTTCTTTTGATTTGATTTGTATTTCTTTGATTCAAAAGTGGTTATTAAGTGTTTAGTAACATTTCCCAACCATTGTCACAAGTCAAATAGGCCTAGGTTTAAGATTTGCAAAAATGCCTATAAGCACATATGTGAGGTGATTTGTATTTTTCTATTCTTTTTCTTTCTCTCTTTTTGGGTCCAAAGATCATGTCCTAGGGTTTTAGCAACATGGATAAGTACTCAAGCAATCATCATGGCAAAACACAAGAATCAAACATGAACACTATGCATGGCACATTAATTCTATAAAAGTTTTTGTTGGTTCCAAAATTTGAACAATTGAATTCCTTTTCTTTATTGATTTGAAATCTTGGGATGTTACAAACCCTTCCCCCTTACAAAAGATCTCGTCCTGAGATCTTAAAGAAAAACTAGGTACTAAAGAGATCTGGGAATTCAGTCCTCATGTAATCTTCTCGCTCCCAAGTGGCTTCTTCTTCGGTATGGTTACTCCATTGGATCTTCAGAAACTTGATACTCCTGGTGCGGGTGGTTCTGAAAGCTTCTTCCAGGATGTGAATAGGTACTTCGCGATAAGTCAAGTCCTTGTTGATATCCACAGATCTGTGATCGATGTTTTTGAATACCTCCGTCTTCTCAGGAACTTCCAAGCATTTCCGGAGTAACGAGATATGAAACACGTCATGCACCGCTGACATTTCCTCCGGCAGTTCCAGTTGATAGGATACTTCTCCTCGGCGACTCAGAACTTTGAAGGGTCCAACATATCTAGGGGCAAGCTTTCCTCTAAGTTGGAATCTCTGCATTCCTTTGAGGGCTGATACTTTGAGATACACAAAGTCTCTGATATCAAAGGTCTTCTCTCGGCGTCTCTTGTCAGCATAACTCTTCTGTCTCGATTGGGCCGTCTTGAGGTATTCACGGATCTTGTGAACCTTCTCTTCAGCTTCTCGGAGAATATCTGGTCCAAAGACTTGGCTGTCTCCGACTTCTGACCAGTTCAGAGGGGTACGACACTTCCTTCCGTACAGTGCTTCAAAGGGGGCCATTTGCAAGATGGCTTGATAATTGTTGTTGTACGAAAATTCTGCGTAAGGCAGGCAATCTTCCCACTTAGATCCATATTCAAGCACACAAGCTCTCAACATATCTTCTAGTATCTGGTTGACCCTTTCAGTCTGTCCATCAGTCTGCGGGTGATACGCTGTGCTGAAATTCAGCCGGGTTCCTAGTCCTTCATGTACTTTCTGCCAGAATCTTGAGGTGAATTGGGATCCTCTATCTGACACAATTGACTTTGGGGTTCCATGCAGGCTAACAATTCTTGAGATATACAACTCTGCTAGCTTGGGGCCTTGGTAGGTGTAACACCCCAAATTTCAATGAAAAAGAAAGTTAGAGAATTCCGGAAATACAAAATTTCAAACCAACAAAAACTTTTCTTTTGCATATAGTACCATGCATAGGACTTGTGCATTTGAGTGATATGCCATGATGTTTGTTATTACTTGTATTTGTTATGCTCTAAAACCCTAGAGTGATCATGTGAAGATCACCAACCAAATAAATCAAAGTGGAAGAAATTCCCATAATTGAAAAACCCTAAAAACCCTCACATATGCCCTATGGCATTTTTCGAAATTTTAACCCTAGACCTATTTGGTCTTCACCATTAGTTGAATAATGTTGTGAAACACTTATTACAACTTTTGGAATCAAGGGTTCACCATTCAAATGAATTTCCAACACTTTTCCCAATCACATGTGATGATGACCAAATCTGCCAATTTCAGTCTGATCACCACTTTGAGCCCCTGCAATTCAATTTTCCCAAACCATTCTTTGCTAACTCCTTGCACCATTTCAAAGTCAACATCAAGGTGAACAACTTTGATGAAGACCACCCTGCCAAATTCATCTTTGATCACTAGCTATGCTCATCCAAAGTTGCAACTTTATAATAAGTTCAACAATCTTCACTTAGCCATTTTGGGCCATTTTTGAAATCCAATTTTTCCACCACCACCTCAACTCATCTCTGGTCAAGTACAACTTATCTCAACATTCACTTTTCAAAAACATTCACCATTTGAATTATTTCCATTTTTGATATTTTTGTATTTTCCAAATTTGAACCCTATTCATACACTATAGCAAATAGTGATCTACTCAAACTAACCTACTCTAACCAACCCCAAATGGTCCCCTGGTCCCCTCTCTCACTAACCCCAGCATAGAAACCCTAGGGAGAGAGAGAGAACATGCATGGCATGGCCATGCCGGCCACATGCCGGCCATGCCGCACCTCCCCCTCTCTCCTTCATCGCCGACCCTGGCCACCATGTCCCTGCACTCCACCTCACTCTACTGAGTCGCCTAGCCCAGCCCTGGTCGAGGAGGAGCTCGACAACGCCCAGACCAGCGCGCGTCCACGACGCCCTGGACGCCGCTCACGTCGCGCGTGTGCACGCCGCGGGCACACACTGGCCACGCGCCGCGCCGTCACCACGAGCACGCCCTGGACTCGCTGACCAGCCGTTGAGCATCGCCGCGTCGCCACGCAACCACCAGACATGCTCTCGACCACGACCCGTGCCCGCCGTCGCCGGAGACGACAACGCGATCCCGCGACCAGCACGGCAGACACGGAAGCAATGCTTCGCCCACGTACGCCGCCCGCCCGACCGTGCCATCGCCACCCACAGATTCGCCTGGACGAGGAGAACACCGTAGCACCCTCGCCTAGCCCAACACCTCGCCGGAACCGCCGCACCTCGGTCGACTTCTTCACGGCCAAGCCGCACCCTTGGCCATCTATAAATACCGCGTTCCCTGGACGAAGCTGAGCACACCACCACGTTCACCACCCTCCACTGCTTCTCCTCCACCCAACCACTCGCTCGATTCTTGCCGGAGTTGCTCCAATTTGAAGCCCGGAGCCCGCCGATGACGCACCTCGCCGCCGTCGATTGGAGCCGATCCAGGAGACGCCGCCGGTGCCGGGAGCTTCGCCGTCGTCCACATCGACATCACGCACCTGCCAGCCACCGCGGGAGCCCTGGTTAGCTCTCCCACCCCCTAGGCTCGCCGCCAGAACCTCGGCATCTCGCCGGAGAAGACGATGGCTCTGAGCCGTCGATCTACTCTCTAATCCTACGCCCCACGTCGCCCCGTACCGTTTCGGGTTTTAAAGGAGGCTGACGGGTGGACCCCACCCTGTCAGCAGGCCCGCGCGCACTGGATGCGCTGCTGGGCCGTTTTTCTCTTTTTAAACAGTTTCGGCCCACGTTGGTTTCCCGCCGGCCTGTTTAATTCAAATTCGTTTTAAACATTTTCCAAACAATCCAATACTTCCCAAACTTTGAAATTCAACCATTTCAAATTGGCTAAACCAAATTTAGTGAATTTGACATTGTTAGAAAGCCACTAAAATTCTCTATCCAATGCCCCTGGCCTCATGGTCAATTTCGTTGTAGAATTAATGTGACAAAAATAACAAGCCAGGGACTTTTCCCTATTCAAATAAATCTTAAAAATCAACCAAAATAGATATTAAGTTAATTCCAACTCTAATAGCTCACATTTGACTTACACTAATTGTTTATGCAATAAAATGGTGTGGTCACTTTGCATGATCATGCCATGGTTTAATGAGTGGATATTTTGACTAGTTTAACTAGTTGATATTATCCAAAACTATTAAAGTTAAATTGTGTGAAGTCTTACACTTCATTTAAACTTGTCTCACATGAATTCATGGGATGTTTGGACCCCTGGTTCCAAACTCTCTTATATGAATTTCTTGAGATTTTAATCAAATTTAGTGTTATATAAATGGCATGAGGTGTTCCACCTCATTTAAATCATTCTACCAAATGATGATGATGATGAACATTTGATCTAGGTCAAGATGAGTTCATCCATGATTGTTGGAGAAATTAAATCTTAAGAAGATTTCAATGAGAGGAAATTATTTCTCAAGAACCCTATGGAAACTATCATTTACATAGAATACAAATCCTATTTTAATCCCACAACCCATGCACCCTAGTTTATTTATGTGTGTGCATAGAGTAGTTTGTGTGTTTATTTGTGATGTGTGGAATAGCCCTGGAATTAGTGAGTAATTATACTCGTATTCAAATTTAGACGGTAGCACCGGAGAGTACGCCGAAGAAGAAGGTTGCTACCAGGAGGAGGAAGAGGAACAGTTTGAGAACTACCAAGGCAAGCTAATTTACTATGCAAGCTTTTATTCTTGCCAAGTGCAAAGCCCCTTGGGGCAAGGCACCATGTCTTACCTTTTCTTATGTGAACCCATCCCAAGTTTTTACTTGTTTTCCAAATGATTTTCCTTTTATAGTTAACTTTGGTCAAAATACAAGTTGGATACTAGAGTAGTGAGTTAGTCCCTTCCCAGCAAAGCAAGGTAGCACCCCTCATGAATTAGAGCTAGTGCTAATGAACTAAACTACTCTAGATGGGAACAATGTGATTTGAAAGGATTTTGAAAACCTTGGAATGAAGATGCCTTCCATTGAATGAATGTTGAAGGTGAATATGACCAAGAGAAGATGGTGGTTTTTGATAAAACATGATGTTGGTGTGAATGCGATACCTTTCCAATTCTCAAGTACCCCCACAATACCTGATTATGGGTAGGGCTTAACTGGAAGTTTATGCGTCTTAGTATGGGTTCCCTCTAAACAAGCGTCATCGGGGTTATGCCGAAAGCTGCCTCTACCACAAAAGAAACGATACGATATGATGCGAAATGAGGTGAATGTCCGGCCCAAGCCCTGTGCAGTTCCCAGGTTGACAGTTGGTCTTCACTGGGAGGCCAAGCTCATGGGGAGAGGTGCTCATACTAGGATTCGTAAGTGAAAGGTTATGGTTGATGATCCGCGTACTGTGTTACGATTATTCGGGGAAATCCCGATGGATGAAATCAAATGTTGTGGCACAAGTGTGCAACCTCTGCAGAGTGTAAACCTATTCGAATAGCCGCGTCCACGGTTACGGACGGTTGGAAAGGCCATACAGTTTCCGATGTCATATCTTTGAAAATGATGTTGAAAGGTGATGGTGAATTGACTTGTGGTGAATTGAATTGAAATCACCACTTGAATGGTGGGAATGACACTAATGTTCCCCCTTGGGTTAGTTAGCACTTGAATAAGTTTTTCTCAAAACTTTGTGAACAAAAACTAGCTTTATGCAAATAAACTAGAGCTTAGCAAACCCTACTAGAATGTCTAGCACTTACATTAGTATTAGTTTGCGAGTACTCAACGTACTCACGGCTTTGTCCCTGGCTATTCAAATGGCCAGAGTATGAAGATGAACAAGGAGAGGACCCGCAGGATGCCTACGACAACGAAGCGCCTTCCGACGTCAAGCGTTGGCCCGTGGACTAGAGAGTCCTTGTATCTTACGCTTCCGCTATGTTGAACTATGAACTTGTGTTGTCCGTTGATCAATAGATCAACTATTCGTGTAATATGGATCATGTGATTCCAATTTGTAAGACTTATGGTTTGTAATGAATGATGATCGTGATACTTAACTATTATGCCTCGCAACAACAATATTCCTGGATTGCGATGTATGACATAATAGGCATTCGGACTTAAAAATCCGGGTGTTGACAAGTTGGTATCAGAGCCATTGTTTGACCTTAGAAGACCTTAGTTAGAATGGGCGTTCTGAAAAATTTAACTTTGAAATCAAATGAAAGGACTTATTTGTGAAAATTTACTACACTCTTGTCTTTGAGACTTTGCCAAAATTTGATCATGTTCTATCTTATTTAAATCAACTTAAAACCTTGCCACACTTTGCACTCTCTAACTTACTCATCCAATTCTCTTTCAGATGGAGCCGAATGAACCCCTCAACACCAAGTTTTATCAGCTTGGAAACGGAGGAAGCTTGATCTTCGAGCATGACCTCGACTCCCTGTCGGATCACCTTGGCCGCCCACACCCCGAGTTTCACGGGATTCAGGTGGACGACCAGCCGGGAGGGGAACTGCAGTGGATTATCACTGCCGACTTGAGGGGCAAGCTGGAGCCTCCCACCTCGGAGAGGATCCTTTTCTCTTTCGGGGAAAGCAAGCGGCTCGACGGGCTTGCACGTGCTCTTCAGGAAGCACTTGCTCGTACGTGCGGACAGAATACCGAAGCCCTTCGTGAGGAACGCTTTGCGCATCTCGCACGGCGTAACTGTGACGGAAGACCCATGGATGTGCCACTCCACCCCCAGTTGAGGCACCATGTGGATCACTTGGACTTCATGCTCTACCAGACTCAGAGGGACCTCGACGCCTCTCGCGCTTACGCGAACCAGACCCATGCTCACATCATCGAGCAGGGTGAGGCGATCAAGCTACTCAACAACGACCGCAGGAACCTTCGCCAGCAGCATGCCAAGAAGGACGTTACGATTCGCCGCCTTCGCGACCGGATCGCGTCACTTGAGGCCACTGTCACGGCCCAGGAGGATCAGATTCGTCACATGGAGGAGGACGATGAAGGCATCGATATTCAGGGAGGAGACGCCTTTCTGAGCGATGACGATGACTTTGAGGAGGACGAGAACACCGAGGAGGAGGACTACGAGTTCCTGGAGGCCGGACAGGATGACTACGTCCCGATTGATATCGACGATGAGGAGTAGTTGCACTAGTTTCACTTATAGTAGGTGTGAGTTGTATCCCGTCCTTTGTATCGTAGCATGAGAATGGTTCTTAAAACCATTGGAGTATGTGTGTAGTTTGTACTATGTGTTGCATGAATGAATGAATGTTATGTTTGTCATGAAAAGATTACAAGTTTTCAAATGTTTTTCAAACTTAAATGAACCATAGAATGTTCCCTCTTATCTCATGATCTTCTATACCTTCAGATGGCCCCTCCGAATCGCACCAACGACGCGATGATGCAGCTTCGCAAACCTCTGCTTGCAGACCGGGAAACCGAGAGAGCCGAGCGCCAAGCCAACATCATCGCCTTGCAGAACATCGCCCAAGGCCATGGAAATCATGACCACCCCGGATCCAAGCTCAAGAACTTCCAGAACACCAACCCTCCGGTGTTTAGCAAGACCGAGGAGCCCCTCGACGCCGACGATTGGCTCCAGACTATGGAGAACAATCTGGAAGTAGCTGGAGTGGAAGCCAACGAGAAGGTGTTGTTCGCCACTCACTACCTCGCTGGACCAGCTCGCGCTTGGTGGACAAGTACCCGTGCCATGAACGGAGGTCAATTCATGACTTGGGAGGATTTCAAACTCAAGTTCAGCAAGTACCATGTACCCCCGGGTCTTATCAAGAAGATGAGGGATGAGTTCCGTGAACTGAAACAAGGTCGCATGACGGTGGTTGAGTACCGCGACAAGTTTCTCACCTTGTCAAGGTATGCCCCTGATGAGACGGACACCGTTGAAAAGAGGAAGGAGAGATTCCTGAACGGGCTGCATGATGAGATGCAGACTGTCCTCGTCAACATCCCCTTCGCCGACCTCGAAGCCCTTGTTGACTCCGCCATCCAGATGGAGGGCAAGTTGAACCAAGCCAATGAGAACCGCAAGCGCCGCATGGCAAATCAGAGTGGATCAAGCCACCCCCAAAAGTTTCGCCCTAGCTCAAGCGGAGGTTTCAATCCGAGACATAACAAACCCCCGATACAGAACTCTCGCCCCGGTTATCAGAACCGAAGTGGAGGAAACTCCAAGCCAGGAGGCTCCAACCCCAACTACAACCGCGCTCCACCTCGAGCCCCGAACACCAACAACACCAACACCAACACCAACCCCAGAACCGGGAGCAATGCCATTCCCGTTGCGAACAAGCAGGACAAGAGCACTATCACTTGTTATGAGTGTGGTGTAGTGGGGCACTACTCCAACGAGTGTCCCAAGCGTCTTGCCAAGCTCGCCGGCAACACCGCTGCTCCTGCTCAGCAGCAACGCCGTGTCTCCACCGGCAAGAAGTTCGCCCCCAACAACCCCAACAACCGCAACGGCCGCCTCTACCACATGAACGCCGAAGAAGCCCAGAAAGCCCCAGATGTGGTACTGGGTATGTTTTCTGTCAACCACACCCCTGCTAGAGTGTTGTTTAATTCCGGAGCATCGCATTCCTTTGTCACCGAAGATTTTGCATCAACAAGTAAAATTCAACCCCTCAGTTTGAAGCATGTTATGATAGTTCAAATCCCCGGATCAACCACCAAAGCCAGAAAATTTTGTAAAAATGTGCCAATCAAAATCCATGATGTTGATTTCTTTGCAAATCTCATCATACTTGGAACCAAAGGTTTGGAAGTTGTCCTAGGAATGGACTGGATGTCCAAACACAATGGATTGATAGACTGCGCCAAGAAAGCCATAACCATGACTAGCAGCACCGGAATCGTAGTTGAGCACGTCTCTGAAAAACTACCCAGAAAATTTACCTGCAACCAAAGTGTATCCAAGCCTACTGCGGATCAAATCAGGGTCGTTTGTCGCTACCCGATGTGTTTCCGGATGATCTACCCGGTATGCCCCCGGACCGGGATATCGAGTTTATCATCGAGTTAATCCCCGGAACTGGACCCATCGCCCAGAGAGCCTACAGCATGAACGCAGCCGAGCTTGTGGAGCTGAAGAAGCAAATAGATGACATGTTAGCCAAAGGTTTGATCGGACCAAGTGCATCCCCTGGAGATCCCCGTCTTGTTTGTCGACAAGAAGGATGGTGCAAATCGTTTATGCACCGACTATCGTAAGCTTAACGATGTCACCATCAAAAACAAATACCCCTTACCCAAGATCGAAGACTTGTTCGACCAACTCACCGGATCCCGAGTTTTCTCGAAAATTGATCTTAGAACTGGATACCACCAACTGAAAATCCGAGCCACCGATATTCCAAAAACTGCCTTTACCACCAGATATGGGTTGTATGAGTACAACGTCATGTCATTTGGACTGACCAATGCTCCCGCTTATTTCATGAATCTCATGAATAAGATCTTCATGAACTTCTTGGACAAATTTGTCGTTGTTTTCATCGACGACATTTTGGTCTACTCCAAGTCCGAAGAAGAACATGAACAGCATCTGGAGATTGTTCTAGAAACCCTGAGACAGCACCCGTTGTACGCCAAGTTTAGCAAGTGTGAGTTTTGGCTGGAAGAAGTTGGATTCCTGGGACACCTCTTGGCTGCAGGAGGAATTGCCGTAGATCCCGCCAAGACCAAAACGGTGATGGAATGGAAAGCTCCGACCACCCAACCGGCACTCCGTGCTTTTCTTGGATTAGCCGGATATTACCGCAGATTTGTAGAAGGTTTTTCGAGCATCGCTCGACCAATGACCCAACTGCTGAAAAAGGACAGAAAGTTTGAGTGGACCGACAAGTGTGAAGAGAGCTTTCAACAGCTCAAGAGTAGACTGACAACAGCCCCAATCCTGATCATGCCAGATATCGCAAAGCCCTTTGACGTATATTGCGACGCCTCCAAGACTGGACTTGGATGCGTGCTTATGCAAGAAGGAAAGGTTGTATCCTACCTTTCTAGACAACTCAAGCAACATGAGCAGAACTACCCAACCCACGACCTCGAGCTTGCAGCCGTGGTCTTAGCCTTGAAAGTTTGGCGTCATTACCTCATGGGTAATCGATGCGAGATTTTTTCCGACCACAAAAGCCTCAAATACATTTTCACCCAGAAGGAGTTAAACATGAGACAACGCCGATGGATCGAATTGATCAAGGATTACGACATGGAGATTCACTACCACCCCGGCAAGGCCAATGTGGTAGCGGATGCTTTGAGTCGACCGTGCCAGGCTTGAACTTCATGCTCGCAACCGAACAGCCTAGTTTGCACCAAGAGTTTGAACAGTTCAGACTTGAACTTGTAAGTGAAGGATTCCTAGCCAGCATCGAATCGCAACCCACCTTGATTGGTCAGATCAAGGAAGCCCCGAAGGACAACGCTAGCATTGATGGAATCAAGAAACAGATAGCCGTAGGAAAAGCCCCCGGATTCACCATTGACGAAGCCGGAGTGCTTTGGTACAAAGAACGCCTCTGCGTACCATCGGACTACGACCTGAAACAAGTCATCCTGCAAGAAGCCCATGACACCCTTTACTCAATCCACCCGGAGGTACCAAGATGTACCAGGACCTGAAAGAACAATTTTGGTGGCACGGAATGAAGAGAGAGATCGGTAGCTATATCGCTAAGTGTGACATCTGCCCGGCGAGTTAAGGCAGAACACCAGAGACCCGCCGGACTGTTGCAACCCCTTCAGATTCCAGAATGGAAATGGGACTCCGTAGGAATGGACTTTATCACCGGACTGCCCAAATCCAGCAAAGGCAATGATTCCATATGGGTAGTGGTCGATAGATTGACCAAAGTCGCCCATTTCATCGCCGTCAAAACCACCTATCAAGGCCCCAAGTTAGCTGAACTCTACATCTCCAGAATAGTCGCTCTGCATGGAACCCCCAAATCGATAGTGTCGAGATAGAGGATCACAGTTCACCTCAAGGTTCTGGCAGAAGGTGCATGAAGGACTAGGCACTCGCCTAAATTTCAGCACCGCCTATCACCCTCAGACCGACGGACAGACTGAGAGAGTAAACCAGATACTGGAAGACATGCTTAGAGCATGCGTACTGGAATACGGATCCAAGTGGGAAGACTGCCTACCTTACGCAGAATTCTCATACAACAATAGTTATCAAGCCAGCCTACGATGGCCCCCTTTGAAGCCTTGTACGGAAGGAAGTGCCGTACCCCCTGAACTGGTCAGAAGTCGGAGAGAGTCAAGTTTCGGCCCAGACGTTCTTCGTGAAGCCGAAGAGAAGGTTCACAAGATCCGTGAGTACCTCAAGACTGCGCAATCCAGACAGAAGAGCTACGCCGACAAGAGACGTCGGGAGATGACCTTTGAGATCGGAGATTTTGTCTATCTCAAAGTATCCCCCTTGAAAGGGATGCAAAGGTTTCAGCTGAAAGGAAAGCTTGCACCTCGCTACGTGGGACCTTTCCAAGTCCTCAGCCGCCGAGGTGAAGTATCTTATCAACTGGAGTTGCCTGAAGAAATGTCGGCTGTGCACGACGTTTTTCACATCTCACTTCTCCGGAAATGTCTTGAAGTCCCTGAGAAGACCGAAGTGTTCAAGAACATCGATCACCGATCGGTGGATATCAACAAGGATCTGACTTACCGCGAAGTGCCGATTCGCATCCTAGAAGAAGCTTACAGAACCACCCGCACCCGAAGCATCAAGTTTCTAAAGATCCAATGGAGCAATCATACCGAGGATGAAGCCACCTGGGAACGCGAAGACTTCATGAAGAAGGAGTACCCAGATCTCTTTAGTACCTAACTTTCTTTTTGATCTCGGGACGAGATCTTTTGTAAGGGGGAAGGGTTTGTAACACCCCAAATTTCAATGAAAAAGAAAGTTAGAGAATTCCGGAAATACAAAATTTCAAACCAACAAAAACTTTTCTTTTGCATATAGTACCATGCATAGGACTTGTGCATTTGAGTGATATGCCATGATGTTTGTTATTACTTGTATTTGTTATGCTCTAAAACCCTAGAGTGATCATGTGAAGATCACCAACCAAATAAATCAAAGTGGAAGAAATTCCCATAATTGAAAAACCCTAAAAACCCTCACATATGCCCTATGGCATTTTTCGAAATTTTAACCCTAGACCTATTTGGTCTTCACCATTAGTTGAATAATGTTGTGAAACACTTATTACAACTTTTGGAATCAAGGGTTCACCATTCAAATGAATTTCCAACACTTTTCCCAATCACATGTGATGATGACCAAATCTGCCAATTTCAGTCTGATCACCACTTTGAGCCCCTGCAATTCAATTTTCCCAAACCATTCTTTGCTAACTCCTTGCACCATTTCAAAGTCAACATCAAGGTGAACAACTTTGATGAAGACCACCCTGCCAAATTCATCTTTGATCACTAGCTATGCTCATCCAAAGTTGCAACTTTATAATAAGTTCAACAATCTTCACTTAGCCATTTTGGGCCATTTTTGAAATCCAATTTTTCCACCACCACCTCAACTCATCTCTGGTCAAGTACAACTTATCTCAACATTCACTTTTCAAAAACATTCACCATTTGAATTATTTCCATTTTTGATATTTTTGTATTTTCCAAATTTGAACCCTATTCATACACTATAGCAAATAGTGATCTACTCAAACTAACCTACTCTAACCAACCCCAAATGGTCCCCTGGTCCCCTCTCTCACTAACCCCAGCATAGAAACCCTAGGGAGAGAGAGAGAACATGCATGGCATGGCCATGCCGGCCACATGCCGGCCATGCCGCACCTCCCCCTCTCTCCTTCATCGCCGACCCTGGCCACCATGTCCCTGCACTCCACCTCACTCTACTGAGTCGCCTAGCCCAGCCCTGGTCGAGGAGGAGCTCGACAACGCCCAGACCAGCGCGCGTCCACGACGCCCCCGGGACGCCGCTCACGTCGCGCGTGTGCACGCCGCGGGCACACACTGGCCACGCGCCGCGCCGTCACCACGAGCACGCCCTGGACTCGCTGACCAGCCGTTGAGCATCGCCGCGTCGCCACGCAACCACCAGACATGCTCTCGACCACGACCCGTGCCCGCCGTCGCCGGAGACGACAACGCGATCCCGCGACCAGCACGGCAGACACGGAAGCAATGCTTCGCCCACAGACGCCGCCCGACCGTGCCATCGCCACCCACAGATTCGCCTGGACGAGGAGAACACCGTAGCACCCTCGCCTAGCCCAACACCTCGCCGGAACCGCCACACCTCGGTCGACTTCTTCACGGCCAAGCCGCACCCTTGGCCATCTATAAATACCGCGTTCCCTGGACGAAGCTGAGCACACCACCACGTTCACCACCCTCCACTGCTTCTCCTCCACCCAACCACTCGCTCGATTCTTGCCGGAGTTGCTCCAATTTGAAGCCCGGAGCCCGCCGATGCACCGCACCTCGCCGCCGTCGATTGGAGCCGATCCAGGAGACGCCGCCGGTGCCAGGAGCTTCGCCGTCGTCCACATCGACATCACGCACACTGCCAGCCACCGCGGGAGCCCTGGTTAGCTCTCCCACCCCCTAGGCTCGCCGCCAGAACCTCGGCATCTCGCCGGAGAAGACGATGGCTCTGAGCCGTCGATCTACTCTCTAATCCTACGCCCCACGTCGCCCCGTACCGTTTCGGGTTTTAAAGGAGGCTGACGGGTGGACCCCACCCTGTCAGCAGGCCCGCGCGCACTGGATGCGCTGCTGGGCCGTTTTTCTCTTTTTAAACAGTTTCGGCCCACGTTGGTTTCCCGCCGGCCTGTTTAATTCAAATTCGTTTTAAACATTTTCCAAACAATCCAATACTGCCCAAACTTTGAAATTCAACCATTTCAAATTGGCTAAACCAAATTTAGTGAATTTGACATTGTTAGAAAGCCACTAAAATTCTCTATCCAATGCCCCTGGCCTCATGGTCAATTTCGTTGTAGAATTAATGTGACAAAAATAACAAGCCAGGGACTTTTCCCTATTCAAATAAATCTTAAAAATCAACCAAAATAGATATTAAGTTAATTCCAACTCTAATAGCTCACATTTGACTTACACTAATTGTTTATGCAATAAAATGGTGTGGTCACTTTGCATGATCATGCCATGGTTTAATGAGTGGATATTTTGACTAGTTTAACTAGTTGATATTATCCAAAACTATTAAAGTTAAATTGTGTGAAGTCTTACACTTCATTTAAACTTGTCTCACATGAATTCATGGGATGTTTGGACCCCTGGTTCCAAACTCTCTTATATGAATTTCTTGAGATTTTAATCAAATTTAGTGTTATATAAATGGCATGAGGTGTTCCACCTCATTTAAATCATTCTACCAAATGATGATGATGATGAACATTTGATCTAGGTCAAGATGAGTTCATCCATGATTGTTGGAGAAATTAAATCTTAAGAAGATTTCAATGAGAGGAAATTATTTCTCAAGAACCCTATGGAAACTATCATTTACATAGAATACAAATCCTATTTTAATCCCACAACCCATGCACCCTAGTTTATTTATGTGTGTGCATAGAGTAGTTTGTGTGTTTATTTGTGATGTGTGGAATAGCCCTGGAATTAGTGAGTAATTATACTCGTATTCAAATTTAGACGGTAGCACCGGAGAGTACGCCGAAGAAGAAGGTTGCTACCAGGAGGAGGAAGAGGAACAGTTTGAGAACTACCAAGGCAAGCTAATTTACTATGCAAGCTTTTATTCTTGCCAAGTGCAAAGCCCCTTGGGGCAAGGCACCATGTCTTACCTTTTCTTATGTGAACCCATCCCAAGTTTTTACTTGTTTTCCAAATGATTTTCCTTTTATAGTTAACTTTGGTCAAAATACAAGTTGGATACTAGAGTAGTGAGTTAGTCCCTTCCCATAAAGCAAGGTAGCACCCCTCATGAATTAGAGCTAGTGCTAATGAACTAAACTACTCTAGATGGGAACAATGTGATTTGAAAGGATTTTGAAAACCTTGGAATGAAGATGCCTTCCATTGAATGAATGTTGAAGGTGAATATGACAAAGAGAAGATGGTGATTTTTGATAAAACATGATGTTGGTGTGAATGCGATACCTTTCCAATTCTCAAGTACCCCCACAATACCTGATTATGGGTAGGGCTTAACTGGAAGTTTATGCGTCTTAGTATGGGTTCCCTCTAAACAAGCGTCATCGGGGTTATGCCGAAAGCTGCCTCTACCACAAAAGAAACGATACGATATGATGCGAAATGAGGTGAATGTCCGGCCCAAGCCTGTGCGGTTCCCAGGTTGACGGTTGGTCTTCTTTGGGAGGCCAAGCTCATGGGGAGAGGTGCTCATACTAGGATTCGTAAGTGAAAGGTTATGGTTGATGATCCGCGTCTGTGTTACGATTATTCGGGAAATCCCGACGGATGAAATCAAATGTTGTGGCACAAGTGTGCAACCTCTGCAGAGTGTAAACCTATTCGAATAGCCGCGTCCACGGTTACGGACGGTTGGAAAGGCCATACAGTTTCCGATGTCATATCTTTGAAAATGATGTTGAAAGGTGATGGTGAATTGACTTGTGGTGAATTGAATTGAAATCACCACTTGAATGGTGGGAATGACACTAATGTTCCCCCTTGGGTTAGTTAGCACTTGAATAAGTTTTTCTCAAAACTTTGTGAACAAAAACTAGCTTTATGCAAATAAACTAGAGCTTAGCAAACCCTACTAGAATGTCTAGCACTTACATTAGTATTAGTTTGCGAGTACTCAACGTACTCACGGCTTTGTCCCTGGCTATTCAAATGGCCAGAGTATGAAGATGAACAAGGAGATGACCAGCAGGATGCCTACGACAACTAAGCGCCTTCCGACGTCAAGCGTTGGCCTGTGGACTAGAGAGTCCTTGTATCTTACGCTTCCGCTATGTTGAACTATGAACTTGTGTTGTCCGTTGATCAATAGATCAACTATTCGTGTAATATGGATCATGTGATTCCAATTTGTAAGACTTATGGTTTGTAATGAATGATGACTGTGATACTTAACTATTATGCCTCGCAACAACAATATTCCTGGGATTGCGATGTATGACATAATAGGCATTCGGACTTAAAAATCCGGGTGTTGACAGTAGGTGGTCTTGACGGGGATGAAATGGGCTACCTTGGTTAATCTATCGACCACTACCCAAATAGAATCATTTCCTTTACTTCATTTGGGCAATCCAGTTATGAAATCCATTCCTACAGAATCCCACTTCCATTCTGGGATCTGTAATGGCTGCAGCAATCATGCGGGTCGCTGATGTTCTGCTTTGACTCTCTGACAGATATCACACTTGGCTATGTAGCTTCCAATCTCTCTCTTCATTCCATGCCACCAAAATTGTTCCTTCAAATCTTGGTACATTTTGGTTCCACCGGGGTGAATGGAGTAAAGGGTATCATGAGCTTCCTTCAGGATAACTTGCTTGAACTCTGAATCTGCTGGCACACATAGGCGTCCGTTGTACCAAAGAATTCCTTCTTCATCTTCGGTAAATCCAGGTGCCTTTCCTGCAGCTATTTGGCTCTTGATTCTGTCAATACTAGCATTTCCTTTCTGTGCTTCTTTAATCTGGCTCATCAAGGTAGGCTGGAGCTCCATGCTTGCTAGGAATCCTTCACTAACTAGCTCCAGTCTAAACTGCCCAAATTCTTGATACAAACTAGGTTGCTCTTCTGCGATCATGGAGTTCAACTGACACGGCTGTCTACTCAAAGCATCCACTACCACATTGGCCTTGCCGGGGTGGTAGTGAATTTCTAGGTCATAATCCTTAATCAACTCTATATATCCATCTTCGCTGGCTCATATTCAGCTCCTTCTGAGTGAAAATGTACTTCAGGCTCTTGTGATCCGAATAGATCTCGCATCGATTACCCATGAGGTAATGACGCCATACTTTCAAGGCTAAAACCACGGCTGCTAGTTCTAAGTCATGGGTTGGATAATTCTGCTCATGTTGCTTCAGTTGCCTAGACAGGTAAGATATCACCTTGCCTTCTTGCATCAACACACATCCGAGACCAATCTTGGATGCGTCACAATAGATGTAAAATGGCTTGGTGATGTCCGGCATGATTAGGATTGGGGCTGTGGTTAATCTTTCCTTAAGCTTCTGAAAGCTGTCTTCACATTTCTCAGTCCATTCAAACTTCTTGTCTTTCTTCAACAGTTGAGTCATGGGTCTGGCTATGCTTGAAAATCCTTCAACAAATCTGCGGTAATATCCCGCTAATCCAATAAATGCACGGACCTCAGTCTAAGTGGTTGGGGCTTTCCATTCTTCAACGGTCTTGATCTTTACGGGATCTACGGCAATTCCTCCTGCAGACAAGATATGTCCCAGGAATCCTACTTCCTTCAACCAAAACTCACATTTGCTGAACTTGGCATACAACTTGTGTTGTCTAAGGGTTTCTAGGATAATCTCTAGGTGTTGCTCATGTTCTTCTTCTGACTTGGAGTAGATTAGAATGTCATCGATGAAGACAACGACAAACTTATCCAAAAAGTTCATAAAGATCTTATTCATGAGATTCATGAAATAAGCGGGGGCATTGGTTAATCCAAATGACATGAGATTGTACTCATACAATCCATATCTGGTGGTGAAGGCAGTCTTTGGGATATCCGTTGCGCGAATCTTCAGCTGATGATAACCAGTCCTAAGATCAATCTTAGAGAACACTCTGGCACCGGTCAACTTGTCAAACGAGTCTTCTATCTTTGGCAAGGGGTACTTGTTCTTGATGGTGACATCGTTAAGCTTACGGTAATCCGTACATAAACGAGTGGCACTGTCCTTCTTATCCACAAACAAAACTGGGGATCTCTAGGGTGATGCACTTGGTTGAATCAAACCTTTGGCTAGCATATCATCCAGTTGCTTCTTCATTTCCACTAGCTCTGTCGGGTTCATACTATAGGCTCTCTGGGCTATGGGTCTTGTTCCAGGTATTAACTCAATGATAAACTCGATATCCCGATCTGGGGACATACCGGGTAGATCATCAGGAAACACATCGGGGTATCTACAGACGACCCTGATTTGATCCAAAGTTGGCTTGGCTAAACTTTGGTTGCAAGTAAACTTTCTGGGCAGCCTTTCAGACATGTGTTCTACTAACACACCGGTGCTACTAGTCATGGTGATGGCCTTCTTGGCACAATCAATCAATCCATGATGTTTTGACATCCAATCCATACCCAGTACTACTTCCAAACCTTTTGTTCCCAGAACAATCAAATTTGCATAAAAATCTATTTCAAGAATTCTGATAGGCACATCTTTGCAAATTTTTCTAGCTTTTGTAGTTGAACCAGGTATTTTAACTATCATAACATGCTTCAAACTGATTGGTTCAATCTTACTAGTGCATGCAAAATCTTCGGTAACGAACGAATGCGATGCTCCAGAATCAAACAACACTCTTGCAGGTACTGAGTTAACAGAAAACATACCTAGCACGACATCTGGCGCTTCCTGGGCTTCTTCGGCACTCATGTGAAAGAGGCGGCCGCTGCGATTGTTCGGGTTGTTTGGGGTAAACTTCCTTCCTGTTGAGACACGGCGTTGCTGCTGAGCAGGTGCAGCGGTGTTGGGGGTGGTCTTGGCAAGCTTCTTGGGACACTCATTGGAGTAGTGACCCACAATTCCACATTCATAACAAGTCACTGTTGACTTGTCCTTGGGGGTGACAGGGACAGCGTTGCTCCCAATCCTTGGAGCAGTGTTGGTGTTGCTGTGGTTGCCGGGGGCTCTCATTGGGACGCGGTTGAAGTTGTTGTTGTTAGCATGGTGGTTGTTGTTGTTGTGGCCTCCTGGCCTTGGGTGTCCTCCACTCCGATTCTGGAAACTCGGACGTGACATCTGCATCGGGGGCTTGTTGTTTCTCGGAGCAAATCCTCCGCTTGAGCTGGGGCGATACCTTGGGGTATTGCTGGGCCCACTCTGGTGCATCATGCGGCGTTTGCGGTTCTCATTAGCTTGATGGAGCATTCCCTCCATCTGGATGGCTGAGTCCACCAGGGCTTCTAGGTTAGCAAAGGGGATATTCACCAGCACAGTCTGCATCTCATCATGCAGTCCGTTCAGGAATCTTTCCTTCCTCTTCTCAGTGGTGTCGGTCTCATCCGGGGCGTACCTCGACAGAGTGAGAAACCTGTCGCGGTATTCCACCACGGACATCCTGCCTTGTTTGAGTTCCCTGAACTCATCCCTCATCTTCTTTATCAGACCCGGGGGCACGTGATACTTGTTGAACTTGAGCTTGAAATCTGCCCAAGTCATTATTTGTCCTGCATTCATTGCACGGGTGCTGGTCCACCAGGCTCTGGCAGGTCCTGCAAGGTAGTGGGTGGCGAACAGTACTTTTTCTGCGGCTTCTACTCCCGCAACTTCCAAGTTGTTCTCCATTGTTTGGAGCCAGTCATCAGCATCTAATGGCTCTTCGGTCTTGCTAAACATTGGAGGATTTGTGTTGTGGAAATTCTTGAGTTTAGATCCAGGATGATCATGGTTTCCATGGCCTTGGTTGTTCTGAGCTATTTCCTGCAGTGCGGCAATATTGGCTTGTCTTTCAGCTCTTTCGGCCTCTCTATCTGCCATCATCATCTGTAACATTTGCATCATTGCATCTTGGTTGGCGCTACGGGTTGGAGGGGCCATCTGAACATTGAGATAGATCATGAGATAAGAGGGAATTTTCTATGGCTTGTTTTGGGGTAAGTTTAGAAATTTCAAACTTGAGTACTTGTCATGTTGAAAACAAACAACACTTTTATTCATCTCAAACAACACACATTACAAGCTAAACACATCAAATGGTTTTAAGAACCATTTCTCTATTCTACGATACAAGGGACATGATACAAACTCACACCTACGCAAGTGATCAAGTGATACTACTACTCATCATCCACATCTATCGGGATGAAGTCATCCTCTCCGGCCTCCAGGAACTCATAGTCTTCCACATCAGCATTCTCATCTTCTTCAAAGTCATTGTCATCACTCAGGTAGGGTGCTCCTCCCTGAATGTCTTCACCTTCTTCTTCCAGCTCCCTCAGCTGGGTCTCCTGTGCCTGGATAGTCTGCTCCAAAGATGCTATATTCGCGCGGAGGCGAGCAATGGTGGAGTCCTTCTTGGCACACTGCAGGCGGAGTGACTTGCGATCCTTGGCAAGCATCTTGATGGCCTCCGTCTGCTGCGCCAGGTGGAGGTGAGTCTGGTTGGCGTAGACGCGGGAGTTGTCCAGCTCCTTCTGGGTCTCGTGTAGCATAAAGTCCAGGTGCTCCACGTGACACTTCAGCTCCGGGTGGGGTGACAGTGCCATGGGTCCTCCAATGGAGTCATGCCTTCCAAGGTGAGCAAAGCGAGTCCCATGAAGCTCAGTGTAACATCCCAAAAATTACAAAACAAAAAAATGAATTTCCCTTTTTCCAAATTTTGGAACCAACAATTTTTTTTATTAAATTTAGTTGGATACATGGTGAGCGTGCTTAATTCTTGTGCTGCTGCCATAATTGTTTGTTGAAGTATATTGAAATGATCTTAAACCCTAAACCCTATCCTTTTCACCATCCAAGTTAAAATAAAATAAAAAGAATTTAAATAAGAAAAAGGCCTATGTGCCTATGGCTATTTTGGTAAAACTTTTACCTAGGCTTTTCTACCTTGATTAGATGTTTTGAAAACATCAACAAACCCAATCTAGTACTTCCCCAATCAAAACCAAGGTGAAACAAAAACAAATAAAAATAAATTAAACATATGCATAGAAGCATATGTGGCACTTAGCCATTTTATCAAATCTTGTCCTATGCACTCCTACCTTGCCCAAATGGTGTGAAACCATCTCTAAACTTAATCTCACACTAAATTGACCCTCAACCATGCCCAAGTAAAGCAAGGGGAACAAAAGAGGAAAATAAGGAAAATTGGAATTTCACCTCTTATGTGTTTATGGCCATTTTTGCAAATCTTTGAACTAGGCCTTTTGGAATTGTTTCAATGGTTTGGATATGTTCCTAAATTAATAAGAATCACTTTTGAGCCAAGAAAACTCAAATCAAATAGAGAAAAATAAAATAGTGAGAAAATGCCATTTTTACTCTCATACACTTTTAGCCAAATATGCAAATCTTTAACCAAGGCCACCTTTGCTTGTGCCTTTGCTTGAGAAACACTTAGATATCAATAACAAACACTTTTGCATCCAAGAAACACAAATCAAATCAAAGGAAAAAATCAAAATTTAATTACATCTGATCATGGTCACCTTGACACTTTTTAATATCATACCCACTTTGCACCCATGGTTTGGAATATTCTTAAACCAAACTTGGTCAACACTTTCCACCTCATCCAAGACCATGTCAAGGTGAACCATTTTGATGTTGACCACTAGGGTTGACTCTGCCCAGGTTGACCAGAAAAGAGATGACAAGAGGAAACTTCGAAACAAGGAGAAGATGAACCCAAATTTGAAATCTTGCAAACCAGCACCAAATTGACAACCACCATCACGATTCCACTTTAATAATTATTTAAATGAAATGCACCAAAAATAATTTCAAAATTCGAATAAAAGTTTCATGCGGCCATTTCGTCGAACACATTGCAGGCACAATTCTGGAATTGACACACACCTCTTTGTCCAGTGGGTTTTGGACTAAACCACTTTTGGTTTGTGATCATTTTAATCTCCTGCATCCCCTGCATCAGTGCATGTACTTGCTCTTTTCGATAAAAGTGAGGAGAGAGCCTTTTCTTCTCCATGCCGTGCACATGCCGGCCACCCTTGCTCTCCTTTATCTCTGATCCCTCTTCTCACTTTCATCATGTCCAACAGCACCTCCTGGCAACCCTGATCGTCACCATGCCCGCCATTGGCCACGGAGAGCACGCACACGCCCGGAACGTGACACACCCGTACGCGCCCAGACCATGCCAGGACACGCCCAGACACGTACTGGACGCGCCAGAGCACGCCGTCGTGCCATCGCCTCCGTCCTCCCCTAAGCCTCTACTTCTGCATCGAGCATCACCACACCACCAGCTACATCCTAGACATGCTCAATCGCCTGCGGAGGACCCGTCGCCGTCGCCATGATCAAACCCCTGCCGCCACGGTACTGCAAGGACTCCAGCGTCGCCAGCCTACCTCAGACCATCATTCGTCGTGCCATCATGCTCTCCAGCACCGCCTAGACGTCACCTATCTCACGCACCCTTCTCCTTGCCCCTTCGCGCCTCGGAAGTGTTGCGTCCATGGTCGACCTTGCCGGCACCCTCGTAGCACCTCGCGCTCCTATAAAAGGAGAGCCCCCGCGCCTCCAATCCTCACTCCACTCGCCTCCTCTCATCTCCTTAAGCCTTCTCGAGCTCAGCCACCTTCCAATTTCACCCGTAGCGTGCTAATTGATCGCCGGAGTCCGCCGGAGCAGAAGCAGAAGGCGTCGTCGAATTCGTCTACCCCCGACGTTGCCGCGACCACCATTGGCTTCCCCATCGTTCGCAACATCACCCTGCCTCGTCGCTGTTGATCGCCGGAGCGCCAGCTCGCCGCCGACCCCCTACCTCCGCCGTGCCAGTACGCCCTTCTCGTCGACGACGACGACGAAGCTCGACCGTCGATCGCCGTTTTAATCCAGCGGCCCACGATCAAAGGTACCGCTTCGGCGATTAAATCACACTGACCACTGGGTCCCACCCTGTCAGGCGGCCCGTGGCGTGAGAAACGCTGTTGGGCTGGCTTTCCCCATCTTCAAACCATTTCGGCCCATTTGCTTTCCCGCCTAGCCTGTTTAATTTAAACACGAATTATTCAATTTAGCAAAATTCAATATTGGCCTTTGCTAGAATTTAAATAGTTTCAAATCTACAAGTCCAAAATTGGTGTTTCAAAATGTTCCAGAATCCTTACAAAATTATCTAACTAATCCCACTGGTTTGAACCCTAGATCTTTTGTAGAATTTGAATAGTAAAAATAACAAGTCAGAGAGTTTTCAGAATTCAAATTAATTTATAAAATTAACCATAATGAATTTTGAGGTGATTCAAATTCTCATAATTCACATTTCAAATAATCCAATTGTTTTTTTTTTTGAAACCTTGGAGTAGGGTGAGAAACCCTACTGACTTAATGCATTAAACTGGGGGTAGGACAATTACATATGTACAAAGGTGAAGGTGTGAGAGAGGATCTAACTAGGGGACCTTTTACAGAGATTCAGCTACAGAGGAAATAAAGGGATGGAGCTCTTGCTTAGTCCTATGAACCAGCAGATTAAAGTCCTCTTTGAAGCTAAGAATCCAGTTCTTCAATTCTGGATTAATCCCCCTAAAATGCCAATTATTTCTGATCTTCCAATTATTCCAGGCTACCACTATAAAGATCTCCATGAACATTGGTTTTCGCCAATTTTTCTTCCCCTGTGTGATGATCTGTAATCTATCACCTGACTGAGCCCAAATACTCCAATTGTTTATGTAAAAATATGATATGGTTGTTTCACATGATCATGGGCTAGAGCAAAACAATGGCTATGTGGCTATTTCTAGTCCATTTAAATTATCCAAATTTAATTATGAAAATAATATGGGAGCTACTCTCTCATTTAAACCATTGTCCTAAGTAATCCAATATGAAGTAACAACTTTAATTTATAGCACCTCATATTTAATTACTTTGTGATATTAATTTGCTCCATAGTAATATTTAAATTGCATGAGATGAAGTATCTCATTTAAATCATTTTCTCTCAAATGATAAATGTGAAGTAGTGACCTTGGTCTCCATGATCTCACATTTATGAATTGAGGAGATTAAATCTTAACAAGATTCAATGAGAGGAAATTATTTCTCCAAACTAAATAGAATCATATGTCAATGAGAGGAAATTATTTTCCTAACACTAAGTGAGAAAACCCTAGCATAATTTTGAACAAATATTAAGTGATGATGCTAGATCATCTTGTGTGAGCCATTAAGGCTAATTAAGTCTACTTAAGTATGGTTTGGTGATTGTATCCTCGTATTCATTTATAGACGCTAGTACCGGAGACTATCAAGAGGAGGAGGTATTCTACCAAGAAGAAGAAGAGAACTTTGATCACTACGCCAATCAAGGCAAGCCAATATTCTTGCAAGCTACCCTAAGGCAAAGCTCTACAAGAGCAAGGCCTCATCCCCATTTAATTTATGCTTAATGATCCTATCCCAAGTTTTTACCTTACAAGTTTTTGACTTTGGTTTATCAAAGTTTACTTTTTGATTCATGATTTCACTTGGTTTAGATATAGAGTAGAACAAGAGCATCAAAGTTAGCCTAGAGCAAGACAAGCTAGTTAGCACCCCTCATGACTAGTTAGTAGTGCTAACAAATAAAATTGACTACTCTAGATGGGAACATGTGAAATGAAATGACTTTGAAAACCTTGGAATGATGATTCATTCTATTGAAAGATTTTGAAGGTGAATATGACTTGTGAAGGACTTGGTGAGTTTTACGAAAACTGACGGTTGGGTTCGGATGCGATACCATTCCAATTTGAAAGTACCCCCACAATACCCAACATGGGTAAGGGCTTAACTAGAAATTTATGTGCTTTAGTATGGGTTCCCTCTACACAAGCGTCATAGGGGTTATGCCGAGGCTGCCTCCGTTACTGGTGAAATGATGTTAAATGACGTGAAATGAGGTGAATGTTCGGCCCAAGCCCTGTGCAGTTCCCAGGCTGACCGTTTGTCTTCACTGGGAGGCCAAGCTCATGGGGAGAGGTGCCTATACTAGAGTATGTAAGTGAAAGGTTATGATTGGTAGTCCGCATACGGAGTATGATAAATCAGGGCCAGTTAACCTTGATGGATTATTGCAACTATTGTGGCACAAGTGTACGACCTCTGCAGAGTGTAAAACTATTCGAATAGCCGTGTCCACGGTTATGGACGGTTGGAAAGGCCATACTGTTCCGTCATCAGACCCTTTTTAAAAATGTGACATGTGACATATGACTGGTGAATTTGAACTTGAAAGGTGAATGGTGAATTTGATTTGAATCACACCAGAGTTGTGGGAATGACACTAATGTTCCCACTTGAGTTAGTTAGCAAAGGAAGAGGTTTTTACTAAATGTTTGTGAACTAAAATTGGCTTTATGCAAATAAACTTAGAGGTTAGCACCCCTTTACTAAAGTTAATAGTGCTTACACTAGTATTAGTTTGCGAGTACTTTAAAAGTACTCATGGCTTTGTCCCTGGCTATTCAAATGTCCAGACTTTGAAGGAGAACAGCAGTACGAGGAAGATGGACAGCAGGACGTCTACGACAACTAGGACTGCTCCTGACGTCAACCGTTGGCCTGTGGATTAGATAGCCACTACTACTTCGCTTCCGCTATTTGTGATGTTCGTTGATCAATAGGTCAACTACTATTGTAATATTGGATCATGTGATCTACCCTTGTAAGACGATTATGTGTTGTAATAAATGATGACTCTATGATATTCAACTATTATGTCTCGCAACAACAATATTCCTGGGATTGCGATGTATGGCATAATAGGCATCTGGACTTAAAAATTCGGGTGTTGACAAGTTGGTATCAGAGCCATTGTTTGACCTTAGGACACCCTAGTTAGAATGGACGTCCGAAAAACTTAGTTTCAAAACAAATGAAGTGAATATTTCTAAAAACTTATTCTCTCCCTTATCTTGAGATCTTTTCAAAATAATAAATCCATGCTCTACTTTTCCTTGTAATTCGACATAAAATTTTGCACACTTGATCACGTCATTAACTTACTTATCCTAATTGCTCACAGATGGAGTACCAATGTGAGTCCTATCAGATTGGCCATGGAGGAAACCTGATGTTCGAGAAGGATTTGAAGCAACTAGTTGAGTATCTAGGACGCCCGTATCCTGAGTTCTTCGGAATACCCCTCAACCATCCGTCGGGAGGACCACCTCGGTGGGAAGTTACTGCAGATCTGAGAGGAAAGCTTGGAGCCCCAATATGGGAAACCATCTGGTTTTCTGTAACGGGAAACACTTGGAACGATGGAATAGCCAAAGCCATGCAAGAAGCAATTGCCCGTCTGTGTGGACAAAACGAGAAGAAGATCAAGAACACTCGCTTTGTTTACTACCCAAGACATGACCCCATGGGAAGGCCACTAACCATGCCACCACACCCGGAGATGAACTACTATGTGGTATGCCTGGACTTCCTGCTGCACAAGACCCGCAAGGAGTTGGAGAACGCCCGCCAAGCACATTACCCGTGAAGAAGGAGAAACCACCATGAAGAGTAGTATTACTAAGTCACTTGAGTAGGTGTGAGTTTGTATCAGGATCCCCTTGTATCGTAGAGCGATGAATGGTTCTTAAAACCAACGGTGTGTTAGGTTTGTAATATATGATGTTTGGTATGAATGAAAAAGTGTTGTTGGTTTTTACCCCCTCAACCCTACTCAAGTTTTCAAGTTTTGAAGTTTTGAACTTTAACTCAAAACAAACCATAGAAATTTCCCTCTTATCTTATCATCTACCTCAATGTTCAGATGGCCCCACCAACCCGCAGCACCACCCAGGACGCAATGCTGCAGATGCTGCAGATGATGATGGCAGACCGCGAAGCCGAGAGAGATGAACGACAAGCCAACATAGCAGCACTGAAACAGATAGCCCAGAACAATCAGGGCCATGGAAACCACGATCACCCTGGATCGAAGCTAAAGAACTTTCAGAACACCAACCCTCCAATGTTTAGCAAGACCGAAGAGCCACTTGACGCAGATGACTGGCTCCAAACCATGGAGAACAACCTAGAAGTTGCGGGAGTTGAAGCCGCAGAAAAAGTACTGTTTGCCACCCACTACCTGTCAGGACCTGCAAGAGCCTGGTGGACAAGTGCCCGGGCAATGAATGCCGGACAGATGATGACCTAGGAAGACTTCAAGCTGAAGTTTAGCAAGTATCACGTGCCCCAAGGACTGATCAAAAAGATGAGAGATGAGTTCCGTGAACTCAAGCAAAGAAGGATGTCCGTGGTGGAATACCGCGACAGGTTTCTTACTCTGTCAAGGTACGCCCCGGATGAGACCGACACCAACGAGAAGAGGAAGGAGAGATTTCTGAACGGACTGCATGACGAGATGCAAACTGTGTTAGTGAACATTCCGTTCACTGACCTCGAAGCCCTTGTGGACTCAGCCATCCAGATGGAAGGGAAGCTGCATCAAGCCAACGAAAACCACAAGCGCCGGATGATGAACCAGAATGGACCCAACAATGCACAGAAACACCGCAACAACTCAACTGGAGGATTTACCCCTAGAAACAACAGGCCACCTGCTCAGACTTATCGCCCAAACTACACCAACAACAATGGAGGACTCCCGAAGCCCGGAGGCAACAACCACAACAACAACAACAGCAACCACAACAGCAACAACAACCACCCCAATGGTAACAACAACAACCCCAATACTGCCCCGAGGACTGGAAGCAACGCTGTCCCCGTCAACCCCAAAGACAAGTCAACTGTGAACTGCTATGAATGTGGAGTTGTGGGTCACTACTCCAACGATTGCCCCAAGAAGCTTGCCAAGATTGCCGCCAATACCGCTGCACCTGCCCAGCAACAGTGTCGCTTCGCCGCCAGAAGGAACCAAAACAACCGCAACGGCCGTCTCAACCACATGAATGCAACAGAAGCACAGGAAGCACCTCAGGCCATGTCAAGTATGTTTTCCTGTTAATCCAATTGCTCAATCTCTCTTAGGAACCTAACTTTTCTTAAAATCTCGGGACGAGATTTGTTTAAGGGGGAAGGGTTTGTAACATCCCAAAAATTACAAAACAAAGAAAATGAATTTCCCTTTTTCCAAATTTTGGAACCAACAAAAACTTTTATTAAATCTAGTTGGATACATGGTGAGCATGCTTAATTCTTGTGCTATTGCCATAATTGTTTGTTGAAGTATATTGAAATGATCTTAAACCCTAAACACTATCCTTTTCACCATCCAAGTTAAAATAAAATAAAAATAATTTAAATAAGAAAAAGGCCTATGTGCCTATGGCTATTTTGGTAAAACTTTTACCTAGGCTTTTCTACCTTGATTACATGTTTTGAAAACATCAACAAACCCAATCTAGTACTTCCCCAATCAAAACCAAGGTGAAACAAAAACAAATAAAAAGAAACTAAACATATGCATATAAGCATATGTGGCACTTAGCAATTTTATCAAATCTTGTCCTATGCACTCCTACCTTGCCCAAATGGTGTGAAACCATCTCTAAACTTAATCTCACACTAAATTGACCCTCAACCATGCCCAAGTAAAGCAAGGGGAACAAAAGAGGAAAATAAGGAAAATTGGAATTTCACCTCTTATGTGTTTATGGCCATTTTTGCAAATCTTTGAACTAGGCCTTTTGGAATTGTTTCAATGGTTTGGAAATGTTCCTAAACTAATAAGAATCACTTTTGAGCCAAGAAAAATCAAATCAAATAGAAAAAAATAAAATAGTGAGAAAATGCCATTTTTACTCTCATACACTTTTAGCCAAATATGCAAATCTTTAACCAAGGCCACCTTTGCTTGTGCCTTTGCTTGAGAAACACTTAGATATCAATAACAAACACTTTTTCATCCAAGAAACACAAATCAAATCAAAGGAAAAATCAAAATTTAATTACATGTGATCATGGTCACTTTGACACTTTTTAATATCATACCCACTTTGCACCCCTGGTTTGGAATATTCTTAAAGCAAGCTTGGTCAACACTTTCCACCTCATCCAAGACCATGTCAAGGTGAACCATTTTGATGTTGACCACTAGGGTTGACTCTGCCCAGGTTGACCAGAAAAGAGATGACAAGAGGAGACTTTGAAACAAGGAGAAGATGAACCCAAATTTGAAATCCACCATCACCATTCCACTCCAATAATTATTTAAATGAAATGCACGAAAAATAATTTCAAAATTCGAATAAAAGTTTCATGCGGCCATTTCGTCGAACACATTGCAGGCACAATTCTGGAATTGACACACACCTCTTTGTCCAGTGGGTTTTGGACTAAACCACTTTTGGTTTGTGATCATTTTGATCTCCTGCATCCCCTGCATCAGTGCATGTACTTGCTCTTGTCGATTAATGTGAGGAGAGAGCCTTTTCTTCTCCATGCCATGCACATGCCGGCCACCCTTGCTCTCCTTTATCTCTGATCCCTACTCTCACTTTCATCATGTCCAACAGCACCTCCTGGCAACCCTGATCGTCACCATGCCCGCCATTGGCCACGGAGAGCACGCACACGCCCGGAACGTGACACGCCCGTACGCGCCCAGACGCGCCCAGACCATGCCAGGACACGCCCAGACACGTACTGGACGTGCCAGAGCACGCCGTCGTGCCATCGCCTCCGTCCTCCCCTAAGCCTCTACTTCTGCATCGAGCGTCACTGCACCACCAGCTACATCCTAGACATGCTCAATCGCCTGCGGAGGACCCGTCACTGTCGCCATGATCAAACCCCTGCCGCCACGGTACTGCAAGGACTCCAGTGTCGGCAGCCTGCCTTAGAGCATCATTCGCCGTGCCATCACGCTCGCCAGCACCGCCTAGACGTCGCCTATCTCACGCACCCTTCTCCTTGCCCCTTCGCGCCTCGGAAGCGTCGCGTCCATGGTCGACCTTGCCGGCACCCTCGCAGCACCTCGCGCTCCTTAAGCCTTCTCGAGCTCAGCCACCTTCCAATTTCACCCGTAGCGTGCTAATTGATCGCCGGAGTCCGCCGGAGAAGAAGCAGAAGGCGTCGTCGAATTCGTCTACCCCCGACGCTGCCGCGACCACCATTGGCTTCCCCATCGTCCGCAACATCACCCTGCCTCGTCGCCGTTGATCGCCGGAGCCCCAGCTCGCCGCCGACCCCCTACCTCCGCCGTGCCAGTACGCCCTTCTCGTCGTCGACGACGACGAAGCTCGACCGTCGATCGCCGTTCTAATCCAGCGGCCCACGATCAAAGGTACCGCTTCGGCGATTAAATCACACTGACCACTGGGTCCCACCGTGTCAGGCGGCCGCGGCGTGAGAAACGCTGTTGGGCTGGCTTTCCCCATCTTCAAACCATTTTGGCCCATTTGCTTTCCCGCCTAGCCCGTTTAATTCGAACACGAATAATTCAATTTAGCAAAATTCAATACTGGCCTTTGCTAGAATTTAAATAGTTTCAAATCTACAAGTCCAAAATTGGTGTTTCAAAATGTTCCAGAATCCTTACAAAATTATCTAACTAATCCCACTGGTTTGAACCCTAGATATTTTGTAGAATTAGAATAGTGAAAATAAGAATTCAGAGAGTTTTCAGAATTCAAATTAATTTATAAAATTAACCATAATGAATTTTGAGGTGATTCAAATTCTCATAATTCACATTTCAAATGCTCTAAGTGTTTATGTAAAAATATGATATGATTGTTTCACATGATCATGGGCTAGAGCAAAACAATGGCTATGTGGCTATTTCTAGTCCATTTAAATTATCCAAATTTAATTATGAAAATAATATGGGAGCTACTCTCTCATTTAAACCATTGTCCTAAGTAATCCAATATGAAGTAACAACTTTAATTTATAGCACCTCATATTTAATTACTTAGTGATATGAATTTGCTCCATAGTAATATTTAAATTGCATGAGATGAAGTATCTCATTTAAATCATTTTCTCTCAAATGTTAAATGTGAAGTAGTCCTTGGTCACCATGATCTCACATTTATGAATTGAGGAGATTAAATCTTAAAAAGATTCAATGAGAGGAAATTATTTCTCCAAACTAAATAGAACCATATGTCAATGAGAGAAAATTATTTTCCTAACACTAAGTGAGAAAACCCTAGCATAATTTTGAATAAATATTAAGTGATGATGCTAGATCATCTTGTGTGAGCCATTAAGGCTAATTAAGTCTACTTAAGTATGGTTTGGTGATTGTATCCTCGTATTCATTTATAGACGCTAGTACCGGAGACTATCAAGAGGAGGAGGTATTCTACCAAGAAGAAGAAGAGAACTTTGATCACTACCCCAATCAAGGCAAGCCAATATTCTTGCAAGCTACCGTAAGGCAAAGCTCTACAAGAGCAAGGCCTCATCCCCATTTAATTTATGCTTAATGATCCTATCCCAAGTTTTTACCTTACAAGTTTTTGACTTTGGTTTATCAAAGTTTACTTTTTCATTCATGATTTCACTTGGTTTAGATATAGAGTAGAACAAGAGCATCAAAGTTAGCGTAGAGCAAGACAAGCTAGTTAGCACCCCTCATGACTAGTTGCTAGTGCTAAGAAATAAAATTGACTACTCTAGATGGGAACATGTGAAATGAAATGACTTTGAAAACCTTGGAATGATGATTCATTCTATTGAAAGATTTTGAAGGTGAATATGACTTGTGAAGGACTTGGTGAGTTTTACGAAAACTGATGGTTGGGTTCGGATGCGATACCATTCCAATTTGAAAGTACCCCCACAATACCCAACATGGGTAAGGGCTTAACTAGAAATTTATGTGCTTTAGTATGGGTTCCCTCTACACAAGCGTCATAGGCGTTATGCCGAGGCTGCCTCCGTTACTGGTGAAATGATGTGAAATGACGTGAAATTAGGTGAATGTCCGGCCCAAGCCCTATGCAGTTCCCAGGCTGACCGTTTGTCTTCACTAGGAGGCCAAGCTCATGGGGAGAGGTGCCTATACTAGAGTACGTAAGTGAAAGGTTATGATTGGTAGTCCGCATACGGAGTATGATAAATCAGGGCCAGTTAACCTTGACGGATTATTGCAAATATTGTGGCACAAGTGCACGACCTCTGTAGAGTGTAAAACTATTCGAATAGCCGTGTCCACGGTTATGGACGGTTGGAAAGGCCATACTGTTCCGTCATCAGACCCTTTTTAAAAATGTGACATGTGACATATGATTAATGAATTTGAACTTGAAAGATGAATGGTGAATTTGATTTGAATCACACCAGAGTTGTTGGAATGACACTAATGTTCCCACTTGAGTTAGTTAGCAAAGGAAGAGGTTTTTACTAAATGTTTGTGAACTAAAATTGACTTTATGCAAATGAACTTAGAGCTTAGCACCCCGTTACTAAAGTTAATAGTGCTTACACTAGTATTAGTTTGCGAGTACTTTAAAAGTACTCATGGCTTTGTCCCTGGCTATTCAAATGGCCAGACTTTGAAGGAGAACAGCAGTACGAGGAAGATGGACAGCAGGACATCTACGACAACTAGGACTGCTCCTGACGTCAAGCGTTGGCCTGTGGATTAGATAGCCACTACTACTTCGCTTCCGCTATTTGTGATGTTCGTTGATCGTTAGGTCAACTACTATTGTAATATTGGATCATGTGATCTACCTTGTAAGACGATTATGTGTTGTAATAAATGATGACTCTATGATATTCAACTATTATGTCTCGCAACAACAATATTCCTGGGATTGCGATGTATGGCATAATAGGCATCTGGACTTAAAAATCCGGGTGTTGACACTCAGTCACATGCTGCCTGATGCGTGTAGTTGACACGTCCGTTGGGAACCCCAAGAGGAAGGTGTGATGCGCACAGTAGCAAGTTTCCCTCAGTAAGAAACCAAGGTTTAATCGAACCAGTAGGAGTCAAGAAGCACGTTGAAGGTTGATGGCGGAGGAATGTAGTGCGGCGCAACACCAGGGATTCCAAGCGCCGGCGTGGAACTGCACAACACAATCACAGAACTTTGCCCCAACGTAACGGCGAGGTTGTCAATCTCACCGGCTTGTCTGTAAACAAAGGATTAGATGTATAGTGTGGATGATGATGTTTGTTTGCGAAGAACAGTAAAGAACAATTGCAGTAGATTGTATTTCAGATGTAAAGAATAGGACCGGGGTCCACAGTTCACTAGTGGTGTCTCTCCCATAAGATAGCAGATGTTGGGTGAACAAATTACAGTTGGGCAATTGACAAATAAAGAAGGCATAACAATGCACATACATATATCATGATGAGTACTATGAGATTTAATCAGGGCATTACGACAAAGTACATAGACCGCCATCCAGCATGCATCTATGCCTAAAAAGTCCACCTTCAGGTTATCATCCGAACCCCCTCCAATATTAAGTTGTAAATAACAGACAATTGCATTAAGTATGGTGCGTAATGTAATCAACACAAATATCCTTAGACAAAGCATCGTTGTTTTATCCCTAGTGGCAACAGCACATCCACAACCTTAGAACTTTCTGTCACTGTCCCAGATTTAATGGAGGCATGAACCCACTATCGAGCATAAATACTCCCTCTTGGAGTCACAAGTATCAACTTGGCTGTGAGCCTCTACTAGCAACGGAGAGCATGCAAGAACATAAATAACATATATGATAGATTGATAATCAACTTGACATAGTATTCAATATCCATCGGATCCCAACAAACACAACATGAAGGATTACAAATAGACGACCTTGATCATGATAGGCAGCTCACAAGATCGAACATGATAGCACAATGAGGAGAAGACGACCATCTAGCTACTGCTATGGACCCATAGTCCAGGGGTGAACTACTCCCACATCGATCCGGAGGCGATCATGGCGATGAAGAGACCCCCGGGAGATGATTCCCCTCTCCGGCAGGGTGCCGGAGGCGATCTCCTGAATCCCCCGAGATGGGATTGGCGGCGGCGGCGTCTCTGGAAGGTTTTCCGTATCGTGGCTCTCAGATCTTTGGGGTTTCGCGACGGAGGCTTTAAGTAGGCGGAAGGGCAGGTCAGGAGCCACACGAGGGCCCCACACGCCAGGGCCGCGCGGCCAGCACCTGGGCCGCACCGCCCTGTTGTGGCGGCGCCTCGTGGCCCCACTTCGTCTCTCCCTCGGACTTCTGGAAGCTTCGTGCAAAAATAGGCCCCTGGGCGTTGATTTCGTCCAATTCCGAGAATATTTCCTTACTAGGATTTCTGAAACCAAAAACAGCAGAAAACAACAACTGGCTCTTCGGCATCTCGTCAATAGGTTAGTGCCGGAAAATGCATAAATATGACATATAATGTGTATAAAACATGTGAGTATCATCATAAAAGTAGCATGGAACATAAGAAATTATAGATACGTTTGGGACGTATCAAGCATCCCAAGCATAGTTCCTACTCCGCCACGAGTAGATAACCGATAACAAAGATAATTTCTGAAGTGACATGCTATCATAATCTTGATCATACTATTGTAAAGCATATGAGATGAATGCAGCGATTCGAAGCAATGATGAAGATAATGAGTAAACAAATGAATCATATAGCAAAGACTTTTCATGAATAATACTTTCAAGACAAGCATCAATAAGACTTGCATAAGAGTTACTCATAAAGCAATAAATTCAAAGTAAAGGCGTTGAAGCAACACAAAGGAAGATATAAGTTTCAGCGGTTGCTTTCAACTTCAACATGTATATCTCATGGATAATTGTCAACACAAAGTAATATAACAAGTGCAATAGGTAAACATGTAAGAATCAATGCACACAGTTTATACAAGTGTTTGCTTCTAAGATAGAAAGAATAGGTAAACTGACTCAACAATAAAGTAAAAGATAGGCCCTTCGCAGAGGGAAGCATGGATTACTATTTTTGTGCTAGAGCTTTTCATTTTGAAAACAAGAAACAATTTTGTCAACGGTAGTAATAAAGCATATGAGTTATGTATAAGACATCTTATAAGTTGCAAGCCTCATGCATAGTATACTAATAGTGCTCGCACCTTGTCCTAATTAGCTTGGGTTAACACGGATTATCATTGCATGACATATGTTTCAACCAAGTGTCACAAAGGGGTACCTCTATGCACTTTGTACAAGGGTCTAAGGAGAAGGTTCGCATTGGATTTCTCGCTTTTGATCATTCTCAACTTAGACACCCATACCGGGACAACATAGACAACAGATAATGGACTCCTCTTTTAATGCTTAAGCATTTAACAACAGATAATATTCTCGCAAGAGATTGAGGATTAGCTGTCCACACTGAAACTTCCACCATGAATCATGGCTTTAGTTAGCGGCCCAATGTTCTTCTCTAACAGTATGCATACTCAAACCATTTGATTGTGAAAACCGCCCTTACTTCAGACAAGACGAACATGCATAGCAACTCACATGATATTCAACAAAGGTAAAAGTTGATGGCGTCCCCAGAAAACATGGTTACCGCTCAACAAGCAACTTACTAAGAAATAAGACACATAAGTACATATTCTTCACCACGATAGTTTTTAAGCTATTTTGTCCCATGAGCTATATATTGCAAAGGCAAAGAATAGAATTTTAAAGGTAGCACTCAAGTAATGTACTTTGGAATGGCGGAGAAATACCATGTGGTAGGTAGGTATGGTGGACACAAAGGGCATGGATTTGGCTCAAGGATTTGGATGCAGAGAAGAATTCCTCTCAATACAAGGCTAGGCTAGCAAGGTTGTTTGAAGCAAACTCAAGTATGAAATGGTGCAGCAAGACTCACATATAAACATATTGTAAGCATTATAAGACTTTACATCGTCTCCTTGTTGTTCAAACACCTTAACCAGAAAATATCTAGACTTAGAGAGAACAATCATGCAAACCAAATTTTAACATGCTCTATGTAGTTATTCATTAATGGGTACAAGGTACATGATGCAAGAGCTTAAACAAGATCTATATGAGCACAACAATTGCCAAGTATCACATTATTCAAGACATTATACCATTTACCACATGCGGCATTTTCCGTTTCCAACCATATATCAATGAATGAAATAGTTCAAATTTCGCAATGAACATTAAAGATAAAGCTAAGAACATATGTGTTCATACGAAACAGCGGAGCGTGTCTCTCTCCCACACAAAGAATGCTAGGATCCGATTTATTCAAACAAAAACAAAAACAAAAACAAACAGACGCTCCAAGTAAAGCACATAAGATGTGACGGAATAAAAATATAGTTTCACTAGAGGAACCTGATAATGTTGTCGATGAAGAAGGGGATGCCTTGGGCATCCCCAAGCTTAGACGCTTGGGTCTTCTTAAAATATGCAGGGATGAACCACGGGGGCATCCCCAAGCTTTGACTTTCACTCTTCTTGATCATATTGTATCATCCTCCTCTCTTGACCCTTGAAAACTTCCTCCACACCAAACTCGAAACAAACTCATTAGAGGATCAGTGCATAATTCATATATTCAGAGGTGACATAATCATTCTTAATACTTCTGCACATTGCACAAAGCTACTGAAAGTTAATGGAACAAAGAAATCCATCAAACATAGCAAAACAGGCAATGCGAAATAAACGGCAGAATCTGTCAAAATAGAACAGTCCGTAAAGACGAATTTTAAAGTGGCACCAGACTTGCTCAGATGAAAATGCCCAAATTTAATGAAAGTTGCGTACATATCTGAGGATCACGCACATAAATTTGCAGATTTTTCTGAGTTACCTACAGAGAATTCTTTCCAGATTCGTGACAGCAAGAAATCTGTTTCTGCGCAGTAATCCAAATCTAGTATTGACTTTACTATCAAAGACTTTACTTGGCACAACAATGCAATAAAATAAAGATAAGGAGAGGTTGCTACAGTAGTAACAACTTCCAAGACTCAAATATAAAATAAAGTGGAGAAGTAAAATAATGGGTTGTCTCCCATAAGCGCTTTTCTTTAACGCCTTTCAGCTAGGCGCAGAAAGTGTGTATCAAGTATTATCAAGAGAAGAAGCATCGACATCATAATTTGTTCTAATAATAGAATCATAAGGTAACTTCATTCTCTTTCTAGGGAAGTGTTCCATACCTTTCTTGAGAGGAAATTGATATTTAATATTACCTTCCTTCATATCAATGGTAGCACCAACAGTTCGAAGAAAAGGTCTTCCCAATATAATGGGACAAGATGCATTGCATTCAATATCCAAGACAACAAAATCAACGGGGACAAGGTTATTGTTAACCATAATACGAACATTATAAATCCTCGCCAAAGGTTTCTTCATAGCATTATCAGCAAGATTAACATCCAAATAACAATTTTTCAATGGTGGCAAGTCAAGCATATCATAGATTTTCTTAGGCATAACAGAAATACTTGCACCAAGATCACATAAAGCATTACAATCAAAATCATTGACCCTCATCTTAATGATGGGCTCCCAACCATCTTCTAACTTTCTAGGAATAGAGGTTTCAAGTTTTAGTTTCTCTTCTCTAGCTTTTATGAGAGCATTTGTAATATGTTTTGTAAAGGCCAAGTTTATAGCACTAGCATTGGGACTTTTAGCAAGCTTTTGTAAAAACTTTATAACTTCAGAGATGTGACAATCATCAAAGTCTAAATCATTATGACCTACAGCAATGGAATCATTGTCCCCAACGTTTTGAAAAATTTCAGCAGTTTTATCAGTTTCAGCAGTTTTAGCAGTTTCAGGTAATTTTGCACGCTTTGCACTAGGAGTAGTAACATTACCAACACCAATTATTTTACCATTGATAGTAGGAGGTGTAGAAACATGTGAATCATTATCATTACTAGTGGTGGTAATAGTCCAAACTTTAGCTACATTATCTTTAGCTAGTTTTTCATTTTCTTCTCTATCCCACCTAGCACGCAAAACAGCCATTAATCTTATATTCTCATTAATTCTAACTTGGATGGCATTTGCTGTAGTAACAATATTATTTTCATTATCCTCAGGTTTAGCAGCCATTTTATTAATTAAGGAGGATTGTGACGCAGACAGGTATGAGATTTGGTTTTCAGCATTTGAAATCTTAGTTTGCAAACCCGAAATCCCCATATTCAAATTCTCAAGTTGATTTCCTATATTTTTCAACAAGGTAGATTGTTCATTCATAGTTTTAGTAAACAATTGATTTTGCTCATATTGTGAGTGCATAAATCTCTTAGTGGATCTTTCAATTCCTAGCATCTTTTCCTCATATGTACCGTAAGAATGATCATTACCACTAGCAGGATATGTCCTATAGTTGTTACCCAAATTATTCCTATAAGCATTGTTGTTGAAATTATTATTTTTAATGAAGTTCACGTCAACATTTCCTTCTTGAGCAACCAATGAAGCTAAAGGAACATTATTTGGATCAACATTAGATCTACCATTCACAAGCATAGACATAATCACATCAATCTTATCACTCAAGGATGAGGTTTGTTCAACAGAATTTACCTTCTTACCTTGTGGAGCTCTTTCCGTGTGCCATTCAGAGTAATTGATCATCATATCATCAAGAAGCTTTGTAGCCGCCCCCAAAGTGATGGACATAAAGGTACCTCCAGCTGCTGAATCCAATAGGTTCCACGAAGAAAAATTCAATCCTGCATAGAAGGTTTGGATGATCATCCAAGTAGTTAGTCCATGGGTTGGGCAATTCTTTACCAAAGATTTCATTCTCTCCCATGCTTGAGCAACATGTTCATTATCCAATTGCTTAAAATTCATTATGCTACTTCACAAAGATACAATTTTAGCGGGAGGATAATATCTACCAATAAAAGCATCTTTACATTTAGTCCATGAATCAATACTATTCTTAGGCAAAGATAGCAACCAATCTTTAGCTCTTCCTCTTAATGAGAAAGGAAACAATTTTAATTTTATAATATCACCATCTACATCCTTATACTTTTGCATTTCACATAGTTCAACAAAATTATTAAGATGGGCAGTAGCATCATCAGAACTAACACCAGAAAATTGCTCTCTCATAACAAGATTCAGTAAAGCAGGTTTAATTTCAAAGAATTCTGCTGTAGTAGCAGGTGGAGCAATAGGTGTGCATAGGAAATCATTATTATTAGTGTTTGTGAAGTCACACAACTTAGTGTTTTCAGGAGTATTCATTTTAGCAATAGTAAATAAAGCAAACTAGATAAAGTAAATGCAAGTAACTAATTTTTTTGTGTTTTTGATATGGAGAACAAGACAGTAAATAAAGTAAAACTAGCAACTATTTTTTTTTGTGTTTTGTTTAAGTGCAGCAAACAAAGTAGTAAATAAAATAAAGCAAGACAAAAACAAAGTAAAGAGATTGGAAGTGGAGACTCCCCTTGCAGCGTGTCTTGATCTCCCCGGCAACGGCGCCAGAAATTTGCTTGATGCGTGTAGTTGACACGTCCGTTGGGAACCCCAAGAGGAAGGTGTGATGCGCACAGTAGCAAGTTTCCCTCAGTAAGAAACCAAGGTTTAATCGAACCAGTAGGAGTCAAGAAGCACGTTGAAGGTTGATGGCGGAGGAATGTAGTGCGGCGCAACACCAGGGATTCCGGCGCCAACGTGGAACCTGCACAACACAATCACAGAACTTTGCCCCAACGTAACAGCGAGGTTGTCAATCTCACCGGCTTGCTGTAAACAAAGGATTATATGTATAGTGTGGATGATGATGTTTGTTTGCGAAGAACAGTAAAGAACAGTTGTAGTAGATTGTATTTCAGATGTAAAGAATAGGACCGGGGTCCACAGTTCACTAGTGGTGTCTCTCCCATAAGATAGCAGATGTTGGGTGAACAAATTACAGTTGGGCAATTGACAAATAAAGAAGGCATAACAATGTACATACATATATCATGATGAGTACTATGAGATTTAATCAGGGCATTACGACAAAGTACATAGACCGCCATCCAGCATGCATCTATGCCTAAAAAGTCCACCTTCAGGTTATCATTCGAACCCCCTCCAGTATTAAGTTGTAAACAACAGACAATTGCATTAAGTATGGTGCGTAATGTAATAAACACAAATATCCTTAGACAAAGCATCGATGTTTTATCCCTAGTGGCAACAGCACATCCACAACCTTAGAACTTTACATCCTTTGTCCCAGATTTAATGGAGGCATGAACCCACTATCGAGCATAAATACTCCCTCTTGGAGTCACAAGTATCAACTTGGCCAGAGCCTCTACTAGCAACGGAGAGCATGCAAGAACATAAATAGCATATATGATAGATTGATAATCAACTTGACATAGTATTCAATATCCATCGGATCCCAACAAACACAACATGAAGGATTACAAATAGACGATCTTGATCATGATAGGCAGCTCACAAGATCGAACATGATAGCACAATGAGGAGAAGACGACCATCTAGCTACTGCTATGGACCCATAGTCCAGGGGTGAACTACTCACACATCGATCCGGAGGCGATCATGGCGATGAAGAGACCTCCGGGAGATGATTCCCCTCTCCAGCAGGGTGCCGGAGGCGATCTCCTGAATCCCCCGAGATGGGATTGGCGGCGGCGTCTCTGGAAGGTTTTCCGTATCGTGGCTCTCGATCGGGGGTTTCGCGACGGAGGCTTTAAGTAGGCGGAAGGGCAGGTCAGGGGGCCACACGAGGGCCCCACACGCCAGGGCCGCGCGGCCAGCACCTGGGCCGCGCCGCCCTGTTGTGGCGGCGCCTCGTGGCCCCACTTCGTCTCTCCCTCGGACTTCTAGAAGCTTCGTGCAAAAATAGGCCCCTGGGCGTTGATTTCGTCCAATTCCGAGAATATTTCCTTACTAGGATTTCTGAAACCAAAAACAGCAGAAAACAGCAACTGGCTCTTCGGCATCTCGTCAATAGGTTAGTACCAGAAAATGCATAAATATGACATATAATGTGTATAAAACATGTGAGTATCATCATAAAAGTAGCATGGAACATAAGAAATTATAGATACGTTTGGGACGTATCACTGCCCACACAGACGGGCAAGTGCTTCCTACAGGGCTCTAGCTAGTCCATCTAGCCAGTTGCTTTCCCTGACAGAGAAATGGATCCTCTCAGAAGTAGGAGGCTCCATCTTGCCTCTCAGATCTGCAACTTGTCAACACCCGGATTTTTAAGTCCAGATGCCTATTATGCCATACATCGCAATCCCAGGAAAATTGTTTTTGCGAGACATAACAGTTGATATCATAAAGTCATCATTCATTACAAACCATAGTCGTCTTACAACAATAGATCACATGATCCACACTTACAAAAATAGTTGATCGAATGATCAACAAACACAACACATAGGGGAAGCGAAGTAGTAGTAGTCCATCTAGTCCACAGGCAACGCTTGACGTTAGAAGACGATCCTAGTTATCATAGACGTCCTACTGTCCGTCATCCTGATACTGTTGCTCCTCTTCATAGTCTGGCCATTTGAATAGCCAGGGACAAAGCCATGAGTACTTTAAAGTACTCGCAAACTAATACTAGTGTAAGTACTATCAATTGTAGTAAGGGGGTGTAAGCTCTAAGTTTATTTGCATAAAGCAAATTTTAGTCCATAAGCATTCAGTAAGAGACTCTTCATTGTCTAACTAACTCAAGTGGGAACATTAGTGTCATTCCCGCAACTCTGTTGTGATCAAGTCAAGATCACCTTTCAATTCATCATTCCATTTTAGAAAACATCTGACAACGGAACAGTATGGCCATCCAACCGTCCATAACCGTGGACACGGCTATTCGAATAGGTTTACACTATGCAGAGGTTGTACACTTGTGCCACAACTTTTGATTACATCCGTCAGGGATAACCCTGAATAATCATACTCAGTATGCGGATCATCAACCATAACCTTTCACTTACATACTGTCAACACCTGGATTTTTAAGTCCAGATGCCTATTATGCCATACATCGCAATCCCAGGAATATTGTTGTTGCGAGACATAATAGTTGAATATCATAGAGTCATCATTTATTAAAACACATAATCGTCTTACAAGGGTAGATCACATGATTCAATAATACAATAGTAGTTGACCTATTGATCAACGAACATCACAAATAGCGGAAGCGAAGTAGTAGTGGCTATCTAATCCACAGGCCAACGCTTGACGTCAGGAGCAGTCCTAGTTGTCGTAGACGTCCTGCTGTCCATCTCCCTCGTACTGTTGTTCTCCTTCAAAGTCTGGACATTTGAATAGCCACTGACAAAGCCATGAGTACTTTTAAAGTACTCGCAAACTAATACTAGTGTAAGCACTATTAACTTTAGTAACGGGGTGCTAAGCTCTAAGTTTATTTGCATAAAGCCAATTTTAGTTCACAAACATTTAGTAAAAACCTCTTCCTTTGCTAACTAACTCAAGTGGGAACATTAGTGTCATTCCCAAAACTCTGGTTTGATTCAAATCAAATTCACCATTCACCTTTCAAGTTCAAATTCACCAGTCATATGTCACATGTCACATTTTTAAAAAGGGTCTGATGACGGAACAGTATGGCCTTTCCAACCGTCCATAACCGTGGACACGGCTATTCGAATAGTTTTACACTCTGCAGAGGTCGTACACTTGTGCCACAATATTTGCAATAATCCGTCAAGGTTAACTGGCCCTGATTTATCATACTCCGTATGCGGACTACGAATCATAACCTTTCACTTACATACTCTAGTATAGGCACCTCTCCCATGAGCTTGGCCTCCCAGTGAAGACAAACGGTTAGCCTGGGAACTGCACAGGGCTTGGGCCGGACATTCACCTCATTTCACGTCATTTCACATCATTTCACCAGTAATGGAGGCGGCCTCGGCATAACCCCTATGACGCTTGTGTAGATGGAACCCATACTAAAGCACATAAATTTGTAGTTAAGCCCTTACCCATGTTGGGTACTGTGGGGGTACTTTCAAATTGGAATGGTATCGCATCCGAACCCAACCATCAGTTTTCGTAAAACTCACCAAGTCCTTCACATGTCATATTAACCTTCAAAATCTTTCAATAGAATGAATCATCATTCCAAGGTTTTCAAAGTCATTTCATTTCACATGTTCCCATCTAGAGTAGTCAATTTTATTTGTTAGCACTAGCAACTAGTCATGAGGGGTGCTAATTAGCTTGTCTTGCTCTAGGCTAACTTTGATGCTCTTGTTCTACTCTATATCTAAACCAAGTGAAATCATGAATCAAAAAGTAAACTTTGATAAACCAAAGTCAAAAACTTGTAAGGTAAAAACTTGGGATAGGATCATTAAGCATAAATTAAATGGGGATGAGGCCTTGCTCTTGTAGAGCTTTGCCTTAGCGTAGCTTGCAAGAATATTGGCTTGCCTTGATTGGGGTGGTGATCAAAGTTCTCTTGTTCTTCTTCTTGGTAGAATACCTCCTCCTCTTGATAGTTTCCGGTACTAGCGTCTATAAACGAATACAAGGATACAATCACCAAACCATACTTAAGTAGACTTAATTAGCCTTAATGGCTCACACAAGATGATCTAGCATCATCACTTAATATTTATTCAAAATTATGCTAGGGTTTTCTCACTTAGTGTTAGGAAAATAATTTCCTCTCATTGACATATGGTTCTATTTAGTTTGGAGAAATAATTTCCTCTCATTTAATCTTGTTAAGATTTAATCTCCTCAATTCATAAATGTGAGATCATGGTGATCAAGGTCACTACTTCACATTTATCATTTGAGAGAAAATGATTTAAATGAGATACTTCATCTCATGCAATTTAAATATTACTATGGAGCAAATTAATATCACAAAGTAATTAAATATGAGGTGCTATAAATTAAAGTTGTTACTTCATATTGGATTACTTAGGACAATGGTTTAAATGAGAGAGTAGCTCCCATATTATTTTCATAATTAAATTTGGATAATTTAAATGGACTAGAAATAGTCACATAGCCATTGTTTTTCTCTAGCCCATGATCATGTGAAACAACCATATCATATTTTTACATAAACAATTAGAGTATTTGAAATGTGAATTATGAGAATTTGAATCACCTCAAAATTCATTATGGTTAATTTTATAAATTAATTTGAATTCTGAAAACTCTCTGAATTGTTATTTTCACTATTCAAATTCTACAAAAGATCTAGGGTTCAAACCAGTGGGATTAGTTAGATAATTTTGTAAGGATTCTGGAACATTTTGAAACACCAATTTTGGACTTGTAGATTTGAAACTATTTAAATTCTAGCAAAGGCCAGTATTGAATTTTGCTAAATTGAATAATTCGTGTTTGAATTAAACGGGCTAGGCGGGAAAGAAAATGAGCCGAAATGGTTTGAAGATGGGGAAAGCCAGCCCAACAGCGTTTCTCACGCCGCGGGCCGCCTGACAGGGTGGGACCCAGTGGTCAGTGTAATTTAATCGCCGAAGCGGTACCTTTGACCGTGGGCCGCTGGATTAGAACGGCGATCGACGGTCGAGCTTCGTCATCGTGGTCGACGAGAACGGCGTACTGGCACGGCGGAGGTAGGGGGTCGGCGGCGAGCTGGGGCTCCGGTGATCAACGGCGACGAGGCAGGGTGATGTTGCGAATGATGGGGAAGCCAATGGTGGTCGCGGCAGCGTCGGGGGTAGACGGGTCGACGCCTTCAGCACGCTCCCGGCGGACTCCGGCGATCAATTAGCACGCTACGGGTGAAATTGGAAGGTGGCTGAGCTCGAGAAGGCTTAAGGAGATGAGAGGAGGCGAGTGGAGTGAGGATTGGAGGCGCGGGTGCTGCGAGGGTGCCGGCAAAGTCGACCATGGACGCGACGCTTCCGAGGCGCGAAGGGGAAAGGAGAAGGGTGTGTGAGATAGGCGACGTCTAGGCGGTGCTGGCGAGCGTGATGGCACGGCGAATGATGGTCTGAGGCAGGCTGGCGACGCTGGAGTCCTTGCAGTACCGTGGCAGCAGGGGTTTGATCATGGCGACGGCGACGGGTCCTCCGCAGGCGATTGAGCATGTCTAGGATGTAGCTGGTGGTGCGGTGACGCTCGATGCAGAAGTAGAGGCTTAGGGGAGGACGGAGGCGATGGCACGACGGCATGCTCTGGCGCGTCCAGTACGTGTCTGGGCGTGTCCTGGTATGGTCTGGGCGCGTACGGGCGTGTCACGTTCCGGGCGTGTGCGTGCTCTCCGTGGCCAATGGCGGGCATGGTGACGATCAGGGTTGTCAGGAGGTGCTGTTGGACATGATGAAAGTGAGAGGAGGGATCAGAGATAAAGGAGAGCAAGGGTGGCCGGCATGTGCACGGCATGGAGAAGAAAAGGCTCTCTCCTCACTTTAATCGACAAGAGCAAGTACATGCACTGATGCAGGGGATGCAGGAGATCAAAATGATCACAAACCAAAAGTGGTTTAGTCTAAAACCCACTGGACAAAGAGGTGTGTGTCAATTCCAGAATTGTGCGTGCAATGTGTTCGGCGAAATGGCCGCATGAAACTTTTATTCGAGTTTTGAAATTATTTTTGGTGCATTTCATTTAAATAATTATTGGAGTGGAATGGTGATGGTGGATTTCAAATTTGGGTTCATCTTCTCCTTGTTTCAAAGTCTCCTCTTGTCATCTCTTTTCTGGTCAACCTCGGCAGAGTCAACCCTAGTGGTCAACATCAAAATGGTTCACCTTGACATGGTCTTGGATGAGGTGGAAAGTGTTGACCAAGTTTGGTTTAAGAATGTTCCAAACCAGGGGTGCAAAGTGGGTATGATATTAAAAAGTGTCAAAGTGACCATGAACACATGTAATTAAATTTTGATTTTTCCTTTGATTTGATTTGTGTTTCTTGGATGCAAAAGTGTTTGTTATTGATATCTAAGTTTTTTTCAAGCAAAGGCACAAGCTAAGGTGGCCTTGGTTAAAGATTTGCATATTTGGCTAAAAGTGTATGAGAGTAAAAATGGCATTTTCTCACTATTTTATTTTTCTCTATTTGATTTGATTTTTCTTGGCTCAAAAGTGATTCTTATTAGTTTAGGAACATTTCCAAACCATTGAAACAATTCCAAAAGGCCTAGTTCAAAGATTTGCAAAAATGGCCATAAACACATAAGAGGAGAAATTCCAATTTTCCTTATTTTCCTCTTTCGTTCCCCTTGCTTTACTTGGGCATGGTTGAGGGTCAATTTAGTGTGAGATTAAGTTTAGAGTTGGTTTCACACCATTTGGGCAAGGTAGGAGTGCATAGGACAAGATTTGATAAAATGGCTAAGTGCCACATATGCTTCTATGCATATGTTTAATTTCTTTTTATTTGTTTTTGTTTCACCTTGGTTTTGATTGGGGAAGTACTAGATTGGGTTTGTTGATGTTTTCAAAACATCTAATCAAGGTAGAAAAGCCTAGGTAAAAGTTTTACCAAAATAGCCATAGGCACATAGGCCTTTTTCTTATTTAAATTCTTTTTATTTTATTTTAACTTGGATGGTGAAAAGGATAGGGTTTAGGGTTTAAGATCATTTCAATATAATTCAACAAACAATTATGGAAATAGCACAAGAATTAAGCATGCTCACCATGTATCCAACTAAATTTAATAAAAGTTTTTGTTGGTTCCAAAATTTGGAAAAAGGGAAATTCATTTTCTTTGTTTTGTAATTTTTGGGATGTTACAAACCCTTCCCCCTTAAACAAATCTCGTCCCGAGATTTTAAGAAAAGTTAGGTTCCTAAGAGAGATTGAGCAATTGGATTAACAGGAAAACATACTTGACATGGCCTGAGGTGCTTCCTGTGCTTCTGTTGCATTCATGTGGTAGAGACGGCCGTTGCGGTTGTTTTGGTTCCTTCTGGCGACGAAGCGACGCTGTTGCTGGGCAGGTGCAGCGGTATTGGCGGCAATCTTGGCAAGCTTCTTGGGGCACTCATTGGAGTAGTGACCCAGAACTCCACATTCATAGCAGTTCACAGTTGACTTGTCTTTGGGGTTGACGGGGACAGCGTTGCTTCCAGTCCTCGGGGCAGTATTGGGGTTGTTGTTGTTACCATTGGGGTGGTTGTTGTTGCTGTTGTGGTTGCTGTTGTTGTTGTTATGGTTGTTGCCTCCGGGCTTCGGGGGTCCTCCATTGTTGTTGGTGTAGTTTGGGCGATAAGTCTGAGCAGGTGGCCTATTGTTTCTTGGGGTAAATCCTCCAGTTGAGTTGTTGCGGTGTTTCTGTGCATTGTTGGGTCCATTCTGGTTCATCATCCGGCGCTTGCGGTTCTCGTTGGCTTGATGCAGCTTCCCTTCCATCTGGATGGCTGAGTCCACAAGGGCTTCGAGGTCAGCGAACGGAATGTTCACTAACACAGTTTGCATCTCGTCATGCAGTCCGTTCAGAAATCTCTCCTTCCTCTTCTCGTTGGTGTCGGTCTCATCCGGGGCGTACCTTGACAGAGTAAGAAACCTGTCGCGGTATTCCACCACGGACATCCTTCCTTGCTTGAGTTCACGGAACTCGTCTCTCATCTTTTTGATCAGTCCTTCGGGCACGTGATACTTGCTAAACTTCAGCTTGAAGTCTTCCCAGGTCATCATCTGTCCGGCATTCATTGCGCGGGCACTTGTCCACCAGGCTCTTGCAGGTCCTGACAGGTAGTGGGTGGCGAACAGTACTTTTTCTGCGGCTTCAACTCCCGCAACTTCTAGGTTGTTCTCCATGGTTTGGAGCCAGTCATCTGCGTCAAGTGGCTCTTCGGTCTTGCAAAACATCGGAGGGTTGGTGTTCTGAAAGTTCTTTAGCTTCGATCCAGGGTGATCGTGGTTTCCATGGCCCTGATTGTTCTGGGCTATCTGTTGCAGTGCTGCTATGTTGGCTTGTCGTTCAGCTCTCTCGGCTTCGCGGTCTGCCATCATCATCTGCAGCATCTGCAGCATTGCGTCCTGGGTGGTGGTGCGGGTTGGTGGGGCCATCTGAACATTGAGTTAGATGATAAGATAAGAGGGAAATTTCTATGGTTTGTTTTGAGTTAAAGTTCAAAACTTCAAAACTTGAAAACTTGAGTAGGGTTGAGGGGGTAAAAACCAACAACACTTTTTCATTCATACCAAACATCACATATTACAAAGCTAACACATCGTTGGTTTTAAGAACCATTCATCGCTCTACGATACAAGGGGATCCTGATACAAACTCACACCTACTCAAGTGACTTAGTAATACTACTCTTCATGGTGGTTTCTCCTTCTTCACGGGTAATGTGCTTGGCGGGCGTTGTCCAACTCCTTGCGGGTCTTGTGCAGCAGGAAGTCCAGGCATACCACATAGTAGTTCATCTCCGGGTATGGTGGCATGGTTAGTGGCCTTCCCATGGGGTCATGTCTTTGGTAGTAAACAAAGCGAGTGTTCTTGATCTTGTTCTCGTTTTGTCCACACAGACGCGCAATTGCTTCTTGCATGGCTTTGGCTATTCCATCCTTCCAAGTGTTTCCCGTTACAGAAAACCAGATGGTTTCCCATATTGGGGCTCCAAGCTTTCCTCTAAGATCTGCAGTAACTTCCCACCGAGGTGGTCCTCCCGACGGATGGTTGAGGGGTATTCCGAAGAACTCAGGATACGGGCGTCCTAGATGCTCTGGCCAAGTAGATGCTTGTAACTCCAAGAGGGAGTATTTATGCTCGATAGTGGGTTCATGTCTGCGTGAATCTGGGGAAGTGACAGAAATCTCTAAGATTATGGATGTGCTGTTGCCACTAGGAATAAAACATTAGTGCTATATTCGAGGATATAGTCACTGATTACATTACGCGCAATACTTAATGCAATTGTCTGTTGTTAGCAACTTAATACTGGAGGGGGTTCGGATGATAACCTGAAAGTGGACTTTTTAGGCATAGATGCATGCTGGATAGCGGTCTATGTACTTTGTCGTAATGCCCAATTAAATCTCACAATACTCAACATAATATGTATGTGCATGGTCATGCCCTCTTTATTTGTCAATTGCCCAACTGTAATTTGTTCACCCAACATGCTGTTTATCTTGTGGGAGAGACACCTATAGTGAATTGTGGACCCCGGTCCAATTCTCTATACTGAAATACAATCTCGCAATCTTTGTTCTACTGTTTTCTGAAAACAATCATCATCCACACTATACATCTAATCCTTTGTTACAGCAAGCCGGTGAGATTGACAACCTCACTGTTTCGTTGGGGCAAAGTACTTTGGTTGTGTTGTGCAGGTTCCACGTTGGCGCCGGAATCCCTGGTGTTGCGCCGCACTACATCCCGCCGCCATCAACCTTCAACGTGCTTCTTGGCTCCTACTGGTTCGATAAACCTTGGTTTCATACTGAGGGAAAACTTGCCGCTGTACGCATCACACCTTCCTCTTGGGGTTCCCAACGGACGCGTGCTGTACGCGTATCAACGCCCACCGGCGGCGACACGCTGTTCCGGCTGGACACGCCGGAGGGCGCCGGGGACTCCGGCCAGGGCGACCACTGCGCCCTTTCCTAGGCGGAGGGCGGGTCCGGAGGGCTCGCCGGCCTGCGCATCCGTGCCGTCCGCGCGGACTCCTTCCGGATCTGCTCCACCGCTGCGGCCTGCAGCTCCGCCTCCTACCGGAGCGCGGCCTGGCGCGTGGCCTCCTCCTCCTGGCGAGCCATCTCGAGGAAGGCCATCTTGAGGAGCGCCGCATGGCGCATGGCCTCCTCCTCCTGGGTGGCCTCCTGAGCCTTCCTGGCCATCTCCTCCAGCGCGGAGGCGCGTAGCGTCTCGGCGAGGTGCGGCCATTTGGCCAGCTCCTCGAGGTCGCTTTGCTCGCGGGACGCCGTGAGCGCCGCCTGGAGCTCGGGGTCGTCCTCCTCCCGGGGCTCGGGCTGCGGCTGGGGCTAGGGCTGGGCCTGTGGCGCCGCCGCGGCCTCTTCGATGTAGAGGCCGCCGGGGCGGCGGCCAGCCCGCCTAGCAGGCGAGCACGGCTGCGCGCGAGGCCGCGCCGTCGCGGACGTGAAGCACGTGCACCGGCGCGCATCGTGCTGCACCTCGAACCACAAGTCCCAGTTGGGACTTGTGTTGCCGTATGCGGGGTGCTCGCGGAGGTCCGCCGGTAGCTGCGCGCGGCGCCTCCGGATCTCCGCGATGCGGGCGTGGCCGGAGCCCGGGATGGGCGGCACCGGAACCCGATCTGGGCTCAGGTGCCATGTCAACACCCGGATTTTTAAGTCCAGATGCCTATTATGCCATACATCGCAATCCCAGGAAGATTGTTTTTGCGAGACATAATAGTTGATATCATAAAGTCATCATTCATTACAAACCATAGTCGTCTTACAATAATAGATCACATGACCCACACTTACAAAAATAGTTGATCTAATGATCAACAAACGCAACACATAGCGGAAGCGAAGTACTAGTAGTCCATCTAGTCCACAGGCAACACTTGACGTTAGAAGACGATCCTAGTTATCGTAGACGTCCTGATGTCCGTTATCCTGATACTGTTGCTCCTCTTCATAGTCTGGCCATTTTAATAGCCAGGGACACAGCCATGAGTATTTTAAAGTACTCACAAACTAATACTAGTGTAAGTACTATCAACTGTAGTAAGCGGGTGCTAAGCTCTAAGTTTATTTGCATAAAACCAATTTTAGTTCATAAGCATTTAGTAAGAGACTCTTCATTGTCTAACTAACTCAAGTGGGAACATTAGTGTCATTCCCACAACTCTGTTGTGATCAAGTCAAGTTCACCTTTCAATTCATCATTCCTTTTTAGAAAACATCTGACAACGGAACAGTATGGCCATCCAACCGTCCATAACCGTGGACACGGCTATTCGAATAGGTTTGCACTATGCAGAGGTTGTACACTTGTGCCACAACTTTTGATTACATCCGTCAGGGATAACCCTAAATAATCATACTCAATATGCGGATCATCAACCATAACCTTTCACTTACATACTCTAGTATAGGCACCTCCCCCATGAGTTTGGCCTCCCAGTGAAGACAAACCATCAACCTGGGAACTGCACAGGGCTTGGGTAGGACATTCACCTCATTTCACATCATTTCACTTTCAACGGAGGCAGCCTCGGCGTAACCCCTATGATGCTTGTTTAGAGGGAACCCATACTAAAATACATAAACTTCCAGTTAAGCCCTACCCATAATCAGGTATTGTGGGGGTACTTGTAAAATTGGAATGGTATCGCATCCGAACCCAATCATCAGTTTTTTTTCAAATTCATCATGTCATTCAAGTCACATTCACCTTCAAAATCTTTCAATAGAATGACTCGTCATTCCAAGGTTTTCAAAGTCATTTGATTCACATGTTCCCATCTAGAGTAGTCAATTTTAGTTTTTTAGCACTAGCCACTAGTCATGAGGGGTGATAACTAGCTTATAGCTTTCTAGGCTAAGTGTGATGCTCTTGTACTACTCCTTATTTAGACCAAGGTGAATCATGAATCAAAAATAAACTTTGATAAACCAAAGCCAAAAACTTGTAAGGTAAAAACATGGGTTGGGATCAATAAACATAAAGTAATATGTAATTGGGCCTTGCTCTAGGAGAGCTTTGCACTTAAGGTAGCTTGCAAGAGTATAGCTTGCCTTGAGTGGTACAGTGATCAAAGTTTTCTTCTTCTTCCTCGAAGTAGACCTCCTCCTCCTGGTATTCCTCGGTACTAGCGTCTATAAACGGATACGAGGTATACAATTACCAAACAAATCTCAAGGGATAGACTAAACACACAAATGGTTCACACAAGCTATTCTAGCATCACATTCTTATTCACATGGTGGTTAGCTTTGTTTTCTTTTGAAGAAAAATAATTTCCTCTCATTAAAAATATTTATTAGGGTTTCTATTTAGTTCTTTGGAGAAATAATTTCCTCTCACTGAATCTTGTTAAGTTTTGATCTCCTCAAATAATAAGGTATGAACACATGTTGACCAAGGTCACACTTCATATTTATTATTTGGGAAAATGATTTAAATGAGGTATTACACCTCATGCAATTTAACACTACCTTAGTAATAATTTAATATCACCAAATAATACAATATGAGATTATATAGACCAAGGTCAATACCTCATGTTGAATTACTTGAGACAAATATTTAAATGAGAGAATATCTCTCATACTATTTAATTAATTAATTTGGGGCAATTTAAATGGACTACAAATAGCCACATAGCCATTATTTATTCTAGCCCATGATCATATGAACAACCATGTCATATTTTTACATATTCAGATAGACAATATGAAATGTGATTTTTGAGAGTTGGAATCAACTCAAAATAATTTATGGTTGGTTTTTAATAAATGTTTGAAGTTTGAAAAGGCCCTGCCTTGTTATTTTTACTACATAAGTTCTATATTGAATCTAGGGTTGAGACCAGTGTAGTTGTTTAGAGAATTTTCTAAGCTTTCTAAAAATATAAAATTCATCAAATTTGGCTCAGTAGATTTGATTCTATTTAATTTTGAACAGAGCATCTGTAAGGAATTCAAACCAAATTATTTAATTCAATTTTGAATGGATGGGCTCGCGCGGGAAAACTAGTTGGGCCAGGGGGAGAAAAAGAAACGGGCCGACACACTTCGCTTCTAGCACGAGCAAGCCGCCTGACAGCGGGGTCCATGCGTCAGTGAGACTTAAAACCCGAATCGGTAAGGATCAAACTAGAACGTTGGATTAGAAGCAGATCCTACGACTGGCGATCATCATCGTCTCCGATGAGATCGAGCACTGGCCACGCCGAGTAGGGGGTCAGAGGCTCACCGGAGCTCCGGCGATCGTCAGCGAGGGTGCACGGCGATGTTGTGGACGACGACGATCCTCCTGGTACAAGCGGCGGCTCCAGGGGTGGCTCCTAGCTCCGGCTCCTTCTGCGGCGGCTCCACGGACTCCGGCGATCAAATTGGCTAGCTATGGTTCAAATTGAGAGGAGGGAGAGCTGGAGGAGGATCAGAGACGAGAGGAGAGGCGAGTGGTGTGAAGAATTGAGGCGAGGGAGGCCTCTATTTATAGCGGCGAGGGGTGCTGCGGCTCGGTGCGGTAGGTCGTCGTCGTCGATGAGGCTACAGGGGCAGAGCGAGCTGGGCGATGATGCTGCAGTGTTGGTGACGTCATGGCGAGCACGGCGCGCTTGACGGCGTTGAAAATGAGGCAGTGACGCGAGTAGGAGGTTGATGTGAGCGCTCAGTACCGCGGTGGAAATCTTGGACGGTGATGATGGCGAGCGTCCTCTCCGGCGTAGGTGAGCTTGTCTAGCAGGTAGAGGGTGACGTGATGGTGCTCTGTGCGGAGAGAGGGGTCAAGGGAAGGACGAGAGTGATGGGGCGCGTGCGTGCTCTGGCACGTCCAGGGACGTCACCATGCGCGTCCTGGCGTGTTCTGGGTGTCCTGGGCGCGTCGCGTTCCGGCCAATGCCAGCGTCTCCTGTGCCCAGGGCGTGCATGATCGTGTTCAGTGGAGTGAGGGCGCGCTGAAGGACATGCTTAGGTCGGACAGAAGTGAGAGGAGAGGAAATGAGCATGGTGATGACATGAGGCCACGACATGGTGATCATTTGGTCAAAGTGGTACCTGGAACAGTGGTGGAAAGGTCTTGGCTTGGTCCAGGGGGTTGAGGAGAGTGTTTGTGCTGACTTGAGCATGATGGTTTAGTCTAAAATCTGTTGGATATAAGAGTGTGTGTAGTTGGCAGAATATTGCACACAAGGTGCTCGACCAAATGGCCGCAAGAGAATTATTTTGGAATTTTGCAAAGATTTTTGGTAGAGTTGATTCAAATAATATTTGGAACATAATGGTGGTGGTGGTGTGCAAAATGAAGTTGATTTGTGAAAATTCAAAATGGGCATAATCTTAAATTTGATTTGATGTTGTCTCTTTGCTTGATCATATTAAGAAATGTAGAAAGAATTTGCAGGGATGGTCTTTACCAAAGTTGTTCATCTTGATGAGGTCTTGGATGAGGTCGAAAGAGTTGGGAATGTTTAGTTTAAAAATTTCTTAATACATGGGCTTAAAGTGGGTATTATGATATAAATGGCAGATTTGACCATTATCATATGTGAGTAGGTTTTGCTATTTCTTTTGATTTGATTTGTATTTCTTTGATTCAAAAGTGGTTATTAAGTGTTTAGTAACATTTCCCAACCATTGTCACAAGTCAAATAGGCCTAGGTTTAAGATTTGCAAAAATGCCTATAAGCACATATGTGAGGTGATTTGTATTTTTCTATTCTTCTTCTTTCTCTCTTTTTGGGTCCAAAGATCATGTCCTAGGGTTTTAGCAACATGGATAAGTACTCAAGCAATCATCATGGCAAAACACAAGAATCAAACATGAACACTATGCATGGCACATTAATTCTATAAAAGTTTTTGTTGGTTCCAAAATTTGAACAATTGAATTCCTTTTCTTTATTGATTTGAAATCTTGGGATGTTACAAACCCTTCCCCCTTACAAAAGATCTCGTCCTGAGATCTTAAAGAAAAACTAGGTACTAAAGAGATCTGGGAATTCAGTCCTCATGTAATCTTCTCGCTCCCAAGTGGCTTCTTCTTCGGTATGGTTACTCCATTGGATCTTCAGAAACTTGATACTCCTGGTGCGGGTGGTTCTGAAAGCTTCTTCCAGGATGTGAATAGGTACTTCGTGATAAGTCAAGTCCTTGTTGATATCCACAGATCTGTGATCGATGTTTTTGAATACCTCCGTCTTCTCAGGAACTTCCAAGCATTTCCGGAGTAACGAGATATGAAACACGTCATGCACCGCTGACATTTCCTCCGGCAGTTCCAGTTGATAGGATACTTCTCCTCGGCGACTCAGAACTTTGAAGGGTCCAACATATCTAGGGGCAAGCTTTCCTCTAAGTTGGAATCTCTGCATTCCTTTGAGGGCTGATACTTTGAGATACACAAAGTCTCTGATATCGAAGGTCTTCTCTCGGCGTCTCTTGTCAGCATAACTCTTCTGTCTCGATTGGGCCGTCTTGAGGTATTCACGGATCTTGTGAACCTTCTCTTCAGCTTCTCGGAGAATATCTGGTCCAAAGACTTGGCTGTCTCCGACTTCTGACCAGTTCAGAGGGGTACGACACTTCCTTCCGTACAGTGCTTCAAAGGGGGCCATTTGCAAGATGGCTTGATAATTGTTGTTGTACGAAAATTCTGCGTAAGGCAGGCAATCTTCCCACTTAGATCCATATTCAAGCACACAAGCTCTCAACATATCTTCCAGTATCTGGTTGACCCTTTCAGTCTGTCCATCAGTCTGCGGGTGATACGCTGTGCTGAAATTCAGCCGGGTTCCTAGTCCTTCATGTACTTTCTGCCAGAATCTTGAGGTGAATTGGGATCCTCTATCTGACACAATTGACTTTGGGGTTCCATGCAGGCTAACAATTCTTGAGATATACAACTCTGCTAGCTTGGGGCCTTGGTAGGTGGTCTTGACGGGGATGAAATGGGCTACCTTGGTTAATCTATCGACCACTACCCAAATAGAATCATTTCCTTTACTTGATTTGGGCAATCCAGTTATGAAATCCATTCCTACAGAATCCCACTTCCATTCTGGGATCTGTAATGGCTGCAGCAATCATGCGGGTCGCTGATGTTCTGCTTTGACTCTCTGACAGATATCACACTTGGCTATGTAGCTTCCAATCTCTCTCTTCATTCCATGCCACCAAAATTGTTCCTTCAAATCTTGGTACATTTTGGTTCCACCGGGGTGAATGGAGTAAAGGGTATCATGAGCTTCCTTCAGGATAACTTGCTTCAACTCTGAATCTGCTGGCACACATAGGCGTCCGTTGTACCAAAGAATTCCTTCTTCATCTTCGGTAAATCCAGGTGCCTTTCCTGCAGCTATTTGGCTCTTGATTCTGTCAATACTAGCATTTCCTTTCTGTGCTTCTTTAATCTGGCTCATCAAGGTAGGCTGGAGCTCCATGCTTGCTAGGAATCCTTCACTAACTAGCTCCAGTCTAAACTGCCCAAATTCTTGATACAAACTAGGTTGCTCTTCTGCGATCATGGAGTTCAACTGACACGGCTGTCTACTCAAAGCATCCACTACCACATTGGCCTTGCCGGGGTGGTAGTGAATTTCTAGGTCATAATCCTTAATCAACTCTATATATCCATCTTCGCTGGCTCATATTCAGCTCCTTCTGAGTGAAAATGTACTTCAGGCTCTTGTGATCCGAATAGATCTCGCATCGATTACCCATGAGGTAATGATGCCATACTTTCAAGGCTAAAACCACGGCTGCTAGTTCTAAGTCATGGGTTGGATAATTCTGCTCATGTTGCTTCAGTTGCCTAGACAGGTAAGATATCACCTTGCCTTCTTGCATCAACACACATCCGAGACCAATCTTGGATGCGTCACAATAGATGTAAAATGGCTTGGTAATGTCCGGCATGATTAGGATTGGGGCTGTGGTTAATCTTTCCTTAAGCTTCTGAAAGCTGTCTTCACATTTCTCAGTCCATTCAAACTTCTTGTCTTTCTTCAACAGTTGAGTCATGGGTCTGGCTATGTGATACGTCTCCAACGTATCTATAATTTCCGATGTTCCATGCTTGTTTTATGACAATACCAACATGTTTTGTTCACACTTTATATCATTTTCATGCATTTTCCGGAACTAACCTATTAACAAGATGCCACAGTGCCAGTTCCTGTTTTCTGCTGTTTTTTGGTTCCAGAAAGGCTGTTCGGGCAATATTCTCGGAATTGGACGAAATCAACGCCAAACCTCCTATTTTTCCCGTAAGCGTCCAGAACACCGAAGAAGAGTCGGAGAGGGGCCAGGGGGCCACCACACCACATGGCGGCGCGGGCCAGGCCTAGGCCGCGCCGGCCTAGGGTGTGGCGCCCCCAGGTGCCCCCCTGCGCCGCCTCTTCGCCTATAAAAGCCCTTTCGACCTAAAAATGCAGTACCGATTGACGAAAACCACAGAAACCTTCCAGAGCCGCCGCCATCGCGAGGCCAAGATCTGGGGGACAGGAGTCTCTGTTCCGGCACGCTGCCGGAGCAGGGAAGTGCCCCCGGAAGGCTTCTCCATCGACACCGCTGCCATCTCCACCGCCATCTTCATCACCGCTTTCTTGCTCCCATGAGGAGGGAGTAGTTCTCCATCGAGGCTCGGGGCTGTACCGGTAGCTATGTGGTTCATCTCTCTCCCATGTACCTCAATACAATGATCTCATGAGCTGCTTTACATGATTGAGATTCATATGAGTTTGTATCACAATTTATCTATGTGCTACTCTAGCAAAGTTATTAAAGTAGTTCTATTCCTCCTGCACGTGTGTAAAGGTGACAGTGTGTGCACCGTGTTAGTACTTGGTTTATGCTATGATCATGATCTCTTGTAGATTGCGAAGTTAACTATTGCTATGATAATATTGATGTGATCTATTCCTCCTACATATGCATGAAGGTGACAGTGTGCATGCTATGTTAGTACTTGGTTTAGTCTGTTGATCTATCTTACACTATAAGGTTACTTAAATATGAGCATTATTGTGGAGCTTGTTAACTCCGGCATTGAGGGTTCGTGTAATCCTACGCAATGTGTTCATCATCCAACAAAAGTGTAGAGTATGCATTTATCTATTCTGTTATGTGATCAATGTTGAGAGTGTCCACTAGTGAAAGTGTAATCCCTAGGCCTTGTTCCTAAATACTGCTGCGTTACTACTGCTTGTTTACTGTTTTACTGCGTTACTACTGCTGCAATACTACCACCATCAACTACACGCCAGCAAGCTATTTTCTGGCACCGTTGCTACTGCTCATATATATTCATACCACCTGTATTTCACTATCTCTTCGCCGAACTAGTGCACCTATTAGGTGTGTTGGGGACACAAGAGACTTCTTGCTTTGTGGTTGCAGGGTTGCATGAGAGGGATATCTTTGACCTCTTCCTCCCTGAGTTCGATAAACCTTGGGTGATCCACTTAAGGGAAAACTTGCTGCTGTTCTACAAACCTCTGCTCTTGGAGGCCCAACACTGTCTACAGGAAAGGAGGGGGAACGTAGACATCAAGCTATTTTCTGGCGCCGTTGCCGGGGAGGAAAGGTAAAAGGTACTCACACTCCGGATATCGGCTACTAAGCTATTTTCCGGCGCCGTAAGTACTCAAAGCTATTTCCTTTAGATCCTGCAATTGCATCTTTTTGTTTCTTGTTTACACTAGTAAGGCATAATGGACAACACTGAGCTTTTTACTCTATTTCCTGATTTAAGACATGGATGGTTTGATCCGAAAATTAAAAAACCCATGGAACATATTAATATGAACACTTTGAATACCATTGTTGCTAATGATATGGAAAATTCTAAGCTTGGGGAAGCTGGTTTTGATGAGCATGATCTTTTTAGTCCCCCAAGCATTGAGGAGAAAATTTACTTTGATGATACTTTGCCTCCTATTTATGATGATTATAATGATATTGGTCTTTTAGTGCCGCCTACTATGGAGAGTAATTTTTATGATGATTATACTATGCCTCCAACACTTGATGAGAATAATAATGATAGCTACTTTGTTGAATTTGCTCCCACTATTAGTAATAAAATTGATTATGCTTATGTGGAGAGTAATAATTTTATGCATGAGACTCATGATAAGAATGCTTTATGTGATAGTTATATTGTTGAGTTTGCTCATGATGCTACTGAAAGTTATTATGAGAGAGGAAAATATGGTTGTAGAAATTTTCATGTTACTAAAACACCTCTCTATGTGCTGAAATTTTTGAAGCTACACTTGTTTTATCTTCATATGCTTGTTACTTTGCTCTTCATGAACTTGTTTATTTACAAGATTCCTATGCATAGGAAGCATGTTAGACTTAAATGTGTTTTGAATTTGCCTCTGGATGCTCTCTTTTGCTTCAAATACTATTTCTTGCGAGTGCATCATTAAAACTGCTGAGCCCATCTTAATGGCTATAAAGAAAGAACTTCTTGGGAGATAACCCATGTGTTATTTTGCTACAGTACCTTGTTTTATTTTTGTGTCTTGGAAGTTGTTTACTACTGTAGCAACCTCTCCTTATCTTAGTTTTGTGTTTTGTTGTGTCAAGTAAAGCTGTTGATAGAAAAGTAAGTACTAGATTTGGATTACTGCGCAGTTCCAGATTTCTTTGCTGTCACGAATCTGGGTCCACCTACCTGTAGGTAGCTCAGAAAATTAATCCAATTTACGTGCATGATCCTCAGATATGTACGCAACTTTCATTCAATTTGAGCATTTTCATTTGAGCAAGTCTGGTGCCATTTTAAAATTCGTCAATACGAACTGTTCTGTTTTGACAGATTCTGCCTTTTATTTCGCATTGCCTCTTTTGCTATGTTGGATGAATTTCTTTGATCCATTAATGTCCAGTAGCATTATGCAATGTCCAGAAGTGTTAAGAATGATTGTGTCACCTCTGAATATGTTAATTTTTATTGTGCACTAACCCTCTAATGAGTTGTTTCGAGTTTGGTGTGGAGGAAGTTTTCAAGGATCAAGAGAGGAGTATGATGCAACATGATCAAGGAGAGTGAAAGCTCTAAGCTTGGGGATGCCCCGGTGGTTCACCCCTGCATATATCAAGAAGACTCAAGCGTCTAAGCTTGGGGATGCCCAAGGCATCCCCTTCTTCATCGACAAATTATCAGGTTCCTTCTCTTGAAACTATATTTTTATTCGGTCACATCTTATGTGCTTTGCTTGGAGCGTCTGTATGTTTCTTATTTTTGTTTGTGTTTGAATAAATTGGATTACATCATGCTTGTGTGGGAGAGAGACATGCTCCGCTGTAGCATATGGACAAGTATGTCCTTAGTTTCTACTCATAGTATTCATGGCGAAGTTTCTCCTTCGTTAAATTGTTATATGGTTGGAATTGGAAAATGATACATGTAGTAATTGCTATTAATGTCTTGGGTAATGTGATACTTGGCAATTGTTGTGCTCATGATTAAGCTCTTGCATCATATGCTTTGCACCCATTAATGAAGAAATACATAGAGCATGCTAAAATTTGGTTTGCATATTTGGTCTCTCTAAGGTCTAGATAATTTCTAGTATTGAGTTTGAACAACAAGGAAGACGGTGTAGAGTCTTATAATGTTTTCAATATGTCTTTTATGTGAGTTTTGCTGCACCGGTTCATCCTTGTGTTTGTTTCAAATAACCTTGCTAGCCTAAACCTTGTATCGAGAGGGAATACTTCTCATGCATCCAAAATACTTGAGCCAACCACTATGCCATTTGTGTCCACCATACCTACCTACTACATGGTATTTTCCACCATTCCAAAGTAAATTGCTTGAGTGCTACCTTTAAAAATTCCATCATTCACCTTTGCAATATATAGCTCATGGGACAAATAGCTTAAAAACTATTGTGGTATTGAATATGTAATTATGCACTTTATCTCTTATTAAGTTGCTTGTTGTGCGATAACCATGTTCACTGGGGACGCCATCAACTATTCATTGTTGAATTTCATGTGAGTTGCTATGCATGTCCGTCTTGTCTGAAGTAAGAGAGATCTACCACCTTATGATTAAGCATGCATATTGTTAGAGAAGAACATTGGGCCGCTAACTAAAGCCATGATCCATGGTGGAAGTTTCAGTTTTGGACAATATCCTCAATCTCATATGAGAAAATTATTAATTGTTGTTACATGCTTATGCATAAAAGAGGAGTCCATTATCTGTTGTCTATGTTGTCCCGGTATGGATGTCTAAGTTGAGAATAATCAATAACGAGAAATCCAATGCGAGCTTTCTCCTTAGACCTTTGTACAGGCGGCATAGAGGTACCCCTTTGTGACACTTGGTTAAAACATGTGCATTGTGATGATCCGGTAGTCCAAGCTAATTAGGACAAGGTGCGGGCACTATTAGTATACTATGCATGAGGCTTGCAACTTGTAAGATATAATTTACATGATACATATGCTTTATTACTACCGTTGACAAAATTGTTTCATGTTTTCAAAATAAAAGCTCTAGCACAAATATAGCAATCGATGCTTTCCTCTTTGAAGGACCATTCTTTTACTTTTATTGTTGAGTCAGTTCACCTATCTTTCTCCACCTCAAGAAGCAAACATTTGTGTGAACTGTGCATTGATTCTTATATACTTGCTTATTGCATTTGTTATATTGCTTTGCATTGACAACTATCCATGAGATATACATGTTACAAGTTGAAAGCAACCGCTGAAACTTAATCTTCCATTGTGTTGCTTCAATGTCTCTACTATGAATTTATTGCTTTATGAGTAACTCTTATGCAAGACTTATTGATGCTTGTCTCGAAAGTACTATTAATGAAAAGTCTTTGCTATATGATTCACTTGTTTACTCATTGCATTTACATTGTTTCGGATCGCTGCATTCATCTCATATGCTTTACAATGGTATGATTAAGATTATGTTGGTAGCATGTCACCTCAGAAATTATCTTTTATCATTTACCTACTCGAGGACGAGTAGGAACTAAGCTTGGGGATGCTGATACGTCTCCAACGTATCTATAATTTCCGATGTTCCATGCTTGTTTTATGACAATACCAACATGTTTTGTTCACACTTTATATCATTTTCATGCATTTTCCGGAACTAACCTATTAACAAGATGCCACAGTGCCAGTTCCTGTTTTCTGCTGTTTTTGGTTCCAGAAAGGCTGTTCGGGCAATATTCTCGGAATTGGACGAAATCAACGCCAAACCTCCTATTTTTCCCGTAAGCGTCCAGAACACCGAAGAAGAGTCGGAGAGGGGCCAGGGGGCCACCACACCACATGGCGGCGCGGGCCAGGCCTAGGCCGCGCCGGCCTAGGGTGTGGCGCCCCCAGGTGCCCCCCTGCGCCGCCTCTTCGCCTATAAAAGCCCTTTCGACCTAAAAACGCAGTACCGATTGACGAAAACCACAGAAACCTTCCAGAGCCGCCGCCATCGCGAGGCCAAGATCTGGGGGACAGGAGTCTCTGTTCCGGCACGCTGCCGGAGCGGGGAAGTGCCCCCGGAAGGCTTCTCCATCGACACCGCTGCCATCTCCACCGCCATCTTCATCACCGCTGCTGCTCCCATGAGGAGGGAGTAGTTCTCCATCGAGGCTCGGGGCTGTACCGGTAGCTATGTGGTTCATCTCTCTCCCATGTACCTCAATACAATGATCTCATGAGCTGCTTTACATGATTGAGATTCATATGAGTTTGTATCACAATTTATCTATGTGCTACTCTAGCAAAGTTATTAAAGTAGTTCTATTCCTCCTGCACGTGTGTAAAGGTGACAGCGTGTGCACCGTGTTAGTACTTGGTTTATGCTATGATCATGATCTCTTGTAGATTGCGAAGTTAACTATTGCTATGATAATATTGATGTGATCTATTCCTCCTACATATGCATGAAGGTGACAGTGTGCATGCTATGTTAGTACTTGGTTTAGTCTGTTGATCTATCTTACACTATAAGGTTACTTAAATATGAGCATTATTGTGGAGCTTGTTAACTCCGGCATTGAGGGTTCGTGTAATCCTATGCAATGTGTTCATCATCCAACAAAAGTGTAGAGTATGCATTTATCTATTCTGTTATGTGATCAATGTTGAGAGTGTCCACTAGTGAAAGTGTAATCCCTAGGCCTTGTTCCTAAATACTGCTGCGTTACTACGCATTTGTTTATCGTTTTTCATGCGTTACTACTGCTGCAATACTACCACCATCAACTACACGCCAGCAAGCTATTTTCTGGCACCGTTGCTACTGCTCATATATATTCATACCACCTGTATTTCACTATCTCTTCGCCGAACTAGTGCACCTATTAGGTGTGTTGGGGACACAAGAGACTTCTTGCTTTGTGGTTGCAGGGTTTCATGAGAGGGATATCTTTGACCTCTTCCTCCCTGAGTTCGATAAACCTTGGGTGATCCACTTAAGGGAAAACTTGCTGCTGTTCTACAAACCTCTGCTCTTGGAGGCCCAACACTGTCTACAGGAAAGGAGGGGGAACGTAGACATCACTATGCTTGAAAATCCTTCAACAAATCTGCGGTAATATCCCGCTAATCCAATAAATGCACGGACCTCAGTCTAAGTGGTTGGGGCTTTCCATTCTTCAGCGGTCTTGATCTTTACGGGATCTACGGCAATTCCTCCTGCAGACAAGATATGTCCCAGGAATCCTACTTCCTTCAACCAAAACTCACATTTGCTGAACTTGGCATACAACTTGTGTTGTCTAAGGGTTTCTAGGATAATCTCTAGGTGTTGCTCATGTTCTTCTTCTGACTTGGAGTAGATTAGAATGTCATCGATGAAGACAACGACAAACTTATCCAAAAAGTTCATAAAGATCTTATTCATGAGATTCATGAAATAAGCGGGGGCATTGGTTAATCCAAATGACCTGAGATTGTACTCATACAATCCATATCTGGTGGTGAAGGCAGTCTTTGGGATATCCGTTGCGCGAATCTTCAGCTGATGATAACCAGTCCTAAGATCAATCTTAGAGAACACTCTGGCACCGGTCAACTTGTCAAACGAGTCTTCTATCTTTGGCAAGGGGTACTTGTTCTTGATGGTGACATCGTTAAGCTTACGGTAATCCGTACATAAACGAGTGGCACTGTCCTTCTTATCCACAAACAAAACTGGGGATCTCTAGGGTGATGCACTTGGTTGAATCAAACCTTTGGCTAGCATATCATCCAGTTGCTTCTTCATTTCCACTAGCTCTGTCGGGTTCATACTATAGGCTCTTTGGGCTATGGGTCTTGTTCCAGGTATTAACTCAATGATAAACTCGATATCCCGATCTGGGGACATACCGGGTAGATCATCAGGAAACACATCGGGGTATCTACAGACGACCCTGATTTGATCCAAAGTTGGCTTGGCTAAACTTTGGTTGCAAGTAAACTTTCTGGGCAGCCTTTCAGACACGTGTTCTACTAACACACCGGTGCTACTAGTCATGGTGATGGCCTTCTTGGCACAATCAATCAATCCATGATGTTTTGACATCCAATCCATACCCAGTACTACTTCCAAACCTTTTGTTCCCAGAACAATCAAATTTGCATAAAAATCTATTTCAAGAATTCTGATAGGCACATCTTTGCAAATTTTTCTAGCTTTTGTAGTTGAACCAGGTATTTTAACTATCATAACATGCTTCAAACTGATTGGTTCAATCTTACTAGTGCATGCAAAATCTTCGGTAACGAACGAATGCGATGCTCCAGAATCAAACAACACTCTTGCAGGTACTGAGTTAACAGAAAACATACCCAGCACGACATCTGGCGCTTCCTGGGCTTCTTCGGCACTCATGTGAAAGAGGCGGCCGCTGCGATTGTTCGGGTTGTTTGGGGTAAACTTCCTTCCTGTTGAGACACGGCGTTGCTGCTGAGCAGGTGCAGCGGTGTTGGGGGTGGTCTTGGCAAGCTTCTTGGGACACTCATTGGAGTAGTGACCCACAATTCCACATTCATAACAAGTCACTGTTGACTTGTCCTTGGGGGTGACAGGGACAGCGTTGCTCCCAATCCTTGGAGCAGTGTTGGTGTTGCTGTGGTTGCAGGGGGCTCTCATTGGGACGCGGTTGAAGTTGTTGTTGTTAGCATGGTGGTTGTTGTTGTTGTGGCCTCCTGGCCTTGGGTGTCCTCCACTCCGATTCTGGAAACTCGGACGTGACATCTGCATCGGGGGCTTGTTGTTTCTCGGAGCAAATCCTCCGCTTGAGCTGGGGCGATACCTTGGGGTATTGCTGGGCCCACTCTGGTGCATCATGCGGCGTTTGCGGTTCTCATTAGCTTGATGGAGCATTCCCTCCATCTGGATGGCTGAGTCCACCAGGGCTTCTAGGTTAGCAAAGGGGATATTCACCAGCACAGTCTGCATCTCATCATGCAGTCCGTTCAGGAATCTTTCCTTCCTCTTCTCAGTGGTGTCGGTCTCATCCGGGGCGTACCTCGACAGAGTGAGAAACCTGTCGCGGTATTCCACCACGGACATCCTGCCTTGTTTGAGTTCCCTGAACTCATCCCTCATCTTCTTTATCAGACCCGGGGGCACGTGATACTTGTTGAACTTGAGCTTGAAATCTGCCCAAGTCATTATTTGTCCTGCATTCATTGCACGGGTGCTGGTCCACCAGGCTCTGGCAGGTCCTGCAAGGTAGTGGGTGGCGAACAGTACTTTTTCTGCGGCTTCTACTCCCGCAACTTCCAAGTTGTTCTCCATTGTTTGGAGCCAGTCATCAGCATCTAATGGCTCTTCGGTCTTGCTAAACATTGGAGGATTTGTGTTCTGGAAATTCTTGAGTTTAGATCCAGGATGATCATGGTTTCCATGGCCTTGGTTGTTCTGAGCTATTTCCTGCAGTGCGGTAATATTGGCTTGTCTTTCAGCTCTTTCGGCCTCTCTATCTGCCATCATCATCTGTAACATTTGCATCATTGCATCTTGGTTGGCGCTACGGGTTGGAGGGGCCATCTGAACATTGAGATAGATCATGAGATAAGAGGGAATTTTCTATGGCTTGTTTTGGGGTAAGTTTAGAAATTTCAAACTTGAGTACTTGTCATGTTGAAAACAAACAACACTTTTATTCATCTCAAACAACACACATTACAAGCTAAACACATCAAATGGTTTTAAGAACCATTTCTCTATTCTACGATACAAGGGACATGATACAAACTCACACCTACGCAAGTGATCAAGTGATACTACTACTCATCATCCACATCTATCGGGATGAAGTCATCCTCTCCGGCCTCCAGGAACTCATAGTCTTCCACATCAGCGTTCTCATCTTCTTCAAAGTCATTGTCATCACTCAGGTAGGGTGCTCCTCCCTGAATGTCTTCACCTTCTTCTTCCAGCTCCCTCAGCTGGGTCTCCTGTGCCTGGATAGTCTGCTCCAAAGATGCTATATTCGCGCGGAGGCAAGCAATGGTGGAGTCCTTCTTGGCACACTGCAGGCGGAGTGACTTGCGATCCTTGGCAAGCATCTTGATGGCCTCCGTCTGCTGCGCCAGGTGGAGGTGAGTCTGGTTGGCGTAGACGCGGGAGTTGTCCAGCTCCTTCTGGGTCTCGTGTAGCATAAAGTCCAGGTGCTCCACGTGACACTTCAGCTCCGGGTGGGGTGACAGTGCCATGGGTCCTCCAATGGAGTCATGCCTTCCAAGGTGAGCAAAGCGAGTCCCATGAAGCTCAGTGTAACATCCCAAAAATTACAAAACAAAGAAAATGAATTTCCCTTTTTCCAAATTTTGGAACCAACAAAAACTTTTATTAAATTTAGTTGGATACATGGTGAGCGTGCTTAATTCTTGTGCTGCTGCCATAATTGTTTGTTGAAGTATATTGAAATGATCTTAAACCCTAAACCCTATCCTTTTCACCATCCAAGTTAAAATAAAATAAAAAGAATTTAAATAAGAAAAAGGCCTATGTGCCTATGGCTATTTTGGTAAAACTTTTACCTAGGCTTTTCTACCTTGATTAGATGTTTTGAAAACATCAACAAACCCAATCTAGTACTTCCCCAATCAAAACCAAGGTGAAACAAAAACAAATAAAAATAAATTAAACATATGCATAGAAGCATATGTGGCACTTAGCCATTTTATCAAATCTTGTCCTATGCACTCCTACCTTGCCCAAATGGTGTGAAACCATCTCTAAACTTAATCTCACACTAAATTGACCCTCAACCATGCCCAAGTAAAGCAAGGGGAACAAAAGAGGAAAATAAGGAAAATTGGAATTTCACCTCTTATGTGTTTATGGCCATTTTTGCAAATCTTTGAACTAGGCCTTTTGGAATTGTTTCAATGGTTTGGATATGTTCCTAAACTAATAAGAATCACTTTTGAGCCAAGAAAAATCAAATCAAATAGAGAAAAATAAAATAGTGAGAAAATGCCATTTTTACTCTCATACACTTTTAGCCAAATATGCAAATCTTTAACCAAGGCCACCTTTGCTTGTGCCTTTGCTTGAGAAACACTTAGATATCAATAACAAACACTTTTGCATCCAAGAAACACAAATCAAATCAAAGGAAAAAATCAAAATTTAATTACATCTGATCATGGTCACCTTGACACTTTTTAATATCATACCCACTTTGCACCCATGGTTTGGAATATTCTTAAACCAAACTTGGTCAACACTTTCCACCTCATCCAAGACCATGTCAAGGTGAACCATTTTGATGTTGACCACTAGGGTTGACTCTGCCCAGGTTGACCAGAAAAGAGATGACAAGAGGAGTCTTCGAAACAAGGAGAAGATGAACCCAAATTTGAAATCTTGCAAACCAGCACCAAATTGACCACCACCATCACGATTCCACTTTAATAATTATTTAAATGAAATGCACCAAAAATAATTTCAAAATTCGAATAAAAGTTTCATGCGGCCATTTCGTCGAACACATTGCAGGCACAATACTGGAATTGACACACACCTCTTTGTCCAGTGGGTTTTGGACTAAACCACTTTTGGTTTGTGATCATTTTAATCTCCTGCATCCCCTGCATCAGTGCATGTACTTGCTCTTTTCGATAAAAGTGAGGAGAGAGCCTTTTCTTCTCCATGCCGTGCACATGCCGGCCACCCTTGCTCTCCTTTATCTCTGATCCCTCTTCTCACTTTCATCATGTCCAACAGCACCTCCTGGCAACCCTGATCGTCACCATGCCCGCCATTGGCCACGGAGAGCACGCACACGCCCGGAACGTGACACACCCGTACGCGCCCAGACCATGCCAGGACACGCCCCGGACACGTGCCCGGACGCGCGCAGCACGCCGTCGTGCCATCGCCTCCGTCCTCCCCTAAGCCTCTACTTCTGCATCGAGCATCACCACACCACCAGCTACATCCTAGACATGCTCAATCGCCTGCGGAGGACCCGTCGCCGTCGCCATGATCAAACCCCTACCGCCACGGTACTGCAAGGACTCCAGCGTCGCCAGCCTGCCTCAGACCATCATTCGTCGTGCCATCACGCTCGCCAGCACCGCCTAGACGTCGCCTATCTCACGCACCCTTCTCCTTGCCCCTTCGCGCCTCGGAAGTGTTGCGTCCATGGTCGACCTTGCCGGCACCCTCGTAGCACCTCGCGCTCCTATAAAAGGAGAGCCCCCGCGCCTCCAATCCTCACTCCACTCGCCTCCTCTCATCTCCTTAAGCCTTCTCGAGCTCAGCCACCTTCCAATTTCACCCGTAGCGTGCTAATTGATCGCCGGAGTCCACCGGAGCAGAAGCAGAAGGCGTCGTCGAATTCGTCTACCCCCGACGTTGCCGCGACCACCATTGGCTTCCCCATCGTCCGCAACATCACCCTGCCTCGTCGCTGTTGATCGCCGGAGCGCCAGCTCGCCGCCGACCCCCTACCTCCGCCGTGCCAGTACGCCCTTCTCGTCGACGACGACGACGAAGCTCGACCGTCGATCGCCGTTTTAATCCAGCGGCCCATGATCAAAGGTACCACTTCGGCGATTAAATCACACTGACCACTGGGTCCCACCCTGTCAGGCGGCCCGTGGCGTGAGAAACGCTGTTGGGCTGGCTTTCCCCATCTTCAAACCATTTCGGCCCATTTGCTTTCCCGCCTAGCCCGTTTAATTTAAACACGAATTATTCAATTTAGCAAAATTCAATACTGGCCTTTGCTAGAATTTAAATAGTTTCAAATCTACAAGTCCAAAATTGGTGTTTCAAAATGTTCCAGAATCCTTACAAAATTATCTAACTAATCCCACTGGTTTGAACCCTAGATCTTTTGTAGAATTTGAATAGTAAAAATAACAAGTCAGAGAGTTTTCAGAATTCAAATTAATTTATAAAATTAACCATAATGAATTTTGAGGTGATTCAAATTCTCATAATTCACATTTCAAATAATCCAATTGTTTTTTTTTTGAAACCTTGGAGTAGGGTGAGAAACCCTACTGACTTAATGCATTAAACTGGGGGTAGGACAATTACATATGTACAAAGGTGAAGGTGTGAGAGAGGATCTAACTAGGGGACCTTTTACAGAGATTCAGCTACAGAGGAAATAAAGGGATGGAGCTCTTGCTTAGTCCTATGAACCAGCATATTAAAGTCCTCTTTGAAGCTAAGAATCCAGTTCTTCAATTCTGGATTAATCCCCCTAAAATGCCAATTATTTCTGATCTTCCAATTATTCCAGGCTGCCACTATAAAGATCTCCATGAACATTGGTTTTCGCCAATTTTTCTTCCCCTGTGTGATGATCTGTAATCTATCACCTGACTGAGCCCAAATACTCCAATTGTTTATGTAAAAATATGATATGGTTGTTTCACATGATCATGGGCTAGAGCAAAACAATGGCTATGTGGCTATTTCTAGTCCATTTAAATTATCCAAATTTAATTATGAAAATAATATGGGAGCTACTCTCTCATTTAAACCATTGTCCTAAGTAATCCAATATGAAGTAACAACTTTAATTTATAGCACCTCATATTTAATTACTTTGTGATATTAATTTGCTCCATAGTAATATTTAAATTGCATGAGATGAAGTATCTCATTTAAATCATTTTCTCTCAAATGATAAATGTGAAGTAGTGACCTTGGTCTCCATGATCTCACATTTATGAATTGAGGAGATTAAATCTTAACAAGATTCAATGAGAGGAAATTATTTCTCCAAACTAAATAGAATCATATGTCAATGAGAGGAAATTATTTTCCTAACACTAAGTGAGAAAACCCTAGCATAATTTTGAACAAATATTAAGTGATGATGCTAGATCATCTTGTGTGAGCCATTAAGGCTAATTAAGTCTACTTAAGTATGGTTTGGTGATTGTATCCTCGTATTCATTTATAGACGCTAGTACCGGAGACTATCAAGAGGAGGAGGTATTCTACCAAGAAGAAGAAGAAGAGAACTTTGATCACTACGCCAATCAAGGCAAGCCAATATTCTTGCAAGCTACCCTAAGGCAAAGCTCTACAAGAGCAAGGCCTCATCCCCATTTAATTTATGCTTAATGATCCTATCCCAAGTTTTTACCTTACAAGTTTTTGACTTTGGTTTATCAAAGTTTACTTTTTGATTCATGATTTCACTTGGTTTAGATATAGAGTAGAACAAGAGCATCAAAGTTAGCCTAGAGCAAGACAAGCTAGTTAGCACCCCTCATGACTAGTTAGTAGTGCTAACAAATAAAATTGACTACTCTAGATGGGAACATGTGAAATGAAATGACTTTGAAAACCTTGGAATGATGATTCATTCTATTGAAAGATTTTGAAGGTGAATATGACTTGTGAAGGACTTGGTGAGTTTTACGAAAACTGACGGTTGGGTTCGGATGCGATACCATTCCAATTTGAAAGTACCCCCACAATACCCAACATGGGTAAGGGCTTAACTAGAAATTTATGTGCTTTAGTATGGGTTCCCTCTACACAAGCGTCATAGGGGTTATGCCGAGGCTGCCTCCGTTACTGGTGAAATGATGTTAAATGACGTGAAATGAGGTGAATGTCCGGCCCAAGCCCTGTGCAGTTCCCAGGCTGACCGTTTGTCTTCACTGGGAGGCCAAGCTCATGGGGAGAGGTGCCTATACTAGAGTATGTAAGTGAAAGGTTATGATTGGTAGTCCGCATACGGAGTATGATAAATCAGGGCCAGTTAACCTTGATGGATTATTGCAACTATTGTGGCACAAGTGTACGACCTCTGCAGAGTGTAAAACTATTCGAATAGCCGTGTCCACGGTTATGGACGGTTGGAAAGGCCATACTGTTCCGTCATCAGACCCTTTTTAAAAATGTGACATGTGACATATGACTGGTGAATTTGAACTTGAAAGGTGAATGGTGAATTTGATTTGAATCACACCAGAGTTGTGGGAATGACACTAATGTTCCTACTTGAGTTAGTTAGCAAAGGAAGAGGTTTTTACTAAATGTTTGTGAACTAAAATTGGCTTTATGCAAATAAACTTAGAGGTTAGCACCCCTTTACTAAAGTTAATAGTGCTTACACTAGTATTAGTTTGCGAGTACTTTAAAAGTACTCATGGCTTTGTCCCTGGCTATTCAAATGTCCAGACTTTGAAGGAGAACAGCAGTACGAGGAAGATGGACAGCAGGACGTCTACGACAACTAGGACTGCTCCTGACGTCAACCGTTGGCATGTGGATTAGATAGCCACTACTACTTCGCTTCCGCTATTTGTGATGTTCGTTGATCAATAGGTCAACTACTATTGTAATATTGGATCATGTGATCTACCCTTGTAAGACGATTATGTGTTGTAATAAATGATGACTCTATGATATTCAACTATTATGTCTCGCAACAACAATATTCCTGGGATTGCGATGTATGGCATAATAGGCATCTGGACTTAAAAATCCGGGTGTTGACAAGTTGGTATCAGAGCCATTGTTTGACCTTAGGACACCCTAGTTAGAATGGACGTCCGAAAAACTTAGTTTCAAAACAAATGAAGTGAATATTTCTAAAAACTTATTCTCTCCCTTATCTTGAGATCTTTTCAAAATAATAAATCCATGCTCTACTTTTCCTTGTAATTCGACATAAAATTTTGCACACTTGATCACGTCATTAACTTACTTATCCTAATTGCTCACAGATGGAGTACCAATGTGAGTCCTATCAGATTGGCCATGGAGGAAACCTGATGTTCGAGAAGGATTTGAAGCAACTAGTTGAGTATCTAGGACGCCCGTATCCTGAGTTCTTCGGAATACCCCTCAACCATCCGTCGGGAGGACCACCTCGGTGGGAAGTTACTGCAGATCTGAGAGGAAAGCTTGGAGCCCCAATATGGGAAACCATCTGGTTTTCTGTAACGGGAAACACTTGGAACGATGGAATAGCCAAAGCCATGCAAGAAGCAATTGCCCGTCTGTGTGGACAAAACGAGAAGAAGATCAAGAACACTCGCTTTGTTTACTACCCAAGACATGACCCCATGGGAAGGCCACTAACCATGCCACCACACCCGGAGATGAACTACTATGTGGTATGCCTGGACTTCCTGCTGCACAAGACCCGCAAGGAGTTGGAGAACGCCCGCCAAGCACATTACCCCTGAGGAAGGAGAAACCACCATGAAGAGTAGTATTACTAAGTCACTTGAGTAGGTGTGAGTTTGTATCAGGATCCCGTTGTATCGTAGAGCGATGAATGGTTCTTAAAACCAACGGTGTGTTAGGTTTGTAATATATGATGTTTGGTATGAATGAAAAAGTGTTGTTGGTTTTTACCCCCTCAACCCTACTCAAGTTTTCAAGTTTTGAAGTTTTGAACTTTAACTCAAAACAAACCATAGAAATTTCCCTCTTATCTTATCATCTACCTCAATGTTCAGATGGCCCCACCAACCCGCAGCACCACCCAGGACGCAATGCTGCAGATGCTGCAGATGATGATGGTAGACCGCGAAGCCGAGAGAGATGAACGACAAGCCAACATAGCAGCACTGAAACAGATAGCCCAGAACAATCAGGGCCATGGAAACCACGATCACCCTGGATCGAAGCTAAAGAACTTTCAGAACACCAACCCTCCGATGTTTAGCAAGACCGAAGAGCCACTTGACGCAGATGACTGGCTCCAAACCATGGAGAACAACCTAGAAGTTGCGGGAGTTGAAGCCACAGAAAAAGTACTGTTTGCCACCCACTACCTGTCAGGACCTGCAAGAGCCTGGTGGACAAGTGCCCGGGCAATGAATGCCGGACAGATGATGACCTAGGAAGACTTCAAGCTGAAGTTTAGCAAGTATCACGTGCCCCAAGGACTGATCAAAAAGATGAGAGATGAGTTCCGTGAACTCAAGCAAAGAAGGATGTCCGTGGTGGAATACCGCGACAGGTTTCTTACTCTGTCAAGGTACGCCCCGGATGAGACCGACACCAACGAGAAGAGGAAGGAGAGATTTCTGAACGGACTGCATGACGAGATGCAAACTGTGTTAGTGAACATTCCGTTCGCTGACCTCGAAGCCCTTGTGGACTCAGCCATCCAGATGGAAGGGAAGCTGCATCAAGCCAACGAGAACCACAAGCGCCGGATGATGAACCAGAATGGACCCAACAATGCACAGAAACACCGCAACAACTCAACTGGAGGATTTACCCCTAGAAACAACAGGCCACCTGCTCAGACTTATCGCCCAAACTACACCAACAACAATGGAGGACTCCCGAAGCCCGGAGGCAACAACCACAACAACAACAACAGCAACCACAACAGCAACAACAACCACCCCAATGGTAACAACAACAACCCGAATACTGCCCCGAGGACTGGAAGCAGCGCTGTCCCCGTCAACCCCAAAGACAAGTCAACTGTGAACTGCTATGAATGTGGAGTTGTGGGTCACTACTCCAACGAGTGCCCCAAGAAGCTTGCCAAGATTGCCGCCAATACCGCTGCACCTGCCCAGCAACAGTGTCGCTTCGCCGCCAGAAGGAACCAAAACAACCGCAACGGCCGTCTCAACCACATGAATGCAACGAAGCACGAGTGAAGCACCTCAGGCCATGTCAAGTATGTTTTCCTGTTAATCCAATTGCTCAATCTCTCTTAGGAACCTAACTTTTCTTAAAATCTCGGGACGAGATTTGTTTAAGGGGGAAGGGTTTGTAACATCCCAAAAATTACAAAACAAAGAAAATGAATTTCCCTTTTTCCAAATTTTGGAACCAACAAAAACTTTTATTAAATTTAGTTGGATACATGGTGAGCATGCTTAATTCTTGTGCTATTGCCATAATTGTTTGTTGAAGTATATTGAAATGATCTTAAACCCTAAACACTATCCTTTTCAGCATCTAAGTTAAAATAAAATAAAAATAATTTAAATAAGAAAAAGGCCTATGTGCCTATGGCTATTTTGGTAAAACTTTTACCTAGGCTTTTCTACCTTGATTACATGTTTTGAAAACATCAACAAACCCAATCTAGTACTTCCCCAATCAAAACCAAGGTGAAACAAAAACAAATAAAAAGAAACTAAACATATGCATATAAGCATATGTGGCACTTAGCAATTTTATCAAATCTTATCCTATGCACTCCTACCTTGCCCAAATGGTGTGAAACCATCTCTAAACTTAATCTCACACTAAATTGACCCTCAACCATGCCCAAGTAAAGCAAGGGGAACAAAAGAGGAAAAAAAGGAAAATTGGAATTTCACCTCTTATGTGTTTATGGCCATTTTTGCAAATCTTTGAACTAGGCCTTTTGGAATTGTTTCAATGGTTTGGAAATGTTCCTAAACTAATAAGAATCACTTTTGAGCCAAGAAAAATCAAATCAAATAGAGAAAAATAAAATAGTGAGAAAATGCCATTTTTACTCTCATACACTTTTAGCCAAATATGCAAATCTTTAACCAAGGCCACCTTTGCTTGTGCCTTTGCTTGAGAAACACTTAGATATCAATAACAAACACTTTTTCATCCAAGAAACACAAATCAAATCAAAGGAAAAATCAAAATTTAATTACATGTGATCATGGTCACTTTGACACTTTTTAATATCATACCCACTTTGCACCCCTGGTTTGGAATATTCTTAAAGCAAGCTTGGTCAACACTTTCCACCTCATCCAAGACCATGTCAAGGTGAACCATTTTGATGTTGACCACTAGGGTTGACTCTGCCCAGGTTGACCAGAAAAGAGATGACAAGAGGAGACTTTGAAACAAGGAGAAGATGAACCCAAATTTGAAATCCACCATCACCATTCCACTCCAATAATTATTTAAATGAAATGCACGAAAAATAATTTCAAAATTCGAATAAAAGTTTCATGCGGCCATTTCGTCGAACACATTGCAGGCACAATTCTGGAATTGACACACACCTCTTTGTCCAGTGGGTTTTGGACTAAACCACTTTTGGTTTGTGATCATTTTGATCTCCTGCATCCCCTGCATCAGTGCATGTACTTTCTCTTGTCGATTAATGTGAGGAGAGAGCCTTTTCTTCTCCATGCCATGCACATGCCGGCCACCCTTGCTCTCCTTTATCTCTGATCCCTCCTCTCACTTTCATCATGTCCAACAGCACCTCCTGGCAACCCTGATCGTCACCATGCCCGCCATTGGCCACGGAGAGCACGCACACGCCCGGAACGTGACACGCCCGTACGCGCCCAGACGCGCCCAGACCATGCCAGGACACGCCCAGACACGTACTGGACGTGCCAGAGCACGCCGTCGTGCCATCGCCTCCATCCTCCCCTAAGCCTCTACTTCTGCATCGAGCGTCACTGCACCACCAGCTACATCCTAGACATGCTCAATCGCCTGCGGAGGACCCGTCACTATCGCCATGATCAAACCCCTGCCGCCACGGTACTGCAAGGACTCCAGCGTCGCCAGCCTGCCTCAGAGCATCATTCGCCGTGCCATCACGCTCGCCAGCACCGCCTAGACGTCGCCTATCTCACGCACCCTTCTCCTTGCCCCTTCGCGCCTCGGAAGCGTCGCGTCCATGGTCGACCTTGCCGGCACCCTCGCAGCACCTCGCGCTCCTATAAAAGGAGAGCACCCGCGCCTCCAATCCTCACTCCACTCGCCTCCTCTCATCTCCTTAAGCCTTCTCGAGCTCAGCCACCTTCCAATTTCACCCGTAGCGTGCTAATTGATCGCCGGAGTCCGCCGGAGAAGAAGCAGAAGGCGTCGTCGAATTCGTCTACCCCCGACGCTGCCGCGACCACCATTGGCTTCCCCATCGTCCGCAACATCACCCTGCCTCGTCGCCGTTGATCGCCGGAGCCCCAGCTCGCCGCCGACCCCCTACCTCCGCCGTGCCAGTACGCCCTTCTCGTCGTCGACGACGACGAAGCTCGACCGTCGATCGCCGTTCTAATCCAGCGGCCCACGATCAAAGGTACCGCTTCGGCGATTAAATCACACTGACCACTGGGTCCCACCGTGTTAGGCGGCCGCGGCGTGAGAAACGCTGTTGGGCTGGCTTTCCCCATCTTCAAACCATTTTGGCCCATTTGCTTTCCCGCCTAGCCCGTTTAATTCGAACACGAATAATTCAATTTAGCAAAATTCAATACTGGCCTTTGCTAGAATTTAAATAGTTTCAAATCTACAAGTCCAAAATTGGTGTTTCAAAATGTTCCAGAATCCTTACAAAATTATCTAACTAATCCCACTAGTTTGAACCCTAGATATTTTGTAGAATTAGAATAGTGAAAATAAGAATTCAGAGAGTTTTTAGAATTCAAATTAATTTATAAAATTAACCATAATGAATTTTGAGGTGATTCAAATTCTCATAATTCACATTTCAAATACTCTAAGTGTTTATGTAAAAATATGATATGGTTGTTTCACATGATCATGGGCTAGAGCAAAACAATGGCTATGTGGCTATTTCTAGTCCATTTAAATTATCCAAATTTAATTATGAAAATAATATGGGAGCTACTCTCTCATTTAAACCATTGTCCTAAGTAATCCAATATGAAGTAACAACTTTAATTTATAGCACCTCATATTTAATTACTTAGTGATATGAATTTGCTCCATAGTAATATTTAAATTGCATGAGATGAAGTATCTCATTTAAATCATTTTCTCTCAAATGATAAATGTGAAGTAGTCCTTGGTCACCATGATCTCACATTTATGAATTGAGGAGATTAAATCTTAACAAGATTCAATGAGAGGAAATTATTTCTCCAAACTAAATAGAACCATATGTCAATGAGAGCAAATTATTTTCCTAACACTAAGTGAGAAAACCCTAGCATAATTTTGAATAAATATTAAGTGATGATGCTAGATCATCTTGTGTGAGCCATTAAGGCTAATTAAGTCTACTTAAGTATGGTTTGGTGATTGTATCCTCGTATTCGTTTATAGACGCTAGTACCGGAGACTATCAAGAGGAGGAGGTATTCTACCAAGAAGAAGAAGAGAACTTTGATCACTACCCCAATCAAGGCAAGCCAATATTCTTGCACGCTACCCTAAGGCAAAGCTCTACAAGAGCAAGGCCTCATCCCCATTTAATTTATGCTTAATGATCCTATCCCAAGTTTTTACCTTACAAGTTTTTGACTTTGGTTTATCAAAGTTTACTTTTTCATTCATGATTTCACTTGGTTTAGATATAGAGTAGAACAAGAGCATCAAAGTTAGCGTAGAGCAAGACAAGCTAGTTAGCACCGCTCATGACTAGTTGCTAGTGCTAAGAAATAAAATTGACTACTCTAGATGGGAACATGTGAAATGAAATGACTTTGAAAACCTTGGAATGATGATTCATTCTATTGAAAGATTTTGAAGGTGAATATGACTTGTGAAGGACTTGGTGAGTTTTACGAAAACTGATGGTTGGGTTCGGATGCGATACCATTCCAATTTGAAAGTACCCCCACAATACCCAACATGGGTAAGGGCTTAACTAGAAATTTATGTGCTTTAGTATGGGTTCCCTCTACACAAGCGTCATAGGCGTTATGCCGAGGCTGCCTCCGTTACTGGTGAAATGATGTGAAATGACGTGAAATTAGGTGAATGTCTGGCCCAAGCCCTATGCAGTTCCCAGGCTGACCGTTTGTCTTCACTAGGAGGCCAAGCTCATGGGGAGAGGTGCCTATACTAGAGTACGTAAGTGAAAGGTTATGATTGGTAGTCCGCATACGGAGTATGATAAATCAGGGCCAGTTAACCTTGACGGATTATTGCAAATATTGTGGCACAAGTGCACGACCTCTGTAGAGTGTAAAACTATTCGAATAGCCGTGTCCACGGTTATGGACGGTTGGAAAGGCCATACTGTTCCGTCATCAGACCCTTTTTAAAAATGTGACATGTGACATATGATTGATGAATTTGAACTTGAAAGATGAATGGTGAATTTGATTTGAATCACACCAGAGTTGTTGGAATGACACTAATGTTCCCACTTGAGTTAGTTAGCAAAGGAAGAGGTTTTTACTAAATGTTTGTGAACTAAAATTGACTTTATGCAAATGAACTTAGAGCTTAGCACCCCGTTACTAAAGTTAATAGTGCTTACACTAGTATTAGTTTGCGAGTACTTTAAAAGTACTCATGGCTTTGTCCCTGGCTATTCAAATGGCCAGACTTTGAAGGAGAACAGCAGTACGAGGAAGATGGACAGCAGGACGTCTACGACAACTAGGACTGCTCCTGACGTCAAGCGTTGGCCTGTGGATTAGATAGCCACTACTACTTCGCTTCCGCTATTTGTGATGTTCGTTGATCATTAGGTCAACTACTATTGTAATATTGGATCATGTGATCTACCTTGTAAGACGATTATGTGTTGTAATAAATGATGACTCTATGATATTCAACTATTATGTCTCGCAACAACAATATTCCTGGGATTGCGATGTATGGCATAATAGGCATCTGGACTTAAAAATCCGGGTGTTGACACTCAGTCACATGCTGCCTGATGCGTGTAGTTGACACGTCCGTTGGGAACCCCAAGAGGAAGGTGTGATGCGCACAGTAGCAAGTTTCCCTCAGTAAGAAACCAAGGTTTAATCGAACCAGTAGGAGTCAAGAAGCACGTTGAAGGTTGATGGCGGAGGAATGTAGTGCGGCGCAACACCAGGGATTCCGGCGCCAGCGTGGAACCTGCACAACACAATCACAGAACTTTGCCCCAACGTAACAGCGAGGTTGTCAATCTCACCGGCTTGCTGTAAACAAAGGATTAGATGTATAGTGTGGATGATGATGTTTGTTTGCGAAGAACAGTAAAGAACAATTGCAGTAGATTGTATTTCAGATGTAAAGAATAGGACCGGGGTCCACAGTTCACTAGTGGTGTCTCTCCCATAAGATAGCAGATGTTGGGTGAACAAATTACAGTTGGGCAATTGACAAATAAAGAAGGCATAACAATGCACATACATATATCATGATGAGTACTATGAGATTTAATCAGGGCATTACGACAAAGTACATAGACCGCCATCCAGCATGCATCTATGTCTAAAAAGTCCACCTTCAGGTTATCATCCGAACCCCCTCCAATATTAAGTTGTAAATAACAGACAATTGCATTAAGTATGGTGCGTAATGTAATCAACACAAATATCCTTAGACAAAGCATCGATGTTTTATCCCTAGTGGCAACAGCACATCCACAACCTTAGAACTTTTCACATCCCCATTTAATGGAGGCATGAACCCACTATCGAGCATAAATACTCCCTCTTGGAGTCACAAGTATCAACTTGGCCAGAGCCTCTACTAGCAACGGAGAGCATGCAAGAACATAAATAACATATATGATAGATTGATAATCAACTTGACATAGTATTCAATATCCATCGGATCCCAACAAACACAACATGAAGGATTACAAATAGACGACCTTGATCATGATAGGCAGCTCACAAGATCGAACATGATAGCACAATGAGGAGAAGACGACCATCTTGCTACTGCTATGGACCCATAGTCCAGGGGTGAACTACTCCCACATCGATCCGGAGGCGATCATGGCGATGAAAAGACCCCCGGGAGATGATTACCCTCTCCGGCAGGGTGCCGGAGGCGATCTCCTGAATCCCCCGAGATGGGATTGGCGGCGGCGGCGTCTCTGGAAGGTTTTCCGTATCGTGGCTCTCGGTACTGGGGGTTTCGCGACGGAGGCTTTAAGTAGGCGGAAGGGCAGGTCAGGAGCCACATGAGGGCCCCACACGCCAGGGCCGCGCGGCCAGCACCTGGGCCGCACCGCCCTGTTGTGGCGGCGCCTCGTGGCCCCACTTCGTCTCTCCCTCGGACTTCTGGAAGCTTCGTGCAAAAATAGGCCCCTGGGCGTTGATTTCGTCCAATTCCGAGAATATTTCCTTACTAGGATTTCTGAAACCAAAAACAGCAGAAAACAACAACTGGCTCTTCGGCATCTCGTCAATAGGTTAGTGCCGGAAAATGCATAAATATGACATATAATGTGTATAAAACATGTGAGTATCATCATAAAAGTAGCATGGAACATAAGAAATTATAGATACGTTTGGGACGTATCAAGCATCCCCAAGCTTAGTTCCTACTCGCCCTCGAGTAGGTAAACGATAACAAAGATAATTTTTGAAGTGACATGCTATCATAATCTTGATCATACTATTGTAAAGCATATGAGATGAATGCAGCGATTCGAAGCAATGATGAAGATAATGAGTAAACAAATGAATCATATAGCAAAGACTTTTCATGAATAATACTTTCAAGACAAGCATCAATAAGACTTGCATAAGAGTTACTCATAAAGCAATAAATTCAAAGTAAAGGCGTTGAAGCAACACAAAGGAAGATATAAGTTTCAGCGGTTGCTTTCAACTTCAACATGTATATCTCATGGATAATTGTCAACACAAAGTAATATAACAAGTGCAATAGGTAAACATGTAAGAATCAATGCACACAGTTTATACAAGTGTTTGCTTCTAAGATAGAAAGAATAGGTAAACTGACTCAACAATAAAGTAAAAGATAGGCCCTTCGCAGAGGGAAGCATGGATTACTATTTTTGTGCTAGAGCTTTTCATTTTGAAAACAAGAAACAATTTTGTCAACGGTAGTAATAAAGCATATGAGTTATGTATAAGACATCTTATAAGTTGCAAGCCTCATGCATAGTATACTAATAGTGCTCGCACCTTGTCCTAATTAGCTTGGGTTAACACGGATTATCATTGCATGACATATGTTTCAACCAAGTGTCACAAAGGGGTACCTCTATGCCGCCTGTACAAGGGTCTAAGGAGAAGGTTCGCATTGGATTTCTCGCTTTTGATCATTCTCAACTTAGACACCCATACCGGGACAACATAGACAACAGATAATGGACTCCTCTTTTAATGCTTAAGCATTTAACAACAGATAATATTCTCGCAAGAGATTGAGGATTAGCTGTCCACACTGAAACTTCCACCATGAATCATGGCTTTAGTTAGCGGCCCAATGTTCTTCTCTAACAGTATGCATACTCAAACCATTTGATTGTGAAAACCGCCCTTACTTCAGACAAGACGAACATGCATAGCAACTCACATGATATTCAACAAAGGTAAAAGTTGATGGCGTCCCCAGAAAACATGGTTACCGCTCAACAAGCAACTTACTAAGAAATAAGACACATAAGTACATATTCTTCACCACGATAGTTTTTAAGCTATTTTGTCCCATGAGCTATATATTGCAAAGGCAAAGAATAGAATTTTAAAGGTAGCACTCAAGTAATGTACTTTGGAATGGCGGAGAAATACCATGTGGTAGGTAGGTATGGTGGACACAAATGGCATGGATTTGGCTCAAGGATTTGGATGCAGAGAAGAATTCCTCTCAATACAAGGCTAGGCTAGCAAGGTTGTTTGAAGCAAACTCAAGTATGAAATGGTGCAGCAAGACTCACATATAAACATATTGTAAGCATTATAAGACTTTACATCGTCTCCTTGTTGTTCAAACACCTTAACCAGAAAATATCTAGACTTAGAGAGAACAATCATGCAAACCAAATTTTAACATGCTCTATGTAGTTATTCATTAATGGGTACAAGGTACATGATGCAAGAGCTTAAACAAGATCTATATGAGCACAACAATTGCCAAGTATCACATTATTCAAGACATTATACCATTTACCACATGCGGCATTTTCCGTTTCCAACCATATATCAATGAATGAAATAGTTCAAATTTCGCAATGAACATTAAAGATAAAGCTAAGAACATATGTGTTCATACGAAACAGCGGAGCGTGTCTCTCTCCCACACAAAGAATGCTAGGATCCGATTTATTCAAACAAAAACAAAAACAAAAACAAACAGACGCTCCAAGTAAAGCACATAAGATGTGACGGAATAAAAATATAGTTTCACTAGAGGAACCTGATAATGTTGTCGATGAAGAAGGGGATGCCTTGGGCATCCCCAAGCTTAGACGCTTGGGTCTTCTTAAAATATGCAGGGATGAACCACGGGGGCATCCCCAAGCTTTGACTTTTCACTCTTCTTGATCATATTGTATCATCCTCCTCTCTTGACCCTTGAAAACTTCCTCCACACCAAACTCGAAACAAACTCATTAGAGGATCAGTGCATAATTCATATATTCAGAGGTGACATAATCATTCTTAATACTTCTGCACATTGCACAAAGCTACTGAAAGTTAATGGAACAAAGAAATCCATCAAACATAGCAAAACAGGCAATGCGAAATAAACGGCAGAATCTGTCAAAATAGAACAGTCCGTAAAGACGAATTTTAAAGTGGCACCAGACTTGCTCAGATGAAAATGCCCAAATTTAATGAAAGTTGCGTACATATCTGAGGATCACGCACGTAAATTTGCAGATTTTTCTGAGTTACCTACAGAGAATTCTTTCCAGATTCGTGACAGCAAGAAATCTGTTTCTGCGCAGTAATCCAAATCTAGTATTGACTTTACTATCAAAGACTTTACTTGGCACAACAATGCAATAAAATAAAGATAAGGAGAGTTTGCTACAGTAGTAACAACTTCCAAGACTCAAATATAAAATAAAGTGGAGAAGTAAAATAATGGGTTGTCTCCCATAAGCGCTTTTCTTTAACGCCTTTCAGCTAGGCGCAGAAAGTGTGTATCAAGTATTATCAAGAGAAGAAGCATCGACATCATAATTTGTTCTAATAATAGAATCATAAGGTAACTTCATTCTCTTTCTAGGGAAGTGTTCCATACCTTTCTTGAGAGGAAATTGATATTTAATATTACCTTCCTTCATATCAATGGTAGCACCAACAGTTCGAAAAAAAGGTCTTCCCAATATAATGGGACAAGATGCATTGCATTCAATATCCAAGACAACAAAATCAACGGGGACAAGGTTATTGTTAACCATAATACGAACATTATCAATCCTCGCCAAAGGTTTCTTCATAGCATTATCAGCAAGATTAACATCCAAATAACAATTTTTCAATGGTGGCAAGTCAAGCATATCATAGATTTTCTTAGGCATAACAGAAATACTTGCACCAAGATCACATAAAGCATTACAATCAAAATCATTGACCCTCATCTTAATGATGGGCTCCCAACCATCTTCTAACTTTCTAGGAATAGAGGTTTCAAGTTTTAGTTTCTCTTCTCTAGCTTTTATGAGAGCATTTGTAATATGTTTTGTAAAGGCCAAGTTTATAGCACTAGCATTGGGACTTTTAGCAAGCTTTTGTAAAAACTTTATAACTTCAGAGATGTGACAATCATCAAAGTCTAAATCATTATGACCTACAGCAATGGAATCATTGTCCCCAACGTTTTGAAAAATTTCAGCAGTTTTATCAGTTTAAGCTTTTAGCGGTTTAGGTAATTTTTCACGCTTTGCACTAGGAGTAGTAACATTACCAACACCAATTATTTTACCATTGATAGTAGGAGGTGTAGAAACATGTGAATCATTATCATTACTAGTGGTGGTAATAGTCCAAACTTTAGCTACATTATCTTTAGCTAGTTTTTCATTTTCTTCTCTATCCCACCTAGCACGCAAAACAGCCATTAATCTTATATTCTCATTAATTCTAACTTGGATGGCATTTGCTGTAGTAACAATATTATTTTCATTATCCTCAGGTTTAGCAGCCATTTTATTAATTAAGGAGGATTGTGACGCAGACAGGTATGAGATTCGGTTTTCAGCATTTGAAATCTTAGTTTGCAAACCCGAAATCCCCATATTCAAATTCTCAAGTTGATTTCCTATATTTTTCAACAAGGTAGATTGTTCATTCATAGCTTTAGTAAACAATTGATTTTGCTCATATTGTGAGTGCATAAATCTCTTAGTGGATCTTTCAATTCCTAGCATCTTTTCCTCATATGTACCGTAAGAATGATCATTACCACTAGCAGGATATGTCCTATAGTTGTTACCCAAATTATTCCTATAAGCATTGTTTTTGAAATTATTATTTTTAATGAAGTTCACGTCAACATTTCCTTCTTGAGCAACCAATGAAGCTAAAGGAACATTATTTGGATCAACATTAGATCTACCATTCACAAGCATAGACATAATCACATCAATCTTATCACTCAAGGATGAGGTTTGTTCAACAGAATTTACCTTCTTACCTTGTGGAGCTCTTTCCGTGTGCCATTCAGAGTAATTGATCATCATATCATCAAGAAGCTTTGTAGCCGCCCCCAAAGTGATGGACATAAAGGTACCTCCAGCTGCTGAATCCAATAGGTTCCACGAAGAAAAATTCAATCCTGCATAGAAGGTTTGGATGATCATCCAAGTAGTTAGTCCATGGGTTGGGCAATTCTTTACCAAAGATTTCATTCTCTCCCATGCTTGAGCAACATGTTCATTATCCAATTGCTTAAAATTCATTATGCTACTTCTCAAAGATACAATTTTAGCGGGAGGATAATATCTACCAATAAAAGCATCTTTACATTTAGTCCATGAATCAATACTATTCTTAGGCAAAGATAGCAACCAATCTTTAGCTCTTCCTCTTAATGAGAAAGGAAACAATTTTAATTTTATAATATCACCATCTACATCCTTATACTTTTGCATTTCACATAGTTCAACAAAATTATTAAGATGGGCAGCGTGACATCATCGGAACTAACACCAGAAAATTGCTCTCTCATAACAAGATTCAGTAAAGCAGGTTTAATTTCAAAGAATTCTGCTGTAGTAGCAGGTGGAGCAATAGGTGTGCATAGGAAATCATTATTATTAGTGTTTGTGAAGTCACACAACTTAGTGTTTTTAGGAGTATTCATTTTAGCAATAGTAAATAAAGCAAACTAGATAAAGTAAATGCAAGTAACTAATTTTTTTGTGTTTTTGATATGGAGAACAAGACAGTAAATAAAGTAAAACTAGCAACTATTTTTTTTTGTGTTTTGTTTAAGTGCAGCAAACAAAGTAGTAAATAAAATAAAGCAAGACAAAAACAAAGTAAAGAGATTGGAAGTGGAGACTCCCCTTGCAGCGTGTCTTGATCTCCCCGGCAACGGCGCCAGAAATTTGCTTGATGCGTGTAGTTGACACGTCCGTTGGGAACCCCAAGAGGAAGGTGTGATGCGCACAGTAGCAAGTTTCCCTCAGTAAGAAACCAAGGTTTAATCGAACCAGTAGGAGTCAAGAAGCATGTTGAAGGTTGATGGCGGAGGAATGTAGTGCGGCGCAACACCAGGGATTCCGGCGCCAACGTGGAACCTGCACAACACAATCACAGAACTTTGCCCCAACGTAACAGCGAGGTTGTCAATCTCACCGGCTTGCTGTAAACAAAGGATTAGATGTATAGTGTGGATGATGATGTTTGTTTGCGAAGAACAGTAAAGAACAGTTGCAGTAGATTGTATTTCAGATGTAAAGAATAGGACCGGGGTCCACAGTTCACTAGTGGTGTCTCTCCCATAAGATAGCAGATGTTGGGTGAACAAATTATAGTTGGGCAATTGACAAATAAAGAAGGCATAACAATGCACATACATATATCATGATGAGTACTATGAGATTTAATCAGGGCATTACGACAAAGTACATAGACCGCCATCCAGCATGCATCTATGCCTAAAAAGTCCACCTTCAGGTTATCATCCGAACCCCCTCCAGTATTAAGTTGTAAACAACAGACAATTGCATTAAGTATGGTGCGTAATGTAATAAACACAAATATCCTTAGACAAAGCATCGATGTTTTATCCCTAGTGGCAACAAAGACATCCACAACCTTAGAACTTTCATCCTTGTCCCAGATTTAATGGAGGCATGAACCCACTATCGAGCATAAATACTCCCTCTTGGAGTCACAAGTATCAACTTGGCCAGAGCCTCTACTAGCAACGGAGAGCATGCAAGAACATAAATAACATATATGATAGATTGATAATCAACTTGACATAGTATTCAATATCCATCGGATCCCAACAAACACAACATGAAGGATTACAAATAGACGATCTTGATCATGATAGGCAGCTCACAAGATCGAACATGATAGCACAATGAGGAGAAGACGACCATCTAGCTACTGCTATGGACCCATAGTCCAGGGGTGAACTACTCACACATCGATCCGGAGGCGATCATGGCGATGAAGAGACCTCCGGGAGATGATTCCCCTCTCCGGCGAGTGCGGAGGCGATCTCCTGAATCCCCCGAGATGGGATTGGCGGCGGCGGCGTCTCTGGAAGGTTTTCCGTATCGTGGCTCTCGGTACTGGGGGTTTCGCGACGGAGGCTTTAAGTAGGCGGAAGGGCAGGTCAGGGGGCCACACGAGGGCCCCACACGCCAGGGCCGCGTGGCCAGCACCTGGGCCGCGCCGCCCTGTTGTGGCGGCGCCTCGTGGCCCCACTTCGTCTCTCCCTCGGACTTCTGGAAGCTTCGTGCAAAAATAGGCCCCTGGGCGTTGATTTCGTCCAATTCCGAGAATATTTCCTTACTAGGATTTCTGAAACCAAAAACAGCGTAAAACAGAAGCGGCTCTTCGGCATCTCGTCAATAGGTTAGTACCAGAAAATGCATAAATATGACATATAATGTGTATAAAACATGTGAGTATCATCATAAAAGTAGCATGGAACATAAGAAATTATAGATACGTTTGGGACGTATCACTGCCCACACAGACGGGCAAGTGCTTCCTACAGGGCTCTAGCTAGTCCATCTAGCCAGTTGCTTTCCCTGACAGAGAAATGGATCCTCTCAGAAGTAGGAGGCTCCATCTTGCCTCTCAGATCTGCAACTACAACCCACTGTAGTTCTCCTCCGGGCTGGTCGTTGACTTGAGTTCCAAAGAACTCCGGGTGCTGGCGCTCGAGATGCTCAGACAAAGCGTCCAAGTCCCTCTCGAAGATCAGGTTCCCGCCATTTCCCAGCTGGTAAAACTTGGTGTTGTTCACTTTCTCCATCTGTAAGAGAACTAGATGAGTAAGTTAGAGAAGTGCAAGTGTATCAAATTTTATGTATAATTACAAGAAAAGTATAGCATGAGTTTCTCTTTTGGAAAAGATCTCAAAGGTAAGAGTGTGAATAAGTTTTCAGAGATATTCACTTCATTTGTTTTTGAAACTAAGTTTTTCAGACGTCCATTCTAACTAGGGCCTCCTAAGGTCAAACAATGGCTCTAATACCAACTTGTCAACACCCGGATTTTTAAGTCCAGATGCCTATTATGCCATACATCGCAATCCCAGGAAAATTGTTTTTGCGAGACATAACAGTTGATATCATAAAGTCATCATTCATTACAAACCATAGTCGTCTTACAACAATAGATCACATGATCCACACTTACAAAAATAGTTGATCGAATGATCAACAAACACAACACATAGCGGAAGCGAAGTAGTAGTAGTCCATCTAGTCCACAGGCAACGCTTGACGTTAGAAGACGATCCTAGTTATCATAGACGTCCTACTGTCCGTCATCCTGATACTGTTGCTCCTCTTCATAGTCTGGCCATTTGAATAGCCAGGGACAAAGCCATGAGTACTTTAAAGTACTCGCAAACTAATACTAGTGTAAGTACTATCAATTGTAGTAAGGGGGTGTAAGCTCTAAGTTTATTTGCATAAAGCAAATTTTAGTTCATAAGCATTCAGTAAGAGACTCTTCATTGTCTAACCAACTCAAGTGGGAACATTAGTGTCATTCCCGCAACTCTGTTGTGATCAAGTCAAGATCACCTTTCAATTCATCATTCCTTTTTAGAAAACATCTGACAACGGAACAGTATGGCCATCCAACCGTCCATAACCGTGGACACGGCTATTCGAATAGGTTTACACTATGCAGAGGTTGTACACTTGTGCCACAACTTTTGATTACATCCGTCAGGGATAACCCTGAATAATCATACTCAGTATGCGGATCATCAACCATAACCTTTCACTTACATACTGTCAACACCCGGATTTTTAAGTCCAGATGCCTATTATGCCATACATCGCAATCCCAGGAATATTGTTGTTGCGAGACATAATAGTTAAATATCATAGAGTCATCATTTATTAAAACACATAATCATCTTACAAGGGTAGATCACATGATCCAATAATACAATAGTAGTTGACCTATTGATCAACGAACATCACAAATAGCGGAAGCGAAGTAGTAGTGGCTATCTAATCCACAGGCCAACGCTTGACGTCAGGAGCAGTCCTAGTTGTCGTAGACGTCCTGCTGTCCATCTTCCTCGTACTGTTGTTCTCCTTCAAAGTCTGGCCATTTGAATAGCCAGGGACAAAGCCATGAGTACTTTTAAAGTACTCGCAAACTAATACTAGTGTAAGCACTATTAACTTTAGTAACGGGGTGCTAAGCTCTAAGTTTATTTGCATAAAGCCAATTTTAGTTCACAAACATTTAGTAAAAACCTCTTCCTTTGCTAACTAACTCAAGTGGGAACATTAGTGTCATTCCCAAAACTCTGGTTTGATTCAAATCAAATTCACCATTCACCTTTCAAGTTCAGATTCACCAGTCATATGTCACATGTCACATTTTTAAAAAAGGGTCTGATGACGGAACAGTATGGCCTTTCCAACCGTCCATAACCGTGGACACGGCTATTCGAATAGTTTTACACTCTGCCGAGGTCGTACACTTGTGCCACAATATTTGCAATAATCCGTCAAGGTTAACTGGCCCTGATTCATCATACTCCGTATGCGGACTACGAATCATAACCTTTCACTTACATACTCTAGTATAGGCACCTCTCCCATGAGCTTGGCCTCCCAGTGAAGACAAACGGTTAGCCTGGGAACTGCACAGGGCTTGGGCCGGACATTCACCTCATTTCACGTCATTTCACATCATTTCACCAGTAACGGAGGCAGCCTCGGCATAACCCCTATGACGCTTGTGTAGATGGAACCCATACTAAAGCACATAAATTTGTAGTTAAGCCCTTACCCATGTTGGGTACTGTGGGGGTACTTTCAAATTGGAATGGTATCGCATCCGAACCCAACCATCAGTTTTCGTAAAACTCACCAAGTCCTTCACATGTCATATTAACCTTCAAAATCTTTCAATAGAATGAATCATCATTCCAAGGTTTTCAAAGTCATTTCATTTCACATGTTCCCATCTAGAGTAGTCAATTTTATTTGTTAGCACTAGCAACTAGTCATGAGGGGTGCTAATTAGCTTGTCTTGCTCTAGGCTAACTTTGATGCTCTTGTTCTACTCTATATCTAAACCAAGTGAAATCATGAATCAAAAAGTAAACTTTGATAAACCAAAGTCAAAAACTTGTAAGGTAAAAACTTGGGATAGGATCATTAAGCATAAATTAAATGGGGATGAGGCCTTGCTCTTGTAGAGCTTTGCCTTAGCGTAGCTTGCAAGAATATTGGCTTGCCTTGATTGGGGTGGTGATCAAAGTTCTCTTGTTCTTCTTCTTGGTAGAATACCTCCTCCTCTTGATAGTTTCCGGTACTAGCGTCTATAAACGAATACGAGGATACAATCACCAAACCATACTTAAGTAGACTTAATTAGCCTTAATGGCTCACACAAGATGATCTAGCATCATCACTTAATATTTATTCAAAATTATGCTAGGGTTTTCTCACTTAGTGTTAGGAAAATAATTTCCTCTCATTGACATATGGTTCTATTTAGTTTGGAGAAATAATTTCCTCTCATTTAATCTTGTTAAGATTTAATCTCCTCAATTCATAAATGTGAGATCATGGTGATCAAGGTCACTACTTCACATTTATCATTTGAGAGAAAATGATTTAAATGAGATACTTCATCTCATGCAATTTAAATATTACTATGGAGCAAATTAATATCACAAAGTAATTAAATATGAGGTGCTATAAATTAAAGTTGTTACTTCATATTGGATTACTTAGGACAATGGTTTAAATGAGAGAGTAGCTCCCATATTATTTTCATAATTAAATTTGGATAATTTAAATGGACTAGAAATAGTCACATAGCCATTGTTTTTCTCTAGCCCATGATCATGTGAAACAACCATATCATATTTTTACATAAACAATTAGAGTATTTGAAATGTGAATTATGAGAATTTGAATCACCTCAAAATTCATTATGGTTAATTTTATAAATTAATTTGAATTCTGAAAACTCTCTGAATTGTTATTTTCACTATTCAAATTCTACAAAAGATCTAGGGTTCAAACCAGTGGGATTAGTTAGATAATTTTGTAAGGATTCTGGAACATTTTGAAACACCAATTTTCGACTTGTAGATTTGAAACTATTTAAATTCTAGCAAAGGCCAGTATTGAATTTTGCTAAATTGAATAATTCGTGTTTGAATTAAACGGGCTAGGCGGGAAAGCAAATGAGCCGAAATGGTTTGAAGATGGGGAAAGCCAGCCCAACAGCGTTTCTCACGCCGCGGCCGCCGACGGTGGGACCCAGTGGTCAGTGTAATTTAATCGCCGAAGCGGTACCTTTGACCGTGGGCCGCTGGATTAGAACGGCGATCGACGGTCGAGCTTCGTCGTCGTGGTCGACGAGAACGGCGTACTGGCACGGCGGAGGTAGGGGGTCGGCGGCGAGCTGGGGCTCCGGCGATCAACGGTGACGAGGCAGGGTGATGTTGCGAACGATGGGGAAGCCAATGGTGGTCGCGGCAGCGTCGGGGGTAGACGAATTCGACGACGTCTTCTGCTTCTGCTCCAGCGGACTCCGGCGATCAATTAGCACGCTACGGGTGAAATTGGAAGGTGGCTAAGCTCGAGAAGGCTTAAGGAGATGAGAGGAGGCAAGTGGAGTGAGGATTGGAGGCGCGGGTGCTGCGAGGGTGCCGGCAAAGTCGACCATGGACGCGACGCTTCCGAGGCGCGAAGGGGAAAGGAGAAGGGTGTGTGAGATAGGCGACGTCTAGGCGGTGCTGGCGAGCGTGATGGCACGGCGAATGATGGTCTGAGGCAGGCTGGCGACGCTGGAGTCCTTGCAGTACCGTGGTGGCAGGGGTTTGATCATGGCGACGGCGACGGGTCCTCCGCAGGCGATTGAGCATGTCTAGGATGTAGCTGGTGGTGCGGTGACGCTCGATGCAGAAGTAGAGGCTTAGGGGAGGACGGAGGCGATGGCACGACGGCATGCTCTGGCGCGTCCAGTACGTGTCTGGCGTGTCCTGGCATGGTCTGGGCGCGTCTGGGCGCGTACGGGCGTGTCACGTTCCGGGCGTGTGCGTGCTCTCCGTGGCCAATGGCGGGCATGGTGACGATCAGGGTTGTCAGGAGGTGCTGTTGGACATGATGAAAGTGAGAGGAGGGATCAGAGATAAAGGAGAGCAAGGGTGGCCGGCATGTGCACGGCATGGAGAAGAAAAGGCTATCTCCTCACTTTAATCGACAAGAGCAAGTACATGCACTGATGCAGGGGATGCAGGAGATCAAAATGATCACGAACCAAAAGTGGTTTAGTCCAAAACCCACTGGACAAAGAGGTGTGTGTCAATTCCAGAATTGTGCGTGCAATGTGTTCGACGAAATGGCCGCATGAAACTTTTATTCGAATTTTGAAATTATTTTTGGTGCATTTCATTTAAATAATTATTGGAGTGGAATGGTGATGGTGGATTTCAAATTTGGGTTCATCTTCTCCTTGTTTCAAAGTCTCCTCTTGTCATCTCTTTTCTGGTCAACCTCGGCAGAGTCAACCCTAGTGGTCAACATCAAAATGGTTCACCTTGACATGGTCTTGGATGAGGTGGAAAGTGTTGACCAAGTTTGGTTTAAGAATATTCCAAACCAGGGGTGCAAAGTGGGTATGATATTAAAAAGTGTCAAAGTGACCATGATCACATGTAATTAAATTTTGATTTTTCCTTTGATTTGATTTGTGTTTCCTGGATGCAAAAGTGTTTGTTATTGATATCTAAGTGTTTGTCAAGCAAAGGCACAAGCTAAGGTGGCCTTGGTTAAAGATTTGCATATTTGGCTAAAAGTGTATGAGAGTAAAAATGGCATTTTCTCACTATTTTATTTTTCTCTATTTGATTTGATTTTTCTTGGCTCAAAAGTGATTCTTATTAGTTTAGGAACATTTCCAAACCATTGAAACAATTCCAAAAGGCCTAGTTCAAAGATTTGCAAAAATGGCCATAAACACATAAGAGGAGAAATTCCAATTTTCCTTATTTTCCTCTTTCGTTCCCCTTGCTTTACTTGGGCATGGTTGAGGGTCAATTTAGTGTGAGATTAAGTTTAGAGTTGGTTTCACACCATTTGGGCAAGGTAGGAGTGCATAGGACAAGATTTGATAAAATGGCTAAGTGCCACATATGCTTCTATGCATATGTTTAATTTCTTTTTATTTGTTTTTGTTTCACCTTGGTTTTGATTGGGGAAGTACTAGATTGGGTTTGTTGATGTTTTCAAAACATCTAATCAAGGTAGAAAAGCCTAGGTAAAAGTTTTACCAAAATAGCCATAGGCACATAGGCCTTTTTCTTATTTAAATTCTTTTTATTTTATTTTAACTTGGATGGTGAAAAGGATAGGGTTTAGGGTTTAAGATCATTTCAATATAATTCAACAAACAATTATGGAAATAGCACAAGAATTAAGCATGCTCACCATGTATCCAACTAAATTTAATAAAAGTTTTTGTTGGTTCCAAAATTTGGAAAAAGGGAAATTCATTTTCTTTGTTTTGTAATTTTTGGGATGTTACAAACCCTTCCCCCTTAAACAAATCTCGTCCCGAGATTTTAAGAAAAGTTAGGTTCCTAAGAGAGATTGAGCAATTGGATTAACAGGAAAACATACTTGACATGGCCTGAGGTGCTTCCTGTGCTTATGTTGCATTCATGTGGTAGAGACGGCCGTTGCGGTTGTTTTGGTTCCTTCTGGCGGCGAAGCGACGCTGTTGCTGGGCAGGTGCAGCGGTATTGGCGGCAATCTTGGCAAGCTTCTTGGGGCACTCATTGGAGTAGTGACCCAGAACTCCACATTCATAGCAGTTCACAGTTGACTTGTCTTTGGGGTTGACGGGGACAGCGTTGCTTCCAGTCCTCGGGGCAGTATTGGGGTTGTTGTTGTTACCATTGGGGTGGTTGTTGTTGCTGTTGTGGTTGCTGTTGTTGTTGTTATGGTTGTTGCCTCCGGGCTTCGGGGGTCCTCCATTGTTGTTGGTGTAGTTTGGGCGATAAGTCTGAGCAGGTGGCCTATTGTTTCTTGGGGTAAATCCTCCAGTTGAGTTGTTGCGGTGTTTCTGTGCATTGTTGGGTCCATTCTGGTTCATCATCCGGCGCTTGCGGTTCTCGTTGGCTTGATGCAGCTTCCCTTCCATCTGGATGGCTGAGTCCACAAGGGCTTCGAGGTCAGCGAACGGAATGTTCACTAACACAGTTTGCATCTCGTCATGCAGTCCGTTCAGAAATCTCTCCTTCCTCTTCTCGTTGGTGTCGGTCTCATCCGGGGCGTACCTTGACAGAGTAAGAAACCTGTCGCGGTATTCCACCACGGACATCCTTCCTTGCTTGAGTTCACGGAACTCGTCTCTCATCTTTTTGATCAGTCCTTGGGGCACGTGATACTTGCTAAACTTCAGCTTGAAGTCTTCCCAGGTCATCATCTGTCCGGCATTCATTGCGCGGGCACTTGTCCACCAGGCTCTTGCAGGTCCTGACAGGTAGTGGGTGGCGAACAGTACTTTTTCTGCGGCTTCAACTCCCGCAACTTCTAGGTTGTTCTCCATGGTTTGGAGCCAGTCATCTGCATCAAGTGGCTCTTCGGTCTTGCTAAACATCGGAGGGTTGGTGTTCTGAAAGTTCTTTAGCTTCGATCCAGGGTGATCGTGGTTTCCATGGCCCTGATTGTTCTGGGCTATCTGTTGCAGTGCTGCTATGTTGGCTTGTCGTTCAGCTCTCTCGGCTTCGCGATTCCGCCATCATCATCTGCAGATCTGCAGATTGCGTCTGGGTGGTCTTTGCGGGTTGGTGGGGCCATCTGAACATTGAGGTAGATGATAAGATAAGAGGGAAATTTCTATGGTTTGTTTTGAGTTAAAGTTCAAAACTTCAAAACTTGAAAACTTGAGTAGGGTTGAGGGGGTAAAAACCAACAACACTTTTTCATTCATACCAAACATCACATATTACAAAGCTAACACATCGTTGGTTTTAAGAACCATTCATCGCTCTACGATACAAGGGGATCCTGATACAAACTCACACCTACTCAAGTGACTTAGTAATACTACTCTTCATGGTGGTTTCTCCTTCTTCACGGGTAATGTGCTTGGCGGGCGTTGTCCAACTCCTTGCGGGTCTTGTGCAGCAGGAAGTCCAGGCATACCACATAGTAGTTCATCTCCGGGTGTGGTGGCATGGTTAGTGGCCTTCCCATGGGGTCATGTCTTTGGTAGTAAACAAAGCGAGTGTTCTTGATCTTGTTCTCGTTTTGTCCACACAGACGCGCAATTGCTTCTTGCATGGCTTTGGCTATTCCATCCTTCCAAGTGTTTCCCGTTACAGAAAACCAGATGGTTTCCCATATTGGGGCTCCAAGCTTTCCTCTAAGATCTGCAGTAACTTCCCACCGAGGTGGTCCTCCCGACGGATGGTTGAGGGGTATTCCGAAGAACTCAGGATACGGGTGTCCTAGATACTCAACTAGTTGCTTCAAATCCTTCTCGAACATCAGGTTTCCTCCATGGCCAATCTGATAGGACTCACATTGGTACTCCATATGTGAGCAATTAGGATAAGTAAGTTAATGACGTGATCAAGTGTGCAAAATTTTATGTCGAATTACAAGGAAAAGTAGAGCATGGATTTATTATTTTGAAAAGATCTCAAGATAAGGGAGAGAATAAGTTTTTAGAAATATTCACTTCATTTGTTTTGAAACTAAGTTTTTCGGACGTCCATTCTAACTAGGGTCTCCTAAGGTCAAACAATGGCTCTGATACCAACTTGTCAACACCCGGATTTTTAAGTCCAGATGCCTATTATGACATACATCGCAATCCCAGGAATATTGTTGTTGCGAGACATAATAGTTGAATATCATGGAGTCATCATTTATTACAACACATAATCGTCTTACAAGGGTAGATCACATGATCCAATATTACAATAGTAGTTGACCTATTGATCAACGAACATCACAAATAGCGGAAGCGAAGTAGTAGTGGCTATCTAATCCACAGGCCAACGGTTGACGTCAGGAGCAGTCCTAGTTGTCGTAGACGTCCTGCTGTCCATCTTCCTCGTACTGATGTTCTCCTTCAAAGTCTGGCCATTTGAATAGCCAGGGACAAAGCCATGAGTACCTTTAAAGTACTCGCAAACTAATACTAGTGTAAGCACTATTAACTTTAGTAACGGGGTGCTAAGCTCTAAGTTATTTGCATAAAGCCAATTTTAGTTCACAAACATTTAGTAAAAACCTCTTCCTTTGCTAACTAACTCAAGTGGGAACATTAGTGTCATTCCCACAACTCTGGTGTGATTCAAATCAAACTCACCATTCACCTTTCAAGTTCAAATTCACCAGTCATATGTCACATGTCACATTTTTAAAAAGGGTCTGATGATGGAACAGTATGGCCTTTCCAACCGTCCATAACCGTGGACACGGCTATTCGAATAGTTTTACACTCTGCAGAGGTCGTACACTTGTGCCACAATATTTGCAATAATCCGTCAAGGTTAACTGGCCCTGATTTATCATACTCCGTATGCGGAGTACCAATCATAATCTTTCACTTACATACTCTAGTATAGGCACCTCTCCCATGAGCTTGGCCTCCCAGTGAAGACAAACGGTCAGCCTGGGAACTGCATAGGGCTTGGGCCGGACATTCACCTCATTTCACGTCATTTCACATCATTTCACCAGTAATGGAGGCAGCCTCGGCATAACCCCTATGACGCTTGTGTAGAGGGAACCCATACTAAAGCACATAAATTTCTAGTTAAGCCCTTACCCATGTTGGGTATTGTGGGGGTACTTTCAAATTGGAATGGTATCGCATCCGAACCCAACCATCAGTTTTCGTAAAACTCACCAAGTCCTTCACAAGTCATATTCACCTTCAAAATCTTTCAATAGAATGAATCATCATTCCAAGGTTTTCAAAGTCATTTCATTTCACATGTTCCCATCTAGAGTAGTCAATTTTATTTGTTATCACTAGCAACTAGTCATGAGGGGTGCTAACTAGCTTGTCTTGTTCTAGGCTAACTTTGATGCTCTTGTTCTACTCTATATCTAAACCAAGTGAAATCATGAATCAAAAAGTAAACTTTCATAAACCAAAGTCAAAAACTTGTAAGGTAAAAACTTGGGATAGGATCATTGTAACATCCCAAATTTCAAAACAAAGAGAAAATGAATTTCCTTTTTCCAAAAATGAGAACCAACAAAAACTTTTCTTACATAGAGTGCTATGCATAGTGCTCATACCTAATACTTGTGTTTTTCCATGATTGTTTGTTTGTTACCTTGAACATTTTTTTCCAAAAACCTAAAACCCTAAACCTCATCCCTCTTCTCACGTCCATTTACAAGCCAAATAAAAAGAAAGGATGTTAAATAAGAAAAAGGCCTATGTAAGCCTATGGCTATTTTTACAAATAATAAACTTTGCTTTGGCTACCTTGTGTAGATGATTTGAAATACTTCAACAAACCTAATTTAAGGCTTACCACTCAAATTTTGGTGAAACCAAAAAGAAAACAAAAATCAAATAAAGCATATGCATAGAGGCATATGTGGCACTTAGCCAAAATATCAAATCTTGACCTAGGCACCCACATTGCCCTAAAATGGTTTGAACCCTTTACCCAAATCAATCTAACACCAAATAAACCTCACTCTTGTCAAAGAGAAGCAAAGAAAAAGAAAAGAATAAAAAGTAGAAATCACAAAACCCTCACATATGGCATATGCCATTTTTGCAAACTTTGACCCTAGACCCATTTGACCTTCACCATTACTTAGAATATGTTACTAAATAGTTATTACAACTTTGGGAATCAAAGAAATACCATTTAAACCAAATCCAAACTCAAATTAGGGTTACATAGAATAATGGTCTTTTTTGACATTTACAATCTGGTCACCACTTTGAGCCTTTGCAATTCAAATTTTTCAAACTAAACAAGTCCCATTCTTTGCATGTCATCCAACTACACAACAAGGTGAACAACTTCTGTAAAGATCATCACACCAAATTCATCTTGGATCAAAAGTTAGGAGCAAGCAAAGAGGAGACTTTGAAATAATTGCAAGATCACCAATTTTCAAAAATTGATCAAACCATGCCACTTCTTGATCACCACTTGACCCAGCCATGACCCCTGGACCCCACCTCACCTAGCCCATGCATGGAAAACTCCTGGACACGGCCAAACATGGCGTGGCCATGGTCATGCCGGCCACGTTCCCCATCGACGCCCACCCCTCTCTCCCTGCCTCTCCAGCACAAGCCACCGTGCCAAACGAGTCGCCCTTGATCTCCTGAGATCGCCCGTACCGGCCGTTGGGCGAGAGGATGCCGACACGCCCCGGACGGAGCGCGCCCACGACGCCCCAGGTACGCCACCAACGGCATGGCGACGTCACCAGCGCACGGACGCGCACGACCCGGGCACGCGTCGCTCGCCGTACCCCGACGTACCCCGACCGCCTTCGCGCGCCCTGGTACCCGTCGCGCCACGCGGAGCTCGCCGGACAAGCTGCCGTCACCCCCTAGCGCCTACGGTCGCCGGAGAGGACATGACCGCCCACCACGGCCGCGGCAGTACACGCGCTCGCCCGACCACCGTACACCACCATTTGCCGCACCATTGACGCTCCGAGGACCGCGGTGATGTCGTGAACACCACGACGCCAACGCCTAGCCCTCTAGCTCCCCGGAGACGACGTGCCCACGATGACCCTCACCCTGCCCCGCAGCACCCCCTCCCTCCTATAAATAGAGGACTCCCCCGAGCAATCCAAGCACACCACCATGCTCTCCTCTCATCCCTGACTCTCCACCACCACTCCACCCATCGAATCAAAGCCGGAGCAGCGCCAATCGAGCGATCGGAGCCGCGGAAGCCCTGGTGCAATCGCCATTGATCCAGGCCGCCCCGAGCTCCGCCACTGCTACAGGCTGCCTCACCGTCGTCTACACCTTCATCACGCACAGTGCCAACCCTAGCTGGAGCCACGGTGAGCTCTCCGACCCCCTACCGCCGCCGCGGCAGTAGCTCGATCTTGCCGGAGATGACGATGGCCCTGCGCCGTTCGATCCTGTTCTAATCCAACGCACCACATCGCTCGTACCGATTCGGTCGTTATGAGTGACTGACGGGTGGAGCCCACCGTCAGACAGCCCATGCGTGCGTGGACGCGTGGTGGGCTGGACTTGGGCTGTTTAATTCATTTCGGCCCAGTTAGTTTTCCCGCCAGCCCGTTTAATTCAAATTTCGTTTAATAAATATAATTCAAATCCAATACTGGTCCTGACTTTGAAATTAAATAGAATCTGTTTGTCTTTGCCAAATTTGACAAACTTTATATTTTTGGAAAGCCACTAAAAAGATCTACAACTTGCCACTGGTCTCACTGTGAGATCTGTTGTAGAAATAAAGTGACAAAAATATTAAGTCAGGGACTTTTGCACATTCAAATAAATATTAAAAATCAACCAAAAATGATATTTAGTTAATTCCAACTCTAATAGCTCACATTTCACTTACACTAATTGTTTCTGCAATAAAATGGTGTGGTCCCTTTGAATGATCATGCCCTAGTTTAAATAATGGACAATATCGCTAGTTTACTTAAGTGATATTGTCCAAAACTATTATGGAAATCATATGAAGTATTTTACTTCATTTAAATCTTGACCTAAGTACTTTCATATGAGGTTTAGACCCTGGTCAAATACTCTCACATGAAATACTTGGTGATTTTAAATCATTTATAAAATTGATAAATAGTAGGAGGTATCTCTACCTCATTTAAATCATTTTCTCAAATGATGATAATGAATGGTTGACTTAGGTCAATATGATTCATGTATGATTATTTGAGAAGTTAAATCTTAAGAAGATTCAATGAGAGGAAATTACTTTCCTCAAGAACTAAATGGAAATTATCATTTACATATGTAATGAGAGGAAATTATTTTGCTTAAATAAAGAAACCAATGCACCTAATGGTATTAAGTGTGTGCTTAGCATAGTTTGTGTGAAGTGATGATGTGCTTAGTATAGCTATTGAGCTTGTTGAGTGATTATACATCGTATTCAAATTTAGACGCTAGCACCGGATAATACCAGGAAGAGGAAGGATTCTACCAAGAGGAGGAAGATGAGAACCTTGAGAACTACCAAGGCAAGCTAATATTCTTGCAAAGTGCAAAGTCCCTTTGGGGCAAGGCACCATGATTCTTATCTTTCTTACCACAAGCCTATCCCAAGTTTTTACCTTACAAGTTTTACTTGTGTCTTTAAAAGAGTTACTCTAATAAGTTAACTTGGTCTAAGTGAAGAAGATTACTAGACTAGCAAAGTGATTCTCAAGCTAGCCAAGCAAATAGCACCCCTCATGATTAGTGCTAGTGCTAAATACTAAAATTTGACTACTCTAGATGGGAACCTGTGACTTGAATTTAATTTGAAACTTTGGAATGATGAATCATTCCATTGAATGAATTTTGAAGATGAAGATGACCAAGAGAAGATAGTGATTTTTGATATAAAACTGATATTGGTTTGGATGCGATACCTTTCCAATTTTGAGTACCCCCACAATACCTGATTATGGGTAGGGCTTAACTGAAAATTTATACATCTTAGTATGGGTTCCCTCTGAACACACATCATAGCGGTTATGCCGAGGCTGCCTCCGTTGTTGAGAAATGATATGAATTGAGGTGAATTGTACGGCCAAGCCCTGTGCAGTTCCCAGGTTGACAGTTGGTCTTCACTGGGAGGCCAAGCTCATGGGGAGAGGTGCTCATACTAGGGTTTGTAAGTGAAAGGTTATGGTTGATGATCCGCGTACTATGTTACGATGATTCGGGGTTATCCCGACGGATGAAATCAAATGTTGTGGCACAAGTGTGCAACCTCTGCAGAGTGTAAATCTATTCGAATAGCCGTGTCCACGGTTACGGACGGTTGGAAAGGCCATACAGTTTCTGGTGTCAGATTCTTGAAAATGTTGGTGAAATGAATGATGAATTGGTGACTTGTTTGAATTACAACCAATGTTGTGGGAATGACACTAATGTTCCCACTTGAGTTAGTTAGCACATGAATAAGTCTTTTCTCAAACACTTGTGAACTAAAGTTGGCTTTATGCAAATTAAACTAGAGCTTAGCACCCCTTACTAAAATTGTTAAGCACTTACATTAGTATTAGTTTGCAAGTACTTAAAGTACTTACGGCTTTGTCCCTGGCTATTCAAATGGCCAGAGTACTACAAGGAATCGGGTCTATTGCAACAAAAAAAATTGTCGCAATAGATGCCGTTTTGTGGCAATATGCACCTATTGCCACGAAATGACGTTCGTTGGCAAGCGTTGCAATTACATGTATGGTAATAGGCTATTGCAATGAAAACGCGATTGTGGCAACAAAGTGATCTATTGCAACAACCATGCGGGAAGTTGCCACAAGTTTTCCCGTGGCAGCACTCACTTGTCTCCACAATTTGGTTTGTGGAGATAGCTTGTCGCAACATGCAGCCGTGTCGTGGCATTTGCCAGTTTGTGGCGATAGACATTTGTGGCAATAACCTATGCCAACGCCCTAAGTTTCGTGGCGCACTCTCTTTCGTGGCGATAGCAAGTTGTGGCGATAACCTATGGCAACATCTACTGGTTTGTAGCATTAGCCATTTGCCACAAATCGGTACGCTCGTGGTATTAACTTATGGCGACAATTATTCCACTCGTCGCGATAAAAAGGTATGGCAACGGTAAAAAAAATTGTGGCGGGAAGGTGTTGCGACAATTGTAACATTTCGTAGCGATACTCTATTTCAACAAAATCCAGTTTCGTGGCGCCAAATGCTTATCGCAACGGGGAAAAAGCTTGTAGCAAGAAGCTACTGCGACAATGTGAACTTTTCGTGGAGATACTTTGTTTCAACAAAATTCACAATTGTGGTGTTACATAATTTTTGCAGCATCCAAAATGTTTGTCGCAAGAAGTTACCGCCACAATTTAAAGGTTTTGTGGCGATACTCTATCTCAACAAATTTTTATTCCGTGGCGCCAAATAGTTATCACATCATTCATAAAAAATGTGGTAACAATTTATTGCAACAATAAAAAGTTCTTCGTTGCTACATCCTAACACAACAAAGCATGTAGTCATGGCGACTAGGATTTGACGCAACACTATATTTTTCGTGGTGCTAACCTAAGGCAACAAAAAGTGAGTTGTGGCAATAGCTTATCGCAACCATAAAAAAAAATACAACCATTGAATTACAAAATTCAAATCCACGCGTATAATATATAGGTTCATACAAATCATAATTCTCATATCAAATATCCATCAAATGCAACTAATGTAAAATGTAGCAATCCAGCAGAGTTGAGTCGAGTTGAGTCCATTGCTACCATGCAAATCTGTCCAGCTAAGTCTTTGAGTCCTGCATTCAAAAAATGAAGAAAAAAATTAGTACAAGCCTATATTATGTAAAGCAAGTAAGTTGTGTCAACAAGCTAATACCTAATGAAATTATGTAAGACAATATCTATGATGAACTACAATGTGAAAATAGTACAAAGATTCTATTTAAGTGAATGTTTTATAGATGGTGTGACCTATACAAGTGCAAACGACGTACAGTAGCAGAATTAAAACAACCACAAAATAACATGATGTGATCTACAGAAGTGCAATCAAGTATATGCTTTCAGTATGTGCAATCAAGTATTCTGCTAGTTGCAATCAAGTATATGCTTTCAGTATGTAATTTCAAGAAAATACTAAAATATTATATGTATTAGAGTCTTGATGGTCTCCAGTTAGTACTAGTATTAACATATTTGGCAAGAATGCAATCTGTATAACTTATGAGATAAATAAGACTAGTGCAATCAGGTTATGCCAAGAAAGGTGCATCATGGAGGCATTATCTCAATAAGCAATGCGGCAAAGCACTTGAACATGCATCAGCGGAGCACTTGAACATGCATCAGCTCGTGCCATAGCTAGCTTTGGCTGTGCATACTACTACAAATGTTATCTTGTAAGATATTAACTCCGCCATAGCAAAAAAATTGTTCGTCCTCCGCCACTGATGCCATATATACATCTCACAAATGCATATGAACATAACAAGGACAAAATCAAATGTAGAGGAAGAGGTTGTAGGGAAGTATTGTTATGCTACTACAAAGTTATATTTTTGAGCATACTAGACACGGTTATAGAACTGAGCAAGCATTCAGACGAGTAAAGCATGAAGCACAGATAAGTGATCTTATTCATAGAAGTGAGCAAGGTACTGTTGTGACTTACCATTGCTTTGTACATTCGAGAATTCAATGTTGCAGCTTGTAGGAGTGAATTTGTAGAAATCAAATTTGACTTTGCTCCTAGATTTCTGTTAGGACTAGAGCTCTTTAAAAGAGTGGTTTGCAAATTTGAATTAATATTTTCTTTTTCATTCCTCTTCTTAAGCACCTGCGAGTAAAAGTGCACTTTCAGCAAGACAAGTTAGCAAAATAAACCTTACAAGACAGGAAGCATATGACCGTAATTACCTGTTGGTTTCCCATCTGTTGGCTAAATTTAGCCATCTGTTGTTGGAACTTTGCCATCAAATTTTTTTCAAATTCGAGCCTTGATCTTCGCTCCTCTTCCACCATTTTTTCTCTTGCATCACGCTCTTCTTGCAACCTCACCTCAAGTTGCTCTCTCTCAGAGCGCTCGAAGTCAATACTCTGCTGCATGTTTGCACGCTCAACTTCTAATTGTTCTTCTAATTCGCTAACATGCTGGCTGAGCTCGGAGTTTCGCTGCAGGGTTTCAGCTGCAACACGAGCTTGGTCCTCAATCTGCATCCGAAACCTTTCAGAACCAGTTTTGGGCTTGGCCATGTACCCGTAGCCACGAGGCTGCGATGACTTGCATTAAACTGTGTCTTTATATGCAGTCTGAAAAACATTGTTTCTCTGCTCAGTTGATAGTGGACCTTTTGTTTCAGTTTCTTTGTTCTGCACCACTTCACGTGCTTTGTCCTAAGAACGAAATGCACAATTATAGTTACGACATCAATATTGATCTATAAAAGCTGAAACAAGAATAACACAATGATGTTTTTCTTTCTTGTGTTCCTGCTCAAAGTCAAGACTCAAGAGGAAATTCGTGGTCCTCGCTGGTGAATCAGTAAGAGGTGGATTTTTTTTGGTCTATGCTGATTTCTGTTTTGGAAGATCAACCACGATTTGTAAGAATGGCAGCTCGGTTTGGAGTTACAAACTAGGCTCTGGCGGAGAATATGTGTTTCTCGGGTAGCTTTCGATGCCTTTGTGAACTGATTTATCTGAAGCAACATGGTTAAATGCGGCTTCAGGGGAGTTTACTTGTCAACCACTTAAATAAGATGTGCAGAGATGTTACCAAGGTCAGCTTCTATGCACACCCTGAGCAGCACCAACACATTGAGCATGTCAAGTATGTCTAGTCAGATGTTTCGAACTCTCACAGGTTAAGTGCAAAAGTTACAAGTGTTTTGGGTTCTTGCTCTCCTCACAAGTTGTGTGCAATGGAGATTGTGAAATAGTGGTAGTGAACCCTGCCAACTTTTTTGCTAAAGCACTGTAGGTACATAGCCAGAGCTAAGTACTACTACATACATGTGACAATTTTTTGGTCCTATCCTGCACTTATGAGGCTTTTCTCTATTCTTACTGATAACTCCAGCTAAACGGTGACAACCGGAAATCTGAGGAGACATTTGTTCTTAGCTACTGGAGATTTAACAATGGGTAAGAAACTCTAGAACTTACAGTTCTGTTTGAAGGGAGGTGTTTCACTGAGAGTATTCTTTGAATCCATTAACACAAAAAGCAGCAACTTCAAACAACAGAACAGAACATCTAATGTTGTAATAAAAGAACACTGGTTTTCTAAATCCTAAATAAAAATGGAGAAAAGAAAATTCAGATGGTGTTGGGAGTTGTAAGGAGATTGTTATAATTGGACTATCTGTTTGATATTGGAAGATTGTTCTTATAATAGAGAAATAACGGGCCTGACGGCTCTATCATATGTGACGTGAACTCTGAAAGAACATCCATTACAGCTGAAAATACCATTGATATGCAGTGTATTATTTATAACTCCTGAGCTATATGGTCCAGCTTTATTTCTTTGTTGTATACCTTATACTGATTTTTTTTGTGATAACCGTACAACGGTGACTTATGTTGGGTTTTTTACTTCTTAATGGCAGCTTCCCTATGAAACTTCAGTAGCTGCTTCCATTACTCGTATGCATCAGATTTGAAAGATGACTGAAACCCATTATTTATGTGTAACGGCAACTTTCCTGTCATCTAAAGCATGCGTACAAATGTGGTGCTATAACCTGAAGCCGCATTTAACCATGTTGCTCGGTTTTTGGGATTTTTTTTCTCGCATTGCAACACACGACTTAAGGTGTTTCCAGTAGCAAGTTTTGAAGCACAATTGCAATATGATGTGAGTGTGATTAAGATAGACGAAATAGTTTGACATGAACATGTATAAGAAGATGTGTTTCCGCTAATCATTCGAATTCAATAATAATATTTAATTTTTTCTTTTCTAAAACACATGGGCTGTAACGTGGTCTACCGTAGCAACGATTGTGATATCTTTATCTATTAATAAAGAATTTTTTTCTCCCTTTTTTATCCGTTACAATGTATCATATTTATCTTTATGATTGGAGTTTCAGCTAAGGTAATCCTGATCCATCTCACATGTATGTCTTGTAAAAGCTGAAACAAGAATAACACAATGATGTATGAGTACACTCACATAAACTTCCTGGGACTCTGGGTTAGACCATGTTCCATTCTTCGTGTGTGTGAGTTCCCATAGAGCAACACAATCCGGCTCTTCTCCAGTTTCCAAGTTTCTCTGCAAGTAATATGACAATGAGAAATTTCAAACATGAAACCATAGCTACCATCGAGGCATACATATTTAGTTAGGCTCATACCTTCTCAAAACTTAGTTGGGCGTACAATTTTGATCCAACTCTATGTTTTGTTTTCTGTTTCTTGCGATTATCGGAGTTCACTTGGCTGCGTGCCTATCCATTCATTGAAACCAAATATAAACAGCCAAACAACACACTTCATGTAAACACACAGTGCACAGAAACAGTGAGATTAGAGATAACCTGGAATTTTTCATCATTGCCGAAGTAGTTGATCATCCATTCCCACTCTTCTGGTTGTAAGTCTTCCGGAACATTAGCCAATCTAGCATCATCTGTTTTGAATGCCTTGTAAGTGGAGCTTAGAGTCGATCGCCAGCCTCTATATCGCTCTTGCGCAATTCTGAGAATTTTCTCTTCAGTTTCCGGTGTATCTTCTAGGTCCCATCTGTCCTGTAAAACATAGACAACTGAATATAAATAAGTGGTGCATTGGCGATGATAAAATAAGATAACAGACGTGAAAAAGGTTGTACGCACTATCACATCTGCGACAATGAGTCGATGCACACTTGGGTGAATGTCGGACCACCTCCTCACCCCAATGAGTGGTACCTTCCTTTTCATTATCACTACCACATCATCCTTGAATGAGCGATAGTTCATTCCTATCGTACCACCCAACGTTTCAGAGAATGTAATATTTAGCTTCGCAGATCCGCTGGCAAAATGCTTCTGAGCTGCTTTAACACTTTTTACAACACCTCGCCCTTTCTTCTTCTTCTGTCCATCTGCTTCTACAACCCAAATCATAGAAAAAATTATCGCATGACTTGGTTATTAGATTGTGTCAGATCGGAGGACCCAGATTTGAAGGAGAGAAAGTACCATCCTGTAGTTGCGCACGATAGCGGCGAGCATGGGATGGCCATTCATCCAGGGCACACATGTCATTAGCTGACACTGGAGTGTCGGATTGTCCTTGAGTACCTGTACAAGATTTAGCAATATTGAAGATTTAGCAATTTAACCCATACAAGGATTTTATGCATTATAGCAAATGCTAGGGACAGCTTAAGTGAGATAAACAGTTTACCAGATCTGGGTTGTCCACCCTTGTTTATGTATTCGGTTATACTTTCCGTCCTTGTTAAGACAACAGAGCCTTTCCTTACTGCACACAAAAACAATAAAAGGACATAGCATTAACAAACCATATTTGATGTGCACCATTCAGATAGGTGATCAAGAAGTAAATATGGTGTGTACCAGCAGCATCCACCGTTGAACTCATCCTTATGCCCTTGAGTAGGTACGATCAGAAATTGAGTCATATTCAGAAAAAAAACACAAAACGTAAAGCAGGCATACTTTAGCACTTCAAAATCTTGGTAACTATATACAAGAATGTCTTGTTTTTGGAATAAAAGGATGCAAGAATGACTATGATAGTATGCCTGTCCAACATAATTTTAGACAAGCTGAATGGATCATGCACACAGTATTATAGATTTTTCTAATGTAATATTGTAATCTCAAAAATGAATTGTCACTGTTATTGATTAATTTTATGCCTAGAGAGAATGTAATTAAGACGTGGAACAATTTCAGCGTCAGATTTGCAGATGAAGGAGATACATAATAGAAAATATAAAGGCCCAAGGTATGCACTGCGAGAGCTTAGAGGCAAACATGTCATTTTAGCTATGTGGTTCTTGTCTCCTATTCTATGATCTAATTTGATGCTGCGGAATGGGCAGCTTGGAATATCAGTGACAACAATCTAAGTTACAGCCTTCTAGCAAATGCACAGTCAACCACCAAGTCACGGATTCAGCAAATTCAGCGTTTCGTTTGTCTCTGGGTTGCAGGATTCTAGACGAGGCACGGTTCAATCAACCCAACAAGACACGATTGATCTGCTAATTCCAGGAAAATTAAGGCCCTATGCATGGAGAGATGGGCTACAGAGCGGCGCGGCATCATCCTCAACAGGCCTGATCCCCAGACGCACTCGATTTTGTACAATACCTGCGTCTCGAAGGGTGGCGGCGTGGGGCAGCGCCGGGCAGTGCGGCAACGGACTGGAGGGCAGGGCGGCGGCCATCCCCGACAATACCCGGCGACCATTCCCGGCGTGGGGCAGCGCGGGGCAGCGCGGGGCGGGCGGCGGCATAGCGACGATGTGGGGCAGCGCGGCAACGGCTGCGCTGGTGGCAGGCGGTAGCGGCGGCGCTGAAACGCGTGGTTGGTTCTACGATGGGAGGGGATTGGAAGAAAATGGGGATTGGAAGAACCTGAGACTGAGAGTTTGTACTCCTGGACGGCGGTGGTGGATTAACGCCGCGATGACGCCGTGAGCACGGACGAAGAGACCTCAGATCCAATCGCCACCGTGATGACTGTGATTTCGTTAGAGTACTAATCAGGAGTAATTGTGAGGTGCTTTTACGGGGAAGGTTAAATAGGCAATTTTTTTGGTGGGAACAAAAATATTCGGAGGCGTTTAGCGGGAGGTTTGATTTTTTAGGCATAAATTCTAATTAGGTGGTGGGAAAGTAATTCTTTTTGGAGGGAATGTTTACATTAAAAAAATTGAAAATTAATATTTCCGAGCAGTATAAAATATATATGTTGTTGAAAATAATGTTACTAAAATAATCGTCGGCGGTGTCGTTCCCTGTGTTAACGCCGTCATGATCCTATAAGGTTGGAAACGCTTCGTGTCGTCACGCCGTCCTCTTGATTGGCTTCTCTCCCTCTTCCCAACCGTTGTTGCGTGGTTTCGGCGGCGTGACTGCAGCATGTACCGTGTTAACGGCAGTGCATATCAAGAAGCAATTACACATACAACCAACATCACATGCCACATTTACAACCTTGACGATGCCATTACCGATCAAATGTCGATGTATACATATCGACACCTTCGAACATAATGGCACCTTCACTTTGAGGCTACTATAGGTCATAGTGTTGCCTTGAAATGTGATTGTAGATGGGCGATGGTACAGTCGATCTTGTCAGTCCAGATGGACGATGCGCCATCGATAGCCCAAATCCATGCGCCGACGGTAAGGATTTTTGTACTAGTGTCTGTCTTCCTCCATCGCTGCCGCGCGGTTCTGGCGATGCGACGGTCCATCTATGCCGGTCCAGATGGGCGATGCAACGGTCCATCTATGCCATTCCATATATAAGAGCGTTTGCCGGAGTCACGGATGGACAAGGCAATCGCCGCGTCGAGGTCACCCCTCCAGGCATCCTTGTCGTTCATGGTCCGTGCGTGGCTTCGACGGCGGCGGAACGCCAACGCCGTTCACGGCCATCCTCCAGCCGCCGCTGCTTGGCAGCCGCATGTCCGGCGGGACTGGATAGCGGGCGTTGTACAGCGCCCACGCCTCCGCCACGGTGAGGCTGCCGCGGCCGAAGCCGTTCGCCGCGGCGATCTTGCGGGAGGACGAGCTCGACATTTTTGGAGCGGCGAGGAGAAGATCTGGGAGGAGGGAAGCGGCGGCGACGAGATGGTTTGTGAGCGGTGAGAACTGCCGGGCGTCTTTAAACAGCGGCGGCAGCGGGTGGTTGCACGCAATAACGCCGGCGCGGACGGCCACGTGGCCATGCACGACGTGACGCGTCCCTGCGTCGCCTGGGAAAACAGGGACGCCATTAACGTCGCTTGACCAATGGTAGGCGACGGGGTTTTAGGCTTCAACGGTTTTTTTGTCCGGCGCGCCCCAAATCCCTTTGGGGGACGCTTTGGGGGACGCGGCTGGAGATGCTCTAACGGTTTGTATCGAGAAGTATTTGTACATACACAAGGGGTCATCATGTTGATCATGGAACCGAAATGAAATGCCGCCACATATGTCGACACTTTCCAACTTGAAAAACCCTAGGTGTACTTGATGTAGGGTAATGGAGGTGATGTGGGGGGAGGGGGGCTACGCTCATTGACAGAAACATAATGGCACCTTCACTTTGAGGCTACTATAGGTCATAGTGTTGCCTTGAAATATGATTGTAGATGGGAGATGGTACCGTCGATCTATGTCAATCCAGATGGGGGATGCGACGGTCGATCTATGCCATTCCAGATATAACGGTATGTATCGAGAAGCATTTGTACATACACAAGGGGTTATCGTGCTAATCATAGAACCAAAATCAAATGCCGCCACATATTGGCGACACTTTCCAACTTGGAAAACCCTAGGTGTACTTGACCTAGGGTAATGGAGGTGATGTGGGGGGGGGGGGGGGGGCTTGGCTCATTGAAAGAAACATAATGGCACCTTCACTTTGAGGCTACTATAGGTCATAGTGTTGCCTTGAAATATGATTGTGGATGGGAGATGGTACCGTCGATCTATGTCAGTCTAGATGGGCGATGTGACGGTCGATCTATGCCATTCCAGATATAACGGTATGTATCGAGAAGCAGTTGTACATACACAAGGGGTCGTCATGCTGATCATAGAACTAAAATCAAATGCCGCCACATATGGCGACACTTTCCAACTTGGAAAACCCTAGGTGTACTTGACGTAGGGTAATGGAGGTGATGTGGGGGGGGGGGGGGGGGGGGGGGCTTGGCTCATTGAAAGAAACATAATGGCACCTTCACTTTGAGGCTACTATAGGCCATAGTGTTGCCTTGAAATATGATTGTAGATGGGAGATGGTACCGTCGATCTATGTCAGTCTAGATGGGCACGACAGTCGATCTATGCCATTCCAGATATTTGAAATTTTGCACAGACTTATGAATACTGGATCACAAAGTCATAGCTTTTGTAAAATTTCCCTTCCTGGACACACAAGCAAACCGTCCAGAAATCATATGTGTTGGCACTTCTATTTATAGCCATCGTTATTGGTGCTGCAGTTTTCATTCTGGAAAAAAAAACTCTATATTAATTTTGGGCTAACAGTCTGGGCCTCTAAATTTTGGGCTGAAACGGTGAGTCAAATTAGACAGTTACGAAAAAAAAGCCAACCTAAGACAGCTTCTCCCGTCCTTCGTCTTTCACGCCGCCGTGACCGCCCTTCTCTCGTCATGCAGCGCCGCCGCTAGGATCCTTCAACGGCGGTGCGTCCTCCTCACCCCCCAACGGCGGTGCATCCTCCTCATTCCCAACCGCAAGGTCAGCCCCCGTGTGCAATTTGATCAACTTCTGGGACGGATTTCGTTTTTTCCTGCATCCTACTCATCGATTTTGATTTGGCAGATTTGATGTGAACAACACCAGGGCAAAAATAGGGACGAAGTGAATCAGGTATTGCATATACGTCTCAATCCCAATACTCCCAATAGGGGCACACACATGCAGTGGTGATTCTTGAACGAAAACAGAGGGTAGGCTCATGCTAAATTAAATTGCCTTCAACAAAATTAGTCTTGTGCAATTTTTTTCCTTTTGAACCCGTCTTGTGCAATTCAGATTATGTACCAATGCATGTGTATGCGTGTATGCTGGGCAAGTCATCCCAAAATAGTAGCGATATAATTTCCTTATGTGTTAGTACTATAGTTTGGCTCAGTACTAGCGCACCATAAGGCCCAGGTGGGAGCTAAGCAGCAAAAATACAGTTCGTTCATACATTGAATCTTGGATGTGAACTGTCCACGTTGCTAAAAATGCTTCATTACTGACAGTAAGGCTTGCCAATAAATCGATAAACATTAGTTTCCATGACTCATGAGCTGACATTGGGATCGTAGACCTTGACCCCTGTCACAAGGGACAAAACCCTTTTCCCAAAAGGTAACTAGAAGTTTGGTATTTTAGCTCCAGATTTGATCAATGTCCCTTGCTCTTTATTTGGCATGCAGTGTTTCATGAGTCCTATCGGTTCCTTAAATTATTATGGTGTTTTTTCATTCTTAATTTTTTTTGACAGCTTCTGCTTGGACCCCTGTCTCGGCTTGTGTTTTCTGGAGGGTTTTTAACGAGTTTCGGACAAATTCATCGTATCACCAAACAATACGAGGTGTGCAAGTTTTGCCTTTTGCACTGTGCCATCTTAGTATCGAATCAAGATCAACTGAAGATTCATAGGCTGGTTACAGTTTTGCAATGTGGTCTTATAGAATTGCTTGAGAAAAGATTGTTGATTTAGACTGATAGGAACCTTGAAGCATTTTGAGATGCTGTATTGTTTTCTGCTAATGGCAAAAGATAGAATCCATGCTTTAAATTAATTAACACCATTTCTATAAGCTTATACTCTAATGCTGACTCGGATCGTGGAAAGGCTGTCATGTAATTCTGGAAATCATGTAAGTTGGAAAGTTCAAGTACACCTTAATCCATGTGTTTCTTAGTTGTAAGAGAATTTTTATGCCCGAACCTGTTCGAAATACTTTCATGTTTTTACCTATGGTAGTTAATATTCCCCAGTCCTGTTTTTTTGCATGCTTTCCCATCATGTGAGATTCATGCAATCATGGGTTATTATTTGTAATTATGTACGGCCCCGGGCTAGGTTTTATTTGTTGATTTAATCCCATGCTAGTACTATATATTGTGTGCTCCATAGAAGTTATTGGCCTGACGATTGCTGTTGCCCTTCTCTGTACGACTGTACCCTCTGATAGCACCAAGGGTGGGGCTCGAAACTGCCTCTTGTGTTTCAGATTCTGGAAGCACAAAGTCCTGCATCACCCTTGACATCAGAGATACATCACATGGCATCTCTTTCGAAAGGACTTGTGAAATATATTACTGCTTTTGGTTGCCACCTTCTAGACGCCCAAATCAATGTCATTGAGCCACATTTTCACCAAGCTTAATTAGAATTTCTGGTAAACCATTCGCCACAAAAAGATGTTCAGTATAGTTCTATAACTGAATATTAATGGTAACTGAAAAAACCTTGGAGACTGGTACTGATGATGCCCACATCTTTGACTTGCATATTGTCCTGATTTTCATCTTGTTCTACAGTTATATCTGTATGTAATAAAGCCTATGCAATCTGAAAAAACAAAACAGAAACAACATTTTAGTCTTCTGAATTTTGGGCAAGTTATATCTGTACTTTTTCTTTATTTTACATCAGCTGCACCTCAGACTAGTTTTGAGTCTGTTTCCTGCCTTGTCGACGCATGTAAGCTGCAGCTGTGCGTCGCCGTCCAGGTTCAGTTTGGGGAATTGGGGGCTTGGCAAAATATATAAGCGTCTACTCATAAGTGGTACTAAACTTTCTTAAATTCTAAAGTTCAAGCTTTAGAATTTAAACCAACCTGGGAAAATATATAAGTTTCCTACCCTTTTCTCCCTTGTACTGAATGTACTTATAAGAACATGATGAACAACATGTGGTCAGTCATCTAGTTTAATTATTTTTGGGGATGCTGGGATCTGCTTTGTTTTCCTTTCTTGGGATATTCTCTTAAAATACTTGATCATAATGCATAGTGATGATGCTCACCGTAATTCAGCCACTAATGCAGCCGCTATGTTTTTTACAGGACTGACTTTACGAACACAAGGAAAAATGACAGAGATAAGAGCTGGATGGATAAGGATAGAGATTCTGCTGAGTGGCAAGTGGCTGAAGGATTTCTTGAGGCTCGCTTTTCTGATGCTCGTCCAAATTCAAGCGCCCCATGCCCATGTAGGAAATGTCTGAATAATGCTCGGAGAAAAAAGAGGGATGTTCATAGTCACTTGCTGCACAATGGTATGGATCCGGCCTACACTAATTGGATATACCATGGTGAGCAACCGAGATGAGGGCAACATTTCGATGATTCGATGATGAAGACGCCTTTGTAGACGATGGTCGTGGGTTGTGTGACATGCTCAATACTCTCATTAGGGGCACCAACATGGGAAGCAATGCGAGATCATGATGAAGGTGCGGAGACATTCATGTGGATGATTACGCGGTGAAGGAACGAGCCAGGAGCCAAATGCAACGACCAAGGTATTCTTCGAGCTATTGAAAGAGGCAAAAAGAGTTGTACCCGGGTTGCGAGGATGCCACAAAGCTATCTTTCATTGCGAAGCTTTACCAAATCAAGTGCGTGGCGGGATGACCAACGAGCATGCGACTTGATTCTCCAGATGTTCACGCAGATCTTGCCAAAGGGTCACCGCATTCCTACTAATCTCGCAAAAGTAAGGAAGGTGATCCGCGATCTTGGGCTTGACTACGGAAGATACACGCATGCATTAATGATTGCGTGCTATTCCGTGGTGAGCATGCTAATGCGAAGAATGCCACATCTGTCATGCTTCACGATGGAAATCTACTCCTACAACTGTGAAGACAATGTATCAAGACATAAGAAGCCGATTACCACGAGAAAGTTTTATGGTATTTCCCACGATTCCAAGACTGCAAAGGCTGTACATGACAGAAGCTATGTCATCGCATATGAAATGGCATCATGAGGGTCGTCTGGATGATGGCGTAATGAGGCACCTGCATGATTCAAAGGCGTGGAAGCATGTTGATAAGAAATATCATAAGAAGTTCTCAAAAGATGCTCGCAGTGTTCGACTTGGCCTTGCTTCGGATGGATTCAACCCCTTTGGGCTCATGAGTATATCACACACTACATGGCTGTCATTCTTATCCCTTATAACTTGCCACCTTGGATGTGTATGAAACAACAAAATTGGATCATGTCAATGATTATTCCAGGGCCAAAGTCGGCAGGAAATAACATAGATGTGTACTTGCAGCCTTTGGTGGATGAACTGAATGTTCTATGGGAGGATGGTGCTTACACATATGATGCTGCAACCAAAGAAAATTTCAAATTTGTATGCATGCTTGTTGTGGACCATCAATGACTACCCGACTTTCGCAATGCTTTGAGTGGTTGGAGCACAAAAGGAAAGCTAGCATGTCCTTATTGCCACAGACATACAGATTTCCTATGGCTCAAGTATGGTCGAAAGCATTGCTACATGGGACACCGACGTTTTCTCCGCAGAACCATAAATGGCGTCGAAACAAGTGTTTGTTCAACAACAAAACAGATGATAGGGAAGCTCGGTACCACTTACGGGTGAAGAAGTTGTACAACAGCTTGATAGCATTCAGCATGCACCATTTGGGCGATCAAATAAGAGAAAGCGACCAGGAAACTAATAGTGGCATAGCGGCGGAAGAAAAGTGTATTTTTCCAACTCCCATATTGGAAGCACTTGCTTTGGTTAGGCACAATTTGGACGTTATGCACATCGAGAAGAACATCTGCGACAGCGTTCTTGGGACTTTGCTTGAGATGGATGGGAAATCAAAGGATGGTGTGAAGGCTCGTCTTGATTTGGAGTACTTGAAAATTAGGAAGGACCAAAGCATCCAAAGCCTGGTAAGAACAAGTATGAAATAAAGAAAGGTTGCTATGCTTTAAAAAAGGAAGAGAAGATATTGCTCCTCAAATTTTTGCGAGCATTAAGATGCCCGATGGATATGCTTCACACATTAAACGATGTGTGGTCCTCGATCGGTGCAAGATTCTTGGACTCAAAACTCATGACTGTCATGTTATATTTCGAAACTTCTTCCTATTGCATTGCGCAAGCTTACGCCAAAGAATGTTCTTAACCCATTGCTTCAACTGAGTAAATTCTTTTCGATTTATGCTCCAAGGAGTTAAAGGATGAGGATTTGGTGAAGTTGAGCGAAACAATCCAGAAACTCTATGCCGGCTCGAGATGATCTTTCCACCTGCATTCTTTGATATTATGATGCATACGCCAATTCATCTCGTTGAAGAGGCACGATTGGGAGGGCCTGTCTTGTACAGATGGATGTATCCAATTGAGCGATACTTGCATACGTTGAAAGGGTATGTGCGTAACAAGGCTCACCCGGAGGGTTCTATTGCAGAGGGGTACATACTCGAAGAGTGCATGACTTTTTGCGGTCGATTCGTTGATGGCATGCCTACAAAGATAAGTCGGTCCGAACGCCATGAAGATGGACGTGCGAGATGAACCACCAACAGGGGATTACCATAATGAGTACAGTTGATTACTCCAAGAAAGGTTTTGCTCTTGAACAACTATCTTTAGGTGAGGTTAATGACATGAGGCATTTCATACTAACAAACTGCGGGGGACACCGCGCCATGGGCTAAGTAAGGATATAGCTATGTATTTATATTATATCATTCTTATGTGCATTAATAATGTCGTGTTGAACTAACAATCATTTCTCTTTGTAGGGAACATCTCGAGGAATGAAAAGGAACAATTCTCGTAATCTGATAAGCAACACAGGCAAGAGTTTGTTGGCTGGTTTGAGAGAAGGGTAAGTTACATTCACATTTTCACTTATGTTCGTAGTAATGACGACGTACAGCGATGCACATTTCAGCGACATGTACACTATTCCATGAAGCAGGTCCTTGAACTCCACAAGGATGGGAAGGTCCACAAGGATGGGAAGGTCAGCAATCTTATTTATGCACTAGCCAAAGGACCTGACCATCTAGCTCGTGTTTACAACCGTACAGTTCTGAATGGATACTTCTTTCGAAATTCCTACATAGAGCAGGACTTGAGTACCCAAAATAGTGGCGTCGTAGTCAAGGGCGATGAAGCCACAGGAAATATTGATTATCATGGGGTGATCAAGAAAATCATATTTCTTGACTATCCACCTGATAAGGAGGTTGTACTATTCCAGTGTGACTGGTTTGATGCGCCTCCTGCTAATAGAACTCAGAGCAGGGGTTATAAGAAGGATAAATATGGAATTATTGACCTTCGCACCATCGCACACCGATTCAAGGAAGACCCTTACATTCTAGGTCTCCGTGCTCAACAGGTTTTCTATGTGAGAGATGTGAAGAACCACGATTGGGCAAGTGTTATTAAAATGAATCCACGCAATTTGTTTGCTCCGTCTGTTTTAAATGGTGTCGGCCTTGATGAAGCTGCTGAAGCCGATGAAGGCGGTGACGCAGACGTACTGGATGTTGTCGATGCGGAAATTATAGTCCCAGAATTTACTGTACCTGAAGAGATCACTAGCTGGTGCAGAAATGATGATGAAGGATCCAGCGTTGATGCTTCTGTTATCAAAAATATAAAACCTGTTGAGTTTGAAGATGTTCACTTCGATTCTGATGATGATATCGATGATGATGAGGCTTACATAAATGATGGCCATGTTGCTCCTTTGGGACAAGAAGAATTGGATGATGACCACGGGTTCTTTGTGTAGTTTCAAATATCTTGGTAAGATTTTCCACATGTTAAGCCATGAATACAGATTCCTGAAGTTTTTTTCATTTTAAGAATAGTATCTCTCATATCCACATGTTAAGCTATGGATGCATGCCCGTATACTTAGCTATGGAGAAATTATAATGATCTATCTTACTTGTTCACTCGTCATTGCAGGTTAATAGTCAAGCTTTTGATTTATTACTCCAAGATCTTCTACATGCCTCTCTTTTATTTGTTAGAAGACTACTGCCAGTGTGATCTTTTGTTTCTTTAATGTGTGAGCTTCAACCGTTTTTTCTGGAATGTATGTGCTGCCAAAACTGATGTATGGTACTAATTTGCAGCCCAAACTGAACAAATTCTATTGATTCGGCAGTAATTAATTCCATTCATATATTGTGTGTGCTGCTCTTTTTTTTTTTTTTGATGAAGTTGGGCACCCTGACTTAACTGAACTGCAGTACGCAGTTATTTTCATTGGTCATCTGAACAGGGTGCTATGTTTCAGTAAACATCTATATATCCTAAACTCACATAAGCATGTGGTCCTATATCTATAATGATTGCAATCCAATTCCTGAGATTAATCTTTGGTCATTCATTTAGCTATTGGATGGCGTTTAGTTCCCAGATTTCTATATTGCCATCAGTATCATGGAGTTGACTGTACTTTTTGCTCAATACAGTACACTTATGCAACATGCCACCCCTTGGGTAATTGTTTTAATCATTCATTGCTTAACCATGCCCAGATTTCTGTATTGCCATCAGTATGATGGAGTGGACTATACTTTTTGCTGCTGAATACAGTACACTTATGCAACATGCCACCCTCTGGGTAATTGTTTTAATCATTCATTGCTCAATCTGATGCTTCGAGTGGCATGAACGGATCTACAATTGGTCATGTGTGTTCAACTGAACACCCAAGTTTTTCTGTAAGAAAATTCATGCATATAGTGTATAGGAAGCACATGTATACTAGTGGAAATCATAAGCACATATACGTACGATTTTGTCCAACATAAGCTCAAACTTTGAATTATCAAAGAGAAGGGTCTGGTTTCCACATCCGTGCCGCTCAACTAGCTGAGAGCAACCATGCCTCAGCCCAACCGAGGCAAGTAGCAAAGCGACCACCCACCGACATGAAGCCACTAGCTGAAATCGAAAAAATAACAGCGAATAAAGCCTCCAAATCCTTCCGCCAAAAAAACAAAGCCTCCCATATATGAGTACCTACCAAATAAAGGTGGGCAACAAATCCCATAAATCTCTCTATGCCTTAATCTCCCTAGATTAATATCCGCTCCCTAATCTAAGGTATCGGGCGCAAGTAGTATTCCTAAATGCAAGCTTAGTGTTTTGGAAAAAATTCTCCTGATTCTAAGCAATCATTTGGCTGCTCCAAACCAGGATGTTGCATCCGGCAAGGCTTTTGCATCGAGGGGTAAACTTGTATAGAAATCGCTATATACCTTATATTTTGACTTCTTTCAAAGAAAAATATACACCCTATATCAAGGAATGGAGGAAGTAACATTAATCCGGTTTGACATGTGGGCCTTCTAAAAACGTTGCAATAATATATCCAATATCGCAACAACACACTGTTGTGGCGATAAGTGTGAAATATTACCACACCTATGTTTTCTATTGCAATATCTATTTTCTATTGCCACAACTAAAGTTCTTCTGGCAATGGAATGAATTCGTGGCAATATATCTAGGCACTTGCCACACATAAAATTTTAGTTGCAATAGTTAATTCCTATTGCCACAAAGGGAGGACCTTCTGGCAATGGAATTAATTTGTGCCAATATATCTAGATAATTGCCACAAATAGGAATTTTGGTGCAATATCTATTTTCTGTTGCCACATAAAAAGACCTTCTAGCAACGGGACAAAATTATGGCGATATATCCAGAATATTGCATCGAATTGTCGTTTTGTTGCAATAACTGTGTTCTAGTGCCACAAAAGAATACCTTATGGCAATGGAACAAAATTGTGGCAATATATCTAGACTGTTGCCACGAACTTGCATTTCGTTGCACTAAATAGCCTCTATCGCAACAATTTGATGGGTTAACGCAACACTACAAAAATTGTGGTAATACACGCTCCAATTACCACAAAACAAAACTTTGTGGTAATACTGCGAATTATTGCAACAAAAACTCGGCGTGGCAATAAATTTTGTTGCAATAGATCGAATTTCCTGTAGTATGAAGATGAACAGAACTACCAAGGAGATGACCAGCAGGACGCCTACGACAACTAGGAGTTTTCTGACGTCAAGCGTTGGCCTGTGGACTAGAGAGTCCCTTTATCTTTACGCTTCCGCTATGAACTTGTGTTTGTTCGTTGATCAATAGATCAACTATTTGTGTAATATGGATCATGTGATTCAAGTTGTAAGACAATATGGTTTGTAATAAATGATGACTATGATATTCGACTATTATGCCTCGCAACAACACTATTCCTGGGATTGCGATGAATGACATAATAGACATCTGGACTTAAAAATCCGGGTGTTGACAAGTTAAGCATAAATTAAATGGGGATGAGGCCTTGCTCTTGTAGAGCTTTGCCTTATGGTAGCTTGCAAGAATATTGGCTTGCCTTGATTGGGGTAGTGATCAAAGTTCTCTTCTTCTTCTTCTTGGTAGAATACCTCCTCCTCTTGATAGTCTCCGGTACTAGCGTTTATAAACGAATACGAGGATACAATCACCAAACCATACTTAAGTAGACTTAATTAGCCTTAATGGCTCACACAAGATGATCTAGCATCATCACTTCATATTTATTCAAAATTATGCTAGGGTTTTCTCACTTAGTGTTAGGAAAATAATTTCCTCTCATTGACATATGGTTCTATTTAGTTTGGAGAAATAATTTCCTCTCATTGAATCTTGTTAAGATTTAATCTCCTCAATTCATAAATGTGAGATCATGGTGACCAAGGTCACTACTTCACATTTATCATTTGAGAGAAAATGATTTAAATGAGATACTTCATCTCATGCAATTTAAATATTACTATGGAGCAAATTAATATCACTAAGTAATTAAATATGAGGTGCTATAAATTAAAGTTGTTACTTCATATTGGATTACTTAGGACAATGGTTTAAATGAGAGAGTAGCTCCATATTATTTTCATAATTAAATTTGGATAATTTAAATGGACTAGAAATAGCCACATAGCCATTGTTTTGCTCTAGCCCATGATCATGTGAAACAACCATATCATATTTTTACATAAACAATTAGAGTATTTGAAATGTGAATTATGAGAATTTGAATCACCTCAAAATTCATTATGGTTAATTTTATAAATTATTTTGAATTCTGAAAACTCTCTGAATTGTTATTTTTACTATTCAAATTCTACAAAAGATCTAGGGTTCAAACCAGTGGGATTAGTTAGAGAATTTTGTAAGGATTCTGGAACATTTTGAAACACCAATTTTGGACTTGTAGATTTGAAACTATTTAAATTCTAGCAAAGGCCAGTATTGAATTTTGCTAAATTGAATAATTCGTGTTTGAATTAAACGGGCTAGGTGGGAAAGCAAATGGGCCGAAATGGTTTGAAGATGGGGAAAGCCAGGCCAACAGCGTTTCTCATGCCGCGGGCCGCCTGACAGGGTGGGACCCAGTGGTCACTGATGACCCACAAGTATAGGGGGTGTATCGTAGTACTTTCGATAAATAAGAGTGTCGAACCCAACGAGGAGCAGAAGGTGTTGACAAGCAGTTTCGATGAAGGATTCACTGTAAATGCTCACAGACAAGTATTCAGGGGGTTTTGATATAGCAGATGAAATAAGTACAAGTAAGTAAAGTGCGAGAGAAATAATTGCAGCGAGTGGCCCAATCCTTTTTAGCACAAAGGACAAGCCTGTTTGTTTACTTATAATGACCAAACGTTCTTGAGGACACACGGGAATTTAGTCTAGTGCTTTCGCTTCATATAGCAGATTAATCTTCATTGTTTTGATAAGTGTTTTGTGGGTGAACCTATGCTAATGTACCGCCCTTCCTAGGACTAATACATACTTGTGATTATACCCCTTGCAAGCATCCGCAACTACAAGAAAGTAATTAAGATAAATCTAACCACAGCCTTAAACTCTGAGATCCTGCTATCCCTCCTGCATCGATATACCAATGGGGGTTTAGGTTTCTGTCACTCCGGCAACCCCGCAATTAGCAACCGAGTACAAGATGCACTCCCCTAGGCCCATAAATGGTGAAGTATCATGTAGTCGACGTTCACATGACACCACTAGAAGAATAACACCACAACTTAAATATCATAACATTGAATATTACTCAACCATAATTCACTACTAACATTTAGACTTCACCCATGTCCTCAAGAACTAAACGAACTACTCACGAGACATCATATGGAACATGATCAGAGGTGATATGATGATGAATAACAATCTGAACATAAACCTTGGTTCAATAGTATCACTCAATAGCATCAATAACAAGTAGAAATCAACACCGGGAGAGTTTCCCCTATCAAACAATCAAGATCCAACCCGAATTGTTACAGCAGTGACGAGGTGCAGCGGTGGAGATGGCGGTGATGATGATGATGATGATGATGATGATGGTGATGATGGAGATGATGTCCAGCTCGATGACGGTGACGATGGCGTCGATTTCCCCCTCCGGGAGGGAATTTCCCCGGCGGATTCCTGCCCGCCGGAGAGCTCTTTTCTCTCTAGTGTTTTCCGCCCCGCAGAGGCGGCTGTGACGATTCGCGACTATCCTCTGGGGCTTAGGTTTTCGGGACGAAGACGTACGCGAAGAAAAGGAGGCGAGAGGGGGCTGTGGGCCCCCTCCTCACAGGGCGGCGCGGCCAGGCCTTGGGCCGCGCCGGCCTATGAGGTGGGCCCACCTCGGGTCCCCTCGGCTCCCCCTTCTGGCTCCCTGCGACTTCTGGAAAAATAGGAATTTTCATATAATTTCCGTCAACTGTTGATCTTCCGAAATATTGCATTCTGACGATGCTTTTTCCAGCAGAATCCTGGCTCCGGTGCGCGATCCCCAAATAATCATGAAACATGCAAAATAGATGAAATAACATAAGTATCATCTCCAAATATGAAATATATCAATGAATAACAGAAAATTATGATATAACATAGTGATGCAAAATGGACGTATCAACTCCCCCCAAGCTTAGACTTCGCTTGTCCCCAAGCAAAACTGAACTCGGTAAACAAGACCACATGTTTATGGAGTGAGGAGTCGATAAATAAAATACGGACAAGAAGCATCATATTCATTCACACAAGACATTCTAATAAACAATTTCCTCATATAATTCAACTTGAAACAAGTGGAAGGTAATCACAAATAAAGGTGCATAAGGAATCATAATTGGTGATGGCAAACTTTGTTCTTGGTCAGAGAATAGTTAACAGATTATACTTATCTATTGAGCAGTGCTCCCATATTAAAGTTTATAATAAACTTGCATACTCAATCATAGTAATCTTCTCATAATCATCGATAACTTTCAAAGCTGTATTCATTCAGATAAAATTTGTACTAAACAAGGAAAAGTAAAAGGCATAATGAAATAGATCACAATATAAATGGTTTGATCACAACAACTCAAATGCTTGCCTGAGATGGAGGGAAATAGGTTTACTGACTCAACATAAAGTAAAAGACAGGCCCTTCGCAGAGGGAAGTAGGGATTAAATCATGTGCTAGAGCTTTTCAAGTTTTGAAATCATATAGAGAGCATAAAAGTAAAGTTTTGAGAGGTGTTTGTTGTTGTCAACGACTGGTAGCGGGTACTCTAACCCCCTTGCCAGACAAACTCTCAAAGAGCGGCTCCCATAAAGTTTTATTTTTGGTTGACACTCCTTCCAACCTCTGCTTTCACAAACCATGGCTAACCGAATCCTCGGGTGCCTGCCAGCAATCTCATACCATGAAGGAGTGTCTTTTTATTTTAGTTTTATTTAGATGACACTCCTCCCCACCTTTGCTTTCTCAAGCCATGGCTAACCGAATCCTCGGGTGCCTGCCAGCAATCACATACCATGGAGGAGTGTCTATTTGTAAAATTACGAAAGTTAATTAATTTGGGACTGGGAACCCCCATTGCCAGCTCTTTTTGCAAAGTTATTAGATAAGTGGATGAAGCCACTAGTCCATTGGTGAAAGTTGCCCAACAAGATTGAAAGATAAAACACCACATATTTCCTCATGAGCTATAAAACATTGACACAAAATAAGGGACGATAAATTTTGAATTGTTTAAAGGTAGCACATGAAGTATTTACTTGGAGTGGCGCAAAATACCACATAGTAGGTAGTTATGGTGGACACACATGGCATTGGTTTTGGGTTAAAAGTTTGGATGTACGAGAAGTATTCCCTCTCGGTACAGGTCTTTGGCTAGCAAGGTTAATTAGCAAGCATAAGAGTCGAGGGAAACAAACAAATATACATGTGATATAAACAATCATGCATCTTACTTGTAAGCACAAACAATTTTAACTTCAGAATACTAAGCTAAGAACTAGCAAGAAAGATAATAACATATCTACATGTATTTCCTCTTCTCTACTTAAAACTCAAAGTGTTGTTGCTATTGACCAATGCTAAGTTTGCCAAAACCAAATAGATTTACTCAATGCTCCCAAAGTTATACCCCTACTAACAACAAGATCAATCATATAATAGAGATTGCAAACTAAAATAAGATGTGCAATATGTAAATGATAGAACTTCTCATTAATATTCCATAACGATAACTCACACCAAGGGATACATAGATAACCAACTAAAGAGAGATACTTCCATACCGCAACACATCTTATATGATAACTTCCCTACTCATGATATGACACTACTTGAAAGTAAAAAGATAAAATATAGTGATGATGTGATACCGCGGCACTCCCCCAAGCTTGGAACAAACCAAGGGGATGCCAAATACCGATGATGAATTATTCCTTCGGTGATGATGATGAATCTTTGCCATCATCGGACTTCCAAGGAAGAGGCTCTCCATCAACAAAAGACATCTTGGTCTCCTGAATCCTGAAACTAGCAGCATAACTTATGCGTTTAAACCTGTTTTCATACTCACAGTTTTGATTCTGAACATCATAGAGTTGAGCTTGGAGTTTGTTGGTGGTGTCGTGAAGCGAGAAGATATCGTCCCACAACTTTGCAGTCTCCTTCTTGTGTCCATCAATAAGTTCAGACACAATCTTGTGAAAGATGTCCACTTCACGCTCAGCCATCTTCTTGTAATTGAAGACCTCTTGTTCTAGTTTCTCCACCCTGTCTTCCAAGCTTCCTTCTCCTTTAGGACCCTGGACATCTTTGATCTGCAACTCTCCATCTACGGGCAGCAATTCCTTGGGGTGCATCTTCAGGTCGTTCATGTACGGGTTGACGACGTCCTCAAAGAAGCTGTCCTTCGGAGTTCCCGACGAAGACATGGTGGATCTAGATCCGAAGCAGATCCTGGCAGAAAACAGCTCAAAACAAAACACGGCGAGAAAACGATATACGGACCTCCAGGGGTCCGGGAGATTATATAGCAAAAAATTTCACGACAAACGGAAGGTACCAGGTCGAACCAGAGTCGGAGAGGGGTGACGAGGCGGCCTCCCCACAGGGCGGCGTGGCCAGGCTGGGGCCCGCGCCGGCCTGTGGGGGCACGCCCTCGTGCGTCTCCTCCACTCCGTTTCGATCTCGTAAATTTTCATATTTCCCAAAAACAGCAAAAACATTGTTCGGAAAGTAAAACGCGGACTTTTTCTTACCAGAACTGTTACCTATTCAAAGTCGAACTCTGCAGAAGTGTCAGTTTGACCTTTGATGAAGGCTTCCGGAGTTACCACTTGAATAACATCAACATCTTCATTATAAGAATCTCCAGAAATATAGTGCTTGAGTCTTTGTCCATTCACTACTTGTGTGGCATCACTTTGCAGAGAGCTAATTTTAATTGCCCCTGAACGATACACCTCCACAATAACATATGGTCCTTCCCACTTTGAAAGCAACTTACCTGCAAAGAATCTGAGACGAGACCGATACAATAGGACTTTATCCCCAACATTAAATTCTCTTTTGATAATTCTTCTATCATGCCATTTCTTAACTTTCTCCTTAAAGAGTTTAGCATTTTCATATGCTTCACTTCTCCATTCATCGAAAGAACTCAATTGTAGCAGTCTCTTCTTACCAGCAAGTTTGAAATCTTTATTAAGTTCTCTCACAGCCCAATAAGCTTTGTACTCTAGTTCTAAAGGTAAATGACATGCTTTTCCATAAACCATTTTATAAGGTGACATACCCATGGGATTTTTATAAGCAGTTCTATAAGCCCATAGTGTTTCCTTCAATTTAATAGCCCAGTTCTTTCTAGATTTATTAACAGTCTTTTGCAAGATAGATTTAATCTCTCTATTTGATAATTCTACTTGCCCACTAGTTTGAGGATGATAGGCAGAAGCAATTCTATGATTAATACCATATTTAGCAAGAGTTTTTCTAAAACCTCCATGAATAAAATGAGAACCTCCATCAGTCATAATATATCTAGGTACCCCAAATCTAGGAAAAATAATATCTAAAAGCATTTTCAAAGAACTCTCACCATTAGCACTTTTTGTGGGTATAGCTTCCACCCATTTAGTAACATAATCAACAGCAACAAGTATATGAGTGTTACCTTCTGAAGAAGTGAAAGGACCCATGAAGTCAAATCCCCAAAAATCGAATGGTTCAATAACAAGAGTATAATTCATAGGCATTTCATTGCGTCTGGAGATATTACCAACCCATTGACATTCATCACAAGATAAAATAAACTTCCTTGCATCTTTGAAGAGAGTTGGCCAATAAAAACCTGATTGTAGAACCTTTTGCGCAGTTCTATCTCCGGCGTGATGTCCTCCATAAGCACTACCATGACATTTACTCAATATCTCTTGTTGTTCATATTCAGGAACACATCTTCGCATAATACCATCCACTCCTTCTTTATAAAAGTGTGGGTCATCCCAAAAATAATGTCTCAAGTCATAAAAGAATTTCTCCTTTGCTGAGCTGAAAAGGTTGGAGGCAAGTACTTGGAAACAATAAAGTTAGCATAATCAGCGTACCAAGGACTATCTCGCGAGCTCACCTTTATTACAGCCAATTGTTCATTTGGAAAACTATCATTAACAGGAACAGGATCATAAGCTATATTTTCCAATCTAGACAAATTATCAGCAACAGGATTATCGGCACCTTTCCTATCTATAATATGTAAATCAAATTCTTGCAAAAGAAGTACCCATCTAATAAGCCTTGGCTTAGCATCTTTCTTTGTCATAAGGTATCTAATTGGAGCATGATCAGTATGAATTGTAACTTTCGAATCAACAATATAGGATCTAAACTTATCACAAGCAAAGACTACAGCTAATAATTCTTTTTCCGTTGTAGCATAATTTCTTTGAGCAGCATCAAGAGTTTTGCTAGCATAATGAATAACATTTAATTTCTTATCTACTCGCTGTCCAAGAACAGCGCCAACAGCAAAATCACTAGCATCACACATAATTTCAAAAGGTAAATTCCAATCAGGAGGTTCAACTACAGGAGCATTTCTTAAGGCTTTCTTTAGAGTTTCAAAAGCTTCCTTAAAATCATCATCAAAAACAAAAGGTACATCTTTTTGAAGAAGATTAGTAAGAGGCTTTGAAATCTTAGAAAAGTCTTTAATAAATCTCCTATAAAACCCAGCATGACCAAGAACACTACAAATACCTTTAACATCCCTAGGATAGGGCATCTTCTCAATTGCTTCAACTTTAGCTCTATCAACTTCAATACCTCTCTCGGAAATTTTATGTCCCAATACAATTCCTTCATTAACCATAAAGTGGCACTTCTCCCAATTAAGAACAAGGTTAGTTTCTTCACATCTCTGCAATACTTTATCGAGGTTTCGCAAGCAATTATCAAAGGAATTCCCATAGACAGAAAAATCATCCATGAATACCTCTACAATACTCTCACAAAAGCCATGAAAAATAGCAGACATGCATCTTTGAAAAGTAGCAGGAGCATTACATAAACCAAAAGGCATACGTCTATAAGCATAAGTTCCATAGGGACAAGTGAAAGTGGTTTTCTCTTGATCTTTAGTTTTAACAGCAATTTGTGAAAACCCAGAATAACCATCAAGAAAGCAAAAATGAGTATTTTTAGACAACCTCTCTAACATTTGATCAATAAAGGGTAAAGGGTAATGATCTTTCTTAGTAACTTTATTAACTTTTCGATAATCAATGCACATTCTATACCCTACAACTACTCTTTGAGGGATGAGCTCATCATTATCATTAGGCACAACAGTCATTCCTCCCTTCTTAGGAACACAATTCACAGGACTAACCCATCTACTATCAGCAATAGGATATATAATACCAGCTTCAAGAAGTTTTAATACCTCATTCCTTACCACATCCTTCATCTTTGGAATTAGACGACGCTGATGTTCAACAACAGGCTTCGCATCATCTTCCATATTGATAGCATGTTGGCAAATAGAGGGAGAAATCCCCTTCAAATCATCAAGAGTGTAGCCAATAGCTCCTCGGTGTTTCTTCAATATTTCCAATAACCTTTCTTCCTCAATCTCTGAAAGCTTAGAACTAATAATAACAGGATATATTTTCTTATCATCAATATGAGCATATTTAAGATTATCAGGCAATGGTTTTAAATCAAAAACAGGATCTTCCTTTAGTGGTGGTGTTGTGCCTAAATCTTCAACTGGCAAGTCATGTTTAAGAATAGGTTGACGAAGGAAAATTTCATCAAGCTCATTTCTTTCTTCCCTAAAGACTTCACTCTCACTATTCTCCAAATGTTGCTGCAAAGGATTATTAGGAGCAAGAGCAATAGACACACACTGTTCAACTCTAAAATCATTATTAGGCAAATCAGCTTTATAAGGAGTTTTGGCAAATTTAGAGAAATTAAACTCATAAGATTCACCAGCAAATTTAGTAACAATCTTTTCCTTCTTGCAATCTATAACAGCTCCACAAGTATTTAGGAATGGTCTACCAAAAATAATAGGACAATACTTACTAGCAGCAGAACCAAGTACCAGAAAGTCAGCAGGATATTTAATCTTACCACACAGAACTTCCACATCTCGAACAATACCAATAGGAGAGATAGTTTCTCTATTAGCTAGCCGAATAACCACATCAATATCTTCAAGTTCACAAGAACCAATTTCATGCATGATCTCCATATAAAGCTCATAAGGAATGGCGCTAATACTTGCACCAATGTCACATAAACCATAATAACAATGATCACCAATTCTAACAGAGAGCATAGGAACACTAGCTTTCCTAGACTTATTAGGATGCGAAACAATATTAGAAGCATCTTCACAAAAAATAATATGACCATCTTCTACATTTTCAGTCACAAGATCTTTAACTATTGCAACAGCAGGTTCAACCTTAATTTGTTCTTCAGGTTCTATAGGTTTCTTTGCACTTTTATTAACCGCACTAGATATAACAGAGTACTCCTTCATTTTAGCAGGGAAAGGAGTTTTTTCAATATAAGCTTCAGGAAGAATATGATCAACAGTTTCAATTATAGCACATTTATTTATAGATGGATCAATTTTATCTTTATATGGTTCATGATACTTATAAAAATTCTTCCTAGGCAATTCAAAGTGAGATGCAAAAGCTTTATAAAGATTTACAACGACTTGAGAATCAAGACCATAAGAGCACTAATATTACGAAATTTATCAGTATCCATAAAAACTTCAATGCATTTATAATCAAAGTTTATACCTGACTCTCTATCTTTGTCGTTCTCCCATCCTTCAGTATTCTCCTGGATCCGATCAAGAAGGTCCCTTTTAAACTCTTCTTTATTGTGTGTAAATGATCCAGAACAAGAAGTATCCAGCAGAGTCTTATCTTGAAAAGACAATCTTGCATAGAAATTATCAATAATAATATTACCAGGAAGCTCATGAATGGGGCATTTGAGCATTAAAGACTTCAATCTCCCCCAAGCTTGGGCAATACTTTCTCCATCATGAGGCCAGAAATTATATATGCGGTTCCGATCTTTGTGAATTTCACTTGGAGGATAGAATTTGGAATAAAATAAAGGCACAATGTCCTCCCAATTAAGAGAATCCCTATTCTTCAGCAATTTATACCAGTGCGCTGCTTTACCAGACAACGATATAGAGAATAGTTTCTTTCTAACTTCATCCATAGCAATACCTGCACATTTGAATAACCCGCATAATTCATGTAAAAACAGTAAATGATCACCAGGATGGACAGTTCCATCCCCTTCATAGCGGTTATCCACAATACGTTCAATAATTTTCATAGGTATTTTATATGGTATTACTTCCTCACCTGGCGCCTCATCCACTACCGTTGCAGTAGTAGTAGATTTCCCAAATAGAAATTCAAGAGAAGATCTCTCCATAATGACTTATAGCAGCAGGCAGAAATAAAATCAGCACGTACAGTAAAGGTTTTCCTTACCAATTCCACTTACCAATAGCGCTTCACTCCCCGGCAACGGCGCCAGAAAATAGTCTTGATGACCCACAAGTATAGGGGGTGTATCGTAGTACTTTCGATAAATAAGAGTGTCGAACCCAACGAGGAGCAGAAGGTGTTGACAAGCAGTTTCGATGAAGGATTCACTGTAAATGCTCACAGACAAGTATTCAGGGGGTTTTGATATAGCAGATGAAATAAGTACAAGTAAGTAAAGTGCGAGAGAAATAATTGCAGCGAGTGGCCCAATCCTTTTTAGCACAAAGGACAAGCCGGTTTGTTTACTTATAATGACCAAACGTTCTAGAGGACACACGGGAATTTAGTCTAGTGCTTTCGCTTCATATAGCTGATTAATCTTCATTGTTTTGATAAGTGTTGTGTGGGTGAACCTATGCTAATGTACCGCCCTTCCTAGGACTAATACATACTTGTGATTATACCCCTTGCAAGCATCCGCAACTACAAGAAAGTAATTAAGATAAATCTAACCACAGCCTTAAACTCTGAGATCCTGGTATCCCTCCTGCATCGATATACCAACGGGGGTTTAGGTTTTTGTCACTCCGGCAACCCCGCAATTAGCAACCGAATACAAGATGCACTCCCCTAGGCCCATAAATGGTGAAGTATCATGTAGTCGACGTTCACATGACACCACTAGAAGAATAACACGACAACTTAAATATCATAACATTGAATATTACTCAACCATAATTCACTACTAACATTTAGACTTCACCCATGTCCTCAAGAACTAAACGAACTACTCATGAGACATTATATGGAACATGATCAGAGGTGATATGATGATGAATAAAAATCTGAACATAAACCTTGGTTCAATAGTTTCACTCAATAGCATCAATAACAAGTAGAAATCAACACCGGGAGAGTTTCCCCTATCAAACAATCAAGATCCAACCCGAATTGTTACAGCGGTGACGAGGTGCAGCGGTGGAGATGGCGGTGATGATGATGATGATGATGATGGTGATGATGATGGAGATGATGTCCAGCTCGATGACGGTGACGATGGCGTCGATTTCCCCCTCCGGGAGGGAATTTCCCCGACGGATTCCTGCCCGCCGGAGAGCTCTTTTCTCTCTGGTGTTTTCCGCCCCGCAGAGGCGGTTGTGACGATTCGCGACTATCCTCTGGGGCTTAGGTTTTCGGGACGAAGACGTACGCGAAGAAAAGGAGGCGAGAGGGGGCTGTGGGCCCCCTCCTCACAGGGCGGCGCGGCCAGGCCTTGGACCGCGCCGGCCTATGAGGTGGGCCCACCTCGGGTCCCCTCGGCTCCCCCTTCTGGCTCCCTTCGACTTCTGGAAAAATAGGAATTTTAATATAATTTTCGTCAACTGTTGATCTTCCGAAATATTGCATTCTGACGGTGCTTTTTCCAGCAGAATCCTGGCTCCGGTGCGCGATCCCCAAATAATCATGAAACATGCAAAATAGATGAAATAACATAAGTATCATCTCCAAATATGAAATATATCAATGAATAACAGCAAATTATGATATAAAATAGTGATGCAAAATGGACGTATCAGTCACTGTGATTTAATCGCCGAAGCGGTACCTTTGATCATGGGCCGCTGGATTAGAACGGCGATCGACGGTCGAGCTTCGTCGTCGTCGTCGACGAGAAGGGCGTACTGGCACGACGGAGGTAGGGGGTCGGCGGCGAGCTGGGGCTCCAGCGATCAACGGCGAAGAGGCAGGGTGATGTTGCGGACGATGGGGAAGCCAATGGTGGTCGCGGCAGCGTCGGGGGTAGAAGAATTCGACGACGCCTTCTGCTTCTGCTCCGGCGGACTCCAGCGATTAATTAGCACGCTACGGGTGAAATTGGAAGGTGGCTGAGCTCGAGAAGGCTTAAGGAGATGAGAGGAGGCGAGTGGAGTGAGGATTGGAGGCGCGGGTGCTGCGAGGGTGCCGGCAAGGTCGACCATGGATGCGACGCTTCCGAGGTGCGAAGGGGCAAGGAGAAGGGTGCGTGAGATAGGCGACGTCTAGGCGGTGCTGGCGAGCGTGATGGCACGGCGAATGATGGTCTGAGGCAGGCTGGCGACGCTGGAGTCCTTGCAGAACCGTGGCGGCGGGGGTTTGATCATGGCGACGGCGACGGGTCCTCCGCAGGCGATTGAGCATGTCTAGCATGTAGCTGGTGGTACGGTGACGCTCGATGCAGAAGTAGAGGCTTAGGGGAGGACGGAGGCGATGGCACGACGGCGTGCTCTGGCGCGTCCAGTACGTGTCTGGGCGTGTCCTGGCATGGTCTGGGCGCGTTTGGGCGCGTACGGGCGTGTCACGTTCCGGGCGTGTGTGTGCTCTCCGTGGCCAATGGCGGGAATGGTGACGATCAGGGTTGCCAGGAGGTGTTGTTGGACATGATGAAAGTGAGAGGAGGGATCTGAGATAAAGGAGAGCAAGGGTGGCCGGCATGGGGACGGCATGGAGAAGAAAAGGCTCTCTCCTCACTTTAATCAACAAGAGCAAGTACATGCACTGATGCAGGGGATGCAGGAGATCAAAATGATCACAAACCAAAAGTGGTTTAGTCCAAAACCCACTGGACAAAGAGGTGTGTGTCAATTCCAGAATTGTGCCAGCAATGTGTTCGACGAAATGGCCGCATGAAACTTTTATTCGAATTTTGAAATTATTTTTGGTGCATTTCATTTAAATAATTATTGGAGTGGAATGGTGATGGTGGTGGTCAATTTGGCGCTGGTTTGCAAGATTTCAAATTTGGGTTCATCTTCTCCTTGTTTCAAATTCTCCTCTTGTCATCTCTTTTCTGGTCAACCTAGGCAGAGTCAATCCTAGTGGTCAACATCAAAATGGTTCACGTTGACATGGTCTTGGATGAGGTGGAAAGTTTTGACCAAGTTTGGTTTAAGAATATTCCAAACCAGGGGTGCAAAGTGGGTATGATATTAAAAAGTATCAAAGTGACCATGATCACATGTAATTAAATTTTGATTTTTCCTTTGATTTGATTTGTGTTTCTTGGATGCAAAAGTGTTTGTTATTGATATCTAAGTGTCTCTCAAGCAAAGGCACAAGCAAAGTTGGTCTTGGTTAAAGATTTGCATATTTGGCTAAAAGTGTATGAGAGTAAAAATGGCATTTTCTCACTATTTTATTTTTCTCTATTTGATTTGATTTTTCTTGGCTCAAAAGTGATTCTTATTAGTTTAGGAACATTTCCAAACCATTGAAACAATTCCAAAAGGCCTAGTTCAAAGATTTGCAAAAATGGCCATAAACACATAAGAGGTGAAATTCCAATTTTCCTTATTTTCCTCTTTTGTTCCCCTTGCTTTACTTGGGCATGGTTGAGGGTCAATTTAGTGTGAGATTAAGTTTAGAGATGGTTTCACACCATTTGGGCAAGGTAGGAGTGCATAGGACAAGATCTGATAAAATGGCTAAGTGCCACATATGCTTCTATGCATATGTTTAATTTCTTTTTATTTGTTTTTGTTTCACCTTGGTCTTGATTGGGGAACTACTAGATTGGGTTTGTTGATGTTTTCAAAACATCTAATCAAGGTAGAAAAGCCTAGGTAAAATTTTTACCAAAATAGCCATAGGCACATAGGCCTTTTTCTTATTTAAATTCTTTTTTATTTTATTTTAACTTGGATGGTGAAAAGGATAGGGTTTAGGGTTTAAGATCATTTCAAAATACTTCAACAAACAATTATGGCAATAACACAAGAATTAAGCATGCTCACCATGTATCCAACTAAATTTAATAAAAGTTTTTGTTGGTTCCAAAATTTGGAAAAAGGGAAATTCATTTTCTTTGTTTTGTAATTTTTGGGATGTTACACATACTCTAGTATAGGCACCTCCCCCATGAGTTTGGCCTCCCAGTGAAGACAAACCGTCAACCTGGGAACTACACATGGCTTGGGTAGGACGTTCACCTCATTTCACCTCATTTCACTTTCAACGTAGGCAGCCTCGGCGTAACCCCTATGACGCTTGTTTAGAGGGAACCCATACTAAAATACATAAACTTCCAGTTAAGCCCTACCCATAATCAGTTATTGTGGGGGTACTTATAAAATTGGAATGGTATCGCATCCGAACCCAATCGTCAGTTTTTGTCAAATTCAACATGTCATTCAAGTCACATTCACCTTCAAAATCTTTCAATATAATGACTCATCATTCCAAGGTTTTCAAAGTCATTTGATTCACGTACATGTTCCCATCTAGAGTAGTCAATTTTAGTTTTTTAGCACTAGCCACTAGTCATGAGGGGTGCTAACTAGCTTATAGCTTTCTAGGCTAAGTGTGATGCTCTTGTACTACTCCTTATTTAGACCAAGGTTAATCATGAATCAAAAATAAACTTTGATAAACCAAAGCCAAAAACTTGTGAGGTAAAAAACTTGGGTTGGGATCAATAAACATAAAGTAATATGTAATGGTGCCTTGCTCTAGGATAGCTTTGCACTTAAGGTAGCTTGCAAGAGTATAGCTTGCCTTGAGTGGTACAGTGATCAAAGTTTTCTTCTTCTTCCTCGAAGTAGACCTCCTCCTCCTGGTATTCCTTGGTACTAGCGTCTATAAACGGATGATGTCTACGTTCCCCCTCCTTTCCTGTAGACAGTGTTGGGCCTCCAAGAGCAGAGGTTTGTAGAACAGCAGCAAGTTTTCCCTTAAGTGGATCACCCAAGGTTTATCGAACTCAGGGAGGAAGAGGTCAAAGATATCCCTCTCATGCAACCCTGCAACCACAAAGCAAGAAGTCTCTTGTGTCCCCAACACACCTAATAGGTGCACTAGTTCGGCGAAGAGATAGTGAAATACAGGAGGTATGACTAAGTATGAGCAGTAGCAACGGTGCCAGAAAATAGCTTGCTGGCGTGTAGTTGATGGTGGTAGTATTGCAGCAGTAGTAACACAGTGAAACAGTAAACAAGCAGTAGTAACGCAGCAGTATTTAGGAACAAGGCCTAGGGATTACACTTTCACTAGTGGACACTCTCAACATTGATCACATAACAGAATAGATAAATGCATACTCTACACTTTTGTTGGATGATGAACGCATTGCGTAGGATTACACGAACCCTCAATGCCGGAGTTAACAAGCTCCACAATTTATTCATATTTAAGTAACCTTATAGTGTAAGATAGATCAACACAACCAAATAGATCACATCAATACCATCATAGTAATAGTTAACTTCACAATCCATAAGAGATCACGATCATAAACTAAGCCAAGAACTACATGATGCACACCCTGTCCACTTTACACCATGCAGGAGGAATAGAATACTTTAATAACATCACTAGAGTAGCACATAGATGAATTGTGATACAAAACTCATATGAATCTCAATCATGTAAAGCAGCTCATGAGATCATTGTATTGAAGTACATAGAAGAGAGATTAACCACATAGCTACCGGTACAGCCCCGAGCCTCGATGGAGAACTACTCCCTCCTCATGGGAGCAGCAGCGGTGATGAAGATGGCGGTGGAGATGGCAGCGGTGTCGATGGAGAAGCCTTCCGGGGGCACTTCCCCGTCCCGGCGGCGTGCCGGAACAGAGACTCCTGTCCCCCAGATCTTGGCTTCGCGATGGCGGCGGCTCTGGAAGGTTTCTGTAGTTTCGTCGAACGCCTCAGGGTTTTCGCGACGGAGGCTTTATATAGGCGAAGAGGCGGCGCAGGAGGGCTGACAGGGGGGCCAAACTATAGGGCGGCGCGGCCCCCCCTCTGGCCGCGCCAGCCTGTAGTTTGGTGGGCCTGTGGCCCCCCTCTGACCTCTCTGGTGTGTTCTGGATGCTTCCGGGGATTCTAAGATCTTTGGCGTTGATTTCGTCCGATTCCGAGAATATTTCGTTACTAGGATTTCTGAAACCAAAAACAGCAGAAAACAGGAACTGGCACTTCGGCATCTTGTTAATAGGTTAGTTCCAGAAAATGCACGAATATGACATAAAGTGTGCATAAGACATGTAGAAATCATCAATAATGTGGCATGGAACATAAGAAATTATCGATACGTCGGAGACGTATCAGCATCCCCAAGCTTAGTTCTGCTCGTCCCGAGCAGGTAAAACGATAACACAGATAATTTCTGGAGTGACATGCCATCATAACCTTGATCATACTATTTGTAAAGCATATGTAGTGAATGCAGCGATCAAAACAATGTATATGACATGAGTAAACAAGTGAATCATAAAGCAAAGACTTTTCATGAATAGCACTTCAAGACAAGCATCAATAAGTCTTGCATAAGAGTTAACTCATAAAGCAATAATTCAAAGTAAAGGTATTGAAGCAACACAAAGGAAGATAAAGTTTCAGCGGTTGCTTTCAACTTGTAACATGTATATCTCATGGATAGTTGTCAATGCAAAGTAATATAACAAGTGCAATATGCAAGTATGTAGGAATCAATGCACAGTTCACACAAGTGTTTGCTTCTTGAGGTGGAGAGAAATAGGTGAACTGACTCAACAATAAAAGTAAAAGAATGACCCTTCGCAGAGGGAAGCATCGATTGCTATATTTGTGCTAGAGCTTTGATTTTGAAAACATAAAGAGAGCATAAAAATAAAGTTTTGAGAGGTGTATGTTGTTGTCAACGAATGGTAGCGGGTACTCTAACCCCCTTGCCAGACAAACCTTCAAAGAGCGGCTCCCATTTTATTTTATTTTGGATGGCACTCCTTCCAACCTTTCTTTCACAAACCATGGCTAACCGAATCCTCGGGTGCCTGCCAACAATCTCATACCATGAAGGAGTGCCTTTTTATTTTAGTTTTATTATGATGACACTCCTCCCAACCTTTGCTTACACAAGCCATGGCTAACCGAATCCTTCGGGTGCCGTCCAACAATCACATACCATGGAGGAGTGTCTATTTTTGTTAATTAATTTGGGACTGGGAATCCCATTGCCAGCTCTTTTTGCAAAATTATTGGACAAGCGGATGAAGCCACTAGTCCATTGGTGAAAGTTTCCCAACAAGATTGAAAGATAAACACCACATACTTCCTCATGAGCTATAAAACATTGACACAAATCAGAGGTGATAAATTTTGAATTGTTTAAAGGTAGCACTCAAGCAATTTACTTTGGAATGGCGGAAAATACCATGTAGTAGGTAGGTATGGTGGACACAAATGGCATAGTGGTTGGCTCAAGTATTTGGATGCATGAGAAGTATTCCCTCTCGATACAAGGTTTAGGCTAGCAAGGTTATTTGAAACAAACACAAGGATGAACCGGTGCAGCAAAACTCACATAAAAGACATATTGTAAACATTATAAGAATCTACACCGTCTTCCTTGTTGTTCAAACTCAATACTAGAAATTATCTAGACCTTAGAGAAACCAAATATGCAAACCAAATTTTAGCATGTTCTATGTATTTCTTCATTAATGGGTGCAAAGTATATGATGCAAGAGCTTAAACATGAGCACAACAATTGCCAAGTATCACATTACCCAAGACATTATAGCAATTACTACATGTATTATTTTCCAATTCCAACCATATAACAATTTAACGAAGAAGAAACTTCGCCATGAATACTAAAAGCTAAGAACACATGTGTTCATACGAACCAGCGGAGCGTGTCTCTCTCCCACACAAGCATGATGTAATCCAATTTATTCAAACACAAACAAAAACAAAAACAAACCGACGCTCCAAGCAAAGCACATAAGATGTGATGGAATAAAAATATAGTTTCAGGGGAGGAACCTGATAATGTTGTCGATAAAGAAGGGGATGCCTTGGGCATCCCCAAGCTTAGACGCTTGAGTCTTCTTAATATATGCAGGGGTGAACCACCGGGGCATCCCCAAGCTTAGAGCTTTCACTCTCCTTGATCATAGTATATCATCCTCCTCTCTTGACCCTTGAAAACTTCCTCCACACCAAACTCGAAACAACTCATTAGAGGGTTAGTGCACAATAAAAATTAACATATTCAGAGGTGACACAATCATTCTTAACACTTCTGGACATTGCATAATGCTACTGGACATTAATGGATCAAAGAAATTCATCCAACATAGCAAAAGAGGCAATGCGAAATAAAAGGCAGAATCTGTCAAAACAGAACAGTTCGTATTGACGAATTTTAAAATGGCACCAGACTTGCTCAAATGAAAATTCTCAAATTGAATGAAAGTTGCGTACATATCTGAGGATCATGCACGTAAATTGGCTTAATTTTCTGAGCTACCTACAGGGAGGTAGACCCAGATTCGTGACAGCAAAGAAATCTGGAACTGTGCAGTAATCCAAATCTAGTACTTACTTTTCTATCAACGACTTTACTTGGCACAACAAAACACAAAACTAAGATAAGAAGAGGTTGCTACAGTAGTAAACAACTTCCAAGACACAAAATAAAAACAAATTACTGTAGCAAAATAACACATGGGTTATCTCCCAAGAAGTTCTTTTCTTTATAGCCATTAAGATGGGCTCAGCAGTTTTAATGATGCACTCGCAAGAAATAGTATTTGAAGCAAAAAGAGAGCATCAAAAGGCAAGTATGAAACAAATTTAAGCCTAACATGCTTCCTATGCATAGGAATCTTGTAAATAAACAAGTTCAAGAAGCATAATGCAACAAGCATAGAAAGATAAAACAAGTATAGCTTCAAAAATTTCAGCACATAGAGAGGTGTTTTAGTAACATGAAAATTTCTACAACCATATTTTCCTCTCTCATAATAACTTTCAGTAGCAACATGAGCAAACTCAACAATATAACTATCACATAAAGCATTCTTATCATGAGTCTCATGCATAAAATTATTACTCTCCACATAAGCATAATCAATTTTATTAGTAATAGTGGGAGCAAATTCAACAAAGTAGCTATCATTATTATTCTCATCAAGTGTTGGAGGCATAGTATAATCACAACAAAATTTACTCTCCATAGTAGGTGGTACCAAAAGACTACTATCATTATAATCATCATAAATAGGAGGCAAAGTATCATCAAAGAAAATTTTCTCCTCAATGCTTGGTGGACTAAAAAGATCATGCTCATCAAAACCAGCTTCCCCAAGCTTAGAATTTTCCATATCATTAGCAACAATGGTGTTCAAAGTATTCATGCTAACATGTTCCATGGGTTTTTTAATTTTCGCATTAAACCATTCATGTCTTGACTCAGGAAATAGTACAAAGAGCTCACAGATGTTTTCCATTATGCCTAACTAGTGTAAACAAGAAACAAAAAGTTGCAATTGCAGGATCTAAAGGAAATAGCTTCGAGCACAAACACAATGGCGCCAGAAAAGTACTTTACCTAGAACCGGATTATGAGTGCCTTTTACCTTTCCTCCCCGGCAACGGCGCCAGAAAAGTGCTTGATGTCTACGTTCCCCCTCCTTTCCTGTAGACAGTGTTGGGCCTCCAAGAGCAGAGGTTTGTAGAACAGCAGCAAGTTTTCCCTTAAGTGGATCACCCAAGGTTTATCGAACTCAGGGAGGAAGAGGTCAAAGATATCCCTCTCATGCAACCCTGCAACCACAAAGCAAGAAGTCTCTTGTGTCCCCAACACACCTAATAGGTGCACTAGTTCGGCGAAGAGATAGTGAAATACAGGTGGTATGACTAAGTATGAGCAGTAGCAACGGTGCCAGAAAATAGCTTGCTGGCGTGTAGTTGATGGTGGTAGTATTGCAGCAGTAGTAACACAGTGAAACAGTAAACAAGCAGTAGTAACGCAGCAGTATTTAGGAACAAGGCCTAGGGATTACACTTTCACTAGTGGACACTCTCAACATTGATCACATAACAGAATAGATAAATGCATACTCTACACTTTTGTTGGATGATGAACGCATTGCGTAGGATTACACGAACCCTCAATGCCGGAGTTAACAAGCTCCACAATTTATTCATATTTAAGTAACCTTATAGTGTAAGATAGATCAACACAACCAAATAGATCACATCAATACCATCATAGTAATAGTTAACTTCACAATCCATAAGAGATCACGATCATAAACTAAGCCAAGAACTACATGATGCACACCCTGTCCACTTTACACCATGCAGGAGGAATAGAATACTTTAATAACATCACTAGAGTAGCACATAGATGAATTGTGATACAAAACTCATATGAATCTCAATCATGTAAAGCAGCTCATGAGATCATTGTATTGAAGTACATAGAAGAGAGATTAACCACATAGCTACCGGTACAGCCCCGAGCCTCGATGGAGAACTACTCCCTCCTCATGGGAGCAGCAGCGGTGATGAAGATGGCGGTGGAGATGGCAGCGGTGTCGATGGAGAAGCCTTCCGGGGGCACTTCCCCGTCCCGGCGGCGTGCCGAAACAGAGACTCCTGTCCCCCAGATCTTGGCTTCGCGATGGCGGCGGCTCTGGAAGGTTTTTGTAGTTTCGTCGAACGCCTCAGGGTTTTCGCGACGGAGGCTTTATATAGGCGAAGAGGCGGCACAGGAGGGCTGACAGGGGGGCCAAACTATAGGGCGGCGCGGCCCCCCCTCTGGCCACGCCAGCCTGTAGTTTGGTGGGCCTGTGGCCCCCCTCTGACCTCTCTGGTGTGTTCTGGATGCTTCCGGGGATTCTAAGATCTTTGGCGTTGATTTCGTCCGATTCCGAGAATATTTCGTTACTAGGATTTCTGAAACCAAAAACAGCAGAAAACAGGAACTGGCACTTCGGCATCTTGTTAATAGGTTAGTTCCAGAAAATGCACGAATATGACATAAAGTGTGCATAAGACATGTAGAAATCATCAATAATGTGGCATGGAACATAAGAAATTATCGATACGTCGGAGACGTATCAACGGATACGAGGTATAAAATCACCAAACAAATCTTAAGGGCTAGACTAAACACACAAATGGTTCACACAAGCTATTCTAGCATCACATTCTTATTCACATGGTGGTTAACTTTGTTTTCTTTTTAAGAAAAATAATTTCCTCTCATTATAAATATTTATTAGGGTTTCTATTTAGTTCTTTGGAGAAATAATTTCCTCTCATTGAATCTTGTTAAGATTTAATCTCCTCAAATAATAAGGTATGAACACATGTTGACCAAGGTCACACTTCATATTTATTATTTGGGAAAATGATTTAAATGAGGTATTACACCTCATGCAATTTAACACTACCTTAGTAATAATTTAATATCACCAAATAATACAATATGAGTTTATATAGACCAAGGTCAATACCTCATGTTGAATTACTTGTGACAAAGATTTAAATGAGAGAATATCTCTCATACTATTTAATTAATTAATTTGGGGCAATTTAAATGGACTAGAAATAGCCACATAGCTATTATTTATTCTAGCCCATGACCATATGAACAACCATGTCATATTTTTACATATTCAGATAGACAATATGAAATGTGATTTTTGAGAGTTGGAATCAACTCAAAATAATTTATGGTTGATTTTAATAAATGTTTGAAGTTTGAAAAGGCCCTGCCTTGTTATTTTTACTACATAAGTTCTATATTGAATCTAGGGTTGAGACCAGTGTAGTTGTTTAGAGAATTTCCTAAGCCTTCCAACAATATAAAATACATCAAATTTGGCTCAGTAGATTTGATTCTATTTAATTTTGAACAGAGCATTTGTAAGGAATTCAAACCAAATTATTTAATTCAATTTTGAATGGATGGGCTCGCGCGGGAAAACTAGTTGGGCCAGGGGGAGAAAAAGAAATGGGCCCGCCCACTTCGCGTCTAGCACGAGCAGGCCGCCTGACAGCGGGGTCCACGGGTCAATGAGACTTAAAACCCGAATCGGTAAGGATGAAATTGGAACGTTGGATTAGAAGCAGATCCTACGGCTGGCGATCATCGTCGTCTCCGACGAGATCGAGCACTGGCCACGGCGAGAGTAGGGGGTCGGAGGCTCACCGAAGCTCCGGCGATCGTCGGCGAGGGTGCACGGCGACGTTGTGGACGACGGCGATCCTCCTGGTACAAGCGGCGGCTCCAGGGGTGGCTCCTAGCTCCGGCTCCTTCTGCGGCGGCTCCACGGATTCCGGCGATAAAATTGGCTAGCTATGGTTTAAATTGAGAGGAGGGAGAGCTCGAGGAGGATCAGAGACGAGAGGAGAGGCGAGTGGTGTGAAGAATTGAGGCGAGGGAGGCCTCTATTTATAGCAGCGAGGGGTGCTGCGGCTCGGTGCGGTAGGTCATCGTCGTCGACGAGGCTACAGGGGCGGAGCAAGCTGGGCGACGATGCTGCAGTGTTGGCGACGTCATGGCGAGGACGGCGCGCTTGACGGCGTTGAAAATGAGGCAGTGATGCGAGTAGGAGGTTGATGTGAGCGCTCAGTACCGCGGCGGAAATCTTGGACGGTGACGACGGCGAGCGTCCTCTCCGGCGTAGGTGAGCTTTTCTAGCAGGTAGAGGGTGATGTGGTGGTGCTCTGTGCAGAGAGAGGGGTCAAGGGAAGGACGAGAGTGACGGGGCGCGTGCGTGCTCTGGCGCGTCCAGGGACGTCACCATGCGCGTCCTGGCGTGTTCTGGGTGTCCTAGGCGCGTCGCGTTCCGGCCAATGTCAGCGTCTCCTATGCCCAGGGCGTGCATGATCGTGTTCAGTGGAGTGAGGGCAAGCTGAAGGACATGCTTAGGTCGGCTAGAAGTGAGAGGAGAGGAAATGAGCACGGTGATGACATGAGGCCACAGCATGGTGATCATTTGGTCAAATTGGTATCTGGCACAGTGGTGGAAAGGACTTGGCTTGGTCCAGGGGGTTGAGGAGAGTGTGTATGCTGACTTGAGCATGATGGTTTAATCTAAAATCTGTTGGATATAAGAGTGTGTGTAGTTGGCAGAATATTGCACACAAGGTGCTCGACCAAATGGCCGCAAGAGAATTATTTTGGAACTTTGCAAAGATTTTTGGTGGAGTTGATTCAAATAATATTTGGAACACAATGGTGGTGGTGGTGTGCAAAATGAAGTTGATTTGTGAAAATTCAAAATGGGCATAATCTTAAATTTGATTTGATGTTGTCTCTTTGCTTGATCATATTAAGAAATGTAGAAAGATTTTGCAGGGATGGTCTTTACCAATGTTGTTCATCTTGATGAGGTCTTGGATGAGGTGCAAAGAGTTGCGAATGTTTAGTTTAAAAATTTCTTAATACAGGGGCTCAAAGTGGGTATCATGATATAAATGGCAGATTTGACCATTATCATATGTGAGTAGGTTTTGCTATTTCTTTTGATTTGATTTGTATTTTTTTGATTCAAAAGTGGTTATTAAGTGTTTAGTAACATTTCCCAACCATTGGCACAAGTCAAATTGGCCTAGGTTTAAGATTTGCAAAAATGGCAATAAGCACATATGTGAGGTGATTTGTATTTTTCTATTCTTTTTCTTTCTCTCTTTTTGGGTCCAAAGATCATGTCCTAGGGTTTTAGCAACATGGATAAGTACTCAAGCAATCATCATGGCAAAACACAAGAATCAAACATGAACACTATGCATGGCACATTAATTCTATAAAAAAATTTGTTGGTTCCAAAATTTGAACAATTGAATTCCTTTTCTTTATTGATTTGAAATCTTGGGATGTTACATGCCAACCATGGGGGAGGTGCACGTCCCCCCACGGCATTGGGACGCCGGCATCCCAGAACATATGCGCCACCGCTACGGTGAAGTAGATCCGGTCGCGGCTGGGAGGAGCAGGCGGCCCCATGTCGAACGCCGCCGGCGCGATTCGCCGGCTGCTGCCGGCCTCGTGGTCGTTCGCGGACGGGAGGAACTCCTGCTTCGGGGCCATGGCGGCGCGGAAGCTCGAGGTCGTGCGTGCGTGTGGCCGGAGTGGAGAGTGGGGACTGGATAGGGACAGTCACCCTCCCCTAGTCCACATTTAATAGGACTGGAGCACCGACAGCTGGACCAGCCACGCGGACCAGGCGGACACACGAGGACGCCGCGTGTCATCCGCGGCCACACAAACCCGGCCCAGATTTGGACCGGGTTTGCGTCGTTCCGGACGCCGCGGCCATCCGCATTTGCGGTGCGCGCGGGCGCGGGATGGGTCGCCGCGTTGGAGATGCCCTTATAACCAGCAAGTGAGGTGGTCGGGAGGATCAAGCAATCAAAAACCAAATTATTTTCCTATCTTTATGTCTTTAGATTTGTTTCTTTGTTCTTCCTGAGCCAATCGGAGTTCCCACCTATCTCTTCCATGTCCAGGAATTTCGGATCCTGACAATCCACTTGTGCCGCCACCCGCCGAGGTGCGATACGATTAGTGACTGCCTATCGGAGCTCCCCGATGACCTCCTCCGCCGCTCAACCTGGTGAGCCAGCCCCGCCCGCCCGCCTCTCCCATTTCCTGCAATTTGTCTTTCGATTTTGCCACGGATCGGGCTCCTCTAACCTGTTGGTTTTGGTCCCGGATGGACGGACAGGCCATGGTTCGCGGCGGGAGTAGTTGATTCTGTATCTTCTGAACTCATGACTGCATTTCTTAAATGATGAGGAATTAATTAGCTTGCTGGCATCTGATGTTGTGATCGGATTGATAGCATCTTACATTGGTGCCTCGATGCAATGGTCCTGCCTCCAGAGTGATACATTCTTTGCCTATTTTAATTTGTTATTAAAGGGAATCGGTGTATCTTCTGAACTCATGACTCCATGGTGGATTCTTGATACTACTACTGTACTACAGTATGCCCGTGTTAATTTTTTTTAGATGTCTGTGTTAATTTGTTAAGCGAGAATCGGAGTAGCTGTATCTGCTGAACTCATGAATTGGTTGATGCTTCACACATTGTTTACATGCGTTAATATTTTCAATGATGGTAAATTAGTAAGCTGAGGACGAAGATGGAGACAGCGACGGGTTCTTCTCCTGCGACGAAGCAGGCGATTTTGAATCCCCCCCCCCCCCCCCCCCCGCTCCCCTTCGCCGCCGGCGACCCCAGTGGGTGGGGAGGTTGCATCGGCGCCGGGGAGGCTGGTTCTGCGAGGTTGGGGTAGGTTCTGGGCGACGGATCCCACCGGCGCCAGGGGAGACGATGAAGCCGTGCAAGCCTTGGCGGCCGGCCGGTCCTGGGAGGTCCCTTCTGCGGAGGGCTCGCCGCCTCGGCTAGCGCCGCTGGCCACGCTCGACGGATTCATTGCCCGGGCGGAGGAGCTTGGGGCTCCTTGCGCCATAGCCGGCGAATGGCTTTCGCCCCGGGGGGGCAAAGGCTCCCGCTTCAGGCGAGATCCCCCTCCCCGCTTCCGCCGGCTTGGCGACGGACCAACTCGCGTGCAAGGGACGCGCCGAGCAGAGGGAAGATCCTCCCTGATGGAGGGTACGGCCGCAGCCGTGGCTCAGGTGTGCCGGCCCGCGGTGGCGGCGGAACCTGCAGCTCCGAGGTCACCGGTGCTTAAGACGCCACCCCGGCCTGGTGGGGTGGCCTGCGAGAGGCGGAAATTTCGACGGGCTGAGCCGCGACCAAGGGAGGTCCCGGAGTTGGCCATGGTGTTGCCCGCGTGGCTAGATCCGCCTGTCGGGATGACGTTGGGCATTGCGGATCTGTTCACGGGCCCCTAGCCCACCCGGGCCTTGCGCTCACTCCTTGGGCTGACGGGTGGTTGGGTCCGGCCCACCCCGCCTTAGGCCCGATTCCCAAGGCCCACGCGAGCCCATCTTTGGGCCTGATTCCCAAGGCCCAAGCGAGCCCAACACCGCGCTGGCTTTGGATCCCCTTAGGGAGCACTAACCCCTCCCTAGGGTTTCCGGCTCGCACAAGTGAAGTGCGGCGCGGTCGCTCCCGTTACCGCACACTCCGCAGAATCCCAGATCCCCCCGACCTCTCCCGTTCCTTCGCTGAAGTGCTGATGGCGGGCGGTGGCGGTGGTAACGGCAGAGGTGGTGGCGGCGGCGATGCGCGCAAACGACGCTACGACGAGCAAGGCTACAACAACAACGGCAACCCCAGCTTCAACAGCAACAACGGCGGCCGCCGGCAGGAACAAGGTGGCCACGCCGACCGTGGAGACGGCGGTTGGCAGGAGCCCGGCCGCTACGATGACCAGGCCTTCAACGGCTCCTTCGACGGGCGCGGGCGCGGTGACCAGGGGCGCAACGGCGACCAGGGGCGCAACAGCTACGGCCGGCAGGAAGGAGGTATGCGCCCCTACCCCCAACTGGTGATGACGACCGGTCCTGGGTTGCTGCTGAGGAGGGGCCTTGGGGTCCTCCCCCGTGGTGGGAACAGCAGCAGGCGCGTAAGCGTAAGGCGGAGGCTGCAAGGTCCAGGGGTTCGCTGGCACCGACGCGCGGCGGTGGTGGGGGTCACGGGGGTGGCTCCCACAGCAACAGTACTCGCATCAGGGGTCAGACGCAGGGAGCGTCCTCCCAGAACCGTCCTAAGGGTAAGGGCAAGCAGTCCGGCGGGACGCCGACCGAGGCCGTGGGCGATGAATGCTTCCGCTGCGGCCAAGAGGGACATTTTCAGTCCGACTGTGTCAACTATCCCGTTTGCATCCTCTGCAGCAAGACGGGGCATGTCACGGCAGGATGCCCAACCCGGGGAAGGCCGCTGCTCCTTCAGTCCATGGGCCACGCCATCACGGGCGGCGGGTTCTTCAACATCGACGTCGAACCCATCAAGGAGCCCAGCCAAGGGGAACTCTACGAGGCCGTCATCCACTTTGCCTCGGCCCTCCTCTCCCCGGAGCTGCTGTCTGACGAGCTCAAGTACCTGATGGATGACAGCTGGGACTGGTAGGTCACGAGGGTCTCTGAGACGGAGTTCAGCGTGCGCTTCCCCTCGCAGGAGACCCTAAGGATGAACACGCGCAGGGGCTAGATCTTCCTCCCGCTTTGCAAACGGGATGTGGACATCCGTGAAGCCTTTGTCACGCCCAAGCCTGGGAAGGCTTTCCCCTCGGTCTGGGTCTAGATCACTGGTCTCCCCGGCGACCTCATGGAAAAGGTGCGGCTGCTAGCTGCGCTCACCATGCTGGGAAGACCTATCAATGTGGATGAGCTTTCCCTCAAGAAGTCGAAGACCGAACCTATCTGCGTCCGTTTCCAATGCCGCCACCCGTAGCAGATCAAAGGAACGGTGCAACTTTGCGTCAACGGTGAGTCGTACACACTGGGAGTGTTCGCGGAGCTCAACGCGCCCGAGGGCGGGAGTGCGAGCGGCCCTCCCAAGCCGCCAGCTCCCCATGACGATGACGACGACGTTGATGACCTTGACTCTGTGGACAAGAGCGATGGCGAGCGCTGGAACCGCCATCGTAGGCACGACAAGAATGGGAAGACCAAGGACACCCAGCCCGGCTAGGATGGCAGGTCGACGGATGGGTCTGGGATGACCAAGTGGGCGGCAGCGCCGGGCTCTCGCAGCGTCCCGCCTCTGGGCACGATCACGGACCAGTACGGGTCCAATTTGGACCGCCTGGCAGGTTCGAGGCCCTCTGCGACCTCGTATTGCCGGGGACTGGTAACAAGGACTTGCCCCTGACCAAGGACGCCCCTCTCTCCGGCTTGGAGGAGTCCCTCATCTCGGGCAAGACGGTCTCCCATGTGTCGGACCCCGTGGATGCCTGGCTCCTGGACAGCCCAACCGGCCTGGTCTCTGGCACCATGGCGCCGGGTGCAGGGCCGAAGCCCACGGAGCTCGACCTCCGCGGCGAGGTGACTGCCGCCATCTCCCTCTCCCAGGGCAAGCGTACCAAGGTGGTGACGGTGCAGGAGTCGCCAAGGACATCCAGGAAGCCGACAGCGGTGGGAGCGGTGCGGAAGAGCGCGAGGAACCAGGGACCGGCGGCCAACTTGCCGGTCTTGGAGAAGGCCAAGCTGCTGACCAAGGCCAAGAACCTCGACCCCCCTTCATCTGGACCAGGTACTAGCCCCTTCGCTGCTCTCCCCTCCCTCTCTGACATGCATATATCCTCTGTCATAGCCGATAGCTGCATCGTCTTTGTACCTAGTGTGGGAACTCGGGAGGAGGCCATCTCTCACCTTCGAGCGAAGGAACAGGTCCAGGCCGCCCTAGCGGAGGCTGCGGCCAAAAAGGAGCGCCAGGCCACGGAGCTCGCTACCAGGGAGGCAGCTGAGGTTACCTCCGACACCCCCGGGGATGGGGGGCAGCGATCACAGACACCCTGGATCTTCAGGCGGATGCTGGCATTGGGAAGGTTGGCTCCATACCTGCTCGCATCACTCGTAGTATGTCGCGGAGCAAGCGCTCCACGCGGCCTCTGCTGACGGTCCGCAAGGGACGCGGGATGAAAGCATCTGGGTAGCCCATGAGAGCTCTAATATACAACATTAGGGGCTTTGGCGAGCAAGGGAGCCGCACCCATCTTAAAAACTACCTGCGACAAAACCGCGGCAACATCATCGGTCTCCAGGAGACGATTAAGGCGGACTTTTCGACTGCTGAGCTGCGTAGCTTGGAGTTCGGCAACCAATATGTCTGGAATTGGGTTCCGGCAGACGGACATTCGGGAGGAATGCTCCTTGGCTTCAATGATGATGCTTTCGAGGTTGGGGCCTAGAAGAGCGCCACCTTTTTCTTGTCCGTCTGGTGTTTCAACGTAACAACAGACTCCGGTGGTCATTCTTTCTGGTCTACGGGCCGGCTGACCACCGCCGCACGAACGAGTTCCTAGGGTAGCTTATCCAGGTTGTCAACGCCTCACCCTATCCAGTGGTAGTGGGGGCGACTTCAACCTAATCCGGAGCAACGCCGACAAAAACAACGGCAACATCCACAGGGCTAGGATGCTCAAGTTCAATGAGGCTATTGCATCTATGGCGCTTAGAGAGCTTGACCGAGAAGGGGCTCGCTACACCTGGACTAACAAGAGGCATAACCCAGTTCGCTACGTTCTGGACCGCGTCTTGGTGTCACCGGCCTGGGAGGCTGCTTTTCCTCTGTGCTCCCTCACTGCCCTCACCAGAATTGGGTCGGACCACACCCCACTCCTTCTATGTGACGGCATGAATGCACCACAGAGACCTTCCCGGTTCTGCTTCCAGACTTGGTGGTTTGAAGTGCCGGGCTTATTTGAGATTATGAGGGATAAGCTCAACCACTTCATCCTTGACCTGGGTCCACACAGGTGTAGCGTCGATTTATGGCAATGCACCTCCCGCCACTCTCGTCAGTTCCTGAAAGGCTGGGGATCCAACCTTGGGAAGGAGAGACGAGATCGCAAAGCCGGTCTGCTTGAGCAGGTGGCCAACCTCGACCGCCAGGCGGATGGGCCAGGCCTCGATGAGGAGGGGTGGACCCTCAGGTACCACCTAGAAGACCAACTCGTCTCCCTAGACAGGATCTACGAAGAGTACTGGAGGCAGCGCAGCCGCCTCCGGTGGACCTTGCAGGGGGACTCCTGCACAGCCTACTTCCATGCGATTGCGAATGGGCGCAGACGGAAGTGCGCTATCCCCCGCTGATGTCTACTCACGCTTGTTTTCCTGTAGACAGTGTTGGGCCTCCAAGAGCAGAAGTTTGTAGAACAGCAGCAAGTTTTCCCTTAAGTGGATCACCCAAGGTTTATCGAACTCAGGGAGGAAGAGGTCAAAGATATCCCTCTCAAGCAACCCTGCAATCACGATACAAGAAGTCTCTTGTGTCCCCAACACACCTAATACACTTGTCAGATGTATAGGTGCACTAGTTCGGCGAAGAGATAGTAAAACACAGGTGGTATAGATGATGGTAATATTGCAGGAAGTAAAGATGCAGTAAAACAGTAAACAAGCGGTGCCAGAAAATAGCTTGCTGGCGTGGGAAGCAACTCTCTGTGGTGTAACTTTCTATTCGGAAGCAAGGCCTAGGGATCATACTTTCACTAGTGGACACTCTCAACATTGATCACATAACTGAATAAACAAATACTACTTTCTCTACACTCTCTTGTTGGATGACAAACACCATTCATTGTGTAGGGCTACAAGAGCACCTCAATGCCGGAGTTAACAAGCTCCACAACATTCGATGTTCATATTTAAATAACCTTAGAGTGCATAATAGATCATTGCAATTATACCGAGAACTAACATAGCGCACACACTGTCACCATTACACTATGAAAGGGGGAATAGATCACATCAATACTATCATAGTAATAGTTAACTCCATAATCTACAAGAGATCACAATCATAACCTACGCCAAGTACTACATGATGCACACACTGTCACCATTACATCATGGAGGAGGAATAGAGTACTTTAATAACATCACTAGAGTAGCACATAGATGAATAGTGATACAAAGCTCATATGAATCTCAATCATGTAAGGCAGCTCATGAGATCATTGTATTGAAGTACATAGGAGAGAGATTAACCACATAGCTACAGGTACAACCCTTAGCCTCGATGGAGAACTACTCCCTCCTCATGGGAGACAGCAGCGGTGATGAAGATGGCGGTGGTGTCGATGGAGATGCCTTCCGGGGGCACTTCCCCGTCCCGGCGGCGTGCCGGAACAGAGACTCCTGTCCCCCAGATCTTGGCTTCGCGATGGCGGCGGCTCTGGAAGGTTTCTCGTACCGTGGCTTTTCCGTCTCGAAGATTTAGGTTAGGGAGGCTTATATAGGCGAAGAGTCGGAGTCGTAAGGGCCATGGGGGACCCACACAGTAGGGGGGCGCGCCCCCCTCTCTGGCCGCGCCGCCTTGGTGTGTGGAGGCCCTGGGCCTCCCCTCTGGTGCCTCTCCGGTGTTCTGGAAGCTTCGTGGAAATATAAGATCATGGGCCTTGATTTCGTCCAATTCCGAGAATATTTCCTTACTAGGATTTCTGAAACCAAAAACAGCAGAAAACAGGAACTGGCACTTCGGCATCTCGTTAATAGGTTAGTTCCGGAAAATGCATAAATATGACATAAAGTGTGAACAAAACATGTAGGTATTGTCATAAAACTAGCATGGAACATAAGAAATTATGGATACGTTTGAGACGTATCAAGCATCCCCAAACTTAGTTCCTACTCGCCCTCGAGTAGGTAAACGATAACAATGATAATTTCTTAAGTGACATGCTACCAACATGATCTTAATCAACAATATTGTAAAGCATATGAGATGAATGAAGTGATTCAAAGCAATGGTAAAGATGATGATTAAACAACTGAATCATATAGCAAAGACTTTTCATGAATAGTACTTTCAAGACAAGCATCAATAAGTCTTGCATAAGAGTTAACTCATAAAGCAATAGATTCAAAGTAGAAGGCATTGAAGCAACACAAAGGACGATTAAGTTTCAGCAATTGCTTTCAACTTGTAACATGAATATCTCATGGATATTTGTCAACATAAAGCAATATAACAAGTGCAATAGGTAAACATGTAAGAATCAATGCACACAGTTGACACAAGTGTTTGCTTCTAGGATGGAAGAAGTAGGTAAACTGACTCAACATAAAGTAAAAGAAAGGCCCTTCGCAGAGGGAAGTAGGGATTAAATCATGTGCTAGAGCTTTTCAAGTTTTGAAATCATATAGAGAGCATAAAAGTAAAGTTTTGAGAGGTGTTTGTTGTTGTCAACGAATGGTAGTGGGCACTCTAACCCCCTTGCCAGACAGACTTTCAAAGAGCGGCTCCCATGAAATTTTTATTTTTGGGTGACACTCCTTCCAACCTTTGCTTTCACAAACCATGGCTAACCGAATCCTCGGGTGCCTTCCATCAATCTCATACCATGAAGGAGTGTCTTTTTATTTTAGTTTTATTTAGATGACACTCCTCCCCACCTTTGCTTTCTCAAGCCATGGCTAACCGAATCCTCGGGTGCCTTCCAACATTTCACATACCATGGAGGAGTGTCTATTTGTGATTAATTGGGGCTGGGAACCCCTTTGCCAGCTCTTTTGCAAAATTATTGGATAAGCGGATGAAGCCACTAGTCCATTGGTGAAAGTTGCCCAACAAGATTGAAAGATAAACACCACATACTTCCTCATGAGCTATAAAACATTGACACAAATAAGAGATAGTAAATTTTGAATTATTTCAAGGTAGCACACGAAGTATTTACTTGGAATGGCAGAAAATACCATGTAGTAGGTAGGTATGGTGGACACAAATGGCATAGTTTTTGGCTCAAGGATTTGGATGCACGAGAAGAATTCCTCTCAATACAAGGCTAGGCTAGCAAGGTTGTTTGAAGCAAACTCAAGTATAAAACGGTGCAGCAAGACTCACATATGAACATATTGTAAGCATTATAAGACTTTACATCGTCTTCCTTGTTGTTCAGACACCTTAACCAGAAAATATCTAGACTCTAGAGAAACTAATCATGCAAACCAAATTTTAACAAGCTCTATGTGGTTCTTCATTAATGGGTGCAAAGTACATGATGCAAGAGCTTAAACATGATCTATATGAGCACAACAATTGCCAAGTATGAAATTATTCAAGACATTATACCAATTACCACATGTAGCATTTTCTGTTTCCAACCATATAACAATTAACGAAGCAGTTTCAACCTTCGCCATGAACATTAAAAGCTAAGAACACATGTGTTCATATGAACCAGTGGAGCATGTCTCTCTCCCACACAAGCATTTATTCAGAGAATGAAAATAACAAAACGAAAATAAAAGCACACAGACGCTCCAAGTAAAGTACATAAGATGTGACCGAATAAAAATATAGTTTCAAGAGAAGAAACCTGATAAATTGTTGATGAAGAAGGGGATGCCTTGGGCATCCCCAAGCTTAGATGCTTGGGTCTTCTTGAAATATGCAGGGATGAACCACGGGGGCATTCCCAAGCTTAGACTTTTCACTCTTCTTGATCATAGTATATCATCCTCCTCTCTTGACCCTTGAAAACTTCCTCCACACCAAACTCAAAACAAACTCATTAGAGGGTTAGTGCATAATCAAAAATTCACATGTTCAGAGGTAACACAATCATTCTTAACACTTCTGGACATTGCCCAAAGCTACTGAAAGTCAATGGAACAAAGAAATCCATCCAACATAGCAAAAGAGGCAATGCGAAATAAAAGGCAGAATCTGTCAAAACAGAACAGTCCGTAAAGACGAATTTTTTAGAGGCACTGGAATTGCTCAGATGAAAATGCTCAAATTGAATGAAAGTTGCGTACATATCTGAGGATCACGCACGTAAATTGGCAGATTTTTCTGAGTTACCTACAGACAACCCTGCCCAAATTCGTGACAGACAGAAATTTGTTTCTGCGCAATAATCCAAATCTAGTATGAACCTTGCTATCAAAGACTTTACTTGGCACAACAATGCAATAAAATAAAGATAAGGAGAGGTTGCTACAGTAGTAAACAACTTCCAAGACTAAAATATAAAACAAAAGTACTGTAGTAAAATAAAGACATGGGTTATCTCCCAAGAAGTGCTTTCTTTATAGCCATTAAGATGGGCTCGGCAATTTTAATGATGCACTCGCAAGAAATAAGAGTTGAAGCAAAAGAGAGCATCAAAAAGCAAATTCAAAACACATTTAAGTCTAACCCACTTCCTATGAAAAGGAATCTTGTAAATAAACAAATTCATAAAGCATAATGCAACAAGCATAGGAAGATAAAACCAGTGTAACTTCAAAAATTTCAGCATATAGAGAGGTGTTTTAGTAACATGAAAATTTCTCCAACCATATTTTCCTCTCTCATAAAGATTTTCAGTAGCATCATGAACAAACTCAACAATATAACTATCAAATAAAACATTCTTATCATGAGCTATATGCATAAAATTATTACTCTCCACATAAGCATAATCAATTTTATTAGTTGTAGTGGGAGCAAATTCAACAAAGTAGCTATCATTATTATTCTCATCAAGTGTAGGAGGCATAGTATAATCATAATAAAATTTACTCTCCATAGTAGGCGGCACCAAAAGACCACTATCATTATAATCATCATAAATAGGAGGCAAAGTATCATCAAAGAAAATTTTCTCCTCAATGCTTGGGGGACTAAAAATGTCATGCTCATCAAAACCAGCTTCCCCAATCTTAGAATTTTCCATATCATTAGCAACAATGGTGTTCAAAGCGTTCATACTAATATCATTGCTACTAGCATGCAAATAAGATTCCATAGGTTTTTTAATTTTCGTAGCAAACAATCCATGTCTTAACTCAGGAAATAGCTTTAAAAGGTCATAGTTGCTTTCCATTATGCCTAACTAGTGTAAACAAGAAACCAAAAGATGCTATTGCAGGATCTAAAGGAAATACCTTCGAGCACTTACAACGGCAACAGAAAATAACTTAGTTACCTGGGACCAGAGTGTGAGTGCCTTTTACCTTTCCTCCCCGGCAACGGTGCCAGAAAAGTGCTTGATGTCTACTCACGCTTCTTTTCCTGTAGACAGTGTTGGGCCTCCAAGAGCAGAGGTTTGTAGAACAGCAGCAAGTTTTCCCTTAAGTGGATCACCCAAGGTTTATCGAACTCAGGGAGGAAGAGGTCAAAGATATCCCTCTCAAGCAACCCTGCAATCACGATACAAGAAGTCTCTTGTGTCCCCAACACACCTAATACACTTGTCATATGTATAGGTGCACTAGTTCGGCGAAGAGATAGTAAAACACATGTGGTATAGATGATGGTAATATTGCAGGAAGTAAAGATGCAGTAAAACAGTAAACAAGCGGTGCCAAAAAATAGCTTGCTGGCGTGGGAAGCAATTCTCTGTGGTGTAACTTTCTATTCGGAAGCAAGGCCTAGGGATCATACTTTCACTAGTGGACACTCTCAACATTGATCACATAACTGAATAAACAAATACTACTTTCTCTACACTCTCTTGTTGGATGACAAACACCATTCATTGTGTAGGGCTACAAGAGCACCTCAATGCCGGAGTTAACAAGCTCCACAACATTCGATGTTCATATTTAAATAACCTTAGAGTGCATAATAGATCATTGCAATTATATCGAGAACTAACATAGCGCACACACTGTCACCATTATACTATGAAAGGGGGAATAGATCACATCAATACTATCATAGTAATAGTTAACTCCATAATCTACAAGAGATCACAATCATAACCTACGCCAAGTACTACATGATGCACACACTGTCACCATTACATCATGGAGGAGGAATAGAGTACTTTAATAACATCACTAGAGTAGCACATAGATGAATAGTGATACAAAGCTCATATGAATCTCAATCATGTAAGGCAGCTCATGAGATCATTGTATTGAAGTACATAGGAGAGAGATTAACCACATAACTACCGGTACAGCCCTTAGCCTCGATGGAGAACTACTCCCTCCTCATGGGAGACAGCAGCGGTGATGAAGATGGCGGTGCTGTCGATGGAGATGCCTTCCGGGGGCACTTCCCCGTCCCGGCGGCGTGCCGGAACAGAGACTCCTGTCCCCCAGATCTTGGCTTCGCGATGGCGGCGGCTCTGGAAGGTTTCTTGTACCGTGGCTTTTCCGTCTCGAAGATTTAGGTCAGGGAGGCTTATATAGGCGAAGAGTCGGAGTCGGAAGGGCCACGGGGGACCCACACAGTAGGGGGGCGCGCACCCCTCTCTGGCCGCGCCGCCTTGGTGTGTGGAGGCCCTGGGCCTCCCCTCTGGTGCCTCTCCGGTGTTCTGGAAGCTTCGTGGAAATATAAGATCATGGGCCTTGATTTCGTCCAATTCCGAGAATATTTCCTTACTAGGATTTCTGAAACCAAAAACAGCAGAAAACAGGAACTGGCACTTCGGCATCTCATTAATAGGTTAGTTCCGGAAAATGCATAAATATGACATAAAGTGTGAACAAAACATGTAGGTATTGTCATAAAACTAGCATGGAGCATAAGAAATTATAGATACGTTTGAGACATATCACCCGCCTCTTGAAAGATCTGGGAGAGATCGATGATCAAGCGGCCCTCATGGAACACATATACCAGTTCTACCAGGGCCTGATGGGATCGGCAGGGGAACCTAGGATGTTTGCCCTCGGCAACAACCTATGGGATGGTGATGGTAGGATCTCAGACATCGATAACCGGGAGCTGGAGCTCACCTTCACTACGGAGGAGCTGGACGAGGTCCTGCTCAGCATGAAGCCTGACTACGCACCCGGCCCGGATGGCCTGCCAGTCCTCTTCTTCAAGATATTCTGGGAGATTCTCCGCGCCCCCATCCTTGCTATGCTCAATGAATTTTCCCTAGGGAGGGTAGACATCGCTCGCCTTAACTACGGTATCATCTCGCTGATCCCTAAAGTTAAGGGAGCCGACCGGATCAAACAATTTAGACCAATCGCCCTCATCAACATTATCTTTAAATTTGTGTCCAGAGATCCTGCTCCGAAAGGGTTTTTTGGGTATGATGGTGCAGAGACTTATGCAGCTAGTCAAGGGAGGCCAAACCACGATTAACATCAACGACGAGATCGGTCCGTTCTTCCGAAACGCCAGGAGAGTGCGTCAGGGGGACCCCCTCTCCCCCATCCTCTTCGACTTCCTGGTGGACGGCTTTGCGGCTATGCTCTCTAGGGCATCTGCGGCAGGACACATCCAAGGAGTTGTCGACCACCTCATTCCAGGAGGAGTGACCCACCTGCAATACGCGGATGACACTTTGGTGTTAATCAAACCCTCGCCGCTGGGTATCGCCCTCAAGACACTTCTTCTCTGCTTTGAGAACATGTCGGATCTGAAGATTAACTTCGACAAAAGTGAGGTACTGCTGTCAGGGGTCACCGCAGGGGCGCAGCTCGAGGTTGCCCATCTCCTCAACTGCAAGCTTGGTAGTTTCCCCATGCACTACTTAGGTTTGCCTGTGAGCAACTACTTAGGTTTGCCTGTGAGCAACCGTCCGCTTAGGGTAGCGGACTGGGGCTTCCTCCCAGATAAAGTGGGACACATGGTGGACCCCTGGCAAGGTATCTACCTTGCCTCGGCAGGAAGATTGGAGTTGACCAACTCCTGCCTGTCTAGCCTTCCGCTGTTTGCCATGAGCATGTACTTGCTCCACGACAGCACTCACAAGGCGATGGACAAACACCGCGCACACTTCTTCTGGGAAGGTGTCGGAAACCGTTGGAAGTACCATATGGTGGATTGGGCTACTGTTTGTAAGCCCAAGGCGTTCGGTGGTCTGGGGATCCTGAACACCAAACTCATGAACATTTCTTTAATGCTCAAATGGATATGGAAACTCTACCAGGATGCGGAGGGTCTATGGGCAGACCTAATCCGCGCCAAATACCTGGGCGGGCATGACCTTTTCTCGAGGGAGGTCCCGACCAATGGTTCCCAGTTCTGGAAATCCATCCAGAAGATCAAATGCTACTTCAAGCTCGAAGCTAAACATGGGGTCCGCAACGGGAAGCGCACCTACTTCTGGCTTGACTGGTGGACTGGCCCGGGCCCTCTACATACCCACTTCCCGCGCTTGTTTAGATGTTGTATGTCTCCCTTCGCCACCGTCCAGGATGCAAGGGTCTTAGATGGAGTGCCCGGGGAGTGGCGAATTGGGTTTCGCCGGCAGCTTGGGATGGCTGAAAGGGTGGAATGGGATGACCCGTGCATGGAGGTGCATGCCCTTTTCCACTCTACCTAGGAGGATGTGGTCTCTTGGTCCTTGGAGCCTTCAGGATGCTTCAGGACCAAATCGACCTACCTCCATCTGTCGCGAGGGGCAACTATTACATGCTTCAAGGAAGTCTGGCGCACCCGCGTCCCGCCTAGGATCAAAGTCTTTCTCTGGCAGCTGATTCGCAGCAGACTTCCTTCCTCGGTTCAGGTGGCTAAGAGGCGTGGGCCATCCAATGGGATTTGCTCTCTCTGCCATGAACCTGAGGATTGTAACCACATATTCTTTCTATGCCCCATGGCTAGATTTATGTGGGCTGGAGTCAGGGAGCTACTCCATTGCGATTGGAACTCTGCAGAGGCCGGGGAGTTCATCGCGCTAGCCAACGGTACGGTCTCTCGGGCCCCTTACGTAGGCTAGTTTGGTTCACCTTTGCGGCGCAATGCTGGTCGCTCTGGAACATTAGAAACAAACTAACTATCGAAGGAAAACTGATTGGCAACCACGCTGATGCTTTTTATCATATGCTTCTTCACATGCAGCACTGGAGTGTTCTGGTCAGACTGACGGATCGGACGCTGGTGGACATGGCGGTGGGCGACGTCAGGAGGCTCTACGCGCGGACTAGAGGCGACATGACTTCACAATGATCCTCTTCATTACCTTCTCAGTGTGTGTACCATAGCTCTCCGTCCATGCTGTATTGATCAGGGGGGTCATCTATTTCCTAGAACCATGCTAGAACTATGTTGGATGTGTGTTGTATGACTCTTCTATCCGTGGTTGTCGTGTTGGCTTTATTTATAAAGCTGGGCTTAGGCCTTCTCTTTAAAAATTAGTAAGCTGGCATCGAAGCTGCTGGGTCCAGAACGCTCTGCAGTGCTAGATTCAGAACATGGCTGCCTGATCACTGTATGTATGTACCCTAGTGATCCGGCCTCCAAGTACCAGCACTAGAAGATAGTTAAGCAGGGTATCCGGGTATCCAGTTTATTTGTGTTTGCTGCTAGGCTAGAACGCTCCGCGGTGTTAGATTCAGTACAGCTGGCCTTGTAGAGGAAGCTGGTGACTGCGAGGTAGGGTTAACTTGTATGATGTTAGTGCTTGTGTGGCAAATATACCAGCATGTATTGTGATGGATGGATATCAGGTAATTTCTCACCAAGGCAAAGGCGTGTCCAAGGAGGGCGACATTCCAGACCACGACACAGAGGGGCGCGGAAGGGGCAGCGCTGACGGACACGGACGGGGCGGTGGCGAGTGCGTCTGACGGAGGCGGAGCGGCGGCGGAGTGGCTGCTGAGAAAGAGGAGGCTGAAACTCGACGGCCGACGGCGGCCGTGCTCGATGGTGGAGGTGTCGTGAGGGCCGTGCTCGATGGTGGAGGTGACGTGGGCAAGGGAAGGGGAAGCGGCCGGCCGGCCGGCGGTACTCCTCCGCGGGATCCTCCCAACTACGAGCGGAGCTGCGCGGACTCCGTCTCGCCGGGAGCTACCGACGGCAGCAGCGCGCGTTTACCCCGACGGCGCGAGGAAGATGGACCTTTCATTTGGACCAATTTTCAAATAGATTTAAACTATTGAGGGGGTTATTGTAAAATTGACTTAAAACACGGACACGCCCGTTAATTCGGGCCAGAGGGAGTATCACGTGTATGATACTAGTCTATGATAATTTCCATTGTGAAGTGTGATGTTATGATAACATAGCAGCTAGTTACCACCCTACCTTTTTTCTTCGCCATTTAACCAAAATGTCTTGAGATGTATGATACTACTGACTACTTCCATCTAACAAGTTCAGTCTCGAGTGGATCCACATCTCGCTGAAACAGCACGCCCAAATGCCCAATAGCTCAGATACCAGATTACCAGGTGGACACTCAAGTCCACCGCAAGTCTTGGACCCCATCCCGGACTACAAATACCCCGTCTGCTCCCGTATCCGTCAGACTCATTCCGCCCGAAGCATTTCACAGTTCACACCATGGCCCGCCTGGTACTGGTAGCCACCGGCGTCCTCCTCCTCTCCCTCCTGGCCGTCGCCAGCTGCCGCGTCCTCGAGGCGGAGCCAGAGACCGTCGTCGCCATCTCCGACGAGCAGCAGGGTCAGGCCGATCCCGCCGTCCTACAGGAGACGGACGCTGCTGAAGCGATTCAGAGTGTGCCGACCGTCACCGCGGCCGAGGCCATTCTCCGGCTCCCCTCCCACCGCCGCGCATGGTTCCTCCACCGTCACCTCCGGTCGGCGCGCCACCACGGCCTCTCCCACCGCCGCAGCGCGTTCGCCTGCCCCGGCGAGGCCCGCGTCGTCCCAGCCTCCTTGCTCGAGGAGCCCACGGAGGTGAAGCTGGAGGCTGTCGCGGAGCCTGACCCCGACTCGCGCCCAGAGATCGACGGCGAGCAGAAGCTGTTCCATGGCGAGGAGGAGGAGGTAGAGGAGAACGAGTCGGTGAAGGCGTGGAAGCGGGAGATGCTGAGGAGGTTCCGCGACCACGGTCTGCGCTTCCACCACTGCCACCACCACCACGAGCATGATGGGGAGAAGGACGGCGGCGACCACCAGGAGCAGCAGAACAAGGAAAAGGGCCCGGGGGATATGCAGCTGCAGCACGTCAGGATGTTCAGTGGCCTTTTCGACCTCCACCACGGCGACGTGGAGCAGGAGGAACAGGACAACGAGGAAGGCGTCCCCGTCGAGCTGGTCAGCCGCCACTTTCACCACCACCACGGTGACGAGGAGCCGGAGGAGACGGCGAGGAAGCACTTCTTCCACCACCACCACGAGAGCGACAACGAGGTTGACGAAGTAGAAGAACTGGCATGGAAGCTGAGCAAGGCGATCATGAGGAGGAGTTTCAGGCGCGGCGGCATGCGCCACCACCTGCACCACCACCACCGCGCCGAGGACGGCGGCGTGAAGAACTGGTTCAAGGGCCTCATGAACAGGTTCTAGTCGGTCGTGCATATCGCCCCCGGCGGCTGGTGGATGTGGCCGTTTGATTACCTTGGTTAATTATTTGTACGCTGCGCCGTTTGCAGTGGAGTACGCTACCATTTCGTTTCCTGTTATATTCCACATTATATACGTACCACTTCGGTTTATGTGCTGGTGTGCTGCTTCGGTTCCTAGCGAGGTTTGTGAGATTGTGCGAGTAGCAATGTGATATGCTGTTCTGCAGAATAACTTCGACTTCTTGTCTACATGTGAAATATTATTATCTTGTACATTTTTACCAATCTAGCATGCTCATTTTTGTTTTATGTGCACCAGTATGCTCATCATGCTTTCCATTCTTAGTGATCGAGTGAGGGAAGCTCATCGATCTTGTTGTGTACGAGAAAGCTTTTGATTTTTGATCCTCTGGTTTGTGACAATGTCCCTCGGTCCCTGCGAATATCACTTCCATCAGATTGGACAACAATGCATCATCACTAGCTCATCTTACAAACTTATTTGCACTACCAGTACTTAGTACATAGCTTGATGGTTCGCTGACAAAGCCTCCGGCAACTCGGTTGGTGTTCCTTATTTCGGCCCCCTTTGAACTGAAGGATTGTCAAAGAAATTTTGGATGGTGGAAAAAGGGGCTTTGGTCGCGGTTCGCAACTGCCATTAGTCGCGGTTGCGCAACCGCGACCAAAGTAGCGCGACTAAAGGTCCCCCCCTTTAGTCGCGGTTCCTTACGAACCGCGACTAAAGGCCCGTCCACGTGGGCCGCAGGCGAGCGCCAGGGCGGAGGACCTTTAGTCGCGGTTCTTCTGGCCAACCGCGACTAAAGGCCTCCGCAGGGTTTAGGGTTTAGCCCCCCCTCCCCCTAAATCTGGTTTCTTTTTAATTTGTATTATTTTATTTCTTTTGGGTTTTAATTTTGAAGGAGTTTCACATATTCTACGGTACTACATACATGCATATGAATGTACAATTTCAAACAAATTTGAAATTAGAACCAAAAAGAATTCAAGAGGAATATACAATATATATTCAATATCGGATGACCATATACAATATATATTCAATATCGGATGACCATATACAATTTTGAACAAGTTAGTTACAAATTCTGGTGCATATAAAGTTCTACGTCATCGTAATGGTGTTCTCCTCTAGGATCGATGACTTCCCTCGCCAACCATCCAGCTAGTTCCTCTTGAAGTGGTCGGAAGCGAGCTTCTGGACTAAGCGTCTTCCGGAGGTTATTCCTCAGGATGTTGTTCTCACACTTCTGGTCCCGCTCATTGCAGTATCTCCGGATCCTCTCACAAACATAGTATCCACATAGATTGGTCCCCGGTGGCTGAATCTCCCCAGTCGTCCGCACTGCCATTTTAAAATGTAGCTCTTTTTTGAATTCACCGACCTTGGTATCTACGAACCGTCTCCAAACCCTACGAGGCAAAGAAAATTAAATAAACAAGAGAGTTATTAATTAGTTACTTGATATTAGGAAATGATGAACGAAATAGGCCGATCGATATAGAGCGCAAATGAATGAAAATAATTACTTTTGCATCATTTTTCTCATGTCGGCCCAAAGCGCCGGATCCATATTCAGAGAGTCGTGGACGAGAACTGAGGAGGTCTGAACTTTAATTACCATAAGAATCCAGTGGAACCTGCGGACACGATACATGCACGATCATGCATAACTCATCGATTAGCCACATACCATGCATGGAGTAAACAAAAGAGAATGTGCTCAAGACAGAAACACTCACCCAAAATGGTAAGGAAATAGAATATCACTTTTCTGTTGCTGTTTTCTAATAAACCGCCACAGGTCATCCTCCACGTCGGCGGGGTGGTGTTCTAACACATGTGAATTAACGATGTGTGGGTCAATGAACCCAACATCATGGATGTTCCTTATTCGCATTTCCCGCTTCTTCATTCTGCATAATAGCGTACACAACAAGATAGTTAGGACAATATATATATATATATATATATAGTGCAGGCAATGAACGAGATGGGGTAGAAATTAATAAATCACTTACAGAACGTAGCAACTGATGATAGATTTGTCGAGGTCGCGCAGATTGAACAGATGGAACAATTCACTCAGATGAATTTGTACCCAGTAATGTTTGAAGTGATGCTCATATCTAACTTCCGCATAGATATAGTCTTTGGCGTTTTTATGTTTTATGTAACCCTTGTACCAATTTAGCAGACCTTTCATTTGTCGAGGTAGATCCTCTTCTTGCGCAGGCTCGATGAGAGGGCCATTCTTCACATATGTAAATACTACGTCCTTCATTGGCGCCTCATCAAGGCCTAGCAGTGCACGAAGAGTGATACCTAAGTCGGCCGCTTGTTCTCTGGCACTCGTTACAGTCAATCCACAAAGTCTTGCCGCAGCTGCTATGATATCGGGGCATCCGGATCGGCGGCTTGCACTATGAGCGGGGCGATCGATTGTTTACTTTGTTCCCCGAGCTGGGCAACTTCTTTCCCCCTTTCTAATTTTGTCTCGGCCTCGTCCTCCAAGGCTTTCTTCTCCGCCAACTCTTGGTTCCTCTTGAACGCGAGTGCTTGCCTACGAAGTTCACGTAAATAGTCGTCAGGCAGATTCTTCGCGGCTTGGGACGGTGTGTTCAAAAATGACTTAGCCCATCGCTTTTGCTTGTCGAATATACTGGCTTGGGCTCGCCCTCTCTTTTCTTCTTGCACTCCTCCTTCCATTTCTCATGCTGAGCAGCCACGGCCGCTGCATTTTCCTCGACACTAAGTTCCCAAGGCCTCGGGATGAGAGGCTTCAGTGATGGCTCTGGTATCTTTGTGGTTCTAGGTACATAAGGGTCCGGGTTAATAACCCAGGACTGCTTCTGCTTCTTCGCCGGAGGTGGATTGGGGGGCGGTGTCTGCTGATCACCCGCCGGACGAGGATCGGGGGCGGCGTGCGCTACCCGCCGGAGGTGAATTGGGGGGCGGCGTCGGCTGACGTGAAGGAGGTGTAGGTGAAGCACCACCACCACCGCCGCCACCGCCACCGTCACCGCCACCGCCACCGCCACCACCACCACCACCGTAGGGGGGTGGACTTGTTGGCGCCTCGCCTGGAAACTTGATAAATTTCTTCTGCCATAGAATGAACTGGCGCTTGACATCTCCAAGTCTTTTCACCCCTTCAGGTGTAGCAATGTCAATGTCCAGGTCCTCAAACCCTTGGACTATCTCCTCCACTGTCACACGAGCATAGCCATCTTGAATGGGGTTGTTGTGGTGGAGTGCTCCAGGTGGCAAAGCACTGCCGATGGCTACCTTCATGGACATGTTCCCGATAGGATAATACAGAAGACATGCTTTCATCTCCTTTATATCGTCCACGGGGTAGCGAGGAGGCTCCGGTGCAGTAATTTCGACCACCAGAGGCTCCGGTGCAGTAACTTCTATCGTCGGTGCACCAGCCGGTGAGGCCTCCGTGGAAGCCACGCTGCTTCTTCTCCGCTGCTGGCTTCCGAGATCCATTGGATGATCTTCATGCTGCGCCCGAGCTGCATCTCTTTCGGCGACTAGTACACTCACGGTTTTCTTCATCACATCCATTTCCGTTACTAACTTCGCCACAACATCTGCATCCCGATCCATCTTTCTCTTACGGCTTCTGTAACCGTACGGGTCATCGTTCTGGGGGAACCCTACTTTCCACGGAATGGGCCCCATGCCTCGTACACGTCCTCCGTGTTCAGGATTCCCGAGGGCTTTTGTCAGGGCGTCATTCTCTGTTGAACTTGATCCTCCCCTCTTGAGCTTCCCTCATTGCCTCAATAAGCTTTTGGGTGGGTGTAATTATTTTGCCCTGATAAACACACTCCCCTGTCTCCGGGTTCAGCGATCCCCCATGCCCGTACCACCAGCTTTTGGCCCTTGGGTCCCATCCCTCCGTACCTGGACGGATTCCTCGCGCCCTCGCTCGTTCTCCATCTTCTCCCACTTAGGCTGCCAAAAGCGATACCCTCCTGGCCCCATGATATGATTGTACTCCTTCTTGGCCGCATTCTCCTTATTTTTTTTTCGATATTTCAAGGAACTGCTCCGATTTCTTTTGCTTCACAAATTCTGGCCAATCATGTTGCGGTTTCTCATATTGTCTGTGAAATCCGGAGTCTTGCCCGAAGCTTGACAAAGTCATGGGCTAGATTTTGCTTGTATTTCCGGAATGCGTTGGCCATCCTAGAAAGAGCGAACTGTTTGACTAGCTTGCACCTCTCCTTGTTTTCCTGAATCTTGTTACCCGCCTCATCGTATCTGCGGTATTAGGAGGTAGAACGAAATGTTCCATAAGCTTCTTGAAGCAATCTTTTTTGTTCTCTTATCGACAAAAGTGAAACCAAGACGTGCCTTCTTTGGCTCATTCCACTCTGGACGGTGATCGAGACGTTGTCTCTAACAACGGCTCCGCATTGGCTGAAAAACTTGGTGGCGTTCTTGCTGGGCTCCGGCCTGCCGGTTTGTTCATCGACAACATCGATGGTGCATGTTTCGTTTGGTTTCATCGTCTTGGTTGCGCCACGCTTTGACGACGTACTCGAATTTTTCGACGATCCGGCCGAGGGCTAAAATAAGAAAGAGAGTCGCGCGCGTTAGTACACACACATTTATTCAAATCAGTTAGTTTGTATCACCAGACGCTCAATATGTATATATATATACCTCGGCGCCGGAGGTGGTTGCTACTTCCAATTGAAGATCGTCGTTTATCGACGTTTCTTCGGCATCATCTGCTTGCTGACGGCGCCATTCATCTTCACCCTCAAGGTTCAGATAAGAAGAGATATCATCTTCTTCTTCTCCGGTCGGCACATATAGAATATCGCCTTTTATGATGCCGAACATATGGTCTTCAGCGTCCGGATCATAGTTGTCCAGAATCGGGTCAGCTCTATCGTCCGCCATATGTCAGTCCTGAAAACATGTAGTCAAAACAAATTAATTGTGTATATGCCAGCATTATCATATCTCTTCTACATATAAAGAGAGAGGGCGACGAGGGAGGCGAGAGGGGGGACGCAGTGATCGCGTGACCGAGAGAACGGTGGTGGTGGCGAAAGGGGGGACGCAGTGACCGCGTGACCGAGAGACCGGTGGCGGTGGCGAAAGGGGACGCAGTGACCGCGTGACCGAGAGACCGGTGTGGCGGTGACCGAGAGGGCGGTGGCGGTGCCGAGGACACATAACCCTCGCCGCCCCCTCTCGATCCCAAATAAAATTTTGTTAAGTTAAAATTTTACTTAACAAAATTTAGACTTAATGATCAAAATTTTGTTAAATTTTGTTACATATTACATATTTGTTAAATTTTGTTAAGTCAAAATTTTGTTAGTGTACAAATTTTTAGTTAAGTTAAAAAAACAAATTTTAGTAAAATTTTTAGTGATCAAAATTCTGTAACTTAACAAAATTTATAATAACACCCCTTTAGTCGCGGTTGGGGAGGCGCCCTAGCGATTGCATGTGTGCGTGTGTGGCGCGTGCCCCCGGCCGGCCGCCGGCCTCCCTCTCCCCCTGTCTGTGTGGCGCCGGTGGGGAAATTATAAGTCTCAATTATTTGTTTTTTAAGTCAAATTGTAGTCTCAAATTATTTAGTCAAATTGTAGTCTCAAATTATTTAGTTAATTTTAAGTCTCAAATTTTTAAGTCTCAAATTTTAAGTATCAAATTTTTAAGTCTCAAATTTTTAAGTATCAAATTTTTAAGTATCAAATTTTCAAGTCTCAAATTTTTAAGTCTCAAATTTTTAAGTCTCAAATTTTTAAGTCTCAAATTTTTAAGTCTCAAATTTTAAGTCTCAAATTTTTAAGTCTCAAATTTTTAAGTATCAATTATTAAGTTTTTTAAGTCAAATTTTAATTAGTTCCTTTTTAAGTGAAATTTTAGTACACACATATTTTTAACAAGAAAAAAAACTAAAAAAAAAAGGGCCGGGGCAGCCTCTCTGATCTCCGGCCTCTCTCTCTCCGCGGGTCTCCCCGGCCCCCTTCTCTCTGGCGGTGGCTTTCGGATCGCAATAGCGGTAACCGGCGGCGGCGCGGCGCGGCGTGTGGCGGCGGCGGCGCAACGCCGCGAGAGCGCGCTGCCGAGGGCGGCGTCAAGGGGCGCCCGAGAGCAGCCGCGGCGGCGGCGCGGTAGTGTGGCGGCGCGCGAAGTGAGAGAAGGCCGGGAGAGGCGCGCGCGGCGGCGGATGACGGCGACGTACGAGCTTCGCGTCGGCGGCGGAAGACGGCGCGTCGGCGTGTGTGGCGGCATAGCGGGCGTCAGCGAGGGCGGAGGCGTCGAGGGCGGCGGCGTCGAGGAGCGCGACGATACTGGATCGCGCGGAGAAGAAGAAGTGCCGTGGCGGTTCGCGCGGCAAGTTTTTATAGGACCCCTTTAGTCGCGGTTGGGGTCCCCAACCGCGACTAAAGGTACCCCTTTAGTCGCGGGTGGTGTCCCCAACCGCGACTAAAGCCATTTTTGCCCCGCGGGTGAGGTTCCGCGGAAAACGACCTTTAGTCGCGGTTGGCCGGGCCCACCGCGACTAAAGGCCTTTTTCGAAATTATTTCGTTTTCTAAATGTGAAAAATAAAACTAATAAAATTCAAAACTTTAAAAATACAAATAATATATCAAAAAATTCAGAAAAATAAAACTAATTAAATTCAAAACTTTAAAAATACAAATAATATATCAAAAAATTCAGAAAAATAAAACTAATTCAATTCAAAATATTAAAAATACAAATTATATATCAAAAAATTAAGAAAAATAAAACTAATTCATTTCAAAATGTTTAAAATACATATAATATATCAAAAAATTCAGAAAAGTAAAACTAATTCAATTCAAAATTTTAAAAATACAAATAATACATCAAAAAATTCAGAAAAATAAAACTAATTCAATTCAAAATCTTAAAAATACAAATAATATATCAATAAATTCATAAAAATAAAAATAATTCAATTCAAAATCTTAAAAATACAAATAATATATCAAAAAATTCAGAAAAATAAAACTAATTCAATTCAAAATCTTAAAAATACAAATAATATATCAATAAATTCATAAAAATAAAAATAATTCAATTCAAAATCTTAAAAATACAAATAATATATCAAAAAAATTCATAAAAATAAAACTAATTCAATTCAAAATTTTAAAAATACAAATTATCAAAAAATTCATAAAAATAAAACTAATTCAATTCAAAATTTCTTCCCGGCCGCCTCTGTCTTCTCGTTGGCCCCCTCTTCCCGCCTCTGTCTTTCCGCCGACCCTCTCTTCCCGCCTCTGTCTTTCCGCCGACCCCCTCTGTCTTTCCGCCGACCCCCTCTTCCCGCCATTTCTTCCCTGTCTTCCCGCCTCTTTCTTCCCGCCAATTTCTTCCCGCCAATTTCTTCCCGCCTCTTTCTTCCCGCCTCCTGTCTTCCCGCTCCCATTTTTCCCGCCATTTTTCACTACATATATGTAGCCCGGCTTGGCCAGCATTATCACATCTCTACAATCTCTCATCACTCTCTCATGGCTTCCACCGCACCCACTCTAACCTACCAGCAGGTGGAGGAGCTTTGCGCCTCGAACTACCCTTGCCCACCGGGCTACCGCGTCCCCGCCGGCTGGAGCCTAAGCGCCGGCGGCGTGCCGGTCCCTCCCGTCCCTCAGGGTACTGCGCGCCGGGCGGCCATCACGAACCACTACTACCTCGACCTCACGCCGGAGCAGCGGATGAATCCCCGCTGGCATCCCAATAACCAGCATACTTGGGACGCCTTCTTCATCAATCGGCGTGAGAGGGCGCTCGCCAGGTATGAGGAGGACGGTCTGCCTCCTGGAAACTTCCACGAGGCCGGCCGTCGGCTATGGTGGTACGGCCGGACTCTGCAGAGCGTCATGGACTACATCACGGCCGGCGATATCCCCGCTGCGCTACCCTCGGTTCGAGCCACGAGCGCCGCCCGGCAGCAGCGACGACAGCAGCCGACGACGACGCCGGCAACTTAGAAGGCGACGACTACCGCACAACGGCGGCGGCTATGAAGACTACGAGTATGCATATTATACGCCTAGGCAGGAGTATGACTAAATCACTCCAAATTTCATGTATGCAGGAGTATGACTTAGTCACTCCAAATTTCCTGTATGCAGGAGTATGACTTAGTCACTCCAAATTTCATGTATGCGTGAGTATGACTTAGTCACTCCAAATTTCATGTATCATCAGTGCTATCTCGAGTCAATTGAATCATTCGAAAATGGACACCAAACACATCACGGGTAATATAATTCACATGATTCATTCAACAAAGTTTGGTACAATAAATTATTACACATCATTTCTTCCCTTGTGTCCCTGCTTGCTTACGATTGTGCCGTATCCATGGAGCATCCTCATCATTTAACTTAATGCTTGGGTCGGTGTTCACTTTGAAGGGCGGAATTTCAGCAAACATATTATAATCTTCGACATGTCTGTCTTGTCCTCCACTCCCACGATGTTTCTTTTCCCTGAAAGAACAATGTGGCGCTTTGGATCATCGCATGATGTACTGATCGTTTTCTTATCTTTCCGTTTCCTCGGTTTGCTACTCATGTCCTTCACATAGAAAACCTGAGCGACATCTTTCGCTAGGACGAATGGTTCGTCAAGATAACCAAGATTGTTGAAATCCACCATTGTCATTCCGTATTGCTGGTCCACCTTTACCCCACCTCTGTTAGCTTGAACCATTTGCACCGGAACAAAGGGACCCTAAAGGAGGGTCCATAGTCAAGTTCCCATATCTCCTCTATGTAACCATAATATGTGACCTTTTGCCCATTCTCGGTTGCTGCATCAAAGCGGACACCACTGTTTTGGTTGGTGCTCTTTTTATCTTGGGCGATCGTGTAAAATATATTCCCATTTATCTCGTACCCTTGGAAAGTCGTTATAGTCGAAGATGGTGTCTTGGCCAACATGTACAGCTGATCTACAACCTTATTGTCACTCATTAAATGTTTTCTCAACCAACTGCCGAAAGTCTCCATGTGGGCCTTCCTAATCCAGGGATTCAGGCTTCCCAGGGTTGTCCGAGCGTAAAATATTCTTGTGTTTCTCAAAGTACGGAGCCACCAAGCTGGAATTGGTCAGAAGCGTGTGGTGTGCTTCGATCGAGAATGGCCGTCCATACATATCATTGATTTCCTTCCGATCGTGCCTTTTCCACTTAGTCTCCCCTCGTGCCGCGATTGAGGAAGACCAATCGGCTTAAGGTCAGGAACAAAGTCAACACAAAACTCAATTACCTCCTCATTTCCATAGCCCTTGGCGATGCTTCCTTCTGGCCTAGCACGGTTACGAACATATTTCTTTAATACTCCCATGAACCTCTCGAAGGGGAACATATTGTGTAGAAATACCGGACCGAGAATGGAAATCTCATCGACTAGGTGAACCAGGAGGTGCGTCATAATATTGAAGAAGGATGGCGGGAACACCAACTCGAAACCGACAAGACATTGGATCACATCGTTACGTAACCGTGGTAGAACTTCTGGATTGATTACCTTCGAGAGATTGCATTGAGGAATGCACATAGCTTCACAATGGCTACTCGAACATTTTCCGGCAGGAGCCCCTCAAAGCAATCGGAAGCAATTGCGTCATAATCACGTGGCGATCGTGAGACTTCAGGTTTTGGAACTTTTTCTCCGCCATGTTGATTATTCCCTTTATATTGGACGAGAATCTGACGGGACCTTCATACGCTCGGGCATTCAAAAAAGATGACCTTCTCTTCTTTGGTCGAGCGTAGGCGGCACGACCTTGAAACCGTTCCGGATGCCGGTCATCAGGGTCTTTCAAACTTTTTTGGTCCTGCCGTGCTTCCTTTGTATCATTTGACTTCCCATACACGCCCAAGAAGCTTAGGATGTTCACGCAAATATTCTTCGTAACGTGCATCACGTCGATTGCAGAGCGGACTTCTAGGACTTTCCAATATTCTAGCTCCCAGAATATAGATTTCTTCTTCCACATGGCTACGTGCCCGTCAGCTCCCTTCGGAACGGATTGTCCGCCAGGACCCTTGCCAACGAGGACTTTCACATCCTTGACCATATCAAATACCTCAGCACCCGTGTGTTCGCAGTGCTTCGCCGGTGATACGCCTTGCCGTTGTAATGCTTGCCTTTCTTTCTTCTTGGATGACCTTTCGGAAGAAATCGACGATGCCCAAGGTACACGTTCTTCTTACAATTTGGCAAATGTACACTTTCGGTCTCATGTAGCGGTGCGTGCATGCATTGTATCCCTTATTTGACAGTCCCGAAAGGTTACTAAGAGCAGGCCAATCGTTGATGGTTACGAAAAGCAACGCTCGTAGGTCAAATTCCTCTTCTTTGTGCTCATCCCACACACGGACACCAGGTCTGCCCCACAGCTGTAAAAGTTCATCAACTAATGGCCTTAGGTACACATCGATGTCGTTGCCGGGTTGCTTCGGACCTTGGATGAGCACTGGCATCATAATGAACTTCCGCTTCATGCACAACCAAGGAGGAAGGTTGTAGATGCATAGAGTCACGGGCCAGGTACTATGGCTGGAGCTCTGCTCGCCAAAAGGATTCATGCCATCCGTACTTAGACCAAATCTTATGTTCCTTGCGTCAGCTGCAAAATCTTTGAACTCTCTGTCGATCTTTCTCCATTGCGTTCCATCTGCGGGGTGTCTCAACTCCCCGTCCGACTTACGGTCCTCTTTGTGCCATCGCAACAACTTGGCATGCTCTTTGTTCCTGAACAGACGTTTCAACCGTGGTATTATAGGAGCATACCACATCACCTTGGCGGGAACCCTCTTCCTGGGTTTCTGGCCCTCAACATCATCGTCACCAGGGTCATCGCCTCTGATCTTATAACGCAATGCAGTGCATACCGGGCATTCATTCAAATTCTCGTATTCACCGCGGTAGAGGATGCAGTCGTTGATGCATGCATGTATCTTCAGAACCTCTAAACCTAGAGGGCAGACAACCTTCTTTGCTTCGTACGTACTGGCGGGCAACTCGTTATTCTTTGGAAACATATTCTTCAACATTTTCAGCAAGTTTTCAAATGCCGAGTCAGCTACACCTGCCTGTGCCTTCCATCTCAGCAAATCCAGTGTGCAGCCCAGCTTTTTCAGACCATCATCGCATCCGGGGTACAGCGCCTTCCTGTGATCCTCTAACATGCGATCCAAATTCTCCCTCTCTTTTTCAGTTTCGCAGCGTCTCCGTGCATCAGCAATGGTCCGACCAAGATCATCAACGGGATCATCACATGCCTCTTCTTCACCTTCCCCTTCACCTTCCCCTTCACCTTCAGCATCCTCCATGAAAGTATCACCGAAATGAGCAAGATAGCTTTCATCGATGAAATCATCCCCTTCTTCATCTTCTTCCATTATAACCCCTCTTTCTCCATGCTTGGTCGAACAATTATAGCTTGGCATGAAACCGTGCCGAAGCAGGTGCATGTGAACATCTCTTGAGGAAGAGTAACCCTTCTGATTCTTACAGTTAACACATGGACAGATAACAAAACCCCCCTGCTTGTTCGCATTAGCCACTACGAGGAAATCTTTCAAACCCGCACTGAACTCGCCGGAGAGTCGGTTACCGTACATCCATTGTCGATTCATCTGCATTATTATAATATAAAATATATAATTAACCATCATGCATTTGTTAAACTAACTAGCTACAAACAATATAAATTAAACAATGAACTACACACACATGCACATTTTATCAACGACACATCAAAGGTTCAAGTTGCTAACCGCGATCGAGGAGGAAACAATAAATGAGAAAGCTCAAGTGTGGCTCCAACACTTCATATCATGTTTGTTTCATGCTCTTGGGGCATTTCATCAAACACCTTATGTGCATAAGAGGAACCAAAAGCAAACCTAACACCCACTTGTGAAGTTTGTGAAGAGAATGGCACCAAATGGCTAAGTGTTGGCTGCTGGGTGGTATATATAGGGGAGGGGCTTTAGTCCCGGTTGGCCTGGCCAACCGCGACTAAAGGCCTTCGGGCACCTTTAGTCGCGGTTGGCCTGGCCAACCGCGACTAAAGCCCCCCACGTGCACCGGCTGGCCACCGAGCGCCCTGGGCCCAGGCCTTTGGTCGCGGTTCGCCTCCCGAACCGCGACTAAAGGTACCATTAGTCGCGGTTCCTGCAGCATCGCGACTTATGGGGCTCACCCGAAGCCTGTTTTTCCACCAGTGATTCAATCAATATAGGTGACGTAAAAAAAAATCCCGGAAGGGAGGTTGTACCCCGGCCTTTGCATTGAAATGATGCACATGATTTTTATTACATTATTCGCAAAAAAATTCAACATAACATATTGGTCAACCCGAAGCCACCTATTTTGTGACAAAGAGTCGTAAGACCTACAAGCTTGATAAAAGGAATGGTCATATGATCACTTGATCAGGACCATGTGTCATGAGCGCACACATACTCACATCATCTGAAACCGGCGCACCGGTCAGACACTCTTAGCTAGCACCTTGCACGCTCCAGTAGTTGTTGCCGCCATCTCTCGCGAATCCATCTTCTGGACAAAGATCTTTGCATTCACCTTACTAGGCATTATGCCACCACGATGTTAGATAGGGCCACAGCCTTACGCACACATCCATCATCACGTGTCCGACGCCGAGACCCCGTGGCGACATGTCGCCGAGACCCGCAACCATCGACGCGGTAGAAGCAACTCCGCTCGACCACTAGACCCTCCAGTTATTTACAACTCCAAAATCGATGCCCACAGAAGGGACATGGCGAGGACACGCCAAGATCAACCGATTCGAGATACCCAGATCTAGGGTTTTTCCTAGAGCATCGAACAAGGGAAGATGAGAGGCGTGGCGTGTGTTGGAATCAAACTTCAAAACCCGTAAAGATTTGATTTATACACCCCAATTCTACAACAATATCATGAGGCACTTTTCCTTTTTTTTGTTTTACCCAAATGTTCATTCCTACCGTTTTTCGCTTCATCATTTGTTCTGTACCTGCAGTCCAATCAAATTTCTTATTTTTTCTATTCCAATGTTTAACTATTCCGGGGTCTACTAACTCACTGTCAAGTTTGCTGTAATTGTACAACAGAAGGTGAGGCGTCACGAAAACTTGCCCACGCATGGGTTGCTTAATTTAGTCAAGGAAGGCTATTGCTCCGGTGTCCCCCCCCCCCCCTCTAAACTTTGTTCTATTTAGACGGCTAGGATCTGCTGATACCCCTTCGTGGGTTGACTTAACATGTGTGTTTGGTTCATGGGCAAACATGTACGGGATGGGATGGGATAAAATATGTTTAATTAACGATTAATAGAAAAATATAAATATGCCATTAACACACCGGTTAATATGTAATTAACGGGTCCTTTTCCCTTTGTGGTGGAGGCCGGACCTAGCGGGCGGCCGCCTACCCGTGCCTAGCAAGGTCACTACCTGCACATACATAGCGAGACCGTTTCTTCGACTGGGTGTGGCGCAGACGTAGCAAGCTCGTTGCTCGCCACGCCATGGAGGCCGCCGCCGCCGAGCTAGGGAGCCACGTTGAAAATCAAGCCCGCCGCTTACCGCGCCCTGGAGGCCACCGATGTCGAGCTCGGGAGCCACGCGGAAAAGCAAGCCCACCGCTCGCCGTGACATGGTGGCCGCCGCTGAGCTGGGGAGCACACATACGACGGTGGCAGGTGTCGGAGTCGCGTCGACCGCCATGGATTCTCAGGCGGCTAGTGAGATTAGTCATGAAATTCACGGATCATATGGTCCAGCCTTTCTGAGAAATATTCGGCTTTTGGGATGGAATCATCCATATTTTCTGGTCACGAACCAAACGCACGTTTACCACCTGAACGTCGTTCGCCAAGGGGGGGACACCGGAGCACAGCCCGTCAAGGAAATGTATGAGCAGGTAGCACTCATCGCTTTGGCGGTAACTCAGATTACTCCACTTTGGCTTTCTTATCTCGATGAACTCGAAGTGTTTCATGTGGAGAAAGTAACACGCAAGGTCAGCAAAATTGTCCATCGTAAGGGAGAGGGAATTGCGTGGAGCACTCAATCGGCGTCAGTTAAGGTTTCGTTCGTGAGTGCACTTCACACTGGTAGAAAAACAGGCTTCGGGTGAGCCCCATAAGTCGCGAAGCTGTAGGAACCGCGACTAATGGGATCTTTAGTCGCGGTTCGGGAGGCGAACCGCGACCAAAGGCCTGGGCCCAGGGCGCTCGGTGGCCAGCCGGTGCACGTGGGGGGCTTTAGTCACGGTTGGCCAGGCCAACCGCGACTAAAGCCCCTCCCCTATATATACCCATCCAGCAGCCAACACTTAGCCACTTGGAGCCATTCTCTTCACAAACTTCACAAGTGGGTGTTAGGTTTGCTTTTGGTTCCTCTTATGCACATAAGGTGTTTGATGAAATGCCCCAAGAGCATGAAACAAACATGATATGAAGTGTTGGAGCCACACTTGAGCTTTCTCATTTATTTTTTCCTCCTCGATCGCGGTTAGCAACTTGAACCTTTGATGTGTCGTTGATAAAATGTGCATGTGCATGTGTGTAGTTCATTGTTTAATTTATATTGTTTGTAGCTAGTTAGTTTAACAAATGCATGATGGTTAATTATATATTTTATATTATAATAATGCAGATGAATCGACAATGGATGTACGGTAACCGAATCTCCGGCGAGTTCAGTGCGGGTTTGAAAGATTTCCTCGTAGTGGCTAATGCGAACAAGCAGGGGGGTTTTGTTATCTGTCCATGTGTTAACTGTAAGAATCAGAAGGGTTACTCTTCCTCAAGAGATGTTCACATGCACCTGCTTCGGCGCGGTTTCATGCCAAGCTATAATTGTTGGACCAAGCATGGAGAAAGAGGGGTTATAATGGAAGAAGATGAAGAAGGGGATGATTTCATCGATGAAAGCTATCTTGCTCATTTCGGTGATACTTTCATGGAGGATGCTGAAGGTGAAGGGGAAGGTGAAGGGGAAGGTGAAGAAGAGGCACGTGATGATCCCGTTGATGATCTTGGTCGGACCATTGCTGATGCACGGAGACGCTGCGAAACTGAAAAAGAGAGGGAGAATTTGGATCGCATGTTAGAGGATCACAGGAAGGCGCTGTACCCCGGATGCGATGATGGTCTGAAAAAGCTGGGCTGCACACTGGATTTGCTGAGATGGAAGGCACAGGCAGGTGTAGCTGACTCGGCATTTGAAAACTTGCTGAAAATGTTGAAGAATATGTTTCCAAAGAATAACGAGTTGCCCGCCGACGTACGAAGCAAAGAAGGTTGTCTGCCCTCTAGGTTTAGAGGTTACGAAGATACATGCATGCATCAACGATCGCATCCTCTACCGCGGTGAATACGAGAATTTGAATGAATGCCGGTATGCACTTGCATTGCGTTATAAGATCGAGGCGATGACCCTGGTGACGATGTTGAGGGCCGAGAAACCCAGGATGTGGGTTCCAGCCAAGGTGATGTGGTATGCTCCTATAATACCAGGGTTGATACGTGTGTTCCGGGAACAGGTGCCTGCCACGTTGTTGCGATGGCAGACAGTGGCCCGTCAGTCGGACGGGGAGTTGAGACACCCCGCAGATGGAACGCAATGGAGAAAGATCGACGAGAGAGTTCAAAGATTTTGCAGGCGACGCAAGGAACATAAGATTTGGTCTAAGTACGGATGGCATGAATCCTTTTGGCGAGCAGAGCTCCAGCCATAGTACCTGGCCCGTGACTCTATGCATCTACAACCTTCCTCCTTGGTTGTGCATGAAGCGGAAGTTCATTATGATGCCAGTGCTCATCCAAGGTCCGAAGCAACCCGGCAACGACATCGATGTGTACCTAAGGCCATTAGTTGATGAACTTTTACAGCTGTGGGGCAGACCTGGTGCCGTGTGTGGGATGAGCACAAAGAAGAGGAATTTGACCTACGAGCGTTGCTTTTCGTAACCATCAACGATTGGCCTGCTCTTAGTAACCTTTCGGACTGTCAAATAAGGGATACAATGCATGCACGCACCGCTTACATGAGACCGAAAGTGTACATTTGCCAAATTGTAAGAAGAACGTGTACCTTGGGCATCGTCGATTTCTTCCGAAAGGTCATCCAAGAAGAAAGAAAGGCAAGCATTACAACGGCAAGGCAGATCACCGGCCGAAGCCTGCGGAACACACCTTGGTGCTGAGGTATTTGATATGGTCAAGGATTTGAAAGTCATCTTTGGAAAGGGTCTGGCGGACAATCAGTTCCGTAGGGTGCTGACGGGCACGTAGCATTGTGGAATAAGAAATCTATATTATGGGAGCTAGAATATTGGAAAGTCCTAGAAGTCCGCTCTGCAATCGACGTGATGCACGTTACGAAGAATATTTGCGTGAACATCCTAAGCTTCTTGGGCGTGTATGGGAAGTCAAATGATACAAAGGAAGCACGGCAGGACCAGCAAAGTTTGAAAGACCCTGATGACCGGCATCCGGAACGGTTTCAAGGTCGTGCCAGCTACGCTCTGACCAAAGAAGAGAAGGTCATCTTTTTTGAATGCCTGAGTAGTATGAAGGTCCCGTCAGGATTCTCGTCCAATATAAAGGGAATAATAAACATGGCGGAGAAAAAGTTCCAAAACCTGAAGTCTCACGACTGCCACGTGATTATGACGCAATTGCTTCCGATTGCTTTGAGGGGGCTCCTGCCGGAAAATGTTCGAGTAGCCATTGTGAAGCTATGTGCATTCCTCAATGCAATCTCTCAGAAGGTAATCAATCCAGAAGTTCTACCACGGTTACAGAACGATGTGATCCAATGTCTTGTCAGTTTCGAGTTGGTGTTCCCGCCATCCTTCTTCAATATTATGACGCACCTCCTGGTTCACCTAGTCGATGAGATTTCCATTCTCGGTCCTGTATTTCTACACAATATGTTCCCCTTCGAGAGGTTCATGGGAATATTAAAGAAATATGTTCGTAACCGTGCTAGGCCAGAAGGAAGCATCGCCAAGGGCTATGGAAATGAGGAGGTAATTGAGTTTTGTGTTGACTTTGTTCCTGACCTTAAGCCGATTGGTCTTCCTCAATCGCGGCACGAGGGGAGACTAAGTGGAAAAAGCACGATCGGAAGGAAATCAACGATATGTATGGATGGCCATTCTCTGACTGAAGCACACCACACAGTTCTGACCAATTCCAGCTTGGTGGCTCCGTACTTTGAGAAACACAAGAATATTTTACGCTCGGACAACCCTGAGAAGCCTGAATCCTGGATTAGGAAGGCCCACATGGAGACTTTCGGCAGTTGGTTGAGAAAACATTTAATAAGTGATGATCATGTTGTAGATCAGCTGTACATGTTGGCCAAGACACCATCTTCGACTATAACGACTTTCCAAGGGTACGAGATAAATGGGAATACATTTTACACGATCGCCCAAGATAAAAAGAGCACCAACCAAAACAGTGGTGTCCGCTTTGATGCAGCAACCGAGAATGGGCAAAAGATCACATATTATGGTTACATAGAGGAGATATGGGAACTTGACTATGGACCCTCCTTTAGGGTCCCTTTGTTCCGGTGCAAATGGTTCAAGCTAACAGGAGGTGGGGTAAAGGTGGACCAGCAATACGGAATGACAATGGTGGATTTCAACAATCGTGGTTACCTTGACGAACCATTCGTCCTAGCGAAAGATGTCGCTCAGGTTTTCTATGTGAAGGACATGAGTAGCAAACCGAGGAAACGGAAAGATAAGAAAACGATCAGTACATCATGCGATGATCCAAAGCGCCACATTGTTATTTTAGGGAAAAGAAACATCGTGGGAGTGGAGGACAAGACAGACATGTCATAAGATTATAATATGTTTGCTGAAATTCCGCCCTTCAAAGTGAACACCGACCCAAGCATTAAGTTAAATGATGAGGATGCTCCATGGATACGGCACAATCGTAAGCAAGCAGGGACACAAGGGAAGAAATGATGTGTAATAATTTATTGTACCAAACTTTGTTGAATGAATCATGTGAATTATATTACCCGTGATGTGTTTGGTGTCCATTTTCGAATGATTCAATTGACTCGAGATAGCACTGATGATACATGAAATTTGGAGTGACTAAGTCATATCCTGCATACATGAAATTTGGAGTGACTAAGTCATACTCCTGCATACAGGAAATTTGGAGTGACTAAGTCATACTCCTGCATACATGAAATTTGGAGTGATTTAGTCATACTCCTGCCTAGGCATATAATATGCATACTCGTAGTCTTCATAGCCGCCGCCGTTGTACTGGTAGTCGTCGCCTTCTAAGTTGCCGGCGTCGTCGTCGCTGCTGTCGTCGCTGTCGTCGGGCGGCGCTCGTGGCTCGAACTGAGGGTAGCGCAGGCGGGGGATATCGCCGGCCGTGATGTAGTCCATGACGCTCTGCAGAGTCCGGCCGTACCACCATAGCCGACAGCCGGCCTCGTGGAAGTTTCCAGGAGGCAGACCGTCCTCCTCATACCTTGCGAGCGCCCTCTCACGCCGATTGATGAAGAAGGCGTCCCAAGTATGCTGGTTATCGGGATGCCAGCGGGGATTCATCCGCTGCTCCGGCGTGAGGTCGAGGTAGTAGTGGTTCGTGATGGCCGCCCGGCGCGCAGTACCCTGAGGGACGGGAGGGACCGGTACGCCGCCGGCGCTTAGGCTCCAGCCGGCAGGGACGCGGTAGCCCGGAGGGCAAGGGTAGTTCGAGGCGCAAAGCTCCTCCACCTGCTGGTAGGTTAGAGTGGGTGCGGTGGAAGCCATGAGAGAGTGATGAGAGATTGTAGAGATGTGATAATGCTGGCCAAGCCGGGCTACCTATATGTAGTGACAAATGACGAGAAAAATGGGAGCGGGAAGACAGGAGGCGGGAAGAAAGAGGCGGGGAGAAAGTGGCGGGAAGAAATTGGCGGGAAAAAATTGGCGGGAAGAAAGAGGCCGGAAGAAATTGGCGGGAAACAATTGGCGGGAAGAAAGAGGCGGGAAGACAGGGAAGAAATGGCGGGAAGACGAGGAGGGAAGAGGGGGTCGGCGGAAAGAGGCGGGAAGAGGGGGCCAACGAACTTTTGAATTGAATTTGTTTTATTTTTATGAATTTTTTATAATTTGTATTTTTAAAATTTTGAATTGAATTAGTTTTATTTTTCTGAATTTTTTGATATATTATTTGTATTTTTAAGATTTTGAATTGAATTAGTTTTATTTTTATGAATTTTTTGATATATTATATGTATTTTAAACATTTTGAATTGAATTAGTTTTATTTTTCTTAATTTTTTGATATATTATTTGTATTTTTAACATATTGAAATGAATTAGTTTTATTTTTCTGATTTTTTGATATATAATTTGTATTTTTAAAATTTTGAATTGAATTAGTTTTATTTTTCTGAATTTTTTGATATATTATTTGTATTTTTAAGATTTTGAATTGAATTAGTTTTATTTTTATGAATTTTTTGATATATTATATGTATTTTAAACATTTTGAATTGAATTAGTTTTATTTTTCTGAATTTTTTGATATATTATTTGTATTTTTAAGATTTTGAAATGAATTAGTTTTATTTTTCTAAAATTTTTGATATAATATTTGTATTTTTAAGATTTTAAATTGAAATGAATCTGAAAAAGCACCTTTAGTCGCGGTTGGTATCCCCAACCGCGACTAAAGGTCGTTTCCGCGGGAAACGCAAAAACGGGCGAAAAAAGCCTTTAGTCGCGGTTGGGGACACCACCCGCGACTAAAGGGTTACCTTTAGTCGCGGTTGGTGTCCCGAACCGCGACTAAAGGCCGTCGAGTATAAATACTCACGCGCCGTGCGCCCCCACTTCATCTTCTTCCACTCTTCGAATTCGCCGTCTCTCATCGATCTCGCGCGCCCCGAAGGCTGCGCCGTCGCCCTCGACGCCGCCGCATCGCCCTCGACAACGCCACCGCCGGAGGAGCCACGCCGCCGCCGGAGGAGAGCCACCGCCGTTCGTCTCGCCGGCCCCCTTTCCTTCTCTCGCCGCCCTCCACGTACCGGCCGCTGCGCGCCTCCCCTGGCCTCGATCGGCCGGCCACTTCGCCGCCGCGCCTCCCTGCAGGCCACCGTTCGCCGCCGTGCCCTCCCTGGCCACAGCCGCTCACCGCCGCGCCCTGATCCCCGGCCTGCAGGCCACCGTTCGCCGCCCGCGCGCGCCCTTCCCTGGCCGGCCCACAGATGGCCGCGGCGGCGCCGGCGCACGCCCGCCCGTCGTCTAACACACATAGAGAGAGGGAGAGGAGAGAGAAGAGAGAGGAGAGAGGATTTTTTTAGCTTTTTTTAACTAAAATTGTAACGGAAATTTGTAATTAAAGTGTAACTAAACATTGTAATTTAAATTGTAACTAAACTTTGTAATTAAAAGTGTAACTAAAATTTGTAATTTAAATTGTAACTAAAAATTTGTAACTTAAAAGAAATCGCGACTAAATCGCCATCGTCCTCGTGCCGTCGTCGTCGTCGCCCCGTCGTCCTCGCCGCGTCGTTGTCGCGCGCCCCGGCCGCCCGGTCGTTCGTCTCGTCTCCGGTGCCGGCGAGATCGACGAAGGGGCCGTGGCCGGCGCCGGCCCCTTTTTTTGTAAACTAAAAGATTGTGTAAAGAAAACGCTAAGGAAAACTTCGTCCCGTGCCTCCGCCTCGTTTGGTCCCACCTACGTCACCGTCTTCCCCTCCATCTTTTTTTTTCTGGCCCGGCAATCTCATCCCCAAATCGAGCCGCCGCCAACCCAGCAGTGCGTCGAGCCATAGCGCGCCACTCCGCCTCCTCTCCTGCATATACACCGACACCGCCACCGCCACCGCCACCGCCCTTTCGCCACCGCCACCGGTCTCTCGGTCACGCGGTCACTGCATGCGAGGCGAGGTCGATCGTCCGCATATACACATCTAATACACGCGTCCCCCCTCTCGCCTCCCTCGTCGCCCTCTCTCTTTATATGTAGAAGAGATGTGATAATGCTGGCATATACACAATTAATTTGTTTTGACTACATGTTTTCAGGACTGACATATGGCGGACGATAGAGCTGACCCGATTCTGGACAACTATGATCCGGACGCTGAAGACCATATGTTCGGTATCATAAAAGGCGATATTCCATATGTGCCGACCGGAGAAGAAGAAGATGATATCTCTTCTTATCTGAACCTTGAGGGTGAAGATGAAGGGCGCCGTCAGCAAGATGATGCCGAAGAAACGTCGATAAACGACGATCTTCAATTGGAAGTAGCAACCACCTCTGGCGCCGAGGTATATATATATACATATTGAGCGTCTGGTGATACAAACTAACTGATTTGAATAAATGTGTGTGTACTAACACGCGCGACTCTCTTTCTTATTTTAGCCCTCGGCCGAATCGTCGAAAAAATCGAGTACGTCGTCAAAGCGTGGCGCAACCAAGACGATGAAACCAAACGAAACATGCACCATCGAGGTTGTCGATGAAGAAACCGGCAGGCCGCTGGAGCCCAGCAAGAACGCCACCAAGTTTGTCAGCCAATGCGGAGCCGTTGTTAGAGACAACGTCTCGATCACCGTCCAGGAGTGGAATGAGCCAAAGAAGGCACGTCTTGGTTTCACTTTTGTCGATAAGAGAACAAAAAAAGATTGCTTCAAGAAGCTTATGGAACATTTCGTTCTACCTCCGGAATACCGCAGATACGATGAGGCGGGTAACAAGATTCAGGAAAACAAGGAGAGGTGCAAGCTAGTCAAACAGTTCGCTCTTTCTAAGATGGCCAACGCATTCCGGAAATACAAGCAAAATCTAGCCCATGACTTTGTCAAGCAGGGCAAGACTCCGGATTTCAAAGGACAATATGAGAAACTGCAACATGATTGGCCAGAATTTGTGAAGCAAAAGAAATCGGAGCAGTTCCTTGAAATATCGAAAAAAAATAAGGAGAATGCGGCCAAGAAGGAGTACAATCATATTATGGGGCCAGGAGGGTATCGCTTTTGGCAGCCTAAGTGGGAGAAGATGGAGAACGAGCTGAGGGCGCGAGGAATCCGTCCAGGTACGGAGGGATGGGATCCAAGGGCCAAAAGCTGGTGGTACGGGCATGGGGGATCGCTGAACCCGGAGACAGGGGAGTGTGTTTATCAGGGCAAAATAATTACACCCACCCAAAAGCTTATTGAGGCAATGAGGGATGCTCAAGAGGGGAGGATCAAGTTCAACAGAGAGAACGACGCCCTGACAAAAGCCCTCGGGAATCCTGAACACGGAGGACGTGTACGAGGCATGGGGCCCATTCCGTGGAAAGTAGGGTTCCCCCAGAACGATGACCCGTACGATTACAGAAGCCGTAAGAGAAAAATGGATCGGGATGCAGATGTTGTGGCGAAGTTGGTAACGGAAATGGATGTGATGAAGAAAACTGTGAGTGTACTAGTAGCCGAAAGAGATGCAGCTCGGGCGCAGCATGAAGATCATCCAATGGATCTCGGAAGCCAGCAGCGGAGAAGAAGCAGCGTGGCTTCCACGGAGGCCTCACCGGCTGGTGCACCGACGATAGAAATTACTGCACCGGAGCCTCTGGTGGTCGAAATTACTGCACCGGAGCCTCCTCGCTACCCCGTGGACGATATAAAGGAGATGAAAGCATGTCATCTGTATTATCCTATGGGGAACATGTCCATGAAGGTAGCCATCGGCAGTGCTTTGCCACCTGGAGGACTCCACCACAACAACCCCATTCAAGATGGCTATGCTCGTGTCACGGTGGAGGAGATAGTCCAAGGGTTTGAGGACCTGGACATTGACATTGCTACACCTGAAGGGGTGAAAAGACTTGGAGATGTCAAGCGCCAGTTCATTCTATGGCAGAAGAAATTTATCAAGTTTCCAGGCGAGGCGCCAACAAGTCCACCCCCCTACGGTGGTGGTGGTGGCGGTGGCGGTGGCGGTGGCGGTGACGGTGGCGGTGGTGGTGGTGGTGCTTCACCTAATACACCTCATTCACGTCAGCCGACGCCGCCCCCCAGTCCTCGTCCGGCGGGTGATCAGACACCGGTACCGCCCCCCAATCCACCTCCGGCGAAGAAGCAAAAGCAGTCCTGGGTTATTAACCCGGACCCTTACGTACCTAAGAAAACAAAGGTACCAGAGCCATCACTGAAGCCTCTCCCCACGAGGCCTTGGGAACGTAGTGCCGAGGAAGTCGACGCACACGCGGCTGCTGATTTAGAGAAATGGAAGGCGGCCTGCAAGAAGAAAAGAGAGCCCGAGCCCAAGCCAGTATTTTCTGATGAGCAAAAGAAGTGGGCTAATTCATTTTTGAACGCACCGTCCCAAGCCGCGAAGAATCTGCCTGACGACTATGCACGTGAACTAAAGAATCAGGCACGCATATTCAAGGAGAAGAATGAGGAGGCCGATAAAGCGGAATTACAAAGTGCACAAAGCGGGAAACGAGTTGTTGCCCAGCTCGGGGAACAAAGTAAACAATCGATTGCCCCGCTTATAGTGACAGCCGCCGGTCCGGATGCCCCCGAAATCATAGAAGCTGCGGCAGCACAGGGATTGACTGTAACGAGTGCCAGAGAACAAGCGGCCAACTTAGGTATTACTCTTCGTGAACTGTTAGGCCTTGATGAGGCGCTTGAAGGAGGTAGTACTTACATATGTGAAGAATGGGCCTCTCGTCGAGCCTGCGCAGGAAGAGGATCTACCTTCACAAATGAAAGGTCTGCTGAACTGGTACAAGGGTTACATAAAACATAAAAACGCCAAAGATTATATTTATGCGGAAGTTGGATATGAGCATCACTTCAAACAATACTGTGTACAAATTCATCTGAGTGAATTGTTCCAGCTTTTCAATCTGCGCGAGCTCGACAAATCTATCATCAGTTGCTACGTTCTGTAAGTGATTTATTTCTACCCCATCTCGTTCATATTGCCTGCACTATATATATATGTCCTAACTATATTGTTGTGTCCGCTATTATACATGCAGATTGAAGATTAAGGAATGCAGAGTAAGGAGCATCCATGATGTTGGGTTCATTGACCCACACATCGTTAATGGATATACGTTAAAGCATCACCCCGCCGACGTGGAGAAAGACCTGTGGCAGTTTCTTGATAAGCAGGAACTCAAAAGTGATATTCTATTTCCTTACCATTTTGGGTGAGTGTTTATGTCTTGAGCACATTCTCTTTTGTTTACTCCATGCATGGTATGTGGCCGGCTAATCGATGAGTTATGCATGACGTACTGTGCATGTATCGTGTCCGCAGGTTCCACTGGATTCTGCTAGTGATTAAAATTGACAAATCAGAATGTCTCATCCACGACTCTCTGGATATGGATAAGGCGGAGTGGGCCGACATGAGACAAATGCTTCAAAAGTAATTGTTTTCATTCATTTGCGATCTATATCGATCGGCCTATTTCGTTCATTTCCTAATTAAGCTTCAAGTAATGAACTAATAACTCTCTTGTTCATTTAATTTTCTTTGCCTCGTAGGGTTTGGAGACGGTTCTCAGATACAAAGGTCGGTGAATTCAAGAAAGAGCTAAATTTCATGCGGTCAAAGGCTAAGAATGGTAGCGATATGCAGCCACCGGGAACCAATCTGTGTGGATACTATGTCTGTGAGATGATCCGGAGATACACCTCTGAGCGCGTTCCGAGTGATCTCAATGCTCAGAGGAATCACCTCCGGTCGATGCTTAGTCCAGAAGCTCGCTTCCGACCACTTCAAGAGGAACTAGCTGGATGGTTCAGGAGGGAAGTCCTCCATCCTAAAGGAGAACACCATTGCGACGACGTAGAACTATACATGCATTAAATTATGTATGGAAACTTGTTCAAATTTGTATATGGTCATCCGATGATATTGAATATATATTGTATATTTCTCTTGAATTCTTTTTGGTTATAATTTCAAATTTGTTTGAAATTGTACATTCATATGCATGTATATATGTAGTACCATAGAATATGTGAAACTCCTTCAAAATTACAATAAAGCACAAAAGAAATAAAACAATATACAAATTAAACACAAAATATGTTTAGGGGGGGGCGGAAACCCTAAACCTGCGGCGGCCTTTAGTCGCGGTTGGCCAGAAGAACCGCGACTAAAGGTCCTCCGCCCGGACGGCCGCCTGGCGCCCACGTGGACGGGCCCGGAACCGCGACTAAAGGGAGGGGCCTTTAGTCGCGATACTTTGGTCGCGGTTGCGCAACCGCGACTAATGGCAGTTGCGAACCGCGACCAAAGGCCCTTTTTCCACCAGTGTCAGGTGCATCAGCGTTTTCGTCTACGCTCTCCAGTCTATTGATGTGCAAGTATATGACTTTATTACCCAGTATGAACGAATGCGTGACGAGCGTCGACAGAGACACAGCTTTACTTAGCATCGAAAAATGATGTAATCAGCGACAAAAATTCGGTGCAGGTGCAAGTATTCAAATGCTTAACCTCTCTGTCGAAAGAAAAAGCCTACTTAGCCAAATTAACCTATAGGTAGCATTTTATAAGTACACGCCTTACCGAGAGTGAATAAAGTGAACCGGGCGGCATTTGCTCCCACCGCAACTCCAACATTCATTGGTCCACGTTAATCAGTATAGTGGCAGGGTATATCTTCAGTTAGATTGAATAATTAATGGTAAATGGTCCGGTACACGCGAGACAATAATGAGGCGTCGTTTTCGTTGGTCCCACGAACCCACCGCTAGCACCAGCAATATCTCACTTGGCTTATCTTCACGGACGTGAGACGGTGAGACCCACTTGTTGGTCTTAGAGCTCTCCGCCGTTTGCTCCCCGTATCTCACCGGCGAGGAATCTCCGTCGTTCCCCGCCGCCTCCTCATCCATGCGGCTCTCCTTCCCGTGGTTGGACCAACCAGCGCCGCCGCTGCACCGACCTCGTCCCCGCACGCAGGGGTCCCACGGACCCCCACACCCATTCGCGGCTGCAACTCCACGTCCTCGTTCAACAGCTGGTGGAGCCGCCTGTCCAGGTTGTCCACCGCCGCCGCGTCAACCAGGACTGTCCTGGCGCCGCGCGCCGCTGCGGAGGACGTGCCGGAGGCGGGACTTGATGCGACTGATCCAGGCCGGCTCGTGGATGGGCGCGCCCACGTCCTCTTCGCGGAGGAAGAACAGTTCTACGACACGTTGGAAACGAGGCCCGGGCGGTCGCCGCCGACGAGCTCGAGCACGCAGAGCTTCCTCTCCTTGGCCGGCGGGTCGCACGCCCTCGGCAACGAGTTGGAGGCTGAGAAGGCGGCGGAGAGCACGGAGTCGAGGCGCGCGAGCAGCCCGTTGGCGACATGGATGACGTCCATGAACCAGCGGCCGTCGTCAGAGGAGATGTACCGTTGGCGACATGAACCAGCGGTACTGCAGTGTACTGGTTCTTACACAAAACGCAGTCACCAACGGCAGCAACCTCCTCTCGTAGGACAACCCAGTTTGCGCTCGTCTACACGCTCAGCACTGCCGACTCCGGAGTAAAATGCATCGCTAGTCCTGGAACTTACCGTCTATGTCTGAAAGCATCCTTAAACACAGAAACTGCTATATTGCAGTCCTCGAAGTTGTTTCGGATGTCCATATACAGTCCTGGGTACGGTTAGCCACCGTATTATGCTGACGTGGCGATGAGACGGGTCCAGGCGCAGTGGGTACCCCTACCACTACAACTTCCAGGACCATTGTAGTCCTCGAACTTGCTCTGGATATTCACCCACGGTCCTGCTTATGGTTTGCCACTGTGTTACACTGACGTGAGGATGATGTGAGTCCAGACCAATTAATTAATGATATTTATTACTGAACACAGTCTACAAGTAAATCTATACATATTTGACCAAATAAACGGTAGTACTAGCAACTCTATTTTATGCATTTTCCTCGAAACTGTATATTTGTAGGAAACGATAGCAGGCCTTTTACACCTGTATACATGTTCATGGTTACTCGGAACAAAAAAAAATGCAAGTATTTACCTGCGAAAGTTGTACGTTTGTAAGTAATTTAAAATACTTAAAGATAATAGTGTGATGCATACAAAATACTACTTCCATCACAGATCTTAAGACTTATATTTTTTTTGAAAAGTCAAACCAAGTAAATTTTGACCAAACCTTTAGAATAATTTATCAACAAATATAATATTTTGTAGATACCATAGGAAAATATATTTCATTATCTATTTAATCTATTTAATGATATTAATTTTGTAGTTTGCATGTTAATGATTTTTTAGTAAAAGTTTAGTCAAATTTGAAATAGTTTGACTTCCTAGAAATAATATAAATCTTAAACTTTGGGATGGAGGTAGTATGAACCAAGACTACATATTTTCTTGTTCCTGAAGAAAAAAAGGTGTACTTGCTCGCTTCGGAAAAAAAATGATGATCTAGGTTTGTGCTAAATCAAAATACTTCAACTTTAATCAAGTTTGTCCGGGACGACCGCATCGCGGATGGGTTAGAACGGACAAAACCGCGGCCCAACGTGGCCGCATCGCAAATGCGGATGGCCGCGGTGTCCGGGATGACCCAAACCCGGCCCAAATTTGGGCCAGGTTTGTGGGGCCGCGGATGGCACGCGGCGTCCTCGCGCGTCCGCTTGTTCGACTCCCTGAGCTCAGTTGTATAAAATATGTTTTAGGTTTAATTGTTTTCTTTTGTTTTTTTTTTTTGTTTTTTTTTGACTTTTGCGGTGCCTCCGCGCGTTGGACGCAGTGTGCGATCCAAATAGACCGACGGCCAGGTCCGTCTGTCCGCGCAGCCACGCAAACGATCACATCCGGACGGGCCAACGCATCCGATTTGGATCGCCGCGTTAAAGATGCCCGCATGTGCATGTACAAGCTAGCTAGTTGCCGTATGGTTTAGATCAGCCAAGTGCATTGGTACATATGCATTTTGCTAATCGATTGAACGTGCGTGTAATGGATGATAGGCACACCGCTTCAGCTGAGCGTCGTGTCTGTCGAGCAGGGCCATGTGCTGATGTGTGATAATTAGTGTAGGATCATAAGCGAACGTGAACTGCATCACACGCGTCTCCAACTGGCGTCTCTTCGGTGCATATAAATAGACTATTGCCCCTGCAATTTGTTGAATCTTAGTGTTGCCAAAATTCTCTATATAAAAGTTTAGGTTTACCGTTGATGGTACTATCATTTGTTTAGCTAGATATGTACAGATTTATATGCAGATTGTGTTCACTAATTAGACATCGTTAATAAAATTGTCTTGAACCCGTATCGTCGTCCTGTTAGCACAATATAGTAGTCAACCCTACTTAGGACCGTGGGTAAACATCTGGGACAATTTGAGGGACTGCAATGACTCGCGAGCCACAATGGTGGGTACCCGCAGCGATATCCTAGGCTCATCTCATCGCCACATCAGCGTAATACGGTGGCTAACCGTATTCAGGACCGTACGTGAACATCCAGGACAACTTTAAGGACTGCAATATAGCAGTTTCTCTGTTCAAGGATGCTTTTAGACATTGCAGCTAAGTTCCAGGACTAGTGATGCATTTTACTCCCGACTCCGTCTTCTAACTGAGAAGCGACGCGGCAGAGGTGTGCGCGCTGCGACCCGACACTCTCGTTGTTGCTGCTCCGGTGCAGACGATGCTGCCGCCGACTGTCACTGGCACTATCTACCACAGCACGGCGGCGGCGTTCTCCTTGGCGCGCCACGTCGCGCCGCCGAGGCCCCTGGTCTGGGCGACCGCCTCCAAGGCGCCGTCCGCGTGCATGCTGCGCTTCTTGTTGGCCTCCACGATGGACAAGTTCGGTGACGAGGATCTTCCATGGCGCCGTCCGCCGTCATGCGCGCCACCTCCAGCGCCGCCTTGTTTCCTTGTTGGCGGCCGCCGATGACGAGGAACACGAGAGCTCCAGCACCCTGCCTACCTTCTTCATCAGTGCCATCCCTGCTCCTCGTTGACATGGCTCGAGGGGTGGCGCTACAGAAAATCAAGGAGGCACGCCGCCGCTGGCGCCGCTGTCAGTCGGTCGCCGCTGCACCTCCCCGCAGACCGCTGAGCCCCAGCCACTCCATGCTCATCCATCGGCGTCGTGTGCTGCTTCGTCTTAGCCGCCCGCGAGAGAGGAACATCATTTGGGGCGTCTGACCATGCTTTAACTTCCTTAGCTTTTTCTCTCTTCCGACGGGTCCTACCCCTGTGTATTCATCAATGTATTGTCGACTGCCCTCAAAAAATATTAGACTACCCACAATGGGAGTATCATAGGTAGTATCATGCATTCCATGCATGCAAAATGCTGATGTGGCAGTGCAATTAAGGATGAGAGAGAGGGTACTAGTATCATAGGTAGATACTGTATCATAGCACATACTACTAGAAAAATTAATGTCAAGTAAATCTAGTACATATATTTGCATTGAGATTCTACAAAACAATTAATATATAGAGACTATGATACTAGTATATGATATCATGCATTGTGGAGATAGTAACATATAGTAGTATCATACGCATGATACTTCTATATGATACTATGCATTGTGACTAGTCTTACCAATGGAGTTGCAGGACCACCTCTCACTCAGCCAATAGGAGAACAAGTTCAGGCAGGTGCATATGCCGTGCGGTTCATCTCAGAGTTTTCCACGCCTTACTATATTTTGAAGCTTGTGACTTGTGACGCGTGCCTGTATTCTAGTAGTCAAATGCCGTCACTGCATACGTAATTGAATTCGACGAACCGACCACAGTTGCCAGTTGGTCCCGCAGCTTGTACACAAATGAGTCTATCCCTAGCATATCAGACTGCCGAGTGTGATCAAACTGATCATGCCGTGCATATACGGAGTATGCTTAAAAAGAAAATGGAATGCATACGGCTGTCATCAACCTGTGTCATTTTTTACCACCGTTTCTCCTCCAAACTTATTTTGGCATCAACCTTTTTGTGCCCACGTGGGCGACATATTTCCATAAGTCGAACACTACACTATGTTCAGTGGCGAAGGATGGATTTTTTTTTTGAGGTAGAGCAGACAAAAAAAATGATGCAAAAACCAAAATAGTCGTAAGACATGCACGTCATATATAATTATAACGAAATAACTTAATACGATAAAAACAAAACGTAGAACCAAAAAACATAACAATAATGCCACCTCAATGCCAAAGCTTTACCTCTTTTTTTTTGTAAAAAAAATAGTTTCATCGATTAAGATTTTTAAAAATCCATCGTGAGCTACTAGTTCTTAATGATCTTTGTCGCTAAAAAATCCTTCCAATTCACCATCTTAATGAGGTGATAACGTCTTTGATGAAATCATGATGTGTCTTTCAAATATCAAGAAAATCTCTAAATTTTCAATTCTACGAATATCACAAAGTTATCCTGCATATACTAAGATTCAGATTCATGATAAATCTCTATAATAGAAATATAGAATCATTGTTATTTACATTAAACCTAGAATATGAGTCTATTTTTCCAGTTCGAAGTCGATTTTACACATTGTTCACTAAAACAAGCATAACTTTCTCACGAAATCTATTTTCGATGCACGACCACTCAAAATATTCAGAAAAACATGTGCATCTAAATTTATTTACAAAAAATCAAGGTAGGGTGGTTGCCCTGCCTTGCCCTAAGGGGAGCTTCGCCCCTGACTATGTTCATCGACATAGAGTTTTTATACTACTACGTAACTTTTGTATCTTGAATTATCCAACTCCTATTCGTAGAAAGGACGTGCTGAGCGTCGTCCCCCGGGAATCAAATCCCTGGATCACGGATCACGGATCGCCAACCGTCTGATGGCGCTGATGTAAATCGCACTAGTATTGTACTCCCTCCGAATCTTGCCTTGGCGCGACGGCAGCCCGGATGCTGCAATGGGAAGGGGTCAGCAAAGGGCGGCAGCCGCGTGTGCGTGAAGATTGTTTTGGGTACCGGTTTGAGAAAAATTTCAGAGGGGGCTGAGATTTCTGGTAACCACGGTTACCGGAGATAACCGGCCAAATATCGAACGAAATTCTTAAACAAAATTTGAATTTCGAACTGAAAAATATCTAAATATTTTTAAAAATAAAGTTTTGAGGAGAAGAAAATGAAAGATTCAGACAATGAGTTGGGGCATGCGTTTATAGTGGAGAGGAAACACGTACGATTTAGGTTGGCTAACCAATCAGCCTAAATTTAAACCAAATTTAAATAGACCGAGATTTTTTGGCCGATAAATTCATTTACCAGAGGGGGCTGGGAATTCCGGTTACCGACCGGTAACCACGGTATTCCAACCGGTAACCAAATCCCACTAGACGGTGGGAAAGAATATGCAGTACTAAGGGCATCTCCAACGGGGCGACGCAAATGGACGCTGAGCGACCGTTTGCGTCTGTCCGGGCCGAAAATACGTCTGGTACCACCTCCAGCGGGGCGACGCATAGTTATCGGGCCGTCCGCGGCGATGCAAACCTAGCCCAAATATGCGCCAGGATTGCGTCTCTGCGGACGTTGCGCGGACGCAGCGGTCATCCGCCCGATCCTCGCACGGGCCCGCCTGGCAGGGGCACAAATGATTCGTCTTCCGCGGCATTACTTACAGGCGGCGAGCTGCAGCTTTTCCAGGGCCGCGTTAATGGCGCGCCTCGGCTTCCGCGAGCGTGTGCTGCTGGGCGGCGTTGCAGTGGCAGGACATTGAAGGTGAGATGGCGTCCGAGCCTCTTAAAAGAACGTTGCCAGCGTCCATTTCCCCGACCACACCATTGCCAGAGCCCACCCTATCCACCCCACCGACGCCATGGGAAAGAAATGCTGGCCGTTCCGCAAGACCAAGAACGTGTTGGAGATATTCCCAAGAGGCAATAATAAAGTGGTTATTATTATATCTTCGTGTTTATGATAAATTTTTGCATCCCATGCTATAATTGTATTAACCGGAAACATTAACATATGTGTGTTTTGTAAATATAAAAGAGTCCCTAGTAAGGCTCTTGTTAAACTAGCTTGTTGATTAATAGATGATCATAGTTTTATAACCATGAACATTGGATGTTATTAAGAACAAGGTCATATCATTAGGTGAATGATGTGATGGACATACACCCATAGTAAGCGTAGCATATGATCAAGTCATTTAGTTCTTTATGCTTCAAGCTTTAATATGCATAGTAACTTAATCCTTCAACAACCTGAGATCATGTTAATCACCTACACCGGATGGATACTTTGATGACAACAAACACTACTTCGTAAATGTGTTGTTATAAAGGTGGCATTAAGTGTTCGGAAAATATAGGGTTGAGGCACATGGATCAGTAGTGGGATTTGTCCATCCTAACGACGGATAGATATACTCTGGGCCCTCTCGGTGGAATGACATCCAATTAGCTTGCAAGCATGTGACTGGTTCACAAGGGATATCATATCACGGTACGAGTAAAGGGTACTTATCGGTAACGAGGTTGAACTAGATATGGAGATACCGACGATTAAAATTTGGATAAGTAAAATATCGCGAGACAAAGGGAATTCTTATTTTATGTAAATGGTTCTTTCGATCATGAAGTCATCGTTGAATATGTGGGAGCTATTATGGATCTCCAGGTCCCGCTATTAGTTATTGATCGGAGAGGAGTCTCGATCATGTCCGCATATTTCTCGAACCGTAGGGTGACACACTTAAGGTTTGATGTCGTTTTAAGTAGATATGGAATATGGAATGGAGTTAGAATATTATTCGGAGTCTCGGATGGGATCTAGGACATCACGAGGAGTTCCGGAATGGTCCGGAGAATAATATTCATATATAGGAAGTCACTTTCCAAGTATGGAAATGATCCGATGCATTTATGGAAGGCGCTAGAATGTTCTAGAACCTTCCGGAATAAATCACTATGGAAGGTGGAGTCCCAGAAGGACTCCACCAACCCTAACCAGCCAACCAAGAGGGAAGGTGGAGTCCATGGTGGACTCCACCACCTTGGCCGGCCAAGGGAGAAGGAAAGGGAGCAATCCCACTTCCCCTAGGTTTCACCCATATGGCAGTTTTGGAGTTGGACTTCAATTTAGTTTTGGGGAAAACCCTAGGGGGGTCCACCTATATAAAGAGAGGGAGAGGGCCAGCCACCTCTTGAGCCGCACCACCAAAGGGCACCCAAGGCCGGCGCCCAAGTGCCCCGTCTCCCAAACCCTAGCCACTCCCCTCCCCCATCTTCTCCCGCGGTGCTTACTGCGAAGCGCTGCCGGAGATCTCCACCACCACCATCACCACGCCGTCGTGCTAGCGGGATTCCGAGGAGGATCTACTACATCGGTTGCCCGCTGGAACAGGGAGAAGGACGTCGTCATCAAAACCGAACGTGTGATCGAGTGCGGAGGTGCTGCCCGATTGTCGCACCATCAAGATCTTCTACGCGCTTTTGCAAGCGGCAAGTGATCGACTACATCAACCGCGATTTATCTCGTTAACGCTTAGCGATCTTCAATGGTATGATGATCTTCACCTTGTTGCTACCATCTACTAGATTAGATCTTGGCTTGTTATTCGTTCTTGCGGTAGGAAATTTTTTGTTTTCTATGCTACGAATCCCTACAGAACGACCACGAGGCTAGCGGCTCGCGGTCCGGCAAGAGGCCACGGGTCGGGCGGTATGTCCGCATAGAGCTCGCGCGCCTCCTTTCAGAGGAAAACCGGCCGGTGCCATGGCCGGACGCAAACCTGCCTGGAGGGTGCTGGTACCTCAACTCCAGGCGCGTGCCGGTGCACCGTGTGCCGCGTGAGGGCCGAGAGCGCCGGGACGAGGTGCGCCGCCGCTGAGCGATCTTGCCACCGGATCTCCGAGAAGATCCGGCGTATGCGCTCAACTCCTACAACTGGATCTCGTTCGGAACTTGGAAGTTCGACGCGCGCCGCCGCGCTCGCTACCTCGGAGACGTCGAGTACTTCGACCGTGAGATCTCCGCGGAATAAGAGGAGAACGACCAGGAGGACGCGGACGAGGACGAGCACGCGGAGTGCGCAAACTATGACCACGAAGACGGCGAGCCAGCATGGGATCCGGAGACCCAGCCGCCGGACATTACCGAGGAGGAGGTCATTGTCATGGCACTAGCCAATAGCGAGCTCGACGAGCTCAACGAGCTCGCTTTGTGCGACGAGCTCGCAATCCATCTCCGCGAGTCCGCGCTCGCGCAGGGGAGGCCGGTGACTCCACCTGCCACGCCGACGCGTTCCAACGACGGCGCGCCAGCTGCTGCTCCGGCCTGGGATCCGTGGGCACCTTCACCACAGCCTCCTGCACAGGCGACGGCCTGGCCGCAGTTGCCGCAGCCTGCCCTACCTCCTCCACCACCGGCGTACCAGCTTCCATGGCCGACGCCGGAGTTCATCGACCTCGTCAGCGACGACGACCAGTAGGCAGTACCTAGTTTTACCACGCCTTTTTAATATTTTTTTATGTTTTTTATTAATGTAAATTATGACTTCCATGAATGGAGAAAAAAATTATGCATCGTTGATACGCGCTAAGCACACGTCCGTTGGGAACCCCAAGTGGAAGGTATGATGCGTATAGAAGCAAGTTTCCCTCAGTATGAAACCAAGGTTATCGAACCAGTAGGAGTCAAGGAGCACGTGAAGGTTGTTGGTGAAGGAGTGTAGTGCGGCGCAACACCAGGGATTCCGGCGCCAACGTGGAACCTGCACAACACAATCAAAGTACTTTGCCCCAACGTAACAGTGAGGTTGTCAATCTCACCGGCTTGCTGTAAACAAAGGATTAACCGTATAGTGTGGAAGATGATGTTCATTTGCGAAGAACAGTAAAGAACAAGTATTGCAGTAGATTGTATTTCAGATGTAAAGAATGGACCGGGGTCCACAGTTCACTAGTGGTGTCTCTCCGATAAGATAACTAGCATGTTGGGTGAACAAATTACAGTTGGGCAATTGACAAATAAAGAGAGCATGACAAATAGCCTCCGTGACAAAACCCCCAGTACCGAGAGCCACGATACGGAAAACCTTCCAGAGACGCCGCCGCCGCCGATCCCATCTCGGGGGATCCAGGAGATCGCCTCCGGCACCCTGCCGGAGAGGGGAATCATCTCCCGGAGGACTCTACGCCGCCATGGTCGCCTCCGGTGTGATGTGTGAGTAGTCTACCCCTGGACTATGGGTCCATAGCAGTAGCTAGATGGTTGTCTTCTCCCCATTGTGCTATCATTGTCGGATCTTGTGAGCTGCCTAACATGATCAAGATCATCTATCTGTAATTCTATATGTTGCGTTTGTTGGGATCCGATGAATAGAGAATACTTGTTATGTTGATTATCAAAGTTATACTTATGTGTTGTTTATGATCTTGCATGCTCTCCGTTACTAGTAGATGCTCTGGCCAAGTAGATGCTTGTAACTCCAAGAGGGAGTACTTATGCTCGATAGTGGGTTCATGCCTGCATTGACACAGGACGGTGTGAGAAAGTTCTAAGGTTGTGTTGTGCTGTTGCCACTAGGGATAAAACATTGATGCTATGTCTAAGGATGTAGTTGTTGATTACATTACGCACCATACTTAATGCAATTGTCTGTTGCTTTGCAACTTAATACTGGAGGGGTTCGGATGATAACCTGAAGGTGGACTTTTTAGGCATAGATGCAGTTGGATGGCGGTCTATGTACTTTGTCGTAATGCCCAATTAAATCTCACTATACTCATCATGATATGTATGTGCATTGTCATGCTCTCTTTATTTGTCAATTGCCCAACTGTAATTTGTTCACCCAACATGCTGTTTGTCTTATGGGAGAGACACCTCTAGTGAACTGTGGACCCCGGTCCAATTCTCTTTACTGAAATACAATCTACTGCAATACTTGTTCTACTGTTTTCTGCAAACAATCATCTTCCACACAATACGGTTAATCCTTTGTTACAGCAAGCCGGTGAGATTGACAACCTCACTGTTTCGTTGGGGCAAAGTACTTTGGTTGTGTTGTGCAGGTTCCACGTTGGCGCCGGAATCCCTGGTGTTGCGCCGCACTACATCCCGCCGCCATCAACCTTCAACGTGCTTCTTGGCTCCTCCTGGTTCGATAAACCTTGGTTTCTTTCTGAGGGAAAACTTGCTGCTGTGCGCATCATACCTTCCTCTTGGGGTTGCCCAACGAACGTGTGAAATACACGCCATCAAGCACATTTTCTGGCGCCGTTGCCGGGGAGATCAAGACACGCTGCAAGGGGAGTCTCCACTTCTCAATCTCTTTACTTTGTTTTTGTCTTGCTTAGTTTTATTTACTACTTTGTTTGCTGCACTAAATCAAAATACAAAAAAATTAGTTGCTAGTTTTACTTTATTTACTGTCTTGCACTCTATATCAAAAAAAAAAAATAGTTACTTGTTTTACTTTATAATATCATGCATGTTTTTATTTCACTAGTTAAGCATAATGGAAAACAACAAAAATATGAGAGATCTTTATGAACTTTATCTTGAATTAGGACATGATGTGTTTGAAGAGAGAATTAAAAAACCCATGGAACTTTACATGCATGCTAATGGGAATGTTATTACTATGGATGCTTTGAACACCATTGTTGCTAATGCTATGGAAAATTCTAAGCTTGGGGAAGCTGGCTCTGATGAGCATGATCTTTTTAGTCCCCCAAGCATTGAGGAGAAAATTTTCTTTCATGATTACAATATGCCTCCTATATATGATGATAGCCACTTTGTTGAATTTGCTCCCACTACAACTAATAAAATTGATTATGCCTATGTGGAGAGTAATAATTTTATGCATGAGTCTCATGATAAGAATGCTTTATGTGATAGTTATATTGTTGAGTTTGCTCATGATGCTACTGAAAGTTATTATGAGAGAGGAAAATATGGTTGTAGAAATTTTCATGTTACTAAAACACCTCTCTATGTGCTGAAATTTTTGAAACTACACTTGTTTTATCTTCCTGATCTTGTCACTTTGCTTTTCATGAATTTATTTGTGTACAAGATTCCTTTTCATAGGAAGCATGTTAGGCTTAAATTTGTTTTGAATTTGCCTCTTGATGCTCTCTTTTGCTTCAAATACTATTTCTTGCGAGTGCATCATTAAAACTGCTGAGCCCATCTTAATGGCTATAAAGAAAGAACTTCTTGGGAGATAACCCATTTTTTTTTACCTACAGTACTTTGTTTTTATTTTGTGTCTTGGAAGTTGTTTACTACTGTAGCAACCTCTCCTTATCTTAGTTTTGTGTTTTGTTGTGCCAAGTTAAGCCGTTGATAGAAAAGTAAGTACTAGATTTGGATTACTGCACAGTTCCAGATTTCTTTGCTGTCACGAATCTGGGTCCACCTCCCTGTAGGTAACTCAGAAAATTAATCCAATTTACGTGAATGATCCTCAGATATGTACGCAACTTTCATTCAATTTGAGCATTTTCATCTGAGCAAGTCTGGTTCCATTTTAAAATTCGTCAATACGAACTGTTCTGTTTTGACAGATTCTGCCTTTTATTTCGCGTTGCCTCTTTTGCTATGTTGGATGAATTTCTTTGATCCACCAATGTCCAGTAGCATTATGCAATGTCCAGAAGTGTTAAGAATGATTGTGTCACCTCTGAATATGTCAATTTATATTGTGCACTAACCCTCTAATGAGTTGTTTCGAGTTTGGTGTGGAGGAAGTTTTCAAGGATCAAGAGAGGAGTATGATGCAACATGATCAAGGAGAGTGAAAGCTCTAAGCTTGGGGATGCCCCGGTGGTTCACCCCTGCATATATTAAGAAGACTCAAGCGTCTAAGCTTGGGGATGCCCAAGGCATCCCCTTCTTCATCGACAACATTATCAGGTTCCTCCCCTGAAACTATATTTTTATTCCATCACATCTTATGTGCTTTTTCTTGGAGCGTCGGTTTGTTTTTGTTTTTTGTTTTGTTTGAATAAAATGGATCCTAGCATTCACTTTATGGGAGAGAGACACGCTCCGCTGTAGCATATGGACAAGTATGTCCTTGGTTTCTACTCATAGTATTCATGGCGAAGTTTCTCCTTCGTTAAATTGTTATATGGTTGGAATTGGAAAATGATACATGTAGTAATTGCTATTAATGTTTTGGGTAATGTGATACTTGGCAATTGTTGTGCTCATGATTAAGCTCTTGCATCATATGCTTTGCACCCATTAATGAAGAAATACATAGAGCATGCTAAAATTTGGTTTGCATATTTGGTTTCTCTAAGGTCTAGATAATTTCTAGTATTGAGTTTGAACAACAAGGAAGACGGTGTAGAGTCTTATAATGTTTTCAATATGTCTTTTATGTGAGTTTTGCTGCACCGGTTCATCCTTGTGTTTGTTTCAAATAAGCCTTGCTAGCCTAAACCTTGTATCGAGAGGGAATACTTCTCATGCATCCAAAATACTTGAGCCAACCACTATGCCATTTGTGTCCACCATACCTACCTACTACATGGTATTTTTCCGCCATTCCAAAGTAAATTGCTTGAGTGCTACCTTTAAAATTCCATCATTCACCTTTGCAATATATAGCTCATGGGACAAATAGCTTAAAAACTATTGTGATATTGAATATGTAATTATGCACTTTATCTCTTATTAAGTTGCTTGTTGTGCGATAACCATGTTCACTGGGGACGCCATCAACTATTCATTGTTGAATTTCATGTGAGTTGCTATGCATGTCCATCTTGTCTGAAGTAAGAGAGATCTACCACCTTATGGTTAAGCATGCATATGTTAGAGAAGAACATTGGGCCGCTAACTAAAGCCATGATCCATGGTGGAAGTTTCAGTTTTGGACAACAATCCTCAAATCTCAAATGAGAAAATAATTAATTGTCGTTATATGCTTATGCATAAAAGAGGAGTCCATTATCTGTTGTCTATGTTGTCCCGGTATGGATGTCTAAGTTGAAGAATAATCAATAGCGAGAAATCCAATGCGAGCTTTCTCCTTAGACCTTTGTACAGGCGGCATAGAGGTACCCCTTTGTGACACTTGGTAAAAACAATGCATTGTGATGATCCGGTAGTCCAAGCTAATTAGGACAAGGTGCGGGCACTATTAGTATACTATGCATGAGGCTTGCAACTTATAAGATATAATTTACATGATGCATATGCTTTATTACTACCGTTGACAAAATTGTTTCATGTTTTCAAAATCAAAGCTCTAGCACAAATATAGCAATCGATGCTTTTCCTCTATGGAGGACCATTCTTTTACTTTCAATGTTGAGTTAGTTCACCTATTTCTCTCCACCTCAAGAAGCAAACACTTGTGTGAACTGTGCATTGATTCTTACATATTTGCTTATTGCACTTATTATATTACTCTATGTTGACAATATCCATGAGATATACATGTTACAAGTTGAAAGCAACCGCTGAAACTTAATCTTCTTTTGTGTTGCTTCAATGCCTTTACTTTGAATTATTGCTTTATGAGTTAACTCTTATGCAAGACTTATTGATGCTTGTCTTGAAGTGCTATTCATGAAAAGTCTTTGCTTTATGGTTCACTTGTTTACTCATGTCATATACATTGTTTTGATCGCTGCATTCACTACATATGCTTTACAAATAGTATGATCAAGATTATGATGGCATGTCACTCCAGAAATTATCTGTGTTATCGTTTTACCTGCTCGGGACGAGCAGAACTAAGCTTGGGGATGCTGATACGTCTCCGACGTATCGATAATTTCTTATGTTCCATGCCACATTATTGATGTTATCTACATGTTTTATGCACACTTTATGTCATATTCGTGCATTTTCTGGAACTAACCTATTAACAAGATGCCGAAGTGCCAGTTGCTGTTTTCTGCTGTTTTTGGTTTCAGAAATCCTAGTAAGGAAATATTCTCGGAATTGGACGAAATCAAAGCCCAGGGGCCTATTTTTCCACGAAGCTTCCAGAAGTCCGAAGGAGAGACGAAGAGGGGCGACGAGGGGGCCACACCCTAGGGCGGCGCGGCCCCCCCTTGGCCGCGCGACCCTGTGGTGTGGGGCCCCCGTGCCGCCTCTTGACCTGCCCTTCCGCCTACAAATAGCCTCCGTGACGAAACCCCCAGTACCAAGAGCCACGATACGGAAAACCTTCCAGAGACGCCGCCGCCGCCGATCCCATCTCGGGGGATCCAGGAGATTGCCTCCGGCACCCTGCCGGAGAGGGGAATCATCTCCCGGAGGACTCTACGCCGCCATGGTCGCCTCCGGTGTGATGTGTGAGTAGTCTACCCCTGGACTATGGGTCCATAGCAGTAGCTAGATGGTTGTCTTCTCCCCATTGTGCTATCATTGTCGGATCTTGTGAGCTGCCTAACATGATCAAGATCATCTATCTGTAATTCTATATGTTGCGTTTGTTGGGATCCGATGAATAGAGAATACTTGTTATGTTGATTATCAAAGTTATACTTATGTGTTGTTTATGATCTTGCATGCTCTCCGTTACTAGTAGATGCTCTGGCCAAGTAGATGCTTGTAACTCCAAGAGGGAGTACTTATGCTCGATAGTGGGTTCATGCTCGCATTGACACAGGACAAGGAGAAAGTTCTAAGGTTGTGTTGTGCTGTTGCCACTAGGGATAAAACATTGATGCTATGTCTAAGGATGTAGTTGTTGATTACATTACGCACCATACTTAATGCAATTGTCTGTTGCTTTGCAACTTAATACTGGAGGGGGTTCGGATGATAACCTGAAGGTGGACTTTTTAGGCATAGATGCAGTTGGATGGCGGTCTATGTACTTTGTCATAATGCCCAATTAAATCTCACTATACTCATCATGATATGTATGTGCATTGTCATGCTCTCTTTATTTGTCAATTGCCCAACTGTAATTTGTTCACCCAACATGCTGTTTGTCTTATGGGAGAGACACCTCTAGTGAACTGTGGACCCCGGTCCAATTCTCTTTACTGAAATACAATCTACTGCAATACTTGTTCTATCGTTTTTACGCAAACAATCATCTTCCACACAATACGGTTAATCCTTTGTTACAGCAAGCCGGTGAGATTGACAACCTCACTGTTTCGTTGGGGCAAAGTACTTTGGTTGTGTTGTGCAGGTTCCACGTTGGCGCCGGAATCCCTGGTGTTGCGCCGCACTACATCCCGCCGCCATCAACCTTCAACGTGCTTCTTGGCTCCTCCTGGTTCGATAAACCTTGGTTTCTTTCTGAGGGAAAACTTGCTGCTGTGCGCATCATACCTTCCTCTTGGGGTTGCCCAACGAACGTGTGAAATACACGCCATCAGTACACTCCTATTATTGTTGTAAGAATTACCATAAGAATTACCATAACCATTACCATTATTAGAAGGATATGGCCTATAGTTGTTACCAGAATTATTCCTATAAGCATTGTTGTTGAAATTATTATTCTTAATGAAATTCCCATCAACATTATCTTCTTGAGCAACCAATGAAGCTAAAGGAACATTATTAGGATCAACATTAGATCTACCATTCACAAGCATAGACATAATCACATCAATCTTATCACTCAAGGAGGAGGTTTCTTCAACATAATTTACCTTCTTACCTTGTGGAGCCCTTTCCGTGTGCCATTCAGAGTAATTTATCATCATATCATCAAGAAGCTTTGTAGCCGCCCCCAAAGTAATGGACATAAAAGTACCTCCAGCAGCTGAATCCAATAAGTTCCGCGAAGAAAAATTCAGTCCTGCATAGAAGGTTTGGATGATCATCCAAGTAGTTAGTCCATGGGTTGGGCAATTCTTCACCAAAGATTTCATTCTTTCCCATGCTTGAGCAACATGTTCATTATCCAATTGCTTAAAATTCATTATGCTACTTCTCAAAGATATAATTTTAGCAGGAGGATAATATCGACCAATGAAAGCATCTTTACATTTAGTCCATGAATCAATACTATTCTTAGGCAAAGATAGCAACCAATCTTTAGCTCTTCCTCTTAATAAGAAAGGAAACAATTTCAGTTTTATAATATCACCATCTACATCCTTATACTTTTGCATTTCACAAAGTTCAACAAAATTATTAAGATGGGCAGTAGCATCATCAGAACTAATACCAGATAATTTCTCTCTCATAACAAGATTTAGTAAAGCAGGTTTAATTTCAAAAAATTCTGCTGTAGTAGCAGGTGGAGCAATAGGTGTGCATAGGAAATCATTATTATTGGTGCTAGTGAAGTCACACAACTTAGTATTTTCAGGAGTATTCATTTTAATAGTAGTAAATAAAGCAAAGTAAATAAAGTAAATGCAAGTAACTAATTTTTTGTGTTTTTAATATAGAGAACGCAAACAAGATAGTAAATAAAGTAAAACTAGCAACTAATTTTTTGTATTTTTGATGTAGGAAGCAAACAAAGTAGTAAATAAAGTAAAGTAAAGCAAGACAAAAACAAAGTAAAGAGATTGGATGTGAGAGATTCCCCTTGCAGCGTGTCTTGATCTCCCCGGCAACGGCGCCAGAAATTTAGCTTGATACGCGTTAAGCACACGTCCGTTGGGAACCCCAAGTGGAAGGTATGATGCGTATAGAAGCAAGTTTCCCTCAGTATGAAACCAAGGTTATCGAACCAGTAGGAGTCAAGGAGCACGTGAAGGTTGTTGGTGAAGGAGTGTAGTGCGGCGCAACACCAGGGATTCCGGCGCCAACGTGGAACCTGCACAACACAATCAAAGTACTTTGCCCCAACGTAACAGTGAGGTTGTCAATCTCACCGGCTTGTTGTAAACAAAGGATTAACCGTATAGTGTGGAAGATGATGTTCGTTTGCGAAAAACAGTAAAGAACAAGTATTGCAGTAGATTGTATTTCAGATGTAAAGAATGGACCGGGGTCCACAGTTCACTAGTGGTGTCTCTCCGATAAGATAACTAGCATGTTGGGTGAACAAATTACAGTTGGGCAATTGACAAATAGAGATTCACATACATATATCATGATGACTACTATGAGATTTAATCAGGGCATTACGACAAAGTACATAGACCGCTATCCAGCATGCATCTATGCCTAAAAAGTCCACCTTCAGGTTATCATCCGAACCCCTTCTAGTATTAAGTTGCAAACAACAGACAATTGCATTAAGTATGGTGCGTAATGTAATCAACACAAATATCCTTAGACAAAGCATCGATGTTTTATCCCTAGTGGCAACAGCACATCCACAACCTTAGAACTTTGTGTCACTGTCCTAGATTCAATGGAGGCATGAACCCACTATCGAGCATAAATACTCCCTCTTGGAGTTACAAGTATCAACTTGGCCAGAGCCTCTACTAGCAACGGAGAGCATGCAAGAACATAAACAACACATATATGATAGATTGATAGTCAACATGACATAGTATTCAAAATTCATTGGATCCCAACAAACACAACATGTAGCATTACAAATAGACGATCTTGATCATGATAGGCAGCTCACAAGATCTAACATGATGGCACAATGAGGAGAAGACAACCATCTAGCTACTGCTATGAACCCATAGTCCAGGGGTGAACTACTCACACATCGATCCGGAGGCGATCATGGCGATGAAGAGCCCTCCGGGAGATGATTCCCCTCTCCGGCAGGGTGCCGGAGGCGATCTCCTGAATCCCCCGAGATGGGATTGGCGGCGGCGGCGTCACAGTAAGGTTTTCCGTATCGTGGCTCTCGGTACTGGGGGTTTCGCGACGAAAGCTTTAAGTAGGCAGAAGGGTAGGTTTAGGGGCGACACGAGGGCCCCACACAACAGGGCGGCGCGGGCCCAGCCCTGGCCGCGCGGCCCTGGCGTGGCGGCGCCTCGTCGCCCCACTTCGTAATCCTTTCGGTCTTCTGGAAGCTTCGTGGAAAAATAAGACCCTGGGCGTTGATTTCGTCCAATTCCGAGAATATTTCCTTTGTAGGATTTCTGAAACCAAAAACAGCAGAAAACAGCAACTGGCTCTTCGGCATCTCGTCAATAGGTTAGTGCCGGAAAATGCATAATAATGACATAAAGTGTGTATAAAACATGTGAGTATCATCATAAAAGTAGCATGGAACATAAGAAATTATAGATACATTTGAGACGTATCAGTCGTGCCGCTGGAGCCACCCCCGACGCAAACGGACGTGCGGTCGATTTCGACCATTTGGGACGACGCGTCCGTTTGGGCGTCCGAAATGCGTCGCTCCGCTGGAAATGCCCTAATGAAAAGATAAGGCTGAATGTGTGGTTTTAATGGGGCGAGGGCCCCATCCACTTGCGTGTGTGCGGAACCGCAGCGTGTGGCGAGCGAAGGCGGACGATAGGGACGGTCCCTTCCTTCCCCCGGGGTAGGGCTGCAAGCGCAGCGGACTGCGGGATAAGAGCATCTCCAGTCGCGTCCCTCAAAAAACGTCCGGCATAAACGATTTGTGGCACGTTTGGGATCGCGCCGGACAAAAAGAGATCAAAAATATGTACACAAAAGAGGCCCTTTCCAGCCACGTCCCTCAAACAGCGTCCGGATGCATGCATTTTAATAGAAGAGACCACCCCATGTGGGAAAAGTAGGTGAGAGAAAGTGTGGGGAAAGAGAATGGCATGTGGGGACTAGGGGCTGCATGCATGCATGTGGGCGCTGTTTTTGTGTCCGGCGTCCCGGTAGAGACTCTATGCACAGAGTCTCTACCGGGAACGCGGGACACAAAATGAGACGCTATTTAGCTTTGGGGGACGCGACTGAAACACGATTTTTCCCATTTCTTGTCCGCCGTCCCCCAAACGCCGTTTGGGGAACACGACTGGAGATGCTCTAACACTTTGCAATAGAGCTGCTTTAAATTTGCTTTAAAATAAAACTCCATCTGCTCTAACTTTTGGTTTTGCGGGACTGTTTGCGGGTGCCGCTTGCCACCCTACCCCGGGGGATCATTAGCTTTTTCTTTGTAAAAAATGTAACTCGTCCTTTTTCCACCCACTTGAGTTTTCAAAAATTAAACATTCACCAAACTCGAATCGCACTTGTTAGAAAAACGGAGACCAGCTTTAACATAGGAGCGCAAACTTTTTTGAGCGAAATCAGACCACTGAAATAAGACCATTGATAATTAACATCATATAGTTCTTTTACGGTGATTGGCACAGAACCTAGTTTTCGTGGTTCCATCTAATCTAATTTTTGTGACCATTGATCAATACAATGATAAATTTTGTATAATTTCTATGATACTTCAACAATCCAAAACATATGTTGGCACTGAACTCGCTTCTTAGTGTTTACCATCTATATTTCTCAGATGGTTCTACTATCTGGGTCAAGCCCTCAGTTTCTAGTAGCATGCCACCCCTCTATGGTTTTCATAAACTGGCTCAAAGACTAGCACCCTCAAACGGGCAGAAATCCAAAGGGTCTCTGAGATAGCTCCTTTTTTGAACATTCTCCAAGGGTGTGTTCGGTTCTGGAACGGCGTGGAATGGAATGGAATGGTTCCGTTCCAAAGGAATGGAATGGTTCCATCCTCGCGTTCGGTTTGGGCAAAATGGAGGAACGGAATGGTACTATTTTTTGTTCGGTTGGAGAAATTGGAGAGCATAACAGAATGTGGTTAAACTAACTTTTGTCTCAAAATGGTAATTAACAATGGCAAATGGTCCTTTTAATCACAAAATTGTAATTAACAGCACCTAACGGCCTTTTAAATCTCAAAATTGTAATTAATATTATTTTTTGTTAGTTGGGGGAATTGGAGAGCAGAACGAGGTTAAAGTTTAATCTTTTGTCTCAAAATCAGAACTAATAGTGGCAAATGGCTTTTTAATCTCACAATCGTAATTAACAATGGCTAATTATTTTTCGGTTGGATTAGTCGAATGCTTCATAATTAATAGCGGCTAATTAATAGCCGCCACATTCCACCGATTCGGTGGAATGGGTGCATTCCGCATATGGGGGAATATTTCCTTTGGAGAAACCATTCAGTTCTATTCCATTCCACAAACGAACACAAGAGTTGGCTTTAGGTACGGAACGGTTCCATTTCATTTCATTTGGTTCTAGAACCGAACACACCCCAAAAGTTCAAGTTTTCCCTCATCCTTACAGTCTTGTACTGAGTTCTCCTGTTGATTGCATCTTTCCTCTCCTCACTCTGTTGATTTTGTTACGCATGACTATGTATGCTAGGGTTTGGTCTATGAATTCAGAAGCACACGCATTGTTACTATATTCTTGGGCTTAATGGTAGAATTAAGAGGTACACGGCTGCACTACGAAAAAATATTCAAGAAAAAGGTTTATTTCTCTATTTATAAAATAATACAATTTAGTCATGAACATTTAGAGGAATAAACAATTTGAAAGTGCATTTCTGAAAATATCACAGAATTCAATTCAGCATTGAAACTCTCGTGCAAAAATGGATTCTTACTGAAGAGTTAAATAGTGTGATGCTCTCATCATCCATTGGACATGATTTATGTTTTTCCATTCCCTTTTCGATGATTGCGCAGGTCGTACTTTTGTGTTTTGCTAAACCTCTAATGAAATTACTTTGCAGATATCAAATGGCTATGGAAAAGTTGCTGCCCAAGATAAACATAGAGTGTTCTTCTGATTACTGAGTCACAATCGTTTAAACACAAGAGGAAGAATTTCTTTATGAATGTGACGTTGGCATTACCCTTCGGGTAACCGACATTGCCCTAACCTATACGATCTAGCTGGAGGCTCATGAAGGTATTCGATCACAAGACGGGCCACTTGGATGGCGCAGCGGAAGATTCCTTGGCGGGCAAGACAAGGAAGAAGCCGAACAAGGAAAGTTTAGAGATAGAACTACTGTAAACGTAGTCGTACTCGGTTAGATCTCTTGAGACCTGGCCTCCTATATAAAGGCCAGGAGAGGGGCTGCCGAGGGACACGATCAATCTTAGCAATCTTAGCCACCAGAAGTTTAGAGCTAGGTCGCCGCAGCACTTAGCCTCTCGACGAGATCTCAGCCGAACCCTTCGGCACCCCATTGTAACCCAATATTCTCATAATCAAGAGCAGACAGGCAGGACGTAAGGGTTTTACCTCATCGAGGGCCCCGAACCTGGGTAAATCGCTCTCCCCGCTTGTCTGTGAACCGATGTCTCGTGTCAGCTTACAGGATTCCATCAACCCTAAGCCCCTATCGGAGGGCATTGCCAAGGAGTACCCTCGACAATTGGCGCCGTCTGTGGGAACCCTGTCGGCACAAGATCGGCCATCGGCAGATCCAGTCATGTCATCGGCAGCTTCATCGACGCCATCATCGCCAAGTCTGGGAAGCCCGATTCGATTTGGCTCCTATGAATTCACCCCGCACAGCGACTCGTCTCGCTCGACCTTTTCTGATCTACAAGGAAACATGGAGATGACCTTCGGCAGCGTCCACTACAACGTCAACTCGGAAGGAGTCCTTCGACTGCTGGAACCACTCGCCTCCAGATCGATAGGTCCAAGCACGTCGTCATCGATCGACCTTTCGACTGGTCTGACGGACTCAGCGAATTCGCTCGCGCTATCGACTCCTCGTTCGACGTCTTCCATGTCGGTTGGATCTGACGATCCCACATCTTTGGAGATGACCTCGTACTACTGCTTGCACTGCGATACCAGGCACGGGCTAGGATCAAGCGACACGCCGTTCATCTGCAATGCCCAGTACTCATCGGGAGAGGACAGCGTCGACAACATCGTCCAAGGTACCACCCGGAGAACAGCACGCCACCAGGTTTATGTCGCCAATAACACGGGAAACACAAGGCACGGGGGAGACGGAGATCACACCCCCCGCTCCAGCAGATGAGCAAGTTTCGAAAACAGCACCAGTAACAACAAGTGCGATTACACCATCGCGGAGGAGGAGTGGGCAGCAGCCAAGGCAGCCGTGCTTAACAACACACCACTCCCCGCAGGAACCTCGGTTGGAACCCTCAACGCTTATCGCTCTATATTGGAGAAAAACCGGGAGCGCCTATCGAAAGAGCAAGCCACCCTCGAGAGACGCCTAACTGCTGCGGACCAATCTAGTGAACGACGGAGAGGCTCGCGAGGAAGCGCCTCTCGAAGCACTCAAGGGGCAGGCAAGCATCGATCAAGATTATCCAGACTCTCGGAAGATGACGCTAGAGAAATAACGTCGAACCTGACCAAGTCTTTTATGACCACGGATACCGCGGGCATGCCACGGCCAAAAATCGTCACAGGAGCAACCGCCAATCTCGCAGCATACCTCATCAATCAGCGCCCTAAAGGTTCTATGGCCCAAGCCACATCGAGGTGCCCTAGAAAGCCTCGCGATATTGGGAGACAACCTGGTCCCGCGGAAGGAAAAAACCACGTTACAGGCCAGTGGCTCAAAGCATCATGCGAGAGATGCTCGAGATGAAATCACCCAGAGCAGAATCGACAAAGCAAGGCGACGACACGCCACTAGGGAGGAATATGACAGTGATTCTTCGGATGAAAGCCAAGAGAACGATGGCGAGCTAAGGGGCTGATTGCTTAAGCTACAAAATCCGCGAGGCGATACCACCCAAAAAGTTCAAACCTACTCCTACTGACGCCGCCAAATACGACGGACAGCAGGAGCCGAGGTCCTGGATAGACGACTACTTGCAGACTGTGATTCTGCACAAAGGAAATCAGATAGCAGCAATGCCATGCTTGCAGCTTTACCTGAAGGACTCAGCACGAGCTTGGTTAAGAGCTATGCCTCCCCGGCAATGGCGCCAGAAAATAGTCTTGATAACCCACAAGTATAGGGGATCGCAACAGTCTTCGAGGGAAGTAAATCCCAAATTTATTGATTCGACACGAGGGGAGGTAAAGAATACTTATAAGCCTTAACAACTGAGTTGTCAATTCAGCTGCACCTGGAAAAGCACTAGTAACAGGGGTGATGTGAAAGCAGCAGTGATATGAGAGCAGTAGTAACAGTAACACATCAGTAGTAGCAGTAATATGAGAGCAATGGCACCAGAAAATAGTTGATACTACTTCCAATGACATGTAGGAACAAGTGTATGATGATGAAAGATGGACCGGGGTTCCCAGCTATCTACACTAGTGGTAACTCTCCAATAACAAGTGTTGGGTGAACAAATTACAGTTGGGAAATTGATAGGATTGAAATAGCATTAAGACAGAACATCAAGATTATTAATCATGTAGGCATGTTTTCCATATATAGTCATACGTGCTCGCAATGAGAAACTTGCATAACATCTTTTGTCCTACCAGCCGGTGGCAGCCGGGCCTCTAGGGAATCTACTGGAAATTAAGGTACTCCTTTTAATAGAGCACCAGAGCAAAGCATTAACACTCCGTGAAAATATGTGATCCTCATATCTAAGCCTTCCCCTCCGGTTATCCCAATTTCTGTCACTTTGGGGTCTCGGGTTCCGGACATAGACATGTGCAAACAACTTGTAGATACAATCTAAGCAATAAGTATAGAGCTTAAATCTAAGATCATGCCACTCGGGCCCTAGTGACAAGCATTAAACACAACAAGATTGTAGCAACAATAACTTCACAAACTTTATAGATAGACTAATCATAATGTAACAATCCATCGGATCCCAACAAACACAACACCGATTACATCAGATGAATCTCAATCATGTAAGGCAGCTCATGAGATCATTGTATTGAAGTACATGGGGGAGAGATTACCAACTAGCTACAGCTAGAACCCGTAGTCCATGGGGGAACTACTCACGGAGCATGATGGAGCCGGTGGCGTCGATGGAGATGGCTTCCGGAGGCACTTCCCCGTCCCGGCGGCGTGCTGGAACAGAGATTCTGTTCCCCAAATTGGAGTTTCGCGATGGCGGCGGCGCCCCTGGAGTCTTTCTGGAGTTTCGTCAAACGGTGTCGATGTTTTAGGTCAGGACGGCTTAAATAGGCGAAGAGGCTGAGTCGGAAGGGCCACGGGGCCCCCTCACAGTAGGGGGGGGGGGCGCCCCCTAGGCCACGCCGCCACCATGTGTGGGGCCCTTAGGGATCCCCTCTGGTCCCACTCTGGCTCTCTGGAAGCTTCCGGGAAAAATAAGGTTCTGGGCGTTGATTTCGTCCAATTCCGAGAATATTGCCCGAACAGCCTTTCTGGAACCAAAAACAACAGAAAACAGGAACTGGCACTGTGGCATCTTGTTAATAGGTTAGTTCCGGAAAACGCATAAAAATATTATAAAGTGTGAGCAAAACATGTAGGTATTGTCATAAAACAAGCATGGAACATCAGAAATTATAGGTACGTTGGAGACGTATCAAGCATCCCCAAGCTTAGTTCCTGGTCGCCCTCGAGTAGGTAAACGATAAGAAGAATAATTTTTGTAGTGACATGCTACTTACATAACCTTGATCATACTATTGTAAAGCATATGAGATGAATGAAGTGACTCAAGGCAATGATCTATAGTTGCTAACAAATAGATAACATATAGCAAAACTTTTCATGAATAGTACTTTCAAGACAAGCATCAAAAGTCTTGCATAAGAGTTAACTTATAAAGCAATAAATTCAAAGTAAAGGCATTAAAGCAACACAAAGGAAGATTTAAGTTTCAGCGGTTGCTTTCAACTTTCAACATGCATATCTCATGGATAATTCTCAACACAAAGTAGTATAATGAATGCAAATAAGCAAGTATGTAAGAATCAATGCACAGTTGACACAAGTGTTTGCTTCTAAGATGGAAGGAAGTAGGTAAACTGACTCAACATAAAAGTAAAAGAATGGCCCTTCGTAGAGGGAAGCAGGGATAAAATCATGTGCTAGAGCTTTTTAAGTTTTGAAATCATATAGAGAGCATAAAAGTAAAATTTTCAGAGGTGTTTGTTGTTGTCAACGAATGGTAGCGGGTACTCTAACTACCTCGTCAACCAGACTTTCAAGAGCGGCTCCCATGAAGGACGTTATCTCTACCAGCAAGGTAGATCATCCCTCTTCTCTTTCGTTTACACATGTACTTTAGTGTAGTTTATTTTTATTTTTGGGTGACACTCCTTCCAACCTTTGCTTTCACAAGCCATGGCTAACCGAATCCTCGGGTGCCTTCCAACAATCACATACCATGAAGGAGTGTCTATTTGCAAAATTAAGTTGCTTACTGATGAATCAGAGCAAAACATGTGAAGAGAATTATTAATGAAAGTTAATTAATTGGGGCTGGGAACCCCATTACCAGCTCTTTTTGCAAAATTATTGGATAAGCGGATGAGCCACTAGTCCATTGGTGAAAGTCTGTCAGAAGTAAATGACAAGATCGAAAGATAAAACACCACATACTTCCTCATGAGCTATAAAACATTGACACAAATAAGAGATAATAGCTTTTGAATTGTTTAAAGGTAGCACATGAAGTATTTACTTGGAATGGCAGAAAAATACCATGTAGTAGGTAGGTATGGTGGACACAAATGGCATAGGTTTTGGCTCAAGGTTTTGGATGCACGAGAAGCATTCCCTCTCAGTACAAGGCTTTGGCTAGCAAGGTTGTTTGAAGCAAACACAAGTATGAACCGGTACAGCAAAACTTACATAAGAACAAATTGCAAGCATTATAAAACTCTACATTGTCTTCCTTGTTGCTCAAACACTTTTACCAGAAAATATCTAGACCTTAAAGAGACCAATCATGCAAACCAATTTCAACAAGTTCTACGGTAGTTCTCCACTAATAGGTTTAAACTACATGATGCAAGAGAAACATGATCTACTTGAGAGCTCAAAACAATTACCAAGTATCAAATTATCCAAGACAATATGAAGCATTTTCTGTTTCCAACCAAATAACAATGAGTGCAACGGTTTTCAACTCCGCCATGAACATTAAAAATAAAGTTAAGAACACCAGTGTTCATATGAAAAAGCGGAGCGTGTCTCTCTCCCACACAAGGATTGCTAGGATCCGAATTTATTCAAACATAAACAAAAATAAAAACAAACAGACGCTCCAAGTAAAGCACATATGATGTGATCGAATAAAAATATAGTTTCAATAGAAGAAACCTGATAAGTTGATGAAGAAGGGGATGCCTTGGGCATCCCCAAGATTAGACGCTTGAGTCTTCTTGAAATATGCAGGGATGAACCACGGGGGCATCCCCAAGCTTAGGCTTTTCACTCTTCTTGATCATATATCATCCTCCTCTCTTGACCCTTGAAAACTTCATTCACACCAAACTTCTCATAAACTTCATTAGAGGGGTTAGTACTCAAAAAACTTTAATCCACTTTAGTCCTGTAGTGACACATTGCAAGAACTCAATAAAACATTAGCTACAGCTCTCCACGTCTAGAAAGCCTCACTTAAAGTCCACAAGAGACAATGCAAAAAACAGAGACAGAATCTATCAAAACAGAACAGCCAGTAAACACGAATTTTTAAGAGGTACTTCCGTTACTCAAATCAGAAAACTCAAAACTAATGAAAGTTGCGTACATATCTGAGGAACACGAACGTAAATTGGCAGATTTTTCTGAGTTACCTACAGAGAGCCCTGCCCAAATTCGTGACAGATAGAAATCTGTTTCTGCGCAGAAATCCAAATCTAGTATCAACCTTCTATTAGAGACTTCACTTGGCACAACAATGCAATAAAATAAAGATAAGGAGAGGTTGCTACAGTAGTAACAATTTCCAAGACACAACAAAATAGTAGCAAAATAAAAACATGGGTTATCTCCCAAGAAATGCTTTCTTTATAGCCATTAAGATGGGCTCAGCAATTTTAATGATGCTCACATAAGGATGAGAGTTGAAGCAAAAGAGAGCATCAAAAAGCAAGTTCAAAACACATTTAAGTCTAACCCTCTTCCTATGCATAGGAATCTTGTACACAAATAAATTCATGAAGAACAAAGTGACAAGCATAAGAAGATAAAACAAGAGTAACTTCAAAATTTTCAGCATATAGAGAGGTGTTTTAGTACCATGCAAATTTCTACAACCACATTTTCCTCTCTCATAATAATTTTCAGTAGCTTCATGAGCAAACTCAACAATATAACTATCACATAAAGCATATTTCTCATGATCCATAAACATATAATTTTTATCAAGCTCAAAAATAGCGGGATTAAAACTTTCAAATCCACTTTTATCAATAATATAACAAGATGATTGATCAATCTCAAGAGATATGGGACTCCTAGATAAAGTCAAGGCCTCTCCAATCCCATTTTCATTAGTAGTACAATTAATATTATCAAGTAACATAGGACCATCATCTAGAGCTTTATCATAAACATTTGCTAAGCAAAATTCTTTAGTGTCATGCATTTCGACATCAGGCACAAACAAAGCATTATCATAAGATTTATCAAAATAGCATGGATTATCTATAGATAACAGTAGCATAATCATTCTCACAAGTTTTCCTCATAGGTAATATTTCAAGAGAATCCACAGGAACATAACATTCATCCTTCTTTGGTAAGCATGGAGGACAATCAAATAGTGTAAGAGATAAAGAGTTACTCTCATTAGAAGGTTGGCATGGGTAGCTAATCCATTCTTCCTCCTTCTGTTCATCACTCTCCTCTCATTTTTCATCCAATGAGCTTTCAGGTTCATCAATTTCCTCCTCTTTTTCATTAAATGAGCTTTCAGGTTCATCAATTTCTTCTTCCAAAGGTTCCTGCAAATTGTGAGTGCATTCTTGTGCATTAATGAGTCTCTCTTTATAATCAATGATATAAGGATTATCACTGTAACTTTCTATGCAAAAATTAAGAATAGAAGAGACATAATCTTTAAGGTCCTTACAAACAACACAAGTTTCATAATTTTTAGATATGAAGGATTCGATCTCAGAGGCTCCCATAAATATGACAAATTGTTCTACCTCTTCGAACCCAAATGAATATAGTCATTCCAATTATAGTTCTTAATTAAAACTTCCTCACTAAAGCCACATTGAAATTTCAGATGTTTAGTATCCTCTTTAGAGCAACAGTTTATATCATGGCGTTTAAACAAGATTTTAGCAATTGTATTCAATTTTTCTATCACAGCACTCATAACTTTACCCTTTCTTGATTCTCTATAATTATTATATAATACTATAAGCTCCAAATAGGTTGTGGGTTCTCCCATAACAGCAGTTTTTAATTTTTAGGTTTTTCAAATTTTTATGGATTTTTGGGTATATGAGAAAAGTAAAACAAAACAAAAACAAACTAGACAAAAGTAAACTAAGCAAAATAATACTAGACAGAAATAAACTAAGCAGAAATAAACTAGGCAGAAGTAAACTAAGTAAAACAAAATAAAATAAAACAGAGAGAGAGGTAGAGTGTACTCCCCAGGTAAACTTATGAGTAGAGCTATGCCTCCCCGGCAACGGCGCCAGAAAATAGTCTTGATAACCCACAAGTATAGGGGATCGCAACAGTCTTCGAGGGAAGTAAAACCCAAATTTATTGATTCGACACAAGGGGAGGTAAAGAATACTTATAAGACTTAACAACTGAGTTGTCAATTCAGCTGCACCTGGAAAAGCACTAATAACAGGGGTAATGTGAAAGCAGCAGTGATATGAGAGCAGTAGTAACAAGATAACAAAGCAGTAGCAGTAATATGAGAGCAATGGCACCAGAAAATAGTTGATACTACTTCCAATGACATGTAGGAACAAGTGTATGATGATGAAAGATGGACCGGGGTTCCCAGCTATCTACACTAGTGGTAACTCTCCAATAACAAGTGTTGGGTGAACAAATTACAGTTGGGAAATTGATAGGATTGAAATAGCATTAAGACAGAACATCAAGATTATTAATCATGTAGGTATGTTTTCCATATATAGTCATACGTCTTCGCAATGAGAAACTTGCATAACATCTTTTGTCCTACCAGCCGGTGGCAGCCGGGCCTCTAGGGAATCTACTGGAAATTAAGGTACTCCTTTTAATAGAGGACCGGAGCAAAGCATTAACACTCCGTGAAAACATGTGATCCTCATATCTAAGCCTTCCCCTCTGGTTATCCCAATTTCTGTCACTTTGGGGTCTCGGGTTCCGGACATAGACATGTGCAAACAACTTGTAGATACAATCTAAGCAATAAGTATAGAGCTTAAATCTAAGATCATGCCACTCGGGCCCTAGTGACAAGCATTAAACACAACAAGATTGCAGCAACAATAACTTCACAAACTTTATAGATAGACTAATCATAATGTAACAATCCATCGGATCCCAACAAACACAACACCGATTACATCAGATGAATCTCAATCATGTAAGGCAGCTCATGAGATCATTGTATTGAAGTACGTGGGGGAGAGATTACCAACTAGCTACAGCTAGAACCCGTAGTCCATGGGGGAACTACTCACAGAGCATGATGGAGGCGGTGGCGTCGATGGAGATGGCTTTCGGGGGCACTTCCCCATCCCGGCGGCGTGCCGGAACAGAGATTCTGTCCCCCGAATTGGAGTTTCGCGATGGCGGCGGAGCCCCTGGAGTCTTTCTGGAGTTTCGTCAATCGGTGTCGATGTTTTAGGTCAGGACGGCTTAAATAGGCGAAGAGGCTGAGTCGGAAGGGCCACGGGGCCCCCTCACAGTAGGGGGGCGCGCCCCCCCTAGGCCGCGCCGCCACCATGTGTGGGGCCCTCAGGGCTCCCCTCTGGTCCCACTCTGGCTCTCTGGAAGCTTCCGGGAAAAATAAGGTTCTGGGCGTTGATTTCGTCCAATTCCGAGAATATTGCCCGAACAGCCTTTCTGGAACCAAAAACAACAGAAAACAGGAACTGGCACTGTGGCATCTTGTTAATAGGTTAGTTCCGGAAAACGCATAAAAACATTATAAAGTGTGAGCAAAACATGTAGGTATTGTCATAAAACAAGCATGGAACATCAGAAATTATAGGTACGTTGGAGACGTATCAACCACCTCGAGGGCAGATGAGCATGATCCACAGGACAGGTGTTTCAAGAAGAGAAATGAAGAAGCTCACCCGAGAAATTAATCTGGCAGAGAGTATCATGGCGAACATCCCTGAGTATGTCGAGTGGTCATCTCAGAACGTTACGTTCAGCCGAGCAGACCACCCGATGACCATACCAAAACCAGGACACGCTGCCTTAGTAGTCGAGGCACAAATCGGGGGGTTGAAGATGAGCAAAGTCTTCATGGATGGTGGAAGCGGACTAAACCTGATATTCGTCGACACAATCAAAAGTATGGGGATTACCATGAGAATGCTAGAAGAAACGGACACCTGTTTTCATGGGATTCTCCCTACTTCACCGGCGTACTCTCTTGGCAAAGTTTACCTGAACGTCGTCTTCGGCAAACCCGACAACTTCAGGAAGGAAAAGATCGAGTTCGAAGTCGTGAACTGGGAATCACAGTATCACGCCATACTCGGAAGACCAGCTTATGCCAAGTTCATGGCTGTACCGCACTATGCATACCTCAAGCTGAAAATGCCTGGGAGCAACGGGACAAACATCACAGTCTATGGAAGTTTTTCACGCTCGGACAATTGTGATCGCGACTTTCAGAGGATTGCTGCAAAGTTTGGGTTAAAACGGGAAATTGCCGATCTTCCGTCCAAGTCATCGTTACGTGATATTAAGGAAGAAAAACACGTCAGGGAAACCAAGAAGAAGCCAGCCGACCTTGCTCCAGAAGCTTCGGCAGCAAAAACTTCGGCAGATGATGGCACAGCAGTCTTAGGAGACAGCAAGACACTGACAATCGCTGTCAAGACCCCTAGTGAAATCAACGACGCTTCGAAAACCGCTAACGTGGTGGACAAGTCGGAAGATAAGAAGAACCTTTTCCTTGCTTAAAGTAGATGAATAATGTTTAGCTCTTCCTTTATTTTCAGTAGGGCCTTCCCCTTTTTCGCCCTTTAGTCCCGTGCTTACTTTATTAATGAGAACTTAAAGTTTTGATTCCTTGATAAGCATTGCAGTAATTTGGAGCCTCTAATCCGCATCATCGTAAACCTTGCTTGCACCCCTCGGTGAGCGATGGTGCAACGTAGTACGCGGCAAAAGATTGTGCTCCGAAAAAGCCTCTACGAGTGCTAAAGGATGAAATAACAAACAAGGACGATGACCTTTCCCTCTGCTATAGATGCCTCTACGAGCGCCGTAAATAGCAAGAGTTTGGCAATACACATAATACAACCCACGTTCGGTATTTCACTTATGGAAATATCAAAGAACAACGGGCTCATCGGCAGAGTTAATGCTCACGATATATTCGGGAGCTGCTGTCAGAACATGCATCGGTTGAAAGCAAAGTTGCGCATACAACGGGTTTAGCAAGACCTGCAACATGAGCTGATCACTCAAACAATTTGCTGACCAACGAATACACCTACGTTTAAACGGGCAATTAAGATTTGCTCCTCCAAAATTTGCCAACGGCATTGACATGGTAAAAGTACATACACATGTATCTACCGAACAAAAAGTTTCAACTATGCATACCAAACGCTTGGATGAAGTAGCCAAATTACTTATTTACAATAAGAACTTAACCCTGAATTACTCTTGCGGAGTTTCCCTTTCTTCAGGTATCTTCGAATCCTCTTCAAGCTTGTCAACAATTATATTGGCGGGCAACACTACCTTCGGGTACAACATCTCCAAATCACCAACCGCGTTGGCGATAGTCAGCAGATTCGCCGAAGGATAACGTGCAAGGACGAGGGCAAGTGTAAACCTGGCCCCTGCAAAAACTTGAGCTCGCACCAAGTCTCGAACTTTCTTGGTATTCCCAAACTCAGACATCAAAGTCAACAGCGTAGGAGGAACCGCGTTCAAGGGGAACATCATCCTCCAAATTACCCTTAGGGCTTTGTAGCACTTGTCGAAGAAATGGTGGACCTGCTGGACCCGATCTTGGAATTGTGTGACAGCCGAAGCTTTCGAGTGCTCCCTCCAGAAAATTTCCTCGGCTGATGACAGCTGAGTCAATGCGTTCACACGCTCGTGAATCCGCTTGTTCTCTTCAGCACGGTTCAGGGCTATGACTAGCAAAGGAATTGACGAAAGATCAGGCAATACGTTTTTTACAAAGAATAATAAGCACAAGGACCAGGAAACTTACAATTCAAACTTTATGTGGCCTTATGCAGTTCAGTAAGAGCATAGCGCTCTACGTCGGCTGCAATTTCGCCCTTCTTTCTGACAATGGCAGCCAAGGCATAGGTATTGCGCAGATCCTTTTCCAGCTGCGCAATCCGATCCTTCATACGCTGGATTCGATCACCTTCAGAAAGAGCACCCGAAGAATCATCGACAAACGCAGGCACTGGGAAAATCTGCAAAAAACAGCGTCAAAGGCATGACGGATCGCATCGCTTTAGCATCAGAAATAACTCCCATCGGGAGAATGCAAGCATAAATGTCATAACAAGGGTATACTAGCAACATTGCTAGCACGGAATTTATTACAATCATAAGTTTTGCGACAGAACATTGTTTCACATCAATTCAAAGAGAAGTTTGTTACAAAAATCAAGGGGCTTGAGTCTGGGTCGATAAACTTGGGCCAGCCGATGTTTTCTTTGATGAAACCAGTTCAAGGAGCTGACGTGCACATTTAAGAGCTGACGTTTTGAAAGTGCTTAAATCAATGAACTGCCCATCTTGATCTTTCGGAAGCTCCCTAGACATCTCCTCAATATCGGACTTGAAGCCATGACCCATCATAAGTTGGAAGGCTAGAAGAGCACCATAGGTACGTGAAGTACGTTTGAATACCTCGATAACCTCCTTGGTGTCGACTGCGAAGGCATCAATCAGCTGCCCCAGAGTCTTGTCTTGACTGATCTTGGGGAAGATCATCGAGTGCATTCGCGCCATGGCACCTTTACCCTTATCAAGGAGCTCCCGTGTAAGCTGGTGTGCGGGAAGAGTCATTGACACACTGTTTGCCGGAGAGTTGTTTGGAATTTTATCCAAGGCATCGGCAGGGATGTCAGCGGCCTCTGCAAGGGAATGAAATGGGAAAAGTTACTATCAAAGGATCGAATTTGCAAAGTGATAATCGACAGGGAAGCATAAAATGAATTACCAAGTAAAGCCAAGGAAGACCGGCGAAGAAGTTCATCTTTTTCAGTCGCCCGAGCTTCGGCGATCATCCTAAACGCTTCCTCTTCCTTCAGCTTCTCCGTCAGCCTGCTGAGTTCCTCCTTCAAGGAGTCTACCTCTTGGCGAACTGTGGCGGCTATTTTGTTTGCGCTTTCCAACTTCAAGGAAAAAGAGTTAACTTCCTTCTGCAGCCGAACCTTGTCTGCTTCCAGGGAAGTAAATTGGGAGGCGAAGGCCTCCAAAGAAGATATAACGCCTCGCAGATCCTTAAGGAAAGGGGAAAATAGATGTTTGACGAAGAATCATTAATCAAAGCTCATTCAGGAAAGTTTGCGTTACGATCGAGAAAGACTTCCAGTTTTTCCTGAAGGAGGAGTTTAGGCGGCGACAGTCGAAGGAACATCCTTCCCCATAGAAAGGGAGGAGGCAGTCGATACTTGGGCCGCGGGGGTTGCAGTAGGAGCCGAAGCTTCGGAAGCTGCGGCGTCCGGCAGAGCGGTGTCAGATTTGGCCTTCTTAGGCGGGGGCTCGATGAGACCTTCGTCACTGTGAAAGAAATTGGCTGGCAAGAATTATGAAAGAAATACGAATGATGAAAGCAAAATACGAATTCTAGGAAAAAAGGCACTTACAGGTCGAAGAGATCGTCTTCATCGGCAAAGCCGCCGGTTGATCTCTTCGCAGGCGGAGCTCTAGCCTCCTCCACAGCTGCATTAATAAAGGCATCATGATCAGCGTCGTCATCACGCACTGATCCCGCTGTGTCGCAAGTATCGTTGGCTGGGGGAGGAGGATCGGCGAAGACAGCTTCAGAATCTATCGGATCATCATGTTCGTTCTTTGAGCTCATGTATTCGGCAGTATGAAAATCAACAGGAGTTGAGGAACCTCTTCCTTCGGAAGTGTCTTTTGGTAAATCATGCAAGTTTTTAGAAACTATGGGAATCTGTCAAAGAAAAGAGTAAATAAGAACAATAGTAGTTGTGTCAGCAAAGTGGAACAGGGTAATAAGAATATGAGAAGAAAAATTTACCTCTGTCAGCGGATGATCGGCATCAAGAGGAGAATAAGAAGATGTCAACGGGATCGAGTCTTCCTGGCTAAAGAGAGTGAGGCGGCGAACTTCATCAAGCAGCTCCTTTTCCGATAGTTCAGCGATGTTTATCCTGGTTTCATCCTTTGGACCTGAATACAACCACATTGGACGAACCCTGGCCATGATTGGCTGGACTCGATGTTTCAAGAACACCGCAGCCACCTCTGTACCAATCATGGTTTGGCCGTCGGTTTCTTTGATCCGAGGAAATTTGGCAAATAATTCGTCGGCTGTTGTCTTTTCATCGGGAGAAAGAATGTTGTTCCAAGAGTGCTTAGGCTTGGCTTCAAGGACATCGGCAAAACGAGGAAGCTGGGACTCGGTTGTTGAGGAATCCTTAACATAAAACCATTTCAGTCTCCATCCTTGCATGGATTCTCTCACTGGGAAACTAAAATAGTTGACTTCTGAACGAACAACAAACCCCACTCCCCCAATGATGAAGGGTCCATTGCTACTACTGTATCTCTTTACGAAGAAAATTTTCTTCCACAACCCAAAGTGAGGCTCGATGCCCAAGAACGCTTCGCAAAGGGTGATGAACAAAGCAACATGGAGGATTGAGTTAGGGGTGAGTTGCCACAGTTGGATTTCGTAAGTCCACAGAAGACGATGGAGGAACTCATGAGCAGGAAGCGAGAGACCCTGATGCGTGCAATTAACACGTCCGTTGGGAACCCCAAGAGGAAGGTGTGATGCAGACAGTAGCAAGTTTTCCCTCAGAAAGAAACCAAGGTTTATCGAACCAGGAGGAGCCAAGAAGCACGTTGAAGGTTGTTGGTGGCGGAGTGTAGTGCGGCACAACACCAGGGATTCCGGCGCCAACGTGGAACCTGCACAACACAACCAAAGTACTTTGCCCCAACGAAACAGTGAGGTTGTCAATCTCACCGGCTTGCTGTAACAAAGGATTAGATGTATAGTGTGGATGATGATTATTTGCGAAGAACAGTAAAGAACAAGTATTGCAGTAGATTGTATTTCAGATGTAAAAGAATAGGACCGGGGTCCACAGTTCACTAGAGGTGTCTCTCCCATAAGATAAATAGCATGTTGGGTGAACAAATTACAGTCGGGCAATTGACAAATAGAGAGGGCATGACAATGCACATACATGATATGATAAGTATTGTGAGATTTAATTGGGCATTACGACAAAGTACATAGACCGCTATCCAGCATGCATCTATGCCTAAAAAGTCCACCTTCAGGTTATCATCCGAACCCCTTCCAGTATTAAGTTGCAAACAACAGACAATTGCATTAAGTATGGTGCGTAATGTAATCAATAACTACATCCTCGGACATAGCATCAATGTTTTATCCCTAGTGGCAACAGCACATCCACAACCTTAGAACTTTCTCATCCTTTGTCCCAGATTTAATGGAGGCATGAACCCACTATCGAGCATAAATACTCCCTCTTGGAGTTAAGAGCAAAAACTTGGCCAGAGCCTCTACTAATAACGGAGAGCATGCAAGATCATAAACAACACATAGGTAATAGATTGATAATCATCATAACATAGTATTCTCTATCCATCGGATCCCGACAAACACAACATATAGCATTACAGATAGATGATCTTGATCATGTTAGGCAGCTCACAAGATCCAACAATGAAGCACATAAGGAGAAGACGACCATCTAGCTACTGCTATGGACCCATAGTCCAGGGGTGAACTACTCACTCATCACTCCGGAGGCGACCATGGCGGTGAAGAGTCCTCCGGGAGATGATTCCCCTCTCCGGCAGGGTGCCGGAGGCGATCTCCTGAATCCCCCGAGATGGGATTGGCGGCGGTGGCGTCTCTGGAAGGTTTTTCGTATCGTGGCTCTCGGTACTGGGGGTTTCGCGACGAAGACTATATGTAGGCGAAAGGGTAGGTCAGGGGGCATCACGAGGGGCCCACACGCTAGGGCCGCGCGACCAGGTGCCAGGCCGCGCCGCCCTGTTGTGTGGCCACCTCGTGGCCCCACTTCGTCTCCTCTTCGGTCTTCTGGAAGCTTCGTGGCAAAATAGGACCCTGGGCGTTGATTTCGTCCAATTCCGAGAATATTTCCTTACTAGGATTTCTGAAACCAAAAACAGCAGAAAACAACAACTGGCTCTTCGGCATCTCGTTAATAGGTTAGTGCCGGAAAATGCATAAATATGACATAAAGTATGCATAAAACATGTAGATATCATCAATAATGTGGCATGGAACATAAGAAATTATCGATACGTCGGAGACGTATCAGCATCCCCAAGCTTAGTTCTGCTCGTCCGAGCAGTAAACGATAACAAAGATAATTTCTGGAGTGACATGCCATCATAACCTTGATCATACTATTGTAAGCATATGTAATGAATGCAGCGATCAAAACAATGGTAATGACATGAGTAAACAAATGAATCATAAAGCAAAGACTTTTCATGAATAGTACTTCAAGACAAGCATCAATGAGTCTTGCATAAGAGTTAACTCATAAAGCAATAAATCAAAGTAAAGGTATTGAAGCAATACAAAGGAAGATTAAGTTTCAGCGGTTGCTTTCAACTTATAACATGTATATCTCATGGATAGTGTCAATGTAAAGTAATATAACAAGTGCAATATGCAAGTATGTAGGAATCAATGTACAGTTCACACAAGTGTTTGCTTCTTGAGGTGGAGAGAGATAGGTGAACTGACTCAACATAAAAGTAAAAGAAAGGTCCTTCAAAGAGGAAAGCATCGATTGCTATATTTGTGCTAGAGCTTTTATTTTGAAAACATGAAACAATTTTGTCAACGGTAGTAATAAAGCATATGTATCATGTAAATTATATCTTACAAGTTGCAAGCCTCATGCATAGTGTACTAATAGTGCCCGCACCTTGTCCTAATTAGCTTGGGTTAACACTGATTATCATTGCATAACATATGTTTCAACCAAGTGTCACAAAGGGGTACCTCTATGCCGCACTTTGTACAAGGGTCTAAGGAGAAAGTTCGCATTGGATTTCTCGCTTTTGATCATTCTTCAACTTAGACACCCATACCGGGACAACATAGACAACGAGATAATGGAATCCTCTTTTAATGCTTAAGCATTCAACAACGATTAATATTCTCATAAGAGATTGAGGTTTTATGTCCAAACTGAAACTTCCACCATGATTCATGGCTTTAGTTAGCGGCCCAATGTTCTTCTCTAACAGTATGCATACTCAAACCATTTGATTGTGAAAACCGCCCTTACTTCAGACAAGACGAACATGCATAGCAACTCACATGATATTCAACAAAGAGTTGATGGCGTCCCCAGGAACATGGTTATCGCACAACAAGCAACTTAATAAGAGATAAAGTGCATAAGTACATATTCAATACCACAATAGTTTTTAAGGCTATTTTGTCCCATGAGCTATATATTGCAAAGGCGAATGATGGAAATTTAAAGGTAGCACTCAAGCAATTTACTTTGGAATGGCGGAGAAATACCATGTAGTAGGTAGGTATGGTGGACACAAATGGCATAGTGGTTGGCTCAAGGATTTTGGATGCATGAGAAGTATTCCCTCTCGATACAAGGTTTAGGCTAGCAAGGTTATTTGAAACAAACACAAGGATGAACCGGTGTAGCAAAACTCACATAAAAGACATATTGTAAACATTATAAGACTCTACACCGTCTTCCTTGTTGTTCAAAACTCAATACTAGAAATTATCTAGACTTTAGAGAGACCAAATATGCAAACCAAATTTTAGCAAGCTCTATGTATTTCTTCATTAATGGGTGCAAAGTGTATGATGCAAGAGCTTAAACATGAGCACAACAATTGCCAAGTATCAAATTATTCAAGACATTTTAGAATTACTACATGTAGCATTTCCCGATTCCAACCATATAACAATTTAACGAAGAAGATTCAACCTTCGCCATGAATACTATGAGTAAAGCCTAAGGACATATTTGTCCATATGCAACAGCGGAGCGTGTCTCTCTCCCACACAATGAATGCTAGGATCCATTTTATTCAAACAAAAACAAAAACAAAAACAAACAGACGCTCCAAGCAAAGCACATAAGATGTGACTGAATAAAAATATAGTTTCAGGGGAGGAACCTGATAATGTTGTCGATGAAGAAGGGGATGCCTTGGGCATCCCCAAGCTTAGACGCTTGAGTCTTCTTAAAATATGCAGGGGTGAACCACCGGGGCATCCCCAAGCTTAGAGCTTTCAATCCTCTTGATCATAGTATATCATACTCCTCTCTTGACCCTTGAAAACTTCCTTCACACCAAACTTCAAGCAAACTCATTAGAGGGTTAGTGCACAATAAAAATTTACATGTTCAGCGGTGACATAATCATTATTAACACTTCTGGACATTGCACAAAGCTACTGGACATTAATGGATCAAAGAAATTCATCCAACATAGCAAAAGAGGCAATGCGAAATAAAAGGCAGAATCTGTCAAAACAGAACAGTTCGTAAAGACGAATTTTAAAGTGGCACCAGACTTGCTCAAATGAAAATTCCCAAATTGAATGAAAGTTGCGTACATATCTGAGGATCACTCACGTAAATTGGCATAATTTTCTGAGTTACCTACAGAGAATTAGGCCCAGATTCGTGACAGCAAAGAAATCTGTTTCTGCGCAGTAATCCAAATCTAGTATGAACCTTACTATCAAAGACTTTACTTGGCACAACAATGCACAAAACTAAGATAAGGAGAGGTTGCTACAGTAGTAAATAACTTCCAAGACTCAAATATAAAATAAAATTACTGTAGTAAAAACATGGGTTGTCTCCCATAAGCGCTTTTCTTTAACGTCTTTCAGCTAGGCGCAGAAAGTGTATTCAAGTGTTATCAAGAGATGAAGCATCGACATCATAATTTGTTCTAATAATAGAATCAAAAGGTAACTTCATTCTCTTTCTAGGGAAGTGTTCCATACCTTTCTTGAGAGGATATTGATATTTAATATTACCTTCCTTCATATCAATGATAGCTCCAACAGTTCGAAGAAAAGGTCTTCCCAATATAATGGAACAAGATGCATTGCATTCAATATCCAAAACAACAAAATCAACGGGGACAAGGTTATTGTTAACGGTAATGCGAACATTATCAACTCTCCCCAAAGGTTTCTTTTTAGCATTATCAGTGAGATTAACATCCAAATAACAATTTTTCAATGGTGGCAAGTCAAGCATATCATAAATTTTCTTAGGCATAACAGAAATACTTGCACCAAGATCACATAAAGCATTACAATCAAAGTCATTGACCTTCATCTTAATGATGGGCTCCCAACCATCTTCTAACTTTCTAGGAATAGAGGTTTCGAGTTTTAGTTTCTCCTCTCTAGCTTTGATGAGAGCATTTGTAATATGTTTTGTAAAGGCCAAATTTATAGCACTAGCATTAGGACTCTTAGCAAGTTTTTGTAAGAACTTTATAACTTCAGAGATGTGACAATCATCAAAGTCTAAACCATTATGATCTACAGCAATGGGATCATTATCCCCAATGTTGGAAAAAAATTCAGCAGTTTTATCACAGGCAGTTTCAGCAGTTTTAGCAATTTCAGGCAATTTTGTACGCTTTGCACTAGGAGTGGAAACATTGCCAACACCAATTCTTTCACCATTATTAGTAGGAGGTGCAGCAACATGTGGAGCATTAACATTACTAGTGGTGGTAATAGTCCAAACTTTAGCTACATTATTCTCTTTAGCAAGTTTTTCATTTTCTTCTCTTTCCCACCTAGCATGCAATTCAGCCATTAATCTTATATTCTCATTAATTCTAACTTGGATGGAATTTGCTGTAGTAGTAATCTTATTATCAATATCCTTATTAGTCATAACTTTCAATTTTAAAAGATCAACATCAGAGGCAAGTCTATCAACTCTAGAAGTAAGAATATCAATTTTATCAAGCTTTTCCTCAACAGATTTGTTAAAAGCAGTTTGTGTACTAATAAATTCTTTAAGCATAGATTCAAGTCCAGGGTGTGTGTTCCTATTATTGTTGTAAGAATTCCCATAAGAATTACCATAACCGTTACCATTAGCAGAAGGATATGGCCTATAGTTATTCCCAGAATTGTTCCTAGAAGCATTGTTGTTGAAATTATTATTTTTAATGAAATTCACATCAACATTTTATTCTTGAGCAACCAATGAAGCTAAAGGAACATTATTTGGATCAACATTAGATCTACCATTCACAAGCATAGACATAATCGCATCAATCTTATCACTCAAGGAGGAGGTTTCTTCAACAGAATTTACCTTCTTACCTTGTGGAGCTCTTTTCGTGTGCCATTCAGAGTAATTTATCATCATATCATCAAGAAGCTTTGTAGCTGCGCCCAAGGTGATGGACATAAAGGTACCTCCAGCAGCTGAATCCAATAGGTTTCGCGAAGAAAAATTTAGTCCTGCATAGAAGGTTTGGATGATCATCCAAGTAGTCAGTCCATGGGTTGGGCAATTCTTTACCAAAGATTTCATTCTCTCCCATGCTTGAGCAACATGTTCATTATCTAATTGTTTAAAATTCATTATGCTACTTCTCAAAGATATAATTTTAGCGGGAGGATAATACCTACCAATAAAAGCATCCTTACATTTAGTCCATGAATCAATACTATTCTTAGGCAAAGATAGCAACCAATCTTTAGCTCTTCCTCTTAATGAGAAAGGAAACAATTTCAATTTTATAATATCACCATCTACATCCTTATACTTTTGCATTTCACAAAGTTCGACAAAATTCTTAAGATGGACAGCAGCATCATCAGAACTAACACCAGAAAATTGCTCTCTCATAACAAGATTAAGTAAAGCAGGTTTAATTTCAAAGAATTCTGCTGTAGTAGCAGGTGGAGCAATAGGTGTGCATAGGAAATCATTATTATTAGTGTTTGTGAAGTCACACAACTTAGTATTTTCAGGAGTATTCATTTTAGCAGTAGTAAATAAAGCAAACTAGATAAAGTAAATGCAAGTAACTAATTTTTTTGTGTTTTTGATATGGAGAACAAGACAGTAAATAAAGTAAAGCTAGCAACTAATTTTTTTGTGTTTTGATATAATGCAGCAAACAAAGTAGTAAATAAAATAAAGCAAGACAAAAACAAAGTAAAGAGATTGGATTGTGGAGACTCCCCTTGCAGCGTGTCTTGATCTCCCGGGCAACGGCGCCAGAAAATGTGCTTGATGCGTGCAATTAACACGTCCGTTGGGAACCCCAAGAGGAAGGTGTGATGCAGACAGTAGCAAGTTTTCCCTCAGAAAGAAACCAAGGTTTATCGAACCAGGAGGAGCCAAGAAGCACGTTGAAGGTTGTTGGTGGCGGAGTGTAGTGCGGCGCAACACCAGGGATTCCGGCGCCAACGTGGAACCTGCACAACACAACCAAAGTACTTTGCCCCAACGAAACAGTGAGGTTGTCAATCTCACTGGCTTGCTGTAACAAAGGATTAGATGTATAGTGTGGATGATGATTGTTTGCGAAGAACAATAAAGAACAAGTATTGCAGTAGATTGTATTTCAGATGTAAAAGAATAGGACCGGGGTCCACAGTTCAATAGAGGTGTCTCTCCCATAAGATAAATAGCATGTTGGGTGAACAAATTACAGTCGGGCAATTGACAAATAGAGAGGGCATGACAATGCACATACATGATATGATAAGTATTGTGAGATTTAATTGGGCATTACGACAAAGTACATAGACCGCTATCCAGCATGCATCTATGCCTAAAGAGTCCACCTTCAGGTTATCATCCGAACCCCTTCCAGTATTAAGTTGCAAACAACAGACAATTGCATTAAGTATGGTGTGTAATGTAATCAATAACTACATCCTCGGACATAGCATCAATGTTTTATCCCTAGTGGCAACAGCACATCCACAACCTTAGAACTTTCTGTCACTGTCCCAGATTTAATGGAGGCATGAACCCACTATCGAGCATAAATACTCCCTCTTGGAGTTAAGAGCAAAAACTTGGCCAGAGCCTCTACTAATAACGGAGAGCATGCAAGATCATAAACAACACATAGGTAATAGATTGATAATCATCATAACATAGTATTCTCTATCCATCGGATCCCGACAAACACAACATATAGCATTACAGATAGATGATCTTGATCATGTTAGGCAGCTCACAAGATCCAACAATGAAGCACATAAGGAGAAGACGACCATCTAGCTACTGCTATGGACCCATAGTCCAGGGGTGAACTACTCACTCATCACTCCGGAGGCGACCATGGCGGTGAAGAGTCCTCCGGGAGATGATTCCCCTCTCCGGCAGGGTGCCGGAGGCGATCTCCTGAATCCCCCGAGATGGGATTGGCGGCGGCGGCGTCTCTGGAAGGTTTTCCGTATCGTGGCTCTCGGTACTGGGGGTTTCGCGACGAAGACTATATGTAGGCGAAAGGGTAGGTCAGGGGGCATCACGAGGGGCCCACACGCTAGGGCCGCGCGGCTAGGTGCCAGGCCGCGCCGCCCTGTTGTGTGGCCACCTCGTGGCCCCACTTCGTCTCCTCTTCGGTCTTCTGGAAGCTTCGTGGCAAAATAGGACCCTGGGCGTTGATTTCGTCCAATTCCGAGAATATTTCCTTACTAGGATTTCTGAAACCAAAAACAGCAGAAAACAGCAACTGGCTCTTCGGCATCTCGTTAATAGGTTAGTGCCGGAAAATGCATAAATATGACATAAAGTATGCATAAAACATGTAGATATCATCAATAATGTGGCATGGAACATAAGAAATTATCGATACGTCGGAGACGTATCAGACCCCGATACAAGAACAACAGGAACATCACGATAAAACCAGCAGGAGGATTGGGCCGAGAGATCGCACCTGGGAGAATCACATTCCCCTCATCGGAGGAGATTAGCCCAAGGCTTCGGGCCCTCTTCTCATCACACTTTGTGATGGAGGACGCTAGCCAGTCTCTGGGTTTGGCTGCGGCTACCGAGCTTGGCGGCGCCGGAGCTGGGGGAGGAGCATCTGGCGCGCTTCTCTTCGGAAGATTTGAGGAGGCCTTGGCGGCGGCGCCACCGCTCGTGGAGCTGGCGGCGGCAGCGAGGTTCTTCTTCTTCACCATCGCGAGATCTGGAGAAGATCTAAAAACGGTGGCGGCGGCGCAACGGTTGTGAAAGAGAAAGGTAGAAGAAGAGGAAAACTTGAGGATTGCGTGGGCACGTGTCGTTGCTGCCAGTTCATTAAGAGGACCCTTTCTCCATCGTTGATCATGGAAATCGAGGAGGCACCTTGGTAACTATATGATGAAGGCGGATATTACTTAAAAACAGAGCCAGGCAGAGGTAGGATGGGCCCAGCGGGTCGCGTCCCGTCAGTCAAAATCAAAGTGACAATAACGTCATCAGTGACGTCATGAGGAACGCTCGAAGCATTCGGAGAAATGTAAAAGGTATCGGATGGTGAACTTGAGTCTATGTACGGATTGCGAGCATGCGCACCTAGACTCGGGGGCTACTCCCATCGGGAGCGCTGGACGCGCATCCGATAAAATGAGCACTCGAAGATATTCCTGTGAAAAAACATTTGAAGAAGAGGATGGAATGCTCAGCTCGAGTCTGCACCCGGTTACAAGCGCACGTGTCCAGACTCGGGGGCTACTCCCATCGGGAGCGCTAGACGCGCACCCGATAGAAATTTTTTGCACTCCAGGATCATGCCCGGGGACTTGATTCTGTGTAGGGTGACGTTGTTTTGCCATCGGCAGTTAACCAGCAAAAGTTGGGCACGTTACTCATTATCCCTTACGCGTGGAAAACTTATCGAAGAATACAAGCCTTCGTACAAATGTATCGGATGACCCATGAAGACTTGCAGCAAAACTCCGGCAGAGGAAAAACGTTCGAGTGGTACAACTTGTGTCTACGCACGGATTGCAAGCATCCGTACCTAGACTCGAGGGCTACTCCCATCGGGAGCGCTTGACGCGCACCCGATAGAAGAAGATGATGCTGATACAAGATGGACAAAAATAATCAAGGAGAAGAACGTTAGGTGGAGGCATGCTTTAGTCTCTACCCGAACTATCTTCGGCTAGACACTCGGGGGCTATTGACGTGGGCATTACCCTTCGGGTAACCGACATTGCCCTACCCTATACGATCTAGCTGGAGGCCCATGAAGGTATTCGATGACAAGACGGGCCACTTGGATGGCGCAGCGGAAGATTCCTTGGCGGGCAAGACAAGGAAGGAGCCGAACAAGGAAAGTTTAGAGATAGAACTACTGTAAACCTAGTCGTACTCGGTTAGATCTCTTGAGACCTGACCTCCTATATAAATGCCAGGAGAGGGGCTGCCGAGGGACACGATCAATCTTAGCAATCTTAGCCACCAGAAGTTTAGAGCTAGGTCGCCGCAGCACTTAGCCTCTCGACGAGATCTCAGCCGAACCCTTCAGCACCCCATTGTAACCCAATATTCTCATAATCAAGATCAGACAGGCAGGACGTAAGGGTTTTACCTCATCGAGGGTCCCGAACCTGGGTAAATCGCTCTCCCCGCTTGTCTGTGAACCGATGTCTCGTGTCAGCTTACAGGATTCCATCAACCCTAAGCCCCTATCGGAGGGCATTGCCGAGGAGTACCCTCGACAGAATGATTACACATGCATCATGTGTAATCAAGCAGTTCTTGAGACTAGAGATCATTTATTTTTCACTTGCCCGTTTGCAATACAATGTTGGAAGTACATGTGCCCTCCCTGGAATCTCTCTCAAGTGACTATGCCAAATGATATCAAGAGCTATATACAGAGAATCAAAGTGCATATACGGCAGTCTTTCTTCATGGAACTCATCATTCTTATTTGCTGCTCGATTTGAACAACACGTAATGATTTCATCTTCAAAGGACTGACTCCCTGTCTATACAGAGCCAGGCTCAAATTGAAGGACGAATTGCATCTCCTTATTCAAAAGGCTAAGAGGAAATCTTATGCGGGACTGCAGGTTTGGGTAGAAAATTTTGTATAATTTTGTAGGATCCTTTCTTGTAGCTTCTTCTTTTTTGTTCCAGTGCTTTTCTCTAGCACTGTTTGTACAGTTCTTTATTTTAATAAAATATAAAAATATGCAGTGAGGAAACTCACTGTTCAGCTTCAAAAAAAATTAATTTGCAGAAGTGTAGATATTTAATTTGATGGTATTCCATTCTCATATTAATTAGTTGATCTCTTAATGTTGACGTCAGACAGATATATCTTCTCCGAATAATAGAAGTACGCATGGAACTATGGTACTAAATTTGTGATGCCTTCTGATTTTAGTCAAAGATTGAGGTTTAGTACGTTTAGATGTTTCGAGACATGGGAACATATTTTGAAATGTTAAAAAAATGAAAAAAAAATCGCACGTACTTCTTCATGTACTACACGCTTACGAAGTCGTTTCATGAAAAATTGACTTGTCATGTCGCTTGTGTAAAAATGAAAAAAAATTCGATATTAAAAATAAGGCCACTAGTACGAAAACCATTATAGGTAGAAATGGCATCTGTGGCGCATTAAAACGTGCATGCTCCACAAAATTATTTTTGTGGCGCATGCAGTTTAATGCTCCACAGAATTTCTGGAGATTCTGTGGTGCATTTGTAGCATGCGCGCCACAGAAAGTGGCCATTCTATGGCGCATGTGGACTGGTGCGCCATAGAAAGTTTGTGGGGCCCACACGGGGTCCACCACTGCACACGGGCGAATATTCTGTAGCGCATGTACCAATATGCTCCACAGAAATTTAAACTTCTATGTCGCATATTGGTACATGCGCCACAGAATGTCCTGTGGGGATCAACCCTGACTTCACGAGGCCAAGATTCTGTAGCACACTGGCCAATATGCGCCACATAAGTCCACATTTCTGTGGCGAATATCAACATATGTGCCACAGAATGTGCACAGTAGATCTAGGCTTTAGGGCAGCTTTTCTCTCTTCTCTTCCACCCCACCATCATTTCCATTCTTGTCTCCTCCAACCAGCTCGTGTTGCTCCTCTCTCCCACTCCATTTTGGTCATACTTTTCTCCATTGTTGATAGCTCTAAACCTATTTTGGTGGACATATTTGTTAGGGGAAGCCACTCCAACTTGTAGAGGGTACTAAAAACCACAATTCTCTTTCCTCCTACACTTTCCCTCTTGCATGCTCCGTTGTTTTCTCTCCACCACCACATCCTCTTGCTCCACCATGGTTGGTAGATTTGTGTGAGAGGTTGAGTAGTATTTGATGCATGTTTTGTATGTATGGATGTTTTGTAGGTGAAGATTACCGCGCTCTCGGGCGGTGTGCGGTGGCGAGACGAATGTTTGCTTGCGAAGAAGCTTATTTGTGTTGTTGGTGTTGTTGGTTTGTGCCGGCGTGGTGCATGGATGCTTCCCGAAATGTTGATTCATTTCCATTTCGGTAAATTTTTGCACTAGCCATATGTCCTACTTTTAGGATAGGTCATGCCGAAATTTTCCGGCGATCATGCATGCATGTGTGTTTGTGCGTGGTGTTGTGTGGTTCTAATTAACTCTCTTTTGCTCTATGTATGACGCGTAGGCAACCATGGTTGTCCATATGAGGGAAGACCAAGTGCTTAGATACAAGGTGAACGCGAAGGCCGACATGGTTAGGAACAACATGACCCTGATAAGATGTCCATGTCGAAAATGCGGACTCCACTAGTAGGAAAAGCCTCATCAGTGGCGCACCAAAAATGGATTCTGTGGCGCATGGGAGCTGCGCCACAGAAACGTCGCCACAAAAATAAGGTTTCTGTGGCGCACCTTCCCGTGCGCCACAGAATTAAGGTTTCTGTGGCGCACTTGTTCTTAGGTGCGCCACAGAAACGCGTGCGCCACAGAATTGGTTTTTAGTGCGCCACAGAATTTGCTTGTATTATACACGATTTTGTTCTGCCTGCTATACACATGCAGTTTATAGACAGCAATACAGATACACAGGTTATATACAGCAACATTCAGATATAATATAAATATCATGTACATTGCACAGATATAACATAGACATCATCATCACATTACTTAGAACCCGATCGAGATACATATATAGTGGCAAGTGTCAAATGTTTTGCATACAACTCTTAATTCATACAAAATTCACAATTTCAAGATACAAAGTAGTCTTCATCCGGTTCCTCCTTTGCTCCGTCATCTCTACCCACCAGGCTCGCTTGCATCGGGGTCCTTCATCCAGTTCCTACTATGATGAAAATGGAAGAAAGTGAGACCAACAAGTCCGATGCACAAGAGAAATGGAATAAATGCCTCATACATTGTTGGTCAACACAAATATTAACATTCAGGGACGGTGTAAGTGAGACCAAGTCCGATGCACAAGAGATTGATATTTGTGCTATCTTACCAGGCTCACTTACGCCGCCCCCGAGTGTACGGTGACCAAACATTTTAATCATCGGCATTTTGAAAATCTCAAAGCAAATGGAATGACAAAATGGAATAAGTGCCTCATACATTGTTGGTCAACACAAATATTAACATTTAGAGATGGCGTTAGTGAGACCAAGTCCGATGCACAAGAGATTGATATTTGTGCTATCTTACCAGGCTCACTTACGCCACCCCCAAGTGTACGGTGACCAAACATTTTAATCATCGGCATTTTGAAAATCTCAAAGCAAATGGAATGACAAAATGGAATAAGTGCCTCATACATTGTTGGTCAACACAAATATTAACATTTAGGGATGGGGTAAGCGAGGCCAGGTAGGATGCACAAGAGATTGATATTTGTGCTATCTTACCAGGCTCACTTACGCCACCCCCAAGTGTACGGTGACCAAACATTTTAATCATCGGCATTTTGAAAATCTCAAAGCAAATGGAATGACAAAATGGAATAAGTGCCTCATACATTGTTGGTCAACACAAATACTATGGTCAGAATCCATAGTTGCAGTATACACCGCCGTATACTTTGCGAAGGGCCCCCTTTCCCCGGTTGGCGTTCGAGTCAACGGGTGCTTGACGACACAACAACGCCGATCTGCATCTCCGGCGCGAGAACCACGCCGATCCTCGCTGTCCAGTACGTGAACGAGTCCTTGATGCAAAGACCGTGCCAGCCTGCCCAGCATTATGCCGGGCCGTGTTGCCGCGCTTCAAACCGTGTGTCCACTGATCGACACGGCCTGAAGCACGACAACAGGGGTCGGCATGATGCTAGGGAGGCTGGCACCGTCTTCGCATTAAGGACTCGTTCACGTACTGGACGGCGAGAGAAGAAAAGTGGTGCTGCGCCGGAGAGGCATGTCGGCGTTGTTGTCTCGTCAAGGACTCGTTCACGGAACGGCGGCTAGGGAAAGGGGAGCTCGTCTACAAAGTATATTGCGGCGTATAGGTGACCAAACATTCTAATCATCGGCACTAAAATGGAAGAAAGAGCCAAGTGGTATCTCAACTAGATATCATATGCCTCATACTTTGTTGGTCGAAAGAAATATTAACATTCCGGGATGGGGTCAGTGAGGCCAGGTAGGATGCACAAGAGATTGATATTTGTGCCATCGCACCAGGCTCACTGGCCCCACCCCAGAGTGTACAAGTGACCAAACAATTTGTATCATCATCTGGCTACTAAGCCATTTGGTGGAAGCAAACTGAAGATCAGCCAGAAGGAAATCACCAAGGGAACATTGGTATGTCAGTATGGTGACACTACCAGAGAAATCCAACATGGATTAATCCCTAACTAGCCATCCAAACTCACCTAGCACCACACAGCTAGTTATACCATCAGAATATAGACATTTAAATGTCTATTTTGTTTTCAACAGCAAAAGCTACTGGTAATCTAGTCATGGATCAACCAGATAGCATGAGAGAGTCACAACAACAGCCACAGTAAAGGGGAGCCACCCTTGGACAACATAAAGGCTGTCAGGGCTACCTCAAACCCATAGGAACATTCACTAAGCCACTGCATCATAACCCAATAGGGCTCAGCATGAGCTAGGGTACCCAATCAATGATTGGCAACCCTCTAGCTACATCCAGTCCATCCATGAGATCATTACTGCTCAGCAGTTCATCTCATTTATCTAATCAATCAAGTTAAACTAACCAGATAAATGAAATGCATAATTAACAGTGCACCAGACTATTGCAAATGATCCAGAGGATACCACAGTAGCATACCATAGTAGCATTTCATGCATTTAAATGAACCAGTAGCATCAAAACCAACCAAATGTCCAACTAGCAAGCAATACCAAGTGAGCAAGTCTTCATTACCTTGTACAGGTTCAGACAAGGATTTATAGAACAAGTACAGAGAGGCAGAGGCAGAGGCATAGACAATTTCTATAAGCATATAGAACACTCCAATTTCTATAAGCATAGACAATTTCATTGTCACATCTTTCTATAAGCATCACTAGCAGCAGCAGCAATGCATATGAACACCATATACAGTACGGTTCGTAACAATTTCATTGTCACATTGTACAGGTTCAGAACAACATATAGAACACTCCAATAAGCATCACTAGCAGCAGCAGCAATGCATATGAACACCATATGAAGCAAAACGATTAGGGGCAATGCATCCAGAGCAACAGCAGCAATACATCCAGAGCGAGCATTTCGTCGAGCACGTTGTGCTCGCGCGGGGGAGGAAGAGGGAGGGGAGGGGAGGAAGAGGGAGGGAGCTCACCGACGACAACAACAGTTGTGGAGGAGCTCACCGACGACGACGGCAAGGGTGGAGGTCGCGGCGGCTCCTCCACCTTGACGCGACGGCGGCCCCTCCTCGCGGCGGCCCCTCCTCGCCGTAGCGGCAGCTTGTGCTGCAGGTGGCGGGGATGGGAGGAGCGTGGCGGCAGGCGGCCCTCGCGTAGGAAGGCGGCGGCGACGGCGATGGCAACGACCATGGCGGCGCGCGGTGAGGAGAGGGGAGAGGGGAGAGGCGCGCGGTACGGGTCAGAGGTGAACAGGCGTGGGCGGGGGAGGGCACGGGATGATATAGCTAAGTTCCCTTAGTTCTGTGGCGCACCAGAACAAGTGCGCCACAGAATCAAATACTTCTGTGGCGCACCAAAGAAAGTGCGCCACAGAAACAGTAATTTCTGTGGCGCAGCGCACCGCGTGCGCCACAGAAATACGTACACTGATAATTGGGGGTGACAGGTTGTGGGGCCCGCCAAGTTTTTGTGGCGCATGGTCGGCTGCTGCGCCACAAAATTAAGCTATTTCTGTGGCGCACCTTGCTTGGTGCGCCACAAAAACAGTTTCTGTGGCGCATTTTTAGTGGTGCGCCACAGAACTAAGCTTTTGCCTATAAGGGTTTTCCTACTAGTGCTCCGGCAGTGGATCGACCCTGATTATGGACAACTGGAGGAACACCTGCTCAGGCGCGGTTTCATTCTCGGCTTCAATGAGGATCCGGCGGCAAATGGTGGTCATGAAAAAGAGGCCGACATCAGGCGAGAAGATGAAGAGTCTCCCGAACATGATGTTCATCATGAAGAAGGATAGGCCGATGAAAGAGACGATGATGCCGGAGCAGATGGTGGTGGAGAAGCCGAGAGCAAACAGATGCCGCTAACATCGGCCTTGCGGGACCCTCATGTTCAAGACTGCTCCTCAAGGACACGGGCAACGCCAAACCTGAAGCCAAGCTAGCGCAAATGGAGATAGACGGGATGACTCCATTGTATCCTGGGTGCCGGCCCGAGGATACACGCTTGAGTGTAACGCTCGAGTATCTGGAGATGAAGGCGGAACACAAATGGACCGGCAGCAGCTTCAGCGATAACATGAAATCCTGGCACGCTCGTCTTCCCAAGGACAACACATTGCCAACAAGTATCGACGAGGCCAAGAAAATAGTTTGCCCACTCGACCTACCGCACGTTAAGTACCACGCATGCATCAATGATTGTGCACTTTATCGAGATGAGTACAAGGACAGAACCACATGTACGGTGTGCGGCCAAGGACGGTACAAGAGTGGGAACAAGAAAGTTCCTGGAAAAGTTGTCTGGTACTTTCCTATCACTCCCCGTCTGCAGCGGTATTTTGTAGACTCTAAGTAAGCAAAGCTCATTTAATGGCACGCGGAAAGGGAGAAGCCCACAAATTATCCGGAGAAGGGCAAGATCCTGACACCACTGCAGACGCTAGCCAGTGGAATGCGTTGGATATTGAGTTCGCAAATGAGTTCGGGAGCGAACCGAGGAACGTTCGTCTGGGCATGAGCACCGACGGACCCAATCCCTTTGAAAACCAGAGTACCACGCATAGCACCTGTGTGGTGACCCTGCATACCACTGCATGTTGTAGTATGCCAGTCGTTGATATAACATTCGCGAAGTACCATTCCGCAAATATCACATCCCTCAGAGTAGTACAACAGAACATAGCAAGGTCCATAACTCATTCACATATTATTACAATCATCATACACAAGTCGTCTCGGAGCTCCTCTTGGGTCCTAAGAGGTTAACTCCTGGGTTCGAGGCGAACCCAACTTAACTTACAATACCATTGTCTCATTAAACTAAACATTTATTTATTCGAGCAGCTCCATAGTAAGAGTCTGTGCTGCTCAGCTTCTACTACTCATCAGATATCCCTAGGCTTGATCTCCTCCGGAAGCCTCCCCGGATCCGTAGACTATGATATAGTCTACGCCTTCAACTCCACCTGAGAGGTCAGGTTCATCGTAGCCGATGATCTCGGCTCCATCATTGCTGTTGTAGTCCTCCTCCAGATGATTCAGACAATCTAGCGGGGATTTAAGAGTGGTATGAGTACGAGCGTACTCAACAAGTTCATTATAGATAAGAGGTGTTTAATGCACTAGCTACGATATTAGACCAGAAAGTCTAATACCAATGCAAGTTTTGATAAACATTTCTTCAAGAGATTGCTTTTATTTCAAAGAGCTATGTCCGTCAGCCTTCACCGGTTTACTAGAACTTCATGGAGCTCCTTTCCGGCCGCGTTCGCGATTCCTCAATCCCGAACAGGGAGTGACAGTCACGATTCTTTATACTCTGCAGAGGTGTGTTGCTTTACCCATAAGAGATCTTAACCTTGGTGCCAACCGGCAGCTTTCCGTCCACACTTCCTTTGGTGTGAGGCCCGGTATAAGGTCTAGCCAATCATGTTCCTCCGCTACCTCGAACACCCACCCTTTGTTGCATGCGCCGACCACAGGTCCACGTCGGTCCCATTATTCCCGTAATTTCAGGGTGGACCCCGACCACGACAACGATCTGGGCTCTTACCATACACTCCTACGCCGGTGGCTGCAACCCATCACAGACCGCAATACCGTGGGGAATTAGAATGGGATCCCCACCCTACCGCTTGCACTTCGCACGACAAGTGTCTACGGACTATGCCGTGGGGACTTAAGGCTTCCGACCTACCGCTTGCCGCCGACAGATACAAGTGTCTACGGTAAAGCGCATCCGTTGATGAACGAGAGGTGGAAACACTTTTGACTACTCTGTCCCACTCCAGATCTTATGGTTAACACGGGTATTACGGCACAAGAATCACTGGCGATATTTGTTGTTTAATCCTAGATGGATATAAACCCTTGCAATGGAACCTCCACCATATCAACACAATCCATGGTTCCATTGCCCACCACATAGTCATATTCATAGTTATGAAAGTAGTGGTTTTGATTTTTATGCAATAGTGATAACCATAATACTTTGCAAGTAATTTGATAGAAATACTCAAATGACATGAGCAAGTGATGAACTTGCACGAACACCGCAAAGTTCTGCGGTTGGTAGATATGGACTGACCCTTGTCCTCTTGTTACGAAAAATAGCATCATTGTCCGATAAGGGCAATGGTTAAAGAAGCAATTTATGCATGATTCCATTTTTAGGGTTTGTTCCCCCCTTCCGACATCGTTATTAATTCATGTAAGAGGTTAATACTAAGAATAAGTTGGGGATACATGAATTAAAGTAAAATACAACCTTGAAATTTTGTCAAGGTGTTTTTGAAGTCCCAATTCATTAATGGACTTATTTTATTATTGAAAAATTTTATGTGTGATTTAAATGATTATTTAAATCATCAAATTAGGACTTATTCATAATTATCTTCAAAAATCCTCTTTGATATTTTATTTGGATAGAGAATTTTATGCTGATTGATTTTCATATTTTTAGTTATTTTTTTTAGAGCCATATTCTATTTTATAAAATTCTTTGAAATTCTTACTTAAATGGTATTTTGGAAATGCCCAAATTGCCCTCGGGCCCACCTGTCAGGTTGAACCCGAGTGGGTTGGGCTCAACCCGATTGGCCTGGTCCGGCCCACTCGGTCGCCCCCACTTCCCTTCTCTCTCCCTCGCGAACCCTAATCCCTGAGCTCTGGCGACGCATGTCGCCGCCGTCTTCTTCGATTTATTCCGGCCATCCCCGGCCGTTGCCGCCGGCGAGGTGTGGCGCATCTGAACCGCCATTCGATGGCGATTCAGATCCACCGCGGCGATTCGTGCTGCGCTGCTTGCTCGCTTCGCCCCCAACGCATCTCTGCGACACGGCCGTGGCGATTCCAGGCGACTCATCGCCCGCCGATGATCCAGACGCCGCGCCGCGACGTGGCCGTGTGCCTCGCCGTGGTGGTCTTTGGGGCGTTTGCGCCCGGCGACGCCCGGCCTGGCTGCGGCACGCGCCGCCGTGTTAGGCTCGTGCCGCCGTGCCGCCATGGGCACGCCGCGGTGCTCTGCTCAGTGTGTGTGCCTCCTTCTCTCCTGTCTTCTCTACCTCCTCTTCTTCCTCTGGTTGCCTTGGCCTCTACCTTGTTGTGCTAGTTGCTACCGCCTACATGCGTATGCTGCTATGTGCTACCGCTATCTCTCGTGTTCTAGCTTGTCTTTGCTCTACTTGATTATCGGTGCAGGCTTTTGTGCTTCCTAACTACTTCTGTTCATGCTATGTCCACTGTTTGTGGCCCTCCTGTAATTGCTCATGAGCATCCATTGATGTTCATGGCCTTCGGCTTGCTCCAGTTATGATTATGGCCACTAGGGTATTACGTGTGTGCAAAAATCTTGGCCTTGACTTGATTATTATGCATGATCCTTGCATTATGCAAGTGCCGGTACCACCGTGTGATGCTCATTGAGTTGTGATTCATAGGAATGTTCTATTAAGCATGACCGTTGGCTAGACAGACTTCATTCCTTGTTAGTGTGCTTCGCATACAATTTATATTTCATATATTTGATTATCTGTGATGCAATGGTTGGTTAATTTGTGGCTTTGGATGATCCTATGATCACCAGGACTTACCGTTGGCTTATCACTTTATATGAATTCATTTCCATTGCTGTTGTTACTTGAGGATCTAGCTCCACACCAAGTACTGGTGGTTCTTGTTGCTTGTGAAAGCAATCTTGGTGGTTGATTAAAGGATTTGATACTCTGGATGCCTCTGTGTGTGCTGTTTTATTTATTTATGCTTGTCGGTGAAGCTTGGCTTCCTTTTCCGACAACCGACATGATCTACCCGATGCGTAGTGATTGGGTGCATCCTATGCACTATTTGGATGGAAACCAACATGTGTTGGCACCTCCTGTGATGCATGAACTCCCTGGAGTGATGATATGCCTCTCTTGTGGCTTTTCTGTGTGGCTAGGTAGTTGTGGTGACCCTAGCACTGCTTGGTGTGCTAGTAAAGGTTGCTCCTACCTCTTATGTAAGCTGTTGAGCAATATTACCGGTAGTCAATCATGGGCTTTCGGTATATTTGATGTTGAAATGAAGATAGACATATAAATGTCTATATTCGATGGTGTAGCTTGCTATAGGGTGCTAAGTGAATCTGTGTGGCTAGATAGGGATTAAATCCATGTTGGATTTCTCTGGTTGTCTCAACGTCCGACACATCCAGTGTTCCCTGGATGATTTCCTTCTCGGCTTTTCATTCGTTTGCTTGCACCACATGGCTTGGTAGCCGGATGATGAGACAAACAGGGTTTCTACCCTCTTCTCGTTGTCTGTGATTTATGCATGTGCTTATGATATGAGAAAAACTGTGGCTTGCTCATGATTATCTGTGTATACCTCACTCCAGCTCCTAGAAAGGTTGTTGGTGTAGAGGATTCAAATTTGTTGGTTGAGTTCTTGGCTTGCCCTGCTCCTCCTTGCCGCCTTGATCTCTTGGTTATGTCTTTGTGGTGGTGGAATTGTGTTGAACAGCGGTGACTGTTCAAGCTGTTCTTGTGTTCTTGGTTTCTGATGAACTTACCCGGTGCAATCCTGTCGATGGATTGACTAGGGTTTACCGTGGAGGTTTTATATGGTCTCCTGCTCCTTCTCTCGGTCGACAAAGAAGCCCCCGTCAACCTTTGTTGGTGACTCACCACCGTGTGTGTGTGGTGTCTTGCATGCACACCGCCGTGTGAGCAGCCCGGCTGTGTGTGTGTGCAAATTCATGGTACCTGGCTTGTGTCTTGGTTGTGAGGTGATCAGCTCGGCAGAGCTGATCCATATCTACTCAATTTCATTATTCTTCTAACCTCGCCAAGTGGTTTTACCACTTGGCATAACTTCTCTTTTGTTGTGTTTATGTACGGGGACAATCAGGCTCCATTGATCATGAAGATCATCAAGTTAATGAAGTTTAGCTAGTAGTGTTTAGGATAGATCCTTAATTTGTAATTTTCCTTTTCTTTTCTTTTTCTATGTTTTTGTCCAATTCTTGTAATATGTTGTAATGTTCATATTTTATTCTGGATATTGTAAATAACAATGTATCTTGTGTGAATATTAATAAAGCTCAAAGTTTCCTTAATGAGCTTTACTAAATAAATGCAATGTTTATATTCTTTGATTATTCATATTGGTTTAATGACTTACCTCAATTTTGAATTATGAGATATTCATATTATGTTTAAATTTGAAATTCAAAAGTTCTTGTGTTTGAATTCAATCATGCAACTTAAGTTGTAATGCAATACTCTCCTCTCTTCTCAAAACCCTAATTTAGTTAGGTGAGTTGCAAGTTTGTCGCACTCTCGAAACCCTAACCCTGTAAGGTGTCGAGAGAGAAACTTGTTCCCCTTCGATGCAGTTTTTGTTTAAAAGCGCGAAATTTCCCCAGAATTTACTATGCAGTGCACATCCCTTTCTAAAATCTACCCCTCGATCGTCTCTAAACCTGGGATATTACAACCTGCCTGTGTTTGTATGGCCATACAACCCCTCTGGTTGTGCACAAAAGTAGCGGTACGTACACATGAGTATTCTTATTCAGGGGGCGAAGCAACCGGGTATCGATATGCATCTGTATCTCGATCTGTTGAAAGAGGAGTTAGCCACGATGTGGGAGATGCCGGCCCGTACGTGGGATGCGTACAAAAGAGATTATTTCCCTCTCAGAGACGCATTGCTCATGACAGTGCAGGACTATCCGACTATCCTGGTTACGCATATGTATCATGTCAGGTGAACCACGGATTCAAGGCAGGCATATGTCAAGTGCATGGATAAGACCCCGCATCTGCAGCTGCCGAAGGTTCATATGAAATTTCTCTTTTTTACATGGACCATAAAAATATCTTTTTTCCCCAAAATTTGACAAACGTACATATATCATGGAGATATACCTGTAAAACGTTTTGTCACAATTTTCAACAATTCAAAATATGTTTTTCTAGTAGAGGGAGCATATGAACAAGGGAGCCAAATTGAATTTCTGGTTTAGTACTTCATAATAGTTAGCAAAGAAACTATTCCATGTTCTGATATTTTATTTACTCATGGATTGCATCGACTAATCATGCGACCGGTCTTTCTATTGAAAGTGTATTTTATACTAGCACAATACCCGTGCGTTGCAACGGATCGACAAATGAAAAAAGAGAGTTTCTTAAAATTAAAATAATAAAACATTTGATCTTCAGTTTTAATGAAAATAAAATCTGAAAGATAAAAGATAGAAAACAAGACATTTTAAGCCTAAGATTGAAATCGGCCATCCAATAGTTCCAACATATATGCCCCTTATTTTTTCGTCGAAGACTATGTAAGCAGAAAATCTCACTCCATATCCCACTAATATACATTATGTTTATTTTATGTTAGCGATCCAAATTAATTATCGTAGATTTAGGCTTAATTTTTCGTAGATTTTATAGGTTCTTTAAACTTGCAATAACTAATTTGGATTAGAGGTAGTACTCCATACTAAATTTGTCTATCTCTGAAACTCAAACATTTGATACACCATAATCTGGATAGAACATAACAATACACATACAGAAAATAAAAATATATGATAGTCCATACAACAATGGGGATAGCAAATTGATTTTCCGTTGTTCATTAATTCTGCGGAGGCACAATCATAGTCCATCCTAGCATGTGGCAGTGTGCAAGACTCTATTAAAAAAAATGAGAAACAACAAACAATCTTTCCATCTCTTAATTTCTCTCGCAGTCTCACTAAACCGGTAGAAATCCTAGTAAAAACACGGCAGAAATCAACAGCCGCAGCAAATCCCCCAAGCAGGTAGCCATCATATCTGTCTTGAAGCTGGCCTCGTCTCATCCCCTTCCCTATCCCAGTAGTGCTGTTGTGCACACCTATCGCGCCCTGTCCCCTCTGCTTCCTCCCCTCTCCTGGCATCCCCTATGCTCCCTCGTCGCCCTCGACAGGGCCAGGCCAGAGACGTGTTTGCCCCCCACCTTCGCCCGCTGCCCCCGACCCCACCCCAAGACAGCACCAGCGCATGCCCAGGCCGGCGTGACCAGTACGTATCCATGTGTGCAATCAGGACCATTAAGATCGCTTTTTTTCACTTAGATACATTGGCCACAATTTTGATTGAAAATAGAATTGCGCTCGTAGGCCTTTAAGATGCTCATTGTCACCGCCAACATGGAGATCAGGTGCTACGGAGGCGGTGACCACGCTTTTCGCTGGCTTGTTGTTCTCCTCCTAGTCTTCTACTCAGGCAGGATTATGGTTCCAAGAACGGTGGCAGCCAGGACGAAAACCAGTGTATCGGCAAAAGGGGAAAATAGAAGGAGACGCATACCGTACGTGATATTTTTCGTACAAGTTCAGAACCAGCCTCAGCTAGATTCAGTACAAGCAACAGTTGTGAGGCCCAGTCACTCCCAGTTTATATATGAGGGAATTCCTTTCTTGGCCCTGGCTGAAATTTGCCTTCCTTTCTTGGTCCTGAAATTTTTTTGCTTCCTTTCTTGATACACTAAGTTTAGTTGGTTCCTTATTTGACCCTCCCATCACTTCTGTTAGCTACTCCCGTTAAACATTTGTTTGCTGGACTTTTATACCCCTAGCTGCATTTGATAGATCAGTAAACAAAAGAGAAAATAAGAAAAAAGAAAAAAGGCCCAACCCCGATCCCCCGGTCCCCGACCCCGGCGGCTCGATGGAGGCCGCTCGCAGCAGCGCCTCCAGCACCACCGCCAACCCTCGCCGCCCAGGTCCCGCCGCGCCCACGCCCAGGACTCGCCGCCGTCCGCCACGGCCGACGCCCAGGACTCGCCGCCATCCGCCACGGCCCACGCCTGGGACTCGCCGCCGTCCCCCACGACCCACGTCCAGGCGCCGGCGCCGCCCGCCTCCATGCCTCCTCGTAGACCGCGCCCATGGCTCGCCGTCGCCCTCCCGGCCTACCAGCAGCCCCCAACACCCAGGGATTGCCAACGCCGCCAGGGTTCTGCATGTCAAGGCTTCCTCCCTTTGGCGTTGGAGCAGATGGACTTGGCCATGCCGGGCCACAAAGAGGACGCGCGGCGGGCGTGGGCGTCGAAGAGGGAAGAAGGTGTCGTCGGCCATCGCCGGTGAGGGCAGGGGAGGGGACAGAGAACGATAGCCCGGGTGTGGGTTTCGGTCGCTTCAAGGAAGGAGAAGGCACGGAAAAGATAAGGTTTTGGTGGGTCCCGCATGGACGCGTGTCACCAGCGCAAGCAGGACGATTGGAAGGACGCGTCCCCGGTGGAATTAGAGTGTTTTCCTTTTTTATATAAATCTGATCAAATATTGCAGCAGGGTCAAAAGTGTCATCTTAGACTCTACTTAACACCGTTAGTGCGTAAATTGTACTTGAGGGCCAAATAAGGAACCAAACAAACTTTGTGTGTAAGACAAAATTTTATAAGACCAAGAAAGAAAGGCAAACTTTAGATAGGATCAAATAAGGAATTCTCTCTTTACATATTCCAACCGTGAACTTTCATGGCAAGGCTAGCTACAGAGCAAAAGGTAAACCCAATTCACTCTGACCAGTACTTTCTTCCCTCCACCGCTGGTACGCGAGAAGCGGAATCTGCTTGAACAATTTTTGTCGCGGGATCAAGGCGGGGAAGGGAAGGACAAGGAGCTCGCTTCCGCTGGAGAATATCCTTGGGATCTCATCGCCGATACAGGTCGCACCCACCTGAAGCCTGGGGGCGCTGAACTCCGGCCTCCACCCGTGACCCCCGGCGGGAGGTTCAGAGCGGCGCAGCCGGTAGGTTCAGAGTGAGGGATGCGATGGCGTCCAGGGGCTCCACTTCGGAGAGTAGGGGAGGCCGCCCTAGACAGCTGCGAGGCGTGCAGAGGACCTGGGCGCCATGGAATCCAATGAGCGGCGTGGGAACCAGGGATATCGAGATCGAGCGCCACGAAGAGCGCCTGGCCGGCAGCGGGCGGCGCACGGATCTTGGTCTAGGCCTCTCGCCGGTCGTACTTTTCGCGAAGTCTGTCTTGCGGGGCTGATTACCTGATTTGTGAGGGGCTTCGAGGCAAAAGTGCCGACGACGTACGACGTACGGGTCGCATCGCAATTTAATAGTAAAGATTTTCAAAAGTTCCCACTTGTGTTCTGTACAAAAACGTGCTGCTCATGTATAGCTTGAAGACGAAAGTAGGATAGAGATTTGGTGCACATGGACACTAGTGATCTCGTTTCTAAAAAAAATCTAAATTTATATATTTGAGTTTCAAAAAATTATGAAAAAACTCCGCATATTGTCTATGTGAATCCCACAAACATTTAAAATATCAATTTCAAATACTATATAGTCTGATCTACACAAAAATAAAGAAGTGTAGATCTGAGTAGTTATCTTTTTTTATCATTTTTATCTAACACAAAATAAAAAGAATTTCGGTTGAGATTTTTCATTGTTGTGAGATATATCACTGACAATCTCCAAAATTATTTTCAAAATTTTGAAAAACTAGTAAATAACTAAATATGCTTTTTATTTTTTTTAATATGGCAAGGTCACCAGAGCTCGGGAACCAAAAGCACTTTCCGACAAAAGGGGCCATACTTTGCTATGCAAGACATTTTTATGGTTAATTGATTTTTGTTTGATTGTCTGGTCATGGCTACAAATATGGAGAAACTACACGTTCTTACCATTCTTTGCTTTTTCCGATATTCCACAAATGGATAAGATCCACTAGGAACACATTATTCTCATATTTTGTACATCGATTTTTGAAATGAACTTAAGTTGAAGGCTCGAGGTAGAAGAAGGAGCTGCGAGTTGCAGCTCCAACACTGAACTACTGAAGTAGTGCTAGTTTTGCCAAAAAAGTAGAAACTTGGTTAAAGTTTACAAAGTTTGACTTAGCACAAAACCAATAGGTAATATATCTTGATGTATCCATTTCTATTTCTTAAAGTTAACATAATCGATCAACCATGTCCGCCGCCATTGCCGGAGCCACCAGCGACACCTCCACTGCTCGACCCAACTCCAATGCCACTTCCTCTTCCGCCGTTGCCATCTAAACTAGCAAAACCTGCGCCATCGCCCACTGTATTACCAGCACGACCAACACCACTGCCACCACCAGTGCTCCCGCCACCTTCACCTCCTCCAACAGCACTGCCAACTCCGGGGCTTATATTCACCCCACCATGTCCAATGTGGACACCGACACCACCTCTAGCTCCACCTCCCACATGCATACCGCCGGCGCTAGCAGCTCCACCTCCACGGACGCCAATCCCCACATCCACCCCACCACGTCCAACGTGAACACCGACACCACCTCCAGCTCCACCTCCCACATGCACACCGCTGGCGCTAGCGGCCCCACCTCCACCGCCGTCAATCCCGACATCCACCCCACCACGCCCCACGTCGATGCCAACACCTGCCCCTGCTCCACCGCCTGCACTTGCACCACCACCACTGGTAGTACCACCTCCTCCTCCAAACCCACCGCCGATAGCAATGGATGTGTCGTGCCCTCCATGGCTGATAATCACACCGAAACCCCGGCCACCACCCTTCCCGCTGCCACCTCTGATGGAGAACGACTTGCTGTCATCGAGTGTGTTTTCGTCCTCCACTAGGAGCCTTGCATGGGCAAGCTGGAGAAGTAAAACGCACACTAGCATAGTTGAGATGGGGATAGAAGTGGCCATGGAGGTAGAAGCGACTATGTAGAGCTGGAGGGATGAAAGCCGCCTTTGCTTGTGTAGGAATGCTGCTGATGACACTAATGTGCGCAGTGCGTGGGTTTATATAGGATCAGACTTGGAATAATGTAAAGGTGTTGTTTCAGTTTCTAGAATAAGTAGCCACAACGCAAAAGGCGATCCTAGTGAGCTGTATAGCAATTTCTGACGATTTATTTTCACCTGTACCCATTTAGGCTACCAGAAAAAAAAAAAACTAGCTTAAACCACATGCTCATAAGTAAATCACCTGCTTGTTTGGGATTAGAACTTTATTTTTATTTGGACCCAGAATTAGAATTCAATCTCCAGCTCCGAAGGAAAAGAAAATCCATGAAAACGTATGTTTCTTAGATTTTTGGGTAAAAGATTGAATGGGAGATGTAACTGAATTGTTGTCATCAGTTAAGATTTTTATATAAATCAGGATCTGCCGGTGTCTCTAGATCCATCGATGTACAGAACCTTCAAATTTGTTCTACTAATGTGAAAGAGACCAAAGCGAACCAAATAGACTGACAATAACAAAACTAATAAGAAAATGAGAAACAGATTGCTCTATGACCATAAGTTGCATCCGTATTTAGCAGTCGAAGCTTGATTTGGAAATCATGCAAAGCAAATCAAAGTTGGACATGTGCACAGAACTATTTCACTACCTGTCATATGCAGGGAACGAATATGCTGCTTTTCATCTTTAGAAAACACGAACACCAGTTCACACGTACTTTGATAATTGCAAACTGTCACACGACCTTTTCAGCTCGTTATCCCGTCTCCAGATTTGCTTTTCGTTCAAGTTGCTTTGCAGGTACACAGCTTGCGAATATATTCTGAGGTGAGTGCTGCGCTAAGCAGAGCCAATTACAAGTTAAAAGATTTCTTCGCCCTAACTGAATTTTCAGGTTTTCATTGAAATTTTTAAAAGCCTTGCCAAGTACAAGTTTGGGCATTTAAATATGCTGGTGACGTTTTGAAACTGAAGAAGATACGAATTGTGTGATTCAGACATGGCAATCATCGAAATAAACCAAGGGGCTTGACACTATGCAGATGAGAAAGTTTTGTACTTTCTTATAAAGTAAAAATATATTGAAATCCAAATTATATCAATTATGCCTGGCCTTGCAACAATGTAATGACAACTAGTTGAGACATTAAGGGCCGCCAACAAAAAATAAAAGGAAAAAAACATGGCACCGACAAGCGACTCACAACAACAGAGGATAACTAACACAGTTGGCAACATCCGGATTAGGAAAAAGGTTCTACAACAGCGGAGCCTTCAAAAAAAGAACAATGGACAAATGTCATTGTTGTCTGATCTAACCACTAAGTCGGATCGCGTTTTCATCTGGGGAGAAAGACCAGGGAATTAAGTAACAGTAAAATTGAACACTTAAGAGCCACCACAGCAACTAGAGGTTGTCAGCCATCAGATCCCGTGACTGAACGGTCAAGATAGCTTTGTCCTCTCGCTGGCTCCCGTGATCCACTTTTGACCTGTCACTTCTACCAGCCAAACGTCTATGGGCGGCTGCTCCCGAAATGGACCCAGCCACCCTGTCGTCAATCAGACCGAATTGGGGAATTGGGCCGAGTAACCGTGTATGGCCGGAAGCGGCCCTCGTGCAGTTTTTTTGTTCTCCTTCTCCTACCGACCTAGCCCGTGGAGAAACCAAACGCCATCCCCCGTTCACCTCCCCGTCCCCGCAACATCAACCCTGCTTGTTCGTCGGACCTCCTCTCCCATGGCCGACTCACCATGGCACCTCATCCGCTCTACCCCAAGACCATGCGCGCGCCCTCGCTGCGGGCTATTCCTCCTCCATGAGCCACCTCTCCGTCCTCCCCTTTTGAGCGTCCCTGTCCCTCATCGATAGCATCCATCCTCCCTCACCACAGACCGATTCTCCACCAACAATATTTCCCTCACCACGGACCCTCGTGTCCTCGTCACTCCGTAATCTACAATTCCTGAAATCTACAATTCCTGAAATCTCAAGGCCCATCATGTTGGCAGCTTGGGACAGCCTTGGGGGACAAAGTTTAGTCCCACATTGCTAGTTGGGAGTGAGTTGGAGTGGTATATAAGGGCTGTTGTTCTAGTCCTTCCAAATGAGTAAGAATAGAAGGAGCCCTCGCGCACTCCTCCTCCTCCGCCCCGTCTTGCCTCGCCTCGTCACGCACGCACGTCGCGTTTCGTGACTCGAGTTCGAGACACACTCAAGGAAGCCTAAATTTTTGCTTGGTGCACCAACTGAGTTGGGTACGTGTCGACCTGCATGTGCATGCTCGCCGCGTGTCCCTGCCTCCTCTGAGGCTATACCAGGAGACAGAACATATCTGGAGTCTCACGCCCAGAACTCTCTAGTCTGCCTCTCTCACAAAGAAGTTCTTTTTGCTGCGCTACTCTCTAGTCTTGCCCATCCCGGCGACTGCTTGCACAGCCGTCCGGGAGAGCAGGCCTCTGAAACCTAGTCCGTTGAGATCCTGCACCGGGAGGCGGGCGATAAGGTTTTTGGGGAGCGTCTCAACGCGACTTCTCGCTGCTGTTCGTGCTCTTCTTCGCCGGTTCGACTGCTTCCTCGACGACTCCGACTACACCATGGGCGACATCAACTATTCCCATGGTGCTGCTGCTGGTGCGAGATTCCCGTGATGTACGTGCTCTTACTCTCCTACTATGCACTGCTACTTGTTCCATGTTCAGATCTGATGCATGTGCTTAGTCTGATGTGTATGGTTAAGTATGCTGGTGCGACATTCCCGGTCGCGATGTACGTGCTCTTACTCTCCTACTATGCACTGCTACTTGTTCCATGTTCAGATCTGATGCATGTGCTTAGTCTGATGTGTATGGTTAAGTATGCTTGTGCATCTGTAATGTTGCTTTCTGTAATTAATCTCTCTCGGAAATTGCCTAATAATCTAACAATCCAAAAACCTTATATGCATAGGCAATTTTCACCGTCTGGTTTTGCTGCTGCGCTTAAACCGAGCCCGTTTACGGGTTCTCACTTCAAGAGATGGTAGAATAAGATCTTCTTGTGGCTCACTTCTATGGGCGTGCAGCGAGTTGCGGAAGGTACTCCCAGAGGTCCGCTTACTCCCGAAGAGGATAAAGCGTTCGGGGATGCCACCGTAATCTTTGTGGGTGCCATCCTAAGTGTGCTAGGAGACAAGTTGGTTGATGCTTATCTGCACATCCGAAATGGGAAGGAACTGTGGGATGCACTGGACGCTAAGTTTGGTGCTGCCGATGCCGGAGGTGAACTGTATGCTATGGAGCAGTTCAATGACTACAGAATGGTTGAGAACCGATCTGAAGTAGAATAGGCTCATGAGATACAGATCATGGAAAAGGAACTTGAGCTCCTCAAGCGTGTGCTACCGGACAAGTTTGTCGCGGGATGCATTGTCGCTAAGCTTCCCCCTTCATGGAGGAACTTTGCCACTTCTCTGAAACATCAGAGGCATGAGTTCTCTATTGAGAATATCATGGGCTCTCTAGATGTTGAGGAAAAGGCGAGAGCAAAAGACAAACACACTGGAGGAACCGAGGGACGTTCTGCTAGCAATATGGTGCAGAAAAATGCTCACAAGTCCAAGGGAAAGAACAAGGGAGTCTCCCAGACTACCAACTTCAAGAAGAAGGGGAAAACGGAGAAGAAAGATCCTTGCTGGGTATGTGGCGAGATAGGCCATTGGGCTCATCGTTGTCCACAACGCAAAGGAAAGAAAGGTCAAGCTGGACAGAACTCAACTTCTGTCAACATGGTCATTGATAACACGGATGAAGGAACTACAGAGTATGGTAATATATTACCTACTGTTCTTTCTGTGTTTCAGCCCACAGAATGGTGGGTTGATACATGTGCTAATCTTCATGTGTGTGCTGATATCTCCATGTTTACCTCTTATCAGGCCCGAGGTTCCTCAGTAATGATGGGAAATGGGTTACATGCTACTGTTCGTGGTGTTGGCACGGTAGATCTGAAGTTTACTTCGGGAAAGATCGTGGAACTGAAGAACATGCTGCATGTCCCTTCTATCAAGAAGAATCTCGTTAGTGGCTCCCGTCTTATGAAAGATGGGTTTAAGTTGATGTTTGAGTCCAATAAAGTTGTATTGTCTAAGTATGGAACCTTTGTTGGAAAGGGCTATGAATGCGAGGGAATGTTTCGCTTCTCTCTAGAAGACTTCTGTGATAATGTTGTGAACCATGTAAGCACTAGCGTTAATGAGACTAATGTTTGGCATTCATGACTTTGTCATGTTAATTTCGGTTGTATGTCGCGGCTTGCTGATATGAGTTTAATTCCGAAATTCACCTTTGTCAAAGGCTCTAAGTGCCATGCTTGTGTGCAAGCAAAACAGCCTCGCAAGACTCACAAGCCTGCGAAGGAAAGAAACTTGACACCACTAGAGCTCATACATTCAGATCTATGTGAGATGAATGGTGAGTTCACAAGAGGTGGAAAGAAATATTTTATGACTTTGATTGATGATTCCACTAGGTACTGTTATGTGTATCTCCTGAAAACTAAAGATGAGGCTCTTGATTTCTTTAAAATCTATAAGACTTAAGTTGAGAACCAACTTGAAAGAAAGATAAAAAGGGTTCGGTCCGATCGTGGTGGAGAATACTTTTCTAATGAGTTCAATTTATTCTGTGCAGAACATGGTATAATCCATGAGAGGACGCCTCCCAATTCCCCACAATCTACGGAAAGGAAAAAACCGTACTCTAACAGATTTGGTCAACGCCATGTTAGATGTTTCGGGTTTATCCAAGGAATGGTGGGGAGAGGCTATATTGACTTCGTGTCATGTCCTAAACTATGTTCCAACCAAGAATAAAGAGATTACCCCATATGAGGAATGGGAAAAGAAAAGACCAACACTCTCCTACCTACGAACTTGGGGTTGTTTGGCTAAAGTGAATTTGCCAATCACCAAGAAGCGAAAGCTTGGACCAAAAACCGTGGACTGTGTATTTCTTGGCTATGCTGCCCATAGCATTGCTTATAGATTTCTTGTGGCGAAATCTGGAGTGGACGACATGAATGTTGGCACCATCCTTGAGTCATGAGATGCTACATTCTTTGAGGATATATTTTCTATAAGAGATATTCATGGCATGTCTAGTTGGGAATCTGATCCAATTCATGAAACTCCTATGGAGTATGGCTAGAGTTCAGATTCTAATGAGGATGACAATGAAGCTCCAACGAGGAGTAAGAGACAAAGGACTGCAAAGTCTTTTGGTAATGATTTCATTGTGTATCTTGTGGATGATACTCCCACTACCATTTCAGAAGCTCTCGCATCTCCTGATGCAGACTACTGGAAGGAAGCGGTTCAAAGCGAGATGGATTCCATCTTGGCTAATGGAACGTGGGAGTTAACTGAGCGTCCTTATGGGTGCAAACCTGTAGGATGTAAATGGGTATTTAAAAAGAAGCTTAGAACTGATGGTACTATTGAGAAGTACAAAGCTCGGCTTGTAGCCAAATGCCCCAAAAAGAAGGCGAAGATTTCTTCAATACCTACTCACCTGTGGCGAGATTGACCACAATTCTAGTACTACTGTCTGCCTCACACGGTCTTCTCGTTCATCAAATGGACGTTAAGACGGCTTTCTTAAACGGAGAGTTGGACGAGGAAATTTACATGGAACAGCCTGATGGTTTCGTACTAGAAGGTCAAGAAAGAAAGGTGTGTAAATTAAAGAAATCTTTGTATGGTCTCAAACAAGCGCCCAAACAATGGCATGAGAAGTTTGAAAGAACTTTAACATCTGTGGGCTTTGTTGTTAATGAAGCTGACAAATGTGTATACTACCGCCATGGTGGGGGTGAGGGAGTTGTCTTATGTTTGTATGTGGATGACATACTAATTCTTGGGACAAATCTCAAAGTGATTGAGGAGGTCAAAACCTTCTTATCTCAGTGTTTTGAGATGAAAGATCTTGGAGAAGCTGATGTTATATTAAACATCAAGTTACTGAGAGATGAGAATAATGGGATTACACTTGTGCAATCTCATTATGTTGAGAAGGTGTTGATCAGATTTGGCTATGCTGATTGCAAATCTTCTCTCACACCTTATGATTCTAGTGTCTTTCTTTGAAAGAATGAAAAGGCAACTAGAGATCAGTTGAGATACTCTCAAATCATTGGTTCACTCATGTATTTAGCTTGCGCTACGAAGCCTGATATCTCATTTGCTGTATGCAAACTTAGCCGGTTTGTGGCCAACCCGGGAGATGATCATTGGCATGCTCTTGAGAGAGTGATGCGCTATCTAAAGGGAACCATGAGTTATGGAATTCATTATACCGGGTATCCACGAGGACTTGAAGGGTATAGTGATTCTAATTGGATTTCAGATGCTAAAATGAAGGCCACAAGTGGATATGTTTTCACTCTTGGTGGTGGTGCTGTTTCCTGGAAGTCTTGCAAGTAGACCATCTTAAGAGCATCTCCAGTCGCGTCCCCCAAAACGTCCCCCAAACCGCGCCGGATCGAGCGTTTGGGGGACGTGTTTTGTTCGTGCCGCGTTTGGGGGACGTCGCTCCTCAGCCGCATCCCCCAAACACCTCCCCCAAATAAATATTGGTGCACGAAAATAAAGGTTTTCATTCAATTTTGATTATATATTACAAAGTTTGAATGAAAACGGCTAGCTTTCATCTAAACCTAGCCTACTGACCGCCCGGCGGTGCGTTCGACGGCCCCGCCCCGGCGTCGCCTGCCCTCCGCCGCAGCTCTTGCTGCGCGCGCCGCCTCTCCGTGCATAGGGCGGTGGCCAGAAGCCGCTGCTCCAGCACCGCGTCGACGTCCTCCCTCCCCTGCTGCACCGCCTGGAGGGAGAGCTCGACGACGCGACGAATCTGCGCCTCTTCGCGGGCACGGGCGTCGTCTTGGAGCTTCTTCTCCGACTCGAACGACTCGACGAGCGCGCGCTGCTGATCGGCCGTCTCGTCCGGGTGTGGCCCGTCGTCGTCGGACCACTCGAACTCGTCGTCGTCGTCGTCCTCCTCCTCCACCTCGGTCTCCTCCTCCTCCTCCGCCTCGGCCTCCTCCTCCTCCACATCCGTTGGCGCCTCCATCATCGCCGCCGCCAACTCGTCCGCCCAGCTCGCCCAGGCCGCCTCCGTTGCCGCCAGCGCCGCCTCCCGCTGCTGACGCTCCTCCGTCGCCAGCTGCTGCTGGCGCTCGATCGAGTCCCGCCGCCGGCGCTCGATCTCTTCCCGCCGTTCACGGTACAGCGTGTCCCGCTCCTCCTGCTAGCGGCGGAGCTCATCAGCCCACCGCAGCTCCATCACCTCCGTCCGGCGCCGTCGCATCTCTTCTGGCGTCGAGGCATCGAACACCGCATTGGTGTCCGCCGTCGTCTGCTCATGCCACGCTGCTGCCGCCGCGGCCTCCTCAGCTGCGGAGGCAGGGGCGTAGAACGCCACTAGATCCACCGCGTGCGCCGCCTCACGCCGCTGGCGGGCCTGTCCTCGAGTACCTCCCGCCGCTGCTGACGAGAGCCAGGCCACAGCGGCGTCCCTCGCCGCCGCCGCTCATCCCGGGCGGCGGGGTCGATGTCGACCTGCGAATCCGGGACTGGAAGTGGAGGAGACGGCGGTGGAGGGAACTGGCCAGCGCCGGGGCGGTTCGCCATTGCCACTGGTGGTGGAGGAGACGGCGGTGGAGCGACGAGGGCTGTGTTTGTTGCCGGCGGCTGTGGTGGCTACCAATTACGCCGGGAGGCCTTTTATAGACGTCGGCGTCGGGAAGAAAGCGCGGGAAGAGAGCGCGGGAAGAGGCGAGAAGAGGCGGGAAGATCGCGCGGGAACGGGCGGTGGCGTGCGAACGCCGGCGACGCGTGGAGTCTGCGCAGCACCGACGGGACGTCTCGCCTGCCCCTCCGTCGCCATTAAGGCAAAGATGTCGTCGCGCGATTAACTTGCGACGCGAGGTAGGCGACGGTTAGATCCAAACTTGAATGAGTCGCTGACGGGTCGGCCCCGCCATTCCCCGCCTCGCTTTTCGTTGTGTCCGGCATGCCCGGAGCGTCCCCTGTGGGACGGGGATGGGCTCGGGGCGCCAGACACCGTATCGGGCCGCGCTGGACAAAAATGGGCTTTGGGGGACGCGGCTGGAAAGCATTTTTGGTCCGGCGCGCCCCAAATTGCTTTGGGGGACGCTTTGGGGGACGCAACTGGAGATGCTCTAACGAGGTCAACTATGGAAGTAGAACTCACAGCATTAGATACAACAACTGTCGAAGCGGAATGGCTTCGTGAGCTCTTGATGGACTTGCCTATGGTTGAAAAACCAATATCGGCTATCCTCATGAACTGTGACAATCAAACTGTGATTATCAAAGTGAAAAGTTGTAAGGATAATATGAAAAGTTCCAAACATGTCAAGAGGAGATTGAAGTCTGTCAGAAAACTGAAAAACTCCGGAGTGATAGCATTGGATTATGTCCAAAGTGCTAATAATCTGGCAGATCCTTTCACAAAAGGACTATCAAGAAATATGATAGACCTTGCATCGAGGGAGATGGGTTTGAGACCCACGTGAGTTGCCGAGGGGGTAACCCAACCTATGTGATCGGAAATTCCATGAAGTAGGACCTGGGAAAACAAACCGGAGCAACTGAGTTGAGAGAATAATTTACATACTCCCACTCCGCTGCAGATGGAAATGCTCTCATAGTTACTGTAAGGCAGGTTGACAATGTCTTAATGTGTTCCGTGCGGCTCTTGATGAGCGAAGACGCTGTCCTACATGGCGATCTTTGAAGAACACACCTATATGAGTGACACTGCTGGTCACAGTGCGAGACATTTGGTTGAATCTCTAGTAAGCTCATGAAGGGCCGAGGAGCATGACTTATAAGCTCCACCCTAGGGGAAGGCTATGGTAGCCCAGTACCGTACCGGCATTGAGTGAAACTTGCTACACAAGGCTGACAATTCAAGGCATAGTCCATTGTTCAGTTGTAGTCAAGCGTAGCTCCTTGCCTAAGTGGAAGTTCAACTTAACAGTCTCCACTGAAGTGAAGGTATATTAAACAGTGAATGGAACTAACGTGCCATCTGATGTGACTCTGAGATCTGGTGGGGGATTGTTGAATGTAGATGGGCAGCAGCCCAGTAAGGCAGCCCATGTAGTCTACAATTCCTGAAATCTCAAGACCCATCACATTGGCAGCTTAGGACAGCCTTGGGGTACAAAGTTTAGTCCCACATTGCTAGTTGGGAGTGAGTTGGAGTGGTATATACGGACTGATGTTCTAGTCCTTCCAAGTGAGTAAGAATAGAAGGAGCCCTCGCGCACTCCTCCTCCTCCGCCCCGTCTTGCCTCGCCTCGTCACGCACGCGCGTCGCGTTTCGAGACTCGAGTTCGAGTTCGAGACACACTCAAGGAAGCCTAAATTTTTGCTTGGTGCACCAACTGAGTTGGGTACGTGTCGACCTGCATATGCATGCTCGCCGCGTGTCCCTGGCTTGCAACGCGGTCGGGCGCGTGTCCCTGCCTCCTCCCAGGCTATACCTGGAGACAGAACAGATCTGGAGTCTAACGCGCAGAACTCTCTAGTCTGCCTCTCTCACGAAGAAGTTCCTTTTGCTGCGCTACTCTCTAGTTTCCCCCATCCCGGCGACTGCGTGCATAGCCGTCCAGGAGAGCAGGCCTCCGAAACCCTGTCCGTTGAGATCCTGCACCGGGAGGCGGGCGATAAGGTTTTTGGGGAGCGTCTCGGCGCGACTGTTCGGTGATGTTCGTGCTCTACTTCGCCGGTTCGACTGCTTCCTCGACGACTCCATGACACCATGGGCGACATCAGCTATTCCCATGGTGGTGCTGCTGGTGCGACCTTCCCGGTCGCGATGTACGTGCTCTTCCTCTCCTTCTATGCACTGCTACTTGTTCCATGTTCAGATCTATGCATGTGCTTAGTCTGATGTGTATGGTTAAGTATACTTATGCATCTGTAATATTGCTTTCGGTAATTAATCTCACTCGGAAATTGCCTAATATTCCAACAGAAAATCCACCCACGTGTACGATCAAACTCACCAGGAAATCGCTGGTCGCATCATGGCTCTATCGACCAATAACCTATCTCCTCATTGTGTAACTAATTTCTGAGCTAGCAAATTATAGAGCGTCAGTGGGAAACAGCTTGGGGAAAAGCCATATTAGTCAACCAAAACACATATCAGATATAGGAATAAGAACATGGAGGCCCCACAGAAACCAATCATTGGCAGTTCTAGATTTTACCTTGAACCTACAGGCCCAACAACTCCTCACACGAAATATATTCTCTAGAGCAAAGCAAATTCATTTAAACAGCTATAACCAGTGCAGAACACATAAGTATAATTTTGGTGGAAAATGATAACCTGTCGATTACTTTCCATGATACATCAAAGAGAATCCATTCAGTCACGTATATCATATTAGACTTGTATATGGAAAATATTTGGTTCTAACTAATCAGAGTAGGCTAAAAACATATAAATAAATAGATTCTGAAGTTTATGACTGGATACTAAAAGCATGATGCTATCGTTGGCACTGATGAACTTATAGAGCAGATATAAATTTTATTGGCAGTATGGGCAAGTTGTCGAACTTATTCACCAAAAGTACTCTCATCCTTTGTACGACATAGTAGTTAACTAATCTGGCCTACAACATGACACACACATTGTAGGCTTGTTACATATGCTTCTTTTGTCATCCAGATTTTAGCTGACACCACCAAGAAGTAGAGAACTCAAACAGTGCATATCACCACGGTACTGTGATTTTCAGTAATGCACTGATTCAAATCCCTCCACGTTGTCCTTTGTTGTTACTCCCGGTGTTGTTCAAGTGCAGGACACTGACTTGCAAATTAAATGCATCAAGATGAAAGAAACCACAATGCATCAACCAGAAGTATCTAGGCTGAAAGCTGAAAACACTCTTATTTATCATTCTGGTCACATATACCATAAGAGTATCCATAAATAAGAACCTATTTTATTCAAGATTTGGGCATAAAAAATCAAAAAAATAAATAAATAAATAAAACCGAAAAGCACTTCTCTTCGTGCTTGACTTCATAAGACAGAGTTTAGCGGTTAGGGGGTAGATACATGATTTGTCTAGTTTGAATATGTCTAGACCTTGTTTATCAACTTTAATGCTTACTATATCACATAAGAAGACTATGTGCTTTGGTTTTTCATTTTTATGTTTTTTTTTATTTTATGCCCATTTGAATCTTGATCAAATCATAGGTTTGACAAGGATTTAAACAAGTTTAAAATATGAAAATGAAAAGGTAAGCATGGATCTTTCTTAGTCACTCTAAAATGAAGTTTTTGGGATGTTCTTGAAATTTCCATGTTTAAAACCCAAAACCAATTATCTTCATATGCTTGCCGCCGCGCCACATTGTGGCCGTTTGATGATAATTTTACCATGGTAAATATTTGTTGGGTCGAGTTGATTAGTTTGTCTTTTTAGAGTTGATGTGTTCTGATTTTTCTAAGACTCAGCTGTTGTGTCGTTTTATTTTTATATGGCAGCTGCATTTTGATTTCTAATTGGATGTGGATGGTGGTGGAGTGTCTTAGTAACCGGTGGATCACAGAAAAATAAAATTATTAATGAACCATCAAAAGAACACATTGTGTAAACCAATCAACTGCAAAATTATGCGTGCAAAATTCAGAGTGCTAGACTGTGAGTGCATTCCGAGTGTTGTAGTCTTATTTATCCTTTTTCTTTCTTCCATACGGGGATTCAACCTTGTTTTCGTAATATTATCCTTTTGTTATTTCCCCCAATTGTGATTAGAGGACAGTGCTTAATTAGTTTGTTGATTTGTAGATCTAAGTATAACATGTGACTTGCATAGCCAATACGAATTTCCTGCTCCGCCACTGCATCGGCAGCAACAACCAAGTGAGGAAGACACGTCAACAGCCCAGCGACGGCTATGGAGAAGCCCAACAACGGCGGCAGATGACAACCTAACAACAGTGGTCGCGATGTGCTTAGCAGGAAAATTTTTCCAACTTGTGCTTCCAGGAGGATCTTTTAGAGTGTTCCCAGTTTGTAGCATTGAGAAAATTCAATATGTATTGAACAAATTTCAGCGCAACAGAATTGCAAATGCACTCTCAGAAATGATATTTTTATTTTTCGAAAAAGGGCGCTTTATTACTCAAAAGGTGCGATGATATTCCCATGGGCATACATATAATACGATTTGCAATAGGGGTTGCATTATGTGATCAAATGGTAGATATGCAGAACGATACGGTCTTGCAGCTACTCAGAGGTCTATTACATACGATAGTGCGGCAGTATTTGTAGCATGCAATTTGAATTTATTACTAATATCATTCAACAAAATATCAAGGAAAATAAAAATGACATGTAGACTTTAACTGACAATGTGATGTCACATAAAAGTAAGCTCACTACATATTTGAGCAAACATCTATATAACTTCTTATTCAAAAAAAAAAAAATGGACCGACAATCTTTTTAGAAGTCATAGGAAGAAAAATAAAAATGTTCTCTTACATGAAGTTACATCATCTTGATCCAGTAAACCTAATATTCATTTGCATAATAGATGTTCCCTTGGCTGAGAAAGTACTCAGTCGTTAGCCATTTAAACAATGGTGGTGACAAAGCCTTTTGATCAGGGTGTCCTGAAATTGTTTCACCATATGTTGGAGTCAGCTGCAAAATATCATTGTGTGTAACTACTTTAGTTAGAAAAATGAACCATACAGTATAGAAGTAATAGTTCTTGATTAGTACATTACATTTCAGCCTTGAATGATACCAGTTGGACATGCAACACGAATCTCAAACACCAGAAAAAATGATGTTACATCATTATCTCTATGTATAGAAGCACATTAGAATCTTTATGAATGGCAAAAGCTCAGTTCAATCTCACACTTGTACCATCTGAAAAGCAACATATTAGGCATGCAAGTAAGAGATGTGTCAATAAAAACCCCTTGAATCTTAAGCAAGCATAGCTAAAAATGTGTATACACAAAAATGTATGCACCGCAGCTCAGATAAACTGATCATGATCCGACAGAAGTATTGAACCTACCGTAGCTATAGAAGAACAATGTTTATGCAGCTCGACATATTTGAGTTTTTGTTTCCAATCACCAAGTGACGGTTCAAAGAGGAAGATGTTTTTACAGAGAGACATCCACATCTCCACTCACCGATAAAGCTTTAAATTTTCTTAGCCAATACATTTGATGTAGCTAGCAATTTACATCCATAGAAGCAAGGTGCAATAAACAAAATTTGCTGAGTATCTGTAACGAAATTGAAAAAATAAGTAGTTCTTAATTTAATAGTACGGAAATCTATTCACTATCTCGAATGCCTTAAGTTGATTATCTGAGACAAAAAAGAAAGGAACAAACCTTGATACATAAACGTGTTACCTTAATTCCTCAAGCAATCAAATAAATTGGACTCTGCATACTTGGCTGAATTGTTGCAGTATCTACCTTTAACATGAAGTTGTGTGCATTTCGAAGTTTGCCATTTTGAAAAATACGTGCTGTGTCATACCAGTCAGAATTCAGATTTGTAAATGCGCGTGTTATCTCAGTTGAGCAAGTATTCAGTTTAGGATGCATGTATTCACTGGAGCCAATACGAACTCCAAAGTTTTTGATAGATGCAAAGAGATGTACCTGATTTAGCTACATGGTTTCATAGTAGTGGACACATTCAATAATGTGTACTCACATACTCCCGACTCCTGAGAGATTTAGCAGACTAATCAAGAGATCACCTGCAGGATATTGTAGTGGTAAAGCAATCGTAGTATATTTATTTATAAATAATACTCTAAATCATGAAAAAGTTAGTTCATATTTGCGGTACTACATCCCAGTTAAGTTCCAGTGAGGGCATGTACTCAGGTTATTTAATATGGAAATATTTTTATAATATATAATAGATTGATAGGGAGCAATAAATACCCATAGCTTTCTCACATAGCTATTTCTGTAGCTCTTCCTAGGAATTATTTATTAGCAGATATTTCTGCATTACTGGTATGAAGAATTAGATCCGGAACTTGTGCCTTTATATTCTACTGATCAATCCGTTGGAGGAGATCCCAGGCTGTGTTTAGTAAGAAGAAAAAACTAATAACAATGCTTTTGTTCATGCGACTAAGGCCGAGCTGAGATGTAGATGAAAATATCGATAAGAATGAATTATTAATTAAATGAATCGTCTGATTTTTAGAAATCATTCATGGCTAGAAATATTCAGGGTAAAAGAAAAGGAGCAAGAAAATTACGTTCAGTTCATCTAGCAAGGACAACATAAATCTTTATCTATTCGAGCTTTGCATACACATGTTGTCTACAGCATTAAGCATGCACTGGTACAACTACATAATATAATAAAACACACGGATAGTCTAATCTTGATGAATTAATTATGCCTAAGATATTAAGCCTGTCAAATGTGAAACCTGCATACTTTTCAGGTCTTGAAAACACAATAGGCGTGTTTCTCTGAAATAAGATTTGTTCTTAAATGATTAATATGTTCATATAACTTGCCCACGACCTGTTGCAGTTGTAGTAGGGTAGGTCACTTCCGCAGAAATTTTCAAAATGATTTCTATTTATCTTCATAAGTTAATAATTTTTGCTCCACATTCATAGCTCATGTATTTGTGATTCAGATGTTCGATCAAATCGTGGGTTATCTTTGTTACATGAACTATCGGAACGCACCTAAAAGATAGTCTGGAATTAAGGCGACAACTTTACAGTTTCCTATAACTATCAAGGGTCATAGAAACACACTATCATGGTAAGCATACTTACAATCTATGTCCAGTATCAGAGACCTTACTCATCTTACTTTTCTGCAGCAACTCTGGAAGCCAGCCTCGCCAGCGTCGGTGCAGTGGCTACAAATTCAGATTGCGGCGTTATCTTATTGGTTGCCCGCACCTTTGCTACATGGACGATAATAAAGCTGAACTTTGTCCTCCGAAAGAAGGCATCGACCTTGCTGCCCCTGGTGTCATAGACCAGTTAATTTTGAGAATGATTGTGCAGCTGTTGTACATCCTGTGAATGCCAAGTGCTTTACATAAGGCACTAACCTGATCGGTTGGCAAGTGGTCTCAACCACGGTTCTGCATTCAAGTATCTGCATGTAAAGCATCTGTCAGCCATGCTCTTTCAAAAAACAATATAGAACATGATAAGTAAGCACAATGTACATAAGGGTGTGGTCAAAGGGTGAACGATAATTAGTATGCATTCTATATTTTTTGTCACCACATATTTGATGCATACGATGCTCAACCTTTCTACTGTCTCAATAAGATTTTGAAAGCATGTTTTCAGTTAAGAAGAGAAGATGAAGATTCAATTAGCAAATAATGGAGAAAATGACAATTGTGGTAGATCCTGCTTTTCCCCATGACTCATACATGAATACAAATTAGTACAAATTATCAAAGTAAAGAACACAAATTATCTGATGCACACTTAAAATACATGTGTGTACAAAATTATCAGCTGCACACTTGAAATACATATATATACATTAATTGGTACATTGAAAAGGAAAGTGATGTACATGATAACTTTGAAAGGGAATTGATTCATCGGGGTTTAATCAATCTGTGCAAACATTATAAAGAAAGATTTAGAGGTCACGGGCTCTGTTGTTACATCCAGAAAAGACCTTGTAGCTCGTCGGCGGCACTTCAGACTTCAGTGTGCGGAAGCAGAGGACTGGAAATAGAGTCACCGACGTACGTTGTATCGGATGGTAATGCAGAGAAAATGATCCGAAGTCAGAATCCAACAGATCATGCTATGCAACGCTGATCAAAGAAGTGAAAGCGTTGCTTCAGAAAGGGGAGAATTTGTTATCAATCACATTAGAAAGAAATCAAAATACTATCAGTTATTAGCTAACTGATGTTAACCATAGCGAACCTTGCACATCTCACCTGTCTGGCTATGTTCAGGGAGACGGTAGTAGTCTAGTAGCTGCTCTGTGCAAGAATGGTTCTTTTCACGGGGAAGAAGTGAAAATAACCGAGAAAAAACTTGGGAGGAGGGAAGGGGATGAGATGAGTAGCGGGGAAAGAGGAGCATACACCCAACCATGGCTCCTGGTAGATGTGAAGGCGGCACCGTCAGCTCTCTCTCCAGATCCGGTGGAGGAGAAGGCCTGGCCGACGTTGGGAAAGCGCTCACGGTCGTCGTGCCGCCGCTTGCCGTTAGACCCCGGCTGCACGACGAACGCCAGGCCCATCTCCGTCATGGTCCGCCTCCGTCATCGCTCTCGGGTTCCCTCGTCCGCCTGCGCAAGCTACTCCCATCGGTTTTGTTCGGTGTCCTGTACCATCGTGCCGCCGTGCCCGAGATGGAAGAGGAGGATGGCGCTGTCGCTTGTGTGGGTGCTGTTGAGAAAGGGGGTAGGGATGAGGAGGATTGGGCCTCACCGGCCAGTGCTGCTTGGCGTCGAAGCCATCAAAGACCTTCTCCCCATCATCATCGAGTCCGGCTGTTGCATCCCCTCCCGCCACCGGCCGCCGGCCACCTACGACCTCCTCTCTTTCCACCGGCAACCGCTCACCGTGGTCACCACCTGCTTTCTCGCTGCCTGCCACCACAAATCTCCGGCCCGTGGTGTGGCTACATTGTTTCTGATGGGAGAGAGACAATTGTACGTGGGGAGGAAACGTGAGGGATTGGGAGAGAGAAAGGGGAACAAATTTTCTAGATACGTCCTGGGGATAAGAGGAAATAGTCAAAGCGGTGAGATCAGTCAGGTCACTGCTACGGTTCAGAGAAATACCAAAACGCTAAAGAGCCCCACAAACTACACACAAGAGAATTGCATGTTAAGTCCGAGCAGGCCCCGAGAAAAATCTGAGTCAGTTAACCTTTAATATAGTAGTTATACTATTATTTTTTTTTTCATGTTGGTTATTCAATTTTCGTTTTTGATTTTCAGTTTGGTTTTCAGAAGGTAAAATAATTTGCGGAAGGAGCTCACAAGGCAAGAGGAAAGGCGTAATGATCCACTGTTCTGAAAGATGTCACATTATGGGATTTCCAAGCAATTGAAGATTGATTTTTCGGGATAATGCTCTGTCTCTGAAGACAGATTCAAGAACATTTTTCTTTTACAAATGGTAAGCACACAAACCTCTTAAACTAAAAGTCTATTTGTTTCCTATAATTACACTTTTCATATGACTTAGGCTTTGTGTGTTCTTTAGGATGTACTGGTCTACGTCATCTTACAGGCTCCCTAAAAATGATTAGTTATCTGTTGATAACTTGACATGAATACATGATGCTGGATGATACACTGTGTTGAAAATTCCCGCAACTTTCACTTTCAGGTCAGATACATGTTTCATTCTATGTGCAAATGCATAATCACGGCGCACAGATCTTTGTGTATTTTTTCACGTATTTGACTTGAGTGTTGAGAATCAACATAATTTTTATCATTCTGTAATGCCATTCTTGTGAAAAAAAAATTCACCTGAAGGGAAGCTATAAAAATTATTAATGACTCAACACAATATGATGCTTGCAAAACTTCTCTCTGCCTCGTGGAAGCTCTAGATCATATATTAATTACAGGCAAACACTCCTGGAGGTACCATGCCTACTAAAATCTGCTAGACCACTCTAAGCATCAGTTTGTAGCAGTGATTTTTCACGGTGTATTTGTTTTGTCATGAAAATAATTCTCCCGGATTAATCTCATCCCTATTCTTCAAACTGCAGAGGTGCTAACCCCTGCTGTTTAATTTGGTGATTATACAGTAATCATGGAGGTGGCGGCGACATGTGAGATAGTTATGGCATCGGCGACGGTGGTCGATGAGGAGGAGGAGGCGGTGGCGGCATCGTAGTCGTTAACGGGAGCCTGCAGGACACAGCGGAATCTACTATCTGTTCTCTACAGGACCTCACACCCCCCACCCTTCTCGTTCTCTCCCGAAAGATCTCGCCTGGTCCTCTCTCTCTCCTCGCCGGGCCGATCCGGAGCCGCTCTTGCCGGCGTTGCTGGCTGGAGTAGGCGATGGGGAAGCGCCGGATCTAGTTTTAGGGCTTGTTCTTGTGTAGTTTTTCCCTTCGTGGAGCATGGGAGTAGGATTCGAGATCTAGTCGGCCAGATCTTGAGCGTCCTCTGCTTCATCTTCCTTGCAGTTCTGCTCCGGTGGCAGTTGTGGGGATTTGTAAGGCAGATGAAGCGCGGCATCTCCCCTAATAAGGTCGTCCTCCCTTTCCTTTGGTGGCTCCTCGTCTTGGTACTCTGGCGTGGTGCCAGACGTTCGTCGATGGAGCTCACGTCTTGGCTTCCGTGGGGGAAGCAAGTCTGTGTTGCTCCCGTGGCGGAGCTCCCCTTCGTCGTCTATAAGCGTCTCCACCATCCACCCTGACGTCTCCCTGATGGCGTGTTGCTGGTCTTTTCCCTCTTGGCCGGCCGTGGCGGCGAGGAAGAGGGTTGGGATTTTGCTCATGCTGTTCGGCTGACTCTGGTCTATGTTGCTGCTTCTATCAATTCTCTTTGTGCGGAATACACTGCGATGGATCGTGTCGCTGTGATCTATGGCCGAAAATGCGGCCCATCATCAACCTCCAAGGCGGAGGCCATCTTCGATCCCAGCTGCTGGAGCTCGACACAGCTTCGCCCCCAAGTGGTTCGTCCCCGGAGGCGTCGAGGTGGCCGACGGTTGTGGATCTTCGCCGGTTTCGAGAGCACATCGAGCATCTTCTCTCTGATTTCGGCGTTCTGCGCCTCGAGATCGCTGGCGATAGGCGGAGGAAGATCCCAGGGATTTGATTGCTTTTTGCTTTATTTTCCTAGGGTCTTGTTTGCAAAGTTGGAGCCCTTATCTCTAATTATTAGATTCTCTAGTGCAATAGATGCGAGAGGGGCTTCATGTAAATTGTACCCGCCACTGTTCTCTCGTTTTATAATATAAGCAGCTTTGGGGCCTCCGGGCCCTTCCCTTGTTAAAAAAAAAAAAAGGGAGCCTGCAACTCCGACGCAACAGAATGGAGTGGCGTCGCCTGGTGCAAAGGAGGACTCGGGGGCGACTTCTGGCCTAGCAACCTCGACGGCGTATGAGTTCAGATGAAACCGTGTCCACCTAGAGCAGTTAAGTTCTTACCCTATAGTTTCACCTTCATCTCTGCCGTGGCGCTCTCTGTAACTTGGCTCTTTCTTGTGCACTGTAGGATGGTCAGCTCGAGGATGCGGGATGTAGCCATGTACTGCTTCAGGAGGAAAATGAAGTACCCTGTTATGCTTTCGTACTCTGCTAATGGTACAGGTTTATTCTTCTTTCTCTACTTGATTTGTATCTTGTACTACCAAATTGTGAAGTCAGTTGTTTGCAGGAGGATTAAAACAGACCGTGTGAGTTCATCTTCACCCATTTTGTTTTGTTGCAACCACACATGGGAAATGACAAAAGGCTTTGTATGAGGAAGGTTTCTGTAACTTCTGAAGTGGCCAGTAAGGTTCTTTTATCCAATTTCGTTTAGATTCACTGAAATAATTGCCATGAGAATAAGGACGATGCCCTAGACTTTCTATTGCAATGATTCTACTTACTCTGTTTTTAACATGGTCCTTTAAGGTTATCCTTGGATTTAAAGTAGAACGTGTGTGCTTTAAACAGATTTAAGCAAATCCATTAGCAGGAGAAAACTGTATGAAAAATAGGATATTCATGCATAATTCAGAAGCTTTTTGATATTTGTTTTCTTATTACTGTGACACAGAGTAACCTAGGAGTAAGCTGTATGAAGAATAATTCCTAGATCAAGATACTTGTCTTGAGTTTAACATTATGAGGTTGATCTTTCAAAACGGAACCTACCTTCTACAAGGTACAAGACCAAACTCTAAACATCTTGCTAATGTAGGCACAATGTGTAGTTGTTTTGCCTGATGACACAATAGTTGGCGATTAATGCATAATACATAGATAAAAGATTGCTGACGACTGGAATACTTCTGCCAAATTTTGTAGAACCTATATTCTCGTTTGACCTTTCCATTTGGTGCTATTATCATTTATATATTATAGCTTAGTAGTTTGTGTACTGTGAGGCCAAGAACTAATGAATTACTTGACTATTCCAGGAACTTGTTCAGCACTCCAATATACTCCTACTAGCAAAATGGAATATGATTTTTTCTTGTTATCATGTGAATGTATTAGGACATCGCCTAGAGGGGGGAGGGGGGGGGGGGGGGCGTGAATAGGCGGTGTATAAAAACTTCTACTTGAGAGCTAAACTAGGCAGAATAAAACTACTAAGTGTTTACTAGTTTAGCTCAAAGCCTATCAACTAGGGGTTTGCCTAAGAGCACCGACAACCTATGCTAGCATGATGAGCAACAAGGTGATAACAAGATAGGTATAGCATCAAGCATGATAGATATCACAATGTAAAGCGCATAGGTAAAGGAGCTCGGGTTGAGAAGTAACCGGTGCACGAGGAGACGACGATGTATCCCGAAGTTCACACCCAAGGGTGCTACGTCTCCGTTGGAGCGGTGTGGAGACACGAGGCACTCCAATGAGCCACTAGGGCCACCGTATTCTCCTCGAGCCTTTCCTCCAAGGAGAAAAGCCTCGATCCACTAAGGGACCCTTGAGGGTGGTCACCGAACTCGTACAAGCTTGGGAAAACTCCCAGGTATCAAGCTTGAGGCAACTCCACAACACGGAGGCTCTCAAGTACAAGGCCACAAGAGGCTACAACACGCCACACCGGCAACAAAGCCACCAAGACACCAACGCGCCACAACCGGCTCCAAAACTACAAAGGCTAACACACTCCACAAAGGCAACAACACCACTAAGGCTACCACGCCACAAAGACGACAAGGCCACAAAGGCTACAAGGCCACAAAAGGCTACAAGACCACAAGAGGCTACTAGAACACCACTAAGGTCAAACACGTCCTCTACGAGACCGAAACCCCGGAGAGAACCCAAACCGATGCACCTAATGCAATGGCTAAGAACACCACTAAGATGAAGTTCTTCTCTCCCAAATTCCAATAAAGCTACAAAAGCTATTGGGGGAATAAGGGAGGAAGAACAAATATGAGGAGAAATACCAAATTACTCCAAGATCTAGATCTAGCAAGATCCCCTCAGTTGGAGAGGGATTCAATTGGTGAAGCTCTAGATCTAGATCTCCTCTCTTATTTCCCCCAAAAATATGCAAGAAATAGTGGGGGGGGGGGGGGTCAAGTGGAGGAAGAAGGACTTCAAGGTCAACAATGAATGAGAGAGAATGGAGGGAAAAAAGTAGTTGGGTCGAAGGTGGAAGAGAGGTATGAATAGGGGGCTCCAAAATATGTCCGTTGGGCTGGAAAAACGGTCAGATTTGCGCCCGAGCGGTACTACCGTTCGCGCGTAAAACTGTGCAGAAAAAAGGCAGAAAGTTGGCCCAAACCGGTAGTACGGCTCTGCGGAGCGGTACTACCGACTTGTGGCTAAAATCAAAGCAGACTCCAAATCAGAGAGAGAGAGACAGCGTCGCAGCGTGCAGAGTAGTGGCAGGGAAGAGCAGTAGTGCATCAGCGTTGTGAGGCTAGGCAGCATGCGGCGCAGTGGGCCAGGCGCGCGCGTGAACGTAGGGTAGCAGCAGGCGAGCGGGCACGTGGGGATCGAGCCCGTGCTCTCCCTGCGTAGCGTGGTCAACGCCACGAGCTGGAGAGGATCGATCGATCCGGTCGATCTGGGCGGGAGCAGAGCCACGGTGGTGCTGGGCTGGCGGGGGCGGCGGCCCAATGTGGGGTGCAGCGAGCTGGGCTAGCAGCGGCCTGACCGGGCGGCGGCCCAGTGCGGGCGCGGGCAGGGGCATGGCTGCAGGGCAAGCTGGGCCGGAGGAGGTGTTGCGGCCCGAGAGGAAGAACGTGGGAAAAAGAAAAATAAAAAAATAGAGTTGGGCCAGTAGTACCGGGCCCGATACCGGGCCGGTACCGTAAATGGGCTACAGTACTACCGGGCCGGTACCGGCCTGGTACCGCTTGCGATCCAGTATACAAAACTGCGCGTGCCGTACTTAGCCGGTACAGCCCACGGTAGTACCGCCCGGTCCAATATTATTTTTTTTCTTTTTTTAAAAAAAATATGCAGCAACTGGAAAAACCATAACTTGAGCCAGGAAACTCGGAATGACATGAAACCAATTTTGTTGGAAAGAGGACGACGAGAGCTACCACTACACAAGGTGAAAACATGGAAAAGAGAGAGTGGTGATTTTCTCATGGTCATAGAGGTGTAACCTCTCAATATGATATATCGGGAAAATCATCACCCTCGCACATGCAACATGCGATGCAACCGAAATCCGTTTCCGATGAGCTAGAGCTTGTCATGAGAATGAACACAAGCTATAACTCATCTCATGGATAAGAACCAAGAACAACCAAGAAACACGATGCAATGCATGCAAGGTTTGAGCTCTCTTCGATGATGCGATCCACTATCCTATCGAGCACAAACCTTATCCTTGCGCGTTCCTCTCGAGTCGGCAAGCTCCGTATTCACCCTCTTCATCATTGTACATGTCACCGTCTTCCTCCAACATATACGCCACCGTCTTCATCCATCTTCTATGCCGTCTTCGTCTCTCTTCATCTTCTACACCGTCTTCGTCTCTCTTCGACACCGTCTTCATCATTGTACTCCGTCTTCTCCATCTTGCAACCTTGAGTCCAACACATGGCTATGGACTTGACCTAAGATTGATTCTCAATGCAACCGTTAGTCCAGAGGGATTGTCATCAATTACCAAAACCACACATGGGGTAATGGACATGTTCTTTCATCATGCCTCCAAAAGTAGAACAGGTCAGACCTTTTGTTGAGAGAGGAATCTCTGTCACATGTACCTCTGATATATATTGTCTAGAGTATTTGTACATATTTATTAATATTATTTATTACTTCAATATGTCAGCAAATATTAATAAGTTTTATTTCATCTTACAGAAATTTCTCTTCAGTTGTTCAATGAAAGTTAATTGTATTTCTATTTTCCTATAGGAAATCCATGGACTGATCGTGGCCAAGAAGTGTCAGAGAATAAATGGTATTTTGCTGAAATTATGTGTAGTGAGGAGAAGTATGTGCTTAGCTGCAGGTCAGCATTCTACATACTCCTAGCTCCGCTTTGTTACCCTTTCTTTTTTGTAATTTTCCATGCTACTAACTAATGCTACTTCGCCTTGAGATACTTTTAGAAAATCTGTGGTTCTGACTTTATTGGGTCTACCATAAATACCAATACTTCTTAAAAACTGGAAACCAAGAAACAAGATTCAGGCAATAGGGATAGTTTCCCTCATATTTTCTCAGATGACGGTTATGATTCCTCTGTACCCCCTTCGTTCTCTTTCAGTCTACATTTTAGAAATTTTTTGATAAATTAGTAGTGCATTTAGTAGTACTACTTAAATTGGTAAACATCCAATCCAAGCTACTCCCTCCATCTCAGTTTAACAGGCGCGCACGTAGTTTAAGAAATTGATTTGACCATTATTTTGTTCAATGAAATATAAAATATATATCACAAAAATTATATCATTGGAAATCTTTTTTTGCATACGGATCTAATGATATAAATTTTGTAGACATAAAATTTATATTTTATTGACCAAATCAATGGTTAAAGTTTGTCTTAAAGTGCGTGGGTTTTGTAGACATAAAATTTATATTTTATTGACCAAATCAATGATTAAAGTTTGTCTTAAACTGCGTGCGTGCCTATTAAACCAAGACAGAGGGATTACATTGGAAATAGTGACATTCAATAGATAATGGAGGAACATTTCGTTTTCTGTATTCTTGTTGACTAAAAGTTAGAATGTAAAGTATTACAGAACAAATTTTAGGTCTAGAATGTAGAGTATTTTAGAAGGGAGTAGTTGCTAGGGGATGGTCTGTGGTCAACTCTGGCCTATATATTGACATCAGTTGTAGCCAAAATAATGTGCATTAGTTCTCATCAATACTTCCAATATTCAGTTAGATACTTACAACTTGTCAATTTAATCATAGTTCCCCTGCTAGAAATATTACTACTTTGCACACTATGCAACTATGCTGATACAATCCATATATCTTCACAACAATATTATGAAAAATTAATTTCCTGTGTGTATATTTACTTAAATGGTAATTGTTGAAGGAAAGCAACTCAAGAACATTTGTTCAGTTGTAAGGTCTTCCAGTCCTTCGAAAATTGAGGACTATCCTTAGGTATGAATGGTCACGAGTGGAGATGCTCTTAGCAGATGAATTTCTTGAAGTCGAATGTTCTTTGGCGATTCGTTCACTACTCCGGCTGATGCTTTTCCCCGTTTATTTGAACGAGATTACATCATCACTAGGAAGCATTGGCACGGCCACACGCCGTGCCCGTAGGGCTATCATGAGAAGATTAATAAAAAGTAGTAACATTTGTTTCGTGAATAAAAGAGGTGATGGATAATGTAGCTTTTTTGAAATAGTTGTAAAAGAAGGTATTCGTATTCTCGTAAGGCAACCGTGAGACGATTAACATAAGGTATTAATATCTTTGTCAAATAGAAACAATGATAAATAGTGGAGTATTTTGTTTCTCACAGCTACCATAGCAGAAACATGAATATAATATAGAAGAAGACAACTATAGATAAAGAGTTACCATCGGCAAATTATTGCAAAAGAATGCTGCTCATGCACATTTGGAAATTACCGATGAAGGCTGCTCCTGTGCACATTTGGAAACTGTTGTTAAATAATTACCATAGGAATTAGTATTCGGGACTAATGATTTGCATGGAATAACTACTGGCACACCGACGAAGGATTAATGTCCAATAATCACTGCTAAGGTCAAAATTCTATGTGTGAAATTAACCATCAAAGAAATCGACAAATCATATTCGAAGTTACCATGGTGAAACTACAACTCGAAAAATGTGTCAAATAATAGAAAAAGGGAAAATATTAAAATACTCCTAGAGAATTACTATAAGAGAATTACTCATCGTAGAGGAGGTACCTTTGGCTAAGTGCTCATTGGACATTACAGTCGGGAAGTTATCTCGAAAAGTTGCCATTGAAGAGTAAAAAGAGATAAACGAAAAAATAGTCGAAAAATTACGGTGAAATAATTTTGTCATCATCGAGGACGTACCGTGGGGTAAATACCGGTAGAAAGTTATGGGCGGAAAGTTATCTCTATAAGTTATAGTCAGAAAATAAAAGGCAAGCAGCGAAAAAAATTCTAGCAAAGGGCGACATGGCGGCCGCTAATTAGTAGAAAATGATGCCTCTCCAGTGCCATGCGGTGGAGCGTTGGAGCTATATATATTCAGGCTGGTATGTTGTATATATGTATACAATGGCTGCACGATATATCATATCCGATGTGCATTTTCTGATGCTTGTAGTAACACATGGAATTTACAGCCTGACTAAAGGAGTGGGAGTCAGGGAATTACTATCTAAGGGAAAGTTTACGATTGATAGACGACAATAAATTACGTTCTTAAAATTACACAATCTCGAAGACTTGTCGTAGGTAACTACTAATTGAAATTTATGGACGGAAAATTGTGCCAGAAAATGACCATCTAATAATTAAAGGAGTTGACAAAATACCACCGTAGATGTAGGCTAACTACTATTGGAAAGTCACGGCCGAAAATATGTATCGAATTAAGTCGCGTCAAAGATTACAGTCGAAAAGTTGTGCCAGAAAATTACCGTCAAGTAATTTTTGTAAAAAAGGAGCTAAAAATATACGGTGTGCGAATTATGCCCATAAAGGTGTGTCAAGAAAATGTCGCCAAGTAGCTTTTAAAACGGGATGTAAAAGCGGTGTTGCGAATGTAGGTACCTTTTTTGTTTGAGAGGTAGACCTAGTTAGCTACAACTCGAAAATTATGGATGAAACGTCTAAAACTACAATCCAAAAACCTCAAAAGAGAAAAAAAACACATTGTAGAATAGGTCACGTGGAAAATATTGATTGGAAGAAAGTGGAGATCTACAGTGCAAAAACTTGGAGCAATCTCATGGAAGCAAAAGCCTTCAGCTTTAATATATAGTATTATATTATATGTTTCAGCAGGTTAGGACTTCGCTTGGAACAGTTCGTCTTTTTACCTTGTTCCTGGGATGATTGGTTATTTTCTTTTTGTGTCTTCTTAAAGGATTGCATTGATTCCTTCTTTTTCAGAGAATGTGTACCCTTTACTCGTGAGGGGCGTTCCACAAGGTTTGTTGACTCATGGATTTTCCTGGTCTATCCTTGACCAAATAAATGCTTGATAAACCACCTTTTATTATGTTTTTTTACAATCACAGTAGTATATAACAGAAACTTGAATTTAGAATTTGATGGTATAGTCTATATAGACCTGAGAAGCTAACCGTATATTTTGTCGCAAGAGTTGAATTCTCAAAAACTTGACCTTTTTTAGATTTGAATTGTTGAATTATGTTCAAGAGTTCAAGATGGTAGCTCGTGGAGGTCATATATAATGATGTATATATGGTTTCACTCTATCCATTTTTTTTTTGCATCTCCTTCAACGATATAGAGAAAATATAAATAAGGAACACATTTATGTGATTGTATTAGTAAACTGTATATAATTATGTTTATAGCATGTATTAATGCTTAATAATTAAACATATTTAAAATCTACCAGATGTTTCTATTGTGTAGCTTCCTCAGATATTTTCATAACTTTTTACAGATGGACGGCGCGGCTAGTATTCATAAAATACAACCAACAAGAAAATAGCTAGAAGTCCACCATTATGAGGTACAACAAATGAAGGTTGAACCAAGAGTTTTCACAACCACTAGTAGGAAAACCATTATAGGTAGAAATAGCATATGTGGCGCATTAAAATATGCAGCTCCATAAAATTATTTTTGTGGCGCACGCAGAATAATGCTCCACAGAATTCTGGAAATTATGTGGCGCACTTGTAGCATATGCGCCACAGAAAGTGGTCATTCTGCCCTGGTGCGGCGCATGTGCCCTGGTGCGCCACATAAAGTTTATGGGCCCACGCGGGGTTCACCACTGCACATGGGTGAAGGATATTCTGTGGCGCATGTACCAATATGCGCCACAGAAATTTAAACTTACGTAGCGCATATTGGTACATGCACCACAAAATGTCATGTGGGGACCACCCCTAACTTCACGAGGCCAAGATTCTATGGTGAATATGCTGATATGCGCCACAGAAGTTCAAATTTCTGTGGCATATCAGCATATGCGCCACAGAATGTGCAGTAGATCTAGGCTTTTAGGCAGCTTTCCCCTCTTCTCTTCCACCCCACCACCCTTTCCATTCTTGTCTCCTCCAACCAGGTTGTGTTGCTCCTCTCTCCCACTCCATTTTGGTCATACTTTACTCCATTGTTGATAGCTCTAAACCTATTTTGGTGTACATATTTGTAAGGGGAAGCCCCTCCAACTTGTTGAGGGTATTAAAAACCACGATTCTCTTTCCTCCTCCACTTTCCCTCTTGCATGCTCCATTGTTTTCTCTCCACCATCCCATCATCTTTCTCCACCATGGTTGGTAGATTTGTGAGAGGTTGAGTACTATTGGATGCATGTTTTGTGTGTATGAATGTTTTGTAGGTGAAGATTATCGCGCTCTCGGACGGTGTGCAGTGGCGTGACGATGATGTTTCTACGTTGAGCTTTGTGTTGTGGTTGGATGTTTGCTTGCGAAGAAGCTTATTTGTGTTGTTGGTGTTGTTGGTTTGTGCCGGCGTGGTGTATGGATGTTTTCCGAAATGTTGATTCATTTCCATTTCGGCAAATTTTTGCACTAGCCATATGTCCTACTTTTAAGATAGGTCATGCCGAAATTTTCCGGCGTCATGCATGCATGTGTGTTTGTGCATGGTGTGTGTGGTTCTAATTAACTTTCTTTTGCTCTATGTATGATGCGCAGGCAACCATGGTCGTCCATATGAGGGCAGGCCAAGTGGTTAGATACAAGGTGAACGCGAAGGCCGACATGGTTAGGAACAACAGGACAATAAGATGTTTGTGTAAAAAATGCGGACTCCGTTAGTGTATCGACCCTGATTCTGGACAACTGGAGGAACGCCTGCTCAGGCACAGTTTCATGCTCTGCTTCAATGAGGAACCGACGACAAATGGTTGTCATGAAGAAGAGGCCGACATCGGGCGAGAAGATGAAGAGTCTCCCGAACATGGTGTTCATCATGAAGAAGGAGAGGCCGATGAAGGAGACGATGATACCGGAGCAGATGGTGGTGGAGAAGCCGAGAGCACGCAGACGCCGCTAACGTTGGCCTTGCGGGACCCTCATGTTCAAGAACTGCTCCTCAAGGACATGGGCAACGCCAAACCTGACCAAGATGGCGCAAATGGAGGTAGACGGGATGACTCCATTGTATCCTGGGTGCCAGCCCGAGGATACACGCTTGAGTGTAACGGTCGAGTGTCTGGAGATGAAGGCAGAACACAAATGGACCGACATCAGCTTTAGCGATAACATGAAATCCTGGCACGCTCGTCTTCCCAAGGACAACACATTGCCAACAAGTATCGACGAGGCCAAGAAAATAGTTTGCCCACTCGACCTACCGCATGTTAAGTACCACGCATGCATCAATGATTGTGCACTTTATCGGGATGAGTATAAGGACAGAACCACATGTCTGGTGTGCAGCCAAGGACGGTACAAGAGAGGGAACAAGAAAGTTCCTCGAAAAGTTGTCTGGTACTTTCCTATAACTCCTCGTCTGCAGCGGTATTTCGTAGACCCTAAGGAAGCAAAGCTCATGCAATGGCACGCGGAAAGGGAGAAGCCCGCAGATGATCCGGAGAAGGGCAAGATCCTGACACACCCTGCAGACGCTAGCCAGTGGAATGCGTTGGACATTGAGTTCGCAGATGAGTTCGGGAGCGAACCGAGGAACGTTTCAACGGACTCAATCCCTTTGGAAACTAGAGTAGCACGTATAGCACCTGGCCCGTGTTTGTATGACCGTACAACCTCCCCCCTGGCTGTGCACAAAGCAGCGGTACGTACACATGAGTATTCTTATTCAGGGGCCGAAGCAACCGGGTATCGATATGCATCTGTATCTCGGTCTGCTGAAAGAGGAGTTAGCCACGATGTGGGAAACGCCGGCCCGTACATGGGACGCGTACAAAACAGATTATTTCCCTCTCAGAGCCGCGTTGCTCACGACAGTGCAGGACTATCTTGGTTACGCATATGTATCATGCCAGGTGAACCACAGATTCAAGGCATGTGTCAAGTGCATGGATAAGACTCCGCATCTGCAACTGCCGAAGTTTCCCGGGTCTTCCAAAACTGTGTTCCAAGGGACTCGAATGTGGCTTCGCTTGGATCACCCGTGGAGAAAACAAAAAGACATGTTCAATGGAAAAGAGAAGCTCGGAAGAGACCCACGACCGAGGAGCGGCAAAGAAATATATGAGTGAAAGTTCAGAGATGGTAAACCTATAGTGGGTGAATAGGTTTCTACAAGTTTTAATTATTTCTTTGCAAGTTAGGCTTTGCGGAATATAAAGGTGAGCCTAATGCAAACTAGGTGAGGCACCCTATATGATGATACAAGTAACTTGAGCACGAAGGCTCTCACATGCAGATATATCACAAGTAAAGAGTTTAGTTAGAGATAACCGATACACTACAAGAAAAGTTTTGATAGACAACTGCTGGCGTGTGGGAGTTAGAAATCCCTGGGGAGCAGCTCCTTGTGACGGTAAAGCACAAGTCCGTTGGGAACCCCAAGAGGAAGGTATGATGAGTACAGCAGCAAGTTTTCCCTCAGTAAGAAACCAAGGTTTATCGAACCAGTAGGAGATGAAGGCCACGTGAAGGTTGTTGGTGAAGGAGTGTAGTGCGGCGCAACACCAGTGATTCCGGCGCCAACGTGGAACCTGCACAACACAATCAAACTACTTTGCCCCAACTTAATAGTGAGGTTATCAATCTCACCGGCTTGCTGAAAACAAAGGATTAAACGTATGGTGTGGAGAATTATGTTTTCTTGCAGAAAACAAAAGAGAACAATGATTGCAGTAGGTTGTATTTCAGATGTAAAAGAATGGATCGGGGTCCACAGTTCACTAGTGGTGTCTCTCCAATAAGATAAATAGCATGTTGGGTGAACAAATTACAGTTGGGCAATTGACAAATAGAGAGGGCATAACAATACACATACATATCATGATGACTACTATGAGATTTACTTAGGGCATTACGACAAAGAACATAGACCGCCATCCAACATGCATCTATGCCTAAAAAGTCCACCTTCGGGTTAGCATCCGTACCCCTTCCAGTATTAAGTTGCAAACAACAGACAATTGCATTAAGTACTGTGCGTAATGTAAACAATACAAATATCCTTAGACAAAGCATTGATGTTTTATCCCTAGTGGCAACAGCACATCCACAACCTTAAGGGTTGCTGTCACTCCCCCAGATTCAATGGAGACATGAACCCACTATCTAGCATAAATACTCCCTCTTGGAGTTACAAGTATCAACTTGGCCAGAGCCTCTACTGGCAACGGAGAGCATGCAAGATCATAAACAACACATATATGATAGATCAATAATCAACTTGACATAGTATTCCATATTCATCGGATCCCAACAAACACAACATGTAGCATTACAAATAGATGATCTTGATCATGATAGGCAGCTCACAAGATCTAAACATGATAGCACAAGAGGAGAAGACAACCATCTAGCTACTGCTATGGACCCATAGTCCAAGGATGAACTACTCACGCATCAGTCCGGAGGCGGGCATGGTGATGTAGAGCCCTCCGGTGATGATTCCCCTCTCCGGCAGGGTGCCGGAGGCGATCTTCTGAACCCCCCGAGGTAGGGTTGACGGCGGCGGCGTCTCTGGAACTATTCTCGTATCGTGGCTCTCGGTACTAGGGTTTTCGCGACGGAAGGAATAAATAGGCAAAGGGGCAGAGTCGGGGGGCGCCCGAGGGGCCCACCCCATAGGCCGGCGCAGCCAGGGGCCCCACCGCGCCGCCATGTGGGGTGGCCGCCTCGTGGCCCCTCTTCGTCTCCTCTTCGGTGTTCTGGAAGACTCCGTGGAAAATAAGACCGTGGGCTTTTGTTTCGTCCAATTCCGAGAATATTTGTAAACTAACTTTTCTGAAATCAAAAATAGCAGAAAACAGGAACTGGCACTGCGGCATCTTGTTAATAGGTTAGTCTCAGAAAATGCATAAAAACATTATAAAGTATGAACAAAACATGTAGGTATTGTCATAAAACTAGCATGGAACATAAGAAATTATAGATACGTTGGAGACGTATCAAGCATCCCCAAGCTTAGTTCCTACTCGCCCTCGAGTAGGTAAACGATAAAAAGAATAATTTCTGAAGTGACATGCTACCAACATAATCTTGATCAACACTATTTGTAAAGCATATGAGATGAATGAAGTGACTCAAAGAAATGGTATATAGTTTGCTAACAAAAAGATAATGACTAAACAACTGAATCATAAAGCAAAAACTTTTCATGAATAGTACTTTCAAGACAAGCATAAAAAAGTCTTGCATAAGAGTTAACTCGTAAAGCAATAGATTCTTAATAAGAGGTTTTGAAGCAACACAAAGGAAGATTTAAGTTTCAGCAATTGCTTTCAACTTTCAACATGTATATCTCATGGATAATTGTCAACACAAAGTAATATAATAAGCGCAATAAGTAAACATGTAAGAATCAATGCACACAGTTGACACAAGTGTTTGCTTCTAAGATAGAAAGAAGTAGGTAAACTGACTCAACATAAAGTAAAAGAAAGGCCCTTCGCAGAGGGAAGCAGGGATTACTCATGTGCTAGAGCTTTTTATTTTGAAAACATGGAAACAATTGTGTCAACGGTAGTAATAATTCATATGTGTTATGCATAAAACTTCCTATAAGTTGCAAGCCTCATGCATCGAATACCAATAGTGCCCGCACCTTGTTCTAATTAGCTCGGACTTCCATGGATTATCATTGCATTACATATGTTTCAACCAAGTGTCACAAAGGGGTACCTCTATGCCACCTGTACAAAGGTCCAAGGAAATAAATCGCATTTGATTTCTCGATTTTGATAGATCTCAACTTGAGGACATCCATACCGGGACAACATAGAAAACAGATAATGGACTCCTCTTTTATGCTTTAAGCATTCAACAACAATAATATTCTCATAAGAGATTTGAGGATTAATGTCCAAGCTGAAACTTCCACCATGATACATGGCTTTGGTTGGCGGCCCAATGTTCTTCTCTAACAATACGCATACTCAAACCATTTAATCATGAGAAATCTCCCTTACTTCAGACAAGACGAACATGCATAACAACTCACATGATATTCAACAAAGGTGTGACAGGTCGATGGCGTCCCCAGAAACATGGTTACCGCTCAACAAGCAACTTATAAGAACTAAGATACATAAGCGACATATTCATTACCACAATAGTTTTTAGGCTACTTTCCCATGAGCTATGTATTGCAAAGTCAAGGAATGAATTTTTTTTAAAGGTAGCACGCAAGCAATTTACTTTGGAATGGCAGAAAAATACCACATAGTAGGTTGTTATGGTGGACACAAATGGCATAGGTTTTGGCTCAAGGTTTTGGATGCACGAGAAGCATTCCCTCTCAGCACAAGGCTTTGGCTAGCAAGGTTGTTTGAAGCAAACACAAGTATAAACCGGTACAGCAAAACTTACATAAGAACATATTGCAAGCATTATAAGACTCTACACTGTCTTCCTTGTTGTTCAAACAATTTTACCAGAAAATATCTAGATCTTAGAGAGACCAATCATGCAAACCAAATTTCAACAAGCTCTACGGTAGTTCTCCACTAATAGATTTAAACTACATGATGCAAGAGCTTAAACATGATCTATTTGAGAGCTCAAAACAATTGCCAAGTATCAAATTATTCAAGACAATATGAAGCATTTTCTGTTTCCAACCAAATAACAATAAGTGCAGCGGCTTTCAGCTTTCGCCATGGACATGAAAAATAAGCGAAGAACACGAGTGTTCAAATGAAAAAGCGGAGCGTGTCTCTCTCCCACACAAGGATGTTTAGGATCCGATTTTATTCAGAGAATGAAAATAACAAAACGAAAATAAAAGCACACAGACGCTCCAAGTAAAGCACATAAGATGTGACGGAATTAAAATATAGTTTCACTAGAGGTGACCTGATAAGTTGTTGATGAAGAAGTGGATGCCTTGGGCATCCCCAAGCTTAGACGCTTGAGTCTTCTTGAAATATGCAGGGATGAACCACGGGGGCATCCCCAAGCTTAGACTTTTCACTCTTCTTGATCATATTATATCATCCTCCTCTCTTGATCCTTGAAAACTTCCTTCACACCAGACTCAAAGCAATCTCATTAGAGGGTTAGTGCATAATCAAAAATTCACATGTTCAGCAAGGACACAATCATTCTCAACACTTCTGGACATTAACCAAGGCTACTGAAATTCAATGGAGCAAAGAAATCCACTCAACACAGTAAAAGAGGCAATGCGAAATAAAAGGCAGAATCTGTCAAAACAGAACAGTCCGTAAAGATGAATTTTTTCGAGACACTTAACATGCTCAGATGGAAAAGCTCCAGTTGAATGAAAGTTGCGTACATATCTGAGGATCAAGCATGAATTGTTTCAGTATTTTACGAGTTTCCTATAGAGAGATCAACTCAAATTCGTGACAGCTAAAAATCTGTTTCTACGCAGAAATCCAAATCTAGTATCAACTTTTCTATCAAAGACTTTACTTGGCACAACAATGAAATAAAATAAAGATACAAAGGTATTGCTACAGTAGTAACAAGTACCCTGACTCAAATATAAAACAAAAATTGCAGAAATAAAATAATGGGTTGTCTCCCATAGGTGCTTTTCTTTAACGCCTTTCAGCTAGGCGCAGAAAGTGTAAATCAAGTAATATCAAGAGAAGAAGCATCAACAGAGGAGTTTGGAGTTTTCTCAACTATGCATTGTATCTTATCTATGTAAGAAGCTCCTCTTTAATTACTTTTAGGCTTACTATCCTCCTCAAATAAATTTTCAGGAACAATCCAATCAAAATTCTTTTCTAGTGCCTCATGCATTCCTATGAGTTTATAAGGTATTGGTATTTTAATCTCCCCCTCACAATTGGCTTCATTAGTGTACTTTAGCCTATCTTTTTCCATCCTTTGAAGGGTATTTGCAAAATTGATATAAAAGCCAAGCATCTTATGTTGAATAAAAACATTCCTAGCTTCTCTAGCTACATCACCAAATTCTTTAAGAAGGGTTTCTAAAACAAAATCTTTCTTCTCTCCTTCTTCCATATCACAGAGTGTAAGACACATATGTTGCATTATTGGATTAAGATTAACAAATCTAGCTTCCAACATGTGCACTAAAGAGGCAGTAGCAATTTCATAATTAGGAGCAAGTTCTACCAAGGATCTATCTTCAAAATCTTCAACCTTACTAACATGAGTGAAAAATTCTTCTATATTATCTCTTCCAATGATAAACCCACTCCCTACCGATATATCTTTCAAAGTGAACTTAGGGATAAGCATGATGAAATAAACAAAGGTAAACTAATAAATAAAGTAAATGTGAGTAACTAATATTTTGTGTTTTTGATATAAAGAAAGCAAACAAGGCAGAAAATAAATAAAGCAAGACAATAAACAAAGTAAAGAGATTGGATGTGAGAGACTCCCCTTGCAGCGTGTCTTGATCTCCCCGGCAACAGCGCCAGAAAAGTTTTTGATGGCGGTTGAGGGGCTTGATGGAGTGTCTTGATTACTCCCCGGCAACGGCGCCAGAAAAGTTGCTGCTGGCGTGTGGGAGTTAGAAATCCCTGGGGAGCAGCTCCTTGTGACGGTAAACGTCCGTTGGGAACCCCAAGAGGAAGGTATGATGAGTACAGCAGCAAGTTTTCCCTCAGTAAGAAACCAAGGTTTATCGAACCAGTAGGAGATGAAGGCCACGTGAAGGTTGTTGGTGAAGGAGTGTAGTGCGGCGCAACACCAGTGATTCCGGCGCCAACGTGGAACCTGCACAACACAATCAAACTACTTTGCCCCAACTTAACAGTGAGGTTGTCAATCTCACCGGCTTGCTGAAAACAAAGGATTAAACGTATGGTGTGGAGAATTATGTTTGCTTGCAGAAAACAAAAGAGAACAATGATTGCAGTAGGTTGTATTTTAGATGTAAAAGAATGGACCGGGGTCCACAGTTCACTAGTGGTGTCTCTCCGATAAGGTAAATAGCATGTTGGGTGAACAAATTACAGTTGAGCAATTGACAAATAGAGAGAGCATAACAATGCACATACATATCATGATGACTACTATGAGATTTACTTAGGGCATTACGACAAAGAACATAGACCGCCATCCAGCATGCATCTATGCCTAAAAAATCCACCTTCGGGTTAGCATCCGCACCCCTTCCAGTATTAAGTTGCAAACAACAGACAATTGCATTAAGTACTGTGCGTAATGTAAACAATACAAATATCCTTAGACAAAGCATTGATGTTTTATCCCTAGTGGCAACAGCACATCCACAACCTTAGGGGTTGCTGTCACTCCCCCAGATTCAATGGAGACATGAACCCACTATCTAGCATAAATACTCCCTCTTGGAGTTACAAGTATCAACTTGGCCAGAGCCTCTAGTAGCAACGGAGAGCATGCAAGATCATAAACAACACATATATGACAGATCAATAATCAACTTGACATAGTATTCCATATTCATCGGATCCCAACAAACACAACATGTAGCATTACAAATAGATGATGTTGATCATGATAGGCAGCTCACAAGATCTAAACATGATAGCACAAGAGGAGAAGACAACCATCTAGCTACTTCTATGGACCCATAGTCCAAGGATGAACTACTCACGCATCAGTCCGGAGGCGGGCATGGTGATGTAGAGCCCTCCGGTGATGATTCCCCTCTCCGGCAGGGTGCCAGAGGCAATCTTCTGAACCCCCCGAGGTAGGGTTGACGGCGGCGGCGTCTCTAGAACTATTCTCGTATCGTGGCTCTCGGTACTAGGGTTTTCGCGATGGAAGGAATAAATAGGCGAAGGGGCAGAGTCGGGGGTGCCCGAGGGGCTCACCCCATAGGTCGGTGCGGCCAGGGGCCCCACCACGCCGCCTTGTGGGGTGGCCGCCTCGTGGCCCCTCTTCGTCTCCTCTTCGGTGTTCTGGAAGACTCCGTGGAAAATAAGACCATGGGCTTTTGTTTCGTCCAATTCCGAGAATATTCGTAAACTAAGTTTTCTGAAATAAAAAACAGCAGAAAACAGGAACTGGCACTGCGGCATCTTGTTAATAGGTTAGTCTCGGAAAATGCATAAAAACATTATAAAGTATGAACAAAACATGTAGGTATTGTCGTAAAACTAGCATGGAACATAAGAAATTATAGATACGTTGGAGACGTATCAACAACGTCCCAAAATCGTCCACTAATGGCCATTTTTCGTCGCCTATGGGCCTAACCCAACGATATGGGTTCTGTTGTCGAAACTGCGTCAGGCAAAGTCCTATGATGTTTTTTCGGTCCGTCGCGCTCAGGCGCCCTTCCGCCACGGAAAATCGGACCGTTGCAGAAGTGTTTCCGGCAGCCCGTTGACTGCTGACGTCATGCAAACTGACACGTGGCCGCCACTGTTAACTGGCAGTTAACGGCGTTAACCGGCTGAAACCCCGTGGTAGATGGTAGGCCCACACGAGGCCTGCCTCGCCTTAAGCGGGCCGGCCCATTGAGTTTGCGGGCCGGGCCAGCTGACTTAGTTTGACCGGTCAATTATATAGCTGGACTGGTCCATTAGTTACGTGGGCCGGGCCTAACCTCTAAGGTTGACTGGTCAAAATTTAAATGGGCCGGCCCACTAAGTATGTGGGCCGGGCAGAATGCACTCGTTTGACCGGTCAACAGGCAAAAGGGCCGGCCCACAAGACATGTGGGGCCCACTTTCCTGTTATCGGGCCGGCCCATTTAACAAGTGGGGTCCACCATAAAGCAAGTGGGCCGGCCCAGGAAGTTATTGGGCCGGCCCAATTAGCATGTGGGTCCCACTTTCCTGCTATCGGGCCGGCCCATTTAGTAAGTGGGGTCCACCATAGATCAAATGGGCTGGCCCAAAAAGCTAGTGGGCCGGCCCAAAAAGATAGGTGGGTCCCACTTTCCTGTTAAAGGGCCGGCCCATTTAGTATGTGGGGTCCACCATATAGCAAGTCGGCTGGCCCAACAAGATAATGGGCCGCCCCAATAAGCAGGTGGGGCCCACTTTTGTGTAAACTGGCCGGCCCAGTTAGTAAGTGGGGTCCACCATAACGCAAGTGGGCTGGCCCAACTGGTTGGCGGGCCGGCCCAATAATAAAAGTGGGGCCCACTATCGTGTTAACGCACCGGCCCAGTTAGTAAGTGGGGTCCACCACAAAAGCAATTGGGCTGGCCCAACAAGTTAGTGGGCCGGACCAATAAGCTTGTGGGGGGCCACTATTGTGCTAACGGGCCGGCCCAGTTAGTATGTGGGGTCCACCGTAAATCAGGTGGGCTGGCCCAACCAGTTAGCGGGCCGGCCCAATAAGCTTGTGGGGCCCAGTTTCCTGCTAACGGGCCAGCCCAGTTACCAAATGAGCTGGCCCAATAAGCACGTGGGCCCACTTTTCTGTTACGGGGACGACCTAGTTAGTGGGTGGGGTCCACCTTAAAGCAAGTGGGCCAGCCCAATTAGTGGGTGGGGTCTGATACGTCTCCAACGTATCTATAATTTCTGATGTTCCATGCTTGTTTTATGACAATACCAACATGTTTTGTTCACACTTTATATCATTTTTATGCGTTTTCCGGAACTAACCTATTGACGAGATGCCGAAAGGCCAGTTGCTGTTTTCTGCTGTTTTTGGTTTCAGAAATCCTAGTAAGGAAATATTTTCGGAATCAGACGAATCAACTCCGGAGATCTTATAATTTCAGGAAGCTTCCGGAGCACCGAAGAAAAGTCAGAGGGGTGCCAGGGGGGCTCCACCTCACAGGGTGGCGCAGCCCAAGGGGGGGGGCGCGCCCCCCTATGGTGTGGGCACCCCGTGGCCCCTCCGACTCCGACTCTCCGCCTATATATTCGTCCCTGACCTAAAAACATCGCGGAGTTCGACGGAAACAGAGAAAACCATCCAGAGCCGCCGCCATCGCGAAAGTCCAATTCGGGGGACAGAAGTCGCTGTTCCGGCACCCTGCCGGGACGGCGAATTGCCCCCGGAGCCATCTCCACCGCCGTCTTCACCGCCATCTTCACCGCCATCGCTGCCTCCATGATGAGGAGGGAGTAATCCACCCCCGAGGCTGAGGGCTCCGCTGTAGCTATGTGGTTCATCTCTCTCCCATGTACCTCAATACAATAATCTCATGAGCTGCTTTACATGATTGAGATTCATATGAGTTTTGTATCACTATTCATCTATGTGCTACTCTAGTGATGTTATTAAAGTATTCTATTCCTCCTGCACGGTGTAATGGTGACAGTGTGTGCATCCGTGTTAGTACTTGGCGTAGTCTATGATTATGATCTCTTGTAGATTATGAAGTTAACTATTGCTATGATGGTATTGATATGATCTATGCCTCCTTTCGTAGCGTGAAGGTGACAGTGTGCATGCTACATTAGTACTTGGTTTAGTCGTGTTGATCTTTCATGCACTCTAAGGTTATTTAAATATGAACATTAAATTGTGGAGCTTGTTAACTCCGGCATTGAGGGTTCGTGTAATCCTACGCAATGGTGTTCATCATCCAACAAGAGTGTAGAGTATGCATTTATCTATTCTGTTATGTGATCAAAGTTGAGAGTGTCCACTAGTGAAAGTATGATCCCTAGGCCTTGTCCCTAAATACTGCTATTGCTGCTTGTTTACTGTTTTCTTTGCGTTACTCTTTGCGTTACTACGCTTGTTCTTGTCCTGGGCAAAGCACTTTTCTGGTGCCATTGCTACTGCTTATTCATACCACCTGTATTTCACTATCTCTTCGCCGAACTGGTGCACCTATTAGGTGTGTTGGGGACACAAGAGACTTCTTGCTTTGTGGTTGCAGGGTTGCATGAGAGGGATATCTTTGACCTCTTCCTCCCTGAGTTCGATAAACCTTGGGTGATCCACTTAAGGGAATCTTGCTGCTGTTCTACAAACCTCTGCTCTTGGAGGCCCAACACTGTCTACAGGAAAAGGAGGGGGGCGTAGACATCAAGCTATTTTCTGGCACCGTTGCCGGGGAGGAAAGGTAAAAGGCACTCATACTACGGTACCAGGTAACTAAGTACTTTTCTGTTGCCGTTGTGTGTGCGCTCGAAGCTATTTCCTTTAGATCCCGCAATTGCATCTTTTTGTTTCTTGTTTACACTAGTTTGGCATAATGGACAACAATGAGCTTCTTATTCTATTTCCTGATTTAAGACATGGATGGTTTGATGCGAAAATTAAAAAACCCATGGAACATCTTAATGATATGGAAAATTCTAAGCTTGGGGAAGCTGGCTTTGATGAGCATGATATTTTTAGTCCCCCAAGCATTGAGGAGAAAATTTACTTTGATGATACTTTGCCTCCTATTTATGATGATTATAATGATATTGGTCTTTTAGTGCCGCCTAATATGGAGAGTAATTTTTATGATGATAATACTATGCCTCCTACACTTGATGAGAATAATAATGATAGCTACTTTGTTGAATTTGCTCCCACTACAACTAATAAAATTGATTATGCCTATGTGGAGAGTAATAATTTTATGCATGAGATTCATGATAAGAATGCTTTATGTGATACTTATATTGTTGAATTTGTTCATGACACTACTGAAAGTTATTATGAGAGAGGGAAACATGGTTGTATGCATCTTAATAATGTTAAGTTTCCCCTCTTTATGTTGAGAATTGTGAACTTACTCTTGTTTTATCCTCTTATGCTTGTCACTTTGTTCTTCATGAATTCATTTGTGTACAAGATTCCTTTTCATAGGAAGCATGTTAGGCTTAAATTTGTTTTGAATTTGCCTCTTGATGCTCTCTTTTGCTTCAACTACTATTTCTTGCGAGTGCATCATTAAAACTGCTGAGCCCATCTTAATGGCTATAAAGAAAGAACTTCTTGGGAGATAACCCATGTGTTTATTTTGCTACAGCAATTTTTGTTTTGTTGAGTCTTGGAAGTTGTTTAATACTGTATCAACCTCTCCTTATCTTATTTTGTTGCATTGTTGTGCCAAGTAAAGTCTTTGATAGTAAGGTTCATACTAGATTTGGATTACTGCGCAGAAACAGATTTCTTGCTGTCACGAATCTGGGCCTAATTCTCTGTAGGTAACTCAGAAAATTATGCCAATTTACGTGAGTGATCCTCAGATATGTACGAAACTTTCATTCAATTTGGGCATTTTCATCTGAGCAAGTCTGGTGCCACTTTAAAATTCGTCTTTACGGACTGTTCTGTTTTTGACAGATTCTGCCTTTTATTTCGCATTGCCTCTTTTGCTATGTGGGATGGATTTCTTTGTTCCATTAACTTCCAGTAGCTTTGGGCAATGTCCAGAAGTGTTAAGAATGATTGTGTCACCTCTGAACATGTGAAATTTTGATTATGCACTAACCCTCTAATGAGTTTGTTTCGAGTTTGGTGTGGAGGAAGTTTTCAAGGGTCAAGAGAGGAGGATGATATACTATGATCAAGAAGAGTGAAGAGTCTAAGCTTGGGGATGCCCCGGTGGTTCATCCCTGCATATTTCAAGAAGACTCAAGCATCTAAGCTTGGGGATGCCAAGGCATCCCCTTCTTCATCGACAAATTTGTCAGGTTCCTCCCCTGAAACTATATTTTTATTCGGTCACATCCTATGTACTTTACTTGGAGCGTCGGTTTGTGTTTGTTTTTGTTTTGTTTGAATAAATGCTTGTGTGGGAGAGAGACATGCTCCGCTGTTGCATATGGACAAGTATGTCCCTAGTTTCTACTCATAGTATTCATGGCGAAGTTTCTTCTTCGTTAAATTGTTATATGGTTGGAATTGGAAAATGCTACATGTAGTAATTGGTAAAATGTCTTGGATAATGTGATACTTGGCAATTGTTGTGCTCATGTTTAAGCTCTTGCATCATATACTTTGCACCCATTAATGAAGAAATACATAGAGCTTGCTAAAATTTGGTTTGCATATTTGGTCTCTCTAAGGTCTAGATAATTTCTAGTATTGAGTTTGAACAACAAGGAAGACGGTGTAGAGTCTTATAATGTTTTCAATATGTCTTTTATGTGAGTTTTGCTGCACCGCTTCATCCTTGTGTTTGTTTCAAATAGCCTTGCTAGCCTAAACCTTGTATCGAGAGGGAATACTTCTCATGCATCTGAAACCCTTGAGCCAACCACTATGCCATTCGAGTCCACCATACCTACCTACTACATGGTATTTCTCCGCCATTCCAAAGTAAATTGCTTGAAGTGCTACCTTTAAATTTCTATCCTCTACCTTTGCAATATATAGCTCATGGGACAAATAGCTTAAAAACTATTGTGGTATTGAATATGTACTTATGCATTTTATTTCTTATAAGTTGCTTGTTGTGCGATAACCATGTTCCTGGGGACGCCATCAACTACCCTTTTTTGAATATCATGTGAGTCGCTATGCATGTTCGTCTTGTCTGAAGTAAGGGCGATTTACCACCTTATGGTTAGAGCGTGCATATTGTTAGAGAAGAACATTGGGCCGCTAACTAAAGCCATGATCCATGGTGAAAGTTTCAGTTTTGGACATATATCCTCAATCCCATATGAGAAATTAATTGTTGCTACATGCTTATGCATAAAAGAGGAGTCCATTATCTGTTGTCTATGTTGTCCCGGTATGGATGTCTAAGTTGAGAATAATCAATAGCGAGAAATCCAATGCGAGCTTTCTCCTTAGACCTTTGTACAGGCGGCATAGAGGTACCCCTTTGTGACACTTGGTTAAAACATGTGCATTGCGATAATCCCGGTAATCCAAGCTAATTAGGACAAGGTGCGGGCACTATTAGTATACTATGCATGAGACTTGCAACTTGTAGGATATAATTTACATGATACATATGCTTTATTACTACCGTTGACAAAATTGTTTCTTGCTTTCAAAACCAAAGCTCTAGCACAAATATAGCAATCAATGCTTCCCTCTGCGAAGGGCCTTTTCTTTTACTTTTATGTTGAGTCAGTTTACCCATTTCTCTCTATCTTAGAAGCAAACACTTGTGTTAACTGTGCATTGATTCTTACATACTTGCTTATTGCACTTGTTATATTGCTTTGCATTGACAACTATCCATAAGATATACATGTTACAAGTTGAAAGCAACCGCTGAAACTTAATCTTCCATTGTGTTGCTTCAATACCTTTTACTAAGAATTTATAGCTTTATGAGTAACTCTTATGCGAGACTTATTGATGCTTGTCTTGAAAGTACTATTCATGAAAAGTCTTTGCTATATGATTCAATTGTTTACTCATTGCATTTACATTGTTTCGAATCGCTGCATTCATCTCATAAGCTTTACAATGGTATGATTAAGATTATGTTGGTAGCATGTCACCTCAGAAATTATCTTTTATCGTTTACCTACTCGAGGACGAGTAGGAACTAAGCTTGGGGATGCTGATACGTCTCCAACGTATCTATAATTTCTGATGTTCCATGCTTGTTTTATGACAATACCAACATGTTTTGTTCACACTTTATATCATTTTTATGCGTTTTCCGGAACTAACCTATTGACGAGATGCCGAAAGGCCAGTTGCTGTTTTCTGCTGTTTTTGGTTTCAGAAATCCTAGTAAGGAAATATTTTCGGAATCGGACGAAATCAACTCCGGAGATCTTATAATTTTAGGAAGCTTCCGGAGCACCGAAGAAAAGTCAGAGGGGTGCCAGGGGGGCCCCACCTCACAGGGCGGCGCGGCCCAAGGGGGGGGCACGCCCCCCTATGGTGTGGGCACCCCGTGGCCCCTCCGACTCCGACTCTCCGCCTATATATTCGTCCCTGACCTAAAAACATCGCGGAGTTCGACAGAAACAGAGAAAACCATCCAGAGCCGCCGCCATCGCAAAAGTCCAATTCGGGGGACAGAAGTCGCTGGTCCGGCACCCTGCCGGGACGGGGAATTGCCCCCGGAGCCATCTCCACCGCCGTCTTCACCGCCATCTTCACCGCCATCGCTGCCTCCATGATGAGGAGGGAGTAATCCACCCCCGAGGCTGAGGGCTCCGCTGTAGCTATGTGGTTCATCTCTCTCCCATGTACCTCAATACAATAATCTCATGAGCTGCTTTACATGATTGAGATTCATATGAGTTTTGTATCACTATTTATCTATGTGCTACTCTAGTGATGTTATTAAAGTATTCTATTCCTCCTGCACGGTGTAATGGTGACAGTGTGTGCATCCGTGTTAGTACTTGGCGTAGGCTATGATTATGATCTCTTGTAGATTATGAAGTTAACTATTGCTATGATGGTATTGATATGATCTATGCCTCCTTTCGTAGCGTGAAGGTGACAGTGTGCATGCTACATTAGTACTTGGTTTAGTCGTGTTGATCTTTCATGCACTCTAAGGTTATTTAAATATGAACATTAAATTGTGGAGCTTGTTAACTCCGGCATTGAGGGTTCGTGTAATCCTACGCAATGGTGTTCATCATCCAACAAGAGTGTAGAGTATGCATTTATCTGTTCTGTTATGTGATCAAAGTTGAGAGTGTCCACTAGTGAAAGTATGATCCCTAGGCCTTGTCCCTAAATACTGCTATTGCTGCTTGTTTACTGTTTTACTGCATTACTACTGCTGCGTTACTACTGCTTCTTTACTGTCCTGGGCAAAGCACTTTTCTGGTGCAGTTGCTACTGCTTATTCATACCACCTGTATTTCACTATCTCTTCGCCGAACTAGTGCACCTATTAGGTGTGTTGGGGACACAAGAGACTTCTTGCTTTGTGGTTGCAGGGTTGCATGAGAGGGATATCTTTGACCTCTTCCTCCCTGAGTTCGATAAACCTTGGGTGATCCACTTAAGGGAAACTTGCTGCTGTTCTACAAACCTCTGCTCTTGGAGGCCCAACACTGTCTACAGGAAAAGGAGGGGGGCGTAGACATCAGGGTCCACATTAAAGCAAGTGGGCCAGCCCGTTTAGTTGTTGTTTATATACCGGCATAATAGGCGCTTTAGGATTTTGCGGGCCGGCACATATGTGATTTCGCTTAATTGGGCCGTTTAAGGGATGGGAATTTGTGATTTAGATACTGAGAATATTTACGCAGCACATGATTTCTTTCGGATAGCGTCACTTACCACAAGCACCATAGAAAAAATGCGCGAAAGAACTATAAAAACTAACTAAATATTACATCAGCTGCAAGGCTTGGAAAATATATTACAGAACCCAGAGAAATTGAATGGTAATTAAACCTAGCAATACAATGAAGCGATTCGGCAATCTTTTAAGTTGTCCATGCAGCACCTATATCTGAAACAAAGACATTACAAGTTAAGACAACAACAATGGAAAGGCAAGGACACTACAATATTGTTTGCCAAAGAATTTGGAACTCATCATTTCGTCGTTATAACAAGATCATTGTAATGCACACAATAAGCAAACAAAGAGTGCATGCCGCATACCAACAGCCAATATAACAAAGCATGTTAGAATGAAACAGCAGACTTACTACTGTCGAGTTCCATGCAAACCAACATGTTCAGGGAGTACAAAATTGGCATGAATAACATAGTAGCAGGCTATAAATTTTGTAACAACGACTGAGCAAGATGAAGTTATGATGGCTACATCTATAGAGCAGGGAATATAAACCAAAAATAGAAGTTACGATGGCAAAAGCTAAAGAGGAGGGAATGTGAACCAACATGTGCCAAGTGCAATTACTTCAAATTGGCCGTGAACTAAATAATACTCCTGAACTTATAGTGAAGGGGATGCAAATCAAGATGTTTCGGGATGTAAACTTGTAATGAGCAACACATAGAGGATAGTTAATGTTGGAGCTTAGGATGGACCAGATATAGAATATAGTGGGATCACCTGTGAACTTGTATAAGAGGGAATGCAAACCAATATGTTCAGCATTCCATATGTGAGCGTCATGCCAAGTCAGAGAAACAAGTCAATAATGCAGCTTTTGAAGAACAAGATGGCACACAAAATTATTATCTAGTAGTATGACAAGTTTATTTGTACTACAGGCTAGATAGCAGAGTGATAGCATGCCAAACTAAGTCCTTACTTTGTTAGCTTACAATGAACTAGATACAAAATAATGACATCACCTGTAGTACAGGGAATGCAAGCCAACATGTTCATGGAGTAAAAAATTGGCACAAACAACATAGTAGCAGGCCATAATTTTTGTAACAATGACTGAGCAAGATAAAGTTATGATGGCGAGATCTACAGAGCAGGGAATGTAAACCAAATATAGAAGTTTCGATGCCAAAAGCTATAGAGCAGGGAATGCGAACCAACATGTGCAATTACTTAAAATTGGCCATGAACTAAATAATGGTAGGATTTTACTATAATAGCTAGGAATAAAACAGATAGGAGTTATAATGGCATCACTCATAAACTTGTAGATAAGGGAAACAAATCAATTTGTTTCGGGATATGAAGTTGTAATGAGCAACACATAGAGGATAGTTAATGCTACGGCTTAGGATGGACCAGAAACGGAATATAGTGGGATCACCTGTGAACTTGTAGAAGAGGGAATGCACACCAATATATATGTTCACCATTTTATATGTGAGCGCCATGCCAATTAAGAGAAACAAGTTTATATTGCAGCTTTTGAAGAATCAGATGGCAGACAAAATTATGATGGAAGTAGCTGTTGTGACGAGTTCAAATAAATTTGTACTGCAGGATGGTAGAGTGATAGCATGCAGGAACTAATAGCAGGCAGTTACTTTGTTAGCTTACGACGAAGTAGATAGAAATAACAATGGCATCACCTGTAGTACAGGGAATGCAAACCAACATGTTCAGGGAGAACAATATCGGCATGAACAAAATAGTAGCAGCCTATAATTTTTGTAACAACGAATGAGCAAGATAGAAGTTATGATGGCTACATCTACAGAGCAGGGAATGCAAAACAAAATGTTCAATCGCTTAAAGTTAGGAATGAACTAGAAAATAGCAAGGTGTTACAGTCATAGCTAGGAATTAACTAAAAGAGCTTCAGACAAACAAGCATCTGAACCCAGAACATGGCGCTAAAACAAGGGACTTACATTAGGAGAAGCACTCTGTGGGAGTCACAGCAGATCTTCCTGGGGTTGATAGATCCGGTGATGAAGTACGCTACATGTGCTACTTGGGGTTGGAGAGACGGCCATTACACTTCATGGTTACTCATCTCATCTGCAAAAACGTAACGGCGCGTCGTTAGCACAAACATGTTCCCCCAAGATTAAACAAGAACTTGCAGGCAAGCAATAGAAAAGCGACATTAGAAGAGTTTAGATCATGCACGGCACCGGTGAAGCAGATCCGGTTCATGCACAGCGGTGTCGGTGAGCAAGATCCGATGCGGTGGACGACGGATCCGGCGAAGCGGCTCCGGTGGGGTGGACGATACCGCAGCTGAAGCGACTGCGGTAGACTGCTGGATGAGTATATGGTTTCGAAGTTCGGCGGGGATGATCCGGTCCGGTTGATGAATGCGTCGATGAAGCGGCTCCGGCAGGCAGCCGGATGACGAGGATCGCGAGGCCTCGGGTAGGACAGGAAAGTCCGGCGGGGATGTTCCGGTGCGGTGGTCGTGGAGGTGGGAGAGAGAGCGACTTGGGAAGTTCCGGTGGGTGTGGTCTCAGAGGAGAGACTGAGGGAAATGAATTTTTTTAAGGTTAGTTTCCGGGGCTAGGGCGGTGGTGATCGAAAAAAAATGACGGGTAGACCCCCCACCAACCGACTTATACATGGACATTGTTGTCATCTTTACGAGGGTAGAATGGGAAGTTAGAAGCGTGTGGAATATTTGTATTTTTCGAGCGGGAAGTTTTGCTGCTGGAATGAGATTTCGAATTTGGCTACAGTCCAAGTAATACAAAAATATGAGACCGTACTAGTACGGCCAAGTGTCACATCAAGTCATCATCACGTTGAAAATCGGTTACCATAATCATAATCATGATGTATCTTGAAAATCAATTTTAAAAAGCCCTTCCGAAATATTTCGGAATTGGTAGGAGATTTTACAGCTTGATTGAGAATTGATTTTGAATAAGTCTATGGTCTAAGTAATTTTTTTTCTTCGAAAAGGGGATATGACCCCAGCCTCTGCATCGTGGTGATGCACACGGCCTTTATTAATAATCCAGTCGCAACAAAAGTATGTTGTACACATGGTCTAACTAATATACTCGTGATTGTAATATAGAGATGACAAATCAGGTAAGCACAGTGCTTAAGTAGCGCAAAACATAGAAGAAAATTCAGGAAACTGTAACAAATAATGTACGTATTTACTGTAGCAATCACTGTATATTTTTACTGTACAAAAAATAGTATAAATATTAAAAAAAGATAGTCATAATTTTGATTGTTACTAATTATTGTAAATGCATATGGCTTACATATCTCCACTAATATAAAAAGAGCCAGAGCTTTTGGATCTAGACCATCCAATCGTCTAATCCAATGGTTAAGATTAGCAGTAAAACATTGTTAGACGCCCACTGTCCCACGCTCAGCCTAAACACACTTTTTCCCGAGAGGCAAACACCTCGCGCACGTCGCGCTACCCAGCGCACGCTAGAAAACCGCTCAACCTTAGGAAAATGGAAACCTCCAAATCACCGCATCCAGACACCCGCCGCCGCCGGCCTGCCTGATGGATCCGCCCGCGAACATGCCGCCGCCGCTGCTGCCCTGTCAGCATGCCGCCAGACAGCCTGACGGCTCCGCTCGTGAAGACGATGACACCGCCGCCGCCTGCACGCTGCACTGACACCACTCTGCGACCATGCCGCGAACCGCGAGGAGATGCGAACCCCGCTTCTGTCCGACCACCACAACAATGAGACCTCCTGCTTATCATACCACCTGTACCGCGGCTATATTCTCCAATTCCGGATGCATCCACATGCCCGAGCTCCTCCACGCCGCCACCTCGCATCGACGGGGAATGTGATGACAGGGCAGGGCCAATCCCGCCATGGTGAGCATCTTTCAGTAATTTAGATCGGGATCCAAAACTAGAATGTTCCCAAGTTTTTTGTGGGGCTTTATCCTTGGAAATTATCTACTCGAACATGAATGAGGTTCTTTTGCTTGTTTCTGGTGTGGCTAAACAGGAAATGCGAAGAAGGAACGTTGATTCGGTTTCTTGCAGTATTCTGAAAACTGAGCACAGCTATACAATCCAGAGCGGAGAGATCATACGGAACTAATTTCATTCATCATATTTGGACGCTGGTGATAGGTGAACCTGTGATATATGTAGTAACGCTGTACTAATTTCACTCTTTTGTATCTATCATTCTTTTGTTTTTACATTTTAAAACTCTCTTAAAAAAATATTTTGCTGCATGTACTATCATTTCTGAACATCTCCAGGTATGTGATGGAGACCCTTTTGGTAACGTTTAGACACTTCTGCTACAGGCATGGTCTGCTCAGGTTTTCAAAACTTTGACGAACTTGATCAGTACTGTACAACTGAAAAGGTGAGATAAACTCTGGAATCCAAATGCTTTGAAGCCAACTTATTATATGTTGGACCTTACAAAAAAAAATTATGTTTCTAGGCATGCAATCCATTGACCCTGATGCTAAATATATTCTCGAAGCATTGAGATGGGTTGGTGACCTGGTGTAAGAACAATTGTTGTATCCTGCTTTGACAACCGCCTTCGGCCACTTCTATAGGCCCTGTAATGATCACTGGTTTGACACAATCGTATCTTCTAAGGTGCAGCAATGGAGCTTCAGCCCGGCATGCCCGGACTCCTCCCAAGATCCTTCATTGAGGTTGCAGCAGATATTAACAAATTAATCAATAGTTCTCATGCACAAACAGCCATTAACCAAGAGCTTTTGTAGTTTGCTTACTTGGGTTTCCGTTTCAGATGATCTGGTTTTGCTAAGCCTATTAGTTGAACATTGACTATAGCTATTGGCCTTTATTATGTCATACTTTCTTCTTCTTCATCATATCAATACTGATGCATTTTGTCACTCTCCATATCCAGGAGCTGTGACACAGTTTGGTGATGTCGGCTCATAGATTTCCTTCAATTTCTCTTCCAGCTTCCCATGGTATGACAGCCCCCTAATAAAAGAAGTTACAGAACGATGTCATCCATTTACTGCAGTTTGATTTATTCGTGCAGATATGAACTACTTATTCTGAAATCATGTATGTCGTCCTGTGCCCAGGAGCAGGATTTGAGTAGATGTGAAAGATGGAGTTGGCCAACAAAACCACTCTCTGCAGCCTGATTTTCATTTGGTCTGCTGCCGAGTTACAAAATTTTCTTTTTTAGCTTTGTTTTGAATCTTTTCCAGGATTCCCTTGCTCATCTTCCTAGCATCCAAAGCAATTTGTAATATTGTGTTGCTCATGTTCTGCCTCAAGTAATGGCAATTAACTTCAGGAAAGATATGTGTTATGTAGCCTTTATTTCTGTAATTGCATATTGACATGCTGCCTTCCATTTATGTCCGCATTTTCTCAAGGTTTATTGTCCAAGCTCATGTGAGTGTTACTGCATGGTGTTGGGCCATAACAGAACAAATGAGGTACACCCCGTTTATTACTTGGGAAACACTACTTCCTTCTCTTAGATTCTGCTGCTTCGGGTATTTGTGAGAAACATGGTGTTTTGCTCAATAAGATTCTATTAAGTAGAATGGTAGTCATAGTTCGTTATCCGGTGTTGCTTTTGAAGCTCTTAAAATTTCTGAATGAAATGTTTGGCTGCAACAGATCTCACAATGGTTCAACTGAATAGTAGTGTAAGCAAGTGTTTTGCATATTTGATACTTTAATGCCTCTTGTAGGATTTTGTTTTGTGTTCACTTTTCCTGATATGAAAACCATCATCTTGTGGTGTAGGCCTGATTTATGCAGTAGTTCAGCTCGGTCTAGCAGCGCATAATTTTTAGTTGATGTATACATATTAGCATAGGCTATACATCTGTATATTACACTGGGAAACATTTCAGCTACGCGGCTAGAAAGGGTTAACATTTTTTAAAGATGGGTTTATGTCCAGATCAGTGGCACATCTAATGTCAAGACTAAAGACATAGTAGCTTTTACCAGTTGCTACTGTATTCGTTTATGATGAATCATGAAAGGTAAGTAGGTCCGGTATATATCATATTTTGTGTTCATATCTGTTCAAAGTGTTATGTACGTTTGGCTCTTGGTTTCTTCAGTGACAAGTTAAAATTTACTCTTCCAGATTATTTGAAAAGAAATTACATTTTCAATGACGTGCTAGCTAAATATAATGTCCTAATATTTAGTCAATTGAACTTGGGATAGCTTTCCATCTCCCCCCTTTCACAATCTTGGTTTAGTTAGTTGATGATTTATCAGATTGATTTCGAGCAGATAATATATGTACGAACTGATTTATTGGTGGCTTGCAGGATACCAACATTATCAGCATTGTAGCCGTTTATGACATCAACCACTCATCAGTGTATATATTTCTGTCATCCATGTTTTTCCATAGATTATTTCTAAATTTAGTATGATTTGAATTCTATACCAGGGTTGCACCGAGGAGAATAGTTGGTGATGGGAAAATTGGGAATGAAGTGACCAGCAGGCCTTCATATTCGTACATGAAATTTGTTGTAGTAGAAGATTTTATTATCGGGCAGACTACCCGTTCTATGTGACATAAAGAATGCCTTTTTTTCTTCTTTTCTTTCGAGAGTACACCGGCCAAAAGGATATGTGATGTTCCATCCACTCCATTCACGTATTTACAATTTTGATGGCTCAAATTGGATTAAACATTGTCGATGAATATTTTATTGTGTCATATATAGAATTTTCGATTGATATTAGAACACCCATAAATTCCATCCGAACTACGCCTTATGAAAGATAAACAAAGTTATAGGTGAAGGTTCCTTTCAATTAGCATCACTCTCGAGTCTCGAGTGAAACTTTTTCGCTAAAAAGTTTGTCCTTGAAACAAAGCTGTAGTTTGTAAGTTGAAATTTGTAAATTTGTATTATGATTGATTTGTAGTTTTTAAGTAGCAATTTGTAATAGTTGAGACGTGCATTGCACGTGCAAACTTACTAGTATTATGGAAGTTAATTTAGATCAAATTAGACTTAATCATGTAGATGTGGAGAAGGAAAATTAGGGAGGTGTAGCTTACCTGACTTGTCTGTTGCACTTTAGAGGATCTGCTGTAGGGATACGTAGCATAGAAAACAAAAAATTTCCTACCGCGAGAACGCAATCCAAGCGAAGATGCAATCTAGAAGATGGGAGCAACGAGGGGATGAACGAGACTAACCCTTGAAAATTTCCAAAGCCTACAAGAGGAGGCTCTCGTTGCTGCGGTAGACGATCACTTGCCGCTTTCAAAAGCGCGTAGAAGATCTTGACGGTGCCACAATCGGGCAGCACCTCCGTACTCGGTCACACGTTCGGTGTTGATGAAGACGACGTCCTTCTCCCCGTTCCAGCGGGCAGCGGAAGTAGTAGATCCTCCTCGGAATCCCGGCAGCACGACGGCGTGGTGGCGGTGGTGGTGGAGATCTCCGACAGAGCTTCGCCTAAGCTATGTGGGAGAGAGAGGGAGGAGGGAACCGCTAGGGTTTCTGGGAGAGGGAGCTCTTGGGGGGTGCGGCCATGGTGGTCTTGGTGTGGCTGGCCAGCCCCTCCCCTCTTTATATAGGTGGAAGCCCCAAGGATTAGGTCAAAAGTCTCCGAATAAGACCCCAACATAAAACCTTCCATATGACCAAACCTAGGGGGAGTGGGACTCCCCCCTTTCCTTTGGTGGGGTGGCCGGCCACCATGGGGAGGAGTCCACTTGGGACTCCTCCTCCCTTAGGCTGGCCGGCCAAGGTGGGTGGAGTCCCTCTGGGACTCCACCTTCCATGCTGATTTCTTCCGAACTCTTCTAGAACCTTCTAGAACCTTCCAGAGAAAATACCGGATCATTTTCAAACCTAGAAAATGACTTCCTATATATGAATCTTATTCTCCGGACCATTCCGGACCTCCTCATGATGTCCTGGATCCCATCCGAGACTCCGAACAAAACTTTGAACTCCATTCCATATTTCCATATCTACTTAAACGACATCAAACCTTAAGTGTGTCACCCTACGGTTCGCGAACTATGTAGACATGGTTGAGACTTCTCTCCGACCAATAACCAATATCGGGATCTGGAGATCCATATTGGCTCCCACATATTCAACGATGACTTTAGTGATCGACTGAACCATTCACATACGATACCGATTCCCTTTGTCACGCGATTTTTTACTTGTCCGAGGTTTGATCATCGATATCTCTATACCTTGTTCAACCTCGTCTCCTGACAAGTACTCTTTACTCGTACTGTGGTATGTGGTCTCTTATGAACCATTCATATGCTTGCAAGCTAATATAGACGACATTCCACCGAGAGGGCCCAGAGTATATCTATCCGTCATCGGGATGGACAAATCCCACTGTTGATCCATATGCCTCAACTCATACTTTCCGGATACTTAATCCCACCTTTATAACCACCCATTTACGCAGTGGTATTTGATGTAATCAAAGTATCTTTCCGGTATAAGTGATTTACATGATCTCATGGTCGAAAGGACTTGGTAACTATGTAACGAAAGCTTATAGCAAATAACTTAATGACGTGATCATGTGCTACGCTTAATTGGGTGTGTCCATTACATCATTCATATAATGACATAACCTTGTTATTAATAACATCCAATGTTCATGATCATGAAACTATGATCATCTATTAATAAACAAGCTAGTTATACAAGAGGCTTACTATGGACTCCTTGTTGTTTACATAACACACATGTATCAATGTTTCGGTTAATACAATTATAGCATGGTATGCAAAAATTATCATAAACACAAGGATATATTATAATAACCATTTTATTATTGCCTCTTGGGCATATCTCCAACAGTCTCCCACTTGCACTAGAGTCAATAATCTAGTTTACATTTGTAAAGATATAACACCTTGGCCTTCTGGTGCTTTATCATGTTTTGCTCACGGGAGAGGTTTTAGTCAACGGTTCTGACACACTCAGAAACGTATGTATTTTGTAATTCATTTGCGTCTTCACGCATCACTCATTTTCCAAATGAGTCGGCATTAAATATGTTTGGTCTTCTGGTGGAACCTTAATTCCGCGGTCTGAAATATGTCACTAATATTGTCACACACAATATAGCTTCAAAGTTCTGACACTATCGAAACTTCACCAAGTTCTCAAAGAACTTCTTGATTCAACATCCTCAATCATTGTTAAAACAATGACATACTCTGCCTTCTTTTGTAGAATCCATCACAATATTTAGAACTCTTCTAAATCTAGCATTGTGCTACCTTTTTAATAACACTTAGCCTAATTGAGATTGAAATTTATTTTTATATGTGACCAAACTAATATCGGTGCAACACTTTACAGCGATTTTGTTTGTCATTACCCATATAAAACTATATATATATCCTTGATTCTTCTAAAGCACACATGGATATTCTTACGGTTTGTCAATGATCATCACATGAATCATTCTGGTATATGCTCCTAACTTTTTAGAGCTCAGGACATCTGATTGTGTACATATTAATTGTGATCTAAAATCACTCATGTGTTTTTACTCATTGAGTGTCAGATACACTCAAGTCTTGTTAAAACTTCACATGACAAGAACACCTTCTTAATATTTCTATATCGAACTACTTCAATATCCATTCTATGTACTTTGACTTAAACTTATTATGTGTTTCAATCTATCTTCATAGATGTTGACACTAAATATGTTTTAGTCCATATCCTTTCATTGAAGTGAATTCTCAATGAAACCTTTTATAATCAAGTATATAATTACATCATTTATATCCAACTATATGTCATCTACATAAATTATTATAAATATGTCTCAGCGCTCCCACTTAATTTCTTGCAAATGCAAGCATCTTCATCGTTTCTGATGAAATCAAAAACTCTTTGACTATTTCATCCGGTGAAGATTCCAACTCCGTGATACTCACTTCATCCAATTGAAGTTCGTATACCTATCTAGTATTCCACGGACTAGAAAAACTCTTGGTTGTATCTTGTATACACCTTTAATACACACTTCTGTTAAGTAATGTATTTTGCCATCCTACTAGCATATCTCATAAAAGAAATATGTAGCGATTACTAGAATAATCCACATATACTATAAGCATCGCTACGAAAGATCTAATCTTATCGTAGTCAACTCTTTGAACTTTGTCGTAAACTACTTTTCGACAAGTCGAGCTTATTCAAGGATATTCCATCCAAGTCCATCAATTTTATAGATCCATTTACTTTCAAAAAGTATTCATCTATCTTGGATTTCATGGCGTATAGCCATTTTAACGGAGTCAGGGCCCATCATAACTTCTTTGTTTGTAGTTGGTTTATCATTGTTCAAAATCAATCCTTTGTTCACAAATCATTTATTTGATCACAAAGTAAACCATACCTACAAGGTTCAATAGGTACTTTGATCTCCATGACTATAACATTTTGTAGACATGGGAGCCATGATCGTCGTGGTCGCTTCCGGAACCAATTTCGATGCTGCGCTACTCTGATCATTATGCTCAGGTTCATAAACCTTATCAAGTTCTATTGTCCTCCCACTCAAATACTTCGCTAGAAAACAATTTCTTGGAAATAAGCAAGTAACATTAACAAACACTTTTGTCTTTTACTTCATAGTGGAAAGAATTCCCAATTAATTATTTGGGATAACCAACAAAGACATTCATCCGATTTTGGTTGTAAACTTATTTACTTATGCTATGCATACCAAAATTTAAGAAAAGACTATTAGGGTTCATACCCACGTCATAACTCGTATGGTGTCATTTCAACGGATCATGATGATGCTCTATTCAGTGTAAAAGCGGTAGTCTCTAAATCATAATCCACAAAAATATAATGGCTTCAATATTTTATCTCATCATTGACCCAACAAGGTTTGGATACATCTCTCGGATACTCCATCATCATCATGATACTCCAAGAAACGTGAGTTGTAGAACAACTTCATAACTCTCTTAGATGTTCGCTAAAACTCGTAATTCAAATATTTCTACCATGATCCAATCATAGATATTTGACTTTTCTATTACGATGATTTCCACTTCATGCTGAAATTTATTTGAATCCATTCAAATGTTTCAAACTTCTTCCTTATCGAATATATCCACATATATATACTCAATTCATTGTTGGAAGTTTTCATGAAGTAGAAGAATCTCCCGCACAACTATGCCCAGTGAACCACATACATCATCATGCATGTTTCCACTAAGTTAGTTGCCCGTTCAACTCTTGGCCTATGAACGGTATTTCAGTCATTCTCTTTTAGAAAAGATTTGCAAGCGCCAAACGATTCAAAAATCAAATGACTCCAAAAATCCATTTGCATGGAGTTCCTTCAAGCGTTCCTCTCTAACATGACCTAAATGGCGGTTCCACAAATAAGTGGAATTCAAATCATTTGCCTTATGGCATTTTAGCGTCAGTGTTATGTATGTGTGTTTCACCATTAAGATTTATAATAACTTATCCATCGTACATGGAGTAATGTCATAATTTGAACAACTTATTGTTTTCATTTGACCAGAGCAAAATAACAATTTATTAAGTTCTTTATTATAAATTCTAAGGGCTAGGTAGAATGCCAACGACAAATATAATAACACTTTATTATGTTCCAGACGTGCATTATTACCATATTCCTTATCAGTCACTTAGGCCATCGTATTCTTGTATTGCGTTGTATTGTATGACATCTCATACCAACCAATCTAGTACAAATACCCAAGAATTTTTATTATGTGACCAAACAAAGAATACATCCATAACATGTATAGAGAGTGAATTTGGTGTTCAGAGGGGTACGTGCGCACCCTCTCGCTACCGTTGGATTTACTTTTAGATACATACTGCCCCGCAGAGACGTTAACAGCGATCTCACGGCGTGGAATCTCTTTTCAACCTGGCAGAGGGGTGACAGCCGAATTAACAGCCACACGCATCTTATCCCATTCATTCTCAACCATTCATTCTCTTCCAAAACCTAACACAGAAAGCGCCGCACTGGGAGGTTCAAGGAGGAGGTCGTCGCCGGCCACGCGTCGGGGAGGAGGCTTCCGCCGTCGTTCAGGCGACGGGGGACGAGGTGGCCGCGCGGGCCACGCGTCGAGGGAGGAGGCGGCCGCCGTTGGGCCCGCCTCGAGGGAGGCCGCCGCTACCGAGCATGCGGCAGATAGCCCGCAAGGGCGCCTCCGGCGAGCGAGGGGAGTGCTCCGCAAGCGCGCGTCCGACAAGCGCCCGGAGGAGGCTTCTCTCGCCACGCAGGCTCCGACGAGCGCGAGGGAGGTGGTGTCCTTCACCAGCCCAGGGGAAGCCTCCGGCGAACGGCGAGACAACCCATAGCCAGACGCACGCAGGCCCAGTACATCCCGCGCCTGATCTCTGCCCCCGCGCCATGCCCAATCTTGGCCGGATTCAGTGGGATGGTGGGGAACGGACATCATCCCCCAGTCGCGGTGTCGATTCAGGGGTCGATTGCCGTCACCGAAGGAGCGACGCAGTCGATTTGAGCCGACCTGAGAACAGAGGTCAACGGCATCGTCGGCGAGGTCCTAGATTCGAGCATACGCGTCTCAATCCTGTGGGAGGTGAGGTTCTTGCTCTCCATCTCCTATCGGTTTATCTCTCCACCTCCCAAAAAAATGCTAATTTCTGCTCGATCGGATGCAATGCTTGTCAGTTTTTACTACTCCAACGGAGCCGACTAGTCAATGCTGGCCTATTTATTCATTCTAAGATTGGTTCAGTTCAGTTCGCAGCGGCGTCGGTGGCGTCGGAAGACTCGTCCACCATCGCGAGCGGTGGGAGCGACAAGTGCGGCGTGGTGCAGAGCTTCACCCCCTCCACCCCGCAGGCCACCGCCATGGCCAACAGCTACCGCTCAGCCAAGCGGCATAAGGGAATCCCGCACAGCTCGTCCTTCGGTAGCCTCATGCTGGACTTCACAGATTTGTTTTGTATTGATTGATGTGTGAAGAAATGCTGATTTATAGGGATTTAACCGGTCCTAATTACAGAAATTAGCGTCTTCCGGTCCGGCCGAAGATTAGTGTTGGACAAGAAGTAAAGTATCATTTTCCTCTTCTCTCTCCATAGGACGCATGCATTTTTTTAGCAGGATTTTTGTCAAGATGAGCACGAAGAGTGAGAGAGAGACGATTGATAATCAGAGATATTTGTGTCCGTACCGGGCCCACAGGTCGTGAAAGGAGTGGAGATAATCATCTCACGGCACAACTAACACCGTTGGACATGTGTCAGTCTCTCACCGCGTGCTCACGTACCCATGTGATCACCGAGCTTCATTCGAACATGTATATCATCTATATACACCTGAGCTAGACTTTCTAGTCTTTTTCTTTCTTTCTGCCAAAATATCCTTTTGTAGTTTCTCTTTTAGTTTTCCTCATTCTCAGAAAACACTTCACTTTCAATAACTTCTAGGTCATTTGGTCAAATACCAATAACCTTGAGGTTCTTATTTTGAAGTTGATCATCATATGACAAGTGTTTCAGATTTCACTATTAGTAACTTTGTAATATGATGAACAATTTCACTCATAATTTTATCCATCATATCATGATGACTTTTCCGAGACCATGTCTGTACATGCTAGGCTCGTAAAGTTTAACCTCAGTATTCGCATGTGCAAATCTGGTTTGCGCCCGTTGTATGCACACGTAGAATCTATACCCTAGTATTCAAAATGACGAGTCTTTAGCAACGGTGCATACTAAGGACGATTACTTCATGGATATGCGAATATCGTTAGTGCCCCAATAGTTGGAGGATTGGGACGCCTTGCGTCTTCAACCTTCGTACATTCCCATAAAACTTATGAGTTTATGTAGTCTCACCAAATTATATTCTATCATCTTGCAATAAGGTCTTAGATATCACATATATCTCATACCTTTGATTATTTCTGAAAACTAAAATTTTCAGCTCCTTACTTTTCAAACAGATTTGAACTTCAAGTTTCACGGAGACAAGATAACTTTAGGTACTAATTGAAACCATAGCTCTCTGAATCAACAATGTGAGGTTTACTAAAAGTTTGCAATAGGACTTAATCATTTATTGATTCTTTAACAATACGGTACCAGTCCGTAAAGTTTCTTGTCAGATTTTAACAGTATTTCTATCTCAATTACAAGACTAGCGCATGGTAGAAAACGGATGCCAATACTACAAAATTAATTCAAAATACTACTCAGACTATGTTTATGATAATTAGTTCAAGTTTTAATCTAATTACTAATGAACTCCCACTTAATACAACATCCCTCATAGTTGTTAAGTGGTACACGATCCACATCCACTACACCAAAACCGATCATCACGTGAGATGATGTAGCTTCAATGGTGAACATCAACATGTTGATCATATCATCCATATGACTCGTGTTCAACCTTTCGGTTTCCGTTGTCCCGAGGCCATGTCTGTACATGCTAGGCTCGTCAAGCAAACCCAAGTATTCCGCGTGTGCAACATGGCTTACACCCGTTGTATGTGAACGTTGATTCTATCACATCCGATCATCACGAGATGCTTCGAAAAGACGAACTATATCAACGATGCATACGAGGGGAGAACACTTTATTATCTTGATATTAATGTGAGGGATCATCTTATAATGCTACCGTCGCATTCTAAGCAAAATAAGATGCATAAAGGATTAACATCACATGCAATTCATATGTGATATGATATGGCCCTTTAGTCTTTGCGCCTTCGATCTTCATCTCCAAAGCACGGACATGATCTCCATCATCAACGGGCATGATCTCCATCATCGTCGGCGTAGCGTCAAGGTCCATGGCGCCGTCTTCATGGTTGTTCACCTCATGTAGCAACTATTACAACTACTTTGAAATACTACTCAACATGAAATTTAAAGACAACCATAAGGCTCCTGCCGGTTGCCACAATACAATAATGATCATCTCATACATATTCATCATCACATCATGGCCATATCACATCACCAAACCCTGCAAAAACAAGTTAGACGTCTCTAATTTGGTTTGCATATTTTACGTGGTTTAGGGTTTTCGAGTGAGATCTAATCTACCTACGAACATGAACCACCATGGTGATACTAGTGTTGTCAATAGAAGAGCAAATGGAATCTTCACTATAGTAGGAGAGACAGACACCCGCAAAGCCACTTATGCAATACAAGTTGCATGTCGAGCGTGGAGCAAATCTCATGAACACGGTCATGTAAAGTTAGCCCGAGCCGCTTCATCCCACTATGCCACAAAGATGCAAAGTACTCAAACTAAAGACAACAAAGCATCAACGCCCACAAAACAATTGTGTTCTACTCGTGCAACCATCTATGCATTGACCTGGCTCTGATACCACTGTAGGGATACGTAGCATAGAAAACAAAAATTTTCCTACCGCGAGAACGCAATCCAAGCCAAGATGCAATCTAGAAGATGGGAGCAACGAGGGGATGAACGAGACTAACCCTTGAATATTTCCAAAGCCTACAAGAGGAGGCTCTCGTTGCTGCGGTAGACGATCACTTGCCGCTTTCAAAAGCGCGTAGAAGATCTTGATGGTGCCACAATCGGGCAACACCTCCGTACTCGGTCACACGTTCGGTGTTGATGAAGACGACGTCCTTCTCCCCGTTCCAGCGGGCAGCGGAAGTAGTAGATCCTCCTCGGAATCCCGGCAGCACGACGGCATGGTGGCGGTGGTGGTGGAGATCTCCGACAGAGCTTCGCCTAAGCTATGTGGGAGAGAGAGGGAGGAGGGAACCGCTAGGGTTTCTGGGAGAGGGGGCTCTTGGGGGGTGCGGCCATGGTGGTCTTGGTGTGGCCGGCCAGCCCCTCCCCTCTTTATATAGGTGGAAGCCCCAAGGATTAGGTCAAAAGTCTCCGAATAAGACCCCAACATAAAACCTTCCATATGACCAAACCTAGGGGGAGTGGGACCCCCCCTTTCCTTTGGTGGGGTGGCCGGCCACCATGGGGAGGAGTCCACTTGGGACTCCTCATCCCTTAGGCTGGCCGGCCAAGGTGGGTGGAGTCCCTTCCATGCTGATTTCTTTCGGACTCTTCTAGAACCTTCTAGAACCTTCCAGAGAAAATACCGGATCATTTTCAAACCTAGAAAATGACTTCCTATATATGAATCTTATTCTCCGGACCATTCTGGACCTCCTCGTGATGTCCTGGATCCCATCCGAGACTCCAAACAAAACTTCGAACTCCATTCCATATTTCCATATCTACTTAAACGACATCAAACCTTAAGTGTGTCACCCTACGGTTCGCGAACTATGTAGACATGGTTGAGACTTCTCTCCGACCAATAACCAATAGCGGGATCTGGAGATCCATATTGGCTCCCACATATTCAACGATGACTTTAGTGATCGACTGAACCATTCACATATGATACCGCGATTCCCTTTGTCACGCGATTTTTTACTTGTCCGAGGTTTGATCATCGGTATCTCTATACCTTGTTCAACCTCGTCTCCTGACAAGTACTCTTTACTCGTACCGTGGTATGTGGTCTCTTATGAACCATTCATATGCTTGCAAGCTAATATAGAAGACATTCCACCGAGAGGGCCCAGAGTATATCTATCCGTCATCGGGATGGACAAATCCCACTGTTGATCCATATGCCTCAACTCATACTTTCCGGATACTTAATCCCACCTTTATAACCACCCATTTACGCAGTGGCGTTCGATGTAATCAAAGTATCTTTCCGGTATAAGTGATTTACATGATCTCATGGTCGAAAGGACTTGGTAACTATGTAACGAAAGCTTATAGCAAATAACTTAATGACGTGATCATATGCTACGCTTAATTGGGTGTGTCCATTACATCATTCATATAATGACATAACCTTGTTATTAATAACATCCAATGTTCATGATCATGAAACTATGATCATCTATTAATAAACAAGCTAGTTATACAAGAGGCTTACTAGGGACTCCTTGTTGTTTACATAACACACATGTATCAATGTTTCGGTTAATACAATTATAGCATGGTATGCAAACATTATCATAAACACAAGGATATATTATAATAACCATTTTATTATTGCCTCTTGGGCATATCTCCAACATCTGCTTCCGGGGTAGACCATGCTACTTAGACTACTCATAGTGGGAGTAACTAAGGAGTATTAACATAGAGCTACATGCATTTCCAACTAGGCAAATTGATGACATGACATGATATTAAATGAAGAAAGAGATGGTTGTGGTAAGTGGTAACTAGCTATGTTACCATAACACTTTTCAAGATAGAATGAGTCTACATGCTAACTAATACACTCATGCATGATAGTACTACATCTAAGTTACTATGTATTATGAAGGTAGTAACATAGAGTAGTGTCATATGCATCCGGAAATTCAATTTGGCTCCCGGGTGCATATGCTCCCTCTACCAAAAAAATCATATTTTAAAATGTCGAAAAAAATTAGCAAATTTTTTTACATGTACATATTCATAATATATGTTCGTTCGTCAAGTTTCACGAAAAACCAATATTTTTTGTGTTCTATGTAAAAAAGAGAAAACTTATCTTGTGAAAAGCATTATTTTTAGTACTGAGTTTTATCTTTTTACACACGTCACATGACTAGTCGATTTTTTATGAAACAACTTTGTAAGCGCGTAGCACGAGAAGATGTACATGTCAATTTTTTGTTTCAATTTTTGAAATTCAAAATATGTGTAAGATGCATTTCAAAATAGACGGAGCATATGCACCCATGTTTCAAAACACCACTCCCGCATGCGCATGACACTACTATATGTTACTCCCCACTATGACCAGAAAGAAAGTCTTAGTAGCTCTGTTCAGCAATTTAAGGCCAGGGGTCCCATCAAGTCATCATCATAAAATCATTTACACCCAAGTTCCCCAAAGTCTAATTCAAAAACGCGTCTGAAATATTTCGGATTCATTTTGCAGGGGGGTGCCTCTTAACTGACATTTTGAACTTTGCTACAGTAGAAGCAATATAAGTACTAGAAAAATTGTAGACCGGCGTAGTGCCTCTGTTCAAGAATCCAAGGCCTACGGTCACATTTAGTCATAATCACAACCAAAATCAGTTCCCATGTACTATCTCCTAAAAAAACTTAAATTCAAAAACGCGTAGCGAATATTTTGGATTTTATTGGCGGGTGATTGTAGCGCTTGACAGATATTTTCAATTTAGCAGGCGCTAAAAAAATACTGTACTAAAAAATTTGGTAGCTTACTGTAGTACTACCTCCTTTCAGGGATACAAGGACAAGGACCCATCAACTAAAATAATGTATGAAAATGGTCACCAATGGGCCAACTAATACTTATGCTTTTCCCATGCAGCGCAATATAAAAAATACTACAAATCAGATTAAACCTTGATTAAATATTGGTGCATCCAATCCATTCAGTTTTCATTAAATCCACATCACCAAGGAAACAACCACCAGGTACATAACAAGTGCAGATAGAAGCACCAACAAAATAGTTCAGCATCACAAACCCTTTCACACAACCAAGGGACACCTTTGACTGTCAGTGTTCACTGTGGTATTCAGCATCTCCCACACTTTCTCAGGATGTTGCCCAGGTGTGCTTGACTTGCTTCTAATCCTGCAGTTATACGGTGGATGACTACTCTTTGTGCAACCACTATTGCTCGTTCCTCTTTGAGTTGTTCCTCGAGAACATAAAAAGACAATGACTTGGACCTCAACCTGCGCTTGGGCTTTGACTTGGACTTGGACCTCAACTAATTAGTTGTGAACCTAGCATTACGCAGGAATGTGTTGTTGGCTATACCATGACATTGTAGTACCTTGGAAAATGAATTCAGACATTCTTCCTGGGTTTTTTCTATACCATCTTTCTTTGGTTTTGCCAGCTCCACTTTCATGCCAGACTGAGGAGTTTTCAGTTGTTACACATGTGTAAGAGAAGAGATTATAATGTGAAGACATGTGTATGAACTACCTCTAATAATCCTACAAACTGGCATGGCTGATTACCGCATATACATTTTAGTAAGAGTATGTTACATCATATTGACATGTCTTCTATTGCTAACACGTAATAGCAGGACTATAAAAATATGCATGGATCCATGCGTATTATTCTTAATGTGCATGATATTGCTGAGAAGTATATAAGTGAATGAGCTATATACATTGTAAGTCCCACAACTTGTCATTAACGTGCAAATTAGTCCCACGACTTGAAAAATGTGAATCAGTAGTACCACAACTTGTATTGAAGGAGCAAATAGGTCCCAAATCAATCGAAAGCTGACATGTGGCATTGTATCTTTTGCAAAATAACCTCTCAATAATTTTCTCTTTCTCAAGCTGCCTCAACATACAGGTCCCACATGTCAGTTAAAGGAAGAAACTATTATTAAAAATGAATTGTGCAGGCTGGGATTCGAACCCTCCAGAGATGACTATGATTCTGCCCAAACTCCCCAGCCATTAGAGCCAACAATGTTTTGTGACAAGTATGAGGTCATAATATATTACAAACAGAGGACAGTTGGTTCTGAACTCGCCGGCCTCTTTTTTCAAGGAACGTGGCTGGCTTCTTCATGCAGATGTGTGCCCTAGCTCCATCACTCCCTGCGCGAGGTGGCCGAAGAATGGGCACCCGGTGGTGTTGGGTCGCTTCGCTTTCGAGCGGATGATGTTTGTGTGTATGCGCGCCAGTACCCTATCGCTGAGCTGCTCTTCATGTCGTGGTATGCTGTCGCACATAACATGTGCCCAAGCCGTGGTTTGTTGTCGAGGCAATAACCCTGACCTCTACTACGGCGTGTGTTTTTCTCGAGAGAGAGCAAGGATAGAGGGAAAGTATGCACAACACAGTGTGTGAGGACTAGCATCCATGGCGTACCATACCCAGCCTATGACGCAACAGAGGAGCCACCGCAAGGGCGGCGCTAGCCGCCGCCATCTCCGCCCGCTTCTTCGCCAACTCCTCCCTAGCCTCGGCGAACTCGGCCCGGAGTTCTGCCCTGGCGTCGGCGATTTCTGTCTTGCCCACTGATACGTCTCCGACGTATCGATAATTTCTTATGTTCCATGCCACATTATTGATGATATCTACATGTTTTATGCATACTTTATGTCATTATTATGCGTTTTCCGGAACTAACCTATTGACGAGATGCCGAAGGGCCAGTTGCTGTTTTCTGCTGTTTTTGGTTTCAGAAATCCTAGTAAGGAAATATTCTCGGAATCGGACGAAATCAACGCCCAGGGTCCTATTTTTCCAGGAAGCTTCCAGAAGTCCGAAGGGGAAACGAAGTGGGGCCACGAGGTGGGGACACAGTAGGGCGGCGCGGCCCAAGCCCTGGCCGCGCCGGCCTAGTGTGTGGCCCCACCAGGACTCCACCGACCTTGCCCTTCCGCCTACTTAAAGTCTCCGTTGCGAAAACCCTACCACATTCGACGAAACCAGAGAAAACCTTCCAGAGCCGCCGCCATCGCGAAGCGAAGATCTGGGGGACAGGAGTCTCTGTTCCGGCACGCCGCCGGGACGGGGAAGTGCCCCCAGAAGGCTCCTCCATCGACACCACCGCAATCTTCATCAACGCTGCTATCTCCCATGAGGAGGGAGTAGTTCCCCATCGAGGCTCGGGGCTGTACCGGTAGCTATGTGGTTCATCTCTCTCCTATGTGCTTCAATACAATAATATCATGAGCTGCCTTACATGATTGAGATTCATATGATGATGCTTCATTATGCTAGTCAAGTGGGTTTTACTTATGTGATCTCTGGAGACTCCTTGTCCCACGTGTGTAAAGGTGACAGTGTGTGCACCGTGTGGGTCTCTTAGGCTATATTTCACAGAATACTTATTCACTGTTATGAATGGCATAGTGAAGTGCTTATTTATATCCCTTTATGATTGCAATGTGTTTTGTATCACAATTTATCTGTGTGCTACTCTAGTGATGTTATTAAAGTAGTTTATTCCTCCTGCACGGTGTAATGGTGACAGTGTGTGCATCGTGTAGTACTTGGCGTAGGCTATGATTGTGATCTCTTGTAGATTATGAAGTTAACTATTGCTATGATAGTATTGATGTGATCTATTCCTCCTTTCGTAGTGTGAAGGTGACAGTGTGCATGCTATGTTAGTACTTGGTTTGGTTATGTTGATCTGTTATGCACTCTAAGGTTATTTAAATATGAACATTGAATATTGTGGAGCTTGTTAACTCCGGCATTGAGGGTTCGTGTAATCCTACACAGTTAGTGGTGTTCATCATCCAACAAGAGGGTGTAGAGTCTAGCATCTATCTATTTATTCTGTTATGTGATCAATGTTGAGAGTGTCCACTAGTGAAAGTATGATTCCTAGGCCTTGTTCCTAAATACTGCTATCGCTGCTTGTTTATCGTTTTATCGCATCTTTACTTCCTGCAATATTACTACCATCAATCGCACGCCAAAGAAGCACTTTTCTGGCGCCGTTACTACTGCTCATATTCATTCATACCACTTGTATTTCACTATCTCTTCGCCGAACTAGTGCACCTATTAGGTGTGTTGGGGACACAAGAGACTTCTTGCTTTGTGGTTGCAGGGTTGCATGAGAGGGATATCTTTGACCTCTTCCTCCCTGAGTTCGATAAACCTTGGGTGATCCACTTAAGGGAAACTTGCTGCTGTTCTACAAACCTCTGCTCTTGGAGGCCCAACATTGTCTACAAGAATAGAAGCACCCGTAGACATCAAGCACTTTTCTGGCGCCGTTGCCGGGGTGGAAAGGTAAAATGCACTCATACTCCGGTCCCAGGTAACTAAGTACTTTTCTGTTGCCATTGTGTGTGTGCTCGGAGCTATTTCCTTTAGATCCTGCAATTGCATCTTTTTGTTTCTTGTTTACACTAGTTAGGCATAATGGACAACAATGAGCTTCTTATTCTATTTCCTGATTTAAGACATGGATGGTTTGATGCAAAACTTAAAAAACCTATGGAACATATTAGTATGAACACTTTGAACACCATTGTTGCTAATGATATGGAAAATTCTAAGCTTGGGGAAGCTGGCTTTGATGAGCATGATATTTTTAGTCCCCCAAGCATTGAGGAGAAAATTTACTTTGATGATACTTTGCCTCCTATTTATGATGATTATAATGATAGTGGTCTTTTGGTGCCGCCTACTATGGAGGATAAGTTTAATTATGATTACAATATGCCTCCTATATTTGATGATGAGAATAATAATGATAGCTACTTTGTTGAATTTGCTCCCACTACAACTAGTAAAATTGATTATGCTTATGTGGAGAGTAATGATACTTTTATGCATGAGAATAAGAATGCTTTATGTGATACTTAAATTGTTGAGTTTGTTCATGATGCCTCTGAAAGTTATTATGAGAGAGGAAAATATGGTTGTAGAAATTTTCATGTTACTAAAACACCTCTCTATATGCTGAAATTTTTGAAGTTACACTGGTTTTATCTTTCTATGCTTGTTACTTTGCTCTTCATGAACTTGTTTATTTACAAGATTCCTATGCATAGGAAGCATGTTAGGCTTAAATGTGTTTTGAATTTTCTTTTTGATGCTCTCTTTTGCTTCAACTCCTCTTTCTTGCGAGTGCATCATTAAAATTGCTGAGCCCATCTTAATGGCTATAAAGAAAGCACTTCTTGGGAGATAACCCATGTGTTTATTTTGCTACAGTACTTTTGTTTTATATTTGAGTCTTGGAAGTTGTTACTACTGTAGCAACCTCTTCTTATCTTTATTTTATTGCATTGTTGTGCCAAGTAAAGTCTTTGATAGTAAAGTCAATACTAGATTTGGATTACTGCGCAGAAATAGATTTCTTGCTGTCACGAATCTGGGCAGAATTCTCTGTAGGTAACTCATAAAAATCTGCCAATTTACATGCGTGATCCTCAGATATGTACGCAACTTTCATTCAATATGGGAATTTTCATCTGAGCAAGTCTGGTGCCACTTTAAAATTCGTCTTTACGGACTGTTCTGTTTTGACAGATTCTGCCTTTTATTTCGCATTGCCTCTTTTGTTATGTGGGATGGATTCCTTTGTTCCATTGACTTCCAATAGCTTTGGGCAATGTCCAGAAGTGTTAAGAATGATTGTGTCACCTCTGAACATGTGAATTTTTATTATGCACTAACCCTCTAATGAGTTTGTTTCGAGTTTGGTGTGAAGGAAGTTTTCAAGGGTCAAGAGAGGAGGATGATATACTATGATCAAGAAGAGTGAAGAGTCTAAGCTTGGGGATGCCCCCGTGGTTCATCCCTGCATATTTCAAGAATACTCAAGCGTCTAAGCTTGGGGATGCCCAAGGCATCCCCTTCTTCATCGACAACTTATCAGGTTTCTTTTCTTGAAACTATATTTTTATTCAGTCACATCTTATGTACTTTACTTGGAGCGTCTGTATGCTTTTGTTTGTGTTTTTGTTTGAATAAATCCTTGTGTGGGAGAGAGACACGCTCCGCTGGTTCGTATGAACACATGTGTTCTTAGCTTTTAATGTTCATGACGAAGGTTGAAACTGCTTCGTTCATTGTTATATGGTTGGAAACGGGAAATGCTACATGTAGTAATTGGTAAAATGTCTTGGATAATGTGATACTTGGCAATTGTTGTGCTCATGTTTAAGCTCTTGCATCATGTACTTTGCACTCATTAATGAAGAACTATATAGAGCTTGTTAAAATTTGGTTTGCATGATTGTTCTCTCTAATTCTAGATATTTTCTGGTAAAGGTGTTTGAACAACAAGGAAGACGATGTAAAGTCTTATAATGCTTACAATATGTTCATATGTGAGTCTTGCTGCACCGTTTTATACTTGAGTTTGCTTCAAACAACCTTGCTAGCCTAGCCTTGTATTGAGAGGAATTCTTCTCGTGCATCCAAATCCTTGAGCCAAAAACTATGCCATTTGTGTCCACCATACCTACCTACTACATGGTATTTCTCTGCCATTCCAAGCAAATACTTCATATGCTACCTTTAAACAATTCAAAAGCTATTACCTCTTATTTGTGTCAATGTTTTATAGCTCATGAGGAAGTATGTGGTGTTTTATCTTTCGATCTTGTCATTTACTTTTGACAGACTTTCACAATGGACTAGTGGCTTCCTCCGCTTATCCAATAATTTTGCAAAAAGAGCTGGCAATGGGGTTCCCAGCCCCAATTAATTAACTTGCATTAATAATTCTCTTCACATGTTTTGCTCTGATTCATCAGTAAGCAACTTAATTTTGCAAATAGACACTCCTCCATGGTATGTGAAATGTTGGAAGGCACCCGAGGATTCGGTTAGCCATGGCTTGAGAAAGCAAAGGTTGGGAGGAGTGTCATCCATAAATAAAAAAATGAAACTAAAATACATGTGTAAACAAAAGAGAAGAGGGATGATCTACCTTGCTGGTAGAGATAACGTCCTTCATGTGAGCCGCTCTTGAAAGTCTGGTTGATGAGGTAGTTAGAGTACCCGCTACCATTCGTTGACAACAACAAACACCTCTCAAAACTTTACTTTTATGCTCTCTATATGATTTCAAAACTTAAAAAGCTCTAGCACATGATTTAATCCCTGCTTCCCTCTGCGAAGGACCATTCTTTTACTTTATGTTGAGTCAGTTTACCCACTTCTTTCTATCTTAGAAGCAAACACTTGTGTAAACTGTGTGCATTGATTCTTACATGTTTACCTATTGCACTTGTTATATTGCTTTATGTTGACAACTATCCATGAGATATACATGTTACACGTTGAAAGCAATTGCTGAAACTTAATCATCCTTTGTGTTGATTCAATGCTTTCTACTAAGAATTTATTGCTTATGAGTTAACTGTTATGCAAGACTTATTGATGCTTGTCTTGAAGTACTATTCATGAAAAGTCTTTGCTTTATGATTCATTTGTTTACTCATGTCATTACCATTGTTTTGATCGCTGCATTCATTACATATGCTTACAATAGTATGATCAAGGTTATGATGGCATGTCACTCCAGAAATTATCTTTGTTATCGTTTACCTGCTCGGGACGAGCAGGAACTAAGCTTGGGGATGCTGATACGTCTCCGACGTATCGATAATTTCTTATGTTCCATGCCACATTATTGATGACATCTACATGTTTTATGCATACTTTATGTCATTATTATGCGTTTTCCGGAACTAACCTATTGACGAGATGCCGAAGGGCCAGTTGCTGTTTTCTGCTGTTTTTGGTTTCAGAAATCCTAGTAAGGAAATATTCTCGGAATCGGACGAAATCAACGCCCAGGGTCCTATTTTTCCATGAAGCTTCCAGAAGTCCGAAGGGGAAACGAAGTGGGGCCACGAGGTGGGGACACAGTAGGGCGGCGCGGCCCAAGCCCTGGCCACGCCGGCCTAGTGTGTGGCCCCACCAGGACTCCACCGACCTTGCCCTTCTGCCTACTTAACGTCTCTGTTGCGAAAACCCTACCACGTTCGACGAAACCAGAGAAAACCTTCCAGAGCCGCCGCCATCGCGAAGCCAAGATCTGGGCGACAGGAGTCTCTATTCCGGCACGCTGCCGGGACGGGGAAGTGCCCCCGGAAGGCTCCTCCATCGACACCACCGCCATCTTCATCAACGCTGCTGTCTCCCATGAGGAGGGAGTAGTTCCCAATCGAGGCTCGGGGCTGTACCAGTAGCTATGTGGTTCATCTCTCTCCTATGTGCTTCAATACAATAATCTCATGAGCTGCCTTACATGATTGAGATTCATATGATGATGCTTGTAATCTAGATGTCATTATGCTAGTCAAGTGGGTTTACTTATGTGATCTCCGGAGACTCCTTGTGCCACATGTGTAAAGGTGACAGTGTGTGCACCGTGTGGGTCTCTTAGGCTATATTTCACAGAATACTTATTCACTGTTATGAATGGCATAGTGAAGTGCTTATTTATATCCCTTTATGATTGCAATGTGTTTTGTATCACAATTTATCTGTGTGCTACTCTAGTGATGTTATTAAAGTAGTTTATTCCTCCTGCACGGTGTAATGGTGACAGTGTGTGCATCGTGTAGTACTTGGCGTAGGCTATGATTGTGATCTCTTGTAGATTATGAAGTTAACTATTGCTATGATAGTATTGATGTGATCTATTCCTCCTTTCGTAGTGTGAAGGTGACATTGTGCATGCTATGTTAGTACTTGGTTTGGTTATGTTGATCTGTTATGCACTCTAAGGTTATTTAAATATGAACATTGAATATTGTGGAGCTTGTTAACTCTGGCATTGAGGGTTCGTGTAATCCTACACAGTTAGTGGTGTTCATCATCCAACAAGAGGGTGTAGAGTCTAGCATCTATCTATTTATTCTGTTATGTGATCAATGTTGAGAGTGTCCACTAGTGAAAGTATGATCCCTAGGCCTTGTTCCTAAATACTGCTATCGTTGCTTGTTTACTGTTTTACTGCATCTTTACTTCCTGCAATATTACTACCATCAATCGCACGCTGACAAGCACTTTTCTGGCGCCGTTACTACTGCTCATATTCATTCATACCACTTGTATTTCACTATCTCTTCACCGAACTAGTGCACCTATTAGGTGTGTTGGGGACACAAGAGACTTCTTGCTTTGTGGTTGCAGGGTTGCATGAGAGGGATATCTTTGACCTCTTCCTCCCTGAGTTCGATAAACCTTGGGTGATCCACTTAAGGGAAACTTGCTGCTGTTCTACAAACCTCTGCTCTTGGAGGCCCAACATTGTCTACAAGAATAGAAGCACCCATAGACATCAAGCACTTTTCTGGCGCCGTTGCCGGGGTGGAAAGGTAAAAGGCACTCATACTCTGGTCCCAGGTAACTAAGTACTTTTCTGTTGCCATTGTGTGTCTGCTCGGAGCTATTTCCTTTAGATCCTGCAATTGCATCTTTTTGTTTCTTGTTTACACTAGTTAGGCATAATGGACAACAATGAGCTTCTTATTCTATTTCCTGATTTAAGACATGGATGGTTTGATGCGAAACTTAAAAAACCTATGGAACATATTAGTATGAACGCTTTGAACACCATTGTTGCTAATGATATGGAAAATTCTAAGCTTGGGGAAGCTGGCTTTGATGAGCATGATATTTTTAGTCCCCCAAGCATTGAGGAGAAAATTTACTTTGATGATACTTTGCCTCCTATTTATGATGATTATAATGATAGTGGTCTTTTGGTGCCGCCTACTATGGAGGATAAGTTTAATTATGATTACAATATGCCTCCTATATTTGATGATGAGAATAATAATGATAGCTACTTTGTTGAATTTGCTCCCACTACAACTAGTAAAATTGATTATGCTTATGTGGAGAGTAATGATACTTTTATGCATGAGAATAAGAATGCTTTATGTGATACTTAAATTGTTGAGTTTGTTCATGATGCCTCTAAAAGTTATTATGAGAGAGGAAAATATGGTTGTAGAAATTTTCATGTTACTAAAACACCTCTCTATATGCTGAAATTTTTGAAGTTACACTGGTTTTATCTTTCTATGCTTGTTACTTTGCTCTTCATGAACTTGTTTATTTACAAGATTCCTATGCATAGGAAGCATGTTAGGCTTAAATGTGTTTTGAATTTTCTTTTTGATGCTCTCTTTTGCTTCAACTCCTCTTTCTTGCGAGTGCATCATTAAAATTGCTGAGCCCATCTTAATGGCTATAAAGAAAGCACTTCTTGGGAGATAACCCATGTGTTTATTTTGCTACAGTACTTTTGTTTTATATTTGAGTCTTGGAAGTTGTTACTACTGTAGCAACCTCTCCTTATCTTTATTTTATTGCAATGTTGTGCCAAGTAAAGTCTTTGATAGTAAAGTCAATACTAGATTTGGATTACTGCGCAGAAATAGATTTCTTGCTGTCACGAATCTGGGCAGAATTCTCTGTAGGTAACTCATAAAAATCTGCCAATTTACGTGCGTGATCCTCAGATATGTACGCAACTTTCATTCAATTTGGGAATTTTCATCTGAGCAAGTCTGGTGCCACTTTAAAATTCGTCTTTACGGACTGTTCTGTTTTGACAGATTCTGCCTTTTATTTCGCATTGCCTCTTTTGTTATGTGGGATGGATTCCTTTGTTCCATTGACTTCCAGTAGCTTTGGGCAATGTCCAGAAGTGTTAAGAATGATTGTGTCACCTCTAAACATGTGAATTTTTATTATGCACTAACCCTCTAATGAGTTTGTTTCGAGTTTGGTGTGAAGGAAGTTTTCAAGGGTCAAGAGAGGAGGATGATATACTATGATCAAGAAGAGTGAAGAGTCTAAGCTTGGGGATGCCCCCGTGGTTCATCCCTGCATATTTCAAGAAGACTCAAGCGTCTAAGCTTGGGGATGCCCAAGGCATCCCCTTCTTCATCGACAACTTATCAGGTTTCTTTTCTTGAAACTATATTTTTATTCAGTCACATCTTATGTACTTTACTTGGAGCGTCTGTGTGCTTTTGTTTGTGTTTTTGTTTGAATAAATCCTTGTGTGGGAGAGAGACACGCTCCGCTGGTTCGTATGAACACATGTGTTCTTAGCTTTTAATGTTCATGACGAAGGTTGAAACTGCTTCGTTCATTGTTATATGGTTGGAAACGGGAAATGCTACATGTAGTAATTGGTAAAATGTCTTGGATAATGTGATACTTGGCAATTGTTGTGCTCATGTTTAAGCTCTTGCATCATGTACTTTGCACTCATTAATGAAGAACTATATAGAGCTTGTTAAAATTTGGTTTGCATGATTGTTCTCTCTAATTCTAGATATTTTCTGGTAAAGGTGTTTGAACAACAAGGAAGACGATGTAAAGTCTTATAATGCTTACAATATGTTCATATGTGAGTCTTGCTGCACCGTTTTATACTTGAGTTTGCTTCAAACAACCTTGCTAGCCTAGCCTTGTATTGAGAGGAATTCTTCTCGTGCATCCAAATCCTTGAGCCAAAAACTATGCCATTTGTGTCCACCATACCTACCTACTACATGGTATTTCTCTGCCATTCCAAGCAAATACTTCATATGCTACCTTTAAACAATTCAAAAGCTATTACCTCTTATTTGTGTCAATGTTTTATAGCTCATGAGGAAGTATGTGGTGTTTTATCTTTCGATCTTGTCATTTACTTTTGACAGACTTTCACAATGGACTAGTGGCTTCATCCGCTTATCCAATAATTTTGCAAAAAGAGCTGGCAATGGGGTTCCCAGCCCCAATTAATTAACTTGCATTAATAATTCTCTTCACATGTTTTGCTCTGATTCATCAGTAAGCAACTTAATTTTGCAAATAGACACTCCTCCATGGTATGTGAAATGTTGGAAGGCACCCGAGGATTCGGTTAGCCATGGCTTGAGAAAGCAAAGGTTGGGAGGAGTGTCATCCATAAATAAAAAAATGAAACTAAAATACATGTGTAAACAAAAGAGAAGAGGGATGATCTACCTTGCTGGTAGAGATAACGTCCTTCATGTGAGCCGCTCTTGAAAGTCTGGTTGATGAGGTAGTTAGAGTACCCGCTACCATTCGTTGACAACAACAAACACCTCTCAAAACTTTACTTTTATGCTCTCTATATGATTTCAAAACTTAAAAAGCTCTAGCACATGATTTAATCCCTGCTTCCCTCTGCGAAGGACCATTCTTTTACTTTATGTTGAGTCAGTTTACCCACTTCTTTCTATCTTAGAAGCAAACACTTGTGTAAACTGTGTGCATTGATTCTTACATGTTTACCTATTGCACTTGTTATATTGCTTTATGTTGACAACTATCCATGAGATATACATGTTACAAGTTGAAAGCAATTGCTGAAACTTAATCATCCTTTGTGTTGATTCAATGCTTTCTACTAAGAATTTATTGCTTATGAGTTAACTGTTATGCAAGACTTATTGATGCTTGTCTTGAAGTACTATTCATGAAAAGTCTTTGCTTTATGATTCATTTGTTTACTCATGTCATTACCATTGTTTTGATCGCTGCATTCATTACATATGCTTACAATAGTATGATCAAGGTTATGATGGCATGTCACTCCAGAAATTATCTTTGTTATCGTTTACCTGCTCGGGACGAGCAGGAACTAAGCTTGGGGATGCTGATACGTCTCCGACGTATCGATAATTTCTTATGTTCCATGCCACATTATTGATGATATCTACATGTTTTATGCATACTTTATGTCATTATTATGCGTTTTCCGGAACTAACCTATTGACGAGATGCCGAAGGGCCGATTCTTTTTCTGCTGTTTTTGGTTTCAGAAATCCTAGTAAGGAAATATTCTCGGAATCGGACGAAATCAACGCCCAGGGTCCTATTTTTCCATGAAGCTTCCAGAAGTCCGAAGGGGAAACGAAGTGGGGCCACGAGGTGCGGACACAGTAGGGCGGCGCGGCCCAAGCCCTGGCCGCGCCGGCCTAGTGTGTGGCCCCACCAGGACTCCACCGACCTTGCCCTTCTGCCTACTTAACGTCTCCGTTGCGAAAACCCTACCACGTTCGACGAAACCAGAGAAAACCTTCCAGAGCCGCCGCCATCGCGAAGCCAAGATCTGGGGGACAGGAGTCTCTGTTCCGGCACGCCGCCGGGACGGGGAAGTGCCCCCGGAAGGCTCCTCCATCGACACCACCGCCATCTTCATCAACGCTGCTGTCTCCCATGAGGAGGGAGTAGTTCCCAATCGAGGCTCGGGGCTGTACCGGTAGCTATGTGGTTCATCTCTCTCCTATGTGCTTCAATACAATAATCTCATGAGCTGCCTTACATGATTGAGATTCATATGATGATGCTTGTAATCTAGATGTCATTATGCTAGTCAAGTGGGTTTACTTATGTGATCTCCGGAGACTCCTTGTCCCACATGTGTAAAGGTGACAGTGTGTGCACCGTGTGGGTCTCTTAGGCTATATTTCACAGAATACTTATTCACTGTTAGGAATGGCATAGTGAAGTGCTTATTTATATCCCTTTATGATTGCAATGTGTTTTGTATCACAATTTATCTGTGTGCTACTCTAGTGATGTTATTAAAGTAGTTTATTCCTCCTGCACGGTGTAATGGTGACAGTGTGTGCATCGTGTAGTACTTGGCGTAGGCTATGATTGTGATCTCTTGTAGATTATGAAGTTAACTATTGCTATGATAGTATTGATGTGATCTATTCCTCCTTTCGTAGTGTGAAGGTGACAGTGTGCATGCTATGTTAGTACTTGGTTTGGTTATGTTGATCTGTTATGCACTCTAAGGTTATTTAAATATGAACATTGAATATTGTGGAGCTTGTTAACTCTGGCATTGAGGGTTCGTGTAATCCTACACAGTTAGTGGTGTTCATCATCCAACAAGAGGGTGTAGAGTCTAGCATCTATCTATTTATTCTGTTATGTGATCAATGTTGAGAGTGTCCACTAGTGAAAGTATGATCCCTAGGCCTTGTTCCTAAATACTGCTATCGCTGCTTGTTTACTGTTTTACTGCATCTTTACTTCCTGCAATATTACTACCATCAACTGCACGCCAGCAAGCACTTTTCTGGCGCCGTTACTACTGCTCATATTCATTCATACCACTTGTATTTCACTATCTCTTCGCCGAACTAGTGCACCTATTAGGTGTGTTGGGGACACAAGAGACTTCTTGCTTTGTGGTTGCAGGGTTGCATGAGAGGGATATCTTTGACCTCTTCCTCCCTGAGTTCGATAAACCTTGGGTGATCCACTTAAGGGAAACTTGCTGCTGTTCTACAAACCTCTGCTCTTGGAGGCCCAACACTGTCTACAAGAATAGAAGCACCCGTAGACATCACCCGCCAACAGGCGCTGACGCTCTAGCATGCTCCCTGCCGCCTCCGCCACCTCCCGGTCCAGCTGCTCGGCTCGAAATGCGTCAGCGGCTAGCTCCTCCTCCTCCGGGTGGACTTGGCAGCACATATGTACAACTTGATCACAACTAAGGTTATGCTCGACCATTGATGGATGCTAATGTTTAGGTTGAGGTGTGCCCGTCACCCCCGCCGGTGTCCACCATATATAGCCACGGCGGGGCGGGAAACGGCGTTGGTGCGCAGGTCGTTTCCCGCGTGCGCGAAACGCCGGCGAAATGCGCCAATCTGGTGGGCACGTGTGGGATCGACTGTCGTCGCGCGGGAACCGGTAATCGCCGGCGGCAGGCCTCGACGGGACGTTAAACCGCCGTTAACGACCTTGACGGTTTTTATGCTAAAAAAATGCGTCCGCACCGTTGGGATACCCCCGACGGAAACGGTCGTCCCGGCCCGTATGGCGACCGCGAGCCGACGGAAATGAACGCGTGCGGATAATTTGGGTGCTCCAAATACATCGACCTGTTAGAGAAGCCCTTAGTCATCAAAGGCGAGACAACTCATGGCAGAGTCCAGAGCATGCCATCGTCCGTGATGGTCTTGTGTTGGTCACGTTTAAAGTTTAACAGTATATTAAAATGTCTTCTACTTCGAATTTCAACAAAGAAATCTGTATTGCAGTGGTATAGTGGTGCGTGTTGTAGCAGGTGGTCACAAGTTCGAATCCCGCCTTTGGTTTTTGTTTCAGTTGTTTCTTATTGCACCGACAGGTGGGACTCCCATGGTCAGGCAGCACCAATGTCAATTGCGCCATAGAAAAAGGTGTGAAGGGTCTTTGTGCAAAAGTTACAACACCATGTGTCAGCTTCCGATTGGTTTGGGACCTGTTTGCTCCTTCAATACAAGTTGTGGTACTACGGATTCATATTTTTCAAGTTGTGGGACTAATTTCAACAAAGAAATCTGTATTGCAGTGGTATAGTGGTGCGTGTTGTAGTAGGTGGTCACAAGTTCGAATCCCGTCTTTGGTTTTTGTTTCAGTTGTTTCTTATTGCACCGACAGGTGGGACTCCCATGGTCAGGCAGCACCAATGTCAATTGCGCCATAGAAAAAGGTGTGAAGGGTCTTTGTGCAAAAGTTACAACACCATGTGTCAGCTTCCGATTGGTTTGGGACCTGTTTGCTCCTTCAATACAAGTTGTGGTACTACGGATTCACATTTTTCAAGTTGTGGGACTAATTTGCACGTTTAGGACAAGTTGTGGGACTTCCAGTGTATATAGCTCTAAGTGAATTGTACTAGCCCTTTCCACCAGTTCGGACATTTGGTTGTGTTGGCTAGTGCATGAAGCTTGACAGATATGACAAGATATTTCTGCATACAATTGAAACCATAACTGACATTAGTAGAGAATACTTACAATAACACTCTATGCAAAATGTCCAGTCAAACCATTTCTGCTCGTCTGGCACACCTTGAATTTCTCAAGTAGACTCATCTCTCTGTCTGTACTCTCACAGTATGCTTGCCTTGCATTCTGATATTTTCGTAAGAGAAAATATAAATTAGTTTCACAACCACGTCACATGCCGACATGCGACAATTGAAAGTTTTCAAAAAAAATATTATAAATAAAATAGAGACATCAATTTACGATGTATATTGTGCATCTATAAATTCTAAATGATTTACTAATTTAAATATAGCTGTACAGATAACATTTCTTACCATACAGTAGAGGTGTCCAATAAAGCTACGAGATCCTGTACGCTGTTGTAAACGTACATTATTACGAGCACGCATGTTACTTCGAGCGATGAACTACAAATGAAGACTTGTGAGACACATGCTTAAAAAGGAATCAATAATGTGATCTTGTCTCACTGTCTTCACAGAACATACCAAATTCTTTTGAGCAGACCAATACTCAACAAGATCACACCATTGATCATCGGTCATCTATAGTATAGGAGAGGTTGTTGGAATATCGCTAGGAGTCCTCCCAACAAATTATCTCATCTTTAGCCTATGGCGCTCCTGGCGCAACGCTAAAGAGAATATGCTCCTGATAACAGTGATTACATTCTTCATGTCATCATCAAACTCAAGACATGTCTGTTTACAACAATGGGAACCGTTCATGTGTTAGATAGCTAGCCAACAGCAAGCTAGAGGGCATGTAAACGAGCAACATGGTATTGTTTACGAAAATGACTTACATGTAACATGTGCAGTAAACCTTCAAAATGGGAAGGGGTGTTTACGTGTTGTTTCCATGAGTCTGACTTACATGTAATGAGAATTTGAGTCCTGACAAAAACGCCTGTGATCGATGCTATATTAGATGATTCTTGTGGATCCAGTGGTCTTCTGATACCTGCTATAACTGATGTGATGGGAAATCTTGTTCCCATTCAGTCAATCTTAGTTTTAAGTGATTTCAAAGTCGTTGGCCCCCTTCGTTTTCTTGGTCGTGGTGGAACTGAAAATTTAAGCATTACATCAAGCTATCAAGGTATTTATGTAAAGGAGCATGTAAGGGAATACGTACCTAATTCGGACCCACCATCATCTTTAAGGAAGAAGTTGTCTCTGGCAGGACCAAAGTTCGGCGGCCGATCGTGATTAGTTAGGTGTTGAGAACCTGCTGTTGAAACTGGGTCTGCTGTGAATTGTTCTTCGGTAACTGGATTGGCAACAGGTGGCTGGGGAACATGTGGTTTGGTATTTTCTCCGTCTACAGCTTTTGGACCAATCGATGTGGGGTTAGGTCGAAGCTTTTTATGTTGGTGTTTCGCATTATAATATTTTTTTGCCTGGTCATCATTTTCAACTAGATTAGAGTGACTCTGAGTCTGAGATCTTGTTTTTACTCTGTTCACTGCATTTGTTTGTGATCTGACATGACCAGCTTGAACCCTTTTTATTTTTAGGTGAGCTGTCAGCCATTGAGCTTCCTGTTGAACTATGTTCTTCACCTTGTTGGTATTTGAAACGTCCTTACATGAAGTCCCTGATGCCTGCCAGAGATAAACGGTACAATCAACAAAATCATATACATGGTTGATACGAATATGAAACATAAGAACAGCAAGCCAAGACATGATGAAACATATGTTATTATTATGTGTTAACTGAACATATCATAATGCTATAACTTGGGCTGGGTTGGAAAGATACATCACAGTTATTGAAGATGCAACAATAATGCCAATGAAAAGAGCGAGCAATCACCTTGGGGGGTGGAGTAGGGTGCTTGACAAGGGCATCCTCTTTACTCAGGTCTCCCTCAGACTCTTGTTCAGTAGGATCAAGTTCTGAATAAGAAAATTGATTGTTATCGATGGAGACAGGAGAGGGGTTTGATTGTTCACTGGTGATGCCTATATTTTCTCTTAGGCCCTCTTTGTACTCTAGTACAGTATCTTTAGCATGCATTAGAAAAAGTGCTAACGAGATTTATCATGGAACTTTGAGTAGAGCAGTAGAAGGGCAAATTAGTAGTAGCAAGTAGATGATAGCTCAAAAAGGAATAAAGCGTAGATCAAAAATAAATGATTTCCCTGTGCATGCCAATTGGTAAGCAGATGGCACACATTTATTTACAAGATTTATAAACATGCAGTTTAATAATGTCGACTAATCACTCTGTAGGCTTGACTTCTACTATAGTCATACCAGATAGCACCAAACAAATTGTAGGAAAAGTAAACTTGGAACCCCTAAAACAGATCGCACCAAACTGATGTTCGGAAATGAAATGCATAACGGAAGCGGCTACACACCAACCTTCGCATGGGGAGTGGATGGGTTTACGCTTTGGTTTCGCGCGGTGGACCGGTTGGGCGCGGGGTCTACCCATTTCACCGTGCGGTAGACCAGGGAGTCGGGAAGCAGATCCGACGCATCGGCGGAGGTGGACGGCGTCCCTGAGCAGGATCTGGTGCGGTGGGCGTCGGCTACGGTGGAGCACAAATGGTGCGGTGTGCGCCTTCGTCGGGGGAGCGGCTCCGACTTGCTTGACAATGTCTTCTCGGACACTACAGCGGCTGGTCAGGAGGCTGTGGTGGCGAGGTGGGACGGTGGTGCACTGCCGTCGTCGGGCGAGATGCTCCGATTCGGTGGGTGACGTGTGAGAGATGTGGGATTCTATGCCTGTGCCGGTGGTATGTTTTAATTGCTGGGGTGAGATTGGCCTTGGCCCGAATAAGAGAAGAACTGCTAGGGACGTTTTTGATGAAAGGATAAGATGGGAAATTCGAACATTTGAAAATTGGAGGCGGCAACCCGAGCTATTTTCGCCGGTGTTTTGGGGCTTCGACGAAAATGGTTTGGTGGATGCGTGAAAAAAAAATGGACGCGGTCCGACCCCATCAAGGTCTCATTTGTAAGCATGGGCGGTACGGAAGCCATCCTACCTTGATTTTTAGTGAATATCCATTCATATATATGTGTTTTTCTGAACATTTGAGTGCTTAAAACGGACTTCATATGACAAAGTTGCGCCTATTTTAGTGAACACTGCGTGGAGCCGATTTCGAAAAGAAAACATGGACTAGGTACCAAAAAACATCTATAGACTCGTTCTCCGCATTAAAAATATTGATGTATCATGGATCTTGGTATATGTAAAATAACCTTGAGCTATTCATTATCATACGCGGAGAATTGAAGACTTCAGATATTTCTTTATATTTGAAAGAAACGCCATGTTTCATCCGACAACATTTATCATCTCATTGAGTTGGCGTTGATTTTATATGTGGTGACGAAAACAACTGAGGCTCCTTTGATTTATAGGATTTAAATCCTACGGGAATTATTCTACACTATTGGTTATATTCATAGGGAACATATCCTATATGAATCTTGTACTGTCCTACAAATCCTATATGAACAAAACATTAGGTCACCCCTCATGGAAAAATCCCTTTGGTACAATCAAAGAAACTCATATTCCCATAGGATTCAAATAGACAAGATGTACATATGTTTTTCCTATCATATGACTTAAAGGACTCCTGAAATGGCTCAACAACAAAGATCATAAATTCCGAGTTGTGCATCGAGCAAAAGATATTGAAAATTCTTGATTGATCGAATTACAAAAAGATTTTCAAAATAACTAAAGTTTTGCCATTGATCACATAATTGGTAGGTATATAGGCTCTACTTATAATAAAATATGTTTCTGTTTATTGGGATTGCGTTAGAATTACATGCATCACAATGTCTCGGGACTATTTTGGTTTTTACCTCTTCTTTTAGAGTTCGCCCTATCTAAGATTATTTCCTACATTCACCAATGTTTGCAAGGAATGGCATGCAGTCGTTTCCCACCCTGTTTCGGAAAAAATGAAGAAAAAAGTGAACTTGTGGCTATAAAATGATAAGCTTGAATTTTGATAAGTTTTTTTTTTAAAAACTAGCTTCAATATGGCCTACCATTTTATATAAACAACCATGGGTCTTAACGAAAATGCCCAAGGTAAAATGTGCATTACCATTTTGGGGAAAGGTGCAATAATATTTCATTTTTTGTGGGAAACAAATTGTTGTTGTTTTTTTTGCCTTTTCTGAATAGCTAAAAAGGTGTCATCTTTTTCCATACATTCCATAATGTCATAGAACATAAGCATCCAGTGTCCAGATATAGCAACAATTCAGTATAAGACAATACTAACATGGTTTCCATAAAGTACTACTAACACATAAGAAAACAAAAGATCTAGATGATGACCCAAGAAACAACTTCCATGTATATAATAACAATCTATTGACCATATGGCGGCTTTTGCATCACCCTATCAAAATCATCTGCCTTCAAACACGAGAGAAGAATGTCGACACGTGCTTCAACATGTTCTAAGATCCTTTTGATGATCTCATGGACATCTGCATCACCCGAATTGGAATCAAAGTTGTTAGCCACTAGCTTCTGCTGAAAAAGAAACATCAGTGTTGAAGGCGTCGAGCTTAGGAGTCCCCACATTTCATTACTTGCAAGACCAAGATGATCAAATTCCCTTTACTTCATAAGAATGTCTGGATCGCTGGCACGATCGAAATCTTTGCTAGTACCCTCCTTTGGCCGAATTCAAATTTGCATCAGATCTTGGTGCCCATGCCTTTGGTACATTCGGGTAATTTTTTGCCAATATGTCGTGCATTGCACGTAGCGTCCTACTGTACAGGGGTACTTCTACATATCTTCTTCCAAATATAATTTAATTTATTTCAGTTTGGATTCAATTTGTTTCAAAATTGTCTGATATACCATTTGTATTGGTAGGAGATGCAGCTTTGAATTTTAATCATTGTTTCTAGGTGCCACACTTGCAGGGTACAGTCAAGGATTTTATCCAATGTTTCATGTCTTGACACATCCTTTTCGTAATGGAGGTTGAGACCCCCAGCCTCTGCATCAAAATGATGCACATGGATTTTTTTAGTATGGTATTCAACAAAATCTGATAAGATGCAAAAATCAAACCTTGGACAAATATGAAACATGCTCACTTGGGTAGAAAGCCAATCAAGCTAATACAAATTACATTGCAGAGTCCTTGCATGTTAAACTATATATTGCCAAACACCACATATATTAAGGGATGCATATTAATTTCGATACTACAACTTTTATGATAGAATATTTGTAACTACAAACGTTGTGGGCTGTGGCTGCCCTCCTCAATCTACTCACTTGTCTCATCGGCAACCGTCTCCACCTCTCTACATGCTCATATGGGTACACCTTCTTCACACCCGAAGAAGATTACTGGAGTTTCCTGTCATGCTCTGCCACTTGTAGTAGGTGTGCTCCTTTTTCAGAGATGAATTCTCTTTTAGGATGGAGATGTTCTCCTTTTTCAGAGATGAGTTCTCTTTTAGGATGGAGATGTTCTCCTTCGATAGAGATGAGTTCTCCTTTGATAGAGATGAGTGCTCATTCAAGAGTACGGCATACTCATTCCATAGCTTCACAGCACGGTTTACCAGATGTGCGTTCACATCTCGGAGCTTGGACGCATGGTCAATCAACTCGCGCGACTCATCCAGGAGCGACCGCCGGATTACTTGCAGAGACGCTTCATGTTGTCGTCCTTCATTAGATGGTAGATTCACAGAGCGACCCTGTGTGACACATGATATTATACTAATAAAGTGCAAGGGTGTAACTTCAATAGTAATATAGTACTCCGAAAGTTTGTAGGACTTAAACTTCAATACTCATAGTAATATGTACAAGCCTAACTTCAATAGTAATTGTAATATGTATAAATTTCAATTGCAATACTGTAGTAATATGAGTACTCCGGAGCTTGGAACAGTAAAGTTTCAAACTAAGAACGAAACATGAACTAATAAAGTTTGCCCTATGCATCAATCGATGGAGAGGCTGGATCTCCAGTTCGAAAGGGGGGAAAAAGACTGCAGTGAAGTTTGAAGTTTGCATTGAAATTCGAAAGTGGTAATGCAGCTAGTATTAGTGCAGTAGAAATCCTTTGTCCTTTGTTTGGTTGACGTGTTTTCACATGGTTCAGTGAGTAATATCTGGGTCTTTCTTAATAAGAACACATTTTATCTGTTTGGCGGGAGAGTATTGGACAGGATCAGAGTCGCGTGGATCCTCAGGAAACACTTCCACACACGTCGGGTGGACGTGGAACCGCAACACCTCTCTGCTCTCGCGTTTCTGGTCGTTGCACATACGTGCTCCGATTGCTGCTTCTCCTTCCAGGCCTCCACCCCGTTCTAGCATGGATCAGGCTGAGGGATTGATTCCAATGCAAAATTACAAGTCCTGAGGCCTGCTGGCATGGATTACGTGAATAGAAATCGGACGCTTCACTAATAAGGCCCAAGGAACCCCTCAAAAAATAAAACTAATAATGCCCCAGGCTAGGCTATCTCTCAGGTTGTCCTGATCTGCCGCAAATACTCATGCCAAAACATGGTGAATGAAGTATTTTGCACCAAATCCCCTCCGAATAATACTCAGCAGGGGGCTAACTAGTTTTAAACCAATGATTAAACTACATGAACCACTGACCTCGAAGCTCTTCTCCTTGGAGAGGACCGACTCCCCGGCGACGGCGAGGTTGTCTTGCAGCTGCAACAGGACTGTCACGTCTGAGCCCACGAAGAGGTCGTTGATCTGCTGCCGCATGGTGGGCACATCAAACTCAACGGCGAGGCCGCCATGCGCCTGCTTCAGCTGCTGTGAGGGGTGTGCGAGTTGGCGGCGAGGTCCTTTAGTTGCTGCTGGGGGATTACGACGGTGGGCCGTTGATAACCCACAAGTATAGGGGATCGCAACAGTCTTCGAGGGAAGTAAAACCCAAATTTATTGATTCGACACAAGGGGAGGTAAAGAATACTTATAAGCCTTAACAACTGAGTTGTCAATTCAGCTGCACCTGGAAAAGCACTAGTAACAGGGGTGATGTGAAAGCAGCAGTAATATGAGAGCAGTAGTAACAGTAACACAGCAGCAGTAGCAGTAATATGAGAGCAATGGCACCAAAAAATAGTTGATACTACTTCCAATGTCATGTAGAACGAGTATATGATGATGAAAGATGGACTGGGGTTCCCAACTATCTACACTAGTGGTAACTCTCCAATAACAAGTGTTGGGTGAACAAATTACAGTTGGGCAATTGATAGGATTGAAATAGCATTAAGACAGAACATCAAGATTATTAATCATGTAGGCATGTTTTCCATATATAGTCATACGTGCTCGCAATGAGAAACTTGTACAACATCTTTTGTCCTACCAGCCGGTGGCAGCCGGGCCTCTAGGGAATCTACTGGAAATTAAGGTACTCCTTTTAATAGAGCACCGGAGCAAAGCATTAACACTCCGTGAAAACATGTGATCCTCATATCTAAGCCTTCCCCTCCAGTTGTCCCAATTTCTGTCACTTTGGGGCCTTTGGTTCCGGACATAGACATGTGCAAACAACTTGTAGATACAATCTAAGCAATAAGTATAGAGCTTAAATCTAAGATCATGCCACTCGGGCCCTAGTGACAAGCAGTAAACACAACAAGATTGCAACAACAATAACTTCACAAACTTTATAGATAGACTAATCATAATGTAACAATCCATCGGATCCCAACAAACACAACACCGATTACATCAGATGAATCTCAATCATGTAAGGCAGCTCATGAGATCATTGTATTGAAGTACATGGGAGAGAGAGTACCAACTAGCTACAGCTAGAATCGGTAGTCCATGGGGGAACTACTCACAGAGCATGATGGAGGTAGTGGCGTCGATGGAGATGGCTTCCGGGGGCACTTCCCTGTCCCGGCAGGGTGCCGGAACAGAGACTTCTGTCCCCCGAATTGGAGTTTCGCGATGGTGGCGGCGCCCCTGGAGTCTTTCTGGAGTTTCGTCAATCGGTATCGCGTTTTTAGGTCGAAAGGGGTCTTATAGGCGAAGAGGCGGCGCAGGAGGGGCACCAGGGCGCCCTCCCCATAGGCTGGTGCGGCCAGGGGCCTGCCCGCGCGGCCCTATGGTGTGGGGCCCCTGGGCCTCCTCTCCGGGTCTCCTTCGGTGTCCTGGTCCGTCTCGGTGAATTATGATGTTTGGTCTTCGTTTCGTCGAATTCCGAGAATATTGCCCGAACAGCCTTTCTGGAACCAAAAACAGCAGAAAACAGGAACTGGCACTTCGGCATCTTGTTAATAGGTTAGTTCCGGAAAATGCATAAAAACATTATAAAGTGCAAGCAAAACATGTAAGTATTGTCATAAAACAAACATGTAACATCAGAAATTATAGGTACGTTGGAGACGTATCAGCCGTACACCTAACAGCCCCCCTAGTCCACTCGTGGGATTCATCGCCGGAAGATGGGGGTGCAGAGGGGATGCGCTAATACAGAGGTTGTGGATGGTACAGTGATACGTCTCCAGCGTATCTATAATTTATGTTCCATGCTAGTTTTATGACATTACCTACATGTTTTGTTCATACTTTATATCGTTTTTATGCATTTTCCGGAACTAACCTATTAACAAGATGCCGAAGTGCCAGTTCCTGTTTTCTGCTGTTTTTGGTTCCAGAAATCCTACAAAGGAAATATTCTCGGAATTGGACGAAATCAACGCCCAGTATCTTATTTTTCCCGGAAGCTTCCAGAGCACCGAAGATGGGCCAGAGGGGAGCCAGAGGGGCCCCACCCCACAAGGCGGCGTGGCCAAGGGGGGGGCCCTCTATGGTCTGGCTCGACCAGGACTCCTCCGAGGCTGCCCTTCCGCCTATATAAAGCCTCCATCGCGAAAACCCTAAAGGAATAAGCCACGGGACGAGAAAAGTTACGCAGCCACCACCATCGCGAAGCCAAGATTCGGGGACAGAGTCTGCCGTTCGGCACGCCGCCGGGACGGGGAAGTGCCCCCGGAAGGCATCTCCATCGACATCACCGCCATCTTCATCGCCGCTGCTGTCTCCTATGACGAGTAGGGAGTAGTTCTCCCTCGAGGCTGAGGGCTCTACCGGTAGCTATGTGGTTAATCTCTCTCTCATGTACCCCAATACAATGATCCCATGAATTGCCTTGCATAATTGAGATCCATATGATGAGCTTTGTATCCCTTAATCTACATAGCTACCGGTAGAGCCCTCAGCCTCGGGGGACAACTACTCCCTCCTCATCATGGGAGACAGCAACGGCGATGAAGATGGCGATGGAGTCGATGGAGATGGATTCCGGGGGCACTTCCCCATCCCGGCGGCGTGCCAGAACAGAGACTTCTGTCCCCCGAACTTGGCTTCGCGATGGCGGTGGCTACATAACTTTTCGTGGAGGAAGACCGATGCCCTTAGGGTTTTCACATCTAGGAGAATATATAGGCGGAGGGGCAGCGTCGGTGGAGTCCCGAGGGGCCCACCCCATATGGCAGCGCGGCCAGAGGTGGGGCCGCGCCCCCCTATGGTGTGGCCGCCTCGTGGCTCCTCTTCGTCTCTTCTTCGGACTTCTGGAACACTCCGTGGAAAATAGGGCCGTGGGCTTTTGTTTCGTCCAATTCCGAGAATATTTCCTGTGTAGAATTTTTGAAACCAAGAACAGCAGAAAACAGGAACTGGCACTTCGGCATCTTGTCAATAGGTTAGTCCCGGAAAATGCATAAAAATGATATAAAGTGTGAGCAAAACATGTAGGTATTGTCATAAAACTAGCATGGAACATAAGAAATTATAGATACGTTGGAGACGTATCAAGCATCCCTAAGCTTAGTTCCTACTCGCCCTCGCGTAGGTAAATGATAAAAAGAATAATTTCTGAAGTGACATGCTACCAACATAATCTTGATCAACACTATTGTAAAGCATATGAGATGAATGAAGTGACTCAAAGCAATGGTCTATAGTTTGCTAATCAAAAAGATGATTACTAAACAACTGAATCATATAGCAAAAACTTTTCATGAATAGTACTTTCAAGACAAGCATCAAAAAGTCTTGCATAAGAGTTAACTCATAAAGCAATAGATTCTTAATAGAAGGTTTTGAAGCAACACAAAGGAAGATTTAAGTTTCAGAAATTGCTTTCAACTTTCATCATGTATATCTCATGGATAATTGTCAACACAAAGTAATATGATGAGTGCAATAAGCAAGCATGTAAACTGACTCAACATAAAGTAAAAGAAAGGCCCTTCGCAGAGGGAAGCAGGGATTACTTATGTGCTAGAGCTTTTTATTTTGAAAACATGGAAACAATTGTGTCAACAGTAGTAATAATTCATATGTGTTATGTATAAAACCTCCTATAAGTTGCAAGCCTCATGCATCGAATACTAATAGTGCCCGCACCTTGTCCTAATTAGCTCGGACCTCCATGGATTATCATTGCATTACATATGTTTCAACCAAGTGTCACAAAGGGGTACCTCTATGCCACCTGTACAAAGGTCCAAGGAGATAAATCGCATTTCATTTCTCGATTTTGATAGATCTCAACTTGAGGACATCCATACCGGGACAACATAGAAAATAGATAATGGACTCCTCTTTTATGCTTTAAGCATTCAACAACAGATAATATTCTCATAAGAGATTTGAGGATTAATGTCCAAGCTGAAACTTCCACCATGATACATGGCTTTGGTTGGCGGTCCAATGTTCTTCTCTAACAATATGCATACTCAAACCATTTAATCATGAAAAATCTCCCTTACTTCAGACAAGACGAACATGCATAGCAACTCACATGATATTCAACAAAGGTGTGACAGGTTGATGGCGTCCCCAGAAACATGGTTACCGCTCAACAAGCAACTTATAAGAACTAAGATACATAAGCGACATATTCATTACCACAATAGTTTTTAGGCTACTTTCCCATGAGCTATGTATTGCAAAGACGAGGAATGAATTTTTTTAAAGGTAGCACGCAAGAAATATACTTTGGAATGGCAGAGAAATACCACATAATAGGTAGTTATGGTGGACACAAATGGCATAGGTTTTGGCTCAAGGTTTTGGATGCACGAGAAGCATTCCCTCTCAGTACAAGGCTTTGGCTAGCAAGGTTGTTTGAAGCAAACACAAGTATAAACCGGTACAGCAAAACTTACATAAGAACATATTGCAAGCATTATAAGACTCTACACTGTCTTCCTTGTTGTTCAAACACTTTTACCAGAAAATATCTAGACCTTAGAGAGACCAATCATGCAATCCAAATTTCATCAAGCTCTACGGTAGTTCTCCACTAATAGATTTAAACTACATGATGCAAGAGCTTAAACGTGATCTAATTGAGAGCTCAAAACAATTGCCAAGTATAAAGTTATTCAAGACAATATGAAGCATTTTCTGTTTCCAACCAAATAGCAATATGTCTAAGTGCTGCGGCTTTCAGCTTTCGCCATGAATATGGATTAAGAACACAAGTGTTCATATGAAAAAACGGAGCGTGTCTCTCTCCCACACAAGGATTTTTAGGATCCAATTTTATTCAGAGAATGAAAATAACAAAACGAAAATAAAAGCACACAGACGCTCTAAGTAAAGCACATAAGATGTGACGGAATTAAAATATAGTTTCACTAGAGGTGACCTGATAGGTTGTTGATGAAGAAGGGGATGCCTTGGGCATCCCAAGCTTAGACGCTTGAGTCTTCTTGAAATATGCAGGGATGAACCACGGGGGCATCCCCAAGCTTAGACTTTTCACTCTTCTTGATCATATCATATCATCCTCCTCTCTTGATCCTTGAAAACTTCCTTCACACCAAACTCAAAGCATTCTCATTAGAGGGTTAGTGCATAATCAAAAATTCACATGTTCAGCAAGGACACAATCATTCCCAACACTTCTGGACATTAACCAAGGCTACTTAAATTTAATGGAGCAAAGAAATCCACTCAACACAGTAAAAGAGGCAATGCGAAATAAAAGGCAGAATCTGTCAAAACAGAACAGTCCGTAAAGAAGAATTTTTTCGAGGAACGTAACATGCTCATATGGAAAAGCCCCAGTTGAATGAAAGTTGCGTACATATCTGAGGATTACGCATGAATTTTTTCAGCATTTTACGAGTTTTCTACAGAGAGAAAAACGCAAATTCGTGACAGCTAAAAATCTGTTCCTGGGCAGAAATCCAAATCTAGTATCAACTTTCTATCAAAGACTTTACTTGGCACAAAAAGGAAATAAACATGATAAGGAGAGGTTGCTACAGTAGTAACAACTTCCAAGACACAACAAAACAGTAGCAAAATAAAAACATGGGTTATCTCCCAAGAAGTGCTTTCTTTATAGTCATTAAGATGGGCTCAGTAATTTTAATGATGCTCTCGCAAGAAATAAGAGTTGAAGCAAAAGAGAGCATCAAAAGCAAATAAGAAACACTTTTAAGTCTAACCCACTTCCTATGAAAAGGAATCTTGTAAATAAATAAGTAATGTAAGCATAATGCAACAAGCATAGGAAAACAAGACAAGCGCAACTTCAAGATTTTAAGCAAAAAGAGAGTTGTTTTAGTAACATGAAAATCCGTACAACCATATTGTCCTCTCTCATAAAGATTTTCAGTAGAATCATGAACAAACTCAACAATATAACTATCACATGAAACAGTCTTATCATGAGCTACATGCATAAAATTATTACTCGCCACATAAGCATAGTCATTACTATTAATTGTAGTGGGAGCAAATTCAATAAGATAGCTATCATTATTATTCTCATCACCATAATCATCATATACAGGAGGCATATTGTAATCATAATTAATTTTCTCCTCAATAGTAGGTGGACTGAAAATATGATAGTCATCATTGCAATCATCATATATAGGAGGTAAAGTATCATCAAAGTAAATTTTCTCCTCCATGCTTGGGGGACTAAAAATATCATGCTCCTCAAAACCAGCTTCCCCAAGCTTAGAATTTTCCATAGCATTAGCAACAATGGTTTTCAAAGCATTCATACTAATAACATTGTCATTAGCATGCATATAAAGTTCCATAGGTTTTTTTAATTTTCTCTTCAAACACCTCATGTCCTAACTCAAGATAAATACTATAAAGATCTCTAATATTTTTGTTGTTTTTCATTAAGCCTAACTAGTGAAATAAAAACAAGAAACAAAAAGGTATAATTGCAGAATCTAAAGGAAATAGTTTCGAGCACTCACACACCGGCAACAGTGCTAGGAAATAGCTTAGTAGTCGGAGGATGTGAATACCTTTTACCTTACCTCCCCGGCAACGGCGCCAGAAAATAGCTTGATGTCTACGTGTACTTCTATTCTTGTAGACAGTGTTGGGACTCCAAGAGCAGAGGTTTGTAGAACAGCAGCAAGTTTCCCTTAAGTGAATCACCCAAGGTTTATCGAACTCAGGGAGGTAGATGTCAAATATATCCCTCTCAAGCAACCCTGCAATTAAGATACAAGAAGTCTCTTGTGTCCCCAACACACCTAATACACTTGTCAGATGTATAGGTGCACTAGTTCGGCGAAGAGATAGTGAAATGCAAGTAATATAGATGATTATAAGTAGTAATTGCAATCTGAAATAAAAATAGCAGCAAGTGAACATGTAGCAGAACTTGTTGGAAACGGTGTTTCAATGCTTAGAAACAAGGCCTAGGGATCATACTTTCACTAGTGGACACTCTCAACAATGATCACATAATTGAATAAATAAATGCTACTCTCAAACACTCTCTTGTTGGATGACAAACACCATTCATTGTGTAGGGCTACAAAAGCACACCTCAAGCCGGAGTAAACAAGCTCCACAACTTCATAAAGGAATCACACATGATGCGCACACTGTCACCATCACACCGTGGAGAGTAACTCCGGAGTTCATATTAAAGTTACCTCTACAGTGCATAATAGACAAGAGTAACATCTACATATTCAACTAGATCACAAAGCTCATGATCACATAAAGATCACACCATGGGAGAGAGAGATGAACCACATAGCTACCGGTAGAGCCCTCAGCCTCGGTGGAGAACTACTCCCTCCTCATCATAGGAGACAGCAACGACGATGAAGATGGCGATAGAGTCGATGGAGATGGATTCCGGGGGCACTTCCCCGTCCCGACTGCGTGCCGGAACAGAGACTTCTGTCCCCCGAACTTGGCTTCCCGATGGCGGAGGCTAAGTAACTTTTCGTTGAGGAAGACCGATGCCCTTAGGGTTTTCGCATCTGGGAGAATATATAGGCGGAGGGGCAGCATCGGTGGAGTCCCGAGGGGCCCACCCCATATGGCGGCGCGGCCAGAGGTGGGGCCACGCCCCCCTATGGTGTGGCCGCCCCGTGGCTCCTCTTCGTCTCTCCTTCGGACTTCTGGAACACTCCGTGGAAAATAGGGCCGTGGGCTTTTGTTTCGTCCAATTCCGAGAATATTTCCTGTGTAGAATTTCTGAAACCAAGAACAGCAGAAAACAGGAACTGGCACTTCGGCATCTTGTTAATAGGTTAGTCCCGGAAAATGCATAAAAATGATATAAAGTGTGAGCAAAACATGTAGGTATTGTCATAAAACTAGCATGGAACATAAGAAATTATAGATACGTTGGAGACGTATCAGGCGGCAGGGGCCTATAAATCGAGAGGAGTGAGGTAGCGAGAATTCCCGCCACGTGATTCAAATTTACCCCATCTGCAATTCATACAAGGGGTTTAAATTTTCAAGTTATTTTAACTAGGGATCACACCGAAGGAGACGAAGCGAGAGCATTCACGGGGCCCCTCTTATTTATAGTGTCTTCCCTTTTTAGGGTGATGTTGACTGTTGTGCAGGGTTTGTCAATGCGCAGGAGGTGCGAGCGAGCGAGGCCGACAATGAGAGAGATATTTTTTTTGAGAGAGAGGGACAACCGAAGGATCCTGAAGGACCTAGAATTCCACTACGCATCATAGCACAGTTTATAATAGGACACAAAAAAACAGGAAATTACATCTAACTCCCTAACTTGGAGAGAGAGTGTGTGTTTTCTTTTGCGAAAGAGAGAGAGAGTCTTGAGGCGTCTTCTCTTGACAAAGAATATGGCTGGCATTTTTCCTACCTACCGCAGGTGACTTGTGCTCACTGAAGTGTGGGACCTCACGCATGGGAACCACACGTAAGTGACAGACCTGTTGGTGTCATAACTCAAGTGCTTATTATACTGTATTAGTACAAAGTTTCCTATGGTTCAAAAAGGGAATCAAAAGGCATGGATTGTTCATCATTTTCTACATAGCTAGGGAAAATACCATACTGCCATACTAGTGTTTTAGAAAATAGCCCTTCAAATAGTTTGGCAACATGTTGGACTTCGTCCAGCTTAATTTCTCCCCACATGTGAGCTTGGTACTACTACACAAGAACCATGTCAAACTTTTGAATTAGGGCCCAAGTTTATGTATATATTTGCAACTTTTCACTCACGCATCAAAACTTTGCAAAATATGTGCATTTTGGGTTGTCGCACATATAAATGTGCCTTGACTTGTCTACCACCAATCAAATTTTCATTTGTGGGGAAACATGTGACAAGATACATCATGCCGAAGTTTTGTACTAGGACATGGACACGCTCAAACTAAACACGGTAATAGGCGATACAACATCGCACACATAAATAGACGACATGTATAGAATCATACATTTTTTGAACACAGAAAAGTCCCGAAGGACCTGGCGGCACTGCTTTTATATTATGACGGTGGGATTACAGATTGCAAGGAGAAATCTCTAAGTAAAAGGAAACTACAGAAAAGACATCCAAAAGTACAAAAAGAACCCTAGATCTAGAAAAGGAAACTCCATCTCATCCTTCTCCAACGAGCTCAGATTTTAGCCTCGAAGCACGATCATCTTCTCCATCGAGACCAGCAAGACCATCCACCTACCGTCTCGTTGGCTTATGCTCGCACGTCCGGTCGTGTTGAAAGTATTCGAGCAAGTCGCCGCTCATGTCGCAACCATCGTTGCTGCAATCTACCTTAAACAGGGAGGGATATCTATTAATCGAACTGCTTCCTCCTACGTCTTCGAGGATGCCGTCGCATCTCGGGCACGCGAGACTGGGCAGGTTTCTTACGCATCTTCCGCATGTAAGGTGCCCTCACCCATCCCTGCGAACGTACTGCTTAATACAAGGAAATTAACATGACTGTTGGCCAAAAGAAAAATACAGTTGGGTGGAACCTAATGAAGAAAGTACTAACCTGGTATAGTGGACGCCATGCTATTTGAAAGCACAAACCGCAGGTGAATGATATTCTCGCCCCATTCGGTTGGAGAAAACATCCACTGATAAACTCCATGACTTCAGAAGAGAGACTTTCACCTTGCAAGACGCCCGGGCATCCCGGGCACGCGCGACCGGACAGGATCCTAGAGCAGCTGCCGCATACCAACTTGTTGCACCCACGACACTGCTTAATACAAGGAAATTAACACGACTGTTGGCCCAAATTAAAATACATCTGGATGAACCTAGTGAAGAAAGTACTAACCGACGATATTGCAGGAGGTTGTATGGGTTGAGAGCACACTCTGCAGCTGAACAGTCTTCTCAATTTAGCAAAGTCGACAGAAACTCTAATGCTACCAGGGGGAACCTCCATGCCCAACGATTCTAAATGGAATATGAATTTAGAGGATGGGAAGGAGATAGGGTTAGAGGGTTGTAGTCTTCGACTTGTATATAATATATAGGCGAGGGAATTGCAGATTCCACCACCTCCTACTTCGTACTTAGCTCATAGGAGGTGAAAAAATTAAAGAGGAGAGATGCATGTTCCCAATGCGTTTTTTACTCCACTTCATAATTTGTCTTGGAAAACCCACATGTACACTTATTTGCGGAGGGAGTATGTTGCACAAAAAACGTTGTTTATCAACTTGAATATGCTTACTATATGACATAAGAAGACTATGTACTTTGGTTTTTCATTTTTCTGATTTTTTTTAATTTTCTGCCCATTTGAATCTTGGTCAAATCCTAGGTTTGACCATGATTTAAACAGGTTTATAACATGAAATGAAAAGGTAAGCATGGATCCTTCTTAGTCACTCTAAAATGAAGGTTTTGGGATGTTCTTGAAATTTCCATGTTTAAAACCCAAAACGACTTCTCTTCATGCTAGACTTCATAAGATCGATCGAGTTTAGGGTTAGGGGGTAGATACATGATTTGTATGGTTTGAATATGTCCAAACCTTGTTTATCAACTTGAATATGCTTACTATATGACATAAGAAGACTATGTACTTTGGTTTTTCATTTTTCTAATTTTTTTAAATTTTCTGCCCATTTGAATCTTGGTCAAATCCTAGGGTTGACCATGATTTAAACAAGTTTATAACATGAAATGAAAAGGTAAGCATGGATCCTTCTTAGTCTCTCTAAAATGAAGCTTTTGGGATGTTCTTGAAATCTCCATGTTTGAAACCCAAAACGACTTCTCTTCATGCTAGACTTCATAAGATCGACCGAGTTTAGGGTTAGGGGGTAGATACATGATTTGTATGGTTTGAATATGTCCAAACCTTGTTAATTTATCAACTTGAATGCTTACTATATGACATAAGAAGACTATATGCTTTTGTTTTTCATTTTTCTGATTTTTTATGAATTTTTTGCCCATTTGAATCTTTTGGTCAAATCCTAGGTTTGACAAAGATTTAAACAAGTTTAAAATATGAAATTGAAAAGGTAAGCATGGATCCTTCTTAGTCACTCTAAAATAAATATTTTAGGAGGTTCTTGAAATTTCCATGTTTGAAACCCAAAACCACTTCTCTTCATGATTGATCGACTTTATAAGACAGAGTCTAGGGTTAGGGGTAGATATATACATGATTTTTCAGGTTTGAATATGTCTAGACCTTGTTTATCAACTTTAATGCTTACTATATATATGACATAAGAATGCTATGTTCTTTGGTTTTTCATTCTTTTGATTTTTTTCTGAATTTGTATGCCCATTTGAATCTTGGTCAAATCCTAGGCGGTTTGACCAAGATTTAAACAAGTTTAAAACATGAAAATGAAAAGGGAAGTATGTATCCTTCTTAGTCACTCTAAAATGAAGCTTTTGGGATGTTCTTGAAATTTCCATGCTTGACTTCATAAGACGGAGTTTAGGGTTAGGGGAAGATATATACATGAGTTGTCTGGTTTGAATATGTCTAGACCTTTTTTATCAACTTTAATGCTTACCATATGACATAAGAAAACTATTTGCTTTTGTTTTTCATTTTTCTGATATTTTTTTGAATTTTGATGCCCATTTGAATCTTGTCAAATCCTAGGTTTGACCAAGATAATTTAAACAAGTCTAAAACATGAAAATGAAAAGGGAGGCATGTATCCTTCTTAGTCACTCTAAAATGAAGTTTTTGGGAGGTTTTTGAAATTTCCATGTTTGAAACCCAAAACCACTTCTCTTCATGCTTGACTTCATAAGACAGACTTTAGGGGTTAGGGGGTAGATACACAGTTTGTCTAGTTTGAATATGTCTAGACCTTGTTTATCAATTTTAATGCTAATTATAGGACATAAGAAGACTATGTGCTTTGGTTTTTCATTTTTCTGTTTTTTAAATTTTATGCCCATATATTTGAATCTTGGTCAAATCATAGGTTTGACCAGGATTTAAACAAGTTTAAAACATGAAAATGAAAAGATAAGCCTGGATCCTTCTTAGTCACTCTAAAATGAAGCTTTTGGGAGGTTCTTGAAATTTCCATGTTTGAAACCCAAAACCACTTCTGTTCATGATTGACTTCATAAGACAGAGTTTAGGGTTAGGGGTAGATATATACATGATTTTTCTGGTTTGAATATGTATAGACCTTGTTTATCAACTTGAATTCTAGCTTACTATATATATGTCATAAGAATACTATGTGCATTGGTTTTTCATTCTTTTGATTTTTTCTGAATTTGTATGCCCATTTGAATCTTGGTCAAATCCTAGGCGGTTTGACCAAGATTTAAACAAGTTTAAAACATGAAAATGAAAAGGGATGTCTGTATCCTTCTTAGTCACTCTAAAATGAAGCTTTTGGGATGTTCTTGAAATTTCCATGTTTGAAACCCAAAACGACTTCTCTTCATGCTAGACTTCATAAGATCGACAGGGGGTAGATACATGATTTGTCTGGTTTGGATATATCTAGACCTTGTTTATCAACTTGAATGCTTACGGTATGACATAAGAAGACTATGTGATTTGGTTTTTCATTTTTCTGATTTTTTTGAATTTTGTGCCCACCCATTTGTATCTTGGTCAAATCCTAGGTTTGATAATGATTTAAACAAGTTTAAAATATTAAATGCAAAGTTAAGCATGGATCCTTCTTAGTCACTCTAAAATAAAGCTTTTGGGAGGTTTTTGAAATTTCCATGTTTGAAACCCAAAACCACTTCACTTCACATGCTTGATTTCATAAGACAAAGTTTAGGGGTTAAGGGGTATAGATACATGATTTGTCTGGTTTGAATATGTCTAGACCTTGTTTATCAACTTTAGTGCTTACTATATGACATAAGAAAACTATTTGCTTTGGTTTTTCTTTTTCCTGTTTTTTTTTTTGAATTTTGGTGCCCATTTGAATCTTCTCAAATCCTAGGTTTGACCAAGATAATTTAAACAAGTTTAAAACATGAAAATGAAAAGGGAAGCATGTATCCTTCTTTGTCACTATAAAATGAAGTTTTTGGGAGGTTTTTTGAAATTTCCATGTTTGAAACCCAAAACCACTTCTCTTCATGCTTGACTTCATAAGACAGAGTTTAGGGGTTAGGGGGTAGATACATGATTTGTATGGTTTGATATGTCTAGACCTTGTTTATCAACTTTAATGCTTACTATATGACATAAGAAGACTATGTGATTTGATTTTTCATTTTTCTGTTTTTATTTTTATTTTTCTGCCCATTTGAATCTTGGTCAAATCCTAGGTTTGACCAAGATTTAGACAAGTTTAACACGTGAAAACGAATAAGTAAGCCTGGATCGTTCTTAGTCACTCCAAAATGTACCAATTGATAGATGTGTTAACTTTGCTTCATGGAAAAAATAATGTCATGTAAATGAGTTAACTTGGATTTCCTACCCTTGAATCCATAGGAAAATTTGTTCTAATGCACTATAATAATCAACCGAGTTTTTACACCAACAGGTCTGTCACTTACGTGTGGTGCCCACGCGTGAGGTCCCACACTTCAGTGAGCACAAGTCACGTGCAATAGGTACGCAAACTCCCAGCCATCTTCTTTCTTAAGAGAAGACGCATCAGGATGCGTATTGGAAGTCTCTGGGTCCTTCAGGATCCTTCGGTTGTCCCTCTCACAAAAAAAAACAAATCTCTCTCATTCTTGTCCTCGCTCGACTCGCTCGCTCGCACCTCCTACTCACTGACAAACCCTGCACAACAGTCAACATCGTCACCAGAAAAAGGGGAGACACCATAATGCTCTCCCTTCTTCTGTCCTTCCGAGTGATCCCTCTTCCTCCGAGTTTCACTAGACAGGCAAACACACATGTGCTTCATAGTAATAATAAAAAGGTTGAAAAATCGATATACGAATCTATAATTAAATAGGTTAAACTAGGGTTTTGCCCAGTACTACACATCAAGGTTCAAAAAAATCCAACTACGGGGTTCGAACAACACGATTCTAATCCAAGAATTTTTTCGACCTCATCCAAATGGCCTCAAACTATAGGGTTAGCATCTAGTGCAGTATGTGTGAAAATGTATGCACTATGTGTGCTATAACTTGTATGTCTTTCAAAGTTGAATCAAATTTGAGTAAATTTGAAATATTTGAAAAGGGGCTTTTCGCTGAAACGTTTGAAACCCAAAACGACTTCTCTTCATGCTAGACTTCATAAGATTGAGTTTAGGGTTAGGGGTAGATACATGATTTGTCTGGTTCGAATATATCTAAACCTTGTTTATCAACTTTAATGCTAACTATATGACATAAGAAGACTATGTGCTTTGGTTTTTCATTTTTCTGTTTTTTTTGAATTTTATGCCCATATATTTGAATCTTGGTCAAATCCTAGGTTTGACAAAGATTTAAACAAGTTTAAAACATGAAAATGAAAATGGAAGCCTGTATCCTTCTTAATTAGTCACTCCAATATGAAGTTTTTGGGAGGTTTTTGAAATTTCCATGTTTGAAACCCAAAACAACTTCTCTTCATGCTTGACTTCATAAGACAGAGTTTAGGGTTAGGGGGTAGATACATGATTTGTATGGTTTGAATATGTCCAAACCTTGTTTATCAACTTGAATATGCTTACTATATGACATAAGAAGACTATGTACTTTGTTTTTTCATTTTTCTGATTTTTTTAATTTTCTTCCCATTTGAATCTTGGTCAAATCCCAGGTTTGACCATGATTTAAACAAGTTTATAACATGAAATTAAAAGTTAAACATGGATCCTTCTTAGTCACTCTAAAATGAAGCTTTTGGGATGTTCTTGAAATTTCCCTATTTGAAACCCAAAACGACTTCTCTTCATGCTAGACTTCATAAGATCGACCGAGTTTAGGGTTAGGGGGTAGATACATGATTTTTATGGTTTGAATATGTCCAAACCTTGTTAATTTATCAACTTGAATGCTTACTATATGACATAAGAAGACTATATGCTTTTGTTTTCCATTTTTCTGATTTTTTATGAATTTTATGCCCATTTGAATCTTTTGGTCAAATCCTAGGTTTGACAAAGATTTAAACAAGTTTAAAATATGAAATTGAAAAGGTAAGCATGGATCCTTCTTAGTCACTCTAAAATAAATATTTTAGGAGGTTCTTGAAATTTCCATGTTTGAAACCCAAAACCACTTCTCTTCATGATTGATCGACTTCATAAGACAGAGACTAGGGTTAGGGGTAGATATATACATGATTTTTCAGGTTTGAATATGTCTAGACTTTGTTTATCAACTTTAATGCTTACTATATATATGACATAAGAATGCTATGTTCTTTGGTTTTTCATTCTTTTGATTTTTTTCTGAATTTGTATGCCCATTTGAATCTTGGTCAAATCCTAGGCGGTTTGACCAAGATTTAAACAAGTTTAAAATATGAAAATGAAAAGGGAAGTATGTATCCATCTTAGTCACTCTAAAATGAAGCTTTTGGGATGTTCTTGAAATTTCCATGCTTGACTTCATAAGATGGAGTTTAGGGTTAGGGGAAGATATATACATGAGTTGTCTCGTTTGAATATGTCTAGACCTTGTTTATCAACTTTAATGCTTACCATATGACATAAGAAAACTATTTGCTTTTGTTTTTCATTTTTCTGATATTTTTTTGAATTTTGATGCCCATTTGAATCTTGTCTTACCTTGTTTGACCAAGATAATTAAAGCAAGTCTAAAAGATGAAAATGAAAAGGGAGGCATGTATCCTTCTTAGTCACTCTAAAATGAAGTTTTTGGGAGGTTTTTGAAATTTCCATGTTTGAAACCCAAAACCACTTCTCTTCATGCTTGACTTCATAAGACAGAGTTTAGGGGTTAGGGGGTAGATACATGGTTTGTCTAGTTTGAATATATCTAGACCTTGTTTATCAATTTTAATGCTAACTATAGGACATAAGAAGACTATGTGCTTTGGTTTTTCATTTTTCTGTTTTTTTTTAATTTTATGCCCATATATTTGAATCTTGGTCAAGTCATAGGTTTGACCAGGATTTAAACAAGTTTAAAACATGAAAATGAAAAGATAAGCCTGGATCCTTCTTAGTCATTCTAAAATGAAGCTTTTGGGAGGTTCTTGAAATTTCCATGTTTGAAACCCAAAACGACTTCTCTTCATGCTAGACTTCATAAGATCGACAGGGGGTAGATACATGATTTGTCTGGTTTGGATATATCTAGACCTTACTTATAAACTTGAGTGCTTACGATATGACATAAGAAGACTATGTGATTTGGTTTTTCATTTTTCTATTTTTTTTAATTTTGTGCCCACCCATTTGTATCTTGGTCAAATCCTAGGTTTGATAATGATTTAAACAAGTTTAAAATATGAAATGCAAAGGTAAGCATGGATCCTTCTTAGTCACTCTAAAATGAAGCTTTTGGGAGGTTTTTGAAATTTCCATGTTTGAAACCCAAAACCACTTCTCTTCACATGCTTGACTTCATAAGACAGAGTTTAGGGGTTAGGGGGTATAGATACATGATTTGTCTGGTTTGAATATGTCTAGACCTTGTTTATCAACTTTAATGCTTACTATATGACATAAGAAAACTATTTCCTTTGGTTTTTCTTTTTTGTGTTTTTTTTTGAATTTTGGTGCCCATTTGAATCTTGTCAAATCCTAGGTTTGACCAAGATAATTTAAACAAGTTTAAAACATGAAAATGAAAAGGGAAGCATGTATCCTTCTTTGTCACTCTAAAATGAAGTTTTTGGGAGGTTTTTGAAATTTCCATGTTTGAAACCCAAAACCACTTCTCTTCATGCTTGGCTTCATAAGATAGAGTTTAGGGGTTAGGGTGTAGATACATGATTTGTATGGTTTGATATGTCTAGACCTTGTTTATCAATTTTAATGCTTACTATATGACATAAGAAGACTATGTGATTTGGTTTTTCATTTTTCTTTTTATTTTTTATTTTTCTGCCCATTTGAATCTTGGTCAAATCCTAGGTTTGACCAAGATTTAGACAAGTTTAACACGTGAAAACAAATAAGTAAGCCTAGATCCTTCTTACTCACTCCAAAATGTAACAATTGATAGATGTGTTAACTTTGCTTCATGGAAAAAATAATGTCATGTAAATGAGTTAACTTGGATTTCCTACCCTTGAATCCATAGGAAACTTTGTTCTAATGCACTATAATAATCAACCGAGTTTTTACACCAACAGGTCTGTCACTTACATGTGGTGCCCACACGTGAGGTCCCACACTTCAGTGAGCACAAGTCACGTGCAATAGGTACGCAAACTCCCAGCCATCTTCTTTGTCAAGAGAAGACGCATCAGGATGCGTATTGGAAGTCTCTGGGTCCTTCTGGATCCTTCGGTTGTCCCTCTCACAAAAAAAAACAAATCTCTTTCATTCTCGGCCTCGCTCGACTCGCTCGCTTGCTCGCTCGCACCTCCAGCTCACTAACAAACCCTACACAACAGTCAACATCATCACCCGAAAAAGGGGAGACACCATAATGCTCTCCCTTCTTCTTTCCTTCCGAGTGATCCCTCTTCCTCCGAGTTTCACTAGACGGGCAAACACTGCTGCATAGTTATAATAAAAAGGTAGAAAAATCGATATACGAATCTATAATTAAATAGGTTAAACTAGGGTTTTCCCAGTACTACAGATCAAGGTTAAAAAAAATCCAACTACGGGGTTCGAACAACACGATTCTAATCCAAGAATTTTTTTCGACCTCATCGAAATGGCCTCAAACTATAGGGTTAGCATCTAGTGCAGTATGTGTGAAAATGTATGCACTATGTGTGCTATAACTTGTATGTCTTTCAAATTTGAACGTTTGAAACCCAAAACAAATTCTCTTCATGCTAGACTTCATAAAAACGAGTTTAGGGTTAGGGGGTAGATACATGATTTATCTGGTTTGAATATGTCTAAACCTTGTTTATCAACTTTAATGCTAACTATATGACATAAGAAGACTATGTGCTTTGGTTTTTCATTTTTCTGTTTTTTTTTTGAATTTTATGCCCATATATTTGAATCTTGGTCAAATCCTAGGTTTGACCAAGATTTAAACAAGTTTAAAACATGAAAATGAAAAGGGAAGCCTGTATCCTTCTTAATTAGTCACTCTAAAATGAAGTTTTTGGGAGGTTTTTGAAATTTCCATGTTTGAAACACAAAACAACTTCTCTTCATGCTTGACTTCATAAGACAGAGTTTAGGGTTAGGGGGCAGATACATGATTTTTATGGTTTGAATATGTCCAAACCTTATTAATCAACTTGAATATGCTTACTATGACATAAGAAGACTATGTACTTTGGTTTTTCATTTTTTTGGTTTTTTTTAATTTTCTACCCATTTGAATCTTCGTCAAATCCTAGGTTTGACCATGATTTAAACAAGTTTATAACATGAAAAATGAAAAGGTAAGCATGGATCCTTCTTAGTCACTCTAAAATGAAGCTTTTGAGATGTTCTTGAAATTTCCATGTTTGAAACCTAAAACGACTTCTCTTCATGCTAGACTTCATAAGATCGACCGAGTTTAGGGTTAGGGGGTACGTAGATACATGATTTGTATGGTTTGAATATGTCCAAACCTTGTTGATTTATCAACTTCAATGCTTACTATATATATGACATAAGAATGCTTTGTGCTTTGGTTTTTCATTCTCTTGATTTTTTTTTCTGAATTTTGATGTCCATTTGAATCTTGGTCAAATCCTAGGTTTGACCATGATTTAAACAAGTTTAAAACATGAAAATGAAAAGGTAAGCATGGATCCTTCTTAGTCACTCTAAAATGAAGCTTTTGGGATGTTCTTGAAATTTCCAAGTTTGAAACCCAAAACGACTTCTCTTCATGCTAGACTTCATAAGACCGAGTTTTGGGGTTAGGGGTAGATATATACATGATTTATCTAGTCTGAATATGTCTAGACCTTGTTTATGAACTTTAATGCTTACTATACGACATAAGAAGACTATGTGCTCTGGTTTTTCATATTTCTATTTTTTTTTGAATTTTATGCCCATTTGAATCTTAGTCAAATCCTAGGTTGACCAAGTTTTAAACAAGTTAAAAACATGAAATTGAAAAGTAAGCCTGGATCCTTCTTAGTCACTAAAAAATGAAGCTTTTTGGGATGTTTTTGAAATTTCCATGTTTGAAACCCAAACCACTTCTCTTCATGATTGACTTCATAAGACAAAGTTTAGGGTTAGGGTGTAGATACATGATTTTTCTGGTTTGAATATATGTCTAGACATTGTTTATCAACTTGAATGCTTACAATATGACATAAGAATACTGTGTGCTTTGGTTTTTCATTTTTTTTGATTTTTGTCGGGGGAAGACCCCGGGTAGGGCAAAAGACTGAGAACAGCTGGCTCAAGGCTGGCTGGCCCGCGGCAAAGGCTGGCTGAGGAGCAGCCGGCTGGAGCCGTGGCCGGATGCCTTGGGAGCCGGTTGGTTCAAAGTCCGCGTCGGTCTAGCCATGGCCGTCTGCGCTATGGCTGGGCCGGCTTCAACTTGTCATATCCGGCTTGGTGAGTCTCTCCCCTGACCGGCTCCGAGCTGGTGAGCCTTGCAAGAAAAGGAACTGGAAAGGTGCTCCGGCTGCTAAAGTACACGATGATCTCATCCTCCGTAAAGTAAGGCGCATTGTAGAGCAACAGTGCCTCTCGCTCGATAGGCCATCATGGCTCACGCCGCGCCGTACGGCTACAGACCATCGATGGCGACAGGGACACTTCCTCTCCATACCGCTGACTTGGGTAGGCGGATGGGACGTGCCTCAACGCCTCAACGGCTCCAGACGTCAACATCTCGGGAAGGGGCAGAAGCTGAGGCCGGCGCAGCAGGCCAGTAGGTCATAGGGACTTCTTTGTATATTGCCAGCGCCTATATAAGCTGTGCCACCCCTCTCGTGCAGGGGGACGATCGATCCTTTCATTCATTCTAGTCTTAGCGCTTCCCTGAGAGATAGACCTTCGTCTACCTTAGCCTCCCAGAAGCAGCCGGATACAGCTCAAGGAGCACCATTGTACTGTGATATAGCTTATACACTCATAGCAGGAGTACAGGTGTTACTTCCACAGGAGGGCCTCGAACCTGGGTACGTCGCCGTGTCGCTCGTGCCCATACCCGCATCCGGATACCACCGTAGACCATACTGGGAACCACTCTCATTAGCCACCCTATGGCATATGCCGTGACGATACCACGACATTTGGCGCCCACCGTGGGGCCTTTAGCGTCTGCGGCCGGTGTCTTCATCCGTACGGGCCTCACCATTACCACCGGCGAGCGAGTCGCTTCAGGCTTGATCTGGAGATTCGGCTCCCTCGACTGCGTCAGCGACAACGCTGGCTGTTTCGCCGACCGGCCATTCCCAGCCGGCGGCAGCATCATCGCCTTTGGCGGCCACGACGTCTACGTCGCCACCGTTGCACCCCCGTGATATCCGCGCCAGATTCTGCGCTGCGCAAGCCCTCCTCCTGGAGCCAGCGCCAGCAGCAACACCACCAGCCCCTGCGTCATGCAGGAGGTTATGGCAGCCGGCGACGACGCCGGCGATAAGTCCACGCGCATCCGCGGCCCCGTCCTGCAGCGCACCGGAGTAGCTGGCGCATCCGGCTCGGGCGCGAAAGCGCCACCACCACCATCCCGGCTGGAGGAAGTCCGCGCAAAGTTGAGCTCCCCGCTCACAACAAGCGCCGACCCCACCACCATCGAGGCGGATCTGGAGGTGCACCGCCAGCTCCTCCTCACGCAGGCTGAAGAGTTGGCCACCGCCAAGCGCCAGCTGGAAATCACCCAACGTGAGTACAACCGCACACACGGCCTAACGCCAGGCGGCAACAACCCCAGCCGAGCCGGCCAGATTCGCCGGAGGGGAGGCGGCCTAGGCGCCGAAATCGATAAGCGCCGGCTCCGTCTGCGGATCTACCCTTCTACAACACCCCCGACAAGAACATGCTCGCGGCAGAGGCCGCCGCAGAAAAGCTGTGCCGCCTCGAAGGCGAAGAGTTACGCCGCCAGACGAGGCGGGTAACTGAACTGCTGCACGTCGCCACTGAGCAGGCGAAGAACCCCAGGTACGCCCATGCTCCCAGAGCTTCTCACGCTCGTGGTACCGCAGGCAACGTCAGGGACGGCCCCAGGGACACGGCCGAGTCCGCCTCCCCAGCACCAAGCCGGCACTGGGACTCCCAGGCCACACACGCAAGTTCCAGCCGGACGAGCCGGCTGCCGAGCGGCAACAGCGGCCGCAGCCGGCCTCCACAAAGCCAGAACCAGGAGTACGAATCCGAGTAGCCGGCGCAAAGACGCCCGCACCGGCCAGCCCGAGAGGCAAGCGGCCCCAGAGGCAACGCCAAAGACCGCCTCGACCGGCTGGTCGAATCCCGCATCGCGGAAGAAGAGGGGCCAGCCGGCCCAAAGTGCTTCAGGCCGCAGATCCTGAACGAGCCCATGATCGACGGCTTCCAGCTCCCGCGCGACACCCCCAAGTACGACGGCACCGCCAAGCCGGAGGACTGGCTGCTGGACTACTCCACCGCAGTCGGCATCGCCAGGGGTAACAAATGTTGGGCGGTACGCCACTCCCCCTGATGTTGGTCGGCTCTGCCCGCACCTGGCTCAACAACCTCCCAGTCGGCAGCATCAACGGCTGGTTGGACTTCGAGGAAGCCTTCATCAGCAACTTCACCGGCACCTACTGCCGGCCGGGTCGCCCCCAGCAGCTGTTAATGTGCAAACAGGGCCCGGACGAGACGGATCGCGCGTACCTGACGCGCTGGTGCGAGATGCTCAACTCCTGCGAGGGTGTGCACGAGATCCAGGCCATCAGCTTCTTCATGGGCGGCTGCCGGCCAAACACCATGTTGTGGCACAAGCTGCGCCCCAGCGAGCCCAAGACGATGGCCACCTTGATGGCCATTGCCGACAAATACGCGCTGGCTGAGGAAGCCGGCAAGGCTCCGGCTGAAGCTTCGCCGGCTCCATCCAGGCGGGACAACAACAAGCCGACCGAGCACAAGCCGGCCGAGGGAGCCTCCCATGGCAGCCGGCGGGACAACTACCGCGGCAAGCAGCACAGCGACCAGCCGGATCACCGGTACGGTTCCGCCCATGTGGCAGCCGTGTCGGACCACGCGGCAGCTGGCGGCAGCCGGCTCCAGAAACAGGACCGACCCTGGAAGCCGAAGTTCACTTTTGAGCAGATGCTCGACTCACCGTGCAAGTACCACAGCGGTAAGAACCCGTCCAACCACACCACCCGTGACTGCCACTTCATGAAGCGGCTGACAAGCGGCGAACCGCTCCCGCCTCCACCCCCGCCTCCACCAGCCGGCGGGCCGGGTGGCCAAGCCGGCGCAGAGAACGCCAACCTCGAGCACCACGAGGCTAACCAAGTGCACCATGGCCGGTACCTGCCTGAGGATGCCACCTACATCATCTTCACCACCGAGCCCGAGGACAAAACGAGCCAGCAGCGCCGTTCCCTCGAGGTAAACGCGGTCATGCCGCCGGTCCCCCAGTACCTAAACTGGTTAGAGCAGGGCATCACCTTTGATCGCCGTGACACACCGGCTATCCTTCCAAAGCCGGGAAGCTACACCATGGTCATCGACCCCACCATTGGCACAAGCCGGCGCAGCGTGCGATTCTCGCGCGTCCTCATCGACGGCGGCATCAGCATCAACATCCTCTACCGCGACACCGCCCGCAAGCTGGGCATCCAGGAGGCCGAGCTGCGCCCCACCCCTACCGTCTTCCACGGCATCGTGCCAGGCCACTCGTGCCAGCCGATTGGCCGGATCACTCTGGAGGTCATGTTCGGCAAGCCGGACCACTTCCGCAGAGAGAAGGTCGAGTTCGAGGTGGTGGACCTGGTTAGTCCCTACCATGCGCTCCTAGGCCGGCTGGCCCTGACCAAGTTCATGGCGGTGCCCCACTACGGGTACCTCAAGATGAAGCTGCCTGGCCCAAAAGGGGTCATCACCGTAGCCGGCGACTATCGCCGCTCCATGGAGTGCACCACGCAGAGCTCCAAGATGGCCCAGACGCTGGTCATATCTGCCGAAAAGCAGCTCATCCACGACGCCGTCACCATGGCCAAGGCCGCGCAGTCGGGCATGCCGGCTGTGGGTAACCCGACTGGGACGACTCACTTCCAGCCGGCCAACGACACCAAGAGGATCCTGCTCGACCCGGCGCAGCCGGACAAGTATGTCACCATTGGTGCCGGCTTGAGCAGCAAATAGGAAAGCGAGCTCACCAGCTTCCTCCGTGAGAATCAGGACATCTTTGCATGGTCTCCAAGGGACATGACGGGTGTGCCGAGGGAGTTGGCTGAGCACCACCTCCACGTCTGGCCAGAGGCCAAGCCGGTGAAGCAACCCCTCCGCTGCTTCGCCGAAGAAAGAAGGAAGGCCATCGGTGAAGAAATCGCCCGGCTCCTAGCAGCCGGCTTCATCATGGAAGTGCTGCACCCGGACTGGTTGGCGAACCCGGTCCTGGTCCTGAAGAAGAACGTCTCCTGGCGCATGTGTATCGACTACACCAGCCTGAACAAGGCGTGCCCGAAGGACCCCTTCCCCCTGCCGCACATAGATCAAGTCATAGATTCGACTGCCGGCTGTGAACTGTTGTCTTTTTTAGACGCCTACTCAGGCTACCACCAGATTCCTTTGAATCCGGCTGATCAAATAAAGACTTCGTTCATTACCCCGGACGGGGCTTACTGCTACACGACTATGCCATTCGGCTTGAAAAATGCAGGCGCCACCTACCAAAGGTGCGAAGATTCTGGATGAAGCTCAACCCGGCCAAGTGCACGTTCGGCGTGGCAGCCGGCCAACTCCTGGGTTACCTCGTCTCTCAGCGAGGAATCGAAGCCAACCCGGAGAAGATCAGTGCCCTAGAGAAGATGGAACTGCCGAAGTGCCTCAAGGACGTCCAGAAGTTCACATGTTGCCTGGCCTCCTTGAGCCGCTTCGTCAGCCGGCTGGGGGAGAAGGCACTGCCCCTGTACCAGTTACTCAAGAAGTCGGACAAATTTGTCTGGTCACCGCAGGCGGATGAAGCCTTCCGTGATTTAAAGTGTGTGCTCTCAACCGCACCCGTCCTGGCATCGTCGGCTTCAACGGAGCCGATGCTGTTGTACATCGCAGCCACCAACCGAGTGGTTTGCGTTGTCCTGGTGGTGGAGCGCAAAGAAGCCGGCAAGGAGCAGCCGGTTCAGCGCCCAGTCTATTACCTCTGTGAGGTGCTTTCCCAATCGAAGCAAAACTACCCCCACTACCAGAAGGTCACCTACGACGTGTACATGGCGGCCAAGAAGCTCAAGCACTACTTCCAAGAGCACCCCGTCAAGGTGGTGGCCACAACACCCTTGGCGGAAATCATTGGCAGCAAAGACGCCAATGGCCAGGTTGCCAAGTGGGCCCTGGAGCTGGCTGCCCATACCATCCTCTACGAGCCACAAATGGCCATCAAGTCGCAAATCCTCGCGGACTTCTTCGTCGACTGGACCGAGACGCAATACCTGCCGCATGTGCCTGACTCCACACACTGGAAGCTGCACTTCGATGGCTCGAAGATGCGCAACGGCTTGGGAGCCAGCATCTTCGTCACCTCTCCCAAGGGAGACCGGCTAGACTATGTCCTGCAGATCCACTTCACCGCATCCAACAATGTGGCGAAGTACGAGGCGCTCATTCATGGGCTCAAGCTGGCCAAGGAGATAGGTGTGCGTCGCATTCTTTGCTTCGGCGACTCCGACATGGTTATACAGCAAGCGTCTGGCGACTGGAACGCGAAGGATGCCAACATGGCCTCATACCGCTTCCACGTCCAACAGCTATCCGTCTTCTTCGATGGTTGTGAATTCCATCATGTGCCACGAGCGAACAACGAGGCGGCTGATGCACTATCCAAGATAGGCTCAACCCGGCAAGCAATCCCACCAGGCGTCGCCCTGGCGCATCTGCGGAAGCCGTCCATCATACCGTCACCGGACTCAGATTCCATATTTGTGCCGGCTGACCCGGGGGCTTCATCGCCCAAGTCGGGGGATTCTCAGCCGAACCTGCCGGCTCCACAGCCGAACCCGAGGGCTTCTCAGTCCAACTCGGGGGCTTCTAAGCCAAACTCGGGGGCTTCTCAGCCGAACCCGTTGGCTCCACAGCCGAACCCGGCGACCATGCAGTCGAATTCGGAAGCTCCCACGTAGGAGGCCCTGTTGGTTAGCATATTCGAGATAAGATGCGTACCATCATGGGCACAAGAACTCCTCTCCTACCTCACCGATGGTGTGCTGCCCAATGACAGGGTCCAAGCCAGGCAGATTGAGAGAAGGGCCAAGGCCTATACCATCATCAACCACCAGCTGTACAAGCGCAGCGTAAGTGGGGTGTTCCAGCGGTGTGTCGAGCCGGCTGAAGGGATTGAACTCCTACGAGAAATCCATCAGGGAGAGTGCGGCCACCATGCCTCCTCCAGAGCCATAGTAGGCAAAGCCTTCCGGCACGGTTTTTACTGGCCGGCTGCGCTCAGAGACGCAGAAGAACTGGTGAAGAAGTGCAATGGCTATCAGCGCTTCGCCAAGAAAAGGCACTCGCTGGCTTCCGCCTTGAAAACCATCCCCATCACCTGGCCATTTGCCGTACGGGGCTTGGATATGGTGGGCCCGTTCAGAACTGCCCGAGGCGGCATGACGCACCTCTTGGTAATGATTGACAAATTCACCAAGTGGATCGAGGCCAAGCCGATCAAGAAGCTGGACGGCTGCACAACCATCACATTCCTCAAGGAAATCATCGTGAGATACGGCTACCCCCATAGCATCATCACCGAAAACGGTAGTAACTTCGCCCAAGGCATCTTCTCTCGCTATTGCGAGGAAATGGGGATCCGAATGGACCTAGCGTCCGTGGCACATCCGGAATCCAACGGGCAAGTGGAAAAAGCGAACGGCTTGATCCTAGCAAGCATCCGGCCCCGGCTGGTGGAGCCGCTCGAGCGAGCAGCCGGCTGCTGGATAGAAGAACTGCCCTCCGTACTCTGGAGCCTGCGCACCACGCCAAACCGCTCCGTCGGCTTCACACAGTTCTTCCTCGTATACGGGGTCGAAGCCGTCCTGCCGACTGACATCGAACACGACGCGCCAAGGATCAAGCTATATATAGAAGCTGAAGCTAAAGAAGCTCGTGAAGATGGAGTCGACCAGGTCGAAGAGGCCCGGCTGCTAGCCGTGTCTAGATCTACCATATACCAGCAAAGCCTCCGACGCTATCACAGCCGGAAGGTCCAGCCCTTAGCATTCCGAGAAGGAGACCTAGTGCTCCGGCTGATCCAACGGACAGCCGGACAGCACAAACTGTCATCCCCATGGGAGGGTCCCTTCATCGTGAGCAAAGAGGTAGGAAATGATTCCTACTATCTCATAGATGCCCAAGAGGCCAAGAAAAACAAGTCGAACAAAACTGGCGAGGAGACTAAACGTCCCTGGAATGTCAACTTGCTTCGCCCATTTTATACTTGAGAGAAGGAATGTATGTATCCCTTGTACTCCTTTTGTAATCTGTGCTTGTGAAAAAGCATGCGCCAAGGGCGCCGGTTTCAACAACTTTTTTCGCATACTCTACTGCTTTCGCCGATTGGCTTGCACCGTCTCACGCGGCTGGCTTAATACCGTGAACCAGCTTCCCGACAACCGACTCTCGATCCAGCTACAAACCGCAACCCGGCTGTCCGGCTGGCGGGGGTAGATGCTTAAGGAGCCGGCACGCGAAAAACGACTAAGGGAAAGAGTGAAGGCGAATTGACCCTTGTCTAAACTTTTCATGAATGTGCCGGATTGTCGAAATCGGCTCGTTCGAATGAAATACTATTGGCCTCACCCAGCGGCACGTTCTTGATCCGGCGACGGACCGTGATGCGTGCAATCGACACGTCCGTTGGGAACCCCAAGAGGAAGGTGTGATGCGTACAGTAGCAAGTTTTCCCTCAGAAAGAAACCAAGGTTTATCGAACCAGGAGGAGCCAAGAAGCACGTTGAAGGTTGATGGCGGCGGGATGTAGTGCGGCGCAACACCAGGGATTCCGGCGCCAACGTGGAACCTGCACAACACAACCAAAGTACTTTGCCCCAACAAAACAGTGAGGTTGTTAATCTCACCGGCTTGCTGTAACAAAGGATTAGATGTGTAGTGTGGATGATGATTGTTTGCAGAAAATAGTAAAGAACAAATATTGCAGTAGATTGTATTCGATGTAAAGAATAGGACCGTGGTCCACAGTTCACTAGAGGTGTCTCTCCCATAAGATAAATAGCATGTTGGGTGAACAAATTACAGTCGGGCAATTGACAAATAGAGAGGGCATGACAATGCACATACATGATATGATAAGTATAGTGAAATTTAATTGGGCATTACGACAAAGTACATAGACCGCTATCCAGCATGCATCTATGCCTAAAAAGTCCACCTTCAGGTTATCATCTGAACCCCTTCCAGTATTAAGTTGTAGACAACAGACAATTGCATTAAGTATGGTGCGTAATGTAATCAATAACTACATCCTCGGACATAGCATCAATGTTTTATCCCTAGTGGCAACAGCACATCCACAACCTTAGAACTTTCTGTCACTGTCCCAGATTTAATGGAGGCATGAACCCACTATCGAGCATAAATACTCCCTCTTAGAGTTAAGAGTAAAAACTTGGCCAGAGCCTCTACTAATAACGGAGAGCATGCAAGATCATAAACAACACATAGGTAATAGATTGATAATCAACATAACATAGTATTCTCTATCCATCGGATCCCGACAAACACAACATATAGCATTACAGATAGATGATCTTGATCATGTTAGGCAGCTCACAAGATCCAACAATGAAGCACATAAGGAGAAGACGACCATCTAGCTACTGCTATGGACCCATAGTCCAGGGGTGAACTACTCACTCATCACTCCGGAGGCGATCATGGCGGTGAAGAGTCCTCCGGGAGATGATTCCCCTCTCCGGCAGGGTGCCGGAGGCGATCTCCTGAATCCCCCGAGATGGGATTGGCGGCGGCGGCGTCTCAGTAAGGTTTTCCGTATCGTGGCTCTCGGTACTGGGGGTTTCGCGACGGAGGCTTTAAGTAGGAGGAAGGGCAGGTTAGTGGGCCACACGAGGGCCCCACACACCAGGGCCGCGCGGCCAAGGCCTGGGCCGCGCCGCCCTGTTGTGGCGGTGCCTCGTGGCCCCACTTCGTCTCTCCCTCGGACTTCTGGAAGCTTCGTGCAAAAATAGGACCCTGGGCGTTGATATCGTCCAATTCCGAGAATATTTCCTTTGTAGGATTTCTGAAACCAAAAATAGCAGAAAACAGCAACTGGCTCTTCGGCATCTCGTTAATAGGTTAGTGCCGGAAAATGTATAAATATGACATAAAGTATGCATAAAACATGTAGATATCATTAATAATGTGGCATGGAACATAAGAAATTATCGATACGTCGGAGACGTATCAGCATCCCCAAGCTTAGTTCCTGCTCGTCCCGAGCAGGTAAACGATAACAAAGATAATTTCTGGAGTGACATGCCATCATAACCTTGATCATACTATTGTAAGCATATGTAATGAATGCAGCGATCAAAACAATGGTAATGACATGAGTTACCAACTGAATCATAAAGCAAAGACTTTTCATGAATAGTACTTCAAGACAAGCATCAATAAGTCTTGCATAAGAGTTAACTCATAAAGCAATAAATCAAAGTAAAGGTATTGAAGCAACACAAAGGAAGATTAAGTTTCAGCGGTTGCTTTCAACTTATAACATGTATATCTCATGGATAGTGTCAATGTAAAGTAATATAACAAGTGCAATATGCAAGTATGTAGGAATCAATGCACAGTTCACACAAGTGTTTGCTTCTTGAGGTGGAGAGAAATAGGTGAACTGACTCAACATAAAAGTAAAAGAAAGGTCCTTCAAAGAGGAAATCATCGATTGCTATATTTGTGCTAGAGCTTTGATACGTCCAATTTGCATCACTATTTTATATCATAATTTGCTGCTATTCATTGATATATTTCATATTTGGAGATGATACTTATGTTATTTCATCTATTTTGCATATTTCATGATTATTTGGAGATCGCGCACCGGAGGCAGGATTCTGCTGGAAAAAGCACCGTCAGGATGCAATATTTCGGAAGATCAGCAGGTGACGGAAATTATATGAAAAATCCTATTTTTCCAGAAGACGAAGGGAGCCAGAAGGGGGAGCCGAGGGGACCCGAGGTGGGCCCACCTCATAGGCCGGCGCGGCCCAAGGCTTGGCCGCGCCGCCCTGTGAGGAGGGGGCCCACAGCCCTCTCTCGCCTCCTTTTCTTCGCGTACGTCTTCGTCCCGAAAACCTAAGCCACAGAGGATAGTCGCGAAGAGTCACAGCCGCCTCTGCGGGGCGGAGAACACCAGAGAGAAAAGAGCTCTCCGGCGGGCAGGAATCCGCCGGGGAAATTCCCTCCCGGAGGGGGAAATCGTCACCGTCATCGAGCTGGACATCATCTCCATCACCATCGTCATCATCTCCATCATCATCACCGCCATATCCACCGCTGCACCTCGTCACCGCTGTAACAATTCGGGTTGGATCTTGATTGTTTGATAGGGGAAACTCTCCCGGTGTTGATTTCTACTTGTTATTGATGCTATTGAGTGAAACCATTGAACCAAGGTTTATGTTCAGATTGTTATTCATCATCATATCACCTCTGATCATGTTCCATATGATGTCTCGTGAGTAGTTCGTTTAGTTCTTGAGGACATGGGTGAAGTCTAAATGTTAGTAGTGAATCATGGTTGAGTAGTATTCAGTGTTATGATATTTAAGTTGTGGTGTTATTCTTCTAGTGGTGTCGTGTGAACGTCGACTACACGACACTTCACCTTTATGGGCCTAGGGGAATGCATCTTGTACTCGTTTGCCAATTGCGGGGTTACCGGAGTGACAGAAACCTGAGCCCCCGTTGGTATATCGATGCAGGAGGGATAGCAGGATCTTAGAGTTTAAGGCTGTGGTTAGATTTATCTTAATTACTTTCTTGTAGTTGCGGATGCTTGCAAGGGGTATAATCACAAGTATGTATTAGTCCTAGGAAGGGCGGTACATTAGCATAGGTTCACCCACACAACACTTATCAAAACAATGAAGATTAATCAGCTGTATGAAGCGAAAGCACTAGACTAAAATCCCGTGTGTCCTCAAGAACGTTTGGTCATTATAAGTAAACAAACCGGCTTGTCCTTTGTGCTAAAAAGGATTGGGCCACTCGCTGCAATTATTTCTCTCGCACTTTACTTACTCGTACTTTATTCATCTGTTACATCAAAACCCCCTGAATACTTGTCTGTGAGCATTTACAGTGAATCCTTCATCGAAACTGCTTGTCAACACCTTCTGCTCCTCGTTGGGATCGACATTCTTACTTATCGAAGATACTACGATACACCCCCTATACTTCTGGGTCATCAAGACTATTTTCTGGCGCCGTTGCCGGGGAGTGAAGCGCTATTGGTAAGTGGAATTGGTAAGGAAAACCTTTATTGTTGTGCTGATTTTATTTCTGCCTGCTGCTATAAGTCATTATGGAGAGATCTTCTCTTCAATTTCTATTTGGGAAATCTACTACTACTGCAAGGGTAGTGGATGAGGCGCCAGGTGAGGAAGTAATACCATATAAACACCTATGAAAATTATTGAACGTGTTATGGATAACCGCTATGAAGGGGATGGAACTGTCCATCCTGGTGATCATTTACTGTTTTTACATGAATTATGCGGGTTATTCAAATGTGCAGGTATTGCTATGGATGAAGTTAGAAAGAAACTATTCTCTATATCGCTGTCTGGTAAAGCAGTGCACTGGTATAAATTGCTGAAGAATAGGGATTCTATTGATTGGGAGGACATTGTGCCTTTATTTTATTCCAAATTCTATCCTCCAAGTGAAATTCACAAAGATCGGAACCGCATATATAATTTCTAGCCTCATGATGGAGAAAGCATTGCCCAAGCATGGGGGAGATTGAAGTCTTTAATGCTCAAATACCCCATTCATGAGCTTCCTGGTAATGTTATTATTGATAATTTCTATGCAAGACTTTCTTTTCAAGACAAGACCTTGCTGGATACTTCTTGTTCTGGATCATTTACACGCAACAAAGAAGAGTTTAAAAGGGACCTTCTTGATCGGATCCAGGAGAATACTGAAGGATGGGAGAACGACAAAGATAGAGAGTCAGGTATAAACTTTGATTATAAATGCATTGAGGTTTTTATGGATACTGATAAATTTCGTAATATTAGTGCTACTTATGGTCTTGATTCTCAAGTCGTTGCAAATCTTTATAAAGCTTTTGCCTCTCATTATGAATTTCCTAAGAAGAATTTTGATAAGTATCATGAACCGTATAAAGATAAAATAGATTCATCTATAAACAAATGTGTTGTAATTGAAACTGTTGATCATGTTATTCCTGAAGCTTATATTGAAAAAACTCCTTTCCCTGCTAAAATGAAGGAGTACTCTATTATAAATAGTGCGGTTCATAAAAGTGAAAAGAAACCTATAGAACCTGAAGAACAAATAAAAGTTGAACCTGCTGTTGCAATAATTAAAGATCTTGTGACTGAAAATGTGGAGGATGGTCATATTATTTTCTGTGAAGATGCTTCTAATATTGTTTCACATCCTAATAAGTCTAGGAAAGCTAGTGTTCCTATGCTCTCTGTTAGAATTGGTGATCATTGTTATTATGGTTTATGTGACATTGGTGCAAGTATTAGTGCTATCCCTTATGAGCTTTACACGGAGGTTATGCACGAAATTGGTTCTTGTGAACTTATTCGGCTAGCTAATAGAGAAACTATCTCTCCAATTGGTATTGTTCGAGATGTGGAAGTTCTATGTGGTAAGATTAAATATCCTGCTGACTTTTTGGTACTTGGTTCTGCTGCTAGTAAATATTGTCCTATCATTTTTGGTAGACCTTTTCTAAATACTTGTGGAGCTATTATAGATTGCAAGAAAGAGAAAATTTTGACTAAATTTGCTGGTGAATCTTACGAGTTTAATTTCTCTAAATTTGCCAAAACCCCTTATAAAGCTGATTTGCCTAATAATGATTTTAGAGTTGAACAGTGTGCGTCTATTGCTCTTGCTCCTAATAATCCTTTGCAGCAACATTTGGAGAATAGTGAGAGTGAAGTCTTAAGGAAGAAAGAAATGAGCTTGATGAAATTTTCCTTCGTCAACCTATTCTTAAACATGACTTGCCGGTAGAAGATCTAGGTACAACACCACCACCAAAGGAAGATCCTGTTTTCGATTTAAAACCATTGCCTGATAATCTTAAGTATGCTCATATTGATGATAAGAAAATATATCCTGTTATTATTAGTTCTAAGCTTTCAGATATTGAGGAAGAAAGGTTACTGGAAATATTGAAGAAACACCGAGAAGCTATTGGCTACACTCTTGATGATTTGAAGGGGATTTCTCCCTCTATTTGCCAACATGCTATCAATATGGAAGATGATGCAAAACCTGTTGTTGAACATCAACATCGTCTAATTCCGAAGATGAAGGAGGTGGTAAGGAATGAGGTATTAAAACTTCTTGAAGCTGGTATTATATATCCTATTGTTTATAGTAGATGGGTTAGTCCTGTGCATTGTGTTCCTAAGAAAGGAGGAATGACTGTTGTACCTAATGATAATGATGAGCTCATCCCTCAAAGAGTAGTTGTAGGGTATAGAATGTGCATTGATTTTCGAAAAGTTAATAAAGTTACTAAGAAAGATCATTACCCTTTACCATTTATTGATCAAATGCTAGAAAGGTTGTCTAAAAATACTCATTTTTGCTTTCTTGATGGTTATTCTGGGTTTTCACAAATTGCTGTTAAAACTAAAGATCAAGAGAAAACCACTTTCACTTGTCCCTATGGAACTTATGCTTATAGACGTATGCCTTTTGGTTTATGTAATGCTCCTGCTACTTTTCAAAGATGCATGTCTGCTATTTTTCATGGTTTTTGCGAGAGTATTGTAGAGGTATTCATGGATGATTTTTCTGTCTATGGAAATTCTTTTGGTAATTGCTTGCGAAACCTCGATAAAGTTTTGCAGAGATGTGAAGAAACTAACCTTGTTCTTAATTGGGAGAAATGCCACTTTATGGTTAATGAAGGAATTGTATTGGGACATAAAATTTCCAAGAGAGGTATTGAAGTTGATAGAGCTAAAGTTAAAGCAATTGAGAAGATGCCCTATCCGAGGGATGTTAAAGGTATTCGTAGTGTTCTTGGTCATGCTGGGTTTTATAGGAGATTTATTAAAGATTTCTCCAAGATTTCAAAGCCTCTTACTAATCTTCTTCAAAAAGATGTACCTTTTGTTTTTGATGATGATTGTAAGGAAGCTTTTGAAACTCTAAAGAAAGCCTTAACAACTGCTCCTGTAGTTGAACCTCCTGATTGGAATTTGCCTTTTGAAATTATGTGTGATGCTAGTGATTTTGCTGTAGGCGCTGTTCTTGGACAGCGAGTAGATAAAAAATTAAATGTTATTCATTATGCTAGCAAGACTCTTGATGCTGCTCAAAGAAATTATGCTACAACTGAAAAATAATTGTTAGCTGTAGTTTTTGCTTGTGACAAGTTTAGATCCTATATTGTCGATTCAAAAGTCACGATTCATACTGATCATGCTGCAATTAGATACCTTATGACAAAGAAAGATGCTAAGCCGAGGGTTATTAGATGGGTACTTCTGTTGCAAGAATTTGATTTACATATTGTAGATAGGAAAGGTGCTGATAATCCTGTTGCTGATAATTTGTCTAGATTGGAAAATATTGCTTATGATCATGTTCCTGTTAATGATAGTTTTCCAAATGAACAATTGGCTGTAATAAAGGTGAGTTCGCGAGACAGTCCTTGGTATGCTGATTATGCTAACTTTATTGTTTCCAAGTACTTGCCTCCAACCTTTTCAGCTCAGCAAAGGAGGAAATTCTTTTATGACTTGAGGCATTATTTTTGGGATGACCCACACCTATATAAAGAAGGAGTAGATGGTATTCTGCGAAGATGTGTTCCTGAATATGAACAACAGGAGATATTGAGTAAATGTCACGGTAGTGCTTATGGAGGACATCACGCCGGAGATAGAACCGCACAAAAGGTTCTACAATCAGGATTTTATTGGCCAACTCTCTTCAAAGATGCAAGGAAGTTTATTTTATCTTTCGATGAATGTCAAAGGGTTGGTAATATCTCCAAACGCAATGAAATGCCTATGAATTATACTCTTGTTATTGAACCATTCGATTGTTGGGGATTTGACTTCATGGGTCCTTTCCCTTCTTCAGAAGGTAACACTCATATACTTGTCGCTGTTGATTATGTTACTAAATGGGTAGAAGCTATACCCACAAAAAGTGCTGATGGTGAGACTTCTTTAAAAATGCTTTTAGATATTATTTTTCCTAGATTTGGAGTACCTAGATATATTATGACTGATGGAGGTTCTCATTTTATTCATGGAGGTTTTAGAAAAACTCTTGCTAAGTATGGTATTAATCATAGAATTGCTTCCGCTTATCATCCTCAAACTAGTGGGCAAGTAGAACTATCAAATAGAGAGATTAAGTCTATCTTGCAAAAGACTGTTAATAAAACTAGAAAGAACTGGGCTATTAAATTGAAGGCTGCACTATGGGCTTATAGAACTGCTTATAAAAACTCCATGGGAATGTCACCTTATAAAATGGTTTATGGAAAAGCTTGTCATTTACCTTTAGAATTAGAGCACAAAGCTTATTGGGCTGTTAGAGAACTAAACAAAGATCCTAAACTAGCCGGTGATAAGAGGTTGTTGCAATTAAGTTCTCTAGATGAATGGAGAAGTGAAGCTTATGAAAATGCTAAACTCTTTAAAGAGAAAGTTAAGAAATGGCATGATAGAAGAATTATCAAAAGAGAATTTAATGTTGGGGATAAAGTCCTATTGTATCGGTCTCGTCTCAGATTCTTTGCAGGGAAATTACTCTCAAAATGGGAAGGACCATATGTCATTGATGAGGTTTATCGATCAGGAGCAATTAAAATTAGCTCTCTTCAAGGTAATGCCACACAGGTAGTGAATGGACAAAGACTCAAGCATTATATCGCTGGAGATTCTTATAATGAAGATGTTGATATTATCCAAGTGGTAACTCCGGAAGCTTTCATCAAAAGTCAAGTTGACAGTCCTGCAGAATCCGACTTTGAATAGGTAACAGTTCTGGTAAGAAAAAGTCCGCGATTCACTTTCCGAACAATGTTTTTGCTGTTTTTGGAAAATATGAAAAATTACGAGATCGAAACGGAGTGGAGGAGACGCACGAGGGCGTGCCCCCATAGGCCGGCGCGGGCCCCAGCCTGGCCGCGCCGCCCTATGAGGACACCGCCTCGTTGTCCCTCTCCGACTCTTGTTCGATCTGGTACTTTCCTTCTGACGTAAAAATTACTGCTATATAATCCCCCGGACCCCTGGAGGTCCGTATATCGTTTTCTCGACGTGTTTTGTTTCGAGCTGTTTCTGCCAGGATCTATTTTCAATCTAGAAGCACCATGGTCTCCAACAACAAAGACAAGGAGCCTATGGAGGAGGATATTCAAGGTTTCGAGCTGAAAGAAGAATTCAAAGAGGAAGTGGAGGAGACGTCATCAATAAAAAGGAAGCGGCAAACTATGGGGAGTAAGCCAATATTGGTGGGATCGGTTAACACTGGACGTTCTTTTTCTCATAACTTGCAGGGACTTTTACCGCCTGCTCTTAGCCTCGACTCTTTCCCTTGTGTGGAAGAAGCATTACGGGTTACCGATGAGTTTTGTGATCAATACCGTGCGCTGAGAAGGGAAGTGGAGATACTTCTTGAGGAGAATAACCGACTTCGCAGAATGCTGGAGTATTACTCAATTCCTATCACAAGGCCGCCACCGCCACTTTCAGATAACAAAGAATCTCTTCGAGTCTTAGTGCAGAATTGCCAAATTGAGAAGCTGAAGCTGAAGGATATCCTTAAGGAACGCAGGAACGGACTATCACCATCACCACCAAAGGAGTAATTCATCATCGGTATTGGCATCCCCTTTGTTTGTTCCAAGCTTGGGGGAGTGCCGCGGTATCACATCATCACTATCTTTTACTTTATATTATCAAGTAGTGTCATATCATGAGTAGGGAAGTTATCATATAAGATGTGTTGCGGTATGGAAGTATCTCTCTTTAGTGGTTATCTATGTATCCCTTGGTGTGAGTTATCGTTATGAAATATTAATGAGAAGTTTTATCATTTACATATTGCACATCTTATTTTAGTTTGCAATCTCTATTATATGATTGATCTTGTTGTTAAGTATTGGCATCACTTTGGGAGCATTGAGTAAATCTATTTGGTTTTGGCAAACTTAGCATTGGTCAATAGCAACAACACTTTGAGTTTTAAGTAGAGAAGAGGAAATACATGTAGATATGTTATTATCTTTCTTGTTAGTTCTTAGCTTAGTATTCTGAGGTTAAAATTGTTTGTGCTTGCAAGAAAGATGCATGATTGCTTCTATCACATGTATATTCGTTTGTTTCCCTCAACTCTTATGCTTGCTAATTAACCTTGCTAGCAAAGACCTGTACTGAGAGGGAATGCTTCTCGTGCGTCCAAACCTGAACCCAAACTTATGCCATTTGTGTCCACCATATCTACCTACTGCATGGTATTTCCTGCCACCCCAAGTAAATACTTCATGTGCTACCTTTAAACAATTCAAAATTTATCATCCCTTATTTGTGTCAATGTTTTATAGCTCATGAGGAAGTATGTGGTGTTTTATGTTTCAATCTTGTTGGGCAACTTTCACCAATGGACTAGTGGCTTCATCCACTTATCCAATAACTTTGCAAAAAGAGCTGGCAATGGGATTCCCAGTCCCAAATTAATTAACCAAAATAGACACTCCTCCATGGTATGTGATTGTTGGACGGCACCCGAGGATTCGGTTAGCCATGGCTTGAGAAAGCAAAGGAGGGGAGGAGTGTCATCTAAATAAAACTAAAATAAAAAGACACTCCTTCATGGTATGAGATTGTCATGTGCACCCGAGAATTCGGTTAGCCATGGTTTGTGAAAGCAAAGGTTGGAAGGAGTGTCAACCAAAAATAAAACTTTATGGGAGCCGCTCTTTGAGAGTTTGTCTGGCAAGGGGGTTAGAGTACCCGCTACCAGTCGTTGACAACAACAAACACCCCTCAAAACTTTACTTTATTGCTCTCTATATGATTTCAAAACTTGAAAAGCTCTAGCACATGATTTAATCCATGCTTCCCTCTGCGAAGGGCCTATCTTTTACTTTATGTTGAGTCAGTAAACCTATTTCCCTCCATCTCAAGCAAGCATTTGAGTTGTTGCGATCAAACTATTATATTGTGATTTATTTCATCATGTCTCTTATTCTTCCTTGTTTAGTACAAGTTTTATCTGATGAATATAGCTTTGAAGATTATCAATGATTATGAGAAGATTATTATGATTGAGTATGCAAATTTTGCCATAAGCCTTAATATAAGAGCGTTGCTCGATAAATAAGTACAATCTGTTAAATGTTCTCTGACCAAGAACGAAGTTTGCCATCAGCAATTATGATTTCCTATGCACCTTTATTTGTGATCTCCTTTTACTTGTTTCAAGTTGAATCATATTGGGAAGTTGTTCACTAGAATGCCTTGTGTGAATTAATATGATGCTTCTTGACCGTATTTTATTTATCGACTCTTCACTCCATAAACATGTGGTCTTGTTTACTGAGCTCAGTTTCGCTTGGGGACAAGCGAAGTCTAAGCTTGGGGGGAGTTGATACGTCCAATTTGCATCACTATTTTATATCATAATTTGCTGCTATTCATTGATATATTTCATATTTGGAGATGATACTTATGTTATTTCATCTATTTTGCATATTTCATGATTATTTGGAGACCGCGCACCGGAGGCAGGATTCTGCTGGAAAAAGCACCGTCAGGATGCAATATTTCGGAAGATCAGCAGTTGACGGAAATTATATGAAAAATCCTATTTTTCCAGAAGACGAAGGGAGCCAGAAGGGGGAGCCGAGGGGACCCGAGGTGGGCCCACCTCATAGGTCGGCGCGGCCCAAGGCCTGGCCGCGCCGCCCTGTGAGGAGGGGGCCCAAAGCCCTCTCTCGCCTCCTTTTCTTCGCGTACGTCTTCAACCCGAAAACCTAAGCCACAGAGGATAGTCGCGAAGAGTCACAGCCGCCTCTGCGGGGCGGAGAACACCAGAGAGAAAAGAGCTCTCCGCCGGGCAGGAATCCGCCGGGGAAATTACCTCCCGGAGGGGGAAATCGTCACCGTCATCGAGCTGGACATCATCTCCATCACCATCGTCATCATCTCCATCATCATCACCGCCATATCCACCGCTGCACCTCGTCACCGCTGTAACAATTCGGGTTGGATCTTGATTGTTTGATAGGGGAAACCCTCCCGGTGTTGATTTCTACTTGTTATTGATGCTATTGAGTGAAACCATTGAACCAAGGTTTATGTTCAGATTGTTATTCATCATCATATCACCTCTGATCATGTTCCATATGATGTCTCGTGAGTAGTTCGATTAGTTCTTGAGGACATGGGTGAAGTCTAAATGTTAGTAGTGAATCATGGTTGAGTAGTATTCAGTGTTATGATATTTAAGTTGTGGTGTTATTCTTCTAGTGGTGTCGTGTGAACGTCGACTACACGACACTTCACCTTTATGGGCCTAGGGGAATGCATCTTGTACTCGTTTGCCAATTGCGGGGTTGCCGGAGTGACAGAAACCTGAGCCCCCGTTGGTATATCGATGCAGGAGGGATAGCAGGATCTTAGAGTTTAAGGCTGTGGTTAGATTTATCTTAATTACTTTCTTGTAGTTGCGGATGCTTGCAAGGGGTATAATCACAAGTATGTATTAGTCCTAGGAAGGGTGGTACATTAGCATAGGTTCACCCACACAACACTTACCAAAACAATGAAGATTAATCAGCTGTATGAAGCGAAAGCACTAGACTAAAATCCCGTGTGTCCTCAAGAACGTTTGGTCATTATAAGTAAACAAACAGGCTTGTCCTTTGTGTTAAAAAGGATTGGGCCACTCGCTGCAATTATTTCTCTCGCACTTTACTTACTCGTACTTTATTCATCTGTTACATCAAAACCCCCTGAATACTTGTCTGTGAGCATTTACAGTGAATCCTTCATCGAAACTGCTTGTCAACACCTTCTGCTCCTCGTTGGGATCGACATTCTTACTTATCGAAGATACTATGATACACCCCCTATACTTGTGGGTCATCAAGCTTTTATTTTGAAAACATGAAACAATTTTGTCAACGGTAGTAATAAAGCATATGTATCATGTAAATTATATCTTACAAGTTGCAAGCCTCATGCATAGTATACTAGTAGTGCCCGCACCTTGTCCTAATTAGCTCGGATTAACACGGATTATCATTGCATAACATATGTTTCAACCAAGTGTCACAAAGGGGTACCTCTATGCCGCCTGTACAAGGGTCTAAGGAGAAAGTTCGCATTGGATTTCTCTCTTTTGATCATTCTTCAACTTAGACACCCATACCGGGACAACATAGACAACAGATAATGGACTCCTCTTTTAATGCTTAAGCATTCAACAACAGATAATATTCTCATAAGAGATTGAGGTTTTATGTCCAAACTGAAACTTCCACCATGATTCATGGCTTTAGTTAGCGGCCCAATGTTCTTCTCTAACATTATGCATGCTCTAACCATTTAATGAGTGGTAAATCTCCCTTACTTCAGACAAGACGAACATGCATAGCAACTCACATGATATTCAACAAAGGTAAAAAGTTGATGGCGTCCCCAGAAAACATGGTTACTGATACGTCTCCGACGTATCGATAATTTCTTATGTTCCATGCCACATTATTGATGTTATCTACATGTTTTATGCACACTTTATGTCATATTCGTGCATTTTCTGGAACTAACCTATTAACAAGATGCCGAAGTGCCAGTTGCTGTTTTCTGCTGTTTTTGGTTTCAGAAATCCTAGTAAGGAAATATTCTCGGAATTGGACGAAATCGAAGCCCAGGGGCCTATTTTCTCACGAAGCTTCCAGAAGTCCGAAGGAGAGACGAAGAGGGGCCACGGAGGGGCCACACTATAGGGCGGCGCGGCCCCCCCCCTTGGCCGCGCCGGCCTGTAGTGTGGGGCCCCCGTGCCGCCTCTTGACCTGCCCTTTCACCTATAAAAAGTCTCCGTGACGAAAACCCCAGTACCGAGAGCCACGATACGGAAAACCTTCCAGAGACGCCGCCGCCGCCGATCCCATCTCGGGGGATCCAGGAGATCGCCTCCGGCACCCTGCCGGAGAGGGGAATCATCTCCCGGAGGACTCTACGCCGCCATGGTCGCCTCCGGTGTGATGTGTGAGTAGTCTACCCCTGGACTATGGGTCCATAGCAGTAGCTAGATGGTTGTCTTCTCCCCATTGTGCTATCATTGTCGGATCTTGTGAGCTGCCTAACATGATCAAGATCATCTATCTGTAATTCTATATGTTGCGTTTGTTGGGATCCGATGAATAGAGAATACTTGTTATGTTGATTATCAAAGCTATGCTTATGTGTTGTTTATGATCTTGCATGCTCTCCGTTATTAGTAGATGCTCTGGCCAAGTTGATGCTAGTAACTCCAAGAGGGAGTATTTATGCTCGATAGTGGGTTCATGCCTCTGTGAATCTGGAGGAGTGACAAGAACCACTAAGGTTATGGATGTGCTGTTGCCACTAGGGATAAAACATTAGTGCTATGTTCAAGGATGTAGTCACTAGTTACATTACGCGCAATACTTAATGCAATTGTCTGTTGTTAGCAACTTAATACCGGAGGGGGTTCGGATGATAACCTGAAGGTGGACTTTTTAGGCATAGATGCAGTTGGATGACGGTCTATGTACTTTGTCGTAATGCCCAATTAAATCTCACTATACTCATCATAATATGTATGTGCATGGTCATGCCCTCTTTATTTGTCAATTGCCCAACTGTAATTTGTTCACCCAACATGCTGTTCGTCTTATGGGAGAGACACCTCTAGTGAACTGTGGACCCCGGTCCAATTCTCTTTACTGAAATACAATCTACTGCAATACTTGTTCTACTGTTTTCTGCAAACAATCATCTTCCACACAATACGGTTAATCCTTTGTTACAGCAAGCCGGTGAGATTGACAACCTCACTGTTTCGTTGGGGCAAAGTACTTTGGTTGTGTTGTGCAGGTTCCACGTTGGCGCCGGAATCTCTGGTGTTGCGCCGCACTACATCCCGCCGCCATCAACCTTCAACGTGCTTCTTGGCTCCTCCTGGTTCGATAAACCTTGGTTTCTTTCTGAGGGAAAACTTGCTGCTGTGCGCATCATACCTTCCTCTTGGGGTTCCCAACGAACGTGTGAGTTACACGCCATCAAGCTCTTTTTCTGGCGCCGTTGCCGGGGAGATCAAGACACGCTGCAAGGGGAGTCTCCACTTCTCAATCTCTTTACTTTGTTTTTGTCTTGCTTAGTTTTTGTAACAACCCAAAAATTTCAAAACAAACAAAATGAATTTCCCTAGTTCCAAATTTTTGGAACCAACAAAAACTTTTATTAAAATTAGCTTGATACATAGTGATCTTGCTTGATACTTGTGCTATTGCCATGACTGCTAGTTATTAGTATTTTGAAGTGAGCTAAAAACCCTAAAGTGATCAAGTGAAGATCACCAACCCAATAAAACCAAAGAGAAAGAAATCAAATAAGAAAAAGCTTAAACCCAAACCTTCTCCAAAAATCCCTTTGGTTCTATTTTGAGAAAACCAAAATAAATAAAAGACCTATGGGGACTTATAGCCCTAATAGGTAAATCTTGAACCCTACCTTTATTAAAATTGCTAAATGGTGGTGAACCTTTGTGAACCCCACAAAACCCTAAACCTCACCCCTCTTTTCACCACTACTAGAAAAAAATGAAATAAAAAGAAATTAAATAAGAAAGAGGTATATGTGCCTATGGCTTTTTTTTATAAAACTTTACCCTAAGCCTTTTCTACTTTGCTTAGAGGTTTGGAAAACCTTCTTACACCTTACCTAGTACCTATCAAACCATTTCCAAGTGGTTTCCAAAGAAAATAAAAAGAAACTAAAAATGCCATAGAGGCATATGTGAGAAAAGTGCAAATTTGTGAATTTGAGAAGTTTGACCCTAGGACTTGTTGTGAATGGATGGATCACTTCCATATACCATTTCAACCCTCAACAACATCTTTTGGGCCACAAACACTCAAATCAAAATCAAATGCAACATATGCATAGAAGCATATGAGACACATAGCCTTTTCACCAAATCTTGACCTATGCTTTTCTACCTTGACCAAATGGTGTGAAACCTTCTCCAAACCTAATATAACCCTAAATTGACCCTAACCCATGTACAAGTGAAGCAAGGTGAACCCTTTTCAAAAATAATAAAACTTAACACATCACCTCTTATGTGTTATGGCCAATTTTGCAAATCTTGGATCAAGACCTTTTGAAATGGATTCAATGGTTTGAAAATGTTTCAAAACCAATGAGAATCACATTAGAGTCAACCAAAGTCAATTCAAATGAAGAGAAATCACATAGTGAGAAAATCCCCAAAATTTCCCTCACATACACATAGAACCAAATTTGCAAATCTTCAAGCAAGGCCACCATGGCTTGATCTCTTGCTTGTAGAATACTTATATATGATAAACAAACACAATTGCATCAAAGAAACAAGAATCAAATCAAAGGAAATCTCAATTTCAAATCACATATGATAATGGTCATATGTCACTTTTATTTTATCTTCACCACTTTGCACCCTTTTATCTTCTGTTTCCCCAACCAAACTTGGTCAACTATGACCATGTCATCCAAGACCATGTCAAGGTCAACAACTTCCATGTTGACCATCTCTGCTGAAGTTGACCAGGTTGACCAGTATAGTGTTGCCAAGTGGAGACTTTGGATTAAAGAGAAGATCATCTCACTTTTGCCATTGTGCAATTCTTCACCAAATTGACCACCACCACCCCCATTCCACTTCTATGAATATATAAATGAGATCCACCAAAGGAATTTTCAAATTTTGAAACTTTATTTCTTTCGGGCATTTCATCAAACACCTTATAGGCAGGGATAAACTTGTGCCCATACTGATTTTTCAACTTGGACTCGGTCCAACCTTGATCCCCTCTGCATCTCTGAAGCTCCATCTCACATCACCTCACCCTCTCCATCACCTGCCAACCACTGGAGATGACCCAGCTTGACCCATTGCATCCATGCCGACCATGGCATGAGCTCACCATGCCACCCCTCACCCCTGCCCTCTCCTCTCACTTCCATCATGTCCTGGAGACTCCCCTTACTCCCCTACACCTGCTCGTGCCAGCCATTGGCCAAGGAGAGATCTGCACGCCCCAGTCCAAGTCGTGCCCATGCCGGCCCAGGGACGCCAGGACGCGCATGGACGCCAACGCGTGCACGCCAGAGCACGGCCCTGCCCCGTCACCTCAGTCCTCGCCTCGCCATCAGCGCCTGCCCGAGCCCTCACCTCACCTCAAGGACACTGCCAGACATCGTCTTCGTCACTCCCGTGCCCTGTAGCCGACGCCATCGTCGACGACCTCCGCCGGACCCGTGGCAGACATTGACGTCGCCCGCACGCTCCGGTCCACCGTTTTCTGTGCAATCAAGCGCGTGACGATCGCCAAGACATCACGAACAGCGCAGCATCCTCGCCTTGCCCTTTCGCCGCTCAGACCGTCGTAGCCCTGGACGACCCGAGCATGCCCCGCAGCACCCCCTCGCCGCTATAAATAGAGCATGCCCCAGCACGATCTCTCCACACCAGTCGCATTCCCTCTCCCTCCTGAGCCTCCCTGACTCCTTCCCCTCTCCGATTAAGCCCTAGCTCGCCGGAATTTGGACGGAGTCCGCCGCCACGGAAGCTCAACACCGCCGCTGATTTCCTCCACCCCAAGCTCTGCCGCGACCACCCTCTGCCTCCTCGTCCACGACAACGTCGCCGCGAACCCTCGCTGTGCCCCGCCGGAGCTCCGGTAAGCCGCCAGCACCAAACCCTCGCCGTGCCTGTGCCGCCGCTCGTCGACGTCGACGACGACTCAAGGCTGCCGATCCTCCTTTTAATCCGACGGCCTCAAACCCTGCGTACCGCTTCGGCGTTTTAAAACGCCCTGACAGTGGACCCCACTGTCAGGCGGCCCGCTCGCCTCGCCAGCACAGCTGGGCCGGCCCAATTCAGTTCCCGCCCCCGTTTAAATTCAAAATAGTTTAATTCTTTTCCATTTATTTTACAATCTGAAGCTAGCTTCAAAATTCAATAGATCCAATTCTACTGAGCCAATTTCAACAAATTTTATATTTTTGGAAAGCTCATCAAAAACTCCATCCAATGCCACTGGATTCAAACCTAGATCTGTTATAGAATTAAAGTGAGAAAATAAACAAGGCAGGTACTTTTCTGCCTAAGAATAATTATTAAAAATCAACCATAGACTATTTTGAGGTGGTTCCACCTCTCAAAAATCACATTTGATGTTGTCTAATTTATTATGTAATAAAATACTATAGTTGTTTCCTATGATCATGGGCTAGATTCAAATAATGGCTATCTGGCCATTTCTAGCTCATTTAAACTTTTTTCAAAAATAGTATTTAAATTGTATGAGGTGTAGCACCTCATTTAAATCATTAATCCAAGTGATTCAATGAGAGTTGTTGACACATGTATTAATGACCCATAGGTTCTTGTTTGAAAATATTAAACCTTTCATAGTAAGTTTTGAATTGTTCAAAACTACTTATTAAATTGTATGAGATGCTTTGGTCTCATTTAAATCTTTGTCTCAAATAATTCTACATGAGGTAGAGACCATGGTCTATTAACTCTCATAGTGAATTATTTGATGATATTAAATCTTTACTATGTTGGTATTAAATGGTATGAGGTGTTCACCTCATTTAAATCATTTTCTCAAATGATAAGTATGAAGAGGTTGACTTGGGTCAACCTAGGTCATATATTATTCATAAGAGAAATTAAATCTTAATGAGACAACGAGAAGAAGTTATATCTCTGAATAATTAAAAGTAACACCTTACTTAGAATGAGAGGAAATTTTTTTTTCCTAAATAAGAAAAACAACACATTTACCCACTTATAGTAGTAAGTGATGCTAGTTTACTTGTGTAAATTATATGAGGTGTTTCACTTCATTTAAATCTTGTCCCAAGTACTTTCATATGAAGTTTGAACCCCTGGTCCAATACTCTCACATGAAATACTTGGAGATTTTAAATCATAATAGGCACTATTAAATGGTATGAGGTATCCCGACCTCATTTAAATCATTTTCTCAAATGATGATGATGAATGGTTGACTTAGGTCAACATAAATTCATGTGTGATGGTTTGAGAAATTAAATCTTAAAGAAGATTCAATGAGAGGAAATTATTCCTCAAGAACTATATGGAAACTATCTTTTACATATAAAATAAGAGGAAATTATTCTTCCTCAAAGCAAGACCACCAATACACCAAATTGTTTTAATAGTGTGAATAGAATAGTTTGTGTAAATATATGTGATGTTTGGAATAGCCAATGAATTGTTTGGTGATTGTATCCTCGTATTCGTTTATAGACGCTAGTACCGGAGACTATCAAGAAGAGGAGGTATTCTACCAAGAAGAAGGAGAAGAAGACCACTTTGATCAATACACCAACCAAGGCAAGCTAACACCTTTGCAAGCTAGACTTTTGCAAGCTAAAATACTTGCAAAGTGCAAAGCTCTACAAGAGCAAGGCACTACCACTTTTTACTTTATGCTTAATGATCCTATTTCCCAGTTTTACTCTTACAAGCTTTTGCTTTTGATTATTTATAACTTGCTTTTATAGTTAACTTTGGTCTAGAGATAGGATACTACAAGAGTATCAAACTTAGCCTAGAAGGCTATAAGCTAGTTAGCACCCCTCATGATTAGTTGCTAGTGCTCAATATCAAAAGTGGCTACTCTAGATGGGAACTTGTGAATTGAAATGACTTTGAAAACCTTGGAATGATGAGTCATTCCATTGAAAGATTTTTGAAGGTGAATGTGACTGGTGAATGACTTGGTAAATTTTACAAAAACTGATGGTTGGGTTTGGATGCGATACCATTCCAATTTTGCAAGTACCCCCACAATACCTGATATGGGTAGGGCTTAACTAGAAGTTTATGTATCTTAGTATGGGTTCCCTCTAAACAAGCGTCATCGGGGTTATGCTGGAGGCTGCCTCTACAAAAGTGAAGTGATATGATATGACGTGAATATGAGGTGAATGTCCGGCCCAAGCCCTGTGCAGTTCCCGGGTTAACAGTTGGTTTTCACCGGGAGGCCAAGCTCATGGGGAGAGATGCCTATACTAGGATATGTAAGTGAAAGGTTATGGTTGGTAGTCCGCACACGGAGTGTGGTAAATCAGGGCCAGTTAACCCTGACGGATTATTGCAAATGTTGTGGCACAAGTGTACGACCTCTGCAGAGTGTAGATCTATTCGAATAGCCGCGTCCACGGTTATGGACGGTTGGAAAGGCCATACTGTTCCGTCATCAGATTTTTTTTTCAAATGTGACATGTGAAGGGTGACTTGAATTTGAAAAGGTGAATGGTGACTTGTGATTTGAATTGAATGGTGAACTTGACTTTGAATCACACCGGAGTTGTGGGAATGACACTAATGTTCCCACTTGAGTTAGTTGAGCAAATGAAGGTTTTTGATTATTAAAGTGTTTATGAAATAAAACTGGCTTTCTGCAAATGAAACTAGAGCTTAGCATCCCCTTCTATAGTTGATAGTGCTTACCCTAGTATTAGTTTGCGAGTACTTTAAAGTACTCATGGCTTTGTCCCTGGCTATTCAAATGGCCAGACTATGAAGAGGAGCACCAGAACCCGGAAGAAGGACAGCAGGACGTCTACGACAACTAGGATCACTCCTGACGTCAACAGTTGCCTGTGAAATAGATGGACTACTACTACGCGACTTCGCTTCCGCTATGTGTTTTGTAATTGATCAATAGATCAACTAGTATTGTAATGAGACTGGATCATGTGATCCCGTGTTGTAAGACAATTATGCGTTGTAATAAATGATGTGTTGTGATATTAATCTATTATGTCTCGCAAAAACAATATTCCTGGGATTGCGATGAATGGCATAATAGGCATCTGGACTTAAAAATCCGGGTGTTGACAAGTTGGTATCAGAGCCATTGTTGACCTTAGGAGACCCTAGTTAGAATTGACGTCTGCAAAACTTAGTTTCAAAAACCAAAGAAGTGAATAATTGTGAAAAACTTATTCTCACCCTTATCCTTGAAATCTTTTTCGAAATGAGAAATTTATACTCTGCTTTCGTTGTAGCACTATCTAAAATTTTGCACACTTGACTACTTCTTTAATTCACTCCTCCTCTTTGCTCACAGATGAAGTACCAATGGGAGTCCTATAAGCTTGGATCCGGAGACGACAAAAGTTTCAAAAAGGAGTTGAAGCAACTGGTGGACTATCTAGGACACCCGTATCCCGAGTTCTTCGGAATACCCCTCAAGGCTCAGTCAGGAGAACCACCTCTGTGGGACGTCTCTACTGATCTACGAAGGAAGCTTGATGCCCCGGTATGGGAAACCATATGGTTTTCTGTAACGGGAAACACTTGGAAGGAAGGACTAGACAAAGCTATGCAAGAAGCAATTTCCCGTCTGTGTGGACAAAATGAGGACAAGATCAAGAACACTCGCTTCATCTACTACCCAAGACATGACTCCATGGGAAGACCGATGACCATGCCCCCACCACAACCAAAGATGAACCCCTATGAAGCACCTCAGGACTTCAGGCAGTACAAAACCCGCAGGGATTTGGACAACGCCCTCACCTCTCGCCAAGCACCTCACCCGTGAAGAAGAAGAATCCACCCGGAAGAGTAGTATCACCCAAGCACTTAAGTAGGTGTGAGTTGTATCAGGATCCCCCCTTGTATCGTAGAACGATGAATGGTTCTTCAAACCAACGGTGTGTTAGCTTTGTAATATGTGATGCTTGGTATGAATGAAAAAGTGTTGTTGGTTTTTACCCCCGCAACACTACTCAAAATTTCAAATTGTGAACTTTTAAAAATTTAACAAAACAAACCATAGAAATTTCCCTCTTATCCTATCATCTACCTCAATGTTCAGATGGCCCCACCAACCCGCAACACCACCCAGGATGCCATGATGCAACTGCTGCAGACAATGATGGCAGACCGAGAAGTCGAAAGAGCTGAACGCCAAGCCAACATTACCGCACTGCAACAGATAGCTCAGAACAACCAAGGCCATGGAAACCACGATCACCCGGGGTCAAAGTTGAAGAACTTTCAGCACACCAACCCTCCGATGTTCAACAAGACTGAAGAACCCCTAGACGCTGATGACTGGCTCCAGACCATGGAGAACAACCTCGAAGTTGCGCAAGTTGAAGCCGTAGAAAAAGTACTGTTTGCCACGCACTACTTAGCAGGACCCGCCAGAGCTTGGTGGACCAGCACCCGTGCCATGAATGCAGGACAGATGATGACCTGGGAAGACTTCAAGCTGAAATTTAGCAAGTACCATGTGCCCCAAGGACTGATCAAGAAGATGAGAGACGAGTTCCGTGAACTCAAACAAGGAAGGATGTCCGTGGTGGAATACCGCGACAGGTTTCTTACTCTGTCAAGGTACGCCCCGGATGAGACCGACACCAATGAGAAGAGAAAGGAAAGATTTCTGAACGGACTGCACGACGAGATGCAAACTGTGTTAGTGAACATTCCGTTCGCTGACTTAGAAGCCCTCGTGGACTCAGCCATACAGATGGAAGGAAAGCTACATCAAGCCAATGAGAACCGCAAGCGCAGAATGATGAACCAGAATGGACCCCACCATAATCAGAAGTATCGCAATAACTCCTCTGGAGGATTCACCCCAAGATACAACAAGCCCCCTGCCCAGAATTATCGCCCCAACTACACCAACAACAACGGAGGACCCCCGAAGCCCGGAGGAAACAACACCAACAACAGCAACAACAACCGCCCCAACAACAACCACAACAATGGAAACAACAACAACCCCAATACTGCCCCAAGGACTGGAAGTAACGCTGTGCCCGTCAACCCCAAAGACAAGTCCACCGTCAACTGCTATGAATGTGGAGTTGTGGGTCACTTCTCCAATGAGTGCCCCAAAAAGCTTGCCAGGATTGCCGCCAATACAGCAGCACCTGCTCAGCAACAACGCCGCTTTGCAGGAAGAAGGAACCAGAACAACCACAACGGCCGTCTCTACCACATGACTGCCACCGAAGCTCAGGAAGCACCCCAGACCATGCCAAGTATGTCCTCCTGTTATTAAGATACTCAATCTCTCTTAGGAACCTAACTTTTCTTAAAATCTCGGGACGAGATTTGTTTAAGGGGGAAGGGTTTGTAACAACCCAAAAATTTCAAAACAAACAAAATGAATTTCCCTAGTTCCAAATTTTTGGAACCAACAAAAACTTTTATTAAAATTAGCTTGATACATAGTGATCTTGCTTGATACTTGTGCTATTGCCATGACTGCTAGTTATTAGTATTTTGAAGTGAGCTAAAAACCCTAAAGTGATCAAGTGAAGATCACCAACCCAATAAAACCAAAGAGAAAGAAATCAAATAAGAAAAAGCTTAAACCCAAACCTTCTCCAAAAATCCCTTTGGTTCTATTTTGAGAAAACCAAAATAAATAAAAGACCTATGGGGACTTATAGCCCTAATAGGTAAATCTTGAACCCTACCTTTATTAAAATTGCTAAATGGTGGTGAACCTTTGTGAACCCCACAAAACCCTAAACCTCACCCCTCTTTTCACCACTACTAGAAAAAAATGAAATAAAAAGAAATTAAATAAGAAAGAGGTATATGTGCCTATGGCTTTTTTTTATAAAACTTTACCCTAAGCCTTTTCTACTTTGCTTAGAGGTTTGGAAAACCTTCTTACACCTTACCTAGTACCTATCAAACCATTTCCAAGTGGTTTCCAAAGAAAATAAAAAGAAACTAAAAATGCCATAGAGGCATATGTGAGAAAAGTGCAAATTTGTGAATTTGAGAAGTTTGACCCTAGGACTTGTTGTGAATGGATGGATCACTTCCATATACCATTTCAACCCTCAACAACATCTTTTGGGCCACAAACACTCAAATCAAAATCAAATGCAACATATGCATAGAAGCATATGAGACACATAGCCTTTTCACCAAATCTTGACCTATGCTTTTCTACCTTGACCAAATGGTGTGAAACCTTCTCCAAACCTAATATAACCCTAAATTGACCCTAACCCATGTACAAGTGAAGCAAGGTGAACCCTTTTCAAAAATAATAAAACTTAACACATCACCTCTTATGTGTTATGGCCAATTTTGCAAATCTTGGATCAAGACCTTTTGAAATGGATTCAATGGTTTGAAAATGTTTCAAAACCAATGAGAATCACATTAGAGTCAACCAAAGTCAATTCAAATGAAGAGAAATCACATAGTGAGAAAATCCCCAAAATTTCCCTCACATACACATAGAACCAAATTTGCAAATCTTCAAGCAAGGCCACCATGGCTTGATCTCTTGCTTGTAGAATACTTATATATGATAAACAAACACAATTGCATCAAAGAAACAAGAATCAAATCAAAGGAAATCTCAATTTCAAATCACATATGATAATGGTCATATGTCACTTTTATTTTATCTTCACCACTTTGCACCCTTTTATCTTCTGTTTCCCCAACCAAACTTGGTCAACTATGACCATGTCATCCAAGACCATGTCAAGGTCAACAACTTCCATGTTGACCATCTCTGCTGAAGTTGACCAGGTTGACCAGTATAGTGTTGCCAAGTGGAGACTTTGGATTAAAGAGAAGATCATCTCACTTTTGCCATTGTGCAATTCTTCACCAAATTGACCACCACCACCCCCATTCCACTTCTATGAATATATAAATGAGATCCACCAAAGGAATTTTCAAATTTTGAAACTTTATTTCTTTCGGGCATTTCATCAAACACCTTATAGGCAGGGATAAACTTGTGCCCATACTGATTTTTCAACTTGGACTCGGTCCAACCTTGATCCCCTCTGCATCTCTGAAGCTCCATCTCACATCACCTCACCCTCTCCATCACCTGCCAACCACTGGAGATGACCCAGCTTGACCCATTGCATCCATGCCGACCATGGCATGAGCTCACCATGCCACCCCTCACCCCTGCCCTCTCCTCTCACTTCCATCATGTCCTGGAGACTCCCCTTACTCCCCTACACCTGCTCGTGCCAGCCATTGGCCAAGGAGAGATCTGCACGCCCCCGTCCAAGTCGTGCCCATGCCGGCCCAGGGACGCCAGGACGCGCATGGACGCCAACGCGTGCACGCCAGAGCACGGCCCTGCCCCGTCACCTCAGTCCTCGCCTCGCCATCAGCGCCTGCCCGAGCCCTCACCTCACCTCAAGGACACTGCCAGACATCGTCTTCGTCACTCCCGTGCCCTGTAGCCGACGCCATCGTCGACGACCTCCGCCGGACCCGTGGCAGACATTGACGTCGCCCGCACGCTCCGGTCCACCGTTTTCTGTGCAATCAAGCGCGTGACGATCGCCAAGACATCACGAACAGCGCAGCATCCTCGCCTTGCCCTTTCGCCGCTCAGACCGTCGTAGCCCTGGACGACCCGAGCATGCCCCGCAGCACCCCCTCGCCGCTATAAATAGAGCATGCCCCAGCACGATCTCTCCACACCAGTCGCATTCCCTCTCCCTCCTGAGCCTCCCTGACTCCTTCCCCTCTCCGATTAAGCCCTAGCTCGCCGGAATTTGGACGGAGTCCGCCGCCACGGAAGCTCAACGCCGCCGCTGATTTCCTCCACCCCAAGCTCTGCCGCGACCACCCTCTGCCTCCTCGTCCACGACAACGTCGCCGCGAACCCTCGCTGTGCCCCGCCGGAGCTCCGGTAAGCCGCCAGCACCAAACCCTCGCCGTGCCTGTGCCGCCGCTCGTCGACGTCGACGACGACTCTGCGTCGTCGATCCTCCTTTTAATCCGACGGCCTCAAACCCTGCGTACCGCTTCGGCATTTTAAAACGCCCTGACAGTGGACCCCACTGTCAGGCGGCCCGCTTCGCTCGCCAAGACTGGGCCGGCCCAATTCAGTTCCCGCCCCCGTTTAAATTCAAAATAGTTTAATTCTTTTCCATTTATTTTACAATCTGAAGCTAGCTTCAAAATTCAATAGATCCAATTCTACTGAGCCAATTTCAACAAATTTTATATTTTTGGAAAGCTCATCAAAAACTCCATCCAATGCCACTGGATTCAAACCTAGATCTGTTATAGAATTAAAGTGAGAAAATAAACAAGGCAGGTACTTTTCTGCCTAAGAATAATTATTAAAAATCAACCATAGACTATTTTGAGGTGGTTCCACCTCTCAAAAATCACATTTGATGTTGTCTAATTTATTATGTAATAAAATACTATAGTTGTTTCCTATGATCATGGGCTAGATTCAAATAATGGCTATCTGGCCATTTCTAGCTCATTTAAACTTTTTTCAAAAATAGTATTTAAATTGTATGAGGTGTAGCACCTCATTTAAATCATTAATCCAAGTGATTCAATGAGAGTTGTTGACACATGTATTAATGACCCATAGGTTCTTGTTTGAAAATATTAAACCTTTCATAGTAAGTTTTGAATTGTTCAAAACTACTTATTAAATTGTATGAGATGCTTTGGTCTCATTTAAATCTTTGTCTCAAATAATTCTACATGAGGTAGAGACCATGGTCTATTAACTCTCATAGTGAATTATTTGATGATATTAAATCTTTACTATGTTGGTATTAAATGGTATGAGGTGTTCACCTCATTTAAATCATTTTCTCAAATGATAAGTATGAAGAGGTTGACTTGGGTCAACCTAGGTCATATATTATTCATAAGAGAAATTAAATCTTAATGAGACAACGAGAAGAAGTTATATCTCTGAATAATTAAAAGTAACACCTTACTTAGAATGAGAGGAAATTTTTTTTTCCTAAATAAGAAAAACAACACATTTACCCACTTATAGTAGTAAGTGATGCTAGTTTACTTGTGTAAATTATATGAGGTGTTTCACTTCATTTAAATCTTGTCCCAAGTACTTTCATATGAAGTTTGAACCCCTGGTCCAATACTCTCACATGAAATACTTGGAGATTTTAAATCATAATAGGCACTATTAAATGGTATGAGGTATCCCGACCTCATTTAAATCATTTTCTCAAATGATGATGATGAATGGTTGACTTAGGTCAACATAAATTCATGTGTGATGGTTTGAGAAATTAAATCTTAAAGAAGATTCAATGAGAGGAAATTATTCCTCAAGAACTATATGGAAACTATCTTTTACATATAAAATAAGAGGAAATTATTCTTCCTCAAAGCAAGACCACCAATACACCAAATTGTTTTAATAGTGTGAATAGAATAGTTTGTGTAAATATATGTGATGTTTGGAATAGCCAATGAATTGTTTGGTGATTGTATCCTCGTATTCGTTTATAGACGCTAGTACCGGAGACTATCAAGAAGAGGAGGTATTCTACCAAGAAGAAGGAGAAGAAGACCACTTTGATCAATACACCAACCAAGGCAAGCTAACACCTTTGCAAGCTAGACTTTTGCAAGCTAAAATACTTGCAAAGTGCAAAGCTCTACAAGAGCAAGGCACTACCACTTTTTACTTTATGCTTAATGATCCTATTTCCCAGTTTTACTCTTACAAGCTTTTGCTTTTGATTATTTATAACTTGCTTTTATAGTTAACTTTGGTCTAGAGATAGGATACTACAAGAGTATCAAACTTAGCCTAGAAGGCTATAAGCTAGTTAGCACCCCTCATGATTAGTTGCTAGTGCTCAATATCAAAAGTGGCTACTCTAGATGGGAACTTGTGAATTGAAATGACTTTGAAAACCTTGGAATGATGAGTCATTCCATTGAAAGATTTTTGAAGGTGAATGTGACTGGTGAATGACTTGGTAAATTTTACAAAAACTGATGGTTGGGTTTGGATGCGATACCATTCCAATTTTGCAAGTACCCCCACAATACCTGATATGGGTAGGGCTTAACTAGAAGTTTATGTATCTTAGTATGGGTTCCCTCTAAACAAGCGTCATCGGGGTTATGCTGGAGGCTGCCTCTACAAAAGTGAAGTGATATGATATGACGTGAATATGAGGTGAATGTCCGGCCCAAGCCCTGTGCAGTTCCCGGGTTAACAGTTGGTTTTCACCGGGAGGCCAAGCTCATGGGGAGAGATGCCTATACTAGGATATGTAAGTGAAAGGTTATGGTTGGTAGTCCGCACACGGAGTGTGGTAAATCAGGGGCCGCTTAACCCTGACGGATTATTGCAAATGTTGTGGCACAAGTGTACGACCTCTGCAGAGTGTAGATCTATTCGAATAGCCGCGTCCACGGTTATGGACGGTTGGAAAGGCCATACTGTTCCGTCATCAGATTTTTTTTTCAAATGTGACATGTGAAGGGTGACTTGAATTTGAAAAGGTGAATGGTGACTTGTGATTTGAATTGAATGGTGAACTTGACTTTGAATCACACCGGAGTTGTGGGAATGACACTAATGTTCCCACTTGAGTTAGTTGAGCAAATGAAGGTTTTTGATTATTAAAGTGTTTATGAAATAAAACTGGCTTTCTGCAAATGAAACTAGAGCTTAGCATCCCCTTCTATAGTTGATAGTGCTTACCCTAGTATTAGTTTGCGAGTACTTTAAAGTACTCATGGCTTTGTCCCTGGCTATTCAAATGGCCAGACTATGAAGAGGAGCACCAGAACCCGGAAGAAGGACAGCAGGACGTCTACGACAACTAGGATCACTCCTGACGTCAACAGTTGCCTGTGAAATAGATGGACTACTACTACGCGACTTCGCTTCCGCTATGTGTTTTGTAATTGATCAATAGATCAACTAGTATTGTAATGAGACTGGATCATGTGATCCCGTGTTGTAAGACAATTATGCGTTGTAATAAATGATGTGTTGTGATATTAATCTATTATGTCTCGCAAAAACAATATTCCTGGGATTGCGATGAATGGCATAATAGGCATCTGGACTTAAAAATCCGGGTGTTGACAGTTTTATTTACTACTTTGTTTGCTGCACTAAATCAAAATACAAAAAAATTAGTTGCTAGTTTTACTTTACTTGCTATCTTGTTTGCTATATCGAAAACACAAAAAAATTAGTTTACTTGCATTTACTTTATCTAGTTTGCTTTATTTACTATTGCTAAAATGGCCAACGCTGAAAATACTAAGTTGTGTGACTTCACAACCACAAATAATAATGATTTCTTATGCACACCTATTGCTCCACCTGCTACTACAGCAGAATTCTTTGAAATTAAACCTGCTTTACTGAATCTTGTCATGCGAGAGCAATTTTCTGGTGTTAGTTCTGATGATGCTGCTGCCCATCTTAATAATTTTGTTGAATTATGTGAAATGCAAAAGTATAAAGATGTAGATGGTGACATTATAAAATTAAAATTGTTCCCTTTCTCATTAAGAGGAAGAGCTAAAGATTGGTTGCTATCTCTGCCTAAGAATAGTATTGATTCATGGACTAAATGCAAGGATGCTTTTATTGGTAGATATTATCCCCCTGCTAAAATTATATCTTTGAGGAGTAGCATAATGAATTTTAAACAATTAGATACTGAACATGTTGCTCAAGCTTGGGAAAGAATGAAATCTCTGGTTAAAAACTGCCCAACCCATGGACTGACTACTTGGATGATCATCCAAACCTTCTATGCAGGACTAAATTTTTCTTCGCGGAATTTATTGGATTCAGCTGCTGGAGGTACCTTTATGTCCATCACTCTTGGTGAAGCAACAAAGCTTCTTGATAATATGATGATCAACTACTCTGAATGGCACACGGAAAGAGCTCCACAAGGTAAGAAGGTAAATTCTGTCGAAGAAACCTCTTCCTTGAGTGATAAGATTGATGCTATTATGTCTATGCTTGTGAATGATAGGACTAATATTGATCCTAATAATGTTCCATTAGCTTCATTGGTTGCACAAGAAGAACATGTTGATGTAAACTTCATTAAAAATAATAATTTCAACAACAATGCTTACCGGAACAATTCTAGTAACAACTATAGGCCATATCCTTATAATAATGGCAACGGCTATGGTAATTCTTATGGGAATTCTTACAACAATAATAGGAGTTCACCCTGGACTTGAAGCCATGCTTAAAGAATTTATTAGTACACAAACTGCTTTTAACAAATCTGTTGAAGAAAAGCTTGGGAAAATTGATATACTTGCTTCTAAAGTCGATAGTCTTGTCATTGATGTTGATCTTTTGAAATCAAAAGTTTTGCCTAATGAGAATCATCATAATAAAATTACTACTACAGCAAATGCCATTCAAGTTAGAATTAATGAGAATATAAGATTAATGGCTGAACTGCGTGCTAGGTGGGATAGAGAAGAAAATGAAAAACTAGCTAAAGAGAAGAATATAGCTAAAGTTTGGACTATTACCACCACTAGTAATGCTAATGCTACACATGTTGCTGCACCTCCTACTCATACTAATAAAAGAATTGGTGTTAGCAATGTTTCCACTTTGAATGCAAAGCGCGAAAAATTGCCTGAAACTGCTAAATCGCTGAAACTCGTGTGATAAAGCTGCTGAAATTTTTTCCAACATTGGGGATGATGATCCCATTGCTTTAGATTATAATGGTTTGAATTTTGATGATTGCCACATCTCTGAAGTTATAAAGTTCTTGCAAAAACTTGCAAAAAGTCCTAATGCTAGTGCTATAAATTTGGCTTTCACGCATCATATTACAAATGCTCTCATAAAAGCTAGAGAAGAGAAACTAGAGCGTGAAGCCTCTATTCCTAAAAAGTTAGAGGATGGTTGGGAGCCCATCATTAAGATGAAGATTAAAGATTTTGATTGTAATGCTTTATGTGATCTTGGTGCAAGTATCTCTGTTATGCCTAAGAAAATTTATAATATGCTTGACTTGCCACCGCTGAAAAATTGTTATTTGGATGTTAATCTTGCTGATCATTCTACAAAGAAACCTTTGGGTAAAGTTGATAATGTTCACATTACCATTAACAATAACCTGGTTCCCGTTGATTTTGTTGTCTTGGATATTGATTGCAATGCATCTTGTCCCATTATATTGGGAAGACCTTTTCTTCGAACTGTTGGTGCTATCATTGATATGAAGGAAGGTAATATAAAATATCAATTTCCTCTCAAGAAAGGTATGGAACACTTCCCTAGAAAGAGAATGAAGGTACCTTTTGATTCTATTATGAGAACAAATTATGATGTTGACACTTCATCTCTTGATAATACTTGATACACACTTTCTGCGCCTAGCTGAAAGGCGTTAAAGAAAAGCGCTTATGGGAGACAACCCATGTTTTTACCTACAGTACTTTGTTTTTATTTTGTGTCTTGGAAGTTGTTTACTACTGTAGCAACCTCTCCTTATCTTAGTTTTGAGTTTTGTTGTGCCAAGTTAAGCCGTTGATAGAAAAGTAAGTACTAGATTTGGATTACTGCACAGTTCCAGATTTCTTTGCTGTCACGAATCTGGTTCCACCTCCCTGTAGGTAACTCAGAAAATTAAGCCAATTTACGTGCATGATCCTCAGATATGTACGCAACTTTCATTCAATTTGAGCATTTTCATTTGAGCAAGGCTGGTGCCATTTTAAAATTCGTCAATATGAACTGTTCTGTTTTGACAGATTCTGCCTTTTATTTCGCATTGCCTCTTTCGCTATGTTGGATGAATTTCTTTGATCCACTAATGTCCAGTAGCATTATGCAATGTCCAGAAGTGTTAAGAATGATTGTGTCACCTCTGAATATGTCAATTTATATTGTGCACTAACCCTCTAATGAGTTGTTTCGAGTTTGGTGTGGAGGAAGTTTTCAAGGATCAAGAGAGGAGTATGATGCAACATGATCAAGGAGAGTGAAAGCTCTAAGCTTGGGGATGCACCCGGTGGTTCACCCCTGCATATATCAAGAAGACTCAAGCGTCTAAGCTTGGGGATGCCCAAGGCATCCCCTTCTTCATCGACAACATTATCAGGTTCCTCCCCTGAAACTATATTTTTATTCCATCACATCTTATGTGCTTTTTCTTGGAGCGTCGGTTTGTTTTTGTTTTTGTTTTGTTTGAATAAAATGGATCCTAGCATTCACTTTATGGGAGAGAGACACGCTCCGCTGTAGCATATGGACAAGTATGTCCTTGGTTTCTACTCATAGTATTCATGGCGAAGTTTCTCCTTCGTTAAATTGTTATATGGTTGGAATTGGAAAATGATACATGTAGTAATTGCTATAAATGTCTTGGGTAATGTGATACTTGGCAATTGTTGTGCTCATGATTAAGCTCTTGCATCATATGCTTTGCACCCATTAATGAAGAAATACATAGAGCATGCTCAAATTTGGTTTGCATATTTGGTTTCTCTAAGGTCTAGATAATTTCTAGTATTGAGTTTGAACAACAAGGAAGACGGTGTAGAGTCTTATAATGTTTTCAATATGTCTTTTATGTGAGTTTTGCTGCACCGGTTCATCCTTGTGTTTGTTTCAAATAAGCCTTGCTAGCCTAAACCTTGTATCGAGAGGGAATACTTCTCATGCATCCAAAATACTTGAGCCAACCACTATGCCATTTGTGTCCACCATACCTACCTACTACATGGTATTTTCCGCCATTCCAAAGTAAATTGCTTGAGTGCTACCTTTAAAATTCCATCATTCACCTTTGCAATATATAGCTCATGGGACAAATAGCTTAAAAACTATTGTGGTATTGAATATGTAATTATGCACTTTATCTCTTATTAAGTTGCTTGTTGTGCGATAACCATGTTTACTGGGGACGCCATCAACTATTCATTGGTTGAATTTCATGTGAGTTGCTATGCATGTTCGTCTTGTCTGAAGTAAGGGCGATCTACACTGAGTTGAATGGTTTGAGCATGCATATTGTGAGAGAAGAACATTGGGCCGCTAACTAAAGCCATGATCCATGGTGGAAGTTTCAGTTTTGGACAAACATCCTCAAATCTCTAATGAGAAAAGAATTAATTGTTGTTGAATGCTTAAAGAATTAAAAGAGGAGTCCATTATCTGTTGTCTATGTTGTCCCGGTATGGATGTCTAAGTTGAGAATAATCAAAAGCGAGAAATCCAAATGCGAGCTTTCTCCTGAGACCTTTGTACAGGCGGCATAGAGGTACCCCTTTGTGATACTTGGTTAAAGCATATGTATTGCGGTGATAATCCAGGTAGTCCAAGCTAATTAGGACAAGGTGCGGGCACTATTGGTACACTATGCATGAGGCTTGCAACTTATAAGATATAATTTACATGATGCATATGCTTTATTACTACCGTTGACAAAATTGTTTCATGTTTTCAAAATCAAAGCTCTAGCACAAATATAGCAATCGATGCTTTTCCTCTATGGAGGACCATTCTTTTACTTTCAATGTTGAGTCAGTTCACCTATTTCTCTCCACCTCAAGAAGCAAACACTTGTGTGAACTATGCATTGATTCTTACATACTTGCTTATTGCACTTATTATATTACTCTATGTTGACAATATCCATGAGATATACATGTTACAAGTTGAAAGCAACCACTGAAACTTAATCTTCTTTTGTGTTGCTTCAATGCTTTTACTTTGAATTATTGCTTTATGAGTTAACTCTTATGCAAGACTTATTGATGCTTGTCTTGAAGTGCTATTCATGAAAAGTCTTTGCTATATGATTCACTTGTTTACTCATGTCATATACATTGTTTTGATCGCTGCATTCACTACATATGCTTTACAAATAGTATGATCAAGATTATGATGGCATGTCACTCCAGAAATTATCTGTGTTATCGTTTTACCTGCTCGGGACGAGCAGAACTAAGCTTGGGGATGCTGATACGTCTCCGACGTATCGATAATTTCTTATGTTCCATGCCACATTATTGATGTTATCTACATGTTTTATGCACACTTTATGTCATATTCGTGCATTTTCTGGAACTAACCTATTAACAAGATGCCGAAGTGCCGATTCTGTTGTTGCTGCTGTTTTTGGTTTCAGAAATCCTAGTAAGGAAATATTCTCGGAATTGGACGAAATCAAAGCCCAGGGGCCTATTTTCTCACGAAGCTTCCAGAAGTCCGAAGGAGAGACGAAGAGGGGCCACGGAGGGGCCACACTATCGGGCGGCGCGGCCCCCCCCTTGGCCGCGCCGGCCTGTAGTGTGGGGCCCCCGTGCCGCCTCTTGACCTGCCCTTTCGCCTATAAAAAGTCTCCGTGACGAAAACCCCGCATCGAGAGCCACGATACGGAAAACCTTCCGAGACGCCGCCGCCGCCGATCCCATCTCGGGGATCCAGAGATCGCCTCCGGCACCCTGCCGGAGAGGGGAATCATCTCCCGGAGGACTCTACGCCGCCATGGTCGCCTCCGGTGTGATGTGTGAGTAGTCTACCCCTGGACTATGGGTCCATAGCAGGTAGCTAGATGGTTGTCTTCTCCCCATTGTGCTATCATTGTCGGATCTTGTGAGCTGCCTAACATGATCAAGATCATCTATCTCGTAATTCTATATGTTGCGTTTGTTGGGATCCGTTGAATAGTGAATTCTTTTTATGTTGATTATCAAAGCTATGCTTATGTGTTGTTTATGATCTTGCATGCTCTCCGTTATTAGTAGATGCTCTGGCCAAGTTGATGCTAGTAACTCCAAGAGGGAGTATTTATGCTCGATAGTGGGTTCATGCCTCTGTGAATCTGGAGGAGTGACAAGAACCACTAAGGTTATGGATGTGCTGTTGCCACTAGGGATAAAACATTAGTGCTATGTTCAAGGATGTAGTCACTAGTTACATTACGCGCAATACTTAATGCAATTGTCTGTTGTTAGCAACTTAATACTGGAGGGGGTTCGGATGATAACCTGAAGGTGGACTTTTTAGGCATAGATGCAGTTGGATGACGGTCTATGTACTTTGTCGTAATGCCCAATTAAATCTCACTATACTCATCATAATATGTATGTGCATGGTCATGCCCTCTTTATTTGTCAATTGCCCAACTGTAATTTGTTCACCCAACATGCTGTTCGTCTTATGGGAGAGACACCTCTAGTGAACTGTGGACCCCGGTCCAATTCTCTTTACTGAAATACAATCTACTGCAATACTTGTTCTACTGTTTTCTGCAAACAATCATCTTCCACACAATACGGTTAATCCTTTGTTACAGCAAGCCGGTGAGATTGACAACCTCACTGTTTCGTTGGGGCAAAGTACTTTGGTTGTGTTGTGCAGGTTCCACGTTGGCGCCGGAATCTCTGGTGTTGCGCCGCACTACATCCCGCCGCCATCAACCTTCAACGTGCTTCTTGGCTCCTCCTGGTTCGATAAACCTTGGTTTCTTTCTGAGGGAAAACTTGCTGCTGTGCGCATCATACCTTCCTCTTGGGGTTCCCAACGAACGTGTGAGTTACACGCCATCAGTTACCGCTCAACAAGCAACTTATTAAGAAATAAGACACATAAGTACATATTCAATACCACAATAGTTTTTAAGGCTATTTTGTCCCATGAGCTATATATTGCGAATGCGAATGATGGAAATTTAAAGGTAGCACTCAAGCAATTTACTTTGGAATGGCGGAGAAATACCATGTAGTAGGTAGGTATCGTGGACACAAATGGCATAGTGGTTGGCTCAAGGATTTTGGATGCATGAGAAGTATTCCCTCTCGATACAAGGTTTAGGCTAGCAAGGTTAATTGAAACAAACACAAGGATGAACCGGTGCAGCAAAACTCACATAAAAGACATATTGTAAACATTATAAGACTCTACACCGTCTTCCTTGTTGTTCAAAACTCAATACTAGAAATTATCTAGACTTTAGAGAGACCAAATATGCAAACCAAATTTTAGCAAGCTCTATGTATTTCTTCATTAATGGGTGCAAAGTATATGATGCAAGAGCTTAAACATGAGCACAACAATTGCCAAGTATCAAATTATTCAAGACATTTTAGAATTACTACATGTAGCATTTCCGGATTCCAACCATATAACAATTTAACGAAGAAGATTCAACCTTCGCCATGAATACTATGAGTAAAGCCTAAGGACATATTTGTCCATATGCAACAGCGGAGCGTGTCTCTCTCCCACACAATGAATGCTAGGATCCATTTTATTCAAAGAAAAACAAAAATAAACCGACACTCCAAGCAAAGCACATAAGATGTGATGGAATAAAATTATAGTTTCAGGGGAGGAACCTGATAATGTTGTCGATGAAGAAGGGGATGCCTTGGGCATCCCCAAGCTTAGACGCTTGAGTCTTATTAAAATATGCAGGGGTGAACCACCGGGGCATCCCCAAGCTTAGAGCTTTCACTCTCCTTGATCATATTGCATCATTTCCCTCTCTTGATCCTTGAAAACTTCCTCCACACCAAACTCAAAACAACTCATTAGAGGGTTAGTGCACAATAAAAATTTACATGTTCAGAGGTGACATAATCATTCTTAACACTTCTGGACATTGCACAAAACTACTGGACATTAATGGATCAAAGAAATTCATCCAACATAGCAAAAGAGGCAATGCGAAATAAAAGGCAGAATCTGTCAAAATAGAACAGTTCGTAAAGACGAATTTTAAAGTGGCACCAGACTTGCTCAAATGAAAATTCCCAAATTGAATGAAAGTTGCGTACATATCTGAGGATCACTCACGTAAATTGGAATAATTTTATGAGTTACCTATGGAGAATTAGGCTCAGATTCGTGACAGCAAAGAAATCTGTTTCTGCGCAGTAATCCAAATCTAGTATGAACCTTACTATCAAAGACTTTACTTGGCACAACAATGCACAAAACTAAGATAAGGAGAGGTTGCTACAGTAGTAAACAACTTCCAAGACTCAAATATAAAATAAAGTACTGTAGTAAAAACATGGGTTGTCTCCCATAAGCGCTTTTCTTTAACGCCTTTCAGCTAGGCGCAGAAAGTGTATATCAAGTGTTATCAAGAGATGAAGCATCAACATCATTACCAGGGGTGTTGGGAGTTGCCTCAACTATGAATTTTATCTTATCTATGTGAGTTTCAGAGGCTCCCTTTTCATTATTCTTAGGTTTGCTATCCTCGTCAAACAAATTTTCAGGAACAAGCCAACCATAGTTATTTTCTAGAGCGTCATTCATTCCCAGGAGCTTACAAGGTATTGTTGTCTTAATCTCCCCGCCATCATTAATATTATTAGTGTACCTTACTCTCTCCATATCCATCTTTTCAAGGATACTAACAAAATTGGTATAAGAGCCAAGCATATTGTATTTGATAAAGACCTTTCTAGCCTCTCTTGCTACACCACCAAATTCTTTAAGAAGGGTTTCTAAAACAAAATCTTTCTTTTCCCCTTCTTCCATATCACCAAGTGTGAGAAACATGTGTTGGATTATAGGATTAAGATTAACAAATTTAGTTTCCAACATGTGAACTAAAGAAGCAGCAGCAATTTCATAAGTAGGAGCAAGTTCTAACAAGTGTCTATCTTCAAAATCTTCAGTGGTACTAACATGAGTGAAAAAATCTTCTATATTATCTCTCCCAATTATAGACCCACGTCCTACCGGTATGTCTTTTAGAGTGTACTTAGGAGGAAACATGATGAAATAAACAAAAAGTAAATAAAGTAAATGCAAGTAACTAAATTTTTTTTGTGTTTTTGATATGGAGAACAAGACAGTAAATAAAGTAAAGCTAGCAACTAATTTTTTTGTGTTTTGATATAATGCAGCAAACAAAGTAGTAAATAAAATAAAGCAAGACAAAAACAAAGTAAAGAGATTGGATTGTGGAGACTCCCCTTGCAGCGTGTCTTGATCTCCCCGGCAACGGCGCCAGAAAATGTGCTTGATGCGTGCAATCGACACGTCCATTGGGAACCCCAAGAGGAAGGTGTGATGCGTACAGTAGCAAGTTTTCCCTCAGAAAGAAACCAAGGTTTATCGAACCAGGAGGAGCCAAGAAGCACGTTGAAGGTTGATGGCGGCGGGATGTAGTGCGGCGCAACACCAGGGATTAACTACATCCTCGGACATAGCATCAATGTTTTATCCCTAGTGGCAACAACACATCCACAACCTTAGAACTTTCTGTCACTGTCCCAGATTTAATGGAGGCATGAACCCACTATCGAGCATAAATACTCCCTCTTGGAGTTAAGAGTAAAAACTTGGCCAGAGCCTCTACTAATAACGGAGAGCATGCAAGATCATAAACAACACATAGGTAATAGATTGATAATCAACATAACATAGTATTCTCTATCCATCGGATCCTGACAAACACAACATATAGCATTACAGATAGATGATCTTGATCATGTTAGGCAGCTCACAAGATCCAACAATGAAGCACATAAGGAGAAGACGACCATCTAGCTACTGCTATGGACCCATAGTCCAGGGGTGAACTACTCACTCATCACTCCGGAGGCGATCATGGCGGTGAAGAGTCCTCCGGGAGATGATTCCCCTCTCCGGCAGGGTGCCGGAGGTGATCTCCTGAATCCCCCGAGATGGGATTGGCGGCGGCGGCGTCTCAGTAAGGTTTTCCGTATCGTGGCTCTCGGTACTGGGGGTTTCGCGACGGAGGCTTTAAGTAGGCGGAAGGGCAGGTTAGGGGGCCACACGAGGGCCCCACACACCAGGGCCGCGCGGCCAAGGCCTGGGCCACGCCGCCCTGTTGTGGCGGCGCCTCGTGGCCCCACTTCGTCTCTCCCTCGGACTTCTGGAAGCTTCGTGCAAAAATAGGACCCTGGGCGTTGATTTCGTCCAATTCCGAGAATATTTCCTTTGTAGGATTTCTGAAACCAAAAACAGCAGAAAACAGCAACTGGCTCTTCGGCATCTCGTTAATAGGTTAGTGCCGGAAAATGCATAAATATGACATAAAGTATGCATAAAACATGTAGATATCATCAATAATGTGGCATGGAACATAAGAAATTATCGATACGTCGGAGAAGTATCAGACCGCAAGTCGGACATACGATCGGCAAGGGCAAAGCCAAAGAGTGGGGCGGATGGGAAAAAGCGAACGAACCGGAAGAAAACAAGCTGGCACACAAATGATTAACAAACACATTAAAGTGTAACTTCATAAAAGGATAATAAGATTGTCTTACATATACACCCGGCATCCCGGGGATTTAACAAATTGTCTTGGCAAAGCAAAATACACAAACAGGCAAAGCTAAGCGCGGATGGCGGAGGACCAGCCGGAGGAGCATCTAACGAGCCGGCCGCCGGGTCCGCCTCTGGCACATCCGGCGCGTCCTCCGTCTCCTCATCTTCAGACTCTTCATCCGAGTCCTCAGGCGGATTTGGGTCCATGACGAAGATGCCCTTGTCGACGAAGTCGGCGATGGCGCGGGCGCGGGCAAGCCGGGCGGTTTTATTTTCCGCCGGAAGCTTATCCTGCACGTCGGCCCGCCGGTACTCCAGCTGGTCGAGGCTGACCTTGTTGTACCAGGAGAGCACAAAGGACAGCGCCATGTCAACTCCGGCACGCACGGCCGAATCCTTCCAGTCGAGGAAGCGGTCAGGCGCCTTCTCGAGCCACTTGATGAGGTTGGCAAGCTCACCCGGCAGCGTTTCCGTTGGCCAGAGCAGCCGGAATAGTTCCTCAGCCGCCTTCCTGAGCTCCCAGCCCAGCATGGTGATCGGCTTGACGCGGGCAGCCATGGACGCCAGGTAGTCGTCCATGGAGAAATGGTCAGAGCTTTGCTCGCCGGTGGCTTGCCTCCGGGCATCCCGCGCCTTGCCGGCCGCCTCTAGCGCCGCCGCCTGCACCTCCGGGAAAGCCGCTGCAAAAAGAAAAAAGCGTGTCAGAAACCTGAAGATCCGGCTGACCACAGCCGGCAGATCCTTGCCGACTGCAATCAGCCACAAGCCGGGGAAAGGACAAAAAAATACAAAATTTCGAAGTTTAAAAAGTAGACTGGCGGCAGCTGGCGAAAAACACCGCCTGCCCCCAGCCTGAAGATGGAGATCATCAAAGTTTAAAAAGTAGACTGGCGGCAGCCGGCGAGAAACGCCGCCTGCCCCCAGCCTGAAGATGGAGATCATCGAAAAAAGCAAAAGAGTGGCGGCAGCCGGCAAGAAATGCCGCCTTCCCCCAGCCTGAAGATGGAGATCATCAAAAAAAGCAGAAGACTGGCGGCAGCTGGCAAGAAATGCCGCCTTCCCCCAGCCTAAAGATGGAGATCATCGAAGTTTAAAAAGTAGACTGGCGGCAGCCGGCATGAAACGCCGCCTGCCCCCAGCCTGAAGATGGAGATATCGAAAGTTGAAGTGGTTTCAGCTGCCGGCTGCCAACCTCCTTGAGAAAGTCGGCAAAGGGGAATAAGATAAAAAGACAAGGACTAACCCGCCAAGCCGTGGTCGAGCGCGCTAATCTCTGACACCCACCGCTTGGCGGTAGCCGACAGCTCGTCCGACTTGGAGGTCACCTCTTTGCGAAGCGCTAGGCGCTGCTGCTCCACCTCCTCCAGCCGCTTGCTGAGATCCGCCACCTCCTCCCGCCCAACCTGCTTCGCAGCTTCGAGCTCGATGACGTGGTTGGCTTCGAGCCGGCGCAGCCGTGATAGCTCCCATGCAGTCTCCTGTGCTTTGGCAGCCGCAGCACGAACCGCCTGCTCGTTCTCAGCACATTGGGCGCGGGCGGCCCGAAGATCTTCCTCCAGCTGTGGAACCCGGGCGGCAACAGCTGCAAGTCGGCAAAAGAAGCCGTCAGCCGGACATAATTAGAGAAAAAGAAACAAAATCAAAAAGAAAAAAGTCTCACCCTTGGCGGCCGCCAGCTCGCGGGCCATGTTGGCTCGTTCGATCTTTGCCTTGTGGTAGCCGGCCACGAGCCGGTTGTACAAGGCGGTCCGCCTGTCCGACACCGTCTGAGGAGAAGACGAAGATAAGCGTTTAAGCGCAACCCGGACTGGCTCCAAGCAGCCGGCCCATGCCTCGGAGCGCTACCAGGATAATACCAACATCGCAAAAAATAGCACAGATATGAACTAACCTTGTCGGCCGCCTCCAGTCGCGCTAGGCGGACTTCGGTCTCGGCAGCTTGGGCCTTGGCGAAGTTGCGGAAGCCGGAGAAGAACATCTCAACAGGCGCCACGCCCGGGCGTCCCTCCCGACTAGTCACCTTGCAGGCGTCCGACTGGTGCCAGTCCTTCTCCATGGTGCCGGCTGAGCCAAGGCTGGACTCGGGGGCGGACACCACGTTCAGCAGCGAGGCGGCCTTAGAGACATGAAGACCCTGGGGCACCTGCGCTGGACCTTTCATCGTCACCAGCGCCCTGGCGTCAGCATCAACCGAGCGCGCCGGATCCTGCCCCGCCGGCTCCCCTCTCGCCGGCTCAGAAGATGGAGGCGGCGCAGTTGAAAGCCTTGGCCCGGTGCGGACGGTAGACCCGGGCGCAGGCGGCGCTTCATGTGAACTCGTGTCCAAGGCAACAACATCGGGCGCAGCCCCGCCGGCTCTGGTCGCTGGAGGCACAACCCCGCCGGCTCCGGCCGCGGGAGGCACGTCCCCGCCGGCTCCGGCCGCGCCGGGCGCACCTCTGCCGGCTCCGGCAGCAGATTCTATAAGCCGGGTGTGGCACGGGAAAAGATCGTCAATCGACGGCTGGCCGACATGGCGTGCCGGCTCACCTCGAGAGCCGGAGCCAGGCGCATCCGACAAAGGTACAGCTGAAGAACCCGCCCCCGCGGCGAGCGGCGTGACAACAGGCGGCACGACGAAAGGCGGCATGCACGGACGCGGCTGAGGCTGCGGAGTCGGCTCCCTCCTCTGCCGCTGAGGCGGCGACACAACGCTCGAGGCCGGGCGCGAGCCGGTGCCATGGGAAAAATTGATTGGGGCCCTAAACGGTCAAACAAGAAAGAGATAAGCAAAAAGAAGGAAAGAAAAGGAATCAAACAACAAAAGCAAGAAACTCACCCGGCCGCTTCCGGAACCTTCCTGGGCCCAACCCGGCGCTGCTTCTTCAGCTTCGCCTCCAGCTGGTCGGTGGTCCGCTCCCTGGGCCGCTTCCGCCCCTTGGGAGCTGATGAAGAAGTCGCCGAGGTAGCAGGCGGCCTCATCGACACAGGCACCGCGTGGATCGGCACTGAGGCAGACGGCGCCTGCTCCTCCTCTTGCTCCTCCTCCTGTTGTTGCAGAGAAGGCGGCGAATTGTGCTCCCCCTGGGCGGCTTGCTCAGCCGCCTCCGGGTTCTCGTCTTCACCGGCTTGGTCAGCCGGATCAACGTGATCCGGCGTCCAATGCTTGTGCTCCAGGTCGCCGTCTTCAATCAACTGATGGTTGAAGAGCTGCAAACAAACGAGTAAACAATAAGATAAAAGCCGGCCACACAGCCGCAAGCCGGCATCCTACCAGAAGAAAAGAACTTACCGCAGGCGGCAGCTCCTACCGGCTCTAGGGCTCTAGCCCCCAGTTCCAGTCGTCGGGCAACTTCGCCTGGGAGACAAAGTTCACCCGCTTGGCGACTTGAGCCTTGTTGAGCTCCAACTTGGACGTCCGGGTCGGATCGAACCGGCCGGACATGTGGCAGATTTTGTGGCAGCGGGCCTGCAGAGGCAGCACCCAGCGGGAAGCGTAGGAGCAGAGGAGGTCGGCTGCGCACAGCCGGCCTTGGGTAACACATTCCTGGAGGAAGTCCCAGAGCAGGTTTACCTCCGCATCCAGGTCCGCCGACTTGGCGTTGGTGCCCCAGTTGAGCCGGCCGGCTGGCGGGCCCGCGCTGTACTCCGGCAGGTTGATCCGGTCGAACGCCGGGTTCTCATTCTTCACGTAGAAGAACGACATCTGCCATTTCTTCACCGAGTCCACCGTCGGGATATTCGGGAAAGGCGTGGCCGGACGAGAATAGATGGAGGCGGCACCGCAGGCCCGCATCTGGCCGTCAGTCGTCTGCGTCTTCAGGAAAAAGAGCCGGCTCCAGAAATCAATGTCGGGCCACAAGCCGGCGTAGCCCTCCATGAAGGCCACGTAACAGCTCAAAGTGAAAAAAGCATTAGCCGGCAGGTGGTGCGGCTGCAGGCCGAAGAAATCAAGAAACCGGCGAAGAAAAGGCGAAGCCGGCAGGCCCAGCCCCCGCTCGAAGTGCACCCCGAAGATGACTCACTCGCCGAGCTGCGGGTCCAGCTCCACCTCGGCCTCCGGCGCCCGCGTGACCACCTCCGAAGGTACCCGACGGAGGCGAACGAGGCGAGCAATCTCCTCCTCCCTTATGTAGGAGCCCTCCCATGATGCGCTTGGGGGAGCCATGGCCGTGGAGGAGGAAGACGAAGAGGACCAAGAAAGTTCGAAAGGCGATGAAGAGCCGCTCGACGGCGGCGAGCGCGGCGGCGGAAGACGTACCGTGGATACGCGGGGACCCGTGGCGCCGGATCAATGAAGAAAAGGCTGCGGACCGGCGGAGGAGCTTGGCCGCAGCTGTTCGCCGGAGTTCGCCAGGGGACCGCCGGTGAGATCGCCTGGGCGCACGAAGGTCGCTCGAGCAGAGGAGAGGAGCAGAGCGTGGGCGCGAGGAAGAAGAATGCGGGGAGGCCGCCTCGGTACCGCCCCGCTGGCATTAATAGGCGCCTGCCACGGGTGGGTTGCGGCCAAGTGGGGGGCGCAGGCCACGATGCTGGATTTACTGCGCCTTAACTTCCCCCACGACCGCAACGGTTACCAGAAACGGCCACACCACGTTGCCCACGACCGCATGAGATCCGGAGGGGACATTGATTTGACCAGACAAAGCGGCAACAATAGTTACCGTCAGAGCCATCAGGTCGGGCGCAGGACCCGAGGCGGTGGAGACTCCGGTGCACCCAAGCCGCAGTCGGACGTGCCTCTCCGATTCGGCCCAAACTCTCCAAACAAGGCGGAAGCGCCCCCAACACTTACAAAATATGAAACCCGCAAACCAAAGCGGTGTCCGACTCGAAAGTAGCCGGATGAGGCAAGCCGAATGAGGGCGCAGCCAGCTGAACGAAAATTCTCAGCCGGCCCCTCAAGCGCTTTTCAAACATAATCTACGGGATCAAAGACTAAATGTCAGGGAAACCTGCCCAGGTCCTTCTTGACGCAGGACCTTGCCAGCTTCAGGGGCTAATGTCGGGGGAAAGACCCCGGGTAGGGCAAAAGACTGGAAAGGTGTGTCTCTCCCCTGACCGGCTCCGAGCTAGTGAGCCTTGCAGGAAAAGGAACTGGAAAGGTGATCCGGCTGCTAAAGTCCACGATGATCTCATCCTCCGTAAAGTAAGGGGCACTATAGAGCAACAGTGCCTCTCGCTCGACAGGCCATCATGGCTCACATCGCGCCGTATGGCTACAGGCCATCGATGGCGACAGGGACACTGCCTCAACGCCTCAACGGCTCCTGACGTCAACACCTCGGGAAGGAGCGGAAGCTGAGGCCAGCGCAGCCGGCCACTAGGTCATACAGACTTCTTTGTATATTGCTAGCGCCTATATAAGCTGTGCCACCCCTCTCGTGCAGGGGGACGATCGATCCTTTCATTCATTCTAGTCTTAACGCTGCCCTGGGAGAGAGAGACCTTCGTCTACCTTAGCCTCCCAGGAGCAGCCGGATACAGCTCAAGGAGCACCATTGTACTGTGATATAGCTTATACATTCATAGCAGGAGTAGAGGTGTTACCTCCACAGGAGGGCCTCGAACCTGGGTACGTCGCCGTGTCGCTCGTGCCCATATCCGCATCCGGATACCATCGTAGACCATACTAGGAACCACTCTCATGAGCCACCCTATGGCATATGCCGTGACGATACCACAAATATTTTCTTCTAAATTTTTATGCCCATTTGAATCTTGGTCAAATCCTAGGTTTGACCAAGATTTAAACAAGTTAAAAACAATAAAATGAAAAGGTAAGCTTGGATCCTTAGTTACTCTAAATTAAATGAAGCTTTTCGTTTTTTTTTTTGAAATTTCCATGTTTGAAACCCAAAATCACTTCTCTTCATGCTTGACTTCATAAGACATATTTTAGGGTTAGGGGGTAGCTAGATACCTGATTTTTCTGGTTTGAATATGTCCAAACCTTGTTTATCCAGTTGCATGCTTACTAAATGACATAAGAAGACTACGTGCTTTGGTTTTTCATTTTTTTTAATTTTTTTGAAGTTTTATGCCCATTTGAATCTTGGTCAAATCCTAGGTTTGACCAAGATTTAAACAATTTTAACACATGAAAATGTAAAGGTAAGCATGAATCCTTCTTAAGTCACTCCAAAATGAAGATTTTGAGAGGCTTTTTGAAATATCCTTGTTTGAAACCCAAAACCAGTTCTCTTCGTGCTTGACTTCATAAGACATAGTTTAGGGTTAGGGGGTAGATACATGATTTTTCTGGTTTGACTGCGTTTAGACCTTGTTTATCAGCTTGAATGCTTACTGTATTACATAAGAAGACTATGTGCTTTGGTTTTTCATTTTTTTCATTTTTTGAATTTTGTATGGCCATTTGAATCTTGGTCAAATCCTAGGTTTGACCAAGGTTTAAACAAGTTTAAAACATGAAAATGAAACTGTAAGCATGGATCCTACTTAGTTTCAAGGGCCGGTTTACCACTCGATCATAAATATGTTTGTTCTTTTGGTTATTGCTCAAAGGAACAAAATTAAATTAAATGCGTGTTTTCTATCAAGGGCTACCACATGAAGTGCATGTGCACACTACCACCAATCCAATTTTCACATGTCGACATATGATAAATTGTAGCTAAAATGCCAATTTCCAACGATGCATGAATTATCTTTGTGTGCAACCATATACATAATTATTTTTGGGCTATCAGTTTTATTATTTCAAATCTAATTGGGAGGAAGGGCACATGACTTACAATTCAAAAAAGGTAAATACGTTGACATGCCCCTATCGAAGATGTGTGGAAGCCCAAAACAATAAATGGCCAAACATGTGTGTGCGTTGCATCCAAGTAGAATAAATAACAGACACCAATAGTTTGACCTAAAATTGTAATCAAGCCAAAGGTAGGTACAATTCATAATTAATCTCCATACAATGTAATTGTCGATGTTGTCTAGCTTGACTATATTCTCATATATGCCGATATAGGGGTGATTAACGATAAATTAAGTTGCAATGGACTTTGCAAACAACATAGTCAACTAGGTAGAAAAGCCTATCTAAACTCAACATACATGATATCACTTTCGTGTGATGCTTTCATTACCCTTCAAATTCGGAAGGAGGGTTTGAGCTGCAAAGTACTAGTTTTGAGGTGTTTTGCAACTCAATGTTCATGCATGGTGCTGATTCGGTCGGCCATAGCATCGACGTGATCATCTTCATTTCATTTGAGAGAGGGACTCATTTGTCTTTTCTTATTTGTATTTAGGGCCCTTAGAGGAAATTGCACAAACCACCGCATATAGATGTCATCGTTGGGTAAAACACTTACTTTACCTGTTTTTTTGCACAAAAGTAATATGTTGCGTGGAGGTTCAAACGTAGGACTAAACTATGTAAGAGAAAATCAGATGATCGGGGATCACCAACTACTAGTTTCTATTCCAAATTGTATCCATAGTTAGTGATGTATATGTGCAAAAAAAAGTAAAGTGTGCGTTTTGTGCAACAATCACAGCAATAAGTGGTGTGTCGTGCAATTTCCTCGGGCCCTTACTAAGTGCCTGGTTTGCTTTTTCTTTTTTTATATCTTGAGATACTCTGAGCACTCCCTCCATCCAAAATTACTACTCAGTACTGTACATAGTACACCCTCTATAGGAATCTGATTCCACGGAAATTTTTCAGTACATAAGTCTCCTCCTTAATGCCCATGCCGACTTAACTCCCCCAGCGAGAAAAATCTCCTCTTCGCTCTCTAGTCTCTACCAAGCCGGCCGCCTCGCTACTTCCCTAGCTTCCTCCCTACAGTACACCTCGCCCTCGTATGCGAGCTAGGTCCAGCCGGAGATGGGCACAGCCGCCCCCGCTGGAAGAATGCTCAGAGGAAGTCCGGGCAGGAGGACAAGGGTGACGCCATCCCGGATGAACTTCTCGGGCTGGTGTTCCTGTGCCTCACCTCGCCTCTGGATCTCGTCCGTGTCGCGTTCACCTGCAGGAGCTGGCGCAAGGTCATCGCAACGGAGGACTTCCGTGTCATCTCCGCTGGCCACAGCGCGCCATCCTCCATACTCGCGGGCCACTACCACATCAGCTTCTCCCATTGTCACTATCGTCCATCTGGCTTGCTGCCCAACTTCGTTCCCTCTTCCTCGTCATGTTGGGCCGGGGTCGCCGCAAATAATCTCGCGCTCGACTTCCTCCCACGGGCGCCAAACAGCAACCTCAGCTTGGAGCTCGCCGACTCTCGGGGCGGCCTCCTACTCCTTGCGGACTTCGACCACACCGAACACGGAAAGCCTTTCAAGAAGCCTTCACGTCTCGTCGTCTGCAATCGCCTGGCAGGTCAGTACGTGACGGTCCCTCCACCCCTGCTGTTTCGAACACAACATTCATAAGCTTTTTCCTGGGCGCCGCCCTCCATGGCGAGGACGCTGTGGCGCGCATCATTCTGTCAAATTACAGGGTGACGTGCCTGATCTATCATGACGGCATCTGCAAGACCTGCGTGTTCTCGCCTGGCGCTGGTGGCCACGCTTGGACCTCCTCCGGCGCCACCGTGCCTCTCGACGCCACGCACACAGGCCTATCGGATATCCTCTTTGTGGGGTGCAACGCCCGTTTCTTCCAGTGGTACGTGTTCGGTGCGCTCGGAAACTTCATTCTTGCTCTCGACAGAGAATCCGGCAAGCTCTCACGCTTCGAGAGAGCTCGAGAAGAGGACTGGCTTCACACCGTGCCGATTGAGATGCTGGGCGGGCCCTCACGCGTGCTGAATTGGTACGTGCTAGAGCTGCCGTGGCCACCTACCTTCCGAGCTTGCTTATCCTAGGATTCTGGCTTCCTGGGTTGGATTAGTGTCGGCCTTGGTGCTGTCAACACGGTCTGGAGGTTGAAGACGAAGGGCATCTCAAGGATTCTGTTGTAATTTCATTTTTGTTAGGGTGTTTTGTACTATTTGATGTTTCTCTTAATGCCAGAGGGTTTATTTGCACTAGTCAAACTTGACATAGCTGTACGTTTTGAAGATTACATTTAACTTGCTCATCATGATCCGAACTTCTAACATAATATGGTATACTAGAATAGGAGGAGTAACACTTTTCGCATTTGGGCCGAATATAAAGTACTACGTCCATTTCAAGGAATAAGGCGCACGCGTACTCCAAGACGTATCTTTTGGTCAGATTACCATGACCATTGAATTGACAAGACAATACACACAGCATTGGGGCGTGCTCGATGGTGCTAGCTGCGGCTATACAGACATGTGATAGGCATCGCGGAAGCGTCGCAAATAGAAAACAAATCATATTTTTTGGGGGAGTGATGTTTTGGCTCCTGGGTGCGTATGCTCCCTTTAGTTTGAACTGCAACATTTATATATTTTTAAATGTCAAAAAATTCCAAACAATAAATTAATCTTTTCATCTTCACATGCTAAGAGCGCATAAAGTCTTTCCATAAAAAATTAAATTATCGTTTGGGCTGTGTAAAAAAGATAAAATTTATTGCTAAAAATAAAACTGTTTGTAATGCTTGCTTTTGTCTTCTTACATCAACCACAAAAAATATCGGCTTTTCACGAAACTACACGAACACACATAGATTATCGAGGAGTACATGCGAATTTTTTTGTAAGAATTTTTGAAAATTAAAAATATGTTTTTTTGGGTCGAGGTAGCATATCCGCCTAGGAGCCGAATTAAATTTCTGATTTTTTTGGACTGACAATTTCATCGAGAAGACATGGATGCGCACAGGCGGCGTGCAAGGCAAGGTATCGATTTGACCGCACGTACTTAGGGCAGGTCAGGCTGCCAGCGTAATTATTTCGGGCAGGTTAGGTACCCGAACTCAAAGTCCTCTTAAGCGTCTCTCTCTCTCTCTCTCTCTCTCTCTCTATGTCTTTATTGAGTGTACTAGCGCGTGTTCATACTGCACTCTATCAAATGTTCACGGTCAGCGAGAAGAGCCGCAACCCGCTCTACCCGAAGGGGATTCTCTGGCTTGGCCTTTCCTGACTTTGGGTCATTGACAGCCGGGTCCCCCAAATTGTGGGATCTGCATTTCAGGGACTCAAAGTCAGGGAAATGGTTGAGGGCAAAGTAAGAGAATATTTACCAGTATAATTGGTTGATTAGATGATTAAGTGGTGGAATCACAACAGATGGGAGCAGTACATGGTGGAAACCGCAAAATATCCGTCCAAATGGTTTTTTTTGTGGAACATACGAAGTATGAGGTGGTGGAACATAAGGCCAGTGACTTTACTTACTCCAAAATGCAACTTTACATACATGAGCCATCGGATCAAGATCCAACGGACACAGTTGATCCAGAAATTGAAGTCACAATTTAAGTTGCTCGGAAAAAATTTAAAACATTACAGTAAGATATATATCTTTCCTTAAGTATTCTGGTAAAGTTTTACTTCATTTCAAAATTGAGTTTAATTTTAAGTTCAAAATTTGGATCAACCATGTGCGTTGGATCTTAATCGAATGACTCACGTACAAGTCGCAAGTGAAGTCACTAGATCTCAGTCCATGTTTGAATCTGCAATTCCATCGCCTATATATATACAAGTCGAAGACTACGACCCTCTATCCCCCTCTCCTTCCCATCCTCTAAATTCATATTCCATTTAGAATCATTGGGCATGGAGGTTCCTCCTGGTAGCTTTAGAGCTTTTTTTGACGATGCTAAATTGAGAAGACTGCTCACCTGCGGTTTGTGCTCTCAATCCGCACAACCTCCATTTTGGCAGGTTAGTACTTTCTTCACTAGGTTCATCCAGTTGTATTTTAATTTAGGCCAACAGTCGTGTTAATTTCCTTGTATTAAGCAGTGCTGCTCGTGCAAGAAGTTTGCATGCGACAGTTGCGCTAGGAACCTGCCCGGTGGCGCGTGCCTGGGATGCTAGGGCGTCTTCCAAGGTGAAACTCCTCCATCTGAAAGTATGGAATTTTCCCATGAATGTGTTATGGAAAAGAATGGGCTGAGAAGAACGTTCATCTGCGGTTTGTGCTCTCAAATCGCACGACGTCCACTATACCGGGTTAGTACTTTCTTCGCTAGGTTGCACCCAGCTATATTTTTCTTTGGGCCAACAGTCATGTTAATTTCTTTGTATTAAGCAGTGTATTCGCGTGGGGGAGCGAGGGCATATTGCATGCGGAAGATGCTTAAGAAACCTACCCAGTCTCGTGTGCCCGAACTGCGACGGCATCTACGAAGAGGAAGTAGATTTAATTAGATTTGTCTCCTTGTTTAAGGTGGATTGCAGCAACGATGGTTGCGACATGAGCGGCGACTTGCTCAAATACTTGCAACACGAGGAGACGTGCCCGCATGCGCCAACGAGACGGTAGATGGTTGATCTTGCCGGTCTCGATGGAGAAGATGATCGCGCTTCGAGGCTAAGATCTGAGCTCGGTGAAGAAGGACCGGATGGCGTTTCTTTTTCTAGATCTAGAGTTCTTTTTGTACTTTTGGATGTCTTGTCCGTAGTTTCCTTTTACTTGGAGGGTCCTCCTCTTGCAGTCTGTAATCCCACCGTCATCATAATATAAAAGCAGCGTCGCTAGGTCCTTCGGGACTTTTCTGTGTTCAAAAATGTACTTATTTTAGACATGTCGTCTATTTATGTGTGCGATGTTGTATCGTCTATTACCGTGATTAGTTTGAGCATGTCCATGTCCTAGAACAAAACTTAGGCATGATGTACTTGTATGTTTAATTGAATTCGACCAAGTATAATGTGGAACCGGTCATTGCGAGCATATGGAGATTGCGAACCGGTAATTGATAGGTGGTACATGCTCCTATCTTAATCTTGTTTATCTAATGGTAATTGCGATATATACGGTACTGAATTAATTAGTTTTAGTTATAAACAGGGACTCTTTGGACGGGGGCTCCTTTTCGAACTAGATTGGGGATATTTATGAAGTGCTAGAAGGGAACAAATTAGTACATGAGTGTTTTCCATGAAATGGTAAAAATTTGTAGTGGCAGATTGCCGCCAATGCACTTTATCACGTGGTTGATATGGTAGGATGGACATTTCCGAGATTTAACGAATTATTTTGGTTTATGACCATATATTAAATTAGTTTTGGGATCATTTCCATTTAATCTGAAATTTCAACCGAAGTACACGAAGTGCAATTAAAAAAGGGGAAACTATATATACATGATGTGCACTAAAGGTGTGGTACCCCCCAAAAAAATGACCAAACATATGCGTTGCATCCAAGTACGTAACACCCATATGGCAAACAAAAACATTGAGTAGTTGTTTGTGATGTATGTAATCTACATGTATATCAAAAATACCAAACATGGAACACCAAAATATTTTTTAGAAGAACTTGCCATATTTTGGCACCATGCATGTTGGAGTTTTTTTTGACACAATTCGTCTTGGAGTTCGCCTGGCTCTCTTCTGAAGTGAGAGGTGAGTTGGTTAATGCTAGAACCATGGCAAACTTCCGAATGTTAGTAATTTAGCATGGACTCATCATTTGTGATGAACTACCTAGGAACAATGCCAAACATGACATACCTATGTTCTTGAGAATATTCCCTTTCACCGATTTTGGCACCATGTGTGTTTTTAAGTATGTTTGCATGCCTTCTTGATTGGTTATTGAAATACCATGTCAAACTGTCGATACATGGAAAATTCCTTTGCTACAATCAAATAAACTTCGGGCTCCTTTGATTCAAAGGAATATGGAGGGTGTAGGAATATGAAAGGTGCATGATTGGAATGTTATGCCAAGTTGAATCTTATAGGAACATGATGTGTCTTTGATTGTGGCAAAGGAACTTTTCCATGAGGTATTAGCTAATGTTTTTTTCCTATAGGATTTGCACTACAAGATTTCTATAGGAATAGTTCCTATGAATCAAATGACTTGTATAGGAAATTTTCCCATAAGAAGCAAATCCAACATAATTCCTATGTCAATCCTATGAAAGGAGCCCGATTCCCATAGGATTCAAGTAGAAATGACATCCCAATTCTATGATTTTCCTTTTCCTATACTTTCCATTTCCTATGAACCAAAGGAGGCCTAACTACTTAGCCATACTGAAACAATTGCCAAATAAATGCCGTGCATCCTATGGCCCCCGTGAGTTTGACCTAAATTTGAAATCATGGTAAAAGGTGCTTAAAATAGGCCAATAAAAGCATGGAGTCAACTTTTTTTTTGATGTACTACCTAGGGAAAATACTAAACATGCCATAATGCAAACTGTGTTTTAGAGAGAAGCCCTTCAAAAAAGTTGGCATCCACTTGTTGATTTTGCTATCGACATGACAAAATAACTGATCAGATGACCAAGTGGTGAAATTTGCAACATATTAGACCACCACATGGTGGAAACTGCTAAAAATCGTGAAAACTGCAAAGAAAAAGTTAAAGTGGTGGTTTGTGCAGCATATGGAGGATTGAGTAGTATAAGTTGGATGTGCACTACCGTGGGCCCGTGGTAATGTTCGCCTATTATGATGATGGCAAGAAAAAATGATGTTTTCTCTACTGAAACTGTCCCGAGCTGATTTGACGAGACAAAATACAGCTACACGGCATGCAAGGGACAGCTATACAGTACATTAGCTTCTTCTCGGGTCACACGCCTGCACCACAGGTGCAGTAAGTGCAGAAGAGACCAGAGAGAGAAGGAACGACCGTAGTATATTTGATTTCAATTCACATTGTTTTTTTCCTTGCCTCTCCGTCTTCTTCACCTCCATCTTCTCGGTGTTTTCAAGGGTGATTATCAAGTGGAGAGACAATTGCATTGGGAAAGTCTCTCCACTTGATAATCTCTGTTGAAAAACTCGCACGTCTTGTGAAATGTCAAGGCTGCACGCGTGGGGAAGGGAGACGCAAACGCCGCACCGCATCATTAGTAGTAGTATACCTTTCTCTCCTCGCCCCGGCTGGCCACCCACCGCAAACATTCCTTCCATAGCGCTTGTCGTCTCCTCCAAAACCCCCCAGCGCACTTGCATCCGCCATCCACCTAAATCCACCGCCGAGTACCTTTCTATCCTCACCACCGCCGCTGCGCCTATTCCCCTGTCCAGCAGATCCGCTGTGCTACCTGCTACACACTTCGAGTAGACGACTGCGGCGTTGCGTGTGTCGCCGCGGTGTCAGATGGAGGCGGAGCCGCTCAACTCCCGAAGGCGGGTCGATCCAGATTGCGCAGAGCCTCCGTCGAGCCTCGACCTCATCAGCCGCCTCCCCGACGAGATGCTGCACATCATCATCTCCCTCCTGCCCATGATATCCGCTATAAGGACAACCTTGCTCTCCAAACGGTGGCACCACCTCTGGCGCTCCATCCCACTTAACCTCCTCGCCGACGACAACGACCTCATCAGCCGCCTCCCCGACCAGATTCTCCACATCATCATCTCCCACCTGCCCACTATATCCGCTGTAAGCACAACCTTGGTCTCCAAACGGTGGCGCCACCTCTAGCACTCCGTCCCACTTAACCTCGAGATCGACGACCAACTCGCAAAGCAAAACCACAAACGCATCGCCGCGGTCTCCAGTATCCTCGCCGCTCACCCTGGCCCTGCCAGAAGCGTATCAATCGACCCCTTTAGAAGCACTTGCAAGGTCGACACCATGCTCGACAGCTAGTTCCGGTCCAGCACCCTATCTTGCGTCGAGAACCTCAGATTCGATGGTGGAACAGTGATGCGCTCCTTCCCGCTGTCCGCGCTCCGCTGCGCGCCCACGCTGAGCATTGTCGGCATTTGTACTTGCTATTTTCCCGAGATTTATGCCAACTCCATGGTTCTTTTCCCCCAACTCAAGAAGCTCATGCTCTATGACGTCTACATCTGTAAGGCGGCGAACATCGACCGCCTGTTCACCCGCTATATTGTGCTCGAGGCACTTCACCTTGAGGGGTTCCACGGGTTCACCCACCTCAACATTCACATGCCAAATCTTCGTACAATTAGTGTTGCTAGCTATTGGAAACGCAACACCACCGAACTTATTCAGTTAGACACGGTGCAAATTATGGATGCATCTTGCCTCGAGAGATTGGTCAGATGTGTTCATGATGTTCCACTACTAATCCAGGTCGCCAACGCACCAAAGTTTATGGTGTTGGGCTTTGCGTCGTACCCTGGCTGTCAACTTGTTATTGGACGCATAAACTTTTTGGTAGAACAGCCTTCTTCTTGTTGAATTAACTCACATTTTTGTTATTTTTTTTACATATGTACCATTGTCCTGTAGAGGATGATGCCCATAAGCTTGGAACATTCTCTGTGCACAGTGAAGAACTTTGTTCTAAAATCTGACGGCCCTCGTCTGGATCAAGTACTTGCATTTCTTAGATGCTTTCCCTGCACGGAGAAGCTATATATCAAGATAAATTATTAGCCTGTTTACCACTATGAGCAAACAGTGTAGAGTTACATGGAGTTAACCTATTATTAGCCTAGATCAGTTGAACAATATTTTGTACTAGAAGAACATCCACAATGGAGTTATATTATGTTGGTTCAAAACTAAACTTCTTGTCATACAATGTGTTGTATCTTGTGCATCTGTGAAGTTTCATATAAACACATGATAATATGTGATCTGTGTAAAAAAGATTAGACATATGTAAATAGTGTGACTTACTATTTACACATCATTTGTTCTTTTTTTGTGTGTAGATCACATATTATCATATTTTTGGATGAAACTTCACAGAAGCACATGATCGAACACAATGTATGTCCAGACTTTTAGTTTACTTTTTTTTGGAAAATTGGAAGTATCAAAAGAAAAATGGGGTGCACCCGCAACTAGTTGCGGATTGGAGTTTCCCATGTTGGTAACCGTTCCCCAACTTTACAATGACAATAACAGATGTAAAAAAGTGCATCTATCAAATTGGAACGTGTCAGGGGATTATGTTGTTCCACAGTCCTCAGTTAACACATGATTCAACTCACCTGAGATATTAATTAGTTGACAGCTATGAAGTACTTTGTTCTTGTACTGACTACTTAATTTGACTTCTTTGCAGTTTTATAGAACCGGTGATAAGGTTCATGTGCTGCATAATGAGCCGGCATGTCCCATTGAATGCCTTGATCTCCACGTCAAAGAAATTTCGATTTCTGACTACCGAAGAAGGAGAAATGATGTTATTGTCTCCAAGTTCTTTATGCAGAATACTAGAATGCTCAAAGTAATGAATTTTGGTGTAACAAATTATCACAACAAGATCTGGTGGGATACCCAGTTCAAGCGCCTAGACCTGAAGAACACCGCTTCTAGAGATGTTGATTTGCAGTTTGGATATTTACCATCCTTAGATAAGTTCAGCCCGGACGGTGTTCGTAGCTGGTTGATACATGACTTGTCAGTGGCTGATCCCTTTGCTAGAGAGATATATGCAAGATATGGGCCAATTTCTGCATAGTGTTACTTTAACTCCCTATATTTTATACTGGTCTGAACAATATACTTTATCACTCAGTTAATGTACTTCAGACTTGATGTTATTCTTGTGAACATGGTATAATATTCTAATGCTTTCGGGATGTATGTACTACTAGTGATATATATATAGAAGCTAGCAATTGGTTGACAGAATCTACTAAAAAGCCTGTAACGGATGTTCACATTCAGTTCGTCAATGCTATATAATGTATGCTTGACGAAGGCGATAATAGAACCGCCGCAGAACACCGACTGAACAAAACGAACGATGAACAATGCTTCTGTTTAAATATGTTTCCTAGTAACACCCTATTTGTCCATTTCTAATGTTCCAGCAAACCTGAAGCTGCCGTTTGTAATCCCGCCACCGGTGGTGGATTATCAGCCTTACGAGTGGTTCCATGCTCGATCTGCTGATGGCAAGCGCTTGATGATCATCCTTACAGTAAACCACATTGTGATTGCCCATGGTAAAGTACCTCCTGACATTCCCTATGCTGCTAATGGTAGGGCTTCAGCTACGGCAGTATCCTCCTATTACCACCTAAGTCTTTGAGCGGGATCCCATATATACTGCACCTCCAGGGGACTTAGTTTCCAGGCAGCTTAACAGCCTCGGCGACCACTCTCTGTTCCTCGGACTCAATTACCCTATCATGGACAACCTGAAGAAAAGTGAAGCAAATGCTCCTGATGGCACATTGGTTCCATTCATGAGGAAAAATTGCGCATACAGGAGGTTTCTTTGTAATCAATACCCTAACATTTTGCGCTGCAACCGGCAGCCAGATGGAGGTGAGACTGTGGGAGTAATCAGCCTTCCCGAAGGTGGTTGGGCTAGTGTCCCACAAGCGTCAATGTGGTTTAAGCCTGGTTTAGACTTTGCCCATTCCGTGTTACCTTTGAAAAAGACTGACACACATTTTTCTTGTGCTTGAACTGTTGAGAAGTAGTACACAGTTTTCAGTATGTACTATATTGAATCAGTTTATTTGAACACTGCCCTGCATTTGTATTGCGTGTTGCCTTTAGATTATAACCCATGTATGGTTGTTTAATGTTTGACTTTATTTCAGCACTATAATTACATTGTGTGTACATCCTTTATAATATAGGCATCTCCTGTTGATCATACTTTGAGAGGACCATTCCTATTTTTTTGCTTAGATAAGCGAACGTACATCCCTGCGGGCGGCAGTTCTTGCTCAAGAAAGTGAAGAGGGTTCAGGGCTGTGACTAGGCTTGGTTCTGAATAAAGTACTCAACAACAATGTCAACATAAGTTTTGATCTTTGAGGCTACGCTTGTGGGAGACACCATCGTATGTTCTTCTCTTAGCTTATTACAGGCATCCCAAATGTGCCAACATGTCACCGACAGGACTGTAGCTTCAAGGTCACCACCTCTATCCAGATAATCAAAGATCCACATCTTGGGAGAGGCAAAATTCTTACGGTTTAGGTGAATACCATAGAAGCCTTTAACTTCAGACCACACCTCACGTGCATCAGCGTCCTCTTAGTTTCAAAGGCGGCAGGGGATCGAAAAAATGCAAATAGCCAGTAATTACTGTCAAAAATAAATCCAAGAAAGGAAACTTTTATTGTTCATAGAGGCTGACATGTGGGACCCATGAGCCAGCAGCGTCTCAAGGTTTCAAAGGCGCCATGTGATCGAAAGAAAATGGCAAATAGCCAGAAATTATTGGTCAAAAATAAATCCAACAAAGGAAAGGTTTATTGTTCAAAGAGGTTGACATGTGGGACCCATGAGCCAGCAGCATCCTCGACATTTTAAAGGTGGAATGAGATCAAAAGAAAAAATAAGCCAAAAATCAGTTGGTAAAAAAACAAGAAAAAACACATTTATCGTTCTGAGAGGATGACATGCGGGACCCATGAGGCAGCAGCATCCTCAACGTTTCCAAGGGGGCATGGGATCCAAAAAAAAGACAACTAGTCAGAAATTAGGGGTCAAAAATAAATCAAAGAAAGGAAAGGTTTATTGTTCACAGAGGCTGACATGTGGAACCCATGAGCCAGCAGAGTCCTCAACGTTTCAAAGGCGGCAGGGGATCAAAAAAAAGGAAGTAGCCACAAATTAGGGGTAAAAAATAACTCCAAGAAAGGAAACTTTTTTTAGGACGACATGCGGGTCACATTTTGCAGCAGCGGTCTCAGCGTTTCAAAGGTGGCACGGGATCGAAAGAAAAAGGCAAGTGACCAAATATCAGGAGCCAAAAATAACTCCAAGAAAAGAAACTTTACTGTACATAGAGGATGACATGCGGGTCCCATTTTGCAGCAGCGGTCTCAACGTTTCCAAGGTGGCATGGGATCAAAAGAAAAAGAAGTAGCCAGAAATTAGGGTAAAAAATATTATATCCAAGAAAGAAAACTTTATTCTACATAGAGGATGACTTGCGGGACCCACGAGCCAGCAGCTTCCTCAACGTTTCAGATGCAGCATGAGATCGAAAGAAAAAGGCAAGTGACTAAATATCAGGTGCCAAAAATAATCCAAATTTTTTTTTACTGTTCATAGAGGATGACATGCGGGTCCCATTTTGCAGTAGGGGTCTCAACGTTTCAAAGTTGACATGAGATCGAAAGAAAAAGACAAGTGACCAAATATGAGGAGCCAAAAATAATCCATGAAAAGAAACTTTTATTGTACATAGAGGATAACATGTGGATCCCATTTTGTCATAGCGGTTTCATAGTTTTCCAAGGCGGCACATGACCAAAAGAAAAAGGAAGTAGCCAGAAATCAGGGGGTCAAAAAATCCAAGAAAAGAAAGATTTCAATTGGGCTCCATCTGGACATCTGGGTCTTCGAACTATCCTGCTGGTAGCCTTTTGACTCGTACAATTTAAGCCCACTCCAGAACAGGAAAGTCCTATGCTTGGCAAAAACAAAAAACAAGGAGATTCAACATATAAGTTTATTTACATAAAAACAAAGATTTAATTTATCCCTTTGCAATAGCTCAGAGCGAAATACACTGTTTATTGTCTGCAAAATAATCAAGATATCACATGTTTCTTATACGGGGAGGCTGACATTGGGGACCGATGAGCCAACAGCGTCGTTGTCGGGGGGATGAGCCCCGGTATGGCAAAGCCCTCGAGTTTACGAGCGCGCAGCATTTCGCGGATCAAGAAAATACCAAGCGACGCAAAAGATATGAAGGAAAGAAGAAAACAGAAGAAGAACCGTGCACCGGGCCGACTTCCGGCTCCCGCGGCCCACTCCGGCTGCGCTCAGGCCGGCTTCCGCCTGGCCCGCCCGGGACCGGCTTCCCCCTGGCCAGCTGGGCCGCCCGGCTCCCCCTGGCCGACTGGGCCTCCCCGCGCGCTGGGCCGCATCCGGCTCCCGACTTCCCTGGGCCGTGTCCGGCTGGACCGCTCCAGGCCGCCTGGGTCACCTCCACCTGAGCCGCCTCGTGCGTGCGTGGCCGGCTCGCTCGATCGAGAGATCGATCAACCGCTCCGTGCCAGCTCCCAGGTGCTGCTCCCATGCAGTACGGGCCGGCTCCATTTCCTACGTACGTGCATGGCCGGCTGCTACTTCTCTCCACACAACATACTAGCATCCAGCTTCAAGACCAAGTCACGTACGAGCCCAGGCATTGGATCCATCTGCCTTGGATACGATCGAGGACACAGCGACAGTGTACGTACAGGCTATCGATAGACTCAGAGTAGCGTACTGCAGAGCAATAGTGGTGCTGATTGAACCCCAGTAGTCATCTCATGTACAGTAACTGCGGGCCATCTCTTGTCCCCTGGGTGCCACTATATAAGACACACCAGGGGGAGCCCTTTGATACGTCTCCAACGTATCGATAATTTCTTATGTTCCATGCCACATTATTGATGTTATCTACATGTTTTATGCACACTTTATGTCATATTCGTGCATTTTCTGGAACTAACCTATTAACAAGATGCCGAAGTGCCAGTTGCTGTTTTCTGCTGTTTTTGGTTTCAGAAATCCTAGTAAGGAAATATTCTCGGAATTGGACGAAATCAAAGCCCAGGGGCCTATTTTTCCACGAAGCTTCCAGAAGTCCGAAGGAGAGACGAAGAGGGGCGACGAGGGGACCACACCCTAGGGCGGCGCGGCCCCCCCCTTGGCCGCGCGGCCCTGTGGTGTGGGGCCCCCGTGCCGCCTCTTGACCTGCCCTTCCGCCTACAAATAGCCTCCGTGACGAAACCCCCAGTACCGAGAGCCACGATACGGAAAACCTTCCAGAGACGCCGCCAACGCTGATCCCATCTCGGGGGATCCAGGAGATCGCCTCCGGCACCCTGCCGGAGAGGGGAATCATCTCCCGGAGGACTCTACGCCGCCATGGTCGCCTCCGGTGTGATGTGTCAGTAGTCTACCCCTGGACTATGGGTTCATAGCAGTAGCTAGATGGTTGTCTTCTCCCCATTGTGCTATCATTGTCGGATCTTGTGAGCTGCCTAACATGATCAAGATCATCTATCTGTAATTCTATATGTTGCGTTTGTTGGGATCCGATGAATAGAGAATACTTGTTATGTTGATTATCAAAGTTATATCTATGTGTTGTTTATGATCTTGCATGCTCTCCGTTATTAGTAGATGCTCTGGCCAAGTTGATGCTAGTAACTCCAAGAGGGAGTATTTATGCTCGATAGTGGGTTCATGTCTCCGTGAATCTGGAGGGGTGACAAGAACCTCTAAGGTTATGGATGTGCTGTTGCCAATAGGGATAAAACATTAGTGCTATGTTCAAGGATGTAGTCACTAGTTACATTACGCGCAATACTTAATGCAATTGTCTGTTGTTAGCAACTTAATACTGGAGGGGGTTCGGATGATAACCTGAAAGTGGACTTTTTAGGCATAGATGCAGTTGGATGGCGGTCTATGTACTTTGTCGTAATGCCCAATTAAATCTCACTATACTCATCATGATATGTATGTGCATGGTCATGCTCTCTTTATTTGTCAATTGCCCAACTGTAATTTGTTCACCCAACATGCTGTTTGTCTTATGGGAGAGACACCTCTAGTGAACTGTGGACCCCGGTCCAATTCTCTTTACTGAAATACAATCTACTGCAATACTTGTTCTACTGTTTTCTGCAAACAATCATCTTCCACACAATACGGTTAATCCTTTGTTACAGCAAGCCGGTGAGATTGACAACCTCACTGTTTCGTTGGGGCAAAGTACTTTGGTTGTGTTGTGCAGGTTCCACGTTGGCGCCGGAATCCCTGGTGTTGCGCCGCACTACATCTCGCCGCCATCAACCTTCAACGTGCTTCTTGACTCCTACTGGTTCGATAAACCTTGGTTTCTTACTGAGGGAAACTTGCTGCTGTACGCATCACACCTTCCACTTGGGGTTCCCAACGAGCGTGTGCTTTACGCGTCATCAAGCTAAATTTCTGGCGCCGTTGCCGGGGACGTGAAGAAAACTACACCACAGAGATCTCTACTCCCTCGTCAACTACACGCCAGCAAGTAAATTTCTGGCGCCGTTGCCGGGGAGATCAAGACACGCTGCAAGGGGAGTCTCCACTTCTCAATCTCTTTACTTTGTTTTTGTCTTGCTTAGTTTTATTTACTACTTTGTTTGCTGCACTAAATCAAAATACAAAAAAATTAGTTGCTAGTTTTATTTTATTTGCTATCTTGTTTGCTATATCAAAAACACAAAAAAAATTAGTTACTTGCATTTACTTTACTTATTTCATAATGTTTCCTCCTAAGTTTGTTCTTAAAGATGTACCGGTAGGTCGAGGGTCTATCCTTGGGAAAGACAATATAGAAGATTTTTTCACTCATATTAGTACGGTCGAAGATTTTGAAGATAGACACTTGGCAGAACTTGCCCCCACTTATGAAATTGCTGTTGCTTCTCTAGTACACGCATTAGAAGCTAGATTTGTTAATCTTAATCCTGTGATTCAACATATGTTTCTTACACTCAGTGATATGGAAGAAGGAGAAAAGAAAGATTTTGTATTAGAAACCCTTCTTAAAGAATTTGGGGGAATAGCGAGAGAAGCTAGAAAAGTTTTCACTAAATATAATATGCTAGGTTCTTATACCAACTTTGCCAGTACCCTTGAGAAGATGGAAAAGGATAGACAAAAGTACACTAATAAAGTAAATTATGAGGGGGATATTAAAACATCAATACCTTGCAAGCTCTTGGGAATGTGTGAGGCACTAGAAAAGAATTTTGATTGGATTGTTCCTGAAGATTTGTTTGATGAGAGTAGCAAGCCCAAGACTAATGAAAAGGGAGCCTCTGAAACTCACATAGAAAAGATAATATGCATAGTTGAGAAAACTCCGCACCCCGCTGAGAATGCACCACCCTTTGATAATACTTGATACACACTTTCTGCGCCTAGCTAAAAGGCGTTAAAGAAAAGCGCTTATGGGAGACAACCCATGTTTTTACCTACAGTACTTTATTTTTATTTTCTGTCTTGGAAGTTGTTTACTACTGTAGCAACCTCTCCTTATCTTAGTTTTGTGTTTTGTTGTGCCAAGTTAAGCCGTTGATAGAAAAGTAAGTACTAGATTTGGATTACTGCGCAGTTCCAGATTTCTTTGCTGTCACGAATCTGAGTCCACCTCCCTGTAGGTAGCTCAGAAAATTAAGCCAATTTACGTGCATGATCCTCAGATATGTACGCAACTTTCATTCAATTTGAGAATTTTCATTTGAGCAAGTGTGGTGCCATTTTAAAATTCGTCAATACGAACTGTTCTGTTTTGACAGATTCTGCCTTTTATTTCGCATTGCCTCTTTTGCTATGTTGGATGAATTTCTTTGATCCACTAATGTCCAGTAGCATTATGCAATGTCCAGAAGTGTTAAGAATGATTGTGTCACCTCTGAATATGTCAATTTATATTGTGCACTAACCCTCTAATGAGTTGTTTCGAGTTTGGTGTGGAGGAAGTTTTGAAGGATCAAGAGAGGAGTATGATGCAACATGATCAAGGAGAGTGAAAGCTCTAAGCTTGGGGATGTCCCGGTGGTTCACCCCTGCATATATCAAGAAGACTCAAGCGTCTAAGCTTGGGGATGCCCAAGGCATCCCCTTCTTCATCGACAACATTATCAGGTTCCTCCCCTGAAACTATATTTTTATTCCATCACATCTTATGTGCTTTTTCTTGGAGCGTCGGTTTGTTTTTGTTTTTTGTTTTGTTTGAATAAAATGGATCCTAGCATTCACTTTATGGGAGAGAGACACGCTCCGCTGTAGCATATGGACAAGTATGTCCTTGGTTTCTACTCATAGTATTCTTGGCGAAGTTTCTCCTTCGTTAAATTGTTATATGGTTGGAATTGGAAAATGATACATGTAGTAATTGCTATTAATGTCTTGGGTAATGTGATACTTGGCAATTGTTGTGCTCATGATTAAGCTCTTGCATCATATGCTTTGCACCCATTAATGAAGAAATACATAGAGCATGCTAAAATTTGGTTTGCATATTTGGTTTCTCTAAGGTCTAGATAATTTCTAGTATTGAGTTTGAACAACAAGGAAGACGGTGTAGAGTCTTATAATGTTTTCAATATGTCTTTTATGTGAGTTTTGCTGCACCGGTTCATCCTTGTGTTTGTTTCAAATAAGCCTTGCTAGCCTAAACCTTGTATCGAGAGGGAATACTTCTCATGCATCCAAAATACTTGAGCCAACCACTATGCCATTTGTGTCCACCATACCTACCTACTACATGGTATTTTCCGCCATTCCAAAGTAAATTGCTTGAGTGCTACCTTTAAAATTCCATAATTCACCTTTGCAATATATAGCTCATGGGACAAATAGCTTAAAAACTATTGTGGTATTGAATATGTAATTATGCACTTTATCTCTTATTAAGTTGCTTGTTGTGCGATAACCATGTTTACTGGGACGCCATCAACTGTTCATTGTTGAATTTCATGTGAGTTGCTATGCATGTCCGTCTTGTCTGAAGTAAGAGAGATCTACCACCTTATGGTTAAGCATGCATATGTTAGAGAAGAACATTGGGCCGCTAACTAAAGCCATGATCCATGGTGGAAGTTTCAGTTCTGGACATATATCCTCAATCTCAAATGAGAAAATTATTAATTGTTGTTACATGCTTATGCATAAAAGAGGAGTCCATTATCTGTTGTCTATGTTGTCCCGGTATGGATGTCTAAGTTGAAGAATAATCAATAGCGAGAAATCCAATGCGAGCTTTCTCCTTAGACCTTTGTACAGGCGGCATAGAGGTACCCCTTTGTGACACTTGGTAAAAACAATGCATTGTGATGATCCGGTAGTCCAAGCTAATTAGGACAAGGTGCGGGCACTATTAGTACACTATGCATGAGGCTTGCAACTTATAAGATATAATTTACATGATGCATATGCTTTATTACTACCGTTGACAAAATTGTTTCATGTTTTCAAAATCAAAGCTCTAGCACAAATATAGCAATCGATGCTTTTCCTCTATGGAGGACCATTCTTTTACTTTCAATGTCGAGTCAGTTCACCTATTTCTCTCCACCTCAAGAAGCAAACACTTGTGTGAACTGTGCATTGATTCCTACATACTTGCTTATTGCACTTATTATATTACTCTATGTTGACAATATCCATGAGATATACATGTTACAAGTTGAAAGCAACCGCTGAAACTTAATCTTCTTTTGTGTTGCTTCAATACCTTTACTTTGAATTATTGCTTTATGAGTTAACTCTTATGCAAGACTTATTGATGCTTGTCTTGAAGTGCTATTCATGAAAAGTCTTTGCTTTATGATTCACTTGTTTACTCATGTCATATACATTGTTTTGATCGCTGCATTCACTACATATGCTTTACAAATAGTATGATCAAGATTATGATGGCATGTCACTCCAGAAATTATCTGTGTTATCGTTTTACCTGCTCGGGACGAGCAGAACTAAGCTTGGGGATGCTGATACGTCTCCAACATATCGATAATTTCTGATGTTCCATGCCACATTATTGATGTTATCTACATGTTTTATGCACACTTTATGTCATATTCGTGCATTTTCTGGAACTAACCTATTAACAAGATGCCGAAGTGCCGATTCTTTGTTTCTGCTGTTTTTGGTTTCAGAAATCCTAGTAAGGAAATATTCTCGAATTGGACGAAATCAAAGCCCAGGGGGCCTATTTTTCCACGAAGCTTCCAGAAGTCCGAAGGAGAGACGAAGAGGGGCGACGAGAGGGCCACACCCTAGGGCGGCGCGGCCCCCCTTGGCCGCGCGGCCCTGTGGTGTGGGGCCCCCGTGCCGCCTCTTGACCTGCCCTTCCGCCTACAAATAGCCTCCGTGACGAAACCCCCAGTACCGAGAGCCACGATACGGAAAACCTTCCAGAGACGCCGCCAACGCCGATCCCATCTCGGGGGATCCAGGAGATCGCCTCCGGCACCCTGCCGGAGAGGGGAATCATCTCCGGAGGACTCTACGCCGCCATGGTCGCCTCCGGTGTGATGTGTGAGTAGTCTACCCCTGGACTATGGGTCCATAGCAGTAGCTAGATGGTTGTCTTCTCCCCATTGTGCTATCATTGTCGGATCTTGTGAGCTGCCTAACATGATCAAGATCATCTATCTGTAATTCTATATGTTGCGTTTGTTGGGATCCGATGAATAGAGAATACTTGTTATGTTGATTATCAAAGTTATATCTATGTGTTGTTTATGATCTTGCATGCTCTCCGTTATTAGTAGATGCTCTGGCCAAGTTGATGCTAGTAACTCCAAGAGGGAGTATTTATGCTCGATAGTGGGTTCATGTCTCCGTGAATCTGGAGGGGTGACAAGAACCTCTAAGGTTATGGATGTGCTGTTGCCACTAGGGATAAAACATTAGTGCTATGTTCAAGGATGTAGTCACTAGTTACATTACGCGCAATACTTAATGCAATTGTCTGTTGTTAGCAACTTAATACTGGAGGGGGTTCGGATGATAACCTGAAAGTGGACTTTTTAGGCATAGATGCAGTTGGATGGCGGTCTATGTACTTTGTCGTAATGCCCAATTAAATCTCACTATACTCATCATGATATGTATGTGCATGGTCATGCTCTCTTTATTTGTCAATTGCCCAACTGTAATTTGTTCACCCAACATGCTGTTTGTCTTATGGGAGAGACACCTCTAGTGAACTGTGGACCCCGGTCCAATTCTCTTTACTGAAATACAATCTACTGCAATACTTGTTCTACTGTTTTCTGCAAACAATCATCTTCCACACAATACGGTTAATCCTTTGTTACAGCAAGCCGGTGAGATTGACAACCTCACTGTTTCGTTGGGGCAAAGTACTTTGGTTGTGTTGTGCAGGTTCCACGTTGGCGCCGGAATCCCTGGTGTTGCGCCGCACTACATCTCGCCGCCATCAACCTTCAACGTGCTTCTTGACTCCTACTGGTTCGATAAACCTTGGTTTCTTACTGAGGGAAACTTGCTGCTGTACGCATCACACCTTCCACTTGGGGTTCCCAACGAGCGTGTGCTTTACGCGTCATCACCCTTCAGATTCATTCTCTCCAGGCTGATACGCCTCTCTCTCTCAGCTCACATACGAGCAGCCGGCCAGGCTCTCCTCAAGCCGGCCAGGCTCCCTCTTAGCTCACAGTAGCTTCTTTCTTCTCAGGACAAACAGCTCAAGGAGCAACTCTGTATCACTCATATGTGCTCATATACACCAGACATGCAGGAGTAGGGGTTTTACCTCCACCGCGAGGGCCCTGAACCTGGGTACATCACCGCGTGCTGTATACCAATCCCACATCCGGATACCGTCGACGTCCATACATGAACCACCTTTCTTTAGCTACCCCGTAGCATATGCCGTGACGATACCACGACATTTGGCGCCCACCGTGGGGCCTGCAGCGGCGCCGACCGGAGTTCATCTGGACGGGACCCTCCTCATCATCGTCTCCACCGTGGCCTTCGCCGCCGCGGGCATCGCCGCCCTCTTCGGGCATGGCTCAACCTTCTTCACCACTGCCGTGGCCCTCGCTGCCGCGAGCTTCCTCACCATTTTCGTCGTCGCCGCGGTCGACGTGGCAGCAACCTTCTCCGTTGACGCCGCCGCGGGCTTCAGCCTCGCCGTGTTTCCTTGGCCAACACCCCGGGAACTGCCGCACGCCCGGCTAGCTGCGGCCGCGTCCGTGGCGTCGTCTTCTTCATCACCACCAACGTCTCCAACAAAACCCGGGGGCTTGGCTCCGGGAAAGTCGCCGCACGCCCGGCTGGCCGCGGCCGCGCCATCTCCGTGCCCGTGCTGCGCGACCAGCGCCTCCGCCGTCCTCCTCCGTACGCGCTGCAGCAAGCAGCAGGCCGGCCACCCATGGCAAGTGCGCCCAAAGTCCGTTGACCGCGCGCGCATGTGCCCATCCACCCGCGTTTGCGTGCGCCGCCGGCGCTCCTGTGACCATCATCTCCATCCCCCCGCGTAGCGGCAGGCGGCTCAAGCGGCACCTCCGGCGCTCGACCGTGCGTGTGTCCGCACCTGCGCCTGCGCGCAAAAGTGGCAGCGCACGCCCGGCGCCAGCAGCATCTCCTGCGCCCAAGCATCAGCCAGAAGCGTGCGCGTGAGGAGCAGCAGCATACACGCGTGCCAACACTTTGAGCGAAGCAGTACCAGCAGCGTCACGCATGCGAACAGCAACGAAGCAGCAGCCATTCTTGGAGCTAAGTTGCTCTACTTCCTCAGTTCCCTAAACTATTAATGTATCCTCTTGCTTTGCATCTGTGTAAAAGACTGATAGCTTCGATGCATTGTTTCTTGTGTCCTCGCATACACAGAACAGCGGCAGGAGCAAGATAGCAACGACTGTGCACGCCTCGACCGCGACGACCTCGCGCGCACCCATGGTCACCTGCGCCGTCGTCCACGTGCCAGTACTGGCCGCGCTGCGCCCCGTCCGGCTTTAGCTGCGACGCGCGAGGCCGCGTCGGGCTCCAGCTGCGACGCGCGACGCCGCGTCCTGCGCCCTTGCCGGCTCGCGCCACGGCCACCTCCAACTCGACCAACACGCCTGCTGCGGGGCACGTACAGCTCTAGCTTGTGCCCGCCGGCCACGCCGGCTCCGCGTCAGCTGGCTCCAGCGTCCTCGACATTTTAAAGGTGGAATGAGATCGAAAGAAAAAATAAGCCAAAAATCAGTTGGTAAAAAAACAAGAAAAAACACATTTATGGTTCTGAGAGGATGACATGCGGGACCCATGATGCAGCAGCATCCTCAACGTTTCCAAGGGGGCATGGGATCCAAACAGAGACAACTAGTCAGAAATTAGGGGTCAAAAATAAATCAAAGAAAGGAAAGGTTTATTGTTCACAGAGGCTGACATGTGGGACCCATGAGCCAGCAGAGTCCTCAACGTTTCAAAGGCGGCAAGGGATCAAAAAAAAGGAAGTAGCCACAAATTAGGGGTAAAAAATAACTCCAAGAAAGGAAACTTTTTTTAGGATGACATGCGGGTCACATTTTGCAGCAGCGGTCTCAGTGTTTCAAAGGTCGCATGGGATCGAAAGAAAAAGGCAAGTGACCAAATATCAGGAGCCAAAAATAACTCCAAGAAAAGAAACTTTACTGTACATAGAGGATGACATGCGGGTCCCATTTTGCAGCAGCGGTCTCAACGTTTCCAAGGTGGCACAGGATCAAAAGAAAAAGAAGTAGCCAGAAATTAGGGGTAAAAACTAATATATTGAAGAAAGAAAACTTTATTCTACATAGAGGATGACTTGCGGGACCCACGAGCCAGCAGCTTCCTCAACGTTTCAGATGCATCATGAGATCGAAAGAAGACAAGTGACTAAATATCAGGTGCCAAAAATAATCCAAATTTTTTTTTACTATTCATAGAGGATGACATGTGGGTCCCATTTTGCAGCAGGGGTCTCAACGTATCAAAGTTGACATGAGATCGAAAGAAAAAGACAAGTGACCAAATATCAGGAGCCAAAAATAATCCATGAAAAGAAACTTTTATTGTACATAGAGGATAACATGTGGGTCCCATTTAGCAATAGCGGTTTCATAGTTTTCCAAGGCGGTACATGATCAAAAGAAAAAGGAAGTAGCCAGAAATCAGGGGGTCAAAAAATCCAAGAAAAGAAAGATTTCAATTGGGCTCCATCTGGACATCTGGGCCTTCGAACTATCCTGCTGGAAGCCTTTTGACTCGTACAATTTAAGCCCACTCCAAAATAGGAAAGTCCTATGCTTGGAAAAAACAAAAAACAAGGAGATTCAACATATAAGTTTGTTTACGTAAAAACAAAGATTTAATTTATCCCTTTGCAATAGCTCAGAGCGAAATACATTGTTTATTGTCTGCAAAATAATCAAGATATCACATGTTTCTTGTACGGGGAGGCTGACATTGGGGACCGATGAGCCAGCAGCGTCGTTGTCGGGGGGATGACCCCCGATATGGCAAAGCCCTCGAGTTTACGAGCGCGCAGCATTTCGCGGATCAAGAAAATACCAAACGATGCAAAAGATATGAAGGAAAGAAGAAAACAGAAGAAGAACCGCGCACCGGGCCGACTTCCGGCTCCCGCGGCCCACTCCGGCTGCGCTCAGGCCGGCTTCCGCCTGGCCCGCCCGGGACCGGCTTCCCCCTGGCCAGCTGGGCCGCCCGGCTCCCCCTGGCCGACTGGGCCTCCCCGCGCGCTGGGCCGCATTCGGCTCCCGACTTCCCTGGGCCGTGTCTGGCTGGACCGCTCTAGACCGCCTGGGTCACCTCCACCTGGGCCGCCTCGTGCGTGCGTGGCCGGCTCGCTCGATCGAGAGATCGATCGACCGCTCCGTGCCAGCTCCCAGGTGCTGCTCCCATGTAGTACGGCCGGCTCCATTTTCTACGTACGTGCATGGCCGGCTGCTACTTCTCTCCACACAACATACTAGCATCCAGCTTCAAGACCAAGTCAAGTACGAGCCAAGGCATTGGATCCATCTGCCTTGGATACGATCGAGGACACAACGACAGTCTATGTACAGGCTATCGATAGACTCAGAGTAGCGTACTGCAGAGCAATAGTGGTGCTGATTGAACCCCAGTAGTCATCTCATGTACAGTAACTGCGGGCCATCTCTTGTCCCCTGGGTGCCACTATATAAGACACACCAGGGGGAGCCCTTCAGATTCATTCTCTCCAGGCTGATACGCCTCTCTCTCTCAGCTCACATACGAGCAACCGGCCAGGCTCTCCTCAAGCCGGCCAGGCTCCCTCTTAGCTCACAGTAGCTTCTTCCTTCTCAGGACAAACAGCTCAAGGAGCAACTCTGTATCACTCATATGTGCTCATATACACCAGACATGCAGGAGTAGGGGTTTTACCTCCACCGCGAGGGCCCTGAACCTGGGTACATCACCGCGTGCTTTGTACCAATCCCGCATCCGGATACCGTCGACGTCCATACATGAACCACCTTTCTTTAGCTACCCCGTAGCATATGCCGTGACGATACCACGACATTTGGCGCCCACCGTGGGGCCTGCAGCGGCGCCGACCGGAGTTCATCTGGACGGGACCCTCCTCATCATCGTCTCCACGGTGGCCTTCGCCGCCGCGGGCATCGCCGCCCTCTTCGGGCATGGCTCAACCTTCTTCAGCACTACCGCGGCCCTCGCTGCCGCGAGCTTCCTCACCATCTTCGTCGTCGCTGCGGTCGACGCGGCAGCCACCTTCTCCGTTGACGCCGCCGCGGGCTTCAGCCTCGCCGTGTTTCCTTGGCCAACACCCCGGGAACTGCCGCACGCCCGGCTAGCTGCGGCCGCGTCCGTGGCGTCGTCTTCTTCATCACCACCAACGTCTCCAACAAAACCCGGGGGCTTGGCTCCGGGAAAGTCGCCGCACGCCCGGCTGGCCGCGGCCGCGCCGTCTCCGTGCCCGCGCTGCGCGACCAGCGCCTCCGCCGTCCTCCTCCGTACGCGCTGCAGCAAGCAGCAGGCCGGCCACCCATGGCAAGGGCGGCCAAAGTCCGTTGACCGCGCGCGCATGTGCCCATCCACCCGCGTTTGCGTGCGCCGCCGGCGCTCCTGTGACCATCATCTCCATCGCCCCGCGTAGCGGCAGGCGGCTCAAGCGGCACCTCCGGCGCTCGACCGTGCGTGTGTCCGCACCTACGCCTGCGCGCAAAAGTGGCAAGGCAGCAGCCGTGCGGCAAGCGGCAGCGCACGCCCGGCGCCAGCAGCATCTCCTGCGCCCAAGCATCAGCCAGAAGCGCGCGCGTGAGGAGCAGCAGCATACGCGCGTGCCAACACTTTGAGCGAAGCAGTACCAGCAGCGTCACGCATGCGAACAGCAACGAAGCAGCAGCCATTCTTGGAGCTAAGTTGCTCTACTTCCTCAGTTCCCTAAACTATTAATCTATCCTCTTGCTTTGCATCTCTGTAAAAGACAGATAGCTTCGATGCATTGTTTCTTGTGTCCTCGCATACACAGAACAGCGGCAGGAGCAAGATAGCAACGACTATGCACGCCTCGACCGCGACGACCTCGCGCGCACCCATGGTCACCTGCGCCGTCGTCCACGTGCCAGTACCGGCCGCGCTGCGCTCCGTCCGGCTTCAGCTGCGACGCGCGACGCCGCGTCCTGCGCCCTTGCCGGCTCGCGCCACGGCCACATCCAACTCGCCCAACACGCCTGCTGCGGGGCACGTACAGCTCCGGCTTGTGCCCGCCGGCCACGCCGGCTCCGCGTCAGCTGGCTCTAGCTCCCTCGCGCTCGTACGCGACCGCGCTGCTCTGACTCGCACGCGTTGACAACCAGCAGCGTCGCCCGCGACCGCACCCGGCTGCATCATCACGCCCCCGGCGGCATCAAGCCGCCGCTCCAACCGCAACAGCGGCAGCATCTTCCGCTGCGCCCCGGGCCGGCAGCCGCCGGTCTCGCCAGTGCGTCGCCTCCACCTGGCCGGCTTCCGCCAACGTCGACCTCGCCATGGCCGGCTCCCGCTTGCCATGACCACCACCGGTTGCATGCGCGCGAGCGTACAACGGCTCACAGTAGCACCATCGCGGCCGGCTCCCGCGCGAATTCTGTTGCCGCGGCCGGCTCCGGCGGCGCCCAGCTCCAGCGCTCTTCCTCGTCCGGCGCGCCGCGCACCTTGCCGTGGTCGACTCCGGCTGCCCCCGCCTCTACCGGCTGCGCGCACCATCAGCGCCCGGTCCTCTCCAAGCAGCAGCAGCAGCGCGCCCACTGCCGGCTTGATCCATGGCCGGCTCACCGCTGTGTCATGCGGCTGCGCCTTCGCCCTCTTCCGGCCGTGCTTGCACCGACTCGCCTGCCGGCTACGCCCCTCAGCGCCACCCACAGCGCGTTTGATGGCTTGGCCGGCTGGAGCCAAGCCGGCTGAAGCCACCAGCCACTCCCTCGCCTCTACGACTTCAACAACTCGTCATCACTATCGAGATCAACCCTACAGCGAAAACAAAATGTAAGTATTGTTGAGTAACTCTCCGCACCGCTGCTCAGCCGGGTAACCCGAGTTACACTCGGGGGCTACCCCCTCTTCCGCCGCACTTCGCTCCTTAACCCCGGATCGACTCAACTCGTCCCGGGGGCTCGCCGGCTGGTCCACGATGCTCTATCCCAAAGACGGATTAGTAGTGTGTACGGTAGCAAAGGCCTACTCTTCGACTCAGCTGCTGTCCGCAACCCGGCTTCATGGCTAGCAAGAGCAAAAGCTAGAGGTCGCCTCACATGAACGACGTCCAAAGAGAGATCACCTTGGGCATCCCGGCCTTGGCCGATGTCAGCTCGAATGAGTCTGCCCCTCAAAGTCTAAGTACTGTGCGCTCCACTTTGCGGCCCACTCTTGACCCAGCTATAGACCGCAACCCGGCTGTATGGCTTGCAAGAGAAAAAGCCAAAGAGCGGGGGGACATGAAAATGACTCCAGGGGGCTCGGACAAAACCGAGCCGGCATCCCTCTACATAAAGCTAGCACTGCTAAGGCTGCATATATTATATGTCTTTACTGACTAACTTTGTCTCTTATATGACTATCTCCGATGGACTCCATCGAGCTGGCGGACCCCAGGGTCCACCTTCCGGGTGCTCTTCAGCACGAGCCGGCGGACACCGCGTCCACCTTGCCAGCGGCCCAGAGCCGGCACCGTAAAAGCCTCCATATTAATCCACATCATTAGAATAATTTAGATAGTTAGATCTAAAACTTATGGTTAAGATTAACCCAGAAAGTCGTGATTTTTAATGTACCGCAAAAGTAACGTTGACACGTTACACGTTAGATATATTGTCCCTAATGAAGTGTCGCACGATGTATTGTCCGTAATGAAGTGTCGCACCAGAGTTCGGTAAAATCTCTCCCACGCGTGCAAGATGAAAAAAAAAATCTCACCAGTACGTTCAACCCACGTTCCAAGCTTTAATGCCGACTCCCCATCCTCACGCCGCCACGCCTATCAGCCCATGACCCATGGTAGTTGATCCTTCTCCTTCAGAGATCCTTGAGAAAGAGCAGGTGGATTACGCAGGCTAATCTCTTGGACGGAAGGGCAGTGCAATGCGCACTGCACCGATTGAAGTTGTACGCACGTGCCTTGGTGGCAGCTACAGCTTCACACAGGTGACAAACGATGGATCCATGGCTAGATTTGGTGATTAGATTTATTTTCTGTACTAAGGTTTAAACCTGTAAGATCCAATTCAGTCAAAGTCACTCCTTCCAGATTGAACTGATGGAGAGATGCTGCTAACTTGATTTTTCATTGCCGACACATCGGCCGTAATGCATCTGTCGCATAGAAAAACTGATCAGTGCCAAAATTCTTGAGCGGGGTGAGTTAACATATGCAGATTTGTTTTCTTTTTTTATCCCGCATGCTCTGGTGTGCGTCTCATCCGATCTTCAGTTTTTTTTTTCATCTGGTTGTATACAATTTTATTGGCAGTACCTAGGTAGATTGGTGATTCTCAAAAAGTGAATGGTGCCTTGGGTTTCACTCTGGACGTAGTACTGTACGATGAGCATCTCCATCCTAATTTGACCGATTGGTCACTCCGCATAGTGGTCTTCACACCATTGCTCAAGGCGGTCCTGTTAATCCTAACGTAATAGCTATCTAAAAGTTTCAATAGCCTTAATGGCTTATCTGAATTTATAATCCTTATTCATTAATAGCTGACTAAGTAATCACGTATTTTGCTTTCTCTTTGCAGCTACCAGTTGAATGTGTTCAGCATGAGCCTGAGACCTAAGATTCAGTTGGTCTTTGGATATCGACAGCATAATTGATTTCTCGATGGATGCAAGAAGATATGGAAAGCAGATTGATTTTTCTCCAAAGCTTGATGAGTGTCTGTTCAGGCTTAAAAATACAGGCAACACATCAATATAAGAATGTTACGTTATAAGCCTGAAAATGACTGATATTTATTAATGTTACATGTTTTATGTTCTTAGACTGATACAACTAAGAGCCTCAGACCTGAGATCAAAACACTTTAAAGATGTTGGCCGGTTGGTCTTTGGTTATCAGCAGCTTACTTCTCAGATGGATTCAGAATGGTATGGAAAGGAAAATTGAGTTTATTCGAAAGGTGATGAAGGCCTGTTCAGGCAGACAAATTGATTTCTCTCTCAAGGTACAACAGTTGGAATTGATGCATGTGTCTACATGTTTTTTTTGATTTCACTCTCTACTGCATCATGAATATATAGTTTTCCAAGTTATTCCCGTAATGACAATTGAGTAATCTATAGTAAGTAAAAAATATATTGATCAAAACGCTTTAAAGATGTTGGCCGGTTGGTCTTTGGTTATCAGCAGCTTACTTCTCAGATTGATTCAGAATGGTATGGAAAGGAAAATTGAGTTTATTCCAAAGGTGATGAAGGCCTGTTCAGGCAGACAAATTGATTTCTCTCTCAAGGTACAATAGTTGGAATTGATGCATGTGTCTACATGTTTTTTTAGATTTCACTCTCTACTGCATCATGAATATATAGTTTTTCAAGTTATTCCCGTAATGACAATTGAGTAATCTATAGTAAGTAAAAAATATATTTTGAATATGTTTATGTTTTGTCATGTAACGATTTAATTCATATACATACAATTTGAAGCATTATAGGAAGGAGATGGGCCGGAACGCCATGTCATGCGTCTGGCTAGCAGCCCAGTGAGGCCAATGACTGCATCACCACGCCTTAAACAAAGGTAATCCAACCCTACTAACCTGTTACAAATCATTTGATTTTTTATGCTAAAAATGTATTATTTTCTAATCTTACAGGTCGGAGATAGTTTACTTATCCGGAGAGAAAAAAATAGAGCTAATTGGAGTTAACAACAGGTACATGTAGAAAGTAAAGTTAATTTAAGGAAAAGTTGCTATTTTATAACTTTCTATTTGGTTTCCTGTAGAATCAAGCAAACAAGAAAAAAAATGTATAATTTCTCTGCCCCATGCATGTGAGGATGCAACAATATAATGGGTTTCACGGAAATAGCGAACATGTATCATCGCCCATGCCACACAGTGGGGATACATATTTATGGACCAATACAAAGTCTATCTGTATAGCATTTAGACAACATAATACATAGATATCCTTGAATTTGTATACTAAATAATCTGACTAAATCTCATAAAAAGTAATTACATATCTTTTGAATAATTAAATTCTTATGACCCAATACAACTGAAATTACACAGATATAGGTGTAATAGATTTGAATAGCATATGTCTCTTGCATTCAGCAAGAGTAAGAATAAATGATTATTAACCAGTGAATAAAATATGGAAACTATTTATCAAAATAAAATAAAAACAAAACGTGTTTCTATGTTCTTAAGATATTTCGAGTCCTGCAGAATGCCATGCAAAATAAATTTATTAATCTTCACCTAAAAATCGCTAGCCCGTGCAGGGCACGGGTTGACGACTAGTAAGGAAATAATCTAGCTGCTGGCAAATACAGTAGCAGTCGGCTAAAAAAAAAGTAATGGGGCCGGCTAGAGGAGTGTGTCGGCTAGAAAAAGATACAAAATGAAAAAGAGAAATAAGCCACCGGCTGAAAAAAAAGGGCCGGCTGAAAATAAATCCCCTGGCCGGGTGAAAAATAGAAAGAAAAGTGGCCGGCTCAAGCAAGCCGCCGACTGAAAAAATTAAGAAGAAATAAAAATATCTGCTCAGCTTAAAACATGCCTCAGAATCCGCTTAATGTTCGATCGATCGAGCCGGCTGCGCCAATGCCGGCTGGGCAGGCTATCCTTAACCCGGCTGGGGCTTGGTTTGGTTGGTTGGACGCTCGACTCCGCTCGTACCGGTTCCGCCTGTCCAGGCCGGCTGGGAATGGGATGAGTGGAGCATGCACCGACTGAACCAGCCCGAGCGCGTTTGGTCGCCCGTCCGGCTGGATCTGGGCAGCCGAAATCTGCATCGACTCGTACATCTGCAGCGCGTTTGGTAGCTTGGCCGGCTGGAGTCAGCCGGCTGAGGCCATCAGCCATCTACACTTTCACGCGCGCACGAATTGGCCACCCCGAGAGACACTCGGGGGCTGTCTCCCTCTCACACCAGCTGCGCCTCCGCCCTCATCCGGCTGCATCTTCGCCGCCACCTTCCGGCTGCGCCTTCGCCCTCTTCCGGCCGTGCTTGCACCGACTCGCCTGCCGGCTACGCCCCTCAGCGCCACCCACAGCGCGTTTGATGGCTTGGCCGGCTGGAGCCAAGCCAGCTGAGGCCACCAGCCACTCCCTCGCCTCTACGACTTCAACAACTCGTCATCACTATCGAGATCAACCCTACAGCGAAAACAAAATGTAAGTATTGTTGAGTAACTCTCCGCACCGCTGCTCAGCCGGGTAACCCGAGTTACACTCGGGGGCTACCCCCTCTTCCGCCGCACTTCGCTCCTTAACCCCGGATCGACTCAACTCGTCCCGGGGGCTCGCCGGCTGGTCCACGATGCTCTATCCCAAAGACGGATTAGTAGTGTGTACGGTAGCAAAGGCCCACTCTTCGACTCAGCTGCTGTCCGCAACCCGGCTTCATGGCTAGCAAGAGCAAAAGCTAGAGGTCGCCTCACATGAACGACGTCCAAAGAGAGATCACCTTGGGCATCCCGGCCTTGGCCGATGTCAGCTCGAATGAGTCTGCCCCTCAAAGTCTAAGTACTGTGCGCTCCACTTTGCGGCCCACTCTTGACCCAGCTATAGACCGCAACCCGGCTGTATGGCTTGCAAGAGAAAAAGCCAAAGAGCGGGGGGGACATGAAAATGACTCCAGGGGGCTCGGACAAAACCGAGCCGGCATCCCTCTACATAAAGCTAGCACTGCTAAGGCTGCATATATTATATGTCTTTACTGACTAACTTTGTCTCTTATATGACTATCTCCGATGGACTCCATCGAGCTGGCGGACCCCAGGGTCCACCTTCCGGGTGCTCTTCAGCACGAGCCGGCGGACACCGCGTCCACCTTGCCAGCGGCCCAGAGCCTTCGAGCTGGCGGTCCTCAGCGACCACTTCCGGGAGCTCTTCAGCACGAGCCAGCGGACACCGCGTCCACCTTGCCAGCGGCCCAGAGCCTTCGAGCTGGCGGTCCTCAGCGACCACTTCCGGGTGCTCTTCGGCACGAGCCGGCGGACACCGCGTCCACCTTGCCAGCGGCCCAGAGCGTTCGAGCTGGCGGTCCTCAGCGACCACTTCCGGGTGCTCTTCGGCACGAGCCGGCGGACACCGCGTCCACCTTGCCAGCGGCCCAGAGCGTTCGAGCTGGCGGTCCTTAGCGACCACTTCCGGGAGCTCTTCAGCACGAGCCAGCGGACACCGCGTCCACCTTGCCAGCGGCCCAGAGCCTTCGAGCTGGCTGTCCTCAGCGACCACTTCCGGGTGCTCTTCAGCACGAGCCGGCGGACACCACGTCCACCTTGTCAGCGGCCCAGAGCCTTCGAGCTGGCAGTCTCCTACGACCACCTCCCGACTGCTCCTCAGCACGAGCCGGCGGACTCCGCGTCCACCTCGCCAGCGGCCCCGCGCCTTCGAGCTGGCGGTCTCCTACGACCACCTCCCGGCTGCTCCTCAGCACGAGCCGGCGGACTCCGCGTCCACCTCGCCAGCGGCCCCGCGCCTTCGAGCTGGCGGTCTCCTACGACCACCTCCCGGCTGCTCCTCAGCACGAGCCGGCGGACTCCGCGTCCACCTCGCCAGCGGCCCCGCGCCTTCGAGCTGGCGGTCTCCTACGACCACCTCCCGGCTACTCCTCAGCACGAGCCGGCGGACTCCGCGTCCACCTCGCCAGCGGCCCCGTGCCTTCGAGCTGGCGGTCTCCTACGACCACCTCCCGGCTGCTCCTCAGCACGAGCCGGCGGACTTCGCGTCCACCTCGCCAGCAGCCCCGCGCCTTCGAGCTGGCGGTCTCCTACGACCACCTCCCGGCTTCTCCTTAGCACGAGCCGGCGGACTCCACGTCCACCTCGCCAACGGCCCCGCGCCTTCGAGCTGGCGGTCTCCTACGACCACCTCCCGGCTTCTCCTCAGCACGAGCCGGCGGACTCCACGTCCACCTCGCCAACGGCCCCGCGCCTTCAAGCTGGCGGTCTTCTACGACCACCTCCCGGCTGCTCCTCAGCACGAGCCGGCAGACTCCGCGTCCACCTCCCCAGCGGCTTCGCGCCATCGAGCTGGCGGACCCCCTGCGTCCACCTCATTCGACTGCTCCTCAGCACGAGCCGGCGGACTCCGCATCCACCTCGCCAGCGGCCCCGCGCCTTCGAGCTGGCGGTCTCCTACGACCACCTCCCGGCTGCTCCTCAGGACGAGCCGGCGGACTCTGCGTCCACCTCGCCAACGGCCCCGCGCCTTCGAGTTGGCGGTCTTCTACGACCACCTCCCGGCTGCTCCTCAGCACGAGCCGGCAAACTCCGCGTCCACCTCCCCAGCGGCTTCGCGCCATCGAGCTGGCGGACCCCTGCGTCCATCTCTTTCGGCTGCTCCTCAGCACGAGCCGGCGGACTCCGCGTCCACCTCGCCAGCGGCCCCGCACCTTCGAGCTGGCGGACTCCACCTCGCCAGGGCTCCATGCCCATGAGCCGGCTTATACGCCACCGGCTCCACCCTCGCCGCGGGTCTCTCCACGCCATCCTTTCGACGGGTGCCACCAACATTGCCGCGCCGCCCTCGCCGCGGGCGCCGCCGCCATCGGCTCCGACAGTCGGCGTCTTCGCCATCGACTTCGTCATCTTCAACCAAGCCCGGGGGCTTGACATCGCCACTTCCCCCCGTGATTGCGGGCCACGTTAGCGCCCGCCGACTGCGTTCGCCACATGTCCCACGACTTGCGCGACTTCCCCGCGCGTCGGCTTCCTCCCGTGCGGCTCCCGCATGGTTGAGACCAGCCCTGGCACCTCCGCGCCTCTCGCCTCCGCCATGCCTTGGCGGCACCGTGCCGCTTTCGACAGCGCCACGAGCTACATCGACATCGCCATCATCGTCTACATCAACAACATCGCGTTTGGGATCCTCCCCGCGACTCGACTGCTCTTCGAGTCCCACGTAGGCTCGGGGGCTAATGTCGGGGGGATGACCCCCGGTATGGCAAAGCCCTCGAGTTTACGAGCGCGCAGCACTTCGCGGATCAAGAAAATACCAAGCGATATGAAGGAAAGAAGAAAACAGAAGAAGAACCGCGCACCGGGCCAACTTCCGGCTCCCGCGGCCCACTCCGGCTGCGCTCAGGCCGGCTTCCGCCTGGCCCGCCCGGGACCGGCTTCCCCCTGGCCAGCTGGGCCGCCCGGCTCCCCCTGGCCGACTGGGCCTCCCCGCGCGCTGGGCCGCATCCGGCTCCCGACTTCCCTGGGCCGTGTCCGGCTGGACCACTCCAGGCCGCCTGGGTCACCTCCACCTGGGCCGCCTCGTGCGTGCGTGGCCGGCTTGCTCGATCGAGAGATTGATCGACCGCTCCGTGCCAGCTCCCAGGTGCTTGTCGTTGCCTATTCGACGGTACCTCGGAGGAGGGATCCTCACGAGGGGGAGAAGAAGTAGGGGCCATAGGGCGGAGTGCACACGGGACGGTGGTACGCGATTTACCCAGCTTCGGAACACCTGCACGACGACAGGGCCTACTGCTGCTTGTCTGGAATTATCTGGGCGCTTTCGCGTTGTTACAATGAGTTGTGGTTGTGTCTCTAGGGCTCCCGGGATCCGGCTTATAAAGGCGCATGGATCTAGGGTTTACATGGAGAGTCCTACCCGGATACAGGTTTCCTAACTACGGTACAATGTCTTGCCGTGTACGTCAAGGATCCACCCTTCCATCTATGTCGTACCGGATCCGGATCCCTACTGGGCCTTCATGGATCCGGGTTCCTCCAAAAGGTCGGTCGGATCCGGCTCCCTGCTCCTAGGCCAGACATCTTCCATCAGGATCAACAGCAACTGGGCCGCCCGATGGGCCACATGCCTCATCACCATCTATGGGCCACCCGGGCTTGCCGGATCTTGGCACTGTCGATGGTACACCCATGAAGTATACCCACAACAGTAGCCCCCAGAGTTCTCCGAGTTTCGCCTGCAGTTTCCGCCATGCTTGCACCTTAGGTTTCCGGCATCGTTGGTAACGCGGAGAAATTTGAAGAACTCCAACTTCACATTTTCTTCTTTCCCAACCTTTAGTCATAAAATCCCCCATCCTGCGGGACTTCATCCATCGACAGTTTCAAACATGTCTCCGGGTTACTCCCCTGCTTGCGAATGGGGATTACTTATCTTCGCGCCTTTACCCGGAATCTTTAGCAGACTCAAACGGTTCCGCCAATTCTGGCGCCATTTTCGCGCGATTTGTGCGGTAACTTATCTCTAGCCATTTTTACCATTAGGGTTTGGGACACGTGTCACGCATCCAACGGCGCGACGCTTGCGTTCTGACCACAGGATGCGGAGCACGAATCTCGTCCCCCCAGCCTATAAATATCCGCCGTCGACCCCCTAATCCTCATTCACCCCCTTTCTACCTCTCTGCGAAGCGCCGCCTCGAGCTTTCTCTCCGCCGTGCCGGAATCTCGCCGGACTCTCGCCGGAGCTGCTTCGCCGCCGTACGGAGTTCGTCCTGTTCTTAACTTCAGCGAGCCACCGCGTCGAAACCTCGTCGTCGGCGACTCCGGCCACCGCGGACTCCATCACGGTGAGTTCTCGAGCTTCGCTCTCGCGCCGTAGTCGGTAGGGATGATCATTAGGTTGACGACGCTGGATCCGACTAAGGAATGTTTCCGCCAATGTCTTTTCTTCAGATGTCTTCAACGACTCCGCCTCCAACTTCTGAACCAATCCTGGCAACCCCAATCTCTTCCGCCCCTCCACCTTTCGTCCCAGTCAGGCTGGATCCTTCAAAGGATTCCGGCAAGGAGGCTGAAGGGACTTCTGCTAACCCGAAAAAAGCCTCCGGGGCGGATCAGGCGGAGCACAAGGCGGAAGAAGTCGCCAAAAAATCGAAGGCTCGTCAACGAGACTCTGAAGCCAAGGGAAAATGGTGGCCCTATACCACCACTGAGATGGAGCTGAAGAACCTCGAGGCGGAGGGCTTCCTGCAACCCGGAAGCTGGAGGTCAGTTCCAAATGCTTTAGCTCCAGCTCCGGAGGACAACGAGATGGTGCTGACGAAAGCACTGGTGGAGCGGGGCTTTTCATTTCCGCCTTCGGACTTCTTCCTGGAAATCCTGAAGGTCTATGGGCTCCAGCCCCATAACATTTCTCCGAACAACGTGCTTGCGATCAGCAATCACGTCACCCTCTGCGAGGGCCATCTCCGGGTAACTCCCGAGCTCTCCCTGTTCCAATATTACTTCACTGTCAAGAAGGAGAGGATCCGGCAGTCCACCGAACTAGCAACATGCGGATCCATCACCTACATGATCCGCCCAGGCCGCGTCTACCCCCACACCGACCGCCACGAATCCGCGCGGTACTGGTCTGGGGGCTTCTTCTACTTGAAGGACGTCTCCGACCCGGCGAGCACAAAGAAGTTGCCGCCGTTCAAGAACTGCCCCGCCACCGAGCTTCCGGCATGGTCACACTGCCCCCACCTTCCCGACTCGCCCCAGCTCACACGCGCCGTCAGGCAGATCTGCAAGCTGACGGAAGAGGGGCTGACAGGGAAGGACCTGACCCTTTCCTGGTTCACCTAGCGGATCCAGCCGCTCCAACACAGGGACCAGCTGATGTTCCAGTACACAGGGCGCGATGACCCAATGCGCGCCACAAAAGACAATCTTTCCGCCGACGCCATCGACAAGAGGATCCGGGTCCTGATCAAGATTCCGCGTGAACTTCACGTTCACGTGTGTAACAAAGACATTCACATGAATGGCTCCGGAACCGCGGTACGTCGCCTTGACTTTAGCCCATTGTGTTTCTTCGCATCAAAACTTTTTGTCTAAGTGTTTAACTCTATGCATTAGCTCTAAGCGCTTGAAGAAAGTGAACTCGAAACTCTCCTCCGGGTTCCTTCCACCGGCAACACAGATCCGGAAGCTGCATCAGAGGCGGAAGCCCACGAGGCTCCGTGCCCTTCTAAGAGGAAAAGGGCTGCCCCCTCCAGCCCTTCGGCCAAGCGTGCCCGCGACGTGCTCAGCATCGCGGCAACTCGCAAGGCGGAGGCGGAGAAAAAGCGCCTTAAGCTCATCGATACCAGCAACCGATCCCAAACGGACATCCAGCAGTTCTTCAGACCTTCCGGGTAAGTGCAAAGTCTTCGAAGGAAAATTCTTCCGCTATCGTGAATCAGCACATACTTAATCGTAATGCTCTTTTCTTTTCGCAACAGAAGTTCCGAAAACCAGCCCCCCAAGGCCCCTAAAGCCCCCAAGAAGAAGACTAAGCCATCTCCGGCTTCCATACCAGTCACACCAGTAGTCGGAGTTCCACCCAAGGCTGCTTCAGCCGCCAAGCCGGATCCTAAGGACGTTATCAACGTTGATGACATCCCTGAAGATCCGGCCACCGAGACTGCGCAAGGCGATTCCGGCAAGGGTGCCTCCTCATCTGCTCCTCCGCCTGAGCAACCCACCGCTACTTCCGCCGAGCCAACGGCCGAACAATACGAGCAGAAAGTGCAGCTGATCAATGCCACTGGCGCGTCCCAAACTTCGTCGCTGCAAAAGCTCCCCCTTTCTCAACGTCACGCGGAAATTTCAGCCATGATGGAGAAAGTATGGGGGCCTGCGGATACGGAAATGAAGGAGCTCTCCGACCTTGAGAGCGAACTCAAGGTCTTTTTTGCTAAGCATAAGGAGGTGCGCCAGGTAACACTAGCCCCCAAGCATTGGTTTAGACATTTTTCCGTGTAACATGTGTTAGCCGATGCTTCTCTCAACATTAGTCTTAGGCGGAAATTTGAAATTTTCTCAATCCAGAACTTTAAACTCCTCGCCAGCCCCCAGAATTTTGAATTTCCGGCTAAATCCTCTCTGCGTTTCAGAGCACGCGGAAGCTGCACGAAGATCTGCGCGTCCATGTGCTGGAGCAGATGACGGAAATAGAAGGGCTGCGCCAGACTGCTGAGAATAGTCGTCAAGCTGTGCTCCGCCTGGAGACCCGATTGAAGGGTGAGAAATCCGGGTTGCCTAAATTTGTCCTGTGTGAACCACTATAGTATATAACTTGTGTGATGTTCTGTTCTCAGAAGAAACTGACAAGCGCCCCACCATCGATGCCTTATCCGCCAAGGTCCAAGTATTGGAGGCGGAGAATGAAACTCTGAAGAACTTCTTGAAAGAGTCCTCCGAGAAGGAAACTAAAGAAAAGAAGGAGCTCTCCGAGAAACATTCCCGCGAGATGGCGGAACTGGCTGACAAACTCAAGAAGAGCCAGCAAAGGGTGACCACCCTGGCGGCCAAGAACAAGAGCCAGGAGGCAGAGGCGGAAGCAATTGACAAGCTGATCTTCCGTAAGGACCCTTTTTGTTATTGTCTTGACTCCGGCTTCCTCAAAATTTACTCTGTCCGCGGAAGAAACTGATCCTTTTTACTTTGCAGCCAGCCTAGGCTTTGAGTGGACCAAAGATTCAACCCTCAAAAGAACTGAGGCATATGATGAAGCGCGGACCTCAATCGATGATCTCGTCGAAGCATGTCGCGGAATCGCCAAGTCCCTCAACCTGAAGAGAGCCAAGACAACGGTGATTGACCGCATGACGAAACTCATGCGGAACGTGCCGGAACTTATCAAGGATTGGCAGGAATCTTCATCTCGTGGAGTCGCTGCCCTCGTGCTAGCCACCTGCAAGGCGCACTTCCCCACCATGAGATTTGCAGATGTCGCACGCAAAGTCCCCAAGGATACCGTCATGAGACATCTCCTCTCGGAGGCCATGGGATTTGATCGCCTTTTTGCTGGACGAGTTAACCACTCGTTTTGGTACAACAAATATGATCTTCCCAAAGGCTTTTCCGACCCAGAGGAGGAGGAAGAAGAAGCTGCCGAGGAGGGCGATGAGGAAGGCTCCGGGTCAAGTGCTGACCACGATGAGGAAGGTTCCGACTTCGATGACGGCGGCTCAGGCGGTGGGTCGGATGATGGCTCCGCCTACATAGCTTCTGACGAAGAGCAGTCCTTCGAGAACCTGTGAAACAATGAGAATCGATGTATCACTTTTGACCCCGGAGTGGGTTTGTAATGAATAACTTAAATTTTTAAGTAGCTAGGGACGAAGACATGTTATGCGCGGGCGGAGAACACTTATCCTGCTATCCGTTTAATATTATATGCATGTTTCGTTTTTGTGTTGAAAAGCAAGTGCTGACTTCGTTGTTTTCCGGCTCGCCCGCTTGACCTTCCGCGAGCCGGAAGACCTTAGCCGGAAACACTCGCCAGCGGCGACGAAGCCCAATGGCAATCCGTCAATAACCGTGGAAACAAGCCTCCAAGCATAGGTGCCGGAAATCGCTACTAGGAATCCACGAGTTCGCAACAGATAACAATTTAATCAGAAAACTTAAGCTTACGTCCTAAAGGACGATTTTGAGAAATCACAACTTTCATACACGCATAGGCGGAAACATCCAGCTCTGCGGTTTTAGTCGGAAAAAACATACACGATCTAAAATGAACAAGTAAAGGAGGTAAAAGACTCAAAGAGTGAACCATAAGCTTTATTTCATTGATCATGTATAACTATTACAGAGTTTGTAACTCGGAAAAAATACGCTAAGTGTAGAAAGGACGTAGTTGTGCGATGTTCCAGGGGCGATCTGTCTCGTCGTAGATGTCATCCGGATCCTCACGCTTGCGTTTCCGGTGCCAATTAGCAGGTCTGTCCTTCAGCTCTCGGAAATCAACAAGGTAGTACGATCCGTTATGAAGCACTTTGCTAACGACGAAGGGTCCTTCCCAAGGAGATTGCAGCTTATGGTCTTTCACCTGCCGAAGGCGGAGGACCAGGTCTCCTGCCATGAAAGAGCGATTCCGGACTCGACGACTGTGATAACGTCGGAGCTTCTGCTGGTAGATGGCGGAGCGCTGGTCAGCTAAATTCCGAGCTTCCTCGATCAGATCTACAGATAGCTGTCTGGCCTCGTCAGCTGTTTCTTCGTTGAAGGCGGAAACTCGCGGCGAATCGTGGATGATGTCGGAGGGAAGCACGGCTTCGGATCCGTATACCAGGAAAAATGGGGTAAACCCTGTTGACCTGTTAGGGGTAGTTCGCAAACTCCACAAAACAGCTTCCAACTCGTCAGCCCAAGCTCCAGCTGCTCGTCGCAGCGGTTCTTCAAGGCGTGGCTTAATTCCTGATAATATTAGGCCGTTAGCCCTTTCAACTTGACCGTTGGATTGTGGGTGAGCCACAGATGCAAGGTCCAGCCTAATCCCTACTGTCTCACAATAATCCTTCAATTCTCCCTGTGCGAAGTTTGTGCCATTATCTGTGATTATGCTGTGTGGGATGCCGAATCTCATCACAAGGCTGCAGACGAATTTTAGTGCCGTAGCACAGTCGGCTTTTCTCACTGGCTTAGCCTCGATCCATTTGCTGAACTTGTCAACAGCGACCATGAGGTATTCAAAACCGCCAGGAGATGATCTTTTTAACTTACCAACCATATCGAGCCCCCAGACCGCAAACGGCCAGGTGATAGGTATGGTCTTCAGCTCTTGGGCTGGAGCATTTGGTTGAGTAGCATAGTACTGACAACCTCGGCAGGTTTTTACCAACTTGTCAGCATCTTCTTTAGCTGTGAGCCAGTAAAATCCTAGCCGGAAAGCTTTGGCAACGAGGGACCTGGGAGCGGCGTGATGCCCGCAATCCCCTGCGTGGATCTCTCTGAGTATTTCAATGCCATCTTGGCTGGAAACACATTTGAGGAAAACTCCCGTTGCACTTCGTTTGTATAGCGGTCCATCAACGATTGTGTAGGATCTTGCTCGTCTGATGATCTGTCGTGCTAGGACCTCGTCCTCCGGCAACTTCTGATCAATGAGATAATCCAGGAAAGGCTGGGTCCAAGCCGGAATGACAACCATCACTTCCTTTGCCGGAGATACTGCCACCTCTGGATTTTCCGGGTTAGCACCCTTAACTGAGGGTATCCGTAGGTGCTCCAGGAAAATGCCAGGCGGAATTTGCTTCCTGCCGGATCCGAGCTTGGATAGCATATCTGCCGCTGCATTATCGTCTCTCCTGACGTACTTGACTTCATATCCGAGGAAGCACTTGGCGATCTCGTCAACTTCGTCTCTGTAGGCCGCCATAACGGAGTTTCTGGCGTTCCAGGTTCCGGCTACTTGTTGTGCCAGCAGGTCGGAATCTCCACAGCATATAATGTGCTTGATCCCGATTTGCTTAGCGATGCGCAGACCGTGTAGTAGAGCCTCGTATTCCGCCATGTTGTTTGTAGCTTCGAAGTGGATCTGCAGAACATACTGCAGTTCTTCTCCGGTAGGGGACTTCAGGGTGACTCCGGCTCCTGAGCCTTGATGCTGCTTGGATCCATCGAAGTGCATGACCCATGTTTCTGGTTCCGGCTCCAGACTTGCATCCGGAGCTTCTGTCCAATCCGCGACGAAATCTGCCAAGACTTGGGATTTAACCGCAGTCCTAGGCTTGTAAGCGATGTCGAAGGCGGATAATTCGATGCCCCATTTAGCCGTACGCCCTGTTGCGTCAGCGTTGTTGAGAATCGTTGACAGCGGAGCCGTGCTCACAACTGTTACTGGGTGCTCTTGGAAGTAATGTCTCAGCTTTCGGCTGCCTAGGAACACTCCATAAGCTAGCTTCTGAAAGTGAGGGTATCTTTGCTTTGACTCCGTCAGTACCTCGCTAATGTAATAGACAGGTCTTTGGACGTCATATTCATGACCTTCTTCCTTTCGCTCCACCACGATGACGAGACTGATGACTTTGTTGGTAGCAGCCAGATAAAGGAGCATTGGCTCTGACTCTGCTGGGGCTGCCAAGATAGGTGGGGAGGTGAGTATTTCCTTCAACCCCCGAAGAGCTGCATCAGCTGCGTCGTCCGGCATTTAATTTGTCTGTTTTCTTCAGCAGCTTGTACAAAGGTAGCGCCTTCTCGCCAAGACGACTAACAAACCTACTGATTGCTGCGACGCAACCAGTTAGTCGTTGCACATCTTTAAGACAAGTTGGCCGTTTGATACACAGTATTACCTTGATTTTTTCCGGGTTAACCTCAATGCCTCTATGAGAGACTATGAAGCCAAGGAGTTTTCCGGCTGGCACGCCAAAGACGCACTTCAGCGGATTTAACATCATCTTGTACCTGCGGAGATTGTCGAAGGTTTCTGTGAGGTCGCTGATCAAGTCGGATCCTTTCCGGGTCATGACCGCGATGTCGTCGACATAGGCGTGCACGTTCCGGCCGATTTGGTCCTTCAGGCACCGCTGCATCGTACGTTGATAGGTGGCACCTGCATTTTTCAAACCAAAGGGCATGGTGACATAGAAGTAAGTGCCGAAGGGGGTGATGAACGAAGTCGCCTTTTGGTCAGACTCCTTCATCCGGATCTGATGATACCCGGAATACGCATCAAGAAAACACAGAAGTTCCGCCCCCGCCGTCGAATCAATGACTTGGTTAATGCGCGGCAAGGGGAACGGATCCTTCGGGCAATGCTTGTTCAAGCCGGAGTAATCGATGCACATTCTTAGTATTTCAGTGTTCTTTTTGGGTACAAGGACGGGATTTGCGACCCAATCAGTGTGGATAACTTCTATCACAAAACCTGCCTCTAGTAACTTAGCTAGTTCCATTCCTATGGCGCGGCGCTTCTTATCTCCAAAGCGTCGCATAGCTTGCTTCACCGGTTTAGCCCCCGGATTTATGTTGAGGTAGTGCTCGGCGAGTTCCCTAGGTACTTCGGACATGTCAGAAGGTTGCCATGCGAAGATATCCATGTTAGCGCGGAGGAACTCGACGAGCGCGTCTTCCTATTTGGGGTCCATGTTGGCTCCGACTGAAACCTGCTTGGAAGGGTCGCCTAAGATGAGGTCGTGCTTCTTGGTTTCTATCGCGGCCTTGAAGGAGGTCTTCTGTTCAGAGATCTGCTTCTTGGTGGTCTGCATCTCAGTCGGATCCACCGCGGCTCTGTAGCCTTGCAGCTCCTCTCCAGATATCACAGACTCTGCGAAGGCGGCTTCGCCTAACTCGCATTCGTGAGCCTTCTTGTAGTCTCCGGATACGGTAATCATACCCTTGGGACCCAGAATCTTGTGCTTGTTGTAGATGTAGCACGCTCTCGCGTGGAACTTGTGGTAGGTGGGCCTGCCGAAGATGACGTGGTAGGAGCTCTTGAAGGGCACAACTTCAAACGTGATTTTCTCTTCGCGGAAATTGTGAACATCGCCGAAGGCCACGGGAAGTGTGATGCTGCCGAGAGAATTCGCCTTCTTACCCGGAACCACGCCATGAAACTCAGTTGTGCTGTGTTTGAGCTGTTCCTTGGTGAGGTTCATCCGCTCTAGAGTCTCCAGGTACATGATGTTCAAGCTGGCTCCCCCATCCATGAGGCATTTGGAGAAGTCATACCCATCTATGCGGGGACTTACAACCAAGGCGTAGCATTCTTTTGGCACAATGACAGGATGATCCTCCCTGTCAAATGTGCATGGGACTTCCGACCACCTGACATACTGCGGCACAGCCGGAACTGTGGCGTTCAGGATCCGGGTAGCTGACTTGGTAGCGCGGACTGTTGGGGTTCCGAGGAAAGTGTGGTAAGCCCCCACGCTCTTTTTCTCGAACGGGTTGGATTTACCTGCGGACCCTGCCTTGGGATCCGGCGAGTTATCATCCTCATCCATTGCCTCGGAACTGTCCTCCTCCTTGTCTTTGTTCTTGCCCTTGCCTCCTTTGCCGCGAGGGTGGTGCTTCCGGGCTCGCTTATATCCTGCTTCCGGGTCGTTTTTCAGATCATTGACCCACTTCCAGTTGCGGTTGGTGTGAGTGGACTTCCCTATAACCGGATCCAGGTGGGCCAGGCAGGGCATGTCTCTGTACTCCTCGTAGGTTTGCGGGGCGCGGGATCCGCCAGCTGTGACCTCAGTGCCGTGCTGCTGACCCCTGCCGGCTCCACCTCCACGGCCGCGTCCTCTTCCGCCACCTTGGCCTCCGCGCTGAAAGGCCATGGCGATCAAGATCCGGCAAGCCCGGGTGGCCCATAGATGGTGATGAGGCATGTGGCCCATCGGGCGGCCCAGTTGATGTTGATCCTGATGGAAGATGTCTGGCCCAGGAGCAGGGAGCCGGATCCGACCGACCTTTTGGAGGAACCCGGATCCATGAAGGCCCAGTAGGGATCCGGATCCGGTACGACATAGATGGAAGGGTGGATCCTTGACGTACACGGCAAGACATTGTACCGTAGTTAGGAAACCTGTATCCGGGTAGGACTCTCCATGTAAACCCTAGATCCGTGCGCCTTTATAAGCCGGATCCCGGGAGCCCTAGAGACACAACCACAACTCATTGTAACAACGCGAAAGCGCCCAGATAATTCCAGACAAGCAGCAGTAGGCCCTGTCATCGTGCAGGTGTTTCGAAGCTGGGTAAATCGCGTACCACCGTCCCGTGTGCACTCCGCCCTATGGCCCCTACTTCTTCTCCCCCTCGTGAGGATCCCTCCTCCGAGGTACCGTCGAATAGGCAACGACAGTTGGCGCCCACCGTGGGGCCAGCGGCGTCTGGAGGCCGGAACCGGGAGGGTTCCGCCATGGGAAGCTACGACGACACGATCGCGGTGGGGCGTGTTCTTTACGCCGGGAATCTTCCGATCGTCCCTCCGGACGAGTGCTGGATTCCGGCTAAGTCTAACCCCGTCAAGCTCTCCATCGTCCCAGTTGGCGGCATACACATCTTCATCGGGGAAACCGTCGATTCCGACGGAAACCCACTGGTAAGTAACGCTGACGTGACCGCCGCTGAGCAGGACGCAGTCGCGAAGATCCGATCTGAGTCGCAGGAACTTCCTAAGGAAGATTCCGCCTTAGATCTGAAAAAATTAAAACCCACCCAATCCGCCCCTGAGCAGGAAATAACGGTGGAAGACCAGTGCAGATCCGCCTGGGTCTCCCAGGTGTTAGAGAAGCAAAGGTGTCACTTCGTACACTTCATAGCCCATACCGCAGGAGCCGCCCCTCAAGAAGTCGGAGCTGGTCCCGTGTAGGTTGAGGCGCCGGAAAACGCTGCTCCGGATCAGCAGGAGGCTGTCGGAGAAAGCGGAGCCCCGGTGGAAGAGTCGATTCTGGGGAATCTAAGCCCAATTTCCGGAGATACCCAATCCATGGACACTGAAGAGTTCGACCGCAGGGTGAAGGAATATGGATACGGTGATCAGTCTGAAGTTGATTCCGCCCAGCCAAAGCAGGTACTTGCGACCGTGGCGGCGCTGGGAGAACATGAATTAGAAGGGGCAGCCAGCCAATCCGACCCCCAGCCATCCCATCAGGGATCTCCAATGTCGCGGGAGCGACCCCGCAAGGATTCTTCCTCGGAGGACCTCCTGTCGCCTGAAGAGATGGTTGCACAAGCAGGCATGGATGCGGTTTATCGCTCGGATATTCTTAACAAACCCATCACTCCCGAAGACATAGAAGCATTAGAAGCTAAGAGACTGGAGCTGCTAGCCACAGCCAAAAAGTTTAAGGACACTGCAGCCGCCATGCTGGAGGAACGGAAGCACGCCGCAGTTTTTGTGGAAGACTTCATCCAGCGCGAGCAGGAGGTGGACGAAGGACTGGCAAAGGTCAAGGAACTCCGAAAGCATTGGGAGGACAAGATCGTTGAAGCTCATCATGAGGTCGAAAACTTCCGGCGTGAGTTGATAGCTCCCCACAGGATCACCTTCGCAACTCCAACGGAGCAGCAGCCGTTCGCCACCCCGAAGGACAATATGACGAAGGCTGCAGAGATCTTGAAGAAAAAGAACGAGGAGATCGATATCGACTATGTTCGCACGCTCGTCGCGTCAGCAATGATGCAGCAGAGCAAGGCACACACTTCGCGCATGTTGGAATCTAACCCGGAGCATTGCGTCTCCACTGCGCAGAAGGACGCCCACGATAATCGCCATCGAGATGACGAATCGCGAACCAGCTCTTCGGAACGCAGAAGGAAAGCCAGAGAGCACCCAAATGCAATCCCCGTCCCATCAAGGACGCCTCCGTCAGATCCAAGAAAGGGAAAGGATGCAATGTACTCTGGACGGGACAAGTACCGCAACCCCTCTCCTCCGCCTAATGGTTACCCGCGTCCCCCTCGCCGCCGTAGTCCAGCCGGAAACATCAGGCCCCAGGGCCATGGTGGAATTATTATCCGCGATAACGTGCTGCCCTCAAGAAACAGAAACAGGGAGCGCACGCCGGAACCTCGCCGGAACCAGAACAACGATCGTGAGCCCGAGCCTAGGAGGAGTCGGAATGAGGAGCGCGACCCGGAGCCTCGCCGGAGCCGGAACGGCCAGGACAGCCAACGCCGTGACGAAGGCAGCCGCAGGAGCCGGAGCCAGCACCGGGAAGGCCGCGGAGAATCTGAAGGCGGAAGCAAGAAGTCAGATCGACCCCCTCGCAGGTCTCCCTCACCACCACCTAGCGGTGGCGGCGGAGGTGGAGGCGGAGGCGGCGGCCGAAGATCTCGCTCTCGTTCACAGTCTCCTCGCCACGGTTCGCGCGACGCGCGGGAACGCCTCAACGAATATCGAACTGATTACATCGGTCCAAAGTGCTTTGGCAGGATGATTCGAGAGGAACCAAAGCCAAGGATGAACCTCAAACTACCTGGAAACCTGAAGCATTATGATGGCACCGAAAGGCCGGATACCTGGATTGAGGATTACTATAATGCAGTAACCTTTGCCAGAGAACCCCTAATATCGCCTGCCGCATGCTCCAGTTATACCTTGTAGGTCCAGCCCGGATCTGGCTCAGCGACCTCGAGAAGAACTCCATCTTTTGCTGGTTTGACCTGAAGACCGCTTTCGAGAAACACTTCAGGGGCACCTACAAGAGACCTGCCACAACAAGCGACCTGCAGGCATGTATCCAGAAGAAGGGTGAAACATCCAGGAATTTCCTCACCCGATGGTTGGCATGCAGAAACGAGTGCGAGAACGTTGATAACCGCACAGCAATGCACGCCTTCATTGGTGGCTTGCAGCGAGGAGGACTACTGCGGCACAAGCTGACCTGCTTGGTCAATGCAAACAAGCTGACTTTGGATGACATGATCACCATCGCCAGTGACATACTGCCGCCGATGACGACGCTGGCGGAGATCTAGCAGCTACAGCAATCCCCCTGCACCAGCAAAAGAAGAACCGTGATAACGGCAACAGCAGCGGCACCAAGCGGAAAAACCCTGATGACCAAAAGAGTGGTGGATCCGACTTGATCGCCATGGCCTTTCAGCGCGGAGGCCAAGGTGGCGGAAGAGGACGCGGCCGTGGAGGCGGAGCCGGCAGGGGTCAGCAGCACGGCACTGAGGTCACAGCTGGCGGATCCCGCGCCCCGCAAACCTACGAGGAGTACAGAGACATGCCCTGCCTGGCCCACCTGGATCCGGTTACAGGGAAGTCCACTCACACCAACCGCAACTGCAAGTGGGTCAATGATCTGAAAAACGACCCGGAAGCAGGATACAAGCGAGCCCGGAAGCACCGCCCTCGCGGCAAAGGAGGCAAGGGCAAGAACAAAGACAAGGAGGAGGACAGTTCCGAGGCAATGGATGAGGATGATAACTCGCCGGATCCAAAGGCAGGGTCCGCAGGTAAATCCAACCCGTTCGAGAAAAAGAGCGTGGGGGCTTACCACACTTTCCTCGGAACCCCAACAGTCCGCGCTACCAAGTCAGCTACCCGGATCCTGAACGCCACAGTTCTGGCTGTGCCGCAGTATGTCAGGTGGTCCGAAGTCCCATGCACATTTGACAGGGAGGATAATCCTGTCATTGTGCCAAAAGAATGCTACGCCTTGGTTGTAAGTCCCCGCATAGACGGGTATGACTTCTCCAAATGCCTCGTGGATGGGGGAGCCAGCTTGAACATCATGTACCTGGAGACTCTAGAGCGGATGAACTTCACCAAGGAACAGCTCAAACACAGCACAACTGAGTTTCATGGCGTGGTTCCGGGTAAGAAGGCGAATTCTCTCGGCAGCATCACACTTCCCGTGGCCTTCGGCGATGTTCACAATTTCCGCGAAGAGAAAATCACGTTTGAAGTTGTGCCCTTCAAGAGCTCCTACCACATCATCTTCGGCAGGCCCACCTACCACAAGTTCCACGCGAGAGCGTGCTACATCTACAAAAAGCTCAAGATTCCGGGTCCCAAGGGTATGATTACCGTATCCGGAGACTACAAGAAGGCTCACGAATGCGAGTTAGGCGAAGCCGCCTTCGCAGAGTCTGTGATATCTGGAGAGGAGCTGCAAGGCTACAGAGCCGCGGTGGATCCGACTGAGATGCAGACCACCAAGAAGCAGATCTCTGAACAGAAGACCTCCTTCAAGGCCGCGATAGAAACCAAGAAGCACGACCTCATCGTAGGCGACCCTTCCAAGCAGGTTTCAGTCGGAGCCAACATGGACCCCAAATAGGTAGACGCGCTCGTCGAGTTCCTCCGCGCTAACATGGATATCTTCGCATGGCAACCTTCTGACATGTCCGGAGTACCTAGGGAACTCGCCGAGCACTACCTCAACATAAATCCGGGGGCTAAACCGGTGAAGCAAGCTATGCGACGCTTTGGAGATAAGAAGCGCCGCGCCATAGGAATGGAACTAGCTAAGTTACTAGAGGCAGGTTTTGTAATAGAAGTTATCCACACTGATTGGGTCGCAAATCCCGTCCTTGTACCCAAAAAGAACACTGAAATACTAAGAATGTGCATCGATTACTCCGGCTTGAACAAGCATTGCCCGAAGGATCCGTTCCCCTTGCCGCGCATTGACCAAGTCATTGATTCGACGGCGGGGGCGGAACTTCTGTGTTTTCTTGATGCGTATTCCGGGTATCATCAGATCTGGATGAAGGAGTCTGACCAAAAGGCGACTTCGTTCATCACCCCCTTCGGCACTTACTGCTATGTCACCATGCCCTTTGGTTTGAAAAATGCAGGTGCCACCTATCAACGTACGATGCAGCGGTGCCTGAAGGACCAAATCGGCCGGAACGTGCACGCCTATGTCGACGACATCGCGGTCATGACCCGGAAAGGATCCGACTTGATCAGCGACCTCACAGAAACCTTCGACAATCTCCGTAGGTACAAGATGATGTTAAATCCGCTGAAGTGCGTCTTTGGCGTGCCAGCCGGAAAACTCCTTGGCTTCATAGTCTCTCATAGAGGCATTGAGGTTAACCCGGAAAAAATCAAGGCAATACTGTGTATCAAACGGCCAACTTGTCTTAAAGATGTGCAACGACTAACTAGTTGCGTCGCAGCAATCAGTAGGTTTGTTAGTCATCTTGGCGAGAAGGCGCTACCTTTGTACAAGCTGCTGAAGAAAACAGACAAATTCGTCTGGGACGACGCAGCTGATGCAGCTCTTCGGGGGTTGAAGGAAATACTCACCTCCCCACCTATCTTGGCAGCCCCAGCAGAGTCAGAGCCAATGCTCCTTTATCTGGCTGCTACCAACAAAGTCATCAGTCTCGTCATCTTGGTGGAGCGAAAGGAAGAAGGTCATGAATATGACGTCCAAAGACATGTCTATTACATTAGCGAGGTACTGACGGAGTCAAAGCAAAGATACCCTCACTTTCAGAAGCTAGCTTATGGAGTGTTCCTAGGCAGCCGGAAGCTGAGACATTACTTCCAAGAGCACCCAGTAACAGTTGTGAGCAAGGCTCCGCTGTCAACGATTCTCAACAACGCTGACGCAACAGGGCGTACGGCTAAATGGGGCATCGAATTATCCGCCTTCGACATCGCTTACAAGCCTAGGACTGCGGTTAAATCCCAAGTCTTGGCAGATTTCGTCGCAGATTGGATAGAAGCTCCGGATGCAAGTCTGGAGCCGGAACCAGAAACATGGGTCATGCACTTCGATGGATCCAAGCAGCATCAAGGCTCAGGAGCCGGAGTCACCCTGAAGTCCCCTACCGGAGAAGAACTGCAGTATGTTCTGCAGATCCACTTCGAAGCTACAAACAACATGGCGGAATACGAGGCTCTACTACACGGTCTGGGCATCGCTAAGGAAATCGGGATCAAGCACATTATATGCTGTGGAGATTCCGACCTGGTGGCACAACAAGTAGCCGGAACCTGGAACGCCAGAAACTCCGAAGTTGACGAGATCGCCAAGTGCTTCCTCGGATATGAAGTCAAGTACGTCAGGAGAGACGATAACGCAGCGACAGATATGCTATCCAAGCTCGGATCCGGCAGGAAGCAAATTCCGCCTGGCATTTTCCTGGAGCACCTACAGATACCCTCAATTAAGGGCGCTAACCCGGAAAATCCAGAGGTGGCAGTATCTCCGGCAAAGGAAGTGATGGTTGTCATTCCGGCTTGGACCCAGCCTTTCCTGGATTATCTCATTGATCAGAAGTTGCCGGAGGACGAGGTCCTAGCACGACAGATCATCAGACGAGCAAGATCCTACACAATCGTTGATGGACCGCTATACAAACGAAGTGCAACGGGAGTTTTCCTCAAATGTGTTTCCAGCCAAGATGGCATTGAAATACTCAGAGAGATCCACGCAGGGGATTGCGGGCATCACGCCGCTCCCAGGTCCCTCGTTGCCAAAGCTTTCCGGCTAGGATTTTACTGGCTCACAGCTAAAGAAGATGCTGACAAGTTGGTAAAAACCTGCCGAGGTTGTCAGTACTATGCTACTCAACCAAATGCTCCAGCCCAAGAGCTGAAGACCATACCTATCACCTGGCCGTTTGCGGTCTGGGGGCTCGATATGGTTGGTAAGTTAAAAAGATCATCTCCTGGCGGTTTTGAATACCTCCTAGTCGCTGTTGACAAGTTCAGCAAATGGATCGAGGCTAAGCCAGTGAGAAAAGCCGACGGTGCTACGGCACTAAAATTCGTCTGCAGCCTTGTGATGAGATTCGGCATCCCACACAGCATAATCACAGATAATGGCACAAACTTCGCACAGGGAGAATTGAAGGATTATTGTGAGATAGTAGGGATTAGGCTGGACCTTGCATCTGTGGCTCACCCACAATCCAACGGTCAAGTTGAAAGGGCTAACGGCCTAATATTATCAGGAATTAAGCCACGCCTTGAAGAACCGCTGCGACGAGCAGCTGGAGCTTGGGCTGACGAGTTGGAAGCTGTTTTGTGGAGTTTGCGAACTACCCCTAACAGGTCAATAGGGTTTACCCCATTTTTCCTGGTATACGGATCCGAAGCCGTGCTTCCCTCCGACATCATCCACGATTCGCCGCGAGTTTCTGCCTTCAACGAAGAAACAGCTGACGAGGCCAGACAGCTATCTGTAGATCTGATCGAGGAAGCTCGGAATTTAGCTGACCAGTGCTCCGCCATCTACCAGCAGAAGCTCCGACGTTATCACAGTCGTCGAGTCCGGAATCGCTCTTTCATGGCAGGAGACCTGGTCCTCCGCCTTCGACAGGTGAAAGACCATAAGCTGCAATCTCCTTGGGAAGGACCCTTCGTCGTAAGCAAAGTGCTTCATAACGGATCGTACTACCTTGTTGATTTCCGAGAGCTGAAGGACAGACCTGCTAATTGGCACCGGAAACGCAAGCGTGAGGATCCGGATGACATCTACGACGAGACAGATCGCCCCTGGAACATCGCACAGCTACGTCCTTTCTACACTTAGCGTATTTTTTCCGAGTTACAAACTCTGTAATAGCTATACATGATCAATGAAATAAAGCTTATGGTTCACTCTTTGAGTCTTTTACCTCCTTTACTTGTTCATTTTAGATCGTGTATGTTTTTTCCAACTAAAACCGCAGAGCTGGATGTTTCCGCCTAGGCGTGTATGAAAGTTGTGATTTCTCAAAATCGTCCTTTAGGACGTAAGCTTAAGTTTTCTGATTAAATTGTTATCTGTTGCGAACTCGTGGATTCCTAGTAGCGATTTCCGGCACCTATGCTTGGAGGCTTGTTTCCGCGGTTATTGACGGATTGCCATTGGGCTTCGTCGCCGCTGGCGTGTGTTTTCGGCTAAGGTCTTCCGGCTCGCGGAAGGTCAAGCGGGCGAGCCGGAAAACAACGAAGTCAGCACTTGCTTTTCAACACAAAAACGAAACATGCATATAATATTAAACGGATAGCAGGATAAGTGTTCTCCGCCCGCGCATAACATGTCTTCGTCCCTAGCTACTTAAAAATTTAAGTTATTCATTACAAACCCACTCCGGGGTCAAAAGTGATACATCGATTCTCATTGTTTCACAGGTTCTCGGAGGACTGCTCTTCGTCAGAAGCTATGTAGGCAGAGCCATCATCCGACCCACCGCCTGAGCCGCTGTCATCGAAGTCGGAACCTTCCTCGTCGTGGTCAGCACTTGACCCAGAGCCTTCCTCATCGCCCTCCTCGGCAGCTTCTTCTTCCTCCTCCTCTGGGTCGGAAAAGCCTTTGCGAAGATCATATTTGTTGTACCAAAACGAGTGGTTAACTCGTCCAGCAAAAAGGCGATCAAATCCCATGGCCTCCGAGAGGAGATGTCTCATGACGGTATCCTTGGGGACTCCGCGTGCGACATCTGCAAATCTCATGGTGGGGAAGTGCGCCTTGCAGGTGGCTAGCACGAGGGTAGCGACTCCATGAGATGAAGATTCCTGCCAATCCTTGATAAGTTCCGGCACGTTCCGCATGAGTTTCGTCATGCGGTCAATCACCGTTGTCTTGGCTCTCTTCAGGTTGAGGGACTTGGCGATTCCGCGACATGCTTCGACGAGATCATCGATTGAGGTCCGCGCTTCATCATATGCCTCAGTTCTTTTGAGGGTTGAATCTTTGGTCCACTCAAAGCCTAGGCTGGCTGCAAAGTAAAAAGGATCAGTTTCTTCCGTGGACAGAGTAAATTTTGAGGAAGCCGGAGTCAAGACAATAACAAAAAGGGTCATTACGGAAGATCAGCTTGTCAATTGCTTCCGCCTCTGCCTCCTGGCTCTTGTTCTTGGCCTCCAGGGTGGTCACCCTTTGCTGGCTCTTCTTGAGTTTGTCAGCCAGTTCCGCCATCTCGCGGGAATGTTTCTCGGAGAGCTCCTTCTTTTCTTTAGTTTCCTTCTCGGAGGACTCTTTCAAGAAGTTCTTCAGAGTTTCATTCTCCGCCTCCAATACTTGGACCTTGGCGGATAAGGCATCGATGGTGGGGCGCTTGTCAGTTTCTTCTGAGAACAGAACATCACACAAGTTATATACTATAGTGGTTCACACGGTACAAATTTAGGCAACCCGGATTTCTCACCCTTCAATCGGGTCTCCAGGCGGAGCACAGCTTGACGACTATTCTCAGCAGTCTGGCGCAGCCCTTCTATTTCCGTCATCTGCTCCAGCACATGGACGCGCAGATCTTCGTGCAGCTTCCGCGTGCTCTGAAACGCAGAGAGGATTTAGCCGGAAATTCAAAATTCTGGGGGCTGGCGAGGAGTTTAAAGTTCTAGATTGAGAAAATTTCAAATTTCTGCCTAAGACTAATGTTGAGAGAAGCATCGGCTAACACATGTTACACGGAAAAATGTCTAAACCAATGCTTGGGGGCTAGTGTTACCTGGCGCACCTCCTTATGCTTAGCAAAAAAGACCTTGAGTTCGCTCTCAAGGTCGGAGAGCTCCTTCATTTCCGTATCCGCAGGCCCCCATACTTTCTCCATCATGGCTGAAATTTCCGCGTGACGTTGAGAAAGGGGGAGCTTCTGCAGCGACGAAGTTTGGGACGCGCCAGTGGCATTGATCAGCTGCACTTTCTGCTCGTATTGTTCGGCCGTTGGCTCGGCGGAAGTAGCGGTGGGTTGCTCAGGTGGAGGAGCAGATGAGGAGGCACCCTTGCCGGAATCGCCTTGCGCAGTCTCGGTGGCCGGATCTTCAGGGATGTCATCAACGTTGATAACGTCCTTAGGATCCGGCTTGGCGGCTGAAGCAGTCTTGGGTGGAACTCCGACTTCTGGTGTGACTGGTATGGAAGCCGGAGATGGCTTAGTCTTCTTCTTGGGGGCTTTAGGGGCCTTGGGGGGCTGGTTTTCGGAACTTCTGTTGCGAAAAGAAAAGAGCATTACGATTAAGTATGTGCTGATTCACGATGGCACTATCGTTGCCTATTCGACGGTACCTCGGAGGAGGGATCCTCACGAGGGGGAGAAGAAGTAGGGGCCATAGGGCGGAGTGCACACGGGACGGTGGTACGCGATTTACCCAGCTTCGGAACACCTGCACGACGACAGGGCCTACTGCTGCTTGTCTGGAATTATCTGGGCGCTTTCGCGTTGTTACAATGAGTTGTGGTTGTGTCTCTAGGGCTCCCGGGATCCGGCTTATAAAGGCGCATGGATCTAGGGTTTACATGGAGAGTCCTACCCGGATACAGGTTTCCTAACTACGGTACAATGTCTTGCCGTGTACGTCAAGGATCCACCCTTCCATCTATGTCGTACCGGATCCGGATCCCTACTGGGCCTTCATGGATCCGGGTTCCTCCAAAAGGTCGGTCGGATCTGGCTCCCTGCTCCTGGGCCAGACATCTTCCATCAGGATCAACAGCAACTGGGCCGCCCGATGGGCCACATGCCTCATCACCATCTATGGGCCACCCGGGCTTGCCGGATCTTGGCACTGTCGATGGTACACCCATGAAGTATACCCACAACAGTGCTGCTCCCATGCAGTACGGCCGGCTCCATTTCCTACGTACCTGCATGGCCGGCTGCTACTTCTCTCCACACAACATACTAGCATCCAGCTTCAAGACCAAGTCACGTACGAGCCCAGGCATTGGATCCATCTGCCTTGGATACGATCGAGGACACAGCGACAGTGTACGTACAGGCTATCGATAGACTCAGAGTAGCGTCTTTGAGAGCAATAGTGGTGCTGATTGAACCCCAGTAGTCATCTCATGTACAGTAACTGCGGGCCATCTCTTGTCCCCTGGGTGCCACTATATAAGACACACCAGGGGGAGCCCTTCAGATTCATTCTCTCCAGGCTGATACGCCTCTCTCTCTCAGCTCACATACGAGCAGCCGGCCAGGCTCTCCTCAAGCCGGCCAGGCTCCCTCTTAGCTCACAGTAGCTTCTTCCTTCTCAGGACAAACAGCTCAAGGAGCAACTCTGTATCACTCATATCTGCTCATATACACCAAACATGCAGGAGTAGGGGTTTTACATCCACCGCGAGGGCCCTGAACCTGGGTACATCACCGCGTGCTGTGTACCAATCCCGCATCCGGATACCATCGACGTCCATACAGGAACCACCTTTCTTTAGCTACCCCCTAGCATATGCCGTGACGATACCACGACAGTCGTCAACGTTTTAAAGGCGGCAGGGGATCGAAAGAAAAAATAAACCAAAAATCAGTTGGTAAAAAATCCAAGAAAATAAACATTTATCGTTCTAAGAGGATGACATGCGGGACCCTTGAGGCAGCAGCATCATCAACGTTTCCAAGGTGGCACGAGATTAAAAAAAGGCGAAATAGCCAGAAATTAGGGGTCAAAATAACTCCAAGAAAGGAAAAGTTTATTGTTCATATAGGCTGACATTTGGGACCCATGAGCCAGCAGATTCCTCAGCGTTTCAAAGGTGGCATGAGATCGAAAGAAAAAGGCAAGTGACCAAATATCAGGACCCGAAAATAATCCAAGAAAAAAACTTTACTGTTTATAGAGGATGACATGCGGGACCCATTTTGCAGCAGCGGTCTCAACGTTTCCAAAGGCGGCACGGGATCAAAAGAAAAAGGAAGTAGCCAGATATCAGGGGGTCAAAAAATGCAAGAAAAGAAAGATTTCAATTGGGCTGCATCTGGCCATCTGGGCCTTCGAACTATTGTGCTGGACGCCTTTTGACTCGTACAATTTCAGCCCACTCCAAAACATGAAAGTCCTTTTTTTCGATAAAAAACATGAAAGTCCTATGTTTCGCAAAAACAAAAAACAAGGAGATTCAATATATAAGTTTGTTTATGTAAAAATAAAGATTTAATTTATCCGTTTGCAAAGCTCAGAGCGAAATACACTGTTTATTGTCTGCAAAATAATCAAGATATCACATGTTTCTTGTACGGGGAGGCTGACATCAGGGACCCATGAGCCAGCAGCGTAGTCAACATTTTAAAGGCGGCAGGAGATCGAAAGAAAAAATAAGTCAAAAATCAGTTGGTAAACAAAATCCAAGAAAAGAAACATTTACCTATCGGAGAGGATGACATGCGTGACCCATGAGGCAGCAGCATCCTCAACTATTCCAAGGCGGCAGGGGATCAAAAGAAAAAAAGGAAATAGCCAGAAATTAAGTAGGGTCAAAAATAAATCCATCAAAGAAAACTTTTATTGTTCATAGAGGATGACATGTGGGACCGACCTGCCATCTACGTCGTCATCGTTTCAAAGGGGGCAGGGGATCAAAAGAAAAAGGCAAATAGCCAGTAATTAGGGGTAAAAAATAAATCCAACAAAGGAAACTTTTATTGTTCATAGAGGATGACATGCGGGACCCATGAGCCAGCAGCTTCCTCAACGTTTCAAACTCGGCATGAGATCGAAATAAAAAGACAAGTGACCAAATATCAGGAGCCAAAAATAATCGAAGAAAAGAAACTTTAGTGTACATAGAGGATGACATGCGGGTCCCATTTTGCAGCAGCGGTCTAAACTTTTCCAAGGCGGCACAGGACCAACAGAAAAATTAAGTAGCCAGAAATCAGGGGGTGAAAAAAATCCAAGAAAAGAAAGATTTCAATTGGGCTGCATCTGGACATCTGGGCCTTCGAACTCTCCTGCTGGGCCTTTTTACTCTTACAATTTCAGCCCACTCCAAAACAGGAAAGTCGGATTTATCTTAAAAAAAACAGGAAAGTCCTATGCTTCGCAAAAACAAAAAACAAGGAGATTCAACATATAAGTTTGTTTATGAAAAATAAAGATTTAATTTATCCGTTTGCAATAGCTCAGAGCGAAGTACACTGTTTATTGTCTGCAAAATAATCAAGATATCACATGTTTCCTGTACGGGGAGGCTGACATCGGGGACCCATGAGCCAGCAGCGTCGTCAACGTTTCAAAAGCGGCAGGGGATCGAAAATAAAAAAAAACCAAAAATCAGTTGGTAAAAAAATGCAAGAAAAGAAAACATTTATCGTTTTAAGAAGATGGCATGCGGGACCCATGAGGCAGCAGCATCCTCAATGTTTATTGTTTATAGAGGCTGACATGTGGGACCCATGAGCCAACAGCCTCGACAACGTTTTAAAGGCGGCGGGAGATCGAAAGAAAAAATAAGCCAAAAATCAGTTGGTAAACAAAATCCAAGAAAAGAAATATTTACCATTCTGAGAGGATGACATCCGGGACCCATGAGGCAACAGCATCCTCAACGATTCCAAGGCGGCAGGGGATCAAAAGAAAAAAAAGGAAATAGCCAGAAATTAATTAGGGGTCAAAAATAAATCCACCAAAGGAAACTTTTATTGTTCATAGAGGATGACATGTGGGACCGACCTGCCAACAATGTCCTCACCGTTTCAAAGGGGTCAGGGCATCAAAAGAAAAAGGCAAATAGCCAGAAATTAGGGGTCAAAAATAACTCCAAGAAAGGAAACTTTTATTGTTCGTAGAGGATGACATGCGGGACCAATGAGCCAGCAGCTTAGTCAACGTTTCAAAGGTGGCATGAGATCGAAAGAAAAAGGCACGTGACAAAATATCAGGAGCCAAAGATAATCCAAGAAAAGAAACTTTATTGTTCATAGAGGATGACATGCGGGTCCCATTTAGAAGCAGCGGTCTCAACGTTTCAAATGCGGCTTGAGATCAAAAGAAAAAGAAAGTTGGTTGTACATAGAGGATGACATGCAGGTCCCATGAGTCAGCAGCTTACTTAATGTTTCCAAGGCTGCAGGGGATCAAAAGAAAAAAAGGAAATAGCCAGAAATTAATTAGGGGTCAAAAATAAATCCACCAAAGGAAACTTTTATTGTTCATAGAGGATGACATGTGGGACCGACCTGCCAACAGTGTCCTCATCGTTTCAAAGGGGTCAGGGGATCAAAAGAAAAAGGCAAATAGCCAGAAATTAGGGATCAAAAATAACTCCAAGAAAGGAAACTTTTATTGTTCGTAGAGGATGACATGCGGGACCCATGAGCCAGCAGCTTAGTCAACGTTTCAAAGGCGGCATGAGATCGAAAGAAAAAGGCACGTGACAAAATATCAGGAGCCAAAGATAATCCAAGAAAAGAAACTTTATTGTACATAGAGGATGACATGCGGGTCCCATTTAGCAGCAGCGGTCTCAACGTTTCAAATGCGGCTTGAGCTCAAAAGAAAAAGAAAGTTGATTGTACATAGAGGATGACATGCAGGTCCCATAAGTCAGGAGCTTACTCAACGTTTCCAAGGCGGCAGGGGATGAAAAGAAAAAGGAAGTAGCCAAAATTCAGAGGGTGAAAAAAATCCAAGAAAAAAACTTTTATAGTACAGAGAGGATGACATGCGGGTCCCATGAGCCAGCAGGTTCCTCAACGTTTTCAAAGGCGGCATGAGATCGAAAGAAAAAGGCAAGTGACCAAAAATTAGAGGGTGGAAAATAATCCAAGAAAAGAAACTTTTATTGTACATAGAGGATGACATGCGGGTCCCATTTTGCAGCAGCGGTCCCAACGTTTCAAATGCGACTTGAGATCAAAAGAAAAAGAAAGTAGCCAGAAATTAGGGGGTCAAAAAAATCCAAGAAAAGAAAGTTGATGGACATAGAGGCTGACATGTGGGACCTATGAGCCAGCAGAGTTCTCAACGTTTCAAAGGCGGCAGGGGATTCAAAAGAAAAAGGAAATAGCCAAAAATCAGAGGGTGAAAAAAAACCAAGAAAATGAACTTTTATAGTACATAGAGGATGACATGCGGGTCCCATGAGCCAGCAGGTTCCTCAACGTTTCAAACGTGGCATGAGATCGAAAGAAAAAGGCAAGTGACCAAATATCAGGAGCCAAAAATAATTCAGGAAAAGAAACTTGATTGTACATAGAGGATGACATGCGGGTCCCATTTAGCAGCAGCGGTATCACCGTTTGAGAGGCGGCAGGGGATCGAAAGAAAAAGGCAAGTGAACAAATATGAGGTGCCAAAAGAAACTCCAAGAAAAGAAAGTTGATTGCTCATAGAGGATGACATGCGGGTCCCATTTAGCAGCAGCAGTATCACCGTTTGAGAGGCAGCAGTGGATCAAAAAAAAAGGCAAGTGACCAAATATGAGGTGCCAAAAGAAACTCCAAGAAAATCGCCACATAGATGAAAATCGCCACATAGATGAAAATCACCACATAGATGAAAATCGCCACGTAGATGAAAATCACCACATAGATGAAATTGTATTCACACAAAGTAATGTGAAGCATTGCGAGCACAAAGGGAGACAGGCGCTCTTGTTCACGTACGGTCCCGGCGTGGATGCCTCCACTTGATCAAAAAACCATACCCATGCAAAGAAAATGAACCATGTTGCCGTTGTTTCATGTCTCTATCAACACTTGGCGGCCGACTCCACATGAGTTGTTGAGACCCTCCAGCCTTTCGAGCACAACCTAGTTGACATACACATCTCTGCCAATATTATGGTAATAACTGTAATGAGGGTGGTGTAGGGATTCGTAGCATAGAAAACAAAAAATTCCTACCGCAAGAAGGAATAACAAGTAAAGATCTAATCTAGTAGATGGTCGCAACGAGGTGAAGATCAACATACCCTCGAAGATCGCAAAGCGTTACTCGTGGTGGATGTAGTCGATCACTTGCCGCTTTCAAAAGCGCGTAGAAGATCTTGACGGTGCCACAATCGGGCAGCACCTCCGTACTCGGTCACACGTACGGTGTTGATGACGACGTCATTCTCCCCGTTCCAGCGGGTATCAGATGTAGTCGATCCTCCTCGGAATCCCGCCAGCACGACGGCGTGGTGACGGTGGTGTGGGAGATCTTCGGCAGCGCTTCGCCGTAAGCACCGCGGGAGAAATAGGAGGAGGGAGTAGCTAGGGTTTGGGAGAGGGGGGCACTTGGGGCGCCGGCCTGGGAGCCCCTTGGTGGTGCGGCTGGATTGGTGTTTTCAGCCCCCTCCCTCTCATCCTCTATATATAGGTGGAAAACCTAGGGTTTCCCAAAAAACCACTTTGGAGTCCAACTCCCAAACTTACCAAAACTGGAAACCTAGATGGAAAGGGATTTCTCCTTTTCCTTCTTCTGTGGCCGGCCAACAAGGTGGAGTCCAGCATGGACTCCACCTTCCCACTTGGTGGGTTGGCTAGGGCTGGTGGAGTCCCACCGGGACTCTACCTGCCATAGTGATTTATTCCAGACGATTCTAGAATCTTCTACAACCTTCCATAAATGCACCGGACCGTTCCCAAACTTGGAATGTGACTTCCTATATATGAATCTTATTATCCGGACTATTCCGCAACTCCCCGTGATGTCCTGGATCCCATCCGAGACTCAGAACAATATTCAAACTACATTCCATATTCTATATCTACTTAAAACGGCATCGAACCTTAAGTGTGTCACCCTACGGTTCGCAAACTATGCAGACATAATCGAGACTCTAATCCGAACAATAACTAATAGTGGGACCTGGAGATCCATAATACCTCCCAAATATTCAACGATGACTTCGTGATCGAAAGAACCATTTACATACGATACCGATTCCCTTTGTCTCGTGATATTTTACTTATCCGAAGTTTGATCGTCGGCATCTCCATACCTAGATCAACTTCATTACCGATAAGTACTCTTTACTCGTACCGTGATATGGCATCCCTTGTGAGCCAGTCACATGCTTCCAAGCTTGGATGACATTCCACCGAGAGGGCCTAGAGTATATCTATCCGTCATTTGGATGGACACATCCGACTATTGATCCACGTGCTTCAACCTATACTTTCCGAACACTTAATGCCACCTTTATAACTTTCCATTTATGAAGTAGTGTTTGATGTCATCAAAGCATCCATCCGGTGTAGGTGATTAACATGATCTCATGGTCGAAGGATTACGTTACTATGTATATTAAAGCTTGAAAAAAACGAACTTAATGACTTGATCATATGCTACGTTTACTATGGGTGTATGTACATCACATCATTCACCTAATGATATGATCTTGTTATTAATAACATCCAATGTTCATGACCAGGAAACCATGATCATCTATTAATCAACAAGCTACTTTAACAAGAGGCTTACTAGGGACTCCTTTATGTTTACAAAACACACAAGTATTAATGTTTCCGGTTAATACAATTATAGCATGGGATGTAAACATTTATCATGAACACTAAGACATAACAATAAACACTTTTATTATTGCCTCTTCGGCATATCTTCAACAGTCTCCCACTTGCACTAGTGTCAATAATCTAGTTTACATTTTTAAAGATATAACACATTGGCATTATGGTGCTTTTCATATTTGCTTATGGGAGAGGTTTCAGTCAACGAATCTAACATTCTCAGAAACGTATGTATTTTGCAATTCATTTGCGTCTCTACAAATCACTCAGGTTTTCAAATGAGTCGGCATTAATCGTATATGTTTGGTCTTCTGGTGGAACCTTAATTCCACGGTCTGAAATTTGTTACCAATATTTTCACATACAATATAGTTTCATAGTTCTGACACTACCAGAACTAGACCAAGTTCTCAAAGAACTCCTCGACTCAAACACCCTCGGTCATTGTCAAAACAATGATATACTCTGCCTTCCTTTGTAGATTCCGTCACAATATTTAGAACTTATCTAAATCTAGCAGAGACTTCTTCTAGCCCATTGTGCTACCTTTTAATGAACACATTAGCCTAATTGACATTGAAATTTATTTTTATATGTGACCAAACTAATATCGGTGTAACACCTTACAATGATTTGTTTGTCATTAGCCCATATAAAACTACATATTTATATCCTCGGCTCTGACAAAGCACTCAGGGATATTCTTAATGTTGTCCAATGATTATCATATGAATCATTCTAATATATGCTCGTAACACCTTAGAGCATAGGACATCTAATCTATTATATTATTAAAGCACAAGACAACTAATGGCTTAGATTAACCAGCTAAAATAGACGGTTCAGATTTAAAAAAAAACGCCCTGAGCAGTCACGCGATCCAATCTGCCAGAAACGGTTCAGATTTAAAAAAACGCCTTGAGCAGCCACGCGATCCAATCTGCCAGAAATACCGCGATGTGCCCAAGGAAACCAATTACGGAGTAATCGATCTGCCGCCGCCTCTCCCTGCCCTAGGTCCTCCCATTGCAATGTGGTCGCAGTCCCCCCAAAAAAAAAACGGTGCTCCACATGGCTCTGCCGCCGCATCTCCTTCTCCTCCTCCCCAAGTCCTCCCATTGCGACGGGAGCACTGTCCCAGAAAATTCCTGCATCGTCGCCGGTCTACTAGATTGGTATGCCTCCACTCCCGTGCAGAGTAAGTTGCTGCTTTATTGGTTACGAGGATTATGTACTAATACGCATGGGTCTTCCTACCAGCCATGGCGAGGTGCAGATCGATCCATGCGGTGGTCATGGCGGCGGCCAGTGTGATAATCATCACTCTTTCTAACTTATCCAGCTTTTTTAACCAGTGCGTATGAACCTGCTGCAAGGAACAAACTCCATTTTCTTTTGGGATAAAGGAGACTACAGCTAAAGGTTATTTCCCCGCAGTTTTAACTAATTCGTTCTATTTTCTCATGGTCCACAGATTGATGAAGCAGTTTGGAATTGTAGAATTACGGATCTAACGGATGTTTTATTCACCAACAGGTTAGCATGATCAATACATAAATCTATCTACTATACGGATGACTCCACAAATTGACCGGGCAGGATTCATAACGAGATTTCTATAGCAAATTAGTACTCTACTAGCATCCATATATACAATGCATATATTTTAGAAAGCACCAGATCTATAGGTTCTATTTTCTAAGTACCGTAATCCATAATATTTTATCATTTTACTCTTGATCAGATCATACGGAAGCACTTCAGTTGGCGCAACATACATATTCACCAAGGTCATGGATGAGATGTTGCTAGGCCAGCTCTGCAGTGCCATCATTGTCTCATCTTGCGCTCCCACATATTCAAGGAGCCCCCTCGCATAGATGCAACGAACGAGGTACCATCGATCTGCTCATCGGCAGGATATTCTCTGGATTGATCGATTACCGGCGGCAAGTAGCAGAATGGTACATCCATCTTTTTGGCATTCTTAGATTGATCGGTTGTCGTACACGCCGACGAGTGATGGCACGATTAATCAACGCCCGATACCTGCTTGGGTGTCGGACGATCGGCATGACCATCATCAAGGTGCGAAGCAGAGAACCCGCAGCTAGCTTAGCATAATGGATTGGGAGTCAGGTTAGTATTTTTTTGTATAAACGAATTATGTGAGTATATAAGATACAAATACTTTCACTAGGTTAAAAGTTCTCCATTGATGGAAGCAAGAAACCAGGTACATGCATCTACCGGACATTCTTATACTTGATCCTTTCCGGCCGGGGGCGAGCGGCAACACGATTAATCTATACGGGAGGCATACATGGGTCTAGGACAATGGTCATCATCGTCATCATCATGAAAGTATGAAAGAGAACCTGCAGCTTTGCTTAACGGATTAACTTTGATGGGCAAAAGTTTTTTTTTTGTATGTAAGATCCAAAAATAAATTAAGAATTATTTCTTTAAGTTCCTCACAAATTCCATGAACCTTCAGTAGATGTAAGGAATAAAAAAATATTTTCTGTCCATCAATCTAGCATGCCTAAGAATATTAACATGCTTGGATTGTTTAATTAGACTGTTGAACATAAGTAACTATAACTACATTTTTGAAAGAAAAATGTAGGAGCGGCTCCTATAGTAGAATAATGGTGATCTGGTATAAAAGATTAGTGATGAGGTTGTCCATGCCATAGAGGGTAATCAAAAATTGAAAAATAACATGAGCACGATAAAGAAAAAATAAGTTGTACAGATGGTTTTGCAAAAGAAATAGGTTGGCAGGAAATGTTACTAAGAGAGTGCTTTCACAAAATGTTGTGACAGAGAAATCGTGTCAAATATTTTACTATGCTATAACTTGAAATTACAAAGACGGCAGGGAGAGTATATTTTTGTAGCTTTAGCTGACACATAAAGGATAGTACATGTAATGGATTATATCGATGGTCAAGAGAAATATAACATGAAAATTATTCATTTGGAGACATTATGCAAAAGTGGAAGACGCATGAAATGCATGGCCCCAAACGAGAAGGTCCATAGAAAAGAAGTTCTCTAGCATCAAATATGGATACATGTATAAATGTTTAGATTTGAATCTTCATAAATATTTGTTTACTATTCAACAAGAAATTATAAGTAGGACAATAGACACTTGGAAAAGTATGGAAAATAAAAGCAAAAAAATTCGCAGGATCTATTTTATATGTTAGCCAACCAAAGCATAACTAAATCTAGACGCGCAAATGCTTCCGTAATCTTCTCTGGCATGCATCATTATTTGTAGTAACACAATCTTACTTGCGCAACATCGTGACCCTAAGTCCTTTGAAGAGTGTTTTACTATCATCCCAACAATAAATTTCCTATATAATCTTAACTTTACAAACAAAAAAATTCATTGAAGACTTACTTATGCAACCTCTGTGGCATGACTTCCCTGGCATGCATCATTATTTTTAGTAATACAATTTTACTTGCGCAACGACGTGACCCTAAGTCCTTTGAAGAGTGTTTTATTATCATCCCAACAATAAATTTCTTATATAATCTTAACTTTACAAAAAATAAAATAATTGAAGACTTACTTATGCAACCTATGTCGCATGACTTCGATCCGTTGTGCCTTGATTAATTGCATCTGTTCTACTATTTCATTGCATGCCTTGGATAGGCTGGTGTCCTGTCGTGTGGTCGATTTGCTGATGCAAGCGAGCTCGATCGACATTCCTTTGATCCATCGCACCTTTTTTACCAGATTGCTGTTATTTGATGAGGGGGAATTCTGAACATAGAAACATTACACTGTTACCCAAAGATTGCAGCTATTACCGAAATTTGATGGTGTGCCATCCGTATACAATACTTTTTAACGCTGGCTACTCTACCCTATATATGAAAGTCAAGCTCTTATATCTTGCTTCGTGTACTTTCTACCATCATAATAAATTCAGTTAGACGATTCCGTTATAAATATTATAATTAACATTTTCCATGAGAAAGGATCCTAATCAGTAGCGGGTGTAACTAATGAATTTTAGCTGGTACATCACCGATCTTTGGCTATGCTTCTAAAGATGGAAGAAATAATTTTATAACGATGATAACTTGCAAGAATGAAAAGTAAAGTTACCCAGGTATTGCATTAACACGATGTATTATCACCCACATTGAAAAGAGTGAATAGTTGGGAAGCTTTATATATTCAATTTTTTTTATTTATTTTCACTTCATTTATCTTAATATTTTTTCAAAAAACGTATCAAGAAGAACATAAATATATCAGGCATGAAAATTTAAATCACCTCATTGCTAGCCACGCAATTTGCGCGGGCCATCCAGCTAGTTGTGTACATATTATTCGTGATCTAAAATCACTCATGTGTTTTTACTCATTGAGTTTCAAATACACTCAGGTCTTGTTTAAACCTCCACATGGAAAAGAACACCTTCTTGAAGTTTTCATATTTGAACTACTTCAATATTCATTCTATGTACTTTGACTTAAACTTATTATGCGCTTCAATCTATCTTTATAGATCTTGACGCTAAATATGTTTTTAGTCCATATCCTTTCATTGAAGCTAATTTTCAATGAAACCTTCTAACCACATTAAGTACATGCACTAGTAGGAAAACCCTTATAGGCGGAGCTTAGTTCTGTGGCGCACCATTAAAAATGCGCCACATAAATTTATTTTGTGGCGCACGAGGCAAGGTGCGCCACAGAAATAGCTTAATTCTGTGGCGCACCAGCGGTTCGTGCGCCACAAAAAGTTGGTGGGCCCCACAACCTGTCACCCCCAATCATTGGTTTTACTATTTCTATGGCGCACGTACCCCAATGCGCCACAAAAATTCCTTATTCTGTGGCGCAGGGAAACAGTGCGCCACAAAAAAATGCTATTCTGTGGCGCAGGTGGCCCGGTGTGCCACAGAAATAAGGCATTCTGTGGCGCACTGTGTTCGGTGCGCCACAGAATTAGCGAACCAGATCTACAAAAGTGAGCCAACCTCCCACCTACCACACTACACAAGCCATTCTTCTTCCTCCATCTAGCTCGTCCCCCTTCTCTCTCATACCATTTTGGCTCTACTTTTCACTTGCTTGGGTATTTATTGCACTTACTTTGGTTGATACTTAATTGGAGTTGAGGAGAAGGCTCTCCATACTCTCTCCTCCTCTCGAACTCATCGATCGCGGTCTCGTCTCGGTATCGAATCTACAAGGTGAGTAGTTGGAGGAGACATACATATGCTTGGAGGAGACATGCATATGCTTGTAGATCTTGTGTGGCCGTCGTGTGTATGGATGCTTGTTGCAGGTGAAGCGCTTGTGTGTGTGCCGGTGTGGTGCATGGATGTTTGCCGAAATGTTGATTCATTTCCGTTTCGGCAAATTTTGCACTACCCATATGTCCTACCTTGAGGAGAGGTCATGCCGAATTTTTCCGCTCCATGTAATACCTTGAGGAGAGGTACGACCCATGCATGTGTGTGCATTTGTTGCGGTTCTAATTTCCTGTTCTATGTATACCATTTGCAGGCATGCATGGTCCTCTCGATGAGTTTCGCTCGAATCTCTAGATACAAGATAGACGCGAAGGAGGGCATGATTCGGAACAATAGGCGCCAGATAAGATGTCCGTGTCGATCATGCAAACTCGAGCGCTGGATCAACCCTGATTCCGGACAACTGGAGGAGCACCTGCTGAGGCGCGGTTTCATGCAAGACAACCAGGCGCGGCCGGCCCCATCAAAAGGTGCGCATGAAGACCAGGTCGAGCGAGATGACTATCATCATGAAGAAGAAGTCGGCGGAGAAGATCATCATGAAGAAGAAGATGCCGGCGGAGAAGATCATCATGATGAAGAAGAAGATTCCGGCGCGACCCGCTAATTTCGGCCTTGCGGGACTCTCATGTTCAAGATCTTCTCCTCCAGGAGACGAGCAACGATAGAGTTGCAGCTAGAGAGAGAGCCAAGCTGTCGCAAATGGAGAAAGACAGGATGACTCCGATCTTTCCTGGGTGTCGTCCGCAGGATACGCGCTTGCATGTAACGCTTGATTACCTGCAGATGAAGACGCAGAACAAGTGGACCGATTCTAGCTTCAGCAAGAACTTAAAATTCTGGCACGATCGTCTCCCGGAGGGGAACACATTGCCAAGTAGTATCGAGGAGGCCAAGAAAGTCGTGTGTCCCCTTGACCTACCGCACGAAAATACCACGCCTGCATTAATGATTGCGTGATTTATAGGTGCGAGTACAAGGACAGAACCACATGTCCGGTGTGTGGCCACGTACGGTACAAGGTTGGGAACAAGAAGGTACCTCGAAAAGTGGTATGGTACTTTCCTATCACTCCCCGTCTGCAGCGGTATTTCGTGGACCCTAAGGAAGCAAAGCTCATGCAATGACACGTGGAAAGGCAGAAGCCCGAAGAAGATCCGGAGATGGGCTATATGCTAACACACCCTTCAGACGCTGGACAGTGGCAAGCAATGGACATCGCCTTCCCTAGGTTCGGGGGCGACGCAAGGAACATCAGGCTGGGTATGAGCACCGATGGACTCAATCCGTTCGGCAACCAGAGTAGCACGCATAGCACCTGGCCTGTGTTTGTATGGCCTTACAACCTACCCGCGTGGCTGTGCACCAAGCAAAGGTACATACACCTGAGTATTCTCATTCAGGGGCCGAAACAACCAGGTGTCGACATGCATTTGTATCTCGGGCTGCTGAAAGAGGAGTTAGACACGTTGTGGAAGACGCCACCCCGTACGTGGGACGCCTACACTAGAACTTATTTCGATATGAGAGCCGTGGTGATCACGACGGTCACGGACTATCCTGGTTACGCATATGTATCTGCCCAGGTCGGCCACGGATTCAGTGGCTGTGTGAAGTGCATGGACGAGACCCCGCATCTACAACTACCAAGGGATCCCGGGTCCTCGAAAACCGTGTACCCAGGTGCTCGAAGGTGGCTTCGCTTGGATCACCCGTGGAGAAAACGCGGTGATCTGTTCAATGGTAAAGATGAGCCCGATGGACCCCCACGCCCGAGGAGCGGCGTAGAAATCGATGATCTTCTAAAAAATTGGAAGGAGTGCCCAGCGCCGGGAAAGAAGCGACCGAAGCCAGAGCCGCTGCTCGGTGTATGGAAAGCGAGGTCTTTTTTCCACGACTTGGAGTACTGGAAGGTCCTCCACACGCCCCACAGCCTCGATGTCATGCACATTACGAAGAACGTTACCGAGAGTCTGCTTGGCACTCTTTGCAACTCAGAAAAGTCCAAGGATGGACCGAAAGCAAGATACGATCTTAAACATTTTGGCATCAGGAAAGATATTCAAGCCCCCGATACTGACGACGATGATGATGATGATGATGATCAGATGGAAGGGACTCAACGTCTCCGCAAAAGGGCTAAGAAGAACGTGGTGCTGCTTCCCGCTGCCTGCTTCACAACGAGTCCGGAGGAGCTCGAGCAGTTTTTCAGGTGCCTCCTAGGAGTGAAAGTTCCTCACGGTTACTCGGGGAATATAAGCAGATATCTGGACGTAGCGAAGAAGAGGTTCACCGGGATGAAGTCTCACGATTGCCATGTGCTAATGACGCAGATACTTCCCGTTGCGATCTGAGGCATAATGGACGAGCACGTCCATGATACGCTGTTTGGCCTTTGCAACTTTTTTGACGTTATCACCAGGAAGTCGATCGGCGTGAGGCAGCTCAAGATGCTACAGGATGAGATCGTGGTGATACTATGTGAGCTCGAGATTTACTTCCCGCCTGCATTCTGTGATATATGCATCCATCTCCTTCTCCATGTCGTTGAAGACATCAAGCAGCTCGGCCCAACGTTCCTCCACAACATGATGCCTTTCGAAAGGCAGAACGGTGTCTTGAAAGGATACGTTCGCAATAGGGCCCGTCCAGACGCAAGCATGGCCAAGGGGTTTCTAACCTACGAGTGCATCTCCTTCTGCCAGAATTATCTAAGCACCGAGGACGACGAGGATCATGTTGGTCTACCCCCCAGGACACACCTCGGGAGGCTCGCTGGAGTCGGTCACCGTGAGGGCTACCGCTCAGTCCATGTCGGCATTGACAATTGACGCGACGACTTTGACAGGGCTCACCGGGTCGCGCTACAACACTTAAAACTGATCGAACCTTTCGTGCAAGAGCACAAAAGCATGGTCGAGCAGAATTACATCGATATGGGCCGACCGAGGAAGATGGGAGACGTAACCAAAAAGCACAACTCCAGCTTCACGCGTTGGTTCAAGCAAACTCAACTGCTTGAAGCACAGAGAAAAAGGCCTTCTACCGAAGATGAAAAACTCATATACACCTTATCACAGGGACCCGGGCAGAACGTAAGGACCTATCAGGGGTACAACATCAACGGTTACAGATTCTACACCGAGGAAAAGGACAGAAATAGTGAAAATCAAAACTCAGGAGTAACTATGCTGTCATACGCCGATGACGAGACTAATGTCAAGGAAAGATTTTTTGGAAGGATCGAGGAGATATGGGAGCTCAATTACTGTGGAGAGACGGTGCCAATGTTTCGTGTCAGATGGGCCAAGAAGGTCGAAAAAGAAGGTCGATATTTCACAACCATGGTTATACCGGATTTAAAATCGAAGAACGCATCCGCGAAAAATGAGCCATGGGTACTCGGTAGCCAAGTTGACCAATGCTTCTTCATCACCGATCCGTCGAGGCCTAGCCGTGTTGTCGTGAGGAGGGGCAAGAGGAGCATCATAGGAATGCAAGGAGACGCCAACGAGGAAGACTTGGACAAGAACGGTGACCCGAAGATTGAGGAGGAATTCGACAGGCACTTCGACATGCTAACATTGACCTTAACCACTGGGCTAGTGCTAAGTAACTGTCAGTACACAACAGTAAACCATTTTGTTTTCCTAAGTTTCTAAATTCTGTGGCGCACGCCCCTTTAGGTGCGCCACATAATTAAGGAATTCTGTGGCGCATGTCAGAGCTGATGCGCCACAGAAAGCTTAATTCTGTGGCGCACATGGAGGGGTGCGCCACAGAATTTAGACACTTGGTGAAATAACTCGATCGACCCTTTCTTCCCCACTCACAACAGCAGTTTCTTCCCCGACAACCCTAGCGCCACTGCAACCACCACCACCGCCAAGCGCCGCCACCTAGCGCCGTTGCCACCGAGGAGGAGGAGGAGGAGGACGCGCGAGCCCGAGCCGCCGCCGCAGAGGAGGAGGAGGAGGACCGCCACGCCACCGCCGAGCAGGACGCTCAAGCCCGAGCCGCCCCGCAGATCGAGGAGGAGGACGCGCAGCCCAAGTCTCTGCCGCAGAGGAGGAGGACGTACAACACCATCACCACCACGCCCTGCCACCGCCGCCGTTCGGTGAGAGTCCCTCTCCCCCTCCCCACTCCCTTGTCCCCCTCCCCACTGTCTTGTGCCCGAATTTCGGAGAAGAAGGGCAACATTGGTTAGATTTTGTATTGTCTCATGTTCTTGTTGTTTGCATTGCCATGATCCAAGCCATCCAAGCCATCAAAGAATTGCCATGATCCTAGCAGTAGCTAATTTCTTGGTTATGGCATTATATTCTTTCTATGTGATGAAATTCAGGGGCTCCATAGCTAGCTGTAGAAACAAATGACCTATATCTACTTTGGTGGCATGCTGTAGTGTAGTATGTATATGTTATTGGTTTTGTTGGACTTCCATTGCCAATTCTCTGGCTAAAGTGTAGTATGTAGTATCTACTATTTACTGGGTGATGTTTGATATGTTCTTATTTTCATCCTTTCGTATTAAAGAGTTTGCAAGGATGTGCGTCGGTAGACACTACATCATGTAGGCCAATAATACTTAGTAGTGTATCATGTAGGCCAGGCACTACATCTCCATTGAACAAGCATTCATGAAATAGAATAATGACTCCAATGCTACTGCTAGGATTTGTTAGAAATTCTTGGTGAAAGCTAATGATGCTACTGGTTTAAATGGAAATGATGAAATGATGCTATGATGCTATGATGAAATGATGAAATGTACAAGCTAGAAATTGATTTAGGTTCTCTTGTTCATGCAAATGATGCTACTGGTTTAAATGTAAATGCAAATGATGCAGTCAAATGCTATTTAATTTATTGCTTGCTATTTTTTTTAATTCATTGGTTGCTGTTTTTTTTTAATTCATTGCTTGCACTAGAGCTAATAAAGTTCTTGCTATTTTTTTTAATTCATTGGTTGCTGTTTTTTTTAATTCATTGCTTGCACTAGAGCTAATAAAGTTCTTGCTATTTTTTTAATTCATTGGTTGCTGTTTTTTTAATTCATTGCTTGCACTAGAGCTAATAAAGTTCTTGCTATTTTTTTAATTCATTGGTTGCTGTTTTTTTAATTCATTGCTTGCACTAGAGCTAATAAAGTTCTTGCTATTTTTTTTAATTCATTGCTTGCTGTTTTTTTAAATTCATTGCTTGCAGTAGAGCTAATGGTTCAATAAAATGAACAATGCAGTAGGTTTTTCAATACAATGCAGTAGGTTTTTTAATAAAATGAAATGCTACTGCCTAGTTGATTTTGAATTGATGCTTGGGGTTTCAAGATAATGCTTGGGTTAATAAAATGAAATGCTACTGCCTAGGATTTGTTGATTTTGAATTACTGCTTGGGGTTTCAAGATAATAATGCTACTAGTACATGAAATGCTACTATAAGTCACTAGCATTTCCATATGATGCTCAAGCTTCTGCTATTTAATTATCTCTGGAATTTTATATGTTGATGTTCTTTATTGCTAGCTACTGCTAGCTAGGATTTGTTAGCAATTCTTGGTTCAAGCTAATGATGCTACTTTGGTTAGTGCTACTGTAAGTATAAGTGGTTAGTGCTACTGTAAGTATAAGTGTAATGCTCCAGGTTTTGATGTAGTTGTATGCTTCAGGTTTTGATGCTTCAGATTTTGATGTAGTTGTAGCTCCAGGGTTTGATGCTTCAGGTTTTTGATGCTCCAGGTTTTGTTGTAGATGCTCTAGGTTTTGATGCTTCAGGTTTTTGATGCTCCAGGTTTTGATGTAGTTGTAGCTCCAGGTTTTGATGTAGTAGTATTTGGATACAATTTTGTATGATGATGAACATGGTTAGAATCTGTGAATATGGTGATGAATGTGGGCTCCAGGTTTTGCAGGGATTTCATTGAGTTGCCCATTTGTACCCCTACGTAGAAAAAATAGCAAAGGTCATGCCGAATTTTTTGGTTGACTTTTGTACTTATTAACTTTTTGCCTCTTTTTAATGAAGTGCAAATAAACATGTCGGGCAGCACTTCTAAGCCCAGGAGCCAGAACGAAGAAGCGAGAGAGGCCAACAAGGACTTCTGGGAGGGCTACGAGCGGCCCCGGAAGGCCGCCGCCGAGTCGCCTGGCGATGAGGAAGAGGGCAGGGACGCCGCCTCCGAGGGAGAGGGCCGGGGGGCCGCCGACGACACCGACGAGGGAGAGGGCCGGGGGGCCGCCGCCGACACCGGCGATGATGACGATACCTGGGACGACGCCGCCGAGACCGGTGAAGAGACGACCGGTGAAGAGAACGCGGCCAACCGCACGGAAGGTGATACCGGTGGCAACCCTCAGGAGGGTAAGAAGAAGAGGACGGCGAGGAGACCAAGGAGGGATCGGAGGCCGCAAGTGCTCGCCAACGTCACCGATGCTGTCACGGTAGTCTCCGAAAGTGGCCTACCGATGGAGCCTTCGTGGGTTGCCAAAGGGTACGGCATGCAACTAGGGTGCATCATCCGTGAAACCGTGCCGATCCTAACTCAGGACCTCAGAAGCAAGGAGAACGAGGCTATCGCTCAATCCCTCCTCCAGAAGCTTCACCAACGATACACGTTCCCGGAGCCGTTCAATAAGAAGGTGGACTCTTTAGCTCTCACGAAGATGAGCACCGCCTTGAGCAGCTGGAAGAACCGGCTGAAGAGAAAGATCGAGGCCGGTGAAAGCTGGGAGAGGATAAGTAGCAAAGACCCGTCGCTCTCCTTAGAAGACTTTAATGCATTCAAGTCTTACTTAGAGAGTGACACTGTTAAAAAATGGACCTCCTGGGGGAAGAAAATGCGGGATTTGAACTTAGGGACCCACCATTGCGGAAGCGGCGGTTACCGAGGAAAACAGCCCACTTGGGACAAGGAGGATGCCGAGATGGTACGTCTGGGGAAAGAAAACCCCTGGCACAAAATCCAGGATGAACAGGCTAGGAACTTTGTCCGGTCCCGCTACTACTTAGACTGGGCGACGGGGGAATTTATGACGGATCACGAAGACGTGAGGGATTTCGAGAAGTACCTGGTAAGGATAGTTCTATATTATTTCGCTCATCTTATTAGGCAATGAAGCCAAATGGGCTAACCTTAAGTTCCTTTGTCTGAAGGATGAAGAGTTGACGAAGGCTGGCCCGTCGTCCCAGGGGTCGACGGAACCGTGGGACACGCCTTTCAACAGGGCGATGAACAAATACAAGGAGAGGGAGCTGGACAAGCCACCGACGTCGGGTGGCCGTGTGTCCGGCTTTGGCACAAGTATGAAGCTATCCTAGTACTACGGATTGGATGCCAAGACGAGAAAGCTGGAGAGGAGGTCGTCGGCTAAGGATAAATCCGAGGTTCAGGAGCTGAAGAAGAAGGTGGAGTCACTAGAGAAGCTGGTGGCCAAAAAGCCTGTGGAGAACACGGAGATGATGAACAAGTTATTGGACGAGAAGATCCGGCAGATCATCCCCCCTGGGTTGATGGAGGGGTTAGCTGCTTGGAATGCGGGAGGTCAAGTGGGGCCGATACATGTGCCCAGCATCAGCGGCAGCAACTCAAGCTTCCACGTGTCGCCGACGGTGCCGCTCCACCCGACGCCGGCGTCGGGGCTCCACCAGACGCCGCCGCTCCACCCGACGCCGCAGCTCCAACCACCGCCGCAGCTCCAACTGGTCGCATCGACGCCCCCAACCGCCGCCCTTGTATCGACAGTAGTCGAGATCGACGCCATCAAGGAGGTAAACTCATTAGTTACTCCTTCGCGTCATCTTCTTTAACTATATATGCCTTTCGTGACTGCCATCTCATGATGCCCAACATGGCGCCCCTGACTCAGGATGAACAATGCATACTTATGCAAACGGTGGAGCCCGGCGGCAAGTTTGTGGAAGTTGCTAGCGGCTTTGTCATGGCTTCCCGCGTTATGCACGGCGCTAGATTGGCGGAAGACGTGGCGAAGGTCAAGTTGGTAATGGTAGTGCCGGAGTACCGCTACGCCATCCCCCCCTTTCAACCTCCGGGCACAGACGAAGGCGACGTTTTGCCCCTTGGGGATTGCACCTCATGGATTATGAAATGGCCGAAGAACCAGATTCGTCTGGGGGGGGGGTCTTCCGAGTGCTAAGAAAAGCACCGGCGCCACCTCCCCTATCATCCGGCCCAAGATCGCCAGCGCCGACGACACCTTTAAGGAAACGGCGGTCGCCGCCCCCACTACCCTGAAGGAACCGGCGGTCGCCGCCGCCACCCGGAAGGAACCGACGATCGCCGTCACCACCAGACGCCACAAACAGTTGTTGGGAGCACTACCGCAACGACCGTCTACTAGACGCACGGTACGCCAAGCGACGGCATCGCAACCGCCACCACCTAAGGTCCAGGACATGGCACCACTTGATAGCAACGATGTAGATGATGATGATGACATCGATGCCTACATCAACACTGGCGCCTGCAGCCAAGATATGTACATGCCTCCTATGGATGAACAAGCCTTCCGCACACACGGCGATCAACATGGTCGTCCCCCTACAGTCACGAAGCAGCGCCTAGTCTTCACGGGTCTTTCTCAAGACACTCCTCCGGAGGCTGGCAATCCAGCTCAAGTCAAGCCTGCTACCGTTTTCAGCCCTAACACGCTGCTTAAGACGATCATCGGGGAGCCACCCAAATCAACCCCAGCAACCTCAGAAGCACCACCAGCACCCAAAGCACCACCATCAGCACCACAAGCACCCCAGTAGGTCAGGTGAAGAAGGGAAGGAAGAGAGGAGCCAAGAAGGGCGCATCTTCGAGCCAGCCTGCTCCTAAGAGGATCCGGGCCAACGACATGGTACCACCTACACCGGATGGTTTGCCCCGGTGTCATGAAGCTGGTAAACCTGTACTTCCTCCGGACATAGAACACCTCGCAAGTGAACAAATGTTCCCTTTGCAGCACTCTATTAATTATCAAGAGAGCGTCCTTCTTAAAGAAAAGGATCCAAATTACCCGGTGTTCTCGGTCAAGGTGCCGTCCGACCAGAACTTCATCAATGAAGATCCCGCGGATATCTTCTTCATAGCGTTCGAGGACGTCTTCAATCTATTTAACTCGAAACGGCTCGACTATAACTTGGTCCGCCTATACGGGATCAATCTTCAGATGAAGATCAACAGAGAGAGACCCCGCCACATCGCGGTAGAGGATCCCTACTACATGCGCGATAGCCAGCTCTAGGACGGATCAAGGACACGGACCAAGGCGGTGCGGTACCTCCAGAACTTCATGCTCATGCACAAAGAGAACAACACCATTCTTCTGCCTGTCTTTCCCGAGTAAGTACACATCCGCTCACGGCCGTCGTAACTTGTGCTTTCTTATATATTTCTTCCATTGCCGATCATTTCCAACATTCCATTTCAATTGCATGTGTTGAGCAGGGACAAATACTGCACACTCATCATCCTAGATCCAAAGTGGTCACTAGCCCTGTATTTCGACTCGTCGAGTACGACGACGAAGAAAGACTACATCAGAATAAGGGGTGTTCTCGATGAAGCTATCCTTGGCTACTCCAAAAATGGAGGCACCTTCGACAAGAATGGGCAATATATCAGGCCGGACAATAAAAAGATCGGGTTCAAGCACGTGATCAACTTCCCTTGTATCAAGCAGCCAGCTGGCAGCATTAAGGAGGCCTTCTATGTCCTCCATCACCTTAAAGGGTTTGTCGAGGATGCAGAGATGATGTCTCTACCACCTAGTAAGCGAGACCCCATTAAAATGTCGGGGGAAATCAGTGATGATGATCTTAGAGAAGACTTCCATCGCATCCAAGTAAAGCTCTCGGAAATTATCTTACAAGATGTATCCAATGCATCGAGGCTCTTACACGCAGCCAGAGCGTTGCCTAAGAGGGATATTGAAGACCGCCTACATAGGCAAGGTGATGGAAGGACGTGGATGATGAAGGACTTGTACAAGCCGTTCCCGGAGCCGCTCAAGAAGACATCTCGTTGACCGAGGCCGGTGTGCCTAGCATTACTTTGAATCGATGGACAATTTGTACCGTGTTGTAAACTAAAATTGCTTAATTTGCTCGAAACGGTGGTGGTCGTTGTTGTACTTCAATTACTATTGTAGTCGTTATCGTTGAACCATATTACTTATGTGATACCGATGCTATATGTCTTTTAGGTTTATTATTATTTCCTTGCTTTAATTCTTGTGAATATGTATGCATGTGAACCCTCTAACTCTTTCCATTGCGTTATATACTAATATGCCTTGTGTCCATAGAGATGACGTACTACGTCGTGTTCGAGGGGCGGGTTCCAGGAGTGTACGAGGAGTGGGAGGAGTGCAAGAAACAGGTGCACAAGTTCAGCGGCAAGAATCGCTACAAAGGGTACCCGACTAGACACGAGGCGGTTGCCAAGTGGAGGGCGCACCAAGCGAACAAGAGCAAGATGAAGACCTTCCTTGTGCTCTCGCTCTTGCTCACCATCGTCGCGGCGGTACTCTATTTCATCCTAGTGTAGGCGGCGGCCGGTGTCACTTCAGTTGTATCTAGAGATGATGAGAACTTAACTAATTTGCATGGATTATGAGTTGTATGGAGCTATATGTATAACTCGATCGGGCTCTGAGTAATGTGATGATGATGTGATGATTATATATGTTCATATTATATCTGTCTATATTATATCAGTATATAACCTGTATACGGTGTATAAAACCAGTATAATACACCAGGGAGCACAAAATCGAGTATACCTGTAGATAGTTCTGTGGCGCACCAAAAAATAATTCTGTGGCGCACCTATTTCTGTGGCGCAGCTATATCACATGCGCCATAGAACTAATTATTTCTGTGGCGCACCGGACCAAGTGCGCCACAGAAACCTTAATTCTATGGCGCACGGCCAGGTGCGCCACAGAAACCTTATTTTTGTGGCGACGTTTCTGTGGCGCACCTCCCATGCGCCACAGAATCAAATTTTCATGCGCCACTGATGAGGCTTTTCCTACTAGTGATGATTACATTATTTATAATCAACGATATTTCATCTACATAAAGTATTATAAATATGTCTCAGTGCTCCCACTTAATTTATTGCAAATGCAAGCATCTTGATCGTTTCTGATGAAATCAAAACTCTTTGATTATTTTATCCGGTGAAGATTCCAACTCCGTGATACTCACTTCATCCAGTAAAGTTTGTATACCTATCTAGTATTACGGACTAGAAAAACTGTCAGTTGTATCTTGTATACAGCTTTAACACACACTTCTGTTAAGGAATGTATTTTGCCATCCTACTAACATATCCCATAAAAGAAATATGTAGCGATTACTATAGGACAATCCGCATAGACTATAAGCATCGCTGCTGAAGATCTAATCTTATCGCAGTCAACTCTTTGAACTTTGTCGTAAACAATCTTTTGACAAGTCGAGCTTCTTCAAGGTTATTATATCCAGGTCTATTAGTTTTATAGAACCATTTACTTTCAAAAAGTATTTATTCCTTCAAAAGGTTTACCAAGCTCCAAGCTTGATTATAGATACTATCTTGGATTTCATGGCTCTTAGCCCATCATAGCTTCTTTGTATGTAGTTGGTTTATCATTTTTCAAAATCAATCCTTTGTCCGCAAATCATTTATTTGATCACAAAGTAAACCATACCTACAAGGTTCAATAGGTACTTCGATCTCCATGACTACAACACTTTGTAGACATGGGAGCCATGATCATCGTGGCCACTTCTGGAATCATTTCCGATACTTCGCTACTCTGATCATCATGCTCAGGTTCATCAACCTTATCAAGTTCCATTGTCCTCCCACTCAAATACTTCGCTATAAACAATTTCTTTGAAATAAGCAAGAAACATCGACAAACACTTTTGTCTTTGCCTTCATAGTGGAAAGAATTCCCAATTTGTTCTCTGGGATAACCAACAAAGACATTCATCCGATTTTGGTTGTAAACTCATTTACTTATGCTATGCATACCAAAATTTAAGAAAGGATTATTGGGGTTTATACCCATGCCATAACTCATATGGTGTCATTTCAACGGATTATGATGACGCTCTATTTAGTGTAAAAGCGGTAGTCTCTATAAAGCATAATTCACAAAATATAATGGCATTAGTTTATTGGGATTTCTATTTTCGTGCCCTCGGATCCTTAGTTGTGCTCAGTTATGCCGAGCTCCTTAGTTTTTCCTCGGTTTTCCCCAAGACCTTGTCTGAAACCATCACAGGTGTTGTAACGGCCGGTTGCCCGACGGTTGACCGTTATCTTCTGACTAGTGGGGCCACGTAGAGCCCGCAAAGACACGTCAGACCATCCATCTTTGTTTGACTGTAAGCATCGCTGTATCCCTGACCAAAACGCGCACGAGTGGGGCTTCGGTATATCGAATGACAAGTGGGGCCATGACGCTGATACAAGGGGCAATACACGGGTAGGATTAGATTTTTAAATGGAGCTCTACAGCGATGGCACGGAGGAGGTGGCCTGCGGGGTGCCGAGATGAGATCGACGTCCACAAAGAACTACATGAGGCGAGACCAGATGCATTAGATAGATATGAACTAGACGCGTGTAACCATGCAAAGAAGAGAAGAAATGGTCGACGACATCGACGACTACCTCAAAACGTTGCTCTCCTTTCCGGGGTCTATAGATGGGTGCTAGAAGAGTGTGGTGGCGAAGGGAAAGACCTCGTGGTGGTCTGTGGCGTCCAGCATAGCGGGGCGGCGTGGCCATGCCCACAGCGGCGTGCATGCATGTTCGGCATTGGCTTCATCATGTACACGTTCGGCATTGGCCTCGGCGGTATCTCTGGTGTGTCAGTGATCGAATGAGGGGACAGGATTGAGGGTGCATCCCGACGGTGACCTAGCAGTGGCGGCGAGCATAGCCGTTCTGACCATGCCGATATCGGCATCGGCATCGTTTGGAGGCTGTGATGCTCAAATCAAGGTGGGATTTGTTTCTTGTACGCCAAAATGAATTTGAAACAAGTTTCGTGTTGAAGGTTAGGTAACGAAAGTTTGTAACTAAAAATTATACTAGCTAGCGCCATGGTGAGGTTCTTTTTGATAGAGCTATACGGTTGGGCAAACTTTTTTGACACTTTTTAGATAGGGTTCCTTGTTGTTACACGTATGGCATCATGTATGGCAAATTTGGGGTCATTTGGAAATGTTCGAAAAAATCACTTTGCTTAAACGCATGCCGTTTCGTCTCACTGAAACCAGCTTTTCTAACAAGGTGATTTTTTCTACCTTCTCTAAATGACCTCAAATTTCATACAGCTGATCTTCTATACATAGATAGATAGATTGTTTCGTTTTTACATTTTTCGAACTTTTTATTTCCCTTTATAATACCCAATTGATTTTCAGGTCAAAACCTCGAAAAACAGCATCATGTATGGCATCATTTTCGCCCTAAATTTCAAGGGAAATTTTGTGAAACTTCCCCTTTCAGATATTCCTTGTTGTTATAGGTATGGCATCATGTCAAATTTGGTTAGGTATTTTCGACCTTCTCAAAAGGGATTTTTTCTACCTTCTCTAAATGACCTCAAAAATCATACAGACGATCTTCTATACAAAGATAGGTAGATTGTTTCGTTTTCACATTTTTTTGAACTTTTATTTCCCTTTATAATACCCATTTGATTTTCAGGTCAAAACCTCGAAAGTTAACATAAGTAGATGGTGAACCCTTCCAAACTTCAAATACAAAGATAGATAGATTGTTTCGTTTATCATTTTTACCGTGAATAGTAATGGCTACAAGAAATAGGTGATGGTTTATCATTTTTTACGTGAAAAGTAATGGATACAACAAATCGGTGATGGTTTATCATTTTTTGCGTGAAAAATAATGGCTACAACAAATCAGTGATGGTTTATCATTTTTTGCGTGAAAAATAATGGCTACAACAAATCGGTGATGGTTTATCATTTTTTGCGTGAAAAGTAATGCCTAAAAGAGTTTATAATTTTTAGCTCGTGAAAAATAATACAGAAAACCGCCCTTTAGCATACTTAGAGAGTGGAAGCTAACCGCCGACAGAGAGAGAGAGAGGGGTTATCCTGCCCATTAGATCATACGATTAACGGTCGGCGGGCACGATCCGCGTGACATGGGCTAGACCAATCAGGGCAATTTTGCACGTCTGTGAGAATTTGTGGAGGGAGAGGGAAAAACTGAGTAGTATCAAGAAACTATGGGCACCTGAGTAATAAACAGACTAAGGGATTCAAATATGAGATTTTAAAAAGGTAAAATGCGTGTTTTGTACTGTGAAACCCATATTGGCCTACCTCAAACTATTTGCAATACAAATATACATGAGTGTGAGAATTGTGGCCTCATTTAGACAAAGTTTGTTTTGGGGAAAGCTGTTTTGGGAAGGGCTTATTGTGGAAAACCATGCACCTTCATAGCTACTAGGTGATTTGAGAAGTGGTAATTTGTGGTTAAACTTTATTTATCTATGACTTATCTATGATTTGAGAAGTGGCAATTTGTGGTAAAGACTTCATGAGTAAGTGCCACTATTTTCGGATTTTTTTCCACATTAAATGACTCATTTAACTAGTTAATCCCATTTGTTGACTCTCTGTTGACCAGCCACTTGAGGGTAAAACTGAGCATATTGCACTAGCCAGTATTAGCACTCAAAGGGAAAACTGAGCACACAAAAAATGCTAGTATAATACTCGAGGGTATACCTGAGTATATCTAAATTTCCAGGGTTAGACTCGAGGACGCGTGTTGCGGTGCAGAAATGGAAGACGTGCAATTGTTGACGCGTAGACGTGGGTCGCGGTGCAGATGTCGAACAGTCGAAGACGTGCAATCGTGGACGCGTGTCGCGCTGCAGAAGTCCAAGGCGTGCAGACGTGCAGCGGTGGACGCGTAGGACGCGTGTCGCATTAACCACCCCTCACCTTTATAGACGCCTCCTCCCACTATCTCTGTCACTCTCACTCGCCCACGCAACGCCGCCCCTCTCACGTCCCATCATCTTCTCCAAAGCAAAAAACCCTCTCCCTCTCCCTCTCCTCTGCCGGCGAGATGGACAAGGAGAATACCAATCCCATCGTCCACGACGCCGTCGGCTCCAGGCGCGACGCCTCCCTCTTCGACGACGTCCCCTCAACGGACGTCGCCGCCTCGTCCGCCGCTGCATCGGAGGCTGCTGCCGCCGGTGGTGGTCAGATCCCGCCGGGATACACTACAAGAAATCTGCCATGAGTTGACAAAATAAAGGTGTCACTGAAACGTCACTAATGGCTACTTGTGATGTTACGGTGACACTTTTCAAAACGTCGAAAGCTGGGAGTCAGCAGTGACTGCTTGAGACGTTCCACTTGAAAACGTCATAGAGCTTTGTGACGTTTGCAAACGTCACTGACGGCATGACGTTCCCAAAACGTCATGGGCACCTGCCCCCGAGTCCAGCGTGGCAATCCGACGTGGCAAAATTGTGACGAATTAGAAACGACATTATCTGAATTCAGCCCGGTCCATTCAGCTCCTTATGTGGGCTGAGCCCATTAGTTCTGATTATTTTTTCGGCTTAGTTGGGACTTGGCCCGTAACTGGCCCAATTACCTCGTCCTTTTTAGCTTATTTTTTTTCAACGGCCTTTTTAGCTGCTGTACTTACTGGGCCTGGGCCAATTTTCATTGGGCCTGGCCTGTTTAAAGTTTTGGGCCGTGGCCTTTTTAGGACCCATTATAGTTTTGGGTCGTGCCCTTTTTAGGACCCATTACAGTTTTGGGCTTTGGCCTTTTTAGTGTCCGTTACACTTTTGGGCCTTGGCCTTTTTAGGGTCCATTATGGTTTTGGGCCTTGGCCTTTTAGGGTCCATGAAGATTTTGGGTCTAGGCCTTTTTAGGGTCCACAAAGGTTTTGGGCCTCAGCCTTTTTGGGGTCCATACAGATATTGGGCCTTGGCCTTTTTGGGTCCATAAAAGTTGTGGGCCTTGGCCTTTTTACGGTCCTGTAAGTTTTTTGGGCTTCGGCCTTTTTTGGCCTTTTCAACTCCCATTTTTCGAAAATGCAATCAGATATTTGTTGGGCTGTAGCCTTTTAAGAGCCCATATATTTCTAGGCTACTTTGGGCCTTGGCCTTTTAAGAGCCCACAATAGCCCAACAGTGCATATATTAAATTAGGAAATTCAACAGCAAAATATAAAAGACAACATTTCAAATCTGCAAATTTCACAGCAGAGTCACAGCAGCAAAATGACCAGGTTCACAGATTTACCAACATGTCAAGAAAGTTCACAGATTCACTACAAGATCAACCACTTCGCAATAAGAAGTTCACAGATATGACCAAGTTATTGTCACGCTGCCAGGATATGACCAAGTTCCATGGCGGGACACAAAAAAGGGATACAACCAGCAGCAGGAGCTAATTTGCAGAAGCTCCGAAGATGGACATCATGTGAGCAAGCCTCCTATCACTTTCCTCAGTCCGCTTGAGGAGCTCCATATAGTCCTTGTCACGCTGAGCTTGTGCGGCTTCAGTTGTCGCTTGATTCTTCTTCTGGGCAGCTGCTTCTTCCATGATGGCAGCAAACTGCTGCTTCATCTATTCAGCTTCCTCCTGGGACCTCTTCAGCTATGCTTCCAGGTCCTGAACATGCGCCGATACAGCAGCTGCGGTGGGCTTGTTGAGCTTGACAGTGGAACTGGGCTGAAGTCCAGCATTCTTCAGGAAAGTGCTGTGCTTGGCTTCCTTGCTAAGAACCTTTGCAACAACAGCGACTGCAGACCTTGGCGGTGCACCTTCTGGCACAGGAATAGCCATCTCAGCTTCCATATCAGCCTGGAGATCCGTTTCCAAAAGATTCATCAATTCAGGAAAAGCACAGGTCCAAGAATGGTTCACAAAAGTGAAATGAACAAGTCACTTACTATTGGAGCTAGAGCTTCCTCAGAGAAACCATCCTTCTTGCTGTGATGGGTCGCCTTAAAGATGTCGACTGCATCTAGCTCTTCGGCTCTGCGCTCCTCCCTCTGGAAATGATGTTCACCAAGAATCAAAACATAAGCTTGTGGAGACAAGAGTAAGATGCAAAAGGAAATTCTGTAAGAGTGTTCTTACAGTTGCATACAGATGAGCAGCATAGCTACGAGAGCCAATCTTTTGGCCAAATTTGACCGCAGCACGACTGTCCGTAACTACAAGAAAAGTTCTGATAGACAACGTCTCAAAATCGTCCGCTAAGGGGTGTTTTTCGTCGCCTATGGGCCTAACCCGACGATATGGGTTCTGTTGTGGAAACTGCGTCAGGCAAAGTCCTACGACGATTTTTTCGGTCCGTCGCGCTTGGGCGCCCTTCCGCCACGGAAAATCGGACCGTTGCCCAAGTGTTTTCGGGAGCCCGTTGACTGCTGACGACACGCAAACTGACACGTGGCAGACGCCGTTAACTGGTAGTTAACGGCGTTAACCGGCTGAAACCCCGTGGTAGAAGGTAGGCCCACACGAGGCCTGCCACGTCTTAAGCGGGCCGGCCCATTAAGTTTGCGGGCCGGGCCAGCTGACTTAGTTTGACCGGTCAACTATATAGCTGGGCTGGTCCATTAGTTACGTGGGCCAGGCCTAACCTCTAAGGTTGACTGGTCAAAACATTAATGGGCCGGCCCACTAAGCATGTGGGCCGGGCCGAATGCACTCGTTTGACCGGTCAACAGGCAAGAGGGCCGGCCCACAAGACATGTGGGACCCACTTTCCTGTTATCGGGGCCGGCCCATTTACCAAGTGGGGTCCACCTTAAAGCAAGTGGGCCGGCCCAATTAGCATGTGGGTCCCACTTTTCTGCTATCGGGCCGGCCCATTTAGTACGTGGGGTCCACATTAGATCAAATGGGCTGGCCCAACAAGAAAGTGGGCCGGGCCAAAAACACATGTGGGTCCCACTTTCCTGTTAACGGGCCGGCCCATTTAGTATGTGGGGTCCACCATATAGCAAGTGGGCCGGCCCAACAAGATAGTGGGCCGGGCCAAAAACACAGGTGGGTCCTACTTCCAGTTAAAGGGCCGGCCCATTTAGTATGTGGGGTCCACCATATAGCAAGTGGGCCGGCCCAACAAGATAGTGGGCCGGGCCAAAAGCACAGGCGGGTCCCACTTTCCTGTTAAAGGGCCGGCCCATTTAGTATGTGGGGTCCACCGTATATCAAGTGGGCCGGCCCAACAATATAGTGGGCCGGGCCAGAAACACAGGTGGGTCCCACTTTCCTATTAAAGGGCCGGCCCATTTAGTATGTGGGGTCCACAATATAGCAAGTGGGCCGGCCCAACAAGATAGTGGGCCGGGCCAGAAACACGGGTGGGTCCCACTTTCCTCTTAAAGGGCCGGCCCATTTAGTATGTGGGGTCCACCACAAAGGCAATTGGGCTGGCCCAACAAGTTAGTGGGTCGGCCCAGTAGTGGGTGGGGTCCACCTTAAATTAAGTGGGCCGGCCCGTTTAGTTGCTGTTTATATGCCGGCATAATAGGCGCTTTAGGATTTTGCGGGCCATCACATATGTGATTTCGCTTAATTGGGCCGTTTAAGGGATGGGAATTCGTGATTTAGATACTGAGAATATTTACGCAGCATTGATTTCTGTTGGATAGCCTCACTTACCACAAGCACCAAAGAAAAAATGCGCAAAAGAACTATAAAAACTAACTAAATATTACATCAGCTGCAAGGCTTTGAAAAAATATTACAGAACCCAGAGAAATTGAATGGTAATTAAACCTAGCAATACAATGAAGCGATCCGGCAATCTTTTAAGTTGTCCATGCAGCACCTATATCTGAAACAAAGACATTACAAGTTAAGACAGCAACAATGGAAAGGCAAAGACACTACAATATTGTTTGCCAAAGAATTTGGAACTTATCATTTCGTCGTTATAACAAGATCATTGTAATGCGCACAATAAGCAAACAAAGAGTGCATGCCGCATACCAACAGCCAATATAACAGAGCATGTTAGAATGAAACAAAGAGCTTACTACCTGCCGAGTCCCATGCAAACCAACATGTTCAGGGAGTACAAAATTGGCATGAACAACATAGTAGCAGGCTATAAATTTTGTAACAACGACTGAGCAAGATGAAGTTATGATGGCTACATCTACAGAGCAGGGAATGTAAACCAAAAATAGAAGTTACGATGGCAAAAGCTAAAGAGGAGGGAATGTGAACCAACATGTGCCAAGTGCAATTACTTCATTTTGGCCGTGAACTAAATGATACTCCTGAACTTATAGTGAAGGGGATGCAAATCAAGATGTTTCGGGATAAACTTGTAATGAGCAACACAAAGAGGATAGTTAATGCTGGAGCTTAGGATGGACCAGATACAGAATATAGTGGGATCACCTGTCAACTTGTATAAGAGGGAATGCAAACCAATATGTTCAGCATTCCATATGTGAGCGTCATGCCAAGTCAGAGAAACAAGTCAATAATGCAGCTTTTGAAGAACAAGATGGCACGCAAAATTATTATCTAGTAGTATGACAAGTTTATTTGTACTACGTGCTAGATAGCGAGTGATAGCATGCCAAACTAAGTCCTTACTTTGTTAGCTTACAATGAACTAGATACAAAACAATGGCATCACCTGTAGTACAGGGAATGCAAGCCAACATGTTCATGGAGTAAAAAATTGGCACAAACAACATAGTAGCAGGCCATAATTTTTGTAACAATGACTGAGCAAGATAAAGTTATGATGGCTAGATCTACAGAGCAGGGAATGTAAACCAAATATAGAAGTTACGATGCCAAAAGCTATAGAGCAGGGAATGCAAACCAACATGTGCAATTACTTAAAATTGGCCATGAACTAAATAATAGCAGGATGTTACTATAATAGCTAGGAATAAAACAGATAGGAGTTATAATGGCATCACTCATAAACTTGTAGATAAGGGAAACAAATCAATTTGTTTCGGGATATAAAGTTGTAATGAGCAACACATATAGGCAGTTACTTTGTTAGCTTATGACGAAGTAGATAGAAATAACAATGGCATCACCTGTAGTACAGGGAATACAAACCAACATGTTCAGGGAGAACAAGATTGGCATGAACAAAATAGTAGCAGCCTATAATTTTTGTAACAACGACTGAGCAAGATAGAAGTTATGATGGCTACATCTACAGAGCAGGGAATGCAAACCAAAATGTTCAATCGCTTAAAGTGAGCAATGAACTAGAAAATAGCAAGGTGTTACGGTCATAGCTAGGAATGAACTAAAAGAGCTTCAGACAAACAAGCATCTGAACCCAGAACATGGCGCTAAAACAAGGGACTTACATTAGGAGAAGCACTCTGTGGGAGTCACAGCAGATCTTCCTGGGGTTGATAGATCCGGTGATGAAGTACGCTACATGTGCTACTTGGGGTTGGAGAGACGGCCATTACACTTCATGGTTACTCATCTCATCTGGAAAAACGTAACGGCGCGTCGTTAGCACAAACAGGTTCCCCCAAGATTAAACAAGAACTTGCAGGCAAGCAATAGAAAAGCGACAGTAGAAGAGTTTAGATCATGCACGGCGCCGGTGAAGCAGATCCGGTTCATGCACAGCGGTGTCGGTGAGCAAGATCCGATGCGGTGGACGACGGATCTGGCGAAGCGGCTCCGGTGGGGTGGACGATACCGCAGCTGAAGCGACTGCGGTAGACTGCTGGATGAGCATAAGGTTTCGAGGTTCGGCGGGGATGATCCGGTCCGGTTGATGACGGCGTCGATGAAGCGGCTCCGGCAGGCAGCCGGATGACGAGGATCGCGAGGGCTCGGGTAGGCCAGGGAAGTCCGGCGGGGATGTTCCGGTGCGGTGGTCGTGGAGGTGGGAGAGAGGGACTTGGGAATTTCCGGTGGGTGGTCTGAGGGAAATGAATTTTTTTTGGGAGGGTTTCCGGGCTAGGGAGGTGGTGATCCAAAAAATGATGGGCATACCCCCCCACCAACCGACTTTGCTGCCATCTCCACAGGGGTAGAATGGGAATTTGGAAGCGTGTGAATTTTTTGTATTTTGTGGGCGGGAAGTTTTGCTGCTATGAGATTTTGAATTTGGCTACCGTCCAAGTATAATGATAAAAAATTGTGACACCGTACTAGTACCTCTGTTCAAGGATGAGTGCAAAATCAAATCATCATCACATTAAATACCGGTCACTACCATAATCATGATCTATCTCTGAAATTAGTGTATCCGCTAGATCTTGAAATTAGCGTATCTCTTCTAGGCCGAGTGCAACAGCAAATCATCATCACGTTGAAAATTTGTTACCATGATCATGATCTATCTCTAAAATTGGCGCATCCGCTATATCTTGCAAAGTATAATGATAAAGAATTTGTGAGACGGTACTTCTGTTCAAGCCCGAGTGCAACATCAAATCATCATCACATTGAAAATTTGTTACCATGATCATGATCTATCTCTGAATTTGGCGCATCCGCTAAATCTTGCAAAGTATAATGATATAGAAATTGTAAGACAGTAGTAGTACTTCTGTTCAAGGTCGAGTGCAACATCAAATCATCATCACGTTGAAAATTTGTAACCATGATCCTCTGAAAATGGGCGCATCCGCTAAAACTTGCAAAGTATAATGATACAAAATTGTGAGACCGTACTAGTACTTATGTTCAAGGTCGAGTGCAACATCAAATCATCATTACATTGAATATTGTGTTACCATGATCATGATCTATCTCTGAATTTGGCGCATCCGCTAAATCTCGGAAAGTATAATGATAAAAAAATTGTGAGACTGTACTAGTACTTATGTTCAAGGCTGAGTGCAGGATCAAATCATCATCACGTTGAAATTTGTTACAACGATCATGCCATATCTCTAAAATTGGCGCATCCGCTAAATCTTCCACATGGCGCATCTCGGTGCGGAGCAACAGGTCGGTGATATCAAGGTTGAGGCGTCGGTAGCGTCATCGGGCTCTCTTCTCTTGATAGATCTTCTACATAGCGCGGCGCACCGCCTGCCGAGAAGAAGTCACATGTGAGACCGAGGTGGAGACGTCTCCGGCATCCTCGAGGCGCGGCCGCCCTTCTACGAGCCAGCGTCGACTCAAGGTATGAATCCATGCGTTGTCGCGCGCTTCTGCCGATGAAGTGGGTGCCTTAGATTTATTGTTCTTCTCTTACGATTATTTCGAGCCGAACATGTGTGCTCTTTCTCTGAATATATTGCTTGAAAAGCTAACCAAGTTACTTAAATTCACTTCATTCTTAATCTTGCGTGCTAATTTTGTTATTTTTGCTGACGGTGGTGCGCGCAATGAGATTTATTTGTGGGTGTGTTGAGCTATTAGGCCTAAGTCGAAATCCTCAGCTAAACGAGGCCTCAGCTTAACACATAAAAAAGGTGTTCAATCTCGCCCGCAATGTCCTCTTCTTTCCTCTTCCTTTATTGGAACTTGTTTTACAGACAAGGAAAGTGGCACATGTAATGTGAGTAAAACCCTCTTAGCCAAAATCAGCTACGAGCAAGATTTTCTGTATTGTAGATGCCCCAATTGACTCTCATCCCCAATGTAGTCTTTTTTTATGTCAGTATAGACTTCTTTACATGGCATGCATTTGCCTAATGAGCAGCATTGTATTGCCATTGTAGCCAACCTGATCGATATGTCAAGCTTCATGCACGAGATGCCATGTTTAATTTACTCCCTCACTCCGATCCATATTTCTTGGTGTAAAATGAATGTGAATCGAAGGGAGTACTTTTCTTAGATAGTACTATACCAGTTCAAAAAAAGTACTACTCCTACTACATCACAAATGCATCAAAAGAGTACTACGGAGTACATCACAAGACCACCACGGTTGTACACATATGAACTTTAAACAGGACCAGGAGCATGAGGGCCAGCAGCAGGGGCGTTGACCGGGAACATGCCAGGCAAGACGTAATTCTGGAGGAAGAGGCCATATGTTGCGTGCTTGGCCTTGGTTGCAGGGCGGTGCTTCCCCGATGTACTTAGGCCTACACCCGTCGCATGCTGGATCAGGCTGCGGATGTCCTTCTGCAGGATTTTGCCACAGAATGGGCAAAATAGCTCCCCGCGCATGCGGAAACGAATTTCACCACCCTTCAGCCGCTTTAGAACGTAGCGGCTCTTCTGGTCCCTGCGCTCCTTGTTGTCGTCCATGTCATCAGAATATTCCTGTGAATTATAAAGTACATAATAATCAGGTGTTTAATGACAGATCGAATAAATACTGCACTATCATAAGCAAACCTTAGAAACCCTAAAATTAAATGTGTAGAACAAGTAAATGGCAGAAGAAATCATACTAAATCACGAGAAAACCCTATGAACAGCAATGAACATAAGCCACAACAATTGCAAGTCCACTAATTATGAACACATAAATTAATTATATGACTAATCAAGCCAACTACATGTCAGATTAGTCGAAATTAAACTAGAATCTGACCGTACGAACCGTAGAATCAAGTACGTCTACAAGAACAAGGTAGGAGATCAAAACAATCAAGAACCAGGTTAAGTGGCAAACCACGTGAACAGTAATATGACACAAAGAGGATCGGGACAGTTTCGGTAAAAGAGCAGTACCTCCTCGTCGTCACCCTCGACATCCTCCTGGAACTGAACGTTTGGGCCGAAATCGTCGAAGGGGTCGAGGTCCGCGTCCAGCACCGGGTCTAGGAAGACCTCGCCGTGGTGGCCTGCAACGCCTTGCAGATCTTCGGCGGGAGCAACGGCGTTGCTATCCACCTTCTCCTCGACGGCCAGGAAGCCCGTTTCGACCGAGGTCGAAGAATCAGACAAGCAGATGAGACGAGCGGCCTGGGTGCCCGGTGAAGCCTCACCCACCGCGACGGCCACTACCGCAGAGGAATCCTCTGCGCGAGCGGCCGCCGATTGCTCCGCCTCGTACGCAAGACCTGTCTTCATGCTGCTGCGGTTGGAAACGAGGAAGTCGATGCCTCGGAGGTGCGGTGAGTTGATGGGGTTTTTTCAAAGTGTGGGGGAGGGGAGAGGACGAGCTCGCGAGAGACGATGAGGCCGATTATTTTATAGCCTCTGACTCTCTGTATCGAGTTGTGGACGCGTGAAGTCGTGCATGTACTCGATTTTCCACTTTCTGAGAAACGTGTACGAAACCTTTTTTTCTTGGACCATTTAACTTCATGTGGGGCTCATGTATACCAATACTTCCAAACGTCATAAGTAATTCACAATCATTCAGAAAAATATGAGACCTTAACATTTTATTGTTTGTGTCAGATATTGTCCATGAAAAATAACATCCTTCAAAAAATAAATCCCCTATGCCAATCCGGCCATGCTCGTCTACTGCAACTAGCTTCCTCGAGTAATTTGTCACCTTACATTCTTAAAATGAACCAAAATTTGGCACAGGGGCAACACATGGAAAATGATGTTACCATTCTCTCTTCCCATTTTTGTTTGAATTTTTCAAAATTGTCATGCCCTAACGGAAAAAATGTATGTTCCTTCTATGAAGCATGTATCAAAATGGCATTACCAAAACCTGGGGGTGGCGGGGCACATGGTGGTGTGATGATACATCACATTTGGACCACACAACACAATTTGGACCAACCAAAAAAATTCAACCACCCTACACAAACCCTGGTCAAAACTAGTTTGACCAATATTACAAAAGTTGTACATAATTCAGAAACCGTCAGAAATATACGAAGCATTCCGGAGTCAATACTGAAGACAAAGCAATTATGCCAAAAGACGAAGGCAGAGGAGGAACAGGTCTTGCTATATTGCACAACAAAGCCAAATTCAATTTTTCATCGATTGCAAAATTCTGGCTGCAATTAGCACACCCTGGTCTCCTGATGTCGCAATAGTTGGCTGCTGGGAGCGGAGACACTCGACTTCCTTCTTCAACTTATCGCACTCTGTGCGAACTTTCAAGTACTTCGTCTCGAAATATTGCGCATGTTCAGCATGCAACTCCACTTCCTGTCGAAAACTTTCACAGTCACAGTTGCAATCACACTGACCAGCCTTGTCAGTGACCACACTCATCGGTGGCTGGGCGCGTAGTTCCTTGACTTCCTTCTTCAACTTCTTACACTCAGCGACAACGTCTGAGTACCAACGGGCATTCTCCTCCGTTATGGCACGATTTAAAATGCACCTGCCCACGAGGTGGCGGATTTTCTTATGTAGGATGGTGTTGTGGCCCTTGATCTGGTCCAGTTTCACGGAGAATCGTGTTATCACATCCTGCATTGCAAATTCAACAGCAATGAAGTATGCAGAGTGCAGATGAGGGGGGAGAAATAAACAAATGGAGTGCCAACCTCTTCAATATGCATGAGAGCTGCAAAGTCCTTGTCCATAGGAACCTCTTCAACGATGGAACCACCATCCCTGGAAGAAAGACAGTTAAGTAGTTGGATCTGGCATCCAGCAAGGTGGCGATGAAACTGCGGCACGGCAATGGAAACATACACGGCCGAAGATGCACACACGCGCACTGGCTGCTCCTCTCCCGGAGACTGAGCATTCGTCTCTGATTCTGCATTCAGGATACCAAACCAATGCATGTTCTGGCCCTTGATCTCGGCGGCTGTCGCCGATAATCTCATAATCCCTTCCTGCATTGAAAAATTCACCAGTAATGAATCAGGGATCCTTTTTCATTCACAGGATAGGAAAATCATAAGATTAGGAAAAGCATAGGATTTTGTATACATTAGAGTGGGTGTATGCGCTATTTTATGGGCTATTTGGAATGTACAAAATGAATTCGTGTTTAATAAACCCAAATCTCATCCCTTCTTGCAGGTTATCCCTATGATTATTCACTAGATCCGTATGTTTCTTATCTCCCGCCCGAGGATCAGCAGGATATCATGGAGTCTGGGTGCAACTGACTAGAGACAGCCGCACGGGATTTTTACAGCCAGGGTGGCTGGCAGTTTCCTCATAGAATTACTTACTGATGTGTTTTTGCCTTTTTGGCACCCGCTGTTTTCTATGTTTCGTTGGTGGATCTTTGTGTCGACTCTAGCTGATCCGTGAGAAGTTGTCATAATTTGTGTATGAACTAAAGAAAGCAATAAAGCAGCCATATACATCATTTTGATGCAGAGGCTGTGGTATGTCCCCCATTTCGAAAAAAGGAACAAACATAGGATTGAGATGTCATGGCTAGTTGAATTAATGTTTTATTCCTATATTATTCGCACTACTAGATTCCTATAGGATTAGTTCCTATAGGATATGTTCCTATAAATCAAACAACTAATGTAGGAAAAAATCCCATAGGATCTAAATGCTACACAATTCTTATAGGACTCCTACGAATTAAAGAAGCCCTCATGCAGTACGGAGATGAAGAGGAAGAAAAGAAAGCAATGGATATATATTATATAGTGCATACATTATTAATGCTCTCGAGAGCTAACAAGTGCTCATCAAACAACGGGTCCTCGATAGCTAAGTACGAAGTGGATCCTGCGGTAGAAAGCACGAGCCTGGAACCGTCGGCCCTGGAAGATGATAGCCGGTTTAGTTGGCACCGCCTGCCAGCAAGGACTCAACGGAAATCCGGCATGGCGATGGAAACATACCCAGGAGCTTCGTACCCACCAGGTTGGCGAGAAACGAGCGATTTCTCAACTTGGGTAGGAATGGCGCTGAAACCAGCCGCCATGGAAGAAAGACGGTTAAATTGTTTGATCCGCTAGCCAGCCAGAAGGCAGAGAAACTTCGGCATTGCGATGGAAACATAACTGGGAGCTTCGTACCCGCCATCTTGGCGAAACACGGGCGATTTCTCGGCATCGGTAGGAAGGGCGACACTTGAACGGGTGGCCCTGGAAGAAAGACGGTCAAATAGCTGGTTCTCCCGGCTAAAAAAATAGTTGGATCTGTTTGCATTGTTGTAATCTGCGTTCATGGGGGCAAAGAAAGCACATGGCGATAAAAACCTACCAGGACTCTTGCTGGATTACTCTGCCCTGACCCAACAAGCCCGAAGCAGACTGAGCTTGCGATGGAAGCGCAGACATGCTTGTCCGCCGGCGGCGCTGGTACACTTTCAAAGTCGGAGTTTGCAGGACTTTCAGCGGGATGGATTTCACCGCGAATTTAGTCTCAGACACCAACGCATCCTTCCTCTTCTTACTCTTCTTCATGTTCTTCTTAGACAACTTGTTGAACGAGGGATGAATCGCTGGAGGAAGAAGGAAGGGACAAGCAGGTGGGGATAGAAGGGGTCAGTGTAGAGCTCTCCGGGGAGGGTTCCCCGGGGAGGAGGATGAAAACTGGAACGAACAGGACAGGGATGGGACTGGGCAATCTTGTCCGTCGATCCAAAATCGAAGGGCGGGAGCACATAAGACTTTGGGCCATTGACAGGCTGGTCCTGCCACAGGCGGACCCCAAGTTTCAGCGATTCAATGTCAGTGAAAAGATATATCGGCAATGTAAAAGAATCTTGTTCGGGGTCGGCCGCGGAAGCCTAATCTCTGTGTCCCAAAGTCTACTAGTAGTCTACTTCTATATAGGTATAGCTGCATATCCATCATACCATTGCATTGATCGAGCTGTATAGGGGGGAAATCATATCCTTTGATTCATACAATTTGTATAGGAGTTATGTAGGATTTGACTATAGGAGTTATGTAGGATTTGACTATAGGATTTGAATATTTGTACGGTTGTGTAATATTTTTACCCAGATCAATTCACATACCACCGGTTATGTATTTTTTTTGGGCTATAAAAATAGGAGGTGTGGTATATTTGATGTGTGTAGAGATAATCTCACCATCTTATAGCCACCCCTAACATTTCGAGCAAACAAATAAAATCTATACTGCCACTAACCACCTCTCGTCCTACACTCAATTCCTACACAACCAAACAACAAAAATTGGCTATCCCTAGCCAGGTGGTTGGGGATACTCTCATCCCATAAACCTATCCCCTAAACCAAACAACCCCTAATAGGGAGGGAAGGAAAACCTAGTATACGATCTTTGTACAAAAACACATAAAGCAATCTGGAACCGTCCACATAGAATCAACGGGCCAGAGCAGATGCCTTCTTTAGGAAGGGTCTTGCGCGGAAGCCAAGGAATCCTCTGCGTCGACAATCTGCTGTAGCAGTAAAGTTGACCATCATAGCGGAACATTGATGGAGCCACTGCAATGCGTCCAAATCCGGGTATAGTCTTGTCATATCAATGGCTATGTCAGTTTCACCAGATATAATCTATCCGTTAGCTAGTACTACTACTCTAGAGGCTTCTACAACCATCTTGTACGCCACATGCAGAAGTTGTACAGTACTACGACCACTATCAGGTATCGACTAGTCCGATCACGTCCAGGTCGCAACTACTAAATATGGCCGTAAAGAAAATGCAGAAGTAGGATGGGGCCACGACAAAAGACATATCATATCAGCATGCATAGCATCTCATTTGCAACTAGTTGCACCCGCATCGTATTGTCGGATATCACACTTCTGCACTTTTAAAAAATATGAAGGAAATCAAAACTGGGACACATATTATGTTGTGTATTGCTCCACGCCTCCACAGGTCACAGATGAGTATGCATCTGTGAAGTTTCATCAAAAAAATGAAATTTTCTAGCTTGCACAAAAAAGACAAATGATATGTGAATAGTTAAGGAATATTATTAACTTTGGTCTTTTATTTTTTCCACAGCTCACATATGGTCACTTTTTGAAAGTGTTCGACGATTACCAAGGCATCTAGGATACTGATGTCTACGGGTGCTTCTATTCTTGTAGACAGTGTTGGGCCTCCAAGAGCAGAGGTTTGTAGAACAGTAGCAAGTTTCCCTTAAGTGGATCACCCAAGGTTTATCGAACTCAGGGAGGAAGAGGTCAAAGATATCCCTCTCATGCAACCCTGCAACTACAAAGCAAGAAGTCTCTTGTGTCCCCAACACACCTAATAGGTGCACTAGTTCGGCGAAGAGATAGTGAAATACAAGTGGTATGAATGAATATGAGCAGTAGTAACGGCGCCAGAAAAGTGCTTGCTAGCGTGCAGTTGATGGTAGTAATATTGCAGGCAGTATAAATTCAGTAAAACAGTAAACAAGCAGCGATAGTAGTATTTAGGAATAAGGCCTAGGGATCATACTTTCACTAGTGGACACTCTCAACATTGATCACATAACAGAATAAATAGATAGATGCTAGACTCTACACCCTCTTGTTGGATGATGAACACCACTAACTGTGTAGGATTACATGAACCCTCAATGCCGGAGTTAACAAGCTCCACAATATTCAATGTTCATATTTAAATAACCTTAGAGTGCATAACAGATCAACATAACCAAACCAAGTACTAACATAGCATGCACACTGTCACCTTCACACTACGAAAGGAGGAATAGATCACATCAATACTATCATAGCAATAGTTAACTTCATAATCTACAAGAGATCACAATCATAGCCTACGCCAAGTACTACACGATGCACACACTGTCACCATTACACCGTGCAGGAGGAATAAACTACTTTAATAACATCACTAGAGTAGCACACAGATATATTGTGATACAAAACACATTGCAATCATAAAGAGATATAAATAAGCACTTCACTATGCCATTCATAACAGTGAATAAGTATTCTGTGAAATATAGCCTAAGAGACCCACACGGTGCACACACTGTCACCTTTACACACGTGGGACAAGGAGTCTCTGGAGATCACATAAGTAAAACCCACTTGACTAGCATAATGACATCTAGATTACAAGCATCATCATATGAATCTCAATCATGTAAGGCAGCTCATGAGATTATTGTATTGAAGTACATAGGAGAGAGATGAACCACATAGCTACCGGTACAACCCCGAGCCTCGATGGAGAACTACTCCCTCCTCATGGGAGACAGCAGCGTTGATGAAGATGGCGGTGGTGTCGATGGAGGAGCCTTCCGGGGGCACTTCCCCGTCACGGCGGCGTGCCGGAACAGAGACTCCTGTCCCCCAGATCTTGGCTTCGCGATGGCGGCGGCTCTGGAAGGTTTTCTCTGGTTTCGTCGAACTTGGTAGGGTTTTCGCAACGGAGATTTTAAGTAGGCGGAAGGGCAAGGTCGGTGGAGTCCTGGTGGGGCCACACACGAGGCCGGCGCGGCCAGGGCTTGGGCCGCGCCGCCCTACTGTGTCCCCACCTCGTGGCCCCACTTCGTTTCCCCTTCGGACTTCTGGAAGCTTCGTGGAAAAATAGGACCCTGGGCGTTGATTTCGTCCGATTCCGAGAATATTTCCTTACTAGGATTTCTGAAACCAAAAACAGCAGAAAACAAAGAACGGCCCTTCGGCATCTCGTCAATAGGTTAGTTCCGGAAAACGCATAATAATGACATAAAGTATGCATAAAACATGTAGATATCATCAATAATGTGGCATGGAACATAAGAAATTATCGATACGTCGGAGACGTATCAGCATCCCCAAGCTTAGTTCCTGCTCGTCCCAAGCAGGTAAATGATAACAAAGATAATTTCTGGAGTGACATGCCATCATAACCTTGATCATACTATTGTAAGCTTATGTAATGAATGCAGCGATCAAAACAATGGTAATGACATGAGTAAACAAATGAATCATAAAGCAAAGACTTTTCATGAATAGTACTTTCAAGACAAGCATCAATAAGTCTTGCATAGGAGTTAACTCATAAAGCAATAATTCAAAGTAAAAGGTATTGAAGCAACATGAAGGAAGATTAAGTTTCAGCGGTTGCTTTCAACTTATAACATGTATATCTCATGGATAATTGTCAACATAGAGTAATATAACAAATGCAATATGCAAGTATGTAGGAATCAATGCACAGTTCACACAAGTGTTTGCTTCTTGAGGTGGAGAGAGATAGGTGAACTGACTCAACATAAAAGTAAAAGAAAGGCCCTTCGCAGAGGGAAGCATCGATTGCTATATTTATGCTAGAGCTTTTATTTTGAAAACATGAAACAATTTTGTCAACGGTAGTAATAAAGCATATGTATCATGTAAATTATATCTTACAAGTTGCAAGCCTCATGCATAGTATACTAGTAGTGCCCGCACCTTGTCCTAATTAGCTCGGATTAACACGGATTATCATTGCATAACATATGTTTCAACCAAGTGTCACAAAGGGGTACCTCTATGCCGCCTGTACAAGGGTCTAAGGAGAAAGTTCGCATTGGATTTCTCGCTTTTGATCATTCTTCAACTTAGACACCCATACCGGGACAACATAGACAACAGATAATGGACTCCTCTTTTAATGCTTAAGCATTCAACAACAGATAATATTCTCATAAGAGATTGAGGTTTTATGTCCAAAATGAAACTTCCACCATGATTCATGGCTTTAGTTAGCGGCCCAATGTTCTTCTCTAACATTATGCATGCTCTAACCATTTAATGAGTGGTAAATCTCCCTTACTTCAGACAAGACGAACATGCATAGCAACTCACATGATATTCAACAAAGAGTTGATGGCGTCCCCAGGAGCATGGTTATCGCACAACAAGCAACTTAATAAGAGATAAAGTGCATACGTACATATTCAATACCACAATAGTTTTTAAGGCTATTTTGTCCCATGAGCTATATATTGCAAAGGCGAATGATGGAAATTTAAAGGTAGCACTCAAGCAATTTACTTTGGAATGGCGGAGAAATACCATGTAGTAGGTAGGTATGGTGGACACAAATGGCATAGTGGTTGGCTCAAGGATTTTGGATGCATGAGAAGTATTCCCTCTCGATACAAGGTTTAGGCTAGCAAGGTTATTTGAAACAAACACAAGGATGAACCGGTGCAGCAAAACTCACATAAAAGACATATTGTAAACATTATAAGACTCTACACCGTCTTCCTTGTTGTTCAAACTCTTTACTAGAAATTATCTAGACTTTAGAGAGACCAAATATGCAAACCAAATTTTAGCAAGCTCTATGTATTTCTTCATTAATGGGTGCAAAGTATATGATGCAAGAGCTTAAACATGAGCACAACAATTGCCAAGTATCACATTATCCAAGACATTTTACCAATTACTACATGTAGCATTTCCCGTTTCCAACCACATAACAATTAACGAAGCAGTTTCAACCTTCGCCATGAACATTAAAAGCTAAGAACACATGTGTTCATATGAACCAGCGGAGCGTGTCTCTCTCCCACACAAGCATTTATTCAAACAAAAACAAAAAACAAAAACAAACAGACGCTCCAAGTAAAGTACATAAGATGTGACCGAATAAAAATATAGTTTCAAGGGAGGAACCTGATAAATTTGTCGATGACGAAGGGGATGCCTTGGGCATCCCCAAGCTTAGATGCTTGAGTCTTCTTGAAATATGCAGGGATGAACCACCGGGGCATCCCCAAGCTTAGAGCTTTCACTCTTCTTGATCACGTTGTATCATCCTCCTCTCTTGACCCTTGAAAACTTCCTCCACACCAAACTCGAAACAAACTCATTAGAGGGTTAGTGCATAATTAAAAATTCACATGTTCAGAGGTGACACAATCATTCTTAACACTTCTGGACATTGCCCAAAGCTACTGAAAGTCAATGGAACAAAGAAATTCATCCAACACAGCAAAAGAGGCAATGCGAAATAAAAGGCAGAATCTGTCAAAACAGAACAGTCCGTAAAGACGAATTTTAAAGTGGCACCAGACTTGCTCAGATGAAAATGCCCAAATTGAATGAAAGTTGCGTACGTATCTGAGGATCACGCACGTAAATTGGCAGATTTTTCTGAGTTACCTACAGAGAATTAGGCCCAGATTCGTGACACACAGAAATCTGTTTCTGTGCAGTAATCGAAATCTAGTATCAACCCTACTATCAAAGACTTTACTTGGCACAACAATGCAATAAAATAAGATAAGGAGAGGTTGCTACAGTAGTAACAACTTCCAAGACTCAAATATAAAATAGAGGTACTGTAGCAAAATAAACACATGGGTTATCTCCCAAGAAGTGCTTTCTTTATAGCCATTAAGATGGGCTCAGCAGTTTTAATGATGCTCGCGCAAGAAATAAGAGTTGAAGCAAAAGAGAGCATCAAGAAGCAAATTCAAAACAAATTTAAGCCTAACATGCTTCCTATGCATAAGAATCTTATAAATAAACAAGTTCATGAAGAGCAAAGTAACAAGCATAGGAAGATAAAACCAGTGTAGCTTCAAAAATTTCAGCATATAGAGAGGTGTTTTAGTAACATGAAAATTTTTACAACCATATTTTCCTCTCTCGTAATAATTTTCAGAGACATCATGAACAAACTCAACAATATAAGTATCACATAAAGCATTCTTATTCACATGCATAAAAGTATCATTACTCTCCACATAAGCATAATCAATTTTATTAGTTGTAGTGGGAGCAAATTCAACAAAGTAGCTATCATTATTATTCTCATTATCAAATATAGGAGGCATATTGTAATCATAATCAAATTTATCCTCCATAACAGGCGGTACTAAAAGACCAATATCATTATAATCATCATAAATAGGAGGCAAAGTATCATCAAAGTAAATTTTCTCCTCAATGCTTGGGGGACTAAAAATATCATGCTCATCAAAGCCAGCTTCCCCAAGCTTAGAATTTTCCATATCATTAGCAACAATGGTGTTCAAAGCGTTCATACTAATATGTTCCATAGGTTTTTTAATTTTTGCATCAAACCATCCATATCTTAAATCAGGAAATAGAACAAGAAGCTCATTGTTGTCTATTATGCCTAACTAGTGTAAACAAGAAACAAAAAGATGCAATTGCAGGATCTAAAGGAAATAGCTTCGAGCACACATACAACGGCAACAGAAAGGTACTTAGTTACCTGGGACCGGAGTATGAGTGCCTTTTACCTTTCCTCCCCGGCAACGGCGCCAGAAAATAGCTTCGTTGCCGGGATCCGGTGTGTGAGTGCCGTTTACCTTTCCTCCCCGGGAACAGCGCCATAAAATAGCTTGATGTCTACGGGTGCTTCTATTCTTGTAGACAGTGTTGGGCCTCCAAGAGCAGAGGTTTGTAGAACAGTAGCAAGTTTCCCTTAAGTGGATCACCCAAGGTTTATCGAACTCAGGGAGGAAGAGGTCAAAGATATCCCTCTCATGCAACCCTGCAACCACAAAGCAAGAAGTCTCTTGTGTCCCCAACACACCTAATAGGTGCACTAGTTCGGCGAAGAGATAGTGAAATACAAGTGGTATGAATGAATATGAGCAGTAGTAACGGCGCCAGAAAAGTGCTTGCTGGCGTGCAGTTGATGGTAGTAATATTGCAGGCAGTATAAATGCAGTAAAACAGTAAACAAGCAGCGATAGCAGTATTTAGGAATAAAGCCTAGGTATCATACTTTCACTAGTGGACACTCTCAACATTGATCACATAACAGAATAAATAGATAGATGCTAGACTCTACACCCTCTTGTTGGATGATGAACACCAATAACTGTGTAGGATTACACGAACCCTCAATGCCGGAGTTAACAAGCTCCACAATATTCAATGCTCATATTTAAATAACCTTAGAGTGCATAACAGATCAACATAACCAAACGAAGTACTAACATAGCATGCACACTGTCACCTTCACACTACGAAAGGAGGAATAGATCACATCAATACTATCATAGCAATAGTTAACTTCATAATCTACAAGAGATCACAATCATAGCCTACGCCAAGTACTACACGATGCACACACTGTCACCATTACACCGTGCAGGAGGAATAAACTACTTTAATAACATCACTAGAGTAACACACAGATATATTGTGATACAAAACACATTGCAATCATAAAGAGATATAAATAAGCACTTCACTATGCCATTCATAACAGTGAATAAGTATTCTGTGAAATATATATAGCCTAAGAGACCCACACGGTGCACACACTGTCACCTTTACACACGTGGGACAAGGAGTCTCCGGAGATCACATTAGTAAAACCCACTTGACTAGCATAATGACATCTAGATTACAAGCATCATCATATGAATCTCAATCATGTAAGGCAGCTCATGAGATTATTGTATTGAAGTACATAGGAGAGAGATGAACCACATAGCTATCGGTACAGCCCCGAGCCTCGATGGAGAACTACTCCCTCCTCATGGGAGACAGCAGCGTTGATGAAGATGGCGGTGGTGTCGATGGAGGAGCCTTCCGGGGGCACTTCCCCGTCCCGGCGGCGTGCCGGAACAGAGACTCCTGTCCCTGATGGCGTGTAACTCACACGTTCGTTGGGAACCCCAAGAGGAAGGTATGATGCGCACAGCAGCAAGTTTTCCCTCAGAAAGAAACCAAGGTTTATCGAACCAGGAGGAGCCAAGAAGCACGTTGAAGGTTGATGGCGGCGGGATGTAGTGCGGCGCAACACCAGGGATTCCGGCGCCAACGTGGAACCTGCACAACACAACCAAAGTACTTTTCCCCAACGAAACAGTGAGGTTGTCAATCTCACCGGCTTGCTGTAACAAAGGATTAACCGTATTGTGTAGAAGATGATTGTTTGCAGAAAACAGTAGAACAGTATTGCAGTAGATTGTATTTCAGTATAGAGAATTGGACCGGGGTCCACAGTTCACTAGAGGTGTCTCTCCCATAAGATAAACAGCATGTTGGGTGAACAAATTACAGTTGGGCAATTGACAAATAAAGAGGGCATGACCATGCACATACATATTATGATGAGTATAGTGAGATTTAATTGGGCACTACGACAAAGTACATAGACCGCCATCCAGCATGCATCTATGCCTAAAAAGTCCACCTTCAGGTTATCATCCGAACCCCCTCCAGTATTAAGTTGCTAACAACAGACAATTGCATTAAGTATTGCGCGTAATGCAACTAGTAACTACATCCTTGAACATAGCACTAATGTTTTATCCCTAGTGGCAACAGCACATCCACAACCTTAGAACTTTCTCATCCTTGTCCCAGATATCAATGGAGGCATGAACCCACTATCGAGCATAAATACTCCCTCTTGGAGTTACAAGCATCTACTTGGCCAGAGCATCTACTAGTAACGGAGAGCATGCAAGATCATAAACAACACATAGACATAACTTTGATAATCAACATAACAAGTATTCTCTATTCATCGGATCCCAACAAACGCAACATATAGAATTACAGATATATGATCTTGATCATGTTAGGCAGCTCACAAGATCCGACAATGAAGCACAATGGGGAGAAGACAACCATCTAGCTACTACTATGGACCCATAGTCCAGGGGTAGACTACTCACTCATCACTCCGGAGGCGACCATGGCGGCGTAGAGTCCTCCGGGAGATGATTCCCCTCTCCGGCAGGGTGCCGGAGGCGATCTCCTGGATCCCCCGAGATGGGATCGGTGGCGGCGGCGTCTCTGGAAGGTTTTCCGTATCGTGGCTCTCGGTACTAGGGGTTTCGCAACGGAGGCTTTAAGTAGGCGGAAGGGCAGGTCAGGAGGCAGCACGAGGGCCCCACACCACAGGGCCGCGCGGCCAAGGGGGGGGCCGCGCCGCCCTATGGTTTGGGCACCTCGTGGCCCCACTTCGTCTCCTCTTCGGACTTCTGGAAGCTTCGTGGCAAAATAGGACCCTGGGCGTTGATTTAGTCCAATTCCGAGAATATTTCGTTACTAGGATTTCTGAAACCAAAAACAGCAGAAAACAGCAACTGGCACTTCGGCATCTTGTTAATAGGTTAGTTCCAGAAAATGCACAAATATGATATAAAGTGTGCATAAAACATGTAGATAACATCAATAATGTGGCATGGAACATAAGAAATTATCGGTACGTCGGAGACGTATCAGCATCCCCAAGCTTAGTTCTGCTCGTCCCGAGCAGGTAAAACGATAACACAGATAAGTTCTGAAGTGACATGCCATCATAACCTTGATCATACTATTTGTAAAGCATATGTAGTGAATGCAGCGATCAACACAATGTATATGACATGAGTAAACAAGTGAATCATATAGCAAAGACTTTTCATGAATAGTACTTCAAGACAAGCATCAATAAGTCTTGCATAAGAGTTAACTCATAAAGCAATAATTCAAAGTAAAGGCATTGAAGCAACACAAAGGAAGATTAAGTTTCAGCGGTTGCTTTCAACTTGTAACATGTATATCTCATGGATATTGTCAACATAGAGTAATATAATAAGTGCAATAAGCAAATATGTAGGAATCAATGCACAATTCACACAAGTGTTTGCTTCTTGAGGTGGAGAGAAATAGGTGAACTGACTCAACATTGAAAGTAAAAGAATGGTCCTCCATAGAGGAAAAGCATCGATTGCTATATTTGTGCTAGAGCTTTGATTTTGAAAACATGAAACAATTTTGTCAACGGTAGTAATAAAGCATATGTATCATGTAAATTATATCTTACAAGTTGCAAGCCTCATGCATAGTGTACTAATAGTGCCCGCACCTTGTCCTAATTAGCTTGGACTACCGGATCATCGCAATGCACATGTTTTAACCAAGTGTCACAAAGGGGTACCTCTATGCCGCCTGTACAAAGGTCTAAGGAGAAAGCTCGCATTGGATTTCTCGCTATTGATTATTCTCAACTTAGACATCCATACCGGGACAACATAGACAACAGATAATGGACTCCTCTTTTATGCATAAGCATGTAACAACAATTAATAATTTTCTCATATGAGATTGAGGATATTGTCCAAAACTGAAACTTCCACCATGGATCATGGCTTTAGTTAGCGGCCCAATGTTCTTCTCTAACAATATGCATGCTTAACCATAAGGTGGTAGATCTCTCTTACTTCAGACAAGACGAACATGCATAGCAACTCACATGAAATTCAACAAAGAGTAGTTGATGGTGTCCCCAGTAAACATGGTTATCGCACAACAAGCAACTTAATAAGAGATACAGTGCATAATTACATATTCAATACCACAATAGTTTTTAAGCTATTTGTCCCATGAGCTATATATTGCAAAGGTGAATGATGGAATTTTAAAGGTAGCACTCAAGCAATTTACTTTGGAATGGCGGAAAATACCATGTAGTAGGTAGGTATGGTGGACACAAATGGCATAGTGGTTGGCTCAAGTATTTTGGATGCATGAGAAGTATTCCCTCTCGATACAAGGTTTAGGCTAGCAAGGCTTATTTGAAACAAACACAAGGATGAACCGGTGCAGCAAAACTCACAAAAAAGACATATTGAAAACATTATAAGACTCTACACCGTCTTCCTTGTTGTTCAAACTCAATACTAGAAATTATCTAGACCTTAGAGAAACCAAATATGCAAACCAAATTTTAGCATGCTCTATGTATTTCTTCATTAATGGGTGCAAAGCATATGATGCAAGAGCTTAAACATGAGCACAACAATTGCCAAGTATCACATTACCCAAGACATTTATAGCAATTACTACATGTATCATTTTCCAATTCCAACCATATAACAATTTAACGAAGAAGAAACTTCGCCATGAATACTATGAGTAGAAACTAAGGACATACTTGTCCATATGCTACAGCAGAGCGTGTCTCTCTCCCATAAAGTGAATGCTAGGATCCATTTTATTCAAACAAAACAAAAAACAAAAACAAACCGACGCTCCAAGAAAAGCACATAAGATGTGATGGAATAAAAATATAGTTTCAGGGGAGGAACCTGATAATGTTGTCGATGAAGAAGGGGATGCCTTGGGCATCCCCAAGCTTAGATGCTTGAGTCTTCTTAGAATATGTAGGGGTGAACCACCGGGGCATCCCCAAGCTTAGAGCTTTCACTCTCCTTGATCATGTTGCATCATACTCCTCTCTTGATCCTTGAAAACTTCCTCCACACCAAACTTAGAACAACTCATTAGAGGGTTAGCAACAATAAAAATTAACATATTCAGAGGTGACACAATCATTCTTAACACTTCTGGACATTGCATAAAGCTACTGGACATTAATGGATCAAAGAAATTCATCCAACATAGCAAAAGAGGCAATGCGAAATAAAAGGCAGAATCTGTCAAAATAGAACAATTCGTATTGACGAATTTTATCGAGGCACCAGACTTAGTCAAATGAAAATGCTCAAATTGAATGAAAGTTGCGTACATATCTGAGGATCACTCACGTAAATTGGCATAATTTTCTGAGTTACCTACAGAGAAAACAGCCCAGATTCGTGACAGGAAAGAAATCTGTTTCTGCGCAGTAATCCAAATCTAGTATGAACTTTTCTATCAACGACTTTACTTGGCACAACAAAACACTAAACTAAGATAAGGAGAGGTTGCTACAGTAGTAAATAACTTCCAAGACACAAAATAAAAACAAAGTACTGTAGGTAAAAACATGGGTTGTCTCCCATAAGCGCTTTTCTTTAACGCCTTTCAGCTAGGCGCAGAAAGTGTGTATCAAGTATTATCAAGAGACGAAGTGTCAACATCATAATTTGTTCTCATAATAGAATCAAAAGGTAACTTCATTCTCTTTCTAGGGAAGTGTTCCATACCTTTCTTGAGAGGAAATTGATATTTTATATTACCTTCCTTCATATCAATGATAGCACCAACAGTTCGAAGAAAAGGTCTTCCCAATATAATGGGACAAGATGCATTGCATTCAATATCCAAGACAAAAAAATCAACGGGGACAAGGTTATTGTTAACGGTAATGCGAACATTATCAACTTTCCCCAAAGGTTTCTTTGTAGAATGATCAGCAAGATTAACATCCAAATAACAATTTTTCAGCGGTGGCAAGTCAAGCATATTATAAATTTTCTTAGGCATAACGGAAATACTTGCACCAAGATCACATAAAGCATTACAATCAAAATCTTTAACCTTCATCTTAATGATGGGCTCCCAACCATCCTCTAGCTTTCTAGGAATAGAGGCTTCGCGCTCTAGTTTCTCTTCTCTAGCTTTTATGAGAGCATTTGTAATATGTTGCGTGAAAGCCAAATTTATAGCACTAGCATTAGGACTTTTAGCAAGTTTTTGCAAGAACTTTATAACTTCAGAGATGTGGCAATCATCAAAATTCAAACCATTATAATCTAAAGCAATGGGATCATCATCCCCAATGTTGGAAAAAATTTCAGCAGTTTTATCACGAAGCGATTTAATGCAGTTTTAGCGATTTGAGCAGTTTCTCGCGCTTTGCATTAGAAGTGGAAACATTGCTAACACCAATTCTTTTATTATTAATAGTAGGAGGTGCAGCAACATGTGTAGCATTAGCATTACTAGTGGTGGTAATAGTCCAAACTTTAGCTACATTCTTCTCTTTAGCTAGTTTTTCATTTTCTTCTCTATCCCACCTAGCACGCAGTTCAGCCATTAATCTTATATTCTCATTAATTCTAACTTGGATGGCATTTGCTGTAGTAACAATTTTATTATGATGATTCTCATTAGGCATAACTTTCGATTTCAAAAGATCAACATCAGCAGCAAGACTATCAACTTTAGAAGCAAGTATATCAATTTTCCCAAGCTTTTCTTCAACAGATTTGTTAAAAGAAGTTTGTGTACTAATAAATTCTTTAAGCATGGCTTCAAGCCCAGGGGGTGAACTCCTATTATTATTGTAAGAATTCCCATAAGAATTACCATAGCCGTTGCCATTATTATAAGGATATGGCCTATAGTTGTTACTAGAATTGTTCCGGTAAGCATTGTTGTTGAAATTATTATTTTTAATGAAGTTTACATCAACATGTTCTTCTTGTGCAACCAATGAAGCTAATGGAACATTATTAGGATCAATATTAGTCCTATCATTCACAAGCATAGACATAATAGCATCAATCTTATCACTCAAGGAAGAGGTTTCTTCGACAGAATTTACCTTCTTACCTTGTGGAGCTCTTTCCGTGTGCCATTCAGAGTAGTTGATCATCATATTATCAAGAAGCTTTGTTGCTTCACCAAGAGTGATGGACATAAAGGTACCTCCAGCAGCTGAATCCAATAAATTCCGCGAAGAAAAATTTAGTCCTGCATAGAAGGTTTGGATGATCATCCAAGTAGTCAGTCCATGGGTTGGGCAATTTTTAACCAGAGATTTCATTCTTTCCCATGCTTGTGCAAAATGTTCAGTATCCAATTGTTTAAAATTCATTATGCTACTCCTCAAAGATATGATTTTAGCAGGGGGATAATATCTACCAATAAAAGCATCCTTGCATTTAGTCCATGAATCAATACTATTCTTAGGCAGAGATAGCAACCAATCTTTAGCTCTTCCTCTTAATGAGAAAGGGAACAATTTTAATTTTATAATGTCACCATCTACATCTTTATATTTTTGCATTTCACATAGTTCAACAAAATTATTAAGATGGGCAGCAGCATCATCAGAACTAAGACCAGAAAATTGCTCTCGCATAACAAGATTTAGTAAAGCAGGTTTAATTTCAAAGAATTCTGCTGTAGTAGCAGGTGGAGCAATAGGTGTGCATAAGAAATCATTATTATTTGTGGTTGTGAAGTCACACAACTTAGTATTTTCAGGGTTGGCCATTTTAGCAACAGTAAATAAAGCAAACTAGATAAAGTAAATGCAAGTAACTAATTTTTTGTGTTTTTGATATAGCAAACAAGATAGCAAATAAAGTAAAACTAGCAACTAATTTTTTTGTATTTTGATTTAGTGCAGCAAACAAAGTAGTAAATAAAACTAAGCAAGACAAAAACAAAGTAAAGAGATTGAGAAGTGGAGACTCCCCTTGCAGCGTGTCTTGATCTCCCCGGCAACGGCGCCAGAAAAAGAGCTTGATGGCGTGTAACTCACACGTTCGTTGGGAACCCCAAGAGGAAGGTATGATGCGCACAGCAGCAAGTTTTCCCTCAGAAAGAAACCAAGGTTTATCGAACCAGGAGGAGCCAAGAAGCACGTTGAAGGTTGATGGCGGCGGGATGTAGTGCGGCGCAACACCAGGGATTCCGGCGCCAACGTGGAACCTGCACAACACAACCAAAGTACTTTGCCCCAACGAAACAGTGAGGTTGTCAATCTCACCGGCTTGTTGTAACAAATGATTAACCGTATTGTGTAGAAGATGATTGTTTGCAGAAAACAGTAGAACAGTATTGCAGTAGATTGTATTTCAGTATAGATAATTGGACCGGGGTCCACAGTTCACTAGAGGTGTCTCTCCCATAAGATAAACAGCATGTTGGGTGAACAAATTACAGTTGGGCAATTGACAAATAAAGAGGGCATGACCATGCACATACATATTATGATGAGTATAGTGAGATTTAATTGGGCACTACGACAAAGTACATAGACCGCCATCCAGCATGCATCTATGCCTAAAAAGTCCACCTTCAGGTTATCATCCGAACCCCCTCCAGTATTAAGTTGCTAACAACAGACAATTGCATTAAGTATTGCGCGTAATGTAACTAGTAACTACATCCTTGAACATAGCACTAATGTTTTATCCCTAGTAGCAACAGCACATCCACAACCTTAGAACTTTCTGTCACTATCCCAGATATCAATGGAGGCATGAACCCACTATCGAGCATAAATACTCCCTCTTGGAGTTACAAGCATCTACTTGGCCAGAGCATCTACTAGTAACGGAGAGCATGCAAGATCATAAACAACACATAGACATAACTTTGATAATCAACATAACAAGTATTCTCTATTCATCGGATCCCAACAAACGCAACATATAGAATTACAGATAGATGATCTTGATCATGTTAGGCAGCTCACAAGATCCGACAATGAAGCACAATGGGGAGAAGACAACCATCTAGCTACTGCTATGGACCCATAGTCCAGGGGTAGACTACTCACTCATCACTCCGGAGGCGACCATGGCGGTGTAGAGTCCTCCGGGAGATGATTCCCCTCTCCGGCAGGGTGCCGGAGGCGATCTCCTGGATCCCCCGAGATGGGATCGGCGGCGGCGGCGTCTCTGGAAGGTTTTCCGTATCGTGGCTCTCGGTACTGGGGGTTTCGCAACGGAGGCTTTAAGTAGGCGGAAGGGCAGGTCAGGAGGCGGCACGAGGGCCCCACACCACAGGGCCGCGCGGCCAAGGGGGGGGCCGCGCCGCCCTATGGTTTGGGCGCCTCGTGGCCCCACTTCGTCTCCTCTTCGGACTTCTGGAAGCTTCGTGGCAAAATAGGACCCTGGGCGTTGATTTCGTCCAATTCTGAGAATATTTCATTACTAGGATTTCTGAAACCAAAAACAGCAGAAAACAAAGAATCGGCACTTCGGCATCTTGTTAATAGGTTAGTTCCAGAAAATGCACAAATATGACATAAAGTGTGCATAAAACATGTAGATAACATCAATAATGTGGCATGGAACATAAGAAATTATCGATACGTCGGAGACGTATCAGTCCCCCAGATCTTGGCTTCGCGATGGCGGCGGCTCTGGAAGGTTTTCTCTGGTTTCGTCGAACGTGGTAGGGTTTTCGCAACGGAGACTTTAAGTAGGCGGAAGGGCAAGGTCGGTGGAGTCCTGGTGGGGCCACACACTAGGCCGGCGCGGCCAGGGCTTGGGCCGCGCCGCCCTACTGTGTCCCCACCTCGTGGCCCCACTTCGTTTCCCCTTCGGACTTCTGGAAGCTTCGTGGAAAAATATGACCCTGGGCGTTGATTCGTCCGATTCCGAGAATATTTCCTTACTAGGATTTCTGAAACCAAAAACAGCAGAAAACAGCAACTGGCCCTTCGGCATCTCGTCAATAGGTTAGTTCCGGAAAACGCATAATAATGACATAAAGTATGCATAAAACATGTAGATATCATCAATAATGTGGCATGGAACATAAGAAATTATCGATACGTCGGAGACGTATCAGATACCTTAAAAGCACTTTTTTGTGATGTTGATCAAATTGTACTCTAAAATCATCACTGGACAATAGGCCGGCCTATTGCAAACTTGTTTGAATGAGCTAAAATAGTTAGAAATCTAGAAAATTTGTCACTTCAATGAATTTTCATCCTATAATGTTTACTTAATTTGAAAAACGAATGGGGACATTTGCCATAATGGGACAATCATTTCTACAAAAAAGAATAAGATGGAAAGTCTCGCAATGTTATTTATCATGACAACATTGACAATGTCACAACCGTGGGGTGATTAGGGAATCCACTCCGCTAGAAAAAGCAAACTTATATAAGGCATGTGTGGCAATGCAGTTTGTCTACCTTATACAAATATCTCGATGTGGAGCTATATATGGATTTTATTTTCCAACTTTAGATGATCAGTTTTTAGTTCACCATTTAATTAGAATTCATAATTTTGCGGAATAAAATACTTGGAGGTACGTACCCTGCAAGTGTGGTACCACAAACAAAGCCCAAACATGGGTCCCAATAGTACAACATATATAGCGCACATAGGAAGTTTGAGCAAATTTGAAATCAACCAAATGAGGTAGAAACAAATAAAAAAAAGTTGTGAAACATGTGCATGGAGCCATCACATGACATGTACTTACTACTAACAAGTAAAAAATATAAAACCCTATCATACATAGAGGTTTGGGGTGAAGAGTCATTATTCACACACATATACAATAAATATGGACTGCTTTTGGCTTTCTACCCATTAATTTGAGCAAGGTTCATGCATTGTCCACTTCAAACTTGACAACATTGGAACCATAGCTGCTTGAGTTCGCCTCGCTAGCCTCTTCCCATATGTAAGCTTAATTAATTGGTTACACTACGAAAACCACAGTCAACTTCTGAATAATGCACGCATTGCCCCCCTTTTGCACATATGCAACTTTGCAAATTAGGGATTTTTGGTTTACCACACATTAGTGTGTTGTTTTATTTTTATTAGGACCCCTGTTTGATAGCCAAAAAAATTCCAAAGCCAAAGTGTGGTTAGTCAAAAAAATATAAGCTAGTGTGGCTAGCCACCAAATTGTGGCTTAAATTATTAAAGCCAAACTTTGGCAAAACTTTGTAAAAAAAAGTTGAGTCTATGACAAATGGACCATACATGCAATAAAGCGTGATAAGCCAAATTGTGGCAAAAACCAAAAACATGCCTAATAAACTATATGGCTGCCAAATTTTGGCTTCTTGGCAAATTGTGGCTAGGAACCAAACATGCCCTTGCTGGCCAAAGGGGTCCAAATAGGTGTTTTTTTATTCGCTATCATGTGCAGTGTGTGCACAATACCACAAATCAAAATTTCCCAGGTAGGCCAAACATGCATGCATGGTAGGCGAATCGCCATTTCGAAGGTTAATTTGTCAAACTAGCTTACCATGAAACCATAAACTAAATCATTTGTACTCCAATTAATTAAGTTCGGATATGAATGGTGGTCATCAACCAAACTAATAAGAATTCAAAATTTGGGATGATATAGGGATGTGCCCTATTGTTGTGGAATCAGAAAACAATAGCCAACGAAAATGTGGGTTGCATCCAAGTATAGTAGCTCACAAGTCGATTGCCAAGAAGTATTTTCCTAAATTTGAAATAAAGCCAAAACGAGGTTCAAACTTATTGAAAACAGCAAGCAAGGCAATCAAGAAGTCGCCAATTACTACTTTTATCTAGGAAAAATAACAAACATCATGGCATGCAAATATTCTTGAGAAGCAGAATCATTCTGTAAGGTATATATTTTTGGAACCATGCATGTTGGACATTGATTCGCTTCTTGCCACATGGGTGAGCTAGCTTGGTTACCGCAAGAACCATGCATGGCGAACTTTTGAATCATGACCCCTTTTTAAGAGATCAATTAAAAACTTCTTATTTTCAACTATACTTTGCCAAATACAGTTTTTTTGGTTTTCCACGTAAAGTCTTTTCATTTTTATTGGCCGAATTAAGGGGGGCAAAATTAAAAGGATGTATTTGTGAAGTGGCTACCGTGTGTATTGCGCACACTACCACCTATACAGTTTTCACAAGCGGGTGACATGGTTGGATGGCCATCCATTTCCATGGTTTGTGGGATTATCTCATCATGTAGTATATAATAAATTAATTTTGTAAATATTTTTCAATTCAAGTATTAACGATGGTTATATTACAACTCAAATAAATTGGGAAAATACTGGGATTCACCTCCCTAGAATCAATCTTGCCCGTCCATTTCCTATCAACTGACTATAGGGAGTACTAGATTTAAATGGCGGTTGGAGTTAATTCCTCAACCTCATCGCAGTATTATTCCCATCTGTCCCCACTAAACAACCCCTGGCGGTTCGTTCTCCCCTGCATTTCGGCAAGTTCCAAAAAACCCCATTGTTTGCAGTTGCTCTCCCTCCCTCCCCCTCAATCCCTCCGATCAGTTCGACGTGCTTCAGCGCTGCCATGGCCGACGGCGGCCTGTTTACTCTAAAGAGGAGCGTCGTTCCCCATGGGACGACCAAGGTGAACGTGGTCTACACGAATGACCCTTCCGTTCTCGAGCGCACCCTCAAGATGTACGAACAAAAGCTTCTAGAGGACAGGCCCAGGTTCGTCGGCCTCGACCTAGAATACACTTCGGACCAAGTAAGTACCGCCGTCGTTCAGTTGGCCATGGACGACCACGTCCTGGTGTACCATTTCTGCAGGTATGTTCTTCACATGCCTTCCTTTATCTTGGATCTGCTTTTCTATTTCGAAATAGACTAGGTTCTAACTTGTATGAAAACACGAACAAACTAACTTGTATGAAAAATGTGGTCTGGAACGTAATATCCAACAAACTTGTAAATTTTTTTTTGGATTGACCACGATATATAGTTTCATGATTTTGGTACTCAAAATTTGCACAAATTTCATGTACTCATACTCACCGATAATCGGCATGGATGTCAAGATATTTTTATTTTTTAACATATAGTAACTGAATCTTAACTTGACACTTAAATAATTAGATCATATAGTCGCAACAATAATTCATGTTATTTTGATGTGTATCACTGATGCAAAATCATTGTTTCACTGCAACAAGTATACAGTTTACTGGAAGAAAAATATGTGTACTATTTCAGCATATACGATCTTACAAGATTGATTTGTGTTAACATGCAGGAGTCCTGACAATCGACGCTGCGAGAATTACTTCAACATAAAGGAATTTGTTTCACAACTGTTGACATCAGGAGTGACTCTAGAAGGTTTGCTAGAGATGGCATTAAAATTCCTGAACATAATTGGATTGACATTCAGGATATGATCAATTTCAATGGTCCTGTCAATAGGACTGGCATGGGTGATTTGGCAGCCGCCATCATTGACCCATCTTACAAAGACATGAAGACCAAGTTCCCTACTAGCAGCCACGATCAATGGGAGTGCATGCCATTGCCTCAAGTAAACTTGAGGTATGCTGCGATTGATGGGTATGTCAGTTTTGAGTTGTACAGGTGACTCAAAAAAATCAATGATGGGCAGCGTCAAGCACAACCAATTCCAAGGGAAGTGGTTTGCCCGGATTGCAAGGAAGCGGCTAGGTTGGCCGCTCTTCCCCCTGCCTGGCGCTACGAGAAGAAGCAGTTTGTCGGGACAACCTACTGGGAATTTGTATCTTATTGCTTTAGGTACAGCATACCATTTGATCCGAAGAATATGCCACCATGGATAAAGGACCCGTGCGAGCCTACTTCGAGGTCTCCGTGGGATGGCGGTTCACATGGTGAGCAAGCTAGGGCAACGGCTGGATGTGGTGAGCTAGCAAGGGCAGGGCCTGTATCTGGTTGGGAAGCTCCAACAAGGATTCCCGACACATGAAGTGCGAACGAGTGCAGAACTTGGACTGCCAACCCATGGGAGGCAGGTACAAGCGGCACCGGCAAGCGCATCAAGAGGGATGGCGATAATTGGTGAACTAGGCTGGCGTTATATGTTTCCAAGATTGTACATAAGTTTAGAATTATGAACTAGTAGTATTGTTTAGGTGATGTAATTACTTTTGCAACAATGTGTATGAGGTTTCAGAACCACGCTTCCTTATTTAAACATGTTTAAACCATGAAAATGAAAAGGTAATCCTGCATCCTTCTTAGTCACTCCAAAATGCAGCTTTTGGGAAGGTATTCGAAATTTCCATGTTTGAAACCCAAAACAACTTCTCTTCGTGATTGACTTCATAAGACAAAGTTCAGGCTTAGGGGTAGATACATGATTTTTCTGGTTTGAATATGTCTAGACCTTATTTATCAACTTGAGTGCTTACTATATGACATAAGAAGGCTATGTGCTTTGGTTTTTCATTTTTTTCATTTCTTTTCGAAATTTTATGCCCATTTGAATCTTGGTCAAATCCTAGGTACGTTGACCAAGATTTGAACAAGTTTAAAATATGAAAATAAAATGTAAGCCTGGTCTGGATCCTTCTTATTCACTCTGAAATGAAGCTTTTGGGAGGTTTTTGAAATTTCCATGTTTGAAACCCAAAACCACTTCTCTTCATGCTTGACTTCGTAAGATAGAGTTTAGGGTTAGGGGTAGATACATGATTTTTCTGGTTTGAATATGTCTAGACCTTGTTTATCAACTTGAGTGCTTGTTATATGACATAAGAAGGCTATGTGCTTTGGTTTTTCATTTTTTATGCCCATTTGAATCTTGGTCAAATCCTAGGTTTGACCAAGATTTGAACAAGTTTAAAACATGAAAATAAAAGGTAAGCTCGACCTGGATCCTTCTCAGTCACTCTAAAATGAAGTTTTTGGGATGTTCTTGAAATTTTCATGTTTGAAACCCAAAACCACTTCTCTTCATGCTTGACTTCATAAGATAGAGTCTAGGGGCTAGGGGTAGATACATGATTTTTCTGGTTTGAATATGTCTAGACCTTGTTTATCAACTTGAATGCTTAATATATGACATAAGAATACTATGTGCTTTGGTTTTCATTTTTTTGATTTTTTCTGAATTTTTATGCCCATTTTCTCTTGGTCAAATCATAGGTTTAACCAAGATTTAAACAAGTTTAAAACATGAAAATGAAAAGGTAAGCCTGCATCCTTCTTAGTCACTCCAAAATGAGGCTTTTGTGAAGGCTTTTAAAATTTCCATGTTTGAAACCCAAAACGACTTCTCTTCGTGCTTGACTTCATAAGACAAAGTTTAGGGTTAGGGGTAGATACAAGATTTTTCTGGTTTGAATATGTCTAGACCTTGTTTACCAACTTGAGTGCTTACTATATGACATAAGAAGGCTATGTGCTTTGGTTTTTCAATTTTTTTTGAATTTTTATGCCCATTTGAATCTTGGTCAAATTCTAGGTACGGTTTGACCTAGATTTGAACATGTTTAAAATATGAAAATAAAAGGTAAGCATGGATCCTTCCTAGTCACTCTAAAATGAAGCTTTTAGGAGGTTTTTGAAATTTCCATGTTTGAAACCCAAAACCACTTCTCTTCATGCTCGACTTCGTAAAATATATAGAGTTTATTAGGGTTAGGGGTAGATACATGATTTGTCTGGTTTGAATATGTTTAGACCTTGTTTATCAACTTGAATGCTTACTATATGACATAAGAATACTATATGCTTTGGTTTTCATGTTTTGTTTTTTTCTTAATTTTTATGCCCATTTGATCTTGGTCAAATCCTAGGTTTAACCAAGATTTAAACAAGTTTAAAACGTGAAAATGAAAAGGTAAGCCTGCATCCTTCTTAGTCACTCCAAAATGAAGCTTTTGGGAAGGTTTTTGATATTTCCATGTTTGAAACCCCAAACCACTTCTCTTCATGCTTTACTTCATATAAGATAGAGTTTAGGGTTAGGGGTAGAAATACGTGATTTGTCTAGTTTGAATATGTCTAGACCTTGTTTTATCAACTTGAATTCTTACTATATGACATAAAAAAATGTGGTTTGGTTTGATAGTTCATAGTTCATAATTCATAGTTGATCATACATACGGATCATACATACAGAATTGCGCGATCCTTATCGCGACTTCTAACCTATCTAGCCATCGAGGAAGATGATGGTCGCGTTCTCCTCCGCCTCCCGCGCCTCCTTCTCCTTCACGGCGGCGATGGCCGCCGCCTTGTCTTCTTCCTCCGCCCTCTTCTTGTCGGCATCGTCCTTGAGGGACGCGGCCAGCGCCTTCAAGAAGAGGGGGTCTTCCCCTTCCTCCGCCTCCTCCGCCTCCTCGCCGGCTGGCGGGGCGAATCCGCCGCTGGTGCTCGCCTCCCACGCCACCTTCGACCGGCGGTTCCTCTCCCAGTCGGCGCGCCATTTGTTGAAGATGGGGCCGCTCATCGGTTTGAGCGGCGGATCCGCCTTGTACCAGAGCCCGCCCGGGGCGAACTCGCGGAGCGACGACGGCAGCATGTCTGAGGAGCCGCCGTACCTGCACGCCGCGCGCCGACTCCCGGCGGCGAACTGCTTGCACTGGAGCCGCCACGCCTCCTCGAGCGTGTCTGTCTCGCGGGATCGCTTCGATCCGCTCGCGGGCGACGCGGAACTGGTACGACGTGAATACATGGCGACCGGCGTTAGTACATTGAAGAATCACCACCCTACAATCAAGGCCAAGCACGCAGCATATGGCCTCTTCCTTACGTCTTGCCTGGTTTGTTGACGGTCAACGCTCCTGCTGCTGGCCCTGATGCTCCTGGTCCTGTTTAAAGTTCATATGTGTAATCTTATTCCCCTTTGGAAGTTCAGCATTAAACTCTACTAGTAGTACAACTGTCGTGGTCTTGTGATGTACAGTAGTAGTACTCTTTTGATGCATTTCTGATGTAGTAGTACTGTACTTTTTTTTGAACTAATATAGTACTATCTAAGAAAATTACTCCCTCCGATTCACATTCTTTTTAGCACCAAGAAATATGGATTGGAGCGAGGGAGTAATTAAAACATGGCATCTCCTGCATGAAGCTTGACAGATTGATCGGGTTGGCTAGAACGGCTATACAATGCTCCTCATTAGGCAAATGCATGCCATGTACAATAGTATACATCCAGTAAATAAGTCTATACTGACATAAAAAAAGACTACATTGGGGATGAGAGTCAATTGGGGCATCTACAATATAGAAAATCTTGCTCGTAGTTGATTTTGGCTAAGAGGGTTTTATTACTCACATTACACGTGCCACTTTCCTTGTCTGCAAAACAACTTCCAATAAAGGAAGAGGAAAGAAGAGGACATTATGGGCGAGATTGAACACTTTTTTTATGTGTTAAGCTGAGAACACGTTTAGCTGAGGATTTCGGCTTAGGCCTAACAGCTCAGCACACACAGAAATAAATCTCCTCACGCGCACCAGTGTCAGCAATTTTCTTATTATTATACTTTGCGAGATTTAGCGGATGAGCCAAACTCAGAGATAGAATGAAGCTTTTGGGATGTTCTTGAAATTTCCATGTTTGAAACCCAAAACGACTTCTCTTGATGCTAGACTTCATAAGATCAACATGGGGTAGATACATGATTTGTCCGGTTTAGATATATCTCGACCTTGTTTATCAACTTGAATGCTTACGATATGACATAAGAAGACTATATATGTGCTTTTGTTTTTCATTTTTCTGATTTTTTTTATTTTGTGCCCATATTTGTATCTTGGTCAAATCCTAGGTTTGATAATGATTTAAAAAAGTTTAAAATATGAAAATGAAAAGGTAAGCATGGATCCTTCTTAGTCACTCTAAAATGAAGCTTTTGGGAGGTTTTGATATTTCCATGTTTGAAACCCATAACCACTTCTCTTCATGCTTGACTCCATAAGATAGAGTTTAGGGGTTAGGGGGTAGATACATGATTTCTTTGGTTTGAATATGTCTAGACCTTGTTTATCAGCTTGAATGCTTACTATATGACATAAGAAGACTATGTACTTTGGTTTTCATTTTTTTGTTTTTTTTTAATTTTATGCCCATTTGAATCTTGGTCAAATACTAGCTATGGCCAAGATGTAAACAAGTTTAACACATGAAAATGAAAAGGTAAGCATGGATCCTTCTTAGACACTCTAAAATGAATATTTTGGGAGGTTCTTTAAATTTCCAAGTTTGAAACCCAAAACCACTTCTCTTCATGCTTGACTACATAAGACAGAGTTTAGGGTTAGGGGTAGATACATGATTTTTCTTGTTTGAATATATCTAGACCTTGTTTATCAACTTGAATGATTACTATATGACATAAGAAAACTATGTGCTTTCATTTTTGATTTTTTTGATTTTTTTTAATTTTGATGCACATTTGAATCTTTGTCAAATCCTAGGTTTGACCAAGATTTAAACAAGTATAAAACATGAAAATGAAAAGGGGAAGCATGTATCCTTCTTATAGTCAATCTAAAATGAAGTTTTTGGGATGTTCTTAAAATTTTCATGTTTGAAACCCAAAACCACTTCTCTTCATGCTTGACTTCATAAGATAGAGTTTAGGGGCTAGGGGTAGATACATGATTTGCCTAGGTTTGAATATGTCCAAACCTTGTTTATCAACTTGAATGCTTACTATATGACATAAGAAGACTATATGCTTTTGTTTTTCATTTTTCTGATTTTTTTTGAATTTTATGCCCATTTGAATCTTTTGGTCAAATCATAGGTGTAATTTGACACAGATTTAAACAAGTTTAAAATATGAAAATGAAAAGGTGGTAAGCATGGATCCTTCTTATATTAGTCACTCTAAAATGAAGCTTTTGGGAGGTTTTTGAAATTTCCATGTTTGAAACCCAAAACCACTTCTCTTCATGCTGTTGACTTCATAAGATAGAGTTTAGGGGTTAGGGGTGTAGATACTTGATTTGTCTTGTTTGAATATGTGTCTAGACCTTGTTTATCAACTTTAATGCTTATTATATGACATAAGAAAACTTTGTGCTTTAATTTGGTTTTTAATTTTTCTAATTTTTTTTGAATTTTGATGCACATTTTGAATCTTGGTCAAATCCTAGGTTTGACCAAGATTTAAACAAGTATAAAACATGAAAATGAAAAGGGAGGCATGTATCCTTGTTTAGACCTTGTTTATCAACTTGAATGCTACTATATGACATAAGAATACTATGTGCTTTGGTTTTCATTTTTTTGACCAAGATTTGAACATGTTTCAAACATGAAAATAAAAGGTAAGCATGGATCCTTCTTAGTCACTCTAAAATGAAGCTTTTGGGAGGTTTTTGAAATTTCCATGTTTGAAACCCAAAACGACTTCTCTTCGTGCTTGACTTCATAATTAAGACAAAGTTTAATTATGTCTAGACCTTGTTTATCAACTTGAATGCCTTACTATATGACATAAGAAGACCATGCGCTTTGGTTTTTCATTTTTTTTTAAATTTTTATGCCCATTTGAATCTCTTGGTCAAAACCTAGCTAGGTTTGACCAAGGTTTAAACAAGTTTAACACATGAAAATGAAAAGGTAAGCTTGTATCCTTCTTAGTCACTCCAAAATGAAGCTTTTGGGAGGGTTTTTGAAATGTCCATGTTTGAAACCCAAAACAACTTCTCATCGTGCTTGACTTCATAAGACAGAGTTTAGGGTTAGGGGGTAGATACATGATTTTTGTGGTTTGAATATGTCAGACCTTGTTTATCACCTTGAATGCTTACTATATGACATAAGAAGACGACGTGCTTTTGTTTTTCATTTTTTTTTGATTTTTTTGAATTTTTATGCCCATTTGAATCTTGGTCAAATCATAGGTTTGACCACGATTTAAACATGTTTAAAACATGAAAATGAAAAAGTAATTTTGGATCCTTCTTAGTCACTCCAAAATGTACCAATTGATAGATGAGTTAACTTGGCTTCATGGAAAAAATAATGTCATGTAAATGAGTTAACTTGGCTTTCCTACCCTTCAATCCATAGGAGTAGTATAATAATCAACCGAGTTTTTAAACCAACAGGTCTGTCACTTACGTGTGGTGCCCATGCGTGAGGTCCCACACTTCAGTGAGCACAAGCCAAGTGCGGTAGGTACGCAAACTCATCAGGATGCGTACTGGAAGTCTCTGGGTCCTTCAGGATTCGGTTGTCCCTCTCACAGAAAAAAAATCTCATTCTCGGCCTCGCTCGACTCGCTCGCACCTCCTGCTCACTGACAAAACCTGCAGAACAGTCAACATCATCACCCGAAAAAGGGCAGACACCATAATTCTCTCTCTTCTTCTCTCCTTCCGAGTGATCCCTCTTCCTCCGAGTTTCACTCGACGGGCAAACACACGTGTGCTGCATAGTAATAATAAAAAAGTAGAAAAATCGACCTACGAATCTATGATTAAATAGGTTAATCTAGGGTTTTGCCCACTACTACAGATCAAGTTCAAAAATATCCAACTACTGGTTCGATTTCGGGCTACTAATATAAAATTAAATAAGTTGAACTAGCATTCCTCTAAAAAAATCATTTTGGTATGCATTGTTTTATACTTTTCATAGCTATAGTGCATCACAAATTCATGATTTCATGCTTTGCTTTGCCAATTTCGATTTTTTCTAACAACCTTCTCTTTGATTTCAAATTTAGGTCAAACTATTGGTGCCTGCTATGTGTTCTACTTAAATTGGTATCTGTTTTTCATTTTTTTTTTTGATTTTTTTCTGAATTTTTATGTCCATTTGATCTTGGTCAAATCCTAGGTTTAACAAAGATTTAAACAAGTTTATAACATGAAAATAAAAAGGTAAGCCTGCATCCTTCTTAGTCACTCAAAAATGAATCTTTTGGGAAGGTTTTTGAAAATTCCATGTTTGAAATCCAAAACGACTTCTCTTCGTGCTTGACTTCATAAGACAAAGTTTAGGGTTAGGGGTAGATACATGATTTTTTCTGGTTTGAATATGTCTAGACCTTGTTTATCAACACTTGCGTGCTTACTATATGACGTAAGAAGGCTCTATGTTCTTTGGTTTTTCATTTTTTTGAATTTTTATGCCCATTTGAATCTTGGTCAAATCCTAGGTACGGTTTGACCAAGATTTGAACAAGTTTAAAACATGCAAATAAAAGGTAATCCCGACCTGGATCCTTTAGTCAATCTAAAATGAAGCTTTTGGGGGGTTCTTCAAATTTTCATGTTTGAAACCCAAATAAACCACTTCTCTTCATGCTTGACTTCGTAAGATAGAGTTTAGGGTTAGGGGTACATACGTACATGATTTTTCTAAGTATTTTTATGCCCATTTGAATCTTGGTCAAATCCTAAGTTTGACCAAGATTTGAACAAGTTTAAAACATGAAAATGAAAAGGTATGCATGGATCCTTCTTAGTCACTATAAAATGAAGCTTTTGGGAGGTTTTTGAAATTTCCATGTTTGAAACCCAAAACCACTTCTTTTCATCCTTGATCGACTTCATAAGACAGAGTTTAGGTTTAGGGGTAGATACATGATTTTTCTGGTTTGAAAATGTTTAGACCTTCTTTATCAACTTGAATGCTTACTATATGACATAAGAATACTATGTGCTTTGGTTTTCATTTTTTCTATTTTTACTGAATTTTTATGCTCATTTGATCTTGGTCAAATCCTAGGTTTAACCAAGATTTAATTAAACAAGTTTAAAACACGAAAATGAAAAGGTAAGCATGCATCGATCCTTCTTAGTCACTCCAAAGTGAAGCTTTTGGGAAGTTTTTGAAATTTCCATGTTTGAAACCCAAAACGACTTCTCTTCGTGCTTGATCGACACTTCAGAAGACAAAGTTTAGGGTTAGGGGTAGATATATGATCGATTTCTCTGGTTTGAATATGTCTATACCATGTTTATCAACTTGAGTGCTTACTATATGACATAAGAAGGCTATATATGTGCTTTGGATTTTCATTTATTTTTATTTTATTTTTATGCCCATTTGAATCTTGGTCAAATCCTAAGTTTGACCAAGATTTGAACAAGTTTAAAACATGAAAATGAAAATGGTAAGCCTGGATCCTTCTTAGTCACTCTAAAATGAAGCTTTTGGGAGGTTTTTGAGATTTCCATGTTTGAAACCCAAAACCACTTCTCTTCATGCTTGACTTTACAAGACAGAGTTTATGGTTAGGGGGTAGATACATGATTCGTCTGTTTTAAATATTTCTAGACCTTGTTTATCAACTCGAATGTCTTACTATATGACATAAGATGACCATGCGCTTTGGTTTTTTTTTTGAATTCTTATGCCCATTTGAATATCTTGGTCAAATCCTAGCTAGGTTTGACCAAGATTTAAACAAGTTTAACACATGAAAATGAAAAGTCAGCTTGTATCCTTCTTAGTCACTCTAAAATGAAGCTTTTGGGAGGTTTTTGAAATTTCCATGTTTGAAACACAAAACCACTTCTGTTCATGCTTGACTTCATAAGATAGAGTTTAGGGTTAGGGGGTAGATACATGATTTGTCTTGTTTGAATATGTTTAGACCTTGTTTATCAACTTGAATGATTACTATATGTGACATGAGAATACTATGTGCTTTGGTTTTAAATTTTTTTATTTTTTTTTAATTTTGATGCACATTTGAATCTTTGTCAAATCCTAGGTTTGACCAAGATTTAAAAAAGTATAAAACATGAAAATGAAAAGGGAAGCATGTATCCTTGTTTATACCATGTTTATCAACTTGAATGCTTACTATATGACATAAGAAGACTATATGCTTTTGTTTCTCATTTTTCTGAATTTTTTTGAATTTTATGCCCATTTGAATCGTTTGGTCAAATCATAGGTGTTTAATTTGACACAGATTTAAACAAGTTTAAAATATGAAAATGAAAAGGTGGTAAGCATGGATCCTTCTTATATTAGTCTCTCTAAAATGAACCTTTTGGGAGGTTTTTGAAATTTCCATGTTTGAAACCCAAAACCACTTCTCTTCATGCTGTTGACTTCATAAGATAGAGTTTAGGGGTTAGGGGTGTAGATACATGATTTGTCTTGTTTGAATATGTGTCTAGACCTTGTTTATCAACTTTAATGCTTACTATATGACATAAGAAAACTTTGTGCTTTAATTTGGTTTTTAATTTTTCTAATTTTTTTTGAATTTTGATGCACATTTTGAATCTTGGTCAAATCCTAGGTTTGACCAAGATTTAAACAAGTATAAAACATGAAAATGAAAAGCGAAGCATGTATCCTTGTTTAGACCTTGTTTATCAACTTGAATGCTTACTATATGACATAAGAATACTATGTGCTTTGGTTTTCATTTTTTTGACCAAGATTTGAACATGTTTCAAAGATGAAAATAAAAGGTAAGCATGGATCCTTCTTAGTCACTCTAAAATGAAGCTTTTGGGAGGTTTTTGAAATTTCCATGTTTGAAACCCAAAACGACTTCTCTTCGTGCTTGACTTCATAATTAAGACAAAGTTTAATTATGTCTAGACCTTGTTTATCAACTTGAATGCCTTACTATATGACATAAGAAGACCATGCGCTTTGGTTTTTCATTTTTTTAAAATTTTTATGCCCATTTGAATCTCTTGGTCAAATCCTAGCTAGGTTTGACCAAGATTTAAACAAGTTTAACACATGAAAATGAAAAGGTAAGCTTGTATCCTTCTTAGTCACTCCAAAATGAAGCTTTTGGGAGGGTTTTTGAAATGTCCATGTTTGAAACCCAAAACAACTTCTCATCGTGCTTGACTTCATAAGACAGAGTTTAGGGTTAGGGGGTAGATACATGATTTTTGTGGTTTGAATATGTCAGACCTTGTTTATCACCTTGAATGCTTACTATATGACATAAGAAGACGATGTGCTTTTGTTTTTCTTTTTTTTTGATTTTTTTGAATTTTTATGCCCATTTGAATCTTGGTCAAATCATAGGTTTGACCACGAATTAAACATGTTTAAAACATGAAAATGAAAAAGTAAGTTTGGATCCTTCTTAGTCACTCCAAAATGTACCAATTGATAGATGAGTTAACTTGGCTTCATGGAAAAAATAATGTCATGTAAATGAGTTAACTTGGCTTTCCTACCCTTGAATCCATAGGAGTAGTATAATAATCAACCGAGTTTTTAAACCAACAGGTCTGTCACTTACGTGTGGTGCCCATGCGTGAGGTCCCACACTTCAGTGAGCACAAGCCAAGTGCGGTAGGTACGCAAACTCATCAGGATGCGTACTGGAAGTCTCTGGGTCCTTCAGGATTCGGTTGTCCCTCTCACAGAAAAAAAATCTCATTCTCGGCCTCGCTCGACTCGCTCGCACCTCCTGCTCACTGACAAAACCTGCAGAACAGTCAACATCATCACCCGAAAAAGGCGGACACCATAATTCTCTCCCTTCTTCTCTCCTTCCGAGTGATCCTCTTCCTCCGAGTTTCACTCGACGGGCAAACACACGTGTGCTGCATAGTAATAATAAAAAAAGTAGAAAAATCGACCTACGAATCTATGATTAAATAGGTTAATCTAGGGTTTTGCCCACTACTACAGATCAAGTTCAAAAATATCCAACTACTGGTTCGATTTCGGGCTACTAATATAAAATTAAATAAGTTGAACTAGCATTCCTCTAAAAAAATCATTTTGGTATGCATTGTTTTATACTTTTCATAGCTATAGTGCATCACAAATTCATGATTTCATGCTTTGCTTTGCCAATTTCGATTTTTTCTAACAACCTTCTCTTTGATTTCAAATTTAGGTCAAACTATTGGTGCCTGCTATGTGTTCTACTTAAATTGGTATCTGTTTTTCATTTTTTTTTTTGATTTTTTTCTGAATTTTTATGTCCATTTGATCTTGGTCAAATCCTAGGTTTAACAAAGATTTAAACAAGTTTATAACATGAAAATAAAAAGGTAAGCCTGCATCCTTCTTAGTCACTCAAAAATGAATCTTTTGGGAAGGTTTTTGAAAATTCCATGTTTGAAATCCAAAACGACTTCTCTTCGTGCTTGACTTCATAAGACAAAGTTTAGGGTTAGGGGTAGATACATGATTTTTTCTGGTTTGAATATGTCTAGACCTTGTTTATCAACACTTGCGTGCTTACTATATGACGTAAGAAGGCTCTATGTTCTTTGGTTTTTCATTTTTTTGAATTTTTATGCCCATTTGAATCTTGGTCAAATCCTAGGTACGGTTTGACCAAGATTTGAACAAGTTTAAAACATGCAAATAAAAGGTAATCCCGACCTGGATCCTTTAGTCAATCTAAAATGAAGCTTTTGGGGGGTTCTTCAAATTTTCATGTTTGAAACCCAAATAAACCACTTCTCTTCATGCTTGACTTCGTAAGATAGAGTTTAGGGTTAGGGGTACATACGTACATGATTTTTCTAAGTATTTTTATGCCCATTTGAATCTTGGTCAAATCCTAAGTTTGACCAAGATTTGAACAAGTTTAAAACATGAAAATGAAAAGGTATGCATGGATCCTTCTTAGTCACTATAAAATGAAGCTTTTGGGAGGTTTTTGAAATTTCCATGTTTGAAACCCAAAACCACTTCTTTTCATCCTTGATCGACTTCATAAGACAGAGTTTAGGTTTAGGGGTAGATACATGATTTTTCTGGTTTGAAAATGTTTAGACCTTCTTTATCAACTTGAATGCTTACTATATGACATAAGAATACTATGTGCTTTGGTTTTCATTTTTTCTATTTTTACTGAATTTTTATGCTCATTTGATCTTGGTCAAATCCTAGGTTTAACCAAGATTTAATTAAACAAGTTTAAAACACGAAAATGAAAAGGTAAGCATGCATCGATCCTTCTTAGTCACTCCAAAGTGAAGCTTTTGGGAAGTTTTTGAAATTTCCATGTTTGAAACCCAAAACGACTTCTCTTCGTGCTTGATCGACACTTCAGAAGACAAAGTTTAGGGTTAGGGGTAGATATATGATCGATTTCTCTGGTTTGAATATGTCTATACCATGTTTATCAACTTGAGTGCTTACTATATGACATAAGAAGGCTATATATGTGCTTTGGATTTTCATTTATTTTTATTTTATTTTTATGCCCATTTGAATCTTGGTCAAATCCTAAGTTTGACCAAGATTTGAACAAGTTTAAAACATGAAAATGAAAATGGTAAGCCTGGATCCTTCTTAGTCACTCTAAAATGAAGCTTTTGGGAGGTTTTTGAGATTTCCATGTTTGAAACCCAAAACCACTTCTCTTCATGCTTGACTTTACAAGACAGAGTTTATGGTTAGGGGGTAGATACATGATTCGTCTGTTTTAAATATTTCTAGACCTTGTTTATCAACTCGAATGTCTTACTATATGACATAAGATGACCATGCGCTTTGGTTTTTTTTTTGAATTCTTATGCCCATTTGAATATCTTGGTCAAATCCTAGCTAGGTTTGACCAAGATTTAAACAAGTTTAACACATGAAAATGAAAAGTCAGCTTGTATCCTTCTTAGTCACTCTAAAATGAAGCTTTTGGGAGGTTTTTGAAATTTCCATGTTTGAAACACAAAACCACTTCTGTTCATGCTTGACTTCATAAGATAGAGTTTAGGGTTAGGGGGTAGATACATGATTTGTCTTGTTTGAATATGTTTAGACCTTGTTTATCAACTTGAATGATTACTATATGTGACATGAGAATACTATGTGCTTTGGTTTTAAATTTTTTTATTTTTTTAATTTTGATGCACATTTGAATCTTTGTCAAATCCTAGGTTTGACCAAGATTTAAAAAAGTATAAAACATGAAAATGAAAAGGGAAGCATGTATCCTTGTTTATACCATGTTTATCAACTTGAATGCTTACTATATGACATAAGAAGACTATATGCTTTTGTTTCTCATTTTTCTGAATTTTTTTGAATTTTATGCCCATTTGAATCGTTTGGTCAAATCATAGGTGTTTAATTTGACACAGATTTAAACAAGTTTAAAATATGAAAATGAAAAGGTGGTAAGCATGGATCCTTCTTATATTAGTCTCTCTAAAATGAACCTTTTGGGAGGTTTTTGAAATTTCCATGTTTGAAACCCAAAACCACTTCTCTTCATCTTTGTTGACTTCATAAGATAGAGTTTAGGGGTTAGGGGTGTAGATACATGATTTGTCTTGTTTGAATATGTGTCTAGACCTTGTTTATCAACTTTAATGCTTACTATATGACATAAGAAAACTTTGTGCTTTAATTTGGTTTTTAATTTTTCTAATTTTTTTTGAATTTTGATGCACATTTTGAATCTTGGTCAAATCCTAGGTTTGACCAAGATTTAAACAAGTATAAAACATGAAAATGAAAAGCGAAGCATGTATCCTTGTTTAGACCTTGTTTATCAACTTGAATGCTTACTATATGACATAAGAATACTATGTGCTTTGGTTTTCATTTTTTTGACCAAGATTTGAACATGTTTCAAAGATGAAAATAAAAGGTAAGCATGGATCCTTCTTAGTCACTCTAAAATGAAGCTTTTGGGAGGTTTTTGAAATTTCCATGTTTGAAACCCAAAACGACTTCTCTTCGTGCTTGACTTCATAATTAAGACAAAGTTTAATTATGTCTAGACCTTGTTTATCAACTTGAATGCCTTACTATATGACATAAGAAGACCATGCGCTTTGGTTTTTCATTTTTTTAAAATTTTTATGCCCATTTGAATCTCTTGGTCAAATCCTAGCTAGGTTTGACCAAGATTTAAACAAGTTTAACACATGAAAATGAAAAGGTAAGCTTGTATCCTTCTTAGTCACTCCAAAATGAAGCTTTTGGGAGGGTTTTTGAAATGTCCATGTTTGAAACCCAAAACAACTTCTCATCGTGCTTGACTTCATAAGACAGAGTTTAGGGTTAGGGGGTAGATACATGATTTTTGTGGTTTGAATATGTCAGACCTTGTTTATCACCTTGAATGCTTACTATATGACATAAGAAGACGATGTGCTTTTGTTTTTCTTTTTTTTTGATTTTTTTGAATTTTTATGCCCATTTGAATCTTGGTCAAATCATAGGTTTGACCACGAATTAAACATGTTTAAAACATGAAAATGAAAAAGTAAGTTTGGATCCTTCTTAGTCACTCCAAAATGTACCAATTGATAGATGAGTTAACTTGGCTTCATGGAAAAAATAATGTCATGTAAATGAGTTAACTTGGCTTTCCTACCCTTGAATCCATAGGAGTAGTATAATAATCAACCGAGTTTTTAAACCAACAGGTCTGTCACTTACGTGTGGTGCCCATGCGTGAGGTCCCACACTTCAGTGAGCACAAGCCAAGTGCGGTAGGTACGCGAACTCATCAGGATGCGTACTGGAAGTCTCTGGGTCCTTCAGGATTCGGTTGTCCCTCTCACAGAAAAAAAATCTCATTCTCGGCCTCGCTCGACTCGCTCGCACCTCCTGCTCACTGACAAAACCTGCAGAACAGTCAACATCATCACCCGAAAAAGGGCAGACACCATAATTCTCTCCCTTCTTCTCTCCTTCCGAGTGATCCCTCTTCCTCCGAGTTTCACTCGACGGGCAAACACACGTGTGCTGCATAGTAATACTAAAAAAGTAGAAAAATCGACCTACGAATCTATGATTAAATAGGTTAATCTAGGGTTTTGCCCACTACTACAGATCAAGTTCAAAAATATCCAACTACTGGTTCGATTTCGGGCTACTAATATAAAATTAAATAAGTTGAACTAGCATTCCTCTAAAAAAATCATTTTGGTATGCATTGTTTTATACTTTTCATAGCTATAGTGCATCACAAATTCATGATTTCATGCTTTGCTTTGCCAATTTCGATTTTTTCTAACAACCTTCTCTTTGATTTCAAATTTAGGTCAAACTATTGGTGCCTGCTATGTGTTCTACTTGAATTGGTATCTGTTTTTCATTTTTTTTTTGATTTTTTTCTGAATTTTTATGTCCATTTGATCTTGGTCAAATCCTAGGTTTAACAAAGATTTAAACAAGTTTATAACATGAAAATAAAAAGGTAAGCCTGCATCCTTCTTAGTCACTCAAAAATGAATCTTTTGGGAAGGTTTTTGAAAATTCCATGTTTGAAATCCAAAACGACTTCTCTTCGTGCTTGACTTCATAAGACAAAGTTTAAGGTTAGGGGTAGATACATGATTTTTTCTGGTTTGAATATGTCTAGACCTTGTTTATCAACACTTGCTTGCTTACTATATGACGTAAGAAGGCTCTATGTTCTTTGGTTTTTCATTTTTTTGAATTTTTATGCCCATTTGAATCTTGGTCAAATCCTAGGTACGGTTTGACCAAGATTTGAACAAGTTTAAAACATGCAAATAAAAGGTAATCCCGACCTGGATCCTTTAGTCAATCTAAAATGAAGCTTTTGGGGGGTTCTTCAAATTTCCATGTTTGAAACCCAAATAAACCACTTCTCTTCATGCTTGACTTCGTAAGATAGAGTTTAGGGTTAGGGGTACATACGTACATGATTTTTCTAAGTATTTTTATGCCCATTTGAATCTTGGTCAAATCCTAAGTTTGACCAAGATTTGAACAAGTTTAAAACATGAAAATGAAAAGGTATGCATGGATCCTTCTTAGTCACTATAAAATGAAGCTTTTGGGAGGTTTTTGAAATTTCCATGTTTGAAACCCAAAACCACTTCTTTTCATCCTTGATCGACTTCATAAGACAGAGTTTAGGTTTAGGGGTAGATACATGATTTTTCTGGTTTGAAAATGTTTAGACCTTCTTTATCAACTTGAATGCTTACTATATGACATAAGAATACTATGTGCTTGGGTTTTCATTTTTTCTATTTTTACTGAATTTTTATGCCCATTTGATCTTGGTCAAATCCTAGGTTTAACCAAGATTTAATTAAACAAGTTTAAAACACGAAAATGAAAAGGTAAGCATGCATCGATCCTTCTTAATCATTCCAAAGTGAAGCTTTTGGGAAGTTTTTGAAATTTCCATGTTTGAAACCCAAAACGACTTCTCTTCGTGCTTGATCGACACTTCAGAAGACAAAGTTTAGGGTTAGGGGTAGATATATGATCGATTTCTCTGGTTTGAATATGTCTATACCATGTTTATCAACTTGAGTGCTTACTATATGACATAAGAAGGCTATATATGTGCTTTGGTTTTTCATTTATTTTTTTTGAATTTTTATGCCCATTTGAATCTTGGTCAAATCCTAAGTTTGACCAAAATTTGAACAAGTTTAAAACATGAAAATGAAAATGGTAAGCCTGGATCCTTCTTAGTCACTCTAAAATGAAGCTTTTGGGAGGTTTTTGAAATTTCCATGTTTGAAAACCCAAAACCACTTCTCTTCATGCTTGACTTTACAAGACAGAGTTTATGGTTAGGGGGTAGATACATGATTCGTCTGTTTTAAGTATTTCTAGACCTTGTTTATCAACTCGAATGTCTTACTATATGACATAAGATGACCATGCGCTTTGGTTTTTTTTTTTTGAATTCTTATGCCCATTTGAATATCTTGGTCAAATCCTAGCTAGGTTTGACCAAGATTTAAACAAGTTTAACACATGAAAATGAAAAGTCAGCTTGTATCCTTCTTAGTCACTCTAAAATGAAGCTTTTGGGAGGTTTTTGAAATTTCCATGTTTGAAACACAAAACCACTTCTGTTCATGCTTGACTTCATAAGATAGAGTTTAGGGTTAGGGGGTAGATACATGATTTGTCTTTTTTGAATATGTTTAGACCTTGTTTATCAACTTGAATGCTTACTATATGTGACATGAGAATACTATGTGCTTTGGTTTTAAATTTTTTTATTTTTTTTAATTTTGATGCACATTTGAATCTTTGTCAAATCCTAGGTTTGACCAAGATTTAAACAAGTATAAAACATGAAAATGAAAAGGGAAGCATGTATCCTTGTTTAGACCATGTTTATCAACTTGAATGCTTACTATATGACATAAGAAGACTATATGCTTTTGTTTCTCATTTTTCTGAATTTTTTTTGAATTTTATGCCCATTTGAATCTTTTGGTCAAATCATAGGTGTTTAATTTGACACAGATTTAAACAAGTTTAAAATATGAAAATGAAAAGGTGGTTGATGACCCACAAGTGTAGGGGGTGTATCGTAGTATCTTCGATAAGTAAGAATGTCGATCCCAACGAGGAGCAGAAGGTGTTGACAAGTAGTTTCGATGAAGGATTCACTGTAAATGCTCACAGACAAGTATTCAGGGGGTTTTGATGTAACAGTTGAATGAAGTACGAGTAAGTAAAGTGCGAGAGTAACAATTGCAGCGAGTGGCCCAATCCTTTTTAGCACAAAGGACAAGCCGGTTTGTTTACTTATAATGACCAAACGTTCTCGAGGACACACGGGATTTTAGTCTAGTGCTTTCGCTACATACGGCTAAATAATCTTCATTGTTATGATAAGTGTTGTGTGGGTGAACCTATGCTAATGTACCGCCCTTCCTAGGACTAATACATACTTGTGATTATACCCCTTGCAAGCATCCGCAACTACAAGAAAGTAATTAAGAATAAATCTAACCACAGCCTTAAACTCTGAGATCCTGCGATCCCTCCTGCATCGATATACCAACGGGGGTTTAGGTTTCTGTCACTCCGGCAACCCCGCAATTAGCAAACGAATACAAGATGCATTCCCCTAGGCCCATAAATGGTGAAGTGTCATGTAGTCGACATTCACATGACACCACTAGAAGAATAACACCACAACTTAAATATCATACCATTGAATATTACTCAACCATAGTTCACTACTAACATTTAGACTTCACCCATGTCCTCAAGAACTAAACGAACTACTCACGAGACATCATATGGAACATGATCAGAGGTGATATGATGATGAATAACAATCTGAACATAAACTTGGTTCAATGGTTTCACTCAATAGCATCAACAACAAGTAGAGATCGATACCGGGAGAGTTTCCCCTATCAAACAATCAAGATCAAACCCAAATTGCTACGGCGGTGACGGTGTCCAGCGGTGATGACGGCGGTGATGATGGTGAAGATGATGATGATGGTGATGGCGATGATGTCCAGCTCGATGACGGTGACGATGGCGTCGATTTCCCCCTCCCGGAGGGAATTTCCCCGGCGGATTCCTGCCCGCCGGAGAGCTCTTTTCTCTCTGGTGTTCTCCGCCCCGCAGAGGCGGCTGTAACTCTTCGCGAGGTACCCTCTGTGGCTTAGGTTTTCGGGACGAAGGATTTCGCGAAGAAAAGGAGGCGAAAGGGGTCGTGGGCCCCTGTTATCACCAGATTTTGGCCAAATCAGGAGGTGGGCCGTAAGAGAGATGGGCTTGGAAGATTACACGTGGATTATCTCTGAAGCGGCCTTGTGCGAAGAATTTGGGCTAGATTGCCCGTGTATCTTTAATTATGGTAGATTTCATCTTAGATTGGAAGTTAGAGTTTTACCCGTGCACGGTGGTGCACGCCTGAATTAGAAAGTCCCTTGGACTATAAATATGTATCTAGGGTTTATGGAATAAACAACAACACACGTTCAACCAAACAAACCAATCTCGGCGCATCGCCAACTCCTTCGTCTCGAGGGTTTCTATCTGGTAAGCGACATGCTGCCTAGATCGCATCTTGCGATCTAGGCAGCACAAGCTCCACGTTGTTCATGCGTTGCTCGTACTGAAGCCTTGTTGATGGCGAGCAACGTAGTTATCATAGATTTGTTAGGGTTAGCATAGTTCTTCGCGCAACATGCTAGCGTAGTGCAACCCTTGCATATCTAGCCGCCCTCACACCTATCTTAGGTGTGGGGGCGGCACCCCGCTTGATCATTATTTGGTAGATCTGATCCGTTACGATTGCTCCTTGTTCTACAAGGATTAGTTTAATATCTGCAATAGTTAGGCCTTACAAAGGGTTGGAGGATCCAGCGGCACGTAGGGTGTCGTTCGCTAGTCCTAGACAGGATGTTCCGGGGATCAACCTCGTGTTGGTTTTTAGGCCCTATCTAGGATCGGCTTACGATCACCGTGCGTGGCCGCGAGGCCCAATCGTGAGTAGGATGATCCGATTATGCGGTGAAAACCCTAAATCGTCGTAGATCTAATTAGCTTTATCTTGATCAAGCAGGACCACCATATATTCGTGCACCCCGTAGGAATCATGGGTGGATCGGCTCCTTGAGCCGATTCACAGGATAACCTGAGAGCCGATCGAGGCTCTTATTTAATGTTTACGTGTATGCCATGCAGGAAACTAAGCGAGGCATCCCCATCACCTTCCTGACCAGGTATAGGTCAGGTGGCACGCCCTTGCACTCAGCATCGGACGTGTGACCAGAAGTGCTTTGCGGGCCGTCGCTCGGAGGGACCTCAGCCAGCCGCAGCTCTAGGTTGTTCCCGGCTCTACAGTGTTGACCGTCGCTGCCCGCCGGTGGGTTTTGGCAGTCAACACATTCTGGCACGCCCGGTGGGACAAGCTTCTACATCAACCACATCGCCATCTACATCTGAGATGGCGGACGGCACGCCAGTCACCTACGAGGAGCTGCCCGACGAGCTCAAGAAGAGGTATGACGAGATCAAAGTCACCCTCGAAGCCGACCTCATCGGCTCTTTTCGAAGAACCCGTTCCCATGGCATCAGATGGAAGGGGTTCTCACCGCAAGGTGCACTCGATGGGATAGACCTCTCTGCCCCGTCGGAGGAACGCACCAGGTCCCTGCGGCAGGAGATCAACTACTTGGTGGCTCACTCGCTACACCGTCACTCTGAGAACCTGGTCAACACGTTGGAGCGTGTCGCTCTTCGCGTGATCCAGGAGATCATGAGGCACCAGTACTCGCCGTCAGGACCAGCCCTCGGGACGCATCAAGGGGAGTTGCCACTCCAGTCCCGTCCACCGCTGCCATATGCGTTGGCAGCACCAGAAGTGCCGGCTACACCGGCATTCGTCGTCTACAAGATTGGTGGTGACCCTAGTGACTACCAGTTCTTGCCCGAGGCGCCCAAGGAGATCCCTCAAGGGTACGCGTGCACGTATGTGCCAGACTGTGGCAACTGGGCACTCACAAACCAGGCCACAACGTCAGGGACTTCTGGGAAAACAGGAGGAACGTCAGCGACAGAGCCTGAGAAGCAGACGTGGCTAACTAAGTACGCCACCCCGACGAACCTCCAGAGCTCAGCTCCTGCAGTTGGCTCAGAGCTGGAAAAGCAAGCATGGCTGGCTAAGTACGCCACCCCGGCGAATCTTCAGAGTTCAACTCCTGCAGCCAGCACAGCGGATCAGATCAGTACCATACTGAGAGACCAGTTCGGCATGGTGCCGAAAAGGAGGGCAATCGGCTATTCCAAGCCGTACCCCGACGACTACGAGATGATCCCGCTGCCACCTAAATATCGGCTCCCTGATTTCTCCAAATTCAGTGGATCAGATGGCTCCAGCTCCATCGAGCACGTCGGCCGATATTTGGCGCAACTAGGACCGGCTTCAGTGTCGGATCAGCTACGCGTGAGGCTCTTCTCACAGTCCCTCACGGGATCGGCTTTCGGATGGTATACCTCTTTGCCACCAGACTCCATACGGACTTGGAAGCAGTTGGAAGAGCAGTTCCATATGCAGTACCATTCAGAGGCTTCCGAGTCTGGCATTGCCGATCTAGCACAACTACGTCAGAAGCGCGGAGAAACTGTGACAGAGTACATCCAGCGTTTCAGGAATCTTAGGAACCGATGTTATTCGGTTCGTATAACTGAAAAAGAAGCAGTCGAGTTGGCAGTAGCAGGCCTTGCAACACAGCTCAAGGACATGGCCTCCCAAGCAGATTATCCCTCATTGGCGCACATGGTTCAGAAACTGTCAGCATATGAACAGCGCCACCCGGACCTGTACCAAGATAAGTTCAAGCGTGCAGTAGTCCTGGTCGATGCAGAGGAAGACGAAGTTCCTGCGGGAGACCAAGAGGTAGCAGTGGCTGAATGGACTCGGGGAGGAACCCCCGTGCCCTGCAAATGGGTAAAGCCACCAGGCCCACCCAGGGGATTTGATTTTGACGTGACCAAGACTGAGCAAATCTTCGACCTCCTGCTCAAGGAGAAACAGTTGACGATTCCTGAAGGTCTCAAATTCCCCACGGTGCAAGAGCTGAACGGAAAGCCATACTGTAAATGGCACAACTCGCTCTCCCATGCCACCAACGACTGCAGGGTATGGCGTCAGCACATCCAAGCGGCGATAGAAAAAGGGCGTCTAATTTTCAACCAGTACGCCATGAAGGTCGACACCCAGCCCTTTCCCACCGTTAATATGGTGGAGTGCACTTACCCTGAAGGTTGCCAGCCAGGATCCTCGTTCAGCATCAACATGGTAGGACCTGGGAACCACTCTGGCAAAGATGGAGACGAGGGCAGCTGCTCTCGTAGCAAGGACACAGAGGAGGCCGCTCCACGCGATCGGCTCCGTCATGATGGCAAGCGCTACGTCACAGAGGGAGAAGTGAAAAACATAAGATATCAGCGACCCCTCTCTGATCACCTCCTCAACAAGTATGTGAGTCAGTACGACCGACGCCGACGATCCAGCGATGATGATGAAAGAGATCGTTTGGCTAGAGAAGCCAGAAGACATCGTCGGCACGATCACGATGAGGAGGAGCACGAGCGCCGTGCCACGGAACAATCAAGGGAGCAAGATGACAACGCCAGGCACTGGGACTGCCCCTTCTTCAGACACTGCTGGGATTCAGGAATGAGCCGATTGCCCACAATCGGCAATTGCCCAGAATGCAACCAGAAGAAGAAGGAGGCAGCCAACGTGTCTGTGTTCAAGCGTTTAGGGCCTCTCCCGCCACAAAGTGAACGTGCTGAGTCCCCTCGGTGGGCAGATCTCGAGGATTCCGAAGACGAGGGACAAGAAGAGGAAGAAGACAGGTACCACCGTCCGAGGTGGTGCCCTGACGGACTCAGCCGTTCACAAAAGCGCAGGGTTCAGCGATTGCGTGGCCTGGAGGAAGCCGAAAGGTTATACCTGCATACGCTAAGGAAGGCACGGCCTGATCTGGCTGCGAAAGTTCAGCGAACCCTGGATGAAGAGGGTCGTCCACGGAAAATGGAGTGGCGTCCCAGGCAAAAGAAAGCCGATGATGAAACATCGGCTGGCACGAACATGGTGCTCGTCCTTCCGACAGAGCTTAGTGCTCCACGATTCTACGATGCACTCAAGGTGGACGACAGCAGGCGTATCAAGTCAGAGGTTGGGCCGGTTTTATCCACCAGCCTGACCGAATAGCAAGATTAAATCAATGAGCAAATGGGGCGAGGCTGATCCTTGTGATCGGCCCCAAAAATTTATGAAGGAACATTACAGAACCTTCAGTCAATGGATATGGAGGCTGATTCCAGCAATCGGCCAAAATTATCTTCACTACGTGTTCTGCCTGTGTTCAGCGTCGATCCACTGGGCAGCGGCCACGTCGGCAGATGAAAGTCAGCACGAATCCTCGCGGAACCAACGTGCAAGTGCAGTACCCTGGCTAACCATAAAAGCCGATATCTGCAGTCATCTGGCAGATTCGGCTTGGGGGGCATACAGTCAGATAAAGAACATGTGCGGATAAACATGTGTAAACATGCGTGCAGTGAAACATTGGGGGAGCCGATTAAGGAAAATCGGCCAAATAAAAAAAAAAATTTAAGCACAGCCGATGCAGCAGACGTCGACTTAAGGGTAGAAAGCTGATCAGCGACCTGTGCATCCTCGCCAGTATTCTTGCCTTGATTAAGGCTCGGGGGGGCAGCTCGCCCTAAAATATCTTTAGAGAGCCGATTTTGTTGAAATCGGCTGGTTCTGCATTACGATTCGGAAGCCGATAGTGGCGCATGTGGTTGGCTCACTACTGTTCTCGCCTTGATGAAGGCTCGGGGGGCAACGGACTAAATGGATATTTGGTTCTTGAGAAACCGATTGGAGTTGCATCGGCTGACCCTGCATCATGATCCTCTCTGAAAGCAGTTCAGGTTGCGAAAGAAGATTGCTGAGGCTATGGAGAGGAATCGGGAGAGGAGGCTGTCGGCTTTTACAGGTTTTGGACCGTCCAGTCGCTGCAAGAGAAGGAAAGGGACTGGATTCTCAAAATAGCCGATGAGTAGTCATCGGCTGAGGGATTGCAAAAAATTATGGTCAGATATTAAAATCGCGGTCTGAAATTGAGAAGTGCTTGACTGACGGGCTAATCGACATGTGAGTCCGGCTTCACGGGCGTCCAAAAGAAAAGAAATCCGATACGTTGCTATCGGTCTTTGCATAACAGGCGGAAGGAGTGAAATTGGAGTAATTGAAGGATGAATTGAAAGAACAATTTCATTAATTCAAAGGAGCGGCTTTACAAGAAAGAGCCGATGGCTCTCAAAAGAGGGATCTGGTGCCTAGTGCACTGCTACTACTAGTCCTATTCTACTAGTCGTCGCTGTCCTCATCATCACCGCTATCGATGTCTTCGGCGCTGCTCCCAGGAAGCTCCTCGTCGCTGCTGCCCCAGCCCTTGGCCGGAGCCTCGTCCTCCTCGTCATCATCATCATCCTCGCTGTCCGCCCAAGAGCGGAAGCGCTTGGTCGGTGGATACCCGATGGAGGAGGAGGATTCATCCTCCTCTTCTTCTTCCTCGTCATCATCTTCGTCCTCGCTGTCCGCCCACATGCGGGAGCGCTTCTTCGGCGGGAGTTTGGCGGAGGGGGAGGCCTTGGCCTTCGCTACTTCTCCTTCTTTCTTCTCATTTTCGGAGGAGAGGGGGTTCACCTCGGAGTGAAGGTTGTCCTCGTTCTTCCTCTTCGGCGAGGATTGGAGGGGGAGGCCTAAGAGGGAGGAGGAGGAGGAAGACATGGCTACAGGAGGAGAGGGTTTTTTGGGTGCCGATGGCTGGAACAGAGGAAGGGGATAAAAAGAGTTAATCAGTCGGCACGGTTAAATAATGAGAAGCCTGGTGGGAATTAATGCCATTACAGTTTCCGAAGAGGTGATGCCAGAGCTATCGAATTTTGCAGAGAAGCTGAGAAGACAGGGCATAATGATGATAGATGCTGCAAATGGCTCTGCTCTGCCACGACATGACCCTTCGGAGGAAAAGCAGAGTGGTTTTGGAATTATCATTGCCAAAACCAGGGGGGCATGTGTTATCACCAGATTTTGGCCAAATCAGGAGGTGGGCCGTAAGAGAGATGGGCTTGGAAGATTACACGTGGATTATCTCTGAAGCGGCCTTGTGCGAAGAATTTGGGCTAGATTGCCCGTGTATCTTTAATTATGGTAGATTTCATCTTAGATTGGAAGTTAGAGTTTTACCCGTGCACGGTCAGGTGCACGCCTGAATTAGAAAGTCCCTTGGACTATAAATATGTATCTAGGGTTTATGGAATAAACAACAACACACGTTCAACCAAACAAACCAATCTCGGCGCATCGCCAACTCCTTCGTCTCGAGGGTTTCTATCCGGTAAGCGACATGCTGCCTAGATCGCATCTTGCGATCTAGGCAGCACAAGCTCCACGTTGTTCATGCGTTGCTCGTACTGAAGCCTTGTTGATGGCGAGCAACGTAGTTATCATAGATTTGTTAGGGTTAGCATAGTTCTTCGCGCAACATGCTAGCGTAGTGCAACCCTTGCATATCTAGCCGCCCTCACACCTATCTTAGGTGTGGGGGCGGCACCCCGCTTGATCATTATTTGGTAGATCTGATCCGTTACGATTGCTCCTTGTTCTACAAGGATTAGTTTAATATCTGCAATAGTTAGGCCTTACAAAGGGTTGGAGGATCCAGCGGCACGTAGGGTGTCGTTCGCTAGTCCTAGACAGGATGTTCCGGGGATCAACCTCGTGTTGGTTTTTAGGCCCTATCTAGGATCGGCTTACGATCACCGTGCGTGGCCGCGAGGCCCAATCGTGAGTAGGATGATCCGATTATGCGGTGAAAACCCTAAATCGTCGTAGATCTAATTAGCTTTATCTTGATCAAGCAGGACCACCATATATTCGTGCACCCCGTACGAATCATGGGTGGATCGGCTCCTTGAGCCGATTCACAGGATAACCTGAGAGCCGATCGAGGCTCTTATTTAATGTTTACGTGTATGCCATGCAGGAAACTAAGCGAGGCATCCCCATCACCTTCCTGACCAGGTATAGGTCAGGTGGCACGCCCTTGCACTCAGCATCGGACGTGTGACCAGAAGTGCTTTGCGGGCCGTCGCTCGGAGGGACCTCAGCCAGCCGCAGCTCTAGGTTGTTCCCGGCTCTACAGTGTTGACCATCGCTGCCCGCCGGTGGGTTTTGGCAGTCAACAGCCCCCCAAACCACATGGCGGCGCGGCCAGGACATGGGCCGCGCCGCCCTAGGGTGTGGGCCCACCCTGGGTCCTCCTGGCCCCTCCTTCTGGCTTCCTTCGTCATCTTGAAAAATAGGATTTTTGGTATAATTTCCTCCCACAGTTGATCTTCCGAAATATTGCGTTCTGACGGTGCTTTTTCCAGCGTAACTCGGCTCCGGTGCTTGATCCTCCAATAATGATGAAACATGCAAAATAGATGAAATAACATAAGTATTGTGTCCCAATATGAAATATATCAATGAATAACAGCAAATTATGATATAAAATAGTGATGCAGATTGGACGTATCAACTCCCCCCAAGCTTAGACTTCGCTTGTCCCCAAGCGAAACTGAGCTCGATAGACAGGACCACATGTTTATGGAGTGAAGAGCCGATAAATAAAATACGGACAAGAAGCATCATATTCATTCACACAGGACATTATAGTAAACAACCTCTTATAACTCATCTTGAAACAAGTATAAGGTAATCACAAGTAAAGGTGCACGAGAAATCATAATTGGTGATGGCAAACTTCGTTCTTGGTCAGAGAACAATTAACAGATTATATTTATCTCATTGAGCAGCGCTCTCATGTTAAAGTTTATAAGGCACAACTTGCATACTCAATCATAATGGTCTTCTCATGATCATTGATAACTTGCAAAGCTATATTCATTCAGATAAAACTTGTACTAAACAAGGAAGAATAAAAGACATGATGAAGCAAATCACAGTATAATGGTTTGATCATAGCTACTCAAATGCTTGCTTGAGATGGAAGGAAATAGGTTTACTGACTCAACATAAAGTAAAAGACAGGCCCTTCGCAGAGGGAAGCAGGGATTAAATCATGTGCTAGAGCTTTTCCAGTTTTGAAATCATATAGAGATAATAAAAGTAACATTTTGAGAGGTGTTTGTTGTTGTCAACGACTGGTAGCGGGTACTCTAACCCCTTGCCAGACAACCTCCTAAGAGCGGCTCCCATATTATTTTCATTTTGTGTGGCACTCCTTCCAACCTTCCTTTCACAAACCATGGCTAACCGAATCCTCGGGTGCCTGCCAACAATCTCATACCATGAAGGAGTGCCTTTTTATTTTAGCTTTATTATGATGATGACACTCCCCCCAACCTTTGCTTACACAAGCCATGGCTAACCGAATCCTTCGGGTGCCGTCCATCAATCACATACCATGGAGGAGTGTCTATTTAGTTTGATTAATTTGGGACTGGGAATCCCATTGCCAGCTCTTTTTGCAAAATTATTGGATAAGCGGATGAAGCCACTAGTCCATTGGTGGAAGTTGCCCAACAAGATTGAAAGATAAAACACCACATACTTCCTCATGAGCTATGAAACATTGACACAAATAAGAGATACTAAGTTTTGAATTGTTTAAAGGTAGCACATGAAGTATTTACTTGGAATGGCAGAAAATACCATGTAGTAGGTAGGTATGGTGGACACAAATGGCATAGGTTTGGGTTAAGGTTTGGATGCACGAGAAGTATTCCCTCTCAGTACAGGTCTTTGGCTAGCAAGGTTAATTAGCAAGCATAAGAGTCGAGGGAAACAAACAAATATACATATGATAGAAACAATCATGCGTCTTCCTTGTAAGCACAAACAATCTTAACTTCAGAATAATAAGCTATGAGCTAACAAGAAAGACAATGAAACATCTACATGTATTTCTCTTTTCTACTTAAACCTCAAAGTGTTGTTGCTATTGACCAACGCTAAGTTTGCCAAAACCAAATAGATTTATTCAATGCTCCCAAAGTGATACCAATACTAACAACAAGGTGAATCATATAATAGAGATTGCAAACTAGAATAAGATGTGCAATATGTGAATGATAAGACTTCTCATTAATATTCCATAACGATAACTCACACCAAGGGATACATAGATAACCAACTAAAGGAGAGATACTTCCAAACACAACCCATCTTATATGATAACTTCCCTACTCATGATATGACACTACTTGACAATAAAAGTAAAAGGTAGTGATAATGTGATACCGCGGCACTCCCCCAAGCTTGGAACAAACCAAGGGGATGCCAATACCGATGATGAATTACTCCTGCGGAGATGGTGGTGATGAATTCCCGTCATCAAACTTCCAAGGAAGAGGCTCTCCATCAAGAAACGACATCTTGGTCTCGGGGATCCTGAAACTAGCAGCATGGCTTATGTATTTAAACCTGTTTTCATACTCACAGTTCTGATTCTGAAAATCATAGAGTTGTGCTTGGAGCTTGTTGGTGGTGTCGTGAAGTGAGAGGATGTCGCTCCAAAGCTTTGCAGTTTCCTTCTCATGTTCAGCAATGAGTTCAGACACAATCCTGTGGAAAATATCCACCTCACGCTCAGCCATCTTCTTGTATTTGAAAACCTCTTGTTCTAGCTTCTCCATCCTGTCTTCCAGGCTTCCTTCTCCTTTAGGACCCTGGACATCCTTGACCTGCAGTTCTCCTTCAACGAGCAGCAACTCCTTGGGGTGCATCCTCAGCTCCTCCATGTACAAGTTGCCAACATCCTTGCTGGAGCTGTCCTTCGGAGTTTCCGATGAAGACATGATGGCTCTAGATCCGAAGCAAATCCTGGCAGAAACAACTCGAAACAAAACACGTCGAGAAAACGATATACGGACCTCCAGGGGTCCGGGGGATTATATAGCAAAAATTTTCACGCCAAACAGAAAGTACCAGATCGAACCAGAGTCGGAAAGGGGCGACGGGGCGGCCAAACCATAGGGCGGCGCGGGCCCTGGTCAGGCCGCGCCGGCCTATGGTGCCACGCCCTCGTGCGTCCTTTCCACTCCGTTTCGAACTCGTAATTTTTCATATTTTCCAAAAACAGCAAAAATATTGTTCGGAAAGTAAATTGCGTACTTTTCATTACCAAGATCGTTACCTATTCAAAGTCGAGTTCGCGGATCGTCAATTTGCCCTTTGATGAAAGCTTCCGGTGTTTCCACTTGAATAATATCAACATCAACATTATAGGAATCACCTGAGATATAATGCTTGAGTCTTTGTCCATTCACCACTTGCGTAGCATTGCCTTGAAGAGAGCTAATTTTGATTGCTCCTGAACGATACACCTCCTCGACAACATATGGTCCTTCCCATTTCGAGAGTAATTTCCCTGCAAAGAATCTGAGACAAGACCGATACAATAGGACTTTATCCCCAATATTAAATTCTCTTTTGATAATCCTCCTATCATGCCATTTTTTAACTTTCTCTTTAAAGAGTTTAGCATTTTCATAAGCTTCACTTCTCCATTCATCTAAAGAACTTAATTGCAACAACCTCTTATCACCGGCAAGTTTAGGATCTTTATTTAATTCTCTAACAGCCCAATAAGCCTTGTGCTCTAGTTCTAAAGGTAAATGACAAGCTTTCCCATAAACCATTTTATAAGGTGACATTCCCATGGGATTTTTGTAAGCAGTTCTATAAGCCCAAAGTGCATCCTTCAATTTACTAGCCCAATTCTTTCTAGTTTTATTAACGGTCTTTCCCAAAATAGATTTAATCTCTCTATTTGATAATTCTACTTGACCACTAGTTTGAGAATGATAAGCGGAAGCAATTCTATGATTAATACCATACTTAGCAAGAGTTTTTCTAAAACCTCCATGAATGAAATGAGAACCTCCATCAGTCATAATATATCTAGGTACTCCAAATCTAGGAAAAATAATATCTAAAAGCATTCTTAAAGAGGTCTCACCATCAACACTTTTTGTAGGTATAGCTTCCACCCATTTAGTAACATAATCAACAGCAACAAGTATGTGAGTGTTACCTTCCGAAGACGGAAAAGGTCCCATGAAGTCAAATCCCCAACAATCAAACGGTTCAATAACAAGAGTATAATTCATTGGCATTTCATTGCGTCTGGAGATATTACCAACCCTTTGGCATTCATCACAAGATAAAATAAACTTTCTCGCATCCTTGAAGAGAGTTGGCCAATAAAAACCTGATTGTAGAACATTTTGCGCGGTTCTTTCTCCGGCGTGATGTCCTCCATAAGCACTACCATGACATTTACTCAATATCTCCTGTTGTTCATATTCGGGGACACATCTTCGCATAATACCATCCACTCCTTCTTTATATAAGTGTGGGTCATCCCAGAAATAATGCCTCAAGTCATAAAAGAATTTCCTCCTTTGCTGAGCTGAAAAGGTTGGAGGCAAGTACTTGGAAACAATAAAGTTAGCATAATCAGCATACCAAGGACTGTCTCGCGAGCTCACCTTTATTACAGCCAATTGTTCATTTGGAAAACTATCATTAACAGGAACAGGATCATAAGCAATATTTTCCAATCTAGACAAATTATCAGCAACAGGATTATCAGCACCTTTCCTATCTACAATATGTAAATCAAATTCTTGCAAAAGAAGTACCCATCTAATAAGCCTCGGCTTAGCATCTTTCTTTGTCATAAGGTATCTAATTGCAGCATGATCAGTATGAATAGTAACTTTTGAATCAACAATATAAGATCTAAATTTATCACAAGCAAAGACTACAGCTAATAATTCTTTTTCAGTTGTAGCATAATTTCTTTGAGCAGCATCAAGAGTTTTACTAGCATAATGAATAACATTCAGTTTTTTATCTACTCGCTGTCCAAGAACAGGGCCTACAGCAAAATCACTAGCATCACACATAATCTCAAAGGGTAAGTTCCAATCAGGAGGTTCAACTATAGGAGCAGTTGTTAAGGCTTTCTTAAGAGTTTCAAAAGCTTCCTTACAATCATCATCAAAAACAAATGGTACATCTTTTTGAAGAAGATTAGTAAGAGGCTTTGAAATCTTGGAGAAATCTTTAATAAATCTCCTATAAAACCCAGCATGACCAAGAACACTACGAATACCTTTAACATCCCTCGGATAGGGCATCTTCTCAATTGCTTCAACTTTAGCTCTATCAACTTCAATACCTCTCTCAGAAATTTTATGTCCCAATACAATTCCTTCATTAACCATAAAGTGGCATTTATCCCAATTAAGAACAAGGTTAGTTTCTTCACATCTCTGCAAAACTTTATCAAGGTTTCGCAAGCAACTATCAAAAGAATTCCCATAGACGGAAAAATCATCCATGAATACCTCTACAATACTTTCACAAAAACCATGAAAAATAGCAGACATACATCTTTGAAAAGTAGCAGGAGCATTACATAAACCAAAAGGCATACGCCTATAAGCATAAGTTCCATAGGGACAAGTAAAGGTGGTTTTCTCTTGATCTTTAGCTTTAACAGCAATTTGTGAAAACCCAGAATAACCATCAAGAAAGCAAAAATGAGTATTTTTAGACAATCTTTCTAGCATTTGATCAATAAATGGTAAAGGGTAATGATCTTTCTTAGTAACTTTATTAACTTTTCGAAAATCAATGCACATTCTATACCCTACAACTACTCTTTGAGGGATGAGCTCATCATTATCATTAGGCACAACAGTCATTCCTCCTTTCTTGGGAACGCAATGCACAGGACTAACCCATCTACTATCAGCAATAGGATATATAATACCAGCTTCAAGAAGTCGTAATACCTCATTCCTTACCACTTCCTTCATCTTCGGAATTAGACGACGCTGATGTTCAACAACAGGCTTTGCATCATCTTCCATATTAATAGCATGTTGGCAAATAGAAGGAGAAATCCCTTTCAAATCATCAAGAGTATAGCCAATAGCTCCTCGGTGCTTCTTCAATATTTCCAATAACCTTTCTTCCTCAATCTCTGAAAGCTTAGAACTAATAATAACAGGATATATTTTCTTATCATCAATATGAGCATATTTAAGATTATCAGGTAAAGGCTTTAAATCAAAAACAGGATCTTCCTTTGGTGGCGGTGTTGTACCCAAATCTTCCACCGGTAAATCATGCTTGAGAATGGGTTGGCGAAGAAAAATTTCCTCGAGCTCATCTCTTTCTTTCCTGAAAACTTCACTCTCGCTATCCTCCAAATGTTGCTGCAAAGGATTGTTAGGAACAAGAACAATAGATGCACACTGCTCCATTTTAAAATCATTACTAGGCAAATCAGCTTTATAAGGAGTTTTAGTAAATTTAGAGAAGTTAAACTCATAAGATTCGCCAGCAAATTTAGTCAAAATTTTCTCTTTCTTGCAATCTATAATAGCTCCACAAGTATTTAGAAAAGGTCTACCAAAGATAATAGGACAATAATCGCTAGCAGCAGAACCAAGTACCAAAAAGTCAGCAGGATATTTAATCTTACCGCATAAAACTTCCACTTCTCGAACAATACCAATTGGAGAAATAGTTTCTCTATTAGCCAGCTGAATAACCACATCAATATCTTCAAGTTCACAAGAATCAATTTCGTGCATAATCTCCGTATAAAGCTCATACGGAATAGCACTAACACTTGCACCAATATCACATAATCCATAATAGCAATGATCACCAATTCTAACAGATAGCATAGGAACACTAGCTTGTTTGGGTTTATTAGGATGTGAAACAATATTAGAAGCATCTTCACAGAAAATAATATGACCATCCTCCACATTTTCAGTCACAGGATCTTTAACTATTGCAACAGCAGGTTCAACTTTTATTTGTTCTTCAGGTTCTACAGGTTTCTTTTCACTTTTATGAACCGCACTATTTATAACAGAGTACTCCTTCATTTTAGCAGGGAAAGGAGTTTTTTCAATATAAGCTTCAGGAATAACATGATCAGCAGTTTCAACTACAACGCATTTATTAATAGATGAATCAATTTTATCTTTATACGGTTCATGATACTTATCAAAATTCTTCTTAGGCAATTCATAATGAGAGGCAAAAGCTTTATAAAGATTTACAGCAACTTGAGAATCAAGACCATATGTAGCACTCATATTATGAAATTTATCAGTATCCATAAAAGCTTCAATGCATTTCTAATCATAAATTATACCTGATTCTCTATCCTTGTCGTTCTCCCAACCTTCAGTATTTTCCTGGATCCGATCAAGAAGGTCCCTTTTAAACTCTTCTTTGTTGCGTGTAAATGATCCAGAACAAGAAGTATCCAGCAAGGTCTTGTCTTGAAAAGAAAGTCTTGCATAGAAATTATCAATAATAACATTACCAGGAAGCTCATGAATGGGGCATTTGAGCATTAAAGACTTCAATCTCCCCCAAGCTTGGGCAATACTCTCTCCATCATGAGGCCAAAAATTATATATGCGATTCCGATCCTTGTGAATTTCACTTGGAGGATAGAACTTAGAATAAAACCGGGGCACAATATCATTCCATTCAAGAGAATCCCCATTATCCAGTAATTTATACCAATGCGCCGCTTTACCAGACAGCGATAAAGAGAATAGTTTCTTCCTCACTTCATCCATAGCAATACCTGCACATTTGAATAACCCGCATAATTCATGCAAAAACAGTAAATGATCACCGGGGTGGACAGTTCCATCCCCTTCATAGCGGTTATCCATAACACGTTCAATAATTTTCATAGGTATTTTATATGGTATCACTTCCTCACCTGGCGCCTCATCCACTACCGTTGCAGTAGTAGTAGATTTCCCAAATAAAAATTGAAGAGAAGATCTCTCCATAATGACTTATAGCAGCAGGTAGAAATAAAATCAGCACAACAATAAAGGTTTTCCTTACCAATTCCACTTACCAATAGCGCTTCACTCCCCGGCAACGGCGCCAGAAAATAGTCTTGATGACCCACAAGTATAGGGGGTGTATCGTAGTATCTTCGATAAGTAAGAATGTCGATCCCAACGAGGAGCAGAAGGTGTTGACAAGCAGTTTCGATGAAGGATTCACTGTAAATGCTCACAGACAAGTATTCAGGGGGTTTTGATGTAACAGTTGAATAAAGTACGAGTAAGTAAAGTGCGAGAGTAACAATTGCAGCGAGTGGCCCAATCCTTTTTAGCACAAAGGACAAGCCGGTTTGTTTACTTATAATGACCAAACGTTCTCGAGGACACACGGGATTTTAGTCTAGTGCTTTCGCTACATACGGCTAAATAATCTTCATTGTTATGATAAGTGTTGTGTGGGTGAACCTATGCTAATGTACCGCCCTTCCTAGGACTAATACATACTTGTGATTATACCCCTTGCAAGCATCCGCAACTACAAGAAAGTAATTAAGAATAAATCTAACCACAGCCTTAAACTCTGAGATCCTGCGATCCCTCCTGCATCGATATACCAACGGGGTTTAGGTTTGTCACTCCGGCAACCCCGCAATTAGCAAACGAATACAAGATGCATTCCCCTAGGCCCATAAATGGTGAAGTGTCATGTAGTCGACGTTCACATGACACCACTAGAAGAATAACACCACAACTTAAATATCATACCATTGAATATTACTCAACCATAGTTCACTACTAACATTTAGACTTCACCCATGTCCTCAAGAACTAAACGAACTACTCACGAGACATCATATGGAACATGATCAGAGGTGATATGATGATGAATAACAATCTGAACATAAACTTGGTTCAATGGTTTCACTCAATAGCATCAACAACAAGTAGAGATCGATACCGGGAGAGTTTCCCCTATCAAACAATCAAGATCAAACCCAAATTGCTATGGCGGTGACGGTGTCCAGCGGTGATGACGGCGGTGATGATGGTGAAGATGATGATGATGGTGATGGCGATGATGTCCAGCTCGATGATGGTGACGATGGCGTCGATTTCCCCCTCCCGGAGGGAATTTCCCCGGCGGATTCCTGCCCGCCGGAGAGCTCTTTTCTCTCTGGTGTTCTCCGCCCCGCAGAGGCGGCTGTAACTCTTCGCGAGGTACCCTCTGTGGCTTAGGTTTTCGGGACGAAGGATTTCGCGAAGAAAAGGAGGCGAAAGGGGTCGTGGGCCCCCCAAACCACATGGCGGCGCGGCCAGGGCCTGGGCCGCGCCGCCCTCGGGTGTGGGCCCACCAGGGTCCTCCTGGCCCCTCCTTCCGGCTTCCTTCGTCATCTTGAAAAATAGGATTTTGGTATAATTTCCTCCCACAGTTGATCTTCCGAAATATTGCGTTCGACGGTGCTTTTTCCAAAGAATCCACGGCTTCGTGCTTGATCCTCCAATAATGATGAAACATGCAAAATAGATGAAATAACATAAGTATTGTGTCCCAATATGAAATATATCAATGAATAACAGCAAATTATGATATAAAATAGTGATGCAAATTGGATGTATCAGTGGTAAGCATGGATCCTTCTTATATTAGTCTCTCTAAAATGAAGTTTTTGGGAGGTTTTTGAAATTTCCATGTTTGAAACCCAAAACCACTTCTCTTCATGCTGTTGACTTCATAAGATAGAGTTTAGGGTTAGGGGGTAGATACATGATTTGTCTTGTTTGAATATGTTTAGACCTTGTTTATCAACTTGAATGCTTACTATATGTGACATGAGAATACTATGTGCTTTGGTTTTAAATTTTTTTATTATTTTTAATTTTGATGCACATTTGAATCTTTGTCAAATCCTAGGTTTGACCAAGATTTAAACAAGTATAAAACATGAAAATGAAAAGGGAAGCATGTATCCTTGTTTAGACCATGTTTATCAACTTGAATGCTTACTATATGACATAAGAAGACTATATGCTTTTGTTTCTCATTTTTCTGATTTTTTTTGAATTTTAGGCCCATTTGAATCTTTTGGTCAAATCATAGGTGTTTAATTTGACACAGATTTAAACAAGTTTAAAATATGAAAATGAAAAGGTGGTAAGCATGGATCCTTCTTATATTAGTCTCTCTAAAATGAAGCTTTTGGGAGGTTTTTGAAATTTCCATGTTTGAAACCCAAAACCACTTCTCTTCATGCTGTTGACTTCATAAGATAGAGTTTAGGGGTTAGGGGTGTAGATACATGATTTGTCTTGTTTGAATATGTGTCTAGACCTTGTTTATCAACTTTAATGCTTACTATATGACATTAGAAAACTTTGTGCTTTAATTTGGTTTTTAATTTTTCTATTTTTTTTTTTGAATTTTGATGCACATTTTGAATCTTGGTCAAATCCTAGGTTTGACCAAGATTTAAACAAGTATAAAACATGAAATGAAAAGGGAAGCATGTATCCTTGTTTAGACCTTGTTTATCAACTTGAATGCTTACTATATGACATAAGAATACTATGTGCTTTGGTTTTCATTTTTTTGACCAAGATTTGAACATGTTTCAAAGATGAAAATAAAAGGTAAGCATGTATCCTTCTTAGTCACTCTAAAATGAAGCTTTTGGGAGGTTTTTGAAATTTCCATGTTTGAAACCCAAAACGACTTCTCTTCGTGCTTGACTTCATAATTAAGACAAAGTTTAATTATGTCTAGACCTTGTTTATCAACTTGAATGCCTTACTATATGACATAAGAAGACCATGCGCTTTGGTTTTTCATTTTTTTTAAATTTTTATGCCCATTTGAATCTCTTGGTCAAATCCTAGCTAGGTTTGACCAAGATTTAAACAAGTTTAACACATGAAAATGAAAAGGTAAGCTTGTATCCTTCTTAGTCACTCCAAAATGAAGCTTTTGGGAGGGTTTTTGAAATGTCCATGTTTGAAACCCAAAACAACTTCTCATCGTGCTTGACTTCATAAGACAGAGTTTAGGGTTAGGGGGTAGATACATGATTTTTGTGGTTTGAATATGTCAGACCTTGTTTATCACCTTGAATGCTTACTATATGACATAAGAAGACGACGTGCTTTTGTTTTTCATTTTTTTTTTGATTTTTTTGAATTTTTATGCCCATTTGAATCTTGGTCAAATCATAGGTTTGACCACGATTTAAACATGTTTAAAACATGAAAATGAAAAAGTAAGTTTGGATCCTTCTTAGTCACTCCAAAATGTACCAATTGATAGATGAGTTAACTTGGCTTCATGGAAAAAATAATGTCATGTAAATGAGTTAACTTGGCTTTCCTACCCTTGAATCCATAGGAGTAGTATAATAATCAACCGAGTTTTTAAACCAACAGGTCTGTCACTTACGTGTGGTGCCCATGCGTGAGGTCCCACACTTCAGTGAGCACAAGCCAAGTGCGGTAGGTACGCAAACTCATCAGGATGCGTACTGGAAGTCTCTGGGTCCTTCAGGATTCGGTTGTCCCTGTCACAAAAAAAAAATCTCATTCTCGGCCTCGCTCGACTCGCTCGCACCTCCTGCTCACTGACAAAACCTGCAGAACAGTCAACATCATCACCCGAAAAAGGGCAGACACCATAATTCTCTCCCTTCTTCTCTCCTTCCGAGTGATCCCTCTTCCTCCGAGTTTCACTCGACGGGCAAACACACGTGTGCTGCATAGTAATAATAAAAAAGTAGAAAAATCGACCTACGAATCTATGATTAAATAGGTTAATCTAGGGTTTTGCCCACTACTACAGATCAAGTTCAAAAATATCCAACTACTGGTTCGATTTCGGGCTACTAATATAAAATTAAATAAGTTGAACTAGCATTCCTCTAAAAAAATCATTTTGGTATGCATTGTTTTATACTTTTCATAGCTATAGTGCATCACAAATTCATGATTTCATGCTTTGCTTTGCCAATTTTGATTTTTTCTAACAACCTTCTCTTTGATTTCAAATTTAGGTCAAACTATTGGTGCCTGCTATGTGTTCTACTTGAATTGGTGTCTATTTTTCATTTTAATTTTGATTTTTTTCTGAATTTTTATGTCCATTTGATCTTGGTCAAATCCTAGGTTTAACCAAGATTTAAACAAGTTTATAACATGAAAATAAAAAGGTAAGCCTGCATCCTTCTTAGTCACTCAAAAATGAATCTTTTGGGAAGGTTTTTGAAAATTCCATGTTTGAAATCCAAAACGACTTCTCTTCGTGCTTGACTTCATAAGACAAAGTTTAGGGTTAGGGGTAGATACATGATTTTTTTCTGGTTTGAATATGTCTAGACCTTGTTTATCAACACTTGCGTGCTTATTATATGACGTAAGAAGGCTCTATGTTCTTTGGTTTTTCATTTTTTTGATTTTTTATGCCCATTTGAATCTTGGTCAAATCCTAGGTACGGTTTGACCAAGATTTGAACAAGTTTAAAACATGCAAATAAAAGGTAATCCCGACCTGGATCCTTTAGTCAATCTAAAATGAAGCTTTTGGGGGGTTCTTCAAATTTCCATGTTTGAAACCCAAATAAACCACTTCTCTTCATGCTTGACTTCGTAAGATAGAGTTTAGGGTTAGGGGTACATACGTACATGATTTTTCTAAGTATTTTTATGCCCATTTGAATCTTGGTCAAATCCTAAGTTTGACCAAGATTTGAACAAGTTTAAAACATGAAAATGAAAAGGTATGCATGGATCCTTCTTAGTCACTATAAAATGAAGCTTTTGGGAGGTTTTTGAAATTTCCATGTTTGAAACTCAAAACCACTTCTCTTCATCCTTGATCGACTTCATAAGACAGAGTTTAGGTTTAGGGGTAGATACATGATTTGTCTGGTTTGAAAATGTTTAGACCTTCTTTATCAACTTGAATGCTTACTATATGACATAAGAATACTATGTGCTTTGGTTTTCATTTTTTCTATTTTTATTGAATTTTTATGCCCATTTGATCTTGGTCAAATCCTAGGTTTAACCAAGATTTAATTAAACAAGTTTAAAACATGAAAATGAAAAGGTAAGCATGCATCGATCCTTCTTAGTCACTCCAAAGTGAAGCTTTTGGGAAGTTTTTGAAATTTCCATGTTTGAAACCCAAAACGACTTCTCTTCGTGCTTGATCGACACTTCAGAAGACAAAGTTTAGGGTTAGGGGTAGATATATGATCGATTTCTCTGGTTTGAATATGTCTATACCATGTTTATCAACTTGAGTGCTTACTATATGACATAAGAAGGCTATATATGTGCTTTGGTTTTTCATTTTTTTTTTGAATTTTTATGCCCATTTGAATCTTGGTCAAATCCTAAGTTTGACCAAGATTTGAACAAGTTTAAAACATGAAAATGAAAACGGTGAGCCTGGATCCTTCTAAGTCACTCTAAAATGAAGCTTTTGGGAGGTTTTTGAAATATCCATGTTTGAAACCCAAAACCACTTCTCTTCATGCTTGACTTTACAAGACAGAGTTTATGGTTAGGGGGTAGATACATGATTCGTCTGTTTTAAATATTTCTAGACCTTGTTTATCAACTCGAATGTCTTACTATATGACATAAGAAGACCATGCGCTTTGGTTTTTTTTTTGAATTCTTATGCCCATTTGAATCTCTTGGTCAAATCCTAGCTAGGTTTGACCAAGATTTAAACAAGTTTAACACATGAAAATGAAAAGTCAGCTTGTATCCTTCTTATTCACTCTAAAATGAAGCTTTTGGGAGGTTTTTTAAATTTCCATGTTTGAAACACAAAACCACTTATGTTCATGCTTGACTTCATAAGACAGAGTTTAGGGTTAGGGGGTAGATACATGATTTGTCTTGTTTGAATATGTTTAGACCTTGTTTATCAACTTGAATTCTTACTATATGTGACATGAGAATACTATGTGCTTTGGTTTTAATTTTTTTGATTTTTTTAAATTTTGATGCACATTTGAATCTTTGTCAAATCCTAGGTTTGACCAAGATTTAAACAAGTATAAAACATGAAAATGAAAAGGGAAGCATGTATCCTTGTTTAGACCATGTTTATCAACTTGAATGCTTACTATATGACATAAGAAGACTATATGCTTTTGTTTCTCATTTTTCTGATTTTTTTTTGAATTTTATGCCCATTTGAATCTTTTGGTCAAATCATAGGTGTTTAATTTGATACAGATTTAAACAAGTTTAAAATATGAAAATGAAAAGGTGGTAAGCATGGATCCTTCTTATATTAGTCACTCTAAAATGAAGCTTTTGGGAGGTTTTTGAAATTTCCATGTTTGAAACCCAAAACCACTTCTCTTCATGCTGTTGACTTCATAAGATAGAGTTTAGGGTTTAGGGGTGTAGATACATGATTTGTCTTGTTTGAATATGTGTCTAGACCTTGTTTATCAACTTTAATGCTTACTATATGACATAAGAAAACTTTGTGCTTTAATTTGGTTTTTAATTTTTCTATTTTTTTTTGAATTTTGATGCACATTTTGAATCTTGGTCAAATCCTAGGTTAGACCAAGATTTAAACAAGTATAAAACATGAAAATGAAAAGGGAAGCATGTATCCTTGTTTAGACATTGTTTATCAACTTGAATGCTTACTATATGACATAAGAATACTATGTGCTTTGGTTTTCATTTTTTTGACCAAGATTTGAACATGTTTCAAAGATGAAAATAAAAGGTAAGCATGGATCCTTCTTAGTCACTCTAAAATGAAGCTTTTGGGAGGTTTTTGAATCCATGTTTGAAACCCAAAACGACTTCTCTTCGTGCTTGACTTCATAATTAAGACAAAGTTTAATTATGTCTAGACCTTGTTTATCAACTTGAATGCCTTACTATATGACATAAGAAGACCATGCGCTTTGGTTTTTTATTTTTTATAAATTTTTACGCCCATTTGAATCTCTTGGTCAAATCCTAGCTAGGTTTGACCAAGATTTAAACAAGTTTAACACATGAAAATGAAAAGGTAAGCTTGTATCCTTCTTAGTCACTCCAAAATGAATCTTTTGGGAGGGTTTTTGAAATGTCCATGTTTGAAACCCAAAACAACTTCTCATCGTGCTTGACTTCATAAGACAGAGTTTAGGGTTAGGGGGTAGATACATGATTTTTGTGGTTTGAATATGTCAGACCTTGTTTATCACCTTGAATGCTTACTATATGACATAAGAAGACGATGTGCTTTTGTTTTTCATTTTTTTTTTGATTTTTTTTGAATTTTTATGCCCATTTGAATCTTGGTCAAATCATAGGTTTGACCACGATTTAAACATGTTTAAAACATGAAAATGAAAAATTAAGTTTGGATCCTTCTTAGTCACTCCAAAATGTACCAATTGATAGATGAGTTAACTTGGCTTCATGGAAAAAATAATGTCATGTAAATGAGTTAACTTGGCTTTCCTACCCTTGAATCCATAGGAGTAGTATAATAATCAACCGAGTTTTTAAACCAACAGGTCTGTCACTTACGTGTGGTGCCCGTGCGTGAGGTCCCACACTTCAGTGAGCACAAGCCAAGTGCGGTAGGTACACAAACTCATTAGGATGCGTACTGGAAGTCTCTGGGTCCTTCAGGATTCAGTTGTCCCTCTCACAAATTTTTTTTTATCTCATTCTCGGCCTCGCTCGACTCGCTCGCACCTCCTGCTCACTGACAAAACCTGCAGAACAGTCAACATCATCACCCGAAAAAGGGCAGACACCATAATTCTCTCCCTTCTTCTCTCCTTCCGAGTGATCCCTCTTCCTCCGAGTTTCACTCGACGGGCAAACACACATGTGCTGCATAGTAATAATAAAAAAGTAGAAAAATCGACCTACGAATCTATGATTAAATAGGTCAATCTAGGGTTTTGCCCACTACTACAGATCAAGTTCAAAAATATCCAACTATTGGTTCGATTTCGGGCTACTAATATAAAATTAAATAAGTTGAACTAGCATTCCTCTAAAAAAATCATTTTGGTATGCATTGTTTTATACTTTTCATAGCTATAGTGCATCACAAATTCATGATTTCATGCTTTGCTTTGCCAATTTCGATTTTTTCTAACAACCTTCTCTTTGATTTCAAATTTAGGTCAAACTATTGGTGCCTGCTATGTGTTCTACTTGAATTGGTATCTGTTTTTCATTTTTTTTTTGATTTTTTTCTGAATTTTTATGTCCATTTGATCTTGGTCAAATCCTAGGTTTAACCAAGATTTAAACAAGTTTATAAAATGAAAATAAAAAGGTAAGCCTGCATCCTTCTTAGTCACTCAAAAATGAATCTTTTGGGAAGGTTTTTGAAAATTCCATGTTTGAAATCCAAAACGACTTCTCTTCGTGCTTGACTTCATAAGACAAAGTTTAGGGTTAGGGGTAGATACATGATTTTTTCTGGTTTGAATATGTCTAGACCTTGATTATCAACACTTGTGTGCTTACTATATGACGTAAGAAGGCTCTATGTTCTTTGGTTTTTCATTTTTTTTGAATTTTTATGCCCATTTGAATCTTGGTCAAATCCTAGGTACGGTTTGACCAAGATTTGAACAATTTTAAAACATGCAAATAAAAGGTAATCCTGACCTGGATCCTTTAGTCAATCTAAAATGAAGCTTTTGGGGGGTTCTTCAAATTTCCATGTTTGAAACCCAAATAAACCACTTCTCTTCATGCTTGACTTCATAAGATAGAGTTTAGGGTTAGGGGTACATACGTACATGATTTTTCTAAGTATTTTTATGCCCATTTGAATCTTGGTCAAATCCTAAGTTTGACCAAGATTTGAACAAGTTTAAAACATGAAAATTAAAAGGTATGCATGGATCCTTCTTAGTCACTATAAAATGAAGCTTTTGGGAGGTTTTTAAAATTTCCATGTTTGAAACCCAAAACCACTTCTTTTCATCCTTGATCGACTTCATAAGACAGAGTTTAGGTTTAGGGGTACATACATGATTTGTCTGGTTTGAAAATGTTTAGACCTTCTTTATCAACTTGAATGCTTACTATATGACATAAGAATACTATGTGCTTTGGTTTTCATTTTTTCTATTTTTACTGAATTTTTATGCCCATTTGATCTTGGTCAAATCCTAGGTTTAACCAAGATTTAATTAAACATGTTTAAAACACGAAAATGAAAAGGTAAGCATGCATCGATCCTTCTTAGTCACTCCAAAGTGAAGCTTTTGGGAAGTTTTTGAAATTTCCATGTTTGAAACCCAAAACGACTTCTCTTCGTGCTTGATCGACACTTCAGAAGACAAAGTTTAGGGTTAGGGGTAGATATATGATCGATTTCTCTGGTTTGAATATGTCTATACCATGTTTATCAACTTGAGTGCTTACTATATGACATAAGAAGGCTATATATGTGCTTTGGTTTTTCATTTATTTTTTTTGAATTTTTATGCCCATTTGAATCTTGGTCAAATCCTAAGTTTGACCAAGATTTGAACAAGTTTAAAACATGAAAATGAAAAGGGTAAGCCTGGATCCTTCTTAGTCACTCTAAAATGAATCTTTTGGGAGGTTTTTGAAATTTCCATGTTTGAAACCCAAAACCACATCTCTTCATGCTTGACTTTACAAGACAGAGTTTATGGTTAGGGGGTAGATACATGATTCATCTGTTTTAAATATTTCTAGACCTTGTTTATCAACTCGAATGTCTTACTATATGACATAAGAAGACCATGCGCTTTGGTTTTTTTTTTTGAATTCTTATGCCCATTTGAATCTCTTGGTCAAATCCTAGCTAGGTTTGACCAAGATTTAAACAAGTTTAACACATGAAAATGAAAAGTCAGCTTGTATCCTTCTTAGTCACTCTAAAATGAAGCTTTTGGGAGGTTTTTGAAATTTCCATGTTTGAAACACAAAACCACTTCTGTTCATGCTTGACTTCATAAGACATAGTTTAGGGTTAGCGGGTAGATACATGATTTGTCTTGTTTGAATATGTTTAGACCTTGTTTATCAACTTGAATGCTTACTATATGTGACATGAGAATACTATGTGCTTTGGTTTTAAATTTTTAAATTTTTTTTAATTTTGATGCACATTTGAATCTTTGTCAAATCCTAGGTTTGACCAAGATTTAAACAAGTATAAAACATGAAAATGAAAAGGGAAGCATGTATCCTTGTTTAGACCATGTTTATCAACTTGAATGCTTACTATATGACATAAGAAGACTATATGCTTTTGTTTCTCATTTTTCTGATTTTTTTTGAATTTTATGCCCATTTGAATCTTTTGGGCAAATCATAGGTGTTTAATTTGACACAGATTTAAACAAGTTTAAAATATGAAAATGAAAAGGTGGTAAGCATGGATCCTTCTTATATTAGTCACTCTAAAATGAAGCTTTTGGGAGGTTTTTGAAATTTCCATGTTTGAAACCCAAAACCACTTCTCTTCATGTTGTTGACTTCATAAGATAGAGTTTAGGGGTTAGGGGTGTAGATACATGATTTGTCTTGCTTCAATATGTGTCTAGACCTTGTTTATCAACTTTAATGCTTATTATATGACATAAGAAAACTTTGTGCTTTAATTTGGTTTTTAATTTTTCTAATTTTTTTTGAATTTTGATGCACATTTTGAATCTTGGTCAGATCCTAGGTTTGACCAAGATTTAAACAAGTATAAAACATGAAAATGAAAAGGGAAGCATGTATCCTTGTTTGGACCTTGTTTATCAACTTGAATGCTTACTATATGACATAAGAATACTATGTGCTTTGGTTTTCATTTTTTTGACCAAGATTTGAACATGTTTCAAAGATGAAAATAAAAGGTAAGCATGGATCCTTCTTAGTCACTCTAAAATGAAGCTTTTGGGAGGTTTTTTAAATTTCCATGTTTGAAACACAAAACGACTTCTCTTCGTGCTTGACTTCATAATTAAGACAAAGTTTAATTATGTCTAGACCTTGTTTATCAACTTGAATGCCTTACTATATGACATAAGAAGACCATGCGCTTTGGTTTTTCATTTTTTTTAAATTTTTACGCCCATTTGAATCTCTTGGTCAAATCCTAGCTAGGTTTGACCAAGATTTAAACAAGTTTAACACATGAAAATGAAAAGGTAAGCTTGTATCCTTCTTAGTCACTCCAAAATGAAGCTTTTGGGAGGGTTTTTGAAATGTCCATGTTTGAAACCCAAAACAACTTCTCATCGTGCTTGACTTCATCATACAGAGTTTAGGGTTAGGGGGTAGATACATGATTTTTGTGGTTTGAATATGTCAGACCTTGTTTATCACCTTGAATGCTTACTATATGACATAAGAAGACGATGTGCTTTTGTTTTTCATTTTTTTTGATTTTTTTGAATTTTTATGCCCATTTGAATCTTGGTCAAATTATAGGTTTGACCATGATTTAAACATGTTTAAAACATGAAAATGAAAAAGTAAGTTTGGATCCTTCTTAGTCACTCCAAAATGTACCAATTGATAGATGAGTTAACTTGGCTTCATGGAAAAAATAATGTCATGTAAATGAGTTAACTTGGCTTTCCTACCCTTGAATCCATAGGAGTAGTATAATAATCAACCGAGTTTTTAAACCAATAGGTCTGTCACTTACGTGTGGTGCCCATGCGTGAGGTGATACGTCTCCGACGTATCGATAATTTCTTATGTTCCATGCCACATTATTGATGTTATCTACATGTTTTATGCACACTTTATGTCATATTCGTGCATTTTCTAGAACTAACCTATTAACAAGATGCCGAAGTGCCGCTGTCAAGTCATGCTGTTTTTGGTTTCAGAAATCCTAGTAAGGAAATATTCTCGGAATTGGAGGAAATCAAAGCCCAGGGGCCTATTTTTCCACGAAGCTTCCAGAAGTCCAAAGATGAGACGAAGAGGGGCCACGGGGTGGCCAAACCCTAGGGCGGCGCGGCCCCACCCCTGGCCACGCCGGCCTATGGTGTGGGTCCCCCGTGCCGCCTCTTGACTTGCCCTTCCGCCTACTTAAAGCCTCCGTGACGAAACCCCCAGTACCGAGAGCCACGATACGGAAAACCTTCCAGAGACGCCGCCAACGCCGATCCCATCTCGGGGGATCCAGGAGATCGCCTCCGGCACCCTGCCAGAGAGGGGAATCATCTCCCGGAGGACTCTACGCCGCCATGGTCGCCTCCGGTGTGATGTGTGAGTAGTCTACCCCTGGACTATGGGTCCATAGCAGTAGCTAGATGGTTGTCTTCTCCCCATTGTGCTATCATTGTCGGATCTTGTGAGCTGCCTAACATGATCAAGATCATCTATCTGTAATTCTATATGTTGCGTTTGTTGGGATCCGATGAATAGAGAATACTTGTTATGTTGATTATCAAAGTTATATCTACGTGTTGTTTATGATCTTGCATGCTTTCCGTTACTAGTAGATGCTCTGGCCAAGTAGATGCTTGTAACTCCAAGAGGGAGTACTTATGCTCGATAGTGGGTTCATGCCTCGCATTGACACCGGGACAAAGGATGTAAAGTTCTAAGGTTGTGTTGTGCTGTTGCCACTAGGGATAAAACATTGATGCTATGTCTAAGGATGTAGTTGTTGATTACATTACGCACCATACTTAATGCAATTGTCTGTTGCTTTGCAACTTAATACTGGAGGGGGTTCGGATGATAACCTGAAGGTGGACTTTTTAGGCATAGATGCAGTTGGATGGCGGTCTATGTACTTTGTCGTAATGCCCAATTAAATCTCACTATACTCATCATGATATGAATGTGCATGGTCATGCTCTCTTTATTTGTCAATTGCCCAACTGTAATTTGTTCACCCAACATGCTGTTTGTCTTATGGGAGAGACACCTCTAGTGAACTGTGGACCCCGGTCCAATTCTCTTTACTGAAATACAATCTACTGCAATACTTGTTCTACTGTTTTCTGCAAACAATCATCTTCCACACAATACGGTTAATCCTTTGTTACAGCAAGCCGGTGAGATTGACAACCTCACTGTTTCGTTGGGGCAAAGTACTTTGGTTGTGTTGGGCAGGTTCCACGTTGGCGCCGGAATCCCTGGTGTTGCGCTACACTACATCCCGCCGCCATCAACCTTCAACGTGCTTCTTGGCTCCTCCTGGTTCGATAAACCTTGGTTTCTTTCTGAGGGAAAACTTGCTGCTGTGCGCATCATACCTTCCTCTTGGGGTTCCCAACGAACGTGTGAGTTACACGCCATCAAGAATATTTTCTGGCGCCGTTGCCGGGGAGATCAAGACACGCTGCAAGGGGAGTCTCCACTTCTCAATCTCTTTACTTTGTTTTTGTCTTGCTTAGTTTTATTTACTATTTTGTTTGCTGCACTAAATCAAAATACAAAAAAAATTAGTTGCTAGTTTTACTTTATTTGCTATCTTGTTTGCTATATTAAAAACACAAAAAAATTAGTTACTTGCATTTACTTTACTTATTTCATAATGTTTCCTCCTAAGTTTGTTCTTAAAGATGTACCGGTAGGTCGAGGGTCTATCCTCGGGAAAGACAATATAGAAGATTTTTTCACTCATATTAGTACGGTCAAAGATTTTGAAGATAGACACTTGGCAGAACTTGCCCCCACTTATGAAATTGCTGTTGCTTCTTTAGTACACGCATTAGAAGCTAGATTTTTTAATCTTAATCCTGTGATTCAACATATGTTTCTTACACTCAGTGATATGGAAGAAGGAGAAAAGAAAGATTTTGTATTAGAAACCCTTTTTAAAGAATTTGGGGGAATAGCGAGAGAAGCTAGAAAAGTTTTCACTAAATATAATATGCTAGGTTCTTATACCAACTTTGCCAGTATCCTTGAGAAGATGGAAAAGGATAGACAAAAGTACACTAATAAAGTTAATTATGAGGGGGATATTAAAACATCAATACCTTGCAAGCTCTTGGGAATGTGTGAGGCACTAGAAAAGAATTTTGATTGGATTGTTCCTGAAGATTTGTTTGATGAGAGTAGCAAGCCCAAGACTAATGAAAAGGGAGCCTCTGAAACTCACATAGAAAAGATAATATGCATAGTTGAGAACACTCCGCACCCCGCTGAGAATGCACCACCCTTTGATAATACTTGATGCACACTTTCTGCGCCTAGCTGAAAGGCGTTAAAGAAAAGCGCTTATGGGAGACAACCCATGTTTTTACATACAGTACTTTGTTTTTATTTTGTGTCTTGGAAGTTGTTTACTACTGTAGCAACCTCTCCTTATCTTAGTTTTGTGTTTTGTTGTGCCAAGTTAAGCCGTTGATAGAAAAGTAAGTACTAGATTTGGATTACTGCACAGTTCCAGATTTCTTTGCTGTCACGAATCTGGGTACACCTCCCTGTAGGTAGCTCAGAAAATTAAGCCAATTTACGTGCATGATCCTCAGATATGTACGCAACTTTCATTCAATTTGAGCATTTTCATTTGAGCAAGTCTGGTGCCATTTTAAAATTCGTCAATATGAACTGTTCTGTTTTGACAGATTCTGTCTTTTATTTCGCATTGCCTCTTTTGCTATGTTGGATGAATTTATTTGATCCACTAATGTCCAGTAGCATTATGCAATGTCCAGAAGTGTTAAGAATGATTGTGTCACCTCTGAATATGTCAATTTATATTGTGCACTAACCCTCTAATGAGTTGTTTCGAGTTTGGTGTGGAGGAAGTTTTCAAGGATCAAGAGAGGAGTATGATGCAACATGATCAAGGAGAGTGAAAGCTCTAAGCTTGGGGATGCCCCGGTGGTTCACCCCTGCATATATTAAGAAGACTCAAGCGTCTAAGCTTGGGGATGCCCAAGGCATCCCCTTCTTCATCGAAAACATTATCAGGTTCCTCCCCTGAAACTATATTTTTATTCCATCACATCTTATGTGCTTTTTCTTGGAGCGTCGGTTTGTTTTTGTTTTTTGTTTTGTTTGAATAAAATGGATCCTAGCATTCACTTTATGGGAGAGAGACACGCTCCGCTGTAGCATATGGACAAGTATGTCCTTGGTTTCTACTCATAGTATTCATGGCGAAGTTTCTCCTTCGTTAAATTGTTATATGGTTGGAATTGGAAAATGATACATGTAGTAATTGCTATTAATGTCTTGGGTAATGTGATACTTGGCAATTGTTGTGCTCATGTTTAAGCTCTTGCATCATATGCTTTGCACCCATTAATGAAGAAATACATAGAGCATGCTAAAATTTGGTTTGCATATTTGGTTTCTCTAAAGTCTAGATAATTTCTAGTATTGAGTTTGAACAACAAGGAAGACGGTGTAGAGTCTTATAACGTTTTCAATATGTCTTTTATGTGAGTTTTGCTGCACCGATTCATCCTTGTGTTTGTTTCAAATAAGCCTTGCTAGCCTAAACCTTGTATCGAGAGGGAATACTTCTCATGCATCCAAAATACTTGAGCCAACCACTATGCCATTTGTGTCCACCATACCTACCTACTACATGGTATTTTCCGCCATTCCAAAGTAAATTGCTTGAGTGCTACCTTTAAAATTCCATCATTCACCTTTGCAATATATAGCTCATGGGACAAATAGCTTAAAAACTATTGTGGTATTGAATATGTAATTATGCACTTTATCTCTTATTAAGTTGCTTGTTGTGCGATAACCATGTTCACTGGGGACGCCATCAACTATTCATTGTTGAATTTCATGTGAGTTGGTATGCATGTCCGTCTTGTCTGAAGTAAGAGAGATCTACCACCTTATGGTTAAGCATGCATATGTTAGAGAAGAACATTGGGCCGCTAACTAAAGCCATGATCCATGGTGGAAGTTTCAGTTTTGGACATATATCCTCAATCTCAAATGAGAAAATTATTAATTGTTGTTACATGCTTATGCATAAAAGAGGAGTCCATTATCTGTTGTCTATGTTGTCCCGGTATGGATGTCTAAGTTGAAGAATAATCAATAGCGAGAAATCCAATGCGAGCTTTCTCCTTAGACCTTTGTACAGGCGGCATAGAGGTACCCCTTTGTGACACTTGGTAAAAACAGTGCATTGTGATGATCCGGTAGTCCAAGCTAATTAGGACAAGGTGCAGGCACTATTAGTACACTATGCATGAGGCTTGCAACTTATAAGATATAATTTACATGATGCATATGCTTTATTACTACCGTTGACAAAATTGTTTCATGTTTCCAAAATCAAAGCTCTAGCACAAATATAGCAATCGATGCTTTTCCTCTATGGAGGACCATTCTTTTACTTTCAATGTTGAGTCAGTTCACCTATTTCTCTCCACCTCAAGAAGCAAACACTTGTGTGAACTATGCATTGATTCCTACATACTTGCTTATTGCACTTATTATATTACTCTATGTTGACAATATCCATGAGATATACATGTTACAAGTTGAAAGCAACCGCTGAAACTTAATCTTCTTTTGTGTTGCTTCAATGCCTTTACTTTGAATTATTGCTTTATGAGTTAACTCTTATGCAAGACTTATTGATGCTTGTCTTGAAGTGCTATTCATGAAAAGTCTTTGCTTTATGATTCACTTGTTTACTCATGTCATATATATTGTTGTTTTGATCGCTACATTCACTACATATGCTTTACAAATAGTATGATCAAGATTATGATGGCATGTCACTCCAGAAATTATCTGTGTTATCGTTTTACCTGCTCGGAACGAGCAGAACTAAGCTTGGGGATGCTGATACGTCTCCGACGTATCGATAATTTCTTATGTTCCATGCCACATTATTGATGTTATCTACATGTTTTATGCACACTTTATGTCATATTCGTGCATTTTCTGGAACTAACCTATTAACAAGATGCCGAAGTGCCAGTTGCTGTTTTCTGCTGTTTTTGGTTTCAGAAATCCTAGTAAGGAAATATTCTCGGAATTGGACGAAATCAAAGCCCAGGGGCCTATTTTTCCACGAAGCTTCCAGAAGTCCGAAGATGAGACGAAGAGGGGCCACGGGGTGGCCAAACCCTAGGGCGGCGCGGCCCCACCCCTGGCCGCGCCGGCCTATGGTGTGGGTCCCCCGTGCCGCCTCTTGACTTGCCCTTCCGCCTACTTAAAGCCTCCGTGACGAAACCCCCAGTACCGAGAGCCACGATACGGAAAACCTTCCAGAGACGCCGCCAACGCCGATCCCATCTCGGGGGATCCAGGAGATCGCCTCCGGCACCCTGCCAGAGAGGGGAATCATCTCCCGGAGGACTCTACGCCGCCATGGTCTCCTCTGGTGTGATGTGTGAGTAGTCGACCCCTGGACTATGGGTCCATAGCAGTAGCTAGATGGTTGTCTTCTCCCCATTGTGCTATCATTGTCGGATCTTGTGAGCTGCCTAACATGATCAAGATCATCTATCTGTAATTCTATATGTTGCGTTTGTTGGGATCCGATGAATAGAGAATACTTGTTATGTTGATTATCAAAGTTATATCTACGTGTTGTTTATGATCTTGCATGCTTTCCGTTACTAGTAGATGCTCTGGCCAAGTAGATGCGTGTAACTCCAAGAGGGAGTACTTATGCTCGATAGTGGGTTCATGCCTGCATTGACACTGGGACAAAGGATGAAAGTTCTAAGGTTGTGTTGTGCTGTTGCCACTAGGGATAAAACATTGATGCTATGTCTAAGGATGTAGTTGTTGATTACATTACGCACCATACTTAATGCAATTGTCTATTGCTTTGCAACTTAATACTGGAGGGGGTTCGGATGATAACCTGAAGGTGGACTTTTTAGGCATAGATGCAGTTGGATGGCGGTCTATGTACTTTGTCGTAATGCCCAATTAAATCTCACTATACTCATCATGATATGTATGTGCATGGTCATGCTCTCTTTATTTGTCAATTGCCCAACTGTAATTTGTTCACCCAACATGCTGTTTGTCTTATGGGAGAGACACCTCTAGTGAACTGTGGACCCCGGTCCAATTCTCTTTACTGAAATACAATCTACTGCAATACTTGTTCTACTGTTTTCTGCAAACAATCATCTTCCACACAATACGGTTAATCCTTTGTTACAGCAAGCCGGTGAGATTGACAACCTCACTGTTTCGTTGGGGCAAAGTACTTTGGTTGTGTTGTGCAGGTTCCACGTTGGCGCCGGAATCCCTGGTGTTGCGCCGCACTACATCCCGCCGCCATCAACCTTCAACGTGCTTCTTGGCTCCTCCTGGTTCGATAAACCTTGGTTTCTTTCTGAGGGAAAACTTGCTGCTGTGCGCATCATACCTTCCTCTTGGGGTTCCCAACGAACGTGTGAGTTACACGCCATCATGAGGTCCCACACTTCAGTGAGCACAAGCCAAGTGCGGTAGGTACGCAAACTCATCAGGATGCGTACTGGAAGTCTCTGGGTCCTTCAGGATTCGGTTGTCCCTCTCACAAAAAAAATTATCTCATTCTCGGCCTCGCTCGACTCGCTCGCTCGCACCTCCTGCTCACTGACAAAACCTGCAGAACAGTCAACATCATCACCCGAAAAAGGGCAGACACCATAATTCTCTCCCTTCTTCTCTCCTTCCGAGTGATCCCTCTTCCTCCGAGTTTCACTCGACGGGTAAACACACGTGTGCTGCATAGTAATAATAAAAAAGTAGAAAAATCGACCTACGAATCTATGATTAAATAGGTTAATCTAGGGTTTTGCCCACTACTACAGATCAAGTTCAAAAATATCCAACTACTGGTTCGATTTCGGGCTACTAATATAAAATTAAATAAGTTGAACTAGCATTCCTCTAAAAAAATCATTTTGGTATGCATTGTTTTATACTTTTCATAGCTATAGTGCATCACAAATTCATGATTTCATGCTTTGCTTTGCCAATTTCGATTTTTTCTAACAATTAACCTTCTCTTTGATTTCAAATTTAGGTCAAACTATTGGTGCCTGCTATGTGTTCTACTTGAATTGGTATCTGTTTTTCATTTTTTTTTTGATTTTTTTCTGAATTTTTATGTCCATTTGATCTTGGTCAAATCCTAGGTTTAACCAAGATTTAAACAAGTTTATAACATGAAAATAAAAAGGTAAGCCTGCATCCTTCTTAGTCACTCAAAAATGAATCTTTTGGGAAGGTTTTTGAAAATTCCATGTTTGAAATCCAAAACGACTTCTCTTCGTGCTTGACTTCATAAGACAAAGTTTAGGGTTAGGGGTAGATACATGATTTTTTTCTGGTTTGAATATGTCTAGACCTTGTTTATCAACACTTGCGTGCTTACTATATGACGTAAGAAGGCTCTATGTTCTTTGGTTTTTCATTTTTTTTGAATTTTTATGCCCATTTGAATCTTGGTCAAATCCTAGGTACGGTTTGACCAAGATTTGAACAAGTTTAAAACATGCAAATAAAAGGTAATCCCGACCTGGATCCTTTAGTCAATCTAAAATGAAGCTTTTGGGGGGTTCTTCAAATTTCCAAGTTTGAAACCCAAATAAACCACTTCTCTTCATGCTTGACTTCGTAAGATAGAGTTTAGGGTTAGGGGTACATACGTACATGATTTTTCTAAGTATTTTTATGCCCATTTGAATCTTGGTCAAATCCTAAGTTTGACCAAGATTTGAACAAGTTTAAAACATGAAAATGAAAAGGTATGCATGGATCCTTCTTAGTCACTATAAAATGAAGCTTTTGGGAGGTTTTTGAAATTTCCATGTTTGAAACCCAAAACCACTTCTCTTCATCCTTGATCGACTTCATAAGACAGAGTTTAGGTTTAGGGGTAGATACATGATTTATCTGGTTTGAAAATGTTTAGACCTTCTTTATCAACTTGAATGCTTACTATATGACATAAGAATACTATGTGCTTTGGTTTTCATTTTTTCTGTTTTTACTGAATTTTTATGCCCATTTGATCTTAGTCAAATCCTAGGTTTAACCAAGATTTAATTAAACAAGTTTAAAACATGAAAATGAAAAGGTAAGCATGCATCGATCCTTCTTAGTCACTCCAAAGTGAATCTTTTGGGAAGTTTTTGAAATTTCCATGTTTGAAACCCAAAACGACTTCTCTTCGTGCTTGATCGACACTTCAGAAGACAAAGTTTAGGGTTAGGGGTAGATATATGATCGATTTCTCTGGTTTGAATATATCTATACCATGTTTATCAACTTGAGTGCTTACTATATGACATAAGAAGGCTATATATGTGCTTTGGTTTTTCATTTTTTTTTTGAATTTTTATGCCCATTTGAATCTTGGTCAAATCCTAAGTTTGACCAAGATTTGAACAAGTTTAAAACATGAAAATGAAAAGGGTAAGCCTGGATCCTTCTTAGTCACTCTAAAATGAAGCTTTTGGGAGGTTTTTGAAATTTCCATGTTTGAAACCCAAAACCACGTCTCTTCATGCTTGACTTTACAAGACAGAGTTTATGTTTAGGGGTAGATACATGATTCGTCTGTTTTAAATATTTCTAGACCTTGTTGATCAACTCGAATGTCTTACTATATGACATAAGAAGACCATGCGCTTTGGTTTTTTTTTGAATTCTTATGCCCATTTGAATCTTTTGGTCAAATCCTAGCTAGGTTTGACCAAGATTTAAACAAGTTAAACACATGAAAATGAAAAGTCAGCTTGTATCCTTCTTAGTCACTCTAAAATGAAGCTTTTGGGGGGTCTTTGAAATTTCCATGTTTGAAACACAAAACCACTTCTGTTCATGCTTGACTTCATAAGACAGAGTTTAGGGTTAGGGGGTAGATACATGATTTGTCTTGTTTGAATATGTTTAGACCTTGTTTATCAACTTGAATGCTTACTATATGTGACATGAGAATACTATGTGCTTTGGTTTTAATTTTTTTGATTTTTTTTAATTTTGATGCACATTTGAATCTTTGTCAAATTCTAGGTTTGACCAAGATTTAAACAAGTATAAAACATGAAAATGAAAAGGGAAGCATGTATCCTTGTTTAGACCATGTTTGTCAACTTGAATGCTTATTATATGACATAAGAAGACTATATGCTTTTGTTTCTCATTTTTCTGATTTTTTTGAATTTTATGCCCATTTGAATCTTTTGGTCAAATCATAGGGGTTTAATTTGACACAGATTTAAACAAGTTTAAAATATGAAAATGAAAAGGTGGTAAGCATGGATCCTTCTTATATTAGTCACTCTAAAATGAAGCTTTTGGGAGGTTTTTGAAATTTCCATGTTTGAAACCCAAAACCACTTCTCTTCATGCTGTTGACTTCATAAGATAGAGTTTAGGGGTTAGGGGTGTAGATACATGATTTGTCTAGTTTGAATAAGTGTCTAGACCTTGTTTATCAACTTTAATGCTTACTATATGACATAAGAAAACTTTGTGCTTTAATTTGGTTTTTAATTTTTCTAATTTTTTTTTATTTTGATGCACATTTTGAATCTTGGTCAAATCCTAGGTTTGACCAAGATTTAAACAAGTATAAAATGTGAAAATGAAAAGGGAAGCATGTATCCTTGTTTAGACCTTGTTTATCAACTTGAATGCTTACTATATGACATAAGAATACTATGTGCTTTGGTTTTTCATTTTTTTTTTGACCAAGATTTGAACATGTTTCAAAGATGAAAATAAAAGGTAAGCATGGATCCTTCTTAGTCACTCTAAAATGAAGCTTTTGGGAGGTTTTTGAAATTTCCATGTTTGAAACACAAAACGACTTCTCTTCGTGCTTGACTTCATAATTAAGACAAAGTTTAATTATGTCTAGACCTTGTTTATCAACTTGAATGCCTTACTATATGACATAAGAAGACCATGCGCTTTGGTTTTTCATTTTTTTAAATTTTTACGCCCATTTGAATCTCTTGGTCAAATCGTAGCTAGGTTTGACCAAGATTTAAACAAGTTTAACACATGAAAATGAAAAGGTAAGCTTGTATCCTTCTTAGTCACTCCAAAATGAAGCTTTTGGGAGGGTTTTTGAAATGTCCATGTTTGAAACCCAAAACAACTTCTCATCGTGCTTGACTTCATAAGACAGAGTTTAGGGTTAGGGGGTAGATACATGATTTTTGTGGTTTGAATATGTCAGACCTTGTTTATCACCTTGAATGCTTACTATATGACATAAGAAGACGATGTGCTTTTGTTTTTCTTTTTTTTTGATTTTTTTGAATTTTTATGCCCATTTGAATCTTGGTCAAATCATAGGTTTGACCACGATTTAAACATGTTTAAAACATGAAAATGAAAAAGTAAGTTTGGATCCTTCTTAGTCACTCCAAAATGTACCAATTGATAGATGAGTTAACTTGGCTTCATGGAAAAAATAATGTCATGTAAATGAGTTAACTTGGCTTTCCTACCCTTGAATCCATAGGAGTAGTATAATAATCAACCGAGTTTTTAAACCAACAGGTCTGTCACTTACGTGTGGTGCCCATGCGTGAGGTCCCACACTTCAGTGAGCACAAGCCAAGTGCGGTAGGTACGCAAACTCATCCGGATGCGTCTTTGGAAGTCTCTGGGTCCTCCAGGATTCGGTTGTCCCTCTCACAAAAAAAAATTTATCTCATTCTCGGCCTCGCTCGACTCGCTCGCTCGCTCGCTCGCACCTCCTGCTCACTGACAAAACCTGCAGAACAGTTTTGTGCTTCTTAGTCACTCCAAAATGAAAAAGTAAGTTTGGATCCTTCTTAGTCACTCCAAAATGTACCAATTGATAGATGAGTTAACTTGGCTTCATGGAAAAAATAATGTCATGTAAATGAGTTAACTTGGCTTTCCTACCCTTGAATCCATAGGAGTAGTATAATAATCAACCGAGTTTTTAAACCAACAGGTCTGTCACTTACGTGTGGTGCCCATGCGTGAGGTCCCACACTTCAGTGAGCACAAGCCAAGTGCGGTAGGTACGCAAACTCATCAGGATGCGTACTGGAAGTCTCTGGGTCCTCCAGGATTCGGTTGTCCCTCTCACAAAAAAAAATTTATCTCATTCTCGGCCTCGCTCGACTCGCTCGCTCGCTCGCTCGCACCTCCTGCTCACTGACAAAATGAAGCTTTGTGCTTTAATTTGGTTTTCAGTTTTTCTAATTTTTTTTTAATTTTGATGCACATTTTGAATCTTGGTCAAATCCTAGGTTTGACCAAGATTTAAACAAGTATAAAACGTGAAAATGAAAAGGGAAGCATGTTTTTTTAAACCAACAGGTCTGTCACTTACGTGTGGTGCCCATGCGTGAGGTCCCACACTTCAGTGAGCACAAGCCAAGTGCGGTAGGTACGCAAACTCATCAGGATGCGTACTGGAAGTCTCTGGGTCCTCCAGGATTCGGTTGTCCCTCTCACAAAAAAAATTTATCTCATTCTCGGCCTCGCTCGACTCGCTCGCTCGCTCGCTCGCACCTCCTGCTCACTGACAAAACCTGCAGAACAGTCAACATCATCACCCGAAAAAGGGCAGACACCATAATTCTCTCCCTTCTTCTCTCCTTCCGAGTGATCCCTCTTCCTCCGAGTTTCACTCGACGGGCAAACACACGTGTGCTGCATAGTAATAATAAAAAAGTAGATAAATCGACCTACGAATCTATGATTAAATAGGTTAATCTAGGGTTTTGCCCACTACTACAGATCAAGTTCAAAAATATCCAACTACTGGTTCGATTTCGGGCTACTAATATAAAATTAAATAAGTTGAACTAGCATTCCTTTAAAAAAATCATTTTGGTATGCATTGTTTTATACTTTTCATAGCTATAGTGCATCACAAATTCCTGATTTCATGCTTTTCTTTGCCAATTTCGATTTTTTCTAACAACCTTCTCTTTGATTTCAAATTTAGGCCAAACTATTGGTGCCTGCTATGTGTTCTACTTGAATTGGTATCTGTTTTTCATTTTTTTTTTGATTTTTTTCTGAATTTTTATGTCCATTTGATCTTGGTCAAATCCTAGGTTTAACCAAGATTTAAACAAGTTTATAACATGAAAATAAAAAGGTAAGCCTGCATCCTTCGTAGTCACTAAAAATGAATCTTTTGGGAAGGTTTTTGAATATTCCATGTTTGAAAGCCAAAACGACTTCTCTTCGTGCTTGACTTCATAAGACAAAGTTTAGGGTTAGGGGTAGATACATGATTTTTTTCTGGTTTGAATATGTCTAGACCTTGTTTATCAACACTTGCGTGCTTACTATATGACGTAAGAAGGCTCTATGTTCTTTGGTTTTTCATTTTTTTGAATTTTTATGCCCATTTGAATCTTGGTCAAATCCTAGGTACGGTTTGACCAAGATTTGAACAAGTTTAAAACATGCAAATAAAAGGTAATCCCGACCTGGATCCTTTAGTCAATCTAAAATGAAGCTTTTGGGGGGTTCTTCAAATTTCCATGTTTGAAACCCAAATAAACCACTTCTCTTCATGCTTGACTTCGTAAGATAGAGTTTAGGGTTAGGGGTACATACGTACATGATTTTTCTAAGTATTTTTATGCCCTTTTGAATCTTGGTCAAATCCTTGGTTTGACCAAGATTTGAACAAGTTTAAAACATGAAAATGAAAAGGTATGCATGGATCCTTCTTAGTCACTCTAAAATGAAGCTTTTGGGAGGTTTTTGAAATTTCCATGTTTGAAACCCAAAACCACTTCTCTTCATGCTTGATCGACTTCATAAGACAGAGTTTAGGTTTAGTGGGTAGATACATGATTTGTCTGGTTTGAATATGTTTAGACCTTGTTTATCAACTTGAATGCTTACTATATGACATAAGAATACTATGTGCTTTGGTTTTCATTTTTTATTTGTTCTGAATTTTTATGCCCATTTGATCTTGGTCAAATCCTTGGTTTAACCAAGATTTAAACAAGTTTAAAACATGAAAATGAAAAGGTAAGCCTGTATCCTTCATAGTCACTCCAAAATGAGGCTTTTGGGAAGGTTTTTGAAATTTCCATGTTTGAAACACAAAACGACTTCTCGTCGTGCTTGACTTCATAAGACAAAGTTTAGGGTTAGGGGTAGATACATGATTTTTCTGGTTTGAATATGTCTAGACCTTGTTTATCAACTTGAGTGCTTACTATATGACATAAGAAGGCTATGTGCTATGGATTTTCATTTTTTTTGAATTTTTATGCCCATTTGATTCTTGGTCAAATACTAGGTACGGTTTGACCAAGATTTGAACATGTTTAAAACATCAAAATAAAATGTAAGCATGGATCCTTCTTAGTCGCTCTAAAATGAAGCTTTTGGAAGGTTTTTGAAATTTCCATGTTTGAAACCCAAAACCACTTCTCTTCATGCTTGACTTCGTAAGATAGAGCTTAGGGTTAGGGGTAGATACGTACATGATTTTTCTAAGTATTTTTATGCCCATTTGAATCTTGGTAAAATCCAAGGTTTGACCAAGATTTAAACAAGTTTAAAACATGAAAATGAAAAGGTAAGCCTGCATCCTTCTTAGTCACTCTAAAATGAAGCATTTGGGAGGTTTTTGAAATTTTCATGTTTGAAACCCAAAACCACTTCTCTTCATGCTTGATCGACTTCATAAGACAGAGTTTAGGTTTAGTGGGTAGATACATGATTTGTCTGGTTTGAATATGTTTAGACCTTGTTTATCAACTTGAATGCTTACTATATGACATAAGAATACTATGTGCTTTGGTTTTCATTTTTTATTTGTTCTGAATTTTTATGCCCATTTGATCTTGGTCAAATCCTAGGTTTAACCAAGATTTAAACAAGTTTAAAACATGAAAATGAAAAGGTAAGCCTGTATCCTTCTTAGTCACTCCAAAATGAGGCTTTTGGGAAGGTTTTTGAAATTTCCATGTTTGAAACCCAAAACGACTTCTCGTCGTGCTTGACTTCATAAGACAAAGTTTAGGGCTAGGGGTAGATACATGATTTTTCTGGTTTGAATATGTCTAGACCTTGTTTATCAACTTGAGTGCTTACTATATGACATAAGAAGGCAATGTGCTATGTTTTTTTTTTGAATTTTTATGCCCATTTGATTCTTGGTCAAATCCTAGGTACGGTTTGACCAAGATTTGAACATGTTTAAAACATCAAAATAAAATGTAAGCATGGATCCTTCTTAGTCGCTCTAAAATGAAGCTTTTGGGAGGTTTTTGAAATTTCCATTTTTGAAACCCAAAACCACTTCTCTTCATGCTTGCTGACTTCGTAAGATAGAGTTTAGGGTTAGGGGTAGATACGTACATGATTTTTCTAAGTATTTTTATGCCCATTTGAATCTTGGTAAAATCCAAGGTTTGACCAAGATTTGAACAAGTTTAAAACATGAAAATGAAAAGGTAAGCCTGTATCCTTCTTAGTCACTCCAAAATGAGGCTTTTGGGAAGGTTTTTGGAATTTCCATGTTTCAAAACCCAAAACGACTTCTCGTCGTGCTTGACTTCATAAGACAAAGTTTAGGGTTAGGGGTAGATACATTATTTTTTTTGTTTGAATATGTCTAGACCTTTTTTTATCAACTTGAGTGCTTACTATATGACATAAGAAGGCTATGTGCTTTGGTTTTTCATTTTTTTGAATTTTTATGCCCATTTGATTCTTGGTCAAATCCTATGTACGGTTTGACCAAGATTTGAACATGTTTAAAACATTAAAATAAAATGTAAGCATGGATCCTTCTTAGTCACTCTAAAATGGAGCTTTTGGGAGGTCTTTGAAATTTCCATGTTTGAAACCCAAATCCACTTCTCTTCATGCTTGACTTCGTAAGATAGAGTTTAGGGTTAGGGTTAGATACGTACATGATTTTTCTAAGTATTTTTATGGCCATTTGAATCTTGGTAAAATCCAAGGTTTGTCCAAGATTTGAACAAGTTTAAAACATGAAAATAAAAGGTAAGCCTGGATCCTGCTTAGTCACTCTAAAATGAAGCTTCAAGAGTTGAGGTTTTTGAAATTTCCATGTTCGAAACACAAAACCACTTCTCTTCGTGCTTGACATCATATGACAGAGTTTAGGGTTAGGGGTAGATATGTACATGATTTTTCTAAGTAATTTTATGCCCATTTGAATCTTGGTCAAATCCTAAGTTTGACCAAGATTTGAACAAGTTTAAAACATGAAAATGAAAAGGTAAGCCCGGATCCTTCTTTGTCACTCTAAAATGAAGGTTTTGGGAGGTTTTTGAAATTTCCATGTTTGAAACCCAAAACCACTTCTCTTCATGCTTGATCGACTTCATAAAACAGAGTTTAGGGTTAGGAGGTAGATACATGATTTGTCTGGTTTGAATATGTTTAGACCTTGTTTATCAACTTGAATGCTTACTATATGACATAAGAATACTATGTGCAAAGAAGTGAGCCTAGCTCATCCGGTTAGGGAAGTGGATGTACAACCCAGCCACCCAGGTTCAAGTCCCCACGGGCGCATAATTGGGTTCTTATCAAAAAAACTGTAGGGGCTTCCCTTACCGTATTCCTTTCAAAAAAAATACTACGTGCTTTGGTTTTCCTTTTCTGATTTTTTCAGAATTTTCATCCTTTGATCTTGGTCAAATCCTAGGTTTAACCAAGATTTAAACAAGTTTAAAACATGAAAATGAAAAGGTAAGACTGCATCCTTCTTAGTCACTCCAAAACGAAGCTCATGGGAAGGCTTTTAAAATTTCCATGTTTGAAACCCAAAACGACTTCTCTTCGTGCTTGACTTCATATGACAAAGTTTAGGGTTAGGGGTAGATACATGATTTTTCTGGTTTGACATGTCTAGATCTTGTTTATCAACTTGAGTGCTTACTATATGACATAAGAAGGCTATGTGCTTTGGTTTTTCATTTTTTTTTTGAATTTTATGCCCATTTTAATCTTATTCAAATCCTAGGTTTGACCAAGATTTGAACAAGTTTAAAACATGAAAATAAAAGGTAAGCCCGGCGTGGATCCTTCTTAGTCACTCTAAAATGAAGCTTTTGGGGGGTTCTTGAAATTTCCATGTTTGAAACCCAAATTAAACCACTTCTCTTCATGCTTGACTTTACAAGACAGAGTTTAGGGTTGGGGGGTAGATACATGATTTGTCTGGTTTAAATATGCTAGACCTTGTTTATCAACTTCAATAACTACTATATTAAAGTGTAACCAACATATTTTTTCTCAAAATCTTGTATTAATTTTTAAACTACGGATGGGTGGACGCGTATGTGGCTGATTACCATGATGTATTTTTGGTGCAGTCTTTGCAATTTTCTAAGGTTTTTTTCCCTTTGTTTCAGTGTGTTTCCTTGTTGTCTGGGTGGCTCTAGCTTCTTTTCAAACCTCGTTGACTACTTTTGTCTCACCGGATGGCCCCTGACTGGAGAAATCACGTGCCATACCGTTCTTGGTTTCCTCACGGCTCTCTCTCTCTTCCTCATTATCTTCCCCACTATCACGACTCTCGCGAGCTCCTCCCTGACAATCCCCTACGCTCCCTGCAGGAGCTCCTCTCCTTTCCTAATTCTCTTCCAATGGAGGATAGAGGGACTGGCATTGACAATCGCTTCAGGCGGTACAGTGCGGGGCGGTGGTGCCAGGCCCTGAGGCAGCAGCAGGTGTCGCTGCTTGGACGACGAGGTAGAGGCGGCGGGGAACGGCGGCCGGCAGTGAGTTCGGCCGGAGCCTGACCGTGACAAGCTGCTGGTGAGGTGCAGCCGTCGCGGACGTTAGCGTCGACCTGCGCCAGTGGCGGGAGCGGAGGGGAGGACCGGCGCCGGCGAGGAGGCGGCGACGGCGTAAAGAGCGATGTGCCCAGCGTCCGGACGAGCTCCACATCCTCCACCCGCCAATCCCCTACACATTCACCGACTTCCGCCGCCGGAGCTTCTCGCCTCGCCTGATCCGTTCAAGCGGAGATAGAGGGACGGGCGCTACGGCCTGGCGTCGAGAGGCGCTTCAGGTAGTTGGCAATCTACGACTCGGGGCGGTGGAGCCAAGCACTGAGGCAGGAGGTAGGTGGCAGCAGGCAGCGCTGCTTGGGCGACGAGGCAGATGCGGCGAGGTCGGCCGGGGCTTGGCCGGCACAAGATGCTGGTGAGGTGCATCCTGTGTGGTCACTGACATCCGCGTCGAGCTGATGCTATCACGGAAGTGGCGGGGAGGAGCAGCGCAGGCGAGGAGGCTGCCAGCCAAGGTCGACCACGAGCTTTCGATCCCCGTTTTCCAATGTATCGTCCAGTTTCTTTTCTGAATTTTTTGTGTATGTTGGCTGAGTTGCAGATCTAGGAGACCAAGAGCTGTCGCCGCATCGCGGCAGCAACAAGAATTTCTCCCCCGCTACTAGACTACCCTGCCGCAGCGCCTGCTCCACGTACGTCAAATTCAATCAGCCAAACCAAACCAACTCTCTACCTTTTCTCTTGCAAGTTAAACACAAATGGTTTCGTGATGCCATAAGTAGTCTTTTGCTTACCGTAGCCAAGTGATGAGTCTTCTTTTGCAATCAGATCTGGGCTATTTTTTTAGCTAGGAATAAGATCATCTTTTACGTGCTTAGTTACAGAAATCCTCTTTCATATCTCTTTCAGATCAGGTATAATTGTTTTTTTACTTGGCTATAACTTTCATGTATATGCGGAGAACAACTAGATTAACAGTGGAAGCTCAACTTGGGAGATCAAGATCAGCTTCGTCGAGCCTTATACTTTGTGCTCTCAAATTCTGTAGGTTCCCTTTTATATGCACTATAAATGGCAGCGAAGTTTCCATGTGTTGAAATCATAAGAATAATCAGTAAGGAAGATTGTATCAAACTGAAAAAGCATGCATGTATGTTCGTTTTGTCATCTCTAGCAGACCTTTTCTATTTAGTGAAGTTACACCGGTGTATTCCACGCCAATCATAGTTGTTCAAATGAAATTTCTTTTGCTTTAGAAAATCAAATCTCATGTCAGGATATGTCATGCCTGCAGGTCCAAGCACTAAAACTGAATTTTTTAAGGATATATCTTATTTGCAGTAGAGATCATAATTTAATCATTCTTATGAAGGAACTTTTTATTTAGAGATTAGATCACAAAAATTGCTATGCAATATCTTTTTTATACCCAAATTCCTGAATTTGCAGCAAGCTTTAACAATTATGTATATAAGTATTTTAGCTTTACAACTGGGTTTTCCTCGACGTGCCCATGCGGTGCTGACCATGGATGTTTAAATGAATCTAAAATACTTTTTTTTCCTTATATGATACGATTCACCTTTTTTATGACGAAACTATGCTTACATGTCACTGCAATATTTTAAGGTCATGTGCTCTTCTTCCTGATTGATGTGCTGCTAGGTATTTTGGAAGACTGGAGGTAACATGAACTATGTCATATGTATGATTAGTGTAACTTCAGCCAGTTTACAACAACTGAATTGGCCTCTGGTCTCGACAGCTCCAAGATAACAGAATCATAAGGGTAAATTTTTCTGTGGTGCGTTGTACATCTTCTCCTTCTTTTCTTTCACTTGCTCTTCCATTTTGATTCCTCTTCCCACATTTTTCCATGAGAAATTGGATCTCTATGTAAGTTTCATGAACTGTTCTTAATTCTTTGGTACGATATCTAGGATCAGATGCTGAATATTCACTTACATGCAGGTCAAAGAAAGTGGGACATACAACTCTCTCTACTCAATTATGTATCACCTTGACAATTCCAATAAAAGGTCTTTGTGTGTGTTGCTCGAATCTAGGAATGCATGGGTAAGCAAACAAGACACAATGTATATGAACTGACTTTATTTCTGCAGACCATGAGATATTAATTCTGCCATGTTAGTTTGGAACTGATTTCTTGGCCCGAAGTAGTTGCTTGCTTGGTATATATTAGGATGAAGTGGTGGAGGCAGGTTTTATTATTATGATATTTAGATAGGATTCTTTCTTGATATACATTTTCCTGCATAATGGAACATATGCAGAGCTAGCTTCATGTTGCAGATACATGAGGAGCACATTTAGTTTCATGCTGTAAAAATAGAAGCAGGTTACCTCTTTATTTCCATGTCCTGGCAGGTTTTCAGTTCGAATCATGGGTATTTCACTCCAGTAGGACACAAAATGCTTACATGCAGGAAACAAAATGAAGCATTCTTATAGAGGTGTGTCCTACTGGAGTGAAAGAAAATTCTTCTGCCGTATAACTCACGCCTTGTTTTATTATTCACAAGTAACTTGAAGTTCAGTATATCATCATCTTTAGGCTCCTGCAACTTTAAATTTTCTACAACTCTTGCTATTTTACATAAACCTAACATTTTATCATGATATTTCTCTCGGTTCTTACAAAGTATACCACATAAATTTTGTCGTATTTTAAATTTTGTCACTAAAGAAATTCGAATGTTTGCATACATTGTTTCAGTAAAAATAGATTCCTCCTGTGTGAGTATATTTTACTATACCGATGATTAACTATATTTGAATTTATGAATTAAAGCGAACTAGATTTGTGGTGAGATTAAAACATCTGTGTGGCCCTATCGTCTAGGGTTATATTCCTTCCCCAGGTTTAGATACTTGTAAATACGAGAAAATTAGGTTATTTATATCTATTGTTGTTTTATACTGTTTGATGAAATAAGGGTACGCACCAAAATATTAGTCATGGACTGAACATAAGTCTTGAATTATTGGTCATATGAAGAAACAGAGTTAGCATGTAGGCCCTTAATTTACTTTTCAAGGTGTACCATTTTTTATATCACCATTGTGTCTGAGCCAATATAATCAAAATTTCATGTTCTGTATCTTCTTTCGAGGTTCCCGTTCTATTTCATACCCCAGTTGATGCAATTTATTATTCTATGAAAGTATAGGATAAACTAAAGTTTACTTAATTACTACTTGCCTATTTCTCTTACAGTTTTCTTGCGAATAGCTGCATACGAGAGTTGCCCTCGAGCCTTTTCATGCTGACAAACATGACAGGTTTGTACGTCTAACTGATGTTTAATTACTAAATTTCTTGCGCTAATGCCATCTTGGATTTAACAAACTAGGTAATGTTTTGTCATAAGTACCACGGATTTCTATTTTCTAGCATTATTGCATTGTAGTACTTTGTTCTGTAAATTACATGAAGGCATGGAGTTGAATGAGAAAATTGACAGAAGTCTTTTTTTTGCATTGGTAGTACATAATCATAGGTCTGAGCCATTAATGCTTGAAATAGAACACATCGGGAAGCATTTGTATATTTTTATTAGGATTCTTTTTTGTGTGTCTTCCTCTGTCCTACAAAGGAGATCTGCTCAAAATAGTTATACTTTTGTCGGTGATTGTAGTTTTGTTACATTTAATTGCGAGGAAGATTTATAAATTTACTAAAATGGTAACAATGCTACAATTATTTGCTTGACAAGAAAATTCGTTAGTTAATACACAAATATGAATTAGAGCTCTCTTTTTACTGTTTTTATATCGCCTCATCTAAGCTGGTCCAGTGTACTACTACACTTAGGGGGACACTACAGTTATTTTTGTCTCTACTAAACTCCACGGCAAGATGACCCGAGGTTGGCGGACAATCTTTGATCATCATACAGCAACATGAAGCAATACTATTGAGCCTGAATCTAGCAATGTCAGCCACGGACGGTTGAGGTAACGTTGGCATGATTTAATATGTTTTGTATTGTCAATCGTTGTTCATATCTGAATTGTTTGGGTGTAGACACTGCTTCAGGCTCTGGTCTTCACACTGTTTCTTGTGATGGGTGCAGGGATGTTTAGAAGTTTAGAAGTTTTAGATTCTAGCTTAGAAGTTTTTTGCTTCATTTTTCTTCTTTTCTTTTTGATATTGCTTTGAGAGTTGTATTTGCACTACTTTAGTGCTTTCTTCTAATACAGATGACACAGTTTGGTGTGTATTCGAGAAAAAGAAGGTATATCCATCATTTGCAGAGAAAAAAAGGTCGGTCCAATTTCCATTCACTACACTATTAGCTACGCATCAATAATAACCTACATGACACAAATGCTAAAACTGCAAGAATGCTCGATGTCAGTCACAGAAACATGATTGCAGTACCACTTTAGTATGTAAACATCAGTCAAAGTAACAGAAGGACTCAAATAGAGTTAGCTACTGAATTCATTCTTATCCTGATGTAGAGTTAGTTTCTATATATTATTGAGACGTTTCTGATGCTTAGTTTCCTGTTGGGCTTTTCATCTCGACAAATCATTAGCTGAAATGGGCAGCTAGTGATCAGAGGTGGTTAACTTGGCTGAAAATGCTAATGTCTACAGGTACTTCAGAAATACTTTTAAATGGAGTACCTGGAAAGAAATTTTTTTGTCGCAGAGGAGTTCGTCAGGGTGATCCCCTCTCCCCACTGCTGTTTGTGGGGGTATCTAAACTTTTACAAGCTATGGTGAATGATTTATTTCAGTCTGGAGTACTACATGCACCTCTTAATATTCCAAACACAGACTTTCCGATTGTGCAATATGTAGACGACACCTTGCTTATTCTTCAAGCTTGTCCAACGCAATTAGCTGCACTGAAGGTGGTGTTGGAGGATTTTGCTCAAGCTACGGGTCTAAGAGTGAACTATGATAAATCGTGTTTGATCCCCATTAATGTGACTGAGGAGCATTTGCATTCTCTAGCGGGCACTTTTGGTTGTGCTGTAGGTCACCTACCCTTTACCTATCTTGGATTACCTTTGGGTGTCACCAAACCTAGGATTCAGGATCTATCGCCCCTAGTTGGCTTGGTGGAAAGGAGGTTAAATGCTAGCGCCCGTTTTCTTGGCTATGGTGGTCGCCTTGAATTTGTTCGTTCTGTGCTTTCCACGCTGCCATCTTTTTATATGTGTTCTCTCAAACTTCAGAAAAAGGTGATTAACATTTGTAACAGAGCGCAGCGGCATTGTCTTTGGGCCAGAGACGATGACTCCTCCTCGGTGAATGCCTTGGCGGCCTGGTCTCTAGTCTGTCGTCCGAAGAAACATGGTGGGTTGGGAGTGTTAAACCTCGAGTTACAGAATAAAGCCCTCCTTATGAAACAGTTGCATAAATTTTATTCTCTTGCGGATGTGCCATGGGTCAAACTGGTCTGGGCACTGTATGGAGACAATATCCCCCATACTAAATCTAGAAGAGGATCATTCTGGTGGAAAGATATTTTCAGCTTGGTTGATGATTACAGGAGTATTTCACTGTGTAAAATCGGTAATGGTTCTTCAGTGTTATTTTGGAAAGATTTTTGGGTCAATGGAGAACTTATGTGTGATAAGTACCCAAGGCTATTCTCTTACGCACAGAATGAAGACATTTCAGTGGCTTCTTTAGTCTTGTCTGAGGACATTAGCTCTTGCTTTGCTTTACCACTCTCGGTTGAAGCTTTCCAGGAACTTCAAGAGATAAATCAGCTTGTGGAGGCAACGCACATTGACACTACTGCCACTGACCAGAGGGTCTTCGTTTGGGGCGAAAAATACACTTCTTCCAGATACTACAAATTCTTGTTTGAACGAGTTCCAAGGGACAAAGCTCTTAACTCCATTTGGACCTCTAAAGCCTTGCCCAAACTTAAAGTTTTCCTATGGCTGCTTATGCACGACCGATTGAACACTAGAGACATCATGATACGGAAGCATTGGAAGGTGGATTCTGGTCCTGAATGTATACTCTGCAATTCTACAAGTGTGGAGACTAGGAACCATCTTTTTTTTGAATGTGATTTCGCCATAGCTTGCTGGAATGCTGTCAACATTCAGTGGACGCACAATCTGCCAATTTCAGACATGATACTCTTGGCTCGCGAGACTTTTCAAGGTCCCTGTTTTTTGGAGGTAGTGGCATGTGTTTTATGGAACATTTGGAAGGTCAGAAATGACTTCATTTTTCAAGCAATTCCAGCCTCTTTTAACAGATGGAGAGTTGGTTTTCAAAGCGACTTGCTGGTTCATCAGTACAGAGTGAAGGCGACTGCCGTTCAACCTCTTATTGACTGGTTGTTGTCTAGTTTTGCTTAGCCATTATGTTTTTGCTCTTTCATTTCTTCCCACCTTGATGTAATCCTTTTGACTTTGGGACCTTGTGTCCTTGTACTTTTCCTGGCTATATATATATAAAATTACACCGTAGGGGATTCCCCTACGGTAAAGGTGTCAAAAAAAAAAGAAATGGGCAGCTACTATTTTTAGATTATATCAACTAAGACAGCTGTTACTTTTCTCTGTTCTTACTAATTACTGTTCATGAAACTATAGTTCATATTACATGTGTCAAGGTGAGACGATTGCTAAAGTAGAATTATCTGCATTTACTTTGCCGTGCTTTCCCAGAAAATAGTCTGTTGTTTTTGGCTACTAATTCATACGCTCACATCTTCACATGTTAAACATGGATGTACACTAGACCAGCTTAGATGAGGCAATTGTCCACTTTTGCTGGTGTAGCAATTTTAGTATTTCATCTTACACTCAATTACTTCAGGGTAGCCGTCTTTTGTTTTCAGATGTCTTTTAATAGATCAAATTCTGAGAAGGATGCAATTACCTTCCCACGGTCAGTTTCCTACATGGGGTAGCTAGCTGAGCATTTGGCTAAGTACATGAACTCTTACTTTCACAACTGGAGACATGAACCATCAGTATTAGTAGATGGCCTAGCAATTTAACCGATACTGCACAAGATACACACCAAGGAGTGATAACAAATGGCATCACAAAATTGTGTTCTGTAAAAAATAATCCTGAAGTTGTGTTGTGATCTATTTATGAGTTCCAGCAATATGTGCAACGGATTCGTTCTCTACACATCAGGATTAGACAGTTTTGTTAAATTAAATGTTGATCTCTTCACAGTTGAGATTGTTTCAGACTTCCGGATAGCATGATGTTTGATTGCGTTGTCTCAGGGCTTAGGGAAAGTGGGTATGTGCCTAATATCAGCTCCCTTAACGTTGTAAGGGCAGTTTGAGAATCGGTGAGTTTTGCGCATCATTTATTCAAAAAAAAAATCATGCTACAGTTGCTAAACTTCACTTCATGTTGTGCCATCATCATTGTTGATGAAAAGCCCATAAATATTTACAACTGCTAAACATTTACTCCCATCTCACAGCTTAAGGTGTAAATAAATTGGCGCTAGGATTAAGGAGGGTTGGCGTGCAAATTAGCTTCCATACTTGCCCCTCATAAATCTCTAATAACTCACTCCTTTTACTCCGTATTTCTCTCTCTTCCCTAAAGTAGCCGCATCAGACTCCTCGTTAAATACCATCTCATGCATGCACCGTATACAACCAATGAGGCACCGGTTTTAGAGGAGATTGACTGGAGGAGCAGTTAATTCAGCGTGAATACCGTGTGCATGCCATAGCTGGGTCAATCATCTCCTTGTTTTTAGCAAACGAGAAACGGCTGAGAGGGGCATCTTCGGTAGAAATAGGATAGAGTTCACCCTACGCCTTATGCTTTGATCAAAAATCGAATTTATTTTTACGCCTTAAGCTCTGAGATAGAGGGAGTATATTAGTTAGACACGCCGCGCCGATCATTGCTAGTGCCTTACTATATGACATAAGAAGACCATGTGAAGGAGACATGCATCACCTTTTTTGGTGATGTAACTAGTCGTCCTGTAGCCCTTGTCAAATTCCTCTGATACTGATGGGAGGGCCTGCTCACCCTATACGATATAGTACAGTAGTAGTAGTTGCATTTTTTGGGCTCACACCGGCGAAGGGCGCGAATCGGGCGCGTCGGCGCCTCGCGGCACGACAGTTTTCGCGTGTGGGGCCGCCTTGTCAGCGGGAGGACGCGACTGTTCGCATCAAAGGCGACGCGGGAAGGTTGGTAGTCCCTGGCGTTTAATGGTCTCCCGCGCCTAAACCTAGGCGGCCACGAGGGCAGCGGCTGGACACGCGGCGTCCAGTCGCCTACGCCGCCGTAAATGAGGCTAGTTGCCTACCGCCAGCATAAAGTACCTACTACGCCGTCCACCCCCGCGGTGCTATCCTCTCATTTCCACTCCACCTCAAAAATGCCGCGCCATCGGAACACGAGGTTCTGTAGGCTTGGCCTCAAAGTCCGCGCGCAGCCTCCACCACCATCGCAGCCAGAGCCGGAGCCGGAGCCGCAGTCCGATGCGGAGTACAGCTCCGATAACGACGAGGACCCACGGTTGAAGGAGGAGTACAGCGAGCACGACCTCCGGATCTTGGAGGCTTCCCAACGGAAGTTCTGCAAGGACAGGGCTCATCGCCATTATGAGGCGTTCGCCCGCCAGCAAGCGATACTCTTCTTCCAGAAGGAGATTTCTCGGCTAAGGACTGAACCGCTGGGACAGCGCCGCCGGCAAGGTCTTTTGACGGCGTCCGCCATGCTCGACCGCCTGAAGCGCGAATAGTGGCTGCGCCAGTGATGAAGTGCTGGGTATTCATTTTCAACCTATGTATTCATTTTGCCAAAATCCTCATGTATTTGCCAAATTTTTCCCTGATTTATGAGGAAATTCTAAGGTTTTGTCAAAATCTTGGGTATTCAGCTGCATACACAAGAATACCCCTGGCGCCGCCCCTATCGCGAATCATGGGACGAGAAGCGGGCACGGACGTAGGCGGCATAGGCGAAGAACGAGGACGAGGCAGACCCGTTGCGCGCCCCAACCGACGTCCATTAGATTAGGATTAAGTTTAAGTTTTATTTAGGCCTCCCCAACCGACGGCATCACTTGTGTTCATGTAGTATTATTATGGTGGTGTACTTGTGTTCATGTACTTGCTTCAGACATGTACTGCTGTGTTTGTTGAAGGAGGCATGCATCACCCTTTCTTGGTGATGTCTTCCTGTAGCCCTTGTCAAATTAAATTCCTCTGATACTGATGGGAGGGCTTGCTCACCACACACGTCAGGATGAAGTGGAGAGAAACTACTCGTCCCTTGTTGGACACGGACTATTGGAAACTTATTTTCATTATCAATCCTACGTATTATTTTTGTGGCATATATCTTATATTACACCTTGTCAGTGCCCATGATGATGGACTTGGGTGTCTAGGAAGGAGGGCACTAGCGAATAAACAAACCGGTCAGCCAAACTGGGCAGCCGATGAAAAGTATGATCAAGTGCGAATCGTCGAAATTGCAATACAATAATTTCCGGGGAAAATAATTGTTGATATGAACTTGCAAGTGTGGGCTACCCACAAACTATTTGCAAACACGGGCTATGCATCCACCATGCCATGCTATCTATAGTTCTATTCCTGTTGCTTGGTTTTTTCCCAGTTTTATGAGTTGAAGCTGATATACCGTTCCTACGAATTAGCCAAACTAGATCCAGAGGCATAATGTTCAGATTGTGGGCTTCATAAGTATACCATTTGGGTCCATTTTTGTTGTTGCATTGTTCAGGCAACAAGATCAAGCTTGTAGAGAGCTCATCTTCGAAAAAAGGGAGCTGCCCTGATGATCAGGCCACCAAACGCCAGTGAGCAGACCCGCCCTGGCAGCTTCTGCAAGTTACTGGATGGGCTCGTCCCCAATGCTTTTAAGCCCTGGTTTGAAGGTTTGTGGCCAGAGACCATCAAGCTGAAGATCTCCACCGATTGCATCTGGGAGGTCGGCCTGAAGGAGGAAGATGGCAAGATTGTTATGGACGCACGCTGGTCAGCGTTTGTCAAAGCACATGACTTGAAGATAGGATACTTCACGGTATTCAAGAGGATTGACACCAGATCCTTGAAGGTGCTCGTATTTGATCACGACAACTGCGAGAAGGTCATCAAGTGTAAAGGCAATCATGCATCACTGGGGGAACAATATGGATCACAGCTCAAATAAGGTGGTGCATGTTCGGTTCTAATTACCACTTTTTTGTAGAGAGGTGGTCAATAAGTATATTTACCACTCTCTTCGATGATGCATTTGTGGTCAACATGATGGTACTCTTATATATGTGCGTGGCTCCTCCACACACAATGTTATGTTAAACATGAAGGCTCAATCTGTACTCAATGTCTCTAGTTACATTAGTTAATGCTTGTGTTGGCTGTATTGTGAAGAACACATGCTGTTTAGTTGTCTGGTGAAGTCAAAATGCTGCATTTGGTTCCTCGCCAACGTATGCATGCACCAACAAACTCCCCTTCCATAGTTTTCCAACAAATAGCTAACCTCCTGCTGACAAGCATATTAGGCGCAAATATGCAACCTTCAGTAACGATCAGGCTTCCAGCACTGCCCCATGTAACCAGACATTTTTTGTGTGTGAGGCTAACCTTACCAATAGAAAAAAAGTACAACTTCCCCCGCTTGGGCCAAAATTTCCCCTTTTGGGTTGCCGTCTACATGGTAATTGATGTGGGCCTACTTACTCGGACTATAATGTCCAATAACTACAAACAGGCAACTCAAACACTTTCGGCCCCTTTTCTAATGCAACACGGATCCTATGATTCACCAGAAAAAAACAGGGACATTCTACGTACAAGTTGTTTTTAAAGTATTTCTTTTGTATTATTGGGGGTTGGAATTTTTGAAACCATACCCTGTGTGAAAAATATTTATCACTCCATAGCCTGCATGGATCACTGTATTTTGGAAAAAAATATCAAAAAGTAGATTTTGAAATTTTAAAATTCTGAAAAGTTTTATGATTTATTCTATCAACTTGAAGATCTTAGAGCGATAGAGATTGTATTGAAGTCTGCAAAATAAAGATAAACCCGTTGTGAACCAGTGCAACGTTTTGAACCATATAGTATATCTGAGATATGACACATTTCGTCTACATGGAGGCTGGCATATGGGACCCAAAGAAAAATCCAAGTAGCCAAGTAGCCAGAAATCAGGAGTCAACAAAATCCAAGAAAGGAAAATTTTATAGTTCAGAGAGGATGACATATGGGACCCAATTTGCGGCATCGGCCTCAAAGTTTCGAAGACGGCAGGGGATCCAAAGAAAAAGCCAAGTAGGCAGAAATTAGGGGGCCAAAAATAATCAAAGAAAGGAAACGTTTGTCGTTCAAAGATATGACATATGGGACCCATTTGCCAGCAGCGTCCTCGACTTTTCAAAGGCTGTAGGGGATCCAAAGAAAAAGCCAATTAGCCATAAACCAGGGGCCAAAAATAATTCAATAAAGGAAACGTTCATTGTACATTGAGGCTGACATATGGGACCCATTTGCAGCAGCATCCTCAACGTTAACAAGACGGCAGGGGATCCAGAGAAAAAGTCAATTTTCTAGAAATCACAAGTAAAAAAAATCCAAGAAAGGGAACATTAATCGTTCCGAGAGGATGACATCTGGGACCCATTTTACAGCAGTGTCGTCATTGTTTCTATGGCGACAGGGGATCGAAAAAAGGCAAATAGCCAGAAATTAGGGGACAAAAATAAATCCAACAAAGGAAAGGTTTATTGTTCACAGAGGCTGACATGTGGGTCCCATGAGCCAGCAGGGTCCTTAACGTTTCAAAGGCGGCATGAGATCGAAAGAAAAAGGCAAGTGACAAAATATCAGGAGCCAAAGATAATCCAAGAAAAGAAACTTGATAGTACATAGAGGATGACATGCGGGTCCCATTTAGCAGCAGCGGTATCACCGTTTGAGAGGCTGCACGGGATCGAAAGAAAAAGGCAAGTGACCAAACATCAGGAGCCAAAAATAATTCAAGAAAAGAAACTTGATAGTACATAGAGGATGACATGCGGGTCCCATTTAGCAGCAGCGGTCTCAACGTTTCCAAGGCGGCAAGGGATCAAAAGAAAAAAGGAAGTAGCCAGAAATCAGGGGGTCAAAAAAAATCCAAGAATAGAAAGAATTTTGGTTCATAGAGGATGGCATGTGGGACCCATGAGTGCCAAAAATAATCCAAGAAAAGAAATTTTATTGTACATAGAGGATGACATGCGGGTCCCATTTTACAGCAGCGGTCTCAATGTTTCCAAGGCGGCACAGGACCAAAAGAAAAATGAAGTAGCCAGAAATCAGGGGGTGAAAAAATCCAAGAAAAGAAAGATTTCAATTGGGCTGCATCTGGCCGTCTGGGCCTTCGAACTATCCTGCTGGGCCTTTTGACTCGTACAATTTCAGTCCACTCCAAAACAGGAAAGTTCGGATTTTTCTAAAAAAAACTAGGAAAGTCCTATGCTTCGCAAAAACAAAAAACAAGGAGATTCAACATATAAGTTTGTTTATGTAAAAATAAATATTTAATTTATCCGTTTGAAATAGCTCAGAGCGAAATACACTGTTTATGTCTGCAAAATAGTCAAGATATGACATGTTTCTTGTACGGGGAGGCTGACATCGGGGACCCATGAGCCAGCAGCGTCGTCAACATTTTAAAGACGGTAGAGGATCGAAAGAAAAAAATAAACCAAAAATCAGTTGAAATTTTTTCCACAAAAATAAATATTTATCGTTCTGAGAGGATGACATGCGGGACCCATGAGGCAGCAGCAACCTCAACGTTTCCAAGGCGACACATGATTTTTAAAAAAAGGCAAAATAGCCAGAAATTAGAGGTCAAAATAACTCCAAGAAAGGAAAGGTTTATTGTTCATAGAGGCTGACATGTTGGACCCATGAGCCAGCAGAATCCTCATTGTTTCAATGGCGGCAGGGGATCAAAAGAAAAAAGAAGTAGCCAGAAATTAGGGGTAAAAAATAACTCCAAGAAAGGAAACTTTTATTGTTCGTAGAGGATGACATGCGGGACCCATGAGCCAACAGCTTACTCAACGTTTCAAAGGCGGCATGAGATCGAAAGAAAAAGGCAAGTGACAAAATATCAGGAGCCAAAGATAATCCAAGAAAAGAAACTTTATTGTACATAGAGGATGACATGCGGGTCCCATTTAGCAGCAGCGGTCTCAACGTTTCATATGCGGCTTGAGATCAAAAGAAAAATAAAGTTGATTGTACATAGAGGATGACTTGCGGGTCCCATGAGTCAGCAGCTTACTCAACGTTTCCAAGGCGGCAGGGGATCAAAAGAAAAAGGAAATAGCCAAAAATCAGAGGGTGAAAAAAATCCAAGAAAAAAAAACTTTTATAGCACATAGAGGATGACATGCGGGTCCCATGAGCCAGCAGGTTCCTCAACGTTTTCAAAGGCGGCATGAGATCGAAAGAAATAGGCAAGTGACCAAAAATCTGAGGGTGAAACATAATCCAAGAAAAGAAACTTTTATTGTACGTACAGGATGACATGCGGGTCCCATTTTGCAGCAGCTGTCCCAACGTTTCAAAAGAAAAAGAAAGTAGCCAGAAATTAGGGGTAAAAAAAAACTCCAAGAAAGGAAAGCTTTATCGTTCATACAGGCTGACATGTGGGACCGACCTGCCAACAGCGTCCTCATCGTTTCAGAGGGGGCTGGAGATCAAAAGAAAAAGGCAAATAGCCAGAAATTAGGGGTCAAAAATAACTCCAAGAAAGAAAACTTTTAGTCATAGAGGATGACATGCGGGACCCATGAGCCAGCAGCTTAGTCAACGTTTCAAAGGCGGCATGAGATTGAAAGAAAAAGGCAAGTGACCAAATATCAGGTGCCAAAAAAATCCAAGAAAAGAAAGTTTTATTGTACATAGAGGATGACATGCGGGTCCCATGAGCCAGCAGGTTCCTCAACGTTTCAAACGTGGCATGAGATCGAAAGAAAAAGGCAAGTGACGAAATATCAGGATCCAAAAATAATTCAAGAAAAGAAACTTGATTGTACATAGAGGCTGACATGTGGGACATATGAGCCAGCAAAGTCCTCAACGTTTCAAAGGCGGCAGGGGATCAAAAGAAAAAGGAAATAGCCAAAAATCAGAGGGTGAAAAAAACCCAAGAAAATGAACTTTTATAGTACATAGAGGATGACATGCGGGTCCCATGAGCCAGCAGGTTCCTCAACGTTTCAAACGTGGCATGAGATCGAAAGGAAAAGGCAAGTGACCAAATATGAGGAGCCAAAAATAATTCAAGAAAAGAAAGTTTTATAGTACATAGAGGATGACATGCGGGTCCCATTTAGCACCAGTGGTATCACCGTTTGAGAGGCTGCACGGGATCGAAAGAAAAAGGCAAGTGACCAAATATGAGGTGCCAAAAAAAATTCCAAGAAAAGAAAGTTGATTGCACATAGAGGATGACATGCGGGTCCCATTTAGCAGCAGCTCTCAACGTTTCCAAGGCGGCAAGGGATCAAAAAAGGAAGTAGCCAGAAATCAGGGGGTAAAAAAAATCCAAGAATAGAAAGAATTTTGGTTCATAGAGGATGACATGCGGGACCCATGAGTGCCAAAAATAATCCAAGAAAAGAAATTTTATTGTACATAGAGGATGACATGCGGGTCCCATTTTGCAGCAGCGGTCTCAACGTTTCCAAGGCGGCACAGGACCAAAAGAAAAATGAAGTAGGCAGAAATCAGGGGGTGAAAAAAAATCCAAGAAGAAAGATTTCATTTGGGCTGCATCTGGACATCTGGGCCTTCGAACTATCCTGCTTGGCCTTTTGACTCATACAATTTCAGCCCACTCCAAAACAGGAAAGTTCAGAATTTTCTAAAAAAAACAGGAAAGTCCTATGCTTCGCAAAAACAAAAAAACAAGGAGATTCAACATATAAGTTTGTTTATGTAAAAATAAAGATTTAATTTATCCATTTAAAATAGCTCAGAGCGCAATACACTGTTTATTGTCTGCAAAATAATCAAGATATCACATGTTTGTTGTACGGGGAGGCTGACATCGGGGACCCATGAGCCAGCAGCGTCGTCAATGTTTTAAAGGCGGCAGGGGATGGAAAGAAAAAATAAACCAAAAATCTATTGGTAAAAAATCCAAGAAAATAAACATTTTCGTTCTAAGAGGATGACATGCGGGACCCATGAGGCAGCAGCATCCTCAGCGTTTATTGTTCATAGAGGCTGACATGTGGGACCCGTGAGCCAGCAGCGTCCTCAACGTTTTAAAGGTTGCAGGAGATCGAAAGAAAAAATAATCCAAAAATCGTTTGGTCAACAAAATCCAAGAAAAGAAACATTTACTGTTCTGAGAGGATGACATGCGGGACCCATGAGGCAGCAGCATCCTCGGCCGATTTCAAGGCGGCAGGGGATCAAAAGAAAAAAAAGGAAATATCCAGAAATTGATTAGGGGTTCAAAATAAATCCATGAAAGAAAACTTTTATTGTTCATAGAGGTTGACATGTGGGACCGACCTGCCAACAGCGTCCTCATCATTTCAGAGGGGGCAGGAGATCAAAAGAAAAAGGCAAATAGCCAGAAATTAGGGGTAAAAAATAATTCCAAGAAAGAAAACTTTTATTGTCGTAGAGGATGACATGCGGGACCCATGAGCCAGCAGCTTAGTCAACGTTTCAAAGGCGGCATGAGATCGAAAGAAAAAGGCAAGTGACCAAATATCATGTGCCAAAAAAAATCCAAGAAAAGAAAGTTTTATTGTACATTGAGGATGACATGCGGGTCCCATGAGCCAGCAGGTTCCTCAACGTTTCAAACGTGGCATGAGATCGAAAGAAAAAGGCAAGTGACGAAATATCAGGATCTAAAAATAATTCAAGAAAAGAAACTTGATTGTACATAGAGGCTGACATGTGGGACCTATGAGCCAGCAGAGTCCTCAACGTTTCAAAGGCGGCAGGGGATCAAAAGAAAAAGGAAATAGCCAAAAATCAGAGGGTGAAAAAAAACCAAGAAAATGAACTTTTATAGTACATAGAGGATGACATGCCGGTCCCATGAGCCAGCAGGTTCCTCAACGTTTCAAACGTGGCATGAGATCGGAAGAAAAAGGCAAGTGACCAAATATCAGGATCCAAAAATAATTCAAGAAAAGAAAGTTTTATAGTACATAGAGGATGACATGCGGGTCCCATGAGTCAGCAGCTTACTCAACGTTTCCAAGGCGGCAGGGGATCAAAAGAAAAAGGAAATAGCCAAAAATCAGAGGGTGAAAAAAAATCCAAGAAAATAAACTTTTATAGCACATAGAGGATGACATGCGGGTCCCATGAGCCAGCAGGTTCCTCAACGTTTCAAACGTGGCATGAGATCGAAAGAAAAAGGCAAGTGACCAAATATGAGGAGCCAAAAATAATTCATGAAAAGAAAGTTTTATAGTACATAGAGGATGACATGCGGGTCCCATTTAGCAGCAGCGGTATCACCGTTTGAGAGGCTGGACGGGATCGAAAGAAAAAGGCAAGTGACCAAATATGAGGAGCCAAAAATAATTCAAGAAAAGAAAGTTTTATAGTACATAGAGGATGACATGTGGGTCCCATTTAGCAGCAGCGGTATCACCATTTGAGAGGCTGCACGGGATCGAAAGAAAAAGGCAAGTGACCAAATATGAGGTGCCAAAAAAAATTCCAAGAAAAGAAAGTTGATTGCACATAGAGGATGACATGCGGGTCCCATTTAGCAGCAGCTCTCAACGTTTCCAAGGCGGCAAGGGATCAAAAAAGGAAGTAGCCAGAAATCAGGGGGTAAAAAAAATCCAAGAATAGAAAGAATTTTGGTTCATAGAGGATGACATGCGGGACCCATGAGTGCCAAAAATAATCCAAGAAAAGAAATTTTATTGTACATAGAGGATGACATGCGGGTCCCATTTTGCAGCAGCGGTCTCAACGTTTCCAAGGCGGCACAGGACCAAAAGAAAAATGAAGTAGGCAGAAATCAGGGGGTGAAAAAAAATCCAAGAAGAAAGATTTCATTTGGGCTGCATCTGGACATCTGGGCCTTCGAACTATCCTGCTTGGCCTTTTGACTCATACAATTTCAGCCCACTCCAAAACAGGAAAGTTCGGAATTTTCTAAAAAAAATAGGAAAGTCCTATGCTTCGCAAAAACAAAAAAACAAGGAGATTCAACATATAAGTTTGTTTATGTAAAAATAAAGATTTAATTTATCCGTTTGAAATAGCTCAGAGCGCAATACACTGTTTATTGTCTGCAAAATAATCAAGATATCACATGTTTGTTGTACGGGGAGGCTGACATCGGGGACCCATGAGCCAGCAGCGTCGTCAACGTTTTAAAGGCGGCAGGGGATGGAAAGAAAAAATAAACCAAAAATCTATTGGTAAAAAATCCAAGAAAATAAACATTTTCGTTCTAAGAGGATGACATGCGGGACCCATGAGGCAGCAGCATCCTCAGCGTTTATCGTTCATAGAGGCTGACATGTGGGACCCGTGAGCCAGCAGCATCCTCAACGTTTTAAAGGTTGCAGGAGATCGAAAGAAAAAATAATCCAAAAATCGTTTGGTCAACAAAATCCAAGAAAAGAAACATTTACTGTTCTGAGAGGATGACATGCGGGACCCATGAGGCAGCAGCATCCTCAGCGATTTCAAGGCGGCAGGGGATCAAAAGAAAAAAAAGGAAATATCCAGAAATTGATTAGGGGTTCAAAATAAATCCATGAAAGGAAACTTTTATTGTTCATAGAGGTTGACATGTGGGACCGACCTGCCAACAGCGTCCTCATCATTTTAGAGGGGGCAGGAGATCAAAAGAAAAAGGCAAATAGCCAGAAATTAGGGGTAAAAAATAATTCCAAGAAAGAAAACTTTTATTGTCGTAGAGGATGACATGCGGGACCCATGAGCCAGCAGCTTAGTCAACGTTTCAAAGGCGGCATGAGATCGAAAGAAAAAGGCAAGTGACCAAATATCATGTGCCAAAAAAAATCCAAGAAAAGAAAGTTTTATTGTACATTGAGGATGACATGCGGGTCCCATGAGCCAGCAGGTTCCTCAACGTTTCAAACGTGGCATGAGATCGAAAGAAAAAGGCAAGTGACGAAATATCAGGATCCAAAAATAATTCAAGAAAAGAAACTTGATTGTACATAGAGGCTGACATGTGGGACCTATGAGCCAGCAGAGTCTTCAACGTTTCAAAGGCGGCAGGGGATCAAAAGAAAAAGGAAATAGCCAAAAATCAGAGGGTGAAAAAAACCAAGAAAATGAACTTTTATAGTACATAGAGGATGACATGCCGGTCCCATGAGCCAGCAGGTTCCTCAACGTTTCAAACGTGGCATGAGATCGGAAGAAAAAGGCAAGTGACCAAATATCAGGATCCAAAAATAATTCAAGAAAAGAAAGTTTTATAGTACATAGAGGATGACATGCGGGTCCCATGAGTCAGCAGCTTACTCAACGTTTCCAAGGCGTCAGGGGATCAAAAGAAAAAGGAAATAGCCAAAAATCAGAGGGTGAAAAAAAATCCAAGAAAATAAACTTTTATAGCACATAGAGGATGACATGCGGGTCCCATGAGCCAGCAGGTTCCTCAACGTTTCAAACGTGGCATGAGATCGAAAGAAAAAGGCAAGTGACCAAATATGAGGAGCCAAAAATAATTCAAGAAAAGAAAGTTTTATAGTACATAGAGGATGACATGCGGGTCCCATTTAGCAGCAGCGGTATCACCGTTTGAGAGGCTGGACGGGATCGAAAGAAAAAGGCAAGTGACCAAATATGAGGAGCCAAAAATAATTCAAGAAAAGAAAGTTTTATAGTACATAGAGGATGACATGTGGGTCCCATTTAGCAGCAGCGGTATCACCGTTTGAGAGGCTGCACGGGATCGAAAGAAAAAGGCAAGTGACCAAATATGAGGTGCCAAAAAAAATTCCAAGAAAAGAAAGTTGATTGCACATAGAGGATGACATGCGGGTCCCATTTAGCAGCAGCTCTCAACGTTTCCAAGGCGGCAAGGGATCAAAAAAGGAAGTAGCCAGAAATCAGGGGGTAAAAAAAATCCAAGAATAGAAAGAATTTTGGTTCATAGAGGATGACATGCGGGACCCATGAGTGCCAAAAATAATCCAAGAAAAGAAATTTTATTGTACATAGAGGATGACATGCGGGTCCCATTTTGCAGCAGCGGTCTCAACGTTTCCAAGGCGGCACAGGACCAAAAGAAAAATGAAGTAGGCAGAAATCAGGGGGTGAAAAAAAATCCAAGAAGAAAGATTTCATTTGGGCTGCATCTGGACATCTGGGCCTTCGAACTATCCTGCTTGGCCTTTTGACTCATACAATTTCAGCCCACTCCAAAACAGGAAAGTTCGGAATTTTCTAAAAAAAACAGGAAAGTCCTATGCTTCGCAAAAAAAAAAACAAGGAGATTCAACATATAAGTTTGTTTATGTAAAAATAAAGATTTAATTTATCCGTTTGAAATAGCTCAGAGCGCAATACACTGTTTATTGTCTGCAAAATAATCAAGATATCACATGTTTGTTGTACGGGGAGGCTGACATCGGGGACCCATGAGCCAGCAGCGTCGTCAACGTTTTAAAGGCGGCAGGGGATGGAAAGAAAAAATAAACCAAAAATCTATTGGTAAAAAATCCAAGAAAATAAACATTTTCGTTCTAAGAGGATGACATGCGGGACCCATGAGGCAGCAGCATCCTCAGTGTTTATTGTTCATAGAGGCTGACATGTGGGACCCGTGAGCCAGCAGCGTCCTCAACGTTTTAAAGGTTGCAGGAGATCGAAAGAAAAAATAATCCAAAAATCGTTTGGTCAACAAAATCCAAGAAAAGAAACATTTACTGTTCTGAGAGGATGACATGCGGGACCCATGAGGCAGCAGCATCCTCAGCGATTTCAAGGCGGCAGGGGATCAAAAGAAAAAAAAGGAAATATCCAGAAATTGATTAGGGGTTCAAAATAAATCCATGAAAGGAAACTTTTATTGTTCATAGAGGTTGACATGTGGGACCGACCTGCCAACAGCGTCCTCATCATTTCAGAGGGGGCAGGAGATCAAAAGAAAAAGGCAAATAGCCAGAAATTAGGGGTAAAAAATAATTCCAAGAAAGAAAACTTTTATTGTCGTAGAGGATGACATGCGGGACCCATGAGCCAGCAGCTTAGTCAACGTTTCAAAGGCGGCATGAGATCGAAAGAAAAAGGCAAGTGACCAAATATCATGTGCCAAAAAAAATCCAAGAAAAGAAAGTTTTATTGTACATTGAGGATGACATGCGGGTCCCATGAGCCAGCAGGTTCCTCAACGTTTCAAACGTGGCATGAGATCGAAAGAAAAAGGCAAGTGACGAAATATCAGGATCCAAAAATAATTCAAGAAAAGAAACTTGATTGTACATAGAGGTTGACATGTGGGACCTATGAGCCAGCAGAGTCCAAAACGTTTCAAAGGCGGCAGGGGATCAAAAGAAAAAGGAAATAGCCAAAAATCAGAGGGTGAAAAAAACCAAGAAAATGAACTTTTATAGTACATAGAGGATGACATGCCGGTCCCATGAGCCAGCAGGTTCCTCAACGTTTCAAACGTGGCATGAGATCGGAAGAAAAAGGCAAGTGACCAAATATCAGGATCCAAAAATAATTCAAGAAAAGAAAGTTTTATAGTACATAGAGGATGACATGCGGGTCCCATGAGTCAGCAGCTTACTCAACGTTTCCAAGGCGGCAGGGGATCAAAAGAAAAAGGAAATAGCCAAAAATCAGAGGGTGAAAAAAAATCCAAGAAAATAAACTTTTATAGCACATAGAGGATGACATGCGGGTCCCATGAGCCAGCAGGTTCCTCAACGTTTCAAACATGGCATGAGATCGAAAGAAAAAGGCAATTGACCAAATATGAGGAGCCAAAAATAATTCAAGAAAAGAAAGTTTTATAGTACATAGAGGATGACATGCGAGTCCCATTTAGCAGCAGCGGTATCACCGTTTGAGAGGCTGGACGGGATCGAAAGAAAAAGGCAAGTGACCAAATATGAGGAGCCAAAAATAATTCAAGAAAAGAAAGTTTTATAGTACATAGAGGATGACATGTGGGTCCCATTTAGCAGCAGCGGTATCACCGTTTGAGAGGCTGCACGGGATCGAAAGAAAAAGGCAAGTGACCAAATATGAGGTGCCAAAAAAATCCAAGAAAAGAAAGTTTTGTAGTACATAGAGGATGACATGCGGGTCCCATTTTGCAGCAGCGGTATCACCGTTTGAGAGGCGGCAGGGGATCGAAAGAAAAAGGCAACTGACCAAATATGAGGTGCCAAAAAAAAACAAGAAAAGAAAGTTTTATAGGACATAGAGGATGACATGCGGGTCCCATTTAGCAGCAGCGGTATCACCGTTTGAGAGGCTGCACGGGATCGAAAGAAAAAGGCAAGTGACCAAATATCAGGAGCCAAAAATAATTCAAGAAAAGAAAGTTTTATAGTACATAGAGGATGACATGCGGGTCCCATTTAGCAGCAGCGGTATCACCGTTTGAGAGGCGGCAGGGGATCGAAAGAAAAAGGCAAGTGACCAAATATGAGGTGCCAAAAAAAACTCCAAGAAAAGAAAGTTGATTGCACATAGAGGATGACATGCGGGTCCCACTTAGCAGCAGCGGTCTCAACGTTTCGAAGGCGGCAAGGGATCAAAAGAAAAAGGAAGTAGCCAGAAATCAGGGGGTCAAAAAAAAATCCAAGAATAGAAAGTATTTTGGTTCATAGAGGATGACATGCGGGACCCATGATCCTGCATCGTAAACGGCTCGATCGGAGAGCGTTGAACGAGATGGCGCGATTGAGAAAAAAAACAATGCCAGAGAGGCTGCCATCTGGGCCCTACATCCCTCGGCGGTGCGGATTTGCGTTGACTCGGCCGGCGAACCCGAGATTTCGAGATGCACCACGTCCCGGGCCACCATACGCGACGTTTTGGCCGTTTTCGTCGGGCTAGGTGGCCTCAAAAACGAGAAAAAAACGTTTTGACATGCACAACGGAGAGACCAAAAATCGTCGGCCATGGTCACCAGCAACCACGACGCGACTTCAACTTCGTCGGCCATGGCAACTTTTCTTGTAGTGCTTGTTCTTGATACATGTGTTCTGCAGAAGGGCACAATCATCATATTCAGTAATGTGCACACTATAACGATGAGCATCATGTCTACCATGCAAGCACTAATGACTGCAACTGAAGCAAAAAACATACCCTGTGTCTTGGGGTTACCCACAGAGCAGTTAGAGCTTCCCATTCTTCATCTGAGACATCCTTAACAGGGGACTTGATGCTGACTTCATTTCCTGGTACTTTGTCGAAGTAGTCCCTTTTCAGGATGTAGCGCCTGTTCTTCGACACTTTCCGCAGTATGTCATAGCAAGCCTTCTGGATGTCTTCCGACTCTGTGTCCATGTTGAAATTTGCCTACAAAGCAAACAAGGGCAAGGACGAGGTTAGTTATCATGAACTATGAACAATCAAGCAAGCACTCCTATCATCTAACAAATGAACTGGTGATGAAGAAGATTACCCCCATCTTTCCAACGAAGTCGGCCAACAAATTCTCATCCCTCTTGTACAACTTGAAATGCGGAAGGAGTGGCATCTGGCCTCTTGCAAGCATTCCGCCCTCCGATGGAAACTTGGCAGCAGGCAAAGGCTTGTCAGGACGTTTCAGCCCTCGAGGAATCTCAATGGTAAGCTTGACTCCCATCCCCTTGCAAATCTGCTCCAGCCCGGTGCCCTTCCTTTTACGCCCACCTGCAGCAGTGTGGTTCCACCTGAATAGCATACATACAAAGATCATGTCAGAAAGCAGCACCCACATCCAAGAGAGTTTATAAAGATAAACAAAAAAGGCAGTAGATAGTGTGGACAGCTGTCCAACAAAAACTTGCCTTCATCATCCTCAGGATCAAGAAAACCATCAGAATCAAAGTGCTGATGGACCATGACATCAGATGCAGTAGGACCTGTGTCCCTGCGAATAGTGCTTGCTTCATCAATCCTTTCATCAATCTGAGGTGAGCTACTGCGATTGTTGCGGGGCGGAGTATCTTCATTGTTGGTTGTAGACGCTTCACTTGATGTCCTCCTGGTGACTCTTTTGGAAGGAGCCTCAGCAACAGGTTCCAGATGCCTCTTTCTCCCTCCTGGAGCATCAGCAAACACTCTACCAGGAGGCATTGAACTTTGTTCCTTTTGCAACCTCTTACTCCTCCTCCCTGGGCTTGTCTTTCTAACAGAAGCCTTTTTCTTTTTACTCTTGGATCCTTCAATGCCTCGCAAAAATAGCAAAACAAAATGGCATTACATCACAGGTTATAGCAAAACAGAAATAAGAAAACATATACAAGTAATGCCAGCCCTCCAAAGATGATAAGCAGAATGTACCTTCTCAATGTGTTCCCCTATACTCCCTTCAGCCTCGCCATCCTCCTGGTCAACCAATTGGTCATTGCTCGGATGATAATCTGAGCTCTCGCCTTGTGTTATGGCAGATGACTCATCATTTGAAAGTGTGGAACGACCTCCACCTCGACCACCATGTGACTTCCTAAATATTGACACTACGACGGGAATACCCAGGGACTGCAAGACACGGTTGTTCTGCATCATTGTCCTAGCCCTGGCCTTCTCTATCTCGGTGAGGGGCGGTTCTTTACATGTATGAGAAAAATATGTAACCATTAGATTGATGGTTGAAATGCATAGAAGCAAGCCAACTCAAACAACTAAGGCAAATTGTTTAATCATAGCAATTTTCAGCTTTTAGTTTCATTTAATCCTAGGGTACAGAAATATTCAGACAGAACCAAAAAACCCCAGCACCCGATTATAAGAATCAATTAGACACAATGATGTTAGGATGAAGCCACATACCAGCCAGCTGCTTCTTCCTAGTCTTTGCCATGCCTGATGCTGATGGGTTGGATATGTGCTGGCACGAAAAGAATAACAATTAGTGACAGCAGATACAACATATGGATGCAATTAAAGAACCAAGCAACATAGGTTCATGTTGATCAACAATCACCTGGTTCACCTTGCTCCTTGAAGTAGGTCAGACCTTGATAGTATTACCTAAGAAGATAACAGGTTATAATCATTAGACATATCCCTTCATACAACAATAGACATGTACACAGATAAAGCTGTAGGCATGTACAGATAAACAGGCAAACCAAACTTTGTTTGGGAGAAGTTTCATCAACACAGGATAAAAGGGCAATATAAATGTTCATCGACGAAATATAAAAGGGCATGCCTTGGTAAAGATCTGTACCAAGCAAGATCCGCAGTAGGTAATCATATTATGTACTAGTTGCAGCAAGAAAGATCTGTAGCAGCTATTCATATATGGACTGCAGTAAACTAGATGTACAATCTACAGAGCCCAAGCCAAGTAAAATCCCCCAGCAATCACAGACTGGTTGCAGCGAGACCCACGCCTGGCAAGATCCGCATCACTAATTGACTGGTTGCATACAACAAGCAAGATCGACAGCAGGTAATCATATAGGGACTGCAGTAAACCAGATCTAAATTCTACAGAGCCTGAGCCAAGCAAGATCCGCAGCAATCATCGACAGGTTGTAGCAAGACACATGCCAATTGATAACCCACAAGTATAGGGGATCGCAACAGTCTTCGAGGGAAGTAAAACCCAAATTTATTGATTCGACACAAGGGGAGGTAAAGAATACTTATAAGCATTAACAACTGAGTTGTCAATTCAGCTGCACCTGGAAAAGCACTAGTAACAGGGGTGATGTGAAAGTAGTAGTAATATGGGAGCAATAGTAACTGTAACACAGCAGCAATAATAGTAATATGAGAGCAATGGCACCAGAAAATAGTTGATGCTACTTCTAATGTCATGTAGAACGAGTATATGATGATGAAAGATGGACCGGGGTTCCCAGCTATCTACACTAGTGGTAACTCTCCAATAACAAGTGTTGGGTGAACAAATTACAGTTGGGCAATTGATAGGATTGAAATAGCATTAAGACAGAACATCAAGATTATTAATCATGTAGGCATGTTTCCCATATATAGTCATACGTGCTCGCAATGAGAAACTTGTACAACATCTTTTGTCCTACCAGCCGGTGGCAGCCGGGCCTCTAGGGAATCTACTAGAAATTAAGGCACTCCTTTTAATAGAGCACCGGAGCAAAGCATTAACACTCCGTGAAAACATGTGATCCTCATATCTAAGCCTTCCCCTCCAGTTGTCCCAATTTATGTCACTTTGGGGCCTTTGGTTCTGGACATAGACATGTGCAAACAACTTGTAGATACAATCGAAGCAATAAGTATAGAGCTTAAATCTAAGATCATGCCACTCGGGCCCTAGTGACAAGCATTAAACACAACAAGATTGTAGCAACAATAACTTCACAAACTTATATAGATAGACTAATCATAATGTAACAATCCATCGGATCCCAACAAACACAACACCGATTACATCAGATGAATCTCAATCATGTAAGGCAGCTCATGAGATCATTGTATTGGAGTACATGGGGGAGAGAATACCAACTAGCTACAGCTAGAACCCGTAGTCCATGGGGGAACTACTCACGGAGCATGATGGAGGCGGTGGCGTCGATGGAGATGGCTTCCGGGGGCACTTCCCCGTCCCGGCAGGGTGCCGGAACAGAGACTTCTGTCCCCCGAATTGGAGTTTCGCGATGGTGGCGGCGCCCCTGGAGTCTTTCTGGAGTTTCGTCAATTGGTATCGCGTTTTTAGGTCGAAAGGGCTTATATAGGCGAAGAGGCGGCGCAGGAGGGGCACCAGGGCGCCCTCCCCATAGGCCGGCGCGGCCAGGGGCCTGCCCGCGCGGCCCTATGGTGTGGGGGCCCCAGGCCTCCCCTCCGGGTCTCCTTCGGTGTCCTGGTCCGTCTCGGTGAATTATGATGTTTGGTCTTCGTTTCGTCGAATTCCGAGAATATTGCCCGAACAGCCTTTCTGGAACCAAAAACAGCAGAAAACAGGAACTGGCCCTTCGGCATCTCGTTAATAGGTTAGTTCCATAAAATGCATAAAAACATTATAAAGTGCAAGCAAAACATGTAAGTATTGTCATAAAACAAGCATGGAACATCAGAAATTATAGGTACGTTGGAGACGTATCAGCATCCCCAAGCTTAGTTCCTGCTCGCCCTCGAGTAGGTAAACGATAAAAAGAGTAATTTCTGTAGTGACATGCTACTTACATAATCTTGATCATCCTATTATAAAGCATATGAGATGAATGCAGTGACTCAAGGCAATGATCTATAGTTGCTAACAAATAGATAACATATAGCAAAACTTTTCATGAATAGTACTTTCAAGTCAAGCATCAACAGTCTTGCATAAGAGTTAACTCATAAAGCAATAAATCAAAGTAAAGGTATTGAAGCAACACAAAGGAAGATTAAGTTTCAGCGGTTGCTTTCAACTTATAACATGTATATCTCATGGATAATTGTCAACATAGAGTAATATAACAAATGCAATATGCAAGTATGTAGGAATCAATGCACAGTTCACACAAGTGTTTGCTTCTTGAGGTGGAGAGAGATAGGTGAACTGACTCAACATAAAAGTAAAAGAAAGGCCCTTCGCAGAGGGAAGCAGGGATTAAATCATGTCCTAGAGCTTTTTAAGTTTTGAAATCATATTGAGAGTATAAAAGTAAAGTTTTGAGAGGTGTTTGTTGTTGTCAACGAATGGTAATGGGTACTCTAACAAACTTATCAACCAGACTTTCAAGAGCGGCTCCCATGAAGGACGTTATCTCTACCAGCAAGGTAGATCATCCCTCTTCTCTTTTGTTTACACATGTATTTTAGTTTAGTTTATGGTTGACACTCCTCCCAACCTTTTGCTTACACAAGCCATGGCTAACCGAATCCTCGGGTGCCTTCCAACATTCACATACCATGAAGGAGTGTCTATTTGCAAAATTAAGTTGCTTACTGATGAATCAGAGCAAAACTTGTGAAGAGAATTATTAATGAAAGTTGATTAATTGGGGGCTGGGAACCCCGCGCCGGCTCTTTTTACAAAATTATTGGATAAGCGGATGAAGCCACTAGTCCATTGTGAAAGTCTGTCAAAAGTAAATGACAAGATCGAACGATAAAACACGACATACTTCCTCATGAGCTATAAAACATTGACACAAATAAGAGATAATAGCTTTTGAATTGTTTAAAGGTAGTGTGGTGACCCCGGACTAGCTGTCTGAAATACCCTGTTATGTATATAGTTCACGATCCCATGATCAGTGCACCGTGAACACATAACCGAACTGATATCAAATTACATCATCCTTTACAAAACGGAATAAGAAAATTACAATAAGGTCACATGACCAACTTTACATAATAGCCTCGAAGAGCCTAATCTAATCATCAGAGTAGCGGAATCACTTCAGCAGCGCAGAGCCCAAGTCATCTGCCTTAACCCTACAGGCAACTGACTGGGAAGACGTTCCTAGCTCGCATAGACATCGTCAACTCCTTCTTCATCGGTCGAATTCCTCCAAGTCTGGCCAAGTAAATAGCCAGGGACAAAGCCGTGAGTACATTTGGAATTGTACTCGCAAACCATCAAGAAAGGTACTAATAATGCTAACTAAAAGACACAAGAGAGGAAGGATAGTTTCTCTTGTGGATATAGCATGTGAAAGAGAATCAGTTTCTCTTGTGGATATAGCATGAGAAAGAGAAATAGTTTCTCTAGTGGATGTAGCATGAGAAAGAGAAATAGTTTCTCCTGTGGATGTAGCATCCCAACATCAAAGTTGAAGGGGGACACTAAGGAGATCCTATGACATCCCTATATCTTTATTGAAGAAGATACTACAAAAGAGTTCTACAACATAAAACACTAGGAAGGGGGTAACCCTATTTGTTTCCTTTTCGACCATATCCATATGGTCAACCAAACCATTCCCGTACCCTTATGGTACTCCGAAAACAAGTTCCTTTCTTTCATTTTCCAAACAATTTTTGTAAACCAAAAACTCATCAGGCTAAGCAACAGCCATTCCAACCGTCCATGACCGCGGACACGGCTATTCGAATAGATTTGACTTTGCAGAGTTTGCACACTTTCCCCACAAGATCCGCGAGTTCATCATGTGGGCATCATCCCCGCATATCAACTATGCCATGACAAAAACTCGGACATAGCCTTTCGCCTATTCGTCTTACCACGGGATCCTACCCTATGGAGTATGTACCTCCCCGGCACCGTGGCAGCTCACCTCACTTTGAGCGTGGCTCCACCGCCAAGCCAGGAGACCCATAGTGTCTTCCGGACGGGTCAGCCCCGAAGGCCTCCCGTTATACTATTGTCTCCACCAACGACAATCCGGATTCAGGGGTAACCTTACCCTTATATAGTTGTGCGGTGTCCCATGTTAAGAAGAACAAACTACGAGCTAAGCCCCGTCCCACTCCAGGGTAATGTGGTTGCGCGGGTTAATTGTCACGGGTGAATACTTAGGCGCCAAAGTTTTCGAAATCAAGATTTTCTTTCCAACCATCTTTGCCAAGATCCTTTTCTTTCATAAACACACACTTAGGTAAGTCCAACTCACCCAAGGTTTTTCAGAAGTTCTTTTCAACAAGGTATTTTTCCAAGGGGTTCCCAACCTATAGTTTCATGTAAGAACCAAGAGACAACAATGGCGTGATGCTAGCCATCATACCAATAAGGAGATGATAATTGAGGTGTCAAGGGGATCATACATACTTAGGATAATCATGTGTAGGGAAAATATAAGTAGGATGATTAAACAAGGGTCACGATGTTAATCATCATACCACTAAGAAGATGATAATATAGACGGTCAAGGGGGCATACATGCTTAGGGTAAGCATGCATAAGATCAACAAAGGGTTCAACATACTTGAGAGTAGGTATGCAGAACATCAACAAGGGTGCAACATACTTGAGAGTAAGTATGCATAGCATCACTCAAAGTAGAAGATATAACAAGGGCACGATACTAACTATCAAACCACGAAGGGGTGCAAAAAGGGTGTCGAGAGGTCGACACACTCAAGGTAAGTGGGCATACCCATCACACTTAGAGGGTACACCGAGATCATGATGATGACAACCACCATGTCACTAAAGGGGGTTGTCGGTGAGGTGCCAAAGAGACTAAACATGCTCGCGGTGAGCATGCTCCAATAACAAAAGTAGAAACAACACAAGATAGATTGAGAGACAATAATAACAACAAAGTAACCACAATATGTGATTCAACATTCAGAGATCAAGAGATGGCTTGCCTTGGTTGGCTTGTTTGTCCCTGGACTTCTTCAAAGTCTTCAAATCCTTCTACTTCAACTCCAACATCGCTCGAATCTAGCGTCGTAAAATAAAAGGACACACAACATACAATCAACACCATATTTCAAAGTTGCAAGCAATGTTTTAAATGAAACAAGTCTAATCATTCAGGGGTACTTGTTTTGTAGGATTAAAACACAAGGTGACTGTTTTAAAGTAAAAGTGGTGGTTAAAGGGTTTAAAAAATAAAAAGGTTTTGGTTTATCAAATCATGTGATACACAAATAACACAAACAGTAACAAAACTGCATGAACAGAGACTAACAATATTTTTCCTAGATGTCCAGTACTAAAACAAGACTAACCCAATTGGATTCACCCAAAAATATTAATCCTACAATTTTTAAAACTATAAACACTAAACAGGATGCAGTGATCATGTTTAATGTACTAAAAATAGTACAAAAATCCTAAAAATATGGGGCCAGTCGCATTGGAAAGGTTTAGAAATTTCTGAACTAATGCACTTGGTTTCACTCAATTTGGGTCTGTAGACCTGGAGATATTAACAGAAGAAGTTCACTGGTTTTAATCACATTTTAACAGCTAAAACCCAATTTTCAAACGGACCATACGGGCGGGAAAAAGCTGGGCCGCGCGGGGGTGAGAAGTGGGCCGGCCCAGGTGGATTTCCAGGGGGAATGGGGGAAAAATAAACAGAAAGGAATGGGGAGAGAGGGGCCTGGGCGGGGCCCAGCTGCATGGCGGACGTGGCCCAGGGCCATGCACGCGCACGGGGCGACGCTCTCGTCCTCGCGACTGCGCACGCTCACGAGCGGACGGAAAAACGAAGCAGGGGCGGGCTGGGGACTTACCGACGGCGGCAGCGATGGCAAAGGATGGGCGACGGCGGGCTCTCTGGCGAGGTAGAGGCGAGCCAGCGCAGCCTAGGTGCGCGTCCAGTGCGAGCTCGGCGGCGTCGTTCCTCCGCAGCGGCTCCTCCCGGATGCTCCTCCTCACAGCAGCTCATGGACGAGGACGACGGCGGCGTGCTCCGGCAGACCTGGACGAAGAGGAGGGGCAGTTTAGGTCGAGGAGGACATGGCAAACGTGGTTAAAAATAAGAGGAGGGCAGAGGGTGTCGGCGTTGGGCGCCACCATCCATGCCACCCGATGGTGGCTACGGACGGGGTGAGCACGCAGTCGTGCAGCGGCTCCTGGCATCCTTTGCCTGAGCTCCAGGACGTGGAGAGGATGGTGTGGAGTGGAGAGGAGGCGAATGGATGAGCGGAGGACATCGGGTTCCCTTTTATAGCCGGATACGGGCTCACGGTGGACATGGTGTAGGGCGATGAAGCCATGTCGGGGACGAGCGTGGTTGGACGGGCAAGTGGAGCCATTGAGTAGGGCATCCAGTGGAGGATCTAGTGCAGCAAAAATCCCGGAGATACGCGTGCTGAACAGGTCACAGCGAGGTGGTTTCCGAGGCTGCACGCAGGTGTTCGATACGAATCAAATGATGAAACGGGGTTTAGGGAGGGATCTAGGGTGCTGGATAGGGTCAAGATACGATGCCTTATAGGCCTAAAGAAGTGGGCAAGGCTGAGACGGCTAGGTTGCTTGGGAACGCACGAGCTCGGCCAAAGCAGGGTGACCACGCCTATGGCAAGCATGGGAGAGGCCATTGTGGCGCAGGGATTGCCTCGGGAGTATGCGTATTGGGGAGAGGGATGCCAGGACGTCTCCTCGGCGCGGTCTCGGGGGCTGGGGCGCTGTTTGTGGTCCGGACCGAATTTGGGTGACCACCAGGTTGGCATGGTCGGGCAGAGGTGCTGGGGGCATTGAGGCCCGAGGGGAAAGCATTAAGGGACTCCAGGAATCCAGGGCTTGGTGCTGGACAAGGTTTGAGGTGCCAGGGTGCAGGTCTAGGACGTTTGGGTCAAGGCCTATGCCACTCAATGGCATTGGGAAGGAGAAGAAGAGCAATAATGGTGGAGGGGTTGTGTAGGGATGATTAGGGGAGCAGGGTAGGGTTGCAGGTCGTGGCTAAACATTGGGTGGGCAAGATATGAGAGAGAGAGAGAGAGAGAGAGATATTGTGAGGAAAACTAGTGACATATGCATCCACAAGACAAGCATGCATAGCCGGCCCTTCTCTCCTTGACCAAGTTTGAGTGAGCATGAGTGAATCCAAGTTGGTCATGCTCAATGTCTAGGTCGTGCTAATGATGGAGAGGTCAAGAGATGGACTTGAGGTGATCAAAATAAAAGTAAAGAGAGAGGGAGAGAGAGATGGGAAGATATGTGCATGTGCCAAGTTGGCATGGCCGGTTCCATCCTCATGTTAAGCAATAATGGACCAGATAATTGCCTAAGTACAAAGCTTAGTGGCCAAAGGTTATAGCTTCACATGAGCCAAGTGATCATGCAAGTCTTCCAAGATGGAGTGTTGGTGATGGAGGTGGCCTAAGATGAAGGTGGCGATGTTTTGGGTTTGTTTTGGAAACTAGCGAGGGAATAGAGATCAAAGGGTTATTTAATACATAAGATCATATGTGACTAAAGAGATGATGGTTGATGAACAAAAGTTTAAATTTTGAATTTTAAAAGGGAGGGGTCTTCACCACTATGAGAGTTGACCCAATTTTGGATAAGGTTCAAAATGATCTTGCCTCAGAGAGAATTTAAAAGAACCACGAATGTATTTTGAATAAAAAGGGATTATAACACAATAAAGCTAAGTGGAACTTTCTCCAAAATTATTTGGTAAAGCAAAGTGCAAGAAAAGGCATGTATAATAACATGCATTTTGGTGAAAACAAAATAAAACAGAGAATAATTATATATAAAATATTTTTGGGTGGAAATAAGGTGATCTAAAGTTCCACTCTCATTCCCTATTTTATTTGAGAAAATTATTTGAAAAGATTTGATAAAACTAGAAGTAGCTTTGGGATTAAACTTAGAGAAGAAAAAGCAATATGGTTTTGAGAATGAAAACTAATTTAGAGAGGAGTGATCTCAATGTCAGATGATTATTACACAATGTAGCAATCATCTCCACACTTGGTTTTGTGAAGAATAATAAAATAAACAAGAGGAAAAAGAGGAACAAGTGATCTAGAGCTGAAATAGTGGATAGGGTATGAGACCAAGTGAATATAAGAATTTCAAGGGTAGAATGGGACATGCAAGACATGGAAGTTGTAGAGGATGTCGTAAAGATGAGATCCGTGTGTTGAGGTCACCAATAACACTTGTGGGTGCTTAAGAATCAACTGCCAAAGTTTGGACATTTTAAGCCTGCCAAAACATCTTATTGACTTGGCTTCAAAATCATCAATGATAAGTGGGTATAAGAGAGATTTGGTTCAAGGCTAGGATATGGTTGGGAAGTGTTTATGATAAGGTAGGTTTAGGACCAAGTGCATTGCCTTAGATGGCAAGGGGTAGCTTAATCCAGGGGTTCCAAAATGGAACCTTAAACAGATTTTGGGACTTAGCCAAATTTATGATGCCTTAGGGTTTTTGACTAGGGTAAGAGAGAAGGATGTATTAAGGGGTAGATGATCCCAATTTTTGAATCAAGAAAGGGTTGAGCTAGATTAAATCACAACGAGGAAAATCAAGATGGCACACCCATGTTGCCATCAGGAGAAGTGTTTGATGTAGTAAAAAGGAAAACAATTTTTCCTAAGTCACACATGTGTTTTATTAGGTGAGTTGTTTGTCTGACCACTAGAGGTGTTGTTCTTTGAGGTAGCTCAACACAAAACTCAATAAGCAAAACAAGACAATAGATCTACCAACAGATCCAAGCAATTCATCTTAACAGACAGATCAAGGCAATTCATCTAATTACTTATAGAAAAAGTTTTTGTTCCCCCTCATTTTTGCACTCAGAACAATAAATCAAGGTTGCAAAAGTTGGGGTGTGACAGATAGCACATGAAGTATTTGCTTGGAATGGCAGGAAATACCACATAGTAGGTAGATATGGTGGACACACATGGCATAGGTTTTGGCTCAAGGTTTTAGATGCACGAGAAGTATTTCCTCTCAGTACAAGGCTTTGGCTAGAAAGGTTGTTTGAAGCAAACACAAGCATGAACTGGTACAGCAAAACTTACATAAGAACATATTGCAAGCATTATAAAACTCTACACTGTCTTCCTTGTTGCTCAAACACTTTTACCAGAAAATATCTAGACCTTAGAGAGACCAATCATGCAAACCAATTTCAACAAGCTCTACGGTATTTCTCCACTAATAGGTTCAAACTACATGATGCATGAAATTAAACATGGTCTACTTGAGAGCTCAAAACAATTGCCAAGTGTCAAATTATCCAAGTCAATATGAGGCATTTTCTGTTTTCAACCAAATAACCATAAGTGATGTAGCTTCCAACTTTTATCATTGAACATTAAAAGTAAAACGAAGAACAAGTGTTCATATGAAAAAGCGGAGCGTGTCTCTCTCCCACACAAGGATTGCTAGGATCCGATCTTATTCAAACAAAAACAAAAATAAAAGCACACAGACGCTCCAAGTAAAGCACATATGATGTGACCGAATAAAAATATAGTTTCAATAGAAGAAACCTGATAAGTTGATGAAGAAGGGGATGCCTTGGGCATCCCCAAGCTTAGACGCTTGAGTCTTCTTGAAATATGCAGGGATGAACCACGGGGGCATCCCCAAGCTTAGACTTTTCACTCTTCTTGATCATATATCATCCTCCTCTCTTGACCCTTGAAAACTTCCTTCACACCAAACTTCTCATAAACTTCATTAGAGGGGTTAGTACTCAAAAAACTTGAATCCACCTTGGTCCTGTAGTGACACATTGCAAGAACTCAATAAAACATTAGCTACAGCTCTCCACGTCTAGAAAGCCTCACTTAAAGTCCACAAGAGACAATGCAAAAAACAGAGACAGAATCTGCCAAAACAGAACAGCCAGTAAAGACGAATTTTAAACAGGTACTTCTGTTGCTCAAATCAGAAAACTCAAAACTAATGAAAGTTGCGTACATATCTGAGGAACACGCACGTAAATTGGCATATTTTTATGAGTTACCTACAGAGAAAACACCCTAGATTCGTGACAGATAGAAATCTGTTTCTGCGCAGAAGTCCAAATCTAGTATCAACCTTCTATTAGAGACTTCACTTGGCACAACGATGCAACAAAATAAAGATAAGGAGAGGTTGCTACAGTAGTAACAACTTCCAAGACACAACAAAACAGTAGCAAAATAAACACATGGGTTATCTCCCAAGAAGTTCTTTCTTTATAGCCATTAAGATGGGCTCAGCAGTTTTAATGATGCACTCGCAAGAAATAAGTGTTGAAGCAAAAGAGAGCATGAAGAAGCAAATTCAAAACACATTTAAGTCTAACCCACTTCCTATGCATAGGAATCTTGTACACAAATAAATTCATGAAGAACAAAGTGACAAGCATAAGAAGATAAAACAAGAGTAACTTCAAAAGTTTCAGCATATAGAGAGGTGTTTTAGTACCATGCAAATTTCTACAACCATATTTTCCTCTCTCATAATAATTTTCAGTAGCTTCATGAACAAACTCAACAATATAACTATCACATGCAGCATACTTTTCATGATCCATAAACACATAATTTTTATCAAGCTCAGAAATAATAGGATTAAAACTTTCAAAACCACTTTTATCAATAATGTAACAAGATGATTGATCAATCTTAAAAGATATGGGACTCATAGATAAAGTCAAGAACTCTCCAATCCCATTTTCATTAGTAGTACAATTAATATTATCAAGTAACATAGGACCATCATCAAGATCTTTATCATAAACATTTGCTACGCAAAATTCTTTAGTACCATGCATTTCGACATCAGGCACAAACAAAGCATTATCATAAGATTTATCAAAGTAGCATGGATTATCATAAATAACAGTAGCATAATTATTCTCACAAGTTTTACTCATAGGGAATATTTCAAGACAATCCACAGGAACATAACATTCAACCTCTTTCGGTAAGCATGGAGGACAATCAAATAGTGTAAGAGATAAAGAGTTACTCTCATTAGAAGGTTGGCATGGGTAGCTAATCCATTCTTCCTCCTTTTGTTCATCACTCTCCTCTTCTTTTTCATCCAATGAGCTTTCAGGTTCATCAGTTTCCTCCTCTTTTTCATCCAATGAGCTTTCAGGTTCATCAATTTCTTCTTCCACAGGTCCCTGCAAATTGTGAGTGCATTCTTGTGCATTAATGAGTCTCTCTTTATAATCAATGATATAAGGATTATCAGTGTAACTTTCATTGCAAAAATTAAGGATAGAAGAGACATAATCTTTAAGGTCCTTACAAACAAGACAAGTTTCATAATTTTTAACCATGAAGGATTCTATCTCAGAGGCACCCATAAATATGACAAATTGTTCTACCTCTTCAAACCCAAAATGAATATAGCTATTCCGATTATAGTTCTTAATTAAAAATTCCTCAATAAAGCCACGTTGAAATTTAAGATGTTTAGTGTCCTGTTGAGAGCAACAGTTTATATCATGGCGTTTAAGCAAGATTTTAGCAATTGTATTCAATTTTTCTATCACAGCACTCATCACTTTTCCCGCTCTTGATTCTCTATAATTATTATAATATTCTATAAGCTCCAAGTAGGTTATGGGTTCTCCCATAACAGCAGTTTTTAATTTTTAGGTTTTTCAAATTTTTATGGATTTTTGGGTATATGAGAAAAGTAAAACAAGACAAAAAGAAACTAGACAAAAGTAAACTAAGAAAAATGAAACAAGACAGAAATAAACTAAACACAAATAAACTAGGCAAAAGTAAACTAAGCAAAACAAAGTAAAACAAAATAAAAACAGAGAGAGAGGTAGAGTGTACTCCCCAGGTGAACTTATGAGTAGAGCTATGCCTCCCCGGCAACGGTGCCAGAAAACAGTCTTGATAACCCACAAGTATAGGGGATCGCAACAGTCTTCGAGGGAAGTAAAACCCAAATTTATTGATTCGACACAAGGGGAGGTAAAGAATACTTATAAGTCTTAACAACTGAGTTGTCAATTCAGCTGCACTTGGAAAAGCACTAGTAACAGGGGTGATGTGAAAGTAGCAGTAATATGGGAGCAATAGTAACAGTAACACAGCAGCAGTAATAGTAATATGAGAGCAATGGCACCAAAAAATAGTTGATGCTACTTCTAATGTCATGTAGAACGAGTATATGATGATGAAAGATGGATCGGGGTTCCCAGCTATCTACACTAGTGGTAACTCTCCAATAACAAGTGTTGGGTGAACAAATTACAGTTGGGCAATTGATAGGATTGAAATAGCATTAAGACAGAACATCAAGATTATTAATCATGTAGGCATGTTTCCCATATATAGTCATACGTGCTCGCAATGAGAAACTTGTACAACATCTTTTGTCCTACCAGCCGGTGGCAGCGGGCCTCTAGGGAATCTACTGGAAATTAAAGCACTCTTTTTAATAGAGCACCGGAGCAAAGCATTAACACTCCGTGAAAACATGTGATCCTCATATCTAAGCCTTCCCCTCCAGTTGTCCCAATTTATGTCACTTTGGGGCCTTTGGTTCCGGACATAGACATGTGCAAACAACTTGTAGATACAATCTAAGCAATAAGTATAGAGCTTAAATCTAAGATCATGCCACTCGGTCCCTAGTGACAAGCATTAAACACAACAAGATTGCAGCAACAATAACTTCACAAACTTATATAGATAGACTAATCATAATGTAACAATCCATCGGATCCCAACAAACACAACACCGATTACATCAGATGAATCTCAATCATGTAAGGCAGCTCATGAGATCATTGTATTGGAGTACATGGGGGAGAGAATACCAACTAGCTACTCACGGAGCATGATGGAGGCGGTGGCGTCTATGGAGATGGCTTCCGGGGGCACTTCCCCGTCCCGGCAGGGTGCCGGAACAGAGACTTCTGTCCCCCGAATTGGAGTTTCGCGATGGTGGCGGCGCCCCTGGAGTCTTTCTGGAGTTTCGTCAATTGGTATCGCGTTTTTAGGTCGAAAGGGCTTATATAGGCGAAGAGGCGGCGCAGGAGGGGCACCAGGGCGCCCTCCCCATAGGCCGGCGCGGCCAGGGGCCTGCCCGCGCGGCCCTATGGTGTGGGGGCCCCAGGCCTCCCCTCCGGGTCTCCTTCGGTGTCCTGGTCCATCTCGGTGAATTATGATGTTTGGTCTTCGTTTCGTCGAATTCCGAGAATATTGCCTGAACAGCCTTTCTGGAACCAAAAACAGCAGAAAACAGGAACTGGCCCTTCGGCATCTCGTTAATAGGTTAGTTCCATAAAATGCATAAAAACATTATAAAGTGCAAGCAAAACATGTAAGTATTGTCATAAAACAAGCATGGGACATCAGAAATTATAGGTACGTTGGAGACGTATCACCAATCAAGATCCAAAGCAACCAGTCCATGCTTGCGTAGACGCTCGCCACAAGATCTACAGGCGAGTTCCCTCCTCATCCCGACCCCTCCCCCCTCTTCTATGGCCTTTTCTTGGCCGACGAAACCCTAAGCAAGCCAAGAAAAGGCCATAGAAGAGGGGGGAGGGGTCGGGATGAGGAGGGAAATCGCCTGTAGATCTTGTGGCGAGCGTCTACGCACATGCGGCCGTCGTCGGCGGGTAGCTCTCCGCTCGTCCGCTCGTCGGAGCGCCGCTCGTCGGTGGCCGTCGGGGGGGGGTGGGGATGAGCGGAGTGGGAGGGGAATTGGGGTTCGTATTGCACAGGAGTGGAAGGGGAATTGGGGAATTGAGGGAGCTCGTACGGGATTTGACTGAAATGTCCCTCCTTTCCAGCTTAGGTTAGTGGCATTTCGGACATTTGCCCTCCTTTCCAGCTTAGGTTAGTGGCGGGCGGATTCAAAACATTTCGGTGGAGCTGGCGGGAGAATCTGGGCGGGAGAGTTTCGGGGTTTTGGAGCCTATCTTTTTTTTGGAAGGTTTCGGCTCTATCAATTTATTTAAGTAGGAGGGAATTTTTGGGGCTTTTTTGTGCAAAACAATAATAATTAAATGTGCAATAATGCATATAATTTGGTGTAGGTTAAAATATTTTTAAAAATAGAATATCATGTAATTAAACGTGTGTCACCTTCATTCCTTTAATGATAATAATATAGGGATATATGAAACTCCTAGAATCCTTAATAAATTATATAAAAAAATCAGAAAATGTTTGGTTAATTACGTCAAATTATATATGTCTCTTGCACACACAAATTATATGCTTATCATAAGGCATATGCAAGCTTTATCCCATTCTATATACATCAAGATTCCGAACGTGGTAGTTCGATCATGAAGGATTCTCCTAGAATGTCGTCTCCGCTCGACTTTTTGGCTCCGTTTGCTTTGCCAACTGTGCAAAACGGGGCCGCCGGGACATGCGGTATCGTCGTACCGGGCGCGCGCATGCACCCATCCGCCAACGCGTGAAACGGAAAACATTTAGCACATAAAATGATGTGTCCTAGACCTAAAAACATTTTTCCCTCCATTTATTGAGCGAAGGAAAGTGTGGCCCCAGTTCAAATCCGGTCAGTTTCCAGCGGATTCGGCGGAACACCGCAGGAAGCGGGAGGGATTCCCAGATGGCTACCGCGCGCATATGGCATGTGATAGGTGGTGCGTAGGAGGTATCCTACCGCTGTGCGGAGGTCTCGCACAATACTAAAATGCGCACCATGTAACTCCTTCACAAAAAAAGCCCTTCCGGCACCCCGAAAATGGAAAAACCATCGCCCGTGGTTCGGATTGGAAATCCGCGACCGGGGCCTTGCTTCCCATCCTAAGGCCCACGCACGTGCCAAATATGGCCTCGTTCCGACAAACTATGTGGTGAAACGGGCCGTTTCCTACTCATTTCCCCTAAAAGCCATATAACTCCGGACGTGATAGCCCTATTCGTGAAGGGTTTTTCAAGATAGTTTTCGTATCCCAATTCCATCTTTTGCAGTGGTTACTAGGACACATAAAATGACGCCACGCGGCTCCGCTCGACTTTTTGGCTCCATTTACTTTGCCAACTGTGCAAAACGGGGCCGCAGGGACATGCGGTATGGCCGTACCGGGCGCGCGCGTGCACCCGTCCGCCAACGCGCAAAACGGAAAACATTTAGCACATAAAATGCCGCTTCCTAGACCTAAAAACATTTTTCCCTCCATTTATTGAGCTAAGGAAAGTGTGGCCCCAGTTCAAATCCGATCAGTTTCCAGCGGATTCGGCGGGACACCGCAGGAAGCGGGAGGGATTCCCAGATGGCTACCACGCGCATATGGCATCTGATAGGTGGTGCGTAGGAGGTATCCTACCGCTGCGCGGAGGTCTCGCGCAATACTAAAATGCGCACTATGTAGCTCCTTCACAAAAAAAGCCCTTCCGGCACCCCGAAAATGGAAAAACCATCGCCCGTGGTTCGGATTGGAAATCCGCGACCGGGGCCTTGCTTCCCATCCAAAGGCCCACGCACGTGCCAAATATGGCCTCATTCCGAGAATCTATGTGGTGAAACGGGCCGTTTCCTACTCATTTCCCCTAAAAGCCATAGAACTCCGGACGTGATAGCCCTATTCGTGAAGGGTTTTTCAAGATAATTGCCGTATCCCAATTCCGTCTTTTGAAGTGGTTACTAGGACACATAAAATGACACCACGCGGCTCCGCTCGACTTTTTGGCTCCGTTTACTTTGCCAACTGTGCAAAACGGGGCCACCGGGACATGCGGTATGGCCGTACCGGGCGCGCGCGTGCACCCGTCCGCCAACGCGCGAAATGGAAAACATTTAGCACATAAAATGACGCGTCCTAGACCTAAAAACATTTTTCCCTCCATTTATTGAGCGAAGGAAAGTGTGGCCCCAGTTCAAATCCGGTCAGTTTCCAGCGGATTCGGCGGAACTCCGCAGGAAGCGGGAGGGATTTCCAGATGGCTACCGCGTGCATATGGCATGTTATAGGTGGTGCATAGGAGGTATCCTACAGCTGCGCGGAGGTCTCGCGCAATACTAAAATGCGCACCATGTAGCTCCTTCACAAAAAAAGCCCTTCCGGCACCCCGAAAATGGAAAAACCATCGCCCGTGGTTCGGATTGGAAGTCCGCGACCGGGGCCTTGCTTCCCATCCTAAGGCTCACGCACGTGCCAAATATGGCCTCGTTCCGACAAACTATGTGGTGAAACGGGCCGTTTCCTACTCATTTCCCCTAAAAGCCATAGAACTCCGGACGTGATAGCCCTATTCGTGAAGGGTTTTTCAAGATAATTGCCGTATCCCAATTCCGCCTTTTTAAGTGGTTACTAGGACACATAAAATGATGCCACGCGGCTCCGCTCGACTTTTTGGCTCCGTTTACTTTGCCAACTGTGCAAAACGGGGCCGTCGGGACATGCGGTATGGCCGTACCGGGCGCGCGCGTGCACCCGTTTTCCAACGCGTGAAACGGAAAACATTTAGCACATAAAATGACGCGTCCTAGACCTAAAAACATTTTTTCCCTCCATTTATTGAGCCAAGGAAAGTGTGGCCCCAGTTCAAATCCGGTCAGTTTCCAGCGGATTCGGCGGGACACCGCAGGAAGCGGGAGGGATTCCCAGATGGCTACCGCGCGCATATGGCATGTGATAGGTGGTCCGTAGGAGGTATCTACCTCTGCGCGGAGGTCTCGCGCAATACTAAAATGCGCACCATGTAGCTCCTTCACAAAAAAAACCATTCCGGCACCACGAAAATGGAAAAACCGTCGCCCGTGGTTCGGATTGGAAATCCGCGACCGGGGCCTTGTTTCCCATCCTAAAGCCCACACACATGCCAAATATGGCCTCGTTCCGAAGAACTATGAGGTGAAACGGGCCGTTTCCTACTCATTTCCCCTAAAAGCCAAAGAACTCCGGACGTGATAGCCCTATTCGTGAAGGGTTTTTCAAGATAATTTTCGTATCACAATTCCATCTTTTGCAGTGGTTACTAGGACACATAAAATGACGCCACGCGGATCCGCTCGACTTTTTGGCTCCGTTTACTTTGCCAACTGTGCGAAACGGGGCCGCTGGGACATGTGGTATGGCCGTACCGGGCGCGCGCGTGCACCCGTCCGCCAACGCGCAAAACGGAAAACATTTAGCACATAAAATGATGCGTCCTAGACCTAAAAACATTTTTCCCTCCATTTATTGAGCCAAGGAAAGTGTGGCCCCAGTTCAAATCCGATCAGTTTCCAGCGGATTCGACGGGACACCGCAGGAAGCGGGGGGATTCCCAGATGGCTACCGTGCGCATATGACATGTGATAGGTGGTGCGTAGGAGGTATCCTACCGCTGCACGGAGGTCTCGCGCAATACTAAAATGCGCACTATGTAGCTCCTTCACAAAAAAAAGCCCTTCCGGCACCCCGAAAATGGAAAAACCATCGCCCGTGGTTCGGATTGGAAATCTGCGACCGGGGCCTTGCTTCCCATCCAAAGGCCCACGCACGTGCCAAATATGGCCTCGTTCCGACAAACTATGTGGCGAAACGGGCCGTTTCCTACTCATTTCCCCTAAAAGCCATAGAACTCCGGACGTGATAGCCCTATTCGTGAAGGGTTTTTCAAGATAATTTTCGTATCCCAATTCCATCTATTGCAGTGGTTACTAGGACACATAAAATGACACCACGCGGCTCCGCTCGACTTTTTGGCTCCGTTTACTTTGCCAACTGTGCAAAACGGGGCCGCCGGGACATGCGGTATGGCCGTACCGGGCGCGCGCGTGCACCCGTCCGCCAACGCGCGAAACGGAAAACATTTAGCACATAAAATGACGCGTCCTAGACCTAAAAACATTTTTTCCTCTATTTATTGAGCTAAGGAAAGTGTGGCCCCAGTTCAAATCCGATCAGTTTCCAACGGATTCGGCGGGACACCGTAGGAAGCGGGAGGGATTCCTTGATGGCTACCGCGCGCATATGGCATGTGATAGGTGGTGCGTAGGAGGTATCCTACCGCTGCGCGGAGGTCTCGCGCAATACTAAAATGCGCACTATGTAGCTCCTTCACAAAAAAAGCCCTTCCGGCACCCCGAAAATGGAAAAACCATCGCCCGTGGTTCGGATTGGAAATACGCGACCGGGGCCTTGCTTCCCATCCAAAGGCCCACACACGTGCCAAATATGGCCTCGTTCCGACAAACTATGTGGTGAAACGGGCCGTTTCCTACTCATTTCCCCTAAAAGCCATAGAACTCCGGACGTGATAGCCCTATTCGTGAAGGGGTTTTCAAGATAATTGCCGTATCCCAATTCCGTCTTTTGAAGTGGTTACTAGGACACATAAAATGATGCCACGCAGCTCCGCTCGACTTTTTGGCTCCGTTTACTTTGCCAACTGTGCAAAACGGGGCCACCGGGACATGCGGTATGGCCGTACCGGGCGCGCGCGTGCACCCGTCCGCCAACGCGCGAAACGGAAAACATTTAGCACATAAAATGACGCGTCCTAGACCTAAAAACATTTTTCCCTCCATTTATTGAGCCAAGGAAAGTGTGCCCCAGTTCAAATCCGGTCAGTTTCCAGCGGATTCGGCGGGACACCGCAGGAAGCGGGAGGGATTCCCAGATGGCTACCGCGCGCATATGACATGTGATAGGTGGTCCGTAGGAGGTATCTACCTCTGTGCTGAGGTCTCGCGCAATACTAAAATGCGCACCATGTAGCTCCTTCACAAAAAAAAACCTTCCGGCACCCCGAAAATGGAAAAAATTTCGCCCGTGGTTCGGATTGGAAATCCGCGACCGGGGCCTTGTTTCCCATCCTAAGGCACACACACGTGCCAAATATGGCCTCGTTCCGACAAACTATGTGGTGAAACGGGCCGTTTCCTACTCATTTCCCCTAAAAGCCAAAGAACTCCGGACGTGATAGCCCTATTCGTGAAGGGTTTTTCAAGATAATTTTTGTATCCCAATTCCATCTTTTGCAGTGGTTACTAGGACACATAAAATGACGCCACGCGGATCCGCTCGACTTTTTGGCTCCGTTTACTTTGCCAACTGTGCAAAACGGGGCCACCGGGACATGCGGTATGGCCGTACCGGGCGCGCGCGTGCACCCGTCCGCCAACGCGCAAAACGGAAAACATTTAGCACATAAAATGACGCGTCCTAGACCTAAAAAAATTTTTGCCTCCATTTATTGAGCTAAGGAAAGTGTGGCCCCAGTTCAAATCCGATCAGTTTCCAGCGGATTCGGCGGGACACCGCAGGAAGCGGGGGGGATTCCCAGATGGCTACCGCGCACATATGGCATGTGATAGGTGGTGCGTAGGAGGTATCCTACTGCTGCGCGGAGGTCTCGCGCAATACTAAAATGCGCACTATGTAGCTCCTTCACAAAAAAAAGCCCTTCAGGCACCCCGAAAATGGAAAAACCATCGCCCGTGGTTCGGAATGGAAATCCGCGACCGGGGCCTTGCTTCCCATCCAAAGGCCCACGCACGTTGCAAATATGGCCTCGTTCCGACAAACTATGTGGCGAAACGGGCCGTTTCCTACTCATTTCCCCTAAAAGACATAGAACTCCGGACGTGATAGCCCTATTCATGAAGGGTTTTTCAAGATAATTTTCGTATCCCAATTCCATCTATTGCAGTGGTTACTAGGACACATAAAATGACACCACGCGGCTCCGCTCGACTTTTTGGCTCCATTTACTTTGCCAACTGTGCAAAACGGGGCCGCCGGGACATGCGGTATGGCCGTACCGGGCGCGCGCGTGCACCCGTCCGCCAACGCGCGAAACGGAAAACATTTAGCACATAAAATGACGCGTCCTAGACCTAAAAACATTTTTCCCTCCATTTATTGATCTAAGGAAAGTGTGGCCCCAGTTCAAATCCGATCAGTTTCCAACGGATTCGGCGGGACACCGTAGGAAGCGGGAGGGATTCCCTGATGGCTACCACGCGCATATGGCATGTGATAGGTGGTGCGTAGGAGGTATCCTACTGCTGTGCGGAGGTCTCGCGCAATACTAAAATGCGCACTATGTAGCTCCTTCACAAAAAAAAGCCCTTCCGGCACCCCGAAAATGGAAAAACCATCGCCCGTGGTTCGGATTGGAAATACGCGACCGGGGCCTTGCTTCCCATCCAAAGGCCCACGCACGTGCCAAATATGGCCTCGTTCCGACAAACTATGTGGTGAAACGGGCCGTTTCCTACTCATTTCCCCTAAAAGCCATAGAACTCCGGACGTGATAGCCCTATTCGTGAAGGGTTTTTCAAGATAATTGCCGTATCCCAATTCCGTCTTTTGAAGTGGTTACTAGGACACATAAAATGATGCCACGCAGCTCCGCTCGACTTTTTGGCTCACTTTACTTTGCCAACTGTGCAAAACGGGGCCACCGGGACATGCGGTATGGCCGTACCGGGCGCGCGCGTGCACCCGTCCGCCAACGCGCGAAACGGAAAACATTTAGCACATAAAATGACGCGTCCTAGACCTAAAAACATTTTTCCCTCCATTTATTGAGCCAAGGAAAGTGTGCCCCAGTTCAAATCCGGTCAGTTTCCAGCGGATTTGGCGGGACACCGCAGGAAGCGGGAGGGATTCCCAGATGGCTACCGCGCACATATGGCATGTGATAGGTGGTCTGTAGGAGGTATCTACCTCTGCGCTGAGGTCTCGCACAATACTAAAATGCGCACCATGTAGCTCCTTCACAAAAAAAACCCTTCCGGCACCCCGAAAATGGAAAAACTGTCGCCCGTGGTTCGGATTGGAAATCCGCGACCGGGGCCTTGTTTCCCATCCTAAGGCCCACACACGTGCCAAATATGGCCTCGTTCCGACAAACTATGTGGTGAAACGGGCCGTTTCCTACTCATTTCCCCTAAAAGCCAAAGAACTCCGGACGTGATAGCCCTATTCGTGAAGGGTTTTTCAAGATAATTTTCGTATCCCAATTCCATCTTTTGCAGTGGTTACTAGGACACATAAAATGACACCACGCGGCTCCGCTCGACTTTTTGGCTCCGTTTACTTTGCCAACTGTGCAAAACGGGGCCGCCGGGACATGCGGTATGGCCGTACCGGGCGCGCGCGGGCACCCGTCCGCCAACGCGCAAAACGGAAAACATTTAGCATATAAAATGACGCGTCCTAGACCTGAAAACATTTTTCCCTCCATTTATTGAGCTAAGGAAAGTGTGGCCCCAGTTCAAATCCGATCAGTTTCCAGCGGATTCGGCGGGACACCGCAGGAAGCGGGAGGGATTCCCAGATGGCTACCGCGCGCATATGGCATGTGATAGGTGGTGCGTAGGAGGTATCCTACCGCTGCGCGGAGGTCTCACGCAATACTAAAATGCGCACTATGTAGCTCCTTCACAAAAAAAAGCCCTTCCGGCACCCCGAAAATGGAAAAACCATCACCCGTGGTTCGGATTGGAAATCCGCGACCGGGGCCTTGCTTCCCATCCAAAGTCCCACGCACGTGCCAAATATGGCCTTGTTCCGACAAACTATGTGGCGAAACGGGCCGTTTCCTTCTCATTTCCCCTAAAAGCCATAGAACTCCGGACGTGATAGCCCTATTCGTGAAGGGTTTTCAAGATAATTTTCGTATCCCAATTCCATCTATTGCAGTGGTACTAGGACACATAAAATGATGCCACGCGGCTCCGCTCGACTTTTTGGCTCCGTTTACTTTGCCAACTGTGCAAAACGGGGCCGCCGGGACATGCGGTATAGCCGTACCGGGCGCGCGCGTGCACCCGTCCGCCAACGTGCGAAACGGAAAACATTTAGCACATAAAATGACACGTCCTAGACCTAAAAACATTTTGCCCTCCATTTATTGAGCAAAGGAAAGTCTGGCCCCAGTTCAAATCCGATCAGTTTCCAGCGGATTCGGCAGGACACCGTAGGAAGCGGGAGGGATTCCCAGATGGCTACCTCGCGCATCTGGCATGTGATAGGTGGTGCGTAGGAGGTATCCTACCGCTGCGCGGAGGTCTCGCGCAATACTAAAATGCGCACTATGTAGGTCCTTCACAAAAAAAAGCCCTTTCGGCACCCCGAAAATAGAAAAACCATCGTCCGTGGTTCGGATTAGAAATCCGCGACAGGGGCCTTGCTTCCCATCCAAAGGCCCACGCACGTGCCAAATATGGCCTCATTCCGACAAACTATGTGGTGAAACGGGCCGTTTCCTACTCATTTCCCCTAAAAGCCATAGAACTCCGGACGTGATAGCCCTATTCGTGAAGGGTTTTTCAACATAATTGCCGTATCCCAATTCCGTCTTTTGAAGTGGTTACTAGGACACATAAAATGACGCCACGCGGCTCCGCTCGACTTTTTGGCTCCGTTTACTTTGCCAACTGTGCAAAACGGGTCCACGGGACATGCGGTATGGCCGTACCGGGCACGCGCGTGCACCCGTCTGCCAACGCGCAAAACGGAAAACATTTAGCACATAAAATGATGCGTCCTAGACCTAAAAACATTTTTCCCTCCATTTATTGAGCGAAGGAAAGTGTGGCCCCAGTTCAAATCCGGTCAGTTTCCAGCGGATTCGGCGGAACACCGCAGGAAGCGGGAGGGATTTCCAGATGGCTACCGCGCGCATATGGCATGTTATAGGTGGTGCGTAGGAGGTATCCTACCGCTGCGCGGAGGTCTCGCGCAATACTAAAATGCGCACCATGTAGCTCCTTCACAAAAAAAGCCCTTCCGGCACCCCAAAAATGGAAAAACCATCGCCCGTGGTTCGGATTGGAAGTCCGCGACCGGGGCCTTGCTTCCCATCCTAAGGCCCACGCACTTGCCAAATATGGCCTCGTTCCGACAAACTATGTGGTGAAACGGGCCGTTTCCTACTCATTTCCCCTAAAAGCCATAGAACTCCGGACGTGATAGCCCTATTCGTGAAGGGTTTTTCAAGATAATTGCCGTATCCCAATTCCGTCTTTTGAATTGGTTACTAGGACACATAAAATGACGCCACGCGGCTCCGCTCGACTTTTTGGCTCTGTTTACTTTGCCAACTGTGCAAAACGGGGCCGCCGGGGACATGCGGTATGGCTGTACCGGGCGCGCGCGTGCACCCGTCCGCCAACGCGCGAAACAGAAAACATTTAGCACATAAAATGACGCGTCCTAGACCTAAAAACATTTTCCCTCCATTTATTGAGCGAAGGAAAGTGTGGCCCAAGTTCAAATCCGGTCAGTTTCCAGCGGATTCGGCGGGACACCGCAGGAAGCGGGAGGGATTCCCAGATGGCTACCGCGCGCATATGGCATGTGATAGGTGGTCCGTAGGAGGTATCCTACCTCTGCGCGGAGATCTCGCGCAATACTAAAATGCGCACCATGTAGCTCCTTCACAAAAAAAAACCCTTCCGGCACGCCGAAAATGGAAAAACCGTCGACCGTGGTTCGGATTGGAAATCTGCGACCGGGCCCTTGCTTCCCATCCTAAGGCCCACGCACTTGCTAAATATCGCCTCGTTCCGACAAACTATGTGGTGAAACGGGCCGTTTCCTACTCATTTCTCCTAAAAGCCATAGAACTCCGGACGTGATAGTCCTATTCGTGAAGGGTATTTCAAGATAATTGCCGTATCCCAATTCCGTCTTTTTAAGTGGTTACTAGACACATAAAATGACGCCACGCGGCTCCGCTCGACTTTTTGGCTCCGTTTACTTTGCCAACTGTGCAAAACGGGGCCGTCGGGACATGCGGTATGGCCGTCCCGGGCGCGCGCGTGCACCCGTTTTCCAACGCGTGAAACGGAAAACATTTAGCACATAAAATGACGCGTCCTAGACCTAAAAACATTTTTCCCTCCATTTATTGAGCCAAGGAAAGTGTGGCCCCAGTTCAAATCCGGTCAGTTTCCAGCGGATTCGGCGGGACACCGCATGAAGCGGGAGGGATTCCCAGATGGCTACCGTGCACATATGGCATGTGATAGGTGGTCCGTAGGAGGTATCTACCTCTGCGCGGAGGTCTCGCGCAATACTAAAATGCGCACCATGTAGCTCCTTCACAAAAAAAAACCCTTCCGGCACCCCGAAAATGGAAAAACAGTCGCCCGTGGTTTGGATTGGAAATCCGTGACCGGGGCCTTGTTTCCCATCCTAAGGCCCACACACGTGCCAAATATGGCCTCGTTCCGACAAACTATGTGGTGAAACGGGCTGTTTCCTACTCATTTCCCCTAAAAGCCATAGAACTCCGGACGTGATAGCCCTATTCGTGAAGGGTTTTTCAAGATAATTGCCGTATCCCAATTCCGTCTTTTGAAGTGGTTACTAGGACACATAAATTGACGCCACGCGGCTCCGTGGGGTATTTTGACTTCGTTCACTTTGCCATCTGCCCAAAACGGGGCCAAACGTGAATCTGTTGTCCCCGCGCGGTCTAGCCCGTTGACTCGATCCCAATGGGGGTGGAACATTCTACTTTTTTCTTCATTTGAGTTTGTTTATACCATAGGAACATGTAGTGGAAAGTTTTTGGCACATGCAACGTCAAGATTCCCACAGGGTGACGCCACGCGGGAGTTCCCCCCAATATACCTCCAGAACCTTCCAAAGTGTCGTCTGCGCATTTCCGGGAAGCACCCCATACCCCGGGGTGTCAAATGCTGGACCTTACAACATACCACAACATTTTTATGCTTAGCATATAGGTGCACAAACAAGTTGGGGGGATTTCGACACTCGGAGTAGCGGGATATCACGCCAAACGTGAATCTGTTGTCCCCGCGCGGTCTAGCCCATTGACTCGATCCCAATGGGGGTGGATCATTCTACTTTTTGCTTCATTTGAGTTTGTTTATACCATAGGAACATGTAGTGGAAAGTTTTTGGCACATGCAACATCAAGATTCCCACAGGGTGACGCCACGCGGGAGTTCCCTCCTATACCTCGCCAGGACCTTTCCGAAGTGTCGTCTGCGCATTTCCGGGAAGCACCCCATACCCCGGGGTGTCAAATGCTGGACCTTGCAACATACCACAACATTTTTATGATTAGAATATAGGTGCACAAACAAGTTTGGGGGGGATTTCGACACTCGGAGTAGCGGGATCCCGCCAAACGCGAATCTGTTGTCCCCGCGGTCTAGCCCATTGACTCTATCCCAACGGGGGTGGACCATTATACTTTTTGCTTCATTTGAGTTTGTTTATACGAGAGGAACATGTAGTGGTAAGTTTTTGGCACGTGCAACGTCAAGATTCCCACAGGGTGACGCCACGCGGGAGTTCCCCCCTATACCTCGCCAGAACCTTCCGAAGTGTCGTCTGCGCATTTCCGGGAAGCACCCCATACCCCGGGGTGTCAAATGCTGGACCTTGCAACATACCACAAATTTTTTATGCTTAGCATATAGGTGCACAAATAAGTTTGGGGGGATTTCGACACTCGGGAGTAGCGGGATCACGCCAAACGTGAATCTGTTGTCCCCGCGCGGTCTAGCCCATTGACTCGATCCCAACGGGGGTGGACCATTCTACTTTTTGCTTCATTTGAGTTTGTTTATACCATAGGAACATGTATTCGAAAGTTTTTGGCACATGCAACGTCAAGATTATTCCCACAGGTGACGCCAGGCGGGATTTCCCCCCTATACCTCGCCAGAACCTTTCCGAAGTGTCGTCTGCGCATTTCCGGGAAGCACCCCATACCGGAAGGAGGTTCTGGGGTTTCAACTAATTAAAAAGTACTTTTTACAAACCAGAAGCAATAGATGCTTCATAAAACTAATAACTAGGTACTTATTACAATAAGGAGGTTATGGTTTCAAACTAAAAATTACTTATTACAAACCAAAAGCAATAGATGCTTCATAAAATAAACAGACGATAGAATCAAAGTTTCTTGACAAGCAAATACAAATAATTAACTAGGCATGGATCTTGGAGAAGTCGTCAGTAATTGCCTGGCTTCGTCAGCCATGGATCATCACTCTTCGGGCTCTGCTGATCACTCATCTCCTTCGTCCACAGATCATCACTCTTCTGCTCATCACCAGTCCACGACTTCAGGTTCTGCCAATAATCACTACTCTTCGGCGCATCACTACTCTCCAGCCATTGCTCATCATTCATCTTCCTCCACTTGCCATGAGGGGGACTTGCCTGCTGGGTGTTGTCGCTGGAAGCTGGTGCCTTCAAGCTTGCTAGTTCAGCCTGCACGCTTGCAAGTTCAGCCTTTAACCTTGCTATTTCAGCTGCAGCATTTTTCTGTGCACGTTCAGCTTCGATCTCTGCTGCATTGCATTTGTCACACAGATGTCCCCTCAGCGTGTCTTCCTTCTTGCAACCGGGGCAAAACACAAGGTAACGCAGGAAGAACCATATCTTAACGTAGAGCTGGTAGCTCACGTAAGCATCTTTAGATGCATACTCTAGGTTTAAATCAGATAACGGCCGCTCTTCCCAGTAATCGTGCCTCTCTGGAGGGAATTTGTTCTTCATCTGGCTGTACGACTCGTCGATGATGCTAGTTGCAAGACTAGCCATTCCATCCCTCATCAAATATCCTCTGTCATTGAGACCTTTGACGTGGACAAATTCCTGGATATCGATCCAGTTCTCCCTAGGAATTATAATCTTCTCGAAATATAAATTTTGAAAATCTGTTCTCTTGTCAACAGTGCAGAACACAATTCCTTGTTTTTGAAGGAATGAGCGCAGCGTCGGACATTCCCCGTTGGTCCTGAAAGCAAAAATTTAATACTTGCGAGATCAACACTTGAATAAAATTTGGGACTACGAAGCTAGTCTATGCAATCTCGTAGCTTGAATATAAAATTTGAAACTACATAAGTTTACTAAGTTCATGATCAACAGTCTGAAAATTATCTTATCATAATTCATTTGGTACTAATAGAATGCATGAACAACACTTTATGAAATGTGTAAGTGCAATTGTTTAGTCATTGAAATTTCATTTTGCATCATATAATTTTGAAACTAACAAAAGTCTATTAAATGCAAGATCAAGACTCCGGAAATTTGCTTGTGATAATTAATTTGGTATAATGAAATCCAGTACATGCTAGATGAGCATATGGATAGATTCAATTTGATGCAAAAATTTAGTACTTGCGAGATCAACACTTGAATAAAATTTGGGAATACGAATGTTTAGTCTATGCAATCTCATAACTTGAATAAAATTGACATAAGTTTAGTAAGTGCATGATCAAGAGTCTGAAAATTATCTAGTCATAATCCATTTGGTACTAAAAGAATGCATGACCAACACTTTTATGAAATGTGTAAGTGCAATTTTTTAGTCATTGAAATATCATTTTGCATCATATAATTTTGAAACTAACAAAAGTCTATTAAACGCAAGATCGGGACTCCGGAAATTTGCTTTGTGATAATTAATTTGGTATAATGAAATCCAGTACATGCTAGATGAGCATATGGATAGATTCAATCTGCAAGATCAGGACACCATGCTTTGTGGCTTTTGTTACACAAAACACAGAAACAAAACTAGTTTTGCAGCTAGCACGGTTTGTAGTTTAATTTGTTGCACCTAGCCCAAATGAACCAATTTGTAACTTGCTGTTGCATGAATTCCCAGTTAGAAAACACAGAAATATGACTCGGTCTGAAACTAAATTCACAATTCAACATCATATAGCTAAATACACGGTTCATTAACACAAGAATTATGGATAATCCCCTCTCCGCAATTTCTTTCAATAAAATGCACAATCCCATATTCTTGAAACTGCCTTGCGAATTATGGTGCATGTGAGTTGCAATTTTCTCTCAAACAGAGAAAACAGAGCACTCGAGAGTAACTAAAACATATCAAGATTAACTAAAACAGAGCACTCGAGGGTGACTTGGTTCATCATGCACCAGCGATTAACTAAAATGTGAGCAAGATTAACTAAATCAGAGAAAGATTAACTAAATCAGAGCAAGATTAACTAAATCAGAGCAAGATTAAGGTCTACAAACCAGGAATAGTGGCAGACGAGGACGTGGTTCCTCATGGACAGTTGAACGACGGCGAGGAAGTTTTCTACTTCGTGGTTGGGGTCCTCCGGAGTGTACTCGAGATCCAATCCTACAAATTTGTTCTCCTTTTCTTCCGCATACCACTGCGCGTACATCTTCAGGTACTTGCTCATCGTCTTCTCCTCGTTTGTGTAGACAACATCGATCTCCTTTCCGCCATGGACGGTGAAGGTCCTGATCTGAGTAAAGCCCTGCATGGCTGACGGTAGAGGAGGCAGAAGCGGTTGCGGAACAGAGTAAGAGGAAGAAGAAGCGTCCATGGCGCGGAGGAGGCAGAAGCGGCGAGAATGAGGGTTTTTCGTCTAGTGGGAGGAGGAGTGGAACCGGCAAGAAGCGGAGAGAAATGAGTGGGAGGAGGAGTGGAACCGTCAAGAAGCGGAGAGGCGGAGGAGGCAGAATTTCTGATTTATTAAAATTAGTAAAAACAGAGAATGAGGGTTCCATTTTACCTACTGGCCCCTAATCGACATAAAATTACCGGAAATGGCCTAGTATCTACTGCTAGATGGCCCCACACGTCAGTGGGTGCCATTTTGCCCCACCCACCCCAAAATGTCCTATACCAAAAGAAACTTTCTCCCTTGTCTCACTCTCTCTCTCCCAACCCAGCCGCCACTGCCGCCTCTTCCTCTCCCAACCCAGCAGCTCTGCTCTGTCGGCCACCGCCTCCACCCCCGTTAAGCAGCATCGCCTCCGTCGGCCGAAGCTCCACTGCCTCCGTCGGCCGAAGCTCAGGTTTGGGGGATGAGCGGGGGATTTTCTAGGGTTTGCCGTACTTAATCTCGGGGGATTTTGGGGTTCTTTTGTCTGAGCAGCGATTTTCCTAGGGTTTGATCGATTCAAAATAGATGCTAGTGCTAGAGTATATTTTCCTGGTTTAGATTGATTCAAAACATGTGCTAGTGCTGCTAGTGCGAATGTCAATCTGAACCTAAAAATCCCAACTTAGTTTTAATTAATGTGTAATTAATAGTTTCATATTTCTCAAATTGTTCACTGCTTGTTATTAGGTTGACACCATGGACCCCTATGACTATGAAGTTGCCATTTCGGTCCCATCCAAGAAGGCCGTTGAGACCATCGACATCAGCTCATCCTCCGAAGGTGAGGATGGTGCTCCAGATAGGGTTCACGTTAAGCAAGAGGAAGTTGATGATGCAGCAGCAATGGATTGTGCAGCTGAGCATGAGGAAGTTTCTCCTCCTCCTCCTGCTGATGTCCATCTGACTCGTCGAGGTAAAAAATATATATATTAGTTATAGATGCAGGATATAGGCTGAAATGCTTAGTCTCGGTTTGGCATAATAGCTAGTCAATTTGTAGCATTCGAGGAATACTTCAGCTTCTATAAATACTGTTGGTTTGATATACTTCAATTTTAGGAAAACTTTAAACTAGGCCTTATTCCCTGGTTTCCTTATATGTAGGTCCCAGGATAGAGGCAGGTGAGGAATGGGATGACTTTTGCATGTATCCCAATCTAGTGGAAATGTATCCTACACAAGTTGAAACCCTGAGATATCTTGTTGACCAAAAGCGCCCCGCAATTCCTTTTTATGTGTCACTATAAAGAGTGCAAGTACCGTGGAAGGAAGTTCCAGAATGGTAAATAATTACTCCATCTCAAGGATGTTTTTGCATCTTTATATGTTGACAATGACTTCATCTGAACGAAGTTTTTCATCTTATAATCTGCAGTACTTCAACCGGAAGTTTACCAAGTAGTACATCTCGAGGAATATGCACCTTCCAGATAATGACTTTGTTGTCTCTTACAGTGAGAGACATTGTGTGAAAGTGAGGATTTTCCAGGGCAAAGGGAGGGTTGACGGTGCAGTGATCACAACTAACTGGAGAGCTGTGGTGCAGAAGAGCAATATGAAGGAAAATGATATCTTTGTGTTTTGGTTCCGCATTCGCGCCCGGGGCGGTCTCAAGTTGCATGTCAGGAAGCTCGAGAAATGAGCTAGCAGGCTGAACCTCTCTAATTAAGCTAGTAGTACTATATATATGTGTGTATGAGCTCAAGTAATATGAGCGTTGAACCTCTTATCGAGCTGGTACTATCTAATGGCCTGTTGGTCTATGTAATGTGCTCAAGTAAATGAGCGTTGAACCTCCTCGGTAGTATCTATAATTAACGTGTCCTTTTGGTACTATGTTATTGAGCTCAAGGCTGGCACTATATATGTGTAATATAATGTGCTTTTGGTGGTCTATATATGCTGGAGTATATATAGATATATATATATAGTTTGCTAGCCGTAATTAATTATTAGTCATATATTAGCCTGTTGCTTAGCTAATGCTCCTGTACAAATTAACTGTTGTCCTAAATCAGTATCCCCTCTGATAGATTATGTAACAAGATCATATCCATAAAAAAAAAGTTGCCTTAGTTCCACTATTTAAAGGATAAAGGATGGTAAGCTGACAAGATCTCTCCAATAGGTCCACTGGTTAACTGGCACATTGACATATCTAGAGGTGCTGGGTTCGACTCCCAGCCCTCACCCTTTTTGATTTTTTTTTGGCGCCCAGGAGAAGCCCAAATATCCCTTCCGAATCCAACTCCCTCCGATAACCTAGCAGAAATTCGAATCCAGTCGCTCGGCGGCGGCGGTGGCGGTGGTCACCGGCCCCGTCCCTCTCCGACAACGAGCCCCTCCGCATCTCCCGGTCTGCACCCCTCTCATCTCTCCCCTCTCGATCTGTTCTTCTTCGTCAGTTCACAATATCGAATCTCTGTGATCCAATATGTGATGTTACTAGGACTAAAGTACCGAGTCCGAGGTGATGGCGGTGGTGGGTGTGCCGGCGCTGCGTCCGAGCAAGGGATCTGCTGTCCATCTGCCTCGCCGACGACGAGCCCCTCGCCCTCTCCAGGAAGAGCCCCTCGCCCTCTCCAGGACGAGCCCCGTCCCTCTCCAGGACGAGCCCCGGCCCTCTCCGATGACGAGCCCCTCCGCATCTCCCTGTCTGTACCCCTCTCATCTCTCCCCTCTCGATCTGTTCTTCTTCATCAGTTCACAAAATCAAATTGAACTGCTGTGCATTGCTTGAAATTGGAACTGCTGTGTAGTTAGGTGTGTGCTAATTGCATCATTTTGTTCTTCCGCAGATGGACAGACGCTGGATTACAACAAGAATTAGAAGGCTTTCCCCTGAACACACAAAGGGAGTGGCAGAGTTTATGCAGTTTGTTCGCTTGAGTGCTGCCAATGATGATCAGGTGTTGTGCCCATGTCGTAGCTATCTCAACCGGTGCACAAAACCTCTAGATGTAGTAGAGGCTCATTTGCTTCTTTTTGGGATGGCAAGCACATATGACAGATGGGTCTTCCATGAAGAACCATTACATCCTGTAACTGAAGCTGGACATGGAGGACAAGGAGGTGCACCTGAAGCCGGACATGGACATGGAGGTGAACCAGAGGCTGGACATGGAGGTGAACCTGAGGCTGGACATGGAGGTGATGCAGGGGCACACCATGTTGGTGGAGGTGATGCAGAGGCACACTATTTTGGTTTGCAAGAGGAAGATGGTTACGAAGATGATAGAATTCCTGATCTGCTTGCTGATTTGTACAAGTCAGAACCGCAAGGTCCTGGAAAGGACACTATATTTGCTGAGTTGATAGAGGAAGCCAAGCGCGCAGCCAGCGATGGGGGTACAATGTCAAGGTTTTCACTCACAGTCAAGTTACTTCAGGCCAAGTCGTACTACCGGATTAGCAACGTTGCATTCAATGCGATTCTCCTGATTTTGGCCTTGCAATACCCTACTAGCTCAATACCAAAGTCATACGAGGAGGCACTTAGCATAATCAGCAGATTGGGACTTGGTTATGATAGTATCCATGTGTGCCCGAATAACTGTGTAATGTTCCGGAAGGATTATGCCAAGGAGAATAATTGCCCCAAGTGCAAAGCCTCCAGATGGAAAGATGCTGATGGTAGGAGACAGATCCTAGAGAAGGTGCTGAGGCACTTCCCATTGATTCCAAGGCTGCAAAAAATGTTTCTTTCAAAGGAGCAATCAAAGGAAGTACAGTGGCACAAACTGAAGCGGCAAGACGTGAAGAATGAACTCAGTCATCCAGCAGACGGGGATGCATGGAAGGATTTTGACAATATTCATAAAGACGTTGCCGCTGATGCCAGGAACATAAGGCTTGGACTTGCCACGGATGGTTTTAATCCCTACGGGAATATGAGCAACTCCTACAGCATGTGGCCTGTATTCGTGGTGCCATACAACCTTCCACCGTGGGCATGTATGGATCAGTCCAACTTCATGCTGACATTGCTAATCCCTGGTCCATCCTCTCCAGGAAAAGATTTTTATGGCTTCATGGAGCCTTTGATGGAAGAGCTGCAGGAGCTCTGGACAGGTGTAAAATCATATGATGCCAATAGTCCAGACAAGTTTGATCTCCGTGCTGCAATCTTATGGTGCATTCATGATTATCCGGCATTGCACACATTGTCAGGGAGGGCCACAGCTGGTTACCAAGCATGTGTGCATTGGGACAAAGAGAATTGCTCCAAGAAATTAAGGAACAAAATCTGCTTTATTGGGCACCGCCGTTGGCTACCTCGGTACCATCCTTGGAGAAATAGCAAAGAATTCAATGGTGCTTCTGAAAGCCGTGAGAAGCCAGCGGAATTCACTCCAGAAGAGCTGAAGGAACAGCTTGATAGGGTTAGAGATGTGATACCAGGCAAGCTTCAGAAGAAAAGGAAATGTGAGGACGGTCAGTGTTGGAGCCGTAGGTCATGTTTTTGGGACTTGCCATACTGGGAAGATCTAAAGATGAGGCATAATATCGATGTAATGCACATCGAGAAAAACATCTGTGAAAATCTAATTGGTACTTTCATGAACATACAAGGCAAGACAAAGGACACTGTGAATTCAAGGCTTGATTTCGAAGACATGGGCATAAGATGTGACTTGCATTTGGAGCCTGTTTCAGCTGACTCTTTTGAGATGCCACAGGCGTGGTATACAATGAGAAAACAAGAAAAAAATGCATTTTGTGAATTCATAAAAGCTGTGAGGTTTCCAGATGGGTACGCGTCTAACATATCCAAGTGTGTTGCTGCTGATAAGTGCAAGCTTCAAGGGCTGAAGACCCATGACTGTCATATATTGCTTCAAAGGATCTTACCGGCTGGGATGCAAGGAACAATCCATGAAGACATATATGAAGTGGTTGCTGAGCTTGGAAATTTCTTCAGAGAGCTGTGCTGCAAAACACTGAAGAGAGACGTTCTGGACAGACTTGAAAAGGAAATCGTAGTTATTCTTCGCAAACTTGAGAAGATCTTCTCCCCATCTTTCTTCGACGTGATGGTGCATTTGGCCATCCATTTACCGAAAGAGGCAAGGCTTAGAGGCCCAGTGCAGTACGGTTGGATGTACCCAGTCGAAAGAAGGTTGCTAACATTGAAGCGTTATGTCCGGAACAATGCCAGGCCGGAGGGATCGATTGCCGAAGCATATATTGTTGATGAGTGCCTGACATTTTGCTCGAGATACTTCGACGATGTTGAAACAAGATTCAACCGTCCAAGCAGAAATCCGGAGCGGGATGATTCACATATTGGTGATGTGTCTGTTTTCAAACACGGTGTGAAATTTATTGGAGCCTCTCAATATGTGTATGCAGGTGAGGACTATGACAATATGTTGTGGTATGTGCTCCGAAGTTGCCCTGAGGTTGATCCATACATCGAGTACGTTTCTCTTCATCCCCATATATAGATAGGTTATTGCAGCCTGTCCAAATAATAATTAGGATCTATTTTCTGTTGCCATTCCAGCCTGTGCAAACAAGAGTTGAACCAACGAGCTGGTCAGACCAATGTTGATAGATGGCTTGCCAAGAACTTTGCTAGATGGTTTCAGACTCATGTGAGATCTTTAGCTGGTTTATTTCTGAAGATTGGAAAAGTTCATGATATAAATTTTCTGTGTGTGTTACTCACCCCCTGGTTGATTTTTTTCAGATTGGAAAAATGCGAAATGATGTCTGTCGTGATCTCTATGCTTTGGCGTGCAAACCAGATTTTAGAGTGAGACTATATTCGGCATGTGTTGTTGACAGTGTTCGGTACCATACTGTTGACTGCGAGAAGAACAGAAAGACACAAAATAATGGAATCGTTTCTAAGGGAGATCATGATGGCAACAGCATTGACTTCTTTGGTCAGCTCAAATCCATCATCAGATTGCAATACAACTCCAGCGGTGGCGTCCATCGGTCAGTTGTCCTCTTCCGGTGTGACTGGTTTGACCTTGGTGGTAGGAAACCCGGATTCGACGATGATGGACACTTCAAAAGTGTTAACACAGAAAAGTTTTGGTACAAGAATGATCCTTTCATTCTGACATCACAAGCAACCAAGGTCTTTTATGTGCCAGATACTTTCTTGAAAGGAAAATGGCAAGTGGTGCAGAAATTTCACAATAGACATCTATGGACTGTAAAAGAAAATGAATAGGGACCCGGTGTTGCTGGACTGTCATATCAAGATGAAGATTCCAGTCAAGTTCCTGTGCAAGAAAAAGAAGGCACTGCACGGAGTAGGACGAGAAGTGACCAGGAACGTGTGCTACTTGAAAAATTCATTGTGGGCAAACTGAAGAAACGGAGCAAGGAGGTTGTTCCTGAAGAAATTGAGGAGGTTGATCAGACAATGTACCAATATTGTAGTGATGATGATGATGATGATGGAGGAAATAGGACTAGGAATCGTCCAGTTTTCGAAGAAGATGAATAGCAGTTTGAATCTGTAGTTTGTGTAATGGATGAATAGCAGTTTGAATCTGTAGTTTGTGTAATGTCAGTTTATTTCAGATTATGTGTCAGGTTGTTTGGCCGAGAATTTATGTTGAACATGCCAGCTTGTTTTTCCCAGAATTTATGTTGAATATGTCAACTTTTTGTTCCCAGAATTTGTGCCCAATTTTTTGGGGAATCCATGCCCAATTTTTAGGGGAATCCATGCCCAATTTTTTCAATACATGGCTGACGCCGGCGACCATATATGGGCGGCGCCGCCGTGCATGGCTGACGCCGGTGACCATATATGGGCGGCGCCGCCGTGCAAAAGGAGTTGCTACACATTTTCAACAGAACTCATTTTCAACAGAACACATTTTCAATTGAACAAAATTGCACACATACATAGACATGGTTCAAATTTAGGAACTAAACATTGTGGCACGAACAGACAAATGGTTGGAATTACAACACAATAACTCTATCATATACTCTAGCTTCTTCTCCTCCTGACCAACAAATCACTGAATTCACCCTAATTTCAGTTCCTACACATCACCCAGGTACAACAGATGCCAAAAGCTATAGATAACACCCAAACCATGAAGCCTCTCAATTTCTTTGGTTCAGGGTTGCTCTGTTTCCTTGTAGCAAGCTGATGTCTACGCCCCCTCCTTTTCCTGTAGACAGTGTTGGGCCTCCAAGAGCAGAGGTTTGTAGAATAGCAGCAAGTTTCCCTTAAGTGGATCACCCAAGGTTTATCGAACTCAGGGAGGAAGAGGTCAAAGATATCCCTCTCATGCAACCCTGCAACCACAAAGCAAGAAGTCTCTTGTGTCCCCAACACACCTAATAGGTGCACTAGTTCGGCGAAGAGATAGTGAAATACAGGTGGTATGAATATATAGTAGCAGTAGCAACAGCACCAGAAAAGTGCTTTGCCCAGGACAGTAAACAAGCAGTAGTAACGCAGCAGTAGTAACGCAGCAGTAGTAAACAAGTAGCGATATGTGGTGACCCTGCATACCACTGCATGTTGTAGTATGCCAGTCGTTGATATAACATTCGCGAAGTACCATTCCGCAAATATCACATCCCTCAGAGTAGTACAGCAGAACATAGCAAGGTCCATAACTCATTCACATATTATTACAATCATCATACACAAGTCGTCTCGGAGCTCCTCTTGGGTCCTAAGAGGATAACTCCTGGGTTCGAGGCGAACCCAACTTAACTTACAACACCATTGTCTCATTAAACTAAACATTTATTTATTCGAGCAGCTCCATAGTAAGAGTCTGTGCTGCTCAGCTTCTACTACTCATCAGATATCCCTAGGCTTGATCTCCTCCGGAAGCCTCCCCGGATCCGTAGACTATGATATAGTCTACGCCTTCAACTCCACCTGAGAGGTCAGGTTCATCGTAGCCGATGATCTCGGCTCCATCATTGCTGTTGTAGTCCTCCTCCAGATGATTCAGACAATCTAAGCAGGGGATTTAAGAGTGGTATGAGTACGAGCGTACTCAACAAGTTCATTATAGATAAGAGGTGTTTAATGCACTAGCTACGATATTAGACCAGAAAGTCTAATACCAATGCAAGTTTTGATAAACATTTCTTCAAGAGATTGCTTTTATTTCAAAGAGCTATGTCCGTCAGCCTTCACCGGTTTACTAGAACTTCATGGAGCTCCTTTCCGGCCGCGTTCGCAGTTCCTCAATCCCGGAACGAGGGAGTGACAGTCACGATTCTTTACACTCTTCAGAGGTGTGTTGCTTTACCCATAAGAGATCTTAACCTTGGTGCCAACCGGGCAGCTTTCCCGTCCACACTTCCTTTGGTGTGAGGCCCGGTATAAGGTCTAGCCAATCATGTTCCTCCGCTACCTCGAACACCCACCCTTTGTTGCATGCGCCGACCACGGGTCCACGTCGGTCCCATTATTCCCGTAATTTCAGGGTGGACCCCGACCACGACAAATGATCTTTGGGCTCTTACCATACACTCCTACGCCGGTGGCTGCAACCCATCATAGACCGCAATACCGTGGGGAATTAGAATGGGATCCCCACCCTACCACTTGCACTTCGCACGACAAGTGTCTACGGACTATGCCGTGGGGACTTAAGGCTTCCCCGACCTACCGCTTGCCGCCGACAGATACAAGTGTCTACGGTAAAGCGCATCCGTTGATGAACGAGAGGTGGAAACACTTTTGACTACTCTGTCCCACTCCAGATCTTATGGTTAACACGGGTATTACGGCACAAGAATCACTGGCGACATTTGTTGTTTAATCCTAGATGGATATAAACCCTTGCAATGGAACCTCCACCATATCAACACAATCCATGGTTCCATTGCCCACCACATAGTCATATTCATAGTTATGAAAGTAGTGGTTTTGATTTTTATGCAATAGTGATAACCATAATACTTTGCAAGTAATTTGATAGAAATACTCAAATGACATGAGCAAGTGATGAACTTGCACGAACACCGCAAAGTTCTGCAGGTTGGTAGATATGGACTGACCCTTGTCCTCTTGTTCTGAAAAATAGCATCATTGTCCGACAAGGGCAATGGTTAAAGAAGCAATTTATGCATGATTCCATTTTTAGGGTTTGTTCCCCCCTTCCGACATCGTTATTAATTCATGTAAGAGGTTAATACTAAGAATACGTTGGGGATACATGAATTAAAGTAAAATACAACCTTGAAATTTTGTCAAGGTGTTTTTGAAGTCCCAATTCATTAATGGACTTATTTTATTATTGAAAAATTTTATGTGTGATTTAAATGATTATTTAAATCATCAAATTAGGACTTATTCATAATTATCTTCAAAAATCCTCTTTGATATTTTATTTGGATAGAGAATTTTATGCTGATTGATTTTCATATTTTTAGTTATTTTTTTTAGAGCCATATTCTATTTTATAAAATTCTTTGAAATTCTTACTTAAATGGTATTTTGGAAATGCCCAAATTGCCCTCGGGCCCACCTGTCAGGTTGAACCCGAGTGGGTTGGGCTCAACCCAGTTGGCCTGGTCCGGCCCACTCGGTCGCCCCCACTTCCCTTCTCTCTCCCTCGCGAACCCTAATCCACGAGCTGCGCGACGCATGTCGCCGCCGTCTTCTTCGATTTATTCCGGCCATCCCCGGCCGTTGCCGCCGGCGAGGTGTGGCGCATCTGAACCGCCATTCGATGGCGATTCAGATCCACCGCGGCGATTCGTGCTGCGCTGCTTGCTCGCTTCGCCCCCAACGCATCTGCGACACGGCCGTGGCGATTCCGAGCGACTCATCGCCGCCGATGATCCAGACGCCGCGCCGCGACGTGGCCGTGTGCCTCGCCGTGGTGGTCTTGGGCGTTTGCGCCCGGCGACGCCCGGCCTGGCTGCGGCACGGCGCTGCCGTGTTAGGCTCGTGCCGCCGTGCCGCCATGGGCACGCTGCGGTGCTCTGCTCCAGGTGTGTGTGCCTCCTTCTCTCCTGTCTTCTCTACCTCCTCTTCTTCCTCTGGTTGCCTTGGCCTCTACCTTGTTGTGCTAGTTGCTACTGCCTACATGCGTATGCTGCTATGTGCTACTGCTATCTCTGTGTTCTAGCTTGTGCTGCTCTACTTGATTATCAGTGCAGGCTTTTGTGCTTCCTAACTACTTCTGTTCATGCTATGTCCCTGCTGTGGCCCTCCTGTAATTGCTCACGAGCATCCATTGATGTTCATGGCCTTCTGGCTTGCTCCAGTTATGATTATGGCCACTAGGGTATTTTGTGTGTGCAAAAATCTTGGCCTTGACTTGATTATTATGCATGATCCTTGCATTATGCAAGTGCCAGTACCTTGTGTGATGCTCATTGAGTTGTGATTCATAGGAATGTTCTATTAAGCATGACTGTTGGCTAGACAGCTTCATTCCTTGTTAGTGTGCTTCTGCATACAATTTATATTTCATATATTTGATTATCTGTGATGCAATGGTTGGTTAATTTGTGGCTTTGGATGATCCTATGATCACCAGGACTTCGTGTTGGGTTATCACTTTATATGAATTCATTTCCATTGCTGTTGTTACTTGAGGATCTAGCTCCACACCAAGTCTTGGTGGTTGCTGTTGCTTGTGAAAGCAATACTGGTGGTTGATTAAAGGATTTGATACTCTGGATGCCTCTGTGTGTGCTGTTTTATTTATTCATGCTTGTCAGTGAAGCTTGGCTTCCTTTTCCTGACAACCGACATGATCTACCTGATGCAGTAGTGATTGGGTGCATCCTATGCACTATATGGATGGAAACCAACATGTGTTGGCACCTCCTGTGATGCATGAACTCCCCTGGAGTGATGATATGCCTCTCTTGTGGCTTTTCTGTGTGGCTAGGTAGTTGTGGTGACCCTAGCACTGCTTGGTGTGCTAGTAAAGGTTGCTCCTACCTCTTATGTAAGCTGTTGAGCAATATTACGGTAGTCAATCATGGGCTTTCGGTATATTTGATGTTGAAATGAAGATAGACATATAAATGTCTATATTCTGATGGTGTAGCTTGCTATAGGGTGCTAAGTGAATCTGTGTGGCTAGATAGGGATTAAATCCATGTTGGATTTCTCTGGTTGTCTCACTGTGCTGACACATCCAGTGTTCCCTGGATGATTTCCTTCTGTCTTTTCATTCTGTTTGCTTGCACCACATGGCTTGGTAGCCAGATGATGAGACAAACAGGGTTTCTACCCTCTTCTGTTGCTGTGAGTTATGCATGTGCTTATGATATGAGCAAAACTGTGGCTTGCTCATGATTATCTGTGTATACCTCACTCCAGCTCCTAGAAAGGTTGTTGGTGTAGAGGATTCATTTGTTGGTTGAGTTCTTGGCTTGCCCTGCTCCTCCTTGCCACTTGATCTCTTGGTTATGTCTTGTGGTGGTGGAATTGTGTTGAACAGCAGTGACTTGTTCAAGCTGTTCTTGTGTTCTTGGTTTCTGATGAACTTACCCGGTGCAATCTGTCGATGGATTGACTAGGGTTTCTTGTGGAGGTTTTATATGGTCTCATGCTCCTTCTGCAGTCGACGGCAAGCCTGTCAACCTGTTGGTGACTCACCAGCTGTGTGTGTGTGTGGTGTGCTGCATGCACACTGCTGTGTGAGCAGCCTAGCTGTGTGTGTGTGCAAATTCATGGTACCTGGCTTGTGTCTTGGCTGTGAGGTGATCAGCTCGGCAGAGCTGATCCATATCTACTCAATTTCATTATTCTTCTAACCTGCCAAGTGGTTTTACCACTTGGCATAACTTCTCTTTTGTTGTGTTTATGTACAGGGACAATCTGTGGCTCCATTGATCATGAAGATCATCAAGTTAATGAAGTTTAGCTAGTAGTGTTTAGGATAGATCCTTAATTTGTAATTTTCCTTTTCTTTTCTTTTTCTATGTTTTTGTCCAATTCTTGTAATATGTTGTAATGTTCATATTTTATTCTGGATATTGTAAATAACAATGTATCTTGTGTGAATATTAATAAAGCTCAAAGTTTCCTTAATGAGCTTTACTAAATAAATGCAATGTTTATATTCTTTGATTATTCATATTGGTTTAATGACTTACCTCAATTTTGAATTATGAGATATTCATATTATGTTTAAATTTGAAATTCAAAAGTTCTTGTGTTTGAATTCAATCATGCAACTTAAGTTGTAATGCAATACTCTCCTCTCTTCTCAAAACCCTAATTTAGTTAGGTGAGTTGCAAGTTTGTCGCACTCTTGGAACCCTAACCCTGTAAGGTGTCGAGAGAGAAACTTGTTCCCCTTCGATGCAGTTTTTGTTTAAAAGCGCGAAATTTCCCCAGAATTTACTATGCAGTGCACATCCCTTTCTAAAATCTACCCCTCGATCGTCTCTAAACCTGGGATATTACAGCCTTTCCCCCTTAAAGAAAACTTCGTCCCGAAGTTGTGGTTGTAATACCTGAACAGCTCGGGGTATGTTTTCCTTAGGTCTTCCTCTTTTTCCCAGGTGGCTTCCCTCTCGGGATGATGCTTCCATTGAATCTTGCAATACTTGATTGCCTTGTTTCTGAGTTGTTTCCAGCTCTCCTCGAGAATCTTGGCTGGCTTCTCGATGTACGTCAGGTCTGGTTGTAACTCAAGCTCCTCATGTGATATTGGTTCATCTGGGGTCTTCAAACATTTCCGAAGTTGTGACACATGGAATACATTATGAACTTGAGCTAACCTTCCCGGTAGATCCAACTCAAAGGCTAAACCTCGATTCTGACTCAGTATCTTGAAAGGTCCTATATATCTAGGACTGAGTTTCCCTTTTACTCCAAATCTCTGGAGTCCTTTCATCGGGCTTACCTTAAGATAAACCATGTCTCCAACTTGTGGCTCCCATGTCCTTCTCTTCTGATCGGCATAACTCTTTTGCCGACTCTGGGCTATTTTGAGCCTGTCTCACGATAATGTCAATGATTTGTTGTTTTTCTTTGACATAATCAGGATTGAACTCTTTGCTTGCTCCGGCTTCATACCAACATATGGGTGATCTACACTTCCTTCCATACAGAGCTTCAAATGGTGCCATCTTGATGCTGCTTTGATAACTATTGTTGTATGAAAACTCTGCTAAAGGTAGATGCTCCTCCCATGATCCTCCGAAGTCTAGGGCACAAGCCCTAAGCATATCTTCTAAGATCTGATTGGTTCTCTCGGTTTGTCCGCTTGTTTGTGGGTGATACGCGGTCTTGTAATCCAACTTGGATCCTAAAGCTTCGTGAAGTTGCTTCCAGAATGCTGATGTGAACACGGATCCTCGATCCGATACAATCTTCTTTGGCACTCCATGCTTACTTACGATCTCTTTGATGTAAAGATCGATAAGTTTCTCTCCTTTATCCTGCTGGTTTACCGCTAAGAAATGTGCACTTTTCGTCAACCGGTCCACGATTACCCATATCATGTCCTTCTTTTTATTAGTCATGGGTAGTCCGGTGATGAAATCCATCCCTATTTCCTCCCATTTCCACTCTGGAATAGGTAGAGGTTGTAACTTCCCTGCCGGACTCTGATGTTCAGCCTTCACTCGCTGGCAGGTATGGCATTCTGCCACATATTGCGCTATCTCCCTCTTCATGTTATTCCACCAGAATAATTCCTTTAGATCCATGTACATCTTTGTACTTCCCGGATGTATGGAATATGGGGTGCGATGAGCTTCCCGGAGTATTACTTCCTTAATTTCAGCAATATCCGGAGCATAAATCCTCTTCTGGAACCACAAAGATCCAGATTCTCCCCGGTGAAATTCTGATGGTCTTCCCTCATCTATTCTCCTCATCTCTTCTACAATGAATGGATCGTCCAACTGACCCATCATTATCTCATTCTTCAAGTTAACATTAAGTTCATCGGCTACTTGCAACGCCGATAATCCTTCATGGGCTTCCTTCTCCCAGAGTTGAATTTGGGCTTGGCTTATTTCCTTCCTCAACTCCGGTGATATTTCTTGTTCCACTCCTCCGGTACTCTTCCTACTCAGGGCATCTGCTACAACATTAGCCTTCCCTGGTGTATAGTTGATCGTCAGATCATAATCCTTGATCAATTCTAGCCATCTTTTCTGCCTCATGTTGAGTTCCTTCTGAGTGAAGAAATATTTGAGGCTTTTATGGTCTGTATAGAGCTCACACTTAGCTCCATAGAGAAAATGTCTCCATGTTTTAAGTGCAAATACGACCGCTGCTAATTCCAAGTCATGTGTTGGATAGTTCACTTCATGAGGTCTGAGTTGCCTCGATCCATAAGATATCACTTTCCGATCTTGCATGAGTACGCAACCCAATCCATGTTTGGATGCGTCACAGTACACGGTGTAATCCTTGCCAACTTCCGGAACTGCTAACACCGGTGCCGTGGTGAGTTTCTCCTTCAGAGTTTGAAAACTCTTCTCACACTCCTCTGACCACACGAATGGTGTATTCTTCCTTAGCAACTTTGTCATAGGTCCTGCTATCTTAGAGAATCCTTCAATGAATCTCCGATAGTATCCTGCCATTCCAAGGAATCCTCGGATCTCCTTGAGGTCTTGGGTGCTTCCCATTCTAAAACTGCTGCTACCTTGCTCGGGTTGACAGCGATTCCATCTTTACTTATGACATGACCAAGAAATTCCACTTGATCTAGCCAAAATTCACACTTACTGAGTTTGGCATAAAGTTGGTGTTCCCTTAGTGTTTGCAACACTAACCTCAAATGTTCGGCATGTTCCGCCTTGTTCTTGGAATATATCAAGATATCATCGATGAATACGATGACAAACTTGTCAAGATATGGCATGAAGATCTTATTCATGAGATTCATGAATATTGCTGGGGCATTGGTTAATCCAAAAGGTACTACAAGGTATTCATGGTGTCCATACCTTGAGACAAAGGCGGTTTTCGGAACGTCCTCCTTCTTGATCTTTATCTGGTGATAACCCGATCTTAGATCAATCTTGGAAAAGACTCCCGCTCCTCTAACCTGATCAAATAGATCTTGTATCCTTGGAAGTGGATACTTGTTCTTGATTGTGACGTTGTTTAGATTCCTGTAGTCTCCGCACATCCTTCTTCCTCCATCCCTTTTATCTACGAAGATCACAGGTGATCCCCATGGTGAAACACTCTCCTGAATGAATCCCTTTTGTTCCAAGTCATCCAATTGCTCCTTAAGTTCCTTCAGTTCCTTAGGCCCCATCTTATATGGTGCTTTAGCAATCGGAGCTGTTCCTGGGATTAGGTCGATAGTGAATTCTATCTCCCTATCTGGTGGCATACCGAGGTAATTCATGAGAAACACATCCTGGAATTCATTTACTACAGGTATATCTGCTAACTTCACCTCCTTCATGCTATTCAGCTGTAGCTCCACTTCAATCTGAGTATGTTTGTCGCCTTGGTAGATCATTCTACTTCCATCGGGACTTTTTAATGACACCGTCTTGTTTACACAGTCGATCAATGCTCCATTAGCTTCTAACCAGTTCATACCAAGAATGACATCAATGTCCTTCATCGGTAAAATGAACAGGTCCGCGTCAAACGCGCACTTATTGATCATAATGACTTGTTTTTGTTTGGCATGGGTTACTAATATCGTTCCCCCCGCAGAAAGTATGGTTATGGGTGTACCTAACTTAGTGCAACTAATCCCATGTTTGATGATGAATTGTTGAGAAATGAATGATGTAGTTGCACCAGTATCAAAAAGTACTTTGCCAGGATGAGTGAGTATCTGGAGCGTACCTATCACCGCTTGGTCAGAGTTGACCACCTCCTCCAGACTGGTACAGTTCAGCTTGCCGAAGGGCTTCTTATTCTTCCAGTTCCCTCCGGTGTTTCCTCGATTTCCTCCTCCTCCAGATTGACCTCCTCCACTATTCTTCTTGGGGCAGTCCTTCAGCATGTGCCCCTCCTGGCGACAACCAAAGCATATAATCCTTGGTTTCTTACAGTCTTTGGCCAAATGCCCTGTGAATCCACAGCTTCTGCAAATTATTTGATTTGCATTCTGGAATGCCTGATTCTTTCTACTACCGTAGTAGTTGCTGTTGTTGTTGTTGTTGTTGTTGTTGTATCTAGGCTTGAAACTCAAGCTGGTGTTAGGCTTGTTACTAACAAACCTCTTCGGCTCATACTTGGCCTTCTTAATCTTCTCTTCTTGCAGTTGTTTGAAGTCATCTTCAAGAGTGATGGCTGCATCCACCAACTCTTGGAATTCCGTTGCTCTCATCATTCGCAGCTGTACTTTGAACTGGGGACTTAACCCCTCGAAATCTCTTCTTCTTCTTGTCCTCGGTATTGACTTCCTCAACCGCATACCGGGACAGCTTGGAAAACTCCCTGACATAGGTCAGGATTGCCTTATCCTTCTGCTCGAGACTCTCAAACTCTCGACGCTTCAGTTCCACAATACTTTCAGGGACATTGGATTCCCTGAACTTCCTTGCAAACTCCTCCCAGGTAAATACCTTTCCTGCCGGATACACGGCTACAATGTTGTCCCACCATGATGCGGCAGGTCCACATAGCAGATGGGTAGCATATCGGACCTTCTCTTGGTCATTGCATCCAACAGTGTTGAGCTTGCGCTCAGTATCCATCAACCAATCTTCCGCGTCCATCGGCTCGGGCGCGTATGCGAAAGATATCGGCTTGGTGTTTTGGAAGTCTGCTAATGTGACTCCCTGGTTCTCAGGTCTCTCCACCCTATTCTGCTGCATCAGATCCTGAAGGAATTTGTTCTGCAGCTCCAGTGTTACACGCTGCCTCTCTTCCGCCGATTGCATGTCTTGGATGAAGTTTTGTTGCGTCATGGGTGGTGGTGGTGGTGGAAACTGATCTCTGGCCGCACCCTCAGCCTCTTCCTTTTCCTTTGCTTCGCGCTCCATGCGCTGCGCTTCCGTCTCGTTTCCTAACGTTCCCGACATAGCCCCCTAGTTCTGCAACACAAGATGATACTCATAATAACTCCATGCGCAAGTTTTCTGAGCTCAACTTTGTGCACAGAACTAGTCACGCAATGGAAATCAAGAAGCAAATCCAAATCATACAAAACATATACCCTGTATATACATACATAAGTGGTCTTATTACAATACTCAAGTCGATGTGAGTATGCAAACTCACTTATTAAAGTATATGTACAAATTTATACAAATATTACAAACTATAATACACGTGGTACTTGTGTATTATAGCCACGCCTCCCTTGGTAGACTTCTAATCGGTCTTCACTCCCGGTACATTCCAGGCTTCCATCCGGTCGAACGTGTCGTCCTCCTGATAGACCCTGGAACATAAGGTCTCCCCGTTGGCTTGTAGTCCGAATCCGATGATGACCCTAATGCGAAATCAGTGTTCACAAACTGATCGTTGAGTGCATCATAGTCCACCCATCGGGTGTACTCTCCTGTAGCCCCACCATAAGGGTTACCAAAACCCATACCCGACTCAACCTGTGTCGGATATCCTCCATCCACTCCTTCATTACTAGGATAGCTCTGGTTTTGGGTTGTTGCATCATCGTTCATCTCTCCATCATAATACTCAGTAGTACTATGGGTTCCAGTATCACTACCCCAACGCCAACCCCTTGAATTCTCGATCGGAGTCTCGGAACGCTGGTTGTTTCCGGATTCCGCTCCGCCTTCGTATCCCCCATAGGAACTATTCAGGTAGTTCCCAGGTGTAGCAGGTGTAGGTTCACGTGCAAGTGGATCAAAGCTGATGTAGTCACCAGCTGAATAAACTGGTGTGTGCACTACATTTTCCATAGGTTCTTTTCCCCTACTCTCCTCCTTGGGTTCGGTAAATTCCTCTAGCATCGTATCAATAGCTCCTATCAGGTGATGATTCAGCTGAAAGAGTAATGATATGAAGTTACGGCTATTATCCATATATTTTGCCGCTGCTATGGGTTTGCGTTTGGCGTATTTGTAGTGGTTGAGCAAGGGATCTTCCTCCTCCTGATTATGAGGAATATGGGAGAACTCGGAATCCATAAGCTCTTTTGTCTTATGTTCCCGTATGTCGATTATGGCTCTCATAACAGCTATATGATAGGCTGTGTTGGTTGTCCTAGCTTCTCCAGCTGGCATGACTACGCTCATTCCCAAAGATTCGGGAAGTCGCAGTCCTACTCTGCACTTGGCTAACACCGGTCCATCATAGAACATGTACTTCTTTACTGGAATCTGGGGATCACACCCAAATTCCAGCAACATGGATCGTAGGATATCAGCAAGTCCTCCTTGGTACTCGTTTAGTGTGGAATCCATAACTTTCACGTTTCTTCCCGGTCGTGCACTTGCCATGTTGGCTGTAGAAATAGAAAGATTATAAGATTAGTAATAATGCATCATAATAGAGATAATAAAGAATTATCGCACTAAAAGATATGATTGTTGTATTCTCAATTGAATATACACCATATTTTTAGAGAATTCTTTACTAATCCTATTTGACTCCTAACGTGTAGTCCCATTTACTAGGTTCCAACCTAAGGTCAAAGCTTTTGCTCTGATACCAACTGTGGTGACCCTGCATACCACTGCATGTTGTAGTATGCCAGTCGTTGATATAACATTCGCGAAGTACCATTCCGCAAATATCACATCCCTCAGAGTAGTACAACAGAACATAGCAAGGTCCATAACTGATTCACATATTATTACAATCATCATACACAAGTCGTCTCGGAGCTCCTCTTGGGTCCTAAGAGGATAACTCCTGGGTTCGAGGCGAACCCAACTTAACTTACAATACCATTGTCTCATTAAACTAAACATTTATTTATTCGAGCAGCTCCATAGTAAGAGTCTGTGCTGCTCAGCTTCTACTACTCATCAGATATCCCTAGGCTTGATCTCCTCCGGAAGCCTCCCCGGATCCGTAGACTATGATATAGTCTACGCCTTCAACTCCACGAGAGGTCAGGGTTCATCGTAGCCGATGATCTCGGCTCCATCATTGCTGTTGTAGTCCTCCTCGGATGATTCGGACAATCTAAGCAGGGGATTTAAGAGTGGTATGAGTACGAGCGTACTCAACAAGTTCATTATAGATAAGAGGTGTTTAATGCACTAGCTACGATATTAGACCAGAAAGTCTAATACCAATGCAAGTTTTGATAAACATTTCTTCAAGAGATTGCTTTTATTTCAAAGAGCTATGTCCGTCAGCCTTCACCGGTTTACTAGAACTTCATGGAGCTCCTTTCCGGCCGCGTTCGCAGTTCCTCAATCCCGGAACAGGGAGTGACAGTCACGATTCTTTACACTCTTCGAGAGGTGTGTTGCTTTACCCATAAGAGATCTTAACCTTGGTGCCAACCGGGCAGCTTTCCCGTCCACACTTCCTTTGGTGTGAGGCCCGGTATAAGGTCTAGCCAATCATGTTCCTCCGCTACCTCGAACACCCACCCTTTGTTGCATGCGCCGACCCTGGGTCCACGTCGGTCCCATTATTCCCGTAATTTCAGGGTGGACCCCGACCACGACAACAGTGCTGGGCTCTTACCATACACTCCTACGCCGGTGGCTGCAACCCATCATAGACCGCAATACCGTGGGGAATTAGAATGGGATCCCCACCCTACCACTTGCACTTCGCACGACAAGTGTCTACGGACTATGCCGTGGGGACTTAAGGCTTCCCCAGCCTACCGCTTGCCGCCGACAGATACAAGTGTCTACGGTAAAGCGCATCCGTTGATGAACGAGAGGTGGAAACACTTTTGACTACTCTGTCCCACTCCAGATCTTATGGTTAACACGGGTATTACGGCACAAGAATCACTGGCGACATTTGTTGTTTAATCCTAGATGGATATAAACCCTTGCAATGGAACCTCCACCATATCAACACAATCCATGGTTCCATTGCCCACCACATAGTCATATTCATAGTTATGAAAGTAGTGGTTTTGATTTTTATGCAATAGTGATAACCATAATACTTTGCAAGTAATTTGATAGAAATACTCAAATGACATGAGCAAGTGATGAACTTGCCTGAACACTGCAAAGTTCTGCAGTTGGTAGATATGGACTGACCCTTGTCCTCTTGTTCTGAAAAATAGCATCATTGTCCGATAAGGGCAATGGTTAAAGAAGCAATTTATGCATGATTCCATTTTTAGGGTTTGTTCCCCCCTTCCGACATCGTTATTAATTCATGTAAGAGGTTAATACTAAGAATACGTTGGGGATACATGAATTAAAGTAAAATACAACCTTGAAATTTTGTCAAGGTGTTTTTGAAGTCCCAATTCATTAATGGACTTATTTTATTATTGAAAAATTTTATGTGTGATTTAAATGATTATTTAAATCATCAAATTAGGACTTATTCATAATTATCTTCAAAAATCCTCTTTGATATTTTATTTGGATAGAGAATTTTATGCTGATTGATTTTCATATTTTTAGTTATTTTTTTTAGAGCCATATTCTATTTTATAAAATTCTTTGAAATTCTTACTTAAATGGTATTTTGGAAATGCCCAAATTGCCCTCGGGCCCACCTGTCAGGTTGAACCCGAGTGGGTTGGGCTCAACCCAGTTGGCCTGGTCCGGCCCACTCGGTCGCCCCCACTTCCCTTCTCTCTCCCTCGCGAACCCTAATCCCTGAGCTCTGGCGACGCATGTCGCCGCCGTCTTACTTCGATTTATTCCGGCCATCCCCGGCCGTTGCCGCCGGCGAGGTGTGGCGCATCTGAACCGCCATTCGATGGCGATTCAGATCCACCGCGGCGATTCGTGCTGCGCTGCTTGCTCGCTTCGCCCCCAACGCATCTGCGACACGGCCGTGGCGATTCCAGGCGACTCATCGCCCGCCGATGATCCAGACGCCGCGCCGCGACGTGGCCGTGTGCCTCGCCGTGGTGGTGCTGGGGCGTTTGCGCCCGGCGACGCCCGGCCTGGCTGCGGCACAGCGCTGCCGTGTTAGGCTCGTGCTGCCGTGCCGCCATGGGCACGCTGCGGTGCTCTGCTCCAGGTGTGTGTGCCTCCTTCTCTCCTGTCTTCTCTACCTCCTCTTCTTCCTCTGGTTGCCTTGGCCTCTACCTTGTTGTGCTAGTTGCTACTGCCTACATGCGTATGCTGCTATGTGCTACTGCTATCTCTGTGTTCTAGCTTGTGCTGCTCTACTTGATTATCAGTGCAGGCTTTTGTGCTTCCTAACTACTTCTGTTCATGCTATGTCCCTGCTGTGGCCCTCCTGTAATTGCTCACGAGCATCCATTGATGTTCATGGCCTTCTGGCTTGCTCCAGTTATGATTATGGCCACTAGGGTATTCTGTGTGTGCAAAAATCTTGGCCTTGACTTGATTATTATGCATGATCCTTGCATTATGCAAGTGCAGTACCACCGTGTGATGCTCATTGAGTTGTGATTCATAGGAATGTTCTATTAAGCATGATTGTTGGCTAGACATCTTCATTCCTTGTTAGTGTGCTTCGCATACAATTTATATTTCATATATTTGATTATCTGTGATGCAATGGTTGGTTAATTTGTGGCTTTGGATGATCCTATGATCACCAGGACTTACTGTTGGCTTATCACTTTATATGAATTCATTTCCATTGCTGTTGTTACTTGAGGATCTAGCTCCACACCAAGTACTGGTGGTTGCTGTTGCTTGTGAAAGCAATACTGGTGGTTGATTAAAGGATTTGATACTCTGGATGCCTCTGTGTGTGCTGTTTTATTTATTTATGCTTGTCAGTGAAGCTTGGCTTCCTTTTCCTGACAACCGACATGATCTACCTGATGCAGTAGTGATTGGGTGCATCCTATGCACTATATGGATGGAAACCAACATGTGTTGGCACCTCCTGTGATGCATGAACTCCCTGGAGTGATGATATGCCTCTCTTGTGGCTTTTACGTGTGGCTAGGTAGTTGTGGTGACCCTAGCACCGCTTGGTGTGCTAGTAAAGGTTGCTCCTACCTCTTATGTAAGCTGTTGAGCAATATTACTGGTAGTCAATCATGGGCTTTCAGTATATTTGATGTTGAAATGAAGATAGACATATAAATGTCTATATTCTGATGGTGTAGCTTGCTATAGGGTGCTAAGTGAATCTGTGTGGCTAGATAGGGATTAAATCCATGTTGGATTTCTCTGGTTGTCTCACTGTGCTGACACATCCAGTGTTCCCTGGATGATTTCCTTCTGGCTTTTCATTCTGTTTGCTTGCACCACATGGCTTGGTAGCCAGATGATGAGACAAACAGGGGTTTCTACCCTCTTACGTTGCTGTGATTTATGCATGTGCTTATGATATGAGCAAAACTGTGGCTTGCTCATGATTATCTGTGTATACCTCACTCCAGCTCCTAGAAAGGTTGTTGGTGTAGAGGATTCAGCTGTTGGTTGAGTTCTTGGCTTGCCTGCTCCTCCTTGCCACTTGATCTCTTGGTTATGTGCTGTGGTGGTGGAATTGTGTTGAACAGCGTGACTGTTCAAGCTGTTCTTGTGTTCTTGGTTTCTCGATGAACTTACCCGGTGCAATCCTGTCGATGGATTGACTAGGGTTTCTTGTGGAGGTTTTATATGGTCTCCTGCTCCTTCTGCAGTCGACAGCAAGCCCTGTCAACCTGTTGGTGACTCACCAGCTGTGTGTGTGTGGTGTGCTGCATGCACACTGCTGTGTGAGCAGCCTAGCTGTGTGTGTGTGCAAATTCATGGTACCTGGCTTGTGTCTTGGCTGTGAGGTGATCAGCTCGGCAGAGCTGATCCATATCTACTCAATTTCATTATTCTTCTAACCTGCCAAGTGGTTTTACCACTTGGCATAACTTCTCTTTTGTTGTGTTTATGTACAGGGACAATCTGTGGCTCCATTGATCATGAAGATCATCAAGTTAATGAAGTTTAGCTAGTAGTGTTTAGGATAGATCCTTAATTTGTAATTTTCCTTTTCTTTTCTTTTTCTATGTTTTTGTCCAATTCTTGTAATATGTTGTAATGTTCATATTTTATTCTGGATATTGTAAATAACAATGTATCTTGTGTGAATATTAATAAAGCTCAAAGTTTCCTTAATGAGCTTTACTAAATAAATGCAATGTTTATATTCTTTGATTATTCATATTGGTTTAATGACTTACCTCAATTTTGAATTATGAGATATTCATATTATGTTTAAATTTGAAATTCAAAAGTTCTTGTGTTTGAATTCAATCATGCAACTTAAGTTGTAATGCAATACTCTCCTCTCTTCTCAAAACCCTAATTTAGTTAGGTGAGTTGCAAGTTTGTCGCACTCTCGAAACCCTAACCCTGTAAGGTGTCGAGAGAGAAACTTGTTCCCCTTCGATGCAGTTTTTGTTTAAAAGCGCGAAATTTCCCCAGAATTTACTATGCAGTGCACATCCCTTTCTAAAATCTACCCCTCGATCGTCTCTAAACCTGGGATATTACACGATAGCAGTATTTAGGAACAACCTAGGGATTATACTTTCACTAGTGGACACTCTCAACATTGATCGCATAATAAATAACTCTTTCTCATATGTGCTACATACACTCTTTTGCTGGATGATGAACACATTGCGTAGGATTACACGAACCCTCAATGCCGGAGTTAACAAGCTCCACAATTCAATGTTCATATTTAAATAACCTTAGAGCATAATAGATCATTGCAAAATAAACCAAGAACTAACATAGTGCACACACTGTCCACATTACACTATGAAGGAGGAATAGATCACATCAATACTATCATAATGATAATTAACTCCACAATCTACAAGAGATCATGATCATAGCCTACGACAAGAACCACATGGTGCACACACTAGTCACCTTTACACCATGCAGGAGGAATAGACTACTTTAATAGCATCACATGAGTAGCACACAAGTAGTAGCGATACAAAGCTCATCATATGGATCTCAATCATGTAAAGCAGCTCATGAGATCATTGTATTGAAGTACATAGGAGAGAGATTAACCACATAGCTACCGGTACAGCCCCGAGCCTCGATGGAGAACTACTCCCTCCTCATGGGAGCAGCAGCGGTGATGAAGATGGCGGTGGAGATGGCAGCGGTGTCGATGGAGAAGCCTTCCGGGGGGCACTTCCCCGTCTCGGCGGCGTGCCGGAACAGAGACTCCTGTCCCCCAGATCTTGGCTTCGCGATGGCGGCGGCTCTGGAAGGTTTCTGTGGGTTTCGTCGAACGTATCAGGGTTTTCGCGACGGAGGCTTTAAATAGGCGAAGAGGCGGCGCAGGAGGGCTTCTGGGGGGCCCACACTATAGGGGGCGCGGCCCCCCCTTGGCCGCGCCGGCCTAGGGTCTGGTGGCCCTGTCCCCCCTCTCTGGCGGTTCTCGTGTGTTCTGGATGCTTCCGGGCAAAATAAGAACCTGGGCGTTGATTTCGTCCAATTCCGAGAATATTTCGTTACTAGGATTTCTGAAACCAAAAACAGCAGAAAACAAAGAATCGGCACTTCGGCATCTTGTTAATAGGTTAGTTCCAGAAAATGCACGAATATGACATAAAGTGTGCATAAAACATGTAGATATCATCAATAATGTGGCATGGAACATAAGAAATTATCGATACGTCGGAGACGTATCAGCATCCCCAAGCTTAGTTATGCTCGTCCCGAGCAGGTAAAACGATAACAAAGATAATTTCTGGAGTGACATGCCATCATAACCTTGATCATACTATTTGTAAAGCATATGTAGTGAATGCAGCGATCAAAACAATGTATATGACATGAGTAAACAAGTGAATCATATAGCAAAGACTTTTCATGAATAGTACTTTCAAGACAAGCATCAATAAGTCTTGCATAAGAATTAACTCATAAAGCAATAATTCATAGTAAAAGCATTGAAGCAACACAAAGGAAGATTAAGTTTCAGCGGTTGCTTTCAACTTGTAAGATGTATATGTCATGGATATTGTCAACATAGAGTAATATAACAAGTGCAATATGCAAGTATGTAGGAATCAATGCACAGTTCACACAAGTGTTTGCTTCTTGAGGTGGAGAGAAATAGGTGAACTGACTCACTAATAAAAGTAAAAGAATGGTCCTCCATAGAGGAAAAGCATCGATTGCTATATTTGTGCTAGAGCTTTGATTTTGAAAACATGAAACAATTTTGTCAACGGTAGTAATAAAGCATATGTATCATGTAAATTATATCTTACAAGTTGCAAGCCTCATGCATAGTATACTAATAGTGCCCGCACCCTGTCCTAATTAGCTTGGACTACCGGGATTATCGCAATGCACATGTTTTAACCAAGTATCACAAAGGGGTACCTCCATGCCGCCTGTACAAAGGTCTAAGGAGAAAGCTCGCATTGGATTTCTCGCTATTGATTATTCTCAACTTAGACATCCATACCGGGACAACATAGACAACAGATAATGGACTCCTCTTTTATGCATAAGCATGTAACAACAATTAATTTTCTCATATGAGATTGAGGATATATGTCCAACACTAAAACTTCCACCATGAATCATGGCTTTAGTTAGCGGCCCAATGTTCTTCTCTAACAATATGCATGCTTAACCATAAGGTGGTAGACCGCTCTTACTTCAGACAAGACGAACATGCATAGCAACTCACATGAAATTCAACAAAGAATAGTTGATGGCGTCCCCAGGAGCATGGTTATCGCACAACAAGCAACTTAATAAGAGATAAAGTGCATAAGTACATATTCAATACCACAATAGTTTTTAAGCTATTTGTCCCATGAGCTATATATTGTAAAGGTAAAGAATGGAAATTTTAAAGGTAGCACTCAAGCAATTTACTTTGGAATGGCGGAGAAATACCATGTAGTAGGTAGGTATGGTGGACACAAATGGCATAGTGGTTGGCTCAAGGATTTTGGATGCATGAGAAGTAATCCCTCTCGATACAAGGTTTAGGCTAGCAAAGTTATTTGAAACAAACACAAGGATGAACCGGTGCAGCAAAACTTACATAAAAGACATATTGAAAACATTATAAGACTCTACACCATCTTCCTTGTTGTTCAAAACTCAATACTAGAAATTATCTAGACTTTAGAGAGACCAAATATGCAAACCAAATTTTAGCATGCTCTATGTATTTCTTCATTAATGGGTGCAAAGTATATGATGCAAGAGCTTAAACATGAGCACAACAATTGCCAAGTATCACATTACCCAAGACATTTATAGCAATTACTACATGTATCATTTTCCAATTCCAACCATATAACAATTTAACGAAGAAGAAACTTCGCCATGAATACTATGAGTAAAGCCTAAGGACATACTTGTCCATATGCAACAGCGGAGCGTGTCTCTCTCCCACACAATGAATGATAGGATCCATATTATTCAAACAAAACAAAAAAACAAAAACAAACCGACGCTCCAAGAAAAGCACATAAGATGTGATGGAATAAAAATATAGTTTCAGGGGAGGAACCTGATAATGTTGTCGATGAAGACGGGGATGCCTTGGGCATCCCCAAGCTTAGACACTTGAGTCTTCTTAGAATATGCAGGGGTGAACCACCGGGGCATCCCCAAGCTTAGAGCTTTCACTCTCCTTGATCATATTGTATCATCCTCCTCTCTTGACCCTTGAAAACTTCCTTCACACCAAACTTCTCATAAACTTCATTAGAGGGGTTAGTACATAATCAAAAACTCACATGTTCAGAGGTGACACAATCATTCTTAACACTTCTGGACATTGCTCAAAGCTACTGGAAGGTAATGGAACAAAGAAATCCACCCAACACAGCAAAAGAAGCAATGCGAAATAAAAGGCAGAATCTGTCAAAACAGAACAGTCCGTAAAGACGAATTTTTAATAAATACTTCCATTGCTCAGATCAGAAAACTCAAAACTAATGAAAGTTGCGTACATATCTGAGGAACACGCACGTAAATTGGCATATTTTTCTGATTTTTATACAGAGAAAACAGCCCAGATTCGTGACAGATAGAAATCTGTTTCTGCGCAGAAATCCAAATCTAGTATCAACCTTCGATTAGAGGCTTCACTTGGCACAACAAAACACAAAACTAAGATAAGGAGAGGTTGCTACAGTAGTAAACAACTTCCAAGACACAAATATAAAACAAAGTACTGTAGCAAAATAACACATGGGTTATCTCCCAAGAAGTTCTTTCTTTATAGCCATTAAGATGGGCTCAGCAGTTTTAATGATGCACTCGTAAGAAATAGTATTTGAAGCAAAAGAGAGCATCAAGAGGCAAATTAAAAACACATTTAAGTCTAACATGCTTCCTATGAAAAGGAATCTTGTAAATAAACAAGTTCATGAAGAGCAAAGTAACAAGCATAGGAAGATAAAACAAGTATAGCTTCAAAAATTTCAGCACATAGAGAGGTATTTTAGTAACATGAAAATTTCTACAACCATATTTTCCTCTCTCATAATAACTTTCAGTAGCATCATGAGCAAACTCAACAATATAACTATCACATAAATCATGAGTCTCATGCATAAAATTATTACTCTCCACATAAGCATAATCAATTTTATTAGTTGTAGTGGGAGCAAATTCAACAAAGTAGCTATCATTATTATTCTCATCAAGTGTTGGAGGCATAGTATAATCACAACAAAATTTACTCTCCATAGTAGGTGGCACCAAAAGACCACTATCATTATAATCATCATATATGGGAGGCAAAGTATCGTCAAAGAAAATTTTCTCCTCAATGCTTGGGGGACTAAAAAGATCATGAAAACCAGCTTCCCCAAGCTTAGAACTTTCTATATCATTATCAACAATGGTGTTCAAAGCGTTCATACTAATATTACTACCAGCATGCAAATAAGATTCCATAGGTTTTTTAATTTTCGCATCAAACAATCCATGTTTTAAATCAGGAAATAGCATAAGAAGCTCATTTTTGTCCATTATGCCAAACTAGTGTAAACAAGAAACAAAAAGATGCAATTGCAGGATCTAAAGGAAATAGCTTCGAGTACTTACGACGGAGGAAAATAGCTTGGTAGCCAAGATCCGGAGTGTGAGTACCTTTTACCTTTCCTCCCCGGCAACGGCGCCAGAAAATAGCTTGATGTCTACGCCCCCTCCTTTTCCTGTAGACAGTGTTGGGCCTCCAAGAGCAGAGGTTTGTAGAACAGCAGCAAGTTTCCCTTAAGTGGATCACCCAAGGTTTATCGAACTCAGGGAGGAAGAGGTCAAAGATATCCCTCTCATGCAACCCTGCAGCCACAAAGCAAGAAGTCTCTTGTGTCCCCAACACACCTAATAGGTGCACTAGTTCGGCGAAGAGATAGTGAAATACAGGTGGTATGAATATATAGTAGCAGTAGCAACGGCACCAGAAAAGTGCTTTGCCCAGGACAGTAAACAAGCAGTAGTAACGCAGCAGTAGTAACGCAGCAGTAGTAACGCAGCAGTAGTAACGCAGCAGTAGTAAACAAGTAGCGATAGCAGTATTTAGGAACAAGGCCTAGGGATTATACTTTCACTAGTGGACACTCTCAACATTGATCGCATAATAAATAACTCTTTCTCATATGTGCTACATACACTCTTTTGCTGGATGATGAACACATTGCGTAGGATTACACGAACCCTCAATGCCGGAGTTAACAAGCTCCACAATTCAATGTTCATATTTAAATAACCTTAGAGCATAATAGATCATTGCAAAATAAACCAAGAACTAACATAGTGCACACACTGTCCACATTACACTATGAAGGAGGAATAGATCACATCAATACTATCATAATGATAATTAACTCCACAATCTACAAGAGATCATGATCATAGCCTACGACAAGAACCACATGGTGCACACACTAGTCACCTTTACACCATGCAGGAGGAATAGACTACTTTAATAACATCACATGAGTAGCACACAACTAGTAGCGATACAAAGCTCATCATATGGATCTCAATCATGTAAAGCAGCTCATGAGATCATTGTATTGAAGTACATAGGAGAGAGATTAACCACATAGCTACCGGTACAGCCCCGAGCCTCGATGGAGAACTACTCCCTCCTCATGGGAGCAGCAGCGGTGATGAAGATGGCGGTGGAGATGGCAGCGGTGTCGATGGAGAAGCCTTCCGGGGGCACTTCCCCGTCCCGGCGGCGTGCCGGAACAGAGACTCCTGTCCCCCAGATCTTGGCTTCGCGATGGCGGCGGCTCTGGAAGGTTTCTGTGGGTTTCGTCGAACGTATCAGGGTTTTCGCGACGGAGGCTTTAAATAGGCGAAGAGGCGGCGCAGGAGGGCTTCTGGGGGGCCCACACTATAGGGGGGCGCGGCCCCCCCCTTGGCCGCGCCGGCCTAGGGTCTGGTGGCCCTGTCCCCCCTCTCTGGCGGTTCTCGTGTGTTCTGGATGCTTCCGGGCAAAATAGGAACCTGGGCGTTGATTTCGTCCAATTCCGAGAATATTTCGTTACTAGGATTTCTGAAACCAAAAACAGCAGAAAACAGCAACTGGCACTTCGGCATCTTGTTAATAGGTTAGTTCCAAAAAATGCACGAATATGACATAAAGTGTGCATAAAACATGTAGATATCATCAATAATGTGGCATGGAACATAAGAAATTATCGATACGTCGGAGACGTATCACAAGCAGAAACTTTTCTTCCTGGAGCCTCTCAATTTCTACCTAGAGCCTCTCAATTTCTTCATCTCGATCCCAAACAGCATCACGCAGATCACGAACTAATTTTTTGTGATGTGCATCCAGCGGATCATCAATCCACTTAAACACTTTACACCCTATTCCACCAGCAATCTGACAGATGAAGAACAAAAGAGGATAAATAAGCCACAGTAGAAAAGAAAATTAAGAAGACGGCGAGCTCCAGGAAATTCCGAATGGGGGGGGCGTGCTCGAAGACTAACCGAGCGAATTTTGCAGTTCCGGTATCTTCTCCCAGGATTTGGATCACTCCAAGAAATCCATTGCGGCATCTTCTCGCCACAGTCACAGACGTCGGCGGGCTCGTAATCGAACGGAGCTGCCGATACGGGATGGGCTTGCCCGGCTGCCGGCGGTGACGCGACGACGCTCCTGACCTAGAAGAACTGCCCGAGTAGGCTAGGAACTGCGCCGCCATGCAGGCTGTCGGAGGAGGAACCCTAGATGCACCTGGTCGGAGGGATTTTGGTCGAGGTGGAGCGGTTCGACCGCACCTGTTTTGAAGACAACTGATTAGTCTATCATGTCTAGATACATGGACAACCATACTTGTGTCAACAACACTATTGTAGCAAAGCGGTAGGGAGTGGTAGTGCGGCAGCGCCAGGTCGAGGGTTCGAGTCCCCGCAAGCGCAATTTTTTGCCAGTTATTTCCATCGGGAGCCACTCCAACCCAGCAGAGGATGGGCCGTCGGGCCAGCAATTCAACCACCGGATGGGCCGCCGTGCCAGCAATTCAACCACCGGATGGGCCGTCACCATATACATTAGGGTAGGCCAGCCCAGCGAGGAGAGCCCAAAAGAAGAGAATATCACCAGCAACCAGCAGCCTAGTAGAGGACAGCCCAAAAGAGGAGGATATCACCAGCAGCCCAACAAAATGGTGGACGGCACAGAGAAAAAAAATAACAAGACGCCTTGGTCCCACAAGTATCAGTTGGTCCTACATGTCAGTTAGTTCAAGCCAGTTGCTTCTAGTGACACGTGTGAGGCGCGTGGGACCCGAAAAGGGTAGGCAAAATGGATGACATGGCAGCTGATAACGCGTGAAGCACACGTCCGTTGGGGACCCCAAGAGGAAGGTGTGATGCGTATAGCAGCAAGTTTTCCCTCAGTATGAAACCAAGGTTATCGAACCAGTTGGAGATGAAGGCCACGTGAAGGTTGTTGGCGGAGGAGTGTAGTGCGGCGCAACACCAGGGATTTCGGCGCCAACGTGGAACCTGCACAACACAACCAAAATACTTTGCCCCAACTTAACAGTGAGGTTGTCAATCTCACCGGCTTGCTGTAAACAAAGGATTAAATGTATGGTGTGGAGAATGATGTTTGCTTGTAGAAAACAACAGAGAACAGAGTTTGCAGTAGATTGTATTTCAGATGTAAAAGAATGGACCGGGGTCCATATTTCACTAGTGGTGTCTCTCCAATAAGAAATAGCATGTTGGGTGAACAAATTACAGTTGGGCAATTGACAAATAGAGATGCATAAATATCATGATGATTACTATGAGATTTAATCAGGGCATTACGACAAAGTACATAGACCGCTATCCAGCATGCATCTATGCCTAAAAAGTCCACCTTCGGGTTAGCATCCGCACCCCTTCCAGTATTAAGTTGCAAACAACAGACAATTGCATTAAGTATGGTGCGTAATGTAATCAACACAAATATCCTTAGACAAAGCATTGATGTTTTATCCCTAGTGGCAACAGCACATCCACAACCTTAGAACTTTCTGTCACTGTCCCAGATTCAATGGAGGCATGAACCCACTATCGAGCATAAATACTCCCTCTTGGAGTCACAAGTATCAACTTGGCCAGAGCCTCTACTAGCAACGGAGAGCATGCAAGAACATAAACAACACATATATGATAGATTGATAATCAACTTGACATAGTATTCAATATTCATCGGATCCCAACAAACACAACATGTAGCATTACAAATAGATGATCTTGATCATGATAGGAAGCTCACAAGATCTAAACATGATAGCACAAGAGGAGAAGACAACCATCTAGCTACTGCTATGGACCCATAGTTCAAGGATGAATTACTCACGCATCAATCCGGAGGCGGGCATGGTGATGTAGAGCCCTCCGGTGATGATTCCCCTCTCCGGCAGGGTGCCGGAGGCGATCTCCTGAATCCCCCGAGATGGGATTGGCGGCGGCGGCGTCTCTGGAACTTTTTCCGTATCGTGGCTCTCGGTAATAGGGTTTTTGCGACGGAGAGTTTAAGTAGGCGGAAGGGCAGAGTCGGGGAGCGCTCGAGGGGCCCACACCATAGGGCGGCGCGGGCCCCTCCTTGGCCACGCCGCCTTGTGGTGTCGCCACCTCGTGGCCCCACTTCGTATCCCCTTCGGTCTTCTGGAAGCTCCGTGGAAAAATAAGACCCTGGGCGTTAATTTCGTCCAATTCCGAGAATATTTCCTGTGTAGGATTTCTGAAACCAAAAACAGCACAAAGTAGGAACTGGCAATTCGGCATCTCGTTAATAGGTTAGTGCCGGAAAATGCATATAAATGATGTAAAGTGTGTATAAAACATGTGAGTATTGTCATAAAACTAGCATGTAACATAAGAAATTATGGATACGTTTGAGACGTATCAGCAGCCAAACACATACCATTGTATTGAGCCAAATGCCAACGACGTTATTGATTTGTCGCAATCGGCAGTGGAAAAACGTCGTAGGCCACTTAATTTTGCTAATGACGTTTTGACCTAAATTGCCAATGACGTTTTTGCCCAATAACGTCACGATTTTCTAGCCCCCCCCCCCCCCCCCGAGTGGCCAACGACGGTCAAAGCTAGGAACGTCATAAAGCTATGACATTTTGATTTCCAGTCATTAAAAAAACGTCATATTATGGCATATTTCTTGTAGTGATATGACCCCTACGATGAGGTGTCGTACGTCCAGCCCCCGAACCCCTACGACACCTCCATGGAGCGAGGTAACTACGGTTTGCTTCCTTTTTTGTTCCCCATTCCATTTTGAACCCTATTTTTGTTGGTGTAGATGGATCTGTATATGGATGAGTACTTGGCTAATATTTGCGCCGATTTTATTCCCTTCTTGATTTCGTTTAAGATTTGGGGTTCGGCCGTTCGGTTAATTTATGCAAGTAATAATGGGATCTCAATCAGTTAATTTATGCAAGTAATCATGGGATCTCAATCAGTTATTTTATGAATGAATCAAAATATATCAACTGTTTAATTTTGCAAATAATCTGGAATGTGTTCAAGTTCAGCTCTGGAATCTGTTTCTTTGCCTATGATGAATCGGTGGGCACAAATTTTTACAGGGAGGGTTTAGAGAACCATTGCTGTGTACAAATCTGTTGTGCATGAGCTTTGGTTCGTTAACACCATCCCTGTAGACATATAATCATGTCCACTCTAACTGAGGCTGCCTCTATTTTTCCTAACTTTGTTATCATGCACGTTAGTCATCGTTGCAACTCATTCACTAATAGTTCCCGTTTGATATGGATCAGCGGTCTGGCAGCGACGTCGGCAGCGACGACGAGCACCATGACATCAACACTCGCCAGGTGTTGCGGAGGCTGCAGGTCGGCCAGTACGTCTCCTACTTCACCAAGGGTGTCTACACTACAAGAAAAGTTGCCATGGCCGACGAAGTTGAAGTCGCGCCGTGGTTGCTGGTGCACCATGGCTGACGATTTTTGGTCTCTCCGTTGTGCATGCCAAAACGTTTTTTTTCTCGTTTTTGAGGCCACCTAGCCCGACGAAAATGGCCAAAACGTCGCGTATGTTGGCCCGGGACGTGGTGCATCTCGAATTCTCGGGTTCGCCGGCAGAGTCAACGCAAATCCGCACCACCCAGGGATGTAGGGCCCAGATGGCAGCCTCTCTGGCATTGTTTTTTTTCTCGATCGTGCCATCCCCCTTCAACGCTCTCCGATCGAGCCGTTTACGATGCAGGATCATGGGTCCCGCATGTCATCCTCTATGAACCAAAATTCTGTCTATTCTTGGATTTTTTTACCCCCTGATTTCTGGCTACTTCCTTTTTCTTTTGATCCCTTGCCGCTTTGGAAACATTGAGACGGCTGCTGCTAATTGGGACCCGCATGCCATCCTCCATGAGCAATCAACTTTCTTTTCTTGGAGTTTTTTTTTGGCACCTCATATTTGGTCACTTGCCTTTTTCTTTCGATCCCGTGCAGCCTCTCAAACGGTGATACCGCTACTGCTAAATGGGACCTGCATGTCATCCTCTATGTACTATCAAACTTTCTTTTCTAGAATTTTTTTTGGAACCTCATATTTGGTCACTTGCCTTTTTCTTTCGATCCCGTGCCGCCTCTCAAATGGTGATACCGCTGCAGCTAAATGGGACCCGCATATCATCCTCTATGTACTATAAAACTTTCTTTTCTTGAATTATTTTTGGCTCCTGATATTTGGTCACTTGCCTTTTTCTTTCGATCCCGTGCAGCCTCTCAAACGGTGATACCGCTGCAGCTAAATGGGACCCGCATGTCATCCTCTATGTACAATCAAGTTTCTTTCCTTGAATTATTTTTGGATCCTGATATTTGGTCACTTGCCTTTTTCTTTCGATCTCATGCCACGTTTGAAACGTTGAGGAACCTGCTAGCTCATGGGACCCGCATGTCATCCTCTATGTGCTATAAAAGTTTATTTTCTTGGATTTTTTTGCACCCTCTGATTTTTGGCTATTTCCTTTTTCTTTTGATCCCCTTCCGCCTTGGAAACGTTGAGTAAGCTGCTGACTCATGGGACCCGCATGTCATCCTCTATGTACAATCAAGTTTCTTTTCTTGAATTATTTTTGGATCATGATATTTGGTCACTTGCCTTTTTCTTTCGATCTCATGCCTTGAAACGTTGAGGAACCTGCTGGCTCATGGGACCCGCATGTCATCCTCTATGTGCTATAAAAGTTTATTTTCTTGGATTTTTTTTCACCCTCTGATTTTTGGCTATTTCCTTTTTATTTTGATCCCCTACCGCCTTGGAAACGTTGAGTAAGCTGCTGACTCATGGGACCCGCATGTCATCCTCTATGTACAATCAACTTTCTTTTTGTTTTGATCTCAAGCCGCATTTGAAACGTTGAGACCGCTGCTGCTAAATGGGACCCGCATGTCATCCTCTATGTACAATAAAGTTTCTTTTGTTGGATTATCTTTGGCTCCTGATATTTTGTCACTTGCCTTTTTCTTTCGATCTCATGCCGCCTGTGAAACGTTGAGTAAGTTGCTTGCTCATGGGTCCCGCATGTCATCCTCTACGAACAATAAAAGTTTTCTTTCTTGGAGTTATTTTTGACCCCTAATTTCTGGCTATTTGCCTTTTTCTTTTGATCTCCTGCCCCCTCTGAAACGATGAGGACGTTGTTGGCAGGTCGGTCCCACATGTCATCCTCTATGAACAATAAAAGTTTCCTTTGATGGATTTATTTTGAACCCCTAATTAATTTCTGGATATTTCCTTTTTTTTCTTTTGATCCCCTGCCGCCTTGGAATCATTGAGCATGCTGCTGCCTCATGGGTCCCGCATGTCATCCTCTCAGAACGGTAAATGTTTCCTTTCTTGGATTTTGTTGACCAAACGATTTTTTGCTTATTTTTTATTTCGATCTCCTGTAGCCTTTAAAACGTTGAGGACGCTGCTGGCTCACGGGTCCCACATGTCAACCTCTATGAACAATAAATGCAGAGGATGCTGCTGCCTCATGGGTCCCGCATGTCATCCTCTCAGAACAAAAATGTTTCTTTTCTTGGATTTTTTACCAACAGATTTTTGGTTTATTTTTTCTTTCCATCCCCTGCCGCCTTTAAAACGTTGACGACGCTGCTGGCTCATGGGTCCCCGATGTCAGCCTCCCCGTACAAGAAACATGTGATATCTTGATTATTTTGCAGACAATAAACAGTGTATTTCGCTCTGAGCTAGTGCAAATAGATAAATTAAATCTTTATTTTTACATAAACAAACTTATATATTGAATCTCCTTGTTTTGTGTTTTTGCGAAGCATAGGATTTCCTGTTTTCTTAGAAAAATCCGAACTTTCCTGTTTTGGAGTGGGCTGAAATTGTACGAGTCAAAAGGCCCAGCAGGATAGTTCGAAGGCCCAGATGTCCAGATGCAGCCCAATTGAAATCTTTCTTTTCTTGGATTTTTTTCACCCCCTGATTTCTGGCTACTTCATTTTTCTTTTGGTCCTGTACCACCTTGGAAACGTTGAGACCTCTGCTGCAAAATGGGACCCGCATGTCATCCTCTATGTACAATAAAATTTCTTTTCGTGGATTATTTTTGGCTCCTGATATTTGGTCACTTGCCTTTTTGTTTCAATCTCATGCCGACTTTGTAACGTTGAGGAAGCTGCTGGCTCATGGGTCCCGCATGTCATCCTCTATGAACAATAAAAGTTTCCTTTGTTGGATTTATTTTTTACCCCTAATTTCTGGCTATTTGCCTTTTTTTTTTGATCCCCTGCCCCCTTTGAAACGATGACGAGGCAGCTGGCAGGTCGGTCCCACATGTCATCCTCTATGAACAATAAAGGTTTCCTTTGATAGATTTATTTTTGACCCAAATTAATTTCTGGCTATTTCCTTTTTTTATTTTTATCCCCTACCCCCTTGGAATAGTTGAGGTTGCTGCTGCCTCATGGGTCCCGCATGTCATCCTCTCAGAAAGGTAAATGTTTCATTTCTTGGATTTTGTTTACCAACTGATTTTTGCTTATTTTTTTTGTTTCGATCTCCTGCCGCCTTTAAAACATTGACGACGCTGCTGGCTCATGGGTCCCCAATGTCAGCCTCCCGTACTGCAAATCTTCTTTCTGCAAAGGTTGTATTTCTAGCTAGATAGCTAAGGTGGATTCGAATCTGTCGTGGTTCAGGCAGCTCAGGTAAGCCTTCTTGCACTGATTAATGGAACTAGTGTATAGCAAGGTCAAGACATGTGGCTCGGTGTAATGAATCTATTTGAATCATGTTGTGGATTCAATCTCATAGTTCTCTAACAGGTCAGCCAAAATAGAAATTAAGTTTTTTTCTAAAATGGAAATGCAAATTAAGATGAACACAAACATTAGTTATCATAATAGATGATCATACATACATACTTGCTAAGAGTAAAAGCTTGCCAGAGTTTTACCACCCATACAATTAATTAGCAGTTCAGATAAGATAACCTTATATAAGTATAACTACAAATGCATTTGCTAAGGGCTCATGGGACAACAGAACTAGACAACCGCAAAATTTATGACCAGCATGTCACAGCGGCATCGAAAGATCTTGACCTTAAACTTTGATCCAATGCGAAGTTTGGCACCGTCAATGAACTTTTTCCACCTGGAAGTAACAGCCAAGCGGCCATCTGTGGGACTGACGGAGTACCGTCCCTCCACGGTGAGACCTTCACTCTCCATGACGAGGGAAATCTTGCCCCTTCGGTCAGCATTGAGATCCTTGGAGATACTTTTAGGCAATTTCTGATTCAAAGCAAGAGATAGCACCAAAAATTAGTCAATGGCACCGATGCACTAAAGACTGAACCATGTGAGACTTTGAGCAGAAAAGACATCAAGATAAGAGTAGTTATGCTGTCATATACTCACGAACATAGCCTTCAGATGCGTCCTGGTCACCACACGGGTGGCCACAGCAATAAGCTGAGACCTCGGTGATCTGGCTGGGGCAGGTGCAGGAGCCTAGGCTGGTACACGAGCTGGTGCTGATGCAGGAGACTGCTGGGCAGGTGCAATAAACGGTGCCTCTAGAGGAACCGGTGCTGATGCAGGAGACTGTTGGGCAGGTGCAGTAAACGGTGCAGCTAGAGGAACCAGTGCTGATGTAGGAGCCTGCTGGGCAGGTGTAGTATATGGGGCCTCTACAGGAACCAATGCTGATGTAGGGGCCTGCTGGTTAGATGCAGTAAACGGAGCTGGTACACGAACCGGTACTGATGCAGGAGAGTGGGAAGCCGGTGCCGGTGCTGGTGTGGGTGCCCTTTGTGACATCCGCTCCTGTTCCATCAGGGGATCTGCAGCTTTGATCATGTTAAACCCAGCAAGCTAGAACAGAGGGAATGGTTTAGAACAACTGCTCAGAATGCAGTAATCAAAGGATATGAGTACAAAAAAGTTACATATTATATATTTGGAAGTGTCTCCAACACTGTAAGCAGTTACGTATATCTGCCTGTTTGAGTTTCTGATCCTCAGCTCGTCGCCCTTCTTCAGACCATAGTCAAAAGCAAACTTTCTCCAATCATGTCCATACAAATATGTGATGGCCTGCGTCTTGTAGACATACACCTCATAGACCGTGTAGGTGTTCATCAATTTGCCATTGCCATGCATAGTGAAAGACCCTTCATGGGGACACATCTGGTTAATCATTGGACAAAGTTCACAAGGTACAGTCTGCAGGTGAAAATTGATACTAATGTAAGAAGCAGGAAGACTAAAAACAAGACTTTACTATATGCCAATTCATGCTAAACCACTGAGAATACATACCTGTAACTCTGTGAAGGAGTTATTAGGAAGGTAGATAGAGCCATATGAGGTGTTATATGCGGGGTATGTACATGGGCCCGCCATATTCCCGCAAGCTCGACATCGGGATGGTGAAGGAAACATGGGAGGTACTACTGGTGCGTAGCGCTGAATGTAAGTGGAAGCATTAGGTTGTGTAAAGTGCATAGTTCAGAGCAATGCAAATGTTGACAAGCGAGTGCATAACACTATGTTACAAACTGAACAGTCAAAATTTAGTGTATGATGAATATAAGCATGCTAATTTGGCGTTTCCGAATTCCAAAAAGCATTAGACAGAGGCGGTGATAATATCAGACATAAATCATGGCATGTATATGTGGCTTAAGAAAATATACCCGAACCCTTGGATGGTTACGGCCCGGCTGGTCCTTGGACTTGAGCTTATATAAGCATCCAGAAGGTGGGGCTGACAGTAACTTGGTGGCAGCCTCTGCAGACGCCTCAGGTGCAATCCTTTTGACCAATGACGGCTTAGCAGTTTCAGTCTGCATACGAAAATTGAAGAGCAACAGACATCAGCAGTGATATATAAAATGAATCTATGAGACACTGATGCATATAGTGCTGGATGTAAGTGGAAGAATAGGGTTGTGTGTGTTTCTGAACTACTGGTAAGCATTAGACAAAGCCGGCAATAAACAGACAAATCAAATCATGTATGAGGATTAAGAAAATATACCTGCTTACTGAAAAGGATACCACCCAGCTGGCCCGTGGCCTTGTGCTTGAGGAGGTTTTCAGAAGATGGTGGCGGCACCATCGTCTTCACAGCAGCCTCATCAGGATCATTTTTTATCCATTTGAGTAGAGGCACAGAAGCTTCATCCTGCATATGAATAGCAACAGAACTCATCATTGATATTTAATAAATCTATGAGATAGACTGATGCAAATAGTGCGGGATGTAAGTGGAAGAATAGGGTTGTGCATAGACAACAGTTGACAACAATGCAAATGATTACAAAATAAGCCAACGGAACTCAACAGTTTATATACTGGATGAGACAGACTGAAAAGTGAAAAATTAGTGTATGATGATTCTAAGCAAACGCAGTGTTTCTGAACTTTTGGTAAGCATTAGGCAAAGCCAACAGTAATTAAACATATAATAATAAAATCATGTATGTGGATTAAGAAAATATACCAGATTCATTAAAAGGTCACCACCCAGCTGGCCCATGTCCTCGTGCTTGTAGAGGTTTTCGGATGATGGTGCCGGCACCATCGTCCTCACAGCAGCCTCATCAGCCTCATTTTGCATCCACTTGAATAAAGGCGCAGCAGTTTCAGCCTGCATAAGAATGGGAACATATCTCAGCAGTGATATTGAATGACTCTGAGACAGACTGATGCATATAGTGCTGGATGTAAGTGGAAGGGTATGGCTATGTATGGACAACAGTTCACAACAATGCAAGGGTGTGTTCAGTTCTGAAACAGCGTGGAATGGAATGGAATGGTTCCATTTTCAGAGGAATGGAATGGTTACATTTTTGTTCGGTTGGGAAAAATGGAGAGCAGAACAGATCGAGGTTAAACTAATCATTTGTCTCAAAATTGTAATTAGCAATTGCAAATGACATTTTAATCTCAAAGTCGTAATTAACAGCGCCTAATGGTGCTCTTTTAATCTAAAAATCGTATTTAACATCATTTTTTGTTGGGTTAGGGGAACTGGAGAGTAGATGAACATTATTGTATGATGATTGTAAGCAAACGAATTTGGTGTTTCTAAACTTTTTGCTTCGAGATCTTATGGGCTTCAACTCTAGCCTACCCCAACTTGTTTGGGACTGAAAGGCTTGGTTGTTGTTGTTGTTGTTGTAAACTTTTGGCAAGCATTAGAAAAAACTGACAATAAACAGACAAAAATCAAGGCATGTTTTGTGGATTAAGAAAATATACCATATTCATTAAAAGATCACCACCCAGCTGGCGCGTGGCCTTGTGCTTGTAGAGGCATTTAGAAGATGGGGGCGGCATCAACATACTGGCAGCCTGATCAGCCGCAATTTTGATCTTCCTTTTGAGTAAAGGCCCTAAAGTTTCAGTCTGCATATGAATAGCAAAACAAAAGGCAGACCTCAGCAGTGATATTGAATTACTGTATGAGATAGACTGATGCATATAGTGGATGCTCTTAGCCTTTTTCACCATGAACACTAGCTATGGACAGACAAAAAAAACTAGTTGACTCAGCTTTGTCTAGATACCTCCATCCCAAAGCTTAAGGCTTATTTATTTTTGAGAAATCAAAACAAGTAAAGTTTGACTGAAATTTTAGAACATTCTATCAACAAATATAATATTGTGTAGATACCGTAGGAAAATATATTTCACTGCCTATTTAATGATATTAATTTTGTATTTTGCATGTTAATGATTTTTGGTAAAAGCTTAGTCAAACATGGTATAGTTTGACTTTCTAAAAATAATATAAGCCCTAAGCTTTGGGATGGAGGTAGTAGTATCTAGAGCTAAAACACATCTAGATACATCCGTATCTACATATAGTTGAGTCAATTAATTTGGATCTGAGGGAGTATCAGATTCAGACTACATCATGGTAAGTTGGTTAAAAAAATTACCCCTGGGCGGTCCCTGCCCAGCTCGGCAGTGGCATTTCGCTTCTTGTGTTGCAGATCTGGCCATGCTCCTGCAGCAGGTGGGGCGCTATCGTTCCCCATAGCCTCAGCACGGAACCTGGACGTACCAACCTGATACAGAGAATATAGAGCATGGTGTCACAGAGGCTTTACGCACAAACAGCTGAAGACATGTGCTACTTTAAGCATTTTCCAGAACAGGAATAGATTGAGGATGCAGACAGACAGAGTGGATAAGCAAACGGAGTACCTGCTTTGCGGGGCTGGGGAGGCAGCTCAGGCTCAGCCAACTGCCCACATGCGTGGTGGCCTTACGCTCCATTGCCCCCCCACCACCACCGAGGTCTTTCCTTTCCAGTACAAGCTGACAAAAGATACAGTGAGGATCAGCAGAAACTACAAAGGTTGCAAATGTCGACAAATAAAGGAAGAACATCCCAATCCAAGCATAGGTAGCCCCCACCCCCCACCCCCATCAATCACTCCTAGCGCGTGGGTGACCAGAAAGACACCCCTTGGCCCAGAATAGGAAATAGATGCGCAAGATATCGAGGTGAGGAAAAAAGAACCAATCTCGAGAAAGGAAAGAACATTACTAGTACTACCTAATCCGCTTGGTCTAGATGCATCTTGCCCCTCTAAGCTGGATGCCTGGACGGTGGAGGCGAAAGGAGGGGATCGAGCTAGCGGCTTGCATCCGTCGGCCGTCGGCACTCGGTCGGGAGAGACAAGGGAGGCTACATAAAGGGGAGGGGTAACATATTTTATTACATAGTGAACTTACTGATGTGACTAGTCATTACATGTCTCACTGAAACTGGGGCCCATAGTGTGGCACCCCAAATTCACTTGAACCTGCCCGGCGGGACGCATTGGCGCGCCAAGAAAACCCCCGAATTGTAGCGGGGAAATGAAACATTTCACAAAAATTTGAAATTCAAGCACACTGCCACGCGCCAAGCACGTGGGCTGTTCCTTCCTCTTCCTCGGTTCCTCCTCCCCTATCCGAAAAAACCCCAAATCCCAAGCTCAAACAACAACAAAAACCCCAAATCCCCTGGCCGCCATGCATGTCCTCGTTAACCCGCTGGAGATCGTTCCCGGACGAGGCGGACCCCCCGCCCTGAGATCCTGAGTTCATCCGTTCTGTCCACCTCGAGGCACTACGTGCTGTCTCGCAGCGGCGGCTTGAGGGCGTTGCAGAGGAAGTTCCGCCGGAAAGTGCTCATGGCAACCGTGCAAGCTCACCGGTGTGCTGTATCCCTAGAGGAACTGGTCAAAGCTTTTCTATTCGCAAAAACAAAAAGCGGGCCAAGATCTGGTCAAAGCTTCGTCGATGGCTTGCCGCGAGAGGCTTGGAGTCCAGAGTCAATAAACTAGCTGCTCGAGGACTTGGGCGGTTTACACCGATTCATATTAACTGACTCAAGTTTGTTAGTCTAGTTAACAAATGCATCTAGATACATCCATATCTAGACAAAATTGAGTCAATTAATATGAATCAGAGGGGAGTGCCTGAAAGTGTTTCATGCTACCAATTAATGCGCTGGCAGGACTGGCTGTAGAAGTAATTGTGCTACTACTCATACAAAGATAGTACATACTACATCACCAGAACATAAGAGTACGAATCATAAAGTAGCTCAACATTTTGCATCAGGGCTGGGTGGTCCTGAGACTACCGGGACGCCCCTGATGATCTCCGGGCGTGCATCCACTTCAACGCAAAGCTGTGTACTCGGTCCACGGCCTCCTTCTGTAGGCTGGATAATCTCAGGTGCAGGACCTTCGTCTATGAAAGGCTCGTCATCAGTACCATCCACAGGTGCATCAGGGCTGGGTGGTCTTGAGACTACCCGGACGCCCCTGATGATCTCTAGGCTTGCATCCACTTCAACGCAAAGCTGTGTACTCGGTCCACGACCTCCTTCTGTAGGCTGGATAATCTCATGTGCAGGACCTTCGCCTATGAAAGGCTCGTCATCAGTACCATCCACAGGTGCATCAAACTTAGATTCATCTTCAAATCTCCCATCAAACTGAGAGACCTCTTCAACTCTATGCTTCTGCAATTAGTACATCAACAGATTAGACAAACATCTAAGGGATGCAACCTGAGCAAATGTCGTTTTACATATTTACCTTCTCATCTGGCACAGCACATTGATACGTCTCCAACGTATCTATAATTTCTTATGTTCCATGCTAGTTTTATGACAATACCTACATGTTTTGCTTACACTTTATAATGATTTCATGCATTTTCCGGAACTAACCTATTAACAAGATGCCGAAGTGCTAGTTCCTGTTTTCTGTTGTTTTTGGTTCCAGAAAGGCTGTTCGGGCAATATTCTCGGAATTCGACGAAACAAAGACCAAATATCTTATTTTCTCGGGAAGGTTCCAGAACACCGAAGGAGAGTCGGAGGCGGGCAGCAGGGGGCCCACACCATATGGCGGCGCGGGTGGCCCCCTGGCCGTGCCAGCCTATGGGGAGGGGGCCCCGTGGCCCTTCCGACTCCGCCTCTTCGCCTATAAAGTCCCTCGCGACGTAAAAACCCTACACAAATTGACGAAACTCTAGAAAGACTCCAGGGGCGCTGCCGCCATCGCGAAGCCAAGTTCGGGGGACAGAAGTCTCTGTTCCGGCACGCCGCCGGGCGGGAAAGTGCCCCCGGAAGGCATCTCCATCGACATCACCGCCATCTTCATCGCCGCTGCTGTCTCCCATAATGAGGTGGGAGTAGTTCTCCCCCGGGGCTGAGGGCTCTACCGGTAGCTATGTGGTTAATCTCTCTCTCATGTACCCCAATACAATGATCTCATGAACTGCCTTGCATGATTGAGATCCATATGATGAGCTTTGTATCACTATTAATCTATGTGCTACTCTAGTGATGTTATTAAAGTAGTCTATTCCTCCTTCATGATGTAAAGGTGACGGTGTGTGCATCATGTAGTTCTTGGCGTAGGTTATGATTGTGATCTCTTGTAGATTATGGAGTTAACTATTACTATGATAGTATTGATGCGATCTATTCCCCCTTTCATAGCTATTGGTGACGGTGTGTATGCTATGTTAGTACTCGGTCTAAATTGCAACGGTCTATTATGCTCTAGAGGTTACTTAAATATGAACTCCGAATGTTGTGGAGCTTGTTAACTCCGGCTTGAGGGAGATCTTGTAGCCCTACACAATGAATGGTGTTTGTTATCCAACAAGAGAGTGTATGTAGCACAAGTGAGGAGAAGTTATTTATTTATTATGTGATCAATGTTGAGAGTGTCCAATAGTGAAAGTAGGATCCCTAGGCCTTGTTTCCAATACTGCAAACACCGCTTACTTACTATTCTACTGCATGTTTACTTGCTGCCATATTTATTTCAGATTGTTATTACCACTCATATTCATCTATACCACCTGCGTTTTAATATCTCTTCGCCAAACTAGTGCACCTATACATCTGACAAGTGTATTGGGTGTGTTGGGGACACAAGAGACTTCTTGTATCGTAATTGCAGGGTTGCTTGAGAGGAATATCTTTGACCTCTACCTCCCTGAGTTCGATAAACCTTGGGTGATTCACTTAAGGGAAACTTGCTGCTATTCTACAAACCTCTGCTCTTGGAGGCCCAACACTGTCTACAGGAATAGAAGCGTGCGTAGACATCAAGCTATTTTCTGGCGCCGTTGCCGGGGAGGTAAGGTAAAAGGTATTCACATCCTCCGACTACTAAGCTATTTCCTAGCACTGTTGCCGGTGTGTGAGTGCTCGAAGATATTTCCTTTAGATCCTGCAATTATATCTTTTTGTTTCTTGTTTTCGCTAGTTAGGCTTAATGGAAAACAACAACAAAATGAGAGATCTTTATGAACTTTATCTTGAATTAGGACATGATGTGTTTGAAGAGAGAATTAAAAAACCCATGGAACTTTATATGCATGCTAATGGGAATGTTATTAGTATGAATGCTTTGAACACCATTGTTGCTAATGCTATGGAAAATTCTAAGCTTGGGGAAGCTGATTTTGATGAGCATGATATTTTTAGTCCCCCCAAGTTTTGAGGAGAAAATTTTCTTTGATGATACTTTACCTCCTATTTATGATGATTATAATGATAGTGGTATTTTGGTGCCACCTACTATGGAGGATAAAGGTTATTATGATTATACCATGCCTGAAATTTATGATGTTTACAATGATGGTTATGGTAGTTTTACTCCCACTATTACTAATAAAATTGATTATGCTTATGTGGAGAGTAATGATACTTTTATGCATGTGAATAAGAATGATTTATGTGATACTTATATTGTTGAGTTTGTTCATGATGCCACTGAAAGTTATTATGAGAGAGGGAAACATGGTTATATGCATCTTAATAATATTAAGTTTCCCCTCTTTATGTTGAGAATATTGAAGTTGCGCTTGTGTTGACTTTCTATGCTTGTTGCATTATGCTTACATGACTTGTTTATTTACAAGATTCCTTTTCATATGAAGTGGGTTAGGCTTAAATGTGTTTTGAATTTGCTTTTTGATGCTCTTTTTTGCTTCAACTCTTATTTCTTGCGCGAGCATCATTAAAATTACTGAGCCCATCTTAATGGCTATAAAGAAAGCACTTCTTGGGAGATAACCCATGTTTTATTTTGCTACTGTTTTGTTGTGTCTTGGAAGTTGTTACTACTGTAGCAACCTCTCCTTATCTTTACTTTATTGCATTGTTGTGCCAAGTAAAGTCTTTGATAGTAGAGTTGATACTAGATTTGGATTACTGCGCAAAAACAGATTTCTGACTGTCACGAAATTGAGCAGCCCCGTCTGTAGGTAACTCAAAAAATTCTGCCAATTTACGTGCCTGATCCTCAGATATGTACGCAACTTTCATTCAATTTGAGCTTTTTCATCTGAGCAAGTTAAGTGCCCCAGAAAAATTCATCTTTACGGACTGTTCTGTTTTGACAGATTCTGCCTTTTATTTCGCATTGCCTCTTTTGCTATGTTGGATGGATTTCTTTGTTCCATTAACTTTCAGTAGCTTTGGGTAATGTCCATAAGTGTTAAGAATGATTGTGTTACCTCTGAACATGTGAATTTTTGATTATGCACTTACCCTCTAATGAGTTTGTTTTGAGTTTGGTGTGGAGGAAGTTTTCAAGGGTCAAGAGAGGAGGATGATATACTATGATCAAGAAGAGTGAAAAGTCTAAGCTTGGGGATGCCCCCGTGGTTCATCCCTGCATATTTTAAGAAGACTCAAGCATCTAAGCTTGGGGATGCCCAAGGCATCCCCTTCTTCATCGACAACTTATCAGGTCACCTCTAGTGAAACTATATTTTTATTCAGTCACATCTTATGTACTTTACTTGGAGCGTCTGTGTGCTTTTATTTTCGTTTTGTTATTTTCATTCTCTGAATAAATTCATGCTTTTGTGGGAGAGAGACACGCTCCGCTCTTTCATGTGAACACTAGTGTTCTTCGCTTTTACTTTTAATGTTCAGGGCGAAGGTTGAAAACTGCTTCGTTCATTGTTATATGGTTGGAAACAAAAAATGCTTCATGTGGTACTTGGTATATTGTCTTGAATAATATGATACTTGGCAATTGTTGTGCTCATATAGATCATGTTTAAGCTCTTGCATCATGTACTTTGCACCTATTAATGAAGAACTACATAGAGCTTGTTAAAATTTGGTTTGCATGATTGGTCTCTCTAAGTCTAGATATTTTCTGGTTAAGGTGTTTTGAACAACAAGGAAGACAGTGTAGAGTCTTATAATGTTTGCAATATGTTCTTATGTAAGTTTTGCTGTACCGGTTCATAATTGTGTTTGCTTCAAACAACCTTGCTAGCCAAAGCCTTGTACTGAGAGGGAATACTTTTCGTGCATCCAAAACATTGAGCCAAAACCTATGTCATTTGTGTCCACCATACCTACCTACTATGTGGTATTTCTCTGCCATTCCAAAGTAAATTACTTGAGTGCTACCTTTAAAAATTCTATTCTTTGTCTTTGCAATACATAGCTCATGGGAAAATAGCCTTAAGAACTATTGTGGTATTGAATATGTTGCTATGTATGTTATTTCTTATAAGTTGCTTGTTGAGTGGTAACCATGTTTCTGGGGACGCCATCAACTTATTACACCATTGTTGAATATCATGTGAGTTGCTATGCATGTTCGTCTTGTCTGAAGTAAGGGCGATTTTCATGATCAAATGGTTTGAGTATGCATATTGTTAGAGAAGAACATTGGGCCGCTAACTAAAGCCATGAATCATGGTGGAAGTTTCAGTCTGGACACAAATCCTCAATCTCTTATGAGAATATTATCTGTTGTTGAATGCTTAAGCATTAAAAGAGGAGTCCATTATCTGTTGTCTATGTTGTCCCGGTATGGATGTCTAAGTTGAGAATAATCAAAAGCGAGAAATCCAATGCGAACTTTCTCCTTAGACCTCTGTACAGGCGGCATAGAGGTACCCCTTTGTGACACTTGGTTGAAACATATGTTATGCAATGATAATCCATGTTAATCCAAGCTAATTAGGACAAGGTGCGAGCACTATTGGTATTCTATGCATGAGGCTTGCAACTTATAGGATGTCTTATACATAACACATATGAATTATTACTGCCGTTGACAAAATTGTTTCTATGTTTTCAAAATAAAAGCTCTAGCACAAAAATAGTAATCCATGCTTCCCTCTGCAAAGGGCCATTCTTTTACTTTATGTTGAGTCAGTTTACCTACTTCTTTCCATCTTAGAAGCAAACACTTGTGTCAACTGTGTGCATTGATTCTTACATGTTTACCTATTGCACTTGTTATATTGCTTTATGTTGACAATTATCCATGAGATATACATGTTGAAGTTGAAAGCAACCGCTGAAACTTATATCTTCCTTTGTGTTGCTTCAAAACTTTCTACTAAGAATTTATTGCTTTATGAGTTAACTCCTATGCAAGTCTTATTGATGCTTGTCTTGAAAGTACTATTCATGAAAAGTCTTTGCCATATGATTCAGTTGTTTAATCATTATCTTTACCATTGCTTTGAATCCCTTCATTAGTCTCATATGCTTTACAATAATGTTGATCAAGATTATGTTGGTAGCATCTCACTTCAGAAATTATCCTTGTTATCGTTTACCTACTCGAGGGCGAGTAGGAACTAAGCTTGGGGACGCTTGATACGTCTCCAACGTATCTATAATTTCTTATGTTCCATGCTAGTTTTATGACAATACCTACATGTTTTGCTTACACTTTATAATGATTTCATGCATTTTCCGGAACTAACCTATTAACAAGATGCCGAAGTGCCAGTCAATTTTCTGTTGTTTTTGGTTCCAGAAAGGCTGTTCGGGCAATATTCTCAGAATTCGACGAAACAAAGACCAAATATCTTATTTTCCCGGGAAGGTTCCAGAACATCGAAGGAGAGTCGGAGGCAGGCAGTAGGGGGCCCACACCATATGGCGGCGCGGGTGGCCCCCTGGCCGCGCCAGCCTATGGGGAGGGGGCCCCGTGGCCCTTCCGACTCCGCCTCTTCGCCTATAAAGTCCCTCGCGACGTAAAAACCCTACACCAATTGACGAAACTCCAGAAAGACTCCAGGGGCGCCGCCGCCATCGCAAAGCCAAGTTCGGGGGACAGAAGTCTCTATTCCGGCACGCTGCTGGGACGGGGAAGTGCCCCCGGAAGGCATCTCCATCGACATCACCGCCATCTTCATCGCCGCTGCTGTCTCCCATGATGAGGAGGGAGTAGTTCTCCCTCAGGGCTGAGGGCTCTACCGGTAGCTATGTGGTTAATCTCTCTCTCATGTACCCCAATACAATGATCTCATGAACTGCCTTGCATGATTGAGATCCATATGATGTGCTTTGTATCACTATTAATCTATGTGCTACTCTAGTGATGTTATTAAAGTAGTCTATTCCTCCTTCATGATGTAAAGGTGACGGTGTGTGCATCATGTAGTTCTTGGCGTAGGTTATGATTGTAATCTCTTGTAGATTATGGAGTTAACTATTACTATGATAGTATTGATGCGATCTATTCCCCCTTTCATAGCTATTGGTGACGGTGTGTATGCTATGTTAGTACTCGGTCTAAATTGCAACGGTCTATTATGCTCTAGAGGTTACTTAAATATGAACTCCGAATGTTGTGGAGCTTGTTAACTCCGGCTTGACGGAGCTCTTGTAGCCCTACACAATGAATGGTGTTTGTTATCCAACAAGAGAGTGTATGTAGCACAAGTGAGGAGAAGTTATTTATTTATTATGTGATCAATGTTGAGAGTGTCCACTAGTGAAAGTAGGATCCCTATGCCTTGTTTCCAATACTGCAAACACCGCTTACTTACTGTTCTACTGCATGTTTACTTGCTGCCATATTTATTTCAGATTGTTATTACCACTCATATTCATCTATACCACCTGCGTTTTAATATCTCTTCGCCAAACTAGTGCACCTATACATCTGACAAGTGTATTGGGTGTGTTGGGGACACAAGAGACTTCTTGTATCGTAATTGCAGGGTTGCTTGAGAGGAATATCTTTGACCTCTACCTCCCTGAGTTCGATAAACCTTGGGTGATTCACTTAAGGGAAACTTGCTGCTGTTCTACAAACATCTGCTCTTGGAGGCCCAACAATGTCTACAGGAATAGAAGCGTGTGTAGACATCACACATGTCCCAGAGCTGAAACCCGTTTCCTGAAGCAAGCGCTTTTTCTCTCCTTCCCGTCCATCCATCTGCAACAAGTTAAATTTGAGTACAGAACCTTGCACAGCAATGCAAACTATTGATCGAAACAGCGGCAACATCAATATAAATAATTAACTACATATGCCAGCACACATACAGTGTGAGCAAGATCTGCTTCTCCCGCTGAAGGATCATTATATGGTTCACCATGATAAACCCACCTAACATATGTGCGGTCCATCCCAAAAATGTGTAAATGATCTTCCACTACATGGTGAGGCCTCTTCTCACCATTCATACATGTGCAGCGCGGGCAATACACGTCCAGGTTGTGACCTTCATGAGCTTTAATAAACCGCATAAAGGGTTGAACACCATTTATATATGAAGGGGAACATAAGTGTCCATGCAGTATCCAAGTTCTGTCCATCTATTTAATTATGAGATACAATGGTTGGTGATTAATTTAAGGCAAAGTAGGAAATGTATATCCATCGAGTACAAAACTATACTACATGATTATGCATTTCAGCAATCATGTCGAGTACAAAACAAAAAAAATGCCCATCGACATTTTAGCAAACAGATCGTGTACAAAACTCTACCATGGCATTTCAGCAAATTAACGGATCGAGTGCAGAACTGACTCTATATGCCCACGCAAATGAACAAATTGATCGAGGACAAATCGAGCGGAAAACTATAAAGTGCCAATTAGTTCGAGCATACTGACGATTTTTTTAGCAGCATCAAGAAAATATAAATCGTTAGGCCATCTTGCCCGATGCATGATTGAGCTAGAGATAGCAGCCCTACCGTGGATCAACTTGACCACCGGTGCGTCTCGAGAAGAATGATGGGGAGGGGAAGCTTCTTCTTCGCACGGACGGGACGGGGAGGGGAAGCTCTTCGCACGGACGGGGATAAGTTGTGTAGGGGTGGGTGGGGGTCATGCGGCCGGGCCGCCCGGTAGGTGGTGTTTAATGGAGTTGCGTGTGTAATTTGCCGTTCACAAGGTTGAGGAATAGGCGGTTCCCTTTGCCGCGCGCACAATTCAAACTATCCCGCCCATGTAGTTTAAATTCGCCCTATTTTCGTTAAATCGACATAAAGTCATGTGAGTGGGTGGAAATTAGCAAAGTTGCTTGAAAATAGTAAAACTCTGGAATTATCCTTTAAATATGCTCTACTTCGTGTGAAAATCGGGGTGTGGAGGCATGTTGAGCTGTTTTATTTGTACTTTCTTCATTAAAACTCCCATTTTATGCACTTTGGATGGAAAGAAATCATTTGTACATAAATTTTGACAACGCCATTTGCAAACATTAATTGTTTTACATGCCAAGATGCACCCATCCACCAAATATGGGGCAAAAGTTTATCAAAATCTAGATATATATGTATAATTAGTGAGGGACCCCTTTTGATTTTGTGCAATTTCCACTAATTAGCTAGAGAGAAGGGGTCAATTAATTAGGCCATGTTAGGGGCTATGTGTTTTAGATTAGGGTTGTGTGGATCCAAATACAACTTCTTTATTTGTGTGCTATGATTAATCAAAACTAGATCGATCGACTGCGCACACATTATTAGAGGCACATGCCTTTGCGCACAAAGTGCATGTGTGTGTTGTTGGCCACCAACGAGAGAGCGGCGAGAGAGCGATTGAAATCCCCAAATTAAACACATATATAAGCATGCATGGTTAGGCCATGCATGCATATTATTTATATATATTGTGAGGCAAATTAATTAAAGTGTGTTTTCATTTCAGACCTTGTCAAAATTCAAGTTAATTAATTGAATTATCAGTACTTTTTATATAATTAATGAATCCCAATAATGTCTATATATATATGATCGATATAGGCCATATATTAATTGGGGTTATATAATCTAGGGTTTACTAGCTATATATATAGCAAGGTTTTATTAGATTGGGTTATTAATTAGCTTGGGTTATGTGTTTTAACGAGGGTTTGATTAGCTAAGGTTAGTTTTCTATATATATACGGTTTAGGGTTTAGGGTTAATGGCACATATATTTAATTAGAGGACCGCTGGCCTGCTTGATGCGCAATTAAGGGTCGTCGTTGGCCTATAGCTAGCTATATAGGGTTTTATGGTTTATTTAGAGGGTTTATGTGTTAGGGTTAATTATAACTTGTTGTGAATTAAATTACAACTTTTTTATTAGTGTGCTACACAATTAATCAAAACTCTAGCTAGATCGATCGAGTGTGCATAGACATGCACTATTAGAGGCACCCGCCTTTGCGCGTAAATTGCAAGCATAATGTGTGTCGTTGCGCTGGCCACACCAATCGATAAAGAGAGAGATAGAGATGAGAGATTATTGAAATCCCCAAGAATGTTCAAATATATATATAAATATGCATGCATGGTAGGCCATGCATGCACACTAATTATATATATATATATATATTGTGAGGCAACTTAATCAAAGTGTGTGTTTTCATTCGAGAACTTGTCAATATATTCAAGTTAATTAATTTATCAGCGCTAATTATATAATTAATTAATGAATGAATCTCAGGGATGTTCGATCATACATGATCGATATAGGCCATATATATTAATTGGGGTTAATCTAGGGTTTGCTAGCTAGCTATATATATATATATAGAGCAGGTTTTTATTAGATCGGGTTATAGCTAGTATAGTTTGGGGTTATGTGTTTTAATTAAGTAACCAGGTTTGATTAGCTAGGAAGGGTTAGTTATATATATGGTTTAGTTAGGCTTAATGTCACACTTAATTTAGAGGACCGCGAGGCCCCCTGGCCTGCGTGATGTGCAATTAAGTGTCATTTGGGGCCTATATATATATAGCTAGAGCTAGGGTTTAGGGTTTATGGTTTATAAGGTTTAGGGTTTAGGGATTAGGGTTCGGGTTTAGGGATTAGGGTCTAGGGTCTAGGGTCATTAGGGTTAGGGTTGTTAGGGATTACAGTTAGCTAGGGGTTATGGTTTAGGGTTTAGTGTTTAGGGTCTAGGGGTTATGTGTTTTAAGTATGGGTTAGTGTTAGGGTTTTGGGTCTAGGGTGTTTAATTAGGGTGTTTAGGGTTTAGGGATTAGGGTTTTAGGGTTTTAGGGTTTAAGGTTTAGGGATCATATATCGATCGAGTGCGCACACACATTATATATTAGAGGCACCCGTGCCTTTTGCGCATAAAGTGCATGCGTATGTCTGTTTTTTGCCACAAACGATATATAGATCGAGAGAGAGAGAGAGAGATTGAAATCCCCAAGAATATGTTCAAATATATATTAAAAAATATATATGCATGAATGCATGCATGGTAGGCCATGCATGCACACTAATTATATATATATATATATTGTGAGGCAACTTAATCAAATGTACGTGTTTTTCATTCGAGAACTTGTAAAAATTCAAGATAATTAATTTATCAGCGCTAATTAGTTAGTAGCCTGCTTGATGCGCAATTAAGTGTCGTTGGCCTATATATATGTAGGGTTTAATTAGGGTTTAGGGTTAGCTACACCTAGGGTAGGCTTAGGGTTAGGGTTAATTAGGGTTTAGGGTCTAGGGTTTAGTGTACGTTTAGTGTTTAGGGTTTAGGGTTTAGTGTTTAGGGTTTAGGATTTAGGGTCTAGGGTTTAGGGTTTAGTGTTTAGGGTGTTTAGGGTGTATGTTTAGGGTTTAATTAGGGATTAGGGATTAGGGTTTTAGGGTTTAAGGTTTAGGGATGATCGATCGAGTGCACACACATATTATTAGAGGCACCCGCGCCTTTGCGCATAAAGTGCATGCGTATATAAGTGTGTTTTTTGGCCACCAACGATATATAGATCGAGAGAGAGAGATTGAAATATATATATCCCCAAGAATATGTTCAAATATATATATTGAAATATATGCACGAATGATATGCAAGCTAGGTATGCCATGCGCGCATGCACACTAATTATATATATATATTATGAGGCAACTAAATCAAATGTGTTTTCATTCGAGAGAACTTGTCAAAAATCAAGTAAATTAATTTATCAGCGCTAATTAGTTGGTTGCCTGCTTGATGCGCAATTAAGTGTCGTTGGCCTATATATGTAGGGTTTAATTAGGGTTTAGGGTTTAGGGTTAGCTACGTGTACCTAGGGGTTAGGGTTAGGGTTAATCAGGGTTTAGGGTCTAGGGTTTAGGGTTTAGGGTCTAGGGTCTAGGGTCTAGGGTCTAGGGTCTAGGGTTAGGGTTTAGGGTTTAGTGTTTAGGGTTTAGGATTTAGGGTGTAGTTATTATGGTTTAGGGTCTAGGGTTTAGGGTTTAGTGTTTAGGGTTTAGGGTCTAGGGTTTAGGGTTTAGTGTTTAGGGTGTTTAGGGTGTACGTTTAGGGTATAATTAGGGATTAGGGATTAGGGTTTTAGGGTTTAAGGTTTAGGGATCATCGATCGAGTGCACACACACATTATTAGAGGCACCTGCGCCTTTGCGCATAAAGTGCATGCGTATATAAGTGTGTTTCTTGGCCACCAACGATGATATATAGATCGAGAGAGAGAGATTCAAATATATATATATCCCCAAGAATATGTTCAAATATATATATTGAAATATATGCACGAATGATATGCAAGGTATGCCATGCGCGCATGCACACTAATTATATATATATTATGAGGCAACTTAATCAAATGTGTTTTCATTCGAGAGAACTTGTCAAAAATCAAGTTAATTAATTTACCAGCGCTAATTAGTTGGTCGCCTGCTTGATCCGCAATTATGTGTCGTTGGCCTATATATGTAGGGTTTAATTCAGGTTTAGGGTTTAGGGTTAGCTACCTAGGGGTTAGGGTTAGGGTCAGGGTTAATCAGGGTTTAGGGTCTAGGGTTTAGGGTTTAGTGTTTAGGGTTTAGTGTTTAGGGTTTAGGGTTCAGGGTTTAGGGTTTAGGGTTTAGTGTTTAGGGTGTTTAGGGTGTTTAGGGAGATTGGGGTTTTAGGGTTTTATGGTTTAAGGTTTAGGGATCATCGACCGAGTGCGCACACACATTATTAGAGGCACCCGCGCAATTAAGTGTCGTTGGCCTATATATGTAGGGTTTAATTAGGGTTTAGGGTTAGCTAGGGGTTAGGGTTAGGGTTAGGGTTTAGGGTTTAGTAGTGTTTAGCGTTTAGGGTTTAGGGTTTAGGGTTTAGTGTTTAGGGTTTAGGGTCTAGGGTTTAGGGTTTAGGGTTTAGTGTTTAGGGTGTTTAGGGTGTATGTTTAGGGTTTAATTAGGGATTAGGGATTAGGGTTTTAGGGTTTAAGGTTTAGGGATCATCGATCGAGTGATAACACACATTATTAGAGGCACCCGCGCCTTTGCTCATAAAGTGCATGCGTATATAAGTGTGTTTTTTGGCCACCAACGATATATAGATCGAGAGAGAGAGAGATTGAAATATATATATATATATATAGCCCCAAGTACCATCACTATTCTGCAACCGGTTGCAGAATAATATTCTGAGCACCGACTTGTACTTTTCTGAACACAAGGTTGTACTTCCCGGATAACACGGTTCAACTTACTGTCGAACTTACTTGAACTTCCCGTTTTCTTCAGAGGTACTGATTATACCTCGAGTTTCTCAACCATTTGTCGGAACTATGCAAATGATATACCGTTGGATAGACAATGAAAAACCGCAACTTTTATATGTTCACAACTTTCGTAGATTATGCACGGTTTAAATTTAATTTCGAAAATACGAAAACACTTCTATATGGTCAGAAAACGAACTTTTAGTTCGATTTTCGAGTCGCTTATCCAAAATGTTCAAATGATATACCGTTGGATAGATAATGAAATTGCGCAACTTTTTCATGTTTTACGTTTTTTCAAAATCTTCACAGTTTTTGAACAATTTTGAAAATACCGAAATTCGGACGTACTCAAAAAACGAGCGGACAGTAATTTGGATGATTTGTTTCAACCGTACGTCGGAATGATGCAAATGATATGGCGTTGGAAAGCTATAGACTAGGTCCAACTTTCTTATTCCAATTGTTTTCTCTAATTCCTTACAGTTTAAGAGAAAATCAAGAATTACTGTCCACCCATTTTATGTGACGGGCACCGAATGATTTCTCCGTGATTTCCATGCAGTATATTAAAACAATGGTAATGATTTACGGTTGGAAAGGTGTCAAAATGGCGCATCTTTTTTGTATCTACCATTTTTTCTAAATCCGAATGGTTTAAAACTAATTTTAGAAGTTTTAAAATCATGTTTCCAATATATTTTGTGGGATAACGATTTGAATTTGATGGATTAGATCCAGTTATTTGTTGGAAAATTTTGTAGGTAATGAAATTAGACACATACTCTACCATATAAAGGTTTTGTTGACAACGTTTGAGGTGCTCGATTATCAAATCGATGTGATTTGCACAATAGATTTCCGCCCCGTAAAAACAGAGCATTGAACTTCCCTCGGCATGAACTTGCACTTCTCCGGGAATGTGATTGTACTTCTCGGCGATGTTTCATGAAATTGTTCAGTAAAACGACTATAATTTTCTCATACGGCACAAACAATGCTCAGCAGAACCACGTGCATCTGAACTTCCTGCGACATGTCCTTACACTTTTTGACCTTCGTGGTTGTACTTCCCGGAAATGTTTTGATACTAGTGTGTTTTTCAAAAACTAAACATGCGTGTTTTTCAAAAACTAAACATGCGTGTTTTTCAAAAACTCTATTTAAGAGATTCTGCACTTCTCAGATCTTAATATATGAACTTCACAACATTGCTATGTGAACTTATGTCGGAGTATTTTCTGTGAACACTTTTATTCCTGTAATTGCCGCTTGTACTTTATGTAGTCTCCGCGTGTACTTCTCTGAATCACCACTTGTACTTCCTCGCATATGATGGGATTGTTTTGATTTTTCTACATTTGAACTTTGTCGGGTTTTTTTGTACTTCTTATATTAAGTGGGTGTACTACTTGTGTCGAATGGTTGTATTTCTCGTTGTCAATTATTTGAACTTACCTGCGGATGACGGTATTATTTTATTTTTTCTACATTTGCTTTTTAGTCATTTTTCTCGAACTTCCTATATTAAGTAGGTGTACTGCTCGTGTCTAATGGTTGTACTTATCTGCTTCGAAGAGTAGTTTTTTCGCGATCAAAGTTTGAGCAAACAATTTTGAATTTTCCTACACTATCCCCTTACAACGAGGTGTACTGCCTATTTTTCGCCTTGTACTTCTCCGAATTTGCTAAGTGAACTTCTCGTCGTCAAGTATTTGATCTTCCTCACTGGTGACGTAATAATTTTTTTTACTACATTTTGATTTTGTTGATTTTCTTGCACTTTCGATAATAAGTGAGTGTATAGATCATGTGAAATGATTTTACTTCTCATCGTCAAGTATTTGAACTTCCTCGCGGGTTACATGATTATTTTGTTTTTTCTACATTTGGTTTTTTCGATTTTCTTGTACTTCCTATAACAAGTGGTTGTAATGCTCGTGTTGAATGGTTGTACCTATCATCGTCAAGTATTTGAACTTCCTCGTTCTATGCTCCTGAATTTTTATTGCACTTCTTTGATAGGAAGAAGTGAACATGCGTATGTAAATAGTGTACTTGTTAAAATCAAAGTTGTGTTTTTTCTTTTCCCGATGACATTTGGTATTTTTCTCCACAAACATATGTTTCTTGCACTTCTCCCAAAATTGTTTAATTGAACTTCTCAAATTTGCAGAATAATATTCTGAACACCGACTTGTACTTTCCTGAACACAAGGTTGAACTTCCTGGATAAGAGGGGTTGACCTTTCTGTCGGAACTTACGTGAACTTCCCATTTTCTTCACAGCTACTGATTACACTACGATTTTCTGGCGGAAATGTGCAAATGATATACCGTTAGATAGATAATGAAAAACCGCAACTTTTTCATGTTCACAACTTTCGCAGATTATGCACGGTTTAAATTTAATGTTGAAAATACGAAAATGCTTCTATATAGCCAGAAAACGAACTTTTAGTTTGATTTTTGAACCACTTATAGAAAATGTACAAATGATATACCGTTGGATAGCTAATGAAATTGCGTAACTTTTTCATGTTTTACGTGTTTTCAAAATCCTCACAGGTTTTGAACCATTTTGAAAATACCGAAATTCGGACGTACTTAAAAACGAGCGGATAGTAATTTGGATGATTTGTTTGAACTGTTTGTCGGAATGATGCAAATGATATGGCGTTGGAAAGCTATGGACTAGGCGCAACTTTCTTATTCCAATTGTTTTTTCTAACTCCATACAGTTTAAGAGTATAACGCGAATTACTGTCCGCCCGCTTTATGTGACGGGCACCGAATGATTTTCCCCACGATTTCCATGCGGTATATTTAAACAATGGAAATGATATACGGTTGGAAAGGTGTCAAAATGGCGCATCTTTTTCATATCTACCATTTTTTACGAAATCCAAATGGTTTAAAAGTAATTTTAGAAGTTTTGAAATCATGTTTCCGGTATATTTTGCGAGAAAACGACTTAAATTTGATGGGTTAGATCGATTTATTTGTTGTGAAATGTTGTAGGTAATGAAATTATATACATACTCTACCATATAAAGGTTTCGGTGACCACGGTTGAGGTGTTCGGTGATCAAATCGATGAGATTTGCACAATAGATTTCCGCCCCGTAAAAACAGAGCATTGAACTTCCCACGACATCAACTTGTACTTCTCGGGAAGTGAGGTTGTACTTCTCAGCGAGGTTTCACGAAAGTGTTCAGCAAAACGGCTATAATTTTCTCGTACGATGTCCGTTTGAGGTCCACAACCACACGAAATGTGTAGCACAGCCACGTGCATCTGAACTTCCCGCGACATGTCATTCTACTTCTTGCCTTCGTGGTTGTACTTTCCGGAAATGTTTTCAATACTAGCTAGTGTGCTTTACAATAACTAAACCTGTGTTTTTCGGAATGATAATTTTAGATTATGCATGCCCTCTATTTAAGAGATTCTGCACTTCCTTGATCTTAATATTTGAACTTTCCAACATTGCTATGTGAACTTATATGTGAGTATTTTCTTAGAACAATTTGCAGTTCCTGTAATTACCGCTTGTACTTCCTATAGTCTTCGTTTGTAATTCTTGGAATAACTCCTTGTACTTCCTCGCAGATGACGGGATTATTTTGTTTTTCCTACATTTGTATTTTGTCGGTTTTCTTGTACTTCCTATATTAAGTGTGTGTACTTCTGGTGTCCAATGGTTGTACTTCAATCCGTCAACTATTTGAACTTCCTCTTGGGTGACGGGATTATTTCATTTTTTTACATTTGAATTTTGTCGGTTCTCTTCTACTTCCTATAGTAGGAGCTTGTACTGCTTGTGACGAATGGTTGTACTTCTCGTCATCAACTATTTGAATTTCATTGGGGGTGACGGGATTATTTCATTTTTACTACATTTGGATTTTGTCGGTTTCCATGTACTTCCTATAATAAATGCTTGTACTGCTCGTGTCGAATAGTTGTACTTCTCATCGTAAAGTATTTGAAATTTCTCACAGATGACGGGATTATTTTGTTTTTTCTTCATTTGGATTTTTGTCGGTGTTCTTGTACTTCCTATAATAAGTGTTTGTACTCCTCATGTCGAATGGTTGTACTTCTAATTGTCAAGTATTTGAAATTCCTTTTGGGTGACGGGATTATTTCATTTTTCACATTTGGATTTTGTCCGTTTTCTTGTACTTCCTATAATATGTGCTTGTACTGCTCATGTCGAATGGTTGTACTTCTCGTCGTCAAGTGTCTGAACTTCCTTGTGGGTGATGGGACTATTTAGTTTTTTATACATTTTGATTTTGTCGGTTTACTTGTACTTCCTTTAACAAGTTCATGTACTGCTCGTGTCGAATGGTTGTACTTCTCATCTTCAAGTATTTGAGCTTTCTCCCAGATGAGGGGATTATTTTGTTTTTTCCCACATTTGGATTTTGTCGGTTTTCCTGTATTTTCTATAATTAATGGTTGTATTCCTCGTGTCGAATGGTTGTACTTTTCTTCGTCGATTATTTGAACTTCCTCGCGGATGATGAGATTATTTGGCTTTTTCTACTTTCGAGTTCTGTCGGTTTTATTATACTTCCTATAATAACTGGATCATGCCGACGAGGGATGTGGGGAAAAGGGCTAGCGGCGCGGGGCTCGATGGTCGATGGTGCGCGGGCTAGGTGCGGCCGCATGCTGGTAGAGGGCACCGATGCGTGGGTCAGGGGTGTGCAGAGCGACACGCGGGCGGAATATGTCCTGGAAGTCTTTGACTTAGTGGCATGTTGCCTGCGTGCTAGCAAGAGAAAGGTCGGCGACGAGCACTGCCAGGGTGGTTGCCTGTAGCATCAGAGGAGGAAGGAGGAGTCTCCGCATGGAACACCGACAAGCGGTGTCAGGGAGTTCTCCTCCCAATGTGACCTTGCTATGGACGATGAATAGGGGTATCAGGGGTGAGCCTGCGGGGGAACCTGAGGTGAAAGAACGAATTCCATGACGTGGAGAGATCAGGCGTGCCCGACAGGAACGTTGATGCGGGGGAGGGATCGGGGGGAGGGAGGGGCATGCCCTCTTCTCGGCCATTGTGGAGCAGCAGCGGAAGTCCCGTGGAAACATCCGGCTCGGTAGTTTGTTGGGAGGCTGCCCATGGGAGAATCGACTTTCATTGTTTCGCGAATCTAATCAATTAAAATCACAACATGGAGAATACGCATTCATCTTTTTCAGAAGGAGAAACAATTCTGGGGTACACCACAAGACAATAAGGAGTTTTTTTAGGGAAATAAGCATGTGAATGTTGGAACTAATCTTGTTATTAGGGCCAAGTTTAGAGTTTTATCATGTTTCATTTCATCGGTCATACGGTTAGTAGCTGTGGCAGTGTGTGCCGTTGCACTAGGGAGTAGTCTATCTACACGGAGTTATATTAGTCAGCTAGCTGCAGCCGTACACTGCGGAGATGGAGCAGCCGAGCCATGTGGCAAATCAGCGTGGAGAAAGAATAGGAGCCATTAGTTGAGATTTGGTTCTGAACGTGGGAATCCAATGGTTTGAAGACTTGGTTGTTACTCAAGTTGTACGTGTGTAGCTAGCCAGTAGAGTAGAAATAGGATCAGACTGTTAGGTCTGGCCGTGTGTGTGTGAGTTGGCTATAAAAGCATTTGTAATCAGCTGAGTTATTTGAGTTGAATAAGAGAAAAAAAGGCACGTAGGTGCGGTGCCACAAAACTCTGCGTGTTCTTCTTCAACCTTATACATATGTACGTGTGTGTTGATCCTTGGGCAAATTCTGTCATTGAATTGAGGTGAGGGGTGGCGAATAAACTCATAGCAAGTCTAGAGTATACAAACATTTTCAGGCCGGCAATGAAAATGCAGATAATACATGTACTGCCCAGACCGAACAAGCTCAAGTAGTACATATGCATATTTTTTACGTACAAGGTGGGTATGTCTGCTTTTCGCACGCTTGTACTTATTTTATTTGGTACCTGCACTTTTTTCTTACCGTATCTGTACTGCCGAAATCATAATCACAAGAGAAACGTGAGATAGAGAGCTGCAAGATGGCTGAACCAGGCTCTGGCATGTCGCCGCCGTCCACCGCAACCAGCCAGAGTCTGTGGTGTTGGACGCCGAGAAGGAGAAGTACGGCCTACGTGTGGCTCCGGTGCCTCAAGCGCCCGGCCGACCGGCCGGAAATCAATACCGTCGGTGACAGTATGTGCGACAATTATCAGTCCCCTGTAAGAACTATTTTTTCTGCCCAAAGTTCACGTCCATGCAGTCCATATGTTTTATTACACAGCTAATTCATTTAATCACAAGGAAAGTACATAACGATGCTTATCAGAAGTACAAGTGGATGAGTAACATATGTTCATGTCTAAGAAAAAACAAGACAGTGATATCTGCACCAATTAAACTTCCTAGCGTCAATACTTGTACTGCCGACGTCTAACAGTTGTATTATTTCCTATATTAGATATCTGCACCATCTGCATATGTACATACTTCAATTCTGAAAGAAAACAATGGTGCTTGTCAGCTATCAGGCATTAGCACGACCGGGGTATTATAAGTTTATAATTGCACCAGATTCAGCTTTAAATAGGAGAGCAAGGGATTAGCAGATTCACCAGATTCAGCTATCAGGCATTAGCACGACCGGCGGCTTGGTACCTAGCATCTGAAGGGGTCGTCGAAACGGAACCAATACGGCTACAAACTCGTCACGGCCTGCGATTACGCTCTCCTCTACATGCTCCTCCTCTTCTACATGGTCAGAATCTACCTTTGTTTTATTGTCGAAATCTTGAGTGTGAGCCTGAACAACTGTTGTCACTTCAAACTAAAACTGTAGGACAATAACTCTTTTTAGAACTTTCAAAAAACCTATGATTGTACTTCCACGTGTTTCTGGTTGTACTTATCTACAATTCTATTTATCAATTTTCCGCACCAACCGGCAGGAGGCCTATACTTCTTGGATTGTATTCGTCTAACCGGCATGATGTCATGGAACCATCACGAAAAGCACATCGGCGCACGAAGCTCTCAGAACGTGTACATCCTGAACAATAACTACGCACTCTCTACTTTCAACCATGTGCACTGCCAAAAGAAATACCAGCCGGTGAGGGAAAAATAGTCACACTCTGAGCACCACGGTTACTAGGGAAAAGGTGGAACATCTTGGGAGTAGCACTGCAAATGAATCGGCAACATCAGAATTTGACAGTGAAAGTGATACTGCAAATGGACCAGAACATCAGAATCAGCCACAGCACTCAAGCATTGAATCTGCTACTTATCTCAGTACCATTGCATATGATCGGCGACATCAAACGTGCACTGCCTGCCGTTTACAAATGACGATTTTTTTTCCTGTTAATGGATAATTGGACTGCTCATTGCCAAGCAACTGCCATGCTGTTAAATAAAGCGTGTACTGCCGAGAAATTACGATTTTGTTTTTCTCCAAAGTGAATCTGTAGATGCGTCTGTACTTCAATTATTATTTGCAGGAAGAAAATCAGTGAAAAAGTAGTACTTGAGGGCGTAGAGATTAGCATCAAACACGCCCGACACAATGACTGAAAATTGCAGGCAGTACAAGAGTATCTCGTTACTCTCTGCAGAGACCAGCGATCAGGCACGATCTTGACAGCCTCGCGCGGAGAAGCAGAGCAATTACCGGGAGCACGGTTGGCGAGAGATTCGAGCAGGTGGCCTGAACGCCTCGTCTGCTGGTCGAGGGAGCGTTGACCTCGAGTTGCTGCTTGGAGCTTCGGGCGCGAGAGGCACTGGATCTCGTGGGTGCGGCGTGGGAGTCTGGGCGTCGCGGAAATCCTCCATGGCGGCGGCCAGAGGCCGAGCCGAACAGTACAGCGGCGGGAGGTTGTCTTGGTCCGGCAGGGGCAAGAGCATGAGGGGCGGCGCCGCCGCGCCTTTGTGGGCTCGGGGGAGGCAAGATTTGGGGGCGCGGGGGCCTGCCGGCGACGGGAAAGGTGGGTACACGCAGGGGACTGCCGGCCATGGGGAAGGACAGCGCCGTGGGAGCCAGCCGGCGACGGGGAAGACGGGCTGGTGCGCGGTCCTTCCAACGTCGGGGAAGGAGGGGAGGGCTAGCGTGAGGGCCTTCCGGTGGCGGGGAAGGAAGGGCAGGCGGAGGAGCCTGCTGGTGGCGAGGAAGACGGGCCTGCGCAGGCCCTGCCGGCGTCGAGGAAGGTGAGACAGGCGTAGTCAGGTTCGGTCACGCGCGTGGGTAAGGACAATGGGTAGTTTCTCGGGATTTTTCCGATTCAGAATAGTGCGACCCTATCCCCAAGAATATGTTCAGATATATATTGAAATATATGCACAAATGATATGTGCAAGGTATGCCATGCGCGCATGCACACTAATTGTATATATATTATGAGGCAACTTAATCAAATGTTTTTTCATTCGAGAGAACTTGTCAAAATTCAAGTTAATTAATTTATCACCGCTAATTAGTTGGTCGCCTGCTTGATGCGCAATTAAGTGTCGTTGGCCTATATATATATGTAGGGTTTAATTAGGGTTTAGGGTTTAGGGTTAGCTAGCTAGGGTTTTAGGGTTAGGGTTAGGGTTAATTAGGGTCTAGGGTCTAGGGTTTAGGGTTTAGGGTTTAGGGTTTGGGGTTTAGTGTTTAGGGTTTAGGGTCTAGGGTTAGGGTTTAGGGTTTAGTGTTTAGGGTTTAGGGTTTAGGGTTTAGGGTGTAGTATTTAGGGTTTAGGGTCTAGGGTTTAGGGTTTAGTGTTTAGGGTGTTTAGGGTGTATGTTTAGGGTATAATTAGGGATTAGGGATTAGGGTTTTAGGGTTTAAGGTTTAGGGATCATCGATCGAGTGCACACACACATTATTAGAGTCACCCGCGCCTTTGCGCATAAAGTGCATGCGTATATATATAAGTGTGTTTCTTGGCCACCAACGATATATAGATCTAGAGAGAGAGATTGAAATATATTTAGGGTTTAGGGTTTAGGGTTTAGGGTCTAGGGTTAGGGTTTAGGGTTTAGGGTTTAGTGTTTAGGGTTTAGGGTTTAGGGTGTAGTGTTTAGGGTTTAGGGTCTATGGTTTAGGGTTTAGTGTTTAGGGTGTTTAGGGTGTACGTTTATGGTATAATTAGGGATTAGGGATTAGGGTTTTAGGGTTTAAGGTTTAGGGATCATCGATCGAGTGCACACACACATTATTAGAGGCACCCGTGCCTTTGCGCATAAAGTGCATGCGTATATATATAAGTGTGTTTCTTGGCCACCAACGATATATAGATCGAGAGAGAGAGAGAGATTGAAATATATATATATCCCCAAGAATATGTTCAAATATATATTGAAATATATGCACGAATGATATGCAAGGTATGCCATGCGCGCATGCACACTAATTATATATATATTACGAGATAACTTAATCAAATGTGTTTTCATTCGAGATCGAGAACTTGTCAAAATTCAAGTTAATTAATTTATCAACGCTAATTAGTTGGTCGCCTGCTTGATGCGCAATTAAGTGTCGTTGGCCTATATATGTAGGGTTTAATTAGGGTTAGGGTTAGGGTTAGTGTTCATTAGGGTTTAGGGTCTAGGGTTTAGGGTTTAGTGTTTAGGGTTTAGGGTTTAGTTTTTAGGTTTTAGGGTTTAGGGTTTAGTGTTTAGGGTTTAGGGTTTAGGGTTTAGTGTTTAGGGTGTTTAGGGATTAGAGATTAGGGTTTTAGGGTTTTATGGTTTAAGGTTTAGGGATCATCGATCGAGTGTGCACACACATTATTAGAGGCACCCGCGCCTTTGCGCATGAAATGCATGCGTATATATGTGTGTTTTTTGGCCACCAACGATATATAGATCGAGAGATAGAGATTGAAATCCCCAAGAATATGTTCAAATATACGCACACACATGAATTATTAGAGGCACCCGCGCCTTTGCGCATAAAGTGCATGCATATGTGTGTTGTTCTGGCCACCAACGATAGATCGAGAGAGAGAGAGAGATTGAAATCCCCAAGAATTAGAGGACCCCCTTGCGCAAGTGTTGGCCATCTATATATAATATGAATCCCAATAATATTCATACATGATAGGGCATATGTGTGAAGCAATTTTTTTCAGAGAACATGTAAAGATTAAAATTTATCAGTGCTAATGGAAACTAGTGCACATTAGAGGACCCCCTTGCACACGTGTTGGCCATCTATGTATAGTTTGAATCCCAATAATGTTCATACATGATAGGCTATATGTGAATCAATTTTTTCTTCCAAGAACTTGTCAAGATTCAAATTTATCGGTGCTAATGGAAACTAGTGCGCACTAGACGAGCCCCTTGCACAAGTGCTGGCCATTATATATAGTTTAAATCTCAAGAATGTTTATACATGATAGGCCATATGTGCAAAGGAATTTTTTTCCCGTGAACTTGTCAAAATTCAAGTTTATCGGTGCAAATGGAAACTAGTCCAAGAAATTACATAGAGATCCAAAAGAACTAGACAATAACTAATAGGACCTACAACTTTACAAAAAGGACCCCAAAACATATCGAAGAAAATCAATCGAGTCCTTCTGGACCGCACATCAGATCTCTGCTCCACATCCTTTCCAGCAACTCCGTCGCCGGGGACGCACCACACTACAAGAAAAGTTCTGATAGACAACGTCTCAAAATCGTCCGCTAAGGGGTATTTTTCGTCGCCTATGGGCCTAACCCGACGATATTGGTTCTGTTGTGGAAACTGCGTCAGGCAAAGTCCTATGACAATTTTTTTCGGTCCGTCGCGCTTGGGCGCCCTTCCGCCACGGAAAATCGGACCGTTGCCCAAGTGTTTCTGGGAGCCCGTTGACTACTGACGTCATGCAAACTGACACGTGGCAGACGCCGTTAACTGGCAGTTAACGGCGTTAACCGACTGAAACCCCGTGGTAGATGGTAGGCCCACACGAGGCCTGCCACGTCTTAAGCGGGCCGGCCCATTAAGTTTGCGGGCCGGGCCAGCTGACTTAGTTTGACCGGTCAACTATATAGCTGGGCTGGTCCATTAGTTACGTGGGCCGGGCCGAACCTCTAAGGTTGACTGGTCAAAACATTAATGGGCCGGCCCACTAAGCATGTGGGCCGGGCCGAATGCACTTGTTTGATCGGTCAACCGGCAAAAGGGCAGGCCCAAAGACACGTGGGACCCACTTTCCTGTTATCGGGCCGGCCCATTTAACTATTGGGGTCCACCTTAAAGCAACTGGGCCGGCCCAAGAAGTTATTGGGCAGGCCCAATTAGCATGTGGGTCCCACTTTCCTGCTATCGGGCCAGCCCATTTAGTACGTGGGGTCCACAATAGATCAAATGGGCTGGCCCAACAAGAAAGTGGGCCGGGCCAAAAACACAGGTGGGTCCCACTTTCCTGTTAAAGGGCCGGCCCATTTAGTATGTGGGGTCCACCATATAGCAAGTGGGCCGGCCCAACAAGATAGTGGGCCGGGCCAAAACCACAGGTGGGTCCCACTTTCCAGTTAAAGGGCCAGCCCATTTAGTATGTGGGGTCCACCATATAGCAAGTGGGCCGGCCCAACAAGATAGTGGGTCGGGCCAAAAGCACAGTGGGTCCCACTTTCCTGTTAAAGGGCCGGCCCATTTAGTATGTGGGGTCCACCATATAGCAAGTGGGCCGGCCCACCAAAAAAGTGGGCCGGGCCAAAAACACAGGTGGGTCCCACTTTCCACTTAAAGGGCCGGCCCATTTAGTATGTGGGGTCCACCACAAAAGCAATTGGGCTGGCCCAGCTAGTTAGTGGGCCGGCCCAGTAGTGGGTGGGGTCCACCTTAAAGCAAATGGGCCGGCCCAATTAGAGTGTGGGGTCCACCGTAAATCAAGTGGGCTGGCCCAATAAGTAAGTGGGCCAGCCCGTTTAGTTGCTGTTTATATGCCGGCATAATAGGCGCTTTAGGATTTTGCGGGCCGGCACATATGTGATTTCGCTTAATTGGGCCGTTTAAGGGATGGGTATTCGTGATTTAGATCTTGAGAATATTTAAGCAAAGATTGATTTCTCGGATAGCCTCACTTACCACAAGCAACAAAGAAAAATGCGAAAGAACTATAAAAACTAACTAAATATTACATCAGCTGCAAGGCTTTGAAAAAATATTACAGAACCCAGAGAAATTGAATGGTAATTAAACCTAGCAATACAATGAAGCGATCCGGCAATCTTTTAAGTTGTCCATGCAGCACCTATATCTGAAACAAAGACATTACAAGTTAAGACAGCAACAATGGAAAGGCAAAGACACTACAATATTGTTTGCCAAAGAATTTGGAACTCATCATTTCGTCGTTATAACAAGATGATTGTAATGCGCACAATAAGCAAACAAAGAGTGCATGGCGCATACCAACAGCCAATATAACAGAGCATGTTAGAATGAAACAGCAGGCTTACTACTGTCGAGTCCCATGCAAACCAACATGTTCAGGGAGTACAAAATTGGCATGAACAACATAGTAGCAGGCTATAAATTTTGTAACAACGACTGAGCAAGATGAAGTTATGATGGCTACATCTACAGAGCAGGGAATGTAAACCAAAAATAGAAGTTACGATGGCAAAAGCTAAAGAGGAGGGAATGTGAACCAACATGTGCCAAGTGCAATTACTTCATTTTGGCCGTGAACTAAATAATACTCCTGAACTTATAGTGAAGGGGATGCAAATCAAGATGTTTCGGGATATAAACTTGTAATGAGCAACACATAGAGGATAGTTAATGCTGGAGCTTAGGATGGACCAGATACAGAATATAGTGGGATCACCTGTGAACTTGTATAAGAGGGAATGCAAACCAATATGTTCAGCATTCCATATGTGAGCGTCATGCCAAGTCAGAGAAACAAGTCAATAATGCAGCTTTTGAAGAACAAGATGGCACGCAAAATTATTATCTAGTAGTATGACAAGTTTATTTGTACTACAGGCTAGATAGCAGAGTGATAGCATGCCAAACTAAGTTCTTACTTTGTTAGCTTACAATGAAGTAGATACAAAACAATGGCATCACCTGTAGTACAGGGAATGCAAGCCAACATGTTCATGGAGTAAAAAATTGGCACAAACAACATAGTAGCAGGCCATAATTTTTGTAACAACGACTGAGCAAGATAAAGTTATGATGGCTAGATCTACAGAGCAGGCAATGTAAACCAAATATAGAAGTTACGATGCCAAAAGCTATAGAGCAGGGAATGCGAACCAACATGTGCAATTACTTAAAATTGGCCATGAACTAAATAATAGCAGGATGTTACTATAATACCTATAATTTTTGTAACAACGACTGAGCAAGATAGAAGTTATGATGGCTACATCTACAGAGCAGGGAATGCAAACCAAAATGTTCAATCGCTTAAAGTTAGCAATGAACTAGAAAATAGCAAGGTGTTACGGTCATAGCTAGGAATGAACTAAAAGAGCTTCAGACAAACAAGCATCTGAACCCAGAACATGGAGCTAAAACAAGGGACTTACATTAGGAGAAGCACTCTGTGGGAGTCACAGCAGATCTTCCTGGGGTTGATAGATCCGGTGATGAAGTACGCTACATGTGCTACTTGGGGTTGGAGAGACGGCCATTACACTTCATGGTTACTCATCTCATCTGCAAAAACGTAACGGCGCGTCGTTAGCACAAACAGGTTCCCCCAAGATTAGACAAGAACTTGCAGGCAAGCAATAGAAAAGCGACAGTAGAAGAGTTTAGATCATGCACGGCGCCGGTGAAGCAGATCCGGTTCATGCACAGCGGTGTCGATGAGCAAGATCCGATGCGGTGGACGACGGATCCGGCGAAGCGGCTCAGCTGAAGCGACTGCTGTAGACTGCTGGATGAGCATATGGTTTCGAGGTACGGCGGGGATGATCCGGTCCGGTTGATGATGGCGTCGATGAAGCGGCTCCGGCAGGCATCCGGATGACGAGGATCGCGAGGGCTCGGGTAGGCCAGGGAAGTCCGGCGGGGATGTTCCGGTGCGGTGGTCGTGGAGGTGGGAGAGAGGGACTTGGGAAGTTCCGGTGGGTGGTCTGAGGGAAATGAATTTTTTTTGGGAGGGTTTCCGGGCTAGGGAGGTGGTGATCCAAAAAATGACGGGCAGACCCCCCCACCAACCGACTTTGCTGCCATCTCCACAGGGGTAGAATGGGAATTTGGAAGCGTGTGAAATTTTTGTATTTTGTGGGCGGGAAGTTTTGCCGCTATGAGATTTTGAATTTGGCTAAGGTCCAAGTATAATGATAAAAAATTGTGAGACCGTACTAGTACCTCTGTTCAAGGCCGAGTGCAAAATCAAATCATCATCACCTTGAATATCGGTCAGTACCATGATCATGATCTATCTCTGAAATTAGTGTATCCGCTAGATCTTGCAAAGTGTAATGATAAAAAGAATTGTGAGACCGTACTAGTACTTCTCTTCTAGGCCGAGTGCAACATCAAATCATCATCACGTTGAAAATTTGTTACCAACTTACCATGATCATGATCTACCTCTGAAAATGGGCGCATCCACTAAAACATGCAAAGTATAATGATACAAAATTGTGAGACCGTACTAGTACTTATGTTCAAGGTCGAGTGCAACATCAAATCATCATTACATTGAAAATTGTGTTACCATGATCATGATCTATCTCTGAATTTAGCGCATCCGCTAAATCTCACAAAGTATAATGATAAAAAAATTGTGAGACTGTACTAGTACTTATGTTCAAGGCTGAGTGCAGGATCAAATCATCATCACATTGAAATTTGTTACAACGATCATGCCATATCTCTAAAATTGGCGCATCCGCTAAATCTTCCACATGGCGCATCTCGGTGCGGAGCAACAGGTCGGTGATATCAAGGTTGAGGCGTCGGTAGCATCATCGGGCTCTCTTCTCTTGATAGATCTTCTACATAGCGCGGCGCACCGCCTGCCGAGAAGAAGTCACATGTGAGACCGAGGTGGAGACGTCCCCGGCATCCTCGAGGCGCGGCCGCCCTTCTACGAGCCAGCGTCGACTCAAGGTATGAATCCATGCGTTGTCGCGCCCTTATGCCAATGAAGTTGGGTGCCTTAGATTTATTGTTCTTCTCTGACAATTATTTCGAGCTGAACATGTGTGCTCTTTCTCTGAATATATTGCTTGAAAAGCTTACCAAGTTACTTAAATTCACTTCGTTCTTAATCTTGCGTGCTAATTTTGTTATTTTTGCTGACGGTGGTGCGCGCAATGAGATTTATTTGTGGGTGTGTTGAGCTATTAGGCCTAAGTCGAAATCCTCAGCTAAACGAGGCCTCAGCTTAACACATAAAAAAAAGGTGTTCAATCTCGCCCACAATGTCCTCTTCTTTCCTCTTCCTTTATTGGAACTTGTTTTGCAAACTCGCCAGTCTTATACCTTAATAAATGGGCAAACTGAGCACGTTGTAGCTAATCCTTTTATTAATTAAGCAGCTATATTAGTCAATAAGATTGCCTTAGAGCAAGTACAATAAGGTCTAGTCAGCTGGCTGCAAGGATTAAAATAATATATTTGTGTCTAGTTGGAGGAGAGAGAAGAGGAGAGAGCATGTGAGTGGGCTCTTATGCAAGAGCTAGCTCTAGCACGTGCTCCTAGGCAAGGTGTGTGAATGAAAGGTGGGCCATCCATTGAAAAAGTAGTACTGTACATTCTTATAGCCAACTATTGGAGTTGCTCTTATGTTTTTCCTCAGTTTTCCCCAAGCCCTTATTTGTAACCCGCAGAAGGAGCTCAGACGGGAGGTTTCCCGTTTAGTTGACCGTTCGGTGCTGACGTGTGGGGCTGCGTCGTGTGGGGTCGCGTCACGTGGGGCTAGTAGAAAGGGACCGCGTGGGACAGGACATGACCGCGTTTGGTTGTACGTGAGCAGGAGCTGGGTTCTGTCTCTCTCGGCGCAAATTGGCATTTTTAAGAGCACCTTTTCCCCTTCTCTCTTTGTCTTTTTTCACCAAATTAGTATCAAATCTAGAGAAGCTTGCATTTCTGTCTTTCTTCAATAATTATTTGTGCCTTTTGGCCCTCGTTGTTTGCCCAATATGGCAGCAAATCTAGTACGAGTAGGAGTACTCCCTCTGCTCCATATGTATGTACATCTAGAAGCAAATCTCCAGGGTAATGTACGAAAAATTCACGGTCATAGTAAATCGAGAAAACAAAGTAGGGCCAACAAAATATAGTAGAATAGGGATAGATAATAGGGATCCCTCCCTAGATAATAAGCTGCATACACAGCAGCCAACATAGTAACAGGTTCAAGGTTCTTCACAACACCATCATACTAACAACATAACAACAAGGGATCCCTAGCTAACAACAAAATAGAAGCTGCTTTGCAGCAGCAGCAGCACACGTACAGGACTCCGCCTACCCCATTTGCCTCTGCCTCCACTTGTTGCTCCCCTTGGGAGCCTTGGGCTTGAGAGGAGGCATGCGCCCGGCGGAGATCTCCACCCGCTGGACGCTGCGGAGGTGCATGCCGAGCGCCTTGTGCTTGGCGCGGAAGGAGTAGGGGTTCACCGTCATGCGACCTTGGGGAAGGTGTTGCCGATGTTCTCGGCATGCGTGAGGAGGCAGTTGAAGTCAGTGCCGCCGAGTCTCCTAGTGCAGAAGGGGCACCTGTAGACACCCTTGGCGAAGTAGGAGACGTACTGGCCGACCTGCAGCCTCCGCAGCACCTGGCGAGTCTTGACGTGCTGGTCCTCTTCGTCGCTGCCAGACAGCTGATCCATATCAAACGGGAACTATGAGTGAATGAGTTGAAACGATGACTAACGTGCATGATAACAAAGTAAGGAAAAACATAGCCAGCCTCTGTTAGAGTAGACACTATTATATGTCTACAGGGATGGAGTCAGTGAACCAAAGCTCATGCACAACAGATTTGTACACAGCAATGGTTCACTGAAACCGCCCTGTGAAAATTTGTGCCCAACGATTCATCATAGGCAAAGAAACAGATTCCAGATCTGAATTTGAACAGATTCCAGATTATTTGCAAAATTAAACGGTTGATATCTTTTGATTCGTGCATAAAGTAACTGATTGAGATCCCATGATTACTTGCATAAATTAACTGATTGAGATCTTATTATTACTTGCATAAATTAACCGAACGGCCGAACTCCAAATCTTAAGCGAAATCAAGAAGGGATCGAAGCAAAATGGAATAAAATCGGCACAAATATTAACCCAATACACATCCATCTACAGATCGGCACTAATAGTTACTATGGGAACCAGCAAAAATAGGGTTCAAAGAGGATTGGGGAACAAAAAAGGGAGCAAACCATAGTTACCTCGTTCCATGGGTCGTCCATGCAGGTGTCGTAGGGGTTCGGAGGCGAGATGTACGGCACCTCCTCATAGGGGTCCCATCCCGGCGGGATCCGACCGCCACCGGCGGCGGCGACGGCCGTTGAGGGGACGGCGTCGAAGAGGGAGGCGTCGCGCTTGGAGCCGATGGCGTCATGGACGATGGGATTCGCATTCTCCTTGGCCATCTCGCCGGCAGAGAGGGAGAGGGTTTTTTGCTTTGGAGAAGATGATGGGACGTGAGAGGAGGCGTTGCATGAGCTAGTGAGAGTGACAGAGATAGTGCGAGGAGGCGTCTATAAAGGCGAGGGGTGGTTAATGCAACCCGCGTCCTACGCGTCCACCATTGAACGTCTGCACGTCTTGGGCAAGCAACGCGACACGTGTCCACGATTGCACGTCTTCGACTTCTGCACCGCGACCCGCGTCTACGCGTCAACAACTGCACGTCTTCCACTTCTGCACCGCAACACGCGTACTCGAGTCTAACCCTGGAAATTTAGCATTTTGTGTGTGCTCAGTTTTCCCCTTGAGTACTAATACTGGCTAGTGCAATATACTCAGTTTTACCTCAAGTGGATGGTCAACAGAGAGTCAGCAAATGGGATTAACTAGTTAAATGAGTCAACAAATGGGATTATCAGGCTTACTTATTCGTTTTCACGTGTTAAACTTGTCTAAATCTTGGTCAAACCTAGGATTTGACCAAGATTCAAATGGGCAGAAAATTCAAAAAAATAGAAAAAATGAAAAACCAAAGCACATAGTATTGTTATGTCATATAGTAATCATTACAGTTGATAAACAAGGTCTAGACATATTCAAACCATACAAATCATATATCTACCCTCTAACCCCTAAACTATGTCTTATGAAGTCAAGCATGAAGAGAAGTGGTTTTGGGTTTCAAACATGGAAATTTCAAAAAACCTCCCAAAAACTTCATTTTAGAGTGACTAAGAAGGATACATGCTTCCCTTTTCATTTTCATGTTTTAAACTTCTTTAAATCTTGGTCAATCCTTGGATTTGACCAAGATTCAAATGGGCATCAAAATTTAAAAAAATCAGAAAAATGAAAAACCAAGGCACATAGTTTTCTTATGTCATATAGTAAGCATTCAAGTTGATAAACAAGATCTATACATAATCAAACCAGACAAATCATGTACGGAGTATCTATACCCCTAACCCCTAAACTCTATCTTATGAAGTCAAGCATGAAGAGAAGTGGTTTTGGGTTTCAAACATGGAAATTCAAAAACCTCCCAAAAGTTTCATTTTAGAGTGACTAAGAAGGATCCATGCTTACCTTTGCATTTTCATATTTTAAACTTGTTTAAATCATTGTCAAACCTAGGATTTGTCCCAGATACAAATGGGCACAAATTTAAAAAAATCAGAAAAATGAAAAACAAAATCACATAGTCTTCTTGTGTCACATCGTAAGCATTCAAGTTGATAAACAAGGTCTAGATATATCCAAACCAGACAAATCATGTATATCTACCCCTATCGATCTTATGAAGTCTAGCATGAAGAGAAGTCGCTTTGGGTTTCAAACATGGAAATTTCAAGAACATTGCAAAAGCTTCATTTTAGAGTGACTAAGAAGGATCAAGGCTTACGTTTTCATTTTGATGTTTTAAACTTGTTTAAATCCTGGTCAAATCTAGTATTTGACCAAGATTCAAATGGGCATAAAATGAAAAATGAAAAACCAAAGCACATAGTCTTCTTATGTCTTATAGTAAACATTAACGACGATAAACAAGGTCTAGACATATTCAAACTAGACAAATCATGTATCTACCCCCTAACCCCTAAACTCTGTCTTATGAAGTCAAGCATGAAGAGAAGTGCATGGTTTTGGGTTTCAAACATGGAAATTTCAAAAAACTCCCAAAAACTTCATTTTAGAGTGACTAAGAAGGATACATTCTTCCCTTTTCATTTTCATGTTTTTTACTTGTTTAAATCTTGCTCAAACCTAGGATTTTACAAGATTCAAATGTGCATCAAAATTCCAAAAAAATAGAAAAATGAAAAACCAAAGCACATAGTTTTCTTATGTCATATAGTAAGCATTAAAGTTGATAAACAAGGCCTAGACATATTCAAACAAGAAAAATCATGTATCTACCCCTACCCCTAAACTTTGTCTTATGTAGTTAAGCATGAAGAGAAGTGGTTTTGGGTTTCAAACATGGAAATTTCAAAAACCTCCCAAAAGCTTTATTTTAGAGTGACTAAGAAGGATCCATGCTTACCTTGTCATTTTCATATTTTAAACTTATTTAAATCATTGTCAAACCTAGGATTTGACCATGATTCAAATGGGCATAAAATTAAAAAACATCAGAAAAATGAAAAACAAAAGCATATAGTCTTCTTATGTCATATATATAGTAAGCATTTAAAAGTTGATAAACAAGGTCTAGACATATTCAAATAATACAAATCATGTATATACCCCTAACCATAAACTTTGTCTTATGAAGTCAAGCATGAAGACAAGTGGTTTTTGGTTTCAAACACGGAAATTTCAAAAACCTCCCAAAAGCTTCATTTTAGAGTGACTAAGAAGGATCCAGGCTTACCTTTTCATTTTCATGTTTTAAACTTGTTTAAATCTTGGTCAAACCTAGGATTTGACCAATATTCAAATGGGCATAAAATAAAAAATAAAAAACCAAAGCACGTAGTCTTCTTATGTCATATAGTAATTAACCATTCAAGTTCATAAACAAGGTCTAGACATATTCAAACCACACAAATCATGTACCCACTAACCCTAAACTCTATCTCATATATGAAGTCAAGCATGAAGAGAAGTGTGGTTTTGGGTTTCAAACATGTAAATTTCAAAAACCTCCGAAAAGCTTCATTTTAATTAGACTTATTGATTAATTAAGAAGGATCCAGGATTAATTACCTTTTCATTGTCATGTTTTAAACTTGTTTAAATCTTGGTCAAACCTAGGATTTGACCAAGATTCAAATGGGCATAAAAATTCAGAAAAAAATCGAAAGAATGAAAAACCAAAGCACATAGCCTTCATATGTCATATAGTAAGCATTCAAATTGATAAACAAGGTCTAGACATATTCAAACCAGAAAAATCATGTATCTACCCGGCCCTAAGCCCTAACCCTAAACTCTGTCTTATGAAGTCAAGCATGAAGAGAAGTGGTTTTGGGTTTTAAACATGGAAATTTCAAAAACCTCCCAAAAGCTTCATTTCAGTGCGACTAAGAAGGATCGATGCTTACCTTTTCATTGTCATGTTTTTAATTTATTTGAATCTTGGTCAAATCCTAGGTTTGACCAAGATTTAAAGAAGTTTAAAACATGAAAATGAAATGGGAAGTCTGTATCCTTCTTAGTCACTCTAAAATGAAGCTTTTGGGATGTTCTTAAAATTACCATGGTTGACTTCATAAGACAGAGTTTAGGGTTAGGGTAGACATATACATGATTTGTCTGGTTTGATTATGTCTAGACCTTGTTTATCAACTTTAATTCTTACTATATGACATAAGAAAACTATTTGCTTTTGTTTTTCATTTTTCTGTTTTTTTTAAATTTTGATGCCCATTTGAATCTTGTCAAATCCTAGGTTTGACCAAGATAATTTAAACAAGTTTAAAACATGAAATGAAAAGGGAAGCATGTATCCTTCTTAATCACTGTAAAATGAAGTTTTGGGAGGTTATTGAAATTTTCATGTTTGAAACCCAAAACCACTTGTAAAGTTCTTAATCTATCTCTGAATTTGGCACATCTGCTAAATCTTGCAAAGTATAATGATAAAGAAATTGTAAGACAGTAGTAGTACTTCTGTTCAAGGTTGAGTGCAACATCAAATCATCATCACGTTGAAAATTTGTTACCATGATCCTCTAAAAATGGGCGCATCCGCTAAACCTTGCAAAGTATAATGATACAAAATTGTGAGACCGTACTAGTACTTATGTTCAAGGTCGAGTGCAACATCAAATCATCATTACATTGAAAATTATGTTACCATGATCATGATCTATCTCTGAATTTGGCGCATCCGCTAAATCTTGCAAAGTATAATGATAAAAAAATGTGAGACTGTACTAGTACTTATGTTCAAGGCCGAGTGCAGGATCAAATCATCATCACGTTGAAATTTGTTACAACGATTATGACATATCTCTAAAATTGGTGCACCCGCTAAATCTTGCATGTGGCGCATCTCGGTGCGGAGCAACATGCCGGTGCTATCAAGGTTGAGGCGTCGGTAGAGTCATCAGGCTCTCCTCTTTTGATAGATCTTCTACATGGTGTGGCGCACCGCCCACCGAGAAGCAGTCACATGTGAGATCGAGGTGGAGACGTCACCGGCATCCTCGAGGCGCGGCCGCCCTTCTACGAGCCAGAGTCGACTCAAGGTATGAATCCATGCATTGTCGCGCCCCTTCTGCATATGAAGTGGGGTGCCTTAGATTTATTGTTCTTCTCTTACGATTATTTATAGCCGAACATGTGTGCTCTTTCTCTGAATATATTGCTTGAAAAGCTAACCAACAAGTTACTTAAATTCACTTCGTTCTTAATCTTGCGTGCTAATTTTGTTATTGTTGATGAAATTTGTGCGCGCAAGGAAATTTATTTGTGGGTGTGCTGAGCTGTTAGGCCTAAGTCGAAATCCTCAGCTAAACAAGGCCTCAGCTTAACACATAAAAAAGGTGTTCAATCTCGCCCACAATGTCCTCTTCTTTCCTCTTCCTTTATTGGAACTTGTTTTGCAGACAAGAAAAGTGGCACGTCTAATGTGAGTAAAACCCTCTTAGCCAAAATCAGCTACGAGCAAGATTTTATGTATTGTAGATGCCCCAATTGACTCTCATCCCCAATGTAGTCTTTTTTATGTCAGTATAGACTTCTTTACTGGATGTATACTATTGTACATGGCATGCATTTGCCTAATGAGGAGCATTGTATTGCCATTCTAGCCAACCTGATCGATCTGTCAAGCTTCATGCACGAGATGCCATGTTTAATTTACTCCCTCGCTCCGATCCATATTTCTTGGTGTAAAATGAATGTGAATTGGAGGGAGTACTCTTCTTAGATAGTACTATACCATTTCAAAAAAAAGTACTACTACATCACAAATGCATCAAAAGAGTACTACATCACAAGACCACCACGGTTTTACTAGTAGAGTTTAATGCTTAACTTCCAAAGGGAATAAGATTACACATATGAACTTTAAACAGGCGATGTCTGACGTCTGCTTGTTTTGTGAGCACAACATAAATAATACTACCCCCGTCCATACATAAGTGACTAAACTTTGTCTAGAGATGGTTTCATCTATATCTGTTTTTAGTGTGTAGATACATCCGTATCTTGAAGGAAAAAGGTGAGCCGCTAACTTTTTGAATAGAGTGAGTAATACAATTCGGATAAACAATGGTGTAGTAAAACAAATACTCCTGCCCATCATAAAACAAAACACAGACTGACTCAAATATATGTACAGATCACAAAAAAGGTTTCATCAGAACCCGAACATATACATGCAGAGATGACCGTTTGATCACATAAAACAAAGGTTTCGTGGCATATTTATGCCCCCAAAACAAGCAGACGTTGGACAGCGCCAACGTACTAGCAGCTACCACTATGGAGCTGCAGTACAAACAAATGGTGCAGCGACATTTCCACCAGAACGAAAACTAAAATACATCAGACCAAACAAAAGCTGGGCTATCACTTCTTGCCCAAACAAGCCTTGCTCCTTCATATGCGACTTCCTTTTCTCTTATGGATGTTGAACTTTGAATTAGATGGGTTCCTGATAGCGCGTTCTTTTTCGTATCCTTGATGTTGCACTCTGGATCAGGTCGGTTACTGTCAGGAAGTGAACAAATTGATCAGCAAAAGTCATATGTAAATGAATGCAAAGGTTACATATGAATGACTAACCCGGTCTAACTGAGTAGGGATGTAAAGTGCACCAACGTCTAGCAGAATTGTACTTTCTCCACTACCAGGTGCTCATATCCAATTGGAATACTCCCTCCTTTGCCCTTACAACCAGTTCATTTTTGTCCTCAAATACGCAGAGTAACCTTACTGCATGTTTCCAATTGTATGGAAATGATGTCTCAAGGCCAAGAAAAGTATCCAATTCAAAATTTATATGACATGTCCATGACTCGTGATCGCCTGTTGATGATCTTGTACTGGCCCATGTTTGCAGGGTGAAGTCTCTTATAACAGCAAGGGCAACATCTCCATTATGTCCCTTGAAGATGTGAATGTTAAGCATGAATATATCATGCGTCTCATGAGGGCACTGAATATATTTCAGAGCCTTCTTTGCATGGTCAAGCTCAATGATATATCTAGACTTCGTTGGCCAGTACAAAATACCCCCTATGAGAGTTGCCGGTCTACGGTCAATCTCGACAAAGATCGGAGTTGATCGAGCTAGAAACTCCCATTCTTTTGAATCTGGTGAGTAGATATGAGCCTGTGCATCGTAACTTTTAGTTGTTATCCAAACAACCGAGAACTTGCAACAATGTGTAAACGGTTCAGAGTTGTTTCTCGAACAGAGAATTGAGCCGCTGCTTTCAATTGTGTGATTGCGCCACAATGGTGGTTCTGGTATCGCTGTGAGAACTTGCCTAATTGGATACCAGACTGATATATACCCACCGGATACATTAGAATGGAGAAGCACCATACCATCTCGGCATCCCAGGACATAGATTTTGGGACCGTTCACTTCAGACGGGATTGCCAGCATCTGCAAGATGGCCGGGTGAAGATCATGCTCTGTGATGAATCGATTGTCCTCGGAGTTGTTGGTGAAAAATCCTAGCAACGGGTTTCCTCCATTGTGTGACACAGTTAGCTTTCTGAAATAATTGCTTCCCATACATTGCCTCCATGCTTTCTTGGTGCCTGATGCAGCTAGTAAGCAGGTTGGATGGGGAGGAAGCCTTACAAGAATCTGAGAGACTACATCTTCAGGCAGATTGTTGATTGTTGTGGGTGTCCTTCGACTGAAGCTGGTAGGAGTACGCAAATCGCACGATGCATCGTCAAAATTATGTAAACAGCACATTGCATCATCTAATTTTTTAAACAAAATGCAACATCTAATTTGACTAAACAGCAAAATGCATCATCTAATTCATCATCAAAGTTTCCTAAACTGCACGGTGCATCAGCAAAATCAAAATAGTGTAAACAGCACAATGCATCAGCAAAATCAAAATAATGTAAACAGGACAATGCATCAGCAAAATCAAAATAATGTGAACAGCACAATGCATCAGCAAAATCAAAATAATGTAAACAGGACAATGCAAAAACACCACAAAAATAGGACGCACCAACGGAAGGCAATCTCGCATCTACAGTAATAATTTGCTAACGTGTCAACACGATTGGAGGAAAAGGAGACATCTACAGGACCCAAAACGCTGTGGTAACATCAGATGGGGTTAGCTTTGATATAGGTAATAAAATGTAAACAACACAATGCATCATCTAAGTTGACAGAAAAATTCTTCATCGAAATTTCCCACACTGCTCAAGGAATCAGAAAAATTACCTAAAAGGCTAAAAGAGCGAAATGCATCATCAGAGTAAAATATATGTAAACAGTACAATGCATCATCCAACTTTTGGCTAAACAGCAGAGAGCATTAGCTAGGTTGACAGAAAAAAAAATCACCATGAAAAATTCCTGAAGAGGACAGTGCATCAGAAAAAATACTACCTAAAAAGCATAATGAATCACCCAAATTACAAAAGAAACAGAATGCATCATCAAAAATACAAAAACATCGCAATGCACATCACGTCTAGTTTGGGCAAAAAAAAAACCAATCCACCAGATCTAACCGCATTGCAGTTGGGGAAGGTAGAACTTACAAAGGGGTTGACGAGTCATGATCATATGCAAAAAGCGCCGCCTTAGATGAAGTCTCCATCCAAGCTCTCGACGCGTTCAAAGCAGCCAGCTTCGAAGCCTCCGACGGTTCTCCCGGCTGCGCCGCCAAATCTCTCGAAGCACGCACCAAGACTTTCCAACAAAATGCCACTTCGATACGAGCATTTGCCAGCGCCCGGGCCCGTCCTAGCCACCGCCTTCGCCTTTGCCTCCGCCTCCGCCTCCGCATCCGCTTTACATGTCTCCGCCGATGCATGCAGAGCATCCGTCTCCGCTTTCCATGTATCCGCCGACGCAGTGTAGGCATCGAGCGACGCCGTTTTCATTTCCTAGAAAACCCAGTAAGTTACTCACATTGCAATCCCCAAATTAAGGTTATATCGAACAAAATGATCGATGAACCTCTCTACTCGCCGGAGGTTGGAGATGTACATACCTGTGAAGATCGGTCCGGTGGTGCTTGACGGTGGTGCGTCGGGGACGGGGGAGAACTCGGTGGGGAGAATGTTGGTGCGTCCCAAGACGGCGGCGCGGAGAGGGGCGACGGTGCGGTCATCGAACCTCGGCAGACAGTATTTTGTATATATATATGAGAAGAAGAATAAAGTCTGGTCGAATGAGGCAGCGCGACCGGCAGAGTACAACCGAAGGCTACTAGTGCTACCTTGGAGTACTGTAGTAATATAACATAATAAAAATAATGGCCTTGTTTAAACCACTCTTGTCAGTGTGTCATCGCGTCCAAATTTAATGCATTTTGTGGAAATTGGAATAATGCTGTAAAAACTCTCATATATAGCATGCACCGACACTTTTCAACAAAATGTCGTCTCCATTTCATAGCAGACTGCTTGCACACTGGGATACGATGCTGACATGACGAAGGGCGCAGAAGTATTTTGGAGTATTTCATTCGAGAAGATCGGGGCGACGGTGCATCTTTGGAGGGAATACCGTGTGGTGTGTCTTTGGAGGGAATAACGTACGTACTTAGGAGTATTTCATCTGAGCAGACTGCTTGCACACTGGGATACGATGCTGACATGACGAAGGGCGCAGAAGTTTGCGTGAATGGTTGTACTACCATCCGACCATTAGTATAATCATTGCGCGATAGCTTACACGAGAAGGAAAAGAGCCGAACAGCTGTGGATAATAAAAGCATTTGGTTCTTCGAGGATCCTTCTTCTACTGCCTTCTCAAAGGAGTACTACTATTGTAAATAATTTATTTTTTTGTTTTTCTGGGACCTTCGGGTCCCTTCCCCGTTGAAAAGTGAAGTGTTCTATTCGAATACATTCATATGCCTATGTTTCTATTTTTACAAGTAAATAAATAACAAAGGATGACTCAATGCACAAGTTGATCTCATTTTGAACTTTTTTTTAAACTTCTTCTATTGTATTCAAATTTGATTAGAAGGAGTCGATCGATTGTACACGCCAATCGTATAGCTCGGTGGGTGGATTGGCATTTGAAGTTTGGTCATTGTGTTCCAAGTATTTCCTGTCAGAATTTATGGCATGTATGTAGTTACATATCCTACATTATTTCAATTATGAGTTTAATTACTAGGCAAAAGCTTAATAAATCCATATATAGTTGCAGATTAAGATCAACAAATCTTTGAACCTATATCTACAAAATTGATGGCCATGCATGCATGCATCCTACCCATAATAATTAATTAAGGTCTCGATCTCTATACTGCTCACAAAGTTTGGAATTCTGGCAAATATGCAACTTGTTTCATTAATTTACCATGGCGAGATAGATGCATGCACATCGATCTCTTAAAAAATGTGGTCATATATGTTAAATATAAGTTTGTAAAGGATTTGGCATCCATATATGCTCACCGGATATATAGATAAGGCCAAGCAAACACATCGAATATTTGTGAAGAAATATTTTTGCTAGAACCTTCAAATTTTTAGATTTACATCACACATAAAGAACACACCTTTTATTTCGCCAGGTTTGTGCACTAATAAAGTAATCCTACAGTACTAGAAATTGGATTGTTCTACTCCGGAGTGATATGCTCACCGGAGTATTTTTGGATCTTAGCTGGAGCGGCATTTGGCGGTTGCACGAAGCCGTGCTGGATGTTAAGCCTGTCGAGGCACGCCTGGTGGAAAGCGTGCGCCACCTTAGCCTCATCGGCGCGCCGCTGCAATGCTGCGTCCCTGGGATTTGCCGCCGCCGCATTCTTAGCCTGCACGAAAGCTTGCAGAGCATCCCGGCATCTATAGAGTGCCGGGAACATCACGTTATATACGAGCTCCTTGGCGGTGCTGCTCCTGCAAAGGGCGTCGCCGTGATGCGCTTCGAAAGAACAGCCTGGCTCCACGGCAGGCACCGCCTGAAGTGCGGTCGGATTAGGCGGCTGGCCACGGGAGCTCCCTGCCTCAGCATCGTTCGCGCCGGCCGGGAAGGGGATCTCACCTGTTGGCAAAGGAAACCATGCGGCATGCGCGGGCGGAAAAGCCGGCCAGGGCCGAGCGGGCGTCGCATGCGGGGTTGCGTGGGAGATCCCTGCCTCTGCATCCATCGGCCCGCACGGGAAGCGGCTGGCGAGGGGCTCCACGGCCAGCGCCGCCGCCGCGGGCTGAACAACCGGCCAGTGCAGAGCGGGCGGGTTATGCCTTGGTGCGCGATGGACGAAGCGAACGCGGCGCTGATGCTCCGCTTCCTCGTCGGTGGTAGGACTACGCGCGCGGCGACCAGAGCCAAGTCGGAAGGCCATAGCTATGTCGATTGGTCACTTACGCTGGAGAGGTTCTCTTACCATTTCGGAGAAGCGGAGTAAGAGGAAGTTGTTGCTTATAATAAAAATATCTTGGGTTCGCTGCCACGTTGGGTTAAGAGGGGCAAAGTTGTTCAATGCCTAGGAAGTTGGAATCGTTTTGGCCCCAATTTAATTACCTTACGGTTCCTCTCTCGGTCTCTCCCACCTCTTCACTATCCCTCCCCTTGCCTCCTTTCATGTTTCATCGTAGTGCATCTTGTTTTTCTAGCACCTTCACAAAAATCATACACATTTGGCCGATTCTGTCATTGTGTGCACTAATAAAGTAAAAAAATCGATTATATGTGAATAAACGTTTAATACACTAGCTCGCAAAGATGTTTCTCAAGGCGATATGCACAATGCCTGCCAAAAAAGCTTCATTTTGGATTGACTAATAATTAAGAAGGATCCAAACTTACTTTTTCATTTTCATGTTTTAAACTTGTTTAAATCTTGGTCAAACCAAGGATTTGACCAAGATTCAAATGGGCATAAAAATCTAAAAAAATGAAAAACCAAAACACATAGCCTTCTTATGTCATATAGTAAGCATCATTCAAGTTCATAACCAAGGTTTAGACATATTCAAACTAGACAAATCATGTATCTACCCACTAACCCTAAACTCTGTCTTATGAAGTCAAGCATGCATGAAGAGAATTGGTTTTGGGTTTCAAACATGGAGATTCCAAAAATCTGCCAAAAAAGCTTCATTTTGGATTGACTAATAATTAAGAAGGTACTTTTTCATTTTTCATGTTTTAAACTTGTTTAAATCTTGGTTGATGGGCATAAAAATTCTAAAAAAAAAGAAAAAATGAAAAAATAAAACACATAGCCTTCTTATGTCATATAGTAAGCAGCATTCAAGTTCATAACCAAGGTTTAGACATATTCAAACGACACAAATCATGTATCTACCCCTAACCCTAAACTCTATCTTATGAAGTCAAGCATGCATGAAGAGAAGTTGTTTTGGGTTTCAAACATAAAAATTTCAAGAACCTCGGAAAATCTTCATTTTATAGTGACTAAGAAGGATCTAGGCTTACCTTTTCATTTTCATGTTTTAAACTTGTTTAAATCCTGGTCAAACCTAGGATTTGACCAAAACTTAAATGGGCATAAAATTAAAAAAACAGATAAATGAAAAAAGCACATAGTCTTCTTATGTCATATAGTAAGCATTAAAGTTGGTAAACAAGGTCTAGCATATTCAAACTAGACAAATCATGTATCTACCCCCTAACCCCTAAACTATGTCTTATGTAGTCAAGCATGAAGAGAAGTGGTTTTGGGTTTCACACATGGAAATTTCAAAAACCTATCAAAAGCTTCCTTTTAGAGTGACAAGAAGGATCCATATGCTTACCTTTTCATTTTCATATTTTAAACTTGTTTAAATCATTGTCAAACCTAGGATTTGACCAAGATTCAAATGGGCATAAAATTTAAAAAAAAATCAGAAAAGTGAAAAACAAAAGCACATAGTCTTCTTATGTCACATATATAGTAAGCATTCAGATAAACAAGGTCTAGAAATATTCAAATAAGACAAATCATGTATCTACCCCTAACCCTGAACTCTGTCTTATGAAGTCAAGCATGATGAGAAGTGTTTTTCTGTTTCAAACATGGAAATTTCAAAAACCTCCCAAAAGCTTCATTTTAGAGTGACTAAGAAGGATCCAGGCTTACCTTTTCATTTTCATGTTTTAAACTTATTTAAATCTTGGTCAAACCTAGGATTTGACCAATATTGAAATGGGCATAAAATAAATAAAATTAAAAAAACCAAACCACATAGTCTTCTTATGTCATATAGTAAGCATTCAAGTTCATAAACAAGGTCTAGACATATTCAAACCAGACAAATCATGTACCCCCTAACACTAAACTCTGTCTTAATTATATATGAAGTCAAGCATGAAGAGAAGTGTGGTTTTGGGTTTCAAACATGGAAATTTCAAGAACATCCCAAAAGCTTCATTTTAGAGCGACTAACAAGGATACATGCTTCCCTTTTCATTTTCATGTTCTATACTTGTTTAAATCTTGGTCAAACCTAGGATTTGACCAAGATTCAAATGTGCATAAAAATTCCAAAAAAAACAGAAAAATGAAAAACCAAAGCACATGGTTTTCTTATGTCATATCGTAAGCATTCAAGTTGATAAACAAGGTCATATCCAAACCAAACAAATCATGTATGGATCTACCCCCTGTCGATCTTATGAAGTCTAGCATGAAGAAAGGTCGTTTTGGGTTTCAAACATGGAAATTTCAAGATGAACATCCGAAAAGATTCATTTTAGAGCGACTAAGAAGGATACAGGCTTCCCTTTTCATTTTCATGTTCTATACTTGTTTAAATCTTGGTCAAACCTAGGATTTGACCAAGATTCAAATGTGCATAAAATAATAATAAAAAAACCAAAGCGCACATAGTCTTCTTATGTCATATAGTAAGCATTAAAGTTGATAAACAAGGTCTAGACATATTCAAACAAGAAAAATCATGTATCTACCCCTAACCCTAAACTTTGTCTTATGTAGTCAAGCATGAAGAGAAGTGGTTTTGGGTTTCAAACATGGAAATTTCAAAAACCTCCCAAAAACTTCATTTTAGAGTGACTAAGAAGGATACATGCTTCCCTTTTCATTTTCATGTTTTAAACTTGTTTAAGTCTTGGTCAAACCTAGGATTTTACCAAGATACAAATGGGCACAAAAAAAATAAAAAATAAAAGCACATAGTCTTCTTATGTCATATCGTAAGCATTCAAGTTGATAAACATGGTCTAGATATATATATCCAAACCAAACAAATCATGTATGGATCTATACCCCTGTCGATCTTATGAAGTCTAGCATGAAGAAAGGTCGTTTTGGGTTTCAAACATGGAAATTTCAAGATGAACATCCCAAAAGATTCATTTTAGAGCGACTAAGAAGGATACGGGCTTCCCTTTTCATTTTCATGTTCTATACTTGTTTAAATCTTGGTCAAACCTAGGATTTGACCAAGATTCAAATGTGCATCAAAATTCCAAAAAAAAATCAGAAAAATGAAAAACCAAAGCACATGGTTTTCTTATGTGATATAGTAAGCATTAAAGTTGATAAACAAGGTCTAGACATATTCAAACAAGAAAAATCATGTATCTACCCCCTAACCCTAATCTTTGTCTTATGTAGTCAAGCATTAAGAGAAGTGGTTTTGGGTTTCAAATATGGAAATTTCAAAAACCTATCAAAAGCTTCATTTTAGAGTGACTGACTAACAAGGATCCATGCTTACCGTTTCATTTTCATATTTTAAACTTGTTTAAATCTTGGTCAAGCCTAGGATTTGACCAAGATTTAAATGGGCATAAAATTAAAAAAAATCAGAAAAATGAAAAACCTCCCAAAAGCTTCATTTTAATTAGACTGACTGGTTAATTAAGAAGGATCCAAACTTAATTACCTTTTCATTTTCACATGTTAAACTTGTTTAAATCTTGCACAAACCTAGGATTTGACCAAGATTCAAATGGGCACAAAAGTTCAGACAAAAAATCTAAAGAAGGAAAAACCAAACCACATAGCCTTCTTATGTCATATAGTAAGCATTCAAGTTGATAAACAAGGTTTAGACATATTCAAGCCAGACAAATCATGTATCTACCCCCTAACCCTAAACTCGGTCTTATGAAGTCTAGCATGAAGAGAAGTTGTTTTGGGTTTCAAACGTTTAAGCCAAAAGCCCCATTTCAAATATTTCAAACTTATTCAAATTTGGTTCAAATTTGAAAGACATACAAGTTATAGCACACATAGTGCATACATGTTCACACATACTGCACTAGACGCTAACCCAATAGTTTGAGGCCATTGGATGAGGTCGAAAAAATTCTTGGATTAGAAATGGGGTTGTTCGAACCCCGTAGTTGGATTTTTTTGAACCTTGATTTGTAGAACTGGGCAAAACCCTAGTTTAACCTATTTAATTATAGATTCGTAGGTCGATTTTCTACCTTTTTATTATTACTATGCAGCACATGTGTGTTTGCCCGTCGAGTCGAGTGAAACTCGGAGGAAGAGGGATCACTCGGAAGGAGAGAAGAAGGGAGAGAATTATGGTGACTCCCCTTTTTCGGGTGATGATGTTGACTGTTGTGCAGGGTTTGCCAGTGAGCAGGAGGTGCGAGCGAGCGAGCGAGTCGAGCAAGGCCGAGAATGAGAGAGATTTTTTTGTGTGAGAGGGACAACCGAAGGATCCAGAAGGACCCACAGACTCCCAATACGCATCCTGATTCCTAATGCGTCTTCTCTTGACAAAGAAAATGGCTGGGAGTTTGCGTACCTATTGCACGTGACTTGTGCTCACTGACGTGTGGGACCTCATGCATGGGCACCACACATAAGTGACAGACCTGTTGGTGTAAAAACTTGGTTGATTATTATAGTGCATTAGAACAAAGTTTCCTATGGATTCAAGGGTAGGAAATCCAAGTTAACTCATTTACATGACATTATTTTTTCCATGAAGCAAAGTTAACACACCTATCAATTGGTACATTTTGCAGTGACTAAGAAGGATCCATGCTTACTTATTCGTTTTCACGTGTAAAACTTGTCTAAATCTTGGTCAAACCAAATTGGCAGAAAATTCAAAAGAAAAACAGAAAAATGAAAAACCAAAGCACATAGTCTATATGTCATATAGTAAGCATTAAAGTTGATAAACAATGTCTAGACATATTCAAACCATACAAATCATGTATCTACCCCCTAACCCCTAAACTGTGTCTTATGAAGTCAAGCATGAAGAGAAGTGGCTTTGGGTTTCAAACATGGAAATTTCAAAAACCTCCCAAAAACTTCATTTTAGAGTGACTAAGAAGGATACATGCTTCCCTTTTCATTTTCATGTTTTAAACTTGTTTAAATCTTGGTCAAACCTAGGATTTGACCAAGATACAAATGGCCGCAAAAAAAATAAAAAAATAAAAAAAAACAAAAGCACATAGTCTTCTTATGTTATATCGTAAGCATTCAAGTTGATAAACAAGGTCTAGATATATCCAAACCAGACAAATCATGTATCGATCTACCCCCTGTCGATCTTATGAAGTCTAGCATGAAGAACATGCATTTTGGGTTTCAAACATGGAAATTTCAAGAACATCCCAAAAGCTTCATTTTAGAGCGACTAAGAAGGATACATGCCTCGCTTTTCATTTTCATGTTCTATACTTGTTTAAATCTTGGTCAAATCCTAGGATTTGACCAATATTCAAATGGGCATAAAATAAATAAAATTAATAAAATTAAAAACCAAAGCACATAGTCTTCTTATGTCATATAGTAAACATTCAATTTCATAAACAAGATCTAGACATATTCAAACCAGACAAATCATGTACCCCCTAACCCTAAACTCTGTCTTAATTATATATGAAGTCAAGGATGAAGCAGAGAAGTGTGGTTTTGGGTTTCAAACATGGAAATTTCAAAAACCTCCTAAAAGCTTCATTTTAATTAGACTGACTGGTTAATTAAGAAGGATCCATGATTAATTACCTTTTCATTGTCATGTTTAAACTTATTTAAATCTTGGTCAAACCTAGGATTTGACCAAGATTCAAATGGGCATAAAAATTTAGAAAAAAATCGAAAGAATGAAAACCCAAAGCACATAGCCTTCTTATATATGTCATATAGTAATTATTCAAATTGATAAACATGGTCTAGACATATTCAAACCAGAAAAATCATGTATCTACCCCTAACCCTAAACTCTGTCTTATGAAGTCAAGCATGAATAGAAGTGGTTTTGGGTTTCAAACATGGTAAATTCAAGAACCTCCCAAAAGCTTCATTTTAGAGTTTCTAAGAGAAGGATCCAGACTTACCTTTTCATTTTCACATGTTAAACTTGTTTAAATCTTGCTCAAACCTAGGATTTACCAAGATTCAAATGGGCATAGAAATAAAAAAATGAAATACCAATGCACATAGTCCTCTTATGTCATATAGTAAGCATTCAAGTTGATAAACAAGGTCTAGACATATTCAAACCAGACAAATCATGTATCTACCCCCTATCGACCCTAAACTTCGTCTGATATATGAAGTCAAGGATGAAAAGAAGTGGTTTTGGGTTTCAAACATGGAAATTTCAAAAACCTCCCAAAAGCTTCATTTTAGAGCGACTGAAGGATCGTTGCTTATCTTTTCATTTCATGTTTTAAACTTATTTAAATCTTGGTCAAACCTAGGATTTGACCAAGATTCAAATGGGCATAAAAATTCAGACAAAAAATCTAAAGAATGAAAAACCAAAGCACATAGCCTTCTTAATTATGTCATATAGTAAACATTCAAGTTGATAAACAAGGTCTAGACATATTCAAACCAGAAAAATCATGTATCTATGTACCCCTAACCCTAAATTAACTCTCTCTTATGAAGTCAAGCATGAAGAAAAGTGGTTTTGGGTTTCAAACATGCATGGAAATTTCAAGAACCTCCCAAAAGCTTCATTTTAGAGTGACTACGAAGGATCCATGCTTACACCTTTTCATTTTCATGTTTTAAACTTGTTTAAATCCTGGTCAAACCTGGGATTTGACCAAGATTCAAATGGGCATAAAATTCAAAAAAAAAACAGAAAAATGAAAAACCAAAGCACATAGTCTTCTTATGTCATATAGTAAGCATTACAGTTGATAAACAAGGTCTAGACATATTCAAACAAGAAAAATCATGTATGTACCCCCTAACCCTAAACTTTGTCTTATGTAGTCAAGCATGAAGAGTAGTGGTTTTGGGTTTCAAACATGGAAATTTCAAAAACCTCCCAAAAACATCATTTTAGAGTGACTAAGAAGGATACATGCTTCCCTTTTCATTTTCATGTTTTAAACTTGTTTAAATCTTGGTCAAACCTAGGATTTGACCAAGATACAAATTGGCACAAAAAATAAAAAATAAAAGCACATATAGTCTTCTTATGTCATATCGTAAGCATTCAAGTTGATAAACATGGTCTAGATATATATATCCAAACCAAACAAATCATGTATGGATCTATACCCCTGTCGATCTTATGAAGTCTAGCATGAACAAAGGTCGTTTTGGGTTTCAAACATGGAAATTTCAAGAACATCCCAAAAGCTTCATTTTAGAGCGACTAAGAAGGATACATGCTTCGCTTTTCATTTTCATGTTCTATACTTGTTTAAATCTTGGTCAAACCTAGGATTTGACCAAAGATTCAAATGTGCATCAAAATTCCAAAAAAAATGAAAAACCAAAGCACATGGTTTTCTTATGTCATATCGTAAGCATTCAAGTTGATAAACAAGGTCTAGATATATCCAAACCAGACAAATCATGTATCGATCTACCCCCTTGTCGATCTTATGAAGTCTAGCATGAAGAAAGGTCGTTTTGGGTTTCAAACATGGAAATTTCAAGAACATCCCAAAAGCTTCATTTTAGAGCGACTAAGAAGGATACAGGCTTCCCTTTTCATTTTCATGTTCTATACTTGTTTAAATCTTGGTCAAACCTAGGATTTGACCAAGATTCAAATGTGCATAAAATAAAAAAATAGAAAAATGAAAAACCAAAGCGCACATAGTCTTCTTATGTCATATAGTAAGCATTAAAGTTGATAAACAAGGTCTAGACATATTCAAACAAGAAAAATCATGTATCTACCCCCTAACCCTAAACTTTGTCTTAATTATGTAGTCAAGCATGAAGAGAAGTGGTTTTGGGTTTCAAACATGGAAATTTCAAAAACCTCCCAAAAACTTCATTTTAGAGTGACTAAGAAGGATACATGCTTCCCTTTTCATTTTCATGTTTTAAACTTGTTTAAATCTTGGTCAAACCTAGGATTTGACCAAGATACAAATGGGCACAAAAAAAATAAAAAATAAAAGCACATATTGTTCTTATGTCATATCGTAAGCATTCATGTTGATAAAGATGGTCTAGATATATATATCCAAACCAAACAAATCATGTATGGATCTATACCCCTGTCGATCTTATGAAGTCTAGCATGAAGAAAGGTCGTTTTGGGTTTCAAACATGGAAATTTCAAGATGAACATCCCAAAAGATTCATTTTAGAGCGACTAAGAAGGATACATGCTTCCCTTTTCATTTTCATGTTCTATACTTGTTTAAATCTTGGTCAAACCTAGGATTTGACCAAGATTCAAATGTGCATAAAATAAAAAAAATAGAAAAATGAAAAACCAAAGCGCAGATAGTCTTCTTATGTCATATAGTAAGCATTAATTTGATAAACAAGGTCTAGACATATTCAAACAAGAAAAATCATGTATCTACCCCCTAACCCTAAACTTTGTCTTAATTATGTTGTCAAGCATGAAGAGAAGTGGTTTTGGGTTTCAAACATGGAAATTTCCAAAACCTCCCAAAAACTTCATTTTAGAGTGACTAAGAAGGATACATGCTTCCCTTTTCATTTTCATGTTTTAAACTTGTTTAAATCTTGGTCAAACCTAGGATTTGACCAAGATACAAATGGGCACAAAAAAAATAAAAAATAAAAGCACATATTGTTCTTATGTCATATCGTAAGCATTCAAGTTGATAAAGATGGTCTAGATATATATATCCAAACCAAACAAATCATGTATGGATCTATACCCCTGTCGATCTTATGAAGTCTAGCATGAAGAAAGGTCGTTTTGGGTTTCAAACATGGAAATTTCAAGATGAACATCCCAAAAGATTCATTTTAGAGCGACTAAGAAGGATACATGATTCCCTTTTCATTTTCATGTTCTATACTTGTTTAAATCTTGGTCAAACCTAGGATTTGACCAAGATTCAAATGTGCATAAAATAAAAAAATAGAAAAATGAAAAACCAAAGCGCAGATAGTCTTCTTATGTCATATAGTAAGCATTAAAGTTGATAAACAAGGTCTAGACATATTCAAACAAGAAAAATCATGTCTCTACCCCCTAACCCTAAACTTTGTCTTAATTATGTTGTCAAGCATGAAGAGAAGTGGTTTTGGGTTTCAAACATGGAAATTTCCAAAACCTCCCAAAAACTTCATTTTAGAGTGACTAAGAAGGATACATGCTTCCCTTTTCATTTTCATTTTTTAAACTTGTTTAAATCTTGGTCAAACCTAGGATTTGACCAAGATAGAAATGGGCACAAAAAAAAAGCACATAGTGTTCTTATGTCATATCGTAAGCATTCAAGTTGATAAACTTGGTCTAGATATATATATCCAAACCAAACAAATCATGTATGGATCTATACCCCTGTCGATCTTATGAAGTCTAGCATGAAGAAAGGTCGTTTTGGGTTTCAAACATGGAAATTTCAAGATGAACATCCCAAAAGATTCATTTTAGAGCGACTAAGAAGGATACAGGCTTCCCTTTTCATTTTCATGTTCTATACTTGTTTAAATCTTGGTCAAACCTAGGATTTGACGAAGATTCAAATGTGCATAAAATAAAAAAAAATAGAAAAATGAAAAACCAAAGCGCACATAGTCTTCTTATGTCATATAGTAAGCATTAAAGTTGATAAACAAGGTCTAGACATATTCAAACAAGAAAAATCATGTATCTAGCCCCTAACCCTAAACTCTGTCTTATGTAGTCAAGCATGAAGAGAAGTGGTTTTGGGTTTCAAACATGGAAATTTCAAAAACCTCCCAAAAACTTCATTTTAGAGTGACTAAGAAGGATACATGCTTCCCTTTTCATTTTCATGTTTTAAACTTGTTTAAATCTTGGTCAAACCTAGGATTTGACCAAGATACAAATGGGCACAAAAAAAATAAAAAATAAAAGCACATATTGTTCTTATGTCATATCGTAAGCATTCATGTTGATAAAGATGGTCTAGATATATATATCCAAACCAAACAAATCATGTATGGATCTATACCCCTGTCGATCTTATGAAGTCTAGCATGAAGAAAGGTCGTTTTGGGTTTCAAACATGGAAATTTCAAGATGAACATCCCAAAAGATTCATTTTAGAGCGACTAAGAAGGATACATGCTTCCCTTTTCATTTTCATGTTCTATACTTGTTTAAATCTTGGTCAAACCTAGGATTTGACCAAGATTCAAATGTGCATAAAATAAAAAAAATAGAAAAATGAAAAACCAAAGCGCAGATAGTCTTCTTATGTCATATAGTAAGCATTAATTTGATAAACAAGGTCTAGACATATTCAAACAAGAAAAATCATGTATCTACCCCCTAACCCTAAACTTTGTCTTAATTATGTTGTCAAGCATGAAGAGAAGTGGTTTTGGGTTTCAAACATGGAAATTTCCAAAACCTCCCAAAAACTTCATTTTAGAGTGACTAAGAAGGATACATGCTTCCCTTTTCATTTTCATGTTTTAAACTTGTTTAAATCTTGGTCAAACCTAGGATTTGACCAAGATACAAATGGGCACAAAAAAAATAAAAAATAAAAGCACATATTGTTCTTATGTCATATCGTAAGCATTCAAGTTGATAAAGATGGTCTAGATATATATATCCAAACCAAACAAATCATGTATGGATCTATACCCCTGTCGATCTTATGAAGTCTAGCATGAAGAAAGGTCGTTTTGGGTTTCAAACATGGAAATTTCAAGATGAACATCCCAAAAGATTCATTTTAGAGCGACTAAGAAGGATACATGCTTCCCTTTTCATTTTCATGTTCTATACTTGTTTAAATCTTGGTCAAACCTAGGATTTGACCAAGATTCAAATGTGCATAAAATAAAAAAATAGAAAAATGAAAAACCAAAGCGCAGATAGTCTTCTTATGTCATATAGTAAGCATTAAAGTTGATAAACAAGGTCTAGACATATTCAAACAAGAAAAATCATGTCTCTACCCCCTAACCCTAAACTTTGTCTTAATTATGTTGTCAAGCATGAAGAGAAGTGGTTTTGGGTTTCAAACATGGAAATTTCCAAAACCTCCCAAAAACTTCATTTTAGAGTGACTAAGAAGGATACATGCTTCCCTTTTCATTTTCATTTTTTAAACTTGTTTAAATCTTGGTCAAACCTAGGATTTGACCAAGATAGAAATGGGCACAAAAAAAAAGCACATAGTGTTCTTATGTCATATCGTAAGCATTCAAGTTGATAAACTTGGTCTAGATATATATATCCAAACCAAACAAATCATGTATGGATCTATACCCTGTCGATCTTATGAAGTCTAGCATGAAGAAAGGTCGTTTTGGGTTTCAAACATGGAAATTTCAAGATGAACATCCCAAAAGATTCATTTTAGAGCGACTAAGAAGGATACAGGCTTCCCTTTTCATTTTCATGTTCTATACTTGTTTAAATCTTGGTCAAACCTAGGATTTGACGAAGATTCAAATGTGCATAAAATAAAAAAATAGAAAAATGAAAAACCAAAGCGCACATAGTCTTCTTATGTCATATAGTAAGCATTAAAGTTGATAAACAAGGTCTAGACATATTCAAACAAGAAAAATCATGTATCTAGCCCCTAACCCTAAACTCTGTCTTATGTAGTCAAGCATGAAGAGAAGTGGTTTTGGGTTTCAAACATGGAAATTTCAAAAACCTCCCAAAAACTTCATTTTAGAGTGACTAAGAAGGATACATGCTTCCCTTTTCATTTTCATGTTTTAAACTTGTTTAAATCTTGGTCAAACCTAGGATTTGACCAAGATACAAATGGGCACAAAAAAAATAAAAAATAAAAGCACATATTGTTCTTATGTCATATCGTAAGCATTCATGTTGATAAAGATGGTCTAGATATATATATCCAAACCAAACAAATCATGTATGGATCTATACCCCTGTCGATCTTATGAAGTCTAGCATGAAGAAAGGTCGTTTTGGGTTTCAAACATGGAAATTTCAAGATGAACATCCCAAAAGATTCATTTTAGAGCGACTAAGAAGGATACATGCTTCCCTTTTCATTTTCATGTTCTATACTTGTTTAAATCTTGGTCAAACCTAGGATTTGACCAAGATTCAAATGTGCATAAAATAAAAAAAATAAAAAAATGAAAAACCAAAGCGCAGATAGTATTCTTATGTCATATAGTAAGCATTAATTTGATAAACAAGGTCTAGACATATTCAAACAAGGAAAATCTTGTATCTACCCCCTAACCCTAAACTTTGTCTTAATTATGTTGTCAAGCATGAAGAGAAGTGGTTTTGGGTTTCAAACATGGAAATTTCCAAAACCTCCCAAAAACTTCATTTTAGAGTGACTAAGAAGGATACATGCTTCCCTTTTCATTTTCATGTTTTAAACTTGTTTAAATCTTGGTCAAACCTAGGATTTGACCAAGATACAAATGGGCACAAAAAAAATAAAAAATAAAAGCACATATTGTTCTTATGTCATATCGTAAGCATTCAAGTTGATAAAGATGGTCTAGATATATATATCCAAACCAAACAAATCATGTATGGATCTATACCCCTGTCGATCTTATGAAGTCTAGCATGAAGAAAGGTCGTTTTGGGTTTCAAACATGGAAATTTCAAGATGAACATCCCAAAAGATTCATTTTAGAGCGACTAAGAAGGATACATGCTTCCCTTTTCATTTTCATGTTCTATACTTGTTTAAATCTTGGTCAAACCTAGGATTTGACCAAGATTCAAATGTGCATAAAATAAAAAAATAGAAAAATGAAAAACCAAAGCGCAGATAGTCTTCTTATGTCATATAGTAAGCATTAAAGTTGATAAACAAGGTCTAGACATATTCAAACAAGAAAAATCATGTATCTACCCCCTAACCCTAAACTTTGTCTTAATTATGTTGTCAAGCATGAAGAGAAGTGGTTTTGGGTTTCAAACATGGAAATTTCCAAAACCTCCCAAAAACTTCATTTTAGAGTGACTAAGAAGGATACATGCTTCCCTTTTCATTTTCATTTTTTAAACTTGTTTAAATCTTGGTCAAACCTAGGATTTGACCAAGATAGAAATGGGCACAAAAAAAAAGCACATAGTGTTCTTATGTCATATCGTAAGCATTCAAGTTGATAAACATGGTCTAGATATATATATCCAAACCAAACAAATCATGTATGGATCTATACCCCTGTCGATCTTATGAAGTCTAGCATGAAGAAAGGTCGTTTTGGGTTTCAAACATGGAAATTTCAAGATGAACATCCCAAAAGATTCATTTTAGAGCGACTAAGAAGGATACAGGCTTCCCTTTTCATTTTCATGTTCTATACTTGTTTAAATCTTGGTCAAACCTAGGATTTGACGAAGATTCAAATGTGCATAAAATAAAAAAAAATAGAAAAATGAAAAACCAAAGCGCACATAGTCTTCTTATGTCATATAGTAAGCATTAAAGTTGATAAACAAGGTCTAGACATATTCAAACAAGAAAAATCATGTATCTAGCCCCTAACCCTAAACTCTGTCTTATGTAGTCAAGCATGAAGAGAAGTGGTTTTGGGTTTCAAACATGGAAATTTCAAAAACCTCCCAAAAACTTCATTTTAGAGTGACTAAGAAGGATACATGCTTCCCTTTTCATTTTCATGTTTTAAACTTGTTTAAATCTTTTTTCAAACCTAGGATTTGACCAAGATACAAATGGGCACAAAAAAAAATAAAAAATAAAAGCACATATTGTTCTTATGTCATATCGTAAGCATTCATGTTGATAAAGATGGTCTAGATATATATATCCAAACCAAACAAATCATGTATGGATCTATACCCCTGTCGATCTTTTGAAGTCTAGCATGAAGAAAGGTCGTTTTGGGTTTCAAACATGGAAATTTCAAGATGAACATCCCAAAAGATTCATTTTAGAGCGACTAAGAAGGATACAGGCTTCCCTTTTCATTTTCATGTTCTATACTTGTTTAAATCTTGGTCAAACCTAGGATTTGACCAAGATTCAAATGTGCATAAAATAAAAAAAATAGAAAAATGAAAAACCAAAGCGCACATAGTCTTCTTATGTCATATAGTAAGCATTAAAGTTGATAAACAAGGTCTAGACATATTCAAACAAGAAAAATCATGTATCTAGCCCCTAACCCTAAACTCTGTCTTATGTAGTCAAGCATGAAGAGAGTGGTTTTGGGTTTCAAACATGGAAATTTCAAAAACCACCCAAAAACTTCATTTTAGAGTGACTAAGAAGGATACATGCTTCCCTTTTCATTTTCATGTTTTAAACTTGTTTAAATCTTGGTCAAACCTAGGATTTGACCAAGATACAAATGGGCACAAAAAAAATAAAAAATAAAAGCACATATTGTTCTTATGTCATATCGTAAGCATTCATGTTGATAAAGATGGTCTAGATATATATATCCAAACCAAACAAATCATGTATGGATCTATACCCCTGTCGATCTTATGAAGTCTAGCATGAAGAAAGGTCGTTTTGGGTTTCAAACATGGAAATTTCAAGATGAACATCCCAAAAGATTCATTTTAGAGCGACTAAGAAGGATACATGCTTCCCTTTTCATTTTCATGTTCTATACTTGTTTAAATCTTGGTCAAACCTAGGATCTGACCAAGATTCAAATGTGCATAAAATAAAAAAAATAGAAAAATGAAAAACCAAAGCGCAGATAGTCTTCTTATGTCATATAGTAAGCATTAAAGTTGATAAACAAGGTCTAGACATATTCAAACAAGAAAAATCATGTATCTACCCCCTAACCCTAAACTTTGTCTTAATTATGTTGTCAAGCATGAAGAGAAGTGGTTTTGGGTTTCAAACATGGAAATTTCCAAAACCTCCCAAAAACTTCATTTTAGAGTGACTAAGAAGGATACATGCTTCCCTTTTCATTTTCATGTTTTAAACTTGTTTAAATCTTGGTCAAACCTAGGATTTGACCAAGATAGAAATGGGCACAAAAAAAAGCACATAGTGTTCTTATGTCATATCGTAAGCATTCAAGTTGATAAACATGGTCTAGATATATATATCCAAACCAAACAAATCATGTATGGATCTATACCCCTGTCGATCTTATGAAGTCTAGCATGAAGAAAGGTCGTTTTGGGTTTCAAACATGGATATTTCAAGATGAACATCCCAAAAGATTCATTTTAGAGCGACTAAGAAGGATACAGGCTTCCCTTTTCATTTTCATGTTCTATACTTGTTTAAATCTTGGTCAAACCTAGGATTTGACCAAGATTCAAATGTGCATAAAATAAAAAAATAAAAAATGAAAAACCAAAGCGCACATAGTCTTCTTATGTCATATAGTAAGCATTAAAGTTGATAAACAAGGTCTAGACATATTCAAACAAGAAAAATCATGTATCTAGCCCCTAACCCTAAACTCTGTCTTATGTAGTCAAGCATGAAGAGAAGTGGTTTTGGGTTTCAAACATGGAAATTTCAAAAACCTCCCAAAAACTTCATTTTAGAGTGACTAAGAAGGATACATGCTTCCCTTTTCATTTTCATGTTTTAAACTTGTTTAAATCTTGGTCAAACCTAGGATTTGACCAAGATACAAATGGGCACAAAAAAAATAAAAAATAAAAGCACATATTGTTCTTATGTCATATCGTAAGCATTCAAGCTGATAAAGATGGTCTAGATATATATATCCAAACCAAACAAATCATGTATGGATCTATACCCCTGTCGATCTTATGAAGTCTAGCATGAAGAAAGGTCGTTTTGGGTTTCAAACATGGAAATTTCAAGATGAACATCCCAAAAGATTCATTTTAGAGCGACTAAGAAGGATACATGCTTCCCTTTTCATTTTCATGTTCTATACTTGTTTAAATCTTGGTCAAACCTAGGATTTGACCAAGATTCAAATGTGCATAAAATAAAAAAAATAGAAAAATGAAAAACCAAAGCGCAGATAGTCTTCTTATGTCATATAGTAAGCATTAAAGTTGATAAACAAGGTCTAGACATATTCAAACAAGAAAAATCATGTATCTACCCCCTAACCCTAAACTTTGTCTTAATTATGTTGTCAAGCATGAAGAGAAGTGGTTTTGGGTTTCAAACATGGAAATTTCCAAAACCTCCCAAAAACTTCATTTTAGAGTGACTAAGAAGGATACATGCTTCCCTTTTCATTTTCATGTTTTAAACTTGTTTAAATCTTGGTCAAACCTAGGATTTGACCAAGATAGAAATGGGCACAAAAAAAAGCACATAGTGTACTTATGTCATATCGTAAGCATTCAAGTTGATAAACATGGTCTAGATATATATATCCAAACCAAACAAATCATGTATGGATCTATACCCCTGTCGATCTTATGAAGTCTAGCATGAAGAAAGGTCGTTTTGGGTTTCAAACATGGAAATTTCAAGATGAACATCCCAAAAGATTCATTTTAGAGCGACTAAGAAGGATACAGGCTTCCCTTTTCATTTTCATGTTCTATACTTGTTTAAATCTTGGTCAAACCTAGGATTTGACGAAGATTCAAATGTGCATAAAATAAAAAAAAATAGAAAAATGAAAAACCAAAGCGCACATAGTCTTCTTATGTCATATAGTAAGCATTAAAGTTGATAAACAAGGTCTAGACATATTCAAACAAGAAAAATCATGTATCTAGCCCCTAACCCTAAACTCTGTCTTATGTAGTCAAGCATGAAGAGAAGTGGTTTTGGGTTTCAAACATGGAAATTTCAAAAACCTCCCAAAAACTTCATTTTAGAGTGACTAAGAAGGATACATGCTTCCCTTTTCATTTTCATGTTTTAAACTTGTTTAAATCTTGGTCAAACCTAGGATTTGACCAAGATACAAATGGGCACAAAAAAAGCACATAGTGTTCTTATGTCATATCGTAAGCATTCAAGTTAATAAACATGGTCTAGATATATATATCCAAACCAAACAAATCATGTATGGATCTATACCCCTGTCGATCTTATGAAGTCTAGCATGAAGAAAGGTCGTTTTGGGTTTCAAACATGGAAATTTCAAGATGAACATCCCAAAAGATTCATTTTAGAGCGACTAAGAAGGATACATGCTTCCCTTTTCATTTTCATGTTCTATACTTGTTTAAATCTTGGTCAAACCTAGGATTTGACCAAGATTCAAATGTGCATAAAATAAAAAAAATAAAAAAATGAAAAACCAAAGCGCACATAGTCTTCTTATATCATATAGTAAGCATTAAAGTTGATAAACAGGGTCTAGACATATTCAAACAAGAAAAATCATGTATCTACCCCCTAACCCTAAACTTTGTCTTAATTATGTAGTCAAGCATGAAGAGAAGTGGTTTTGGGTTTCAAACATGGAAATTTCAAAAACCTCCCAAAAAGTTCATTTTAGAGTGACTAAGAAGGATACATGCTTCCCTTTACATTTTCATGTTTTAAACTTGTTTAAATCTTGGTCAAACCTAGGATTTGACCAAGATACAAATGGGCACAAAAAAAGCACATAGTGTTCTTATGTCATATCGTAAGCATTCAAGTTAATAAACATGGTCTAGATATATATATCCAAACCAAACAAATCATGTATGGATCTATACCCCTGTCGATCTTATGAAGTCTAGCATGAAGAAAGGTCGTTTTGGGTTTCAAACATGGAAATTTCAAGATGAACATCCCAAAAGATTCATTTTAGAGCGACTAAGAAGGATACAGGCTTCCCTTTTCATTTTCATGTTCTATACTTGTTTAAATCTTGGTCAAACCTAGGATTTGACCAAGATTCAAATGTGCATAAAATAAAAAAAATAGAAAAATGAAAAACCAAAGCGCACATAGTCTTCTTATGTCATATAGTAAGCATTAAAGTTGATAAACAAGGTCTAGACATATTCAAACAAGAAAAATCATGTATCTAGCCCCTAACCCTAAACTCTGTCTTATGTAGTCAAGCATGAAGAGAAGTGGTTTTGGGTTTCAAACATGGAAATTTCAAAAACCTCCCAAAAACTTCATTTTAGAGTGACTAAGAAGGATACATGCTTCCCTTTTCATTTTCATGTTTTAAACTTGTTTAAATCTTGGTCAAACCTAGGATTTGACCAAGATACAAATGGGCACAAAAAAAATAAAAAATAAAAGCACATATTGTTCTTATGTCATATCGTAAGCATTCAAGTTGATAAAGATGGTCTAGATATATATATCCAAACCAAACAAATCATGTATGGATCTATACCCCTGTCGATCTTATGAAGTCTAGCATGAAGAAAGGTCGTTTTTGGGTTTCAAACATGGAAATTTCAAGATGAACATCCCAAAAGATTCATTTTAGAGCGACTAAGAAGGATACATGCTTCCCTTTTCATTTTCAGGTTCTATACTTGTTTAAATCTTGGTCAAACCTAGGATTTGACCAAGATTCAAATGTGCATAAAATAAAAAAAATAGAAAAATGAAAAACCAAAGCGCACATAGTCTTCTTATGTCATATAGTAAGCATTAAAGTTGATAAACAAGGTCTAGACATAATCAAACAAGAAAAATCATGTATCTACCCCCTAACCCTAAACTTTGTCTTAATTATGTAGTCAAGCATGAAGAGAAGTGGTTTTGGGTTTCAAACATGGAAATTTCAAAAACCTCCCAAAAACTTCATTTTAGAGTGACTAAGAAGGATACATGCTTCCCTTTTCATTTTCATGTTTTAAACTTGTTTAAATCTTGGTCAAACCTAGGATTTGACCAAGATACAAATGGGCACAAAAAAAGCACATAGTGTTCTTATGTCATATCGTAAGCATTCAAGTTAATAAACATGGTCTAGATATATATATCCAAACCAAACAAATCATGTATGGATCTATACCCCTGTCGATCTTATGAAGTCTAGCATGAAGAAAGGTCGTTTTGGGTTTCAAACATGGAAATTTCAAGATGAACATCCCAAAAGATTCATTTTAGAGCGACTAAGAAGGATACATGCTTCCCTTTTCATTTTCATGTTCTATACTTGTTTAAATCTTGGTCAAACCTAGGATTTGACCAAGATTCAAATGTGCATAAAATAAAAAAAATAAAAAAATGAAAAACCAAAGCGCACATAGTCTTCTTATGTCATATAGTAAGCATTAAAGTTGATAAACAGGGTCTAGACATATTCAAACAAGAAAAATCATGTATCTACCCCCTAACCCTAAACTTTGTCTTAATTATGTAGTCAAGCATGAAGAGAAGTGGTTTTGGGTTTCAAACATGGAAATTTCAAAAACCTCCCAAAAAGTTCATTTTAGAGTGACTAAGAAGGATACATGCTTCCCTTTTCATTTTCATGTTTTAAACTTGTTTAAATCTTGGTCAAACCTAGGATTTGACCAAGATACAAATGGGCACAAAAAAAGCACATAGTGTTCTTATGTCATATCGTAAGCATTCAAGTTAATAAACATGGTCTAGATATATATATCCAAACCAAACAAATCATGTATGGATCTATACCCCTGTCGATCTTATGAAGTCTAGCATGAAGAAAGGTCGTTTTGGGTTTCAAACATGGAAATTTCAAGATGAACATCCCAAAAGATTCATTTTAGAGCGACTAAGAAGGATACAGGCTTCCCTTTTCATTTTCATGTTCTATACTTGTTTAAATCTTGGTCAAACCTAGGATTTGACCAAGATTCAAATGTGCATAAAATAAAAAAAATAGAAAAATGAAAAACCAAAGCGCACATAGTCTTCTTATGTCATATAGTAAGCATTAAAGTTGATAAACAAGGTCTAGACATATTCAAACAAGAAAAATCATGTATCTAGCCCCTAACCCTAAACTCTGTCTTATGTAGTCAAGCATGAAGAGAAGTGGTTTTGGGTTTCAAACATGGAAATTTCAAAAACCTCCCAAAAACTTCATTTTAGAGTGACTAAGAAGGATACATGCTTCCCTTTTCATTTTCATGTTTTAAACTTGTTTAAATCTTGGTCAAACCTAGGATTTGACCAAGATACAAATGGGCACAAAAAAATAAAAAATAAAAGCACATATTGTTCTTATGTCATATCGTAAGCATTCAAGTTGATAAAGATGGTCTAGATATATATATCCAAACCAAACAAATCATGTATGGATCTATACCCCTGTCGATCTTATGAAGTCTAGCATGAAGAAAGGTCGTTTTGGGTTTCAAACATGGAAATTTCAAGATGAACATCCCAAAAGATTCATTTTAGAGCGACTAAGAAGGATACATGCTTCCCTTTTCATTTTCAGGTTCTATACTTGTTTAAATCTTGGTCAAACCTAGGATTTGACCAAGATTCAAATGTGCATAAAATAAAAAAAATAGAAAAATGAAAAACCAAAGCGCACATAGTCTTCTTATGTCATATAGTAAGCATTAAAGTTGATAAACAAGGTCTAGACATAATCAAACAAGAAAAATCATGTATCTACCCCCTAACCCTAAACTTTGTCTTAATTATGTAGTCAAGCATGAAGAGAAGTGGTTTTGGGTTTCAAACATGGAAATTTCAAAAACCTCCCAAAAACTTCATTTTAGAGTGACTAAGAAGGATACATGCTTCCCTTTTCATTTTCATGTTTTAAACTTGTTTAAATCTTGGTCAAACCTAGGATTTGACCAAGATACAAATGGGCACAAAAAAAGCACATAGTGTTCTTATGTCATATCGTAAGCATTCAAGTTGATAAACATGGTCTAGATATATATATCCAAACCAAACAAATCATGTATGGATCTATACCCCTGTCGATCTTATGAAGTCTAGCATGAAGAAAGGTCGTTTTGGGTTTCAAACATGGAAATTTCAAGATGAACATCCCAAAAGATTCATTTTAGAGCGACTAAGAAGGATACAGGCTTCCATTTTCATTTTCATGTTCTATACTTGTTTAAATCTTGGTCAAACCTAGGATTTGACCAAGATTCAAATGTGCATAAAATAAAAAAAATAGAAAAATGAAAAACCAAAGCGCACATAGTCTTCTTATGTCATATAGTAAGCATTAAAGTTGATAAACAAGGTCTAGACATATTCAAACAAGAAAAATCATGTATCTAGCCCCTAACCCTAAACTCTGTCTTATGTAGTCAAGCATGAAGAGAAGTGGTTTTGGGTTTCAAACATGGAAATTTCAAAAACCTCCCTAAAACTTCATTTTAGAGTGACTAAGAAGGATACATGCTTCCCTTTTCATTTTCATGTTTTAAACTTGTTTAAATCTTGGTCAAACCTAGGATTTGACCAAGATACAAATGGGCACAAAAAAAATAAAAAATAAAAGCACATATTGTTCTTATGTCATATCGTAAGCATTCAAGTTGATAAACCTCCCAAAAACTTCATTTTAGAGTGACTAAGAAGGATACATGCTTCCCTTTTCATTTTCATGTTTTAAACTTGTTTAAATCTTGGTCAAACCTAGGATTTTACCAAGATACAAATGGCCGCAAAAAAATCAAAAAAATAAAAAACAAAAGCACATAGTCTTCTTATGTTATATCGTAAGCATTCAAGTTGATAAACAAGGTCTAGATATATCCAAACCAGACAAATCATGTATCGATCTACCCCCTGTCGATCCTATGAAGTCTAGCATGAAGAAAGGTCATTTTGGGTTTCAAACATGGAAATTTCAAGAACATCCCAAAAGCTTCATTTTAGAGCGACTAAGAAGGATACATGCTTCACTTTTCATTTTCATGTTCTATACTTGTTTAAATCTTGGTCAAACCTAGGATTTGACCAAAGATTCAAATGTGCATCAAAATTCCAAAAAAAAATCAGAAAAATGAAAAACCAAAGCACATGGTTTTCTTATGTCATATTGTAATCATTCAAGTTGATAAACAAGGTCTAGATATATCCAAACCAGACAAATCATGTATCGATCTACCCCCTGTCGATCTTATGAAGTCTAGCATGAAGAAAGGTCGTTTTGGGTTTCAAACATGGAAATTTCAAGAACATCCCAAAAGCTTCATTTTAGAGCGACTAAGAAGGATACAGGCTTCCCTTTTCATTTTCATGTTCTATACTTGTTTAAATCTTGGTCAAACCTAGGATTTCACCAACATTCAAATGTGCATAAAATAAAAAAAATAAAAAAATGAAAAACCAAAGCGCACATAGTCTTCTTATGTCGTATAGTAAGCATTAAAGCTGATAAAAAAGGTCTAGACATATTCAAACAAGAAAAATCATGTATCTACCCCCTAACCCTAAACTTTGTCTTATGTAGTCAAGCATGAAGAGATGTGGTTTTGGGTTTCAAACATGGAAATTTCAAAAACCTCCCAAAAACTTCATTTTAGAGTGACTAAGAAGGATACATGCTTCCCTTTTCATTTTCATGTTTTAAACTTGTTTAAATCTTGGTCAAACCTAGGATTTGACCAAGATACAAATGGGCACAAAAAAATAAAAAATAAAAGCACATAGTGTTCTTATGTCATATCGTAAGCATTCAAGTTGATAAACATGGTCTAGATATATATATATCCAAACCAAACAAATCATGTATGGATCTATACCCTTGTCGATCTTATGAAGTCTAGCATGAAGAAAGGTCGTCTTGGGTTTCAAACATGGAAATTTCAAGATGAACATCCCAAAAGATTCATTTTAGAGCGACTAAGAAGGATACAGGCTTCCCTTTTCATTTTCATGTTCTATACTTGTTTAAATCTTGGTCAAACCTAGGATTTGACCAAGATTCAAATGTGCATAAAATAAAATAAAATAGAAAAATGAAAAACCAAAGCGCACATAGTCTTCTTATGTCATATAGTAAGCATTAAAGTTGGTAAACAAGGTCTAGAAATATTCAAACAAGAAAAATCATGTATCTACCCCCTAACCCTAAACTTTGTCTTATGTAGTCAAGCATGAAGAGAAGTGGTTTTGGGTTTCAAACATGGAAATTTCAAAAACCTCCCAAAAACTTCATTTTAGAGTGACTAAGAAGGATACATGCTTCCCTTTTCATTTTCATGTTTTAAACTTGTTTAAATCTTGGTCGAACCTAGGATTTGACCAAGATACAAATGGGCACAAAAAAAAATACTCCCTCTGATTCATATTAATTGACTTCAATATGGATGTATCTAGAACTAAAATGTGTCTAGATACATCCATATTAGAGTGAATTAATATGAACCGGAGGGAGTAAAAAATAAAAGCACATAGTCTTCTTATGTCATATTGTAAGCATTCAAGTTGATAAACATGGTCTAGATATATATATCCAAACCAAACAAATGATGTATGGATCTATACCCCTGTCGATCTTATGAAGTCTAGCATGAAGAAAGGTCGTTTTGGGTTTCAAACATGGAAATTTCAAGATGAACAACCCAAAAGATTCATTTTAGAGCGACTAAGAAGGATACGGGCTTCCCTTTTCATTTTCATGTTCTATACTTGTTTAAATCTTGGTCAAACCTAGGATTTGACCAAGATTCAAATGTGCATCAAAATTCCAAAAAAAATCAGAAAAATGAAAAACGAAAGCACATGGTTTTCTTATGTCATATAGTAAGCATTAAAGTTGATAAACAAGGTCTAGACATATTCAAACAAGAAAAATCATGTATCTACCCCCTAACCCTAAACTTTGTCTTATGTAGTCAAGCATGAAGAGAAGTGGTTTTGGGTTTCAAATATGGAAATTTCAAAAACCTATCAAAAGCTTCATTTTAGAGTGACTGACTAACAAGGATCCATGCTTACCTTTTCATTTTCATATTTTAAACTTGTTTAAATCTTGGTCAAGCCTAGGATTTGACCAAGATTTAAATGGGCATAAAATTAAAAAAAATCAGAAAAATGAAAAACCTCCTAAAAGCTTCATTTTAATTAGACTGACTGGTTAATTAAGAAGGATCCAAACTTAATTACCTTTTCATTTTCACATGTTAAACTTGTTTAAATCTTGCACAAACCTAGGATTTGACCAAGATTCAAATGGGCACAAAAGTTCAGACAAAAAATCTAAAGAAGGAAAAACCAAACCACATAGCCTTCTTATGTCATATAGTAAGCATTCAAGTTGATAAACAAGGTTTAGACATATTCAAGCCAGACAAATCATGTATCTCCCCCTAACCCTAAACTCGGTCTTATGAAGTCTAGCATGAAGAGAAGTTGTTTTGGGTTTCAAACGTTTAAGCCAAAAGCCCCATTTCAAATATTTCAAACTTATTCAAATTTGGTTCAAATTTGAAAGACATACAAGTTATAGCACACATAGTGCATACATGTTCACACATACTGCACTAGACGCTAACTCTATAGTTTGTGGCCATTGGATGAGGTCGAAACAATTCTTGGATTAGAAATGGGGTTGTTCGAACCCTGTAGTTGGATTTTTTTGAACCTTGATTTGTAGAACTGGGCAAAACCCTAGTTTAACCTATTTAATTATAGATTCATAGGTCGATTTTCTACCTTTTTATTATTACTATGCAGCACATGTGTGTTTGCCCGTCGAGTGAAACTCGGAGGAAGAGGGATCACTCGGAAGGAGAGAAGAAGGGAGAGAATTATGGTGACTCCCCTTTTTTGGGTGATGATGTTGACTGTTGTGCAGGGTTTGTCAGTGAGCAGGAGGTGCGAGCGAGCGAGCGAGTCGAGCGAGGCCGAGAATGAGAGAGATTATTTTTTGTGTGAGAGGGACAACCGACGGATCCAGAAGGACCCACAGACTCCCAATACGCATCCTGATTCCTGATGCGTCTTCTCTTGACAAAGAAAATGGCTGGGAGTTTGCGTACCTATTGCACGTGACTTGTGCTCACTGACGTGTGGGACCTCATGCATGGGCACCACACGTAAGTGACAGACCTGTTGGTGTAAAAACTCGGTTGATTATTATAGTGCATTAGAACAAAGTTTCCTATGGATTCAAGGGTAGGAAATCCAAGTTAACTCATTTACATGACATTATTTTTTCCATGAAGCAAAGTTAACACACCTATCAATTGGTACATTTTGGAGTGACTAAGAAGGATCCATGCTTACTTATTCGTTTCCACGTGTAAAACTTGTCTAAATCTTGGTCAAACCAAATTGGCAGAAAATTCAAAAGAAAAACAGAAAAATGAAAAACCAAAGGTCCTCTTATGTCATATAGTAAGCATTAAAGTTGATAAACAAGGTCTAGACATATTCAAACAAGAAAAATCATGTATGTACCCCCTAACCCTAAACTTTGTCTTATGTAGTCAAGCATGAAGAGTTGTGGTTTTGGGTTTCAAACATGGAAATTTCAAAAACCTCCCAAAAACTTCATTTTAGAGTGACTAAGAAGGATACATGCTTCCCTTTTCATTTTCATGTTTTAAACTTGTTTAAATCTTGGTCAAACCTAGGATTTGACCAAGATACAAATGGCTACAAAAAAATAAAAAAATAAAAAACAAAAGCACATAGTCTTCTTATGTTATATCGTAAGCATTCAAGTTGATAAACAAGGTCTAGGTATATCCAAACCAGACAAATCATTTATCGATCTACCCCCTGTCGATCTTATGAAGTCTAGCATGAAGAAAGGTCATTTTGGGTTTCAAACATGAAAATTTCAAAAATATCCCAAAACCTTCATTTTAGAGCGACTAAGAAGGATACATGCTTTGCTTTTCATTTTCATGTTCTATACTTGTTTAAATCTTGGTCAAACCTAGGATTTGACCAAGATTCAAATGAGCATCAAAATTCCAAAAAAAAATCAGAAAAATGAAAAACCAAAGCACATGGTTTTCTTATGTCATATCGTAAGCATTCAAGTTGATAAACAAGGTATAGATATATCCAAACCAGACAAATCATGTATCGATCTACCCCCTATCGATCTTATGAATTCTAGCATGAAGAAAGGTCGTTTTGGGTTTAAAACATAGAAATTTCAAGAACATCCCAAAAGCTTCATTTTAGAGCGACTAAGAAGGATACAGGCTTACCTTTCCATTTTCATGTGTTAAACTTGTTTAAATCTTGGTCAAATCTAGGACTTGACCAAGATTTAAATGGGCATAAAATAAAAAAATAGAAAAATGAAAAACCAAAGCGCACATAGTCTTCTTATGTCATATATATAGTAAGCATTAAAGTTGGTAATTAAACAAGGTCTAGACATATTCAAACTAGACAAATCATGTATCTACCACCTAACCCCTAAACTCTGTCTTATGAAGTCAAGCATGAAGAGAGAAGTGGTTTTGGGTTTCAAACATGGAAATTTCAAAAACCTCCCAAAAACTTCATTTTAGGGTGACTAAGAAGGATACAGGCTTCCCTTTTCATTTTCATGTTCTATACTTGTTTAAATCTTGGTCAAACCTAGGATTTGACCAAGATTCAAATGTGCATCAAAATTTTAAAAAAATAAGAAAAATGAAAAACCAAAGCACATAGTTTTCTTATGTCATATAATAAGCATTAAAGTTGATAAACAAGGTCTAGACATATTCAAATAAGACAAATCATGTATCTACCCCTAACCCTAAACTCTGTCTTATGAAGTCAAGCATGAAGAGAAGTGGTTTTTGTTTTCAAACATGGAAATTTCAAAAACCTCCCAAAAGCTTCATTTTAAAGTGACTAAGAAGGATCCAGCCTTACCTTTTCATGTTCATGTTTTAAACTTGTTTAAATCTTGGTCAAACCTAGGATTTGACCAATATTCAAATGGGCATAAAATAAATAAAATAAATAAAATTAAAAACCAAATCACATAGTCTTCTTATGTCATATCGTAAACATTCAAGTTCATAAACAAAATCTAGACATATTCAAACCAGACAAATCATGTACCCCGTAACCCTAAACTCTGTCTTAATTATATATGAAGTCAAGCATGAAGCAGAGAAGTGTGGTTTTGGGTTTCAAACATGGAAATTTCAAAAACCTCCCAAAAGCTTCATTTTAATTAGACTGACTGGTTAATTAAGAAGGATCCATGATTAATTACCTTTTCATTGTCATGTTTAAACTTATTTAAATCTTGGTCAAACCTAGGATTTGACCAAGATTCAAATGGGCATAAAAACCAAAGCACATAGCCTTCTTATGTCATATAGTAATTATTCAAATTGATAAACATGGTCTAGAGATATTCAAACCAGAAAAATCATGTATCTACCCCTAACCCTAAACTCTGTCTTATGAAGTCAAGCATGAATAGAAGTGGTTTTGGGTTTCAAACATGGTAAATTCAAGAACCTACCAAAAGCTTCATTTTAGAGTTTCTAATAGAAGGATCCAGACTTACCTTTTCATTTTCACATGTTAAACTTGTTTAAATCTTGCTCAAACCTAGGATTTACCAAGATTCAAATGGGCATAGAAATAAAAAAATGAAATACCAATGCACGTAGTCCTCTTATGTCATATAGTAAGCATTCAAGTTGATAAACAAGGTCTAGACATATTCAAACCAGACAAATCATGTATCTACCCACTATCGACCCTAAACTTCGTCTTATATATGAAGTCAAGGATGAAGAGAAGTGGTTTTGGGTTTCAAACATGGAAATTTCAAAAACCTCCCAAAAGCTTCATTTTAGCGCGACTAAAGGATCGTTGCTTATCTTTTCATTTTCATGTTTTAAACTTATTTAAATCTTGGTCAAACCTAGGATTTGACCAAGATTCAAATGGGCATAAAAATTCAGACAAAAAATCTAAAGAATGAAAAACCAAAGCACATAGCCTTCTTAATTATGTCATATAGTAAACATTCAAGTTGATAAACAAGGTCTAGACATATTCAAACCAGAAAAATCATGTATCTATGTACCCCTAACCCTAAACTCTGTCTTATGAAGTCAAGCATGAAGAAAAGTGGTTTTGGGTTTCAAACATGCATGGAAATTTCAAGAACCTCCCAAAAGCTTCATTTTAGAGTGACTACGACGAAGGATCCATGCTTACACCTTTTCATTTTCATGTTTTAAACTTGTTTAAATCCTGGTCAAACCTGGGATTTGACCAAGATTCAAATGGGCATAAAATTCAAAAAAACAGAAAAATGAAAAACCAGAGCACATAGTCTTCTTATGTCATATAGTAAGAATTAAAGTTGATAAACAAGGTCTAGACATATTCAAACAAGAAAAATCATGTATGTACCCCCTAACCCTAAACTTTGTCTTATGTAGTCAAGCATGAAGAGTAGTGGTTTTGGGTTTCAAATATGGAAATTTCAAAAACCTATCAAAAGCTTCATTTTAGAGTGACTGACTAAGAAGGATCCATGCTTACCTTTTCATTTTCATATTTTAAAGTTGTTTAAATCATTGTCAAGCCTAGGATTTGACCAAGATTTAAATGGGCATAAAATTAAAATCAGAAAAATAAAAACCTCCCAAAAGCTTCATTTTAATTAGACTGACTGGTTAATTAAGAAGGATCCAGACTTAATTACATTTTCATTTTCACATGTTAAACTTGTTTAAATCTTGCTCAAACATAGGATTTTACCAAGATTCAAATGGGCATTAAAATCAAAAAAATTAAATACCAATGCACATAGTCCTCTTATGTCATATATATAGTAAGCATTCAAGTTGATAAACAAGGTCTAGACATATTGAAACCAGACAAATCATGTATCTACCCCTATCCCTAAACTATGTCTTATGAAGTCTAGCATGAAAAGAAGTGGTTTTGGGTTTCAAACATGAAAATTTCAAAAACCTCCCAAAAGCTTCATTTTGGATTGACTAAGGAGGATCCAGGCTTACTTTTTCATTTTCATGTTTTAATCTTGTTTAAATCTAGGTCAAACCTAGGATTTGACCAAGATTCAAATGGACATAAAAAATCAACTGTTTACAACAGCACACAAAATAAACATGAAATTACATCTAAATCCCTAACTTTTACATGGAGGACCCCAGGCTGAAAGCAAGAAATGCGATCGGGTCTTGAATCTTGATGCGTCTTCTCTTGACAAAGAAGATCGCTGGGAGTTTGCCTACGTACAGCACGTCACTTGTGCTCACTGAAGTGTGGGACCTGACGCATGGGCAACACACGTAAGTGACATGGATTCAAGGGTAGGGAAGCCAAGAGAAAAAAACGAGAATTTGGACAAAAATAACCCAATCTTGCTAGTATGTCGAAAGTTTGTTTTTCCCAATCTTTTTGACTTTGGGTTATTTCTGTCTATTTTGCCGAAAAAACGAGGACAGAGACTGGAGACGAGTTGAGGATTTCTGGTGTCAGACTGGAAACAGTGATGCATCTAGCTTCAGAGTACGTCAGATTAAGACTTCCTGAGCAACACTAGTCTGACGTAAGTACAGTGTATACAGACAAGACAGGGACCCGACATTGCTACCCACGTCCCTCTGCGCCCCTTCAAAGAAATCATACTCCGTACTAGAATCTCGAACCGTAGGAATTAGTCTGACACGATTTCTGATTGTTTAATTCACAGGACTGCAATTTTCAGAATTCATTGACAATACATTTTTATATAAAAACAAAAAATCCTTCGTGTAACCATATGTTATTATTTCTTTTGGTTTTCACACGTAATCAAACGTTATTGGATCCAAATACCGTTGTTTCTCAATCCTATATATTTGGAGATGATCATCACTCTCTAATCATACAATTTTCATATTCCCGCACTTTAAAAATCTTGCGAATAATCAAAGCAGCCAAAATTTATGGTGTGTATTGTATATGTTTATGGCATGCTTAGTTTCATCGAATATTGTATGGTTGCATCGCGGGGAAACCACTTGAATTTAGATTAATTGTTGCATGTTTGTTTGTGGTGTGACCAACTGCTTTTGCAACGAAACACCCCCCCCCCACCATGCACGCATTGTTTGGGTCGCATGCATGATGTGTACAAAATGTTAAAATAGAAATAATGTAGGAATTGAATATGATTGCATGTTGAATTAATCCTATATATGAAAGAAATCACACAAATTTGAATTGCATGTTCTTTGGTTGTAGTGCTACACAAAAAACACGTGAATTAGTATGAATTATCATGTATTCAAGAATCAAAGGAGCCACTGAGATTTGAATCCCACAAAATTTCAATGAATTTTCTTCGAACCAAACAATCCCAACAAGATTCCTAAGGAATATAATACAACGAATCAAACGGCTTCCCGTTGTTGGAATATTTCCTTAGGAAATCAATCCTATAGAAACTATATGATCCAGTTTCAGCGACAATCTGGTCGGTGTAGGCTCGAGGAGGCCAATTGTATATATATGTTTGGACCCGGTTGGTTGAGTGATCATGCTCGTGACATCCAACCTGAAAGGTAAAATTCGGGCAAGGCCAGCGTGACGCCACAATACTTTTGAAATATTCAAAAGCGTGTAATATTTGTGAAATTTTAATAATAGCTACTACTTATGTGAATTTTTTTGCTCATACGCTTATTGGGGGTAGGCTAACCCTAATGGCCTCCTCAAGATCCCTACCTCTACCAAGGTTTCCCGAGTTCATCCACCTCGACGGGTTCCTTGCCACTTTCGACCATGTTGTGGGCCTCATTTCGGGTTCCCGTACCACGACCAGTCCTTTTCAGGAGTCCCGAACCCGATGCCATAATATTTGTTTGAAAAAAATTTCAAGACCGCACAATATTTGTTGAAATAAATGAATAAGCATTTTTAAATAGCTAAATAAAAGAAGTATGAATTTTGAAAAATCTATTTTTTCTAAAACATTAATTGGAGCATTGACATGTTGAACCCACTTGTCGATTTTGCTATCAACATGACTAACTCGCTGATTAGATAACCAAGTGGTGAAATTTGCAACATATTAGACCACCACATGGTGGAAACTGCAAAAAAAATGTCCCAGTGGTGATTTGTGCAACATATAGAGCAGTACAGTATATGGTAGTACAAGATGAATGTGCACTGCCGTGGGCCCGTGGTAATATATCATGATGATGGCAAAGGATCTTTTCTCTGCTGAAACTGTCCAGAGCTGATTTGATGAGACAAAATACAGCTCCACGGCGTGCAAGGACAGCTATACAGTACATTAGCTTCTTCTCGGGTCACATGCCTTCACGACAGGTGCAGTAAGTGCAGCAGAGACCAGAGAGAGAAGGCACGCCCGTAGTACTCGTATATTGATTTCAATTCAAATTGTTTTTTTGCCTGCCTCTCCGTCTTCTTCATCTCCATCTTCTCTGGCGACCCTGCCTACACCAGCAGCCCCTGCACCACCGCCGCCATGCCTTTTTCGGATCATCTCGAGCCACATGTTTGATGGTACTAGTAGGAGTTGTGGACTTTTATCCATATCGCTCTACCAGCTGCCGCTCGCACTGTCCTCCAATACCTCATACCCAAACGCCAGCGTCCCACTCCCACACCCCCACACCCCCACACCCACTTGACCGCATCCTTCCAATGGCGAGTTCGATCAATGAGAGTGGCAGTTCTTGGGTGTTTCCTGATGGCCCCCTTGAAGAAATCGCATCCCGATGCGATGTCATCACCGCCGCGAGCCTCGTCGGTTCATGCAAGTTTTATCATGATTCAGCAACACAAAGTGTAGCTCTACCTGCATCTCAGCCATTTGGCGTGCCCTGTGTTCTTCATACTCACCAAACTCAGGTACCGTCCGCGCACAATCCCTTCTCCCGCGTCGTCAAGTTCAAGCAGCAGGGTGCGCAGAAGGGCGAGCAGCAGGATTCGAAAGAGCGCAAGGGTACATTGTGCCAACTGACGCCGCTGGACAGGATCTCTTCCGATGCCATGATTCCAGATGGTGGTACGGGCATGTGGGCAGGCGCGAATGGAGATTGGATCGCCCTTCTTGGCTTCCCCTGGAATTGGGAGCTTGTCAATGTGTACACTGGTCGCCGGATTCCTCTACCACCAATACGTGAGTTTAAATCCACCCCGGATAAACTTGTGTTCGAGTCTAATGATCAACATCTTCAACTGGTGAAGATAGCTATTTGCCGAGTTCCAACAACTACTTCAAATTATACTAGTTTCTCTGTTCTTGCCATCTTCAATGCGGCAATTGCAGTCCTTCACTGTGCTTCTAGCACATGGACAGTTCTTGACAACCAGTTCTTAGCGTTCGGCTACTCCGATGCAATCATCCACAAGGGTATTGTATTTGCTGTAACTCAGACAGGCGAAGTTTATGCATGGAATCAACTTTCTTGGGGTAATTTTTCTCATCTCATATGATGTGTTTTCGCTATTACCTGCTAGTTTCAGATTTAGCTTTAGCCTTTTTCTTTTTGTTGTGAAGTTTTCGTGTCATGCCTGTACCTTTCCCCCTCTATATTCAATCAAAATCAGCAGCGATATGCCTTTGAATCAAAATAAAGTACTCCCTCAGATCCAAATCAAATTGACTCAGCTTTGTCTAGCGAGTGCATCTAGCTAGACAAACTTGAGTCAATTAATTTGTGCATATCTAGCTAGATACATCCAGTTGAGTCAATTAATTTGGATCGGAGGCAGTATTTTAGCTAGTATCATTATTCATGTATGTAAAGAACTAATCAAGTTTTGCTGAACTGACTTCAAGCTGTGCTTTCCTTTGCAAGGTCCTTTGTTGATCAGCACGGCACCTATTCCGCCAGAACTTGATGAACAAGGTCGGTACAATCTTGGCTCCTGGTGGTTAGCACGATCTCCTCATGGTTCTAGACTTTTTCTGGTCCATACCTGGGGCGTTACTGACGGGCGGGATTATACTGGACTGGTTCGGATTTTACCTGCTGCTGCTATCTCTGAGGGTCGTCATGGTCGCACTATTAGCGGGTATGGTAAGGGTTTACTTGGCTGCGAGGTGTACAGCATGGACACCAGTCAGTTGATGCCACCGAGGCCATGGAGGAGGATTATTTCCCTTGGATCATATTCTCTCTTCCTTGGAGTGAACTATCCGATTATCATTCCAGTAGAAGACGGGGCAGAACATGACCGTCCAAATATGGCGAGAAGCAACTCTGTTTACACATCGCACCATGCAGTAGGCCTTGCATATCCTCCTTCTCCAGAAATTTGCCGCTAAAGTTTGAATTCTGAAGACTGTACTGTTGGTTTCCAAACCAACATTAGATGGACATGGCGGCAGGTTCCGTTGTGGTTCATCCCAAGCTTCGCCAACGCCCGGCAATGGAACCTGCCTTCGCGTCACAGGTCCAGAAAGAAGGGCTGATGTACTTTATGTAATACTCGTGTTGTAATGCAAGATTTGTATCTGTTGAACTATTTCATTTGCATGTTTATCTCTACCTAGGCTACTCCCTTTCCGTAGTTGTGTTGTACTATCTGTTGAACTATTTCCTTTGCCTGTTATCTCTACCTAGGCTACTCCTCCGTAGTTGTTAAATTGATGTAATGCTCCTACAATGCAGGCCACACTGGGCGTGTGGCCTGTAATGTTATCAAACACCTTTTGTACTCGTTCTAGTAAGCATTTCACACGATAGCTCACATAATTAAAGTACTCCTACAACGTATTAGTTGAAAGATATCTCTCATAATTAAGTACACCTCTTTGAGCTTATCCGAAACATAAATGACTATTTTAGAAATATATACTCTCGTCACAAGATTATATTAAAAACAATGGTACGTAGTTCTATTAGAAAAAGAAAGTGTGAATAGTAGAATGATGTAGAAGTGTTTTTTGAGGTCTGTGCATAGCTAGTGTTCATCGTGCAAAAGCACTTAGACTAGTCACAATGGGAAGTATCATAGACTAGTATCATACATACTCCCTCCGTCCTCAAATAAGTGGACATCTAGCCTCAAACTTTGTCCATGAAAGAGTGTACTTCTATGTTCCCAATGCACTTTAAATTAGCAAAAGTTATTTCTCTCTGATCGCATGGAAATCAAACCAATAATATTCAACACATGTTATCTTAATTTTGTACATGCACTTAGCCTATTGGAGATGAAATAATTAAAGAGGAGGGAGATGTTGGTTGCATCTTCCCAATGCAATTTCTCTCTCTTTTTACTAATTTACTTTGAAAATCCCGCACGTCCACTTATTTGGGGACGGAGGGAGTATGATACTAGTTTATGATACAACACCTACAATGCAATGTATCATGAATTAGTATCATAGTTCCATTCTATTTAATGTTTTGTAGAATCTCAATGCAAATATGTGTACATGATGTGTTTGCCACTAAAATTCTAGTTTTATGTGCTATGATACCGCATCTACCTATGATACTAATTTCACCTCTCTCATCATTAATTGATGTGCCACATAAGATTTATACCTACATGACATGCATGATACTACTACCTATGATACTCCCATTGTGGCTAGTCTTAGTTGAAGCAAAACCGAGTCGTGGCCCGCCCAACCTAGAAAAATTAAGCCTATGTTATTTGTAAAATGCAGCGTAATATTAGCTCATTTTACTTTCTCTCAGCTTGTTGTCCCTCCAACCTTTCTTGTCAAGCTCCACCGCTATGCAAAAGGCTAAGAGCATCCACTATGTTGTCCACAAGACCTATCTACAAGGAAAAAAGTAGTTGATAAGGTTGTAGTGGAGGTTATCCACAAGTAATATTTCTTTGGGCTCCATGATTCGTAGGAATAGGAAAAAACATATGATTAGTATGGCATGCCTAGTCGAATCCTGTAGGAAGATGAGTTCTCTTTGATTTTGCCATAGGAATTATCAATGAGATATGACCTCATGTTTATTTTCTATAGGATTATTTCCTATAGGATATGTTCCCATGAATCAAACAACTAGCTGGTGTAGGAAAAAATCCCGTAGAATCAAACAACTAGCAATCAAAAATAATTTATCTCTCATTCCTCTGTCGTGCATGTGGGTACACCAATAGCATATACATGTTGGTCCCATCTTAATGCTAAGGTTCAGTTCATCATACATAGTAGGAAACTTCACAAGATAAATGGGACCCAATTTATGGCGAAAGTTAATATTATTACTATATATATACACACATATATAGGTGATTCCCCGAGGGAATCCACTATGTTGTTCACAAGGAAAAAGTAGTCCATAAGGTTGTCTATTATAAATAATGGATGTGTTCCACAAGGAAAATTTCTTAGGTGTGACCTACAAGCTTGTTGGTTGTCCACAAACAAAAGAAAATAATTTCTCTCTCCTTCCTCATACTATTAAGATGCTAAGGTTCACTTTCTCATACTATGTGGGTCCCATCTTAATGGTAAGGTTCACATCTCATACTATGTGGGTCCCATCTTAATTAATGTTAAGGTTCATATCTCATACTTCCAGTAAATCATGCATATTTCAATTTTATATTTTGGTGAAGTTTCATTCGATTTGAATTATAGGTTTGCGAGCAAATATATATTTAGTTTGAACTAGTGCTCGAGTACGTAAGAAGCTATTTAATCACAAGCTTCATAGATTTTAAAACAAGGCATCTACATATTACTGATTTTTTTCAAAATTTTCAGAATAGTTTTTTTTAGCTTCGAAATAAGAGATAGTTTGGAACGTTGGATCTCAAATGGATGGTAGATGGTGGCACATAGTCACAATGTATCTTGGAAGCATCAAGTCACTGAAGCTCTGTCCGGTTTCCAAACCAAGCTAAGAAAGGCATTGAAAATGAAGTTCTGCTCTAAAACATCTCTCATTCCATTTTGGTGCTCGCGCAGTTGCATGCTGCCCACATGTTAAGGTACGTGTCTCTGGCGTGTAGAGAACTACGATTATTGGCGAAAAATATATCGAAATGGAAACTGTAAAAAAAAACCTCTCTGGTCAACCTGATGTGACGAGACATCACTGCACCAAACGTCGTCGCAAATTTATAGATGGGTGGCGTGCTAGTATACCAACAGTCAAATCAGCGCCCAGTCGCAGCAGCAGCCTATAGTACTACCTAGTTTTTGCCCCTTGCATGTCTATCATCTTCTTGTTCACCCTCCCAGAATCACGCGCACGCGCAGTATCTCGATCCCCACCACGCCGCATCGTTCCTTCCATAGCGCTCGCCCTCTCCTCCGAAATCCCCAAGCGCGGTTGCATCCGCCATCCACCTAAATCCATCTTCACGTGATGAATTATTCTAGGCTTTGCCGGGGCGGCGGGGAAGGCCACTGGGAGGCTCTCACAGGCGACAACACTGACCTCATCGATGCGCATCTGGACGTTACCTACACCGTCCGACTTGCCGCATGTTCCAGGGAGCTCTACGACCGGATCAACAAGGATGAAGGTAAGATGCACCATTGGGATGAACCCTGCCTGCTGATGCCTCCGCCTGCTTATTGGTTCGATGAACACTGGGATTGGGCGACAGCATCTCGTCTGCATGATACCGTGTACGACCTGGTGCCCCTCGACCATCCTCGCCGTTCTGTCGCCCTGCCATTCATGCACGACAGAAAATGGCTTGGCGCGAACGGCGACTGGATCGCCGCCGCCGATCATCATGGGTACCAGTGGTGCCTCGTGAACGACTACACCGAGCGACATATCCCCCTTCCATCCCTACCTACTTCGAAGATTGATCATAGTAGTTTTTCATATCAACCTGCATACTCTTTTAACTAGGGTCCAGCAATTGATTTGTTGAAGATTGTAATCTGCCAAGTGCCCACAAAAGGTGGGAGGTACGCAGATTACAAGCTCATCGCCTTGTTCGACAAAACGATTTTCTACCTTGAAGGGGGTGGCGACTGGAGAATGCTGGAGGCCCTTACACCTGCACCTGATTATCCAAATTACTGTGATGCCATTGAACTCGGTGGCCACGTTTTTGCGGTGGACGAAACTGACGGCTCCACGTACTTCTGGGACACCGCAAATGGTATTTTTTCAGTCCTTATGTTGCATTGCATGATACACTGCCTTAACCAATGAAGTTATTAATGAACTACCTTGTTTATATTTTACCTTTATTAAATGACTTAATGATCACACCCCCTTTTGCTGAATATGAATGAACCGTTGCTTGCAATGAATTAGTAGTACTAATTAGCCACCAACAAACATAGTATGCTCAGTATGTGATTGCATTCCTAAATTAGTAACTCTACGCCAATGCAGAATATGGATGTAATTAACCAGTATCTCAATAGATAACGTAGCACTATGAAGGCACCCTTTTTGATAACCTTTTACACCCATTGTTTCATATATAACTAATTGATTTTGCCTCCAAAAGGAGGACGAGAGACCCCCGCCATCCGCATCAGAGAGATGCATAAGGACTTTCATAAGTATATGACTTAACGATCACATCCTTTATCTGAATATGAATGAACCGTTGCTTGCAATGAATTAGTACTAGTCAGTCATCAGCAAACATAGTATACTCCGTATGTGAATGCATTCCTGAATTAGTAACTCTATGCAACTGCAGAATATGGATGTAATTAACAAGTATCTCAAATGTTAACGTAGAAACAGAAAAATAGAAGAAAATCGTTTGTAATTACATGCGTAGCTTATATTTTCTAGAGATCGGGGAAAAAGCCTTGATTGGATGTACCTACATGCAGATCAAACAGTTCTTTGTTTATATCGGTGAACAATCTGCAAAATGGTATAATTAATTTTGTTTTTGATACATTATTTCTCCCATTTTCTTGAATAGATTTTAGTTTCCCACAATTATCTTTGATTAGTGATTGTGACGTCCCCTCATTCAAAATAACTCAGGTTATCTTTTTCCTAATTCAGTGTTATTTAAGTTTGAGTAAGTTTATGACTAATATCTACAACCTCATATATATATATATAAGATTTAGCACCTGCAGGCCTAACAAAGTTAGCTGCCTGTAGTCCCCTGTATAGTTCTTTCTTTTTGCTTTCTCAGTTTTTCGTAGCCTTGCTACAACCCTGTATGCTCTAATATATAATGATGCACGACTAGGCATGTGTTCGAGAAAAGAAAATCTAAATATCTTTTGTAATATATGAACCTATATTGATGTTTTAGATGTTGGTAGTATAATTTTCGATAAACTTGAACAGACTTAAATCAGTTTAACTTAGCACAACCATATGGCGTACCTTTTTTAGAACGCGAAAATGAGGTAAACAAATACCATGTGTACCCTTTACTATCAATAGTAGAGAAGAGATTATGAACCTTCAACTCTAAAATGCAAATTCTTCTACTGAATGGATAGCTGCATCTGATACCTATTTTGCAAATGTTACCAGACTTGGGGTTAGCTACAAAAAGGCATTTCTTTCTTGTCAAGCTTAATGCACTACCAACACAACCAAAAGTCCGAACTGATCGCAAGGGCGGCAATCCACTTATACAATTCAACACCCCCCCCTCACGTGTGATGGGAGACAAGTCAACACGTGGAAAGACTCGGAGGTATAGCTCAAGAGGCATATACGTGGACTCCGAGGGGGAACAACAATTTTAGGATAAATTGCGAAAGCCAGGACTCGAACTCGAGACCCTGGCTCTGACACCATGTCAAGCTTCATCGACTAGCCAACGCAACCAAAAGTCCGAACTGATGGAAAGGTCTAGGAAATCCACTTATACAGTTAAACATTTCTTACCCTCCGGGTGGTCACAGGGAAGCTCTCTAATAGATCACTTAAGACAAAGGGAATTAACTACAACACAGGACTTAAACTTAAGATGATATATATTTGTCAAAATTTGAATGTATCTATATGCTTTCACTGTCTAGATACATCTGAATTTGGACAAATCTCAGACACTTTCGGTGGGACAGAGGTAGTATATAACTGTGTATACACTAACTAGTGTCTAGTTTTGGCGAAGTTAAGACTAGTTTCGTGGGATGGATGCAGTATAACTGATATATTGGACACTCGATTTGAACACATGAATGACCAATGTCCTTAGCTTACATAGTCGTATTTATACTGTGAGCATGAATGATGAACAATGCTGCTGTTTGAATATGGTTGCCAGTAACACCCTATTCGTCTCCATTTCTAATATTGCAGAAAACCTGATGCTCCCGTTTGTAATCCCGCCACCGGTGGTGGATGATCAGCAGTACGCGTGGTTCCTCGCTCCATCTGCTGATGGCAAGCGATTGATGATCATCCTTACAGTAAACAACATTGGGATTGCCAATGCTGAAGTACCTCCTGACATTCCCTATGCTGCTAATGGGCTTCAGCTACGGCACTATCCTCCTGTTGCCACCTACGTCTTTGAGCAGGATCCCTTATGTACTGCACGTGCAGGAGACTCTCTTTGGAGGCAGGTTAACAGCCTCGGCGACCACTCTCTGTTCCTCGGACTCAATTACCCGATCATTGCCAACCTGAAGAAGCGTGAATCCAAAGCTCCTGATGGCACATTGGTTCCATTCATGAGGAAAAACTACGTCTACACAACAATACCCTAAAATTTTACGCTGCAACCTCCAGCCAGATGAAGGTGAGACTGTGGGAGTTATCAGCCTTCCCAGAGATGGTTGGGGTAGTGTCCGACAAGCGGCTATGTGGTTTAAGCCTGCTTTAAACATTGCCCGTTCGGTGTTACCTTTAAAAAAACACTGACACACTTTTTTATTATGCTTGAAGTGTTGAGAAGTAGTACACTGTTTTTAGTACGTACTAGTTTGAATCAGATTATTTGAACACTGCCCTGCTTTTGTATTTCGTGTTGCCTTCATATTATAACCCATGCATGGTTGTTTTAAGATTGAATTTATTTCAGCACTATAATTATAATGTGTGTACGTCCTTTATAATATAGCCACCTCTTGTTGATCATACTCATGAGAGGACCATTCCTATTTTTTTCACCGCTAAAGGGTAAAGTACATCCCTGGGGGCAGTGATTCTTGCTGCAGGCCACTAAACATGCATCAACAACGAGCAAGGAAGTAGATGAGCGACCTAGGTGACTGTGCGGACCCCACTTATGGACCAAAGAAAAAACATGTCAATACGGAACAGATGTACATACGACAACTCCTATATGATATGTGTATGTACGATTGAGCATCTGGAGGTGTGCTGCCACCTGCTACCTCACACAAAGGGTTTGGATCTTGTGTTTCGTACACGGATCGGACTGAAATTGTCGTGTGCATAGCAAGGTTCATGTCAATAAGGCTGAGTTTGGCATCTAAGTCTAGGCAACAAATACTTTTGGATTCCAACGGCCATCTACATGGTATTTGCTATTGGCCTACTTGCTCCGGCTGTCGAAGCCCAATAACTAGAAATGGGCCTTTCTGCTCATGCAATGTCGGCCCTTTTCTAAAGAACCACAGATCCTATGATTGGCAAAAAAATAAAAACACGGAGATTCTACATAAAAGTTGTTTGTATTTATTTTGAATTATTGGGTTGCAATTTTTGAAACTGCTCATGGCCAATATGAAAATCCTTGATCGCTCCATACCCACATGGATCACGGTATTTTTAAAAATTCATAAAGTGGATTTGAAATTTAAAACATATCCTAATAATTCCATGATTTATATTCTATTAACTTGCAAGATCTTGGAGCGAAAGAGCTTGTATTAGTCTGCAAAAATAATACAGATAAACCTGTCATTAACAAGAAATGAAGGTTTATCGTCCAAAGAGGATGCCATGTGGGACCCATGAGCCAGCAGCGTCCTCAACATTTCAAATGCGGTAGGATATCAAAAAAAAGAAGAAGCAAGTATCCCGAAAATAGGGGTCAAAAATAAATCATAGAAAGGAAACATTTATCGTTCAGAGAGTCTGACATGTGGGACAGATCTGCCAGCAGCATCCTCATCATTTCAAAGTCGGCAGAGGATCAAAAGAAAAAAAAAGGCAAATAGCCAGAAATTAGGGGTCAAAAGTAAATCCAACAAAGGAAACTTTATTCTTCATAGAAGATGACATGTGGGACCGACCTGCCAGCATCGTCCTCATCGTTTCAAAGGCCGCAGGGGATCAAAAGAAAAAAAGGCAAATATCCAGAAATTAGGGGTAAAAAATAAATCCAACAAAGGAAAGGTTTATTGTTCATAGAGGCTGAAGATTTTGTAACAATAAATTTTGTAACAGGGACATTCTACGTACAAGTTGTTTTTAAAGTATTTCTTTTGTATTATTGGGGGTTGCAATTTTTGAAACCATACCCTGTGTGAAAAATCTTGATCACTCCATACCCTGCATGGATCACTGTATTTTGGAAAAAATATCAAAAAGTAGATTTTGAAATTTTAAAATTCTGAAAAGTTTTATGATTTATTCTATCAACTTGAAGATCTTAGAGCGATAGAGATTGTATTGAAGTCTGCAAAATAAAGATAAACCCGTTGTGAACCAGTGCAACGTTTTGAACCATATAGTATATCTGAGATATGACACATTTCGTCTACATGGAGGCTGACATATGGGACCCAAAGAAAAATCCAAGTAGCCAAGTAGCCAGAAATCAGGAGTCAACAAAATCCAAGAAAGGAAAATTTTATAGTTCAGAGAGGATGACATATGGGACCCAATTTGCGGCATCGGCCTCAAAGTTTCAAAGACGGCAGGGGATCCAAAGAAAAAGCCAAGTAGGCAGAAATTAGGGGGCCAAAAATAATCAAAGAAAGGAAACGTTTGTCGTTCAAAGATATGACATATGGGACCCATTTGCCAGCAGCGTCCTCGACTTTTCAAAGGCTGTAGGGGATCCAAAGAAAAAGCCAATTAGCCATAAACCAGGGGCCAAAAATAATTCAATAAAGGAAACGTTCATTGTACATTGAGCCTGACATATGGGACCCATTTGCAGCAGCATCCTCAACGTTAACAAGACGGCAGGGGATCCAGAGAAAAAGTCAATTTTCTAGAAATCACAAGTAAAAAAAATCCAAGAAAGGGAACATTAATCGTTACGAGAGGATGACATCTGGGACCCATTTTACAGCAGTGTCCTCATTGTTTCTATGGCGACAGGGGATCGAAAAAAGGCAAATAGCCAGAAATTAGGGGACAAAAATAAATCCAACAAAGGAAAGGTTTATTGTTCACAGAGGCTGCATGTGGGTCCCATGAGCCAGCAGGGTCCTTAACGTTTCAAAGGCTGCATGAGATCGAAAGAAAAAGGCAAGTGACAAAATATCAGGAGCCAAAGATAATCCAAGAAAAGAAACTTGATAGTACATAGAGGATGACATGCGGGTCCCATTTAGCAGCAGCGGTATCACCGTTTGAGAGGCTGCACGGGATCGAAAGAAAAAGGCAAGTGACCAAATATCAGGAGCCAAAAATAATTCAAGAAAAGAAACTTGATAGTACATAGAGGATGACATGCGGGTCCCATTTAGCAGCAGCGGTATCACCGTTTGAGAGGCGGCAGGGGATCGAAAGAAAAAGGCAAGTGACCAAATATGAGGTGCCAAAAAAAACTCCAAGAAAAGAAAGTTGATTGCACATAGAGGATGACATACGGGTCCCATTTAGCAGCAGCGTTCTCAACGTTTCCAAGGCGGCAAGGGATCAAAAGAAAAAAGGAAGTAGCCAGAAATCAGGGGGTCAAAAAAAAATCCAAGAATAGAAAGAATTTTGGTTCATAGACGATGACATGCGGGACCCATGAGTGCCAAAAATAATCCAAAAAAAGAAATTTTATTGTACATAGAGGATGACATGCGGGTCCCATTTTGCAACAGCGGTCTCAACGTTTCCAAGGCGGCACAGGACCAAAAGAAAAATGAAGTAGCCAGAAATCAGGGGGTGAAAAAAATCCAAGAAAAGAAAGATTTTAATTGGGCTGCATCTGGACATCTGGGCCTTCGAACTATCGTACTGGGCCTTTTGACTCGTACAATTTCAGCCCACTCCAAAACAGGAAAGTTCGTATTTTTCTAAAAAAAACAGGAGAGTCCTATGCTTCGCAAAAACAAAAAACAAGGAGATTCAACATATAAGTTTGTTTATGTAAAAATAAAGATTTAATTTATCCGTTTGAAATAGCTCAGAGAGAAATACACTGTTTATGTCTGCAAAATAGTCAAGATATCACATGTTTCTTGTACGGGGAGGCTGACATCGGGGACCCATGAGCCAGCAGCGTCGTCAACGTTTTAAAGACGGCAGAGGATCGAAAGAAAAAAAATAAACCAAAAATCAGTTGAAATTTTTTCCAAAAAAAGAAATATTTATCGTTCTGAGAGGATGACATGCGGGACCCATGAGGCAGCAGCATCCTCAACGTTTCCAAGGCGACACATGATTTTTAAAAAAAGGCAAAATAGCCAGAAATTAGAGGTCAAAATAACTCCAAGAAAGGAAAGGTTTATTGTTCATAGAGGCTGACATGTTGGACCCATGAGCCAGCAGAATCCTCATTGTTTCAATGGCGGCAGGGGATCAAAAGAAAAAAGAAGTAGCCAGAAATTAGGGGTCAAAAATAACTCCAAGAAAGGAAACTTTTATTGTTCTTAGATGATGACATGCGGGACCCATGAGCCAGCAGCTTACTCAACGTTTCAAAGGCGGCATGAGATCGAAAGAAAAAGGCAAGTGACAAAATATCAGGAGCCAAAGATAATCCAAGAAAAGAAACTTTATTGTACATAGAGGATGACATGCGGGTACCATTTAGCAACAGCGGTCTCAACGTTTCAAATGCGGCTTGAGATCAAAAGAAAAAGAAAGTTGATTGTACATAGAGGATGACACGCGGGTCCCATGAGTCAGCAGCTTACTCAACGTTTCCAAGGCGGCAGGGGATCAAAAGAAAAAGGAAATAGCCAAAAATCAGAGGGTGAAAAAAAAACCAAGAAAATGAACTTTTATAGTACATAGAGGATGACATGCGGGTCCCATGAGCCAGCAGGTTCCTCAATGTTTCAAACGTGGCATGAGATCGAAAGAAAAAGGCAAGTGACCAAATATCAGGAGCCAAAAATAATTCAAGAAAAGAAACTTGATAGTACATAGATGATGGCATGCGGGTCCCATTTAGCAGCAGCGGTATCACCGTTTGAGAGGCTGCACGGGATCGAAAGAAAAAGGCAAGTGACCAAATATGAGGTGCCAAAAAAAATTCCAAGAAAAGAAAGTTGATTGCACATAGAGGATGACATGCGGGTCCCATTTAGCAGCAGCTCTCAACGTTTCCAAGGCGGCAAGGGATCAAAAGAAAAAAGGAAGTAGCCAGAAATCAGGGGGTCAAAAAAATCCAAGAATAGAAAGAATTTTGGTTCATAGAGGATGACATGCGGGACCCATGAGTGCTAAAAATAATCCAAAAAAAGAAATTTTATTGTACATAGAGGATGACATGCGGGTCCCATTTTGCAGCAGCGGTCTCAACGTTTCCAAGGCGGCACATGACCAAAAGAAAAATGAAGTAGCCAGAAATCAGGGGGTGAAAAAAATACAAGAAGAAAGATTTCAATTGGGCTGCATCTGGACATCTTGGCCTTCGAACTATCCTGCTTGGCCTTTTGACTCGTACAATTTCAGCCCACTCCAAAACAGGAAAGTTCGGAATTTTCTAAAAAAACAGGAAAGTCCTATGCTTCGCAAAAACAAAAAAAATGGGATTCAACATATAAGTTTGTTTATGTAAAAATAAAGATTTATTTTATCCGTTTGAAATAGCTCAGAGCGCAATACACTGTTTATTGTCTGCAAAATAATCAAGATATCACATGTTTGTTGTACGGGGAGGCTGACATCGGGGACCCATGAGCCATGCGTCGCCAACGTTTTAAAGGCGGCAGGGGATGGAAAGAAAAAATAAACCAAAAATCTGTTGGTAAAAAATCCAAGAAAAGAAACATTTTCGTTCTAAGAGGATGACATGCGGGACCCATGAGGCAGCAGCATCCTCAGCGTTTATTGTTCATAGAGGCTGACATGTGGGACCCGTGAGCCAGCAGCGTCCTCAATGTTTTAAAGGCTGCAGGAGATCGAAAGAAAAAATAAGCAAAAAATCGTTTGGCCAACAAAATCCAAAAAAAGAAAACATTTACCGTTCTGAGAGGATGACATGCGGGACCCATGAGGCAGCAGCATCCTCAGTGATTTCAAGGCGGCAGGGGATCAAAAGAAAAAAAAAGGAAATATCCAGAAATATATTAGGGGTTCAAAATAAATCCATCAAAGGAAACTTTTATTGTTCATAGAGGATGACATGTGGGACCGACCTGCCAACAGCGTCCTCATCGTTGCAGTGGGGGCAGGAGATCAAAAGAAAAAGGCAAATAGCCAGAAATTAGGGGTCAAAAATAACTCCAAGAAAGAAAACTTTTATTGTCGTAGAGGATGACATGCGGGACCCATGAGCCAGCAGCTTAGTCAACATTTCAAAGGCGGCATGAGATAGAAAGAAAAAGGCAAGTGACCAAATATCAGGTGCCAAAAAAATCCAAGAAAAGAAAGTTTTATTGTACATAGAGGATGACATGCGGGTCCCATGAGCCAGCAGGTTCCTCAACGTTCCAAACGTGGCATGAGATCGAAAGAAAAAGTCAAGTGACCAAATATGAGGAGCCAAAAATAATTCAAGAAAAGAAAGTTTTATAGTACATAGAGGATGACATGCGGGTCCCGTTTAGCAGCAGCGGTATCACCGTTTGAGAGGCGGCAGGGGATCGAAAGAAAAAGGCAAGTGACCAAATATGAGGAGCCAAAAATAATTCAAGAAAAGAAAGTTTTATAGTACATAGAGGATGACATGCGGGTCCCATTTAGCAGCAGCGGTATCACCGTTTGAGAGGCGGCAGGGGATCGAAAGAAAAAGGCAAGTGACCAAATATGAGGTGCCAAAACTAATTCAAGAAAAGAAAGTTTTATAGTACATAGAGGATGACATGCGGGTCCCATTTAGCAGAACCGGTATCACCGTTTGAGAGGCGGGACGGGATCGAAAGAAAAAGGCAAGTGACCAAATATGAGGTGCCAAAAATAATTCAAGAAAAGAAAGTTTTACAGTACATAGAGGATGACATGCGGGTCCCATTTAGCAGAAGCGGTATCACCGTTTGAGAGGCGGCAGGGGATCGAAAGAAAAAGGCAAGTGACCAAATATGAGGTGCCAAAAAAAACTCCAAGAAAAGAAAGTTGATTGCACATAGAGGATGACATGCGGGTCCCATTTAGCAGCAGCGGTCTCAACGTTTCGAAGGCGGCAAGGGATCAAAAGAAAAAGGAAGTAGCCAGAAATCAGGGGGTCAAAAAAAATCCAAGAATAGAAAGAATTCTGGTTCATAGAGGATGACATGCGGGACCCATGATCCTGCATCGTAAACGGCTCGATCGGAGAGCATTGAACGAGATGGCGCGATCGAGAAAAAAAACAATGCCAGAGAGGCTGCCATCTGGGCCTTACATCCATCGGCGGTGCGGATTTGCGTTGACTCGGCCGGCGAACCCGAGATTTCGAGATGCACCACGTCCCGGGACACCATACGCCACGTTTTGGCCGTTTTCGTCGGGCTAGGTGGCCTCAAAAACGAGAAAAAAAACATTTTGACATGCACAACGGAGAGACCAAAAATCGTCGGCCATGGTCACCAGCAACCACGTCGCGACTTCAACTTCGTCGGCCATGGCAACTTTTCTTGTAGTGCCACTTGGGACGGTGTCGCCGGTAGCCGCCAGGACGAAGGAGAAGAAGGGCCTCAGCAACGGCATATTGGCTCTGAGAAGGGCCGCTGAAAGGCCAAGATGTTCACGAGCAAGACGGATGACGCCGTCGTATGCCTCGAGCTTGTGAACGTTAGCAGCTTGACTTCCCCATTGGCCAGATCTGAAGCACTGACCAAAGAAAGCCTCACCGTTAGCGCCATCACGTTGATGGTACCAGATCGGGGTTTGGCCGGCAAGATCCGCCAGACCTGATCCGCCAGATTCACCATAGGCCAGATCTGAAGCCGATGACGAGATCCCCGACTCCATTGCGCCATTCTGCTCATGGGAAACACTGGATCTAAGCTTACAACAACACTAACTCCCTCGGATCCAAATTAGCTGACTCAACTTTGCTTATCTAAATATGGATGTATCCACACATGTTTTTACTCTAGATACATACACGTCTAAGGAAATTTGAATCAATTAATTTAGTTCGGAGGGTGTACGATATACAGAGAGAAGTAGGCCTCGTCTCCGGCCGGCGAGGCAGTCGGAGAGAAGGGGGAGATGAGCCGGGGGAGTGGGAGAGACTCGAGAGAGAAAGAGAAGAGGAAGAAATGAGAGCTCCCTTGGGAAGAACATTATTTTTGTCGTTCTGCTCGTAGCTTGAAACTGAAAATTTCGGCCGCGTGCCAAATTATCCCGCCGCAGCCATTCGAAAATCCCGTGACCAGTTTTACCCTTTTAACCCTGGTCCGGAAGCTACAACCCACCGACCATGGAGGGCTCATTCGGTAACAATGAAATATCTTGCCTAGATCCCGAACCCTCCCCACAGGCCCACACCCACCCACCAACCATTCGCCCCATTAGCTCAAAAATACTCTCACACGCCAAAGCTCTGACTCTCTACAGTACTAGATCTGCTTCGCCACCGGCATACTCCTCCACAACGTAGCCTTATCGTGTTGGCTGTCCACCCACCTGATCCGCTCCCCCGCCGCCCTCGCCACCGACGGATCTGCTTCACCGCCGACCTCGCCACCGACGGATCTGCTTCACCGCCGACCTCGCCACCGACGGATCTGCTTCACCGCCGACTGTTATCACCAGAATTTGACCGAGTCAGAGGTGGGCCGCGATCAAGATGGGCTTGAAGAATATACATGGAAGAAATACGTGAATCGGCCTTATATGCAAAGTTTGGGCTAGTTTGCCCGTGTATCTGTAATATAGTAGGATACGTGTCGGTTAGATAGAGTTTGGCTCGTGCCCGGTTGGGATTATTCCCACGATTAGGAAGTCTACGGACTATAAATATGTATCTAGGGTTTATGAAATAAACAACAATCACGTTCACCACAAACCAATCTAGGCGCATCGCCAACTCCCTTGTCTCGAGGGTTTCTTCCGGGTAAGCATCATGCTGCCTAGATCGCATCTTGCGATCTAGGCAGTACACGTTTATTCGCTGTCCATGCGTTGCTCGTACTGAAGCCTTTTTGATGGCGAGCAACGTAGTTATGTTAGATGTGTTAGGGTTAGCATTGTTCATCGTATCATATGCTATCGTCGTGCAACCCTTAGACATCTAGCCGCCCTTACGCCTATCCTAGGTGTAAGGGCGGCACCCCGCTTGATCATTATTCAGTAGATCCGATCCGTTATGGTTGCTCCTTGTTCTTCAAGGATTAGTTTAATATCTGCATAGTTAGGCCTTACAAACGGGTTGAAGGATCCAGTGGCGCGTAGGGTGTAGTTTGCTAGCCCTAGATAGGATGTTCCGGGGATCAACCTCGTGTTGGTTTTTAGGCCTTGTCTAGGGACGGCTTACGATCACAGTGCGTGGCCGCCAGGCTCAATCACGAGTAGGATGTTCCGATTATGTGGTGAAAACCCTAAATCGTAGTAGGTCGTTTTAGCTTTATTCTGATCAAGAAGGACCACCATATATTCGTACACCCCGTACGGATCATGGGTGGATTGGCTCTTTGAGCCGATCCACAAGACAACCTGAGAGCCGATCGAGGCTGGTATTTAATGTTTACGTGTATGCCATGCAGGAAACTAAGCGAGGCACATCCATCACCTTCCTGACCAGGTATAGGTCAGGTGGCACGCCCTTGCACCAGCATCGGACGTGCGTGCCGAGTCTTTGCGGGCCATCGCTCGGAGGGACCAGGGCCAGCCGCAGTCCTGGGAGCCTCCCGGCTCTACTGTGTTGCCCGTCGCTGCTCGCCGGTGGGTTTCTGACCGCAACACATTCTGGCATGCTCGGTGGGACCAGGGCCAGCCGCAGTCCTGGGAGCCTCCCGGCTCTACTGTGTTGCCCGTCGCTGCTCGCCGGTGGGTTTCTGACCGCAACACATTCTGGCACGCCCGATGGGACCATCTTCGACATCAACCGCATCGCCATCTACATCTGAGATGGCGGAGGGCACTCCAGTCACGTACGAGGATTTGACCAAGGAGCTCAAGAAGAAGTATGACGAGGTCAAAGCGATACTCGAAGCCGACCTCATCGGCTCTTTTCACAGAACCCGCTCACATGGCATCAGGTGGAAAGGGTTCTCACCTGAAGGCGCGCTCGATGGAGTGGACCTGTCCGCCCCGTCAGAAGAACGCACCAGGTCTCTGCGTCAGGAGATTAACTTCATGGTAGCTCATTCGCTACACCGCCATTCTGAGAGCCTGGTGAACACTTTGGAGCGTGTCGCTCTTCGGGTGATCCAGGAAATCATGAGGCATCAGTACTCTCCGTCAGGACCAGCTCTCGGGACTTACCAAGGAGAGATGCCACTCCAGTCCTGTCCACCGCTGCCATTCGCGTTGGCAGCACCAGATGTGCCGAATTCACCGGCATACGTCGTCTACAAGATCGGTGGTGACCCTAGTGACTACCAGTTCTTGCATGTGGCGCCTAAGGAGATCCCTCACGGATACACGTGCACATACATGCCAGACTGCAGTAACTGGGCACTCACAAACCAGACTGCAACAGCAGGGACTTCTGGAACAACAGGAGGAACTTCGGGAACAGATCTTGAGAAGCAGACGTGGCTAGCTAAGTATGCCACTCCAACAAACCTCCAGAGCTCAGCTCCTGCAGTTGGCTCAGAGCTGGAAAAGCAAGCATGGCTGGCTAAGTATGCCACTCCGGCGAATCTTCAGAGTTCGACTCCTGCAGCCAGCACCGCGGATCAGATCAGTACAATCCTGAGAGACCAGTTCGGCATGGTGCCGAAGAGGAGGACAATCGGCTATTCCAAGCCGTATCCCAACGAGTACGAGTTGATCCCGCTACCACCCAAATATCGGCTCCCTGATTTCTCCAAGTTTAATGGATCAGATGGTTCCAGCTCCATCGAGCATGTGAGCCGATATTTGGCACAGCTGGGCACGATCTCAGCATCAGATGAGCTGCGTGTGAGGTTCTTTGCACAGTCCCTCACAGGATCGGCTTTCGGATGGTACACATCGCTGCCACCAGACTCAATCCGGACTTGGAAGCAGTTGGAAGAGCAGTTCCACATGCAGTATCACTCAGAGGCTTCCGAGGCTGGCATTGCCGATTTAGCACAAGTACGTCAGAAGCGCGGAGAAACAGTATCAGAGTACATCCAGCGCTTCAGGACCGTGAGGAACCGATGTTATTCGGCTCGTTTGACCGAAAAGGAAGCAGTCGAGTTGGCGGTGGTGGGTCTCGCATCACCGATCAAGGATATGGCTTCCCAAGCAGACTACCCTTCACTGGCGCACATGGTTCAGAAACTGTCATTATATGAGCAGAGCCACCCAGAGCTGTACCAGGACAAATTCAAGCGTGCAGTAGTCCTGGTTGAGACAGAAGAAGATGAAGGGTCTGCGGGAGATCAAGAGGTAGCAGTGGCTGAATGGACTCGGGGGGCAACCCCCATATCCTGCAAATGGCTTAAGCCACCAGGTCCGCCCAGAGGGTTTGATTTTGACGTAACTAAAACTGAGCAAATTTTTGACCTCTTACTTAAAGAGAAGCAGCTGAAGTTACCCGAAGGCCTCAAAATCCCCACGGTACAGGAGCTGAACGGGAAGCCATACTGCAAATGGCATAACTCGTTCTCCCATACCACCAACGACTGCAGGGTGTGGCGTCAGCAGATCCAAATGGCGATAGAACAAGGACGTCTAATTTTCAACCAGTACGCCATGAAAGTCGACACTCACCCCTTCCCCGCCGTTAACTTGGTGGAGTGCACTTACCCTGGAGGGTGCCAGCCAGGATTCTCGTTCAACATCAACATGGTAGGACCTGGACACCACTCTGGTAAGGACGGAGACAAGGGCAGCTGCTCTCATAGCAAGGACACAGAGGAAGCCGTTCCACGCGATCGGCTCCGTCACGATGGCAAGCGCTACATCACAGAGGGAGAAGTGAGGAATGTGAGATATCAGCGACCTCTCTCTGATCACCTCCTCAACAAGTATGTGAGTCAATATGACCAACGCCGACGGCCAACAACGATGATGAAAGAGATCGTCTGGCTAGGGACGCCAGGAGACATCGTCGGCATGATCGCGACGAGGAGAGATATGAGCGCCACGCCAAGGAAAGGTCAAGAGAGCAAGACGACGAGGATAGGCACTGGGACTGTCCTTTCTTCAGACACTGCTGGGATTCAGGAATGAGCCGATTGCCTACAATCGGCAAGTGCACAGAATGTAGACAGAAGAAGAAGGATGCAGCTAACGTGTCCGTGTTCAAACGTCTAGGGCCTCTCCCGCCTCGGAACAAGCACGCTGAGTCCTCTCGGGTGGAAGATCTCGAGGAATTGGAAGACGATGACGAAGAAGAAGACAAGTACCACCGGCCAAGGTGGTGCCCTGATGGACTCAGCCATTCCCAAAAGCGTAGGGTTCAGTGACTACGTGGTTTGGAGGAAGCCGAAAGGTTATACCTGCACACGTTGAGGAAGGCGCGGCCTGATCTGGCCGCTAAAATTCAGCGAACCCTGGACGAAGAAGGTCAGCCACAAAGGAAAGAGTGGCGCCCCAGACAAAAGAAAGCCGATGATGAAACATCGGCTGGCACAAACATGGTGTTCATCCTTCCGACGGAGTTTAGTGCTCCAGGATTAGACGAAGCACCTGTGGCACAACTTGACTGCGGCCCACGGCCAGTTATCTTTGAGAAGCCACGAGAAAGAAGCTACAGACATCTGAAGGCCCTGTACTTGCGAGGTTATATCAATGGGCAGCCTGTCAACAAGATGCTGGTGGACACCGGGGCGGCAGTCAACATTATGCCATACTCCATGCTACGTCGGTTGGGACGCTCTAGCTCGGATCTGATCAAGACCAACGTGACGCTGAGCGATTTCAACGGCCAAGCGTCTAACGCACAAGGTGTTCTGAACGTGGATCTGACCGTAGGAAGGGAAACCATCCCTACGACGTTCTTTATTGTCGATAGCAAGAGCACCTATGTTGTCCTGCTAGGAAGAGATTGGATCCACGCCAACTGTTGCATTCCATCCACGATGCACCAATGCGTAATACAGTGGGATGGAGATGAGGTAGAGGTCATCCATGCAGATGACTCAGCCGAGATTTCAACGGCTGGCATGAACGCTTGGGAGACAACAGGCCAAGAGCCACTCTCAGGCATCAATTTAGACGACTGTGAGCGCATCGACGTGACAAAGGATGGGGTTAGGCTGGTCTTATCCACCGGCCTGACCGTATAGCAAGAACAAACCTATGGGCAAACGTGGCGAGGCCGATCCTTGGGATCATCCCCAAAGATCTATGGAGGAACATTGCAAAACCTTCATTGAGCGATTCAATCAACATGGAAGCCGATTCCAGCAATCGGCCAAAATTATCCTCACCATACGTTCTGCCCGTGCTCAACATCGACCTAATGGGCAGCGGTTTTACGTCGGCTGATGAGAGTCAACATTAATCCTAACGGAGCCGACGTTCAAATACAGTGCCTTGGCTAACTACAGAGCCGACATCCGCAGTTACCTGGCAGATTCGGCTCGGGGGGCACCTAATCAGATGAACATGTGCGATACATGTGCAGTGAAATATTGGGGGCCAATAGAAAATCGGCCAGTAAAAAAAATTCTCATGGTATACAGCCGATGCACAGCCATCGACTCTAGTACAATTACACAGGATCTACCCGCTGCGTGTTCAAGACGCGGATTTTCACCAAGTCGGCCTTCAGTCCAGCTGTAAGGCCTTCTGCTTCCTCGAGGGAGTGAACAATGAGAGCTTCCTCAGCTGCAATGGGCCGATTTTAGTGCCTGAACTTTCTCTTCGAGGACTTCCAACCCTTTGCGCCAGTTCAGCAGTACTGTCAGAAGCGTCAGTTTTGGCATGTAAGGCAGCCTTTTGTTCATTAAGCCGTTGGTGTTTCGTCTACAATATCGGCTTGTAACGGGAGAAAAGGCGATCGATGAGGGCAAGTTTGGCTGGCTCTGCACGGTGGCTGTCTCAGAATTACCTGAGTTCAAAGCCCTTTGTCTGATCTGTGCATCCTCATCGCTATTCTCGCCTGGACTGAGGCTCGGGGGGCAGCTGGCCTGGTAGATGCTCTGTTTTTAGGAGCCGATTGGGGTGTCATCGGCTGGTCCTTCGTCGCAACCTTCTTTAAAAATAGTGAGTTCTTGCAGGAGAGATCACTGGAGCTGGTGGGAGGAATTTAAAGGCTCTCTTGAAAGCAAGGGTCTTCCACAGTATCCACCAGAGCTTGAAGTCATCAGTCGAAGAGTTGAAGGATAGTTTGTGAAGGACCGATGCGTTGCCATCGGCTCATTGAGCATTGGCTAAGTGAACAAATCGGCAAAATCAGTATGAGGGGAAATCGGCTAAATTAGCTTAAAGGAAATCGGCAAAATCATATTGGGGGAAATTCTTCATTGCTAAGCAGGATTTCTTACATAAAGAGCTGATTGCTCTCAAAAGGAAGTACTAGGGGATACATTGCCCCATCTACCACTACTGATCCTGTGCTAAGGGTCCTATCTACGGGCCATCGCTGCCCTCGTCGTCACCGTCGTCGCCGCTGTCGGCGCTACTCCCGGCGGGCTCGTCGTCGCTGCTGCAGCGGCCGCCGGCAGGGCCCTCGTTGTCCTCGTCCTCCTCGTCAGCGTCGTCGTCGTCGCTATCGAAGTCGCTGAGGTTCCCCGGCCAGGGGCAGAAGCGCTTGGCCGGCGGTTCGTCGGAGGAGGTGTCATCCTCCTCCTCCTCCTTCTCCTCCTCCTCCTCCTCGGGGGAGGTGAAATCATCACAGGAGAAGTGATCGTCATCGCTCTCCTCCTCTGTTTCCCCGTCGGCGAGGAAGCGGAGGTCACTTTCCCCGTCGGTCGAGGACTTGTCGTCCTCAGACCAGACGGAGAAATCGTGACTGAACTCCTCCCCGACTTCGATGGCACGGCGGATGTTGGCCGCATGGGCCTCCTCCGGGTTCCACTCCGGCGTCGGCTCGCGGGAGGAGGAGGATTGGGTGGAAAGACCCGATGAGGCAGAGGAAGAAGAAGACATGGTGGCGCAGGAGGGCTTTTGGAGTGCTAATGCGAAGGGGATGAAGAAGCAAACTGTTTGGAGCGGTTAAATAAAAGGGGATATAGTGGAAATTCAATGCCACAGCAGTTTCCGAGGAAGTGGTGCCCAATAAAAAAAAACAACAATTTTGCCAGGACACGCGGAAGTGGAAGAGGCAAGGCATCATGATGAAGGATACTGCGACGGTTCTGCCACGACCTGACCCGACGGAGAAAGAGCGGAGTGATTTTGGAATTATCAATTCCAAAACCAGGGGGGCATGTGCTATCACCAGAATTTGACCGAGTCAGAGGTGGGCCGCGATCAAGATGGGCTTGAAGAATATACATGGAAGAAATACGTGAATCGGCCTTATATGCAAAGTTTGGGCTAGTTTGCCCGTGTATCTATAATATAGTAGGATACGTGTCGGTTAGATAGAGTTTGGCTCGTGCCCGGTTGGGATTATTCCCACGATTAGGAAGTCTACGGACTATAAATATGTATCTAGGGTTTATGAAATAAACAACAATCACGTTCACCACAAACCAATCTAGGCGCATCGCAAACTCCCTTGTCTCGAGGGTTTCTTCCGGGTAAGCATCATGCTGCCTAGATCGCATCTTGCGATCTAGGCAGTACACGTTTATTCGCTGTCCATGCGTTGCTCGTACTGAAGCCTTTTTGATGGCGAGAAACGTAGTTATCTTAGATGTGTTAGGGTTAGCATTGTTCATCGTATCATATGCTATCGTCGTGCAACCCTTAGACATCTAGCCGCCCTTACGCCTATCCTAGGTGTAAGGGCGGCACCCCGCTTGATCATTATTCAGTAGATCCGATCCGTTATGGTTGCTCCTTGTTCTTCAAGGATTAGTTTAATATCTGCATAGTTAGGCCTTACAAACGGGTTGAAGGATCCAGTGGCGCGTAGGGTGTAGTTTGCTAGCCCTAGACAGGATGCTCCGGGGATCAACCTCGTGTTGGTTTTTAGGACTTGTCTAGGGACGGCTTACGATCACAGTGCGTGGCCGCCAGGCTCAATCACAAGTAGGATGTTCCGATTATGTGGTGAAAACCCTAAATCGTAGTAGGTCGTTTTAGCTTTATTCTGATCAAGCAGGACCACCATATATTCGTACACCCCGTACGGATCATGGGTGGATCGGCTCTTTGAGCCGATCCACAGGACAACCTGAGAGCCGATCGAGGCTCGTATTTAATGTTTACGTGTATGCCATGCAGGAAACTAAGCGAGGCACATCCATCACCTTCCTGACCAGGTATAGGTCAGGTGGCACGCCCTTGCACCAGCATCGGACATGCGTGCCGAGTCTTTGCGGGCCGTCGCTCGGAGGGACCAGGGCCAGCCGCAGTCCTGGGAGCCTCCCGGCTCTACTGTGTTGCCCGTCGCTGCTCGCCGGTGGGTTTCTGACCGCAACACATTCTGGCACGCTCGGTGGGACCAGAGCCAGCCGCAGTCCTGGGAGCCTCCCGGCTCTACTGTGTTGCCCGTCGCTGCTCGCCGGTGGGTTTCTGACCGCAACACCGACCTCATCCACAGCGTAGCAATCAACGCCTTTCCTGTCGATGCACCGGATCCTCTCCAACGGAACCAGGTCTACTTCACCGCGGCCCCCCTCCACAGAAGCCGATCTATTCCACCGACTACCTCAGCGCAGCGGCTATATCAACTTCACCGAATCCCTTGCCAGCCAACCAGATCTGCTTCACTAACGCCCGCTTCTACTGAAACAGGGTCGACTCATCGTCTCCCGCATTCGCCGCCGCTGGAATGCAAGTTGCCGCCCCCGTCCACCCCACCGCAGCTTGGTTAGTACGCTGGCCCGTTAGATCGCGGTGTTTCTTTAGCCATGTTTTGTGTAGTTATTTGCAGATCTCATATGCCATTAACTTTCTTGATGTGTTACTTCGCATGAAGGTCGTTTAAATATTGTACAGTACAAAAGCATTATCCGATCGCTACCATCCTGTTCATTCTACTGACACCTGTGTGCATCCACATATTTATAGCCTTATACCCATTCATTTGCTGCCAACTGTTTTTGTACTGCATGCTATTCCTTTTATAGTCATGCTATGGGCATTTCCAATCTGGTTGTTCTTATACCACGTCATTAGCTCACCGCTAGCCGCTAGCTGTTTTCTCGTGCCTGCTATTCTCACACTGCTTTTATAATCATGCTATGTGCATTTCCAATCTGCTTGCTCTTATACCTCGTCTTTAGCTTATAGCTATTTTTTCCATGAATGCTCCTGTCGCACAGCTTGTATAGTTATTGTTGCGTGCATGTCTGGTCTTTGTATTATCGTAGACTAACTTGTCAATGTTATTTTTCCTAGGGATTGATCATGCCAATCACTTATTAGAATATCCAACATTAACAGCGGGGACGCTAGGGAAGGTTGGAATCTGAGTTCTTGGTTGGTAATTTTGGCAGTATACTTCCGTTATTATCTATAACCTATATGCATTGTTCCTTATGCAAGAGATTAACACTTGGAACCCTGCCATAGCAATGCCATTCATGCTTTACTATGTTTCTGCCTATTTGATATGCTTGTCTTGGAGCAACTGCGAAGGTGATTTGAACCTGACATTTGGTCATTCTTAATGCCAGTTTACTTTATGTGGAAAACCTTGGCATTACCCTACTCTAAATCTGAATGTCTGAAATTCGTATCTCATGCAAAGCAACATCTAGTTGGTTTTAATCTGATATCTGGTAAATATTGGCTTATTCATTTGGCAGCTCAAGTTTTTTGTTATTTGAAACCAGCTGACTTGGTCTTAAATGTGATATCTAAACACAGATTAAGGACAATGGAGCAGGAGGATTAGCATTTCACTTGATGGCTGAACCTAAAATGACAGGCATGTCGACCACGACTAGTGCACGCAAGAGAAGGACCTGCAGCGAGCCAGTATGTGCTTAGTACATGCATCTTATCTTATCTTGTGCTTATTTCTGCTACATGTTGTTATCTGATCTCTACATTGCGTAATACATGTTTGAATAGTTAATTGTTGTAACTATGTTTGCAATATTACCAGAATGCAGTTTTAATGAAGCAGTCATCATTAGAAGATAGTCGCCAAAGCGACCCTGTGCAACATTATGATGTAAGTCTGTGCTTAGTACAAGTTCCTTACATTGTCTTATTTATGCAACTTGTTATTATCTTATATCTACATTGCATAATAAATGTTTGAATAGTTCACTGTTGTAACTATGTTTGCAATATTACTAGAATGCAATTGTAATGAAGAAGTCCTTAGTAGAAGATAGAGCGCAAAAAAGGTTCCGGGGTGAGCCTATGCAACGATATAATGTAAGTCTGTGCTTAGTACTTGTGACTATCTCATATCGACAATGCTTAATACATGTTTGCATAGTTCATCGTTTAACTCTTTTTGCATTATTATCAGAATGCAGTTGTGATGAAGCAATCTTAATCAGAAGAGAGGCCCACAAAAAGTTCTGATCTTTCTTCTGATGCATCCTCTAATAGCCGTCAAGCTAGACCATTCCTTTCATCAAACAGTAAATATCTCAAGGCTGTACTTTATAAAAGACATGGTATTGCTACTTTAAGATCTGTAGCTGATATGTTGACCAAGAGTACACAAGATTCAATCAAGGCGATTGCCAAATGTCAACGTGCTATTGATGATGCTAATAGAAGTCCTCAATGATTCTATGTAATTTTTTTATTTGGGCACATTAATTGCCTTGTAATTTTCCTAGTTATTTTATTTGTGTATGTAATTGTGTGTATCATTGATATCAGATTTTAGGCTCATGAAATTTAATGCAAGTTGACTAGTCAAACAACCAGGGCCCTACAACAGATTGGGCCGGCCCACTTACAGTAGTGTGGGACCCACTTTCATTTTGGGCCGGCCCACTTACTTATTGGGCTGGCCCGTTAACACGATAGTGGGCCCCACCTGCTTATTGGGCCGGCCCACTATCTTGTTGGGCCAACCCACTTGCTATATGATGGACCCCACATACTAAATGGGCCGACCCTTTAACAGGAAAGTGGGACCCACCTGTGTTTTTTGGCCCGGCCCACTATCTTGTTGGGCCGGCCCACTTGCTATATGGTGGACCCCACGTACTAATTGGGCCGGCCCTTTAACACGAAAGTGGGACCCACATGTGTTTTTGGCCTGGCCCACTTTCTTGTTGGGCCAGCCCATTTGATCTATTGTGGACCCCACGTACTAAATGGGCCAGCCCGATAGCAGGAAAGTGGGACCCACAGGCTAATTGGGCCGGCCCAATAACTTATTGGGCCGGCCCACTTGGTTTAAGGTGGACCCCACTTGTTAAATAGGCCGGCCCGATAACACGAAAGTGGGTCCCACATGTCTTGTGGGCTGGCCCTTTTGCCTGTTGACCGGTCAAACGAGTGCATTCGGCCCGGCCCACATGCTTAGTGGGTCGGCCCATTAAAGTTTTGACCAGTCAACCTTAGAGGTTAGGCCCGGCCCACGTAACTAATAGACCAGCCCAGCTATATAGTTGACCAGTCAAACTAAGTCAGCTGGCCCGGCCCGCAAACTTAATGGGCCGGCCCGCTTAAGACGTGGCAGGCCTCGTGTGGGCCTACCATCTACCACGGGGTTTCAGCCGGTTAACGCCGTTAACTGCCAGTTAACGGCGTCTACCACGTATCAGTTTGCATGACGTCAGCAGTCAACGGGCTCCTGGAAACACTTCTGCAACAGTCCGATTTTCCGTGGCGGAAGGGCGCCCAAGCGTGACGGACCGAAAAAATCGTCGTAGGACTTTGCCTGACGCAGTTTCGACAACAGAACCCATATCGTCGGGTTAGGCCCATAGGCGACGAAAAATGGCCCTTAGCGGACAATTTTGGGACGTGGTCTATCAGAACTTTTCTTGTAGTGCTACAGGTGCCCCTTCTGCACTAGGAGGCTTGGCGGCAATGACTTCAACTGCCTCCTCACGCATGCCGAGAACATCGGCAACACCTTCCCCAAGGTCGGCGCGACGGTGAACCCCCACTCCTTCCGCGCCAAGCACAAGGCGCTCGGCATGCACCTCTGCAGCTTCCAGCGGGTGGAGATCTTCGGCGGGCGCATGCCTCCGCTCAAGCCCAAGGCTCCCAAGGGGAGCAACAAGTGGAGGCAGATGCATATGGGGTAGGCGGAGTCCTGGCCGTGTGCTGCTGCTGCCTCCTGTTTTGTTGTTAGCTAGGGATCCCTTGTTGTTATGTTGTTAGTATGATGGTGCTGTGAAGAACCTCGAACCTGTTACTATGTTTGGTTGCTGTATGCAGCTTATTATCTAGGGAGGGATCCCTATTATCTATCCCTATTCTACTATATGACTGTGTGAATTTATCGTACATTCCCTGTAGATTTTCTTCTAGATTTAACTACATACATATGGACCAGATGGAGTACTAGATTTGCTGCCATATTGGGCAAACAACGAGGGCCAAAAGGCACAAATAATTGAAGAAAGACATAAATGCAAGCTTCTCTAGATTTGATTCTAACTAGGTGAAAAAGGACAGAGAGAAGGAGGTGGAAAAGGTACTCTTAAAAGGGAAAATGCCAATTTGGGCCGAGAGAGACAAAACCCAGCTCCTGCTCACGTGCAACCAAACGCTATCTCGTCCTGTCCCACGCGGTCCCTTTCTACCAGCCCCACGCAACGCGGGCCCACACGACGCGGCCCCACAAGTCTGCATGGAACGGTCAACTAAACGGGAATCCTGCCGTCTGAGCTCCTTCTGCGGGTTTCAAACAAGGACTTGGGGAAAACTGAGGAAAAACTAAGGAGCTGGGGAAAACTGAGCACAACTAAGGACCCGAGGGCACGAAAATAGAAATCCCTAGTTTATTTTATCTCATCATTAATCCAACAAGGTTTGGATACATCTTTCGAAAACTCCATCATAACTTTTGTGTTCCAAGAAACGTGAGTTGTGGAACAATTTTGTAACTCTCATAGATGTTCGCTAAAACTCGTAATTCAAATATTTCCACCATGATCCAATCATAGATATTTGACTTTTCTATTACGATGATTTCCACTTCATGCTGAAACTTATTTGAATCTATTCAAATGTTTCATATTTCTTCCTCATCGAATAAATATATCCATATATATACACTCAATTCATTGTTGGAAATTTTATGAAATAGAAGAATCTTCCGCACACAACTATGCCCAATGAACCACATACATCATCATGTATGTTTCCACTAAGTTAGTTGCCCGTTCCACTCTTGGCCTATGAACGGTATTTCAGACATTTTCTTTAGAAAAGATTTGCAGGTGCCAAACGATTCAAATATCAAATGACTCCAAAAATCCATTTGCATGGAGTTTGTTCATGCGTTCCTTTCTAACATGACCTAAATGGCGGTTCCACAAATAAGTGGAATTCAAATCATTTTCCTAATGGCATTTTAGCGTCAGTGTTATGCATGTGTGTTTCACCAATAAGATTTATAATAACTTATCCATCGTACATGGAGTACAGTCATAATTTGAACAACTCATTGTTTTCATTTGACCAGAGCAAAATAAAAATTATTAAGTTCTTTATGATAAATCTGAAAAGCTAGGTAGAATGCCAATGACGAACACAATAACACTTTATTTTGTTCCAGACGTGTATTATTACCACATTCATTGTCAGTCACTTAGGCCATTGTATTCTTGTATTGTGTTGTGTTGTATGACATCTCATACCAACCAATATGGTACAAATACCCAAGAGTTCCATTGTGTGACCAATCAAAGAATACATTCATAACATGTATATCATCCATATACACCTGAGCTAGACTTTCTAGTCTTTTCTTTCTTTCTGCCAAAATATTTTTGTAGTTTCTCTTTCGACTTTCCTCATATTTCAGAAAACACTTCAACATCAATAACTTCTAGGATTGTTGGTCAAATACCAATAACCTTGAGGTTCGCACTTTGAAGTTTGACCATCACATGACAAGTGTTCCGGATTTCACTATTAGTAACTTTTTAATGTGATAAAAAATTTCACTCGTAATTTTATCCATCAAATCATGACAAACTCATGATGAAGCTACTCTGGCTTACATGGATATGCGAATAACATTAGTGCCCAACTAGTTGGATGATCGGGACGAGTAGCGTCTTCAACCTTCGTACATTCCCATAAAACTTATGAGTTTATGTAGTCTCACTAAATTATATTTTATTATCTTGTAATAAGGTCATAGATATCATATCTCACACCTTGCTTATTTCTGAAAACAAACTTTTCAGCTCCTTACTTTTTCAAACAGATTTGAACATCAAGTTTAACGGAGACATGATAATTTTTAGATTCTAATTGAAACCATTGCTTTTCGAATCAGCAATTAGAGGATTACCAAAAGTTTGCAATAGGACTTAATCGTTTCTTGATTCTTTAACGATACAGTACCAGTCCGTAAAGTTACTTGTCAAATTTAACAGTGTTTCTATCTCAATTATAAGCCTAGCGTAAAGTAAAAAACGGGTGCCAATTTTACAAAATTTAATTCAAATACAATTTAGACTTTGTTCAGGATAAATTGAGTTTAATATTAATTCTTAAATTAAGTAGGTGAACTCCCACTCAAAACAACATCCCTCACGTTGCCTTAGTGATTACACGAACAAAATTCACTACACCAAGTCCGATCATCATGAGAGATGATGTAGCTTCAATGGCGAACATCGGCATGTTCATCATATCATCTATATGATTCATGCTTAACATTTCGGTTTGCCGTGTTCTGAGGCCACGTCTGTACATGCTAGGCTCGTCAAGTTAAACCTTAGTTTCCGCATGTGCAAATCTGGCTTGCACCTGTTGTATACACACGTTGAGTCTATCCCACCCGATCATCACGTGATGCTTCAAAACAATGAGTCTTAGCAATGATGCTAACTAAGGACGAACACTTTATTACCTTGATTTTTAGTGAGAGGGATCATCTTATAATGCTACCATCGTGATCTAAGCAATACAAGATGCATAAAAAGGATTAACATCACATGCAATTCATAATGTGATATGATATGGCCCTTTTATCTCGCGCCTTTGATCTTCATCTCCAAAGCACGTGCATGACCTCCATCATCAACGGGCATGATCTCCATTATCGTCGGCGGGGCGTGATACGTCTCCGACGTATCGATAATTTCTTATGTTCCATGCCACATTATTGATGATATCTACATGTTTTATGCACACTTTATGTCATATTCGTGCATTTTCTGGAACTAACCTATTAACAAGATGCCGAAGTGCCAGTTGCTGTTTTCTGCTGTTTTTGGTTTCAGAAATCCTAGTAACGAAATATTCTCGGAATTGGACGAAATCAACGCCCAGGTTCCTATTTTGCCCGGAAGCATCCAGAACACACGAGAACCGCCAGAGAGGGGGGACAGGGCCACCAGACCCTAGGCCGGCGCGGCCAAGGGGGGGGCCGCGCCCCCCTATAGTGTGGGCCCCCCAGAAGCCCTCCTGCGCCGCCTCTTCGCCTATTTAAAGCCTCCGTCGCGAAAACCCTGATACGTTCGACGAAACCCACAGAAACCTTCCAGAGCTGCCGCCATCGCGAAGCCAAGATCTGGGGGACAGGAGTCTCTGTTCCGGCACGCCGCCGGGAAGGGGAAGTGCCCCCGGAAGGCTTCTCCATCGACACCGCTGCCATCTCCACCGCCATCTTCATCACCGCTGCTGCTCCCATGAGGAGGGAGTAGTTCTCCATCGAGGCTCGGGGCTGTACCGGTAGCTATGTGGTTAATCTCTCTCCTATGTACTTCAATACAATGATCTCATGAGCTGCTTTACATGATTGAGATCCATATGATGAGCTTTGTATCGCTACTAGTTGTGTGCTACTCATGTGATGTTATTAAAGTAGTCTATTCCTCCTGCATGGTGTAAAGGTGACTAGTGTGTGCACCGTGTGGTTCTTGTCGTAGGCTATGATCATGATCTCTTGTAGATTGTGGAGTTAATTATCATTATGATAGTATTGATGTGATCTATTCCTCCTTCATAGTGTAATGTGGACAGTGTGTGCACTATGTTAGTTCTTGGTTTATTTTGCAATGATCTATTATGCTCTAAGGTTATTTAAATATGAACATTGAATTGTGGAGCTTGTTAACTCCGGCATTGAGGGTTCGTGTAATCCTACGCAATGTGTTCATCATCCAACAAAAGAGTGTATGTAGCACATATGAGAAAGAGTTATTTATTATGCGATCAATGTTGAGAGTGTCCACTAGTGAAAGTATAATCCCTAGGCCTTGTTCCTAAATACTGCTATCGCTACTTGTTTACTACTGCTGCGTTACTACTGCTGCGTTACTACTGCTGCGTTACTACTGCTTGTTTACTGTCCTGGGCAAAGCACTTTTCTGGTGCCGTTGCTACTGCTACTATATATTCATACCACCTGTATTTCACTATCTCTTCGCCGAACTAGTGCACCTATTAGGTGTGTTGGGGACACAAGAGACTTCTTGCTTTGTGGTTGCAGGGTTGCATGAGAGGGATATCTTTGACCTCTTCCTCCCTGAGTTCGATAAACCTTGGGTGATCCACTTAAGGGAAACTTGCTGATGTTCTACAAACCTCTGCTCTTGGAGAAACAACACTGTCTACAGGAAAAGGAGGGGGCGTAGACACCAAGCTATTTTCTGGCGCCGTTGCCGGGGAGGAAAGGTAAAAGGTACTCACACTCCGGATCTTGGCTACTAAGCTATTTTCCACCGTTGTAAGTACTCGAAGCTATTTCCTTTAGATCCTGCAATTGCATCTTTTTGTTTCTTGTTTACACTAGTTTGGCATAATGGACAAAAATGAGCTTCTTATGCTATTTCCTGATTTAAAACATGGATTGTTTGATGCGAAAATTAAAAAACCTATGGAATCTTATTTGCATGCTGGTAGTAATATTAGTATGAACGCTTTGAACACCATTGTTGATAATGATATAGAAAGTTCTAAGCTTGGGGAAGCTGGTTTTCATGATCTTTTTAGTCCCCCAAGCATTGAGGAGAAAATTTTCTTTGATGATACTTTGCCTCCCATATATGATGATTATAATGATAGTGGTCTTTTGGTGCCACCTACTATGGAGAGTAAATTTTGTTGTGATTATACTATGCCTCCAACACTTGATGAGAATAATAATGATAGCTACTTTGCTGAATTTGCTCCCACTACAACTAATAAAATTGATTATGCTTATGTGGAGAGTAATAATTTTATGCATGAGACTCATGATTTATGTGATAGTTATATTGTTGAGTTTGCTCATGATGCTACTGAAAGTTATTATGAGAGAGGAAAATATGGTTGTAGAAATTTTCATGTTACTAAAATACCTCTCTATGTGCTGAAATTTTTGAAGCTATAATTGTTTTATCTTCCTATGCTTGTTACTTTGCTCTTCATGAACTTGTTTATTTACAAGATTCCTTTTCATAGGAAGCATGTTAGACTTAAATGTGTTTTTAATTTGCCTCTTGATGCTCTCTTTTGCTTCAAATACTATTTCTTGCGAGTGCATCATTAAAACTGCTGAGCCCATCTTAATGGCTATAAAGAAAAGAACTTCTTGGGAGATAACCCATGTGTTATTTTGCTACAGTACTTTGTTTTATATTTGTGTCTTGGAAGTTGTTTACTACTGTAGCAACCTCTCCTTATCTTAGTTTTGTGTTTTGTTGTGCCAAGTGAAGCCTCTAATCGAAGGTTGATACTAGATTTGGATTTCTGCGCAGAAACAGATTTCTATATGTCACGAATCTGGGCTGTTTTCTCTGTAGAAAAATCATAAAAATATGCCAATTTACGTGCCTGTTCCTCAGATATGTACGCAACTTTCATTAGTTTTGAGTTTTCTGATCTGAGCAACGGAAGTATTTATTAAAAATTCGTCTTTACGGACTGTTCTGTTTTGACAGATTCTGCCTTTTATTTCGCATTGCTTCTTTCGCTGTGTTGGGTGGATTTCTTTGTTCCATTACCTTCCAGTAGCTTTGAGCAATGTCCAGAAGTGTTAAGAATGATTGTGTCACCTCTGAACATGTGAGTTTTTGATTATGTACTAACCCCTCTAATGAAGTTTATGAGAAGTTTGGTGTGAAGGAAGTTTTCAAGGGTCAAGAGAGGAGGATGATATACTATGATCAAGAAGAGTGAAAGCTCTAAGCTTGGGGATGCCCCGGTGGTTCACCCCTGCATATATCAAGAAGACTCAAGCGTCTAAGCTTGGGGATGCCCAAGGCATCCCCTTCTTCATCGACAACATTATCAGGTTCCTCCCCTGAAACTATATTTTTATTCCATCACATCTTATGTGCTTTTCTTGGAGCGTCGGTTTGTTTTTGTTTTTTTGTTTTGTTTGAATAAAATGGATCCTAGCATTCATTGTGTGGGAGAGAGACACGCTCCGCTGTTGCATATGGACAAGTATGTCCTTAGGCTTTACTCATAGTATTCATGGCGAAGTTTCTTCTTCGTTAAATTGTTATATGGTTGGAATTGGAAAATGATACATGTAGTAATTGCTATAAATGTCTTGGGTAATGTGATACTTGGCAATTGTTGTGCTCATGTTTAAGCTCTTGCATCATATACTTTGCGCCCATTAATGAAGAAATACATAGAGCATGCTAAAATTTGGTTTGCATATTTGGTCTCTCTAAAGTCTAGATAATTTCTAGTATTGAGTTTTGAACAACAAGGAAGACGGTGTAGAGTCTTATAATGTTTTCAATATGTCTTTTATGTAAGTTTTGCTGTACCGGTTCATCCTTGTGTTTGTTTCAAATAACTTTGCTAGCCTAAACCTTGTATCGAGAGGGATTACTTCTCATGCATCCAAAATCCTTGAGCCAACCACTATGCCATTTGTGTCCACCATACCTACCTACTACATGGTATTTCTCCGCCATTCCAAAGTAAATTGCTTGAGTGCTACCTTTAAAATTTCCATTCTTTACCTTTACAATATATAGCTCATGGGACAAATAGCTTAAAAACTATTGTGGTATTGAATATGTACTTATGCACTTTATCTCTTATTAAGTTGCTTGTTGTGCGATAACCATGCTCCTGGGGACGCCATCAACTATTCTTTGTTGAATTTCATGTGAGTTGCTATGCATGTTCGTCTTGTCTGAAGTAAGAGCGATCTACCACCTTATGGTTAAGCATGCATATTGTTAGAGAAGAACATTGGGCCGCTAACTAAAGCCATGATTCATGGTGGAAGTTTCAGTGTTGGACATATATCCTCAATCTCATATGCGAAAATTAATTGTTGTTACATTCTTATGCATAAAAGAGGAGTCCATTATCTGTTGTCTATGTTGTCCCGGTATGGATGTCTAAGTTGAGAATATTCAATAGCAAGAAATCCAATGCGAGCTTTCTCCTTAGACCTTTGTACAGGCGGCATGGAGGCACCCCTTTGTGATACTTGGTTAAAACATGTGCATTGCGATAATCCCGGTAGTCCAAGCTAATTAGGACAGGGTGCGGGCACTATTAGTATACTATGCATGAAGCTTGCAACTTGTAAGATATAATTTACATGATACATATGCTTTATTACTACCGTTGACAAAATTGTTTCATGTTTTCAAAATCAAAGCTCTAGCACAAATATAGCAATCGATGCTTTTCCTCTATGGAGGACCATTCTTTTACTTTTATTAGTGAGTCAGTTCACCTATTTCTCTCCACCTCAAGAAGCAAACACTTGTGTGAACTGTGCATTGATTCCTACATACTTGCATATTGCACTTGTTATATTACTCTATGTTGACAATATCCATGAGATATACATGTTACAAGTTGAAAGCAACCGCTGAAACTTAATCTTCCTTTGTGTTGCTTCAATGCTTTTACTATGAATTATTGCTTTATGAGTTAATTCTTATGCAAGACTTATTGATGCTTGTCTTGAAAGTACTATTCATGAAAAGTCTTTGCTATATGATTCACTTGTTTACTCATGTCATATACATTGTTTTGATCGCTGCATTCACTACATATGCTTTACAAATAGTATGATCAAGGTTATGATGGCATGTCACTCCAGAAATTATCTTTGTTATCGTTTTACCTGCTCGGGACGAGCAGAACTAAGCTTGGGGATGCTGATACGTCTCCGACGTATCGATAATTTCTTATGTTCCATGCCACATTATTGATGATATCTACATGTTTTATGCACACTTTATGTCATATTCGTGCATTTTCTGGAACTAACCTATTAACAAGATGCCGAAGTGCCAGTTGTTGTTTTCTGCTGTTTTTGGTTTCAGAAATCCTAGTAACGAAATATTCTCGGAATTGGACGAAATCAACGCCCAGGTTCCTATTTTGCCCGGAAGCATCCAGAACACACGAGAACCGCCAGAGAGGGGGGACAGGGCCACTAGACCCTAGGCCGGCCCGGCCAAGGGGGGGGCCACGCCCCCCTATAGTGTGGGCCCCCCAGAAGCCCTCCTGCGCCGCCTCTTCGCCTATTTAAAGCCTCCGTCGCGAAAACCCTGATACGTTCGACGAAACCCACAGAAACCTTCCAGAGCCGCCGCCATCGCGAAGCCAAGATCTGGGGGACAGGAGTCTCTGTTCCGGCACGCCGCCGGGACGGGGAAGTGCCCCCGGAAGGCTTCTCCATCGACACCGCTGCCATCTCCACCGCCATCTTCATCACCGCTGCTGCTCCCATGAGGAGGGAGTAGTTCTCCATCGAGGCTCGGGGTTGTACCGGTAGCTATGTGGTTAAACTCTCTCCTATGTACTTCAATACAATGATCTCATGAGCTGCTTTACATGATTGAGATCCATATGATGAGCTTTGTATCGCTACTAGTTGTGTGCTACTCATGTGATGTTATTAAAGTAGTCTATTCCTCCTGCATGGTGTAAAGGTGACTAGTGTGTGCACCATGTGGTTCTTGTCGTAGGCTATGATCATGATCTCTTGTAGATTGTGGAGTTAATTATCATTATGATAGTATTGATGTGATCTATTCCTCCTTCATAGTGTAATGTGGACAGTGTGTGCACTATGTTAGTTCTTGGTTTATTTTGCAATGATCTATTATGCTCTAAGGTTATTTAAATATGAACATTGAATTGTGGAGCTTGTTAACTCCGGCATTGAGGGTTCGTGTAATCCTACGCAATGTGTTCATCATCCAACAAAAGAGTGTATGTAGCACATATGAGAAAGAGTTATTTATTATGCGATCAATGTTGAGAGTGTCCACTAGTGAAATTATAATCCCTAGGCCTTGTTCCTAAATACTGCTATCGCTACTTGTTTACTACTGCTGCGTTACTACTGTTGCGTTACTACTGCTGCGTTACTACTGCTTGTTTACTGTCCTGGGCAAAGCACTTTTCTGGTGCCGTTGCTACTGCTACTATATATTCATACCACCTGTATTTCACTATCTCTTCGCCGAACTAGTGCACCTATTAGGTGTGTTGGGGACACAAGAGACTTCTTGCTTTGTGGTTGCAGGGTTGCATGAGAGGGATATCTTTGACCTCTTCCTCCCTGAGTTCGATAAACCTTGGGTGATCCACTTAAGGGAAACTTGCTGCTGTTCTACAAACCTCTGCTCTTGGAGGCCCAACACTGTCTACAGGAAAAGGAGGGGGCGTAGACACCAGGGCGTCAAGGTCCATGGCACCGTCTTCATGGTTTTCCACCACGTGTAGCAACTATTACAACTACTTTGAAATAAAACTTACTACATGAAATATAAAGACAACCATAAGGCTCCTGCCGGTTGGCACAATACAATAAGGATCATCTCATACATCAAATATATTCATAATCACATCATGGCCATATCACGTCACCAAACCTGCAAAAACAAGTTAGACGCCTCTAATTTTGTTTGCCTATTTTACATGGTTTAGGGTTTTCGAGTAAGATCCGATCTACCTATGAACAAGAACCACAACGCTGATACAAGTGTTGTCAACTGAAAATTGTAAATTGGATATTAACTATGGTGAGAGAAACTGACACCCGCAAAGCCACTTATGCAATACAAGTTGCTTGTCAAGCGTGGAGCAAGTATCATGGACGCGGTCTGTAAGGTTAGCCCGGGCCGCTTCATCCCAACATGACGCAAGATGCAAAGTACACGATAAACAAGAGATAGCAAAAGCATCAACCCCCACAAAACCATTGTGTTCTACTCGTGCAACCAATCTATGCATAGTCACGGCTCTGATACCACTTTATGGATTCGTAGCATAGAAAACAAAAAAATTCTACCGCAAGAATGAATAACAAGCCAAGATCTAATCTAGTAGTGGTAGCAACAAGTTGAAGATCAACATACCCTCGAAGATCGCTAGGCGTTAACGAGATAAATCTCGTGGTGGATGTAGTCGATCACTTACCGCTTTCAAAAGAGCGTAGAAGATCTTGACGGTGCCACAGTCGGGCAGCACCTCCGCACTCGGTCACACGTACGGTGTTGATGACAACGTCCTTCTCCCTGTTCCAGCAGGCAGTGGATGTAGTAGATCCTCCTCGGAATCCTGCCAGCACGACGGCGTGGTGAGCTGGTGGTGGAGATCTCCGGCAGCGCTTCGCCGTAAGCACCGTGGGAGAAATAGGAGGAGGGAGTAGCTAGGGTTTGGGAGAGGGGGGAACTTGGGGCGCCGGCCTAGGAGCCCCTTGGTGGTGCGGCTGGATGCCCCCTCCCTCTCCTCCTCTATATATAGGTGGAAAACCTAGGGTTCCCCCAAAAACCACTTTGGAGTCCAACTCCCAATCTTACCAAAACTGGAAACCTAGATGGAAATGGATTTCTCCCTTTCCTTCTTCTATGGCCGGCCAACAAGGTGGAGTCCACCATGGACTCCACCTTCCCACTTGGTGAGTTGGCTAGGGCTGGTGGAGTCCCTCCGGGACTCAACCTGCCATAGTGATTTATTCCGTACGATTCTAGAATCTGCTACAACCTTCCATAAATGCACCGGACCATTCCCAAACTTGGAATGTGACTTCCTATATATGAATCTTATTATCCGGAACTCCTCGTAATGTCCTGGATCACATCCGAGACTCTGAACAATATTCGAAATCCATTCCATCACTAGTGGAAAACGGGGCAATAGGCCCGGTCCATTTGGGCCTTTAGACCCGGTTCCCGAACCGGGACCAACTAGGCGGGACTAAAGGGGGTACCCTTTAGTCCCGGTTCAAAGATAAACCGGGCCTAAAGGCCTCAACACGTGGTGCGACCAGGGAGCTCGCGCTGGAAGGGCTTTGGTCCCGGTTCGTGGTACGAACCGGGCCTATGTTTCTCTGCCGTGGCAGAGAATTGCTATTTCTCTGCCGCGGCACAGATTTAGGCTGTACCAGCGTTTCTCTGCCGCGGCAGAGAAACAGGGCGTTTCTCTGCCGCGGCAGAGTTTCAGCAATGCATATATATCATTCAAGAAACCACAAAAAATCGTCATGAATATATATAGACATCGTCAACAGTACACGACATAGTCAACACAGTACACGTAATGCATGCATATTTACAATATAACTTTTCCTGAACGAATATCCTCCGCCGTCACGATCTTCCGATAGTGCTCTCCACCTGGGGTAAGGACCTCGGTAATAAAGAATCCCGCGATTTCCTCTTGAATTGCTTTTATTTGATCCGCTGTTATGAGAGTGTCCCGCAGGCGTGTCATCTATATTTAAAAAAGGAGATCAATATATGAATGGAACTCAATACAATAGATGGTACTAATTAAGATTAATTGTGAAAATTTGTTATCGTACACGAGTGTGGTGTATTTGGGCATCCCCACCCTTGGGACAGGACATGTCACGCATGAAGGTGCACGTAGTATCCACATAAGTTATTCCCTTTTTCCTGCCTCATACACTTTACGAAAAAATAGTTCGATCAAACTAATAATCAAGCATCGTATTGAAAGTAAATATCATATATAAAGTTTCACGGACATAGCTATATATATAGTACTACTTACAGGGTAATCTCTAAATGTAAGCTCCGGTTTCCATTCACCCGGAACAGTATTGATGAACCGTTTCCAAGCCCTGCCCGGCAAAAAATAATGAGTAAATGAGTAATTGATTAGTTGATGATATCTTCGAATTGGAGCAGATGAAGATGCCAATACGAAATTGATTGAAACTACCTCTGGAGGATGGCAGCCATGTCCGCCCATTCCGCATATTCTTTACGTTTCGAGTCCATGACGTTTACGACTCCAAGGTGAAGATCAATGATTAGGAGAATAAAATGGAAACTGCACAAGCATAGCTCAATGATTACGAGAATAAAGTGGAAGGTGCACAAGCATAATGTATGTTATATATAACACTCACTTGAAGTTGTAGGGAAAGAATATATCCTCTTTGTCTGCTTGCTTCTCTAAAAACATTACGATGTTGTCCTCTCGTGTCCTTGGCGAAGTCTCGAACCGTAACTTCATGAACCGTGTTTGGGTCTATGAACCCCAGCGGTAGGAGCTTGCCTCTTTTGTATTCCAGCTTCTTCATTCTCGCATAATTAAATGTATAGCGTACACAAAGAATATAATGAGGATAATTGTTAGTGCAAATGAATGAGCTACAAACTTAATTACACAAATAAATCACTTACAGTGCAGAGTAACCGATGACAGCTTTGTCGAGGGCGTCTTGATTGAATAACTGAAACAGTTCTTCTAACTCAATGTTTATCTCATCTTCCCCCCGGAAGTAATGCTCATCTCTAAGATACACCGTGATGTAGCTTTCACATCTTCGACAGGCTTTCAGGTACCAGTCATGCAACCTTCGCATCTGAGTCCCTAGACGCGCGAGCTCGCCAGGTTTGACGAGATCAGATCCGTATCTATACTTGTTTACCACTTGAGCCGTTGGATAGTAATCTTCGTACTCAACTGATGCTCCCTGAGCTCTAGCCGCCCGTTCGATCATCGATGCCGTCTCTGGATCATGATATGGCTCCACGATGAAGTGGGGTGCGGCTCGAATGTCCCGTCGTCCAAGCCGGGCGACTTTTTTTGCTTCTTTGCTCGCTCTAGAGGACTGTCCAAGAGAGCGGTCATAATCAGCTCTCGGCTCAGGTCTCTTCATTCTCGTCTCGGCAAAGTGCTTCACTGTCTGCGGTGGAATAAACATCTTCTTCGGCGCAGTTGCAAGAAACGCCTTTTGCTCTTCAGTCTGCTCATGTGGCAACAACTCTGGAGTCTGTGCCCTCATTGGAGTTGATGATCTGTTCGGAGCTGTAGGAGGTGCCGCGGACCGCTTCCTCTTTTGCTTAGGTGGAAGCGGCGGAGTCTCCTGACGAGGAGGAGGAGGCGGCGGAGTATTTTCACGCGGAGGAGACTGGTCATGGATAGGGGAATCATCATCGCGCAGAGGAGAATCATCACGCGGAGGAGACTGCACAAGTGGCGGAGGAGGCGGAGGTGGCCTGCTTGTTGGCTTCTCACCTGGAAACACAATGTTCTCCTTCCGCCATTGCACGGTGGTTCTACGGGCTTCTCCCAGTTCTTTGATTTCCCCATCTTCACCTGCAGGGTGCTCAAGCACCAACCCCTCATACTCTCTCAACACTTCATCCACCATCACAACAGCAAAGTCGTCTTGGACCGGACGGCAATGGTAAGACCTTGTAGGTAAGAGGATGCCGACCGCCGCCTTGAAGGATAGGTTGAAAACTTTAACATGCAGCTCACAAGGACGGCTCTCAGTGAGATCATCCACGGGGGGGTAGCGAGGAGGCTCGACCACCTGGTCATCATCATCATCATTATCCACCTGCTGAGAGGAAGCCACGCTGCTTTTCCGGTGTGGTTGAGATTGCAGCGGGGCGATGGCATTGAGCAGTGCAGGATCTACAGCCTGCCCCCGAGCCATCTGAGATGTAAGTACTTGGGTTACCATGGTTAATTGGGCTTGCATGGTGCTCATACCCTCCTCTAAGTTAGCCAGGCGGTCTGTTTCCCTTGCCTTCCTCCTCTCATGGCTTTTATCAGGAAATCTCTTCCTTTCCACAGGAAAGCCATACTTCCACGGAACGGAGCCTGCTGTGCCTCGTGTTCGTCCGCCGTGTTCTTTGTTCCCAAGGGCGCGTGTCAGCTCATCGTTCTCTCTTTCGGGCTGGAACAACCCCGCCTCCACGTCCCTATTTGCTTTTTCCAGGGCATCAATGGGAACCTTCAGATGAGCTTTCTTATAGATGCACTTCCCTGTTTCTGGATCCAACGTTCCCCCAATCCCGTAGAACCACTCCTTGCACCGTTCGATCCAACCGTGTGTCCCTAATCTGATCCCTTTATCGGTCAGTTCCGCCTCAGCTGCTCGCCACTTAGGACGGTTAGCCCCGTATCCACCTGGACCCGTAATTTGGTGATATAGCTTCAACGCAGCATTTGCCTTATTTATTTCCGACCTTCTCTTAAATTCTTCTGACTCCGTGCTGTACTTCACGAATTTGTCCCAGTGATTTTTTACCTTCTCACTGTCCGGAGTCTTCTTTAACTTGATAAGGCAGCGCAATCTTTTCTTGTGGCTCTTGAATAGTTCGGCCATCTTCTTCTTGCCAAACTCGCGGAGGGCCTGCTCCATCTTGGCCTTCTCAGCATCACCCCCCTCTTCGGGTACTATGTTGAAATGTGACATGAGCTTGTTCATAATGCTGTTTTTGGCTACATCATCGATATAAAGACCTTGAGCTTCTTCCTCTGCAGACAGCACTAGTCCCTTCGGCTTGTGCCATTCTCGAACGGTGATCGGGACGTGGTCCCTAACAAGCACTCCGCATTGAGCTATAAATGACTTTGCACCTTTCTCTGGAGCAATCGGTTTACCATCCTTCTCGATGTGGGTGATGTCGTGCCTAACACCGTCATCCAACTTTTTGGCCGGGCCTCGCTTCCTCGACTTTACAGAAGAAGTGCTCGATCCGGAGGGCTAAAAAAGAAATAGTTCATAGTCAGTACAATTTCATTAGTTAATGCATCTAGTCGATCAACAGCGGCTTAATTAATTTATATACCTCGGTGATAACTACAGTTCGGGAGCCATTATGATGATCTTGTTCCTCACCGGCGCCACTAGGATCTTCTTCCTCAATATCCTCCGCTCCCTCACCGGAGTCATTCAAATAAGTTGCGGTGACATCGTCACCGCCATCATCTGGAATAACGTCGTCGTCGCGATCATCCAGAGTACCGTTTGCTATGAGTTCCTCCATGAAATTTTCTTGAATTTCATCTCTCTCCATGCTTTCTACAACGACCTGCAAGCTATACATAGGAACCATCATATGATCAAATTAAGGATAATGCAGAAAACTGAAAATGGAGTTACATATGTGTAGTTCTTAACTAAGGATCGATAATATAGTGCTGAAAGAAGATACTGCAGTTACATGCATACATAGATCGGGTTCATGTTTATTTAACCCTAATACATATCAATCACTACTACAACCACTCAACCGCGCAGACCGGGTCCTAGAGGGCGCCGACCGGGTCCTGAGCCGCGCTGGGTGTGCCCCCAAAGCCACGGAACAACAACGGGAGCATAGCTAACATGAGATCCCCGCATAACGCTCCATCCGGTCCTATACATGTTGTCTAACGCGTACATGTAACGGCGAACGTGCTGGTCCTCCGCTTCAATGCGCTGAGCTACCTCCTCCGGCGGGGCCGGCTCCCTCTGAAACGACCGTGGCCCATAAGACCTCCACCAAAGAATATCCGGGTCGACAACGGGACCCGGATTCCGCACCAAGGTGCGCGACCCGGAAGCTAAGACCTCCCAATGCCACCCCGGCGGAGCCCAGTCCCGGACCTCCCCCATCTGCTCCATCTCCTCTAGAAGAGTCGACCACGGCGCGGCGGCTGTCGCGGCATCGTAGCTACGAAAACAAATCATATATGTACTAATATAAATAAAAAACATGATATTGTGCTAAATAAAAACTTCACTACTTTTGTACTAACGCCGCGTTCCACGACCCTGTTTTGGGGGCGTCGCAGGGCGCCGGCAGCACGGCACCGCCACGGACTCGGCGCTCCTCCTCGCTCGCTCTTTCTCTATTTCGCGACCCTAAGTCTATGTCGCGGCGGCACCGCTACGGACTCGGCACCGCCACGGTCTAAGTCGTCGGCGCGCGCGGCGCGCGACACAAATGAATCTATTTTGTAACTTTTCTAACTTTTTCTAACTAATTTTACTAACTTTTTCTAACTAATTTTACTAACACTAACTAACTAATTTTCTAACTTTTCTCTAACTAATTTTACTAACACTAATTAATTTTACTAACACTAATTAATTTTACTAACACACTAATTTTCTAACTTTTCTCTAACTAATTTTACTAACACTAACTAACTAATTTTCTAACTTTTCTCTAACTAATTTTACTAACACTAACTAATTTTACTAACACACTAATTTTAACTAAATTTTCACTAAAACTAACTGCACTATAATCTAACAAATGAAAAAAAAATCGCCGGAGGAGGCTTACCGGCGGAGGGAGAGGCGCGGTGGCGGCGGGGTCGGCGGCGGCGATGGCGGCGGACGGCGAGGAGAGGCGGAGGCGGGCGCGGCGGAGGCGGGCGCGGTGGCGGTGGACGGCGAGGAGTGGCGGCGGACGGCGATCGAGGAGTGGCGGAGGCGGCGGCCGACGTGCGCGCGCGGGGGAGAGAGAGAGGAGGGCGGGGATGGTGCGGACGGTGCGCGTGGCGGCGGCGGCAATGGCGCACGGGAGGGCGGCGGCGATGGCGCGCGGCGGCGGCAGCGGCGATGGCGCGCGAAAGTTGGGCAGCCTGACGGCGTCCAATGCTTCGTCTCCGCGGGATTGATCTCCGCGGAGATGAAGTGTTGGCTTTTATACCCCCCCCCCAGCGGTGGCCCCCGTGCGTGTTACAAACCGGGGCCAAACGCCCCCCTTTGGACCCGGTTTGTAATACAAACCGGGACTACAGGCCATTTTTGGTGCGTTTTCGCTGCGTCACAGAAAAAGGCCTTTAGTCCCGGTTTGTAATACAAACCGGGTCCAAAGGCCACTTTTTTTAAAAAATTTCATTCCCGCCTTATTTCAAATGAAAAAAAGCCACCGCACTGCCACACGTGTCCACCGCCGCCACCGCCGTGTAGTGGCCACTGTCGCCACCGCCACCGCCTGGCCACCACCGTCACCGCCATGTACGGGCCACGGTGCGACATGAACTTCCCAGACGTCGAATCGCTAGAGGAGGCGGAGTTCCTCGCGCCGACGCCGTGCCTCGTCGACGACGAGGACCGCCGCCGCCACCGCCAGGTGCAGCGCCGGATCGCAATCGCCGAGCACGACGAGGAGTTGATGCGCCAGTGGAGGGCACAGTTCCCCAACGACGTCGACAAAACCGCCGCGTTCTTCGCTGACCTCCGGGCACAACGCAGGTCCAACAGGCGCCATCGTCGGGCCGTCGCCGTGTTCGAGCTCGATAACCCGAATACAACTTGGGCCGACAACGACCCTCGGTGGGACGACATTTGGACCGAGACAACCTCCGACGACGAGTAGATCGACTAGACTAGTTGTTTATCTATTTTATTGTATTTTCAATAAAGTCGTTGTGGCAGACGCTGATGATGAGAAAAGTTTCCCGCCAGATTACATGTGGAATTAAAGTACAGAACTCAACTGAAAATTACTTAAGATACATGGCCAGATAGTACTCGTGCCTAGCCCTATAGTACTCGTGCCTAGCTCAACTGAAAATTAATTAAGATACATGGCCAGATTCTACTGTTCGAGTCATTCAGTCATACTCGTGCCTGGCCCTATAGTACTCGCCACTGTAGTCATCGTAGTCGCCGTCATCATCGTCGCTGGCATCGGGGTCGCGGTAGTCAAACCTCGGCGGGAGAGCACGCGTGGGCTGGGACTGAGGGTAGCGCAGGCGGGGGCCACGGTGGGCCATGACGCCCTGGAGAGTTCGGTCGCGCCACCACAGCCGACGGCCGGCCTCGTTGAAGTTCGAAGGAGGCGGGCCGCCGTCCTCGTGCCTGGCGAGCGCCCTCTCACGCCGATTGATGAAGAAGCTCTCCCAAGTCGGGCTGTAGTCGGGATGCCACTTGGGATTCCTCCGCTGCTCTGGCGTGAGCTCGAAGTAGTAGTGGTTCGTGATGGCCATCTCGCGCGCCACACCTAGAGGGACAGGAGGGACCGGTACCCCTCCGACGCTCAGCAACCAGCCGGTAGGGACGCGGTAGCCCGGCGGGCAGGGGTAGTTCGACTCGCAAAGCGCCTCCGCCTCCCGGAGGGTTAGAGATACGATGGAAGCCATGTGACCTGGTGATGAGGTTTGCAGATATGAGTCTAGATGTGATATGTAAATGGAGGCCAAGCCAACATATATATAGTGAAAAAATGGCGGAAGGACGGAGGCGGGAAGCAGTGGAAAGCGCGGGAAGAAAAATAGGCGGGAACGCAGTGGCGCCAAAAACTGTCGGTGGGATAAGGACGTGTGGGTAACCTTTAGTCCCGGCTGGTGGGTACAACCAGGACTAAAGATCCTTTTTTGTGTCATCTAACAAAACTATCGGTGGGATAAGGACGTGTGGGTAACCTTTAGTCCCGGCTGGTGGGTACAACCGGGACTAAAGATGTCGGCAGGATAAGAACGCATGGGTGGACGCACTGCTCGATGAGATAAAGCATGTAGCGCACGACGCCCTGTCGAAGGAACAAGACAAAGTAGAAGAGGTGCCGTGCCTACAAAAGGAGCATCGATACGCCTTGCCAAGCCCCTGAACGACTACATCTCATCTAACAGTGTTGGGGAAAGGGTTGGGAAATCTCCCGTGGCGCATCTCCACTTTTAATATCTTACATACAGTTACATGATTACACAAAAATAAATGGGAAATTGATTGCCATGTTGAGATACTCATTTGTGCCATGAACATTCTTCAATTAACTTGATGATGGAGCATCTTCATCATTTAATTAATCTTCTTCGGCCGTAACCATGGAGCATCTTCATCATTTAACTTGATGCTTGGATCAATGTTCACTCTGAAGGGTGGAATTTCATCAAACTGATTATAATCTTCTGACATGTCTGTCTTGTCCTCCACTCCCACGATGTTTCTTTTTCCAGAAAGAACTATGTGGCGCTTTGGCTCATCGTTTGATGTATTTGTTTCCTTATGTTTCCTTTTTCTTGGTTTGGTAGACATATCCTTCACATAGAAAACCTGGGCCACATCCTTGGCTAGGACGAATGGTTCGTCTCTATACCCAAGATTGTTGAGATCCACTGTTGTCATTCCATACAACTTGTCTACCTGAACCCCGCCTCCTGTTTTGTTGACCCATTTGCACCTAAACAAAGGGACCTTAAAAGAAGGTCCATACTCAAGTTCCCATATATCCTCTATGTAACCATAATATGTGTCATTTGGGCCTTCATTCATTATTGCATCAAAGCGGACACCACTGTTTTGGTTGGTGCTCTTTTTATCTTGGGCGATCGTGTAAAATGTATTCCCATTTATCTCGTACCCTTGGAAAGTCACTACAGTCGAAGATGGTGTCTGGGCCAGCAAGTACAACTAATCTTCAATATGTTCGTTATTCAGGAGATGTTTTTGCAACCAACCGCCGAAAGTCGACATGCGTTCACGTCTAATCCAATCGTTCGACTGCCCCGGGTTCTGGGAGTGTAGAAAGTTCTTGTGGTCACCGATATACGGAGCCACCAAGGTGGAACTTTGTAGGACTGTGTAGTGTGCTTGAGTCAAAGAAATCCCGTCCCTACATATCATTGATTTCCTTCCTAGCGTGCCTTTTCCACTTAGTCTCCCTTCATGCCGCGATTCAGGAACACCAATCGGCTTAAGGTCAGGAATAAAGTCAACACAGAATTCAATGACCTCCTCTGTTCCATAGCCCTTGGAGATGCTTCCTTCTGGCCTAGCACGGTTTTGAACATATTTCTTCAAGACTCCCATGAACCTCTCGAAGGGGAACATATTGTGTAGAAACACAGGACCGAGAATGGAAATCTCATCGACCAGGTGAACGAGGAGATGTGTCATAATATTGAAGAAGGATGGTGGGAACACCAGCTCAAAACTAACGAGACATTGGACCACATCATTCTGCAACCTCGGTAGAATTTCTGGATTTATTACCTTCTGAGAAATTGCATTGAGGAATGCACATAGCTTCACAATGGGCAGTCGAACATTTTCCGGTAGAAGCCCCCTCAATGCAATCGGAAGCAACTGTGTCATTATCACGTGATAGTCATGAGACTTCAAGTTCTGGAATGTTTTCTTCTCCATATTTATTATTCCCTTTATATTGGAGGAGAAGCCAGACGGGACCTTGATACTGCTAAGACATTCAAAAAATATTTCCTTCTCTACTTTTGTAAGAGCGTAGCTGGATAAATGACGTCCTTTAACTCTCTCATGCAGCTTTTTGGGGTCTTTCCAACGTTGCTGGTCCTCCCGTGCTTCTGGTGTATCTTTTGTCTTCCCGTACACACATAGAAAGCCTAGCAGGTTCACGCAAAGATTCTTCGTCACGTGCATCACATCGATTGAAGAGCGGACCTCTAAGACTTCCCAATAGGGTAGATCCCAAAATATAGATTTCTTCTTCCACATGGGCGCGTGTCCGGCATCGTCATTCGGAACAGACCGTCCGCCAGGACCCTTTCCAAATATTACATCTAGATCCTTGACCATACCAAATATATCAACACCATCACGATGGGGAGGCTTCCTCCGGTGATCAGCCTCACCGTTGTAATGCTTGCCTTTCTTTCTTACGGGATGGGTAAGCCTAAGAAATCGACGATGCCCTGGTACACGACCTTCCTCGACCTTTTCCAAATAATCACCTTCGAGCTCATGTAAACAGTGTGTGCATGCATTGTATCCCTTGTTTGACTGTCCTGAAATGTTACCAAGAGCAGGCCAGTCATTGATGGTTACGAAAAGCATCGCTCTTAGGTCAAATTCCTCCTGCTTGTGCTCGTCCCACACACGTACACCTGCTAGGGACCACAGCTGTAGAAGTTCTTCGACTAATGGCTTCAGGTACACATCAATGTCGTTCCCGGGTTGCTTCGGGCCTTGTATGAGCACTGGCATCATAATGAACTTCCGCTTCATGCACAACCAAGGAGGAAGGTTATATATACAAAGAGTCACAGGCCAGGTGCTATGGCTGCAGCTCTGCTCTCCAAAAGGATTCATGCCATCTGTACTGAGACCAAACCGTAAGTTCCTTGCATCCTGTGCAAAGTTTGGGAACTCTCTATCGATTTTTCTCCATTGGGAGCCATCAGCAGGGTGCCTCAACATCACGTCTTTCTTACGGTCTTCTTTGTGCCATCGCAACAACCTAGCGTGCTCTTTATTTCTGAACAAGCGTTTCAGCCGTGGTATTATAGGAGCATACCACATAACCTTGGCAGGAACCCTCTTCCTGGGGCGCTCGCCCACAACATCACCAGGGTCATCTCGTCTGATCTTATACCGCAATGCAGTGCACACCGGACATGCATCCAAATTCTCGTACTCATCGCGGTAGAGGATGCAGTCATTAATGCATGCATGTATCTTTTGCACATCTAATCCTAGAGGGCAGACAATCTTCTTCGCTTCGTACGTACTGGCGGGCAATTCGTTACCCCTTGGAAGCTTCCTCTTAATTATTGTCAGCAACTTTCCAAATCCCGAGTCGGTGACACCGTTCTGCGCCTTCCATTGCAACAATTCCAAGGTGTCTGCCTAGCTTTTTCTCGACATCTTCGCAACTTGTGTATACCAATTTGTTGTCATCTTCTATCATCTTGTCGAAGGCCAACCTTTCCTTTTCATTTTCACAGTCTCCCCTTGCATCAGCAATGGCCCGGCCAAGATCATCATCGAGGCTCATCTGGTGCCTCTTGATCTTCTACTTCATTGTCTTCATTGCCTTCTGCAGTATCATCGTATTCAGGGAAATTGGGATAACCGTCATCATCCTCTTCCTCTTCGTCATTGTCTTCCATCATAACCCCTCTTTCTCCGTGCTTGGTCCAACAATAGTAACTGGACATGAAACCGGATCGCAGAAGGTGGCTGTGAATGAGACTCGAGCGAGCGTAATTTACGGTATTCTTGCAGTCCACACATGGACAATACATGAAGCCACCATGTTTGTTTGCCTCCGCCACGGCCATAAAATTATCCAGGCCCGCAGTGAACTCGTCAAACCGTCGGTCAATGTACATCCATTGCCGATTCATCTGCATGATATAATTAAGCTGATCAAAACCATTACAGAACATCACGATGTATATATACACATGCATTTTATCAATTGCAGATGAAAAGGATAAAGTTGTTAACCTCGATGAAGAAGAAAAAAGCAAGTTAAGTGTGGCTTGATTTGTGTAAACTCAAGTGGCAAATCCTCTTAAGCATTTCATCAAACACCTCTTGTGCATGTGAAGAAGAGAGGAGAGCAATACACCCTCTTGTGAAGATAGTGAAAAAATGGCTAAGTGTGGCTCACACTTGGGCAGGGGCAAGGTTATATAGCCAGAGGGGGGCCTTTGGACCCGGTTTGTCATACAAACCGGGACCAAAGGGTTCCCTAGGCTGACACGGCCTGGCGCGCCCCGCGGGTGGACCCTTTGGACCCGGTTTGTATGACAAACCGGGTCCAAAGGCCGCTATAGGACAGGCGCCAGCGGGTGGGGTCGTCCTGGGCAGAAACGAACCGGGTCCAATGGGGGCATTGGACCCGGTTTGGTTCAGCAGTGGGTCATTTGCTTGGGACCAAAGGCCTCTTCTCCACTAGTGCATATTCATTATCTACTTAAAACGACATCTAACCTTAAGTGTGTCACCGTACAGTTCGCAAACTATGCAGACATGATTGAGAATCTTCTCCGAGCATTAACTAATGTCGGGACCTGGAGATCCATAATAGCTCCCACATATTCGACGATGACTTCGGGATCGAAAGAACCATTTACATACGATATACCGATTCCCTTTGTCTCGCGATATTTTACTTATCCGAAGTTTGATCGTTGGTATCTCCGTACCTAGTTCAACTTTGTTACCGATAAGTACTCTTTACTCATACCGTGATATGACATCACTTGTGAGCCAGTCACATGCTTGCAAGCTAATTGGATGACATTCCACCGAGAGGGCCCAAAGTATATCTATCTGTCATTTGGATGGACAAATCCCACTATTGATCCCACGTGCTTCCACCTATACATTCTGAACACTTAATTCCACCTTTATAACTACCCATTTATGAAGTAGTGTTTGAAGTAATCAAAGCATCCATCCAGTGTAGGTGATTAACATGATCTCATGGTCGAAGGATTAGGTTACTATGTATCTTAAAGCTTGAAGCAAAACGAATTTAATGACTTGATCATATGCTACGCTTACTATGGCTGTATGTCCATCACATCATTCACCTAATGATATGATCTTATTTTTAATAACATCCAATGTTCATGATCAGTAAACCATGATCATCTATTAATCAACAAGCTAGTTTAAAAAGAGGCTTACTAGGGACTCCTTTATGTTTACAAAACACACAAGTATTAATGTTTCCGGTTAATACAATTATAGCATGAGATTTAAACATTTATCATGAACACTAAGATATAACAATAACCACTTTTATTATTGCCTCTTGGGCATATCTCCAACAGGTGGAACTTCTCGTGATCAATGTGCTGAATGGTGGCGAGGAAAAGTCGAACTTCATGCTAGGATACAAAAGCCCTAAGGGTTTATTTGGCTCTAGAGTTTTCATGAGTATATACTCTAGAGTATTAGGTGAAATCGCTACCTTCATCAAATTTCCAAAAACCTCATCCCGAGTTCAGTAGGTAGAGATAAAGTTTCAGGGATTGAGAAAATACACTAAAAATTGGGAAAAGATAGGATAAACAGAAATAAACTCGCTGGATACTCTAGTACTAAACGGGCTTTTAGAAGTAAGTGGGGATTTAACTCTAGTACCAAACAAGATCTAAGTGGTTTTTCATGTCTACCAAGTCCTAAGTAGGGAGATGCCGACTTCTATTCAAACGGGCCTACAGGTCGCCTAAAGCTTAATCGAGTAAGAACCTAGCCTAATTCTCAGTGAAGTGATATCATGCATAATTTTATAACGTGTGAACAAAAAATTTGTATTTCCTAACAGAAAAGATAATCTACGCTGCTCCCATATACAAATAAATTTGTTGGATACATAAATCCTATTACAAATGTGATGTTTACAAAGCTTTTTTTTCTAAAATGGAGGCTATGCCCAGCCTCTGTATTGATGGATGCATACAACCCTCTTTATTGTTTTATTCAACATATGTCTAACAAATATTTTACATCAAAAAAATGATGTCACGACTCAACACCTTCACACCCGATTATGGGTAAAAATCATGCCAAGAGGGCTTGTGCCCATGAAAAGGTGGAAACCTCTCATCAACCAGGAACCAGGAGCATCACATACCCCAAGATAACCTATAAACAAAACGGAAGCGCTCATCCAGTCTAGCAGGCTCTTAGCGATTACCTGATGCACACACCACACAAGCCATCCCATGCATCGAAGCGCTGAGTAATATTCATTGTAAATATACGCATAAACTTCGTCGTTTCTTCCATCGACGCTAACACGACTCCAAACATCACCACCTCCATGTGTGGGTCCATCGTCACATGCTGGCCGCTGAGACCCCACTGCACCATGACTTCGTGATGGTGCTCCGTTGATGGAAGTGGCGGAAGCGGTTGGGAAACCCCAAGAGGAAGGTGTGGTGAGCACAGCAGCAAGTTTTCACTCAGTACAAACCAAGGTTTAATCGACCAATAGGAGAAAGGCGTGACTTCTGAAGGTGTTGCTGGCCGACTAGTGGCAGGGCGCACTACCGGTGTCAGTAACAACGTTGAACCTGCACACAACACAACCAAAGAACTTTGCCCGAACTTACAGTGAGGTTGTCAATCTCACTGGTTTGCTGAACACAAAGGATTAGACGTATCGAATGGAAGGAGATGCTTGCAGAAAGTAAACAGAACAGGATTGCAGCTGGATTTATCAGTAAAGGAAATAGGACCGGGGTCCACAGTTCACTAGAGGTGTCTCTCCATAAAGAAATGGCATGTTGGGTGAACAAATTACAGCTGGGCAATTGATAAAATATCGATCAATACATGACAAGATGATTACTATGAGATTTAATATGGGCATTACAACATAATACATAGAACATAATCCAACTGCGTCTATGACTAATAATCCACCTTCAGGTTAGAATTCGCACCCCTTTCAGTATAAATTTGCAAGCAACCGACTATCGGATGAAGCAATGTGTGTAAAGTAAACAATAGAATTACCCTCGGATAAAACATTATTGTTTTCTCCCTAGTAGAAACAACACATCTCCAATCTTAGAAGTTATAAAGTTACTCTCCCAGAAAACTAGAGGCATGAACCTACTATCGAGCATAAATACCCCCTCTTGGAGTCACAAGTGTCCACTTGGCCAGAGTTTCTACTAGCAACGGAGAGCATGCAAGATCACAAATAACATATGACATGAATATATAATCAATCTCAACATAGTATACAATATTCATCGGATCCCAGCAAACCAAACATACAGGATTACATTGTCGGGGGGAAGACCCCCGGTAGGTCAAGACTATGGCAAATGTTCCAAGTTATAGCATTTATAAACCGGATTAAAGGTTAGTCCGGATTATGGAAGCTTGGTTCAATAGTGCTGGATGAAACAATCCGGTATACCAGGAGGGGTATGCCGGAGTAAGGGCAACCTCCGATATCTAAGCCAGAAATACGCCCAGTATGGGTAAACTCTCATTACAAAATGAACAAGGATCCGGTTTATACCGGTTAAGGTACCGGGTTTCCGGCATAGCCTCAACTGTAGCCTCAAAGGTTGGCACCCTGGTCAAAGATACCCGCAAGGACCAAAGGACAAGATGAGCAAAGCAGTTCAGCTTTAATCGAAGCCCTAACGTCAAAGAAGAAGATGACGAAAAAGATACCGGAGGAGGTCATCAGCACCTTGATTAAAGATAGAAGCGTCACTCCTAGATCCAAAGAAGCTTTATAAAGTAGCTTAGGCCAGCAAAGATACCCCTAGGGTTCCTTCCCTTGTAAGCCTCCTATCCCCTATATAAGGAGAGGAGGGGCACCCCTGTGCGGGATGATCGATCGAGCCTTGGGTAGTTTTTCAGTAGAGGATAGGCTAGCAGCCGTACATCTTCAACCTTCGGCCAGAGGCCAGGTTCTGTAGCTCCCTTGGTTCTTCGTGAATACATACATCGAGTTATACCTCTTTTCCTCTCATCCTTTCCCTCCTCCGAATCCTCAAGCGCACATCCGGCCCCTAACTCAAGCGTACCCATGGCATCTGTTGTATCGCCACGACGACAGTTGGCGCCCACCATGGGGCCAGCAGCTGCGCTTGCTGGAGTTCATATCCGGACGAGTCTCCTGACCGTCTCCGGTGAGCGTGTGGTATCTGGCCTCGTCCAGCGCCTCGGCTCGCTGGATTTAGTCAACAACAAAGCCGGATGCTTCGCCAACGTTGGCCGCTTCCCCAAGAACGGCCGCATCATCAACTTCGGCTCGCGCCGCATCTATCTTGGCACCGTGCCGGAGCCCCGGTACCCATCGCTGGTGCTGGTGGCGCCGGACCAACCAAGATCTGCAGCTGCCTGCAGGTCGTGCACCGACCGCAAAGCCGGCAGCATCAAAGTGATGATGGCCGGCGCAGCAGAAGCTGGCAAAGGAGCCGCAGAAGAAGGTGTTGGGCCCGCCAAGTCCGGGTGCACAGCAAAACCCCCAACCGAGCGGGACGAGAACATCGCCGACACTTCCAACGTGCCACCAGTGGCAACTCCGCTCCAAGCTGCCATGAGCGTGTTGGCCACGCCCATCGCGCCCAAGTTTGAATCCTCCTTTTTTCTTCCGCTATGACCAGAGACTCGGCCAAGTTTGATCTGGCTGAAGCGGTTTCTAGCGAGACTTTGTAGTTTCCCACCACGGTTATTGGACCGTAGGTGCCGGTATCTTCATTTTCAAGTAAGCCGTATGAGTAGAGGCCATAAATTTAGCCAATGCCGGCCTCCCAAGCAGGGCATGGTATGGGCTTTCCAGGTCTACCACTTCGAACAGAATGTTTTCAACACAGAAATTATCTCGGCCACCAAACAGGACATCAACCCGTAATTTGCCCATCGGGGAGCAGGACAATACCGGAACTATGCCGTGGAATGTCGTGTGACTTGGCTCCAGCATGTTTTGTGTTATGCCGAGCGTTTGCATGGTGTGCCGGTACATGATGTTGATGCTGTTGCCATTGTCCACCAGCACTTTGCTGAACCAGACTCGCGATGATGGCCCATGCATGATTGGATCCACCACCAAGGCATCTCCGCCCGGATTAGGCATCACCTTCGGATGATCTTTGAAGGACCAAGTGATCTCTTGTTCTGACCACAACATGTATCTCGGTACCGCCGGAATCACGGCGTTCACTTCCATGGAACGGTGACGCATACTTTGCTGGTCTCTTGGTTCGGTCATGAAGACCCCACAACACACATCTGGATCATGGTAAACATTCCGGCCTTGCGGCGTCAGAGGCGGAGCATGGTTATTATTGCCCTCGAACACCTGATGAACTCCTTCCTGTTGTTGCGGCTGGTTTTGCTGTGCATGAACCGGTTGCGCATTTGCCCCGGTAAGCGGAGGTGGTGGCGGCAACGTTTTGAAGCCTTCTTTCATCAACCTCTTGGTCCAGGAACAATTTTTGTTAAGTGGTTCGCCGTATTTGTTGGGTTAGGAGTGTGCCAGCGGCATGGTCGATCCATCACGGATTCCATGGTATACTTGGGCTGATCATGCCAAGGTTTTTTCTCCGCCCACTACTTCTTTCGGCCTGCCCACGGCTAACCTCCGGTTTTCTGCCTTTGGCTTCCTCCGGCTTCTGAGTTATCTTGCACCGCGGCCACTTGCTGCATTCCGTATCTTCAATCTGGAAAATCTTCCCTTCTTTTGTTATGGTGGTTGTTCCAGTATTGATCCTGGCGAGGCGGGAATCTTGGGAGTGGATTACTAATGTCTACGCACGCTTCTATTCCTGTAGACAGTGTTGGGCCTCCAAGAGCAGAGGTTTGTAGAATAGCAGCAAGTTTTCCCTTAAGTGGATCACCCAAGGTTTATCGAACTCAGGGAGGAAGAGGTCAAAGATATCCCTCTCAAGCAACCCTGCAATCACGATACAAGAAGTCTCTTGTGTCCCCAACACACCTAATACACTTGTCAGATGCATAGGCGCACTAGTTCGGCGAAGAGATAGTAAAACACAGGTGGTATAGATGGTGGTAATATTGCAGGAAGTAAAGATGCAGTAAAACAGTAAACAAACGGTGCCAGAAAATAGCTTGCTAGCGTGGGAAGCAATTCTCTATGGTGTAACTTCTATTCGAAAACAAGGCCTAGGGATCATACTTTCACTAGTGGACACTCTCAACATTGATCACATAACTGAATAAACAAATACTACTTTCTCTACACTCTCTTGTTGGATGACAAACACCATTCATTGTGTAGGGCTACAAGAGCACCTCAATGCCGGAGTTAACAAGCTCCACAACATTCGATGTTCATATTTAAATAACCTTAGAGTGCATAATAGATCATTGCAATTTAAACCGAGAACTAACATAGCGCACACACTGTCACCATTACACTATGAAAGGGGGAATAGATCACATCAATACTATCATAGTAATAGTTAACTCCATAATCTACAAGAGATCACAATCATAGCTTATACCAAGTACTACATGATGCACACACTGTCACCATTACATCATGAAGGAGGAATAGACTACTTTAATAACATCACTAGAGTAGCACATAGATGATATTCAACTAGATCACAAAGCTCATGATCACATAAAGATCACATGGGAGAGAGAGATGAACCACATAGCTACCGGTACAGCCCTTAGCCTCGAGGGAGAACTACACCCTCCTCATCATAGGAGATAGCGATGGCGATGAAGATGGCGGTGATGTCGATGGAGATGCCTTCCGGGGGCACTTCCCCGTCCCGGCGGCGTGCCGGAACAGAGACTTCTGTCCCCCGAATCTTGGCTTAGCGATGGCGGCGGCTGCGTAACTTTTCTCGTCCTGTGGCTTATTCGTGTCGAAGTTTTAGGTCACGACGACTTATATAGGCGAAGAAACGGAGTCGGAAGGGGTCTGGGGGTCCCGCACATCAGGGGGCGCCCCCCCTCTGGCCGCGCCGCCATACTGTGTGGGGGCCCTGGGCCTCCCCTCTGGTCCCTCTCCGGTGTTCTGGAAGCTTCGTGGAAATATAAGATCGTGGGCCTTGATTTCGTCCAATTTCGAGAATATTTCCTCTGTAAGATTTCTGAAACCAAAAACAGCAGAAAACAGGAACTGACACTTTGGCATCTCGTTAATAGGTTAGTTCCGAAAAATGCATAAAAACGATATAAAGTGTGAACAAAACATGTAGGTATTGTCATAAAAATAGCATGGAACATAAGAAATTATAGATACGTTGGAGACGTATCAAGCATCCACAAGCTTAGTTCCTACTCGCCCTCGAGTAGGTAAACGATAAAAAGAATAATTTCTGTAGTGACATGCTACTTACATAACCTTGATCATACTATTGTAAAGCATATGAGATGAATGCAGTGACTCAAGGCAATGATCTATAGTTGCTAACAAATAGATAACATATAGCAAAACTTTTCATGAATAGTACTTTCAAGACAAGCATCAAAAATTCTTGCATAACAGTTAACTCATAAAGCAATACATTCAAAGTAAAGGCATTGAAGCAACACAGAGAAAGATTTAAGTTTCAGCAGTTGCTTTCAACTTTCAACATGCATATCTCATGGATAATTGTCAGCACAAAGTAATATGATGAATGCAAATAAGCAAGTATGTAAGAATCAATGCACAGTTGACACAAGTGTTTGCTTCTAAGATGGAAGGAAGTAGGTAAACTGACTCAACATAAAGTAAAAGAAAGGTCCTTCGCAGAGGGAAGCAGGGATTAAATCATGTGCTAGAGCTTTTCAAGTTTTGAAATCATATAGAGAGCATAAAGACAAAGTTTTGAGAGGTGTTTGTTGTTGTCAACGAATGGTAGCGGGTACTCTAACTACCTTATCAACCAGACTTTCAAGAGCAGCTCCCATGAAGGACGTTATCTCTACCAGCAAGGTAGATCATCCCTCTTCTCTTTTGTTTACACATGTACTTTTAGTTTAGTTTTTTATTTATTTATGGATGACACTCCTTCCAACCTTTTGCTTTCACAAGCCATGGCTAACCAAATCCTCGGGTGCCTTCCAACAATCACATACCATGAAGGAGTGTCTATTTATTTTAGTTTTATTTAGAGATGACACTCCTCCCAACCTTTGCTTTCTCAAGCCATGGCTAACCGAATCCTCGGGTGCCTTCCAACATTTCACATACCATGGAGGAGTGTCTATTTGCAAAATTAAGTTGCTTACTGATGAATCAGAGCAAAACATGTGAAGAGAATTATTAATGAAAGTTAATTAATTAGGGCTGGGAACCCCGTTGCCAGCTCTTTTTGCAAAATTATTGGATAAGCGGATGAGCCACTAGTCCATTGTGAAAGTCTGTCAAAAGTAAATGACAAGGTGATGTCTACGCCCCCCTCCTTTTCCTGTAGACAGTGTTGGGCCTCCAAGAGCAGAGGTTTGTAGGACAGCAGCAAGTTTTCCCTTAAGTGGACCACCCAAGGTTTATCGAACTCAGGGAGGAAGAGGTCAAAGATATCCCTCTCATGCAACCCTGCAACCACAAAGCAAGAAGTCTCTTGTGTCCCCAACACACCAAATAGGTGCACTAGTTCGGCGAAGAGATAGTGAAATACAGGTGGTATGAATATATAGTAGCAGTAGCAACGACACCAGAAAAGTGCTTTGCCCAGGACAGCAAACAAGCAGTAGTAACGCAACAGTAGTAACACAGTAAAACAGTAAACAAGCAGCGATAGCAGTATTTAGGAACAAGGCCTAGGTATTACACTTTCACTAGTGGACACTCTCAACATTGATCGCATAATAAATAACTCTTTCTCATATGTGCTACATACACTCTTTTGTTGGATGATGAACACATTGCGTAGGATTACACGAACCCTCAATGCCGGAGTTAACAAGCTCCACAATTCAATGTTCATATTTAAATAACCTTAGAGCATAATAGATCATTGCAAAATAAACCAAGAACTAACATAGTGCACACACTGTCCACATTACACTATGAAGGAGGAATAGATCACATCAATACTATCATAATGATAATTAACTCCACAATCTACAAGAGATCATGATCATAGCCTATGACAAGAACCACATGGTGCACACACTAGTCACCTTTACACCATGCAGGAGGAATAGACTACTTTAATAACATCACATGAGTAGCACACAACTAGTAGCGATACAAAGCTCATCATATGGATCTCAATCATGTAAAGCAGCTCATGAGATCATTGTATTGAAGTACATAGGAGAGAGATTAACCACATAGCTACCGGTACAGCCCTTAGCCTCGATGGAGAACTACTCCCTCCTCATGGGAGCAGCAGCGGTGATGAAGATGGCGATGGAGATGGCAGCGGTGTCGATGGAGAAGCCTTCCGAGGGCACTTCCCCGTCCCGGCGGCGTGCCGGAACAGAGACTCCTGTCCCCCAGATCTTGGCTTCGCGATGGCGGCGGCTCTGGAAGGTTTCTGTGGGTTTCGTCGATCGTGATAGGGTTTTCGCGACGGAGGCTTTAAATAGGCGGAAGGGCAGCCTCGGAGGGGGCCTGGGGCCACCACACCATAGGGCGGCGCGGCCCCCCCTCTGGCCGCGCCAGGGTGTAGTGTGGGGCCCCCAGGGCTTCCCTCTGGCGGCTCTCGGGTGTTCTGGATGCTCCCGGGCAAAATAGGAACCTGGGCGTTGATTTCGTCCAATTCCGAGAATATTTCGTTACTAGGATTTCTGAAACCAAAAACAGCAGAAAACAGGAACTGGCACTTCGGCATCTTGTTAGTAGGTTAGTTCCAGAAAATGCACGAATATGACATAAAGTGTGCATAAAACATGTAGATATCATCAATAATGTGGCATGGAACATAAGAAATTATCGATACGTTGGAGACGTATCAGCATCCCCAAGCTTAGTTCTGCTCGTCCCGAGCAGGTAAAACGATAACAAAGATAATTTCTGGAGTGACATGCCATCATAACTTTGATCATACTATTTGTAAAGCATATGTAGTGAATGCAGCGATCAAAACAATGTATATGACATGAGTAAACAACTGAATCATAAAGCAAAGACTTTTCATGAATAGTACTTCAAGACAAGCATCAATAAGTCTTGCATAAGAGTTAACTCATAAAGCAATAAATCAAAGTAAAGGTATTGAAGCAACACAAAAGAAGATTAAGTTTCAGCGGTTGCTTTCAACTTGTAACATGTATATCTCATGGATATTGTCAACATAGAGTAATATAATAAGTGCAATATGCAAGTATGTAGGAATCAATGCACAGTTCACACAAGTGTTTGCTTCTTGAGGTGGAGAGAAATAGGTGAACTGACTCAACAATGAAAGTAAAAGAATGGTCCTCCATAGAGGAAAGCATCGATTGCTATATTTGTGCTAGAGCTTTTATTTTGAAAACATAAAGAGAGCATAAAAATAAAGTTTTGAGAGGTGTATGTTGTTGTCAACGAATGGTAGCGGGTACTCTAACCCCCTTGCCAGACAAACCTTCAAAGAGCGGCTCCCATTTTATTTTATTTTGGGTGGCACTCCTTCCAACCTTTCTTTCACAAACCATGGCTAACCGAATCCTCGGGTGCCTGCCAACAATCTCATACCATGAAGGAGTGCCTTTTTATTTTAGTTTTATTATGATGACACTCCTCCCAACCTTTGCTTACACAAGCCATGGCTAACCGAATCCTTCGGGTGCCGTCCAACAATCACATACCATGGAGGAGTGTCTATTTTTGTTAATTAATTTGGGACTGGGAATCCCATTGCCAGCTCTTTTTGCAAAATTATTGGATAAGCGGATGAAGCCACTAGTCCATTGGTGAAAGTTGCCCAACAAGATTGAAAGATAAACACCACATACTTCCTCATGAGCTATAAAACATTGACACAAATCAGAGGTGATAAATTTTGAATTGTTTAAAGGTAGCACTCAAGCAATTTACTTTGGAATGGCGGAGAAATACCATGTAGTAGGTAGGTATGGTGGACACAAATGGCATAGTGGTTGGCTCAAGTATTTTGGATGCATGAGAAGTATTCCCTCTCGATACAAGGTTTAGGCTAGCAAGGTTATTTGAAACAAACACAAGGATGAACCGGTGCAGCAAAACTCACATAAAAGACATATTGTAAACATTATAAGACTCTACACCGTCTTCCTTGTTGTTCAAACTCAATACTAGAAATTATCTAGACCTTAGAGAGACCAATTATGCAAACCAAATTTTAGCAAGCTCTATGTATTTCTTCATTAATGGGTGCAAAGTATATGATGCAAGAGCTTAAACATGAGCACAACAATTGCCAAGTATCACATTACCCAAGACATTATAGCAATTACTACATGTATTATTTTCCAATTCCAACCATATAACAATTTAACGAAGAAGAAACTTCGCCATGAATACTAAAAGCTAAGAACACATGTGTTCATATGCAACAGCGGAGCGTGTCTCTCTCCCACACAAGCATGATGTAATCCAATTTATTCAAACACAAACAAAAAATAAAAGCATACAGACGCTCCAAGTAAAGCACATAAGATGTGACCGAATAAAAATATAGTTTCAAGAGAAGGAACCTGATAATTTGTCGATGAAGAAGGGGATGCCTTGGGCATCCCCAAGCTTAGACGCTTGAGTCTTCTTGATATATGCAGGGATGAACCACCGGGGCATCCCCAAGCTTAGAGCTTTCACTCTTCTTGATCATAGTATATCATCCTCCTCTCTTGACCCTTGAAAACTTCCTTCACACCAAACTTCTCATAAACTTCATTAGAGGGGTTAGTACATAATCAAAAACTCACATGTTCAGAGGTGACACAATCATTCTTAACACTTCTGGACATTGCTCAAAGCTACTGGAAGGTAATGGAACAAAGAAATCCACCCAACACAGCGAAAGAAGCAATGCGAAATAAAAGGCAGAATCTGTCAAAACAGAACAGTCCGTAAAGACGATTTTTTAGTAAATACTTCCGTTGCTCAGATCAGAAAACTCAAAACTAATGAAAGTTGCGTACATATCTGAGGAACACGCACGTAAATTGGCATATTTTTCTGATTTTTCTACAGAGAAAACAGCCCAGATTCGTGACATATAGAAATCTGTTTCTGCGCAGAAATCCAAATCTAGTATCAACCTTCGATTAGAGGCTTCACTTGGCACAACAAAACACAAAACTAAGATAAGGAGAGGTTGCTACAGTAGTAAACAACTTCCAAGACACAAATATAAAACAAAGTACTGTAGCAAAATAACACATGGGTTATCTCCCAAGAAGTTCTTTCTTTATAGCCATTAAGATGGGCTCAGCAGTTTTAATGATGCACTCGCAAGAAATAGTACTTGAAGCAAAAGAGAGCATCAAGAGGCAAATTGAAAACACATTTAAGTCTAACATGCTTCCTATGAAAAGGAATCTTGTAAATAAACAAGTTCATGAAGAGCAAAGTGACAATCATAGGAAGATAAAACAAGTGTAGCTTCAAAAACTTCAGCACATAGAGAGGTGTTTTAGTAACATGAAAATTTCTACAACCATATTTTCCTCCCTCATAATAACTTTCAGTAGCAACATGAGCAAACTCAACAATATAACTATCACATAAAGCATTCTTATCATGAGTCTCATGCATAAAATTATTACTCTCCACATAAGCATAATCAATTTTATTAGTAATAGTGGGAGCAAATTCAACAAAGTAGCTATCAAATATAGGAGGCATATTGTAATCATAATCAAATTTATCCTCCATAACAGGTGGCAACACAAGACTACTATCATTATAATCATCATAAATAGGAGGCAAAGTATCATCAAAGAAAATATCCTCCTCAATTCTTGGTGGACTAAAAATATCATGCTCATCAAAGCCAGCTTCCCCAAGCTTAGAATTTTCCATATCATTAGAAACAATGGTGTTCAAAGTATTCATGCTAACATGTTCCATGGGTTTTTTAATTTTCGCATCAAACCATCCATGTCTTAAATCAGGAAATAGAATAAGAAGCTCATTTTTGTCCATTATGCCAAACTAGTGTAAACAAGAAACAAAAAGATGCAATTGCAGGATCTAAAGGAAATAGCTTCGAGTACTTACAATGCGCCGGAAAATAGCTTAGTAGCCGAGATCCGGAGTGTGAGTACCTTTTACCTTTCCTCCCCGGCAACGGCGCCAGAAAATAGCTTGATGTCTACGCCCCCCTCCTTTTCCTGTAGACAGTGTTGGGCCTCCAAGAGCAGAGGTTTGTAGGACAGCAGCAAGTTTTCTCTTAAGTGGATCACCCAAGGTTTATCGAACTCAGGGAGGAAGAGGTCAAAGATATCCCTCTCATGCAACCCTGCAACCACAAAGCAAGAAGTCTCTTGTGTCCCCAACACACCAAATAGGTGCACTAGTTCGGCGAAGAGATAGTGAAATACAGGTGGTATGAATAAGTAGCAACGGCACCAGAAAAGTGCTTTGCCCAGGACAGTAAACAAGCAGTAGTAACGCAGCAGTAGTAACACAGTAAACAGTAAACAAGCAGCGATAGCAGTATTTAGGAACAAGGCCTAGGGATTACACTTTCACTAGTGGACACTCTCAACATTGATCGCATAATAAATAACTCTTTCTCATATGTGCTACATACACTCTTTTGTTGGATGATGAACACATTGCGTAGGATTACACGAACCCTCAATGCCGGAGTTAACAAGCTCCACAATTCAATGTTCATATTTAAATAACCTTAGAGCATAATAGATCATTGCAAAATAAACCAAGAACTAACTTAGTGCACACACTGTCCACATTACACTATGAAGGAGGAATAGATCACATCAATACTATCATAATGATAATTAACTCCACAATCTACAAGAGATCATGATCATAGCCTACGACAAGAACCACATGGTGCACACACTAGTCACCTTTACACCATGCAGGAGGAATAGACTACTTTAATAACATCACATGAGTAGCACACAACTAGTAGCGATACAAAGCTCATCATATGGATCTCAATCATGTAAAGCAGCTCATGAGATCATTGTATTGAAGTACATAGGAGAGAGATTAACCACATATCTACCGGTACAGCCCTTAGCCTCGATGGAGAACTACTCCCACCTCATGGGAGCAGCAGCGGTGATGAAGATGGCGGTGGAGATGGCAGCGGTGTCGATGGAGAAGCCTTCCGGGGGCACTTCCCCGTCCCGGCGGCGTGCCGGAACAGAGACTCCTGTCCCCCAGATCTTGGCTTCGCGATGGCGGCGGCTCTGGAAGGTTTCTGTGGGTTTCGTCGATCGTGATAGGGTTTTCGTGACGGAGGCTTTAAATAGGCGGAAGGGCAGCCTCGGAGGGGGCCTGGGGCCACCACACCATAGGGCGGCGCGGCCCCCCCTCTGGCCGCGCCAGGGTGTAGTGTGGGGCCCCCAGGGCTTCCCTCTGGCGGCTCTCGGGTGTTCTGGATGCTCCCGGGCAAAATAGGAACCTGGGCGTTGATTTCGTCCAATTCCGAGAATATTTCGTTACTAGGATTTCTGAAACCAAAAACAGCAGAAAACAGGAACTGGCACTTCGGCATCTTGTTAGTAGGTTAGTTCCAGAAAATGCACGAATATGACATAAAGTGTGCATAAAACATGTAGATATCATCAATAATGTGGCATGGAACATAAGAAATTATCGATACGTTGGAGACGTATCACAAGGTTGAAAGATAAACACCACATACTTCCTCATGAGCTATAAAACATTGACACAAATAAGAGATAATAGCTTTTGAATTGTTTAAAGGTAGCACATGAAGTATTTGCTTGGAATGGCAGAGAAATACCATGTAGTAGGTAGGTATGGTGGACACAAATGGCATAGGTTTTGGCTCAAGGTTTTGGATGCACGAGAAGTAAACTCAGTACAAGGCTTTGGCTAGCAAGGTTGTTTGAAGCAAACTCAAGTATAAACCGGTACAGCAAAACTTACATAAGAACATATTGCAAGCATTATAAGACTCTACACTGTCTTCCTTGTTGTTCAAACACCTTAACCAGAAAATATCTAGACTTTAGAGAGACCAATCATGCAAACCAAATTTCAACAAGCTCTACGGTAGTTCTCCACTAATAGGTTTAAACTACATGATGCAAGAGCTTAAACATGATCTATGAGAGCTCAAAACAATTGCCAAGTATCAAGTTATTCAAGACAATATGAAGCATTTTTTGTTTCCAACCAAATAGCAATTAACGAAGCGGTTTTCAACTCCGCCATGAACATTAAAGATAGAACTAAGAACACCAGTGTTCATATAAAAAAGCGGAGCGTGTCTCTCTCACACATAAGCATGAATTTATTCAAACATAAACAAAAATAAAAGCAAACAGACGCTCCAAGTAAAGTACATAAGATGTGACGGAATAAAAATATAGTCTCAATAGAAGAAACCTGATAAATTGTTGATGAAGAAGGGGATGCATTGGGCATCCCCAAGCTTAGATGCTTGAGTCTTCTTGAAATATGCAGGGATGAACCATGGGGGCATCCCCAAGCTTAGACTTTTCACTCTTCTTGATCATATTATATCATCCTCCTCTCTTGACCCTTGAAAACTTCCTCCACACCAAACTCAAAACAAACTCATTAGAGGGTTGGTGCATAATCAAAAATTCACATGTTCAGAGGTAACACAATCATTCTTAACACTTCTGGACATTGCCCAAAGCTACTGAAAGTTAATGGAACAAAGAAATCCATCAAACATAGCAAAATAGGCAATGCGAAATAAAAGGCAGAATTTGTCAAAACAGAACAGTCCGTAAAGACGAATTTTTCTGGGGCACTTAACTTGCTCAGATGAAAAAGCTCAAATTGAATGAAAGTTGCGTACATATCTGAGGATCACGCACGTAAATTGGCAGAATTTTCTGAGTTGCCTACAGACGGGGCTGCTCAATTTCGTGACAGTAAGAAATCTGTTTCTGCGCAGTAATCCAAATCTAGTATCAACATTACTATCAAAGACTTTACTTGGCACAACAATGCAATAAAATAAATATAAGGAGAGGTTGCTACAGTAGTAACAACTTCCAAGACTCAAATATAAAACAAAAGTGTTGTGGTAAAATAAAGACATGGGTTATCTCCCAAGAAGTGCTTTCTTTATAGCCATTAAGATGGGCTCAGTAATTTTAATGATGCACTCGCAAGAAATAAGAGTTGAAGCAAAAGAGGGCATCAAGAAGCAAATTCAAAACACATTTAAGCCTAACCCACTTCCTATGAAAAGGAATCTTGTAAATAAACAAATTCATGAAGAGCAAAGTGACAAGCATAGGAAGATAAAACACGAGTAACTTCAAGATTTTCAGCATGTAGAGAGGTGTTTTAGTAACATGAAAATTTCTACCACCATATTTTCCTCTCTCATAAAGATTTTCAGTAGCATCATGAACAAACTCAACAATATAACTATCAAATGAAACATTCTTATCATGAGCTATATGCATAAAATTATTACTCTCCACATAAGCATAATCAATTTTATTAGTTGTAGTGGGAGCAAATTCAACAAAGTAGCTATCATTATTATTCTCATCAAGTGTAGGAGGCATAGTATAATCATAATCAAATTTACTCTCCATAGTAGGTGGCACAAAAAGACCACTATCATTATAATCATCATAAATAGGAGGCAAAGTATCATCAAAGAAAATTTTCTCCTCAATGCTTGGGGGACTAAAAATGTCATGCTCATCAAAACCAGCTTCCCCAAGCTTAGAATTTTCCATATCATTAGCAACAATGGTGTTCAAAGTGTTCATACTAATATCATTGCTACTAGCATGCAAATAAGATTCCATAGGTTTTTTTATTTTCGCAGCAAACAATCCATGTCTTAACTCAGGAAATAGCTTAAAAAACTCATAGTTGCTTTCCATTATGCCTAACTAGTGAAATAAAAACAAGAAACAAAAAGATGCAATTGCAGGATCTAAAGGAAATAGCTTCGAGCACTTACAACGGCACCAGAAAATAACTTAGTTACCTGGGACCGGAGTATGAGTGCCTTTTACCTTACCTCCCCGGCAACGGCGCCAGAAAATAGCTTGATGTCTACGCACGCTTCTATTCCTGTAGACAGTGTTGGGCCTCCAAGAGCAGAGGTTTGTAGAACAGCAGCAAGTTTTCCCTTAAGCGGATCACCCAAGGTTTATCGAACTCAGGGAGGAAGAGGTCAAATATATCCCTCTCAAGCAACCCTGCAATCACGATACAAGAAGTCTCTTGTGTCCCCAACACACCTAATACACTTGTCAGATGCATAGGCGCACTAGTTCGGCGAAGAGATAGTAAAACACAGGTGGTATAGATGGTGGTAATATTGCAGGAAGTAAAGATGCAGTAAAACAGTAAACAAACGGTGCCAGAAAATAGCTTGCTAGCGTGGGAAGCAATTCTCTATGGTGTAACTTCTATTCGAAAACAAGGCCTAGGGATCATACTTTCACTAGTGGACACTCTCAACATTGATCACATAACTGAATAAACAAATATTACTTTCTCTACACTCTCTTGTTGGATGACAAACACCATTCATTGTGTAGGGCTACAAGAGCACCTCAATGCCGGAGTTAACAAGCTCCACAACATTCGATGTTCATATTTAAATAACCTTAGAGTGCATAATAGATCAGTGCAATTTAAACCGAGAACTAACATAGCGCACACACTGTCACCATTACACTATGAAAGGGGGAATAGATCACATCAATACTATCATAGTAATAGTTAACTCCATAATCTACAAGAGATCACAATCATAGCTTATACCAAGTACTACATGATGCACACACTGTCACCATTACATCATGAAGGAGGAATAGACTACTTTAATAACATCACTAGAGTAGCACATAGATGATATTCAACTAGATCACAAAGCTCATGATCACATAAAGATCACATGGGAGAGAGAGATGAACCACATAGCTACCGGTACAGCCCTTAGCCTCAAGGGAGAACTACTCCCTCCTCATCATAGGAGACAGCGATGGCGATGAAGATGGCGGTGATGTCGATGGAGATGCCTTCCGCGGGCACTTCCCCGTCCCGGCGGCGTGCCGTAACAGAGACTTCTGTCCCCCGAATCTTGGCTTCGCGATGGCGGCGGCTGCGTAACTTTTCTCATCCCGTGGCTTATTCGTGTCGAAGTTTTAGGTCACGACGACTTATATAGGCGAAGAAACGGAGTCGGAAGGGGTCTGGGGGTCCCACACATTAGGGGGGCGCGCCCCCCTCTGGCCGTGCCGCCATACTGTGTGGGGGCCCTGGGCCTCCCCTCTGGTCCCTCTCCGGTGTTCTGGAAGCTTCGTGGAAATTTAAGATCGTGGGCCTTGATTTCGTCCAATTCCGAGAATATTTCCTTTGTAAGATTTCTGAAACCAAAAACAGCAGAAAACGGGAACTGACACTTCGGCATCTCGTTAATAGGTTAGTTCCGGAAAATGCATAAAAACGATATAAAATTTGAACAAAACATGTAGGTATTGTCATAAAACTAGCATGGAACATAAGAAATTATAGATACGTTGGAGACGTATCAATTACCCACGATTGCCGGCTGCATTGGATCTCCCAATGCATAGCTATCGGCCACCCGAATCATTTCAGCCAAAGTGGTTGGCATATTCCTCTGCAGCCTCTGCCACAGCGGAGAACCTCTCTGTCACCCGTTACAGAACCAGCTTATGGCCTGAGCCTCTATCACACCTTAGTGGTGCCATCATACGTTTTTGTATCGCGGGGCAATTGAAAGTTATGCACCGGAGGTTCTTCCCTCATGATCCGTGGCCCAAAACATGGCGGACCTGGTGGTCCCTCGGATTCAATCATCTCGGACAAATATACTCTGTCCAATCTATGCCGCGCATCTTGCTCTGGCAGGCATTTTTCTCCAACATGTTCTCCTAATGGATTCCTGTGATACCCGGCTCTTTCCGAACCGGAATCAGCTTCATCATACCGGCTTGGTGCAGCGGCGTTGCCTCTTGCATATCTCGGCGGTGCTGCTTCTGCACCGGCATATGCGGCTCTGGCTGGCCTATAGTTTTGCCCGGTTTTGCCATTTCCAGCATAAGCGTTTCCGGCATAACCGTGGCCTGGCCCTTGGCTTTTTCTGCCGGCGTTGTACTGCCTGGCTTTTTGTTTTCCGGCTAGAACCGGATCATAGACTGTCATTTGTTGTGCATTTGCATCTTTTTATCCCCTTCTGTCCGGAGGGGGGACGAGGCCTGCCCATGCGACTTACTTCCGGCATTTTTAGCCGAATGAACGACATTTGACGTGCCGGCAGCCTTTTTGCTGAAGAAAAAAGGAGGATTCAAACTGTTGTTGTGCTGGTTCAATCATCCCAGCTAAACTTAGTGGAAATGAGCGGCCAACTTGGCGGAACGGCTTTCAAGCCACCAAAGGAGACGAAGGACATCGTGCTGGATCTAGCTTACCCAGAGCGCACCGTTCGCATCGGTGCCGGCCTGAGTGAAGCATAAGAAAGCGCACTCATCTACTTCCGTCGTGAGAATCAGAACATCTTCGTCTGGTCTACTGATGACTTGGTGGGTGTGCCGAGGGAGTTGGCTGAGCGCTCTCTGAATGTCCGGAAGGACGCTAAGTCGGTGAAGCAACCTTTACGCCGCTTTGCTAAAGACAAGTGAAAGATCATCGGAGAAGAAGTAACCAAACTGTTGGTATCCGGCTTCATTGTCGAAGTCCTGCATACCGAGTGGCTGGCAAATCTAGCGCTGGCCGAGAAGAAGAAGGAAGAAGACCCGAAGGCACCCAAGTCTTGGTGCATGTGCATTGACTACATGCACTTGAACAAGGCATGTCCCAAAGACCCGTTCCCATTACCCTGGATTGATCAAGTGATCGATCAACCGCTGGATGTGAACTATTGTCGTTCCTGCATGCTTACTCTGGTTTCCACCAGATTCCCCTGAAAAAGGAAGATCAAATAAAAACTGCTTTCATTACCCCGCACGGGGCTTATTGCTATGTCACTATGCCTTTCGGTTTAAGAAATGCCGATGCAACTTACCAGCGTTGTATGCAAAAATGCCTTCACAACCAAATTGGTAAAAATGTGCAAGTCTATGTCGGCAATTTTATGACAAAAACGAAAGTAAAAGATACCTTGATCAACGATCTAAGACAAACATTTGATAACTTAAGAAGGTTCCGGATCAAACTCAACCCGGAAAAATGCACCTTTGGAGTACCAGCAGGAAAACTGCTCGGTTTCCTGGTGTCGATCCGCGGCATAGAGGTCAATCCAGTTAAGATCTGAGCCATTGAAAGGATGGAGTTACCGGAATGTCTAAATGACATGCAAAATTTTACCGGATGCTTGGCATCCTTAAGCCGGTTTGTAAGCCGGTTAGGGCGAAAAGCCCTGCCCTTATATGCACTAATGAAAAAATCGGACACTTTTGTGTGGACTTCGCAAGCCGACGCGACATTCAAGGAGCTAAAAAAGATGCTGGCCACCGCGCCAATTCTGGCATCACCTACGGAAAAAGAAGCCATGATGCTTTACATAGCAGCAACAAACCGGGTTGTAAGTGTTGTGGTTGTGGTGGAAAGAGAAGAGGAAGGAAAAACCGTGCAGAGGCCGGTATACTACCTGAGCGAGGTGCTCTCCCTCTCAAAAGAAAACTATCCGCACTACCAGAAAATGATTTATGGCGTGTTCATGGCTGCCATGAAGCTCAAGCACTACTTTGTGGAGCACCTGATGACGGTTGTATGCGAGGCTCCTCTCTCGGAGATCATCGGCAATAAGGACGCGAGCGGCAGGATTGCAAAATGGGCAATCCAATTATCACCATATGTGCCGCCATACAAAAGGAGAGATGCGATTAAGTCGCAGGCACTGGCAGATTTCTTGGTAGATTGGGCCGAAATGCAATACAAGCCGCCACTACTGGAAACAGAGTAATGGAGGACGGATCAAAGCTCAAGGAAGGACTTGGAGCCGGAGTGGTTCTCACCTCACCAAAAGGAGACAACCTGAGATATGTGCTACAAATACACTTCAGGGCATCAAACAATATCGCTGAATATGAGGCTTTAGTCCATGGACTCAAGGTCCCAAAAGAAGTCGGAGTACGTCGGATCATATGCTACGGCGATTCAGATCTGGTGGTGCAGCAATGTTCCGGAGATTGGAACTCAAAGGATGCAAACATGGCATCGTACCGGTTCTACGTGCAACAAATCACCGGATTCTTTGAAGGGTGTGAGTTTCACCATGTGCTGCGGGCAGAAAACGATGCAGCTGACACTCTGTCCAAGCTGGGATCATCCAGGCAAGAAATACCTGCCCGAATAGCTTTGTCTCACCTAAGGAAGCTGTCAATCAAACCAGAAGTAGGGAATCCGAGTCAATTTTTGTCCCGGAGTCACATGTTTTTCCGATGGATATTGACAAGGTAAACCCGGGGACTGCTCCGTCTAACTCGGGGACTGATCCATCTAACCCGGGGACTTCAGGGTTGAAGCCAGAAGAAACTATGTCGGTGGACTGCATGGAGATTGATATGCCGATCTTTGTGGTTCGTGAAGCACTAACCTGGGTAAAACCTATTAAGGAATTCCTGGTCAATGGCGGTTTTCCAGCTGATGAAGTTGAATCGAGAAGGATCCAAAGAAGATCCAAAGCGTACACCATCATCAATGGCGAGATGTACAAGAGAAGCGTAACAGGAGTACTGCAGCGCTGTGTAGAGCCGGAAGAAGGAAAAGAAATGCTCCGAGAAATCCTGCAGCTCGATCAGTGCGGCCTTGGATTCTTCCACCTCAGCTTAATTTGCCGGCCTTGATAGTTTCTTTTAGCGTGCTGTCATGCCGCAACCTGGCCTGGATCAACTCCTCCTTAAGCCTGGCAGTCTCATTCGTCTGAGCCTGCAATTCGTTTTGGTGCTGGAGGGAAAGCTTCTCCTTCTCGGCTGGAAACTGGAATAAAAGAAGTTAACAGTAGAAAATGAACTAGGGAAAATAAACCGACGAATGCAACAAACCTTGGAGGGCGGCGACCCGGGCAATGAGCTCGTCAAGCTGGGAAGCTTCCGGAGGCGGGGCTGCACAAAAAGAAACCGATTAACAAAGCTTTACAAAAGCATAAGTGGTATGAAAGAAGCCGGTAAGAGAAAGAAAGCAAGCAGAAGACAAACCTTGGCATTGGCTGTGGGTCAGCTGGAGTGCTGTGTGAGTCTCAATGAGGCCACGGTGCTCCCATAACAGCTCTTCAAACACCTTCTTGTGGGACTCGAACACGCTCTGCAAGGATTAAAGGAAACAATAAGGGATGCCGGTTTTTTGAGAAAGTTTCGTGCTAAGGACTGCGTACTTAACCCGAAACTCGGGGACTATGTATGCCGGTTTTTGAGCAGTCTCACGCTAACTACTACGTACTTAACCCGAAACTCGGCGACTATGTATGCCGGTTTTTTGAGCAAGCTTCGCGCTAAGGACTGTGTACTTAACCCGAAACTCGGGGACTATGTATGACGGTTTTTGAGCAGTTTCGCGCTAACTACTACGTACTTAACCCGAAACTCGGGGACTATGAGGATATATCTATAAGATCTAAGTTAAAAACAGATCAGGATAATGCTGAAGTTTAGATCCGGAAGAGGAACTTAACAGTATGTTCTTATCAACATCGTACCAGGCGTTATCGAAATCACGCATGCAGCGCTTGAGCCGGTCCATGTGCTGGACTGTGTTCCGGGAGCCGCGGGTGTCCACCACGGGCAGCCCATCCTTGCCTAGGCCAAGGGTCGCTTGAGTGATATCCGAGAGGTTCCACTCATCGGTGTACCTCTGGAGCGGGCCCAAGTTAGCTTCGTCATGGTTGAGCTCAATAATTCGGTCGGCTTGCACGGATATTTTGTCATTTATAGAGGCCGCAGCTCGGCTGGTGTGCAACAAGATGGCTCGGGATCCGGCTGGCTGAGCCGCGGTGGCCTGGACGGCGCCGGAGAGCTGTTCCGCGGTAACTGTGGAGCCCCTTCGCGAGGAGACCTTCTTGGAAGGAGGATCAGTTGGAGGCTTCTTGGAAGGTGCCGGTAGCGGCACAGGTGAACCTTTGGCAGGAGAGGCTGGCTTGGATCCAGCCGGTGGTACAGACGAGGAAGTAATTTTCGGGGAAGCGGTTGGTACTTCAGTAGTTTTTTCAAGGATGGGCGGAACCACCGAGGGTTCCGGCCGCCCGGTTTGATCTGTACCGTGCCCATGTTGCCGGTGCTGGGGTTTTCTGTTTCTGGAGGCAAGGAAAATTCCCCATCTCACGGTGATCTTCAGGATCAGGGGCCGTGTTCCCCTCACTTGCTGTGGGCCCCCGAGGGGGAAGGAGATTTGCCGGCACTAGAGTGTGCCGAACTTGCGCGAGACGTGCGGCGCTTGTCCTTAGGACTGGGCACTACGAGGGGGTTGATACGTCTCTGACGTATCGATAATTTCTTATGTTCCATGCCACATTATTGATGATATCTACATGTTTTATGCATACTTTATGTCATATTTATGCATTTTCTGGCACTAACCTATTAACGAGATGCCGAAGAGCCAGTTGCCGTTTTCTGCTGTTTTTGGTTTCAGAAATCCTACAAAAAAAATATTCTCGGAATTGGACGAAATCAACGCCCAAGGTCCTATTTTGCCACGAAGCTTCCAGAAGACCGAAGAGAAGACGAAGTGGGGCCACGGGGCGACGACACGCCAGGGCGGCGCGGCCTGGGCCCTGGCCGCGCGGCCCTGCTGTGTGGGTCCCCCGTGACGCCCTTTGACCTACCCTTCCGCCTACTTAAAGCCTCCATCGCGAAACCCCCAGTACCGAGAGCCACGATATGGAAAACCTTACTGAGACGCCGCCGCCGCCAATCCCATCTCGGGGGATTCAGGAGATCGCCTCCGGCACCCTGCCGGAGAGGGGAATCATCTCCCGGAGGACTCTTCACCGCCATGGTCACCTCCGGAGTGATGAGTGAGTAGTTCACCCCTGGACTATGGGTCCATAGCAGTAGCTAGATGGTCGTCTTCTCCTTATGCTCTTCATTGTTGGATCTTGTGAGCTGCCTAACATGATTAAGATCATCTATCTGTAATGCTATATGTTGTGTTTGTCGGGATCCGATGGATAGAGAATACTATGTTATGTTGATTATCAATCTATTACCTATGTGTTGTTTATGATCTTGCATGCTCTCCGTTATTAGTAGAGGATCTGGCCAAGTTTTTACTCTTAACTCCAAGAGGGAGTATTTATGCTCGATAGTGGGTTCATGCCTCCATTAAATCTGGGACAGTGACAGAAAGTTCTAAGGTTGTGGATGTGCTGTTGCCACTAGGGATAAAACATTGATGCTATGTCCGAGGATGTAGTTATTGATTACATTACGCACCATACTTAATGCAATTGTCTGTTGTTTGCAACTTAATACTGGAAGGGGTTCGGATGATAACCTGAAGGTGGACTTTTTAGGCATAGATGCATGTTGGATAGCAGTCTATGTACTTTGTCGTAATGCCCAATTAAATCTCACTATACTTATCATATCATGTATGTGCATTGTCATGCTCTCTCTATTTGTCAATTGCCCGACTGCAATTTGTTCACCCAACATGCTATTTATCTTATGGGAGAGACACCTCTAGTGAACTGTGGACCCCGGTCCTATTCTTTTATATTGAATACAATCTGCTGCAATACTTGTTTTACTATTCTTCACAAACAATCATCATCCACACTATACATCTAATCCTTTGTTACAGCAAGCCGGTGAGATTGACAACCTCACTGTTTCGTTGGGGCAAAGTACTTTGGTTGTGTTGTGCAGGTTCCACGTTGGCGCCGGAATCCCTGGTGTTGCGCCGCACTACATCCCGCCGCCATCAACCTTCAACGTGCTTCTTGGCTCCTACTGGTTCGATAAACCTTGGTTTCTTTCTGAGGGAAAACTTGCTACTGTACGCATCACACCTTCCTCTTGGGGTTCCCAACGGACGTGTGTATTACATGCCATCAGGGGTCATCTTCTTCTTCGCTGTTGTCAGTTCGACTGTTTTTCTGGGAACGAAGTGGGGTCCTGCCGGGGGCGCTCCGGTTAAGCTCAAGCAGAGCCCTAAGAATAAAAAGACAAAGATGTTAGCGGAAAAAGATACCGGAGATACAAGCTTAAACCGGAAACAATTCAATCACAACTCACCCGGAAGAGGTGGAAATGGTCTTCTTCTTCCTCTGCCGCGAAGGACCCATGCCAGCTACCTTCTGGCGCTTGGAACGTGGAGCTACGCCGGTACTGGCACCGCTGGCCGGGGTCTTCCTAGTGCGAGAGGGCGGAGCAGCCCCAGGCCTGGCGGAGAGTGGCACTGAGTCCTCCACCACCTGACGATCTGGATCAGCTGAAACCAGCGTCGCGGGCAATGCATACGAGATGGGAAGTGGGTCAAGTACCTCAAGTATCAATCATCTTCCTCACTGCCAGAATCATTGGCTCGAGGTCTTGGTGGAGGAGATATTGAGGGCTAACCAGAGCCCGTGTTGAGGGTGGAGTCCATCTCATGCCCAGGTGTGTTCTGGGGAGAGTCTGGATCCTCCTCGTCCTCTTCCATGCGGTTAGGAGTAAAGGAAGTTGGTGTCTCGGTGCGGATTCAGGCAAAGTTCTGAACATGAAAGATGGAATAAATTAGTAGGAGGATGAATTTTGACATTCCGGAAAAAGTATTCCAGAGTCCCTAAAACCTTACTTTGGCTGTTGGCGCGTGTCTGCGGTTGTGAGGCTCCAAGCCCCATTCCCAATCAACCGGCATCTTCGTTTTGGAAATTAATCTGGAATTGGTGATCACGTCGGTTCTGGTGAGCCGGAAGGTAGTGATCCGGGTGGGATCAAACCGTCCGCTCATTTGGCAGATCTTATGAGCGCGGTGCTGAAGGGGAAGAACCCGGCGTGCAATGAATGTGCACACGAGGTCATCTCCCGTAAGCTCATTGTGCTCCTTGAGCTTCCCAATAAACTAGACAATGCGGTTTGTTTCCTCATGGCTATTCCTCGGGTTCAACTGCCAGTTAGTTCTAGCGGGATCGCCGGGAACATAAGCCGGCAAGTTGATAAGGTCCGTGGGACTGGAGTTCTTCACATAAAAGAAAGTTTGCTGCCATTTCCGGCAAGATTCAAGGCCAGAGAGTTTGTAATAAGGGCTCTTATGGCGGGGCGTGATTATGCACGCCCCGCACTGAACAATGGATTTGGGGAGCGGTACCTTCAGATCCTGGATAGAGTTGATCCGGAGGTTGTAAAATCGGGAAAAGCCTCGATGGTGGGCGAAAGGCCGATGTAACCTTCCATGAAGGAAACAAAAGCAGAGAGATAGAAAACGGCATTGCCGGGAACATGATGGGGTTGGAGTTTGTAGAAGTTAAGGAATCGCCGGAAGAAGTACGACGCCGGCAAGCCCAAGCCACGAACGAAGTGAGCGGTAAAAACCAACACTTCGCCCGGTTCCACATCGGGTTCCCTCTCATCACCGGGAATCTGGTATCCCCCGAGACCGGTATAACTAGTTGATCTCAGCCTTGGATACGTCAGAGCCCTCCTAGCGGCCTCGGGAATAAGCCGCGGAGCTGGGGCCGGCCTCTTTCTCCTACCCATCGGCCTCTTGCTCGTGCTCGCTGGCTTCTTGATCCTCGGCATCTTCATGCCCCCCAGATATCTCGGGCCTTTCGGCCTCTTCGTTCTCTCTGGTCATTCGGGAGTCGCCGGAGAGCTCTAGGTCGGATTCTTCAGAGGCCATTCGGCTAACTATATCGGAGCTAGCGATAAACAACTTTCACAGATTCTACTCGTTCGCGAAGATCTAAGGACAAGAAAAAATAAGAGAAAAATACATAAGTAAATCTACCGCCCCCGAGGATGAACACGAAGAATGCAAGGAAGGAAAAGAGATTGGATCAGTGCACACTGACCTTAGATGAGCGGCGGAGAATCCCCTCGGTGGCGTAGCAAGGTTCGCCGGAGGAAACGGACTATGGCGGACGACGGCGGCGGAGGAGGATGAGCGACAGTTCTCAAATGAGTTTGAGGCGAGAATGGCGAAGAGTGGGGGAGACGATGGGTGCGACGGGGAACCGTCGCCCCTTAAATAGGCATGGGGGCTTAGTGGGCCGGAAACTGCTCGGCCCACATTCTTTCGGCGGTTGGGCCGCCACATGTCATGGTGATACACGCGAGTTTTAGAGAGGCCACACGGGGGGCCACACAGATCAAATGCGGTGTCTTAAATGCGCACGGGAGACGAGGGATTTGACCCTCGCTGACACTGCAGCATCAGTTATAGTGCACATGTCACTGACAGGCACTAATATCGAGATATTCTCGACTTCACCGAGGAAAACTTAATGATGAAGAAACCGTCGGAAAGAAGCCGGAAAGGTTCTGAGGAGTTCGGTTTATCAGGATGAGTCCAGCAAGATACCGGCTTAGTTTAAATTGAAACTGGAATGATTAATCCGTTGCGCTTTGCATGGGAACTTTGTGCGGTCCGTCGGATGGCTCAACCGGCCCACACCAGCTTCGGGGACTACTGTCGGGGGGATGACCCCCGGTAGGTCAAGACTATGGAAAATGTGCCAAGTTAAAGCATTTATAAACCGGATTAAAGGTTCATACGGATTATGGAAGCTTGGTTGAATAGTGCTGGATGAAACAATTCGGTATACCAGGAGGGGTATGCCGGAGTAAGGGCAACCGGCGATATCTAAGCCAAAAATACGCCCAGTATGGGTAAACTCTCATTACAAAATGAACAAGGCTCCGGTTTATACCGGTTAAGGTACCGGGGTTTCGGGCATAGCCTCAACTTTAGCATGTCGGCATCTTGGTCAAACATACCCTCAAGGACCAAAGGACAATATGAGCAAAGCAGTCCAGCTTTAATCGAAGCCCTGACGTCAAAGAAGAAGATGACGAAAAAGATACCGGAGGAGGTCATCAACCCCTTGATTAAAGACAGAAGCATCACTCCTGGAGCCAAAGAAGCTTTATAAAGTAGCTTAGGTCAGCAAAGATACCCCTAGGGTTCCTTCCCTTGTAAGCCTCCTCTCCCCTATATAAGGAGAGGAGGGGCACCCCTGTGTGGGACGATCGATCGAGCCTTGGGTAATTTTTCAGTAGAGGATAGGCTAGCAGCCGTACAACTTCAACCTTCAGCCAGAGGCCAGGTTCTGTAGCTCCCCTCGGTTCTTCATGAATACATACATCATGTTCTACCTCTTTTCCTCTCATCCTTTCCCTCCTCCGGATCCTCAAGCACACATCCGGCCCCTAACTCAAGCCTACCCATGGCATCTGTTGTATCACCACGACGACATACATAAAGATGATCTTGATCATGTAGGGCAGCTCACAAGATCGATACATGAAGCACAAAGTGGAGAAGGCAACCATCCAGCTACTGCTATGGACCCATAGTCTAGGGATGAACTACTCACGCATCACATCAGAGGCGGGCATGGTGATGTAGATGCCTCTGGCGATGATTTCCCCCTCTGGCAGGGTGCCTATAAGAGCTTCAGAACCTCCCGAGATGGGTTCAGTGATGGCGGCCGCGATGGAACTTTTCGTGGATGGAGGCTCGGGTATCTAGGGTTTTCCCGAGAAGATGTATAAATAGGTGGAGGATATAGGTCGGTGGGGCGCCTGGTGGGCCCAGACCCCCCCTAGGCGCGGGCCAAGCCTAGGATGCGCCATGGGGTGGTCTGGCCGCCCTATGGCGCCTCTTCGACCCCCCTCTGGACTTCGCCTTCATTTCGGTAATATATTGACTTCGGCTTTTGTTTCGTCAAATTCCGAGAATATTTCTTGTACAACTTTTTTGAAATACAAAAATAGCAGAAAACAAGGAACTGGCACTGTGGCATCTTGTTAATAGGTTAGTGCCGGAAATCATGTAAAAGTGCAACGAAGTGTAAGCAAAACACATATGAATAGGTGTAAAACAAGCATGGAGCATCAAAAATTATAGATACGTTTGAGACGTATGAAGCATCCCCAAGCTTAACTCCTGCTCGTCCTCGAGTAGGTAAGTGATAACAAAATAATTTTTGAGGTGAGATGAAGCCAACACAATCTTGATCAAGCATGTAAAGCATTGTGAGCTGGGATCTAAGTACTCTAACATAGGCATGATAGATATGATTCAATTGAACTTGGTAACTATGTTATTACATGAAGAGTAACTCAATCAAAGGATCATGAATAATAGTGCATTGAAAGCAACTGTGTGTTTATGAGCATAGAGTAAACATAACAAAGTGGTACTCAACATGTCCTTATGGAATAGCAAAACATAAATGCAAGGACACCTTCAAAGTTCAAAGGGTGACTAGATACAAGTAATTTGAGAGCAAGGAATAGCACAATCATGAATCAATCAATAATAATTTTGGGACTATGCGGATTGCACTAAGAATGACAACTATGCTCTCTTAATCGGTGCATAAAGTAGAAGATGAAGAATCAACATAATAGTAAAAGAGAGACTCTTTGCAGAGTAAGCAAGATAAACAAGTTTTATAAACCTTCCGAAAAGTACGATACTTATTAGCTTTGAGCTCTCATTGCCCCTATCATAAGCATCTTGAATGGTTAAAGTTAATGTGAGTCAAAAATGAGCTATATGCTTGCAAATCACAAGTTGAAAATCTCATGCCCCTTGAATGCGAGTACCTAAACCTCATGCTACTCAACTTAGGTCCCAAATAAGTTCTTGTCATTGTAAGTATACATGTATCATTGAGGACCGCCAACGGGATACCTCTTGCCCGAGGATATGGAGGTACTCTTGTGGAGCAATCCCATGCCAAAATGACAAGACAAACAGACAGCGAGCACCTCAGCAATTTTTTTATTTACTATTGTTATAGATTTTTATTGCAAATGCTTCATAGAATGCTCACTATGGCTTAGTTGTAAATTGCCACCATGAACGATGCATGGCTTAGATTAGCGGCCCACGTGTTTCCCTAACTCGTATACAAACTCCATGGACTTATAAGATTCCATTTTATTTCACACCACTAGGCATCCATAAACAAAAGAACATGAAATCAACTGAATATAAGTGCAATGTCAAAAGTGTTCCCCATGAAAGCATGGTTCTACTAACTCCCAACTCGCAATTTGCAAACACATAAACTTCATAAGATAGGCACAATGATCAAATTTATTAACTGCAAGAAGGTAAATGTGCCATAGTGTTCGTGAGAGCTTTACTGGCTAATTTTCACATGCCAAAATTTAATTTGGAAGATAAAAACATGATGAATTACTTGGAATAGCAATAATGCTACTAGGTAGATATGGTGGACACAATTGGCAAACTTTGTTTCATGGTGGTTAGATGCACGAGTAGTGATCATACTCAGCACAAGCGAAGGCTAGCAAAAGACTGGGAGCGACCAACTAAGAGAGAAATAATGGCCATAATCATGCATAGCGACAAAACATTATAAATCAAAGCATAAAGTGATATTACAAGTCAAAAACTAAATGATGGTAGAGGCTTTAGTTGAATGGTTATAGTCATAACATGGTGTAAGCATGCGCCAAGTCAACCCAATAAAGCATCAAAGGAGAATACCACAATATTATGATTTTATGATAGAAACAACACATGATTCTTTCAATGACACATTATGCACTCTCAGCTATTTGAAACAAGTCATGCTACAACAATAAATACTAAGCATATGACAAGAATAACATCCAACATGACATTCCAAAGTCTATGCCACAGTCTAGACAAGCTTCCTTTTGCATCACTATAGTCATGAAATATTTTACTCGTATCCAACACCAATCAATTTATTTGAAATAACACTCAGAGATGAAATTCATTATGGAACAGAGAGCTAATTATACATAAATAAAGAATACTAACGTGGTCTGAAAAAATTCAAGTGAAAGAACAAGAGTTAAACGCAGTACCAAAAAACTAGAACACTCGAAGGACAATAACAGCGAAAACAAGAGCGTTCTATTCAATTAAAAAGGACCGGGTCTTTCTCCAAAAAAAATGTGTCGGGATCCAATATATGATACAGCAAACGAAACTAAACTAAAAAAAACAATAAAGATGCTCCAAGAACAAAACATAGCGTATGAAGCAATAAAAATATAGCGCATAGAGAGATGACCTGTACAGAGAACCTTATTTTATTTATTTTATTATGATTAAGTTAAATTCTGGCATGTGAAGGTGTAGCTAACATGGCAAAAGGTTGTGCCGCTGTACCACCCTACCTTTTAATAAAGGCAAGATACATGTGTATAGTGCTATTCCCGGGATCACTGATGGCACACACATTACAAAATATACTAATCATTGCAATAGTATCAAATTACTACATCGTTGATCCAAAGGGTAAAGTAAAACCTTACAAATTGCATAGTCACATGAATTAGCTCAAATGAAATGTTCAGAACAACAACAGTGGAAAGTAAATCATCAATGAGCCTTCATCATCTTCATGTGCCACAAGCAGTCATGTTGGAATGTAGACTCGAGATGCTACCAAGTACTTCTCCTCAGAATATCTGCACTTTCGAATATGCAGCCCGAAAAATAGAGGTCAGTACAATGATGTACTGGAAAATGACACTTATTTGGTGGCAATTCTGAAAAGACTAACTACATGATCTTTTGCTTGTGGAGTCTTGGGCTAATTTGCATAAAGCCAATTTTATCCTATATTTTATTTAAAAAAAATTGAAATACATGAATGACATTATAAATCACACCATGGTTAAATCCTCCATGGGTTTTAGAATAATCACATGGTTACATCTCCCATGAGTTTTTCGAAGGTTGATATACAATTTTAAATACATTCAGAAAAGGTGATGAGATTATTCCGTACATTCCTTGCCTAGAAGCTCAAATTGTCCATAACAGGGGACACGACTGAGATCTTAGGTTTAACTCTCGAGAGGTTGTGCACTTTCATCATACGACCCATTCTACCCAAAGACAAGAATGAGACAAAAGATCTTTCAGAAGAAGAATTCAATCATACAAAGTAGACCCATTCCCATTTGGCCACATCTGTTTTTCTAGCAACAAGTTGAACCCTCACTACATAATTAATCTTGGCAGAGCCCATAATACCATAAGGCTGCACTGGAAGCTATTCTAAAACATGGATGACTTGGAAATCTCTTTAATCCTGGGTGGCCAACCACAAGTGAACCCTCAGGTGACAACCACCACATCCCTGGTTAAGCGCCAGGTATGTAGCCCTGAGTAGCCACTCTACAACTGCAAACTCTCAGGTGATAACCCCCACTTAAGTCCACTAGTTAAAATGGCCATGGTGTGTGGTCCCGAGTTGCCGCTCACCAATCAATACCATTCCACTCAGGTGTTTCATTAAGGTTGTTAATTTTTAATTTTTCAACACTCACATCCAAAATAGTGAAACAGCATTGGCATTTGATGTTGCAAAACAAAAATCAAAGCTTCCTAGAAATAGGTTTAGGAGTAGCTACACACTACTAGGGTTTTCTAAGCATAGCATATTACTTTACTTTTGAAATCAAAATCCTACCATGCATACTAGTTTCCAAAACACTAATGCAAGATTAAAATAAGTAGGATTTGAATGTCACTTGCCTTTTTGGTAATTGAAGATCGTTCACTTCTCTCGACAAAACACGTCGCTCTTCACACAGACTATAAGATAAAATATAGCAAAACATAAACACACCATTCAACAACAACATAATCAAGCATGGCAACAATTTAGAAACATTTGCTGTTCATTTTATTTTATTCTTTATTTATCTTAGTGCTCAAATGATAGAGGAGATTATGGCATGAGGCATGGCTTGCAAGATATGAATTTGAGATAGTGAATGAATGGGTCAAATACTCAGAAAGGGAATGATTATCTAAGTTAAGTGCGCAGAACAAAAAAAAAGATTGATAAGAACCTAGGGTCAATGGTTGTTTGCTACTCAAGATTGGATAATTGAAATTATCCATGTGATAAAATCACATGAGTCTCAAAATGGCGCAACTCAAAATATTATTTAGTAAAGTGTGGAAACACTTACTAAGATAGTATGAGTTACACATAGGCTTGGGTATGAACTAATGATATATGGAATTACTCAAATTACTCATTTGTAAGTTAAATAGTTTTAAACTAAGTCAAAGGAGTGAATGAGAATGAATTGGGATAGACACGATATTGGTTCAAGGTAAAGTGTCTAGTGGTATTGGTGTGTGGATTGGATCATAAGTTTCACCTTTACAAAAGAATCATGTTGAGAAAGGATTATAGAAATCTATAACAAATATATACTCAAATTATAATTTTAAAATTTGAATAATTGCCAAAGGGTTCAAAACATGTGCGATGCAGTATAGTGTCTCAACACAACACAACATTTGCACAACATCTCAAAAGGATTTTCACCACTTACTCAAATAAATCAATTGTTAATTGAATACTTTGGACTAGGATAATATGATTTGGAGAGATGTGAACATGGATCATGATGAACGTCTTCAACTAAACTAAACAAAAGGTCTACTAGACTTGGAGTTTGAATGTGATTTATTTGTCAAAGGAATCAACTTAAAATGATTTATAGATTTTAAGTTATGCCAAAATTACTCAAATCCTCATATTTGAATTTTAATACTTGCAAAGTGATTAAATTATTTTGGATAGTGGCGCTACTGGATGGTGTACTGTAAAACAAGGCTTATGCAATTGGGTTCACTCCAAAATCATTTTTAGAACTCAAGTTATAATCAAAATAGTGATTTAAATAAATTTGAACGCACCAAGTTTGTGCACATAACGACTTTGATGTTTTCTAGTTTCAAGATGTTCTACATGTTCTAAGGATTCCAGAGACTACAAATTTGTTAATTTTGGACTAGTAGATTATTTGACAAAAATTTACAGTGAAAAAGGGTCAATTACACCATTTAAATTATGATTCGAAAACTAGTACATCACATATACAATATTCTTGCATATTTGGATTCTACAGGTTACAAGATTTGCAATGATCTAAAGTTCATAAATTTTGGACGTCTAGATATTTTTATATTGAATTTCTAAGTTACACTCATAATCTGACATTTAAAAAATAATTTAAATCGAGTTTGACCAAGTTTGACTGAGACGCTGACTGTACTGCTGACTGTACCGACACGTGCCATGTTCTGATTCGACCGTACCTCTTCGTTTAAGTGATCTGACGCGGATCATCGGATCTGATCGGATGGCTGAAAACGAATCTTCGGTTTCTAGTTGATTTCTTCGCTCTGGATGACTTCGAAATAGATCTGTGGTTGAGAGACAAATCCGTACTTCAAATCAAAAAACTTTCAACATGAAAGTTGTATAGAATGATCGGATCTACCTTCTCACAAAAGGAATTTGGATTACATGGAACGAGCGCGAACGAATTGAGGATTCCCTTTGTCAGACCTGACACCTTGCGAGTTAAAATTCTCCGTGTACGGTGGACGAAAAGATGTGAGATTGATCGGGATTGAAAGATCTCAATGAGATCTACAACTTTCGTGTAGAAGCCGAAACGATTTGAGGTAGTTATGGTGGTCAAAGCAACGAGTTAAGTTTTGTTGCTTTAGGGTTTCGAGAGGAGCAAAGGGAAAAGAAATATGCAACGTGGTGGAGGGTTTATATATGCCATAGGTCGGTGGAAAAGGTGGGTCTCGAAGTTAGGAACGCGTGAAAACAAACGAATATAAATTTAGAATTGTATAGATGGAGATATTAGGGTTTTTGTGGAGCTAGGTTTGGTAAAACGAAAAATCGATGTGGTTCAGGGTACACACGACCAACTCGGTCTTTTCCTTCTCGGTCCGGTCGGGCCGCTTGGCCTAGCGGGCTGCTGTTGGGCTCGGCTTGGCTGCCTGCTGGGCCGGTCGGCTCGGCTGGCCGGCCCACTATGTTTTTTTTTCTTTTTTTTTTCTTTTTAATTGTTTCTTCTATAAAATGAGTTTCATAACTTTAAATTAAACGAAATAAATTTCTATAAATTTTTAAAATTATTTAGATCAGTATAGCATAATCTAATAATTTAAATTTAGAATTTATTATTTTATATCATTTATTACAATTATACCATTATGGCCATATGAGTTAGTTTTAACATGTGCATACCAAACAACTTTGTAAAAATTTGTAAAAATCAAAATGGTGTTTTAGGACAATATGAAAACTTTTTAATATCCACTAGTGGAAAATAAAATAATTATTATATGCACTTGTCCTATACGGCTACTTGGGCATTATTTTGCAAGTAGAATTTTCTATGGTTTTGTTTTCTTAAAAAGAAATCCTTTAAGGATTTGAAAACCTTGAAAGCCAAAACATGTTTCATTTTGAAATACTTTAAAACAAAAAGTCTTTGAAAACCTCATTTTTGGAAATTATTTTTAATTAACTTCAAAAAATTTTAATTACTTGTGAATTTTCAATCAAGTCTAAACAATCAAGCATTAAATTTGTTTTTATTTTACATTCCAAAATTTAGAAAATTTTGGAATGTGACAGACTACCATCCTTAAAAGGAATCTCGTCCTCGAGATTTGAGAAAGGCTAGAAAGAAAAGGTTTTAGGTTTAGGCAATGTTGAGAAAATCGCTTATCGGGTTCAACTCGGTCGGCTGACGATTAGCGATTAATAGGCAAATCGGATGATTAATCGGGCGATAAATGAGTTAATCGGACGATAAATGAATTTATCGGCTAATCGATGACCACTGAATAGGGATTAATCGGGCGATTAATCGTTGAATCGAACGATTTTTTGAACAGTGGGTTTAGGTCTTCTAGAAGGTTCATACTCACTTTTTTTTTTACATCTCCGAGGAGATTTCTGACATTAACATTGAGCTTTGAAAACTTGACACTAAACCATATGCGGTCATACCATCCAATGTGCCCATTCATACGAGAGGGTACTCATCCCATGGGTATTATCCTTTACTTGAGTAAACTCAGGGGGAACTCCTTGTGATACTTTCTCCAAATACCATCTCATGCGGCATCTGGTGTAAATCCAAAATCCAAGGGTATGGCCTCTACCACCCTGAAAAGAAACTTTTGTAGATAGTCTTGGATCTTGGGTTTAGGCTAAGCTCTTCTTGGATATGACTTGGCACATCAGGTCATCTTCTGAAAACATATATGGCTTCTGGGCTAGGTGGTTGTTTATTCACTTATAGTGAACAACATATCTCTTCAAAGTGACTTGAGTAGGCTTTTCCTCATGGTTGGGCTTCTAATCCCTATGGTTGGTTGAACTAATTTTGATACTGATGGTTACTCTTTGGGTCAATCAGGAGGCCAAGATGTGTAAACTTCATGACATCCTTCATCTTTGTTTATTGGTGTCTTCGACAACCTTTCACCACTCTTCATCTAGTGGCTAGATCTTTAAACTATACTATAAGGGTATAATATTTATCCACCCTAGGGTTTAGGCTAATTCGTCGACATCTCACTTGTAGGTATGTCTCTCTAGATTCGCATAGTCGATATTACAAAAGCGAATAATAAGTGTACTAGGAATGGTGATCAATCCATCCCGGACCGAGATCATTACTCCGTATTTGATTTATTGAATCTCGTATTCTAACACTTGGTCAACCTCACATGTTTGATAAAAATTTCCATGGAAAATTGAATCAATGTTTCAATCCCCATTATTGAACTGTTTTGAAAACATTTCTATCGATCCCTAGCTAGGGGTTTGCGTATCTGACGCTCTATTCTTCTTCATCTTGATAGGAACCATCTAAGTTGGTTTCCCTAGTGTTGCCTTCATGGCGAGTTGCCGAGAAAACATTCTCTGGGTTGGGTATAGATGAGAATAGATAGAAAGATTCTAAAGAAGATTCCTACCCAAACACCGCAGATCACAGCAATACGGCAAACAAAAATCATCTAACAAGCATCAAGAAACATGGTTCAAACAGAAACAAAATAGTATGGTCATACCTCAATTTGGTAAGATCAATACTTTGTTACTTTATTGTTGATTCGCTAAAAGAGAACTAATGGTGGTCTATTCTAATTTTATATTGGATGCATCAAGTTTTTATTCTAGTCCTTCGGTGTATCTTCGTGTGTTGTGCAGTATGCATCGAAGTCTTTATTCAAGTCCTTCATTGGTCTTCCATGAGACACTTCTTACTGAGTCAAAGAACATCACATGAATCATCACTCTTCATGCTTCAGGGACATGGTCATCATCAGTTCTTGTTGATAGTTGTGATAAGGTGGTCATCTAAAGTGAGGGGAAAACAGTTTTGAAGATAAAGTAGATGAGAATACAAGAAGTTCAAAATCCAAACATATTTTTAATTGAAATAGGATTAGACAAAAAAATCATCCTAGGGTCTTCCTATTTCTAACCCAAACCCAGGGTCTCGATCCTATAGGGAACACTAGGCTGTGATATAATTCTGTAGCACCCTACCTTTTAATAAAGTAAAGATACATGTGTATAATGCTATTCCCAGGATCACTGATAGCACACACATTACAAAATATAGTAATCATTGCAATAGTATCAAATTACTACATCGTTGATCCAAAGGGTAAAGTAAAACCTTACAAATTGCATAGTCACATGGAATAGCTCAAATGAAATGTTCAGAACAAACACAGCGGAAAGTAAATCATTAATGTGCCTTCATCATCTTCATGTGCCACATGCAGTCATGTTGGAATGTAGACTCGTGATCCTACAAATTACTTCTCCTCAGAATATCCTGCACGTTTGAATATGCAGCCCCACAAATGGAGGTCAGTACAATGATGTACTGGAAAATGACACTTATTTGGTGGCAATTGTGAAAAGACTAACTACATGATATTTGGCTAGTGGAGTCTTGGGCTAATTTACATAAAGCCAATTTTATCCTATATTTTATTTAAAACAAAACATTTTTAAATTCTTGAATGACATTATAAATCACACCATGGTAAAATCCTCCATGGGGTTTAGAATAATCACATGGTTACATCTCCCATGTATTTTTCGAAGGTTGATATACAATTTTAAATACATTCAGAAAAGGTGATGAGATTCTTTCGTACATTCCTTGCCTAGAAACTCAAATTGTCCGTAACCGGGGACACAACTAAAATCTTAGGTTTAACTCTCGAGAGGTTGTGCACTTTCACCTTACGACCCATTCTACCCAGCGAGAAGAATGAGACAAGATCTTTTAGAAGGAGAATTTAACCATACACGCTAGACCCGTTCCCATTTGGCCACATCTGCTTGTCTAGCAACAAGTTGAACCCTCACTACGTAATTAATCTTGGTAGAGCCGATAATACCATAAGGCTGCACTGGAAGCTATTCTAATACATGGATGACTTGGAAATCTCTTTAATCCTGGGTGGCCAACCACAAGTGAACCCTCAGGTGACAACCACCACACCCATGGTTAAGCGCCAGGTATGTAGCCCTGAGTAGCCACTCTACCACTACTAGGAAAAAGCTTATAGGTGGAGGCAAAACGTGCCAGCGCACCACCTAGGACGTGCGCCGGTGGAAAGTGTTGCCGGCGCACCAGGAAGTCGCCGCGCCGGCGATGCAGCCATACTGTCGGCGCACCTCCGGAGAAGACGCGCCGGCGAAAATTCCTGGCATGGGCTCGGCCGATTCGGGCCAGGCCCAGGAAACGCTGCCGGCGCACCAACCCAGGAGCGCGCCGGCGGTAATTTTCTGTTGCCGGCGCGCTCCTGGGCTGGTGCGCCGGCAGCGTTTCCTGGGCCTGGCCCGGAGCAACTATAGCCGGATGGGGTATATATTGCCAGCGCACCATGGTCCAGGTGCGCCGGAAATAACCTGGGAGTTATTTCAGCCACCAACCAGCACACTCACTCACACACTCACTACACTCCACTCCTCCACACAAACCCGAGCCTTCTCCCAACCCAGCTCATTTTTGCCTATTCCTATCCCCAATTTAGCTAATTTGACCAAACAAAATCATATTTTTTGAGCAAATCTTCCCTTCCAACATGCATCTCCCACATCCCCCTATGTAGATCTAGATCTACTATCCCGCATTGACCGCTCAATCTAGATCTAGATCTAGAAAGTCGGCTTCCATACGCCGTGGCCGCAGCGCGACGTCTCGATCTCGTTGACGAATGTATCAAACAAATAGGTGATTAATGAACAAATTGAGGAATGAAATCAATATATATTGGACATTTGAAGCAAAAGCTCGTGTGTGGCATATATATATATGTTGTGTTTGTGCTTGTGCTTGTGTGTGTTGGCGTTGAAAATGAGTTGCCAACGTTGCGCCGAAATGTTGATTCTTTAAGTTTCCATTTCGGCACATTTCTGGCGCTCCTATGTCCTACCGTGTAGGAAGGTCATGCCGAAATTTTCCGTGAAAACTACCGACGGATGCATGGTTCTAATCAATTATATAATCTTACCGTGCAGGCGATAATGGTTATCGAGATGAGTGAAAGCGTCGTGATGAGATATCTGAAACACGCGATCATCGACATGTATGAAAATAACCGCACGGAGGTATTGTGTCCGTGCCGAAGATGCAAACGAGTGAAATGGTTTGACCCCTATTCAGGCAAATTGCAGGGGCACCTGCTCACTAATGGTTTCATGCATGGACACACTCAATGGATGAGTGATGATGGCGCGGAGGTCAATGGGGCGACGGCAGCAGGTGGTAATGGCTGGCAAGAAGGAGGGCATCATGATATTGATGACGATGAAGAGTTTGTCGCACATGACGATAACCTTGACGACGACAATAACCTTGACGACGATGAAGAGGTGTCGCTAGCTTCAGTTGTGCGGGACCCTCATCTTCAAGATCTGCTTCTCGAAAAGATGGAAGGCGCCAAGCGGAAATCAAAGCTTGAGCAACTCGAGATAGACTCGAATACTCCGTTGTACGACTCAGGTCGCGGGTTGGGGGAGTCTCGCTTGAGAGTAGCTCTCGATGTGCTGCAGATGAAGGCGAAACACAGATGGACAGACACAAGCATCGACGACATCCTGGAATACGTGAAAGATCTCCTTCCTGCCGGGAACACGTGTCCTGGTAGTGTAGCCGAGGCCAAGAGAATCACGTGCCCTCTCGACTTACCCCACGAAAAGTATCACGCCTGCATCAACGACTGTATCATGTATCGCAAGGAGCACATGGACAAGACCAAATGTCCTGTGTGTGATGCTGAACGGTACAAGAAAGGGAAGAAGAAAGCTCCTCGGAAAGTTGTGTGGTACTTCCCGCTCGCCCCCCGGCTTCAACGGTTCTACGCGGACCGCAAGGAAGCAAAGCTCATGCACTGGCACGCTGAAAGAAAGGAGGCAGGGTTGAATGATGAAGAGCGGATTGAGCACCCAGTGCTGACGCACCCTTCGGATGCAAGTCAGTGGAAAGCATTACACAATGAATTCGGAAGTTTTGGGGCAGATCCCAGAAACATCAGGTTGGGTGCGAGCACGGACGGATTCAATCCGTTCGGAAACCAGAGCAGCACACATAGCACATGGCCCGTGTTTGTATGGATCTACAACCTCCCGCCCTGGTTGTGCATGAAGAGGAAGTACATACAGATGAGTATGCTAATTCAAGGGCCGACACAGCCAGGAAACGATATCAACATGTATCTCGAACTATTAAAGGAGGAGCTTGAAACGTTGTGGGCGGAGGAAGGGGTAGATACATGGGACGCCGTCGCGGAAGAATATTTCCCTTTGAGAGCCGCGTTGATCACGATGGGGCAGGACTACCTCGGATATGGTTACATTTCGTGCCAGGTGTGCCATGGACACAAGGCATGTGTCAGGTGCATGGAAGAGACGATGTTTTTGCAGCTTGGTAAGGATCCCGGCTCTTTGAAAACAGTTTACATGGGGCATCGAAGGTGGCTACACAAGACTGACCCGTGGAGAAAGCGTGGAGATCTGTTCGATGGTACAAATGAACCCCGAGGACCTCCACGTAAGAAGAGCGGCGAAGAGATCGATACATTACTGAAAGGTTGGAAGGAGTGCCCTGCGCCGGGAAAGATTCGTCAAAAGCCTGGAGAGAAGAAGAAGAAAAAGGAAACGACGCCGCTCATTGGTGTATGGAAAAGGAGGTCCGTGTTTTGGGACTTGCCGTACTGGAAAATTCTCGATACACCTCACTGCCTTGATGTCATGAATATTACAAAGAACGTGTGCGAGAGCTTGCTTGGCACTCTTCTCAACATGCCGGACCGGACCAAAGATGGGACGAAAGCAAGACACGACCTGAAAGTTTTGGGCATCAGGGAAGAGCTTCAGATCCCGGCGGCCCAAGAGGGACAGTCGGAGGAGGAGGCGGACGGCGGTCAGAAGCGCAAAAGGATTAAGCAGCCAAACTATTACTGTCCCCCCTCCTGCTTCACTTTTAGTCCGGCCGAGATCGATCAATTTTTCAATTGCCTTCTAGGAGTCAGAGTGCCCTTCGGTTACTCCAGGCTAATAAGCAGATACATGGACCCCATGAAACGAAACTTCAGCGGCATGAAGTCTCATGACTGTCATGTGATGATGACGCAGATTCTTCCGGTTGCAATCCGAGGTATAATGGATGACCATGTCCGTGCAACGCTGACTGGGCTCTGTAACTTCTTCGACGTCATAACTCGGAAGTCGATAAGCGTGAAGAAACTCGCAAGGCTCCAGGAAGAGATCGTGGTGATCCTATGTGAGCTTGAGATGTACTTCCCGCCTGCATTCTTTGACGTGATTGTCCATCTGTTGGTCCATATCATGGATGATATCATCAGTCTAGGGCCGGCATTCTTACACAACATGATGCCGTTTGAAAGAATGAATGGGGTCATTAAAGGATACGTTCGTAAAAGGTCACATCCGGATGGAAGCATCGTCCAGGGCTGGCTCACCGAAGAGTGCATCTCTTTTTGCACGAGTTATCTAGACATCGAGGACCCTGTTGGTTTGCCTCAAAACAAGCACCTCCGCAGGTTTCGAGGGAGTAGGCCACAAAAATGGAAGGAAGGAACTGCACGTGCACATGTCTGGTCGGACTTCCGACTTTGACAGGGCCAACTTAGTAGCGCTACAACACATTGACTTGATCGATCCTTGGTTGAAAGAGCACAAAACCCTGATAGAGAACAGTGGCAAGCCGATGATGACGGAAGCAGAAATATACAGAGAGCACAACTCCTCTTTCGCGCGCTGGTTCAAAGAACACATTGATGCTAATCCCCCACCAATGGATTCTGACAAGGATAAACTAGTATTGGCCTTGTCACATGGCCCCGCGCCCAACATCATGACTTACCAAGCGTACGATATCAACGGGTACACATTCTACATGGAAGAAAAAGACAAGAACAGTGTTTACCAGAACTCAGTGGTAACGATGGATTCCTGGACGGGTGACGTAAAGACTAGATACTACGGAAGAATCGAGGAAATCTGGGAGCTTAGCTACGCTGGGGAGAAAGTGCCGATGTTCCGTATCAGATGGGCTAAGAGCGTCACAAAAGAAGACCGATATTTCACCACCATGTTTCTACTCGAAGCCAACAAATCAAAGTCCACGAACGCCACCGCGCAGAATTAGCCATGGGTACTGGCAGAACACGTGCACAAATGCTTCTTCATAACCGACCCATCCAGGCCTAGCCGTGTTATCGTGAGGAGAGGCAAGAGGACCATCGTCGGAATGGATGGAGTCGCCAACGAGGAAGACTTCGAAGGACAAGTCGGAGACCCAATGATGGAAGAATCTTAGGACGAAGACACAACATACACCACAAGAAGAAGCAGGACCACGTTACCGAGGTCAGGTCGACCGTTCAAAAGAAGAAGTCATGACACGGGGCTAAATTATTCAACGACGAGCAAGAAAAGCAAGAAGAAAGTGAAACACTCTTCTCAATCGATGATGTAAAACTTTATTTGCAATCTATAACTCATATTTTGTGTAATTCATAACTACTCATATGGTCATGGCCAATATTTTATGTATGACTAATTAATATTGTGTTGGTCAATATTTTGTGTATGCATATATAACTCATATATATATCTTCATGTTTTTACATAACTCATGAATATATATTGCTTTATTATTATCTTGAAGAGATAAGAAAAATAAAATAGTACAGTATTTGGGGTAAAAGAAAAGAAACATACAATAAGGAGAAAAGAAATAAATAAATAAATAAACATGTCCCACATCCTTATTGCATACTGCTAAACACATGTCCCAGGTTACAGCTGTGCCAGGCTTATTGCCAGCGCACCAGGCTTATTAATTCGCCGGGGGTATACTTGTCCCCGGCGAACCAGGTATGTGGTGCGCCGGCAATAAGCCTGGCACAGCTGTAATTAGGACTTAACCGTTTTCTCCATTCCTTCTCCCCACAGCCACATCTCAACCCCCACCGTCGAGCGCCACCAGCCGGTTCGAGTTCTGTCGCCACCCCAACTCCCCCTCTCGAGCGCCGCTGTTCTGCCCCGCCACCGTCCTCCACCATCCCCTCGACCATCCCCCACCACCTGCCCCGTACGCCGCCGCGGAAGACCCGTGGAGAAGGAGGAGCCGCGCGCCATTGGAGAAGAAGGTTGCCCGCGCGCGTACTAGGGGACGTCGGCGCCGCCGTTGGAGAAGAAGTCGCCAACCACGGTGAGCTTCCCTCTCCCCTTCCCTCTCCCCTTCTCTCCCCCTTCCCTCTCTGTTTAGGGTTCTTCCTCATCTCCGGTGACCCAAGCCACCAACATGAATTGCTAGATGCTCTCTGGTTAGGGTTCTTCCTCGTCTCCGATTAATTGCTAGGGTTAAAGAATGGCATCAGTATATCATGGATGATTACCTTTGGTTAACATTGCAAGAATGGCATCAATAAAATTTAATTCGTGTTTAATACCCTGGTTCATTTAGCTAAAATGCAAGAATGGCATTAGTAAAATTTAATTTGTATTTCATACCCTGGTTCATGGATGATTACCTTTGGTTAACATTGCAAGAAATGCAAATTTTAGCAATTCTCTGGTTTAAAATGAATGATGAAATGATGTTAGCAATTCTCTGGTTCATAAAACGAACAAGTGTTCTCTGGTTTGAAAAAAGAAAAGAAAATGAATTTGTTATCTGGTTTGAAATTTAGTTCATTTAGCTAGGCTCCTATTGTTTTATATATTGATAAAAAAAAAATGACCCCGGGCAGAGAGCTTCACTATGAGGATTACAATGTAAATGCTACTAGTGGTATTTAGTTCATATAGTTTTGCATTGCATTGCATTCATATGTAAAATGACCCCTGGTTGCATTGCATTGCATTCATATAGTTGTCTGGTTTTAAAAATGCTACTGCATTTATTCTCTGGATCAATGGATCAAAAAAGAAAGAATGCTACTGGGCTCCTTTGGTTCTGTAAACATAATTTGAGAAGTATAAATACTGGGCCAGATTTGATGTCAACTTGTACACAATGGGTGGGGATGGAAGTGCTCCAAACAACCAGGTAGCTAGGTAGCTAGGCAGTAGGGTTTTTTGGTTATGCTACTGCCAATTCATATAAATTACAGTAACAATTAAGGTCTCTGGTTTGAAACTAAACCAATTTTAAAATAAATGCAAAATGCAATGCTTATGCTACTACCATATATATATAATGCTCATGCTTATGGTACTGCACACTTGCTTATGCTACTACCATATATATAAAATGATGCAGTAGGTTTATTCTCTGGTTCATTTAAAAAATGATGAAAAAATGGTCATGCTACTCCTACTGGTTGATTTAGTTGGTTAATCAAAATGCTTGGTATCTCAAGTTGAGATTTTGCATGCTCTGGTTGATTTATAAATTCTATAGATGTTTGCTGGCTGAAATTCTGGTTCAATTCATTCTTTTAAATTCATTCTCTGGTTCAATTCATTTATGTGTTTGAGAATTTGAGATATGGTGGTATGGTGGTTCAATTCATTCTCTGGACACTAAACCAATTTGAGAATTTGAGATATGGTGGTATGGTGGTATGCTACTACCATATATATAAAATGCTCATGCTTATGCTACTGCAATCAAGTTGAAAATGCAAAATGCAGTAGCTAGCTAGGTTCATTTAGTTGATTTATGTTGGTTTAGATGAAATGCAAATGTAGTAGCTTGGTTCATATATAGTTACTGCTATATAGCTGCTGCTATATAGCTGCTGCTATACATAGACCATGTGTTTTACACATTCTTGGATGTTGTTTAGTATGTAGGTTATTGTTAGTAAGTTCTTGGAGCCAAGCATGGTTTCTTTTCATGGCCCGTTGAATCTGGCCTCACTGAAGGGTTGGGTACTGCTATGGCCGAAGACCCTAATTACGATCAACACCGGGGTCGATGACATGCAAAGACAACCACCTTGCAGCGCCACAGGTCAGCGTCCCTCCACGATAGCCAGCGGCGCCGGTGGTCATCGCCCCACCACAACGGCCAGCTGCGCCAGAGGTCAGCGCCCCACCACAACGGCCAGCTGCGCCGGTGGTCAGCGCCCCACCACAACAGCCAGCGGCGCCAGAGGCCGAGGAATACGAACGTGAGGACTTCCAATGGGATATTCCTACGTCTTCACAAGTTGTCCATGAGGATGTGCTGGCCTCGAAATATGTGTGCTCCAAGAAGCTGTTCAATTCTCAAGAAACGGCTGAGGAGGAAAATCCTGAGGAGGTCGCCACCGCCGCCGTTAAAAAGATGCTGAGCCCAAACACACTCCGTGCTACGGCCAATACGGTGATGGATGGTCCAGCACTACAACCCAAGAAGAGGAAGAGGCCAAATAAGAAGGACGCCAAAGACAAGGCGGCGGCCAAATCCAAGGACAAGGTACCACTCCTTGACAAGTTGCCAAACAATTGCCGACCTATCCATCACTTGGGTGAACCGATGCTGCCGGAGCATGTCATCAACAGACTCACCGCAGATATGGCGAGCTTGCATAACCAAGTCCTCTATTTGGAGAAGCAGCTTCTCAAATCAAAAGATCCTAGTTACCCTCTCTTCGTGGTGAAGGTGCCAACTGGCATGAACTTCGTCGAGAAGTACCCCGCGGACTTGTGCTTCATCCGGTTCAATGACATCTTCACCATCTTTCGCATGCAAATGCTCCACTTTAGTGTGGTTCGCCTAGTTGCTCTTAGCTTGTCTTCCCAGATCGTTAAGGAGGGGACGCCAACCATCGCGATAATGGACCCCTTCTATATGCGGGAGAGCATCATCTGCAACCCTGGGGATCGGGCGATTGCCACCCGGCAGGTCGAGGATTTCATGCTGGCGAACATTAAGAAGGGCGCCATTCTCATCCCTTACTTCCCCGAGTAAGTATTCACTCGCTAGTCCCCATCACCATGCTATCCTATATCTCCATTTGCGTTTCCAAAGGTTAATCCGTGTGTTTTCCGCAGAGACAAGTTCTGCACCCTCATCGTCGTGCACCCGCAACACTCGCATGCAGTCTATCTCGACTCGGGTAGGGACAAGAAGAAAGACTACTCCCACATCAGGGCCCTTCTCAATGATGCTCTCACCGGCTTCGCCAACAAGGCAGGCCCCCTCAAAGTAGAGAGGATATCCCGAGGAGGCTTGGTCTTAACCCACACAACCAACTTCCCCTGCCTCAGGCAGTCGAAGGAAGACAATGGGATGGACGCGTGGTACGCCATCCTTCAGATGCAGGAGTACATAAAGTACGCAGATGACATGTTGCTGCCAGAGAGTCTCAGAAACAGGTTTGCAAACATGGCAGATGCCCCTGATAGAGAGATTAGAAAGAACTGGGGTCGCATCCAGCAGTTCATTTGCACGATAATCGTGCAGGATGTCAACAATAGGTCTGGCGAGTTCTTCTACGGCTACGGTCTACCACCTAATGACGAGATAGAACTCCGCTTGGAGATGTCGCGTGATGAGAGGCCGTTCAACACGCTTGAGGGCTGCCGTCCATTCCCCCCTAGGCGTACAACCTGATCCTACGATGGGAACACTATTGCTAAAGCTTGAACGATATGTCTTTGAACTTCCGTATTGTAATAATTGCTACATATTCCCATAGAATCGACTTGTTGCTTTTATTTAGTTGTATGGATGTGCATGTGAACATGTGTCTATAGTTTCATTTACTTTTCTATATATTTCAATATTATGGCGTAGATACCTTAATAATTATTTGCATTTACTCGACCCCTACTTGCCTCGTATTTGGAGTTCGCCGATGATTAGAATGTTCGGTCACTCGTACACTCGGGGGTGGAGCCAGTGAGCCTTGGTGCGATGGCCACAAGTATCAATCTATTGTGCATCCTACCTAGCATCACTGACTCCATCCCTGGATGTTAATATGTGTTTTGACTGAGGCACGCTATTTAATTCGTACTACTTGTCTTTTATTTGATTTCGCACTTCTTAATTGCATTGGCCGATGATTAAAATGTTTGGTCACTTGTACACTCCGGGGTGGGGCCAGTGAGGCTTGGTGTGATGGCCACAAATATCAATCTATTGTGCATCCTACCTAGCCTCGCTGACCCCATCCCTGTATGTTATTATTTATTTCGACCAACAAAGTATGAGGCACATGCTATTTAGTTCATACTACTTGTCTCTTATTTGAGTTGGCACTTGTTCATTGCATTGGTACTAATGTTTTACTTGTCTTGTGCATGGAGATGCCGACGACATATGTCGTGTACAAGGGGAGGGTTCCTGGAGTCTACGACGACTGGGAGGACTGTCGGAGACAGGTGCACCGTTTCAGCGGCAACAGCTACAAGGGATACCCTACTAGGGTGGAGGCGGAAGGAAGATACGCCCGTTATCTAGCGGGAGAGATGAGGGACATGAGGAGGAACCGGATGAAGACCATGGCCTTTGTGATGATGGTCATCGTGACCATGTTGGTCATGTTCTATGTGATTGTAGTTTAGGTAAGGAGCTACATTGTGAGGTGTATAACGACACTTGCGACGACTATGTACCGAGACTTCTAACTTTGTGAAACTTCGTCCTTCGGTGTTGCATATGCACATGTGTTGTATGAATCAACATTCTGGAACGAGACTTGTGTATTTGTGTATTGATACCGAAATGATACTTGACTCTCTATGTGCTTCTCATATTGCATGTGCTGCTGTACAAATATGAACTGTTGTATAAATTTGCAAATATGCATTGTAATAAGCTGGAAAAAGGCTATAAAATTGTATTTTCAACTGCTACTGCCGGCGAACCTGCATTACCTACTGCCGGCGCACAAAGCACGCGCCAGTGCTGGCATCCCTACTGCCGGCGCAGCAACAAGTGCGCCGGTGGAATATGGTAGTTGCCGGCGAATCAGGGCCCGTGCTGGCCGGCAGTAGCTGCCTTACCTCCGGCGAACATCCAGACGCGCTGGCAATGAGCTGTTATCACCGGCCCGTTCGCACCGGCGGGCTTAGGTGCGTCGGCAATAAGCCTATTTGGTGCGCCGGCAGTAGGCCTTTCCCTTGTAGTGTACAACTGCAAACTCTCAAGTGATAACCCCCACTTATGTCCACTGGCTAAAATGGCCAGGGTGCGTGGTCCCGAGTAGCCGCCCACCAATCAATACCATTCCACCCAGGTGTTTCATTAAGGTTGTTAATTTTTAATTTTTCAACACTCACATCAAAAATAATGAAACAGCATTGGCTTTTGATGTTGCAAAGCAAAAAATTAAAGCTTCCTAGCAATAGGTTCAGGAGTAGCTACACACTACTAGGGTTTGCTAAGCATAGCATAGTACTTTACTTTTGAAATCAAAATCCTACCATGCATACTAGTATCAAAAACACTAATGCATAGTTAAAATAAGTAGGATTTGAATGTCACTTCTCTCGACAAAACACGTCGCTCTTCACAGGAACTATAAGATAAAATATAGCACAACATAAACACACCCTTCAAAAACAACACAATCAGGCAAGGCAACAATTTAGAAACATTTGTTGTTCATTTTATTTTATTCTTTATTTATCTTAGTGCTCAAATGATAGATGAGATTATGGCATGAGGCATGGCTTGCAAGATATGAATTTGAGATAGTGAATGAATGGGTCAAATACTCATAAAGGAAATTATTATCTAAGTTAAGTGCTTAGAAGAAAAATAATTGATAAGAACCTATGGTCAATGGTTGTTTTCTACTCAAGATTGGGTAATTGAAATGATCCATGTGATAAAATCACATGAGTCTCAAAATGGCGCAACTCAAAATATTATTTAGTAAAGTGTGGAAACACTTACTAAGATAGTATGAGTTACACGTAGGCTTGGGTATGAACTAATGATATATGGAATTACTCAAATTACTCATTTGTAAGTTAAATTGTTTTAAACTAAGTCAAAGGAGTGAATGAGAATGAATTAGGATAGACACGATATTTGTTCAAGGTAAAGTGTGTAGTGGTATTGGTGTGTGGATTGGATCATAAGTTTCACCTTTACAAAAGAATCATGTTGAGAAAGGATTATAGAAATCTATAATAAATATACACTCAAATTCTCATTTTAAAATTTGAATAATTGCCAAAGGGTTCAAAACATGTGCGATGCAGTAGAGTGTCTCAACACAACACAACATTTGCACAACATGTCAAAAGGATTTTCACCACTTACTCAAATAACTCAATTGTTAATTTAATACTATGGACTAGGATAATATGATTTGGAGAGATGTGAACATGGAGCATGATGAACGTCTTCAACTAAACTAAACAAAAGTTCTACTGGACATGGAGTTTCAATGTGATTTATTTGTCAAAGGAACCAACTTAAAATGATTTATAGATTTTAAGTTATGCCAAAATTACTCAAATCCTCATATTTGAATATGAATACTTGCAAAGTGATTCAATTATTATGGACAGTGGCGCTACTGGATGGAGTACTGTAAAACAATGCTTATGCAATTGGGTTCACTCCAAAATCATTTTTAGAACTCAAGTTATGATCAAAATTGTGATTTAAATGAATTTGTACACACCAAGTTTGTCAACATAACAACTTCGATGTTTTCTAGTTTCATGATGTTCTACATGTTCTAAGGATTCCAGAGACTACAAATTTGTTAATTTTGGGACCAGTAGATTATTTGATATAATTTTTATAGTGAAAAAGGGTCAATTACACCATTTAAATTATGATTCGAAAACTAATACATAACATATACAGTATTCTTGCATATTTGGATTGTACAGGTTTCAAGCTTTCCAATGATATAAAATTCATAAATTTTGGACGTCAAGATATTTTTGTAATGAATTTCTACGTTACACACATAATCTGACATTTAAAAAATAATTTAAATCGAGTTTGACTCGGACGCTGACTATACGAACATGTGGCATATTCTGATTCGACCGTATCTCTTCGTTTAAGTGATCTCACGCGGATGGCTGAAAACGAATCTCCGGTTTCTAGTTGATTTCTTCGCTCTGGATGACTTCGAAATAGATATGTGGTTGAGAGACAAATCCGTACTTCAAATCGACAAACTTTCAACATGAAAGTTGTAGAGAATGATTGGATCTACCTTCTCACCAAAGGAATTTGGATTTCGTGGAACGAGCGCGAATGAATTGAGGATTCCCTTTGTCTGACCTGACACCTTGCGATTCGAAATTATCCGTGTACGGTGGATGAAAAGATGTGAGATTGGTCGGGATTGAAATATCTCGATGAGATCTACAACTTTCGTGTAGAAGCTGAAGCGATTTGAGGTAGTTTTGGTGGGCAAAACAACGAGTTAAGTTTTGTTGCTTTAAGGTTTCGAGAGGAGCAAAAGGAAAATGAATCTGCGACGTGGTGGAGGGCTTATATAGGCCATAGGTCGGTTGAAAAGATGGATCTCGAAGTTAGGAATGCTTGGAACAAACGGACCTAAATTTAGAGTTGTATAGATAGAGATATTAGGATTTGAGTTTTTTTTCACAGGTACATCTTACAGAAAAGCCCCTTTACATCTCTCGCCCTGAGAAACCTAGAATTTGAAGAAGGGGCCTCCAACTTTACAAAAAACACCCTGACTAAAAGATAGGAAAAGAATTAGGTCCAAGGGAATCTCTGCCACCCACCGCCGGCGAACTCCAGGCGTCTCCGCCGAGTTCCGAGCGCAGAACGCTCGAACGCTCGAGTCCGGCGCCAAGATCAAGCCCCTGGCTACCACCAGAGAGTCGGGGACGAACCACTTGACTCCCAGCGGCGTGGAGCTCCAGCAGCCGACCATGAGGGCCTCCGCCATGGAGGTTGCAGATGGGCCGCCACTACGACCGAGGATTACAACGACGGCCGTCGCTGTGTGTTGCGCACAGGAAGAAGCTCCGAAACAGCAAGAATCTCCCCACCACCAATTAAAAGAGCTCGGTTACCTCCTCCGCCACCATGACGACGAGAGGAATAGCAGAGCTGATGAATACCTTGACGGAGAAACTCTCGGCGGCACCTATTGAAGAAGATAGCCAGATTCACAGCTCCCACCACGACTCCACCATGGAGGGTCGTCGGAGCGCCTCACCGGAGAGCACCCGATGTCTCGCCAGGACACCAGAGTGACTTTCTTCCCTGGCATAAAGCCAGACTCCTTCAGATAAGAGAAACAAGGGGGAAAAGGAGCAAAGAGAGCCGAAGCTACTCTCTGCCATGGATCCGGCCTGGAGGAGTCAACATAGGAGCAAATCACCACCTCACACCCACCAAGAATGGCAAGCGGAGGAGGAAGATAGGCTCCAGATCTGACCTCTGTGTTATTCGCCGGGGAGGAAGCTACAACTAAGAAACCTACAACTACTAGGAGCCAAACCCCTCTCCCACCCAGCGCCGGCCACCATGGCCACCGGCGGTGAGGGGGAGGGAGGCCGGCGCTGGATTCACAGGCAGAGGTCAAGAACGAGAGGATCCACAGGGGGTATTCTCCATGAGGGTACTGTAGAAGGCTTATTAGGGTTTGAGTGGAGCTAGGTTTGGTAAAACGAAAAATCGATCTGGTTCAGGGTACACACGACCGACTCGGTCGTTTCCTTCTCGGTCGGTCGGGCCGCTTGGCCTAGTGGGCTGCTGCTGGGCTCGGCCTGGCTGCCTGCTGGGCCAGTCGGCTCGACTGGCCGGCCCACTATGTTTTTTTCTTTTTCTTTTTCTTTTTAATTGTTTCTTCTATAAAATGAGTTTCATAACTTCAAATTAAACGAAATAAATTTCTATAAATATGTCAAATTATTTCGGTCAGTATAGCATAATCTAATAATTTAAATTTTACAATTTATTATTTTATATCATTTTATTACAATTATGCCATTATGGCCATATGAGTTAGTTTTAACATGTGCATACGAAACAACTTTGTAAAAATTTGAAAAAATCAAAATGGTGTTTTAGGACAATATGAAACCTTTTTAATAACCATTAGTGGAAAATAAAATAATAATTATAAGCTCTTGGCCTATACGGCTACTTGGGCATTATTTTTCAAGTAGAATTTTCTAGGGTTTTGTTTTCTTAAAAAAAAATCCATTAAGGATTTGAAAAATCTTGAAAGCCAAAACATGTTTGATTTTGAAATACTTTAAAACAAAAAGTCTTTGAAAACCTCATTTTTGGAAATTACTTTTAATTAGCTTCAAAAAGTTTTAATTCCTTGTGAATTTTCAATCAAGTTTAAACAGTCAAGCATTAAATTTGTTTTTATTTTACATTCCAAAATTTAGAAAATTTTGGGATGTCACAGCCGCATCCTTATCCGCTCACGACACCAATATTTTGATGGTTTTTCTTATCTATTGTGGCACAATATCAAACTGCCAAACCAATATTCTAACAATTTTTAATCTATTGTGGCACAACATCGAACTGCCACCAATTAGATCGTATGTTGGTTTGCAATGCGCCGAGCCAAAAATAAAAGTATCACATGTTCCTTTTCACGTAGTTATTTCTGGTGTACTTAAAGCTTCTTCCAACCACAACTACGACTTTTAGGTGTGTGGCTTGGCTTTTAAAACTGCCAGGTAACACCACCGTTTCTATATTGTTGATGACCCGAGTTAGCCGGAGTTACCCACTAGTATTAACTGACAAAAAAAATATCCCACCATGTGGCGGTCTGCTCCTCGCGGAGGCGTGCATGCGCTGTTCCTGTCCCAAGTGGCTTATTCTCGAGAGCGCGAACGCCGTGGTGATCGCCGGATGTAGGCGCAGGCTCCCATGCAGCTTTGTATCGTGAGCTTGGTGACACTATGGTGGCATCATGGGGGTATAGAAGACGAGGCTATGGGTGGCCGGTCTGCGACGCTTGGACTTCGTAGCCGCGACTCCAGACTTGGCGGCAGCGGCTTCTCCTCCAGCAAGGGTCACCGAGATCCTGATCTAGCCCGTTGGCGACTGCCTACAATGATGAAGGGGGACACAACTGTCGGTGAAAAATTAGCTATTGCTTCGTGCATGGTGGATGATTTCGACATATATGCATCCTTACCTGGTTGAAAGCATCATTGTTGCAATCATCGTCCTCTCCCTGGAGCTACTCTAGAAGGATCCTAAGATCTGGGTCTTCTAAATAATACGTTGGCAACGCTCGGCGCCGGCTTTGTTTTATAGCTAGTTGTAGTTTCGAGGGGTCAGAAGCTAGAGCTGCGTGGCATCTATTGCATCGATGACATCCAGTTTCGATAGCCTGGTGCCACTGGGTCTAGGTAACATAGCATGATGATGGACGTGTGCAGGGAAGTGGCGCTATCTAGCGTCATGGAGACATCAAAGGAAGGCGTGACAAGGTCAATGCCTTGATTCGTATTCCGAAGGTGTGCCCGACCCGGTGGAAGATTGTGGCAGTGACTTTTGGAGCATGTGTAATTGTGCGCACTAGTGGAATTGCTGGACCTGTTTGTGCTATCAGCATTGGGTGGGATGGTGAGGCCTCCAGTGTTAAAGATGATGTGCACAGGTGTGAGATGAGGGCAAACGGTCCCAAGATGGCACCCCCTTCATCAGGTCAGTAGGTGTCACTACAAGTAAAATAGCCCGTAGAGACATTATTTTGGTCTCCTGGAGTCATTATCCCCGCCTCTACAATTAGAGCAAATTCGCGTGTTAAGTGTCACATAATGCCACTACGGTTAGTGTGTCGAGGGCTAAAAGACACTTATTGTGGTTGGGAGAAGCTTTAAGTGTCACATAATGCCACTACGGGCAGTGTGTCGAGGGCTAAAAGATATAATGCCACTACGCATAGTTGTAGTGAGGAGAAGCTTTAAGTGTCACATAATGCCACTACGGGCAGTGTGTCGAGGGCTAAAAAGACACTTATAGAATGTCTTTACGTATTGCAAGACATTTCGTAGAGGCACACCATATTTTTATAGATTATACGAAACATTAATAAGGACACTACTTATGCCATTATCCTCTAGCATAGAGAAAACTTAATTATAAAATGTTGGAACAATCCACGAATTCAAGATATTTAGGAAATGTTTGTACTCACCTAACCACTTAGCCTCACACAACATCACACAACATCTTACTAAGGCTCGTGAAGAAAATCTTATCAGTCATATATTGAATGCCTCAAAATTATGTAAAACGCCTCTATAGAATGTAAATAGTGTCTCAAACTATATGTCTAGTTATAATGTAAGGCCGCTTTAGGAAATATCTTTAAATGCCTCCATATTTTTTTGCGCCAATTTATTAAGTGTCTCATAGTACTTTTTTAAACAGTTATTTAATACTCACGACAAAAATATCTCAGCTAGTGTCTCTACAGTCAAGACACTTTACATGTTGTCTGAAAGAAGTGATTCTACATCAAGAAAAGTGACTCTACATGATTATTTAATAATGTAATAGACGAAAATCTTAAAGTGCCTCTAGACAAGTGCATCTACAAGAAGATTTTGTTGTAGTGTGTTGCTACAATTGCCGGTAGTGAGGTGGCTCTAGATTGATCTTTGTTTTTTCTTTGTAAAGCTATGTTAAATAATATAAAAAATAATATTATGTGAATTACTTTGATGCACAAGCTAGAGGTTTAACCTCCATTTCGAAGAAAAAAAATGCATGGGTCAGCAGCTCAACACCAGCAAGGCATGGCGGGCAGTGGAGAGTACTTGTCTCATCTTCTCATGCTCTATGGAATGGTGAGATGAGAGTCCCTTATAAGATGGCATCTCCTCTCACTTAGACTTTTGAGATTTTCTGTCATTAATTGCTAAATCAGCGAAAGATCAGAAATTATAAGCCTTTTCAGTTGTATTTCATCGTAAAGTCTGTCGATGTATACCATGAAGTAGAACGTACATCTCGACTCCATGTGATCTTATGTATTAAATTAAGACTGTAATTTTATTCCCAATGGTAGGGATTATAGGAGATTTGGTGAAATTCTTCTTTTCATTGTCCTTCAATATTATTGATCTACATATGAGATTATCCCGTTAAATACCGCCTTAGTAAAGAAACTATGGATAATTTTTCGGGACCGGGATAGTCCCCTCCAATCCCATTAAATACAGTTCAAATAAACTTATACTCTTTCCGTCCCACAAAAGTTTATATGTAGCTAGACCCCATCTAATACGTAGACACGTGCAAATTTAATTTAATCTAATACAAGCATCATAAGAGCATCTCCAGTCGCGTCCCCCAAACCATCTCCCAAAGCGCGCCGGATTGAGCGTTTGAGGGACGTGTTTCGTTCGTGCCGCGTTTGGGGGACGTCGCTCCCCAGCCGCGTTCCCCAAACGCCGCCCCCAAACATTAAAATACTCTTTTTTCGTTTTTTTGCATTTTTATTTCAATAAAGAGAAGTAATATTCCACGAACTATTACACAATTGGGAACGTGGTTTACACGAAGACATAATTTGGAACATGGTTTTCCACAAACTAATACATAGTTTGAACCATGGTTGACACAAATATAAAATATTGCAAAAAAAAAACTAAACCTAACTAGGCCGTGCATCGAAGGTTTCGTGTGTTCGCTGACAAGAAAGAACACTCGAGGGCACACCCAGTCATCCAAACTGGAAAATCCAGCTGGTGACGGTGCCCCTGTTGGTTCTTGCGAGGAAGAACAGACAGAAACCTCCGTGCACGTATTTGCTGCGAAGAAACAACACTCTTCATCAGTCGTCCTCCTCGTCGGTGCTATCGCCGTGGTAGTCCCGGCGGCAACGCGTCTCGTCGAAGACCTTGGCGCTCATGTCCCTGTCGCCAAAGTAGGAGAACAAGAGGATGAAGTCGGCTTCGAGGTTGTGGTGGCGCGCGAACTTCTCCCAGCCGATGTGGAGGTACATCTTGCCGCGCGCGTCGTAGATCACGTCGACGATCCACCAGTAGAAGCCGCACGAAGCCTCCCGCAGATGCAGCGTGCCCGGGCGATCGTCGCCGGCGACGTAGACGGCGAACGAGTCAGGCAACCTCTGGATACCGCGTGGGTCGCCCTTGAGGACGAGGACGAACTCGAACAGCACGGGCCCCTCCACGTCCATCTCCGACGATGAAGATGACGGCGTGGCAGGCGACGGCGAGCATGCAGCTCTGCCGTGGCCACGACCAAGACCAAGACCGCGAGCTCGGCCTCCGCCTCTCCTAGCCATGGCGTCGACTCTTGTTGAGATGGTGGCGGCTAGGGTTGGGGAGAGAGGCGCTAGGGTTTGTGTGTGAGCGGGAGGATGAGAGGCGGCCCTTTCTATAGACCAGAGGGAGGCGGGGGACCGGTGGCGCTCATTAACGCCAGCACGCAGAGCTAGGCGCGACGAGACGCGTCGCTGCGCCTCTGCGGGAACTGCACCGTCGCTGCGCGCCAATAACTTCTGTCGCGAGGTAGGCGACGCACTAGTGGAGAAGAGGCCTTTGGTCCCAAGCAAATGTCCCAGTGCTGAACCAAACCGGGTCCAATGGGGGCATTGGTCCCGGTTCGTTTCTGCCCAGGGCGACCCCACCCACTGGCGCCTGTCCTGTAGTGGCCTTTGGACCCGGTTTGTAATACAAACCGGGACTAAAGGGTCCACCGCAGGGCGCGGCAGGCCGTGCCAGTCGTGGGGAACCCTTTAGTCCCGGTTTGTATTACAAACCGGGTCCAAAGGCCCCCCTCTGGCTATATAACCTTGCCCCTGCCCAAGTGTGAGCCACACTTGGCCATTTTTTCACTATCTTCACAAGAGGGGTGTATTGCTTTCCTCTCTTCTTCACATGCACAAGAGGTGTTCGATGAAATGCTTAAGAGGATTTGCCACTTGAGTTTACACAAATCAAGCCACACTTAACTTGCTTTTTTCTTCTTCATCGAGGTTAACAACTTTATCCTTTTCATCTGCAATTGATAAAATGCATGTGTATATATACATCGTGATGTTCTGTAATGGTTTTGATCAGCTTAATTATATCATGCAGATGAATCGGCAATGGATGTACATTGACCGACGGTTTGACGAGTTCACTGCGGGCCTGGATAATTTTATGGCCGTGGCGGAGGCAAACAAACATGGTGGCTTCATGTATTGTCCATGTGTGGACTGCAAGAATACCGTAAATTACGCTCACTCGAGTCTCATTCACAGCCACCTTCTGCGATCCGGTTTCATGCCCAGTTACTATTGTTGGACCAAGCACGGAGAAAGAGGGGTTATGATGGAAGACAATGACGAAGAGGAAGAGGATGATGACGGTTATCCCAATTTCCCGAATACGATGATCTGCAGAAGGCAATGAAGACAATGAAGTAGAAGATCAAGAGGCACCAGATGAGCCTGCTGATGATGATCTTGGCCGGGCCATTGCTGATGCAAGGAGAGAATGTGAAACTGAAAAGGAAAGGTTGGCCTTCGACAAGATGATAGAAGATCACAACAAATTGTTATACCCAACTTGCGAAGATGGCCATAAAAAGCTAGGCAGCACACTGGAATTGTTGCAATGGAAGGCAAAGAACGGTGTCACTGACTCAGGATTTGGAAAGTTGCTGACAATAATTAAGAGGAAGCTTCCAAGGGGTAACGAATTGCCCGCCAGTACGTACGAAGCGAAGAAGATTGTCTGCCCTCTAGGATTAGATGTGCAAAAGATACATGCATGCATTAATGACTGCATCCTCTACCGCGATGAGTACGAGAATTTGGATGCATGTCCGGTGTACACTGCATTGCGGTATAAGATCAGACGAGATGACCCTGGTGATGTTGAGGGCGAGCGCCCCAGGAAGAGGGTTCCTGCCAAGGTTATGTGGTATGCTCCTATAATACCACGGTTGAAACGCTTGTTCAGAAATAAAGAGCATGCTAGGTTGGTGCGATGGCACAAAGAAGACCGTAAGAAAGACGTGATGTTGAGGCACCCTGCTGATGGCTCCCAATGGAGAAAAATCGATAGAGAGTTCCCAAACTTTGCACAGGATGCAAGGAACTTACGGTTTGGTCTAAGTACAGATGGCATGAATCCTTTTGGAGAGCAGAGCTGCAGCCATAGCACCTGGCCTGTGACTCTTTGTATATATAACCTTCCTCCTTGGTTGTGCATGAAGCGGAAGTTCATTATGATGCCAGTGCTCATACAAGGCCCGAAGCAACCCGGGAACGACATTGATGTGTACCTGAAGCCATTAGTCCAAGAACTTCTACAGCTGTGGTCCCTAGCAGGTGTACGTGTGTGGGACGAGCACAAGCAGGAGGAATTTGACCTAAGAGCGATGCTTTTCGTAACCATCAATGACTGGCCTGCTCTTGGTAACATTTCAGGACAGTCAAACAAGGGATACAATGCATGCACACACTGTTTACATGAGCTCGAAGGTGATTATTTGGAAAAAGGTCAGAAGGTCGTGTACCTGGGGCATCGTCGATTTCTTAGGATTACCCATCCCGTAGGAAAGAAAGGCAAGCATTACAACAGTGAGGCTGATCACCGGAGGAAGCCTCCCCATCGTGATGGTGTTGATATATTTGGTATGGTCAAGGATCTAGATGTAATATTTCGAAAGGGTCCTGGCGGACGGTCTGTTCCGAATGACGATGCCGGACACGCGCCCATGTGGAAGAAGAAATCTATATTTTGGGATCTACCCTATTGGGAAGTCTTAGAGGTCCGCTCTTCAATCGATGTGATGCACGTGACGAAGAATCTTTGCGTGAACCTGCTAGGCTTTCTGGGTGTGTACGGGAAGACAAAAGATACACCAGAAGCACGGGAGGACCAGCAACGTTGGAAAGACCCCAAAAAGCTGCATGAGAGAGTTAAAGGACGTCATTTATCCAGCTACGCTCTTACAAAAGCAGAGAAGGAAATATTTTTTGAATGTCTTAGCAGTATCAAGGTCCCGTCTGGCTTCTCTTCCAATATAAAGGGAATAATAAATATGGAGAAGAAAACATTCCAGAACCTGAAGTCTCATGACTGTCACGTGATAATGACACAGTTGCTTCCGATTGCATTGAGGGGGCTTCTACCGGAAAATGTTCGACTGCCCATTGTGAAGCTATGTGCATTCCTCAATGTAATTTCTCAGAAGGTAATAAATCCAGAAATTCTACCGAGGTTGCAGAATGATGTGGTCCAATGTCTCGTTAGTTTTGAGCTGGTGTTCCCACCATCCTTCTTCAATATTATGACACATCTCCTCGTTCACCTGGTCGATGAGATTTCCATTCTCGGTCCTGTGTTTCTACACAATATGTTCCCCTTCGAGAGGTTCATGGGAGTCTTGAAGAAATATGTTCATAACCGTGCTAGGCCAGAAGGAAGCATCTCCAAGGGCTATGGAACAGAGGAGGTCATTGAATTCTATGTTGACTTTATTCCTGACCTTAAGCCGATTGGTGTTCCTGAATCGCGGCATGAAGGGAGACTAAGTGGAAAAGGCACGCTAGGAAGGAAATCAATGATATGTAGGGACGGGATTTCTTTGACTCAAGCACACTACACAGTTCTACAAAGTTCCACCTTGGTGGCTCCGTATATCGGTGACCACAAGAACTTTCTACGCTCCCAGAACCCGGGGCAGTCGAACGATTGGATTAGACGTGAACACATGTCGACTTTCGGCGGTTGGTTGCAAAAACATCTCCTGAATAACAAACATATTGAAGATCAGTTGTACTTGCTGGCCCAGACACCATCTTCGACTGTAGTGACTTTCCAAGGGTACGAGATAAATGGGAATACATTTTACACGATCGCCCAAGATAAAAAGAGCACCAACCAAAACAGTGGTGTCCGGTTTGATGCAATAATGAATGAAGGCCCAAATGACACATATTATGGTTACATAGAGGATATATGGGAACTTGACTATGGACCTTCTTTTAAGGTCCCTTTGTTTAGGTGCAAATGGGTCAACAAAACAGGAGGCGGGGTTCAGGTAGACAAGTTGTATGGAATGACAACAGTGGATCTCAACAATCTTGGGTATAGAGACGAACCATTCGTCCTAGCCAAGGATGTGGCCCAGGTTTTCTATGTGAAGGATATGTCTACCAAACCAAGAAAAAGGAAACATAAGGAAACAAATACATCAAACGATGAGCCAAAGCGCCACATAGTTCTTTCTGGAAAAAGAAACATCGTGGGAGTGGAGGACAAGACAGACATGTCAGAAGATTATAATCAGTTTGATGAAATTCCACCCTTCAGAGTGAACATTGATCCAAGCATCAAGTTAAATGATGAAGATGCTCCATGGTTACGGCCGAAGAAGATTAATTAAATGATGAAGATGCTCCATCATCAAGTTAATTGAAGAATGTTCATGGCACAAATGAGTATCTCAACATGGCAATCAATTTCCCATTTATTTTTGTGTAATCATGTAACTGTATGTAAGATATTAAAAGTGGAGATGCGCCACGGGAGATTTCCCAACCCTTTCCCCAACACTGTTAGATGAGATGTAGTCGTTCAGGGGCTTGCAGGAAAAAATTCCAAGGCGCAGTTTCTGAAGATGCCGTAGGGCGTGTGCACCAACGACATCTTCGAGAAACTGCGCCACGGGAGATTTCCCAACCCTTTCCCCAACACTGTTAGATGAGATGTAGTCGTTTAGGGGCTTGCAGGGAAAAATTCCGAGGAGCAGCTTCCGAAGATGTCGTAGGGCGTGTGCACCAACGACATCTTCGAGAAGCTGCGCCACGGGAGATTTCCCAACCCTTCCCTTCATCCATGGGAATGAAACTCTGCTTGGCTTGTTGATCTGCTTGGCAAGGCATATCGATGCTCCTTTTATAGGCACGGCACCTCTTCTACTTTGTCTTGTTCCTTCGACAGGGCGTCGTGCGCTACATGCTTTATCTCATCGAGCAGTGCGTCCACCCATGCGTTCTTATCCTGCCGACATCTTTAGTCCCGGTTGTACCCACCAGCCGGGACTAAAGGTTACCCACACGTCCTTATCCCACCGACAGTTTTGTTAGATGACACAAAAAAGGATCTTTAGTCCCGGTTGTACCCACCAGCCGGGACTAAAGGTTACCCACACGTCCTTATCCCACCGACAGTTTTTGGCGCCACTGCGTTCCCGCCTATTTTTCTTCCCGCGCTTTCCACTGCTTCCCGCCTCCGTCCTCCCGCCATTTTTTCACTATATATATGTTGGCTTGGCCTCCATTTACATATCACATCTAGACTCTGTTATCACCAGAATTTGACCAAGTCAGAGGTGGGCCACGATCAAGATGGGCTTGAAGATTATATACGGAGAAAATACGTAGATCGGCCTTATATGCAAAGTTGGGCTAGATTGCCCATATATCTGTAATATAATAGATCGTATCTTAGATAGAGTTTTACCCGTGCACGGTTAGGTGCACGCCTAAATTAAAAAGTTCGCTGGACTATAAATATGTATCTAGGGTTTATGGAATAAACAACAACCAACGTTCAACCAACCAAATCAATCTCGGCGCATCGCCAACTCCTTCGTCTCGAGGGTTTCTACCGGTAAGCAACATGTTGCCTAGATCGCATCTTGCGATCTAGGCAGCACAAGCTCCACGTTGTTCATGCGTTGCTCGTACTGAAGCCTTGTTGATGGCGAGCAACGTAGTTATCATAGATGTGTTAGGGTTAGCATAGTTCTTCGCGTAACATGCTATCGTAGTGCAACCCTTGCATGTCTAGCCGCCCTTACACCTATCTTAGGTGTAGGGGCGGCACCCCGCTTGATCATTATTTAGTAGATCTGATCCGTTACGGTTGCTCCTTGTTCATCAAGGATTAGTTTAATATCTGCAATAGTTAGGCCTTACAAGGGGCTGGAGGATCCAGCGGCACGTAGGGTGTCGTTTGCTAGTCCTAGACAGGATGTTCCGGGGATCAACCTCGTGTTGGTTTTTAGGCCTTGTCTGGGATCGGCTTACGATCACCGTGCGTGGCCGCGAGGCCCAATCCTGAGTAGGATGATCCGATCATGCGGTGAAAACCCTAAATCGTCGTAGATCTCATTAGCTTTATCTTGATCAAGCAGGACCACCATATATTCGTGCACCTCGTACGAATCATGGGTGGATCGGCTCCTTGAGCCGATTCACAGGATAACCTGAGAGCCGATTGAGGCTCGTATTTAATGTTTACGTGTATGCCATGCAGGAAACTAAGCGAGGCATCTCCATCACCTTCCTGACCAGGTATAGGTCAGGTGGCACGCCCTTGCAATCAGCATCGGACGTGTGACCAGAAGGCTTTGCGGGCCGTCGCTCGGAGGGACCTCGGCCAGCCGCAGCCCTAGGTTGTTCCCGGCTCTACGGTGTTGCCCGTCGCTGCCCGCCGGTGGGTTTCGGACGACAACATATTCTGGCACGCCCGGTGGGACAAGCTTCTACATCAACCACATCGCCATCTACATCTGAGATGGCGGACGGCACGCCAGTCACATACGAGCATCGACCGCAAAAGGGGGGTATGACGCCCCAAACAAAGGAAGGCCGGTGATGAGACATCGGCCGGCACGGCGAGGTGTGAACCTCTTTTGAGCAGTGCAGTCGAAATAGAGGCCAATTCAGCAGCCGCCCCGTATTATACATGCCATACGTTTTCGCCGGCATTCAGCATCAATCTAGCGGGTGACGGAAGACTGGAGTATGGGTTTACATCGGTTTGCGAGGGCAGGGAAATCGGCATTGGACCATGACTGCAGAGCCGATGTTCAGGCATGATCCTACCGACAACCGCAGAGCCGATATCCGCAGTTACCTGACAGATTCGGCTCGGGGGGACACATAGGGGCAATGAAATATTAGGAGCCGGTGGAAAATCGGCCAGTAAAAAAAATGTAGCAAGTACAGTCGAAGCAGATTCACTCGAGTTCAGCGAAACAGGCCCCTACTGGAGGAATGCGTCAAGGGCACGAAGGGCGTCGACACGGATGCGATCTACCTCAGCGATCTCAGCTTCGTCGTCCTCGTCTCTACCCGTCACCAGCTGGCCGCTCAGGGTACGAATTTCAGCCAGATCGGTCTTCAGATCGGCTGTGAGGCCTTTTGCTTCGTCTTCAGAACGGGCGATAAGGGCTTCCTTGTCTTGGATGAGCTGCTTGGTCATCCTTACCCTCTCTTCGAGGCTCTCCAGCTCCTTGCGCAGGGTCTCGAGTTCGGCACGATTGGCAGAAGTATCCGTCTTGGCGTCCAGGGCAGCCTTCTTCTCGTTGAGCCGTCGACACTTGTCGGCGATATCGGCTCTCAGTGGAAGCTGGGAGTGGCGAATAGTAATCCGTTGTCGAGCCGATTGCACCCTTGACTTAAAGACCGACAGGGTAACAGCGGGCCAGAGCTTCACTTGCAGTGTCATAGGGAGATGGGGCTGGACATCCTCGAGGATGCCTTTGACTTCCTCGGAATTGTCAATCAGGGTCTCAGTTGAGGAAGAAAGCAAGTCTTTGAGACGCTGGAGTGGACCATGGACCGTACTAAGGCCCGGCTCTCCACTTGCCTTAGAAGAGGTTGGCTCGATGGATTCTGGATCGAACGTCAGCAAGCTCGAGAGATCACAACCCTGATAGGGCAAACAAAGTGAGTTTAGAGTGCGATGAAGAAATTAATGGAGCCAAGGAGGAGGGGCATACCTCTCCCAAGGGAGGAGGAACAGCCGATGTAGTGACGATCGGGTTTTCTGCGGACTTGGATAGGTCAGCCACTTGGGCAGCCGCGAACGTCGAGGTGGCCAGGTCCAGGGTGGCGGACGGCATCGGTACCTCCTCAACGTCTCCGCTAGAAGTTTCTTCGGTCTGCAGGGGGAAGTGATTAGCCGATCCAAACGACAACGGGTTAGCATGAAGTGTGACCAGGGAAATAATTACATTGGAGACCTCCTGGCTTGATGGAGAGGCTCGTGAGTTCTTACGAGCCCTTTTGACGCAGCGGCGCTTCGTGCGTGGCCCCGATCTGGTTGGGGCTTGGGGAGCAGGAGGTTCAGGAATCGACCTTTTCTTAGAAGCCGGCGCTGGCGAAGCCGTCTGGCTCTGGGTGGTGGACCTCTCAGAATTGCCCGAGCTCGAGTCCCCCTGGCTGGATTCTTCGGCCCTGCTGGAGGTTTCTTCGGTGGAAGTCTGTAGAAAAGAATACGAGCGAATTGTAAAAGATTTAGAAAGTGGATAAATGTGGACAGGGTCTGAACCAACTTACACGTGGGCTTTCTTGGGCAGGAGCCTTGCGCTTCAGGGTTTTCCTGGCAGCCACCTTCCTCACTGCCGTCCTCGCCTGAGTCGAGGCTCGGGGGGCAACTGGCCCCGAAGATGCTTTACTCTTGGGAGCCGATTTCGGTGAAATCGGCTGACCCTGCATTATGACTTTCTTCAGGGGTGGCGAGCTCTGGCAGAAGAGAACCACTGGTGCTGGAGGAAGGAATACGAAAGGGGAACCGTCGGCTTGTGTGGGAGCCGGACCATCTTGTTGCTGCCAGGAGAAAGAGTCAGGTCACAGACGATCACCATAATGCGGTTACAAGAAATGTTTAAGTGATGGTACCTGGTCTGCAGGGATGTCATACTCGGCATCAAGCTCTCTCAGCAGCGGTCCTAGAGCCCTCCTGAAGACGTGGGTCTTCCACATGGACCACCAAGTTTCAAAACCATCGGTAGTGAAGGAGAACGGAGGTTGTGGGGAATCGGAATGACCAAAGCATCAAAGAAGGTATAACACCTTTGGGCAGTAAGGATGTCAGGCAGTTCAGCTCTACTTGCTGTCAGGTGGTGTAAGAAGAAGTGTGGAGGCACCTGTCCGAGACCAAGCTGTCGGGCTGCCACTACCGGTTGATAACACTCATAACCGGGCTTGATGATCCGGTTCGAGGTGCTCATGCCAACAGGGAGGAAGCAAGGACGAATCATGAGGGAGTACAAATGCTGGGTGCTGGCGTCATCGGCAAAGTCATCCAATCAGAAAGAGACTGGGTTTTCAAAATTTGCCGATTCAGTATAAGGGTGGAACAGGGGGTTGTCCAAACCTTGGAAAAAAATCTTAAACCACCCTGCTGCTTCCTTGGGGATCAGCCTGCTGCCTGGGAGACCATACAGGGCTTGGCCATAGCTGGTGCATCGAATTTCCTTTCCATTTACATCTGGAAAGGTGCAGGTGGTCAGCGGTGGGAAGTCTGGGATTTGGTTTTGGAAGTATAGTTGGGCCCACAACTGAATGAACCACCAGGGGCCGCCAGTTTTAACTGTCTTTTGAGAGAACAGTTTGATAGACATCAGTTGAAGGGATCGGTAGACCTCTCCAAGAAATAGTTTGCCTAGGCCGAGTTGGGTGCCTTTAGCAAGTTCATAGGCCAGGGAGAGGTAATTCTTGGTAGGAGCAAGTGATGGGCCACAGAAGATGAAGTGCTCCAGCCAGAAATTCAGGAAGGCTGTGTGTTCCCTCTCTGTCACGGGACCTTTGTTTTTCATATAACGATTGAGATAGGCGCCCCAGCTGGTACACTCTTTTTTAGAAGATAGAGTGAAAGGGACTTTTGGCAGTTTGAATGCAGAAGGACTGGGGGATGCAATGTCTAGGCCTGTGATCATGGCTACATCCAGCAGGGTCGGTGTCATAGGGCCATGACCAAACATGAAGCAGTTCAGTGCATCAGACCAGAAGTAGCCGATGGTTTTCAGGATGTTCTCATTCTTCTCAAGAGGAGATAATGATAATGACAGGGCATCGGCTATCCCTATGGTTTCCCAAGTGGCATAATGGGTTTTTGATACTCTATTGTACCATGCCACCCAACCCTCAGGAGGATTAGGCCAGGCTCGCAAGCAGTCGGCCCAGGAAGTCAGATCTAGGTTCTGGCTCACGAAGGGGATTCTGTTAGCTTCGCACGAAATTAACAGGGCGGGACTCTCGGAAGAACGAGGACCGAGGCACATCGAATTTGCGAGAGAAAGATGTGGCAGAAGGATATCTGAAACCTAAATTAGTGGCGGAGCGAAACATTAATTCAGGTGTTTGCCATTAATTCCATATCAAGTCGAACGGCGAGAGAAGGTTGAGGATTACCTTCAGTCCGGAAGCCGTGGTGTCGGTATTGGATGATTCCGCCATGGGATGCGTTGAAGGAGCTGGGGGCGGCGCGGTCGAGATCTGTGTAGGTGGTTTTGGGATTGGAACTGCTCGGGCGGCGATTTGGGGATCTGAGTTTGCCTTTTCAGATGGAGGTCGCAGGTTACCGTTTGGAAGGGCGGCCAGGTCGACTTTACTCGTGTTTTTATGATAGAGACCGGTGCGATGCCATCGGCTCTTTTTGGAGATTTTATGACTTTGACTATCGGCAAAACAGTTGACTGGAAATACTTCTTCATTAACAAAGGAGGGTTTTTACAATGAAGAGCCGATTGCTCAAAGAGGAACAAAAGAAGAGCCGATTGCTCGCGTACTACTAATGCTATGTCACTAATCCTCGCTGCCCTCGTCGTCGGCATCGTAGCTGTCACCGGCGCTATTTCCGGAGAACTTCTCGTCACTGCTGCCCCAGCCTTCGACCGGAGCTTCTTCCTCTGCGTCATCATCGTCATCTTCACTATCTGCCCAAGCACGGAGGCGCTTCGCCGGCGGGTACCCAGCGGAGGAGGAGGAATCATCTTCCTCCTCTTCTTCCTCCGCATCCTCGTCTTCCTCTGCCTTATCAGAGGAAGTGGGCTTCCTCCATGAGGGGAGGTCATCCTCGTTTTCGCTCTCCAGTTCCCCTTCAACGAGGAGGTGGAGGTCGCCCTCCTCATCGGTCAGGGGCATGTCGCCATCTGACATGAGATCGAAGTTCCACTCGGGCTCCGACATTGGCTCGCTTTGGGAAGAAGATTGGAAAGAGAGGCCGGAGGAGACGGAGGAAGAAGAAGACATTGCTACAGGGAAAGAGGGTTTTTAGTGCCGATAGCTAGAGCAGAGGAAGGGGATGAAGGAGGCTAGTCAATCGGCACAGTTTAATAAGAAGGAGCCTAATGGGGATTTAAAGCCATTGCGGTTTCCAAGGAAGTGGTGCTAAAGGTATCAAGTTTTGCAAGAAGTTGAGGAGACAAGGCATCATGATAAAGGATACTGCAACGGTTCTGCCATAACATGACCCGACGAAGAAAAAACGGAGTGATTTTGGAATTGATAATTCCAAAACCAGGGGGGCATGTGTTATCACCAGCATTTGACCAAGTCAGAGGTGGGCCACGATCAAGATGGGCTTGAAGATTATATACGGAGAAAATACGTAGATCGGCCTTATATGCAAAGTTGGGCTAGATTGCCCATATATCTGTAATATAATAGATCGTATCTTAGATAGAGTTTTACCCGTGCACGGTTAGGTGCACGCCTAAATTAGAAAGTCCGCTGGACTATAAATATGTATCTAGGGTTTATGGAATAAACAACAACCAACGTTCAACCAACCAAATCAATCTCAGCGCATCGCCAACTCCTTCGTCTCGAGGGTTTCTACCGGTAAGCAACATGCTGCCTAGATCGCATCTTGCGATCTAGGCAGCACAAGCTTCACGTTGTTCATGCGTTGCTCGTACTGAAGCCTTGTTGATGGCGAGCAACGTAGTTATCATAGATGTGTTAGGGTTAGCATAGTTCTTCGCGTAACATGCTATCGTAGTGCAACCCTTGCATGTCTAGCCGCCCTTACACCTATCTTAGGTGTAGGGGCGGCACCCCGCTTGATCATTATTTAGTAGATGTGATCCGTTACGGTTGCTCCTTGTTCATCAAGGATTAGTTTAATATCTGCAATAGTTAGGCCTTACAAGGGGCTGGAGGATCCAGCGGCACGTAGGGTGTCGTTTGCTAGTCCTAGACAGGATGTTCCGGGGATCAACCTCGTGTTGGTTTTTAGGCCTTGTCTGGGATCGGCTTACGATCACCGTGCGTGGCCGCGAGGCCCAATCCTGAGTAGGATGATCCGATCATGCGGTGAAAACCCTAAATCGTCGTAGATCTCATTAGCTTTATCTTGATCAAGCAGGACCACCATATATTCGTGCACCTCGTACGAATCATGGGTGGATCGGCTCCTTGAGCCGATTCACAGGATAACCTGATAGCCGATCGATGCTCGTATTTAATGTTTACGTGTATGCCATGCAGGAAACTAAGCGAGGCATCTCCATCACCTTCCTGACCAGGTATAGGTCAGGTGGCACGCCCTTGCAATCAGCATCGGACGTGTGACCAGAAGGCTTTGCGGGCCGTCGCTCAGAGGGACCTCGGCCAGCCGCAGCCCTAGGTTGTTCCCGGCTCTACGGTGTTGCCCGTCGCTGCCCGCCGGTCGGTTTTGGACGACAACAGACTCATATCTGCAAACCTCATCACCAGGTCACATGGCTTCCATTGTATCTCTAACCCTCCGGGAGGCGGAGGCGCTTTGCGCGTCGAACTACCCCTGCCCGCCGGGCTACCGCGTCCCTACCGGCTGGTTGCTGAGCGTCGGAGGGGTACCGGTCCCTCCTGTCCCTCTAGGTGTGGCGCGCGAGATGGCTATCACAAACCACTACTACTTCGAGCTCACGCCAGAGCAGCGGAGGAATCCCCAGTGGCATCCCGACTACAGCCCGACTTGGGAAAGCTTCTTCATCAATCGGCGTGAGAGGGCGCTCGCCAGGCACGAGGAGGGCGGCCCGCCTCCTTCGAACTTCAACGAGGCCGGCCGTCGGCTGTGGTGGCGCGACCGAACTCTCCAGGGCGTCATGGCCCACCGTGGCCCCCGCCTGCGCTACCCTCAGTCCCAGCCCACGCGTGCTCTCCCGCCGAGGTTTGACTACCGCGACCCCGATGCTAGCGACGATGATGACAGCGACTACGACGACTACAGTGGTGAGTACTATAGGGCTAGGCACGAGTATGACTGAATGACTCGAACAGTCGAATCTGGCCATGTATCTTAATTAATTTTCAGTTGAGCTAGGCACGAGTACTATAGGGCTAGGCACGAGTACTATCTGGCCATGTATCTTAATTAATTTTCAGTTGAGTTCTGTACTTTAATTCCACATGTAATCTGGCGGGAAACTTTTCTCATCATCAGCGTCTGCCACAACGACTTTATTGAAAATACAATAAAATAGATAAACAACTAGTCTAGTCGCGATCTACTCGTCGTCGGAGGTTGTCTCGGTCCAAATGTCGTCCCACCGAGGGTCGTTGTCGGCCCAAGTTGTATTCGGGTTATCGAGCTCGAACACGGCGACGGCCCGACGGTGGCGCCTGTTGGACCTGCGTTGTGCCCGGAGGTCAGCGAAGAACGCGGCGGTGTTGTCGACGTCGTTGGGGAACTGCGCCCTCCACTGGTGCATCAACTCCTCGTCGTGCTCGGCGATTGCGATCCGGCGCTGCACCTGGCGGTGGCGGCGACGGTCCTCGTCGTCGACGAGGCACGGCGTCGGCGCGAGGAACTCCGCCTCCTCTAGCGATTCGACGTCTGGGAAGTTCATGTCGCACCGTGGCCGCCGAAATCGCCATGCGGCCGCAACAGGGAAGTGCATCTATAAGAAAGCTCATCTGAAGGTTCCCATTGATGCCCTGGAACAAGCACATAGGGACGTGGAGGCGGGGTTGTTCCAGCCCGAAAGAGAGAACGATGAGCTGACACGCGCCCTTGGGAACAAAGAACACGGCGGACGAACACGAGGCACAGCAGGCTCCGTTCCGTGGAAGTATGGCTTTCCTGCGGAAAGGAAGAGATTTCCTGATAAAAGCCATGAGAGGAGGAAGGCAAGGGAAACAGACCGCCTGGCTAACTTAGAGGAGGGTATGAGCACCATGAAAGCCCAATTAACCATGGTAACCCATGTACTTACATCTCAGATGGCTCGGGGGCAGGCTGTAGATCCTGCACTGCTCAATGCCCTCGCCCCGCTGCAATCTCAACCACACCGGAAAAGCAGCGTGGCTTCCTCTCAGCAGGTGGATAATGATGATGATGATGACCAGGTGGTCGAGCCTCCTCGCTACCCCCCCCGTGGATGATCTCACTGAGAGCCGTCCTTGTGAGCTGCATGTTAAAGTTTTCAACCTATCCTTCAAGGCGGCGGTCGGCATCCTCTTACCTACAAGGTCTTACCATTGCCGTCCGGTCCAAGAAGACTTTGCTGTTGTGATGGTGGATGAAGTGTTGAGAGAGTATGAGGGGTTGGTGCTTGAGCACCCTGCAGGTGAAGATGGGGAAATCAAAGAACTGGGAGAAGCCCGTAGAACCACCGTGCAATGGCGGAAGGAAAACATTGTGTTTCCAGGTGAGAAGCCAACAAGCAGGCCACCTCCGCCTCCTCCGCCACCTGTGCAGTCTCCTCCGCGTGATGATTCTCCTCTGCGCGATGATGATTCCCCTATCCATGACCAGTCTCCTCCGCGTGAAAATACTCCGCCGCCTCCTCCTCCTCGTCAGGAGACTCCGCCGCCTCCACCTAAGCAAAAGAGGAAGCGGTCCGCGGCACCTCCTACAGCTCCGAAGAGATCATCAACTCCAATGAGGGCACAGACTCCAGAGTTGTTACCACATGAGCAGACTGAAGAGCAAAAGGCGTTTCTTGCGCCGAAGAAGATGTTTATTCCACCGCAGACAGTGAAGCACTTTGCCGAGACGAGAATGAAGAGACCTGAGCTGAGAGCTGATTATGACCGCTCTCTTGGACAGTCCTCTAGAGCGAGCAAAGAAGCAAAAAAAGTCGCCCAGCTTGGACAGCAGGACATTCAGGCCGTACCCCACTTCATCGTGGAGCCCTATCATGATCCAGAGACGGCATCGATGATCGAACGGGCGGCTAGAGCTCAGGGAGCATCAGTTGAGTACGAAGATTACTATCCACCGGCTCAAGTGGTAAACAATTATAGATACGGATCTGATCTCATCAAACCTGGCGAGCTCGCGCGTCTAGGGACTCAGATGCGAAGGTTGCATGACTGGTACCTAAAAGCCTGTCGAAGATGTGAAAGCTACCTCACGGTGTATCTTAGAGATGAGCATTACTTCCGGGGGGAAGACGAGATAAACCTTGAGTTAGAAGAACTGTTTCAGTTATTCAATCAAGACGCCCTCGACAAAGCTGTCATCAGTTGCTACTGCCTGTAAGTGATTTATTTGTGTAATTAAGTTTGTAGCTCATTCATTTGCACTAACAATTATCCTCATTATATTCTTTGTGTACGCTATACATTTAATTATGCAGAATGAAGAAGCTGGAATACAAAAGAGGCAAGCTCCTACCACTGGGGTTCATAGACCCAAACACAGTTCATGAAGTTACGGTTCGACGGTACCCCAAGGACACAGAGGACAACATCGTAATGTTTTTAGAGAAGCAAGCAGACAAAGAGGATATATTCTTTCCCTACAACTTCAAGTGAGTGTTATATATAACATACATTATGCTTGTGCACCTTCCACTTTATTCTCGTAATCATTGAGCTATGCTTGTGCAGTTTCCACTCTATTCTCCTAATCATTGATCTTCACCTTGGAGTCGTAAACGTCATGGACTCGAAACGTAAAGAATATGCGGAATGGGCGGACATGGCTGCCATCCTCCAGAGGTAGTTTCAATCAATTTCGTATTGGCATCTTCATCTGCTCTAATTCGAAGATATCATCAACTATAATCAATTACTCATTTACTCATTATTTTTTGCCGGGCAGGGCTTGGAAACGGTTCATCAATACTGTTCCGGGTAAATGGAAACCGGAGCTTATATTTAAAGATTACCCTGTAAGTAGTACTATATATATAGCTATGTCCGTGAAACTTTATATATGATATTTACTTTCAATACGATGCTTGATTATTAGTTTGATCGAACTATTTTTTTCGTAAAGTGTATGAGGCAGGAACAAGGGAATAACTTATGTGGATACTACGTCTGCACTTTCATGCGTGACATGTCCTGTCCCAAGGGTGGGGATGCCCAAATACACCACACTCGTGTACGATAACAAATTTTCACAATTAATCTTAATTAGTACCATCTATTGTATTGAGTTCCATTCATATATTGATCTCCTTTTTTAAATATAGATGACACGCCTGCGGGATACTCTCATAACAGCGGATCAAATAAAAGCAATTCAAAAGGAAATCGCGGGATTCTTTATTACCGAGGTCCTTACCCCAGGTGGAGAGCACTATCGGAAGATCGTGACGGCGGAGGATATTCGTTCAGGAGATGTTGTATTGTAAATATGCATGCATTACGTGTACTGTGTTGACTATGTCGTGTACTGTTGACGATGTCTATATATATTCATGACGATTTTTTGTGGTTTCTTGAATGATATATATAAATTGCTGAAACTCTGCCGCGGCAGAGAAACGCCCTGTTTCTCTGCCGCGGCAGAGAAACGCTGGTACAGCCTAAATCTGTGCCGCGGCAGAGAAATAGCAATTCTCTGCCGCGGCAGAGAAACCTAGGCCCGGTTCGTACCACGAACCGGGACCAAAGGCCTTCCACCGCGAGCTCCCTGGCCGCACCACGTGTCGAGGCCTTTAGGCCCGGTTGATCTTTGAACCGGGACTAAAGGGTACCCCCTTTAGTCCCGCCTAATTGGTCCCGGTTCGGGAACCGGGTCTAAAGGCCCAAATGGACCGGGCCTATTGCCCCTTTTTCTACTAGTGATGGTTAGATTAAAATTTATTGTGCCGCTGATGGGTCGGTCCCGCCACTCCCCGCCTCGCTTTTCGGTGTGTCCAGCGTCCCCGGTGCATCCCCTGTGGGACGGAGACGGGCTCGGGGCGCCGGACACCGTATCGGGCTGCGTCGGACAAAAATCGGTTATGGGGGACACGGCTGGAAGCGTTTTTTTGTCCGGCGCGCCCCAAATCGATTTGGGGGACGCTTTGGGGGACGCGTCTGGAGATTCTCTAAGAGGGAGAGTAGAAGTAAAGAAGGACTGATTTTTTATTAAAAAATAGGGAAATGGGCCAAAGGTATACCGTGAAGCAGAAGGTAATTAAGTGTGCAATCTCGTTGAAAAATTGGAAACAGAAACCGGGCGACAAAACATTTCCATATCGTTGAAGCCCTATCTCCATGCAAACTTGTGAAGGAATCAAGACAATTCTAGTAAATATGCAGAAAGAAATACGTCGATCGATCTAGTTGTAGCTACTTCAGGCAAAGCATGCCATATGCTGATATGCATGAGTAATTTATTCCCATACAGCGCGAGCCTTTGCCCTGACGGGCTAGATGCAAACGTTGCAGTCCAAAAACATGAATGCATTCCAAAGTTGGATGCCCAGGCGTCTATACATATACGGAGGACGTGGTCGCAACAATCAAACAACAAGAAGCTAGGGTACATCCATCTCGACGACACAAATCCATAACAATGTCTCGCCAGTATGATCGCGACAACGGGGCCTACGACGCCCATGTCCGAGGAGAATCTTCAAGGTCGGGCGCTGGCGTGATCGAAGGCAATGGTTCGGTCACAATGCCTGGTCCCGGTAGCCGCCGTGGCCCCTCTGCCGACGACGATCGTCCCAATGGCCGGACGATGAGTCTGCAACTTCTCTATACGAACTTGTCGCCGAGGGAGCGCTCCGCCGCCGACGCGCTTCTCTCGCTGAAAGACGGGGACGACCAGTGAACGCAAGTCGATCTCTGACTAGGGACTACGGGTGTCCGTGCATGCATGTTATGCACGTTAATTTCATATATGTACTTCTTTAGTTTAATTAGCTCGTCAGTTTACCTTCTAGCTCGCTCTACCTAGAATCCTGATACGTACTTTTCGATCAGTTATACTAGTTGCTCTAAGGAAATATTCGGTATTATCAAATTATTAATTGCCAGCTTTTTATGCTTCTGTATACCTTCTGATCTGTGTGTATGTGACAACTTTTCTTATCTTATCTGCGTTCCTCGTACAACTAAAGAAAATTTCCGAGGAAACAGAATATATAATACCCCTCAAATACGTACATTAATTGGGCCAACTTCATAAAGTTTGACACTGAGAATAATTTAAGATGTGGTAATATCTTATTTGCTATCCGGAGAGTTTCTAGCAGGCTCTATGCTAATTCTATGTAAAACTATAATCTATACCATCCAGTGACGGTTTTAAACGATTTTGATTCTTAGATCTAGATGATATATTGCACACTCCAAACCACGTCAAACCCTAAATCCTTCGACCATGCACACGGCCATGGCACCTTACATCAATCGTACGTCGGGTCCACCCTATAATTCTGGCCCTTCGGGCCTCTAACCCTTGGTGTTGAAAGCAGATCAACCTCTGCAGCTTCGTTGCTATTGGTGGGGAAAATCGCTAAAAAGGGCACCGTCTTCTTTGATAAGTTTGTTATAGGAGAATATAAAAATAAACAAGCAGAATTTTATGTCGATGCCACCTTTCAACTTACGAACGCCTTACCCTTCCAGCACCAAAGCCAAAAAAAAAGTGTTCTTATACGCATGTTTGAGGTACCAATTATAGTAATCTTTTTGATAAATATAAGTGTCCTGCCAACGAGGAGTTGAGAGAATTGGAATGTGAAAGTGGCGTAAAGACAGCTATAGATGTTTCAAAGATTTATATGAGTAGTATTATTTGTTTACATCAAATATTAGAGAAAGTATAATAGTGGGCTTATACCTACTTACGTGATATTTTTTACTATGTGGAGGAGATACTAATAGAAAACAGGGCTTTGGTTTTTTTGCTCCAAAGAGCATTAGCACCGGTATTGGTACGAACCTAGACTAAAGGTTGCATTAGCACCGGTTCGTGCGGCCAGGACGTCGCAGGGTACCAGCAGAGCATTAGCACCGGTTCATCCAGGATCTTTAGCACCGGTTCGTGACAGGAACCGGTGCTAAAGGCTTGTCGCCAGGCACGTGGCAAACGCGAAACCTTTAGCACCGGTTCGTGACACGAATCGGTGTTAAAGGTAAACATTAGCACCGGTTCATGACACAAACTGGTGCTAAACCCCCCCTTTGCCTATATATTCAGCTCACCCCCAGCCAGCCCTCACTCTATTTTTTCTTGGTGGAAGGTGTGAGGGTTGTGTGCTTGTTTGCTTTTCTTTCCCATGCACATGAGGTGCTCGATGAAATTCTGAGAGAATGATGCTGCTTGGTTTCACACAAAATAAAAATGATATGAGGTGCCGGAGCGACACTTAAGCTTTCTCCTCTTTCTTTCCTCCTCGATCAAGGTATGCAACTTTACCCTTTTCATTTGTACAGTGGTCATTTCACTATTTATTTTATGATGTTTTGTAATGGTTTTTTGATAAACTTAATTATATGATGTAGATGAACCAGCGGCAATCGATGTACGTTGACCGACGCCTACCAGAGTTTACTGCGGGCGTGAAAGATTTTCTCCGTGTGGTTGAGGAAAACCGCATGGGGATGGTTTTATGTGTTGTCCGTGTGTTGATTGCCAGAACTTAAAGCAATACCATCAATGGCAAGTCCTTCACTCCCACCTGCTTTGGAAAGGTTTCATGCCCAGCTATAATTATTGGACCAAACATGGAGAAAGAGGGGTTATGATGGAAGACAATGAAGAAGAATAGGATGATGATATGTACCCTAACTACGGTGATACTGCAACGGGGCATGATGAAGATAAAGAGGCAGGGGAGTTGAAGACGAAGAGGCATCAGATGAGCCCGTTGATGATGACCTTCATCAGGCCATCACTGATGCAAACAGAGAAGCAAAAAGTGCAAACGAGAACCGGAAGTTAAATGGCATGTTAGAGGATCACACTACTAGAAAAAGGCTTATTAGTGGCGCACCAGTTTTGCCTATCAGTGGCGCACCGAGATGCGCCACTACTATCACGCCACTGCTAACTGTTAGCAGTGGCGCACCTGTGGTGCGCTATTGGTAATCTAAATAGGAGTGGCGCACCACACTGGTGCGGCACTGCTAACATATAGGCGCCACTAGGTATTGATAAGGTGTGCCACTGCTGGTTACTTTGAAAGAGGCATGTGCTGATAGGGTGCGCCACTAGGTATTGATAAGGTGCTCCACTCCACTGCTGGTTAATTTAAAAGAGGCAACGTGGCCTGGTGGCATGCGGTACTGAATGCTTTGAAAAAGGTAACGTGTGGTGACAGGCGCCTGGACGAGCATTGACCGGTCTAAATGCACTTTTATTATCAATCAAAGGTATTACAGGACGTAAATAAAAAAAATATAATCAAAATCACTACACTTCGTAACTAGGACCCTAAAAAGAAAGAAAAACGCAATCGAATCCCGCTCAGCTCCTCCGCCGGCACCACGCAGGACTCGACGGCGGCGGCTGTGGCGAGCGCGCCCGCGAGCTGCGTGTTTGCGAGGGGGCTAGCGGGGCGGTGTCGAGGATGGAGAACTGCTGTCGGGGACGTAGGCGAGGGCGGCCTCGATGTGGGTTTCTACTGCATCTTCTTCCACGGATCTCTGGCGCGTACCGCCCCCACGGCCGCTTCCTCAGGCGGCTCGCTTCGCCGCCGACCCTTGCTCCCGCGCCTCTTCCGGAGACCCCGCCGCCCGAACGCGAGCAGCAGCAGGCACCGACTGAGTGCAACCGGGAGCTGGAGCGAGCCCCGACCGCCGGATGTGGAGCGACGAGGCGAAGACGGCCGATACAGGATGTGCTCGTCGAAGATGGAGTCGAGGCCGCCGCGAGTACCGACTACAGGCGCGAGTACCCATTGAGGCCTGCATGAATACCGGCCACCAGCACGAGTACTAGGGCACCAGAGGCTGCCGCGAGTACCTGCCAACAGCGTGAGTACCTGCCGCGGTGGAGGCGTGGTGCTTGTGCTCTTCCGCGATAGCGACGAGCTTGGTGAGCTCGTGGTGCAGTTTGTCCGCGACGGCGGTGACCGTTTTGTTGTCGGCGAGTTGTAGGAGGTTGCGGCCGGCGCGAGGGATCTTGAGAAGAGAGAGGGAGTGCGGTGGGTGTGGACCGTGTGGTGGTGTGGTGGGTGGGTTGGAAGATAGAGGGAGTATGGTGGGTGGGTGGGGCATGTGTGACTAGTGCGGTGGGTGTGTGGGTGTGCTTGGTGGGTTGGAAGAGTGGGTGGCAGGATGGCAGCGGGTGCGTGGAATTTTGTATCGGTGAGTGGCAGGATGGGGTCGGGGATGTGCAGGCACGTGGTGCTGCTTTCCAATAGCGCACTGGCACGGTGCGCCACTCACAGGACTTACAAGTGGCGCACTGCACGTAGGTGCGCCATTGCTACCCAAAATAGCAGTGCTGCACCTAGGTGTAGTGCGCCGCGGGTAAGTTTAGCTGGTATGGTAAACCAAATTTAAGAATAGCAATGGCGCATATTGGACATGGTGCGCCACTGGTATTTTGCTAGTAATGGAGCACCTATTTGTGGTGCGCCACTGCTATATAGTAGTGTCGCACCAAAATAGGTATGCGCCACTAACATCATTCTTACGGCTAGGTTGTTTCCTAGTAGTGTCACAAAAAAAAGTTGTGTCCAAATTGCGAAGATGGCAACACAAAGCTCGGTACCACATTGGAGTTGCTGCAATACAAGGCAGAGGCTCGTATATGTGACAAGGCATTTGAGAAGTTACTGAAAATAATGAAGAAAAAGCTTTCAAAGGATAACGAATTTCCTGACAGTACGTACGAAGCAAAGAAGGTTCTCTGCCCTCTAGGATTAGAGGTGCAGAAGATACACTATGGGGCCATCAAGGGGGTATAGAAGACGAGGCTATGGGTGGTGTGGGGACCTCAGACTAGCTGTCCGAAATACCCATTATGCATTCAACTCACGATCCCATGATCAATGTACCGTGAGCCATTAACCGAACTGATAACAAAGATTACATCATCCATTACAATACTGAATTTAAAGTCTTACAACACGGTCACATGACCAAGTCTTACAAATGGTGCCACATTGGGCTGAATTCAAACGAACATAGCAGCGGATAAAAAACAGCGGCATCGGGCCCAAGTCATGCCTTAAACCCTACAGGCAGCTGACTGGGAGAACGTCCTAGGTCGCATAGTCGTCATAGAAACCTCCTTCGTCTTCATACTCCTCCTCATAATCTGGCCAAGTAAATAACCAGGGATAAAGTCGTGAGTACATTTTAAATTGTATTTGCAAACCATCACGAGAGAATAACGGATGCATATATGGCACTAGCAAGGAATTAGGCGCTAATCTAAGGCAACAAAGTGAGAGATAGTTTCTCTCGTGTATGTAGCATGTGTGGAAGAAATAATTTATGTTGTGGATATAGCATCTATGTATCTTTGTTGAAGAAGATACTTCAAAAGAAGATAAGACATAAAACCACTAGGATGGGGTAACCCTAATTTTTCCTTCCGGCCATTCCCGTATGACCACCGAACCTTTCTCGTACGCTTACGTTACTCCGAAAACACTTTCCTTTTTCCTTTGGTAAACCATTTCTAAAACAAAACTGAACACAGCTAAGCAACGACCATTCCAACTGTCCATGACCGTGGACGCGGCTATTTGAATAGATTTACACTCTACAGAGGTTGCACACTTTCCCCACAAGAACCGATAAATCCACCGGGATCATCCCAGGTTCGACATACAAGAGTATGCGAGTCTCAGATAATCAGTCAAAGTCTTTCGCTTATCTTCCCAGGCATGGGTCTTTCCCTGTGGGCTTAACCTTCCCGGCATCCCGGTAGCACACCTCCTAATTTGAGCATGTCTCCGGCGCCACGGTAGAAGACCCCGAGTAATCGTCCGACCGTAGGCAACCATAGTGTATTGCCTCCTCCAGAGTGCAACCTGGCGTCAAGGGCCATAGTGACCCTCCTAGAGAGTTGTGAGGTGTCCCATGCCAGGCTTCAACAAACTACGGACTAAGCCCGTGCCCACTTTAGGGTAATGTGGTTGCGCGGGTTGGTTTTTCCGGGCAAATACATAGAACCATGTGTTGTTTTCCTAAAACTTTTCCACCATAATTTTTCCTTTCCACCATCAAACCTTCCTATTGAAAATGCAACACCATTTCCTTTTAAACTTACACTTGGGCAAGAACAATCCTTCCCAAGGTTTTAAAACATTTGAGCAACATTTTCCGAGGGGTTCCCAACCTATAGTTTAAGTCTTATGATCAAGGCTACAACAAGGGGCATGATGCTAATCATCATACAACTAGTGGGTGGTAATTGGGTATCAAAGGGTATCCTACAACTAGTGAGGTGATAATAAGGTATCAATAGAGCCAATCAAACTTGGGAAGTCCAAGTTTAACAAATAGATGAATAGAATCAACACAAAGTTAATGCAATGGACAAAGAGTGTAATAGTGCACAAAAATGCAATAGGGTAGAGGCATGAGATCAAAAGATGGCTTGCCTGGCTACTTTTACCTGGTCTTCCTCAAATACTTCAAAGTCCTCTTCTCCTTCAACTCCGCAAGCGTTCGAATCTAGCATCGCAAAATAAAAGAGCAAGTAACATACAATCACCACACCATTTGAAAACATAAGCAAAACAGTTAAACAAGTTTAAGTTGCAGAGGTTTTTTTTTTTGCAAAGCCAAACATTTGAGTTGGTAAAGCAAAAAAAAGGTGCAAACAAAAAGGGTTTAACTACAGAAGAAATTTGGGTTCATACGCTATGTACAACACAGTTCTATTAACTAACACAAGGATTATTTAAACAGAGAGTGAAATCAGTTTTAATTGTAATCTATCATTAAAACAAGACTAACAAAATTGGTTTCATTGAAACATATTAAAAACCTAGAATTTTAAAGCAGGATTTGAATCTAAACTACACATAGAGCATAAATCACATGGCATAATTGATCGAAAAATCCTAAAAATATGAGACCAGTGGCATTGGAAAAGTATTGAATTTTGTGATCCAACGAAATTGGTTTCACTAGATTTAGGTGAGTAAAACTCGAGTTATTAGTATTTTAAGCTCTCTGGTGTTTGTCACATTTTAACAGAATTTCAAAATTTTAAATGAATAAAAAAGGGCGAGAGTCACTAGGCCGTGCGGGTGGAGTTTTCGACCGGCCCAGGAGGCTTTTCCAGGTGGCGGTGGGAAAAAAATTAAAGAAAAAGGAGGGGCCCGTGGCAGGCCAGGCGGTGTTGGCCCATGCGGCCCTCGGATGGCGATCGGGCGGCCAGGCCTCGTCGTCTTCACGACGCCAAGCAGGAAGGCGGGCGGGTGGCCGGAGAAAAAAGAAGAGAGCGGTCTGGGGCTTACCGGCGGGAGGCTGGGGTCGGCGAGGGTAGTCCGGCAAGGTGGCGGTGCTCTGCGGCGGTGCAAAGGCTAGTCTGGCGTGGACGTGTTCCTCTCCGATGATGTTTTCTCGACGTCCTTCTCCGCAGCAACTCCCATTTTCTCGACGCCCTTCTCCGCAGCAACTCCGTCCTAGCAGCGATGGCGGCTCCCTCTGGCGAACCTGGGCAGCAAAAGGGGTTGGGTTAGGGCTTGCAAAGGTGAGAGTGGTGCTCGTAACAAGAGGGAGGAAGGGAGTCGATGGGGGCGAGCTGCACCTCCCCATCACCATTGCGGTGACCACGGTGGGGGCTCCTTGCCGAGCAGCAGAGGGAGGGAGTGCTTGGGCGCCCCTAGTGGAGTATGGGGAGGTAGTGGAGAGGAGTGTGAGGAGAGGGAGTGGGCGGAGGGGCCTTTTATATGCGGGGAAGGGAACGGGAGGGGGTGCTGGCGGTGGCGATGGCCAATGGCTGGCGAGGGCAGGCGTCAGGGGTGACGTAGGAGGGTGAGGGCGGGGTGAGGTAGCTCGGAGGACGTTAGCAGAAGGGGAGGGCGCGCGGGAAGGGAAGGGAGTCAAGCGTGAGGCTTCCAGAGATGCTTTTCACGTGCGTTTTTCCTCACTGGCTTCGTTAGGTTTTCGGTTAGAGGGGGTGGGCTGATGGTGTTGGGCCTATTGGAGGGAGAGGGAGGGGTCCAGGGGTCCCTGGGCTTGGGACAAAGGGTTGGAGTGGCGCAAGAGGGTGGGAAGTTCAGGGCAATTTGGCCCCAGCCATGAAAGTAGAGAATAAAAGAGAGAAACAAAAGGAGGGGGAGATGCCCTCCTAGGGTTTGCAACAAAAGAGAGAAGAGAGAGAGTGCAGGGGTAAGTGGAGAGGAAGGGTGCCATGCAATGGCATGCATACCCATGTTCCAAAATTTAGAAGGGATTTCTATTTTCGTGCCCCTGGTTCGTTAGTTCTACTAAACTTTCCCCAGCCCCTTAGTTTTTTCTCAGTTTTCCCCTCCCTCTAGTTTGAAACCCCTCGCAGACGCTCAGACGGGAGGGTTGCCGTCTGGTCAGAGGCCTTCACCGTTACCGGTGACGGCTAGGGAGCCGCGTTGGTGTTGAATTGACTGTTTCTTTCGAACTGTGTTGACTGTTGACTGGAGGAGCTCACCCAAAGCTTTCCACTCCGCCCGAGACTGGAGGAGCTCACACACCGCCCCTCCGCCGCCACGCCGTCCTGCCCTCCTACCTTATGGCGTCGTCCGCCGCCGAGCCGCCCCTGCCCCCACCACCACCCCCGGGAGGCAGAGAGGGCTCCGCCTCCACCAGATCTAGATCTACCCCTGTCGCGGAGTTTGTATGTCCATCTGGTGTGCCAACTCTTCCCGTCAGCCGCGGAGAAGATTGGGAATCGGAGGGATCTAACGCATGGATTCCATCTGGGTAAGCATCGTCTGCCTATGTGAATTAACAGTAGGCAGTTTTTGAGCGCCAATCGTTGTTGCTCAACTAACTGCGTTGATTTTCGAATAGGATTGATCCAGCGCTGGCTTTTCGGCTGGTGGTTAGGCTGGATTCTAGCTTTACGCGTGATTCTAAACGCTATAAGAGTGGGTTTTACTTCCCTGCGGTGGTTGCAACCACCATCTAGTTGAGGAATTTGAAAGCTAACATCTGCGCTAAGTACAGCTGGAGCTCTGACGACGCAGTTCATTTCGAATATTTGCACAACACGGAGGGAAGATTTGTTCCACTAATTTCCGACGACGATCTGGGAATTCTTTTTTGCTTTGAATGCTTCTTGCCGGTTCGGTAAAATTGGTATCCATGTGGACAGGGGCCGGGCATCATCTCTCTCTGGTGCTGGGGCATCATCAGGTGGTCGGGCATCATGTCGCTCTACTGCTGCTGCCTCTGCTAACAGTGTGCGCCGCGGAGCTCCTTGTAGGTCCACAACAGCACCATATGTCCCCAGTGCTAGTGGTAGCCAGATCGTTCGTACGGTCGATGTGGAGGACGATGCAGACATTGAGGATCAGTCTCCACAAGATGATGAGGATGAGTTGATGTTTCCTGAATTGGTAGATCGATGCAGTAAGCAGGCAATGAAGGATCAATACATGGAAGATATTGCTTTTGGTGCCAGATTTGATGACACTGATGATGAAGAGAAGAATGAGAATGATGACAACCTCGTTTTAGCCGATTACGAAGGTGAAGACTTGCCAACAATTGAGTGGAACAGGGAGGATCATCAGCTTGCAGAAGGCACCGTGTTTCAAACGATGATGGACTGCCGTAATGCAATTACTACATATCACATTCTCTCTAAGAATAATTTTGAGGTTATTAAAAGTGAGCCAGGTAGGTACACAGTTAAATGCCCATACAGGAGGTGTAAGTGGAGGCTGCATGCATCCACAATGCGCAGAAGCAGCTTGGTTCAGGTACTACGCCAACCAGTTGTGTGTTTTAGATCACAGTGTAAAATTTGTTATCTATTACTGACATCCCTTATCATTATGTTTCAGATAAAGAAGAATAAGGAGGTCCATAGGTGTCCACCTCTAGGGGGAGAGCCAGAGCTGAAAACCAAGATAGCGAAGACTAGGTGGTTGGCAGATATAATCCTAGATTGGCTAAGAGAAACTCCTTCACTTGGTCCAACAGCACTCCAGAAAAAGGTGGTTGAGAAGTATAAAATGAAAGTACCTTACATGAGGATGTTCTATGCAAAGGAAATGGCTCTTGACAAGATCAATGGTCCATAGAATGAAAGCTTTCAGTTGCTTTACACTTTCAAAGCTGAAGTGGAGATGGCTAGTCCAGGCAGTGTTGTAGCGATAGACAAGCATACAGTTCCCTACAAATTGAAAAGCGGGAAGTTAATGCACAAGGAATGTTTTAGAAGGGCTTTTGTTTGTTTCAAAGCTTGCTCGAAAGGCTTTTTGGACAGTTGCAGGCCTTATTTGGCTGTGGATGCATCAGCTCTTCATGGCAGGTTTAAAGGACAGCTAGTTGCTGCTACTGCAGTTGATGGACATAATTGGATGTTCCCTGTTGCTTATGGAGTTTTGGAGGTTGAGTCAGAGGAAAGTTGGACTTGGTTTCTGCAGAATTTGCGCGACCTTATAGGTCATCCACCAGGACTTGTTATCCACACAGACGCTTGCAAAGGTTTGGAGAGTGCGGTAGAAGCAGTATTCCCTGGAGTGGAGCATAGGGAATGTATGCGACACTTGGTACAAAATTTTACAAAGAAATTCAAGGGTAAAGTTTTTACTGACAACCTATGGCCAGCTTCATACACATGCAGCTCTAGGAAGCATCTATTTCATTTGGATGTGTTGTATAAACAAAAACCTGGGGTGAAGGAGTACTTGGATGAACATCATGGTAGGGTGTGGTCAAGAAGCCAATTCAATGAAATTTGCAAGGTAGACTATGTAACAAGTAACCTTGCGGAGAGTTTCCATTCAAAGGTCAAGTCATTGAAAGGGCTTATGCTGTGGCAAATATTTGATAAGATTAGGCAGACGATCATGATAAAGATCGATCTGCGTCAAAGAATTGCATCCACAAAATATGATGGCCATCTCATGCTCCCATCTTTGATTAAGTCTTTGCATGACAGGGCAAAACAATTGAGGATGCAATGCGTCAGAAAAGGAATGGAGGCTGAGGTAACCTACACTGACAGTCAAAACATGCAGTGGAGGTATCCAGTGAGTTTGGTTGATAGGACATGCCATTGTAGGGGATGGCAGATCCGTGGGATACCCTGCATACACGCATTGTTTTTCATGAGTGTTATAGGGGGTGAAGAAGGTGAAGTTGATCAGTATGTGTCAGAGTATTTCTCCGTTGCCAGATTTAGGGCTACATATGCTATGAATGTCCTACCTTGTTGGGAAAAGACCAATGGATGAAAGTCGATCCAGGCTTCAAACTGTACTCTCCAGTATTGACTAGACCGGCAGGTAGGCCGGGGAAGAATAGGATCAGAGCTAGTGCAGAGGGTGGTGCACCGATTCGAAAACGTAAGTGCAAACGTTGTGGAATCCCTGGACACATTGCTAGGCTTTGTAAAAATGGAGTTGACCCAGCTTTTGGAATGGAAGATCAGGCGGGAGCAGTGATACGCGTAAAGCACACGTCCGTTGGGAACCCCAAGTGGAAGGTATGATGCGTATAGAAGCAAGTTTCCCTCAGTAAGAAACCAAGGTTTATCGAACCAGTAGGAGCCAAGAAGCACGTTGAAGGTTGTTGGTGGCGAAATGTAATGCGGCGCAACACCAGGGATTCCGGCGCCAACGTGGAACCTGCACAACACAACCAAAGTACTTTGCCCCAACGTAACAGTGAGGTTGTCAATCTCACCGGCTTGCTGTGAACAAAGGATTAACCGTATTGTGTGGAAGATGATTGTTTGCAAAGAACAGTAAAGAACAAGTATTGCAGTAGATTGTATTTCAGATGTAAAGAATAGACCGGGGTCCACAGTTCACTAGCGGTGTCTCTCCCATAAGATAAATAGCATGTTGGGTGAACGAATTACAGTTGGGCAATTGACAAATAAAGAAGGCATAACAATGCACATACATATATCATGATGAGTACTATGAGATTTAATCAGGGCATTACGACAAAGTACATAGACCGCCATCCAGCATGCATCTATGCCTAAAAAGTCCACTTTCAGGTTATCATCCGAACCCCTTCCGGTATTAAGTTGCAAGCAACCGACAATTGCATTAAGTATGGTGCGTAATGTAATAAACACAAATATCCTTAGACAAAGCATCGATGTTTTATCCCTAGTGGCAACAGCACATCCACAACCTTAGAACTTTCTATCACTGTCCCAGATTTAATGGAGGCATGAACCCACTATCGAGCATAAATACTCCCTCTTGGAGTTACAAGTATCAACTTGGCCAGAGCCTCTAATAGCAACGGAGAGCACGCAAGAACATAAACAACTCATATATGATAGATTGATAATCAACTTGACATAGTATTCAATATTCATCGGATCCCAACAAACACAACATGTAGGATTACAAATAGATGATCTTGATCATGATAGGCAGCTCACAAGATCGAACATGATAGCACAATTAGGAGAAGACAACCATCTAGCTACTGCTATGGACCCATGGTCCAGGGGTGAACTACTCACACATCGATCCGGAGGCGATCATGGCGATGAAGAGTCCTCCGGGAGATGATTCCCCTCTCCGGCAGGGTGCCGGAGGCGATCTCCTGAATCCCCCGAGATGGGATTGGCGGCGGCTGTGTCTCTGGAAGGTTTTCCGTATCGTGGCTCTCGGTACTGGGGGTTTCGCGACGAAGACTATATGTAGGCGGAAGGGTAGGTCAGGGGGTGTCACGAGGGGCCCACACAGTAGGCCGGCGCGGCCCAAGCCCTGGCCGCACCGCCCTAGTGTGGCGTCACCTCGTGGCCCCACTTCGTTTCCTCTTCGGACTTCTAGAAGCTTCGTGGAAAAATAGGCCCCTGGGCGTTGATTTCGTCCAATTCCGAGAATATTTCCTTACTAGGATTTCTGAAACCAAAAACAGCAGAAAACAGCAACTGGCTCTTCGGCATCTCGTCAATAGGTTAGTGCCGGAAAATGCATAAATATGACATATAATGTGTATAAAACATGTGAGTATCATCATAAAAGTAGCATGGAACATAAGAAATTATAGATACGTTTGAGACGTATCAAGCATCCCCAAGCTTAGTTCCTACTCGCCCTCGAGTAGGTAAACGATAACAAAGATAATTTCTGAAGTGACATGATATCATAATCTTGATCATACTATTGTAAGCATATGAGATGAATGCAGCGATTCGAAGCAATGATGAAGATAATGAGTAAACAAATGAATCATATAGCAAAGACTTTTCATGAATAGTACTTTCAAGACAAGCATCAATAAGTCTTGCATAAGAGTTAACTCATAAGCAATAAATTCTTAGTAGAAAGCTTTGAAACAACACAAAGGAAGATATAAGTTTCAGCGGTTGCTTTCAACTTCAACATGTATATCTCATGGATAATTGTCAACACAAAGTAATATAACAAGTGCAATAGGTAAACATGTAAGAATCAATGCACACAGTTGATACAAGTGTTTGCTTCTAAGATAGAAAGAAGTAGGTAAACTGACTCAACAATAAAGTAGAAGAATGGCTCTTCGCAGAGGGAAGCATGGATTACTATTTTTGTGCTAGAGCTTTTCATTTTGAAAACAAGAAACAATTTTGTCAACGGTAGTAATAAATCATATGAGTTATGTATAAGATATCTTATAAGTTGCAAGCCTCATGCATAGTATACTAATAGTGCCCGCACCTTGTCCTAATTAGCTTGGATTAACACGGATTAGCATTGCATAACATATGTTTCAACCAAGTGTTACAAAGGGGTACCTCTATGCCACCTGTACAAGGGTCTAAGGAGAAGGTTCGCATTGGATTTCTCGCTTTTGATCATTCTCAACTTAGACACCCATACTGGGACAACATAGACAACAGATAATGGACTCCTCTTTTAATGCTTAAGCATTCAACAACAGATAATATTCTCATAAGAGATTGAGGTTTTATGTCCAAACTGAAACTTCCACCATGATTCATGGCTTTAGTTAGCGGCCCAATGTTCTTCTCTAACAATATGCATACTCAAACCTTTTGATCATGAAAATCGCCCTTACTTCAGACAAGACGAACATGCATAGCAACTCACATGATATTCAACAAAGGTAAAAGTTGATGGCGTCCCCAGAAACATGGTTACCGCACAACAAGCAACTTATTAAGAAATAAGACACATAAGTACATATTCTTCACCACAATAGTTTTTAAGGCTATTTGTCCCATGAGCTATATATTGTAAAGGCAAAGAATAGAAGTTTAAAGGTAGCACTCAAGTAATGTACTTTGGAATGGCGGAAAAATACCATGGGGTGGGTAGGTATGGTGGACACAAATGGCATGGATTTGGCTCAAGGATTTGGATGCACGAGAAGAATCCCTCTCAATACAAGGCTAGGCTAGCAAGGTTGTTTGAAGAAAACTCAAGTATGAAATGGTGCAGCAAGACTCACATATAAACATATTGTAAGCATTATAAGACTTTACATCGTCTCCTTGTTGTTCAAACACCTTAACCAAAAAATATCTATACTTAGAGAGACCAATCATGCAAACCAAATTTTAACAAGCTCTATGTAGTTATTCATTAATAGGTGCAAGGTACATGATGCAAGAACTTAAACATGATCTATATGAGCACAACAATTGCCAAGTATCACATTATTCAAGACATTATACCATTTACCACATGCGGCATTTTCCGTTTCCAACCATATATCAATGAATGAGGTAGTTCAACTTTCGCAATGAACATTAAGAATAAAGCTAAGAACACATGTGTTCATACGAAACAGCGGATCGTAATATCTCCAATATAAAGAATGCTAGGATCCGATTTTATTCAAACAAAACAAAAACTAAAGCAAACAGACGCTCCAAGCAAAGCACATAAGATGTGATTGAATAAAAATATAGTTTCACTAGAGGAACCTGATAATGTTGTCGATGAAGAAGGGGATGCCTTGGGCATCCCCAAGCTTAGATGCTTGAGTATTCTTAAAATATGCAGGGATGAACCACGGGGGCATCCCCAAGCTTAGACTTTTCACTCTTCTTGATCATATTGTATCATCCTCCTCTCTTGACCCTTGAAAACTTCCTCCACACCAAACTCAAAACAAACTCGTTAGAGGGTTAGTGCATAATTGAAAATTCACATATTCAGAGGTGAAATAATCATTCTGAACAGTTCTGGACATTGCACAAAGCTACTGAAAGTTAATGGAACAAAGAAATCCACCGAACATAGCAAAACAGGCAATGCGAAATAAAAGGCAGAATCTGTCAAAACAGAAATGTCCGTAAAGACAAATTTTACAGGGGCACTTAACTTGCTCAGATGAAAATCCTCAAATTGAGTGAAAGTTGCGTACATATCTGGGGATCACGCACGTAAATTTGCAGATTTTTCTGAGTTACCTACAGAGAATTCTGCCCAGATTCGTGACAGCAAGAAATCTGTTTCTGCGCAGTAATCCAAATCTAGTATTGACTTTACTATCAAAGACTTTACTTGGCACAACAATGAAATAAAATAAAGATAAGGAGAGGTTGCTACAGTAGTAACAACTTCCAAGACTCAAATATAAAACAAAAGTACTGTAGTAAAAACATGGGTTGTCTCCCATAAGCGCTTTTCTTTAACGCCTTTCAGCTAGGCGCAGAAAGTGTGAATCAAGTATTATCAAGAGATGAAGCATCGACATCATAATTTGTTCTAATAATAGAATCATAAGGTAACTTCATTCTTTTTCTAGGGAAGTGTTCCATACCTTTCTTGGGAGGAAATTGATATTTAATATTACCTTCCTTCATATCAATGGTAGCACCAACAGTTCGAAGAAAAGGTCTTCCCAATATAATGGGACAAGATGCATTGCATTCAATATCCAAGACAACAAAATCAACGGGGACAAGGTTATTGTTAACCATAATACGAACATTATCAATCCTCCCCAAAGGTTTCTTCATAGCATTATCAGCAAGATTAACATCCAAATAACAATTTTTCAATGGTGGCAAGTCAAGCATATCATAGATTTTCTTAGGCATAACAGAAATACTTGCACCAAGATCACATAAAGCATTACAATCAAAATCATTGACCCTCATCTTAATGATGCGCTCCCAACCATCTTCTAACTTCTTAGGAATAGAAGTTTCAAGTTTTAGTTTCTCTTCTCTAGCTTTTATGAGAGCATTTGTAATATGTTTTGTAAAGGCCAAATTTATAGCACTAGCATTAGGACTTCTAGCAAGTTTTTGTAAGAACTTTATAACTTCAGAGATGTGACAATCATCAAAATCTAAACCATTATGATCTACAGCAATGGGATCATTGTCCCCAATGTTGGAAATTTTTTTAGCAGTTTTATCACAAGCAGTTTCAGCAGTTTTAGCAATTTCAGGTAATTTTGCACGCTTTGCACTAGGAGTAGAAACATTGCCAACACCAATTATTTTACCATTGATAGTAGGAGGTGTAGCAACATGTGAATCATTATCATTACTAGTGGTGGCAATAGTCCAAACTTTAGCTACATTATTCTCTTTAGCTAGTTTTTCATTTTCTTCTCTATCCCACCTAGCACACAATTCAGCCATTAATCTTATATTCTCATTAATTCTAACTTGGATTGCATTTGCTGTAGTAACAATCTTATTTTCATTATCCTTATTAGGCATGACTTACAATTTTAAAAGATCAACATCAGAGGCAAGTCTATCAACCTTAGAAGCAAGAATATCAATTTTATCAAGCTTTTCCTCAACAGATTTGTTAAAAGCAGTTTGTGTACTAATAAATTCTGTAAGCATGGCTTCAAGACCAAGGGGTACATTCCTATTATTGTTGTAAGAATTCCCATAAGAATTACCATAACCATTACTATTAGCAGAAGGATATGGCCTATAGTTGTTACCCAAATTATTCCTATAAGCATTGTTGTTGAAATTATTGTTTTTAATGAAATTCACATCAACATTCTCTTCTTGAGCAACCAATGAAGCTAAAGGAACATTATTTGGATCAACATTAGATCTACCATTCACAAGCATAGACATAATCACATCAATCTTATCACTCAAGGAGGAGGTTTCTTCAACAGAATTTACCTTCTTACCTTGTGGAGCTCTTTCCGTGTGCCATTCAGAGTAATTGACCATCATATCATCAAGAAGCTTTGTAGATGCCCCCAAAGTAATGGACATAAAGGTACCTCCAGCAGCTGAATCCAATAGGTTCCGCGAAGAAAAATTCAATCCTGCATAGAAGGTTTGGATGATCATCCAAGTAGTCAGTCCATGGGTTGGGCAATTCTTTACCAAAGATTTCATTCTCTCCCATGCTTGAGCAACATGTTCATTATCCAATTGCTTAAAATTCATTATGCTACTTCTCAAAGATATAATTTTAGCGGGAGGATAATATCTACCAATAAAAGCATCCTTACATTTAGTCCATGAATCAATACTATTCTTAGGCAAAGATAGCAACCAATCTTTAGCTCTTCCTCTTAAGGAGAAAGGAAAAAATGTTAATTTTATAATATCACCATCTACATCCTTATACTTTTGCATTTCACATAGTTCAACAAAATTATTAAGATGGGCAGCAGCATCATCAGAACTAACACCAGAAAATTGCTCTCTCATAACAAGATTCAGTAAAGCAGGTTTAATTTCAAAGAATTCTGCTGTAGTAGCAGGTGGAGCAATAGGTGTGCATAGGAAATCATTATTATTAGTGTTTGTGAAGTCACACAACTTAGTATTTTCAGGGGTATTCATTTTAGCAGTAGTAAATAAAGCAAACTAAACAAAGTAAATGCAAGTAACTAAATTTTTTGTGTTTTTAATATGGAGAACAAGACAGTAAATAAAGTAAAACTAGCAACTAATTTTTTTGTGTTTTGTTTTAGTGCATCAAACAACGTAGTAAATAAAATAAAGCAAGACAAAAATAAAGTAAAGAGATTGGAAGTGGAGACTCCCCTTGCAGCGTGTCTTGATCTCCCCGGCAACGGCGCCAGAAATTTAGCTTGATACGCGTAAAGCACACGTCCGTTGGGAACCCCAAGTGGAAGGTATGATGCGTATAGAAGCAAGTTTCCCTCAGTAAGAAACCAAGGTTTATCGAACCAGTAGGAGCCAAGAAGCACGTTGAAGGTTGTTGGTGGCGAAATGTAATGCGGCGCAACACCAGGGATTCCGGCGCCAACGTGGAACCTGCACAACACAACCAAAGTACTTTGCCCCAACGTAACAGTGAGGTTGTCAATCTCACCGGCTTGCTGTGAACAAAGGATTAACCGTATTGTGTGGAAGATGATTGTTTGCAAAGAACAGTAAAGAACAAGTATTGCAGTAGATTGTATTTCAGATGTAAAGAATAGACCGGGGTCCACAGTTCACTAGCGGTGTCTCTCCCATAAGATAAATAGCATGTTGGGTGAACGAATTACAGTTGGGCAATTGACAAATAAAGAAGGCATAACAATGCACATACATATATCATGATGAGTACTATGAGATTTAATCAGGGCATTACGACAAAGTACATAGACCGCCATCCAGCATGCATCTATGCCTAAAAAGTCCACTTTCAGGTTATCATCCGAACCCCTTCCGGTATTAAGTTGCAAGCAACCGACAATTGCATTAAGTATGGTGCGTAATGTAATCAACACAAATATCCTTAGACAAAGCATCGATGTTTTATCCCTAGTGGCAACAGCACATCCACAACCTTAGAACTTTCTGTCACTGTCCCAGATTTAATGGAGGCATGAACCCACTATCGAGCATAAATACTCCCTCTTGGAGTTACAAGTATCAACTTGGTCAGAGCCTCTACTAGCAATGGAGAGCATGCAAGAACATAAACAACTCATATATGATAGATTGATAATCAACTTGACATAGTATTCAATATTCATCGGATCCCAACAAACACAACATGTAGGATTACAAATAGACGATCTTGATCATGATAGGCAGCTCACAAGATCGAACATGATAGCACAATTAGGAGAAGACGACCATCTAGCTACTGCTATGGACCCATGGTCCAGGGGTGAACTACTCACACATCGATCCGGAGGCGATCATGGCGATGAAGAGTCCTCCGGGAGATGATTCCCCTCTCCGGCAGGGTGCCGGAGGCGATCTCCTGAATCCCCCGAGATGGGATTGGCGGCGGCTGCGTCTCTGGAAGGTTTTCCGTATCGTGGCTCTCGGTACTGGGGGTTTCGCGACGAAGACTATATGTAGGCGGAAGGGTAGGTCAGGGGGCATCACAAGGGGCCCACACAGTAGGCCGGCGCGGCCCAAGCCCTGGTCGCGCCGCCCTAGTGTGGCGTCGCCTCGTGGCCCCACTTCGTTTCCTCTTCGGACTTCTGGAAGCTTCGTGGAAAAATAGGCCCCTGGGCGTTGATTTCGTCCAATTCCGAGAATATTTCCTTACTAGGATTTCTGAAACCAAAAATAGTAGAAAATAGCAACTGGCTCTTCGGCATCTCGTCAATAGGTTAGTGCCAGAAAATGCATAAATATGACATATAATGTGTATAAAACATGTGAGTATCATCATAAAAGTAGCATGGAACATAAGAAATTATAGATACGTTTGAGACGTATCAAGCAGCAAATGCAGAGGAGAATGAAGCAGTAATTCAACTTGAGATTGAAGTAGCAGGTCAACATGAGGAGATTGAAGCAGCAAATGCAGAGGAGATTGAAGCAGCAATTGAACATGAGGAGATTGAATCGATGGATCGAGAGCAGAGGGAACAGATGGATGTAGAGCTGCTTGAACCGATGGATCGAGAGCAGAGGGAACAGATGGATGTAGAATGGCTTCAACCGATGAGTCCAGAGGAGAGGGAACAGTATGATCGACATTGCCTCGAAAGTGGTATGGCCCAGTTTGATGCTAACTTTGAAGAGCAGATGGCAGAAGAAAAAGCACAAGCTTCGCAGAAGAAGAATAACAAGAAAGAGGGCAAAAGGAAGGTAGACATCGGTAATATCCCTGGTAGGGTTACCCGGAGTAAGGTGGTGGCCCCAGCGAGTCACACCAGGAGCATGAGAAAGATTTTATTCTGAACAACTAATTTGAATTTGTACGAACAATTTGTATTGGGGTTCCCTTTGTATTGGGGATCCCTTTGTGTTGAACAATTTGTATTGGGGTTCCCTTTGTATTGGGGATGCCTTTGTGTTGAACAATTTGAATTTGTATGAACAATTTGTATTGGGGTTCCCTTTGTATTGGGGATCCCTTTCTGTTGAACAATTTGTATTGGGGTTCCCTTTGTATTGGGGATGCCTTTGTGTTGAACAATTTGAATTTGTATGAACAATTTGAATTTGTATGAACAATTTGTATTGGGGTTCCCTTTGTATTGGGGATCCCTTTGTGTTCAACAATTTTAATTTGTATGAACAATTTGTATGCCACATTTAAGCCACATTTATCATTTTCTCTAGGGTTTAGGGTTTTAGGGTTTTAGGGTTTAGGGTTTAATTCAAAATAATTCAAAACATGGTGGAACCTTCCCATGGAGTCTTGTTATGTTACCTACAACCTAGAGGAATAATAATGGAAAAGGAAATATAGAGATATGAAGTTTTTATGCCAAAAGCTTCAAAACCACTTCCTAGTCCATGAGCTACTAGATATGAAGATGCAGGGCTTTCTGCTCAATACAGCTCCCAAATACCCACTATGCTTACAAACTTTGTCCAAATGAGTCCAAATTCATCACACTTGTGTATCTTTGAATTGCAAACAATATCAAGTCGGCCAAAATGTAATATATTGTTCAAATAACACATTTTACAATTTTTATGCCAAAAGCTTCAATTTCCCTTAGTCCCTTTATTATTTGGGTGCCCCTGTTTTACTTAGTGTTACTCAGTTTTCCCCCTCCGGGCCCACTTGTTTTACTCAGTCCTACTCAGTTTTGCCCTTCCGATAAACATTTTCTCACTTTTCCCCCTCTTAGTTCTACTCAGTTTTCCTAACTTGTACTCACTGGCTGATCTCTGATTGGTCGAGATGTATGTCACACGGATCTTGGTTGGTTGAAAGCTCAACGAACGCTTGCACCGTTCGATCATTTATGATCGGACGGCATGTATATCTCTCTCTACCACGATAGACGCATACGGAGAGAAGAGCAGAGCACATACCTACCAACCCTGGCAGTCGCATATTCCAGTCGCATCTTCCTCTCTCCTATTTCCTCTCTTACTCCGGCGGTCGCGGCGGCGCGGATCTAACCGTGCGTGCGGCGGCGCAGATCTAACCGTGCGTGCGGCGGCGTGCGGCGGCGCGGATCTAACCGTGCGTGCGGTGGCGTGGATCTAACCGTGCGTGCGGCGGCGTGCGGCGGCGCGGATCTAACCGTGCGTGCGGCATGGATCTAAGAGTGCCGGTGAGGATCTAACCGTCAGAAATAGTTGAAATGTCTCTCTCTGTCTCACTTTCGTTTCTCTTCTCAGATCTGTTGAATGATGAAGAACACCAAGATGGCGGCCGTGCCGACAGTGGTCATCGATGCCACGAACATTGAAGCCATCGCCTACAACATCGCTTCGACGGCGCAGATCCAGCATTCAATGTCGGAGCCTGTTGATGTCTCACTTCCGTTGCCCTCCTCAGATTCGTTGCTGATGAAGGACAACAAGACGGCGGCCGTGCCGACAGTGGTCATCGATGCCACGAACATTGAAGCCATCGCCTACAACATCGCTTCGACGGCGCAGACCTAGCCTTCAATGTCGGAGCCTGTTGACGTCTCACTTCCGGTGCCGAGAGTGCGAATCGATGCCAAGACGATTGAAGCCATCGTCTACAACCGCGCTACAAAGCCGCCGATCCAGCCCTCCGCAGATCCGTCGATGATGAAGTACACCAAGACAGCGGCGGTTCCGACAATGGTCATCGATGCCACGAACATTGAAGCCATCGCCGATGACATCGCTTCAACGGCAGATGGCGCAGATGACAACCCCTCAGCCGCCCGTCGTCCCGGCCTTTCTTGCCCATCGTTGCGCGGCCGTGTTCGACGCCGCAAATCTCTACTATATTAAATGGCTAGAGGTGGTGAGATGGTTGGTACGTCATCTGGCCACCGTCCCGTTCGAAAAGAAATGGACCGCGTCCCACGCCCTGTCTTGCATCGTCCAAAGAAAACTAGCAAATAATCACCACTACTAATAAAAGACCCAGAGAGTCCCATCCAAGACATCTCAGCCCTACAATCCAACTATCCAACGCCTCATATCCTTTCCATGTTTGACGGGCGGCAGACAACACGTACATAGCTAATCCGCTTTCATTTTCCCACGCGCATCACAAACAACTCGATCGGAACTTCCACAACAGGCCCACGATCTCGCTCAGCAGATCAACGCCGCCAACATGCCCACGATCTCGCTCCCAGTCGGACAACGCCGTCACCACACCACGCTCACGAACTCGCTCAGCCGATCAGCACCGCACCATGCCACCCGCTGCCCTAGCTCTGGCGTCCACCGTCCTCGACCCAGTGGCCGCAGCATCTCGAGGACACCGCGGGCCTCGGACCATCAAAACACGCTGCCCTGGCTCCGGTGTCCACCGTCCTCAACCCTGTGGCCGCGGCATCTCGAGGACACGCCGGCACATCAAAGCGAGCTGTCCCTGGCTCCGGTGTCCACACGCCATCCTCGCCCTGGTTGCTGCGCCGACTCGAGGACACAGGTCGCCATCGCGTCCAACCATCGCCGGCCGTACTTCCAGCCCTGCCCTGGAAGAAAACTGTCAAAGAGCAACGTAGCTGTAGTGAGTTATTTTTTCTGCCTGAATGATTCATTATTTTTTTCTTCCTGAATAATGTCATTGTATCTTGAAAGCAAGTTCAGACTCGGAAGAGTGGAAATCTTTCTAACCTCCATGTATAGTGACTCCCCTCCCTGGCTCCTCTGCCACCCAATGCACCACGATACACAATTGTCCTGAAAACCATAATATAGAGATTCACTAAGTCCTCCCAATACACAGTTTACTAGATAATCAATTGCAGAAAAAAATAGAAACACGACAGTGGAGAGGCTTGTTCACATACTCCAGAACCCTGCTGGTTCTAATAAAACATCGGCTCCCCTTGTTGACAATAGTGTACAGATGTAGAAATGGTAGCATCTATGCGCTCACACCTCTCTAGATCATCGTAAATCACACCCCAGCCAAGCTTTAACTAAAAAAATGGTAGAGAAGTCAAGTTAATGATATAAGCATGGAGGTTATTTTCACAACTGTGAAACCAAGAAACCCACAGGGGGTCATCCATTTCTAAGCTCTACAACTTCACTCTCTGTCTTAAATACTTTAACAGAGATAACTGGTTTCATTTTGCCAACATTACACCTCTCTAGATCATTAGAAATCATAAAAGAAAATGGTAGGAAGTCAAGTGAATAATGTAAGCATGGAAGGTTCTTTTCATAATTGTGAAATCAACAACTCACTTTGCATTGATAAATTCTATGAGAAAATCAGAGAAAATAATCATGTGTAGAAATAAAAAGTAACTGCCACTAAAAAGACATGCGACTACACAAAGTTCCACACAGTTTATCAGTTAATACTCATCCACATTTGGTTCTGGACCAGTTTCTCTATATTCTTCATAATAAAAATTCGAAAAATGATAAACACCTTGTACACGACAGGCTGGGCATGCACTAATCTGTGTTGCAACAAGAATAATGCAGCATGCAATGTCTTAAGTTCATTTAGATATAAAATGTTGCCAGCAGTCTCAGAACAACATTATTCTATACATAACTATAGGTCCTACCTTGCATAGCATCCGGTTTTCTTATTTTTAAGAATTCAATAGCTGCCATCCAATTTATAACCAATTCGAACATAACTTGAACTTGACATACCTGACAGGATAAAACATCTATTGTTGTCTTTATATTTCCCTTGTCCTCCCTTTATTTCACTCCAATGATCCTTCTCAGGTTGTCCTGCATTGGAATAGTAGCTTCATCAGACTAGGAATTAATCATAGTGTCCAAATCTGCTAACTTATACTGCCATTTGAAGACCCAATTTGATTAATAGTTTCACAGAAAAGATTGGGAAACACTAACGAAAACTGTTTCAGGCGTAAAGCTAACTGTCCAAAACTCACATTTGGATGAAAAACAATCATCAGATGTAACAGGAATAGTATTCATATTGTTGCACATAAACTACAAAACCAATAAATAATAAGAACAAACATATATCTGAAGTATATATATCTATTGATCGAGGATTGGATACATCCCTTTGAATGTACAAAGCTTAGTAAATTTATACACTCAAGATGTCCTAACGGGCATCTGAGATTCCTCACCGCCTAAGAAGTATGCCGCGCAGGGGTACCCAACGACGGACGCGACGGCACTCCTTGTTGGAGAGTCCGTGTGGCGGCAGCACCAGCCCGCTGGGATTGTGCTAATTAGGAGGTCCCGGGCCGGAACAGCGCCCACTGGATGCTTTCTCTGATTCATCGGCTTGTCCCGTGGGACAAGGCCGGCGTCGTGGAGCCCTCCAACGTGCCTTGGCCGAGGATCCGGTGGAGACATGGCAGCGTCTCTGCCTCCGTCGGCGCTTAGCGCTGGGTCACCCGCAATAATGCCGAGCTCGAGATGTAGTGTCAGTCTTAGGGACCAGGCGATGGGAAGAGGGGGCACAAGACCTCGCTGGGCGGTACCACGGTGGTGGGGGACAGACCTAAACGGAAGAGAAGGAGAAGGAACTAGACTGGAAGAGGGGAGCTACACTGCAGGGGAGACCGCGTCCAGCGGTCCAGGCACGCCATCTCGCAAGGGGAGACAATCGATCCCATGGTGGGCTCCATCCATGGCTGACTGTGAGCTCGAGCAGCTGTGGAGAAGAAACCGAAAGTTCATATATAGGTACTAGCATGGAAGGGCGCGGCGGCACGCCGCGCCAACTGTGTAATACAGTGGTAGAATGGCCACACTTGAATTGATAAATATGGCCGCCGCACCGACGGTGGTAATAATAATTTAAGGCCACACTTGAATTGATAAATATTTCCTTGTTTAAATAGTGCGTTCACATACTGAAGTTATGTGCATAAAAAGTTAACCTTGGAATCAAGTAATGGGATACAATGATAGCGGAAGGGCATAGAGAAAGACGGTGAACATCACCCACTACAATAGTACATGGTACAAAATGTTCTAACTCCATGCTCGAACTCTATTTTAGCCACTCCCGTCTTCTCCATCGGATGATATGTCTACAATCTCGATGTTGCCTGTGTAAAGCGAATAGGCTTCCTTTGGCACCCACTCCGTTGCCGAGGAAGATGCAATGTCAGCGGTCGTGGCTGGATTGTGGGCGGCATGGACTTAGCAATGATGCTCTTCTCGAGCTTGATCCAGGTGACGATGTCGGGCAAAGTGGGTCGCGTGCAATGTACGCAGCCGGACAAAAAGGCAGATCCTCGCACAAAGAGCCTCTAGACAACTTGGAAATTATGGGTCTGTTTGGATTTGAGCCAAAGCTGGCCTTACCAAAAAAAATTTTTTGGCACGCCTATGAAATCTAGTTATTATCTGGTTCAAGCCAAAGTTTTGGCTCGGTTGAACTGTATTTTCTGGCCAATTCGTGGGAATGTCTAGGGGGCCAATTCCGTCGCCAAACAATTGGTAGTACCACCAATTGGCAGGGCGGCTAAATTTGAAGATGTACAAAACTGAACCTTAGGTTCCATGTTGATGTGAACTTGAAAATCATATGCACATGAATTAACTAACTGGGCTGACAGTAAACATAATAATGCACTGTCCAGTCAGAAAAAACTTATAACTGTTGAAACAATCTCTCTTAGTTTTTAAATTGGAGAGGTGCTTGAGATCAAATAAGATCAATGCGAAACATGACTATTGATGACATGAACTTAAACTATCTTATCTATCCCTGCACAAAATGTATTAGTCAGAAAACAATAGAAGCACCAAGTAAGCTAATGATATACACTATTTTTTCAGGCGCATATAACATTGCAAGTGACACAAGTCAGAAGTACAGAACACGACATATTTGAGTGAGATGTAACATTTTTTAGACATCAACCCAAATAAGAATTGCTTCTTCCACTTCTGTGGAACAGGCTTTTTTTGTCTGATTATGTGAAGAATTTTAAGATCACCTGTAAGTGCCCATGCCCATTCAGAGAGGAGCAGCTTACAAATATTCATCGGACACTATAAAAGCTCCAAGATAGAGAGCCGCACGGAGATGTATGAAATGTTGAAATACTGTCTATGTGGTAAAAGAAAATAACAAATTGCCTAAGCACTTGCACCATACATGAACCTTCATAAGATTCTCTATTAACATGTACCAAAATCCCTGAATCATTGAACTGAAATAAGCCTTTCTCGAAAAGCCAACTTCAATTTCTACATATAACGAAGAGTAAGGGCCTCTTCAGAGTGGTGTCACTAAAGTTGGCACCACACACACAGTGCCATATTTTTGATTCCCTTTCCTGAGATGCACTGGTATGGTCAAGCTAGCAAAAAATATATAATAAAATGCAGTAGCTCTTTCCTGTCGATGCATACCTACATGTAAAATGGAAAACAATTACTGTCAAGTTGGTGAAGAAGCAACACCCCACAAAAGAAATTCAATAGTAGATTGTCAGTATTAGGCAATAGTTCACCTTGCAAAGAAGATCAATTTGATTAAACATAGCATTAGGAGATAATACAACATGTATATATGTTCCTGCTAATTTCAGAACAAGGAGAACAGTAAGGAGTACTATTCTTGTATTCTAATGAACGGAAGAGAATGACTAATTCCTCAACTGATGGGAGCACAAAAGGTAAATATCAACTCGCTCATAAGGTTTGAAACAAAATAACGAAGCCATGCTCAATATCATATAGAGCAAGCGGCTTCTTTAATCGCCAACCGGACCAAAGAACATCAACTAAACATTCAGCAATGTATATGTAACTGTATATTACAGTAGCGGAAACACCGCCTGTGATGGTACGGGCGCAAAAAACAGAGGCAAATAACATACTGATCAAATTTATAAGTAATATAAGAGAGTGTGTATAGATCTAAAAAGGGAGGCAAAAAGAAAGCAGAAGAGGTATATATACCTTGTTTTCCAGACAAAGAAAACAACCAGGAACCAACAAAAATATAATCTTATGTTGGCACACGTAAGTAGACTACAAACCTAAATGCTTCTCTATTCGGTACATAAGTAGGACTCCACACGGGATAGAACAGGAGTAAGGGACAGTGGCAGTCACGCGGACATAAAACTTAGCTTTTGTCTACACAGCAGGGATTTCACACCCTTCATCTGTCATATAGGATCTTATTGTCATCTTTCTTTACCTGAAAAGGCTCATATCAAAGGTTCCAAACCTGATACAGTTTCTGAGCTGAGCATATCAAAATTACTGCCTAAATGAACCATGCTGGGGAGTAATAAACATGATGGGCAGTAATTATATATCCGAGAAGAGGGAACCAGCTAATAAACCCATAGAATGTTTAGTACCAGGTGTATGTGTACATTGCAGAGGGTCATGGAGTTCCCAAAGACCCAAAATATGGACCAAGTATCTGTATGAATTGATGTGCTTATTCGCTTACTGCATACGTGTAGAGGTGATTAAAGCATCTGAATATGATCTGATAATGGTTTCTTGGCAAATCAAACAACTGGCTGATTGCATACATTTGAAGAGAAAGATCTGCTAATTCGCTTCCTCGGATATGCTCATGTTACATGGCAACATCTGTGAATATGATCTGATTAGGGTCACTTCTCTTATAGCAGGATCTGTATAAAATAGCATTCAAGTATTATGGATGTTAAATTCAGTTGGTTCACGTGATTCCTCTCTTCCAGATGAAAAGCTCAGGCAACAAATAAATTTAATCCGCTTACGTTCTTTTACTCTCATTTCACCGGTGCCTGGAAACCTTGAGAGCCACAACACACTGATTGGAATGCATTTGACAATACCACACCTTCAAAGAGAGCCATCTAACATTAACATAATGAATCCATATATGATTTCAACAAAAAGTACAGACAATGAAAAGTTACAACGCATCAAATAATTATGGATCCATCTTTGATAGATGATTAATCATGCAAAGATGAACTAATCCTCAGGTAACCCATAACGTGATCTATTATGCTGGCACACAGGACATAAGACATCACAAATTTTCAGGTATAGTAGCCATAGCCAGAAACAACATTCTGTGCAGCTTAGGTAATACCAGGCTTTGTCTGCGAGAACCTCACTAATTCTAATGGATAGCTTGTAACGTTTACCCTAAATACAGTTACCAACTGATTTAAGGAGAGAATGCAAGGGAGGACTGAGTGTAAGGCGTTGATAATACCATAATATAATTAGACTCAAAGGTCGCAATCTCTGCGATAGTCGATACTTTCGGCTCAGTGCGGCCTTGGTTTCCACTGTGTAACTCGATACGCCACGGCAGATGCTTGGACCTATGCATATGCAGAACAGACATGTTATTCAAAAGAGTAGCTACCTCAACATGCGACAGGAGCTAGTTTCCTAGAGAGCAGACCTATCTCGGACAGCGGCATTCTCTGGAATCGGCATATTCACATACCATGTTGTAACAGATGTACTTTTGAAAGCCAACAAACCTGTAGCGCATTATTAGAGGTCACAGTTAGCAGGAACAAGGAAAGAAGGAAAAAATTGTAGCCGAAGATAGCACGAAAAGTAGAGGTGAGAGTGTACCACCTGAATACTGACAGTCATACTGACAAATAAGACAATACCTGGTTCTTCATTTGATGCCTCCATTAATCCATCATCATCAGATAAATCAGCCTGCTCCCCTCCACAAAGTAACAATGGCGTGCTCGCTTCATAAAATAACACCAATATGAAGTAGAAAATAATTAGAAGTAGTAAATGGCTGCCCAGATAAATAAATAAAAATAAAGAATAGCAGTGAATAGCACCTGTCATCTGTGATATGTTTTTGCCGCTTCTGACTTTTAGCATTACCAGAGGGAGGAAAGACATCCGTCACTTTGTTAACCAATCCAACAACATCTGTAAATATACATAGAATAGCTAAATGAACACAGCACAAAACTACTTCTGCCCAAAAAAATAGAGAATAGAGGAATAAATCAATGTTCGGATCACCCATATTCGTGCCAGATAGGAGTATATTTTGATCAATGCAATCTGACAGCATGCTAAACAGCAGAACAGTATAGGCAAACATAGGAAAATTTTCCAGTGGTGTCAGGACAGTTCTTAGAGTAAAACAGGTCCTCAAAGGAACCGATCTGTAGCTCTTTCTAGGACCATATAGATCAAATTTCTCCATGATGTAAACAGACCCTTCCTTTAACTGATCTTTAAGAACTAAACCTTCCTCTGTAAAGCATTGCAAAAACAAAGAGGAAAATAAATTCTGTAATAATAAAGTAGAGCAATATAGTGGCAAATCGAGAGAATCACTAAGCCGAGCAACAATGAGAGAGATGACAACAATAAAGAAAGTTTACCTATTTATCAATTTGACTTGTAACAGGCCATATTAGTCGCGCACCAAACATATGAATAAGAAAATGTGAAGAAAAACGGAAGATAGGCACACATAGCGTGAGGCACTACAAAGAAAGGGACGTGATGCGAGAGCGGGCACACGAACAGATTGACTGATACATTAGATCTAAACAATCTGGTAGATAGGAAAGCAGTGCAAATAGATCTAACCTGCTGGTCAGCGACGACATAATCAAGTGAGAAGAGAATCCCCTGATCTGTATTTCTGAGCTCCCAGATCCTAGCAAACCGGACCTTGACCTTCCATCCATAGGAATTCCGAGATAAATCCTTTAGAGGCGTGCAATCCATCTTCAGATTCTTATTCTAAAAACCTTAACTGTTACCAAATGTAATTTCATTATGTCTTCTTCTCACAAAATTTTAAGGAGAAATTAAAACCGTGGCAAGGAAATAGCATGGGACGAAGCACAGTACCTGATGCAAATCAAGGAAAAGTATTGTTGCAGCAAATGACGCCGGAGATACGGACTGAGCCAGCTAGCTCGATTGCTCCAACACAATGAGGCGCCTAAGGCGAAGGCGCCCCAACCCTAACAAACCGGCGGAGGCAGCTCCCAGCGCGAGGTACACCTTCGGCCAACAGCTGCGCAAACTCCCAGTCCGTGCGCACATGCACGACCTCGCCGCTCAGCGTGTGAGGGCGCGATGGGGTGCAGGCAGTGCAAGGAGGATGTGGAGGGTGCGGTGGCGTGGTGACAGGAGTAGAAGAAACTGCTGCAGGGGGCCGTGGAGGCGCGGCACGCGCGGCACGCGCTGTCGGGCGCACGCGGGGCAGGACGCCGCGCTCTCCGAGTACGCCAGCGGCGAGGCGCACGAGGGCGCGCTGCACCACTCCGCCTCTACCGCCGCCGTCATGTCCTCCTCCCGCGGCGCCGGCGCCCAGGTGGACGCGGACGCGCACCCCCATCGCCACTGGGTTCGCAGGGAGCGGCCACCGGGTACGACAGTGGCCGGAGCTCCGGGAAGTGGAGCTTGTCTCTTGACGCCTCCGTCCCGCGGGACGAAGACGGGGTGGACTCGGGTTGGAGGAGCAGCTCAGTGCGGCCTCGAGCAACGCGGTCGCGGCAGAGAGGACGCCCCGACTACCCGCTTTGAGATTGAGCGGCCTCCACGTCCCCGGCTCCCCGCCCATCAGTAGCCCCTCCACCACCATGAATCCGACGACCGCCACGCGCAGGCGCAGCCCCACGCAAAGATCCGCGCGAAGAAGAGAAAAGAGACCGAGAAAAGACGGCGGCGTGGCGGAGTCCTCCCCGTGGCGCGCCTCTTCCTCACGGCCAATGCTCGCTGGCGGCGAGGCGACGGAGTCGACGGCTGCCTGGCGCGGCCCTCCCTACGACGGACCTCGTCGCACTTGTCGGCGGCGCCGTGGCGGAGCCTCCCGCGGCGCAACAGCTCGCCTTGCCCTCCGTCACCCCTTCCCCGCCGCCACCGTCGGATCTTTCGCCTCGTCCACCTCCGCGGCGTCGGCCCTGCCGTCGGGACGGGCCGAAGGTGAGCCGCGCCGGCGAGGCACGGGCGCGGGAGGCTGCGAGAGGGAGTGGAGCGGCCACCAGCCTCGCGACGGCCATGAAGATGAGCGTCGGTGGACGTCGCTACGGCACGACATCCCATCTGATGTGGCAGCAAGCGGTGTCGCCGGTGATGCGGGGCCGTAAGGTGGAGCGGGACGTGTGGTGAAGAAGAGAAACCAGAGGAGGGTCTAGTGGGGGCAAGATTTTTCTCCATGGACAGAGCGGTGGTCAAAGTGGTGGGGCGGTAATTAAGACATGGACCCACCATAAATGACTACATCCACCCATAAGGATCCCCAAGAGAGAAAACACATTGAAGGTGTGGACAACACAGCACCTCTGGAAAATAGCACAGAGCACCTAAATTGCACACATGAAAGTGACGATGAAAAGCAAACCAGTAAAAGGGTACGTGTCACACAGCTGTTAATCCGGAGAAAAATTCAAAATTAGGAGAAAAATGGAGTTGGTTCACGTTTAGTATAGTAATATTCCTCTACCAGCGCCGGATTTGGGAGAGGAAATGCTGGATTTGAGTGTGGACTGATTAATTTGGGTGAAAAGATAGTAATTATTTTCCATGGAAAAACATGAGAGAAGCCTCGGGGTGGAGAGGAAAAGGCAGAAAATAGAGAGAGGGAGAGAGTGAGGTGTGACAGGGAAAAAGGGAGAAACATATCCAGTGTACCAGTTTGGAGTGCCGATTGATTTTAGATAATTATTTTTTTAAAAAAGATGAAATTTCTATTAACCATGTTGCTCGGCAATATCGTTGGCAACCAAAACAGATAAAAAAGAAGGAACCACATCGACCCAACCTGAACACTCGGTCTCAGCCCTATACCCATACTGGGACAAGGCATGTGCTACCCTATTACATCATGACCACAATGGATAAAATCATAAATATCAAACTCCTGAGTGCATTTGATATGAACTTTCCGCATCAAAACACCCACTTCTAACAACTCATGAGATTATTAAACCTTTAGATTTTTAGTGAACTACGAGGTTCTTTCATAAATATGATAGCAGTCAACAGATCTTAGCCGTCTCTACTCCATTCCATGACCGAAGAGGCACCGGGTGTAGTCGGTGCAGGTATAGATACATTATGGGGGAAAAGGATAGGTGGACCTTCAAAGGGAACCATCATAAGAAAACAAATAATGTTCCTTAGTAATTGTTTTTGAAATAAAATTAATTTATAACTAATGTAGATACACCTATTTTAGTGGCAAGTAATATGAATCAGAGAAAGTAATATGTTTGCATGATCGTGAAATTTACGTGAAGTCATGTGTGCGGATCGTTTGTTACATGCACGCTCATATTGGTGGCCATGATACATATTTAAGGGGATCGGTAAGAAAACTCACTAAAAGAAAGTTAAGATTCAAAATAAATAGTTTTATATTGATATAAAACGTGCGTGTAGCACGTGCACACTTACTAGTTTTTCTGAAAGGAACCGCTTAATAGCACGATCTTGGCAAACCCTGCCCACAACTCCACGCTGCCTCCCCAATTCGCCGCTCCGTCCATCAACTCCCTCCGATGACAACCAGAGTACCAGACGCTCCACACCTTGACCTCGGGCGATGTCGTCGTCCCCCACCTCGAAGCCATGGACGGCACCGGCCCTGCCCCTGCCCCGCTGGCATGCATGTCCCCGTCGCCGGCCCTGCCCCGCTGGCCTGGATGCCCCAGGCCGCCGGTCCGTGCCCTGCTGGCCTGGACGCCCCCGCCGCCACCTCGCTGGGGCGTACACCAAGGCGGCGCCCCCAACTCGTGGCCTGGTCGCCTCCGCCAATAGCACAGCCTGGACGCAGCCGCCGCTGTTCCTCGATGTGACGCCGACATGCTCCGTGCGAGGACATCTTTGGCACGAAGCTCCCCCATCGCCGCACCAGTCTCCTCGCGCGTACACCAAGTCAAGCACGAAAATCTTAAATCGATCTCTCAACAACTCACAGCGTCGTCAAGCAGTACCTAAGGTGAATCTATATGTCGAGTATTTCTTTAACTGGGTCTATATAGGGTTTCAAATCAGTTGTTGCTTGAGAACTGTTGTTCATCAGATCCTGAGCAATGCCTCCCTACCCCGCATTCTGCCCTTGCATTAGGCCTCTCCTCCTCTACCTTATTCCTGCAATGGTTGATCGATCTCAAACCAGAATTTTGAACTTGTTTCCACATTATTTTGCAAACCAGACTTCATCGCTGCCACAGGAAGCAAGAAGAAACGGAGAGATGAAAGAGATACAAAACATCCTCGCTGATAAGTCTTGCATGGTTGTTGATCCATGCTTTTTTTTCCCGAGGAACCATCAGGAAAGTTGCTGCAGCCTGCAAGATAATCTAATTAATCAGGTTGGTTTATTGTGTCCTTAATCACCTCAGTTATGTTTGTAGATTATTTTCTTTAGATTTTCACATATATGTTTTTCTTAGAGTTGTACCAGTACATCCATTGTTGATATGTGTGCTAGCCAGGTTTTGCAATTGTAGAATCAAATGCATAAGCGTTCTTGGTTGATATAAAAAAATCTATTTTCTCCTAATGAATATAATACTATGCTCAAATCTGTAAGTGTATGAGTCTGCTCTTCCAAATAAAATGCGTAAGCATGATTGATCAATTCTGCCATGGCAGTCAGATAATAGCATGCTCTCGTATCTGTTGTCAGACTATTTTTTTTTGTAAATGATTCGTCTTTAGATCATTACTATAGCATGAATTTTATGTAGAAAACATCTGCTATATGTTAGGTGATCAATATGAAATTGGTCTATTTTGAATGCCACATACACACGAGTTCTTTCGTGTTCTACTTTTTCAGGTTCCTAATTTTTTATCGTTATTTGTAGGTCCTACTGCTAAGAAGCAATGGTCAACTCCTAAGGAAAAAAATCATCAGTGAAGAAGGAAGGTAAAATACTGTACAAAATCAAGTCTGCTGTTACTTGTAGCATCTTATAGTACAAGCTTTAGTGTGACCGTGTGAGAATATATCATCCAAGTTTCTAAAATTGGCGTATACGATATATTTATAGGCAATTCCGAGCAAACTAGATCATGCAAACGGTCATTTTTCTTCGATGACATAGTACGTGTGATTTTACGAAAAAAAATAACTCTTTTTGTTCTGTGTTTTTCTGAGCAGTCTAGATTGAATCCACTTCAACCAAAATATTTTCTATCAAGATATGGCAAGTTTACTTGTAACTACCACTTGATCCTAAATGAGCAAATAATAGCGCCGATACTGGCGACGTCTGCAATCTGCCCAACCACCATTTCCTCCTCCCCGTTCTGGACTTTGAGAAGATTGCGATCTGCAAGGCCAGCCTCATGCGGTCATGCTCATGCAGCCCATCCAGTACCGCTGGTATGGTCCATTATTAACTTCCATTCTTTGTTGCTACCTCAATCTACTTTGTACTGGATGCTAGACTGATCTAGGCCTAAAGTTTTCTGAAATTCTGAATTCGCTTTGTGTGCAGCTGTATATGTGAGCTAGAGTTGCATTTTTGTGTGCATGTGGGATCCCTAAAAATGCTGAAATACAAGTGTTCGATGGTAAGAAGAGTTTAAAGGAGAGAATGTAGAGTCGTGGATCCTTTTCCAATGTGGTGAGCTTCTGTTAGTGTTCGAAATGTAATTGGGAAAGCTATATCTACTTGGTCCTTTTATTCTTTCTTATTTGTTTGAGCCTAAGATTTCCTTTAGTTACGGCTGGGCGCAATAGCACAAAGTCGCCCATTCACTCCCTCCTCCCCTTCGGGTCTTCCTGTGGTGCAGTCCTGCTTCTCAATGGGGGCGAAAGGCCAGAAGGGTGCGAAGTGGTCGTCTTCAAATGGAAGAGTGAAGGAGGACCCGACGGCGGTCTCCTGCGCCTCCTATCGAGGTGAAAACATGCGGTCATTCTTCCATCTGAAAAACAAATCCCAGCTCTTTCCGTATCGCAGAACCTGCAGATTAGTTGCTCATTTTATTTTTTACTCCTTACTTTTTCCCCAATTTATCCCAATTAATTTGAACAACCTCCCAGTTCATGTCTCTGATGGGTTTCTCTGTTTGTGAATGTCCCTTTCCCATGCTATGTGTACGCAATTCATAGGAACATAATGAAATTGATAGCACATCCTGCTATAAGCATATCATGTCATTGCCGTGCCATGCACATGACTGAAATTGATAGCTACGTATCAGGTCCTGCTGTGAGCATTATGTGTCACAGGTTCGCAGATGGGCACTGAAATTTGTTACAATGATTGTTTCCTGCAGGTAGAGCAGTTGGAGCGACTCACATCTGAAAAAATTCATAATGACCAGTTATTTGCTCCTGCGGCATTTGATAGGTAAGAATGTTGCAAATATGCATACTGATTTTCTTCATGCGTTGTGATAAGGAATTTGATATATATCTTGTGGGACTAGGTCAAACTATGGTCTTGGGAACCCAGAACAACAAACAATATCCAAATATGTTGCAGATTTGTTCAAAGTTAAGAAATCCAGAAACATTGGAACGGAAAATTGTAATGTTAAATGTTCGAGACGCTATGCATTTTCTTGGGTTTAATGGTGCTCAATTGCTCATTTTCTAAATTCGTTCACAGCATCATGTTAGTGTTAATTTTCTTGCAACTATGATATCTTGAAAGCATGATGCTTTAATAATGATGACAATTCTCCTAAGGAGCATCTACCTATTGCAGTACATCTGAATACATCCGGAGAGGCTGTTGCCCGGCACATGACATCGGAGGTGGGGCGGCAAGGATGTGGTCGCCATTGGGTAATCCCAACATCCCCGCTTCTCCTCTTCCGACCTCGACATCACAACCGACCTCAAGGCTCGAGTAGCACCAGCAAAACAGCATTCACTGGCTCATCTGATGCTACCACCTCGGCGTTAACATCCTGCTCAGTCAGTACCCACTCCTCCAATTTTGGTTTGAATAGTGGCATATTGTAATTGGGTCTTTACACTTTCAGTTTCAGAACCACATTATTTAAATGTGCACTTGTTGTTATCAAATACAGTGTTCACAAGAAGATGCACTTCATGTTCAATTTTCTTTCGTATTCTCTTACTAAATTGATAATTCTATACCGAACGAACTCCATTTGAAGTCCCATCCACCCAGGATAAGTCCTTAAGTTTCCATTACTTATTTTTAACGGTAGGCTAAATGTGTCACTCGGGCATTACCAAGTACTGTATCAAAACTTATATGTAGGAAGCCACAGGTTTACTGAAGTTCCTTCCTATCCGTCAAAAATAAAATATGTGAACTGCAAATTAATTGTGGGCAAACTCAATGGACGAGACAGAAGAATGACATGTGTATGGTACACATGTTACATGTGCCATGCTCAAGTTAAATCTGCACCAAGTTTTTGGTTCTGGTAGTGTGCTTATTGAGACATGATGTCCTCAATATTGGCTGGTTCTTCTACACGATTTCAAAGTGAACAACTACTCTTTCTATTTCTCATTGCAACTTCATCAGTTTTAATATTGCTAAATATGTAGTCACAGGTTAGTAATGATACTGTGTGTAATTTGAAGTTACACCTAAGAGGCAAAAAATTATTTCCCCAGATAGTTTTTTTGCGTGTATTGTTAATATCGCCTTGTGATTGTAAATTTATAGGAAAGAAGGAGGCGAATTTATGCGAGTTTGTGTGAATCTTTGTCGGCTAAGTAGTTCATCAGGCTTTCAGCCCATCATCACGGACGATCTCCTTTGTGCTCTATTTTGTCGTCGATGGAGACCAAACCGAAGTTGGAGGTATGCACGCATTAATTGTGATTGAGGTCTTGGGTTTTGCTTCTACTCCCAATTATACTTTTTCTGCGAAACCATGAACTCTTCTTTTACTTAACCTTCTACTTGTTTTCTCTCAGTTCTCAAATGCAGATTTGTGTTTGCTCGGTAGTTGGATTGTTCTTGTGGCAGGTTCATATTTACTTGCCTCGATGCCTACTGCATTCCCATCAAGGTATGGTAATACTTGCTTTAACAAGCACTCTGTTCTCGCCTAAAAGCACATGTGTAATCCAGGTTTAATTGCCATGAATGAATCTCTGGAAAAAGTAGATGTGCAATTTTACTTGGTGCATCTGATTTTTAAAGCAATGCTCATATGATGGCAATCAAAAGTGATGACGACACCTTCAAATTAGTCTGCTAGGATTTATTAGAATCCTTGTGGTTTCTTCAGACAGGAGATGCATGTGGTTTTTTTTCATGAGAAATATGGAACCATGTATTTTGTAAATGTAGCAGAAATAAAATATTTAAGTCTTGCAGGGTTGCGGAGTGGAAGCCCTTCTCGTGGAGAAGCTGGACGGCGCTATATGAGTCGTTGCCTCTCCTGCAGACGGCGTACAAGTGAGGCTGTTTATCCAAGCCGTTGGCGGAGGAATCCTTCGTTTTCGTCAGTGAGGTCTTGAGCATAGGCAGCTTCTCCTCCAGAACAGAGAGCGGTATGTTCAGAAAGTGAAACCATTTGGGAGTTATGAGCAGGCCGTATGTCCAGCTGCAGATGAGGTACACCCTTGTCGATCAGACTTTTGTACTCTGTAGTTTGCACAAGTGATGCAGGCACTCTCTGGCAGCAGGTTCAGGCTCGGCACCGCCTGCGTTATGTCAGATGAAAATGTGAAATATCCTAACTTCTCAACCTGGAGCACTTGGTGATGCCACCACGCCGCCACCGCCTAAAATGGTACAGTTCTCCTCTTTCATTTTTCCCATCAGCGACATGAATCTCATCACTGCAATGTTGCCTAGCTGACCTCTCATCCCTTCCGCGTGTTATAATGGTATGATTATTATTGTTCGATAGATGTATTTGTAGCTTATGCACAATCACATTGGCAATGCGATTCCTCGGGGGCAGGGCCGGAAGGTGTGGTGGTGGGACAGACGACGGAAGAGGAAGCTCATCTTCCAAGCCTAGAAGCAAGGTGTTCAACAGGTTTCCTCATGATATGCAGAGTGACCACCCGTCTTTGAATCCTAAAGGAAATCATTCAAGTGGCCACCCAGGACCAATCTCTGCGAGTCTATTTGTTTTCCAATATGTTAGGTTACAGTGATTTATGAGTATATCTCCAACATGACGTTTCAAAGGATGAAGATGAAATGGGAGAGTTTGAGTGTTGTTTGGTGCGTCTGTTTCTCCATGTTGGTATGCACGTGACATTGAGAGATTCAAAGATGTGGCTTAGAAGAAATGAGAGCAAGATTGTCTCGGAGAAATTGAGAGGAATTGCTCCGTGAGCTGCTTGCTATTGCGCGAATTAAACTACCAACCATTTTGTGTTCGATTAAACAGAGATGAATTAAACAGGACGGATTGCCGTTACTGTCTCATAGAAGATAATAATTCACGATGCACGATGTTGGTTATATTAGATAGATTGTTGCTTTATATACATATGGCATTGAAATATACTATACTTTTTCTAATTGCAAATCTACCCAACATAAATTTGACCAGTTTTGAAATAATATATTAACATGAGTGTGCACATATTTCTCATATATTGTGTTCGACACGTGTTGTGAGGAAAAAGTAATTTAAGGGTCGTGGCAACGCACGGGCATTCCACTAGTCTCTACTATATTAAATAGCTAGAGGTGGTGATATGGTTGGTACGTCATCTGGCCACCGTCCCGTTCGAAAAGAAATGGACCGCGTCCCACGCCCTGTCTTGCATCGTCCAAAGAAAACTAGCAAATAATTTTTTCTGAAAGGAACCGCTTAATAGCACGTTCTTGGCAAACCCTGCCCACAACTCCACGCTGCCTCCCCAATTCGCCGCTCCGTCCATCAACTCCCTCCGATGACAACCAGAGTACCAGACGCTCCACACCTTGACCTCGGGCGATGTCGTCGTCCCCCACCTCGAAGCCATGGACGGCACCGGCCCTGCCCCTGCCCCGCTGGCATGCATGTCCCCGTCGCCGGCCCTGCCCCGCTGGCCTGGATGCCCCAGGCCGCCGGTCCGTGCCCTGCTGGCCTGGACGCCCCCGCCGCCACCTCGCTGGGGCGTACACCAAGGCGGCGCCCCCAACTCGTGGCCTGGTCGCCTCCGCCAATAGCACAGCCTGGACGCAGCCGCCGCTGTTCCTCGATGTGACGCCGACATGCTCCGTGCGAGGACATCTTTGGCACGAAGCTCCCCCATCGCCGCACCAGTCTCCTCGCGCGTACACCAAGTCAAGCACGAAAATCTTAAATCGATCTCTCAACAACTCACAGCGTCGTCAAGCAGTACCTAAGGTGAATCTATATGTCGAGTATTTCTTTAACTGGGTCTATATAGGGTTTCAAATCAGTTGTTACTTGAGAACTGTTGTTCATCAGATCCTGAGCAATGCCTCCCTACCCCGCATTCTGCCCTTGCATTAGGCCTCTCCTCCTCTACCTTATTCCTGCAATGGTTGATCGATCTCAAACCAGAATTTTGAACTTGTTTCCACATTATTTTGCAAACCAGACTTCATCGCTGCCACAGGAAGCAAGAAGAAACGGAGAGATGAAAGAGATACAAAACATCCTCGCTGATAAGTCTTGCATGGTTGTTGATCCATGCTTTTTTTTCCCGAGGAACCATCAGGAAAGTTGCTGCAGCCTGCAAGATAATCTAATTAATCAGGTTGGTTTATTGTGTCCTTAATCACCTCAGTTATGTTTGTAGATTATTTTCTTTTGATTTTCACATATATGTTTTTCTTAGAGTTGAACCAGTACATCCATTGTTGATATGTGTGCTAGCCAGGTTTTGCAATTGTAGAATCAAATGCATAGGCGTTCTTGGTTGATATAAAAAAATCTATTTTCTCCTAATGAATATAATACTATGCTCAAATCTGTAAGTGTATGAGTCTGCTCTTCCAAATAAAATGCGTAAGCATGATTGATCAATTCTGCCATGGCAGTCAGATAATAGCATGCTCTCGTATCTGTTGTCAGACTATTTTTTTTTTGTAAATGATTCGTCTTTAGATCATTACTATAGCATGAATTTTATGTAGAAAACATCTGCTATATGTTAGGTGATCAATATGAAATTGGTCTATTTTGAATGCCACATACACACGAGTTCTTTCGTGTTCTACTTTTTCAGGTTCCTAATTTTCTATCGTTATTTGTAGGTCCTACTGCTAAGAAGCAATGGTCAACTCCTAAGGAAAAAAATCATCAGTGAAGAAGGAAGGTAAAATACTGTACAAAATCAAGTCTGCTGTTACTTGTAGCATCTTATAGTACAAGCTTTAGTGTGACCGTGTGAGAATATATCATCCAAGTTTCTAAAATTGGCGTATACGATATATTTATAGGCAATTCCCAGCAAACTAGATCATGCAAACAGTCATTTTTCTTCGATGACATAGTACGTGTGATTTTACGAAAAAAAAATAACTCTTTTTGTTCTGTGTTTTTCTGAGCAGTCTAGATTGAATCCACTTCAACCAAAATATTTTCTATCAAGATATGGCAAGTTTACTTGTAACTACCACTTGATCCTAAATGAGCAAATAATAGCGCCGATACTGGCGACGTCTGCAATCTGCCCAACCACCATGTCCTCCTCCCCGTTCTGGACTTTGAGAAGATTGCGATCTGCAAGGCCAGCCTCATGCGGTCATACTCATGCAGCCCATCCAGTACCGCTGGTATGGTCCATTATTAACTTCCATTCTTTGCTGCTACCTCAATCTACTTTGTACTGGATGCTAGACTGATCTAGGCCTAAAGTTTTCTGAAATTCTGAATTCGCTTTGTGTGCAGCTGTATATGTGAGCTAGAGTTGCATTTTTGTGTGCATGTGGGATCCCTAAAAATGCTGAAATACAAGTGTTCGATGGTAAGAAGAGTTTAAAGGAGAGAATGTAGAGTCGTGGATCCTTTTCCAATGTGGTGAGCTTCTGTTAGTGTTCGAAATATAATTGGGAAAGCTATATCTACTTGGTCCTTTTATTCTTTCTTATTTGTTTGAGCCTAAGATTTCCTTTAGTTACGGCTGGGCGCAATAGCACAAAGTCGCCCATTCACTCCCTCCTCCCCTTCGGGTCTTCCTGTGGTGCAGTCCTGCTTCTCAATGGGGGCGAAAGGCCAGAAGGGTGCGAAGTGGTCGTCTTCAAACGGAAGAGTGAAGGAGGACCCGACGGCGATCTCCTGCGCCTCCTATCGAGGTGAAAACATGCGGTCATTCTACCATCTGAAAAACAAATCCCAGCTCTTTCCGTATCGCAGAACCTGCAGATTAGTTGCTCATTTTATTTTTTACTCCTTACTTTTTCCCCAATTTATCCCAATTAATTTGAACAACCTCCCAGTTCATGTCTCTGATGGGTTTCTCTGTTTGTGAATGTCCCTTTCCCATGCTATGTGTACGCAATTCATAGGAACATAATGAAATTGATAGCACATCCTGCTATAAGCATATCATGTCATTGCCGTGCCATGCACATGACTGAAATTGATAGCTACGTATCAGGTCCTGCTGTGAGCATTATGTGTCACAGGTTCGCAGATGGGCACTGAAATTTGTTACAATGATTGTTTCCTGCAGGTAGAGCAGTTGGAGCGACTCACATCTGAAAAAATTTATAATGACCAGTTATTTGCTCCTGCGGCATTTGATAGGTAAGAATGTTGCAAATATGCATACTGATTTTCTTCATGCGTTGTGATAAGGAATTTGATATATATCTTGTGGGACTAGGTCAAACTATGGTCTTGGGAACCCAGAACAACAAACAATATCCAAATATGTTGCAGATTTGTTCAAAGTTAAGAAATCCAGAAACATTGGAACGGAAAATTGTAATGTTAAATGTTCGAGACGCTATGCATTTTCTTGGGTTTAATGGTGCTCAATTGCTCATTTTCTGCATTCGTTCACAACATCATGTTAGTGTTAATTTTCTTGCAACTATGATATCTTGAAAGCATGATGCTTTAATAATGATGACAATTCTCCTAAGGAGCATCTACCTATTGCAGTACATCTGAATACATCCGGAGAGGCTGTTGCCCGGCACATGACATCGGAGGTGGGGCGGCAAGGATGTGGTCGCCACTGGGTAATCCCAACATCCCCGCTTCTCCTCTTCCGACCTCGACATCACAACCGACCTCAAGGCTCGAGTAGCACCAGCAAAACAGCATTCACTGGCTCATCTGATGCTACCACCTCGGCGTTAACGTCCTGCTCAGTCTGTACCCACTCCTCCAATTTTGGTATGAATAGTGGCATATTGTAATTGGGTCTTTACACTTTCAGTTTCAGAACCACATTATTTAAAGGTGCACTTGTTGTTATCAAATACAGTGTTCACAAGAAGATGCACTTCAGGTTCAATTTTCTTTCGTATTCTCTTACTAAATTGATAATTCTATACCGAACGAACTCAATTTGAAGTCCCATCCACCCAGGATAAGTCCTTAAGTTTCCATTACTTATTTTTAACGGTAGGCTAAATGTGTCACTCGGGCATTACCAAGTACTGTATCAAACCTTATATGTAGGAAGCCACAGGTTTACTGAAGTTCCTTCCTATCCGTCAAAAATAAAATATGTGAACTGCAAATTAATTGTGGGCAAACTCAATGGACGAGACAGAAGAATGACATGTGTATGGTACACATGTTACATGTGCCATGCTCAAGTTAAATCTGCACCAAGTTTTTGGTTCTGGTAGTGTGCTTATTGAGACATGATGTCCTCAATATTGGCTGGTTCTTCTACACGATTTCAAAGTGAACAACTACTCTTTCTATTTCTCATTGCAACTTCATCAGTTTTAATGTTGCTAAATATGTAGTCACAGGTTAGTAATGATACTGTGTGTAATTTGAAGTTACACCTAAGAGGCAAAAAATAATTTCCCCAGATAATTTTTTTGCGTGTATTGTTAATATCGCCTTGTGATTGTAAATTTATAGGAAAGAAGGAGGCAAATTTATGCGAGTTTGTGTGAATCTTTGTCGGCTAAGTAGTTCATCAGGCTTTCAGCCCATCATCACGGACGATCTCCTTTGTGCTCTATTTTGTCGTCGATGGAGACCAAACCGAAGTTGGAGGTATGCACGCATTAATTGTGATTGAGGTCTTGGGTTTTGCTTCTACTCCCAATTATACTTTTTCTGCGAAACCATGAACTCTTCTTTTACTTAACCTTCTACTTGTTTTCTCTCAGTTCTCAAATGCAGATTTGTGTTTGCTCGGTAGTTGGATTGTTCTTGTGGCAGGTTCATATTTACTTGCCTCGATGCCTACTGCATTCCCATCAAGGTATGGTAATACTTGCTTTAACAAGCACTCTGTTCTCGCCTAAAAGCACATGTGTAATCCAGGTTTAATTGCCATGAATGAATCTCTGGAAAAAGTAGATGTGCAATTTTACTTGGTGCATCTGATTTTTAAAGCAATGCTCATATGATGGCAATCAAAAGTGATGACGACACCTTCAAATTAGTCTGCTAGGATTTATTAGAATCCTTGTGGTTTCTTCAGACAGGAGATGCATGTGGTTTTTTTTCATGAGAAATATGGAACCATGTATTTTGTAAATGTAGCAGAAATAAAAATATTTAAGTCTTGTAGGGTTGTGGAGTGGAAGCCCTTCTCGTGGAGAAGCTGGACGGCGCTATATGAGTCGTTGCCTCTCCTGCAGACGGCGTACAAGTGAGGCTGTTTATCCAAACCGTTGGCGGAGGAATCCTTCGTTTTCGTCAGTGAGGTCTTGAGCATAGGCAGCTTCTCCTCCAGAACAGAGAGCGGTATGTTCAGAAAGTGAAACCATTTGGGAGTTATGAGCAGGCCGTATGTCCAGCTGCAGATGAGGTACACCCTTGTCGATTAGACTTTTGTATTCTGTAGTTTGCACAAGTGATGCAGGCACTCTCTGGCAGCAGGTTCAGGCTCGGCACCGCCTGCGTTATGTCAGATGAAAATGTGAAATATCCTAACTTCTCAACCTGGAGCACTTGGTGATGCCACCACGCCGCCACCGCCTAAAACGGTACAGTTCTCCTCTTTCATTTTTCCCATCAGCGACATGAATCTCATCACTGCAATGTTGCCTAGCTGACCTCTCATCCCTTCCGCGTGTTATAATGGTATGATTATTATTGTTCGATAGATGTATTTGTAGCTTATGCACAATCACATTGGCAATGCGATTCCTCGGGGGCAGGGCCGGAAGGTGTGGTGGTGGGACAGACGACGGAAGAGGAAGCTCATCTTCCAAGCCTAGAAGCAAGGTGTTCAACAGGTTTCCTCATGATATGCAGAGTGACCACCCGTCTTTGAATCCTAAAGGAAATCATTCAAGTGGCCACCCAGGACCAATCTCTGCGAGTCTATTTGTTTTCCAATATGTTAGGTTACAGTGATTTATGAGTATATCTCCAACATGACGTTTCAAAGGATGAAGATGAAATGGGAGAGTTTGAGTGTTGTTTGGTGCGTCTGTTTCTCCATGTTGGTATGCACGTGACATTGAGAGATTCAAAGATGTGGCTTAGAAGAAATGAGAGCAAGATTGTCTCGGAGAAATTGAGAGGAATTGCTCCGTGAGCTGCTTGCTATTGCGCGAATTAAACTACCAACCATTTTGTGTTCGATTAAACAGAGATGAATTAAACAGGACGGATTGCCGTTACTGTCTCATAGAAGATAATAATTCACGATGCACGATGTTGGTTATATTAGATAGATTGTAGATTTATATACATATGGCATTGAAATATACTATACTTTTTCTAATTGCAAATCTACCCAACATAAATTTGACCAGTTTTGAAATAATATATTAACATGAGTGTGCACATATTTCTCATATATTGTGTTCGACACGTGTTGTGAGGAAAAAGTAATTTAAGGGTCGTGGCAACGCACGGGCATTCCACTAGTCTCTACTATATTAAATGGCTAGAGGTGGTGATATGGTTGGTACGTCATCTGGCCACCGTCCCGTTCGAAAAGAAATGGACCGCGTCCCACGCCCTGTCTTGCATCGTCCAAAGAAAACTAGCAAATAATTTTTTCTGAAAGGAACCGCTTAATAGCACGTTCTTGGCAAACCCTGCCCACAACTCCACGCTGCCTCCCCAATTCGCCGCTCCGTCCATCAACTCCCTCCGATGACAACCAGAGTACCAGACGCTCCACACCTTGACCTCGGGCGATGTCGTCGTCCCCCACCTTGAAGCCATGGACGGCACCGGCCCTGCCCCTGCCCCGCTGGCATGCATGTCCCCGTCGCCGGCCCTGCCCCGCTGGCCTGGATGCCCCAGGCCGCCGGTCCGTGCCCTGCTGGCCTGGACGCCCCCGCTGCCACCTCGCTGGGGCGTACACCAAGGCGGCGCCCCCAACTCGTGGCCTGGTCGCCTCCGCCAATAGCACAGCCTGGACGCAGCCGCCGCTGTTCCTCGATGTGACGCCGACATGCTCCGTGCGAGGACATCTTTGGCACGAAGCTCCCCCATCGCCGCACCAGTCTCCTCGCGCGTACACCAAGTCAAGCACGAAAATCTTAAATCGATCTCTCAACAACTCACAGCGTCGTCAAGCAGTACCTAAGGTGAATCTATATGTCGAGTATTTCTTTAACTGGGTCTATATAGGGTTTCAAATCAGTTGTTGCTTGAGAACTGTTGTTCATCAGATCCTGAGCAATGCCTCCCTACCCCGCATTCTGCCCTTGCATTAGGCCTCTCCTCCTCTACCTTATTCCTGCAATGGTTGATCGATCTCAAACCAGAATTTTGAACTTGTTTCCACATTATTTTGCAAACCAGACTTCATCGCTGCCACAGGAAGCAAGAAGAAACGGAGAGATGAAAGAGATACAAAACATCCTCGCTGATAAGTCTTGCATGGTTGTTGATCCATGCTTTTTTTTCCCGAGGAACCATCAGGAAAGTTGCTGCAGCCTGCAAGATAATCTAATTAATCAGGTTGGTTTATTGTGTCCTTAATCACCTCAGTTATGTTTGTAGATTATTTTCTTTTGATTTTCACATATATGTTTTTCTTAGAGTTGAACCAGTACATCCATTGTTGATATGTGTGCTAGCCAGGTTTTGCAATTGTAGAATCAAATGCATAGGCGTTCTTGGTTGATATAAAAAAATCTATTTTCTCCTAATGAATATAATACTATGCTCAAATCTGTAAGTGTATGAGTCTGCTCTTCCAAATAAAATGCGTAAGCATGATTGATCAATTCTGCCATGGCAGTCAGATAATAGCATGCTCTCGTATCTGTTGTCAGACTATTTTTTTTTTGTAAATGATTCGTCTTTAGATCATTACTATAGCATGAATTTTATGTAGAAAACATCTGCTATATGTTAGGTGATCAATATGAAATTGGTCTATTTTGAATGCCACATACACACGAGTTCTTTCGTGTTCTACTTTTTCAGGTTCCTAATTTTCTATCGTTATTTGTAGGTCCTACTGCTAAGAAGCAATGGTCAACTCCTAAGGAAAAAAATCATCAGTGAAGAAGGAAGGTAAAATACTGTACAAAATCAAGTCTGCTGTTACTTGTAGCATCTTATAGTACAAGCTTTAGTGTGACCGTGTGAGAATATATCATCCAAGTTTCTAAAATTGGCGTATACGATATATTTATAGGCAATTCCCAGCAAACTAGATCATGCAAACAGTCATTTTTCTTCGATGACATAGTACGTGTGATTTTACGAAAAAAAAATAACTCTTTTTGTTCTGTGTTTTTCTGAGCAGTCTAGATTGAATCCACTTCAACCAAAATATTTTCTATCAAGATATGGCAAGTTTACTTGTAACTACCACTTGATCCTAAATGAGCAAATAATAGCGCCGATACTGGCGACGTCTGCAATCTGCCCAACCACCATGTCCTCCTCCCCGTTCTGGACTTTGAGAAGATTGCGATCTGCAAGGCCAGCCTCATGCGGTCATACTCATGCAGCCCATCCAGTACCGCTGGTATGGTCCATTATTAACTTCCATTCTTTGCTGCTACCTCAATCTACTTTGTACTGGATGCTAGACTGATCTAGGCCTAAAGTTTTCTGAAATTCTGAATTCGCTTTGTGTGCAGCTGTATATGTGAGCTAGAGTTGCATTTTTGTGTGCATGTGGGATCCCTAAAAATGCTGAAATACAAGTGTTCGATGGTAAGAAGAGTTTAAAGGAGAGAATGTAGAGTCGTGGATCCTTTTCCAATGTGGTGAGCTTCTGTTAGTGTTCGAAATATAATTGGGAAAGATATATCTACTTGGTCCTTTTATTCTTTCTTATTTGTTTGAGCCTAAGATTTCCTTTAGTTACGGCTGGGCGCAATAGCACAAAGTCGCCCATTCACTCCCTCCTCCCCTTCGGGTCTTCCTGTGGTGCAGTCCTGCTTCTCAATGGGGGCGAAAGGCCAGAAGGGTGCGAAGTGGTCGTCTTCAAACGGAAGAGTGAAGGAGGACCCGACGGCGATCTCCTGCGCCTCCTATCGAGGTGAAAACATGCGGTCATTCTTCCATCTGAAAAACAAATCCCAGCCTTTCCGTATCGCAGAACCTGCAGATTAGTTGCTCATTTTATTTTTTACTCCTTACTTTTTCCCCAATTTATCCCAATTAATTTGAACAACCTCCCAGTTCATGTCTCTGATGGGTTTCTCTGTTTGTGAATGTCCCTTTCCCATGCTATGTGTACGCAATTCATAGGAACATAATGAAATTGATAGCACATCCTGCTATAAGCATATCATGTCATTGCCGTGCCATGCACATGACTGAAATTGATAGCTACGTATCAGGTCCTGCTGTGAGCATTATGTGTCACAGGTTCGCAGATGGGCACTGAAATTTGTTACAATGATTGTTTCCTGCAGGTAGAGCAGTTGGAGCGACTCACATCTGAAAAAATTGATAATGACCAGTTATTTGCTCCTGCGGCATTTGATAGGTAAGAATGTTGCAAATATGCATACTGATTTTCTTCATGCGTTGTGATAAGGAATTTGATATATATCTTGTGGGACTAGGTCAAACTATGGTCTTGGGAACCCAGAACAACAAACAATATCCAAATATGTTGCAGATTTGTTCAAAGTTAAGAAATCCAGAAACATTGGAACGGAAAATTGTAATGTTAAATGTTCGAGACGCTATGCATTTTCTTGGGTTTAATGGTGCTCAATTGCTCATTTTCTGCATTCGTTCACAGCATCATGTTAGTGTTAATTTTCTTGTAACTATGATATCTTGAAAGCATGATGCTTTAATAATGATGACAATTCTCCTAAGGAGCATCTACCTATTGCAGTACATCTGAATACATCCGGAGAGGCTGTTGCCCGGCACATGACATCGGAGGTGGGGTGGCAAGGATGTGGTCGCCACTGGGTAATCCCAACATCCCCGCTTCTCCTCTTCCGACCTCGACATCACAACCGACCTCAAGGCTCTAGTAGCACCAGCAAAACAGCATTCACTGGCTCATCTGATGCTACCACCTCGGCGTTAACGTCCTGCTCAGTCAGTACCCACTCCTCCAATTTTGGTATGAATAGTGGCATATTGTAATTGGGTCTTTACACTTTCAGTTTCAGAACCACATTATTTAAAGGTGCACTTGTTGTTATCAAATACAGTGTTCACAAGAAGATGCACTTCAGGTTCAATTTTCTTTCGTATTCTCTTACTAAATTGATAATTCTATACCGAACGAACTCAATTTGAAGTCCCATCCACCCAGGATAAGTCCTTAAGTTTCCATTACTTATTTTTAACGGTAGGCTAAATGTGTCACTCGGGCATTACCAAGTACTGTATCAAACCTTATATGTAGGAAGCCACAGGTTTACTGAAGTTCCTTCCTATCCGTCAAAAATAAAATATGTGAACTGCAAATTAATTGTGGGCAAACTCAATGGACGAGACAGAAAAATGGCATGTGTATGGTACACATGTTACATGTGCCATGCTCAAGTTAAATCTGCACCAAGTTTTTGGTTCTGGTAGTGTGCTTATTGAGACATGATGTCCTCAATATTGGCTGGTTCTTCTACACGATTTCAAAGTGAACAACTACTCTTTCTATTTCTCATTGCAACTTCATCAGTTTTAATGTTGCTAAATATGTAGTCACAGGTTAGTAATGATACTGTGTGTAATTTGAAGTTACACCTAAGAGGCAAAAAATAATTTCCCCAGATAGTTTTTTTGCGTGTATTGTTAATATCGCCTTGTGATTGTAAATTTATAGGAAAGAAGGAGGCAAATTTATACGAGTTTGTGTGAATCTTTGTCGGCTAAGTAGTTCATCAGGCTTTCAGCCCATCATCACGGACGATCTCCTTTGTGCTCTATTTTGTCGCCGATGGAGACCAAACCGAAGTTGGAGGTATGCACGCATTAATTGTGATTGAGGTCTTGGGTTTTGCTTCTACTCCCAATTATACTTTTTCTGCGAAACCATGAACTCTTATTTTACTTAACCTTCTACTTGTTTTCTCTCAGTTCTCAAATGCAGATTTGTGTTTGCTCGGTAGTTGGATTGTTCTTGTGGCAGGTTCATATTTACTTTCCTCGATGCCTACTGCATTCCCATCAAGGTATGGTAATACTTGCTTTAACAAGCACTCTGTTCTCGCCTAAAAGCACATGTGTAATCCAGGTTTAATTGCCATGAATGAATCTCTGGAAAAAGTAGATGTGCAATTTTACTTGATGCATCTGATTTTTAAAGCAATGCTCACATGATGGCAATCAAAAGTGATGACGACACCTTCAAATTAGTCTGCTAGGATTTATTAGAATCCTTGTGGTTTCTTCAGACAGGAGATGCATGTGGTTTTTTTTCATGAGAAATATGGAACCATGTATTTTGTAAATGTAGCAGAAATAAAATATTTAAGTCTTGCAGGGTTGCGGAGTGGAAGCCCTTCTCGTGGAGAAGCTGGACGGCGCTATATGAGTCGTTGCCTCTCCTGCAGACGGCGTACAAGTGAGGCTGTTTATCCAAGCCGTTGGCGGAGGAATCCTTCGTTTTCGTCAGTGAGGTCTTGAGCATAGGCAGCTTCTCCTCCAGAACAGAGAGCGGTATGTTCAGAAAGTGAAACCATTTGGGAGTTATGAGCAGGCCGTATGTCCAGCTGCAGATGAGGTACACCCTTGTCGATCAGACTTTTGTACTCTGTAGTTTGCACAAGTGATGCAGGCACTCTCTGGCAGCAGGTTCAGGATCGGCACCGCCTGCGTTATGTCAGATGAAAATGTGAAATATCCTAACTTCTCAACCTGGAGCACTTGGTGATGCCACCACGCCGCCACCGCCTAAAACGGTACAGTTCTCCTCTTTCATTTTTCCCATCAGCGACATGAATCTCATCACTGCAATGTTGCCTAGCTGACCTCTCATCCCTTCCGCGTGTTATAATGGTATGATTATTATTGTTCGATAGATGTATTTGTAGCTTATGCACAATCACATTGGCAATGCGATTCCTCGGGGGCAGGGCCGGAAGGTGTGGTGGTGGGACAGACGACGGAAGAGGAAGCTCATCTTCCAAACCTAGAAGCAAGGTGTTCAACAGGTTTCCTCATGATATGCAGAGTGACCACCCGTCTTTGAATCCTAAAGGAAATCATTCAAGTGGCCACCCAGGACCAATCTCTGCGAGTCTATTTGTTTTCCAATATGTTAGGTTACAGTGATTTATGAGTATATCTCCAACATGACGTTTCAAAGGATGAAGATGAAATGGGAGAGTTTGAGTGCTGTTTGGTGCGTCTGTTTCTCCATGTTGGTATGCACGTGACATTGAGAGATTCAAAGATGTGTCTTAGAAGAAATGAGAGCAAGATTGTCTCGGAGAAATTGAGAGGAATTGCTCCGTGAGCTGCTTGCTATTGCACGAATTAAACTACCAACCATTTTGTGTTCGATTAAACAGAGATGAATTAAACAGGAAGGATTGCCGTTACTGTCTCATAGAAGATAATAATTCACGATGCACTATGTTGGTTATATTAGATAGATTGTTGCTTTATATACATATGGCATTGAAATATACTATACTTTTTCTAATTGCAAATCTACCCAACATAAATTTGACCAGTTTTGAAATAATATATTAACATGAGTGTGCACATATTTCTCATATATTGTGTTCGACACGTGTTGTGAGGAAAAAGTAATTTAAGGGTCGTGGCAACGCACGGGCATTCCACTAGTTGGGATAAATTATGATAAATTTGTATTTTTCAATTTCCAATTGGGATAAAATTGTTCGAACTACTACCTCCATCTCAAAAAAAGCTTCTTCACGTTCTTGATGTGTCCATGTACATCCGTATGTATGATTTGAATTCTATCCCAACTTGATTGAGAAGATATTGATATGTATTTGATCCGGAGGCTGGTACATGCTTTCACTTTTGGGATCCCTTCACTTTTATAAAATGTTCATGCATGCTAAAATTATCGTGCGCATTACTTAGCACAACTAGGAAATTGTACGCCAAAATACAGTGCTTAGAGCCACAACAAAATACAGTGGTTAGAGACATCTACTGAATAACAATTCTATACTAAATCGTCTACCAGAACCACATAACTGCTAGGACAGGGATGACACCTAATAAAACTGCCCAGATGAATCTACTTTTCTCCTCTCCCATCACTTTAAGTTCATGTTCTAGATTTTCTACCACTTGATCAAATACGGCAAGATCTGTCTCAACTCTCAACTTCTCCTTGCGAATAAGCTCTGAATTCTTCTTTTCTTCCTCCACAGTACGCTTCAGCTCGAATATAATCAGGTTTTTACGGGCCAATTCATCACCTAAATTGGCCACCTTCTCCTCCAAATCCATCCTCTGGCTACACCACTGGGTTGATTCATCTTGGTATGCAATGTACCATGGATCATCGGCTTGCCTGGCTAACTGTAACAATAATGGAAAAAAGAACAACTGAAATCACTCCAACAGGCCATGGCGGCACTTCAAATTCAACGGTAGTACAGAGAGCTGAAGCTAGATACCTGCACTTCCGACGAGGTAGGAGAAGTAGAACGTGGCCACGACATGATCGAATCCCCACCCTCGCCGGTGTACCCGCTACGACCAGACATTGAGGACTATTTCGTACCTGCAAACTCCAATAAATTACGAGAACCAAATCGATTAGGGGGCGGGGGAGGCAGAAGCGGAGGTCTTACCAAGCTATACTACCAATTGGTGCGCGGAAAAAATCCCGGTCGTCGTGGGCGGCGGATCTTCTTGCGGCGGACTTTCCTGCGGTGGGTACAATGCGTGCGGACGAAACAAGTGCTGGAGCCGTGGTTGACGTGCAGCGCCGCAGTCCGTCCGACGCCGCCGGGGGACAGAGCCGGCGGCGCGACGAGGCGTCGGCGATGGCTGCTCCGTCCGACGGTGGGGAAGGATCTGCCAGCGGTTCTCCGGTCTAGCTTAAGAATAATTAATTAGTGAACTTGTTGCTTCTCTCTATGATATTCTCTAAAGACATATATCAGAGCGGCAATATATGTCTTTCCCTGAAAAATAGACGACCCCACTGGTCATTGGCTGCGGAGGCCCCACAGAGCGGCAATATATGATTTTCTCCAAATAAATAGATGACCCCACTGGTCATTGGCTGCGGCAGCCCCACAGAGCGGCAATATATGTCTTTTCCTGAAAAATATACGACCCCACTGGTCATTGGCTGCGGAGGCCCCACAGAGCGGCAATATATGATTTTCTCTAAATAAATAGACGATCCCACTGGTCATTGGCTGCGACAGCCCCACAGAGCGGCAATATATGTCTTTTCCTGAAAAATATACGACCCCACTGGTCATTGGCTGCAGAGGCCCCACAGAGCGGCAATATATGATTTTCTCTAAATAAATAGACGACCCTACTGGTCATTGGCTGCGGCAGCCCACAGAGCGGAAATATATGTCTTTTCCTGAAAAATATACGACCCCACTGGTCATTGGCTGCGGCAGCCCTATAGAGCGGCCCCATTTGTCATTGGCAGCACCGCGTATAAAATCATGAAATAAAACGGCCCACACGTCAGCGATAGATGGATGGCTGCTCCGACGTGTCTCCTGAACCTACCCGTCAGCACGAGACGGTCAGGGAGGAGCTGCCCCTGTGCGGCCCCACCCGGTCAGACAAACGGTCAAGGCCTCTGACCTGACGGCTACCGGCTGTTCCAGCACTTGTGCGTGTTTCAAACTAGAGGAGCGGAAAACTAAGGAAAAACTAAGGGACTGGGGAAAACAGAGTACAACTAACGAACCAGGGGCACGAAAATAGAAATCCCAATTTAGAAAGGATGGGTCCATGCAAAAGAATGGAGGAAGAAAGAAAAAGAAGTGTGGTGTGGTGGTGATGATTCCACCCTAAGAGGTGGTGTCAAATATAAAGGAGGGGAGATGGGGAGTTGACGTGGGCATTACCCTTCGGGTAACTACTATTGTATTACCCCTTGCGGCCCAATCGGAGGCCCATGAAGACACCCGAAGGCTAGGTGGGCCATAGCGTCGGTTCACAAGGTGGATTCTTGAAGAGCAAGGCAAGAAGACGAAGAATAAAAGGAAAGTTTAGAACTAGGAATCTTTGTAACCTAGTCGTATCCGGACAGATCTCTCGAGATCTGGCTCCAAATATAAGGGCCAGGAGAGGGGCTGCCGAGGACACACGCAATCTTAGCAACCATAAACACCATAGTCTAGAGCTAGGTCCCTGCAGAACTTAGACTCTCGACGAGATCATAGTCGAAACCTTCGGCACCCCATTGTAACTCGAGATTTTCATAATCAAGATCAGACAGGCAGGACGTAAGGGTTTTACCTCATCGAGGGCCCCAAACCTAGGTAAATCGCTCTCCTCGCTTGTTTGATAACCGATGTCTCGTGTCAGCCTACAGGATTCCATCAACCCTAAGCCCCATATGGAGGGCATTGCCGAGGAGTACCCTCGACAATTGGCGCCGTCTGTGGGAACCCTGTTGGAACAAGATTCGTAATCGGCAGATCCGGCCATGTCGTCGGCAGCATCATCAACACCGCCGGCATCACCAAGCTCGGGGAGCCCGATTCGATTCGGCTCCTATGAGTTCACCCCGCACAACGATTCATCTCGCTCGACTTTCTCGGGTTTGCAAGAAAATCTGGGCATGACGATCGGAAGCGTCCACTGCAATGTCAACGCAGAAGGAGTTCTTTTGCTGCTGGAGCCGTTCGTCCCCAGATCGGCAAGGAAATCGTCCCCATCGGCAGCAGGGTCGATCATGTCATCATCGATTGATCTTTCAGCCGACTTAACGGATTCGATGAGTTCGTCCCCACCATCGACGCCTCGGTCGGTATCGTTAATGTCGACTGGACCCGATGACTCTGGGTCGTCAGATATGACCTCATACTACTGCTTGAACTGCGACACCAAGCACGGATTGGGATCGAGTGACACCCCATTCATCTGCAGCACCCGATACTCGTCGGGAGAGGAAAGCATCAAAAGCGCCGCCAAGATGACCACCTGGAAAACGGCCCATCATCAAATCTATGCCACAAACATGGCAAACGGAGGAGAAGAAGGAGATCGAACCCCCCGCTCTAGCAGACGATGTAACTTTGAAAACAATGCTAGCAACAACGACAGCGATTACACCATCGCGGAGGAAGAATGGGTAGCAGCTCGGGCGGCTATATTTAACAACACGCCACTGATGGCGTGTAACTCACACGTTCGTTGGGAACCCCAAGAGGAAGGTATGATGCGCACAGCAGCAAGTTTTCCCTCAGAAAGAAACCAAGGTTTATCGAACCAGGAGGAGCCAAGAAGCACGTTGAAGGTTGATGGCGGCGGGATGTAGTGCGGCGCAACACCAGAGATTCCGGCGCCAACGTGGAACCTGCACAACACAACCAAGATACTTTGCCCCAACGAAACAGTGAGGTTGTCAATCTCACCGGCTTGCTGTAACAAAGAGTTAGCCGTATTGTGTGGAAGATGATTGTTTGCAGAAAACAGTAGAACGATTGCGAGAGATTGTATTTCAAGAAAGAGAATTGGACCGGGGTCCACAGTTCACTAGAGGTGTCTCTCCCATAAGACGAACAGCATGTTGGGTGAACAAATTACAGTTGGGCAATTGACAAATAAAGAGAGCATGACCATGCACATACATATCATGATGAGTATAGTGAGATTTAATTGGGCATTACGACAAAGTACATAGACCGCCATCCAACTGCATCTATGCCTAAAAAGTCCACCTTCAGGTTATCATCCGAACCCCTTCCAGTATTAAGTTGCTAACAACAGACAATTGCATTAAGTATTGCGCGTAATGTAACTAGTGACTACATCCTTGAACATAGCACTAATGTTTTATCCCTAGTGGCAACAGCACATCCATAACCTTAGTGGTTCTTGTCACTCCTCCAGATTCACAGAGGCATGAACCCACTATCGAGCATAAATACTCCCTCTTGGAGTTACTAGCATCAACTTGGCCAGAGCATCTACTAATAACGGAGAGCATGCAAGATCATAAACAACACATAAGCAAAGCTTTGATAATCAACATAACAAGTATTCTCTATTCATCGGATCCCAACAAACGCAACATATAGAATTACAGATAGATGATCTTGATCATGTTAGGCAGCTCACAAGATCCGACAATGATAGCACAATGGGGAGAAGACAACCATCTAGCTACTGCTATGGACCCATAGTCCAGGGGTAGACTACTCACACATCACACCGGAGGCGACCATGGCGGCGTAGAGTCCTCCGGGAGATGATTCCCCTCTCCGGCAGGGTGCCGGAGGCGATCTCCTGGATCCCCCGAGATGGGATCGGCGGCGGCGGCGTCTCTGGAAGGTTTTCCGTATCGTGGTTCTCGGTACTGGGGTTTTCGTCACGGAGACTTTTTATAGGCGAAAGGGCAGGTCAAGAGGCGGCACGGGGGCCCCACACTACAGGCCGGCGCGGCCAAGGGGGGGGCCGCGCCGCCCTATAGTGTGGCCCCTCCGTGGCCCCTCTTCGTCTCTCCTTCGGACTTCTGGAAGCTTCGGGAGCAAATAGGCCCCTGGGCTTTGATTTCGTCCAATTCCGTGTTTATTTCCGTCCTAGGATTGCTGAAACCCAACACAGCAGTAAAACAAAGAATCGGCACTTCGGCATCTTGTTAATAGGTTAGTTCCAGAAAATGCACGAATATGACATAAAGTGTGCATAAAACATGTAGATAACATCAATAATGTGGCATGGAACATAAGAAATTATCGATACGTCGGAGACGTATCAGCATCCCCAAGCTTAGTTCTGCTCGTCCCGAGCAGGTAAAACGATAACACAGATAATTTCTGGAGTGACATGCCATCATAATCTTGATCATACTATTTGTAAAGCATATGTAGTGAATGCAGCGATCAAAACAATGTATATGACATGAGTAAACAAGTGAATCATAAAGCAAAGACTTTTCATGAATAGCACTTCAAGACAAGCATCAATAAGTCTTGCATAAGAGTTAACTCATAAAGCAATAATTCAAAGTAGAGATATTGAAGCAACACAAAAGAAGATTAAGTTTCAGCGGTTGCTTTCAACTTGTAACATGTATATCTCATGGATATTGTCAACATAGAGTAAAATAATAAGTGCAATAAGCAAGTATGTAGGAATCAATGCATAGTTCACACAAGTGTTTGCTTCTTGAGGTGGAGAGAAATAGGTGAACTGACTCAACATTGAAAGTAAAAGAATGGTCCTCATAGAGGAAAAGCATCGATTGCTATATTTGTGCTAGAGCTTTGATTTTGAAAACATGAAACAATTTTGTCAACGGTAGTAATAAAGCATATGCATCATGTAAATTATATCTTATAAGTTGCAAGCCTCATGCATAGTGTACCAATAGTGCCCGCACCTTGTCCTAATTAGCTTGGACTACCTGGATTATCACCGCAATACATATGCTTTAACCAAGTATCACAAAGGGGTACCTCTATGCCGCCTGTACAAAGGTCTAAGGAGAAGGCTCGCATTTGGATTTCTCGCTTTTGATTATTCTCAACTTAGACATCCATACCGGGACAACATAGACAACAGATAATGGACTCCTCTTTTAATGCTTTAAGCATTCAACAACAATTAATAATTTTCTCATTTGAGATTTGAGGATTGTTGTCCAAAACTGAAACTTCCACCATGGATCATGGCTTTAGTTAGCGGCCCAATGTTCTTCTCTCACAATATGCATGCTCAAACCATTCAACTCGGTGTAGATCGCCCTTACTTCAGACAAGACGAACATGCATAGCAACTCACATGAAATTCAACCAATGAATAGTTGATGGCGTCCCCAAGAACATGGTTATCGCACAACAAGCAACTTAATAAGAGATAAAGTGCATAATTACATATTCAATACCACAATAGTTTTTAAGCTATTTGTCCCATGAGCTATATATTGCAAAGGTGAATGATGGAATTTTAAAGGTAGCACTCAAGCAATTTACTTTGGAATGGCGGAAAATACCATGTAGTAGGTAGGTATGGTGGACACAAATGGCATAGTGGTTGGCTCAAGTATTTTGGATGCATGAGAAGTATTTCCTCTCGATACAAGGTTTAGGCTAGCAAGGCTTATTTGAAACAAACACAAGGATGAACCGGTGCAGCAAAACTCACATAAAAGACATATTGAAAACATTATAAGACTCTACACCGTCTTCCTTGTTGTTCAAACTCAATACTAGAAATTATCTAGACCTTAGAGAAACCAAATATGCAAACCAAAATTTAGCATGCTCTATGTATTTCTTCATTAATGGGTGCAAAGCATATGATGCAAGAGCTTAATCATGAGCACAACAATTGCCAAGTATCACATTACCCAAGACATTTATAGCAATTACTACATGTATCATTTTCCAATTCCAACCATATAACAATTTAACGAAGGAGAAACTTCGCCATGAATACTATGAGTAGAAACCAAGGACATACTTGTCCATATGCTACAGCGGAGCGTGTCTCTCTCCCATAAAGTGAATGCTAGGATCCATTTTATTCAAACAAAACAAAAACAAAAACAAACCGACGCTCCAAGAAAAAGCACATAAGATGTGATGGAATAAAAATATAGTTTCAGGGGAGGAACCTGATAATGTTGTCGATGAAGAAGGGGATGCCTTGGGCATCCCCAAGCTTAGACGCTTGAGTCTTCTTGATATATGCAGGGGTGAACCACCGGGTGCATCCCCAAGCTTAGAGCTTTCACTCTCCTTGATCATGTTGCATCATACTCCTCTCTTGATCCTTGAAAACTTCCTCCACACCAAACTCGAAACAACTCATTAGAGGGTTAGTGCACAATATAAATTGACATATTCAGAGGTGACACAATCATTCTTAACACTTCTGGACATTGCATAATGCTACTGGACATTAGTGGATCAAAGAAATTCATCCAACATAGCGAAAGAGGCAATGCGAAATAAAAGGCAGAATCTGTCAAAACAGAACAGTTCGTATTGACGAATTTTAAAATGGCACCAGACTTGCTCAAATGAAAATTCTCAAATTGAATGAAAGTTGCGTACATATCTGAGGATCATGCACGTAAATTGGCTTAATTTTCTGAGTTACCTACAGGGAGGTGGACCCAGATTCGTGACAGCAAAGAAATCTGGAACTGTGCAGTAATCCAAATCTAGTACTTACTTTTCTATCAACGGCTTAACTTGGCACAACAAAACTCAAAACTAAGATAAGGAGAGGTTGCTACAGTAGTAAACAACTTCCAAGACACAAAATAAAAACAAAGTACTGTAGGTAAAAACATGGGTTGTCTCCCATAAGCGCTTTTCTTTAACGCCTTTCAGCTAGGCGCAGAAAGTGTGTATCAAGTATTATCAAGAGATGAAGTGTCAACATCATAATTTGTTCTCATAATAGAATCAAAAGGTACCTTCATTCTCTTTCTAGGGAAGTGTTCCATACCTTTCTTGAGAGGAAATTGATATTTTATATTACCTTCCTTCATATCAATGATAGCACCAACAGTTCGAAGAAAAGATCTTCCCAATATAATGGGACAAGATGCATTGCAATCAATATCCAAGACAACAAAATCAACGGGAACCAGGTTATTGTTAATGGTAATGCGAACATTATCAACTTTACCCAAAGGTTTCTTTGTAGAATGATCAGCAAGATTAACATCCAAATAACAATTTTTCAGCGGTGGCAAGTCAAGCATATTATAAATTTTCTTAGGCATAACAGAGATACTTGCACCAAGATCACATAAAGCATTACAATCAAAATCTTTAATCTTCATCTTAATGATGGGCTCCCAACCATCCTCTAACTTTTTAGGAATAGAGGCTTCACGCTCTAGTTTCTCTTCTCTAGCTTTTATGAGAGCATTTGTAATATGATGCGTGAAAGCCAAATTTATAGCACTAGCATTAGGACTTTTAGCAAGTTTTTGCAAGAACTTTATAACTTCAGAGATGTGGCAATCATCAAAATTCAAACCATTATAATCTAAAGCAATGGGATCATCATCCCCAATGTTGGAAAAAATTTCAGCAGCTTTATCACAGGCAGTTTCAGCAGTTTTAGCAGTTTCAGGCAGTTTTTCGTGCTTTGCATTCGAAGTGGAAACATTGCTAACACCAATTCTTTTATTAGTATGAGTAGGAGGTGCAGCAACATGTGTAGCATTAGCATTACTAGTGGTGGTAATAGTCCAAACTTTAGCTATATTCTTCTCTTTAGCTAGTTTTTCATTTTCTTCTCTATCCCACCTAGCACGCAGTTCAGCCATTAATCTTATATTCTCATTAATTCTAACTTGAATGGCATTTGCTGTAGTAGTAATTTTATTATGATGATTCTCATTAGGCAAAACTTTTGATTTCAAAAGATCAACATCAGCAGCAAGACTATCGACTTTAGAAGCAAGTATATCAATTTTCCAAAGCTTTTCTTCAACAGATTTGTTAAAAGCAGTTTGTGTACTAATAAATTCTTTAAGCATGGCTTCAAGTCCAGGGGGTGAACTCCTACTATTGTTGTAAGAATTCCCATAAGAATTACCATAGCCGTTGCCATTATTATAAGGATATGGCCTATAGTTGTTACTAGAATTGTTAGGTAAGCATTGTTGTTGAAATTATTATTTTTAATGAAGTTTACATCAACATGTTCTTCTTGTGCAACCAATGAAGCTAATGGAACATTATTAGGATCAATATTAGTCCTATCATTCACAAGCATAGACATAATAGCATCAATCTTATCACTCAAGGAAGAGGTTTCTTCGATTAATTTACCTTCTTACCTTGTGGAGCTCTTTCCGTGTGCCATTCAGAGTAGTTGATCATCATATTATCAAGAAGCTTTGTTGCTTCACCAAGAGTGATGGACATAAAGGTACCTCCAGCAGCTGAATCCAATAAATTCCGTGAAGAAAAATTTAGTCTGCATAGAAGGTTTGGATGATCATCCAAGTAGTCAGTCCATGGGTTGGGCAATTTTTAACCAGAGATTTCATTCTTTCCCAAGCTTGAGCAACATGTTCAGTATCTAATTGTTTAAAATTCATTATGCTACTCCTCAAAGATATAATTTTAGCAGGGGGATAATATCTACCAATAAAAGCATCCTTGCATTTAGTCCATGAATCAATACTATTCTTAGGCAGAGATAGCAACCAATCTTTAGCTCTTCCTCTTAAGGAGAAAGGGAACAATTTTAATTTTATAATGTCACCATCTACATCCTTATACTTTTGCATTTCACATAATTCAACAAAATTATTAAGATGGACAGCAGCATCATCAGAACTAACACCAGAAAATTGCTCTCGCATAACAAGATTCAGTAAAGCAGGTTTAATTTCAAAGAATTCTGCTGTAGTAGCAGGTGGAGCAATAGGTGTGCATAAGAAATCATTATTATTTGTGGTTGTGAAGTCACACAACTTAGTATTTTCAGCGTTGGCCATTTTAGCAACAGTAAATAAAGCAAACTAGATAAAGTAAATGCAAGTAAACTAATTTTTTTGTGTTTTCGATATAGCAAACAAGATAGCAAGTAAAGTAAAACTAGCAACTAATTTTTTTGTATTTTGATTTAGTGCAGCAAACAAAGTAGTAAATAAAACTAAGCAAGACAAAAACAAAGTAAAGAGATTGAGAAGTGGAGACTCCCCTTGCAGCGTGTCTTGATCTCCCCGGCAACGGCGCCAGAAAAAGAGCTTGATGGCGTGTAACTCACACGTTCGTTGGGAACCCCAAGAGGAAGGTATGATGCGCACAGCAGCAAGTTTTCCCTCAGAAAGAAACCAAGGTTTATCGAACCAGGAGGAGCCAAGAAGCACGTTGAAGGTTGATGGCGGCGGGATGTAGTGCGGCGCAACACCAGAGATTCCGGCGCCAACGTGGAACCTGCACAACACAACCAAGATACTTTGCCCCAACGAAACAGTGAGGTTGTCAATCTCACCGGCTTGCTGTAACAAAGAGTTAACCGTATTGTGTGGAAGATGATTGTTTGCAGAAAACAGTAGAACAGTATTGCAGTAGATTGTATTTCAGTAAAGAGAATTGGACCGGGGTCCACAGTTCACTAGAGGTGTCTCTCCCATAAGACGAACAGCATGTTGGGTGAACAAATTACAGTTGGGCAATTGACAAATAAAGAGAGCATGACCATGCACATACATATCATGATGAGTATAGTGAGATTTAATTGGGCATTATGACAAAGTACATAGACCGCCATCCAACTGCATCTATGCCTAAAAAGTCCACCTTCAGGTTATCATCCGAACCCCTTCCAGTATTAAGTTGCTAACAACAGACAATTGCATTAAGTATTGCGCGTAATGTAACTAGTGACTACATCCTTGAACATAGCACTAATGTTTTATCCCTAGTGGCAACAGCACATCCATAACCTTAGTGGTTCTTGTCACTCCTCCAGATTCACAGAGGCATGAACCCACTATCGAGCATAAATACTCCCTCTTGGAGTTACTAGCATCAACTTGGCCAGAGCATCTACTAATAACGGAGAGCATGCAAGATCATAAACAACACATAAGCAAAGCTTTGATAATCAACATAACAAGTATTCTCTATTCATCGGATCCCAACAAACGCAACATATAGAATTACAGATAGATGATCTTGATCATGTTAGGCAGCTCACAAGATCCGACAATGATAGCACAATGGGGAGAAGACAACCATCTAGCTACTGCTATGGACCCATAGTCCAGGGGTAGACTACTCACACATCACACCGGAGGCGACCATGGCGGCGTAGAGTCCTCCGGGAGATGATTCCCCTCTCCGGCAGGGTGCCGGAGGCGATCTCCTGGATCCCCCGAGATGGGATCGGCGGCGGCGGCGTCTCTGGAAGGTTTTCCGTATCGTGGTTCTCGGTACTGGGGTTTTCGTCACGGAGACTTTTTATAGGCGAAAGGGCAGGTCAAGAGGCGGCACGGGGGCCCCACACTACAGGCCGGCGCGGCCAAGGGGGGGGGCCGCGCCGCCCTATAGTGTGGCCCCTCCGTGGCCCCTCTTCGTCTCTCCTTCGGACTTCTGGAAGCTTCGTGAGAAAATAGGCCCCTGGGCTTTGATTTCGTCCAATTCCGAGAATATTTCCTTACTAGGATTTCTGAAACCAAAAACAGCAGAAAACAGCAACTGGCACTTCGGCATCTTGTTAATAGGTTAGTTCCAGAAAATGCACGAATATGACATAAAGTGTGCATAAAACATGTAGATAACATCAATAATGTGGCATGGAACATAAGAAATTATCGATACGTCGAAGACGTATCAGCCACTCCCCGCCGGAACTTCTATTTGGACCCTCAATGCATATCGCACTATCTTGGAGAAAAATTGGCAGCGACTGTCAAACGAGCAAGCCACCCTCGAGCGACGTTTCCTAGCGGCGGATCAATCTAGTGAACGACGGAGGGGCTCACGGAGAAGTGCGTCTCGAAGCAGCCAAGGCGCAGGAAAACATCGATCAAGGCTGTCCCAACTCTCGGAAGAGGATGCTAGGGAAATAACGTCAAATTTAACCAAGTCCTTCATGACCACAGACACAGCGGGTATGTTAAGGCCAAAGACTGTCGAGGGAACAACCGCCAATCTTACGGCATACCTATCAACCAGCAACCAGCACCCGAAGGTCCCATGGCTCAAGCCCATCGGGGTGCCCTGGAAAGCCTAGCAATCCTGGGAAACAGTCTAGTTCCACCAAAAGATAAATCTACGCTTCAAGCCAGCGGTTCGAAGCACCGCTCAAGGGACGCCTGAGATGAAATCACCCAGAGTAGAATCGACAGAGCCAGGCGACGACGAGCTGCAAGGGAAGAGTACGACAACGATGAATCCGAAGAAAGTCAGGAGTACGATGGCGAGATGAGGGGAGCTGATTGTTTGAGCTACAAGATTCGTGGGACTATGCCACCCAAAAGGTTCAAAGCTACCCCCATTGACACTGCCAAGTACGACGGACAACAGGAGCCGAGGTCTTGGATAGATGACTACCTGCAGACTATGATCTTGCACAAAGGAAACCAAATAGCGGCAATGCAGTGCTTACAACTCTACCTCAAGGACTCGACACGAGCCTGGTTAAGAGGCCTGCCGAAGGGGTCCATTAAGTCGTGGGATGATTTGGTAGATGCCTTCGTCACGAACTTCCAAGCAACATACAAGAGGCCTGTCGGAATCAACGAATTACGGCACTGCCAGCAAAAACCAAAGGAGTCGATGCGCGCGTACATCGGGAGGTTTACTAAGCTCTTGAACGCTGCCGAGGACGTTTCCGTCGACAGAGCAATCGACGCCTTCAGCGATGGTATTCGACGCGAAACCTACATAGAGGAGCTCGGACGTAAGAAGCCAAAGACCATAACTAAGTTAATGGAAATCGCCAACAGTTGGGCTGATGGCGAGGACAGCGTACGAAGGCCACGACCACGCAGTGACGACGAAGACGATTATCAGCCGAGGCATGACTCGGGTGGCCGAAGGGATCGTCGCAAGAAGAGAAAAGACCGAAGCTACGACGACAATAACTTAGTAGCTGCGGGATATTCTGATTGACGAGATGATCGGTACTATGACAGGCGAGACGATCAACAGGACGGCAATCGGAGTAACTCTGGGAACCGTGGCAATTACAAACCATGGCCCCCAAGGACCCCTGAGTTGCCCTTTGTCGAACAGATAAACGCTCCTTGCTACTTGCACGCGTACTTTGATCCTAAGGACAATAAGAAAAAGTCGAGTCACTTGCTCAGGGATTGTCGACAGTTCATTGAGATGCAGAAGCTTATCCAGCAGCAGCAGCAGCAGAATTTACCACCACCACCACCACCTCAGCACCAAGTTCAGCAGGTCCAGTCTCGCAACTCTAACGAGTCTTTCCCGCCACCACGTGGACAAATGATCATGATCCATCTAACTGGTGTCTCGAGACGGGAGATGAAGAAGCTTACCCAGGAGATAAACTTGGCGGAGAGTATCATGGCCAACATTCCTGAATACATCGACTGGTCGTCTCAGAGCGTTCTATTCAGTAGAGCGGACCACCCGATGACAATTCCAAAGCCAGGACATGCCGCCAGGGTAGTTGAAGCACAAATTGGAGGATTCAACATGAGCAAGGTCTTCATGGACGGTGGAAGCGGATTAAACCTGATATTCCTCGACACAATTAAAAATATGGGAATTACGATGAGGATGCTGGAAGAAACAGATACCTATTTCCACGGGATTCTCCCCACTTTACCGGCGTACTCTCTTGGCAAAGTTTACTTGAACGTTGTCTTTGGGAAACCCGACAACTTCAGGAAGGAAAAGATCGAGTTTGAAGTAGTAAACTAGGAATCACAGTACCACGCTATACTCGGGAGATCATCTTATGCCAAGTTCATGGTTGTGCCACATTATGCATATCTCAAGCTCAAGATGCCTGGGAAAAATGGAACAAACATCACAGTCTATGGAAGTTTTTCACGCTCAGATAATTGTGATCGAGAGTTTCAGAAGATTGCTGCCAAGTTCGGACTGAAGAAAGAAATTGATGACTACCCCTCTAATTCAGCAACACTCGATGATAAGGAGGACGAACGCATCAAAAAGCTGAAGAAGAAACCGAGCGATCTCGCTCTGAAAGCTTCGACAGTAGAACCTTCGGCAGCTGGTGGCAAAGTCATTATCGAAGGAAGCAAAACTACAACACTTGTTGCAAGCACCCCTGATGATGCCAGTAATGCATCCAAAGCCATCGGCACGCTAGATAAGATCGAAGATAAGAAGAACCCTCCTCTCGCTTAAAAGGATGGGTGTCGTTATTTTTAGCTTTTTTGCTTTTTAATAAGGGCCCATTTTAGCCCCTTAGTTCTTACTTATGTTATTAATGAAGACTCAAATTTTGTTTTTCTGAAGTATTGCAGTAATTCGGGGTACCTGAACAAGATTATAAAGACCTTTCGTTCGTACATTATAGCGAACACTGGTCTAATTGAAACAACCCCCAGAATTGCACTCTAAAAAGCCTCTGAAATTACGAGTGCTACGAGGCAAAATCGGTGGGAATTTCGCCTTTTCTACTTTGCTACAGACGCCTCGAGAATATAAGAGAGCCGCAGATAGCAAGGATCATGAAACACATACAAAAACGACCTATGTTCGTTACTTTAAACTACATAAGTACTAACGAACGACAGGGTCATCGACAGGTCTAGTTTCACCGATTTATTCGGGAGCTGCTGTCAAGTCATACGTCGGTTGAAAGCAAAAGTTGCACATACAACAGGTTTAGCAAAACCTGCAACACGAGCTGATCACTCAAACATTTTGCTGCCGATAAATATGTTGGAGATATGCCCAAGAGGCAATAATAAAGTGGTTATTATAATATCTTTGTGTTTATGATAAATGTTTGCATACCATGCTATAATTGTATTAACCGAAACATTGATACATGTGTGTTATGTAAACAACAAGGAGTCCCTAGTAAGCCTCTTGTATAACTAGCTTGTTGATTAATGGATGATCATGGTTTCGTGATCATGAACATTGGATGTTATTAATAACAAGGTTATGTCATTAGTTGAATGATATAATGGACACACACCCAAATGAGCGTAGCATAAGATCAAGTCATTAAGTTCAATTTGCTATAAGTTTTCGATACATAGTTGCCTAAGTCCTTTGACCATGAGATCATGTAAATCACTTGCACCGAAAGGGTACTTTGATTACATCAAACGTCATTGCGTAAATGGGTGGTTATAAAGATGGGATTAAGTATTCGGAAAGTGTGAGTTGAGGCATATGGATCAATAGTGGGATTTGTCCATCCTGATGATGGATAGATATACTCTGGGCCCTCTCGGTGGAATGTCATCTGATTAGCTTGTAAGCATATGATTGGATCATAAGAGATGACATACCACGGTACAAGTAAAGAGTACTTGTCGGTAACGAGGTTGAACAAGGTATGGAGATACCGATGATCGAACCTCGGACAAGTAAAATATCGCGTGACAAAGGGAATCGGCATCGTATGTAAATGATTCAATCGATCACTAAGTCATCGTTGAATATGTGGGAGCCATTATGGATCTCCAGATCCCGCTATTGGTTATTGCTCGGAGAGGAGTCTCGACCATGTATGCATAGTTCGCGAACCGTAGGGTGACGCACTTAAGGTTCGATATCGCATAAGTAGATTTGAATATGGTATGGAGACGAAGTTTGTTCGGAGTCTCGGATGGGATCCAGGACGTCACGAGGAGGTCCGGAATAGTCCGGAGAATAAGATTCATATAAGGGAAGTTGATTTCTAGGTTTCGGAAAAGTTCAGGATTTTTCTGGTGGATGACCGGGAAGGTTCTAGAAGGTTCCGAGGGTCCCACCAGTGGGCCCACGACCCTAGGAGGCCTAGCATGGGCCGAGGAGGTGCTCCCTAGCCTAATGGGCCAGGGGCACATGCTCCTCAAGGCCCAGCCGACCAACCCCTAGGGTTTCCCTAGGGGGATCAACTTGGGGGGAAGAAATCCCTCTTCCCCCCACTTGGCCGCCGCCCCCCTAACCCTAGATGGGAAAGGGGGCCACCCCACCGACCTGGCCCCTATATAAAGAGGGGAGGGGGTGGCCGGCCACCATCCCATCCATTGTCCCCTCCTCTGGCTGCCTCTCTCCTCCACCATACGTTGCTCTGGCTTAGGCGAAGCCCTGCAGCTTTTCTTCCTCCACCACCACCACCACGCCGTCGTGCTGCTGGAACTTGGAGGAGATCTACCACACCTCCTCTGCCCGCTGGAACGGGGAGAGGAAGGGCATCATCGACACCGTACTCGTGACCGAGTACGGAAGTGCTGCCGGATTGCAGCATCGGGGACGATCGTCTACACCAACAACGAGATTAATCTCGTAAGCTTTGGAATCTTCGAGGGTTAGTCTCATCTCCATCTCGTTGCTTCGATCTTTTAGATTAGATCTTGGGTGTTCCATAGATTAGATCTTGGATTTATTCGTCTTTGCGGTAGGAAAAATTTTGTTTTCTATGCAACGAACCCCATCAGTGGTATCAGAGCCATGTCTATGCATAGATCTGTTGCACGAGTAAAACACAATGGTTTTGTGGGCGTTGATGCTTTTGTTGCTTTAGTTTGTGTACTTTGCATCTTGCGGGATGGTGGGATGAAGCGGCCCGGGCTAACTTTACATGACCGCGTCTCATGAGACTTGCTCCACGCTTGACATGCAACTTGTATTGCATAAGTGGCTTTGCCGGTGTCTGTCTCTCCCACCATAGTGAAGATTACAATTTGCACTTCTATTGTCAACACTAGTATCACCGTTGTGGTTCATGTTCGTAGGTAGATTGGATCTTACTCGAAAACCCTAAACCACGTAAAATATGCAAACAAAATTAGAGGCGTCTAACTTGTTTTTGCAGGGTTTGGTGATGTGATATGGCCATAATGTGATGATGATTATACTTGATGTATGAGATGTTCATTGTTGTATTATGGCAACCGGCAGGAGCCTAATGGTTGTCTTTAATTTTTGTTAAAGACCTGCGTGTCTATTCATCATGTAATAGCTTTACTTCAAGTAGTTGTTATAGTAGATATAAGTGGTGGACAACCATGAAGCGGCGCCACTGACCTTGACGCCATGCTGGTGATGATGGAGATCATGTCCGTGCTTTGGAGATGGAGATCAAAAGCACAAGAAGAAATGCCATATCATATCACATATTATGAATTGCATGTGATGTTAATCCTTTTATGCATCTTATTTTGCTTAGATCGCGACGGTAGCATTATAAGATGATCCCTCTCACTAAATATCAAGATAATAAAGTGTTCATCCTTAGTATGCACCGTTGCTAAGACTTGTCGTTTCGAAGCATCTCGTGATGATCGGGTGTGATAGACTCTACATGTGCATACAACGGGTGCAAGCCAGATTTGCACACGCGGATACTAAGGCTGCCTTGACGAGCCTAGCATGAGTCATATGAATGATATGATGAACACTTTGAGTGTTCGCCTTTGAAGCTACATCTTTTCTCGTGAAGATCGGACTTGGTGTAGTGGATTTGGTTCGTGTAATCACTAAGACAATTCGAGGGATGTTGTTTTGAGTGGGAGTTCACCTAGTTAATTTAAGAATTAAAATTGAACTCATTTTATCATAAACTTAGTCTAAACTCTTTGCAAATATGTTGTAGATCATGGCGCCCCCTCCATCAATTTTAACCAGTTCCTAGAGAAAGAAAAGCTTAAGAGAAATGGTAGCAACTTCACTGACTGGTTCCGTCATGTGAGGATTTTCCTCACTGGTGGAAGCCTGCAATATGTGCTCGATGCACCGCTAGGTCCCCCACCACCTCCAGCAGTATCCGAGGACATAAAGAATGTTTACGAGACTCGGGTGACTCGGTACTCCGAAGTTCAGTGTGCCATCCTGTGCAGCCTAGAGGCAGAGCTCCAAAAGCGTTTTGAGCACCACGACCCTTGTGAGATGATGCGTGAGCTCAAGGTTATCTTTGAAACTCATGCGGCCGTGGAGAGCTATGAGGCCTCGAAACAGTTCTTTGGCTGTATGATGGAAGAGGGCAGCTCCGTTAGTGAGCACCTGTTCGCCATGTCCAGCCACGCGAAGAAGCTCAGTGACTTGGGGATGATCGATGATCCCTAACCAGCTGGGTATTCATCGTGTCCTTCAATCACTGCCACCAAGTTACAAGAACTTCGTGATGAACTACAACATGCAGAACATGAACAAAGATTTACCTGAACTCTTCTCCATGCTGAAATCTGCTGAAGTAGAGATACGGAAGGAGAACCAAGTGTTGATGGTCAACAAGACCACCAGTTTCAAGAAACAGGGCAAGCCTAACAAGGGAAACTTCAAGAAGGGCGGCAAGAAAGTTGCGGCGCCTCCTGAGAAGCCTAAGGCTAGTCCTAAGCCTGAGACTGTGTGCTATTACTGCCAGGGGAAGGGGCACTGGAAGCGTAATTGCCCCAAATACTTGGCCGATCTGAAGAGCGGCCACGTCAAGAAGAAAGGTATATTTGATATACATGTTATTGATGTCTATCTTAATGGTTCTCATAGTAGTGCATGGGTATTTGATACTGGTTCGATTGCTCACATTTGTAACTCGAAACAGGAACTGCGGAATAAACGAAGCCTGGCGAGGGACGAGGTGACGATGCACGTTGGAAATGGATCCAAGGTCGATGTGATCTCCGTCGGCACGCTCCCTCTACATCTACCTTCGGGATTAGTTTTAAACCTCAATAATTGTTATTTGGTACCTGCGTTGAGCATGAACATTATATCTGGATCTTGTTTAATGCAAGACGGTTATTCGTTTAAGTCTGAGAATAATGGTTGTTCGATTTATATGTGTAATGTCTTTTATGGCCATGCACCTGAGATGAATGGTTTATTCTTGTTAAATCTCGATAGTAGTGATACACATGTTCATAACATTGATGCTAAGCAAATTAAATTGAATGATAATTCCACTTATATGTGGCACTGTCGTCTTGGTCATATTGCAGTGAAGCGCATGAAGAAACTCTATTCCGATGGACTTCTTGAGTCACTTGACTTTGAGTCACTTGACAGATGCGAAGCATGTCTAATGGGAAAAATGACTAAAACTCCATTTTCTGGTACAATGGAGCGAGCTACAGACTTATTCGAAATCATACATACCGATGTGTGCGGACCAATGAGTGTAGCATCGCGCGGTGGTTATAGTTATGTTCTAACCTTCACGGATGATCTGAGTAGATATGGGTATATTTACTTTATGAAACATAAGTCCGAGACTTTTGAGAAGTTCAAGGAATTCCAAAGTGAATTAGAAAATCAACGTAACAAGAAGATTAAGTTTCTACGTTCTGATCGTGGAGACGAATATTTGAGTTATGAGTTTGGCATGCATTTAAAGAAATGCGGAATACTTTCACAGTTGACACCGCCGGGAACACCACAGCGCAATGGTGTGTCCGAACGTCGCAATCGAACTCTCTTAGATATGGTTCAGTCTATGATGTCTCTTACCGATTTGCCGTTATCGTTTTGGGGTTATGCATTAGAGACAGCCGCATTCACTTTAAATAGGGCACCATCTAAATCCGTTGAAACGACACCGTATGAATTATGGTTTGGGAAGAAACCTAAGCTGTCGTTCCTTAAAGTTTGGGGTTGCGAAGCTTATGTAAAGAAGTTACAACCGGACAAGCTAGAACCCAAAGCGGAGAAGTGCATCTTCATAGGATACCCTAAAGAAACAATTGGGTATACTTTCTATCACAGATCCGAAGGCAAAATCTTTGTTGCCAAAAACGGATCCTTTCTTGAGAAGGAGTTTCTCACTAAAGAAGTGACTGGAAGAAAAGTAGAACTCGACGAGGTTGATGAACCTTCTCTCATAGATCAGAGTAGCGCAGTGCCGGAAGAAGTTCCTGCGCAGCCTGCACCGATAGGAGAGGAAGCAAATGATGATGATCATGAAACTTCGAACGATGAAGCTACTGACCCTCGTAGATCGACGAGGGAACGTACCACTCCTAATTGGTATGATCCCTGTCTAAATGTCATGATTGTGGATAACAATGATGAAGACCCTACGACGTATGAAGGAGCGATGATGAGCCCAAATTCCAACAAATGGCAAGAAGCCATGAAATCCGAAATGGGATCCATGTATGATAACCAAGTATGGACTTTGGTAGACTTACCTGATAGCCACAAGGCTGTCGAGAATAAATGGATCTTCAAAAGAAAAACAAATGCTAATGGTAATATTACTGTCTATAAAGCTCGGCTTGTCGCGCAGGGGTTCCGACAAATTCAAGGAGTTGACTACGATGAGACTTTCTCACCTGTAGCGAAGCTAAAGTCTGTGAGGATTTTGTTAGCAATAGCTGCATTTTTCGATTATGAGATTTGGCAGAGTGATGTCAAAACGGCGTTCCTTAATGGTGATATTGAGGAAGAGTTGTATATGGTACAACCCAAAGGTTTTGTCGATCCTAAAAATGCTGACAATGTATGCAAACTTCAGCGTTCCATTTATGGACTGAAGCAAGCATCTCGGAGTTGGAACCGACGCTTTGATAGAGTGATCAAAGACTTCGGGTTTGTGCAGACTCATGGTGAGGCCTGTATTTACACGAAAGTGAGTGGGAGCTCTATAGCGTTCCTGATATTATATGTAGATGACATATTATTGATTGGGAATGATATAGAACTATTAAGCAGCGTTAAAGGTTATTTGAATAAGTCTTTTTCAATGAAAGACCTTGGTGAAGCAGCGTACATTTTAGGCATCAAGATTTATAGACATAGATCAAGACGCCTAATAGGCCTTTCACAGAGTACATACCTGGACAAGATTCTAAAGAAGATTAGAATGGATGAAAGCAAGAAAGGGCTCTTGCCTATGTTGCCAGGTAAGGTCTTGAGTAAGACTCAAGGTCCGGCTACGGCAGATGAAAGAGAGAGGATGAGCAAGATCCCCTATGCCTCGGCAATAGGCTCTATCATGTACGCCATGCTGTGTACTAGACCGGATATCGCACATGCTGTTAGTTTGACCAGCAGATATCAGAGTGATCCAGGAATGGAACACTGGACAGCGGTCAAGAATATCCTGAAGTACTTGAAAAGGACTAAGGATATGTTTCTTTGTTATGGTGGTGACCAAGAGCTCGTTGTAACCAGTTACACCGATGCAAGTTGGAACACCGATCCTGATGACTCTAAGTCTCAGTCTGGGTACGTGTTTATATTGAATGGTGCGGCAGTAAGATGGAGCAGTTCCAAGCAGTGCACGGTGGCGAAATCTTCAACAGAATCTGAATATATAGCGGCTTCAGAGGCTTCATCGGAAGCGGTATGGATGAAGAGGTTCATTGTTGAGCTTGGTGTGGTTCCTAGTGCATTGGACCCGTTAGTCATTTATTGTGACAACACGGGTGCCATCGCCAATGCAAAGGAACCAAGGTCACACAAGAAGCTAAAGCATATCAAGCTGCGTTTTCATTCGATTCGCGAGTACATCGAAGATGGTGAAGTAGAGATTTGCAAAGTACACACAGATCTGAATGTTGCAGATCCGTTGACTAAAGCTCTCCCTAGGGCAAAGCATGACCAACACCAGAATGCCATGGGTGTTAGGTACATTACAATGTAATCTAGATTATTGACTCTAGTGCAAGTGGGAGACTGCTGGAGATATGCCCAAGAGGCAATAATAAAGTGGTTATTATAAAATCTTTGTGTTTATGATAAATGTTTGCATACCATGCTATAATTGTACTAACCGAAACATTGATACATGTGTGTTATGTAAACAACAAGGAGTCCCTAGTAAGCCTCTTGTATAACTAGCTTGTTGATTAATGGATGATCATGGTTTCGTGATCATGAACATTGGATGTTATTAATAACAAGGTTATGTCATTATTTGAATGATATAATGGACACACGCCCAAATGAGCATAGCATAAGATCAAGTCATTAAGTTCAATTTTCTATAAGCTTTCGATACATAGTTGCCTAAGTCCTTTGACCATGAGATCATGTAAATCACTTGCACCGGAAGGGTACTTTGATTACATCAAACGCCATTGCGTAAATGGGTGGTTCTAAAGATGGGATTAAGTATTCGGAAAGTGTGAGTTGAGGCACATGGATCAATAGTGGGATTTGTCCATCCTGATGACGGATAGATATACTCTGGGACCTCTCGGTGGAATGTCGTCTGATTAGCTTGCAAGCATATGATTGGATCATAAGAGATGACATACCACTGTACGAGTAAAGAGTACTTGTCGGTAACGAGGTTGAACAAGGTATGGAGATACCGATGATCGAACCTCGGACAAGTAAAATATCGCGTGACAAAGGGAATCGGCATCGTATGTAAATGGTTTAATCGATCACTAAGTCATCGTTGAATATGTGGGAGCCATTATGGATCTCCAGATCCCGCTATTGGTTATTGCTCGGAGAGGAGTCTCGACCATGTCTGCATAGTTCGCGAACCGTAGGGTGACGCGCTTAAGGTTCGATGTCGCATAAGTAGATTTGAATATGGTATGGAGACGAAGTTTGTTCGGAGTCTCGGATGGGATCCAGGATGTCATGAGGAGGTCCGGAATAGTCCGGAGAATAAGATTCATATAAGGGAAGTTGATTTCTAGGTTTCGGAAAAGTTCGGGATTTTTTCGGTGGATGACCGGGAAGGTTCTAGAAGGTTCCGGGGGTCCCACCAGTGGGCCCATGACCCTAGGAGGCCTAGCATGGGCCGAGGCGGTGCTCCCTAGCCTAATGGGCCAGGGGCACATGCCCCTCAAGGCCCAGCCGGCCAACCCCTAGGGTTTCCCTAGGGGGATCAACTTGGGGGGGAAGAAATCCCTCTTCCCCCCACTTGGCCGCCGCCCCCCTAACCCTAGATGGGAAAGGGGGCCACCCCACCGACCTGGCCCCTATATAAAGAGGGGAGGGCGTGGCCGGCCACCATCCCATCCACTGTCCCCTCCTCTGGCCGCCTCTCTCCTCCACCATAAGCTGCTCTGGCTTAGGCGAAGCCCTGCAGCTTTTCTTCCTCCACCACCACCACCACGCCGTCGTGCTGCTAGAACTTGGAGGAGATCTACCACACCTCCGCTGCCCGCTAGAACGGGGAGAGGAAGGGCATCATCGACACCATACACGTGACCTAGTACGGAAGTGTTGCCGGATTGCAGCACCGGGGACGATCGTCTACACCAACAACGAGATTAATCTCGTAAGCTTTGGAATCTTCGAGGGTTAGTCTCATCTCCATCTCGTTGCTTCGATCTTGTAGATTAGATCTTGGGTGTTCCATAGATTAGATCTTGGATTTATTCATCTTTGCGGTAGGAATTTTTTTGATTTCTATGCAACAAACCCCATCAAAACATATGTATACATTGTAATACAGATGTGCAACGGGTAATTAAGATTTACCCCACTTAATGAAAATAGCCAACGTCATTTACATGCAGTTAAAAAGGTTATACATATATACAATTCCCATCAGGTCAAGCACACCCGAATATTCGGGTGCAACGAGTGTAAATTGTTTAAGCATAAAGATTTCTTCAGGACTCTTCCTCTGCAATCTTTTCGTCTACCTTTGAGTTATGTTCTAGCTTATCGGCTACAATGCAAGAAGGGATAAAAGCCTTGTCGAAAAGATGATTTACATCACCTTCAGCATTTACGACGGCTATCAGATCTATGGTTGGATGTTTTGCCAAAAGAAGAGCAAAAGCAGACTGAGCCCCGGCAATAACTTGCGAACGGATCAACCTTCGGATCTTCATGATGTTCCCAAACTCAGACATTAATGTCAGTAATGTGGGAGGAACCCCGTTCAATGGGAACATCGTCTTCCAGATTATTCTCAATACTTTATAGCATTTGTCGAAGAAACGGTGGACCTGCTGAACCTGATCCTGAAACTTAGCGACAGTAGAGGCCTTTGATTGATTCTTCAAGAAAACTTCATCTAGAGATGACAGTTCAGTCAACATGTTTACGCGTTCATGGATACGTTTGTTTTCCTCGGCTGGGTTCAGAGCTATGACTACAACGAGTAACGAAGAAAGATCAGAAGATACCCTTATAGAAGTCAAGGAACAGGAAGTTAAGAGCACTTACAGTTCAAACTTTATGTGGCTTTATGTAGCTCTGCAAGAGCATAACGTTCTGTGTCAGCAGCCATCTCGCTCGTCTTCCTGATAATAGCGGCCAAGGCATAAGTACTGCGCATATCCTTTTCCATCTAAGCAATTCGATCTTTCATGCGTTGGAGCCGATCACTCTCAGATGGGGCACCCGAAGAATCATCGGTAAATGAAGGCACAGGAAAAACCTACAAAAGTTATTCAGAAGCATGATGGATTATATGGGTCCAACACTGGAATTCACTCCCATCGGGAGCGTGCAAATAAAAGTATTATCACAGGAGGGTACTGGCAACATTGCCAGTACAAAAGTTGTTACAACCATAAGGTCTTGTGACAAGAAATTGTTTCAAACTAAACAAGGATTACAAAAATAAAGTCAAGGAGCATGGGTCTGGTTCGACAAGCTTGGTCCAGTAGATGATTTCTTGGCTGAGACCAATTCAAGAAGTTGGTGAGCACACTTAAGCGCTGGGGTTTTAAAAACACCCAAGTCAACAAATTGCCCATCTTGGTCCTTCGGCAGATCCTTGGACATTTCTTCAATATCTGCTTTGAAACCGTGACCCATCATAAGCTGAAAAGCTAGGAGGGCGCCATAGGTGCGCGAAGTACGTTTGAATACCTCGATAACCTCCTTCGTGTTGATGGCAAAAGCATCAATTAGCTGCCCTAGAGTTTTGTTGTGGTCGATCTTGGGGAAGATCATCGCGTGCATCCTTGCCACGGCTCCTTTACTCTTCTGGAGAAGGGCTTGAACAAGCTTGTGAGACTCAAGGGCCAACGACAAAGCGTTTGCATGAGAGTTATTCGGGAGCTTATCCAAAGCTTCAGCAGGGATATCGGCATCTTCTGCAAGGAACGAAAAAGGAAGAATTTGCTAAATAAACACTGAATCAATAAAGGGAAAATCAAAGAGAAAAGCCAAATGGGAATTACTGAGCAAGGCCAAAACAGATTGACGAAGGAGATCATCCTTTTCATTCATTTGGGCTTCGACAGCAAGCCTTGATGTCTCTTCGTCCTTCAGCTTCTTCTTCAACTTCTCGAGCTCATCCTTCAAAGACTCGGCCTTTTGGCGAGCTTCGGCAGCAATTTTAATTGCGCCCTATAGCTTTGAGGAAGAAGACTCGACCTATTTTTGGAGCTGAGTTTTATCATTCTCAAGAGAAGTATATCAGGAGGCGAAGGCCTCCAGAGATGAGATAACAGCTCGTAAGTCCTAGGGAAGTAAGGAGAAGATGATAATTACCAAAGCAGAAAATTAATCGTCGGCAAGTTCATAATCTGATGAAAACCCACTCAAGAGTTGCCAGAGAAAGACATATTATTGAAACAAAAAAGACTTACAGGCTTCTTAGAAGGGGAAGTCGTAGCTGCGGAAGTCGAAGGAATTTCTTTCCCTTTGGAGAGGGAAGAAGCTGTTGAAATTTGTGCCGCTGGGCTGTAACAGGAGTCGAAGCTTCGGAAGCCGCTGGGTCCGGCTTGCTGGTGCTCGTTTTGGCCTTCTTGGGAGGGAGCTCGATGAAACCCTCACTACAAGCGTGAGAAGCCGACAATGTGAGAATCGAGTACAGATAGTCATCGTCAGAGTTTAATTTCAGAAAAAGTAGTGAGGACTTACAGATCAAAAAGATCATCTTCATCGGCAAAGCCGCCAGATGATCTCTTTGAGGGCAGTTCGTCGGCCTTCTCCACAGCTGCATCAACAAAGGCAGCACGGTCAGCGTCGTCATCATGGATCGACCCCGTTGTGTCACTTATATCGTCAGCAAGGGATTGAGGATCGATGAAAGAAGCTTCAGGGTTCATTGGATCGTCATGATCATCTTCCGAGTTTATGTTTCCTTCAGTGCGGGACTCTACAGGGACTAAAGAGTCTCTTCTTTCAAAAACATCATTCGACAGATCTTGCAAGCACTCGGGAGCTGTGGGGATCTGTCGAAGTAATTGGGTAAGAATAATGAAAATTGTGGAGAATGAAAGTAACAGGTTAACAAGTACAGGAAAAAGAGATTTACATCGGTTGGTAGATGGTCAGCGTCGAACGGAGGCTGGGGAGATATTAATGGGATTGAATCTTCTTGGCTAAAAAGAGTAAGGCGCCTAACTTCATCAAGCAGTTCCTTCTCAGATAATTCGGCAACATTCACTCTGGTCTCATCTGTGGGTCCCGAATACAACCACATCGGGTGAGCCCTAGACATGATTGGTTGGACTCGACGTTTTAAGAACACAGCTGCTACCTCGGTACCTATCATGGTTTGGCCATCGAATTCCTTGATCCGAAGGAATCTTTTGAATAATCTACCGACTGCTGGTTTCTCGTCGGGTGAAAGGATGTTCTTCCAAGACTTTTTGGGTTCGGCTTCTAGGACGTCGGAGAATTGGGGAAGCTGGGAATCGATTGCTGAAGAGTCTTTGATATAAAACCACTTCAGCCTCCATCCTTGAATGGATTCTTTCATTGGAAAGTTGAAGTAGTTGACTTCTTTACGAACAACAAACCCAACTCCACCAATTACGAAGGACCCACCACTGCAGTTGTATCTCTTCACAAAGAAAATTTTCTTCCACAGACCAAAATGAGGTTCAATGCCCAGGAATACTTCACAGAGGGTGATAAAGATGGCAAGATGAAGGATTGAATTGGGGGTCAACTACCACAGTTGTATCTCATACTCATGAAGGAGGCGATGGAGAAATTTGTGAGCAGGAAGCGAAAGACCTCGATACAAGAAAGACAAGAACATCACAGTAAAACCGGCAGGGGGATTGGGCCGCGAGGTCGCACCTGGGAGGATGACGTTCCCCTCGCCGGCAGAAATTATTCCGAGGCTTCGAGCCCTCTTCTAATTGTGCTTTGTGGTAGTGGAAACTGGCCAATCTCCGGGCATAGGCCCAGCCGCGGAGCTTTCCGACGCGGGCGGTGCCGGAGCTGGGGGAGGAGCATCTGATGTGCTTCTCCTCGATGAGCTTGGAGGAACCTTGGCGGCGGCGCCACTGCTCGTGTCATTGGCGGCGAGAGTGAGATTCTTCTTCTTCACCATCGCGAGATCTGAGGAAGATCTAGAAAACGGCGGCGGCGGCGGCGGTGCAGCAGTTGTCAACGAGGAGTATGGATGAGGAAGAAAGGGTGCGAGGAGAAAGCGTGGAGAGAGGAAACTTTACCCTTTGAGATTATAAGGAGAAAGGAAGTTTGAGAATTGAGTGGACACGTGTTAGTGCCCTCAATTTAGTAAAGGGATCTCTCTTCATCATTAAGCGCGGAAATCGAGGAGATACCTTGGTAACTGCGCAGAAGTATTGGTCATTTCCAAAACAGAACCGTGCAGAAGTGGGATGGACCCGTTAGGTCATGTCCTATCAATCAAACCGCAACAGTGGCAGCGTCATCAATGATGTCATGAAAAATATCGAGTCCATAAGAAGCATCCGAAGAAAAATTAAAACCGTCGGGTAGTACAACTTGAGTCTACGCACGGTTGCGAGCATACTTACCTAGACTCGGGGGCTACTCCCATCGGGAGCGCTGGACGTGCACCCGATATATTCCAGAATCAAAGACTCCATTGCAAGGAGAAGAGAATTTCAAGAGTATCTAAAGAAATATTGAAATATTTAGACCGTTTGGCCTAAGTCTACACTCAGTTGCAAGCACCCGCGACCAGACTCAGGGGCTACTCCCATCGGGAATGCTGATTGCACATCCGACGAAATTTTTTGCACTCCAGGATCATGCCCGGGGACTTGATTCTGTGTAGGGTAACGTTGTTTTGCCATCGGCAGTTAACCAGCAAAGCTGGGCACGTTATTCGATATCCTTTACGTATTGAATCTTGCTTGAAAAATTGAAGCCCCGGTATAAATGTATCGGATGATCCATGAAGACCTGCAGAAAGCTTCGGTAGAAGAAAGCATTCGAGTAGTACAACTTGAGTCTATGCACGGTTGCAAGCATCCGTACTTAGACTCGGGGGCTACTCCCATCGGGAGCGCTGGACGCGCACCCGATAGAAGAAGATGATACGGTACAAGGAGAACAAAACTTTGTCGGATAAAGAGAACATTCGGCAGAGGCATGCTTTAGTCTCTATCCAAAATATTTTCGGCTAGACACTCGGGGGCTACTGACGTGGGCTTTAACCTTCGGGTAACTACTATCGTATTACCCCGTGCGGCCCAATCGGAGGCCCATGAAGACACCCGAAGGCCATGTGGGCCATAGCGTCGGTTTGCAAGGTGGATTCTTGAAGAGAAAGGCAAGAAGACGAAGAATAAAAGGAAAGTTTAGAACTAGGACTCTTTGTAACCTAGTCGTATCCGGACAGATCTCTCGAGACCTGGCTCCCAATATAAGGGCCAGGAGAGGGGCTGCCGAGGACACACGCAATCTTAGCAACCATAGCCACCATAAGTCTAGAGCTAGGTCCCTGCAGAACTTAGACTCTCGATGAGATCATAGTCGAAACCTTCGGCACCCCATTGTAGCCCGATATTTTCATAATCAAGATCAGACAGGCAGGACGTAAGGGTTTTACCTCATTGAGGGCCCCTAACCTGGGTAAATCGCTCTCCTCGCTTGTTTGATAACCGATGTCTCGTGTCAGCCTACAGGATTCCATCAACCCTAAGCCCCATATGGAGGGCTTTTCCGAGGAGTACCCTCGACACGAGTGTTTTTCCCTAATCTCAAGGAATTTTGGAAACAAGAAAATAAGGGTCACATGAATATAGATCATTGGTTGGAGATTTTTGGGAAAAAGGAATGACTATTTAAGAAAGAGGTATTAGGGTTCAAGGTTGTTTCTAAAAATTTGGTGCTTAGGGTTTTAGGTGAAAAACCACACACAAGGAGAATTTAAGCACTAATACAAGCAAGGATCTATCCTATGCACACACAATGTAGCAAGAAGAAAAGTTTTTGTTGGCTCCAAATTTTCAAAACTGGAAACATGCAAAAGTTGGAAAAAGTGGGTTGTTACAGACCTTCCCCCCTTAAAAGAATCTCGTCCCCAGGATTTCGAGACTAAGAGATGCAGAGATATGGGAACTTGTTATTAAGATAATCCTCTCACTCCTAGGTCGCTTCTTCTTCCGAGTGGTTACTCCACTAGACCTTAAAGAACTTTATTTTTTAGCTGCGGGTAACTCTTACGGTTTCCTCTAGAATGCGAAGTGGTCTCTCGCGGTAGGTCAAGTCCTGGTTAAGGTCGATGGAGCGATGATCGATATTCTTGAACACTTCTGTCTTGTCAGGTAATTGAAGACATTTCCAGAGTTGGGACACATGGAAGACATCGTGGAAGTCTGACAATTCGGGGGTAGCTCCAGCTGATAAGAAACTTCTCTTCGACGGCCTAATACCTTGAAGGGACCAATGTACATTGGTGCCAGCTTTCCCTTGACATGGAAGCATTGCATTCCCTTGAGTGGTGTGACTCGCAAATAAGCAAAATATCCGGTGTTGAAAGTCACATCACGGCGCTTGGGATTGGCATAACTCTTCTAGCGGGATTGGGCAGCCTTTAGATGATCGCGGATCAGTTGGACTTGCTCTTCGGGTTGACGGAGAATATCTGGTCCAAACAGTTGGCTTTCTACGGTCTAGGACCAGTTGAGAGGGGTGCGGCACTTACGTCCATACGGGGCTTCAAAGGGTGCCATCTGCAGACTAACTTGATAGCTTTTGTTGTAAGAAAACTCGGCAAAGGGCAGACAGTCCTCCCATTTGGCTCCATACGTAAGAAAACAAGTGTGGAGCATATCCTCGAGTATCGTGTTCACTCGCTCAGTCTGACCTCCCGTATGTGGGTGATAGGCAGTGCTGGAAGAGAGCTTTGTTCCCAAAGCTTCATGTAACTTCCTCCAGAACCGTGAGGTGAACTGATGGCCTCGATTGAATACTATTGTCATGGGAACGCCATGAAGACTAACTATCCGAGAGATGTAAAGGTCTCCTAGATCACGGCCACTGTAGGTGGCCTTGACAGGACTAAAGTGGGCGACCTTGGTAAGACGACCTACAATCACCCAGATGGAGTCATGTCCACGCTTTGATCTCGGAAGTCCAGTGACGAAATCCATTCCTACTTCCCATTTCCAGACGGGAAGTTGCAGGGGTTGAAGCAGTCCAGCTGGGCATTGATGCTCCACTTTAACTCGATGACAAACGTCACATCTAGCAATAAGGAACGCAATGTCCTGCTTCATTCCATGCCACCAAAAGGTTTCCTTGAGGTCTTGGTACATCTCCGTTCCTCCTAGAGGAATGGAATAGGGAGTGTTATGGGCTTCCTCCATAATCAGCTGCTTTAAGTCTGGAAGGTTGGGTACGCACAGTCATCCATTAAACCATAGTATTCCATTTGCACCAATGTAAAATCCAGCCACTTCTTCTTTGCTCATTCGGCGCTTGATACCTTCAATAGTCTCATGACCTTTCTGGGATGCCTTGATCTGATCCATCAGGGTAGGATTAACCTCCATTGCAGCTAAGAATCCATGGCAATGTGCTCAAGTCCAAACTCTTCAAACTCCTTGTAAAGAAGGGGTTATTCGATCTTCAAGCGGGCATTCAGGGAACATGGTTCTCTACTAAGGGCATCGGCTACAACGTTCGCCTTTCCAGGGTGATAATGAATGCCGAGATCATAATCCTTGATGAGTTCTATCCATATTCTTTGAAGCATATTCAGATCCTTCTGAGAGAAAATATACTTCAAACTCTTGTGATTCGTGTATATCTCACACCGGTTTCCAATGAGGTAATGAAGCCATGTCTTGAGGGCATGAACTAGAGCAGCTAACTCTAGGTCATGAGTTGGGTAATTCATCTCGTGGGGTCGAAGTTGTCAAGATAGGTAGGCGATAACCTTGCCTTCCTGCATCAAAACACTACCAAGTCTAAGCTTGGAAGCATCACAGTAAATGTCAAAGTCCTTGGTGACATCTGGCATGGTTAGGATTGGAGCGGATACAAGTCGCTTCTTGAGTTCTTGAAAAGTTTCTTTACACTTGTTAGTCCATCGAATTTCTTGCCCTTCTTGAGCAGTTGGGTCATGGGTTTAGCTATGCTTGAGAATCCTTCAACAAATTTGCGGTAATACCCCGCTAAACCGAGAAAGGATCTCACTTCAGTTTGGTTGGTAGGTGCCTTTCGTTCCATGATGGACTTGATCAAAGAGGGGTCGACAGAGACTCCTCCGGCTGATAGGACATGGCCAAGAAATCTGACCTCCTTGAGCCAGAATTGACACTTGCTGAATTTGGCGTAAAGCTGATGTTCTCTAAGAGTGCCCAAAATGAGTCTAAGATGTTCCATGTTCTTCTTCAGTATTGGAATAGATGAGGATGTCGTCAATGAAGACTATGACAAACTTATCGAGATACTCCATGAAGACCTTGTTCATATGATTCATGAAGTAGGCGGGGTCATTGGTCAGACCGAAAGACATCACGGTGTATTCATACAACCCATAACAAGTGGTGAAGGCAGTCTTGGGAATATCCGACTCTCGAACCTTAAGTTGATGATAACCAGTGCGGAGATCAATCTTGGAAAAGACACGGTCTCCATTCATCTGATCAAACAAGTCTTCTATCTTGGGAAGGGGATATTTATTTTTGATGGTCACATCATTCAGCTTCCGGTAATCCCCACACAGGCGAATAGTACCATCTCGCTTATCCACAAACAACACAGGTGATCCCCATGGCGAGGCGCTGGGGCGGATCAAACCCTTACTCAACATGTCATCCAACTGCTTCTTTAACTCAATCAACTCTTGGGGGTTCATGCGGTAAGGTCTTTGTGTTATAGGTGCGGTTCCAGGCATTAACTCGATGATGAACTCGATATCCCGATCTGGGGCATACCGGGTAACTCTTCTGGAACACATCTAAGTATTCGCACACAACTAGGGCTTGATCGATGGTTGGTCCAGAGATACTCTTCTTGTAATAGGCTCGAGATGATGGTATGGTGGCGACATAATCCACTAGGACTCCTTCACTATTGGTTATGGTGATGGCTTTTCTGGCACAGTCAATGTGCCATTGGTATTTGGTCATCCAATCCATCCCGAGTATTACCTCTAAACCTTGGGCTCCAAGGACTATCAGTTCAGCATGAAAATATACCCCTTTGACTTCTATTGGGACTTTTTTGCAGGATAGGCAGGTATTGGCGGTGGATCCAGGTATTTGCACTAACATGGGTCGATTCATGTGGGTTGGTATCATACCACTTTCCTGAACAAAAGGTTCAGTAACGAAAGAATGTGATGCTCCAGAATCAAACAAAACTCTTGCATGTGTGGAGTGGACAAGTAACATACCCTTCACAATGCCGGGTGATTCCTCAGCTTCCTCAGCATTGACATGGTTCAGGTGTCCTCTGGCAACATTGGCTTGCTTCTTTGGGGGTGGCTTCTTCCCGGCTGTTGCACGAGCTTGGCCTTGATTGGGTCTTGGTGCATTGGGGCAGTGAGTATCATTCATTTTGGAGGGGCATTCCCGGGAGAAGAGTCCGGGCTGTCCACAAGAAAAACAGCCATCGCCTGGGGTGCGGACATTGGGGTTGTTGCGGGGGTTGTTGTTGAAGTTTCCTCCTCTGGTACGCTGAGGGGTGACTTGATGGTTGGGGTTGTTGTTGTTGGGGTGCTGCACTGGGGGTGGAGTTCTCTGTGGTTGGGGCGCCTGCCTAGGTGGGGGCTGGTTGCGGAACCTTGAGTTACTAGGTCCACCTTGCTATTGCTGCAGCCTGCACTTGCGATTTTCAAAAGCTGCCTTGTGCTTAGATTCCACCATGATAGCGGCGTCCACAAGTGCCTCCAAGTCAGGGTAGGGAACAGCCACAAGAATGCTCTGTATCTCCTCGTGTAGACCATTCAGGAAGTGATCCCTCTTCTTTTCATTGGTGTCGGTGTCCTGGGGGGCATACCTAGCCAGGGTATTGAACTTGTCAAGATAATCGAGCACACTTGTATTGTTCTACTTCAGATTGTAGAACTTGTCCCTTTACATCTTGATCAGTCCAGTTGGGATGTGGGCCTTCCGGAACTTGGTTCTAAACTCTTCCCAGTTGATCACGTGGCCTTCAACTTGCATTGCCTCCACATTCTCCCACCATGCTCTTGCGGGACCAGCGAGAAAGTGTGTGGCAAGAATAACTTTTTTGTTCTCACCAACAGCAGAAACCTCCAAGTTGTTCTCAATAGTGCGAAGCTAGTCATCGGCACCAAGTGGTTCAGTGCACTTGGAAAACACAGGCGGGTTGGTATTCTGGAAGTTTCTCAGCTTGGACCTTGGTCCTTCTTCACCATTCCCATCATTGTTGTTGTTTCCTGCGGCGAGTTGAGCGATTTGCTGCAGGGCCGCGATATTGGCTTGACTCTCAGCACGAGCAGCTTGGCGGTCTTCCATCAAGAGTCACAAGATCTGGGCCATGTTGGGTTCAGGTGGAGGTGGGGGATCTTGCTGGCTTCCAGAGCCACGACGGCGAGTGTCAACCATCTGATGATACAAAAGTATAAGGCAAGGGAAAAACGGTAGGCATGTCTCTCTATATGGGGAGGGTGTGTGGTTTATTTAACGGAAAACTTTTCAAAGACAAAAAGTGATGAACACACAAACATATCCAAAATATCAAGTTCACAACCAAGCCAAAGTCACAGCTAGACCAACAACGTACATCGTGATCCAAGGGGGATATCATAACACGATCTCACTATAGCAAGTGCTCAAACTAGTTTTCATAGTGTCGTCCTCAAACGGTGGCTCCTCAGGCTCGTCGTGGAGGAAGGCGAGGTCATCCTCATCCTCATCTAGTTTTGGAAGGGGATGAGATGGTAGAGTAAAAAAAAATCAATGTGTTTGGTAATCAGAGAGCGAGGTAAGAATTAGAAGTTTTGAAGGGATAACAATATTGGAAGTTATTCTTCCATTTACTAAAGAAGGAATTTGTTTTGTAAATAGTTTTTCCCAAGTACGGGTTTCCTAACTAACGTCCATGCTAAATAAGGTCTCCTCAAGTCAGGATGGCTCTGATACCAGCTCTGTGGGGACCCCGGACTAGTTGTCCAAAATACCCGTTATGCATTCAACTCACGATCCCATGATCAGGGTACCGTGAGCACATAACCGAACCGATAACAAAGATTACATCATCCATTACAATACCGAATTTAAAGTCTTACAACACAGTCACACGACCAAGTCTTACAAATGGTGCCACATCGGGCTGAATTCAAACCAACATAGCAGCGGATACATAATAGCGGCATCGGGCACAAGTTATGCCTTAAACCCTACAGGCAACTGACTAGGAGAACGTCCTAGGTCGCATAGTCGTCATAGAAACCTCCTTCGTCTTCATACTCCTCCTCATAGTCTGGCCAAGTAAATAGCCAGGGACAAAGCCGTGAGTACATTTGGAATTGTACTCGCAAACCATCACGAGAGAATAAGGGATGCATATATGGCACTAGCAAGGAATTAGGCGCTAATCTAAGGCAACAAAGTGAGAGATAGTTTCTCTTGGATATAGCATGTGTGGAAGAAACAATTTCTTTTGTGGATATAGCATTTCTATATCTTTGTTGAAGAAGATACTTCAAAAGAAGATAAGACATAAAACCACTAGGATGGGGTAACCCTAATTTTTCCTTCCGGCCATTCCCGTATGACCACCGAACCTTTCCCGTACCCTTCCGGTACTCCAAAAACATTTTCCTTTTTCCTTTGGAAAACCATTTCTAAAACAAAACTCAACACAGCTAAGCAACGGCCATTCCAACTGTCCATGACCGCGGACGCGGCTATTCGAATAGATTTACACTCGGTAGAGGTTGCGCACTTTCCCCACAAGAACCGATAAATCCACCGGGATTATCCGCAGCTCGACAAACAAGAGTATGCGAGTCTCGGATAATACGTCAAAGTCTTTTGCTTATCTTCCCTGGCATGGGTCTTTCCCTGTGGGCTTAACCTTCCCAGCATCCCGGCAGCACACCTCCCTATTTGAGCATGTCTCCGGCGCCACGGCATAAGAGCCCCAGTAATCGTCCGACTGTAGACAACTACAGTGTATTGCCTCCTCCAGAGCGCAACCCGGTGTCAAGGGCCATAATGACCCTCCTAGGGAGTTGTGAGGTTTCCCACGCCAGCTTCAATAAACAATGGACTAAGCCCGTGCCCACTTTAGGGTAATGTGGTTGCGTGGGTTGGTTGTTCCGGGCGAATACATAGAACCATGTGTTGTTTTCCCAAAAACTTTTCCACCATCATTTTTCCTTTCCACCATCAAACCTTCCTTTTGAAAATGCAACACCATTTCCTTTTAAACTTACACTTGGGCAAGAACAATCCTTCCCAAGGTTTTTAAAACATTTGAACAACATTTTCCGAGGGGTTCCCAACCTGTAGTTTAAGTCTTATAATCAAGGCTACAACAAGGGGCATGATGCTAATCATCAGACAACTAGTGGGTGGTAATTGGGTATCAAAGGGTATCCTACAACTAGTGAGGTGATAACAAGGTATCAATCGAGCCAATCAAACTTGGGAAGTCCAAGTTTAACAAATAGATGAATAGAATCAACACAAAGTTAATGCAATGGATAAAGAGTGTAATAGTGCACAAAAATGCAATAGGATAGAGGCATGAGATCAAAATTTGGCTTGCCTTGAGTGTCTACTTTCCCTGGTCTTCCTCAAATACTTCAAAGTCCTCTTCTCCTTCAACTCCAAAGCGTTCGAATCTAACGTCGCAAAATAAAAGAGCAAGCAACATACAATCACCACACCATTTGAAAACATAAGCAAAACAGTTAAACAAGTTTAAGTTGCAGAGGGTTTTGTTTTGCAAAGCCAAACATTTGAGTTGGTAAAACAAAAATTGGTGCAAACAAAAAGGGTTTAACTACACAAGAAATTTGGGTTCATATTCTATGTACAACACAATTCTATTAACTAACACAAAGATTATTTAAACAGAGAGTGAAAACAATTTTAGTTGAAAGCTATCAGTAAAACAAGACTAACAAAATTGGTTTCACTGAAAAATAATAAACCTAGAATTTTAAAACAAGATTGGAATCTACAGTACACATAGAGAATAAATCACATGGAACAATTCGTCGAAAAATCCTAAATATATGAGACCCCTGGCATTGGAAAGGTATTGAATTTTGTGATCCAACGCAATTTGTTTCACTGGATTTGGGTGAGTAAAACTCGAGTTATTAGCATTTGAAGCTCTCTGGTTTTTGTCACATTTTAACAGAATTTCAAAATTTTAAATGAATCAAAAAGGGCGGGAATCACTGGGCCATGCGGGGTGGAGTTTTGGGCCGGCCCAGGAGGGTTTTCTAGGTGGCGGTGGGGGAAAAAGAAAAAGGAGGGGCCCGTGGCGGGCCAAGCCGTGTATCGCCAGCGTGGCCACTTGGCCCATGCGGTCCTCGGATGGCGATCGGGCGGCCAAGCCTCGTCGTCTTCACGACGCCTAGCAGGGACGCGGGCGGGCGGCCGGAGAAAAAAGAAGAGAGGGGCCGGGGCTTACCGGCGGGAGGCTGGGGTCGGCGAGGGTAGTCCAGTGAGGTGGGGGTGCTCTGCGGCGGTGCAAAGGCTGGTCTGGCATGGATGTGTTCCTCTCCAACGACGTTTTCTCGACGTCCTTCTTCGCAGCAACTCCCATTTCTCGACATCCTTCTCTGCAGCAACTCCGGCCTAGCAGCGATGGCGGCTCCCTCCAGCGAACCTGGGCAGCAAAAGGGGTTGGGTTAGGGCTTGCAGTCTTGCAGAGGTGAGAGTGGTGCTAGTAACAAGAGGGAGTAAGGGAGTCGACGGGGGCGAGCTGCACCTCCCCGTCACCCTTGCGGTGACCATGGTGGGGCCTCCTTGACGAGCAGTAGAGGGAGGGGAGTGCTTGGGCGCCCCTAGTGGAGACTGGGGAGGTAGTGGAGAGGAGTGTGAGGAGAGGGAGTGGGCGGAGTGGCCTTTTTATAGGCGGGGAAGGGCACGGGAGGGGGTGCTGGCGGTGGCGATGGCCAATGGCTGGCGAGGGCAGGCGTCAGGGGTGACGTACGAGGGTGGGGCGGGGTGAGGTAGCTCGGAGGATGTCAGCAGGAGGGGAGGGCGCGCGGTAAGGGAGGGGAGTCGAGCGGGAGGCTTCCAGAGATGCTTTTCATGTGCGTTATTTCCTCCCTAGCTTCATTAGGTTTTTGGTTAGAGGGGGTGGGATGATGGTGCTAGGCCTGGGGTCGGCGAGGGTAGTCCGGCGAGGTGGCGGTGCTCCGCGGCGGCGCAGGGGTTGGTCTAGCGTGGACGTGTTCCTCTCCGATGACATTTTCTCGACGTCCTTATCCGCAGCAACTCCGGCCTAGCAGTGATGGCGGCTCCTTCTGGTGAACCTGGGCAGCAAAAGGGGTTGGGTTAGGGCTTGCAGAGGTGAGAGTGGTGTTGGTAACAAAATGGAGGAAGGGAGACGACAGGGGCAAGCTGCACCTCCCCGTCACTCTTGCGGTGACCACGGTGGGGGCTCCTTGCCGAGTAGCTGAGGGAGGGGAGCGCTTGGGCGCCCCCGGTGGTGTCTGGGGAGGGAGTGGAGAGGAGTGTGAGGAGGGGGAGTGGGTGGAGGGGCCTTTTTATAGGCGGAAAGGGCACAGGAGGGGGTGCTGGCAGTGGCGATGGCCAATGGCTGGCGAGGGCAGGCGCCAGGGGTGACGTAGGAGGGTGGGGGCGGGGTGACGTAGCTTGGAGGACGTCAGCAAGAGAGGAGGGCGCGCAGGAAGGGAGGGGAGGGCACGCGGGAAGGGAGGGGAATCGAGCGGGAGGCTTCCAGAGATGCTTTTCACGTGTGTTTTTTCCTCCCTAGCTTCGTTAGGTTTTCGGTTAGAGGGGGTGGGCTGATGGTGCTAGGACTTTTGGAGGGAGAGGGAGGGGTCCAGGGGGTCCCTAGGCTTGGGCCAAAGGGTTGTAGGGGCGCAAGAGCGAAGGAAGTGCTGGGCACTTTGGCCCCGGCCATGAAAAGAGAGAAGAAAAGAGAGAAAGAAAACGAGGGGGAGATGTCCTCCTAGGGTTTGCAACAAAAGAGAGAAGAGAGAGAGAGTGCAGGGGTACGTGGAGAGGAGGGTTCCATGCAATGGCATGCATGCCCATGTGACAAAATTTAGAAAGGATGGGTCAATGCAAAAGAATGGAGGAAGAAAGAAAAATAAGGGTGGTGTGGTGGTGATGATGCCACCCTAAGAGGTGGTGTCAAAAAAAAGGATGTGAGATGGGGAGTGTTTTCCCCTTATCTCAAGGAATTTTTGGAAACAAGAAAATAAGGGTCACATGAAAATAGATCATTGGTTGGAGATTTTTGGGAGAAAGGAATGACTATTTAAGAAAGAGATATTAGGGTTCAAGGTTGTTTCAAAAATTTGGTGCTTTGGTTTTTAGGTGAAAAACCACACACAAGGAGAATGTAAGCACTACTACAAGCAAGGATCTATCCTATGCACACACAATGTAGCAAGAAGAAAAGTTTTAGTTGGCTCCAAATATTCAAAACTGGAAACATGCAAGTTTCGAAAAGGTGAGTTGTTACAGGTGGCTGGTCTGCGATGCATGGACTCTGTAGCCGCGGCTCCAAACTTGGCGGCAGTGGCTTCTCCTCCAACAAGGGTCACCGAGATCCTGATCTAGCCCGTTGGGGACTGCCTACAATGATGAATGGGGGACACAACTGTCGGTGAAAAAAACTAGCTATTACTTTGGGCATGATGGATGATGGAGACATATATGCATCCTTACCATGTTGAAGGCATCATTTTTGCAATCATTGTCCTCTCCCTCGAGCTACTCCAGGAGGATCCTGAGATCTGGATCTTCTAAATCATAAGTGTGCGATGCTCGGTGCCGGCTTTGTTTTAGAGAAAGTTGTTGGTTCGAGGGGTCAGAAGCTAGAGCTTTGTGGCATCTACTACATCGACGACATCGAGTTTCGATGGTCTGGTGCCACTAGGTCTAGGTAACACGATGATGGACGTGTGCAGGGAAGTGGCGCTATCTAGCGTGGTGGAGACATCAAATGAAGGTGTGACAAGGTCAATGCCTTGATTCCTATTCTGAAGGTGGGCTCGACCCGGTGGAAGATGGTGGCGGTGACTTCTGGAGCATGTGTAATTGTGCGCACTAGTGGAATTGCTGGACATGTTTGTGATATCAGCATTGGGTGGGATGGTGAGGCCTCCAGTGTTAAAGATGATGTGCACGGGTGTAAGATCAGGGCAAACGGCCCCAAGATGGCACCCCCTTCATCAAGTCAGTAGGTGTCACTACAAGAAAAATAACCTATAGAGACATTTTTTTTGTCTCCTGGAGACATTATCCCCGCCTTTACAATTAGAGTAAAGTCGTGTGTTAAGTGTCACATAATGCCACTACGGGCAGTGTGTCGAGGGGTAAAACACACCTATAGAATGTCTTTACATATTGCAAGACATTTCGTAGAGGCACAACATATTGTCTATAGATTTTATGAAACATTAATAAGGACACTACTTATGTCATTATTCTCTAGCATAGAGAAAAAATAATTATAAAACGTTGAAAGAAATCCTCGAATTCAAGATATTTAGGATATTTTTGTACTCACCTATCAACTTAGCCTCACACAACATCTTACTAAGGCTCGTGAAGATAATCTTATCAGTCATATATTGAATGCCTCAAAATTATGTAAAGCGTCTCTACAGAATGTAAATGGTGTCTCAAACTATGTGTCTAGTTATAATGTAAGGCCACTTTAGGAAATATCTTAAAATGCCTCTATATTTTTTTGCGAGAATTTATTAAATGTCTCATAGAAGGTATTTAAACACTCATTTCATACTCAGGACAAAAATGTCTCAACTAGTGTCTCTGCAGCTAAGACACTTTACATGGTGTCTGAAAGAAGTGATTCTACATCATGAAAAGTGACTCTACATGATTATTTAAAATTTAATAGAAGAAAATCATAAAGTGCCTCTATACAAGTGCATCTACAAACAGTTTTTGTTGTAGTGTGTTGCTACAATTGACGGTAGTGAGGTGGCTCTAGGTTGATCTTCGTTTTTTCTTTGTAAAGCTATGTTAAATAAGATAAACAAATAATATTATGTGAATTATTTTGATGCAGAAGCTAGAGGTTTAACCTCCATTTCGAAGAAAAAAATGCATGAGTCAGCAGCTCAACACCAGCAAGGCATGGCGGGCAGTGGAGAATACTTGTATGTCTCATCTTCTCATGCTCTATGGAATGGTGAGATGAGAGTCCCTTACAAGATGTCATCTCCTCTCACTTAGACGTTTGAGATTTTCTTTCAGTGATTGCTAAATCGGCCAAATATCAGAAATTATAACCTTTTCAGTTGTATTTCGTCGTAAAGTCTGTCGATGTATATCCTGAAGTAGAAAGTACTTTGTACGCATCTCGATTCCATGTGATCTTATTTATTAACAGCGTGATTTTATTCCCAATGGTAGGGATTGTAGGAGATTTGGTGAAATTCTTCTTTTCATTGTCCTTAAATCTTTTTGATGCACATATGAGATTATCCCGTTTAATACCGGCTTAGTAAACAAACTATGAATAAATTTTCGGGACTAGGATAGTCCCCTCCAATCCCATTAAATACAATTCAAATAAACTTATACTCTTTCCGTCCCACGAAAATTGATATGTATCTAGACTAGACCCTATCTAATACGTAGACACGTCCAAATTTAATTTAATCAAATACAAGCATCATAAGAGGGAGAGAGTAGAAGTAAACAAGGACTGATTTTTTATTAAAAATAGGGAAATAGGGAATGGGCTGAAGGTATACCTTGAAGCAGAAGGTAATTAAGTGTGCAATCTCGTTGAAAAATTGGAAACAGAAACCGGGCGACAAAACATTTCCATATCGTTGAAGCCCTATCTCCATGCAAACTTGTGAAGGAATCAAGACAATTCTAGTAAATATGCAGAAAGAAATACGTCGATCGATCTAGTTGTAGCTACTTCAGGCAAAGCATGCCATATGCATGAGTAATTTATTCCCATACAGCGCGAGCCTTTGCCCTGACGGGCTAGATGCAAACGTTGCAGTCCAAAAACATGAATGCATTCCAAAGTTGGATGCCCAGGCGTCTATACATATACGGAGGACGTGGTCGCAACAATCAAACAACAAGAAGCTAGGGTACATCCATCTCGACGACACAAATCCATAACAATGTCTCGCCAGTATGATCGCGACAACGGGGCCTACGACGCCCATGTCCGAGGAGAATCTTCAAGGTCGGGCGCTGGCGTGATCGAAGGCAATGGTTCGGTCACAATGCCTGGTCCCGGTAGCCGCCGTGGCCCCTCTGCCGACGACGATCGTCCCAATGGCCGGACGATGAGTCTGCAACTTCTCTATACGAACTTGTCGCCGAGGGAGCGCTCCGCCGCTGACGCGCTTCTCTCGCTGAAAGACGGGGACGACCAGTGAACGCAAGTCGATCTCTGACTAGGGACTACGGGTGTCCGTGCATGCATGTTATGCACGTTAATTTCATATATGTACTTCTTTAGTTTAATTAGCTCGTCAGTTTACCTTCTAGCTCGCTCTACCTAGAATCTTGATACGTACTTTTCGATCAGTTATACTAGTTGCTCTAAGGAAATATTCGGTATTATCAAATTATTAATTGCCAGCTTTTTATGCTTCTGTATACCTTCTGATCTGTGTGTATGTGACAACTTTTCTTATCTTATCTGCGTTCCTCGTACAACTAAAGAAAATTTCCGAGGAAACAGAATATATAATACCCCTCAAATACGTACATTAATTGGGCCAACTTCATAAAGTTTGACATTGAGAATAATTTAAGATGTGGTAATATCTTATTTGCTATCCGGAGAGTTTCTAGCAGGCTCTATGCTAATTCTATGTAAAACTATAATTTATACCATCCAATGACGGTTTTAAACGATTTTGATTCTTAGATCTAGATGATATATTGCACACTCCAAACCACGTCAAACCCTAAATCTTTCGACCATGCACACGGCCGGGCATGGCACCTTACATCAATCGTACATCGGGTCTACCCTATAATTCTAGCCCTTCGGGCCTCTACCCTTGGTGTTCAAAGCAGATCAACCTCTGCAGCTTCGTAGCTATTGGTGGGGAAAATTGCTAAAAAGGGCACGTCTTCTTTGATACGTTTGTTATAGGAGAATACTAGGAAACATACCCGAGCGTTGCAACAGGAAAGAATCATTTGATAAAAAAGTTTGGCATCATCCAAATTTTATCCAAATTCGATCAATGCTCGTAAACCTGCCTTATTTCACCCTTTTCCCCATTATATCTTCAACATAGCGTAAGTCACTGTTAATTCCAATAAAAACATAAAAAAATAGACTATATATGTGTTAATCTTGATAGCTCTTTAAAAATACTTCTTTCGTTTGTACCGATATTTAAATGAGCTCTTCAATGAGCTCTCCATCTCCTTTTTGATTTTTTGATTTAGTAATTTATTGTAAGTACGATACGATACGACACAAATATCTACATATGTACAATAATAATTTATACAACATACTAAAATACAGATATTTTCCTTATTTAGATGGAAGGGTTCGTACGGATGTCGAAAGGAAATATTGAATGTACCTTATGGTTCGCTGTGTTTAAGCATTGATACGGGCTCGCGTCGAAAGGTGACTTGATAAGCAGTTCAATGGTTCTGTGACACAGTGGTGCACGTTTTACCTCCACGTTCCATGAAAAATTGCACATCCCAGCAGATTCACACTTCCTGGTCATGGCCCAATCAAAAAAGAAAAACCGGTATAACCTCCCAGCATATACAAAAAAAAAAATCACTCGCCAGTTCCCCAAACCCCTGCTTCTGATCTCTCTTCTCTCCCTCTGTTACCATAGCTAAGTTTCCCGGTCCGAATCAAACGAGGTTATTAGAGCATCTCCACTCGTTTGCCCTCCTCACGCCCAAATCCAGCGAAATTTACGGCCGGATTGGACGTAAATTCGGCGTGGGGAGGACTAGTTTCCTAGCCGCGATCTCAGGCGAAGACGACGATGCAAATTTGAAAAACGAAACCTTGACAAAATACGACTTAAAACGATTGAATTTAGACTAAATTTAATGATATTTACTATATATAGGGCGAAGTTCATACATAGAGGCCGAATTCGAATATATTTCGAATTCGGCCGGGGATAAAAATAAAACTAAATAAAACATGGCGTTCTACATGCCGAAATGGCGGTAGAACACCGTGTAGTCCTCGTCGCCGTCTCCGTCGCCGTCGCCGCCATCACCGGAAGGTGGCGCCTTGCTGCTGGTGCCCTGGCCGGGGTCTCCCCACCGGCCACCATCGTGCGGCGGGGACGGCGACGGCTAGTACCATTCGTCCTCGGACTCCTCGAGGTCGATGACGGGCACGGCGACGCCTGACGGAGGAGTCGCAGGCCGGCGGTAGCGTGCGACGTCCTCGAGGAGTCGAGCCTGCCGCTCCGCCTCCTCCTTCTCCCACTTGCCCCTCGACCAGGCGCAGGCCTGGTCGAGGGGCATGGCGTTCTCGGCGGGGACGAGGTCCTGGAGGGACCTCGCCATGACCGCCTCGAGGATCGCGGCGTCCTCGGCGTCGGCGGCCTCCTCCACCTTCACTTTCGCCAGCTTGCGCTTGCGCTCGCCGGAGGTGTCCGGTTCACGCTTGGGGCGGAGGCGTCCTCGTGCCGTCGATGGCTCGCGGATAACGATCCCGCCGCCGCGCGCGTGGTTGCTCGGCGGGGAAGGCGGCTCCGTCTTCACCGGCGCCCATGATGGCGCCGACCTGGAGATCGGCGTCGACCTCGACGCCGAACCTGACGATGAGGAACTGGCAGCCAGGCGCCGTGGCTGCCAGCTGCTTCCCCGGCGGCGGCTGGCCGATTCCCTCGACGGCGGGGGCATCGTCAGTAGGGGGAAGTTGCCGCCCTCGATGTGCTCGAGGACGGCCTCGAGCGTCCGGCCCGGCATGCTCCACCACCGCTTGCGTCTGGCGGTGTTGTTGCGCGGAGGCGGAGGCGGCGGGCCGTCGTAGGAGGCGAGCTCCTGCTCCCACTGGCGAAGGAAGTAGGAGTTCCACGCCGTCAGGTTGTCCGGGTGGTAGCGTGGCTCGGCGCGGTCGAGGTCCGACAATGTTAGTCGGACCTCCTCGATGGCGGCTTCGAGGGCGCGTCCCTGGGGCGGCGGCGGGATTGGCACGCCGCCCGCACTTAGCCGCCACCCGCCGCCGGGAGGCCTCATGTCCGGCGGGCAGGGGTACCCCGCCTGGTGGAGGAGGTGCCCCTCCCACGCGTGTAGCGACCGGCGGGGGAAGCCATTGTTGGCCGCGCCGTCTTCGTCGTTGTAGGCCATGGATCTCGCCCAGGGAAGAGGTCGAGGGAAGAGGAAGAGGAAGAGTGGTGCGACGCTTCGCGGCGAGCGGCGAGCGGGGTATTTAGGCGGGGCTGTGGAGCCGGCGATTTAATGTCGCGTGGATGCTACGCGTCCGCGGCGAGCTGACCGGCGACAGCCTTTACTGCGCACGGAAGACGATGCGCGCGAAAGACGATGCGTCTGCCGCTGATCGGCCGGGTCCGCCTCTGCGGCGAAGCCGAAGCGAAAGCGCGGGAGAGTTTTCTCGGTGTTTTGCGCGCTTTCGCTTCGTCCGGAGTCCCCGAGCGCGCCTCGGGGGTCCGGGGATGGCGTGGGCTCGCCGGATGGATTTAGGCCCAAATCCGGAGGAAAACGAGCAATCGGGGGCGCGACTGGACCGAATTTCGCCGTCCGGAGGAGAAAAGCGCTGCTCGGGGGCCTTTTCGGGGAGACGAGTGGCGATGCTGTTACTCCCATCAGCCTGCCATCCCTTCCATGGCAAGATCTGGACCTGGAGTTCATGCCGGTGATGCGCTGCACCTAGAGGCGCGAGCAAGTGTGGGATTTTAAAACGTCCGGCGGCAGCGGCCAGGACGCCAAGTATAGCAGCAGTGCAGCACCAACACGTAAGGCAACTCGACGGTCAGACGACGAACGGCAAACACGAGAACTCCGGTGAAGTTTGGAACCCCTGTGACGCTGCCGCTGGGAAGGAGGTCAAGGTGCCACGAGTTTGTCTGCCGAACTAAAGCTCTAGAATCCCTCCACTCGACCTGCGCCTCGCCGGAGGAGTGGGTGGTGCCCTCGCGGCGGCGGAGTGAAAGGGCGCTCGCGGCGAGACTCACGGGACGGACTCGGTGCTTGTCAGGTCCTGGCGTGGCTCTAGACGACGGCGCTGCAGCTCCAGACAAATCCGTCCGCGTCGCGGGCTTCATTCTTCTAGTCCTGTGCAGGGGAAACAGTCGGGAAGGGATGACACTGGGCACAGAAGGTCTGGGACTATGAAGTGGTATAAGGGACCATCTGGATCTCGACGGATAGATCGATTTTGATCTTCCATGGCAGGCGAAGTCCAGAGAATTGAAACAATTGATTTCGGTGGTAATCCTGTGCAGAGGAGAAGGACTATATATATGGACGGATTTTAGCGAGGAGTGGGCGAGATGAAGTCTGGATTGATTCGGTAGAAACTCTGGTTCGCTTAGAATGGAGTACTTTACAAACTCTCGTTCGCGTAGAATCGACTTCTTTACAAACTTTGGTTCGCGTGCGGGACAGGAGAAACGTGAGACGTAGGACGAGAAATTCATAGAACGAACCGTTTTTTACTATATAAGCGTTGGCAATATCATGTAATTTGAATAGAAAATTAGGGGAGAGGAAAGGTATAGATAGATTTTAACTTAGATGGCAGTGGTGGGTAATTTGTACCAACTTTTAGGGCAGTTTTGAATTGGACGAACAACTAAGGGAGAAAACCCTTTTGCTTTTAGTAAAAGTGCCCGTGCGTTGCATCGGGAGTAGCGAAATTTCAAATACTCCAATGAATCATACTATGTGATAACATTTCTCGTATGTTCCATCATCGACGAAGGTTTTCACATTTTCTCATATTCATGATAGACCTGTTTAATCCTAAGAAAAAGGATGGATAGACATGTTTAATCCTAAGAAAAACAAAGGTCGCCAATTAGAAAAACGATGGATATAGAGTTTTAAAATTGGTTATTTTAAAAACATTTTTTTTGAAACGGGGGCAAAAGCTTTGCCCCATTCGATTAATTAAGGAGAAAAGTTTGATAAGAAAGTCCGAACAAATAAGAAAAGTACAAGAGACTACTCTCGCGGCATGATTTGACCCAAGCGTTTAGCGCTGGCTATAACCCACAAGCGGGCCTCTCTCTTAATCTTATCTAGGATTACATCGTGGTTGGCATACTTGTTGTTGAAAACCCTTGCGTTGCGCTCATTCCAAAGCTCCCAAGTCACAAGAAGAGCTAGCGAAGAGATGGCTTTGCGGTTCGGCAAGTGGGGTCTTGTCATGTTGTGCCACCAAAGCTCGATGGATAGGCCGGCCCACCCATTGGGGGTAATGTCCGTGTTGTGCAACCACTCTACCACTTTGTCCCAAAGACGCGTAGTGAACCTACAATGGATGAAGAGGTGCGCCGCCGTCTCATTAGTTTGCTTGCATAGGGGGCATAGGCCGCAATTTGGCCAACCACGCTTTTGTAGGCGGTCGGCGGTCCAAATGCGGTTTTGAGCAAGTAGCCAAGCAAAGAATTTGGTTTTGGGAGGTGCCCAAGTCTTCCAAACCGACTTGTGGAGATAGGAAGCGACGGAGCCGATGAATTGCACCTCATAGGCCGATTTAGCGGAGTAATGCCCACTTGCCGTGAGATTCCAAGTAATGTCATCATCCAAATCATCATGAAGTTGTACCCCTTGGCAAAGAGTCCAAAGGTCGAGGAATTACGAGAAATGTGCCATGGTGAAGTCCTTGTCCAATTTGATCATGTGGACCCAAGCATTTCCATTTAGAGCAAGATTGACATTCCACCTTTTGCGCTTAGATGCGTCGAAGATGAGCGGCGCAATGTCCTTCGGTTTCCTACCCGTGAGCCAAGGGGCCTCCCAAAACGATGTTTTCTTGCCATTGCCAAGGGTGATGGTGGTCGCGGCGTAGAAAATATCCATGTCTTGGTCGGAGAAGTATTCCCATATCCCACCCAAATCTTCGATGGGTCCTTCCATTCATGCCAAGGCCACCGGAGGCGAAGTGCCGTGGCGAACTTGTCTAAGTCTTTGACTCCAAGACCTCCAAATTTATAGGGGAGGCAAACCGTTTTCCAATTGACTTTACATTTTGCCCCGGAGGTGGTTTCCTTCGCCGACCAAAGGAAGGCTCTTTGTAGCTTGTTGATGAACTTGGTAGTCCCCGGATGGATGGCGAGGGGAGTGAGGTAGTAGGTTGCTTGGGAGGTAATGACCGACTTGACAAGGGACACACGGCCGGCCGTGGTGATAAATTTACCACTCCAAGATGGGATCTTGCCGGCGCAATTGTCTTCGAGGTGTTGAAAGTCCACGCGTTTTAGTTGCCAAACCGAGAGGGGTATGCCAAGGTATCTCATGGGGAAGGACGTACGGACCACCAAAACACACAAATACTCCGACCCATCATCCTTGATTAACACTTGTCTTTTGTGGCACAATCGATGAAGGTTGCCACTGTTTCTCGTATTCATGACAAACATGATAAATTCTAATACTATAACAGTGCGAGCTCCTCACAACCAACTTTTAATACAACAAACTTGTAATAATGGTGGACGTCATCGCCATGTAAATTTAAGCTGTTGCGTGGTTCATCCCCATATTTTAATTATGCGGACTTTTCATGATGGTGGGTAGCACCTGTGTCTGATCTACATTTGATGTCTGAATGCGACCAAATAAACATCAAGATATCGCAAAAATTTACTGAAAAGAGTGAGGAAAACATTGTTTTCACGTGGTAACCATAAAGACCTGGTGCACAACAAACATCACCAACACGTCTACCACATATTACTGAGTAGATGCGTACTTCAATTGAAACCTGAAACCAACTTCTTATGCCGAAACTGAATAGATGTTGCAGTAGAGTGCGTACTTGTATGTGCTCATTTACGAACATATGAAATGATGATGCATGTGCTACCGAAAATCTAGTTTTCTTGTATTATTCAACAACATGATGTGATCAAAATCTGGAAGAGTATGTTTAAGATAAACTCAAACTGATGTTTTTCTTAGGAGTGAATCTGGTACACGCCCTTTTAGGTTTCTAGTGAATCTGATACTAACTTGTATATATATATATATATATATATATATATATATATATATATATATCGACGCGGATTTGCTACCATGGTGGCTAGCTATGCACCCATAGCCAACCGTTGGATCTGCCCCTTATGGTACTTTGAACCCCATCTAGATTTAACGGCAGTGACAGACGTTAGTTTAGAATCTTTTCTCCGAGTTACGTTTGTATTTACATATGTACTTTGGTTGGTAGAACCGTTGGTTTGGCACTTGGATAGGCCAACCATCTAGCAAACCATTTGCCAACCCTATTTCGGTTGGTCAAGCTGTTGGTTCGGTATTCGAATAGGCAAACCATCCAGCATACCATTTGACATCCAAATCAAGCACACCATTTGACAACTGAATCGAGCACCCAATTGAACCACCGAATCAAGCACCCAGATGTGCAAAACCTTCTTTCGCACTTTGAGATGACATCCACTAAAAAAACAATACAAGTTTATGAATAAATATGTAATTAAATTTGGGACCGAAAACAATACAAGTTTATGAATAAATATGTAATTAAATTTGGGACCGAAAGAATCAGTAGAACAGATTGGAAAACACTCCTTCTGCACATTCATCTGATATCCATCCAGAAATACATATTTATGAACAAATCTGAATACAAAAATTTGGGACCAAAAGAATCTCTAGTGTATGGTTGCTTGCCTGGTTGCCGTGCATACTGGGTACACAAGAAAACTAAAAAAAAGTGCAAATCTGTAAACAATTCTTTGCAATTTGACATGACAAAGTACATGTACACAAATTTTTTGGATCAGCCCCTTATGGCACTTTGAACCCCATCCAGCATGGTAGCAGATTCCTAGAAATTTTTGTACACAAAATTCCATCAGTGAGAGAGACTAGCAGATTAGGATCCAAAATTACCGGAATCAGCCAATCGTATTACACTATAGCTTCCAAAGGAAATTCCAGATCGAGCATCCAGATATGCAAATCCTTCTTCTGGACTTCGATCTGACATCCACTCAAAAATACATATTAATGAACAAATCTCAAATTGCAATTTGATATGACATTCACCAAAAGTACATGTTCAAAACAGAAAGTCTGGGAACAAATTTCGAATATACAATCAAATTACTCCGATTAATGTGTTTGGATGGCAGATTGTAAATGGGAATCTTCAATTAAATGAGTTCAGCGGACGGAAGTAACAAGAAAAACCAACCTCAAATCCACGTGCCCAATTACAGATCTTGCATCTTGCAACCAGGCCTCCCTCGCCCGTGAGAAAGAAAAGAATATTGTTCTGACAAATAAAAATGGATCCTGTGCAGATTCCACAGAGATGAAAATCAAATCATTGACTCGTGAAAAACACAAATTGATGGCTCCCTACCTCTGTGCATCCAAGAAAATTCGTGCAGAAGCAGATCGAAAAAGAAAAGGAAGATCACGAAGTGAAAAAAAATCTTGAAAAAAGGGTGGACAGACTGGGGAAGAAGCTCCGCTCGTGCCTTCCTTCCGAGCTGCAGGATGGATCACTGGTGGCCATGGCGCGAGCTGCAGCGCCAGCAACCTTGGCGCGAGCTACAGCGCCGGATCTGACAGGAGCGGGATCCAGGGGCTGGGCGAGCCGAGGGACTGACAGGAGCGGGATCAGGGGCTGGGCGAGCCGAAAAGGACGTGAAGCAAATCCATGTACTGCTAAAGTGCTAGTGCTAAACCGTAGGCCACAAATTAGGCATAGGAAATAAACTAGCACAGGAAACAAATTGGATCCGTCTGAAGCCAGAACAATTATGATCTGGATGATGGATTCATACCAAATAAAAAAGCTTCGGGGAAGGACTTGCATCTTGGTAAATCTTTATTTCAACAAAACAAATCAAGAGACTCCAGAAAAAATAAGCAAGAACGGATCTGAAATAATGGATTCGTAGGGAGGAAGGGGACGGCCGGTGGCGCGCGGTTGGAGGCGGGATTCGGGGCAGGATCCATGGCGAGTCCCTGCATCTCCACCGCGCGGTCCCCCGCCGATCTCCTCCGCGTCCATCCATACGCGGACGGGCGGGCCGTGTCAGGGAGGCGAGCATAAAGTGGAGGGGGCGGTCCGCGCTGGTGAGGAGAATCCGCGTTGAAGAACTACTCGACCATCAGCGTGGAGGTTGGATGGGTGGAGGATCAGAGGGGTCGTGGCTGTGGAGCATGCCGTGGTCGGGGGAGGAAGGCAGGAGAGTTAGGAACAGGTGGGGGAAAAAGAGAGCGCCGAGCGGTGGGTTCCTTTTCTCTGGCAACAGTGTGGGACTGCGGCATGTCGTGGACTCGTGGGTTTGGTCGCCTCGAGAGAGAGAAAAGTAACTAACGGCCGTTAAGTCGATGTGCGGTGGTGAATGCTCTATAGAGTGAATCAACGGTTAGATGCTTATGCGTAGCTAGCCACCATGGTAGCCCACTATTTTGGATATATATATATATATATCAAGAACTGATACATAAAGGAATTTTCAAGAAACTCTGATATGTGAAGGAATTTTGCAGAGCAACACTAACAGAACCTACAGCGAAATTCATTGCTATCCGAATCTTCCTTTTTCTACTGACTGATTAGGGAATTGGAAGACGAAAAAGAAGCACTGATACCTCTTACCTTGAGTGGAGCACGAGGACCAAGTTTCGGCAAAGTCGCCAAACGATGGCAAAGTCTAGGACAGGCTTTGGTCGAGGGACGCCGGAACTTGCGATTGAAAAAAACAGCACGCTTCGATGGATCCAGCAGCTAGCAGTACGGCATCTGAAGCTGCTCGCTCAGCTGGAAGAAAATAGGTATACCAAGGAAGGGGTTCTCCGCTCGGCCTCCCGATGTTATTGCGTCGGCACGCGCGGTTCGTTTCTCTTCCGGTTTTGGAAATATACGAATCGAACGAAACAAAAATTAGCTACATCGGACGAACGGACCAAACAATGGTACGAACGAAACGGACCAAACCGCGGAAACACTTCTTCTTCCTTTATTATTAGGTATAGGTATAGACTAGGACAATGGCCCGCGCGTTGCTGCGTAATAGCAAATATTGTTGAGTCCCTCTTCCGCCCGGCCCTGGCCAAGCACGCGCCAGCTCCGCACCTCCCTTCCTCTTATCGGTTTTCATCACTGCTAGCTGATATATGCTGCCCCCGTCACCTACCTCGGCGTCCCGTTCTGGCCCACCTCCCTCTGTCCCGCACGTGCTCGACCACCTCCGTCGCTCGGCAGTGCACATCGCTCTCTCTCTCTCTCTCTCTCGTCTCTCACTCCCGGCAACCAGTCAACATGCTCCGCATCATGCCCGCAGACCTTATCGTGAGTCGTGGGTCATCCTGGAGCTGCGGAGCGAGGTAGGCATGCATGCCATGTACGCATGGAGTGCGTTGTGGCAGCGTTGGGTGCTCGGGAGAGTAAGGTCAGGTGAATTGAGGAAGAAGACATATTTTTGCTGTCTAAAACGAGTTGTGGTGCGTTATATATGATTTGGTGAGAGGATAAATCAGTCGGAAGAAAAAAGATGGGATAAATCTAGATATGTGCTAGGGATGTGTGCATCACGATGCAGAAGCCGGGTATTTCCCTTTTAAAAAAAATCTAGATACGTGCTTTTTTTCCGTGGCACGGATGCACCACTGATGCCAGCGACCCACTGCATATTTTTTTGGTGAGATGTGAGCTAGCTTTCTTTTACCTGATTTTATGATTGATTAATTGATTTTGCTCAGACTCTATTTTATTGTTTTATTCCATCTGCGGCAACATGGTCAGAGACTGAGAGCATCACACATATCTGAGTCATTTCTTTTCAGCGGTGGGAGACTTCCCTTGGAATTGAGCTAGCTTACATTTGGCGATAGCTGATGCAGCACAGCTCCGCTGACCGACCGCCCTCTCTCGCGCCGGTCCTTCTGACCCGATGCCCCCACCTGTAGCCAGGCGACTATTCTCTTCCATCGGCCCGTGGGGGACGTTAATTCCTTTCCTCGTTAGATCTTAGATCTAAGAATGGTCCTGCTCTTTGTTATTTACAAGGCGACTTGTTGATGCTCAAAAACCTGACGTATATAATGCGGCTAGACTCGATACATTCTAGCGAGGTGGGACTATTCAACATGTGTTATTTTCTAGCGATGGCTCACGTGGTTAGCGTACCCTTTCAATGACGGATTGTTATCGTGCCTAGCTTCTCTCCCCACATGCGCAAATTAGAAACGTGGCTCATGGCCCATGAATGGAAGAACACATCTAGCGATTTGATGCAGAGCCCAGCAGTGCATCTACCTAGCCCAGTATGGCGCAAGCACCAAGCAGGGACAGCGCGAGCGACGAACGAAGCAAAAGTACGAACCGTTTTTTCATTAACCGGTGGCAATGGCTGTAATTTCCATTGAAAATTAGGGGTATTTCAAAAACGGACGAAAATAATGGGGAGAAACCTTACTTCCTTTATTAGTAGGTAAAGATATAGAAGAATGTCCGTGCGTTGCTACGGCTAAATAAAATTAGATTTAAGTATGTGGAGTAAGAAGTTATCTTTTAAAGTTGCACAAACAAATTAAGAAGTGCCCCAGACATTAGCTTTTAAATATTATTATTATCTCTACTTTGCAATGTAAAATGTTTTGGTAGGCTATTTTAGCTTAACAAAACTTTTTATATTTAATACCTGGGGTCTTAAAATATCATGTATTTTTTTATGAAGTGTGATATCTTTTGTGTCTTTGTTTTGGAGGAAAAACTTTGAGCAACTCGCCGTATTGTATATTGTACCCCATAAATATTTTTTACGAACACACATGTATTAAACTACTGAATTCGTATTTCACATCCCGGACAAACTAAATAGAGAAGTAAGGATTTTTGTTGTTCTCGTTGTTTGTACATTTTTGATAAAAAAACGTCTTTGAGAAATATTACATGCGCTTATTTACTTGCGATGTGTCTCCTATAGCTCATGCCAAGGTTATGGAGATCGAAATTTGTATCAGAATCAAATCTAACAATTGCTCCTATTCTGTACCATGATTTCAACTTTTCTCTGATGTTGCTAACGAAAGGTTGTTTTCTGACCACATCCACGCCTAGTCCAACAGGATCTACCTCCTGAGAACATGCACTTCTAGATCCGTTGTTAGCTGTTTGTATACTCCAAATTACAACAGCCAAAGCAGGTCCATAAATCTTAACCAGCAAAAATAACCCAAGAGTGCCCAGTCCAAGCGAGCGGTACTAAGGCCTTGTTTACTTCTCAGGTTTTTTTGGGGTTGGGAGGGGAAATTTCCGGCCCACGACGAAATCCCGAAAGTTACCGAACGGCCCGTTTACTTCTCAGGTATTTCTGGGGAATTTTCTGGCCCATCCCCGAACTTCCCGATCCGCTAAGCTTCACGCTCGCATATCCTCACCCACGAGGGTACCCCCGTGTTTCTGCTCGTGGAAACGGAGAGAGCATATGCGGATGGCTGCCACCAGTCCGCCCCTAGCGTGGCGGTTCAGTTTCTCTGGCGACTCGTTGGCGACTCACGACGGGTCCTGGAAAATTCTCCGGCGATCTGATCTGCCGGATTTCAGGTTCTCTCGTGGCTGTCCTGTAGATCCTAGTAGTGTCAACGATCTGGTCTCTTGACTTCTCTCACGAGTCGGCCAGGTCTTCGTTCTTTTGTCTCAAAAACCTAGGTCCACATAAGCCTTTCGGGTGATTCTAGGGCACCTGATCGTACACCACACACAACAACCTAGATCTGCAGTGCTCGTTAGGGGGAGAAGGAAGAGGAGGATGGAGGGCGTGGAAGGGATGATGAAGGGTCTCAAACTCTCTGAGGATGAGAGGGCAGGCGTCAAGATTGGATGGAGGGGTGGGGGAAAGATGGGTGTGGTTCATATGCAGGCCGTCGGCAAACTGCTAGCAGAGAAGCCGGCGCTTGCAGAGGCGATCGAGGATGCGCTTGGGCCAGTCTGGTGTCCAATGAAGGGGATCGACGTGAAGGATCTTGGTGAGAATATTTTTCTGTTTACGTTTCATCAGGAGGGGGGTAAGAAGAAGGCAGTAGACTCGGGTCCGTGGAGGTTTGAAAAAGATTTGATGGTAATGGAGGAGTTTGTACCAACCAAAGCACCTGATGAGTATGAGTTCAATAGGATTCCAATCTGGGTGCTGGTGTTTAAGTTACCCTGGGGAATGATGGATTATGATACAGCGGAATCCATCGGTAACAGAATTGGAGAGTTTCTGGCTGTAGATGGAATGGTCGATGGTTTGGCCATGGGGAAGTATCTTCGGATCCAAGTTCGGATGTTGATCACAAAACCACTGATGAGGGGTACAACAGTGGAAATTGCCGAAGGAAAGAGAACAATTTGGTGTCCTTTTGAATATGAGTATCTTCCAGATTTTTGCTACACATGTGGTATCATAGGACATCTGGATAGAGGGTGCTCGTTGAAGCTGAAGAAAGGAGAAGTAGCACAAAGTATGGGAGAGAACTGAGATGGCTGCCACCGGCGGATGAGCTATGGGGAGCCGAGAAGGATATGGTCTAACAACGGTAGGGGTACACAAGGAGGTCGGGAACTAAAGGGAGAGAACATGGTAGTGATAGTCAGTCTTGGAGGAAAACTGAATTTTTGTCCAACGGAAGTGGTAGAAGGGATGGAAGGGAGGAAGTGGGGGCGAGGCCGTTGAAGATCACCGATGGTGGGATGGTGAATCCAAGGAATGATCTACAGAACCAGGTTTGTGTTGAGGGGAATGTCAAGGAGGCTGAGGAGGTGCATGCAAAGGAGCTTATACTGAAGGAACCAACTTATGAGGGGGGGATGGGAAGGATGATAGAAGGGAAGAAGGCCAAATAGAGGGAGAAGCCGGAAAGGTACCAATGATTAGTGGAAGTTGGGAAGGAAGGCAAAATGGAAGGCAATTGTGATGAGGAAAGAGGCACCGAAAGTACAGGGGTGTCAGATACATCAAAGGGTGTGACTGTACGGAAGCAAAAAAAATTTAAAAAGGTGGCCAGAGATGGGGGAAAGAAGGACGAGGTGAAGAGTGCCAGTGCGGGTAAGGTGGGGGCGAAAAGGTTGGGTGAGGATATGGAGGTTGATGAGTCAAGAAGGAATAAGAAGATAAAGGATACAGATGTGGTAATGGAGGGTCTGATCGAGGAAAACCCTACAAGCGCGGGGCTGTCGGAACAGCCCTGCGGGACCCAATGATCATTGAAGGTTTTAACTGCCGGGGGTTGGGGAACGGCCCGGCAGTGCGTGGGCTTCTGGATATCCGGAAGAAAGATGACCCCGATGTCCTTTTTCTGTCAGAGACTAAACTGAAGAAGGATAAAATTGATTGGTTACGATGGAAGATTGGAATGCCGAATATGATGGTGAAGGATTGTGATGGGAAGGGAGGAGGTCTGGCATTGTTTTGGAAGAACACCATAAATCTTAGGGTGATCGGTTTTGTCTCCAAATATCACATAGATACGGAGATAACGGAGGCAGATGGTTTTGTGTGGAGATTTACAGGAATATATGGAGAACCAAAAACGGAGGAGAGGGAGAAGACTTGGCAGTTGTTACGGACATTGAAGCATCAGAACGATAAACCATGGATTTGCATTGGTGATTTCAACGAAACCTTGCATACATGGGAGAAGGAGGGAGGAGTTCCTAAACCGCAATGGCGTATGGAGAAATTTAGAGCGGCTCTGGAGTTTTGTAACCTTGATGATCTGGGGTTTATGGGTGATGCTTTCACCTGGAGAAATAATAGTCATACTGCCGAGGCATACATAAAGGAGCGTTTGGATAGAGCCGTTGCTTCACCGGAGTGGAGGAGGAGATTTCCAGCATATAGAGTGACAAATGGTGATCCCCGGCATTCTGACCATAGACCTGTAATAGTTGATACACAGGGAAGCTTATGCAAAAGGCGGGCACCGAATCGTGGCACTCTGCCAAGATTTGAGGCGAGATGGCTGGAGGAGGACGAGTGTAGGAGTTTAGTGGAGAATGAATGGACAAAAAAGATGGAGGTGGAGGGTACAGGTGTGATGGAAGGGGTTCGTGGAGTGTTGGGGGAATTATTAGATTGGAGTCGTAATGTTCTGGGGGATTTGGAGAAGAGGATCAGTAGGATGAAGAAGGACCTTGAGGCGTGTAGAAGGAAGGAAATCACTGCTGAATCTATTAAGAGGGAAGAAATTCTGAGATTTAAATTGAGTAGATTGGAGGATCAAAAGGAAACATATTGGAAGCAAAGGGCACATGCTGATTGGTTGAAAGGAGGGGATAGAAACACTAAATATTTTCATTCTTTGGCATCAGAAAGGAAGAAAATGAATCGTATTATGAAGTTAAAGAGGGAGGATGGAGTTGAGGTGGAGGAGGAGGAGGCCATGAAAGAGGTGGTGACTAACTATTTTTCCAAACTTTTTACTTCCTCTACAGGCACACGTATGGATGAATTATTGGGTCACATAGATCAAAGGGTAACAGAGGCAATGAATACAGAGCTGTGCAAAGAGTTCACATCCAGGGAGATTGTGGATGCGTTGGAGAGCATTGGGGACTTTAAAGCTCCTGGTTTGGATGGTATGCACTCAATCTTTTATAAGAAATTCTGGGATATTGTGGGGGAGAAGGTTACAGAGGAAGTGTTGGGTGTTCTTAATGGTGGCCCAATGCCTCCTGATTGGAATGAAACTTGTATTGTACTTATTCCAAAAACAACCAATCCAGATTGTATGAAAGATTTGAGACCTATAAGCCTTTGCAATGTGGTGTACAAGCTAGTCTCCAAAGTTCTTGCTAATAGGCTAAAGTTAATCCTAGACGATATTATTTCCCCAAATCAAAGTGCTTTTGTTCCAGGAAGAATGATTTCTGACAACATCCTCCTTGCATATGAGTGCACCCATTATATGAAAACCAAGAAGCAAGGGAAGGAGGGGTATGCAGCAGTAAAACTTGATATGAGCAAGGCCTATGATAGAGTAGAGTGGGAATTTTTGGAGAGAGTGATGAGGAAGCTAGGTTTTGCGGATAGATGGGTTCAGCTTGTTATGACGTGTATCACCTCGGTTAACTACCAAGTAAAGGTGAATGGTGCTCTTACTGATATCATTACACCGCAAAGGGGCCTTCGCCAAGGTGACCCATTATCACCATATTTATTTCTCCTGTGTGCGGAGGGTTTTTCTTCTATGCTGAACAAGGCCGAGTTGAGAGGAGAATTGGAGGGGATACAGATTTGCAATGGTGCCCCAAGTTTTAACCATCTTTTGTTTGCAGATGACTCATCTGCACCGATAAAAGCAAACCGCGAAAGTGCCAAGTCTCTGCAAAATTTACTACAACTTTATGAGGTGTGCTCGGGGCAAACTATCAACTTTGATAAGTCTTCAGTGATGTTTAGTGAAAATACAAGTGAAGACAGGAGAAGACAAGTCTTGACCGAATTGCACATTAGTGAGGAGGCCAAGACGGTTAAGTATTTGGGTCTACCGGTGTATGTGGGTAGATCGAGGAGTAAAACATTTGAGTATTTGTTGGAGAGGACATGGAAGAAAATACAAGGTTGGAAGGAACGGATGCTATCAAAAGTTGGGAAAGATATTCTCATTAAAGCATGTGCCCAGGCCATTCCAACTTTTGCTATGTCCTGTTTTGATCTAACAAAAACTCTCTGTGAAAAGATAAGTACGATGATATGTAGATGGTGGTGGTCGCAAAATGACAAGGAGAACAAGATGCACTGGTTGAGTTGGGATCAACTATCGAAGCCTAAGAGTGAGGGTGGACTTGGGTTTCGTGATCTGTATGGGTTTAATCTGGCAATGCTAGCGAGACAAGGGTGGAGAATGCTCATGAACCCGGAGTCTCTCTGTGCTAAGGTATTGAAAGCAAGATATTTCCCAAATTCATCGATCCTCCGGGCAACAGCAACACCGGGTATCTCTTACTCATGGAGGAGTATTCTGAAAGGTATTAATTTGCTCAAGGAAGGTCTTATTTGGCGAATTGGTGATGGGGCCAAGGTGAACATCTGGACAGATCCTTGGATTAAAAGGGAGGGTAGTAGGGTGCCAATTACTCCAAGACGCCAATGTTTACTGACAAGAGTGGAAGAACTAGTTGACCCACTTACTGGACAATGGGATGAACAGATTGTCCACGATACTTTCTGGGATATGGATGCACGCATTATTTTGGCTACACCGCTAAGGGCTGATTTTGAGGATTATCCTGCTTGGCACTTTGATAATAAGGGTATTTTCTCGGTGAAATCTGCATATAAACTTTATGTCAAGCAAAGGGATGCTGATGTGGATACAAATTCGGGTAACACATTTGGGAGCAAGTTTTGGAAGGAACTTTGGGATCTGCTTTGTCTGCCTAAAGTTAAACAATTCATGTGGAGATTAGCACATAATAGCCTTCCACTGCGTATGAATATAAAAAGGAGAGGTATTGAATGTGATACCCTTTGTGTTTGCTGTAAAAGACTAGATGAGGATGGAGCTCACCTGTTTCTGAAATGCAAAGAAGCAAAGGAGGTGTGGAGCATGCTGAAAATGGGAGATGTCCGTGATCGTATGTGCACATTGGAGTCAGCTGGGGATGTTTTACAAGAAATCATGCTTCTTAATCAGGAACAGAAGACTCTCAGCTGTTGTCTCTTATGGCGCGGTTGGCTTCGAAGAAACAAAATTAATGCGGAAGGAAAAAGGTTGGCACTTTCGGACCTTGCTGGCCAAGCAAAATATTGGGCAAGAGAATCGATGCAATGTATCAACCAGAAGAGAGAGGATACGAAGATTTCGACACAGCCTAAATGGCAGAAGCCGCCAGCTGATAAAATTAAGATAAACTTTGATGGATCCTTCTTTGCTGATCGAAGTACTGGTGGCTGGGGGTTTATTGCTAGGGATGCACAGGGTGATGTGAGAGGGGCTGGAGCAGGTCCAATCCATCATGTATCATCTGCGGTACAAGCTGAAGCTATTGCATGTGGTGAAGCAATCATGGCTGCCACCATGTGGGGGATGGGAAGTATTATACTGGAAACAGACTCCATTAATCTGGCAAAAGCGTTGATGAGCACTGAGTTTGATTTGGCTCCTGAGGGTATCATCTTCCGCGACCTACGGTCATACCTTTCTTTAAATTTTGTTTCTTCAGAAGTGGTTTTTGCACCACGTGCTTGTAATAAAGTAGCTCATGAACTGGCGGCTCTTGGCGTATCGCAGCAGAACAGTCGTACGCTGTGGGTAGATACGGTGCCAGATGATGTAATGGTTGTGTTGGCAAGCGAGTTCGCTGTGCCAGGTTAAATGGAATCATGGTGTTCCAGGTCAAAAAAAAAAAAAAACGGAGAGAGCACGCGACCGACGGCGACGGGAGACGGCGGCGGCGGGGAAAGGAGACGACGGCGGGGAAAGAAGAGCAAATCACAACGGTGCCGAAGAGATCCTCCTCCGGCGGCTGATCCCCGGTGAGTGCTCGCGCCTCCTCCCCTTTTCCCCTCCTCCCTAGGTTTTCTTGGTGTGGCCGCCGTCCGCGACGGAGCTCCGGGAGCTCGCGGCTCCGATGAGATGAGCTCGTCGGCGTTGCGTGTGTGGGCATGCCTACCATGGCCGCGCTCCCACTAGCAACCGCGGCGTTTTGGGCAAGGAAACCGCATCTCCCAGCGCGGTCGGCGTGACAGTGAAAAATTTCTTGGGTTGGGCAAGATGCGTTTTGTTCATTCCTTCTTTTGCCTCAAAGAATATAGGAACAAATAGCTTTGACAAACCATCAATTCCTGGGTGGGAGTGAACACTATCTGCCCACTGCCCTTATTACTGTTACGGTTAGTATTACCTGGTTCTGATGAACACCATACTGCCTTTTCTGCAGTCAAGTTCAGTAGAAATCACTGTTCTAGAACCTGTTTAGCCAGAGTTGAACATTACATGTTAGTGTAACTTGGTCATCACAATGCCAGTCTGGGCATGCGCCAAGATATGTGGTTTGCTAGCTTTGCCCTTTTAATCTTTGTTGATCAATGCATATCCAAATACACTGGGACATCCAAGTTGGTGCACCTAGTTACCTCTAAGATGAAGAATACAGATCATCATGATACCTAAAATGTTATATTCTGTGCTAATGCACCTAGTTGCTGCAAGCTGCGGTTCATTTTATCTAGCTGCATGCACTTTATGTGTTTGTACCATTTTACCATTTTTGTACCTTCTAATCTGACCAACTGTAAGCAAGAAATATATCCATGCATGAGTTTTTCCTGCCCCAAGAAATGACGTTACGGATGCAGTGCTGCATTATTTTATGATTCAGTTTACTGTTTACAAACCTGCAGTCTATTTGATATACGTACACAAAGGCTAGAGCTTATTAGGAAGAGGAGAGAGGAAGATGACGAGGAGTTCATTTCCTGACAGAGTAGGTGTTCACGATGCTCCCTAAACACTAGCTGCCTGCATGAGGAGGTGTCTCTAGGGGTCTTTACGCAACCCGGTCAGAGCTAGGAAGAAGATTTGAAGGATTCAAGCTTTCTTCGCATTATTAAATAGAAAATCAATCCGCATCATAAAAGTAAAGGGCGCGTTGCAGATATTGGATTCTTAGATGAAGGGTTTGGTCACGGACGTTGAGTATGCATTTGTGTGTGAGTAGTAGTTTACAAGTAGTAGTTGGTAGCTTGACAAGGGATCTAATCTGGGCTCTCTGATGAACTTAGATTGTCTTAGCTCTATACATTTGAACTATCTGTAAGCGATGTATCAGTACTAAATTCTACCTCTGCGTGTATTTCTAGCTGGAGGTCCTCTGGCGGCGGCGGTGTGGTTTCCGGCGTTTGGCGGCGAGCGCGCCATGATTTCTAATGTTCTGTCAAACTGTATGACAATAAGTTTATAGCGGCAGTTGCTCATCTGTTGGGTCGAGCAATTTATTCATGTGTGTTCTTGTTCGAGAAAATTGGATGACAAAATTGCATGACACGAAGTTTATGTTAAAGACGAAGTTTTTAATTTACTGATTGTCTATTATCACTTCCTGAAATGCAAATATTGAGTTTTTATTATGTGATCTCAATCCTCTCTTTTTTTTTTGACAAGGGATAGACCCCGAAGGGTCTAGGCGGTGCATATATTAATGACGGTGACAGTACAATTAGCAGGAAGACCCCTAGCACAGAAAGGAGCTACAGAGGTGTCCCTCACTTTTACAAAGAACAACCTGGACAGAAAAATAAAAAAGCAATCGAGTCCAAGTTCAGCACCGTCGACATTGAACAGAAGCCGTCGCCGACCATCCTCGACACCACCGGGGACGACACCACTTGGGGTGAAGAAGACGAGATTCGCCGTCGCGACTCCATGGAAGGGCCTCCGAACCTGGAGGTTGAACAAACGATGCTCCATCGGCATCCCGCAAAGCCGCCCTTCGGCTATCGGATTCGGTTGGCAAACGCTGGCCACCGATGTTGTGCTCCTACAGATGCACCTTCCCGAGCGCCGCATGATCAAAGCATGCACGGGATCACCATGCTCCTTCCTCCTTCCACCACCACGGCAACATAGAAGACCTTGCACAGCAACGCCTGCAGCTGAAATCAAACGGCAAGAAAGACCCTTATTGACGGAGCTTCCAGGAGGCCTCCTCTCCATCGTCACCGGCTCCGTCCATGGGAGCACAACGACGGACAGGAGAACCACCAGACGGCGCCAGATCTGGGTCAAGCGACCTGGAACCTTTCTCCCGGCAAGAAGCCGACAAACAGCACAAAGCTGACAACCTGCACAAGGGCAGAACTCATCAATCCTCTCATATCCCCTCTCATCCCAAAAACAAAGTAACTAGAGGTTGTGGGGAGAGTGTGGGGAAATTAGGGGAAATTAGGGGGAAAATGGGGATTGGGTGAAAGGTGGGGTTTCACCCTATCCCCTCTCATCCCCAAACCCCTAGGGGGTGGAAATACCCTAGGAGTAAACAAGGCCTGAATGACACCTGTAATACGCTCGATACAGGGGAAAGTAAATTCACAAATCGATGAGCCGGAGGAGAATGGGGCGTGTGGCTTCCCCTGTCGCCCCGATCCGGTCAAACCCACGCCCCCCTCGTTGATCGATTTCCTCGGCATCTTCTCCATCTCCGGCGCCAGCACCGCCTCGTCTTCGTCGTTCTCCTAGTGCCCGCAATCGAGCCGGGGGCCTCCGCAATCGACGCCACTGCCGTCATCTTCGTCTCCGGCCGCCCCCGTCCTCCTTCAGCCGAACGGAGAGTCCCTCCCTTTTTTGCTTCCCGGATGCTTTTTCGCCGTGGTGACCGTCGTCGTTCGCTGCAGGACCTCGCCGCCGGCAGCCCTTTGACGACCTCGGCAGCGCCGCTACTACTCGACCCCTCGCAGAGACGCGCACCTCCTGTGCCCACTCCCTCGGCCTCTCGCGCGCTACCTCGTCGAGCCCGTCCTCGACTGGTCGCCCGCCGCCGCCATCTCCCTCACCTCCAGCTCGCCTTCGTCCCCGCTAAACTCGCCCCCTTCCGTCGTCGTCTCGCACCCGCGATCAACCAGGAGCACCTGCTGCTGCTCGATGTTGCTGTTTCCCGTCGCGGCATATCTCGCCACCCCACCTCCTCACATCGAGAGTTAAAAACCTATACGCCGCGCCGCGTGCGCTTGGACCAGGCCCGCGTTTTGTTGTTTTTGTTTGTACGGTTTTTTCTCTGGTTTGGTCTGATTTTTTTGGTTTGGTCTGGCTTCAGTTTCATTCGTTTCTTTTTTAGGAGTACTTTTGTTTAAAATGCTTAGATTTTTAGAAATAGAGATTTTTGAAATTTTCATTTTTAAAAATTGTCTAACGTTTTGGATTTGAAAAATGTTTTGAAAACGTTCAAATTAGTTTGGGTTTTGAATTTTATTCGAATTTTGTATTTGTCAGAAATTGAAGTTAACTGATTTTTATTTTTGTTTAGATTTTGAATTTGTTGAAAAAATTGTATTTTGAAAACAGTCTGATAAATGAGCTGGCCCGTGGAGGAATACGGTCAAAAAAAAATACGGCAAAGTGCTGTGCTCTGCCAAAAAAAAAAATACGGTAGAGCGTAGGTGGGTGAAATTGGCAAAGTGCAGAACTGATAAGCGAGGAACGCCGCGTTAAGGGCATCTCCAACCGAGCGACCCAAACGGACGCGCTGGACCGTCCGTTTTAGGTCGTTTGGCTCGTCCACCGGACACCCGGATGTCGCGCGGACGCTCGGAGACGTCCTGCTCAATTTTTATTTCCCAACGCACCCACGACCCAAATTGGGAGCAGCTCAGGGGAGGCGAGGAGCGGGGCGGCCGGTCGCCGCGGGCGCAGCCCCGTTCGCCACCGCAGGCCCGTCGTCACGGGCGCAGCCCCGTCTCCGCCGCGCGCTGCCCCGTCTCCGCCGCGCGCTGCCCAGACTCCGGCGTGCCCAAACAGCGAGCACCCGCAGCAGCAGCCGCGCAGCAGCGCATGGCCAAAAGCAACAGCTCCACGGCGTGCACGGCGTTCACAAATCAGAAGCTTTGGCAGCACCTCGCGCGTCCGCGCCTAGCTGTGCCCAAGCACCGCCACCGGCTGCACCTCCGGCCGCGTCAAAGCTCTGGCTGCGCGTACCTGCGACCGCACCATCGCTGCGGCGCTCGTGCACCTGCTGCGCCGCTCGTGCACCGCGCTGGCTGGTGGTGAGCAGGGTGCGGTTGATGTCCGCAGCTGGTGAGCAGGCGTGCGCGCGCGACGCGGCTGGTGCGCACGGCGTTGTGGCGAGTAGTGGCGCGGCACAGGGCGTCGTCAAGGCGAGGCGCTGGCTGCGTGGCTTGCGGCGGCGGCGTGGCACGGCACGGACTGGGCGGCGTCGAGGCCAGCGACAGGCGGCCCGAGGCGCGGCACGGACGGGGTGGCGTCGAGGCGCGGCACGGGCGGCGTCAAGGCGCATGCTCGCGTCGTGGCATGGCGCGGCCTGGGCGGCGCGGGGCACGGCCTGAGGGCGGCGCGGGGCGCGGCCGTGGCGTGCGAGGGCGGCGCGGGCGCGGCCGTGGAAGGCGAGGCACGGACGGGGCGGCGTCGAGGCGAGGCCAGCTACGGGCGGCGTCGAGGCGCGGCCCGGGGCGGCATCGAGGCGCATGCTCGCGTCGTGGCGGGGCGCGGCCAGCAGCGGCCCGAGGTGCTGCAGCCAGCCACGGCGAGCTCCGCCCCGTCTTCGTCTTGCTTGGCGGCGTCGAGGTCGGCGGCGGTCGTTTCAACTCCAGCGACTTTCAATAGGGCTGAAAAAAAGGAGGCAGCGGCGGCCTTCAGGCGAGGGTGGAGGCGGAGCATGGTTAGGCGAGCTCGATTCCGGCGAGGAGCGAGGAAGGTTTCCATGGGAAAAGGCGAACGGAGGAGAGAAGGGTGGGGGCCTTGTGGTTGTGTCACTGTCAGATGGGCCAGGACGGGGACACAGGCGGATACAGTGGACGCCCGCATACGTCCGGCTCGCCCTAAAAGTCTCCCAAATTTGGGCCAGTTTTGGGTCAGGCCGGACGCTGCACCTGTCCGTTTTTAAGTTGGGTTGCCCCGTTGGGAGGAGGTTTTGTCCGAAAAGACCCAAACGAATGATTTTTTCTGCATTTGGGTCTCCCGTTGGAGATGCCCTAAGCCCATTAGCTGGCCACCACCTCCTTCGACCCATGTCAGACCACCCCATTGCACCCCGTGTCAGTTTAACAAACACACCCCTGCCTCCAATTTGTAAACGCGATGAAGTCTCACGTCCGCTCCTTCCTCATCTCAACCAGACTACCCGAAACCGAAAGCGCTGTGCCCTTCCGCTCCTTCCGGCCACCACCACCACACGCCGCCGCGCGCCGCCCTTCTTTGCTTCACACAACGCTCCAAGTCGTGGTTCAGCGCTCGGGCCTGTCAGCTGTCTCCGCCCGCTCGAGCGCCGCCCTCCCCCTTCCAGCTCAAGACCGCAGTTCATCGCTCGGGCCTCTCTCCGCCCCGATCCGATCATGGGACCTCATCCACCTCCCTCGGAGAACAACCGTACGCGCTCCCTCGTTGTCCGCTCTGATTTCGTTTCTGTTGTTTCCCATCTCTCACCATCCTTTGCTTCCATGATAGGCCATTGTCTTAATTTCCTTCTTAATCCAATCTAGTGAGGTGGCTTGTTAATTTCGGGAAAGTTGACGTATATAAACCGGCTGATTTCTTTACGATGGAGCGAGGTGGGACTATTAAACACAAAATATTTTAGCATGTCAGGCTAATACAGCATTTAGACGGGACGAATATTGCTTGCGGGGGACGAATATTGCTTGCCGCCCATTGCTTTATGCAGGTATGGCCCTGCGGCGCGATGGAGAGATCGGAGGCAACGGGCCAACCGTTACCTTACTTTTAAGCGGTGCAATTGCCCGTAATTTCATCAGATAAATAGGGGCAAATCTAAAACGGACGAAAATTTGGGGAGAAATCTTACCTCCTTTATTAGTAGGTAAAGATATAGACTAGCAAAAGAGCCCGTGCGTTGCACCGGAAGAAACAAATGATCAAACACTACAAAAGAACCATCAGTGTTAACACTTCTTCTCTTTGTCACCATCACATTTTCTCGTATTTACATAATCATCACTACTACTATTAAAAGACACAGAGAGGCAGATCCAGAACATCTACACCGTCTATTCACAGTATTGAACGGTTCAGATTTAAGTTAAAACATTGTTAGACGCCAAACTCCCACGTCCCACGCACGATTTTGGTCTAACCCAAAACAGAGCAACAGGAGACCGAAAAAAATTGCAAGACACAGAAAATTACAACCGCTGCGCACGATTTCTCCACCAGCCTGCCAATGACGCCCCCCGCACACGGCCGCACACTGCAGGCTGCCGGTGCCCTGTCCGACGCCTGAACACTGCAGGCCGCCGACGCCCTGTCCGACGTCGCCCTAGCCTAGCACTGCACAGCGCCGGCGCCCTCTCCGACCTCGCCCTGGCCGACGCCTTCGCACTGCACGCCACCGGCGCCCTGTCCAACCTCGCCTTGCCAGACGCCTTCGCACTGCACGCCGCCGGCGCCTTGCTCTGCCTCCCAGGTCGCCGCCTCCATCTGCACCCATCTGACCTCTCCCCCAGGGCATCTAACACGTCCACCACGTCCAGCTGCTCCAAGGGCAACTCCAGCACGTCCGGCTTATCCAAGGGCATCTCCAGCACGTTCCAGCTTCTCCGATTCTTCAAGGTGATTTCAACCGTGCTTTCGACTTCACTAATGCAACTGTCATAGTCATGCAACGATCATAGCATATTGTTTTCTCCTCAAAACCTGAAACAATAAATAAAAGGAACGAAAGCATTACATAGGAATTCACTGGAGAAATACATGCCAATTGATACAGTGTAATCAGTATTACTTGCAAAACTTCAGTACTAGGATAGGCAGGATCAAAACTTCAGATCTTCGTGCTAACAGATGCTTTATCAATTTAAAGAATGACTCGACTTCAGCTGAGAGGTTTGAGTGATGGCCATTTCTAACCAGAAACTCAGATACACCAATGGTTCAACATTGCTATTGCTATTAAAATTGAACTCATGCAATTTCCATCACTGTGCTACAAATGGATTTACCAACACATTATTGACATTATCAACAGTATCTTTTTGCAGACATGTCATCCTCCGAGCGCACCCCGTTTCAAGACATAACGAACGAGCAAAACAATGGTAATGAATTAAGGAAGTGGCTGCGTTCAACTCGCTTTTTATCATTGGAATATATATGTACTAATCTCCAGAAACATATGCCATACATGCAGATCCAAAAGAGGCCGAGAGACAGAGGAAGAGAGAGTGGTATGCAAAAAATAAAGAGGAAATCTCAAAACGCAGACGGCAATCACGGGAGCTTAAAAAACAGACAACGACCTTTACAGTTGGCGATAGCACAGTATGTCATACACCTGGTACTGGACAATCTGGATTCACCCAGCTGCAAAACAGAACACCTGCACGAGGTCATGTGCTCCGAACTTGTGTCATATTTTTTGTAATGCAACTATATATATGTATGCAATATGACGTACTGATTTTTTAGCTGAACTGAATTTGTAGATGTGGCTCCTGTTGGCAGACATAACTATGCATCTGACATGACTTCATCAGATTCATCGCAATTCCCTGGAGATGGTTCACTCCACCATTTAGCAGGTATGATAGTACGCGACATCATGTTTTCTTTACTATATAGATATGTTGCTCTCTAATCTTATTTGTACCAATGTTTGCATTGTCCAGGTGGTGAGTCTACTGTGGGTTGCAGTACTGTTTCTCTCGATCAACAGGGCACGTCCACTTTGCACTATGATAACTCTGGGCCAGTTACAAACAATCGGGATGAACAGATTCAACAAGGCAAAACACATCTAAGTGGCCAAAGCTGGTATTCTAGATTGTCTGTCGAGCAAAAGGCGGTTTACATACAGAGACAGCGTATATCCCGCCAGCAAAAGAAGATGGCTGCAGCCCAGAGTGGTGTTAATTGTAAAGAATTGTCTGAAAAAACAGCGGTGCCCTCACTGGTTTCACAGCATATCCCATTGAGCAACATAACCAAGACAGATGCAAATGGTACATAGCCCTGATTCGACTCAACGTTATAAAACTGGTATATGGATTAATTGTAGCATGTGTGGCTGCAGGGCTACGTTCATATGCAACCCCGGAGAGTACCGATCCTGGTGAATGCGGTATATTACCAGGAACATGCACTCCTCAGGATACACCTGCTAACAACCTCAATACTATGGTTTTTACCTATTGCCATAATCTGACTGGGCAACCTATCTGTTTTACATATTTTACTGTAGGTACTGGGGGGATTAGATATGGAGGTTCCGGCATTACCAACGATCTTACCACGGCATGCAGTGATTCAGTTATGAGCGGCGAACGTAGAACTGATTGGCTACACAGTAATTTTACTTACCTGGGAGATGTGAGATCCGTCAAAGATCGGCAAAATTTGTCCACATCTGCAGGGTTGCATTGGCAAGAGAGCTTCGCTGAAAAATGTGCATATTCTGAGAAGAAACGACAACTTGAATCCTCTGAGCGAAAGCGACAGCGTGAAAGGGAACGGTACACCTCAATGACGGATGGACAGAAGGACGTATGGTTGCACAATAACCGTGAGTATAAGAAATTGGTCCAGGAACACAAGTCACCCTTCATCAACGGATGGTGCACACCCGTCATACAAACACAACAATCTAAAAATAATCAAACAGGTATTTAGTACTCGCTGTGCAAAAGTTGTCCATTAACTTCCAATATGTAAGACTTGTTTATGCTTTTTTTTGCAGATCTTCGAGACACAAACAGTGATGATGACTGTACTACAAGCATTTTTGAGCCGGTTGAACATGGTTCTATATTTGAAGGTAAAATGAAAAAAAATAGTGCTGGCTTTTCATAAAACCTTCAAATATACAAATGTTGCCAGGTTCAAATGGGTTCAATAAAATTAACATGTTTTCAAAATAGATATAGATAATATACAAGAGGAACAAACAATACATGATGATGATGACGATGAGTGCAGGCTTTTTCGTGGAACAGGTAAATTTGGTGCATTTAATTTATTCCTATTTATATTATATTAGATTTTCTCCATCTAATTTGTTACTGCTTGTTTTGTCTTGGCAGGCGACGTGTTCGATTCATGGCGAGTCACAAGTGCTGTTCCCCCGAGTAAACAGAATGAGAATGCTGATCCTTATGACTACGTGTACCATAATCTACCACAGAAGCATCATGTTCTGAAGCCAGTAAATGACTGCGTCCACTGTGGAGCAATGAGGCTACAATATGAGGGCCCCGCGTTCTGTTGCAGAAAAGGAAAAGTCAACATAGCTACCACTGAAGTTCCTCAAGAGTTGCGTCGTCTGTTTACAAGTCAGGTCGATGCTGATGCAAAATATTTCAGAAAGCACATACGGTATTTCAACACCCACTTCTCCTTCACAAGACTTGGAGTCACCCTTGATAAGAAGGTCAGCAATGCGGCGAGAACCGGTGTGTATACATTTGTAGCACACGGGGCAATGTATTATAAGATGGATGATCTGGTGCCTGGTGGTCAAGGGCCTAGAAATCTCCAGCTCTACTTCTATGATACAGATGATACCTTGGAACATAGAGTGAAGCGATCTCCAGATCTTGATATCAATATCATACGGAAGATTCTGGAGATACTGGAGGACAACCCATATGTGCAGACCTTTAAGAGAATTGGATCTGTTCCGAATCTAGAAGAATATTGATATCCCTTAACACGGATATAAGACTGGACCAGCGAAGGTACAACGCCCCAACTGCTTCCCAGGTGGCCGCAATGTGGGTTGAAGGGAGTGACCCACAGAACACTTTTGATAGGCAAGTTGTCGTGTATGGCAAAGGGGACCGTCCTATATTTATTAGAGCTTACTATGGTTGCTATGATCCTTTGGCGTATCCATTATTCTTCCCGAGAGGGGAGACGGGATGGAATCGTCGGATACCATATGAGACACCACCTAAAGTCGCTCAAGAGGACAATGAGGATGGCACGAAACTTAAAGACTGGCAAGGTGAAGATCGGAGTTCAAATGTACATCTGGAACAGAACATAGATGAGGAAGGAGGTAATTATCCCCGTGCTTTCAACAAGTTACACATATTATTCATTATTAGTGTAGATCACCCATTAATCATTTTTAATCCATGTTCCAGATGATGAAGAGGACCAGCATGATGATGAAACCAGAGGGTCCAGAAAGTTCGTGAGCGCGAGGGAGTACTATTGCTTCAAGCTACAAGTCAGGAAAGGACTTTTTAACATTATATTGTTCGGTGCACGCGGTTTCCAGCAATGGGCAGTCGACATGTACATCAAGATGGAGACTATGAGACTTGATTTCTTCTCAAAGCCTAAGAATCAAAAGCTCATTCGTGCTGATCTATACCAGGTATCATAATGTTCTCCGTTTCCTAGGAAGAGAGCGCATCGCCGGTACGCATTTAAAATTACCGCATAATAATGGTTTGATATATTTATTTCTTAAGGGTGTTGTTGACGTCATGGATGCTGGTGAGACACGTGGTTCTCAGGTTGGTAAGAGAATCGTGCTGCCGCGGACTTTTCCAGGAGGTGATCGAGACATGCAACGAAGATTTCTTGATGCGATGGCGATAGTCCAGCGGTTTGGGAAGCCTGATTACTTTATCACAATGACTTGCAATCCGCACTGGGAGGAGATTACGTCCAGACTTGAACCCGGGCAGACACCACAAGACCGTCCAGACCTTGTGGCGAGAGTATACAGGGCCAAATTGCGAAGTATGAAGGATCTCTTGATCAAAAAAAGGTACTTTGGAGAGGTTGCTGCATATGTCCATGTTACCGAGTTTCAAAAAAGGGGGTTGCCACATGAGCACATGCTTTTGATCATGCGCTCGGATAGAAAACTAACAAACCTAGACGGATACGACAAGGTGATATCAGCAGAACTTCCTAACAAGGACAAGTACCCTCTGTTGCACTCTCTGGTGGTTAAACATATGCTACATGGTCCATGTGGTGCTCTTAGGAAAAATTGTGCTTGCATGATAGATGGTGAATGTCGATTTCGCTATCCTCGGCAATTTGTTGATGCTACGCAGCAAGGAAAGGACTCCTATCCTATCTATAGGAGGAGGCATGATGGTCACCAAGTGAAGGTCAGAGGAGCGGAGCTGGATAATAGATGGGTTGTCCCATACAACCCTGGTTTGCTTATGCGGTATAATTGTCACATCAATGTTGAAGCTTGCTCTAGCATCAAGGCAGTGAAATATTTATTCAAGTACATCTACAAAGGACATGATCGTGCCTCATTCTCAGTCGATCCAGCACTAGAGAATGATGGTGAAGTAATCAATGAGATTAAACAATACAGAGATGCTAGGTTCGTGGGGCCACAGGAGTCTATCCACAGGATTTGCGGTTTTCCAATGTTCGGTGTCTCTCCCTCTGTTCTCCAACTCCAGCTTCATCTTGAAGATATGCAGCCTATCACATTCAAAGAGGGCGATAATCTAGATGACGTCGTCAATCGGCCCTCTTCTTCCAGTACCATGCTCACTGAATTTTTCAAGATGAACCTGGTGGATCCTCATGCGAGGAACTTCTTGTACAAAGAGTTCTCGGAGTTCTACCGGTGGATGAAAGGTACAAAGAAGTGGCAAAGAAGAAAATTAAAGGGGCGGGATCATATTGGAAGAATTGTGTATGCACATCCTGCTGAAGGTGAGAGGTACTTTCTTAGAGTGATCATGAATCATGTGAGAGGTGCAACATCATTTAAAGATTTGAAAATTGTAAATGGCAGGATGTGCTCGAATTTTAGAGAATCATGTGAGCGAAGAGGTCTCATAGAGACCGACAAGTCACTTGATGACTGCTTGACTGAGGCAGCTACTTTCCAAATGCCGTATGCTCTAAGAAGGCTTTTTGCAACTATTCTGGTGTTCTGCGAGGTGACCCAAATCCGATCATTGTGGGAGAAACACCTTGAGTCAATGTCTGAGGACTACCGTCGTAACCAGTCCAACCAGGTCGCACTAGAGCAGATGGTCCTTAGAGACATTAGGGATCTGGTGCATTCCATGGGAAAAGATATTGGCAGTTATGGCCTCCCAGATTTGGATCCGGTGGATGATGAGTGTTCCAATGGAGATTCGAGAGAGGTACAAGAGGAGTTGTCGGTTAGTTTTGACAAAGAAGACATAAACATGTTTACATCTCTTAACAAAGAGCAGCGTGTTGGTTTTGATGAAATCCTCTCTCATGTTGTCAACAAAAAGGGCCAGATTTTCTTTGTTGATGGTCCGGGTGGCACGGGGAAGACATATCTATACAAAGCACTCCTTGCAAAGGTCCGTTCTCTAGGTCAAATAGCTATTGCTACAGCTACATCTGGCATAGCAGCATCGATCATGCCTGGTGGGCGCACCGCTCATTCCAGGTTTAAAATTCCGATTAGGCTCACAGATAGTAGCACATGCAATTTTACGAAGCAGAGTGGTACCGCAAAGCTGCTCTGTAGGGCATCTTTAATAATCTGGGATGAAGTTGCCATGACAAAGCGTCAAACTGTTGAGACGCTAGATAGGTCCCTCCAGGACATCATGGGATCAGCTTTGCCTTTCGGGGGAAAAGTCATGGTGTTTGGAGGGGATTTTAGGCAGGTCCTTCCCGTTGTAACACGTGGTACAAGAGCTCAAATCACTGACGCTACGCTACAGAGGTCTTATTTATGGGAGAAGATTAGGAAAATACGCCTCACGCGTAATATGAGGGCACAAACCGATCAGTGGTTCTCCAATTACCTCCTAAGAATAGGTAATGGAACAGAAGAGACGATTGGTGCTGACTACGTGCGTCTTCCGGATGACATTGTTATTCCTTGGACTGCCACCGAAGAACCAGTAGATAAACTTATTGAAGATGTCTTCCCGTCGCTTCATGATAATGCTACATCTGGCTCATACATGAGCGCACGTGCCATTCTTTCAACCAAGAATGAGCATGTGGACAATCTGAATAAAAAGATGATTGGTAGGTTTCCTGGCCAAGAAAGAGTTTATTATAGCTTTGACTCTGTCGAGGATGATGCACGAAATAACTACCCACTTGACTATCTAAACTCTCTCACTCCAAATGGCCTGCCCCCGCATGATTTGAAACTCAAAATCAATTGTCCCGTCATTCTTCTCCGGAATCTCGATCCGCACAATGGGTTGTGCAATGGAACAAGACTGATGATTAGAGCATTCCAGGATAACTCAATCGATGCCGAGATTGTTGGTGGACAACATGCTGGAAATAGAGTGTTCATACCGAGGATCCCTTTGTCGCCTTCGGAGGATATTTCACTTCCTTTCAAGTTTAAGAGGAAACAATTCCCCATCAGGTTGAGTTTTGCAATGACCATCAACAAAGCCCAGGGGCAAACTATTCCAACTGTTGGAATTTACCTCCCAGAGCCCGTATTCTCCCATGGCCAACTTTATGTTGCACTTTCAAGGGGTGTGTCAAGGCAGACCACTCGGATTTTGGCCAAGCCAAATATAGACATAGATCCCACCGGAAAAAGCACAAAGAACATTGTGTACAGGGATGTATTGGAGGGATAGAACAGGTTTGTTCATCCTTTTGGCTGGCCTTTTCTTCTTATTTAATCTTCTCATATACTGCTATTTCTCTTTTTCGGATCTATGAATATTCATGTTATGCAGCAGCTTCAACAGTTCTATGACTTTGTTATGACATAGGAGCTTTCCCACATGCCTGAAAGATTTATAAAATTCTAAAGAGGTGTACTGGTGTAATTAAACTGGATTTTAATTTACATGCTACAACAAATGCATGTGTGAGTTTGAGTTCATTTCGTTTATTATATTATTGTACATTTCAGTAGCAAATTTATTATGGTTGTGCAAAATAATATTTCTGGTTTGTTCACCTCACAAAATTTCTTTCTTGGACAGAGCTTTCTCTGTCTTGGGTGGTGCTGAATTACTCAACCTGCTTATGATGAGATGGTGACCTCACTTCGTTCGTTCCGCCGAAGTTCGTATTGCCTGAACCATGGGCCGACGACTACCTGGAATGTGTCCTATCCGTAGTAAAGCACTATATGTGATCTATGTTGCACTAAAAAAGTATCTTTCCTGTTCAGTGGATGTGAGTACGCATTGTCGCTAACTTACTATGGTACCGTCCTGGATGATGAATCTGACGTCTCGGTATTTCACTAGGAAATATCAGGTTTTGTAAATACTGCAGTGCTTGCTTATACGAGCATCCTATCTTGTTAATGGAAGCATGTTCTTTGTCTCATTGGCCTGGCTATTATCGATGTTTTTAATTTGTCTGAAGCCTACTCTGTCTTTTTTCTGAAACTGCTCCCTTTTCATCTATTTTGGCTTGTACTTATGCAAATTCAAAAGAATATTTATATCTCCGCGGTGCAGATCACACTAATGTCATGTGATTTTAGTTTTTTTTTAGGTATTCTAGCTGAATCATTTACCTTCGAGCATGGAGTTTTATTTAATGGCATTGTAAAGGCTGAAAAAATATTTGTCACCTTTTTTTGGAAGTTCAGCCAAACTAAAAATATAAATGGCAAAGTTAATTAACATAAATATAAACACGAGGAGGCCATCCCGGGCTCTCCTATCAAAGCCTTTAAATCCTACAATGCTCCCTCTTTAGACAAATAACAAAGTTGAACTCGGCAGTACCAGGAGCTAGGCCAAGATTCACCATCCTCATCAACAGATTATTTCCATTTTTCATATTTTTTTTTACCCTAGACAGTTGAACTCCCCTGGTGAAAACTTAAGTAAAACAGAAATAAACTTTCCGGTGATTGGTAACTATTGGGACATATTAAGGCCCAATCTACACGGTTAATACATCAGCAGCACTTACGCAGAAAACATAATAATTGGATCAATGACAGGCTGTAAAGAGCATCAGAGATGGGATACAACTATATTTTGAGTAGATACGCTGTCAGTTGCAGTATAATACAACAACAGGGAAAACAATTTCTGTGTAATGTTTATTTACTTGTTGAGGGGTGGCTCAGTTCATGCCAGCTTTGTTTTCAATGATAAGCGTGATAACCACAGGGATGATACTTTGGGATGTCACAAAAGCCAATTCATGGACACTATAAAACCTCTATTGGTGTATCCTGTAGTCCACTCAAAGTTGTCAAGGAATGACAAACTATCTACAAACATCAATGCCATCCTTGTAGCAAAAGGTAGTTGCATCAGTTGCAAACAGAAACGAACCTCCTCTTTGGTAATTGCTTACTGGGGTCTACGAACGGCTACATACAAAATTACTGCTTATTTTTTGAAGATAACATATTGGTGGGGTTCAGATTAGATGTGTAAGTTATCAGCAATGAAGCATTGTCTGAGAAGAACCCAGAAGGCCTTAACATATTGGTAGGGCTCGTGATTTTTTAAGCATTATATTGAGTAAACGTTGGATCAAATACATGCAGCATGGCACACCAACAAATAACGGTTCTGAAAGTTAATGTGAATACTGGATAGATATAGCATTGCTAGAAATAACTAAAGTTTAATGCACCTTGGTGAAAGCGGGCTTAATTTGTGTCAGGTTTGTTGTAAGCAGCCTCGCCGTTCAAGAAGCGTGAGAACCACATGGCTGATGCTTTAGGGTGTCGGGAGAGCCCGTTCTTGTAATCAACATAGATAAGCCCAAACCTCTTGGTGAATCCCATTGCCCAAAGTTATCCAAGAATGACCATGCAAAGTATCCACGAACATCGGCACCATCCCTGTACGTCAATAATAATCAAAATTAGTGGGCATCACTTGTTTTGACTACACGGTACCAGTTATGGGCCAAACAGAAACAGGCTTACTTTATCGCTTCTGCCACCGCACCAACATATGCTTTGAAGAAACCAACCCTCTTTGTGTCATTTAGGACCTGATCAAGAGTTGCTGATGGATCGTCCTCATCATCCATCCCTACAGAAAATAAACTATACAAGGACATCATTCATAACCAAGATTAGTTACTTCATAGTTCAGTTCACACATTTACGTCACACAAGCAAAAAATATTCGACCTTGATACCAAGTAATGGAAAAGAAAATTGTTGTAATGCCGCTATATATAAAAGCACGGTGTTAAGCCTTTGTTCATACAAATAATATTGTATTGCAAACTTGCAGTTACATTATACATGTCTGTTCTTTAAATTTTATTGTCATCTTCTAATGCATTTGTAGTATGTTTATCTTGCCAATCTGTTTTCTCAATATTCTGTGGCAGTAAGAATTCACGAATTTGGAACTCTATTACAAAGTATTAAGAAGATAAATAAGTTCACCCTATACGTATTCCATATTTTAACTAGCATGCACAGGTAAAAAAAAAACTGTGGCGAGGAAGGAAATGGTGAAGGGGATACCTGGCGCCGGCGATGGCGATGGCCTTCTCGAGCCCCCGATTCAGCGCCCCCACGTAGACCTCCAGCACCCTCATCCCCCGCTCAGATTCCGCCGAGTGAAGAGGACCCATGGTTAATAGAGGGACGGGGAGGCCCCGGTGGCGAAGGCGGGTGGCCGCGGCTGCGGATCCAGTGGAGACGGGGAGCGCCCATCCACCTCCTTTTGCCCCTCCCGCTGGGTGCCCTGGCCTTCCGTTGGCTTCAGGTCGCCTGGACGAAGAGGACGGAGGAGGTTGCCGTCCAGGCCATCGGCGGCGAGGCAGGAGAGCGGGGGTCCGGTCGATGGCGGTGGGTGGGGGCGGGGGGAGTGCCAGCGAGTACTGTGTGCGAATTTCTGTTTTTGACGGTGATGAGAGGACGACAAGGAGTGAGGTCGGCGAGTTAATCTCGGGCCTGTCGGCCATCGGGTGTGCGTGGGCCGTGGGCCGTGGACTGCTCTTGTCTCTGCTACAATTCAGAAAAAAAAATTGCCCTCAAATTTTCATTTTTAATGATTTTGAAGGTCGTTTTTGGTGAGGAATGATTATCCTTATTGAGTAAATACTAATTTATGTATCATTAAGAAATTATAATCATGCAGGTCATCGTGTGGTCTATGGATGTTAAATTTCATGGAATATTTCACGGGGGATATTTTATCCGACATTCCTGAACAGGTATATTTGCTCCATATCGCGATACTTATTCCAGGTTGTATCATTATTACTTGAAAACTAACTTTATTTACTGCTTGATTAATAGGTCAATATGACAGATTTTAGAAACAAACTAGCCGTAATTTTAGTGGATTCACATTTGAACGATGATAATATAAGGAATCGAGACTTGAAAGATGATGAAGAACATACATTTGATCCTACTGATTGTGTCATTGTGGATGGACCTCCTAAAAACAACAAAACATCGAAACTAGCGTCAGAAATTGGGTTCATCTCGCAATCATTGCTTCTGTTACCATCTGCCAATCCAACTGACCAGGAATTAATAGATGAACTTTGTCTATACATCAGCACAGTTGATGATATCCCTTCACTAGAGTAAGCAACATTTTTTTCATTTTATTGTATTGTTCTAATAAATTGCGATAGCATACTTGTAATTGTAATTGACATAATTCTTATTTTACAGGACCGAATGGGTTAAAAGTTCGAGTCCTTATCCTATTAGTCTTAATTTAAGACAAATAAGTAGCATACCAAAAATGAATGAAAATATGGACTTTAGTTGCTTTAATATGGCTGTACGGATACTGGCGTGGCACGACATCCAGCTTGCTAGGGATGTCCCAGTCCACTACATGGACTTGAACTTCTGTGTAAGTTACTATAACTACATACTAAATCTATTTATATGTGACTCATTTGTGGCATATACTAATGATTTTTATTATTATTATTATAGTTGATGTCTCAATATGCACGAGATCCAAGTCGTAGTGACTATCCTGATGTTGCTCGGTTGGCTCAGTTGTTTCTTAGCTGGCCTGACAGCAATGAGTATCATATATCTGAATGCAATATGGTAAGAATTCAATCCTTCATTCTTAAGAGTCAATTATCTGTTATAATGATTGCTATATTTTTAAATGTATCGGTGCAGATTTTATTGCCTTGGGATATTGTTGGGTTATTCCAGTTGTTCGTCTTGGATCGGCACAAAAAAGTTATCTTTTTTTTGGACCCACTTCCAATACCATATTTGGCGAAGACTATACTCAAAAATGTGGCCGATAATTTTAATCTTGCCCTCGAAGTTGCAAACCCTGCATCAAAGGATGACATAACTAAATGGGGTTGCAAGGCTCCCAAAGTTCCAACAAATCTAGACGAGTAAGAATCTTAACAATGTGCTACAATCTTAACGTATTTATTCGACCCGCAATGTAACATTATATGCATGCAGTGCTCTGTCGGGTTATTTGGTTTTTGAGTTCATGCATTCATGGTACGATGGATTGCTACATTTTCCAGTACCCACGGTGAGTATTTACACATGTTCATTTGCATACACTTTGCACATGTTTTTTTATAACAATGTTGTATAATGCATATATAGGACGGTTTTCAACTAAGGAAGCGATTTTTGGTTCACATCCTGAAGTATGAAGCAAATGAAGCTTTAAACAATATCCCAGCCATTGCACGAAGCCTTATTGATCGCATAAAAAAGTGGACCTTCAAGAAAGAACCGTCATCCGCGAATAAATAGAAGATACAATGTTGCTTAGTTATTTTATTTGTCACTCATATTTCGCCATGTATCAAGAATACATAGATGGACCTTCAAGAAGAAACATAATACATATTGTTGCTTAGTTTATGTTTTAAAGTATTTTTACAACTAATTCTAAATACATTTATGTGATTGTAAATTTTATGTAAGTGTAGATTGTGTGTTTTAGGCGCTCTCACACCTCTTAGGCATAAATGGCTCGGTAAAATACATGACAAACGATCACAATATATGTTTTCATGACATAGGACAAGACGTGCATTGCACGTGCACGCTTACTAGTAGCTAATAACATTCCAAGCCGGTCCATGCATCCACTTGTAATAGCGCAAGATGGTAATGATGGTGCGCCTCATTCTTAAATTTTATAAATATATGAATTGAAACAAATTTACAGTTACTACACACATGATATTTTTCTAAAGGTTCTAAATTTAGTAAAAAACATTTGTACAACTCACATTAATTTTATATCACAATATGCCTCGTGGGTAGCACCGGGTTAGATGATATTGGGTGCAATTATAATGTGTGAATGTATCATACATTTATTTTGTGCTTCTCTATTATTTCGAACAATCGTTAATAATTACTATATCGCTATAACAATTCGGTTTATACCCTAGTTAGGCTTGGTTGTGATTTTATTTTTACGTCATTACATTGCATGTTTTTACATGTTTTTGCTAATCCATATTAAAATTTTCAGACCCTATTTTCTTTTACTGAGTTTTATAAATCCCTCTTCCTTTTTTCATATCTTAATTGATAAAAATAAATTAATAATATTGTTTTGGATATGTTGTAAAAAAAATTTAATATGTCACAAAGTTTTGCCAAAAAAATTAAAAAAGTTATCCTTTTCTTTTTTCCTCAAACCCCTTTGTTTTATTCCATTTATTTTTATATAAAACAATGGAAAAAAGAAAATGGCCCTAGTCTACTCCGAGCCAGACCGGCCTAATCCGGCCCAAGTCGATATTTGCATGTATCCAACCCTAGGCGCCAGGAACGGAACCCGCTTGTGAGATTTTCCCTATCACATGGCGTCGGCACTCTTGCTCACGAGCTTCTGCAAATGACGAGGTCACCGAGAGCTGGACGATGTCCTCCAGCCCTAGCCATGACCATTTGGCCTCCTCTTCGGCCAATGACACGACCAGGGCGGCGGCCGTGGCCGCATCCTCGTGGTAGTCGTCCGGGAGGACCGCCTTCTGCTTGGCAGCGGCTGGAGGCGTATCCTCCATCTCGTTGTCATCCTCCTCCTCATCGTCCTCATCATCGTCTTTGTAGACGACCTCATCCTCGTTGTCGGGGACGTCGTCGCCGAGCATGAAATTCCGGTGGCCGCGGATAACACGGCACGCCTCGTGCTCTCGTCCATGCCGAAGATGAGAAGGCACGGGCTGTCCGTCTGTTCACGCGGACCGAAACGGACAGCCAAAACTATTTGGATCGGCCCGCTGAAGATATCCTAAGTAAAAGTAAAAATATAATATTTGGTGGGTGGGACCTACCAAAGTCTCAGCCTAGCCCAAACCCGAACCGTGTTTGTCTTTTGTTGTCTGGCGCGAGAAGATTCTCACCCACATAAGATTGCACGACTCCTACCAGCGTCCAGCGGCACCAGCAGCCCGGGTCTACGAATCGGCTGGATTTTTCTTCTTCCCAACACCTCAGCCGTGAAACAGGGATACAAATCCCCACCAAGCTGCCTCATTTCCCCCAAACAGCATTAATTCTGGCCGTGTGTGGCATCGATTGGCCTTCCTCTCCAATGCGAGTTGAAGAAGCAATCCCAAAGGGCAATCAGGGATGAGAATGGCCCGAGGTTGTCCAGAAAAATTCTCAATTTGTTCCATCCAGAATAATTGGTTGTGAAGATGACGGCGCCACCAGCCCTGCTGCAGCCGAGCTCACATTGATGCGTGGCTAAATGTGGCGGAGATTTGCAGCAGCAGCAGGGAGAGGCTGCGGGTCACTTTGCTGGTGGTCCGCCCTACATCGCCTCTCAGCTGGCGTGCCTCGACAGCCGTAGCTGCGCTCGTCTCCGCAGGACCGCGCGCCTCAGCAGGGGATACCGAGCAGTCTACAGCACCTGCGCGTCGCTAGTCGCCGAGTACCTCTTCCGTGCGTTGCACCGGGAGGAAAACATTCGAACACAATCAACGATAAAATATGTTAATTCTAAAAAGATTAACTTGTGACGCTCTCGCTGCACCGACTTCTAGTACCGTAGACTTGTAGAACCTGTATTAAAAATGCAGATGGTACAATTTTATAAAAAGGCCGTAAGCGGATCACGAATATGTACACACATAACCTTGTTTTTTCAAGAATTGTACCCCAAAAGATATCGCGTCGGTCCGCGATCGAATCCTTGTGCTCTGCTGCTAGGTGCAGTCGTTCCAAATGCGGAGGGTGGGGGCACTTGGAGCATTGAGACAGCGGACTCCACAACACCAGTGCTGAAGAAGAACCTCGCATGTCGGACAAACCAACTCGAGATGACAATACTTGAGCGTAGCTGGGCCAAGCTTGTGGACTAAGATAGGGGTGGCCACTTGTCGTTGTTTCGAATTCAGTGCAGAAGTCACAGTTTTCGGGGACTCCGGGATCCCCCGACACCATTTGTAAGATCCGGACCAACATCATCCTCACCCTCGCCGCCACGGCCGACCGAGAGGACGAAGACGATATGTTGGCGACCAGAAGGTCAATGGTCTCCCGGCTCATCAATGGTAGCCACCACACCCCGCCGGCAACAAACACAGCCCTCGTCGCTCCACAGCCATCTCCTCCACCACCAGTGGCAATGGCGAACCGCCCCGGCGATGGCCACTTCCCTCCACCGCCGTCTCCTCCACTTCCAGCCCGCCAGCGGCGTGAGGCACTCGAGGAGGAGGCACTCGAGGAGGAAGCCCGCCAGCGGCGTGAGGCGCAGCACGCGGCGTTCTACGCCCCTGCCTCCGCAGCTGAGGAGAACGCGATTGCAGCAGCGTGGCAGGAGCAGCAGTGCGACACCGTTGCGGCGTTCGACGCCTCGACGGGACAAGAGGCGCGACGGCGCCGGTACCGGGAGGAGATGGAGCAGCGGTGGGCTGATGAGCGCCGGCGCCAGCGCGATGAGCGGCAGGCACTGTACCGTGAACGGCGTGAGTCGATCGAGCGCCGGCGGCGTGAGTCGATCGAGCGCCAGCAGCAGGTGACGGCGGAGGAGCGTCGGCAGCGGGAGGCGGCGCTGACGGCGCTATGGGTGAGGCGGGCGGACCAGTTGGCGGCGGAGGCCGACGCGTTGGCGGCGGCGATGATGGAGGCGCCAACAGGTGTGGAGGAGGAGGCGCCAATGGAGGAGGAGGAGGCCGAGGCGGAGGAGACCGAGGTGGAGGACGACGACGACGAGTTCGAGTGGTCCGACGACGACGGGCCGCACCCGGACGAGACGGCCGATCAGCAACGCGCCCTCGTCGAGTTCTTCGAGTCGGAGAAGAAGCTCCAGGACGACGCCCGTGCCCGCGAAGAGGCGCAGATTCGTCGCGCCATCGAGCTCTCCCTCCAGGCGGCGCAGCAGGGGACGGCGGAGGACGCGCGGCGGGAGCGGCACCGTCTGGCCTGCGCCGAACGCAAGGAGAGGAGGCGCGCGCAGGAGGAGCTGCGGCGTAGGGGAGGCGACGACGGGGCGGGGCCGTCGAACGCACCGCCGGACGGTCAGTAGTCTAGGTTTAGATGAAATCTAGCCGTTTTTATTCAAACTTTGTAATATATAATCAAAATTGAATGAAAACTTTTATTTTCGTGCACAAATATTCATTTGGGGGAGGCGTTCGGGGGACGCGGCTGGGGAGCGACGTCCCCCAAAGGCGGCATGAACAAAACACGTCTCTCAAACGCTCAATCCGGCGCGGTTTGGGGAGGCGACTGGAGATGCTCTTATGCCCCTCCCCTGGTGGGAGTATAATTCAGCGAACCAAACGAATGAGCATGGGCAAGTTACTTTCGTTCTGAGGCAAGGTACTTTCGATCCTAATCAGATTTTAGTTTCTGGTTTTAGGAAAAATAATTTAAAAAGAAAAAAAGGTAAAATAGTAGGACCAGAAATCCAACCGGCAAAGCCAGCCCGAGCTCCCCCATCCCCGAATCATCTCTATCTCTCAGCTTTCCCTAAATACACATGCCAAACGCGCATACCAGCACGGACTCTAGGATCGATCCCACTCCGCCCGCCAATACACTCCGACAGAAGCCGGCCGGCCGCACAAGCCGCCTCCGCCGATGCTGGTTCTCTCCTCGCCCATTCTTCTCCTGCCACCATGGTCGCGCCGGGATCTCCGGGCAGAAACTCCTTTCCCCAAATTCGTCGTCATGCCATCAGCTTGCAATTTCAATTCTTGCGCTCCATATTTGGAGATATTTTTTTGGTTCCAAATCAGCTTGTTATAACCAGAAAATTGAGGCATATAAACTGGTGGAAATCCGTATATGCTAGCGATGTGGGACTATTAACACAAGCAGATTGTATGTGCGTGAGCCAGCACCGCAATATTTTGACCAAAAAAGCCCAGCGATGGGTGATGGCCCTGTTTAGAGCGATGAACCCATGGCGAAGCCGGGAGAATGCAATACAGGCCGTTTTACCCGTTCCCAACATAGCAGGAAGTACAGTACAGGGTCGCGATGCGTGTTAGCCTCATCCTTGCGCCGGCTTCGGGCGTGGCCTTGGATTGTGCGTGCCCGAGCGAGCCCTGGACGGCGGAGAGACGCTCTTGGAGCACGGAGACCTTGTCGGCGGCGGAGAGAGGGGCGCGGCCAGAGCGCATCCGGCTAGGACTGCGGCCGCGACTGTGGAGACAGAGCTGCGCGGATTGGCTGGGAGGAACAGAGGAAGAGAAAGTTCTCCAGTTCTTTCCCCGGCACCGCTAGTAGAGCACACGGCGCACATGATTCCCTGCCGCTTCAACTCGATTCCCTTCGCCAGACCCGGCGGTGTGGCGACGCCGGTTTCCCTTTTCTCTGCCGAATTCTTGCGCGGAGGTGGGCGTGGTTGGCTGGTTGTTGTGCGGGATGAAGCTGGCGGGCGGCGTGGGGCTTGCGGGCACGTGATGTGCGGGCAGAGGCAGTTTCGTGCAGGTCTGGCGGCGGTGTAGGGTCAGCTGCGAGCTGGAGGCGCGTGGCGCTGGTTTGCACGGGCGGGAGGACCAGGCGGGGGCGGGGCGCAGAGGTGTTGGCCGGGGCGATTGCGAGCACGCCTTGCAGCCGCTGCGTGAGGTTGGGATGGCGCAATAGCAACGAACCGTTTTATGGCAATCTGGAGTATTATGCGGTTCGGTGGGAGGGTAAAATGGTCCAAAAAATGTTGTTGACGAAAATTTTGGCAGAAATCTTAGCTCCTTTATTATTAGGTAGAGTAAATTACATATACATACCACTTTTGGGGCAACGGTTGCGAGTAGGTACCAACTCTGGTAATTTTTTCAAGTAAGTGCAACTTCTGGGGCAGATCGTAACAGATTGAGCAACTCTGGAGTTAAACGAGAATTAAGCGGGCGGTCCCACATGTCATAGCAAACGTCCGTTCATGAGCCGTTAGGGCAGGAGCAGATAAGAGAGCCGGTTCGACTCGACCAGGTGCGCCAATTGACTCAGTCGCGGCCCACCTCTCTCTCTCTCTTCTCGCTCCGGTCGATTGGAGCGCCGCCAGGACGCACCCCGCCGCGCCTCGCCGTCGCAATGCCGTCGTGGAATGACGGAGAGAGCAGCAAGGACAGCCTGCTGTCCGATTTCGACTACGGCCACGGCCTCAGCCCTCGCAAGCCGGTAAGATCTTGCCTCCCTGGTCACTTACTAGGGTTAGGGTTTGTACGATTTAGGATTTGTCGATTGAATCATAGACCTGTGGATTGAAGCTTAGATCTTGCCTCCCTGTTCCTTCTCTTAGATACCAGAAACAATTCTGGACACCGAGCTCACCGGGTACGACGATTGCGATTTGAGGTGCAACCATGATATGCCAATGTACAAGCTTGTTTGCTTCGAAGGAGAGAACACGGGCAGGAGATTTCTGGCTTGTGGATGCAAGGTTGGGAACTGTAATGCATTTTTTATATAGGCATTGCAATTTCTTATGTCTATGTTGCACAATATAGTATGACCAAAGAATATAGTACTATAACCGGAGAATGTAGCACCATATAGTATGACCACTTGCCTCTCTGTGATTTAGATAAGTGAAGCAATATAGTATGACCAGTGCTTAGTTTGTTATGACCAGATTAGTAAGCAATTTAATAAGAACAGAATTATAGTAGTATGTACTGCACCTTTTGATGGATAAAGCTACTGCCTTTGTAGGATGACTATAATTTAATAACATGGACATAGCTACTGCCTATTTAGGATAACAAGATGGATATAGCTACTGCCTTTTTAGTATTTACATGCAATTTTGTTGATGGATGTAGCTACTGTCCTCATAATAAAATATAGCTACTCCATTCATATAATAAAATATAGGTACTGCCTTCATATAATTGTTGATGGATTTTGATTGATAATATAGGATGAGGAGATGTGTGACAAGGTTGAGTGGGTAGATGGGCCATGGCCACCTCCACTGCAGAGGAGTTTGGTCAAGCTTTGGGCCATGCATGATGAAGAGAGGGACAGTAGGATACATGGTAATGTGGAGTATGCCACTAAGAATTACCAACTGACATTACAGAAAAAAGAGTTGGAGCAGAAGAATATGGAGTTGCACAAGCAAGTGGGCAATGCTCTGGAGTATGTATCAGAGATAACTTCTCATGACCTTGAGCTTGAAGTGGCAAAGAGAGAGAAGGCAGAGCAAGAAGTGATATCATTGAGGGAAGAAAAGAAGAGGCTGGAGCATGAGCTGGCAAAGAGGCCCAAGACAGATAATGAATGCTCAACTTTGGTAAAACACATGTGCTCTGCTAGTTGCTCATGTGCTTGCAGCCTTCTCTCATCATACCATACCCTAGGTGGCCTCTTCTTTGCTCTACTCTTTCTTCCTTTAGGTAGAATCATCGACAATGGCTGAAACCCATCATCATCATCTTCAGGCAGAAAACCAGGGCATTTGTCCTCATCATCAGATGGTATGAAGTCTCGCACATGTTCGACGACAACACACGAATGTGACCTTTCAGTGGGGCCTTTTCTCTTAACAGGTAGCTTCATTTTCTTCAACGGCACCTCAGTACATGGTTCAGCACCTGCTTCTTCTTCAGTTACAAACAAATCTTCAATATCTGTATCACCTTGGCAGTGTGACATTGGATCCTCTTTTTGCTTTCTCATCTCCTCCAAGATCTCATCAGCTTCAGCCTTTTCCTTCATCCTGATTTCAACAGAATCAGCTAAGTCTCCCATGTCAAATGCTGCATCATGTGTGCCCACATCTGCATCCTCATCACTATCTGACAGCTCAACATCTTCATCAACATCATAGAACTGAGGATGATTGTGTGAACCCTGCCCAACAGGATTATTACTACCAACTTGGCTATTAAACAATTGACCATCTTCATCCACGGCATACACAGGTGGCTCACTGAAATCCAACACAATTGGAGATGAATAAGTTACAATGCTAGAGCAATTATCCCCTGATGTGCTGCCTTGTTTGGTTTTTTTTAATTTCTTATCAACACCATGTAGTCCCCTCTTAGCAGTCAAGTTTAACACCTTTGTTGAATCAAAATGCAGTAGCAGCTCATATATTTTAGCATTGTTCTCAACCAATTCGATTTCACTTTGAATTCTACAGTACATAGAATCCCCAAATCCATAGCCACGGGGCTCAAGCATTGAAACTAGTTTCATGTAAGTCAGGTCATCACGGCAAATTTGGTTCTCTAGCATATCCTGACCATCCTCAAATTGTATCCTCACATCCCAAACTTCAGTATCTAGGCTACAAAGCAAATAGAAATGTCCAAATGAGTAAAATTGGACCTACAGGGTGGAGAGGAAGATACATAACATGGAGTAGAGCAACTTACCCATCTCCGACGTCGGCGTGGCTGCTTGTCCTGGTCGAGTTCGTCGCCGGGTCGTCTCCGTCCTCCCACATCTGGGCCAGGAAATCCGCCGACGAAACGCGGGCCGGCGGCCACAGGTCATCCAGCCCGTCGTCATACACTCCGCATTCTCCAGCACTCCTCCCGCCTGCGCCGCCACCTTCGCCGCCAGCAGCGCCGCCGCTGCCGCCGCCATCGCCTTCCTCCATCGCCACCGCTCGAAAAAGAAAAGGGGGGAAATAACAGAGATGGAGCCGAATCGTGCCCTAACGGCCACAGATGGAGCCGAATCGTGCCCTAACGGCTCAGCAACGGACGTTTGCTATGACATGTGGGACCGCCCGCTTAATTCTCGTTTAACTCCAGAGTTGCGCAATCTGTTACGACCTGCCCCAGAAGTTGCACTTACTTGAAAAAATTACCAGAGTTGGTACCTACTCGCAACCGTTGCCCCAAAAGTGGTACCTATATGTAATTTACTCTATTAGGTATATACTAGTAAAAATGCCCGTGTGTTGCACTGGGACACCAAAACACACAAATACTCCGACCCATCATCCTTGATTAACACTTGTCTTTTGTGGCACAATCGATGAAGGTTGCCACTGTTTCTCGTATTCATGACAAACATGATAAATTCTAATACTATAACAGTGCGAGCTCCTCACAACCAACTTTTAATACAACAAACTTGTAATAATGGTGGACGTCATCGCCATGTAAATTTAAGCTGTTGCGTGGTTCATCCCCATATTTTAATTATGTGGACTTTTCATGATGGTGGGTAGCACCTGTGTCTGATCTACATTTGATGTCTGAATGCGAGCAAATAAACATCAAGATATCGCAAAAATTTACTGAAAAGAGTGAGGAAAACATTGTTTTCACGTGGTAACCATAAAGACCTGGTGCACAACAAACATCACCAACACGTCTACCACATATTACTGAGTAGATGCGTACTTCAATTGAAACCTGAAACCAACTTCTTATGCCGAAACTGAATAGATGTTGCAGTAGAGTGCGTACTTGTATGTGCTCATTTACGAACATATGAAATGATGATGCATGTGCTACCGAAAATCTAGTTTTCTTGTATTATTCAACAACATGATGTGATCAAAATCTGGAAGAGTATGTTTAAGATAAACTCAAACTGATGTTTTTCTTAGGAGTGAATCTGGTACACGCCCTTTTAGGTTTCTAGTGAATCTGATACTAACTTGATACTGAAATCAAATGTAACGTTGCCATTGCAGAACCAAAAAAAAATACATGAACATGCATTATGTATATATATATATATATATATATATATATATATCGACGCGGATTTTCTACCAAGGGTGGTAGCTATGCATAGGATAGCAACCGTTGGATAGTGGGGCTCCAACTCTCTCTAGGTGCAGATCAAAAAAAGGGTCCGTCATCTCATGTAACGGTGTTTTGGTTCTCTGCCAGTGTAGATGTTTGGTAGTGAAATGACAAAATCAATCGGCCACGGTAACCATACCGTGTGCAAGTTGTCGTTTTTTACCTCTTTTGACAATTTGTATCGGTAACGGTAGCTTATGCCATACCGTATGCATTTTGTCATGCAAGTACTAGTAGCTACCATAGTTACATTGTTGTTTTGCTTCTAAAAACACACATTGCGACGGCTACGGTTGTCTGGTTTTGTCATGCAAGTACTAGTAGCTACCATAGTCACATTGTTGTTTTGCTTCTAAAAACACACATTGCGATGGCTACGGTTGTCTGGTTTTGTCATGCAAGTACTAGTAGCTACCATAGTCACATTGTTGTTTTGCTTCTAAAAACACACATTGCGACGGCTACGGTTGTCTGGCATTGCCAGTGAGCTATCGTCTGTGTGCGGCTGTAGTACGTGGTTAAATTGTTGAATTGTGGTTGAATGCCCAAACTATTTAAGGCACGGTTGTTATATTCGTAGCATTTTATTACATGCAGTTGATAATAAAATCTGAATGCACACTTATATCCCGGCTCGTTAGTGGTCCCCTTAAGTGAGTGCAAAACAACGTTTTTATTAGTAGCCGTGCTAGGAACAAATACAGCTGGTGTGGGGCTTCAAAACTTTCCAACATTTAGTTCAAATTTCAGCACATGTACATATATATGATCAGTTCTATACATTGCCGACCACACTTCAAACTGATCATATATATAGGTGGTTTTCAAACACATATGCCTCCAGATTTGTTGCTTGATATGTTATTTGTTTCTTGAAGTTCCAGCTTGTTGATAGGCATGAATGTCATAGAAGAACATGCTTCATTCATCCCTGTTAAAAACAAGTTTAGTACGCAGATAAGAGAGTTTAGTGCCTGTAAGCATAAAAATGACTGCAGGTAAACATAATTCTGCAGAAATTGCAGATAAAGTGAAGCAGCGATATCGATAGTAAGAAGATAATACCATAAGATGAAACGATAGTAGCAGAATGAATAAGTGAGACGCCCCATTTATGAGCTCATCTGACAACCCCTCACCACCATTGAGGATCTATGTCACAGTCCTGCACCCTGATATCTTGTCTTTCCTGATCAAATTCAAAAACTCAACAACAAACTGTGCACGTACTGTTTTTAGAGTTGTACTTTAGTGTTACTGCTTACTGAGCATAGGACAGTAGGTCAGCCATGACTGCGGGAACGGTGATGAAACAAGTCACTTTCTAAAAAAAAGGCACTTTGCGTTCCCAGATGGCTTCGGTAGCCAATTTTGCGTCAAATTGGTATTAGGACATGGCACCTCCAGCCATCAGGATGACCAAGCATGAGGAGATCCCTCCGATTTGGCACAGAGGGGCTGTATGCAGGTGTACCTGCAATAAACAAACAATACAGGGATAAAAAAAGTGCAAATACTCTAGAACTGCAGATAAAAACGATGAATACAAATCAATGTAACGAATCAGCCCATATCTTTTACCAGATGTAAAGCATATCAAAGCTACATCCCTTGGAGCCGACACAGGGTCCATCACCGTAGTTCCTCTGTAAGTTCTCTTGACATGATTAAGTGACATGACTGAAAATGATATGTTGAATACATAGGATTACAAAATACCAGTACTATATGCTGCAAAGGTTTACTTTCAAACTGACTGATCAATCCTAAACAGGGAAGGAAACATGTATCTTCTTCATCCTCTGCATAATAATCCAAAACAAAAACTTGCAGGTTCGCTGGTGCTGACAGGTCCCCCATTGCGAGGTAAAGACCAATGGTTGATAATCTCTTGCTCTCCATCAACCGGAGCGCCCATGAGCTGTAACTTCCATCAAAGATGAACGCCGATGGTCGCACAAGCACTAGCGCCTGTGTTGTCTCCTCGAAGCTCTAGATGACAAGAAAGAGAACCCCATTGTTTAATATTCCATTCTTCAGAGTAGCACATTCAGCAAAATGGCAATCAAAAACTTGTGAAGCGAGTTGGAAGATTATGATGGTGTACGGATGCTCTTGATTAGATTAGGGGAAGAAGAATGTTCTTACCCAGCGGTAGTTGAGAGGGGTGATGATTGCTCCCATGTAAGGGATGGCCAGCAAGAGAAAATAACACAACATAAGTAGAATTTCTAAAAAAAATGTAGAATTTGGGAAATCCATGAAGAAAGGGAACTCGATCTTTCAGATGAAACAAACAAAATCAACATCGCCTAGTGAAGCAAATCCTGATAAAAATTTCTACGGGACCAGTTATTTGAATGACCATGGATTTCAAAATTCTCACACAAATCAACAAGGGATTAGAAACACCAATAAAATCCCGTTTCATCATGGGACCAATTCGACAGAGGAGGAAGCAGTTCATGACACCGACATGGACAGTTTAGACGACCAAAAATAGAATTTCAGCCGTGTTTTGCACTAGTGTCCTGAACTAGCGAATCATCCACACCGATTTTTGGCACTGTTTTGAAAGCCTGCAATACCTTGCCAAAACCTGTGTGATTCCTATCGAGCAATAGCTGAACTTCTCTACTTAGAAAGAAAACAAAGGGGACAGAAAGAGGATAACGGGGGAGAGAAACACCAACCATCCTCGGCCATTACCGTGATGGCCGGAAGCACGAGAGGACCAGGTGTGCCCAGCCAGTAGAGAAGCATCAAGCAGGAGGTGCTTGGCCTCCTGATGGAGACGTGGGGAACAGCAGGCCCTGCCTCCGGCGACGGCGTGGGAACAGCAGGGGCGCTGCCACCCGGCGGCTGCACGGCGAGCACGAGGGACGCGACCTTGGCGGCGCTGCGAGCAAAAGCTTCGCGGCCTCCCGGCGGCGACGCGGCGAGCAGGACTTCCCGGCCACCCGGTGGCGGCGCGGCGAGCAGGAGCGTCACAACCTTGGCGGCGCGAATAACAGGAGCTTCGCAGCCTCCTAGCGGCAACGCGGAGAGCAGGAGCTTCGGCCTCCCGGCGGCGGCGCGGCGAGCAGGAGGGTCACGACCTTGGGGGCGCGACGAGCAGGAGCTTCGCGGCCTCTCGGCGACGGCGTGGAACCAGGAGGTGCGTGGCCTCCCTGCCGGCGCAGAACACGGTGGAGGTCGCCGGTGGTGGGATTCGCGGTGGGGGTGGCGTGGTGGGATTCGCGATGGGTGCGGGGGAACGGGCGTCGTGCAGGGGTGGACGGGAACGGCTGCCGTAGCCGTGCCGGATGGAGGACGGGCACGGGCGCCGGCCGACCTCGCCCCCGCCACGAGCCCTCCACAACCAAGCACCCGCCCGCCTCCACCCCTCTCTCCGGCCTGCACATGGATGAAGGTGAGGAGGAAGGCATCCGGGTGGTGCCTGACCACCTCCATGTGGCCCGGCAGCGCACCGACAGTGTCGGCGACAAGCTTGGCGATGTCGGCGGTGGAGACCCTCATGTCGCGGTCGAGCCAGCAGGGCCTCCTCCTGCACCATCTCGGGAGTTGCGTGCACCACCGAGAAAACCTCGGCCGAGCGCGTCTCGGGTTCCCCCATCTTCGGTGGTGCCATGGCCTCAGCAGCAGCTTGCAGGCGAGTAGTGGGAGTAGAGGCAGATTCGCGCGGCGCCGCGGGTGTGGAGGCTGCTTAGCTCTTCCTTATTCAGGTATAGTGGTACTGCGATGGTTTCAATGTGTGGGTTCTCAACGGGGCCTCGCTTTTAACTGAGGAGGCCGATGTTGATGTAGATCGATTTTTTTTAACAACGCATTGCTACGGCTGCGGTGTAGTACACGGGATTGAAAAAAAGGTGATGCCATTGGATGCTATCCACACGTAGTAAGCTAAAAAACTACCAACCGTGACCATCACTTGGTTGTTGTTTTAGCACAAAATTTGCTACGGTTTTTATGAACTGTTGGTACAATCCGCACCGTGGTATGGTTGACGTTTTGGATTTTAACCGTCCGACGCTTTTTCTATGGTACAAACCGTGCCCGTGGCTAGTTGTTGTTTTGGTATTTACAAGAGTTACGGTGTGGTTATCTAACGGAGGTGCCTGTTCGAAAACGGATGACAACCAAATGGTCTAACACCGTGTGCTCCTTTTGTACTCCCTATAGAAGATCTAATGGTTGGATGCATATGCATAGCTACCACCCATATATATATATATATATATATATATATATATATATATATATATATATATATATATATATATATATATATATCAAGAACTGATACATAAAGGAATTTTCAAGAAACTCTGATATGTGAAGGAATTTTGCAGAGCAACACTAACAGAACCTACAGCGAATTCATTGCTATCCGAATCTTCCTTTTTCTACTGACTGATTAGGGAATTGGAAGACGAAAAAGAAGCACTGATACCTCTTACCTTGAGTGGAGCACGAGGACCAAGTTTCGGCGAAGTCGCCAAACGATGGCAAAGTCTAGGACAGGCTTTGGTCGAGGGACGCCGGAACTTGCGATTGAAAAAAACAGCACGCTTCGACGGATCCAGCAGCTAGCAGTACGGCATCTGAAGCTGCTCGCTCAGCTGGCAGAAAATAGGTATACGAAGGAAGGGGTTCTCCGCTCGGCCTCCCGATGTTATTGCGTCGGCACGTGCGGTTCGTTTCTCTTCCGGTTTTGGAAATATACGAATCGAACGAAACAAAAATTAGCTACATCGGACGAACGGACCAAACAATGGTACGAACGAAACGGACCAAACCGCGGAAACACTTCTTCTTCCTTTATTATTAGGTATAGGTATAGACTAGGACAATGGCCCGCGCGTTGCTGCGTAATAGCAAATATTGTTGAGTCCCTCTTCCGCCCGGCCCTGGCCAAGCACGCGCCAGCTCCGCACCTCCCTTCCTCTTATCGGTTTTCATCACTGCTAGCTGATATATGCTGCCCCCGTCACCCACCTCGGTGTCCCGTTCTGGCCCACCTCCCTCTGTCCCGCACGTGCTTGACCACCTCCGTCGCTCGGCAGTGCACATCGCTCTCTCTCTCTCTCTCTCTCTCTCTCTCTCTCTCTCTCTCTCTCTCTCTCTCTCTCTCTCTCTCTCTCTCTCTCTCTCTCTCTCTCTCTCTCTCTCTCTCTCTCTCGTCTCTCACTCCCGGCAACCAGTCAACATGCTCCGCATCATGCCCGCAGACCTTATCGTGAGTCGTGGGTCATCCTGGAGCTGCGGAGCGAGGTAGGCATGCATGCCATGTACGCATGGAGTGCGTTGTGGCAGTGTTGGGTGCTCGGGAGAGTAAGGTCAGGTGAATTGAGGAAGAAGACATATTTTTGCTGTCTAAAACGAGTTGTGGTGCGTTATATATGATTTGGTGAGAGGATAAATCAGTCGGAAGAAAAAAGATGGGATAAATCTAGATATGTGCTAGGGATGTGTGCATCACGATGCAGAAGCCGGGTATTTCCCTTTAAAAAAAAAATCTAGATACGTGCTTTTTTTCCGTGGCACGGATGCACCACTGATGCCAGCAACCCACTGCATATTTTTTTGGTGAGATGTGAGCTAGCTTTCTTTTACCTGATTTTATGATTGATTAATTGATTTTGCTTAGACTCTATTTTATTGTTTTATTCCATCTGCGGCAACATGGTCAGAGACTGAGAGCATCACACATATCTGAGTCATTTCTTTTCAGCGGTGGGAGACTTCCCTTGGAATTGAGCTAGCTTACATTTGGCGACAGCTGATGCAGCACAACTCCGCTGACCGACCGCCCTCACTCGCGCCGGTCCTTCTGACCCGATGCCCCCACCTGTAGCCAGGCGACTATTCTCTTCCATCGGCCCGAGGGGGACGTTAATTCCTTTCCTCGTTAGATCTTAGATCTAAGAATGGTCCTGCTCTTTGTTATTTACAAGGCGACTTGTTGATGCTCAAAAATCTGACGTATATAATGCGGCTAGACTCGATACATTCTAGCGAGGTGGGACTATTCAACATGTGTTATTTTCTAGCGATGGCTCACGTGGTTAGCGTACCCTTTCAATGACGGATTGTTGTCGTGCCTAGCTTCTCTCCCCACATGCGCAAATTAGAAACGTGGCTCATGGCCCATGAATGGAAGAACACATCTAGCGATTTGATGCAGAGCCCAGCAGTGCATCTACCTACCCCAGTATGGCGCAAGCACCAAGCAGGGACAGCGCAAGCGACGAACGAAGCAAAAGTACGAACCGTTTTTTCATTAACCGGTGGCAATGGCTGTAATTTCCATTGAAAATTAGGGGTATTTCAAAAACGGACGAAAATAATGGGAAGAAACCTTACTTCCTTTATTAGTAGGTAAAGATAAAGATATATATATATTTTTACTATTAAATTACAATGAGTCATTCGTAGGTGTACGTCGTCCCCGTGCCTCGGCTTCCTTCTTTCATCCCGCGACCGCGCGTGGGCCAACTAGCAGCAGGCCCAAGAATATCACACGAAACGGTTTTTACTTAATCTATCCGTTTTGCGTTTGCCCCCGTAGCAGTAGCACTGGACATGAACCAGGCCACCGTTCCCATCAGGTGGAGGCTGGATCGCATTCAACATCGCGTCCCTGGTCGCCGGCTCCGAGGCCGGGCAGCGCCGCACCGTCCGTAGATTCTTGCAAGTAACCGGAGGTGCAGACATCCTGCTCACCTGCAAGCCGAGGGCGCCGGCACTGAAGGAAGGCCCGTCGCCAGCAGGTGTCGCGGTATCTCCGCAGGTCGAGGCCACGATCACAACCAGCAGGGCTGTCGTAGTCCTAGATTCCACCATCATCTGCAACAATAGTAGGCTTCGACCCCGCATTTTCCCTCCGGAGCAGAGCATATCAAAGGACCAAACAGCTGATACCACTTTTTTTTTTCTCATCTTGATGTTTCGATTTATATATTCCTTCGTTTTCTGCTTTGATGCTTTATACGATGACTTTATTCCTGATTAGCTCGAGGTGCACATCTCTATGTTCGACAAAATAGCTGGTTCTCTTTTTTACTTCAAAAAAAAAAAAAAAAATCAAGCTCCTTCGATGCTGCTATACATTGAGCTATGACCTATCCATCTCTTTTGTAGTTTGTTGCCCATCTTAAGGTTGTGTTAACGCCTTATAGCAAAAAACCAAGCAGGTCACTGCCATATTGCCAGTGAAAAAATCTTCGCTGTACCAAGCCATCCTGGAGTCATATTGCCTTTATTGCTTGAGACATTACCAAACACTACAGGAATGGCGACGTACGCCGAGGGCCGTGGCATACGCCGACGGCCAAATGTCAGGGCTGTCGGCGTATGGCCCGGCACGGCCAGCCAGCGAGTCTCACCCTCGGCGTATCGTTGCCGTCGGCGTAACGAAGCGCCGAGGGCAGCTCTCGGCATATGTTTGGCCCTAGGCGTAGACAGGGCTACGCCGACGGCCACCCTCGGCGTAGACTATTTGTCAAATTTGTCTAATTTTGTAAAAATCATAACTAATTCATATGATGTCAGAAAAATGCGTATAAGGTATCAAAATGTTCAGAAAAACATCCTCTATCCGTTTATGTCAAAATCATGCATATTTGAATCATGTATATCATATTAATATAGTAACAATTCAAACATTTTCTTATATGTCATCGGGTTCCCGTTTTGGCCAGATGGCGATTTAAACGAAGTCAGAAAATCCCGCGGAGCCGCATGGCGTTATTTTATGTGTCCTAGTAACCACTCCAAAAGACGGAATTGGGATACGGTAGTTATTTTGGAACACCCTCCACAAACAGGGCTATCAAGTCCGGAGTTCTATGTGTAGGGATTCGTAGCATAGAAAACAAAAAATTTCCTACCGCGAGAACGCAATCCAAGCCAAGATGCAATCTAGAAGATGGGAGCAACGAGGGGATGAACGAGACTAACCCTTGAAGATTTCAAAAGCCTACAAGAGGAGGCTCTCGTTGCTGCGGTAGACGATCACTTGCCGCTTTCAAAAGCGCGTAGAAGATCTTGACGGTGCCACAATTGGGCAGCACCTCCGTACTCAGTCACACGTTCGGTGTTGATGAAGACGACGTTCTTCTCCCCGTTCCAGCGGGCAGGGGAAGTAGTAGCTCCTCCTTGAATCCGGCAGCACGACGGCATGGTGGCGGTGGCGATGGAGATCTCCGGCGGAGCTTCGCTAAGCGTTTGCGGGAGAGGTGGAGGAGAGGGGGCTGCTAGGGTTTGGGAGAGGGGGAGGTGGCCGGCCACTATGAGGGGTGCGGCCACAATGGCTTTGGTGTGGCCGGCCCCCTCCCCTTGCTCCTCATTATATAGGTGGAACACCCAAGAGTTGGTCTACAAGTCTTCGAATAAGACCCCAAACCAAAACCTTCCATATGACATGAAACCTACCCAAGGTGGGATTCCCACTTGAGGTGGGATTCCCACCTTTCCTTGGGAGGGGGTGGCCGGCCACCTTAGGTGGAGTCCACCTGGGACTCCACCCCCTAGGGTTGGCCGGCCATGGGTGGTGGAGTCTCTCCGGGACTCCGCCTTCCAAAGTGATTTCTTCCGGACTTTTCTAGAACCTTCCATAAATGCACTGGATCATTTTCAAACTTATAAAATGACTTCCTATATATGAATCTTATTCTCCGGACCATTCCGGAACTCCTCGTGATGTCCGGGATCCCATCCGAGACTTCGAACAATACTTCAAACTCCATTCCATATTCAAGTTCTACTATTACAACATCAAACCTTAAGTGTGTCACCATACGGTTCGCGAACTATGTAGACATGGTTGAGAACTCTCTCCGACCAATAACCAATAGCGGGATCTGGAGATCCATAATGGCTCCCACATATTCAACGATGACTTAGTGATCAAATGAACCATTCACATATGATACCAATTCCCTTTGTCACGCGATATTTTACTTATCCGAGGTTTGATCATCGGTATCACTCTATACCTTGTTCAACCTCGTCTCCTGACAAGTACTCTTTACTCCGTGGTATGTGGTCTCTTATGAACTTATTCATATGATTGCAAGACATTAGACGATATTCCACCGAGAGGGCCCAGAGTATATCTATCCGTCATTGGAATGGACAAATCCCACAGTTGATCCATATGCCTCAACTCATACTTTCCGGATACTTAATCCCACCTTTATAACCACCCATTTACGCAGTGGCGTTTGATGTAATCAAAGTACCTTTCCAGTATAAGTGATTTACATGATCTCATGGTCGAAAGGACTAGGTAACTATGTATCGAAAAGCTTATAGCAAATAACTTAATGACGTGATCTTATGCTACGCTTAATTGGGTGTGTCCATTACATCATTCATATAATGATATAACCTTGTTATTAATAACATCCAATGTTCATGACTATGAAACTAATCATCTATTAATCAACAAGCTAGTTAAGAGGCTTACTAGGGACTCATTGTTTGTTTACATAACACACATGTATCAATGTTTCGGTTAATACAATTATAGCATGGTATATAAATATTTATCATAAACATAAATATATATAATAACCACTTTTATTATTGCCTCTTGGGCATATCTCCAACAGTCTCCCACTTGCACTAGAGTCAATAATCTAGTTTACATTTGTAAAGATATAACACCTTGGCCTTCTGGTGCTTTATCATGTTTTGCTCACGGGAGAGGTTTTAGTCAACGGTTCTGACGCACTCAGAAACGTATGTATTTTTCAATTCATTTGCGTCTTCACGCATCACTCATTTTCCAAATGAGTCGGCATTAAATATGTTTGTTCTTCTGGTGGAACCTTAATTCTGCGGTCTGAAATATGTCACTAATATTGTCACACACAATATAGCTTCAAAGTTCTGACACTATCGGAACTACACCAAGTTCTCAAAGAACTTCTTGACTCAACATCCTCAATCATTGTCAAAACAATGACATACTCTGCCTTCTTTTGTAGAATCCGTCACAATATTTAGAACTCTTCTAAATCTAGCATTGTGCTACCTTTTTAATAACACTTAGCCTAATTGAGATTGAAATTTATTTTTATATATGACCAAACTAATATCGGTGCAATACTTTACAGCGATTTTGTTTGTCATTACCCATATAAAACTATATATATATCCTTGGTTCTTCTAAAGCACTCAGGGATATTCTTACTGTTTATCCAATGATCATCACATGAATCATTCTGGTATATGCTCCTAACCATTTAGAGCATAGGACATCTGATATTGTACATATTATTCGTGATCTAAAATCACTCATGTGTTTTTACTCATTGAGTGTCAGATACACTCAAGTCTTGTAAAACCTTCACATGAAAAGAACACCTTCTTTATATTGAACTACTTCAATATTCATTCTATGTACTTTTTAACTTAAACTTTTATGTGTTTCAATCCATCTTCATAGATATTGACACTAAATATGTTTCAGTTCATATCCTTTCATTGAAGTTTAATTCTCAATGAAACCTTTTTAATCAATTATATAATTACATTATTTATAATCAACGATATGTCATCTACATAAAGTATTACAAATATGTCTCAGCGCTCCCACTTAATTTCTTGCAAATGCAAGCCTCTTCATCGTCTCTGATGAAATCATAACTCTTTGATCATTTCATCCGGTGAAGATTCCAACTCCGCGATACTTACTTCATTCAATTGAAGTTCGTATTCCTATCTAGTATTCCACGGACTAGCAAAACTCTTTGTTGTATCTTGTATACACCTTTAATACACACTTCTGTTAAGTAATGTATTTTGTCATCCTACTAGCATATCTCATAAAAGAAATATGTAGCGATTACTAGAATAATCCACATAGACTATAAGCATCGCTACGAAAGATCTAATCTTATCGTAGTCAACTCTTTGAACTTTGTCGTAAACTACTTTTCGACAAGTCGAGCTTATTCAAGGATATTCCATCCAAGTCCATCAATTTTATAGATCCATTTACTTTCAAAAAGTATTCATCTATCTTGGATTTCATGGCGTATAGCCATTTTAACGGAGTCAGGGCCCATCATAACTTCTTTTATTGTAGTTGGTTTATCATTGTTCAAAATCAATCCTTTGTTCACAAATCATTTATTTGATCACATACCTACAAGGTTCAATAGGTACTTTGATCTCCATGACTATAACATTTTGTAGACATGGGAGCCATGATCGTCGTGGTCGCTTCCGGAACCAATTTCGATGATGCGCTACTCTGATCATTATGCTCAGGTTCATAAACCTTATCAAGTTCTATTGTCCTCCCACTCAAATACTTCGCTAGAAAACAATTTCTTGGAAATAAGCAAGTAACATTAACAAACACTTTTGTCTTTTACTTCATAGTGGAAAGAATTCCCAATTAATTCTTTGGGATAACCAACAAAGACATTCATCCGATTTTGGTTGTAAACTTATTTACTTATGCTATGCATACCAAAATTTAAGAAAAGATTATTAGGGTTCATACCCACGCCATAACTCGTATGGTGTCATTTCAACGGATCATGATGATGCTCTATTCAGTGTAAAAGCGATAGTCACTAAAGCATAATCCACAAAAATATAATGGCATAAATATTTTATCTCATCATTGACCCAACAAGGTTTGGATACATCTCTTGGATACTCCATCATCACTATGATACTCCAAGAATCGTGAGTTGTTGAACAACTTCATAACTCTCTTAGATGTTCGCTAAAATTCGTAATTCAAATATTTCCACTATGATCCAATCATAGATATTTGAATTTTCTATTACGATGATTTCCACTTCATGTTGAAATTTATTTGAATCCATTCAAATGTTTCAAACTTCTTCCTTATCGAATATATCCACATATATACTCAATTCATTGTTGGAAGTTTTCATGAAGTAGAAGAATCTCCCGCACACAACTATGCCCAGTGAACCACATACATCATCATGTATGTTTTTCACTAAGTTAGTTGCCCGTTCAACTCTTGGCCTATGAACGGTATTTTAGTCATTCTCTTTTAGAAAAGATTTGCAAGCGCCAAACAATTCAAAAATCAAATGACTCCAAAAATCCATTTGCATGGAGTTCCTTCATGCGTTCTTCTCTAACATGACCTAAATTGCGGTTCCACAAATAAGTGGAATTCAAACCATTTGCCTTATGGCATTTTAGCGTCAGTGTTATGTATGTGTGTTTCACCATTAAAATTTATAATAACTTATCCATCGTACATGGAGTAATGTCATAATTTGAACAACTTATTGTTTTCATTTGACAAGAGCAAAATAAAAATTTATTAAGTTCTTTATTATAAATTCTAAGGGCTAGGTAGAATGTCAATGACAAACATAATAACACTTTATTATGTTCCAGACGTGCATTATTACCATATTCCTTATCAGTCACTTAGGCCATTGTATTCTTGTATTGCGTTGTATTGTATGAAATCTCATACCAACCAATCTGGTACAAATACCCAAGAATTTCATTGTGTGACCAAACTAGGAATATAACCATAACATGTATATCTTTTATATACACCTGAGCTAGACTTTCTAGTCTTTTCTTTTCTTTCTGCCAAAATATCTTTTGTAGTTTCTCTTTTGGCTTTCCTCATTATTCAGAAAAACACTTTAACATCAATAACTTCTAGGTTTGTTGGTCAAATACCAATAACCTTGAGGTTCTGAAGTTGATCATCATATGACAAGTGTTGCAGATTTCACTATTAGTAACTTTGTAATATGATGAACAATTTCACTCATAATTTTATCCATTATATCATGACGACTTTCCGATACCATGTATGCACATGCTAGGCTCGTAAAGTTTAACCTCAGTATTCGCATGTGCAAATCTGGCTTGCACCCGTTGTCTGCACACGTAGAATCTATCGCACCCGATCATCACGAGATGCTTCGAAACGACGAGTCTTAGCAACGGTGCATACTAAGGATGATCACTTCATGGATATGCGAATATCGTTAGTGCCCCAATAGTTGGAGGATTGGGACGCCTTCCGTCTTCAACCTTCATACATTCCCATAAAACTTATGAGTTTATGTAGTCTCACCAAATTATATTCTATCATCTTGCAATAAGGTCTTAGATATCACATATATCTCATACCTTGATTATTTCTGAAAACTAAATTTTTCAGCTCCTTACTTTTCAAACATATTTGAACTTCAAGTTTCACGGAGACAAGATAACTTTAGGTACTAATTGAAACCATAGCTCTTTGAATCAACAATGTGAGGTTTACTAAAAGTTTGCAATAAGACTTAATCAATTTTTGATTCTTTAACAATACGGTACCAGTCCGTAAAGTTTCTTGTCAGACTTAACAGTATGTCTATCTCAATAACAAGACTAGCGCATGGTAGAAAAACGGATGCCAATACTACAAAATTAATTCAAAATACTACTCAGACTATGTTTATGATAATTAGTTCATGTTTTAATCTAATTACTAATGAACTCCCACTTAATACAACATCCCTCATAGTTGTTAAGTGGTACACGATCCAAATCCACTACATCAAAACCGATCATCACGTGAGATGATGTAGCTTCAATGGTGAACATCAACATGTTGATCATATCATCCATATGACTCGTGTTCAACCTTTCGGTTTCCGTTGTCCCGAGGCCATGTCTGTACATGCTAGGCTCGTCAAGCAAACCCAACACTACTGCAGAATAGGTTATCAGTGACATGCTCAAAAGGCTCATTAGTGACAGGCATAGCGCTTGTCACTAATGACTAGTCACTGGTACGAGACTAGTGACAGGCAAAATGCCTGTCACTAGTATGTGCATAGTAGTGACAGGAAAAAAAAGATGCATGTCACTGATTTCGATCAAAGGCCGCCAAGCCCATTTACTGGTTTGAATTTCAATAATTATAAAATTAAATATGTTTTCCACGCATATTCCAAATAGCACAATAAGATGTTACAAACAAATGCATTTTCTAGAGATATTTCAGATAGCACAATAAGATGTTGCAAAAATGATATGCTCATATCACGCATTATGACATAATATTTACACAACTAACACACTTGACGGAAGAACTTACAATCCATCATAGACTAACGAAATATAGTTGCTGTTTGAACTCCAAAGAACAACATCACCACAATACATGTATTAGGGTCATATGCATAGCTGCAAGCTCCTTTCACTATTCTACATTTCCATCATGTTGTTGAGATGCAAATTCTTTCATTACGTATCCCTTGTATGGACCTGAATGGCACAATACACTGATGACATGCTTAACCTGATACAAACAAGAAAATAAGCATATAATTGTGAGCAATGGCACCATGTGGATAAGCACATGTTGGAGAATAAACAGATTCTAAATAAAAAATAGTGTAATAAAAAATACCTATCACTATTACTGAACAAAATACAAAAGAATATAAAGAGATTCTAAATAAAAAATCAAATAGTGGCATAAAAATTAGCTTTCGCTATTAGTGAACAAAATACAACAATTCACTAATTAACATCAGCGCAATGCAGATAGAAATTGTAAAATGTTTTGTACTCTGAAGAATTAACATCTAGCATATAAATTTTACAATCAAACCACATATGAAATATGAAACGCTTTACATGGAGACAATGAAGATAAAAATGTTAAAGCAGGTCAAGCTTGGTCAAGCTTATTCCAGTCTAAGATGCCAATGAAAGTATGAAAGGTAATGTCTTGCAAAACGCATCCCTTCAAGTGTGCATATATTCGGAGGAATAGTGGAACATGGTCCATTGCAATGTGAAGTGGAGATATAGAACATGAAAATGGAGAAGACAGTGTCCTTGGCTCACCAAGCTTAAGAAATCTTTAGAGGCGATAATGTTCCCTCTGTAGTTGTAGCCTTTAAGTAAAAATCTTTAGACGCCATGTTTATATTTGCTTGCCTCAAGCAACGGTTTGTAGAGAAATCCCCACTAAAACAGCAAGATAGCTAAATAAGAAGGAATAAAAAATTGTGAAGTGCAGAAATAAATCTCACAGAAACCATGCATCACCACTCTCAGTCGGCAATTAGAATTTCAAACTAAAGTTGGTATTCGGTAGGTTTATACCAGAATTGAAAATAAGTTTCAGAGGATGATTAGGATGATAGTAGAGAGACTACCATTCTATTCACCGGTTTGTTTTTGCCAACTCAATATGTCGTCTTTATTTCGTGCATGCAGACTCGCTGCCTCTATGTCTGCATGAACACAATTCAGCACTCATTGGTAGTGAAAAAAAAGTGGATCTTTAATGGTGATGTAGCATAAGAAATAAAACTTGCATCAATCGTTGCTTATCAAGATTCAGCACATATGGGTGAAGGAGATATGCCCTAGAGGCAATAATAAAGTGGTTATTATTTATATCTTTATGTTTATGATAAATGTTTATATATCATGCTATAATTGTATTAACCGAAACATTAGTACATGTGTGATATGTAGACAAACAAAGAAGTCCCTAGTATGCCTCTTAACTAGCTTGTTGATTAATGGATGATTAGTTTCATAATCATGAACATTGGATGTTATTAATAACAAGGTTATATCATTATATGAATGATGTAATGGACACACCCAATTAAGCGTAGCATAAGATCTCGTCATTAAGTTATTTGCTATAAGCTTTCGATACATACTTACCTAGTCCTTATGACCATGAGATCATATAAATCACTTATACCGGAAAGGTACTTTGATTACACCAAACGCCACTGCGTAAATGGGTGGCTATAAAGGTGGGATTAAGTATCCGGAAAGTATGAGTTGAGGCATATGGATCAACAGTGGGATTTGTCCATTCCGATGACCGATAGATATACTCTGGGCCCTCTCGGTGGAATGTCGTCTAATGTCTTGCAAGCATATGAATGAGTTCATAAGAGACCACATACCACGGTACGAGTAAAGAGTACTTGTCAGGAGACGAGGTTGAACAAGGTATAGAGTGATACCGAAGATCAAACCTCGGACAAGTAAAATATCGCGTGACAAAGGGAATTGGTATTGTATGTGAATGGTTCATTCGATCACTAAAGTCATCGTTGAATATGTGGGAGCCATTATGGATCTCCAGATCCCGCTATTGGTTATTGGTCAGAGTGAGTACTCAACCATGTCCGCATAGTTCACGAACCGTAGGGTGACACACTTAAAGTTGGATGTTGAAATGGTAGAACTTGAATATGGAATGGAGTTCGAATATTTGTTCGGAGTCCCGGATGAGATCCCGGACATCACGAGGAGTTCCGGAATGGTCCGGAGAATAAGATTCATATATAGGATGTCATTTTATGTGAATTAAAATGACACGGAAGGTTCTATGGAAGGTTCTAGAAGGTTCTAGAAAAGTCCGGAAGAAACCACCAAGGAAGGTGGAGTCCACATGGGACTCCACCTCCATGGCCGGCCAACCCTAGTGGGGGAGGAGTCCCAAGTGGACTCCCCCTTAGGGGGCCGACCACCCCCCCATATGGGAGGTGGAACTCCCACCTCTAGTGGGAGTCCTAGCTTGGCTAGGTTTACCCTCCATATGGAAGGTTTTTTGTTCGGGTCTTATTCGAAGACTTGGAGACCAACTCTTGGGGTTCCACCTATATAATGAGGGCCAAGGGGAGGGGGCCGGCCACCTCAAGCACCACCAAGGTGGCCGCACCCCATAGTGGCCGGCGCCCCCCTCTCCCCAAACCCTAGCCGCCCCGCTCCTCCACTTCCCGCATGCTTAGCGAAGCTCCGCCGGACTTCTCCACCACCACCGACACCACGTCATCGTGCTGTCGGATTCAAGAGGAGCTACTACTTCCGCTGCCCGCTGGAACGGGGAGGTGGACGTCATCTTCATCAACAACCGAACGTGTGACCGAGTACGGAGGTGCTGCCCGTTCGTGGCGCCGAAACCGATCGTGATCAAGATCTTCTACGCGCTTTTGCAAGCGGCAAGTGAACGTCTACCGCAGCAACAAGAGCCTCATCTTGTAGGCTTTGGAATCTCTTCAAGGGTGAGACTCGATACCCCCTCGTTGCTACCGTCTTCTAGATTGCATCTTGGCTTGGATTGCGTGTTCGCGGTAGGAAATTTTTTGTTTTCTATGCAACGTTATCCTACAGTGGTATCAGAGCCGTGTCTATGCATAGATGGTTGCACGAGTAGAACACAATGGTTTTGTGGGCGTTGATGCTCTTGTTATCTTTAGTTTGAGTACTTTGCATCTTTGTGGCATAGTGGGATGAAGCGGCCCGGACTAACTTTACATGACCGCGTTCATGAGACTTGTTCCTCGTTCGACATGCAACTTGTATTGCATAAGAGGCTTTGCGGGTGTCTGTCTCTCCTACTATAGTGAAGATTCAACTTACTCTTCTATTGACAACACTAGTATCACCGTTGTGGTTCATGTTCGTAGGTAGATTAGATCTTACTCGAAAACCCTAAACCACGTAAAATATGCAAACCAAATTAGAGACGTCTAACTTGTTTTTGCAGGGTTTGGTGATGTGATATGGCCATGATATGATGATGAATATGTATGAGATGATCATTATTGTATTGTGGCAACCGGCAGGAGCCTTATGGTTGTCTTTAATTTTCATGTTGAGTAGTATTTCAAAGTAGTTGTAATAGTTGCTACATGAGGTGAACAACCATGAAGACGGCGCCATGAACCTTGACGCTACGCCGACGATGATGGAGATCATGCCCGTTGATGATGGAGATCATGTCCGTGCTTTGGAGATGAAGATCAAAGGCGCAAAGACAAAAGGGCCATATCATATCACATATGAACTGCATGTGATGTTAATCCTTTTATGCATCTTATTTTGCTTAGAACGCGACGGTAGCATTATAAGATGATCCCTCACATTAATATCAAGATAATAAAGTGTTCTCCCCTCGTATGCACCGTTGTAACAGTTCCTCGTTTCGAAGCATCTCGTGATGATCGAATGTGATAGATTCAACGATTCACATACAACGGGTGTAAGCCATGTTGCACACGCGGAATACTTGGGTTTGCTTGACGAGCCTAGCATGTACTGGACATGGCCTCGGGACAACGGAAACCGAAAGGTTGAACACGAGTCATATGGATGATATGATCAACATGTTGATGTTCACCATTGAAGCTACATCATCTCACGTGATGATCGGTTTTTGGTGTAGTGAATTTGGATCGTGTACCACTTAACAACTATGAGGGATGTTGTATTAAGTGGGAGTTCATTAGTAATTAGATTAAAACATGAACTAATTATCATAAACATAGTCTGAGTAGTATTTTGAATTAATTTTGTAGTATTGGCATCCGTTTACTACTATGCGCTAGTCTTGTAATTGAGATAGAAATACTGTTAAAATCTGACAAGAAACTTTACGGATTGGTACCGTATTGTTAAAGAATCAAGAATTAATTAAGTCCTATTGCAAACTTTTAGTAAACCTCACATTGTTGATTCAAAGAGCTATGGTTTCAATTAGTACCTAAAGTTATCTTGTCTCCGTGAAACTTGAAGTTCAAATCTGTTTGAAAAGTAAGGAGCTGAAAATTTAGTTTTCAGAAATAATCAAGGTATGAGATATATGTGATATCTAAGACCTTATTGCAAGATGATAGAATATATTTTGGTGAGATTACATGAACTCATAAGTTTTATGGGAATGTATGAAGGTTGAAGACGCCAGGCGTCACAATCCTCCAACTATTGGGGCACTAATAATATTCGCATATCCATGAAGTTATCATCCTTAGTATGCACCGTTGCTAAGACTCGTCGTTTCGAAGCATCACGTGATGATCGGGTGTGATAGATTCTACGTGTGCTTACAACGGGTGCAAGCCAGATTTGCACATGCGAATACCAAGGTTAAAACTTTACGAGCCTAGCATGTACAGACATGGTCTCGGAAAGTCGTCATGATATGATGGATAAAATTATGAGTGAAATTGTTCATCATATTACAAAGTTACTAATAGTGAAATCTGAAACACTTGTCATATGATGATCAACTTAAAGTAAGAACCTCAAGGTTATTGGTATTTGACCAACAAACCTAGAAGTTAATAATGTTAAAGTGTTTTTCTGAATAATGAGGAAAGCTAAAAGAGAAACTGCAAAAGATTTTTTGGCAAAAAGAAAAGAAAATACTAGAAGGTCTAGCTCAGGTGTATATAAATGATATACATGTTATGGTTGTATTCCTAGTTAAGTCACACTATGAAATTCTTGGGTATTAGTACTATAATGGTTGGTATGAAGTGTCATACAAAACAACGCAATACAAGAATACAATGGCCTAAGTGACTGACAAGGAATATGATAGAAATGCACGTCTGGAACAAAATAAAGTGTTATTATGTTCGTCGTTGGCATTCTATCTAGCCCTTAGAATTTATAATAAAGAACTTAATAATTGTTATTTTGCTCTGGTCAAATGAAAACAATGAGTTGTTCAAATTATGACATTACTCCATATATGATGGATAAGTTATTATAAATCTTAATGGTGAAACACATATACATAACACTGACGCTAAAATGCCATAAGGAAAATGATTTGAATTCCACTTATTTGTGGAACCGCCATTTAGGTCATGTTAGAAAGGAACGCATGAAGGAACTCCATGCAAATGGATTTTGGAGTCATTTGATTTTTGAATCATTTGGCGCTTGCAAATCTTTTCTAAAGAGAATGATTAAAATGCTGTTCATAGGCCAAGAGTTGAACGGGCAACTAACTTAGTGAAAAATACATGATGATGTATGTGGTTCACTGGGCATAGTTGTGTGCGGGAGATTTTTCTACTTCATGAAAACTTTCAACAATGAATTGAGTATATATATGGATATATTCAATAAGGAAGAAGTTTGAAACATTTGAATGGATTCAAATAAATTTCAGCATGAAGTGGAAATCATCGTAATAGAAAAGTCAAATATCTATGATTGGATCATGGTGAAAATATTTGAATTACGAGTTTTAGCGAACATCTAAGAGAGTCATGAAATTGTTCTACAACTCACATTTCTTGGAGCATCATAATGATGATATAGTATCCGAGAGATGTATCCAAACCTTGTTGGATCAATGATGAGATAAAATATTGATGCCATTATATTTTTTTTGTGGATTATGCTTTAGTGACTACCGCTTTTACACTGAATAGAGCATCATCATGATCCGAAGAAATGACACCATACGAGTTATGGCATGGGTATAAACCCTAATAGTCCTTTCTTTAAATTTTGGTCTAAAAGTTAACAACCAAAATCGGATGAATGTCTTTGTTGGTTATCCCAGAGAATTGATTGGGAATTCTTCCCACTATGGAGACAAAGACAAAAGTGTTTGTCAATGTTTCTTATTTCCAAAAAATTGTTTCTAGTGAAGTATTTGAGTGGGAGGACAATATAATTTGATAAGGTTTATGAACCTGAGCATAATGATCAGAGTAGCGCAGCATCGGAATTGGTTTCGGAAGCGGCCACGACGATCATGGCTCCCATGACTACAAAGTGTTTTAGCCATGGAGATCGAAGTACATATTGAACCTTGTAGGTATGATTTACTTTGTGATCAAATAAATGATTTGTGGACAAAGGATTGATTTTGAACAATGATAAACCAACTACAAACAAAGAAGTTATGATGGGCCCTGACTCCGTTAAAATGGCCATACGCCATGAAATCCATAATAGATGAATACTTTTTGAAAGTAAATGGATCTATAGACTTGGATGAAATATCCTTAAAGAAGCTCGACTTGTCGAAAAATTGTTTACGACAAAGTTCAAAGAGTTGACTACGATAAGATTAGATCTTCCGTAGCAATGCTTATAGTCTATGTGGATTATTCTAGTAATCACTACATATTTTCTTTTATGAGATATGCTAGTAGGATGGCAAAATACACTACTTAACAGAAGTATGTATACAAGATACAACCAATTGTTTTGCTAGTCCGTAGAATACTAGATAGGAATACGAACTTCAATTGGATGAAGTGAGTATTACGGAGTTGGAATCTTCACCAGATGAAATAGTCAAAGAGTTTTTGATTTCATCAGAAATGATGAAGAGGCTTGCATTTGCAAGAAATTAAGTGGGAGCGCTGAGACATATTTATAATACTTATGTAGATGACATATAGTTGGTTATAAATGATGTAATTATATACTTGATTAAAAGGTTTCATTGAGAAATTAACTTCAATGAAAGGATATAGACAGAAACAAATTTTGTGTCAAGATCTATGAAGATAGATTGAAACACATAATAAGTTTAAGTCAAAGTACATAGAATGGATATTGAAATAGTTCAATATAGAAATATTAAGAAAATGTTCTTGTCATGTGAAAGTTTAACAAGACTTGAGTGTATCTGACACTCGATGAGTAAAAACACATGAGTGATTTTAGATCACGAATAATATGTACAAAATCAGATATCTTGTGCTCTAAAATGTTATGAGCATATACCGGAATGATTCATGAGATGATCATTGAACGACAGTAAGAATATCCTTGAGTACTTTAGAAGAACCAAGGATATATATATAGTTTTGTATGGAGAAATGACAAACAAATCGCTGTAAGGTGATTTCACCGATATTTGTTTTGTCACATATAAAATATAATTTCAATCTCAAATTAGACTAAGTGTTGTTTAAAAGTAGCACAATGAGCTAGAAGTTGTCTATGCTAGATTTAGAAGAGTTCTAAATATTGTGACGGATTCTACAAAAGAAGGCAGAGTATGTCATTGTTTTGACAATGACAAAGGATGTTAAGTCAAGAGGTTCTTTGAGAACTTGGTGTAGTTCCGACAGAGTCAGAACTTTGAAGCTATATTGTGTGTGACAATATTAGTGACATATTTCAGACCGCGGAATTAAGGTTCCACTAGAAGACCAAACATATTTAATGCCGACTCATTTGAAAATGAGTGATGCGTTGAGACGCAAATGAATTACAAAATACATACATTTCTGAGCATGTCAGATCCGTTGACTAAAGCTCTCCCTAGGGCAAAGCATGACCAACACCAGAATGCCATAGGTGTTAGGTATATTACAATGTAATCTAGATTATTGACTCTAGTGCAAGTGGGAGACTGAAGGAGATATGCCCTAGAGGCAATAATAAAGTGGTTATTATTTATATCTTTATGTTTATGATAAATGTTTATATATCATGCTATAATTGTATTAACCGAAACATTAGTACATGTGTGATATGTAGACAAACAAAGAAGTCCCTAGTATGCCTCTTAACTAGCTTGTTGATTAATGGATGATTAGTTTCATAATCATGAACATTAGATGTTATTAATAACAAGGTTATATCATTATATGAATGATGTAATGGACACACCAAATTAAGCGTAGCATAAGATCTCGTCATTAAGTTATTTGCTATAAGCTTTCGATACATAGTTACCTAGTCCTTATGACCATGAGATCATATAAATCACTTATACCGGAAAGGTACTTTGATTACACCAAACGCCACTGCGTAAATGGGTGGCTATAAAGGTGGGATTAAGTATCCGGAAAGTATGAGTTGAGGCATATGGATCAACAGTGGGATTTGTCCATTCCGATGACCGATAGATATACTCTGGGCCCTCTCGGTGGAATGTCGTCTAATGTCTTGCAAGCATATGAATGAGTTCATAAGAGACCACATACCACGGTACGAGTAAAGAGTACTTGTCAGGAGACGAGGTTGAACAAGGTATAGAGTGATACCGAAGATCAAACCTCGAACAAGTAAAATATCGCGTGACAAAGGGAATTGGTATTGTATGTGAATGGTTCATTCGATCACTAAAGTCATCGTTGAATATGTGGGAGCCATTATGGATCTCCAGATCCCGCTATTGGTTATTGGTCAGAGTGAGTACTCAACCATGTCCGCATAGTTCACGAACCGTAGGGTGACACACTTAAAGTTGGATGTTGAAATGGTAGAACTTGAATATGGAATGGAGTTCGAATATTTGTTCGGAGTCCCGGATGAGATCCCGGACATCACGAGGAGTTCCAGAATGGTCCGGAGAATAAGATTCATATATAGGATGTCATTTTATGTGAATTAAAATGACGCGGAAGGTTCTATGGAAGGTTCTAGAAGGTTCTAGAAAAGTCCGGAAGAAACCACCAAGGAAGGTGGAGTCCACATGGGACTCCACCTCCATGGCCGGCCAACCCTAGTGGGGGAGGAGTCCCAAGTGGACTCCCCCTTAGGGGGCCGGCCACCCCCCCATATGGGAGGTGGAACTCCCACCTCTAGTGGGAGTCCTAGCTTGGCTAGGTTTCCCCTCCATATGGAAGGTTTTTTGTTCGGGTCTTATTCGAAGACTTGGAGACCAACTCTTGGGGTTCCACCTATATAATGAGGGCCAAGGGGAGGGGGCCGGCCACCTCAAGCACCACCAAGGTGGCCGCACCCCATAGTGGCCGGCGCCCCCCTCTCCCCAAACCCTAGCCGCCCCGCTCCTCCACTTCCCGCATGCTTAGCGAAGCTCCGCCGGACTTCTCCACCACCACCGACACCACGCCGTCGTGCTATCGGATTCAAGAGGAGCTACTACTTCCGCTGCCCGCTGGAACGGGGAGGTGGACGTCGTCTTCATCAACAACCGAACGTGTGACCGAGTACGGAGGTGCTGCCCGTTCGTGGCGCCGAAACCGATCGTGATCAAGATCTTCTACGCGCTTTTGCAAGCGGCAAGTGAACGTCTACCGTAGCAACAAGAGCCTCATCTTGTAGGCTTTGGAATCTCTTCAAGGGTGAGACTCGATACCCCCTCGTTGCTACCGTCTTCTAGATTGCATCTTGGCTTGGATTGCGTGTTCGCGGTAGGAAAATTTTTGTTTTCTATGCAATGTTATCCTACAATGGGATGGTTACAAAAGTTCGGGTTGTAAAGTACCTTATGTCAGTCTGCCGAGTTGTTCGTCATATCTCCAAGACCAAGAGCAACTAGGACACAGGATCAGCTGAATTCACAGTTTATAATGAAGGATACGAATATGCAAAAAAAAGCATATACGTACTAATTAGAGAGATTTAAGATCTAGAACCAGATCGGTTGTCGAGGAGGCGCCTCAGGCAGACGACGGCGGAGGCACGGGCCAGTCTTTGTCCGTGAGGAGGCGGTGACGTACTGACGTGTGGAGTGTAGGTTATGGGGCAGGGGTGTAGCCTGTCATCGCCCAAGCCGGCCCCGACACCATCCCCATCTCCACTGCAGCCGCCGGCCCCATCGTTGCCGCGCCGGGAGACGGCACCGCGGCGGCGGCGGCCCCTGGGAGCGCCCGCGCTGCCGCCCGGCTCGGAGGCCAAGGGAGGCAGCGCCTTCACGCGGTCCTTCGTGGTCTATTTACTGCACTATTCCGTGTAGGTGCATCCGGCGCAGTCGGCGTCGGTGCCGTCGACGGGGCTGGAGGTCGACGGGTTCGCGTGGGGAGGCGGCGGCGGTTAGCGGATGGGACGATCGTGATTGTGCGGGTGGTTTCTTCTCTGTTCGCATGCCGTGGAAATTTCGTCCGCACTCCATCTGCCTATATTTGGTAGGAGCCAAAGGAAATCAAATCAAATTTTCGTGAGACATAAACGTAGGAGCCTGCAGCTACAACGCCAAGCGCAAACCAAGGCGCTTAACAGGATATGTTTTCTGCGCGCTGATAGCTTTCCGCCGCTGGGCCAAACCGTTTTGCACAGGAGAAATAGGCGGAGCCCTCCGCGACTCACTTGCGTTGATCTTGAGAAGATCCAATTTGTTAGATTTATGTGTGCGGTTAAATTTAATTAAGTGAGAAGAGCCTAGATGAGGCATGTTTGTTGTCAGTCGGTTGGTAAAAAAAAATTGTTGTCCAGTGACAGGCATTTATAGATGCGTGTCACTGATATATTTGCTCTTTCAGCCCCTCCTCTAAAACTTTCCTAGTGACACTCTCTTTTATGCGCCCGTCACTAATGTGTTTGTACCAGCGACGGGCTTATATGAGCCTGTCACTAATGTTTGTACTAGTGACAGGTAAAATTGTGCCTGTCACTAAATGGCCGGCAGCTATAAGCCTTTCTGCATTAGTGCAAGTATTCCGCGTGTGCAACATGGCTTACACCCGTTGTATGTGAACGTTAAGTCTATCACATCCGATCATCACGAGATGCTTCGAAATGACGAATTATATCAACGGTGCATACGAGGGGAGAACATTTTATTATCTTGATATTAATATGAGGGATTATCTTATAATGCTACCACGCGTTCTAAGAAAAATAAGATGCATAAAGGATTAACATCACATGCAATTCATATGTGATATGATATGGCCCTTTAGTCTTTGCGCCTTCGATCTTCATCTCCAAAGCACGGATATGATCTCCATCATCAACGGGCATGATCTCCATCATCGTCGGCGTAGCGTCAAGGTCCATGGCGCCGTCTTCATGGTTGTGCACCTCATGTAGCAACTATTACAACTACTTTGAAATACTACTCAACATGAAATTTAAAGATAACCATAAGGCTCCTGCCGGTTGCCACAATACAATAATGATCATCTCATACATATTCATCATCACATCATGGCCATATCACATCACCAAACCCTGCAAAAACAAGTTAGACGTCTCTAATTTGGTTTGCATATTTTACGTGGTTTAGGGTTTTCGAGTGAGATCTAATCTACCTACGAACATGAACCACAACGGTGATACTAGTGTTGTCAATAGAAGAGTAAATTGAATCTTCACTATAGTAGGAGAGACAGACACCCGCAAAGCCACTTGTGTAATACAAGTTGCATGTCGAGCGTGGAGCAAATCTCATGAACGCGGTCATGTAAAGTTAGCCCGAGCCGCTTCATCCCACTATGCCACAAAGATGCAAAGTACTCAAACTAAAGACAACATAAGCATCAACGCCCACAAAACCATTGTGTTCTACTCGTGCAACCATCTATGCATAGACACGGCTCTGATACCACTGTAGGGATTCGTAGCATAGAAAACAAAAAATTTCCTACCGCGAGAACGCAATCCAAGCCAAGATGCAATCTAGAAGATGGGAGCAACGAGGGGATGAACGACACTAACCCTTGAAGATTTTCAAAGCCTACAAGAGGAGGCTCTCGTTGCTGCGGTAGACGATCACTTGCCGCTTTCAAAAAGCGCGTAGAAGATCTTGACGGTGCCACAATTGGGCAGCACCTCCGTACTCGGTCACACGTTCGGTGTTGATGAAGACGATGTTCTTCTCCCCGTTACAGCGGGCAGCGGAAGTAGTAGCTCCTCCTTGAATCCGGCAGCACGACGGCGTGGTGGCGGTGGCGATGGAGATCTCCGGTGGAGCTTCGCTAAGCGTTTGCGGGAGAGGTGGAGGAGAGGGGTGATGTCTACGTGTGCTTCTATTCTTGTAGACAGTGTTGGGCCTCCAAGAGCAGAGGTTTGTAGAATAGCAGCAAGTTTCCCTTAAGTGGATCACCCAAGGTTTATTGAACTCAGGGAGGAAGAGGTCAAAGATATCCCTCTCAAGCAACCCTGCAATCACGATACAAGAAGTCTCTTGTATCCCCAACACACCTAATACACTTGTCAGATGTATAGGTGCACTAGTTCGGCGAAGAGATAGTGAAATACAAGTGGTATGAATGAATATGAGCAGTAGTAACGGCGCCAGAAAAGTGCTTGCTGGCATGCAGTTGATGGTAGTAATATTGCAGGAAGTAAACATGCAGCAGAACACTAAACAAGCGGAGTTTGCAGTATTGGAAATAAGGCCTAGGGATCATACTTTCACTAGTGGACACTCTCAACATTGATCACATAACTGAATAAACAAATACTACTTTCTCTACACTCTCTTGTTGGATGACAAACACCATTCATTGTGTAGGGCTACAAGAGCACCTCAATGCCGGAGTTAACTAGCTCCACAACATTCGATGTTCATATTTAAATAACCTTAGAGTGCATGATAGATCAACGCAATTATACCGAGTACTAACATAGCATGCGCCTGTCAACATTAGCTATGAAAGGGGGAATAGATCACATCAATACCATCATAGTAATAGTTAACTTCACAATCTACAAGAGATCACAATCATAACCTACGCCAAGTACTACATGATGCACACACTGTCCACATTACATCATGAAGGAGGAATAGACTACTTTAATAACATCACTAGAGTAGCACATAGATGATATTCAACTAGATCACAAAGCTCATGATCACATAAAGATCACATGGGAGAGAGAGATGAACCACATAGCTACGGTAGAGCCCTCAGCCTCGGGGGAGAACTACTCCCTCCTCATCATGGAAGACAGCAGCGGTGATGAAGATGGCAGTGGTGTCGATGGAGAAGCCTTCCGGGGGCACTTCCCCGTCCCGGCGGCGTGCCGAAACAGAGACTCATGTCCCCCAGATCTTGGCTTCACGATAGCGGCGGCTCTGGAAGGTTTCTCGTACCGTGGCTTTTCCGTCTCGAAGATTTAGGTCAGGGACCTTTAAATAGGCGAAGAGGCGGAGTCGGAAGGGTTACGGGGCGGTGACACAGTAGGGGGGCGCGGCCCAGGCCCTGGCCGCGCCGCCCTGGCGTGTGGTGGCCCTGTGGCCCCCCTCTGCTGGCTCTCGGGTGTTCTGGAAGCTTCGTGGAAAAATAGGATGCTGGGCATTGATTTCGTCCGATTCCGAGAATATTTCCTTACTAGGATTTCTGAAACCAAAAACAGCAGAAAACAGGAACTGGCACTTCGGCATCTCGTCAATAGGTTAGTTCCGGAAAACGCATCAAAACGATATAAAGTGTGAACAAAACATGTAGATATTGTCATAAAACAAGCATGGAACATAAGAAATTATAGATACGTTTGAGACGTATCAAGCATCCCCAAGCTTAGTTCCTACTCGCCCTCGAGTAGGTAAACGATAACAATGATAATTTCTTAGGTAACATGCTACCAACATAATCTTGATCAACAATATTGTAAAGCATATGAGATGAATGCAACGATTCAAAGCAATGGTAAAGATGATGATTAAACAACTGAATCATATAGCAAAGACTGTTCATGAATAGCACTTTCAAGACAAGCATCAATAAGACTTGCATAACAGTTAACTCATAAGCAATAAATTCTTAGTAGAAGGCATTGAAGCAACACAAAGGAAGATATAAGTTTCAGCGGTTGCTTTCAACTTTAACATGTATATCTCATGGATAGTTGTCAACATAAAGCAATATAACAAGTGCAATAGGTAAACATGTAAGAATCAATGCACACAGTTTACACAAGTGTTTGCTTCTAAGATAGAAAGAATAGGTAAACTGACTCAACAATAAAGTAAAAGATAGGCCCTTCGCAGAGGGAAGCATGGATTACTATTTTTGTGCTAGAGCTTTTCATTTTGAAAACATAGAAACAATTTTGTCAACGGTAGTAATAAATCATATGTGTTATGTATAAGATATCTTATAAGTTGCAAGCCTCATGCATAGAATACTAATAGTGCCCGCACCTTGTCCTAATTAGCTTGGATTAACACGGATTATCATTGCATAACATATGTTTCAACCAAGTGTCACAAAGGGGTACCTCTATGCCGCCTGTACAAGGGTCTAAGGAGAAGGTTCGCATTGGATTTCTCGCTTTTGATCATTCTCAACTTAGACACCCATACCGGGACAACATAGACAACAGATAATGGACTCCTCTTTTAATGCTTAAGCATTCAACAACAGGTAATATTCTCATAAGAGATTGAGGTTTTATGTCCAAACTGAAACTTCCACCATGATTCATGGCTTTAGTTAGCGGCCCAATGTTCTTCTCTAACAATATGCATACTCAAACCATTTAATCATGAAAATCTCCCTTACTTCAGACAAGACGAACATGCATAGCAACTCACATGATATTCAACAAAGGTAAAAGTTGATGGCGTCCCAGAAACATGGTTACCGCTCAACAAGCAACTTATTAAGAAATAAGACACATAAGTACATATTCTTCACCACAATAGTTTTTAAGGCTATTTGTCCCATGAGCTATATATTGTAAAGGCAAAGAATAGAAGTTTTAAAGGTAGCACTTGTGATAATCCAAATTTTTGAATTACTAAATAATTTTAGTTAAATGCTAATTTGCCTGTATATTTTATTTTGCTTAATTAAATATCCTTACGTTTGATATCTGCATGTAATCAATATTAGCTAAATGAGTCAGTGGTATATTCTAGCTAGAGCCATCGAGTAGTACCACTAGTTGTAATACATGAAGTGAGAAAACGAGTTGGATCTTAATATGCTTGCATGTACTGTGTACCGTTGCTAGTAGTACAAAGTTAGTACAAGTTAATCATGAACTGCAACGTGTCTCCATACTAGAGGTGCTTGTGCTGTGTTGGCAAGCTAAAAGAGCTGAGTCGGCATACTAGCATCAGTGCATGTTGGCCAGCTCGAAGTTGTAGTTAGCTTTGCTCATTTGCTATTGCTTGGAGTCTTGGACGTCGGCACCATTTCTGTACGCAGCATGCCGAAGCGTCTAAGCGGCAGGCGGCGAGATATTTTACCCAGCTTGAGCGGTTTAGATATTTTGATAGCCAACCGACGTTCTCCCTTATAAATAGCTAGCTCCTTTTGCTGCTCACTTCCGGACACAACCCGGCCAACCAGAGAGTAGAGAGCGACGCTGGGAAGATTGAGAGATAGAGAGCTAGAGATACTAGTGAGAGTTAGGGCTAAGATCAGGATGAGATAGTAGTGAATACATGTATCGTGGAGGAGCTGAATAGAAGGAGATGCTGCCAAAGTCTCGAGTAGAGCCGATCCTTAGAGGGAGGACAGCACTATTTATACTGCCATCCGCGCTTATGTTTGCCGGTTTTCGTTGAAGATTATATTATCGATCTGCTATTTTTAATTAAGGTAAGCTGCTTTATACCCTTCATGTATTTTTGTAGAATACATATTGTTGCTAAATACATGATATAGTAGTTGGTAGATGGTATCGGAGATATTCGTGGGCTAATTCGCCGGTGTCGTTACGCGGTGATGGATCCGCTGGAGCCACCGGTACGAATCGGGCATTAGTGCGAATATCGTTAGAAAGTGATCAACATGAGAGATACATGTTTTTATAAGAGCAAACTTGGTGCTACGAAGGTAAACATATTGTACCGGTCACAGTTCAGGTATGGGACTGTCTGTGTTCTCCGTTGGGGACGGCCTCTGTTCGGGAACGTGTCGGTGATGGATCCGTAGGAGCGACCGGCATCAGTAGGTCAGAGTGTCCGGGTCTTAGCGGGTATAAGAACACTGCTTGACTAGCGCAACCTAGTCAAGACTGTCGATGTCGGAGTACGTACCCCTCTGCAGAGTGTAAAAGTGTGAATTTCACCCCTGTGATTCCCGGGTTGGGAAACTTACTTTCATGTGTGGCACCATGCGTTTTTAAATTGCCTAATTACTTAACCATCTTTTGTTTTTTTAGAAAAGCATTTCTATTTTACATCTTATATGATTGTGTATAATCGGTTTGCTGAGTATGACTTGTTGTACTCATCAGCTCCCCTATGTTTTTTAGACACAGATGTCATTATTGAAGAAGACCTCGTCGGCGGAGGTTTAGGCACAACCAGCGGGTGGGAAGCGATATAGAGAATCTAGTTGTAATTCCTATTTAACTGTAAAGAAATCTGTAAAGATGTGTAGTTGAGCTTCTCGAGATCCACTGTGCTGGTTTAAGCCTGCAATTTTAGCCTTGCGCGAGTATAAGCCTCTCGGTTTATAGGCGCGCGGCGGCTGTCTCGTCCAGGACCGGTCTCGGGGCGTGACAGTTAGAGGCTTATACTCGCGCAAGGATAAAAATGCAGGCAAAAATCATCACAGTGGATCTCGAGAAGCTCAACTATTCAACATTTTATAACTTTCTTTACAATTACACAAGAATTACAACTAGATTCTCTAATTCGCTTCCCACCCGCTGGTTCCGCCTAATCTTCGATCGACGAATTCTTCTGCTGCGCAACTCTGATAAAAACATAGGGGAGCTGAGGTGAGTACGACAAGTCATACTCAGCAAACCGATTATACACACTCATATAAAAGGTAAAATAGAAATACTTTTCCAAAAACAACAACATGTGGTTAAGCTATTAGTCAATTTAAAACGCATGGTGCCACACATGAAAGTAAGTTTCCCTACCCGGGAATCACAGGGGTGAAATTCACACTTTTACACTCTGCAGAGGGGTACTCCGACATCGACAGCCTCAACTAGCACCACACAGGCACTAGAGGAGCAGAGCCCTTTGGCCCACTAGAACCCGGACACCTGAACCTACTGATGTCGATCGCTCCTACGGATCCATCATCGACATGTTCCCGAACAGGGCCGTCCCCAGCGGAGAACTCAGTCAGTCCCATACCTGAACTGTGACCGGTACAATATGTTTACCTTCGTAGCACCAAGTTTTATCTTATAAAAACACTTGCTGTTATTTCTCATGATGCTCACTTTCCAAAATCATACTCATGCTAAATACCCGGTTCGTATTGGTGGCTCCAGCGGATCCATCACCACATATCGACACCGACGTATTAATCCACAAATACTTCAGCGGAAAGTTCACATATCTCTACCAAATACTATATCATCAATTCTAACAGCAAAATATATTCTACAAAATATATGAGATGTATAAAACAGCTTGCCTCGATCAGGAGTATATCTTGGTGGTATTTGATAAACCGAAACGACTATACTCTCGACAGTACTACCACTAATCTCCATGTCTACACGTCGACTCTCCTCTACAACACCATCGCCTCCAGATACACTTAGGCCACTACCTCTCACTAACTAGCTAGAGCTCATCTCTCTCTGGCTTGCTCTATATTTCTTTCAAGTAATGTACTTTGGAATGGCAAAGAAATACCATGTGGTAGGTAGGTATGGTGGACACAAATGGCATGGATTTTGGCTCAAGGATTTGGATGCACGAGAAGAATCCCTCTCAATACAAGGCTAGGCTAGCAAGGTTGTTTGAAGCGGACTCAAGTATAAAACGGTGCAGCAAGACTCACATATGAACATATTGTAAGCATTATAAGACTTTACATCGTCTCCTTGTTGTTCAAACACCTTAACCAGAAAATATCTAGACTTAGAGAGACCAATCATGCAAACCAAATTTTAACAAGCTCTATGTAGTTCTCCATTAATAGGTGCTAAGTACATGATGAAAGAGCTTAAACATGATCTATATGAGCACAAAAATTACCAAGTATCAAATTATTCAAGACATTATACCAATTACCACATGCAGCATTTTCTGTTTCCAACCATATAACAATGAACGAAGCAGTTTCAACCTTCGCCATGAACATTAAGAGTAAAGCTAAGAACACATGTGTTCATAGGAACCAGCGGAGCGTGTCTCTCTCCCACACAAGGATGAACTTATTCAAACAAAACAAAAACAAACACGAACAGACGCTCCAAGTAAAGTACATAAGATGTGACCGAATAAAAATATAGTTTCAAGAGAAGAAACCTGATAAGTTGTCGATGAAGAAGGGGATGCCTTGGGCATCCCCAAGCTTAGATGCTTGAGTCTTCTTGAAATATGCAGGGATGAACCACGGGGGCATCCCCAAGCTTAGACTTTTCACTCTTCTTGATCATAGTATATCATCCTCCTCTCTTGACCCTTGAAAACTTCCTCCACACCAAACTCAAAACAAACTCATTAGAGGGTTAGTGCATAATCAAAAATTCCACATGTTCAGAGGTGACACAATCATTCTTAACACTTCCAGACAATGCACAAAGCTAGAAAGTTAATGGAACAAAGAAGTCCATCGAACATAGCAAAACAGGCAATGCGAAATAAAAGGCAGAATCTGTCAAAACAGAACAGTCCGTAAAGACGAATTTTACAGGGGCACTTAACTTGCTCAGATGAAAATGCTCAAATTGAATGAAAGTTGCGTACATATCTGAGGATCACGCACGTAAATTTGCAGATTTTTCTGAGTTACCTACAGAGAATTCTGCCCAGATTCGTGACAGCAAGAAATCTGTTTCTGCGCAGTAATCCAAATCTAGTATTGACTTTACTATCAAAGACTTTACTTGGCACAACAATGCAATAAAATAAATATAAGGAGAGGTTGCTACAGTAGTAACAACTTCCAAGACTCAAATATAAAACAAAAGTGCTGTAGTAAAATAAACACATGGGTTATCTCCCAAGAAGTGCTTTCTTTATAGCCATTAAGATGGGCTCAGCAATTTTAATGATGCACTCACAAGAAATAAGAGTTGAAGCAAAAGAGAGCATCAAGAAACAAATTCAAAACAAATTTAAGCCTAACATGCTTCCTATAAAAAGAAATCTTGTACACAAATAAATTCATGAAGAACAAAGTGACAAGCATAGGAAGATAAAACACGAGTAACTTCAAAATTCTCAACATGAAGAGGGGAAACTTAATATTATTAAGATGCATATAACCATGTTTCCCTCTCTCATAATAACTTTCAGTAGCATCATGAACAAACTCAACAATATAACTATCAAATGAAACATTCTTATTCTCATGCATAAAATAATTAGTACTCCCAACATAAGCATAATCAATTTTATTAGTTGTAGTGGGAGCAAATTCAACAAAGTAGCTATCATTATTATTCTCATCAAGTGTAGGAGGCATAGTATAATCATAATCAAATTTACTCTCCATAGTAGGCGGCATCAAAAGACCACTATCATTATAATCATCATAAATAGGAGGCATATCATAATCAACATAAACTTTCTCCTCAATACCCGGAGGACTAAAGAGATCATTTTCATCAAAACCGACATCCCCAAGCTTAAATTCTTCCATAGCATTAGCAACAATGATGTTCAAAGCATTCATACTAATAACATTTCCATTAGCATGCATAAGTTCCATGGGTTTTTTAATTTTCTCTTCAAACACATCATGTCCTAATTCAAGATAAAGTTCATAAAGATCTCTTATTTTGTTGTTGTCTTCCATTAAGCCTTACTAGTGTAAAACAAGAAACCAAAAGATGCAATTGCAGGATCTAAAGGAAATAGCTTCGAGCACTTACAACGGCAACGGAAAATAACTTAGTTACCTGGGACCGGAGTATGAGTGCCTTTTACCTTTCCTCCCCGGCAACGGCGCCAGAAAAGTGCTTGATGTCTACGTGTGCTTCTATTCTTGTAGACAGTGGTGGGCCTCCAAGAGCAGAGGTTTGTAGAACAGCAGCAAGTTTCCCTTAAGTGGATCACCCAAGGTTTATCGAACTCAGGGAGGAAGAGGTCAAAGATATCCCTCTTAAGCAACCCTGCAATCACGATACAAGAAGTCTCTTGTGTCCCCAACACACCTAATACACTTGTCAGATGTATAGGTGCACTAGTTCGGCGAAGAGATAGTGAAATACAAGTGGTATGAATGAATATGAGCAGTAGTAACGGCGCCAGAAAAGTGCTTGCTGGCGTGCAGTTGATGGTAGTAATATTGCAGGAAGTAAACATGCAGCAGAACAGTAAACAAGCGGAGTTTGCAGTATTGGAAATAAGGCCTAGGGATCATACTTTCACTAGTGGACACTCTCAACATTGATCACATAACTGAATAAACAAATACTACTTTCTCTACACTCTCTTGTTGGATGACAAACACCATTCATTGTGTAGGGCTACAAGAGCACCTCAATGCCAGAGTTAACAAGCTCCACAACATTCGATGTTCATATTTAAATAACCTTATAGTGCATGATAGATCAACGCAATTATACCGAGTACTAACATAGCATGCGCCTGTCAACATTAGCTATGAAAGGGGGAATAGATCACATCAATACCATCATAGTAATAGTTAACTTCACAATCTACAAGAGATAACAATCATAACCTACGCCAAGTACTACATGATGCACACACTGTCCACATTACATCATGAAGGAGGAATAGACTACTTTAATAACATCACTAGAGTAGCACATAGATGATATTCAACTAGATCACAAAGCTCATGATCACATAAAGATCACATGGGAGAGAGAGATGAACCACATAGATACGGTAGAGCCCTCAGCCTCGGGGGAGAACTACTCCCTCCTCATCATGGAAGACAGCAGCGGCGATGAAGATGGCGGTGGTGTCGATGGAGAAGCCTTCCGGGGGCACTTCCCCGTCCCGGCGGCGTGCCGGAACAGAGACTCATGTCCCCCAGATCTTGGCTTCGCGATGGTGGCGGCTCTGGAAGGTTTCTCGTACCGTGGCTTTTCCGTCTCGAAGATTTAGGTCAAGGACCTTTAAATAGGCGAAGAGGCAGAGTCGGAAGGGTTACGGGGCGGTGACACAGTAGGGGGGCGCGGCCCAGGCCCTGGCCACGCCGCCCTGGCGTGTGGTGGCCCTGTGGCCCCCCTCTGCTGGCTCTCGGGTGTTCTGGAAGCTTCGTGGAAAAATAGGATGCTGGGCATTGATTTCGTCCGATTCCGAGAATATTTCCTTACTAGGATTTCTGAAACCAAAAACAGCAGAAAACAGGAACTGGCACTTCGGCATCTCGTCAATAGGTTAGTTCCGGAAAATGCATCAAAACGATATAAAGTGTGAACAAAACATGTAGGTATTGTCATAAAACAAGCATGGAACATAAGAAATTATAGATACGTTTGAGACGTATCAAGGGGGCGGCTAGGGTTTGGGAGAGGGGGAGGTGGCCGGCCACTATGAGGGGTGCGGCCACAATGGCTTTGGTGTGGCCGGCCCCCTCCCCTTGCTCCTCATTATATAGGTGGAACACCCAAGAGTTGGTCTACAAGTCTTCGAATAAGACCCCAAACCAAAACCTTCCATATGACATGAAACCTACCCAAGGTGGGATTCCCACTTGAGGTGGGATTCCCACCTTTCCTTGGGAGGGGTTGGCCGGCCACCTTAGGTGGAGTCCACCTGGGACTCCACCCCCTAGGGTTGGCCGGCCATGGGTGGTGGAGTCCCTCCGGGACTCCACCTTCCAAAGTGATTTCTTCCGGACTTTTCTAGAACCTTCTAGAACCTTCCATAAATGCACTGGATCATTTTCAAACTTATAAAATGACTTCCTATATATGAATCTTATTCTCCGGACCATTCCGGAACTCCTCGTGATGTCCGGGATCCCATCCGAGACTTCGAACAATACTTCGAACTCCATTCCATATTCAAGTTCTACTATTACAACATCAAACCTTAAGTGTGTCACCCTACGGTTCGCGAACTATGTAGACATGGTTGAGAACTCTCTCCGACCAATAACCAATAGCGGGATCTGGAGATCCATAATGGCTCCCACATATTCAACGATGACTTAGTGATCGAATGAACCATTCACATATGATACCAATTCCCTTTGTCACGCGATATTTTACTTGTCCGAGGTTTGATCATCGGTATCACTCTATACCTTGTTCAACCTCGTCTCCTGACAAGTACTCTTTACTCGTACCGTGGTATGTGGTCTCTTATTAACTTATTCATATACTTGCAAGACATTAGATGACATTCCACCGAGAGGGCCCAGAGTATATCTATCCGTCATTGGAATGGACAAATCCCACAGTTGATCCATATGCCTCAACTCATACTTTCCGGATACTTAATCCCACCTTTATAACCACCCATTTACGCAGTGGCGTTTGATGTAATCAAAGTACCTTTCCAGTATAAGTGATTTACATGATCTCATGGTCGAAAGGACTAGGTAACTATGTATCGAAAAGCTTATAGCAAATAACTTAATGACGTGATCTTATGCTACGCTTAATTGGGTGTGTCCATTACATCATTCATATAATGATATAACCTTGTTATTAATAACATCCAATGTTCATGACTATGAAACTAATCATCTATTAATCAACAAGCTAGTTAAGAGGCTTACTAGGGACTCATTGTTTGTTTACATAACACACATGTATCAATGTTTCGGTTAATACAATTATAGCATGGTATATAAACATTTATCATAAACATAAAGATATATAATAACCACTTTTATTATTGCCTCTTGGGCATATCTCCAACACTATGACTTTTAGGGGAAACGAGTAGGAAACGGTCCGTGACACCGCATAGTTTGTCGGAACGAGGCCATATTTAGCACGTGCGTGGTCCCTGGGATGGGAAGCAATGCCCCGGAAGCGGATTTCCAATCCGACCCATGGCCGATGGTTTTTTTCATTTTTGGGGTGCCAAAACGGGTTTTTTTTGTGAAGCAGCTACATGGGGCGTATTTTTGTATTGCGCGAGACCTCCGCGTAGTAGTAGGACACCGCCTTCGCACCACATATCACATGCCATATGTGCGTGCTAGCTATCTGGGAATCCCTGCGGCTTCCTGTTGTGTCCCGCTGAATCCGCTGGAAAGTGACCGGATTTGAACTAGGGGTACACTTTCCGTGGCTCAATAAATTCCGGGAAAAATGTTTTTAGGTCTACAACTCATCACTTTATGTGCTAAATTTTTTCCGTTTAGTGCGATGGTGAACGGGTGCACCAGCACGCTCGGTACGGCCATACCGCATCTCCTTGGGGGCCCGTTTTGGCCGGATGGCAATTTAAACTAAGTTAGAAAATCCCTTGGAGCCGCATGGCGTCATTTTATGTGTCCTGGTAACCACTCCAAAAATTGGAATTAGGATACGGCAATTATTTTGGAAAACCCTTCACAAACAGAGCTATCACGTCCGGAGTTCTATGGCTTTTAGGGCAAATGAGTACGAAACGGCCTGTGACACCGCATAGTTTGTCGGACCGAGGCCATATTTGGCACATGTGTGGTACCTGGGATGGGAAGCAAGGCTCCGGGAGCGGATTTCCAATCCGACCCATGGGTGATGGTTTTTTCATTTTCGGGGTGCCAAAACGGTTTTTTTTTGTGAAGCAGCTACATGGGGCGTATTTTTGTATTGCGCGAGACCTCCGCGTACTAGTAGGACACCGACTCCGCACCACATATAACATGCCATATGTGCGTGCTAGCTATCTGGGAATCCCTACGGCTTCCTACTGTGTCCCGCCGAATCCGTTGGAAAGTGACCGGATTTGAACTAGGGGTACACTTTCCGTCGCTCAATAAATTCCGGGAATAATGTTTTTAGGTCTACAACACATCACTTTATGTGCTAAATTTTTTCCGTTTAGCGTGATGGTGAACGGGTGCACCAGCGCGCCCGATACGGCCATACCGCATCTCCGTGGGGGCCCGTTTTGGCCGGATGGAAATTTAAACTAAGTTAGAAAATCCCTTGGAGCCGCATGGCGTCATTTTATGTGTCATAGTAACCACTCCAAAAATTGGAATTAGGATACGGCAATTATTTTGGAAAACCCTTCACAAACAGAGCTATCACGTCCGGAGTTCTATGGCTTTTTGGGCAAATGAGTAGGAAACGGCCTGTGACACCGCATAGTTTGTCGGAACGAGGCCATATTTGGCACATGTGTGGTCCCTGGGAAGGAAGGCATGGCCCCGGGACCGGATTTCCAATCCGACCCATGGGCGATGGTTTTTTCATTTTCGGGGTGCCAAAACAAGTTTTTTTTGTGAAGCAGCTACATGAGGCGTATTTTAGTATTGCGCGAGACCTCCGCGTAGTGGTAGGACACCGCATCCGCACCACATATCACATGCCATATGTGCGTGCTAGCTATCTGGAAATCCCTGCGGCTTGATACGTCTCCGACGTATCGATAATTTCTTATGTTCCATGCTACATTATTGATGATATCTACATGTTTTATACACATTATATATCGTATTTATGCATTTTCCGGCACTAACCTATTAACAAGATGCCGAAGAGCCAGTTGCTGTTTTCTGCTATTTTTGGTTTCAGAAATCCTACAAAGGAAATATTCTCGGAATTGGACGAAATTAACGCCCAGGGTCCTATTTTTGCACGAAGCTTCCAGAAGACCGAGGGGGAAAGGAAGTGGGGCCACGAGGCGCCGCCACACTAGGGCGGCGCGGCCCAGGCCTTGGCCGCGCGGCCCTAGCGTGTGGGGCCCTTGTGTGGCCCCCCGCATTGCCCTTCCGCCTACTTAAAGCCTTCGTCGCGAAACCCTCTGTACCGAGAGCCACGATACGGAAAACCTTACTGAGGCGCCGCCACCAATCCTATCTCGGGGGATTCAGGAGATCGCCTCCGGCACCCTGCCGGAGAGGGGAATCATCTCCCGGAGGACTCTTCATCGCCATGATCGCCTCCGGAGTGATGAGTGAGTAGTTCACCCCTGGACTATGGGTCCATAGCAGTAGCTAGATGGTCGTCTTCTCCTTATGTGCTTCATTGTTGGATCTTGTGAGCTGCCTAACATGATCAAGATCATCTATCTGTAATTCTATATGTTGTGTTTGTCGGGATCCGATGGATAGAGAATACTATGTTATGGTGATTATCAATCTATTACCTATGTGTTGTTTATGATCTTGCATGCTCTCCGTTATTAGTAGAGGCTCTGGCCAAGTTTTTACTCTTAACTCCAAGAGGGAGTATTTATACTCGATAGTGGGTTCATGCCTCCATTAAATCTGGGACAGTGACAGAAAGTTCTAAGGTTGTGGATGTGCTGTTGCCACTAGGGATAAAACATTGATGCTATGTCCAAGGATGTAGTTGTTGATTACATTACGCACCATACTTAATGCAATTGTCTGTTGTTTGCAACTTAATACCGGAAGGGGTTCGGATGATAACCTGAAGGTGGACTTTTTAGGCATAGATGCATGCTGGATAGCGGTCTATGTACTTTGTCGCAATGCCCAATTAAATCTCACTATATTTATCATATCATGTATGTGCATTGTCATGCCCTCTTTATTTGTCAATTGCCCGACTGTAATTTGTTCACCCAACATGCTATTTATCTTATGGGAGAGACACCTCTAGTGAACTGTGGACCCCGGTCCTATACTTTACATCGCATACAATCTACTGCAATACTTGTTTTACTGTTTTCTGCAAACAATCATCTTCCACACAATACGGTTAATCCTTTGTTACAGCAAGCCGGTGAGATTGACAACCTCACTGTTTCGTTGGGGCAAAGTACTTTGGTTGTATTGTGCAGGTTCCACGTTGGCGCCGGAATCCCTGGTGTTGCGCCGCACTACATCCCGCCGCCATCAACCTTCAACGTGCTTCTTGGCTCCTCCTGGTTCGATAAACCTTGGTTTCTTTCTGAGGGAAAACTTGCTACTGTCTGCATCACACCTTCCTCTTGGGGTTCCCAACGGACGTGTGTCAACTGCACGCATCACGGCTTCCTGCGGTGTCCCACCGAATCCGCTGGAAACTGACCGGATTTGAACTAGGGGTACACTTTCCGTCGCTCAATAAATTCCGCGAAAAATATTTTTAGGTCTATAACACATCACTTTATGTGCTAATTTTTTTCCGTTTAGCATGTTGGCGAACGGTGCACCAGCGCGTCCGGTACGGCCATTTCGCATCTCCCGAGGGGGCCGTTTTGGCCAGATGGCAAGCTGGACGTCATATTTGGATTAATCTAATTTTTAGGTTCAAATGATGATATGGATGTTATATTTAGATTCCTCTCATTTTTCTGATCGATTTAGACATATTATTTGTGGAATTTCGATTTTTCGATTTAAAGATATTAATTATTCCATATTAAATAGAAAAAAAACCAAAAAATAAAATCATTTTATTGTTATTTGAATTCAATGTTATTATTCATTGTTACTTATATATTCATTGTTGTTTACTTAAGTAATTTTTTAGAATTCAAAAATAAAGAGTTGTGACATCACGGTCCAAGGGTTAATAGGGTTGATAGGCTATTTTTATCAGTAAGGTGTCAATTCTTTAAGGGAAGCTCATCCGAATGGAATCAAGAAGTTAAGCGTGCTGAGATTGGAGTAGTGTGAGGATGGGTGGCCGGCTGGGAAGTTTAACCTTGATTGTAATTTGACCTAGGATTAAGTGTACTTAGAGTTAAAAGTGTATGGGTGAAAGATAACAAGTAAAAAAAGAAAAAAAAATAGTGTAAAAAAAATTAAAATTTGAAAAATTTATAAACTCTATGCGGACGGCAAACCCCTCGGCATATAGTTTTTTTTCGAATTTTTTTTTGATTTTTTTTTGGAAAAATGAAAATTCAAATTTTTAAAATTTGTATGCCGACGGTTTTGCCGTCGGCGTAGCGTGCTACGCCGAGGGCCGGGCTACGCCGACGGCAATATTGTCTATGCCGAGGGACCTAAACGCCGACGCCATACGCTGAGGGCTGCCATCGGCGTAGCCTACGCCGAGGGCCAGGCGTGGCTATGCCGAGGGCAGCTGGCCGTCGGCGTATGCGTCCATTCCTGTAGTGAAACTGCAACCTATATTCTGTTTACTCAGCAATTGCATGTATCAAATGACGGAGACGCTCGACCCTTATTAGGAAAGTGAGGACGACCCATTGAGCTGTCGGCAAATCACAAACTCAAATGCAAGATTGAAAAGGGAGGATTGAGAATTTTGGTGCCTTAGTCTTTGATGTCTATCTAATTGCCGCGACGTCAAAGGTTCCGAAGGATCTATAAGATCTATAAGCCCTCTCACTACGAACCTGAATTTCAGTAAGTTGGGCTCACTGAGGAAGATAAGCTTTTCATAGCAGAATGTAATGGCCTTTGGAATATGATGAACAACCAATGTGCAGTATCGATGGTGTGGCCGCCCCTCCCTGACCTAGCCACCGCCCCTCCACCCTCCCAGCGCCACCGCCGCCCCTCCCTCCTTCCACCACCGCCCCTCCCATCCCCTCTCCTCCCTTCCCACCTTCGCCCTGGGCTGTCTCGCGCGAGGCGGCTCCGGGCGACGATCCAAACCCAAGAAGAGGCGTCCCATCTTCCTCCTCCTGGCCACTGCCGCCGTCGGGGTCGGCGGTGGCGGCCGCGTCCAGCTGCCAAAGGCAGGGGCGGTGGTGGCGCGTCCATGGACTCCCCTTCGCGCGGAGGCGGGGTCTTCCAGGGGTGGCGACGGTGGACGGCGGGTCTGGTGGCGGTGGCCTTTGGCTACTTCACCTAGATCATGACGGGAGACGCGGTGGTGTGGCGGAACTCGGCGGGGAAAGGGCAGCAGTGGGATCGCTCCTGACCTCCACCGGCCGGGTTGGAGGAGGAAGATGGACCGTGGTTCCCAGCCATGGCGGCGGCGTGGGGGCCAGCCGTTCCGGCTTTCATGGTGGTGGTCCTAAGGTTCTTCTTTCGCGAAGATGAAAACGTTCCGGATGCCGATCTTTCTTCATCTAGCCGGAGTGATGAGTTCCGGAAGGCTCCGACAGCGAATGGAACAGTGCATCTTTTGCTTGGAGTTCACCGGATCGGGTGGTATTCGGTCGCGCGCACCCATGTTTTTATTCCGACCATTTGGTTCCGGAGGGAGCGGCGTGAAGCTCTATTCTGTGTTGACATCAAGAGACTTTGGTCCATGGTGAAGTCAGAAGCAGAGAATTTCATGAAGGCGGGATTGGGGGATTAGCTAAAGAATGTTCAAGTCTCCGCGATGTTGAGGAACTTGCTTGGTGTTCCGGGATTCGTAGCAGTGGTATGAAAGTGGGGGCGGCAGCACAGGTGAAGTTCAGAGTCCTACGTTTCAGGGTGAAAACCCAAGGTCTGGCCTTAATTGGTTGTGCCTGGCAATGATCTTGTTGGAGGCATTGTTTTGAGAGTTGGAACTATCTTCAGGATGAAAACCTAAGATCTTTGATCGGGAGACGATGACGCTGGTGCACTGTTCCCTTCTTGAAGGCACCGCTTTTGGAGAGTCTGTATTTCAGGTGTTGTCTAGGGGGTGGATGGATTACTGTTGCTAGGCCTATGATACTATAGCGGGACTTTTCTTTCTTAGTTTTCTTTTTTTTTGGCCGTGTGCATCCGTACTACCATTAGGGTATTGCGTTGTTGCAGAGGCTGGGTGTAATTCGTATCTTTTGATATTAATATATTTCCTTTATAAAAAAAATGTGCGGCATCGATGATAAGAAAAAAACCTAATATCTGACAGCAATCTTGGATTGATCTTCAGAATCTAAAATTGCCTGATTTAAATAAGTGAGTATAGAGAGATTAGCATATTAAAATGTGTATATTATATTTTAGGCCTACGATATACGTGAATAGCCCGTAGCAACGCACGGGCACTCAACTAGTATATATATATATATATTTTTTTTTAGAAACACAGTACAAACTTATATATATATATATATATATATAGGACATATTCATACTACACCCGGGTGTAGTTACACCCACGCGTGTTTCTCGTAATCTAGAGAGTATCTATCATACCGGAGAGTATGTACATGTAGTATGAAGTATATTAGACTATTTTGATAGTATATATAATACTTTGTAGGCAGTATGTACATTTTTTTACGTAGACTCATTTTTACGTATACATATGCATGTATTTCGGCTATATAGTGCAAACTACATGCTCACTTGCATTTTTTTCACCAAACTTGGTTTAGAATATCTTAGATATAGTGTATGAACATACTCAAACCGATAAAGTATGGTACATACTTCCGTATGGTAGTATATGAGACATGGGTGTAGTTACACCCAGGAGTAGGAAGTATTTATCCTATATATATATATATATATATATATATATATATATAGGTCTGCTATTATCGAACCGGTTCGAGAATAACTATTCTCGAACCCTTTCTGAACTTCCCGGTACATGGATCTGAACTTCTTCTTCCGTGAATCTGAACTTCCCGACGGACTTCAATATTGTACAGGGCGAACTTCCGAAACTTGATTCTAGTTTGAAGTGAACTTCAGAAAATATAGCGACCTTCCGTCGCATCTGAACTTCTCTGGAACCACTTGTGAACTTCTCGACGGAATACCAGAATTGCATGTTCGTGCGGACACTATTTTCATGTTGATTTTCATACCGCTTATCGGATTGATGCATGCAATATACCGTTGGATTCGCATGGAAATTTCGCAACTTTTTCATGTTTATTGTTTTCCCAAATTCTGTATTGTTTAAAACTAATTTTAAATATAGAAAACAACGTTTTCGCGGATTTCTCTATTTTCGTGCAGTTTTGGGGTTCTAGTTTTCAAACAGTTTATCGGACCGATGCGTATGATATACCATTGGAAAGCTATTGACAAGGCGCACCTTTTTCATGTACAACATCTTTCCAAATTCTCTGTGGTTTAAGAGCAGATTTGAAAATACGTGATTCCGCTTTTTTAACTTCTCGGTTTTTCAGATCGTTTTTGGGGTCTTATTTTCGAACCACTTGTCGGAATGTTCCAAATGTTATTGCGTTGGAAAGATATTGACTAGGTGCACCTTTTTCGTGTTAAAGGTTCTTCCAAATTCTATAGGTTTTAAGTTTAATTTTTGAAATACGCAAAAGCGAAGATAACGCCGATACGAGAATATTTTTGAAATTGGCTCATCTAGATTGATTAGGTGTGGTATTGTGGTGTGTTGGGGTATTAATAGAGTTATATGATTGCTAATTGTATGTGGCGTTGGTCAATTTACGCAATCAGATGCCATATGAATGATTTCTATGCCTATGATTTCCGCCCATAAAAATAGAGTACGTGAAATTTTGCTCAAATATGGAAGTGAACTTCTCGATATCAGTTAGTGAACTTCTGGTCGTGGTATAAAAGTTTCATGAATATCCAAAGTACATGAGTTGCTTCAATATGTAAGTGAACTTCTCGATATTTGTTAGTGAACTTCTAGTCGGGGTATAAAAGTTACATGAATATTCAAAGTACATGAATTGCTCCAATATGGAAGTGAACTTCCTCCGAAGCTCCAATAAGCGTGTCAACAGAATACTCACTTTGAATGCTCAAATAAGTGTGTATTGAACTATTTTTTGTTGTTGTAATGAACTTCCTCCGTTGTCCTAGTGAACTGGCGTACACATATGTAACCTAAATCATGTAATTCCCTGTACATGCATTAACAGAAACATATCATGGATGGCAAAATTGAACTTTCCAATTGCATTACTGAGTTTCCGCAATAAAATTTAAACTAATAATTATTAGTACTTCTCCACAACTAAACAGAAAAAATTGCGACATGTTCAAGACTAACTTTTTCTGGCAATTGTGCTAAACTCGTAGCACATTTAATGTGAACTTCCAAGTGAAAAAGTACCAATGCACCTGGGAAAGAAAAGTGAACTGTCTGGAGCTAACCAAGTGAACTTGACAACCAAAGGTAAAGTGCACATAATAGCAAAATCAAAGAGTGAAAGTACTGTAAACGAAGTGCAAGTCACAGGAATACATTTCCAATCATAAAACACTCAATCTGTAAATGAAAATCACACACACACATAGCAGCCACAAGTTCATAGTTACACAGGTCATTGAGCAAGTTCGCAAACCAGCTGCTGCATCTGTTTTCACAACCCAGCCAGACGCGGTTCGCGAGTAAATTTATACTCAATACGCTAGCAAGTGACCTTGAAACAGCAGCCCAGCTTGTCACCATCATTTCTGTTGTACGCAATAGCCAGATTAGGCGTAACATACTCGTATAATCTTCAACAATCTTCATTATATTATCTGAGGCTGATATACCATCTGTTCGTTTGGGTTCCTCAAATTCACATGAGATTTTACCTGAAACAACAAGATGCCTGTCAGTCACTTTCTGATAACTCTATGCTAATAATTACATCTAGCTCCACTAGCATCAGCATGCGCGTGTAGGTTCAAATAGGAAACATAGCATATATATGAGTTGAGAGATTTAAAGTTTAGACCATTTAGTGCACTTCTCAAAAACATGGATTACGCCTTCTCTGAGAAATATCCAAACTTCTCCACGAACAAACTAGTATTTGATGATAACATATATACTTTGGTATAACCGAACTGCTCACAGTTAACATGTGAACCGCCCAGTGCTATGAAAGACACAAGCAAGTACGGTCAAAATAAAATCAAAAGAGTGAACTCCATATGAGAATAGAGCGAACACACATACACACAGCTAACCTAAGAAGAGTGAACTTTTCAGGAACAAATAAGTGAACTTCTCCATAGCAAAGAACAAATAAACCACATATGAATTAATTTTATTTGTATAAATAGAGATGCTATTTTTTCTAGATTGGCTGACAGTGAACTTATGGCAAAGCTTTCACCACAGAAATAAAACTTCTACAAAATGATATGTAAACTTTTCTTCGTAAGCAAAATGAACCTCTACATTTTATTTCTTTCTTGCTTGTGGTTTTAACTAAAAAGGTAGACAGAATAAACTTCCTGATAATAAAGACGAACTTCCTTTTTCTGAATAATGTGAACTATACTAGTCCATACTTAGGTTGAACAAGCGAACTTGCATTTTTAATAAAAGCGAACTTCAGTCTATGAAACAATAAATTTTCAAACAAAAATTAGTAAACTTCATATGTGAACTAGGTGAAATTGTTTTTATGTGCAGCTAATGCATCAATGGAAACTGCACGACGGCTAATACATCAGCAGCATCCAACAGCATATCATGAGCAATGATGAACTGTACCACAACATATTTGCTACTGTACTGTTTAACTGAACGTTTTTCCCCTCACGCAGTGAACTTACCCTAAAAAGAGATGTGAACTTCATAGCCAGTCAGTTGCAAAAACATCTCAGCCTAACGAGGAACTTGGTGTGCACTGATGTTCACCAACCCGATGCGGAGGTAGGTGCGCCGAGGGATGTTCACCAACGCCCATGCGAACTGCAGTGCTCCACAATTATATCCGAACTTCTAGTTTTCTACATCTGTACCATCAACAAAGAGTAACTTTTCAGCATATCAATGGAGAACTTCCACGTGGTACAACCATAAAAGTCAGTAACGAATAATGTAAAGAGAAAGTGGAAATATGCAAGTCAGAGACGAGATTTTCAAGTTATAAATGAGATGACAATAGTAAAGATTCTGATTCAGTAGTGTTTCTTACATGTACGAACAAAGGGCATCATAAGGATAGTAGTGGACACCAGTATATTCTCAAAAATAAAAGAAAACAATACATAGTGCTCTCATACAACAAAACAACACAGAGAGTGGAAAGGTGCAATCGATAAAGCTTGAACTAATGTTACATCGCTGAATATCATAGGAGAACACATAATTTATATCAATGATTTCAGTATATGATGTCTTAACACAATGCAAAAAAAAGCCATGTTGAACATATGGTAGAAAATGCCAAGCAACCAAGTGAGGAGCAAACCACTCTATTAGAAAGTGACAGAAAGGTCACAATAACTGCTGACAAACTACACTTCCTGACAGGATAAAACTAAATTTTCACATAGAGAATAGGTGAACTTCCTCACGAGGGCGATGTGAACTTGCTGACAAAATAATTGACGAGGCGAATTCACGGGAAAGAAGAGGCGAGCTTCACAATATAGTTGATGTGAACTTCTACCATGTGCACCTGTAAAAAGACAGAACAATAAATTGTGAACTACAGTTTGTCCGCTTATGTTATCTCTGTAAATTTTACATATATAAATAGTGAACTTTCAAGTGCATACAGATTGAACTTCATAGTAAAACAAATACAAAATCCATGTGCGGCCAGAACTTCCTTTTAAAGAATGAACTCCTAGTGAATACCAAACAAAATCCTATCAGCGGTTTAGAGCAGCGCCTATTTTTTAACTTCCCTGCAGATTGGTATTGCTTTATTAATTTCTGAACTACAGTTTTCTGTTTTTTACATGGTAAACTCTAATGCACTCTTGGATTAGTATTCGATCACTTTTGGAGAAGCAAACTGTTTTCATATTAAAAACATTTACTGAGCACAAACTATTTTTATAAGTTCTGGAAAATGCTAAAAATGCTTTTGCCATCAGGAGCCCCAAAGGTCCTGCCATACAGATGATACAATTTATTATCTAGGGCGCACTGTAGTGACCTCAAAAAGAAATGGTATAGCATAAAGCTAGATACAGTGTTACACTCGCAGAACAACATAGGTATCAACATTGATTCACAAGATACATTTGAGTTTCAGCACATTATAAAAAGCAAGTGAACTTCACCTCATAGACGAACTGAACTTTTATCAATTAAAGTAGTGAACCTCAGAACCACACTGTTTATTAATTAACTAGAATTCCATGTACTTGACTGAACTCTGTGGTAGGAAGGAAGTGAACTTCAGACTAGAATTTTTTTAACTTCCAATTGTGTGTTATTACATCATCATGAACACAGGATTGAAAATTTTGATGGTCTTTGCCTAAGAAGCGGTGACAGAAAAGACAACTTGGCTGAGAAAGATAACAACGCATTCCTATACGCAATCCACTCTTTTCCGTCATCTACTGCCAACAACACCAGGAGGAACTGCAAACGACCACCACGACGAGCGTATTTGAGCAAACTAGTCGATTTTAACAAGTGTATTTCTCAGGTCTAACGAGTGAACTATCATCGGTGATAAATTTTACAGGAATTGTAGTTTTTTACAAGAATGTTTTTTCGTGAGAGAACAAACAACATATAGCTATGTAGTGAACTTTCTTTCTTTCTTCAGAGCGCAGCTATATTTACTTTTACAGTGTTTTTTGCACATAATTTTCCAGTGGTACTTCACAGGCAGAAATAAGAAAACTTGCCAGGCTTACGAAGTGAACTGTGGGAAGAAATAGCTTTAAACTTTTCAACATAACAAATAGAACTCCCAAATCGCTGCAAGTACTACTCCAAAATTCAAAGGTGGCTGAACTTCCTGGCGCACACCGCAATTTTATCTCTTATCTATCGGCAGTATAGAACCCAAGATACAAAACAATATAAGTAGAAGTTCATGTCAAATCACATGCCCCTCTACTCCCTATATCTAACTAAAATCCAAGCTCTTAACACATTTTTTCCTTCGGTTGTGAACTGAGAAAGAAAGCTACCAACTAAAAGTGCTTCCAGTATCAACGCACTAATTGGGAAATTAAACCCCCACTCTAGTAAACTTAAAAAAAAAGTAAACTTCACGTTCTTGTGGAATTGAACTTCTTCCCATCAAACAAAAGTAAATTTTAAAACCATAGTGCCGTATTCAGAAAACAACAACTTCCAGCACATGCAAAGTGAGCTTCCAGAAAAAGTTAATGAACTTCTGACAAAATTGGATTTCACGTACTTTAAACAAATAGAAAGCCTTCATATATATGATGGACTGATCTTAGTGACAGCACATACCTTAGCATTTTTTGCGCCAGGATGGTAAGCTCTCTGTAGTCTTTTGAGGGATTCAACATGATGGACTGATTCGCCTGTGAACTAAAGAATTTCAGAGGCATGATGCACACCATAGACTGATCTTCGGAAGAGCACAAGACTGAACTTCACAGTTTGCTTTTTGTGTGATTGATAGCTAGCGATTAACAAGACACCTGAAATATGGAAATATTACTATGTTGAGGAGTTCACTTTTCTGCACGAAGTAGAGTACGTGAACTTCAAAAGGAAATTTTGAACCCTCACTGGCTACTATGGTAATAAAAGCATCACACCCGTTGCTATTCTAAAACAGATATACACACACGTTGCAAAAATACCAGGAGATTGACGTCAGTGGACGCCCGCAGCGGCAATTTTGAATTCCAACTTGCCGTAGCGCTTCTGAATTCCAGCGACGGTGTGATGGCGCCTGGCAAATTCTTTACCGTAGTAGTTTAGCTCTGAACTAGGTGCAGTTCTGAAATGAAACATCATAAGTTCAGAACTAGCAAGGGTTTAGCACAACTACATGATCGGTTCTTTTGTGCCACAAAAGATAGAGAAAAAAAATACACAGGCATATAAGTTCACATAGTAGAAGTGAGCTCACTTTTTAGACACAAAGAAGTGAGCTCCTATGATAAAACATGTGAACTTTGCCAGCGTTGTAGTGAATTTAGTGACTTCAAAATGTGAACTCCGTTGACAGTGAAGAGAAAGAGAAAGAGCAGTCGGTAGTTCACTAATCCGACAGATATATGAACTTTCAGCATAACACACATAGCCCATAGCAGATAGCACTGCATCAGCTCAGAGGAATTACACTGCAAGCAGCAGTTTACAAACCATCCATCAGCAGAATAGTCCTTTCCTACCATTCCAAAGCATCAGCGTCTATTTTTATTTGTATTACTGAACACATATACAAGAAGAACCGACACCTCTTTATCCATGCAATGCAAGGGAAAAATCAAACACCAGATCCCTGCAAGATCATGAATTGAACCTTTTTATCTACAAAAAGTGAACCCCGCTGCTGTACCAAATGAAATTCTCATAAATATAAAAGCTAACTCCACATTCTTCTTTTTTTTAACTGGTTCTTAACGTGTTCTCTTAAGTGAAGCTATCCGAGAAACTAAATGAACTCGCGAAAAATATGAAGTGAACTGCCTCTTTTGAATAATGTTAACTTCTCTTTGTATTCACAAAACTTATCTACTGCATTTTTATTTTGCTTTCATGAATAGAAAAATGATTCTCACAGCCATATCAACAAGCACATAGGGAGCACCAAACTTCTATCAGAAAACAATATCATTTTGCATTTTTTTTTGGTCAAAACTACTCTGCATCACAGGGAAAAGTTTAACACGCAAATAGATCACGGGAGAGAGAGAGCTGCGAGTGCTGTTTTTTTTCATGCCTTGCTTGCTAGGAGCTACTTTGCTAAGAGCACTAACTGATGTTCAGAAACGGCGAGCAACAAGTTCAGAACAGAAGTTAAGTGGAAAGCACAAGTAGAAGATGTCAAACCTGGCGGTTAGCAACATTCCGGTCCTGGCCTAATTGGACTGCTCCATGATGTCAAAAAATAATCGACTTAACTGCCCGTAGATGAGAAGTGAGCAGCCGTTCTTACCTGTCTGTCGAGGCTGAAAACTGCACAGCAGTTGAAAACTGAACATCGCTAGGTGAACTCCCAGGCGGCTCACATTCGAGCTGCAGGGAAGGGGAGGACCGCGCGCCAGGTGCAGTGGATTGGAGCAGTGGCGCGCGAAGCTGCAGGGGATGGGGTGTGCTGCTCAGGTGCTGCAGGGGAGGGGATTTGGCGATGCGCGAACTACAGGGGATAGAATGGGTTGCTCAAGAGCAGCAGGGGAGGGGATTTGACGGTGCACGAGGTGCAGGGGAGGAGATCGGCGGAGTGCGAGCTGGGAGGAGGGGCGCCGCCGGCTGGTAGGTCGCGAGAGGTGGCGCTGGCGGGGAGCACCCGGCGCCGGCTATACGTGGGATTCGGGCACGGGGTTGGTGGAAGATAGGGGATTCGGTGCCGGCCGCCGGGAAGAAGGTGCTGCGCCGATGTGGTGCTACCACCAGTGAAGAAGGTGAGGCGGGGATTCGGTGCCGGCCGCCGGGAAGAAGGTGGGGCAGGAGTTGGGACTGGCCGCTGGGAAGAAGGCGGGGCGGGAGTTTGGGCCGGCCGCCGGGAAGAAGGTGGGGCGGGAGTTGGGGACGGGCGGCGCGGTTGGGAAGAAACTGGGAAGTTCACAGGCCGACGTCGGTGGGTTTTCTCACGCCGAGTTGGTTCGGGAGTTTATCGGTGGTTCGACTCGGCGTGGACCAGGGGGTTCGAGAATAAGTATTCTAGAACCCTCTTAAGGGGGGTTCGAGAATAGTTGGGCTCTATATATCTTTACTATTAAATTGCAATAGGTGGCTGCCTGGTGTCACAAACGGGCCAAAAAAAAATTCTCTAGGCCCGCCATCTCTAGGCCCAATATCTCCTAATATGGCCGGCAGAGAGGATCTGATCTAACGTTTCCCCTAACCTCCCGCTCTCTCCTTGCTTCCTCCAACAAAACATAATCCCCGCGCCCAGGTCGAGGGATCCCAGCGATGGCCGAGTCTCCAGCGGCGAGCCACAGGGAGGAGGAGGCCAGGAGTATGCGAATTGAGGTGTCCCACGCAGGCGGCAGCGACCGGCCGTGCAACAGTTCTTAAAGATGTGTCCTGCTGTTTTTTTGCATGTTCGCTGTCGGCCCACCCTCCTTCTTTCCTCACTCTATCATGCTCTCAGCACCAGGACTATGATTTCGCCGCGAGAGGACGATGCTTCTACAAGAATACTGATTCCGATCGCTGGCAGCAACCGCACAATCGAAAGTTGGGACGCCTGTGAATATGGGCTGCGTTGCCAGCTGCAAATGCAATGTCCGTAGTTCAGGATCATAGTGGTCGTCGGGGCAGGCACATGGCCGGCCAGAACGGAAGTATGTTTCTAGCGATGATGTTGGCGATGATGTTCGCCTGTGAACATGGGCTAGCGATAGTGTTGGCCGTCTCGCAACAACAATGAGCGGGCTTCTGCTTGTACCTCGCAAGGTGAAGGAGCAGGTGAAGTCGTTGAATCAAGAAACGATGCAGACCACCAGATGGAAGTAGGAAACAATGGAGAAAGCTAGATGGGAGCGTCTCTAATTCTCCTAGCCTGGCCAGATATGACGATTTGAACTATGTCGAGATAAACTGAGGAAGACACCACTATAACTGAACACGGGAAGAAACTGTATTTAGATTTTATGACCATAGACTCATAGGAATAGCACCTGACAAAGCAGCAGCTAGCACAACATGCAGCTAGCTGCGGGGGAGAGAAAAACAGGACGCACACGGCCATGTGGGCGATGCATGCAACTGCAACAGAGGAACCTGGCAAGCTGCTACTGCTCTCCTATCTGAAGTTATGCCTTATTTTTGCAATGTTCCTGTTCTAGAGAGTTTGCTCGTACCTTCAACAGTTCTCAATCTGCCTACCGATCATAGAGGAGGTGTAATATTTTTTAATCATGTGAGGGGCTATCTTCCAGTGCGGTAATTGGATCTGAATTTCAGAATATCTATAGTATGTCAACACTCCTCTTTTAATTGTGCAAATCAGCTGCCATGTTGATTTTTGTGAGACAATATTGAAGGGATAAGCGAGCAGTTAAGAGATGATCCAGTTCTTGTGCCAGTGTGCACTTCTTTCGAGAAAACTACTGAAGTCCACCTCCTCATGTTTGGTACAAAATGTGCTATTCAATATTTAGGGTGGTATTTCACTATTCATTATTCAATAATCAGACTGGGTATTTGGGTCAGATTTTGTTTTTGGCATGACTGCATGAGTGAACTTACACAACATATGCAACAAATCTGGTTCAGCAAAAGATTAGAGCTGCATTAATCATATAATTTGTTCTTTCAGCTAAACACACTTTAGTCCAGCGCTAATGAGCTGCATGAATGTAGTCCATATATATTGCAAGCATATATTTCTAAATTGAGCGTATGCAGATGTCAATATGAATTATATATCACAAAAATCAGAAACTTCTTATTGTATAAATAAATGCAGTTGCATTTCCTTCTACCTGGTAGTAGTCGCATAATATACATCCTTTTCCATGGAGATAACCAAATATGCATTATGATTCATTGTTTTATTTGGTAAAATAAAATATTTAGCTCCATTGTTGTTTATAAGAAATTGTAAATTTGTCCTCGTAACAATTTTCACCAATAACATACTATCGGCAAGGTATGTCTCAAAAAAGATTCAATTAGAATTACTCACTCCGGTACCGGTATGGTTTACAAGTTTTCATGTGGTTTAAGATAACTCTAACATTAGTTTGGTTAATAGAATATGAATTATATGTCACAAAAATTATCCTATTGAAAACTTTTTAAAAATATGAATAACATATTATGCCTTTTATTTAAGAAATTTATGATTAATTAAAGTTCTTTAAAACTGCATGCACAACTATTAAAATATACCGGAAGGAGTAACCCGTAGCAACGCACGGGCACTTTTGCTAGTATATATATATATATATATATCGTTACTATTAAATTGCAATAGGTGGCTGCCTGGTGTCACAAACAGGCCAAACTATTATTATTTTCGTAGGCCCAACATCTCTCGGGAATCCCCATTGAAAAGCCCAAGTCGCAATCCTCTACGAACTGGTTCGGTTCACAGAGGGCAAGCTCGGTCGACCACGTTCCGATTCGATTTCAGAAAGGCAAGATTTCCAACTTTCCCGTGATGTTCCGCTAAAAAAAAGTCCCATGATATCGTCAAGGCATGCTCGGTTTGGGTTCTTCCTCTCTCCATATGCCTCCCTGCCGCTCCGGGACGAGCTGCATGAATTATGAACGTCCCACGGTGTGTATATCCCGGAAAGCTGACGTGCTTTCCCACTTGACGCCGAGTCTTGGTCTGCGGCGACACTCGACGGATTGGGTGGCATGGCCTTGCCCCATGAGATGGCAGCTCGGTGGCCACGGAGCTGCACAGACGCTATAGAGAATCGGCGACCGGACGCTGCCGCTCGCGACGGCAGCCAGGGCAAGGTCACTGGGAAACTCATCGCCGTCTGCAGCTTAGCGCCGCTGTCATCACCATCTCAGAAAGCCGCCACGTCTGGGAGTGACGAGGAGGAGTGAGGACGTACGCCTCCCCCTCATGCGCTCTGCTCCGCCCAACACCAGTGGCATGTTGGGCTACAGGAGATCAGCTCCCTGAGGCAGCACCGCAGCAGACAACTTTTTCAAAATTGTTGTTTCTCTTATGCGTCCCAAATCCAGCCACAAACGGGATTCACATCATCACATGTGATGCTATCCATGCTATGTTATTTGATTTGAGCCAAATTTGCTACCCGTGTCGATTCAGTGGCTCAGGCGTCAAGTGGAACAAGACGAAAAGAGAGCAAAGCACAAGAAAAATAAGAAGAGCGGTTCTGCGAGGATAAGAAAGTGATATCAAAATTTAGACTGGCAAACTATGGTACGCACACCGCTTCGCCTTTCAGAAAAGGGCATACTGACTAAGCCACTCAATACGTTATTGTTAATAGTCCAATATTTAATGCAAAGTTTCAGGCCATTTTTCCATGTCACTAAATTTTTTGAAAAAAAAAAACCAGTATGATTCTATTAGTAACTTGATTTCACATGATTTTCACCATTAAATGACCGTCATGTCAATTTTACTATTACACAAGAAAATTAATTAATGTGATTTCCACAAGTCATGATAGTTCGATTCAATTGACTTAAATATTTAAACATACAAAAGGTTCTTCATTTGATTATTTTTGGTAATGTTGTCCAATGATTTAGTGTGGCGTTCTAGCAACGCAAGAGCTCTATGGATGTTTTGATAAAAATTATTTTTCCAAAATAGCATTAGAACTAGACACTTATTTCATTCAAGGAAACACATAGGGAAATTGAAAGTGAATATTTCACAGATCACAAATTTCTAAAAACCGAGAACTATCAAGTAGACACGGGTCGGGCTGCGACATGAATGAATCTACCCAGTATTGAAATGAAAACAAAATTAACGTATAAAAAGGACTCGAATTCCTCGAATGAAGCCCCGGCTTAATTGCAAGTCCTTGCGCTCTACATGTTGTGTTGAAGCGTCCTGGTAACCATGCAGTCATATTTTTAATGTGATGTAGATAATTTTCGCTCTTTCGCAGCAACGCGCGGGCATAGTGCTAGTATTATATTATTATATATATATAGGGAGAAGCGTTTCCGTGGTTTCGTCCCGTCCACAGACGCGCTTTCGTCCGTCATGATTCCTTCCTATGTCGCATCGTCTGGATCTCCCAGAAGGCTCTCTCGAACGAAATAACTCCACCTCGATCCTGTTTAGGATAACCCCGTCCGAACCAATGACAAATCCACGATACTCACGACTTCTCCCGAAAGAAGAGACCACGGAAACATCCAGAGATCAACGATCCAAATTTTGGAATCCTATATAAGACTACACGACTCCGATCAAATAGCACATCACATCGTGGAACGGCAGCAGGTGGAATCGAAACTTTTCATGGTGAATCAAGTCGTACCTGAACGCGATCTTCCTGAAGACTCTAGCGGGCTAGACCATCGTGATAATTAAGAAAATACTATATAGCCTAACGCGCATTAATCGAGCAGCTGGCCAGCGGCGCCAGCTCGCCATGGCCAACGACAACGAGTGCTCCGACTACTACGAGGGCGAGGTGGGGTTGGAGCTGCACGAGGACGACGATGGGTTGCTCGAGGAGGCCACCCCGGCGGCGGCTCAACATGACCAGCGAAAACTGAGTTCTATAACTACTACTTGACCCGTTCAAAGTGGGACTGGAGCCGACATAAGTCGATGAGGAACGCACTCGATCTAACACCGGCCAGGGAGTCTGTTGCGTGAGTTTCCTGGCCGACTGTGGCTGTTCTTCCATCGTGATCCACTTGAATTTTTATCGAAAGTGAACGAGCTCTTTCGTGTGCCTGGTTCTTGATTGCATCCTGCCAACGTACCTACGAGGATGAGGTGCGATCTGAGCCGAACGGGGACAACGCGGGGCTGCTCGCAAACATGTCCAGCCACAAGCCGGCAATGAACGCGCTCGATCCAACACCAGCCAGGGAGTACGTTGCCTGAGGTTCCCGACCGGCCGTGTCGATCTGTTCCTCGGTCGTGATCTACAGGAATTCTTATGAGAGGTGAACGAGATGTTTTCTAGTTCTTGATTGTATCCTGCCACCGTGCCCACAATTTCTTGACCTCTCTTCGTTTATTGCCGCTGCAGCCTGCAGCAGTTCGTGAGGTCTAGGACACGCTGGGTGGACAAATTAATCTTTCCTGCAGGGACGTGCAATCTAAAAGAAGCCATGGAGATTGATGCTCTCCTACGTGCGCCCCCTGGAGTAACAACACAAGGAAATTCAAGTCAATGAAACGCATACATCCCACAATCAGTTCAAGCCTTTGTCCCATCTGGCCGTCGGCCGCCCTGGTTTCAATGGATGAGCACGTCTGCAAAAATGAAGCAGCTGCAGCGTGCTGGCGTCCCAATTGATCAAGTACTGCCACCGTGCCGATCTGCTAGAACTATAACTAATTCCTGCCAAGGAACAGGAATATTAGTTCGTGATGGCTGATATAATCTGCAGCATGAGTTGTGGCTTGTGATTTTGAAAGAGGATTTATTTTTTTAATCCTGACAGGCACATAAATTTTTTCGTCGGCTTCATTTTGAGAAATTTTATGGAATTGGATCGAAGAATATAAAGGCTCTGGCGGGATTTCTTCGTCTATCCCACGGTCCAGCTCCTTATTCAACATGCAACTCTGACGCTTTTTCAACAACTTCACATTCCAGTCAACTAGAGAGAGGAGTCCTACTCCATATCGCTAGGGTCCATCGGCCCAGTGAACCAGAGAGACGAGTTAGTCGCCGTGCAGGCTGCCCTGATTCAAACCACCCTATACGCCGTGCTGCATGCAACAGAGAATCAAATGTCCAGCTCATATTGCCAAGGTCTTGATCAGGTAGGATGGGGTGTGATTGCTCGTGGTTAGTTAGTTGTTTGGTCCATATACACCATATAGGGTGTGCATGCAACAGAGAATCAATTTAAGCTCGGACGTGCATGGCCAAATATGAGTGTTTCATAGATATTTGTTTCTTTTATTTAGTAATTTTTTTTATCTATACACCATATAGGTAACTGATGGAAAAAGGAGCTTTATAACCGATCTGTTCATCTTGGCTTTAGCTGGTCAATGCTTTTACTTGGTTTTCTATTTCTATATTCAAATGATGTGATGGTTTAACAATGGGGAAGATACTTAATTCAATGATTGGAATATTGGATATACTTTAGGGTAAACTTGAAGTCGCATATTCTGGCTTTCACAGGATACTTCTGTTGTTTGCTCTTCCGCGCCCCATTTTTGTTATTTGCCGTTTTGTCTCTCCCGAATGAAGGAAAGAGGAACATATGTTAGAAGATGCTATGTTTTTCTTCTGCTTTCCAGAATATCAACATTTAAGGTACATATATAAATTTTAATGAATCTAACAACATCATAGTTTTTATTTAACTACCTTTTGTATTTGCTCGGGTTCTTTTTCAGAGGGTGACATATGGCGAAACCTGTCTGATTAGGCGACTATAATTGCGTGAAACCAAAGATAATTTATACGGTATGGAATCAAAATGTACGTGAAATTTAAGATGTTTGTAATGGTAATTTTAGGCACATGAAAGAACAAGTGGTATTCTTAGATGGGGTAAATGCTTTTGTGTCTCGCTGAGCATATGTCATTTACTTTTGATGAACCTTCAACATGTTTCGTGGGACGAAGGGAGTATTATATGCTCATGTTTTTAGCTTGGATGGATAACTAAGTCCCATAGAAACACACAAGAAACCAACAAGACGGCGACGAACCGATTGGGACGATCGGGACAAATGAAAATCTTCCTGGCTGTGAGGTGCGATTACATGACTCGGATTCAAATAGATCTGCTTCTTTTGTGGTGCATGTTCTCAATTTTGTTTGTGGATTGATCATGCTCCTTCAGCTTCGGTGCTCCACATGCCATCCTGCTTTTTTTTCAACATCGATCACTTCATGATCTAGCATATGACAGTTTACAATTAGGCAAAAATGTGATATTCTTTGAAGATGGCATAGAGAAAAGGTGTCATCTTGGTAATTTTTTTCTCCCGGTGCAACGCACGGGCACTTTTGCTAGTAGATAAAAATAAACAAGCAGAATTTTATGTCGATGCCACCTTTCAACTTACAAACGTCTTACCCTTCCAGCACCAAAGCCAAAAAAAAGTGTTTTCATACACATGTTTGAGATACCAATTATAGTAATCTTTTTGATAAATACGAGTGTCCTGCCAACGAGGAGTTGAGAGAATTGGAAGGTGAAAGTGGCGTAAAGACAGCTATAGATGTTTCAAAAATTTATATGAGTAGTATTATTTGTTTACATCAAATATTAGAGAAAGTATAATAGTGGGCTTATACCTACTTACGTGATATTTTTTACTATGTGGAGGAGACACTAGTAGAAAACATGGCTTTGGTTTTTTGCTATAAAGAGCATTAGCACCGGTTGTAGTACGAACCTAGACTAAAGGTTGCATTAGCACCGGTTCGTGCGACCAGGATGCCGCAGGGTACCATCAGAGCATTAGCACCAGTTCGTGCGGGATCTTTAGCACCGGTTCGTGACACGAACCGGTGCTAAAGGCTTGTCGCCAGGCACGTGGAAAACGCGAAACCTTTAGCACCGGTTCGTGACACGAATCGGTGTTAAAGGTAAACATTAGCATCGGTTCGTGACACAAAATGGTGCTAAAGCCCCCCTTTGCCTATATATTCAGCTCACCCCCAGCTAACCCTCACTCAATTTTTTCTTGGTGGAAGGTGTGAGGGTTGTGTGCTTGTTTGCTTTTCTTTCCCATGCACATGAGGTGCTCGAAGAAATGTCTGAGAGAATGATGCCGCTTGGTTTCACATAAAAAAAATGATATGAGGTGCCGGAGCAACACTTAAGCTTTCTCCTCTTTCTTTCCTCCTCGATCAAGGTAAGCAACTTTACCCTTTTCATTTGTACAGTGGTTATTTCACTATTTATATTATGTGTTTTGTAACGGTTTTTTGATAAACTTAATTATATGATGTAGATGAACCGGCAGCAATCGATGTACGTTGACCGATGCCTACCAGAGTTCACTGCAGGCCTGAAAGATTTTCTTCGTGTGGCTGAGAAAAACCCGCATGCGGATGGTTTTATGTGTTATCCATGTGTTGATTGCCGGAACTTAAAGCAATACCGTCAATGGCAAGTCCTTCACTCCCACCTGCTTTGGAAAGGTTTCATGCCCAGCTATAATTATTGGACCAAGCCTGGAGAAAGAGGGGTTATGATGGAAGACAATGAAGAAGAAGAGGATGATGATATGTACCCTAACTACGGTGATACTGCAACGGGGCATGATGAAGATGAAGAGGCAGGGGAAGTTGAAGATGAAGAGGCATCAGATGAGCCCGTTGATGATGATCTTCGTCAGGCCATCGTTGATGCACACAGAGAAGCAGAAAGTGCAAACGAGAAGAGGAAGTTAAAGGGCATGTTAGATGATCACACTACTAGAAAGAAGGCTTATTAGTGGCGCACCACTTTTGCCTATCAGTGGCGCACCGAGGTGCGCCACTACTATCACGCCACTGCTAACTGTTAGCAGTGGCGCACCTGTGGTGCGCTATTGGTAATCTAAATAGGAGTGGCGCACCACACTGGTGCGCCACTGCTAACATATAGGGTGCGCCCCTAGGTATTGATAAGGTGCGCCACTGCTGGTTACTTTGAAAGAGGCATGTGCTGATAGGGTGCGCCACTAGGTATTGATAAGGTGCGCTACTCCACTGCTGGTTACATTAAAAGAGGCAACGTGGCCTGGTGGCATGCGGTACTGAATGCTTTAAAAAAGGTAACGTGTGGTGACACTAAATGCACTTTTATTATCAATCAGAGGTATTACAGGACCTAAATAAAAAAATACAATCAAAATCACTACACTTCGTAACTAGGACCCTAAAAAGAAAGAAAAAAACGCAATCGAATCCCACTCAGCTCCTCCGCCGGCACCACGCAGGACTCGACGGCGGCCGTGGAGAGCGTGGCCGCGAGCTGCGTGTCTGCGAGGGAGGCAAGAGGGGCGGTGTCGAGGACAGAGAACTGCTGCCGAGGACGTAGGCGAGGGCGGCCTCGACGTGGGTGTCTGCTGCATCTTCTTCCACGGATCTCTGGCATGTACCGCCCCCACGGCCGCTTCCTCAGGCGCCTCGCTTCACCGCCGACCCTTGCTCCGGCGCCATTGTCGGCGACCCCGCCGCCCGAACGCGAGCAGCAGTAGGCACCGGCTGAGGGCAACCGGGAGCTGGAGCGAGCCCCGACCGATGGACGCGGAGCGACGAGGCGAAGACGGCCGATACGGGATGTGCTCATCGAAGATGGAGTCGAGGACGCCGCGAGTACCGACTACAGGCGCGAGTACCCGTTGAGGCCTGCGCGAATACCGGCCACCAGCACGAGTACCAGGGCACCAGAGGCCGCCACGAGTACCCACCAACGGCGTGAGTACCTGCCGCGGTGGAGGCGTGGTGCTTGTGCTCGTCCGCGACAGCGACGAGCGTGGTGAGCTCGTGGTGCAGGTTGTCCGCGATGGCGGTGGCCGTTTTGTTTTCGGCGAGTCGTAGGAGGTTGCGGCCGGCGCGGCGGATCTTGAGAAGAGAGAGGGAGTGCGGTGGGTGTGGACTGTGTGGTGTGGTGGGTGGGTTGGAAGAGAGAGGGAGTTTGGTGGGTGGGTGGGGCATGTGTGACTAGTGTGGTGGGTGTGTGGGTGTGCTTGGTGGGTTGGAAGAGTGGGTGGCAGGCTGGCAGCGGGTGCGTGGCATTTTGTTTCGGTGAGTGGCAGGATGGGGTCGGGGATGTGCAGGCACGTGGTGCTGCTTTCCAATAGCGCACTGGCACGGTGCGCCACTCACAGGACTTACCAGTGGCGCACTACACGTAGGTGCGCCATTGCTACCCAAAATAGCAGCGGCGCACCTAGGTGTAGTGCGCCACTGGTAAGTTTAGCTGGTATGGTAAACCAAATTTAAGAATAGCAATGGCGCATATTGGACATGGTGCGCCACTGGTATTTTGCTAGTAGTGGAGCACCTGTTTGTGGTGCGTCACTGCTATATAGCAATGTCGCACAAAAAAAGGTGTGCACCACTAACATCATTCCTATGGCTAGGATGTTTCCTAGTAGTGTCACAAAAAAAGTTGTATCCAAATTACGAAGATGGCAACACAAAGCTCGGTACCACACTGGAGTGGCTGCAATGGAAGGCAGAGGCTGGTATATGTGACAAGGCATTTGAGAAGTTACTGAAAATAATGAAGAAGAAGCTTTGAAAGAATAACGAATTTCCTGACAGTACGTACGAAGAAAAGAAGGCTCTCTGCCCTCTAGGATTAGAGGTGCAGAAGATACATGCATGCATTAGTGACTGCATCCTCTACCGCGGTGAGGAGTACGAAAATTTGGAAAAATGCCCAGTATGCACTGCACTGCGGTATAAGATCATGCGAGATGACCCTGGTGATGTTGAGGGCGAGCCCCCCAGGAAGAGGGTTCCTACCAAGGTTATGTGGTATGCTCTTATAATACCACGATTGAAACGTCTGTTCAGAAACAAAGAGCATGCCAGGTTGTTGCAATGGCACGAAGACCGTAAGAAAGACGAGATGGTGAGACACCCCACTGATGGGTCGAAGTGGAGGAAAATCGATAAAGAGTTTCCGGACTTTGCATGTGACGTGAGGAACTTAAGGTTTGGCCTAAGTACAAATGGCATGAATCCTTTTGGGGAGCAGAGCTACAGTCATAGCAACTAGCATGTAACCCTATGTATCTATAACCTTCTGCCTTGGTTGTGCATGAAGCGGAAGTTCATTATGATGCCAGTGCTCATCCAAGGCCCAAAGCAACCCGGCAACGACATTGATGTGTACCTAAGGCCATTATTTGAGGAACTATTACAGTTGTGGGCCAAACCAGGTGTACATGCGTGGGATGAGAACAAATAGGAGCCATTTGACCTACGAGCGTTGCTTTTCGTGACCATTAATGATTGGCCTGCTCTTAGTAACCTTTCAGGATAGAAAAACAAGGAATACAATGCATGCACGCACTATTTAGATGAGACTGAAGGTGTATATTTTGATAAATGTTAGATGGTTGTGTACCTGGGGCGTCGTCGATTTCTTCCAAAGAGGCACCCCGTCAGAAAGAAAGGCAAGCATTTCGGAGGTGAGGCAGATCACCGGGAGAAGCCTGACCTCCGTACTGGTGATGCATTACTTGATATGGTCAAGGACATAAAAGTAATCTTTGGAAAGGGTCCTGGTGGTCAATCTGTTCCGAATGACGTCGCTGCCGGAAACGCACCCATGTGGAAGAAGAAATCTATATTTCGGGAGCTACCCTATTGGAAATACCTAGAGGTCTGCTCTTCAATCGACGTGATGCACGTGATGAAGAATCTAATTTGCGTGAACCTGCTAGGCTTCCTGGGAGTGTATGGGAAGACAAAAGATACACTAGAAGCACGGGAGGACCAGCAACGTATGAAGTCCCAAAAAACAAGCAAAAAAAGAACAAGATGGATACAGGGTGTCAGTTAAATCCTGCCAGCTACGCTCTTACCAAAGTAGAGAAGGAAATCTTTTTTGAAGTCCTTTATAGTATCAAGGTGACGTCTGGCTTCTCATCAAATATAAAGGGGATTATAAATATGGCAGAGAAAAATTTCCAAACCCTGAAGTCGCATGACTGCCACATTATTATGACGCAGTTGCTTCCGGTTGCATTGAGGGGCTTCTGCCGGAAAATGTTCGAATACCCATTGTGAAGCTATGTGCATTCCTCAATGCAATATCTCAGAAGGTAATCAATCCAGCTAGTCTTCCAAGGTTACACAAGGATGTGGTGCAATGTCTTGTTAGTTTTGAGATGGTGTTTCCACCATCTTTCTTAAATATTATGACGCATCTCCTGATTCACCTTGTTGAAGAGATTGACATCCTCAGTCTTGTATTTCTACACAATATGTTCCCCTTCGAGAAGGTCATGGAAGTCTTAAAGAAATATGTTCATAACCATTCTAGGCCAGAAGGAAGCATCTCCAAGGGCTATAGAACAGAGGAGGTTATTGAGTTCTATGTTGACTTTATTCATGACCTTAAGTCGATTGGTGTTCCTGAATCGCGGCATGAGGGAGCTAAGTGGTAACGACACGCTTGGAAAGAAATCAATGGTATATATGGACGGGATTTCTTTCACTCAAGCACACTACACAGTTCTACAAAGTTCCACCTTGGTGGCCCCGTATATCACCGAACACAAGAATATTGTACGCTCCCAACACCCGGGGCAGTCAGAAGACTGAATTACACATAAATATATGCAGACTTTCGGCGGTTGGCTGCGAACACATCTCATGAATAACAACGATGTTGAAGATCAGTTGTACTTGTTCGCCGAGTCACCATCTTCGACTATACTGACTTTCCAATGGTACGAGATAAATGGAAATACCTTATATACGATCGTCCAAGATAAAAAGAGCACCAACCAAAACAGTGGTGTCCGCATTGATGAAACAAACAACAATGGGGAAAAGGACACATATTATGGTTACATAGAGGAGACATTGGAACTTGACTATGCACCTTCTTTTAAGAACCCTTTGTTTCGGTGCAAATGGGTCAAGCTGGATGGAGTAGGGGTAAAGGTAGACCAGTTGTACGGAATGATAATAGTGGATCTCAACAATCTTGGTTACAGAGACGAACCATTCATCCTATCCAATGATTTGGCTTAGGTTTTCTATGAGAAGGACATGTCCTCGAGATCGAAGAAAATAAAACATAAGCAAGTGAGCTCATCTGATGAGCCAAAGCGTAACATAGTTCTTTCAGGGAAAAGAAACATCGTCGGAGTCGAGGACAAGACAGACATGTCAGAAGATTATAATAAGTTTGGTAAAATTCCGCCCTTTGCTTGTGACGGTAAAGCACACGTCCGTTGGGAACCCCAAGAGGAAGGTATGATGCGTACAACAGCGAGTTTTCCCTCAGAAAGAAACCAAGGTTATCGAACCAGTAGGAGATGAAGATCACGTGAAGGTTGTTGGTGAAGGAGTGTAGTGCGGCGCAAGACCAGGGATTCCGGTGCCAACGTGGAACCTGCACAACACAATCAAAATACTTTGCCCCAACTTAACAGTGAGGTTGTCAATCTCATCGGCTTGCTGAAAACAAAGGATTAAACGTATGGTGTGGAAAATGATGTTTGCTTGCAGAAAACAAAAGAGAACAATGATTGCAGTAGATTGTATTTCAGATGTAAAAGAATGGACCGGGGTCCACAGTTCACTAGTGGTGTCTCTCCAATAAGATAAATAATATGTTGGGTGAACAAATTACAGTTGGGCAATTGACAAACAGAGAGGGCATAACAATGCACATACATATCATGATGACTACTATGAGATTTACTTAGTGCATTACGACAAAGAACATAGACCGCCATCCAGCATGCATCTATGCCTAAAAAGTCCACCTTTTGGTTAGCATCCGCACCCCTTCCAGTATTAAGTTGTAAACAACAGACAATTGCATTAAGTACTGTGCGTAATGTAAACAATACAAATATCCTTTGACAAAGCATTGATGTTTTATCCCTAGTAACAAAAAAACATCCACAACCTTAGGGGTTGCTGTCACTCCCCCAGATTCAATGGAGACATGAACCCACTATCTAGCATAAATACTCCCTCTTGGAGTTACAAGTATCAACTTGGCCAGAGCCTCTACTAGCAACGGAGAGCATGCAAGATCATAAATAACATATATGATAGATCAATAATCAACTTGACATAGTATTCCATATTCATCGGATCCCAACAAACACAACACGTAGCATTACAAATAGATGATCTTGATCATGATAGGCAGCTCACAAGATCTAAACATGACGGCACAAGAGGAGAAGACAACCATCTAGCTACTGCTATGGACCCATAGTCCAAGGATGAACTACTCACGCATCAGTCCGGAGGTGGGCATGGTGATGTAGAGCCTTCCGGTGATGATTCTCCTCTCCGGCAGGGTGCCGGAGGAGATCTCCTGAACCCCCCAAGTTAGGGCTGACGGCGGCGGCGTCTCTGGAACTGTTCTGGTATTCTGGCTCTCGGTGTTAGGGTTTTCGGGGACGAAGGAATAAATAGGCGAAGGGGCAGAGTCGGGGGAGCCAGGAGGCTCCCTCCCCACATCACGGCGTGGGGGGCCCCACTGCCGCGCCACCCTATGGTGTGGGCCCCCTGCTGGCCTTCCTCGACTCTTCTTCGGTCTTCTGGAACACTCCATGGAAAATAGGGCCGTGGGCTTTTGTTTCCTTCCAATTCTGAGAATATTTGTAAACTAACTTTTCTGAAATCAAAAACAGCAGAAAACAGGAACTGGCACTGTGGCATCTTGTTAATAGGTTAGTCCCAGAAAATGCATAAAAAAATTATAAAGTGTGAATAAAACATGTAGGTATTGTCATAAAACTAGCATGGAACATAAGAAATTATAGATACGTTGGAGACGTATCAAGCATCCCCAAGCTTAGTTCCTACTCGCCCTCGAGTAGGTAAATGATAAAAAGAATAATTTCTGAAGTGACATGCTACCAACATAATCTTGATCAACACTATTGTAAAGCATATGAGATGAATGAAGTGACTCAAAGCAATGGTCTATAGTTTGCTAACAAAAAAGATAATGACTAAACAACTGAATCATATAGCAAAAACTTTTCATGAATAGTACTTTCAAGACAAGCATCAAAAAGTCTTGCATAAGAGTTAACTCATAAAGCAATAGATTCTTAATAAGAGGTTTTGAAGCAACACAAAGGAAGATTTAAGTTTTAGCAATTGATTTTCAACATGCATATCTCATGGATAATTGTCAACACAAAGTAATATAATAAGTGCAATAAGTAAGCATGTAAGAATCAGTGCACACAGTTGACACAAGTGTTTGCTTCTAAGATAGAAAGAAGTAGGTAAAATGACTCAACATAAAGTAAAAGAAAGGCCCTTCGCAGAGGGAAGCAGGGATTAAATCATGTGCTAGAGCTTTTCAAGTTTTGAAATCATGTAGAGAGCATAAAGATAAAGTTTTGAGAGGTGTTTGTTGTTGTCAACGAATGGTAGTGGGCACTCTAACCCCCTTGTCAAACAGACTTTCAAAGAGCGGCTCCCATGAAGGACGTTATCTCTACCAGCAAGGTAGATCATCCCTCTTCTCTTTTGTTTACACATGTATTTTAGTTTTATTTATAGATGACACTCCTCCCAACCTTTTGCTTTCACAAACCATGGCTAACCGAATCCTCGGGTGCCTTCCAACATTTCACATACCATGGAGGAGTGTCTATTGCAAAATTAAGTTGCTTACTGATAAATCAGGGTAAAACATGTGAAAAGAATTATTAATGAAAGTTAATTAATTGGGGCTGGGCACCCCGTTGCTAGCTCTTTTTGCAAAATTATTGGATAAGCGGATGTATATGCCACTAGTACATTGGTGAAAGTCTGCCCAACAAGATTGAAAGATAAAACACCACATACTTCCTCATGAGATATAAAACATTGACACAAATAAGGAGTAATAAAGTTTTGAATTGTTTAAAGGTAGCACATGAAGTATTTACTTGGAATGGCAGAAAAATACCACATAGTAGGTAGTTATGGTGGACACAAATGACATAGGTTTTGGCTCAAGGTTTTGGATGCACGAGAAGCATTCCCTCTCAGTACAAGGCTTTGGCTAGCAAGGTTGTTTGAAGCAAACACAAGTATAAACAGGTACAGCAAAACTTACATAAGAACATATTGCAAGCATTATAAGACTCTACACTATCTTCCTTGTTGCTCAAACACTTTTACCAGAAAATATCTAGACCTTAGAGAGACCAATCATGCAAACCAAATTTCAACAAGCTCTACGGTAGTTCTCCACTAATAGATTTAAACTACATGATGCAAGAGCTTAAACATGATCTACTTGGGAGCTCAAAACAATTGCCAAGTATCAAATTATTCAAGACAATATACCAATTACCACATGAAGCATTTTCTGTTTCCAACCAAATAACAATAAGTGCTGCAGCTTTCAGCTTTCGCCATGAACATGAAAAATAAAACGAAGAACACAAGTGTTCAAATGAAAAAGCGGAGCGTGTCTCTCTCCCACACAAGCATGTTAGGATCCGATTTATTAAGAAAACTTAAAATAACAAATGAAAATAAAAGCACACAGACGCTCCAAGTAAAGCACATAAGATGTGACGGAATTAAAATATAGTTTCACTAGAGATGACCTGGTAAGTTGTCGATGAAGAAGGGGATGCCTTGGGCATCCCCAAGCTTAGACGCTTGAGTCTTCTTGATCATATTATATCATCCTCCTCTCAGCTAGGCGCAGAAAGTGTGAATCAAGTATTATCAAGAGATGAAGCATCAACATCATAATTTGTTCTAATAATAGAATCATAAGGTAACTTCATTCTCTTTCTAGGGAAGTGTTCCATACCTTTCTTAAGAGGGAATTGATATTTAATATTTCCTTCTTTCATATCAATAATAGCACCAACGGTTCGAAGAAAGGGTCTTCCCAAAACAATAGGACAAGATGCATTGCATTCAATATCCAAAACAACAAAATCAACGGGGACAAGGTTATTGTTAACCGTAATGTGAACATTATCAATTCTCCCCAAAGGTTTCCTTATAGAATTATCAGCAAGATTAACATCCAAATAACAACATTCCACAGGTGGCAAGTCAAGCATATCATAAAGTTTCTTAGGCATAACAGAAATACTTGCACCAAGATGACATAAAGCATTACAATCAAAATCATTGACCTTCATTTTAATGATGGGCTCCCAACCATCTTCCAACTTCTTAGGGATAGAAGCTTCAAGTTTTAATTCCTCTTCCCTAGCTTTAATGAGAGCATTTATAATATGTTTTGTAAAGGCCAAGTTTATAGCACTAGCATTAGGACTTCTAGCAAGTTTTTGCAAGAACTTAATAACTTCAGAAATATGACAATTATCAAAATCAAAACCATTATGATCTAAAGCAATGGGACCATTGTCCCCAACGCTTTGAAAAATTTCAGCACTTTTATCACAAACAGTTTCAGCAGTTTCAGGCAATTTTGCATGCTTTGTAGTAGAAGTAGAAACATTACCAACACCAATTATTTTACCATTGATAGTAGGAGGTTTAGCAACATGTGAAGCATCAACATTACTAGTGGTGGTAATAGTCCAAACTCTAGCTATATTATTCTCTTTAGCAAGTTTTCTCTTTCCCACCTAGCATGCAATTCAGCCATCATTCTAATATTGTCATTAATTCGAACTTGGATAGCATTTGCTGTAGAAAATGACTTAGTATCTTTAACTTCATTAGGCATAACTTTCAGTTTCAAAAGATCAACATCAAGAGCAAGACTATCAACATTAGAAGCAAGAACATCAATTTTACTAAACTTTTCCTCAATATATTTGTTAAAAGCAGTTTGTGTACTAATAAATTCTTTAAGCATGACTTCAAGATCAGAGGGTACACTCCTACTATTGTTGTAAGAATTACCATAACCATTACCACTATTAGAAGGATATGGCCTATAGTTGTTGTTACCAAAATTATTCCTATAAGCATTGTTGTTGAAATTATTATTTTTAATGAAGTTCACATCAACATGCTCTTATTGAGCAACCAATGAAGCTAAAGGAAAATTATTAAGATCAACATGAGATTTACCATTAACAAGCATAGACATAATAACATCAATCTTATCACTCAAGGAAGAGGTTTCTTCAACAGAATTTACCTTCTTACCTTGAGGAGTCCTTTCAGTGTGCCATTCAGAGTAGTTGATCATCATATCATCAAGAAGCTTTGTTGCAGCACCCAAAGTGATGGACATAAAAGTACCTCCAGCAGCTGAATCCAATAGGTTCCTCTAAGAAAAATTTAATCCTGCATAAAAGGTTTGGATGATCATCCAAGTAGTTAGTCCATGGGTAGGGAAATTCTTTACCAAAGATTTCATTATCTCCCATGCTTGGGCAACATGTTCATTATCCAATTGCAGCGTGTCTTGATCTCCCCGGCAACGGCGCCAGAAAAGTAGCTGCTTAATTGTGACGGTAAAGCACACGTCCGTTGGGAACCCCAAGAGGAAGGTATGATGCGTACAACAGCGAGTTTTCCCTCAGAAAGAAACCAAGGTTATCGAACCAGTAGGAGATGAAGATCACTTGAAGGTTGTTGGTGAAGGAGTGTAGTGTGGCGCAACACCAGGGATTCCGGTGCCAACGTGGAACCTGCACAACACAATCAAAATACTTTGCCCCAACTTAACAGTGAGGTTGTCAATCTCACCGGCTTGCTGAAAACAAAGGCTTAAACGTATGGTGTGGAAAATGATGTTTGCTTGCAGAAAACAAAAGAGAACAATGATTGCAGTAGATTGTATTTCAGATGTAAAAGAATGGACCGGGGTCCACAGTTCACTAGTGGTGTCTCTCCAATAAGATAAATAACATGTTGGGTGAACAAATTACAATTGGGCAATTGACAAATAGAGAGGGCATAACAATGCACATACATATCATGATGACTACTATGAGATTTACTTAGGGCATTACGACAAAGAACATAGACCGCCATCCAGCATGCATCTATGCCTAAAAAGTCCACCTTCGGGTTAGCATCCGCACCCCTTCTAGTATTAAGTTGTAAACAACAGACAATTGCATTAAGTACTGTGCATAATGTAAACAATACAAATATCCTTAGACAAAGCATTGATGTTTTATCCCTAGTGGTAACAGCACATCCACAACCTTAGGGGTTGCTGTCACTCCCCCAGATTCAATGGAGACATGAACCCACTATCTAGCATAAATACTCCCTCTTGGAGTTACAAGTATCAACTTGGCCAGAGCCTCTACTAGCAACGGAGAGCATGCAAGATCATAAATAACATATATGATAGATCAATAATCAACTTGACATAGTATTCCATATTCATCGGATCCCAACAAACACAACATGTAGCATTACAAATATATGATCTAGGCAGCTCACAAGATCTAAACATGATGGCACAAGAGGAGAAGACAACCAACTAGCTACTGCTATGGACCCATAGTCCAAGGATGAACTACTCACGCATCAGTCCGGAGGCGGGCATGGTGATGTAGAGCCCTCCGGTGATGATTCCCCTCTCCGGCAGGGTGCCGGAGGAGATCTCCTGAACCCCCCGAGTTAGGGTTGACGGCGGCGGCGTCTCTGGAACTGTTCTGGTATTCTAGCTCTCGGTGTTAGGGTTTTCGGGGACGAAGGAATAAATAGGCGAAGGGGCAGAGTCGGGGGAGCCAGGAGGCTCCCTCCCCACATCACGGCGCGGGGGGCCCCATTGCCGCGCCGCCCTATGGTGTGGGCCCCCTGCTGGCCTTCCTCGACTCTTCTTCGGTCTTCTGGAACACTCCATGGAAAATAGGGCCGTGGGCTTTTGTTTCGTCCAATTCCGAGAATATTTGTAAACTAACTTTTCTGAAATAAAAAACAGCAGAAAACAGGAACTGGCACTGTGGCATCTTGTTAATAGGTTAGTCCCAGAAAATGCATAAAAACATTATAAAGTGTGAATAAAACATGTAGGTATTGTCATAAAACTAGCATGGAACATAAGAAATTATAGATATGTTGGAGACGTATCACCCTTCACAGTGAACATTGACCCAACCATCACGTTAAATGTTGAAGATGCTCCATGTTTACGGTCGAAGCGATCATAATGTATTATTATCCGGTACCTTGAGCTCATATTGTGAAGGATTATTTGTGATGTCTGCAATTTTCCAAGTTTAATATTTTTCCTTGAAACTATGACACATAATATGACAGCACGCAAAGGTTTCGCATTGTTTGGATCGTTTTTCAATTTTTTATGCTCGTTTCAAACTATATTCAAAACGGCTGGGATGAAGATCCTTCGCTCGGGGGGGAGTTTCGCTAAACTTGCACTGGATCTCTGATGAAATAGCATGTTGTGAACAGAAGAAAGATTTTTACAAAAAATCTTGAGCATTATATCCTGTACCTGTAGTTCAAATCTGGCCGGCCTCCTCCCGATTCGGCAGGAATTTGTCTTTTTCATGAGGGGTGAACGGAAAGGTTCTATATAAACCTGTTGGGAAATTATCCATCTTAGGTGGTCTATTATTTTTGAAAGATGTGTTGATACCAATGTGAAACTTTAATTTGGTGGTCGCTTCACAAAACACCCCGTTTCGACACCTCGAAAATGGAAAATGGCTTTTTCATGCGATGAAAAGGAAAACTTCCTCCTGCAACATTGTAAGACATTCCAAGATGCACATGTGTGCACAATATGGGCACGTTATCACAAACTATGCCGCGATTCAATAACATTGGTCGTTTGACCTAAATGCCATGAAACCTCGAACGTGATAGCTCATGTTGTGAAGGATTTTTTGTGATGTCTGCAATTCTCCAAGTTTAATATTTTTCCTTGCAACTATGACACAAAATATGACAACACGCGAAGGTTTCGCATTGTTTGGATCGTTTTTGAATTTTTTATGCTCGTTTCAAACTATATTCAAAATGGAGGGAATGAAGATCCTTCGCTCGGGGCGGAGTTTCGCTAAACTTGCAATAGATCTCTGATGAAATAGCATGTTGTGAACCCAAGAAAGATTTTTACAAAAAATCTTGAGCATTATATCCTGTACATGTAGTTCAAATATGGCTGGCCTCCTGCCGATTTGGCAGGAATTTGTCTTTTTCTTGAGGGGTAGAAGGAAAGGTCCTCGAGGCGAGCTTCCAAAGATGTCCTAGGGCGTGTGCACCAACGACATCTTCAAGAAGCTCCGCCACGGGAGATTTCCCAATCCGTTCACCAATACTGTTAGAGGAGATGGAGGCTTCCAGGGCCTTGTGGGAAATTTTTCTAAGGAGGAGCTTCCGAAGATGTTGTAGGGCGTGTACACCAACGACATCTTCGAGAAGCTCCGCCACGGGAGATTTCCCAACCCGTTCACCAACATTGTTAGAGGAGATGGAGGCTTCCAGGGCCTTGCGGGAAAAAATTTCTGAGGCGGAACTTCCGAAGATGTCGTAGGGCATGTGCACCAATGACATCTTCGAGAAGCTCCGCCATGGGAGCTTTCCCAACCCGTTCACCAACAATGGGGAAAAAGCTCCCTACCTGCTTCTTGAGCTGCTTGCGATTATCGACGCTCCATTTATAGGCCCGACGCTGCTTCATCCTTCATCTTGTTCCTCCGATAGGGCGTCATGTGCTACATGCCTAATCTCGCCGAGTAGTGCGTCCACGCACGCGTCCTTATCCTACCGACAACTTTAGTCCCGGTTGGTGGGTTCAACCGGGACTAAAGGTTGCCCACCTTTAGTCCCGGTTGCACCAACCAGCCGGGACTAACGGCAAAATGGTTGGTGGGTGCAACCGAGACTAAAGGTTGCCCACCTTTAGGTATAATTTTTTATTATTTGGTATAGTTATAATTTATAGTATTTTATTAGTTCTAATTTAGAATTTAGAATTATTTATTAGTTATAGCTATAATTTATAGTATTTTATTGTTACTTATAATTTGTAGTTATTTATTAGTTATAGTTATAATTTTATATTGGGTTTTAGGTATAGTTTTTATTATTTGTTATAGTTATAATTTACAGTATTTTATTAGTTATAATTTAGAATTTAGAATTTAGAACTATTTATTATTTATAGTTATAATTTATAGTATTTTATTGTTACTTATAATTTGTAGCTATTTATTAGTTATAATTATCATTTTATTGGTTTTTAGGTATAGTTTTTGTTATTTATTATATTTATAATTTATAGTATTTTTAATTATAATTTATAATTTATAATTATTTATTTGTTATAGTTATAATTTATAGTATTTTATTATTACTTCTAGTCTATCGTTATTTATTAGTGATATTTATAATTTTATTGATTTTTAGGTATATAGTTTTTATTATTTGTTATAGTTATATATTATAGTGTTTTATTAGTTATAATTTAGAATTTATATTTATTTATTAGTTGTAGTTTATTAGCTATAATTTTATTTGTTTAAAATTTCGGGAAAGATTGGAATCTAAAATTTTATTTGAAAATATAACCTTTAGCACCGGTTCATGGCTGGAACCAGTGCTAAAGGGTGCCCTTGGCGCCACACAGAGGTGGGCCGAAAAACAACCAGTGCTAAAGGGTCTTTACCAATGGTTCCAGCCACAAACCGGTACTAAAGGTCCAGCCCCTTAAATACGCGCGCCCCTCCTCTTCTTCCCCACAGATCACAATGAAAACGGCTAAGAACTCAATCGCGCGAGGAGAAATTCGACGCCGGTAGGCTGCCAAATTTTTCCGCCGCCGTTGCACGCGCTGCCGCCTGGCGTCTGCGCCGCCGCCTCCTCTCCGCTCGTCGGCCTCCTCTTCCGCTCCATCGACCTGCGCTGCCACCTCCTCTTCCACTCGGTCGACCTACACGCCGCCGTCGCCGTCCGCGCCGTCGCGCGCCTCTCTCCTTCGACCCGGCAGCCGCAGCAAGGTGAGGATTTTTTATTTAGTTAATTAGTTAGTTTATTTTAGTTAGTTGAATATTGTTAGTTATATATAGTTATTTTGCTAGTTTTATTACTCCCTCCGATCCATATTAATTGACTTCAATATGGATGTATCTAGAACTAAAATGTGTGTACATACATCTATATTAGAATCAATTAATATGAACCGGAGGGAGTAATTTGGTTTATTTGTTATAGTTTATTTGTTAGTTTATATTAGGTATATATTAATTAGTTATAGTTTATTTGTTAGAGCCCAACTATTCTCGAACCCCCCTTAAGAGTGGTTCTAGAATAGTTATTCTCGAACCCCCTCAACCAACCGAACCAACTGTGAAGCGAACTTCCACCCCGCCCCACGCGCCGCCCACCTCCCGCCCGCCGCGCACGACGCCCACCTCCCGCCCCGCGCGCCTCTCATCTCCCGTCCCTCGCCGCCCGCAACCTGACCTGCACTTCGCTGTCTGCCCGTGACCCGTCCTACACGCTGCCACCGCCGACCTCACGGTCGGCGCACCGCTGGCCGCGTACTGCCCTATCGACCGGGCGCCAGAATTCACCGGGCGCTCGACACAGGGAGTCGACCGATGCCTGTTGCCAGAGCTCAGTTCAGTCCATGTGAGAAAAATTAATAAAATCTCTAGAGTACGAAAAACAGGAAGTTCACATCTACAAAGACTCGGTAGTTCAGATCTGCAAAACTTGGATATTCACATACACAAAATTTGTTTGGAAAATTCTCCAGATTTAAAAAAATCAGGAAGTTCACATCTGCAAGACTTGGTTCACACTCGCAAAAATTCAGAAGTTCACTTTCGCCGAATTCAGAAGTTCAGAAGGCTACTGCATAACTAAACATGAAAAATTAGAAGTTCACTTCGAACGCAATAGAAGTTCACATAAGTTTTGGAAGTTCACTTCGAACAAAAGACAAACACAACTCGGAGGTTCAATTCGAACAGGTGGAAGTTCGCAAAAAAAATTCAGAAGTTCACTTGCCACCATCGGGAAGTTCACTTACCTCCGTACTAGAATTTACTCCCCGTATAGAAGTTCATATCTGAAATGGAAGTTCACTCCTTGCAACGTTGAGGTCCATCAGGAAGTTCAGATGCAGATACGAGGAAGTTCAGATTTGTGTCCAGAGAAGTTCAGATGCGACGGAAGTTCGCTATATTTTTTTGAAGTTCACTTCAAACTAGACTAAAGTTTCAGAAGTTCGCCCTGTACAATATTGAAGTCCGTCGGGGAGTTCAGATTCAGGGAAGAAGAAGTTCACATCCATGTACCGGGAAGTTCAGAAAGAGTTCGAGAATAGTTATTCTCGAACCGATTCGAGAATAGCAGACCTATTATTTGTTATTAGTTTATATATTATATAGTAATTAGTTTATATTTAGTTTATATATTAGGTATATATTAGGTATAATATTTTATATTAGGTATTAGTTGGTTTATATTAGTTTATATATTAGGTATATATTAGTTAGTTTGGCTAGGATTAACCCTAAGTAATTGTCGTGAGCTAATAGAGGACTTTCTTGCATAAGATAAGTAAAGCTAATGAAATCTCTAAAAATATTGTCCATACAAGTAGGACAACGCAATAAACCTTATATTCTGGATTTTTCTCAAAGAACTTGGTAGAGCAGCGTGTCAGAGAGGAGGACGAGCACGTCCGCCGTTACATGTATGTGATGGAAACCATGTATCGGACCGGATGGGCGGTTATGCAAGGATCCCATATCAGCTATGATCCGGTTGCTGTTTCGTATCTTTGGATGACAACCAGGAGGGGCTCAGCACCCGGTCGACGTTGAGAGGCGTACTTTTGTTGTAGCGATGTATTAGGATTAAATAAAAAAATGGACCCGAGCTATATGTGTAACTCTAATCTTTGATCATGTATTGAGCATTATCCTTAATTAGTAGCTATATATATGTGTAACTCTAATCTTTGATCATGTTTTGAGCATTATCCTTAATTACTGGTTCTTTGTGCATTAGAATAACTTGTCAGTCTTGGCAGAAGCTATGGAACGAGATCTGAAAAAGGAATACATCGTCGAGGATATTATCCGTGTTGATGACGATGTCACCTCTCTTTATTCGAACCAATCTGGTGAGGGAGACGAGCAAACCCGTGGAGATGGCTCTGGTCAGGGAGATGACATCAACGCTCCCGATGGGAGTAGTCCCCCGAGTCTAGGTACGAATGCTTGCAACCGTGCGTAGACTCAAGTTGAACTACCCGACGGATTTAACTTTCCTTCGGATGCTTCATACAGACTTAACACCTTTCATGACATCATCGTTGACATCGCCACTGCTGTGGTTTGATTGACGAGACGTGACCTGACGGGTTCACCCCACTTCTGCGCGGTTCTGTTTAGGAAATGAGCAGTACTTCTGTGCAGTTAACAAGGTGTCTCCTCGATTTCCGCGCTTAATGATAAAGAGAGAGATCCATTTTAATAAATCGAAGGCAACGACACGTGCCCACTCAATTCTCAAACTTCCTTTTACTTTATCATCTCGAAGGGTAAATTCTCGCCTTTCCACATTTTCTCCTCGCATCCTTTCTTCCTCATTCATCCTACTTGCCCACAACCGCTGCGCCGCCGCCGCCGCTTTCTAGACATTCTTTCAGATCTCGCGATGGTGAAGAAGAAGAATCTTACTCTCGCCGCCAGCGCCACAACCGGTGGCACCGCCACCAAGGTTCCTCCGAACTCATCGAGGAGAGGTGCATCAGACGCTCCTCCCCCAACTCCGACGCTGCTCGCGCCGGAAAACTCCACAGCTGGGCCTGTGCCCGGCGATTGGCCGGTTTCTACCACCCCGAATCGCGACGAGAAGAGGGCCCGGAGCCTTGGAATAATTTCTACCGACGAGGGGAACGTCATTCTCCCAGGTGCGAGTTCGCGGCCCAATCCCCCTGCCAGTTTTACTATGATGTTCTTATCCTTCTTGTATCGAGGTCTTTCGCTTCCTACTCACGAATTTCTCCATCGCCTCCTTCGTGTGTATGAGATCCAACTGTGGCAGTTGACCCCCAATTCAATTCTTCATCTTGCCATCTTTATCACCCTCTGTGAAGCATTCCTGGGCATCGAGCCGCATTTTGGTTTGTGGAAGAAAATCTTCTTCGTGAAGAGATACAACTGCAGTGGTGGGTCTTCCGTCATTGGTGGAGTTGGATTTGTCATCCGTAAAGAGGTTAACTACTTCAATTTTCCAATGACAGAATCCGTTCAAGGATGGAGGTTGAAGTGGTTTTATATCAGAGCTTCATCAGCAATCGACACCCAGCTCCCCCAATTCTCTGATGTTCTGGAAGCCGAGCCTAAGAAGTCTTGGAAGAATATCCTTTCACCCGATGAAAAACCAACAGTCGATAGATTATTCGAGAGATTCCTTCGTATCAAGGAATCCGATGGCCAAACTATGATAGGTACCGAGGTAGCTGTTGTGTTCTTAAAACGTCGAGTCCAGCCAATCATGTCTAGGGCCCACCCGATGTGGTTGTATTCGGGCCCCAAGGATGAGACCAGAGTAAATGTTTCTGAGTTATCCGAGAAGGAGCTCCTCGATGAAGTTAGGCGCCTTACTCTCTTTAGCCAAGAAGACTCAATCCCGCTAATATCTCCCAAGACGTCGTTCGAAGCTGACCATCTACCAATCGAGGTAAATCTTTTCTTCGTGTTCTCATTAACTTGTTTCTTCCAATCTTCACAGTTTTTATTATTCTTACTCGATTACCTTGACAGACCCGTACAACTCCTGAATGTTTGCAAGATTTGTCGAACGATGCTTCGGAGAAGAGAGACTCTTCAGTCCCCGTAGAATCCCTCACTGAAGAAAATATAAACCCAGAAGATGAACACGATGATCCAATGAATCCTGAAGCTTCTTTCATCGATCCCCAGTCCCTTGCTAACGATATAAGTGATACAGCGGGGTCGATCCATGATGACGACGCTGATCGCGCTGCCTTTATTGATGCAGCTGCGCAGAAGGCCGACGCGCTGCCATCAAAGAGATCATCTGGCGGCTTTGCCGACGAAGACGATCTTTTTGATCTGTAAGTCCTTACTACTTTCTCTAAAATCAGACTCTGATGATGTTCATCTGTACTCGATTTTCACTTTGTCAATCTCACACCCTTGTAGCGATGAGGGTTTCATCGAACCTCCTTCCAAGAAGGCTAAAACGAGCACCAGCAAGCCGGACCCAGTGGCTTCTGAGGCTTCAGCTCCTGCTACAGCCCCAGTGGCTCAAATTTCGACAACTTCTACCCTCTCCAAAGGGAAGGAAATTCCTTCGACTGCCGCAGCCACGACTTCCCCTCCTGAGAAACCTATAAGCCTTTTCTGCTTCAATAATATGCCCAGCTCTGGTAGCTCCCGAGTGGGTCTTCATCAGATCATTAACTTTCTGACGATTAATCCTTTGTTTAATAATAGTCATCTTTTCCTAATTCCCCAGGATTTGCGAGCTATTATCTCTTCTCTAGAGGCCTTCGCCTCCCAATATACTTCTCTTGAAACTGATAAAGCTCGGCTGCAAAAGGACATCGAGTCTTCTTCTTCAAAGCTGGAGGGCACAATTAAAATTGCTGCCGAGGCTCGCCAAAATGCTGATTCCTTGAAGGATGAACTCGAGAAGCTGAAGAGGAAGCTGAGGGACAACGAGACATCAAGGCTTGCTGCCGAAGCTCAAATGAATGAAAAGGATGATCTTCTCCGCCAATCTGTTTTGGCCTTGCTCAGTAATTCTCATTTGGCTTTCTTTTCAAGTTTCCCTTTATCGATTCAGTTTATAGTTAACAAACTCTTCCTTTTCGTTTTTTGCAGAAGTTGCCAATATCCCTGCTGAGGCTTTGGACAAGCTCCCGAACAATTCTCCTGCAAATACTTTGTCGTTGACCCTTGAGTCTCACAAGCTTGTTCAAGCCCTCCTCCAGAAGAATAAAGGAGCCCTGGCGAGGATGCACTCGATGATCTTTCCCAAGATCGACCAGATCAAAACTCTAGAACAGCTGACTGATGCTTTTGCCGTCAACACGAAAGAAGTTATCGAGGTATTCAAACGTACTTCACGCACCTACGGCGCCCTCTTAGCTTTTCAGCTTTTGATGGGTCATGGTTTCAAATCCGATATCGAAGAAATGTCCAAGGAACTGCCAAAGGACCAAGATGGACGACTTGTTGATTTGAGTGACTTTAAAAGCCCAGCACTTAAGTGTGCCCGCCAACTTCTTGAGTTGGTCGCGGCAAAGAAATCATCCACTGGACCAAGTTTGTCAAACCAGACCCAAGCTCCTTGACTTCATTTTTGTAATCTTGCTTGGTTAAAACAATTTCATGTTATAAGACCTTTGTGATTGTAACAAATTTCGTACTGGCAATGTTGCTAGTACCCTCCTGTTATAATTCTTTTATTTGCACGCTCCCGATGGGAGTAAATTCCAATGATGATCCCATATAATCCATTGTGCTCTTAATAACTTTTTGCAGGTCTTTCATGTACCCTCGTTTACCGACGATTCTTCAGGTGCTTCTTCTAAGAATGATCGACTCCAACGCATGAAGGATGGAATCGCTCAGATGGAAAAGGATATGCGCAGTACTTATTCCTTGGCCACTATTATCAGGAAGAAGAATGAACTGGTGTTCGGCGCAGAAAGCTATGCTCTTGCTGAATTGCATAAGGCCACAGAAAGTTTGAACTGTAAGTGCTCTTAACTTCCTGTTCCTTACCTTTTATAAATAGTCTTGATGACCCACAAGTATAGGGGATCGCAACAGTCTTCGAGGGAAGTGAAACCCAATTTATTGATTCGACACAAGGGGAGCCAAAGAATATTTGTAAGCCTTAACAGCGGAGTTGTCAATTCAGCTGCACCTGGAAACAGACTTGCTCGCAAGAATTTATCAGTAGCAACAGTTTTATAGCAGTAGCAGTAGTGAAATATAAGCAGCAGTGTAATGAAGACAGCAGTAGTGATTATAGTAAACAGCGGGATTAAAATACTATAGGCATAGGGATGGATGAACGGGCGCTGCATGGATAAGAGAACTCATGTAACAATCAAGGCAGGGCATTTGCAGATAGTAATAAAGCAGTATCCAAGTACTAAACAACCATAGGCATGTGTTCCGTGTATAGTCGTATGTGCTCGCAATGAGAAACTTGCACAACATCTTTTGTCCTACCAGCCGGTGGCAGCCGGGCCTCTAGGGAAACTACTGGTAATTAAGGTACTCCTTTTAATAGAGTACCAGAGCAAAGCATTAACACTCCGTGAACACATGTGATCCTCATATCACAGCCTTCCCCTCCGGTTGTCCCAATCTCTGTCACTTTGGGGCCTCTGGTTCCGGACAGCAATATGTGTAAACAACTTGCAGGTAAGATCATAAAACAATGAATATCATCATGAATCAATAACATGTTTAGATCTGAAATCATGGCACTTTGGCCCTAGTGACAAGCATTAAGCATAACAAGTTGCAACAATATCATAAAAGTACCAACAACGGATACTAGGCACTATGTCCTAACAATCTTATGGCTATTACATGAACAATCTCATCCAATCCCTACCATCCCCTTCAGCCTATAGCGGGGGAATTACTCACACATGGATGGGGGAAGCATGGATGGTCGATGGAGAGGCGTCAGTGGTGATGATGGCGATGATCTCCTCCAATTCCCCGTCCCGGCAGGGTGTGATGTCTGCGCCCCCCTCCTTTTCCTGTAGACAGTGTTGGGCCTCCAAGAGCAGAGGTTTGTAGGACAGCAGCAAGTTTTCCCTTAAGTGGATCACCCAAGGTTTATCGAACTCAGGGAGGAAGAGGTCAAAGATATCCCTCTCATGCAACCCTGCAACCACAAAGCAAGAAGTCTCTTGTGTCCCCAACACACCTAATAGGTGCACTAGTTCAGCGAAGAGATAGTGAAATACAGGTGGTATGAATATATATGAGCAGTGGCAACGGCACCAGAAAAGTGCTTTGCCCAGGACAGTAAACAAGCAGTAGTAACACAGTAGTAGTAACACAGTAAAACAGTAAACAAGCAGCGATAGCAGTATTTAGGAACAAGGCCTAGGGATTAGACTTTCACTAGTGGACACTCTCAACTTTGATCACATAACAGAATAGATAAATGCATACTCTACACTCTCTTGTTGGATGACGAACACATTGCGTAGGATTACACGAACCCTCAATGCCGGAGTTAACAAGCTCCACAATTCAATGTTCATATTTAAATAACCTTAGAGTGCATGAAGATCAACACGACTAAACCAAGTACTAACATAGCATGCACACTGTCACCTTCATGCTAAGAAAGGAGGCATAGATCATATCAATACTATCATAGCAATAGTTAACTTCATAATCTACAAGAGATCATAATCATAGCCTACGCCAAGTACTAACACGGATGCACACACTATCACCATTACACCGTGCAGGAGGAATAAAACTACTTTAATAACATTGCTAGAGTAGCACATAGATAAATTGTGATACAAAACACATTGCAATCATAAAGAGATATAAATAAGCACTTCACTATGCCATTCATAACATGAATAAGTATTCTGTGAAATATAGCCTAAGAGACCCACACGGTGCACACACTGTCACCTTTACACACGTGGGACAAGGAGTCTCTGGAGATCACATAAGTAAAATTCACTTGACTAGCATAACGACATCTAGATTACAAGCATCATCATATGAATCTCAATCATGTAAGGCAGCTCATGAGATTATTGTATTGAAGTACATAGGAGAGAGATGAACCACATAGCTACCGGTACAGCCCCGAGCCTCGATGGAGAACTACTCCCTCCTCATGGGAGACAGCAGCGTTGATGGAGATGGCGGTGGTGTCGATGGAGGAGCCTTCCGGGGGCACTTCCCCATCCCGGCGGCGTGCCGGAACAGAGACTCCTGTCCCCCAGATCTTGGCTTCGCGATGGTGGCGGCTCTGGAAGGTTTTCTCTGGTTTCGTCGAACGTATCAGGGTTTTCGCGACGGAGGCTTTAAATAGGCGGAAGGGCAAGGTCGGTGGACTTCTGGGGGGCCCACACTATAGGGGGGCGTGGGCCCCCCCTTGGCCGCGCCGGCCTAGGGTTTGGTGGCCCTGTGCCCCCTCTCTAGCGGTTCTTGTGTGTTCTGGATGCTTCCGGGCAAAATAGGAACCTGGGCGTTGATTTCGTCTGATTCCGAGAATATTTCGTTACTAGGATTTCTGAAACCAAAAACAGCAGAAAACAGGAACTGGCACTTCGGCATCTTGTTAATAGGTTAGTTCCAGAAAATGCACGAATATGACATAAAGTGTGCATAAAACATGTAGATATCATCAATAATGTGGCATGGAACATAAGAAATTATCGATACGTCGGAGACGTATCAGCATCCCCAAGCTTAGTTCCTGCTCGTCCCGAGCAGGTAAACGATAACAAAGATAATTTCTGGAGTGACATGCCATCATAAACTTGATCATACTATTGTAAACATATGTAATGAATGCAGCGATCAAAACAATGTAAATGCAATGAGTAAACAAATGAACCATATAGCAAAGACTTTTCATGAATAGTACTTCAAGACAAGCATCAATAAGTCTTGCATAAGAGTTAACTCATAAAGCAATAATTCAAAGTAAAGGCATTGAAGCAACACAAAGGAAGATTAAGTTTCAGCGGTTGCTTTCAACTTGTAACATGTATATCTCATGGATAGTTGTCAATGCAAAGCAATATAACAAGTGCAATAAGCAAGTATGTAAGAATCAATGCACAGTTCACACAAGTGTTTGCTTCTTGAGGTGGAGAGAAATAGGTGAACTGACTCAATATTAAAAGCAAAAGAATGGTCCTTCAAAGAGGAAAGCGTCGATTGCTATATTTGTGCTAGAGCTTTGATTTTGAAAACATGAAACAATTTTGTCAACGGTAGTAATAAAGCATATGTATCATGTAAATTATATCTTACAAGTTGCAAGCCTCATGCATAGTATACTAATAGTGCCCGCACCTTGTCCTAATTAGCTTGGACTACCGGATCATCGCAATGCACATGTTTTAACCAAGTGTCACAAAGGGGTACCTCTATGCCGCCTGTACAAAGGTCTAAGGAGAAAGCTCGCATTGGATTTCTCGCTATTGATTATTCTCAACTTAGACATCCATACCGGGACAACATAGACAACAGATAATGGACTCCTCTTTTATGCATAAGCATGTAACAACAATTAATAATTTTCTCATATGAGATTGAGGATATATGTCCAAAACTGAAACTTCCACCATGAATCATGGCTTTAGTTAGCGGCCCAATGTTCTTCTCTAACAATATGCATGCTTAACCATAAGGTGGTAGATCTCTCTTACTTCAGACAAGACGGACATGCATAGCAACTCACATGATATTCAACAAAGAATAGTTGATGGCGTCCCCAGAAACATGGTTATCGCACAACAAGCAACTTAATAAGAGATAAAGTGCATAAGTACATATTCAATACCACAATAATTTTTAAGCTATTTGTCCCATGAGCTATATATTGTAAAGGTGAAGAATGGAAATTTAAAGGTAGCACTCAAGCAATTTACTTTGGAATGGCGGAGAAATACCATGTAGTAGGTAGGTATGGTGGACACAAATGGCATAGTGGTTGGCTCAAGTATTTTGGATGCACGAGAAGTATTCCCTCTCGATACAAGGTTTAGGCTAGCAAGGTTATTTGAAACAAACACAAGGATGAACCGGTGCAGCAAAACTCACATAAAAGACATATTATAAACATTATAAGATCCTACACCGTCTTCCCTGTTGTTCAAACACTTTACTAGAAATTATCTAGACCTTAGAGAGACCAATTATGCAAACCAAATTTAGCAAGCTCTATGTATTTCTTCATTAATAGGTGCAAATTATATGATGCAAGAGCTTAAACATGACCACAACAATTGCCAAGTATCACATTATCCAAGACATTATAGCAATTACTACATGTATCATTTTCCAATTCCAACCATATAACAATTTAACGAAGAAGAAACTTCGCCATGAATACTATGAGTAGAGCCTAAGGACATACTTGTCCATATGCAACAGCGGAGCGTGTCTCTCTCCAATACAGTGGATGCTAGGATCCATTTATTCAAGCAAAAAACAAAAACAAACCGACGCTCCAAGCAAAGCACATAAGATGTGACGGAATAAAAATATAGTTTCAGGGGAGGAACCTGATAATGTTGTCGATGAAGAAGGGGATGCCTTGGGCATCCCCAAGCTTAGAAGCTTGAGTCTTCTTGATATATGCAGGGGTGAACCACCGGGGCATCCCCAAGCTTAGAGCTTTCACTCTTCTTGATCATAGTATATCATCCTCCTCTCTTGACCCTTGAAAACTTCCTTCACACCAAACTTCTCATAAACTTCATTAGAGGGGTTAGTACATAATCAAAAACTCACATGTTCAGAGGTGACACAATCATTCTTAACACTTCTGGACATTGCTCAAAGCTACTGGAAAGTAATGGAACAAAGAAATCCACCCAACACCGCGAAAGAAGCAATGCGAAATAAAAGGCAGAATCTGTCAAAACAGAACAGTCCGTAAAGACGAATTTTTAATAAATACTTCCGTTGCTCAGATCAGAAAACTCAAAACTAATGAAAGTTGCGTACATATCTGAGGAACGCGCACGTAAATTGGCATATTTTTCTGAGTTACCTACAGAGAAAACAGCCCAGATTCGTGACAGATAGAAATCTGTTTCTGCGCAGAAATCCAAATCTAGTATTAACCTTCGATTAGAGGCATCACTTGGCTCCACAAAACACAAAACTAAGATAAGGAGAGGTTGCTACAGTAGTAAACAACTTCCAAGACACAAAATAAAAACAAAGTACTGTAGCAAAATAACACATGGGTTATCTCCCAAGAAGTTCTTTCTTTATAGCCATTAAGATGGGCTCAGCAGTTTTAATGATGCTCGCGCAAGAAATAGTGTTTGAGGCAAAAGAGAGCATCAAGAAGCAAATACAAAACACATTTAAGTCTAACATGCTTCCTATGCAAAGGAATCTTGTAAATAAACAAGTTCATGAAGAGCAAAGTAACAAGCATAGGAAGATAAAACAAGTGTAGCTTGAAAAATTTCAGCACATAGAGAGGTATTTTAGTAACATTAAAATTTCTACAACCATATTTTCCTCTCTCATAATAACTTTCAGTAGCAACATGAGCAAACTCAACAATATAACTATCAAGTGAAACATTCTTATCATGAGTCTCATGCATAAAATTATTACTCTCCACATAAGCATAATCAATTTTATTAGTTGTAGTGGGAGCAAATTCAACAAAGTAGCTATCATTATTCTTCTCATCAAGTGTAAGAGGCATATTGTAATCATAATCAAATTCACTCTCCATAGTAGGCGGCAACAAAAGACCACTATCATTATAATCATCATATATGGGAGGCAAAGTATCATCAAAGAAAATTTTCTCCTCAATGCTTGGGGGACTAAAAAGATCTTGAAAACCAGCTTCCCCAAGCTTAGAACTTTCTATATTGTTATCAACAATGGTGTTCAAAGCGTTCATACTAATATTACTACCAGCATGCAAATAAGGTTCCATAGGTTTTTTAATTTTCGCATCAAACCATCCATGTCTTAAATCAGGAAATAGAATAAGAAGCTCATTTTTGTCCATTATGCCTAACTAGTGTAAACAAGAAACAAAAAGATGCAATTGCAGGATCTAAAGGAAATAGCTTCGAGTACTTACAACGGCGCCGGAAAATAGCTTAGTAGCCGAGATCCGGAGTGTGAGTACCTTTTACCTTTCCTCCCCGGCAACGGCGCCAGAAAATAGCTTGATGTCTACGCCCCCCCTCCTTTTCCTGTAGACAGTGTTGGGCCTCCAAGAGCAGAGGTTTGTAGGACAGCAGCAAGTTTTCCCTTAAGTGGATCACCCAAGGTTTATCGAACTCAGGGAGGAAGAGGTCAAAGATATCCCTCTCATGCAACCCTGCAACCACAAAGCAAGAAGTCTCTTGTGTCCCCAACACACCTAATAGGTGCACTAGTTCGGCGAAGAGATAGTGAAATACAGGTGGTATGAATATATATGAGCAGTGACAACGGCACCAGAAAAGTGCTTTGCCCAGGACAGTAAACAAGCAGTAGTAACACAGCAGTAGTAACACAGTAAAACAGTAAACAAGCAGCGATAGCAGTATTTAGGAACAAGGCCTAGGGATTAGACTTTCACTAGTGGACACTCTCAACTTTGATCACATAACAGAATAGATAAATGCATACTCTACACTCTCTTGTTGGATGATGAACACATTGCGTAGGATTACACGAACCCTCAATGCCGGAGTTAACAAGCTCCACAATTCAATGTTCATATTTAAATAACCGTAGAGTGCATGAAGATCAACACGACTAAACCAAGTACTAACATAGCATGCACACTGTCACCTTAATGCTAAGAAAGGAGGCATAGATCATATCAATACTATCATAGCAATAGTTAACTTCATAATCTACAAGAGATCATAATCATAGCCTACGCCAAGTACTAACACGGATGCACACACTGTCACCATTACACCGTGCAGGAGGAATAAAACTACTTTAATAACATTGCTAGAGTAGCACATAGATAAATTGTGATACAAAACACATTGCAATCATAAAGAGATATAAATAAGCACTTCACTATGCCATTCATAACAGTGAATAAGTATTCTGTGAAATATAGCCTAAGAGACCCACACGGTGCACACACTATCACCTTTACACACGTGGGACAAGGAGTCTCTGGAGATCACATAAGTAAAATTCACTTGACTAGCATAACGACATCTAGATTACAAGCATCATCATATGAATCTCAATCATGTAAGGCAGCTCATGAGATTATTGTATTGAAGTACATAGGAGAGAGATGAACCACATAGCTACCGGTACAGCCCCGAGCCTCGATGGAGAACTACTTCCTCCTCATGGGAGACAGCAGTGTTGATGGAGATGGCGGTGGTGTCGATGGAGGAGCCTTCTGGGGGCACTTCCCCGTCCCGGCGGCGTGCCGGAACAGAGACTCCTGTCCCCCAGATCTTGGCTTCGCGATGGCGGCGGCTCTGGAAGGTTTTCTCTGGTTTCGTCGAACGTATCAGGGTTTTCGCGACGGAGGCTTTAAATAGGCGGAAGGGCAAGGTCGGTGGACTTCTGGGGGGCCCACACTATAGGGGGGCGCGGGCCCCCCCTTGGCCGCGCCGGCCTAGGGTTTGGTGGCCCTGTGCCCCCTCTCTGGCGGTTCTCGTGTGTTCTGGATGCTTCCGGGCAAAATAGGAACCTGGGCGTTGATTTCGTCCGATTCCGAGAAGATTTCGTTACTAGGATTTCTGAAACCAAAAACAGCAGAAAACAGGAACTGGCACTTCGGCATCTTGTTAATAGGTTAGTTCCAGAAAATGCACGAATATGACATAAAGTGTGCATAAAACATGTAGATATCATCAATAATGTGGCATGGAACATAAGAAATTATCGATACGTCGGAGACGTATCAGGGTGCCAGAACGGAGTTTCTGGTCCCGAGACGGAGTTTCGCGATGGCGGCGGAGTTCTAGATGTCTTCTGGAAATATGGTCGAACCCCCTCGCGTTTTTAGGTTGAAAGCCTTAAGTAGTCCAGAGGGGAGCGTCGGGGGCTGGCCGAGGCGGCCCCACCATATGGCGGCGCGCCCCCCTCCTTGGCCGCGCCGGCCTATGGTGTGGGGGCCATGGGCCTCCCCCTGGCCTGCCCTTCTGGCTCCGTGAATCTTCTGGGAAAATAGGCCCTTCGCAATTATTTCCGGGGATTTTCCTGAAAGTTGAGTTTCTGCACAAAAATAAGACACCAGGGCAATTCTGCTGAAAACAGCGTTAGTCTGTGTTAGTTGTATCCAAAATACACAAATTAGAGGCAAAACAATAGCAAAAGTGTTCGGGAAAGTAGATACGTTTTGGACGTATCAACTCCCCCCAAGCTTAGCTTATTGCTTGTCCTCAAGCAATTCAGTTAACAACTGAGTGCGATAAAAGAACTTTCACGAACACATTTGTTCATATGATGTAAATATTCTCATGATATGGACGAGTACTTAGACAATTCATAATAAGATAAATGCAAATAAAGTCATCTAATAGTTATGTCAATCATGAAAAAGATACCAACAACCTAATAATAAACATCATGAATCATATCTATCAGCAGGATTGCAATGTTCATAAAAAGATATAATAAAGTGGTATCTCGCTTGCCTGTATTTGTACAGCAAAACATAAATGCCCAGGCACCTCTGAATTTCATGGAAAGACTAGAAGTAAAGATTATCAAAGATAAAAGCATCAAAGTTATACCACAGCTAATCATATTTTGGGACAAGCATATTACACTAAGAATGACAATTATGCTCTCAAGAAGGTGCTCAAAGAAAGGATGGTGACTCAACATAAAAGTAAAAGATTGACCCTTCGCAGAGGGAAGCAGGGATTAACATGTGCTAGAGCTTTTCATTTTTCTAAAGACAGAAGTAAAATTGTTTTGAGAGGTGTTTGTTGTTGTCAATGAATGATAGTTGGTACTCTAACTACCTCATCAACCAGAGTTTCAAGAGCGGCTCCCATGAAGGACGTTATCTCTACCAGCAAGGTAGATCATCCCACTTCTCTTTTGTTTACACATGTATTTTAGTTTCATTATGGATGACACTCCCCCCAACCTTTGCTTACACAAGCCATGGCTAACCGAATCCTCGGGTGCCTTCCAACATTCTCATACCATGGAGGAGTGTCTATTTGCAATTAAGTTGCTTACTGATAAATCAGGGCAAAACATGTGAAGAGAATTATTTATGAAGGTTGATTAATTGGGGCTGGGCACCCCGTTGCCAGCTCTTTTTGCAAAATTATTGGATAAGCGGATGTGCCACTAGTCCATTGGTGAAAGTCCGTCAGGAGTAAATGACAAGGTTGAAAGATAAAACACCACATACTTCCTCATGAGCTATAAAACATTGACACAAATTGAGAAGTACTTTGAAGGTTTTAAAGGTAGCACATGAAAATTTACTTGGAATGGTTTGAAATGCCATGCATAGGTATTTATGGTGGACAATTTGGAATAACTTGGTTTTCAGGGGTTTGGAAGCACGAGCAGCATTCCCGCTCAATACAAGTGAAGACTAGCAATAGACTGGGAAACGACAATCAAGAGAGCAATAACTGTCATAATCATGCTTGCGACAAAATAAAATTAACGGAGGCATAAGAGTGATACAAGAAATCTGAAGCAAAGTAAGTCATCGAGGCTTAATTGACTTTTTGTTTAGTCATATGCATGCGTGAGCATGTGCCAAGTCAATTCAAACGAGTTATTCAGAGGAGGATACCACAATGTCATACCTATCTATGAATAAAACAATGCAAGCAAATATTTATGACATACTACTCATATTAATAAATTGGAGCTAAACATGAGAGATCATGAACTACTAGACTTTCATTAAATGACATATACCTCACATGAACCAACTAAGAATGCTCACATGGATGAGTATATGTACAAAAATGAAAACAAATAGAGTTCATACCAGCCTCTCACCACAGTCGAGTTGTCGTAGATCGTCATTATTGCATTTCACTTGTGTAGCTTGAATAATATGAAATGAAAACCAAGCTCCAACCACCGGAGACCGCTGAACTCCATAGTGAACTTTACAAAACCAAAGAAGAACAACAAATATTTTTGGTGTTTTCGAATTGGAAACAAGAACAAAAGGAAACAAGCAAACAAAGCAAAATCTTTTTGGATTTTCTCATAGCAAACTAACAATAGCAAATAAGGCAAAATAGGAACAAGAAACCAAACAAACAAATAATGAAGAGAAACAACAGAATTTTTTTTTGGTCTTTTTTTTGTGTTTTAGAAAAGAAACAAGGCAAAAACAAGAGAATGAAAACTAAAAGAATCACAGAAAAGCAAAGTGGCAGAAATCTGCTAAAACTTGACAGCAGTACAGTAATCAATTTTTTCGAAAATCTTCTGCTATTCAACTCGAAAAGTGCTCAACTAATGAAAGTTAGATAATAACCTGGGGAACATGCACAAAAATTTGCAGCTCAAAATAACGTTCTGGCTACGCACAGGAATGTTTTAGTATCAGTCCAGAATCTGTTTTTAGACAGCACTTCCCCAAATATCATCTTCCTCATATTAGAGGCAACCATAAGAAGCGAAACAAGTATATACACATATCCGGCAATTGTAATATGCAATGAATGAGTGATGCTGGCATACCTCCCCCCAAGCTTAGGCTTTTGGCCTAAGTGGAGGTCAATCCCACGGTGCCCATGAAGTGGCGCCTCCGTAATATGATGAAGGAGGATCCTGTCCTTGGTACGAACTGGAGGACGCACCAGGATATGTGACATTGTACCCATCAGAGGCTCCGGCTTCCTCGGAGTCGTGCTGCTGGTGAAATCCACGTATCCTTAGCTGCTCAATCACCTCCTCCTTGGAGCGCGACCACGGTCTCCTGCGAACACTGAACAAATCGGTCTGCGGCAAGGGGATTTCCCTCTCATCCCCGTCAATAAACAACATTCTATAAACAATATTTTCTAAGTTGGAGTCAGTTGTGATAAATTAGTGACTCTTCATAGCAGCAATATCAAGCTTAATAGGAGCTAATTTCTCATCACTAGGTTCAACAGAAAGACCTAGATATGCAACAATACGCGAAGCAATAATCCCTCCATAAATAGGTCCCTTATTAGATAACGACGAGCAATGAGTTGTCTTCTGGAAATATGGTCGAACCCCCTCGCGTTTTTAGGTTGAAAGCCTTAAGTAGTCCAGAGGGGAGCGTCGGGGGCTAGCCGAGGCGGCCCCACCATATGGTGGCGTGCCCCCCTCCTTGGCCGCGCCGGCCTATGGTGTGGGGGCCGTGGGCCTCCCCCTGGCCTGCCCTTCTGGCTCCGTGAATCTTCTGGGAAAATAGGCCCTTCGAAATTATTTCCGGGGATTTTTCTGAAAGTTGAGTTTCTGCACAAAAATAAGACACCAGTGCAATTCTGCTGAAAACAGCGTTAGTCTCTGTTAGTTGTATCCAAAATACACAAATTAGAGGCAAAACAATAGCAAAAGTGTTCGGGAAAGTAGATACGTTTTGGACGTATCAGTATCTTCTTATCTTCCTTCATTGCTCCTTGTAGTCATAGCTCTGAACCCAGCTGAGGAGAACAAGCGTATCCATGAACGTGTGAATGCGTTGACTCAATTTGGAACTCTCGAAGAAGTTTTCTTGAAAAATCAGTCGAAAGCTTCCGTTGTCACAAAGTTTCAGGATCGAGTGCAACAAGTGCATCGATTTTTCACGAAATGCCATACTATCCTGAGAATAACGTGGAAGGTTATGTTCCCCTTAAATACGGTTCCTCCAACATTGCTCACCTTAATGTCTGAATTTGGTAATATCAGGAAGAACCGAAGGTTGGTCCGTTCTCAAGTGATTGCTGGGGCTCAATCTGCTTTTGCTCTCCTTTTGGCAAAACATCCAGCCATAGATCTGATAGCCGTCGCAAATGCCGAAGGTGATGTAGATCATCTTTTCGACAAAGCTTTTATCCCTTCTTGGATTGTGGCCGATAAGCTAGAGCATAATTCGAAGGTGGACGAAAAGATTCTAGAGAAGGAGTCCTGAAAAACCTTTATGTAAACACTCGTTGCAGCCGAATATTCAGATGCGCCTGACCCGATGGGAATTGTCTATATGTGTAACCTTTTTAACTGCTTGTAAATGCCGTTGGCAATTTTTGTTAAGTAGAGTAAATCTTAATTACCCATTGTACATCGGTATTATGATGTATATGTATGTTTATCGGCAGCAAATTGTTTGAGTGATCAGCTCGTGTTGCAGGTTTTGCTAAACCTGTTGTCTGTGCAACTTCTGCTTTCAACCGACGTATGACTTGACAGCATTTCCCGAATAAATCGGTGGAACTAGATCTGCCGATGACTCCGTCGCTCTTTAGTACTTCTGTAGTTTAAAGTCCCGGACATAGGTCGTTTTTTTAATGATCCTTGCTATCTGCGGCTCTCTTGTGTTTTCGAGGCGTCCGTAGAAAAGGATAAAAGCGAGATTCCCATCAATTTTGCATCGTAGCACTCGTAATTTCAGAGGCTTTTAGAGTGCAATCTTGGGCGTATTGTCAATTAAACCAATGTTCGTTGTAGTATACGAATATAGGTATTGATAATCTTGTTCGGGTGACCCGAATTACTGCAATACTTCAGAAAAAAGGAACTTGAGTCTTCATTAATAAAATAAGCAAGAACTAAGGGGCTAAAAGGGGACCTATTGAACAGAGAAAAAACTAAATATAACGACACCCATCCTTTTAAACGAGAGGAGGGTTCTTCTTATCTTTGATCTTATCCATCGTGCCAATGGCTTTGGAGGCATCACTGGCGTCATCAGGAGTGCTTGCGGTAAGTACTGTAGTTTTGCTTCCTTCAATAATGACCTTGCCACCAATTGCCAAAGGTTCTACTGTCGAAGCTTTCAGAGCGAGATCGTCCGATTTCTTCTTTAGCTTCTTGACGCGTTCGTCTTCCTTATCATCGAGTGCTGACGACTTGGAGGGATAGTCGATAAGTTCTTTTTTGAATCCAAACTTGGCAGCAATCTTCTGAAACTCGCGATCACAATTATCTTAGCGTGAAAAACTTCCATAGACTGTGATGTTTGTTCCGTTGTTCCCAGGCACCTTGAGCTTGAGGTATGCATAATGTGGCACAGCCATGAACTTGGCATAAGCTGATCTCCCGAGTATAGCGTGGTACTGTGATTCCCAGTTTACTACTTCAAACTCGATCTTTTCCTTCCTGAAGTTGTCGGGTTTCCCAAAGACAACGTTCAAGTACACTTTGCCAAGAGAGTACTCCGGTAAAGTGGGGAGAATCCCGTGGAAACAAGTATCTGTTTCTTCCAGCATCCTCATCGTAATTCCCATGTTTTTAATCGTGTCGAGGAATATCAGATTTAATCCACTTCCACCGTCCATGAAGACCTTGCTCATATTAAATCCTCCAATTTGCGCTTCGACTACTAAGGCTGCATTTCCTGGCTTTGGGATTGTCATCTGGTGGTCTGCTCTGCTGAACAGAACGCTCTGAGACGACCAGTCGATGTATTCAGGAATATTGGCCATGATACTTTCCGCTAGGTTGATTTCCTGGGTGAGCTTCTTCATCTCCCTTCTTGAAACACCAGTTCTATGGATCATGCTCATTTGCCCACGTGGTGGTGGAAAAGACTCGAGGCTGGACCTGCTGAACTTGGTGCTGAGGTGGTGGTGGCGGTGGTAGATTTGGCTGCTGCTGCTGGATAAGCTTCTGCATCTCGATGAACTGTCGACAATCCCTGAGAAAATGACTCGGCTTCTTCTTATCATCCTTAGGATCTAAATACGCGTGCAAGTAGCAAGGGGTGTTTATCTGTTCGACAAAGGGTAATTCAGGGGTCCTTGGAGGCCGTGGTTTGTAATTCCCACGGTTCCCAGAGTTACTTTCATTGCCGTCCTATCGATCGTCTCGCCTATCGTCATACCGATCGTCTCGGCGATCAGAATATCCTGCGGCTACCAAGTTACTGTCATCGTAACTTCGGTCTTTCCTCTTCTTGCGACGATCCCTTCGGCCACCCGAATCATGCCTCGGCTAATCATCGTCTTCATCGTCACTACGTGGTCGCGGCCTTCGTACGTTGTCCTTGCCATCAGCCCAACTGTTGACGATTTCCATTAACTTAGTTATGGTCTTCGGCTTCTTGCACTAGAGCTCCTCTATGTAGGTTTCGCGTCGAATACCATCACTGAAGGCATCGATTGCTCTGTCGACGGAAACGTCTTCGGCAGCGTTCAAGAGCTTGGTGAACCTCCCGATGTATGTGCGCATCGACTCCTTTGGTTTTTGCTGGAAGTGCCGCAATTCGTCGATTCCAACATGCCTTTTGTACGTCGCTTGGAAGTTTTTGACGAAAGCGTCTACCAAATCATCCCACGACTTAATGGACCCCTTCGGCAGGCCTCTCAACCAAGCTCGTGTCGAATCCTTGAGGTAGAGTTGCAAGCACTGCATTGCCGCTATTTGGTTTCCTTTGTGCAAGATCACAGTCTGCAAGTAATCATCTATCCAAGACCTCGGCGCTTGCTGTCCATCATACTTGGCGGCATCAGTGGGGGTAGGTTTGAACCTTTTGGGTGGCATAGTCTCGCGGATCTTGTAACTCAAACAATCAGCTCCCCTCATCTCGCCATCGTACTCCTGGCTTTCTTCGGATTCATCACTGTCGTACTCTTCCCTTGCGGCTCGCCGTCGCCTGGCTCTGTCGATTCTACTCTACGTGATTTCGTCTCAGGCATCCCTTGAACGGTGCTTCGAGCCGCTGGCTTGAAGCGCAAATTTATCTTTCTGCGGAACTAAACTGTTTCCCAAGATTGCGAGGCTTTCCAGGGCACCCCGATGGGCTTGAGCCATGGGACCTTCGGGTGCTGGTTGTTGGTTGATGAGGTATGCCGTAAGGTTGGCGGTTGCTGCCTCGACGGTCTTTGGCCTCAACATACCCGCAGTGTCCGTGGTCATAAAGAACTTGGTTAAGTTTGATGTTATTTCTCTGGCATCGTCTTCCGAAAGTCGGGACAGCCTTTATCGATGCTTTCCTCTACCTTGGCTGCTTCGAGATGAACTTCCCCGCGAGCCCCTCCGTCGTTCACTAGATTGATCTGCTGCTAGCAAACGCCGCTCGAGGGTGGCTTGCTCGTTCGACAGTCGCTGCCGATTCTTCTCCAAGATAGTACGATAGGCATTAAGGGTCCCAACCGAGGTTCCGGCGGGGAGTGGCGTGTTGTTGAATACAGCCGCCCGGGCTGCTACCCATTCTTCCTCCGCGATGGTTTAATCGCTGTCATTGTTACTAGCACTGTTTTCAAAGTTGCGTTGTCTGCCAGAGTGGGGGGTGCGATCTCCTTCTTCTCCTCTGTTCCCCACGTTTGTCGCGTTGGTGGCGTAGATTTGATAATGGGTTGTCTTCCAAGTGGTCATCCTAACGGCGCTGTCGATACTTTCCTCTCCCGATGAATATCTGGCGCTGCAGATGAATGGTATGTCGCTCGATCCCAATCCGTGTCTGGTGTCGCAGTTCAAGCAGTAGTACGAGGTCATATCCGATGACATGGAGTCATCGAGTCCGGTCGACATTGAAGATACCGACCGAGGAGTCGATGGTGGAGACGAACTCATCGAGTCTGTTAAGCCGGCTGAAAGATCAATTGATGACGACATGAACGATCCTTCAGCCGACGGGGACGGCTTCCTTGCTGATCTAGGGGCGAATGGCTCTAGCAACCGAAGGACTCCTTCTGCGTTGACGTTGCAGTGGACGCTTCCGAACGTCATGCCCAAATTTCCTTGCAGATCCGAAAAGGTCGAACGAGATGAATCAATGTGGGGGGTGAACTCGTAGGAGCCAAATCGAATCGGGCTCCCCGGGCTTGGTGATGCCGGCGGTGTCGATGATGCTGCTGATGACATGGCCGGATCTGCCGATGACGGATCTTGTGCCAACAGGTTTCCCACAGACGGCGCCAATTGTCGAGGGTACTCCTCGGCAATGCCCTCCGATTGGGGCTTAGGGTAGATGGAATCCTGTAGGCTGACAGGAGACATCGGTTATCAAACAAACGGGGAAAGCGATTTACCCAGGTTCGGGGCCCTCGATGAGGTAAAACCCTTACTTCCTACTTGTCTGATCTTGATTATGAAAATATCGGGTTACAATGGGGTGCCGAAGGTTTTGGCTATGATCTCGTCGAGAGGCTATGTTCTGCATGGACCTAGCTCTAGACTTATGATGGCTATGATTGCTAAGATTGCGTGTGTCCTCGGCAGCCCCTCTCCTGGCCCTTATATTGGGAGCCAGGTCTCGAGAGATCTGTCCGGGTACGACTAGGTTACAAAGAGTCCTAGTTCTAAACTTTCCTTATATTCTTCATCTCCTTGTCTTGCTCTTCAAGAATTCCTCTTCAGAACCGACCCAGTGGCCCACCTGGCTATCGAGTGTCTTCATGGGCCTCTGGTTGGGCCGTAAGGGATAGCGCGATAACAGTTACCCGAAGGGTAATGCCCACATCAGACACCATCCCGATCACCACTCAAGAATGGAACAAACCAGCAAATATGGAAGGAGTTACTTATGTCAACACGAGATCCAAAATTACGCTGTTTAGGAAGCTCCTGGTAAATTTCACCTTACCGGAGCCAACTCAGGATGAACGTGAGAATGACTGGCCAGACCCTGAGGATCCCAAGCTGAATATCAAACAACGAAGAGTCAAGAAGTGGGCTCTTTCGAAGATGGCAACACAGTTCAACAGCTACAAGAAAAAATTGGACACCTTGTTTTTCAAGCAAAAAAAGACTCCGGATTTCAAAGGGGAAGAAAATGTAGGATGACCTAATTTGTAAAGGGATCGAGCCAGAGGTATTGAAATGGAACCAACGAGCAAGGGATTAGTTTTATGCACATGGGGGCATGTCAGACTCACAAGGGAACTGTATATATGCACAAAGACATAAGGAAAACCCACTTCCCATCGAAGCCTTTAGAAATATTGCGAAGGAAGTTGCGGAGGGTAGGTTCCATCCCGATAGAGAGAAGGACGAGCTCGCACGCGCCCTTGGTAATCCTGAACACCCAGGACGAACACGAACCATACCAGGCTCCAAACCGTGGTATATTGGGTTTCCTGCAGAAACGAAGAAATATCCCGATAGAAGCCGTTAGAGGCAAAAGGATGTGGTTCAAGAACGCATTTCTAAGTTAGAAGAGCAAGTGAGGAAGACAATCTCAAGCTCCCAAATGGCCAGCCAACCTCAAGTTAATCTGCAGATAGAAGCTGCATTCGATGCTACCAGCCAGGGATCTCATCGGAAAAGCAGTGTGGCTTCCACGGAGTTGCCGGGTGATGATGCAGATTTGGATCCGACGATGGATCCTCGCTACCCTGTGGATCATATCACAGAGTCGACATCTTGTGAGTTACATGTCAAAGTGATGAATTTATCGCTCAAGGCGGTGGTCGGCTGTGTCTTACCCATTGTACCTGATCAAAGATAACAATGCGGACCGGTTCAACATGGCTACGCTGTTGCCGAGGTTGATCAAGTTATGGATGGGTATGCGCCGCTGAAGCTTGACTACCCTGCCGGTGGCGGCGATTTGCTAGAGCTGGGAGAAGCCAAGAACACTACACTTCTATGGTGAAAGGAATTCATTGTGATTCCAAACTGGACGGCACCAGCAAGGTCTCTGTCACCTGTCCCGTACTCTCCACCGAGCCAGCATTGTCCACCGCTGCAACCGTCTCTAGTGCGTCAGTCGTCTCCGTCGCCTCTCCCGTCTCCAGCGCGCTAGCCTTCTCTGCCGCCGCAGCCCACTAAGCCTCAGAGCAAAAAGCGGAGCGCTCCGGCAATGAGTCGTAACCGGTCACCCAAACTCCGACAAGAGCCCCTCCCAAGAGTACTTAAGGTTCCTCCCAAGAGACCTTACGACTATACAGAAGAGGAAAATGCGAAAATCGCAAAGGAACAGTACATGAAATCCAATTTTGGCAAGAAAAAGCCCCAGCCTGATCCTAAGCCGCCTATACCTAAGGAAAAACTGATGAAAACGTTGAAGAACCTTCATCAACCTGAGCCAAGTCTTTCATCAAACTATGACCGCTCTATTCGCATGTCAAATGAGGCAGCAAAGGAGTAGATGAGAAGAAGTAAGGTAAAAGGGAAACCAGTTCCCCAGCTTGGAGACCACAAAAACTCGTGCCCCCCGCTCCAAGTGTATCCCAGTGTCATAGAATGACTTGATCCAGAGCTGGTAGCACTATACAAAGAGGAGGCAGATGCGGCCAACATGAGTATTCCTGAGTACTTATGCCGCATCGAATTCATGCCCACGGCTGATGTCCAATTAGCATACAAGTACCAGTACGGGCAACCACTTGTCAGACCTGAGGAGTGCCATATCTATCAACACAACTGCGAAAACTGCATAAGTGGTACTTGGATGCACGTCGGGACAGTCAGAAATGTATCGTGCTGGCAATCAAAGATGAGCACTACGGGCGTGGAAATGACGTGATAAACATCGAATTTCCTGAATTATTTCAGTTATTCAATCAAGACGCCCTAGACAAATCTATGATGAGTGTCTATTATCTGTAAGTATTATTTATGTAATTAAGTATCTACCGCAGCTCGTCCATTGCATGCATATAACTATACTCACTATATTATGCAGAATGAAGATCCGCGAATGTCTACTTGGACAAATCTATGACATTGGGTTCGTTGACCCATATACCGTGCATGAGTATAGTGTCGTACGCTATCCCAAGGACACAGAGGATAACTTGGTATCGGCGTTAAGTAAAAACTCACACAAAAGTAAAATACTATTTTCTTACAACTTCTCGTGAGTGTTACTGTCTTGAACACATTAAATGTTTTTCTCTTTCTCCATGGTAAGTGTAATTGATGAGTTATGCATGTGTGCAGGTTTCACCCTGCTAGTCATTGAACCTGACGCCAGAGTAGTAGAAGTCATGGACTCGAAAAGTAAACCCCTTACGACGTGGGGGGACATGACTGATATCCTCCAGAGGTCTTGGAAACAGTTCACCAAGAAGGCTCCGGGTGTGTGGAAAAAAGAGCTTGAACTTAGACCTATATTGGTAACTACTACTAGCTAGGCATGCGCATCTCTTTGATTCTAGTTTCAATACCATTATTATCATCCTTGATTATTTTTTTGATAGAACTATGTTCTCGTAAAGTGCTTCAGACAAGTAGACGGGAATAATTTATGCGGATTCTATGTTTGCGAGTTCATTCGTCAGACGACTCAGCAGGTGGAATTTTTTTAAATCAACTTCAAGTACGTAAACAACATTTATAATTTTATTTTATCACCATCGATCAATTGTATTGTGCTTCATTCACATATATATACTGACCACCTTCTTGAAATTATTAGATCCAACGATTGCGGGACAGTCTTCTAGCAACCGAGCGTGTACGAGCAATTCAAGAAGATTTGGTGGGATTCTTACTTGACCAAGTCGTAGATCAAAACGGAGAATACCATGAGCGCCCAATCAATTTTGGAGGTTGCTGATCCATATAAATTATTTTGGATGTTGATGTAGACATATATGCATGAAGTGTGTCACGTCGATCGATATATTCACAACATTTTTTATATAATATAATGGTTTCCTATATGTGTGCATTATAACCTGTTTCAAATGGAGGCGTGGCGGCAGACTCTGCCGCGACAGCGTTCTGGTGAAATTCTCTACTGCGGCAGCAACTTTTAGCACCGGTTCGTGTTACAAAATGGTGCTAATGGTCCTCCGCCCAGGCGCTCACCTGCAGGCCATGTGGTGCCCCTTTGGCACCGGTTTCCAACTGAACCGGTGCTAAGGGGGGCCTTTAACACCGGATGGCTTGCACTGGTTGGTCAGCCGGTAAATATGGGCTTAACAAACGGTGCAAAAGCCATGTTTTCCACTAGTGAGAGAGGCATGAACCTGTGAAGGTGGGCTCATAATGCAAGAGCTAGCTGCTACATTACGTGCTCTTAGATATTTTGTGAAATCGTTTTACCTCTTCCTCCTCTCACGAGAGGCGGCGGCATCCAACTCCTTCCATCTCCACCTCGACCATCCAGGGTGTTGGCCTTGGTCCCCTCTATCTCCGCTTTCCGCTCCTACGGTGGCAGGAAGGAGGGGGCCTTGCTCGTCTGTTTTGGCATGGTAGTTAAGGTTAGGTTTTGTCTGTTGTCGTGTGCCGTTGGGGTGGTGGGAGCGACGTCTGGACGAATAAATCTACCTCCACTCTAAACACACACTAGCGAAGGCCTTCTTGGCGGTGCCTCCGAGTTGATGGCAACGTGTGCTGATCGGTCCTTCATATCGACAGCTTGGTCTTCTCGCCATTCTTCAGATCTGGTGAGATTAGTTTCTCGGTGTCTGGCTGGCATTTGTTATTATCCACAACGGCGTTGGCGGCTGGGGCGAGGTGGTGCTTCTGTAGTGAAGATGTTGGCTCAGAGGTGGTAGATATGTTGTTCTTCCCCGGTTTCGTTGATGAGAGGCGGCGGATCTTGGTCCAAGACATCATGGGGACGTATCCCGGTTGACGTGCCACATCAACATGTCCCTCCCTGCTTGCAGTAGGCATGTTCATTTACTCACGAACCCTCATTGGCGATGGTGATTTTATGGATCTTGCAATGGTGGATGCTCGGTTTCTCTTCCGTTGTCCGTCTCGGTGGCGCTAGAGTTGGGTTGTAGCTGCTGGCTACGATGGTTGTAGGAATCTCTAGGGATTGTTTTATATTTCTCGATCTTTTGTGATTTTATCAGCAAATTCAGGATAATCACTTTATCCTGGTTTGTCTTTTAGTTTCCACATGTGTTGCTTCATGTAACTTGATTCTCGATTAATGAAATATGAGGTTGCTCTAAAAAAGATAATTTATGAAAGTGTTAGTTGGACCATACAATAAAGTAGTGCTCCCTCCATCCAACAAAGGATGTCTCAACTTTATCTAAATTTGGATGTATGTGGACGCGATTTAGTGTATAGGTACATCCGAGTTTAAAAAAAGTTAAGACATCCTTTGTTACATGGGAAGTATCTCTTCATAGCTAAATATTAGGAAACCTTTAACTATAACCTAGGTGGGGTCACCGACACCTTATCTTCCTCCCCACTGCTTATTTCTTCTCCTTACATCGGAGCACATGTCTTCCTGGTCATCCCAACCATGCATGTCGCCACCTCGGCCATGCACCGCTGCAGCACCAGGCTCAAGCACCACTGCAACCCCAACCTCACGCACCTCCCTCATGAAGCTCAGCCAACTAGATCCCCGTGGATCACAACAAGAGCAACTAGCATGAATCCAGTCAGGGGGCTTCCTCGGCACTGATGCATCCCTCCCATTCGGTCGCGCTGATCTCCGGTGCCGCTGCCGACACCGGTTAGTGGATCAGGCACAAACGAGTGTGCTCGTGCGTGGTTGGATCCACATGGCCACCCGTGAAGGTGGAGGCGACCACCTGCTGGTGGTCGGCGTAGGGTCACAAGCATATGGCATTGCAGCTGCAAGCCACCCTATAAACGACGGAGATGTGGTGAGCTCGGAGTTGGATGTTGCAAATGCAGAGATGGCGATGCTGCAAGTGTTGTGCAGCCTTGCACCAACGGTGGTCGCGGCTGCTACCAGTGGGGATCGCATTTTTTCTGGACTTTGCTCGGCTGGTTGGGATTTTGCTACATACTCTTTTTTTACTACTCCCTCCGATCTGAAATAAATGTTGGATGGGACATTTTGCAAAAAGCAGCCTCATATTTATTTATCACTTAACCCGCAGTCCACCCATCCTAGTCTATCACCGTCCCAACCCAAAACCGCAAACGCACGGACTGGTTCCTCACGAGAAAAAAAAAGAAGCAAACAGTAGAAATCTACGTCGATCCTCCGCCTCCCTTGATCCCCCGTCTCGTACGCCGCCCCACCCAATTCGATTCCGATCTCGCCGGCGCTGCGCCACCTGTACTTCCTCCCTCCGCTCCCAGTTCGAAGGCCTCTGCTCTCTCTCTCTCTCTCTCTCTCGTCAGATCGATGCCGGTGGCCCATCCTCGCCGACGAGAGGGCGCCTCCGCCAGAAGACATGCCGGCGCGGTGTGCTTCCTCGCAGGCGCGTGGCGCTCCGCCAAGTTCGCCGGCCAACGTCCCGCGCGCGGCCGAGGTGGTCTGGTGTCCAGATGCCCGCACGCCGGCGACGGTCAACCAACTACCTGGATACGAGGATCCACATATTTTCTGATTTCAGATGGGTTTGTTTGTAAAAGTGCATGTGTATAACCGTCCGCCACTTATTTCGGATCGGAGGGAGTACATTTTTGTTGTTTAAAATGTTGCAATGTTTTTTTTTTTGACGTTTTGAACTCATCGGGGAAAATATGTTGGAAGGATGTGTCTTCGACGAGGTCCATGTCTGACGGGTCTTTTTGTTTTGTTTTTGGTCGAACTATTTTTTTCTCCATAAAAGCAAAAGTAGGAAGTTTCTATCCCACGTAGAAGCATTCTCAAGATTTTGGCAGGGTTAGGTTTTTTTTTTTGAGAATCTATTAAGCAGGATTAGGTGGGAATGGGAATACAATAGTTCCATTGGGCCGACGCCTCCATCCCCTGATGGCCCGGTGAGCCTCGTTAGTAGCCTTCCTTTTGGGCAAATCCTATACACCGACCTGGTCGGTACCTACCAGGCACCGCACATCCTGGTCGGGTATTGGGCCTGGCCCATTTTCACCTTTTTTTCTTTTTTCTGTTTCTGTTTCTATTTTTTTCTTTTTTTCGGTTTTCTATTTTGTCTCCTTTTCTTTTCTGTTTATTTTTCTTTTTGTTCAAAATCGAAAAAGTTCGAATTTGAAAAGTTTAAAATTGAAAATAGTTCAAATTTGAAAAACGTTCAAATTTGAAAAGTGTTCAAAATGAAATATGTTCAAAGCTAAAAATTTGTTCGTATCCGAAAAATGTTCATGATCGAAAAATGTTCAAATTTGAAATATGTACATTTTCAAAAAATGTTCGAATTAAAAAAAATTCAATCTAAAAAATGTTCAAATTTTTAAAAATGTTCAATCTAAAAAAATCAAATTTGGAAAAACAATATTCTAAAGAAATATTTTTCGAAAAATAATTAAAAAAGACAACAAATTTAAGCTTCCAGATTTTTAAAAACGTATTAAAAATTATTTTTTAAAAAAAGGAAAATATGTATATAGTAAAGAAAAAAAAATAAGGATAAGAAAAATAAAAACAACCTTACCTGATGGGCCGGGTAGGGGGGTGTGCGGCACCGCGTCCGCACCGACCAGGTCGGTGTATAGGAGGTCCCCTCCCTTTTTAGCACTTGAGCTTAATTGGATGTGGCAGACCACAGCGGCCACCATCTGCTACTAGGGGTGTGTTTGGTAGACTGGGTCAACTGAGAATTGTAATCTCCCCTCGTACAAGCTGACCCTATCTTAGTTGAGCTCAGATTTTGTAGTGTGTTTGGTGGATCGGGCCGACAGAGATATGCTGAGGCCAGATGTTGTTTGGTCGGTTGGATGGAGTGAGAATAGCTGAGGAGGTCTAACATTTACACAAAGACCCCTTCATACAAAAACAAGACGCGATCAGGACCCTCCATACGAAATAAAAAAGTGATATAGTCCCTGTAAACAAGGAAAAAAAGCAATCGGGTCCCTAGAGCTCCGGTGAGGAGCGAGGCAGCTCCGGTGCGGAAAGCTCCGGCGATGGGCGCTTCGTCCCCGTACGCGTCCAGGTGGCCCTCCCCGTGCGCGTCCAGGCGGCCGTCCCCGAGCGCATCCAGCAGCGCTCGTCCCCGTGCGCGTGCAGGCGCTTGTCCTGCTGGCGCGCCCAGGCGGCGCTCGTCCCCGTGGCGCGTCCAGGAGGAGGAGGTCGCCGACGCGTCCAGGCGTGGAGGAGGAGGACGCCGCCGGCGCATCCAAGCATCGAGGCGGAGGACCCGTCGCTGGTCCAGCTTGGAGGAGATTATTCTCCATGGTGCGTGCAGGCGGCGCTTCATCCCCGTGGCGCGTGCAGGCGGAGGAGGTCGCCGGCGCTTCCACGCATGGAGAAGAGGAAGTCGCCGGCGCGTCCAGGCGTGGAGGAGAGGAAGTCGCCGGTGCGTCCAGGCGTGGAGGAGAGGAAGTCGCCGTCTGCGGGAGGAGGTTGCGGTGAGAGCTGATTTCGGGGGAAATGAGGCTGGGGGCGTTTGACCCCTATTGGAATCGGGCCAGCTGCGGGGGTGCGGGGGTGTTTTTCCGGGCGAGCTCAGCCGCCTGCATGCGAAGCTCGATTTCAGCTTCTCTATCGGGCAGGGCTGAGAGGCCTTTTCGGGGCGAGGTGGGCACTGCCGAGACGAGAGAACCGAGCTAACAAACAGCTAAAATTCTAGAATTCTCGGTTGGGATGGGAATTGCTGGGTTGGCCCGGTCTACCAAACACACCCTAGATCTCTGCATTGAGTGTTCCCTTGACCACCTCCGGGCAGCTCCTATTGACTGACCTCGTCGGTATGAAGGGCTCACAACCCGGCGCACCCTTGGAGCCTTGGAGGTTAGTTGGGCGGCGGCCCAACAAAATCAGGTACTTTAACATTGTTCGTTTTAACTTTTTATTTCTTATATTTTTCTGTTGTTTCTTTTAGGGGGCTTTTTCATTTGTCAAAATCTATTTTTTTTCAAAATCAAATCGGAATATAACTTTTTTAAATCTGAATATTTTTTAAAAAAATATGAACAATTTTTAAAATTGAACATTTATTGAAATTAAACATTTTCCAAAAAAATGAACAATTTTTGAAAACCATCGAACATTTTTAAAATCTGAACAAATTTTGAAACTAAATATTTTTTAAAATAAACATTTTTCAATGTACGAACTATTTTAAAATTGAACATTTTTCGAAATTGAACATTTCTTGAAAACATTTTAAAAAAAGATCGACAAAAACCAATAGAAAACCGAATACCTAAAAGAAACCTAGAAAACCGGACAGAAAATTGAGAGAAAGCTGAGCGAAAAAATCTTACCACGATGTTGGGCCGGCCCATGATACATAGAGGGGTGTGCGGCACGGGGTAGTTGCCGACATGGTTGGTGTATAGGGATTGCCCTAGTTAAGTGCCAAGTGTGGCCTTGACAGACTCGAACTCGGTGGCCATTTTCTCCTTCGTGTTGTTGCCTATGAAAAAGATAGCGTCCTTGATCCGCGACGCAGTGTCATTGACACAGATCTTCACCTCATCCAGGATCTCCTTCTTGTATGCCATGAACTTTAACTTGACCTTCATGGTCTCCGCCTGAGAATTTCGTAGAGCGACATGGATTCCGCCGACAAGTTTTGCATGACCTTCGTTCACCGACGCACAGCAAAACATGTAGGGTGCATATGGGTGGGAAACTACAGATTAGTAATCGAGTGGACTCTAGGTACCAATTGTAAGGATCCTACTTCTGTTTCACACACACGCGCACACGCGCGCAAGCGCACACACAAGATCACAATAACTGATTCGGAATTAAATAATTTGGCCGGATTTTCCCCAACCACCCCGAGTCAGTCTACATGGCACTAACGCCCATATCTTCAGTTACTAGCCAAGTGATCCCCTTGTTTACGCCTCGCCTAAATAGCTCTCGATTTGTCACTCAAGTATTACAAGGTAATATTATGGCCCATTTTGAGCCTCCAATCCGTCTAGAAAGTCTTAGGCTTCAATTGGGCGTGGTTGCCGCTCTCATGTGCATCTTTTGTTTTGTCACTGTCATGTGGGGCACGAGCGCTAACATAGGCCACAACTCAAGTTAAATGAAACATGCACAACACAAATATTATTTCTGGATGATTCATCAATATTCATATCATCCATTATGCAAACCTTCTTTCCAAATGACTCATCAATATATTTTTTTTGAACTTTATGACTCATCAATATTCATATCATATATATGTTCCACATTTCTTTCGAGAATACATGTAGTAATCGTCAAATCCGTTTCTGCCAGCCACATGCCTGGAGGCTGAGACCTTCCTCTAGTTGGAACCCGGCGCTAAGAGGAACCATTGCTACCCATGCATGCTGGAGAGGACATCAAAAGAATGAGTAGGACCTTGCCACCCCACATTGGGACAATGTCATACCTCCTTCAATCCCCGTTGATTGGAAAGGAGGAAGCTAGACATATGGCCCCAACCAGATCCGTCTAACATAGATCAGCGGACCAAATCCAGGAAGAAACTATGTCGTCGTCCACCACACTAGCAAGCTTCTTCCGCATTCCCGACAATGGATTAGGCCGCCGCACTCACCTTGCAACCCAATGTCACTAGATCAACACATTGCAGGTGAACACTTGCCTCCAAGCCATCTCCTGCCTGCCCTGCCACTGTCGTTGGCAGTGGCGGAGCTAGCAGGGTGGAAGGGTGGGGGCGCCCCTCCCTAAGATTTTGCCAAGTTCATATGTCTTCTTTACAAAATAAAAAGGCAACCTAGGTAAGGTCTTCCCACTATAGCAAAATGGGATGGATTCGCCACTACGTGTAGACTTTGCTCATGGCGACAAGGGGCAATTTTGGATAATTCTGGTGGTGACTTTCATATTAAACTTCACATCCGGAATCAATCTGATAATTTCATTTGGAGTTTGGTTTCTGTCTATGGGGCTGCCTAGGATGTTGATAAGCCTGCTTTTCTTCGGGAATTAGTTAATTTAGCAAAGGACAATCCACACCCTATTATTATAGGCGGGGATTTTAACTTGCTAAGATACCCCCACGAGAAAAGTAGGGGCAGATTTGATACTCATTGGACTTTCTTATTCAACGTTGTTATTGACAGTCTGGATTTGAGAGAGGTATCAATGGGTGGGAGACAGTTCACTTGGGCAAACAGTCTCCCAAAGCCTACATACGAGAAATTGGATCGAGTATTGGTGGACTTAGATTGGGAATTGAAATTCCCCTTAGTCTCAGTACGAGTCCTCCCTCGGATTGAAGCTTTGTCGGATCATGCTCCAATTTTATTATCTACTAGAACACCACTACCCCAACGGATACGTCCGTTCAAACTTGAACTTGGATGGCTTAATCGGGATGGTTTCTCAGATATGGTTAAATTTATTGGGGACAAGTCGGCTGATGGGAACACCCCAATCCAAAGGTGGAATAACAAGCTACGCTCGATGCGTAGATACCTTGGAGGGTGGGCTCGGCAAATGGCGGGCCAGCTCAAACAAGAGAAACTCAGCCTATCATCAAATATTGATGACTTAGAGGCACTCGCTGAGGTACGACCGTTGACTAAGCAGGAAATTAATCTTAAAAGTCAATATAATGCTAAGTTAGCCAGTTTACTTCGTGAGGAGGAACTCAAATGGTACCAGAGGTCTAAAGCCCAGTTTCTGCTAGAGGGAGATTCGAATACGAGGTACTTTCATAGTGTCGCCAATGGTCGACATAGAAAGAAACTCATTCACTCTCTTAATCCGGACGAGGGTCTGATCGAAGGTCATGAGCAGCTAAAGTCCTATATTACATCATATTATAAAGGTCTTTTTGGCGCTCCGGAGGAATCAGATATATCCATGGATGAATCCAGGATTGATGATATCCCCCAAGTATCTCCACAAGAAAACGCTATCTCAAACTCCCCGTACTCCGAGGAGGAAATAAGAAAAGCGGTTTTTCAAATGGAGCATAATAAGGCGCCAAGACCGGATGGTTTTCCGGCTGAATTTTACAAAAACTTTTGGGATATTATCAAGTCTGACTTATTGGTTCTGTTTGCTGAACTCCGCGAGGGGCAGCTGGATTTGTTCCGTATTAATTTTGGTGAAATCATTCTTTTACCGAAAGTTATTAATGCGTAACGGATTCAACAATACAGACCAATATGTCTACTAAACGTTTATTTTAAAATATTCACAAAAGTTGCTACTGTTCGACTTAACTCAGTGGCAGATCAAGTGGTGTGCCCTTCTCAGACTGCGTTTATGCAAGGCAGACACATCCTAGATGGGGTGGTGACCTTGCATGAGACAATCCATGAGATGCATCGCAAAAAGTTGAATGGGGTAATACTCAAAAACGACTTTGAAAAAACCTATGATAAAGTCAAATGGTCTTTTCTTCAACAAACCCTCAGGATGAAAGGTTTTTCTGAGGATTGGCGCGCTCTTATAAATAACTTTGTTTTTTGAGGAAGTTTTGCCATTAAAGTCAATGACGACACCGGCACATATTTCCAGACCAGAAAAGGGTTGAGAAAGGGGATCCCCTATGTCCAATGTTATTCAACATTGTGGCGGAAATGCTTGCAATTATAATAGAGCGAGCTAAGATCGATGGCCAAATTGAAGGAGTGGTCCCCCATCTGGTTGATGGGGTCTTATCCATCCTTCAGTATGCCAATGATACAATTCTATTTATGGATCATGACTTGGAAAATGCACGAAATCTGAAATTAATTCTTTCAGCATTCGAGCAGTTGTTAGGTATAAAGATTAATTTCCATAAGAGTGAATTGTTTGTTTTGGTGATGCCAAAGATGATGCCAACCTATACGCTGAATTATTCGGCTGTGGGATCAGTTGTTTTCCAATCAGCTATCTGGGCATTCCGATTCACTATGGGAGGCTTACGCTAGTTGAATGGAAAATTGTTGAAGAAAGACTTCAAAAACATCTTACTAGATGGAAAGGAAAATTGATGTCCCTGTGTGGAAGATTAGTTCTCATAAACTCAGTACTTACAAATATGGTACTATATATGATTTCTTTCTTTCAGTTACTGAAAGGATTCTTACATAGATTGGACTATTTCCGATCAAAATTCTTTTGGCAAGGGGATAGTGAGAATAAAAAGTACCGATTAACTAAATGGAGTGTTGTTTTCCATCCAAAAGATCAAGGTGGACTTGGTGTCCATGATCTTGAATTTAAGAACAGGGCCTTCCTTGGTAAATGGCTGGACAGGTTGTTAACGGAGGATGGTGTGTGGCAACAACTGCTGCGGAAAAAGTATGTTGGCTCAAAGGCGATCTCTCAGGTTATTTGGAAACCAGGTGTTTCGCATTTTTGGGCTGGCGTCATGGCAACTAAAAAATTACTTTTTTCCCTTTTGGTTATTTCTCTATTAAGAATGGGGCGGAGATACGGTTCAGGGAGGATAAGTGGTTGGGAACAACCACTCTTCGCGAACAGTATCCAACTTTGTACAATATTGTTCGTCATAAAGGGGATACCTTGCAAAAGGTGTTGGAATCTTCCCCTCCCTCTATGACGTTCAGACGTGATCTCATCGGTCCCCGGCTAGTCGCTTGGAACGAACTGCTTCGGCTGTTGGATTCAATTCACTTGGTTCAGGGGCCGGATGAATTCCGTTGGAGTCTAACCAATAATGGTGCATTCTCGGTTAGCTCCATGTACAACGCTCTGCGTATCCCATCACAACCGGTCTTAAATAATAAATACATCTGGAAGATGAAGATACCTCTTAAATCAAAGGTCTTTGCATGGTATCTTCGTCGAGGTGTGATTCTTACTAAATATAACCTTGTAAAACGCAACTGACATGGTTGTAAAAATGTGTGTTTTGTCACGAAGATGAGACAATAAAACACCTTTTCTTCAGTTGCCGGGTTGCTAGATCTATATGGTCAATCATTCAGATAGGGTCTACCTTACATCCACCTCGTAGCATTGCAAACATCTATGGCAATTGGCTAAATGGGGTTGATCATAGGTACAAAACTATTATCAGAGTGGGAGCGATTGCGGTAGCATGGTCGCTTTGGCTATGTATAAATGACAAGGTTTTTAATGACAAAAATTCCTCTAACATGCAGGTTATTTACCGGTGTACAGATTTGCTCCGTTCATGGTTGCCACTTCAGCGTTTCGAAGATCGGTACCTCTTTATGGAAGTATCTACACGGTTGGAGAACACGGCTAGAGAGTTTATTTTCCAACATGGGTGGCTGCATAGTCGAAGGATTGAAGCCAATGGAGCTATATAGTAGTTGGCTTTTTTGCATCGTTCTTCCTATCTCCTTTGTTTGATACTGGACTACTAAACAGCTGTGTGCATCCTAGTTATGCAGAGGCTAGGTGTAATGCTTAAAACTTTTTTGAGTAATAAAACGCCCCTTATCGAAAAATGGCGAAAAGGGGCAGGGCGAAGGCATGTGGGCGGTGGCCACCGGCCTAGAGCCGCATGTGTCGCCTAGGGTTGGCGACACACGAATGGTGGCTCTCCCTTTTCTGCAGTTTCTCGCGCAGAAAAAGTTGTTCCCTCTCGTGGATTTCCTTGTTTGGGAATTCCCCATTTGTGCATCAGTGTCAAACTTTGCTGCCCTAAAAGGCTTAATTGAGTGAAACATGGAAATGCACTCGTCATAATGGTAGTCAGGCGGCTGGAAATTGACCACAAGAAACATGATTTCTTTCGCTGTTTTCCTTTAGTAGATGCATGACATTAAATCACTAATCACAGATTTCTGCCGTTGACCTCAATTTGTAAGCTATATGAGAGTTAAACACTGAAGATTTGTATGGTGCCCTGTACTCTTTGAAGACATGCGACACTAATGATGATCTGAGAAGGTTAACTCCAATATTTCTAGCACCTTAGGTAGGATCGCATCATCTACCGTTCGAAGTATTTATCTGGAGAATTAAGTTTACAAAGGGTAGATCGGTATGTACACAACCCAGACAGACACCCACCCACATGCACCTAAAGAGAGCTATCATTCAGCAAACTAAAGCGAATCTACTTACAAAGAGCCCATGAGACTCAAGAATGAGGCGTTCAGGACCTTGCAGTTCTAAACATTTTCATGTTTACTCCATGGCTACAATAACACACAATCGTGCCATTCTTTTTAACCTCCTCCCGGCGTACAAGGAGAAGATAGAACGGCGACAGAAAAAAGATTGATGAGGAAACGGAACATAATTCTCTCTTGGACACATCACAATCTTTTTTTCATGATCCAAGAACCTAGAGGGGCTCCATTGGAGAAATTGCTCTGCACATTCTAAGGATATGCAATTTTGGTCGAAATCGATATCAACTATCACCGGTCAAGTAGCTCGGTTTGATCCTTGATGACAAGGCGCTCCGACACCTCGGCGAGCGACTTGAGGTTGCATTTGATGAGGGCCTCAACGAAGTAGCACGTCTCGTCCTTGGTGTTGCCCTCAGGGACGTCCACTACGAAGGACTCGATCACCAGGGTTCCAGGCCGGCCCTCGATCACCTCAGGGTGCACCGTCAGAATGGATGAGTAGTTCTGCAAAATCACATGAGATTCAGTTAACTTCTACTTAGAAATCATGTACTCCCTCCGATTCATATTAATTAACTCCAATATGGGTGTATCTAGAACTAAAATGTGTCTAGATACATTCATATTAGAGTCAATTAATATGAACCGGAGGGAGTAAATGTGTTAAATTATCCAGAAACATTGCATGTGACCAAAGCCACTTGTGGCTGAGGAAAACAAGTGGATGGACCACCACAAATGAGTGATAGATCTTGATGCAACTAATTTGGCATGTAAGGTCAAAGGATGGAAACCAGGACCATACTGTAGTATTATTGCCAAAATAGTTAAGAACATACAAAAATCATATAGCAACAACCGATTCGTGTTTTCTGCTAATTAGACGACAGGAATGCGTGGAAGTTGTCTCCTGAAAATCCCGTGGGAAGAGACAACAGGATGGATTCAGGACGAGAGCAAAAACATCTCAAATGAGAGGTTGCATTGTGTTGGCGCATCTGTGTGTATTAACGCGAGGATTAGTGATAATTGTGCATGCACAAATTCCTGTCTACTGTAATATAGCAGGACAGAACAGATACGATATGCACCTACAGTCTATTGTTTCCACTGTTAGTCTTTTTACGGGTGCAGGAACAATGTATCCAAGAGGGAAACATTATTTTTTAACTTTTGGAAAGAAGGAATATGTCTATATTCTACTCGATGGAATCAGTCCGTCATGTGCACTCAGTTCAGACATGCAATGAACTAGAATTAGAAAGGGATTCACCTACCCACTACCATGTTTATCTTGGGTTATATTATTGCGATCATCTCATTAGATGACAGCTCACCCTGTAGCACACCCGTTTGAGATAAGCTCTCAGTGATGAATGGCTAGAATGCAATTCTATTAAAAAATGAAGTAGCTTCAGGGATAAGATATGTTCTCCTAATAGAGAAATTAATAGTCTCTCTGCATCAAGCAAAATTGCACAATCAAGTTTACTACAAATCGGTGTAAACCATGCATATTAAGTTATAAAGTTGACGATAAAGACTTTTGAGAGGCATAATACATCTGGTCTCTTCGCCACAAGGATTATATACGCAGTTCATGCTGATGGGGAAATTCAACAGTCAATTCTGAAGATTCACATGTTTGCTCCACACAACCAAGCATCATCCAAAGAATAATAATTTGAATGTGTGATTAGTAGCTGATCAGGATGGATACATACCTTGAGCCTATGGTCTCCTCCGACAAACTTTACACTGAGTATGTGCTCATTGTCATCTAACAGCTCCAGCCTCTCGGTGCTTCTGGTGGCAGGAAGGCCGGACTTAACATTCACCTCCCTCACACTCCCAATTTCAATGTTTCCCTTCATTTCGCAACGACTTACGAAGGGCTTGAAAAGCTGTGGCTGATCAAACCGCCTAACCAGAGACCAAACCTGCCAGTGAAAGCCCACATAGAAAATTACTTCATCAGCGACCAATTGACCATACACATAAAGTATACTTTAGAGAAGCAGAATTTGTCGCACATAAGTCGTTCATATAAAGTTTTCTGCGTAAGGACCCTAACTGTAGTGGATAACTCAGACTGTCCTATCAATAAACAGTACTAGAAAAAACAAGAAATTGTCAGAAGCAAACAGAAAAGAGGGTGCAATGTCATGAACAAGACAGCTCCTTTGATTGGAGACACACAATTCAAGATGGGAGGCAAGAGCCTAGAGAGTGCGATGCACGACATGGACATGCTTAAAACTTAGTAGAATTAACGAGGCATCCTGGAAGCATATGCCGATCACTAATGATTGCCTATGTTGCTTCAGCTATTTTATCAGCTCTACGCATCACAGGCATCGCATAATTCATGCGTATAAAAAAATATCACGAGATTGCATCCGGTCTCCTGACAAGTAGTAGTAAATACATATCCAAAAGAGTGGAGTCCAAGTGAAGCATATCTCCACCAGCCCTACCGATTACTTTGCAGAATAAAGGCGGAGCCTTTGGAGGCTTAATTAACAGAGTACACAGGCCGGTGCAGAACAGGACCTTGAAATCCAATAATAATGTCGAGAAAGTACATTTAGCCGGGATCTCGAGGTGGGCGAAGCATCTCTCCACGTGAGATCAATGAGGGTACTACGAAAAGGCGAATTAAAAATCCGCGTAGTTTTGTGTGTGGCTATCATTGCGATCAATCATCGGGTGGTCTCCTGTTCTTGTTGCTGTACAGCGAGCGATGTAGGCAGGCCAATTTGGAAACAGCTCAACAAAATAGCAGGTACTACCTGTTGTTGCTGTTGTTGTGAGAAAACAGAAATCCTTCCACGATGCTGAATTGTTTCTATCAACTAATTTAGTAATTTACACGACCAATTGGTCTCTCTCCCGATACAAACGAAAACAGAGCTGGTTCAAGGTAGACTCCAATCAAGCTTCGATATGCCCAATTGCAGAGTCGGTCCAAGCAAGTAATGATTGTTCCCAACTTTTCTAATCACTATCAGCGCTCGAGAGGACAACCAAATTAAGAAACAGCTAGCAGCGCAAGAAACGCCTTGGCCTGCTCTCCCAAGAAACAGGGGGACGCCAACGGCAAGAGAGGAGATCAGCGAGGGGGTCGAGGAGGATGGGAGAGGCGACTGCTTACGAGGTGGACGGGGGCCTTGATGTGCTTGGCGACGGCGGATGAGCACTGGTGGTCGCAGGGCTCGTGCCGGTGGAACCTCCGGACGTACTCCGATTCCATGGCCCGCAGGTCGCACCGCTCGTCCGCAAGCCGCCACCGCCGCGCCGCCTCCACTCCTCCTCCGACTCCGACTCCCACGGCTCCGTCCATCTCAACCATCGCCACCACAGGCCGGCCGACGACGCCCGACTCAAGCAGCGGTCGATCAGAAAACCCAGCTATGCTCCCGACCTCCGCAGGCACGGCCTGGGAATAAGAGAGAGTCTCCTGATCGATCTCCCCGACCTTCACCGCGCGAAGACGACGCGGTAAAAGCAGAGGAGGAGGAGGAGCGGAGTGGGGTTTTGCTTTGCTTGTTTTGTTAATGTCTCGTGTTGGGCGAGAGGGAGAGGAGACGACGACCCGTCGATGGCACTCACGCCGCAGGCTCAGGTGTGGCTGTTATGCGATTGGGCACTTGCGGAGAGGCCCTTCTACGTTGTGTGATTTCTGTATAGGCCCCTAGAATGATGATGGCCCCTAGAATGATGATTTCCCTTTCCATGGTAGCTTCTCAGGGTTAGTTTGTGAACTGATGGATGGACCCATCACCCATGACATGAGAGGATATCTTTCCTTTTGTCTGTTTTGCTTTGGAAGTTGAAAGCATATAAAGACTGTTCTTTTCTATCCGAAATATGGCCAATGTCTTCTTGAAAAAAAGTAGGGAAAAAGAAACATGATGTTAGGCTAGCCTAACATCTATATACATGGTACTAGTTCATCGTCCAAACATCAGACATGCGTTATCTAAGATTTTGTAGATCAGTTATCATCTTATTTTTAGTCGGACATAATCTTACAACTTACTTAGTTATTCCAGTTATGAAATATATTACAAAGTCAAAACTCTTGCCAAAGTTTTTTTTCCCATGACTTTACCAGTTTACATGAACCGGATGATTAAGGTGCTATGGGAAATATTGCAAACAATTTGCGGAATATAAATTTTATCGTCCCGTGATGAAGTCACATACAATTTTTATATCAATAGTTTCAAGTAGAACAAAAGGGCATGGGAAGAGGTATGTGAGCTAACAAAAACATCGCAGCTCGCTTGGATTGCTTTTTATTATCCAGAGACACGGGTGAGATACACATACAAGTTATGAGTGTGATATTTATATTATCTTGATGTAAGACTGAAAAGTGTTGCATGTCAAAAACATCATTTGCAAGTATTATCTGATTTTACAAGTAAGTAAGTTTTTGCTTTAAGAGCAGATTTGTTTCTTTCATGAAGATCGGCAATTGATGGATAGCCCATGATATCACGGGATGATTTTTTATTTTTATTTATTTTCTTTGGCCTTTTCTAGTTACTTTACATGTATTATTTCGTTTTATTGTTGCATGAACTTTAGGCAATAGTTTTAGGTGAAACACTAAGAGGGAGAATGATTCGCCCAAAACTTTTAAACTTATTTTTTTTATCAGAAATATCATGTAATACATACATGAGATGTGTAGTTTTTTTGAAAGAAAAGTTATCAAGGGGCACCATATGTATTGACCAATTTTGACTCATTTTGTATTTACTTAGGTTCTAAAGTCTGCTTTTTTCACTTTATAGCCTTGCTTGTGGCCGATACAATCCTATAGTAATTACTTCATATAAGGACACTACATTATATAGAATGAAACATCAAAAATCAACGGGATGAAATTATTTAAATAACATAATGTTGTTAAAATTATAGTTTGAATGGATAACTTATGTCTCTAACCATGTGGAAATAAGTAACGCACATGGTTAGTCATCTCTATTGGTTTACTAACTTGTATCCCATTTTCTATGTTTTTTTTATTTCGGAATCTAGGTGAATTCTAAACTTAACAATGAATGGGTTGCTTCTGCACGCAAGAAATATCATGACCTTAGGAGGGGTAACATGCAACAATTGGAATCATATCTATGGTTTGAGAAAATAAATAAAAAACAATTTGGGTGGTGGTCCCATTACGATTGACTTTTATAGTACATGTAGAACCATGTTTTTGAGAATACACCACGGGAAGGTGAATACATGTACAATCATTGTCCTGACGCTTGTATTGCCATTATGCTCTAACATTTTTTGGGTTCTAGTTACTCCCGGCCGGTACTGCATAACCCTCGCGCCGACATGTAAGTCTGATTGGCATGTATGAATTAACGGTGGGAAACAAATGTGGTAGATCTAGACTGAACGCAACAACTTATTTGATGGATTCAACACATCTAGACCTATTATTACGACGACGATTATTCTCAGTGGCGGAGCCACACTTAGGCTGGGTAGTCAAATGACTACACAGCTTTTCAACAACATAAGCTGAAAGTGTGCAAAAAAGTATTAAAAATTTATACAAATACATGTATTTAACAACATAACATTAAGCTGGCAACACAAGGTTATTTTCCTATCTCCGCCTCTGATTCTCTACTACTAGTATGTAATGGCACATTGAACGCTGGTTGAAACCCTCACAGGAACCGGCTCCATCGCTGAAATCATATCATGACATGGGAGGATAAACAGAGGTCGGCCAATTTAATTTGAGGTGACAAGTTAACTACTTCTTCTGATTCATAATATTTGTCAGGGTTTTAATATAAATTTAAACTGAATCCCCGACACTTACTACTCCCTCCGATTCAAGGAATAAGGCGCCCTCATTTTACGTGTTTTTTTGTTTGACCAAGAATTACTTCAAATGTATAAAACTTGTTTGTATGAAATTAGCATCATTAGAAATGCTTTTCAATATGAATTCAACGATACTAATTACATATAATATAATCAAGATTTTATTGCTTAATTTTTATGGTCAAAGTTCGTCTTAGAATACGCGTGCGCCATATTCCTTGGGATGGAGGTAGTATTAAGAGCATCTCCAGTCGCGTCCCCCAAACCGTCCCCCAAAGCGATTTGGGGCGCGCCGGACAAAAAAACGTTCCCAGCCGCTCGCCCCAAAGGCCTTTTTTGTCCGGCGCGGCCCGATACGGTGTCCGGCGTCCCGAGCCCGTCCCCGTCCCACAGGGGACGCACCGGGGACGCCGGACACAACGAAATGAGAGGCGAGGAGGCGCGGGGCCGACTCGTCAGCGGCTCGGACGCTCAACCGCCACATACGTAGCGACGGTGCAGTTGCCAGGAAGCGGAACCGTCGCATTGGCAACCGCGTCGACGACGCGCCAACCCCGCCGGAATGGAGCGCCGACTCCTCGGAAGAGCAACCGTTGCTCTCTTCGACTTCTGCGCCGCCGTTCATCCGCGCTCAATAAGACCCGTACGTACGCCACCATTCATCCAAGCCTCCATCCGACACCTCCAGCGACGATGAGCTACATCTCCCAGCTCCCGTCTGACACCTCCAGCGAGGGAAAGCCTGCTGGCTGGCGCCATTGGTGGGAGAGAGCCAGGACGCCGAGCAGCGGCGACGATTCCCCGCCGCCAGTTGACAGCGAGGAGGAATGGCTGGGCTGGGAGGAGGACGCGGAGGAAGAAGAGAGCGAGGACGCGGCGGCGGCGGTGGCCCGTGCGAAGGCGAAGGCGGCCAAGGCCAAGGCGGCCAAGGCCAAGGCCGCCAAGGCCGCCAAGGCCGCCAAGGCCAAGGCCAAGGCCAAGGCAAAGGCAAAGGCAAAGGCGCAGCCGACGTTCACCGCCGACGACGAGGAGGACTCCGACGCGTCGGGCGCCGACACCGCCTCTTCGGAAGAGGTGGCGAGCAGGAAGCACCACCGCGATGACGACGACGAGGCGGGGCCATCAGCGAAGAAGAAGAAGTAGATAGTTTATATGTATTTAATTATATTTTTCCGAAGTTTTATATATAATTTGTTTATGTTCAACCGATTTGAATATTAGTAAATAGTTTTTTTCTAGCCAAAAAAAGTACTTTTAATGTTTGGGGGCGGCGTTTGGGGGACGCGGCTGGGGAGCGACGTCCCCCAAACGCGGCACGAACAAAACACGTCCCCAAAACGCTCGATCCGGCGCGGTTTGGGGGACGGTTTGGGGGACGCGACTGGAGATGCTCACCCTTCCTAAAAAGGTATATTACTTTCTGTGAACAAAGTTACTTGACGCAACATAAAGAGTATATTTAATTACTCCCTCCGGTTCAGTTTATAAGGCACGCACGTAGATTAAGAAAACTTTGACCATTAATTTAGTTAATAAAATATGAATTATATGTCAAAAAAATTATATCGTTAGAACCTTCTCTTGAATATGAATCCAACGGTATAACTTTTGTAGCATATATCTCATTTTTGTTGGCAAAATATATAGTCAAAGTTTTTCTTAAACGACGTACGCGTCTTATAAACTGAACCGGAGGGAGTACTTATATTGGACATAGTATTTGGCTACCCTAATTAATTAGGTTGAAGGTAGTAATAGAACAACAATAAAAAATTGATACAAAAGCGAAGAAGCTCATCCTGTCCCTATGAGTCCTGTGAAGCCGTTTTTCTAGGCCGCAACTTGCAACAGCACATATGCATGTCAGCATGTGAAGCTGCCCTCCCCGTCATGTTGTTTGGGCACAGGAGCATGTGCTGCTTGGCCAATTTCAGCAACAACCACGCCTTTATCTAATCTGCCCTGCCCGCTTCTTCATCGTGCAAGTATTCTTTGTGTGTGGACGTGGATGTCTGACGCAAATAATGCTTTGCTATCGGAATGGATATACGTAGCACTCAGGCCTCACGGGTTATGATGTTACTTTGACCAGCCGTGCTCGGCTTTCAGCCTCTATGACTGCATATAAGCTGAAGTTAGTAGTGGCTGGGTCATCTCTGGATTTATGGTTGTGCGTGTATAATGTGAGTGGTGAGAGAAGGAGGAGCCACTGGAACGGTGGGTGTAACATCCTATGTTTGAAAATTTGTATTTCGTGAGCTCGTCCAAGTTGTCAGATCAAAACATGAAGTTATCAACGTCCTCACCTTGAAGCAAGTGAACCTTTGAGTTCAATAAAAGGCACTCTTTACAGGAGATAAATCTGTGTCGTCATCTTTCTATACTGTATCATTATTTACATGTCATTAGATTCGCTCACTGCATTTGGTTTATCCGAGCCATTATTGGTCGCACCTAGCACCTAGCCGTTTTCTTGTTGAAAAGCATTGATCAAGAATTGTTCGGACCTTCTCCGCTGTGAAAATCTATAATCTTACTTTGTGGTTTGATCGTGGTCCCTGTGCACTTCTGGAGGCGTCGCTTCAGGATAACTTTTTTTTGCAATATGTGTGTTACTTGGTGATGGTCGCCTTGGCGGGGCATCCTCGGTGTCTCCACTACCTTTTGACATTATATCCACTAGCAGAGAAGAGGTCTTTTGTCCAAAACCCTGGAAGCAATAGTAACGGTTTTAAAGCAAACCGGGACCAATGGTGGGCATTGGTCTCTGTTCGCTCCGTGTGGATCCCACCCATTGGTCCTGGTCCGTTTAGGGTCTTTGGTCCGGTTTGTAATACAAACTGGGACTAAAGAGGCTGCAGCAGGGTACGTCAGACCGTGTTAGGCCTCGGGCCCCTTTAGTCCCGCCTGTTTGGTCCCGATTTTTAAAACCGGGATTGATGGTCCAAATGAACCGGGACTGAAGCCCCGTTTTCCACTAGTGATCGTTGGTAAAGATGGGTATAATCAGTATCAACTCGATACTAATAACTACAAAGTAAATGGTAAGTTAAAATAAAACTTCACAAATAATCCATCTCAAAGCCCCTGTGGCTTTGATTGCGCCTAACTAGAACCCCTTTTTGTGTGGGTCGTTTTATTAAAACAAATCTAGCAAGTTTGTTCATAGTTCACATGTATATCGATCCCGTTCCTTCAGCGGGTGACAGTGTTAAGACTTATCTAAGACATGCTTATCTTTTTTCGATAAAGAGCATATATTAATATCGTGAAGATACTTATTATATCCAGCCTCTGCAACAACATCATGCCCTAATATCATAAAGGATGCACATAGCAAAAAAAAGAATTACAAAAAATAAAGGTCCCGCTACAGAGATCTATTACTTGAAACAGCAACACTAACACCACCAAAACAACACCAGAAACTCAGCTTCTCCATAAGCGGCGCCTCCAGGAAGGAAACAATGCACAAATATTGTCGTCGCCCGATCATAGATCTTAGGTTTTCACCCTGAAGAAAGTCAACTCTCTCAAAACAATGCCTTCTGAACATTGTCAGGCACAATCAATTAAGGCCAGACCATAGATTTCACCCTGAAAGATAAGACTCTGAACTTCTCCTGTGCAGTCACCCCCACATACCAGACGTTGTTACATGTCACGAATCGCCAAGCCAATTCCACCTCAGCACCAAGATCCGACCATCATAGCTATTCAACCGATCTCGGCTTAATGACCTTCTCCGCTAGCACCATGGAAAGAAAACGAGCTCCATGATATTAACAGCCAGCAGAGCTTCGAAGCGCCCCCTCTGAAACCAAACGGCCAGATAAAAAACATGGATGCGCACGACCGAAACCACCCAATCCAGCAATCTTCAGGCATTATTCGCACAATGAATTTCACCGATAGGGCCTTCCAGAACACGACAATCCACCCAGAGTGGTTGGAACAAGCATTCAACAGATCTTCAAACTTGGTCTGAGAAGAATCCTAGAACCGCCACCTTTATTCTTCGACGCGGACGAACATGCCCCCACGCCACCATCCGCCGCCCGACGACGACGAAGGATGTATGCCTCGCTAAGCCGACGCCGCCAAGCCCATGGCAACTGCAGAGAAGAAGACTTAGCAGCAGTTGCGAACCCCGGCCAGGAACTCGGCTGCGCTGCATGGTCCGAAGCAGAACAGCCAGGCCCTCTAGGCCCAGATCGGGCCCACGCCGCCGCCACCCAACCGCTGGCGTCCCGCATCCCGTCGCCTTGCTGCCTTCTCCGCCGCGCCAAGCTCGCCCGCTGTCGCATCTCCCCGCTCAGATGTGCCACCGGACGTGCCGCCTCCACTGCTCTCCACCGTTTGGCGGGTTGGGCGCTGCCACCACCGCCAGCGCCAGCGAAGGACATGCCTATCTACATGGCCAAAAATAAAAGTTTCACTCAAAATCACACGACGTCTGCATCGAGCGAAGCGACAACAGAAAATAACATAAGATTACAAAATCAGCCAAAACTATCAACATGCGTAACCAAGACAGCCAAGCAAAAAAAAAACGCATCGTTGATTAATCAAATAACTGCTACACTTCACCTAATGCTTGACAAACGGGTAGGCACTACTTTTGCATGTCGACGCGAGGTGAAGCATGAGGGCCTTCAAGACATCATTCTTGAATATACTCTACTCAAGTAGTATGATGCATTATCATTTGCAATAATGAAATCGATTGTTCTTTTAGGTATCGTGAGAACATTACCCGTCACAGATCAGATGAATGCCTGCATACAAGCAAGACCATGATTTGGCGAAAGAGAAAACCAACCTCGTTCCTAATTGATAAATATGTGTGTCTATGCAGATTTTTTCGATAAAGGAAATATATTAATATCAAAAGATATCAATTTCACCCAGCCTCTGCAACAACGCCCCACCCTAGTGGCAGAACGGATGCACACGGCCAAAAAAGAGTAAAGAAAACTAAGAAATAAAAATCCCACTACAACATTCCAGACCTAGCAACAGCAATACAACCACCACTGTGACAACACCTGAAATACAGACTCTCCAAAAATGACACCTCCAAGAAGGAAACAGTGCACCAGCACTGTCGTCGCCCAGCCAAAAGGTATTAGGTTTTCATCCTGAACATAGTCCCCACTCTCAAAACAATGCATCCAACAAGGTCATTGTCAGATACAACCAGTTAAGGCCAGACATTGGGTTTTCACCCTGAAAGGTAAGACTCCGAACTTCACCTGTGTTGTCGCCACCACTTACATACCACTGATGCGAAGTCCGTAACACCAAGCAAGCCCCTCAACAGTGCAAAGACTTGAACCTCCATTAGCTAATCCTCCGATCCAGCCTTCATGATATTCTCTTCTTCTGACTTCACCATGGATCAGCTCTCACTTAGTGTCAACACAGAAAAGAGCTTTAGCCTAAGAGCCCTGCTTCACTGCTCCTCCCTAACCGAAGTTGAGGGATCTTTTGTAAAGCAGTGCTTTAGCCTAAGAGCCCTGCTTCAGTGCTCCTCCCTAACCGAAGTTGAGGGATTATATTCGGGCTTTTCCCTTATCTTAGGCCTGCTGAAACCCATATGCAGCTCATGTATACCCGTCTGTACACATACGGTATCTATATGAAGCTTCCTAACCATCCCAGCTACCGAACTACCGCCCCACATCGTACTTGCGTGGTCATCAAACCTGTTGGCGGTGTACACATCCGCTGGGATCCGATAACAGCACCGCTGGACGACGGAATTGCTACGCTGGCAGGGATTCTGCTAAATAAGGGTGTTACGCACACCGGTCGTCTCCGCCATCGCCGGTGATACCGTGGCCGCTCCAGATCTGCCAGTTCATCAACAAAAATTACTCGTACAAGACAACTCGAGCCATACGGGCCACTACAGGGGCTGCACGCATATGTCAGATGTTTTAATTTTGCGATCATAACCTCGCTTACGAAGGGGTATAGGAAGATCTCCACCATCCTTGTTTTTATCAAGGCTAAAGTTTTGCCAAGGGTGGAGCACCGGTGCAGAAGTATTGGGCCTGTTTGGATGGTGCCCGCGTCAACCTTACCAAAATTGGGGCGCGCCAATTATTTGGCGAAGCTTTTTTCTGTCGTTGTTTCGCCCAGGAGCTGGCTGAAAAATGAACGCACGAACCAAAATTTTGGCAGGGATCTAAGAAGTTGGCGTCAATCCAAACGAGCGCCCATGCCCGCAGTGAACGCCAAAATTTTGGCTTGGCAGTGGCCGGCTACGATCCAAACAGACCCTTAGCCTAATCCATAGAAGTCGTACTTTCTATGCCACGTTACTATTACCCTCGTTTAAAAATATAAGCCTTTTAGAAAGCTATAATTTAGCTCTCTAAAAAAGTATTACCACCGTTTCAAAATATAAGCCTTTTAGAAAGCTAGTTTAACTTTCTAAAAAGGCTTATATTTCAGAACGGGGTAGTATTTACTACCCTATGTTAGCGTATTGTCAAGTGTGAAAACGAGTTCTAGGATCTCAGGGACTCTTGTTCGGAATATCTGGACCGTTTATGTGTCTATTTATTGTGATCCATGCCGTTCCAGAACCAGCATGAAGAATGATCGAGGTGAAGAGCTTGAGGTCTCTCTCGATCTCCTCTGGTCATAGGATTCATATGCATATTATACATGAAATCTCTAACAAATAAATTATTAAGTTGTCGATCCCAGCGTAGAGTGGCTGAGATCAAATAGTGTTCCGATGCCAACTGGCTAGGTATATCTAGAAACAACGTCTAGCAGTCAAATAAGCGAGCCTTAAAAACTGAAGAAACCAATTATTGGTCATACCTCTCCCCCTCTCTGAATGGCTCGGCGTCGGGCCCTATGAAGGCGTCGTAGGTGATGCTCCTTGGAGGTGAGTGTGGTAAGGTAAGCAGCGACATTGATCGTGCACATTTTAACCTGTTGTTGTGAATCATATAGATGGATAAGGTGAAACCCGTGAAAGTCAACTAGGATTATGTTGCTCGCCAGTGTTTTTCTTGATGTGTGTATCGATGAAGTATAAGATAGTATTGCTGCGAGTTTAGTAGCTTGAGGAGTAATATCAACAAAACGGTGTAACATATTTATTGACACTCACTTTGTCCCGCAATATAGAGAAAATTACAAAAAACCACCACATATCAGGCAGACGTTTCAAAAAGCCACCACTATATGAATTTTTTTCAAAAAACCACCACTCTACAGGTAACACGTTACAAATAGCACTGATTCCACTTTGATGTTGTTTTAATCGCCAAACTGACATGTGGGTCCTGCTGTCAGGCTGAGGTGGCGGTCAATAATGATCAAGAGAGAAGATGGTTCTAGTTCTGGGTTTTTTTGTAAATTTCCATGGTCAACGTCTTCTTCCTGGGCCCTCTCTCTCAGCACATGCTTCTCACGCCGGCCGTTCTTGCCGGCGTTGTACGGCCGCCGGCCGCCAGCAGCTGCGCCGTGCAGAGCGCACGCCGCCGCTCCCCACTCTCTCGTGTGGCCTCTCGGAGCATGGCTGCCGCCACCTCGCCGTCCTCGTCCGCGTCTGCCGCCTGTGAGTTCCCTGCGCGTCGCCGGCGAGTTCCCCGCGTGCCGCTTGGCTGGTTCTCCGGCAAGAGCGGGCGCGGGCGAGGCGAGCGCCAGCAAGAGCGGGCGAGGGCTGGGAATGGTTCGGGTGGGGCGAGCGCGAGCCCCGGCCAGGAGCTGACCATGGTGCTCACGCGTAGCACCGCCGCCTGGTGCTTCTCCGGCCTCGCCGCAACCCGCCCCAGCTCGACGCGTGCGCCGTTGACCTTCCTAGTCATGACTCGTCTCGCTCCCAAGTCGCCGCTCTCTTCTTCCTCTGTTCGTCGAGAACACGAGCGGCATTCAGAGCGCGCCACCGTCGGCATCGTGCTCCTTCCCGTCTCTGTAGACCTCGCCGAGACAAACAACCATGTCATTTAGCTCCGCCCCGAACCAGAGGTCCTTCTTGGAAAAGGAATCGGCACGGGAAACTTTCTACCGCTGTCGCCGTGCTCGTCTTCCTCCGCTCCGGTAGGTTGCAATTGCGCCGCCACCGGTGAGGGCACGCTGATGCACCATCATGCGCAGATTGTGCGCGTGCCTGGTATAGATAGGTCGTTCTGAAGCCGTCGAGGCCGGGTCCAGGGCCGCCGCGCCGACGGCGTCGTCCAGCTCAAGCACGGGGACGGCGCTGTCTCGAGCCCCTTCTCAGACCGCCGGCGGAAGACCCCTCCTATCGCTCGCGTTGCTCGAGAGCTGCAGCAGTGCGGACGGCCGCCCACCGCTGCACGTACTCCTCTTTCTCGAGGACGCCGGGAAGGGTTCGTGGCTAGCACGAGACGGCCGCCGCCGCCGTTCACGCGCGGACGCGCATCCAAGCCAAGAGCCTCCTTCCAGCCAATTTGGTCAACGCAGCGTTCCAATTTTTTGTAAACTATTTTTTTTTAAAAAAAAGAGTAGCCCAGATGTCCCCAAGATTTTACAAAAAAAAACTCCAAGGTCTTTTCCGCAAAATGTGCATAGCACGTTAGCCTGACAGCGGGACCCACATGTCAGTTTGGCGATTAAAACATCATCAGAGTGAAATCAGTGTTATTTGTAACGTGTTAACTGTAGAGTGGTGGTTTTTTGAAACAATTTCGTATAGTGGTGGTTTTTTGAAACGTCTGCCCCATATGTGGTGGTTTTTTGTAATTTTCTCCGCAATATAAGACGTTTTGGCAGCGTCTTATTTTTTGGGACGGAGGGAGTACTACGTTATACATTGGCACCGTATTTTCAATGCAAGTTTTCTCTATAATATTTTAGATTCATTTCTGGCTCATTTTGCTTCCAGCCTGTTATATATAATTACATACTTTGCACGAAATACTTCAATTTCATTAGCTCAACCAAATAGAAAAAACATTCTCTACAAAAAAGTGACCCTTAGGACCAGCCATGGTCAACTATCAAGGAAAGAAAAGTACCCAACTTAACTTGGAGCCACATGACATACATGATACATCAGTGGCAGTGAAGCGAAGCAAAGCATTTTAGGCCAGAGAGCAATCTTAATGCATGTGCTCATGCGCGGAGGCAGTGTCTCTTTTGCTCAAACAACCTTATCCCTCGAGCGGGGACACTTTGGAGATATATGTATATCATCTCGAGTGACCCATACGGCCATACCGGATGCGTGATAATGTTCTGGATAAGATACAGGCTAGACGGTGCCGTTGTTGTCCAAGTACAGTGTCCTATGACGCCACCAGCCATGAATGCAAGCTAATCTCCTCCGAAAAGTAAAACCAACCATGCAGGATAGCGTATGAGAGCTAATCATGCTGCCACAGTGACGGCGATTTAGGTAGCAACATCCTTTCTTTCTAATCGATTTCACGAGAACTAAAGGTCTTATCTACTCCAAATTCGAATGCATCTATACACTAAAAGGTGTCTAGATATATTTGAACTAGCACTATGCCCGCGCGTTGCTGCGAAACTGAAAAACTACCACTTAATAACTTATTAAAAATAAAATATCAACAATACGTTCACATGGTTACTAAGACACTTCGGGCGTCCCATATTCAATTCAGGACAGCAACACCACAGTGGTGGTTTTCAGAAAAGAAAAACCAAGACCAAGTGGATTCACGATTCACATGTACCTTCTTATCCATGAGCTATGTATGTACAAACGGTGCATGTGGCAAACAGAGCTTGGCCTGCACAGTGGTTAGGATCAAATTGTGGTGCACTCCTGGTTCAAGTCCTAGACTTGGCATGGGTGTTTGCATTTACCTGGATTTATTCCAGGATTTAACCGGCGCTATGCTTTCAGTGGTAGGTGACGTGCCCGTCAACAGCGAGGCGCCAGTGGTGACTTCGTCAACCTCAAGATATGTCGGCTCAGTTCCTCGGAGGTGCTCATAGGGATAGGGTGTGCGTGCGTGCGTTCATAGGGGTGTTTGTACGTGCATGTTTGTGAGCGTCTGCGTTGTACTGTGTTCTCAAAAAAAAAACGGTGCATGTGATAATTACATGCACGGTCACCATCATCTTCATCCGGGAGCAACCTATGCCGTCTGGTTTGCGAATGCACTGAGCCCCTTGACATATAGTTCCAGGATCCAGCACCACAAACTTCAGTACCGTAGACTGTAGACTGGATGTAGCATTGCATACAAAGAGACTGTGATGTCCTGAGCATGTCAGATGAACCTTCCGGTTTATGTAAACATGTCAAATAAACGATGTGACCTTTTTTTAGACTAATGTGACCTTGTTACGATTGGTTGCTGGTTTTCTAGAATTGGAAGTAGGCGATTTTTTCTATATGGCTATGTTTTCATTTGGTCGATCGGGCCCATTTAGCAAGGAAAGGAAACCTCGAGGTAGAAAGATAGCCTGGCCCATCACGAAGGTTTGCCCAAACGATCCAATTAGCCGGCGGTGGAAACCGGAACGACATGTTTTATTAGTAGAGATAGATATAGATGTATTTGTCGATGCGAAAAAGTATGTTTTTAGGTGGCCAAAACTAAACTGGAAAAATAGCACATATGTAAATGAAAATCTAGAACCAAAAATAACCGTTTTTTTACAGTATTACATATCTACTATCGGGATATCCCCATTCTCACGGTGGTCGGTGGTAGGCATTCACGCACTCTACTGCCATGAACTGTCGTTCCCTTGCTAGCTTCCTCTCTCTCCCTGTTTTTGTTTATCAGAATTGAGGTCGACCCTTCAGGCAAATCTTTGATCGGGCGCAAATTCAGTCGATAGTAGCTGATGGGAGCACCGCTACTCGACCGTCTCAGCCCGGAGACTGAGATTATTTTGTTTTGTTGTTATTTGTGATGGATTCTAGAGCTGACGTGATTTAGTTATCTGTCCGACTGTCCGTGGCTTGTTTGATTCTGCAATTTACTTTTTTGGGCCAAACAATTCATGGTTAATCTCCATGCCACAGAGCAGCATCTACACTGGGTGGGGATAGGCTTGAATCGAACTTGGTTGTTCCACAATCCACAACTTGGCGGACGCGGACCTCCCCGCCATCCGTCCTGCGCGGGTCCTACATCGCTGCATCGGCATTGACGAGTGAGAAATGAGCATGGATGCGGTGTTCCGGTGGGAGTTGCAGTCTGCAGGGCCTGCACGTCGCGCGGCCAGGCGCCTTCTCGCTCCCGCAGGTCTTCATCCTCCACCCCCTCTGTCTACCTTCCCACCCGTGTTGGCCGCCTCCATCCCCTCCAATCGAGCTAGTCCCCAACTCTCTCTCATACCTCCCCTGCAGACGCTCGATGGCGCCGCGTGCGGCCTGGAGCTGAGCTGCGTCGACCAAGGTGGCTTTTCAATTTAATAGTAAAGATTTAGAAAAACTTTCGACATCCTTTTATGAACAGAGATAGTAGAATTTTTAGCGGCCCCACCCCCATATCTATGTAGAGGTTTGGACGAATAATCGTTACTCCAAGGAGTCCAAGCGCCTCAAACGAGTACATAAAACTTGGTACATCGGTTTTGGTCATGTCCTCACTCTCAGTTGGCGTGCTCTCTATTAGTTGATCAAGCACAATGTCAGTTTGAAGCTCCACCGAAGAGATTGAGCAACCACTCTGAAGTGAAGGGTTGAATCCTGGACTGGATTGGAAAGGCTAAGGGTGATAAGCATGGAAAAAAAATAGCGCGCTATTTCAACGCTTAATAAAGACGCTATAAAGATATCCTGGAGAGCCAACGCTACGCTTATTATGCGCGCTTATAGCGCTATTCACGCGTTAATAAAGACGCTACAAAGACGCTAATAGCGTATTTTTAGACCCACGCTATTTTGTTATAGCGTGCTATTTTTTTCCTTGGTGATAAGGTGTCATGGTTCCTAATGATGTTTTATAACCTCCGGCAACCAAGAAATGATGCGAGAGTCGCAGAAACATGTTGATCCGAAGACACTAGTGCCGCGAACGGCTGCAGCAGTGGAAGAATGGAGGAATCCAGAAGCTAACATCTCCCTCTACTTTACCGAAACCTACTGAGCACTGGCTCAAACCAGACGAGGGTTGGGTGAAGGTAAACGCAAATGAATTCAGAAGCCAACATCTCCCTCTACTTTATCGAGACCACCATGGTGTCATCATCGCTGGAGCAAGCCATTTTTCCCCTACCTTATTGATGCAGAATGTGCTGAATTTCTGGTGTGTCGTCAAGTCCTCCTACTTGCCAAGGATCAACAGTTTTAGAAGATGGTACGGTGCTGGAAACAAAATAGTACTGGTGTGGCGGCCAAGTTAAACAGGGATAAGCAGGACCGATCTATTCACGTTCTGTTGGTCGATCAGATCAAGTCCCTTCTTCAGGAATTTGGCGATACCTCTATGCAACGAACTGCTAATGGATCGGTGCATGTTTTAGCAAAGGAAGGCTACGAAGATAAATCTTGTAATCAGTGGTTAGGTGTTGCACCAGACTGTGCTAGGAACCAGCTTGTACTGGACTCCTTTATGAATTAATATGATCTCAGCGTTCATCTAAAAAAATTACGAGTACAATTTTGAGTTAGATATTCAGGTTAGAAGTCCACCGTGATGCCCCTGATTTTGGGGCAAATTGATGGATGCAAATGCAACATGGGATACGTCATACTAGTGTGTGCGTGGTTAGTTCGGCCCGGGTGGACTGAGCTAGGCCAGGTCAATTACTCGCACTCAATCATTGTGTAACCCTTGCTGATTAATAAAGTTTCTACTTTCCCTTCAGAAAAAATAAAGTTTGTAATTTACCATAAAAAAGAGTCTCTTGATTTTGTAAGTATATCCCATCTCGAGTTCACTCACAGTTAGCACGAAATCACTTACGATTGCATGCCACCGGATAACTTTGTTTTATTTTGTACAAGTACATATTTGTTGGCCTTGATTATGGACAATTTTTTGAAAACTAACTAGTGATTCAGCCGGTTACCGATCATTTCGATGCCCTTATAAATTGTCAAAGCCAAGAGAAAACTATTGTTTCCCCAAGTTTATTAGGTCATTAGATAGCAAGTTGAGTCCCCCAAGTTTGCGATCACCGGCCGTTTGGATGACAATTTCATGGTAGCCCTTGTTAGAGCATCTCCAGCAGTCTCCTCGGAAAGATCCTCAGGATGCCTTTTTTTCATCCGGATGGACGAAAATGGCTTAGTCGTGCCCCCGGCTCCTCGTTTTCCCTCGGATTAGGCCTTTCATCCGTCCGGCGAACCCAGGCCATCCCCGGGTCTCTGGGGAGCGCTTAGGGACTCCGGACGAGAGAAAAGCGCGGGAACCGTCTGGTGGCCCCGACCTGTCGGCGACAAAGGCCAGAGTTCTACGGCAATACCCTCGTCTTCCCGATATACGGCACACGTGCGTTTGGGGGAAAATTTGTAATTCTACGGCAATACCCTCGTCAAACACCCTCGTCAAACGAAAGTTTTGAACAAACATAGTGGTGTAACATAGATAAATTACATATAAAGCTCCGAATAAACATAAAGATTACATATAAAAACTTTAAAACAAACTTAAACTACTTCTTCTTCCTAGATGGCCCGCCTCATCGTCCTGGCGGCGACGCTTCCATTTCATCACCTCCTCCGAAGAGCTGGTGTCCTTCGATGTGTCGGAGAAAGTTGAGTCCTCCTCGTCATCGAAGGTGCTCGCCGGCTGCGCCTTCACCTTCGCCCGGGCCCCCGCGTCCTCAGCCTCCTCCTCCTCCTCCTCAGCCTCTTCCTCGGCCTGCTCCTCGGCCTCTTCGTCCTCCTCCTCCTCGTCATCACATTCCTCCTCGCTGGCCGGCGGCGGGGAATCGTCGCTGCTGGACGATGCAGCTCGATCCCACCAATGGCGCCATCCAGGCGACTTTCCCTCGCTGTCGGTGTCCGATGGCCAAGATAGATCGCTCATGATGAAAGAGGATGGTGAGGAGAGAAGAGATGAATGGCGTCAGCCGTCGGAAATCATATATGTCGGTCTATCGACGAAGAGAGCGGCGGTTGCTCTTCCGCGGAGTTCGTGCTCCATTACGGGGGCGGTTCTCGCGTCGAGGCCACTTTGACCATTCCCAACGAGGCGTTTGGACTCCCCAGACCACTTCGTGGACCATTACGGCGGTTCAATGTGTCGAGGCCACTCCGACGGTTCCCTTTCCCGACGACTGCACCATCGCTATGCACGCGGTGGGTGAGCGTCAGCAGGCGACCATGGGCTCACCACTGGGAAAATGGACCTCACCAGACCAAAAAATACATCCATCAAGCGCTAAATAGCGTCGGATTTCGGCCTGAGGAGCCCAACGGTTGGGGATGCTCTTAAGGTTTGGTCATGTCTCTACTCATGGGCGGATCCACCCTCCCTCCATCTTGGGAGGCTGCCCGTTCTTGCCGACAATGACCACGTTATGTCTTGTATAGTGTGATTTTCTGTAGAAATTTGTGTAAAGAAATGTCATGTTTGTCCAGGCTTAGAGAAATTTCTAGAACCACCACTCTACACATGATACTAGTGTAAATATAGACGTGATCAAACCTTAAGCATACAATGTCGTGGAGAGTTCATGTGGGTTCTTGAAAAATAAAGATACATCAGTAAAAGCATCTCCACCGCCGCTCTCAATAGCGCTTTCAATAGCTTTATTGGGATCATAGTGAGAGAAAGCGCTCGCACCGACGCTCCCTAAAAAACGCCGACATGTTCTGGAGCCCCATAAAAACGTCGACGCGTCCAAAAGGATCCCTATACGAAGAACTTCGATCGGGGTCACCGGCGCCTCTTCAACAACTACACGCTGAATTCCTGGAGTTTAGGACTTTTTATGGGACTCGGTGGGGGTACATGTGTAGGAACAGCATCCCCACGAGCGTCCCCTGCTACCGCCTATTTGAAAGACACCGGTGAAGATGGTCTAAAAGCAACTTGGGACACAAAGCAACTACTCCACATCAAAGATTGTCGATATGCCTTGATGTAAATTTGTCCTGCTAGCTTGTACAGTACCGTTTGGCTCGCCACTGGACGTAACTACTTCTGTCCCAGTTCGTAGCATAGGCGCAAGTGTCCAAACAACATATGCTCCATACAATCTGGTGAGAGGGCAGGCGATCGAATTCGTCGCACATGCACGAAGGTGCTAGGACTGTAGACCAGGCTAACGCGCGGGTTCGCATCGGCTGGACCTGTCTGTGCCTGCCGATCGCATCTCTTGCGAATCCGCAAAGGTTTCTTCCATTAACTGACGTGTCGAACCCCTACTTAGAAGTTCATTGAATATTTGGATTGCACTCGTCGTGGTTAAAAATAGAATGGTTGGATCCTCCAGTCCATCAAATTTTAAATCTTAGGTTTAACATTTTAGTGTCTTATAAAGCTAAAATTTTCTTTAGTGGAATTGTGGTAGACGATGTTCCCGTCAGCAGCGAAGCAGACTTCATCAATTTTTTTTATTACTTTTTGTTTTATTTAGTCGGGCTGATATGTTAGCTGTAATTATAGAACATGTAAAAATTGGTGGTCAAATTGAATGCGTAGTTTCACACCATGTGGATGGTGGACTGTTCTATTTTTCAATATGTCGATGATAAAATTCTCTTTATGAAACATGATCTAAAAAAGCTTGAAATCTGGAATTAATTTTATCAACTTTTAGCAATTGTGAGGACTTCAAATTAATTTTCATAAAAGTGGATTTTTTGCTTCGAAGAGGCACACGCCGAGGCTAACGTATGCAAAAAAACATTGGATGCTGGCAAGTTTCCTATCAGCTATTTAAGAATCCCAGTTCATTATCGTAAGCTCACAAATGTTGAACGGAAACAAGTTGAGGAAAGATTACAAAAGTGATTAAGTAATTGTAAAGGTAAATTGCTCTCTCTTGGGGGAGAGAGATTGGTGCTTATTAATTCAGTACTGAGTAATATGGTTGTATATGATTTTATTTTTTCAGTTATCTAAAAAAGTTTTAAAAAGATTAGATTATTTTCGATCAAAATTCCTCTAAATGAAATGTTGTATGTCACCCGAAAGATCAAGTGGCTCTTCAAGCTTCTTACCCAATATGGGGTATAGCAAACCATTCTAAAAAGAAAGTATGTTGGCTCACATGCATTGTCACACGTTTATTGGAAGTCGGGGGATTCGCACTTCTGAGTTGACATTATGGCGATGAAAAAATACTTCTTCCCATATGGTTCTTTCTCAATTAGAGATGGCTCTGAGCCTCCTACATAAGGTTCTAGGAGGATAACTGGTTGGATAACACTGCAGTTAGAGGAAAATATCTAGCACTATACAGTATTGTGATTCACAAAAGCGATATGTTAGCTAAAGAGTTGGAAACTTCACTAACGAATGTGGTGTTCAGAGAAAATCTTGTTGGTCCCACGCTTGCATCTTGGAATTATTCGCTACAGCGTATGGCTTTGGTTCAGTTGTCGCAAGGGGCTGACGAGTTCCGATGGAATCTACATGAGAGTGGCAAATTTTGTGTGGATTCCATGTATAAAGATTTGATCTAACCTGATATGCCAGTTGATAATACTAAAAAATGGAAAATAAAAATTATCTTGAAGAGTAAGGTTTTTGCGTGGTATCTTCGTAGAGGGTTATCCTAACTTGATGTTTTCTTTTTTTCTTTTTTAATTATCTTTTGCTACACTGACAGTTAAGACTCTGGTTGTTGAGCGACTGAGTGCATCTCAATATGCAGATGCCGGGTGTAATGCTTACACATTTAAGTAATAAAGCACTCTTTATCGGACAAAAATACTGCAATTGATGATTATCAGTACCTGGGTAGACTTTTCGTAGAAAAAAGGAATAACGACCTCTTTAATCTAGATAATTCATATGAGAGTACATAATTTCCTCCCCGAACCCAACCCCCTCCCGCGCCCAACCCCCTCCCGAACCCTAGACTACTCCCCCCGCCGCCGCCGCCGCCGGCGCCGCCGGGCAAAGGCCGCGGGGCGTGGCGGCGGGCTTCCCCCGGACGCGGATGGGACGACGGTTGGGTGCCCACCTCGACGATGGCGGCGGTAGACCTTCTGCCTCCCGTGTGATGGCGGGGCGGCGGCGGCGTGCTGCAGCCTCCCTTGCCTCACGCCGGTGGCACACCGGTGGTGGCTGGGTGGGACAGTTTGCGCCATCTCCTCCGCTTCTCGCCGGTGTGGGGCGGCGACCTTGGGTTTCTCCCACGGTTCGAGGATGCCCGGGGCAGCAGCCTTGGGTTCAACGGTGGAGGCGGCCTTCTTCTTCGTCGGAGGTGGTCGGCCAGGCTGGTAGTCCTGTGTGGGGGATCTTGGGATCTCACACAGGGTTCCGGTGATGGTGATCTAGTCCGGGGTGTCATGGCGGCCGGTGAAAACTGAGCCTCGACCTCGGTCTTGGCGGATTATGGCGGCGTCGGTCGACGTCGTTACCTTGTCGAAGGCGTCATCTTTGCCCGTCTTGGCACTACACTCAGCGAGTTGGGGAAGCGCGGCTGCCGGTGAAAACTGTGTTCCGACCTCGGTTTGCGGACGATGGCGACGTGTCGCGCCGCTATATTCTTGAAGGCATCGTCGACACAGTCTGCGGTTTCTCACTCGTGCTGCTCCGGGAGAAACCCTAGGTCCGGGTCTCCCGGATCGGACGATGGCGGCGCGCCCTGCGTCGTTCTACCTCTTGGGGCATCGTTTTTGTAGCAGCTGCTGGATGTTGGTGGATTTCGGTGGAGTGGTGTTCATCTACCACTTTGTTGACGTTGAGTCTCAGTGGCATGGTGCTGCAGGGTATCGACGACAGATGCGGGATGATGTATACCTGCAGGAGGGTGGAGCCGTCTGGCGTCATGGTGGCATCGACGGCAGGTCTTGCAAGGTTAATGCGATGATCTCTCTTGAAGATGGAGTCGAGGAAGACGGCGGGAGCAACTCCTGTGGCGTGTGCGTTGGCGTGCGCTGCAAGTCTGTTTGACTGGATGTGTTTCCCACCTGCTATTGGGCGGTTTGGGAAGGCATTTAGTTTTGGATGATGTGAGGGTGTATTGTCACCCTCTTCATCCCACTGTAGGTATAATAAGGTTGCTTCGAGTTTGATCTTTTGTATTGTTTCTTGTAAGGTTTCGTGAATAATCTAATAAAAAAGCCGTGTGCATCCTTTGGATGCAGAAGCTGGGGCGATTTTTTCCCCCATTTCGGAAAAAAAAGATAATTCATATGATCTAGTTTTGGAGGATTTATTCCAAAAGATTCGTTCAAACACTTGTGAGATTGAGGGGCATGACATCAAAATTGTGCGATATTTCTGTTCTTGGGTTTTTTTAAGAATCCTGGGGAATCATAGAGAGCTCTGAATTCCAACTACAAGTGCTGGATTTTTTGTGTGTACCGTGTTGTATTTTTGTTTACCCTATTGGTTGCTGGATATGATCCTCTTCTGTTAGCAACGGACTTAAAGCTGCACACTGACGCTATCGCATTCTCAGAAGAGACAGGTCGTACGCAGCAGGCAGCACCCAAGATGACGAGGAAAAGGTACAAACCCTAAGGTGTGGGGGCGATTTACACATAAATAACCTTTTATGGAAAAAATACACGAAATGACTCTCCGATAAAACTATTTTACGCATCTAACCATTTTTTGTAGCGCCCTTGCGAAGGGTGTGGCGCCCATGGGAGCGACGCCACACATTATCGACTAGCAGGTTCAAGCTGCCACGTATGTCAGAATGTGTGGCACCCTTGCGAAGAGAGCCACACCCTAGCCACACATAAGGGTGTGACGCCTTTGCAAAAGAAGTCACACAAAAGAATTAGAAGCAGTTTAACCAAAAGGTCGGTCATTTCGTGCAATTCTTACCAAAAGGGTTATTTTTGTGTAAATCTTCTGGGAGCCGATAGAATCACCGGCCACGCTGAGCAGCTCAGGATGCTTTTTTTTTTTTTTGAAAACATAAATATATTATAACAGGCAAGCAAGCCGCCTCATTAAAAACCTTCCAGCCTCCTTCGATACTCTGGTAAGGAAAAGCGTGCGTAAAAAACTTGCTACCCTTGGATCAGATAGTAGTTACATCATTCACCATTGCTGGTAAAATAAAGCTAGGGGTAAAAAACTTGCTACCCTTGGATCAAATAGTAGTTACATCATTCACCATTGCTGGTAAAATAAAGCTAGGGGATCATTATCCCAAAATTCATCAACATGATTTCTGACACTATGCCTAGCTAGTTCATGAGCAACCTGATTCACCGGCCACGCTGAGCAGCTCAGGACGAATGTTTCACGACGCGACGGATGCGTCGTATCTTTATCTCATCGTCAAACAAAGCAGATAGGATGACATAAAATGGACGGGGAGAAGCAATACACTTGTTGCTGCTGCAACATAAAGGGCGCCGACGAGCGAGCCCACATGAGCTGCACTTATCTGGAGCCTAGCCCCTCTTTTTCCAGTTGCGGCAACTGCACATGACACGTCGAATGACACTTTTCATCCATTCAGGAACATTTCCTTAATGCAACAAGAAGCTGACATGGTGGCTACTGATAACTAGTATAGGAGCTAGAGTACAACAGAGCTACAAAATCAAAACTGGTTCATGGCTATCTTCCCCCTCATTTTCAGATGATACAGTAATAATAACAGAAGAAAAGCAAATACTCCATGATAGAAGCTACACCTCACAACAGCCATCAAAGGTCCTGCTGCTTCTTCTCCTGGGCCATCCTCTTGCGGATCTCCTGCGCCGCGTTGAAGATGCCTAGTGTTGGTTTATTGCAGACGAAGCACTTCTTGTTCTTCGAGTGATGCTGAAAATCACAAGATAGACATGGTGAGTCTGTTTGCAGTGATCAAACTATAACTGACTACACAAATAAAAGAGAAGGTGCATACTTCTCCAATTGTGATTAAGAGAAAAATAAACCAAGATAATGCTTAATAAATTATCGAGTGTCCCCATATACTCCATTACCAAAGGAGATTCACCATTACACATGCAGAACAAATAGCAAACATGCTATAAATCTGTGAACCATACAATTCTGCTGCACTGTTTGTCAGTCTTAACAATATTGCCATGTTTTTAGTTGACTGTGGACTACTCAAAGCTTGGCTCCGTTACGCTCAGATAGTATGATATATAATGCTTATTCCGAGCACTCACTTCGTATGTATGTGGCCATGCTAACAGACCCATCATTAACTCAACTGTTTCCAAAATGACTGCAAATTTCTCATAATGTACCATTTTTTTACTTACAGTTATAGTTCAGAATTATTGCAACCAGACTGTACAGTTTCTGGGACCTTATCTCAAAGTTTGGAAGGTGGAATCAGTTCAAATTGGAAGGGGTGCACCCACCAAAACCTCAATGAAGCACCCAGAAGCGGAGTAGGACATGGTGCTTCGACAATCCATTGTCTTGGGTTCCAGGGCCAAAGTCTAGTTTGGGTAGGTCTAATCTAGTCTAGTTCTAAACAACAATCAAGTCTCCTACTTTACCATGTTCATGTTCAAAGCTTCTCAAGTGGTCAACTTCTGTTACAAACTTATGTATCTGCTTTTGTCCCAAATGTTTGGAGAAGATCCACTTGCGGAGAGTTAGGTCCTGGGAAGCCAGCTTAGCGAAAAAATCCTTTTTAGGATTTGTGTACCTAAATTTGCCTGATGGCTTCAAGAGAAGCAGTCTTCATGTCAAAGGTTTAGATAATGATACCATCACTAGTGTGTGTAGTTAAATTTACACTTGCATCCAGAACAGAGTCAGGCTTGCCATAGATCAATTAGCTGAGAACTGTGGGCACAGAGAGTTATTACCATCTTTGTACAGTTACTCAGTAAGTCTTGGGTAGCTATACAAAATTCGAATGTTTTTTGTCACTCCATTTCCATGTTGGAGCCCGTAAAGGCCAGAGATTACAATTGAGCCATGCGCTTGAGGTGGTTTAATGCAGATATCTAGCATGAAAGTGAACAGCCTCCATGAGAAGAACAACAGGAAGAGATGTTTAGAATTTAGATAGACGTACGGTTGCCCTGTTTTCATAGGTTCCACATAATTTCCCTTGGGGTGAAATATATCTTCACTTCAACAACACTAGATTTTGTCACACATCTAGCAGGTCATCTGTGCAGAATCTAGATTCCAAACCCCTTGCTCACATTCTCTACAGATCCAAGCCTAACCTATAAAAACATCATCCACCTACCCACTCACCCTAATTTATACTATACCCAATACATTTATTCACTTGTCCCCGATGTCATGTAACTATACAAGCTCTTTAGGCATGCTCACATTTATTCACTTATGTGTGCAGAATCTAGGTTTCCAAACCCCTTGCTCACATTCTCTACAGATCCAACCCTAACAATCTTAAAAAAAACTCATCCACTCCTACCCACTCACCCTTATTTATATGATCCTACTCTGCCCATTACATTTATTCACTTTGTTCCTGATGTACGTCATGTAACTATACAAGCTCTTCCTCCATCTCAAAAGGAATAACGATTTGCTAGTATATGAATTTGTATCCCATCGGATCTCTATATATGCAATTTGCTACTGCGCATAGGAGGGACCTTAAAATAGTCCGATGTGGTCAATTAAAGCTCTATAGACTCCACCAGGATAGTTGAACCCAGGAAATGATGTTTCAATTATCAAGTTTGCATGCATGATACCCTCCGAGTTAACATTTCAACTAAACATTCATGCGTGCAGACAAATACAAATAGGAAGGAGAATCTATTAGAACTCAGGGATCAAATATTAACTTGGATAATACTGCCTCCGTTCCATATTAACTGTCACAGATTTGTCTAGATTTGCATGCATCTACTCACTAAAACGCGTCTAGATACATGCATATCTAGATAAATCTGCAACAGTTAATATGAAACGGAGGGAGTACATAGGTACATGTTATATGGCCATAAAGCTGATGATTGCACAAACAAAACATTCAGTTAGTCCAAAAACATATTCAGCTAGTGTGATATAAAGAGATTTGTTTCTTCACCACGCCGCTATTTTGTTACATTCAGCTAGTACAAAACAAAAACATTTGGCTAGTACGATTTTTTGCAGAAGTACAAATCTTGTGTAAGTGCTAATGTTTCAATAGATCATGTGGAAAAAGGATCATATTTAGCTGATGGTACTTCTAGTGCATAAAAGTTCAATCAAGTCAATACATGAGATATGTAATGTATTATGGTGAATGTTAAGTTCTGATCCCTTTTATACATAGTTATCTTTTATCCCAAATCAAGCAATCATGGTTCCATGTTAGATGATGATACATATTATGAAAGCAAAGCAAGTGAACTAGATTTTGTACATGACATTTTATCATCGATTGCATAGCATAATTATCAATGAAAAGCAGATCAAATTGCGGGTTTACCTTCAATGCACAGTGCTCGCAGAAATAATGCTTGCATTTTGTGACGACCGGATCGACAAACGGCTCCCTGCATATGAAGCAGGCAAAGGGCAGCGCCTCCTCATCGTCGCTGTCATCCTCCTCGGCCTCGCCATCGCTCCCACCCATCTCGCGCATGGCAATGCGGCGCTTGCGGGCTTTCTCGGCCTCGTCGTACTCCCTCTCGAGCTGCCAGCCGGACTTGTAGTCGCCCCTGTCGTGCATGAACTTGCAGGAGTCGCCGTAGCCGCAGTAGCCCGTCTCCTTGTAGTCCTTGCAGATGTCGGGCTGGTAGTCGAAGCGCGTGGAGAGGCGAATGTGCGCGGACGCCCGCAGCGGGCCGTGCGCGCCGCCGGCCTTCTCCCCGGACACGGTGTGCTCGCGCCGGAACCCGGCCTTGTGGTCCGTGTAGCCGCTGATCCCCTTGTAGAGGTCCCCGGAGGCGGAGGGGGCGGAGGAGGGGTTCTTCTTGAGGGACTCCTCGGCCTGCTTGAGCTGGCGCTCGCGGATGGCGCGCGCGTCGCGGTCGTAGGCCGTCTCCGTCTCGAGCGTCGCGGTGGCGCGGTTGTCGGTGGAGGACTGGATCGTCCTGGACGACTCGAACTGGAAGCGGCGCGGCTCGGAGGAGCTGTCGGCGGACGAGAAGAAGAGCTTGCTGGTGGTGGAGAGCGGCTTTTTCGAGCGCGCCGCCGCGATGGCGCCGGAATCGTCGTCGCCGCCGCCGCCGTCTTCGTCGTCGGAGCCGGCGGACGCCGCTGGACGCTTCCGGATATTCCTCGGTGGCTTTCGGATAAAGTTGCACACCGGCGCGGAGCCGCCGGCCCCGAGCTCGCCGCCGGCGTCGGACATCGGGGTGGGTAGGGTTCGGGGCTATGGATTGGAGAAGAAACAGGCCCGTCCAGCCCGAAGCGGGTTCAGGTACGAATAACTTTTTTTTATTAAGAGGCGGTGCTCAGCCGGGTTACATTTATCTTTATCTTTACTATTAGATACGAAAACGACCGTGGTACGTCGAGCAGATGGGCCGAGGCCCAACGTCCGTCACTCGGGTCTTGAGCCGCGATCACCGGTAGAAAAGGGAAAAAGCCCCACGGGCGCCTCCCGACTCCTTCCCTAACCGCTCCGCCTCCCTGCTCCTTCCCCAACCGCGCCGCCCCTTGGCTGGCTCCTATGGACGGTGATCCCGTCTGGCTCCGGCCGGGACGAGGTGGAACGAGTGGACATCTGTGTCTAGCGCGGAGGAGTCGAGACCAACGCTCGCGACGACGGCCGCGTGCCCAGTATCCGACGAAGCATACAAGATCGAGACCAACGCTCGCGACGACGGCCGCGTGCCCAGTATCCGACGAAGCATACAAGATCGATGTCGATCTGCAACGAGGTGGACTGGATTCTGCTCTATCCGGCCACCATACCGCGATTCCCCAAGCTGGACGCACGCGAGACCACCTTGCCGTGGTTCATCTCCGTGCCGTAGTGCTGGAACAGCGGCCACGGCGACGCATCGACCCGCTCAGATCACCAATGCGGAAACACGCGAAGCGGCCGGCCTGAAGAGCAAGCGCGCGCGTGACCAGATGCAGTGGCCACTAGCGACGATGACTAGGTTGTGTGGTGCTATTCGAGTTTGCCACTGTTCTACAGTGGTGGATGCTGGACAAATGATTGATCCTGAGGGACCCCCTTTTTCTGACAGATTCTGCCACTCTAGCACAGGCAGCAGCAGCAACTCACAATATTTTTGCCAAGCCTGGACATTAGGAAATTAGGTCTCAGCTGGCCAGCGTGTTCAGTTCAGGAGAGAATTTTTTAGCCCAGCATACGTCATTCAACAGGCTAAGGCTCTTGGTCTTGGTTAGCTTTCAAGCTCCTATACAGAACCTGTATCTTTAGATGTAGTAGAACTTTTTCTTGGGTTTCTTCTTATCTCGGTTGAGCTCCTTCATCAATCAGAGACGTTCTCTATGTCTCTCCTTTTGCGCCCCTATTTGTAAAATGTTGTTTAAGTATAGCTATGTTCTTCAAAAATCTTGCATGCTCTTGAAAAAAGTAATAATTTAGCTATGAGCTTAAAAACAAGATTCATATGGAAGGGGAAGGACACGAGAGGCAAGCCATCGCGAGGAACTCATTCAGCCGCGGAATCCGTCCATAGCTGCGGCGGTGCAGGAGGACTGGTTGGGGCGAGCGGAAGCCATCCGATTTGGATTTGGGCAAATTCGATATACTACATGATTTAGATGCATCTCCAGTCACAGCGGCATGTGGTATCGGCGGTTCTTCCGACATGACCTGTCTCCGAGGGAAGAGAGAAAGCCACCCGCCCAGGTGCCCAAACATTAGTCTGCGTCACAATCCAACTCTAGGAGGAACGGCCGACCGACACATGTCAAGCCCCGAAGGCATGCCTAAAACTAGCTTCCAACTAGATGGCTTCAAACATAATGGACTCGGATTGAGGTGACGCTATCGACGAAAACAATACAACCGTGATGCATTCCGGGTTGCAAGTACTCGGGTCTTGGGGAGCTGCTACGGGAAAGAGGAATCAGATGCGTGAAGATAAACATGGATTGTAATTATATATCAATTTAATAAAATCTATATTTTTAAGAAAAACTGATATATTGAGGAAAGAAACAAAATAATATATATTTAGATGCTTCCATCGAAAAGAAAATCATGATGCTGTTATTAATTGTTATTTCGCAGCAACGCGCGGGCATGCTGCTAGTTTTACATTTTACATAGGCCGAAGTGGGCACGACCGAGGCGGTGTTCAACTTGGCCGCTAGCGGCGCAACGCAAACGGTCGCTCGTGACCGGAAATGCGTCTGGGGTCTGCTCCAGCGAGGCGACGCAAAGTGATCGGGCCGTCCGCGGAGACGCAAACCTGGCCCCAGGTTTGCGTCTCCGCGGACGCGCACGGCGGTCGCGCCGAGTGTCCGCCGAAAAAGACGTAGGACCCGCGCGTCAGTGGTTGGAGGGCGATATTATTCCCGCCACTGGCCATTACCCCGCGCGAAATTGGAAACTAGACCGACGCGAGCAGTCCAGAAGCGATGGACGTCCTCGCCACCGCAGCTACCGCCATGGATGCGGAGCAAACCCTCGCACCCGCCGCCGCCCCACACTCCCCCCGTAGCCACGGCCATAGCCAGAATGGAGACTGCAGTTCCGGCGGAAGCAAAGCGGGCCGCCACCGGCGGCGGCCGGGAGGCAAAGCCGAAGGCGTCAAAGAAGGTGCTCTCCACGGAGGAGAAAGTCCTGGAGGCCGCGAAGCGTCGCGGGCGGCGCAAGAACTAAAAGATCGAGACTCCCGCGACCGCCAACCAGCAGGCCTGGCAGATGCATATCAAAGCCGGCGTCGCGCAAGTAGCCCTCCATCCGACCTTAGCGGAGGGCTACATGATCGTCAAGAGAGAGAGGATCGCCGGCGTCGCTCCTCCGGCCTCTTCGGTCAGCTCGGTAAGTTCCCATCTGCGCCCTGGAACTCCCGCTCCCTTGCAGGGCCACGCGGTGTCGCGGTTCGCCTCCGGCCTGCCGCCGGTGAAGTTGACCGGGGCGGCGGTTCCCGACCTCAACCGGACGCCTAGAAGCGGTGACTCCTGCCCGGACGCGACAGAGAAGACGCGCCAGGTGCCGGAGGAGAGCATGCCGTAGCCCTGCATCCTGTTCGACGAAATGGCGCCGCCTGCCCCGATGATGGACGACTCGGTACGTGAGCTCTATCAATGTGTGTGACTGCCGTGTATCATGCGTCTGATGTTCGGTCGTTCGTAGGACTATTGGAAGGACCGCCATGATTCAGACATCCAGGAAATTATCTACAGCGGCGGCTTCGTTCGCGATGATCGGGCCGGGACAGGCGTGCATGATGACTGGCCACCAACGCAAGATGCGGAGGACATCGAGACCGCACGCCTGTTCGCCACCCAGCAGACGCCTGTTTGAATTGTGGTCTGCGCCCAAAATGTGTCGCCCCGCTGGAGCCAACCCCAGACGGAAACGGACACACAACCATTTCCGCGTCCGCCAGGCGACGTAAACGGACGCCCGCGGACAATTTGGACGTCCAAAATGCGTTGCGCCGCTGGAGATGCCCTTAGGGCTTCTTTGGATGTACACATTCAAGGCTTAGCGTTTAGCTTTTTTTTAACTAGGACAAAACCCGTGCTTCGCTACGGAGCAAACGCGAGAATATCACCCGATTGGTTTGTTGCCCAGCCCAAATCCTTGGTTCCAGTGAAAAAGGCTAAATAATATCACCATCGTCACATTCTTTGTCGAAAATGTTGGTTCTGACGGTGCAGCGATTGTGTGACATTCATTTTCATCGATCCATCCTTCTCGACGTTATGTCTCTTTTCTACTTTTTTTTTGATGTGTTTGTGTGGTGGTTCCAATAGTTGTACCGTGTATTTGCTATATTAGTATAGTGGGAAAAGCCTATTTTCAAGAAGTTACATGAATCATGGGTAAAAAAGGAGAAGCCGACACGAAGATGTATTGTATCAAGCTCACTGCAACTCCTTTGCTTTTATAATTTTATTGTAAAAGGAATTCTTAGGTCTCAAAAATATAATTTTTCTCATTTCTCTTACGAGCCGGCTGTACCAAATCCAGTGTATCGCTGAATCTTGGCAAGAATGTTTGGCTGTACTATATTCTGAATGCTTTGCTTTCAGATATTTTTCAGCTCCATTTTGAACAACAAAAATTATGAAAGCTTGAGAAATCAAATAAATGTATCTTATTTTAGGTACAAGAGTGATCAGTGCACATAAATGATACTCCTACTTTTTTTCTGAAATACATAAACAATACTTAGCTAACTCACGGCAGTGGCTGGCAGATAAGAAAACATGTCCATCTTATATTATAAATAATAGCCCATTAGATTTCAGGGAGTAGGTTCAGAGGAGAGAGAAGCACCGTCCGAGACATGTAGCATCCATGTTGATTCCCTTGGTAGATTGCCAAGAGGTGGGAGGCGGACCTGTGGGGCAGGTGCTGCTTGAGCCCGGAGGCAAGCAGCGACGGCATATATGGAGTGGTGTTGCGTGGATTTGGGCGAGGGAGCGGCGGCCGCCCGATGTGTCCTCATAGTGGAGCGCCTAGACGCGGACGTCCAGCCGGGAGCCTGCCGCTCTCTGTGTTGAGGGAGTTTGTCCCGCCGGAACCAGCACGCATGGACGCGTCTGCAACCGTCCTCCGCCTAGCACGAGTCCTGGCGCAGCTCATGGCACCTCCTCGTTGATCCACGGAGGGAAAGGTCCTTCAAGAAATCGGCCATGGAGTGGGCCGTGCCTAGTGGCGCGCAGGGAAGCTCGCGGGGCGGGGTGCAGAGGAGCTCGCAACGGAGCTTGGCGCGGGGAGGAGGTAGTCGCATGATCTGGGCGCGGGAAGCTGGAGGCACGCGGGCCGGAGGAGACAGGAGCAGCCACGGGGGATTTATTCCAGGCAGCGGCGGGCAGGGGAGCAAAAAAAAACGCTGGTAGTTCTGTGGAATATGTAAATTGGTGGGAGGGCAAATTCGTCCAAAAAAGTGTTGGACCGCAAGAAATATTATTTTCTTTATTATTAGGTACTAGCAAAAATACCCGTGCGTTGCACTGGGTTACAATAAACAATACAATGCTCATAGAACTTGAACCAACATGTTATTTTTTTCATTTTTTTTGATCTTTTAAATTATGTTAGCTTTCACATCACATTTAGTTTCCTTGTTATATAGTACAACAAAGCATTTATGCCAAAAAAAAAGGAAAAGTTTTGCGCCTATTTTCTAATCTTTTTGTTTGTATCATGTTTATATAACAACACTGACTTAAATAATATAATGTTAGAACCAAGAAGGCAAAGTCCCGGGTCTTCTGTTGTAAAGATCAAGCTCATAGATAACAATTCTTTTGTACGGTACATTCAAATATAGAAAGCACGTAGCTGAAAGGCGCCATCTGGGGATGCGATTGCCATCATAAAGAACCTGATGGATGTGCCCCCTGAAATTTGCATCTTACAAATTGAATCCGAACAAGTAAAGCTATGTAGAAAGTCACATTGAAATATTCAGCTGCATATGTTTCATACAAAATTTGGGATTTCTAATTTTGGCTGAGAAATCCAGTTGACCTATATAAGAAATCCTATTTACCCTTCCAATTTATATTTGTTGTACTATGTAAACATATGAACGTTCAGAACTCTGAAGGTATTCTTTTGCAAGACGACTTGTAGCTTTGTGTGACCGTCTTCAGTTGTTTGTCCAGCATCCAGTTCTTGTTCTGTTTGTTTTTCTTAGACATCTATAAGAGCCACCTCGGGTAGCTAGTGCAGCTGTACACTTCTGACCATTGTCCTTTCAAGAATATATGTAGTCTGACATAGCAATTGGGCAATTCCAAAGTCCACAAACACCTAGCTAGCCAGTGGCATCCAGCACACAAATCTCGCACCTAACAAGGCCACAAATTCACCAGACAACTATGTTGATAAAAATCACAGAGTAGGAGGCAAAATTATCCAGTCCATCACATGTACTCCTACTTGAAATCCCGACACTAATTTCTCAAGATATTAAGTAGTCTGCAACACCATCAGGCCCAGTCGATGGTGGATTGACGTTGTGGTGGCAGGACAAGCAGAGGGAGCTGGCCATCAATTCACATTAGATAGCTCCGCTCCATCTGAACTCAGCCTGTAGCCTGTACTGAATTTGTCCTGGCCGGAGAGCGCCTCAGCGCCAACACACGCGAGACCACAGTCCAGATCTTGCAGCAAAAGCCATGCACTCACAGGAGCAGCATCGCTCGCGAGACCGCCGGCAGCTCCACACCGGCAACAACTTCGTCACCCCCAAGCTCGTCTGCCCCCTTCGCCGACCTAGGTCACCTCCACCACGCGCGTGTTGTGGCGGCGGCGGTTGAGCCCGCCGGCCGTCCTCTGACCTCGGCTCTCACAGAAGTCTTCGACATGGACTGCCTCCAACCTCCGCCGTGCTCCTCCACGCCTCCCTCCATCGCCAAGCTCGGCGCACGCCTGAGGCCGCTGGCCGCCTCCATCCCCGGGCCCTCAGCCTGCCTGGACTACTGGGCATCCCGTAATGCCCCGGATGGACTCCGGCAGCACGAAATCGGGAAGGATTCGATTGGATCTGCTTGAGTGCGCGCCTGATTGGACGCGTCTCGATCTCGCGACGTCCTCCCATGGACTCCCGTCGTGGCCGAGCTTCCTCCTTGCGTTTTTTTCTCTCGTGAGATAGATAGCTGGTTTGGTTTTTTCTTGACTTCAGCGGTGGCAGCGGTAGTAATATCCACAGAACATTAGGGGTATTACAAAAACGGACGAAAATAATGGGGAGAAACCTTCCTTCCTTTATTAGTAGGTATAGATATAGATATAGATATATAGATATAAAAAAGGCTTGCCGTTGATTTTGGCTACAATGTACACATTCAACTATACTTAGAGTACCACCCTAAAAAAAACTATACTTAGAGTATTTCATACTATACTCTAGGACAGGTGATTGAGGTTGGGATGGTGAACCATAAAAACATCCCTGCCATGGACGCGAATTTTTTTTAAATAATACACTTTTTAATATTAATTCCAGAAATAATATTCGTTTTTGGCTTATTTCAGAAATAATACACCGTCGGGGTCCGCTAACCCGAGTTTACAAAATCGGGGTCGGCGAACCCGAATTATCAAAGTCGGGGCAGTGGAACCCGATTTCTAGAAGAGCTCTGCTGCGGCGTGACAACAAAATATAAATCGGGGTAGTGGAACCCGATTTCAATTAATCGGGGTAGGTAAACCCGATTTTAGCTAATCGGGCCAGGTGAACCCGATTGCAATAAATCGGGATTCTTCAACCCGAGCACCAATTTTTCCCGCCTTTTTGCGTTCACACAGTTTCCCGCCCGCCCTTGCCGCCACTCCTTCCCGGCACCCTTCCCGCCAATCGTTGCCGCCACCATCTCCCGCCAGTTTTTCCCGCCACCATCTCCCGCGCTGGTGTCGAAATTTAGCCTATAAAAGCAGGCAGCGGTACTCTGGATTGCACAAGTTCTTGTATCTCTATCTTTGTGCTGTTTGCTCACTGTTAGCCATCATGAGTGTGCCGTGCTCTGACCCGGAGTTTAGGTCGGTGAAGGCGAAGGCTGCAAGTTTGCCCCCGGGTGTGACTGCGGAGCGGTGTTGGTGCGGCCGTCTTGCTAAGGTTAAGCAGGTGGAGGATTTCTCCGACTGGTTCGGGATGAAATTTTTCATGTGTGCGAGCTATGAGCATGATCCACCCCGTAGTTCAGCTTCGTCCTCCACCAGGCCGCCGGTATGTTTGGACATAATTTTATGTTGACATTAATTTATTTATGAATGTGATTTAATGTTATTATTTGTGTTGCAGTCTCCCCCGCCCCTATGCAGATGGTTTCACTGGATAGACACGGAGCAGCCGGATTGGGCGCGTCAGGAGGTTGAGGAGAAACACCGGCGTGCGTGGGCAACGTTCTTTGAGGAGGAGCGTTGGGAAAAGGTTCGTGCTAATGAAAAAGCAGAGCGAGAGAGACAGATACGAAACTTAGGGCGGAACAAGCTCGTAATCGCGAGGTGAATCAGAAGAGGATGGATGATGAGGCTGCACGTAGGTTTGCAGAGGAAGAGGTGCGCAGGGAGGCTCGTGAAGCGGAGAGAAAGAGACTAAGTGAAAGAGCTGCTGAGGCGCAAGCGGCAGAAGAACGCGGCGACAAGTCTGGAAAATGGCCACGGTGGACGCAGGGAAAGTAGAGTTATGTGTCGTACTGGCAATGTATCTTAAATTCAGTTTTAGTTTGTCGTTGTATCTTAAATTCCGTTGTAGTGCTAAGCCGTATTTTAATTTCAGCTGCAATGTATCTTAATTTCAGTTGTAGTATTAATGTGAAATGAATTTGCCCCGAAAATGTTGTGTCAGAAATTTGGGCTCAATTGTTTGCCGCCACTTTTTCCCGCCCAATTTGTCCCGCTCAATGTTCCCGCCATTTATTCCCGCCCAAATCTGCCGCCAATCTTTCGCGCCCATTTTTTCCCGCTCACATCTTCCCGCCGAAAGTCATCCCTTGTAGCCTATAAATACCCCCACCGTTTTCTTGTCTTTCAGTGTAGCCTCTCAACAAGATGGATCCCCCTTATAAGAATCCCCCCCATCTTTTCAATGAATTCATGGCCGAATATCTTCTAGATAGTGCTCGCTATGTGATGAGGGAGAGTAAGATAGAGACATTCGAGGAGTTCATCAGTAGCGACGCCTTGCTCCGTAAGGTCGGTAGGAAATTTGAGACTTGGTCTTATGGATATCCAGTGAAGAAGATGCCTGCTCGTAGCCCACGGGAAATAAGGTGTGAGCTTATCAAAGTTGAATGAGAAGTGGAAGTCACTAACATGGAAGAATGAAGAAGATAGGGAAAGGGATTTAAAATATCCCGAACGATGGGCGGCTGAGAGTGAAGCCGACGATGATATCTTCGAGCCTAGCACCAAGGGAAAGAAAGCTGCATCGTCGAAGGGCAAGAGTGGCAAGTCCTCAAAGGGCAAGAGTGCTGCACCGCCAGTCGTCGATTCAGACGACGACTTCGAGCCTACCACCAAGGCCATGAAAGCTGCATCGTCGAAGGGCAAGGGAAAGGGTGTGCTGCGTTCTTAGTGTTTTAGTTATCAGTAATCATGGATCTTGTAGTATGTTGTAGCGATGGTGTACCATTTAATATGTTAGCAGAGAGTTATGTTGTAGTAGTAAGTTGTATCTTAATTATCGCTTGAAGTTCAATATGAAATGTTTGTTAAATAGAAATAGTAGTCATACATGGCGCATACAAATAGTAGTCATACATGGTGCATACAAATAGTACTCATACATGGTGCATACAAATAGTACTCATCTCACTGACCACGGCCCCTCCCTCCACCTCGCCTCGGTGGCGGTCGAGCCTGAAAAGGTGACGGCGAGTACATACGAACAGGTGGCTGGCGATGTCGGGGAGGAAGCATGTACCCCTGCTCGTGCTGACTGTACTGCGTGGGATCTGGAGGTGGAGTTTGCTGTTGACTTGAAATCCAGTCTTGATAGCTCTGCTGTGTTTCGTCCTGATCGTGAGCACTGGACCAGAAGGATCGTGATCCGGACCCCGTCGACATATGTCCCTCACCTTTGATTAGATAAAAACCGTTAGTCGATCATGAGGAAATTCACACATGGTGCACAATTAATATGGATAGTGATGAATTGCGTACCCTCTGGCTCATCCATACGGGGACGCCACCCGAAGTTAGGCATGGGAAATTGCTGCTCCATGCCGAAACCGGCATGCTGCCAATACTCGTAAGTAGGCTCCTGCTGCTGCTGGTTTTGCCACCCAGAACCTCTGCTGGTTCGGAGATGGTGGCCTCGGGCTCGGCGGTACCTCCATACGTGGGCGCGGGGCGTGCCGCGGCTGATGCACCTGCAAAGAGGGGCGAGGTGGCCGCTGTGCTGCTCGGTACTCGACAACATCCGAAGATCGGGTGCATGTGATAGTCGCGTAGATACGACGTAGTTTCTCCCGAAGACGCCGTGCAAAGGAGGCGTGGTGCTCATACCGTCCAAGAAGTGGGCCGGCGGAGAGCGACCGTTCATACTGGGCGGCGTCATCTTGCAGCTCCGCCGTCAACACGGCCTACAATTGTGAGCTCAAATTAGTAAAGTGTTGGCAAAATGTAGAAAAAATATAGTTGACTTCATCGCGTGATGCCGAGTGCACGAAGTGGAGTGGCGAGGGTAGGTGTCCCACCGTGTCGAGGAGCCATCTCAACCGGGTCACACGCCCGGCTCGACGAAGTCGTGTCCTAGGCATGTACGCTCGCAAGTCTTGCTGAAATTCTGAAGATCAAACGGCTCCCTAGTGGCCCATGACACGGCCGGCGCATTGGCCCAACCAGCGATGTATGGACCCAGGAGCTGTACCCATCCGACAGCAGTCTTGTTCGCTCCTTTTCTGTTGTACCTGAAAATTAAATTGTACCCATCCGTCAATGAATGTCCAATTGATGTAATAACTGATGGTAAAATTAAATTGTACTCACGCGTGGACGCGTGGTGGTAGTGGAACTGTGGGAGGTGGTGGCTCGATCAACTGACGCATTCCAAACTGTCTCATGACCCTCTGCTGCGACATCTCCTCCACGAAGATATCGAAGATGATCTTCGCCTTCGTCATCCAGTAGGCCCAATCTACGGTACACATCAACGATATACCGCACGGGTATGTCTCGTTGCGGTGGTCCTCACCGTATGGCTCCCAACTAACATCGCTCTCCGAGTAGGTCAAACTGCTCGTGAATCTTTGGTAGCAATTCCGCAGCTGATTATGCCCAAAATGTCTCTGCATAACATAACATAAGTATGTTAGTGTTGCATTTTATATAACAATATAAACAAGGTGTGTATACCTTCCGCGATGTCCATATAGAACCAAACGTCGGCATGTCGATGCGATCCGCGTCATACAACTCGTCTGGCGGCCAAGACCCAGCACCAATATCAGGGCGGCCGACGGGAAACCTCGTCCAGGACCAGAGCTGCAATAGGAGGGGGCAACCAACGATTCCAGAACCATGCGAGGTGAGCTGGCAACCCTTACACATACCTCGGTACGTAGCGGCTAAGACCGCAGAACCCCAGCTCCTCTGTGTGATGTCCTCTGCTTCTGTGACCTCTGCTATCTCCTGAGCTATAGGGATGTACCGCGCACTGATCGTGTTCCCGTGATTGTCCGTGAACATCGTCTTCCCGAGTAGCCACATGAGGTACGCCTCCAAGCTGCGAGTGATCCGGCCGCGATCATCGGTGCATCGGGGTATCCGAACTGCTCGATCTGTCAAGAAATATTCAATGTTAGGACTACATATTACGCGGTAATTAAGGCTTGATAAAATAAATGAAACTGTTACGAACCTGGAACTCGTGTAGCCACGCCTGACGAGGGCCGTGAGCCTCAAAAGAGATAGGCCCAATGCCCTCGCGAACACCAACGAAACGTGCATCCATGCTGTGCATCCATCCCACGGGTTCCTCCAATGGGCCGATGGGCTCACCAGCCAACGGAAGGCCCAGCAACATAGACACGTCCTCTAGAGTAGGAGCCATCTCACCCCAGCGAAAGTGGAAGGTGTGGGTCTCGGGCCTCCATCGATCCACTAAGCAGGTGATCAAAGTAGCATCGTAGTTCAGACGCGAAACGTTCTCTCGGGCCTCCACTAATCGAGCGAAAGGTAGTAGTCCAGCCCACTTCAACCTGCAAAACAAATGATGAAAAAGGTAAAGCAAGGTCCAATTCGAAGGTAAATTTCAAATTAAAGCTAAAACACCTACCTGTCTTCCCACTGAGGGTGTATCATCCAGTTCTTCTTTGGAGTACGGGTCTGCAGTGGGTCGATGCTCTGCGGGTCGGACTCCAAGTGCGATGCACGATGTTTCTGATCAATCACTGGATCGAGCAACGGGCGGGCCGCCATATCTGCAGAAAGATATCAAAAATTGTTGCATTGTTCAAAGATGATACAAATTAAACCATTGATCACAAAGTTTACAAATTAAAGCATAGTTCATACAAAATTCAAATTAAAACATAGTTCAGAAATATTACAAATTGTACCATTGTTCAGACTAATATGGTTCACACGTACTACAACTTAAGCATAGTTTATAAATATTACAAATTTTCTCTGTCTCCCTCTAGTTCTTCCCCTCCCACGCCTTCCTCGGTTGCCTCGCCTTCCTCGGTTAGCCGCCGCCGCTGCATTTCTTTGGGTAGAAAGTGGGACATAGGGGGTCCCTGTGTCCAAATTGGTTGCAGAGAAAACATTGCCTAGTTGGACCACCCGCTTCTGCTTCATCCATATCATTTCTAATGCGCCTTGTCTCCCGTCGACCTCTGTTTGTACGCAATAACCTTGGGTCAGGGATGTACCGCCTTTCATTTGGTATCACCGTAGTAAAATTTCCCACAACTCTGTATCCGACCATCTCGCCGGTCCAGGTGTGCAGCACAGCCTCTTTCGCGTAATATGGAGAGACGAAAGAGATTGAGTCCAGCCCTAGTTGTCCGGTAGCTGCCAAAGACATGGGAGCATGGAAAGTGAAGCAACCTCGGTTTGTTGCATGTGCAGCCACACGATGGCCATTCTTCATTTCCAATTCTGACCTCATGTGTTCTCACCGCATTCACACAACCAAACTTGTCGGTTGGTAAGCGCACCTCAAACCTCCTTTCCACGATTACCGATGGCGAGCAGTGTGTGACATACCCTTCTCCATCTTGACATCCATATATTCCATAATGGCCTTACAAAGAAGGAGTGTTTGGATTCTCAAGCATATGCTTCAAAGCCAACTCCGTCTCTCTTTGAAATAATTCATAGTGCCATATAAAATACCCTCCACAAGGGCTGTCAGCGGCAATGCCCTATTTCCCCTAAGCACGAAGTTGTATGACTCAGCTAGGTTGGTAGTCATCACACCATACCTAGCTCCATGTGTGTCATGCAGCAAAGACCACCTTTCTAATGGCTCGTGCTCTATCCACTCTGCAAAATTTTTAATCCGTCGTCCAGGCCTCCTTCTAGTATTGGGTGGGTCAAATCCAGGCAGGTCACATAGCCCAATAGGATCTGGCTCGGGGCCCACGGAACTGTGTACCCTGTGCCACAGCTGCTGCATGAGCTGCTACTAATGCAGCTCGGGCGGCTAACCTGTCCCGCACATGGTCCTTAGTGAACTCATCCAGCTTGCCGCGGAGAAAAGTGTACTTGCATTCTTGATTCTGCTTGCACAACTTCTTGAACAGATTCATAAGACCCTTGCTCCTAAAGCTGCGAGAAGAAATTGGCCCCAGGTGGCGCATGCACCACCTACTCTGCATATCCTGCCATGGCGTCTCTTCATCAGGTCCGGCTTCTACCAGAGTCTTGATAGCCGCAAGTATACCTGCATGCCTGTCATGTAGCACGCACACATTTTCGCGATCTTTCACTATCGATTTTTTTTAACTGCACGAAGAACCATAACCAGCTAGCGGTGTTCTCGCTCTCAACAAATGCAAATGCGAGAGGCACACATCGATTGTTGCCATCCACTCCAATTCTTTGTCGAGAATCTGTCCCTTGTACCTCCCGATTAGAAAAGTTCCATCTACACACATCACCGGACGACATTGCATGAAAGCCTCGATGCATATGCCTGAATGCGAAAAACACCTGTGCGTAACCACGACATTAGGGAACTCAGGTATCACAAAGTCTTGTATGTCCACATGGGTGCCCGGATTCCGGTCCTTCAATGTCTGCAGGAGACGGACGACACCGTCATAAGCATCATAGAAGGTCCCGAATCCGTTCTCCCGGTGCCGTCTGTTTAGCCCTCCATGCCTTGCCATATTCAATTACATACTTATATTGAAGGTGAACTCTTCTCTCGGATGGCTTTAACCCCCATTCTTGTATTCTCTACAATCTCCTTGTAGAACAGGCGAGCAATAAGAGTGGATGTAAGGTTTCGGTGATCCTTCAACATACTCTTAAGGACACATGTGTGCGGCACGAAATCTCTCACCACCCATGTTGTGTCATACTTCGGACAGTACCCATGCACCCTTGATGGACATCTAGCATCGCTGCAGACCACTGTCAAGAATTTCTGACTTGAAACGGTGGTTCTGAATACCCTTTGCGTGTTCATTGCCCACTGAGTGATTGCTTCCTGCAGATGTCTCTTGTCAGCATATCTAGCACCAACTGAGATGGTGTTCATGCTGTACTCCCAGGCAGAATCGTGCCGATCATCGACTATCATTGCCTCCGACAAATCATGGTTCCAAGAAGAGGGGATCGGATCCGCCTCTTCGTTATCATCTGAAGTATCGGATCCACCGGATTCATCTGAGTCAACCTCATTGTCCACTCCATCCTCGTCTTCCTCGTCCATCATGTTCTGCATCTCTTCTTCTTCTTCGTCCACGCTTTCAAGCTCAACAGTATCGTCATGACCACCTGCTGCATGGCTACTCTGCCCGGATTGGAAACTGCTGCCGCCAGCATCAGAACTTTGACTGCTCTGGCCTGGATGGAACGCACCCTCGCCTTCTTGGAAATTCACCACCTTCGCCTCGGGAAGCATTAAGGCGATGGGGTGAGTTCCCCTGCGCTCGCACGCTTCCAACCAGTGCACCCACTGAGAGGTCCTCTCAATCGGCTTCAACCGCCAGAAAATCTGCATCGGAGCTGCTCCACAAAGCATGCACACCAACAGTGTATGCTTCGGGATTAAGCCCGAAATTCACGGTCAACCACTCCTTCAACTGACTAACTTGCCATGTTTTTGGGTTTGTCAGATGCAACTCCTCGTACTGAAACTCGCTCAGATCAGCTCCCATCGGAGTTGTTCGGACCGTGCCATGACCGAAGTAAACAACGAATTTTAATCTATCTGACATATCTGCTCACCTATAAAAATTACAGACTCGTCAAAAAAATCTAGCACCTACACTCTAAAATAAATAAAAATCTAGCACCTGCAGTCCTAAATAAATACTATCTACCGGTACATATTTCAGTAACTAATGTGCGCAGCTAACGAACGCAACATGCATTATGAGTACACCATCTAATACCAAGAATTAGGGTTTACCCTTGAAGCGTGCCAAACACCTCCGTCAGCAGCTCAGCTCCTCCACCACGCAGTAGCTGCACCACCACGCAGCATCAGCAGCAACAACAACACCACCACCAGCTCCTCCTCCACCACCACCACCAACAGCACCTCCACCAAAACGCCTCAAAAACTAACCCATGTATAGATCAGGTGATTCTACAACTTTTGGTGGTCAAACTACAACAAATGGCTGGACAAATCGCTCAGAAATGAGACATTTAGCTGCTGGACTGAGAGCAAATGAGAGAGAGAGCTGAGATGAACTGAGCGAGCTGTGCTGCAAGAGGAAGAAGAGCTGGGCGAGCTGCACCGTGCGTCGGCCGGCATTTATTGCCCTCAATTTCGGGCGCACCTTCCCCGAATCGCCCGCTTCGGGTTCGCCCTCCCCGACACGGCCTGCTCCTGGCCAGGAGACAGCCCGACAGCGGCAGCGCGTGGCCGACGAAAGCGTCTCGGGCGCGCTGAGCCCGACAAAGGTGAATCGGGCCTGCTGACCCCGAAATTAGCCTTGTCCGCGTGGCCGGCAGCAGATTCCCTGCACTTCGGGTTCGCTGACCCCGATTTTTAAACTTCGGGTTCACAGGCCCCGACGGTGTATTATTTCTGAAAATTGCTAAAAACGGCTATTATTTCTGGAATTAATATTAAAAAGTGTATTATTTAAAAAAAATTCGCGCCATGGACAAGCTTACTACAAAGAAGCCGATGATCTACTACATCTACTTCCAAGTAGAGAAGGTGGTGGAGGAAGAGTGGCTAAGACCAGAAGATGAATACATACAAGACCTTGATGATATGGAGGACACTTTGTCACAAGAAACGGGAGACAGAGAGGAAAAGAATCAGAGAAATGAAGAAAGTGAGGAGATAGACAAAGGACCGCACATTCAAGCAAGTGAGAAAACTAGGAAAGCTTTGGAAGCAAGAGAAGAAGAGATAAAAAAAAGCAGAATGATCTTGATGTAATTGCCTTAGCATGGAAGAAAACGGTAGCTCCATCAAATGAGACAAACAAGACGCAAAAAATGAGGGCAGGGGCAAATGAGCAAGCTGAAGGGGAGAAAGAGTAATGGAGTATGACGCTGTGGAGGAAACTGGAGACAGTGAAAAAGGGTTTGACTTAGATATGAGAGATCGAACTGAGGATTTCGATGCAAATGACATAGTTGACTTGTCTAGGGATGAGGGAAATAGGAATGGGGAATCTGATTCTTCCCCAAGCATCAACACAAATATCAACAATATTCAAGCTGGGAAGTCACCTAATCATGGCAAGAAGAACTAGAAAGGGGTGGGATACTGGAAGAAATAGAAGAAGCCATTGAAAATAGATTCAGTAACAGACTAGCTCCCATGAGTGATATAGCAATTATGGACAGGGCCAAGAATAGAGCTATGGTGAAGAACCTTCAATCATCAGACGGTACATCTCTACCCACTTTGGCTAGTACATCTGATTATTGCATTCTAGATATTGCTAGTAGGGTGAAATTGGGGGTGTAATATTTAATTTATATTATGTAGTATACACGGATCATTCACACATCTCAAATAAGAAATTCAGATACTATAAAAAAAATTAGAGTTAGTACTCATCTTTCACATTCAATTTTAAAAGTAAAAGGTTTAATATGTGTACTACATCGCTAATGATCTGCACAATGAGCATAGCAAAAGACCAATGCACACGAGTAAGCACATACATACATCATCAATTATTGCATATACAGGTTGCTTCTAGCCTACTATGTTAAAAAAATGTTGAGATACAGGAAGATGGGACCATGGGAGTGCGCATTTATTACGTGAGGTATTCCAGGAAAAGTGAATTTTAGAAGCTCAAAATGAATTTTAGGAGAACCTCCGGAAGCTGCCTCTGGTGTCTACATCAAAATTTTGGGCTTATTTTGCCAAGCACAGTAACCCAAAATTTTAACACAAGCACTTATGTTTCCTCTGGTAGCGAAAATTTTGGTGCGCAGACAGCGGGTAGTCTCCTCACATACAACACAGATTAACACAAGCACAGGAAGTTGCAATATTCAGAAGTAATACACAGCTAGATACTTCATTCACTACTTCCAGCAATTGTGCAAAATGTCAGTCGTTTAGCATGTTTCATATACTGTCTTCAGATTACTTGACTTTTTCTTTCTTGACTTTTTCTTCTACTTATTTATTGTTTCTAGGTCACGTGTCGCAGCGATGAAGATAGTACCTGTTGTGGTTGATCTCGTCTTGGTTGTAAACATTGTCTCCTCGGCAAGCCCGATCACTAGATACTAGGCAATGTGAGGTTACTTCGTGATTCATCAAACATCCATGAAAATTTCGCCGCAATGAGAGGTTAAACAATGATATATGATATATGTCCATGAGTTCGCCCTGCCAAACTTCTAAACCATCCACCATCCCCCTCCGTTGATGCCGTGGTGACACGAAAGCATATGATTGCAGTACACATGCCTCAGTCAAGCCTTCCAGGATGCCCGGGTTGTATGCACATTCAAGAGGAGTGTTCGCCTCAGATACCGGTTGGTCAATGCCTGATGTGTCTGGAAGTTGATTGTCCTACGTGGCTTGAGTGGGCACATGGGTGAGCAGAAGGCTACACTATGGTGCAGTTACCGGTTCGACACCAATCGATTCTTAATGACTTCCAAAGGTTAGTTAAACATGAGACGTGGAATAGAATACTTCTTCTCTTATGTCGTACTTTTTCCTGGGTAACGAGTCAACCAAGGACACATGAATCCTTGGATTGTGGTGGGCGTAGTGGGGGTGCTGTGAAAATCACTTTAAGGGCATGGAAAATGGGAGGTGCTTAGCAAAATAACCCGGCTTTTTGTAAGCATTGGTGCTTGATTATATTAGATAGATGCCAAACATAGCACCTTTCCTGTACAAATACGGACTAGTACTTAGGGAAAAGTTTGGTTTATTTTTGTAAGCACTCCTCAAGCACCTTGCATTGTACATGGTCTAATAGTGCTCATAGTCCTACTCTAATGGAGGGTACGTTCTTCGTTTCTATTATATTCTTAAGAACCCCACTAAACCATGCCGACACAAATTCAAGAACTAAACTAACAGAAGTTCAAGAATAACTAAATAGTGTACCAACTAAACATGAAGAACATAGATATTCTGAAAGCCATATATTTATACAAAAATAAAAATGTTTCTTTGCCATATCTTCTATATATAAATAGGAGCTCCCACTAACTGATTTTTCTACGTTCTCATGTGTCCACATCATCAGTTTATGTTTATTATCTCCCGGGCGTTGTTGACCATCGCATCATGTTTGTATTATATTATTTTTAATGATACAGAGAATGCACTGATTTGGCAAGCAAATGTTGCTTAACCTGTGTGTCAATCTTTCTTAGTTCTCCTAATTCATTTCTTCACTTCTCATTTCGAGGTCACAACATATGTTACAATTTAATTAAATATTATTCCTTTGTGTCTTGCAGGTTGGCTGGGAATAGGCAACTGCCTCTTTCAAAAATTGGCATGTTCACAGCCAACGCTATTGACATTCGTCACTTTACCACGATCATCAATATTTGTACTCTATCAGTTTCATGTTTTAAACATACTTTAAATTTTACTATAAGTGAAGAGAATCATCTAGTATTTACTAAGGAGTGTACCCCTAACTTGCCTGAGAAAAATGTTTTGATGTTGATTTTGTTGTGTTTACTAATGAACCGACTGGACAGAAATTCAATGAGTATAAGAATTCTTGCAGATTAAATCTAAGACACTCATGCTTTCTAGTGGGCACTACAATTATTTGGTGAACAAATTGGGACCCTAAACAGAACACACACATGCATTTTATTTTCATTATAATCTGTACACGCATAAAAGAAACAATGACTGTCCATCAAGAGAGTCCAAGAAAATTAGCTTGGCGCGAAAAGAGGGAATGAGCTATCCGGAAAGTCATTTTGGCTCCTGAGCACCGGTGCTCTCGGCATATTAGAAAATTCTAAACTTCATATTTACATATTTAAAAAAATATGAAATAAAATTATAAAAGTAGATAATAATATATTTCAGCACCGTACAAAATCTCAATTTCAAATATTCTGTATTCTAGTCTACATAAAAATGACAAAGTCTGTCTTTTTTTGGAGATTTGAAATCACCATGCTCAGATCTACACTTTTATTATTTTTGTGTAGCCCAAGTACACATTATTTCCAATTGAAAATTTTCTCGTTTGTGAGATACATTACATGCTACATCATGATTTTTTCCTATTTATTAAAACTTAGAAATATAATTTACAATTTTTAAATAAATAGATCATTGGTGCTCATATATATACACCAAATCTCTATCCTGAGCTATCGGACTATCTGAGGTGGGAGACCATTGGTATGGATGCAGGGAGGCGCACCACTACCGACCGTTACGGTACCCATCGCCACAAGCCACCATCTTCACAACCTACATAATATACACAGAACAGTCTTATAGGCATAGAAAGGGAATCGTGGCTTACACGATTACGTAAAACTAGATTTTGATGTGCACCTTGGCGCACGATTCTGTAGAGCTCATGCCAACGTTCATTTCGTATAATGATGATAAAAATAGTTTTCAATATGATAATATGTTTTTTATTTTTATTGGAAGCAATTAAGATAAAAATCTGCAGAACTCCTGAATATCATACTCTTAGTAATAATGTAGATATGCACAACTATAGTGAAGCTTCTATAAATAACATTCAAATCCAATCACCAGAGGCAAATTCTTCTATAAAAAGAGGCAAGTGTTTTGCCAATGTCTAAAACGTCTTATATTTGTGAGCAGAGGAAGTACATCTGTACATAACTAATAACTAGGAAATTGCAGCGTGGCGTCACGCCGCGCCCGTGAGGTAAATTTGGGGCAACTAATGAAAAAAGATAGTAATATTTTTCATAAACAAAATATGGAGTGTTTACATCTGACGCATTTAAAAATGTTTCTCGCATAAAAGAGGCGACATATGGCACGGTAATTTATCTGTAGAAAGTATTTTTTGCATGGTAAATGGTTATTTTAAGTACAGATGATGAACGATCCAGCTATTTGTTTCCAGAATAAGACAATAGTATGTTTTTAAATAAAGATGTGACATACAATCTAGCTTTTTTTCAAATTATGACTAAAAGTTAGGTAGGTCAACATCGCTTTCTACTAAAAAAAAACCGCTGGAAACTTTAAAAATATGAAATAGTACCTTTATCAGATAAAAGAAACGACGAACGATCCAACACTTTAATATGGTTCCCGATTAAAAGAATCGACAAATTGTTGAGCAATTTGCAAAAGTAGGCAACATCATTTTTGTTGCAGCAACCGGGCCGGATAAAAAATACAACATACGATGTAGCATGTCTTCCGCAAATTGGTAAGGTTGACCAACGATATTTGTATTGAAAATAATGGAACGACTAAAAACACACTTCACTGACACGCTTCATCGTGGATAGTATGGACAGAAAACACCGGATGATTGTAGGAGGATGGAAAGAAGAAGGTGGTACGGCAGTAGCATTGCACAGTAGTTGTAGTGCCCGGAGTCAGGACACAACACACCAGCTAAAAGATGTAACGTACGACTGAAGCATTTTTTCAGAGATACCGGAAGAAAAATATATTAATTTTTCATCGACTAAAAGAGGCGTTGTATGGAAGAAAATATAAGTACTTATCGCCTCATTAAATGGTTACCATGAACAAATCACTTCGGAAATTGAATATTTCTGGCGATAAATTTTTGCAAAAAATCAGTCAAAATCTGTAGAAAATAACTATTGTTTTTCTAAAATAATTGGAAAGAAAACATAAAAGATAGTTGATCGGAGAGTTGTTCATGGCACAAACAATTAAGGCCACATGCGATGTGATAAAAGAAAAATAACCAACGAAACCGGTTAATTAGAGGAATATCATCAAGGACAAAAGGGAAAGCAAAAAAAAAAGTAGCAACCAACTATAGTAAAATCAGCATACGTGGCACCATTTGAATGGAGGAAAACCTGTTACAGTCCTCAAAACGCTGTGGTGAGAGCAAACAAGGTTAGCTTTTATATATAGTATATATGTAGTATGCACAACTATAATGAAGCTTCTACTTGGCCGCTCCGTTCGATGTTGTATTGTCATACAATCACGTATGTTGTTATGTTGTTGCATGAAAAAGTTTGCTTGATGCACAATACTAAAGTCTAGGCGTCAATTTTTCAGACACTTCAATTGTTCTTGTGTTGATGCAAGGAACAGAAGTGCACTGAACCTGATGTGGGAGTGGTGTTTTGGCACCCGGGAGCATATACTCACGTTTTTTAAATTTTATTTTAAATACATTTTCAAAATATTAAAAAGTTTGGACATAAAATTTAATAGGTACATCTCGAAGTTCTACACGTTTACAAATTGGTCTCACGGAAAACTAACATTTTTACTGTCACATGTAAAAAAGACAAATTTTGGTGCAAAAAAATGGAAGTGTACGTGATGTTTTTTTGTCTTTTTCACACAAGTCATCAACAATGTTGGTTTTTTGCAAAACTTGATGTACGTACGTAGAATGTTGAAACGTAAGAGCGGAAATTTTTGTTCAAAGCTGCCTGCACACCACTCCCGCGCGGCCACGAAGCTGTATCGTTGGATGTGGTAGTTTTGATTGTCTTTTCGGTGTATATTCCCAGCGTAACTAAATAAGTGCTCTCAAATTCACTAAACTAGCTGTTTGGCTGAAGAGTATTGGATTGAGTAAAAACATCGCTAGTGCCGTCTCTGAAAGCGCTCTTAAATCGTGCCAAATCGAGCGTTTGGGAGACGTTGTTGCTTGGTGCCGCGTTTGAGGCGCATGTGCCCTTAAATCGTGCCGAATTGAGCGTTTGGAGGATGTTGTTGCTTGGTGCCGCGTTTGAGGCGCGTCTCTCCCTAGTCGCCCACCCCCCCTACACCCACCCAAACGAGGCCCTAAAAGTTTTTCCAAATTAAAATACAACAAACAACTCCAAACCAAAGAAATATAATCCTTCGGGCTAGACCAAGGCGCCACGCATTTGCTGATAATTCTTTGATCCTCCACAGATGCTCAACGAGATTATGTTGCAGTTGATCGTGAACATGGGTTTCACGGATCTCTCACGCATGGCGAGGATATATGCAAAATCTGCAGGCACCTCGTGATCAACCTCCGCAAGAGGGCCCTGACACTCATATGGACCAATATGTGCCATGTCCCGATTCTTGCGGTCATCCTCGATGATCATGTTGTGCATGATCACACAAGCCTGCATCACCTCCCACATTTGGTCGTGAGACCAGCTTAGAGCAGGGTACCGAACAATAGCAATTTGAGCTTGGAGCACACCAAATGCCCGATCGACATCCTTCTGGCAAGCCTCCTGTCGCGAAGCAAAGTGTCAATTCTTCTGACCTGATGGCGCCGGGATTGTTTTGACAAATGCCGCTCATTTTGGACATATATACCATCGTATAGATAGTAGCTTTTGGTATATTGGTGTCCATTGATCTCATAGTTCCATGGTGGATCATGACCTTTCACTAGTTTCCTAAACACCGAAGAACGCTGCAACACATTGATGTCATTGTGTGATGCTGCCATGCCAAAGAAAGAATGCCAAATCCACATATCATAATTTGCCACAGCTTTAAGCACCACACCGCAATATCCATGACGCCCTTTGTATATACCTGCCAAGCAAACAGGCAGTTCTTTCATGACCAATGCATACAATCGATATACAATCGATGCTTCCAACCATCCCAGGGAATCCTCTCGCTGAATTTTGGACCACGATCCATGTAGTCTCTTCTTCAGTTGGCCCTCTCAAATAGTATTTGCCAAACTTTCCCTCGACAACACATGCACTCAATGGCAGTAGACTCACTCATGCGAAGGTAGTCGTCATGTGTATGGGCAGGTGCTCCGTATGCAAACATCATCATGGTGGTGGTGCACTTCCGAATCGACGAGAACCCGGCCGTGCCAACAGCGTCGTGCTTTAGCTTGAAGTAGGGGTCGAACTCTCGAATGTCGTGGCCGATATTCATGAACGAACTCTTGCTCATCCTATACCGGCGCCGAAAATTATCGGCATGTGTTGCCTCTTCTGCGAAGTAGTTGTTGTGTAGCATGATATGCCCCTCCAACCTCTGTCGGGGCTTCGACTTCTTTCTTCCCTGCTTTGAACCTCTGCGGCGCGGCCTCTTCTTCCTCTCCGAGTCGGCGTCAAACTTGTTTTCGAGGGACACGGTGATCGACAAATGCTCCTTAAGTTCGTCGTCGAAGGCTTCCTCTTCCTCCATCATTTCCACGATCATATATATCCATGTCCGAAGCAAAACAAATCGTTAAAATTCATATGCGGTAGAGGAGGCAATGAACACGAACATGTCGCACCTACCAAATAATGCTCGGAGGAGGGGCGGATTTGACGGCGCGGCGAAGCGGAAGAGGACAGCGAGGAAGTCAGTAGTCACGACCGGCAAATCGAGCGTCGGTGGAGGGATGGGAGGCACGGGAGGGGAGGCAGGAAGCAACCGTCCTGAATGTGGTTGCCGCCAGGTAGGTACCCACCTCGCTTCTCACTCTGTCCGGCGCACCCGCAGCCTCCCCTTAGAGCGAGAATGGTCTCAGGACGCCGTACTGGACCACGCCGGCCAAAAATGTTCTCTGAAGCGTGCAGCTGAGGGCGGTAAAAATAGCCAGGGCGCTATAAAAAGCTTTGGAGCGAAGCGAGCACTCGAGATGCTCTAAGTTTTGGCCCTAAAACTCCTTGGGTCAAAAGAGTATCGAAACGCGAGGTACCTTTGCGTTTTTTCACTCGGCGATGCTAGTACAAGTCACGCGCATGCTAGCGGAGCTGAGCGCAGCCAGCCAGCCTAGTGTTCACACGGGAACATGCACAATCACGCGGGGCCAGCACGTGCATTCACACAACCGTGTTCACACGGAAAAACTGCAGGCAGCCCTTACAACGTCCTCCAATGAGCTGCTGCACACGCGCTATGTCATGGAGATGCCCTTAAAAAGATGGAGAGTAATTCAGAGTGTTTCATGAAGGTGAATTTTCACCAAAAACTCTTCATAAAACACCCTCTAACACACATAAATACTCTTGCACCAAACGAGGCCTAATGGAAAACAAGACGGGTTTTCCAAAGGAAGCACGTGCCAAACAAGTAGACAGATGTGTAAATTATCAGTACGCATTCAAATTCAAATTTCGTTACATAACTCAAAAACAAAAGAAAGGGAGATCTCCCACACAAGGAAAAGAATCAAAAGAAAATTTCCTTAGCAGTTGCTACAGAAGCAATAAATCTGGGAGAAATCCCACTCGGCTTGCAGGATAATAATAGAGGCCTGAAGCAGAGAATCCTTCAATCAGCTGTCATCTGTTTCATCCAGTTTTGTCATGCTGGAATTGCACCACGATGCATGTTATATTGTCGGCGCTGCCTCGAGAGTACGCAATCTCGGTGAGTTTCCTGGCCGCAGACTCTGGTACGTCTTCTGTTTTAGCAAGGGAGACGGCTTCCTGTTTGAGAAAAGAACAACCATTGCCAACATATCAGTGCAAAAGCTACCGAGTTGTGTGCATTGTTGCGCTTGTCACGTTTTTTTATCCAAGCATTTCGCTGTCAGTAAGAATGTGAGCACCTAGCAGATATGAAAAATGCTTTGTACAAAGTCATATGCAACAGTGGTTTGCTACAGATATTCTACTTTCAGGCAGAGAAATACTACATTTGGTAATTGAGTTAGTGCGTTAGTTTTTTTTTTAGCATCGTTAGTGCCATAGTGAGTTACCTCATTTTCTACAGCATCCCAAAGGCCATCACTGGCAAGAACTAGACTTTCCAATTCTCCATCGAACACTTGTTCCTGCGATTTGATAGAGAAGATTTCATCAAGCTTCACAGGTCATCAGAACTATGCAACAGAGCAACTCATCTAAAGAAGCATATTGAATAGCAGTTATCAGAAACTTCTTACTGTATTTTTGATCTACACTAGTTGAAACAGGTAAAGAAAATTGGTTTCAGATATAAGACACAGAAAAAACTGAAATCTTGGCATAACTCAATTACAAAATGCTACCTGAATTTCAGGTTCTGCCACCACAAATGGCTTCAGTAGACGATTACCGAATGCACGGGACATTGCCAGTACACCACCTACCCTCCAAGTACCTAGTCAAATATCACATTAAGATGGAACAATTTCGATTAATCAAACTCAAATTACAGCCTATCAAGAAAATAAGCTACTCCCTCCGATTCATATTAATTGTCGCTCATATGGATGTATCTAGACACATTTTAGTTCTAGATACATCCATATTAGTGACAAGTGAGAATCAGTTATACAGCGATGGCAGTCTTGAAGCAATTAAGGCTGCGCACTCCAACACAAAACAGCATAAGGAGGATATCAGAAGGCTCAAAATGAATAAGCAAGTCTTTTGCAACTTGCCTTATCTACTTATGATTATGGCTGTGTTTGGCAAGCATTGAGGCAGATTATAATTATCCAGCTTTTCCAACAAGCTTTTGCATATTTTTTGTTTGCCTAACCAACCTTTTTTCTGTTCTCATGGCTATTTTCCGACAGCAGATTACAAAATAAGTTCAGTGCAGCACAGTTTAGCAACCACAAAATGTGCCTACGCAGACTGACAATGCCAATGCATAGAAGAACGAAGAGCAAAGACTTACCGGCCCAAATGACAACACCTCCAGCATTTTCAATTCTCTTCCGTTCATCTGACCTGTTAGGTTTGTGATCTACTGAGAGTGCCATAGCTACAAAAACAAAGATATGAGGTCAGTAGAGCTACAACGTAGTTAAACCAAGCTGCTAAGCTAGTAACTGAACCACACAAATAAACTAAAGTGATGTCATGCCATTACGTAGATTCCAGCACAATGTCAGGTCCAGAATGCAATTAGAAATGAGCTAGCCTTGCCATTTGGTTTAAATGGTGGTACAACAATATTCATCAAATAAAGGAGATGGCCAGATGTTTATGGCATATAATCATGTAACTGCATCGGGGTAAAATACTTGTAAAGGTGCATTAAAACAAGCATGTGTACCATATGTATCATCATTGGAGTGGCAAATTAAGAAACACTTGGCAGATGCATACGACAAGAGATCACAAGGACCACAGCATCTTTTGGTGATTGAATCATATAAGTTACTACGACGAGGTCTAACAGGATATACCTTTGCCGGCTTTTGAAACGACAGCACGTGAATCACCAACATTTGCTACATACAGATGGCCACCCACTAAAACCGCAGTAGAAGCAGTGGAACCATCATCCCTGAAGGCATTGGATTCTGATTCTAAGAAATCAGCATCTGTTTTCTGATATGTTTCGCCTGTTTATGCCAGAAGTTTTTGAAGTTTCAGAAAGCAATGATTCAAAGCACTGGAAAGAATGTGCACAGAGAAACACGCAGGTAAATCCCAAGAGAAAACTTACTTATAGCAAGCTTCGTATCAGACAAGAACTTGGGGTGTTTCATAAGATTCTCGAACAGGTGTTCCTTCAAATACTCAGCAGCACGTGACCCTCCGTGACCTGAAGATTTGCAAAGTAAAAAAACATGGTAGGCAAGTATTCATGAAGCAGAGAAGGCGAGACTGGAAACCATACCATCGAATACTCCAAACAGGCTAACAGCCTGTCCGTCGATTTCAGTAAGCTTTACATCGTAGAAATCTTCCATTGTGGATCGTTTCCCTCTAAAACTCGAATACCCGCATTTCAGTTTACCATCTTCTCTGTCACAATTTTTGGACACAATGTCAATTCAGGCAGCAGAGAGATTACTGTACAAACATAGCAAATACTAGAATACAACCACGATAAGACGAGCAGGGGACGTGCATTACCTCTGCCAGCCGCCACTGGCGTAGCCGCCGTCCTGTGGTTGGGCGACGGCAGCCGCCGTGCGGCGCTGCAGCTGCAACTGCCCCGCCGGTGCGGCGGAGTCCGCGTCGGAGGATGGGTCGAGCATCATGTTGGCCCTGGCGCCAGCCACAGCCCGGAAGCCGCGCGCGCGGGGCGTCACGCACGCATCCACCGCCCGGCCGCACAGGACCCTGGCCCCCCGGCGCCTTCCCGCGCCCGCGCCCGCAGCCGCACGCAGCACCAGAGCCCTCAGGCTACCGATGCATACCATCTCATGGTTGGCTGGCTGTGTGTCCGCCCCGATGCCGATGGCGATCCCCGAGGAGAGATCCACCGGCCCTCGGTTTAATGGCCTCGGATCTGGGGCGGAGGGGGAGGAGGAAGCGGCGGGGGCGGGGGCGGGGAACGGGGTGGACGGTGCCAGATTCCTCTGCACTTTGGGCCGCGGCCCTTCTTTTTTTTGCCTCCTCCCCGCTGGAAATGGCCCCGGTTTCTAGGAATTCCCATGCTCCTCCTTTCTCTCCTAAAAATGTGCCTACACCTATTGCTGCTTAGAATAGAAATAAAACTTTACGAAATGTCCAAGCACTAGCGGTACACGCTTCTAGGTGGCTAATCAAAGGGAACCAAAAGTTTATCCCATTTTTGAGTCATTTGCATTCCACATGCACAACCATAGGACACAAATCAAGCGATCAATAATATTTCCCAATTATTAAAAACTACTTTCCACACTATACGGTTATCCTTTGTTTTCAACAAAATCGATGAGATTGACAACCTCACTGTAAGTTGGGGCAAAGTATGTTGGTTATGTTGTGTGCATGTTTTACATTGTTGTTGATGACGGTAGTGCGACCTACCAAAAGTCAGCTAGCAACACCTTCAGAAGTTATTTCTTTATCCTAACTAGCTGGATGGCCCGCGCAAATTGCGCGGCTAGCAATGAGGTGATTTAAATTTTCATGCCTGATATATTTATGTTCTTCTTGATACGTTTTTTGAAAAAATATTAAGATAAATGAAGTGAAAATAAATAAAAAAATTGAATATATAAAGCTTCCCAACTATTCACTCTTTTCAATGTGGGTGATAATACATCGTGTTAATGCAATACCTGGGTAACTTTACTTTTCATTCTTGCAAGTTATCATCGTTATAAAATTATTTCTTCCATCTTTAGAAGCATAGCCAAAGATCGGTGATGTACCAGCTAAAATTCATTAGTTACACCCGCTACTGATTAGGATCCTTTCTCATGGAAAATGTTAATTATAATATTTATAACGGAATCGTCTAACTGAATTTATTATGATGGTAGAAAGTACACGAAGCAAGATATAAGAGCTTGACTTTCATATATAGGGTAGAGTAGCCAGCGTTAAAAAGTATTGTATACGGATGGCACACCATCAAATTTCGGTAATAGCTGCAATCTTTGGGTAACAGTGTAATGTTTCTATGTTCAGATTTCCCCCTCATCAAATAACAGCAATCTGGTAAAAAAGGTGCGATAGATCAAAGGAATGTCGATCGAGCTCGCTTGCATCAGCAAATCGACCACACGACAGGACACCAGCCTATCCAAGGCATGCAATGAAATAGTAGAACAGATGCAATTAATCAAGGCACAACGGATCGAAGTCATGCGACATAGGTTGCATAAGTAAGTCTTCAATTATTTTATTTTTTGTAAAGTTAAGATTATATAAGAAATTTATTGTTGGGATGATAATAAAACACTCTTCAAAGGACTTAGGGTCACGTCGTTGCGCAAGTAAAATTGTATTACTAAAAATAATGATGCATGCCAGGGAAGTCATGCCACAGAGGTTGCATAAGTAAGTCTTCAATGAATTTTTTTGTTTGTAAAGTTAAGATTATATAGGAAATTTATTGTTGGGATGATAGTAAAACACTCTTCAAAGGACTTAGGGTCACGATGTTGCGCAAGTAAGATTGTGTTACTACAAATAATGATGCATGCCAGAGAAGATTACGGAAGCATTTGCGCGTCTAGATTTAGTTATGCTTTGGTTGGCTAACATATAAAATAGATCCTGCGAATTTTTTTGCTTTTATTTTCCATACTTTTCCAAGTGTCTATTGTCCTACTTATAATTTCTTGTTGAATAGTAAACAAATATTTATGAAGATTCAAATCTAAACATTTATACATGTATCCATATTTGATGCTAGAGAACTTCTTTTCTATGGACCTTCTCGTTTGGGGCCATGCATTTCATGCGTCTTCCACTTTTGCATAATGTCTCCAAATGAATAATTTTCATGTTATATTTCTCTTGACCATCGATATAATCCATTACATGTACTATCCTTTATGTGTCAGCTAAAGCTACAAAAATATACTCTCCCTGCCGTCTTTGTAATTTCAAGTTATAGCATAGTAAAATATTTGACACGATTTCTCTGTCACAACATTTTGTGAAAGCACTCTCTTAGTAACATTTCCTGCCAACCTATTTCTTTTGCAAAACCATCTGTACAACTTATTTTTTCTTTATCGTGCTCATGTTATTTTTCAATTTTTGATTACCCTCTATGGCATGGACAACCTCATCACTAATCTTTTATACCAGATCACCATTATTCTACTATAGGAGCCGCTCCTACATTTTTCTTTCAAAAATGTAGTTATAGTTACTTATGTTCAACAGTCTAATTAAACAATCCAAGCATGTTAATATTCTTAGGCATGCTAGATTGATGGACAGAAAATATTTTTTTATTCCTTACATCTACTGAAGGTTCATGGAATTTGTGAGGAACTTAAAGAAATAATTCTTAATTTATTTTTGGATCTTACATACAAAAAAAAAACTTTTGCCCATCAAAGTTAATCCGTTAAGCAAAGCTGCAGGTTCTCTTTCATACTTTCATGATGATGACGATGATGACCATTGTCCTAGACCCATGTATGCCTCCCGTATAGATTAATCGTGTTGCCGCTCGCCCCCGGCCGGAAAGGATCAAGTATAAGAATGTCCGGTAGATGCATGTACCTGGTTTCTTGCTTCCATCAATGGAGAACTTTTAACCTAGTGAAAGTATTTGTATCTTATATACTCACATAATTCGTTTATACAAAAAAATACTAACCTGACTCCCAATCCATTATGCTAAGCTAGCTGCGGGTTCTCTGCTTCGCACCTTGATGATGGTCATGCCGATCGTCCGACACCCAAGCAGGTATCGGGCGTTGATTAATCGTGCCATCACTCGTCGGCGTGTACGACAACCGATCAATCTAAGAATGCCAAAAAGATGGATGTACCATTCTGCTACTTGCCGCCGGTAATCGATCAATCCAGAGAATATCCTGCCGATGAGCAGATCGATGGTACCTCGTTCGTTGCATCTATGCGAGGGGGCTCCTTGAATATGTGGGAGCGCAAGATGAGACAATGATGGCACTGCAGAGCTGGCCTAGCAACATCTCATCCATGACCTTGGTGAATATGTATGTTGCGCCAACTGAAGTGCTTCCGTATGATCTGATCAAGAGTAAAATGATAAAATATTATGGATTACGGTACTTAGAAAATAGAACCTATAGATCTGGTGCTTTCTAAAATATATGCATTGTATATATGGATGCTAGTAGAGTACTAATTTGCTATAGAAATCTCGTTATGAATCCTGCCCGGTCAATTTGTGGAGTCATCCGTATAGTAGATAGATTTATGTATTGATCATGCTAACCTGTTGGTGAATAAAACATCCGTTAGATCCGTAATTCTACAATTCCAAACTGCTTCATCAATCTGTGGACCATGAGAAAATAGAACGAATTAGTTAAAACTGCGGGGAAATAACCTTTAGCTGTAGTCTCCTTTATCCCAAAAGAAAATGGAGTTTGTTCCTTGCAGCAGGTTCATACGCACTGGTTAAAAAAGCTGGATAAGTTAGAAAGAGTGATGATTATCACACTGGCCGCCGCCATGACCACCGCATGGATCGATCTGCACCTCGCCATGGCTGGTAGGAAGACCCATGCGTATTAGTACATAATCCTCGTAACCAATAAAGCAGCAACTTACTCTGCACGGGAGTGGAGGCATACCAATCTAGTAGACCGGCGACGATGCAGGAATTTTCTGGGACAGTGCTCCCGTCGCAATGGGAGGACTTGGGGAGGAGGAGAAGGAGATGCGGCGGCAGAGCCATGTGGAGCACCGTTTTTTTTTTGGGGGGACTGCGACCACATTGCAATGGGAGGACCTAGGGCAGGGAGAGGCGGCGGCAGATCGATTACTCCGTAATTGGTTTCCTTGGGCACATCGCGGTATTTCTGGCAGATTGGATCGCGTGGCTGCTCAAGGCGTTTTTTTAAATCTGAACCGTTTCTGGCAGATTGGGTCGCGTGACTGCTCAGGGCGTTTTTTTTAAAATCTGAACCGTCTATTTTAGCTGGTTAATCTAAGCCATTAGTTGTCTTGTGCTTTAATAATATAATAGATAGAAGATAGATAGATGGTCGATTAAACATTAGTTTTTTACTGAGTAAAAATTTGCTACTGAGCTCATCATACCTTCCTCTTGGATTCTCCAACGGTATGCTCTGCACGCATCAACCATCACTGTCCTGTAAATCTGCAAGAAACTTCTTAGTTGAACTGAGCGGCTGCCGCCTCCATGTTTAAAAACCTACCGGTGGTGCCAAGGACATCCAGCGCTCTTGCTGCTCGCGTCGATGTCTCTTCCACCAGTCTACACACTGGTAGTTGGCCGCTTCCAATTTTGCTTCTCCCTTTTTTTTTATCGCGTGCATGTTTGTCAAATCTGCAATGTTGTGCTCCGGCTGAAAGGCACTCGCCCTTTTGACTCCCTGGTTTGATTGGATTGTGTTTGCTGGTAGCTGAAGTTAGGAAGAAAAGGTTGCCATTTGGATTATGTGTGTTGCTCGGTGAAAGTAGGAATAGGACTCTAGGAGGGCGGTCATCACCAATTAGGCCTACGCAGTAGCTGCTTGCATCTATAGTTAAGTACACAACCTCCCATGTCTTCACTACGGGAAAACAAGACGTTGTCGTGCGGCACTTTGCACGGCAAAGGCTTTGCCGTGCGTGCACGCACGGCAAAGGCTGCCCGGCAAAGCCAACGTTGCCGTACGTGTCGCCGATCTGCACGGCAAAGACCATTGCCGTGCGTCCTAGTCTCTGTCGTGCGTGCGATTCTTTGCCGTGCGGCGGAGCTTTGCCGTGCGTCCTCACCTTTGCCGTGCGCAGTAACATTGCCGTGCGGCGCCTTCTTTGCCGTGCGTGGCAACATTGCCGTGTAATGGTGCAAGGTGTAATGGTGCAAAAGTAGCTCCCCTACACCGTAAACCCTAAACTGGGGAGGCTTTGAGCCCTAAACCCCTAGACCTGGCCTAAACCATTAACTACATGTGCTGACACCGGAGCTGCAAAACCATGCATCATCAACCCTAACCCTAACCCTAAACCCTATACCTATACCTAACCATAAATACTTACCTTTAACCTAAACCCTAGCCCTACCCCCTAAACCCTAGCCCTAACCCTACACCTAACCCTAACCAGTAGATCATGCACACCCTCGATCGTGTGATAATGGCTCTAGCTGCGGGGTATATGTGCCAAAGGATCCCAATCTTGGTTCTCCATGTGTATATGTCCTAAACAAACTTAAAAGAATGAAAAGGTACATTTGTGCACCCTCGCGCGGAGAAATCTACGGGGGTAGACCCGTCGGGGAACGCATACCGCTGTTTTGGGGGGAGGAGGGCGAGAACGACCGCCGGAGCACCGGAACCCCACCAAATCTTGCATGTGGACCTATGACATGTGTCAAAGTGTGGTGCAAGGTGTAATGGTGCAACAGTAGCTCCCCGGTGTGACCTTCCTCATATTTAGGCGATAACACTTAGCAGATTTTCCGAAGCGCGTATTAATTCCGAAACCCTGATATATGTGGGGGATGAACATGGAGAGTAATTTTGTATTGCACATTGTCTTAAGTAACACTAATAAATAGTCATCAAAAAGTAAAACTAATAAAAAAATATAAGTATTAGATGAAATAAAATAGAAAGAAAAACAAATAAAATGAATGATGGCGCACGGCAAAGAAGGAATCGCACGGCAAAGGCGGCTTTGCCGTGCACTTTGCCTAGCCTCACGGCAAAGGGAGACCCACGGCAACGTCCCAGTCGCTTTGCCGAGCATGTTTTCTTTGCCGTGTGGCTCTTATGCTCTTTGCCTTGCTTGCTTCTTTGTCGTGCGCTTTCGAGGGACTTTGCCGTGCGATGATACTTTGTTGTGCGGCGCTGCTGACTTTGTCGTGCACCGACTCTTTGCCGTGCGCCACTCTAAGACTTTGTCGTGCTTTTCTTCTTTGCCGTGCGTACAACTCGCGGCGCACGGCAAAGATTTCTTTGCCGTGCAGCGCCTCACGGCAATGATGTGCTGCACGACAACGCCTGTTTTTCCCGTAGTGCTTACTTTTAATTTAATTTTACATTGGATGAGCACATGTATATTCATTTTCTTATTAGTCTTGCTGGTCGCATGAATTTGTTCCCCTCGAATATCCAATGTGTTTACTAGGTGTTCGTTAGATAATTTAGATTGACATTGCTTTTGAAGTTGTGCTCCGGTCATCACCAGTTAGGTCCTTCTCTATTTTAGATTGACATTGTTGTTGGATATTGATGAGCGTAGATTGCACACCGTTGGGGAATCCCAAGAGGAAGGTATGATAAGCACAGCAGCAAGTTTTCCCTCAGTAAAAAACCAAGGTTTAATCGATCAGTAGGAGAAAGACGTGACTTCTGAAGGTGTTGCTAGCTGACTAGTGGCATGGCGCACTACCGGTGTCAGTAACAACGTGAAACCTGCACACAACACAACCAAAATACTTTTCCCAACTTTCAGTGAGGTTGTCAATCTCACCTATTTTGCTGAACACAAAGGATTAAATGTATCGAGTGAAAGGTGATGTTTGCAGTAATAAAAGAGAACAAAGCTTACAGTAAGTAAAGAGAACAGGATTGCAGTGGCTGAATTTATCGGTGTAAAGCAAAGGACCGGGGTCCACAGTTCACTAGAGGTGTCTCTCCATAAAGGTAAATAACATGTTGGGTGAATAAATTACAGCTGGGCAATTGAAAGAATATCGACCATACATGACAAGATGATTACTACTCCCTCCGTCCCAATGCTTAGGGCGTAAAAAAAATCCAAATTTTCACCATAGAACAAGGCGCGGACGAATCAGGTGCTGCAATAGTCGATGAAGTCCCGTAACTGCCCCTACTCTTGTTTAATCGGTTCCTTAAAAGTCGATGAGCATTAAATTTCTAGCGCTGCCGTTCCTCAAAAGCCGCTTGGTATGGCCGCATGCATGATGGGAAACGAGGAGTCTATACAAGTAATGAGAGATTTAAGGAGAGGTTGTGCGCATGCATGTAGGGGTCAGCTAGTCACTCCTTAATAACCGCGCCATAATATATACGCCTTAAGCCATGGACCGGAGGGAGTATGAGATTTGTTTGGGTATTACAACATAATACATAGACCGTAATCCAACTGCGTCTATGACTAATAATCCACCTTTCGGTTATCGTCCGAACCCCTTCCAATATTAAATTGCAAGCAACAGATTATCGCATTAACAAATATGTGTAAAGTAAATAATAGAATTACCCTCGGATAAAACATTGTTGTTTTCTCCCTAGTACCAACATCACATCTACAATCGTAGAAGTTATTGTCACTCTTCCAGAAAACTAGAGGAATGAACTTACTATCGAGCATTAATACCCCCTATTGGAGTCACAAGCGTCTACTTTGCCAGAGTATCTACTAGCAACAGAGAGCATGCAAGATTACAAATAACATAGGACAAGAATATATAATCGACATCAACATAGTATTCAATATTCATCAGATCCCAGCAAACACAACATGTAGCATTACATAAGGATGATCTTGATCATGTAGGGCAGCTCACAAGATCTATACATGAGACACAAATTGGAGAAGACAACCATCTAGCTACTGTTATGGACCCATAGTCCAGGGATGAACTACTCACGCATCACTTCGAACGCGGGTATGGCGATGTAGATGCCTCCGGCGATGATTTCCCCCTCCAGCAGGGTGCCGGGAAGAGCTTCAGAACCCTCCCAAGATGGCTTCTGCAATGGTGACCGCGACGGAAGTTTTCGTTGATGGAGGCTCGGGTATTTAGCGTTTTCCCGAGATCGTGAATACATATGCGGAGGGGCGATGTCGGTGGAGGCCAGGGTGGCCACACCACCCCTAGGCGCGGGCCAGGCCTAGGCCGCGTGACGAGGCGGTTCCTCGGCAATGCCCACCATGAGGGCTTGGGTTTTAGAGAAAGGCGACAACGGAAGTTCTGGGAGCGAGGCGGTACACGACGTACCTTGGTTCACGTTCCCGCGGTGGAGGATCGCTACGTCCTGCTAGCAATCCAGTATATGAAAATATGTGTACAGGGGGCCGCCATAGGCGGAGTTGTTGGATCTAGTCTAGTTCTAATCCGCGGGTTGCGGTGTCTAGGCGAGTCGCCTCTATGATTATGTTTCTGATTATACGTGTCCTAAGGGGTGCCCCTGCCTAGCTTTATATATCAGCCAAGCTAGGGTTTACAAGAGTCCTAGTAGGATTCGTATTGGAGTCTTCTTTCCTTGTAGTCCAAGTTGATATTCCTTGCGGGTCCAGCTCGTCGAGTCCTTGTGCTGGTCCAGCTTCATAGTTTGCACCGGGTATGGCAATGTCGAGTACCCGAAGGGTTATGCCCACGTCAGTAGCCCACGAGTGTCTAGCCGAAGTGAAGCTTCGGGTAGGGACTAAAGTTGTCTTCGCCGAATGTCTTGATCACCTGTTGAATCTTGTGCTTGATGTAGAGTCGAAGTTGCTTCCTGTCGGGTGCGCGAAGCGCTCCCGATGGAAGTAGCCCCCGAATCTGTGGGCGGGTGCTTGCAGCCGCACATAGACTCAAGTTGTACTACTCGAAGACCTTGATGTTGATGCCGACGTCTTCAAGTTTATTCTTCTTCGTTAACGAGGTTGCCATCTTTTTCTCGGGTGCGCGACCAGCGCTTCCGATGGGAGTAGCCCCCGAGCCTGTAAATGAATATGAAATAGTTATGTATAGAGTGTAAAAATGCTGAGTCGAATACCGTACATGTCTTCGAGTTCCGAGAACATGATGTCGATGACTATGATGATGTCATAGATAAAGGATTTGACGATTTGGATGATGTCATAGAGGAGCCGATGATTTGGGTGATATCCTGGAGGAATCGTGTCAACACCCGGATTTTTAAGTCCAAATGCCTATTATGCCATACATCGCAATCCCATGAAGATTGTTTTTGCGAGACATAACAGTTGAATGTCATAGAGTCATCATTCATTACAACACCATAATAGTCTTACAATAAAAAGGATCACATGATCCAGTCTCATTACAACACTTGATCTATTGATCATTACATAATACGTAGCGAAAGCGAAGTAGTAGTGGACTATCTATTCCACATGCAATGCTTGACGTTAGAAGAGGTTCCTAGTTGTCGTAGACGTCATGTTGGCCGTCATCTTCATATTGTTGTTCAGCTTCATAGTCTGGCCATTTGAATAGCCAGGGACACAGCCGTGAGTACTTTCAAGTACTCGCAAACTAATACTAGTGTAAGCACTAACAGTTTGATGGAAAATATGCTAAGCTCTAGGTTATTTGCATAAAGCCAATTTTAGTTCATAAACATTTAGTAAAAGACTCCTCATATGCTAACTAAATCAAGTGGGAACATTAGTGTCATTCCCACAACTCTGTTGTGATTCAACATCAAAGTCACATTTCAATTTCAAAGCATAAGTCACCCTTTTGTAAAAGTTCTGATGACGGAACAGTATGGCCTTTCCAACTGTCCATAACCGTGGACGCGGCTATTCGAATAGGTTTACACTCTGCAGAGGTTGCACACTTGTGCCATAACATTTGACTACATCCGTCAGGGATAACCCTGAATAATCATAACACAGTATGCGGATCATCAACCATTAACCTTTCACTTACACACCCTAGTATAGGCACCTGTCCCCATGAGTTTGGCATCCCGGTGATAGCCAACTGTTATCCCGGGAACTGCACAGGGCTTGGGTCGTATATTCAACTTATTTCACGTCATTTCACTTTCAACGGAGGCAGCCTCGGCATAACCTCTATGACGCTTGTTTAGAGGGAACCCATACTAAGACACATAAATTTCCAGCTAAAGCCTTACCCATAATCAGGTATCGTGGGGGTACTCAAGAATTGGAATGGTATCGCATCCGAACCCAATCATCATTTTTCATCAAAAACACCATATCATTCAAGTCATATTCACCTTTAAACTCCTTCAATGGAATGACTCATATTCCAAGGTTTTCAAGATTAAAAAAGTTCACAAGTTCCCATCTAGAGTAGTCACTTTTAATTTAGCACTAGCAACTAGGCATGAGGGGTGCTAACTAGCTTGTAGCTTTCTAGGCTAACTTTGATACTCTTGTACCACTTCACCATATATTCAAGTTAACTATAAAAGTAATCTTGTAAAGCAAAGTAAAGCTTTGAGAGATAAAAACTGGGATTTGTAAAGTGAAACACAAGATAATAGGACAATGGTGCCTTGCTCAAGGGGAGCTTTGCACTAAGGTAGCTTGCAAGAATATTAGCTTGCCTTGGTTGGTGTACTGATCAAAGTGGTCTTCTTCTTCCTGGAAGTAGACCTCCTCCTCCTGGTACTCCTCGGTACTAGCGTCTAAAATCGAATACGAAGTATACAATCACCAAGCAAGTCTTAAGGCTATACTAAGCACACACATGGTTTACACAAGCTATTCCTTCATCACAACACTAATCAAAAGGGGTTGGCTTGTGTGTTAAGAAAACTTGTAAGAGATAAATAATTTCCTCTCATTGAATCTTTTTACAACTTAATTTCCTCAAATAATAATAAGGTATGAATTCATGTTGATCAAGGTCAACACTTCATATCTATTATTTGGGAAAAATGATTTAAATGAGGTACTAACCTCATACAATTCAAACCTCACTCTTACAACAATTTAATTTCTCTAAGTAATCCATTATGAGATGATATAGACTAAGTCAACACATCACTTTGAATTGCTTAGGACCGTGATTTAAATAATAGGAAACCTCTCATACTAATTAAGAAATAATTTTGGATAATTTAAATGAACTAGAAATAGCTACATATCCATTCTCTTGCTCTAGTCCATGATCATACAAACAACTATGTGATGGTTTTACATAAACATGTAGAGTATGTGAAATTTGATTTATGAGAGTTGGAATCAACTCAAAATCATTTAGGGTTGATTTTTAATAATTGTTTGAAGTTGGAAAAGTCCCTGCCTTGTTATTTTTGTCACATTAATTCTACAAAGAAAATTGAGATGAGACCAGTGGGGTTGGATAGATTTTTTCACCAGCTTTCCAACAACACCAAACTCATCAAATTTGGTTGGGTAGATTTGATTCTATTCAATTTTGAAAATAGCATCTGCAAGTAAATTGATTTAAACTGAAAATTCGAATTTGAACTAAACGGGCCTGGCGGGAAAACGTAGTGGGCCGAAACGGTTTGAAAAGGCAAAAGCCAGCCCACCACGCGTCCAGCACGTGTGGGCTGCCTGACAGGGTGGGCTCCACCCGTCAGCGAGTGTAACTCACCGAAACGGTATGTTCTAATCTGCGCCGCACGATTAGAACATGATCCGACGGATCACGTTCATCGTCGTCGACGGCGAGAGAGAGGGTGTGGCGCGGCGAGGGGAGGGGGTCGATGGCTCACCAGCGGCGCGGCGGTCGTCAGGGACGGGCTGCGGCGGTGTTGTCGAAGACGGCGAACCTCCTGGTAGCAGTGGCGTCTTCGGGGGTGGCGTCTATCTCCGGCGGCGAGCTTCGGCGGCGGCTCACGGGCAGTGATGAAGCGATTGGGGGTCTACGGTGGGCAATGTCGAGCAGCGAGTGGATGAGGAGGGTCAGAGAGGAGAGGGGAAGCTTGCGGTGTGCTTGATTTGGAGCGGGAGGCCCTCCTTTTATAGCGGCGAGGCGAGGCCAGGGTGCCGCGGAGGTGGTGGTCATGGCGACGTCGCTACAAGGGAGCTGGTGGACTGGCGATGACGCGCGCGAGTTGGCGATGTCATGGCGGTCACTCCAGGCATGATTGTGGTGAAAACGAGGCAAGGACGAGGGCAGGAGGGTGACGAAGGCTGGCAGTACCGCGGTGGTGGTCGTCGACGAGGTCGTCATGCATGATGACCCACAAGTATAGGGGATCGCAACGGTCTTCGAGGGAAGTAAAACCCAAATTTATTGATTCGACACAAGGGGAGGTAAAGAATACTTATAAGCCTTAACAACTGAGTTGTCAATTCAGCTGCACCTGGAAAAGCACTAGTAACAGGGGTGATGTGAAAGCAGCAGTAATATGAGAGCAATAGTAACAGTAACACAGCAGCAGTAACAATAACACAGAGGCAATGGCACCACAAAATAGTTGATACTACTTCCAATGTCATATAGGAACGAGTATATGATGATGAGAGATGGACCGGGGTTCCCAGCAATCTACACTAGTGGTAACTCTCCAATAACAAGTGACAAGTGTTGGGTGAACAAATTACAGTTGGGCAATTTATAGGATTGAAAGCATTAAGACAGAACATCAATTTATTAATCATGTAGGCATGTTTTCCATATATAGTCATACGTGCTCGCAATGAGAAACTTGCATAACATCTTTTGTCCTACCAGCCGGTGGCAGCCGGGCCTCAAGAGAATCTACTGGTAATTAAGGTACTCCTTTTATAGAGCACCGGAGCAAAGCATTAACACTTGGTGAAAACATGTGATCTCATATCTAAGCCACCCCCTCCAGTTATCCCAGTTGCTGTCACTCTGGGGCCTCGGGTTCCGGACATAGACATGTGCAAACAACTTGTAGATACAATCTAAGCAATAAGTATAGAGCTTAAATCTAAGATCATGCCACTCGTGCACTAGTGACAAGCATTAAACACAACAAGATTGCAGCAACAATAACTTCACAAACTTATAGATAGACTGATCATAATGTAACAATTCATCGGATCCCAACAAACACAACACCGATTACATCAGATGGATCTCAATCATGTAAGGCAGCTCATGAGATCATTATATTGAAGTACATGGGAGAGAGAGTATGATAACGCGTGAAGCACACGTCCGTTGGGAACCCCAAGAGAAAGGTGTGATGCGTACAGCAGCAAGTTTTCCCTCAGTAAGAAACCAAGGTTATCGAACCAGTAGGAGTCAAGGGCCACGTGAATGTTGTTGGCGGAGGAGTGTAGTGCGGCGCAACACCAGGGATTCCGGCGCCAACGTGGAACCTGTACAACACAATCAAAATACTTTGCCCCAACTTAACAGTGAGGTTCTCAATCTCACCGGCTTGCTGTAAACAAAGGATTAAATGTATGGTGTGGAAAATGATGTTTGTTTGCGAAGAACAGTAGAGAACAATGTTTGCAGTAGATTGTATTTAGATGTAAAAGAATGAACCGGGGTCCACAGTTCACTAGTGGTGTCTCTCCAATAAGATAAATAGCATGTTGGGTGAACAAATTACAGTTGGGCAATTGACAAGTAGAGAGGGCATAACAATGCACATACATATCATGATGACTACTATGAGATTTACTTAGGGCATTACGACAAAGTACATAGACCGCTATCCAGCATGCATCTATGCCTAAAAAGTCCACCTTCGGGTTAGCATCCGCACCCCTTCCAGTATTAAGTTGCAAACAACAGACAATTGTATTAAGTATGGTGCGTAATGTAATCAACACAAATATCCTTAGACAAAGCATCGATGTTTTATCCCTAGTGGCAACATCACATCCACAACCTTAGAACTTTCTGTCACTATCCCAGATTCAATGGAGGCATGAATCCACTATCGAGCATAAATACTCCCTCTTGGAGTCACAAGTATCAACTTGGCCAGAGCCTCTACTAGCAACGGAGAGCATGCAAGAACATAAACAACACATATATGATAGATTGATAATCAACTTGACATAGTATTCCATATTCATCGGATCCCAACAAACACAACATGTAGCATTACAAATAGATGATCTTTATCATGATAGGCAGCTCACAAGATCTAACATGATAGCACAATGAGGAGAAGACAACAATCTAGCTACTTCTATGGACCCATAGTCCAAGGATGAACTACTCACACATCAGTCCGGAGGCGATCATGGTGATGTAGAGTCCTCCGGGAGATGATTCCCCTCTCCGGCAGGGTGCCGGAGGCGATCTCCTGAATCCCCCGAGATGGGATTGGCGGCGGCGGTGTCTCTGGAACTATTTCCGTATCGTGGCTCTCGGTAATAGGGTTTTCGCGATGGAGAGTTTAAGTAGGCGGAAGGGCTGAGTCGGAGGGCTGATGAGGGACCCACACCATAGGGCGGCGCGGGCCCCTCCCTGGCCGTGCCGCCTTGTGGTCTGGCCACCTCGTGGCCCCACTTCATATGCTCTTCGGTCTTCTGGAAGCTCCGTGGAAAAATAAGACCCTGGGCGTTGATTTCGTCCAATTCCGAGAATATTTCCTTTGTAGGATTTCTGAAACCAAAAACAGCAGAAAACAGGCACTGGCGCTTCGGCATCTTGTCAATAGGTTAGTGTCGGAAAATGCATAATAATGATGTAAAGTGTGTATAAAACATGTGAGTATTGTCATAAAAGTAGCATGGAACATAAGAAATTATAGATACGTTTGAGACGTATCAAGCATCCCCAAGCTTAGTTCCTACTCGCCCTCGAGTAGGTAAACGATAACAAGGATAATTTCTGAAGTGACATGCTATCATAATCTTGATCAATACTATTGTAAAGCATATGAAATGAATGAAGTGATTCGAAGCAATGGTAAAGACAATGATTGAACAACTGAATCATATAGCAAAGACTTTTCATGAATAGTACTTTCAAGACAAGCATCAATAAGACTTGCATAGGAGTTAACTCATAAAGCAATAGATTCTTAGTAGAAAGCTTTGAAGCAACACAAAGGAAGATATAAGTTTCAGCAGTTGTGTCGTCGTGGTGAACGAGCAGATGCCATGGGATGGCTTGAGTTGGGGCCGAATGGGCGCAAGAGGATTCGGGGGAGGGTTTGTGATTAGATGGGATGAACTTCCGGATGCTTTCCTCAAGAACACAGCCAAAGGCAGGGATACAAGAAGAAACACAAGAGGAAGAACTCTGCTCTAGATCACTATCTTCATTGATCTCAACATGATTACAGGTTTTTGGATACAAGGTTCGTCTAGAGACTGAGCATCCCGGATACGGGTGTGCCCCCTCTCCTTATATAGGGGAGAGGGTGGCTTACAGAGCAAGAAACCCTAATGGCATCTTTGACTGGACAAACTACTTTACAAAGTAACTTTAATCATAGATGACGCCGGGGTCTTCTTTTATCAGGGACGCTGACGTCCTCCGGCTTCTTTTAGCGTCATCCCTCTCTTTGGCGCCAGGGCTCCGATTAAAGCCACTTTGCTTACCTCATCCTTGTCCTCTAGCTCTGAAGAGAATCTTTGACCAGTCCTGCCGACATGCTCTTCTTTCCGGTAGCCTGGTGTCTTCTTTATCCGGTTCCGGTATACCCCTCTGGGGATACCAGCATGGCTTTACTTAGCCAAACCCTTATCTTTGAGCTCCGGTAAAACATTAAACCGGTATCTTGATGGCTCAAACCATCCGGTTTGGCATGCCTTTGGCATACGGGGGGTCATCCCCCCAACATTAGTCCCCGAAGCTGGTATAGTCTGGCGGATTCTATCCAACAGACCATGCCAGGTTCTCCCGTCTTTGGATACCGGTTTAATCCATCCGGCGCTCAGCTTGGATCCGGCATCTTTGCTCGGACTTACATTTTCTCTCTCTGCAAAGTATTCTCCGGTATCTTGTCCTCCGGCATCTTAGTCATTAAACATTTCCTCGGCGAAGTCGAGAATTTCTCGGGCCCCGCGCCCGTCAGTGACATGCGCACTGTGACTGACGTGTCAGTGTCAGGGGTCACTTCCCTTCGGCTTCCGCGCGCGTATTAACTGCTTCATAGCGGATCCCAGTCACTGGTCCGGATCCGTGTGCACCTCCCTGTGGCTTTCTGTTTTTACGCGTGTATCGCTGCGCCACGTGGCGGCCCATGGAGCGAACCGTCGCGGCCCGCGGAGCGAACCGCCGTGGCCCGGCGGTTTTTGGCCCACCTCTCTCTCTTCCTTTATAAGGCAAAACCGCCCCTTCTTCTTCCTCTTCTCGCATTCCCCACTTCCTCGCGCACTGTGTCTTCTCGTCCTCTGCGCCTCCGTCGCTCTCCATTCTTCGATCGAGCTCCGCCGCCCGGTGAACCTGCGCTGCTGCTTCGCAGGACGCCGCCGAACTTCGCCGTGTGGAGACTCTTCGCGGTGCTCCTCTCGCGGCCGCAGCATTCGTGCTTCATCAAGCTTCTCTCCACCTCGCTGTCGACGGACCTTGTCGGCAACCGCAAGCTCGCCTTTCCGCCGGCGAACTTCTTCCTCCGCGACTCCGTCGCCTCATGTTAGGTTCAATCTGTACTTGCTCCTCTTTTGCTTGCTTTCTAGATCTTGGGCCGGTAGTGTATTTACTTCTTCTTTTCTTTTGCTTTTTCTCTTACTCGTAGATCTTCGCGCGGGGGCAAATCGTGGGATTCGTGTTTTTCCGCATCTAATCTCATGTCTAGTGAGGAGTCTTCCTCTGCCTCTTCCTCTGCCTCTTCTTCTGCCTCTTCTTCGGCCTCTTCCTCTGGTAGCCGGCTTAGCCAATCCTCCGACGGTTTAACCGCCGATCTCGTCCAGATGGACGTCGATGCCGGTAGCGACCAAGAAGCCGGTAGCTCTAGCCAAGCTTCCGGCGTAGATCCTGCCGGTGTCACACACGGGGCCTGGATGGGCTCCAACGTTAGCCAGTACGAGATTGCCTGGCTTTACCGGTCCAGAAGGATTCCGGAGGGAGTATCCTGCCGGCTTCCTGGCGACGAGATTCAACCGGTGCTTGAACCCGGTGAACGTGTTGTTTTTCTTTCTCACTTCGAGCGCAGCTTCGGCCTCCCTGTCTTCGAGTTCTTCCGGAGTTTCCTCGACTTTTACAAACTCCAACCTCATCATCTTCCCAGCAATGCCGTTTTTTACCTCTCTTGCTATGCCACCTTTATGGAGGCTTATATCGGCATTCGTCCCACTCGCGAGACATTTGCCCGTTTCTTTGCTCTACGGATCAATTCCGTTCAGGGCAAGGAAATTCCTAAACCCAAACCCCCCGTGCAGTGCGGGTCTTGTATCATCGGCTCCCGCCAAGGGAGCCCTTTCTTCAAGTTTTCCGGTCTTGAGTCATGCCGGTTATGGCAAGGGACCTTCTTCTATGTGAAGAACAACGGCGCTGCAGATCTCATCGATCTGCCTCCTTTTGACCCGGCGCCGCCCAGAAAGACCAACTGGAGCTACAACCCGAAGACCGATCATATCGAAACAAACCGGGTGGTACGCTTCATGGAGCATCTGACGAAGGAGACTAACATCTGCTCCGACGACATTATCCGCACCTTCATCTCGCGCCGAGTGCTTCCTCTTAAGCGCCGGCAGCACAAGATGAGCGAGATGTACGGTCCCGGTGATCCTACCAAGATCACCGGCCTGGCTCTCAGCAAGAAGGACATTGTCCGCAAGGCTAGGCAGATCTGCCAGACTGCCATGCCGGATGATTGGGAATGGGGCCTCCGGCCTCTTAGTTCCACTAACCCTCCAACTCAAGAAGTAAGAATTTGTGTAACCCGGGTCGGTTTACCGGTAAGTTTTATGCTGTTGATAACCTTCTTTTTACTTGTTTCAGGCCAAGGACCGCTTCCCCCGCATCGACGCGGACCGACGAGGCCCCTGCGTGAAGCGTGCCCTGGATTCGGTTGACCCGGACCCTTACATTCGTTGGCAAGACCTGAAGATGGGCCGGACCAAAGCTTCGCGCCTTGGTAAATCCCCGCCGGAACCATCCGGTTCCTCGGACGACCTGACCTTGCTCGAGGTAGTTATCTTTTTAATCTCTTATACTTTTTCATTATCGCTCCTCTGTAGATGTTCCCTCAGCTAGCTCGAACCCGCAGATCCACGAGCATGCGCCGCCCCTGTAGGCCGAGGCCGGTTCCGAGTTCGTGGAGAAGCTCATGGCCCAGGGCCAGAAGAATAAGGTACCGGCATCTGATGCCGGTTCAAGTCAGGCCCCTCCCCCGAAGCGCTTCCGGACGGAGCCTTTGGCGGGGAAGGAAGCAGGCGTGAGGCGCTACAAGCGCAAGCAGATTCCGACCTCCTCTGGGTAAGCTCTTGTTTCCCTGCTTGTTCCGTTTTCACCAAGTTCTTTGGCCGGTTGCTTTTTTCCAACCTTTTCCTTTTCTCTCTTTCAGCCCTGCGCTCAAGCTCGGCCCCAGGCCTGAGGGTTCTGCTGGATCCGCAAGGACCTCAACCCCTCCTCCTCATACAAGCCCGACACCCTCTGGTGCCGGCAACACCTCTGCCTCCCCTCTGGGAGGCACTACAAGTGCGGGGCGCGCGGCCCCTACACCGCCAGATCACCGCGCGGAGGAGGAACTTATCTCCCCTCCTGAAAACCAAGACACCGGCGCCAGCAACATCGGCGCCGAGGAAGAAGCTGCCGGGTGGGCGGAACCTCTGGTTCCTCCCGTCCTAGAAAAGAAGAAGAAGAAGACCAAGACGTCTTCCCCCTCCAGAGCCACGCCGGAAGGTTCTGCGCCGGCAAGCTCTAACCCGGGTGACGCGCCTGGCGCTCCCCCTTCTCCGAAGACCGCTCCAACGCCAACGCCGGAAGCTCCTCGCACCGAGCCGGCCGGTGCCACTCCAACGCCGCCGCCGCCCAAGACCTTGACGCTCATCAAGGGGAAGGCAACGGCCTCCAGCGCCGCCTCCGGCGGTCAGCAGCCTTTGGTGCTGCACGTCGCCCGCGCCGCTAGCGCTGCCGGCGAGAAGGCCACCGGCCTGCTTGGCCGGATCACCGAGTTCCAGCGCGAAGGCCGGGAGTTAGGGCACTTGCTGCCCTACGCCCAGAAGTGGAACGCCGCGGACATGTCCCAGGCGACCCGCGGCTTGGGCAAGGACAGGATACCGGCGCCCGACCCTGCTGGTGACCGGAGCACAGAGGAGCATTTTATGCGGCTGCGTCGGGCCGTCAAGGAGCTGGACAGCGCGTGGTTTGACGCCACGAACAACATGATGGTAAGTTCCACCAACTTCTCTCTTTTTCAACTCTTGCCGGTTTTTCTTTTTCCGGATTTCTTCAACTTTCTCTTCAACTCTTAAACTTATGCCGGTTTCTCTTTTTTGCTGAATCTTGTCTATCTTCCCAGTCCCCGAGTTTCGTGTTGAGAGCATAGCTCTTAGCGCGAAACTTAACTAGAAATGCGCGAAACCGTCATAGCCAGTCCCCGAGTTTCGGGTTAAGATCTTTGCTCTTAGCGCGAAACTTAACTAGAAGCGCGCGAAACCGGCATAGCCAGTCCCCGAGTTTCGGGTTAAGAGCGTAGCTCTTAGCGCGAAACTTAACTAGAAACGCGCGAAACCGGCATAGCCAGTCCCCGAGTTTCGGGTTAAGATCTTTGCTCTTAGCGCGAAACTTAACTAATATCTTTTTCTTGAACAGACCACGGCTGACGCTCGGAAGATCCTCTTTGAGGAGCTTCTATGGGAGCACCGGGATTTCGCTGAGGCACACAGCCAGTGCCAAGGTAACCTTCTTTTCTTCCGGCATCTTTCTTACCGGAAAGCTTTCTCTTTCTCAACACTTATGATTTTCTGTTTTAACAGCTATCCCGGAAGCTTCTATTGAGGCCCTCAGGACCCAGCTTGCCGCCGCCCAAGGTATTGCTTCCTCTTTTTCGATTGATATGTTTTTTCTTCATCTTATCAGCACAACTTTGCTAACACTTTCCTTTCGGGTTCCAGAGGAGAAGGACCAGCTCATCCGGCAGCACCAGGAGGAGCTGAGCGCCCAGAGAGCCACTTCTAAGGAGCTCAAGGATCAGCTCATCCAGCTTGGGCTCAAGCACAACGAGGAGATGAAGGCCGCCCAAGCCGCTGCGGAGGCCAAGCTGAATGAGACTCTGGAGGATGCCGGCAACTCCAACGTGGTGTTGCAGGCTGAGCTGGAGGAGTCCACTAAGGCGCGGAAAGCTGCTGAGGACAAGGCCGCGCAGACTGACGCGCTTGCCTTCCGTAATATGACCTTCTGGAGGCTGGAGGCGGAGCAGAAGGAATATGACCTTCTGGTCACGCAGACTGACGCGCTTGCCTTTCGTAAGTTTCTCTTTTTTCCTTTCCAGTTTCTGCTTATAAGCTTATCTCTTCCGGTAGCATTTGCCTAACTTCTCTTCTTTGCCTTGCAGGGCTCTTCCCGGACTCCCAGGCGTTTGCTGTGAAGAGGGTTGGAGAGCGCCGGGTGGCACAGGCATATGAGAACCTGGGTGCGCCCTGGGATCCTTATGACCACCTGGTTGCGCTGAACGCGCGGGTCTCGCACATGCGTGCCATAGACCGGAATCTCTCTGACATCCCTGACGTGGCCACCCAGCTCTTCCGGACTCTCTGGCCTGGAGAAGTAGTGCCAGACACCTTCTCCCTCATCAGCGACCGCCTGAAGGGTGCCGATAGAAGGATCCGGGAGTGGCAGTGCTCTGCTACCCGTGCCAGAGCAGACTCCGCGCTTCGCGTTGCCTGCTCCTGGTACCCGGAGCTGGACCTGGACGCCCTCCTCAGAGTGCGCGAAGGAGCTGAAACCGATCTGGACCCGGTCTTCACCGCTAAGCGGCAGGATCGAGCGTACCACATCGCGGAGTACGCTGATATGCGCACCTTCATCCCGCCTCCTCCAGACGTCAAGGATTATCTGAGCGACGAGGAGGAAGGTGGAGCTGATGAGGAGGCCGGAGCTGACGACGAGCCTCTGGATGGTCCTGGTGCTGACGACGCTCCTCCCGAAGCCCCTGTTGCCTGAGTATCTGCTGTTACCTGTTTGCCTGTGATATGCTTGTTGGTCCTGCTTGACTTAAAACATTGCTAGTTAAATTCTACCCCGGTATGCCGGGGTTTGTGATGTAAAACTTTAATTTCCCTTTTGGTTGTGGTACACCGGTTTATGCCGGTATGCTATACCGGTAGTTAATTATCTTATGTTTGCCTTAGCATATTTGCTTATCGTTTTGATTTTATCCTGCACTGCAAAGATTTCGGAATTGTTTCCGCATCCAATTCGATGCACACTTGGCTCTTTCACCTTGGCTCTGCCTGCCTTCTCTGGGTGTTCTTTCGCGTATGAGCGCATGGTTCTTTTACCAAGCAAGCATTTTCTTGAACTTAGAAATAACTCGAAATTTTTGCGAAAAACCGGTTTACCCGGGGTTAGTTAAACTTTTCCGGATTGTTCGTTCCCACTCTCTCTTTTCGCAGTTCACGTGCTTAGTTGCTACCGGTTTATCTTGCTTGCCATGAAGCCGAGTTGCGGACAGCAGCAAAGTCAAAGACTCCGGTAGGTTTAGCACGCTACTAAACCGGAAAGAAAAAAAATGTTCACTAAGCAACCGGTGAACTGAAAAAATAAACATGTTGCATGCAATAGAGGTAGAGGTAGTCCCCGAGATTCATTCGAGGTCCCGACATCTTTTATTCATAGCATATAAGGTACAAAAAGGAACTTCTTACACCACAACTTCAAGAGTAGAAGGGACGCAACAGAGCTACGTTCCATGGACGCTTGCTCTCTTCTCCAGACCTGTCCGCCTTTCCTTTCTTCCATTCCTGTGCATCGATTAAGTAATAGGCATCATTGTGAAGAGCTTTGCTCACAATGAAGGGACCTTCCCATGGTGGTGAAAGCTTATGCCGGCCTTCAGTGCGCTGCACTAGGCGTAGCACCAGATCTCCTTCCCGGAATACTCTCGGGTTAACCTTCCGGCTATGATAGCGTCTGAGGTTTTGCTGGTAAATGGCTGTTCTTGCTAATGCCAATTCTCTTGCTTCTTCTAGCAAGTCGACATCATTTTCTCTGGCCTCTTTTACTTCTTGCTCGGTATAGAGCTGCACTCTTGGTGAGTCATGGATAATATCAGTCGGTATGACCGCTTCTGCTCCGTAAACCATAAAGAATGGAGTGTATCCGGTAGACCGGTTTGGAGTTGTTCTTATACTCCACAACACTGATGGTAGCTCATCCAACCAATAGCCTGGTGACTTTTCCACCGCTTCGATGAGTCTTGGTTTGATACCGGAAAGTATTAACGCGTTTGTTCTTTCCACCTGGCCATTGCCTTGTGGGTGTGCTACCGAGCACAGATCCAACCGGATGTTGTTGTCCTCACAAAATCTTTTGAACTCACCTTGAGCAAAATTGGTTCCATTGTCTGTGATGATGCTATGCGGGTAGCAATACCGCAAGATAACATCTTTTAGGAACTTCACCGCCGTGCGCCCATCACACTTTGCGATGGGTTTCAGTTCTAGCCACTTGGTGAATTTGTCCACCATGACCAAGATGTGAGTCATGCTGCTCCTTGCAGTTTTGAATGGGCCAACCATATCAAGGCACCAAACAGCAAATGGCCATGTTAGCGGTATGGTTTTTAAACCGGACGCTGGGGTATGATTCTGCTTGGCGTACCTCTCGCACCCATTGCATTTTCTTACCAAATCCTCAGCATTTTCCAAAGCAGTGGGCCAATAGAACATATGCCGGAACACTTTTGCTACCAGCGCCCTTGATGAGGCGTGGTGCCCACATTCCCCCTAGTGAATTTCTTCAAGCATTTCTTTTCCTTCTTCCGGTTCCACACATCTTTGAAGGACACCGGTAACACTTCTCTTGTACACCTCGCTATTGATGATGGTATATGCTCTGGACCTCCTCTGGATCCTTCTGGATTCATTTTCGTCATCCGGCAAGGTGTCGTTGATCAGGAATTCCTTAATAGGTTTAACCCATGACGGTGTCTCTCGAACCACAAACACCGGTACATCTATCTCCATGTTATCCACCAGCATTGTTTCTTCCGGTATGATTGCGACAGTCCCCGAGCTTTCCGGAATAGTCCCCGGGTTTTCTTCATCAATATCCATGGGCACTACATGTGATTCCGGTACAAAAATTGACTCCGATTCCGGGCTTGGTTTGATCGATGGTGCTCTTAAGTGTGCCAAGGCTATTCCGGGAGGAATTTCCTGCCTAGATGAGCCCAGCTTGGACAAAGCATCCGCAACTTCATTTTCCGCTCGTGGCACATGGTGAAACTCACAGCCCTCAAAGAAGCCGGCAATCTTTTGCACGTGAAACCGGTACGAAGCCATGTTAGCATCTTTTGCGTCCCAATCTCCGGAACATTGTTGCACTACAAGATCTGAATCTCCATAGCAAATGATCCGGTGCGCACCGATTTCTTTTGCGACCTTCAGTCCATGGATCAAAGCCTCATATTCAGCGACATTGTTTGATGCCCTAAAATGTACTTGCAGAACATACCGGAGATGATCTCCCTTAGGTGAGGTAAGCACCACACCGGCACCTAGACCCTCTTTCAGCTTGGATCCATCAAAATGCATCTTCCAGTATTCTATCTTTTGATTCGGCGGCTTGTATTGCATTTCCGCCCAATCAACAAGGAAATCTGCCAAAGCTTGTGACTTTATGGCATCTCTTCTTTCATACACCGGTACGTATGGTGATATCTGGATTGCCCACTTTGCAATCCTACCGCTGGCATCTTTGTTGCACATGATATCGGAAATAGGTGCCTCGCTCACCACTTTCATGGGGTGCTCCTCAAAGTAATGCTTAAGCTTGGTGGCGGCCATGTACACGCCATAAGTCATTTTCTGGAAGTGAGGGTAGTTTTGTTTTGAGAGGGAGAGCACCTCGCTCAGGTAGTATACCGGCCTCTGGACGGTTTTTCCTTCCTCTTCTCTTTCGACCACAACTACCACACTCACAACCCGGTTTGTTGCTGCTATGTATAACAGCATAGGCTCTCTTTCTAGAGGTGAAGCCAGTATAGGCGCTGTGGCCAGCATTGTTTTTAGCTCTTTAAACGCTGCGTCTGCCTGAGGGGTCCAGACGAACGTATCAGATTTTTTCATGAGAGCATAGAGCGGCAGAGCTTTTTCTCCCAACCTGCTTATGAACCGGCTTAGCGATGCCAAGCTCCCGGTAAATTTTTGCACATCTTTGAGATCGCGCGGTATAGTCATTCTTTCGATTGCCCGGATTTTTACCGGATTGACCTCAATACCCCGGCTTGATACGAGAAAGCCAAGCAGCTTGCCGGCAGGTACACCGAAGGTACATTTTGCTGGATTAAGTTTCGTCCGGAATCTTCTCAAGTTGTCAAATGTTTGCCGGAGGTCATCGATTAAGGTTTCTTTTAGCTTGGTTTTTACCACAACATCGTCCACATAGACTTGTACATTTTTTCCAATTTGATCAAACAAGCATTTTTGCATACAGCGCTGGTACGTTGCACCAGCGTTGCGTAAACCGAAAGGCATAGTGACATAGCAATAAGCCCCGTGCGGGGTAATGAACGCAGTTTTTATTTGATCTTCCTTTTTCAGGGGGATTTGGTGGAAACCGGAATAAGCATCCAGAAAAGACAACAACTCACAACCAGCGGTGGAATCAATCACTTGATCGATCCGGGGTAAAGGGAAAGGGTCTTTCGGGCAAGCTTTGTTCAGGTTGGTGTAGTCAATGCACATGCGCCACACCTTTGGAGCTTTTGCTTCCAGGTTCTCTTCTTTCTTCTTCTCGACCAGCACCGGATTGGCTAGCCACTCAGTGTGCAGTACTTCCACGATGAAACCGGCAACCAGTAACTTTGTCACCTCTTCTCCAATGATCTTTCTCCTGTCTTCAGCAAACCGGCGCAGCGGCTGCCTTACCGGCTTCGCATCCTTCCGGACATTTAATGAGTGCTCAGCCAGCTCCCTCGGAACACCTACCAAGTCATCTGTAGACCAGGCAAAGATATTCCGATTCTCACGGAGGAAGCTGACGAGCGCGCTTTCCTATGCTTCATTCATGCCGGCATCGATACGAACGGTGCGCTCAGGGTAAGCCGGGTCCAGCACAATGTCCTTTGTTTCTTTTGTCGGCTTGAATGCTGGTGTGCCCAGGTTTGCAATCATAGCCGCTAAGCTCAGCTGCGAGGACTGAGCCAGCGCAACTGCGGTTTGCATCCTCCTCTTTTCCTCTGCGATCACCAGCGATTCTGCCAGGTTTGATCCGTCGGAAGCTGTTTCCAGTGAGACTTTGTAGTTTCCCACCACAGTTAAGGGTCCACGAGGTGCCGACATCTTCATCTTGAGATATGCCGTGTGAGTTGAGGCCATGAAAGCAGCCAATGCCGGTCTCCCCAGCAATGCATGGTAAGGACTATCTAAGTCCACCACCTCAAACTCAAGGTTTTCAACCCGGGAGTTGTCACGTCCTCCAAACGACACATCCACCCGGACTTTTCCAACCGGTGCACAAGACAGGCCCAGAACGATTCTGTGGAAAGTCGTGCGAGTTGGCTGGAGCATGTTTTCTGTTATGCCCAGTGCTGGTTGATGTCTACGGGCGCTTCTGTTCTTGTAGACAGTGTTGGGCCTCCAAGAGCAGAGGTTTGTAGAACAGCAGCAAGTTTCACTTAAGTGGATCACCCAAGGTTTATCGAACTCAGGGAGGAAGAGGTCAAAGATATCCCTCTCATGCAACCCTGCAACCACAAAGCAAGAAGTCTCTTGTGTCCCCAACACACCTAATAGGTGCACTAGTTCGGCGAAGAGATAGTGAAATACAAGTGGTATGAATAAGTATGAGCAGTAGCAACGGCACCAGAAAAGTGCTTTGCCCAGGACTGGCGTGCGGTTGATGGTGGTAATATTGCAGGCAGTAGAAACGCAGTAAAACAGTAAACAAGCAGCGATAGCAGTATTGGAAACAAGGCCTAGGGATTATACTTTCACTAGTCGACACTCTCAACATTGATCACATAACAGAATAGATAAATGCTATACTCTACACCCTCTTGTTGGATGATGAACACCACTAACTGTGTAGGATTACACGAACCCTCAATGCCGGAGTTAACAAGCTCCACAATATTCAATGCCGCAGTAATCCAAATCTAGTATGAACCTTACTATCAACGACTTTACTTGGCACAACAATGCACAAAACTAAGATAAGGAGAGTTTGCTACAGTAGTAACAACTTCCAAGACTCAAATATAAAATAAAGGTACTGTAGTAAAAACATGGGTTGTTTCCCATAAGCGCTTTTCTTTAACGCCTTTCAGCTAGGCGCAGAAAGTGTATATCAAGTGTTATCAAGAGACGAAGTGTCAATATCATAATTTGTTCTAATAATAGAATCAAAAGGTAACTTCATTCTCTTTCTAGGGAAGTGTTCCATACCTTTCTTGAGAGGAAATTGATATTTAATATTACCTTCCTTCATATCAATGATAGCACCAACAGTTCGAAGAAAAGGCCTTCCCAATATAATGGGACAAGATGCATTGCATTCAATATCCAAGACAACAAAATCAACGGGGACAAGGTTATTGTTAACGGTAATGCGAACATTATCAACTCTCCCCAAAGGTTTCTTTGTAGAGTTATCAGCAAGATTAACATCCAAATAACAATTTTTCAATGGTGGCAAGTCAAGCATATTATAAATTTTCTTAGGCATAACGGAAATACTTGCACCAAGATCACATAAAGCATTACAATCAAAGTCATTGACCTTCATATTAATGATGGGCTCCCAACCATCCTCTAGCTTCCTAGGAATAGAAGTTCCGCATTCTAGTTTCTCTTCTCTAGCTTTTATGAGAGCATTTGTAATATGTTTTGTGAAAGCCAAGTTTATAGCACTAGCATTAGGACTCTTAGCAAGTTTTTGTAAGAACTTTATAACTTCAGAGATGTGGCAATCATAAAAATCCAAACCATTATAATCTAAAGCAATGGGATCATCATCCCCAATGTTGGAAAAAATTTCAGCAGTTTTATCACAGGCAGTTTCAGCAGTTTCAGGCAGTTTTTCGCGCTTTGCATTAGAAGTGGAAACATTGCTAACACCAATTCTTTTACCATTATTAGTAGGAGGTGAATCAACATGTGGATAATTAGCATTGCTAGTGGTGGTAATAGTCCAGACTTTAGCTATATTATCTTCTTTTTCATTTTCTTCTTTCTCCCACCTAGCACGCAATTCGGCCATCAATCTTATATTCTCATTAATTCTAACTTGGATGGAATTTGCTGTAGTAACAATCTTATTATTATGATTTTCATGAGGCATAACTTTCAATTTCAAAAGATCAACATCAGCAGCAAGACTATCGACTTTAGAAGCAAGTATATCAATTTTCCCAAGCTTTTCTTCAACAAATTTGTTAAAAGCAGTTTGTGTACTAATAAATTCTTTAAGCATGGATTCAAGTCCAGGGGGTGTATTCCTATTATTGTTGTAAGAATTCCCATAAGAATTACCATAACCGTTGCCATTATTATAAGGATATGGCCTATAGTTGTTACTAGAATTGTTCCGGTAAGCATTGTTGTTGAAATTATTATTTTTAATGAAGTTCACATCAACATGTTCTTCTTGAGCAACCAATGAAGCTAACGGAACATTATTAGGATCAAAATTAGTCCTACCATTCACAAGCATAGACATAATAGCATCAATCTTATCACTCAAGGAAGAGGTTTCTTCGACAGAATTTACCTTCTTACCTTGTGGAGCTCTTTCCGTGTGCCATTCAGAGTAATTAATCATCATATTATCAAGAAGCTTTGTTGCCTCGCCAAGAGTGATGGACATAAAGGTACCTCCAGCAGCTGAATCCAATAGGTTCCGCGAAGAAAAATTCAGTCCTGCATAAAAGGTTTGGATGATCATCCAAGTAGTCAGTCCATGGGTTGGGCAGTTTTTAACCAAAGATTTCATTCTTTCCCATGCTTGTGCAACATGCTCATTATCCAATTGTTTAGAATTCATTATGCTACTCCTCAAAGATATAATTTTAGCAGGGGGATAATATCTACCAATAAAAGCATCCTTGCATTTAGTCCATGAATCAATACTATTCTTAGGCAGAGATAGCAACCAATCTTTAGCTCTTCCTCTTAGTGAGAAAGGGAACAATTTGAATTTTATTATGTCACCATCTACATCCTTATACTTTTGCATTTCACATAATTCAACAAAATTATTGAGATGGGCAGCAGCATCATCAGAACTAACACCAGAAAATTGCTCCCGCATAACAAGATTTAGTAAAGCAGGTTTAATTTCAAAGAATTCTGCTGTAGTAGCAGGTGGAGCAATAGGTATGCATAAGAAATCATTATTATTTGTGGTTGTGAAGTCACACAACTTAGTATTTTCAGGAGTACCCATTTTAGCAATAGTAAATAAAGCAAACTAGATAAAGTAAATGCAAGTAACTAATTTTTTTGTGTTTTTGATATAGAGTGCAAACAAGATAACAAATAAAGTAAAGCTAGCAACTAATTTTTTTGTATTTTGATATAATGCAGCAAACAAAGTAGTAAATAAAATAAAGCAAGACAAAAACAAAGTAAAGAGATTGCGATGTGGAGACTCCCCTTGCAGCGTGTCTTGATCTCCCCGGCAACGGCGCCAGAAATTTACTTGTTGGCGCAAAGTTGACGTGGGAGTTACAGATCTCTGTGGTGCAACTTTTCTTCAGTTCCCCGGCAACGGCGCCAGAAATTTAGCTTGACACGCGTACAGCACGCGACCGTTGGGAACCCCAAGTGGAAGGTGTGATGCGTATAGCAGTAAGTTTCCTTCAGTTAGAAACCAAGGTTTATCGAACCAGTAGGAGTCAAGAAGCACGTTGAAGGTTGATGGCGGCGAGATGTAGTGCGGCGCAACACCAGGGATTCCGGCGCCAACGTGGAACCTGCACAACACAACCAAAGTACTTTGCCCCAACGAAACAGTGAGGTTGTCAATCTCACCGGCTTGCTGTAACAAAGGATTAGATGTATAGTGTGGATGATGATTGTTTGCAGAGAACAGTAAAGAACAATTGCAGTAGATTGTATTTCAGATGTAAAAGAATGGACCGGGGTCCACAGTTCACTAGTGGTGTCTCTCCCATAAGATAAATAGCATGTTGGGTGAACAAATTACAGTTGGGCAATTGACAAATAGAGAGGGCATGACCATGCACATACATGACATGATGAGTATTGTGAGATTTAATTGGGCATTACGACAAAGTACATAGACCGCTATCCAGCATGCATCTATGCCTAAAAAGTCCACCTTCAGGTTATCATCCGAACCCCTTCCAGTATTAAGTTGAAAACAACAGACAATTGCATTAAGTATGGTGCGTAATGTAATCAATAACTACATCCTCAGACATAGCATCAATGTTTTATCCCTAGTGGCAACAACACATCCATAACCTTAGGGGTTTCTCTCACTCCCCCAGATTCACGGAGACATGAACCCACTAACGAGCATAAGTACTCCCTCTTGGAGTTACAAGCATCAACTTGGCCAAAGCATCTACTAGTAATGGAGAGCATGCAAGATCATAAACAACACATAGATTGATAATCAACATAACATAGTATTCACTATTCATCGGATCCCAACAAACACAACATATAGCATTACAGATAGATGATCTTGATCATGTTAGGCAGCTCACAAGATCCGACAATGAAGCATAATGAGGAGAAGACAACCATCTAGCTACTGCTATGGACCCATAGTCCAGGGGTGAACTACTCACTCATCACTCCGGAGGCGACCATGGAGGTGTAGAGTCCTCCGGGAGATGAATCCCCTCTCCGGCAGGGTGCCGGAGACGATCTCCTGAATCCCCTGAGATGGGATTGGCGGCGGCGGCGTCTCTGGAAGGTTTTCCGTATCGTGGCTCTCGGTACTGGGGGTTTCGCGACGAAGGCTATTTGTAGGCGGAAGGGCAGAGTCGGGAGAGTCACGAGGGGCCCACACGCTAGGGTGACGCGGCCAGGGCTTGGGCCGCGCCGCCCTACTGTGGCGCCGCCTCGTGGCCTCACTTCGTTAGTCCTCCGGTCTTCTGGAAGCTTCGTGTGAAAATAGGCCCCTGGGCGTTGATTTCGTCCAATTCCGAGAATATTTCCTTACTTGGATTTCTGAAACCAAAAACAGCAGAAAACAACAATTGGCTCTTCGGCATCTCGTTAATAGGTTAGTGCCAGAAAATGCATAAATATGACATAAAGTATGCATAAAACATGTAGATATCATCAATAATGTGGCATGGAACATAAGAAATTATCGATACGTCGGAGACGTATCACCCAGCATGTTCATGGTGTGCCGGTACATGATGTTTATGCTGCTCCCATTGTCTATCAGCACCTTGCTGAACTTGACTCGAGCGTTTGGCCCTTGCATGATTGGGTCCAAGACAAGGGCATAGCCACCCGGGTTAGGCATGATCTTAGGGTGATCCTTGAACGACCACGAGATCTCTTGATCAGACCACAGCATGTATTTTGGCACTGCCGGCATCACCGCGTTCACTTCCATAGAGCGGCGATGCAGGCTCTGTCTGTCGGTTGGCTCAGTGACGAACACAACGCAGCACATATCTGGGTCATGGTAAACATTCCGGCCCAAAGATGCCGGTGGAGGCGGTTGGCCATTGCCCTCTCCCACCTGGTTCACTTGCTGGTACTGCTGCCGGTTTGGCTGAGGCTGTACCGGTAAGGCATTTGCCCCGGTAAGCAGTGGTGGTGGTAGCTGTTGTTACCGCGGCATGTCCTGTGGCGGTTGCGCATCTTTTACCGCTCCTTTTTGCATCAAGTACTTGGTCCAGGTACAATCTTTCGTCAGATGGTTTGACGGGTGTGCCGGATTCGGTGTGTGCCACCGGCAAGGTTGATCCATAGCAGCTTCCATGGTGTATTTCGCGGGTTCTTGCCAATTCTTTTTCTGGCCCCAGGGTTTCTTTTCGACCCACTGTTTTTTAGGACCCGCCCATGGATGCGATCCGGTTCTCTGTCTCTGACTGCCGCTGGCCTCAGAGTTATCTTGCATAGTAGCAACTTGCTGCGGACCGTACCTTCGATCCGGGAAATCTTCCCTTCTTTTGTTGTTCCGGTTATCCCGGTGTTGCTCTTGGCGCTGCTGAGGCGGGTTTGACTGTTCCGGCTCAGGTTGTACTGCCGGCTGCGTTGGGTCTCCCAACGCATAGCTATCCGCCACACGAATCATCTCTGCCAATGTTGTCGGCATGTTCCGCTGCAGCTTCTGCCACAACGGTGAACCTCTTCTGCACCCACTGCTAAACCAGGCAATGGCTTGCGCCTCTATCACCCCTTCACAGGAGTTCCTTGTGGTGTTCCACCGGGCCAGATAATCCCGGTCTGTTTCATTTGGGCATTGCACGCACAGAGCGAGCTGCTGCGACCTGTTTGGCCTCCGGTACGTGCTGCTGAAGTTACTCACAAAAGCTTCCTCAAAATCCAGCCAGCCGTTTATGCTTCCTGCCGGCAAGTTGTTTAGCCATATTCTTGCCGGTCCTACCAAAAATGATGGTATGATTCTCATGGCCCAACGCCGGTTTCCTCCTCCAGCTACAGTTCCTCCGCCGCCAGCGACGTATACCGCGGTCACGTAATCCGCGAGCCAGTCTTCCGGCTTACTGGTGCCATCATATGTTTTCGTGTCACGCGACAACTGAAAGTTGCGAACCGATGGTCCTTCTTTCATGATTCTTGGACCAAAACACTTTGGGCCTGGAGGTCCTTCTGCCTCGATCATCTCTCACAAGTATACTCTGTCCAGACGGTGCCTCGCATCCCATTCTGGCAGGTATCTTTCTCCCAAGCGCTCTCCCAATGGGTTCCGGTATGCTGCCGGTCTTGCTGAATCGACCTCGTCATCATGTTCCGGTACCGCGGCCCTTGCATGCCGGTACCTTGGAGGATCTATTTCCTCCTCATCGTACGCTGCCCTTGCAGCTCGATAATTTTGCCCGGTTTCATGTCTACCGGCATGATTGTTTCCGGCATAGCCTCCTTTGGCGTAGCCTCTGTCTGCCCCTTGGCTTCTTCTACCGGCATCATGTTGCCCGGCTTGTTGCTTTCCGGCAAGAACCGGATCATACACAGTCATCTGCTGCGCATTCATCTCTTTTTCTCTTCTTCTGTCCGGATGGGGGGACGAAGCCTGCCCATGGGACTTAATACCGGCATTCTTTGTTGAACGCGCGGACTTTGAAGCCACAGCTTTGTTTAGCTTAGCAAGATGCTCAGCGTGTTGCTGCTCGACAGTCTCAAGAAGCTCCCGGACGCGCTCTTGCTGCTTTGCTAGAGCGTCCCCGGAAAGAGATTCACACAGCTCTACGGCGGCTTTAGCAGCTTTTATGGTTTTATCCGGGCTACTGTACTTAGGCTTCTCTACTATGCTCACAGATGCAAAGGTACTTTTGCCGGCAAGAATTTCCTTACGCAGATCCTGATCTAGATTGCGAGCCTTAAGCCGGTTCTCCGGTATCCTAGCAGCATGAGCGCTAACAGAAGCAAAGCCATGGGCAGCGATATACTCACGTACGGTTAGGTTCAGCTCGCGCTGCGCCCTGACGACGTCCTTGCCGCTCTCGCGTATCTTCTGGCGCTGCGCCTCCAGCTCCGCCTGAGCCGCTGCCGGGTCGATGTTCTGCGCGATGGGGGTGGCGAGGACGTTCATCGCCGCTTGGAGTGGTGTTTCCGGTGGTGCGGACGATGCTCCCGCAGCGCCTGCGTCGCGCTCCAGCGGTGGCTTGGCCGCACGGGTTGAAACCGCACGCCCAACGCCTTCTTCCACAGCTCCTTTGCCGGCGTCGACCACACCTGCCATCATCACCTCCACACTGCCAGGAGCACGACCAGTATGTAGCCATCTTGGCGGATCCGGCGCCACCAGCACCGGCGAGGGGCACTGGCGCACAGGGACGGTGCCGAAGTAGATGCGGTGGCTGCCGAACTCGATGATGCGGCCGTTCTTGGGGAAGATGCCGCCGTTGGCGAAGCAGCCCGCGTTGTCGTTGATGAAGTCCATGGCGTAGATGCGCTGCACCAGCGCGGACACCGTGCGCTGGCCGGCGACGTCGAGGATGCCCGCCCGAATGTGAACTCCAGCAAGCGCCACTTCATGCCCCACGGTGGGCGCCAACTGTCGTCGTGGTGAACGAGCAGATGCCATGGGATGGCTTGAGTTGGGGCCGAATGGGCGCAAGAGGATTCGGGGGAGGGTTTGTGATTAGATGGGATGAACTTCCGGATGCTTTCCTCAAGAACACAGCCAAAGGCAGGGATACAAGAAGAAACACAAGAGGAAGAACTCTGCTCTAGATCACTATCTTCATTGATCTCAACATGATTACAGGTTTTTGGATACAAGGTTCGTCTAGAGACTGAGCATCCCGGATACGGGTGTGCCCCCTCTCCTTATATAGGGGAGAGGGTGGCTTACAGAGCAAGAAACCCTAATGGCATCTTTGACTGGACAAACTACTTTACAAAGTAACTTTAATCATAGATGACGCCGGGGTCTTCTTTAATCAGGGACGCTGACGTCCTCCGGCTTCTTTTAGCGTCATACCTCTCTTTGGCGCCAGGGCTCCGATTAAAGCCACTTTTCTTACCTCATCCTTGTCCTCTAGCTCTGAAGAGAATCTTTGACCAGTCCTGCCGACATGCTCTTCTTTCCGGTAGCCTGGTGTCTTCTTTATCCGGTTCCGGTATACCCCTCTGGGGATACCGGCATGGCTTTACTTAGCCAAACCCTTATCTTTGAGCTCCGGTAAAACATTAAACCGGTATCTTGATGGCTCAAACCATCCGGTTTGGCATGCCTTAGGCATATCGGGGGTCATCCCCCCAACAAGTTGCTTTCAACTTCAACGTGTATATCTCATGGATAATTGTCAACACAAAGTAATATGATGAATGCAAATAAGCAAGTATGTAGGAATCAATGCACACAGTTGACACAAGTGTTTGCTTTTAAGATAGAAAGAAGTAGGTAAACTGACTCAACATAAAAGTAAAAGAATGGCCCTTCGCAGAGGGAAGCATGGATTACTATTTTTGTGCTAGAGCTTTTATTTTGAAAACATAGAAACAATTTTGTCAACGGTAGTAATAATTCATATGTGTTATGCATAAGACATCCTATAAGTTGCAAGCCTCATGCATAGAATACCAATAGTGCTCGCACCTTGTCCTAATTAGCTTGGATTTACATGGATTATCATTGCATAACGTATTTTTCAACCAAGTGTCACGAAGGGGTACCTCTATGCCGCCTGTACAAATGTCCAAGGAGATAGATCGCATTTGATTTCTCGTTTTTGATTATCTCAACTTAGACATCCATACCGGGACAACATAGAAAACAGATAATGGACTCCTCTTTAATGCATAAGCATTCAACAACAGATAATATTCTCTTAAGAGATGGAGGATTAATGTCCAAACTGAAACTTCCACCATGATTCATGGCTTTAGTTAGCGGCCCAATGTTCTTCTCTAACAATATGCATACTCAAACCATTTGATCATGATAAATCACCCTTACTTCAGACAAGACGAACATGCATAGAAACTCACATGATATTCAACAAAGGTGTAATAGTTGATGGCGTCCCCAGAAACATGGTTACCGCTCAACAAGCAACTTATAAGAAATAAGATACATAAGCTACATATTTTTTACCACAATAGTTTTTAAGCTATTTTCCCATGAGCTATATATTGCATAGACAAAGAATGGAATTTTTAAAGGTAGCACTCAAGTAATTTACTTTGGAATGGCAGAGAAATACCATGTAGTAGGTAGGTATGGTGGACACAAATGGCAGAGTTTTTGGCTCAAGGATTTGGATGCACGAGAAGTAATCCCTCTCAATACAAGGTTTTGGCTAGCAAGGTTGTTTGAAGCAAACACAAGTATGAACCGGTACAGCAAAACTTACATAAGAACATATTGCAAGCATTATGTGACTCTACACTGTCTTCCTTGTTGTTCAAACACCTCACCAGAAAATATCTAGACTCTAGAGAGACCAATCATGCAAACCAAATTTCAACAAGCTCTATGGTAGTTCTTCATTAATGGGTGCAAAGTACATGATGCAAGAGCTTAAACATGATCTATTTGAGCACAACAATTGCCAAGTATCAAATTATTCAAGACATTATACCAATTACCACATGAAGCATTTTTTGTTTCCAACCAAATAACAATGAATGAAGCAGTTTCAACCTTCGCCATGAACATTAAGAGTAAAGCTAAGAACACCAGTGTTCATATGAAACAGCGGAGCGTGTCTCTCTCCCAAACAAAGAATTCTAGAATCCGATTTTATTCAAACAAAAACAAAAATAAAAACATACAGACGCTCCAAGTAAAGCACATAAGATGTGACGAAATAAAAATATAGTTTCACTAGAGGTGACCTGATAAGTTGTCGATGAAGAAGGGATGCCTTGGGCATCCCCAAGCTTAGATGCTTGAGTCTTCTTAAAACATGCAGGGATGAACCACGGGGGCATCCCCAAGCTTAGACTTTTCACTCTTCTTGATCATATTGTATCATCCTCCTCTCTTGATCCTTGAAAACTTCCTCCACACCAAACTCAAAACAAACTCATTAGAGGGTTAGTGCATAATCAAAAATTCACATATTCAGAGGTGACATAATCATTCTTAACACTTCTGGACATTGCAAAAAGCTACTGAAAGTTAATGGAACAAAGAAATCCATCCAACATAGCAAAACAGGCAATGCGAAATAAAAGGCAGAATCTGTCAAAACAGAACAGTCCATAAAGACAAATTTTTCAGGGGCACTTAACTTGCTCAGATGAAAAAGCTCAAATAGAATGAAAGTTGTGTACATATTTGAGGATCACGCACGTAAATTGGCAGATTTTTCTGAGTTACCTACAGACGGGGCTACTCAATTTCGTGACAGCAAGAAATTTGTTTCTGCGCAGTAATCCAAATCTAGTATCAACCCTACTATCAAGACTTTACTTGGCACAACAATGCAATAAAATAAAGATAAGGAGAGGTTGCTACAGTAGTAACAACTTCCAAGACTCAAATATAAAATAAAAGTGCAGAAGTAAAATAATGGGTTGTCTCCCATAAGCGCTTTTCTTTAACGCCTTTCAGCTAGGCGCAGAAAGTGTGAATCAAGTATTATCAAGAGATGAAGCATTAACATTCTTACCAGGGGCTTTGCGCCTACCCTTCTTACTTTTATTCTTACTCTTGGCTTTAGGGAATATATGACCGCATCCGGGTGTAGAGGTAAAATTTAGAGTGCCTTTCCCCACATCTATGATTGCTCCCATGAGTTTCAGCAGGGATCTTCCAAGTGTAATTTGTCCTGTCCCTACGCATTCAACAACGAGATAATCAGTGGATACCGTTCTTCCAAGAAAGGTTGTGAACACGCCTTCAGCTATTCCCTTAGGAATTATAACAGAGTTATCAGTAAGAGTTATTCCTTCTCCTCCTTCAGTAAGTTCCCAAAGTGTCAAAGATTCATAAATTCTTTTAGGCATAAGGCAGAACTCAGACATAATATCACAACGGGCACGAATTTTTTTTACCACAAATAGCAACTTTAATAGTAGGCACCCACATTGAAGGTTCAAAGCTTACTGGGACATAATCATAATATTTGCGAATCTGGTTGTACCCTTCTTTTAAACAAGATATATTCGTTTCGAGAGTGTTTAATCTATTATGAATGCTAGCAAGAGATGAATCAAAATTATTAGCGGAGCTAGATGATGTAACCAATTTTTTTATGGCATTAAAAGCTTGATCCCCATCACAGTGAAGGAAATCTCCTCCCACTACAGCATCTAAGGCATATCTATAGCGAAGAATTAGCCCAAAATAAAAGTTACTAAGAAGCAAACTTAGAGTCATTTTAGGTTCAGTTTTACTATAAGAATCAAAAATTCTAGACCAAGCTTCTTTAAAACTCTCCTCACCCCCTTGTTTAAAAGTAAAGATCAATTCCTCAGGTGAAAGAGTAACAACTACAGGACTAGTCATGATAATAAAATAAAGTAAATGCAAGTAACTATTTTTTTTGCGTTTTTGATATAGAGAATGCAAACAAGACAGTAAATAAAGTAAAGCAAGTAACTATTTTTTTGTATTTTTGATATAAAGAAAACAAACAAAGCAGTAAATAAAATAAAGTAAAGCAAGACAAAAACAAAGTAAAGAGATTGGAAGTGAGAGACTCCCCTTGCAGCGTGTCTTGATCTCCCCGACAACGGCGCCAGAAAAAGAGCTTGATAACGCGTGAAGCACACGTCCGTTGGGAACCCCAAGAGGAAGGTGTGATGCGTACAGCAGCAAGTTTTCCCTCAGTAAGAAACCAAGGTTATCGAACCAGTAGGAGTGAAGGGCCACGTGAAGGTTGTTGGCGGAGGAGTGTAGTGCGGCGCAACACCAGGGATTCCGGCGCCAACGTGGAACCTGCACAACACAATCAAAATACTTTGCCCCAACTTAATAGTGAGGTTGTCAATCTCACCGGCTTGCTGTAAACAAAGGATTAAATGTATGGTGTGGAAAATGATGTTTGTTTGCGAAGAACAGTAGAGAACAATGTTTGAAGTAGATTGTCTTTAGATGTAAAAGAATGGACCGGGGTCCACAGTTCACTAGTGGTGTCTCTCCAATAAGATAAATAGCATGTTGGGTGAACAAATTACAGTTGGGCAATTGACAAATAGAGAGGGCATAACAATGCACATACATATCATGATGACTACTATGAGATTTACTTAGGGCATTACGACAAAGTACATAGACCCCTATCCAGCATGCATCTATGCCTAAAAAGTCCACCTTCGGGTTAGCATCCGCACCCCTTCCAGTATTAAGTTGCAAACAACAGACAATTGCATTAAGTATGGTGCGTAATGTAATCAACACAAATATCCTTAGACAAAGCATCGATGTTTTATCCCTAGTGGCAATAGCACATCCACAACCTTAGAACTTTCTGTCACTGTCCCAGATTCAATGGAGGCATGAACCCACTATCGAGCATAAATACTCCCTCTTGGAGTCACAAGTATCAACTTGGCTAGAGCCTCTACTAGCAACGGAGAGCATGCAAGAACATAAACAACACATATATAATAGATTGATAATCAACTTGACATAGTATTACATATTCATCGGATCCCAACAAACACAACATGTAGCATTACAAATAGATGATCTTTATCATGATAGGCAGCTCACAAGATCTAACATGATAGCACAATGAGGAGAAGACAACCATCTAGCTACTGCTATGGACCCATAGTCCAAGGATGAACTACTCACACATCAGTCCGGAGGCGATCATGGTGATGTAGAGTCCTCCGGGAGATGATTCCCCTCTCCGGCAGGGTGCCGAAGGCGATCTGCTGAATCCCCCGAGAGGGGATTGGCGGCGGCGGCATCTCTGGAACTATTTCCGTATCGTGGCTCTCGGTAATAGGGTTTTCGCGACGGAGAGTTTAAGTAGGCGGAAGGGCAGAGTCGGAGGGCTGACGAGGGGCCCACACCATAGGGTGGCGCGGGCCCCTCCCTGGCCGCGCCGCCTTGTGGTCTGGCCACCTCGTGGCCCCACTTCGTATGCTCTTCGGTCTTCTGGAAGCTCCGTGGAAAAATAAGACCTTGGGCGTTGATTTCGTCCAATTCCGAGAATATTTCCTTTGTAGGATTTCTGAAACCAAAAACAGCACAAAACAGGTACTGGCGCTTCGGCATCTTGTCAATAGGTTAGTGCCGGAAAATGCATAATAATGATGTAAAGTGTATATAAAACATGTGAGTATTGTCATAAAAGTAGCATGGAACATAAGAAATTATAGATACGTTTGAGACGTATCAGAGTACCAACTAGCTACTGGTAGAACCCGTAGTTCATGGGGGAACTACTCACGGAGCATGATGGAGGCGGTGGCTTCGATCGAGATGGCTTCCAGGGGCACTTCCCCGTCCCGGCGGCGTGCCGGAATAGAGATTCTGTCACCCGAATTGGAGTTTCGCGATGGCGGCGGCGCCCCTGGAGTCTTTCTGGAATATGATCGATTGATATAGGGTTTTCGCGTCGCGGGGAATATATAGGCGAAAGGGCGGCGTCGGAGGGGTCCCGAGGGGCCCACACCACCTGGTGGCGCGGCCAAGGGGTGGCCCGCGCCCAGGTATGGTCTGGGGCCCCCTGGCCCATCTTCGTCTCCCCTTCGGACTTCTGGAACCTTCCGGTGAAATAAGATGTTTGGCTTTTGTTTCGTCCAATTCCGAGAATATTGCCCGAACAGCTTTTCTGGAACCAAAAACAGCATAAAACAGGAACTGGCACCTCGGCATCTTGTTAATAGGTTAGTCCCGGAAAATGCATAAAATCATTATAAAGTGTGAGCAAAACATGTAGGTATTTTCATAAAACTAGCATGGAACATCAGAAATTATAGATACGTTGGAGACGTATCAAGCATCCCCAAGCTTAGTTCCTACTCGCCCTCGAGTAGGTAAACGATAAAAAGAATAATTTCTGAAGTGACATGCTACTAACATAATCTTGATCATACTATTGTAAAGCATATTAGATGAATGAAGTGACTCAAGGCAACGATCTATAGTTTGCTAACAAATAGATAACATATAGCAAAAACTTTTCATGAATAGTACTTTCAAGACAAACATCAAAAAGTCTTGCATAAGAGTTAACTCATAAAGCAATAGATTCAAAGTAAAAGGCATTGAAGCAACACAAAGGATGATTAAGTTTCAGCAGTTGCTTTCAACTTTCAACATGCATATCTCATGGATAATTGTCAACACAAAGTAAAATAATAAGTGCAATAAGCAAGTATGTAAGAATCAATGCACAGTTGACACAAATGTTTACTTCTAAGATGGAAAGAAGTAGGTAAAATGACTCAACATAAAGTAAAAGAAAGGCCCTTCGCAGAGGGAAGCAGGGATTAAATCATGTGCTAGAGCTTTTTAAGTTTTGAAATCATATAGAGAGCATAAAAGTAAAGTTTTGAGAGGTGTTTGTTGTTGTCAACGAATGGTAGTGGGCACTCTAACCCCCTCATCAAACAGACTTTCAAAGAGAGGCTCCCATGAAGAACGTTATCTCTACCAGCAAGGTAGATCATCCCTCTTCTCTTTTGTTTACACATGTACTTTAGTTTTATTTATGGATGACACTCCTTCCAACCTTTTGCTTTCACAAGCCATGGCTAACCGAATCCTCGGGTGCCTTCCAACATTTCACATACCATGAAGGAGTGTCTATGTGCAAAATTAAGTTGCTTACTGATGAATCAGTGCAAAACACGTGAAGAGAATTATTAATGAAAGTTAATTACTCGGGGCTGGGAACCCCATTGCCAGCTCTTTTTGCAAAATTATTGGATAAGCGGATGAAGCCACTAGTCCATTGGTGAAAGTCTGCCCAACAAGATTGAAAGATAAAACACCACATACTTCCTCATGAGCTATAAAACATTGACACAAATTAGAGAGAATGACTTTTGAATTGTTTAAAGGTAGCACATGAAGTATTTACTTGGAATGGCAGAGAAATACCACATAGTAGGTAGTTATGGTGGACACAAATGGCATAGGTTTTGGTTCAAGGTTTTGGATGCACGAGAAGCATTCCCTCTCAGTACAAGGCTTTGGCTAGCAAGGTTGTTTGAAGCAAACACAAGTATGAACCGGTACAGCAAAACTTACGTAAGAACATATTGCAAGCAATATAAGACTCTACATTGTCTTCCTTGTTGCTCAAACACTTTTACCAGAAAATATCTAGACCTTAGAGAGACCAATCATGCAAACCAAATTTCAACAAGCTCTACGGTAGTTTTCCACTAATAGGTTTAAACTACATGGTGCAAGAGCTTAATCATGATCTACTTGAGGGCTCAAAACAATTGCCAAGTATCAAATTATTCAAGACAATATGCGGCATTTTCTGTTTCCAACCAAATAGCAATAAATGCAACAACTTCCAACTTTTGCCATGAATATGAAAAATGAAGAACATAAGTGTTCAAATGAAAAAGGGGAGCATGTCTCTCTCCCACACAAGGATTGCTAGGATCTGAATTTATTCAAACACAAACAAAAATAAAAACATACAGACGCTCCAAGTAAAGCACATAAGATGTGACCGAATAAAAATATAGTTTCACTAGAGGTGACCTGATAAGTTGTTGATGAAGAAGGGGATGCCTTGGGCATCCCCAAGCTTAGACGCTTGAGTCCTCTTGAAATATGCAAGGATGAACCACGGGGGCATCCCCAAGCTTAGACTTTTCACTCTTCTTGATCATATATCATCCTCCTCTCTTGACCCTTGAAAAGTTCCTTCACACCAAACTTCTCATAAACTTCATTAGAGGGGTTAGTACTCAAAAAACTTTAATCCACTTTGGTCCTGTAGTGACACATTGCAAGAACTCAATAAAACATTAGCTACAGCTCTCCACGTCTAGAAAGCCTTACTTAAAGTCCACAAGAGACAATGCAAAAAACAGAGACAGAATCTGTCAAAACAGAACAACCAGTAAAGACGAATTTTTTAGAGGTTCTTCCGTTGCTCAAATCAGAAAACTCAAAACTAATGAAAGTTGAGTACATATCTGAGGAACACGCATGAAAATTTGCAGATTTTTCTGAGTTTCCTACAGGGAGACCTACTCAAATTCGTGACAGATAGAAATCTGTTTCTCAGCAGAAATCCAAATCTAGTATCAACCTTCTATTAGAGACTTTACTTGGCACAACATTGCAATAAAATAAAGATAAGGAGAGGTTGATACAGTAGTAACAACTTCCAAGACACAACAAAACAGTAGCAAAATAAAGACATGGGTTATCTCCCAAGAAGTGCTTTCTTTATAGCCATTAAGATGGGCTCAACAATTTTAATGATGCTCTTTTAAGAAAATAAGAGTTGAAGCAAAGAGAGAATCAAAAAGCAAGTTCAAAACACATTTAAGTCTAACCCACTTCCTATGCATAGGAATCTTGTACACAAATAAATTCATGAAGAACAAAGTGACAAGCATAGGAAGATAAAACAAGAGTAACTTCAAAAGTTTCAGCATATAGAGAGGTGTTTTAGTACCATGCAAATTTCTACAACCATATTTTCCTCTCTCATAATAATTTTCAGTAGCTTCATTAATAAACTAAACAATATAACTATCACATAAAGCATGTTTTTCATGATCCACAAACACATAATTTTTATCAAGCTCAAAAATAATGGGATTAAAACTTTCAAACCCACTTTTATCAATAATATAACAAGATGATTGATCAATCTCAAGAGATATGGGACTCCTAGATAAAGTCAAGACTTCTCCAATCCCATTTTCATTAGTAGTACAATTAATATTATCAAGTAACATAGGACCATCATCTAGAGCTTTATCATAAACATTTTCCAACTAAAACTCTTTAGTACCATGCATTTCCATATCAGGCGCAAACAAAGCATTATCATAAGATTTATCAAAATAGCATGGATTATCATAGATAACAGTAGCATAATTATTCTCACAAGTTTTACTCATAGGGAATATTTCAAGAGAATCCACAGGAACATAACAATCATCCTCCTTTGGTAAGCATGGAGGACAATCAAATAGTGTAAGAGATAAAGAGTTACTCTCATTAGAAGGTTGGCATGGGTAGCTAATCCATTCTTCCTCCTTTTGTTCATCACTCTCCTCCTCTTTTTCATCCAATGAGCTTTCAGGTTCATCAATTTCCTCCTCTTTTTCATCCAATGAGCTTTCAGGTTCATCAATTTCCTCTTTCACAGGTTCCTGCAAATTGTGAGTGCATTCTTGTGCATTAATGAGTCTCTCTTTATAATCAATGATATAAGGATTATCACTGTAACTTTCTATGCAAAAATTAAGGATAGAAGAGACATAATCTTTAAGGTCCTTACAAGCAACACAAGTTTCATAATTTTTTGACATGAAGGATTCTATCTCAGAGGCTCCCATAAATAAAACAAATTGTTCTACCTCTTCGAACCCAAAATGAATATAGTTATTCCAATTGTAGTTCATAATTAAAACTTCTTCACTAAAGCCACATTGGAATTTAAGATGTTTAGTATCCTGTTGAGAGCAACAGTTTATATCATGGCGTTTAAGCAAGATTTTAGCAATTATATTCAATTTTTTAACACTGCACTGATGACTTCACCCTTTCTTGATTCTCTATAATTATTATATAATTCTATAAGCTCCAACATGGTTATGGGTTCTTCCATAACAACAGTTTTTAATTTTTCGGTTTTTCAAATTTTTATGGATTTTCGGGCATATAAGAAAAATGAAACAAGACAAAAACAAAATAGACAAAAGTAAACTAAGCAAAATAATACTAGACAGAAATAAACTAAGCACAAATAAACTAGACAAAAGTAAACTAAGCAAAACAAAATAAAATAAAATAAAAACAGAGAGAGAGGTAGAGTGTACTCCCCAAGTGAACTTATGAGTAGAGCTATGCCTCCCCGGCAACGGCGCCAGAAAATAGTCTTGATGACCCACAAGTATAGGGGATCGCAGCAGTCTTCGAGGGAAGTAAAACCCAAATTTATTGATTCGACACAAGGGGAGGTAAAGAATACTTATAAGCCTTAACAACTGAGTTGTCAATTCAGCTGTACCTAGAAAAGCACTAGTAACAGGGGTGATGTGAAAGCAGTAGTAATATGAGAGCAATAGTAACAGTAACACAGCAGCAGTAACAATAACACAGAGGCAATGACACCAAAAAATAGTTGATACTACTTCCAATGTCATATAGGAACGAGTATATGATGATGAGAGATGGACCGGGGTTCCCAGCTATCTACACTAGTGGTAACTCTCCAATAACAAGTGACAAGTGTTGGGTGAACAAATTACAGTTGGGAAATTGATAGGATTGAAAGCATTAAGACAGAACATCAATTTATTAATCATGTAGGCATGTTTTCCATATATAGTCATACGTGCTCGCAATGAGAAACTTGCATAACATCTTTTGTCCTACCAGCCGGTGGCAGCCGGGCCTCAAGGGAATCTACTGGTAATTAAGGTACTCCTTTTAATAGAGCACCGGAGCAAAGCATTAACACTTGGTGAAAACATGTGATCTCATATCTAAGCCATCCCCTCCAATTATCCCAGTTGCTGTCACTCTGGGGCCTTGGGTTCCGGACATAGACATGTGCAAACAACTTGTAGATACAATCTAAGCAATAAGTATAGAGCTTAATTCTAAGATCATGCCACTCGTGCACTAGTGACAAGCATTAAACACAACAAGATTGCAGCAACAGTAACTTCACAAACTTATAGATAGACTGATCATAATGTAACAATTCATCGGATCCCAACAAACACAACACCGATTACATCAGATGGATCTCAATCATGTAAGGCAGCTCATGAGATCATTGTATTGGAGTACATGGGAGAGAGTACCAACTAGCTACTTCTAGAACCCGTAGTCCATGGGGGAACTACTCACGGAGCATGATGGAGGCGGTGGCATCGATGGAGATGGTTTCCGGGGGCACTTCCCTGTCCCGGCGGCGTGCCGGAACAGAGATTCTGTCCCCCGAATTGGAGTTTCGCGATGGCGGCGGCGCCCCTGGAGTCTTTCTGGAATACGATCGATTGATATAGGGTTTTCGCGTCGCGGGGAATATATAGGCGAAAGGGCGGCGTCGGAGGGGTCCCGAGGGGCCCACACCACATAGTGGCGCGGCCAAGGGGTGGCCCGCGCCCAGGTATGGTCTGGGGCCCCCCTGGCCCATCTTCGTCTCCCCTTCGGACTTCTGGAACCTTCCGGTGAAATAAGATGTTTGGCTTTTGTTTCGTCCAATTCTGAGAATATTGCCCGAACAGCTTTTCTGAACAAAAAAACAGCAAAAAACAGGAACTGGCACCTCGGCATCTTGTTAATAGGTTAGTCCCGGAAAATGCATAAAATCATTATAAAGTGTGAGCAAAACATGAAGGTATTGTTGATAATGCGTGAAGCACACGTCCGTTGGGAACCCCAAGAGGAAGGTGTGATGCGTACAACAACAAGTTTTCCCTCAGTAAGAAACCAAGGTTATCGAACCAGTAGGAGTCAAGGGCCACGTGAAGGTTGTTGGTGACGGAGTGTAGTGCGGCGCAACACCAGGGATTCCGGCGCCAACGTGGAACCTGCAGAACATAATCAAAATACTTTGCGCCAACTTAACAGTGAGGTTGTCAATCTCACCGGCTTACTGTAAACAAAGGATTAAATGTATGGTGTGGAAAATGATGTTTGTTTGCGAAGAACAGTAGAGAACAATGTTTGCAGTAGATTGTATTTAGATGTAAAAGAATGGACCGGGGTCCACAGTTCACTAGTGGTGTCTCTCCAATAAGATAAATAGCATGTTGGGTGAACAAATTACAGTTGGGCAATTGACAAATAGAGAGGGCATAACAATGCACATACATATCATGATGACTACTATGAGATTTACTTAGGGCATTACGACAAAGTACATAGACCTCCATCCAGCATGCATCTATGCTCAAAAAGTCCACCTTCGGGTTAGCATCCGCACCCCTTCCAGTATTAAGTTGCAAACAACAGACAATTGCATTAAGTATGGTGCGTAATGTAATCAACACAAATATCCTTAGACAAAGCATTGATGTTTTATCCCTAGTGGCAACAGCACATCCACAACCTTAGAACTTTCTGTCACTGTCCCAGATTCAATGGAGGCATGAACCCACTATCGAGCATAAATACTCCCTCTTGGAGTCACAAGTATCAACTTGGCCAGATCCTATATACTAGCAACGGAGAGCATGCAAGAACATAAACAACACATATATGATAGATTGATAATCAACTTGACATAGTATTCCATATTCATCGGATCCCAACAAACACAACATGTAGCATTACAAATAGATGATCTTTATCATGATAGGCAGCTCGCAAGATCTAACATGATAGCACAATGAGGAGAAGACAACCATCTAGCTACTGCTATGGACCCATAGTACAAGGATGAACTACTCACACATCACACTACAAGAGATCTCATATACTGTGACGAAAACCCTCATGACGGTGGTCCGCACCGTCACAAAATATCATAATGTGTGACGTTTTGCCTATGGCATCATGTATTCCCAAAGATCTGTGACGGTCACTCAATCACCGTCACATATTAGCATATTCCGTGACGACTTGATAGCTTATGTGACGAGCATTGATGCGTCACGAAAAAATTACAATCGGCAACGATGGTATTGCACCATATAATACCTAGAGGGGACCTTTGAGGTTGGACCCACATATTAGGGAAACTAGAGAAATGTCGTTATTAAATATTTTTTTAACTAACTGAGGAAGGGACGTGACGACATTTGATCATGAACAACCTTATACTGTATGCTGATTCTCTCGTTTGTTTGGGAGTAAAATATCTCTCGTGTGTTTGGGAGTAAAAACCAAGACGACGGGACCTATCTATCCATCTGGATCACGATTGTACATGTGAGTCGTTTTAGGGGCAGGAGAGGAGAAGGACGTACGGATTTCTGATCCTTGGGTACGAGGCGGGCAGGCGGCCTCCTCTCCTCAAGATCGGTGACGCCGCACCGTTGCCGTTGCCGCAGGAGGCGGCCCCATCTTCCCGCATCGCAGGCACACGCTGTCGCTATTCGTCGCAGCTGCCGGACTTGGTACGCGCCGCCGCGTTGTAGATTGATTCTGGGGAATTCATCTTACTGACTGAATTTGGTGTATTTATCTAGTACTGTAGAACGTAGCGTTTGAATCATCAATTTTCCATCTGTCTCGGTTATCTAAAAAAATTTCCATCTGTCTCATGGCCTGAACCTAATTCTATCCTAGGAGCCTGGCATGATCTTTCGTCTTCTGCTCCGTTTGATGACAGAGTAAAGATCAAATCTGAGACTGAAATAATATGGGCATGGACTATCAGTTTATCACTGTATCCCAAAATGCATATATTATATAAAGTGACTTGAGATTTTAAATACAACATAAAGATATCCATTCAGGAGAAAACAACCTTCGATGAATTCACAGAGAAGTGATATGAATCTAAAAGATGAAGAAAAACTCACCTAGTGCTATCTAAGCCTTAATTATTGTGAAGCTAATAACCTATTTCATAATTTCTCTTAGGGGTAGGACCAATAGCAGGTGTGATCAGTATGACCGATCTGTTAACATGAGAACCGAAAGAAATCATGTGACTCATGTACAGTTCAGATTCAAACTTTCTTCTATCAAACATAGATATCCACAGTCAAACCTATTATGTAGGAACAATACCCCTTTGATAAAAGTTCAGTCATGACTGCTTCCTAGAAACACGCCTATGAGCAAGGAATTGTTGCCGTCCTGCATAGATCACAAAGGGTTACCCAGGATCTGCTAAACAATTGAACTGTATAAAGCAGGAACTAAGAAGTAATTTGCAGAAGGTTTTGCTAACCTGAAACTCATCTTTGACATTTGCAGAAAATGGCGCGCCATCACAATACCTTACCTACACTTAATTCCTACTGCAAAAACCTGCATGTTCAAATGAAATCAATGTCACTGGAAGCCGAATGTAGTGCCTCTTTGATAACAGTACATGTAATAGGGTTTTCGCGACGTCTCTGGAACTATTTCCGTATCGTGGCTCTCGGTAATAGGGTTTTCGCGACGGAGAGTTTAAGTAGGTGTAAGGGCAGAGTCGGAGGGCTGACGAGGGGCCCACACCATAGGGCGGCATGGGCCCCACCCTGGCCGCACGGCCCTGTGGTTTGGGCGCCTCGTCGCCCCACTTCGTATGCTCTTCGGTCTTCTGGAAGCTCCGTGGAAAAATAAGACCCTGGGCGTTGATTTCGTCCAATTCCGAGAATATTTCCTTTGTAGGATTTCTGAAACCAAAAATAGCAGAAAACAGGCACTGGCGCTTCGGCATCTCGTTAATAGGTTAGTGCCGGAAAATGCATATAAATGATATAAAGTATGTATAAAACATGTGAGTATTGTCATAAAAGTAGCATTGAACATAAGAAATTATAGATACGTTTGAGACGTATCAAGCATCTCCAAGCTTAGTTCCTACTCGCCCTCGAGTTGGTAAACGATAACAAGGATAATTTCTGAAGTGACATGCTATCATAATCTTGATCAATACTATTGTAAAGCATATGAGGTGAATGAAGTGATTCGAAGAAATGGTAAAGACAATGATTAAACAACTGAATCATATAACAAAGACTTTTCATGAATAGTACTTTCAAGACAAGCATCAATAAGACTTGCATAGGAGTTAACTCATAAAGCAATAGATTCTTAGTAGAAAGTTTTGAAGCAACACAAAGGAAGATATAAGTTTCAGCAGTTGCTTTCAACTTCAACATGTATATCTCATGGATAATTGTCAACACAAAGTAATATGATGAATGCAAATAAGCAAGTATGTAGGAATCAATGCACACAGTTGACACAAGTGTTTGCTTCTAAGATAGAAAGAAGTAGGTAAACTGAATCAACATAAAGTAGAAGAAAGGCCCTTCGCAGAGGGAAGCATGTATTACTATTTTTGTGCTAGAGCTTTTATTTTGAAAACATAGAAACAATTTTGTCAACGGTAGTAATAATTCATATGTGTTATGCATAAGACATCCTATAAGTTGCAAGCCTCATGCATATAATACCAATAGTGCTCGCACCTTGTGCTAATTAGCTGGGATTTACATGGATTATCATTGCATAACATATGTTTCAACCAAGTGTCACAAAGGGGTACCTCTATGCTGCCTGTACAAAGGTCTAAGGAGAAAGTTCGCATTGGATTTCTCGCTTTTGATTATTCTCAACTTAGACATCCATACCGGGACAACATAGAAAACAGATTATGGACTCCTCTTTAATGCATAAGCATTCAACAACAGATAATATTCTCATAAGAGATGGAGGATTAATGTCCAAACTGAAACTTCCACCATGATTCATGGCTTTAGTTAGCGGCCCAATGTTCTTCTCTAACAATATGCATACTCAAACCATTTGATCATGATAAATCACCCTTACTTCAGACAAGACGAACATGCATAGCAACTCACATGATATTCAACAAAGGTGTAATAGTTGATGGCGTCCCCAGAAACATGGTTACCGCTCAACAAGGAACTTGTAAGAAATAAGATACATAAGCTACATATTCTTTACCACAATAGTTTTTAACGGTATTTTCCCATGAGCTATATATTGGAAAGACAAAGAATGGAATTTTAAAGGTAGCACTCAAGTAATTTACTTTGGAATGGCAGAGAAATACCATGTAGTAGGTAGGTATGGTGGACACAAATGGCATAGTTTTTGGCTCAAGGATTTGGATGCACGAGAAGTAATCCCTCTCAATACAAGGCTTTGGCTAGCAAGGTTATTTAAAGCAAACACAAGTATGAACCGGTACAACAAAACTTACATAAGAACATATTGCAAGCATTATAAGACTCTACACTGTGTTCCTTGTTGTTCAAACACCTCACCAGAAAATATCTAGACTCTAGAGAGACCAATCATGCAAACCAAATTTTAACAAGCTCTATGGTAGTTCTTCATTAATGGGTGCAAAGTACATGATGCAAGAGCTTAAACATGATCTATTTGAGCACAACAATTGCCAAGTATCAAATTATTCAATACATTATACCAATTACCACATGAAGCATTTTCTGTTTCCAACCATATAACAATGAACGAAGCAGTTTCAACCTTCGCCATGAACATTAAAAGTAAAGCTAAGAACACCAGTGTTCATATGAAACAGCGGAGCGTGTCTCTCTCCCAGACAAAGAATGCTAGGATCCGATTTTATTCAAACAAAAACAAAAATAAAAACATACAGATGCTCCAAGTAAAGCACATAAGATGTTACGACATAAAAATATAGTTTCACTAGCTTGAGTCTTTTTGAAATATGCAGGGATGAACCACGGGTGCATCCCCAAGTGTAGACTTTTCACTCTTCTTGATCATATTGTATCATCCTCCTCTCTCGATCCTTGAAAACTTCCTCCACACCAAACTCAAAACAAACTCATTAGAGGGTAAGTGCATAATCAAAAATTCACATATTCAGAGGTGACATAATCATTCTTAACACTTCTGGACATTGCACAAAGCTACTGAAAGTTAATGGAACAAAGAAATCCATCAAACATAGCAAAACAGGCAATGCGAAATAAAAGGCAGAATCTGTCAAAACAGAACAGTCCGTAAAGACGAATATTCCAGGGGAACTTAACTTGCTCAGATGAAAAAGCTCAAATTGAATGAAAGTTGCGTACATATCTGAGGATCACGCACGTAAATTGGCATATTTTTCTGAGTTACCTACAGACGGGGCTACTAAATTTCGTAACAGCAAGAAATCTGTTTCTACGCAGTAATCCAAATCTAGTATCAACCCTACTATCAAAGACTTTACTTGGCACAACAATGCAATAAAATAAAGATAAGGAGAGGTTGCTACAGTAGTAACAACTTCCAAGACTCAAATATAAAATAAAAGTGCAGAAGTAAAATAATGGGTTGTCTCCCATAAGCGCTTTTCTTTAACGCCTTTCAGCTAGGCGCAGAAAGTGTGAATCAAGTATTATCAAGAGATGAAGCATCAACATCATAATTTGTTCTAATAATAGAATCATAAGGTAACTTCATTCTCTTTCTAGGGAAGTGTTCCATACCTTTCTTGAGAGGAAATTGATACTTAATATTCCCTTCCTTCATATCAATAATAGCACCAACAGTTCGAAGAAAAGGTCTTCCCAAAATAATGGGACAAGATGCATTGCATTCAATATCCAAGACAACAAAATCAACGGGGACAAGGTTTTTGTTAACTGTAATGCGAACATTATCAATCCTCCCCAAAGATTTTTTTATAGAATTATCAGCAAGATTAACATCCAAATGACAATTTTTCAATGGTGGCAAGTCAAGCATATCATAGATTTTCTTAGGCATAACATAAATACTTGCACCAAGATCACATAAAGCATTACAATCAAAATCATTGACCTTCATCTTAATAATGGTCTCCCAACCATCTTCTAACTTCCTAGGAATAGAAGTTTTAAGTCTTAATTTATCTTCTCTAGCTTTTATGAGAGCATTTGTAATATGTTTTGTAAAGGCCAAACTTATAGCACTAGCATTGGGACTTCTAGCAAGTTTTTGCAAGAACTTCATAACTTCAGAGATATGACAATCATCAAAATCTAAACCATTAGGATCTACAGCAATGGGATCATTGTCCCCAATATTTTAAAAAATTTCAGCAGTTTTATCACAAGCAGTTTCAGCAGTTTTAGCAGTTTCAGGCAGTTTTGCACGCCTTGCATTAGGAGTAGAAACATTGCCAACACCAATTATTTTACCATTGATAGTAGGAGGCTTAGCAACATGTGAAGCATCAACATTACTGGTGGTGGTAATAGTCCAAACTTTAGCTACATTATTCTCTTTAGCAAATTTTTCTTCTTTTTCCCACCTAGCATGCAATTCAGCCATCAATCTAATATTTTCATTAATTCGAACATGGATAGAGTTTGCTGTAGCAAATGACTTAATAGCTTTAGTTTCATTAGGCATAACTTTCAATTTTAAAAGATCAACATCAGCAGCAAGACTATCAACCTTAGAAGCAAGAATATCAATTTTACCAAGCTTTTCTTCAACAGATTTGTAAAAGCAGTTTGTGTACTAATAAATTCTTTAAGCATGGCTTCAAGACCAGGGGGTATACTCCTATTATTGTTTTAAGAATTCCCATAAGAATTACCATAACCATTACCATTATTAGAAGGATATGGCCTATAGTTGTTACCAAAATTATTCCTATAAGCATTGTTGTTGAAATTATTATTTTTAATGAAGTTCACATCAACATGATCTTCTTGAGCAACCAATGAAGCTAAAGGAACATTATTAGGATCAACATTAGATCTACCATTCACAAGCATAGACATAATAACATCAATCTTATCACTCAAGGAGGAGGTTTCTTCAACAGAATTTACCTTCTTACCTTGTGGAGCCCTTTCAGTGTGCCATTCAGAGTAATTTATCATCATATCATCAAGAAGCTTTGTTGCGGCGCCTAAGGTGATGGACATAGAAGTACCTCCAGCAGCTGAATCCAATAGGTTCCGCGAAGAAAAATTCAATCCTGCATAAAAGGTTTGGATGATCATCCAAGTAGTCAGTCTTTACCAAAGATTTCATTCTTTCCCATGCTTGGGCAACATGCTCATTATCCAATTGCTTAAAATTCATTATGCTACTTCTCAAAGATATAATTTTAGCAGGAGGATAATATCTACCAATGAAAGCATCCTTACATTTAGTCCATGAATCAATACTATTCTTAGGCAAAGATAGCAACCAATCTTTAGCTCTTCCTCTTAAGGAGAAAGAAAACAATTTCAATTTTATAATGTCACCATCTACATCCTTATACTTTTGCATCTCACAAAGTTCAACAAAATTATTAAGATGGGCAGCAGCATCATCAGAACTAACACCAAAAAATTGCTCTCTCATAACAAGATTCAGTAAAGCAGGTTTAATTTCATAAAATTCTGCTGTAGTAGCAGGTGGAGCAATAGGTGTGCATAGGAAATCATTATTATTTGTGCTTGTGAAGTCACACAACTTAGTATTCTCAGGAGTACCATTTTAGCAATAGTAAATAAAGCAAACTAAATAAAGTAAATGCAAGTAACTAATTTTTTTGTGTTTTTAATATTGAGAACGCAAACAAGATAGTAAATAAAGTAATGCAAGTAACTAATTTTTTTTGTATTTTTTATATAGAGGACAAACAAAGCAGTAAATAAAATAAAGTAAAGCAAGACAAAAATAAAGTAAAGAGATTGGAAGTGGGAGACCCCCCTTGCAGCGTGTATTGATCTCCCCGGCAACGGTGCCAGAAAAAGAGCTTGATAACGCGTGAAGCACACGTCCGTTGGGAACCCCAAGAGGAAGGTGTGATGCGTACAGCAGCAAGTTTTCCCTCAGTAAGAAACCAAGGTTATCGAACCAGTAGGAGTCAAGGGCCACATGAAGGTTGTTGGTGACGGAGTGTAGTGCGGCGCAACACCAGGGATTCCGGCGCCAACGTGGAACCTACACAACACAATCAAAATACTTTGCCCCAACTTAACAGTGAGGTTGTCAATCTCACCGGCTTGCTGTAAACAAAGGATTAAATGTATGGTGTGGAAAATGATGTTTGTTTGCGAAGAACAGTAGTCAACAATGTTTGCAGTAGATTGTATTTAGATGTAAAAGACTGGACCGGGGTCCACAGTTCACTACTCCCTCCGATTCATATTAATTGACTTCAATATGGATGTATCTAGAATACATCCATATTGAAGTCAATTAATATGAATCGGAGGGAGTAGTGTTGTCTCTCCAATAAGATAAATAGCATGTTGGGTGAACAAATTACAGTTGGGCAATTGACAAATAGAGAGGGCATAACAATGCACATACATATCATGATGACTATTATGAGATTTACTTAGGGCATTACGACAAAGTACATAGACCGCTATCCAGCATGCATCTATGCCTAAAAAGTCCACCTACGGGTTAGCATCCGCACCCCTTGCAGTATTAAGTTGCAAACAACAGACAATTGCATTAAGTATGGTGCGTATTGTAATCAACACAAATATCCTTAGACAAAGCATTGATGTTTTATCCCTAGTGGCAACAGCACATCCACAACCTTAGAACTTTCTGTCACTGTCCCAGATTCAATGGAGGCATGAACCCACTATCGAGCATAAATACTCCCTCTTGGAGTCACAAGTATCAACTTGGCCAGAGCCTCTACTAGCAACGGAGAGCATGCAAGAACATAAACAACACATATATGATAGATTGATAATCAACTTGACATAGTATTCCATATTCATCGGATCCCAACAAACACAACATGTAGCATTTCAAATAGATGATCTTTATCATGATAGGCAGCTCACAAGATCTAACATGATAGCACAATGAGGAGAAGACAACCATCTAGCTACTGCTATGGACCCGTAGTCCAAGGATGAACTACTCACACATCAGTCCGGAGGCGATCATGGTGATGTAGAGTCCTCCGGGAGATGATTCCCCTCTCCGGCAGGGTGCCGGAGGTGATCTCCTGAATCCCCCGAGATGGGATTGGCGGCGGCAGTGTCTCTGGAACTATTTCCGTATCGTGGCTCTCGGTAATAGGGTTTTCGCGACGGAGAGTTTAAGTAGGCGGAAGGGCAGAGTCGGAGGGCTCACAAGGGGCCCACACCATAGGGCGGCGCGGGCCCCTCCATGGCCGCGCCGCCTTGTGGTCTGGCCACCTCGTGGCCCCACTTCGTATGCTCTTCGGTCTTCTGGAAGCTCCGTGGAAAAATAAGACCCTGGGCGTTGATTTTGTCCAATTCCGAGAATATTTCCTTTGTAGGATTTCTGAAACCAAAAACAGCTGAAAACAGGCACTGGCGCTTCGGCATCTCGATAATAGGTTAGTGCCGGAAAATGCATATAAATGATATAAAGTATGTATAAAACATGTGAGTATTGTCATAAAAGTAGCATGGAACATAAGAAATTATAGATACATTTGAGACGTATCAATTGTCATAAAACTTGCATGGAACATCAGAAATTATAGATACGTTGGAGACGTATCAATGCACAGCGTTCCCGCGGGCCAGTGGGTGTGTCTACGGTGTTGCTGATGTCGTGGTGGTGCTGGTGGCTCAGAGAGAAGGCACGGGGTGACGCATGGGAGTGGGGCGACGTGGTGGCCGAGTGCGCTCTGGCGCGTGTCTGTGCACGCTCTGGCGTGCGCGTGCGTGTCTGGTCGCGTTCGTGCCATCGCGTGTGGTGCACTAAATCATCGCTGGCCATGTCTAGCAGGTGCAGGGAAGTGTGAGGGAGTGCAAAGACATGGTTTGGCACGTTGGATTCGAGCAGAAGTGAGAGAGCATGTGTGTGGCCATGTCATGCCACGACATGACATGTTTCTCCAATATTTTGCATAAACCAAACTGTCTCTGGTACTGAAGTGATGCAAGGAGTCAATGAGGGTACTGATGATGACCTAGGGTCGATGGTTGAGTCGATGATCCACTGGATATTGCAAGGTATAGAGTTGGCAGATTCATACACACAAGGTGCTCGGTAAAATGGCCGCAAGAAGGTAAATTTGGAATTTTTCAGTGAATTTTGGTGGAGTCCATTCATTTAATATTTGAAGCATACTAGTGGTGGTGGTGTGCAAATTGGAGTGGATTTGCAAAAATCCAAATTGGGCATAATCTTATTTTTGTTTCATGGTTGCTACTTTGCTTGATCACCGTTTGAAATCTGGCATGAAATTGCAGGGGTATGTTCGAGCAAAGTTGTTCACCTTGATTTTGTCTTGGATGAGGTGCAAAGAGTTGGCTTTGTTTAGTTTAGAAATCTCCAAATATAAAGGCTCAAAGTAGGTGTCATGTTAAAATGGGTAGATTTGACCATTAGTGCATGTGAGCTCATTTTGAATTCAAAATTGATTTGATTTGAGTTTCTTTTATTCCAAAAGTGTTAATAAGTTTTTATTAACCATCTCCAACCAATGGTGCAAGCCAAAATGGTCTAGGTTCAAGATTTTCAAAAATGGCATAAACCATATGTGAGGGGTTTTGTGATTTTCTAACTTTTATTCTTTTCTTTTTGTTTTTGCTTTTCTTTGTGATCACAAGGGATCAAGGGTAGGGTTTTAGTATAAAGGTAAGAGTTGCAAGCACACATCATGGCAATGTCACACAAATGCACAAATACTATGCATAGCACTATATGCAAAAATAAAAGTTTTTGTTGGTTGATAAATTTGAACTTTGGAAACCACCATTCTCATTGATTTAAATTTGGGATGTTACAAACCCTTCCCCCTTACAAAAGATCTCGTCCCGAGATCTTAAAGAAAACTAGGTACTAAAGAGATCGGGGAATTCCTTCTCCATATCTTCTTCTCGCTCCCAAGTGGCTTCTTCTTCGGTATGATTGCTCCATTGAATCTTCAGGAACTTGATACTTCTAGTGCGGGTGGTTCTGAAAGCTTCTTCCAGGATGCGAATAGGCACTTCACGATACTTCAAGTCCTTGTTGATATCCACCGATCTGTGATCGATGTTCTTGAACACCTCCGTCTTCTCCGGCACTTCTAAGCACTTCCGAAGTAGTGATATGTCAAACACATTGTGCACAGCGGACATTTCTTCCGGTAGTTCAAGCTGATATGAAACTTCTCCTCGGCGACTCAGAACCTTGAAGGGTCCTACATATCTGGGGGCAAGTTTTCCTCTGAGTTGGAATCTCTGCATTCCTTTGAGGGGTGAGACTTTGAGATACACGAAATCTCCGATGTCGAAGGTCATCTCTCGGCGTCTCTTGTCGGCGTAACTCTTCTGTCTTGACTGGGCGGTCTTGAGGTATTCACGGATCTTGTGAACCTTCTCTTCGGCTTCGCGGAGAATATCTGGGCTGAAGACTTGACTATCTCCGACTTCCGACCAGTTCAGAGGGGTACGACACTTCCTTCCGTACAGGGCTTCAAAGGGGGCCATTTGTAAGCTGGCTTGATAACTGTTGTTATACGAGAATTCTGCGTAAGGCAGGCAGTCTTCCCACTTAGATCCATACTCTAGCACACAGGCTCTCAACATATCTTCCAATATCTGGTTGACTCTCTCGGTCTGTCCGTCAGTCTGCGGGTGATAGGCTGTGCTGAAATTCAGCCGGGTTCCTAGTCCTTCATGCACTTTCTGCCAGAATCTTGAGGTGAATTGAGATCCTCTATCTGACACTATAGACTTCAGGGTTCCGTGCAGGCTGACTATTCTGAAGATGTATAATTCAGCTAGCTTTGGGCATTGGTATGTGGTCTTGACGGGGATGAAATGGGCGACCTTGGTTAATCTATCGACCACTACCCAAATGGAATCATTTCCTCTACTTGATTTGGGTAATCCAGTGATAAAGTCCATTCCTACAGAATCCCACTTCCATTCGGGAAGCTGTAACGGCTGCAACAGTCCTACGGGTCGCCGATGTTCTATTTTGACTCATTGACAGATATCACACTTGGCGATGTAGCTTCCAATTTCTCGCTTCATTCCATGCCACCAAAATTGTTCCTTCAGGTCTTGGTACATCTTGGTTCCTCCGGGGTGAATAACATGGTATCATGGGCTTCCTTCAGAATGATTTGCTTCAACTCTGAATCTGGCGGCACACATAGGCGTTTGTTGTACCACAGCACTCCTTCTTCATCTTCGGTGAATCCCGATGCCTTTCCTGCAGCTATTTGACTCTTGATTCCGTCAATACTGGCATTTCCCTTCCGCGCTTCCTTGATTTGACTCATCAAAGTGGGCTGGAGCTCAATGCTCGCTAGGAATCCTTCGCTAACTAGCTCTAGTCTAAACTGTTCAAATTCTTGATACAAACTAGGTTGTTCTTCTGCGATCATGGAGTTCAACTGAATCGGCTATCTACTCAGGGCATCCGCTACCACATTGGCCTTGTCGGGGTGGTAGTGAATTTCCATATCATAATCCTTTATTAACTCTATCCATCTACGCTGCCTCATATTCAGCTCCTTCTGGGTGAAAATATACTTCAGGCTCTTGTGATCCGAATAGATCTCGCATCGATTACCCATGAGGTAATGACGCCATACTTTCAAGGCTAAGACTACTGCGGCTAGCTCTAAGTCATGGGTTGGATAATTCTGCTCATGTTGCTTCAGTTGCCTTGACAGGTATGATATAACTTTGCCTTCTTGCATCAACATGCATCCAAGACCAATCTTGGATGCGTCACAATAGACGTCAAATGGCTTGGTGATATCGGGCATGATCAAAATTGGGGCTGTGGTTAATCTGCGCTTGAGTTGCTGGAAACTCTCTTCACACTTGTCAGTCCAGTCAAACTTCTTGTCCTTCTTCAACAGTTGAGTCATTGGTCTTGCGATGCTGGAAAATCCTTCCACAAACCTGCGGTAATATCCCGCTAATCTGAAAAATGCACGGACTTCAGTCTGAGTGGTTGGTGCTTTCCATTCCTCAACGGTTTTGATCTTAGCGGGATCTACGGCAATTCCTCCTGTGGACAAAATGTGTCCCATGAATCCTACTTCCTTCAACCAAAACTCACATTTGCTGAACTTGGCGTACAACTTGTGCTGCCTAAGGGTTTCTAGGATAACTTCCAAATGTCGCTCATGTTCTTCTTCGGATTTGGAGTAGATAAGGATGTCGTCGATGAAGACAACGACAAACTTATCAAAAAAGTTCATAAAGATCTTATTCATGAGATTCATGAAATAGGCGGGGGCATTGGTCAATCCAAATGACATGACATTGTACTCATACAATCCATATCTAGTGGTAAAGGCGGTCTTAGGAATATACGTTGCACGAATCTTCAGTTGATGTTAACCAGTCCTAAGATCACTATTAGAGAACACTTTGGCACCGGTCAGCTGGTCAAACAGGTCTTCTATCTTTGGCAAAGGGTATTTGTTTTTGATGGTGACATCGTTAAGCTTACGGTAATCCGTACATAAACGAGTGGCACCGTCTTTCTTATCCACAAATAAAACTGGGGATCTCCAAGGCGACGCACTTGGTCGAATCAGACCTTTGTATAGCATATCATCCAGTTGCTTCTTCAGTTCCACTAACTCTGCGGGGTTCATGCTATAGGCTCTCTGGGCTATAGGTCCTGTTCCAAGGATTAACTCGATGATAAACTCGATATCCCGATCTGGGGGCATACCAGGTAGATCATCAGGAAACATATCGGGGTATCGACAGACGACCCTGATCTGATCCAAGGTTGGCTTGGCTAAGCTATGGTTGCAGGTGAACTTTCTGGGCAGCCTTTCAGACACATGTTCTACTAATATTCCAGTGCTACTAGTCATGGTGATGGCCTTCTTGGCACAGTCAATCAATCCATGATGTTTCGACATCCAATCCATACCCAGTACTACTTCCAAACCTTTTGTTCCCAGAACAATCAAATTGGCATAAAAATCTATTTCATGGATTCTGATGGGTACATCTTTGCAAATTTTTCTAGCTTTTGTAGTTGAACCAGGTATTTGAACTATCATGACATGTTTCAAACTGATTGGTTGAATCTTACTAGTGCATGCAAAATCTTCGGTAACAAACGAATGCGATGCTCCGGAATCAAACAACACTCTTGCAGGTATTGAGTTAACAGAGAACATACCCAGCACTACATCTGGTGCTTCCTGGGCTTCTTCGGCGTTCATGTGGAAGAAGCGGCCGCCGCGGTTGTTCGGGTTGTTCGTGGTGAACTTCCTGCCGGTGGAGACACGGCGTTGCTGCCGAGCAGGGGCAGAGGCATTGGGGGTGGTTTTGGCGAGCTTCTTGGGGCACTCATTGGAGTAGTGTCCCACATTCCGCATTCATAACAAGTCACAGTTGACTTATCCTTGGGGGCGACGGGGACAGCGTTGCTCCCAGTCCTTGGAGCGGTGTTGTTGTTGTGGTTGCCGGGGGCTCTCATTGGGGCACGGTTGAAGTTGTTGTTGTTGTTGGCATGGTGGTTGCTGTCGTTGTTGTGGCCTCCTGGCCTTGGGTGTCCTCCACCCCGGTTCTGAAAACCCGGACGTGACATCTGCATCTGGGGCTTGTTGTTTCTTGGGGGCGAACCATCCGCTTGAGCTGGGGCGATACCTTGGGGTATTGCTGGGCCCACTCTGATTCATCATGCGGCGCTTGCGATTCTCGTTGGCTTGATGCAGTTTGCCCTCCATCTGGATGGCGGAGTCTACTAGGGCTTCAAGGTCGGCAAAGGGGATGTTGACTAGCACTATCTGCATCTCGTCGTGCAGTCCATTCAGGAACCATTCCTTCCTCTTCTCGGTGGTGTCGGTCTCGTCCGGGGCGTACCTTGACAGTGTGAGAAACTTGTCGCGGTATTCTACCACAGACATTCTACCTTGCTTGAGTTCACGGAACTCATCACTCATCTTCTTTATCAGACCCCGAGGCACGTGATACTTGCTGAACTTGAGCTTGAAGTCTGCCCAAATCATGATCTGTCCGGCGTTCATGGCACGAGTGCTGGTCCACCAGGCTCTTGCAGGTCCTGCTAAGTAATGGGTGGCAAACAAGACTTTTCTGCGGCTTCAACTCCCGCGACTTCTAGATTGTTCTCCATGGTCTGGAGCCAGACATCGGCATCAAGTGGCTCTTCTGTTTTGCTGAACATAGGAGGGTTGGTGTTTTGGAAATTCTTGAGCTTAGAACCAGGGTGATCATGGTTTCCATGGCCGTGGTTGTTGTGAGCATTCTGTTGCAGTGCAGCGATGTTGGCTTGTCTTTCAGCCCTCTCAACTTCTCGATCTGCCATCAGGGTTTGCAAAAGTTGCATCATTGCATCTTGACCGCTGCTGCGAGTCGGAGGGGCCATCTGAACATTGAGATAGATCATGAGATGAGAGGGAAATTCTCTATGGCTTGTTTTGTGCTTAAGTTAAAAGTTTAAAACTTGAAGACTTATCATGTTGAAAACAAACACACTTTCATTCATTGCAAACAACACACATTACAAGTTAACACACTAATGGTTTTAAGAACCATTTTTTCCAAGCTACGATACAAGGGATCCTGATACAAACTCACACCTACGCAAGTGAACAAGTGCAACTACTCATCATCTACATCTATCGGGATGTAGTCATCTTCTCCGGCCTCCAGGAACTCGTAGTCCTCCACATTGGTGTTCTCATCCTCCTCGAAGTCGTCATCATCACTCAGGAAGGCTCCTCCTCCCTGAATGTCTTCACCTTCTTCTTCCATCTCTCTCATCTGGTCCTCTTGGGCCTTGACAGTGGCCTCCAAGGATACTATCTTTGCGCGAAGGCGCGCAATGGTAGCGTCCTTCTTGGCACGTTGCTGGCGGAGTGTCTTGCAGTCCTTCGCAAGCATCTTGATAGCATCGGCATGCTGAGCCAGTGCAAGGTGAGTCTGGTTGGCGTAGACGCGAGAGTTGTCCAGCTCCTTCTGAGTCTGGAACAACATAAAGTCCAGGTGCTCCATGTGGTGCTTCAGCTCGGGGTGGGATTGCAGGTCCATGGGTTCTCCAGCAGAGTTACGCCTTGCAAGGTGAGCAAAGCGAGCCTCTTGGAGTGCTACCACATTCTGCCCACTCAGACGGGCAAGTGCCTCCTGAAGAGCACGAGCGAGTCCGTCCAGCCAGTTGCTTTCCCTGAAGGAAAAGAGGATCCTCTCAGAAGTAGGAGGCTCCATCTTGCCCCTCAGATCAGCGGTGATAACCCACTGAAGTTCCCCTCCGGGCTGGTCGTTGACTTCGACTCCATGAAACTCTGGGTGCGGGCATCCGAGAAAGTCAGACAGGGCGTCCAAGTCCCTCTCGAAAACCAGGCTACCACCATTGCCTAGCTGGTAAAACTTGGTGTTGGATGGCTCCATCTGAAAATGAATTGGATGAGTAAGTTAGAGAGGTGAACAAGTGTGGAAATTTTTTATGTATATTCCTAAGGAAGAGCATGACTTCTTATTTCTAAAAGATCTCAAAGAGAAGAAAGGGACTTAGTTTTTCAGAAATATTCACTTCATTTGTTTTTGAAATTAAGTTTTTCAGAACGTCCATTCTAACTAGGGTCTCCTAAGGTCAAACAATGGCTCTGATACCAACTTGTCAACACCCGGATTTTTAAGTCCAGATGCCTATTATGCCATACATCGCAATCCCAGGAAGATTGTTTTTGCGAGACATAATAGTTGAATATCATAGAGTCATCATTCATTACAACACCATAATAGTCTTACAATAAAAAGGATCACATGATCCAGTCTCATTACAACACTTGATCTATTGATCATTACATAACACGTAGCGGAAGCGAAGTAGTAGTGGACTATCTATTCCACAGGCAACGCTTGACGTTAGAAGAGGCTCCTAGTTGTCGTAGACGTCCTATTGGCCGTCATCTTCATACTGCTGTTCAGCTTCATAGTTTGGCCATTTGAATAGCCACGGACACAGCCGTGAGTACTTTCAAGTACTCGCAAACTAATACTAGTGTAAGCACTAACCGTTTGATGGAAAATATGCTAAGCTCTAGGTTATTTGCATAAAGCCAATTTTAGTTCATAAACATTTAGTAAAAGACTCCTCATATGCTAACTAACTCAAGTGGGAACATTAGTGTCATTCCCACAACTCTGTTGTGATTCAACATCAAAGTCACATTTCAATTTCAAACCATAAGTCACCCTTTTGTAAAAAATCTGGTGACGGAACAGTATGGCCTTTCCAACTGTCCATGACCGCGGACGTGGCTATTCGAATAAGTTTACACTCTGCAGAGGTTGCACACTTGTGCCACAATATTTGACTACATCCATCAGGGATAACCCTGAATAATCATAACTCAGTATGCGGATCATCAACCATTAACCTTTCACTTACACACCCTAGTATAGGCACCTCTCCCCATGAGTTTGACCCCCCGGTGATAGCCAACTGTTATCCCGGGAACTGCACAGGGATTGGGTCATATATTCACCTTATTTCACGTCATTTCACTTTCAACGGAGGCAGCCTCGGCATAACCTCTATGACGCTTGTTTAGAGGGAACCCATACTAAGACACATAAATTTCCAGCTAAAGCCTTACCCATAATCATGTATTGTGGGGGTACTCAAGAATTGGAATGGTATCGCATCCGAACGCAATCATCAGTTTTCATCAAAAACACCATATCATTCAAGTCATATTCACCTTCAAACTCCTTCAATGGAATGACTCATCATTCCAAGGTTTTCAAGATTCAAAAATTTCACAATTTCCCATCTAGAGTAGTCACTTTTAATTTAGCACTAGCAACTAGGCATGAGGGGTGCTAACTAGCTTGTAGCTTTCTAGGCTAACTTTGATACTCTTGTACCACTTCACCATAGACTCAAGTTAACTATAAAAATAATCTTGTAAAGCAAAGTAAATCTTTGAGAGATAAAAACAGGGATTTGTAAAGTGAAACACAAGATAATAGGACAATGGTGCCTTGCTCAAGGGGAGCTTTGCTGATGCGGGGTGGCCTTTGGACACCTCCTCCTCAAGACCGTCAAGCCCTCCTCGTGGTCCAATGACACGAGCTCGGGCCAAAGCCATACACCAAGAGGTGAACTCGCTCCTCTCCACACTTACCTTGAACTCTTCATTGAATGGAATGCTACCTCATGGCGATATGCTTTGTGTTATTAGGCACGAGGTGCGTCAAGACCCCGGAGAGGAGGGCACACCATGGTCAAGAGAACGAGAGGAGCAGCTGGACGTGAAGATGGGCATGGAGCTGGACCCGACGTCATCCGAAGCGCGCGAAGTAGGAAAGGAAGCCGGCTGGCCTAGGGCCCGGTCCGACAGGATCCCTGACCGGATCACCCGGTCCAAACCGGCCTCCCAGCCGGTGCCATCCGGGCGCCATCCCGGGGCCCCGGAACCCCGTCCGGTCGCCACCCGGTCCAGGACCCGGTTTGGACCGGCCTGGCCGTCCCCAGGTCCGGTTGGACCGGCTCCCTGACCGGCCTGCACGAATCGACTCGACCAGATCGGCCCGAGTCAGTCACTTTCGTACCTGTTCGACCCGTGTTGGCCTGTAGACCTATATAAGTACCTTTGACGCCCCCTTTTACTCTTTAGACAAGATTTGAGCTTAAAACTACTTTTGAGCTTTGTCTCCCTAGGGTTAGATCCCATTTGTAATCAAGGCTACTCTTGTTGAGGATTTGGATACTTGTGAGTGAGATTCTAGTGTGCTCCACTCTCTCTCCCTCACCGGTCTTCGTCTCCAACCCTGATCTCTCATCCGGAATTCTACCTCGCGTCTCTTCCGGTTGATTCTATTGGCATGGTCCATCGAGCCACGAGAGTAAGAATTCAATTGTATCGGGTTGGTGTGTGTGTGTTTGTTCTTCGTGTTCTTCATCCTCTCCCTCTTTTCCCCTTTTGGATTTGGGTCAATCGCGAGATCGGGCCACAACCTAGGTCTTAGACCTCATCATATGGTATCAGCAGCTTTTTGTTACCGCGATTTTGACCCCCACCCAATTTCCAAAAAATCCCCAAAAATAGCCCTAAATTGCCTTTGGATGGATCTGCGATTTTGTTGAGTTTTGAGTGGTTTTGTTCCATGGATTTGGTGTTTTTAGTGTTGATCTACTATTTCCCCCTCCTTTTAGCCCCCAATTCCTTCGTTTCCCGTCGATTTGATCTTTTGGTTTTGGTTTGGGGAAGAACAGGAGAGAGAAACACGAGCATCCGGTTGAGCAACCGGTTGACCGGCCCCAGATCGGATCGGCCGGCCCAGGAACCGGTCGACCGGCCCACAGACCGGAACGGCCGGCCCAGGACCCGGTCCGACCGGCCTCCAGACCGGGCGCCTTTCCGTGTCCGTCCCGAGTTCGTTTTTCGACTAACACCACCACCACCACCAACATCGTAGGTATAACTTGTATTTTTCCCTTGTAGCCCATCTTCCTTTTGCGACCTATCCTATCGAGCATTGCTTATCAAGTGTTGCGAGACATTGCACGTGGCCCCGATTGTGAGGTGTGTGTGTAGTGTGGAGTAAAGCTTCTAAGCAAACACTCGTGTGGCAATATAGCAAAAGCAAGGCTAACGCTAACATAGTGCGAGAAAAGCCGCAAAAACACAAAAAAGAGTGCAAGTGGCACCATACATACAAAAGAGTGCAAGTGCCACCATAGATACAAAAGAGTGCAAGTGCCACCTTATACAAAAGAGTCACAAGATTTTAAGCAAAAGAGAGAAAAGAGAAGCGAGGCCGCGTGTGAATCTTGTTGTCTCTCCGTTTGCAACAAAAGCTTTGCCTCTCCTTGTGTTAGTGTGACACCGAGCACCCTTGCTTACGGGTACTTACATTTTTCCGCTCACTTTTGGTTGCACTAACCCCGCTTATCCCGTGTGTGCGTTCCACAACTTTTCTGTGTTTATAGTGATCTTCACTTTGACACTTGATTTTTGGACCTCACCCACTTTTAACAACATACTTAATTTTGGATTTCGTCTTTTGGATTTCCACCATACTCACCTAACACCATATTTGCTAACTTTTGCGTGTGCTTTTGTGTGAGTGTCCGATACAATTGTTTTTGTTCTCGGTTCGGTTGATTACCTCAATACTATCACACCAAGGTAAAAAGTGCGAGGTAGTTTTCTTCCACTAACATACACAACATAGTTCTTGTCTTTCTATCATGGATAGGCACGGAGACAAAGCAAGGGAGGATGAAGTCCTTCGCAACACCGAGAGGTTGGCGACCCAACACAACCTATGGGTGCAATGCCAAGAATTCAAGGAGCAACTCGCCTTATTCGAGACACGCATCGACGAGCAATATGACGAAGTGGCACACAACTTCTCCGTTGTGAACCAAGATATGGCTCTACTTCGTGAAGCTACAGACAACTTGAATGGCCAAATGGCGGCCAATGATGCGAACCTGGAGCGGCGCATGGATAGTCTCGAGTGCGCCATCACCAACTTGGGTCGTCATCGCCGACACCGCTATACTTCATCATCATCAAGCTCGTCACAAGATTACTACTCTCCTGATCGCCATACGTCCTCAAGCTCCAACTCAAGGAATGGAGATCATCATCAACCTCGTTGCCCACATACTCGTCATGAAGGCTCTCGCTCCAACTCTAGGCGAGGATAATTCCATCGCCATGCTCGTCCCCATGAACGTCCTCCACAAGAACAAGTCCTACACCAAGATCGTCATCAAGTGGATCGCCATGCCCACCATGGGAGTGACGACCAACCCCATGACAACGTCATCCACAACATGGAGCCGGTACCTTATCGTGAGCCACATGTCGACGCTCAAGACCAAGATCATCAAGATCAACCTCGGCGTGATTTCCGAAATCATCCTCGCCATAACCAACATGGAAGAGGAGACCCGCAACATGCTCAAGATGAGATTTCCATCAATGGACGTCGTCAACAACCTCAACAACCTCGTCATGATCTTCAACAACATCATCATCGTGAACCAAGTGAAGCTAGTGTTCAATTTCAACGCCAACCCAATGCCGTGGTTGGTCATGGAAGATCTCCTCTACCACCTCAAGCCGCAAGAGATGAAGACATCCGTCCTCGCCGAAGGAATTTGGAAGATGAAGAGAACATGTTTGGAAAGCTCAAGTTCAACATGCCCAAGTTCAAAGGTGAAGACGATGCCGAGGCCTACCTCTCATGGGCACTCAAGGTTGACAATATATTCCGCATCCACAACTACTCCGGTTCCAAGAAAGTGGCCATGGCGTCTCTTGAGTTTGAAGATTATGCCAACATTTGGTGGGAGCAAGTACTCACTCTAAGGGAAGAAAAGGGTGAACCCCCAATTGACACTTGGGAAGAGATGAAGGAAGAGATGCAAGCTCGCTTTGTACCAACACACTACATGACCGACCTCTTCAACAAACTCCAAAAATTGAAACAAGACACCAAGACCGTTGAGGAGTTCTTCAAGGAGATGGAGTTAACTATGATGCGAGCCAACATCCAAGAATCCGAGAACGAAACCATCGCTCGATTCTTCAATGGCCTCAACTACCCCATCAAGAGAATTGTAGAGTTCCAACAATATTCCAACATTGTTGAGTAGGTTCACCAAGCTTCCAAGGCCGAGCGCCAAGTGAATGAGGACATCAAGTACTCCAAGTCCAAGTCATACTTCGCCTCCAAGCTCGCTACAACAACTCCTACAACAAGTGTCAAGCCCGCCGTGTCCTCTACACCATCCAAGCAACCGACTATCCAAAGTTGCATGAAGCAAATGGTGTATGTCCTCCACCGCCTCCTCAAAGGCCTCTACGGGACCCTCTAATGTCACTTGCTTCAAGTGTGGTGCACAAGGCCACAAGTCCTTTGAGTGCAAGAATACCAAGGTCATGATCACTATGTAGAATGCTGACATAGAGACGCTAAGTGAAGGCGAATATGAAGCTCTTGTACAAGCCGCCATCGCCAATGAAGAAGATTATGATGAAGAAAGTGGAGAAGACCCTCTCTTATGTGTGCATGACCCAAGCCCTTCACTTGTGGTCACAAGGGTGCTAACAACTCAACCTCAAGCTATGGAAGATCAAAGGTGCAACATCTTCCAAACCCGTGCCGGTATTGGTGGCAAGTCGATAAAGGTCATCATCGATGGAGGAAGTTGCCATAACCTTGCAAGCACCGAATTGTGTGAGAAGCTCAATCTCACACTTCGCAAACACCCTCATCCTTACCATGTCCAATGGTTGAGCGACAAGGGCAACGTCAAGATACAACATACCGTCACCGTCAACTTCAAGATTGGACCCTATGAAGACACTATTGAGTGTGATGTGGTGCTCATGACAGTGTGCCACATGTTGCTTGGCCGCCCATGGCAATTTGACAAGAAGGCTATACATGACGGATACTCCAATGCATACACCTTCACGGTCAAGGATAAGAAGTTTGAGCTTCGCCCAGTGACTCCTAGCCAAATCATCGCGGACAATGCGAAGGCTTTAGCGAGGGCACAACAACACACCCACCATACTGAGTTGAGAGGAGAGGGAGCGACCCACCAAAAGGAGAGTGAGCGCCACAAGCCACACATGAGTGAGAGAAAGAGCGTCCTCTTAGCCACCAAAAGCGAGTGGAGAGAAGTGCAAGCAAACCCATCCACCACTTTGCACTATGTGCTCATTTGCAAGGGACCGTCATCGGAGACTAACGACTTAACCAACATTCCTTCGTCCTTGTTGTCTCTTTTGAAGGAGTTTCAAGATGTCTTCCCCGACGAACTACCTCATGCGCTTCCACCGCTTCGGGGCATAGAGCACCGCATCGACCTCATACCCGGCGCCCCGCTCCCAAACCGTGCCGCCTACCGCACCAACCCCGAAGACACAAAGGAGATTCAACGCCAAATACAAGATCTCCTCGCTAAAGGGTACGTTCGTGAAAGCCTTAGTCCTTGTGCGGTTCCCGTGATTCTTGTGCCTAAACCGGATGAGACACAACGAATGTGTATGGATTGTCGCCCCATCAATGTCATTACCGTTCGATATCGCCATCCCATTCCGCTTTTAAATGACATGCTTGATGAGTTAAGTGGTGCCACGATTTTCTCTAAAGTCGATTTGCGTAGTGGCTACCACCAAATCCGCATGGCAATTGGTGATGAATGGAAGACGGCATTCAAGACCAAGCTTGGTCTCTATGAATGGCTTGTCATGCCATTTGGTCTTTCAAATGCTCCATCAACTTTTATGCGTCTCATGAATCACATCTTGCGACCTCTCATTGGCAAGAGTGTGGTTGTCTATTTTGATGATATTCTCGTTTATAGCAAAAATCTCGAGGACCATGTGCAACATGTGAGAGAAGTCTTATGCATCTTGCGTCATGAGAAACTTTATGCAAACCTCCCCAAATACACATTTGCCCAAAACAAATTGGTTTTCCTTGGATTTGTGATCTCCGCCAATGGCATTGAAGTCGATTCTTCGAAGGTTGACGCCATACATAATTGGCCCACGCCTACCACCGTTGGTCAAGTTCGAAGTTTCCATGGACTTGCCGGTTTCTACCACCGCTTTGTGAAAGATTTTAGCACCATTGCTTGCCCTTTGAATGAGCTTACCAAAAAGAATGTCCCGTTTATGTGGGGCAAGGCTCAACAAAATGCTTTTGATGAGTTAAAGAAACGTCTTACCGAAGCTCCCCTTCTCGTCCTTCCAAACTTTGCAAAAACTTTTGAAATTGAGTGTGATGCAAGTGGAATTGGCATTGGTGGCGTTCTTATGCAAGATGGAAAACCCGTGGCATACTATAGTAAGAAGTTGGATGGCGCACGCCTCAACTATCCTATTTATGACAAGGAACTTTATGCTTTGGTTCGTGTTCTTGAAATTTGGCAACACTATCTTTGGCCAAAAGAGTTTATCATTCATTCCGACCATGAGTCTTTGAAGTATTTGAAAAGCCAACACAATTTGAACAAACGACATGCAAAATGGGTTGAGTTCATTGAGTCCTTTCCATATGTAATCAAATACAAGAAGGGCAAGAACAATGTAGTGGCGGATGCTCTTTCCCGCAAAAACAATCTTTTGCTTACTCATTTGGATTTTCATGTCTTGGGACTTGAGGAGATCAAAGAACTCTATCCTTCTGATTCTTTCTTTGCACAAATATTTGAGAAGTGTTCCGTTGAACGAGGATTTGATGACTTCTACTTGCACGATGGCTACTTGTTTAAAGCTAACAAAATTTGCATACCCGAGTCTTCTCTTCGAAAGTTACTTTTGCAAGAATCACATGGTGGTGGCCTTATGGGACACTTTGGACGAGAGAAGACATATGCAATGCTTTCAACCCACTACTATTGGCCAAGAATGTACCACGACGTGGAACGCCTTTGCCGACGGTGCACAACGTGCTTACAAGCTAAGTCTACCTCCAACCCCTATAGCCTTTATACACCGTTGCCTATTCCTTATGCCCCTTGGTCGGATATAAGCATGGATTTCGTACTAGGATTGCCTCGCACCAAACATGGTCATGATTCAATATTTGTGGTAGTGGATAGGTTCTCTAAGATGGCTCATTTCATACCATGCCATAAGACCGATGATGCTTCACACATTGCTTCGTTGTTTTTCAGGGAAATTGTTCGCCTACACGGAATACCGGCAAGCATTGTGTCGGATCGAGACGTCAAGTTTATAAGCTATCTATGGAAGTCGCTCATGGCAAAGTTTGGAGTGAAGCTCTTGTTCTCATCATCTTCGCACCCGCAAACGGACGGACAAACGGAAGTGGTCAATCGAAGCCTCTCCACTCTTCTACGCACACTAGTGAAGAAAAACTTGAAGTCATGGGAAGAGTGCCTTCCGCACACGGAGTTCGCCTACAATCGCGCCATGCACTCTACAACATTACGGAGTCCCTTCATGATCGTCTACGGCTTCGACCCTCCCACGACACTCGACATCTTACCACTTCTCCTTCATGAGAGGACAAACATGGACTTCGACAAGCGCACCACCGCCATGAAAAACTACATGAAGAAACAAGAGCAACAATCCAAGAACATGTGCTTCATCAAGCTACCCGCCTCAACGCCAAGAAGAAGGAATTTCAAGAAGGAGACCTCATTTGGATTCACCTTCGCAAAGAGCGGTTCCCTCATGAACATAACTCAAAGCTAAAACCCCGAGGAGACGGACCTTTCAAAGTCCTCAAACGCATCAACAACAACGCATACATCATCGACATACCAACCTCCAAGTACTTGGTGAGCAACACGTTCAACGTCTCGGATCTCTCACCCTATCATGGAGGTGAGGAGGAACAAGAGTCGAGGACGACTGTCTCCCAAGGGGGGGAGATGATGCAGGGTGGCCTTTTGACACCTCCTCCTCAAGACCGTCAAGCCCTCCTCGTGGTGCAATGACATGAGCTCGGGCCAAAGCCATACACCAAGAGGTGAACTCACTCCTCTCCACACGTACCTTGAACTCTTCATTGAATGGAATGTTACCTTATGCCGATATGCTTTGTGTTATTAGGTACGAGGTGCGTCAAGACCCCGGAGAGGAGGTCACACCATGGTCCAGAGAAGGAGAGGAGCAGCTGGACGTCAAGATGGGCATGGAGCTGGACCCGACGTCATCCGAACCGCGCGAAGGAGGAAAGGAAGCCGGCCGGTGATACGTCTCCAACGTATCGATAATTTCTTATGTTCCATGCCACTTTATTGATGATACCTACATGTTTTATGCATACTTTATGTCATATTTATGCATTTTCCGGCACTAACCTATTAACGAGATGCCGAAGAGCCAGTTGATGTTTTCTGCTGTTTTTGGTTTCAGAAATCCTAGTAAGAAAATATTCTCAGAATTGGACGAAATCAACGCCCAGGATCTTATTTTTCCACGAAGCTTCTAGAAGTCCGGAGAGGAAACGAAGTGGGGCGACGAGGCGGCCAGACGCTAGGGCGGCGTGGCCCAAGCCTTGGCCGCGCCGGCCTAGTGTGTGGGCCCCTCGCGTCGCCCCTAAACCTACCTCCTCCGCCTATTTAAGCCTTCATCGATAATAACTCCAGTACCGAGAGCCACGATACGGAAAACCTTCCAGAGACGCCGCCGCCGCCAATCCCATCTCGGGGGATTCAGGAGATCGCCTCCGGCACCCTGCCAGAGAGGGGAATCATCTCCCGGAGGACTCTTGACCGCCATGGTCGCCTCCGGAGTGATGAGTGAGTAGTTCACCCCTGGAGTATGGGTCCATAGCAGTAGCTAGATGGTCGTCTTCTCCTAATTGTGCTTCATTGTTGGATCTTGTGAGCTGCCTAACATGATCAAGATCATCTATGTGTAATGCTACATGTTGTGTTTGTTGGGATCTGATGAATAGAGAATACTATGCTATGTTGATTATCAATCTATTATCTATGTGTTGTTTATGATCTTGCATGCTCTCCGTTGCTAGTAGAGGCTCTGGCCAAGTTTTTGCTTGTAACTCCAAGAGGGAGTATTTATGCTCGATAGTGGGTTCATGCCTCCATTAAATCTGGGACAGTGACAGAAAGTTCTAAGGTTGTGGATGTGCTGTTGCCACTAGGGATAAAACATCGATGCTATGTCTAAGGATGTAGTTGTTGATTACATTACGCACCATACTTAATGCAATTGTCTGTTGTTTGCAACTTAATACTGGAAGGGGTTCGGATGATAACCTGAAGGTGGACTTTTTAGGCATAGATGCATGCTGTATAGCGGTCTATGTACTTTGTCGTAATGCCCAATTAAATCTCACAATACTTATCATAACATGTATGTGCATGGTCATGCCCTCTTTATTTGTCAATTGCCCAACTGTAATTTGTTCACCCAACATACTTATTCTTATGGGAGAGACACCACTAGTGAACTGTGGACCCCGGTCCATTCTTTTAATCGAATACAATCTACTACAATACTTGTTCTACTGTTTTCTTCAAACAATCATCATCCACACTATACATCTAATCCTTTGTTACAGCAAGCCGGTGAGATTGACAACCTCACTGTCACGTTGGGGCTAAGTAATTTGGTTGTGTTGTGCAGGTTCCACGTTGGCGCCGGAATCCCTGGTGTTGCGCCGCACTACACTCCACCGCCATCAACCTTCAACGTGCTTCTTGACTCCTACTGGTTCGATAAACCTTGGTTTCTTACTGAGGGAAACTTACTGATGTACGCATCACACCTTCCACTTGGGGTTCCCAACGGTCGCATGCTGTACGCGTGTCAAGCAGCCGGCCCAGGGCCCGGTCCGACCGGATCCCTGACCGGATCACCCGGTCCAAACCGGCCTCCCAGCCGGTGCCATCCGGGCGCCATCCCGGGGCCCCGGAACCCCGTCCGGTCGCCGCTCGGTCCAGGACCCGGTTTGGACCGGCCTGGCCGGCCCCAGATCCGGTTGGACCAGCTCCCTGATCGGCCTGCACGAATCGACTCGACCAGATCGGCCCGAGTCGGTCACTTTCGTACCTGTTCGACCCGTGTCGCCCTGTAGACCTATATAAGTACCTGTGACGCCCCCTTTTACTCTTTAGACAAGATTTGAGCTTAAAACTACTTTTGAGCTTTGTCTCCCTAGGGTTAGATCCCCTTGTAATCAAGGTTACTCTTGTTGAGGATTTGGATACTTGTGAGTGAGATTCTAGTGTGCTCCACTCTCTCTCCCTCACCGGTCTTCGTCTCCAACCCCGATCTCTCATCCGGAATTCTACCTCGCGTGTCTTCCGGTTGATTCTATTGGCGTGGTCCATCGAGCCACGAGAGTAAGAATTCGATTGTATCAGGTTGGTGTGTGTGTGTTTGTTCTTCATGTTCTTCGCGTTCTTCATCCTCTCCCTCTTTTCACCTCTTGGATTTGGGTCAATCGCGAGATTGGGCCACAACCTAGGTCTTAGACCTCGTCATTTGCACTAAGTTAGCTTACAAGAATATTAGCTTGCCTTGGTTGGTGTACTGATCAAAGTGGTCTTCTTCTTCCTGGACGTAGACCTCCTCCTCCTGGTACTCCTCGGTACTAGTGTCTAAAATCGAATAAGAAGTATACAATCACCAAGCAAGTCTTAAGGCTATACTAAGCACACACATGGTTTACACAAGCTATTCCTTCATCACAACACTAATCAAAAGGGGTTGGCTTGTGTGTTAAGAAAACTTGTAAGAGAGAAATAATTTCCTCTCATTGAATCTTTTTACGATTTAATTTCCTCAAATAATAATAAGGTATGAATTCATGTTGATCAAGGTCAACACTTCATATCTATTATTTAGGAAAAATGATTTAAATGAGGTACTAACCTCATACAATTTAAACCTCACTCTTACAACAATTTAATGTCTCTAAGTAATCCATTACGAGATGATATAGACTAAGTCAACACATCACTTTGAATTTCTTAGGACCATGATTTAAATAAGAGGAAACCTCTCAAACTAATTAAGAAATAATTTTGGATAATTTAAATGGACTAGAAATAGCTACATAGCCATTCTCTTGCTCTATTCCATGATCATACAAACAACTATGTGATGTTATTACATAAACATGTAGAGTATGTGAAATGTGATTTATGAGAGTTGGAATCAACTCAAAATCACTTAGCGTTGATTTTTAATAGGGATTTCTATTTTCGTGCCCCCGGTTCCTTAGTTGTGCTCAGTTTTCCCTAGCTCCTTAGTTTTTCCTCAGTTTTCCCCAAGACCTTGTCTGAAACCATCACAGGTGCTGTAGCGGCCGGTTGCCCGACGGTTGACCGTTATCTTCTGACTAGTGGGGCCACGTAGAGCCCGCAAAGACACGTCAGACCATCCATCTTTGTTTGACCGTAAGCATCGCTGTATCCCTGACCAAAACGCGCACGAGTGGGGCTTCGGTATATCGAATGACAAGTGGGCCATGGCGCTGATACAAGGGGAAATACACGGGTAGGAATAGATTTTTAAACGGAGCTCTACAGCGATGGCACGGAGGAGGTGGCCTGCGGGGTGCCGAGATGAGATCGACATCCACAAAGAACTGCATGAGGCGAGACCAGACGCATTAGATAGATATGAACTAGACGCGTTTAACCATGCAAAGAAGAGAAGAAATGGTCGACGACTGACATAGGCATCCCAAATGGGCCTGCCGATGATAGTACCTGGGGTTTACTGAAGGCCCACTACCCGAAGAATAAGAAGATTCGGAAGCCCAAGATATTATTAAGGAAAGCTAGAGTTGTAATAGGAAGTGTTATTTGTAATCTTGCGGGATGAGTTAGAAACCTTCCCGGACTCTGTAACTTGTACAACACGAATCCCTCGGCTCTGCCTCCTATATAAGGGGGAGTCGAGGGACGAAGAAATCATCGAATCATTGTCTCTCAAACCCTAGTTTTCATAATCGTCGAGTACTTTTCGGCTGAAACCTTCGAGATCTACTTGCCCTCTACTTCCAACTAAACCCTAGTCTACAACCCGTAGGCATTGACAAGTTAATACCTTATCAATTGGCACCGTCTGTGGGAATTAGAGGCGTCAAGGATCTGGTCTCGATGGCACGTTCAAGATCGTCGACTTCATCAACCGCAAAATCATCGACTTCATCAACCGCAAGCAACGCAATGGATCGAGGTAAACAGATCGCTACTAGTCCTGTCGATTTTGTTCCTCACCCGCCCTCCCATTTGGATGCATATGCGTATCTGGAGGAGCCTATGGAGATGACGTTCGGAAGGTTTCACTTTCGCGTCGAGAAAGAAGGATCGTATCGTGTCGAAATTCCGATTTCGTCAGGATCGTCGGCGGTCGATTCCGATTTTTCAAGCTATACATCATCAACCGAATCAGGAGAAGAAGAAACTTCGTCGTCACGCTTCATTAGCACTAGGGCAAGAGAAAAACTCGCCAAGATCTTCAGCGACATGTCGTTTGAGTCGTCTGCGGACTCATATATAAGCGATGGCTCAAGCAGTGTCGACAGCTACAACTTCATCGACAAATCTACTACAGTGGGCAAGGTCTTCGCCAATCTTAACGATGGTGTCACCAAACCCAACATAGATCTGAATACAAAGTATCATCAGATTTATGTCATCGGAGAGCCAAGCCATGACCAAGAAGAAACATCTGAGGCTTTCATCGATTTGGGAAATCCATACGTTGATCCCTCTGATTTGCGACGAGGTCTAGGCAATAAATATATCGGGCCACAACCACGAGACAGAGTTCGACTCCCGCAAGCAGCATGGGATAGAGCCGCGAGAGCTATGGATGGCTCAGAACCAATGGCCACCACAGCCACGCCAGAGGAATTACAAGCATATCAATATAGGCTCGCACGAGCTGCAAGGGAATTGGAAAAACAGACAGCTGAGTTAAACAGAATAAAGGAGGCAGCTTCTGCAACCAGCAGGAGAAGGGCAGAGCTGAGTCGACAATCTAGAACTTCGGGTGATAGCCACAGGGAGGCTCGGAATAGAGCAAGATAGAGGTTACAACACGTACCCGAAGGAGAAAGAGAGCACTTGGTCCAAAACCTCGACATGTCTTTTATGTCGATAGACACAAGAGGAAACATCATCCCTAAGACACCAGAGGCGGGGTATATGGCGACACAAGCTTTTATCCTCGCATCTAAACCACCTCCAGGAGATCCAAGGGAAACATTGTACAACATGGCGATAGCAGGAGTTGGAGCCATGGGGACGGCGTTTGTATCAACACCTCCCGAAGGAGCGGCAAGGCAAAATAGTCCACAACCTGCGGTAGCAGCAGCAGCTCCCGAAGGACCAAGTGGAGCAAGGGACACGGCAGCACAAGCAAGGGTCGACAGAGCGCGACAAAGCAGGAGGGAACATCGGCAGTCCCCAGAATTAAACGACGAGGATATGTGTGGCTTGCCGTGCTTCACGAGGAGAGTGCGAAAAACTCGAGTCCCTTCGGGATTCAAGTTACCTGATAACTTCAAGAAATTCGACGGCCTTCAGGATCCAGAGGATTGGCTAGTTGATTATCTCGAGACGGTGAAGCTTACAGGAGGAACCAGAGCAACAGCTATGCAAAGCATCCAGGTGCATTTGAGTGGAGCCGCACGATCTTGGATAAAGAAACTTCCTCCAGGATCCATTGGCAGCTGGGAAAGCTTCGAGGACATGTTCGTCAAGAACTTCCGGTCCACGTGCAAGAAACCTGCGTCGTTAGAGGAGTTGAGAGCGTGCCGACAAAAGCCAGACGAGCCAATGAGAAAATATATCCAAAGGTGGAACATCATCAAAAACTCGGCAGAAAATATATCTGACGAGAGAGCGATAGATGCGTTTGTCGCAGGGATCAGGCGTGGAGATTTTGTCGAGGATTTGGGGAGAACCAATCCAAAGACAGTATTTGCTTCAATGGAAATAGCAAACAGGTGGGCAGATGGAGAAGATGCTGTTCACAACAAACGGCATAGGTCGCCAGAGGAAGATCGCGGTCGAAACTATCAACCAAGGCGATGATTTCCTCGGCAGTACCCGAGTTACGACGCTCCAGGTCAAATTTCGGCAGGCTTCCGAGCGAACACCGGAGGAAACAATAGAGATGATTACCAGAGAAGCAATGAGCAACGAGGCGACAATAGAGATGACTCTCGAAACAACAGGCAAAATAGTGGGCCAAGGTTCCAGAGGCCTTTCGTGTCTCCCGAAGAGATGATGAACGGGCCGTGTCAGATGCACTTCTTCCTCGACAGCAACGGAAAAAGACAGTCAGGACATCTGCAGAAAGATTGTCGCAATTTCCAGGCAATGTTAAGGTGGGCAGAGCATGCTAATGCTCGGGCAGCACAGAGAAATCCTCGAGAACCCAGGAGTGAGATTCACTTGCCACCCCCTCCCGCGATTACAGACGACAATCGACATCAGCTCAGAATAGCGGCAGCACCTCCACCGCCGCCCTACGTTGATCCTAACTCTAACGGAGCGGTCTCGATGATTCAGAAAGGAAGGCCATCCAATAGAGCTCAGAAAGTAATTTCGCGGCAAGTGTTCATGGCAGAAAAAATGCCTCCACCAACAGTTGAGTACCTTAATTGGTCAGGGCAAGATATTGGCTTCACCATAGCAGATCATCCACAGCAAGTTCCTCGACCAGGGCAGTCAGCACTTATCCTACCAGCAGTCATCGCAGGGTTCGACGTCTCTCGCGTGTTCATAGATGGCGGCAGCAGCTTAAACCTTATGTATGCAGATACACTAAGGAAGATGAATATATCCCTAGCAAACCTGAAACCAACGGACACGAGGTTCCATGGTATTACACCGGAGAAGCCAAGTTATCCGCTGGGGAAGATCAATCTCGATGTTCAGTTTGGGACTCGAGAAAATTACAGAATCGAGAAGTTGGAGTTTGAAGTCGTAGATTTTCCGTCACAGTACCACGCTCTGTTGGGGCGACCAGCATATGCTAGATTTATGGCGGTACCACATTACACGTACCTACTGTGGAGGATGCCTGGACCTAAGGGACCAATCACAGTCAAAGGAAGCTTTGCTTTAGCCGATAAATGTGACAAGGATTTTCATCGGATATCAGAAACTTTCGGGATGCACGCTGAGTATTTGGCATCAAGGAGTATGACTGACTACGACGTGCTGCCAGACGTTGGAAGGCCAAATAAAGAATCAACTTTCAATACTGAGAAAAATTCTAAGGAGGTGCAGATTCACCCGATAGACCCGAAAAAGACGACGTCCATCGCAAACGACATGGACCTCGCATAGGAAAGCGCGCTCATCGAGTTCCTCCGTGAGAACTGGAAAATCTTCGCATGGTGTCCAGCTGACATGCCAGGAGTACCCAGGGAACTTGCCGAGCACCACCTAAACTTGTATCCACTAGCGAGACCAATCAAACAACCTTTGCGACGTTTTTCGGAACCAAATCGCAAGGCTATGCTCTCAGAAATCGATCGACTAAGAGAAGCTGGTTTTATCAAGGAGTTGCACACAGAGGCCACATGGGTAGCAAATCCAGTGCTGGTGCCGAAGAAAAACACTAAGGTCCTTCGCATGTGCGTCGACTTTACGTGTCTCAATAAACATTGTCCAAAGGATCACTTTCCCCTCCCGAGGATCGATCAAATTATCGACTCCACGGCTGGATGTGAACGTCTTTCCTTCCTGGACGCATATTCTGGTTATAACCAGATCAGATTAAAAGAAGAAGATGAAGTAAAAAACAACGTTCATCACACCTTACGGCGTGTTTTGCTACAGAACAATGCCCTTTGGTCTGAAAAACGCGGGAGCAACATATCAGAGGATGATGCAGAAGTGTTTGGCGACGCAGATTGGAAAAAACGTGCAAGTATACATAGACGATGTCGTCATAACATCAAAAAAGGGGGCGACACTGATCGAGGATCTCAAGGAAACCTTTGACAACCTCGACAAATTCTGCCTCAAGCTGAATCCGACGAAGTGCTCCTTCGGCGTCCCAGCAGGAGAACTTCTTGGGTTTCTAGTTTCAGCAAGAGGGATTGAAGCAAACCCCGACAAAATACAAGCTATCGTAACAATGAGGAAGCCAACAAAGTTAAAAGAAATACAACAACTAACTGGGCGAGTCGCAGCTTTGAGCAGATTCGTCGCCAGGCTGGGAGAAAAAGCGTTACCGTTCTACGCTTTGATAAAGCAAGGGGAGAAATTCCAGTGGAACGAAGAAGCCGATAGAGCTTTCGAGGATCTGAAACGCACAATCTCGACACCACCAATCTTGGTGGCGCCGAAGGAAAAGGAACCTCTCCTGCTGTACATTGCAGCCACACCCCAAGTGGTTAGCACGGTGCTAGTCGTCGAAAGAGAAGAAGAAGGAAAACTCCATGGAGTGCAAAGGCCGTTATATTTCATTAGTGAAGTTTTATCGCCTTCCAAACAGCGGTACCCGCAGTACCAGAAACTAGCATATGGAGTAATTGCAACGGCAAGAAAGTTGCGCCACTATTTTTCGGCACACCCGATAATAGTAGTCAATGAAGCACCTCTTTCAAATATACTGAACAATCCAGAAGCTACAGGGTGTGTCTCCCTTTGGGGAATAGAACTTTCCCCTCGGGACATCACGTATGAAAAAAGAAAGGCAATCAAGTCACAAGTTCTGCCAGATTTCATTGCAGAGTGGATGGAGCTGCAAAACACGGGACCTCCAGATTTGTCGAGAACTTGGACCATGAACTTTGATGGATCCAAGAGAGTAGAAGGAGCTGGCGCAGGAGTGATACTTATATCACCTGAAGGCGACAAGTTAAAATACGTCCTACGGATGACGTTCCCTAACGCATCCAACAATGAAGCAGAATATGAAGCCCTCATACACGGGATGAAGATGGCGAAAGCTTGCGGTGCAACTCGACTAAAAATCTTTGGCGACTCACAATTGGTGGCTCAGCAAGTTATGAACCAATGTGATGCAGTCAATGATATCATGATAGCATACAAGGAGGTGTACAATGAGCTCGAGAAGCTGTTCGATGGATGCGAGGTAAATCACATCAGTAGATTGAGCAATGATGAAGCCGACGTTCTCGCAAACATCGGGTCGCAGTGCCTTCCAATCCCGCCAGGTGTATTTTGGGAAGAAATAGCGGAGAGATCCACGAAGCCGAAAAAGGTGCAGAAAAAAGCAAAGGAAGGAAAAACTTCGGCGCCCCTCAAGGAAGCCATGAAGGACGAAGAGGACCAAGAGCTTGTGATGATGGTAGAAGTTCCTTGGATGCAAGCGTACATATCATATATCCTCAGGAAAGAAATACCCGACGATCCAGTTGAGGCAAGGCGAGTTATTCGACGATCCAAAGCTTTCACAGTGGTCAAAGGGGAGTTATACAAGCGAAGTATTTCAGGCGTCTTGCAAAGGTGCGTCACACCCGAGGAAGGAAGAATAATCCTAAAGGATGTACACGAAGGAATATGTGGCCACCACGCGAGTAGTCGAGCTATTGCAGCCAAGGTTTTTCGGGCAGGATTTTATTGGTTGACAGCAATTGAGGATGCCAAGGAAATAGTACGAACCTACGACGCGTGCCAAAGATTTGCCGCAAAACCTCACTCCCCGGCGGCAGAACTGATGCCAATACCATTGTCATGGTCCTTTGCCCAATGGGGACTTGATATGGTGGGCAAGTTGCACAAAGCTTCGCCAGGAGGATATGAGTACCTGCTGGTCGCTGTCGACAAATTCACCAAGTGGGTAGAAGCGAAGCCAATAGACTCACCAGATGCAGCGTCGGCAATAAAGTTTGTGAAAGGCCTCGTTTTTCGGTTTGGAGTGCCTCATAGCATTGTCACAGATAACGGTACAAACTTTACGTCCAAGGAATTCAAGGAGTACTGCGCAGAAGTAGGCATTAAATTGCACTTTGCGTCAGTTGGGCACCCGCAAACCAATGGCCAAGTCGAGAAAGCCAATGGTATCATCTGCAACGGCCTCAAAAAGCGCCTGCTAGGACCGCTTGAAAAAGCTCGACATACCTGGCCAGAGGAATTGCCAAGTGTTTTGTGGAGCATCCGAACAACACCAAATACGGCGACACAAGAAACTCCATTTTTTCTCGTCCACGGAGCCGAAGCAGTATTACCAATTGAAATAGAGCATGATTCTCCAAGAGTAACAGAGTATGACGAAGAAACATCACGAAAAGCTCGGGAGGATGATATGGACGCACTCGATGAAGCTCGAGACGAAGTACTTTCACGAGTCACCAAGTACCAGCAGGACCTCAAAAACTACCACAGTCGACGGTTAAGGCCAAGATCTTTCCAGGTCGGAGATTTGGTCTTACGGTTAAATCAAAAAAGTACTGAAAAGCTCGAATCACCATGGCTAGGCCCTTACGTCGTCACGGAAGTCATCGACGGAGGAGCATACAGGATCAAGGACAAGAAGACGGGGGCTCCCGAGAAAAACCCCTGGAACGTGGCGCAGCTCAGGCGGTTCTACGCCTAGAGTCGAAATATAGTCCTCCTTTGTAAAAATACAATGTACTGAAACGCCCGCGAGTTTTCAGACGCACTCTTTTCCTTTTCGGGGCACCGAGTGGGGCCGGAAAGGTTTTTAATGAGGCGGGCTCGCGGTGCTGCAATATAATAAAGATAGTGGAGATATACTTCTTATTCTTCGACACGCTCGGGGGCTCAACGCCTTCAAGTTGCAAAATACATACAATATAGATAAACTAGACTTACCGAAATATTTCGCCTTGGTACAATAATACCTCGCCAAATATAACATCGGAAGCTAACAAATTATAAATATAGTATACTCGTCAAAATCTTATTGCTTTGGTCTGAAAACCTCGCAACAAAAATATAGAACTTCGACACCAAGACACTCGGGGGCTTGTAACCCACCGAGGGAAAAATAAATATATCTTCTTATGACAAGAGGAAAAAAATCTTTGAGATAGCAAAACAGTATAAACTCCAGCCAAAGGCTCGAGGGCTCAGCGATCAAAAATAGAAATAATACAGAGTTGACGGCTTTACAATATAGATTATGTGTACAAATACACAAAGACATATCAATGGTGGAGCTACAGCAAGAAAAGAAACAAAAAGCCTCAATGGAAACCTAGCACATGATCTATGGTTATGCGCTCAGTAGAAGGACGAGTACTATGCTCAGCATAGCTTCCCTTCACGAAGAACTCAGCATCCATCCGAAGAAGTTCATCCATCATATCTTCGGCGACAGGAGTCACCAAATCATCAATCTTGCCCATATTTCTCTTCTTCTTCGACATTTTAGCCAGGCACGTGGGAACAATTTGATCCATGGGCAATTTCGGATAGCAAATTTTTATCATCATCATGGCAAACCTTGCGCCAGCAGAGAGTTGAGCCCGCACAAAGCCATGGATTCGAGGAGCATCCCGAAATTTCTCCATTAAAGCTGGAAGGGTCTCTGGCATCTTGTTCCGAGGGAACATGGTTCCATAAACTAAAAATAAAGTCTTCGTACAGAAGTCGAGGAAGTCACGGACCTGAGTCGCGCGATCTTGGAATCTGACAATTTGGCGGGTGCGCTCAGGAGTAACCCAAAAGTTAGACCCATGTTGTGCAGCCAGTCTAAGCAAAACATTGGCTTGAGCTTCAACACGTTGGTCTTCGGCAGAAGTATCCAAAAATGAGCCTGGCACAGCAAACAAATTATCAAGGAAAGAAAAAACAACAAGAACAACATCCAACATGGTCATGAACAGGAAACATACCTGTCATATCCAAGCTAGCGTCAGTCATCAGTTGAAGCATATAATTTTCGCGAGAAGAAGTTTCGGTAGCCTCAGCAACAGCAGCATCCTTTGCAGCAATGGCTTCTCTTGCCTGTTGAAGAGCAATTTTTTCTCTCTCGGACGCTTGTCGAGATTGTTCCATCATCGCAAGAGTTTGTTTCTTCATGGATTGGAGTTGTTGGCGAAGTTCTTGCAAATCTTGCGACAAGTGTTCGCTTGAAAAATCTCCGGTAAGGGATTTCTTCGAGAATGAAGAAGCAGGCGAAGTATCAGCAGAGCAAGGATTGGTCGAGTAGTTATCAAATATTAACTGGAAAAGAAAGTCTCAGGATCAATAATAGTGCAAGGGAGAATATCATTGATTTCTAGGAAAATTACATGGATATTACAGCAGGAGTTCTCCAAAAGGACTACTGAAATAATTGTCGCCAAAGCTAGTATGGCGAAAGTAGCAAAAGAAAAAGAAAAAACAAAGAAAGAAAAAGAGGAGGCATTCAACTAGACCTCCGGCCTTGATGAGCTAGGAGTTGCAGATGGCTTGATCCCGAGATAGGCCAGGATTTTCTTCGTGTTGGGCTTCGCTGCCTTGATCAATGACCGCCATTTTGTTTGCTCTATCTGCTCGGTGTCGCCAACTTTCATCCGGTCAATAGTTTGTTGGCTGTCAGCGACCAAGGCAACAGTGCTCTCGACAGCAATCTTCATATTCTCCTGGCGCATCTTCAGTCCAAGATCCTCCGGTGGATTGAAGTCCTTGGCAAGGGCAAGGAAAGTCTTGGGCTCCTCTTTCTTCGGGAAGAAGTAGGGGAACATCTTTGATAATCTTGCGTCAGCATGCTCCATGCCTTCGCGAACTTCGGTTCCATGAAACTCCAGATAAGAGAGTGCGTCAAGGAGAGGATCATTGTCGGGATTCTCAAGATCAAATTCTTGGTTTGTTCGACCTGCCACAGAAAATATATGTTGATCGACAGCAAGTAAGAAAAAGCAAGTCTAAGAAAGATAGAAGGGATCGACAAAATTACCGAGGAAGCGCCGGTTCTGCGTGTTCAAGCGCTTGATGATCCCCTTTTCACGAGTAGCCTGTGCGGCCTTGTGTTCGTTCAAAGCAGTTTCGGCATCATCAAGTCTCTTTTGCAGATCGTCGACACCAGCAGCTTTTGCCTTGGCCTTCTCAGCCTCTGCTTTAGCTTGGCTAGCGTCAAGTTCAGCTTTCTTGCGAGCCGTTTCGCTTTGCTCTAGTTTTTGAGCAAGCGTGTCGACAAGCTTGTTGGCCTCTGCAAGTTTCTCTGTCAAGATAGTAAAGAATCATCAAAATGGCGACAAGATAGGAGCAAGAAGCTATAAATAAGGGGCAGCAAAAAGTTATTACCTTCAGTCTTGCTGGCATACTCACGGTACCCAATGAATTGGGCACCGATGCGAACAAGCTCTTTGATCATAGGCTATCAAAGAAGAACAAAGAGAGAAAACGTCGGTATGGGAAAAATATGAAGGCATGAAAAAGCAAACAGAGGAAATATAGATAATGACAAGAAAACCAAGAACTTACATCATCCAAGAGAGAATTGGAGGAGCTACCCAATTGGAGGGTAGGCGCCGGGATTGTTTCAACCCTTGTCCTTTTTGGTGAAGGGACAAGAGGGCTTGAAGGAGGAGTGGTGGCGCCAACGTTTTGTTGAGGAGGCGAGGATTCTTCTCCTTCAACTGGCATCTCCGAAACAATTAAAGTATGTGACGTGCTCGTTCGAGCAGCCACATCAAGAGTTGGTACTTCTTCCTCATCATCACTACGATTAAAAGTCGACAGCATAAAAAACAAGATAGACAAAAAATTTCGAGTACAAAAATAAGGGGAAATAAAAGTGACTTACGAGCTGATGAGGGATTCAAGATATGCATCATAAGTTGCCTTCTGACGTGAAGGACCAACTTCTTCGGCTTTGGAGGTGCCAGAATCTTCGGCATCATTCCTCTTCCTCTTGTTCCTTGGAGAAACAGCAGGAGGAGGAGATTGTGCCGACGCAGTGCCTTCAGAGGCAGCCTCCTTTTCAGAAGATCCCGCAGATTTTAGAGAATCCACGGGTTCATTCACAAAGGAGGGGGCATATTGGTTGTCATCAGTGACAACGGCTCTTTCCTCGACTTCTCCACCTTCAGGAAGAGGAGGAAGCGAGACAAGATTTGGATGGTTCTGTACAAAAAAAAACAGGGGAAGATATCAGAAAAGGAGTTACAAAAAAGATAGCAAGGCAATAACAAATCAATCGACAAAGATTACCTTGGGAAGTGGATTGGCGGCACTGAATGGTTTTACACGGCAAGAAGAAGGGACAGGATCTTTTTTGCTGAGAGACGAGATTTTTCGGACAAGCTTTTCTAAGTCCTTGACCTCTAAATCCGCTGACAACCGATCTGCGTCCTTGTCGCCAGCATATTTCCAGAGAGGTTATTTGCGAGCCTGAAGCGGCTGCACTCTAGTCCTAAGAAAATATGCCGTGATTTGGATACCTGACAACTCTTTGCCGCGAGTATTTTGCAACTCATGGATGCGAGTCATCAGGGCGTCTGTCGTTATTTTTTCTTCTTCGGTAGCCTATGCGTCCCAGGAGCGGCGGCGAAGGATTTTCTCGGCACCATCGAAGGGAGGGATGTTGTCTTCAGCACATCCATGGTTTTCTTCCTGAATGTACAACCACTTCTTGCGCCACCCCTGGACTGAGTCAGGAAGTTTGACGTCGAAGTAATCGACGGTGGGGCGAACGGAAATAACAACGCCTATAGGCGATGTTGGGAGAGCCATTACGGCGACAAAAGAAAATGCGCTTCCATAGCGCCCAGTTAGGCTGGACGCCAAGGAAGGCCTCGCAGAGGGTGATGAAAATGGAGATATGGAGGATGGAATTGGGCGTGAGGTGGTGAAGTTGCAGACCGTAAATAAAGAGCAGTCCGCGGAGAAAAGGATGAATGGGGGCGGAAAGACCGCGGATGAGGTGGTCGACAAAACTTACCCGATACCCCATTGGTGGGGTTGGGTAGCTTTCCTCGCTAGGGAAGCTCAGCTCCTTGGGTTTCTTGCTGATTCCCAGCTTCTTCAGCAGATTGATGTCCTGGGTGGAAATCTTGGACCTTTCCCACTCCGCGGTTCCCAGATCCACGGCGGCCATTGATGATTCCGGCGTGCTGTGCCTGGTCAAACGACGCGGTGGCATCAACAATGGCGCAGGAATGCAGCTTCGAGAAGATGAGCTTAGGGGATTGAGGAGCGCAGGAGGAGGTTTTGCAGAGGAGAGCAGAGATGCGGCGTGAGCGGAAGTGCTCGAGGAGGAAGAAGGAGATCTTATATAGAGGTGCGGCGAAACGGCGGACCGTTGGATGGAAAAAATGCGTGGTAGATGATAACCACGTGGATGTGGGGGTAAAAAAGTATTTTAACATTGGAGAAGTTACGGTACGTGCGCCAGAAAAAGCGGAGGACGTGTGTCCCCCACTTGCACGACGTGTCAAGATAGTGGATAAATTGGCCCCGCAAGGCAGCGGGAGAAGACTTCTCGCGATTTTTGACTGGCAATCGTGGCTATCGTCAGCCATAACGTCACCTTGGCAGAAGGAAAAATTCGCCTCAACATCTTCATGAAAGGCGACATGGAAAAATAATGCTGAGCCTTTGATCAAATACAAGTTTTTGATCAAATGCTCGGGGGCTACTTTGGAAAAAAGAAAAAGAAAGACAAAATAGAAATGGCGTGAGCCTATGATCAAATACAAGTATTTGTTCATAGCCTCGGGGGCTACTCCCATCGGGAGCGCTGTTCGCGCACCCGAGCAATTGTAAAACTTCGGGAGAGGAAAAAAATATAGCGGCATAAGGCGTGGAGCCTACAACCAAGCACAAGTCCTTGGCTGTAGCCTCGGGGGCTACTCCCATCGGGAACGCTGTTCGCGTGCCCGATGAAATCATGAAAAAGAAAGAAAGAAAAAGAAAAAGAAAGATAGCAGACCAAAAAAGTATATTTCGAGTTATAAATAACTCTGCATATACTCCCATCGGGAGAGCAATATAAGTCATCTTTGACTCAATAAAATGTGCCATTCCAACAGCCGAATAAGCACTCGACAATATATTCTCAGAACGCCAAAGTTGCGATCAATTTCTGAATGCCGCAAATATGCGAAGGTAAGACCCCAGATCCGTTCTGTGTGGCGTGGCGCCGTCTCTGACGTCGGTTTGCTACTTTTATCCGTATCAACAGATACGAAGAAAAATCCTAACGGACGCGTTAGATACCCGATAAATTTTACTGGGACTCGACAGAATGGTAAGACCTTAAGCGGCACCTGTCGAAGTTTACACCAGTATCCCGAGATCATGTCCAGGGACGTGATCTTGAAGTAGGTTTTTGCGGATTGCCACTAGAGCAGTTAACTAGTACCTGATCCGTCAGATGAACTAGCCCCAACTACCATTATCCCTGCACAATATAGAAGTTTATGTGAAGAAATATAGAAAAGTTAAAGTTGTCGAATAAAAATAAAATAGTGGAGATTTTCCCTGACTCTACGATTCAAGCAAAATCTCGGGGGCTACTGACATAGGCATCCCAAATGGGCCTGCCGAAGATAGTACCTGGGGTTTACTGAAGGCCCACTACCCGAAGAATAAGAAGATTCGGAAGCCCAAGATATTATTAAGGAAAGCTAGAGTTGTAATAGGAAGTGTTATTTGTAATCTTGCGGGATGAGTTTGAAACCTTCCCGGACTCTGTAACTTGTACAACACGAATCCCTCGGCTCCGCCTCCTATATAAGGGGGAGTCGAGGGACGAAGAAATCATCGAATCATTGTCTCTCAAACCCTAGTTTTCATAATCGTCGAGTACTTTTCGGCTGAAACCTTCGAGATCTACTTGCCCTCTACTTCCAACTAAACCCTAGTCTACAACCCGTAGGCATTGACAAGTTAATACCTTGTCAACGACATCGACGACTACCTCAAAACTTTGACTGACCGTGTCCGACACGAACGCGAGCAATGTAGAGAAAACTAGTGTCTCTCCTTTCTGGCGTGTATAGATGGGTGCTAGAAGAGTGTGGTGGCGAAGGGAAAGACCTCGCGGTGGTCTGTGGCGTCCAGCATAGCGGGGCAGCATGGCCGTGCCCACATCGGCGTGGATGCATGTTCGGCATTGGCATCAGCATGTACGTTCGGCATTGGCCTCGGCGGTATCTCTGGTGTGTCAGTGATCGAATGAGGGGACGGGATTGAGGGTGCATCCCGACGGTGACCTAGCAGTGGCGACGAGCATAGCCGTTCTGACCATGCCGATATCGGCATCGGCAAAGTTTGGAGGCTGTGGTGCTCGAATCAAGGAGGGATTTGTTTCTTGTACGCCAAAAGTGATTTGAAACAAGTTTCGTGTTGAAGGTTAGGTAATGAAAGTTTGTAACCAAGCCCAAAATTATACTAGCTCCATGGTGAGGTTCTTTTTGATAGAGCTATACGGTTGGGCAAACTTTTTTGACACTTTTTAGATAGGGTTCCTTGTTGTTACACGTATGGCATCATGTATGGCAAATTTGGGGTCATTTGGAGATGTTCGAAAAAATCACTTTGCTTAAACGCATGCCGTTTCGTCTCACTGAAACCAGCTTTTCTAACAAGGTGATTTATTCTACCTTCTCTAAATGAACTCAAATTTCATACAGCTGATCTTCTATACATAGATAGATATATTGTTTTGTTTTTATATTTTTCAAACTTTTTATTTCCCTTTATAATAACCAATTGATTTTCAGGTCAAAACCTCGAAAAACAGCATCATGTATGGCATCATTTTCGCCATAAATTTCAAATTTTGTGAAACTTTCCCTTTTAGATATTCCTTGTTGTTATAGATATGGCATAATGTATGCCAAATTTGGTTAGGTCTCACTAAAACCAGCTTTTGTAACAAGTTAGGTTTTTTCGACCTTCTCAAAAGGGATTTTTTTCTACCTTCTCTAAATGACCTCAAAAATCATACAGACGATCTTCTATACAAAGATAGGTAGATTGTTTCATTTTTACACTTTTTTGAACTTTTATTTCTATTTATAATACCCATTTGTTTTCAGGTCAAAACCTCGAAAGTTAACATAACTAGATGGTGAACCCTTCCAAACTTCAAATACAGAGATAGATAGATTGGTTCGTTTATCATTTTTTGCGTGAAAATTAATGGCTACAACAAATCGGTGATGGTTTATCATTTTTTCGTGAAAATTAATGGCTACAACAAATCGGTGATGGTTTATCATTTTTTGCGTGAAAATTAATGGCTACAACAAATCGGCGATGGTTTATCATTTTTTGCGTGAAAAGTAATGCCTAAAAGAGTTTATAATTTTTAGCGCGTGAAAATGAATACAGAAAACCGCCCTTTAGCATACTTAGAGAGTGGAAGGTAACCGCCGATAGAGAGAGAGGGGTTATCCTACACGTTAGATCATACGATCAACGGTCGGCGGGCACGATCCGCGTGACATGGGCTAGACCAATCAGGGCAATGTTGCACGTGTGAGAGAATTTGTGGAGGGAGAGGGCAAAACTGAGTAGTATCAAGAAACCAAGGGCACCTATGTAATAAACAGACTAAGGGATTCAAATATGAGATTTAAAAAATGGAAAATGCGTGTTTTGTACAATAAAACCCATCTTGGCCTATCTCAAACTATTTGCAATACAAATATACATGAGTGTGAGAATTGTGGCCACATTTAGACAAAGTATGTTTTGTGGAAAGCTGTTTTGGGAAGGGTTTATTGTGGAAAACCATGCACCTTCATAGCTACTAGTTGATTTGAGAAGGCCTTTGAGAAGTGGCAATTTGTGGTAAAACTTGATTTATCTATGACTTATCTATGTTTTGAGAACTGGCAATTTGTGGTAAAGACTCTATGAGTATGTGCCACTATTTTTCGGAATTTTTTGCACATTAAATGACTCATTTAACTAGTTAATCCCATTTGTTGACTGTCTGTTGACCAACTACTTGAGGGTAAAACTGAGCATATTGCACTAGCCAGTATTAGCACTCAAGGGGAAAACTGAGCACACACAAAATGCTAGTATAATACTCGAGGTTATACCTGAGTATATCTAAATTTCCAGGGTTAGACTCGAGGACGCGTGTTGCGGTGCAGAAATGGAAGACGTGCAATCGTGGACGCGTGTCGCATTGCAGAAGTCCAAGACGTGCAGACGTGCAGCGGTGGACGCGTAGGATGCGGGTCGCATTAACCACCCCTTGCCTTTATAGACGCCTCCCACTATCTCTGTCACTCTCACTCGCCTACGCAACGCCGCCTCTCTCACGTCCCATCATCTTCTCCAAAGCAAAAAACCCTCTCCCTCTCCCTCTCCTCTGCCGGCGAGATGGACAAGGAGAATGCCATGCCAATCCCATCGTCCACGGCGCCGTCGTCTCCAAGCGCGATGCCTCCCTCTTCGACGCCGTCCCCTCAACGGACGTCGCCGCCGCCTCCGCCGGTGCATCGGAGGCTGCTGCCGCCGGTGGCGGTCAGATCCCGCCGGGATATGACCCCTACGAGCAGGTGCCGTACGTCCCGCCCCCGAACCCCTACGACACCTCCATGGAGGACCCATGGAACGAGGTAACTACGGTTTGCTTCCTTTTTTGTCCCCCATTCCTTTTTGAACCCTATTTTTGCTGGTGTAGATGGATCTATGGATGGATGAGTATTGGGCTAATATTTGCGCCGATTTTATTCCATTTTGCTTTGATCCCTCCTTGATTTTGTTTAAGATTTGGGGTTCGGCCGTTCGGTTAATTTATGCAAGTAATAATGGGATCTCAATCAGTTAATTTATGCAAGTAATCATAGGATCTCAATCAGTTATTTTATGCACGAATCAAAAGATATCAACCGTTTAATTTTGAAAATAATCTGGAATGTGTTCAAGTTCAGATCTGGAATCTGTTTCTTTGCCTATGATGAATCGGTGGGCACAGATTTTTACAGGGAGGGTTCAGCGAACCATTTCTGTGTACAAATCTGTTGTGCATGAGCTTTGGTTCGCTTACATCGTCCCTGTAGACATATAATCGTGTCCACTCTAACTGAGGCTGCCTCTGTTTTTCCTAACTTTGTTATCATGCACGTTAGTCATCGCTGCAACTCATTCACTAATAGTTCCCGTTTGATATGGATCAGCTGTCTGGCAGCGACGTCGGCAGCGACGACGAGCACCATGACATCAAGACTCGCTAGGTGCTGCAGAGGCTGCAGGTTGGCAAGTACGTCTCCTACTTCGCCATCGACAAGGGTGTCTACAGGTGCCCCTTCTGCACTAGGAGGCTTGGCGGCACTGACTTCAACTGCCTACTCACGCACGCCGAGAACATCGGCAACACCAACCCCAAGGTCGGCGCGTCGGTGAACCCCCACTCCTTCCGCGCCAAGCACTTGGCGCTCGGCATGCACCTCCGCAGCATCCAGCGGATGGATATCTCCGACGGGCGCATGCCTCCGCTCAAGCCCAAGGCTCCCAAGGGGAGCAACAAGTGGAGGCAGAGGCAGATGAGGTAGGCGGAGTCCTGGACGTGTGCTGCTGCTGCCTCCTCCATTTTGTTGTTGGGATCCCTTTGTTGTTAGCTAGGGATCCCTCGTTGTTATGTTGTTAGTATGATGGTGCTGTGAAGAACCTCGAACCCTACTATGTTTGACTGCTGAATGCAGCTTATTATCTAGGGAGGGATCCCTATTATCTATCCCTATTCTACTATATGACCTTATGAATTTATCGTACATTCCCTGTAGATTTGCTTCTAGATTTAACTACATACATATGGACCAGATGGAGTACTAGATTGGGCTCCCTACTAGATTTGCTGCCATATTGGGCAAACAACGAGGGCCAAAAGGCACAAATAATAATTGAAGAAAGACATAAATGCAAGCTTCTCTAGATTTGATACTAATTAGGTGAAAAAAGGCAGAGAGAAGGAGGCAGAAAAGGTACTCTTAAAAGGGAAATGCCAATGGCCGAGAGAGACAAAACCCAGCTCCTGCTCACGTGCAACCAAACGCTATCTCATCCTGACCCACGCGGTCCCTTTCTACCAGCCCCACGCGACGTGGGCCCACACGACGCAGCCCCACACGTCAGCACGGAACGGTCAACTTAACGGGAATCCTGCCGTCTGAGCTGCTTCTGCGGGTTTCACACAAGCACTTGGGGAAAACTGAGGAAAAACTAAGGAGCTGGGGAAAACTGAGCACAACTAAGGAACCGAGGGCACGAAAATAGAAATCCCTTTTTAATAATTGTTTGAAGTTGGAAAAGGCCCTGCCTTGTTATTTTTGTCACATTAATTCTACAAAGAAAATTGAGATGAGACTAGTGGGGTTGGATAGAGTTTTTCACCACCTTTCCAACAACACCAAACTCATCAAATTTGGTTGGGTAGATTTGATTCTATTCAATTTTGAAAATAGCATCTACAAGTAAATTGATCTAAACTGAAAATTCGAATTTGAACTAAACAGGCCTGGCGGGAAAACGTAGTGGGCCGAAACGGTTTGAAAAGGCAAAAGCCAGCCCACCACGCATCCAACACGCGTGGGCTGCCTGACAGGGTGGGCTCCACCCGTCAGCGAGTGTAACTCACCGAAACGGTATGTTCTAATCTGCGCAGCACGATTAGAACATGATCCGACGGATCACGTTCATCGTCATCGACGGCGAGAGAGAGGGTCTGGCGCGGCAAGGGGAGGGGGTCGACGGCTCACCGGTGGCGCGGCGGTCGTCGGAGAAGGGCTGCGGCGGCGTTGTCGAAGACGGCGAACCTCCTGGTAGCAGTGGCGTCTCCGGGGGTGGCGTCTATCTCCGACGAGCTTTGGCGGCGGCTCACATGAAGTGATGAAGCAATTGGGGGTCTACGGTGGGTGATACGTCTCCGACGTATCGATAATTTCTTATGTTCCATGCCACATTATTGATGTTATCTACATGTTTTATGCACACTTTATGTCATATTCGTGCATTTTCTGGAACTAACCTATTAACAAGATGCCGAAGTGCCAGTTGCTGTTTTCTGCTGTTTTTGGTTTCAGAAATCCTAGTAAGGAAATATTCTCGGAATTGGACGAAATCAAAGCCCAGGGGCCTATTTTCTCACGAAGCTTCCAGAAGTCCGAAGGAGAGACGAAGAGGGGCCACGGAGGGGCCACACCCTAGGGCGGCGCGGCCCCCCCCCTTGGCCGCGCGGCCCTGTGGTGTGGGGCCCCCGTGCCGCCTCTTGACCTGCCCTTTCGCCTATAAAAAGTCTCCGTGACGAAAACCCCAGTACCGAGAACCACGATACGGAAAACCTTCCAGAGACGCCGCCGCCGCCGATCCCATCTCGGGGGATCCAGGAGATCGCCTCCGGCACCCTGCCGGAGAGGGGAATCATCTCCCGGAGGACTCTACGCCGCCATGGTCGCCTCCGGTGTGATGTGTGAGTAATCTACCCCTGGACTATGGGTCCATAGCAGTAGCTAGATGGTTGTCTTCTCCCCATTGTGCTATCATTGTCGGATCTTGTGAGCTGCCTAACATGATCAAGATCATCTATCTGTAATTCTATATGTTGCGTTTGTTGGGATCCGATGAATAGAGAATACTTGTTATGTTGATTATCAAAGTTATATCTATGTGTTGTTTATGATCTTGCATGCTCTCCGTTACTAGTAGATGCTCTGGCCAAGTAGATGCTTGTAACTCCAAGAGGGAGTATTTATGCTCGATAGTGGGTTCATGCCTGCATTGACACACGGGACGATGTGAGAAAGTTCTAAGGTTGTGTTGTGCTGTTGCCACTAGGGATAAAACATTGATGCTATGTCTAAGGATGTAGTTGTTGATTACATTACGCACCATACTTAATGCAATTGTCTGTTGCTTTGCAACTTAATACTGGAGGGGGTTCGGATGATAACCTGAAGGTGGACTTTTTAGGCATAGATGCAGTTGGATGGCGGTCTATGTACTTTGTCGTAATGCCCAATTAAATCTCACTATACTCATCATGATATGTATGTGCATGGTCATGCTCTCTTTATTTGTCAATTGCCCAACTGTAATTTGTTCACCCAACATGCTGTTCGTCTTATGGGAGAGACACCTCTAGTGAACTGTGGACCCCGGTCCAATTCCCTTTCTTGAAATACAATCTCTTTGCAATATTGTTCTACTGTTTTCTGCAAACAATCATCTTCCACACAATACGGTTAATCCTTTGTTACAGCAAGCCGGTGAGATTGACAACCTCACTGTTTCGTTGGGGCAAAGTACTTTGGTTGTGTTGTGCAGGTTCCACGTTGGCGCCGGAATCTCTGGTGTTGCGCCGCACTACATCCCGCCGCCATCAACCTTCAACGTGCTTCTTGGCTCCTCCTGGTTCGATAAACCTTGGTTTCTTTCTGAGGGAAAACTTGCTGCTGTGCGCAACATACCTTCCTCTTGGGGTTGCCCAACGAACGTGTGAAATACACGCCATCAAGCATATTTTCTGGCGCCGTTGCCGGGGAGATCAAGACACGCTGCAAGGGGAGTCTCCACTTCTCAATCTCTTTACTTTGTTTTTGTCTTGCTTAGTTTTATTTACTACTTTGTTTGCTGCACTAAATCAAAATACAAAAAAATTAGTTGCTAGTTTTACTTTATTTGTTATCTTGTTTGCTATATCAAAAACACAAAAAAAAATTAGTTTACTTGCATTTACTTTATCTAGTTTGCTTTATTGTCTTGCACTCTATATTAAAATACAAAAAAAAAATTAGTTACTTTTGTTACCATGTCTAGCTCTGAACCTGTTACTTCTTCGCCTGAAGAATTAGTCTTCACTTTTAAACAAGGGGATGAGGAGAGTTTTAAGGATGCTTGGTCTAGAATTTTTACTTCTTATCGTAAAACTGAACCTCAAATGACTCTAAGTTTGCTCCTCAGTAATTTTTATTTTGGTCTTATGGTTCGCTATAGATATGCTTTGGATACTTTAGTGGGAGGAGATTTCCTTCATTGCAATGGGGATCAAGCTTTTAATGCCATAAAGAAGTTGGTTGCATCACATGATTCAGCTAATAACTTTGATTCAGTTCTCACTAGCATTTATAGTAGATTAAATAATCTCGAGATAAGTACATCTCGCTTGAATGATAATTATTGCCATGTTCGTAATCGTCTTGAACAAGTTTTAGTGAACTCTAAACTCTCAATGTGGGATCCTGCTGTTAAAATTGTCATCGGTGATCGAACTCTCCATGCCTACTGTGATATTATGTATGAATTTTGCCTTATGCCTGAAAGTATTTATAAATATTTGAAACTTTGGGGAGTCGAGGAAGGAGGAGAAGAAATAACTCTCATTGATAACTCTACTATAATTCCTAAAGGAATAGCCGCAGGTGTACATACAACCATTCTTGGAAGAACAATATCCATTGATTATCTTGTTGTTGAAACAGGAAAACTCACACTCGGAAGATCCCTGCTGAAACTATTGGGAGCAGTCATTGATGTGGGAGAAGGCACTCTGAAATTCACCTCTATACCGGGGGAAACTCATACATTTCCTAAACCAAAGGGAAAGAAAAACGATAAGAAAGGTAAGGGTAAGGCCCAAGGTAAGGTTGACACTTCACCCTTCGATAATACTTGATACACACTTTCTGCGCCTAGCTGAAAGGCGTTAAAGAAAAGCGCTTATGGGAGACAACCCATGTTTTTACCTACAGTACTTTGTTTTTATTTTGTGTCTTGGAAGTTGTTTACTACTGTAGCAACCTCTCCTTATCTTAGTTTTGTGTTTTGTTGTGCCAAGTTAAGCCGTTGATAGAAAAGTAAGTACTAGATTTGGATTACTGCACAGTTCCAGATTTCTTTGCTGTCACGAATCTGGGTCCACCTCCCTGTAGGTAACTCAGAAAATTAAGCCAATTTACGTGCATGATCCTCAGATATGTACGCAACTTTCATTCAATTTGAGCATTTTCATTTGAGCAAGTCTGGTGCCATTTTAAAATTCGTCAATACGAGCTGTTCTGTTTTGACAGATTCTGCCTTTTATTTCGCATTGCCTCTTTTGCTATGTTGGATGAATTTCTTTGATCCACTAATGTCCAGTAGCATTATGCAATGTCCAGAAGTGTTAAGAATGATTGTGTCACCTCTGAATATGTCAATTTATAATGTGCACTAACCCTCTAATGAGTTGTTTCGAGTTTGGTGTGGAGGAAGTTTTCAAGGATCAAGAGAGGAGTATGATGCAACATGATCAAGGAGAGTGAAAGCTCTAAGCTTGGGGATGCACCCGGTGGTTCACCCCTGCATATATCAAGAAGACTCAAGCGTCTAAGCTTGGGGATGCCCAAGGCATCCCCTTCTTCATCGACAACATTATCAGGTTCCTCCCCTGAAACTATATTTTTATTCCATCACATCTTATGTGCTTTTTCTTGGAGCGTCGGTTTGTTTTTGTTTTTGTTTTGTTTGAATAAAATGGATCCTAGCATTCACTTTATGGGAGAGAGACACGCTCCGCTGTAGCATATGGACAAGTATGTCCTTAGGCTTTACTCATAATATTCATGGCAAAGTTTCTTCTTCGTTAAATTGTTGTATGGTTGGAAACGGGAAATGTTGCATGTGGTAGTGTATAATAAAATACTTGTAGAACATTGAGCTTTGATAACTTGATTCTTTGCAAATGTTTTGAGATATTTAGATGGTAAGGCTTGCTGGATAAATGAGTTAAAATTAGTAGTGGATTGTTGTCTTTAAGCTTGTGCCGTACTACAAACTCTATTTAAATAGTTGAAGGCGTAGTTGGACTTGATAGCTTTCCATGTCTGAGAGTTCATCGTAATAACTAAATTGTGCTGAAGGTCGAGGGAGCTAGCGGGGTACTTGTGCCACCGTGAACGGCCCTCCTTGGAGTAAATTTTAATCATGCTCTTAATGATGAACCTGCTAGTTGTTTGCAATAAGCTTGTGAGTTCTTTTTGACTAATGTTAAGCTACGGTTTTTGGCACTTCCACCACCCAAATTTGCTAGCCTCTTCGGTACTGTGCATTGCCTTTTGCTCACATTGAGAATTGTGCATACTTCGCCGGTACATCCAAACCCGTGGGAGAACTTTCTCTTGTTCTCCTACACATAAGCCCATACATCTCCTCAAAACAACCACCATACCTACCTACCACAGCATTTCCATAGCTGTTCCGAGATATATTGCCATGCAACATCCATTTTTACATTACATGCCATGTTGTCATTTATTATTTATTGCTTTGCATGATCATATACAGCTGATGTGTGGTTTACCCATGTTACGCTAGATCATTGCACATCCTGCTACACTGGCAGAGGCATACAGTTTCATACATCATGTTTCATTCATTATGAGTTATTTGTACCAAAAAGTGTGTTGTCATATTAGGATGTTGCCCCTAAAAATGGAAAGAGCCGTGGAGGCCATCAAAAAGAAAAGAAAAAGAGAAGAAAGAAAAAAAAATGAAAAGAAAAAAAAAGAAAAAAAAGAAAAAAAGAGAATAAAGAAAAAGGGGGCAGCATTACTATCTTTTATCCACACTTGTGCTCATGTTTTAGCACCAGCATTATTCATAGTCATCATTTGTGCTCATGTTCAGCACCTACATTCATATGAGAGAGTTTTCATGTTTTACTAGTATAACTATGTGGGGAATTTACACTATAGAACTTGGGTTGTATATTCCAATGATGAGCCTCCTCAAAAGTGCTCTAGGTCTTCGTGAGCAACCAAGTTGGATGCACCCCCACTAGTTCCATTGGAGAGCTTTCATACACATATAGCTCTATGTGCATCCGTTGCATGGCAATCACTACTCCTTGCATAGCTTCGATCATAAGGTTTCCTCTTGTCTAATGGTCATTTACAGCTTTGCAAGCCTTTCTTCCATTTGGCCTTCCAAACCCCCATTAACGTTCTTTATGCCATAACATCCTGGTGCTAATACCAAATGCTTGCGCTCACCGGTTGAGTAGACTTCGAAACAGTTGATTCATGATGTTCATGTTTATGTTTACTTGACTGAATCCTTCTTATGTTGTGAAAATTTACTTGATGCTTGGAATGAAGGATAGAACTTCTATGCTGAATACTTAATACATCTTTAATGAACTTTGTACGGTTGCATGTCTTTAAAGCAATAGTTCATGAAAACTTTTAGCTTGTCTAACTCTTGCATTATCATCTCTTATGTCAATATAGATACTTGCTTTGAATGATTTGATCTCAGCTCATATGCTTTACAAATAGTATGATCAAGATTATGATGGCATGTCACTCGAGAAATTATCTGTGTTATCGTTTTACTGCTGGACGACGAGAACTAAGCTTGGGGATGCTGATACGTCTCCGACGTATCGATAATTTCTTATGTTCCATGCCACATTATTGATGTTATCTACATGTTTTATGCACACTTTATGTCATATTCGTGCATTTTCTGGAACTAACCTATTAACAAGATGCCGAAGTGCCGATTCTTTGTTTCTGCTGTTTTTGGTTTCAGAAATCCTAGTAAGGAAATATTCTCGGAATTGGACGAAATCAAAGCCCGGGGGCCTATTTTCTCACGAAGCTTCCAGAAGTCCGAAGGAGAGACGAAGAGGGGCCACGGAGGGGCCACACCCTAGGGCGGCGCGGCCCCCCCCTTGGCCGCGCGGCCCTGTGGTGTGGGGCCCCCGTGCCGCCTCTTGACCTGCCCTTTCGCCTATAAAAAGTCTCCGTGACGAAAACCCCAGTACCGAGAACCACGATACGGAAAACCTTCCGTAGACACCGTCGCCGCCGATCCCATCTCGGGGATCCAGGAGATCGCCTCCGGCACCCTGCCGGAGAGGGGAATCATCTCCCGGAGGACTCTACGCCGCCATGGTCGCCTCCGGTGTGATGTGTGAGTAGTCTACCCCTGGACTATGGGTCCATAGCAGTAGCTAGATGGTTGTCTTCTCCCCATTGTGCTATCATTGTCGGATCTTGTGAGCTGCCTAACATGATCAAGATCATCTATCTGTAATTCTATATGTTGCGTTTGTTGGGATCCGATGAATAGAGAATACTTGTTATGTTGATTATCAAAGTTATATCTATGTGTTGTTTATGATCTTGCATGCTCTCCGTTACTAGTAGATGCTCTGGCCAAGTAGATGCTTGTAACTCCAAGAGGGAGTATTTATGCTCGATAGTGGGTTCATGCCTGCATTGACACACAGGACAAAGTGAGAAAGTTCTAAGGTTGTGTTGTGCTGTTGCCACTAGGGATAAAACATTGATGCTATGTCTAAGGATGTAGTTGTTGATTACATTACGCACCATACTTAATGCAATTGTCTGTTGCTTTGCAACTTAATACTGGAGGGGGTTCGGATGATAACCTGAAGGTGGACTTTTTAGGCATAGATGCAGTTGGATGGCGGTCTATGTACTTTGTCGTAATGCCCAATTAAATCTCACTATACTCATCATGATATGTATGTGCATGGTCATGCTCTCTTTATTTGTCAATTGCCCAACTGTAATTTGTTCACCCAACATGCTGTTCGTCTTATGGGAGAGACACCTCTAGTGAACTGTGGACCCCGGTCCAATTCTCTTTACTGAAATACAATCTACTGCAATATTGTTCTACTGTTTTCTGCAAACAATCATCTTCCACACAATACGGTTAATCCTTTGTTACAGCAAGCCGGTGAGATTGACAACCTCACTGTTTCGTTGGGGCAAAGTACTTTGGTTGTGTTGTGCAGGTTCCACGTTGGCGCCGGAATCTCTGGTGTTGCGCCGCACTACATCCCGCCGCCATCAACCTTCAACGTGCTTCTTGGCTTCTCCTGGTTCGATAAACCTTGGTTTCTTTCTGAGGGAAAACTTGCTGCTGTGCGCATCATACCTTCCTCTTGGGGTTGCCCAACGAACGTGTGAAATACACGCCATCAGTGGGCAATGTCGAGCGGCGAGTGGATGAGGTGGGTCAGAGAGGAGAGGGGAAGCTTGCGGTGTGCATGATTTGGAGCGGGATGCCCTCCTTTTATAGTGGCGAGGCGAGGCCAGGGTGCTGCGGAGGTGGTGGTCATGGCGACGTCGCTACAGGGGAGCTGGTGGACTGGCGATGACGCGCGCGAGTTGGCGATGTCATGGCGGTTACGCCAGGCGTGATTGTGGTGAAAACGAGACAAGGACGAGGGCAGGAGGGTGACAAAGGCTGGCAGTACCGCGACGGTGGTCATCGACAAGGTCGTCATGCACAGCGTTCCCGCGGGCCAGTGGGTGTGTCTACGGCGTTGCTGATGTCGTGGTGGTGCTGGTGGCGCAAAGACAAGGCACGGGGTGACGTAGGGGAGTGGGGCGACGTGGTGGCCGAGCGCGCTCTGGCGCGTGTTTGTGCACGCTCTGGCGTGCGCGTGCGTGTCTAGGCGCGTTCGTGCCGTCGCGTGTGGTGCACTAAATCGTCGCTGGCCGTGTCTAGTAGGTGCAGGGAAGTGTGAGGGAGTGCAAAGACATGGTTTGGCACGTTGGATTCGAGCAAAAGTGAGAGAGCATGTGTGTGGACATGTCATGCCACGGCATGACATGTTTCTCCAATATTTTGCATAAACCAAACTGTCTCTGGTACTGGAGTGATGCAAGGAGTCAATGAGGGTACTGATGATGACCTAGGGTCGATGGTTGAGTCGATGATCCACTGGATATTGCAATGTATAGAGTTGGCAGATTCATGCACACAAGGTGCTCGGTAAAATGGCCGCAAGAAAGTAAATTTGGAATTTTTCAATGAATTTTGGTGGAGTCCATTCATTTAATATTTGAAGCATACTGGTGGTGGTGGTGTGCAAATTGGAGTGGATTTGCAAAAATCCAAAATGGGCATAATCTTGTTTTTATTTCATGGTTGCTACTTTGCTTGATCACCATTTGAAATCTAGCATGAATTTGCAGGGGTGTGTTTGAGCAAAGTTATTCACTTTGATGTTGTCTTGGATGAGGTGCGAAGAGTTGGCTTTGTTTAGTTTAGAAATCTCCAAATATAAAGGCTCAAAGTAGGTGTCATGTTAAAATGGGCAGATTTGACCATTAGTGCATGTGAGCTCATTTTGAATTCAAAATTGATTTGATTTGAGTTTCTTTGATTCCAAAAGTGTTAATAAGTTTTTAGTAACCATCTCCAACCAATGGTGCAAGCCAAAATGGTCTAGGTTCAAGATTTGCAAAAATGGCATAAACCATATGTGAGGGTTTTGTGATTTTCTAACTTTTATTCTTTTCTTTTTGTTTTTGCTTTTCTTTGTGATCACAAGGGATCAAGGGTAGGGTTTTAGTATAAAGGTAAGAGTTGCAAGCACACATCATGGCAATGTCACACAAATGCACAAATACTATGCATAGCACTATATGCAAAAATAAAAGTTTTTGTTGGTTGATAAATTTGAACTTTGGAAACCACCATTCTCATTGATTGAAATTTGGGATGTTACAAATCGATAATTCAAATGATACCCAGGAGGAGCCGAGGATTCCGATGATACCCAGGAGGAACCGATGATTTGGGTGATATCCTGGATGAAGCGATAATTCAGATCATATCCAGGAGGAGCCAATGATTTTGATAATGCCCAGGAGGAGCCGATGATTTCGATGATGTCCGGGAGGAATCGATGATTTAGATGATATCCTGGAGGAGTCGAAGATTTGGATGATATCCCGGAAGAGCCGATAATTGGGGTGACATCCCAGAGGAGCCGATAATTTTATCGGGTGCGCGTCCAGCGCTTCCGATGCAAGTAGCCCCCGAGTCTGGGCACTGATGTTTGCAACCGTGAGTAGACTCAAGTCGAGCAACCCGATGTTTATAGTTTTCTTCAGGTGCCGTTGACACATTGTTGTTTATTTCAAGGGTCAATTCTTAATGCACCTTGGGCATCGTTGATGCCATTGTTTGTAAGTTTATCGGCAGCAAATTATTTGAGTGATCAGCTCGTGTTGCAGGTTTTGCTAAACCTGTTGTATGTGCAACTTTGCTTTCAACCGATGCATGACTTGACAGCAGCTCCCGAATAGATCGGTGGCACTAGATCTGCTGATGGCTCCGTCGCTCTTTGATACTTCTGTAGTTTAAAGTATCGAGCGTGGGTCGTTTTCGTACGTGTTTCATGATCCTTGCTATCTGCGGCACTCTTTGAGGCATCTATAGCAAAGGAAAAGAGCAAGGTCCCCGTTGTTTCATGATCCTTGCTATCTGTGGCACTCTTTGAGGCATCTATAGCAAAGGAAAAGAGCAAGGTCCCCGTTGTTTCATGATCCTTGCTATCTGCGGGACTCTTTGAGACATCTATAGAAAAGGAAAAGAGCAAGGCCCCCGTTGTTTAATGATCCTTGCTATCTGCGGCACTCTTTGAGGCATCTATAGCAAAGGAAAAGAGCAAGGCCCCGTTGATTTTTCATCATAGCACTCGTAATTTCAGAGGCTTTTTTAGAGTGCAATCTCTGGGCGTATTTTCCATCGAACCGATGTTCGTTGTATGTGGTTCGGGTGTCCCGAATTACGGCAATTCTTCAAAGAAACAAAACTTGAGTCTTCATATCTTCTTGAATTCCAGTGAACTAGCACTCCGACAATCTTCAAAGAGTCCCCAAGTAATTCCATCACACCGGCGCTCCCGATGAGAGTAATAATTCCAGCACACCGGCGCTCCCGATGGGACTAATAGTGTAAGGAGTCTTAATATTTCTTTGAATTCCAGCGCTCAATAGTTCCAGCCCCTGAATAATTCCAGCGCTCCCGATAGGAGCGCATCGGGTCAATATTATATAATATGATATCCATTGAATACTCCAGATGATGAATCCACCGACCCGAGAGTGCATCGGGAGAAGATATGTCCAGAGTTGAAGATAAATCCATCGATTCGGGGAAAATAAATCCACCGAGTAGTCGAGAGTACTGGAGGTAACGATGTAATGACGCCTCCCCAATCATCGGGTGTGGCGGAAGGAAGAGGAACACTTAATTCTGCAGGCGCAGTCGAAATAGTTGCACGGCCAAAGATAGTCCATGCGGCGGGCGTAGTCGGAATAATTGCGCCACCCAAGATAATCCACGCGGCGGACGCAGTCGAAATAGTTGCGCCATCCAAGATAATCCGCGCGGCGGGCGCAGTCAAAATAATTGCGCCATCTGAGATAATCCATGCGGCCGGCGCAGCCGAAATAATTGCGCCATCCAAGAAAGTCCATGCCGGCGGGCGCAACCAAAATAATTGCGCCACAAAAGATAGTCCATGCGGCGCCTAGCTGACCTGGCCGATGAAGAGGACGCAATTGATATATCCAATCCACCACGGACAAGCACCCGAATATATCGAGTCCGCAACGTCGGATCCCAGATGGGTAAGCCCCGAGTGCAACTAGTGCGCGATAGCGGACGCGGTCAACTTGAAGCTTTGGTTCAATCTGGTATTTTTGTGTTGGATGGTGAAATCCATAATGATGGAGGCGTGATGTCCGACACACGTTGCACAGTTTCCAGCCGAACAATCTATTTGCTAGATGAAATCCTTGAATGATGTGGTCTTCTCCAACAAGATAGACTTTACAGAGAGCTTCCTTCCGAACTTCACGTGCGTTTCTTCTCGTGATTTCTTTTCCTCTGTACTTGCTCGCATGAAGCATCACTTTAGAATTTGCACTGTCTATCGTGGCTGAAGCAATTTATTACTTTCCTTTTTCTTCTTCCAAAACCGCATCAAGTAGAAGCGGGATTTGATCCGGTTGTAGTTTGCCCCTTCATGCTGATTCTTATCGCTCCAGGCTGCTCCTTGTCTCCGCGTGTGATTCTCCCAACCAGAGATACCAGAGATGCCGATGAAAAATTTGATGAGACTGGCACCGGCCGCCTTGGTAATTGATACAATATACAACGCTGGTCTTTTCTTCTCCTGATTAGTTTTCTCTTCTTCTCTTTTTTTTACTTGGATCCTGACCAGAAGATCCACGCAAGTGATCCCACCAAATTGGCCGGACCTCCCAATCCATGTTTTTCTAATTTGTGGACCACTTCCTAATCTCCCTTCCTGGCACTAATCCTGCCCCATCGGATCTCACCGCGCCGCCGCCCCATCGAACCTCATTGCGCCGCCGCCCCATCGAACTCACTGCGCCTCCTCATCTCCCAGAGCCGCCCCGTCGATGCCGTCGGCGTGGGCTTCGGGAGGCCGACGAGGCCCGCCTCCTCGCGCGTCGTGGCGGCGTGGGAAGGCCGCCGGCGAGGCCCACCACCTCGTGCGTCGTGGCGGCGTGGGCAGGCATGCGCTTGATGTCGCCCGTGTTGACCTCCACCATTCCCTTTTTTGCTAATTTCAATTTGCCTTGTTAACTGATGTCTACGCACGCTTCTATTCCTGTAGACAGTGTTGGGCCTCCAAGAGCAGAGGTTTGTAGAACAGCAGCAAGTTTCCCTTAAGTGAATCACCCAAGGTTTATCGAACTTAGGGAGACAGAGGTCAAAGATATCCCTCTCAAGCAACCCTGCAATTACGATACAAGAAGTCTCTTGTGTCCCCAACACACCTAATACACTTGTCAGATGTATAGGTGCACTAGTTCGGCGAAGAGATAGTAAGATGCAAGTGATATGGATGATTATAAGTAGTAATTGCAATCTGAAATATAAATGGCAGCAAGCAAACATGTAGCAGAACTTGTTGGAAACGGTGTTTCAATGCTTAGAAACAAGGACTAGGGATCATACTTTCACTAGTGGACACTCTCAACAATGATCACATAACTGAATAAATAAATGCTACTCTTAAACACTCTCTTGTTGGATAACAAACACCATTCATTGTGTAGGGCTACAAAAGCACACCTCAAGCCGGAGTAAACAAGCTCCACAACGTCCGGAGTTCATATTAAAGTAACCTCTAGAGTGCATAATAGACCGTTGCAATTTAGACCGAGTACTAACATAGCATACACACTGTCATCAATAGCTATGAAAGGGGGAATAGATCACATCAATACTATCATAGTAATAGTTAACTTCATAATCTACAAGAGATTACAATCATAACCTACGCCAAGTACTACATGATGTACACACTGTCAACTTTACATCATGGAGGAGGAATAGACTACTTTAATAACATCACTAGAGTAGCACATAGATTAATAGTGATACAAAGCTCATGATCACATAAAGATCACACCATGGGAGAGAGAGATGAACCACATAGCTACCAGTAGAGCCCTCAGCCTCGGGGAGAACTACTCCCTCCTCATCATAAGAGACAACAACGGCGATGAAGATGGCGGTGGTGTCGATGGAGATGACCCCGGGGGTAATTCCCCGTCCCGGCGGCGTGCCGGAACAGAGACTTCTGTCCCCCGAAACGGAGTTTCGCGATGGCGGCGGCGCCCCTGGAGTCTTTCTGGAGTTTCGTCGATTGATGTAGGGTTTTTACGTCGCGAGAGATTTTATAGGCGAAGAGGCGGCGCAAGGGGGTGCCTGGGGGGCCCACACCACACCTGGGCGCCCCCCCTAGGTCGCGCCGCCCTGTGGTCTGGAGGCCCTGGGCCTCCTCTCCGTCTCTCCTTCGGTGTTCTGGTCCGTCCCGGCAAAATAAGATGTTTGGCTTTTGTTTCGTCGAATTCCGAGAATATTGCCCGAACAGCCTTTCTGGAACCAAAACCAGCAGAAAACAGGAACTGGCACCTCGGCATCTTATTAATAGGTTAGTTCCGAAAAATGCATAAAATCATTATAAAGTGTGAGCAAAACATGTAGGTATTGTCATAAAACTAGCATGGAACATCATAATTTATAGATACGTTGGAGACGTATCAAGCATCCCCAAGCTTAGTTCCTACTCGCCCTCGAGTAGGTAAACGATAAAAAGAATAATTTCTGAAGTGACATGCTACTTACATAATCTTGATCATACTATTGTAAAGCATATGAGATGAATGAAGTGATTCAAAGCAATGGTAAAGATAATGACTAAACAACTGAATCATATAGCAAAGACTTTTCATGAATATTACTTTCAAGACAAGCATCAATAAGACTTGCATAAGAGTTAACTCATAAAGCAATAAATTCTTAATAGAAAGTTTCGAAGCAACATAGAGGAAGATAAAAGTTTCAGCAGTTGCTTTCAACTTCAACATGTATATCTCATGGATAATTGTCAACACAAAGTAATATGATGAATGCAAATAAGCATGTATGTAGGAATCAATGCACACAGTTGACGCAAGTGTTTGCTTCTAAGATAGAAAGAAGTAGGTAAACTGACTCAACATAAATTAAAAGAAAGACCCTTCGCAGAGGGAAGCAGGGATTACTATTTTTGTGCTAGAGCTTTATTTTGAAATCATAGAAACAATTTTGTCAAAGGTAGTAATAATTCATATGTATTATGCATAAGACATCCTACAAGTTGCAAGCCTCATGCATCGAATACCAATAGTGCTCGCACCTTGTCCTAATTAGCTTGGATTTCCATGGATTATCGTTGCATTGCATATGTTTCAACCAAGTGTCACAAAGGGGTACCTCTATGCCACCTGTACAAAGGTCCAAGGAGATAGATCGCATTTGATTTCTCATTTTTGATAAATCTCAATTTGAGGACATCCATACCGGGAAAACATAGAAAACAGATAATGGATTCCTCTTTAATGCATAAGCATTCAACAACAGATAATATTCTCATAAGAGATTGAGGATTGATGTCCAAACTGAAACTTCCACCATGATACATGGCTTTGGTTAGCGGTCCAATTTTCTTCTCTAACAATATGCATGCTCAAACCATTTAATCATGATAAATCACCCTTACTTCAGACAAGACGAACATGCATAGCAACTCACATGATATTCAACAAAAGTGTAATAGTTGATGGCGTCCCCAGAAGCATGGTTACCGCTCAATGATGTCTACGGGTGTTTCTATTCTTGTAGACAGTGTTGGGCCTCCAAGAGCAGAGGTTTGTAGAACAGCAGCAAGTTTCCCTTAAGTGGATCACCCAAGGTTTATCGATCTCAGGGAGGAAGAGGTCAAAGATATCCCTCTCATGCAACCCTGCAACCACAAAGCAAGAAGTCTCTTGTGTCCCCAACACACCTAATAGGTGCACTAGTTCGGCGAAGAGATAGTGAAATACAGGTGGTATGAATAAGTATGAGCAGTAGCAACGGCGCCAGAAAAGTGCTTTGCTATCCAGGACTGGCGTGTGGATGATGGTGGTAATATTGCGGACAGTACAGATGCAGTAGAACAGTAAACAAGCAGCGATAGCAGTATTTAGGAACAAGGCCTAGGGATCATACTTTCACTAGTGGACACTCTCAACATTGATCACATAACAGAATAAATAAATAGATGCTAGACTCTACACCCTCTTGTTGGATGATGAACACCACTAAACTGTGTAGGATTACACGAACCCTCAATGCCGGAGTTAACAAGCTCCACAATATTTGATGTTCATGTTTAAATAACCTTAGAGTGCAAGATAGATCAACACAACCAAACCAAGTACTAACATAGCATGCACACTGTGACCATCAAACTATGAAAGGAGGAATAGATCACATCAATACCATCATAGTAATAGTTAACTTCATAATCTACAAGAGATCACAATCATAGCATAAACCAAGTACTTCATGATGCACACACTGCCAACATTACATCATGGAGGAGGAATAGACTACTTTAATAACATCACTAGAGTAGCACATAGATGAATTGTGATACAAAACTCATATGAATCTCAATCATGTAAGGCGGCTCATGAGATCATTGTATTGAAGTACATAGGAGAGAGATTAACCACATAGCTACCGGTACAGCCCCGAGCCTCGATGGAGAACTACTCCCTCCTCATGAGAGACAGCAGCGGTGATGAAGATGGCGGTGGAGATGGCAGCGGTGTCGATGGAGAAGCCTTCCGGGGGCACTCCCCCATCCCGGCGGCGTGCCGGAACAGAGACTCCTGTCCCCCAGATCTTGGCTTCGCGATGGCGGCGGCTCTGGAAGGTTTCTCGTACCGTGGCTTTTCCGTCTCGAAGATTTAGGTCAAGGAGGCTTAAATAGGCGAAGAGGCGGCGTCAGAAGGTCAACGAGGCGACGACACAACAGGGGGGCGCGGGCCCCCCCTTGGCCGCACCAGGGTCATGTGTGGTGGGCATGTGGCCCCCCTCTGGCCTCTCTCGGGTGTTCTGGAAGCTTCGCGTGATCCTAAGATGCTGTGCGTTGATTTCATCTGATTCCGAGAATATTTCCTTACTAGGATTTCTGAAACCAAAAACAGCAGAAAACAGGAACTGGCACTTCAGCATCTCGTCAATAGGTTAGTTCCGGAAAACGCATAAAAACGATATAAAGTATGCATAAAACATGTAGATATCATCAATAATGTGGCATGTAACATAAGAAATTATCGATACGTCGGAGACGTATCAGCATCCCCAAGCTTAGTTCCTGCTCGTCCCGAGCAGGTAAACGATAACAAAGATAATTTCTGGAGTGACATGCCATCATAACCTTGATCATACTATTGTAAGCACATGTAATGAATGCAGCGATCAAAACAATGGTAAATGACATGAGTAAACAAATGAATCATAAAGCAAAGACTTTTCATGAATAGTACTTCAAGACAAGCATCAATAAGTCTTACATAAGAGTTAACTCATAAAGCAATAATTCAAAGTAAAGGTATTGAAGCAACACAAAGGAAGATTAAGTTTCAGCGGTTGCTTTCAACTTATAACATGTATATCTCATGGATAGTTGTCAATGCAAAGTAATATAACAAGTGCAATAAGCAAGTATGTAAGAATCAATGCACAGTTCACACAAGTGTTTGCTTCTTGAGATGGAGAGAAATAGGTAAACTGACTCAACATAAAAGTAAAAGAAAGGCCCTTCGCAGAGGGAAGCATTGATTGCTATATTTGTGCTAGAGCTTTGGTTTTGAAAACAAGAAACAATTTTGTCAACGGTAGTAATAAAGCATATGTGTTATGTAAATTATATCTTACAAGTTGCAAGCCTCATGCATAGTATACTAATAGTGCCCGCACCTTGTCCTAATTAGCTTGGATTACCGGGATTATCATCGCAATGCACATGTTTTAACCAAGTGTCACAAATGGGTACCTCTATGCCGCCTATACAAAGGTCTAAGGAGAAAGCTCGCATTGGATTTCTCGCTATTGATTATTCTCAACTTAGACATCCATACCGGGACAACATAGACAACAGATAATGGACTCCTCTTTAATGCATAAGCATGTAGCAACAATTAATGTTCTCATATGAGATTGAGGATATATGTCCAAAACTGAAACTTCCACCATGATTCATGGCTTTAGTTAGCGGCCCAATGTTCTTCTCTAACAATATGCATGCTCTAACCATTAAATAAGAGGTAAATCGCCCTTACTTCAGACAAGACGGACATGCATAGCAACTCACATGATATTCAACAAAGAGTAGTTGATGGCGTCCCCAGGAACATGGTTATCACACAACAAGCAACTTAATAAGAGATAAAGTGCATAAGTACATATTCAATACCACAATAGTTTTTAGGCTATTTGTCCCATGAGCTATATATTGCAAAGGTAGAGGATAGAAATTTTAAAGGTAGCACTCAAGAAATTTACTTTGGAATGGCGGAGAAATACCATGTAGTAGGTAGGTATGGTGGACACAAATGGCATAGTGGTTGGCTCAAGGATTTTGGATGCATGAGAAGTATTCCCTCTTGATACAAGGTTTAGGCTAGCAAGGTTTATTTGAAACAAACACAAGGATGAAGCGGTGCAGCAAAACTCACATAAAAGACATATTGTAAACATTATAAGACTCTACACCGTCTTCCTTGTTGTTCAAATTCAATACTAGAAATTATCTAGACCTTAGAGAGACCAATTATGCAAACCAAATTTTAGCAAGCTCTATGTATTTCTTCATTAATAGGTGCAAAGTATATGATGCAAGAGCTTAAACATGAGCACAAAAATTTCCAAGTATCACATTATCCAAGACATTATAGCAATTACTACATGTATCATTTTCCAATTCCAACCATATAACAATTTAACGAAGAAGAAACTTTCACCATGAATATTATGAGTAAAGCCTAAGGACATACTTGTCCATATGCAACAGCGGAGCGTGTCTCTCTCCCACACAATGAATGCTAGGATCCATTTTATTCAAACAAAAAAAAAACAAAAAAAAACAGACGCTCCAAGCAAAGTACATAAGATGTGATGGAATAAAAATATAGTTTCACTAGAGGAACCTGATAATGTTGTCGATGAAGAAGGGGATGCCTTGGGCATCCCCAAGCTTAGACGCTTGAGTCTTCTTGATATATGCAGGGGTGAACCACCGGGGCATCCCCAAGCTTAGAGCTTTCACTCTCCTTGATCATATTGTATCATCTCCCTCTCTTGATCCTTGAAAACTTCCTCCACACCAAACTCAAAACAACTCATTAGAGGGTTAGTGCACAATTAAAATTTACATGTTCAGAGGTGACATAATCATTCTTAACACTTCTGGACATTGCACAAAGCTACTGGAAGTTAATGGAACAAAGAAATCCATCCAACATAGCAAAAGAGGCAATGCGAAATAAAAGGCAGAATCTGTCAAAACAGAACAGTCCGTAAAGACGAATTTCTAAGAGGCACCATACTTGCTCAAATGAAAATGCTCAAATTAAATGAAAGTTGCGTACATATCTGAGGATCACTCACGTAAATTGGCATAATTTTCTGAGTTACCTACAGAGAATTAGGCCCAGATTCATGACAGCAAGAAATCTGTTTCTGCGCAGTAATCCAAATCTAGTATGAACCTTACTATCAAAGACTTTACTTGGCACAACAATGCAACAAAACTAAGATAAGGAGAGGTTGCTACAGTAGTAACAACTTCCAAGACTCAAATATAAAATAAAATTACTGTAGCAAAATAAACACATGGGTTATCTCCCAAGAAGTTCTTTCTTTATAGCCATTAAGATGGGCTCAACAGTTTTAATGATGCACTCGCAAGAAATAGTATTTGAAGCAAAAGAGAGCATCAAGAGGCAAATTCAAAACACATTTAAGTCTAACATGCTTCCTATGCATGGGAATCTTGTAAATAAACAAGTTCATGAATAGCAAAGTGACAAGCACAGGAAGATAGAACAAGTGTAGCTTCAAAAATTTCAGCACATAGAGAGGTGTTTTAGTAACATGAAAATTTCTACAACCATATTTTCCTCTCTCATAATAACTTTCAGTAGCAACATGAACAAACTCAACAATATAACTATCACATAAAGCATTCTTATCATGAGTCTCATGCATAAAATTATTACTACTCCCAACATAAGCATAGTCAATTTTATTAGTTGTAGTGGGAGCAAATTCAACAAAGTAGCTATCATTATTATTCTCATCATCAAATATAAGAGGCATATTGTAATCATAATCAAATTTATCCTCCATAACAGGCGGTACTAAAAGACTACTATCATTATAATCATCATAAATAGGAGGCAAAGTATCATCAAAGAAAATTTTCTCCTCAATGCTTGGGAGACTAAAAAGATCATGCTCATCAAAACCAGCTTCCCCAAGCTTAGAACTTTCTATATCACTAGCAACAATAGTGTTCAAAGTGTTCATACTAATATGTTCCATGGGTTTTTTAATTTTCGCATCAAACCATCCAGGACTGGCGTGTGGATGATGGTGTATGAGTGCCTTTTACCTTTCCTCCCCGGCAACGGCGCCAGAAAAGTGCTTGATGTCTACGGGTGCTTCTATTCTTGTAGACAGTGTTGGGCCTCCAAGAGCAGAGGTTTGTAGAACAACAGCAAGTTTCCCTTAAGTGGATCACCCTAGGTTTATCGATCTCAGGGAGGAAGAGGTCAAAGATATCCCTCTCATGCAACCCTGCAACCACAAAGCAAGAAGTCTCTTGTGTCCCCAACACACCTAATAGGTGCACTAGTTCGGCGAAGAGATAGTGAAATACAGGTGGTATGAATAAGTATGAGAAGTAGCAACGGCGCTAGAAAAGTGCTTTGCTATCCAGGACTGGCGTGTGGATGATGGTGTGGTAATATTGCGGACAGTACAGATGCAGTAGAACAGTAAACAAGCAGCGATAGCAGTATTTAGGAACATGGCCTAGGGATCATACTTTCACTAGTGGACACTCTCAACATTGATCACATAACAGAATAAATAAATAGATGCTAGACTCTACACCCTCTTGTTGGATGATGAACACCACTAACTGTGTAGGATTACACGAACCCTCAATGCCGGAGTTAACAAGCTCCACAATATTCGATGTTCATGTTTAAATAACCTTAGAGTGCAAGATAGATCAACACAACCAAACCAAGTACTAACATAGCATGCACACTGTGACCATCACACTATGAAAGGAGGAATAGATCACATCAATACCATCATAGTAATAGTTAACTTCATAATCTACAAGAGATCACAATCATAGCATAAACCAAGTACTTCATGATGCACACACTGCCAACATTACATCATGGAGGAGGAATAGACTACTTTAATAACATCACTAGAGTAGCACATAGATGAATTGTGATACAAAACTCATATGAATCTCAATCATGTAAGGCAGCTCATGAGATCATTGTATTGAAGTACATAGGAGAGAGATTAACCACATAGCTACCGGTACAGCCCCGAGCCTCGATGGAGAACTACTCCCTCCTCATGGGAGACAGCAGCGGTGATGAAGATGGCGGTGGAGATGGCAGCGGTGTCGATGGAGAAGCCTTCCGGGGGCACTTCCCCGTCCCGGCAGCGTGCCGGAACAGAGACTCCTGTCCCCCAGATCTTGGCTTCGCGATGGCAGCGGCTCTGGAAGGTTTCTCGTACCGTGGCTTTTCCGTCTCGAAGATTTAGGTCGAGGAGGCTTAAATAGGCGAAGAGGCGGCGTCAGAAGGTCAACGAGGCGATGACACAACAGGGGGGCGCGGGCCCCCCCTTGGCCGCGCCAGGGTCATGTGTGGTGGGCCTGTGGCCCCCCTCTGGCCTCTCTCGGGTGTTCTGGAAGCTTCGCGTGATCCTAAGATGCTGGGCGTTGATTTCGTCCGATTCCGAGAATATTTCCTTACTAGGATTTCTGAAACCAAAAACAGCAGAAAACAGGAACTGGCACTTCGGCATCTCGTCAATAGGTTAGTTCCGGAAAACGCATAAAAATGATATAAAGTATGCATAAAACATGTAGATATCATCAATAATGTGGCATGGAACATAAGAAATTATCGATACGTCGGAGACGTATCACTCAACAAGCAACTTATAAGAAATAAGATGCATAAGCTACATATTCTTTACCACAATAGTTTTTAAGGCTATTTTCCCATGAGCTATATATTGCAAAGACAAGGAATGAAATTTTAAAGGTAGCACTCAAGCAATTTACTTTGGAATGGCAGAGAAAGACCACATAGTAGGTAGGTATGGTGGACACAAATAGCATAGGTTTTGGCTCAAGGATTTGGATGCACGAGAAGCATTCCCTCTCAGTACAAGGCTTTGGCTAGCAAGGTTGTTTGAAGCAAACAAAAGTATGAACCGGTACAGCAAAACTTACATAAGAACATATTGCAAGCATTATAAGACTCTACACTGTCTTCCTTGTTGTTCAAACACTTCACCAAAAAATATCTAGACTTTAGAGAGACCAATCATGCAAACCAAATTTCAACAAGCTCTATGGTAGTTCTTCATTAATAGGTGCAAAGTACATTATGCAAGAGCTTAAACATGATCTATTTGAGAAAAACAATTGCCAAGTATCGAATTATTCAAGACCATATACCAATTACCACATGAAGCATTTTCTGTTTCCAACCATATAACAATGAACGAAGCAATTTCAACCTTCGCCATGAACATTAAAAGTAAAGCTAAGACCACCAGTGTTCATATGAACGAGCGGAGCGTGTCTTTCTCCCAAACAAAGAATTCTAGGATCCGATTTTATTCAAACAAAAACAAAAATAAAAACAAACAGACGCTCCAAGTAAAGCACATAAGATGTGACGGAATGAAAATATGGTTTCACTAGAGGTGACCTGATAAGTTGTCGATGAAGAAGGGGATGCCTTGGGCATCCCCAAGCTTAGATGCTTGAGTCTTCTTGAAATATGCAGGGATGAACCACGGGGGCATCCCCAAGCTTAGACTTTTCACTCTTCTTGATCATATTGTATCATCCTCCTCTCTTGACCCTTGAAAACTTCCTCCACACCAAACTCAAAACAAACTCATTAGAGGGTTAGTGCATAATCAAAAATTCACATATTCAGAGGTGACACAATCATTCTTAACACTTCTGGACATTGCCCAAAGCTACTGAAAGTTAATGGAACAAAGAAATCCATTCAACATAGCAAAAGAGGCAATGTGAAATAAAAGGCAGAATTTGTCTAAACAGAACAGTCCGTAAAGACGAATTTTTTAGAAGAAATTAACATGCTTAGATGAAGAATCTCAAATTGAATGAAAGTTGCGTACATATCTGAGGATTACTCATGATTTTTCGCAGATTTTTCTGAGTTACCTACAGAGAGATCTACTCAAATTCGTCACAGCAAGAAATCTGTTTCTGCGCAGAAATCCAAATCTAGTATCAACCTTACTATCAAAGACTTTACTTGGCACAACAATGCAATAAAATAAAGATAAGGAGATGTTGCTACAGTAGTAACAACTTCCAAGACACAACAAAACAATAGGAAAATAAAAACATGGGTTATCTCCCAAGAAGTGCTTTCTTTATAGCCATTAAGATGGGCTCAGCAATTTTAATGATGCTCACATAAGGATGAGAGTTGAAGCAAAGAGAGCATCAAAAAGCAAGTATGAAACAAATTTAAGCCTAACCCGCTTCCTATGAAAAGGAATCTTGTAAATAAACAAGTCATGTAAGCATAACGCAATGATGACGCGTAAAGCACACGCTCGTTGGGAACCCCAAGTGGAAGGTGTGATGCGTACAGCAGCAAGTTTCCCTCAGTAAGAAACCAAGGTTTATCGAACCAGTAGGAGTCAAGAAGCACGTTGAAGGTTGATGGCGGCGGGATGTAGTGCGGCGCAACACCAGGGATTCTGGCGCCAACGTGGAACCTGCACAACACAACCAAAGTACTTTGCCCCAACGAAACAGTGAGGTTGTCAATCTCACCGGCTTGCTGTAACAAAGGATTAACCGTATTGTGTGGAAGATGATTGTTTGCAGAAAACAGTAGAACAAGTATTGCAGTAGATTGTATTACAGTAAAGAGAATTGGACCGGGGTCCACAGTTCACTAGAGGTGTCTCTCCCATAAGATAAACAGCATGTTGGGTGAACAAATTACAGTTGGGCAATTGACAAATAAAGAGAGCATGACCATGCACATACATATCATGATGAGTATAGTGAGATTTAATTGGGCATTACGACAAAGTACATAGACCGCCATCCAACTGCATCTATGCCTAAAAAGTCCACCTTCAGGTTATCATCCGAACCCCCTCCAGTATTAAGTTGCAAAGCAACAGACAATTGCATTAAGTATGGTGCGTAATGTAATCAACAACTACATCCTTAGACATAGCATCAATGTTTTATCCCTAGTGGCAATAGCACAACACAACCTTAGAACTTTCTGTCACTGTCCCAGGTGTCAATGCAGGCATGAACCCACTATCGAGCATAAGTACTCCCTCTTGGAGTTACAAGCATCTACTTGGCCAGAGCATCTACTAGTAACGGAGAGCATGCAAGATCATAAACAACACGTAGATATAACTTTGATAATCAACATAACAAGTATTCTCTATTCATCGGATCCCAACAAATGCAACATATAGAATTACAGATAGATGATCTTGATCATGTTAGGCAGCTCACAAGATCCGACAATGATAGCACAATGGGGAGAAGACAACCATCTAGCTACTGCTATGGACCCATAGTCCAGGGGTAGACTACTCACACATCACACCGGAGGCGACCATGGCGGCGTAGAGTCCTCCGGGAGATGATTCCCCTCTCCGGCAGGGTGCCGAGGCGATCTCTGGATCCCCGAGATGGGATCGGCGTTGGCGGCGGCTCAGTAAGGTTTTCCGTATCGTGGCTCTCGGTACTGGGGGTTTCGTCACGGAGGCTTTAAGTAGGCGGAAGGGCAAGTCAAGAGGCGGCACGGGGGGCCCAAACCACAGGCCGGCGCGGCCAGGGGTGGGGCCGCGCCGCCCTAGGGTTTGGCCACCCCGTGGCCCCTCTTCGTTCGTCTTCGGACTTACGGAAGCTTCGTGGAAAAATAGGCCCCTGGGCTTTGATTTCGTCCAAATCCGAGAATATTTCCTTACTAGGATTTCTGAAACCAAAAACATCAGAAAACAGCAACTGGCACTTCGGCATCTTGTTAATAGGTTAGTTCCAGAAAATGCACGAATATGACATAAAGTGTGCATAAAACATGTAGATAACATCAATAATGTGGCATGGAACATAAGAAATTATCGATACGTCGGAGACGTATCAGCATCCCCAAGCTTAGTTCTGCTCTTCCCGAGCAGGTAAAACGATAACACAGATAATTTCTGGAGTGACATGCCATCATAATCTTGATCATACTATTTGTAAAGCATATGTAGTGAATGCAGCGATCAAAACAATGTATATGACATGAGTAAACAAGTGAATCATAAAGCAAAGACTTTTCATGAATACACTTCAAGACAAGCATCAATAAGTCTTGCATAAGAGTTAACTCATAAAGCAATAATTCAAAGTAAAGGCATTGAAGCAACACAAAGGAAGATTAAGTTTCAGCGGTTGCTTTCAACTTGTAACATGTATATCTCATGGATATTGTCAACATAGAGTAATATAATAAGTGCAATAAGCAAGTATGTAGGAATCAATGCACAGTTCACACAAGTGTTTGCTTCTTGAGGTGGAGAGAAATAGGTGAACTGACTCAACATTGAAAGTAAAAGAATGGTCCTCCATAGAGGAAAAGCATCGATTGCTATATTTGTGCTAGAGCTTTGATTTTGAAAACATGAAACAATTTTGTCAACCGTAGTAATAAAGCATATGCATCATGTAAATTATATCCTATAAGTTGCAAGCCTCATGCATAGTGTACTAATAGTGCCCGCACCTTGTCCTAATTAGCTTGGACTACCGGATCATCACAATGCACATGTTTTTACCAAGTGTCACAAAGGGGTACCTCTATGCCGCTTTGTACAAAGGTCTAAGGAGAAAGCTCGCATTGGATTTCTCGCTATTGATTATTCTTCAACTTAGACATCCATACCGGGACAACATAGACAACAGATAATGGACTCCTCTTTTATGCATAAGCATGTAACAACAATTAATAATTTTCTCATTTGAGATTGAGGATATATGTCCAAAACTGAAACTTCCACCATGGATCATGGCTTTAGTTAGCGGCCCAATGTTCTTCTCTAACATTATGCATGCTTAACCATAAGGTGGCAGATCTCTCTTACTTCAGACAAGACGGACATGCATAGCAACTCACATGAAATTCAACAATGAATAGTTGATGGCGTCCCAGTGAACATGGTTATCGCACAACAAGCAACTTAATAAGAGATAAAGTGCATAATTACATATTCAATACCACAATAGTTTTTAAGCTATTTGTCCCATGAGCTATATATTGCAAAGGTGAATGATGGAATTTTAAAGGTAGCACTCAAGCAATTTACTTTGGAATGGCGGAAAATACCATGTAGTAGGTAGGTATGGTGGACACAAATGGCATAGTGGTTGGCTCAAGTATTTTGGATGCATGAGAAGTATTCCCTCTCGATACAAGGTTTAGGCTAGCAAGGCTTATTTGAAACAAACACAAGGATGAACCGGTGCAGCAAAACTCACATAAAAGACATATTGAAAACATTATAAGACTCTACACCGTCTTCCTTGTTGTTCAAACTCAATACTAGAAATTATCTAGACCTTAGAGAAACCAAATATGCAAACCAAATTTTAGCATGCTCTATGTATTTCTTCATTAATGGGTGCAAAGCATATGATGCAAGAGCTTAATCATGAGCACAACAATTGCCAAGTATCACATTACCCAAGACATTTATAGCAATTACTACATGTATCATTTTCCAATTCCAACCATATAACAATTTAACGAAGGAGAAACTTCGCCATGAATACTATGAGTAGAAACCAAGGACATACTTGTCCATATGCTACAGCGGAGCGTGTCTCTCTCCCATAAAGTGAATGCTAGGATCCATTTTATTCAAACAAAACAAAAAACAAAAACAAACCGACGCTCCAAGAAAAAAGCACATAAGATGTGATGGAATAAAAATATAGTTTCAGGGGAGGAACCTGATAATATTGTCGATGAAGAAGGGGATGCCTTGGGCATCCCCAAGCTTAGACGCTTGAGTCTTCTTAATATATGCAGGGGTGAACCACCGGGGCATCCCCAAGCTTAGAGCTTTCACTCTCCTTGATCATGTTGCATCATACTCCTCTCTTGATCCTTGAAAACTTCCTCCACACCAAACTCGAAACAACTCATTAGAGGGTTAGTGCACAATAAAAATTAACATATTCAGAGGTGACACAATCATTCTTAACACTTCTGGACATTGCATAATGCTACTGGACATTAGTGGATCAAAGAAATTCATCCAACATAGCAAAAGAGGCAATGCGAAATAAAAGGCAGAATCTGTTAAAACAGAACAGTTCGTATTGACGAATTTTAAAATGGCACCAGACTTGCTCAAATGAAAATGCTCAAATTGAATGAAAGTTGCGTACATATCTGAGGATCATGCACGTAAATTGGCTTAATTTTCTGAGCTACCTACAGGGAGGTGGACCCAGATTCGTGACAGCAAAGAAATCTGGAACTGCGCAGTAATCCAAATCTAGTACTTACTTTTCTATCAACGGCTTAACTTGGCACAACAAAACACAAAACTAAGATAAGGAGAGGTTGCTACAGTAGTAAAAAACTTCCAAGACACAAAATAAAAACAAAGTACTGTAGGTAAAAACATGGGTTGTCTCCCATAAGCGCTTTTCTTTAACGCCTTTCAGCTAGGCGCAGAAAGTGTGTATCAAGTATTATCAAGAGACGAAGTGTCAACATCATAATTTGTTCTCATAATAGAATCAAAAGGTACCTTCATTCTCTTTCTAGGGAAGTGTTCCATACCTTTCTTGAGAGGAAATTGATATTTTATATTACCTTCCTTCATATCAATGATAGCACCAACAGTTCGAAGAAAAGGTCTTCCCAATATAATGGGACAAGATGCATTGCATTCAATATCCCAGACAACAAAATCAACAGGGACAAGGTTATTGTTAACGGTAATGCGAACATTATCAACTTTCCCCAAAGGTTTCTTTGTAGAATGATCAGCAAGATTAACATCCAAATAACAATTTTTCAGCGGTGGCAAGTCAAGCATATTATAAATTTTCTTAGGCATAACAGAAATACTTGCACCAAGATCACATAAAGCATTACAATCAAAATCTTTAACCTTCATCTTAATGATGGGCTCCCAACCATCCTCTAGCTTTTTAGGAATAGAGGCTTCACGCTCTAGTTTCTCTTCTCTAGCTTTTATGAGAGCATTTGTAATATGATGCGTGAAAGCCAAATTTATAGCACTAGCATTAGGACTTTTAGCAAGTTTTTGCAAGAACTTTATAACTTCAGAGATGTGGCAATCATCAAAATTCAAACCATTATAATCTAAAGCAATGGGATCATCATCCCCAATGTTGGAAAAAATTTTAGCAGCTTTATCACAGGCAGTTTCAGCAGTTTTAGCAGTTTCAGGCAGTTTCTCGCGCTTTGCATTAGAAGTGGAAACATTGCTAACACCAATTATTTTATTAGTATTAATAGGAGGTGCAGCAACATGTGTAGCATTAGCATTACTAGTGGTGGTAATAGTCCAAACTTTAGCTACATTCTTCTATTTAGCTAGTTTTTCATTTTCTTCTCTATCCCACCTAGCACGCAGTTCAGCCATTAATCTTATATTCTCATTAATTCTAACTTGAATGGCATTTGCTGTAGTAACAATTTTATTATGATGATTCTCATTAGGCAAAACTTTTGATTTCAAAAGATCAACATCAGCAGCAAGACTATCGACTTTAGAAGCAAGTATATCAATTTTCCCAAGCTTTTCTTCAACAGATTTGTTAAAGGCAGTTTGTGTACTAATAAATTCTTTAAGCATGGCTTCAAGTCCAGGGGGTGAACTCCTATTATTGTTGTAAGAATTCCCATAAGAATTACCATAGCCGTTGCCATTATTATAAGGATATGGCCTATAGTTGTTACTAGAATTGTTCCGGTAAGCATTGTTGTTAAAATTATTATTTTTAATGAAGTTTACATCAACATGTTCTTCTTGTGCAACCAATGAAGCTAATGGAACATTATTAGGATCAATATTAGTCCTATCATTCACAAGCATAGACATAATAGCATCAATCTTATCACTCAAGGAAGAGGTTTCTTCGACAAAATTTACCTTCTTACCTTGTGGAGCTCTTTCCGTGTGCCATTCAGAGTAGTTGATCATCATATTATCAAGAAGCTTTGTTGCTTCACCAAGAGTGATGGACATAAAGGTACCTCCAGTAGCTGAATCCAATAAATTCCGTGAAGAAAAATTTAGTCCTGCATAGAAGGTTTGGATGATCATCCAAGTAGTCAGTCCATGGGTTGGGCAATTTTTAACCAGAGATTTCATTCTTTCCCAAGCTTGAGCAACATGTTCAGTATCTAATTGTTTAAAATTCATTATGCTACTCCTCAAAGATATAATTTTAGCAGGGGGATAATATCTACCAATAAAAGCATCCTTGCATTTAGTCCATGAATCAATACTATTCTTAGGCAGAGATAGCAACCAATCTTTAGCTCTTCCTCTTAATGAGAAAGGGAACAATTTTAGTTTAATAATATCACCATCTACATCTTTATATTTTTGCATTTCACATAGTTCAACAAAATTATTAAGATGGGCAGCAGCATCATCAGAACTAACACCAGAAAATTGCTCTCGCATAACAAGATTCAGTAAAGCAGGTTTAATTTCAAAGAATTCTGCTGTAGTAGCAGGTGGAGCAATAGGTGTGCATAAGAAATCATTATTATTTGTGGTTGTGAAGTCACACAACTTAGTATTTTCAGCGTTGGCCATTTTAGCAACAGTAAATAAAGCAAACTAGATAAAGTAATGCAAGTAAACTAATTTTTTTGTGTTTTTGATATAGCAAACAAGATAGCAAGTAAAGTAAAACTAGCAACTAATTTTTTTGTATTTTGATTTAGTGCAGCAAACAAAGTAGTAAATAAAACTAAGCAAGACAAAAACAAAGTAAAGAGATTGAGAAGTGGAGACTCCCCTTGCAGCGTGTCTTGATCTCCCCGGCAACGGCGCCAGAAATTTAGCTTGATGACGCGTAAAGCACACGCTCGTTGGGAACCCCAAGTGGAAGGTGTGATGCGTACAGCAGCAAGTTTCCCTCAGTAAGAAACCAAGGTTTATCGAACCAGTAGGAGTCAAGAAGCACGTTGAAGGTTGATGGCGGCGGGATGTAGTGCGGCGCAACACCAGGGATTCCGGCGCCAACGTGGAACCTGCACAACACAACCAAAGTACTTTGCCCCAACGAAACAGTGAGGTTGTCAATCTCACCGGCTTGCTGTAACAAAGGATTAACCGTATTGTGTGGAAGATGATTGTTTGCAGAAAACAATAGAACAAGTATTGCAGTAGATTGTATTACAGTAAAGAGAATTGGACCGGGGTCCACAGTTCACTAGAGGTGTCTCTCCCATAAGATAAACAGCATGTTGGGTGAACAAATTACAATTGGGAAATTGACAAATAAAGAGAGCATGACCATGCACATACATATCATGATGAGTATAGTGAGATTTAATTGGGCATTACGACAAAGTACATAGACCGCCATCCAACTGCATCTATGCCTAAAAAGTCCACCTTCAGGTTATCATCCGAACCCCCTCCAGTATTAAGTTGCAAAGCAACAGACAATTGCATTAAGTATGGTGCGTAATGTAATCAACAACTACATCCTTAGACATAGCATCAATGTTTTATCCCTAGTGGCAACAGCACAACACAACCTTAGAACTTTCTGTCACTGTCCCAGGTGTCAATGCAGGCATGAACCCACTATCGAGCATAAGTACTCCCTCTTGGAGTTACAAGCATCTACTTGGCCAGAGCATCTACTAGTAACGGAGAGCATGCAAGATCATAAACAACACGTAGATATAACTTTGATAATCAACATAACAAGTATTCTCTATTCATCGGATCCCAACAAACGCAACATATAGAATTACAGATAGATGATCTTGATCATGTTAGGCAGCTCACAAGATCCGACAATGATAGCACAATGGGGAGAAGACAACCATCTAGCTACTGCTATGGACCCATAGTCCAGGGGTAGACTACTCACACATCACACCGGAGGCGACCATGGCGGCGTAGAGTCCTCCGGGAGATGATTCCCCTCTCCGGCAGGGTGCCGGAGGCGATCTCCTGGATCCCCCGAGATGGGATCGGCGTTGGCGGCGTCTCTGGAAGGTTTTCTGTATCGTGGCTCTCGGTACTGGGGGTTTCGTCACGGAGGCTTTAAGTAGGCGGAAGGGCAAGTCAAGAGGCGGCACGGGGGGCCCAAACCACAGGCCGGCGCGGCCAGGGGTGGGGCCACGCTGCCCTAGGGTTTGGCCACCCCGTGGCCCCTCTTCGTTTCGTCTTCGGACTTCTGGAAGCTTCGTGGAAAAATAGGCCCCTGGGCTTTGATTTCGTCCAATTCCGAGAATATTTCCTTACTAGGATTTCTGAAACCAAAAACAGCAGAAAACAAAGAATCGGCACTTCAGCATCTTGTTAATAGGTTAGTTCCAGAAAATGCACGAATATGACATAAAGTGTGCATAAAACATGTAGATAACATCAATAATGTGGCATGGAACATAAGAAATTATCGATACGTCGGAGACGTATCACGCAACAAGCATAGAAATGCATCACAAGCGCAACTTCAAGATTCTCAACATAAAGAGGGGAAACTTAATATTATTAAGATGCTTATAACCATGTTTCCCTCTCTCATAATAGATTTCAGTAGCATCATGAACAAACTCAACAATATAACTATCACATGAAACATTCTTATCATGAGCTACATGCATAAAATTATTATTACTCTCCACATAAGCATAATCATTACTATTAATTGTAGTGGGAGCAAATTCAATAAAATAGCTATCATTATTATTCTCATCACCATAATCATCATATATAGGAGGCATATTGTAATCGTAATTAATTTTCTCCTCAATAGTAGGTGGACTGAAGATATGATAGTCATCATTGTAATCATCATATATAGGAGGTAAAGTATCACCAAAGTAAATTTTCTCGTCCATGCTTGGGGGACTAAAAATATCATGCTCATCAAAACCAGCTTCCCCAAGCTTAGAACTTTTTATATCATTATGGAAAGAAACATGAATAGAGCTAATACTATGGCAGTTATTAATATCATCCTTTTCAGAATTAGTGTCCCAGAGATCTTCAATATCAAAGGTAGTGTGCTCTTCCAAATCATGATCACTAATATAGGTAAAGGGCATAGGAAGATCATTGTACTCAGATTCATTATCATAATAATCATTAGGAGCAACATACTTACGGTTACCTATCGTTATCTCATACACGCGGGGATATGCCGTTACCTCTTTCTTTTTATCCCCCCCTCTTCTTCTTCTTCTTCGTTCCCTTCTTATTGTTCCCTTCTTTAGGAGGAGGAGGCTTGAAAGGAGGCTTCTCCACATAACCTGATTTATTTCCAGAAACAATAGAAGAAACTTGGGAGGGTTCCTCCTTTTCATTAATAAGTTCAAAACACATAGCGGTCCTATCATATTTTGGCAAAGTGTCATCTTCTAAAATATTTTGTATGTAAGTATTTGTATGGCATTATTAATGCAATAAGAAAGACACCCATGCAGGACACTATTAATATCAAGATCACTCATATGTAACAAAGAAGTTTTTCTTGATAACTCTTCACACCCCAAAAATAAAGTAAGTTCATCATGCTGATTAGAAAGGATTTCATCATCACAATACAAATTTGCAGTACTCATGGGGTTCGAATTATCATTGGAGGAGCATTGAAAATTAAAATGACCCACTCTATGGCAAAGTTCACAAATAAAAGGATAGATGGCACAAACTTTTTCACCAAGATCATCTAGAGCCCTAAACCACTTTCTAGTTTTTTCATTCCTATGATGGATACAATATTCATCTTCGATTTGATTAATTCCACAAGGTCTATGCATTCTACAAAAATTAACATGCTTATAAGAAATAGTATTTTCAGAAGTTTGGGCATGTTTATTGCGACCATTAACAACGATTTCATTTTCCATGCAAGTGTCTTTGAAAGGTTCATGATACATGTACCAATTTTCTTTAGGAACATTAATATGAGAAGAAAAGGCTCTATAGCAATCGACCATAATTTGAGGGTCAAGACCATATTTAGCATTAAGCTCTTGAAAATCAGCGGTTTTAGCGAAAGACTTAATGCATTCATATTCATAGTTTATACCTGATTCTTTACCTTTGTCGTTCACCCAATCTTCAGTATTCTCCTGAATTCTTTCAAGAAGATCCCATCTAGCTTCAACCTCCTTGCTTGTGAAAGATCCCTCCAAACAGGCATCTAGATAGTCCTTGTGGTGTCGTGAAAGCCTTGCATAAAAATTATTAATAATAACATTACGGGGGAGCTCATGAATGGGACATTTGAGCATTAGTGACTTCAATCTCCCCCATGCTTGGGAAATACTCTCTCCATCACGAGGATAAAAGTTATAAATGTAATTCCTATCAATATGCACTTCATGAGGAGGATAAAATTTAGAATAAAAGAGAGGTACAATTTCCTCCCAACCAAGAGATCGACCATTCTTCCGCATCTTATACCATTCCGCAGCTCTGCCCTTCAGAGATATAGAGAATAGCTTCCTCTTAACTTGGTCTTTTGAAATACCTGCACTCTCGAACAACTCGCATAATTCATGTATAAAGAATAAATGATCACTAGGATGGACAGTCCCATCTCCAAAATAGCAATTGTTCATAGCAAGTTCAACAATTTTCATAGGTATCTTGAAAGGAATACTTTCAGTAGGTGGATTTAAAATATAACAAGCATCATTAAAGTTATCGCATATGGGAGATAAAGTATTATCAGAGCAAATTTTCTCCCCTAAAGATGGGAAGCTAAAAAGTGTTGGAGATATGCCCAAGAGGCCATAATAAAAGTGGTTATTATATATCTTTATGTTTATGATAAATGTTTATATACCATGCTATAATTGTATTAACCGAAACATTGATACATGTGTGATATGTAAACAACAAAGAGTCCCTAGTATGCTGATACGTCCATTTTGCATCACTATTTTATATCATAATTTGCTGTTATTCATTGATATATTTCATATTTGGAGATGATACTTATGTTATTTCATTTATTTTGCATGTTTCATGATTGTTGGAGGATCGCGCACCGGAGTCAGGATTCTGCTGGAAAAAGCGCCGTCAAAATGCAATACTTCGGAAGATCAACAATTGACGGAAATTATATGAAAATTCCTATTTTTCCAGAAGCGAAGGGAGCCAGAAGGGGGAGCCGAGGAGGGCCGCCGTGGGCCCACCTCACAGGCCGGCGTGGGCCAAGGCCTGGCCCCGCCGCCTTGTGGGGAGGGAGCCCACAGCCCCCTCTGGCCTCCTCTCCTTCGCGTACATCTTCGTCCCGAAAACCTAAGCTCCAGGGGGATAGTCGCGAAGAGTCACAGCCGCCTCTGTGGGGCGGAGAACACCAGAGAGAAAAGAGCTCTCCGGCAGGCTGAGATCCACCGGGGAAATTCCCTCCCGGAGGGGGAAATCGACGCCATCGTCACTGTCATCGAGCTGGACATCATCTCCATCACCATCATCATCATCTACATCATCATCACCGCTGTCTCCACCACTGCACATCGTCACCGCTGTAACAATTCGGGTTGGATCTTGATTGTTTGATAGGGGAAACTCTCCCGGTGTTGATTTCTACTTGTTATTGATGCTATTGAGTGAAACCATTGAACCAAGGTTTATGTTCAGATTGTTATTCATCATCATATCACCTCTGATCATGTTCCATATGATGTCTCGTGAGTAGTTCGTTTAGTTGTTGAGGACATGGGTGAAGTCTAAATGTTAGTAGTGAATTATGGTTGAGTAATATTCAATGTTATGATATTTAAGTTGTGGTGTTATTCTTCTAGTGGTGTCATGTGAACGTCGACTACATGACACTTCACCTTTATGGGCCTAGGGGAGTGCATCTTGTACTCGCTTGCCAATTGCGGGGTTGCCGAAGTGACAGAAACTTGAACCCCCGTTGGTATATCGATGCAGGAGGGATAGCAGGATCTCAGAGTTTAAGGCTGTCGTTAGATTTATCTTAATTACTTTCTTGTAGTTGCAGATGCTTGCAAGGGGTATAATCACAAGTATGTATTAGTCCTAGGAAGGGCGGTACATTAGCATAGGTTCACCCACACAACACTTATCAAAACAATGAAGATTAATTAGCCATATGTAGCGAAAGCACTAGACTAAAATCCCGTGTGTCCTCAAGAACGTTTGGTCATTATAAGTAAACAAACCGACTTGTCCTTTGAGCTAAAAAGGATTGGGCCACTCGCTGCAATTATTACTCTCGCACTTGACTTACTCGTACTTTATTCATCTGCTACATCAAAACCCCCTGAATACTTTTCTGTGAGCATTTACAGTGAATCCTTCATCGAAACTTCTTGTCAACACCTTCTGCTCCTCGTTGGGATCGACATTCTTACTTATCGAAAATACTACGATACACCCCCTATACTTGTGGGTCATCAAGACTATTTTCTGGCACCGTTGCCGGGGAGTGAAGCGCTATTGGTAAGTGGAATTGGTAAGGGAAACTTTTACTGGTTGTGCTGATTTTATTTCTGCCTGCTGCTATAATTCATTATGGATAGATCTTCTCTTGAATTTTTATTTGGAAAATCTACTACTATTGCAAAGGTAGTGGATGAGGCGCCAGGTGAGGAAGAAATACCATACAAAATACCTATGAAAATTATTGAACGTGTTGTGGATAACCGTTATACAGGGGATGGAACTGTCCATCCTGGAGATCGTTTACTGTTCTTACATGAATTATGCGGTTTATTCAAGTGTGCAGGTATTTCTATGGATGAAGTAACAAAGAAACTATTCTCTATATCGCTGTCTGGTAAAGCGGCGCATTGGTATAAATTACTGGATAATGGGGATTCTCTTGAATTGAATGATATTGTGCCCCAGTTTTATTCTAAGTTCTATCCTCCAAGTGAAATTCACAAAGATCGGAACCGCATATATAACTTTTGGCCTCATGATGGAGAGAGTATTGCCCAAGCGTGGGGGAGTTTGAAGTCCTTAATGCTCAAATGCCCCATTCATGAGCTTCCTGGTAATATTATTATTGATAATTTCTATGCAAGACTTTCTTTTCAAGACAAGACCTTGCTGGATACTTCTTGTTCTGGATCATTCACACGCAACAAAGAAGAGTTTAAAAGGGACCTTTTTAATCGGATCCAGGAAAATACTGAAGGATGGGAGAACGACAAGGATGGAGAATCAGGTATAAATTATGATTATAAATGCATTGAAGCTTTTATGGATACTGATAAATTTCGTAATATGAGTGCTACTTATGGTCTTGATTCTCAAGTTGCTGCAAATCTTTATAAAGCTTTTGCCTCTCATTATGAATTGCCTAAGAAGAATTTTGATAAGTATCATGAACCGTATAAAGATAAAATTGATTCATCTATAAATAAATGTGTTGTAGTTGAAACTATTGATCATGTTATTCCTGAAGCTTGTAGTGAAAAAACTCCTTTCCCTGCTAAAATGAAGGAGTACTCTGTTATAAATAGTGTGGTTCATAAAAGTGAAAAGAAACCTATAGAACCTGAAGAACAAATAAAGGTTGAACCTGCTGTTGCAATAGTTAAAGATCTTGTGACTGAAAATGTGGAAGATGGTCATATTATTTTCTATGAAGATGCTTCTAATATTGTTTCACATCCTAATAAGTCTAGGAAAGCTAGTGTTCCTATGCTATCTGTTAGAACTGGAGATCATTGTTATTACGGTTTATGTGATATTGGTGCAAGTATTAGTGCTATTCCTTATGAGCTTTACACGGAGATTATGCACGAAATTGGTTCTTGTGAACTTGAAGATATTGATGTGGTTATTCGGCTGGCTAATAGAGAAACTATCTCTCCAATTGGTATTTTTCGAGATGTGGAAGTTCTATGTGGTAAGATTAAATATCCTGCTGACTTTTTGGTACTTGGTTCTGCTGCTAGTAAGTATTGTCCTATCATTTTTGGTAGACCTTTTCTAAATACTTGTGGAGCTGTTATAGATTGCAAGAAAGAGAAAATTTTGACTAAATTTGCTGGTGAATCTTACGAGTTTAATTTCTCTAAATTTGCCAAAACTCCTTATAAAGCTTATTCGCCTAATAATGATTTTAGAGTTGAACAGTGTGCATCTATTGCTCTTGCTCCTAATAATCCTTTGCAACAACATTTGGAGAATAGTGAGAGTGAAACTTTTAGGGAAGAAAGAAATGAGCTTGATGAAATTTTCCTTCGTCAACCTATTCTTAAGCATGATTTACCGGTAGAAGATCTGGGTACAACACCACCACCAAAGGAAGATCCTGTCTTTGATTTAAAACCATTGCCTGATAATCTTAAATATGCTCATATTGATGATAAGAAAATATATCTTGTTATTATTAGTTCTAAGCTTTCAGAGTCTGAAGAAGAAAGGTTATTGGAAATACTGAAGAAGCACCGAGGAGCTATTGGCTATACTCTTGATGACTTGAAGGGGATTTCTCCCTCTATTTGCCAACATGCCATTAATATGGAAGATGATGCGAAGCCTGTTGTTGAACATCAGCGTCGTCTAATTCCTAAGATGAAGGATGTGGTAAGAAATGAGGTATTAAGACTTCTTGAAGCTGGTATTATATATCCTATTGCTGATAGTAGATGGGTTAGTCATGTGCATTGTGTTCCTAAGAAAGGAGGAATGACTGTTGTGCCTAATGATAATGATGAGCTCATACCACAAAGAGTAGTTGTAGGGTATAGAATGTTCATTGATTATCGAAAAGTTAATAAGGTTACTAAGAAAGATCATTACCCTTTGCCTTTTATTGATCAAATGTTAGAAAGGTTATCCAAAAATACTCATTTTTGCTTTCTTGATGGTTATTCTGGGTTTTCACAAATTGTTGTTAAAACTAAGGATCAAGAGAAAACCACTTTCACTTGTCCCTATGGAACTTATGCTTATAGACGTATGCCTTTTGGTTTATGTAATGCTCCTGCTACTTTTCAAAGATGCATGTCTGCTATTTTTCATGGCTTTTGCGAGAGTATTGTAGAAGTATTCATGGACGATTTTTCCGTCTATGGGAATTCTTTTGATAATTGCTTGCGGAACCTTGATAAAGTTTTGCAGAGATGTGAAGAAACTAACCTTGTTCTTAATTGGGAGAAATGCCACTTTATGGTTAATGAAGGAATTGTATTGGGACATAAAATTTCCGAGAGAGGTATTGAAGTTGATAGATCTAAAGTTGAAGCAATTGAGAAGATGCCCTACCCTAGGGATGTTAAAGGTATTCGTAGTGTTCTTGGTCATGCTGGATTTTATAGGAGATTTATTAAAGACTTTTCCAAGATTTCAAAGCCTCTTACTAATCTTCTTCAAAAAGATGTACCTTTTGTTTTTGATGATGATTGTAAGGAAGCTTTTGAAACTCTAAAGAAAGCCTTAACAACTGCTCCTATAGTTGAACCTCCTGATTGGAACTTACCTTTTGAAATTATGTGTGATGCTAGTGATTTTGCTGTAGGCGCTGTTCTTGGACATCGAGTAAATAAAAAATTGAATGTTATTCATTATGCTAGTAAAACTCTTGATGCTGCTCAAAGAAATTATGCTACAACTGAAAAAGAATTGTTAGCCGTAGTATTTGCTTGTGATAAGTTTAGATCCTATATTGTTGATTCAAAGGTTACAATTCATACGGATCATGCTGCAATTAGATACCTTATGCAAATGCTAAGCCAAGGCTTATTAGATGGGTGCTTCTGTTGCAAGAATTTGATTTGCATATTGTAGATAGGAAAGGTGCTGATAATCCTGTTGGTGATAACTTGTCTAGATTGGAAAATATTGCTTATGATCCTGTTCCTGTTAATGATAGTTTTCCAAATGAACAATTGGCTGTAATAAAGGTGAGCTCGCGAGATAGCCCTTGGTATGCTGATTATGCTAACTTTATTGTTTCCAAGTACTTGCCTCCAACCTTTTCAGCTCAGCAAAGGAGGAAATTCTTTTATGACTTGAGGCATTATTTTTGCGATGACCCACACTTATATAAAGAAGGAGTTGATGGTATTCTGCGAAGATGTGTTCCCGAATATGAACAACAAGAGATATTGAGTAAATGTCATGGTAGTGCTTATGGAGGACATCATGCCGGAGATAGAACTGCGCAAAAGGTTCTACAATCAGGTTTTTATTGGCCAACTCTCTTCAAAGATGCAACGAAGTTTATCTTATCTTGTGATGAATGTCAAAGGGTTGGTAATATCTCTAGACGCAATGAAATGCCTATGAATTATACTCTTGTTATTGAACCATTCGATTGTTGGGGATTTGACTTCATGGGACCTTTTCCCTCTTCAGAAGGTAACACTCATATACTTGTTGCTGTTGATTATGTTACTAAATGGGTGGAAGCCATACCTACAAAAAGTGTTGATGGTGAGACCTCTTTAAGAATGCTTTTAGATATTATTTTTCCTAGATTTGGAGTTCCTAGATATATTATGACTGATGGAGGTTCTCATTTTATTCATGGTGGTTTTAGAAAAACTCTTGCTAAATATGGTATTAATCATAGAATTGCTTCCGCTTATCATCCTCAAACTAGTGGGCAAGTAGAACTATCAAATAGAGAGATTAAATCTATCTTGGAAAAGACTGTTAATAAAACTAGGAAGAACTGGGCTAGTAAACTGAAGGAAGCACTATGGGCTTATAGAACTGCTTATAAAAATCCTATGGGTATGTCACCTTATAAAATGGTTTATGGAAAAGCTTGTCATTTACCTTTAGAACTAGAGCACAAAGCTTATTGGGCTGTAAGAGAACTAAATAAAGATCCTAAACTTGCCGGTAAGAAGAGGTTGCTACAATTGAGTTCTCTAGATGAATGGAGAAGTGAAGCTTATGAAAATGCTAAACTCTTTAAAGAGAAAGTTAAGAAATGGCATGACAGAAGGATTATCAAAAGAGAATTTAATATTGGGGATAAAGTCCTATTGTATCGGTCTCGTCTCAGATTCTTTGCAGGGAAATTACTCTCGAAATGGGAAGGACCATATGTCGTTGAGGAGGTGTATCGTTCAGGAGCAATTAAAATTAGCTCTCTCCAAGGCAATGCCACACAAGTGGTGAATGGACAAAGACTCAAGCATTATATCTCAGGTGATTCTTATAATGAAGATGTTGATGTTATTCGAGTGGAAACACCGGAGGCTTTCATCAAAGGTCAAATTGACAAATCCGAGAACTCGACTTTGAATAGGTAACAGTACTGGTAATAAGAAGTTCGCGATTTACTTTCCGAACAATGTTTTTGCTGTTTTTGGAAAATATGAAAAATTACGAGATCAAAACGGAGTGGAGGAGACGCACGAGGGCGTGCCCCCATAGGCCGGCGCGGGCCCCAGCCTGGCCGCGCCGCCCTATGAGGTGGCCACCTTGTCGCCCCTCTCCGACTCTGGTTCGATCTGGTACTTTCCTTTTGTCGTAAAAATTCAAGCTATATAATCCCCCGGACCCCTGGAGGTCCGTATAACATTTTCTCGACGTGTTTTGTTTCGAGCTGTTTCTGCCAGGATTTGTCTTTGATCTAGAAGCACCATGGCCTCCAACAACAAGGGCAAGGGGCTTCCGGAGGAAGAAGTGAAGAGGGTGTCGTCAAAACAGGAGCAACAAGCCGTTGGGAGTAAGCAAATTTTGGTGGGATCTGTTGACACTCGACGTTCTTTCTCTCATAACTTGCAGGGACCCTTACCACCTGCTCTTAGCCTCGACTCTTTCCCTGTGTTGGAAGAAGCTCTACGGGCTACCGATGAGTTTTGTGATCAATACCGTGCTCTAAGAAGAGAAGTGGAGATACTTCAGGAGGAGAATTACTGACTTCGTAGAATGCTGGAATATTACTCGATTCCCATCACAAGGCTGCCACCGCCACTTTCTGATAACAATGAATCTCTTCGAGTCTTAGTGCAAAACTGCCAAACTGGGAAGCTGAAGCTGAAGGAGATCTGTAAGAATCGCGGGAAGAATTCATCACCACCATCGCCGAAGGAGTAATTCATCATCGGTACTGGCATCCCCTTGGTTTATTCCAAGCTTGGGGGAGTGCCGCGGTATCACATAATCACTATCTTTTATTTTTTACTATCAAGTAGTGTCATATCATGAGTAGGGAAGTTATCATATAAGATGGGTTGCAGTGTGGAAGTATCTCTCCTTTAGTTGGTTGTCTATGTATCCCTTGGTGTGAGTTATCGTTATGAAATATTAATGAGAAGTCTTATCATTTACATATTGCACACCTTATTTTAGTTTGCAATCTCTATTATATGATTGATCTTGTTACTAGTATTGGTATCACTTTGGGAGCATTGAGTAATCTATTTGGTTTTGGCAAACTTAGAATTGGTCAAATAGCAACAACACTTTGAGGTTTAAGTAGAAAAGGGAAATACATGTAGTTGTTTCATTGTCTTCCTTTCTTGTTAGCTCATAGCTTATTATTCTGAAGTTAAAATTGTTTGTGCTTACAAGGAAGATGCATGATTGTTTCTATCACATGTATATTTGTTTGTTTCCCTCAACTCTCGTGCTTGCTAATTAACCTTGCTAGCCAAATACCTGTACTGAGAGGGAATGCTTCTCGTGCATCCAAACCTTAACCCGAACCTATGCCATTTGTGTCCACCATAACTACCTACTACATGGTATTTCCTGCCATTCCAAGTAAATACTTCGTGTGCTACCTTTAAACAATTCAAAATTTATTATCCCTTATTTGTGTCAATGTTTTATAGCTCATGAGGAAGTATGTGGTGTTTTATCTTTCAATCTTGTTGGGCAACTTTCACCAATGGACTAGTGGCTTCATCCACTTATCCAATAATTTTGCAAAAAGAGCTGGCAATGGGGTTCCCAGCCCCGATTAATTAACCTTCATAATTTTACAAATAGACACTCCTCCATGGTATGTGATTGTTGGAAGGCACCCGAGGATTCGGTTAGCCATGGCTTGAGAAAGCAAAGGAGGGGAGGAGTGTCATCCAAATAAAACTAAAATAAAAGGCACTCCTTCATGGTATGAGATTGTTGGCAGGCACCCGAGGATTCGGTTAGCCGTGGTTTGTGAAAGCAAAGGTTGGAAGGAGTGCCAACCTAAAATAAAACTTTATGGGAGCCGCTCTTCGAGAGTTTGTCTGGCAAGGGGGTTAGAGTACCCGCTACCAGTCGTTGACAACAACAAACACCTCTCAAAATGTTACTTTTATTCTCTTTATATGATTTCAAAACTAAAAAAGCTCTAGCACATGATTTAATCCTCGCTTCTTCTGCGAAGGGCCTGTCTTTTACTTTATGTTGAGTCAGTAAACCTACTTCCCTCCATCTCAAGCAAGCATTTGAGTTGTTGTGATCAAACCATTATATTGTGATTTACTCCATCATGTCTTTTACTCTTCCTTGTTTAGTACAAGTTTTATCTGAATGAATATAGCTTTGAAAGTTATCAATGATTATGAGGAGATTATTATGATTGAGTATGCAAGTTATGCCATATAAACTTTAACATAAGAGCGCTGCTCGATAGATAAGTATAACCTATTAATTGTTCTCTGACCAAGAACGAAGTTTGCCATCACCAATTATGATTTCTTATGCACCTTTATTTGTGATTACCTTCTACTTGTTTCAAGTTGAATTATATGTGGAAGTTGTTTACTAGAATGTCTTGTGTGAATGAATATGATGCTTCTTGTCCGTATTTTATTTATCGACTCTTCACTCCATAAACATGTGGTCCTGTTTACCGAGTTCAGTTTCGCTTGGGGACAAGCGAAGTCTAAGCTTGGGGGGAGTTGATACGTCCATTTTGCATCACTATTTTATATCATAATTTGCTGTTATTCATTGATATATTTCATATTTGGAGATGATACTTATGTTATTTCATCTATTTTGCATGTTTCATGATTGTTGGAGGATCGCGTACCGGAGTCAGGATTCTGCTGGAAAAAGCGCCGCGAATGCAATATTTCGGAAGATCAACAATTGACGGAAATTATATGAAAATTCCTATTTTTCCAGAAGACGAAGGGAGCCAGAAGGGGAGCCGAGGAGGGCCGCCGTGGGCCCACCTCACAGGCTGGCGCGGGCCAAGGCCTGGCCGCACCGCCTTGTGGGGAGGGGGCCCACAGCCCCCTCTGGCCTCCTCTCCTTCGCGTACATCTTCGTCCCGAAAACCTAAGCTCCAGGGGGGTAGTCGCGAAGAGTCACAGCCGCCTCTGCGGGGCGGAGAACACCAGAGAGAAAAGAGCTCTCCGGCAGGCTGAGATCTGCCTGGGAAATTCCCTCCCGGAGGGGGAAATCGACGCCATCGTCACCGTTATCGAGCTGGACATCATCTCCATCACCATCATCATCATCTACATCATCATCACCGCCATCTCCACCGCTGCACATCATCACCGCTGTAACAATTTGGGTTGGATCTTGATTGTTTGATAGGGGAAACTCTCCCGGTGTTGATTTCTACTTGTTATTGATGCTATTGAGTGAAACCATTGAACCAAGGTTTATGTTCAGATTGTTATTCATCATCATATCACCTCTGATCATGTTCCATATGATGTCTCGTGAGTAGTTCGTTTAGTTCTTGAGGACATGGGTGAAGTCTAAATGTTAGTAGTGAATTATGGTTGAGTAATATTCAATGTTATGATATTTAAGTTGTGGTGTTATTCTTCTACTGGTGTCATGTGAACGTCGACTACATGACACTTCACCTTTATGGGCCTAGGGGAGTGCATCTTGTACTCGTTTGCCAATTGCGGGGTTGCCGGAGGACAGAAACCTCGAACCCCCGTTGGTATATCGATGCAGGAGGGATAGCAGGATCTCAGAGTTTAAGGCTGTGGTTAGATTTATCTTAATTACTTTCTTGTAGTTGCGGATGCTTGCAAGGGGTATAATTACAAGTATGTATTAGTCCTAGGAAGGGCGGTACATTATCATAGGTTCACCCACACAACACTTATCAAAACAATGAAGATTAATTAGCCATATGTAGCGAAAGCACTAGACTAAAATCCCGTGTGTCCTCAAGAACGTTTGGTCATTATAAGTAAACAAACCAGCTTGTCCTTTGTACTAAAAAAGGATTGGGACACTCGCTGCAATTATTACTCTCGCACTTTACTTACTCATACATTATTCATCTGCTACATCAAAACCCCCTGAATACTTGTCTGTGAGCATTTACAGTGAATCCTTCATCGAAACTGCTTGTCAACACCTTCTGCTCCTCGTTGGGATCGACATTCTTACTTATCGAAAATACTACGATACACCCCCTATTCTTGTGGGTCATCATATGCCTCTTAACTAGCTTGTTGATTAATGGATGATTTGTTTCATAATCATGAACATTGGATGTTATTAATAACAAGGTTATATCATTGTATGAATGATGTAATGGACACAACCAATTAAGCGTAGCATAAGATCACGTCATTAAGTTATTTGCTATAAGCTTTCGATACATAGTTACCTAGTCCTTATGACCATGAGATCATGTAAATCACTTATACCGGAAAGGTACTTTGATTACATCAAGCGCCACTGCGTAAATGGGTGGTTATAAAGGTGGGATTAAGTATTCGGAAAGTATGAGTTGAGGCATATGGATCAACAGTGGGATTTGTCCATCCCGATGACGGATAGATATACTCTGGGCCCTCTCGGTGGAATGTCGTCTAATGTCTTGCAAGCATATGAATAAGTTCATAAGAGACCACATACCATGGTACGAGTAAAGAGCACTTGTCAGGAGACGAGGTTGAACAAGGTATAGAGTGATACCGATGATCAAACCTCGGACAAGTAAAATATCGTGTGACAAAGGGAATTGGTATCGTATGTGAATGGTTCATTCGATCACTAAAGTCATCGTTGAATATGTGGGAGCCATTATGGATCTCCAGATCCCGCTACTGGTTATTGGTCGGAGAGAGTTCTCACCCATCTCCACATAGTTCGCGAACCGTAGGGTGACACACTTAAGGTTTGATGTTGTAATGGTAGAACTTGAATATGGAATGGAGTTCTAAGTATTGTTCGAAGTCTCGGATGAGATCCCGGACATCACGAGGAGTTCCGGAATGGTCCGGAGAATAAGATTCATATATAGGAAGTCATTTTATAAGTTTTAAAATGATCCGGTGATTTTTTGGAAGGTTCTAGAAGGTTCTAGAAAAGTCCGGAAAAAATCACTAAGGAAGGAGGAGTCCCGGAGGGACTCCACCTCCCCATGGCCGGCCAACCCTAGAGGGGGGAGTCCAAGGTGGACTCCACCTAGGGGGCCGGCCACCCCCCCTCATGGAAGGGTGGGAATCCCACTTGAGGTGGGAGTCCCACCTTGGGTTGGTTTCCCTACACATGGAAGGTTTTGGGTTGGGGTCTTATTCGAAGACTTGTAGTCCAACACTTGGGGGTTCCACCTATATAATGAGGGATATAGGGGAGGGGGCCGGCCACCACAAAGCCACAAGCTGGCCGCACCCCTTGAGGCCGGCCACCCCCTCTCCCCAAAACCCTAGCCGCCCCACTCCTCCTCCTCTTCCGCAACGCTTAGCGAAGCTCCGCCGGAGTTCTCCATCGCCACCGCCACCACGCCGTCGTGCTGCCGGATTCAAGGAGGAGCTACTACTTCCGCTGCCCGCTGGAACGGGGAGAAGGATGTCGTCTTCATCAACACCGAACGTGTGACCGAGTACGGAGGTGCTGCCCGATCGTGGCACCGTGATCAAGATCTTCTACGCGCTTTTGCAAGCGGCAAGTGATCGTCTACCACAGCAATAAGAGCCTACTCTTATAGGCTTTGGAAATCTTCAAGGGTGAGTCTCGATCATCCCCTCGTTGCTCCCGTATTCTAGATTGCATCTTGGCTTGATTGCGTTCTCGCGGTAGGAAATTTTTTGTTTTCTATGCAACGAATCCCTACAGTGGTATCAGAGCCGTGTCTATTCATAGATGGTTGCACGAGTAGAACACAATGGTTTTGTGGGCGTTGATGCTTTTGTTGTCTTTAGTTTGAGTACTTTGCATCTTTGTGGCATAGTGGGATGAAGCGGCTCAGACTAACTTTACATGACCGCGTTCATGAGACTTGTTCCTCGTTCGACATGCAACTTGTATTGCATAAGAGGCTTTGCGGGTGTCTGTCTCTCGTACTATAGTGAAGATTCAATTTACTCTTCTATTGACAACACTAGTATCACCGTTGTGGTTCATGTCCGTAGGTAGATTAGATCTCTCTCGAAAACCCTAAACCACGTAAAATATGCAAACCAAATTAAAGACGTCTAACTTGTTTTTGCAGGGTTTGGTGATGTGATATGGCCATAATGTGATGATGAATATGTATGAGATGATCATTATTGTATTGTGGCAACCGGCAGGAGCCATATGGTTGTCTTTAAATTTCATGTTGAGTAGTATTTCAAAGTAGTTGTAATGGTTGCTACATGAGGTGAACAACCATGAAGACGGCGCCATAGACCTTGACGCTACGCCGACGATGATGGAGATCATGCCCGTTGATGATGAAGATCATGTCCGTGCTTTGGAGATGAAGATCAAAGGCGCAAAGACAAAAGGGCCATATCATATCACATATGAACTGCATGTGATGTTAATCCTTTTATGCATCTTATTTTGCTTAGATCGCGACGGTAGCATTATAAGATGATCCCTCTCACTAAAATATCAAGATAATAAAGTGTTCATCCTTAGTAGCACCGTTGCCAAGACTTGTCATTTCGAAGCATCTCGTGATGATCGGGTGTGATAGAATCAACAAGTGCATACAACGGGTGCAAGCCAGTTTTGCACATGTGGATACTAAGGTGGCCTTGACGAGCCTAGCATGTACAGACATGGTCTCGGAACACGTGATACCGAAAGGTAGAGCATGAATCATATGATTGATATGATGAACACTTTGAGTGTTCGCCATTGAAATTACATCTTGTCTCATGATGATCGGACTTAGGTGTGATGGTTTTGGTTCGTGTGATCACTAAGACAATTCGAGGGATATTGTTTTGAGTGGGAGTTCACCTAGATTTTTAATTATGTTGAATTAAAATTTGAACTCAATTTGTCATAAACTTAGTCTAAACTATTGCAAATATATATTGTAGATATGGCGTCCCCAATCAATTTTAACCAGTTCCTAGAGAAACAAAAGCTTAAGAGCAACGGTAGCAACTTCACCGACTGGTTCCATCATGTGAGGATCTTCCTCGCTGGCGGAAATCTGCAATATGTGCTTGATGCACCGCTAGGTGACCCTCCTGCAGAAACTGAAACCGATGAAGTAAAGAATATTTATGCTACTCGGAAAGCTCGGTACTCTCAAGTTCAGTGTGCCATCCTGTGCAGTCTGGAAGCCGATCTTCAAAAACGTTTTGAGCACCACGATCCTCATGAGTTGGTCAATAAGCTGAAAGCTATATTTGAAAGTCATGCGGCCGTGGAATGCTATGAAGCATCGAAACACTTCTTCAGCTGCATGATGGAAGAAGGCAGCTCCGTTAGTGAGCACATGCTCGTTATGACCGGGCATGCGAAGAAACTCAGTGGTTTGGGAATAGTGATTCCTAACAGACTGGGGATTAATCGTGTCCTTCAATCACTGCCACCTAGTTACAAGAACTTTGTGATGAACTACAACATGCAGAACATGAACAAAGAGTTACCTGAACTCTTTGGCATGCTAAAAGCTGCTGAGAGATTGAGATCAAGAAAGAGCACCAAGTGTTGATGGTCAACAAGACCACCAGTTTCAAGAAACAGGGCAAGTCTAAGGGAAAATTCAAGAAGGGTGGCAAGAAAGCTGCCACGCCTCCTATGAAACCTAAGAACGGCCCTAAGCCTGATGCTGAGTGCTATTACTGCAAGGAGAAGGGACACTGGAAGTGTAATTGCTCCAAGTATCTGGCTGATCTGAAGAGCGGTCTTGTCAACAAAAAGAAAGAAGGTATATCTGATATACATGTTATAGATATTTATCTCACTGGTTCTCGTACTAGTACCTGGGTATTTGATACTGGTTCGGTTGCTCATATTTGTAACTCGAAACAGGAACTAAAGAATAAACGAAGACTACTGAAGGATGAAGTGACGATGGGCGTTGGAAACGGATCCAAAGTTGATGTGATCGCTATCGGCACACTTTCTCTACATCTACCTTCGGGATTAGTTTTAAGCCTAAATAATTGTTATTTTGTACCCGCGTTGAGCATGAACATTATATCTGGATCTTGTTTAATGCAAGACGGTTATTCATTCAAGTCTGAGAATAATGGTTGTTCTATTTTTATGAATAATATCTTTTATGGTCGAGCACCTGAAAAGAATGGCTTATTTCTGTTAGATCTCGATAGTAGTGATACACATATACATAACATTGATGCTAAGCGAATTAAATTGAATGATAATTCTACTTATATGTGGCAATCGCTGCCTTGGTCATATTGGAGTGAAACGCATGAAGAAACTCCATACTGATGGATTACTTGAATCACTTGACTTTGAGTCACTTGATAGATGCGAAGCATGTCTGATGGGAAAAATGACTAAGACTCCATTCTCTGGTATGATGGAGCGAGCTACTGACTTATTGGAAATCATACATACCGATGTGTGCGGACCAATGGGTGTAGCATCGCGCGGTGGTTATCGTTATGTTCTAACCTTCACAGATGATCTGAGTAGATATGGGTATATCTATTTCATGAAACATAAATCCGAAACTTTCGAGAACTTTAAGGAATTCCAAAGTGAAGTGGCAAATCAATGTAACAAAAAGATTAAATTTCTACGATCTGATCGCGGAGGTGAATATCTGAGTTATGAGTTTGGCATGCATTTAAAGAAATACGGAATACTTTCACAATTGACACCGCCGGGAACACCACAACGAAACGGTGTGTCCGAACGTCGTAATCGAACTCTCTTAGATATGGTTCGTTCTATGATGTCTCTTACTGATTTGCTGTTATCATTTTGGAGTTATGCATTAGAGACAGCCGCATTCACTTTAAATAGGGCACCATCAAAATCCGTTGAAATGACACCGTATGAATTATGGTTTAATAAGAAACCTAAGCTGTCGTTCCTTACAGTTTGGGGTTGCGAAGCCTATGTAAAGAAGTTACAACCGGACAAGCTAGAACCCAAAGCGGAGAAATGCGTCTTCATAGGATACCCTAAGGAAACTATAGGGTACACTTTCTATCACAGGTCCGAAGGCAAAATCTTTGTTGCTAAGAACGGAACCTTTCTTGAGAAAGAATTTCTCACTAAAGAAGTGACTGGAAGAAAAGTAGAACTCGATGAGATTGATGAATCTTTACTCGTTGATCAGAGTAGCGCAGTACCGGAAGTTGTTCATGTACCGCCTGCACCAACAACAGAGGAAGCTAATGATAATGATCATGAAACTTCGAACGAGGAAACTACTGAACCTCGCAGATCGACAAGGGAACGTGCCATTCCTGATTGGTATGATCCTTGTCTAAATGTCATGATTGCGGACTGATACGTCCCCGACGTATCGATAATTTCTTATGTTCCATGCTTGTTTTATGACAATACCTACATGTTTTGTTCACACTTTATGATGATATTATGCGTTTTCCGGAACTAACCTATTGACGAGATGCCGAAGTGCCAGTTCCTGTTTTCTGCTGTTTTTGGTTTCAGAAATCCTAGTAAGGAGATATTCTCGGAATTGGACGAAATCAACGCCCAAGATCTTAAAATCCCACGAAGCTTCCAGAACACCTGTGAGCCACCAGAGGGTAGCCCTGGGGGCCCCACACACCAGCTCGCGGCGCGGCAGAGGGGGCCGCGCCCCCTATGGTGTCACCGCCTCGTCAGCCCTCCGACTCCGCCTCTTCGCCTATTTAAAGGTCCCTGACCTAAATCTTCGAGAAAAAAAAGCCACGATACGAGAAACCTTCCAGAGCCACCGCCATCGCGAAGCCAAGATCTGGGGGACAGGAGTCTCTGTTCCGGCACGCCGTCGGGACGGGGAAGTGCCCCCGGAAGGCATCTCCATCGACACCACCGCCATCTTCATCACCGCTGCTGTCTCCCATAAGGAGGGAGTAGTTCTCCATCGAGGCTAAGGGCTGTACCGGTAGCTATGTGGTTAATCTCTCTCCTATGTACTTCAATACAGTGATCTCATGAGCTGCCTTACATGATTGAGATCCATATGATGATGCTTGTAATCTAGATGTCGTTATGCTATTCAAGTGGATTTTACTTATGTGATCTCCGGAGACTCCTTGTCCCACGTGTGTAAAGGTGACAGTGTGTGCACCGTGTGGGTCTCTTAGGCTATATTTCATAGAATACTTATTCACTGTTATGAATAGCATAGTGAAGTGCTTATTTATATCCCTTTATGATTGCAATGTGCTTTGTATCACTATTCTATGTGCTACTCTAGTGATGTTATTAAAGTACTCTATTCCTCCTCCATGATGTAATGGTGACAGTGTGTGCATCATGTAGTACTTGGCGTAGTTTATGATTATGATCTCTTGTAGATTATGAAGTTAACTATTACTATGATGGTATTAATGTGATCTATTCTGTAACATCCCAAATTTCAATAAAAAGAAAGTTAGAGAATTCCAGAGAGCAAAATTTCAAACCAACAAAAACTTTTTAAATTGCATATAGTACCCTGCATAGGACTTGTGCATTTGATTGATATGCCATGATGATTGTTATTACTTGTATGTGCTATACTCTAAAACCCTAATGTGATCATATGAAGATCACCAACCAAATAAATCAAAGAGAGAAAGAAATCAAATAAATGAAAAACCCTAAAACCCTCACATATGGCTCTATGCCATTTTTATAAATTTTGACCCTAGACCAATTTGGTCTTCACCATTAGGTGAATAATGTTACTAAACACTTATTACAACTTTTGGAATCAAAGAATCATAATTCAAATAATTTTCAAATGCAAAACTTGCTCACATATGATAATGGTCAAATCTGCAAATTATAGCCTGATCACTACTTTGAGCCATTGCAATTCAATTTTCTCAAACTAAATCTTGCTAACTCTTTGCACCACTTCCAAGTCAACATCAAGGTGAACACTTTTTGTAAAGATCACCATGCCAAATTATTTCTTGATCATGAGCTATGCTCATCCAAAGTTTCAACTTTTTATTAAGTTCAACAATCTCCCACTTATCAATTTTTGCAAAACTTTGAATTCAACAATTCCACCGATGGCGTGTATTTCACACGTTCGTTGGGCAACCCCAAGAGGAAGGTATGATGCGCACAGCAGCAAGTTTTCCCTCAGAAAGAAACCAAGGTTTATCGAACCAGGAGGAGCCAAGAAACACGTTGAAGGTTGATGGCGGCGGGATGTAGTGCGGCGCAACACCGTAGATTCCGGCGCCAACGTGGAACCTGCACAACACAACCAAAGTACTTTGCCCCAACGAAACAGTGAGGTTGTCAATCTCACCGGCTTGCTGTAACAAAGGATTAACCGTATTGTGTGGAAGATGATTGTTTGCAGAAAACAGTAGAACAGGTATTGCAGTAGATTGTATTTCAGTAAAGAGAATTGGACCGGGGTCCACAGTTCACTAGAGGTGTCTCTCCCATAAGACGAACAGCATGTTGGGTGAACAAATTACAGTTGGGCAATTGACAAATAAAGAGAGCATGACCATGCACATACATATCATGATGAGTATAGTGAGATTTAATTGGGCATTACGACAAAGTACATAGACCGCCATCCAACTGCATCTATGCCTAAAAAGTCCACCTTCAGGTTATCATCCGAACCCCCTCCAGTATTAAGTTGCAAAGCAACAGACAATTGCATTAAGTATGGTGCGTAATGTAATCAACAACTACATCCTTAGACATAGCATCAATGTTTTATCCCTAGTGGCAACAGCACAACACAACCTTAGAACTTTCATCACATCGTCCCGGTGTCAATGCGGGCATGAACCCACTATCGAGCATAAATACTCCTCTTGGAGTTACAAGCATCTACTTGGCCAGAGCATCTACTAGTAACGGAGAGCATGCAAGATCATAAACAACACATAAGCATAACTTTGATAATCAACATAACAAGTATTCTCTATTCATCGGATCCCAACAAACGCAACATATAGAATTACAGATAGATGATCTTGATCATGTTAGGCAGCTCACAAGATCCGACAATGATAGCACAATGGGGAGAAGACAACCATCTAGCTACTGCTATGGACCCATAGTCCAGGGGTAGACTACTCACACATCACACCGGAGGCGACCATGGCGGCGTAGAGTCCTCCGGGAGATGATTCCCCTCTCCGGCAGGGTGCCGGAGGCGATCTCCTGGATCCCCCGAGATGGGATCGGCGGCGGCGTCTCCGGGAAGGTTTTCCGTATCGTGGGTCTCAGATCGGGGTTTTCGTCCACGGAGACTTTTTATAGGCGAAAGGGCAGGTCAAGAGGCGGCACGGGGGCCCCACACCACAGGGCCGCGCGGCCAAGGGGGGGGCGCCGCCCTAGGGTGTGGCCCCTCCGTGGCCCCTCTTCGTCTCTCCTTCGGACTTCTGGAAGCTTCGTGAGAAAATAGGCCCCTGGGCTTTGATTTCGTCCAATTCCGAGAATATTTCCTTACTAGGATTTCTGAAACCAAAAACAGCAGAAAACAGCAAGAATCGGCACTTCGGCATCTTGTTAATAGGTTAGTTCCAGAAAATGCACGAATATGACATAAAGTGTGCATAAAACATGTAGATAACATCAATAATGTGGCATGGAACATAAGAAATTATCGATACGTCGGAGACGTATCAGCATCCCCAAGCTTAGTTCTGCTCGTCCCGAGCAGGTAAAACGATAACACAGATAATTTCTGGAGTGACATGCCATCATAATCTTGATCATACTATTTGTAAAGCATATGAGCTGAGATCAAATCATTCAAAGCAAGTATCTATATTGACATAAGAGATGATAATGCAAGAGTTAGACAAGCTAAAAGTTTTCATGAACTATTGCTTTAAAGACATGCAACCGTACAAAGTTCATTAAAGATGTATTAAGTATTCAGCATAGAAGTTCTATCCTTCATTCCAAGCATCAAGTAAATTTTCACAACATAAGAAGGATTCAGTCAAGTAAACATAAACATGAACATCATGAATCAACTGTTTCGAAGTCTACTCAACCGGTGAGCGCAAGCATTTGGTATTAGCACCAGGATGTTATGGCATAAAGAACGTTAATGGGGGTTTGGAAGGCCAAATGGAAGAAAGGCTTGCAAAGCTGTAAATGACCATTAGACAAGAGGAAACCTTATGATCGAAGCTATGCAAGGAGTAGTGATTGCCATGCAACGGATGCACATAGAGCTATATGTGTATGAAAGCTCTCCAATGGAACTAGTGGGGGTGCATCCAACTTGGTTGCTCACGAAGACCTAGAGCACTTTTGAGGAGGCTCATCATTGGAATATACAACCCAAGTTCTATAGTGTAAATTCCCCACATAGTTATACTAGTAAAACATGAAAACTCTCTCATATGAATGTAGGTGCTGAACATGAGCACAAATGATGACTATGAATAATGCTGGTGCTAAAACATGAGCACAAGTGTGGATAAAAGATAGTAATGCTGCCCCCTTTTTCTTTATTCTCTTTTTTTTTTCTTTTTTTTTTCTTTTTTTTTTCTTTCTTTTCATTTTTTTCTTTCTTCTCTTTTTCTTTTCTTTTTGATGTCCTCCACGGCTCTTTCCATTTTTAGGGGCAACATCCTAATATGACAACACACTTTTTGGTACAAATAACTCATAATGAATGAAACATGATGTATGAAACTGTATGCCTCTGCCGGTGTAGCAGGATGTGCAATGATCTAGCGTAACATGGGTAAACCACACATCAGCTGTATATGATCATGCAAAGCAATAAATAATAAATGACAACATGGCATGTAATGTAAAAATGGATGTTGCATGGCAATATATCTCGGAACAGCTATGGAAATGCTTGAGTAGGTAGGTCTGGTGGTTGTGTTGAGGACCTTTATGGGATTATGTGTCGGAGAAAAAGAGAAAGATCTCCCACGGGTTTGGATGTACCGGCGAAGTATGCACAATTCTCAATGTGAGCAAAAGGCAATGCACAAGATCAAGAGGCTAGCAAATTTGGGTGGTGGAAGTGCCAAAAACCGTAGCTTAACATTAGTCAAAAAGAACTCACAAGCTTATTGCAAACAACTAGCAGGTTCATCATTAAGAGCATGATTAAAATTTACTCCAAGGAGGGCCGTTCACGGTGGCACAAGTACCCCGCTAGCTCCCTCGACCTTCAGCACAACTTAGTTATTACGATGAACTCTCAGACATGGAAAGCTATCAAGTCCAACTACGCCTTCAACTATTTAAATAGAGTTTGTAGTACGGCACAAGCTTAAAGACAACAATCCACTACTAATTTTAACTCATTTATCCAGCAAGCCTTACCATCTAAATATCTCAAAACATTTGCAAAGAATCAAGTTATCAAAGCTCAATGTTCTACAAGTATTTTATTATACACTACCACATGCAACATTTCCCGTTTCCAACCATACAACAATTTAACGAAGAAGAAACTTTGCCATGAATATTATGAGTAAAGCCTAAGGACATACTTGTCCATATGCTACAGCGGAGCGTGTCTCTCTCCCATAAAGTGAATGCTAGGATCCATTTTATTCAAACAAAACAAAAACAAAAACAAACCGACGCTCCAAGAAAAAGCACATAAGATGTGATGGAATAAAAATATAGTTTCAGGGGAGGAACCTGATAATGTTGTCGATGAAGAAGGGGATGCCTTGGGCATCCCCAAGCTTAGACGCTTGAGTCTTCTTGATATATGCAGGGGTGAACCACCGGGTGCATCCCCAAGCTTAGAGCTTTCACTCTCCTTGATCATGTTGCATCATACTCCTCTCTTGATCCTTGAAAACTTCCTCCACACCAAACTCGAAACAACTCATTAGAGGGTTAGTGCACAATATAAATTGACATATTCAGAGGTGACACAATCATTCTTAACACTTCTGGACATTGCATAATGCTACTGGACATTAGTGGATCAAAGAAATTCATCCAACATAGCGAAAGAGGCAATGCGAAATAAAAGGCAGAATCTGTCAAAACAGAACAGTTCGTATTGACGAATTTTAAAAATGGCACCAGACTTGCTCAAATGAAAATGCTCAAATTGAATGAAAGTTGCGTACATATCTGAGGATCATGCACGTAAATTGGCTTAATTTTCTGAGTTACCTACAGGGAGGTGGACCCAGATTCGTGACAGCAAAGAAATCTGGAACTGTGCAGTAATCCAAATCTAGTACTTACTTTTCTATCAACGGCTTAACTTGGCACAACAAAACACAAAACTAAGATAAGGAGAGGTTGCTACAGTAGTAAACAACTTCCAAGACACAAAATAAAAACAAAGTACTGTAGGTAAAAACATGGGTTGCCTCCCATAAGCGCTTTTCTTTAACGCCTTTCAGCTAGGCGCAGAAAGTGTGTATCAAGTATTATCAAGAGATGAAGCGTCAACATCATAATTTGTTCTCATAATAGAATCAAAAGGTACCTTCATTCTCTTTCTTCTTGAGAGGAAATTGATATTTTATATTACCTTCCTTCATATCAATGATAGCACCAACAGTTCGAAGAAAAGGTCTTCCCAATATAATGGGGCAAGATGCATTGCATTCAATATCCAAGACAACAAAATCAACGGGGACATGGTTATTGTTAACGGTAATGCGAACATTATCAACTTTACCCAAAGGTTTCTTTGTAGAATGATCAGCAAGATTAACATCCAAATAACAATTTTTCAATGGTGGCAAGTCAAGCATATTATAAATTTTCTTAGGCATAACAGAAATACTTGCACCAAGATCACATAAAGCATTACAATCAAAATCTTTAATCTTCATCTTAATGATGGGCTCCCAACCATCTTCTAGCTTTTTAGGAATAGAGGCTTCACGCTCTAGTTTCTCTTCTCTAGCTTTTATGAGAGCATTTGTAATATGATGCGTGAAAGCCAAATTTATAGCACTAGCATTAGGGCTTTTAGCAAGTTTTTGCAAGAACTTTATAACTTCAGAGATGTGGCAATCATCAAAATTCAAACCATTATAATCTAAAGCAATGGGATCATCATCCCCAATGTTGGAAAAAAATTTCAGCAGCTTTATCACAGCGGTTTCAGCAGTTTTAGCAATTTCAGGCAGTTTTTCGCGCTTTGCATTCGAAGTGGAAACATTGCTAACACCAATTCTTTTATTAGTATGAGTAGGAGGTGCAGCAACATGTGTAGCATTAGCATTACTAGTGGTGGTAATAGTCCAAACTTTAGCTATATTCTTCTCTTTAGCTAGTTTTTCATTTTCTTCTCTATCCCACCTAGCACGCAGCTTCAGCCATTAATCTTATATTCTCATTAATTCTAACTTGAATGGCATTTGCTGTAGTAGTAATTTTATTATGATGATTCTCATTAGTCATAACTTTCGATTTCAAAAGATCAACATCAGCAGCAAGACTATCAACTTTAGAAGCAAGTATATCAATTTTCCCAAGCTTTTCTTCAACAGATTTGTTAAAAGCAGTTTGTGTACTAATAAATTCCTTAAGCATGGCTTCAAGTCCAGGGGGTGAACTCCTATTATTGTTGTAAGAATTCCCATAAGAATTACCATAGCCGTTGCCATTATTATAAGGATATGGCCTATAGTTGTTACTAGAATTGTTCCGGTAAGCATTGTTGTTGAAATTATTATTTTTAATGAAGTTTACATCAACATGTTCTTCTTGTGCAACCAATGAAGCTAATGGAACATTATTAGGATCAATATTAGTCCTATCATTCACAAGCATAGACATAATAGCATCGATCTTATCACTCAAGGAAGAGGTTTCTTCAACAGAATTTACCTTCTTACCTTGTGGAGCTCTTTCCGTGTGCCATTCAGAGTAGTTGATCATCATATTATCAAGAAGCTTTGTTGCTTCACCAAGAGTGATGGACATAAAGGTACCTCCAGCAGCTGAATCCAATAAATTCCGTGAAGAAAAATTTAGTCCTGCATAGAAGGTTTGGATGATCATCCAAGTAGTCAGTCCATAGGTTGGGCAATTTTTAACCAGAGATTTCATTCTTTCCCAAGCTTGAGCAACATGTTCAGTATCTAATTGTTTAAAATTCATTATGCTACTCCTCAAAGATATAATTTTAGCAGGGGGATAATATCTACCAATAAAAGCATCCTTGCATTTAGTCCATGAATCGATACTATTCTTAGGCAGAGATAGCAACCAATCTTTTGCTCTTCCTCTTAATGAGAAAGGGAACAATTTTAGTTTAATAATATCACCATCTACATCTTTATATTTTTGCATTTCACATAGTTCAACAAAATTATTAAGATGGGCAGCAGCATCATCAGAACTAACACCAGAAAATTGCTCTCGCATAACAAGATTCGATAAAGCGAGGTTTAATTTCAAAGAATTCTGCTGTAGTAGCAGGTGGAGCAATAGGTGTGCATAAGAAATCATTATTATTTGTGGTTGTGAAGTCACACAACTTAGTGTTTTCAGCGTTGGCCATTTTAGCAACAGTAAATAAAGCAAACTAGATAAAGTAAATGCAAGTAAACTAATTTTTTTGTGTTTTTGATATAGCAAACAAGATAACAAATAAAGTAAAACTAGCAACTAATTTTTTTGTATTTTGATTTAGTGCAGCAAACAAAGTAGTAGATAAAACTAAGCAAGACAAAAACAAAGTAAAGAGATTGAGAAGTGGAGACTCCCCTTGCAGCGTGTCTTGATCTCCCCGGCAACGGCGCCAGAAAATATGCTTGATGGCGTGTATTTCACACGTTCGTTGGGCAACCCCAAGAGGAAGGTATGGATGCGCACAGCAGCAAGTTTTCCTCAGAAAGAAACCAAGGTTTATCGAACCAGGAGGAGCCAAGAAGCACGTTGAAGGTTGATGGCGGCGGGATGTAGTGCGGCGCAACACCAGAGATTCCGGCGCCAACGTGGAACCTGCACAACACAACCAAAGTACTTTGCCCCAACGAAACAGTGAGGTTGTCAATCTCACCGGCTTGCTGTAACAAAGGATTAACCGTATTGTGTGGAAGATGATTGTTTGCAGAAAACAGTAGAACAGGTATTGCAGTAGATTGTATTTCAGTAAAGAGAATTGGACCGGGGTCCACAGTTCACTAGAGGTGTCTCTCCCATAAGACGAATAAAGCATGTTGGGTGAACAAATTACAGTTGGGCAATTGACAAATAAAGAGAGCATGACCATGCACATACATATCATGATGAGTATAGTGAGATTTAATTGGGCATTACGACAAAGTACATAGACCGCCATCCAACCGCATCTATGCCTAAAAAGTCCACCTTCAAAGTTATCATCCGAACCCCCTCAGGTATTAAGTTGCAAAGCAACGGTACAATTGCATTAAGTATGGTGCGTAATGTAATCAACAACTACATCCTTAGACATAGCATCAATGTTTTATCCCTAGTGGCAACAGCACAACACAACCTTAGAACTTTCTCATTTGTCCTGGTGTCAATGCGAGCATGAACCCACTATCGAGCATAAATACTCCCTCTTGGAGTTACAAGCATCTACTTGGCCAGAGCATCTACTAGTAACGGAGAGCATGCAAGATCATAAACAACACATAAGCATAACTTTGATAATCAACATAACAAGTATTCTCTATTCATCGGATCCCAACAAACGCAACATATAGAATTACAGATAGATGATCTTGATCATGTTAGGCAGCTCACAAGATCCGACAATGATAGCACAATGGGGAGAAGACAACCATCTAGCTACTGCTATGGACCCATAGTCCAGGGGTAGACTACTCACACATCACACCGGAGGCGACCATGGCGGCGTAGAGTCCTCCGGGAGATGATTCCCCTCTCCGGCAGGGTGCCGGAGGCGATCTCCTGGATCCCCCGAGATGGGATCGGCGGCGGCGGCGTCTCTGGAAGGTTTTCCGTATCGTGGGTCTCGGTACTGGGGTTTTCGTCACGGAGACTTTTTATAGGCGAAAGGGCAGGTCAAGAGGCGGCACGGGGGCCCCACACCACAGGGCCGCGCGGCCAAGGGGGGGGCCGCGCCGCCCTAGGGTGTGGCCCCTCCGTGGCCCCTCTTCGTCTCTCCTTCGGACTTCTGGAAGCTTCGTGAGAAAATAGGCCCCTGGGCTTTGATTTCGTCCAATTCCGAGAATATTTCCTTACTAGGATTTCTGAAACCAAAAACAGCAGAAAACAGAATCGGCACTTCGGCATCTTGTTAATAGGTTAGTTCCAGAAAATGCACGAATATGACATAAAGTGTGCATAAAACATGTAGATAACATCAATAATGTGGCATGGAACATAAGAAATTATCGATACGTCGGAGACGTATCATCCACCACCACCCTCCATCACCTCTGATCATTTCTAACTAAATGAAATGCTCACAATTCAAAACTTGCAACCATGTGAATTAAATCAAATTTGGACAAATTTGGCAAATTGCAAATATGTAACTATTTGACACTATTTGCTATAGTGCTCTACACATCTAATCTACATCAAACCTACACCAAATGGTCCCCTGGTTCCCTCTAAGCCATTAAATGATCAATAGAAACCCTAGGGAGAGAGAGAGAGAGCAAGGCTAGACATGGCCATGCCGGCCATGTCGCCAACCCGACGCCCTCCCCTCTCTCCTTTCTTCCTCAGCCACGGCCACCGTGCCCAAACAACGCCACCTCATCTCCTAGCACCGCCTAGCATCGCCACGGTCGAGGAGGAGCTTGACACTGGCCAGACCAGCTCGCGCCCATGGCGGCCAGTATGCCGCTCATGTCGCGCGTGGCGCGCCACAGACGCGCCCTGGACACGCGCCGCGCCACCACCTCGAGCACGCCCTGGCCCCGCTTGCTAGCCGTTGAGCATCACCGTGCCACCGCGACGCCGCCAGACATGCCCACGACCAGACCCTGGACCGCCGCCGCCGGAGAAGGAGAAGGAAATCCCGTGAACGCCACCGCCAGACATGGAAACAATGCGAGCTATTCCGACGTCGCCCGACCACGCTGTCGCCACCATTCGCTTCGCCTGGACAAGTCGAACGTTGCCACGCCCTCGCCTAGCTCGACCGCTCGCCGGAGACGCCGGGAGCATGTCGACCACCACCCAGCCCCGCAACCCTCACTCGATTCTATAAATAGGGAGTTCCCTGGAAGCAACAGAGCACACCACCTCACTCCCCACTCTTCACTGCCTCTCCTCAACCACTTAGCTCACTCGATCGTCGCCGGAGCAAGCTCAATCGGGAGCTCACCGCCGCGGAAGCCCTGCAGCAATCGCCGGCGATCCCGACCACCTCAGGCGACGCCACCTGTACCAGGAGAACCGCCGTCGTCCACAACTTCGTCAAGCATACTGCCAACCCTAGCTGGAGCCGCCGTAAGCTCTCCAACCCCCTACCTGAGCCGCCGGCGAACTCTCTCTCTCGCCGGCGAGACGATGAACCTAAGCCGTTGATCCGTGTTCTAATCCAACGCGCCAGAGTGATCCATACCGCTTCGGGTTTTAAGACTCGCTGACAGGTGGCCCCCTGCTGTCAGGCAGCCCACGCGGGCACAGACGCGTGGTGGGCTAGCCTTGGGCCGTTTTAAACCATTTCGGCCCGTTAGCTTTTCCCGCCGGCCTGTTTAATTCAAATTCTATTTAAACAATTCCAAATGAATTTCAATACTGCCCAAACTTTGAAATTCAATAGAGTTCAATTGGCTTAACCAAATTCAATGAATTTTATATGTTTGGAAAGCTATGTAAAAGATCTACACAATGCCACTGGTCCCATGCCAAGATTTGTTGTAGAATTAATTTGATAAAAAGAAGAAGGCAGGGACATTTCTATATTCAAACAATTATTAAAAATCAACCAAAATAGATATTAAGTTAATTCCAACTCTAATAGCTCACATTTGACTTACACTAATTGATTATGCAATAAAATGGTGTGGTCACTTTGCATGATCATGCCCTAGTTTAATTAATGGATAATATGGCTAGTCTAACTAGTTGATATTGTCCAAAACTATTAAGTAATTCATATGAACTCTTATACTTCATTTAAATCTTGTCTCACATGAATTCATGGGATGTTTGGACCCCTGGCCCAAACTCTCTTATATGAATTACTTAGAGATTTAAATCCTATGTAGTATTATTAAATGATATGAGGTGATCTACCTCATTTAAATCATTTTCTCAAATGATAATGATGAATGTTGACTTAGGTCAATATAAGTTCATATATGATTGTTTGAGAAATTAAATCTTAAGAAGATTTCAATGAGAGGAAATTATTTCTCAAGAACCCTATGGAAACTATCATTTACATATTAAATAAAAAGAAGTGAATTCTCCTCAAGCAACACAACCCATGCACCCTAATTAGATTATTTGTGTGCATAGAATAGTTTGTGTGTTTGTATGTGATACATGGAATAGCCATTGAATTAGTGAGTAATTATACTCGTATTCAAATTTAGACGCTAGCACCGGAGAGTACACGGAAGAAGAAGGTTGCTACCAAGAGGAGGAGGAGGAGAATTTTGAGAACTATCAAGGCAAGCTAATATTCTTGCAAAGTGCAAAGCCCCTTGGGGCAAGGCACCATGAATCTTACCTTTTCTTACATAAGCCTATCCCAAGTTTATACATTACAAGTTTTTACTTGTTTTCTCAATAAGTTGCTTTTATAGTTAACTTTGGTCAAAGTAAAGAAGTTTACTAGAGTAGTACAAGTTAGTCTCCATCAAGCAAAGCAAGATAGCACCCCTCATGATTTAGAGCTAGTGCTAATGAATAAAACTTGACTACTCTAGATGGGAACAATGTGACTTGAAATGAATTTGAAACCTTGGAATGATGATGCATTCCATTGAATGATTTTTGAAGGTGAATATGACCAAGAGAAGATGGTGATTTTTGATAAACATGATGTTGGTTTGAATGCGATACCTTTCCAATTAGCAAGTACCCCCACAATACCTGATTATGGGTAGGGCTTAACTGGAGGTTTATGCATCTTAGTATGGGTTCCCTCTGAACACACGTCATAGGGGTTACGCTTGAGGCTGCCTCCGTTGTTGAGAAAGGATGTGAAATTGAGGTGAATTGTACGGCCAAGTGATGACCCACAAGTATAGGGGGTGTATCGTAGTATCTTCGATAAGTAAGAATGTCGATCCCAACGAGGAGCAGAAGGTGTTGACAAGCAGCTTCGATGAAGGATTCACTGTAAATGCTCACAGACAAGTATTCAGGGAGTTTTGATGTAACAGGTGAATAAAGTACGAGTAAGTAAAGTGCGAGAGTAACAATTGCAGCGAGTGGCCCAATCCTTTTTAGCACAAAGGACAAGCCGGTTTGTTTACTTATAATGACCAAACGTTCTCGAGGACACACGGGATTTTAGTCTAGTGCTTTCGCTACATACGGCTAATTAATCTTCATTGTTTTGATAAGTGTTGTGTGGGTGAACCTGTGCTAATGTACCGCCCTTCCTAGGACTAATACATACTTGTGATTATACCCCTTGCAAGCATCCGCAACTACAAGAAAGTAATTAAGATAAATCTAACCACAGCCTTAAACTACGAGATCCTCGCTATCCCTCCTGCATCGATATACCAACGGGGGCTTAGGTTTCTGTCACTCCGGCAACCCGCAATTGGCAAACGAGTACAAGATGCATTCCCTAGGCCGATAAAGGTGAAGTGTCGTGTAGTCGACGTTCACACGACACCACTAGAAGAATAACACCACAACTTAAATATCATAACATTGAATATTACTCAACCATACTTCACTACTAACATTTAGACTTCACCCATGTCCTCAAGAACTAAACGAACTACTCACGAGACATCATATGGAACATGATCAGAGGTGATATGATGATGAATAACAATCTGAACATAAACCTTGGTTCAACGGTTTCACTCAATAGCATCAATAACAAGTAGAAATCAATACCGGGAGAGTTTCCCCTATCAAACAATCAAGATCAAACCCAAATTGCTACAGCGGTGACGATGTGCAGTGGTGGAGACGGCGGTGATGATGATGAAGATGATGATGATGGTGATGGAGATGATGTCCAACTTGATGGCGGTGACGATGGCGTCGATTTCCCTCTCCGGGAGGGAATTTCCCGGCGGATCTCAGCCCACCGGAGAGCTCTTTTCTCTCTGGTGTTCTCCGCCTCGCAGAGGCGGCTGTAACTCTTCGCGAGGTACCCTCTGGAGCTTAGGTTTTCGGGACGAAGGCGTTCGCAAAGAAAAGGAGGCGAGAGGGGGCTGTGGGCCCCCTCCTCACAGGGCGGCGTGGCCAGGCCTTGGGCCGCGCCGGCCTATGGGGTGGGCCCACCTCGGGTCCCCTCGGCTCCCCCTTCTGGCTCCCTTCGTCATCTGAAAAAATAGGATTTTTGATATAATTTCCATCAACTGCTGATCTTCCGAAATATTGCATTCTGACGGCGCTTTTTCCAGCAGAATCCTGGCTCCGGTGCTCGATCCTCCAATAATCATGAAACATGCAAAATAGATGAAATAACATAAGTATTATGTCCAAATATGAAATATATCAATGAATAACAGCAAATTATGATATAAAATAGTGATGCAAATTGTACGTATCAACTCCCCCCAGGCTTAGACTTCGCTTGTCCCCAAGCAAAACTAAACTTAGTAAACAGGACCACATGTTTATGGAGTGAAGAGTCGATAAATAAAATACGGACAAGAAGCATCATATTCATTCACACAAGACATTCTAGTAAACAACTTCCTCATATAACTCAACTTGAAACAAGTATAAGGTAATCACAAATAAAGGTGCATAAGAAATCATAGTTGGTGATGGCAAACTTCGTTCTTGGTCAGAGAACAATTAACAGGTTATTCTTATCTATCGAGAAGCGCTCTCATGTTAAAGTTTATATGGCACAACTTGCATACTCAATCATAATATTCTCCTCATGATCATTGATAACTTGCAAAGCTATATTCATTTAGATAAAACTTGTACTAAACAAGGAAGAATAAAAGACATGATGAAGCAAATCACAATATAATGGTTTGATCACAACTACTCAAATGCTTGCCTGAGATGGAGGGAAATAGGTTTACTGACTCAACATAAAGTAAAAGACAGGCCCTTCGCAGAGGGAAGCAAGGATTAAATCATGTGCTAGAGCTTTCTCAATTTTGAAATCATATAAAGAGAACAAAAGTAACATTTTGAGAGGTGTTTGTTGTTGTCAACGACTGGTAGCGGGTACTCTAACCCCCTTGCCAGACAAACCTTCAAAGAGCGGCTCCCATTTTATTTTTGTGTGGCACTCCTTCCAACCTTTCTTTCACAAACCATGGCTAACCGAATCCTCGGGTGCCTGCCAACAATCTCATACCATGAAGGAGTGCCTTTTTATTTTAGTTCTATTATGATGACACTCCCCCCAACCTTTGCTTACACAAGCCATGGCTAACCGAATCCTTCGGGTGCCGTCCATCAATCACATACCATGGAGGAGTGTCTATTTAGGTTAATTAATTTGGGACTGGGAATCCCATTGCCAGCTCTTTTTGCAAAATTACTGGATAAGCGGATGAAGCCACTAGTCCATTGGTGAAAGTTTCCCAACAAGATTGAAAGATAAAACACCACATACTTCCTCATGAGCTATAAAACATTGACACAAATAAGAGATAGTAAATTTTGAATTATTTAAAGGTAGCACACGAAGTATTTACTTGGAATGGCAGGAAATACCATGTAGTAGGTAGATATGGTGGACACAAATGGCATAGGTTTGGGTTAAAGTTTGGATGCACGAGAAGTATTCCCTCTCAGTACAGGTCTTTGGCTAGCAAGGCTAATTAGCAAGCATAAGAGTCGAGAGAAACAAACAAATATACATGTGATAGAAACAATCATGCATCTTCCTTGTAAGCACAAACAGTTTTAACTTCAGAATAATAAGCTATGAGCTAACAAGAAAGGAAGACAATTAAACAACTACATGTATTCCTCTTTTCTACTTAAACCTCAAAGTGTTGTTGCTATTGACCAATGCTAAGTTTGCCAAAACCAAATAGATTTATTCAATGCTCCCAAAGTGATACCAATACTAAAAACAAGATAAATCATATAATAGAGATTGCAAACTAAAATAAGATGTGCAATATGTAAATGATAAGACTTCCCATTAATATTCCATAACGATAACTCACACCAAGGGATAAATAGACAACCAACTAAAGGAGAGATACTTCCAAACTGCAACCCATCTTATATGATAACTTCCCTACTCATGATATGACACTACTTGACAGTAAAAAGTAAAAGATAGTGATGATGTGATACCGCGGCACTCCCCCAAGCTTGGAACAAACCAAGGGGATGCCAATACCGATGATGAATTACTCCTTCGGCGATGGTGGTGATGAATTCCTGACAAGCTTCTCAACAAGCTCCTGAAGCTCATCAATCTTGTACGTGAGGTTGCGAATCATCTCCGAATTGTGCTCGACGCGGTTAAGAAGTATGTCCGACGGCGAGTCCCAACTCTTGGAGTTATTTCCCCACTCTTCACCCCCAGGCTTCATCCTTCCTGCAGTGTTAGAACGATCTATATCCCAATTGCTAGGCAATGCTGCCCTGGGAGTCCTTTCAATTTGACTATTGAAAATTAGATTGCGGAAGGGATGGTGAGTGCCTGAGAAAGATGTCTTCGGAGCTAGGTAATGACGTGGAACCCTTCCCCCGGTGCGAATTCTTGCGCTCTTGTTTGCACTAAAAGGGTTATCCACCACCTTGATGCTTGCGATGGTAGCACGCGGGTGTGCGCGCGAGTCTTCCTCCACCTCTTCTTCATCCTCTTCCTTGACGCTCTTGTCCACCTCTTTCCACTCGGGATCTTGAATATCTTCATCCGAAAGCTCCTTGCCTTTGTTCTTGGAGACCATGGTGCTCTAGATTGAAAACAAATCCTGGCAGAAACAGCTCAAAACAAAACATGTCGAGAAAACGATATACGGACCTCCAGGGGTCCGGGGGATTATATAGCAGAAATTTTCACGACAAAAGGAAAGTACCAGGTCGAACCAGAGTCGGAAAGAGGCGACGAGGCGGCCAGCTCATAGGGCGGCGCGGCCTGGCTGGGGCCCGCGCCAGCCTATGGGGGCACGCCCTCGTGCGTCTCCTCCACTCCGTTTCGATCTCGTAATTTTTCATATTTTCCAAAAACAGCAAAAACATTGTTCGGAAAGTAATTTGCGAACTTTTTATTACCAGTACTGTTACCTATTCAAAGTCGAGTTCTGGCGGACTGTCAATTTGTCCTTTGATGAAGGCCTCCGGTGTTTCCACTCGAATAACATCAACATCTATATTGTAAGAATCACCTGAGATATAATGCTTGAGTCTTTGTCCGTTCACCACTTGCGTGGCATTGCCTTGGAGAGAGCTAATTTTAATTGCTCCTGAACGATACACCTCCTCAACAACATATGGTCCTTCCCATTTCGAGAGTAATTTCCCTGCAAAGAATCTGAGACGAGACCGATACAATAGGACTTTATCCCCAATATTAAATTCTCTTTTGATAATCCTTCTATCATGCCATTTCTTAACTTTCTCTTTAAAGAGTTTAGCATTTTCATAAGCTTCACTTCTCCATTCATCTAGAGAACTCAATTGTAGCAACCTCTTATTACCGGCAAGTTTAGGATCTTTATTTAATTCTCTAACTGCCCAATAAGCTTTATGCTCTAGTTCTAAAGATAAATGACAAGCTTTTCCATAAACCATTTTATAAGGTGACATTCCCATGGGATTTTTATAAGCAGTTCTATAAGCCCATAGTGCATCCTTCAATTTACTAGCCCAATTCTTTCTAGTTTTATTAACAGTCTTTTCCAAGATAGATTTAATCTCTCTATTTGATAATTCTACTTGCCCACTAGTTTGAGGATGATAAGCGGAAGCAATTCTATGATTAATACCATATTTAGCAAGAGTTTTTCTAAAACCACCATGAATAAAATGAGAACCTCCATCAGTCATAATATATCTAGGAACTCCAAATCTAGAAAAATAATATCTAAAAGCATTCTTAAAGAGGTCTCACCATCAGCACTTTTTGTAGGTATGGCTTCCACCCATTTAGTAACATAATCAACAGCAACAAGTATATGAGTGTTACCTTCTGAAGAGGGAAAAGGTCCCATGAAGTCAAATCCCCAACAATCGAATGGTTCAATAACAAGAGTATAATTCATAGGCATTTCATTGCGTCTAGAGATATTACCAACCCTCTGACATTCATCACAAGATAAAATAAACTTCCTTGCATCTTTGAAGAGAGTCAGCCAATAAAAACCTGATTGTAGAACCTTTTGCGCGGTTCTATCTCCGGCGTGATGTCCTCCGTAAGCACTACCATGACATTTACTCAATATCTCTTGTTGTTCATATTCGGGAACACATCTTCGCAGAATACCATCCACTCCTTCTTTATATAAGTGTGGGTCATCCCAGAAATAATGCCTCAAGTCGTAAAAGAATTTCCTCCTTTGCTGAGCTGAAAAGGTTGGAGGCAAGTACTTTAACATCCCTAGGATAGGGCATCTTCTCAATTGCTTCAACTTTAGCTCTATCAACTTCAATACCTCTCTCGGAAATTTTATGTCCCAAGACAATTCCTTCATTAACCATAAAGTGGCATTTCTCCCAATTAAGAACAAGGTTAGTTTCTTCACATCTCTGCAAAACTTTATCGAGGTTCCGCAAGCAATTATCAAAAGAATTCCCATAGACAGAAAAATCATCCATGAATACCTCTACAATACTCTCGCAAAAGCCATGAAAGATAGCAGACATGCATCTTTGAAAAGTAGCAGGAGCATTACATAAACCAAAAGGCATACGCCTATAAGCATAAGTTCCATAGGGACAAGTGAAAGTGGTTTTCTCTTGATCCTTAGTTTTAACAGCAATTTGTGAAAACCCAGAATAACCATCAAGAAAGCAAAAGTGAGTATTTTTAGATAACCTTTCTAACATTTGATCAATAAAAGGCAAAGGGTAATGATCTTTCTTAGTAACCTTATTAACTTTACGATAATCAATGCACATTCTATACCCTACAACTACTCTTTGAGGTATGAGCTCATCATTATCATTAGGCACAACAGTCATCCCTCCTTTCTTAGGAACACAATGCACAGGACTAACCCATCTACTATCAGCAATAGGATATATAATACCATCTTCAAGAAGTCTTAATACCTCATTTCTTACCACATCCTTCATCTTAGGAATTAGACGACGCTGAGGTTCAACAACAGGCTTCGCATCATCTTCCATATTAATGGCGAGTTGGCAAATAGAAGGAGAAATCCCCTTCAAGTCATCAAGAGTGTAGCCAATAGCTCCTCGGTGTTTCTTCAATATTTCCAATAGCCTTTCTTCTTCAAACTCTGCAAGCTTAGAACTAATAATAACAGGATATATTTTCTTATCATCAATATGAGCATATTTAAGATTATCAGGCAATGGTTTTAAATCAAAGACAGGATCTTCCTTTGGTGGCGGTGTTGTACCCAGATCTTCCAGTGGAAGACTTCCACCGGTAAATCATGCTTAAGAATAGGTTGGCGAAGAAAAATTTCATCAAGCTCATCTCTTTCTTCCCTAAAAACTTCACTCTCGCTATTCTCCAAATGTTGCTACAAGGGATTATTAGGAGCAAGAACAATAGATGCGCACTGTTCAACTTTAAAATCATTATTAGGCAAATCAGCTTTATAAGGAGTTTTGGTAAATTTAGAGAAGTTAAACTCATAAGATTCACCAGCAAATTTATTCAAAATTTTCTCTTTCTTGCAATCTATAATAGCTCCACATGTATTTAGAAAAGGTCTACCAAAAATGATAGGACAATATTTACTAGTAGCAGAACCAAGTACCAAAAAGTCAGCAGGATATTTAATCTTACCGCATAGAACTTCCACATCTCGAACAATACCAATTGGAGAAATAGTTTCTCTATTAGACAGCCGAATAACCACATCAATATCTTCAAGTTCACAAGAACCAATTTCGTGCATAATCGCCGTGTAAAGCTCATAAGGAATAGCACTAATACTTGCACCAATATCACATAAACCATAATAACAATGATCACCAATTCTAACAGATAGCATAGGAACACTAGCTTGCTTGGACTTATTAGGATGTGAAACAATATTAGAAGCATCTTCACAGAAAATAATATGACCATCCTCCACATTTTCAGTCACAAGATCTTTAACTATTGCAACAGCAGGTTCAACTTTTATTTGTTCTTCAGGTTCTATAGGTTTCTTTTCACTTTTATGAACCGCACTATTTATAACAGAGTACTCCTTCATTTAAGCAGGGAAAGGAGCTTCAGGAATAACATGATCAACAGTTTCAACTACAACACATTTATTAATAGATGAATCAATTTTGTCTTTATACGGTTCATGATACTTATCAAAATTCTTCTTAGGCAATTCATAATGAGAGGCAAAAGCTTTATAAAGATTTGCAGCAACTTGAGAATCAAGACCATAAGTAGCACTCATATTACGAAATTTATCAGTATCCATAAAAGCTTCAATGCATTTGTAATCATAATTTATACCTGATTCTCTATCTTTGTCGTTCTCCCATCCTTCAGTATTTTCCTGGATCCGATTGAGAAGGTCCCTTTTAAACTCTTCCTTGTTGCGCGTAAATGATCCAGAACAAGAAGTATCCAGCAAGGTTTTGTCTTCAAAAGAAAGTCTTGCATAGAAATTATCAATAATAACATTACCAGGAAGCTCATGAATGGGGCATTTGAGCATTAAAGACTTCAATCTCCCCCACGCTTGGGCAATACTCTCTCCATCATGAGGCCAAAAATTATATATGCGGCTCCGATCCTTATGAATTTCACTTGGAGGATAGAACTTAGAATAAAACCGGGGCACAATATCATTCCATTCAAGAGAATCCCCATTATCCAGTAATTTATACCAATGCGCCGCTTTACCAGACAGCGATATAGAGAATAGTTTCTTCCTCACTTCATCCATAGCAATACCTGCACACTTGAATAAACCGCATAATTCATGTAAGAACAGTAAATGATCTCCAGGGTGGACAGTTCCGTCACCTGTATAACGGTTATCCACTACACGTTCAATCATTTTCATAGGTATTTTGTATGGTATCTCTTCCTCACCTGGCGCCTCATCCACTACCTTTGCAGTAGTAGTAGATTTTCCAAATAAAAACTCAAGAGAAGATCTCTCCATAATGAATTATGGAAACAGGCAGAAATAAAATCAGCACAAACAGTAGAAGTTTCCCTTACCAATTCCACTTACCAATAGCGCTTCACTCCCCGGCAACGGCGCCAGAAAATAGTCTTGATGACCCACAAGTATAGGGGGTGTATCGTAGTATCTTCGATAAGTAAGAATGTCGATCCCAACGAGGAGCAGAAGGTGTTGACAAGCAGTTTCGATGAAGGATTCACTGTAAATGCTCACAGACAAGTATTCAGGGAGTTTTGATGTAACAGGTGAATAAAGTACGAGTAAGTAAAGTGCGAGAGTAACAATTGCAGAGAGTGGCCCAATCCTTTTTAGCACAAAGGACAAGCCGATTTGTTTACTTATAATGACCAAACGTTCTCGAGGACACAAGGGATTTTAGTCTAGTGCTTTCGCTACATACGGCTAATTAATCTTCATTGTTTTGATAAGTGTTGTGTGGGTGAACCTGTGCTAATGTACCGCCCTTCCTAGGACTAATACATACTTGTGATTATACCCCTTGCAAGCATCCGCAACTACAAGAAAGTAATTAAGATAAATCTAACCACAGCCTTAAACTCTGAGATCCTGCTATCCCTCCTGCATCGATATACCAACGGGGGCTTAGGTTTTTGTCACTCCGGCAACCCCGCAATTGGCAAACGAGTACAAGATGCATTCCCCTAGGCCCATAAAGGTGAAGTGTCGTGTAGTCGACGTTCACACGACACCACTAGAAGAATAACACCACAACTTAAATATCATAACATTGAATATTACTCAACCATACTTCACTACTAACATTTAGACTTCACCCATGTCCTCAAGAACTAAACGAACTACTCACGAGACATCATATGGAACATGATCAGAGGTGATATGATGATGAATAACAATCTGAACATAAACCTTGGTTCAACGGTTTCACTCAATAGCATCAATAACAAGTAGAAATCAATACCGGGAGAGTTTCCCCTATCAAACAATCAAGATCACACCCAAATTGCTACAGCGGTGACGATGTGCAGTGGTGGAGACGGCAGTGATGATGATGAAGATGATGATGATGGTGATGGAGATGATGTCCAACTTGATGGCGGTGACGATGGCGTCGATTTCCCCCTCCGGGAGGGAATTTCCCCGGTGGATCTCAGCCCGCCGGAGAGCTCTTTTCTCTCTGGTGTTCTCCGCCTCGCAGAGGCGGCTATAACTCTTCGCGAGGTACCCTCTGGAGCTTAGGTTTTCGGGACGAAGGCGTTCGCGAAGAAAAGGAGGCGAGAGGGGGCTGTGGGCCCCCTCCTCACAGGGCGGCGCGGCCAGGCCTTGGGCCGCGCCGGCCTATGGGGTGGGCCCACCTCGGGTCCCCTCGGCTCCCCCTTCTGGCTCCCTTCGTCATCTGAAAAAATAGGATTTTTGATATAATTTCCATCAACTGCTGATCTTCCGAAATATTGCATTCTGACGGCGCTTTTTCCAGCAGAATCCTGGCTCCGGTGCTCGATCCTCCAATAATCATGAAACATGCAAAATAGATGAAATAACATAAGTATTATGTCCAAATATGAAATATATCAATGAATAACAGCAAATTATGATATAAAATAGTGATGCAAATTGGACGTATCACCAAGCCCTGTGCAGTTCCCAGGTTGACAGTTGGTCTTCACTGGGAGGCCAAGCTCATGGGGAGAGGTGCTCATACTAGGATTTGTAAGTGAAAGGTTATGGTTGATGATCCGCGTACTGTGTTACGATGATTCGGGGTAATCCCGACGGATGAAATCAAATGTTGTGGCACAAGTGTGCAACCTCTGCAGAGTGTAAATCTATTCGAATAGCCGCGTCCACGGTTACGGACGGTTGGAAAGGCCATACAGTTTCTGATGTCATATCTTTGAAAATGATGTTGAAAGAAGATGGTGAAATAAATTGTGGTGAATTGAATTGAAATCACCACTTGAATGGTGGGAATGACACTAATGTTCCCACTTGAGTTAGTTAGCTTTTGAATAAGCGTTTCTCAAATACTTATGAACTAAAACTAGCTTTATGCAAATAAACTAGAGCTTAGCAAACCTTACTAGAATGTCTAGCACTTACATTAGTATTAGTTTGCGAGTACTTAAAGTACTCACGGCTTTGTCCCTGGCTATTCAAATGGCCAGAGTATGAAGATGAACAAGGAGATGACCAGCAGGACGCCTACGACAACTAGGAGTCTTCCGACGTCAAGCGTTGGCCTGTGGACTAGAGAGTCCTTGTATCTTACGCTTCCGCTATGAACTATGAACTTGTGTTTGTTCGTTGATCGATAGATCAACTATTCGTGTAATATGGATGATGTGATTCCACTTGTAAGACATTATGGTTTGTAATGAATGATGACTATGATACTTAACTATTATGCCTCGCAACAACAATATTCCTGGGATTGCGATGTATGACATAATAGGCATCCGGACTTAAAACCGGGTGTTGACAAGTTGGTATCAGAGCCATTGTTTGACCTTAGAAGACCTTAGTTAGAATGGGCGTTCTGAAAAACATAACTTTGAAAACAAATGAAGAAATATTTGTGAAAATTTACTTACACTCTTGTCTTTGAGACTTTGCCAAATTTTGATGAATCATGTTCCATCGTATTTGAATCAACTTAAAATTTTGCCACACTTTGCACTCTCTAACTTACTCATCCAATTCTCTTTCAGATGGAGCCGAATGAACCCATCAACACCAAGTTTTACCAGCTTGGGAACGGAGGGAGCTTGATCTTCGAGCACGACCTCAACGCCGTCTCCGACTTCCTTGGGCGCCCACACCCCGAGTTCCACGGGGTTCAGTTGGACGACACGCCCGGGGGAGAGTTGCAGTGGGTGATCACTGCCGACTTGAGGGGCAAGATGGAGCCTCCCACCTCGGAGAGGATCCTCTTCTCCTTCCGCGAGAGCCACTGGCTCGACGGACTCGCACGTGGCCTTCAGGAGGCACTTGCGCGCCTCTGTGGACAGAACATGGTGCGCATCCTCGCATCACGCTACGTGCATCTCGTGAGGCGTGATGCTATGGGAGTGCCCATGGAGCTGCAGCCGCACCCAAAGTTGAGGCACCACGCTGAGCACCTGGACTTCATGCTCTATCAGACTCAGAAGGACCTCGACGCCACTCGCGCTTACGCGAACCAGACCCATGCTCACATCATCGAGCAGGGTGAGGCGATCAAGCTACTCAACAACGACCGCAAGAGCCTTCGCCAGCAGCATGCCAAGAAGGACGCTACGATTGTGCGCCTTCGCGCCAAGATAGCATCACTTGAGGCCACTGTCAAGGCCCAGGAGGATCAGATTCGTGAGCTGGAGGATGACGATGGAGGTATCGACCTTCAGGGAGGAGGAGCCTTCCTGAGCGACGACGATGACTTCGAGGAGGACGAGAACACCAAGGAGGAGGACTACGAGTTCCTGGAGGCAGGACCTGACGACTACGTCCCGATCGATGTCGAGGATGAGGAGTAGTTGCACTAGTTTCACTTATGTAGGTGTGAGTTGTATCCCGTCCTTTGTATCGTAGCATGAGAATGGTTCTTAAAACCATTGGAGTATGTGTGTGTTAGTTTGTACTAGGTGTTGAATGAATGAATGAATGTTATGTTTGTCATGAAAAGATTACAAGTTTTCAAATGTTTTCAAACTTAACCAAAATGAACCATAGAATGTTCCCTCTCATCTCATGATCTTCTATATCTTCAGATGGCCCCTCCCAATAGCACCAACGATGCGATGATGCAACTGCTGCAAACCTTGCTCGCCGACAGGGAGACAGAAAGAGCTGAACGCCAAGCCAACATCACCGCCTTGCAGACCATCGCCAACCAAGGCCATGGAAATCATGACCACCCTGGATCCAAACTCAAGAACTTTCAGAACACCAATCCCCTGTTGTTTAGCAAGACCGAGGAACCCCTCAACGCCGATGACTGGCTCCAGACTGTGGAGAACAACCTGGAAGTAGCCGGAGTGGAAGCCAACGAGAAGGTCTTGTTTGCAACCCACTATCTCGTTGGACCAGCCCGCGCTTGGTGGACAAGCACCCGTGCCATGAACGGAGGTCAGTTCATGACTTGGGAGGATTTCAAGCTAAAGTTCAGCAAGTACCATGTACCCCCGGGTCTTATCAAAAAGATGAGGGATGAGTTCCGTGAACTGAAACAAGGTCGCATGACGGTGGTTGAATACCGCGACAAGTTTCTCACATTGTCGAGGTATGCCCCTGATGAGACCGACACCGTTGAGAAGAGGAAGGAGAGATTCCTGAATGGACTGCATGATGAGATGCAGACTGTCCTCGTCAACATCCCCTTCGCCGACCTTGAAGCCCTTGTTGACTCCGCCATCCAGATGGAGGGCAAGTTGAACCAAGCCAATGAGAACCGCAAGCGCCGCATGGCGAATCAAAGTGGATCAAGCCACCCCCAGAAGTATCGCCCCAGCTCAAGCGGAGGTTTCACTCCGAGAAACAACAAGCCACCGATGCAGAACTCTCGCCCCGGTTATCAAAACCGGAGTGGAGGAAACTCCAAGCCAGGAGGCTACAACAACAACAACTACAACCGCGCTCCGCCCAGAGCCCCCAACAACAACAACAACAACACCAACACCGCTCCCAGAACCGGAAGCAACGTCGTCCCCGTTGCGAACAAGCAGGACAAGACCACCATCACTTGCTATGAGTGTGGTGTAGTGGGGCACTACTCCAACGAGTGTCCCAAGCGTCTCGCCAAGCTCGCCGGCAACACTGCTGCACCTGCTCAGCAGCAACGCCGTGTCTCCACCGGCAAGAAGTTTGCCCCCAACAACCCCAATAACCGCAACGGCCGCCTCTACCACATGAACGCCGAAGAAGCCCAGGAAGCACCAGATGTTGTACTGGGTATGTTTTCTGTCAATCACATCCCTGCCAGAGTATTGTTTGATTCCGGAGCATCTCATTCTTTTGTCACCGAAGACTTTGCATCAACAAGTAAAATTCAACCCCTCAGTTTGAAGCATGTTATGATAGTTCAAATCCCCGGATCAACCACCAAAGCCAGAAAATTTTGCAAAAATGTACCCATCAAAATCCATGATGTAGATTTCTATGCCAATTTAATCATTCTGGGAACCAAAGGTTTGGAAGTCGTACTAGGAATGGACTGGATGTCAAAAAACAATGGATTGATAGATTGTGCCAAGAAAGCCATAACCATGACTAGCAGCACCAGTATCGTAGTAGAGCATATCTCTGAAAAACTACCCAGAAAATTCACCTGCAACCAAAGTGTATCCAAGCCAACTCTGGATCAAATAGGGTCGTTTGTCGCTACCCTGATGTGTTTCCGGACGATCTACCCGGTATGCCCCCGGATCGGGATATCGAGTTTATCATCGAGTTAATCCCCGGAACGGGACCCATAGCCCAGAGAGCCTACATCATGAACGCAACCGAGCTTGTGGAGCTGAAGAAGCAGATCGATGATATGTTGGCCAAAGGTCTGATTAGACCGAGTGCATCCCCCTGGAGATCCCCCGTCTTGTTTGTGGACAAGAAGGATGGTGCAAATCGTTTATGTACGGACTATCGTAAGCTTAACGATGTCACCATCAAAAACAAATACCCCCTACCCAAGATAGAAGACTTGTTTGATCAACTCACCGGAGCCAAAGTTTTCTCCAAGATTGACCTTAGAACTGGATACCATCAACTGAAGATCCGAGCCACCGACATTCCAAAAACTGCCTTTACCACCAGATATGGGTTGTACGAGTACAACGTCATGTCATTTGGACTGACCAATGCCCCCGCTTATTTCATGAATCTCATGAATAAGATCTTCATGAACTTTTTGGACAAGTTTGTCGTTGTCTTCATCGATGACATTCTCGTCTACTCCAAGTCCGAAGAGGAACATGAACAGCATTTGGAGACTGTCCTAGAAACCCTTAGACCTCAAAAGTTGTATGCCAAGTTCAGCAAGTGTGAGTTTTGGTTGGAAGAAGTTGGATTCCTGGGACACATCTTGTCTGCGGGAGGAATTGCCGTAGATCCCGCCAAGATCAAAACTGTTATGGAATGGCAAGCCCCAACCACCCAAACCGAGGTCCGCGCTTTTCTTGGATTAGCCGGATATTACCGCAGATTTGTAGAAGGCTTTTCGAGCATCGCTCGACCAATGACCCAACTACTGAAGAAGGACAGGAAGTTTGAGTGGACCGACAAATGTGAAGAGAGCTTTCAACAGCTCAAGAGTAGACTGACAACAGCCCCCATCCTGATCATGCCAGATATCGCAAAGCCCTTTGACGTATATTGCGACGCCTCCAAGACTGGTCTTGGATGTGTGCTTATGCAAGAAGGCAAGGTTGTATCCTACCTTTCAAGACAGCTAAAGCAACATGAACAGAACTACCCAACCCATGACCTCGAGCTTGCAGCCGTGGTCTTAGCCTTGAAAGTTTGGCGTCATTACCTCATGGGTAATCGATGCGAGATCTACTCCGACCACAAAAGCCTCAAATACATATTCACCCAGAAGGAGCTGAACATGAGACAACGCCGATGGATCGAATTGATCAAGGATTACGACATGGAGATTCACTACCACCCCGGCAAGGCCAATGTGGTAGCGGATGCTTTGAATCGACTGCCGTGCCAGTTGAACTCCATGCTCGCAACCGAATAGCCCAGCTTACATCAAGAGTTTGAACAGTTCAGACTAGAACTTGTTAGTGAAGGATTCCTAGCCAGCATCGAACTACAACCCACCTTGGTTAGCCAGATCAAGGAAGCCCAGAAGGACAACGCTAGCATTGACGGAATCAAGAAGCAGATAGCCGCAGGAAAAGCCCCCGGATTCACCGTAGACGAAGCCGGAGTTCTTTGGTACAAAGAACGTCTCTGCGTACCATCGGACTCAGACTTGAAGCAAGTCATCCTGCAAGAAGCCCATGACACCCTTTATTCAATCCACCCCGGAGGTACCAAGATGTACCAAGACCTGAAGGAGCAATTCTGGTGGCACGGAATGAAGAGAGAAATCGGCAGCTACATCGCCAAGTGTGACATCTGTCAGAGAGTCAAGGCAGAACATCAACGACCCGCCGGACTGTTACAACCACTCCATATTCCAGAATGGAAATGGGACTCCGTAGGAATGGACTTTATCACCGGACTGCCCAAATCCAGCAAAGGCAACGATTCCATATGGGTAGTTGTCGATAGATTGACCAAAGTCGCCCATTTCATCACCGTAAAAACCACCTATCAAGGCCCAAAGTTAGGTGAATTATACATCTCCAGAATAGTCGCCCTGCACGGAACCCCGAAATCGATAGTGTCAGATAGAGGATCACAGTTCACCTCAAGATTCTGGCAGAAAGTGCATGAAGGACTAGGAACCCGTCTGAATTTCAGTACCGCCTATCACCCTCGGACCGACGGACAGGATCGAGAGAGTCAACCAGATCTTGGAGGACATCTTTGAGAGCATGTGTCTTGGAATACGGATCCAAGTGGGAAGACCGCACCTTACGCAGAATTCTCTTACAACAACAGCTACCAAGCTAGCCTACAGATGGCCCCCTTTGAAGCCTGGTACGGAAGGAAATGCCGTGCCCCCCCTGAACTGGTCGGAAGTGGGAGAAAGCCAAGTTTTTGGCCCAGATGTTCTTCGTGAAGCTGAAGAGAAAGTACACAAGATCCGAGAGTACCTCAAGACGGCGCAATCAATACAGAAGAGCTACACCGACAAGAGACGTCGGGAGATGACCTTCGAGATCGGAGACTTCGTCTATCTCAAGGTATCCCCCTTGAAAGGAATGCAAAGGTTTCAACTGAAAGGAAAGCTCGCACCCCGATATGTCGGACCTTTCAAAGTCCTCAGCCGCCGAGGTGAAGTATCTTATCAACTGGAGTTGCCTGAAGAAATGTCGGCTGTGCACGACGTGTTCCATATCTCACTCCTCCGGAAGTGCCTTGAAGTTCCAGAGAAGACCGAAGTGTTCAAAAACATCGATCACCGATCGGTGGATATCAACCAGGATTTGACCTACCGCGAAGTGCCGATTTGCATCCTGGAAGAAGCTTATCGAACCACCTGCACCCGAAGCATCAAGTTTCTAAAGATACAATGGAGCAATCATACTAAAGATGAAGCCACATGGGAACGCGAAGACTTCATGAAGAAGGAGTACCCCCATCTCTTTAGTACCTAACTTTCTTTTCGATCTCGGGACGAGATCTTTTGTAAGGGGGAAGGGTTTGTAACATCCCAAATTTCAATAAAAAGAAAGTTAGAGAATTCCAGAGAGCAAAATTTCAAACCAACAAAAACTTTTTAAATTGCATATAGTACCCTGCATAGGACTTGTGCATTTGATTGATATGCCATGATGATTGTTATTACTTGTATGTGCTATACTCTAAAACCCTAATGTGATCATATGAAGATCACCAACCAAATAAATCAAAGAGAGAAAGAAATCAAATAAATGAAAAACCCTAAAACCCTCACATATGGCTCTATGCCATTTTTATAAATTTTGACCCTAGACCAATTTGGTCTTCACCATTAGTTGAATAATGTTACTAAACACTTATTACAACTTTTGGAATCAAAGAATCATAATTCAAATAATTTTCAAATGCAAAACTTGCTCACATATGATAAAGGTCAAATCTGCAAATTATAGCCTGATCACTACTTTGAGCCATTGCAATTCAATTTTCTCAAACTAAATCTTGCTAACTCTTTGTACCACTTCCAAGTCAACATCAAGGTGAACACTTTTTGTAAAGATCACCATGCCAAATTATTTCTTGATCATGAGCTATGCTCATCCAAAGTTGCAACTTTTTATTAAGTTCAACAATCTCCCACTTATCAATTTTTGCAAAACTTTGAATTCAACAATTCCACCACCACCCTCCATCACCTCTGATCATTTCTAACTAAATGAAATGCTCACAATTCAAAACTTGCAACCATGTGAATTAAATCAAATTTGGACAAATTTGGCAAATTGCAAATATGTAACTATTTGACACTATTTGCTATAGTGCTCTACACATCTAATCTACATCAAACCTACACCAAATGGTCCCCTGGTTCCCTCTAAGCCATTAAATGATCAATAGAAACCCTAGGGAGAGAGAGAGCAAGGCTAGACATGGCCATGCCGGCCATGTCGCCAACCCGATGCCCTCCCCTCTCTCCTTTCTTCCTCAGCCACGGCCACCGTGCCCAAACGACGCCACCTCATCTCCTAGCACTGCCTAGCATCGCCACGGTCGAGGAGGAGCTCGACACTGGCCAGACCAGCTCGCGCCCATGGCGGCCAGTATGCCGCTCATGTCGCGCGTGGCGCGCCACAGACGCGCCCTGGACACGCGCGCTTGCGCCACCACCTCGAGCACGCCCTAGCCCCGCTTGCTAGCCGTTGAGCATCACCGTGCCACCGCGACGCCGCCGGACATGCCCACGACCAGACCCTGGACCGCCGCCGCCGGAGAAGGAGAAGGAAATCCCGTGAACGCCGCCGCTAGACATGGAAACAATGCGAGATATTCCGACGTCGCCCGACCACGCTGTCGCCACCATTCGCTTCGCCTGGACAAGGAGAACGTTGCCACGCCCTCGCCTAGCTCGACCGCTCGCCGGAGACGCCGCGAGCATGTCGACCACCACCCTGCCCGCAACTCTCACTCGATTCTATAAATAGGGAGTTCCCCTGGAAGCAACGTAGCACACCACCTCACTCCCACTCTTCACTGCCTCTCCTCAACCACTTAGCTCACTCGATCGTCGCCGGAGCAAGCTCAATCGGGAGATCACCGCCGCGGAAGCCCTGCAGCAATCGTCGGCGATCCCGACCACCTCAGGCGACGCCACCTATACCAGGAGAACCGCCGTCGTCCACAACTTCGTCAAGCATACTGCCAACCCTAGCTGGAGCCGCCGTAAGCCCTCCAACCCCTACCTGAGCCGCCGGCGAACTCTCTCTCTCGCCGGCGAGACGATGAACCTAAGCCGTTGATCCGTGTTCTAATCCAACGCGCCAGAGTGATCCATACCGCTTCGGGTTTTAAGACTCGCTGACGGGTGGCCCCACAGCTGTCGAGGGCAGCCCACGCGGGCACAGACGCGTGGTGGGCTGGCCTTGGGCCATTTTAAACCATTTCGGCCCGTTAGCTTTTCCCGCCGGCCTGTTTAATTCAAATTCTATTTAAACAATTCCAAATGAATTTCAATACTGCCCAAACTTTGAAATTCAATAGAGTTCAATTGGCTTAACCAAATTCAATGAATTTTATATGTTTGGAAAGCTATGGAAAAGATCTACACAATGCCACTGGTCCCATGCCAAGATTTGTTGTAGAATTAATTTGATAAAAAGAAGAAGGCAGGGACTTTTCTATATTCAAAAAATTATTAAAAATCAACCAAAATAGATATTAAGTTAATTCCAACTCTAATAGCTCACATTTGACTTACACTAATTGATTATGCAATAAAATGGTGTGGTCACTTTGCATAATCATACCCTAGTTTAATTAATGGATAATATGGCTAGTCTAACTAGTTGATATTGTCCAAAACTATTAAGTAATTCATATGAAGTCTTATACTTCATTTAAATCTTGTCTCACATGAATTCATGGGATGTTTGGACCCCTGGCCCAAACTCTCTTATATGAATTACTTAGAGATTTAAATCCTATGTAGTATTATTAAATGATATGAGGTGATCTACCTCATTTAAATCATTTTCTCAAATGATAATGATGAATGTTGACTTAGGTCAATATAAGTTCATATATGATTGTTTGAGAAATTAAATCTTAAGAAGATTTCAATGAGAGGAAATTATTTCTCAAGAACCCTATGGAAACTATCATTTACATATTAAATAAAAAGAAGTGAATTCTCCTCAAGCAACACAACCCATGCACCCTAATTAGATTATTTGTGTGCATAGAATAGTTTGTGTGTTTGTATGTGATACATGGAATAGCCATTGAATTAGTGAGTAATTATACTCGTATTCAAATTTAGACGCTAACCTTTGGAGAGTACACGGAAGAAGAAGGTTGCTACCAAGAGGAGGAGGAGGAGAATTTTGAGAACTATCAAGGCAAGCTAATATTCTTGCAAAGTGCAAAGCCCCTTGGGGCAAGGCACCATGAATCTTACCTTTTCTTACATAAGCCTATCCCAAGTTTATACATTACAAGTTTTTACTTGTTTTCCCAATAAGTTGCTTTTATAGTTAACTTTGGTTAAAGTAAAGAAGTTTACTAGAGTAGTACAAGTTAGTCTCCATCAAGCAAAGCAAGATAGCACCCCTCATGATTTAGAGCTAGTGCTAATGAATAAAACTTGACTACTCTAGATGGGAACAATGTGACTTGAAATGAATTTGAAACCTTGGAATGATGATGCATTCCATTGAATGATTTTTGAAGGTGAATATGACCAAGAGAAGATGGTGATTTTTGATAAACATGATGTTGGTTTGAATGCGATACCTTTCCAATTAGCAAGTACCCCCACAATACCTAATTATGGGTAGGGCTTAACTGGAGGTTTATGCATCTTAGTATGGGTTCCCTCTGAACACACGTCATAGGGGTTACGCTTGAGGCTGCCTCCGTTGTTGAGAAAGGATGTGAAATTGAGGTGAATTGTACGGCCAAGCCCTGTGCAGTTCCCAGGTTGACAGTTGGTCTTCACTGGGAGGCCAAGCTCATGGGGAGAGGTGCTCATACTAGGATTTGTAAGTGAAAGGTTATGGTTGATGATCCGCGTACTGTGTTACGATGATTCGGGGTAATCCCGACGGATGAAATCAAATGTTGTGGCACAAGTGTGCAACCTCTGCAGAGTGTAAATCTATTCGAATAGCCGCGTCCACGGTTACGGACGGTTGGAAAGGCCATACAGTTTCCGATGTCATGTCTTTGAAAATGATGTTGAAACAAGATGGTGAAATAAATTGTGGTGAATTGAATTGAAATCACCACTTGAATGGTGGGAATGACACTAATGTTCCCACTTGAGTTAGTTAGCTTTTGAATAAGCTTTTCTCAAATACTTATGTACTAAAACTAGCTTTATGCAAATAAACTAGAGCTTAGCAAACCTTACTATAATGTCTAGCACTTACATTAGTATTAGTTTGCGAGTACTTAAAGTACTCACGGCTTTGTCCCTGGCTATTCAAATGGCCAGAGTATGAAGATGAACAAGGTCATGACCAGCAGGACGCCTACGACAACTAGGAGTCTTCCGACGTCAAGCGTTGGCCTGTGGACTAGAGAGTCCTTGTATCTTACGCTTCCGCTATGAACTATGAACTTGTGTTTGTTCGTTGATCGATAGATCAACTATTCGTGTAATATGGATGATGTGATTCCACTTGTAAGACATTATGGTTTGTAATGAATGATGACTATGATACTTAACTATTATGCCTCGCAACAACAATATTCCTGGGATTGCGATGTATGACATAATAGGCATCCGGACTTAAAAACCCGGGTGTTGACATATTCCTCCTTTCATATTATGAAGGTGACAGTGTGCATGCTATGTTAGTACTTGGTATAGTTGTGTTGATCTATCATGCACTCTAAGGTTATTTAAATATGAATATCGAATATTGTGGAGCTTGTTAACTCCGGCATTGAGGGTTCTTGAAGCCCTACACAATTAGTGGTGTTCATCATCCAACAAGAGAGTGTAGAGTATAGCATATATCTATTTATTCTGTTATGTGATCAATGTTGAGAGAGTCCACTAGTGAAAGTACGATCCCTAGGCCTTGTTCCCAAATACTGCAATCATCGCTTGTTTACTGTTTTACTGCATCTGTACTGCCTGCAATATTACCACCATCAACCACACGCCAGTTGTAGCATCAAGCTATTTTCTGGTGCCATTACTACTGCTCATATATATTCATACCACCTGTATTTCACTATCTCTTCGCCGAACTAGTGCACCTATACATCTGACAAGTGTATTAGGTGTGTTGGGGACACAAGAGACTTCTTGCTTTGTGGTTGCATGGTTGCTTGAGAGGGATATCTTTGACCTCTTCCTCCCTGAGTTCGATAAACCTTGGGTAATCCACTTAAGGGAAAACTTGTTGCTGTTCTACAAACCTCTGCTCTTGGAGGCCCAACATTGTCTACAGGAAAAGGAGTGTGCATAAACATCAAGCTATCTTCCTCGCTCGGGTTGTTCCAATCATACCCTTCCTCGTCCATGTAGTCATCATCGTCACTAAGGAGGGCAGCATTCTCCTTGCGGAGATCCTCGCCATCATCCTCTAGCTCCTCTATCTTAGTCTCAGCTTCGCGGAGTGCCGTCTTAAGGTGCGCCACCTTCACCTTAAGCATATACTTGGCCTCTCTTGCCCGAAGCTTGAGCTTCCGCTGGCGGCGAGCTCTCCGCCTCATCTCCTCAAGGTCCTTCTTGGTCTCGTCCAACTTGTTCTTCAGCATCTCCTGCTCCATCCTGCTGATATCGAGGCTGTTCTGGGTCTTGCCGAGGATGAACTCCATCTGGGCAGCGTGGCGACCGAGGGGGCAAACATAAGGCACGATGGTGGGAAGGCCTTCCTCGTCACGCCGCCCAAAGTGAGCGTAAGGGAGGTTCTTCTCCTCGAGCTCCGCACGGTGGTGGTAGGTGAGGCGAGCAAGGGCTGCCTGGAGCGCACGGAGCAAACCGTCCTCCCACGTGCGCTCGAACAGCTGGATCTCGAACTCCGGGAGCTGCTTGACGTGGGAGCCCCGGATGGTGCAGACTATCATCCAGGACAAGTCCCCGTCATGGGGCTCCATCTGCCCGCCCTTCACCTCGGGGCGGAGGCGACCGACGGCGTGACAAACGTCGATCAGGGCAGTCTCAAAGAGGAACAAAGGCTGCGACTCTCCCACCTGACGGCTCCGGGTGTACATAACTTCCTCCATCTACACAAAATTTTAGGGTTAATACAAGTAGTAATATGACAAGTGTGCAAAATTTTAAGGTACATAATATAAAATAGTTTAAGATTAATGCAAGTAGTTTATCTCTAAGGAGAAAACTTAGGGGAGAGACAAGGCATTCTTTCAGCTTAGAGTCATCTCGTTTTTGATATTGAAAATAGTTTTGCCCTAACATTAACGTCCATGCTAACTAAGGCTTTCCCTAGAGTCAGGATGGCTCTGATACCAGCTCTGTGGCACCCCGGATTTTTAAATATCCGAAATACCCGTTATGCATTCACTCATGATCCCATGATCAGTGTAACATGAGCACATAACCGAACTGATAAACAGAGTTACATCATCCATTACAGAGTACCGAATAAAAATAAGTCTTACAAACGGTCACATGACCAAGTCTTACATAAATTGCCACTTCGGGCTAAATTCAAACACACTAGCAGCGGATACAAATCAACGGCATCGGGCCCAAGTCATTGCCTTAGACCCCACAGGCAGCTGACCGGGAAACGTCCTAAGTCGCATAGTCGTCCTGATAACCTCCATCATCTTCAAAGTCCTCCTCATAGTCTGGCCAAGTAAATAGCCAGGGACAAAGCCATGAGTACATTTGGAATTGTACTCGCAAGACCATTAATCAAGTTCTAACAAAACTTAACTAAAGGTTTATGAGAGAAAGAAGTCAAGGTTTTCTATGTGGTTAAGAAAATGGGAAGAGAAGAATTTTTCTATGGTGGAGAAAGCATCCCGACTCCACGGTCGGAGGGGACACTTAGGAGTAAGACATTTCCATGGAAGGAAATATCTTCAAGAGAGACTTCACATAAAACACTCGGAAGGTACGCCCACTTTTGTTTTTCTTTTCCGACCAACCTCACATGGTCATCACTAGTACCATTAGAGTACTCCCAAAAACACCTTTATTCACTTCGTAAAACTTTTCTAACACTAAACCCAACACAGCTAAGTAACGGCCATCCCAACTGTCCATGACCGCGGACGCGGCTATTCGAATAGTTTTGACTCTGCAGAGTTTGCGCACTTTCCCCACAAGAACCGATAAATCTACCGGGATCATCCCCGGATCGTCATACGAAAGTATGGGAGACTCGGATAATCGGTCAAAGTCTTTCGCTTGTCTCCCTTGTCATGAACCCTTCCCTGCGGGCTTAACCCTTCCCGGCACCCCGGCAGCATACCTCCTTTTTGAGCATATCTCCGGCGCCACGACGGAAGACCCTCAGTAATCGTCCGGCTGCAAGTTAATGCAGTGTATTGCCTCCTTCAGAGCGCAACCCGGTGTCAGAGGTCATCGTGACCCTCCTAGAGAGTGGTGAAGGTGTCTCACGACAATTTCAACAAACTACGGACTAAGCCCGTGCCCACTTTGGATAGTGTGGTTGCGCTAGTTGGTTGTTCCGGGCGAATACATAGAATCTGTGTTGTTTTTCAAAAACCCAAGTCATAACCATCTTAGCCTTTCCACCACAAACACATTTGCCATTTCCACTTAAAACAACTCCATCTTATAACCTCACTTGAGTAATGTCAATTTACCCAAGGTTTTATTAAAAACTTTTACAACAAGGCAAAACCTTGAGGGTTTCCCAACCTATAGTTTTATGTGAGAAGCTAGGGTAGCATAATGGAATTCATTACACTATCAAAAGGGGGGTGTCAAGTGGCCCACATACTCGAATTGAGCATGAATGGAAATATAATCAAGGGATTTACAAAAACAAGATAACAAGCCCTTCTTCACTAAGAAGGTGGTGTCAAGGGTAGAAATATTTGGGGACTCACATGCTTGGGGGTGAGCATGTGAGTGTCAAGGTGAACCTTTCATACTTGAAGACACATATGTAAGAGAGGGGAAAACAAGAAAACCATGGTGCCCGCGGAGATCGAGATACTAAAAGAATAAGCGATCACAACAAGGAGATAATAACAAGGTATCAAAGAAAATGGCTTGCCTTGGCTGGCTAGTCCCTGGTCTTCTTCAAGTCCTTCTCCAAAATCTTCTCATTCAACTTCTCCCACGTTTGTATCTAACGTCGCGAAAATAAAAGGTAACAAACAATCAATCATATAGCTCAAGAACCAAGACTTTGTGTGATGCAAAGTAAATATGCAGGGGCACCTGTTTTGTATAGTGAACCAAAAATGGATTAAGTTTTTCGAGAAAAAGGAAAATGGTGGAGAAACAAATTAAAAAAATGAATTAAGAAGGTTTATCATTTCATGGGACACACTGATTTTACAAACGGACACAAAAATATGAAAACAGGGCCTAATATTATTTTTCCTAGATGAACAACAACAATACAAGAACAACACAAGTGGAATTAATCAAAAATATTAAATCTATGATTTTATATCTAAAATGGAGTGCGCAGAATACAAGCAACATATTTATTCTACCATAATTCGCAGAAAAATCCTAAAAATAAGGGACCGGTGGCATGTGAAAGGTCTGGAAATTATCTTTCTAACACAACTGGTTTCATTACTTTTGGACTAATAAAACTCGAGTTATTAGCAAAATGGTGCACAGGTTTAAACAGGAAATTTTAAACGAAATTCAAAACGGAAAAGGGCCGGGAAATCTCTGGGCCGTATTTGAGTGAGGGAGGGGCCGGCCCAGGAGTATTGCCACGCGGGCAGGGGAAGAAAAGGGAGAAAAATAAAAAGAAAGAAAAGGGGCCCGGGTGCCAAGGGCATGCAGGCCATTTGCTGCATGGCCCATGCAGCCTACCGATGAAGATCGGATGGCCCAGGGCCATCTTCTTCCTCGATCGTGAATGGGAGAGGGACAGAGGACGACCGGGGGACTCACCAGCGAGGTCTGGGTCGCGATGGCGGGGGTGAGGCGGGTCGGAGGCGGTTCGGGGCAGGCTTGGCGCGCGTCCTGGGCTCCCTCCGGGCGAACAGCAGCTTCTCCCGGCGGTTTTCTTCGCAGGGACTTCCGGGAAGACGGCAGCAGCGTGACTCCCCGGCGATCCTGGAGAAGAAGGAGGGCGGGTTAGGCCTCGAGGACGAACGGGGTGGAAGGAAACAGAGGGGAGAGGGCGGCGTTGCTGCAGAAGGGCCCGGCGACCTTCTCCTCTTCGGTGGTGATGGAAGTGACAGGCTCCGGCGAGTGGCGGCCCTGAGCAGCGCCCTGGGCGCTCTCAGGGGTGTTCTGTGGAGGTGGAGGGCGAGGGAGTGGTGTGAGGGAGGGAGTGGTGGAGCGGGGCCTTTATATAGGCGGAGGAGGGCAGGGGGCGGGCGACAGACGGTGGCGTCGGCCAACCAGCGAGGGGGACAACAGCAGCGAGCGGGAGGGAGTCGAGGGGGCGCGCGTGGTCTCGAGGTGTCAGGGAGGGATACGAGGAGGCTAGGGAGTGAAGCGAGGCATCGGGGGAAGGAAACGAGGCGCGGCATCGATCGAGGGGAGACCACACGGTCATCGCACGCACGATCCCGAGAGGGATCTCCTCTCTGTCGCTTGGGCTGGGGAAGTTTTGGGGTGGGCTGGTGAGGGAGTAGTCTTGGGCCAGAAGGGAGAGAGGGATGGGTAAAAAGGGCCCAAGGGTGGAGGGGGTGCGGCCAGGAGGAGGCCAGAGAGAGGGGTGGTGCCGGTGGTGCCATGCACCAAGGCCCGGCCATAAACAGAAAGAAAAGAGAGAGGAAAGAAAAAAAAGAAAGAGGGGGAGTAGTGTACCCCTAGGGTTGGCAAAACCCGAGATGGATGAGAAAGAGTGCAAATATGAGTGGTGTCACATGACCTAAGGCCATATGAGAGAAAAGAGAGAGAAGGAAAAAGGTGGAAAGGAAAGAGAGGGGGAAGTATCTCTCCTTCCTAGGGTTTGCTCAAAAGAGAGAGAAAGGAGGGCAATTTTCCAAAAGTGGAGAGTAACAAAAAGGTTGGAAATAAGGGCGATGATGGTGCCATACTAATGGTGTCAATCATAGAGGAGAAATCTCCCTCTCACATATAAAAAAGTTTTAGGTGCTAAAGGTTTTGAGTACAAGTTACTGCACTAACATACCATACTATTATCAACATAAGTAAGAATTCTATCCTATGCACTCACAAGGTAGCAAGATTAAAAAGTTTTTGTTGGCTCAAGAGTTTTTAAACTGGAAAATATGCAATATTTGAAAAGTGGGATGTTACAGACCTTCCCCCCTTAAAAGAATCTCGTCCCGAGATTCCGAGACTAAGAGTTGAAGAGGTAAGGGAACTCGCTCCTGAGATAATCCTCTCGTTCCCGGTGGCTTCCTCCTCGGAGTGGTTACTCCACTGAACCTTGAAAAACTTGATCTTCCTTCTGCGGGTTAATCTCACCGCCTCTTCAAGGATTCGGAGTGGTTTCTCATGGTAGGTTAGGTCTTGGTTCAAGTGGATGGATCGATGGTCGATGTTCTTAAAAACTTCAGGCTTGTCAGGCACTTGGAGACATTTCCGGAGTTGCGAGATGTGGAAGACATCATGAAAATCTGACAACTCTGGGGGTAGCTCTAATTGATAGGATACCTCTCCGCGACGGCCGATGACCTTGAAGGGGCCAATATATCTTGGTGCTAATTTCCCCTTGACGTGGAAACGTTGCATCCCTTTGAGAGGTGTAACCCGAAGATAAGCAAAGTCTCCAATGTTGAAAGTCACCTCACGATGCTTGGGGTCGGTGTAGCTTTTTTGACGGGATTGCGCCGCTTTCAGCTGGTCTCTGATGAGTTGGACTTGCTCCTCAGCTTCCCGAAGTATGTCCGGACCAAACACTAGGCTTTCTCCAGTTTCAGACCAGTTGAGAGGGGTGCGGCATTTACGCCCATAGAGTGCTTCAAAAGGGGCCATCTGGAGGCTGGCCTGATAGCTATTGTTATACGAGAACTCGGCGAAGGGTAGGCAGTCTTCCCACTTGGTTCCATAAGCTAGAACACAAGCGCGGAGCATATCTTCCAGAATCTGGTTCACACGTTCAGTTTGCCCTCCTGTCTGCGGATGATATGCAGTACTGAAAGAGAGCTTGGTTCCCAGTGCTTCGTGAAGCTTCTTCCAGAAACGCGATGTGAACTGAGATCCTCGGTCAGAAACGATAGTCTTGGGTACTCCATGCAGGCTAACTATTCGTGATATATAGAGGTCGGCTAGATCTCGGCCATTATAAGAGGTCTTGACTGGAATGAAATGAGCTACTTTGGTGAGACGATCCACAATTACCCAAATGGAATCATGTCCGCGATTAGATCGGGGAAGGCCAACAATAAAATCCATCCTTACTTCATCCAATTACGAAACAGGAACTTGCAGAGGTTGGAGTAGTCGGTGGGCGTTGGTGCTCAGCTTTAACCCGTTGACAAACCTCGCATCTAGCAATGAAGGAGGCAATGTCACGTTTCATCCCATGCCACCAGAAAGTCTCCTTGAGATCCTGATACATCTTCGTCCCGCCAGGGTGAATGGAGTAGGGAGTGTTATGAGCTTCCTCCATAATCAGGTGCTTCAAGTCCGGAATAGTCGGTACGCAGAGACGTCCCTTATACCACAAGACTCCTCCATTACCAATGGAAAATCCAGTCACCTCTTCTTTTTCCATACAGCGCTTGATACCTTCAATGCTCTCATGACCCTTCTGTGACTCCTTGATCTGATCCCTTAGGGTGGGCTTAAGTTCCAAAGCGGCCAAAAATCCATGGCTAACCAGTTCCAATCCAAACTCTTCAAACTCCTGATACAGCAAAGGTTGCTCCACCTTTAAGCGGGCGTTCAACGAACAAGGTTCTCGACTAAGAGCGTCGGCGACCACATTTGCTTTCCCAGGGTGATAGTGGATGCTAAGATCGTAGTCCTTTATTAATTCAATCCATCTCCTCTGTCGCATATTCAGTTCTCTCTGGGAAAAGATATATTTAAGGCTTTTGTGATCGGTGTAGATGTTGCACCGATTTCCGATAAGATAGTGGCGCCAAGTTTTGAGAGCATGGACTACGGCGGCTAGCTCCAGGTCATGAGTGGGATAATTTTCTTCGTGTGGCTTCAGTTGGCGAGAGAGATAGGCGATAACTTTCCCTTCTTGCATCAAAACACTACCCAGGCCGAGCTTGGATGCATCGCAGTAGATTACAAAGTCTTTGGTGACATCCGGCATAGTTAAGATAGGGGCGGACACAAGACGCTTCTTGAGTTCTAGGAAACTTTCCTCACACTTATCTGTCCATACAAACTTCCTTCCTTTCTTGAGTAGCTGGGTCATGGGTTTAGCGATACTAGAGAATCCCTCTACAAACTTGCGGTAGTATCCAGCTAACCCGAGGAAGGACCTTACTTTAGTAGGGTTAGTTGGTGGCTTTCGGTCCATGATGGACTTAATGAGAGAGGGGTCGACCAAGATTCCTCCGGCAGACAGTACATGGCCAAGAAATCCAACTTCCTTGAGCCAAAACTGGCACTTACTGAACTTGGCATAGAGTTGATGTTCCCTCAGAGTACCCAGAACAAGACGTAGATGTTCCTCATGCTCCTCTTCAGATTTGGAGTAAACAAGGATATCATCAATGAATACCACAACAAACTTATCGAGGTAATCCATGAAGACCTTGTTCATGAGGTTCATGAAGTAGGCGGGGGCATTGGTTAGTCCGAAGGACATCACGGTGTACTCAAACAGTCCATAACGGGTGGTGAAGGCTGTTTTGGGGATATCAGATTCTCGCACTTTTAACTGATGATACCCAGTACGGAGATCAATCTTGGAGAAGACTCGGGCTCCGTTCATTTGGTCGAACAAATCCTCAATCTTGGGGAGAGGGTACTTGTTCTTGATTTTCACTTCATTGAGCTTCCGATAATCCACACAAAGGCGAATGGTACCGTCTCTTTTGTCCACAAAAATTACGGGTGATCCCCATGGTGAGGCACTAGGTCGGATCAGACCCTTGCTCAACATATCATCCAACTGCCTCTTTAGCTCAATCAGCTCCTGGGGGTTCATACGGTAAGGCCTCTGTGCTATAGGTGTTGTTCCAGGCATCAATTCTATGATGAACTCGATATCCCTATCGGGGGCATACCGGGTAACTCTTCTGGGAAAACATCCGGATACTCACAAACTATCGGGACAAGATCAATGGTTGGTCCGGAGACACTCTTTTTACAGAAGGCTCAAGATGAGGGAATAGTGGCAGTGTATTTTACTTGAATACCTACGTCATTGGTTAATGAGATGGATTTTTGGGCACAGTCAATGTGTCCTTGGTACTTGGTCATCCAATCCATTCCCAGAATTACTTCTAACCCTTGGGCTCCTAGGACAATGAGTTCTGCTTGGAAAGGAACGCCTAGGATTTCTATGGGAACTTGTTTGCAGGATAAACGGGCTTTAGCGGTGGATCCAGGTATTTGAACAAGCATGAGTCTTCTCACGAGGGTGGGTGTCATTTTACTCTTTTTAACAAAGGGTTCGGTAACAAAGGAATGTGATGCACCGGAATCAAAAAGGACTCTTGCGGGAGTGGAATGGACTAGGAACATACCCATAACGATGTCTGGAGATTCTTCAGCTTCTTCAGCATTAACATGGTTCAGGTGTCCTCTTGCAGTATTAGCCTGCTTCTTGGGTGGGGGCTTCTTCCCGGTTGCAGCACGAGCTTGACCTTGATTGGGTCTTGGCGCATTGGGGCGCTGAGCAGGATTCATCTTGGAGGGGCATTCACGGGAGAAGTGTCCAGGCTGTCCACAGGCGAAACACCCATCTCCCTGAGTGCGAGCATTTGGGTTGTTGCGGGGGTTGTTGTTGAAGTTTCCTCCTCCGGTACGAGGCTGCATAGTCTGGCGGTTGGTGTTGTTGTTGGAGGGGCGATAAGCGGGGGCTGGCGCTCGCTGAGGTTGAGGCGCCGGCCTTGGTGGAGGCTGGCCGCGGAACCTAGCATTGATGGGTCCACTTTGCTGCTGCATCTTGCGCTTGCGGGTCTCATAGGCTGCCTTGCGCTTTGATTCCACCATAATGGCGGCATCCACCAGAGATTCAAGATCAGGGTAAGGAACGGCCACGAGAATACTCTGGATCTCTTCATGAAGACCATTAAGGAAACGATCCCTCTTCTTTTCATCAGTATCAGTGTCCTGAGGTGCATATCTAGCCAAGGTGTTGAACTTGTCCAGGTAATCGATCACACTACTATTATTCTGCTTAAGGTTGAAGAACTCATCTCTCTTGATCTTGATCAAACCTGAAGGGATGTGGGCTTTGCGGAACTTAGTGGTAAACTCCTCCCAGGTGATCACATGGTCTGCAGCTTGCATTGCCTTAATATTTTCCCACCAAGCTCTTGCGGGTCCGGCGAGAAAGTGAGTTGCAAGAACCACCTTCTCATTCTCGCCCACGGCCGCGACTTCCAAATTGTTTTCGATAGTGCGGAGCCAATCGTCCGCATCAAGAGGGGCGGTGCACTTGGTGAACACTGGTGGGTTAGTGTTCTGGAAGTCCCTTAGTTTGGATCTTGGGCCTTCTTCACCATCACCTCCATTGTTGTTGTTTCCTGCGGCAAGCTGCGCAATATTCTGCAGAGCCGCAATGTTTGCTTGACTTTCAGCGCGGGCGGCTTGGCGGTCTTCCATAAGGATGCGAAGGATTTGAGCCATATTGGGTTCAGGTGGGGGTGGAGGGTCGTTCTAGTGCGCTCCGCGGCGAGTGTCAACCATCTGATGAGATGAAGTCATGAGACAAAAGGGAACAACTTTGATAGGCGAGCTCTTTCTAAGGGGGAGGGGTGACATGATGCATAAAAACTTGTTGAAAAACTCGAAAGATAAAGAAAACATAAGGGCAAATGCAAACATCATCATAACATAGATATCACCAAAAGCTCAAAGTTCACCACATCAAGGTCACCATAGGACCAACATCATTCTACGCGATTACATTAGGGACATCATAACATAACATAACTATCGATGGTGCGGTGCTCAAACTAGTCGTCATCAAGGATGATGGTGTCATCCTTGGTCGGTGGCTCCTCGAACAGTGGCTCCTCAGGGTCCTCCTCCTCCTCGGACGACTCGCGAGGGGTAGGGGGTGCTGGCTCTTCCGGCTCATCATTGATGAAGTCCAGATCATCCTCATCTTCCTCGCTCGGGTTGTTCCAATCATACCCTTCCTCGTCCATGTAGTCATCATCGTCACTAAGGAGGGCAGCATTCTCCTTGCGGAGATCCTCGCCATCATCCTCCAGCTCCTCTATCTTAGTCCCAGCTTCGCGGAGTGCCGTCTTAAGGTGCTCCACCTTCACCTTAAGCATGTACTTGGCCTCTCTTGCCCGAAGCTTGAGCTTCCGCTGGCGACGAGCTCTCCGCCTCATCTCCTCAAGGTCCTTCTTGGTCTCGTCCAACTCGTTCTTCAGCATCTCCTGCTCCATCCTGCTGATATCGAGGCTGTTCTGGGTCTTGCCGAGGATGAACTCCATCTGGGCAGCGTGGCGACCGAGGGGGCAAACATAAGGCACGATGGTGGGAAGGCCCTCCTCGTCACGCCGCCCAAAGTGAGCGTAAGGGAGGTTCTTCTCCTCGAGCTCCGCACGGTGGTGGTAGGTGAGGCGAGCAAGGGCTGCCTGGAGCGCACGGAGCAAACCGTCCTCCCACGTGCGCTCGAACAGCTGGATCTCGAACTCTGGGAGCTGCTTGATGTGGGAGCCCTGGATGGTGCAGACTATCATCCAGGACAAGTCCCCGTCATGGGGCTCCATCTGCCCGCCCTTCACCTCGGGGCGGAGGCGACCAACGGCGTGACAAACGTCGATCAGGGCAGTCTCAAAGAGGAACAAAGGCTGCGACTCTCCCACCTGACGGCTCCGGGTGTACATAACTTCCTCCATCTACACAAAATTTTAGGGTTAATACAAGTAGTAATATGACAAGTGTGCAAAATTTTAAGGTACATAATATAAAACAGTTTAAGATTAATGCAAGTAGTTTATCTCTAAGGAGAAAACTTAGGGGAGAGACAAGGCATTCTTTCAGCTTAGAGTCATCTCGTTTTTGATATTGAAAATAGTTTTGCCCTAACATTAACGTCCATGCTAACTAAGGCTTTCCCTAGAGTCAGGATGGCTCTGATACCAGCTCTGTGGCACCCCGGATTTTTAAATATCCGAAATACCCGTTATGCATTCACTCATGATCCCATGATCAGTGTAACATGAGCACATAACCAAACTGATAAATAGAGTTACATCATCCATTACAGAGTACCGAATAAAAATAAGTCTTACAAACGGTCACATGACCAAGTCTTACATAAATTGCCACTTCGGGCTAAATTCAAACACACTAGCAGCGGATACAAATCAACGGCATCGGGCCCAAGTCATTGCCTTAGACCCCACAGGCAGCTGACCGGGAAACGTCCTAAGTCGCATAGCCGTCCTGATAACCTCCATCATCTTCAAAGTCCTCCTCATAGTCTGGCCAAGTAAATAGCCAGGGACAAAGCCATGAGTACATTTGGAATTGTACTCGCAAGACCATTAATCAAGTTCTAACAAAACTTAACTAAAGGTTTATGAGAGAAAGAAGTCAAGGTTTTCTATGTGGTTAAGAAAATGGGAAGAGAAGAATTTTTCTATGGTGGAGAAAGCATCCCGACTCCACGATCGGAGGGGACACTTAGGAGTAAGACATTTCCATGGAAGGAAATATCTTCAAGAGAGACTTCACATAAAACACTCGGAAGGTACGCCCACTTTTGTTTTTCTTTTCCGACCAACCTCACATGGTCATCACTAGTACCATTAGAGTACTCCCAAAAACACCTTTATTCACTTCGTAAAACTTTTCTAACACTAAACCCAACACAGCTAAGTAACGGCCATCCCAACTGTCCATGACCGCGGACGCGGCTATTCGAATAGTTTTGACTCTGCAGAGTTTGCGCACTTTCCCCACAAGAACCGATAAATCCGCCGGGATCATCCCCGGATCGTCATACGAAAGTATGGGAGACTCGGATAATCGGTCAAAGTCTTTCGCTTGTCTCCCTTGTCATGAACCCTTCCCTGCGGGCTTAACCGTTCCCGGCACCCCGGCAGCATACCTCCTTTTTGAGCGTATCTCCGGCGCCACGACGGAAGACCCTCAGTAATCGTCCGGCTGCAAGTTAATGCAGTGTATTGCCTCCTTCAGAGCGCAACCCGGTGTCAGAGGTCATCGTGACCCTCCTAGAGAGTGGTGAAGGTGTCTCACGACAATTTCAACAAACTACGGACTAAGCCCGTGCCCACTTTGGATAGTGTGGTTGCGCTAGTTGGTTGTTCCGGGCGAATACATAGAATCTGTGTTGTTCTTCCAAAAACCCAAGTCATAACCATCATAGCCTTTCCACCACAAACACATTTGCCATTTCCACTTAAAACAACTCCATCTTATAACCTCACTTGAGTAATGTCAATTTACCCAAGGTTTTATTAAAAACTTTTACAACAAGGCAAAACCTTGAGGGTTTCCCAACCTATAGTTTTATGTGAGAAGCTAGGGTAGCATAATGGAATTCATTATACTATCAAAAGGGGGGTGTCAAGTGGCCCACATACTCGAATTGAGCATGAATGGAAACATAATCAAGGGATTTACAAAAACAAGATAACAAGCCCTTCTTCACTAAGAAGGTGGTGTCAAGGGTAGAAATATTTGGGGACTCACATGCTTGGGGGTGAGCATGTGAGTGTCAAGGTGAACCTTTCATACTTGAAGACACATATGTAAGAGAGGGGAAAACAAGAAAACCATGGTGCCCGCGGAGATCGAGATACTAAAAGAATAAGAGATCACAACAAGGAGATAATAACAAGGTATCAAAGAAAATGGCTTGCCTTGGCTGGCTAGTCCCTGGTCTTCTTCAAGTCCTTCTCCAAAATCTTCTCCTTCAACTTCTCCCACGTTTGTATCTAACGTCGCAAAAATAAAAGGTAACAAACAATCAATCATATAGCTCAAGAACCAAGACTTTGTGTGATGCAAAGTAAATATGCAGGGGCACTTGTTTTGTATAGTGAACCAAAAATGGATTAAGTTTTTCGAGAAAAAGGAAAATGGTGGAGAAACAAATTAAAAAAAATGAATTAAGAAGGTTTATCATTTCATGTGACACACTGATTTTACAAACGGACACAAAAATATGAAAATAGGGCCTAATAGTATTTTTCCTAGATGAACAACAATAATACAAGAACAACACAAGTGGAATTAATCAAAAATATTAAATCTATGATTTTATATCTAAAATGGAGTGCGCAGAATACAAGCAACATATTTATTCTACCATAATTCGCAGAAAAATCCTAAAAATAAGGGACCGGTGGCATGTGAAAGGTCTGGAAATTATCTTTCTAACACAACTGGTTTCATTACTTTTGGACTAATAAAACTCGAGTTATTAGCAAAATGGTGCACAGGTTTAAACAGGAAATTTTAAACGAAATTCAAAACGGAAAAGGGGCGGGAAATCTTTGGGCCGTATTTGAGTGAGGGAGGGGCCGGCCCAGGAGTATTGCCACGCGGGCAGGGGAAGAAAAGGGAGAAAAATAAAAAGAAAGAAAAGGGGCCCGGGTGCCAAGGGCATGCAGGCCATTTGCTGCATGGCCCATGCAGCCTACCGATGAAGATCGGATGGCCCAGGGCCATCTTCTTCCTCGCTCGTGAACGGAGTGAGGGACAGAGGACGACCGGGGACTCACCAGCGAGGTCTGGGTCGCGATGGCGGGGGTGAGGCGGGTCGGAGGCGGTTCGGGGCAGGCTTGGCGCGCGTCTGGGCTCCCTCGGGCGAACAGCCAGCCTTCTCCCGGCGGTTTTCTTCGCGGGGACTTCCGGGAAGACGGCGGCAGCGTGACTCCCCGGCGATCCTGGAGAAGAAGGAGGGCGGGTTAGGCCTCGAGGACGAACGGGGTGGAAGGAAACAGAGGGGAGAGGGCGGCGTTGCTGCAGAAGGGCCCGGCGACCTTCTCCTCTTCGGTGGTGACAGAAGTGATGGGCTCCGGCGAGTGGCGGCCCTGAGCAGCGCCCTGGGCGCTCTCAGGGGTGTTCTGTGGAGGTGGAGGGCGAGGGAGTGGTGTGAGGGAGGGAGTGGTGGAGCGGGGCCTTTATATAGGCGGAGGAGGGCAGGGGGCGGGCGACAGACGGTGGCGTCGGCCAACCAGCGAGGGGGACAGCAGCAGCGAGCGGGAGGGAGTCGAGGGGGCGCGCGTGGTCTCGAGGTGTCAGGGAGGGATACGAGGAGGCGAGGGAGTGAAGCGAGGCGTCGGGGGAAGGAAACGAGGCGCGGCATCGATCGAGGGGAGACCACACGGTCATCGCACGCACGATCCCGAGAGGGATATCCTCTCTGTCGCTTGGGTTGGGGAAGTTTTGGGGTGGGCTGGTGAGGGAGTAGTCTTGGGCCGAAGGGAGAGAGGGATGGGTAAAAAGGGCCCAAGGGTGGAGGGGGGTGCGGCCAGGAGGAGGCCCAGAGAGAGGGGTGGTGCCGGTGGTGCCATGCACCAAGGCCCGGCCATTAACAGAAAGAAAAGAGAGAGGAAAGAAAAAAGAAAGAGGGGGAGTAGTGTACCCCTAGGGTTGGCAAAAGCCGAGATGGATGAGAAAGAGTGCAAATATGAGTGGTGTCACATGACCTAAGGCCATATGAGAGAAAATAGAGAGAAGGAAAAAGGTGGAAAGGAAAGAGAGGGGGAAGTGTCTCTCCTTCCTAGGGTTTGCTCAAAAGAGAGAGAAAGGAGGGCAATTTTCCAAAAGTGGAGAGTAACAAAAAGGTTGGAAATAAGGGCGATGATGGTGCCATACTAATGGTGTCAATCATAGAGGAGAAATCTCCCTCTCACATATAAAAAAGTTTTAGGTGCTAAAGGTTTTGAGTACAAGTTACTGCACTAACATACCATACTATTATCAACATAAGTAAGAATTCTATCCTATGCACTCACAAGGTAGCAAGATTAAAAAGTTTTTGTTGGCTCAAGAGTTTTTAAACTGGAAAATATGCAATATTTGAAAAGTGGGATGTTACAGTGACAACATGGGTGCCATCGCCAATGCACAAGAACCAAGGTCACACAAGAGGCTGAAGCATATCAAGCTGCGTTACCACTCGATTCGCGAGTACATCGAAGATGGAGAAGTAAGGATTTGCAAAGTACACACTGATCTGAATGTAGCATATCCGATGACTAAAGCTCTCCCTAGGGCAAAGCATGGCCAACACCAGAATGCCATGGGTGTTAGGTACCTTACAATGTAATCTAGATTATTGACTCTAGTGCAAGTGGGAGACTGTTGGAGATATGCCCAAGAGGCAATAATAAAAGTGGTTATTATATATCTTTATGTTTATGATAAATGTTTATATACCATGATATAATTGTATTAACCGAAACATTGATACATGTGTGATATGTAAACAACAAAGAGTCCCTAATATGCCTCTTAACTAGCTTGTTAATTAATGGATGATTAGTTTCATAATCATGAACATTGGATGTTATTAATAACAAGGTTATATCATTGTATGAATGATGTAATGGAGACACCCAATTAAGCGTAGCATAAGATCACGTCATTAAGTTATTTGCTATAAGCTTTCGATACATAGTTACCTAGTCCTTATGACCATGAGATCATGTAAATCACTTATACCGGAAAGGTACTTTGATTACATCAAATGCCACTGCGTAAATGGGTGGTTATAAAGGTGGGATTAAGAATCCGGAAAGTATGAGTTGAGGCATATGGATCAACAGTGGGATTTGTCCATCCCGATGACGGATAGATATACTATGGGCCCTCTCTGTGGAATGTCATATAATGTCTTGCAAGCATATGAATAAGTTCATAAGAGACCACATACCACGGTACGAGTAAAGAGTACTTGTCAGGAGATGAGATTGAACAAGGTATAGAGTGATACCGATGATCAAACCTCGGACAAGTAAAATATCGTGTGACAAAGGGAATTGGTATCGTATGTGAATGGTTCATTCGATCACTAAAGTCATCGTTGAATATGTGGGAGCCATTATGGATCTCCTGATCCCGCTACTGGTTATTGGTCGGAGAGAGTTCTCACCCATCTCCACATAGTTCGCGAACCGTAGGGTGACACACTTAAGGTTTGATGTTGTAATGGTAGAACTTGAATATGGAATGGAGTTCGAAGTATTGTTCGAAGTCTCGGATGAGATCCCGGACATCACGAGGAGTTTCGGAATGGTCCGGAGAATAAGATTCATATATAGGAAGTCATTTTATAAGTTTTAAAATGATCCGGTGATTTTTTGGAAGGTTCTAGAAGGTTCTAGAAAAGTCCAGGAAAAATCACTAAGGAAGGAGGAGTCCCGGAGGGACTCCACCTCCCCATGGCCGCCCAACCCTAGAGGGGGGAGTCCAAGGTGGACTCCACCTAGGGGGCCGGCCACCCCCCTCATGGAAGGGTGGGAATCCCACTTGAGGTGGGAGTCCCACCTTGGGTAGGTTTCCCTACACAGGGAAGGTTTTGGGTTGGGGTCTTATTCGAAGACTTGTAGTCCAACACTTGGGGGTTCCACCTATATAATGAGGGGCATAGGGGAGGGGGCCGGCCACCACAAAGCCACAATCTGGCCGCATCCCTTGAGGCCGGCCACCCCCTCTCCCCGAAATCCTAGCCGCCCCACTCCTCCTCCTCTCCCGCAACGCTAAGCGAAGCTCCACCGGAGTTCTCCATCGCCACCGCCACCACGCCGTCATGCTGTCGGATTCAAGGAGGAGCTACTACTTCCGCTGCCCGCTGGAACGGGGAGAAGGACGTCGTCTTCATTAACACCGAACGTGTGACCGAGTACGGAGGTGCTGCCCGATCGTGGCACCATGATCAAGATCTTCTACGCGCTTTTGCAAGCGGCAAGTGATCGTCTACCGCACCAATAAGAGCCTACTCTTATAGGCTTTGGAAATCTTCAAGGGTGAGTCTCGATCATCCCCTCGTTGCTCCCGTCTTCTAGATTGCATCTTGGCTTGGATTGCGTTCTCGCGGTAGGATTTTTTTTGTTTTCTATGCAACGAATCCCTACAAAAAGATCATAAAAACTAGCTTCCCCAAGCTTAGACTTCTCCATAGCATTAGCAGTAATTGCGTTCATACTAATAACATTGCTACTAGCATGCAAATAAGGTTCCATAGGTTTTTTAATTTTCGCATCACACAATTCATGTCTTAACTCAGGAAATAGATTAAAAAGCTCACTGTTGTTTTCCATTATGCCTAACTAGTGAAAAATAAAAACAAGAAACAAAAAGATGCAATTGCAGGATCTAAAGGAAATAGCTTCGAGCACTCACACACCGGCAATAGTGCTAGGAAATAGCTTAGTGGTCGGAGGATGTGAATACCTTTTACCTTACCTCCCCGGCAAAGGCGCCAGAAAATAGCTTGATGTCTACGCACGCTTCTATTCCTGTAGCCAGTGTTGGGCCTCCAAGAGCAGTGGTTTGTAGAACAGCAGCAAGTTTCCCTTAAGTGAATCACCCAAGGTTTATCGAACTCAGGGAGGCAGAGGTCAAAGATATCCCTCTCAAGCAACCCTGCAATTATGATACAAGAAGTCTCTTGTGTCCCCAACACACCTAATACACTTGTCAGATGTATAGGTGCACTAGTTCGGCGAAGAGATAGTAATATGCAAGTGATATGGATGATTATAAGTAGTAATTACAATCTGAAATATAAATGGCAGCAAGCAAACATGTAGCAGAACTTGTTGGAAACGGTGTTTCAATGCTTAGAAACAAGGCCTAGGGATCATACTTTCACTAGTGGACACTCTCAACAATGATCACATAACTAAATAAATAAATGCTACTCTTAAACACTCTCTTGTTGGATAACAAACACCATTCATTGTGTAGGGCTACAAAAGCACACCTCAAGCAGGAGTAAACAAGCTCCACAACGTCTGGAGTTCATATTAAAGTAACCTCTAGAGTGCATAATAGACCGTTGCAATTTAGACCGAGTACTAACATAGCATAAACACTGTCACCAATAGCTATGAAAGGGGGAATAGATCACATCAATACTATCATACTAATAGTTAACTTCATAATCTACAAGAGATTACAATCATAACCTACGCCAAGTACTACATGATGCACACATTGTCAACTTTACATCATGGAGGAGGAATAGACTACTTTAATAACATCACTAGAGTAGCACATAGATTAATAGTGATACAAAGCTCATGATCACATAAAGATCACACCATGGGAGAGAGAGATGAACCACATAGCTACCGGTAGAGCCCTCAGTCTCGGGGGAGAACTACTCCCTCCTCATCATGGGAGACAACAACGGCGATGAAGATGGCGGTGGTGTCGATGGAGATGACCCCGGGGGCAATTCCCGTCCGGCGGTGTGCCAGAACAGAGACTTCTGTCCCCCGAAACGGAGTTTCGCGATGGCGGCGGCGCCCCTGGAGTCTTTCTAGAGTTTCGTCGATTGATGTAGGGTTTTTACGTCGCGAGGGATTTTATAGGCGAAGAGGCAGCGCAAGGGGGTGCCTGGGGGGCCCACACCACACCTAGGCATGCACCCCCCTAGGCCGCGCCGCCCTGTGGTCTGGAGGCCCTGGGCCTCCTCTCCGTCTCTCCTTCGGTGTTCTGGTCCGTCCCGGTAAAATAAGATGTTTGGCTTTTGTTTCGTCGAATTCCGAGAATATTGCCCGAACATCCTTTCTGGAACCAAAAACAGCAGAAAACAGGAACTGGCCCCTCGGCATCTTGTTAATAGGTTAGTTCCGGAAAATGCATAAAATCATTATAAAGTGTGAGCAAAACATGTAGGTATTGTCATAAAACTAGCATGGAACATCAGAAATTATAGATACGTTGGAGACGTATCATTAACCAACTGCTGTTTAATATTATAAGATAATCACATTCCATCCCATCCCTTAAATTCTTGGATCCAAACAAAACAAGGGATCACTTCAATTGGAATCATCCCATCCACCAAATCTGATCCATCCCATCTCATACATGTTTGTCCATCAACCAAACGGACCCTAAGAGACCAAGTCGGCCGTGAGCAAGACTGACAGCGCGGCTTTCGTTATTGTAGATCGGATGCGCTGCGGCCGCTTTGATGATGTTGATCGGTTCACGCGTTGCTGACGATGATGAACTTGTCGGATCCCGCCCGGATGACAGAATCCAGTCGTCGCTTTCCCACAGACGGCGCCAATTGATGAGGCGGTTCCTCGGCCATGCCCACCATGAGGGCTTGGGTTTTAGAGAAAGGCAGCGATGGAAGTTCCGGGAGCGAGGCGGTACACGACGTACACAGGTTCACGTCCCCGCGGTGGAGGATCGCTACTGTTGTGAAATGTATATGTGGATTGCCTAGCCCTTTCCATTAGTTCGGACTTTTGGTTCAAGTGGCTAGTGCATGAAGCTTAACATGGTATCAGAGCCCTAGGTCTCGAGTTCAAATCCTGGCTTTCACATGGTTTTCACAATTAAGCCTAAAAATTGCTGTTGCCCCCCTCTTTAGCCACCGCTGTTTCGGTGTGCTCTTCTTCTTTCACGTGTTGACTTTCTCTTCTCCCATCACACGCGAGTGGGGGTGTTGTGAAGTGTATATGTGGATTGCCCAGCCCTTTCCATTAGTTCGGACTTTTGTTTCAAGTGGCTAGTGCATGAAGCTTAACATGGTGTCAGAGCCCCAGGTCTCGAGTTCAAATCCTGGTTTTCTCAATTTATTCTAAAAATTATCTCCCCCTTCTCGCAGCCTCCTGCCGTGTGGTCTCGGCCTTTCACTGCCTTTTTGCCTCTCTACACGTGTTGACTTGTCTTCCCGTCACACGTGAGAGGGGGTGTTGACGTGTATAAAGCAGATTGCCTAGCCCTTTCCATCAGTTCAGACTTTTGGTTCAAGTGGCTAGTGCATGAAGCTTAACATGGTATCAGAGCCCCAGGTCTCGAGTTCAAATCCTGGCTTTCACATGGTTTTCGCAATTAAGCCTAAAAATTGTTGTTGCCCCCATCTTTAGCCACCGCTGATGCCCTGTTTCGGTTTGCTCTTCTTCTTTCACGTGTTGACTTTCTCTTCTCCCGTCACACACGAGTGGGTGTGTTGTGAAATGTATATGTGGATTGCCTAGCCCTTTCCATCAGTTCGGACTTTTGGTTCAAGTGGCTAGTGCATGAAGCTTAACAGCTACGTCCTGCTAGCAATCCAGTATATGAAAATATGTTTACAGGGGACCGCCATAGGCAGAGTTGTTGGATCTAGTCTAGTTCTAATCCGCGGGTTGCGGTGTCTAGGCGTGTCGCCTCTATGATTATGTTTCTGATTATGCGTGTCCTAAGGGGTGCCCCTGCCTGGCTTTATATATCAGCCAAGCTAGGGTTTACAAAAGTCCTAGTAGGATTCGTATTGGAGTATTCTTTCCTTGTAGTCCAAGTTGATATTCCTTGCGGGTCCAGCTTGTCGAGTCTTTGTGCTGGTCCACCTTCATAGTTTGCACCGGGTGTGGCAATGTCGAGTACCCGAAGGGTTATGCCCACATCACCGCGCCTAGCGCTGGCGGGGCTGACCTGCTGCCCCCTTCGACTCCCTTCTGGACTCTGTTTTCGTTACGGTAAATATTGACTTCGGCTTTTGTTTCGTCCAATTCCGAGAATATTTCCTGTACAAATTTTTTGAAATACAAAACAGCAGAAAACAGGGAACTGGCACTGTGGCATCTTGTTAATAAGTAGGTGCCAGAAAATGTATAAAAGTGCAACAAAGTATGAGCAAAACATATATGAACTAGTGTAAAACAAGCATGTAGCATAAAAAATTATAGATACATTTGAGACGTATCAAGCATCTCGAAGCTTAACTCCTGCTCGTCCTCGAGTAGGTAAGTGATAACAAAATAATTTTTGAGGTGACTGATACGTCCATTTTGCATCACTATTTTATATCATAATTTACTGTTATTCATTGATATATTTCATATTTAGAGATGATACTTATGTTATTTCACCTATTTTGCATGTTTCATGATTATTGGAGAATCACTCACCGGAGTCAGGATTCTGCTGGAAAAAGCACCGTCAGAATGCAATATTTCTGAAGATCAACAATTGACGGAAATTACACCAAAGCTCTTATTTTTCCAGAAGATTGAGCCAGCAAAAGGAGGGGTCGAGGAGGGCCGCCATGGGCCCCCCCATAGGCCGGCGCGGGCCCTGCCCTGGCCGCGCCACCTTGTGGGGAGGGGGCCCACAACCCCTCTCGGCCGCCTCTCTTTCGCGTACTTCATCTACCCGAAAACCTAAGGTGCGGGGAATAATCGCGAGGAGACACAGCCACCTCTGCGGGGCGGAAAACACCAGAGAGAAAAGAGCTCTCCGGCAGGCTGAAATCCGCAGGGGAAATTCCCTCCCGGAGGGGGAAATCGATGCCATCGTCACCGTCATCGAGCTGGACTTCATTGGGATCATCATCACCATAATCTCCACCACTGTCACCGTCATCTCCACCGCTGCACCTCGTCACCGCTGTAACATCTAGGGTTGAATCTTGATTGTTTCATAGGGGAAACTCTCCCGGTATTGATTACTCCTTGTTATTGATGCTATTGAGTGAAACCATTGAACCAAGGTTTATGTTCAGATTGTTATTCATCATCATATCACCTCTTATCATGTTCCATATGATGTCTCGTGAGTAGTTCGTTTAGTTCTTGAGGACATGGGTGAAGTCTAAATGTTAGTAGTGAACTATGTTGAGTAATATTCAATGGTTTGATATTTAAGTTGTGGTGTTATTCTTCTAGTGGTGTCATGTTAACGTCGACTACATGATACTTCACCTTTATGGGCCTAGGGGAATACATATTATATTCGTTTGCTAATTGTGGGGTTGCCGGAGTGACAGCAACCTGAACCCCCGTTGGTATATCGATGCAGGAGGGATAGCAGGATCTCAGAGTTTAAGGCTGTGGTTAGATTTATCTTAATTACTTCCTTGTATTTGCGGATGCTTGCAAGGGGTATAATCACAAGTATGTATTAGTCCTAGGAAGGGCGGTGCATTAGCATAGGTTCACCCACACAACACTTATCAAAACAATGAAGATTAATCAACTATATAAAGCGAAAGCACTAGACTAAATTCCCGTGTGCCCTCAAGAACGTTTGGTCATCATAAGTAAACAAACCGGCTTGTCCTTTGTGCTAAAAAGGATCGGGTCACTCGCTGCAATTATTACTCTCACATTTACTTACTTGTACTTTATTTATCTGCTATATCAAATCCCCCTGAATACTTGTCTATGAGCATTTATAGTGAATCCTTCATCGAAACTGCTTGTCAACACCTTCTGCTCCTCGTTGGGTTCGACACTCTTATTTATCGAAAGTACTACGATACACCCCCTATACTTGTGGGTCATCAAGACTATTTTCTGGCGCCGTTGCCGGGGAGTGAAGCGCTATTGGTAAGTGAAATTGGTAAGGGAAACCTTTACTGTACGTGCTGATTTTATTTCTGCCTGCTGCTATAATTCATTATGGAGAGATCTTCTCTTGAATTTCTATTTGGAAAATGTACTAATACTGCAAAGGTAGTGGATGAGGCGCCAAGTGAGGAAGAAATACCATACAAAATACCTATGAAAATTATTGAACGTGTTGTGGATAACAGCTATGAAGGGGATGGAACTGTCCATCCTGGAGATCATTTACTGTTTTTACATGAATTATGCGGGTTATTCAAATGTGCAGGTATTGCTATGGATGAAGTTAGGAAGAAACTATTCTCTATATCGCTGTCTGGTAAAGCGGCGCATTAGTATAAATTGTTGAAGAATGGGGATTCTCTTGATTGGAAGGATATTGTGCCTCTATTTTATTCTAAATTCTATCCTCCAAGTGAAATTCACAAAGACCGAAACCACATATATAATTTCTGGCCTCATGATGGAGAGAGTATTGCCCAAGCATGGGGTAGATTGAAGTCTTTAATACTCAAATGCCCCATTCATGATCTTCCTGGTAATATCATCATTGATAATTTCTATGCAAGACTTTCTTTTCAAGATAAAACCTTGCTGGATACTACTTGTTCTGGATCATTTACACGCAACAAAGAAGAGTTTAAAAGGGACCTTCTTGATCGGATTCAGGAGAATACTGAAGGATGGGAGAACGACAAAGATAGAGAGTCAGGTATAAATTATGATTATAAATGCATTGAAATTTTTATGGATACTGATAAATTTCGTAATATGAGTGCTACTTATGGTCTTGATTCTCAAGTTGTTGCAATTTTTTATAAAGCTTTTGCCTCTCATTTTGAATTGCCTAGGAAGAATTTCGATAAGTATCATGAACCGTACAAAGATAAAACTGATTCATCTATAAAAAACTGTGTTGTAATTGAAACTGTTGATCATATTCTTCCTGAAGCTTATGTTGAAAAAACTCTTTTCCCTGCTAAAATGAAGGAGTATTCTATTATAACTAGTGCGGTTAATATAAATGCAAAGAAACCTATAGAACCTGAAGAGCAAATAAAGGTTGAACCTGCTATTGCAATAGTTAAAGATCTTGTGACTGAAAATGTAGAAGATGGTCATATTATTTTCTGTGAAGATGCTTCTAATATTGTTTCGCATCCTAATAAGTCTAGGAAAGCCAGTGTTCCTATGCTCTCTGTTAGAATTGGTGATCATTGTTATTATGGTTTATGCGACATTGGTGCAAGTATTAGTGCCATTCCTTATGAGCTTTACACGGAAATCATGCTTGAAATTGGTTCTTGTGAACTTGAAGATATTGATGTGGTTATTCGGCTAGCTAATAGAGAAACTATCTCTCCTATTGGTATTGTTCGAGATGTGGAAGTTCTATGTGGTAAGATTAAATATCCTGCTGACTTTTTGGTACTTGGTTCTGCTGCTAGTAAGTCTTGTCCTATTATTTTTGGTAGACCTTTGATAAATACTTGTGGAGCTGTTATAGATTGCAAGAAGGAGAAAATTGTGACTAAATTTGCTGGTGAATCTTATGAGTTTAATTTCTCTAAATTTGCCAAAACTCCTTATAAAGCTGATTTGCCTAATAATGATTTTAGAGTTGAACAGTGTGCATCTATTGCTCTTGCTCCTAATAATCCTTTGCAGCAACATTTGGAGGATAGTGAGAGTGAAGTCTTTAGGGAAGAAAGGAATGAGCTTGATGAAATTTTCCTTCGTCAACCTATTCTTAAACATGACTTACCGGTTGAAGATCTAGGTACAACACCACCACCAAAGGAAGATCATGTTTTTGATTTAAAATCGTTGCCTGATAATCTTAAGTATGCTCATATTGATGATAAGAAAATATATCCTGTTATTATTAGTTCTAAGCTTTCAGATTTTGAGGAAGAAAGGTTATTGGAAATATTGAAGAAACCCCGAGGAGCTATTGGCTACACTCTTGATGACTTGAAGGGGATTTCTCCCTCTATTTGCCAACATGCCATCAACAGGGAAGATGATGCAAAGCCTGTTGTTGAACATCAGCGTCGTCTAATTCCTAAGATGAAGGATGTGGTAAGGAATGAGGTATTAAAACTTCTTGAAGCTGGTATTATATATCCTATTGCTGATAGTAGATGGGTTAGTCCTGTGCATTGTGTTCCTAAGAAAGGAGGAATAACTGTTGTGCCTAATGATAACGATGAGCTCATCCCTCAAAGAGTAGTTGTAGGGTATAGAATGTGCATTGATTATCGAAAAGTTAATAAAGTTACTAAGAAAGATCATTACCCTTTACCTTTTATTGATCAAATGTTAGAAAGGTTGTCTAAAAATACTCATTTTTGCTTTCTTGATGGTTATTCTGGGTTTTCACAAATTGCTGTTAAAACTAAAGATGAAGAGAAAACCACTTTCACTTGTCCCTATGGAACTTATGCTTATAGACGTATGCCTTTTGGTTTATGTAATGCTCCTGCTACTTTTCAAAGATGCATGTCTGCTATTTTTCATGGTTTTTGTGAGAAGATTGTAGAGGTATTCATCAATGATTCTTTCTATCTATGGGAATTCTTTTGATAATTGCTTGCGAAACCTTGATAAAGTTTTGCAGAGATGTGAAGAAACTAACCTTGCTCTTAATTGGGAGAAATGCCACTTTATGGTTAACGAAGGAATTGTATTGGGACATAAAATTTCTGAGAGAGGTATTGAAGTCGATAGAGCTAAAGTTGAAGCAATTGAGAAGATGCCCTATCCTAGGGATGTTAAAGGTATTCGTAGCGTTCTTGGTCATGCTGGGTTTTATAGGAGATTTATTAAAGACTTCTCTAAGATTTCAAAGCCTCTTACTAATCTTCTTCAAAAAGATGTACCTTTTGTTTTTGATGATGATTGTAAGGAAGCTTTTGAAACTCTAAAGAAAGCCTTAATTAACAACTGCTCCTGTAGTTGATCCTCCTGATTGGAATTTACCTTTTGAAATCATGTGTGATGCTAGCGATTTTGCTGTAGGTGCTGTCCTTGGACAGCGAGTAGATAAAAAATTGAATGTTATTCATTATGCTAGTAAAACTCTTGATGCTGCTCAAAGAAATTATGCTACAACTGAAAAAGAGTTATTAGCTGTAGTTTTTGCTTGTGACAAGTTTAGACCTTATATTGTTGATTCAAAAGTCACAATTCATACTGATCATGCTGCAATTAGGTACCTTGTGGAAAAGAAAGATGCTAAGCCAAGGCTTATTAGATGGGTGCTTCTTTTGCAAGAATTTGATTTACATATTATAGATAGGAAAGGTGCTGATAATCCTGTTGCTGATAATTTATCTAGATTGGAAAATATTGCTTATGATCCTGTTCCTGTTAATGATAGTTTTCCAAATGAACAATTGGCTGTAATAAAGGTAAGCTCGCGAGATAGTCCTTGGTATGCTGATTATGCTAACTTTATTGTTTCCAAGTACTTGCCTCCAACCTTTTCAGCGCGGCAAAGGAGGAAATTCTTTTATGACTTGAGGCATTATTTTTGGGATGACCCACACTTATATAAAGAAGGAGTGGATGGTATTATGCGAAGATGCCTTCCCGAATATGAACAACAAGAGATATTGAGTAAGTGTCATGGTAGTGTTTATGGAGGACATCACACCGGAGATAGAACCGCGCAAAAGGTTCTACAGTCAGGTTTCTATTGGCCAACTCTCTTTAAAGATGCAAGAAAGTTTATTTTATCTTGTGATGAATGTCAAAGGGTTGGTAATATCTCCAGACGCAATGAAATGCCTATGAATTATACTCTTGTTATTGAACCATTCGATTGATGGGGATTTGACTTCATGGGTCCTTTCCCTTCTTCAGAAGGTAACACTCATATACTTGTCGTTGTTGATTATGTTACTGAATGGGTGGAAGCCATACACACAAAAAGTGCTGATGGTGAGACCTCTTTAAGAATGCTTCTAGATATTTTTTTTTCCAATATTTGGAGTTCCTAGATATCTCATGACTGATGGAGGTTCTCATTTTATTCATGGTGGTTTTAGAAAAACTCTTGCTAAATATGGTATTAATCATAGGATTGCTTCCGCTTATCATCCTCAAACTAGTGGGCAAGTAGAATTATCAAATAGAGAGATTAAATCTATCTTGCAAAAGACTGTTAATAAATCTAGAAAGAATTGGGCTAGTAAATTGAAGGAAGCACTATGGGCTTATAGAACTGCTTATAAAAATCCTATGGGTATGTCTCCTTATAAAATGGTTTATGGAAAAGCTTGTCATTTACCTTTAGAACTAGAGCACAAAGCTTATTGGGCTGTAAGAGAACTAAATAAAGATCCTAAACTTGCCGGTAAGAAGAGATTGCTACAATTGAGTTCTCTAGATGAATGGAGAAGTGAAGCTTATGAAAATGCTAAACTCTTTAAAGAGAAAGTTAAGAAATGGCATGATAGAAGAATTATCAAAAGAGAATTTAATGTTGGGGATAAAGTCCTATTGTATCGGTCTCGTCTCAGATTGTTTGCAGGGAAATTACTCTCAAAATGGGAAGGACCATATGTCATCGTGGAGGTGTATCGTTCAGGAGCAATTAAAATTAGTTCTCTGAAAGGTGATGCCACACAAGTGGTGAATGGACAAAGACTCAAGCATTATATTTCTGGAGATTCTTATAATGAAGATGTTGATGTTATTCGAGTGGTGACTCCGGAATCTTTCATCAAAGGTCAAATTGACAGTTCTGCAGAGTTCGACTTTGAATCGGTAACAGTTCTGGTAATAAAAAGTCCGCGTTTAACTTTCAGAACAATGTTTTTGCTATTTTTGGAAAATATGAAAAATTACGAGATCGAAACGGAGAGGAGGAGACGCACGAGGGCGTGCCCCCATAGGCCGGCGCTGGCCCTACCCTGGCCGCGCCGCCCTATGAGGACGGCCCCTCGGTGTCCCTCTCCAACTCTGGTTCGACCTGGTACTTTCCTTCCGTCGTGAAAATTTCTGCTATATAATTCCCCGGACCCCTGGAGGTCCGTATATCATTTTCTCGTTGTGTTTTGTTTCGAGCTGTTTTCTGCCAGGATCAGTTTTTGATCTAGAAGCACCATGGTCTCCAACAACAAAGGGAAGGGGCTTTCGGAGGAAGATATTCAAGATCCCAAGTGGAAGGAGATGGATGAGAGTGTCGAGGAAGAAGTGAAGAAGATGTCATCAAAAAGAGAGCGACAAGCTGTTGGGAGTAAGCAAATCTTGGTGGGATCGGTTAACACTCGACATTCTTTTTCTCATAACTTGCAGGGACCCTTACCACCTGCTCCTAGCCTCAACTCTTTCCCTGTTTTGGAAGAAGCTTTACGGGTTACCGATGAGTTTTGTGACCAATACCGTGCTCTGAGAAGGGAAGTGGAGATACTTCAGGAGGAGAATAATCGACTTCGCAGAATGCTAGAGCGGTTCCTCGCTCCCATCAGGGTTGTCCCATCATCACCACCACCGCCGAAGGAGTAATTCATCATTGGTATTGGCACCCCCTTGGTTTGTTCCAAGCTTGGGGGGAGTGCCGCGGTATCATATCATCACTATCTTTTACCTTTTTACTATCAAGTAGTGTCATATCATGAGTAGGGAAGTTATCATATAAGATGGGTTGCAGTATGGAAGTATCTCTCTTTTAGTTGGTTATCTATGTATCCCTTGGTGTGAGTTATCGTTATGGAATATTAATGAGAAGTTTTATCATTTACATATTGCACATCTTATTTTAGTTTGCAATCTCTATTATATGATTGATCTTGTTGTTAGTATTGGTATCACTTTGGGAGGATTGAGTAAATCTATTTGGTTTTGGCAAACTTAGCACTGGTCAATAGCAACAACACTTTGAGTTTAAGTATAAAAGAGGAAATACATGTAGATATGTTATTTCATTATCTTTCTTTCTTGTTAGCTCTTAGCTTAGTATTCTGAAGTTAAAATTGTTTGTGCTTACAAGGAAGATGCATGATTGTTTCTATCACATGTATATTTGTTTGTTTCCCTCAACTCTTATGCTTGCTAATCAACCTTGCTAGCCAAAGACCTGTACTGAGAGGGAATGCTTCTCGTGCATCCAAACCTTAACCCAAACCTATGCCATCAGTGTCCACCATAACTACCTACTATGTGGTATTTCCCTGCCATTCCAAGTAAATACTTCATGTGCTACCTTTAAACAATTCAAAAGTTATCATCCCTTATTTGTGTCAATGTTTTATAGCTCATGAGGAAGTATGTGGTGTTTTATCTTTCAATCTTGTTAGGAAGACTTTCACCAATGGACTAGTGGCACACCCGCTTACCCTATAATTTTGCAAAAAGAGCTGGCAACGGGGTTCCCAGCCCCAAATAATTAACTTTCATTAATAATTCTCTTCACATGTTTTGCCCTGATTCGTCAGTAAGCAACTTAATTTTGCAATAGACACTCCTCCATGGTATGTGAAATGTTGGAAGGCACCCGAGGATTCTGTTAGCCATGGCTTGTGAAAGCAAAGGTTGGGAGGAGTGTCATCCTTAAATAAACTAAAGTACATGTGTAAACAAAAGAGAAGACGGATGATCTACCTTGCTGGTAGAGATAACGTCCTTCATGGGAGCCGCTCTTTGGAAGTCTGTTTGGCAAGGGGGTTAGAGTGCCCACTACCATTCGTTGACAACAACAAACACCTCTCAAACTTTACTTTTATGCTCTATATATGATTTCAAAACTGAAAAAGCTCTAGCACATGATTTAATCCCTGCTTCCCTCTGCGAAGGGCCTATCTTTTACTTTATGTTGAGTCAGTAAACCTATTTCCTTCTATCTTAAGCAAGCAATTGAGTTGTTGTGATCAAACCCTTTATATTGTGATCTACTTAATCATGCCTTTTATTCCTCCTTGTTTAGTACAAGTTTTATCCGAATGAATATAGCTTTGAAGGTTATCAATGATTATGAGGAGATTATTATAATTGAGTATGCAAGTTTTGCCGTATAAGCTTTAATATAAGAGCGCTGCTCGACAGATAAGTACAATCTGTTAATTGTTCTCTGACCAAGAACGAAGTTTGCCATCTCCAATTATGATTTCATATGTACCTTTATTTGAGATTTCCTTCTACTTGTTTCAAGTTGAATTATATGAGGAAGTTGTTCACTAGAATGTCTTGTGTGAATTAATATGATGCTTCTTGTCCGTATTTTATTTATCGACTCTTCACTCCATAAACATGTGGTCTTGTTTACTGAGTTCAGTTTCGCTTGGGGACAAGCGAAGTCTAAGCTTGGGGGGAGTTGATACGTCCATTTTGCAACACTATTTTATATCATAATTTACTGTTATTCATTGATATATTTCATATTTAGAGATGATACTTATGTTATTTCACCTATTTTGCATGTTTCATGATTATTGGAGAATCACTCACCGGAGTCAGGATTCTGCTGGAAAAAGCACCGTCAGAATACAATATTTCTGAAGATCAACAATTGACGGAAATTACACCGAAGATCTTATTTTTCCAGAATATTGAGCCAGCCAAAAGGAGGGGCCGAGGAGGGCCGCCATGGCCCCCCCATAGGCCGGCGCGGGCCCTGCCCTAGCCGCGCCGCCTTGTGGGGAGGGGGCCCACAGCCCCTCTCGGCCGCCTCTCTTTCGCGTACATCATCTGCCCGAAAACCTAAGGTGCGGGGAATAATCGCGAGGAGACACAGCCGCCTCAGCGGGGCGGAAAACACCAGAGAGAAAAGAGCTCTCCGGCAGGCTGAAATCCATCGGGGAAATCCCCTCCCGGAGGGGGAAATTGACGCCACCGTCACCGTCATCGAGCTGGACTTCATTGGGATCATCATCACCATCATCTCCACCACCGTCACCGTCATCTCCACCGCTGCACCTCGTCACCGCTGTAACATCTAGGGTTGAATCTTGATTGTTTCATAGGGGAAACTCTCCCGGTATTGATTACTCCTTGTTATTGATGCTATTGAGTGAAACCATTGAACCAAGGTTTATGTTCAGATTGTTATTCATCATCATATCACCTCTGATCATGTTCCATCAGTCTTCGAGGGAAGTAAAACCCAAATTTATTGATTCGACACAAGGGGAGGTAAAGAATACTTATAAGCCTTAACAACTGAGTTGTCAATTCAGCTGCACCTGGAAAAGCACTAGTAACAGGGGTGATGTGAAAGCAGCAGTAATATGAGAGCAATAGTAACAGTAACACAGCAGTAGTAGCAATAACACAGAGGCAATGGCACCAGAAAATAGTTGATACTACTTCCAATGTCATATAGAACGAGTATATGATGATGAGAGATGGACCGGGGTTCCCAGCGATCTACACTAGTGGTAACTCTCCAATAACAAGTGACAAGTGTTGGGTGAACAAATTACAGTTGGACAATTGATAGGATTGAAAGCATTAAGACAGAACATCAAGATTATTAATCATGTAGGCATGTTTTCCATATATAGTCATACGTGCTCGCAATGATAAACTTGTACAACATCTTTTGTCCTACCAGCTGGTGGCAGCCGGGCCTCAAGGGAATCTACTGGCTATTAAGGTACTCCTTTTAATAGAGCACCGGAGCAAAGCATTAACACTTGGTGAAAACATGTGATCCTCATATCACAGCCTTTCCCTCCGGTTGTCCCAATTTCTGTCACTTTGGGGCCTCGGGTTCCGGACAGCAATACGTGCAAACAACTTGTAGATACAATCTAAGAAATAATTATGGAGCTTAAATCTAAGATCATGCCACTCGGGCCCTAGTGACAAGCATTAAGCATAACAAGATTGCAGCAACAATAACTTCATAAACTTTATAGATAGACCAATCATAATGTATCATCCATCGGATCCCAACAAACACAACACCGATTACATTAGATGGATCTCAATCATGTAAGGCAGCTCATGAGATCATTGTATTGAAGTACATGGGAGAGAGAGTACCAACTAGCTACTGCTAGAACCCGTAGTCCATGGGGGAACTACTCACGGAGAATGATGGAGGCGGTGGCGTCGATGGAGATGGCTTCCGGGGGCACTTCCCCGTCCCGGTAGGGTGCTGGAACAGAGATTCTGTCCCCCGAATTGGAGTTTCGCGATGGCGGCGGTGCCCCTGGAGTGTTTTTGGAGTTTCATCAATTCGTATCGCGTTTTTAGGTCGAAAGGGGTCTTATAGGCGAAGAGGCGGCGCAAGGAGGCGCCTGGAGCCCCCTCACCATAGGCTGGCGCGGCCAGGCCTGGGGCCGCGCTGCCTTATGGTGTGGTGGCCCTCTGGCCCGCCTCCGACTCTCCTTCGGTGTTCTGGGGTCTTCCGGGAAAAATAAGATACTGGGTCTTTGTTTCGTCGAATTCCGAGAATATTGCCCGAACAGCCTTTCTGGAACCAAAAACAGCAGAAAATAGGAACTGACACTTCGGCATCTTGTTAATAGGTTAGTTCCGGAAAACGCATAAAAACATTATAAAGTGTGAGCAAAATATGTAGGTATTGTCATAAAACAAGCATGGAACATCAGAAATTACAGATATGTTGGAGACGTATCAGCATCCCCAAGCTTAGTTCCTACTCGCCCTCGAGTAGGTAAACGATAAAAAGAATAATTTCTGTAGTGACATGCTACTTACATAATCTTGATCATACTATTGTAAAGCATATGAGATGAATGCAGTGACTCAAGGCAATGATCTATAGTTGCTAACAAATAGATAACATATAGCAAAACTTTTCATGAATAGTACTTTCAAGACAAGCATCAAAAGTCTTGCATAAGAGTTAACTCATAAAGCAATAAATTCAAAGTAAAGGCATCGAAGCAACACAAAGGAAGATACAAGTTTCAGCAGTTGCTTTCAACTTTCAACATGCATATCTCATGGATAATTGTCAACGCAGAGTAATATGATGAATGCAAATAAGCAAGTATGTAAGAATCAATGCACAGTTGACACAAGTGTTTGCTTCTAAGATGGAAGGAAGTAGGTAAACTGACTCAACATAAAGTAAAAGAAAGGCCCTTCGCAGAGGGAAGCAGGGATTAAATCATATGCTAGAGCTTTTTAAGTCTTGAAATCATATAGAGAGCATAAAAGTAAAATTTTGAGAGGTGTTTGTTGTTGTCAACGAATGGTAGTGGGCACTCTAACCCCCTTGCCAAACAGACTTTCGAAGAGCGGCTCCCATGAAGGACGTTATCTCTACCAGCAAGGTAGATCATCCCTCTTCTCTTTTGTTTACACATGTACTTTAGTTTAGTTTATTTTTATTTTTGGGTGACACTCCTCCCAACCTTTTCTTTCACAAGCCATGGCTAACCGAATCCTCGGGTGCCTTCCAACAATCTCATACCATGGAGGAGTGTCTATTTACAAAATTAAGTTGCTTACTGATGAATCAGGGCAAAACATGTGAAGAGAATTATTAATGAAAGTTAATTAATTGGGGCTAGGAACCCCGTTGCCAGCTCTTTTTGCAAAATTATTGGATAAGCGGATGAAGCCACTAGTCCATTGGTGAAAATCTGCCCAACAAGATTGAAAGATAAAACACCACATACTTCCTCATGAGCTATAAAACATTGACACAAATAAGAGATGATAACTTTGAATTGTTTAAAGGTAGCACATGAAGTATTTACTTGGAATGGCAGGAAATACCACATAGTACGTAGGTATGGTGGACGCACATGGCATAGGTTTTGGCTCAAGGTTTTGGATGCACGAGAAGCATTCCCTCTCAGTACAAGGCTTTGGGCTAGCAAGGTTGTTTGAAGCAAACACAAGTATGAACCGGTACAACAAAACTCACATAAGAACATATTGCAAGCATTATAATACTCTACACTGTCTTCCTTGTTGCTCAAACACTTTTATCAGAAAATATCTAGACCTTAGAGAGACCAATCATGCAAACCAATTTCAACAAGCTCTACGGTAGTTCTCCACTAATAAGTTTAAACTACATGATGCAAGAACTTAATCATGATCTACTTGAGAGCTCAAAACAATTTCCAAGTATCAAATTATTCAAGACAATATGAGGCATTTTCTGTTTCCAACCAAATAACAACAAGTGCAATAGCTTCCAACTTTTACCATTGAACATTAGAAGTAAAACGAAGAACACAAGTGTTCATATGAAAAAGCGGAGCGTGTCTCTCCCCCAAACAAGGATTGCTAGGATCCATCTTTATTCAAACAAAAATAAAAATAAAAACACACATACGCTCCAAGTAAAGCACATAAGATGTGACCGAATAAAAATATAGTTTCAATAGAAGTGACCTGATAAATTGTTGATGAAGAAGGGGATGCCTTGGGCATCCCCAAGCTTAGACGCTTGAGTCTTCTTGCAATATGCAGGGATGAACCACGGGGGCATCCCCAAGCTTAGACTTTTCACTCTTCTTGATCATATATCATCCTCCTCTCTTGACCCTTGAAAACTTCCTTCACACCAAACTTCTCATAAACTTCATTAGACGGATTAGTACTCAAAAAACTTTAATCCACCTTAGCCCTGTAGTGACACATTGCAAGAACTCAATAAAACATTAGCTACAGCTCTCCACGTCTAGAAAGCCTCACTTAAAGTCCACAAGAGACAATGCAAAAAAACAGAGACAAAATCCGTCAAAACAGAACAGCCAGTAAAGACGAATTTTTAAGAGGTACTTCCGTTGCTTAAATCAGAAAACTCAAAACTATAGAAAGTTGCGTACATATCTGAGGAACACGCACGTAAATTGGCAGATTTTTCTAAGTTACTTACAGAGATCCCTGCCAAAATTCGTGACAGATAGAAATCTGTTTCTGCGCAGAAATCCAAATCTAGTATCAACCTTCTATTAGAGACTTCACTTGGCACAACATTGCAATAAAATAAAGATAAGGAGAGGTTGCTACAGTAGTAACAACTTCCAAGACAAAACAAAATAGTAGCAAAATAAAGACATGGGTTATCTCCCAAGAAGTGCTTTCTTTATAGCCATTAAGATGGGCTCAACAATTTTAATGATGCACTCGCAAGAAATAAGAGTTGAAGCAAAAGAGAGCATCAAAAATCAAATTCAAAACACATTTAAGTCTAACCCACTTCCTATGCATAGGAATCTTGTACACAAATAAATTCATGAAGAACAAAGTGGCAAGCGTAGGAAGATAAAACAAGAGTAACTTCAAAAGTTTCAGCATATAGAGAGGTGTTTTAGTACCATGCAAATTTCTACAACCATATTTTCCTCTCTCATAATAATTTTCAGTAGCTTCATGAACAAACTCAACAATATAACTATCACATAAAGCATGTTTTTCATGTTCCATAAACACATAATTTTTATCAAGCTCAAAAATAGTGGGGTCAAAACTTTCAAACCCACTTTTATCAATAATATAACAAGATGATTGATCATTCTCAAGAGATATGGGACTCCTAGATAAAGTCAAGAACTCTCCAATCCCATTTTCATTAGTAGTACAATTAATATTATCAAGAAACATAGGACCATCATCTAGAGCTTTATCATAAACATTTGCCAAGCAAAATTCTTTAGTACCATGCATTTCGACATCAGGCACAAACAAAGCATTATCATAAGATTTATCAAAATAGCATGGATTATCATAGATGACAGTAGCATAATTATTCTCACAAGTTTTACTCATAGGTACTATTTCAAGAGAATCCACAGGAACATAACATTCATCCTTCTTCGGTAAGCATGGAGGACAATCAAATAGTGTAAGAGATAAAGAGTTACTCTCATTAGAAGGTTGGTATGGGTAGCTAATCCATTCTTCCTCCTTTTGTTCATCACTCTCCTCTTCTTTTTCATCCGATGAGATTTCAGGTTCATCAATTTCCTCCTCTTTTTCATCCAATGAGCTTTCAGGTTCATCAATTTCTTCTTCCACAGGTTCCTGCAAATTGTGAGTGCATTCTTGTGCATTAATGAGTCTCTCTTTATAATCAATGATATAAGGATTATCGCTGTAACTTTCTATGCAAAAATTAAGGATAGAAGAGACATAATCTTTAAGGTCCTTACAAACAACACAAGTTTCATAATTCTTAACCATGAAGGATTCGATCTCAGAGGCTCCCATAAATAAAACAAATTGTTCTACCTCTTCGAACCCAAGATGAATATAGCTATTCCAATTATAGTTCTTAATTAAAGCTTCTTCACTAAAGCCACATTGGAATTTAAGATGTTTAGTATCCTGTTTAGAGCAACAGTTTATATCATGGCGTTTAAGCAAGATTTTAGCAATTGTATTCAATTTTTCTAACACAGCACTCATAATTTTACCCGTTCTTGATTCTCTATAATTATTATATAATTCTATAAGCTCCAAATAGGTTGTGGATTCTCCCATAACAACATTTTTTTAATTTTTCGTTTTTTCAAATTTTTATGGATTTTTGGGTATATGAGAAAAATAAAACAAGACAAAAACAAACTAGACAAAAGTAAACTAAGCAAAATAATACTAAACAGAAATAAACTAAGCACAAATAAACTAGACAAAATTAAACTAAGCAAAACAAAATAAAATAAAATAAAAACAGAGAGAGAGGTAGAGTGTACTCCCCAGGTGAACTTATGAGTAGAGCTATGCCTCCCCGGCAACGGCGCCAAAAAATAGTCTTGATAACCCCCAAGTATAGGGGATCGCAAATGGGGCCTTCGAGGGAAGTAAAACCCAAATTTATTGATTCGACACAAGGGGAGGTAAAGAATACTTATAAGCCTTAACAACCGAGTTGTCAATTCAGCCGCACTGAAAAGCACTAGTAATGTGGGTGATGTGAAAGCAAGAAGTAATATGAGAGCAATAGTAATCGTAATACAACAAAGTAGCAATATCACAGAGGCAATGGCACCAGAAAATAGTTGATACTACTTCCAATGTCATATAGAACGAGTATATGATGATGAGAGATGGACCGGGTTCCCAGCGATCTACACTAGTGGTAACTCTCCAATAACAAGTGACAAGTGTTGGGTGAACAAATTACAGTTGGACAATTGATAGGATTGAAAGCATTAAGACAGAACATCAAGATTATTAATCATGTAGGCATGTTTTCCATATATAGTCATACGTGCTCGCAATGATAAACTTGTACAACATCTTTTGTCCTACCAGCTGGTGGCAGCCGGGCCTCAAGGGAATCTACTGGCTATTAAGGTACTCCTTTTAATAGAGCACCGGAGCAAAGCATTAACACTTGGTGAAAACATGTGATCCTCATATCACAGCCTTTCCCTCCGGTTGTCCCAATTTCTGTCACTTTGGGGCCTCGGGTTCCGGACAGCAATACGTGCAAACAACTTGTAGATACAATCTAAGAAATAATTATGGAGCTTAAATCTAAGATCATGCCACTCGGGCCCTAGTGACAAGCATTAAGCATAACAAGATTGCAGCAACAATAACTTCATAAACTTTATAGATAGACCAATCATAATGTATCATCCATCGGATCCCAACAAACACAACACCGATTACATTAGATGGATCTCAATCATGTAAGGCAGCTCATGAGATCATTGTATTGAAGTACATGGGAGAGAGAGTACCAACTAGCTACTGCTAGAACCCGTAGTCCATGGGGGAACTACTCACGGAGCATGATGGAGGCGGTGGCGTCGATGGAGATGGCTTCCGGGGGCACTTCCCCGTCCCGGCAGGGTGCCGGAACAGAGATTCTGTCCCCCGAATTGGAGTTTCACGATGGCGGCGGCGCCCCTGGAGTGTTTTTGGACTTTCGTCAATTCGTATCGCGTTTTTAGGTCGAAAGGGGTCTTATAGGCGAAGAGGCGGCGCAAGGAGGCGCCTGGAGCCCCCTCACCATAGGCTGGCGCGACCAGGCCTCGGGCCGCGCCGCCTTATGGTGTGGTGGCCCTCTGGCCCGCCTCCGACTCTCCTTCGGTGTTCTGGGGTCTTCCGGGAAAAATAAGATACTGGGTCTTTGTTTCGTCGAATTCCGAGAATATTGCTCGAACATCCTTTCTGGAACCAAAAACTGCAGAAAACAGGAACTGACACTTCGGCATCTTGTTAATAGGTTAGTTCCGGAAAACGCATAAAAACATTATAAAGTGTGAGCAAAACATGTAGGTATTGTCATAAAACAAGCATGGAACATCAGAAATTATAGATACGTTGGAGATGTATCAATGTCTCGTGAGTAGTTCGTTTAGTTCTTGAGGACATGGGTGGAGTCTAAATGTTAGTAGTGAACCATGTTGAGTAATATTCAATGGTTTGATATTTAAGTTGTGGTGTTATTCTTCTAGTGGTGTCATGTGAACGTCGACTACATGATACTTCACCTTTATGGGCCTAGGGGAATACATCTTGTATTCGTTTGCTAATTGTGGGGTTGTCGGAGTGACAACAACCTGAACCCCCGTTGGTATATCGATGCAGAAGGGATAACAGGATCTCAGAGTTTAAGGCTGTGGTTAGATTTATCTTAATTACTTCCTTGTATTTGCGGATGCTTGTAAGGGGTATAATCACAAGTATGTATTAGTCCTAGGAAGGGCGGTGCATTAGCATAGGTTCACCCACACAACACTTATCAAAACAATGAAGATTAATCAACTATATGAAGCGAAAGCACTAGACTAAATTCCCGTGTGTCCTCAAGAACGTTTGGTCATCATAAGTAAACAAACTGGCTTGTCCTTTGTGCTAAAAAGGATTGGGTCACTCGCTGTAATTATTACTCTCGCATTTTACTTACTTGTACTTTATTTATCTGCTATATCAAAACCCCCTGAATACTTGTCTGTGAGCATTTATAGTGAATCCTTCATCGAAACTGCTTGTCAATACCTTCTGCTCCTCGTTGGGTTCAACACTCTTATTTATCGAAAGTACTACGATACACCCCCTATACTTGTGGGTCATCAGTGACATGAAGCCAACACAATCTTGATCAAGTATTGTAAACCATTGTGAGCTGGGATCAAAGTACTCTAAACATAGGCATGATAGATACAATTCAATAGAACTTAGCAACTACATTACAACATGAAGAGTAACTCAAACAAATGATCATGAATAATTGTGCATTGAAAGTAATTGTTCGTTTATGAGCATAGAGAAAACATAGTAAAGTGGTACTCAACATGTCCTTTATTAAGTATAAAAACATAAATGCTAGGACACCTTTAAAGTTCAAAGGGTGACTAGATACAAGTAATTTAAGAACAAGCAATAGTCAAAATCATGAATCAATCAATAATAATTTTGGGACTATGCACATTGCACTAAGAATGACAACTATACTCTCTTAAGCGGTGCATAAAGTAGAAGATGAAGACTCAACATAAAAGTAAAAGAGATACTCTTTGCAGAGTAAGCAAGATAATCAAGTTTTATAAACCTTCCAAAAAATATGGTACTCATTAGTTTTGAGCTCTCATTGCACCTATCATAAGCATCTTGAATGGTTAAAGTTAATGTGAATCAAATATGAGCTATATGCTTGATAAATCACAAGCTGAAAATCTCATGCCCCTTGAATACGAGTACCTAAACCTCATGCTACTCAAGTTAGGTCCCAAAGAAGTTCTTGTCATTGTAAGTATACATGTATCATCGAAAACCGCCAACGGGGTACCTCTTGCCCGATGATATGGAGGTACTCTTGTAGGAGCAATCCCATGCCAAAATGACAAGACAAATAGACAATGACCATCTCAGCAAATTTTTTATTTACCATGGGTATAGCTTTTTATTGAAAACTAGATGATTCCCCACGCGTTGCTGTGGAAAGTGTTTATATATGTATGCAAAATCGAGGTTAAAAGTAGCACCATACATTTGAGTTTACTGGAGAATATCAATCATGCTAGAAATAATTATGTTGATAATAATTAAGTTTCTTGTACAAAGTTGCTATGAATTTCATATGCGAATTTGAACAACACTATCCAATTTATGAAGCATCGACAAAATCTTCGTGCGTGTTACAAATAGACCCCTTTTAGCAGAGGGACTAAACGCAAATTAAGGCGCTACCATAAATAACATGAATAATTCCAAACACTTAGCTCTGGCAAGAGGGCAATTGTCTATTAATCCTACGATGTAATTTGTAAATAAAACTGCAAGGGAGACATATGGGCCATGGCAATTCCCTACTCTGACCCACTTAAACCTGCCAAGACATTGATCTTCAGAAGATGTTCTTTCTTTCCACGTTTTTCACACTTGGTCTAAAATATATCTTGCACATATCAACTGAACAATTATGAAGTACAATACGTGAGAACAATAGAAATCAAGGAAATATATGTGCCACCATAATAATTTAGTTCAACATTCCACTTGACTGCAGTTTCATATATTAAGGGAAAAAACACAAATGGCCATGGAGTAGCCAAGATGCAACTGGATATATTTGACACACATGGTAGCACAAAAATAAAAATTACACACAAGCATGTTCTCCAAAAAAAAAACACATGTATAATCCTTATTGCCACCACATCGAGGACCAGATGCACACTGCATCTAAAGAACATGTCTGACTTCAAATTATTCAAATTTCCGTCAGAACATTGGCTGTGATATTAACAATACAAAATGAATACACATGTAGCAGCATCAAGGTACCTTACATGAACGTTGCAGAGAGTTGACACTTCTCAAATCCAGCCTGGTCGTCGTCTACATGCTAGCAAGTGGCAATCGATACAAAGTCTTGCCCCTAGATTTAGGAGGAGATGAACACCGGGGTGGTATAGTGGGGTTTCTGCAGATGGAGGAGTGCGGCCTCCACCGGCATGCAAGAATTAGGCGACAATGGATGGCAGTATCGACAGGGCCGGTCCTGAGATTTCGAAGGCCCGGGGCGAAACTAAAATTTTGGGCCCCTTATACTGTACAATTTTGGGCACCTAGCAGCAAAGTCAGTGACCATGGAATCAATATCAATCTCATCCACTTAATTTTTCTCAATGCATAGAGTTACCAAACCATTTAACCTTTGCTGAGACATTATACATCTCAAATAGTTCTTCAATAATTTCAATTTTGAAAAGTTTCTTTCAGCTGATGCAACAATCACGGGTATAGTAAATAAGATTCGATAAGCGATAGAAATATTAGGATAACATTCCATTTTTCTGACAAACTCAAAATTCTGCATAACAGATGTGTCTAGCAAAGTGAACTTCATAACACTAAACTCAGAAATAAGTGCATTCAACTCAACATAACATGTATCAGGTTAACGTGAACATCATCCTCTTATCGACATCATCTTCTACATCAACATTATTCTCTTCCCCCACAACAACTAGCGCCAACTCATCAGGATTGCTCGAAGTGCTCGCGCTGCTCTTCAAAAGTTTGAACATAAAACTCTCTGTGATTCTATTAACTTATGTTCTTGATGTCTCCTTTTTCTTTTCTTAGCACTGGATTCATGCGCCAAAATGTAGAACCTGAATTAGGGCATATAGTAGAATTCCAAAGAATTGTTGGCCGACGTTCTTACCTTTAATGCTAATCTTCTAGCATATTGGGTAATTGGGGACTGCCGGACTAGGACCGCGGCGGACCGGTAGGCAGCTCCCCGGGAGGGAAGCAGATCATCGCGATCGGCGAGAGCGAGAGCAGGACCTAGCCGCCTGGCGATAGGTCGGGGCATCGGGTGATCTGGGGACGTCGATCGCTTGGTTGGGCCCTCTATGTATCATCAATAGGTAGAAATGTTTCAGGCGCTGAGTGAAGTCCTGGACGGCTAGCTGAATCGGAAACCAAAAGGAAAACGAAAGGTCCAACTATAGAGCCAAACCCACCTAAAACTCGTGAAACTATTTTTTTCTGCGATGTATAATAAGCGTATACAGAAAATATGGGCCCCTAATTTTTCTGGGCCCGGGACGGCCGCCCCGCCAGACTCCCCCAAGGGCCGGCCCTGCTCGTTATTTGCGCTTTGATACAATATGTATCTATGTTACTCTAATATTCTCTCCCCTCTTTAATTAGCTGCTACATCAGCATTCTTGTAGGACCAATGTGCATGATTATAGCACTATGGCTAGCCTTGCGGCAAGAAACAGGGACGTACCATTAGATGATTCACTGAAAATGCATGCACAACTGCATTCTTTAGTCATCAAAGATTGCATAGTCCACTCCGTAGTCCGGAGCATTTTACAAATGGTTTATACTTAAATGTCCTATAATGAATTAATTAACTGCTACTGATTTTCAGAAATTGCTGTTACATGTTACTACCATGCAATTTTTAGTCAATGCGTCTCATTTTTTTTTCCAACTCCCCCGTGGTATGCATGCACCTTCATTTTCAGCGCTAAGGTTCCAAATTGAAATGATCTTTTATCTATATATTATTGTAAGAAAAAAATTACAATAATAATTGTGTAACTGTATTTATGTGTAAAATTTTAGTCATGTTGATTAAATTTGACAATTTAGATATTTACGGTGTTTTCATCAAAAAAATTGAGCTGTTTATCAATGATATTTTTTGAGAATGATGATTCATTTTTCTGTCTATCAATGTTTAGCAACATATTTGATAATGCGGCAGTGCACTTGTTTCCAAGAGGGAACCCACGCACTTACTCCAATGATTTCTTATTTTCTTTGTTGTGCATAATTGTCCAAAGATTCTAAACAAATATGCCACGCAACGCGCAGGACATCATCTAGTTATCCAAGAATGGTTAGCACTTAGCACGTGATCTAGCTTGACTAATTGTTCTCAAGTGCCAAATGATTCCCACATGGACATACGGGGGTTTATACTTTTGAGAATGCTCTTGGTGTTGTTTGGGCTGAACTTACAAAGTATAGAAAACATAAGCGATGAGCAAACTGTGAAAAGAGCTTGGCGAAACCCTGTCCTCCACACACTTCTGGAACACCATGAAACACACACAAATTGGCGAGGAGCATGCTGAGTAGAATTTTGACGGTATGTGGAGACAAAATTTGTAGCCAGCCAATGTTACAAGAAATATCTCCGTAACAACAAATTTCGGTATGGCTTCAAAGGGGTTACGAACCAAACTTGTTCTCTGTTCTTCCCACTTTCTACAAAGTTGGCACTAAAGGACTCCAGAAACATATTGAGAAGGTACTTAGCGATCTTAGTGCTTAAGGTGCTACAATTCTCAAAGCACCCCGAAAATCATGATTTTTTTCTCGAAAATTGGCAATGTTGTGTGTGGGGGGGGGGGGGCACCGGCCCCAAGCCTTTGACCAATCTTTGGAGATTTTTTTAGGGATGGTCTTAAATGGAAATGTTGGAACAAGCTCATTTGCTCATTCAAACCCGAGTTTTATATTTTTATTTACGATAGAAGCAACTAAAGTGAATTAAAATGACGAATCATGTAAATAAAATATCATGTGAAACTGACTCCCTCAAACTCATAGTAAGCTAGTTTACTGCTAAATTTTGAACCAAAGACATACATGCATACAACACACATTAACACAAGCACAAACAGTTGCAATATTCAGAAGTAATACACAACTAGCTACTTCATTCACTACTTCCAGAAATTGTGCGAAATGTCAGTTTAGCATGTTTCATTTACGGTCTTCAGATTACTTGAACTTTTCTTGTACTTATTTATTTTTTCTAGGTCACGTTGTCGCAGCAATGAAAATAGAACATGTTGTGGTTGCTCTCGTCCAGGAGGACAGAGTATATGCTCTGGCAACATGTCATTCAGGGGAGGAGCTTCACTTTGATTTTCAGATAAGAACCGGTCCCGAGGGACAAATTTAGAGAAATTCTGAATTTATCCACAATGAGAGGTTACTTCGTGATTCATCGAATTTCCATGCAATAAAAATGTGTGTGTGTGTGTGTGTGGGAGGGGGGGCATCTGCCCCCACCCCACTCCTATGGTTCTAGATAAATGATGTGGCGAGGAAGGCAAATGATGTAAGGTTTGTTCGCCTCAGATACCGGCTGCTGGTTTGTCTGGAAGATTTGACCGTATGTACATGCCTTGACTGCAGTGGCGGACCTATGTACAGTCAAAACTGGGCCATGGCCCGCCCAGTTTTGAGCAAAATACTAAGGTTCAGCCCACTAAAAGTCTGATCCACTTGGTTTTATTGGTCTATCCTTCAGACTGGCCCGCCCATAATTTTCTGTCTAGTTCCGCTACTGCTTGAATGGGCACGTGGGTGAGCGAAAGGCTACGCTATGGTGCAGCTACCGGTTCGACACCAATCAATTCTTCAAGACTTTGAAAGGTTAGTTAAACATGAGATGCGGAATATAATACTTATTCTCTTATGTCAAACTTTTTCTTCGGTAACGAGTCAACTAAGGACACATGACTCTTTGGATTGCGGTGGACGTAGTGCGGGGTGCCGTGAAAATCGCTTTAAGGGTCTGCACATCGAAAGACGTTTAAAAAGTGCTTACAAAATAACCTAGTTTTTGTAAGCATTGATGCTTAATTATATTAGTCAGATGCCTAACCTAGGGGCACGGATCCTCTGCAGTAGAGCAGCTACTGTATCGGTACAGTAGTTTAGTTGATCTACCGTCTAATTGTATCCAACGGTTCCGGTTATCAAAACACTCTTTGATTCTTTCTTCTTGCTCGGTTCGATCAGCAAAAGGCCACGGTGGGGTGCGGCTCGCCGGCACAATATTTTTTTTTGAAACGAGGCAAAAGCTTTGTCTTTCATTGATATAGAAGAAAAGAGTTGGCCCGTTTATGAGGAAAACTGGCCGAAAAACCGTACAACACGACACCACACGCCAGCCCCGAGGCTGCGCTCCACACGGGTCGACGACCAACCAGGTCGACACCACACCTCAACGCAACAGGCGGAGGCGAAAAGACCGGAGCCACCGCTCCAACTACCACACCGACCCCGAGGCCGCGACCCATCTAGCCGAAGACGAACCCGCCTCCACCGAAACTGCCAAAACACACCACAAACCCCTCTGACCAGCGGACTTCCAAAGCGAGGCCCCAAGAGGCAAAAGCGACACGGTAGTTGGAGCGGTGTCCATACGCACCCGCCGCAGTAGGGGAAGCACACGCGCAAAGCCACGACAGGAAGCCGCGACCGGATGTCTTGCAGAACTGGGACACGGGGGCGAAGTGACGGGCACGGCGGCGCTCCGCGCTCGCGCTGCCGCAGCAGATCGAAGATGAGCAGCTTCGCCAGCATCGGCCACCTACCGTCGACGCGCCCCAGCCCTGGTGCGGAGGAAGGCCCCGTCGTCGTGAGGGTGGACATCATTCGCAGCAACCGCGAGACGTAAAGCTCATGCCAGAGCACCCGCTCTGCCACGGAGGGCAAGCGGCGGCTGAAACGCTCCACCACGCAGAGTGCCTTCGCTCGGGTCCCAGTTGAGCACACGGAACAGCAGCACCAACACCTGCTCAGCGCCCTCTGCTGTGTCGTCGGCGCGGGACCAATGCTCGTGCCGTTGCCGAAGCGCAGTCCTCAGCTTCCGCGTGGCTTCGCTCATGATTCCCTCCGTCATGGGGCGCCGCTGGATACCAACCCCTCATCGGAGCAACCGAGCCGCGGCGGTTCACCGTGTTGGCACTTTGCTGAACGAACCAGGAAAGAAGAAAGAATTAAGGAGTACCGTTGGATAGATCAATTTAGCTACTGTACCTGTACCTGTACAGTAGCTACTCTACTGCAGACGATCCGCGCCCCTAACCTAGCACCTTTCATGCACAAATAAGCACTAGTGCTTAAGGAAAAATTTGGTTTATTTTTTGTGAGCACTCTTCAAGCACATCATATTGTACATGGCCTAATAGAGCTCATAGTCCTACTCTGATGGAGGATGCGTCACTGTAATCAGTCTTTATTATATTTTTAAGAACCGCACTAAACCTTGCCGATATACATTTTTATTAAAACATATAGCACAAGGTGCCCGACTTCAAATTAATAAAGCCACACGGCTAGGGTATAGGGATGCTGAAGAATGACTTACAACTCACATAAACACCAGCAAACAACTTACAACAGCACTAAACCTTGCGGACACAAGTGCAAGACCTAAACTAACAGAAGTTCAAGAATATAAACTAAACTAATGTGCCAACTGAACATGGAGGATATTACGAAAATCATATATATTTACAAGAATCAAAATGTTTCTTAACCATATCTTGTAGGAAAGTGTTGGGCGTCCCCCGGGGGATCTGATTTCAAATTTCCCCGGGTCGCCGTTTGGATCACTCATCTTGGACGGTCGATCTGGTTTTACCGAATGTAGCAAAAACACTTCCCGGCAGCAAAAAAATAACTCGCTTTTGCTACATTGTAGCAAAAAACGGTTCGCCCCATGAAATAAAAGAAAAAGTCTAAGCTCGCCGGAATCTCGCCGGAGACTCGCCGGAAACCGCGTAGTAAAAAAATGCTAATGTAGCAAAAAATAGATATCATCGGAGACGTTGACGGGGAACTCGCCGGAGAATTCACCGGAGACCTTGCCGGAGACCCCAGTAGCAAACACATTTAGCAATTGTAGCAAAACCGTAAAAAAAATGTAGCAAAAAAATTATTCATATATTGCAAATACTTGGAGACATCAATGGTGACCTCGTCAAATGCAGCAGCGCCATTCAAGGTTGAAGCAACTCCATGCAACCGAAGGTAGCAATGCCTGGAACCGCCGCAGCAACGCCCGACACCTAAGTTAGCAAAGCTTCCTCCGCCGGTAGCAACCTCGAAGGGCTAAGTTAGCAAAATCGGTCTTCACCGATAGCAACACCGAAGGCCTAAGGCAGCAAACTTCCGAAGACGCGCGGTGCCGGCGCATGGTTGTGCTTGTAGCACCAAAGCACCTCCGCCCGAGATTTCCGAAGTCTGCAGTGGTTCCCGGACAGCCGAATAGCGCCGGGAGAGGAATGTCCAGAAGAGAAGGTACCGGCGGCGCGCGCGGCAGAGCCCACCAGGGACACGGCAGCAGCCCACCAAGGACGCGGCGGCAGCGCGCGCCGCATGAACTCCATGGCGCACGCATCGAGCGGCAGGGAGGCGGCCGCACACGGAACTCCATGGCGCACGCATCGAGCCGCCGGGATGCGGCAGCCGCGCGACTCAGAGGAGGCTCCGACGAGCGGCCGGGAGGCTACGCCGGCGAGCGGCCGGGAGGCGCGCGCGTGGCACGGGAAGCGGCGCCGGCGAGCGCCGGGAGGCGGCGGCGCGTGGCTCGGGAGGCGACGGTGCGTGGCATGGGAGGCGGAGCCGGCGAGCGGCTAGGAGGCGGCGGCGCGTGGCTCGGGAGGCGGCGCCGGCGAGCGGCTGGAGGCGGCGCCGGCGAGCGGCTGGAGGCGGCGGCGCGTGGAGGTTGGGCACAGGAGGATAAGGCAGAGATAGGAAGAAGAAAGAAAAAAAAAGGAAAGAGTGTGGGGCCAGGCATGTGGAGCGATGCGTGCATCTAACGGCCCTCCACCCGGGGGCTGAAAACGCGTGATCCCCCGGGGGAATAGAATCGTTTTCCATTTAAAAACGGTTTTCACTTGTGTGATTGTGAAATCCGAAAGGTCCTTTCGGATTACCGTACTGCCAGACGGACCGTCGTGACTCGTGAGAGAGACGGCCTTGACTCATTCGTCCCCTCGCCGGCTGCTCGGTCTGGTCGAGCCGGAGTCCATCATCGTGCAGCGGAAGCCGGCACGACAGCAAAACCGCCCTTGACACGCCGCCGTCTCCTCCGCCCCCTTCTGGTCATTCCACTAGCTCCCTCCACTACCACCTCGCCCCCCTCCCTCACCGGCCGGCGACGATTCCCCAACTCGGACCTGCCGTTCGGGTAAGCCCTCTGCTGCTGCTGCTGCTGCTGCTACGGCGGCGTCCCCTACAGCCTCCGCCGCAGCTCCGATCCGCTCTCTCTGCTCGCAGTTAGCTCAGATCCATTCCTGCGCCCGACGTGCCGTCTCGCAGGACCCGTGATCTCCCTCTGTAGCTGCCCGTGCCCGCGCGATGCTCTTTCTCGGCTGGGGGCGAGTCACGAGCTTGTTCCAGCGAATTTCACCATCTCCAGCGATGCGGCCTTGTCGTTGTTGAGCCGCTGCTCTGCACGGAGTTAGTGGTTAGGTGGAGGGACCGCTCCTTCGCTTAGGAATTGGGAATTGTTGTTTCCGTCATCGCGTCGTTCCGTTCTTTTGCGTCTGGCCCTCTTGCTACAAGCTGAGGAATGAATACGTGTTTCTATTCACAGAAAGCTGTCCATTCCCTAGACTGAAAAAACACGCTGCTCAGATTGCAGATTGAACGATTGGCTCAGGTTTCGTTGATCTAATCAATGAAACCGGGGATGCTGATCCCTGTAATCTAAAAAAAAGATTGAAAGATTGGATTTTCATGGGTTACACACAGTCTTGCGTTGAATTCTTAGTTGTATCTTCTGCCTTCAGAATTTTGTCCAGTTCATTGTACTTGGCTACTTGCTATGTTATCGAGTATTCACGAGTTTTCTTTCTGTGCCTTCCTAGGTTTCTTGCTCATTTCCGGATGTGATTAACGGAGAATGCTGGACTTGAACATTTGATCCATTGCTGCCAAGGCCCTCTTTTTCCTCTGCTGGTGGTAGCAAGGCTCCATGGCTTTCGGAGAAGAGAGATATGTGAAGTTAGTTTCTGCCCTCTCCATGGACTAAAGACTTTGTTGCTTTAAAGAAAAACCTAAGTCAGCTTCATTATGGTTTACAGAAAGTTCATATTCTATAGGGTTCCAAAGTTTTTTGTTGTTGAGATTTATAGATCTCCAAGTTAATGTTATAAGTAGTCTCAGAAAAATAAAAATGAACAGTATTCTGGCTTGTCTAAGCTGTCCTTTGTTTTTTTTTTCAGATTTCAGGACTGGAGGTCTGAGTATTCTGTCAGTTCAGAGAGGGTAATTTCAGAAGAAAGACATAATGCATTTGACTCACTAAAGGATAAGACTCTAGGAGCCTTGTCATTCTTTGGGAACGTTTCGCATTCTGAAAACCTGAACAGATCAACTCCAGAGGAAAAGAAGGCAAAAGCAAGAGTTCTCGATCCTCAAGGGCCATTTTTGCAAAGATGGAACAAGATATTTGTGATATCATGTCTTATTGCCGTTTCTGTGGACCCATTATTCTTCTATATCCCTTTGATTGATGGTGACAAAAACTGCCTGTATCTGGACAGGAAGTTGGCAAGGGTAGCAAGTATCCTGCGCTTTTTCACAGATATCTTCTATTTGCTGCATATGATATTCCAGTTCAAAACAGGATTTGTTGCCCCATCTTCCAGAGTATTTGGTCGAGGAGTCTTGGTCGAAGACACATTTGCAATAGCAAAGCGGTATCTGTCAACATATTTCGTGATTGATTTTCTAGCTGTCCTACCCCTCCCTCAGGTACTTCATATGTCACTGTGTATTAACCTGCAAGAGTGGAAGTATCTAGCATGATGTGTTTACTAAACCAGCGACAACTAATATGGAACGGAGGGAGTAATTTTGATAATTTTTTTGGGATCCATTAAAACTCATTGTATGCTTGCAATTTTGTACTAGTTTGCTCATGCAAAATTATGAAGAAGGCAGTAGTAAACTGTTGCCCTTAGCTAAATTAGGGTACTTTAATTAATTTGTTGGACTTAATGGCCCGGAGCGCATTTACATATGGAACATCCATGTAATGAATTGCAGCACTGGGGAATCAAAGCCTTACTGACTCAGCAATGAAAGGTTTAGTGCAGCTATGCACAGAATTGTTAAGTGCTGATAAGTTGGATTGGCCAGGCGAATGTTAAGTGGGGGCATTCCATAATTAGCATGCTGACAAATAAGCTAATGGTTAACAGTTCAGTTTCTTGGTAATTTGGTATGTTTGAAGCTCTGAGGCACATGCAAGGCATGCCAACAAGGGCACATACTTTTAACCTATAAAATTGAATAATTGAGCGTGCCATTTTTAATTTTGAGTGGAACAATGTCAAAAAAGTCCTATGTATGAATCTCTTTTGTCATAAAGCTTTAAATGACCACACCATTTTCATAACCAGGTATTTGTATTGATAGTGCTCCCCAATCTCCAAGGTTCAGAGGTTATGAAGGCAAAGGATGTATTGATGATTATAGTTACATGTCAATATGTGCCTCGACTAGTCCGAATAATACCACTCTACCTTCAAATCACGAGGTCGGCTGGTATAATTACAGAGACGGCATGGGCTGGTGCTGCTTTTAACCTTTTAATTTATATGCTCGCTAGTCATGTAAGTTCTCTACTCGTTACCTAGTAAGAAGAATGATAGTTAAATTATTGCTTTTTTCCTTCTCTAAAATGAATTAACATATTCGAGTTCTGAACCCATGCTAACTGGAGTTCTGAACCCATGCTAACTGGAGTCTGTTGTATCTAGTTTTTTGCATTATATTTATTCTTGGTGGTAAGTTGTAACCCAGAAGAATTGCTTAATAGTTCTGTACTGTGGCTTGAAAGAATGTTCTTGAATGAAGTTCAGTTTTGAGCCCACATCAACACAGCTAAAAATAATTGGTGCATTTGGGAGATGGTATAAAAAGTTTAACCTAGATTCATGATCATTAGATTCTTTTTGTTAGCTTTGACTTCTCTTGGCTGTGCGCTCATAAAAGCACAGGGACAATGTTTTCTAGAACATACTGTAGCACGTATTCATAGCACATATATGAAATTGTCATGGTGAGATACATTACTTTGCAAATCATAAGCCGATGTGTATTGGGAGAATGATGGTGTCATTTACTACTTTGTGCAAATCAATCCTTGATTGCCACTTGATTTCTTCATGTGATTTCCTTTTGAAGGAGCAAACATGTCCAAAACTTTGCATCTTGTAAGATGCCTAAACTATATATTGTTTTAAATGTTAGCAAGTCTATTCTAAAACAAAGCGGCTTGCATGAATCACCCTTTTCTATTTAGACCTGGAATATTTGATCTGATGTGATTGTGATATGGGGATGCTGAGCATATTATCCAAAAGCATGTACTTGTTCACTTAGAAATGTCATACCTGAGAACTTTGTGATTTTAGACCAGCCTGCATGCTACTGTCGATACACTTGTTAGCCATACTCAAGATATTTCTAACTGATGTGGTAACTGCTTGCAGGTATTTGGAGCTGGTTGGTACCTTCTTTCCGTTAAGAGAGAAGACACCTGTTGGAGAGATGAATGTAACAAGAGAGGCCTAGGTTTTTCATCTTTATATTGTGGGAGTACCACAGCTGGAGAGAATGATTTTTTAAGAGATGTTTGTGCGACAAATGGTGACGCTGACATAGACCCAATATTTGGAATTTACCAACTGCTCTTACAACTGTTTCACAGTCGACGAGTTTCTTTGAGAAATTTTTCTACTGCTTTTGGTGGGGTCTGCAAAGTCTAAGGTTTGCCCACCCCTCCCCCAACAACCACACAATTTTCTTGTTATCAGTTTTCAGTTTGTGTTCCACCAAGGAATGTTGAATTGAGTTAGATATTGTATTTATGTATTGATTTGCCTACTGCAGCTCTCTTGGTCAAAATCTGAAAACAAGCACTTACACATGGGAGAATTTGTTTGCTGTTTTTGTCTCGATATCCGGTTTAGTCTTATTCGCACTCCTTATTGGTAATGTGCAGGTAAGTCTTTAACATGGACGCCAGCTTTTTTGTATTACATTTATTGTTGGCGTAAGTTGTATTAATTCATTACTGCAACTAGATTAATACCCCGGATGTTGCTCCGTGAATTTACTGGCGCACATATGGGTCTCGATGACAACTAAATAAATCCAAAAGTATCAATTGTATTACGTAGTGGATTTGGTAAACAATGAAAAAAACATGAACGAAAATGCACCTTTGAAGTTGTACTCTGTGTAAACCTTGGGAAGGAAACAAAGCAAATTGGTGCAAAGCCAACATATATTTTACATTATATTGACATTCAACTGAAAGAGCAAAGAAATAATTATTAATTTAGAGGGGAATGAGGAAACACATACTTCATTGTTGGCCTTGGGGAGATTTACTGGTTGCTCTCATGACCGGATAAATATGGCTCAAAGAGCACCAGTATGGCCACCGCCAATAGCAAGAAATACCCCTGAGGAAGCGTTGTGGCATCAAAATTGATGGTGGATAACAAAGCCATATGTGAATAAAAGAAGCTGAAAACTGATCCCATTTGTATGCACCCACAGTACATCAAATTAAATGCTTCCTTGTAGTCGATCCAGACATTAGATGAATTGAGTAAAAAACCTCTGAAATTTCTTTCTTACTTAGTAGAACCATTCAGGCGAACATCTCTCAGGCATCAAACAGAATAAGAATGAGAAAAGGGTATCTCTCTGTCTTTCATGGATGCATTTTTTTCTGCATGCGCCTACTAAAGTTGTACAGAGGGAGAAGCATGAAATTGGAAGAGGGAGCAGCAGCAGACGGAACCACAGATTGCTTGAACGGCACCTAGCTGTCACTCGAGTATTAACATTTTGTTCAGGTCCCATTCGAACTGCTGTTGCAGCTTTGACTGTCCCAAAACTGGTGGGCGGGCATGGATCATTCATGGGCGCCACAGGCGGCTGCCCCTGCCGTGTGAGCGAATCGGCAAGTCAAAGAGCAACAGGTACTGAAGCCGACGAAAATAGAACGAATCACAATGGGTTGAAGGTGTTGAGGGTGAGATGATAAGATGGGAGGGGAAAACAAAAGAGTATACAGGTGAATTGGAAGAAGGCGAGCAACAGACTGAAACTGGAGAAGAATACGAATAGCTGGGGACTTAACCCCTTCATATGCCTGCATCGAATTAAATCCTAAGCTCTTCAGTAAAAAATAAATAAAGTTTTTATGCTTGGTTTGCCTGAGCGCTGCCACTATGCTACAACAGGATGGATGGTTGGACATGCAAATCCGACGGTTGCAGTTAAGTGATGATGTGGATATGCTGCATGTGAAGATAACAACTTAAATAATCTCTAGTGGGGTTTTGCTTTATAAGAGATATAGATACATATGAAGTAATAAGGGCAAAATTGTGCCTTTCTCTGGCATGCTAAAAGCACACCACAATCTAATCTAGGACGTGTTTCCCCTTATGTGTATGTGTAGATCTGGGCGTTACTTCATATACCGTATCATACGGTGGCATGTACATGGAATATATGAGTATATAAGATCACCTAAGTATTACATATATACTACTCCCTCCGCTCCCTTGCATGAGGCGTTTATATTTTTTGCAAGTTTTGTCAAAAGTAAGGCATGGGTTTACAGTTCTTGTGATTTTTTCCAACGTACCCCTCCGTGCTTTAGTCTTGCATGCACCTCAACTGGCCAATAATTAACCGTGCATGCAGTTTTTAAGGAAAAAATGATGTGCATGCAGCTCTAATTGGCTTTGCATGTGGCCTAGGCTTCAACAACACATGCAGAATTAATGGCAGCAAGTAACGTGGGGTCGTGGATCCTGACAGTTAGTTAGGCTAGTCATAGTGGGGAGTAACTTAGACTAGTAACATGTCATATGTTACTAGTTTAAGTTACTACCTCCATAGTGGGTAGTAACTAATATGTGGTGTCATGCATTGTGCCATTTACTATGGTGTAGACTCAACTTGTCTTGGGGTGTGTGATGTTATGGTAACATAGCTAGTTACCACCCCACTCTCTTTCTTCATTCATTGCCATGCCATGTCACCAAAATGCCTTGAGTTGTGTGATGTTACTAGCTAAGTTACTCCCACTATGAGCAGTCTTAGGGAATTTGCTGCGGCTACGAGAGGAAGGGAGAGAATTTAGGAGGAAGTCACAGATTTATGAGGGGCAGGTTTAGAAACTAATCTCGCCGCGTGGTTCTTCTTAATCGTCGTGCGAATCTTATTAGGCCTTGTTTACGGGAACGGAGGGAGTACTGAAATGTGGTAATATAGTGTGCATACTGTTTAGACATTCCTTTCGAAGGTTTTTAATAAAATTGCATAACACTCTTGCAATTTTTTTATGTAGATTGCGTTACCATGTCTTAGAGTTAGTAGATGAGTATGCTTAAGTGACAAAGAAGTATATCAAGTTTATTTAGGTGGTGTAAGAGACATGGAGTAACAACACCCGGTGGTACCTTGTACTTCCCCTCTAATCTATTCATTTGATTTTAGTCATTTGCTTGGGCAAATGTGAAATGAAACTGTAGCTGGAGAGCTTTGATTTTTCATCCATAAAGCTCTCAGTATGATAATTGATAAATACTATGTGAACATCACGATTTTCTATTTTTCTTTATCCAAATCCATGGAAGTTAGATGACTGAGTGGTACTTTGAGCTACATTTTCCATAGAAAATAATAATTTATATGTTGCTGTTGTTCTTGTCTGAATCTGCGTTTGTATTACTATCCATCGATTGGTTAGTATCCGAAAAGGTCTTCGTTAAATACGTTCTGCTAATCTTGGTAACATGGATCCAAAGGAACCTCTTTCAAAATGCATGCAGTGGTGGTACCATTTGCCTGAAACAGCTAGCTCCATAGGCTATTTCGTACTTTTGTAGCATAGCATCAGCTATGAAGAGTTGACGTGTCGTTGGCATAGGCGTGACAACCGTTACCAGGTTCATGATGATGTTAGTTTTTGATTATTATATATATTCAGGATTTGCTACCCAGCTTCGTTAGTGTGCACCCCTAGATTTAGCATATTTTGTGTCGATACTCTATGCAACACTATACTCTCCATAATGTACACATCTACATGACTATGTCTAGCTTATACTTGTTGAAATATATTGCTCATCCTTCTCCATCAGTTCGAACTTTTGGATGAACTGGCTGATGCATGCAATTTAATATGGTCTTATAGCCAAGAGGTGTCGAGTTCAAGACCTGGCCAACACACTATTAAAAAGAATAGTTGCGCCTACATCGATCCCACTGAGTACTGTTGAATACTTGAATATTGCCCACTCTTCTACATCAGTTTGGATTTTTGGATGAACAGTGCATGCAACTAAGTATAAAAAAAATTCACAATTATGCGATATCCGAATCCGAACTGCATTGACCATGTCCTAGACAGTAGACACGGAACATCAATCTTTAACACCTTTGACTGTTTGGAGGGTTTTTCACAAAGCTATAGTTATTCTGTGTATCCAAATGTTGATTCCAAGGTACCTAGCTCCTTGAAAAAGAGTTTTTTTTTTGTCCCAAGCTTTACAATGGGGCAAAGCTAACATGCCAAAGATATCTAACCTGCAGTTCCAGGAGATATTAATTAAATTTCAGCACTTAATACTAAATGGTGCATTCATAAATATTATATGAAGCCATCCTCTACTATCTGTCCGCTGCAGAACACACATTTTGCATCAACTTCGAAATTCTTCAAGTACCCTATATCAGTGTTATATTCAAGTACCAGGCATAAGTCCAAGCCCTCTAGCAAGAGTCTAGACTAGTAGCCTTTACAGTAGGCACCATAATCATGTCAGCGGCTAACAAGAGCTGGTACTCTAGCAACTTGATTATTCTCAGAAAAATATGGGATAACAGTAACATGAGATTCTGCAACCAACAAATTATAACTGATCTGTATTCTTTTTTATGTATCATCATTTCTTATTTCACTTTAGAGTGGCTCCTGATTATTTGTCCAGTGTGTATTTGTTATTATATATGTAAAGGCTGAAGTACATTTTAAAAGTGTAAGCAGGAACAGGTATTTTAATTATATATTTACCGGGAACAAGTATTTCAACAAGTCCTAATTCCTTCTTTCGATTTTGTAGACCTATTTACAATCAGCCTCTGTGCGTATAGAAGAAATGAGAGTGAAAAGGCGCGACACGGAGCAATGGATGGCACATCGACTACTTCCCGAGAACCTCAAGGAGCGAATACTGCGTCACGAACAATACAGGTGGCAAGAAACAAGAGGAGTTGATGAAGAGGGCCTTCTTATGAATCTTCCCAAGGATCTTAGGAGAGAGATAAAGCGACATCTTTGTCTATCACTTCTCAAGAAGGTATGTTCTCACATCTTTTCATTTTTAGGGAAATCTCATACTATATCCTTACATGGTTCTACTGTATTTTATTATAGCTTGATTATCCCTGTCCAGTATCACATTTATTGTCGGGGGTCACACACACTCACCGTCCCAATGGAAATATACCGAACCATACCAATGCAAACGTTCCAGTTTTGAGAAATGCCACCAGATGTATCAGTGTCATGTCATGTGAGACCTGGACCCACACTCATACTCACATCCAACAGTATTTTTCAGAGTTGAAACTTTGCAGTGGCATGGTTCCAGTATTCCCATTTCCAGTGCTGAGCTCTACAGGCTGAACTGTACAAACTGTATCAAATCATATGCGGAAAATTGGATATTCTTGACACCTACTGTCCACCCGTTGCATATGCAGTAGAATTAGTGAGGGTTTTTAAATCACACAGTGAAAGCTCCAGGTTTGACAGTTAGTTAGGTCTCTCGGCTTAGCCCTTTTCCACTGTTTGCAGGTTCCTATGTTTGAAAACATGGACGAGCAGCTCCTGGATGCGATGTGTGATCGTCTAAAGCCCATGCTGTACACTGAAGACAGCTGCATAATTCGAGAAGGAGACCCAGTGAATGAAATGCTATTCGTCATGAGAGGATATTTGGAGAGTACGACAACAAATGGTGGGCAGAGTGGTTTCTTCAACTCCAATGTTCTGAAAGGGGGAGACTTCTGCGGTGAAGAGCTCCTCACTTGGGCTCTTGACCCCGCTGCAGTTTCGAACCTTCCCAGCTCAACCAGGACAGTGAAGACGTTGTCTGAAGTGGAAGCCTTTGTTCTGAGGGCCGATGACTTGAAGTTTGTGGCCACTCAGTTCAGGAAACTCCATAGCAAACAACTCCAGCACACTTTTAGGTTCTACTCACAACAATGGAGAACCTGGGCCGCTTGTTTCATACAGGCAGCTTGGCACAGATATTGCAGAAAGAAGTTGGAAGATGCTTTGTTTGAGAAGGAGAAGAGGTTGCAAGCAGCGATCGTAAGCGACGACTCTACCAAGCTCAGTCTTGGCGCGGCACTGTATGCCTCGCGTTTTGCTGGCAACATGATGCGGATCCTACGGCGTAACGCCACCCGAAAGGCTCGTTTGCAGGAAAGAGTGCCTGCAAGGCTGCTACAGAAGCCGGCAGAACCCAACTTTTTTGCTGAAGGAGAGTAATTTTTCTAAGACAGTCATGGTCCAACCGGTAAAAGTTTGCTCCTGCACCCCAACTCACCAGTTGACTCAGATTTATGATTGGATGTTGTACATAGATATCGCTTGGTTTAAAGCTTTGTGGTTTATTTGATGTATAATTCAATGTGTAATTGTTTTTGTTGTTGTCTGTACATGTGCTATCTTTGTATACGGAAAAACGGGATGCATCTGTTATAAGCGTTCCACACTGCATTCGTACCACATATTTAGGAAATGGGAATTTGTGTAAATGTGAATGATCATTTATTCGTCCTTAAACCCTGCAAGATATATTTTTTAGATTCACTAAACCCTGCAAGATGATACGATAGCATACATTTTTGTATGGAACTATGGAATGGGTCAAAAGTGGGAGTATGATGTGGCACCCTCAAAAAAATATGTACTCCGTATTAGGTGAGATAGATAATCTGCTGGGGAAGGAAAAAGACCTTTGGTCTGTTTTTTGACATTGGGGTGAGATTGGTTGTCTTGGTGAAGATGCTCGTTCGGAAATAAGTTGGGAGAGAAATTGCTCAAACATGACCCTTTTAAGTGAGAATGCCTTTGCAATTAAAGGTACAGGGATCTTACAGTTCTCGCATATATGCTGCCTTTGAAGATTTGAACTCTACCTTTTAAGGAGACTTTGAAAAAACTAACGGAAGTGTTGCTCTAGGGAGGCTGCACTAAAGGGTTAACCTCATGCTGGCCAGCGAGAGAATAAAAAGTCGAGGCCATCGTCTGAAGCATCTCTCTACCCATTGTATGTTTGATTTCTCCAACCCGCCATTTTCAAGAGGGCATCGCTGTCCACCTTTCTTCTTCCCGCCCTTTCCCCCCAAGTGTGCATCTCTCACACACGAGTCTTCTTTCAAAGGAAGAACTGGGCATATATGTCTCCTGGACTTTTTTGTCTATCTTTTCTTTTGACACTCTGTGTTAGATTATTAGGCAAATTTCGTGTGAGTTTAATTACCAAAAGCAACATTATAGATGCACAAGCATACTTAACCATACACATCAGACTAAGCACATGCATCAGATCTAAACATGGAACAAGTCAGTGCAAGGTAGAAGAGGAAAAGCACGTACATCGCGACCGGGAAAGAAAACAGCAGCCCTTATATACCACTCCAACTCTCTCCCAACTAGCAATGTGGGACTAAACTTTGTCCCCCAAGACTGTTCCAAGCTGCCAACGTGATGGGCCTTGAGATTTCAGGAATTGTAGACTACATGGGCTGCCTAACTGGGTTGCAGCCCATCTACATTCAACAATCCCCCACCAGATCTCATATGCACATCAGATGACACATTAGTTCCATTCACTGTTTAATATACCCGCACTTCGTGGAGACCGTTAAGTTGAACTTCCACCTAGGCAAGGAGCTACGCTTGACTACAACCGAACAATGGATTATGCCTTGAATTGTCGCCTTTGTGTAGCAAGTTTCGCTCAATGCCGGCACGGTACTAGGCTACCATAGCCTTCCCATCGGGTGGAGCTTATAAGTCATACTCCTCGGCCCTTCATGAGCTTACTAGAGATTCACCCAAATCTCCCACATTATGACCAGTAGTGTCACTCGTATAGGTGTGTACTTTAAAGATCGCCCTCTAGGACAGCGTCTTCGCTCATCAAGAGCCGCTCAGAACACATTAAGACATTGTCAACCTGCCTTACAGTAGCTATGAGAGAATTGCATCTGCAGCGGAGTGGGAGTATTAAATTTTCTCTCAACTCAGTTGCTCCGGTTTGTTTTCCTAGGTCGTAGTTCACGGAATTTCCGATCACATAGGTTGGGTTACCCCCTCGGCAACTCAAGTGGGTCTCAAACCCATCTCCCTCGATGCAAGGTCTATCATATTTCTTGATAGTCCTTTTGTGAAAGGATCTGCCAGATTTTTAGCACTTTGGACATAATCCAATGCTATCACTCGGAGTTCTTCAGTTTTCTGACAGACTTCAATCTCCAATTGATATGTTTGGAACTTTTCATATTATCCTTAGAACTTTTTTACTTTGATAATCACAGTTTGATTATCACAGTTCATGAGGATGACCGGTATTGGTTTTTCAACCATAGGCAAGTCCATCAAGAGCTCACGAAGCCATTCTGCTTCGACAGTAGCTGTATCTAATGCTGTGAGTTCTGCTTCCATAGTTGACCTCGTTAAGATGGTCTGCTTGCAAGACTTCCAGGAAACAGCGCCACCACCAAGAGTGAAAACATATCCACTTGTGGCCTTCATCTTAACATCTGAAATCCAATTGGAATCACTATACCCTTCAAGTCCTCTTGGATACCCGGTATAATGAATTCCATAACTCATGGTCCCTTTAGATAGCGCATCACCCTCTCAAGAGCATGCCAATGATCATCTCCCGGGTTGGCCGCAAACCGGCTAAGTTTGCATACAGCAAACGAGATATCAGGCCTCGTAGCGCAAGCTAAATACATGAGTGAACCAATGATCTGAGAGTATCTCAATTGATCTTTAGTTGCCTTTTCATTATTTCGAAGCAAGACACTAGGATCATAAGGTGTGAGAGAAGATTTGCAATCAGCATAGTCAAATCTGCTCAATACCTTCTCAACATAATGAGATTGCACAAGTGTAATCCCATTATTCCCATCTCTCAATAATTTGATGTTCAATATACACTAGTAGGAAAAGCCTCATCAGTGGTGCACAGAAAAGTGATTCTGTGGCGCATGAACTTCGCCACAAAAATAAGGTTTCTGTGGCGCACTGTCCCGTGCGCCACAGAATTATGGTTTCTGTGGCGCACATGGTGTGGTGCGCCACAGAAATAAGATGTTCTGTGGCGCACACGTTCCAGATGCACCACAGAAAAAGGTGCGCCACTGAATTATATTTTGGTGCGACACAGAACATTGTACATGTATACTCGATTTTATACTGCCTGGTGTATTATACAGGTTTTATACAGGTTTGTACATAGTATACAGGTTATATACTTCTTTTTTTTTTTTTTGGGCAACTTAAAGATATATTCATTTCAAATCATTTACAAGTTACAGACAATAATGTGCAAGAGTGCACATTTAGGTTGCTGATTACAGCAATTACATGGCATTGATGTGAAGGATGTTTAGAACAATTGTAGAGATAAACTCTTAAACTGCGAATTCTGATAGCCTGTTGTGCAAGATTGTGAGCTTCCCTGTTGTTCTCTCTCCTTATTTTAATGATTCTGGCTTTCAGTCCCTGAGAGTGTTTGAAAAACTGATTAAGATTTGGTCTTATGCTCCAATGCCCAGGATGATTAGCTGGATCCCCTCTCTGAATTGCTTGTGCTAGAATTAAGCTATCAGTTAGGAATCTTGGGTTTTGGACTTGTAAAGCTTTTCCGACTAGCGCTGCCGCTTCCATCGCTTGAGCCTCTGCTTGCAATGCTGAGTTGGCATTTGACGTCGCCTGAATATAGATAGCTTCATGATCTTCTCTATTCCATTTCAAGTAGATTCCAATTCCAGTATTTTCCTTTTGGTTTGAGCCTGCAGTTATTGGTATTACATTGCAATTCCAGGCTGCATCAGTGAAAATGTTGGGACTTCCTACTGTTGTTTTCCAATCACGTTGTGGTTGTTTGTAGCTTTTTTCAATTTCCTCCTTTGTTGTTTTCGTTGGCGTCTTTGTTATGATGAAAGTTTCTTTTTCTGCCTGGAGTGCTTTTGCTTTGTACAGGACTTGCATTGGACTGCACTTGATTTTGTTGAATAAGAGATCATTTCTTGCTTTCCAAATGCTCCAAAGGATACTTAGGATTGTTGGAATTGACTCCTTGTTATTGTAGGACGTGAGAATGTAGCCTATGATTTCCTGAATATGAGTATTTTCTAAACGTTTCAGTCCTTCAACTCTGAGACCAAGTGGAGAAGCAAACCAAACAGCTTGAGAAAATTTGCAATCAAAGAAAAGATGGAAATCATCTTCATTGTTGCCACATCTAATGCATCTTTGATCAATATGTTTAGATCTCGCTGCAGCTCTCAAACCAGTGGCTATTGCTCCTCTCATAAGCCTCCAACCAAAAACTTGAACTCTTGGTGGGATGTTATCACATTTCCATATTTCCTGGAGAATCTTTCTTGATTGAGGAGAGATAATTTGATGTGGTCCTGCATTATGCCCATAGAAGGATGGGTCAAAAATTTGATAAGCACTTTTAGATGAGCAAATACCTGAAGGGGTATATTTCCAGATCAAGACATCTTCTCCATCATCATTGCAAATAGGAATGTTTGCCACTTCATTAGCTATATGGCTACCAAATAGAGTAGTGAGTAGAGATAGGTTCCAGGTTTTTGTGTTAGGTACCCATAGATCAGAAACAGAGTCAGGGTAAACGAATTTGTTGTCTTGAATGTTAAGAAGACTGTGGATGTCTTTCCAGAAAGGACACCAAGGTTCGGACCATATACTAGTGTTGCCTCTTGATAATTGATAAGTTGTAGCATTAGCAAGATGGTCTTTTACTTTGAGAATAGATGTCCAGAAGGCTGACTTGGGGACTTTAGTATTGGCTCTCCAAAAAAGAAGTGTTGTAAAAATACTTTGCTTTGAGAATTTTAGTGGTATTGCTTTCCGGGGTTGTAGCTATTTTCCAAGCTGCATTTAGAAGAAGAGCCTTATTAACTGCTTCAATATTTCTGATTCCTAGGCCACCTTCTTTTTTGGATTTGCAAATTTCTGTCCAGGCTTTGAAATAGATTGGCTTGGTTTTGTTTTCTTGTTGTATCCCTGTCCACCAGAAGTCTCTCATGATGGCATTCATTTTAGCCAATATTTTCTTTGAGAAAAGAATATTGGCCATATAATAAACTGGAATTGAAGAGAGAACCGATTTTATAAGCACCAATCTGGCCGCATGCGACAGTTTATTTGCTTTGTAGCAACTGTGCTTGGATCTGATTTTTTGAAGAACAAATTCATATGCTTGAGATCTGTTCTTGGCTGGTAAGATAAGAGGGTGACCAAGATGTATAGATTGATTGTTCATTTCCTCAACCATAAAGATTTTCTTAATTAAGGTCTTCTGAGCCTCATTGACATGTTTGCTGAATAGGATGGAGGATTTGCTCCAATTTGGAATTTGGCCAGATCGTTTGCAAAAAGTATTTATAGTGTTCCAGATCGTCGCTGCTTCTCTCTGATTTGCTTGACCACATACTAGCAAGTCATCAGCAAACATCAAGGAATATATAGGAGGACAGTTTGGACCCAATGAAACTCCTTGGATATTTTTGTTTAGAAGTTCTTCTTGTAACTCTACAGCTAATTCATTGATTGCTATAACAAAAAGATAAGGGGATAGAGGGCAGCCTTGTCTTATGCCTCTTTGTCCTTTAAATTTACCATGATGATTTCCATTAATTATTACTGAGAATCTAGAATTTGAGATGCAGGCTTTAACTAGATTTATAAAGTGCTCACTAAATCCCTGTTTTTGAAGAGCCATGAAAATGAAATCCCATTCTATTCGGTCAAAGGCTTTTGCCAAGTCTATCTTGATCATAAAAGCTTGATGTTTCCATGAGGATAAGGAAAAGGAGTGTGTTATTTCCTGTGCCACAATCACATTATTGGAGATCCTCCTTCCTTCTATGAATGCTTGCTGAGCATCTATTATTCTGTTTGGGAGATGTGGCTTCATTCTATTGGCTAGAGACTTGGCAATAATCTTATAAATAACATTGCAAAGGCTGATAGGTCTAAAGTCCTGAGGAGTGGAGCAATGCAACTTTTTTGGAATCAAAGCAATGCTAGTTTCATTTAATTGTTGTGGAAGGTATCCATTGTGATAGAAATTTTGTACCAGCTTAGTTATGTCATCTCCAATCCAGTTCCATGCTGCTTTATAGAATGCTGCATTTAAACCATCAGGTCCTGGAGAAGCTTCATTCCTCATTTCTTTTAGAATGCTCCAGATCTCTTCTTTATCTGGAGTGGAGTTGGTGTAGTCATCCTGTATAATCCCTGTGTACAAAACATGCGGAGTTTGACCCATAGAAGTAGTAGTAGAAGAAGAGAAGATATTTTTGAAGTAACTCACAAAACATTGCGCTATTTCTTCAGGATCTAAGGTGGTTTGACCCTTTGTGTTATTGATGGAGACTATTCTATTTCTTCTTCTTCTTTTCAGGACAGAATTATGGAAATACCTTGTATTTTTATCACCATGGATGGCCCAATGCTTTTTTGCTCTTTGTTTGTAATATTCCGTTAGCCTTGTCATAGTTTGATCATATGAAATTAATAGCTTCTCTTCTTCATTATGATCTTGTTCTTGGATGGGCTTCTCTTGGATCTCTTTAATTTTCTGCTCTATATCATTCAACTGATTTTGGAGTGGTTTCTTTTTCTTCCTCCAATTCTTTAAGGCTCCTGCAAGGTGTTTAGTTCTTGTGGTAAAAGGCTGATTCTTTGAAGTATTCCAAGCTTGCATTGCTGTTTCCTGAAAATCATCTTCAAGTAACCACCAATTCTCAAATTTGAAATAATAAGTGGGCTTTTTAAACTTGGAATGGAGAACTGCCATCACCGGGGCATGATCACCTTGCAAAATAGGCAAGTTGTATATGTTTACATTTGGGTAAAGATTGCTCCACTCTGCGTTTGCTAAAAATCTGTCCAGTCTTTCATAAAGAGGTTTAGAGGAATACCTTTTATTGCACCAAGTGTAGGCTGGACCATTGTAACCTAAATCAAATAGACCACAATTTTTGACAAGAGATCGAAATAAGTGCAAGCGAGAGTAATTAACATCATTTATATTACTTTTTTCTTGGGGATACATAAGCTCGTTCAAATCCCCCATACAAAGTAAAGGCTTCCCTCTATTTTCATCGACAAAAGCAGAGATTTGATTCCATAAATCTCTAGTTTTGGAGTGACTAGGATCTCCATACATGCAAACTAAGCAAAATGCTTCTTTAGTAGAGGTATTTACAAGGGACGCTAAGATTAAATTATTACTGGCGCTTTTGATCTTGAGGTCAATGTCGATGTCCCAAAGCAGCCAAAGTCCTCCGTAGCGTCCTTCGGATGGCACTACAAAGCTGTTGGCCATATTAAAATGATTGGATAGATGAACTTTATTGAATTTAGAGGTTTTTGTTTCAGAAATAAATGTCACCTTAGCATTTGTGGAGTACATCAACCTGGCAAGATATGACATTTTGTTGCTGTCAAGGCTCTTGCCTGCACCTTGACAGTTCCAACTTATAAGACTCATTGCGCCCGTGGCGCCTTGAAGGCTGGCGCCGCTGCCTGTTCTTCTTTTTGTGAGTTTTCCTCATTCTCTTCCATGTACAACGTTTCTCTGTTGTTCCCTGGATCTTTGTTAAGTTGATTCTGAACTTGGTGAGTTACATTGACTGACTTGTCAAGAGAATTCGCTAGACTGGTAGCTAATGGTTTCCAGAATTGGTTCTCTTTTGGGATAAGATCAGAGGTAGATGCTTGCACATATTGGATCTTTTCATTACACCGATGCCTTTTATATGTTCTGAGTTTTTTCCGGCTACATGGAGGGGGCTGTGATGTTCCTCCAGTAAACCTGAATGAACATTGATGCTGCTGCTCAAGAGTCTGACTTGACTTCTGAATTATGTCACTATTTTCTGGAACTTGCTGTTTGCGCTTATGCGGTGGGCAATACACTTTACTCAGATCAGCAGCCAGAGGATGCTCTGTTCTCATCTCTGCATTTTGCATTTCCTCTTGAATTGGAAATTTCTCTGGTTCAGCATGTCTTTTTAGCCTCTGTTGTGGGGTTGGATCAATTACTGATTTATGCTTGAAAAAAGCTGCTTGGTTAAACTCTGGTTGAGCGAATAATGGGTCGCCAAAGAAGGAAGTTGACTCTAGTGTCAACTGAGCTTTAGCTTGGTTGCTTGTAAGACCAAGTTTTTCAGTGGCCGTGTTTCGATCTTCGTTCTTATCTGAGATTTTAAATCTGGACAGCGAGAGTTGGTTTGCTTTCGCTGCTCTTTCCATTTTGAAGTCTCTTCTGAATTCCGGCGCCAGACCTCCCACTATATTTGATTGTTGGAAAGCTTCAACTGGGATCTTTTTTGCTTGGGAAGTCCAGATTCCTATATTTGAAAATGGAACTGAGGAAGTACTGACGTTTATGCTTTGGAGGTGCCTGATTAACTTTGTCCTGTTTGGACAATTTTGCACTGAATGAAACATCGTGGCCACGTAAAATACAAATCCTCTTTACTTTGTCATAGTTCAAGTAAAAGAGAATGTATTCCTTTGGCGATATATAGTACTTTACCTTATCTTTCACTGGCTTCTGGATCTCCATTCTTGCATATGCTTGGATATAATCCTTCCTAACTCGTCATTGTGATTTACGGTGGTGGATGCAAGTCTCGAAGGCTGGGCAATATTGTCTATGACAAATCTCATCAGCACTTGGAGTTCGAATCTTTACGGCACTCCATAGACTCTTATCGGTACATATATGAATCAAGTGGTAGTCCTCTACATCCCTGTCTGCATCTTTTGGATTTATCCATTCAAACAAAAGATTATCACTCTCCACTGACCAGGGTTGCCTTTTGAGCACAAAATCCATAGCATCTTCATTTCTGAAATAAGCTACATACATGGCTGGTTTTATTTGTTCAATAACCCAGTAATTTCCTCCCCAAGCGCTAGACATAGTATCATTCAGAACTTTCAGAGGGATGTTTCTTGGCGTACCTACTGAGCTTGCAACTTTTATTAGCAGCTTGAATGGTGAGCTTTCTTCTGGCTTCTGTATTTCTTCCCCTTGATAGCCTAACTCTATATCTTCTGGGATTGTGATCTGCAAACTCCTCATAATAGCTGTTAAATCCACTTCTTCTTTGGCAAGGTGTTGATCTGCTGTTAGGCTTGTGGATAAATCTCTCTGCTTCCCACTCTCTGCTTGATGCTTCTTCCATTCAGCTTCTTTTCCTTTTTTGATATTGATTTGTGCTAACATCTCTCCTGCTTGCTTCAGCATATTGCTTTGCTCCAGGGCTTGGTTTTCTTCAAAATCGTCATCTGCTTCTTCCAGGTTCTCCGGGAGATCTGACAAGATCCTTGGGGAAATGTGAATCGCACTTTGGGTACAGTGGATTGGGGGATTGCGGTTGGGGTCTGGTGGGTGAGGATGCTCCATGGGGGCGAAAGGGAGGGAGGGGTGGGGAGGAGGGGCGAGATGCTGGATGGCGAGAGGGAGGTCAGGCGTCGACGGCGGGCTTGACGGCGGCGAGCTTGCCGGCGGCGGAGGAGAGTTCTAGAAAGGGCTCGGGAGAGAGAGAGAGAATCGCCTAGAAGGCACCAGTTACGGCATACCGCCAGACAGTAGAGAAGTCTCTAGTTAACCTTAACAAGGTAAAATTTAACGACCTGTATACAGGTTATATACAGATATAATATATACAGATATAATATGGACACATATAACATAGCAACATTATACATCATCATCACATTACTTAGAGCCCGATCGATTTATACATATAGCTCCATACAAATCACAATCCATGCAAATTAATTAAGTTCATCATCTCTAGATACAAATGAAGTGACACCGGCCGCCGCCTACACTAGGATGAAATAGAGTACAGCCGCGACGATGGTGAGCAAGAGCGAGAGCACAAGGAAGGTCTCCATCTTCATCTTGCTCTTGTTCGACTGGTGCTTCCTCCGCTTGGCAACCGCCTCGTGTCTAGTTGGGTACCCTTCGTAGCAGTTGTCGCTGAACTTGTGCACCTGTTTCTTGCACTCCTCCCACTCCTCGTACACTCCTGGAACCCGCCCCTCAAACACGATGCTTGTGACGGTAAAGCACACGTCCGTGGGAACCCCAAGAGGAAGGTATGATGCGTACAGCAGGGAGTTTTCCCTCAGAAAGAAACCAAGGTTATCGAACCAGTAGGAGATGAAGTCCACGTGAAGGTTGTTGGTGACGGAGTGTAGTGCGGCGCAACACCAGGGATTTCGGCGCCAACGTGGAACCTGCACAACACAATCAAAGTACTTTGCCCAACTTAACAGTGAGGTTGTCAATCTCACCGGCTTGCTGAAAACAAAGGATTAAACGTATGGTGTGGAAAATGATGTTTGCTTGCAGTAAACAAAATAGAACAATGATTGCAGTAGATTGTATTTCAGATGTAAAAGAATGGACCGGGGTCCACAGTTCACTAGTGGTGTCTCTCCAATAAGATAAATAGCATGTTGGGTGAACAAATTACAGTTGGGCAATTGACAAATAGAGAGGGCATAATAATGCACATACATATCATGATGACTACTATGAGATTTACTTAGGGCATTACGACAAAGAACATAGACCGCCATCCAGCATGCATCTATGCCTAAAAAGTCCACCTTCGGGTTAGCATCCGCACCCCTTCCAGTATTAAGTTGCAAACAACAGACAATTGCATTAAGCACTGTGCGTAATGTAAACAATACAAATATCCTTAGACAAAGCATTGATGTTTTATCCCTAGTGGAAACAGCACATCCACAACCTTAGGGGTTGCCGTCACTCTCCCAGATTCAATGGAGACATGAACCCACTATCGAGCATAAATACTCCCTCTTGGAGTTACAAGTATCAACTTGGCCAGAGCCTCTACTAGCAACGAAGAGCATGCAAGATCATAAACAACACATATATGATAGATCAATAATCAACTTGACATAGTATTCCATATTCATCGGATCCCAACAAACACAACATGTAGCATTACAAATAGATGATCTTGATCATGATAGGCAGCTCACAAGATCTAAACATGATAGCACAAGAGGAGAAGACAACCATCTAGCTACTACTATGGACCCATAGTCCAAGGATGAACTACTCACGCATCAGTCCGGAGGCGGGCATGGTGATGTAGAGCCCTCCGGTGATGATTCCCCTCTCCGGCAGAGTGCCGGAGGCGATCTCCTGAACCCCCCGAGATAGGGTTGACGGCGGCGGCGTCTCTGGAACTGTTCTGGTATTCTGGCTCTCGGTGATAGGGTTTTCGCGTCGGGAGGATTATATAGGCGAAGGGGCAGAGTCGGGGACGCTCGAGGGGCCCACCCCATATGGCGGCGGCCAGGGGTGGGGCCGCGCCCCCCTATGGTGTGGCCGCCTCGTGGCTCCTCTTTGTCTCTCCTTCGGACTTCTGGAACCTTCCGTGGAAAATAACGCCGTGGGCTTTTGTTTCGTCCAATTCCGAGAATATCTGTAAACTAACTTTTCTGAAATAAAAAATAGTAGAAAACAGGAACTGGCACTGCGGCATCTTGTTAGTAGGTTAGTCCCGGAAAATGCATAAAAATGATATAAAGTGTGAATAAAACATGTAGGTATTTTCATAAAACAAGCATGGAACATAAGAAATTATAGATACGTTGGAGACGTATCAAGCATCCCCAAGCTTAGTTCCTACTCGCCCTCGAGTAGGTAAACGATAAAAAGAATAATTTCTGAAGTGACATGCTACCAACATAATCTTGATCAACACTATTTGTAAAGCATATGAGATGAATGAAGTGACCCAAAGCAATGGCCTATAGTTTGCTAACAAAAAGATAATGACCAAACAACTGAATCATATAGCAAAAACTTTTCATGAATAGTACCTTCAAGACAAGCATCAAAAAGTCTTGCATAAGAGTTAACTCATAAAACAATAGATTCTTAATAAGAGGTTTTGAAGCAACACAAAGGAAGATTTAAGTTTCAGCAATTGCTTTCAACTTTCAACATGTATATCTCATGGATAATTGTCAACACAAAGTAATATAATAAGTGCAATAAGTAAACATGTAAGAATCAGTGCACACAGTTGACACAAGTGTTTGCTTCTAAGATAGAAAGAAGTAGGTAAACTGACTCAACATAAAGTAAAAGAAAGGCCCTTCGCAGAGGGAAGCAGGGATTACTCATGTGCTAGAGCTTTTTATTTTGAAAACATGGAAACAATTGTGTCAACGGTAGTAATAATTCATATGTGTTATGTATAAAACCTCCTATAAGTTGCAAGCCTCATGCATCGAATACTAATAGTGCCCGCACCTTGTCCTAATTAGCTCGGACTTCCATGGATTATCATTGCATTACATATGTTTCAACCAAGTGTCACAAAGGGGTACCTCTATGCCACCTGTACAAAGGTCCAAGGAGATAAATCGCATTTGATTTCTCGATTTTGATAGATCTCAACTTGAGGACATCCATACCGGGACAACATAGAAAACAGATAATTGACTCCTCTTTTATGCTTTAAGCATTCAACAACAGATAATATTCTCATAAGAGATTTGAGGATTAATGTCCAAGCTGAAACTTCCACCATGATATATGGCTTTGGTTGGCGGCCCAATGTTCTTGTCTAACAATATGCATACTCAAACCATTTAACTCATGAAAAATCTCCCTTACTTCAGACAAGACGAACATGCATAGCAACTCACATGATATTCAACAAAGATGTAACAGGTTGATGGCGTCCCCAGATAACATGGTTACCGCTCAACAAGCAACTTATAAGAACTAAGATACATAAGCGACATATTCCATACCACAATAGTTTTTTAGGCTACTTTCCCATGAGCTATGTATTGCAAAAACAAGGAATGAATTTTTGAAAGGTTTTAAAGGTAGCACACAAGCAATTTACTTGGAATGGCAGAGAAATACCACATAGTAGGTAGTTATGGTGGACACAAATGGCATAGGTTTTGGCTCAAGGTTTTGGATGCACGAGAAGCATTCCCTCTCAGTACAAGGTTTTGGCTAGCAAGGTTGTTTGAAGCAAACACAAGTATAAACAGGTACAACAAAACTTACATAAGAACATATTGCAAGCATTATAAGACTCTACACTGTCTTCCTTGTTGTTCAAACACTTTTACCAGAAAATATCTAGACCTTAGAGAGACCAATCATGCAAACCAAATTTCAACAAGCTCTACGGTAGTTCTCCACTAATAGATTTAAATTACATGATGCAAGATCTTAAACATGATATACTTGAGAGCTCAAAATAATTGCCAAGTATCAAATTATTCAAGACAATATACCAATTACCACATGAAGCATTTTCTGTTTCCAACAAAATAACAATAAGTGCTGCGGCTTTCAGCTTCCGCCATGAACATGAATTAAGAACAAGAACACAAGTGTTCTTATGAAAAAGCGGAGCATGTCTCTCTCCCACACAAGGATTGCTAGGATCCGATTTTATCTAGAGAATGAAAATAACAAAATGAAAATAAAAGCACACAGACGCTCCAAGTAAAGTACATAAGATGTGACGGAATTAAAATATAGTTTCACTAGAGGTGACCTGATAAGTTGTTGATGAAGAAGGGGATGCCTTGGGCATCCCCAAGCTTAGACGCTTGAGTCTTCTTGAAATATGCAGGGATGAACCACGGGGGCATCCCCAAGCTTAGACTTTTCACTCTTCTTGATCATATCATCCTCCTCTCTTGATCCTTGAAAACTTCCTTCACACCAAACTCAAAGCATTCTCATTAGAGGGTTAGTGCATAATAAAAAATTCATATTTTCAGCAAGGACACAATCATTCCCAACACTTCTGGACATTAACCAAAGCTACTGAAATTTGATGGAGCAAAGAAATCCACTCAACACAGTAAAAGAGGCAATGCGAAATAAAAGGCAGAATCTGTCAAAACAGAACAGTCCGTAAAGACGAATTTTTTCGAGGCACTTAACATGCTCAGATGGAAAAGCTCCAATTGAATGAAAGTTGCGTACATATCTGAGGATCACGCATGATTTTTTTCAGAATTTCACGAGTTTTCTACAGAGAGATCAACTCAAATTCGTGACAGCTAAAAATCTGTTTCTGCGCAGAAATCCAAATCTAGTATCAACTTTTCTATCAAAGACTTTACTTGGCACAACAATGCAATAAAATAAAGATACAAAGGTATTGCTACAGTAGTAACAAGCACCTTGACTCAAATGTAAAACAAAAATTGCAGAAATAAAATAATGGGTTGTCTCCCATAAGCGCTTTTTTTTAACGCCTTTCAGCTAGGCGCAGAAAGTGTAAATCAAGTATCATCAAGAGAAGAAGCATTAACATTATTACCAGGGCTTTACGCCTACCCTTCTTACTCTTATTCTTACTCTTTGGTCTAGGGAATACATGACCGCATCCGGGTGTAGAGGTAAAATTTAGAGTACCTTTTCCCACATCTATGGTTGCTCCCAAGAGTTTCAGCAGGGATCTTCCAAGTGTGATTTGTCCTGTCCCTACACATTCAATAACGAGATAATCAGTGGATACAGTTCTTCCAAGAAAGGTTGTGAACACACCTTCAGCTATCCCCTTAGGAATTATAACAGAATTATCAGTAAGAGTTATTCCTTCTCCACCTTCAGTAAGTCCCCAAAGTGTCAAAGATTCATAAATATTTTTAGGCATAAGGCAAAACTCAGACATAATATCACAACGGGCATAAAAAGTTTCACCACAAATAGCAACCTTAATAGTAGGGACCCACATTGAAGGTTCAAAGCTTACTGGAACATAATCATAATATTCACGAATCTGGTTATACCCTTCTTTTAAACAAGATATATTTGTCTTGAGAGTGTTTAATCTATTATGAATGCTAGCAAGAGATGAATCAAAATTATTAGCTGAGCTAGATGATGCAACCAATTTTTTTATGGCATTAAAAGCTTGATCCCCATCGCAGTGAAGGAAATCTCCTCCCACTACAGCATCCAAAGCATATCTATAGAGAACAATAAGCCCAAAATAAAAGTTACTAAGAAGCAAACTTAGAGTCATTTTAGGTTCAGTTTTACCATAAGAATAAAAAATTCTAGACCAAGCTTCTTTAAAACTCTCCTCATCCCCTTGTTTAAAAGTAAAGATCAATTCCTCAGGTGACAGAGTAACAAGTACAGGACTAGACATGATAACAAAATAAATTAAATGCAAGTAACTAATTTTTTTGTGTTTTTGATATAAAGAAAGCAAACAAGACATAAAATAAATAAAGCAAGACAATAAACAAAGTAAAGATATTGGATGTGAGAGACTCTCCTTGCAGCGTGTCTTGATCTCCCCGGCAACGGCGCCAGAAAAGTAGCTGCTTGTGACGGTAAAGCACACGTCCGTTGGGAACCCCAAGAGGAAGGTATGATGCGTACAGCAGCGAGTTTTCCCTCAGAAAGAAACCAAAGTTATCGAACCAGTAGGAGATGAAGGCCACGTGAAGGTTGTTGGTGACGGAGTGTAGTGCGGCGCAACACCAGGGATTCCGGCACCAACGTGGAACCTGCACAACACAATCAAAGTACTTTGCCCCAACTTAACAGTGAGGTTGTCAATCTCACCGGCTTGCTGAAAACAAAGGATTAAACGTATGGTGTGGAGAATGATGTTTGCTTGCAGTAAACAAAAGAGAACAATGATTGCACTAGATTGTATTTCAGATGTAAAAGAATGGACCGGGGTCCACAGTTCACTAGTGGTGTCTCTCCAATAAGATAAATAGCATGTTGGGTGAACAAATTACAGTTGGGCAATTGACAAATAGAGAGGGCATAACAATGCACATACATATCATGATGACTACTATGAGATTTACTTAGGGCATTACGACAAAGAACATAGACCGCCATCAGCATGCATCTATGCCTAAAAAGTCCACCTTCGGGTTAGCATCCGCACCCCTTCCAGTATTAAGTTGCAAACAACAGACAATTGCATTAAGTACTGTGCGTACTGTAAACAATACAAATATCCTTAGACAAAGCATTGATGTTTTATCCCTAGTGGCAACAGCACATCCACAACCTTAGGGGTTGATGTCACTCCCCCAGATTCAATGGAGACATGAACCCACTATCGAGCATAAATACTCCCTCTTGGAGTTACAAGTATCAACTTGGCCAGAGCCTCTACTAGCAAAGAAGAGCATGCAAGATCATAAACAACACATATATGATAGATCAATAATCAACTTGACATAGTATTCCATATTCATCGGATCCCAACAAACACAACATGTAGCATTACAAATAGATGATCTTGATCATGATAGGCAGCTCACAAGATCTAAACATGATAGCACAAGAGGAGAAGACAACCATCTAGCTACTGCTATGGACCCATAGTCCAAGGATGAACTACTCACGCATCAGTCCGGAGGCGGGCATGGTGATGTAGAGCCCTCCGGTGATGATTCCCCTCTCCGGCAGAGAGCCGGAGGCGATCTCCTGAACCCCCCGAGATAGGGTTGACGGCGGCGGCATCTCTGGAACTGTTCTGGTATTCTGGCTCTCGGTGATAGGGTTTTTGCGTCGGGAGGATTATATAGGCGAAGGGGCAGAGTCGGGGGACGCTCGAGGGGCCCACCCCATATGGCGGCGCGGCCAGGGGTGGGGCCGCGCCCCCCTATGGTGTGGCCTCCTCGTGGCTCCTCTTCGTCTCTCCTTCGGACTTCTGGAACCTTCCGTGGAAAATAAGGCTGTGGGCTTTTGTTTCGTCCAATTCTGAGAATATCCGTAAACTAACTTTTCTGAAATCAAAAACAGCAGAAAACAGGAACTGGCACTGCGGCATCTTGTTAATAGGTTAGTCCCGAAAAATGCATAAAAATGATATAAAGTGTGAATAAAACATGTAGGTATTGTCATAAAACAAGCATGGAACAGAAGAAATTATAGATACGTTGGAGACGTATCACACGACGTAGTACGTCATCTCTATGGACACAAGGCATATTAGTATATAATGCAATGGAAAGAGTTAGAGGGTTCACATGCATACATATTCACAAGAATTAAAGCAAGGAAATAATAATAAACCTAAAACACATATAGCATCGGTATCACATAAGTAATATGGTTCAACGATAACGACTACAATAGTAATTGAAGTCCAACAACGACGACCACCATTTCGAGCAAATTAAGCAAGTTTAGTTTACAACACGGTACAAATTGTCCATCGATTCAAACTAATGCTAGGCACACCGGCCTCGGTCAACGAGACGTCTTCTTGAGCGGCTCCAGGAACGGCTTGTACAAGCCCTTCGTCGTCCACGTCCTTCCATCACCCTGCCTATGTAGGCGTTCTTCGATATCCCTCTTAGACAACCCTCTGAGTTGGTGTAAGAGCCCCGATGCGTTGGATACATCTTGTATGATAATTTCCGAGAGCTTTACTTGGATGCGATGGAAGTCTTCTCTAAGATCATCATCATTGATTTCCCTCGACATTTTAATGGGGTCTCACTTACTAGGTGGCAGAGACATCATCTCTGCATCCTCGACAAACCCTTTAAGGTGATGGAGGACATAGAAGGCCTCCTTAATGCTGCCAGCTGGCTGCTTGATACAAGGGAAGTCGATCACGTACTTGAACCCGAGCTTTTTAGTGTCCGGCCTTATATATTGCCCATTCTTGTCGAAGGTGCCTCCATTTTTGGAGTATCCAAGGATAGCCTCATCGAGAACACCCCTTATTCTCTTGTAGTCTTTCTTCGTCGTCATACTCGAGAGTCGAAATACTGGGCTAGTGACCACTTCGGATCTAGGATGATGAGTGTGCAGTATTTGTCCCTGCTCAACACATGCAATTGAAATGGAATGTTGGAAATGATAGGCAATGGAAGAAATATATAAGAAAGCATAAGTTACGACGGCCGTGAGCGGATGTGTACTTACTCGGGAAAGACAGGCAGAAGAATGGTGTTGCTCTCTTTGTACATGAGCATGAAGTTCTGGAGGTACCGCACCGCCTTGGTCCGTGTCCTTGAGCCGTCCTGGAGCTGGCTATCGCGCATGTAGTAGGGATCCGCTACCGCGATGTGGCGGGGTCTCTCTCTGTTGATCTTCATCTGAAGATTGATCACGTATAGGCGGACCAAGTTATAGTCGAGCCGTTTCGAGTGAAATAGATTGAAGACGTCCTCGAACGCTATGAAGAAGATATCCGCGGGGTCTTCATGGACGAAGTTATGGTCGGACGGCACCTTGACCGAGAACACCGGGTAATTTGGATCCTTTTCTTTAAGAAGGACGCTCTCTAGATAATTAATAGAGTGTTGCAAAGGGAGCATTGGTCCACTTGCGAGGTGTTCCATGTCCGGAGGCAGTATCGGTTTACCAGCTTCATGACACCGGGGCAAGCCATTCGGTGTAGGTGGTACCATGTCGTCGGCCCGGATCCTCTTAGGAGCAGGCTGGCTCGAAGATGCACCCTTCTTGGCTCCTCTCTTCCTTGCCTTCTTCACCTGACCTACTGGGGGTGCTGGTGGTGCTGATGGTGGTGCTTCGGGTGCTGCTGGGGTCGGTGCTGGTGGTGCTTCTGAGGTTGCTGGGGTTGATTTGGGTGGCTCCCCGATGATCGTCTTACGCAGCGTGTTAGGGCTGAAAACGGTAGCAGGCTTGACTTGAGCTGGATTGCCAGCCTCCGGAGGAGTGTCTTGAGAAAAAACCGTGAAGACCAGGCGCTGCTTCGTGACTGTAGTGGGACGACCAAGTTGATCGCCGTGAGTGCGGAAGGCTTGTTCATCCATAGGAGGCATGTACATATCTTGGCTGCAGGCGCCAGTGTTGATGTAGGCATCGATGTCATCATCATCATCTAGATCGTTGCCATCAAGTGGCGCCATGTCCTGGACCTTAGGTGGTGGCGGTTGCGATGCCGCCGATTGGCGTACCTTGCGTTTGGTCGACGGTCGTTGCGGTAGCGCTCCCAACAACTGTTTGTGGCGTGTGGTGGTGGCGGCGATCGTCGGTTCCTTCCGGGTGGCGGCGGCGACCGCCGGTTCCTTCAGGGTAGTGGGGGCGGTGACCGCCGTTTCCTTAAGGGTGTCGTCGGCGCTGGCGATCTTGGGCCGGATGATAGGGAAGTGGCGTCGGTGCTTTTCTTAGCACTCGGAAGACCCCCCCCCAGACGAATCTAGTTCTTCGGCCATTTCATAAGCCATGAGGTGCAATCCCCAAGGGACAAAACGTCGCCCTCGTCTGTGCCCGGAGGTTGAAAGGGGGGATGGCGTAGCGGTACTCCGGCACTACCATTACCAACTTGACCTTCACCACGTTTTCCGCCAATACAGTGCCGTGCATAACGCGGGAAGCCATGACAAGGCCGCTAGCAACTTCCACCAACTTGCCGCCGGGCTCCACCGTTTGCAGAAGTATGCACTGTTCATCCGGAGTCAGGGGCGCCATGTTGGGCATCGTGAGATGGCAGTCACGAAAGGCATATATAGTTAAAGAAGATGACGCGAAGGAGTAACTAATGAGTTTACCTTCTGGATGGTGTCGATCTCGGCTACTGTCGATACAAGGGCGGCGGTTGGGGGTGTCGATGCGACCAGTTGGAGCTGCGGCGGCGGTTGGAGCTGCGGCGTCGGGTGGAGCGACGGCGTCAGGTGGAGCCCCGACGCCGGCGTCGGGTGGAGCGGCACCGTCGGCGACACGTGGAATCTTGAGTTGTTGCCGCTGATGCTGGGCACATGTATCGGCCCCACTTGACCTCCCGCATTCCAAGCAGCTAACCCCTCCATCAACCCAGGGGGGATGATCTGCCGGATCTTCTCGTCCAATAACTTGTTCATCATCTCCGTGTTCTCCACAGGCTTTTCGGCCACCAACTTCTCTAGTGACTCCACCTTCTTCTTCAGCTCCTGAACCTCGGATTTATCCTTAGCCGACGACCTCCTCTCCAGCTTTCTCGTCTTGGCATCCGATCCGTAGTACTCGGATAGCTTCATACTTGTGCCAAAGCCGGACACACGGCCACCCGACGTCGGTGGCTTGTCCAGCTCCCTCTCCTTGTATTTGTTCGTCGCCCTGTTGAAAGGCGTGTCCCACGGTTCCGTCGACCCCTGGGACGACGGGCCAGCCGTACAACTAGCCTTCAACTCTTCATCCTTCAGACAAAGGAACTTAAGGTTAGCCCATTTGGCTTCATTGCCTAATAAGATGAGCGAAATAATATAGACTAACCTTACCAGGTACTTCTCGAAACCCCTCACGTCTTTGTAATCTGTAATAAATTCCCCCGTCTTCCAGTCTAAGTAGTAGCGGGACCGGACAAAGTTCCTAGCCTGTACATCCTCGATTTTGTGCCAGGGGTTTTCTTTCCCCAGACATACCATCTCGGCATCCTCCTTGTCCCAAGTGGGCTGTTTTCCTCGGTAATCGCCGCTTCCGCAATGGTGGGTCCCTAAGTTCAATTCCCGCATTTTCTTCCCCCAGGCGGTCCATTTTTTAACACTGTCAGTCTGTAAGTAAGACTTGAATGCATTAAAGTCTTCTAAGGAGATCGACGGGTCTTTGCTACTTATCCTCTCCCAGCTTTCACCGGCCTCGATCTTTCTCTTCAGCCGGTTCTTCCAGCTGCTCAAGGCAGTGCTCATCTTCGTGAGAGCTAAAGAGTCCACCTTCTTATTGAACGGCTCCGGGAATGTGTATCGTTGGTGAAGCTTCTGGAGGAGGGATTGGGCAATAGTCGCGTTCTCCTTGCTTCTGAGGTCCTGAGTTAGGATCGGCACGGTTTCACGGACGATGCACCCTAGTTGCATGCCGTACCCTTTGGCAACCCACGAAGGCTCCATCGGTAGGCCACTTTCGGAGACTACCGTGACAGCATCAGTGACGTTGTCGAGCACTTGCGGCCTCCGATCCCTCCTTGGCCTCCTCGCCGTCCCCGTCTTCTTACCCTCCTGAGGGTTGCCGCCGCTATCACCTTCCGTGCAGTTGGCCGCGTTCTCTTCACCGGTCTCTTCACCGGTCTCGGCGGCGTCGTCCCAGGTATCGTCCTCGTCGCCGGTGTCGGCGGCGTCCCCCCGGCCCTCTCCCTCGGAGGCGGCGGCCCGGCCCTCTCCCTCGGAGGCGGTGTCCTGGCCCTCGTCGGTGTCGTCGGCGGCCCCCCCGGCCCTCTCCCTCGGAGGTGGCGTTTCGGCCCTCTTCCTCATCGCCGGTCGACTCGGCGGCAGCCTTCCGGGGCCGCTCGTAGCCCACCCAGAAGTCCTTGTTGGCCTCTCTCGCTTCTTCGTTCTGGCTCCTGGGCTTTAGAAGTGCTGCCCGACATGTTTATTTGCACTCCATTAAAAAGAGGCAAAAAGTTAGTACAAAAGTCAACCAAAAAATTCGGCATGACCTTTGCTAATTTTTCAACGTAGGAGTGCCCATTTCTCAACCGAAACGGAAGTTAATCAATGCTTCGGGAGAAATGGGCAACTCAATGAAATCCCTGCAAAAATATCCACCATATACACCATATATCCAACATATCCACCATATATCCACCATTCAAAGTTGCCCATCTACAATATATCAAACAAAAGCCAACATAAACCTGGAGCATCTATTTCAGCATTTTTTTTTAACCTGGAGCAGTACAACAACAATCACCTTCTTAACCCGGAGCATCTATTTCAGCTTATTTTTTGCCAGAGATCATTACAACCTGGAGCACTACAACCTGGAGCACTACAAAAATCCTGGAGCACTACAACCTGGAGCACTATACAACCTGGAGCACTACACAACCTGGAGCACTACGAAAACCAGAGTACATTAAAAAAATTGAAAGCTAGCACTTCAAACCAGAGAACCTTATTCATTTCCATTAATAGAGAACATTAAAAACCAGAGAATTCTCTGCCACAAATAAATGCAATATCTGCTTCTATCAAATGGAGCTTCATATTTTCTATCTAGCATATTCACTTCATATATACTGTATAAACAAGCATAAATGAATTCAAACAAGCATATACAAGATAATGAGCATGAGCATGATCATTTCATAAATGAATTCAAACAGTAGCATTTCATGTACTAGTAGCATTCTTATCTTGAAACCAATAGCTAATCAAATTTTAGTAGATAATGACTTAAATTTAAAAAACAGTATATGCTTCTTCATAACCAGCAGCTATGCAACTTGGTTATAGAGCATAAACAAGCATACAAGCTTATAGAGCAAGCCAACCAGTAGCTACTGCCAACATGTGACCATGAGCATCATTTATTTCCTAGCATCTGCATAGAAGCATTACATAAACCCTTTTATTCATCATTGCATGGAAGCATTACATCAACCCTTACATTACATAATTATTCAGACAAACTAGGACACACTAAAACTAGATGGCTAAAACTACAACAAACAACAACAGACTAGGATACCAAATCTTTGATTTTTTTAATGCCCTTCCTCAGCCAGCACAAGATAACTCCAGCTTTAACCTTTTCTTCAAGATTTGGTTCTACATAGTAGGGCAGCACCTCTGTGGGTCCTCCTTCCCTCAACTGATGCTTATACTTTTTCATTTTGGGAATGGGCTTAGGTCTGGATTTTGGAACTGGAAGAACTTCTGTAGTGTACGAGAACACACCTAGCTGGTTCAAGCCAGCTGCTGCTTCTTCTTCCCTCTCCCTGGCAGCAGCTTCTTCCCTCTCTTGCACACTTCTCCTATGATACACTTTCAACTCCTTGTCTGCCCTACCCATAGAAAAAATCTTGGAAAGAGAGGCATCCCTAGAGCCAGAGGCAACACTGGAGCCAGTGCTCCTCCTCTTTGCACTCCAGGATAGGTTGTTCATGTTTGGTGTGATTTTCTGGTTCACTAAACTAGGCATTTATATAGGATGGAGGGCACAGGGTATGAGAACACAAGCTGAACAGTTGTGTCACATAGGACAATGTCATCAGTTTCTTTTTTTGAATTGTCCAAAATGGGTCAGAGACAAGCCATTGGGAATATTCCCCAAAATGGGTCAGGAGAGACTGTCCATTTTTGGTTCAGGAATATTCTTCAAAATCTGTCATATTTGGTCACGATCAGAGACAATGTACTGATGGTTCTTGCTAGACAGAGGCATTTTTGGTTCAGGAATATTCTACAAATTATGTCATATTGATAGGCAGAGGAATATTCTTGCTAGGGCAGAGGTGGCCAGAGGTGAACTAAAACCAGGGAGCATGAGCATGATCATTTCATAAAATTCAAACAATAGCATTTCATGTACTAGTAGCATTATTATCTTGAAACCCCAAGCAGTAATTCAAAATCAACAAATCCTAGGCAGTAGCATTTCATTTTATTAACCCAAACATTATTCTTGATAGCATTTATTTAGATGCAGTGGTTTATTACTCCAAGTCAGGAAGCAATTCAACAATAGCAAGTAAAAATCAACCAAAACAAGCTGACAGGGAATTAGTAATTGGCAAAGATAGAGACATTAGCTTGTTCATTTTTATTTTTATTCCCAAATAGTAGGTTGTAGCTTGTTCATTCAAATAGTAGGCAGTAGCTTTTTATCTCTAAATTTCTACTGCATTCATTTGCTACAACATTAGCTTGTTCATTTTTATTTGCTACTGCATTCATACTAACCCTCTTTTGACTCTCTGTTACAAAGCAAATTGAGGTGTTCTTGAAATTCTATTTGACTACAGCAGCACTACAACCTAGTTTTTTTGTTTTGCTACAACCTATCGGTGATGCAGTACCTAGTTTTCAATTTTGCTACTTTTTGTTCTACATTAATGCTTGTTATCAACCTTAGTGAACCAAAATAAGTGTGGAACACGATTCAAGTCTTGATCAATGTTAATTAGCCACTGCATCTTAACCACTACATATTAGAAATTTGTAATTTTTGCATTACAACAACCACTGCATAAATTCAACAATAGCAAGTAACTGAAAGGGGAAGAACTAGAGAAGCAATTCAACCAGAAAAGCAACTAACTGGAAAAATTCCAGTGGAGAGGAGAGGCACAGCGGAGGGGGGCACAGGGGAGGGAGGCACAGCGGAGGGGAGAGGAGAGGCGAGAGGAGATCTCACCGACGGTTGGCGGGGCGTCCTCCTCCTGCTGCTCGGCGGCGGTGGTGGTTGGCGGGGCATCCTCCTCCTCCTCCTCGGCTGCGATGGCGGTTGGCGGGGCGCCCTCCTCCTCCTCGGCGGCAGCGGCGCTAGGCGGTGGCGGTGGCGCTAGGCGGTGGCGATGACGCTAGGAGGCGGCGACGGTGACAGTTAGGGTTCGTGCGCGAAGAACTGGGAAGGGTGGGGAAGAAAAGGGTTCGCGACTATTTCACCAAGTGTGGCGCACCAAGTGGGACATGCGCCACAGAATTAATGAATTCTATGGCGCATGTAGTACTGGGCGCGCCACGGAATATTTACACTTGGTAAATAAACTGGGCTAATGCTGTGTTCTGTCAGAAACACAGCATTAGCCCAGTGGTTAAGCCCACTGGTAGGCTTGGGTAACCCAGTTCGAACCCTGGCTGCCCCTACTTTTTTCCCTTTAAAAAAATGTTTTTCTTACATTTTCAAGAAAGAACACAACATTTAATAATAACTAGGGATTTTCAATTACAAATTACTTGTCTCACACACACATGTTCTTGTCTCTCTCTCACACACATGCATGTACTTGTCACACACACACACCAAAAAAAGGTCTTCTTCGTCCTGGCTTCGAGCTCTAGCTAGCGTCTCTTCGCAATCTTCTTTCCCTTTCGGTTGTTGGCGGTTGAATACTTTATGCCGGCCACCTTGCGATTTCTTCGCGTGAACGAACAACCTTTAGGGGGTAGGGAGGTCTTCCTTCTTACTTTACTAGTAGTAGGCATGTCGAAGTGCCTGTCGAATTCCTCCTCGATCTTCGGGTCACCGTTCTTGTCCAAGTCTTCCTCGTTGGCGTCTCCTTGCATTCCTATGATGCTCCTCTTGCCCCTCCTCACGACAACACGTCTAGGCCTCGACGGATCGGTGATGAAGAATCATTGGTCAACTTGGCTACCGAGTACACATGGCTCATTTTTCGCAGATGCGTTCTTCGATTTTGCATCGGGTATAACCATGGTTGTGAAATATCGGCCTTCTTTTTCGACCTTCTTGGCCCATATCACACGAAACATTGGCACCGTCTCTCCATAGTAATTGAGCTCCCATATCTCCTCGATCCTTCCATAAAATCTTTCCTTGACATTAGTCTCATCATCGGCGTATGACAGCATAGTTACTCCTGAGTTTTGATTTTCACTATTTCTATCCTTTTCCTCGGTGTAGAATCTGTAACCGTTGATGTCGTACCCCTGATAGGTCCTTACGTTATGCCGGGGGCCCTGTGATAAGGTGTATATGAGTTTTTCATCTTCGGTAGAAGGCCCTTTTCTCTGTGCTTCAACCAGTTGAGTTTGCTTGAACCAACGCGTGAAGCTGGAGTTGTGCTCTTTGGTTACGTCTCCCATCTTCCTCGGCTGGCCCATATCGATGTAATTCTGCTCGATCATGCTTTTGTGCTCTTGCACGAAAGGTTCGATCAGTTTTAAGTGTTGTAGCGCGACCCGGTGAGCCCTGTCAAAGTCGTCGCGTCGATTGGCAATGCCGACATGGACTGAGCGGTAGCCCTCGCGGTGACCGACTACAGCGAGCCTGCCGAGGTGCGTCCTGGGGGGTGATACGTCTCCGACGTATCGATAATTTCTTATGTTCCATGCCACATTATTGATGTTATCTACATGTTTTATGCACACTTTATGTCATATTTGTGCATTTTCTGGAACTAACCTATTAACAAGATGCCGAAGTGCCAGCTTGTCGTTTTCTCTTTGTTTTTGGTTTCAGAAATCCTAGTAACGAAATATTCTCGGAATCGGATGAAATCAACGCCCAGGTTCCTATTTTACCCGGAAGCATCCAGAACACACGAGAACCGCCAGAGAGGGGGCACAGGCCCACCAAACCCTAGGCCGGCGTGGACAGGGGGGCCCGCGCCACCATATGGTGTGGGCACCCCTTCGACCCTCTGGCGCCGCCTCTTCGCCTATTTAAAGCCTCCATCGCGAAAACCCTGATACGTTCGACGAAATCCACAGAAACCTTCCAGAGCCGCCGCCATCGCGAGGCCAAGATCTGGGGGACAGGAGTCTCTGTTCTGGCACGCCGCCGGAACGGGGAAGTGCCCCCGGAAGGCTTCTCCATTGACACCGCTGCAATCTCCACCGCCATCTTCATCACCGCTGCTGCTCCCATGAGGAGGGAGTAGTTCTCCATCGAGGCTCGGGGCTGTACCGGTAGCTATGTGGTTAATCTCTCTCCTATGTACTTCAATACAATGATCTCATGAGCTGCTTTACATGACTGAGATCCATATGATGAGCTTTGTATCGCTACTAGTTGTGTGCTACTCATGTGATGTTATTAAAGTAATCTATTCCTCCTGCATGGTGTAAAGGTGACTAGTGTGTGCACCATGTGGTTCTTGTCGTAGGCTATGATCATGATCTCTTGTAGATTGTGGAGTTAATTATCATTATGATAGTATTGATGTGATCTATTCCTCCTTCATAGTGTAATGTGGGCAGTGTGTGCACTATGTTAGTTCTTGGTTTATTTTGCAATGATCTATTATGCTCTAAGGTTATTTAAATATGAACATTATTGTGGAGCTTGTTAACTCCGGCATTGAGGGTTCGTGTAATCCTACGCAATGTGTTCATCATCCAACAAAAGAGTGTATGTAGCACATATGAGAAAGAGTTATTTATTATGCGATCAATGTTGAGAGTGTCCACTAGTGAAAGTATGATCCCTAGGCCTTGTTCCTAAATACTGCTATCGCTGCTTGTTTACTGTTTTACTGCGTTACTACTGCTGCAATACTACCACCATCAACTACACGCCAGCAAGCTATTTTCTGGCACCGTTGCTACTGCTCATACTTATTCATACCACCTGTATTTCACTATCTCTTCGCCGAACTAGTGCACCTATTAGGTGTGTTGGGGACACAAGAGACTTCTTGCTTTGTGGTTGCAGGGTTGCATGAGAGGGATATCTTTGACCTCTTCCTCCCTGAGTTCGATAAACCTTGGGTGATCCACTTAAGGGAAAACTTGCTGCTGTTCTACAAACCTCTGCTCTTGGAGGCCCAACACTGTCTACAGGAAAAGGAGGGGGGAAGTAGACATCAAGCTATTTTCTGGCGCCGTTGCCGGGGAGGAAAGGTAAAAGGTACTCACACTCCGGATCTCGGCTACCAAGCTATTTTCCGGTGCATTGTAAGTACTCGAAGCTATTTCCTTTAGATCCTGCAATTGCAACTTTTTGTTTCTTGTTTACACTAGTTTGGCATAATGGACAAGAATGAGCTTCTTATGCTATTTCCTGATTTAAAACATGGATTGTTTGATGCAAAAATTAAAAAACCTATGGAATCTTATTTGCATGCTGGTAGTAATATTAGTATGAACGCTTTGAACACCATTGTTGATAATGATATAGAAAGTTCTAAGCTTGGGGAAGCTGGTTTTCATGATCTTTTTAGTCCCCCAAGCATTGAGGAGAAAATTTTCTTTGATGATACTTTGCCTCCCATATATGATGATTATAATGATAGTGGTCTTTTGGTGCCACCTACTATGGAGAGTAAATTTTGTTGTGATTATACTATGCCTCCAACACTTGATGAGAATAATAATGATAGCTACTTTGTTGAATTTGCTCCCACTACAACTAATAAAATTGATTATGCTTATGTGGAGAGTAATAATTTTATGCATGAGACTCATGATAAGAATGCTTTGTGTGATAGTTACATTGTTGAGTTTGATCATGATGCTACTGAAAGTTATTATGAGAGAGGAAAATATGGTTGTAGAAATTTTCATGTTACTAAAACACCTCTCTATGTGCTGAAATTTTTGAAGCTACACTTGTTTTATCTTCCTATGCTTGTTACTTTGCTCTTCATGAACTTGTTTATTTACAAGATTTCTATGCATAGGAAGCATGTTAGACTTAAATGTGTTTTGAATTTGCCTCTTGATGCTCTCTTTTGCTTCAAATACTATTACTTGCGAGTGCATCATTAAAACTGCTGAGCCCATCTTAATGGCTATAAAGAAAGAACTTCTTGGGAGATAACCCATGTGTTATTTTGCTACAGTACTTTGTTTTATATTTGTGTCTTGGAAGTTGTTTACTACTGTAGCAACCTCTCCTTATCTTAGTTTTGTGTTTTGTTGTGCCAAGTGAAGCCTCTAATCGAAGGTTGATACTAGATTTGAATTTCTGCGCAGAAACAGATTTCTATCTGTCACGAATCTGGGCTGTTTTCTCTGTAGAAAAATCAGAAAAATATGCCAATTTATGTGGGTGTTCCTCAGATATGTACGCAACTTTCATTAGTTTTGAGTTTTCTGATTTGAGCAACGGAAGTATTTATTAGAAATTCGTCTTTACGGACTGTTCTGTTTTGACAGATTCTGCCTTTTATTTCGCATTGCTTCTTTCGCTGTGTTGGGTGGATTTCTTTGTTCCATTACCTTCCAGTAGCTTTTAGCAATGTCCAGAAGTGTTAAGAATGATTGTGTCACCTCTGAACATGTGAGTTTTTGATTATGTACTAACCCCTCTAATGAAGTTTATGAGAAGTTTGGTGTGAAGGAAGTTTTCAAGGGTCAAGAGAGGAGGATGATATAGTATGATCAAGAAGAGTGAAAGCTCTAAGCTTGGGGATGCCCCGGTGGTTCACCCCTGCATATATCAAGAAGACTCAAGCGTCTAAGCTTGGGGATGCCCAAGGCATCCCCTTCTTCATCGACAACTTATCAGGTTCCTCCCCTGAAACTATATTTTTATTCCGTCACATCTTATGTGCTTTGCTTGGAGCGTCTGTGTGCTTTTGTTTTTGTTTTTGTTTGAATAAATGCTTTTGTGGGAGAGAGACATGCTCCGCTGGTTCATATGAACACATGTGTTCTTAGCTTTTAATTTTCATGGCGAAGTTTCTTCTTCGTTAAATTGTTATATGGTTGGAATTGGAAAATGATACATGTAGTAATTGCTATAAATGTCTTGGGTAATGTGATACTTGGCAATTGTTGTGCTCATGTTTAAGCTCTTGCATCATATGCTTTGCACCCATTAATGAAGAAATACATAGAGCATGCTAAAATTTGGTTTGCATATTTGGTTTCTCTAAGGTCTAGATAATTTCTAGTATTGAGTTTGAACAACAAGGAAGACGGTGCAGAGTCTTATAATGTTTACAATATGTCTTTTATGTGAGTTTTGCTGCACCGGTTCATCCTTGTGTTTGTTTCAAATAAGCCTTGCTAGCCTAAACCTTGTATCGAGAGGGAATACCTCTCATGCATCCAAAATACTTGAGCCAACCACTATGCCATTTGTGTCCACCATACCTACCTACTACATGGTATTTCTCCGCCATTCCAAAGTAAATTGCTTGAGTGCTACCTTTAAATTTCCATTCTTCACCTTTACAATATATAGCTCATGGGACAAATAGCTTAAAAACTATTGTGGTATTGAATATGTACTTATGCACTTTATCTCTTATTAAGTTGCTCGTTGTGCGATAACCATGTTCACTGGGGACGCCATCAACTACTCTTTGTTGAATTTCATGTGAGTTGCTATGCATGTTCGTCTTGTCTGAAGTAAGAGAGATCTATCACCTTATGGTTAAGCATGCATATTGTTAGAGAAGAACATTGGGCCGCTAACTAAAGCCATGATCCATGGTGGAAGTTTCAGTTTTGGACAATATCCTCAATCTCAAATGAGAAAATTAATTGTTGTCACATGCTTATGCATAAAAGAGGAGTCCATTATCTGTTGTCTATGTTGTCCCGGTATGGATGTCTAAGTTGAGAATAATCAATAGCGAGAAATCCGATGCGAGCTTTCTCCTTAGACCTTTGTACAGGCGGCATAGAGGTACCCCTTTGTGACACTTGGTTAAAACATGTGCATTGCGATGATCCGGTAGTCCAAGCTAATTAGGACAAGGTGCGGGCACTATTAGTACACTATGCATGAGGCTTGCAACTTGTAAGATATAATTTACATGATACATATGCTTTATTACTACCGTTGACAAAATTGTTTCATGTTTTCAAAATCAAAGCTCTAGCACAAATATAGCAATCGATGCTTTTCCTCTATGGAGGACCATTCTTTTACTTTCAATGTTGAGTCAGTTCACCTATTTCTCTCCACCTCAAGAAGCAAACACTTGTGTGAACTGTGCATTGATTCCTACATATTTGCATATTGCATTTGTTATATTGCTTTGCATTGACAATTATCCATGAGATATACATGTTATAAGTTGAAAGCAACCGCTGAAACTTCATCTTCCTTTATGTTGCTTCAATACCTCTACTTTGAATTATTGCTTTATGAGTTAACTCTTATGCAAGACTTATTGATGCTTGTCTTGAAAATACTATTCATGAAAAGTCTTTGCTTTATGATTCAGTTGTTTACTCATGTCATTACCATTGTTTTGATCGTTGCATTCATTACATATGCTTTACAAATAGTATGATCAAGTTTATGATGGCATGTCACTCCAGAAATTATCTTTGTTTATCGTTTACCTGCTCGGGACGAGCAGAAACTAAGCTTGGGGATGCTGATACGTCTCCGACGTATCGATAATTTCTTATGTTCCATGCCACATTATTGATGTTATCTACATGTTTTATGCACACGTTGTTTCATATTCGTGCATTTTACGGAACTAACCTATTAACAAGATGCCGAAGTGCCGATTCTTTGTTCTGCTGTTTTTGGTTTCAGAAATCCTAGTAACGAAATATTCTCGGAATCGGACGAAATCAACGCCCAGGTTCCTATTTTACCCGGAAGCATCCAGAACACACAAGAACCGCCAGAGAGGGGGCACAGGCCCACCAAACCCTAGGCCGGCGCGGCCAGGGGGGCCCGCGCCACCCTATGGTGTGGGCACCCCTTCGACCCTCTGGCGCCGCCTCCATCGCGAGGCCAAGATCTGGGGGACAGGAGTCTCTGTTCCGGCACGCCGCCGGAACGGGGAAGTGCCCCCGGAAGGCTTCTCCATCGACACCGCTGCAATCTCCACCGCCATCTTCATCACCGCTGCTGCTCCCATGAGGAGGGAGTAGTTCTCCATCGAGGCTCGGGGCTGTACCGGTAGCTATGTGGTTAATCTCTCTCCTATGTACTTCAATACAATGATCTCATGAGCTGCTTTACATGATTGAGATCCATATGATGAGCTTTGTATCGCTACTAGTTGTGTGCTACTCATGTGATGTTATTAAAGTAATCTATTCCTCCTGCATGGTGTAAAGGTGACTAGTGTGTGCACCATGTGGTTCTTGTCGTAGGCTATGATCATGATCTCTTGTAGATTGTGGAGTTAATTATCATTATGATAGTATTGATGTGATCTATTCCTCCTTCATAGTGTAATGTGGGCAGTGTGTGCACTATGTTAGTTCTTGGTTTATTTTGCAATGATCTATTATGCTCTAAGGTTATTTAAATATGAACATTATTGTGGAGCTTGTTAACTCCGGCATTGAGGGTTCGTGTAATCCTACGCAATGTGTTCATCATCCAACAAAAGAGTGTATGTAGCACATATGAGAAAGAGTTATTTATTATGCGATCAATGTTGAGAGTGTCCACTAGTGAAAGTATGATCCCTAGGCCTTGTTCCTAAATACTGCTATCGCTGCTTGTTTACTGTTTTACTGCGTTACTACTGCTGCAATACTACCACCATCAACTACACGCCAGCAAGCTATTTTCTGGCACCGTTGCTACTGCTCATACTTATTCATACCACCTGTATTTCACTATCTCTTCGCCGAACTAGTGCACCTATTAGGTGTGTTGGGGACACAAGAGACTTCTTGCTTTGTGGTTGCAGGGTTGCATGAGAGGGATATCTTTGACCTCTTCCTCCCTGAGTTCGATAAACCTTGGGTGATCCACTTAAGGGAAAACTTGCTGCTGTTCTACAAACCTCTGCTCTTGGAGGCCCAACACTGTCTACAGGAAAAGGAGGGGGGAAGTAGACATCAGGGGGTAGACCAACATGATCCTCGTCGTCCTCGGTGCTTAGATAATTCTGGCAGAAGGAGATGCACTCGTAGGTTAGAAACCCCTTGGCCATGCTTGCGTTTGGACGGGCCCTATTGCGAACGTATCCTTTCATGACACTGTTCTGCCTTTCGAAAGGCATCATGTTGTGGAGGAACGTCGGGCCGAGCTGCTTGATGTCTTCAACGACATGGAGAAGGAGATGGACGCATATATCACAGAATGCGGGCGGGCAGTAAATCTCGAGCTCACATTAGTATCACCACAATCTCATCCTGTAGCATCTTGAGCTGCCTCACGCCGATCGACTTCCTGGTGATAACGTCAAAAAAGTTGCAAAGGCCAAACAGCGTATCACGGACGTGCTCGTCCATTATGCCTCGGATCGCAACGGGAAGTATCTGCGTCATGAGCACGTGGCAGTCGTGAGACTTCATCCCGGTGAACCTCTTCTTCGCTACGTCCAGATATCTGCTTATATTCCCTGAGTAACCGTGAGGAACTTTCACTCCTAGGAGGCACCTGAAAAACTGCTCGAGCTCCTCCGGACTCGTTGTGAAGCAGGCAGCGGGAAGCAGCACCGCGTTCTTCTTAGCCCTTTTGCGGAGACGTTGAGTCCCTTCCATCTGATCATCATCATCATCATCGTCGTCGTCAGTATCGGGGGCTTGAAGATCTTTCCTGATGCCAAAATGTTTCAGATCGTATCTTGCTTTCGGTCCATCCTTGGACTTTTCTTAGTTGCAAAGAGTGCCAAGCAGACTCTCGGTAACGTTCTTCGTAATGTGCATGACATCGAGGCTGTGGGGCGTGTGGAGGACCTTCCAGTACTCCAAGTCGTGGAAAACAGACCTCGCTTTCCATACACCGAGCAGCGGCTCTGGCTTCGGTCACTTCTTTCCCGGCGCTGGGCACTCCTTCCAATTTTTCAGAAGATCATCGATTTCTACGCCGCTCCTCGGGCGTGGGGGTCCATCGGGCTCATCTTTACCATTGAACAGATCACCGCGTTTTCTCCACGGGTGATCCAAGCGAAGCCACCTTCGAGCACCTGGGTACACGGTTTTCGAGGACCCGGGATCCCTTGGATGCTGTAGATGCGGGGTCTCGTCCATGCACTTCACACAGCCGTTGAATCCGTGGCCGACCTGGGCAGATACATATGCGTAACCAGGATAGTCCGTGACCGTCGTGATCAACGCGGCTCTCATATCAAAATAAGTTCTAGTGTAGGCGTCCCACGTACGGGGTGGCGTATTCCACAACGTGTCTAACTCCTCTTTCAGCAGCCCGAGATACAAATGCATGTCGACACCTGGTTGTTTCGGCCCCTGAATGAGAATACTCAGGTGTATGTACCTTTGCTTGGTGCACATCCACGGGGTAGGTTGTGAAGCCATACAAACACAGGCCAGGTGCTATGCGTGCTACTCTGGTTGCCGAACGGATTGAGTCCATCGGTGCTCATACCCAGCCTGATGTTCCTTGCGTCGCCCCCGAACCTAGGGAAGGCGATGTCCAACGCTTCCTACTGTCTAGCGTCTGAAGGGTGTGTCAGCATATAGCCCATCTCCAGATCTTGTTCGGGCTGCTGCCTTTCCGCGTGCCATTGCATGAGCTTTGCTTCCTTAGGGTCCACGAAATACCGCTGCAGATGGGGAGTGATAGGAAAGTACCATACCACTTTTGGAGGTACCTTCTTGTTCCCAACCTTGTACCGTCCGTGGCCGCACACCGGACATGTGGTTCTGTCCTTGTACTCGCACCTACAAATCACACAATCATTAATGCAGGCGTGGTATTTTTCGTGCGGTAGGTCAAGGGGCACACGACTTTCTTGGCCTCCTCGATACTACTTGGCAATGTGTTCCCCTCCGGGAGACGATCGTGCCAGAATTTCAAGTTCTTGCTGAAGCTGGAATCGGTCCACTTGTTCTGCGTCTTCATCTGCAGGTAATCAAGCGTTACATGCAAGCGCGTATCCTGCGGACGGCACCCAGGAAAGATCGGAGTCATCCCGTCTTTCTCCATTTGCGACAGCTTGGCTCTCTCTCTAGCTGCAACTCTATCGTTGCTCGTCTCCTGGAGGAGAAGATCTTGAACATGAGAGTCCCGCAAGGCCGAAATTAGCGGGGTCGCGCCGGAATCTTCTTCTTCATCATGATGATCTTCTCCGCCGGCATCTTCTTCTTCATGATGATCTTCTCTACCGACTTCTTCTTCATGATGATAGTCCCCGTCGGCATGATGATAGTCTTCTTCATGATGATAGTCATCTCGCTCGACATGGTATTCATACGCAACATTTGATGGGGCCGGCCGCGCCTGGTTGTCTTGCATGAAACCGCGCCTCAGCAGGTGCTCCTCCAGTTGTCCGGAATCAGGGTTGATCCAGCGCTCGAGTTTGCATGATCAACACGAACATCTTATCTGGTGCCTATTGTTCCGAATCATGTCCTCCTTCGCGTCTATCTTGTATCTAGAGATTCGAGCGGAACTCATCGAGAGGACCATGCTTGCCTGCAAATGGTATACATAGAACAAGAAATTAGAACCGCAACAAATGCACACACATGCATGGGCCGTACCTCTCCTCAAGGTATTACATGGAGCGGAAAAATTCGGCATGACCTCTCCTCAAGGTAGGACATATGGGTAGTGCAAAAATTTGCCGAAACGGAAATGAATCAATATTTTGGCAAACATCCATGCACCACACCGGCACACACACAAGCGCTTCACCTGCAACAAGCATCCATACACACGACGGCCACACAAGATCTACAAGCATATGCATGTCTCCTCCAAGCAAATGTATGTCTCCTCCAACTACTCACCTTGTAGATTTGATACCGAGATGAGACCGCGATCGATGAGTTCGAGAGGAGGAGAGAGTATGGAGAGCCTTCTCCTCAACTCCAATTATGTATCAACCAAAGTAAGTGCAATAAATACCCAAGCAAGTGAAAAGTATAGCCAAAATGGTATGAGAGAGAAGGGGGGACGAGCTAGATGGAGGAAGAAGAATGGCTTGGGTAGTGTGGTAGGTGGGAGGTTGGCTCTACTTTTGTATATCTGGTTCGCTAATTCTGTGGCGCACCTGACACAGTGCGCCACTAAATACCTTAATTATGTGGCGCATCGGATACAGTGCGCCACAAAATACTTTGTTTTTGTGGCGCACCAAGGTCGGTGCGCCACATAATAACTTATTTCTGTGGCGCACCACGCGCAGTGCGCCATAGGAATAGTGAAACCAATGATTGGGGGTGGCAGGGTGTGGGCCCCACCAAGTTTTTGTGGCGCATGGATCCCCGGTGCGCCACAAAATTAAGCTATTTCTGTGGCGCACCGTGCCTGCTGCGCCACAAAATATCTTTCTGTGGCGCATTTTTAGAGGTGCGCCACAGAACTAAGCCCCACCTATAAGCGTTTTCGTACTAGTGATAACATCAGCTTCTCCAAGATCTTTCATCTCGAAACACTGAGATAAGAAGGTTTTTACCTCCTTAATCACTTTGAGACCTGTCCCAAAAATTAGTATGTCATCCACATACAAGCATAGGACAACTCCCTCACCCCACCATGGCGGTAGTACACACATTTGTCAGCTTCATTGACAACAAAGCCCACAGATGTCAAAGTTCTTTCAAACTTCTCATGCCATTGTTTGGGAGCTTGTTTGAGACCATACAAAGATTTATTTAATTTACACACCTTTCTTTCTTGACCTTGTAGTACGAAACCATCAGGCTGTTCCATGTAAATTTCCTCGTCCAACTCTCCATTTAGGAAAGCCGTCTTAACGTCCATTTGATGAACGAGAAGACCGTGTGAGACAGCCAATGACAGTAGTACTCGAATGGTGGTCAATCTTGCCACAGGTGAGTAGGTATCGAAGAAATCTTCGCCTTCCTTTTGGGTAAAGCCTTTGGCTACAAGTCGAGTTTTGTACTTCTCAATAGTACCATCAGCTCGAAGCTTCTTCTTAAATACCCATTTACATCCTACAGGTTTGCACCCATAAGGACGCTCAGTTAACTCCCACGTTCCATTAGCCAAGATGGAATCCATCTCGCTTTGAACCGCTTCCTTCCAGTAGTCTGCATCACGAGATGCGAGAGCTTCTGAAATGGTAGTGGAAGTATCATCCACAAGATACACAATAAAATCATTACCAAAAGACTTTGCAGTCCTTTGTCTCTTACTCCTTGTGGGAGCTTCATTGTCATCTTCATCAGAATCTGAACTCTCATCATCAGATTCCTCATCAGACTCCATAGGAGTTTCATGTATTGGATCAGATTCCCAACTAGACATGCCATGCATATCTCTCATAGGAATATATCTTCAAAGAATGTAGCATCTCTTGATTCAAAGATGGTACCAACATTCATGTCGTCTACTCCAGATTTCACCATAAGAAATCTATAAGCAATGCTATGGGCAGCATAGCCAAGAGAGACACAATCCACGGTTTTTGGTCCAAGCTTTCGCTTCTTGGTGATTGGCAAATTCACTTTAGCCAAACAACCCCAAGTTCGTAGGTAGGAGAGTGTTGGTCTGTTCTTTTTCCATTCCTAGGGTAATCTCTTTATTCTTAGTTGGAACACGGTTTAGGACATGACACGAAGTCAATATAGCCTCCCCCCACCATTCCTTGGATAAACCCGAAACATCTAACATGGCGTTAACCAAATCTGTTAGAGTACGGTTTTTCCTTTTCGCAATCCGATTGGATTGTGGGGAATTGGGAGGCGTCCTCTCATGGATTATACCATGTTCCTCACAGAATAAATTGAACTCATTAGAAAAGTACTCTCCACCACGATCGGACTGAACCCTTTTTATCTTTTTTTCAAGTTGGTTCTCAACTTCAGACTTATAGATTTTAAAGAAATCAAGAGCCTCATATTTAGTTTTCAGGAGATACACATAACAATACCTAGTGGAATCATCAATCAAATTCATGAAATATTTCTTTCCACCTCTTGTCAACTCACCATTCATCTCACATAGATCTGAATGAATGAGCTCTAGTGGTGCCAAATTTCTTTCCTTCGCAGGCTTGTGAGGCTTGCGAGGCTGCTTTGCTTCCACACAAGCATGGCACTTAGAGCCTTTGACAAAGGTGAATTTCGGAATTAAACTCATATCAGCAAGCCGCATCATACAACCGAAATTAACATGACAAAGTCGTGAATGTCAAACATTAGTTTCATTAACACTACTGCTTACATGGTTCACAACATTATCACAGAAGTCTTCTAGAGAGAAGCGAAACATTCCCTCACATTCATAGCCCTTTCCAACAAAATTTCCATACTTAGACAGTACAACTTTATTGGACTCAAACACCAACTTAAACCCATCTTTCATAAGACGGGAGCCACTAACGAGATTCTTCTTGATAGAAGGGACATGCAACACGTTCTTCAGTTGCACGATCTTTCCCGAAGTAAACTTCAGATCTACCGTGCCAACACCACGAACAGTAGCATGTAACTCATTCCCCATCATTACTGAGGAACCTCGGGCCTGATAAGAGGTAAACATGGAGATGTCAGCACACACATGAACATTGGCACCTGTATAAACCCACCATTCTGTGGGCTGAAACACCGAAAGAACTGTAGGTAATATATTACCATACCATGTAGTTCCTTCCTCTGTGTTGCCAATGACCATGGTGATAGAATTTGATTTCTATCCAGCCTAACCTTTCTTTCCTTTGCGTTGTGGACAGTGATTAGCCCAATGGCCTGTGTCGCCACACACCCAGCAAGGATCTTTCTTCTCCGTTTTCCCCTTCTTCTTGAAGTTGGTAGTCTGGGAGACTCCCTTGTTCTTTCCCTTGGACTTGTGGGCATTTTTCTGCACCATATTGGCAGCAGAACGTCCCTCGGTTCCTCCAGTGTGTTTGCCTTTTGCCCTCGCCTTCTCCTCAACATCTAGATAGCCCATGATATTCTCAACAGAGAACTCATGCCTCTGATGTTTCAGAGAAGTGGCAAAGTTCCTCCATGAAGGGGGAAGCTTAGCGACAATGCATCCCGCGACAAACTTGTCCGGTAGCACACACTTGAGGAGCTCAAGTTCCTTTGCCATGATCTGTATCTCATGAGCCTGTTCTACTACAGATCGGTTCTCAACCATTCTGTAGTCATTGAACTGCTCCATAGCATACAGTTCACCTCCGGCATCGGCAACACCAAACTTAGCGTCCAGTGCATCCCACAGTTCCTTCCCATTTCAGATGTGCAGATAAGCATCAACCAACTTGTCTCCAAGCACACTTAGGACGACACCCACAAAGATTACGGTGGCATCCCCGAACGCTTTATCCTCTTCAGGAGTAAGCGGACCTCTGGGAGTACCTTCCGCAACTCGGTGCACGCCTATAGAAGTGAGCCACAAGAGGGTCTTATTCTGCCATCTCTTGAAATGAGAACCTGTAAACGGGCTCGGTTTGAGCGTAGCAGCAAAACCAGACGGTGGAAATTGCCTAAGCATATAAGGTTTTTGGATTGTTAGATTATTAGGCAATTTTCGTGTGAGTTTAATTACAGAAAGCAACATTACAGATGCACAAGCATACTTAACCACACACATCAGACTAAGCACATGCATCAGATCTAAACATGGAACAAGTAGCAGTGCAAGGTAGGAGAGCAAAAGCACGTACATCGCGACCGGGAAGGTCGCACCAGCGGCAGCAGCACCACCATGGGTATTGTTGATGTCGCCCATGGTGCAGTCGGATCTGTCGATGAAGCAGTCGAACCGGCGAAGAAGAGCATGAGCAACAGCGAATAGTCGTGCCGAGACGCTCCCCAAATACCTTATCGCCCGTCTCCCGGTGCAGGATCTCAACGGACGGAGTTTCGGAGGCCTGCTCTCCCGAACGGCTATGCACGCAGCCGCCAGGATGGGGAAGACTAGAGAGTAGCGCAGCAAAAGGAACTTCGTGAGAGAGACGAACTAGAGAGTTCTGAGAGCTATATTCTGTTGGAGATATTCCCAAGAGGCAATAGTAAAATGGTTATTATATATCTTTGTGTTTATGATAAATGTTTATATACCATGCTATAATTGTATTAACCTAAACATTGATACATGTGTGTTATGTAAACAACAAGGAGCCCCTAGTAAGCCTCTTGTATAACTAGCTTGTTGATTAATAGATGATCATAGTTTCGTGATCATGAACATTGGATGTTATTAATAACAAGGTTATGTCATTATGTGAATGATGTAATGGACACACCCAATTAAGCGTAGCATAAGATCACGTCATTAAGTTCATTTGCTATAAGCTTTCGATACATAGTTACCTAGTCCTTTCGACCATGAGATCATGTAAATCACTTATGCCGAAAGGGTACTTTGATTACATCAAACGCCACTGTGTAAATGGGTGGTTATAAAGGTGGGATTAGGTATCCGGAAAGTGTGAGTTGAGGCATATGGATCAACAGTGGGATTTGTCCATCCCGATGACGGATAGATATACTCTGGGCCCTCTCGGTGGAATGTCGTCTAATTAGTTTGCAAACATATGAATGGTTCATAAGAGACCACATACCACGGTACGAGTAAAGAGTACTTGTCAGGAGACAAGGTTGAACGAGGTATAGAGATACCGATGATCAAACCTCGGACAAGTAAAATATCGCGTGACAAAGGGAATTGGTATCGTATGTAAATGGTTCATTCGATCACTAAGTCATCGTTGAATATGTGGGAGCCATTATGGATCTCCAGATCCCGCTATTGGTTATTGGTCAGAGAGAAGTCTCAACCATGTCTGCATAGTTCGCGAACCGTAGGGTGACACACTTAAGGTTTGATGTCGTTTAAGTAGATATGGAATATGGAATGGAGTTTGAAGTTTTGTTCGGAGTCTCGGATGGGATCCAAGACATCACGAGGAGTTCCGGAATGGTCCGGAGAATAAGATTCATATATAGGAAGTCATTTTACAAGTTTGAAAATGATCCGGTGCATTTATGGAAGGTTCTAGAAGGTTCTAGAAAAGTCCGGAAGAAATTAGGCGGAGTCCCGGAGGGACTCCACTAGCATGGCCGGCCAACCCTAAGGGGAGGAGTCCCAGGTGGACTCCACCTAAGGTGGCCGGCCACCCCCCCTCAAGGAAAGGTGGGAGTCCCACTTTGAGTAGGACTCCCATCTTGAGTAGGTTTCCCACCAAAGGCAAGTTTTGGTGTTGGGGTCTTATTCGAAGACTTGGACTACAACTCTTGGGGCTTCCACCTATATAATGAGGAGCCAAGGGGAGGGGCCGGCCACACCAAAGCCTCCTAGGCCGCAGCCCCCAAGTGGCCGGCGCCCTAGACCCCCCTCTCCCCAAACCCTAGCGCATAGGCGAAGCCCTGCCGGAGATCTCCACCACCACCGCCACCACGCCGTCGTGCTGCCGGGATTCCGAGGAGGATCTACTACTTCTGCTGCCTGCTGGAACGGGGAGGAGGACGTCGTCTTCATCAACACCGTACGTGTGACCGAGTACGGAGGTGCTGCCCGATTGTGGCACCGTCAAGATCTTCTACGCGCTATTGCAAGCGGCAAGTGATCGACTACATCCACCCCGATATCTAATCTCGTTAAGCTTTGCAATCTTCGAGGGTTAGTCTCTTCATCTCCTCGTTGCTACCGTCTACTAGATTAGATCTTGACTTGTGTTTTCGTTCTTGCGGTAGGAATTTTTTTGTTTTCTATGCTACGAATCCCATCAGTGGTATCAGAGCCATTTCTATGCATAGATTGGTTGCACGAGTAGAACACAATTGTTTTGTGGGCGTTGATGCCTTGTTGTCTTTAGTTCGAGTACTTTGCATCTTTGTGGCATAGTGGGATGAAGCGGCTCGGGCTAACTTTACATGACCGCGTTCATGAGATTTGCTCCACGCTCGACATGCAACTTGTATTGCATAAGTGGCTTTGCGGGTGTCTGTCTCTCCTACTATAGTGAAGATCCAATTTACTCTTTCTATTGACAACACTAGTATCACCGTTGTGGTTCATGTTCGTAGGTAGATTGGATCTTACTCGAAAACCCTAAACCACGTAAAATATGCAAACCAAATTAGAACCGTCTAACTTGTTTTTGTAGGGTTTGGTGATGTGATTTGGCCATAATGTGATGATGAATATGTATGAGATGATCATTATTGTATTGTGGCCACCGGCAGGAGCCTTATGGTTGTCTTTAAATTTCATGTTGAGTAGTATTTCAAAGAAGTTGTAATAGTTGCTACATGGGAGAACAATCATGAAGACGGCGCCATTGATCTTGACGCTATGCCGACGATGATGGAGATCATGCCCGTTGATGATGGAGATCATGTCCGTGCTTTGGAGATGAAGATCAAAGGCGCAAAGACAAAAGGGCCATATCATATCACATATGAATTGCATGTGATGTTAATCCTTTTATGCATCTTATTTTGCTTAGATCGCGACGGTAGAATTATAAGATGATCCCTCTCACTAAATATCAAGATAATAAAGTGTTCATCCTTAGTCGCACCATTGCTAAGACTTGTCGTTTCGAAGCATCACGTGATGATCGGGTGTGATAGATTCTACATGTGCATACAACGGGTGCAAGCCAGATTTGCACACGCGGATACTAAGGTTGCCTTGATGAGCCTAGCATGTACAGACATGGTCTCGGAACACGGGATACCGAAAGGTAGAGCATGAATCATATGATTGATATGATGAACACTTTGAGTGTTCGCCATTGAAGTTACATCTTGTCTCGTGATGATCGGACTTGGTGTGGTGGATTTGGTTCGTGTGATCACTAAGACAATGCAAGGGATATTGTTTTGAGTGGGAGTTCACCTAGTTTTTTAATTTTGTTGAATTAAAATTTGAACTCAATTTATCATAAACTTAGTCTAAACTATTGCAAATATATGTTGTAGATCATGGCATCCCCATCAATCAATTTTAACCAGTTCCTAGAGAAAGAAAAGCTTAAAAGCAATGGTAGCAACTTCACCGACTGGTTCCGTCATGTGAGGATCTTCCTCAATGGCGGAAATCTGCAATATGTGCTTGATGCACCGCTAGGTCCCCCACCACCCCCTGCAGTATCCGAGGATGAGAAAAATGTTTACAAGACTCGGGTGACTCACTACTCTCAAGTTCAGTGTGCCATTCTATGCAGCCTAGAGGCAGAGCTCCAAAAGCGTTTTGAGCACCATGACCCTTGTGATATGATCAATGAGCTCAAAGTTATCTTTGAAACTCATGCGGCTGTGGAGAGCTATGAGGCCTCGAAACAGTTCTTTGGCTGTATGATGGAAGAGGGCAGCTCCGTTAGTGAGCACGTGTTCGCTATGTCCGGACACGCGAAGAAGCTCAGTGACTTGGGGATAATAATCCCTAACCAGCTGGGTATTCATCGTGTTCTCCAATCACTGCCACCAAGTTACAAGAACTTCTTGATGAACTACAACATGCAGAACATGAACAAGGAGTTACCTGAACTCTTCTCCATGCTAAAATCTGCTGAGATTGAGATACAGAAAGAGCACCAAGTGTTGATGGTCAACAAGACCACCAGTTTCAAGAAGCAAGGCAAACCTAAGAAGGGCAACGTCAAGAAGGGCGGCAAGAAAGCTGCCGCGCCTCCTGAGAAGCCAAAGGGTGGCCCTAAACCTGATACTGAGTGCTATTACTACAATGGGAAGGGGCACTGGAAGCGTAACTGCCCCAAGTACTTGGCTGATCTGAAGAGCGGCCTTGTCAAGAAGAAGAAAGGTATATCTGATATACATGTTATAGATGTTTATCTTACTGGTTCTCATACTAGTGCCTGGGTATTTGATACTGGTTCGGTTGCTCACATTTGTAACTCGAAACAGGAACTACGGAATAAACGAAGCCTATCGAGGGACGAAGTGACGATGCGCGTTGGAAATGGATCCAAGGTCGATGTGATCGCTGTCGGCACGCTCCCTCTACATCTACCTTCGGGATTAGTTTTAAACCTCAATAATTGTTATTTAGTGCCTGCGTTGAGCATGAACATTATATCTGGATCTTGTTTAATGCAAGACGGTTATTCATTCAAGTCTGAGAATAATGGTTGTTCTATTTTTATGAATAATATCTTTTATGGTCATCCGCCTGAGAAGAATGGTTTATTTCTATTAAGTCTCGATAGTAGTGATACACATGTTCATAACATTGATGCTAAGCGAATTAAATTGAATGATAATTCTACTTATATGTTGCACTGTCATCTTGGTCATATTGGAGTGAAACGCATGAAGAAACTCCATTCCGATGGACTACTTGAGTCACTTGACTTTGAGTCACTTGATAGATGCGAAGCATGTCTAATGGGAAAAATGACTAAGACTCTATTCTCTGGTATTATGGAGCGAGCTACAGACTTATTGGAAATCATACATACCGATGTGTGCGGACCAATGAGTGTAGCCTCGCGCGATGGTTATCGTTATGTTCTAACCTTCATAGATGATCTGAGTAGATATGGGTATATCTATTTCATGAAACATAAATCCGAAACTTTCCAGAAGTTTAAGGAATTCCAAAATGAAGTAGAAAATCAACATAACAAGAAGATCAAGTTTCTGCGTTCTGATCGCGGCGGCGAATATCTGAGTTATGAGTTTGGCATGCATTTAAAGAAATGCGGAATACTTTCACAGTTGACACCGCCGGGAAAACCACAGCGCAATGGTGTGTCCGAACGTCGTAATCGAACTCTCTTAGATATGGTTCGTTCTATGATGTCTCTTACTGATTTGCTGTTATCTTTTTGGGGTTATGCATTAGAGACAGCTGCATTCACTTTAAATAGGGCACCATCTAAGTCCGTTGCAACGACACCGTATGAATTATGGTTTAATAAGAAACCTAAGCTATCGTTCCTTAAAGTTTGGGGTTGCGAAGCCTATGTAAAAAAGTTACAACCGGACAAGCTAGAACCCAAAGCGGAGAAATGCGTCTTCATAGGATACCCTAAGGAAACTATTGGGTATACTTTCTATCACAAATCCGAAGGCAAAATCTTTGTTGCTAAGAACAGAACCTTTCTTGAGAAAGAGTTTCTCACTAAAGAAGTGACTGGAAGAAAAGTAGAACTCGACGAGGTTACTGAACCTTCTCTCGTTGATCAGAGTAGCGCAGTAACGGAAGATGTTCCTGTGCCGCCCGCACCGATAACAGAGGAAGCTAATGATAATGATCATGAAACTTCGAACGAGGTAGCTACTTAACCTCGCAGATCGACAAGGGAATGTACCACTCCTGACTGGTATGATCCGTGTCTAAATGTCATGATTGTGGACAACAATGATGAGGACCCTGCGACGTATGAAGGAGCGATGATGAGCCCAGATTCCAACAAATGGCAAGAAGCCATGAAATCTGAAATGGGATCCATGTATGATAACAAAGTGTGGACTTTGGTAGACTTACCCGATAGCCGAAAGGCTGTTGAGAATAAATGGATCTTCAAGAGAAAAACAGATGCTGATTGACGTGGGCATAACCCTTCGGGTAACCGACATTGCCCTACCCTTTACGATCTAGCTGGAGGCCCATGAAGGTATTCGATGACAAGGCGGGCCAATTGGATAGCGAAACGGAAGATTCCTTGACAGGCAAGGCAAGGAAGGAGCCGAACAAGGAAGGTTTAGAGATAGAACTATTGTAAAATTTAGTCGTACTCGGTTAGACCTCTTGAGACCTGGCCTCCTATATAAAGGCCAGGAGAGGGGCTGCCGAGGGACACGTACAATCTTAGCAATCTTAGCCACCAGAAGTCTAGAGCTAGGTCGCCGCAGCACTTAGCCTCTCGACGAGATCTCAGCCGAACCCTTCGGCACCCCATTGTAACCCAATATTCTCATAATCAAGATCAGACAGGCATGACGTAAGGGTTTTACCTCATCGAGGGCCCCGAACCTAGGTAAATCGCTCTCCCCGCTTGTCTGTGAACCGATGTCTCGTGTTAGCTTACAGGATTCCATCAACCCTAAGCCCCTATCGGAGGGCATTGCCGAGGAGCACCCTCGACAATTGGCGCCGTCTGTGGGAACCCTGTCGGCACAAGGCAGGTCATCGGCAGTACCAGTCACGTCTGCAGCGTTCTTACTTGAGTCACCAACACCATCACATCCGAAGGACTCGGTCCGCTGCGGATCCTTTGAGTTCATACCACATCCCGAGCCGCCGCACTCGATCCCTGCAGAATTGTGCGACGGCATGAACACAACTTTTGGTGGTGTCCACTTTATCATCGATTCCGGAGGCTTTCTTCGCCTCCCTAGGGCGAGTGCATCTGGCCCGAGGACCTCAGTTTCGGCAGGTGTCACTCCGGCAACAACCCTGGAAGTTCCATCCAGAAACATGCGAGAAGGCAGCCGAGGAAGTTTCGACCTCACAGCGGGGCGAAGGAAAAGACGAAGGGACTCGCGCCGTGAAGAAGAAGAACGTACAGCAACTCGCCCTCATCAGGTCGAACGAGGATGCCAGGACACGCAACTGATCCATGGCCGCACTCGCTCACCGTATCTATCGGCTACGGAGCAGCTCGAGGCACCATATTACCTTCACTCTTACATTGATCCGAAGGATGGTCGAGAAAAATCCAGTCATCTGCTAAGGAACTGCCGACACTTCCTGGAGATTCGACAGTTCTGTGACGACCTTAGAGCCAAAGCCATGTCAAGAGTTCACATAATGGAGAAAAGGGCAGGATCTTACAGTTATCCGCCAGAACCGTACGTACCAGAGTCATACGAGCCAGCAGAAGGAGACAAGTATGTACCAACCGAGGTGTTCCCGGAGCCATGCGGGCAGGTCAATATGATCCATAAAACCAGCTTTTCAAAAAGGGAAATCAAAAAATTCTCGTGAGAAGTGAAGTATGCGGAAGTTGCTATGGTTGATACACCCGAATTCATCGACTGGTCAGAACAGAGCATCTCCTTCGGCAGGGCAGATCATCCGAAGGCCGTCCCTAGACCAGGTCATGCAGCCCTTGTCCTTGAGGTGCAGATCGGAGGGTACAATATGAGCAAAGTATTCATGGATGGAGGAAGTGGTTTGAACCTGCTATTCGCTAACACGATGAAAGCAATGGGTTTAACAGTCGACATGCTAAGAGAGTCTGATACAGGATTCCATGGCATCATACCGACTCGACCCGCTTGTTCCCTATGCAAAACATCACTGGATGTAGTTTTTGGCACGCCTAGCAACTTCAGGAAGGAAAAAAATCGAGTTTGAAGTAGTCGACTAGGAATCTCAGTACCACGCCATCCTCGGCAGGCCTACCTTTGCAAAATTTATGGCCGTACCTCATTACGCGTACCTGAAACTGAAGATGCCTGGCAACAATGGGACTCCAATAACCGTTCATGGAAGCTTTACCCATTCAGACAATTGCGACAGAGAATTCCAGAAGATCGCCTCAAGGTTCGGAGCAAAGGAAGAACTCAACGCTGTCGACGCCGTCACAGATCACACACAGCCACCAGCCGACAATCGAAACGTAAGGGCCGACGAATTTGACGCTGCGAAGGAAGCAAAGAAGCTGCAGGTGCACCCCACTGACCCGAAGAAGACGGTCAATACGTCGGCAGACCTTACTGATGCATAGGAAGGCGCGCTCATCGAGTTCCTCCATGAGCGCTGGGAGATATTTGCATGGGAACCATCCGACATGCCAGGTATCCCCAGGGAACTCGCTGAGCACGCCCTCAATGTTGACCCGACAGCCAAACCAGTACAACAGTCGATGCGCCGATTTTCCGAGCCGAAGAGAAGAGCAATTGGTGAAGAAGTTAGTCGACTCCGCAAGGCAGGATTCATTCGAGAACTTAAGGAAGCTGAATGGGTGGCTAATCCCGTTATGGTGCCGAAAAAAGACACGACCGCTCTCCGCATGTGCATCGATTATACCAGCCTTAATAAGCACTGCCCAAAAGACCACTTCCCGCTGCCTCGTATAGACCAGATAGTCGACTCCACAGCTGGATGCGACCGTCTCTCCTTCCTGGATGCATACTCCGGGTACAACCAGATCAAGCTCAAAAAGGAAGACCAGGAGTTAACCGCGTTCATCACCCCACACGGCGTTTTCTGTTACAACGTCATGACTTTCGGGTTGAAGAATGCAGGGGCAACTTATCAACAGTGCATGCAAGCTTGCCTTGGAGAACAGATCGGGAGGAACATCGAAGTCTACATCGACGATATTGTGGTAAAAACGAAGCACGCCACCACCCTCATTGATGATTTGCGGGAAACCTTCGACAACCTAGACAAGTACAAAATCAAGCTGAACCCGAAGAAATGCTTCTTCGGGGTGTCAGGGGGACAAGTACTCGGCTACTTCATCTCAGCTAGAGGAATAGAAGCTAACCCTTTGAAGATCAAAGCTATTCTCGACATGGAACCGCCAAAGAATCTGCACCAAGTGCAGCAGTTGGCAGGACGATTGGCAGCACTTAGCAGATTCATCGCCAAACTAGGGGAAAAAGCTTTGCCCTTCTACAACTTGATGAAAAAGTCAGAAAAATTCGAGTGGAAAAATGAGGCGCAGGAGTCTTTCGACAATCTGAAGAGAATCTTATCGACATCCCCAGTCCTCGTAACCCCCCGCGAAAAGGAAACACTGCTTATGTATATAGCTGCAACGGCCCAAGTCTTTAGCAGCGTTTTGGTCGTCGAACGAGAAGAAGCAGGGAGAGTTCACGGTGTGCAGAGGCCTGTTTACTACCTCAATGAAGTGCTCACACCTGCAAGGCAGAGGTACCCCCATCATCAGAAGCTGGCATACGCAATATGGAGGTCAGCTCGCAAGCTACGACACTACTTCACAGAGCACCCGATTATCGTCGTAAGCGAAGCACCATTGAAGAACATAATGACTAACCCAGAGGCCACGGGCCGAGTGTCTCAATGGGCCATCGAAATAGCACCACACGACATAACTTACGTTAATCGAACGGCGATAAAATCCCAAATCCTCCCAGATTTCGTGGCAGATTGGATCCAATCACAGACACCAGCAGCACCCGACATGTCGGGGTCATGGATAATGTACTTCGACGGGTCGAAACGGAGCACAGGCCCAGGAGCAGGGGTGGTACTAATATCACCACAGGGAGATAAGATGAAGTACATACTACGTATGAATTTCTCCCTGCCAACGAATAACGAGGCAGAGTATGAGGCATTGTTACACGGAATGAAGATGGCGAAGGCATGTGGGGCAACTCGCCTGGAGATTTACGGAGACTCAAACCTGGTAGTGCAACAGTCGATGAACCTATGTGACGCAGTCAGCGACAACATGATCGCTTACCGACAGTTGTACCAAAACATGGAAGCCAAATTTGAAGGGTGCGAACTTAAACATATCGGCAGAGCCAGCAATGAGGAAGCCGACTCTCTGGCAAACATCGGGTCCACGTGCTCCCCCATTCCAGACGGAGTGTTTTATGAAGTGATCGCTCAGCGATCGATAAAAGAGAAAGCATCGGCACCACCAAAGCCGTCGGCTGACGAATCAGAGACGAGCCCGCAGCAAACTGCCGAAGAATCTCCAGCTCCGCCTGCTGAACAAGTCCTCCTCCTTGAGCCACTATGGACCAAACCCTTCCTAACGTATCTAACAAAGCAGGAGTTGTCGGAGGATCCAGTAGAAGCAAGACGAGTCGTCAGACGGTCAAAAGCCTTCGCCGTGGTGAACGGTGAACTCTACAAGCGCAGCATTTCTGGAATTTTCCAAAGGTGTATTGCCATTGACGATGGAAAAGCACTGTTGCGCGAGATACACGAAGGAACTTGCGGACACCACGCAGGAAGCAGGGCCCTTGTGGCGAAAGCCTTCAGGGCGGGATTTTACTGGCCAACGGCGGCATCGGATGCTCGAGATCTGGTCATGAAGTGCGACCCCTGCCAGCGTTTTTCACCAAAACCGCACGCCCCTGCGACAGATCTGATGACAATACCTCTGGCGTGGCCCTTCGCTCAATGGGGACTCGACCAAGTTGGACCACTGCCAAGGTCATCACCTGGAGGACACACTTACCAGAAAGCTGAAACAGCAGTTCAATTCTTCAGGGGAATAACCTGTCGGTTTGGTATGCCTCACAGTATCGTCACAGACAACGGAACTAACTTTGACTCCAAAGAGTTTCGAAAATTCTGTGATGACGGAGGAATCAAACTGAAATTTGCATCAGTGGCCCATCCACAGACCAACGGCCAGGTGGAAAGGATTAATGGTCTCATAGGGGACGGCCTCAAAAAACGCCTTACGGGTGCGGCTGGAGCTTGGGTCGAAGAGTTACCGTCTATACTTTGGAGCTTGCGTACCACACCTAACAGGTCAACTCAATACACCCCGTTTTTCTTGGTACATGGAGCCGAAGCAGTTCTGCCAGCCGACGTTCGGTTCGAAGCTCCTCGAGTGACAGCATACACAGAATCCTATTCCAACATCGCGCTGCAGGACGCTGTAGACCTCCTCGACGAAGCTCGAGACATTGCTTTGGCAAGAACTACGGTATACCAGCAGGCGTTGAGAAATTATCACAGCCGACGAATACGTAGTCGAAGTTTTAATGTTGGAGATATGGTACTACGGCTGAAGCAAGAGAGACCCTTGAAACTCGAGTCTCCATGGGAAGGACCATATATCGTCACAGAAGTAATACCAGGAGGAGCATATCGGCTCAAGAATCCAACTTCGGGGAAAGACGTCGGGAATCCATGGAACATTGCACAGCTGCGACGGTTCTATACATAGGACACAATTGTTTTTTACTTAACAACCTTTAAGGTCCCTTTTGCATTATGAATAAAATTCTAATCAGACTTTCCACCCCTTTTTTCTTGATCCAGGCCTCATCAACCGAATAAATCGTTCGGGGCCCCTGTCGTTGGCTCTTACTCCCATCGGGAGCGCTGGCCAAAAACATCCTCGCACAGTGTCGTTAATTAAATACTCTCAACGAGAGCTAAGGTTAATGACACACAACGCAACCAATCCAAGCCTCGAGAAAATACGCAAGTGCTGCAGTCGATGGTTATATTATCATAAAATGAGGCTCAAACCGGTGCACCGTGTGACGAAGCCAAGCGTCTAATTCCCTCGATTAAGTCGATGGGTATCGCTATTACAAAACTTACATATTGACTTCGCAATAAAATTGCAAATTACAACGAAGTCATCGGGAGAGCAGGTTGAATTGATCACTCAGCCGCCCTCGACAATGAATTAACAATCGAATTAACAAATCCACCAGGATTACATGGTGTGCAACACACACGTTGAATTTACATAAAACAACCTTGTGCAGGTACAAAAGTTATTACATTCACGACGACGCTCCTTGGTTCCCTTGGGCCCTCAGATCTCTCTCAATACTTGTCTCCATCCGCGAGATGATGGTATATGCAGGACCTCTAGCGATATCATAATATTGGCCTAAACTTCTCTCGGTGTTTGCTATGGCCTTCAAGTCTAAAGATGGATGACATGCCAATACTGAAGCAAAGGCGAGTTCAGCGCCAGCCAGGAGTTCTTTCCGCACCAGCAGTCGAATCCTCTCCGGAGATTTGAATCGAGTAAACAAAGCAGACAGAGTTTCGGGTGCTTGATCCAGAGGGAATAAAGTCTTCCAAACCATCGTGAGATGAGCGTGGAATTTGTCAAAATAGTAGTGCACCTTCTCTGCCCGATGCTCGAACTTCGCCACGATAACAGCTTTCGGGTGATGCAACCATAAATCATGTTTCGGGTGAGCAACGTCAATCATCGCCTCGACCTTTTCATGGATCTTCTTGTTCTCCTCAGATTTATCGTGAGATACGACTGAAAAGGACAGAATACCAGTTAAGGGAACGTCCAGACTACGTCAGAAATCAAAAGAAGGGTTAGCACTTACAGCCCAAACTTTCGGTAGCAACGTGAAGACGATCGAGAGCATGTTGTTCAATGGCAGTCGCTATCTCACTCTTCTTCTTCAACAACGCTGCCACCGCGAAAAAAAAGGTAATATATTTATTCAGACGAGACACTTGGTCGCGTAAAGAACGAACAAGGCCAGATTCGTCGCTAGCCGAAGAATTTGAAAAGGGTTCGACGCGGGAGGAAGATGAAGGAATCTGCAGTACAACTTCCAGATCTGAATAGCACTAACATAAACCTCCCATCGGGAAGCACTGGAGTGTATGTGTTACATTCAAAAGATTGTTCGAACTGACTACAGAGCCAAAATAAAGCGGGATTAAGTCAAATTGCATCAGGTTCTAATTACAATTAATAAAGCAAGCATTCAAGGAAGTGCCGACGACGAGCCAGGAGCAGCTTCATGTGCAGACTTGGACTGGGCTTCATCAACCAATTTCAGGAGTTGATTAGCACATGCCACCGCCGATCGCTTGAAGGGTTCAAGGTCAACTAGGCGATTGTCGTCGTCCACAGGCAATGCCTTGGACAACTTCTCTAAGTCAGACCCCATCCCATGGCCCATGAGCAGCTGGAAAGTAAGAACCACCCCAAACAAGCGGTTACGGCGTTTCAATACCTCCACAGGCTCAGAAGAATCGACGAGGAAAGCATCCGCCATCTCGCCGAGAGTCTTGTCCTGCTTCACCTTTGGGAAAATCATCGAGTATAGCCTTGACAATGCTCCTTTAGTCTTCTGCAGAAGCCCAAGAACTTCGACGTTGGATTCAGCGGCGAGAGAAAGGGCGTCAGACGTAGAGTCCTCCCGAAGCATGCATGCCCGATTGACGGTTATATCAGCAGCCTCTGAAAGAGGATAGATCAGTAACTCAAAAGGAAATACTACAAAATCGAGCCATGTGTCAAGGACTTTACCCAATAAATTGGTGATCGACTCACGAAGGACGCCTTCCTTCTCGTCGGCTGCGGCTGCAGCTTTGCGCTTGGCATCTTGTTCATCATTCATCTGTCGCTTCAGCTTCTTCAACTCCTCCTTCAACAAGATATTTTCGTTCTTGGCATCGGTGGCAAGCCTGTTGGCCTCCAGCACCTGATCAGCCGAAGTTTTAGCGGTCTTCCGAAGCTGAGTGTTTTCAGATTCTAGTCGAGTGAACTGCTCGGCAAAGTCTACCACTGCATCGACTGTGGCATAAATCGGCTGCAGCAAAGGAAACCAAGAAGATTCGGTTGGATGAAAAAGCTTTACGAGGCAAGAAAGAAATCAAGACAAATAAGACACTTACGTGGTCGCGGCCAGCCGATGAGGTGGGAACGTCGCCAGAAGGGATAACCTTCGACACTGGAATCTTCTCCACAGCCGTTCGCGGGGGCGGCGTCGACTTGACGGGGGAAGGATTCGGCTCCTTAGCTGATACCGATCTCCCGAAGGATAATTTGGTCCTCTTCGCGAGAGGAACATCATCATCATCATCAGAGCTACTTAAGAAGAGAGCACAATTAGCATACGAAGCAATAAAGAATAAGGCAAAGAAGGGGTATAGATGCTCACAGGTCCAGGTCATCTTCAGCAGCAAAAAAACATGTCGAACTTTTCTTGACAGGAGAAGGCGAGGCAGTTCCAACGGCATCATTATCCTGCCCGCTAGGACTTGATTCAGCCGTTGTAATAAAATCATCGTTTACCTGCTAACGTCGCCTGCTCCTGATGAAGGCATCATCCTCGGTAGCTTCTTCCTCTTGGACATCGCTGTCCTCAAGGGCATGCTGGACGTCCTCGGTCTCCTCGGAGTCGTCATCATCATCCTCTGGCTCCACGCCGCTTTCAGGCGTAGGAGGATAGCATTGAGCAACGGCGGGGGCCTGTTGGGAGAAGAAAGCTTGTAAAGCGCAATGAAGGAAGAAACAACAACAACAAACAAGAAACAGCAAAGAATTACCTCAGTCGGAAGATGGTGTAGATCATAAGGGGGACGAGCCGATGTCAAGACAATGTTGTCCTTCATACTGAAGTATGTAAAACGGCGGACTTCATCTCGGAGTTCGTCAGCCGAAAGGTCGGCAGAGCTGACCCTAGATTTTTTGCCCTTGCCAGTATAAAGCCACAATTGGTGGGGTCGAGACATTAGCGGCTGCACTCGACGTTGCAGAAACACTGAGACTACCTCAGTGCCGCACATCGTCAAGCCTCCCATATTCTTCAGGACAACGACCTGATCGAACAGCCTGTCAGCTATCGCTCTCTCTTCGGGAGAAAGGGCGTTTCGCCAGGACTTCTTCGGCTGAACTATCAGTGTGTCTTCAAAAGGAGGGAGATTCGAGCGTCGCCCAGGCACCAAAGGGTCTCGCAGATAGAACCATTTGTTGTGCTAGCCTTGGACGGATTCCTTCATCGGGTAGTCGAGATAGTCGACTTCCTTTCTGACAACAAAGCCAACGCCACCTACGACGGGGGGGGCATCGCTGTCGTTGTGGCGCTTAACATAGAAGATCTTCCTCCAAAGACCCCAGTGGGGGTCAATGCCAAGGAAGGCTTCACAGACAGTGATAAAGATAGAAAGATGGAGAATGGAGTTAGGGGTCAGTTGCCAGAGCTGAATCCCGTAGAAGAAAAGAAGGGAACGGAGAAACTCGTGGGCAGGAAGAGAAAGACCACGGAATAAGAAAGCAGTGAACATGACGGTGAAGCCCTTCGGAGGCTTTGGGCGAGAAACGGCACCTGGAAGACGGATGTCATCCTCGGATGAGGCGATAAGGCCGAGAGCTCGCAGCTTGTTCACATCACGACTGGAGATGGCAGAGGCGCTCCAGTCACGGCTGACTTTGGCCGCATCTGAGGCGCTGGCACCCTTCTTCTTGCCCATGGCGTGTGAAGCTCTTGAGGGAAGAACAGAGGTGACAGGAAAGGACGGGTGAGAAGATGAGCAGTGAGAGGCGTAAAAAGTAAAAGCAGGGAGGCCCCCTATTTATGCCGTAAAAAATGAAGCAAGATCGTGGCCATAACTTCACAGGCATCGTGGGAAGTGGATCAGATCTGGCTGTACACGTGGCGTCTACGAGAAGAACGGAACCGGCGGCCCATTATTCCCACAAAGCGCAAAAATCGAGGAGACGCCTCGGCCGGTGTGCATGCGCTGGTCGCTCCCTAAAAACTGCTCGTGCAGAACTAGGATGGGCCCGTCAGGTCAAGTCTTGTCAGTCACACCACAACAGCGATACGTCATCAATGACATCATGAACGCTGTCAAGAGCAGTCGAAGGAAAATAAAGAATTATCGGATGTTCGGACTTGAGTCTGCACTCGATCACAAGTGCTCGTGTCCAGACTCGGGGGCTACTCCCATCGAGAGCGCTGGACGCGCACCCGATAAAATGAGCACTCGAAGATATTCCTGTGAAGAAATAATTGGAGAAGAGGATGGAATGCTCAGCTCGAGTCTGCACCCGGTTACAAGCACCTGTGTTCAGACTCGGGGGATACTCCCATCGGGAGCGCCGGACGCGCACCCGATAGAACTTTTTTGAACTCCAGGATCATGCCCGGGGACTTGATTCTGTGTAGGGTGACGTTGTTTTGCCATCGGCAGTTAACCAGCAAAAGTTGGGCACGTTACTTGTTATCCCTTACGCATGGAAAACTCATCGAAGAAAACAAGCCTTGGTACAAATGTATCGGATGACCCATGAAGACTTGTAGCAAAACTTCGGCAGAGGAAAACGTTCGAGTGGCACAACTTGAGTCTACGCACGGATTGCAAGCATCCGTACCTAGACTCGGGGGCTACTCCCATCGGGAGCGCTGGACGCGCACCCGATAGAAGCAGATGATGCTGATACAAGATGAACAAAACAATCAAGGAGAAGAACATCAGGTGGAGGCATGCTTTAGTCTCTACCCGAACTATCTTCGGCTAGACACTCGGGGGCTACTGACGTGGGCATAACCCTTCGGGTAACCGACATTGCCCTACCCTTTACAATCTAGCTGGAGGCCCATGAAGGTATTCGATGACAAGGCGGGTCAATTGGATAGCGAAATGTAAGATTCCTTGACAGGCAAGGCAAGGAAGGAGCCGAACAAGGAAGGTTTAGAGATAGAACTATTGTAAAATTTAGTCATACTCGGTTAGACCTCTTGAGACCTGGCCTCCTATATAAAGGCCAGGAGAGGGGCTATCGAGGGACACGTACAATCTTAGCAATCTTAGCCACCAGAAGTCTAGAGCTAGGTCGCCGCAGCACTTAGCCTCTCGACGAGATCTCAGCCGAACCCTTCGGCACCCCATTGTAACCCAATATTCTCATAATCAAGATCAGACAGGCAGGACGTAAGGGTTTTACCTCATCGAGGGCCCCGAACCTGGGTAAATCGCTCTCCCCGCTTGTCTGTGAACCGATGTCTCGTGTCAGCTTACAGGATTCCATCAACCCTAAGCCCCTATTGGAAGGCATTGCCGAGGAGCACCCTCGACACTGATGGTAATGTTACTATCTATAAAGCTCGACTTGTCGCAAAGGGTTTCCGACAAATTCAAGGTGTTGACTACGATGAGACTTCCTCACCTGTAGCGAAGCTAAAGTCTGTGAGGATTTTGTTAGCAATAGCTGCATTTTTCGATTATGAGATTTGGCAGACGGATGTCAAAACGGCGTTCCTTAATGGTGACATTGAGGAAGAGTTGTATATGGTACAACCCAAAGGTTTTGTCGATCCTAAAAATGCTGACAAGGTATGCAAACTTCAGCATTCCATTTATGGACTGAAGCAAGCATCCAGGAGTTGGAACCGACGCTTTGATAAGGTGATCAAAGACATCGGGTTTATACAGTGTCATGGAGAGGCATGTATTTACAAGAAAGTGAGTGGGAGCTCTGTAGCATTCCTGATATTATGTGTAGATGACATATTATTGATTGGGAATGATATAGAACTATTAAGCAGTGTAAAAGGTTATTTGAATAAGTGTTTTTCAATGAAGGACCTTGGCGAAGCAGCGTACATTTTAGGCATCAAGATTTATAGAGATAGATCAAGACGCCTAATAGGGCTTTCACAGAGTACATACCTGGACAAGATTCTAAAGAAGTTTAGAATGGATGAAAGTAAGAATGGGTTCTTACCGATGTTGCTAGGTAAGGTCTTGAGTAAGAGTCAAGGTCCGACAACGGCAGAAGAAAGAGAGAGGATGAATCAGATCCCCTATGCCTCGGCAGTAGGCTCTATCATGTATGCCATGCTGTGTACTAGACCGGATATAGCACGTGCTGTTAGTTTGACTAGCAAATATCAAAGTGATCCAGGAATGGAACACTGGACAGCGGTCAAGAATATCCCGAAGTACTTGAAAAGAAGTAAGGATATGTTTCTTTGTTATGGAGGTGACCAAGAGCTCGTTGTAACCAGTTACACCGATGCAAGTTGGAACACTGATCCTGATGACTCTAAGTCTCAGTCTGTGTACGTGTTTATATTGAATGGTGCTGCAGTAAGCTGGTGCAGCTCCAAGCAGTGCACGGTGGCGAAGTCTTCAACAGAATCGGAATACATAGCGGCTTCGGAGGCTTCATCGGAAGCGGTATGGATGAAGAGGTTCATTGTTGAGCTTGGTGTGGTTCCTAGTGCATTGGACCCACTAGTCATTTATTGTGACAACATGGGTGCCATCGCCAATGCACAAGAACCAAGGTCACACAAGAAGCTGAAGCATATCAAGCTGCGCTTTCATTCGATTCGCGAGTACATCGAAGATGGAGAAGTAAAGATTTGCAAAGTACACATTGATCTGAATGTAGCAGATCCGTTGACTAAAGCTCTCCCTAGGGCAAAGCATGACCAACACCACAATGCCATGGGTGTTAGGTACCTTACAATGTAATCTAGATTATTGACTCTAGTGCAAGTGGGAGACTGTTGGAGATATGTCCAAGAGGCAATAATAAAATGGTTATTATATATCTTTGTGTTTATGATAAATGTTCATATACCATGCTATAATTGTATTAACCGAAACATTGATACATGTGTGTTATGTAAACAACAAGGAGTCCCTAGTAAGCCTCTTGTATAACTAGCTTGTTGATTAATAGATGATCATAGTTTTGTGATCATGAACATTGGATGTTATTAATAACAAGGTTATGTCATTATGTGAATGATGTAATGGACACACCCAATTAAGCGTAGCATAAGATCACGTCATTAAGTTCATTTGCTATAAGCTTTCGATACATAGTTACCTAGTCCTTTCGACCATGAGATCATGTAAATCACTTATGCCGAAAGGGTACTTTGATTACATCAAACGCCACTGCGTAAATGGGTGGTTATAAAGGTGGGATTAGGTATCCGGAAAGTATGAGTTGAGGCATATGGATCAATAGTGGGATTTGTCCATCCCGATGACGGATAGATATACTCTGGGCCCTCTCGATGGAATGTCGTCTAATTAGTTTGCAAACATATGAATGGTTCATAAGAGACCACATACCACGGTACGAGTAAAGAGTACTTGTCAGGAGACGAGGTTGAACGAGGTATAGAGATACCGATGATCAAACCTCGGACAAGTAAAATATCGCGTGACAAAGGGAATCAGTATCGTATGTAAATGGTTCATTCGATCACTAAGTCATCATTGAATATGTGGGAGCCATTATGGATCTCCAGATCCCGCTATTGGTTACTGGTCAGAGAGAAGTCTCAACCATGTCTGCATAGTTCGCGAACCGTAGGGTGACACACTTAAGGTTTGATGTCGTTTAAGTAGATATGGAATATGGAATGGAGTTCGAAGTTTTGTTCGGAGTCTCGGATGGGATCCAGGACATCACGAGTAGTTCCGGAATGGTCCGGAGAATAAGATTCATATATAGGAAGTCATTTTACAAGTTTGAAAATGATCCGGTGCATTTATGGAAGGTTCTAGAAGGTTCTAGAAAAGTCCGAAAGAAATCACTATGGAAGGCGGAGTCCCAGAGGGAATCCACTAGCATGGCCGACCAACCCTAAGGGGAGGAGTCCCAGGTGGACTCCACCTAAGGTGGCCGGCCACCCCCCCTCAAGGAAAGGTGGGAGTCCCACCTTGAGTAGGACTCCCATCTTGAGTAGGTTTCCCACCAAAGGCAAGTTTTGGTGTTGGGGTCTTATTCGAAGACTTGGACTACAACTCTTGGGGCTTCCACCTATATAATGAGGAGCCAAGGGGAGGGGCCGGCCACACCAAAGCCTCCTAGGCCGCAGCCCCCAAGTGGCCAGCGCCCTAGACCCCCCTCTCCCCAAACCCTAGAGCCCCTCCTCCACATATCTCTCCCGCAACGCATAGGCGAAGCCCTGCCGGAGATCTCCACCACCACCGCCACCACGCCGTCGTGCTGCCGGGATTCCGAGTAGGATCTACTACTTCCGCTACCCGCTGGAACAGGGAGGAGGACGTCGTCTTCATCAACACCGTACGTGTGACCGAGTACGGAGGTGCTGCCCGATTGTGGCACCGTCAAGATCTTCTACGCGCTTTTGCAAGCGGCAAGTGATCAACTACATCCACCCCGAGATCTAATCTCATTAAGCTTTGCGATCTTCGAGGGTTAGTCTCTTCATCTCCTCGTTGCTACCGTCTACTAGATTAGATCTTGGCTTGTGTTTTCGTTCTTGCAGTAGGAAATTTTTTGTTTTCTATGCTACGAATCCCATCATATTCTCCAGATCTGATATGTCTCCTTGTATAGCCTGGGAGGAGACCCGACCCGACCGTGTTGCCACGCGTAGGAAGCCAGGGACACGTGGCGAGCATGCACATGCAGGTCGACACGTACCCAACTCAGTTGGTGCACCAAGCAAAAATTTAGGCTTCCTTGAGTGTGTCTCGAACTCGAACTCGAGTCACGAAACGCGATGAGCGTGCGTGACGTGTCGAGTCGTGCCGAGCCGAGGAGGAGTGCGCGAGGGCTCCTCCTATTCTTACTCACTTGGAAGGACTAGAACAACAGCCCTTATATACCACTCCAACTCTCTCCCAACTAGCAATGTGGGACTAAACTTTGTCCGCCAAGGCTGTCCCAAGCTGCCAACGTGATGGGCCTTGAGATTTCAGGAATTGTAGACTACATGGGCTGCCTAACTGGGCTGCAGCCCATCTACATTCAACACTCTGCACGACCATCTTTCGACTTTTAAGGTGCATGGGAGTCTAGATAATCATACATGCATGAGGAACCAATTAGGGCATGTACAATGGGGGCTCTTAGAGGAGGCTGTAGGTTGGTTTTCCTGGCCGTTAGGCCCAAACCCCACTCTATCATGGGATTCCCTCTAGCATCGACGCAAAGTGAAACGCCGGCGCTAAGCCTTTCTTTCTTTCCCTCGACAGCCTGTGTTGACTAGCGATTAGCGTTCAGATTAGGTAAAAATAAGCGCCACCGCTTAGCTAGATATATCTACAACTAAAATTTATCTAGATATATTCGTATCTAAATAAAACTAAGACACTTATTTTAGAACGGAAGTAGTACGTAGTACATGGCATACTCATGGGACACAAATAGTGCTAGCCTGCCATCAAATCGGCCAAGTAAAGCCCACGCTACAATCTCCAAGCGTCTGGACTTATAGTCCAAATATACCACGTTGGGCATGTACAATAGGGTGATGTCGGCCTTCTCTTAAAGTTGCCACGTAGGATTTTTGTTGAGTTAGAGGAGAGAGAATATAGAAAGAGAAGATTTCATTCCCTTAACTAAGAGATGATCCTTTAGAGTCGAGTTTCATCATTATATCACATATGTTCCTCTAGCAACATTATTTTCTACCAAAATTTATTAAGTTCTCATTAATTGTAAGGGATGACAATGAAAGTTAATGCATTTTACACGTTATAGCTATTGCCTTCTCTAAATGATGCGGATGGTTAAGGGAAGGCATGCCTTCTCTAGTACTATTGTACATGCACTCTACATCATCCAGAGAAAACAATACTCCCTCCGTCCCAAAATGTAAGGCATCTAAGGACTGGTCAAAAGTCAAACTTTACTAACTTTGACCAAATATTTAGAAAAATATGTTTACATCTATAATATCGAATGGACATATTAAGAAAATATATTTTATGGCGAATCTATTCATGTTGATTCAGTACTGTAAATGTTTATATTTTTGTATATAAACTTGGTCAAACTTAAAAAACGTTGACTTTTGACTAATGCTTAGACGCCTTACATTTTGGGACGGAGGGAGTACATATAAGTTGTATGTCTGCATTATCTCTTTTTGTCACCCCTTATGAGAATCAATTGTTTTTCAATAAAATATTAATTTGCTAAGAAAATACATATGGTACAAAGCATTAAATAGCCTTATCTTATTTTCTAAGAGATCATTTCTTAGCTAAGCGAAAACAAAATTCTCTTTCTTATTTCTGTCTCCTCCAACTAAGCAAAAATCCTAGGTGACATAAATAAAGGAAGGCTAACGGCATCATAATGTGATGGCCAAAGGTTCTTGAACCTTTCGAAAATAAGGCAAATCTAATGTTTTTGGCAGCTCTTGCAAAGTATGGCCTCTGGTCTGAAAAGGCTTTCCACTCTTCTAAGTAAGTTGGATGTCTCATTTCATCAGCTTTCTATATAACCTGTGTTAATATAACTTGTGTTAATGAAAGGACGAGATGTCACCTACGGGGGAGGGAATAGGTTTTTTTAAAAAAATTACGGATTTGTATTGTAAGAATGCGGAATTAAACTGATGTTTATTTTACAAACACAAAATCTAAATAATCTAGGCTCAACTACGTGCACCAATAATAACTTAAGGTAAGCAATATAGCACAAGATATATATAGCACAAGTGATGAAAGGATATAAGTACTTCAAGCACGAATGCTATTACAAGGAACTAAACTCGGGTATAAAGATAACAGAGGGCACGCGGAGACGAAGATGTATTCACGTGTTTCCTCACACAAAGTGAGGTACGTCACGTTAGAGAGATGGCGACTACCACGAAAGTCTCCCGAACGCCATGAAGTATGACCTTCTTCTCCAAGGAAATTCCACGATGGACAAAAACCTTTTCCTTATGGCTAGCTTCTCCCCCGCTCTGGAGATGTCAAGTTTTACAACCACTTCAAAAGGTCCATGAAGGAGAAGCCCGAGCATCTTCACAATCTTCCATGAAGAGGTCATTGGAGCACCAACCGCCAATCCAACTAGGAGGTCACCCTCCAAGAGTAACAAGCTCACGGTCTCTCACTCGAACAAATCGTAATGGAGAGCTCAAACCATGCAAGGATACAAAGAAATAACACGCATTGTGTTCGAATCATTCATACTCAGAGATTAGAGATGAAGAACAAACGAGGAAATCAATAAATGACTCCAAGCTCCAGATCCCAAGAGTTTTCCTCACATAGAGGAGGAATTGATTGGTGGAGATTATAGATCTAGATCCCCTTATAAATCCCTCAAGGATATGCAAGCATCATAGGAGTGAAGGGAGAGGAAGTAAGCTTTTGAGGATCAACAATGGAGTATAGAGAGAGCTAAAGGAATGATTGACCTAACCTCCTCAAGGAGGAAGAATGGTTATTTATAGTGAAAGGAAGAAAACTAGCAGTTTGAGGAGAATTATGCGACCCAATCCAGTGGTAAGTTCAGCGGTGCCGATACCCACGCCAGATAGTCCGACGGACATGCCGAAAAACCGGAACACGCACATAAGGCTAGGCCGACTCAGTTTGCTGCGCTGGTTTCCTTACCGGTTTGAATCCGATGAGCCAAAACGAATCCTATGGCCACCGGAACAACCCTCAGCATAGCCTTACAACATATAACAAATCTGGCGGCTTTTGGTTGATTCCAGCGGTGAGCCCGGTGGCACTTGTTTGCATGCCGATTTTGCAGACTTCCTTCAAAATGCAGTTTTATCAAAAGAAAAATAAACTCTCACGATGTCCGTGAACACCGATTGAGATGAAACCTATTTTGTTGGAAATATAAGGAAAAATAGATCACAACAAAAGGTGTAAATATTAGGAACCAACAAAGGATATTTTTACAAGAATTTAGAAGTGAAAACTGTCCACGTGAAGAACTGTAAGCACATCCAAACTTGAAAACGCAATAAAAGATGCATACGAATTTCGTTTTCGATTAAATTGAGCTTGTTGAAAAGCTAACAAGAAGCTTAAGAACCTCACATAGAGAAACACCAAGAAGCAACAAGAATAAGATAATGCAAATTATGCAAATGATTGAGCTTCCTAAGATGATGTGATCAAGTTATCCAACCTAAAGTCTCTCTTGATAGTGCAACTATCTATTCTATAACCCGGTCTCCCAACAACAACCTTGAGACCGGTTAAACGAGAACTTAGTGAGGACATACCTTTGCCCTGCGCATCCCGCTTGGCCTTGATGATAACGCTTCATGCTTCATTCAAGACAAAATGCACCACTTGATCATTGTTGCTTCGTGAAGACTCACAATTAGTTCCCCCATACACCACTATGGGATAACTTCATTAAGACACATCGTCCCATGTCCATTATCACCAAATAAACGACAAGCTTCATGCATATGTTCTTCTTGAGAAGCCCACCATCTTGAACTTGTCCTTCTCAACCTTGTTGACGATCACTATTTGGTGGCATCCTCTCATGGGCTATATTAGATCTTACATTTGGTGCATAGCCATTAAAATATACCTAACCCACATAGATAACACAAAGACACATAGAGTTAGTTCATGAATCATAATTGACAAAGCTTAACATCCCACAAGATCCCATGTGATATATTCTTTATGCTTCATGTGTTGGCCAACTTGTATCTAATCTTTGCTTCTACTTGGCCAACCATGTATCTCTTCATGTTCTATCATAATATCTTGATCATCCGTTGCATAACACATAAGCTAGATCATGGCTAAATTGAGTTCCACATATGGAATCCATCTTCATTCTTTTTCTTGATCATATCGTATTCTTCTCTTAAAATCGATGATCTTGATGCTAATACTCAAGGTATATCATTATCTTCATGTCATCCAAACTTGAATCCAACACATGGACTACAAGAATTACATATAGAATATTCCTTTATATAAACTAAATGAAAACATTAATCCATAAGGAATGTCATTAATTACCATAAAAACACGTGGGATCAATGTACCTTACAATTACATGTTGTAGTTAGGCAATCCATGAGAAATAATCCAAATCTAATGTTTCTGACATCTCTTGCAAATTATGGCCATTGTGTGTCAAAGGATGCCGAAGCCTCGCCATTTCATCAGCTTTATCGCCTATCGTAGGATTTCTGTTTAACTTGTGGCATGTGATGACAATAACCATGAAAAAATCAAATACACTATTCTAAAAGAAATATTTTGTTAAAAATAGTTTCATTGCGATAATTCAAAACGGAACCATAAATATCGAGCTCCCAACATGTACCCAAACATACTATTCGATAGTACTAGACAAAAGAGGCATGTTAAAGATGTTTTCTATGGGAGACGAGAATATGTGCGTACATTATCCTTATTATCCTTTGTACAAAATGAAGACATGTATCCCGATCCTCTGGAACCCACTTTCAACCCTTGCCATTTATGTTTTTGTTGATCTTTGTTTTTTTCATTCATGATACAACCTTGATGGTTTTATTTTGAAATTAAATCTAGTTTTTATTACATGAAGAGAAATTGAGATGCCATATAATAGGATACTAAGACACAAGTGTGGATTGGGCTTTTGAAGAAGAGATGGAAACTCGAAATATCCCTGGTCATGTAGTCCCGCCTTTTCTCTCGAAACCTCCCATACCTCGTCTTGAGAGTCGATCTTACTTTCCTAGATCCGGTCTCCGATGGGCAAAGGTGTCCGATCTTTTGATCAGATGAAGATAATTCAATTTGTTGGTGGAGTTCAGACTTGATGATCCGACTACACATGCAAAGTACGTGCTCTAGGCCATTTTCTAGGAGTTACTGGTCTTGCAGGTGCACGATCAACTTGACCAACGAAGAGTCTTAATTCCGTCCTGAATCGATAACAAGTAAGAACTAATATTGCAATCAAGATGCAGATGTATGATGAAAACTTTATTGAAAAGGTGGGATTCCAAATAGTTGGTCTTGTTCTGGGCGTTGGCCCCAAAAGAAATAGTACATGAGAGTTGCAACAATGGCTAACTTTTAGTCTAAACAAAATTCAAGTCTAAATGTGATGGCTATGAGGGTATTTAAGGAGGAAAAGGTTATGGTTTCGTCCAACCATAGGTATGGTGGTGAAACCAAATTCTAAAAGGCATTTTCTCCTCAAATACAAATTTTAAAAAGTGGCCGACTTAATTGCTGCGAAAGGGCTTGGCCCAAGAATAAAGATGATGCATATTAAACTTTGAACGAAATATGAAGTATAATCTTGAATATTTCATCCAAGTCCTTGATCTTCATTATGGTGGCTTCAAAGTTCTGAAATCTTCACGTGTAGTGTCATCTTCAATCCTCATAAGCTTGCTGCCATCTCCATGCACAATCATGCTCCAATGCTTGTTCCCTTCATCCATGATAGATCCATATCATTCCTAAGAGTAACAAATACATCTGATTAAGCATCATCATCTTCTCATTTATATGAGGAATAGTTCCAAGAAACGAAAGTATCTGATAGTTGAGTTGTTTGGCACGAGCTCGAGTGATAGGTCCTTGTATCTGTGTAGCTGTAGGTACATCGGATGTATCAATAGATGGGATGTCCACATTAGTCCCTCTTGCTGCCAGCTTCCGTGCTGTTTGGTTTAGAGATGGATCAAATGTCGTTTTGTAGTTTTAAAGTCTACTTTGCCTATATGGATGTAGTTGTAGGCTTGTACCATCTATGGTTGTAGTTTGGAGCTTGGCCATGGCGGATGTGACCGCCGCCTTGTGGCTGCTGGCTCTGCTCCTCGGAGGCTATCCATGGTGGCTGATGATGAAGGGACCGAGATCCTAGGAAGGTCTACATGAATAAGCTCACGGGATGCAGCAGAGCTTTTTTTGTGGACATCTCTGGAGGCATAGATCCTTTTTCTTGTCCGTCATGGTGATGGAAGAGAAGAGGGAAACATCTCGTTCAAGTACCTAAATTTGAGGCTATGCGGGAAGCTGGAGCAGTTGCTCTATCGTCTTCTCCGGAAGCTACGATCTGATGTGGTGTTCATCAAGAAGGCTTCTGTCGTTGCCTATTCGACGGTACCTCGGAGGAGGGATCCTCACGAGGAGGAAAAGAAGTAGGGGCCATCGAGCGGAGAGTCCTCGGGATGGTGCGATTTACCCAGCTTCGGAACACCTGCACGATGAAAGGGCCTACTGCTGCTTGTCTGGAATTATCTAGGTGCTTTCATGTTGTTACAATGAGTTGTGGTTGTGCCTCTAGGGCTCCCAGGATCCGGCTTATAAAGGCGCACGGATCTAGGGTTTACACGAAGAGTCCTAGCCGGAATACAAGTTGCCTAACTACAGAATATTACATTGCCATGCACATCAAGGATCCGCCATTCCTTATACGTCGTACTGGATCCGGCTACCCCTGATGGGCCAGGCCAGATCCGACTTCCAGGGACGGTTGGTGGATCCGGCTCCTTGTTCCTGGGCTGGACTTCATCCATCTTGATCTACAGCAACTGGACCGCCCGATGGGCCATATGCCACCATCACCGTCTATGGGCCACCCGGACTTGCCGGATCTAGGCACTGTTGATGATACACCCATGAATTATATCCACAATAGTAGCCCCCAGAGTACTTCGAGATTCACCTCTTTGTTTCTGTCTTACTCGAATCATCTTTGCTTCCGACAATCCTCTCGGTAACATGGGGAAAATTGAAGAACTCCAACTTCATGATTTTTTCTTTTTCTTTCCAGCTTGCATGCCAGAAAAATCCCGCGGGACTTCATCCATCGACCTCATCCTTACAACCAGTCTCCGGGTTACTCCCCTGCAGAGATAACGGATTGTTGTTTTTAAACTCTTACCCGGAACCTTGAGAAGTTCAAAGGGTTCTGCCAATTTTGGCGCCATTTTCGGGTAATTTGAGCGGTAGCTTATCCTTAGCCATTTTTACCGCTAGGGTTTTTGACACGTGCCCATCATCCAACGGCGCGACGCTTGTGTTCTGACCATAGGATGCGGAGAACGAATCTCATCCCGCGCCTATAAATATCCCACTGCACACTCCTAATCAGTTCATTCTCCCCCATTCCACCTCTCCGTCAAGCGCCGCCACCGAGCTCCAGTCTTCCGCCGTGCCGGAGTGCGCCGGAGCTAGCGCCTCCGCACCGTGTTCATCAAGTTCTTAACTTCGGCGAGCCACCGCAGCAAATTACTCACCGCTGGCATCTCCGACCACCACAGAAACAATTCCGATAAGCCCTCAACTCGAGCTTCTTCATCGGTGTTGGTAAAGATGACTTATTATGCATTAGTGGTTCCGACTAAGTTAATTGTTCCGCAACTTCGTAGATGTCTTCTTCTACTCCGCCTCCATCGCAGTCGGAGCCCATCGCGGCCACCCCCATCTCCTCCGCCCCTCCTCCATTCAGTCCCGTCCAGCTGGATCCTTCTAAGGGTTCCGACAAAGACATCGAGGGAACGTCTGCCAATCCGGAAGAACTTGCCGGATCAAAGCAGATGGAAAAGAAAGTGGAGGAGGTCGGGGCCAAAAAATCAAAGGCCTGATCTCGCGAAGGCAAAGTCAAGGGGCAGTGGTGACCCTACACCACCAAAGAGAACGAGCTCCGCAGCCTCGAGGCGGAGGGCTTCCTCCAACCCGGATCCTGGCGAACGGTTCCGGGTGCCATGATCCCGGCACCCGAAGCCGAAGAATGGGTGCTGACCAAGGCGCTGGTTGAGCGCGGGTTCTCGTTGCCGCCGAGCGACTTCTTCACGGAAATCCCCAAGGCATACAACCTGCAACCTCACAACATATCGCACAATACCATCCTTGCCATCACCAACCACGTCACCCTGTGCGAGGGTCATCTCCGGGTAACACCTGAGCTGCCCTTGTTTCAATATTATTTTGGCGTCAAAAAGGAATCCGCCCCGCAAACTTCTTCACTTGCAAACTGCGGGAGCGTCACCTTCAAGCTCCGCCCCAGGCACATCTACCCCCACACGGATCGCCATGAATCTGTTAGGTACTGGTCCAGAGGCTTTTTCTATGTGAAAGATGTCTCAGATCCGGCTAGCTCAAGGAAGCTGCCAGATTTCAAGGACAGGCCCGCCAGCGAGATCTCCGCCTGGGCGAACTGCCCTTACCTCTCCGAGTCACCTCAACTGACAAGGGCGGTGAGGCGGATCTGCAAGCTGGCGGAGGCGGGTTTGTCGGGGAAGGACCTGACGCTGTCATGGTTCACCAAGCGGATCCAGCCTCCTCAACATCGGGATCGCCTGATGTACGAATACAGCGGCTGCGAAGACACCATGCGCGTCTCCAAGGACAACCTCTCCTCCGACGCCCTGGACAAGCGGATCCGGGTAATGATCAAACTTCCCCGTGATGTTCGCACTCACGTGTGCAATCTTGATATTCACACGGGGGGTGCCGGCACCGCGGTAAGTCTTCCGACTAACCATTGATTCCCTTTTTGCTCCTGCGAATTTGTCTAAGGACTTTATCTTTGTATGCTTATCTTGAAGCCCTCGAGGAGAAAGATCTCGGAACCTTAACCCGATTTCCTCACTCTGGAAACACTGACCCGGAGGCCACATTGGACACGGAGGCCCCCGAAGCTCCTGCTCCCGCCAAGCGAAAGAGGGGCGCAACCTCCGGCCTAGCCCCGAAACGTGCGCGCTAGGCTCCAAGCGCCGCGGCCACCCGGAAAGCCGAGAAGGAGAAGCAGCGCCTCAAGCAGATTGACACCAGCAAGCATTCACAACCCAACATCGAGCAGTTTTTTCTTTCGTCTGTGTAAGTGCTTGACTTCCGACTTATCTTATCTTTGCAACTTAACTCAACACATGCTAAGTGTTATGCTCTTTCCTGTTGTGCAACAAAAGTTCCGGAAGCAAGCCCCCCAAGAACCCCAAGAAGAAAGCCAAGCCTTCACCTGCCTCAATGCCAATCACACCGGAAGTGGAGGTTCCGCCTAAAGCCACCTCCTCTGCAGCTCCGAACCCAAAAAATGTCATCAACATTGATGATATTCCAGAGGAACCAGTGGTAGAATCCGGCAAAGGCGTCTCCTCATTCCAGCCTCCGCCTGAAGAGCCCGACGTTACCTCGGCTGAAGCTACGGCTCATGATGCCGAAAAGAAATTATTGCTGAGCGGTGTGACCGGTACGCCCCAAACGCACCCGCATCTGTTTCTGGTTCTTCAAAATATTCCCCTGTCACAACGTCATACAGAGATGACAAATTTGATGAATGAAGTTTGGGGGAATCCGGAGACGGAGCAACAAGATCTGACGACGCTCGAGGACAATCTCCGAGTCTTCTTCGCCAAGCACAAGGCCGTGCGCCAGGTAATACCAGCCCCCAAGCATTGGTTTAGAATTTTCTGAGTAATATATGTGAACCGATGCTTTAACTGTATCAACTCAAATAGATCTTAGCGAAAACTAGAAATTTCCCAGCACAAGAATCTTTAACTTCGCGTCCAGCCCCCCAGATTTTAAATTTCCGGCTAACCTTTTCTATTTGCTTCACAGAACACCTGTAAGCTTCATGAAGATCTACGTATGCTGGTGCTAGAGCAGAAGGCGGAGATCAAGAGGCTATACAAAAGGGATGCGGAGAACCAGAAGGCGATTTCGATCCTTGAAACTCGTTTGAAAAACAACGAGGGTAAGGGTTCCGACTTTGCTTCAAGTTCCTCAACGCATTCTTTATGTGAACATGTCTTTGTTTATTTATTTTGATCTTGCTTTCCGCCTTACAGAACAACTTGTCAAGCGACCCTCCATCGACACCATCTCCGCTGAGCTCGAAGTACTAAGGACCGAGCATGCCTCCCTCAAGAATTTCCTCAAGGAGTCCTCTGAGAAAGAAACCAAACACAAGAGGGAACTCGAGGAGAAGCATGCTAAGGCTATGTCGGATCTGGCCGAAAAGCTGAAAACGAGCAACCAGAGAACCAAAACTCTCGTGTCTAAGGCGAAAGCTTACGAGGCGGAGGCGACCGATATTGACGAGCTGATCTTCCGTAAGGAATTCGCATTTCCGGCATCTCCTTTGCATGCTTTTCATCCTATCCCGGAAACTGATCATGCGTTTGTTTGTATGAATCAGCATGTCTCGGTTTTGAATGGACAAACAAGTCTGCCCTTTCCAGGACAGAAGCGTATGAAGATGCCTGAAACTCCATCGATGATCTCTTCCAAGCTTGCCGTGGCATCGCCAAAACGCTGTCCCTGAAGAGAGCCCGCACTTCACTCATCGACACAATGACGAAGATGATGAATATGGTGCCGGATCTGATCAGGGACTGGCAGGAGTCCTCAGCTCGCGGAGCTGCCTCGATTGCCTTGGCGATGTGCAAATCATATTTCCCCGCCATGAACTTCGCAACAGTTGCACGCGGAGTCCCCAAGGGCACCAACGTCAAGAAGGCTCTCGCGGAGACCGAAGGCTTCGACACGCTCTTTGCCCAACGAGTAAATCACTCCGCGTGGTATAAGAAGCATGCTCCTCCGCCTGGTTTCTCCGACGACGAGGATGACGAGGAAGGCTCTGGGTCCAGCACGCACCGCTAAGATGATGACTCCGGCGAAGGTTCTGGCAAGGACGACACGTATCCAGCCTCGGAGGATGATACAGAATCCTCTGAGTAAATCATAAAAAACAATGAGATGCATCATTTTGGCCCCTTTGTGGGTTTGTGATTTAACTTAAATATTTGAAGTAGCTAGGATGAAACATGTGCATGTGGGCAGAAAATACTTATCCTGCGATCCATTTTAATTTATGAATGCATGTTTCGTTCGTTTGGAAAGCAAGTGCTAGTTTCTAAGTTTTCCGGCTTGCTTATTTGACCTTCCACGAGCCAGAAGACCTTTAGCTAGAAAATGCTCGCCGACGGTGACGAAACCCAATGACAATCCGTAAATAACTGCGGAAACAAGCCCCCAGCCAAGGTGCCGGAAATCGCTACCAGGAATCCATAAACTCGAAACAGAGAACTTATCCACTAGAAAACTTAAGCTTACGTCCTAAAGAATGATTTTGAAAATCACAACTTTTATACACGCCTAGGCGGAAACATCCAGCTCTGCGATTTTAGTCGGAAAACATACACGATCTAGAAATGAACAAGTAAAGGAGGTAAAAGACTCAAGGAGTGAACCATATGCTTTATTTCATTGATCATGTATCAGAACTATTACAAAGTATGTAATGCAAAAATTTGCTAAGTGTGGAAAGGACGTAGCTGTGCTATATTCCAGGGACGGTCTGTTTTATCGTATATGTCATCCGGATCCTCCCTCTTGCGTTTCCGGTACCAATTATCAGGTCTATCCTTTAGCTCACGGAAATCAACAAGGTAGTAAGATCCGTTATGCAAAACTTTGCTGATGACAAAAGGTCCTTCCCAGGGAGATTGTAGCTTATGTTACTTCACCTGCCGAAGGCGGAGGACCAAGTCACCTTCCTTAAACGAGCGGTTCCGAACTCGACGGCTATGATATCGCCGGAGTTTCTGCTGGTAAATGGCGGAACGTTGGTCAGCTAGATTTCGAGCTTCTTCGATACGGTCCACACATAGCTGTCGAGCCTCGTCAGCAGTTTCTTCATTGTAGGCGGAAACTCGCGGGGAATCATGGATGATGTCGGAGGGGAGCACAGCTTCGGATCCGTATACTAGGAAGAAAGGCATAAATCCAGTTGACCTGTTAGGGGTTGTTCGTAAACTCCACAAAACATAATCTAACTCCTCAGCCCAAGCTTCGGCTGCACGGCGCAACGGTTCTTCAAGGCGAGGTTTAACTTCGGCTAGTATGAGGGCATTAGCTCGCTCGACCTATCCATTGGATTGTGGATGAGCCACAGATGCAAGGTCAAGTCGGATCCCTACGTCATTGCAATAATCCTTTAGTTCTCCCTGTGCGAAGTTCGTGCCATTATCTGTGATTATGCTATGTGGGATGCCGAATCTCGTTACGAGGCTGCAAACAAATTTTAGTGCCATAGAACCATCGGGTTTTCTCACTGGCTTTGCCTCGATCCACTTACTGAACTTGTCAATAGCGACCAGGAGGTACTCAAAACCGCCAGAAGATGATTTCTTTAATTTTCTGACCATGTCGAGCCCCCAGACCGCAAACGGCCAAGTTATAGGGATGGTCTTCAGCTCCTGAGCCGGAGCGTTTGGTTGAGTAGCATAGTACTGGCAACCTCGGCAGGTTGTCACTATTTTCTCAGCATCTTCTTTAGCTGTCAACCAGTAAAAACCTTTCCGGAAAGCTTTTGCAACGAGGGATCTGGGAGCGGCGTGATGCCCGCAATCCCCTGCATGGATCTCTCTGAGGATTTCGATGCCGTCTTGATTTGAGACGCATTTCAAAAATACTCTGTTTGCACTTCGTTTATAGAGCTGTCCATCAACTATTGTGTAGGATCTTGCTCGTCTGATGAACTTTCGTGCGAGGACTTCATCCTCCAACAACTTTTGGTCGATGAGGTAATCTAGGAACGGTCGGGTCCAAGACGGAGTGATAACCATCACCTCCTTAGCCGAAGACACCGCTACATCTGGGGTTTCCAGGTTAGCGCCCTTCACAGAGGGTGTCCGTAGGTGCTCAAGGAAAATTCCAGGCGGAATGGGTTTCCGACCAAATCCGAGCTTGGACAGCATATCTACCGCTGTGTTATCATCTCTCCTCACGTACTTGACTTCGTATCCGAGGAAGCACTTGGCGATCTCGTCAACTTCGTCTCTGTAGGCCGCCATAACGGAGTTTCTGGCGTTCCATGTTCCGGCTACTTGTTGTGCCACCAGGTCGGAATCTCCGCAATATATGATGTGCTTGATCCTGATTTCCTTAGCGATGTGCATTCCGTGTAGTAGAGCCTCATATTCCGCCATGTTGTTTGTAGCTTCGAAGTGAATCTGCAGAACGTACTGCAGTTCTTCTCTGGTTGGTGACTTCAGGGTAACTCCAGCCCCGAGCCTTGATACTGCTTGGATCCGTCAAAGTGCATGATCCAAGGTTCAGGTTCCGGCACAGGTGTGCCCTCCGGTGCTTCAGTCAAATCAACGAAGAAATCCGCTAATATTTGGGATTTGATCGAGGTTCTAGCTTTGTAGTTGATGTCGAAGGCAGAAAGTTATGTGCCCCACTTTTCTATGTGTCATGTTGCGTCGGAGTTGTTGATGATGGTTGAAAATGGAGCTTTGCTCACAACTATCATAGGATGCTCCTGGAAGTAGTGTCTCAGCTTTCGGCTGCCTAGGAATACTCCGTAGAGTAACTTCTGAAAGTGAGGGTATCTTTGCTTGGATTCCGTCAGGACCTCACTTATGTAGTAAACCGGTCTTTCGACTCCGTATTCATAACATTCTTCCTTTCGCTCCACCACGATAACGAGACTGATGACCTTGTTGGAGGCTGCCAGGTAGAGGAGCATATGCTCTGACTCAGCCGGAGCTGGCAAGAGTGGCGGGGAAGAGAGTATGTCCTTCAACCCCTGAAGTGCTGCATCTGCTGCATCGTCCCAGACGAATTTGTCTGCTTTCTTCGGTAGCTTGTATAGAGGTAATGCCTTCTCACGAAGACGGCTAACAAATCTACTGATTGCAGCAACGCAACCAGTTAATCGTTGCACATCTTTGAGACAAGTTGGCCTTTTGATGTTCAGGATAGCCTTGATTTTTTTCGGGTTTACTTCGATGCCTCTGTGAGACACAATGAAGCCAAGGAGTTTTCCGGCTGGTACGTCAAAGACGCACTTCAGCGGATTCAACATCATCTTCTACCATCGGAGATTCTCGAAGGTTTCCTGTAGGTCACTGATCAAGTCGGGTCCTTTCCGGGTCATGACCGCGATGTCATCGACATAAGCGTGCACATTCCTGCCAATTTGGTCCTTCATGCACCGCTGCATCGTACGTTGGTAAGTGGCACCTGCATTTTTCAAACCAAAAGGCATGATGACATAGCAGTAAGTGCCAAAAGGTTTGATGAACGAGGTCGCCTTTCGGTCGGACTTCTTCATCCGGATCTGGTGATACCCGAAATATGCGTCAAGAAAACACAGAAGTTTCGCCCCTACTGTCGAGTCAATGACTTGGTCAATGCGCGGGAGGGGAAACGGATCCTTCGGATAATGCTTATTCAAGCCGGAGTAATCGATGCACATTCTTAGTATTTCAGAATTCTTTTTGGGTACAAGGACGGGGTTGGCGACCCACTCAGTATGGATAACTTCTACTACAAAACCTGCCTCTAGTAACTTTGCTAATTCCATCCCTATGGCGCGGTGCTTCTTGTCTCCAAAGCGTCGCATAGCTTGCTTCACCGGTTTTGCACCCGGATTTATGTTGAGATAGTGCTCGGCGAGTTCCCTTGGTACTCCGGACATGTCAGAAGGTTTTCATGCGAAGATATCCATGTTAGTTCGGAGGAACTCGACGAGCGCATCTTCCAATTTGGGGTCCAGGCCAGCTCCGACAGACACTTGCTTGGAACTATCGCCTACTATGAGGTCGACCTTTTTTGTGTCTATCGCGGCCTTTAACGAGTTTTTCTGTTCGGAGATCTGCTTCTTGGTGGTTTGCATTTCACTCGGATCCACCGCGGCCCTGTAGCCTTGCAGCTCCTCTCCAGATATCACAGATTCTGCAAAGGCGGCTTCGCCCTCCTCGCAGTCTCTAGCTTTCTTTTAATCTCCGGATATGGTGATCAAACCGTTAATTAGGACCAGTAATCTTGAGTTTATTGTAGATGTAGCATGCCCTTGCGTGGAACTTGTGGTAGGTGGGCCTGCCGAAGATGACGTGGTAGGAGCTCTTGAAGGGCACAACTTCGAACGTGATCATCTCTTCACGGAAATTGTTGACATCGCCGAAGGCCACGGGAAGTTTGATCCTGTCCAGGGAGTTTGCCTTTTTACCCGGAACAACACCATGAAACTCAGTAGTGATGTGTTTAAGCTGTTCCTGGGTAAGGTTCATCCTCTCCAGAGTCTCCAGGTACATGATGTTCAGGCTAGCTCCGCCGTCCATAAGGCACTTGGAGAAGTCATACCCGTCGATGCGGGGACTTACAACCAGGGCGTAGCACTCTTTTGGGATGATGGTCGGGTGATCCGCCCTGTCGAAGGTGCAGGGTTTTTTCGACCACTTGACGTACTACGGCACAGCCGGAACTGTGGTGTTCAGGATCCGGAGGGCCGATTTCTCGGCCCGGACCGTTGGTGTTCCAAGGAAGGTGTGGTATGCACCAACACTCTTTTTGACAAAGGGGTTAGATTTGTTGGCTGCGGAAGCCTCTTTGGGATCCGGTGACGCGTCATCCTCATCCATCGCCTCGGTACTATCCTCGTCCTTTTCCTTGTTCTTGCCCTTGCCTCCTTTTCCGCGAGGGCGGTGCTTCCGGGTGCGCTTGTATCCTGCTTCCAGGTTAGTTTTGAGATCATTGACCCACTTGCAGCTGCGATTGGTGTGCGAGGACTTGCCAGTAGCCGGATCTATATAGGCTAAGCAGGGCCTGTCCCTGTACTCTTCGTAGGTTTGGGGAGCGCGGGTTCCGGCAACGATGACCTCGTCAGCGCGCTGCTGGCCCCTGCCGGCTCGGCCACCATGGCCGCGGCCTCGTCCGCCTCCTTGACTCCGCGTTGAAACGTCATGGCAACCATGTCGGATCCGCCGCTCTTCTGGTCGTCGGAGGGGTTCTTCCACTTGTTGTTGTTGCTGCAGCCGCCGTTATCACGGTTTTTCTTTTGCTGGTTCAGGGGTATGGCTGTGGCAGTGAGTTCTCCACCTGCGTCGTCATCAGCGGCGGTGTGAGTACTTGCAATGCCGATCATGTCATCCAAGGTTAGATTGTTCTCGTTGATCAGGCAAGTAAGCTTGTGCCGGAGCAGTCCTCCCCTCTGCAAACCTCCTATGAAGGCGTGCATAGCTATGCGGTTATCCACGTTCTCGCACTCGTTTCTGGTTGCTAACCATCGAGTGAGAAAATTCCGTGAAGTTTTGCCCTTTTTCTGGATACATGCCTGCAGGTCGCTTGTTGTGGTAGGTCTCTAGTAGGTGCCCGTGAAATGTTTCTCGGAGGCGATTTTCAGGTCGAACCAGCAAAAGATGGAGTTTTCCGGGAGGTCAATGAGCCAAGTATGGGCTAGACCAATAAGGTACAACTGAAGCATGCGGCATGCTATTTTCTGGTTCCCTCCGGCGAAGCTGACTGCATTGAAGATGGCCTTTCGCTGCCATCGTAGTGCTAAAGATTTCCGGGTAGCTTAAGGTTCAAGCCTTTTGGCGCTGGCTCCTCTCGGATCATCCTACCAAAGCATTTTGGGCCAATGTATTCAGATCTGTATTCGTTGAGACGTTCCCTTGCGTCGCCCGGGCCGTTGCGGGGGTATTTTGAGCGGGAGCGAGATCTCCGGCCTCCGCCTCCACCTCCTCCACTAGGTGGTGGGGAGGGAGATCTGCGAGGGGGCCGATGGGACCTTTTGCTTCCGCCTTCAGATTCTCCGCGCCTTTCTTGTTGCTGACTCCAGCTTTGGTGGCTAGCTTCTCCATGATGGCGGTTGCCTCCTTCGTTCCGGATTCTGCGGGGCTCAGGCTCGCGTTCTTCGTTCCGGCTCCGACGTGGGTCCGGCGTGCGCTCCGTGTTCCTATTCCTCTCAGGTACCACATTGTCGCGGATGTTAATTCCACCAGGCCCGTGGGGTCTGGTGTTTCCGGCTGGACTACGGCGGCGAGGTGGCGGAGGACGCGAGTTCCTCGGCGGAGGTGATGGATTTCAGTACTTGTCCCTACCAGTATACATCGGACCCTTTCCCTTGTTTGGGTCCGTCGGAGGTGTTTTCGAGGGCATGGGGATTGGGTTTGGATCTTCTCTGGTTCTCCTCCTGTGCTTCGTGGATCCGGTGCGCGATTCGTCATCACGATGTTCCCTTCCTAAGGTGTCCTTCTGCCCGGTGGATACACATAGTTCCGGGTTGGACTCCAACCTGCGCGAAGTGTCTGCCTTACTCTGTTGCTTCATTGCTGAAGCCACGAGTGTGCGCAGGTGGGCGATGTCGATTTCCTCATCTTTTTTGGCCAGGATCTCCGCAGCATTCTTCATATTATCCTTTGGAGTTGCGAGCGGCTGTTGGTTGGAGGGGTCACAAATTTGATCTTGCGGGGGCCTATGGCTTCCGGCGGATCCTATCTGCTTCCTTGCCAGCATCCTCTATGATGGTTTCCCATCGTGCTCAGAGTTTTTTGGCCTCCTCCAAGTATTCCACAGCTTCACGCTCTCTTTTGAGGAAACTCTCCATCACCTCCTCTGCCTCTTGCCTTTCCTCCAGCATTTCTACTGCAGTGTTGGCAATTTTTTTGGTGGCTGCCAACATTTCCTTCCTTTTTTCTTATAGAGCTTCTGGGTCTGCAGCATCATCCAGAGTTATTAGTTTGTTAAGGATTTCCAAGTGTGCTATAGCACCCCGGCCTGCTTTTTCGACGAGATCGTCTATGGATAGATCTTCTGCATGTTGGAGGACACGTCCTTCTCTAGGATCCGGCACGATGCGATAACGCACCCGTTGCAGAGTCTCCGAGTTGGACGGACCCGCTTCTCCGGGGTAGGAGGGAGTTGTTTCTTCATCAGTTCCTTGCTCCAGCCCAGGTATGGTCGCAAAGACCTCCTTAGGCGGGGCCGATTCTGCCTCAGCTTTCTCCTCATCCTCCAACTCCTTCATGGCACGGTTGTACTCTTTTGTGTCCATAGTGGAAGCATCGTCAGAAATTGGGCTTAAGTTGCCAAAGATTAATTCTTCTTTATCTCCGGCTTCTTCTTGCTGATACGGAGTGTTGTTGTCTCCGGCAGCTTCTTGCTGATCCGGAGTATCGCTGTCTCCGGTAGCCTCAACCTGCATGGGTCCGGCTCCATCCTGAGGAGGAGCGGTTCCTACGGTATGTGCGAGGAAGTGCACGAAGTGGCACCTTTGCTTTTCTAACACCTAGGAGACCCAGGCGGATCTGCATTGGTCTTCCACCGTAATTTCCTGCTCAGGGGCGGGTGATACGTCTCCAATGTATCTATAATTTCTGATGTTCCATGCTAGTTTAATGACAATACCTACATGTTTTGCTCACACTTTATAATGTTTTTATGCATTTTCTGGGACTAACCTATTAACAAGATGCCGAGGTGCCAGTTCCTGTTTTCTGCTGTTTTTGGTTGCAGAAAAGCTGTTCGGGCAATATTCTCGGAATTCGACGTAACAAAAGCCAAACCTCCTATTTCTCCGAGGGACACACGGAGCCAGAAGGGCAAGCCAGGGGGAGGCCCACAGCCTCCAGACCATATGGGGCGCGGCCAAGGAGGGGGGCGCGCCGCCCTATGGGGTGGGCCCCCCGGGCACCCCCTCGCGCCGCCCTTTCGCCTATATATTCCCTCGCGACGCGAAAACCCTACATCAACAGATCATATTCCAGAAAGACTCCCGGAGCGCCGCCGCCATCGCGAAACCTGGTTTCGGGGGTCAGAAGTTCATGTTTCGGCACCCTGCTGGGACGGGGATTGACCCCCGGAAGCCTTCTCCATCGATGCCACCGCCTCCATCATGCTCCGTGAGTAGTTCCCCCATGGACTACGGGTTCTAGCAGTAGCTAGTTGGTACTCTCTCTCTCTCCCATGTACTTCAATACAATGATCTCATGAGCTGCCTTACATGATTGAGATCCATCTGATGTAATCGGTGTTGTGTTTGTTGGGATCCGATGAATTGTTACATTATGATCAGTCTATCTATAAAATTTGTGAAGTTATTGTTGCTGCAATCTTGTTGTGTTTAATGCTTGTCACTAGTGCACGAGTGGCATGATCTTAGATTTAATCTCTATAATTATTGCTTAGATTGTATCTACAAGTTGTTTGCACATGTCTATGTCCGGAACCCGAGGCCCCGTAGTGACAAAGAATCGGGATAAGCTGGAGGGCAAGGCCTAGATATGAGGATCACATGTTTTCACCAAGTGTTAATGCTTTGCTCCGGTGCTCTATTAAAAGAAGTACCTTAATTACCAGTAGATTCCCTTGAGGCTCGGCTGCCACCGGCTGGTAGGACAAAAGATGTTATGCAAGTTTCTCATTGCGAGCATGTATGACTATATATGGAAAACATGCCTACATGATTAATAGACTTGATGTTCTGTCTTAATGCTATTTCAATCCTATCAATTGCCCAACTGTAATTTGTTCACCCAACACTTGTTATTGGAGAGTTACCACTAGTGTAGATAGCTGGGAACCCCGGTCCATCTTTCATCATCAAATACTCACTCGGTCCTATATGTCATTAGAAGTAGTATCAACTATTTTCTGCTGCCATTGCCTCTGTGTTACTGTTACTGCTGTTGTGTTACTATTACTATTGCTCTCATATTACTGCTGCTTTCACATCACCCCTGTTACTAGTGCTTTTCCAGGTGCAGCTGAATTGACAACTCAGTTGTTAAGGCCTATAAGTATTCTTTGTCTCCCCTTGTGTCGAATCAATAAATTTGGGTTTTACTTCCCTCGAAGACTGTTGCGATCCCCTATACTTGTGGGTTATCAAGACTATTTTCTGGCGCCGTTGCCGGGGAGCATAGCTCTACTCATAAGTTCACCTGGGGAGTACACTCTACCTCTCTCTCTGTTTTTATTTTATTTTGTTTTGCTTAGTTTACTTTTGTCTAGTTTATTTGTGCTTAGTTTATTTCTGTCTAGTATTATTTTGCTTTGTTTACTTTTATCTAGTTTGTTTTTGTCTTGTTTTATTTTTCTTATATACCCGAAATCCATAAAAATTTGAAAAAACAAAAAATTAAAAACTATTGTTATGGAAGAACCCACAACCTGTATGGAGGTTATAGAATTATATATGAATTATAGAGAATCAAGAAAGGGTAAAGTCATGAGTGTCGTGTTAGAAAAATTGAATACAATTGCTAAAATCTTGCTTAAACGCCATGATATAAATTGTTGCTCTGAACAGGATACTAAACATCTTAAATTCCAATGTGGCTTTAGTGAAGAAGTTTTAATTGTGAACTATCATTGGAATAACTATATTCATCTTGGGTTCGAAGAAGTAGAACAATTTGTTTTATTTATGGGAGCCTCTGAAATAGAATCCTTCATGTCTAAAAATTATGAAACTTGTGTTGCTTGTAATGATCTTAAAGATTATGTCTCTTCTATCTTTGATTATTGCATAGAACATTACAGCAATAATCCTTATATCATTGATTATAAAGAGAGACTTATTCATGCACAAGAATGCACTCACAATTTGCAGGAACCTGTGGAAGAAGAAATTGCTGAACCTGAAAGCTCATTGGATGAAAAAGAGGAGGAGAGTGATGAACAAAAGTAGGAAGAATGGATTAGCTACCCATGCCAACCTTCTAATGAGAGTAACTCTTTATCTCTTACACTATTTGATTGTCCTCCATGCTTACCAAAGGAGGATGAATGTCATGTTCCTGTGGATTCTCTTGAAATATTCCCTATGAGTAAAACTTCTGAGAATAATTATGCTACTGTTATCTATGATAATCCATGCTATTTCGAAATATGTTATGATAATGCTTTGTTTGTGCCTGATATCGAAATGCATGGTACTAAAGAATTTTGCTTAGCAAATGTTTATGATAAAGCTCTAGATGATGGTCCCATGTTACTTGATAATATTAATTGTACTACTAATGAAAATGGGATTGGAGAGGTCTTGACTTTATCTAGGAGTCCCATATCTTTTGAGATTGATCAATCATCTTGTTATATTATTGATAAAAGTGGGTTTGAATGTTTTAATCCCATTATTTTTGAGCTTGATATTATGTGTTTGTAGATCATGAAAAGCATGCTGTATGTGATAGTTATATTGTTGAGTTTGTTCATGATGCTACTGGAAATTATTATGAGAGAGGAAAATATGGTTGTATAAATTTTCATGGTACTAAAACACCTCTCTACATGCTGAAAATTTTGAAGTTACTCGTGTTTTATCTTCCTATGCTTGTCAATTTGTTCTTCATGAATTTATTTGTGTACAAGATTCCTATGCATAGGAAGTGGGTTAGGCTTAAATGTGTTTTGAATTTTCTTCGTGATGCTCCTTTTGCTTCATTTTCTATTTTCATGTGAGCATCATTAAAATCTTCTGCGCCTAGCTGAAAGGCGTTAAAGAAAAGCGCTTATGGGAGACAAGCCATTATTTTATTTCTGCAATTTTTCTTTTATTTTTGAGTCAAGGTGTTGTTTACTTCTGTAGCAATGCCTTTGTATATTTATTTTATTGCATTGTTGTGCCAAGTAAAGTCTCTAATAGAAAGTTGATGCTAGATTTGGATTTCTGCGCAGAAACAGATTTTTAGCTGTCACGAATTTGAGTTGATCTCTCTGTAGGAAACTCGTAAAATTCTGAAAAAATGCATGCGTGATCCTCAGATATGTACGCAACTTTCATTAGTTTTGAGTTTTCTGATTTGAGCAACGGAAGTACCTCGAAAGAGTTCATGTTTACTGGCTGTTCTGTTTTGACAGATTCTGTCTCTGTTTTTTGCATTGTCTCTTGTGGACTTTAAGTAAGGATTTCTAGACGTGGAGAGTTGTAGCTAATGTTTTATTGAGTTCTTGCAATATGTCACTACAGAACTAAAGTGGATTAAAGTTTTTGAGTACTAACCCCTCTAATGAAGTTTATGAGAAGTTTGGTGTGGCAGAAGTTTCAAGGGTCAAGAGAGAAGGGTGATATAATGTGATCAAGAAGAGTGAAGAGCCTAAGCTTGGGGATGCCCCCGTGGTTCATCCCTGCATATTTCAAGAAGACTCAAGCGTCTAAGCTTGGGGATGCCCAAGGCATCCCCTTCTTCATCAACTTATCAGGTCATCTCTAGTGAAACTATATTTTTATTCTTCCACATCATATGTGCTTTACTTGGAGCGTCTGTGTGCTTTTATTTTTGTTTGTGTTTGAATAAATTCGGATCCTAGCAATCCTTGTGTGGGAGAGAGACACGCTCCGCTTTTTCATATGAACACTTGTGTTCTTCGTTTTATTTTTCATGTTCATGGCGGAAGCTGAAAGCCGCAGCACTTATTGTTATTTGGTTGGAAACAGAAAATGCTTCATATTGTCTTGAATAATTTGATACTTGGCAATTGTTTTGAGCTCTCAAGTAGATCATGTTTAAGCTCTTGCATCATGTAGTTTAAACCTATTAGTGGAGAACTACCGTAGAGCTTGTTGAAATTTGGTTTGCGTGATTGGTCTCTCTAAGGTCTAGATATTTTCTGGTAAAAGTGTTTGAGCAACAAGGAAGACAGTATAGAGTCTTATAATACTTGCAATATGTTCTTACGTAAGTTTTGCTGTACCGGTTCATACTTGTGTTTGCTTCAAACAACCTTGGTAGCCAAAGCCTTGTACTGAGAGGGAATGCTTCTCGTGCATCCAAAACCTTGAGCCAAAACCTATGCCATTTGTGTCCACCATATCTACCAACTATGTTGTATTTCCTGCCATTCCAAGTAAATACTTCATGTGCTACCTTTAAACAATTCAAAAGCTATTATCTCTTATTTGTGTCAATGTTTTATAGCTCATGAGGAAGTATGTGGTGTTTATCTTTCAACCTTGTCATTTACTTCTGACACACTTTCACCAATGGACTAGTGGCATATACATCCGCTTATCCAATAATTTTGCAAAAAGAGCTGGCAACGGGGTGCCCAGCCCCAATTAATTAACTTGCATTAATAATTCTCTTCACATGTTTTGCCCTGATCTATCAGTAAGCAACTTAATTTTGCAAATAGACACTCCTCCATGGTATGTGAATGTTGGAAGGCACCCGAGGATTCGGTTAGCCATGGCTTGTGTAAGCAAAAGGTTGGGAGGAGTGTCATCAATAATGAAACTAAAATACATGTGTAAACAAAAGAGAAGAGGGGTGATCTACCTTGCTGGTAGAGATAACGTCCTTCATGGGAGCCGCTCTTGAAAGTCTGGTTGATAAGGTAGTTAGAGTACCCACTACCATTCGTTGACAACAACAAACACCTCTCAAAACTTTACTTTTATGCTCTCTATATGATTTCAAAACTTGAAAAGCTCTAGCACATGATTTAATCCCTGCTTCCCTCTGCGAAGGGCCTTTATTTTACTTTATGTTGAGTCAGTTTACCTACTCCTTTCTATCTTAGAAGCAAACACTTGTGTCAACTGTGTGCATTGATTCTTACATGTTTACTTATTGCACCTATTATATTACTTTGTGTTGACAATTATCCATGAGATATGCATGTTCAAGTTGAAAGCAATTGCTGAAGCTTAAATCTTCCTTTGTGTTGCTTCAAACCTCTTATTAAGAATCTATTGCTTTATGAGTTAACTCTTATGCAAGACTTTTTGATGCTTGTCTTGAAAGTACTATTCATGAAAAGTTTTTGCTATATGTTTAGTCATTATCTATTCGTTAGCAAACTATAGATCATTGCCTTGAGTCACTTCATTCATCTCATATGCTTTACAATAGTATGATTAAGATTATGTTGGTAGCATGTCACTTCAGAAATTATTCTTTTTATCGTTTACCTACTCGAGGGCGAGTAGGAACTAAGCTTGGGGATGCTTGATACGTGATAACCCACAAGTATAGGGGATCGCAGCAGTCTTCGCGGGTAGTAAAACCCAATTTATTGATTCGACACAAGGGGAGACAAAGAATACTTGAAAGCCTTAACAACGGAGTTGTCAATTCAGTTGCACCTGGAAACAGACTTGCTCGCAAGAGTTTATCAGTAGTAACAGTTTTATAGCGATGGCGATAGTGAAATAACAGCAGCAGAGTAACAGAGACAGCAGTAGTGATTATAGTAAACAGCAGGGTTAAAATACTGTAGGCACGGGGACGGATAACGGGCGTTGCATGGATGAGAGAAACTCATGTAACAATCAAAGCAGGGGCATTTGCAGATAATAATAAAACGGTATCCAAGTACTAATCAATCAATAGGCATGTGTTCCATATATAGTCGTACGTGCTCGCAATGAGAAACTTGCACAACATCTTTTGTCCTACCAGCCGGTGGCAGCCGGGCCTCTAGGGAATCTACTGGATATTAAGGTACTCCTTTTAATAGAGTACCGGAGCAAAGCATTAACACTCCGTGAACACATGTGATCCTCACATCACTACCATCCCCTCCGGTTGTCCCGATTTCTGTCACTTCGGGGCCATTGGTTCCGGACAGCGACATGTGTATACAACTTGCAGGTAAGACCATAAACAATGAATATCATGATGAAGTAATAACATGTTCAGATCTGAGATCATGGCACTCGGGCCCTAGTGACAAGCATTAAGCATAACAAGTTGCAACAATATCATCAAAGTACCAATTACAGACACTAGGCACTATGCCCTAACAATCTTATACTATTACATGACCAATCTCATCCAATCCCTACCATCCCCTTCAGCCTACAGCGGGGGAATTACTCACACATGGATGGGGGAAACATGGCTGGTTGATGGAGAGGCATCGGTGGTGATGATGGCAATGATCTCCTCCAATTCCCCGTCCCGGCGAGGTGCCAGAACGGAGACTTCTGGTCCCCGAGACGGAGTTTCTCGATGTGGCGGCGTTCTGGAGGGTTTCTGGCGACTTCGACTTCTTTTCGTGCATTTTTAGGTCGAAGGCAATAAGTAGTCCGAAAGAGGGCGTCGGGGGCCAGCCGAGGCCACCACACACTAGGGCCGCGTGGGCCCCTCCTGGGCCGCGCCGGCCTAGTGTGTGGGGCCCTCGTGCCCCCACCTGGCTTGCCCTTCTGGCTCCGCCAATATTCTGGGAAAATAGGACCTTCTGCATAAATTCCGAGGATTTTCCTGAAAGTTGGATTTCTACACAAAAACGAGACACCAGAACAGTTCTGCTGAAAACAGCGTTAGTCCGTGTTAGTAGCATCCAAAATACACAAATTAGAGGCAAAACAATAGCAAAAGTGTTCGGGAAAGTAGATACGTTTTGGACGTATCAACTCCCCCAAGCTTAGCTTATTGCTTGTCCTCAAGCAATTCAGTTAACAACTGAGCGATAAAAGAACTTTCACGAACACATTTGTTCATATGATGTAAATATTCTCATGCTATGGCTAACACTTAGGCAGTTCATAATAAGATACATGCAAATAAGATCGTCCAATAGCTATGTCAATCATGGAAAAGTACCAACAATTAATAATAAGCATCATGAATTATGTATATAAGCAGGATTGCAATGTTCATAAAAGAGTATGATAGAGTGGTATCTCGCTTGCCCATATTTGATCAGCAAAACATAAATGCTCAGGCACCTCTGAAGTTCATAGAAAGACTAGAAATAGTGATTGTCAAAGATAAAAGCATCAAAGTTATACCACAATCAATCATATTTTGAGACAAGCATATTATACTAAGAATGACAGTTGTGCTCTCAAGAAAGTGCTCAAAGAAAGGATGGAGACACAACATAAAAGTAAAAGATTGACCCTTCGCAGAGGGAAGCAGGGATTAACATGCGCTAGAGCTTTTCATTTTTAAAACAGGAGTAAAATTGCTTTGAGAGGTGTTTGTTGTTGTCAACGAATGGTAATGGGTACACCAACTACCTCGCCAACCGGACTTCCAAGGGCGGCTCCCATGAAGGACGTTATCTCTACCAGCAAGGTAGATCATCCCTCTTCTCTTTTGGTTACACACGTATTTTAGTTTTATTATGAGTGACACTCCCCCCAACCTTTGCTTACACAAGCCATGGCTAACCGAATCCTCGGGTGCCTTCCATCAATCACATACCATGGAGGAGTGTCTATTTGCAAAATTAAGTTGCTTACTGATGGACCAGAGCAAAACATGTGAAGAGAATTATTAATGAAGTTTGATTAATCGGGGCTGGGAACCCCATTGCCAGCTCTTTTTGCATAATTATTGGATAAGCGGATGTGCCACTAGTCCATAATGAAAGTCCGTCAAGAATAAATAAAAAGGTTGAAGGTTAAACACCACATACTTCCTCATGAGCTATGAAACATTAACACAAATTGAGAAACATTTTGAAGGTTTTAAAGGTAGCGCATGAGAATTTACTTGGAATGGTTTGAAATGCCATGCATAGGTATTTATGGTGGACACTTTGGAACAACTTGGTTTTCAGGGGTTTGGAAGCACGAGCAGTGTTCCCGCTCAGTACAAGTGAAGGCTAGCAAAAGACTAGGGAGCGACAAATCAAGAGAGCAGTAACTGTCATAATCATGCTTGCGGCAAAATAAATTAACTGAGGCATAAAAGTGATACAAGAACTCTGAATGTAAATCATCGAGGCTTAATTGACTTTTGTTCAGTCATATGCATGCGTGAGCATGTGCCAAGTTAATTCAAACGAATTATTCAGAGGAGGATACCGCAATATCATACCTATTTATGAATAAAACAATGCAAGCAAACATCCATGACATGCTACTCATATTAATAAATTGGAGCTAAACATGAGAGATCATGAACTACTAGACTTTCCTAAATGACATATACCTCACATGAACCAACCAAGCATGCTCACATGGATGAGTATATGTACAAAAATGAAAACAAATAGAGTTCATACCAGCCTCTCACCACAATCAGATTGTCGTAGATCGTCATTATTGCCTTTTCACTTGTGTAGCTTGAATAATATGGAATGAAAACCACGCTCCAGCCACCGAAGACCATTGAACTCATAAAGAACTTTACAAAACCAAAGAAGAACAACAAATATTTTTGGTGTTTTCGAATTTGAAACAAGAACAAAAGGAAACAAGCAAACAAAGCAAAATCTTTTTGGATTTTCTTATAGCAAACCAACGATAGAAAATAAAGCAAAATGAAAGCAAGAAACTAAAGTAACAAATGGTAAAGAGAAACAACAGAAATATTTTTGGTCTTTTTGTGTTTTAGGAAAGAAACAAAACAAAAACAAGAGAATGAAGACTAGAAGAAACACATAAAAGCAGGATGACAGAAATCTGCCAAAACCTGACAGCAGTACAGAAATCGATTTTTACAAAAATCTTCCGTTGCTCAGATCGAAAAGTGTTCAACTAATGAAAGTTAGATAACAACCTGGGGAACATGCACAAAAATTGTCAGCTCAAAATAACGTTCTGGCTGTGCGCACGAATTTTTTTAGTAACAGTCCAGAATCTGTTTTCAGGCAGCACCTCCCCAAATATCATCTCCCTCTCATTAGAAAACCACTCAAAGAAACTAAACAAGTATATAAAAGTATCCAGCAACCATAATATGCAAAGAATGAGTGATGCCGGTATACCTCCCCCCAAGCTTAGGCTTTTTGCCTAAGTGGAGATCAACCCCAGCGAGGGTCAGGGTTCCACGCCGGCGAATCGTACATGGCGTGATCATAATAAGGTCCCTGTGCAGAAGAATAGCGTGGAGGCTCCGCATGACCATAATGTTGATGCGAGGAGCTTGCTGCATCGGATGACGAGTCGAGGTGTTCCTCGACCTCCTCCGTGCCGCCTCTTGCATGACGGCCTCCTCCCTCTATGTATGCATTCAGTGCACCTTCCGTGACTGACCAATCCTCCCTGGAATCAAGGTTAAATAGAACAGGTGCAGGCAATCCTACTAGTTTTTCAGTTTTCTTAGTTGTTCTCCAAGTTTTCTTGTAAAATGTTATTCTGTAAGACAGGTTACTCAAATTGGATGAGTCAGAAACAAATTCATGCTTAATCATTGAGACTATGTCAAGTTTCTCTATGGGAAGTTGAATATCGAGATGGTGAGGTTCTACACCATGCATAGCTAATAAACGGGAGGCGATGAGACCTCCACAAATTCCGCCCTTCTCACGGTTAGTGGCAAGTCTAGAAGCTATCAAAGCACCCAAATTATAGGTCTTATTACCTTGCAATGCAGCAGCTAGAAAAGCTAAATCCTGGATAGATAATTTACTTCCATTCTTTCTAGCTAGAACGCACTTGGTGATGAAATAAGCAAAGTAGCGAATAGCTGGGAGTTGAATGCTACTGATTTTACCACCATCCTCTGAGAAGCTTCTTCCATGACAAATCATCTTGAAGAGGTCCAAGAACTCTTGCGGCGATCCCCTTATCTTCTAGCATGATCCCCATTGTGGCACTCTAATTGCTGCACAAAAATCATGGAATGGCAAGTTGACAGTTTTATTATAAATTTTGTACTGAACCACGGGGTTAGATCGTGACCAATTGAATTTAAAATCCTGCACTACTGACATAGTCACTTTTGCATATTGGCATGGTTCACCATTAACAAAATCATCCAACCCTGCACGAGAGATTAGACTTTGAACATCTTGCAAGATCCCTGCACTTCTCATAAAATCTTCGCACGGGTAGTAAGCGGGATATACCCCTTCTTCGCGGTGAACTCTCATAACCTGTTGTACCTCCAATTCTTGTTGGTTGAGTTGGTGCCTACTCCCTTCCATTTTCTGAAATTTTTCAACAAACAATATAAAATCTGATTTGGTGACATATAATTGAGGGAAACTACCATAGGAACTTGCTAGAGTACTAATCATGCATCAAAACTAGTTTCTACCACTTAGAACAAGCATGCAAGCTCACTAAACATGTTACCTACAGCAGCAAAATATTCAAGATATACTCCACCAAACAAAATTCTACTTGGATAATCGGAGGAGTCACATACCGAAGAGCAAATGTGTCAAATTTCAAACAGAAATCTGGAGCTCTTGAGCAAAAACGCGAGTGAGAGGAACCTGGTGCGAGTTTTTTTTGGAGAGAGAAGAAAGTGGGAGGAAGAGATGCTGAAGTGGGGCAAAGGGGGACCCACACACCAGGGTGGCGCTCCCCCCTTGCTGGCCGCGCCGGCCTGTGGGGTGCCACCCTGGGGTGCCCCACTGGTCATCCCCAGGTGTTCCCAGGTGCCTCATCGAAAAATAGGACTACTGGTATAATTTTTGTGAATTTTTGAAAACTTTGAAAAATGCACATTTCTGGGTATTAAGTTTATTATTACTGGCCAGGAAATTTTTTGAAATCTCTAATTAACTAAGGAACTTTGCAAAATAAAAGTGCTACAGCAACTAGAGCAAGTGGAGGAAGAAAGAGATGTTGTTTACCTCCTCTATGCATATAAAAAGTATTTGTTAACAAGGTTGATCAAGTCTTGCCACCAAATAAATTTTACATAGCATAAGAAGAAATAAACCTCAAATCAATCATGTTACCTTGAATTGTATTGATATGGATCCAATCACAAGAGTTTGATATTCTTCTTTAGGCTCATATATAGGACAATCAATGGTTCCCACTTTGATAGTTCTCACATTAGAAATTGTATTAACTCCACATGCTTTCTCAATCCTCTTGGGAAAATAGACAGTATGTTCCTTGTCATCAACATTGAAAGTAACCTTTCCTTTATTGCAATCAATAACAGCCCCTACGGTGTTAAGAAAAGGTCTCCCAAGAATAATAGACATATTATCATCTTCAGGCATTTCCAACACAACAAAATCAGTTAACATCAAGCAGTTATTAGTAACTTGAACAGGAACATCCTCACATATACCAACAGGAATAGCAGTAGATTTATCAGCCATTTGCAAGGATATATCAGTAGGTATCAACTTATCTAAGTAAAGTCTCTTATAAAGAGAAAAAGGCATCACACTAACACCCGCTCCCAAATCACATAGAGTAGTTCTAACATAATTATTCTTAATAGAACAAGGAATAGTCGGTATACCTGGGTCGCCAAGCTTCTTTGGAACCTTACCGTTAAAAGAGTAATTAGCAAGCATAGTGGAAATCTCCTCATTAGGAATTTTCCTTTTGTTAGACACAATATCTTTCATATACTTTGAATAAGGAGGCAATTTAATAGCATCAGTCAAAGGGATTTGCAGGAATAAAGGTTTCATCCATTCACAAAATTTATTATAGTGTTCTTCTTCCTTTGATTTTCGTTTCTTAGCAGGAAAAGGCATTTGCTTTTGAACCCAAGGTTCTCTTTCATTACCATGTTTCTCAGCAATAAAATCTTCTTTAGTATACTTTTTGTTTTTAGCATGCTTTTCAGGTTCTTCTTCAACCTCTTCTTTATCAGGAGTATCATTCTTATCATTATCTTTATCATGTTCATTACCACTTTTAGTTTCAGCATCAGAAATAGAAATACTATTAGTGTCATTAACAGGTTCAGAGGATTCTACAACATTTTTATGTTTCTTTTTCTTTTTCTTGGATGGAGCACTAGTTTTAGTTTGTTGAGAATCTTGTTCAACTCTTTTGGGATGCCCCTCAGGATATAGAGGATCCTGAGTAGAAACACCACCTCTAGTTGTTACTTCATAAGCATGTTTTTCTTTAGAATTATTTCCCAACAAGTCATTTTGCACTTTAGTGAGTTGATCAATTTGAGTTTGAACCATATGAAAATGTTTAACAAGCATCTTAACATCATTGGAGGTTCTCTCCACAATACCATGCAATTCACTAATAGCTCGAGAATTTTCCATTAAATGATTCTCTACTCTCATATTAAAATTTTCTTGCTTAACAATATAATTATCAAACTCCTCTAAACATTGTGCAGGAGGTTTCGAATACGGAATATCTTCCCTAGTAAAGCGTTGAAGAGAGTGTACCTCAATCATGGATGAAGGGGGAGTTATCTTACATAAATCTTCTATAGGAGGTAAATTCTTCACATCTTCAGGTTTAATACCCTTCTCCTTAAGAGACTTCTTGGCTTCCCTCATATCTTCATCATTTAATTTAATCATACCCCTCTTCTTCAATATTGGTGTCGGGGTTGGTTCAGGTGTAGACCAATCATCATGATTCCGGCCTATTCTAGCCAGTAATTCTTCAAATCATTGCCCTGGAGTTCTTTTCTGAAAACACAACCAGCACAACTATCCAGGTATGCCCTAGACTCAATGGTTAGTCCACTATAAAATATATCAAGTAAATCATGCTTTTCCAAATCATGTTCAGGCCGAGCTCTAATAAGAGAGCAAAATCTCGCCCAAGCCTCAGGCAATTTCTCTCCATCTTCCTGGTCAAAATTATAAATTCTCTGCAAAGCAATATGTTGAGCACTAGTAGGAAAGTATTTCCGGAAGAAAACATCAAGCAATTCTTTTGGACTTTTAATAGAATCAGGTGGCAAACTATTATACCAAGTTTTAGCGTCATCCTTTAATGAGAATGGAAAGATTTTAGCAACAAAGTAAGTACGCTTCTTAACATCATCAGAAAACAAGCTACTCAGAGTAGATAGCTCAATCATGTGTTCAACAGCACTTTCTTTTTCATTACCACAAAAGCGTGTTTTCTCAACAATAGCTATATGAGATAGATCAAGAGAAAAATCATAATCTTTATCCTTAATGTTTATAGGAGATGTGGCAAATTTAGGATCAGGAGACAGTTTATATCTAACAGCATGTTCTGCAAGCAACTTTTTAATTTTTCTTGCATCAATAGTAGCATTGCATTTTTCAATAAAATCATCATCAAGTTCCACATAATCTTCATCAGGATCATCACTAGAATAATCAAGTTTAGGTGAATTAACAGGTGTAGTAGCATTAGGAGTTTTAGTATTTTCAATTTGTCTAGACCTAGCAATTGTAGCATCTAGAAAAGATCCCAGTGAACCACTATCATCAAGCACCGCAGAAACATTATCAATATTATAAGAATTTTCAGATTCAGCAGAAGTACCAGCATGTGAAGCATGTGGCGGTGAAACAAGTTTATCAATCACAGATGGTGAATCAAGAGCAGCAGAGGTACTCATAGTTGTACCTTTTCTTGTAGTGGATGGTAATATGGCGACTTTAGTATCGCGAGGTTTACCCATGATGGAGAATTTGCAGCGAACAATATCAATCCAAGTGAACTTCCAAATAAAGCTATGCTCCCCGGCAACGGCGCCAGAAAACAGTCTTGATAACCCACAAATATAGGGGATCGCAGCAGTCTTCGCGGGTAGTAAAACTCAATTTATTGATTCGACACAAGGGGAGACAAAGAATACTTGAAAGCCTTAACAACGGAGTTGTCAATTCAGTTGCACCTGGAAACAGACTTGCTCGCAAGAGTTTATCAGTAGTAACAGTTTTATAGCGATGCGATAGTGAAATAACAAAGAAGAGTAACAGAGACAAGTAGAGTGATTATAGTAAACAAGCGGGTTAAAATACTGTAGGCACGGGGACGGATAACGGGCGTTGCATGGATGAGAGAAACTCATGTAACAATCAAAGCAGGGGCATTTGCAGATAATAATAAAACGGTATCCAAGTACTAATCAATCAATAGGCATGTGTTCCATATATAGTCGTACGTGCTCGCAATGAGAAACTTGCACAACATCTTTTGTCCTACCAGCCGGTGGCAGCCGGGCCTCTAGGGAATCTACTGGATATTAAGGTACTCCTTTTAATAGAGTACCGGAGCAAAGCATTAACACTCCGTGAACACATGTGATCCTCACATCACTACCATCCCCTCCGGTTGTCCCGATTTCTGTCACTTCGGGGCCATTGGTTCGGACGACGACATGTGTATACAACTTGCAGGTAAGACCATAAACAATGAATATCATGATGAAGTAATAACATGTTCAGATCTGAGATCATGGCACTCGGGCCCTAGTGACAAGCATTAAGCATAACAAGTTGCAACAATATCATCAAAGTACCAATTACGGACACTAGGCACTATGCCCTAACAATCTTATACTATTACATGACCAATCTCATCCAATCCCTACCATCCCCTTCAGCCTACAGCGGGGGAATTACTCACACATGGATGGGGGAAACATGGCTGGTCGATGGAGAGACGTCGGTGGTGATGATGGCGATGATCTCCTCCAATTCCCCGTCCCGGCGAGGTGCCAGAACGGAGACTTCTGGTCCCCGAGACGGAGTTTCGCGATGTGGCGGCGTTCTGGAGGGTTTCTGGCGACTTCGACTTCTTTCCGTGCGTTTTTAGGTCGAAGGCAATAAGTAGTCCGAAAGAGGGCGTCGGGGGCCAGCCGAGGCCGCCACACACTAGGGCCGCGCGGGCCCCTCCTGGGCCGCGCCGGCCTAGTGTGTGGGGCCCTCGTGCCCCCACCTGGCTTGCCCTTCTGGCTCCGCCAATATTCTGGGAAAATAGGACCTTCTGCATAAATTCCGAGGATTTTCCTGAAAGTTGGATTTCTGCACAAAAACGAGACACCAAACGATTCTGAAAAAACAGCGTTAGTCCGTGTTAGTTGCATCCAAAATACACAAATTAGAGGCAAAACAATAGCAAAAGTGTTCGGGAAAGTAGATACGTTTTGGACGTATCAATACGTCTCCAACGTATCTATAATTTCTGATGTTCCATGCTAGTTTTATGACAATACCTACATGTTTTGCTCACACTTTATAATGTTTTTATGCATTTTCAGGGACTAACCTATTAACAAGATGCCGAGGTGACAGTTCCTGTTTTCTGCTGTTTTTGGTTCCAGAAAAGCTGTTCGGGCAATATTCTCGGAATTCGACGAAACAAAAGCCAAACTCCTATTTCTCCGAGGGACACACGGAGCCAGAAGGGCAAGCCAGGGGAGGCCCACAGCCTCCAGACCATATGGGGGTGCGACCAAGGAGGGGGGCGCGCCGCCCTATGGGGTGGGCCCGCCGGGCACCCCCTCGCGCCGCCCTTTCGCCTATATATTCCCTCGCGACGCGAAAACCCTACATCAACAGATCATATTCCAGAAAGACTCCCGGAGCGCCGCCGCCATCGCGAAACCTAGTTTCGGGGGTCAGAAGTTCCTGTTTCGGCACCCTGCCGGGACGGGGATTGACCCCCGAAAGCCTTCTCCATCGACGCCACCGCCTCCATCATGCTCCGTGAGTAGTTCCCCCATGGACTACGGGTTCTAGCAGTAACTAGTTGGTACTCTCTCTCTCCCATGTACTTCAATACAATGATCTCATGAGCTGCCTTACATGATTGAGATCCATCTGATGTAATCGGTGTTGTGTTTGTTGGGATCCGATGAATTGTTACATTATGATCAGTCTATCTATAAAGTTTGTGAAGTTATTGTTGCTGCAATCTTGTTGTGTTTAATGCTTGTCACTAGTGCACGAGTGGCATGATCTTAGATTTAAGCTCTATAATTATTGCTTAGATTGTATCTACAAGTTGTTTGCACATGTCTATGTCCGGAACCCGAGGCCCCAGAGTGACAGCAACTGGGATAACTGGAGGGGAAGGCTTAGATATGAGGATCACATGTTTTCACCAAGTGTTAATGCTTTGCTCCGGTGCTCTATTAAAAGGAGTACCTTAATTACCAGTAGATTCCCTTGAGGCTCGGCTACCACCGGCTGGTAGGACAAAAGATGTTATGCAAGTTTCTCATTTCGAGCACGTATGACTATATATGGGAAACATGACTACATGATTAATAGACTTGATGTTCTGTCTTAATGCTATTTCAATCCTATCAATTGCCCAACTGTAATTTGTTCACCCAACACTTGTTATTGGAGAGTTACCACTAGTGTAGATAGCTGAGAACCCCGGTCCATCTTTCATCATCAAATACTCACTCGGTCCTATATGTCATTAGAAGTAGTATCAACTATTTTCTGCTGCCATTGCCTACGTATTCTTTATTCTTTATCGTGTTATTCTTGCTACTATTGCTCTCATATTACTGCTGCTTTCACATCACCCCTGTTACTAGTGCTTTTCCAGGTGCAGCTGAATTGACAACTCAGTTGTTAAGGCAGTATTCTTTGTCTCCCCTTGTGTCGAATCAATAAATTTGGGTTTTACTTCCCTCGAAGACTGTTGCGATCCCCTATACTTGTGGGTTATTAGCGGGTTGGGTGGGCTTTGAAATTTCCAAATCTAAGGCGGAATCTTTTTTTAGGAAGTTCTTGCGTCTCAGATCGGATCTTCGCGACTGCGTCCTGCTCAGCGGCGGTCGCGTCAGCGTGACTTACCAGGACGTTTCCGTCGGAATCGACGATCTCGCCGATGAAGATGTGAATGCCGCCGATTGGGACGATGGATAGCTTGATGGGTTCGGTCTTAGTCGGAATCCAACACTCGTCCTGAGGGACGATCGGAAAGTTTCCGGCGTAAAGAACACACCCCACAACGATGGATTCGTCGTAGCTTCCCATGGCGGAACCCTCCCGGTTCCGGCCTCCAGACGCCGCAGGCCCTACGGTGGGCGCCAACTGTCGTTGCCTATTCGACGGTACCTCGGAGGAGGGATCCTCACGAGGGGGAAAGAAGTAGGGGCCATCGGGCGGAGAGTCCTCAGAATGGTGGTACACGATTTACCCAGCTTCGGAACACCTGCACGATGACAGGGCCTACTACTGCTTGTCTAGAATTATTCTGGCGCTTTCGCGTTGTTACAATGAGTTGTGGTTGTGCCTCTAGGGCTCCCATGATTCGGCTTATAAAGGCGCACAGATCTAGGGTTTACACAAGTCCTAGCCGGAATACAATTTGCCTAACTACGGAATATTACATTGCCGTGCACGTCAAGGATCCACCTTTCCTTATACGTCGCTACCCCTGATGGGCCAGGCCGGATCCGACTTCCAGGGTCGGTTGGTGGATCCGGCTCCTTGTTCCTGGGCTGGACTTCATCCATCTTGATCTACAGCAACTGGGCCGCCCGATGGGCCATACGCCACCATCACCATCTATGGGCCACCCGGGCTTGCCGGATCTAGGCACTGTCGATGGTACACCCATGAAGTATACCCACAACAGCTTCTTCGCCAAAGGTATCTCGGGCCAGCGAGGCCACTCCACACTCGGTTGATGTTGCATCCGACCCCTTTCTTCCTTCAGGATGCTATGCCATTGTGGGATCTTAGATCTCGGTGCAAGGGCCACCGCCAACATCTGCCCAAGTGGTTGTGTTTCCAGTGGTGTTGCTAGTGCATGGCCTTGAGGACTCTGACGATCTGCGGTGAAGACGATGCACCTTAAGGACTTCTTCGTCTCTGGGAGGTCCTGTTTGCTAGATCATGTACTCACTGCTTGCTTGATGCAATTTCCAGTCTTTTAGGGGCCATTACGCTTCAAAAAAAGGTGTTGAAGAAGACAGCTATTGTCACCGCCGATGACTATAGAGCCATGTCAATTGATAACAATGAGAACCAATGAGGGCATGCTGTGGTAGATATATGAACAACCTAGATCTCAAGTTTTAATGGGATCCGACGGCATACAAGGGGTCGTCGCTTAGCCTCAAGAGCAGCTCCAAGCGAAAACAAGTTTTTTCTTCCAATGGTAAAGCACTAGCTTAATAAAAGAAGAAAAAATACGAGCACTAACTTAAAAGAAGAGAAAAAAAAAAGACAAACTTGTTTCAAAAGAAAATCTGTAACATATCAATGGAAATGTGGAAGTCCTTCAGGCTCTTCTTTTGGAAGCTTAACGTCAATAAAGGAATAAAATATGGGGCTCGTAGGGTTTGAATAGGAATAAGAACAGGTCGAATAATTAGTACCCAGACTTTTAATCAGGACCATCTATTTTTGATCGGAGGGAGCTGCATGGCCACGCTCCGAGAGCAATCTCCTCTCCCTTTCCTTCTTTCCCCGTGGCAATGTGCATCTCCTTTCCCCCACAGCAGCACATATTCCGCAAGAAAAAAAGGAAAGAGAGAGAGGAGTAGCAGAGAAGCCACCACGGAGTAGTCCCCTATTTCTTCTGCCCTCGCGCCGCCGCCTCCTCGTCTCCTCCTCGCCTCGCCCCTGCTCGCTTCCCCACTCCCAGGTCAGTACCGTACCCGCAAGGAGCTTCTCGAAGCTTCCGGAACCCTACCCTAGCCCGCACCTTTTGTATTCGTTAGCTTCGCCATCGATGTCTCCTTTTCTTTTCCCTTGTTGGTGTCGGCTCAAAATCGATTCTTTGATTAGGCGGGGATCGCTCATTAGCTGCAGAACCTCATCTCTTTTGAAAAAAAGTACTTTCAGTTCTCGCGATTAATATACGCCGCTCTTACAATTCGAATCAGTGCCCACGTTCTTGTAATCAATCAATACCAGGCTGTGGTTGTGGCCGAGCCTCGTTTGCTGAGCATAAATACTTTAGTTCCCCCATCCAATTTTATGTCTGGCATGGCGCACGCCTCTTGTCGGTGTGATTCTCTGGCGTTCATTAGTACCTGCATTATCTTGTGTATGTGTGATGTTGGGTCTTACCTGGTTCAGTATGCGCTGCCCAGTTTCCTGCAGAAATTGTGTATGCACCTCCGTTGAGCTGGTCTTTTTTTTTTTTTTCCTTTTCTTTCAGAGGCTGGGAACTTCTAAGAGGAACGGGATCTATGGAGGGTGGAGACGCAAGAAATGGTTCGACTGGGACATCACAGACAAAGGGAAGTGGGGTTGATGGCCTCGCTAAGCCGCTGCCTCCTTGCTGCATCAAGGCGAGGGCCGCAGCGCCTGAATCTGAGGCCAAGTGCCATGCCACTGTGGTGTCGGGATGGTTCAGCGAACCCCGCTCCCGATCTGGTAATATCTGGCTTGGTGCTACATTGCGTCGATACCGTAACTTCTCCAATTCTGTTATCTAAATCTGATTGCTTCATATACAGGTAAAACAAGCAAAGTGCAGTACTACAATAACCCAATGTGGCCAGGTATTTCCCTCACCACTGCCCATTTTTTACTTGATGGACATACTTGTACATTGAATAATCCACCATAGGAGATCTGTTTATGTGGGAAAAAAATCCACCATAGGTTACTGGCTGAGCAGATGCATGCCTGCGTTGATATTAGGGCATGGTTGTTGTGTTGAATTAATATGGAAAGTTTTTTAGTGAACACTTTAGCCATTCTGTTTTGGGAAAACAATTTAGCCCGCCTCAGTATTGACAAGAGAAAATCTAACTATAAATAAATATGAGTGTACAACCGCTTCATTTTCGTTGTAATACTGTTTATGTCAACACTGACCATCTATGTGATCCCAACGGTGTTTTTTTTTTCTTTACAAAGATACTAGTTCTCTTGACACGTTAATACCCTCTCTAGCTCTGTAACATTGTTTTTTCTGTGTTTCTCTGGCACTAGTTTCGTTCCTGACCTCTGTAATGTGTTGAATTAATGTTCCAATGCTGGGTCATGGCTGCGTTGTTTATACTGACCGGGGAATCTGGACTCCTTGTTCCTAAATATGTTGAACTGTTTCTGCAAAAATACATTTTATCGTACATGTACTATGCCTTTCCCATTGAAATTGCAATTGCTCTGTACCATCTCACGCCTCATTTTTCTTTGGCATTTACATGTGAAATGAAACAAATTCACTTCTTTCTCATAATCATGTGATTTATTTTTCCTATTTAGGAGAGGCCCATTCCTTGAAAGTGGAAAAGATCTTGTACCAGGGGAAGTCACCATACCAAGAAGTCTTGATTTTTGAGGTTATCTTCATCTATTGACAGCCAAAGCGAAAATTATGTTTGCAAAATATTGTATAACATGGTAGCTTTTTTATGCAGTCGTTAACCTATGGGAAAGTCCTTGTGCTTGATGGTATTGTCCAGTTGACTGATAAGGACGAGTGTGCATACCAGGAAATGATTACTCATCTCCCACTCTGCTCAATTCCTTCCCCTAAAAAGGTAATCTTATGACATGTGTTCTTATATAGTAAATTATGTGACTCCTTGTCATGTCCTCTAATGATTGAAATTGCATTGAGATATTGTGCTGCTATATAGCAGCATCGACCTTTCCTTGTTTGCATTTACAATGTAGGGCTCTAGTCACTTACTTAGAAAACTACTGGCAGGTTTTGGTTATTGGAGGTGGTGATGGTGGTGTACTTCGAGAAATAGCCAGACATGCTTCAGTGGAGTCTATTGATATATGTGAAATTGACCAGCTAGTTATTGATGTAAAGTCTTCCTTTGACCTTTACGCACAAAAATAATCATGCGATTAAAGTTTCCTGACATGCATCTTACATGTAGGTTTGTAAAGATTTCTTCCCAGATTTATCCGTTGGATTTAAAGATCCCCGTGTTCGACTTCATGTTGGCGATGGTATGTTGATAATCCCATGTGGCCATGAGTACAGCATTACTTTTTGATAAACTGCCAAAATTCCTATCTGTGAGGTGTAGCCTTTAGTTTTTGATGCTGTAAATTTCATGGTGAAATTGTTTTTCTTCCAGCTGTGGAGTTCCTACGAAATTCTCCCGAAGGGACATACGATGCTATTATCGTTGATTCATCAGATCCTATAGGTCAGCTTATGCAACTAGCATATATTCTCTTCTGACAAGCTGTCTTGGAAAGCATGCCTATTTATTTTTGCCGTTGCCCTTCGCCATTTTCTATGTCAGGTCCTGCTCAGGAACTTGTAGAGAAACCATTTTTTGAGACAATTGCTAGAGCTCTGAGACCCGGTGGTGTTCTCTGTAATCAAGCTGAGAGTATGTGGTTGCATACACATCTGATTCAGGACATGCTCTCGATCTGCCGTGAGACTTTCAAGGGTTCTGTCCACTATGCCTGGACAAGTGTCCCGACATATCCTAGGTTATCACCCTTTTTACATCTACCCCTGACCTTTATCCTCTATTTTCTATGCACACCTATTTCTGATGTTCTTACTATAAATGTTGCATTTTGCAAGTTACTGCACATTCTGTTCCGACTTCTGAGTTTAAAAACAATTGTTATGAACACATGTACTTTCAGTGTCTATTCAAGATTCTTTTGTCACTGTTATGTAAAGTAATGTAATTGTAAATTGTGAGAAAATGGTGTATACTTATAATTATACAAGTTCCTTAATTTGGTTTCATCAAAGTGCTTTTAGGTCAATTTCATTGTTGTGGACCATAAATAAAGCATAATGCCATCACATGTACGTATGTTGTACACAAGTTTGCTTATTTATGTTTTGCAAGATTAACTATTTCATCTCACAGCAACTGCCAAGCAGCATAATATGATAAATTTAGCATGCACTGTAAACTTAGCCTATTTATTTGGTTGTAAAGCTGTCCATGCCGTCAGTAGTCACAACAGCTTGTATTCATATTCCAGATAGGTGGGATGTACTAAAATGCATGTAACAGAATAGCCTTTTTATTACTGAAACCGAGTTCCCCATATAACATATATGGGCGTGGTTGGTTTTCTTTCCTGTTAATGCATGGCAGCCATGCAAAATTGTGGGCTACTCCCAGTTGAGTAGTTGCACATATTAGGCCCTCAGTTTTAAGCTTTATGCGAACACATTCTTCTTTCCTTTTTGACATGTCGGCAAGATTGAGTTTAGTAATGTGGTAGCATGGGACTTGGTTGGTTCTAATCGTGAACTACCTTTCTGGTTTTATCCTCATGGTTGTCACTATTGTTGGCAGCTAACTAGTTGCAGTGCTGGGCAATCAATCATAGGATGTGTCAGATGTAGCTCAACTGATGCAAGGAACCAGTCTTATTCTGACAAAACATTAGTGAGCAAATATTTCCAACATTGTATATACATTTTACCTGGTCATGTCAGTTGACGCGAGCTGCAATATTTTACAGTAGTGACCAGTTGCAACCATATGGACAAACATTAAGGTACATATGGTTCAGATTGAAATAACCAGGTTACCTAGCCTGGAACAGGTAGCTTAGCTTAAGAAAATTGTATTTGTCAAGTAACGTGATTAGTGAAAGTATCTGTTTGGTACTGTGGTTGATTAAACCCATAGTGCTGCAGGTTGTGAGAAACAAATGTTGCTTGCTTGCAGCTCTAGATGAAATATTTGAAATGCTAGATGTTGCTCTGTTTGAAATTTACTTGTAACACACCATTTACTTGATCTGCAGTGGTGCGATTGGTTTTTTGCTATGTGCCAAAGAGGGTCCACCAGTCAACTTCCTTGTACCCATAAATCCAATTGAGAAACTAGAAGGTGCTATGACAGCAGGGAGGGACATCAGATTTTATAATACAGAGGTTTGTCCTATTTAGAAAGTTACCTACGAATCTTGTTCTGCCAAGTTTACATTATACTGTAATGCTTTTGTCTTGGTATGCCAAACGCACTCCTAATAAAATGATGCAGAGTTCCAGGTTTTCTGAATTTTTCTGCTATCATTGATTTATTTTCTTTAATTTGCAAGTTTTTGTATACCTCATCTTTTCCTTCAAAAATACTCTACCCCAACCCAGATTTGAGATATCTTGCATTATAATTCCCTGTCAGTGTCATCAGATAACTACTGATTCATAATTTTGGCTGGTGTCCAGATGCATAGGGCAGCGTTTGTTCTTCCAAGCTTTGCAAAGAGAGAGCTAGAAGAATACTGTGGCTCCACTGAACGGGTAAGTTTGTTTGACCCTTGATGAGTGATAAATCTGCCTTTATTATCTGTGCTTGTTTTCAGAATTTGGACAACTTTTTGTGAGTAACTGTTAATTGTCCCATCTGCTTTCTGAGACTATTTCCTAAACCCTGATAAGTTACAGCTCTATCTTTTGTGATGTGTACCTGTCTTGTATCTGGTGTGATTTCTTAACTTGGAGAGATTTTCTCAAAAGGAACATTTACATTTTCCCATGACTTCTGAGATAACTTTACTTGTTGACTGGTTATACCTTTACCTGCTAATACAATAAGAGAACAGTCTAAAGAATTAATTAGTCTCCAAATGTCCAGTTGGCTTTATTGCTTTTCAGACTTTTGTTAACTGCTGCAAAATATAATATATTTATCTTAGTATGTTGTATATTTTTTATGACCAGTTGGCAACAATTGGTCTCTAAGCAAGGAGTACCGGAGTTTTAAATAGGTTGGTAAAACGTACTGGGATAGAGACACTAAGGCATCATTTCTATGTTAAAAAACCTCTATTGTAAGATTACTAATCTTCTGTGGCGCCCATATTTGTTAGAACTTAGAAATCTTGAAGTAGTTTTCTACCATAATATCTAGCCTGGTTCTCCATATGCCAAACGTGAATGTCGAAAAACTCAACTGGAGATTTCTTGTATCATCACAGGCAAAACAAGAGGAAACATCAGCAGAACCAGCAAAGATTGCCATGGCGCTGCAGGGTGAAATTCTTACTGCTTCTTAGATGAGGGCACCAAGAAAAGCTTCCTCTCCTCTGATATCCATGTCGGACATGAAGTAATACTTATGAGATATAGTAGCTACAGGATTATGGTGTGGGATGCGTTTCGTGCTATATATATGATGGATAAGATCGTTGGCTTGAATTCTGGCAACAGATAAACCAGAAACCGGGGTGTGATTATTGTAACATGCTCGCTGCTTATTTGTTAGCTCTGGCACTAGAGCGCGGACAGGCATTTTTGGGTGTATTTGGTTCTTGTCCAAGGTAATCGTACTGATTTTTCGGCAATGCATAAGAATTTGGCTCGTGTCTAACGCTTGAAAAGATAATCAGCATTGATTAATTAAGTAGGAAACAACTTGGGTTTTTTTTCTGTTTTGTTTGGATTTTTTCTTCTTCCTCAATCAGCATTGATTAAATACATAGGAAAAAAAACTTAGTTTTTTTTTTCTGTTTTGATGGGCGTTTTTCCTTTTCCTCTTTGAGAATCTTCAAACCCTAGGTTGGATGATGTCAAGGATGATTCTCATCTTCTCTCCTGAGACGAGAGACGAACCTGGTTGTTTTTGGCCTAATCTGTTTGGACGGGGCCTCTGGGTCCTGGCCCACCCAAACCTGGGACAATCACCTGTTGCGGTGACGGCCGCTAAGTTTCCTGTTTGGTGTGGGTAGTGGGTAGGCCGTAGGCCCCGGTCCGAGCTAGGGTTTCATTTGCTGGACTGAGCGAACAAGACAAGCAAAATACATTGGCATAAACTTTTTTGCTTGGATTAAAACACGAAAGTAGAAAAACAATGTGTTCTGATGATTAAGATGATGGTTGTACCCAGCGCCAAGGATCAGGCCTTAGTTAAGGTCTGACGTCCTTTGTGTTTGATAGGAGTGGATTATTCATTCAGAACTTTTCTCCCTGATAGCGAGACGTTAATGGTGATTCCGTCAATTTTACGATTTCATGACTCCGGTCTTCAGTAGGCACCGTGTGCCTATGATGGTGGTGTGTGCCTGCCAGATTTGTATTAAGGGCATCTCCAGCGGCGCGACACAAATGGACGCTAAGCGACCGTTTTCGTCCGCCGTGACCGGAAATGCGTCTGGGGCCTGCTCCAGCGGGGTGACGCAAAGTGACCGGGCCGTCCGCGGAGACGCAAACCTGGCCCAAATATGCGCCAGATTTCCGTCTCCGCGGACGCTCGGCGGTCGCGCGGAGCGTCCTCCATTTCTTACCCGGTTCCGCAAGTCAGGGACAGCGAAATCGACCGCTTCGATTTCCTTCTTTTTCCCCTTCTTTGCTACCCTAGTGCGACGCCACCACCCCAACCCCACCCCGACGTCGTCCCGCCGCAGCGCGGCAGTAGTCGCCGTCGGCTCCGTTCTCGCCGCGCGGGAGAGCAGGATCGTACTCGGGCTTGGCTCCGCCGCGTACCTGTTGGCTGATTTCGGGCCAAACGCTCCCGGTTGCGCTGCCCTTCCGCGCCGCCCACGACCTGTTCGGTCAATTGCGTCGGTAGGTTTCTTACTCGTGTTTTCGGCGCTATTGTGCGCGGCCATTGATCCGCAGTTTGTACGCAGATGGACATGTGGCAGATGTTGGACAAGTTCCGCGCGGAGGTCGTTGACTCCTCTTCCGACGAGGAGTCCGATCAGTCGACGCAGACATTGGCAACTAGTGCGGCCTCCATGATCCACGAGTTCACCTCAAACACGGGGCTGGAGCACCAGGGCTCTGTGAAGGGGCGCTCCAAAAACCTGCCGCGGAACAGAGTGCGGAACTGACCCACCTCGCCATCATCATGTCACCACCTCGCCATTGTCCCACCACCACCAGCGTCCCCCGAGCATGTCCGAGTTCCCAAGAGTACCGCCTCGACTCCAGCTTCCTCCCCACTGACGGAATTGACCCAGCGTTCCCCCTACCGACGACAAATTCACCGATTCCTTCTTCGGCTCCGGCAAGAAAACTGTCGATTCCGGCCGCCTCCGTCGTCCTCTAGCGCCACGAACTTCTCATGTGTCATTTGGTCTCGGTTCCGGTGGTGGATTCGTGTGGTTTGCGTGCATGCACTGCTCGACCTACGCGGGCTGCGCGACGCGCCCGTCTGCCGTGCGTGTGGTCGCCACGCCCGGACTCCCAAACAAAGCAACCACGGCGACGCTTTTCGCCGCCGTGGCATTCTTCCTGCTCCTGAACGAAGCGTTGGCGTCGGCTCTCGCGGAGGCCATCCACGCACGGACATTAGGCGTCGTGGTTGTCGTGCACGTGGATGCTACAGTTGGACGGGCATGGGCGGGGGCGTCGTCGGCGTGAGCGGAGCGCAACAATGGAGGAGCTGGGACATGCGTGGAGCGTGGATGCGGAGGGCGCGACGCGGGCGAGCGGCGCTCAGCCGAAGGGAGAGAGAGAGGCGCCGAAGCCGGTGGTAGGTGGGAGGGACGGGCCGAAGCAGGACGGGCGCGACTGTGGGTGTCGCCGGCGTGAGCAGAGCGCAGCAGGACGAGCGTGGCCGAGGGCTTCGCCGGCGCGAGCGGAGCACAGCAGCATGGGAACGGTCGAGGGGCGTCGACGACGCGACGGAGCGTGGCAGAGGCAGATCTAGGACGCAGGCGAACTACGCTCGACCGGAGTAAGAGGGGCGCCGGAGCCGGGAGGAGAGGCGGTCTCCGGTGATAGGTGTGGGAGGAGGATATAGATCAGGTGACATGCACCTTTTGCATGTCACCTCGTGACATGCGGCCTAAATCCACATTTAAACATTGCGAAAGAGCTGATAAAAACATGCATGATTTTTTTCAGATTTTTTCGCAATGTTTAAATTTGGATTTAGGCCGCATGTCACCAGGTGACATGCAAAAGGTGCATGTCACCCGATCTCTATCCGTGGGAGTAATGGGAAGAACAGAGAACAAGAAAAGTGGGACTGATAGGTGGGCCCCATCTCCATCTCAGCCCCTCCGATAACACAAGTGGATCGCGGAGACGGCCGTTACGCCACGTCCTAACTGAGAGTGGGGCTGCGAAGGTTAAGACATTGTCTACCGAGATTTTGCCCTATTTATTGTTGTCTGCCCTAGAGATGGTACTGACTTAAAAAAATTTAACAAAACCGGTACTAACGTGTAGAATTCGTCCTAATTATGGTAGTTCATCCTGACAAGATGGGGCAGATGCCGTTCTCTCTGAACGAGTGTCATAGCAGGCGTAGCACTAGAGCTTCTTTTCCCGCTCGCCGTATCGGCAGGGCCACCATTACACGCATCATCGGGTGAATTGGTTTATCGGATTGAGACATGCAATGGCCTAGCTGATGAGTAGGAGTAGTGTGTACCCATTTCGGCTCTAACAAATAGTGTTGGGCTATCCGGATAGACTGGCACTAGATTACTACAACTGCAGCTGCACTAGCAAAAAGGGCGTGATAATCGCAGTGCTAGACATGGAGGATCAGAGAGACATCACTGGAAACCACTAGTTGTCAGTTGTCACTACAATGGACGACATTGCTTTGTACACATATATTCAGAGCATCTCCACTCGTCCCCCGAACAGGCCCCCGGCGAGCGTTTTTTCCATCCGGACGGCATAATTCGGTCCAGTCGCGCCCCCGGTTCCTCGTTTTCGTCCGGATTTGGCCCTTCATCCATCCGGCGAGCCCACGTCATCCCCGGCCCCCCGGGGAGCGCTCGGGGAGTCCGGACGAAACGAAAGCGCGCGTGGCCCCAACTTGTCGGCGACAATGGCCTGGGTTTGTACGGCAATACCCTCGTCTTCCCGATCTACGGCAATACCCTCGTCTTCCCGATCTACGGCAATACCCTCGTCGAACGAAAGCTTTGAACTCTCAAGTGGTGCAACATAGATAGATTATATATATTTCGAATATAATTCGAATAAACATAAAAATTACATATAAAAACTTTAAAACAAACTTAAACTACTTCTTCTTCCTACATGGCCCCGCCTCATCGTCGTGGCGGCGACGCTTCCGGCTCGTCACCTCCTCGTCGGAGGAAGTTGAGTCCTCCTCCTCGTCAGTGTCCTCAGCCTCTTCGTCGTCCTCCTCCTGCTGCTCCTCCTCCTTTTCCTCGGCCTCTTCCTCGGCCTGCTCCTTGGCCTCTTCGTCCTCCTCCTCGTCCTCCTCGTCGTCATCCCATTCGTCCTCGCTGGCCGGCGGGGGGGAATCGTCGCTGCTGGACGATGCAGCTTTATCCCACCAATGGCGCCATCCAGGCGGCTTCCCCTCGCTGTCGGTGTCCGATGGCCAAGAGAGATCGCTCATGGTTGACGGAGGATGGTGAGGAGAGAACAGATGAATGGCGTCGGCCGTCGGAAATCGTATATGTAGGTCTCTCGACGAAGAGAGCGGCGGTTGCTCTTCCGCGGAGTTCGTGCTCCATTACGGCGGTTCTCGCATCGAGGCCACTTCGACCGTTCCCGACGAGTCGTTTCGGCTCTCCAGACCACTTCGCGACGGTTCAATGCGTCGAGGGAACTCCGACGATTGCCCTTCCCGGTGACTGCGCCGTCGCTATGCACGCGGTGGGTGCGCGTCAGAAGGCGACCATGGGCTCGCGGCTGGAAAAATGGGCCTCCCCAGGCCACAAAATACATCCATCCGGCGCTAAATTTCGCCGGATTTCGGCCTGGGGAGCCCCAACGGCTGGGGATGCTCTCAGGGTGGGGAAGGTTGGCTATGGAAACCCTTCACCAACAAAGACATGAATTTATTTTACGCGGCAACCACCATCTCCACGGGTAATGATCGTAAGCCGTCTTTTTGGAACGCACCTTTGCTTGAGGGGAGGAAGCCCAAGAAAATTGTACCTGTAATCTACGCATCCTCTCAGATCTTGGAAAGTAAACCAAGCCTTGAAAGATAATGCTTGCGTGGGGAAGATTGCTATGGATAAAAACTTCGCAATGGACCATCTACACCAATTCATCGATCTTTGGGTCAAGGTTCATGAGATTCATCTTATCGGGGAGGCGGATGATAAGATCTCTTGGAAGCTCACGGCAACCTACGAGTTGCAATTCATTGGCTCCATCTCCTCCTTCTTGTACAAAGCGGTTTGGAAGGCTTGGGGACCTTTGCCCCCTTTGCAACCAAACCACGGAATCGGTTCGCCTGCTCTTCACCGAGTGTAGGTACCCCGTTCACCTTTGGTGAGACATTCAACAATGATTGCACATCCCCAACATTCAACCAAATCAATGGGGCGGCCTTTTCATCGAGCTTTGGTGGCAAAACATGACGAGTGTCCTTATGCGAAACCGCAAAGCCATTGCCTCCCTCACCCTCCTTGTCACTTAGGAGATTTGGAGCGAACCCAACGCAAGGATCTTCAAAAACATACACCGCCTTTAGTTCTCTTAGAAAAAATTAAAAGGAAAACCCATTTTTAGATAATCACAGGTGCGAAACGTTTGGATCAAATCATGCCGGGAAAGTAACCCCCTTTGTAATTCTTAGACCGGACTATCTTGTCAAAATACTTTTTCTTAATTAATAGACTGGGGCAAGACTTTTTCCCCGTTTCAAAGAAAAAGTTAATCCCAATCAGCAATGCATGCACGGCAGTTGGTCTCCTGTTACTGAACCATGACATGTACAATTCCCAGTGAAAAGCGATCATGCCTGCCGATGTCTCATCAATCAACACTCCATCTATCATCGATCGATCTGCTGGAAAAGCGATCTGCTCCATCGCTGTGTCTGGACCGGAGGTTGTCAGTCTCCTGTTCGCTCTTATAGGACGTACATTGCGCGAGCCATTCGCCGGTGCCTTTCCAAACTACTCCATCCGTTCTATAATTCTGTCCTGGTTTTAGTTTAAACGGAGGGAGTGTAGTACAACAGCAGGGAAGTGTCGCTCTGCTAGACGGCGGGGCCTGGCTCTGGCTTGTGGTGATGCTGAGAAAGTGGTGACTAGTCAGTGGCGAAAGAAAATTTGTGGATGATGCATTTTTTTGAGCAACCGGCAGGAGCATTACCTTTTTATTAAGTAAGAGAGAAAAACCGATCAAACTGTACAAGAGAGGGCATATTTAGATTATGGTGGGTATATGCCCAAGAAAACCACCAATGATAAAAATAAAAAGGGAGAAACTAGTCCAGTTCGGCCGGGATAGCCGGCCCGAAGCTGGTGATGGCGTGGTCCCTTTGAAGGATGTCTTCCCTCGTGATATCCGCCACCTCTAGGTAGGTGAGCTGTCGTCCAGTGAAGTTGCGCCTGTTCTGTTCCTTCCACGCATTCCAGAGCACGTATAAGAAGCGGCGATGATGCGTTTCTGATCCTTCCTAGGCTTTCCATCGATCATGGCGTCCCACCACTAGGAAATGGAGTGGTAGTCAAGGCAATTGTCGGTGTTGTCATCATTGTCCCAGGATTTCACCAGGTTCCATATGGCCACAATGTGTGGGCAGTCTTTGCAGAGGTGATCGGCCGTCTCAGGCGCGCGGAGACATAAATGACATAGGGGATCATGGGCCAACCCCTGATGGTGAGCATATCCGCAGTGAGCAGCTTTCCATGGAGGATGATCCAACCAAACAACTTGCACTTGGGCTCAGCGTGGGCAGCCTAGATCTTCGTGGCGTGGAATCTAGCGTGACCACCGAAGAACTGAGTATTGTAAGCGGAGCTGGCACTGTAAGTCGCATCGGAAGTGAGGGTCCATGAGATGGAGTTCGGTTGCTCGGGGATGAGGGTAATGGATTGAATGATATCCCATAGCTCCAAGTATTGTGCCAGCTAGGTAGGCATGCTAATCCTGGTGACAGAGCAGATCCAGTTGTTATCGCTCATCTCTTTGGCAACCGTGCGATTTTTCGGGGAGGCAATTTTGAAGAGCTCAGGCACCCAAAGAGAGAGGGGGGCCCGTCCACACCAATTGTCATGCCAGAAGAAGGCAAACTCCCCGTTGCCACTGGTGATCTTGGTAGAAGCCCTGAAGTGAGCCATGTCAGTGTCGTCGTAGTTTACAACTAGCCCATGTGCGCTCAGGATCAGTCCATTGGAGCCAAGGCCAAGGCAGCCACAGAGAGCCATCTTAGCATCGATGATGCACTTTAGTCTGAACATGAAGCAATTGAGCAAACCAAAATATTGCAACGATAGTTTGCCGCTAATTCTCTCCATAAGCGCTCCTTTGTCGATGGGCCCTTGTAGATTTTTTTTCCGAAATGGGAGCTTATAGCCCCAGCCTCTGCATCTAGGAGATGCACACAACCATTTTATTAAAGCATAGTTTTAAAGTATCAAATCATCCAGCAAACTGATAATACACCCCGCTCATGGGTCAATCAAAGTGGCTGTAAAAATCAGCCACAAAAAGAAAGATGAAACCCAATAAAGTCTAAGTGTCATCTCTAATGCGTCTAGATTGCAACCAGGCTGAAAATAGCCCGAACGATCGCCATCAAACGATTGCATCCGGTATCCAAAAGTTCCCGCTGCTCCACATGGAGGAGGTATGACCATAGGTGAATCAACGAAGCCGCCCTGTGAATAACCTGTAAGAAATTTGGATTAGCACACCTATTAAAAACGATCTCATTCCGACAATTTCAAATTGTCCAAACTAAAGCACAAACCCCAATACGGATTATTTCCTTTATTTTTTTATCAATCCTATTTAACCAATTACCAAACAAATTAGTTATGATTGATGAGTGTCGACGGCAAATTTATAGATGCTGTAAATTAAGCAAAAGAAATGTATTGCAAGGATAGACGATTTCCTTCTAATTCTCTCTCTGATAACGTGGAGATTGCGATGCCGTAGCTGACATTGTTATCGACACGCTCTGGTCTGGACTGAAGGAGCGAGTGCCTTGTTCTGTTTTGCTTCTGTGAAGCCTCCCTTGTAATTTAGCAGTGTGATGGTTGCTGGCTGGCTCTATCGATTAGCATTGTGATGCATGATTCAGCATCATTCTAAGAGCAAGTACAATAAAGTTCAGTTAGCTAGCTATAAGAGATAAAATATTATTTCTTTGCTTAGTTGGAGGAGTGAGAAGAGGAGAGAGGAGGTAAGTGGACTCTTAGGCTGGTCTAGTATCATATACTAGTATCATGCATATGATACTTGCCTATGATACTACCTATATAGTGGGTGGTATTATAGAGTAGTATCATAAACTTCTAAATTTATTGTTTTGTAGAATCCCAATGTAAATATATGTACATGATCTATTTGACATGTACTTTTCTCGTAACGTGCGCTATGATACAGTATCCACCTATGTTACTCTAACCTTATCTCTCCTCCTTAATTACATGCCACATCATCATTTTTGTGGGCCTAATATGCATGATACTACCTATGATACTAGCACTATGGCCAGCCTTATGCAAGAGCCAGCGCTGCACGTGCTTCCAGGCACTTTGTGAGAGTGAAGGGTGTGCCATATTTTGAAAAAGTAGTACATTTTTAGAGTCAACTATTGTATACGGTAACTATAAGTTAGCTATAGATGACATGGCAAATCATAATAGCCAGCTGCTAACTACAATATTGTTCTTGCTCTAATTAAACAAAGGCAAATATTTCATAGTCGGCTCTCCAAGTGGAGATTGTAACCTCTCTCTTGTCCATGAGATGCAGAGGTCGGACGAATTTCCTTTCCATTTACCTAAAACACGTATCTGATGTAGATTGTGATACCACCGTCGATGTGTACTGCAATGGTCCTCTCAGGTGCTTGTACACACACTTGCGCTCACAACAGATGCTAAGGGCATCTCCAGCGGCGTGACGCATTTTGGATGTCCGAAATATCCGTTTGCGTCGCGCGGCGGACGCGAGAGTGACCGTTTTTGTCCGCGCGTCCGTTTGCACCTTGGGGTGGCTCCAGCGGCGCGACGAATTTCCGCGTTTGCATGAAATATGAAGTTTCGAAACAACAAAATAATATTCAACGAAGTCATAGTTATTACATTTAAATTTTAAAAAGTCTGCATGCAAATAAGATAGTACTCCTTTAGGCATGATCTGCATGGCCAGCCAATGTCCATTGATGCTCAATCAGATCCGTTTGCAGCTGTTTGGAGACGTTCTCGTCAGTGACTTCTACATTCCTATGTAGATAGTCCTGCCAAGATGAAGCTCCAGGAAGTGGCGCAACCAGCTCACCTTGGAAATCTTATTGGTTCTCATTGCGGCCATCAGGACGCTCGTTCTCAACGATCATGTTGTGCATGATCACGCAGCATGTCATCACCTCATGCATGGTCTTCAGCGACCATGTTCTTGCCGGGTGACGGACAATTGCCCACCGAGCTTGGAGCACACCAAACCCGCGCTCCACATCTTTCCTGCAAGCCTCTTGCATCTTCGCAAACCTTCTCGTCTTCTCGGAGTTTGGATTACGGACAGTCTTCACCAATGTGGCCCAGTCATGGTAGATGCCATCAGCAAGATAATATGGCTTGTCATATGCATTTCCATTGATCTCATAGCTCACCCGGGGAGCTTTGCCTTGCATGAGCCGGTTGAAAACCGGTGATCGGTGCAACACATTGATGTCATTGTTGGAACCGGCCATGCCAAAGAATGAATGCCAAATCCATAAATCTTGAGATGACAGCTTCAAGAATGACAGTTCTTCCTTCCTCATGCCCGCTGTACGCACCCTGCCATCCAAATGGACAGTTTTTCCACTGCCAGTGCATGCAATCTATGTTGCCAATCATTCCTGGGAAGCCTCTAGACTCGTTGATAGACAGGAGGCGCCTTGTATCCTCAAGAGTTGGCTCCCTACAGTAATACTCTCCGAACACGGCAATCACGGCTCGGCAAAACCTGTACATGGCCTCAAGACAGGTGCTCTCACCCATTCGAAGATACTCATCGAATATATCCGCAGGCATTTCATATGAGAGCATGCGAATAGCCGCAGAGCATTTTTGGTAGGAGGTGAAGCCTAACGCACCTGTTGCATCGCGCCTACATTGAAAGTAGGGGTCGTAGTTTCTGACGCCCCGTAGAATGACCAAGAACAGGTCCCTTGACATCCTGTATCGGCGCCGGAAATATTTTTCCGGGAAGATCGGATTGGTGAGGTGGAAGTAGTCCTTGTGGAGGCGGGCCTGCCCTTCCACTCTGTTGCGCGGCAGGTTTTTGGAGCGCCTCTTCACAGAGCCCCGGTGCTGCGGCCCCGGGTTAGAGGTGAACTCGTGGATCATGGAGGCCGCAATAGTTGCCAATGTCTGCGTCGACTCATCGGACTCCTCATCGGAAGAGGAGTCGACGACCTCCGCGCGGAACTTGTCCAACATCTGCCACATGTCCATCTGCGTGGGTACAAACTGCGGATCAATGACCGCGCACAATAGCGGCGAAAACACGAGTAGAAACCTACCGGCGCAATTGACCGAACAGGTCATGGGCGGCGCGAAAGGGCGGCGCAACCGGGAGCGTTTCGCCCGAAAACAGCCGGCAGGTACGCGGCGGAGCACGCTGCTGCTCTCCCGCGCGGCAAGAACGGAGCCGACGCCGACTACTGCGGCGCTACAGCGGTACGGCGGCGCTAGGGGTGGGGGTGGTGCCGTCGCACTAGGGCAGGAAAGAAGGGGGAACAAGAAGCAAATCGAAGCGGTAGATTTCGCTGTCCCTGACATGCGGGACCGGGTAAGAAATGGAGGACGCTCGGAACGACCGCCGAGCGTCCGCCGCGACGCAAACCTGGCGCATATTTGGGCCAGGTTTGCGTCGCAGCGGACGGCCCGGTCACTTTGCGTCGCCCCGCTGGAACAGGCCCCAGACGCATTTCCGGTCACGGCGGACGAAAACGATCGCTCAGCGACCATTTGCGTCGCGCCGCTGGAGATGCCCTAATGGTACAGCTACTCACGTACAGAGATGCTTATGTATCATTTTCACGAAAAGACAAGAAAAACATTGCCTTTTGATGAATTGATAAAATAGTGTTATATTTACAAATTGTATGAAGAATCAGTACCGTACCGTACAACTCTACCCGAAATTAACCTAGGCTAGGGAAAGAAGTTGGGGAAGACCCTGGGCTCCCCTTTACGTCCTTGCTCGCGCTTCAGTTTTGATTGTATTGAAAAATAAGGTCATGGAAGAACGCGCATTGTCTAAGACTCCCATCATTTCGATGCTTCTACATCTACCCTGTTTCCTTCTTGAAGGCGTCGTTTTTTGGAGAGTCTGTAATTCAGGTGTTATCATGGTGGTGGATGTATTGCTGTTATTAGGCCCGAGATACTGTAGCGGGACTTTTGTTTCTTAGTTTTCTTTTCCTTTTTTGGCTGTGTGCATCCGTAGTGCCATTAGAATGGTGCGTTGTTGCAGAGGCTAGGTGTAATTGGTATCTTCTTGATATTAATATATTCCCTTTATCGAAAAAAGTGAGCACGATCAAGGGGGGAGGGGGCGGGGGAGTGAGGTGGATTATATTGAATCTACAACATTATTTACTCACACTAGATCATCCTACAAAAGGTGCAGCCGGTACACATGTGCGCCTTGGTGTCCCCAGGCAGGTCGCACAGGGGATCTCCAGTTATGGTCTCTCTTTGGAAGAGGATGTGGTAGCAGGGGCGGGAGAATCGTACTATGCATCCATCGTTCATCGTCACATCAACGTATCTAACTCAGCTAATAGTTAATGTCTCTAATCTGAATCCACAACTGGTTAGAGTGCTAGCAAGATCAAGGCACCAACAATGTAGGTGATCCACCTGCCTTTAACTAGCACTTGCTGCACTAGATGCCGCTTCGTGTACCGATTAGGGATGATCCCGAAAAGGTCTGGCGCTATCTCCCAGATGGGCTTCCCATCTAGCCACCTATCCTCCCAGTATAGCGTGGACGTCCCGTCGCCAACCACCATGTAGGTGAATGCGCCAGAGATGCTCTGCTCCACTTAGGAGAACTGCATATATTAAGCCTGCGTGAGGTCATATGGGTCGGCACGCATCGTCCAAAACTAGCGCACGCTGAGATTGATAACCGTGCAGGCGAGTTACACCTCAAGAAGATAGGATGCAGTGAATTGCAGCTGGTGACAACTCATAGCGGTACTAAGGCAGGATATCGTTATGAAGTCCCGACAACTGTCCCCTAATGAGCGCATTCTTTGGGCCGCCTAAACATGACTACCTAGTCCCGACATCTCTCCTGAGGAACGTTACACATGTTCATAATGGATTCATATATTGTTTCTCCATATTATAAAAGAAACCATATGCTGTTCTTTATGCCTCGGGTTATTTTTTGGGTTTTCATATCCTACGAATCAAAGAGGTCCCTAATGTTTTCCACCTAAACGGCATTTTGGTGCTCATGTGACAACATGGACCACCTCCTTTCTAAATAGGTGTCTCAATTTTGTTTAGACACAGATGTACCTATATTAAAATGCGTCTAAATACATATGTATTTAGATAAAGTAGAAAAGGCAGAAACCGAGAGCAAGAAAAGGCAAAGCTTCTTTATTTTCCTACCCGCGATATTAGTGCGATTTTTTTTAAATAATACGAATTAATTATTTAATTGCAGGACAATCACACGTTTTCAAAAATTTACAAAAGTGTGACTCGGTCGGATTGTAGTAGACCGATCGAACAGGGGCAAACCGACTGGGTGTCGGCCACGGCGGCGCACCAAATCACCTGACTCGTTGGTCAATAGCTGGCCAACTGGACAACTACAGACCAATTGGCCTCCTACAAACCGTCCGATTATTTGCATGGATGGTTTTGTTTGAAGTACCCTTAGAGTTAGCAGGGATATAGCTGAAGGTACTCATACATAGTTCGTACATAATGTCTGATACATAGGTGATTCATACATAAATGTCAGATATATAGATACGTAAATATCTGAGACTATGGACGGTGTCTAGGGTTTCGTGGGGGCGGCGTAGCACGGGGTGTTCAACCGAACCTGTCCGGGGCCCTGGTGATGCGAGCAGGGATCCAGGACCCGGACTCGGGGTCGTACTGCGTCTCCTGTGTGGGCTCTGGTGGAGGAGTCTGCATACCGACATAGTTCTGCTGCGTGCTGTAATACTCTATGTGCTCAGGATCATGATCACTAGATCCCCATGAAGGATTGGACGCAGTGTGCTGCGTGTATCCTGTGCCACGAAACATAAGTGATGTCAAACTAGGTGGAGTATAGTCTATATGGAACACAATAGTTAGAACAATACATACCCTGCGTGTATCCTGCTCCTCCCATGAAAGGGGCCTTCTGCTGCTGCCACTGGTCGAAAGCAGCTTGCTGCTGATAGTCGTCGAACAAACCGTGCTGCTGGTACTGAAAGTTTTCGACGAAACGAGTGTGCTGCTGCTGCCACGACGAACCTCCTGCCTGGTCAGGAGGTGGTGGTCTGGGTGTCGGCGTCGGTGTGAGACGTGGCCGTGATCCGTGGTGCTGGTACCGAAAGTCGTCGACGGAAGGAGTGTGTTGCTGCCACGACGAACCTCCTGCCCGGTCAGGAGGTGGTAGTCTGGGTGTCGCGGATGGTGTGAGATGTGGCCATCGCTGCTACTGTGTGGAGGGTCGCGGTGGAAGGAGATGGCGCTGAACGACGTCGGAACTACGGCTGCACGTGATAGCCGAGTAGATCCCGCGTAGCTTGTCCTCGAGACGCCTCAACCAGAACACATGTTGGTCACGCTGCAGAAGAGGCGCACTGGACACTTGACGTGTGTACCGAGCGACTTCATCCTGTAAGTCTACAGTCAGCTGACCCTGAAAAATCATGGTAACATATAAATCGTAGAACCCAATACATAAACGACAAGTATGATGGTGGAATAGAAAGTAGTACGTACCGCATACTGTCGACTACCGGCGGTGGACTGAGTCGGGTACATATCGTGCATAGACGCAGGTGGCGCCTCAGCTGGATCAGTCGGCGGGATGAGGCGTACTCACGTGGCTGCAGTGTACCTCTGCAGATATGCGTCAAACTCCTGTGGGTCAAACTGCTCATCGTTCGGCCAGACGTGTGTTATCGCGCCATCCCACTCAGCAACATACGAGCCAACGCGCTGAAGCCACCATGTCGAGGAGTGGCTAGTACCCTTCCTGTTGTACCTGCAGAAAATAATTGTGTTAGTTAGCCGAACCATGATGAACAGTATTAAGCTTAGCGACGCTGGGAACTTACTTGTGGACGTAGGCAGGGAGAGGTGCTATCGGTAGTGAAGGATTGACCAGCTGCCGAGAGCCGAACTGCTTCATGATCCTCTGTTGGGCCATTTTCTCCACGGACACATCGAAGATGATCTTCGACTGTGTCATCCAGTACGCACAATCTCTATAGCAGAGGTTAGAGATCCCGCCGGGGTACCTTGCATGCACGGCGGCGGCCATATAGGGCTGCCAGATAACCGCCCTATCATCTAGCACGTCGAACTGCTCGGTGAACGCAGGGTAGCATTTCCTGACCTGGTCGCGAGTAAATCGTCTCTGCGGAGAGAAATAGTCAGTACTCGTGCAAAACTATAAATTACGAAAGAACTATGTTCGACAGTCTACATACCTCGCGACGTGTCCAAAGTATGCCGAAAGTAGGCATGTCGATGTGGTCCGGATCTTCCAACTCGTTTGCCCCGAAAGGGCGCTCAGCATCTATGTCTGGCCGACCAATCGGGAACCTCTCCCAGGACCACAGCTGCAAGAACAGTGGACAGCCAAGAAGCCCAGACTTGGGGGAGACAAGTGTACAAGCATTGCACAAACCTCGGTATGTGGCTGCTAGAACCGCGGAACTCCAACTCCGCTGTATGATGTCGTCGGCGGTTTGTGCCTCTGCTATCTCCAGTGCAATGGGGACGAAGCGCCTGCTCACAACTGTGCGGCACAAAGTCGCTCACACGCCATGTTATGTCATACTTAGGAACATACCCATGCACCCTTCCGGGACAATTGATGTCCACACATTCCATCGTCAGGTATTTTCCAGATGACACAGTTGTTCTCAGCTGCCTCTGGCTCGCCATTGCCCACTTAATTATTGCATCATGCATATGCCGCTTCGACGGAAACAGGGCCCCTACGGCGATATTGTTCTGGTGATACTCCCAGTTAGAATCAAGGCCATCATTGATTGTCATTGCAGATGAAAAATTATTATTCCATCTGCCAGGAATAGGCACCTCCTCCCCATCATCAGACGCATCGGAATCATCATCATCACTTTCACCTTCTGTATCTTCCTCTTCCATCTGATTCTGCCTGTATCCATTTTCTTTGTCACCATCAACCTCACCGTCTTCTCCTGTGTAACTATCACCCTGACCACTATAAACATCTTCCCCATGGTTGCTCTGTTCAGGCTCGTAATCACCGCCACCACCGGGTGCTTGACTGCTCTGGCCTAATTCGTAACCACCTCCTCCACTGTAACCTCCTTCAGGAGGAGCTACCTCCTTCGCCACCGGAAGAACTAATGCCACAGGTTTAGTTCCTCTCCTTTCAGACCCTTTTAACCAGCTCACCCACTTAGAGGTATCATCTACAGGCCTCAGATAGCACAAAATGTTTGATACCGACTTAGTCCACAATGCATGCACACCCACTGTGTGCACTTCAGGATTAAGCCCAAAACATTCTGTCAACCAGTCCTTCACATGCTCAATTGTCCATGTTCTAGGAGCAGTCATACTCATCTCTACATATTTGAAATCACTCAGATCAACTCCCATTTCATTTGACCGGACACTACCCATACCATAGTAAAATACTATCTTCACTACATCTGTCATCTTTGCTCACCTAAAAAAATTCCGTCTGCGTCAACTACTAAAACCAGCCCACATAAATACACCAACACTAAAACCAGCCTACACATTAACCTACACAGTTAACACTAATATGCAAAGATTAGGATTTACCCTTGTAGCGTGAGCAGCCTCTCCAACAGCAGCAGCACGAACAACACGCAGCAGCTCACCACCACCACCAATCCACATCAGCAGCTCAGCCCCTTACACCACCACCAACCTCCACCACTTCATCACCATTGCTGCTAAATAGCACCACCAATCGTCTCCAAAACCTAACCCATCTGTAGATCGGGCTTCCCTCAACTAATAGCAGTAAAATGGTGAAGTTTTATTGGCTAAATCACTAGGGATCTGCGAAAAATGGTGAAGTTTAGAGCTGTTCTTGCGGGCAGGGAAGAGAGAAGGGAAGAAGAGAGGAGGAAGAAGAAAGAAAAGGAGGCCGGCCAGTGTCTGCGGCAACGCGTGGAAAGGAAGCGAGGGACTGCGCCGCGCGTCGAAAGGAAAGGAGGGTCTGCGCCCGCGCGTGTCCGGGCATGCACAGGTCTGGATGCTGCCATCCGATCGGCCTGCTGCGGACCGACAGGGTGTTGTCGGCTGGTCGGGTACAACATCGACCTGCAATCGGCCTGCTACGATCCGATTGGCCCACCCCTGTCTGATCGGCCTGCGGCAGTCCGACCGGGTCACACTTTTGTAAATATTTGAAAACGCGTGATAGTCCTGAAATTAAATAATTAATTTGTATTATTTAAAAAAATCGCGATATTAGGCAGGCCGAGTCACGTTTATATGCATCAGGTTCACTGGATAGTCGGACCGGGAGATATGCAAATGAGTGGGAGCTGAGCTCACAAGGAACGGCAAACGAGTTAACATAGAGTAGGAGTATCATTTCGCCTCAAACAAATGAAGTAGATCTATCTGGTGATACGGATAGACTGGCACTAGATTGCAACAAACTGCAGTTGCACTAGCAAAAAAGGGTGCGATAAGCGCAGTGCTAGCCGTGGAGGATCAGACAGACATCAGTGGGAACCAGTAGTCGTCATACTAGTCACTACTACCATGGACGAGAATGCTGTGTGAGTGTGACCCATACAGCTACACTCTTCAGCGGCTCTTCTTCCTTATTATGTGTAACAGCCTAGCGAATCTTCGTCATGCACGCGTGGCAGTTGAACTCCATGCATCGTTTGTTCTCAATCAGAGGAGCAAATCTGCTGGTCTCCTCTTACTGAACGTCGACATGAACAATTCGCGGAGAAAAGTGATCATGACTTCCGATGTCTCGTCAGTCAGCACTCCATCACTCTATCTCTCATCGATCTGCTGGAAGAAAAGCTTGCTCCATCGCCGTGGTTGGAGGATGTCATCCCCCGGTTCCTTTTTACAGGACGTACCTTGTGCGAGCCATTTGCTGGTGCCTTTCCAGACTCATTATTATTTCGACAGTCAGGGACTCGCGGGGTGAGTGTCGCTCTGCTACACGCTGTGGCCTGGCTGTGGTGATGCTGAGCAAGTGGTGACTAGTGAGTGGCGACAGCAATTTTTTCGATGATGCATGCCCTCTTCTAGCCTGAACACTGAAGTAAATTTAAGCAAAAAAAAAGTACTGCAAGGATAGATGATTTCCTGCTCATTCTCTCCAGTAGCGCTCCTAAAATAAGGCCATTCGAGTTTTCTCTGCTATCGTGGCGATTGCGATGCCGTAGCTGCCATTTCGATCTTTGGCTCCCTTCTTGTAATTTAGCGGTGTCATGGCTGGTTCTATCGATCAGCATTGTGATGCATGGTTCAGCATCATCATAATTAAACAAATATTTCCTAGTCGACTAGCCAAGTTGGAGACTGTAACCTCTCTCTTGTCCATAAGATGGAGAGGTCGGAAGAATTTTCCTTTCCATTACCTAAAAGAAACATATCTGTTGTGGATTGTGATTCCACCTCAGATGTTGCAAGCTTCAGTGTGTACTGCACTGGTCCTCTTCAGGTGCTTGTCATGTACCCCTTCCTTGTGCTCACAACCGATGCTAATGCTACACCTACTCATGGAGATTCTAAAGGATTATTGCACTATAATAATATGGAGAAACAATATATGAATCCACGATGTACCTGCCTCCTGCTAGCTTGTACCTGGGAGCGAGTTGCATGCGTGCGTCAGCCTGATGCCACCCGCACGTCAGCCAAGAGACGAGGCTGATTTGTCTAGGACTAGCGGCGCAATCGCGCGAACGTTCGCCGCTAGGCTCCATGTGCATGTTGCTTTCAGATCATGCCGGTCGACTAGTGGGATCGTCTTCCTAACTGGATCGGCTGCCGCTATGTGTGCAGTAGACATGCATCGCTGGGCGCTGGCTCATGCAATGCAAGGTCGTGGTCATCCGATTATGATATCTCTCTAACCAAGTAATAACCGCCCAAGTCATCCGGCATTTGCCCAATGAGTGGCTGCATTGCTGCAAGCGTCAACGCACACATCGAAAATTACTGCGTCGGCATAACTTCTCTATAATTTAAACTAAAAATCATGGCAAGAATTATAAAACAGAGGGAGTACTTCGCAGTTTGGTTGGCACGATGGCAGTAACATAGACGAAGTGAGTCGCTGGTGCAGAATTAAGCAATGCCATGTGCATGTCGCTGTTACGCCCAGCTGCGGGGGAAGAAGATCAGGGACGCCAACTTGCCAGGTCCAATTGTGTCGACTGCATGCGCAATTCAGTTTCTCATCGAAGGGGCCAAACTACCGGTACGGCGGTACCTATGTGACGTTTAGGATCAGGTAGAAAGGGTTCTAGGTGCTAGCTTGTACAATACAGTTTGTATAGAAAGAGTACAAGTCTGATACATATAGGAAAACTATTCCTATTTCTAACATCCTCCCTTGATCGCAACTTAGTGACATTGTGTTTGAACTCTTCAAAATTGGCAAAATAAAGTGCTTTTGTAAAACCATCGCCAACTTGATTCTTTGAAGGAACACACCCGAATTTCCAGCTGCTTGTTCAGGACTCCCTTTGTGATAAAGTGGAATCTATCTTAATATGTTTGGCTCATACATGAAACACTGGATTGGCTAACAAGTGTGATCCTTTGAAGGAACACCCCGAATTTCCAGCTGCTTGTTCAGAACTCCCTCTTTGATAAAGTGGAAATATATCTCAATATGTTTGGATAAAGCACACAACATTAGATTCACTACTAGGAACACCCTTATCCCCGGCGCACCATTTTTCGCTATCGCCGGCGCAACAGTGTACGCCGGTGGTAACAGGCTGGTGGTAATAGTTTACCGACAGTGGTAACATGAGTTATCGCCGGCGCACCTTCCTGGTGTGCCGGCGGTATGTTTTTTTGAAACTAAAAAAATAGATCTAGATCGAGAATGTAGGTCTGGTCGTCGGCTGCTAGGTCTGGTCGTCTGGAACCGTGGCCGTGTGGAGGAAGTGGTCGCCAGGGCATGGAGGTGGAGGTCACCGGAGCATGGAGGAGGTGGTCGCCGGAGCATGGAGGACGTGGTCGCCGGTGCTGGAGCATGGAGGACGTGGCTGAAGAATGGAGGAGGAGGTCGCCGGAGAGCATGCAGGAGGTGGTCCCCGGAGAGCATGGCTCAAGGCCGGAGGAAGTGGAGGAAAAGTGGAGGAGAAGAGTCATTTGGCTAGATTTTTCTGGGAAGGAGTCGGAGAAAAACGCAAGTTCCACTGGGTCAAGTGGCCAGATGTTTGTTGACCCAAGGACCAGGGTGGTCTTGGTGTCCTTAACTCCCGTTTCCTTAACATTGCCTTGATGACAAAATGGATTTGGCGCATGTAGAATGAGGAGGAAGAGAACTGTCTGTGGCTCAACATATTCAGCTCTTCTCCGACGGGAGGATCCCCTTTCTGGCATCAGCTACACAAGATCAAACACTTATTTAAACTGGGCTCGAAATTCATCGTAGGAAATGGAGATAATATTCTTTCTTGGTCAGACTAGTGGTCTGGTGAATCACCTCTGTGCGAGCGGTTTCAAGACTCTTCGCTATTTGCTCTTATCCCTCCATGACGGTGGCCACGGCGTCCAGGGGGACGTCCTGGCACATCCCTTTCCGACGAACTTTTGGTCCGCTAGAAATTGAACAATGGAACTCTTTGCTTGCTGAACTGCCTACCAATTCTAGGGATAAAGTTTCTTGGGCTCTAGAAGCTTCTGGGAGCTTTTCCACGTCTTCGCTCTACCAAAAACTATGTCAGGGTGACACATGCACTTACGCCAAAGATCCGTGGTCTGCGGATATTCCTTTAAAAGTCAAAATCTTCACTTGGCAACTAGTCAGAAATAGGCTTCCAACAAATGCGCAACTTGCCAAAAGGCATGGCCCCTCGGATGGACAGTGTGTCCTATGCGGTATGCCTGAGACGGCGGACCATGTGTTCTTTAACTTCACTTAGCTAAATTTCTTTTGAGCGGGGTTCGCTCGATGCTCGCGGTTTAGTGGAATCCCACATCCTTTTCCTAGTTTTTTGATATTTTGAATCTGTTTTTGGGAAAAGCAAAGAGATTTAATTGGCTTTTGTTTGCTGCCCAGAGTTGGGCTTTGTGGAAAATCCGTAACAAGTTCTCGATTGAAGGAATTTTCCCGAAGCAGCCCTCTGACTTTGTGTTTAAAACTACCATCTTGTTGCAGCAATGGCGACCTCTAACAAGAAGTAAGGACGTGGAGCTGGTGGAAGGCATGATCTCCCTAACGAAGACTTCTTCCTTCAAACCTACACACCAGTGAATGCTCCTGTTGGAGTGTAATAGTGCTTATCCTAGATCTATGTACTAGCTGGAACTCTTGATGTAATCCCGCTCCTGCATCCGCGTGTGCGGATCGGATGTTTTGGTGTTGCGTTGTTGTATCCGTATGAACTTGGTTGTGGTCTTATTAATTTAAGGCTGGGCATATAATGCATGTTATCAAAACAACATAGGAAGTGTCAGGCCTCGTGTGAGTGAGATATTGTAGTATTCCTACCGTACCTCTATATTTGGTGTTACCATATTCTTCGGTTTCGCTAAATCTCGGAAGACGGAGATCCTTTTAAGTTCAAGTCACCTAAAAAAAAGTGCAACCATGGTTCAACAAAGGTGTAACTCGTTTTGGTTGCACTTTTCTGCTGGCCACCTACACCTTTCCAAAAAAAAGTGCAATTAAGGTAGAAAAGTGCGACCAAATCGAGTTACACTTTCTCTAAACCGTAACTGATAGTTAAGCAAATCTTAGGCGAACGAGACTTTGAGGGATACCATAATCTTTGTGGTTTCATCGAATTTTGCTAAATTTAACTGGCCGCCCATTTTCTTCTTATATTGGATGGCAGAGCCTTGTTAACATACTTTCATATACTCCCTCCGATCCATATTAGTTGTTACTATATAGATGTATCTAGATAATTTTAGTTCTAGAACATCCATACTAGTGGTAAGTAATATGTATCAGAGGGAAATCAAGCGTGGTGACAAATTGATCTGCAGAAGGCTGCCAATATGCATGTTTGAAATACCACCTGCCTACCAACCGAAAACTGGTACACGTAGTACATGGTATGGCTGGTAACGTATGTTCGTACACATACGTGGAACATACGCACGTACGATCTCTTGTCGTGTTGTCTGCCTTTTTGCAGATAGGGCCAAGATCCATCTCAACATTTAAGGTGGCAGCGAATGTGTACACACGAATCTTGTGCTGGTGCCGGCCTATAATTGTGTGCATGCGTACGTGTGACTGCAATGATCGAGGGTTCACGAGCAGCTCCGAGACCGAACAGTACAGGTGTACGTAGGTACTGATCGATCGATGCGTCTCTGTTGAGATCGACGATGCTGTGAAGATGTCTGTCTGGCTTTGTATCCTTGCGTATGTTCTTTCGTGGGTTGCCTTGGATGCGCCCCATGCATACATGTCCAACGCAGAAGCTTCGATCGATGATGAATGGAAGTGGATGCAAGGCTTAAGCCGCGTCAGTGAGACACGGAGCAAACGAGTCGCCAGCCATTGGATTTTAGAAGCGACGTTGGATGTCAACAGTAAATATTTTGTACTGCCTGGTTCATAATAAGCGTCGGATTTTAGTTTAAATTAGCTCAAATGTGACCAAAACCCTGATACTTGTTATGGATCAGAGAAAGTAGAAACTTCTGGTTGGTCTACTCGGCGTAACGTTTGCTTATTTGTAGCCGATCCCTTCTAATCGGTTAGAGGAGTAGAATTTCCGTTTACTCCCCTAGACCGTACCTAACTGGACCCTTTAACCAGTTAGAGTAATTTTTTTACTCGTTACGTGTCGACCGGCCCTTAAAAATAGACCACCACAGCCCCTCTAGATCCTAAACCCTAGATAAACTCGGACACCCAATGCTCGCTCACAATCTCCCCCCGCCAGCACCACACTATCGCTAGCGTCACCTCCGGCGACCCCCCGCCACAACCACCCTCCTGCCCCACTCCGACTCGCTCCCCAGAGGCTGTCGCCGAAAAAGAGTTATCGTGTCGCTTTCGTTGCCGAAAACTCCAACCGGCGACCTCCTCTGAGCCCCTCCGCTGACTTCCATCCGTCTCGCGGCCTCACCACCACCAGCCAATCCATGTAGACTCCACGCGTACGTTTTGATGGAGGAGGCCATGCGGGTCGCTGGGCTAGCTCTCAGCGTCATAGGAGCGCCGGAACCTGCGGCGGCAACATCTTTCCCTTGTCATCCCGAGGATGCACCCATGGTGTTCGACACAATCCCTATTAGGTATTTGACTGCTCATTTTCTTCTTGTGAATGAGGTAAGAGATTAGGCCGATGTGTTTACAATTTCATTTGAAATTTGTAATCTCGTGAAGATGTGCCAAAAAAAAGAGCTCAAATGGACAGAGGATAAAGAGAGTGCATTGTATTTTGCATGGAGTGATCAAGTTTTTATTGATTACGTATTGTACTCTCAAAGTCGAAAACGACCGTTCGATGAATTTTGGCAATAAATTCATGAGTGTTTTAACAGTCCAACACAAGTGGATAAGCAAGATCACTAGCATCACTCTTAAATGGGCTCTCGTTATGCACATTCTAATGTCGGTAAGGACAAGCAAGATCACTAGCATCACTCTTAAATAGGCTCTCGTTATGCATTCTAATGTCGGTAAGGTTCCATCAAGTGCAGAAGTTAGAACACTACGATCTATGCTATGTATTTGTTCTAGTTATGAACTGTGAGACTATGCTATTGATTTGTCTATGCTATGGATCGTATAACTACGCTCTTGATCTGTATTACTATGTTCTAAATTGCTATTTTATTTGTATGCATAACTTTTTTAGGGAGTTAACTATAGGGGGTCGGCTAGGGAACCTCTTTTTTTTTTTTATAACAGACCAAATATAAGAAGTAAAAAAGATAATGAGTCATATAGAAAATTAAGTTATAAGAGATTGGCTAGAAATGTCCTAAACTTAGCCCACAAACTTTAAAGGAGAGAGACGGGCATGTGGAACGATGGCGAGCCTCTGTAGCAGGATAGTTGTATTCAAGAGAAAATAGCGACACCTGAGAGAGAAAACCCAGGATCGACCTCACCCTGGACGCCTCTCCACGTCCACGGCATGTGGCGCTGATCGAAGAGATCGAGTGAGTAACCACATCGACCAAACCGATCGTCCCCACCATGTTTGTGCGCCCGCTCTAGACAGCGACTGGAATAGGATTATTGATCGCCGTCGACATTGGCAGCCACACCAAGTCACCAGCGCACAAAAGCCATTCCGTTAGCTACCATTTGGCAAGACTAGCTTGTTGTAGTAGATATACATACCACCCCCACCTCACACCCTCACCCTCTTCATCTCTCTTACACGATTGAATAGCCCACTTGCGAAGCACAGCATCGTACCAAACCAACACCAGCCAAGTGAAAGCTCGAGCTACTCCTTCTACTACAGTCTATCAGCTCGATCATGGGCAACTGCCTCTATACCGGCGATGGTGGCGGCAGCGAAGGTGGCGGCTACCTGTCCGGAGGAGACGGCCAAGGAAGAACGAAGGTGACGGAGGAGGTTGCGCCGTCTTCGGTGCTGAAGGTGAAGATGGTGCTGACCAAGACGGAGCTGGAGTGGCTCATGGCGCAGCTCAAGGGCGGCGACCGGCGCCTCGAGGACGTGCTCCGGGAGATGGCGCGAAAGCGGGACGCCCGCGGGTGGCGGCCCAGCCTCGAGAGCATCGACGAGTGCGGCTCCGACTCCGAAACGGCCGCCATCTGCTTCGACTGACGTACAGACTGGTGCGAGTGAGTGGCATGGTCGTGCGTGCTCCTACAGCACGACGCCGAGCAGAGCACGTATATAGTTTCTTCTTGTAAATTGCAATTCTTCCGTTAATGTCGACCTGGCTGAATTCCGCCATCCTGAGCCGTGAGGTGATGAGTTAATCGTAGGGGACAGTCTAGCTAGGTTCTTCTTGAGTAGATCTGTAGCTTGTTGCAGCTTGTTCGATTGTATTTAAGGAGCTCGTTCTTGCTCCCTTCTCTTCTTCTTCTCCTTGTTTGTAAATATTGATGATGGAAAATGGTGAACGATTAACCGGTCAGTCTTGACTCTTGAGGGTGCACTGCTTATTTGTAACCGGAACCGGGTTCAGTTATTTCTCCTCCTGAGTTCAAAGTTCAAATAACAGGAAGTTATTTGGTCAGTCCATCGATTGCAGTTTGTTCGATTGTAAATAAGGAGCTTATTCTTGTTCCTTCTTTGCACTCCTGGTGTCTACTTGTAACCGCAACCGGGTTCACTTATTTCTCAATGTTCAGAGTTCGTTATCCTTATCTCTTCCTCCGTTTTAATTTGTTGTGCTCTGCTCCCATTTCCTTCTTCTCAGCTTCTTCAGGTCTGCTCAGAAAGGAAGATCTTGGTCTCTGACCATTTGCTGCAAACCACGTAACTTCTGGCAGGTGTATAGAAACAACTGTACTGTCGGCGTAAAACTGTAAAATAACTAGGGAACTAATAACTGGAAATATTCAAGTAACCACATCACTGCTACTGGTTCACCGACAGATTACTGTCATAATTCAACCTGTCAAATCGATGCAGAACTGAACACGAAAACCTGATGTAGACTCTATCAGTATTATACTACTATATATAACCTGGAGTTAGTTCCGGCTTGAGACAATGGTAAACACACACACACGCGGTCTGCTCTTAGCCACCAAGATTCCAGGGAGAGGAGACTGACGATTCCATGGCTTGCGTGGCCACCATCTTCCTCGTGAGAAGGACACATTTGGTTACGCACTGACTAACCCGCGACCCAGTCCGTTTTAACTGTCGGACAAAAATTCAGAACGAGACGCATCAGACTGCATTTTTGTTCCATTCCACGGAAGGGCAACACTCTTGTCGTGTTCGCGTATATCGGTGCACACAAACTGCGTTCCACGGGCGCGCGCACGCAACTAGCGCAAGCCGCCAAGAAATGGAGAAATACAGGGAGGGATTGCAGAATTTGTTGGCGTGGATTACGGTGACAGATGCCAGAAACGCGATGCTGCGGTCCAGTGTAGAACAGCGAGAGCGAAGGTCGCAACGAAGCTGATTTGGTAGAATTATTGCCGTTTCATCCATGGTTTGGCAACCTTTGGCTCGTAAAGAAAACAGCATGTGTACTGAATTGCTGTTGGGACAGGAAAGAAAAGAAAAAGACTTGTCTTAGAAAATCAGGTGAAACAGCAGCTAGTGCAGCTATGGACAGGAAGCTAACGGAATTGTTTCCTTTTTTTTTTTAATCAACAGGGACCTCATCCTGGTTCCATTGATAAATCAACAAAACTTAGCAGTGTCACTGGTTTATTACAGAGATTACAATTGCAGAAAACAGGAAACAAGATAGAAACTACAAGTTTTTTCAGAGCTGCAGAGCTAGAACAAAAGCAACAACAAAAGCAAGACAACTAGCCCTCGCGCTCCCAGGGGGGGGGGGGGGGGGATCACACCGCTGCAGGTAGTGGTGCCGCAGGTGCCGTCGATTGCGGGCCTTTTCGCATCCGGCGAAGAGCAACGGGTAGAGCTGCTTCTCAGGGTTCCAGCACCAGTATCTGGGACACCTTTGTACAGAATGTCTGCACACCAGCCTCCATGTGAGGTTGGAAGATGAGCTTCCACCTCTTCACACAGTGAAATATCATCCTCCACACCTGATCTATACCCAACCATGGAACACCGTTAAAGATCATGTTATTCCTTATTTTCCAGAGGCACCAAAGAGAGGCAGCACAAATAGAGTATTAGCTAGCCAGAACTTAGCAACAGACAAATAATCATTACCCACCTCAACATCAAAGATTTGAGAAATGGTTTGCCAAATCTGTTTAGCTACAATGCATTGGAAAAAAAAAAAGGAGATGATGAAACAGTCTCTTCTTCAGCACAAAAGATGCATTCTTCTGGTTTGTTTAGATTTCTCTTTTTTAGATTGTCCCTGGTCATTAGCTTATTATGGAACAAGAGCCAAAGGAAAATGTGGACTCTAGGTGGTACACGCAAATGCCAAACTGCAGGAATGTAAACAGGTTGGACACCACCAAAATCGATGATAGTGTAAAGGGAAGAGGTAGAATAAACCCTTTGTTTTCATATTACCATATCAGAGCATCAGGTAAACCAGAAAAAGAAATGTTATTAGCTATAGCTTCAAGCTCATACAAAAGCTGCATGAGAGAGGAGTTAAAATTTATTCTAAAGGTTAGTTTAAGTTGAGACCCATCCCAAATGTTCTGAAGAGTCACATTATGTTCATTACACAGAATGTAAAATGTCAAAGAATTGAACAGCCAAAGGAGAAGTGCCAAATCAGGTGTCCTCCCAGAACCTGATCTTAGCACTATCCCCAACCTGCCATCTATATCCAAATTTAATACTTTGGACAGCCCACATGACCCCTATCCAGGATTGCTCAAAATCTTTTTCCACACATTCTCTGTTTGATCTGTGCTCGCCAAAACACTAGCAGTCACCTTGATCCCAAGTAGGAGGCAGCCACATTTACGAACAATCTGAATCCCTACGTTTCTCAGACTTTGCAGTTCATTCTCTTCGCGGATGTTCATGCTCTTCCAAAGTAGCTCCCACCCCACCTCTACTGGCATCAGATCAACTCGATGGGTATGTTCTGCACCAATTTTCATAGCAATCGTATGATCTCGTGTTGTTAGTAAAATTATTCCAGCAGCTGCTGCATGTAACGGAGCTTTTAGTAGATCAATCCATACATTGATCTGCCACAGATCATCTAGAACAAGGAAGAAACTTTTGTCCTTAATTATTTCTGCAAGCTTGCTCTGGAGCTCTGCTATGGTTTCACCTTGCCCTTGCTGAAGTCCTATATTTCTAAGAACCTCTTTTAGAAGAGTAACTTCATTGTAATCCCGTGAAACACAAATCCATGCGTGTTTCTCAAAGTTTCCTGTATACTTTCTGAGGTAGTGTTGTCTTATCAACCCCTCCGGTTCCAACAATAGCTACCTTGTAAGCTTTATCTTCTTTATATGAGAGTATCAAGTCCACTAGTTTTCTGGTAGAATGTATGATCTCCTTCACCACAAGGTTGGGTTCAACAAGCTGGGAACTTTTTCTTGGCTTAGACGTTGAACCTTTACCAGAAGGCGCTGCCTCCGATCGTGTTAGGAACTTTTTTCCCAGCTTTGAGATCTTCTCTATCCTTGTATTAAGGTTTTTAATTTCAATGGCAATCTCATGACGCCTCTGCATACTAGGAAAGCAAGATAAAATTGAAATACCACTACACCCAGTTGAGTTTCTTGATGATAGAGGGTGATCTTCCAGTAGCTGGCATCCTTCAAGTCTAGCCGAGTCAATGATATCATCAGCATCATACACTGCATCCTGCAGCTCACAAAGCCAGTTGTTAACTGCTAAGTCTTCCATCCTCCTTTGCTCAGCATCTTGAAGAAAACACTGTATTTGGCTCACTGTTCCTTGAAGTTCTCTGAGTTCTTCTTTTACCCCAAGAATCAGAATTTCCCTCTCTGTAATGATATCTTGCAATTTCTTCACACATGATCCAACCATGAACTTATTATGGTTGCCATCAGACAAACATGAAAGGAGATACACCAAAAATGCCAAGTATATGAGAATGGCGACCTTGCTGGCAGGCAATTGCCTGTAACTAGGGAAAAGGAAAGAAAAGGTGAACACACTCATTGAAAGATATCAGCTTTAGCAGGGAACAAGAAGAACTACCAGGTAAGTGACTAGACTAGAGCTATCAGAAGTAGAGAAAGTACCTGAATATCCGTAAATTTATAATTCACTCATCAGAGTGCTGCAGAAGGGTAAGCAAACAGTTTCAGCAAATCATATGGCTTGGTGCCTCTCAAAAGGATCTGTTCAGCAAGTAGTCCAACAGAACCAGGTACCCTCCATAGAGCATAAGAATTTTGCTACATCTGGAACATCTGCAAATGCATATCAGACATGTTTTGCAAGGTGAAATCAGACATGAATTAGAAGAATTCAGATAATACAGATGAAGAAATCCAAAGTCCTCCTTTATAGTGGACACAATCAAGCCTACCACTTACCAAACAGAATGGATACAGAAAGAGGCAGAATGTGGAAAACTAAAGAGCAGTACCTACTGAAGTACCATGTTCTGACTGGTTATGCTGGAAGACTGCTTACTGGCACCGATGGTCAACTCATGAGGAGTATTATTCAGCAAGAGCATGCAGGTGTAATACAGCTATTAGTCGGCACCTCAAGATTCCATAAGCATATGTGAGACCTGGTGCATGTGCTTGTTTTTTTCCTAGCTCATCATGTACGCAAGTTGCATCATTTAAAAGTACCCATGACTACTTCAGCTGAAAATTTAAATGAGCTCATAAGGGAAACATGCTAACTCGATGAAATTTTAATGTGCTCATGAGGGTATGAAGCCAACCGTACAGAGGTTACATGGGGCAGCTTGCGCCAGGCTAGACTATTTGGGCTAGCTATACATATAAGCAGCGGACACAGATGCACTCATTGTTGGCTGTTGTGGCGGCTGTGGCTGTGGTTAGCCAATCACAACAGCAGAAGACCTCCTAGTAGGAGGGTGACCCTACTGCTGAATAGAGACTTCCTTTGATACTCAGCCAACAACTCTGGGTGTAGGGCAAAACAATTATCAACTGTGTGCCCAGACTTCTTGCAGTGAGAACATATTTTCCCTGAAGAACCTCTGAAAGGACTCCGATGGGCAGCAAGAACACTGATGTTGGAGCGGAGCGGTGGGTGAGGTAAGGAAGCGAAGACGTGTATCTGGAGCAATCAAACTAGCAAGTGCCTCATCCAAAGAAGAAGATGCGGGGTGGCCGAGAAGCTGGGTTCAGTTGTTCTCAAACTCCTGAGCCTTCCCACAAACTGAAACATTAAGGGCTGAGCTTCATGATTTTCCTTTGCCACACAAGAATCACACCTACAGCAACTATTTGGAGTCATTGGCATAAGCTGACTAGTCACGCCAGTGAAGGTTCCGTAATACTCCTCTATAGACATGTCATGCTGATGCAGATTTTGCAACAAAGAATATCGAAGTGTCCCACTTGGCTGTAGATACTTCCATATTTCACGACTCAGCCACCGCAACGGAACAACATAAAAAATTTAAGGCACCCATGACCTTAGAATCTGATTTTCTCCAAGTCTTTCTCATGGCCTCATCCTCATCATCAAAACCAGCAGCTCTCACAACAGTTCTAACTGAGAATGAAAACTCTCTGCAATTCGAGCCATCAAGCTTGATATCAATAGAAAAGAAAGGCCCATCCTTGGCCATTGCAGCAAGCAAGAAAACAATCCCTTGCAGCAGCTATGGAACAGAACAGGCAGAACCGCAGAACAAGCCACTTGCAGCAGCTTCAACACATAAAGAGCTGAGCAAACGGGCAGAACAGAGCTGCTTACAGCAGCTAGAGCAGAACAGATACTCACAGCAGAGAAAACGAGCAGAGCCGCTTCTTGCAGCTGGCCAACGACCAGGTAACGAGTTCCGACAGCAACAGCATGTAGAGGCACAGTAGGGCTCCAGTCCGATCTGGACTGGTGCGACCGGTGCAACGGAAGACGTTGGCAGCTGCGCCGAGTCCAACCTAGACTCGGCGGGCAGGGCAACAGGACATGGCACAAGTCCGACTTGGACTCGTGCGGAGATGTGAGCGGCCGCGGGCGACTTGCCAACGGTGGTGGCAAGGAGGTAGTTCACCATCAGACCAAGCTCTTGTACCATGTCATTTGACCAACCGAAGATTTTCTCCATTGCATTCAAAGTAGTGTACAGAGGTTCCATGGGACAACTTGGGACAGGCGACTATTTGGGCTAAATACATATACATAGAAGATAGCCCAAAAAACTGTTACAGATAGAATCAGGAAAGTTAGTCAGAACTTCTTAAGCTCTGAGGGCTTCATAGCTTCTTTTTCTCGTTTTTCAAGTGTTCAACTTCAATCAAGATGAAAGTCCTTCTAGACAAGGTGCTTTTGTAATGTTCAGTCTCATGAAATAAATGCATTGATCCATCATCTCCAAGAATATAAATCTCCACTTCTTCAACAGATCCATTCATGAAGAAAGAATCCAACACTTTATGTTAGGTTTTTTTTTCTGATATCCCTACTATCGAACTGAGCAAGGATAAGTTTATATAATTATAAGATTGTCTGTTTGCAACATCTCGAGTTTCAGGAGGGGAAAAGTAGCCTCATAGGAGCATGTTTTAAACTAAAAAGTGATCTTCAAATTGAAATGATTATGATTTCATAACTATCCATAGAAACAGTGTCTAAGCCGCAACATTACCAGACAAATTTTGTGACCAGATCTCTGTAACCATGTTCATTACTGGCAATTCTAAGCCTTCAGAGCAGTGATGCTCAATAATTATAAGACTAAAATATGATGTGAATATGTGATGCTCAGACGGTTGATCAAACCTACCTTCCTGGAGACACCCAGGAAACTGAAAATGCATTTGAGCTGAATAAATAGTAAGTTGGGGCAGGCCATATTAGGTTCCTATGATCTTACTGTTGACAAGGTGCTAGCCAGGCAAGCCACGTCTCTTGTACTGGCTCCTCCACTATGTCCAATCTCTGGCAAGTGTGAACACATGGAAATGTGAGAAAACAATGCATTTCAACCGTACCTTGAAAAGAAACATTGGTTGAATCTCACCTTACACTAAAACAATTTCTCTGCAGTCAAGATCGATCTTCAAGGGCTTCTGGGTCAAAACCCCATCAACAATATTTGGTAGACAATGTGAAGGGAAATGTAATTTCAAAGAAGGGATTTAGTAGAGGATACCACACAAAAAGGCAAAAGCCTTGCATTTCCATGCATTGATAGAAAAAATAGGTTATATGTACAAGTCCGTAGAAGGACAAACACCACACCATACAACTCGACCCAGAAAGACCTAATCTAGGGGAGTAGTTGGTGAAGGCCACGGGCCCCGCGTCCGCCCACTGTCTTGCCTCAGCACAGACCAGATTGGCCTCCTATGGTCTTATCGTGGAGGTGCAGCCACAACTCTTGAACTGGCTCCTCCGTTGTGTCCAATCTCTGATAAGTGTTCAACACACATGAAAATGTGAGAAAAACAAGCATTTCAAATGCATCTGGAAAATCGTTGGTTGAATTCTCACCTTGCAACTTGGAGACTTCCTCTGAAGCCACGATCAATCTTCAATGGCTTCTGTACCAAAAGCCGATCACCATGTTCTGCAACTAATTGAAAGGAAAATGTAAATTTATAGGAGTTACGAGAGTACATTAAGTAATTCTATGGGCTTTACGATTTTAGAGACATAAACCAGCATGATTTTGAATTTATGAAAGCACGCGACGAAAAAGGCAGAATATAATCAATATACCTCATCTTCAAACAAATGGTACCACGGAAGGGTTGGAGTAAACAGGGTGTCTCAAAGCATTAGCACACAGAAGAGCACCGCATGATCCTGCAAAGAAGACAAACATACCAACCAATTACATAATTAAGGTACCATTTTTGGACAATTATTTTGAACCAAAGCAGCACTAACCTCCTCTTGGGGTCTCAGCTTCTCCCTTTTAATAGTGAAAAACTGAGAATCATACAGATCACCCAACCAGAACGCACAAACTTGCCAGAACAGATATAATTGAGTAATTAAAGAAAACATCATAAATGAGAGCCAAACATGAAGATAAACGGTGATTAGCAGAAGCATCAAATATGCATTTCCACAAAATGACTGCTACAAAGTAACAAAAGAAGCTGCGAGACAGGATGGAGTAGACAGAGTGTCTCAAACAATGCATACAGTACATGATCCTGCAAAGAAGACAATCAGACCAATCAATTAAGATAAACGACTTAAAGATTTAGAGCAGAGCAATGTAACTTTGTTCCCAAGAACTGAGAGTCATTCACAAAATCCAGACAGGACACATGAACTTGGCAGAACAGCAAAATTTACATAATCTAAAATTGTATAATGAGTGCCAAATGTAAAGATAAATAGTGATTAAGCACGCACACAAAGTATCATTTTCAGCGGAAAGACTGCCACAAAGCAACAAAAGCAGTTATTCAGGTATATTTTGTTCAACTATTAACTGGTGCCCACCTGGCTTCAGCAAAAAAAGACCAAACTTCTTATTTGCAGGTGAACATAAGTGGCAGGCTGGCAGTAAATAGTAACCATGTAATTTCAGCATTCAAATAATTGCCTAATGGAGAACTTGCTACAGTGTACTTAAAATGTTCGGGAGGCATGGTCAAAGCCTGAATTTCACCCCATAAAAGCTGCCGAGAAGTGAACAAAACACATATCCATTTATTAATTAATTAACGATTTCATATTCATGTTACCAGATGCTCTATAGAAACTAAACTTCAGCTAAAAGCATACATTGAAAATAGACCGGCAAGTTTGGCAAGAACATAACTTTTGACAAGTGAAGTTCAATCCAACTATCCTTCTAGCTTGGCTATAGTTCAAGTTAGCAAAGTCCCTTCAAGATATATGTAAAATGCAATGTCCAATATTTTATCAAAAAAAATTAGATTTTTGACCAATTTTTTAGCAATTAAGGCTGTAAAGAAACTCCCTTTCAAATCCCAGTTCCTATGTGGCAGATATACTACTAACCAACAACCCTAATCGTCCAGAGGTACTAAGTAGATGCTCTATAATTTTTTTTAGATTTTTTGACCAATTTTTTAGCAACTAAGGCTCTAAAGAAACTCCCTTTCAAATCCCAGTTCCTATGTGGCAGATATACTACTAACCAACAACCCTAATCGTCCAGAGGTACTAAGTAGATGCTCTATAAAATCTGCTGAGACGTGAAGAAAACTCATATCCGTTTATTAGTTAGTTAACGATTTCATATTTGTCTTACTAGATGCTCTATAGGAATTAAACTTCAGCTAAAAGCATACGTTGAAAATAGACCAGCAGTTGGCAAGAACATAACTTTTGACAAGTGAAGTTCAATCCAACAATCCTTCTAGCTTGGCTATAGTTCAAGTTAGCAAAGTCCTTTCAAGATATATGGAAAGTGCAATGTCCAATTTTTTATCAACTTGTTTTTTAGTCTTTTGTCCAATTTTTTCTATCAATATCCATTTTTTAATCAATTAAGGCTCTAAAAAAAACTCCCTTTCAAATCCCAATTCCTATGAGGCAGATATACTACTAACCAACAACCCTAAACGTCCAGAGGTACTAAGTAGAGAGCCAAATTAATTGTCCACAGGTACTAAGTATAGAGACTACTCGTTGACATGTACTAAGCAGAGAACCAAATCGTGCACAGGTAGGGAGTCTAATCATCCAGAACATGTACTAAATTGGGAGCCTAATCGTGCACAGATACTACGGTCAAACACACAATTGCAGTCGACCATCCATTACAGGACGGTCAAGAAATAGGTTTCGGCACAAACCGTGTATTTTCAGCATTCAAACAATTGACTAATGGATAACTGCTACAATGTAATTAAATTGTTCAGGAGACATGATCAAAGCCTGAATTTAAGCCCATAAAAGCTGCTGAGAAGTGAAGAAAACTCATATCTGTTTATTAATTAGTTAATGATTTCATATTCATGTTACTAGATGCTCTATAGGAACTAAACTTCAACTAAAAGCATACGTTGAAAATAGACCACCAGTTTGGCAAGAACATAACTTTTGACAAGTGAAGTTCAATCCAACAATCCTTCTAGCTTGTGTGGCTATAGTTCAAGTTAGCAAAGTACTTTCAAGATATATGGAAAATGCAATGTCCAAGTTTTTATCAAAAAAAAATTGAGTTTTTTGTCCTTTTTTTTTGTTAATGTCCAACTTTTTATCATTTTTTTGAGTTTTTTGTCCAATTTTTTTATCAATATCGAATTTTTAAACAATTAAGGCTATAAAAAAACTCCCTTTCAAATCCCAATTCCTATGCGGCAGATATAGGACTAACCAGCAACCCTAATCGTCCACAGGTACTAAGTAGAGAGACTACTCGTCGACATGTACTACTAAGCAGAGAACCAAATCGTGCACAGGTAGGGAGTCTAATCATCCAGAACATGTACCAAATTTGGAGCCTAATCGTGCACAGATCTTTGGGTCAAACACACAATTGCAGTCGACCATCCATTACAGGACGGTCAAGAAATATGTTTCGGCACAAACCGTGGCGATACCCTGGGCTTCGCTTTTGCTGTGGAGCATGGTCGAGGACGCCACTTCACGGGAGCAGATCTGCTCCTCGGCGACAGCCACGGAGGTGGTGGCGCGAGCGAAAGAGGGCGAAACCGAACCGCGGCGGCAGCGCAGGGGGAGGCTGCGGTCCGGGATCGCGGAAGACCATCCACGGGCGTCAGCCTCCTCGCGGAGGTCCTCGTCCCGGGCCCTCTTGGCGACGGCGTCCCGCCGCCTCGCGACCTCGACAAGGTCGTCGTCGTCGACGAGATACCAGGTGGTGTTAGCGCGCGGGGCCATGGGCTCGATTGAGGCCATGGCAGCGGATGGAAAGCTAGGGTTGCGCGCGAGATGACGGAAACTAGGGGCGCGCGCGAGATCGGGGAATCTAGGGTTGCAGGGTGAAAGAGCCTCCAGATCGCGGAATCGAGAATGCTCGCGAGATGGGAAAGAGGAGCGAGATGGGGGCTTTGCTGGCTTTAACGACAGTGATTAGGTCGGTTTGATGGGTTTGAATCCGAGCGCGAGTAGAACTCGGTCAGGTTTTGGATAAGGACTGTGATTAGGTCGGCTCCGTTCGCTCTTTCAATTTACTAAGGTGTACAATGGTGGTGATGACTCAGCTGTCTGTAAGGGGTAGTTATAGGTGATTTTGGTGATGTGGAGAAAAGAGAATGAGGAGAGAGAGGGAGGCTGTCTGTGAAGTTACAGACAGTCTGTAGGCTTCTTACAGACGGCTTATAGACAACATTTTTATTGTTGTATGAAGAATGTCTATAACTTATACTCACACATGGTTATAGCTAAAAATAGATAGCTTACAGACAGATCACTGTAGACATTGTCTATACTACTGTCTATATATGATATAAAGTGCTATTACAGACACCACCTATCTAGACCATTGTACATGCCCTAATCATCCTCCGTTCTTTCTTCCTGTTAAGGACAGCGGTATTCACCCAGCCTCTACATCCCCAACCGTTGGATTTAGAGCATCTCCACTCGTCCCCCTATATGGACTTCGGCGCAGCCGTTTTAGGGTCCATATTAAGGGACGCAGGCGGTAAAACTAAATTAGGGACCGGACGGCTGCAGTCGGAGCCTCTATAAAAAAAAATTCTAAAATATAAAAAAAATCGAAGAAATAAGTAAATTCATTGATAGTTTGCCCGATATTTGTACAAATTTAAATACATAGATTAAAAAAACTAGCAATTGCCGCCGCTGCGCCCTAGCCCTAGGTGGTGGTACATCGCCGTCGCGTAGTCCTCTTCATCAGGCTCCTCCTCCTTCGGCTGCGGGAGGTGGTGGGCGGACACTCCTGATCTTGACAGTCGCTTTGGAGTTGTTTAATTAGCCAGGTCTCTCTCTGTAAACTGTGAGAGCCCTAGGTGGTGGTACATCGTCGCTCCTCCTCCTCGCATCGGTAGTTCGCCGCGCTCCACGCCTCCGCGAACTCGTCCATCGCCGCGAGGATTCCAGCTGGGCTTGGCGCAGCCCAGGGAACTCCTCCGGGTCATCATCCGCCTTGACGATGGATGCCGCCGCCTTGTATTCCGGCGGTGGCATCCACTCGCGCTGGCGCGGCGGAGATGGCTCGCGAATGACGAGGGCGCCGCCGCGATCGCCATGGTGGTGCCTGCGAGAATGAGCAGCCTTCACCGGCTTGTCCTTCACCTTCAGCAGGATCCTTGGCGACGATGTGTTGTAAGGCGAGTACCTCGATGAGGACCCGCGCGCTGAGGACCCGCGGGAGGAGGAGGAGGAGGAGGGGCGCGACGAGGAGGTGGACTAGCGCAGCGTCGCCCACTGGCAGTCGTTGCCTCGTGGCGCCGCCAACTGCAAGTGTCGTGGCGGCATCTGCAGCGGCAGGTTGTTCCCATCGACGATGTACGGAGGACCCACACGAGGATCCTCCCTGGCGCGCTCCACCACCGTCGCCGTCCATTGATGATGTAGTTGGACGGCGGGTCGTTGTTGCCGTCGTAGGTGGCGCGGCGATCGGCGCGCTGCCGGACGAAGAAGACCGTCCACGCTTCGTCGTTGTCTGGCGACCACTGCGGATCGTTCCGCTCCTCCGCCGTGAGGTGATCCCAGGAGTGGTTATAGATGGCAACGTTCCGATCTGTCCCCGTCGGCACAGGGGGGACCGTCAGGCCGTCGCGGCTGAGCGCCCCCCCCCCCCCCCCGGACAACACATGTACAGCGGGACGCGGTAGCGCGCGTCCCAGAGGGCGCGCGCCTCGGTGACGGGCAGGGGCCAGCGGCGGAAGCCCTTTGCGGCGGCGCCTGATCTCTCTTGGTCTTGGTGGTCCATGGCTAGGGGCACTGGAGGACGACACGGTGGAAGTTTGGAGGAGGAGAAGGGAGGTGGAATGCGCGGCGAGGGACGCGCGCGGCGGTTTATATAGTGCCGAGGAAGCTCGTTGGCGGGCTTTAATGCCGCCGCTGAAGACGAGTAGGCGGCGCTGAACACGAGTAGGCGCATTAACGCCAATGCGACTCGACGCGGAATGCGAGCAGGCAAGTGTAACACCCCAAATTTCAATAAAAAGAAAGTTAGAGAATTCCAGAAAGCAAAATTTTCAAACCAACAAAAACTTTTTAATTTGCATATAGTACCATGCATAGGACTTGTGCATTTGATTGATATGCCATGATGATTGCTATTACTTGTATTTGATATGCTCTAAAACCCTAATGTGATCATATTAAGATCACCAACCAAATAAATCAAAGAGGGAGAAAATCCATTAAATGAAAAAACCTAAAAACCCTCACATATGCCCTAGGGCATTTTTATAAATTTTGACCCTAGACCTATTTGGTCTTCACCATTAGTTGAATAATGTTATTAAACACTTATTACAACTTTTGGAATCAAAGAATTTTAATTCAAATGAAATTCAAACACAAAACTAGCTCACATATGATAATGGTCAAAATTGACAATTATAGTCTGATCACTACTTTGAGCCATTGCCATTCAATTTTCTTAAACCAAATCTTGCTAACTCTTTGCACCATTTCAAAGTCAACATCAAGGTGAACAACTTTTGTAAAGATCATCATGCCAAAATCATCTTGGATCATGAGCAAGGCTCATCCAAAGTCACAACTTTTTAACATATGTAACATTCTCCACTTAGCCATTCTTGCCAATTCTTGAAATTCTAAATTTCCACCACCACCTCAAATCCTCTCTGGTCAAATACAACTTATATCAACACTCACATTTCAAAAAGATTCACCATTTGAATTATTTCAAATTTGGATATTTTTGCAAATTACAAAATCGGGCACTATTTGCAACTATTGCAAATAGTGATTCTACACCACCTAGATTACCCTAACCTACACCATTGTGTCCCCTGGTCCCCTCAAACCCTAAATGATGCATAGTAATGCTAAGGAGAGGAGGAGAGCAGCTAGGACATGGCCATGCCGGCCATGTCGCCGAGCCCGACGACCTCCCCTCTCTTCCCTTGCATCCCTGCCCTGGCCACTTCGCCACCGTGCGCCACCGCATCGCCTAGCCCTCCCTAGCACCGCCATGGTCGACGAGAACGACGACAACGGCCGGAGATCGGTCGCCCGCGTCACTGTCCCGCCACCCTCTCTCAATCCTATAAATAGCACGTTCCCTGGAAGCAAAGGAGCACACCACCAGACTCCCCACCTCTCACTGCTTCTCAACCACCACTCCACCCATCGAATCATCGCCGGAGCTGCTCCAATTTGAAGATCGACGCCGCCAGTACCCGGAGGTCACCACCGTCGATTGGAGCTGTTCCAGGAGGAGCCGCCGGTACCAGGAGCTCCGCCGTCGTCCACAACGTCACCACGCATACTGCCATCCCTCGCTGGAGCCCTGGTTAGCCCTCCGACCCCCTACCTGAGCCGCCGGTGAACTCCCCTCTTGCCGGCGGGACAATGAACCACGACCGTTAGATTTCGATCTAATCCAACGCACCACACTCGTCCATACTGATTCGGGTTTAGTGAGTCACTGACATGCGGGACCCTCTATCAGCGCGCCGCGCGTCACTGGACCGTGGCTGGGCTGGCTTGGGCCGTTCAGTTTGAATCTGGCCCAGTAGTTTTTCCCGCCGGCCCTTATAATTCAAACTCGATTTAATTAATTCCAAATGATTTTGAATACTGCTGCCACTTTGAAATTCAATAGATTGAAATTGGCTAAACCAAAATGGATGAACTTTATATTGTTGGAAAGCTAGAGAAATTATCTACAACATACCACTGGTCCCATGACCAGATTCTTTGTAGAATTAATGTGATAAAAATAACAAGGCATGGACTTTTCCCTATTCAAATAGTTATTAAAAATCAACCAAAATAGATATTAAGTTAATTCCAACTCTAATAGCTCACATTTGACTTACACTAATTGTTTATGCAATAAAATGGTGTGGTCACTTTGCATGATCATGCCATAGTTTAATTAATGGATGATATGGCTAGTTTAACTAGTTGATATTGTCCAAAACTATTAAAGTAAATTTTGTGGAGTCTTATACTTCATTTAAACTTGTCTCACATGAATTCATGGGATGTTTGGACCCCTGGTCCCAAACTCTCTTATATGAATTACTTGAGATTTAAATCATATGTAGTGATACTAAATGATATGAGGTGATCTATCTCATTTAAATCATTTTCCCAAATGATGATGATGAACATTTGACTTAGGCCAATATGAGTTCATACATGATTGTTTGAGAAATTAAATCTTAAGAAGATTTCAATGAGAGGAAATTATTTCTCAAAGAACCCTATGGAAACTATCATTTACATACTAAATACAAAGGAGTGAATTCTATTTAAACCACACCACCCATGCACCCTAAGTAGATTATTTGTGTGCATAGAATAGTTTGTGTGTTTATATGTGATGTATGGAACAGCCATTGAATTAGTGAGTAATTATACTCGTATTCAAATTTAGACGGTAGCACCGGAGGTTACGCCGAAGAAGAAGGTTGCTACCAAGAGGAGGAGGAGGAACAGTTTGAGAACTACCAAGGCAAGCTAATATTCTTGCAAAGTGCAAAGCCCCTTGGGGCAAGGCACCATGACTCTTACCTTTTCTTACATAAGCCTATCCCAAGTTTTTACTTTACAAGTTTTATTTGTTGTTTTCCAAGAGTTACTTTTATAGTTAACTTTGGTCAAAGTAAAGGATGGTTACTAGAGTAGTGAAGTAGACTAAATCAAGCAAAGCAAGATAGCACCCCTCATGATTTAGAGCTAGTGCTAATGAAATAAAACTTGACTACTCTAGATGGGAACAATGTGAATTTGAAATGAATTTGAAACCTTGGAATGATGATGCATTCCATTGAATGATTTTTGAAGGTGAATATGACCAAGAGAAGATGGCGATTTTTGATAAAACAATGATGTTGGTTTGAATGCGATACCTTTCCAATTAGTAAGTACCCCCACAATATCTGATTATGGGTAGGGCTTAACTGGAAGTTTATGCATCTTAGTATGGGTTCCCTCTGAACACACGTCATAGGGGTTACGCTTGAGGCTGCCTCCGTTGTTGAGAAATGATGTGAAATTGAGGTGAATTGTACGGCCAAGCCTGTGCGGTTCCGGGTTGACAGTTGGTCTTCACTGGGAGGCCAAGCTCATGGGGAGAGGTGCTCATACTAGGATTTATAAGTGAAAGGTTATGGTTGATGATCCGCGTACTGTGTTACGATGATTCGGGGTAATCCCGACGGATGAAATCAAATGTTGTGGCACAAGTGTGCAACCTCTGCAGAGTGTAAACCTATTCGAATAGCCGCGTCCATGGTTACGGACGGTTGGAAAGGCCATACAGTTTCCGATGTCATATCTTTGAAAAATGATGTTGAAAGATGATGGTGAAATGACTTGTGGTGAATTAAATTGAAATCACCACTTGAATGGTGGGAATGACACTAATGTTCCCACTTGAGTTAGTTAGCACTTGAATAAGCTTTTCTCAAAATTTTGTGAACTAAAACTAGCTTTATGCAAATAAACTAGAGCTTAGCAAACCATACTAGAATGTCTAGCACTTACATTAGTATTAGTTTGCGAGTACTTAAAGTACTCACGGCTTTGTCCCTGGCTATTCAAATGGCCAGAGTATGATGAGGAACAAGGAGATGACCAGCAGGACGCCTACGACAACTAGGAGTCTTCCGACGTCAAGCATTGGCCTGTGGACTAGAGAGTCCTTGTATCTTACGCTTCCGCTATGAACTATGAACTTGTGTCTGTTCGTTGATCAATAGATCAACTATTCGTGTAATATGGATCATGTGATTCCAATTTGTAAGACTTATGGCTTGTAATGAATGATGACTATGCTACTTAACTATTATGCCTCGCAACAACAATATTCCTGGGATTGCGATGTATGACATAATAGGCATCCGGACTTAAAAATCCGGGTGTTGACAGCAAGCAGGCGAGCAGCCTTTGACCGCCGCTGAAGGCGAGCAGGCGCATTAACGCCGAGGTGACTCAACACGGAAGGCGAGCAGGCTTTGATGAGCACGAAAGGCGATGAGGAAGACGACTCCGCCGACGCTGATGGGGCGGGTCCACTGCATGCAGGCGTTTCCCGTGGCTTCTCTTTCGCATCGTTTCCGCCAACACGCTGCGCGCCTGCACCCCCTCTATCCTCCCTTTCTACTGGGTTTGGTGTGAGGGCGCCGGATGCAAAGTTGGGCCATGTCGGCTAAAAACCATTTTTTGGGGCCGTGGCTGGGCAAGAATTTGGGTGCCGGCACTCCCCAAAGGCCTATAGGGGGCTTTGGGTAGGGTGAGTGGAGATGCTCTTAGTCATGCTGAACCGTTCGATCTAGAGCTCCCTCTACCTCTCTCCCGCTCTTGCGGCATTGAAACATGCTCGCATTGATCGCAGCATAAACCCAAAAAAAGCACAAGCTCAGCAGTCTGGGAGGGGTCGCGGTGGCGCGCCATGTAGCAATCGCCGGTGGACGCTGCACCAATTGTCAGCGGGAGGATGGCCCACCTACTCTGATCCATCCTCTAACCCTCCAAAGGGCATCCACACCACCTGACCACGCCCTCGAAGGTGGCATCCTTCTCTGCTTCAAATCATGGTCGTCCTCGACGATCTGAGGGCGCTACGGCAAGCACCGGAGACGGTGAACATGTGCTCCGGCGTGCTCACTACAGCAACCCTGAAGAACATGCTGCTTTGGTGAGTCCTCCATGACTAGGGTTTGGATGGTTTCCTAATGATGATTTACATGGTTTCCTAGTGCTTCAATGTACCATATGCTATGTGCAGTTGATTTTTACAGCTATTGCAACTAATTTCAAGATGGAAATAAATAGTAATTCTGAGGTTGCTTCGTGGTTGGTTGGCAGAGTAGCTGCTTGGTAGCAATTTCTTACAAGTGGAATTTTATCTTAAATAGAAGAGTAATAATGTTTCAATGACTTTTGCAACTACCAAATAATGTTTCAATGATCAGAAGATCTAGTGGTGCTCTGTTATATGTTGCTTCCCATTGTTTCGTCAGGCACAAATATGTCACTGTAGTTGTGATAACCCACAAGTATAGGGGATCGCAGCAGTCTTCGCGGGAAGTAAATCCCAATTTATTGATTCGACACAAGGGGAGACAAAGAATACTTGAAAACCTTAACAGCGGAGTTGTCAATTCAGCTGCACCTGGAAACAGACTTGCTCGCAAGAGTTTATCAGTAGTAACAGTTTTATAGCAGTAGCAGTAGTGAAATAACAGCAGCAGAGTAACAGAGACAGCAGTAGTGATTATAGTAAACAACAGGATTAAAATACTGTAGGCACGGGGACGGATAACGGGCGTTGCATGGATGAAAGAAACTCATGTAACAATCATAGCAGGGCATTTGCAGATAATAATAAAACGGTGTCCAAGTACAAAGCAATCAATAGGCATGTGTTCCATATATAGTCGTACGTGCTCGCAATGAGAAACTTGCACAACATCTTTTGTCCTACCAGCCGGTGGCAGCCGGGCCTCAAGGGAATCTACTGGATATTAAGGTACTCCTTTTAATAGAGTACCGGAGCAAAGCATTAACACTCCATGAACACATGTGATCCTCACATCACTACCATCCCCTCCGGTTGTCCCGATTTCTGTCACTTCGGGGCCATTGGTTCCGGACAGCGACATGTGTATACAACTTGCAGGTAGGATCATAAAACAATGAATATCATGATGAAACAATAACATGTTCAGATCTGAGATCATGGCACTCGGGCCCTAGTGACAAGCATTAAGCATAACAAGTTGCAACAATATCATCAAAGTACCAATTATGGACACTAGGCACTATGCCCTAACAATCTTATGCTATTACATGACCAATCTCATCCAATCCCTACCATCCCCTTCGGCCTACAGCGGGGGAATTACTCACACATGGATGGGGGAAACATGGCTGGTTGATGGAGAGGCGTCGGTGATGATGATGGCGATGATCTCCTCCAATTCCCCGTCCCGGCGGAGTGCCAGAATGGAGACTTCTGGCTCCCGAGACGGAGTTTCGCGATGTGGCGGCGTTCTGGAGGGTTTCTGGCGACTTCGACTTCTTGGTCACGATTTTTAGATCGAACCCTTTAAGTAGTCCAGAGGAGGGCGTCGGAGGCCGGCCGAGGGGGCCACACGCTAGGGCCGCGCGCCCCCCTCCTGGGCCGCGCCGCCCTAGGGTGTGGGGCCCTCGGGCCTCCACCTGACTTGCCCTTCTGGCTCCGTGAGTCTTCTGGAAAAATAGGACCTTTCGCATAAATTCCAAGGATTTTCCTGAAAGTTGGATTTCTGCACAAAAACGAGACACCAGAACAATTCTGCTGAAAACAGCGTTAGTCCGTGTTAGTTGCATCCAAAACACACAAATTAGAGGCAAAACAATAGCAAAAGTGTTCGGGAAAGTAGATACGTTTTGGACGTATCAACTCCCCCAAGCTTAGCTTATTGCTTGTCCTCAAGCAATTCAGTTAACAACTGATGCGATAAAAGAACTTTCACGAACACATTTGCTCATATGATGTAAATATTCTCATGATATGGCTAACACTTAGGCAGTTCATAATAAGATGCATGCAAATAAGATCATCTAACAGCTATGTCAATCATGGAAAGGTACCAACAATTAATAATAAGCATCATGAATCATGTCTATAAGAAGGATTGCAATGTTCATAAAAGAGTATGATAAAGTGGTATCTCGCTTGCCCATATTTGATCAGCAAAATATAAATGCCCAGGCACCTCTGAAGTTCATAGAAAGACTAGAAATAGTGATTGTCAAAGATAAAAGCAACAAAGTTATACCGAAATCAATTATATTTTGGGACAAGCATATTATACTAAGAATGACAGTTGTGCTCTCAAGATAGTGCTCAAAGAAAGGATGGAGACACAACATAAAAGTAAATGATTGACCCTTCGCAGAGGGAAGCAGGGATTAACATGCGCTAGAGCTTTTCATTTTAAAACAGGAGTAAAATTATTTTGAAAGGTGTTTGTTGTTGTCAACGAATGGTAATGGGTACACCAACTACCTCGCCAACCAGACTTCCAAGAGCGGCTCCCATGAATTATTTTTGTGTTTATGTGGCACTCCTTCCAACCTTTCTTTCACAAACCATGGCTAACCGAATCCTCGGGTGCCTGCCAACAATCTCATACCCTGAAGGAGTGCCTTTTTATTTTAGTTTTATTATGATGACACTCCCCCAACCTTTGCTTACACAAGCCATGGCTAACCGAATCCTTCGGGTGCCGTCCAACAATCACATACCATGGATGAGTGTCTATTTAGTTAATTAATTTGGGACTGGGAATCCCATTGCCAGCTCTTTTTGCAAAATTATTGGATAAGCGGATGTGCCACTAGTCCATAATGAAAGTTCGTCAAGAGTAAATGACAAGGTTGAAAGTTAAACACCACATACTTCCTCATGAGCTATGAAACATTAACACAAATTGAGAAGCATTTTGAAGGTTTTAAAGGTAGCGCATGAGAATTTACTTGGAATGGTTTGAAATGCCATGCATAGGTATTTATGGTGGACACTTTGGAACAACTTGGTTTTCAGGTGTTTGGAAGCACGAGCAGCGTTCCTGCTCAGTACAAGTGAAGGCTAGCAATAGTCTGGGGAGCGACAAATCAAGAGAGCAGTCACTGTCATAATCATGCTTGCGGCAAAATAAATTAACGGAGGCATAAAAGTGATACAAGAACTCTGAAGCAATATAAATCATCTAGGCTTAATTGACTTTTGTTCAGTCATATGCATGCGTGAGCATCTGCCAAGTCGATATAAATGAATTATTTAGAGGAGGATACCACAATGTCATACCTACTTATGAATAAAACAATGCAAGCAAACATCCATGACATGCTACTCATATTAATAAATTGGAGCTAAACATGAGAGATCATGAACTACTAGACTTTCTTAAATGACATATACCTCACATGAACCAACTAAGCATGCTCACATGGATGAGTATATGTACAAAAATGAAAACAAATAGAGTTCATACCAGCCTCTCACCACAATCCAATTGTCGTAGATCGTCATTATTGCCTTTCACTTGTGTAGCTTGGATAATATGAAATGAAACCACGCTCCAGCCACCGAAGACCATTGAACTCATAATGAACTTTACAAACCAAAGAAGAACATCAAATATTTTTGGTGTTTTCGAATTGGAAACAAGAACAAAAGGAAACGAGCAAACAAAGCAAAATCTTTTTGGGTTTTCTTATAACGAACCAACAATAGCAAACAAAGCAAAATAAATGCAAGAAACCAAAACAAGCAAATGGTGAAGAGAAACAACAGAAATGTTTTTGGTCTTTTGTGTTTTAGGAAAGAAACAAAGCAAAAACAAGAAATGGCAAACTAGAAAAGTCACATAAACACCAAGCAGCAGAAATTCGTCAAACTTGACAGCAGTACAGTACTCGATTTTTAAGAAATTCTTCCACTGCTCAAATCGAAAAGTGTTCAACTAATGAAAGTTAGATAACAACCTGGGGAACATACACAAAAATTGGCTTCGCAAAATATCGTTCTGGCTATTTTTGAGAATTTTTTCGGTAGAGAGAAGAGTCTGGGAGGAAGAGATGCTAAAGTGGGGCAAAGGGGGACCCACACACCAGGGTGGCGCGCCCCCCTTGCTGGCCGCGCCGGCCTGTGGGGTGCCACCCTGGGGTGCCCCACTGATCATCCCCAGGTGCTCCCGGGTGCATTTTCGAAAAATAGGACCAACGGTATAATTTTTGTGAATTTTTGAAAACTTTGAAAAATGCACATTTCTGGGTATTAAGTTTATTATTACTGGACAGGAAAATTTTTGGAATCTCTAATTCACTAAGGAACTTTGCAAAAAAAAGTGCTACAGCAAGTAAAACAAGTGGAGGAAGAAAGAGATGTTGTTTACCTCCTCTATGCATATAAAAAGTATCTGTTAACAAGGTTGATCAAGTCTTGCCACCAAATAAATTTTACATAGCATAAGAAGAAATAAACCTCAAATCAATCATGTTACCTTGAATTGTATTGATATGGATCCAATCATAAGACTTTGATATCCTTCTTTAGGCTCATATATAGGACAATCAATAGTTCCAACTTTGATAGTTCTCACATTAGAAATAGTATTAACTCCACATACTTTATCAATCCTCTTGGGGAAATAGACGGTATGCTCCTTATCATCAACATTGAAAGTAACCTTTCCTTTATTGCTATCATAACAGCCCCTGCGGTGTTAAGAAAAGGTCTCCCAAGAATAATAGACATATTATCATCTTCAGGCATTTCCAACACAACAAAATCAGTTAATATCAAGCAGTTATTAGTAACTTGAACAAGAACATCCTCACATATACCAACAGGAATAGCAGTAGATTTATCAGCCATTTGCAAAGATATATCAGTAGGTATCAACTTATCTAAATAAAGTCTCTTATAAAGAGAAAAAGGCATAACACTAACACCGGCTCCCAAGTCACATAGAGCAGTTTTAACATAATTATTCTTAATAGAACAAGGAATAGTAGGTATACCTGGGTCGCCCAACTTCTTTGAAACTTTGCCATTGAAAGAGTAATTAGCAAGCATAGTGGAAATCTCCTCATTGGGGATTTTCCTTTTGTTAGTAACAATATCTTTCATATACTTTGAATAAGGAGGCAATTTAATAGCATCAGTCAAAGGGATTTGCAAGAATAAAGGTTTCATCCAATCACAAAATTTATTATAGTGTTCTTCTTCCTTTGATTTTAGTTTCTTAGCAGGAAAAGGCATTTGCTTTTGTACCCAAGGTTCCCTTTCATTACCATGTTTCTTAGCAATAAAATCTTCTTTAGTATACTTTTTATTTTTAGCTTGCTTTTCAGGTTCATCCTCAACTTCTTCTTTATCAGAAGCATCATTCTTATCATTATCATTACCATTATCATGTTCATTACCAATTTCAGTTTCAGCATCAGAAATAGAAATACTATTGGGATCATTAACAGGTTCAGAGGATTCTACAACCTTTTTATGTTTCTTCTTTTTTTTCTTAGAAGGAGCACTAGGTTCAATTCGTTGAGAATCTTGTTCAATTCTTTTGGGATGCCCTTCAGGATATAGAGGATCCTTGGTAGAGGCTCCACCTCTAGTTGTTACTTCATATGCATGTTTCTCTTTAGAATTACTTTTTAACAAGTCATTTTGCACTTTAGTGAGTTGATCAATTTGAGTTTGAACCATTTGGAAATGTTTAACAAGCATCTTAACATCATTGGAGGTTCTCTCCACAATATCATGTAAATTGCTAATAGCTTGAGAATTTTCCATTAGATGATTCTCTACTCTCATATTAAAAATTTCTTGCTTAACAATATAATTATCAAACTCATCTAAGCATTGAGCAGGAGGTTTCGAATACGGAATATCTTCCCTAGTAAAGCGTTGAAGGGAGTTTACCTCAATCATGGATGAAGGGGGAATTATCTCACATATATCTTCTATGGGAGGTAGATTCTTCACATCTTCGGATTTAATACCTTTCTCCTTGAGAGACTTCTTGGCTTCCCTCATATCTTCATCATTCAATTTAATTAAACCCCTCTTCTTCAATATTGGCGTTGGAGTTTGTTCAGGTGTATTCCAATCATCATGATTCCGGCCTATTTTAGCCAATAATTCTTGACTTTCTGCGGAGTTCTTTTCTGAAAACACAACCAGCACAACTATCCAAATATGCTCTAGACTCAACGGTTAGTCCACTATAAAATATATCAAGTAAATCATGCTTTTCCAAATCATGTCCAGGTCGAGCTCTGATAAGTGAGCAAAATCTTGCCCAAGCTTCTGGCAATTTCTCTCCATCTTCCTGGTCAAAGCTATAAATTTTCTGTAAAGCAGCATGTTGAGCACTAGCAGGAAAGTATTTCCGAAAGAAAACATCACGCAAATCAGTTGGACTTTTAATAGAACCAGGAGGCAAATTATTATACCAAGTTTTAGCATCATCCTTTAATGAGAAAGGAAAAAATTTAGCGACAAAATAAGTACGCATCTTGACATCATCAGAAAACAAGCTACTCATAGAAGAAAGTTCAATCAGGTGTTCTACAGCACTTTCTTTTCAGTACCACAAAAGGGTGCTTTCTCTACAATAGCTATATGAGATAGATCAAGAGAAAATCATAATCTTTATCCTTAATGCATATAGGAGATGTGGCAAATTTAGGATCAGGAGATAGCTTATGTCTAACAGTATATTGTGTGAGAAACTTTTTAATTTTTCTTGCATCAGCAGTAGCATTGCATCTATTAATAAAATCATCATTAAGCTCCACATAATCCTCATCAGGATCATCACTAGAATAATCAAGTTCAGGTGAATTAACAGGTGTAGTAGCATTTTCATTAGGAGTTTCAGCATTTTCAATTTGTCTAGACCTAGCAATTGTAGCATCTAGAAAGGATCCCAATGAACCACTATCATCAAGTACAGCAGAAACATTATCAATATTATGAGAGTTTTCAGATTCAGTAGAAGTACCAGCAAGTGAAGCTTGCGGCGGTGAAACAAGTTGACTTCTCACAGATGGTGAATCAAGAGTAGCAGAGGTACTCAGAGTTGTACCTTTTCTTGTAGTGGATGGTAATATGGCGACTTTAGGATCGCGAGTTTTACCCATGATGGAGAATTTGCAGCGAACAATATCAATCCAAGTGAACTTCCAAATAAAGCTATGCTCCCCGGCAACGGCGCCAGAAAACAGTCTTGATAACCCACAAGTATAGGGGATCGCAGCAGTCTTCGCGGGAAGTAAATCCCAATTTATTGATTCGACACAAGGGGAGACAAAGAATACTTGAAAGCCTTAACAATGGAGTTGTCAATTCAGCTGCACCTGGAAACAGACTTGCTCGCAAGAGTTTATCAGTAGTAACAGTTTTATAGCAGTAGCAGTAGTGAAATAACAGCAGCAGAGTAACAGAGACAGCAGTAGTGATTATAGTAAACAGCAGGATTAAAATATTGTAGGCACGGGGATGGATAACGGGCGTTGCATGGATGAGATAAACTCATGTAACAATCATAGCAGGGCATTTGCAGATAATAATAAAACGGTGTCCAAGTACAAAGCAATCAATAGGCATGTGTTCCATATATAGTCGTACGTGCTCGCAATGAGAAACTTGCACAACATCTTTTGTCCTACCAGCCGGTGGCAGCCGGGCCTCAAGGGAATCTACTGGATATTAAGGTACTCCTTTTAATAGAGTACCGGAGCAAAGCATTAACACTCCGTGAACACATGTGATCCTCACATCACTACCATCCCCTCCGGTTGTCCCGATTTCTGTCACTTCGGGGCCATTGGTTCCGGACAGCGACATGTGTATACAACTTGCAGGTAGGATCATAAAACAATGAATATCATGATGAAACAATAACATGTTCATATCTGAGATCATGGCACTCGGGCCCTAGTGACAAGCATTAAGCATAACAAGTTGCAACAATATCACCAAAGTACCAATTACGGACACTAGGCACTATGCCCTAACAATCTTATGCTATTACATGACCAATCTCATCCAATCCCTACCATCCCCTTCAGCCTACAGCGGGGGAATTACTCACACATGGATGGGGCAAACATGGCTGGTTGATGGAGAGGCGTCGGTGATGATGATGGCGATGATCTCCTCCAATTCCCCGTCCCGGCGGAGTGCCAGAACGGAGACTTCTGGCTCCCGAGACGGAGTTTCGCGATGTGGCGGCGTTCTGGAGGGTTTCTGGCGACTTCGACTTCTTGGTCGCGATTTTTAGATGAAACCCTTTAAGTAGTCCAGAGGAGGGCGTCGGAGGCCGGCCGAGGGGGCCACACGCTAGGGCCGCGCGCCCCCCTCCTGGGCCGCGCCGCCCTAGGGTGTGGGGCCCTCGGGCCTCCACCTGACTTGCCCTTCTGGCTCCGTGAGTCTTCTGGAAAAATAGGACCTTTCACATAAATTCCAAGGATTTTCCTGAAAGTTGGATTTCTGCACAAAAACGAGACACCAGAACAATTCTGCTGAAAACAGCGTTAGTCCGTGTTAGTTGCATCCAAAACACACAAATTAGAGGCAAAACCATAGCAAAAGTGTTCGGGAAAGTAGATACGTTTTGGACGTATCAAGTTGTTGTCAAGGATGTTCTACTAATTTTTGTACAACTTTAAATTGTTGCCATACAACATATGTAACAACGCTTCAACTAACCATGACTCAATTGTTTGCAGCAGTTTGTTGCTGACAGCATTCTAGGAGGGTTTGACCTCAACCAGCAGCTTACAGAAGATAATTGTGATGTTGTGTAAGGCTATTTTACCCTTATCCATTATTTTGGTAACAATGACACCGTAGCTAGAGTAATTGGACTAATTGTCAACACCCGGATTTTTAAGTCCGGATGCCTATTATGTCGTACATCGCAATCCCAGGAATATTGTTGTTGCGAGGCATAATAGTTAAGTATCACAGTCATCATTCAATACAAACCATAATGTCTTACAAATTGGAATCACATAATCCATATTACATGAATAGTTGATCTATTGATCAACGAACAAACACAAGTTCATAGCGGAAGCGGAAGATACAATGACTCTCTAGTCCACAGGCCAACGCTTGACGTCGGAAGACTCCTAGTTGTCGTAGGCGTCATGCTGGTCATCTCCTTGTTCATCTTCATACTCTAGCCATTTGAATAGCCAGGGACAAAGCCGTGAGTACTTCAAGTACTCGCAAACTAATACTAATGTAAGTGCTAGACATTTCTAGTAAGGTTTGCTAAGCTCTAGTTTATTTGCGTAAAGCCAATTTTAGTTCACAAGTATTTGAGAAAAGCTTATTCAAGTGCTAACTAACTCAAGTGGGAACATTAGTGTCATTCCCACCATTCAAGTGGTGATTTCAATTCAATTCACCACTTCATAATTCAGTTCACCCATTTCATTTCAATCATCATTTTCAAGAATTTGACATCGGAAACTGTATGGCCTTTCCAACCGTCCGTAACCGTGGACACGGCTATTCGAATAGATTGACACTCTGCAGAGGTTGCACACTTGTGCCACAATATTTGATTTCATCCGTCGGGATTACCCCAAATCATCGTAACACAGTACGCGAATCATCAACCATAACCTTTCACTTACAAATCCTAGTATGAGCACCTCTCCCCATGAGCTTGGCCTCCCATTGAAGACCAACTGTCAACCTGGGAACTGCACAGGGCTTGGCCGTACAATTCACCTCAATTCACATCTTTTCGCAACAACGGAGGCAGCCTCAAGCATAACCCCTATGATGTGTGTTCAGAGGGAACCCATACTAAGATGCATAAACTTCCAGTTAAGCCCTACCCATAATCAGGTATTGTGGGGGTACTCAATACTGGAAAGGTATCGCATTCAAACCAATATCATTTTTATCAAAAATCACCATCTTCTCTTCGTCAAATTCACCTTCAAAAATCATTCGATGGAATGCATCCTCATTCCAAGGTTTTGAAATTCAGTTCAAGTCACATTGTTCCCATCTAGAGTAGTCAAGTTTTAATTCATTAGCACTAGCTCTAAATCATGAGGGGTGCTATCTTGCTTTGCTAGATTGAGACTAACTTTACTACTCTAGTAAACTTCCTTCACTTTGACCAAAGTTAACTATAAAAGTAACTCTTGGAAAAAAACAAGTAAAACTTGTAAGGTATAAACTTGGGATAGGCTTATGGTAAGAAAAGGTAAGACTATGGTGCCTTGCCCTAAAGGGCTTTGCACTTTGCAAGAGTATTAGCTTGCCTTGGTAGTTCTCAAAGTTCTCCTCCTCCTCCTCTTGGTAGCAACCTTCTTCTTCCGGGTATTCTCCGGTGCTAGCGTCTAAATTTAAATACGACTATAATTACTCAACTAATTCAATGGCTATTCCATACATCACATATAATCACACAAACTATTCTAAGCACATAATTACTCTAATTAGGGTGCATTGGTTGTGTTGCTTGAGGAGAAATAATTTCCTTTGATTTAATATGTAAATGATAGTTTCCATAGGGTTCTTGAGAAATAATTTCCTCTCATTGAAATCTTCTTAAGATTTAATTTCTCAAACAATCATACATGAACTTATATTGACCTAAGTCAAACATTCATTATCATCTTTTGAGAAAATGATTTAAATGAGGTAGACCACCTCATACCATTTAATTATGCTACAAATGATTTAAATCTCCAAGTAATTCATATAAGAGAGTTTGGCCAGGGGTCCAAACATCACATGAATTCATTTGGGACAAGATTTAAATGAAGTAAAATACTTCATATGATTTGCATAATAGTTTTGGACAATATCACTTAGATAAACTAGCCATATTGTCCATTAATTAAACTATGGCATGATCATGCAAAGTGACCACACCATTTTCTTGCATAAACAATTAGTGTAAGTCAAATGTGAGCTATTGGAGTTGGAATTAACTTAATATCTATTTTGGTTGATTTTTAATAATTATTTGAATAGGGAAAAGTCTCTACCTTCATCTTTTTATCAGATTAATTCTACAACAGATCTTGAAGTGGGACCAGTGGCATATGGTAGATCTTTTTAGTAGCTTTCCAACAATATGAAATTTGTTAAATTTGGCCAAGCCAAACAGATTCTATGGATTTTCAAAGTTGGAGCCAGTATTGAAATTGTTTGAATTATTTAAACAGAATTTGAATTAAAGGGGCCGGCGGGAAACGAAGCTGGGCCGAATTGGATTAAAACGGCCCACGCCCAGCCCACCACGGTCCACAGACGAGTGGGCTTGCTGACAGCGTTGGGTCCACTCGTCAGCGACTTATAAACACCGAATCGGTATGTTTTAACGTGGGGCGTTGGATTAGATCATCATCGGATGGCTCACGGGCATCGTCGTCTCCGACGAGATGCCGTGGCTTCTCCGGCGAGCCTAGGGGGTTGGAGGGCTCACCGAGGCTCCAACAAGGTTTGGCAGTGTGCGTGAGGTAGATGTGGACGACGGCGAAGCAGTTGGTAGCAGTGGCGGAGCTCGAGGTGGCCTGGATCGACGGCGATTGCTCCAGGGCTTCCGCGGCTCCGAGCTTGCAATTGCGGTGACTCCGGCGGCGATTGGCTTCTCTAATGGTGTGAGGAGAAGTGGTGAAGGGTGGGGAGTGAGATGGTGTGCTCAATGGCGTCCAGGGAACGCGGTATTTATAGAATCGAGCGAGGGCTGCGGGGCAGGGTGGTGGTCGACATGGGCGCGGCGATTCCGGCGAGGTGTTGGGCTAGGCAAGGGTGCAGGGACGTCCTCCTCATCCAGGAGAAGTTGTAGGTAGCAACGGCACGGTCGGGCGGCGTCTGTGGGCGACGCATTGCTTCCGTGTCGTCGGGCGGCGTCTACGGGATTTTCTTCTCCGTCTCCGGCGGCGGCGGTCCAGGGTCGGGTCGAGCACATGTCTGGTGGGTCTGAGGTGGCACGACGATGCCTAAATCGTTGCAAGCGGGGCCAGAGCGAGTGTGAGGCGGTGGGGTGGCGCGTGGCTAGTGTGCGTCCGCGACGTGCATGGTCGCGACGCGAGCGGCATCTAGCGGCGACCTTGGCACGCGATCTCCAGCGAGGCTACGTTGTCTACGGCGATGCTGTCGGTGCTAGGAGATGTAGGAGAGCATGGTGGCAAGGTTTGGCACGGGGGCCAGGGCAGAGGAAGAAGGGAGAGAGGGGAGGTGCGACAAGTTGGCGACATGGCCGGCATGGCCATGCCCTAGCTTGCCCTCCTCTCTCCTTAGGCTTGCTATGCAACATTAAGAGTGAGAGGGAATGAGGGGACCATTTAGAGTAGTTTGGGGTAGATTAGGTTTGGGTAGAGCACTATTTGAAATAGTGTCAAATAGTTCCATATTTGGAATTTGTCATTTTTGTCCAAATTTGAGTGAATTCAAAAGGTTGCCCAATTTGAAATGTGTGTGTTTGGTTGAGTTGTATTTGACCAGAGATGATGAGGTGGGGTGGTGGAATTGTTAAATTCAAAGAATTGCAATTTTGGTTAAGTGTGAGATTGTTCCACTTGATAAAATGTTACAACTTTGGATGAGCATAGCATTTGATCTAGAAAGAATTTGGCATGGTGATCTTTAAAAAAAGTGTTCACCTTGATGTTGTCTTGGATGAGGTGCAAAGAGTTAGGAAGGTTTAGTTTAAAATTTTTGAATTGCAGGGGCTCAAAGTAGTGATCAGACTATAATTGGCAGATTTGACCATTATCATATGTGAGCCAAATTTGAATTTGAAATCCATTTGATTTGTGTTTCTTTGATTCCAAAAGTTGTAATAAGTGTTTAGTAACATTGTTCAACTAATGGTGAAGACCAAATTGGTCTAGGGTCAAAATTTATAAAAATGGCATAAGCCATATGTGAGGGTTTTAGGGTTTTTCTTTTATTTGATTTCTTTCTCTTTTTGATTTATTTGGTTGGTGATCTTTATATAATCATATTAGGGTTTTAGAGTATAGCACATACACATAATAACAATCATCATGGCATATCACTCAAATGCACAAGTCCTATGCAGGGCACTATATGCAATTTAAAAAGTTTTTGTTGGTTTGAAATTTTGCTCTCTGGAATCTTCTAACTTTCTTTTTATTGAAATTTGGGATGTTACAAACCCTTCCCCCTTACAAAATATCTCGTCCCAAGATCGAAAAGAAAGTTAGGTACTAAAGAGATCTGGGTACTCCTTCTTCATGAAGTCTTCGCGTTCCCAGGTGGCTTCATCTTCAGTATGATTGCTCCATTGTATCTTCAGAAACTTGATGCTTCGGGTGCGGGTGGTTCGGTAAGCTTCCTCCAGGATGCGAATCTGCACTTCGTGGTAAGTCAGGTCCTTGTTGATATCCACCGATCGGTGATCGATGTTCTTGAACACTTCGGTCTTCTCAGGGACTTCAAGGCACTTCCGGAGGAGTGAGATATGAAACACGTCGTGCACAACCGACATTTCTTCGGGCAACTCCAGTTGATAAGATACTTCACCTCGGCGGCTGAGGACTTTGAAGGGTCTGACATATCGGGGTGCGAGCTTTCCTTTCAGCTGAAATCGCTGCATTCCTTTTAAGGGGGATACCTTGAGATAGACGAAGTCTCTGATCTCGAAGGTCATCTCCCGACGTCTCTTGTCGGCGTAGCTCTTCTGTCTTGACTGCGCCGTCTTGAGGTACTCTCAGATCTTGTGCACTTTCTCTTCGGCTTCACGAAGAACATCTGGGCCAAAGACTTGGATTTCTCCGACTTCCGACCAGTTCAGGGGGTACGACATTTCCTTCCGTACAAGGCTTCAAAGGGGGCCATCTGTAGGCTAGCTTGATAGCTGTTGTTGTAAGAGAATTCTGCATAAGGTAAGCAGTCTTCCCACTTGGATCCATAATCCAGTACACATGCTCTCAGCATGTCCTCCAGTATCTGGTTGACTCTCTCAGTCTGTCCGTCGGTCTGAGGGTGATAGGCGGTGCTGAAATTCAGACGGGTTCCTAGTCCTTCGTGCACTTTCTGCCAGAATCTTGAGGTGAATTGTGATCCTCTATCTGACACTATCGACTTCGGGGTTCCGTGCAGGGCGACTATTCTGGAGATGTACAGTTCAGCTAACTTTGGGCCTTGGTAGGTGGTCTTGACGGCGATGAAATGGGCTACCTTGGTCAATCTATCGACAACTACCCATATTGAATCATTGCCTTTGCTGGATTTGGGCAGTCCGGTGATAAAGTCCATTCCTACGGAGTCCCATTTCCATTCTGGAATCTGCAGTGGTTGTAGCAGTCCTGCGGGTCGTTGATGTTCTGCCTTGACTCTCTGACAGATGTCACACTTGGCGATGTAGCTGCCTATTTCTCTCTTCATTCCATGCCACCAAAATTGCTCCTTCAGGTCTTGATACATCTTGGTACCTCCGAGGTGGATTGAGTACAGGGTGTCATGGGCTTCTTGCAGGATGACTTGCTTCAAGTCTGAGTCTGATGGTACGCAGAGGCGTTCTTTGTACCAAAGAACTCCGGCTTCATCTACGGTGAATCCAGGGGCTTTTCCTGCGGCTATCTGTGTCACACCCTAAGTTTTGCAACCTTGTTTAATTGTCCTTAGTGCAAAAATTAGGGGGAACAAAAACTTTTTATAGATGAATTGCCTTGATCTGTTTGTTAAACTAAATTGCTTTGATCTGTTGGTAGATGTATTGTCTTGTTTTGCTTGTTGAGTTTTGTCTTGAGATACCTCAAAGAACAACACCCCTAGTGGTAAACTCATCCCTGAATTCAAACTTGGGATCATCTACCCCCTTAATACATCCTTTTTTCTTACCCTAGTCAAAAACCCTAGATAATTCATAAATTTGGCTAAGTCCCAAAATCTATTTAAGGTTCCATTTTGGAACCCCTGGATTAAGCTACCCCTTGCCATCTTAGGCAATGCACCTGGTCCTAGACCTACCTTATCATGAGCACTTCCCAACCATGTCCTTGCATTGAACCCTATCACTCTTTTACCCAATTTTCCTTGTTGGTTTTGAAGCCAAGTCAATAGGATGTTTTGGCAGGCTTAAAATGTTCCAACTTTGGCAGTTGTTTCTCAAGCACCCACAACTGTTATTGGTGACCTTAATGCATGGATCTCATCTATGCAACACCCTCTACAACTCCCACGTCTTGCATGTCCCCATCTACCCCCACAATTCTTATTTTCACTTGATCTTGCACCCTATCCACTAATTCAGCACTAGATCACTTCATCTTATTTTACCTCTTGTTTTTATTTTATTTTAATCCATCTCCACTAAACCAAGAGTGAAGATGGTAGCTACATTATGTGGTCACCCTCTCCCCTTGAGATAACTTCTCCCATATTATTTTTACCAAAAATCCTATTTAAGATTCTTCCCTGATTTTCTCTATAAAGCCACTTCTAGTTTTATCAAAGTTTTATTTTCTCAAAGAAAATGGGAAATGTGTGTGGTATTCTATATCACCTAATTTCCACCCAATAATAATTTCTTTATAATTATTCCCTTGGTTCTATTTGTCTTATTTAAGAAAAATCTACCTTGTTTAATAAAGTGAGTAGAGATTTTTGAAGACCTTTTTTTTCTGGCTAGCTCCTCTTTATTTTTTTTTCAATTATTTTAAAATTGAACTCCTTTCCAATTGTCCATAGACAATTAAGGTAATGGAACTACCTACACAATGAACTCATAGTTAATTGGAAACTTTTGAAATATCAATTGTACCTCTCTGATCCATATAGCATCAAATCACCTCCATCTACCTACCCATAACCTTGTTAGTTGTTCATTTGATCAACTATGGCATTAATGCCCAAATCTCATCCTTTTCTCCTAAAAGTTCTTTCTAGTCTTCACCACACCCTCCATTTTGATGACCATCCAAACAAAAATATTTAACCTATCTTGTCTAAGTGATCATGTGGTGAACCACCTTTGCATGGCACTAAGGAAGTGGCCGGCCATGCCATGCCATATCTCCATGCTCTACCTCTCAATTATTCTCTCTCCCTCTCTAATTTATTGAGCATCACTCCACAACATGAAAACCACCATCAACACCATATTATGGTCACATGGACTAACAAGTGACCTACATTTTTTTGGCAAAGAATTGGAGCCGGCCATGATTGTGTATGGCAATGTTTGCCATCACTTCCTCCTCTCTCCCTCCCTATTCTCTTGGTCAAATCTTGGGAAGCCACACACACCTGCATCCCTACCTCTCCAACCTGCAACCCTACATGAGCCCTATACCCCTCCACCATCATTGCTCTTCTTCTCCTTCCCATTGCCATGAGTGGCATAGGCCTTTGACAAAAAGACCTAGGGCTGCATCCTTGCACTCTAACCATGTCTAGCACCTCTATCATGATTCCTGGAGTCCCTCTGCGCACTTCCCCCGTGCCCCAAGGCTCCCCAGCATCCCACCCGAGCCTGCCAACCTGGTGGTCACCTCCATCTTGGTCAGCACGGCAGCGAGCACCCCAGGCCCCGAGGCTGCGCCATGAAGACGTCCTATCTCCCCACTATCCAACGGACATGGTCCCAAGGCAAAGCCTCCCCTCCTACTGGCTCAGACGATCTCGCCACCTCGATGATCACCCCGTCTAAGCATGCTCTCGCGTTCCCAGAGCGGCAGTGCTCCTTTGATCACACCAAGCCGCATTCTGCAAGGGCATCGTGTCAGGACCCCAACGACATGGTGCCACGCTACCCTCCTTCATCCACGACCGAGCATAACACATCAAACACCTTGCTGACCGCGCAAAGATCACCTCGTTTCGGACAAACTAGCCCACCTTTTTCCTGGATTCCAGCTGACCTAGATCTCTCTCTGGATGCTCTACTCAATGGCACCGTTTGCCCGTCCAACCCCGCTCGTCCCCGAGGCGGCCTCACCACCCGCACCATGTCCACCATGAGCCGGTGCTCGGCTATAAAAAGGCACCCGAGCCCCTCACACCACCATCTTCCCCACTCACAGCAACCCTCTCCACCTCCCAGAGCTCCTGTAAAACGCGTCGAGACGCTCCCCTGGCCGCAGCATGCCGGCAAGGTTGCCACCGCCATGAGCACCGCAAGATGGCGGAGAAGAACGCGCCCGCCCCGGCCATCCTCTCCTCTCCCTTCCCCTTCCAACCCCTCATCCATGTTCTGCCAACCTCACCCGCCTTTTTCTTCACCGCCAGGATCACCAGAGAGACGCCGCCGTCACGTTTTGGTCGAATGTTGCTGCGAGGAAGAACTCCACGGGCGTTACTACGGAGGAGGAAGGAGCAGCCGAGCCCTCCCCTGCGCCGCCCCACCTCGCCGCCACCCTGCCAGCCCCGCCGTCGATCACCGCCACCCCAGGTGAGCCACCGCCCCGCCCCTGCTCTTTTTCTTCTGTGCGCCCGCGAGCGTGGATGCGAGGAGAACGACGAGGACCGTCCCGATCCGTTCGTGCGTGCATGGCCACTTGGCCACGTCGGCCACAGGCCTGGCCCGCCTGGCCCGCCTGGGCCCTCTCCCCTTCCTTCTCTTTAATCTTCCCGCACCTCCACCAGGAATTCTTCCTGGGCTGGCCCACTTCCCAACCCCGCACGGCCCAGTAGTTTTCCCGCCCGTTTAAATTCTTTTGAAAACTTGAACTTTGCTGTTATAACCAGTAGCACTATTTTGTAAATAACTCTTGATCCACAAACCCAAATTGAGTGAAACAAAGTTCATTAATTCATAAATTGCAATACCTTTCAAATGCCATTGGTCCCACATTTTTAGGATTTTTGTACGATTTTTAGTGCATTAAACATGATCACTATATTATGTTTAGTGTTTGTAATTTCTAAAATTGTAGGACTAATATTTTTGGATGAATCCAATTGTTTTGACTTTGTTTTGTTACTGGCCATCTAGGAAAAATAATGTTAGCCTCTGTTCAATTTTTTTTGCCTCTGTTTGCAAGTGCATGTGTGTCACATGCAATGATAAATTTTAAATCTCTTAGAGTTATTCAAACCCTTGCCATCTCTTTGTTTTAAAAATAGCCAACCTATGTTTTATCCCACAAAACAAATACCCCTGCATGCTTATACTTGTTTCTTTTAAAACATTGCTTGCAAGTTTGAAATATGGTGTTGATTGTATGTTGCGTGTCCTTTTATTTTGCGACGCTAGATTCGAGCGATGTTGGAGTTGAAGAAAAAGGATTTGAAGAATTTGAAGAAGTCCAGGGACCAATAAGCCAACCAAGGCAAGCCATCTTTTGATCTCTTGCTATTTATCCTTCTTGTTGTGCTCATTGCTCCATTATATACTTGGTTCCTTGTATCATGTGTGATTTGTGTTCCTCTACTCTATGCATACTTATTCCCAAAGTATGTTGAACCCCTTGTTGATGCTTTGCATACTTGCTCCCAAGTATGTGAACCACCTTGTTGATGTTATGCATGCTTACCCTAAGCATGTATGCCCCCTTGACCATATCAATGTTGTCATCTTCTTAGTGGAATGATGATTAACATCAGGACCCCTGTTTGAATCATCTTAATTATGTTGTCCCTATACATGCTTATCCTAAAGTATGTATGATCCCCTTAAAACCTCAATTATCATCCCCTTAGTGGTATGATGGCTAGCATCATGTCATTGTGACTCTTAGTTCCTTCATAAAACTATAGGTTGGGAACCCCCTTGGAAAAATACCTTGTTGAAAAGAATTTTTGAAAACCTTGGGTGAGTTGGACTTACCCAAGCGTGTGTTTATGAGAGGAAAGGATCTTGGAAAAGATGGTTGGAAAGAAAATCTTGTTTTCAAAAACTTTGGCGTCTAAGTATTCACCCGTGACAATTAACCCGCGCAACCACATTACCCTGGAGTGGGACGGGGCTTAGCTTGTAGTTTGTTCTTCTTAACATGGGACACCGCACAACTATATAAGGGTAATGTTACCCCTGAATCCGGATTGTCGTTGGTGGAGACAATAGTATAACGGGAGGCCTTCGGGGCTGACCCGTCCGGAAGACACTATGGGTCTCCTGGCTTGGCGGTGGAGCCACGCTCAAAGTGAGGTGAGCTGCCACGGTGCCGGGGAGGTACATACTCCATAGGGTAGGATCCCATGCTAAGACGAATAGGCGAAAGGCTATGTCCGAGTTTTTGTCATGGCATAGTTGATATGTGGGGATGATGCCCACATGATGAACTCGCGGATCTTGTGGGGAAAGTGTGCAAACTCTGCAGAGTCAAATCTATTCGAATAGCCGTGTCCGCGGTCATGGACGGTTGGAATGGCTGTTCCTTAGCCTGATGAGTTTTGTTTTACAAAATTGTTTGACAAAGGAAAGGAAAGAACTTGTTTTGAAGTACTGGAAGGGTACGGGAAAGGATGTGTCGACCATATGGAGATGGTCAGGAAGGATAAATAAAATTGGGTTACCCCATCCTAGTGTTTTATGTTGTGGAACTCTTTTGAAGTAACTTCTTCAACAAAGATATAGAGATGTCATAGGATATCTTTTAGATTATCTTCTTCAACAAAGATATAGAGATGTCATATGATCTTCTTAGTGTCCCCTTCAACTGTGATGTTGGGATGCTACATCCACAAGAGAAACTATTACTCTTTCATATGCTATATCCACAAGAGAAACTACTTCTCTTCTTCATGCTATTTCCACTGGAGAAATTAGCTCTTCCCTCTTGTCATCTTAGATTAGCATTTGTTATCTTGCACTCTTGCAAAGTACCTTCTTGATGGTTTGCGAGTACAATTCCAAATGTACTCACGGCTTTGTCCCTGGCTATTTACTTGGCCAGACTTGGAGGAACATGATGGATGAAGAAGGAGTTGACGATGTCTATGCGAGCTAGGAACGTCTTCCCAGTCAGTTGCCTGTAGGGTTTATGGCAGATGACTTGGGCTCCGCGCTGTTGAAGTGATGATACTACTCTGATGTTTAGTTAGGCCCTTTGAGTCTATTATGTAAGTATTGGTCATGAGACCTTATTGTAATTTTCTTATTCCGCTTTGTAATGGATGGTGTAATTTGATACCAGTTCGGTTATGTGTTCACGGCGCACTGATCATGGGATCGTGAACTGTATACATAACAGGGTATTTCGGACAGTTAGTCCGGGGTCCCCACAATCTGTTTCTTGATTCCGTCGATGCTAGCGTTGTCCTTCTGGGCTTCCTTGATCTGGCTAACCAAGGTGGGTTGCAGTTCGATGCTGGCTAGGAATCCTTCACTAACAAGTTGTAGTCTGAACTGTTCAAACTCTTGATACAGGCTGGGCTGCTCGGTTGCGATCATGGAGTTCAACTGACACGGTAGTCGACTCAAAGCATCCGCTACCACATTGGCCTTGCCGGGGTGGTAGTGAATCTCCATGTCGTAATCCTTGATCAATTCGATCCATCGGCGTTGCCTCATGTTCAGCTCCTTCTGGGTGAAGATATATTTCAGGCTCTTGTGGTCGGAGTAGATCTCGCATCGATTACCCATGAGGTAATGACGCCAAACTTTCAAGGCTAGGACCACGGCTGCAAGCTCGAGGTCATGGGTTGGGTAGTTCTGTTCATGTTGCTTTAGCTGTCTTGAAAGGTAGGATACAACTTTGCCTTCTTGCATAAGCACACATCCAAGACCAGTCTTGGAGGCGTCGCAGTATACGTCAAAGGGCTTGGCGATGTCTGGCATGATCAGGATTGGGGCTGTTGTCAGTCTACTGTAACACCCCAACTTTTGCAACCTTGATTAATTGTCCATATTTCAAAAATTAGGGGGAACAAAAACTTTTTCTATAGACCAATTTAGATGAATTGCCTTGATCTGTCTGTTAAGATGAATTGCTTTGATCTGTTGGTAGATGTATTGTCTTGTTTTGCCTGTTGAGTTTTGTCTTGAGCTGCTTCAAAGAACAACACCTCTAGTGGTTAAACCAGCAACTCACCCAATAAAACACATGTGTGGCTTAGGAGGAATTGTTTTCCTTCTTACTACATCAAGCTCTTGTTCTAATGATAACATGAGTGTGCCATCATGATCTTCCTCTTTGTGGTACAAGATAGCTCAATCCTACTTAATTCAAAACTTGGGATCATCTACCCCTAGCTACATCCCTCTCTTATACCCACTCATCCTTGTTGGTTTTGAGGCCATGTCGACCATTTGTGTTGACATGCTTAAAATGTCCAGACTTTGGCAGTTGATCTCTAAGCTCACACACTTGTTATTGTTAACCTCAGTGCATGGATCTCATCTGTGCAACTCCCTCTACAAGTTCCACGTCCTGCATGTCCCCTTCAATCCTTCCAACTCATATCTTCAACTTGATCTTGTATCCTATTCAATGATTCAACTCTATATCACTTCCTTCAATTTTACCCCTTGTCTTTATTCAAGTTTAATCTTTACAAAACCAAGAGTGGGAATGGTGGGTACATTTTGTAGCCACCATCTACCCTTGAGAACACTTCTCCCTAAATTAGTTTTCTTTCTCAAAAACCCTATTGTTTTTCCTTCTCTAGTTTTGATCACAAAACTACTTCTAGTTTTATAAAATCTTTTCAGGATATTTCTTCAAAGAAAACAAAGAACTGAAATGGGTTTTGTTTTTCATCCCATTTCTACCAAGTACTGATTTCTAAAACATTATTTTCTATTTTGTTTTCCATTTTACAAAAGGCTTGTTTATGGTACCTATACCATTTCTTGTCTTCCTCTTGCTTATTTTACATTTGAGAAAAACTCTACTTCACTTGAGAAAGTAAGTAGAACATTTTGACCTCCTATGTTCCAACTAGTTTCTCTCAACATTTTCAAATTCCATTCCACTTGAGTTCATTCCCAATTGAGGTGTTTCAAATCCCTTTCAAATAAATTCTTTATTTTCAAATGACAATCCTTGCACATCACTGATTTACCACATTGTATCCCCTCATCCTCCAATTCTTGATCAAATGGATGATCATTTGATACTTTCAAATGGACTCCCTTCAACTGAACCCTAGACTCAGGGAGTATTTCAAACCACTCCCAATTGACCTCTTTTTTTTAGAACAACTTATTTTTCCTCATACCTATCTCACTCCCCCATTCTTTTCCATCAACACCTTGACCTCTTGAATTGATTTATGCCACCATATTCACCATTGGTATTGTATCTGTACTTCCATCACTACCCCTCTAAACCTTGGATCTATCTCTTTCCATCATTTGTTTGCCACAAACAAAGTGATAACAAATTTTCCTTTTAATGCATATCACTCTCACTCTCCATTTCTATCTCTATGTCTCAACCTCCATCAACATTACCTCCTCAACATCATGCACATGGATGATGTGCATCTCTCTCTCATTGTTCATTTTTGTTTGGCAAGAATGGAGCCGGCCAATTTGTGTTTGCATTCAAAATTCGGCCAGCACTATCTCCCCTTTTTCCTTCTTATACAAGCCATGCCTCCCACCTACCCCAATCCATAAATGGGCAGCCTCCCAACCAACTCAATCAATGAGGAGGCTACCTCCCAACCAACTCAATCAATGAGGAGGCAGCCAACCCACCCCCTCTCCCTCTATATAAAGGGGCTTGGCAGCCCACTCCCTCCTCACTTGCTCTCATTTCCCACTCTCCACTCCTCTCCACTCCTCTCCTTTGCCTCATTTCTTTTCACTCCCTACTATTTCCTCCACTCCCTCACACTCTCCTCCTCCACTTCCCCACGAAAATGGTGCTCCCCTTGCTCCCATGGCCGGCCATAGCCATGGCAAGCCACCAAGATGAAGCTCTCCCCCTCCCTCAAACTCATCCTCACCATGAGAGCCTCCCTCTCCTTCTTCTCCATAACCTTAGATGGTTTAATCTCCTCTTCTTCTCCCTCCATTGCTAAGATTGGATCTTGATGCAGGTGCATGTTGGTCCAAGCATGGAGAAGGTTGAGCTATCCTCAGATCTGAAGTTCTTGAGCAAAGTTCGTCCAAAACCTTGCAGTAATTTCTGTTTCTTGCTGTTTCAGATTCTGGTACGATCTTGTAAAATCCGCCAAATCTTGTGTGCAGATCCAAATCGAGTGGTTCAAAGTTCTGCAGATAGGTACGGAAAATATCTACAACATGGCGTTGGTCTCATCCTCAAATTCGTTACGGATTTTGCATGATAAATAAAGTTCTGCAAACATGCAGAATCATTGTTTGTTAGATTTCTTCCGTTTTACAAAACCTTTTTGAGCAAACTCAATTTTGGGTGAAAGCCCTCTTCAGTACCTTCATTTTGACGTTGGGTTCACTTCAAATGACCACATAGAATTGAAATGATTCACAGATCAATTTCTGGTCAGATCTGACTTTGTCTGTTTATACCATGAGCTTGGAGATGAATTTGCAAGTGAAACCAATTGCATTAGAACCGTATTGTCAATACCTTTCAGATGCAACTGACCTCATATTTTTAGGATTTTTCTACAATTTTTGGCATACAGATCTTGTTTTCTGTACAGTCAGATTCAAGCAAGGTCCTAAAATTGTAGGTTCAACCTTTTTGAGTGATTCCAATTGGGTTAGTCTTGTATTAGTACTGGCTATCTAGGAAAAATATTATTAGTCTCTGTTCATACATATTTGTTGCTGTTAGTAATGTTTATGTGTGACATGCATTGTTGAAACAAAACTTTTCGGTTTGTCTAAAACCCTTGACCAACTCTTTTTAGTAGAGGTGGGCAACCTTTGTTTTATGTTTGCAAAGCAAAATCTCTGCAATTTAACATTAGCTCTTTTGTTTTGCTTAAGTTTTCAAATGGTAGGGCATATCATTTGCTTCCTATTCTTGTGTGGTGTTATGTGAGCAAATTAAGTTAGGAAAACTGTTTTCTACTTTTTCCAAAAATGTTTGAAAATGTTTTGTGAATGTATTTGATGTCAAACTAATGCTTTTGTCCTCTTAATGATGTTATCTACCAGGGGATGTTTGGTTTATACTATGGTGATAACCGAGAGAGGCAATTGCTAAGTTGTGATACTCTCATACCTTTACTAGGTAAATAACATGGGTTTTCTTAAAGTTGTTTTGTGGTATCTATAGGTCCTTAGTATGTTATACCTTGGCTGCATGATTAGTTGTTGATTGTTGAATGTTGTCTTGTTGTTGCAATGTGATTGATTGTGTTCCTTTTATATTTTCCGGCGATAGATGCGAACAATTCTGGAGAAGAAGAAGAAGTGGAATCGGACGAGGATTTTATTTATATATGTTGTTGGAATTCTTATATTGATGGAGTTGAAGAAGTACAGGGACAAATAAGCCAAGGCAAGCCATCTTTTGATCTCTGATTTGGTGCCTAGTTGGATGTCATTTGTTGATGTCCAAAGCACCTTAATTCTATGTGTGTTACTCTCTCTATTTATGTCATCTATGTGTGATTTCAAGTGGGGAACTCCCTAGTGGTGATACTCCACTATTGTCTTTGTGATTATGGGATGCATGGTATCATGGCCGTGCTATTTCACTTGGTTATCTTGTATGCTCAACTTGAGCATGTTCCATCTCAAGATAGTAACTTACACCACATCCACCCTCTTTGTAGTATAGAGGTATCAATGTCATGATCTTGGCGTATTCTCAACTTGAGAGAAGTATGTCGTGTACCCATGGGAAAGTAGGTTGGATAGTGATACTCCACTATCTAACTTTTACACTTAGCACCACCAATCTGAAAATGCTTCCTCTTATGTTGTCATTATACATGCTTACCTTAAGCAAGTATGATCCTCTTTACGCCACTCACACATCCCCTCATGGGCGTGATGACCTTCATCTCGGCCATGGTGATGTTTTAGTTCCATTCATGAAACTATAGGCTGGGAACCCCTCAAGGTTTACCTTGTTGTAAATGTTTTTGAAAACCTTGGGTGAGTTGGACTTACCCAAGTGTGTGTTTATGAAAGGAAAGGATCTTGGCAAAGAAGGTTGGAAAGAAAATCTTGTTTTCGAAAACTTTGGCGCCTAAGTATTCACCCGTGACAATTAACCCGCGCAACCACATTACCCTGGAGTGGGACGGGGCTTAGCTCGTAGTTTGTTCTTCTTAACATGGGACACCGCACAACTATATAAGGGTAAGGTTACCCCTGAATCCGGATTGTCGTTGGTGGAGACAATAGTATAACGGGAGGCCTTCGGGGCTGACCCGTCCGGAAGACACTATGGGTCTCCTGGCTTGGCGGTGGAGCCACGCTCAAAGGAGGTGAGCTGCCACGGTGCCGGGGAGGTACATACTCCATAGGGTAGGATCCCGTGCTAAGTCGAATAGGCGAAAGGCTATGTCCGAGTTTTTGTCATGGCATAGTTGATATGCAGGGATGATGCCCACATGATAAACTCGCGGATCTTGTGGGGAAAGTGTGCAAACTCTGCAGAGTCAAATCTATTCGAATAGCCGTGTCCGCGGTCATGGACGGTTGGAATGGCTGTTGCTTAGCCTGAAGAGTTTTGTTTTATGAAAGTGTTTGACAAAGGAAAGGAAGGAACTTGTTTTTGGAATACCGGGAAGGTACGGGAAAATTGTGATGACCATATGGAGATGGTCGGAAAGGAAATAAATTGGGTTACCCCCTCCCTAGTGTTTTATGTTGTAGAACTCTTTTGAAGTATCTTATTCAATAGAGATATAGAGATGTCTTAGATAAAATTCTGGAAGTGTCCCCCTTCAATCGAGAAGTTGGATGCTATCTCCACCAAAAACATCTCTTCTCTTCTACATGCTATATTCACAAGAGAAACTATTCTTCCTCTCTTGTCTTCTCTAGTTAGAATTGTTATCACCTTCTTGATGGTTTGCGAGTACAATTCCAATGTACTCACGGCTTTGTCCCTGGCTATTTACTTGGCCAGACTTGGAGGAACACGATGGATGAAGAAGGAGTTGGCGACGTCTATGCGAGCTAGGAACGTCTTCCCAGTCAGTTGCCTGTAGGGTTTATGGCAGATGACTTGGGCTCCGCGCTGTTGAAGTGATGACGCTACTCTGATGTTTAGTTAGGCCCTTCGAGGCGATTATGTAAGTAATGGTCATGTGACCTTATTGTAATTTTCTTATTCCGTTTTGTAAAGGATGATGTAATTTGATATCAGTTCGGTTATGTGTTCACGATGCACTGATCATGGGATCGTGAACTGTATACATAACAGGGTATTTCGGACAGTTAGTCCGGGGTCCCCACAGATACTCTTGAGCTATTGAAAGCTCTCTTCACATTTGTCAGTCCACTCAAACTTCCTGTCATTTTTCAACAGTTGGGTCATTGGTCGAGCGATGCTCGAAAAGCCTTCTACAAATCTGCGGTAATATCCGGCTAGTCCAAGAAAAGCGCGGACCTCGGTTTGGGTGGTTGGGGCTTGCCATTCCATAACAGTTTTGATCTTGGCGGGATCTACGGCAATTCCTCCTACAGACAAGATATGTCCCAGGAATCCTACTTCCTCCAACCAAAACTCACACTTGCTGAACTTGGCATACAACTGGTGATCTCTAAGGGTTTCTAGGACAGTCTCCAAATGTTGTTCATGTTCCTCTTCGGACTTGGAGTATACAAGGATGTCATCGATGAAGACAACGACAAACTTGTCCAAAAAGTTCATGAAGATCTTATTCATGAGATTCATGAAATAAGCGGGGGCATTGGTTAGTCCAAACGACATGACGTTGTACTCATACAACCCATATCTGGTGGTAAAGGCAGTCTTTGGAATGTCGGTGGCTCGGATCTTCAGCTGATGATATCCAGTTCTAAGGTCCATCTTGGTGAAAACTTTGGCTCCGGTTAGTTGATCAAACAAGTCTTCTATCTTGGGTAGGGGGTATTTGTTTTTGATGGTGACATCGTTAAGCTTACGATAGTCCGTACATAAACGATTTGCACCATCCTTCTTGTCCACAAACAAAACTGGGGATCTCCAGGGGGATGCACTAGGTCTAATCAGACCATTGGCTAACATATCATCTATCTGTTTCTTCAGCTCCACAAGCTCTGTCGCATTCATGTTGTAGGCTCTCTGGGCTATGGGTCCAGTTCTGGGGATTAACTCGATGATGAACTCGATATCCCGATCCGGGGGCATACCGGGTAGATCATCCGGAAACACATCAGGGTAGCGACAAACGACCCTGATTTGATCCAGAGTTGGCTTGGATACACTTTGGTTGCAGGTGAATTTTCTGGGTATTCTTTCAGAGACATGTTCTACTATGATACCGGTGTTGCTAGTCATGGTGATGGCTTTCTTGTCACAGTCTATCAAACCATTGTGTTTTGACATCCAGTCCATTCCTAGTACGACTTCCAAACCTTTTGTTCCCAGAATGATTAGATTGGCATAGAAATCTACATCATGGATTTTGATGGGTACATTTTTGCAAAATTTTCTGGCTTTGGTAGTTGATCCGGGGATTTGAACTATCATAACATGCTTCAAACTGATGGGTTGAATTTTACTTGTTGATGCAAAGTCTGTCGAGGGTACTCCTCGCCAATGCCCTCCGATAGGGGCTTAGGGTTGATGGAATCATGTAGGCTGACATGAGACATCGGTTCACAGACAAGCGGGGAGAGCGATTTACCCAGGTTCGGGGCCCTCGATGAGGTAAAACCCTTACGTCCTGCCTGTCTGTTCTTTGATTATGATGACAATGGGTTACAATGGGGTGCCGAATACTTCGGCTGAGATCTAGTCGAGATTGCTATTGCTAGGGTTACCTAGCTCTAAGCTTTTCCGGGCTAAGATTGCTAAGATTGTTTGTAGTCTTCGGCAGCCCCTCTCCCGGCCTTTATATAGGAGGCCAGGTCTCAAGGGTCCTAACCGAGTACGACTAGGTTTACAGTACTTTTAGATCTAATCTTTCCTTGTTGACTGCTTCTTTGTCTTGCCCGCCAAGGTTTCTTCCGGTGCGCTGTCCAGATGGCCCATCTAGCCTTCGGGTGTCTTCATGGGCCTCCAATTGGTCAATACAGGATAGGGTAACGTCGGTTACTCGAAGGGTAGTGCCCACGTCAGTAGCCCCCGAGTGTCTAGCCGAAGATAATTCGGGTAGAGACTAATGCATGTCTTCTCATGATATTCTTCTCCTTCATTGTTCTTGTTCATCTTGATTCTGCTTCATCTTTTTTTTTATCGGGTGCGCGTCAGTGCTCCCGATGGGAGTAGCCCCCGAGTCTAGGTACGGATGCTTGCAATCCGTGCGTAGACTCAAGTTGTACTACTCGAATACTTTCCTCTGCCGAGTTTTCTCGCAGGTCTTCATGGGTCATCCGATACATTTTCTTTACGCAAAGGATAATGAGTAACGTGCCCAACTTTTGTTGGTTAACTGCCGATGGCAAAACAACGTTACCCTACATAGAATCAAGTCCCCGGGCATGATCCTGGAGTGCAAAAAACTTTCGTTGGGTGTGCATCATGCACTCCCGATGGGGAGTGTTTGGGTGCAATCACTTGTAACCGAGTGCAGACTCTTTTTCTTTCGACTGCTCATTCTGTCGAGTCTTCCTTTTATCGGGTGCGCATCAGTACTCCTGATGGGAGTAGCCCCAGAGTCTACTCCTGGTGGTCCAGCAGTCGATGAACAAAAAACTTTCGTTGGGTGTGCATCATGCACTCCCGATGGGGAGTGTTTGGGTGCAATCACTTGTAACCGAGTGCAGACTCTTTTTCTTTCGACTGCTCATTCTGTCGAGTCTTCCTTTTATCGGGTGCGTGTCAGTACTCCCGATGGGAGTAGCCCCCGAGTCTAGGTACGGATGCTTGTAACCCGTGCGTAGACTCAAGTCTTTTACCCAATAACTTTTCATGTTTCCTTCGAGTGCTTCTAGTTTTTTTTATGACGTCACAGTTGTGGGCCGATTGACGGGATTTGACTTGACGTGTAACTGCTGTGGGCCAATTGATAGGACTTGACCTGACGGGCCCACCCTAGTTCTGCGCAGGCAGTTTTTAGGGCCTGACTAGTGCACTCGCAGCGATCGAGGCGTCTCCTCAATTTTCGCGCGACGTGGGAATAATGGGCCGCCGGTTCCACTCCTTCAAGCGCCACGTGTATAGTCAGATATGCTCCTCCCCCCACGATGTATTGTGGAGTTATGGCCACGTCTGGGCTCAAATTCTTATGGGATAAATAGGAGGCCCCCTTTCTTTTTTACCTTTTACCCCGTTCACTGCTCATCTTCTCCTTCAAGCCTCCTGTTCTTCCGCCTCTCCATCAGAAGCTTCGTTCACCATGGGCAAAAAGAAGAGTGGCAGTGCATCGGAGGCGGCTAAAGTTAGCCGCGACTGGAACGCCTCTGCCATTACCAACCGCGACATCAACAAACTTCGCGCCCTCGGCTTCATCTCCGCATCTGAGGATGACATTCGTCTCCCAGGTTCGGTTTCTCGCCCAAGTCCCCCAAAGGGCTTCACCGTCATGTTTGTCGCTTTTCTGTTCTGTGGCCTCTCTCTTCCGGCGCACGAGTTCCTTCGTTCCCTCCTTTTCTTCTACGGGATTCAGCTCTGGCAGCTGACCCCAAATTCCATCCTCCACCTTTCCATTTTTATCACTGTCTGCGAAGCCTTCCTCGGCATTGAGCCTCACTGGGGCCTTTGGAGGAAGATCTTCTATGTGAAGCGTCATAATGATAGCAACGGCCCCCCCGTTGTCGGCGGCGTCGGCTTCGTTGTCAGGAAGGAGGTCGACTACTTCGACTATCCGATGAAGGAATCCGTCCAGGGCTGGCGCAACAAGTGGTTCTACCTTCGGGACCCTGCTGTTCCTGGGCGGCGTTCAAATCTCCCTCTTTTTGACGATGTCCTGGTGGCTCATAAGAAGAAGTCTTGGAACAACGCCCTTTCTCCCGAAGAAAAGGCGACAGCCGATGAGCTATTCAAGCAAATTATCACTTTGAAGAATCAGGAGGCCTGACGATGTGCGATACTGAAGTAGTTTCAGTGTTCCTACAACGTCGAGTGCAGCCGCTGATGTCTCGCCCTCACCAGCTGTGGCTTTTCACTGGCAAAAACGACAAGTCGAGGGTTAACTCTGCCGACCTGTCGGCAGAGGAGCTCCAGAACGAGGTTCGTCGCCTAACATGCCTCAGCACCAAGGACACCATTATCTTGACATCGGTGCGCCCTCCTTATGATTTCAAGCATCTTCCGTCCGAGGTAACCTTGTCGTTCTTCGTTTACGGCCATTACTTCTTCTTTCTGTTTGTGCCTTACATGTTTCCTATCCTTCCGCAGGTTCCCGCTGTCGCCCAATGCTATCCTCCCTCACCCGAGAGCGGCGTGGTATTAGAGGATGACGACGATGATTCTGAGGGAACCGAGGATGCCCAGCACGCCCTTGAGGACAGCGATGTCCAAGAAGAGGAAGCTACCGAAGATGACGCCTTTCTCAAGAGCAGACGTCGCAAGCAGGTACATGATGATCTTGTCACTTCGGCTGAATCAAGTCCTAAAGGTGGAGATAATGATGCCGACGAAGCTGCTTCGCCTCCTCCTGCTAAGAAGGGTTCAACAAGTTTCTTCGTGGACGAAGATGATCTGGACCTGTGAGCATTTATACTCTTGTTACTTATATTTCTTGTCACCTTGTATGCTAACTGCGCGCTGTTCTTAAACAGCTCTGTCGATGACGACAACGATGTTCCTCTCGCAAAGAGGGCTAAACTAGCTTCTGAGAGAGCAGCATCGGCTAAGGAATCGAACCCTTCTCCTGCCAAGTCGACACCTCCATCCCGAACGGGTGTAGAGAAGGTCCCATTATCGAGAGTTATTCCTCCTGATGATGCTCCCACTCCGCCGGCTGGCCGCGATCACGTAAGTACTTAATCTGTGTGGCTTTACTGAATTTCCATCACCTAACTCCTCTTGATTTTTCCTGGCTGCAGCCAATTTACGCTACAGTCGATGCTGTGGCGGACTTTGCTGAACAATTTACTCGCCTAGAGGCCGAAAATGCCCAACTTCGGAAGGCTGTCAAGTCTTCGGCTGATCAAGCGGTCGAAGCCAACAGGATCGCTGCCGATGCCAAGAGTGAGAACGCCTTGTTGAAGGAGGAGGTAAAGAGGCTGAAGCGTCAGATGAAGGATGATCAAGATGCCAGGCGTGCAGCGGTGGCTGCAATTGACGAGAAGGAAGGTGTCCTCCGCGAATCCATCAAGGATTTACTGGGTAAAAATCCTTATGGTGTTCCGCTCCTTTCTTGATGCTTTCTACATTGGTTACTGATACATCTCTTTTTCAGAGGCCGCCAATTTAACTGTCAGCCGACGCCATCAGCTTCGGGAGGATTCCACAGCCGATGCTTTGTCACTTGCTGCTGAGTCAAACGTCTAGATTCTCAGGTTACTGCAGAAGTCCAAGGGAGCTCTGTCGAAGTTATACTCGATGATCTTCCCAAAGGCGAAGCTGGACAAAACTCTCGACGAGATGGCGGAAGCTTTCCTTGTCGATCCTTCCGAGCCTGTAGAGGTACTGAAACGTCGCAGCCGCTTGATGGGTGCAGTTCTTACTTTCCAGTTGCTTATGGGCCACGGGATGGGGTCGGAATTGGAAGAGTTCTCTAAGGTGCTGCCTGCTGATGATGAAAATCATCTAGTCAACCTTGAGCCTTTCAAGAGATCGGCAATAACTTGCGCCAACCGGCTTCTGAAGTTGGTGGATGAAGCACAAGCCGAGCCTATCCCTGAGTCAGCCCCCGGTTCAACGTCGGCGAATCCTTGAACCGTTATTTGATTTGTTGTACATAAGATTATCGTAACTCTTTTTAAATTTGGCTCTGTTGCCAAACATCCTTTTGCCTGTATGATGTGCACTCAATACTCCCGATGGGAGTTTTTATATTAATGCTTGGTCTGAACTGAGGACGTACTGCAGATTCCTTCATCTTCTTCCCGTGCCGAGCTTTTTTCGAATTCTTCGGGAAATGACGAGTTAGGCCTTGTTCGTCAGTTACGTGACCAGGTGTCTAGTCTGAATAAAGACATTACTTTCCTTCGTGCAATGGCTGCCTTGGTGAAGAAGAAGGGAGAAATAGCGACTGCCGTCGAACAATATGCTCTCGATGGTCTTCATGTTGCTTTCGAAAGCCTAGGCTGTGAGTGTTTAGTCTATCTTCTGATTCCGGGTATAGCTTGAATGTTCTAACATTCGTTCCTTTTCCAGTCGTAGCTTCGGATGCAGCTGAAGAGGACAGGAAGATTCATGAAGAAGTTGAGGCGATGACCGACGTTGCGCACCCAACGCATGGTTTATGGCTGCATCGTCCGAAGGCCGTCATCATGGCGAAGTTTAAGTACCGGGTGATGAAGGCGCATTACTATTTTGATAAATACTATGCCCTTCTTACGATGGTTTGGCACACCTTGTTTCCTCTGGATCAGGCACCCGAAACCTTGTCTGGTTTGTTCACCCGATTCAAGTCTCCCGAGAGGATTCGACTGCTGGTGCGGAAAGAGCTTCTAGCTGGTGCTGAGCTTGCCTTTGCTTCAATATTGGCATGTCATCCATCTTTGGATTCAAGAGCCGTGGCAAACAATGAAAGGGATTTAGGCCAATACTATGATGTTGCTCGAGGTCCTGCTCACACCATTGTTTCTCGGATGGAATCATGCCTCGAAAAGGAACTGAAGGCCCATTGGGACCGGGGATCCCGATTATAAATGGAATAACCTTGTATTCGCATAAGATTGTTTACTGCGTACACTGTACACTTATGTTATTTTGATTGATATTTTGTTGTCGAGTGCGGCTGAGTGATCAGTTCAACCTGCTTACTCGACGACTTCGTTGTATTTTATGCAATGTTATTGCGAAGTCGATATGTAATTTATGCAAAAGTTCGGCTTCGTCACACGGTGCACCGGTTTGAGCCTTATCTTAATGTAACCATCGACTGCAACACTCGCGTATTTTTCGAGGCTTGGATTGGTTGTTTTTGTGTGTCATTAATCTTAGCTCTCGCTGAGAGTATTTAATTAATGTCATCGTGTGGGCCAGTACTCCCGATGGGAGTTAGAGCCGATAGAAAAAGGTTCCAAACGTTACGTTCGGGTGCCAAAGCCTGAAGCAAGAAAAAGGGTAACAGAAATCTGATTAGATCTTTATTCATAATGTAAGGCAACCTTGTAGGCCGTTAAATGAAAAAACAATCGTATCCTATGTATAAAACCGTCGCAATTGCGCGATGTTCCATAGATTCTCGACATCTTTTCCTGAGGCTGGATTTTTGAGCCGATAAGCTCCTCCTGGTATCACTTCGGTGATGATGTATGGTCCTTCCCATGGAGATTCTAGCTTCAAAGGTCTTTTTTGCTTCAACCAAAGTACCATATCTCCAACACTGAAATTTCGACTGCGTATCCGTCGACTGTGATAATTTCTCAGTGCTTGTTGGTAGACCGTTGTTCTTGTCAAGGAGATATCTCGTGCTTCGTCAAGGAGATCGACAGCATCTTGTAGCGCGATATTGGAGGAGGACTCTGTATACGCCGTTACTCGAGGTGCTTCAAATCGGACGTCGGCTGGTAGAACTGCTTTGGCTCCGTACACCAAGAAGAATGGAGTTTATTGAGTCGATCTGTTGGGGTGGTACGTAAACTCCATAGCACAGATGGTAACTCTTCAACCCAGGCTCCGGCTGCACCTTTAAGGCGTTTCTTTAAACCATCCCCTATTAAACCATTGATCCTTTCCACCTGGCCATTGGTCTGGGGGTGAGAGACTGATGCGAATTTCAATTTGATTCCAACATCATCACAAAATTTCCTGAACTCCTCAGAATCAAAATTGGAACCGTTGTCTGTGACGATGCCGTGGGGCATACCAAATCGACAGGTTATTCCTTTGAAGAATTGAACCGCCGTTTCAGCCTTTTGGTTTCGCACTGGTACTGCCTCGATCCACTTAGTGAATTTGTCGACTGCAACCAGTAAGTACGTGTGTCCTCCGGGTGACGATCTTGGCAGCGGTCCAACTTGATCGAGTCCCCATTGAGCGAACGGCCATGCCAAGGGTATTGTCATTAAATCCGTTGCAGGAGCGTGTGGTTTCGACGAGAAACGTTGGCACGCATCGCACTTCATGACTATATCCCTGGCATCCGATGCTGCCGTTGGCCAGTAAAATCCTGCCCTAAAGGCTTTCTCCACAAGGGCTCTGCTTTCTGCATGATGCCCACAGGTTCCTTCATGTATCTCGCGTAACAATGCTTTTCCATCGTCAATGGCGATGCACCTTTGGAAGATCCCTGAGATGCTACGCTTGTAAAGCTCGCCATTTATCACCGTAAAAGCCTTTGATCGTCTGACGATTCGTTTAGCTTCCACAGGGTCTTCCGACAGCTCTTGCTTCGACAGGTAGGCTAGGAATGGTTTGGTCCATAGTGGCTCGAGGAGGAGAACTTGTTCGGCAGGGAGGCCTGGAGATTCTTCAGTCGAAGGTTTTTGTAATGAGCTTTTCTCCAACTCTTCAACCGATGGTTTTGCAGACGGCTTTTCTTTGATTGATCTTTGAGCGATCACTTCGTAAAAAACTCCATCTGGAATAGGAGAGCATGTGGACCCGATGTTCGCCAGAGTGTCGGCTTCCTCGTTACTGGCTTTGCCGATATGCTTAAGCTCACATCCTTCGAATTTAGCCTCCATATTCTGATACAGCTGCCGATAAGCAACCATGTTGTCACTGACTGCATCGCACAGGTTCATCGACTGCTGGACCACCAGGTTTGAGTCTCCGTAGATTTCTAGGCGCGTAGCACCACACGCCTTCGCCATTTTCATTCCTTGTAGCAGTGCGTCGTATTCTGCTTCGTTGTTTGTCGGCAGGGAGAAGTTCATGCGTAGTATATACCTCATCTTATCTCCCTGTGGTGATATCAGTACCACTCCTGCCCCCGCGCCTGTACTCCGGTTTGACCCATCAAAGTACATCACCCATGACCCCGACATGTCGGGTGTTGCTGGTGTTTGTGACTGGATCCAATCTGCCACAAAATCTGGGAGAATTTGGGATTTTACTGCCGTTCGGTTGACGTAAGTTATGTCGTGTGGTGCTAACTCGATGGCCCATTGAGACACTCGACCCGTGGCTTCCGGATTGGTCATTATGCTCTTCAGGGGTGCTTCGCTCACAACTTTAATCGGGTGCTCCATGAAGTAGTGCCTCAGCTTGCGAGCCGACCTCCACACTGCATATGCCAACTTCTGGTGATGAGGATACCTCTGCCTCGTGGGGGTGAGTACTTCACTGAGGTAGTAAACGGGCCTCTGCACGCCATGAACTCTCCCTGCTTCTTCTCGCTCGACAACCAAAACGCTGTTGAAGACTTGAGCTATGGCGGCTATGTACATCAGCAGTGTCTCCTTTTCACGCGGGGTCACGAGCACCGGGGAGGTCGATAGGATTTTCTTCAAGTTGTCGAAGGAATCTTGTGCCTCCTTTGTCCACTCGAACTTTTCTGACTTTTTCATCAGGTTGTAGAAGGGCAAAACTTTCTCCCCTAGCTTTGCGATGAACCTGCTAAGCGCTGCTAATCGGCCTGCCAAGTGCTGCACTTGGTGCAGATTCTTTGGCGGCTCCATGTCGAGAATAGCTTTGATCTTCAAGGGGTTAGCCTCGATTCCTCTGGCTGATATGAAGTACCCGAGTACTTGTCCTCCTGGCACCCCAAAAAAACATTTCTTCGGATTCAGCTTAATTTTGTATCTGTCCAGATTGTCGAAGGTTTCCCGTAAATCATCAATGAGTGTGGCTGCGTGCTTCGTTTTCACCACGATGTCGTCGATGTAGACTTCAATGTTCCTTCCAATCTGCTCTGCGAGGCAGGCTTGCATGCAGCGTTGGTAGGTAGCTCCTGCATTTTTCAACCCGAAGGTCATGACGTTGTAACAGAAAACGCCGTGCGGAGTGATGAACGCGGTTAGCTCCTGGTCCTCCTTTTTCAGTTTGATCTAGTTGTACCCAGAATACGCATCGAGGAAAGAGAGACGATCGCAACCAGCTGTAGAATCGACTATCTGATCTATTCGAGGCAGTGGGAAATGATCTTTCGGGCAGTGCTTGTTAAGGCTAGTGTAATCAATGCACATGCGAAGAGCGGTTGTATCCTTCTTTGGCACCATGACTGGATTAGCCACCCATTCAGATTCCTTAAGCTCTCGGATAAACCCCGCCTTGCGAAGTCGATTAACTTCTTCACCGATTGCTCTTCTTTTAGGTTCGGAAAATCGACGCATCGACTGCTGTACTGGTTTGGCTGTCGGGTCAACATTCAGGGCGTGCTCAGCGAGTTCCCTGGGGATACCTGGCATGTCGGATGGCTCCCATGCAAATATCTCCCAGCGCTCACGGAGGAACTCGATGAGCGTGCTTTCCTATGCGACAGCTAGGTCAGCCGAGGTGTTGACCGTCTTCTTCGGATCAGTAGGGTGCACCTGCAGCTTCTTGGTCTCCTTTGCAGTATCGAACTCATCGGATCTTGCGTTTCGATTGTCGGCTGGTGGCTGTGTGTGGTCTGTAATGGCATCGATTGCGTTGAGTTCTTCTTTGGCTCCAAACTTTGAAGCGATCCTCTGAAATTCCCTGTCGCAGTTGTCTGACCGAGCGAAGCTGCCGTGAACGGTTATTGGGGTCCCGTTGTTGCCTGGCATCTTTAGTTTCAGGTATGCATAATGAGGCACGGCCATGAGTTTGGCAAACGCGGGCCTGCCAAGGATGGCGTGGTACTGAGATTCCCAGTCGACTACCTCAAACTCGACCCTTTCCTTCCTGAAATTACTGGGCGTGCCGAAGACTACGTCCAATGATGTTTTGCCCAACGAGTAGGCGGGTCGAGTCGGTATAATGCCATGGAACCCTGTGTCGGATTCTTTCAGCATGTCGACTGTTAAACCCATTGCCCTCATTGTGTTGGCGAATAACAGGTTCAAGCCACTTCCACCGTCCATGAATACTTTGCCCATATTGTATCCTCCGATCTGTGCTTCCAGGACCAGGGCCGCATGACCTGGCCTTGGGACGGCCTTTGGATGGTCCGCCCTGCTGAAGGTGATGCTCTGTTCTGACCAATCGATAAAATCCGGCGTATCAACCATGGCAACTTCCGCGTATTTCACTTCTCGGGAGAACTTTTTGATTTCTCTTTTCGAAAAGCTGGTTTTGTGGATCATGTTGATTTGTCCGCGCAACGCTGGGAATACCTCGACTGGTACATATTCGTCTTTTTCCATCGGCTCGTATGGTTCTGGTACATATGGTTCTGGCCGACGGTCATAGGACCTTGCTTTCTCTTCCATCATGCGAACTCTTGATGTGGCTTCAGCTCTAAGGTCGTCGCAGAACTGTCGAATCTCTAGGAAGTGTCGGCAGTTCCTTAACAGATGGCTGGACTTTTCCCGACCGTCTTTAGGATCAAAATAAGAGTGGAGATAACACGGCGCCTCAAGCTGCTCTGTAGCTGAGAGGTGTGGCGAACGGGTGCGGCCTCTGATTGACGACATGTCGTTGCATCGAGAGTGGACTGCTGTTCTGCCTTCCTCTTCACGGTGTGAGCTCCTTCGCCTCTTCCTTTGTCCAGCTGCGGCGTCGAGATTTTCTCGGTTGCTCTCTCGTATGCTTCTGGGAGAAATTTTTAGGGCTGCTGCCGAAGGGGAACCCTCCTGTGGCACAACCTTTGAGTCGGACACGCCGGCCCCGGGGAGGCGAAGAAAACCTCCGGAGTCGATGACGAAGTGGACGCCACTGAAAACAGCTTCCGTGTTGTGAGACGGTGCCATAGAATTCGGGTGAAGTTCTTCGCGGCGCGGCATGAACTCGTAGGATCCGCAGCGGATCGGATCTCTTGACTTTGCTGGCATCGGTGACTCGAGTAAGAACGCCGCGGACGTAACTGGTGCTACCGATGACCTGCCTTGTGCCGACAGATTTCCCACAGACGGCGCCAATTGTCGAGGGTACTCCTCGCCAATGCCCTCCGATAGGGGCTTAGGGTTGATGGAATCCTGTAGGCTGACACGAGACATCGGTTCACAGACAAGCGGGGGAGAGCGATTTACCCAGGTTCGGGGCCCTCGATGAGGTAAAACCCTTACGTCCTGCCTGTCTGTTCTTTGATTATGATGACAATGGGTTACAATGGGGTGCCGAATACTTCGGCTGAGATCTAGTCGAGATTGCTATTGCTAGGGTTACCTAGCTCTAAGCTTTTCCGGGCTAAGATTGCTAAGATTGTTCGTAGTCTTCGGCAGCCCCTCTCCTGGCCTTTATATAGGAGGCCAGGTCTCAAGGGTCCTAACCGAGTACGACTAGGTTTACAGTACTTTTAGATCTAATCTTTCCTTGTTGACTGCTTCTTTGTCTTGCCCGCCAAGGTTTCTTCCGGTGCGCTGTCCAGATGGCCCATCTAGCCTTCGGGTGTCTTCATGGGCCTCCAATTGGTCAATACAGGGTAGGGTAACGTCGGTTACTCGAAGGGTAGTGCCCACGTCAAAGTCTTCAGTGACAAAAGAATGAGATGCTCCGGAATCAAACAACACTCTGGCAGGGATGTGGTTGACAGAAAACATACCCAGTACAACATCTGGTGCTTCCTGGGCTTCTTCGGCGTTCATGTGGTAGAGACGGCCGTTGCGGTTATTGGGGTTGTTGGGGGCGAACTTCTTGCCGGTGGAGACACGGCGTTGCTGCTGAGCAGGTGCAGCGGTGTTGCCGGCGAGCTTGGCGAGTCTCTTGGGACACTCGTTGGAGTAGTGCCCCACTACACCACACTCATAACAAGTGATGGTGGCCTTGTCCTTGGTCGCAACGGGAATAGCGTTGCTTCCGGTTCTAGGAGCGGTGTTGGTGTTGTTGTTGTTGTTGTTGTTGGGGGCTCTGGGCGGAGCGCGGTTGTAGTTGTTGTTGTTGTAGCCTCCTGGCTTGGAGTTTCCTCCACTCCGGTTCTGATAACCGGGGCGCGAGTTCTGCATCGGGGGTTTGTTGTTGTTTCTCGGAGTGAAACCTCCGCTTGAGCTGGGGCGATACTTCTGGGCATTGCTAGACCCACTTTGATTCATCATGCGGCGCTTGCGGTTCTCATTGGCTTGGTTCAGCTTGCCCTCCATCTGTATGGCGGAGTCAACAAGGGCTTCAAGGTTGGCGAAGGGGATGTTGACGAGGACAGTCTGCATCTCATCATGCAGTCCGTTCAGGAATCTCTCCTGCCTCTTCTCGGTGGTATCGATCTCGTCGGGGGCGTACCTTGACAGTGTAAGGAACCTGTCGCGGTATTCTACCACCGTCAGGCGACCTTGCTTCAGTTCACGGAACTCATCCCTCATCTTTTTGATAAGACCCGGGGGTACATGGTACTTGCTGAACTTGAGCTTGAAATCCTCCCAAGTCATGAACTGACCTCTGTTCATGGCACGGGTGCTTGTCCACCAAGCGCGGGCTGGTCCGGCAAGATAGTGGGTTGCAAACAAGACCTTCTCGTTGGCTTCCACTCCGGCTACTTCCAAGTTGTTCTCCATAGTCTGGAGCCAGTCGTCGGCGTCGAGTGGTTCCTCTGTCTTGCTAAACACTGGAGGGTTGGTGTTCTGAAAGTTCTTGAGCTTGGACCCTGGGTGGTCATGATTTCCAGGGCCTTGGTTGGCAATGTTCTGCAAGGCTGCGATGTTGGCTTGGCGTTCAACTCTTTCTGTCTCCCTGTCGGCAAGCAGGGTTTGCAGCAGTTGCATCATCGCATCATTGGTGCGATTGGGAGGGGCCATCTGAAGATAGAGAAGATCATGAGATAAGAGGGAAATTTCTATGGTTTATTTTGAGTAAGTTTGAAAACATTTGAAACTTGTAATCTTTTCATGACAAACATAACATTCATTCATTCATTCATTCATTCATCACATAGTACAAACTAACATACTCATACTCCAATGGTTTTAAGAACCATTCTCATGCTACGATACAAAGGACGGGATACAACTCACACCTACATAAGTGAAACTAGTGCAACTACTCCTCATCCTCGACGTCGATCGGGACGTAGTTGTCAGGTCCTGCCTCCAGGAACTCGTAGTCCTCCTCCTCAGTGAACTCGTCCTCCTCAAAGTCCTCGTCGTCGCTCAGGAAGGCTCCTCCTCCCTGAATGTCGATACCTCCGTCGTTGTCCTCCAGCTCTCTAATCTGATCCTCCTGGGCCTTGACAGTGGCCTCAAGAGACGCGATCTTGGCGCGAAGGCGCGAAATCGTTGAGTCCTTCTTGGCACGCTGCTGGCGAAGGCTCTTGCGGTCATTGTTGAGTAGCTTGATCACCTCACCCTGCTCGATGATGTGAGCATGGGTCTGGTTCGCGTAAGCGCAAGTGGCGTCGAGGTCCTTCTGAGTCTGGTAGAGCATGAAGTCCAGGTGCTCGGCATGGTGCCTCAACTGCGGGTGCGGCTGCAGCTCCATGGGCACTCCCATGGCATCACGCCTCACGAGATGCGCGAAGCGCGAAGCGAGGATGCGCACCACGTTCTGTCCACAGAGGCGCGCAAGTGCCTCCTGAAGGCCACGTGCGAGTTCGTCGAGCCAGTTGCTCTCACGGAAGGAGAAGAGGATCCTCTCCGAGGTGGGAGGCTCCATATTGCCCCTCAAGTCAGCGGTGATGATCCACTGCAACTCTCCTCCATGAGTGTCGTCCACCTGTATCCCGTGAAACTCAGGGTGCGGGCGCTCGAGGAAGTCCGAAAGGGCGTTGAGGTCGTGCTCGAAGATTAAGCTCCCTCCGTTCCCAAGTTGGTAAAACTTGGTGTTGATGGGTTCATTCGGCTCCATCTGAAAGAGAATTGGATGAGTAAGTTAGAGAGTGAAAAGTGTGGCAAAATTTTAAGTAGATTCAAATAAGATAGAACATGATTCATCAAATTTTGGAAAAGTCTCAAAGACAAGAGTGTAAGTAAATTTTCACAAATATCTTCTTCGTTTGATTTCAAAGTTAAGTTTTTCAGAACGCCCATTCTAACTAAGGTCTTCTAAGGTCAAACAACTCCTCAAAGTCCTCGTCGTCGCTCAGGAAGGCTCCTCCTCCCTGAATGTCGATACCTCCGTCGTTGTCCTCCAGCTCTCTAATCTGATCCTCCTGGGCCTTGACAGTGGCCTCAAGAGACGCGATCTTGGCGCGAAGGCGCGAAATCATCGAGTCCTTCTTGGCACGCTGCTGGCGAAGGCTCTTGCGGTCGTTGTTGAGTAGCTTGATCGCCTCACCCTGCTCGATGATGTGAGCATGGGTCTGGTTCGCGTAAGCGCGAGTGGCGTTGAGGTCCTTCTGAGTCTGGTAGAGCATGAAGTCCAGGTGCTCGGCATGGTGCCTCAACTGCGGGTGCGGCTGCAGCTCCATGGGCACTCCCATGGCATCACGCCTCACGAGATGCGCGAAGCGCGAAGCGAGGATGCGCACCACGTTCTGTCCACAGAGGCGCGCAAGTGCCTCCTGAAGGCCACGTGCGAGTTCGTCGAGCCAGTTGCTCTCACGGAAGGAGAAGAGGATCCTCTCCGAGGTGGGAGGCTCCATATTGCCCCTCAAGTCAGCGGTGATGATCCACTGCAACTCTCCTCCATGAGTGTCGTCCACCTGAATCCCGTGAAACTCAGGGTGCGGGCGCTCGAGGAAGTCCGAAAGGGCGTTGAGGTCCATGGACAAAGCCGTGAGTACTTCAAGTACTCGCAAACTAATACTAATGTAAGTGCTAGACATTTCTAGTAAGGTTTGCTAAGCTCTAGTTTATTTGCGTAAAGCCAATTTTAGTTCACAAGTATTTGAGAAAAGCTTATTCAAGTGCTAACTAACTCAAGTGGGAACATTAGTGTCATTCCCACAATTCAAGTGGTGATTTCAATTCAATTCACCACTTCATAATTCAGTTCACCCATTTCATTTCAATCATCATTTTCAAGAATTTGACATCGGAAACTGTATGGCCTTTCCAACTGTCCGTAACCGTGGACACGGCTATTCGAATAGATTGACACTCTGCAGAGGTTGCACACTTGTGCCACAACATTTGATTTCATCCGTCGGGATTACCCCGAATCATCGTAACACAGTACGCGAATCATCAACCATAACCTTTCACTTACAAATCCTAGTATGAGCACCTCTCCCCATGAGCTTGGCCTCCCAGTGAAGACCAACTGTCAACCTGGGAACTGCACACGGCTTGGCCATACAATTCACCTCAATTCACATCTTTTCGCAACAACGGAGGCAGCCTCAAGCATAACCCCTATGATGTGTGTTCAGAGGGAACCCATACTAAGATGCATAAACTTCCAGTTAAGCCCTACCCATAATCAGGTATTGTGGGGGTACTCAATATTGGAAAGGTATCGCATTCAAACCAGTATCATTTTTATCAAAAATCACCATCTTCTCTTCATCAAATTCACCTTCAAAAATCATTCAATGGAATGCATCCTCATTCCAAGGTTTCAAAATTCAGTTCAAGTCACATTGTTCCCATCTAGAGTAGTCAAGTTTTAATTCATTAGCACTAGCTCTAAATCATGAGGGGTGCTATCTTGCTTTGCTAGATTGAGACTAACTTTACTACTCTAGTAAACTTCCTTCACTTTGACCAAAGTTAACTATAAAAGTAACTCTTGGAAAACAACAAGTAAAACTTGTAAGGTATAAACTTGGGATAGGCTTATGGTAAGAAAAGGTAAGACTATGTTGCCTTGCCCTAAAGGGCTTTGCACTTTGCAAGAATATTAGCTTGCCTTCGTAGTTCTCAAAGTTCTCCTCCTCCTCCTCTTGGTAGCAACCTTCTTCTTCCGGGTATTCTCCGGTGCTAGCGTCTAAATTTAAATTCGAGTATAATTACTCAACTAATTCAATGGCTATTCCATACATCACATATAATCACACAAACTATTCTAAGCACATAATTACTCTAATTAGGGTGCATTGGTTGTGTTGCTTGAGGAGAAATAATTTCCTTTGATTTAATATGTAAATGATAGTTTCCATAGGGTTATTGAGAAATTATTTCCTCTCATTGAAATCTTCTTAAGATTTAATTTCTCAAACAATCATACATGAACTTATATTGACCTAAGTCAAACATTCATTATCATCTTTTGAGAAAATGATTTAAATGAGGTAGACCACCTCATACCATTTAATTATGCTACAAATGATTTAAATCTCCAAGTAATTCATATAAGAGAGTTTGGCCAGGGGTGCAAGAATCACATGAGTTCATTTGGGACAAGATTTAAATGAAGTAAAATACTTCATATGATTTGCATAATAGTTTTGGACAATATCACTTAGATAAACTAGCCATATTGTCCATTAATTAAACTATGGCATGATCATGCAAAGTGACCACACTATTTTCTTGCATAAACAATTAGTGTAAGTCAAATGTGAGCTATTGGAGTTGGAATTAACTTAATATCTATTTTGGTTGATTTTTAATAATTATTTGAATAGGGAAAAGTCCCTGTCTTCATCTTTTTATCAGATTAATTCTACAACAGATCTGGAAGTGGGATCAGTGGCATATGGTAGATCTTTTTAGTAGATTTCCAACAATATGAAATTTGTTAAATTTGGCCAAGCCAAACAGATTCTATGGATTTTCAAAGTTGGAGCCAGTATTGAAATTGTTTGAATTATTTAAACAGAATTTGAATTAAAGGGGCCGGCGGGAAACGAAGCTGGGCCGAATTGGATTAAAATGGCCCACGCCCAGCCCACCACGGTCCACAGACGCGTGGGCTTGCTGACAGCGTGGGGTCCACTCGTCAGCGACTTATAAACACCGAATCGGTATGTTTTAACGTGGGGCGTTGGATTAGATCATCATCGGACGGCTCACGGGCATCGTCGTCTCCGACGAGATGCCGTGGCTTCTCCGGTGAGCCTAGGGGGTCGGAGGGCTCACCGAGGCTCCAGCAAGGTTTGGCAGTGTGCGTGAGGTAGATGTGGACGACGGCGAAGCAGCTGGTAGCAGTGGCGGAGCTCGAGGTGGCCTGGATCGACGGCGATTGCTCCAGGGCTTCCGCGGCTCCGAGCTTGCGATTGCGGCACTCCGGCGGCGGTTGGCTTGGCTAATGGTGCAAGGAGAAGTGGTGAAGGGTGGGGAGTGAGATGGTGTGCTCAATGGCGTCCAGGGAATGCGGTATTTATAGAATCGAGCGAGGGCTGCGGGGCAGGGTGGTGGTCGACATGGGCGCAACGATTCCGGCGAGGTGTTGGGCTAGGCAAGGGTGCAGGGACGTCCTCCTCGTCCAGGCGAAGCTGTAGGTAGCAACGGCACGGTCGGGCGGCGTCTGTGGGCGACGCATTGCTTCCGTGTCGTCGGGCGGCGTCTACGGGATTTTCTTCTCCGTCTCCGGCGGCGGCGGTCCAGGGTCGGGTCGAGCGCGTGTCTGGCGGGTCTGAGGTGGCACGGTGATGCTCAACTCGTTGCAAGCGAGACCAGAGCGAGTGTGAGGCGGTGGGGTGGGGCGTGGCCAGTGTGCGTCCGCGACGTGCATGGTCGCGACGCGAGCGGCATCTGGCGGCGACCTTGGCGCGCGATCTCCGGCGAGGCTACGTCGTCTACGGTGATGCTGTCGGTGCTAGGAGATGTAGGAGAGCATGGTGGCAAGGTTTGGCACGGGGGCCAGGGCAGAGGAAGAAGGGAGAGAGGGGAGGTGCGGCAAGGTGGCGACATGGCCGGCATGGCCATGCCCTAGCTTGCCCTCCTCTCTCCTTAGGCTTGCTATGCAACATTAAGAGTGAGAGGGAACCAGGGGACCATTTAGAGTAGTTTGGGGTAGATTAGGTTTGGGTAGAGCACTATTTGAAATAGTGTCAAATAGTTCCATATTTGGAATTTGTCATTTTTGTCCAAATTTGAGTGAATTCAAAAGGTTGCCCAATTTGAAATGTGTGTGTTTGGTTGAGTTGTATTTGACCAGAGATGATGAGGTGGGGTGGTGGAATTGTTAAATTCAAAGAGTTGCAATTTTGGTTAAGTGTGAGATTGTTCCACTTGATAAAATGTTGCAACTTTGGATGAGCATAGCATTTTATCTAGAAAGAATTTGGCATGGTGATCTTTACAAAAAGTGTTCACCTTGATGTTGTCTTGGATGAGGTGCAAAGAGTTAGCAAGGTATAGTTTAAATTTTTTGAATTGCAGGGGCTCAAAGTAGTGATCAGACTATAATTGGCAGATTTGACCATTATCATATGTGAGCCAAATTTGAATTTGAAATCCATTTGATTTGTGTTTCTTTGACTCCAAAAGTTGTAATAAGTGTTTAGTAACATTGTTCAACTAATGGTGAAGACCAAATTGGTCTAGGGTCAAAATTTATAAAAATGGCATAAGCCATATGTGAGGGTTTTAGGGTTTTTCTTTTATTTGATTTCTTTCTCTTTTTGATTTATTTGGTTGGTGATCTTTATATGATCATATTAGGGTTTTAGAGTATAGCACATACACATAATAACAATCATCATGGCATATCACTCAAATGCACAAGTCCTATGCAGGGCACTATATGCAATTTAAAAAGTTTTTGTTGGTTTGAAATTTTGCTCTCTGGAATCTTCTAACTTTCTTTTTATTGAAATTTGGGATGTTACACTAATACATGCCTACAAGATTATTCTCAAGTTTTAGTTTATCAGGCATAATGGTGTATCAATGGAACAAGATGGTGAAGGGAGACCCCACCCACTTCGATGAAAAAGGGGAACACCAGTTTTCCCCTCTGGTCGGCGCTTGGTCCGGCGGCACCGGGTGCAGCACTGGCCAGTCCGGAGGCACCGGGTGCAGCACCGGCCAGTTCGACGCAGACCGGCTGTGGCGCCGGTGCACACCAGGCACAATCCAGGAACTCCACACCTCTCGCCCGGTTGTCGCCCGGTCCCTCGTCCGGTTTCTGTCGGCTGGCCCGGCGCCTGGCTCGTCGATGCTGGCTTCTACATCGGACCGCCCAGCGTAGGCCGACCCCTGCGCCAATGCACACCGGGCCACTTCCAGTAAGCTGGGACGCTCGTCCAGTGCCAGGCCTGGCAGCTCGGTCTGTGGCCCGGCGGCACCGGGTGTGCCACTGGCCAGTCCAGCGACTGTCCCGGCAGACCGGCCTCCTCGACTTACTGTTGAGCTGGAAAAGTTCCCAACGGTTGGATTTCAAGTGAAGCTATATATACCCCTTCTCCTAGCTCAGAACTATTAGGCACTACACTATACTTCGTTCTTGAGCTCTCTCTCTCTCATACTGCATTATTGGAAATACCAAAAGCCTCAGATCTCTCTCCTCCTCCACCCAAACTCAAATCCCTTCAGGGAAAAGCTAGAGGAGGTCTTCATCTATAGTTCCACCGAGCCAAATCTTGTTCCCCCTTGTATTCTTCGAGATACTTGCTCTCTAGGGATTCTTGGAAACCCTAGGTGGGCAAAATCGTCCGTAAGCATCCGGGATGTGGATTTGCTCCTGACAAGAATGTGAAGGTTTGGAGGCTGCCTCAAAGTCTACCACAAGTGAAAGAGCTATTCCTTCGTGGGATAGGCTCGGAGAAGAAGGTGAGCCTTCGTGGCATTGGGAAATCATTCGTGGGATCCCACATCTCCAAACTTTACGTACCTTCTTGCAAAGGAAGGGAACACGGGAATACATCTTCGTCTCCGCGTGCTTTTGGTTATCTCTAACCGAACTCTTTACTTGTGTTAATGGGCCATTCCCATACCGTACCGCCACAATTAGGCCGTCCATTATTGGCCCGCTGTAGTGACTGTAAAATGGGCCCAAAGTTCAGTTTCGTGCCACATGTGTGCATGCTTGTGGGCCCCTAATGTCCATGTGTCAAAAGTTCATGGTGCCACGTGTCGGGACGGTAGTGGGCCATCTACATGCACATGTTGGTATTCCGACTAACACGTGTCGACATGCCAATGGCCACGCTCGAGGCACGTGTGAGCCTTCGAATGCAATTGTACATGGACATGTGGTGGGAGGAGGTTGGTCCGGAGTTGTCAGCTAGATGACAATGATGACATCATGCGACGGGACTGACAGACCAATCATTGAACTGACATAATGCCTCCAAGGATCCGACTGGGGGACAGCAATCCGTGACGGCCAAATGTGTCACAACGGAGTGGTCCGGGTGGGTTCCGGGCCAGCACAAAGTCGTCATGGATCTGTGAAACACTTCCCTAACCGTCAGCCGGTCCATATGTGACACGAGGTTCACCACGGTCCTGCAAACCATCAGCAACACATCTATCTGGCGGATTTTTCACATTCGATGATGAACTAAAACCGTTTTCGACTAGCGAATTGTTCGTAGTGAATGTCATCGATGGGCTCAACAAAAACTTATCAAGATACTCCAATGAGGGACTCACATGTTGCATGAACAAGGCAAAAGTATTGGTCAGACCAAAGGGCATTAGTAAAAACACCATCAAGATAGTCCTTAGAACTGAGTTTGATTTGACGGTAGCCCAAACTCAAATCAAAGACTTTGAGGAAGATAGCATATCCATAAAGGAAATACTTCCTGCTTCAACACGATCAAAACTAGACATCCCTTTAAGAAGAATAAAGTCTGATAGAGCTTTTGTCTTTCAACTCTCCAAGTTGTTGTTTAAGCTCAACCTATGGTTTCTTGGAGAAGGAGCGATTCAGAGAACCAACATACTCACAAACCTGACAACACGGTCATGTGGCAACATGGCGATACTTCTAGAAAGACATCTAGAATATCACGAACCACCGATATGTCACTGAGTTCGAGAGGGAAACTTGATTTATAAGGAAAACGATGTGGTCTTGAGAGCTTTGGTACGAACCTAACTCTTTGACCGAAGATGTGCGCCTGAACAACGGACTTGGTAGCACAATAAAACTTTGCTTAGTGATTGGTTAACCAATCGTGCTAAGAATGACACAAATGTCCTTGGATTTAAAAGCAATAAGAATTACTTGGAATCTCGATTGGCCACTGATGTCTACGTTCCCCCTCCTTTCCTGTAGACAGTGTTGGGCCTCCAAGAGCAGAGGTTTGTAGAACAGCAGCAAGTTTTCCCTTAAGTGGATCACCCAAGGTTTATCAAACTCAGGGAGGAAGAGGTCAAAGATATCCCTCTCATGCAACCCTGCAACCACAAAGCAAGAAGTCTCTTGTGTCCCCAACACACCAAATAGGTGCACTAGTTCGGCGAAGAGATAGTGAAATACAGGTGGTATGAATATATATGAGCAGTAGCAACGGTGCCAGACAATAGCTTGCTGGCGTGTAGTTGATGGTGGTAGTATTGCAGCAGTAGTAACACAGTAAAACAGTAAACAAGCAGCGATAGCAGTATTTAGGAGCAAGGCCTAGGGATTACACTTTCACTAGTGGACACTCTCAACATTGATCACATAACAGAACAGATAAATGCATACTCTACACTTTTGTTGGATGATGAACACATTGCGTAGGATTACACGAACCCTCAATGCCGGAGTTAACAAGCTCCACAATAATGCTCATGTTTTAGTAACCTTTAGTGTAAGATAGATCAACAGACTAAACCGAGTACTAGCATAGCATGCACACTGTCACCTTCATGCATATGTAGGAGGAATAGATCACATCAATAATATCATAGCAATAGTTAACTCCATAATCTACAAGAGATCATGATCATAGCACAAACCAAGTACTAACACGGTGCACACACTGTCACCTTTACACACGTGCAGGAGGAATAGAACTACTTTAATAACACATCACTAGAGTAGCACATAGATAGTAGTGATACAAAACTCAGATGAATCTCAATCATGTAAAGCAGCTCATGAGATCATTGTATTGAAGTACATAGAGAGAGATTAACCACATAGCTACCGGTACAGCCCCGAGCCTCGATGGAGAACTACTCCCTCCTCATGGGAGCAGCAGCGGTGATGAAGATGGCGGTGGAGATGGCAGCGGTGTCGATGGAGAAGCCTTCCGGGGGCACTTCCCCGCTCCGGCAGCGTGCCGGACCAGAGATCTGTCCCCAGAGATCTTGGCTTCGCGATGGCGGCGGCTCTGGAAGGTTTTCGTGGGTTTCGTCAATCGTGATAGGGTTTTCTGATCCAGGGGCTTTTTATAGGTGGAGAGGCGGCGCAGGAAGGTCGAAGGGGGGCCCACACCCTAGGGGGGCGCGCCCCCCCCTAGGCCGCGCCGGGGTGTGGTGTGGTGGCCCTGCCACCCTTCTCTGGCGGTTCTCGTGTGTTCTGGATGCTTCCGGGTAAAATAGGAACCTGGGCGTTGATTTCGTCCGATTCGAGAATATTTCGTTACTAGGATTTCTGAAACCAAAAACAGCAGAAAACAGAACTGGCACTTCGGCATCTTGTTAATAGGTTAGTTCCAGAAAATGCACGAATATGACATAAAGTGTGCATAAAACATGTAGATAACATCAATAATGTGGCATGGAACATAAGAAATTATCGATACGTCGGAGACGTATCAGCATCCCCAAGCTTAGTTCTGCTCGTCCCGAGCAGGTAAAACGATAACACAGATAATTTCTGGAGTGACATGCCATCATAATCTTGATCATACTATTTGTAAAGCATATGTAGTGAATGCAGCGATCAAAACAATGTATATGACATGAGTAAACAAGTGAATCATAAAGCAAAGACTTTTCATGAATAGCACTTCAAGACAAGCATCAATAAGTCTTGCATAAGAGTTAACTCATAAAGCAATAATTCAAAGTAAAGGTATTGAAGCAACACAAAAGAAGATTAAGTTTCAGCGGTTGCTTTCAACTTGTAACATGTATATCTCATTGATATTGTCAACATAGAGTAATATAATAAGTGCAATAAGCAAGTATGTAGGAATCAATGCACAGTTCACACAAGTGTTTGCTTCTTGAGGTGGAGAGAAATAGGTGAACTGACTCAACATTGAAAGTAAAAGAATGGTCCTCATTGAGGAAAAGCATCGATTGCTATATTTGTGCTAGAGCTTTGATTTTGAAAACATGAAACAATTTTGTCAACGGTAGTAATAAAGCATATGCATCATGTAAATTATATATTATAAGTTGCAAGCCTCATGCATAGTGTACCAATAGTGCCCGCACCTTGTCCTAATTAGCTTGGACTACCTGGATTATCACCGCAATACATATGCTTTAACCAAGTATCACAAAGGGGTACCTCTATGCCGCCTGTACAAAGGTCTAAGGAGAAAGCTCGCATTTGGATTTCTCGCTTTTGATTATTCTCAACTTAGACATCCATACCGGGACAACATAGACAACAGATAATGGACTCCTTTTTTAATGCTTTAAGCATTCAACAACAATTAATTCTTTTCTCATTAGAGATTTGAGGATGTTTGTCCAAAACTGAAACTTCCACCATGGAGCATGGCTTTAGTTAGCGGCCCAATGTTCTTCTCTCACAATATGCATGCTCAAACCATTCAACTCAGTGTAGATCGCCCTTACTTCAGACAAGACGAACATGCATAGCAACTCACATGAAATTCAACAATGAGTTGATGGCGTTCCCCAGTAAACATGGTTATCGCACAACAAGCAACTTAATAAGAGATAAAGTGCATAATTACATATTCAATACCACAATAGTTTTTAAGCTATTTGTCCCATGAGCTATATATTGCAAAGGTGAATGATGGAATTTTAAAGGTAGCACTCAAGCAATTTACTTTGGAATGGCTGGAAAATACCATGTAGTAGGTAGGTATGGTGGACACAAATGGCATAGTGGTTGGCTCAAGTATTTTGGATGCATGAGAAGTATTCCCTCTCGATACAATGGTTTAGGCTAGCAAGGCTTATTTGAAACAAACACAAGGATGAACCGGTGCAGCAAAACTCACATAAAAGACATATTGAAAACATTATAAGACTCTACACCGTCTTCCTTGTTGTTCAAACTCAATACTAGAAATTATCTAGACCTTAGAGAAACCAAATATGCAAACCAAATTTTAGCATGCTCTATGTATTTCTTCATTAATGGGTGCAAAGCATATGATGCAAGAGCTTAAACATGAGCACAACAATTGCCAAGTATCACATTACCCAAGACATTATAGCAATTACTACATGTATCATTTTCCAATTCCAACCATATAACAATTTAACGAAGAGGAAACTTCGCCATGAATATTATGAGCTAAGAACACATGTGTTCATACGAACCAGCGGAGCGTGTCTCTCTCCCACACAAGCATTTATTCAAACAAAAACAAAAATAGAAACAAACAAACAGACGCTCCAAGAAAAGCACATAAGATGTGATGGAATAAAAATATAGTTTCAGGGGAGGAACCTGATAATTTGTCGATGAAGAAGGGGATGCCTTGGGCATCCCCAAGCTTAGATGCTTGAGTCTTCTTGAAATATGCAGGGGTGAACCACCGGGTGCATCCCCAAGCTTAGAGCTTTCACTCTTCTTGATCATAGTATATCATCCTCCTCTCTTGACCCTTGAAAACTTCCTCCACACCAAACTCGAAACAACTCATTAGAGGGTTAGTGCACAATATAAATTGACATATTCAGAGGTGACACAATCATTCTTAACACTTCTGGACATTGCATAATGCTACTGGACATTAGTGGATCAAAGAAATTCATCCAACATAGCAAAAGAGGCAATGCGAAATAAAAGGCAGAATCTGTCAAAACAGAACAGTTCGTATTGACGAATTTTAAAATGGCACCAGACTTGCTCAAATGAAAATCCTCAAATTGAATGAAAGTTGCGTACATATCTGAGGATCATGCACGTAAATTGGCATAATTTTCTGAGTTACCTACAGGGAGGTGGACCCAGATTCGTGACAGCAAAGAAATCTGGAACTGCGCAGTAATCCAAATCTAGTACTTACTTTTCTATCAACGGCTTAACTTGGCACAACAAAACACAAAACTAAGATAAGGAGAGGTTGCTACAGTAGTAAACAACTTCCAAGACACAAAATAAAAACAAAGTACTGTAGCAAAATAACACATGGGTTATCTCCCAAGAAGTTCTTTCTTTATAGCCATTAAGATGGGCTCAGTAGTTTTAATGATGCACTCGCAAGAAATAGTATTTGAAGCAAAAGAGAGCATCATGAGGCAAATTCAAAACACATTTAAGTCTAACATGCTTTCTATGCATAGGAATCTTGTAAATAAATAAGTTCATGAAGAGCAAAGTAACAAGCATAGGAAGATAAAACAAGTGTAGCTTAAAAAATTTCAGCACATAGAGAGGTGTTTTAGTAACATGAAAATTTCTACAACCATATTTTCCTCTCTCATAATAACTTTCAGTAGCATCATGAGCAAACTCAACAATATAACTATCAAATGAAACATTCTTATCATGAGTCTCATGCATAAAATTATTACTCTCCACATAAGCATAATCAATTTTAGTAGTTGTAGTGGGAGCAAATTCAATAAAGTAGCTATCATTATTATTCTCATCAAGTGTAGGAGGCATAGTATAATCACAACAAAATTTACTTTCCATAGTAGGTGGCATCAAAAAACAACTATCATTATCATCATAAATAGGAGACAAAGTATCATCAAAGAAAATTTTCTCCTCAATGCTTGGGGGACTAAAAATATCATGCAAACCAGCTTCCCCAAGCTTAGAACTTTCTATATCATTATCAACAATGGTGTTCAAAGCGTTCATACTAATATTACTACCAGCATGCAAATAAGATTTCATAGGTTTTTTAATTTTCGCATCAAACAATCCATGTTTTAAATCAGGAAATAGAACAAGAAGCTCACTGTTGTCCATTATGCCAAACTAGTGTAAACAAGAAACAAAAAGATGCAATTGCAGGATCTAAAGGAAATAGCTTCGAGCACAAACACGATGGCGCCAGAAAAATACTTTACCTGGAACCGGAGTATGAGTGCCTTTTACCTTTCCTCCCCGGCAACGGCGCCAGAAAAGTGCTTGATGTCTACGTTCCCCCTCCTTTCCTGTAGACAGTGTTGGGCCTCCAAGAGCAGAGGTTTGTAGAACAGCAGCAAGTTTTCCCTTAAGTGGATCACCCAAGGTTTATCGAACTCAGGGAGGAAGAGGTCAAAGATATCCCTCTCATGCAACCCTGCAACCACAAAGCAAGAAGTCTCTTGTGTCCCCAACACACCAAATAGGTGCACTAGTTCGGCGAAGAGATAGTGAAATACAGGTGGTATGAATATATATGAGCAGTAGCAACGGTGCCAGACAATAGCTTGCTGGCGTGTAGTTGATGGTGGTAGTATTGCAGCAGTAGTAACACAGTAAAACAGTAAACAAGCAGCGATAGCAGTATTTAGGAGCAAGGCCTAGGGATTACACTTTCACTAGTGGACACTCTCAACATTGATCACATAACAGAACAGATAAATGCATACTCTACACTTTTGTTGGATGATGAACACATTGCGTAGGATTACACGAACCCTCAATGCCGGAGTTAACAAGCTCCACAATAATGCTCATGTTTTAGTAACCTTTAGTGTAAGATAGATCAACAGACTAAACCGAGTACTAGCATAGCATGCACACTTTCACCTACAAGCATATCAAGGAGGAATAGATCACATCAATAATATCATAGCAATAGTTAACTCCATAATCTACAAGAGATCATGATCATAGCACAAACCAAGTACTAACACGGTGCACACACTGTCACCTTTACACACGTGCAGGAGGAATAGAACTACTTTAATAACACATCACTAGAGTAGCACATAGATAGTAGTGATACAAAACTCAGATGAATCTCAATCATGTAAAGCAGCTCATGAGATCATTGTATTGAAGTACATAGAGAGAGATTAACCACATAGCTACCGGTACAGCCCCGAGCCTCGATGGAGAACTACTCCCTCCTCATGGGAGCAGCAGCGGTGATGAAGATGGCGGTGGAGATGGCAGCGGTGTCGATGGAGAAGCCTTCCGGGGGCACTTCCCCGCTCCGGCAGCGTGCCGGAACAGAGATCCTGTCCCCCAGATCTTGGCTTCGCGATGGCGGCGGCTCTGGAAGGTTTTCGTGGGTTTCGTCAATCGTGATAGGGTTTTCTGATCCAGGGGCTTTTATAGGCGGAGAGGCGGCGCAGGAAGGTCGAAGGGGGGCCCACACCCTAGGGGGGCGCGCCCCCCCCCTAGGCCGCGCCGGGGTGTGGTGTGGTGGCCCTGCCACCCTTCTCTGGCGGTTCTCGTGTGTTCTGGATGCTTCCGGGTAAAATAGGAACCTGGGCGTTGATTTCGTCCGATTCCGAGAATATTTCGTTACTAGGATTTCTGAAACCAAAAACAGCAGAAAACAGGAACTGGCACTTCGGCATCTTGTTAATAGGTTAGTTCCAGAAAATGCACGAATATGACATAAAGTGTGCATAAAACATGTAGATAACATCAATAATGTGGCATGGAACATAAGAAATTATCGATACGTCGGAGACGTATCAGCCACACCAATACATACACCCCAACATTCCCAAGCAAGAACAACTCGGAGGAAGGGCGAGTATAGATATGTAAGAGCATCACTTCATCAATAAGGTCATGGGACTCAGCACGACCTATAGATATAAGAGTGTTTTACTCTAAGGTAGAACAAAATAGAAGCTACATAAGCCTTTCAATCTGCGGATTACAACACTTTGACCGGGTCCTAGAAATGGACGAGGTGCGGGAGTTTGTTTCTCCTAACATCTCGAAGTGAAATGTCTTGAGGACCACAAGAGTAACATGCACTGGAAGATTCCAATGCACAATTACAACTTGGATGCTAACTAGCAGATAAAGGTCGGAAAGTAACTGAAGAGGGTGAACATGAAACAGGATCAGAAATCCTGAGATGTAGATGCACAAGATAACACTCTTGCGAAACTCGGGAGGAAAAGGGAGGTGTGGCAGAGTAAAGGACATAGATGTGAGACTCACAAAGAGCACTCTTGTCGTGATCCATTTGGTTCCATGAAAGAACTGCTGCGAAAGCTAGTGTTAAGAAAGACCTTTGTTGCTGCAATTCGATCACGACAATAACCACAAGCTTGAAAGATAACTTTGAATTTAGTCATCCTGATGTATGGTGTCTATCACGCCCTTGAGCGATGTCTTCTGGTCAGAGATCTGCTTCTTGGTAGTATGCATCTCAGACGGATCCACCGCGGCTCTGTAGCCTTGCAGCTCCGATCCGGAAATTACTGACTCCGTGAAGGCTGCTTCGCCCTCTTCGTAGTCATGAGCTTTCTTGTAGTCTCCGGATACGGTGATCATAATATTAGGACCCGGAATCTTTAACTTATTGTGGATGTAGCACGCTCTGGCGTGGAACTTGTGATAGGTGGGCCTGCCAAAAATTACATGGTAGGAGCTTTTGAAGGGCACAACTTCGAACGTGATCATCTCTTTGCGGTAATTATTAACGTCGCCGAAGGCCACGGGACCACACCATGGAACTCTATGGTGTTGTGTTTGAGATGTTCCTTGGTAAGGTTCATCTTCTCCACAGTCTCCAGGTACATGATGTTTAGGCTGGCTCCGCCGTCCATGAGGCACCTGGTGACATAGGCATCCCCAATGGGCCTGCCGAAGATGGTACCTGTAACATCCCAAATTTCAATAAAAAGAAAGTTAGAAGAATTCCAGAAAGCAAAATTTCAAACCAACAAAAACTTTTTAAATTGCATATAGTGCCATGCATAGGACTTGTGTATTTGAGGGATATGCCATGATGATTGTTATTATGTGTATGTGCTATACTCTAAAACCCTAATGTGATCATATGAAGATCACCAACCAAATAAATCAAAAAGCGAAAGAAATCAAATAAAAGAAAAACCCTAAAACCCTCACATATGACTTATGCCATCTTTATAAATTTTAACCCTAGATCATTTTGGTCTTCACCATTAGTTGAATAATGTTACTAAACACTTATTACAACTTTTGGAATCAAAGAAACACAAATCAAATGATTTTCAAACTCAAATTTGGATCACATATGATAATGGTCAAATCTGCCAGTTATAGTCTGATCCCTACTTTGAGCCCTTGCATTTCAAATTTTCCAAAATAAACTTTGTCAACTCTTTGCACCTCATCCAAGAGCACATCAAGGTGAACACTTTTTGTAAAGACCACCATGCCAAATTATTTTTAGATCAAATACTATGCTCATCCAAAGTTGGAACATTTTATTAAATGGAACAATCTCACACTCAGTGATTTTTGCAATTTTTTAATTGAACAATTCCACCACCACCTCTCATCTTCTCTGGTCATTTAAAACTCAACTAAACACACACATTTCAAATTGGGAAACCATTTGAACTCACTCAAAAATTGGACAAATTTGCAAATTGCAAATATGGAACTATTTGACACTATTCTAAATAGTGATCTATACCACTCTAATCTACCCCAAACTATCATACTTGGTCCCCTGGTTCCCTCTCTCACTAAATGCCCCATAGTAACCCTAAGGAGAGAGATGGCAAGCTAGGGCATGGACATGCCGGCCATGTCGCCACCCCGACAAGCCACCCCTCTCTCCCTTCCTCTCCTGCCCTGGCCACCGTGCCAAAACGCTCCACCGCACCACCCTAGCCACGCCTATACCAGCCATGGTGGAGGAAGCAGCGACCATCGCCGGATTTTCGCGCGCCAAGATCCTGCCAGCATGCCGCTCGCGTCGCGCGTGGACACGCCGCAGACCACCCTGGCCACGCACCGTTCCACCAGCACGAGCAAGCACTGGCCCCTCTCTCAACTCCTTGAGCACCGTAGCGCCACCACGACACCACCAGACACGCGCGGAACCGAGACCCTGGACCGCCGCCGCCGGAGACGACGACAAGATCCCGTGAACGCCACCCGCAGACACGGAAGCAATGCGAGCGCCACAGACGCCGCCCGACCGCGCCGTCACCGCCATTAGCTTCGCCTGGACGTGTAGAGCACTGCCGCACACTCGCCTAGCTCAACCGCTCGCCGGAATCGCCGCGCCCATGTCGACCTCAACCCTGCCCCGCAGCACCCTCGCCCATCTATAAATACCGCGTTCCCTGGACGAAGCTGAGCACACCATCTCACTCCCCACCCTTCACCGCTTCTCCTCGCACCATTAGCCAAGCCAATCGCCGTCAGAGTTGCCGCAATCGCAAGCTCGGATTCGCGGAAGCCCTGGACGAATCGCCACCGATCTAGGCCGCCTCGAGCTCCGCCACTGCTACAGGCTGCTTCACCGTCGTCCACAACTTCCTCGCGCACACTGCCAACCCTTGCTGGAGCTCTGGTTAGCGCTCCGACCCCCTAGCGCCGCCGTGCCCGTAACCCTCTCTCGTCGGAGAAGACGACGACTGTGCGCTGTTGGATTGCCTTCTAATCCAACGCGTCGCGTCGCTCGTATCGATTCGGTGTGGAACAGCCGCTGACCTGTGGCCCCCACACTGTCAGTAGGCCCACGCGCACTGGATGCGTTGCTGGGCCGTTTCTCCCTTTTTCAGACCATTTCGGCCCACGTTGCTTTCCCGCCAGCCCAATAATTCAAATTAGATTTAATTCAATTCAAATAATTTCAATACTGAACCCCACTTTGAAAATCCATAGAATCTGTTTGTCTTGGCCAAATTTAACAAATTTGATATTGTTGGAAAGCTATGAAAAAGTTCTACAATATACCACTGGTCCCATCTCAAGATTAGTTGTAGAATTAATCTGATAAAAAGAATAAGGCAGGGACTTTTCCATATTCAAATAAGTATTAAAAATCAACCAAAATAGATATTAAGTTAATTCCAACTCCAATAGCTCACATTTGACTTACACTAATTGTTTCTGCAAGAAAATGGTGTGGTCACTTTGCATGATCATGCCCTAGTTTAATTAATGGACAATATGGCTAGTCTATGTAAGTGATATTGTCCAAAACTATTATGCAAACCATATGAAGTATTTTACTTCATTTAAATCTTGTCCCAAGTGAATCCATGTGATGTTTGAACCCCTGGTCAAACACTCTTATATGAATTACTTGGAGATTTAAATCATTTGTAGAATTATTAAATGATATGAGGTGGTCTACCTCATTTAAATCATTTTCTCAAATGATGATAATGAATGTTTGACTTAGGTCAATATAAATTCATGCATGATTGTTTGAGAAATTAAATCTTAAGAAGATTTCAATAATAGGAAATTATTCCTCAAGAACCCTATGGAAACTATCATTTACATATTAAATAAAATGAAATTATTTCTCCTCAAGCAACACAACCAATGCACCCTAATTAGATTAATTGTGTGCTTAGAATAGTTTGTGTGAATATATGTGATGTATGGAATAGCCATTGAATTAGTTGAGTGATTATACTTGTATTTAAATTTAGACGCTAGCACCGGAGAATACCCGGAGGAAGAAGGTTGCTACCAAGAAGAGGAGGAGGAGAACTTTGAGAACTACCAAGGCAAGCTAATATTCTTGCAAAGTGCAAAGCCCTTTGGGGCAAGGCACCATTAGTCTTATCTTTTCTTACCATAAGCCTATCCCAAGTTTCAATATTACAAGTTTTACTTGTTGTTTTCCAAGAGTTACTTTTATAGTTAACTTTAGTCAAAGTAAAAGGAGTTTACTAGAGTAGTAAAGTTAGTATCAATCTAGCAAAGCAATATAGCACCCCTCATGATTTAGAGCTAGTGCTAATGACTAAAACTTGACTACTCTAGATGGGAACAATGTGACTTGAACTGAATGTTGAAACCTTGGAATGATGAAGCATTCCATTGAATGATTTTTGAAGGTGAATATGACAAAGAGAAGATGGTGATTTTTGATAAAACTGATATTGGTTTGAATGCGATACCTTTCCAATATTGAGTACCCCCACAATACCTGATTATGGGTAGGGATTAACTGGAAGTTTATGCATCTTAGTATGGGTTCCCTCTGAACACACATCATAGGGGTTATGCTTGAGGCTGCCTCCGTTGTTGAGAAATGATGTGAATTGAGGTGAATTATACGGCCAAGCCCTGTGCAGTTCCCAGGTTGACAGTTGGTCTTCACTGGGAGGCCAAGCTCATGGGGAGAGGTGCTCATACTAGGATTTGTAAGTGAAAGGTTATGGTTGATGATCCGCGTACTCTGTTACGATGATTCGGGGTAATCCCGATAGATGAAATCAAATGTTGTGGCACAAGTGTGCAACCTCTGCAGAGTGTCAATCTATTCGAATAGCCACATCCACGGTTACGGACGGTTGGAAAGGCCATACAGTTTCCGATGTCAAATTCTTGAAAATGATGGTGAAATGAATTGTGAAGTGGTGAATTGAATTGAAATCACCACTTGAATGGTGGGAATGACACTAATGTTCCCACTTGAGTTAGTTAGCACATGAATAAGGTTTTACTCAAATACTTGTGAACTAAAATTGGCTTTATGCAAATAAACTAGAGCTTAGCAAACCTTACTAGAAATGTCTAGCACTTACACTAGTATTAGTTTGCGAGTACTTGAAGTACTCACGGCTTTGTCCCTGGCTATTCAAATGGCCAGAGTATGAAGATGAACAAGGAGATGACCAGCAGGACGCCTACGATAACTAGGAGTCTTCCGACGTCAAGCGTTGGCCTGTGGACTAGAGAGTCCTTGTATCTTACGCTTCCGCTATGAACTTGTGTTTGTTCGTTGATCAATAGATCAACTATTCGTGTAATATGGATGATGTGATTCCAATTGTAAGACATTATGGTTTGTAATGAATGATGACTGTGATACTTAACTATTATGCCTCGCAACAACAATATTCCTGGGATTGCGATGTATGACATAATAGGCATCCGGACTTAAAAATCCGGGTGTTGACAAGTTGGTATCAGAGCCATTGTTTGACCTTAGAAGACCTTAGTTAGAATGGGCATTCTGAAAAACTTAACTTCGAAATCAAATGAAGAGAATATTTGTGAAAATTTACTTACACTCTTGCCTTTGAGACTTTTCCAAAATTTGATGAATCATGTTCTATCTTATTTGAATCTACTTAAAATTTTGCCACACTTTTCACTCTCTAACTTACTCATCCAATTCTCTTTCAGATGGAGCCAAATGAACCCATCAACACCAAGTTTTACCAGCTTGGGAACGGAGGGAGCTTGATCTTCGAGCACGACCTCAACGCCCTTTCGGACTTCCTCGAGCGCCCGCACCTTGAGTTCCACGAGATTCAGGTGGACGACACTCCTGGAGGAGAGTTGCAGTGGATCATCACTGCCGACTTGAGGGGCAAGATGGAGCCTCCCACCTCGGAGAGGATCCTCTTCACCTTCCGTGAGAGCAACTGGCTCGACGGACTCGCACGTGGCCTTCAGGAGGCACTTGCGCGCCTCTGTGGACAGAACGTGGTGCGCATCCTCGCTTCGCGCTTCGCGCATCTTGTGAGGCGTGATGCCATGGAGCTGCAGCCGCACCCGCAGTTGAGGCACCATGCTGAGCACCTGGACTTCATGCTCTACCAGACTCAGAAGGACCTCGACGCCACTCGCGCTTACGCGAACCAGACCCATGCTCACATCATCGAGCAGGGTGAGGCGATCAAGCTACTCAACAACGACCGCAAGAGCCTTCGCCAGCAGCGTGCCAAAAAGGACGCTACGATTGTGCGCCTTCGCGCCAAGATCGCGTCTCTTGAGGCCACTGTCAAGGCCCAGGAGGATCAGATTAGAGAGATGGAGGACGACGACGGAGGTATCGACCTTCAGGGAGGAGGAGCCTTCCTGAGCGACGATGACGACTTTGAGGAGGACGAGTTCACCGAGGAGGAGGACTACGAGTTCCTGGAGGCAGGACCTGATGACTACGTCCCGATCGACGTCGAGAATGAGGAGTAGTTGCACTAGTTTCACTTATGTAGGTGTGAGTTGTATCCCGTCCTTTGTATCGTAGCATGAGAATGGTTCTTAAAACCATGGTAGTATGAGTGTGTTAGTTTTGTACTATGTGACGTGGAATGAATGAATGAATGTTATGTTTATCATGAAAAGATTACAAGTTTCAAATGTTTTCAAACTTACTCAAAATAAACCATAGAAATTTTCCTCTTATCTCATGATCTTCTCTATCTTCAGATGGCCCCTCCCAATCGCACCAACAACGATGCGATGATGCAACTGCTGCAAACCCTGCTTGCCGACAGGGAGACAGAAAGAGCTGAACGCCAAGCCAACATCGCAGCCTTGCAGAACATTGCCAATCAAGGCCCTGGAAATAATGACCACCCCGGATCCAAGCTCAAGAACTTTAAAAACACCAATCCTCCGGTGTTTAGCAAGACTGAAGAACCCCTCGACACCGACGACTGGCTCCAGACTATGGAGAACAATTTGGAAGTAGCCGGAGTGGAAGCCAATGAGAAGGTTTTGTTTGCAACCCATTATCTTGCCGGACCAGCCCGCGCTTGGTGGACAAGCACCCGTGCCATGAACGGGGGTCAGTTCATGACTTGGGAGGATTTCAAGCTCAAGTTCGGCAAGTACCATGTACCCCCGGGTCTTATCAAGAAGATGAGGGATGAGTTCCGTGTCGCTGAAACTACAAGCCAGGGAAAGACTACCAGCAACTGAAGCAAGGTCGCTTGACGGTGGTAGAATATCGCGACAGGTTCCTTACACTGTCAAGGTACGCCCCCGACGAGACCGACACCACCGAGAAGAGGCAGGAGAGATTCCTGAACGGACTGCATGATGAGATGCAGACTGTCCTCGTCAACATCCCCTTCGCTGACCTTGAAGCCCTTGTTGACTCCGCCATCCAGATGGAGGGCAAGCCGAACCAAGCCAATGAGAATCGCAAGCGTCGTATGATGCACCAGAGTGGGTCTAGCAATGCCCAGAAGTATCGCCCTAGCTCAAGCGGAGGTTTCACTCCGAGAAACAACAACAAGCCCCCGATGCAGAACTCGCGCCCCGGTTATCAGAACCGGAGTGGAGGAAACTCCAAGCCAGGAGGCTACAACAACAACAACTACAACAACAACTACTACTACAACCGCGCTCCGCCCAGAGCCCCCAACAACAACAACACCAACACTGCTCCCAGAATCGGAAGCAACGCCATTCCCGTTGCGACCAAGGACAAGGCCACCATCACTTGTTATGAGTGTGGTGTAGTGGGGTACTACTCCAACGAGTGTCCCAAGTGGCTCGCCAAGTTCGCCGGCAACACCGCTGCACCTGCTCAGCAGCAATGCCGTGTCTCCACCGGCAAGAAGTTCGCCCCCAACAACCCCAGTAACCGCAACGGCCGTCTCTACCACATGAACACCAAAGAAGCCCAGGAAGCACCAGATGTTGTACTGGGTATGTTTTCTGTCAACCACATCCCTGCCAGAGTGTTGTTTGATTCCGGAGCATCTCATTCTTTTGTCACTGAAGACTTTGCATCAACAAGTAAAATTCAACCTATCAGTTTGAAGCATGTTATGATAGTTCAAATTCCCGGATCAACCACCAAAGCCAGAAAATTTTGCAAAAATGTACCCATCAAAATCCATGATGTAGATTTCTATGCCAATCTAATCATTCTGGGAACCAAAGGATTGGAAGTCGTACTAGGAATGGACTGGATGTCAAAACACAATGGATTGATAGACTGTGCCAAGAAAGCCATAACCATGACTAGCAGCACCGGTATCATAGTAGAACATGTCTCTGAAAGACTACCCAGAAAATTCACCTGCAACCAAAGTGTATCCAAGCCAACTCTGGATCAAATCAGGGTCGTTTGTCGCTACCCTGATGTGTTTCCGGATGATCTACCTGGTATGCCCCCGGATCGGGATATCGAGTTCATCATCGAGTTAATCCCCGGAACTGGACCTATAGCCCAGAGAGCCTACAGCATGAACGCAACCGAGCTTGTGGAGCTGAAGAAACAGATAGATGATATGTTGGCCAAAGGTCTGATTAGACCTAGTGCATCCCCCTGGCGATCCCCAGTTTTGTTTGTGGACAAGAAGGATGGTGCCAATCGTTTATGTACGGACTATCGTAAGCTTAACGATGTCACCATCAAAAACAAATACCCCCGACCCAAGATAGAAGACTTGTTTGATCAACTAACCGGAGCCAAAGTTTTCTCCAAGATAGACCTTAGAACTGGATATCACCAGCTGAAGATCCGAGCAACCGACATTCCAAAGACTGCCTTCACCACCAGATATGGGTTGTATGAGTACAACGTCATGTCGTTTGGATTAACCAATGCCCCCGCTTATTTCATGAATCTCATGAATAAGATCTTCATGAACTTTTTGGACAAGTTTGTCGTTGTCTTCATCGATGACATCCTTGTATACTCCAAGTCCGAAGAGGAACATGAACAACATTTGGAGACTGTCCTAGAAACCCTTAGACACCACCAGTTGTATGCCAAGTTCAGCAAGTGTGAGTTTTGGTTGGAGGAAGTAGGATTCCTGGGACATATCTTGTCTGCAGGAGGAATTGCCGTAGATCCCGCCAAGATCAAAACTGTTATGGAATGGCAAGCTCCAACCACCCAAACCGAGGTCCGCGCTTTTCTTGGATTAGCCGGATATTACCGCAGATTTCTAGAAGGCTTTTCGAGCATCGCTCGACCAATGACCCAACTGTTGAAAAAGGACAGGAAGTTTGAGTGGACTGACAAATGTGAAGAGAGCTTTCAATAGCTCAAGAGTAGACTGACAACAGCCCCAATCCTGATCATGCCAGACATCACCAAGCCCTTTGACGTATATTGCGACGCCTCCAAGACTGGTCTTGGATGTGTGCTTATGCAAGAAGGCAAAGTTGTATCCTACCTTTCAAGACAACTGAAGCAACATGAACAGAACTACCCAACCCATGACCTCGAGCTTGCCTCCGTGGTCTTAGCCTTGAAAGTTTAGCGTCATTACCTCATGGGTAATCGATGCGAGATCTACTCCGACCACAAGAGCCTGAAATATATCTTCACCCAGAAGGAGCTGAATATGAGGCAACGCCGATGGATCGAATTGATCAAGGATTACGACATGGAGATTCACTACCACCCCGGCAAGGCCAATGTGGTAGCGGATGCTTTGAGTCGACTGCCGTGTCGGTTGAACTCCATGATCGCAACCGAGCAGCCCAGCCTGTCTCAAGAGTTTGAACAGTTTCGCCTAGAACTTGTTAGCGAAGGATTCCTAGCCAGGATCGAACTGCAACCCACCTTGGTTAGCCAGATCAAGGAAGCCCAGAAGGACAACGCTAGCATCGACGGAATCAAGAAACAGATAGCCGCAGGAAAAGCCCCTGGATTCACCGTAGATGAAGCCGGAGTTCTTTGGTACAAAGAACGCCTCTGCATACCATCGGACTCAGACTTGAAGCAAGTCATCCTGCAAGAAGCCCATGACACCCTTTACTCAATCCACCCCGGAGGTACCAAGATGTATCAAGACTTGAAGGAGCAATTCTGGTGGCATGGAATGAAGAGAGAAATCGGCAGCTACATCGCCAAGTGTGACATCTGTCAGAGAGTCAAGGCAGAACATCAACGACCCGCAGGACTGCTACAACCACTACAGATTCCAGAATGGAAGTGGGACTCCGTAGGAATGGACTTTATCACCGGACTGCCTAAATCCAGCAAAGGCAATGATTCAATATGGGTAGTTGTCGATAGATTGACCAAAGTCGCCCATTTCATCGCCGTCGAGACCACCTACCAAGGCCCAAAGTTAGCTGAACTGTACATTTCCAGAATAGTCGCCCTGCACGGAACCCCGAAGTCTATAGTGTCAGATAGAGGATCACAGTTCACCTCAAGATTCTGGCAGAAAGTGCACGAAGGACTAGGAACCCGTATGAATTTCAGCACCGCCTATCACCCTCAGACCGACGGACAGACTGAGAGAGTCAACCAGATATTGGAGGACATGCTGAGAGCATGTGTACTGGAATATGGCTCCAAGTGGGAAGACTGCTTACCTTACGCAGAATTCTCTTACAACAACAGCTATCAAGCTAGCTTGCAGATGGCCCCCTTTGAAGCCTTGTACGGAAGGAAGTGACGTACCCCCCTGAACTGGTCAGAAGTCGGAGAAAGCCAAGTTTTTGGCCCAGATGTTCTTCGTGAAGCCGAAGAGAAAGTGCACAAGATTCGCGAGTACCTCAAGACGGCGCAATCAAGACAGAAGAGCTACGCCGACAAGAGACGTCGGGAAATGACCTTCGAGAGCGGAGACTTCGTCTATCTCAAGGTATCCCCCTTGAAAGGAATGCAGAGATTTCAGCTGAAAGGAAAGCTCGCACCCCGATATGTCGGACCCTTCAAAGTTCTGAGTCACCGAGGCGAAGTATCTTATCAACTAGAGTTGCCTGAAGAAATGTCAGCTGTGCAAGACGTGTTTCATATCTCACTCCTCCGGAAGTGCCTTGAAGTCCCTGAGAAGACCGAAGTGTTCAAGAACATCGATCACCGATCGGTGGATATCAACAAGGACCTGACATACCGCGAAGTGCCGATTCGCATCCTGGAGGAAGCTTACCGAACCACCCGCACCCGAAGCATCAAGTTTCTGAAGATACAATGGAGCAATCATACTGAAGATGAAGCCACCTGGGAACGCGAAGACTTCATGAAGAAGGAGTACCCAGATCTCTTTAGTACCTAACTTTCTTTTCGATCTCGGGACGAGATCTTTTGTAAGGGGGAAGGGTTTGTAACATCCCAAATTTCAATAAAAAGAAAGTTAGAAGAATTCCAGAAAGCAAAATTTCAAACCAACAAAAACTTTTTAAATTGCATATAGTGCCATGCATAGGACTTGTGCATTTGAGTGATATGCAATGATGATTGTTATTATGTGTATGTGCTATACTCTAAAACCCTAATGTGATCATATGAAGATCACCAACCAAATAAATCAAAAAGAGAAAGAAATCAAATAAAAGAAAACCCTAAAACCCTCACATATGACTTATGCCATCTTTATAAATTTTAACCCTAGATCATTTTGGTCTTCACCATTAGTTGAATAATGTTATTAAACACTTATTACAACTTTTGGAATCAAAGAAACACAAATCAAATGATTTTCAAACTCAAATTTGGATCACATATGATAATGGTCAAATCTGCCAGTTATAGTCTGATCCCTACTTTGAGCCCTTGCAATTCAAATTTTCCAAACTAAACTTTGTCAACTCTTTGCACCTCATCCAAGAGCACATCAAGGTGAACACTTTTTGTAGAGACCACCAAGCCAAATTCTTTTTAGATCAAATACTATGCTCATCCAAAGTTGCAACATTTTATTTAATGGAACAATCTCACACTCAGTGATTTTTGCAATTCTTTGAATTGAACAATTCCACCACCACCTCTCATCTTCTCTGGTCATTTATAACTCAACTAAACACACACATTTCAAATTGGGCAACCATTTGAACTCACTAAAAAATTGGACAAATTTGCAAATCGCAAATATGGAACTATTTGACACTATTCTAAATAGTGATCTATACCACTCTAATCTACCCCAAACTATCCTACTTGGTCCCCTGGTTCCCTCTCTCACTAAATGCCCCATAGTAAGCCTAAGGAGAGAGGATGGCAAGCTAGGGCATGGCCATGCCGGCCATGTCGCCACCCCGACAAGCCACCCCTCTCTCCCTTCCTCTCCTGCCCTGGCCACCGTGCCAAAACGCTCCACCGCACCACCCTAGCCACGCCTATACCAGCCATGGTCGAGGAAGCAGCAACCATCACAGGATTTTCGCGCGCCAAGATCCTGCCAGCATGCCGCAGACCACCCTGGCCACGCGCCGTTCCACCAGCACGAGCAAGCCTTGGCCCCTCTCTCAACTCCTTGAGCACCGCAGCGCCACCACGACACCACCAGACACGCGCGGAACCAAGACCCTGGACCGCCGCCGCCGGAGACGATGACAAGATCCCGTGATTGCCGCCCGCAGACACGGAAGCAATGCGAGCGCCACAGACGCCGCCCGACCGCGCCGTCACCGCCATTAGCTTCGCCTGGACGTGTAGGGCACTGCCGCACCCTCGCCTAGCTCAACCGCTCGCCGAAATCGCCGCGCCCATGTCGACCTCAACCCTGCCCCGCAGCACCCTCGCCCATCTATAAACACCGCGTTCCCTGGAAGAAGCTGAGCACACCATCTCACTCCCCACCCTTCACCGCTTCTCCTCGCACCATTAGCCAAGCCAATCGCCGCCGGAGTCGCCGCAATCGCAAGCTCGGAGCCGCGGAAGCCCTGGAGGAATCGCCACCGATCCAGGCCGCCTCGAGCTCCGCCACTGCTACAGGCTGCTTCACCGTCGTCCACAACTTCCTCGCGCACACTGCCAACCCTTGCTGGAGCTCTGGTTAGCGCTCCGACCCCCTAGCGCCGCCGTGCCCGTAACCCTCTCTCGTCGGAGAAGACGACGACTGTGCGCCGTTGGATTGCCTTCTAATCCAACGCGCCGCGTCGCTCGTACCGATTCGGCGTGGAACAGCCGCTGACCAGTGGCCCCCACACTGTCAGCAGGCCCATGCGCACTGGATGCGTTGCTGGGCCGTTTCTCCCTTTTTCAAACCGTTTCGGCCCACGTTGCTTTCCCGCCAGCCCAATAATTCAAATTAGATTTAATTCAATTCAAATAATTTCAATACTGAACCCCACTTTGAAAATCCATAGAATATGTTTGGCTTGGCCAAATTTAACAAATTTGATATTGTTGGAAAGCTATGAAAAAGTTCTACAATATGCCACTGGTCCCATCTCAAGATTAGTTGCAGAATTAATCTGATAAAAAGAATAAGGCAGGGACTTTTCCATATTGAAATAATTATTAAAAATCAACCAAAATAGATATTAAGTTAATTCCAACTCCAATAGCTTACATTTGACTTACACTAATTGTTTCTGCAAGAAAATGGTGCGGTCACTTCGCATGATCATGCCCTAGTTTAATTAATGGACAATATGGCTAGTTTATGTAAGTGATATTGTCCAAAACTATTATGCAAACCATATGAAGTATTTTACTTCATTTAAATCTTGTCCCAAGTGAATCCATGTGATGTTTGAACCCCTGGTCAAACACTATTATATGAATTACTTGGAGATTTAAATCATTTGTAGAATTATTAAATGATATGAGGTGGTCTACCTCATTTAAATCATTTTCTCAAATGATGATAATGAATGTTTGACTTAGGTCAATATAAATTCATGCATGATTGTTTGAGAAATTAAATCTTAAGAAGATTTCAATAAGAGGAAATTATTCCTCAAGAACCCTATGGAAACTATCATTTCCATATTAAATAAAAGGAAATTATTTCTCCTCAAGCAACACAACCAATGCACCCTAATTAGATTAATTGTGTGCTTAGAATAGTTTGTGTGAATATATGTGATGTATGGAATAGCCATTGAATTAGTTGAGTGATTATACTCGTATTTAAATTTAGACGCTAGCACCGGAGAATACCCGGAGGAAGAAGGTTGCTAACAAGAAGAGGAGGAGGAGAACTTTGAGAACTACCAAGGCAAGCTAATATTCTTGCAAAGTGCAAAGCCCTTTGGGGCAAGGCACCATTAGTCTTATCTTTTCTTACCATAAGCCTATCCCAAGTTTCAATATTACAAGTTTTACTTGTTGTTTTCCAAGAGTTACTTTTATAGTTAACTTTAGTCAAAGTAAAAGGAGTTTACTAGAGTAGTAAAGTTAGTCTCAATCTAGCAAAGCAAGATAGCACCCCTCATGATTTAGAGCTAGTGCTAATGATTAAAACTTGACTACTCTAGATGGGAACAATGTGACTTGAACTGAATGTTGAAACCTTGGAATGATGAAGCATTCCATTGAATGATTTTTGAAGGTGAATATGACAAAGAGAAGATGGTGATTTTTGATAAAACTGATATTGGTTTGAATGCGATACCTTTCCAATATTGAGTACTCCCACAATACCTGATTATGGGTAGGGCTTAAATGGAAGTTTATGCATCTTAGTATGGGTTCCCTCTGAACACACATCATAGGGGTTATGCTTGAGGCTGCCTCCGTTGTTGAGAAATGATGTGAATTGAGGTGAATTATACGGCCAAGCCCTGTGCAGTTCCCAGGTTGACAGTTGGTCTTCACTGGGAGGCCAAGCTCATGGGGAGAGGTGCTCATACTAGGATTTGTAAGTGAAAGGTTATGGTTGATGATCCGCGTACTGTGTTACGATGATTCGGGGTAATCCCGACGGATGAAATCAAATGTTGTGGCACAAGTGTGCAACCTATGCAGAGTGCCAATATATTCGAATAGCCGCGTCCATGGTTACGGACGGTTGGAAAGGCCATACAGTTTCCGATGTCAAATTCTTGAAAATGATGGTGAAATGAATTGTGAAGTGGTGAATTGAATTGAAATCACCACTTGAATGGTGGGAATGACACTAATGTTCCCACTTGAGTTAGTTAGCACATGAATAAGGTTTTACTCAAATACTTGTGAACTAAAATTGGCTTTATGCAAATAAACTAGAGCTTAGCAAACCTTACTAGAAATGTCTAGCACTTACACTAGTATTAGTTTGCGAGTACTTGAAGTACTCATGGCTTTGTACCTGGCTATTCAAATGGCCAGAGTATGAAGATGAACAAGGAGATGACCAGCAGGACGCCTACGACAACTAGGAGTCTTCCGACGTCAAGCGTTGGCCTGTGGACTAGAGAGTCCTTGTATCTTACGCTTCCGCTATGAACTTGTGTTTGTTCGTTGATCAATAGATCAACTATTTGTGTAATATGGATGATGTGATTCCAATTGTAAGACATTATGGTTTGTAATGAATGATGACTGTGATACTTAACTATTATGCCTCGCAACAATAATATTCCTGGGATTGCGATGTATGACATAATAGGCATCCGGACTTAAAAATCCGGGTGTTGACAGTACCCGGGGTTTACTGAAGGCCCACGACCCGAAGGATAAGAAGAATCGGAAGCCCAAATTATTATTAAGGAAAGCTAGAGTTGTATTTGGAAGCAATACTTGTAATCTTGCGGGATGAGTTGGAAACCCTCCCGGACTCTGTAACTCGTGTATTACGAATCCCTCGGCTCCGCCTCCTATATAAGGGGGAGTCGAGGGACAAAGAAAGCATCGATTCATTGTCTCACAAACCCTAGTTTTCATATCGTCGAGCACTTTTCGGCTGAAACCTTCGAGATCTACTTGCCCTCTACTTCCGACTAAAACCCTAGTCTACAACCCGTAGGCATTGACAAGTTAATCCCTTGTCAATTGGTGCCATCTGTGGGGATTAGAGGCGTCAAGGATCTGATCTCGATGGCATGTTCAATATCGTCGACTTCGTCAACAGCAAGCAACGCGATGGATCGAGGTAACAGATCGAAACTGGTCTAGTCGATTTTATTCCTCACCCGCCCTCCCGTTTGGATGCATATGCGTATCTGGAGGAGCCCATGGAGATGACGTTCGGAAAGTTCCACTTCCGCATCGAGAAAGAAGGAGCATATCGTCTCGAAATTCCGATCTCGTCGGGATTATCGACGGTCGATTCAGATTTTTCGAGCTCAACATCGTCAACCGAGTCAGGCGACGAGGAGACTTCATCGCCACGCTTCATCAGCACCAGGGCAAGCGAAAAGCTTGCCAAGATCTTCAGCGACATGTCTTTCGAGTCATCTGCGGACTCCGATATAAGCGATGACTCGAGCAGCTTCGACAGCTTCAACTTCATCGACAGATCCACTACCGTGGGCAAGGTCTTCACCAATCTCTATGATGGTGTCACCAAACCCAGCAAGGTTCAGAATTCAAAATATCATCAGATTTATGCCATTGGAGAAACAAGTCGCGATCAGGAGGAGACATCAGAGGCTTTCGACGAGTTGGGAAATCCATATGTCGATCCCTCTGACCTAAGGCGAGGTTTAGGCAATAAATATGTAGGGCCTACACCACGTGTTAGGGTTCAACTTCCACAAGCAGCATGGGATAGAGCCGCAAGAGCTATGGATGGTTCAGAACCAATGGCTACAACCGCTACGACGGAAGAACTGCAAGCATACCAATACAGGCTCGCCCGAGCCGGAAGAGAATTGGAAAAACAGACAACTGCTCTGAATAGAAGAAGGGAGGCAGCTTCCGCATCAAGCAGGCGAAGAGCGGAGTTAAGTCGACATTCAGGAACTTCGGGAGACAGCCACAGAGAAGCTCGAAACAGAGCAAGGTCTAGGCTGCAAAACATACCTGAAGCTGATAGGGAGAACTTGGTTCAAAACCTCGATATGTTCTTTATGTCGATAGACACAAGAGGGAATATTATCCCTAAGACACCGGAAGCTGGGTATATGGCGACGCAAGCCTTTATCCTCACATCCAAGCCACTTCCCGGAGATCCAAGAGAGGCATTGTACAATATGGCCATGGCAGGAGTTGGGGCCATGGGAACGGCGTTTGTAATGACGCCTCCTGAAGGTTCAGCAAGGCAAAATAGTCCACGACATGCTGCAGCAGCACCAGGTCCCGAGAGAACAAGTGGAGCAAGAGACACGGCAGCGCAAGCACGGGTAGACAGAGCACGACAAAATAGAAGGGAACATCAGCATTCCCCAGAGATAGACGACGTGGATATGTGTGGGCTATCGTGCTTTACAAGGAGGGTCCGAAAAACTCGAGTTCCTTCGGGGTTTAAATTACCCGATAATTTCAAAAAATTCGACGGCCTGCAAGATCCGGAGGATTGGCTAGTTGATTATCTCGAGACGGTGAAGCTGATAGGAGGAACCAGAGCAACAGCCATGCAGAGCATCCAAGTGCATATGAGCGGGGCTGCGCGATCTTGGATAAAGAAACTTCCTCCGGGTTCCATCGACAGCTGGGACAGTTTCGAGGAGGTGTTCGTCAAGAACTTTCGATCCACCTGCAAAAAACCTGCATCGTTAGAAGAGTTGAGAGCGTGTCGACAAAAGCAGGATGAATCAATGAGAAAGTACATCCAAAGGTGGAACATCATTAAAAACTCGGCATAGAACATATCTGACGAGAGAGCAATAGATGCGTTCGTAGCTGGAATTCGACGAGGAGATTTTGTCGAAGACTTGGGGAGAACCAACCCAAAGACACTATCAGCGTTGATGGAGATAGCAAACAGGTGGGCAGATGGAGAAGATGCTGTCCACAACAAACGACACAGGTCACCAGAGGAGGACCGTGGTCGAAATTTTCAAAATAGACGACGATTTCCTCGGCAGTACTCGAGCTATGACGCTCCTGGCCAAATTTCGGCTGGTTTCTGAGGAAGTGCTGGAGGAAGCAATAGAGATGACTATCAAAGGAGCAACGAGCAGCGAGGCGACAATAGAGATGACTCCCGAAATAACAGACAAAATAGTGGGCCAAGGTTTCAGAGACCTTTCGTGTCCCCCGAGGATATGATGAACGGGCCATGTCAGATGCACTTCTATCTCGATAGCAATGGGAAGAGACAGTCAGGACACCTGCAGAAGGACTGTCGAAATTTTCAAGCAATGCTAAGGTTTGCAGGGCAAGCCAATGCTCAGGCGACAAATAGAAACCCTCAAGGGCCCAGGAGTGAGATCCACTTGCCACCTCCTCCCGCAATTACAGACGAAAATCGACACCAGCTCAGAATAGCGGCAACACCACAACCACCTCCATACGTTGATCCCAACTCCAACGGAGCGGTCTCGATGATTCAGAAGGGTAGGCCGTCCAATAGAGCTCAGAAAGTAATCTCGCGACAGGTGTTCATGGCAGAGAAGATGCCTCCACCAACGATTGAGTACTTAAATTGGTCAGGGCAAGACATTGGTTTCACAATAGCGGATCATCCGCAGCAAGTTCCTCGACCAGGGCAGTCAGCACTTGTATTACTGATACGTCCAATTTGCATCACTATTTTATATCATAATTTGCTGTTATTTATTGATATATTTCATATTTGGACATAATACTTATGTTATTTCATCTATTTTGCATGTTTCATGATTATTGGAGGATCGAGCACCGGAGCCAGGATTCTGCTGGAAAAAGCGTCGTCAGAATGCAATATTTCGGAAGATCAACAGTTGATGGAAATTATATCAAAAATCCTATTTTTCCAGATGACGAAGGGAGCCAGAAGGGGGAGCCGAGGGGACCCGAGGTGGGCCCACCCCATAGGCCGGTGCGGCCCAAGGCCTGGCCGCGCCGCCCTGTGAGGAGGGGGCCCACAGCCCCCTCTCGCCTCCTTTTCTTCGCGAACGCCTTCGTCCCGAAAACCTAAGCTCCAGAGGGTACCTCGCGAAGAGTTACAGCCGCCTCTGTGAGGCGGAGAACACCAGAGAGAAAAGAGCTCTCCGACGGGCTGAGATCCACCGGGGAAATTCCCTCCCGGAGGGGGAAATCGACACCATCGTCACCGCCATCAAGTTGGACATCATCTTCATCACCATCATCATCATCTTCACCATCATCACCGCCATCTCCACCGCTGCACATCATCACCGCTGTAGCAATTTGGGTTTGATCTTGATTGTTTGATAGGGGAAACTCTCCCGGTATTGATTTCTACTTGTTATTGATGCTATTGAGTGAAACCGTTGAACCAAGGTTTATGTTCAGATTGTTATTCATCATCATATCACCTCTGATCATGTTCCATATGATGTCTCGTGAGTAGTTCGTTTAGTTCTTGAGGACATGGGTGAAGTCTAAATGTTAGTAGTGAAGTATGGTTGAGTAATATTCAATGTTATGATATTTAAGTTGTGGTGTTATTCTTCTAGTGGTGTCGTGTGAACGTCGACTACACGACACTTCACCTTTATGGGCCTAGGGGAATGCATCTTGTACTCGTTTTCCGATTGCGGGGTTGCCGGAGTGACAGAAACCTAAACCCCCGTTGGTATATCGATGCAGGAGGGATAGCAGGATCTCAGAGTTTAAGGCTGTGGTTAGATTTATCTTAATTACTTTCTTGTAGTTGCGGATGCTTGCAAGGGGTATAATCACAAGTATGTATTAGTCCTAGGAAGGGCGGTACATTAGCACAGGTTCACCCACACAACACTTATCACAACAATGAAGATTAATTAGCCGTATGTAGCGAAAGCACTAGACTAAAATCCCGTGTGTTCTCGAGAACGTTTGGTCATTATAAGTAAACAAACCGGCTTGTCCTTTGTGCTAAAAAGGATTGGGCCACTCGCTGCAATTGTTACTCTCGCACTTTACTTACTCGTACTTTATTCATCTGCTACATCAAAACCCCCTGAATACTTGTCTGTGAGCATTTACAGTGAATCCTTCATCGAAACTGCTTGTCAACACCTTCTGCTCCTCGTTGGGATCGACATTCTTACTTATCGAAGATACTACGATACACCCCCTATACTTGTGGGTCATCAAGACTATTTTCTGGCGCCGTTGCCGGGGAGTGAAGCGCTATTGGTAAGTGGAATTGGTAAGGGAAATTTCTACTGTTTGTGCTGATTTTATTTCTGCCTGCTGCCATAATTCATTATGGAGAGATCTTCTCTTGAGTTTTTATTTGGAAAATCTGCTACTACTGCAAGGGTAGTGGATGAGGCTCCAGGTGAGGAAGAAATACCATACAAAATACCTATGAAAATTATTGAACGTGTAGTGGATAACCGTTATACAGTGGATGGAACTGTCCACCCTGGAGATCATTTACTGTTCTTGCATGAATTATGCGGTTTATTCAAGTGTACAGGTATTGCTATGGATGTAGTGAGGAAGAAACTATTCTCTATATCGCTATGCAGTAAAGCGGCGCATTGGTATAAATTACTGGATAATGGGGATTCTCTTGAATGGAATGATATTGTGCCCCGGTTTTATTCTAAGTTCTATCCTCCAAGTGAAATTCACAAGGATCGGAACCGCATATATAATTTTTGGCCTCATGATGGAGAAAGTATTGCCCAAGCGTGGGGGAGATTGAAGTCTTTAATGCTCAAATGCCCCATTCATGAGCTTCCTGGTAATGTTATTATTGATAATTTCTATGCAAGACTTTCTTTTGAAGACAAGACCTTGCTGGATACTTCTTGTTCTGGATCATTCACGCGCAACAAAGAAGAGTTTAAAAGGGACCTTCTTAATCGGATCCAGGAGAATACTGAAGGATGGGAGAACGACAAAGATAGAGAATCAGGTATAAATTATGATTATAAATGCATTGAAGCTTTTATGGATACTGATAAATTTCGTAATATGAGTGCTACTTATGGTCTTGATTCTCAAGTTGCTGCAAATCTTTATAAAGCTTTTGCCTCTCATTATGAATTGCCTAAGAAGAATTTTGATAAGTATCATGAACCGTATAAAGATAAAATTGATTCATCTATTAATAAATGCGTTGTAGTTGAAACTGTTGATCATGTTATTCCTGAAGCTTATATTGAAACAACTCCTTTCCCTGCTAAAATGAAGGAGTACTCTGTTATAAATAGTGCGGTTCATAAAAGTGAAAAGAAACCTATAGAACCTGAAGAACAAATAAAAGTTGAACCTGTTGTTGCAATAGTTAAAGATCTTGTGACTGAAAATGTGGAGGATGGTCATATTATTTTCTGTGAAGATGCTTCTAATATTGTTTCACATCCTAATAAGTCCAAGTAAGCTAGTGTTCCTATGCTATCTGTTAGAATTGGTGATCATTGCTATTATGGTTTATGTGATATTGGTGCAAGTATTAGTGCTATTCCTTATGAGCTTTATACGGAGATTATGCACGAAATTGGTTCTTGTGAACTTGAAGATATTGATGTGGTTATTCGGCTGGCTAATAGAGAAACTATCTCTCCAATTGGTATTGTTCGAGATGTGGAAGTTCTATGCGGTAAGATTAAATATCCTGCTGACTTTTTGGTACTTGGTTCTGCTGCTAGTAAATATTGTCCTATCATTTTTGGTAGACCTTTTCTAAATACATGTGGAGCTATTATAGATTGCAAGAAAGAGAAAATTTTGACTAAATTTGCTGGTGAATCTTATGAGTTTAACTTCTCTAAATTCACCAAAACTCCTTATTAAGCTGATTTGCCTAATAATGATTTTAAAGTTGAACAGTGCGCATCTATTGTTCTTGCTCCTAATAATCCCTTGCAGCAACATTTGGAGAATAGCGAGAGTGAAGTTTTTAGGGAAGAAAGAGATGAGCTTGATGAAATTTTTCTTCGCCAACCTATTCTTAAGCATGATTTACCGGTGGAAGATCTGGGTACAACACCACCACCAAAGGAAGATCCTGTCTTTGATTTAAAACATTTGCCTGATAATCTTAAATATGCTCATATTGATGATAGGAAAATATATCCTGTTATTATTAGTTCTAAGCTTTCAGAGTTCGAAGAAGAAAGGTTATTGGAAATATTGAAGAAACACCGAGGAGCTATTGGCTACACACTTGATGACTTGAAGGGGATTTCTCCCTCTATTTGCCAACACGCCATTAATATGGAAGATGATGCGAAGCCTGTTGTTGAAACTCAGCGTCGTCTAATTCCTAAGATGAAGGATGTGGTAAGAAATGAGGTATTAAGACTTCTTTGAAGCTGGTATTATATATCCTATTGCTGATAGTAGATGGGTTAGTCCTGTGCATTGTGTTCCTAAGAAAGGAGGAATGACTGTTGTGCCTAATGATAATGATGAGCTCATACCTCAAAGAGTAGTTGTAGGGTATAGAATGTGCATTGATTATCGAAAAATTAATAAGGTTACTAAGAAAGATCATTACCCTTTGCCTTTTATTGATCAAATGTTAGAAAGGTTATCTAAAAATACTCATTTTTGCTTTCTTGATGGTTATTCTGGGTTTTCACAAATTGCTGTTTAAACTAAGGATCAAGAGAAAACCACTTTCACTTGTCCCTATGGAACTTATGCTTATAGACGTATGCCTTTTGGTTTATGTAATGCTCCTGCTACTTTTCAAAGATGCATGTCTGCTATTTTTCATGGCTTTTGCGAGAGTATTGTAGAGGTATTCATGGACGATTTTTCTGTCTATGGGAATTCTTTTGATAATTGCTTGCGGAACCTTGATAAAGTTTTGCAGAGATGTGAAGAAACTAACCTTGTTCTCAATTGGGAGAAATGCCACTTTATGGTTAATGAAGGAATTGTATTGGAACATAAAATTTCCGAGAGAGGTATTGAAGTTGATAGAGCTAAAGTTGAAGCAATTGAGAAGATGCCCTATCCTAGGGATGTTAAAGGTATTCGTAGTGTTCTTGGTCATCTTTGGGTTTTATAGGAGGTTTATTAAAGATTTCTCCAAGATTTCAAAGCCTCTTACTAATCTTCTTCAAAAAGATGTACCTTTTGTTTTTGATGATGATTGTAAGGAAGCTTTTGAAACTCTAAAGAAAGCCTTAACAACTGCTCCTATAGTTGAACCTCCTGATTGGAACTTACCATTTGAAATTATGTGTGATGCTAGTGATTTTGCTGTAGGCGCTGTTCTTGGACAGCGAGTACATAAAAAATTGAATGTTATTCATTATGCTAGTAAAACCCTTGATGCTGCTCAAAGAAATTATGCTACTACTGAAAAAGAATTGTTAGCTGTAGTCTTTGCTTGTGATAAGTTTAGATCTTATATTGTTGATTCAAAAGTTACTATACATACTGATCATGCTGCAATCAGATACCTTATGCAAAAGAAAGATGCTAAGCCAAGGCTTATTAGATGGGTACTTCTGTTGCAAGAATTTGATTTACATATTGTAGATAGGAAAGGTGCTGATAATCCTGTTGCTGATAATTTGTCTAGATTGGAAAATATTGCTTATGATCCTGTTCCTGTTAATGATAGTTTTCCAAATGAACAATTGGCTGTAATAAAGGTGAGCTCGCGAGACAGTCCTTGGTATGCTGATTATGCTAACTTTATTGTTTCCAAGTACTTGCCTCCAACCTTTTCAGCTCAGCAAAGGAGGAAATTCTTCTATGACTTGAGGCATTATTTTTGGGATGACCCACACTTATATAAAGAAGGAGTGGATGGTATTCTGCGAAGTTTTGTTCCCGAATATGAACAACAAGAGATATTGAGTAAATGTCATGGTAGTGCTTATGGAGGACATCACACCGGAGATAGAACCGCCCAAAAGGTTCTACAATCAGGTTTTTATTGGCCGACTCTCTTCAAAGATGCAAGGAAGTTTATCTTATCTTGTGATGAATGTCAAAGGGTTGGTAATATCTCCAGATGCAATGAAATGCCTATGAATTATACTCTCGTTATTGAACCGTTCGATTGTTGGGGATTTGACTTCATGGGACCTTTTCCCTCTTCAGAAGGTAACACTCATATACTTATTGCTGTTGATTATGTTACTAAATGGGTGGAAGCCATACCTACAAAAAGTGCTGATGGTGAGACCTCTTTAAGAATGCTTTTAGATATTATTTTTCCTAGATTTGGAGTTCCTAGATATATTATGAGTGATGGAGGTTCTCATTTTATTCATGGTGGTTTTAGAAAAACTCTTGCTAAATATGGTATTAATCATAGAATTGCTTCCGCTTATCATCCTCAAACTAGTGGGCAAGTAGAATTATCAAATAGAGAGATTAAATCTATCTTGGAAAAGACTGTTAATAAAACTAGAAAGAATTGGGCTAGTAAATTGAAGGATGCACTATGGGCTTATAGAACTGCTTATAAAAATCCCATGGGAATGTCACCTTATAAAATGGTTTATGGGAAAGCTTGTCATTTACCTTTAGAACTAGAGCACAAAGCTTATTGGGCAGTTAGAGAATTAAATAAAGATCCTAAACTTGCCGGTAATAAAAGGTTGTTGCAATTGAGTTCTCTAGATGAATGGAGAAGTGAAGCTTATGAAAATGCTAAACTCTTTAAAGAGAAAGTTAAAAAATGGCATGATAGAAGGATTATCAAAAGAGAATTTAATATTGGGGATAAAGTCCTATTGTATCGGTCTTGTCTCAGATTCTTTGCAGGGAAATTACTCTCGAAATGGGAAGGACCATATGTTTTTGAGGAGGTGTATCGTTCAGGAGCAATTAAAATTAGCTCTCTCCAAGGCAATGCCACGCAAGTGGTGAATGGACAAAGACTCAAGCATTATATCTTAGGTGATTCTTACAATGTAGATGTTGATATTATTCGAGTGGAAACACCGGAGGCTTTCATCAAAGGACAAATTGACAGTCCGCCAGAACTCGACTTTGAATAGGTAATAGTACTGGTAATAAAAAGTTCGCAATTTACTTTCCGAACAATGTTTTTGCTGTTTTTGGAAAATATGAAAAATTACGAGATCGAAACGGAGTGGAGGAGACGCACGAGGGCGTGCCCTCATAGGACGGCGCGGGCCCCAGCCAGGCTATGCCGCCCTATGAGCTGGCCGCCTCGTCGCCTCTTTCCGACTCTGGTTCGACCTGGTACTTTCCTTATGACATAAAAATTCCTGCTATATAATCCCCCGGACCCCTGGAGGTCCGTATATCGTTTTCTCGACGTGTTTTGTTTCGAGCTGTTTCTGCCAGGATTTGTTTTCAATCTAGGAGCACCATGGCCTCCAACAACAAGGGCAAGGGGCTTTCGGAGGAAGAAGGGAAAAGGGTGTCATCAAAACAAGAGCAGCAAGCCGTTGGGAGTAAGCAAATCTTGGTGGGATCTGTTGACACTCGACGTTCTTTTTCTCATAACTTGCAGGGACCCTTACCAACGCTCTTAGCCTCGACTCTTTCCCCGTGTTGGAAGAAGCTCTACGGACTACCGATGAGTTTTGTGATCAATACCGGGCTCTAAGAAGAGAAGTGGAGATACTCCAGGAGGAGAATTACCGTCTCCGTAGAATGCTGGAATATTACTCGATTCCCATCACAAGGTCGCCACCACCAACTTCGGATAACAATGAATCTCTTCGAGTCTTAGTGCAGAATTGCCAAACTGAGAAACTGAAGCTGAAGGAGATCTGTAAGAAGCGCGGGAGGAATTCATCACCACCATCGCCGAAGGAGTAATTCATCATCGGTATTGGCATCCCCTTGGTTTGTTCCAAGCTTGGGGGAGTGCCGCGGTATCACATCATCACTATCTTTTACTTTTTACTGTCAAGTAGTGTCATATCATGAGTAGGGAACTTATCATATAAGATGGGTTGCAGTTTGGAAGTATCTCTCCTTTAGTTGGTTGTCTATGTATCCCTTGGTGTGAGTTATCGTTATGGAATATTAATGAGAAGTCTTATCATTTGCATATTGCACATCTTATTTTAGTTTGCAATCTCTATTATATGATTTATCTTGTTGTTAGAATTGGTATCACTTTGGGAGCATTGAATAAATCTATTTGGTTTTGGCAAACTTAGCATTGGTCAATAGCAACAACACTTTGAGGTTTAAGTAGAAAAGAGAAATACATGTAGTTGTTTCATTATCTTTCTTTCTTGTTAGCTCATAGCTTATTATTCTGAAGTTAAAATTGTTTGTGCTTACAAGGAAGATGCATGATTATTTCTATCACATGTATATTTGTTTGTTTCCTTCAACTCTTATGCTTGCTAATTAACCTTGCTAGCTAAAGACCTGTACTGAGAGGGAATACTTCTCGTGCATCCAAACCTTAACCCAAACCTATGTCATTTGTGTCCACCATAACTGCCTACTACATGGTATTTCCTGCCATTCCAAGTAAATACTTCGTGTGCTACCTTTAAATAATTCAAAATTTACTATCTCTTATTTGTGTCAATGTTTTATAGCTCATGAGGAAGTATGTGGTGTTTTATCTTTCAATCTTGTTGGGCAACTTTCACCAATGGACTAGTGGCTTCATCCGCTTATCCAATAATTTTGCAAAAAGAGCTGGCAATGGGATTCCCAGTCCCAAATTAATTAACCTAAATAGACACTCCTCCATGGTATGTGATTGATGGACGGCACCCGAAGGATTCGGTTAGCCATGGCTTGTGTAAGCAAAGGTTGGGGGGAGTGTCATCATAATAAAACTAAAATAAAAAGGCACTCCTTCATGGTATGAGATTGTTGGCAGGCACCCGAGGATTCGGTCAGCCATGGTTTGTGAAAGAAAGGTTGGAAGGAGTGCCACACAAAAATAAAATGGGAGCCGCTCTTTGAAGGTTTGTCTGGCAAGGGGGTTAGAGTACCCGCTACCAGTCGTTGACAACAACAAACACCTCTCAAAATGTTACTTTTATTCTCTTTATATGATTTCAAAACTGAAAGAACTCTAGCACATGATTTAATCCCTGCTTCCCTCTGCGAAGGGCCTGTCTTTTACTTTATGTTGAGTCAGTAAACCTATTTCCCTCCATCTCAAGCAAGCATTTGAGTTGTTGTGATCAAACCATTATATTGTGATTTGCTTCATCATGTCTTTTATTCTTCCTTGTTTAGTACAAGCTTTATCTGAATGAATATAGCTTTGCAAGTTATCAAGGATCATGAGGAGACTATTATGATTGAGTATGCAAGTTGTGCCATATAAACTTTAACATGAGAGCACTGCTTGATAGATAAGAATAACCTGTTAATTGTTCTCTGACCAAGAACGAAGTTTGCCATCACCAACTATGATTTCTTATGCACCTTTATTTGTGATTACCTTATACTTGTTTCAAGTTGAGTTATATGAGGAAGTTGTTTACTAGAATATCTTGTGTGAATGAATATGATGATTCTTGTCCGTATTTTATTTATCGACTCTTCACTCCATAAACATGTGGTCCTGTTTACCAAGTTCAGTTTCGCTTGGGGACAAGCGAAGTCTAAGCTTGGGAGGAGTTGATACGTCCAATTTGCATCACTATTTTATATCATAATTTGCTGTTATTCATTGATATATTTCATATTTGGACATAATACTTATGTTATTTCATCTATTTTGCATGTTTCATGATTATTGGAGGATCGAGCACCGGAGCCAGGATTCTGCTGGAAAAAGCGCCGTCAGAATGCAATATTTCGGAAGATCAACAGTTGATGGAAATTATATCAAAAATCCTATTTTTCCAGATGACGAAGGGAGCCAAAGGGGGAGCCGAGGGGACCCGAGGTGGGCCCACCCCATAGGCCGGCGCGGCCCAAGGCCTGGCCGCGCCGCCCTGTGAGGAGGGGTGTCGGGACCCCGGAGGTCAGGGCTAGACAAACCCAGATATCACATCTGGCATAAGCCTAACCTAGATCTCTAGGGCCTACAGGGTGAGAATCGGTAACACAACAGTGACTCTACGAATGAAAGCAAATATATTACAACTCTTAGCAGAGTTAAGATCCAAATTTATTACACGCAGAGGTCACTGACCACAATTCAATAAGCAACGGAAAGCAAATTATGTTATCTAGATAACAAGACTGCAAAGGGCCTAAGAGGCCATAATATAAGGCGACGTCCCAGCCCATAAGTCTCAGGCTGCCTCCTGAGGAACTCCGAACTACTCGTCGACGTCGAGGTAGAAGCCACCATCAGTTGGAAGAATTTCGTCTGAAACAAAGCATGCAAGGCTGAGTACAGGGACTCAGCAAGACTTAGTACAACCTGTTAGCAAAGCGGGTATGCGAGGCTTTATGTGGAGCTTATTTTGCGGAAAGCTAGTTTTCCTTTGTAAACAGGACGGAGCAAAAGCTCGTCTATTCAGACCATTTTCAAAAGGGGTAAGACAGCGATATCAACTCTAGCTTCAAGGTCATCATGTTGAATCCACCGAATCTTCATCATCACCTGAACCTATCACCTAGGATCACCCCCTCGACACCCTGAGAAGGGATCCTTATCACACCTTGACATCAAGTTTTACGATTAGGTGCAAGTTGTCTATGATCACAGAAACCATCACCAAGTTGTCCGTAACCCTGGACACGGCTTTTCGAAAAGATTTACCCTGCAGGGGTGTACAACTTTACCCACATGCGCCGACCGACTCTTAGTGCCACTAGATTAACACACTTCCTTGGTGTGCCGGCAGAGGGTGGTCGACCAAAACCTTTCCCTTACTTCGCCTATTCCATGAGTCAAACTAACTGGGGAGCTCCGTCATCGTAGGTAGCCATTCTCTGAGGCGGTCCCGGTCATTGTGTGCAGGGGATCCAGTTCAATGCCTCCAGCATCCTTCACCCTAGCCACACCCTATATGATGCACTTTGAAAACCTTTTCCACCTTTCCCCCATGCGTATGGCAAATGGAACTCGCAAACTAATTGACTCATGGGTAAGCTAGGTAAGTTCGGGCCAAGGGGTTCCCATGGGCCCCGTGTGGTTGTACGCTGAGTCTTGGTTCCGAAGGCGAGAACTCAGGTCCTAGTATCGGCGAGAACGAGTCAAATCACCACATCCCCATGTGGTGGCCCATCCAAGCCTTTAGCATGTTTATTAACATCATCACTGATCTTACCACGTCATCCTGTCAAACTAGGTTCATTCGTAGCTCTGATTCATCAACCGGATGGATCAGACTTCAACAGCTAAGCATGGCTAAGCATAACACATATACGGCTCTAGCGATGCGAACAAGCTCAGACCTAGTTTTGCTGGGAGCGGTGGATCAGTAACTCTGGGCTGCAAGGATGGAATATGCACACATAGGATATCTAGAACTGCCGATAAAACATATTTGAAGCGGATGCAATATGTAAGAACCAGAAGTAAAGCATTTCGAAACCATATATGAACCAAGTTAGGGCTTGCCTTGTCCCTCGTTGTTGTGATGCTGCTCTTCGGTGGCGTTGATCTCAGGCTCGCGTTCGATCCCTATCGAGAAGAACCAAATACCGGAAAGGAAGAGCACAATCAAGACAAGGTACAATGCAATGCACATAAAATATGATGACATGTCATATTAAAGGGGTTTGGGTAACCCTAGGTGCATCGACGAAAATTAAGGGGGTTCGGCATCGATCCCGACATATGAGAGGGGTCGAATTAGGGTTTCTACTAAGGCTTGATGTTTAATTGGTTCAAGCCTGTATGATACATGGATAAACAATTAGGAAATGTTTTTTTGATCATTTTGATATATAATTTTATATTTTTCTGATTTAAGATGAATTACTTATGAATTTCCAGAATTTAATTCATTTTAAATCATTTTCTGAAAATTATACAAAAATAATAAAAGTTTAATAATTTGGACCCACTTGTCATAATTTTATTCTTTTCTAAAATATTTCCTAATTATTAAAATCCTGACAGATGGGGTCCACCTGTCATATTATTTCTTATTTAAAGAAATACAGAAAATAAATACAGAAAATGGAAAAACTATTTATGGCGTCATGCTGCCATGAGCTCACAATTGAGCTCGGTGGAGCTCCAATCCGGCGATTGGAAAGGCTCCTGGGGCGCGCGTGAGGGGGAAACGAAGCGCCTCAACGCGCTGAGGCGTTTGGTGGCGGCGCCGCCCTCGATTGGTCGCCGGAGCACCGCCTCCGGCGAGGTGCGGCGGCGGCCGGGGCAGGTGCCATGGTGCCGCGGCGCTAGAAGGCGAGGGGGAGCAGGGCGAGGGCACAGGGAGTGAGATGAGCTCACCACGAGCTCGATGGAGTGGTCGGCGACGGCCGGGGAGCCTCGCCGGCGGCGAATTTGGCCGGAGGCCGGCCGGCAGTGATGTTAGGGTTGGGGTTTCTGGGGCGCAAGAGAGTGCGGGGAAGGGGGAAAAATGCGGGGCTAGGGTTAGGGGCGGCGGCGGCGAGCTAGTTATGGCTGCCGGAGGGGCGGCGAGGAGCATCTGGGCCGCCAGCGCCATCGAGCGGCCGGGCATGCGCCAGCTCCTGCTTGGTTTCGCGGGGAAGAAGACGATTTTGCGAAAACCCCCCTGGGGAAAACTTGGGCTGGGGGTGGGCTGCTGGTTGGGCTGCTTGGGCCGAGCTGGGCTGCGGCCAGAGAGGAAAAAAAAGAGAGAGAGGAGAGGTGGGCTGAGCCCAGGGAAGGGAGAGAGGGGTTCTCTCTATTTTTCTCCTTTTTCTTGTTTTTATTTCTCTTTTCAAAACCCAATTTCAAATCTGTTTTGAATCAAATTTTGACAACTCAAAATTACCATAGAATAAAAGAACAGACATGGACTTATTGAATAACAACAATGCCATGTTGTTTATTTTATAAATCTTGAGAGATTTTGAATGGAGAAGAAACAGAGAGGGATTTGCATAATTGGAAAACAATTCAACTTTGATGCAAATTTTACTCAAATGCAAACTATATGCATGAGATGCACATGAACACTCATTTATTCATAAAGACAAGGTTGGGATGTTACAACTCTACCCTCCTTACAAGAATCTCGTCCTCGAGATTCCTAGATTTTAGAAAAGAAGGAAGGGTACTCAGATCGTAAACGATCTTCTCGTTCCCAGGTTGCTTCTTGCTCAGAATGATTAGACCACTAAACTTTCAGGAACTTGATGCTCTGACGTCGAGTTTTACGCTCGGCTTCATCAAGGATACGAACAGGATGTTCTCGATAGGTTAGATCCTCTTGGAGGTCAAGAGTCTCGTGATCAACACCACGAATAGGATCTTTGAAGCAACGCTTGAGTTGGGACACATGGAAGACATCATGAACTTTAGGAAAATTGGAAGGTAACTCCAACTTGTAGGAAACATTACCACGCTTGGCAAGGACGTGGAAAGGACCAACATAGCGAGGTGTTAGTTTGCCTTTGATACCGAAGCGACGGACACCCTTGAGAGGAGTGACTCGAAGATAAGCTTGATCACCAATTTCATACTTCACTTCTTGATGATGGCGATCATAGTAGCTCTTTTGACGTGACTGAGCAGTTTTTAGACGCTCGCGAATGATGCGAACTTGATCTTCTGCTTCATTGATTATATCTGGTCCAAAGAACTTTCTTTCTCCAGTTTCGGACCAGTTCAAAGGAGTTCTACACCTTCTGCCATACAAAGCTTCAAAAGGTGCCATGCCCAGGCTAGATTGGAAGCTGTTGTTATAGGTGAAATCGGCAAATGGAAGGCACTTTTCCCAATCTTTACCGAAGGATATAACAGAGGCCCTGAGCATGTCTTCAAGAATTTGATTCACTCTTTCGGTTTGACCACCGGTTTGAGGATGATAGGCTGTGCTGAAGGAAAGACGAGTTCCCATAGCTTGTTGAAAGCTAGACCAGAACTTTGAGGTGAAAAGACTTCCACGATCAGAGACGATCTTCTTAGGAACACCATGAAGAGTGACTATCCGTGAGATATACAGATCTGCTAGTTGACTAGCTTTTATGTCTTCTCGGATAGGAAGGAAGTGAGCAACCTTGGATAGACGGTCAATGAATACCCATATAGCATCTCTTCCATTTTTGGTCTTGGGGAGACCGGTAATGAAATCCATGCCAATTTCATCCCATTTCCACTCTGGAATTGATTGAGGTTGGAGAGTGCCAGCAGGTCTTTGATGTTCAGCTTTTACGCGACGACAAACGTCGCATTCAGCAACAAACTTAGCGATCTCTTGCTTCATCCCAGACCACCAGAATCTTTGGCGAAGATCCCGATACATCTTGGTACTACCAGGATGGATGGAGAGTGGTGATTCATGAGCTTCTTTAAGGATTAGCTCTTTGAGATCCTGTTTATCCGATACGACTAGACGTTTACCGAAATAAACGGTACCTTGATCATCAATGGAGAAACATTTAGCAACTCCGCTAGCAATGTTCTTCTTGATCTCGGTAATGCCAGAATCTTGCTTCTGAGTCTTATTGATCTGGTCTTCAAGAGAGGGCTTCACTTCTAGATTAGCAAGGAATCCACTAGGAACAATCTCAAGGTTGAGTTTTGCAAGTTCCTCATAGAGAGAAGGTTGCGCTTGCTTAACCATAAGATTGTTGCAATAGGACTTCCGACTTAGCGCATCAGCAACGACATTGGCTTTGCCGGGTTTATAGTTGAGACCCAAGTCATAATCTTTTATGACTTCTAGCCATCTTCTCTGTCTGATATTCAGATCCGGCTGGGTGAAAAGATACTTCAGACTTTGATGATCCGAGTATAACTCGCAACGATTACCATAAAGGTAAGGTCGCCATTGCTTAAGAGCATGGATCACAGCTGCAAGCTCGAGATCATGAGTAGGATAATTGAGCTCATGTGGTTTCAACTGTCGAGAGGCATAGGCCACCACATGGCCATCTTGCATCAACACACATCCGAGCCCTTAGAGAGAGGCATCGCAATAGACAACGAAGTCTTTGCTTGTGTCCGGAAGGACGAGCACAGGAGCAGTAGTCAGCTTGGTTTTCAAAACCTGGAAACTCTCTTCAGCCTTTTCTGACCATTCGAACTTCTTGTCTTTCTTGAGAAGATCGGTCATTGGCTTGGCAATCTTGGAGAAATTTTCAATGAATCGGCGGTAATAACCCGCCAGACCGAGAAAACTTCGAATCTCCTTAGCTGACTTAGGTGTCTTCCAGTCAAGAACGGCTTGAACTTTATCTGGAATGACTGCAACACCTTTTTCAGAGATAACATGACCAAGGAATATGAGCTCTTTTAACCAGAACTCACATTTTGAGAATTTGGCGTAGAGACGGTGCTCACGAAGTTTGGTTAGCACCAGACAGAGATGTTCCTCGTGTTCATCTTCGGTTTTGGAGTAGATCAGAATATCGTCGATGTAGACCACGACGAACTTGTCAAGATACTCCATGAAAACAGAGTTCATGAGCCGCATAAAAGTGGCTGGAGCATTTGTGAGGCCAAAGGACATGACAGTGTACTCGTAAAGACCATAACGAGTTGTGAACGCTGTCTTTGGAATGTCCTCCTTGCAGATTTTGATTTGATGGTACCCTGATCTCAAATCCATCTTTGAGAAGACTGTAGCACCAGACAACTGATCAAAAAGATCATTGATTATAGGAAGAGGGTATTTGTTCTTGATTGTCACTGCATTGAGCGGACGGTAATCAACAACCAGCCGTGGAATGTTGGTATCTCTCTTCTTGACAAAGAGGGCAGGGCAACCCCAGGAAGAAGTACTGTGTTGTATGAAGTTCTTCTCTTCTAACTCCTCTAACTGCTTCTTCAGTTCAACCAACTCTTCCGGAGGCATACGATATGGTCTCCGGGAAACAGGGGCAGTTCCAGGGACTAACTCAATGACAAAGTCCACACTTCGATCAGGTGGCATGCCAGGTAACTCTTCAGGGAAGACATCTGGAAAGTCACGGACCACCCAGACATCGGAGATTTCTGGTTTAGGTAGGGCTTCAATGGCATACAACTCGGTTTCAGGGGTAAACCTTGCCGACGGAGGTATTGCGGATGGATCCCAGTACAGAACACTTTTTCCGGAAAGATTGGTTAGTACAACAGACCTAGCTGCGCAATCAATGACATCCTTATGCTTTACTAGCCAATCCATGCCCAAGATGATATCAATGTCAGTTGACTTGAGGGCAATGAGAGAGGTGGGGAACCACACTGGCCCTATACTGATTATAACCTCAGGGGTAATCCAGATAGTTTGCCAATGAGAACCAGGAGTTGTGATCTCTAGAGGGGAGGGCATTGTCTCGAAGGGTATATCATTCCTTTGTGCAAACTCTTGAGATATGAATGTATGCGATGCTCCAGAATCAAACAGAACTGTAGCTAGGATTGAGTTTATATAGAGCGTACCCCTTAGGACGCTTGGATCCTCTTCAGCCTCATCAGCAGAGACATGGGTCAGACGAGCACGACCAGAGGGATATTTGTCATCCTTCTTGGGCTGAGAATATCCACGACCAGCAGACTTCTGGGGGCACTCCTTTGAGTAGTGGCCAGGTTGACCACAAGAGTAGCAAGCACCACTAGGCACAGTACCCATAGCAGGACGATAGCTTGAACCACCAGAGGGTGGCTTAGAGTTATTGCCAGAAGACCTTGGTGCATAGGGAGCACGAGGTACATCACTGTAAGGGATCCAGACTCGGCGCTTCTTGTTGTGAGAGGAAGACGCACGAGAATCACCTTCTTCACGCTTCTTGGATTTTTCCATATCCTTCCTCCCGTTCTCCATCAGAAGAGCACGGTTATGCAGGTCTTGGAATGACTGGAAGGTGAAGGGCAGCATCTCATAGCGAAGCTCAGGGTTAAGTCCTTTGCGGAACAGATCTTGCCTATCAGCATCATCAACCACATCACGGGGTGCATAGCGAGACAGCTGAGTGAACTCACGTCCATATGTCTCCACATCCAGCTTCCCCTGAGAAAAGTCCAGGAATTCCCTCCTTTTGATATCCATGACAGTCTTGGGGATATAGGCTGCACGGAAAGCTGTGACAAACTCCTCCCAGGTAACTTCATGTCCTGGCGCTTGAAGAGCCAGAAAACCTTCCCACCAAGAACCAGCGGCACCTTCTAACTGGTAGGTGGCGAAGTTCACGCGTTCACCTGGTGGAACATGAAGAGCGTTGAACTTGCGTTCGATGGTGCGAATCCAATCATCAGCATCAAGAGGCTCCTTGGGGTGGGTGAAGATAGGAGGCAGTGCACGGATGAAGTCCCCTAGTGTGACACAGTTGTCGGGATGATGCTCGGTGTTTTGAGCTACACGCTCCAGGAGTTGTTCATTCCTCAGGCGGTTGGTCTCAATATTGTTAAGAACTTGCGCCATTGTGGGAGGTGGCGGAAGTTCCTGTTCAGCATTGTTTTGTCCACGTCAGTTACGACCACGACCAGCCATCCTGAAGAGAATGACAAAGATCATGAGAAACATATTCCTGGGAAAGAATTCAACGGAATGATAACATTCACTGAATGGAAGGAGCAAGATTCAGATCAACTGATGTAACTTTAGGAACACTGAGCTAAGCAACCAAGTACGGAGTACTTTTTAGAGAAAACAACCCAAACCCGTAGATCCTATAGGTTTGGAAATAACAGGGTAGAGGTAAAACCTTTTTCAATCAAAACAAGGTAAGACGACTCAGCATTAGAATGACACCAGATGAGGAGTAAAAAGAATCCTATTCAGATGCTTTTGCAAATACTTTTAGCTTTCAAATAGTTTTCACAACTACTAGACTCAACATCGACCAGTCGAAAGGGTTTCCTATAGGCAGTCCTGCTCTGATACCAAAACCTGTCGGGACCCCGGAGGTCAGGGCTAGACAAACCCAGATATCACATCTGGCATAAGCCTAACCTAGATCTCTAGGGCCTACAGGGTGAGAATCGGAAACACAACAGTGACTCTACGAATGAAAGCAAATATATTACAACTCTTAGCAGAGTTAAGATCCAAATTTATTACACGCAGAGGTCACTGACCACAATTCAATAAGCAACGGAAAGCAATTATGTTATCTAGATAACAAGACTGCAAAGGGCCTAAGAGGCCATAACATAAGGCGACGTCCCAGCCCATAAGTCTCAGGCTGCCGCCTGAGGAACTCCGAACTACTCGTCGACGTCGAGGTAGAAGCCACCATCAGTTGGAAGAATTTCGTCTGAAACAAAGCATGCAAGGCTGAGTACAGGGACTCAGCAAGACTTAGTACAACCTGTTAGCAAAGCGGGTATGCGAGGCCTTATGTGGAGCTTATTTTGCGGAAAGCCAGTTTTCCTTTGTAAACAGGAGGGAGCAGAAGCTCGTCTATTCAGACCATTTTCAAAAGGGGTAAGAGAGCGATATCAACTCTAGCTTCAAGATCATCATGTTGAATCCACCGAATCTTCATCATCACCTGAACCTATCACCTAGGATCACCCCCTCGACACCCTGAGAAGGGATCCTTATCACACCTTGACATCAAGTTTTACGATTAGGTGCAAGTTGTCTATGATCACAGAATCCATCACCAAGTTGTCCATAACCCTGGACACGGCTTTTCGAAAAGATTTACCCTGCAGGGGTGTACAACTTTACCCACACGCGCCGACCGACTCTTAGTGCCACTAGATTAACACACTTCCTTGGTGTGCCGGCAGAGGGTGGTCGACCAAAACCTTTCCCTTACTTCGCCTATTCCATGAGTCAAACTAACTGGGGAGCTCCGTCATCGTAGGTAGCCATTCTCCGAGGCAGTCCCGATCATTGTGTGCAGGGGATCCAGTTCAATGCCTCCAGCATCCTTCACCCTAGCCACGCCCTGTATGATGCACTTTGAAAACCTTTTCCACCTTTCCCCCATGCGTATGGCAAATGGAACTCGCAAACTAATTGACTCATGGGTAAGCTAGGTAAGTTCGGGCCAAGGGGTTCCCATGGGCCCCGTGTGGTTGTACGCTCAGTCTTGGTTCCGAAGGCGAGAACTCAGGTCCTAGTATCGGCGAGAACGAGTCAAATCACCACATCCCCATGTGGCGGCCCATTCAAGCCTTTAGCATGTTTATTAACATCATCACTAATCTTACCACGTCATCCTGTCAAACTAGGTTCATTCGTAGCTCTAATTCATCAACCAGATGGATCAGACTTCAACAGCTAAGCATGGCTAAGCATAACACATATACGGCTCTAGCGATGCGAACAAGCTCAGACCTAGTTTTGCTGGGAGCGGTGGATCAGTAACTCTGGGCTACAAGGATGGAATATGCACACATAGGATATCTAGAACTGCCGATAAAACATATTTGAAGCAGATGCAATATGTAAGAACCAGAAGTAAAGCATTTCGAAACCATATATGAACCAGGTTAGGGCTTGCCTTGTCCCTCGTTGTTGTGATGCCGCTCTTCAGTGGCGTTGATCTCAGGCTCGCGTTCGGTCCCTATCGAGAAGAACCAAATACCGGAAAGGAAGAGCACAATCAAGACAAGGTACAATGCAATGCACATAAAATATGATGACATGTCATATTAAAGGGGTTTGGGTAACCCTAGGTGCATCGGCGAAAATTAAGGGGGTTCGGCATCGATCCCGACATATGAGAGGGGTCGAATTAGGGTTTCTACTAAGGCTTGATGTTTAATTGGTTCAAGCATGTATGAAACATGGATAAACAATTAGGAAATGTTTTTCTGATCATTTTGATATATAATTTTATATTTTTCTGATTTAAGATGAATTACTTATGAATTTCCAGAATTTAATTCATTTTAAATCATTTTCTGAAAATTATACAAAATAATAAAAGTTTAATAATTTGGACCCACTTGTCATAATTTTATTCTTTTCTAAAATATTTCCTAATTATTAAAATCCTGACAGATGGGGTCCACCTGTCATATTATTTCTTATTTAAAGAAATACAGAAAATAAATACAGAAAATGGAAAAACTATTTATGGCGTCATGCTGACGTCAGCATGGCCATGAGCTCACAATTGAGCTCGGTGGAGCTCCAATCCGGCGATTGGAAAGGCTCCTGGGGCGCGCGTGAGGGGGAAACGAAGCGCCTCAACGCGCTGAGGCGTTTGGTGGCGGCGCCGCCCTCGATTGGTCGCCGGAGCACCGCCTCCGGCGAGGTGCGGCGGCGGCCGGGGCAGGTGCCATGGTGCCGCGGCGCTAGAAGGCGAGGGGGAGCAGGGCGAGGGCACAGGGAGAGAGAGGAGCTCACCACGAGCTCGATGGAGTGGTCGGCGATGGCCGGGGAGCCTCGCCGGTGGCGAATTTGGCCGGAGGCCGGTCGACAGTGATGTTAGGGTTGGGGTTTCTGGGGCGCAAGAGAGCGCGGGGAAGGGGGAAAAATGCGGGGCTAGGGTAAGGGGCGGTGGTGGCGAGCTACTTATGGCCGCCGGAGGGGCGGCGAGGAGCATCTGGGCCGCCGGCGCCATCGAGCGGCCGGGCGTGCGCCAGCTCCTGCTTGGTTTCGCGGGGAAGAAGACGATTTTGCGAAAACCCCCTGGGGAAAACTTGGGCTGGGGGTGGGCTGCTGGTTGGGCTGCTTGGGCCGAGCTGGGCTGCGGCCAGAGAGGAAAAAAAGAGAGAGAGGAGAGGTGGGCTGAGCCCAGGGAAGGGAGAGAGGGGTTCTCTCTATTTTTCTCCTTTTTCTTGTTTTTATTTCTCTTTTCAAAACCCAATTTCAAATCTGTTTTGAATCAAATTTTGACAACTCAAAATTACCATAGAATAAAAGAACAGACATGGACTTATTGAATAACAACAATGCCATGTTGTTTATTTTATAAATCTTGAGAGATTTTGAATGGAGAAGAAACAGAGAGGGATTTGCATAATTGGAAAACAATTCAACTTTGATGCAAATTTTACTCAAATGCAAACTATATGCATGAGATGCACATGAACACTCATTTATTCATAAAGACAAGGTTGGGATGTTACAAGGGGGCCCACAGCCCCCTCTCGCCTCCTTTTCTTCGCGAACGCCTTCGTCCTGAAAACCTAAGCTCCAGAGGGTACCTCGCGAAGAGTTACAGCCGCCTCTGCGAGGCGGAGAACACCAGAGAGAAAAGAGCTCTCCGGCGGGCTGAGATCCGCCGGGGAAATTCCCTCCCGGAGGGGGAAATCGATGCCATCGTCACCGCCATCAAGTTGGACATCATCTTCATCACCATCATCATCATCTTCACCATCATCACCGCCGTCTCCACCGCTGCACATCGTCACCGCTGTAGCAATTTGGGTTTGATCTTGATTGTTTGATAGGGGAAACTCTCCCGGTATTGATTTCTACTTGTTATTGATGCTATTGAGTGAAACCGTTGAACCAAGGTTTATGTTCAGATTGTTATTCATCATCATATCACCTCTGATCATGTTCCAAATGATGTCTCGTGAGTAGTTCGTTTAGTTCTTGAGGACATGAGTGAAGTCTAAATGTTAGTAGTGAAGTATGGTTGAGTAATATTCAATGTTATGATATTTAAGTTGTGGTGTTATTCTTCTAGTGGTGTCGTGTGAACGTCGACTACACGACACTTCACCTTTATGGGCCTAGGGGAATGCATCTTGTACTCGTTTGCCGATTGCGGGGTTGCCGGAGTGACAGAAACCTAAACCCCCGTTGGTATATCGATGTAGGAGGGATAGCAGGATCTCAGAGTTTAAGGCTGTGGTTAGATTTATCTTAATTACTTTCTTGTAGTTGCGGATGCTTGCAAGGGGTATAATCACAAGTATGTATTAGTCCTAGGAAGGGCGGTACATTAGCACAGGTTCACCCACACAACACTTATCACAACAATGAAGATTAATTAGCCGTATGTAGCGAAAGCACTAGACTAAAATCCCGTGTGTCCTCGAGAACGTTTGGTCATTATAAGTAAACAAACCGGCTTGTCCTTTGTGCTAAAAAGGATTGGGCCACTCGCTGCAATTGTTACTCTCGCACTTTACTTACTCGTACTTTATTCATCTGCTACATCAAAACCCCTTGAATACTTGTCTGTGAGCATTTACAGTGAATCCTTCATCGAAACTGCTTGTCAACACCTTCTGCTCCTCGTTGGGATCGACATTCTTACTTATCGAAGATACTACGATACACCCCCTATACTTGTGGGTCATCAATTACCAGCAGTAATCGCAGGATTCGATGTATCTTGAGTATTCATAGATGGAGGCAGCAGTCTAAACCTTATGTACGCAGATACACTAAGGAAGATGAACATATCTCTAGCAAATCTGAAACCAACCGACACACGTTTTCATGGCATCACGCCAGAGAAGCCGAGTTATCCGTTGGGGAAGATCAATCTCGACGTTCAGTTTGGGACCCGAGAGAACTACAGAATAGAAAGGCTGGAGTTTGAAGTTGTGGATTTCCCGTCGCAGTATCACGCCTTGTTGGGATGACCAGCATATGATAGGTTTATGGCGGTACCACATTACACATACTTGTTATGGAGGTTACCTGGACCTAAGGGACCAATCACAGTCAAAGGAAGCTTCGCGCTAGCCGATAAATGTGACAAGGATTTTCATCGACTGTCAGAAACTTTCGGGATGCAAGCAAAATATATGGCGTCAAGGCTCACGACTGATTATGATGTGCTGCCAGATGTAGGGAGGCCTAACAAAGAACCAACCTTTAACACTGCGAAAGATTCCAAGGAGGTGCAGATTCACCCGACAGACCCGAAGAAGATGACGTCTATCGCGACAGACATGGACCTCGCATAGGAAAGCGCGCTCGTCGAGTTCCTCCGTGAGCACTAGAAAATCTTTGCATGGAGTCCAGCTGACATGCCAGGAGTACCCAGGGAACTTGCTGAGCACCACCTAAACTTGGATCCAATAGCGAGACCAATCAAACAACCTTTGCGGCGTTTTTTGGAGCCAAACCGCAAAGCTATGCTGTCAGAGATTGATCAGCTAAGGGAAGCTAGTTTCATTAAGGAGCTGCATACAGAGGCCACGTGGATAGCAAACCCAGTGTTGGCTCCGAAGAAAAACACTAAAGTCCTTCGCATGTGTGTCAACTTTACGTGTCTCAACAAGCACTGTCCAAAGGATCACTTTCCCCTCCCGAGGATCGATCAAATTATCGACTCCACGGCAGGATGTGAACGTCTTTCCTTCCTGGATGCATACTCTGGTTATAACCAGATCAGATTGAAAGAAGAGGACGATGTCAAAAAAGCGTTCATTACACCTTACGGCGTGTTTTGCTATAGAACAATGCCTTTTGGTCTGAAAAACGCGGGAGCAACATATCAGCGGATGATGCATAAGTGCATAGCAACGCAGATTGGGAAAAACGTACAAGTATACATTGATGATGTCGTCATAACATCAAAAAAGGGGGCAACGCTAATCGAGGACCTGAAGGAAACTTTTGACAACCTCGACAAGTTTTGTCTTAAGCTGAATCCGACGAAGTGTTCTTTCGGCGTCCCTGCAGGGGAACTTCTCGGGTTCCTAGTCTCAGCAAGAGGGATTGAAGCTAATCGCGAAAAAATCCAAGCTATCGTAACAATGAGGAAGCCAACAAAGTTGAAAGAAATACAATAGTTAACTGGGTGAGTCGCAGCTTTAAGCAGATTCGTCGCCAGGCTGGGAGAAAAGGCGTTACCGTTCTACGCTTTAATCAAACAAGGAGAGAAGTTCCAGTGGAACGAAGAGGCAGATAGAGCCTTCGAGGATCTTAAACGCACAATTTCAACACACCAATCTTGGTGGCACCGAAAGAGAAGGAACCCCTCCTGTTATACATTGCGGCTACACCCCAGGTGGTCAGCACGTCGCTAGTTGTCGAAAGAGAAGAAGAAGAAGGAAAACTCCATGCAGTGCAGAGGCCGGTATATTTCATCAGTGAAGTTTTATCGCCTTCAAAACAGCGGTACCCGTAGTACCAGAAGCTAGCATATGGAGTGTTCACAACCACAAGAAAATTGCGGCACTATTTTTTGGCACACCCGATAATAGTGGTCAACGAAGCGCCTCTATCCAATATACTAAACAATCCAGAAGCTACAGGTCGTGTCTCCCTTTGGGGAATAGAACTTTCTCCTCGGGACATCACGTATGAAAAAAGAAAAGCAATAAAGGCGCAAATTCTGCCAGATTTCATCGCAGAGTGGATGGAGGTGCAAAACACAGGACCCCCGGATTTATCGAGAACTTGGACTATGAATTTTGACGGGTCCAAGAGAGTAGAAGGAGCAGGAGCATGCGTGATACTCATATCACCTGAAGGCGACAAATTAAAATATGTTTTACGGATGACGTTCCCGAACGCGTCCAACAACGAGGCAGAATATGAAGCTCTTATACACGGGATGAAGATGGCGAAGGATTGTGGTGCAACTCGACTGAAAATCTTTGGTGACTCACAATTGGTGGCTCAGCAAGTCATGAACCAATGTGATGCAGTCAATGATAGCATGGTGGCATACAAGGAAGTGTACAATGAGCTCGAGAAATTATTTGATGGATGCGAGGTAAATCACATCAGCGGGCTGAGCAATGATGAAGCTGATGTTCTCGCAAACATCGGGTCGCAGTGCCTCGCGATTCCACCAGGTGTATTCTGGGAAGAGATAACCGAGAGATCTACAAAGCCGAAGAAGGCACAGAAGAAGCAGAAGGATGAGAAAACCTCGACAACTCCTAAAGAAGCACTAGAAGAAGAAGAGGAACATGAGCTAGTGATGATGGTGCAGGTCCCATGGATCCAAGCGTACATATCATACATTTTAAGGAAAGAAATACCCGACGACCCAGTTGAAGCAAGGCGAGTTATTAGACGATCCAAAGCTTTTACGGTGGTCAAAGGGGAGCTGTACAAGCGAAGTATTTCGGGTGTGTTACAAAGGTGCGTTACACCCGAAGAAGGAAGGATAATCCTGAAGGACGTACACGAAGGAATATGTAGGCATCACGCGAGCAGTCGAGCTATTGCGGCCAAGATTTTTTGAGCTGGATTTTACTGGTTGACAGCAATCGAGGACGCGAAGAAGATAGTACGAACTTGTGACGCGTGCCAGAGGTTTGCCGCGAAGCCTCACTCTCCGGCAGCGGAGCTGATGCCAATACCATTGTCTTGGCCCTTTGCTCAATGGGGCCTCGATATGGTGGGAAAGTTACACAAGGCTTCGCCAGGAGGATACGAGTATATGCTCGTCGCTGTCGACAAATTCACCAAGTGTATAGAAGCAAAGCCGATAAAATCACCAGACGCAGCATCAACAATAAAGTTCGTAAAAAGCATTGTCTTTCGGTTTGGAGTACCTCATAGCATCGTCACGGACAATGGCAGTAACTTTAGATCCATGGAATTTAAGGCATACTGCGCAGAAGTAGGCATCAAATTGCACTTCGCGTCAGTTGGACACCCGCAAACCAATGGCCAAGTCGAGAAAGCCAATGGCATCATCTGCAATGGTATCAAGAAGCGCTTGTTAGGACCACTGGAAAAGAAGCAATGGTATCAAACCAATGCTCGACATACGTGGCTAGAAGAGTTGCCAAGTGTATTATGGAGTATTCGAACAACACCAAATATGGCGACACAGGAGACTCCGTTTTTTCTGGTCCATGGAGCAGAGGCAGTACTGCTGATAGAAATAGAGCATGATTCTCCAAGAGTCACGGAGTACGATGAAGAAGCTTCTAGAAAAGCATTGGAGGACGATGTCGATGCACTTGACGAAGCTCGAGATGAAGTACTCTCACGGGTTACCAAGTACCAGCAAGACTTGAAAAATTATCACAGTCGACGTTTGCGGCCAAGATCCTTTCAGGTTGGAGACCTAGTTCTACGACTCATAGCCTCGGGGGCTAATCCCATCGGGAGCGCTGTTCGCGCACCCGACAGATATGAAAACTTCGACAAAGAAGGAAAATATAGCAATGTAAGGCGTTGAGCCTACACCCAAGCACAAGTCCTTGGCTGTAGCCTCGGGGGCTACTCCCATCGGGAACGCTGTTCGCGTGCCCGATGAAATTATAAAAAAGAAAGAAAGAAGAAAAAGTGAGCATATTTCGAGTTATATAAATAACTCTACATATACTCCCATCGGGAGAGCAATATAAGTCATCCGTTGACTCAATAAAATGTGCTATTCCAACAGCCGAAAAAGCTCTCGACAATATATTCTCAGAACGCCAAAGTTGCGAACAATTTCTGAATGCCGCAAAACTTTGCGAAGGTAAGACCCCAGATCCGTTCTGTGTGGCGTGGCGCCGTCTCTGACGTCGGTTTGCTACTTTTTCCGTATCAACAGATACGAAGAAAAATCCTAACAGACTTGTTAGGTACCCGATAAAATATGACTGGGACTCGATAGAATGGTAAGACCTTAAGCGGCACCTATCGAAGTTTACACCAGTATCCCGAGATCATGTCCAGGGACGTGATCTTGAAGTAGGTTTTTGCGGATTGCCACTAGAGCAGTTAACTAGTACCTGATCCGTCAGATGAACTAGCCCCAACTACCATTATCCCTGTACAATATATAATTTCGTATCCAAAGATATTTGATAAAGTTCAGAGTTATTGAATGAATATAAAGTTGGAGATTTTCCCTGACACTGCGATTCAAGCAAAATCTCGGGGGCTACTGACGTAGGCATCCCCAATGGGCTGCCGAAGATGGTACCCGGGGTTTACTGAAGGCCCACGACCCAAAGGATAAGAAGAATCGGAAGCCCAAATTATTATTAAGGAAAGCTAGAGTTGTATTAGGAAGCAATACTTGTAATCTTGCGGGATGAGTTGGAAACCCTCCCGGACTCTGTAACTTGTGTATTATGAATCCCTCGGCTCCGCCTCCTATATAAGGGGAGTCGAGGGACAAAGAAAGCATCGATTCATTGTCTCAAAAACCCTAGTTTTCATATCGTCGAGCACTTTTCGGCTGAAACCTTCGAGATCTACTTGCCCTCTACTTCCGACTAAAACCCTAGTCTACGACCCATAGGCATTGACAAGTTAATCCCTTGTCACTTGGAGAAGTCATACCCGTCGATGCAGGGACGAACAACCAAAGCGTAGCACTCCTTAGGTATGACGGCCAGATGATCGGCTCTGTCAAAGGTGCAAGGTGTTTCCGACCACCTGACGTACTGCAGCACAGCCAGAAACGTGGCGTTCTGGGTGTGGAGGGTGCATTTCTTCACCTGAACTGTTGGAGTTCCGAGGAAGGTGTGATATGCACCAGCTCTTTTCTTCACAAATGGGTTGGAGGTATTAGCTGCGGTACCCTGTTTTGGTTCCGGCGAAGCCCCATCCTCATCCATTGCTTCGGAGCTATCCTTGTCCTTGTCCTTGTTCTTGCCCTTGCCTCCTTTGCCGCGTGGGTGGTGCTTCCTAGCACGTTTGTATCCTCCTTCCGGGTCTGTCTTGAGATCGTTGACGCACTTGCAGTTGCGATTGGTGTGAGAGGACTTGCCTGTAGCCGGACCAATGTGGGCTAAACACGGCATATCCCTGTACTCTTTATAGTTTTGGGGAGTGTGGAATCCAGCAGCGGTGACCTCGTCAGCGCGCTGCTGGCCCCTGCCGGCTCCACCACCACGGCCGCGGCCTCTTCCGCCTCCTTGACCGCCGCGCTGAAACGTCATGGCAACCATGTCTGATCCGCCGCTTTTCTGGTCTTCGGAGGGATTCTTCCGCTTGTTGTTGCCGTCGTGGTTCTTCTTCTGGTGCCGCAGGGGTAGTGTTGTGGCCGCAAGTTCTCCGTCTGCATCATCATCGGCGGCAGTGTGAGTGCTAGCAATGGAAATCATCTTGTCCAGGGTTAGCTTTTGGTCATTGTACATGCACTTTAATTTGTGTCGGAGAAAACCTTCCCTCTGCAGGCCACCCATGAAGGCTAGCATAGCTATGTGATTATCTACGTTCTCACACTGGTTTCTTGTATCTAACCACCAAGTAAGATATTCTCGAGAGATTTCATTTTCTTATGGACACAAGCTTATAGATCACTAGCCATGGAAGGTCTCTTGTAGGTGCCCCTGAAGTGTCCCTCAAAGGCTATCTTCAGGTCAAACCAGCAAAATATGGAGTTTTCCGGGATATCATTGACCCAAGTCCGGGCTAGACCAACAAGGTACAACTGGAGCATGCGGCAGGCCATGTTTGGGGTCCCTCTGGCAAAGCTGACTGCATTGAAGTAGTCATCGATCCAGGTATTGGGCCTCTCTCTACCATCATAATGCTTCAAGTTTCCGGGTAGCTTGGCGTTCAAACCTTTTGGTGTTCGCTCCTCCCGGATCCTCTTGCCAAAGCACTTTGGGCCAATCTATCCAATCTTGTATTCATTGAGATGTTCCCGCGCATCACGTGAGTTCCGCCTATGATCAGGGGATTCTGAGCGGGAGTGTGACCTCTGGCCTCCGCCTCCGCCTCCTCCACTGGGTGGTGGTGATGGAGATCCATGCGAGGGTCGGTGAGGCTTCTTGCTTCCACCGTCAGAATCTCCGCGTTGTTCCTGGCAATGCTGGCTCTGGCTGCAGTGGTTTCCTTTGCCATCACGACGGCTGCCTCCTTCATTCCGGGTTTGCCTTGGCTCAGGTGCGCGTTCCTCATTCCGGCTCCTGCGGTGCTCAGGCGCGCATTCTTCGTTCTGGCTTCTCCGGGGCTCAACGTTGTCGCGGATATTGATTCCGCCAGGCCCATGGGGTCTGGGGTTTCCAGCAGGACTTTGTCGGTGAGGAGGCGGAGGTGCGTGCTTGTTCCGGGGTGGAGATGGGTTCCGGTACTTGTCCTTGCCAGCGTACATCGCATCCTTTCCCTTGTTCTTCCCTGTTGGAGGGGTATCCGAAGGTATGGGGATTGGATTTGGATGTTCCTTGGTCTTCCTTCTGCGCTCTGTAGATCCGGTGCGCAATTGTTCGTCGCGGCGCTCCCTCTTCGAGGCGTTCTTCTGCGCTGTAGATACGCATGCTAGCTAGGAGTTTGTGGCCATCTTCATGTTATCCTTTAGAGTTGCAAGCGGCCGGTGATTGGTGGGGCTATCGAAATTGATATTTCGAGGGCGAATAGCTTTCTGGCGGAACTTTTTTGCCTCCTCGCGAGCTTTATCGACTGTCCTCTGATGACCCACAAGTATAGGGGGTGTATCGTAGTACTTTCGATAAATAAGAGTGTCGAACCCAACGAGGAGCAGAAGGTGTTGACAAGCAGTTTCGATGAAGGATTCACTGTAAATGCTCACAGACAAGTATTCAGGGGGTTTTGATATAGCAGATAAATAAAGTAAAAGTAAGTAAAATGCGAGAGTAATAATTGCAGCGAGTGGCCCAATCCTTTTTAGCACAAAGGACAAGCCGGTTTGTTTACTTATGATGACCAAACGTTCTTGAGGACACACGGGAATTTAGTCTAGTGCTTTCGCTTCATATAGTTGATTAATCTTCATTGTTTTGATAAGTGTTGTGTGGGTGAACCTATGCTAATGCACCGCCCTTCCTAGGACTAATACATACTTGTGATTATACCCCTTGCAAGCATCCGCAAATACAAGAAAGTAATTAAGATAAATCTAACCACAGCCTTAAACTCCGAGATCCTGCTATCCCTCCTGCATCGATATACCCTGTCACTCCGGCACACCCACAATTAGGAAACGAATACAAGATGTATTCCCCTAGGCCCATAAAGGTGAAGTATCATGTAGTCGACGTTCACATGACACCACTAGAAGAATAACACCACAACTTAAATATCAAACCATTAAATATTACTCAACATAGTTCACTACTAACATTTAGACTTCACCCATGTCCTCAAGAACTAAACGAACTACTCACGAGACATCATATGGAACATGATCAGAGGTGATATGATGATGAATAACAATCTTAACATAAACCTTGGTTCAATGGTTTCACTCAATAGCATCAATAACAAGGAGTAATCAATACTGGGAGAGTTTCCCCTATGAAATAATCAAGATTCAACCCTAGATGTTACAACGGTTACGAGGTGCAGCAGTGGAGATGACGGTGACGGTGGCGGAGATGTTGGGACGATGATCCCAATGAAGTCCAGCTCGATGACGGTGACGATGGCGACGATTTCCCCCTCCGGGAGGGAATTTCCCCGGCGGATTTCAGCCTGCCGGAGAGCTCTTTTCTCTATGGTGTTTTCCGCCCCGCAGAGGCGGCTGTGTCTCTTCGCGATTATTCCCCGTACCTTAGGTTTTCGGGTAGATGAAGTACGCGAAAGAGAGACAGCCGAGGGGGGCTGTGGGCCCCCTCCCCACAAGGCGGCACGGCCAGGGTGGAGCCCGCGCCGGCCTATGGGGGGGCATGGTGGCCCTCCTTGGTCCCTCCTTTTGGCTGGCTCCTTCTTCGGGAGAAACAAGACTTTCGGTGTATTTTCCGTCAATTGTTGATCTTGAGAAATATTGTATTCTGACGGTGCTTTTTCCAGCAGAATCCTGACTCTGGTGAGTAATTCTCCAATAATCATGAAACATGCAAAATAGGTGAAATATCATAAGTATCATCTCTAAATATGAAATATATCAATGAATAACAGTAAATTATGATATAAAATAGTGATGCAAAATGGACGTATCAACTCCCCCAAGCTTAGACCTCGCTTGTCCCCAAGCGAAACTGAACTCAGTAAACAAGACCACATGTTTATGGAGTGAAGAGTCGATAAATAAAATATGGACAAGAAGCATCACATTTAATTCACACACGACATTCTAGTGAACAACTTCCTCATATAATTCAACTTGAAACAAGTAGAAGGAAATCACAAATAAAGGTGCATAGGAAATCATAATTGGTGATGGCAAACTTCGTTCTTGGTCAAAGAACAATTAACAAATTGTACTTATCTTTCGAGCAGAGCTCTTATATTAAGGCTTATATAGAAAAACTTACATACTCAATCATAATAATCTCCTCATAATCATTGATAACCTTCAAAGCTATATTCATTCGGATAAAACTTGTACTAAACAAGAAAAAATAAGGCATGATTAAATAGATCACAATATAAATGGTTGGATCACAACAACTCAATTGCTTGCTTAGGATAGAGGGAAATAGGTTTACTGACTCAACATAAAGTAAAATATAGGCCCTTCTCAGAGGGAAGAAGGGATTAAATCATGTGCTAGAGCTTTTAAGTTTTGAAATCATATAGAGAGCATAAAAGTATAATTTTGAGAAGTGTTTGTTGTTGTCAACGAAAGGTAGTGGGTACTCTAACCCCCTTGCCAAACAGACTTCCAAAGAGCGGCTCCCATGAAGGACGTTATCTCTACCAGCAAGGTAGATCATCCCTCTTCTCTTTTGTTTACACATGTACTTTAGTTTATTTAGTGATGACACTCCTCCCAACCTTTGCTTTCACAAGCCATGGCTAACCGAATCCTCGGGTGCCCTCCAACATTTCACATACCATGGAGGAGTGTCTATTGCAAAATTAAGTTGCTTACTGATGAATCAGGGCAAAACATGTGAAGAGAATTATTAATGAAAGTTAATTAATTGGGGCTGGGAACCCCGTTGCCAGCTCTTTTTGCAAAATTATTGGATAAGCGGATGTGCCACTAGTCCATTGGTGAAAGTCTGCCCAACAAGATTGAGAGATAAAACACCACATACTTCCTCATGAGCTATAAAACATTGACACAAATAAGAGGTAGTAACTTTTGAATTGTTTAAAGGTAACACATGAAATATTTACTTTTTTTAGAAAACATGAAATATTTACTTGGAATGGCAGGGAAATACCACATAGTAGGTAGTTATGGTGGACACTGATGGCATATGTTTGGTTTAAGGGTTTGGATGCACGAGAAGCATTCCCTCTCAGTACAAGTCTTTGGCTAGCAAGGTTAATTAGCAAGCATAAGAGTTGAGGGAAACAAACAAATACACATGTGATAGGAACAATCATGCATCTTCCTTGTAAGCAAAAATAATTTAACTTCAGAATACTAAGCTCATAGCTAACAAGAAAGAAAGATAATGAAATAACATATCTACATGTATTTCCTCTTTCTACTTAAACCTCAAAGTGTTGTTGCTATTGACCAATGCTAAGTTTGCCAAAACCAAATAGATTTACTCAATGTTCCCAAAGTGATACCAATGCTAACAACAAGATCAATCATATAATAGAGATTGCAAACTAAAATAAGGTGTGCAATATGTAAATGATAAAACTTCTCATTAATATTCCATAACGATAACTCACACCAAGGGATACATAGATAACCAACTAAAGGAGAGATACTTCCACACTGCAACCCATCTTATATGATAACCTCCCTACTCATGATATAACACTACTTGATAGTAAAAAGATAAAAGATAGTGATGATGTGATACCGCGGCACTCCCCCCAAGCTTGGAACAAACCAAGGGGGTGCCAATACCAATGATGAATTGCTCCTTCGGCGGTGGTGATGATGAATTCTTGATAAGCTTCTTAACAAGCTCCTTTAGCTCATCAATCTCGTATATAAGGTTGCGGATCATCTCCGAATTGTGCTCGACACGGTTGAGAAGTATGTCCGACAGCGAGTCCCAACTCTTAGAGTTGTTTCCCCACTCTTCAGCTTCAGGTTTCATCCTTCCTGCAGTGTTAGAACGATCCATATCCCAATTGCTAGGCAATACTGCCTTGGGAATCCTTTCAATTTGACTATTATGAATTAGAGTGTGGAAGGGGTTGTCGATGCCTGGAGGAGATGTCCTTGGAGCTAGGAAGCGACATGGAACTTTTCCCCCGGTGCTAATTCGTGCGCTCTTCTTGGGGTTGAAAGGATTTTCCACCACCCCGATGCTTGCGACGGTGGCACGCGGGTATGCACGCGAGTCTTCCTCCACTTCTTTTTCATCTTCGCTCTCGACTTCTTCTTTGAACTTGGGGTCTTGAATATCTTCCTCAAAAAGTCCCTTGCCCTTGTTGTTAGAGACCATGGTGCTTCTAGATCAAAAACAGATCCTGGCAGAAAACAGCTCGAAACAAAAAGCGACGAGAAAACGATATACGGACCTCCAGGGGTCCGGGGGATTATATATCAAAAAATTTCACGACAGAAGGAAAGTACCAGGTCGAACCAGAGTTGGAGAGGGACTCCGAGGGTCCGTCCTCATAGGGCGGCGCGGCAAGGTGGGGCCCACGCCGGCCTATGGGGGCACGCCCTCGTGTGTCTCCTCCTCTCCGTTTCGATCTCGTAATTTTTCATGTTTTCCGAAAATAGCAAAACCATTGTTCGGAAAGTTAAATGCGGACTTTTTATTACCAGAACTGTTACCTATTCAAAGTCCAACTCTGCAGAACTGTCAATTTGACCTTTGATGAAAGCTTCCGGAGTCACCACTCGAATAACATCAACATCTTCATTATAAGAATCTCCAGAAATATAGTGCTTGAGACTTTGTCCATTCACTACTTGTGTGGCATCACCTTTCAGAGAACCAATTTTTATTGCTCCTGAACGATACACTTCCATGATGACATATGGTCCTTCCCATTTTGAGAGTAATTTCCCTGCGAAAAATCTGAGACGAGACCGATACAATAGGACTTTATCCCCAACACTAAATTCTCTTTTGATAATTCTTCTATCATGCCATTTCTTAACTTTTTCCTTAAAAAGTTTAGCATTTTCATAAGCTTCACTTCTCCATTCATCTAGAGAACTCAATTGTAGCAATCTCTTCTTAACGGCAAGTTTAGGATCTTTATTTAGTTCTCTTACAGCCCAATAAGCTTTGTGCTCTAGATCTAAAGGTAAATGACAAGCTTTTCCATAAACCATTTTATAAGGAGACATACCCATAGGATTTTTATAAGTAGTTCTATAAGCCCATAGTGCTTCCTTCAACTTACTAGCCTAGTTCTTTCTAGATTTATTAACAGTCTTTTGCAAGATAGAGTTAATCTCTCTATTTGATAACTCTACCTGCCCACTAGTTTGAGGATGATAAGCAGAAGCAATCCTATGATTAATACCATATTTAGCAAGAGTTTTCCTAAAACCACCATGAATAAAATGAGAACCTCCATCAGTCATAAGATATCTAGGAACTCCAAATCTAGGAAAAATAATATCTAAAAGCATTCTTAAAGAGGTCTCACCATCAGTACTTTTTGTGGGTATGGCTTCCACCCATTTAGTAACATAATCAACATTGACAAGTATATGAGTGTTACCTTCTGAAGAAGGGAAAGGACCCATGAAGTCAAAACCCCAACAATCGAATGGTTCAATAACATGAGTATAATTCATAGGCATTTCATTGCGTCTGGAGATATTACCAACCCTTTGACATTCATCACAAGATAAAATAAACTTTCTTGCATCTTTAAAGAGAGTTGGCTAATAGAAACCTGATTGTAGAACCTTTTGCGCGGTTCTATCTCCGGCGTGATGTCCTCCATAAACACTACCATGACACTTACTTAATATCTCCTGTTGTTCATATTCGAGAACACATCTTCGCATAATACCATCCACTCCTTCTTTATATAAGTATGGGTCATCCCAAAAATAATGCCTCAAGTCATAAACGAATTTCCTCCTTTGCTGAGCTGAAAAGGTTGGAGGCAAGTACTTGGAAACAATAAAGTTAGCATAATCAGCATACTAAGGACTATCTCGCGAGCTCACCTTTATTACAGCCAATTGTTCATTTGGAAAACTATCATTAACGGGAACAGGATCATAAGCAATATTTTCCAATCTAGATAAATTATCAGCAACATGATTATCAACACCTTTCCTATTTATAATATGTAAATCAAATTCTTGCAAAAGAAGCACCCATCTAATAAGCCTTGGCTTAGCATCTTTCTTTTCCATAAGGTACCTAATTGCAGCATGATCAGTATGAACTGTGACTTTTTAATCAACAATATAAGGTCTAAACTTGTCGCAAGCAAAAACTACAGCTAATAATTCTTTTTCAGTTGTAGCATAATTTCTTTGAGCAGCATCAAGAGTTTTACTAGCATAATGAATAACATTCAATTTTTTATCTACTCGCTGTCCAAGAACAGCACCTACAGCAAAATCACTAGCATCGCACATAATTTCAAAAGGTAAATTCCAATCAGGAGGTTCAACTACAGGAGCAGTTGTCAAGGCTTTCTTTAGAGTTTCAAAAGCTTCCTCACAATCATCATCAAAAACAAAAGGTACATCGTTTTGAAGAAGATTAGTAAGAGGCTTTGAAATCTTAGAGAAATCTTTAATAAATCTCCTATAAAACCCAGCATGACCAAGAACACTACGAATACCTTTAACATCCCTAGGATAGGGCATCTTCTCAATTGCTTCAACTTTAGCTCTATCAACTTCAATACCTCTCTCAGAAATTTTATGTCCCAATACAATTCCTTCATTAACCATAAAGTGGCATTTCTCCCAATTAAGAACAAGGTTAGTTTCTTCACATCTCTGCAAAACTTTATCAAGGTTTCGCAAGCAATTATCAAAAGAATTCCCATAGACATAAAAATCATCCATGAATACCTCTACAATCTTTTCACAAAAGCCATGAAAAATAGCAGACATGCATCTTTGAAAAGTAGCAGGAGCATTACATAAACCAAAAGGCATACGCCTATAAGCATAAGTTCCATAGGGACAAGTGAAAGTGGTTTTCTCTTGATCTTTAGTTTTAACAGCAATTTGTGAAAACCCAGAATAACCATCAAGAAAGAAAAATGAGTATTTTTAGACAACCTTTCTAACATTTGATCAATAAAAGGTAAAGGGTAATGATCTTTCTTAGTAACTTTATTAACTTTTCGATAATCAATGCACATTCTATACCCTACAACTACTCTTTGAGGGATGAGCTCATCATTATCATTAGGTACAACAGTTATTCCTCCTTTCTTAGGAACACAATGCACAAGACTAACCCATCTACTATCAGCAATAGGATATATAATACCAGCTTCAAGAAGTTTTAATACCTCATTCCTTACCACATCCTTCATCTTAGGAATTAGACGACGCTGATGTTCAACAAAAGGCTTTGCATCATCTTCCATGTTGATGGCATGTTGGCAAATAGAGGGAGAAATCCCCTTCAAGTCATCAAGAGTGTAGCCAATAGCTCCTCGGTGTTTCTTCAATATTTCCAATAACCTTTCTTCCTCAAAATCTGAAAGCTTAGAACTAATAATAACAGGATATATTTTCTTATCATCAATATGAGCATACTTAAGATTATCAGGCAATGGTTTTAAATCAAAAACAGGATCTTCCTTTGGTGGTGGTATTGTACCTAGATCTTCAACCGGCAAGTCATGTTTAAGAATAGGTTGACGAAGGAAAATTTCATCAAGCTCATTCCTTTCTTCCCTAAAGACTTCACTCTCACTATCCTCCAAATGTTGCTTCAAAGGATTATTAGGAGCAAGAGCAATAGATGCACACTGTTCAATTCTAAAATCATTATTAGGCAATTCAGATTTATAAGGAACTTTGGCAAATTTAGAGAAATTAAACTCATAAGATTCACCAGCAAATTTAGTTACAATTTTCTCCTTCTTGCAATCTTTAACAACTCCACAAGTATTTAGAAAAGGTCTAACAAAAATGATAGGACAAGACTTACTAGCAGCAGAACCAAGTACCAAAAAGTCAGCAGGATATTTAATCTTACAACATAGAACTTCCACATCTCGAACAATACCAATAGGAGAGATAGTTTCTCTATTAGCTAGCCGAATAGCCACATCAATATCCTCAAGTTCACAAGAACCAATTTCATGCATGATTTCCGTGTAAAGCTCATAAGGAATGGCACTAATACTTGCACCAATATCGCATAAACCATAATAGCAATGATCACCAATTCTAACAGAGAGCATAGGAACACTGGATTTCCTAGACTTATTAGGATGCGAAACAATATTAGAAGCATCTTCACAGAAAATGATATGACTTTCTTATACATTTCAGTCACAAGATCTTTAACTATTGCAATAGCAGGTTCAACCTTTATTTGATCTTCAGGTTCTATAGGTTTCTTTGCACTTTTATTAAGCACACTAGTTATAACAAAATACTCCTTCATTTTAGCAGGAAAAGGAGTTTTTTCAATATAAGCTTCAGGAAGAATATGATCAACAGCTTTAATTTCAACACATTTACCTATAGGTGAATCGATTTTATCTTTGTAAGGTTCATGATACTTATTAAATTCTTCCTAGGCAATTCAAAATGAGAGGCAAAAGCTTTATAAAAGTTTGCAACAACTTGAGAGTCAAGACCATAAGTAGCACTCATATTACGAAATTTATCAGTATCCATAAAAGTTTCAATGCATTCAAAATCATAATTTATACCTGACTCTCTATCTTTGTCGTTCTCCCATCCTTCAGTATTCTCCTGAATCCGATCAAGAAGGTCCCATTTAAACTCTTCTTCGTTGCGTGTGAATGATCCAGAACAAGTAGTATCCAGCAAGGTTTTATCTTGAAAAGAAAGTCTTGCATAGAAATTATCAATGATGATATTATCAGGAAGCTCATGAATGGGAAATTTGAGCATTAAAGACTTCAATCTCCCCCATACTTGGGCAATACTCTCTCCATCATGAGGCCAGAAATTATATATGCGGTTTCGGTCTTTGTGAATTTCACTTGGAGGATAGAATTTAGAATAAAATAGAGGCACAATATCCTTCCAATCAAGAGAATCCCCATTCTTCACCAATTTGTACCAATGCACCGCTTTACCAGACAGCGATATAGAGAATAGTTTCTTCCTAACTTCATCCATAGCAATACCTGCACACTTGAATAACCCGCATAATTCATGTAAAATAGTAAATGATCTCCAGGATGGACAGTTCCATCCCCTTCATAGCGTTTATCCACAACACGTTCAATAATTTTCATAGGTATTTTGTATGGAACCTCTTTCTCACCTGGCACCTCATCCACTACCTTTGCAGTAGTAGTAGATTTTCCAAATAGGAATTCAAGAGAAGATCTCTCCATAATGAATTATAGCAGCAGGCAGAAATAAAATCAGCACGTACAGTAAAAGTTTTCCTTACCAATTCCACTTACCAATAGCGCTTCACTCCCCAGCAACGGCGCCAGAAAATAGTCTTGATGACCCACAAGTATAGGGGGTGTATCGTAGTACTTTCGATAAATAAGAGTGTCGAACCCAACGAGGAGCAGAAGGTGTTGACAAGCAGTTTTGATGAAGGATTCACTGTAAATGCTCACAGACAAGTATTCAGGGGGTTTTGATATAGCAGATAAATAAAGTACAAGTAAGTAAAATGCGAGAGTAATAATTGTAGCGAGTGGCCCAATCCGTTTTAGCACAAAGGACAAGCCGGTTTGTTTACTTATGATGACCAAATGTTCTTGAGGACACACGGGAATTTAGTCTAGTGCTTTCGTTTCATATAGTTGATTAATCTCCATTGTTTTGATAAGTGTTGTGTGGGTGAACCTATGATAATGCACCGCCCTTCCTAGGACTAATACATACTTGTGATTATACCCCTTGCAAGCATCCGCAAATACAAGAAAGTAATTAAGATAAATCTAACCACAGCCTTAAACTCTGAGATCCTGCTATCCCTCCTGCATCGATATACCAACGGGGGTTCAGGTTGCTGTCACTCCGGCAACCCCACAATTAGCAAACGAATACAAGATGTATTCCCCTAGGCCCATAAAGGTGAAGTATCATGTAGTCGACGTTCACATGACACCACTAGAAGAATAACACCACAACTTAAATATCTAACCATTAAATATTACTCACACTACAAGAAAAGTTGCCATGGCCGACGAAATTGAAGTCGCGCCGTGGTTGCTGGTGTACCATGGCCGACGATTTTGGGTCTGTCCGTTGTGCATGTCAAAACGTTTTTTTCTCATTTTTGAGGCCACCTAGCCCGACGAAACCGGCCAAAACGTTGCGTATGGTGGCCCGGGACGTGGTGCATCTCGAATTCTCGGGTTCGCCGGCCGAGTCAACGCAAATCCGCACCGCCGAGGGATGTAGGGCCCAGATGGCAGCCTCTGTGGCATTGTTTTTTTTCTCGATCGCGCCATCTCGTTCAACGCTCTCCGATCGAGCCGTTTACGATGCAGGATCATGGGTCCCGCATGTCATCCTCTATGAACCAAAATTCTTTCTATTCTTGGATTTTTTAACCCCCTGATTTCTGGCTACTTCCTTTTTCTTTTGATCCCTTGCCGCCTTGGAAACGTTGAGACCGCTGCTGCTAAATGGGACCCGCATGTCATCCTCTATGTACTATAAAACTTTCTTTTCTTGGATTATTTTTGGCACCTCATATTCGTTCACTTGCCTTTTTCTTTCGATCCCCTGCCGCCTCTCAAACGGTGATACCGCTCTTGCTAAATGGGACCCGCATGTCATCCTCTATGTACTATAAAACTTTCTTTTCTTGGATTTTTTTGGCAACTCATATTTGGTCACTTACCTTTTTCTTTCGATCCCCTGCCGCCTCTCAAACGGTGATACCGCTGCTGCTAAATGGGACCCGCATGTCATCTTCTATGTACTATAAAACTTTCTTTTCTTGGATTTTTTTGGCACCTCATATTTGGTCACTTACCTTTTTCTTTCGATCCCCTGCCGCCTCTCAAACGGTGATACCGCTGCTGCTAAATGGGACCCGCATGTCATCCTCTATGTACTATAAAACTTTCTTTTCTTGGATTTTTTTGGCACCTCATATTTGGTCACTTACCTTTTTCTTTCGATCCCATGCCGCCTCTCAAACGGTGAGACCGCTGCTGCTAAATGGGACCCGCATGTCATCCTCTTTGTACTATAAAACTTTCTTTTCTTGAATTATTTTTAGATCCTGATATTAGGTCACTTGCCTTTTTCTTTCGATCTCATGCCACGTTTGAAACGTTGAGGAACCTGCAGGCTCATGGGACCCGCATGTCATCCTCTATGTACTATAAAAGTTCATTTTCTTGGTTTTTTTTCACCCTCTGATTTTTGGCTATTTCCTTTTTCTTTTGATCCCCTGCCGCCTTTGAAACGTTGAGGACTCTGCTGGCTCATAGGTTCCACATCTCAGCCTGTATGAACGATAAAACTTTCCTGTCTTGGAGTTTTTTTACCCCCTAATTTCTGGCTACTTTCTTTTTTCTTTTGATCTCAAGCCGCATTTGAAACGTTGGGACCGCTGCTGCAAAATGGGACCCGCATGTCATTCTCTATGTACAATAAAGTTTCTTTTCTTGGATTATCTTTGGCTCCTGATATTTTGTCACGTGCCTTTTTCTTTCGATCTCATGCCGCCTTTGAAACGTTGACTAAGCTGCTGGCTCATGGGTCCCGCATGTCATCCTCTACGAACAATAAAAGTTTCCTTTATTGGAGTTATTTTTTGACCCCTAATTTCTGGCTATTTGCCTTTTTCTTTTGATCCCCTGCCCCTTCGAAACGATGAGGACGCTGTTGGCAGGTCGGTCCCACATGTCATCCTCTATGAACAATAAAAGTTTCTTTTGGTGGATTTATTTTTGACCCCTAATTAATTTCTGGCTATTTCCTTTTTTTCTTTTGATCCCCTGCCGCCTTGGAATCGTTGAGGATGCTGCTGCCTCATGGGTCCCGCATGTCATCCTCTCAGAACGGTAAATATTTATTTACTTGGATTTCGTTTACCAACTGATTTTTGTCTTATTTTTCCTTTCGATCTCCTGCCGCCTTTAAAACGTTGTCGAGAGGCTGCTGGCTCACGGGTCCCACATGTCAGCCTCTATAAACAATAAACGTTGAGGATGCTACCTCATGGGTCCCGCATGCCATCCTCTCAGAACGATAAATGTTTTCTTTTCTTTGATTTTTTTACCAACTGATTTTTGGTTTTTTTTCATCCCCTGCCGCCTTTAAAACGTTGACGACGCTGCTGGCTCATGGGTCCCCGATGTTAGCCTCCCCGTACAAGAAACATGTGATATCTTGATTATTTTGCAGACAATAAACAGTGTATTTCGCTCTAAGCTATTGCAAACGGATAAATTAAATATTTATTTGTACATAAACAAACTTATATGTTGAATCTCCTTGTTTTGTGTTTTTGCGAAGCATAGGACTTTCCTGTTTTTTTTTGAAAATTCTGAACTTTCCTGTTTTGGAGTGGGCTGAAATTGTACGAGTCAAAAGGCCAAGCAGGATAGTTCGAAGGCCCAGATGTCCAGATGCAGCCCAATTGAAATCTTTCTTCTTGGATTTTTTTCACCCCCTGATTTCTGGCTACTTCATTTTTATTTTGGTCCTGTGCCGCCTTGGAAACGTTGAGACCGCTGCTGCAAAATGGGACCCGCATGTCATCCTCTATGTACAATAAAATTTCTTTTCTTGGATTATTTTTGGCTCCTGATATTTGGTCACTTGCCTTTTTCTTCGATCCCGTGCAGCCTCTCAAACAGTGATACCGCTGCTGCTAAATGGGACCCGCATGTCATCCTCTATGTACAATCAAGTTTCTTTTCTTGAATTATTTTTGGCTCCTGATATTTGGTCACTTGCCTTTTTCTTTCGATCTCATGCCACGTTTGAAACGTTGAGGAACCTGCAGGATCATGGGACCCGCATGTCATTCTCTATGTACTATAAAACTTTCTTTTCTTGAATTATTTTTGGCTCCTCATATTTGGTCACTTGCCTTTTTCTTTCGATCTCATGCCACGTTTGAAACATTGAGGAACCTGCTGGCTCATGGGACCCGCATGTCATCCTCTATGTGCTATAAAAGTTTATTTTCTTGTATTTTTTCACCCTCTGATTTTTGGCTATTTCCTTTTTCTTTTGATCCCCTGCCGCCTTGGAAACGTTGAGTAAGCTCCTGACTCATGGGACCCGCATGTCATCCTCTATGTACAATCAACTTTCTTTTTCTTTTGATCTCAAGCCGCATTTGAAACATTGAGACATTCTTGCTAATTGGGACCCGCATGTCATCCTCTATGTAAAATAAAGTTTCTTTTCTTGGATTATTTTTGGCTCCTGATATTTGGTCACTTGCCTTTTTCTTTCGTTCTCATGCCGCCTTTGAAACGTTGAGGAAGCTGCTGGCTCATGGGTCCCGCATGTCATCCTCTATAAACAATAAAAGTTTCCTTTGTTGGAGTTATTTTTACCCCTAATTTCTAGCTACTTCCTTTTTCTTTTGATCCCCTGCCGCCTTTGAACGTTGAGGACTCTGCTGGCTAATGGGTCCCACATGTCAGCCTCTATGAACGATAAACCTTTCTTTTCTTGGAGTTATTTTGACCCCTAATTTCTGGCTATTTTTCCTTTTTTGGATCCCGTGCCGCCTTGGAAACATTGAGGATGCTGCTGCCACATGGGTCCCGCATGTCATCCTCTCAGAACGATAAATGTTTCTTTTCTTCGATTTTTTTACCAACTGATTTTTGATTTATTTTTTCTTTCGATCCCCTGCCGCCTTTAAAACTTTGACGACGCTGCTGGCTCATGGGTCCCGATGTCAGCCTCCCCGTACAAGAAACATGTGATATCTTGATTATTTTGCAGACAATAAACAGTGTATTTCGATCTGAGCTATTGCAAACGGAAAAAATAAATCTTTATTTTTAAAGAAACAAACTTATATGTTGAATCTCCTTGTTTTTTGTTTTTGCGAAGCATAGGACTTTCCTGTTTTTGAGTGGGCTGAAATTGTACGAGTCCAAAGGCGTCCAGCAGGATAGTTCCTTTCTTGGAATTATTTTTACCCCTGATTTCTGGCTACTTCCTTTTTCTTTTGATCCCGTGCCGCCTTGGAAACGTTGAGACCGCTGCTGCAAAATGGGACCCTCATGTCATCCTCTATGTAAATAAAGTTTATTTTCTTGGATTATTTTTGGCTACTGATGTCTTGGCACTTGCCTTTTTCTTTCGATCTCATGCCGCCTTTCAAACGTTGAGACCGCTGCTGCAAAATGGGACCCATATGTCATCCTCCATGTACAATAAAAGTTTCTTTTCTTGGATTATTTTTTGTTCCTGATATTTGGTCACTTTCCTTTTTCTTTCGATCTCATGCCGCCTCTGTAACGTTGAGTAAGTAACTGGCTCATGGGACCCGCATGTCATCCTCTATGTACAATAAAGTATCTTTTCTTGGATTTTTTTACCCCCTGATTTTTGGTCACTTGCCTTTTTCTTTCGATCCTATGCCACCTTTGAAATTGAGGAGGCTGCTGGCTCATGGGTCCCACATGTCAGCCTCTATGAACAATAAACCTTTCCTTTGTTGGATTTATTTTTTACCCCTAATTTCTCGCTATTTGCCTTTTTCTTTTGATCCCATGCGGCCTTTGAAACGATGAGGACGACGCTGGCAGGTCGGTCCCACATGTCATCTTCTATGAAGAATAAAAGTTTCCTTTGTTGGATTTACTTTTGACCCCTAATTTCTGGCTATTTGCCTTTTTTTCTTTTGATCCTCTGCCGACTTTGAAATGATGAGGATGCTGCTGGCAGATTTGTCCCACATGTTAGCCTCTCCGAACTATAAATGTTTCCTTTCTATGATTTATTTTTTACCCCTATTTTCGGGATACTTGCTCTTTTTTTGGATATCCTACCACATTTGAAATTTTGAGGACGCTGCTGGCTCATGGGTCCCACATGGCATCCTCTTTGGACGATAAACCTTCATTTCTTGTTAATGACAGGTTTATCTGTATTATTTTTGCAGACTATTACAAGCTCTTTCGCTCCAAGATCTTGCAAGTTAATAGAATAAATCATGGAATTATTAGGATATGTTTTAAATTTCAAATCCACTTTATGAATTTTTGAAAATACCGTGATCCATGTGGGTATGGAGCGGTCAAGGATTTTCATATTGGCCATGAGCAGTATCAAAAATTGCAACCCAATAATTCAAAATAAATACAAACAACTTTTATGTAGAATCCCCGTGTTTTTGTTTTTTGCTAATCATAGGATCTGTGGTTCTTTAGAAAAGGGCCAACATTGCATGAGCAGAAAGGCCCATTTGTAGTTATTAGGCTTCGACAGCCGGAGCAAGTAGGCCAATAGCAAATACCTTGTAGATGGCCGTTGGAACCCAAAAGTATTTGTTGCCTAGACTTAGATGCCAAACTCAGCCTTATTGACATGAACCTTGCTATGCACACGCAATTTCAGTCCGATCCGTGTACGAAACACAAGATCCAACCCTTCGCATGAGGAAGCAGGTGGCAGCACACCTCCAGATGCTCAATCGTACATACACATATCATATAGGAGTTGTCATATGTACATCAGTTCCGTATTGACATGTTTTTTTCTTTGGTTCACATATGGGGTCCGCACAGTCACCTAGGTCGCACATCTACTTCCTTGCTCGTAGTTGATGCATGTTTAGTGGCCTGCAGCAAGAATCACTTCCCCCAGGGATGTACTTTACCCTTTAGCGGCCAAAAAAATAGGAATTGTCCTCTCATGAGTATGATCAACAAGAGGTGGCTATATTATAAAGGACGTACACACATTGTAATTATAGTGCTGAAATAAAGTCAATCCTAAAACAGCCATGCATGGGTTATAATATGAAGGCAACACGAAATACAAAAGCGGGGCAGTGTTCAAATAAACTGATTCAAACTAGTACATACTAAAAATAGTGTACTACTTCTCAACACTTCAAGCATAATAAAAAAGTGTGTCAGTGTTTTTTTAAAGGTAACACCGAACGGGCAATGTTTAATGCAGGCTTAAACCACATAGCCGCTTGTCGGACATTATCCCAACGATCTCTGGGAAGGCTGATAACTCCCACAGTCTCAGCTTCATTTGGCTGGAGGTTGCATCGCAAAATTTTAGGGTATTGATTATGAAGAATCTTCCGGTATCTTTGTGTAGACGCAGTTTTTCCTCATGAATGGAACCAATGTGCCATCGGAAGATTTGGATTCACGCTTCTTCAGGTTGGCAATGATCGGGTAATTGAGTCAGGAGCAGAGTGGTCGCCGAGGCTGTTAACCTGCCTCCAAAGAAAGTCCCTGCACGTGCGGTAGATAAGGGATCCTGCTCAAAGACGTAGGTGGCAACGGAGGATACTGCCGTAGCTGAAGCCCATTAGCAGCATAGGGAATGTCAGGAGGTACTTCAGCATTGTCAATCCCAATGTTGTTTACTGTAAGGATGATCATCAATCGCTTGCCATCAGCAGATGGAGTGAGGAACCACGCGTACTGCTGATCATCCACCACCGGTGGCGGGATTGCAAGCGGGAGCATCAGATTTTCTGCAATATTAGAAATGGAAACGAATAGGGTGTTACTGGCAACCATATTCAAACAGCAGCATTGTTCATCGTTCATGCTCACAGTATAAATACGACTATGTAAGCTAAGGACATTGGTCATTCATGTGTTCAAATCGAGTGTCCAATATATCAGTTATACTGCATCCATCCCACGAAACTAGTCTTAACTTCGCCAAAACTAGAGTTATATACTACCTCTGTCCCACCGAAAGTGTCTGAGATTTGTCCAAATTCAGATGTATCTAGACAGTGAAAGCATATAGATACATTCAAATTTTGACAAATATATATCATCTTAAGTTTAAGTCCTGTGCTGTAGTTAATTCCCTTTGTCTTAAGTTATCTATTAGAGAGCTTCCCTGTGACCACCCGAAGGGTAAGAAATGTTTAACTGTATAAGTGGATTGCCTAGACCTTTCCATCAGTTCGGACTTTTGGTTGCGTTGGCTAGTCCATGAAGCTTGACATGGTGTCAGAGCCAGGGTCTCTAGTTCGAGTCCTGGCTTTCGCAATTTATCCTAAAATTATTGTTTCCCCCTCGGAGTCCACGTATATGCTTCTTGAGCTATACCTCTGAGTCTTTCCACGTGTTGACTTGTCTCCCATCACACGTGGGGGGGGGTGTTGAATTGTATAAGTGGATTTCCGCCCTTGCGATCAGTTCGGACTTTTGGTTGTGTTGGTAGTGCATGAAGCTTGACAAGAAAGAAATGCTCTTTGTAGCTAACCCCAAGTCTGGTAACATTTGCAAAATAGGTATCAGATGCAGCTATCCATTCAGTAGAAGAATTTGCATTTTAGAGTTGAAGGTTCATAATCTCTTCTCTACTATTGATAGTAAAGGGTACACATGGTATTTGTTTACCTCACTTTCGGGTTCTAAAAAAGGTACTCTATATGGTTGTGCTAAGTTAAACTGATTTAAGTCTGTTCAAGTTTATCGAAAATTATACTACCAACATCTAAAACATCAATATAGGTTCATATATTACAAAAGATATTTAGAATTTCTTTTCTCGAACACATGCCTAGTCGTGCATCATTATATATTAGAGCATAGAGGGTTGTAGCAAGGCTACGAAAAACTGAGAAAGCAAAAAGAAAGAACTATACAGGGGACTACAGGCAGCTAACTTTGTTAGTCCTGCAGGTGCTAAATCTTATATATATATGAGGTTGTAGATATTAGTCGTAAACTTACTCAAACTTAAATTGCATTGAATTAGGAAAAAGATAACCTGAGTTATTTTGAATGAGGGGACGTCACAATCACTAATCAAAGATAATTGTGGGAAACTAAAATCTATTCAAGAAAATGGGAGAAATAATGTATCAAAAACAAAATTAATTATACCATTTTGCAGATTGTTCACCGATGTAAACAAAGAACTGTTTGATCTGCATGTAGGTACATCCAATCAAGGCTTTTTCCCCGATCTCTAGAAAATATAAGCTACGCATGTAATTACAAACGATTTTCTTCTATTTTTATGTTTCTACGTTAACATTTGAGATACTTGTTAATTACATCCATATTCTGCAGTTGCATTGAGTTACTAATTCAGGAATGCATTCACATACGGAGTATACTCTGTTTGCTGCTGACTGACTAGTACTAATTCATTGCAAGCAACGGTTCATTCATATTCAGATAAAGAATGTGATCGTTAAGTCATATACTTATGAAAATCCTTATGCCTCTCTCTGATGTAGATGGCGGGGGTCTCTCGTCCTCCTTTTGGAAGCAAAATCAATTAGTTATATATATGAAACAATGGGTGTAAAGGGTTATCAAAAAGGGTGCCTTCATAGTGCTACGTTATCTTTTGAGATACTGGTTAATTACATCCATATTCTGCAGTGGCGTAGAGTTACTAATTCAGGAATGCAATCACATACTGAGCATACTATGTTTGTTGGTGACTAATTCGTACTAATTAATTGCAAGCAACGGTTCATTCATATTCAGCAAAAGGGGTGTGATCATTAAATAATTTATGAAAGGTAAAATATAAACAAGGTAGTTCATGAATAACTTCATTGATTAAGGCAGTGTATCATGCAATGCAACATAAGGACTGAAAAATACCATTTGCAGTGTCCCAGAAGTACGTGGAGCCGTCAGTTTCGTCCACCGCAAAAACGTGGCCACCGAGTTCAATGGCATCACAGTAATTTGGATAATCAGGTGCAGGTGTAAGGGCCTCCAGCATTCTCCAGTCGCCACCCCCTTCAAGGTAGAAAATCGTTTTGTCGAACAAGGCGATGAGCTTGTAATCTGCGTACCTCCGACCTTTTGTGGGCACTTGGCAGATTACAATCTTCAACAAATTAATTACTGGACCCCAGTTTAAACAGTATCCAGGTTTATATGAGACACTAGTATCATCAATCTTCGAAGCTGGTAGGAATGGAAGAGGGATATGTCGCTCGGTGTAGACGTTCACGAGGCACCACTGGCACCGATGATGATCGGCGGCGGCGATCCAGTCGTCGTTCGCGCCAAGCCATTTTCTGCCATGCATGAACGGCAGGGCGACAGAACGGCGAGGATGGTCGAGGGGCACCAGGTCATACACGGTATCATGCAGACGAGATGCTCTCGCCACATCCCAGGGTTCATCGAACCAATAAGCAGGCGGAGGCATCAGCAGGCAGGGTTCATCCCATTGGTGCATCTTACCTTCATCCTTGCTGACCCGGTCGTAGAGCTCCCTGGAACATGCGGCAAGTCGGACGGTGTAGGTAACGTCCAGATGCGCAGTGATGAGGTCGATGTTGTCAGCGGTGAGAGCCTCCTAGTGGCCTTCCCCACCGTCCCAGCAAAGCCTAGAATAATCCATCACGTCAAGATGGATTTAGGTGGATGGTGGATGCAACTGCGCTTGGGGTTTTCGGAGGAGAGGGCGAGCGATATGGAAGGAACGATGCGGCGCGCGGCCGGCCGGGGTAAGGAGAGAAAGGTATAGTACTAGTGATGCGGCGTGGTGGGTATCGAGATCCTGCGCGTGCGCGTGATTCTGGGAGGGTGAAGAAGAAGATGATAGACATGCAAGGGGCAAAAACTAGGCAGAGTAGTACTCTAGGTTGCTGCTGCGACTGGGCGCTGATTTGACTGTTGGTATACTAGCACGCAACCCATCTATAAATTTGCGACGACGTTTGGTGCAGTGATGTCTCGTCACATCAGGTTGACCAGAGAGGGTTTTTTTACAGTTTTCATTTCGATATATTTTTCGCCAATAATCGTAGTTCTCTACATGCCAGAGACACGTACCTTAACACGTGGGCAGCATGCAACCGCGCGAGCACCAAAATGGAATGAGAGATGTTTTAGAGCAGAACTTCATTTTCATTGCCTTTCCTAGCTTGGTTTGGAAACCGGACAGAGCTTCAGTGACTTGATGCTTCCAAGATACATTGTGACTATGTGCCACCATCTACCATCCATTTGAGATCCACGTTCCAAACTATCTCTTATTTCGAAGCTAAAAAGGAAAAACTATTCAGAAAATTTTGAAAAAATCCAGTAATATGTAGATGCCTTGTTTTAAAATCTATAAGCTTGTGATTAAATAGCTTCTTACGTACTCGAGCACTAGTTCAAACTAAATATATATTTGCTCACAAACCTATAATTCAAATCGAATGAAACTTCACCAAAATATAAATCGAAATATGCATGATTTACTGGAAGTTTGAGGTATGAACCTTAACATTAATTAAGATGGGACCCACGTAGTATGAGATGTGAACCTTACCATTAAGATGGGACCCACATAGTATGAGAAAGTGAACCTTAACATCTTAATATTATGAGGAAGGAGAGAGAAATTATTTTCTTTTGTTTGTGGACAACAAACAAGCTTTTAGGTCACCCATAAGAAATTTTCCTTGTGGAACACATCCATTATGTATAATAGACAACCTTATGGACTACTTTTTCCTTGTGAACAACATAGCGGATTCCCTCGGGGAATCACCTATATATGTGTGTATATATATAGTAATAATATTAACTTTCGCCATAACTTGGGTCCCATTTATCTTGTGAAGTTTCCCACTATGTATGATGAACTGAACCTTAGCATTAAGATGGGACCAACATGTATATGCTATTGGTGTACCCACATGCACGACAGAGGAATGAGAGATAAATTATTTTTGATTGCTAGTTGTTTGATTCTACGGGATTTTTTCCTACACCTGCTAGTTGTTTGATTCATGGGAACATATCCTATAGGAAATAATCCTATAGAAAATAAACACGAGGTCATATCTCATTGATAATTCCTTTGGCTGAATCAAACAGAACTCATCTTCCTACAGGATTCGACTAGGCATGCCATACTAATCATATGTTTTTTTCCTATTCCTACGAATCATGCAGCCCAAGGAAATATTACTTGTGGATAACCTCCACTACAACCTTATCAACTACTTTTTCCTTGTAGATAGGTCTTGTGGACAACATAGTGGATGCTCTTAGCCTTTTGCATAGCGGTGGAGCTTGATAAGAAAGGTTGGAGGGACAACAAGCTGAGAGAAAGTAAAATGAGCTAATATTATGCTGAATTTTACAAATAACATAGGCTTAATTTTTCTAGGTTGGGCGGGCCACGGCTCGGTTTTGCTTCAACTAAGACTAGCCACAATGGGAGTATCATAGGTAGTAGTAGTATCATGCATGTCATGTAGGTATAAATCTTATTTGGCACATCAATTAATGATGAGAGAGGTGAAATTAGTATCATAGGTAGATACAGTATCATAGCACGTAAAACTAGAAATTTTAGTGGCAAACACATCATGTACACATATTTGCATTGAGATTCTACAAAACATTAAATAGAATGGAACTATAATACTAATTCATGATACTATGCATTGTAGGTGTTGTATCATAAACTAGTATCATACTCCCTCCGTCCATAAATAAGTGGACGTGCAGGATTTTAAAGGTAAATTAGTAAAAAGAGAGAAAAATTGCATTGGGAAGATGCAACCAACATCTCTCTCCTCTTTAATTATTTCATCTCCAATAGGCTAAGTGCATGTACAAAATTAAGATAACATGTGTTGAATATTATTGGGTTTGATTTCCATGCGATGAGAGAGAAATAACTTTTGCTAATTTAAAGTGCATTGGGAACATAGAAGTACACTCTTTCATGGACAAAGTTTGAGGCTAGATGTCCACTTATTTGAGGACGAAGGGAGTATGTATGATACTAGTCTATGATACTTCCCATTGTGACTAGTCTAAGTGCTTTTGCACAATGAACACTAGCTATGCACAGACCTCAAAAAACACTTCTACATCATTCTACTATTCACACTTTCTTTTTCTAATAGAACTACGTACCATTGTTTTTAATATAATCTTGTGACGAGAGTATATATTTCTAAAACAGTCATTTATGTATCGCATAAGCTCAAAGAGGGGTACTTAATTATGAGAGATATCTTTCAACTAATACGTTGTACGAGTACTTTAATTATGTGAGGTATCGTGTGAAATGCATACTAGTACAAGTACAAAAGGTGTTTGATAACATTACAGGCCACACGCCCAGTGTAGCCTGCATTGTAGGAGCATTACATCAATTTAACAACTACGGAGGAGTAGCCTAGATAGAGATAAGATGCAAAGGAAATAGTTCAACAGATAGTACAACACAACTACTGAAAGGGAGTAGCCTAGGTAGAGATAAACATGCAAATGAAATAGTTCAACAGATACAAATCTTGCATTACAACACGAGTATTACATAAAGTACATCAGCCCTTCTTTCTGGACCTGTGACGCGAAGGCAGGTTCCATTGTCGGGCGTTGGCGAAGCTTGGGATGAACCACAACGGAACCTGCCGCCATGTCCATCTAATGTTGGTTTGGAAACCAACGATGCAGATCTTAATTCAAACTGAAGCGGCAAATTTCTGGAGAAGGAGGATATGCAAGGCCTACTGCATGGTGCGATGTGTAAACAGAGTTGCTTCTCGCCATATTTGGACGGTCATGTTCTACCCCGTCTTCTACTGGAATGATAATCGGATAGTTCACTCCAAGGAAGAGAGAATATGATCCAAGGGAAATAATCCTCCTCCATGGCCTCGGTGGCATCAACTGACTGGTGTCCATGCTGTACACCTCGCAGCCAAGTAAACCCTTACCATACCCGCTAATAGTGCGACCATGAAGACCCTCAGAGGTAGCAGCAACAGGTAAAATCTGAACCAGTCCAGTATAATCCCGCCCATCAGTAATGCCCCAGGTATGGACCAGAAAAAGTCTAGAACCATCAGGAGATCGTGCTAACCACCAGGAGCCAAGATTGTACCGACCTTGTTCATCAAGTTCTGGCGGAATAGGTGCCGTGCTGATCAACAAAGGACCTTGCAAAGGAAAGCACAGCTTGAAGTCAGTTCAGCAAAACTTGATTAGTTCATTACATACATGAATAAGGACACTAGCTAAAATACTACCTCCGATCCAAATTAATTGACTCAACTGGATGTATCTAGCTAGATATGCAAAAATTAATTGACTCAAGTTTGTCTAGCTAGATGCATTCGCTAGACAAAGCTGAGTCAATTTGATTTGGATATGAGGGAGTACTTTATTTTGACTCAAAGGCATATCACTGCTGATTTTGATTGAATATAGAGGGGGAAAGGTACATCATTCTACTATTCACACTTTCTTCAAAGGGGCCATCAGCAAACACCCAAGAACTGCCACTCTCATTGATCGATCTCGCCATTGAAAGGATGCGGTCAAGTGGGTGTGGGGGTGTGGGAGTGGGACGCTGGCGTTTGGGTATGAGGTATTGGAGGACAGTGCGAGCGGCAGCTGGTAGAGCGATATGGATAAAAGTCCACAACTCCTACTAGTACCATTAAACAGGTGGCTCGAGATGATCCGAAAAAGGCATGGCGGCGGTGGTACATGGAAACTTCGCTGCAATTTATAGTGCATATAAAAGGGAACCTACAGAATTTGAGAGCACAAAGTATAAGGCTCGACGAAGCTGATCTTGATCTCCCAAGTTGAGCTTCCACTGTTAATCTAGTTGTTCTCCGCATATACATGAAAGTTATAGCCAAGTAAAAAACAATTATACCTGATCTGAAAGAGCTATGAAAGAGGATTTCTGTAACTAAGCACGTAAAAGATGATCTTATTCCTAGCTAAAAAAATAGCCCAGATCTGATTGCAAAAGAAGATTCATCACTTGGCTACGGTAAGCAAAAGACTACTTATGCCATCAGGAAACCATTTATGTTTAACTTGCAAGAGAAAAGGTAGAGAGTTAGTTTGGTTTGGCTGATTGAATTTGACGTACGTGGAGCAGGCGCTGCGGCAGGGTAGTCTGGTAGCGGGGGAGAAATTCTTGTTGCTCCCGCGATGCGGCGACGGCTCTTGGTCTCCTAGATCTGCAACTCAGCGAACATACACAAAAAATTCAGAAAAGAAACTGGACGATACATTGGAAAACGGGGATCGAAAGCTCGTGGTCGACCTTGGCTAGCAGCCTCCTCGCCGGCGCTGCTCCTCCCCGCCACTTCCGTGATAGCCTCAGCTCGACGCGGATGTCAGCGACCACACAGGATGCACCTCACCAGCATCTTGTGCCGGCCAAGCCCCGGCCGACCTCGCCGCCTCTGCCTCTCGTCGCCCAAGCAGCGTTGCCTGCTGCCGCCTACCTCCTGCCTCAGTGCTTGGCTCCACCGCCCCGCGTCGTAGATTGCCAACTACCTGAAGCGCCTCTCGATGCCAGGCCGTAGCGCCCGTCCCTCTATCTCCGCTTGAAGGGATCAGGCGAGGCGAGAAGCTCCGGCGGCGGAAGCCGGTGAATGTGTAGGGGATTGGCGGGTGGAGGATGTGGAGCTCGTCCGGACGCTGGGCACATCGCTCTTTCCGCCGTCGCCGCCTCCTCGCCAGCGCCGGTCCTCCCCTCCGCTCCCGCCACTGGCGCAGGTCGACGCGAACGTCCGCGACGGCTGCACCTCACCAGCAGCTTGTCCCGGTCAGGCTCCGTCCGAACTCACTGCCGGCCGCCGTTCCCCGCCGCCTCTACCTCATCGTCCAAGCAGCGGCGCCTGCTGCTGCCTCAGGGCCTGGCACCACCGCCCCGCGCTGTACCGCCTGAAGCGATTGTCAATGCCAGTCCCTCTATCCTCCATTGGAAGAGAATTAGGAAAGGAGAGGAGCTCCTGCAGGGAGCATAGGGGATTGTCAGGGAGGAGCTCGCGAGTCGCGATAGTGGGGAAGATAATGAGGAAGAGAGAGAGAGAGAGCCGGGAGGAAACCAAGAACGGTATGGCACGTGATTTCTCCAGTCAGAGGCCATCCGGTGAGACAAAAGTAGTCAAAGCGGTTTGAAAAAAGCTAGAGCCACCCAGACAACAAAACACACTGAAACAAAGGGAAAAAACCCTTAGAAAATTGCAAAACTGCACCAAAAATACATCATGGTAATCAGCCACATACGCGTAAACCCATCCGTAGTTTAAAAATTAATACTCCCTCCGATTCATATTAATTGACTCCAATATGGATGTATCTAGAACTAAAATATGTCTAGATACATTCATATTAGAGTCAATTAATATGAACCGGAGGGAGTACACGATTTTGAGAAAAAATATGTTGGTTACACTTTAATATAGTAGTTACTGAAGTTGATAAACAAGGTCTAGACATATTTAAACCAGCCAAATCATGTATCTACCCCCTAACCCTAAACTATGTCTTGTTAAGTCAAGCATGAAGAGAAGTGGTTTAATTTGGGTTTCAAGCATGGAAATTTCAAGAACCCCCCAAAAGCTTCATTTTAGAGTGACTAGGAAGGATCCACGCCAGGCTTACCTTTTATTTTCATGTTTTAAACCAAAGCACATAGCCTTCTTATGTCATATAGTAAGCACTCAAGTTGATAAACAAGGTCTAGACATATCAAACCAGAAAAATCATGTATCTACCCCTAACCCTAAACTTTGTCATATGAAGTCAAGCACGAAGAGAAGTCGTTTTGGGTTTCAAACATGGAAATTTTAAAAGCCTTCCCATAAGCTTCATTTTGGAGTGACTAAGAAGGATGCAGGCTTACCTTTTCATTTTCATGTTTTAAACTTGTTTAAATCTTGGTTAAACCTAGGATTTAACCAAGATCAAAGCATGAAAATTCTGAAAAAAATCAGAAAAAGAAAACCAAAGCACATAGTATTCTTATGTCATATAGTAAGCATTCAAGTTGGTAAACAAGGTCTATACATATTCAAACCAGACAAATCATGTATCTACCTCCTAACCCTAAACTCTATTTTATGAAGTCGATCAAGCATGAAGAGAAGTGGTTTTGGGTTTCAAACATGGAAATTTCAAGAACCTACCAAAAGCTTCATTTTAGAGTGACAAAGAAGGATCCAGGCTTACCTTTTCATTTTCATGTTTTAAACTTGTTCAAATCTTGGTCAAACTTAGGATTTGACCAAGATTCAAATGGGCATAAAATTACTTAGAAAAATCATGTACGTATCTAACCCTAACCCTAAACTCTGTCATATGAAGTCAAGCACGAAGAGAAGTGGTTTTGTGTTTCAAACATGGAAATTTCAAAAACCTCGGCTCCTAAAGCTTCATTTTAGAGTGAGTAAGCAGGATCCAAGCTTACTTTTTATTTTCATGTTTTAAACGTGTTCAAATACTGGTCAAACCTTGGATTTTACCAAGATTCAAATGGGCATAAAAATACTTAGAAAAATCATGTACGTATCCACCCCTAACCCTAAACTCTATCTTACGAAGTCAAGCCTGAAGAGAAGTGTTTTGGGTTTCAAACATGGAAATTTGAAAAACCTCCCAAAAGCTTCATTTTAGAGTGACTGAGAAGGATCCATGCTTACATTTTATTTTGATGTTTTAAACATGTTCAAATTTTGGTCAAACCGTACCTAGGATTTGACCTAGAATCAAATGGGCATAAAAATTCAAAAAAACGAAAAACCAAAGCACATAGCCTTCTTATGTCATATAGTAAGCACTCAAGTTGATAAACAAGGTCTAGACATATTCAAACCAAAAAAAAACATGTATCTACCCCTAACCCTAAACTTTGTCTTATGAAGTCAAGCACGACGAGAAGTCGTTTTGGGTTTCAAACATGGAAATTTCAAAAACCTTCCCAAAAGCCTCATTTTGGAGTGACTAAGAAGGATACAAGCTTACCTTTTCATTTTCATGTTTTAAACTTGTTCAAATCTTGGTCAAACCTTGGATTTTACCAAGATTCAAATGGGCATAAAAATACTTAGAAAAATCATGTACGTATCTACCCCTAACCCTAAACTCTATCTTACGAAGTCAAGCATGAAGAGAAGTGGTTTTGGGTTTCAAACATGGAAATTTCAAAAATCTCCCAAAAGCTTCATTTTAGAGTGACTAAGAAGGATCCATGCTTACATTTTATTTTGATGTTTTAAACATGTTCAAATCTTGGTCAACCCGTGTACCAAGGATTTGACCAAGAATCAAATGGGCATAAAAATTCAAAAAAAAAAAGAAAAAACATAGCACATAGCCTTCTTATGTCATATAGTAAGCACTCAAGTTGATAAACAAGGTCTAGACATATTCAAACCAGAAAAATCATGTATCTACCCCTAACCCTAAACTTTGTCTTATGAAGTCAAGCACGACGAGAATTCGTTTTGGGTTTCAAACATGGAAATTTCAAAAACCTTCCCAAAAGCCTCATTTTGGAGTGACTAAGAAGGATACAGGCTTACCTTTTCATTTTCATGTTTTAAACTTGTTTAAATCTTGGTTAAACCTAGGATTTGACCAAGATCAAATGGGCATAAAAATTCAGAACAAATAAAAAAATGAAAACCAAAGCACATAGTATTCTTATGTCATATAGTAAGCATTCAAGTTGATAAACAAGGTGTAAATATATTCAAACCAGACAAATCATGTATCTACCCACTAAACCTAAACTCTGTCTTATGAAGTCGATCAAGCATGAAGAGAAGTGGTTTTGGATTTCAAACATGGAAATTTCAAAAACCTCCCAAATGCTTCATTTTAGAGTGACTAAGAAGGATCCAGGCTTACCTTTTCATTTTCATGTTTTAAACTTGTTCAAATCTTGGTCAAACATAGGATTTGACCAGGATTCAAAAGGGCATAAACATACGTAGAAAAATCATGTACGTATCTACCCCTAACGCTAAACTCTGTCTTATGAAGTCAAGCACGAAGAGAAGTGGTTTTGTGTTTCAAACATGGAAATTTCAAAAACCTCAGCAACCAAATGCTTCATTTTGGAGTGACTAAGCAGGATCCAGGATTACCTTTTATTTTCATGTTTTAAACTTGTCAAATCTTGGTTAAACCTTGGATTTTACCAAGATTCAAATGGGCATGAAAATACTTAGAAAAATCATGTACGTATCTACCCCTAACCCTAAACTCTATCTTACGAAGTCAAGCATGAAGAGAAGTGGTTTTGGGTTTCAAACATGGAAATTTCAAAAACCTCCCAAAAGCTTCAGTTTAGAGTGACTAAGAAGGATCCATGCTTACATTTTATTTTGATGTTTTAAACATGTTCAAATCTTGGTCAAATCGTACCTAGGATTTGACCAAGATTCAAATGGGCATAGAAATTCAAAAAAATTAAAAAACCAAAGCACATAGCCTTCTTTTGTCATATAGTAAGCACTCAAGTTGATAAACAAGGTCTAGACATATTCAAACCAGAAAAATCATGTATCTACCCCTAACCCTAAACTTTGTCTTATGAAGTCAAGCACGACGAGAAGTCGTTTTGGGTTTCAAACATGGAAATTTCAAAAACCTTCCCAAAAGCCTCATTTTGGAGTGACTAAGAAGGATACAAGCTTACCTTTTCATTTTCATGTTTTAAACTTGTTCAAATCTTGGTCAAACCTTGGATTTTACCAAGATTCAAATGGGCATAAAAATACTTAGAAAAATCATGTACGTATCTACCCTAACCCTAAACTCTATCTTACGAAGTCAAGCATGAAGAGAAGTGGTTTTGGGTTTCAAACATGGAAATTTCAAAAATCTCCCAAAAGCTTCATTTTAGAGTGACTAAGAAGGATCCATGCTTACATTTTATTTTGATGTTTTAAACATGTTCAAATCTTGGTCAACCCGTGTACCAAGGATTTGACCAAGAATCAAATGGGCATAAAAATTCAAAAAAAAAAGAAAAACCATAGCACATAGCCTTCTTATGTCATATAGTAAGCACTCAAGTTGATAAACAAGGTCTAGACATATTCAAACCAGAAAAATCATGTACCTACCCCTAACCCTAAACTTTGTCTTATGAAGTCAAGCACGACGAGAATTCGTTTTGGGTTTCAAACATGGAAATTTCAAAAACCTTCCCAAAAGCCTCATTTTGGAGTGACTAAGAAGGATACAGGCTTACCTTTTCATTTTCATGTTTTAAACTTGTTTAAATCTTGGTTAAACCTAGGATTTGACCAAGATCAAATGGGCATAAAAATTCAGAACAAATAAAAAAATGAAAACCAAAGCACATAGTATTCTTATGTCATATAGTAAGCATTCAAGTTGATAAACAAGGTGTAAATATATTCAAACCAGACAAATCATGTATCTACCCACTAAACCTAAACTCTGTCTTATGAAGTCGATCAAGCATGAAGAGAAGTGGTTTTGGATTTCAAACATGGAAATTTCAAAAACCTCCCAAATGCTTCATTTTAGAGTGACTAAGAAGGATCCAGGCTTACCTTTTCATTTTCATGTTTTAAACTTGTTCAAATCTTGGTCAAACATAGGATTTGACCAGGATTCAAAAGGGCATAAACATACGTAGAAAAATCATGTACGTATCTACCCCTAACGCTAAACTCTGTCTTATGAAGTCAAGCACGAAGAGAAGTGGTTTTGTGTTTCAAACATGGAAATTTCAAAAACCTCAGCAACCAAATGCTTCATTTTGGAGTGACTAAGCAGGATCCAGGATTACCTTTTATTTTCATGTTTTAAACTTGTTCAAATCTTGGTCAAACCTTGGATTTTACCAAGATTCAAATGGGCATGAAAATACATAGAAAAATCATGTACGTATCTACCCCTAACCCTAAACTCTATCTTACGAAGTCAAGCATGAAGAGAAGTGGTTTTGGGTTTCAAACATGGAAATTTCAAAAACCTCCCAAAAGCTTCAGTTTAGAGTGACTAAGAAGGATCCATGCTTACATTTTATTTGATGTTTTAAACATGTTCAAATCTTGGTCAAATCGTACCTAGGATTTGACCAAGATTCAAATGGGCATAGAAATTCAAAAAAATTAAAAAACCAAAGCACATAGCCTTCTTTTGTCATATAGTAAGCACTCAAGTTGATAAACAAGGTCTAGACATATTCAAACCAGAAAAATCATGTATCTACCCCTAACCCTAAACTTTGTCTTATGAAGTCAAGCACGACGAGAAGTCGTTTTGGGTTTCAAACATGGAAATTTCAAAAACCTTCCCAAAAGCCTCATTTTGGAGTGACTAAGAAGGATACAAGCTTACCTTTTCATTTTCATGTTTTAAACTTGTTCAAATCTTGGTCAAACCTTGGATTTTACCAAGATTCAAATGGGCATAAAAGTACTTAGAAAAATCATGTACGTATCTACCCCGAACCCTAAACTCTATCTTACGAAGTCAAGCATGAAGAGAAGTGGTTTTGGGTTTCAAACATGGAAATTTCAAAAATCTCCCAAAAGCTTCATTTTAGAGTGACTAAGAAGGATCCATGCTTACATTTTATTTTGATGTTTTAAACATGTTCAAATCTTGGTCAACCCGTGTACCAAGGATTTGACCAAGAATCAAATGGGCATAAAAATTCAAAAAAAAAAAGAAAAACCATAGCACATAGCCTTCTTATGTCATATAGTAAGCACTCAAGTTGATAAACAAGGTCTAGACATATTCAAACCAGAAAAATCATGTATCTACCCCTAACCCTAAACTTTGTCTTATGAAGTCAAGCACGACGAGAATTCGTTTTGGGTTTCAAACATGGAAATTTCAAAAACCTTCCCAAAAGCCTCATTTTGGAGTGACTAAGAAGGATACAGGCTTACCTTTTCATTTTCATGTTTTAAACTTGTTTAAATCTTGGTTAAACCTAGGATTTGACCAAGATCAAATGGGCATAAAAATTCAGAACAAATAAAAAAATGAAAACCAAAGCACATAGTATTCTTATGTCATATAGTAAGCATTCAAGTTGATAAACAAGGTGTAAATATATTCAAACCAGACAAATCATGTATCTACCCACTAAACCTAAACTCTGTCTTATGAAGTCGATCAAGCATGAAGAGAAGTGGTTTTGGATTTCAAACATGGAAATTTCAAAAACCTCCCAAATGCTTCATTTTAGAGTGACTAACAAGGATCCAGGCTTACCTTTTCATTTTCATGTTTTAAACTTGTTCAAATCTTGGTCAAACATAGGATTTGACCAGGATTCAAAAGGGCATAAACATACGTAGAAAAATCATGTACGTATCTACCCCTAACGCTAAACTCTGTCTTATGAAGTCAAGCACGAAGAGAAGTGGTTTTGTGTTTCAAACATGGAAATTTCAAAAACCTCAGCAACCAAATGCTTCATTTTGGAGTGACTAAGAAGGATCCAGGATTACCTTTTATTTTCATGTTTTAAACTTGTTCAAATCTTGGTCAAACCTTGGATTTTACCAAGATTCAAATGGGCATGAAAATACTTAGAAAAATCATGTACGTATCTACCCCTAACCCTAAACTCTATCTTACGAAGTCAAGCATGAAGAGAAGTGGTTTTGGGTTTCAAACATGGAAATTTCAAAAACCTCCCAAAAGCTTCAGTTTAGAGTGACTAAGAAGGATCCATGCTTACATTTTATTTTGATGTTTTAAACATGTTCAAATCTTGGTCAAATCGTACCTAGGATTTGACCAAGATTCAAATGGGCATAGAAATTCAAAAAAATTAAAAAACCAAAGCACATAGCCTTCTTTTGTCATATAGTAAGCACTCAAGTTGATAAACAAGGTCTAGACATATTCAAACCAGAAAAATCATGTATCTACCCCTAACCCTAAACTTTGTCTTATGAAGTCAAGCACGACGAGAAGTCGTTTTGGGTTTCAAACATGGAAATTTCAAAAACCTTCCCAAAAGCCTCATTTTGGAGTGACTAAGAAGGATACAAGCTTACCTTTTCATTTTCATGTTTTAAACTTGTTCAAATCTTGGTCAAACCTTGGATTTTACCAAGATTCAAATGGGCATAAAAATACTTAGAAAAATCATGTACGTATCTACCCCTAACCCTAAACTCTATCTTACGAAGTCAAGCATGAAGAGAAGTGGTTTTGGGTTTCAAGCATGGAAATTTCAAAAATCTCCCAAAAGCTTCATTTTAGAGTGACTAAGAAGGATCCATGCTTACATTTTATTTTGATGTTTTAAACATGTTCAAATCTTGGTCAACCCGTGTACCAAGGATTTGACCAAGAATCAAATGGGCATAAAAATTCAAAAAAAAAAGAAAAACCATAGCACATAGCCTTCTTATGTCATATAGTAAGCACTCAAGTTGATAAACAAGGTCTAGACATATTCAAACCAGAAAAATCATGTATCTACCCCTAACCCTAAACTTTGTCTTATGAAGTCAAGCACGACAAGAATTCGTTTTGGGTTTCAAACATGGAAATTTCAAAAACCTTCCCAAAAGCCTCATTTTGGAGTGACTAAGAAGGATACAGGTTTACCTTTTCATTTTCATGTTTTAAACTTGTTTAAATCTTGGTTAAACCTAGGATTTGACCAAGATCAAATGGGCATAAAAATTCAGAACAAATAAAAAAATGAAAACCAAAGCACATAGTATTCTTATGTCATATAGTAAGCATTCAAGTTGATAAACAAGGTGTAAATATATTCAAACCAGACAAATCATGTATCTACCCACTAAACCTAAACTCTGTCTTATGAAGTCGATCAAGCATGAAGAGAAGTGGTTTTGGATTTCAAACATGGAAATTTCAAAAACCTCCCAAATGCTTCATTTTAGAGTGACTAACAAGGATCCAGGCTTACCTTTTCATTTTCATGTTTTAAACTTGTTCAAATCTTGGTCAAACATAGGATTTGACCAGGATTCAAAAGGGCATAAACATACGTAGAAAAATCATGTACGTATCTACCCCTAACGCTAAACTCTGTCTTATGAAGTCAAGCACGAAGAGAAGTGGTTTTGTGTTTCAAACATGGAAATTTCAAAAACCTCAGCAACCAAATGCTTCATTTTGGAGTGACTAAGCAGGATCCAGGATTACCTTTTATTTTCATGTTTTAAACTTGTTCAAATCTTGGTCAAACCTTGGATTTTACCAAGATTCAAATGGGCATGAAAATACTTAGAAAAATCATGTACGTATCTACCCCTAACCCTAAACTCTATCTTACGAAGTCAAGCATGAAGAGAAGTGGTTTTGGGTTTCAAACATGGAAATTTCAAAAACCTCCCAAAAGCTTCAGTTTAGAGTGACTAAGAAGGATCCATGCTTACATTTTATTTTGATGTTTTAAACATGTTCAAATCTTGGTCAAATCGTACCTAGGATTTGACCAAGATTCAAATGGGCATAGAAATTCAAAAAAATTAAAAAACCAAAGCACATAGCCTTCTTTTGTCATATAGTAAGCACTCAAGTTGATAAACAAGGTCTAGACATATTCAAACCAGAAAAATCATGTATCTACCCCTAACCCTAAACTTTGTCTTATGAAGTCAAGCACGACGAGAAGTCGTTTTGGGTTTCAAACATGGAAATTTCAAAAACCTTCCCAAAAGCCTCATTTTGGAGTGACTAAGAAGGATACAAGCTTACCTTTTCATTTTCATGTTTTAAACTTGTTCAAATCTTGGTCAAACCTTGGATTTTACCAAGATTCAAATGGGCATAAAAATACTTAGAAAAATCATGTACGTATCTACCCCTAACCCTAAACTCTATCTTACGAAGTCAAGCATGAAGAGAAGTGGTTTTGGGTTTCAAACATGGAAATTTCAAAAATCTCCCAAAAGCTTCATTTTAGAGTGACTAAGAAGGATCCATGCTTACATTTTATTTTGATGTTTTAAACATGTTCAAATCTTGGTCAACCCGTGTACCAAGGATTTGACCAAGAATCAAATGGGCATAAAAATTCAAAAAAAAAAGAAAAACCATAGCACATAGCCTTCTTATGTCATATAGTAAGCACTCAAGTTGATAAACAAGGTCTAGACATATTCAAACCAGAAAAATCATGTATCTACCCCTAACCCTAAACTTTGTCTTATGAAGTCAAGCACGACAAGAATTCGTTTTGGGTTTCAAACATGGAAATTTCAAAAACCTTCCCAAAAGCCTCATTTTGGAGTGACTAAGAAGGATACAGGTTTACCTTTTCATTTTCATGTTTTAAACTTGTTTAAATCTTGGTTAAACCTAGGATTTGACCAAGATCAAATGGGCATAAAAATTCAGAACAAATAAAAAAATGAAAACCAAAGCACATAGTATTCTTATGTCATATAGTAAGCATTCAAGTTGATAAACAAGGTGTAAATATATTCAAACCAGACAAATCATGTATCTACCCACTAAACCTAAACTCTGTCTTATGAAGTCGATCAAGCATGAAGAGAAGTGGTTTTGGATTTCAAACATGGAAATTTCAAAAACCTCCCAAATGCTTCATTTTAGAGTGACTAACAAGGATCCAGGCTTACCTTTTCATTTTCATGTTTTAAACTTGTTCAAATCTTGGTCAAACATAGGATTTGACCAGGATTCAAAAGGGCATAAACATACGTAGAAAAATCATGTACGTATCTACCCCTAACGCTAAACTCTGTCTTATGAAGTCAAGCACGAAGAGAAGTGGTTTTGTGTTTCAAACATGGAAATTTCAAAAACCTCAGCAACCAAATGCTTCATTTTGGAGTGACTAAGCAGGATCCAGGATTACCTTTTATTTTCATGTTTTAAACTTGTTCAAATCTTGGTCAAACCTTGGATTTTACCAAGATTCAAATGGGCATGAAAATACTTAGAAAAATCATGTACGTATCTACCCCTAACCCTAAACTCTATCTTACGAAGTCAAGCATGAAGAGAAGTGGTTTTGGGTTTCAAACATGGAAATTTCAAAAACCTCCCAAAAGCTTCAGTTTAGAGTGACTAAGAAGGATCCATGCTTACATTTTATTTTGATGTTTTAAACATGTTCAAATCTTGGTCAAATCGTACCTAGGATTTGACCAAGATTCAAATGGGCATAGAAATTCAAAAAAATTAAAAAACCAAAGCACATAGCCTTCTTTTGTCATATAGTAAGCACTCAAGTTGATAAACAAGGTCTAGACATATTCAAACCAGAAAAATCATGTATCTACCCCTAACCCTAAACTTTGTCTTATGAAGTCAAGCACGACGAGAAGTCATTTTGGGTTTCAAACATGGAAATTTCAAAAACCTTCCCAAAAGCCTCATTTTGGAGTGTCTAAGAAGGATGCAAGCTTACCTTTTCATTTTCATGTTTTGTACTTGTTTAAATCTTGGTTAAACCAAGGATTTGACCAAGATTCAAAAGGGCATAAAAATAAGTTTCCAATGGTCCCGTGTCCAACAAGGGACGAGTAGTTTCTCTCCACTTCTTCCTGGCATGTGGGGTGAGCAAGCCCTCCCATCAGTATCAGAGGAATTCAATTTGACAAGGGCTAAAGGACGACATCACCAAAAAGGGTTAATTGGTTCTATGCGAGTCCTCAATTCACAAGTTGTGTTTATGCCATTACAAAAATTGAAGTTGTGTTTATGCCACTCTCAATTCTCAATAACCCCTTCTATGCCATTTTCAGTTTATACTTTCGTATTGACCAAAACAATCCTGTGTTCAGATTTGGAGCGACTTTTGGGTGTTTCGGGCATACAAAAAATCCAAAATTTTCAAATTCTGGAAAAAAATATAACTTCTCAAAAAAATCTTAAAAAAGATTACAGGAAATCAAAAACACTGAAACGAGTATACTGTTTTAATTTGAGCCATTTATATGCGGATTTGCATAAAAACTGACATTTTATGTTATGTCTAGAAATTGGTAAAATTTTGTCCAAAAAATCAAACTTTTTCAAAAAATCTGAAAAATTTACAAAATGTCAAGAACACTAATATGAGTCTACTATTATAATATGAGCCATTTCTGGGCACATATGATCTATTAAACATATGTGCAAAGTACGGTCCAGATTATCTGAGAGTATGTACAAACTGTAGTATAGGGTACAAATACTGGATACATAGGCAGTATATGATGTTGTATTGCTGAAAATGGCATAGAAAGGGGTATTGAGAATTGAGAGTGGCATAGACACAACTTCAGTTTTTAAATGGCATAAACACAACTTGTGAATTGGGGAGTGGCATAGAACCAATTAACCCCACCAAAAAAGGGTGACACATGTCTCCTTCACCAAAACAGCAATACCTGTCTGAAACAAGTACATGAACACAAGTAGACCACCATAATAATAATACTACATGGACACAAGTACTAATATAATAAAGTAAGAGTACTAGTTTGTTTACATTTCCACAGGCCAATTTTATGAACAAAATTTTGAAAATTAACCTTCAGAAATTCGGAAGCCAGGTGACACAGCAGTCATCAAGGATTCCAGCTAGCGGTACACAGTGACCTGGTCAAGATCTACCTTGAGCCTGCTTGACGCTTCAGATCGGAGTTGAGAGCCTTCTCCTGTGATAGCTGATGCGTGTGGTTGACACGTCCGTTGGGAACCCCAAGAGGAAGGTGTGATGCGCACAGCGGCAAGTTTCCCTCAGTAAGAAACCAAGGTTTAATCGAACCAGTAGGAGTCAAGAAGCACGTTGAAGGTTGATGGCGGCGGGATGTAGTGCGGCGCAACACCAGAGATTCCGGCGCCAACGTGGAACCTGCACAACACAACCAAAGTACTTTGCCCCAACGAAACAGTGAGGTTGTCAATCTCACCGGCTTGCTGTAACAAAGGATTAACCGTATTGTGTGGAAGATGATTGTTTGCAGAAAACAGTAGAACAAGTATTGCAGTAGATTGTATTTCAGTATAGAGAATTGGACCGGGGTCCACAGTTCACTAGAGGTGTCTCTCCCATAAGATAAACAGCATGTTGGGTGAACAAATTACAGTTGGGCAATTGACGAATAAAGAGGGCATGACCATGCACATACATATTATGATGAGTATAGTGAGATTTAATTGGGCATTACGACAAAGTACATAGACCGCCATCCAGCATGCATCTATGCCTAAAAAGTCCACCTTCAGGTTATCATCCGAACCCCCTCCAGTATTAAGTTGCTAACAACAGACAATTGCATTAAGTATTGTGCGTAATGTAACTAGTAACTACATCCTTGAACATAGCACTAATGTTTTATCCCTAGTGGCAACAGCACATCCACAACCTTAGAACTTTCTGTCCTTTGTCCCAGAGATATCAATGGAGGCATGAACCCACTATCGAGCATAAATACTCCCTCTTGGAGTTACAAGCATCTACTTGGCCAGAGCATCTACTAGTAACGGAGAGCATGCAAGATCATAAACAACACATAGACATAACTTTGATAATCAACATAACAAGTATTCTCTATTCATCGGATCCCAACAAACGCAACATATAGAATTACAGATAGATGATCTTGATCATGTTAGGCAGCTCACAAGATCCGACAACGAAGCACAATGGGGAGAAGACAACCATCTAGCTACTGCTATGGACCTATAGTCCAGGGGTAGACTACTCACACATCACTCCGGAGGCGACCATGGCGGCGTAGAGTCCTCCGGGAGATGATTCCCCTCTCCGGCAGGGTGCCGGAGGCGATCTCCTGGATCCCCCGAGATGGGATCGGCGGCGGCGGCGTCTCTGGAAGGTTTTCCGTATCGTGGCTCTCGGTACTGGGGGTTTCGCAACGGAGGCTTTAAGTAGGCGGAAGGGCAGGTCGGGAGGTGGCACGAGGGCCCCACACCACGGGGCCGCGCGGCCAAGGGGGGCCGCGCCGCCTAGGGTGTGGCCCCTCGTGGCCCCACTTCGTCTCCTCTTCGGACTTGGAAGCTTCGTGGCAAAATAGGACCCTGGGCGTTGATTTCGTCCAATTCCGAGAATATTTCGTTACTAGGATTTCTGAAACCAAAAACAATGAAAACGACAAGCGGCACTTCGGCATCTTGTTAATAGGTTAGTTCCAGAAACTGCACGAATATGACATAAAGTGTGCATAAAACATGTAGATAACATCAATAATGTGGCATGGAACATAAGAAATTATCGATACGTCAGAGACGTATCAATAGCTCGGCCTCTAGTTTGTCCGTCCTAACCGTGAGGTTCAGGATCATTCCGGCGAGTTTGTCCATGGTCTCCGCCTGGCCAAGGCTCCGCCGCTGGATCTCGTTACTCTCAGTGAACGATTTCATGGCGATATCGTCGAGAATGCGAATCCGGATCTTCTCAGTGGCGAGCTCAGAATAAAGTCTCATGCACTCATCGGTGAGGGCGCTTCTGTCCGTCGTCTCGACGCAGAAATCGCCCATAACCATTTCTAAAATGGTCCCGATCTCGTAGCGGGGCTTCTATCAGATGGGGATGGAGCACAAAATCAGAAGTGTACCCAGAGAACTACCAAGAAAGAGAGAATGGGAATCCCAACTTGCACGAATGTCTATACCTCGCTGCTTTGAGAAGTTGGCTCCGTGGAAGATGTTTCCGCAGGCAGGAGGGCTGCGGGAAAACTAAGGCCACCCGACCTGAAAATACGATTGAGAGAAGGTAAGAAAAGGAGGGGATGATAAGTTGTGAAAGACATAGAAAGATGCGCAAGAACGGAGGATCGCCTGAAGGTAGCAGTCGCGGGCTGCGACGCCCTTGAAGACTCTTGCGCAGAAGGCACCTCGACAGCAGCACAGGGACGCCATTGCTGGGATTCCCTCAGCTTCGCCGCAGCCGCACGAGCCCTTCTGTGGCGAGACTTGCTCCCGGTCTTGGTGGCGAAGTAGTATTCCAAGAGGTAAACGAAGTGGTGAACTGAGGAAGATGGCTAGAGCAAAGGTTAGTCCTTAAATTTGGCCTCCCCGTCTCCTCGGCTCCTCGCGAGTAGTAGTAATACTTATCTGGTCAAAGAGCAAACTTCAAGGCAGAGACTTGGTGGGCCATTCATCTCCAACTACACTTCCTCCGATCCGAATGCTAGTACCAAATTTTTGAATGACAAATCACCCTAAACAGTATTCCAGGAGTATATGTAAGCTTTGGTGTTTTTACAATATACTAGCAAGATGGCATGTGATGGCTCCATGAGCTTGTTTCACAATTTTACATTTTTTAAAATCTTATTTGGTTGGTTCCAATTTTGGTTCAAACATGGACATTTCAAAAACCATCCCAAAAGCTTCATTTTGGAGTTTCTAAGAATGATACAAGCTTACCTTTTCATTTTCATGTGTTAAACTTGTTTAAATCTTGGTCAAACCTAGCTAGGATTTGACCAAGAGATTCAAATGGGCATAAGAATTCGAAAAAAAAACCAAAGCGCATGGTCTTCTTATGTCATTAGTAAGGCATTCAAGTTTATAAACAAGGTCTAGAAATATTTAAAACAGACGAATCATGCATCTACCCCCTAACCATAAACTTTGTCTTGTAAAGTCAAGCATGAAGAGAAGTGGTTTGGGTTTCAAACATGGAAATTTCAAAAACCTCCCAAAGGCTTCATTTTAGAGTGACTGAGAAGGATCCAGGCTTACCCTTTTCATTTTCATGTTTTAAACTTGTTCAAATATTGGTCAAACTTAGGATTTGACCAAGATTCAAATGGGCGTAAAAATACTTAGAAGTCTAGCATGAAGAAAAATGGTTTTGGGTTTCAAACATGGAAATTTAAAAACCTCCCAAAAGCTTCATTTTAGAGTGACCAAGAAGGATACATGCTTACCTTTTCATTTTCATGTTTTAAACTTGTTTAAATCCTGGTCAAAACTAGGATTTGACCAAGATTCAAATGGGTATAAAAAATAAAAAACGCACATAGCCTTTTTATGCCATATTATAATGGATGAGCATTCAAGTTGATAAACATGGTCTAGACATATTCAAAATAGAAAAATCATGTATCTACCTTGGCCCTAACCTTAAACTCTGTATTATGGAGTCAAGCATGTGAAGAGAAGTGGTTTTGGGTTTCAAACATGGAAATTTCAAATTGATGAACAAGGTCTAGGCATATTCAAAACAGAAAAAGCATGTATCTACCCACTAACCATAAAGTCGGTCGATCTTATGAAGTCTAGCATGAAGAGAGAAGTCTTATTGGTTTCAAACATGCATGCATGGAAATTTCAAGAACCTCCCAAAAGCTTCATTTTAGAGTGACTAAAAAAGATCCAGGCTGGCCTTTTCATTTTCATGTTTTAAAATTGTTTAAATCTTGGTCAAACCTGGCTAGTATTTGACCAAGATTCAAATGGGCATAAAATTCAAAAAAAAAAACAGAAAAATGAAAAACCAAAGCACATAGCCTTCTTATGTCATATATAGTAAGCATTCAAGTTGATCAACAAGGTCTAGACATATTCAAAACAGAAAAAAGCATGTATCTACCCCCTAACCCTTAACTATGTCTTATGAAGTCAAGCATGAAGAGAAGTGGTTTTGGGTTTCAAACATGGAGATTTGAAGAACCCCCCAAAGCTTCATTTTAGAGTGACTAAGAAGGATCCATGCTTACCTTTTATTTTCATGTTTGAAACATGTTCAAATCTTGGTCAAAAAAATGAAAACCAAAGCACATAGTATTCTTATGTCATATAGTAAGCATTCAAGTTGATAAAAACAGTGTAAACAAGGATACATGCTTCCCTTTTCATTTTCATGTTTTATACTTGTTTAAATCTTGGTCAAACCTAGGATTTCACCAAGATTCAAAATGTGCATCAAAATTCAAAAAAAAATAGAAATATTAAAAACCAAATTAAAGCACATAGTTTTCTTATGTCATATAGTAAGCATTAAAGTTGATAAACAAGGTCTAGACACATATTCAAACAAGACAAATCATGTATCTATATATACCCCTGACCCCTAAACTTTATCTTATGAAGTCAACAGCATGAAGAGAAGTGGTTTTGGGTTTCAAACATGGAAATTTCAAAAACCTCCCAAAAGCTTAATTTTAGAGTGACTAATATATATAAGAAGGATCCATGCTTACCACCTTTTCATTTTCACATTTTAAACTTGTTTAAACCTGTGTCAAATTAAACCTAGGATTTGACCAAAAGATTCAAATGGGCATAAAATTCAAAAAAATCAGAAAATTGAAAAACAAAAGCATATAGTCTTCTTATGTCATATAGTAAGCATTCAAGTTGATAAACAAGGCTTGGACATATTCAAACCTAGGCAAATCATGTATCTACCCCTAGCCCCTAAACTCTATCTTATGAAGTCAAGCATGAAGAGAAGTGGTTTTGGGTTTCAAACATGAAAATTTCAAGAACATCCCAAAAACTTCATTTTAGAGTGACTAAGAAGGATACAGGCTTACCCTTCTCATTTTCATGTTTTATACTTGTTTAAATCTTGGTCAAACCTAGGATTTGACAAAGATTCAAATGTGCATCAAAATTAAAAAAAAAATCAGAAAAATTAAAAATGAAAGCACATAATTTTCTTATGTCATATTGTAAGCATTGAAGTTGATAAACAAGGTCTAGATATATTCAAACAAGAAAAATCATGTATCTACCCCTAACCCTAAACTTTGTCTTATGTAGTCAAGCATGAAGAGAAGTGGTTTTGGGTTTCAAACTTGGAAATTTCAAGAACCTCCCAAAATATTCATTTTAGAGTGTCTAAGAAGGATCCATGCTTACCTTTTCATTTTCATGTTTTAAACTTGTTTACATCTTGGTCATAACTAGTATTTTACCAAGATTCAAATGGACATAAAATTAAAAAAAAAAAAAGAAAAACCAAAGTACATATATAGTCTTCTCATGTCATATAGTAAGCATTCAAGTTGATAAACAAGGTCTAAACATATTCAAACAAGACAAATCATGTATCTACCCCCTAACCGTAAACTCTGACTTATGAAGTCAAGCATGAAGAGAAGTGGTTTTGTGTTTCAAACATGGAAATATCAAAAACCTCCCAAAAGCTTCATTTTAGAGTGACTAAGAAGGATCCAGGCTTACCTTTTCATTTTCATGTTTTAAACTTGTTCAAATCTTGGTCAAACTTATGATTTGACCAAGATTCAAATGGGCATAAAAATTGGGAGGAATGGTACATGAATTACAATTCAAGAAAACACAAGGGAACTTAAATACTTGGATGCCCCAAAGATGTGTGGAAGCCCAAAACAATGGCAAAACATGTGCGCACGCATCATCCAATTCAAGTAGAACACATACCAGGCACCAATAGTTTGACCTAAATTTGAAATCAAAGAGAAGGTGGTTAGAAAAAATCGAAATTGGCAAAGCAAAGGATGAAATCATGAATTTGTGATGCACTATAGCTATGAAAAGTACAAAACAATGCATACCAAAATGATTTTTTTAGAGGAATACTAGTTCAACTTATTTAATTTTATATTAGTAGCCCAAAATCGAACCAATAGTTGGATATTTTTGAACTTGATCTGTAGTAGTGGACAAAACCCCAGATTAACCTATTTAATCATAGATTCGTAGTTCAATTTTTCTACTTTTTTTTATTACTATGCAGCACACGTGTGTTTGCCCGTCGAGTGAAACTCGGAGGAAGAGGGATCACTCGGAAGGAGAGAAGAAGGGAGAGAATTATGGTGTCTCCCCTTTTTCGGGTGATGATGTTGATTGTTCTGCAGGTTTTGTCAGTGAGCAGGAGGTGCGAGCGAGCGAGTCGAGCGAGGCCGAGAATGAGAGAATTTTTTGTGAGAGGGACAACCGAAGGATCCTGAAGGGCCCAGAGACTTCCAATACGCATCTTGATGCGTCTTCTCTTGACAAAGAAGATGGCTTGGAGTTTGCGTACCTACCGCACTTGACTTGTGCTCACTGAAGTGTGGGACCTCACGCATGGGAACCACACGTAAGTGACAGACCTGTTGGTGTAAAAACTCGGTTGATTATTATACTACTACATTTGTAAAAAGTTTCCTATGGATTCAAGGGTACGAAAGCCAAGTTAACTCATTTACATGACATTATTTTTCCATGAAGCCAAGTTAACTCATCTATCAATTGGTACATTTTGGAGTGACTAAATCTTGGTCAAACCTATGACCTGACCAAGATTCAAATTGGCATAAAAATTCAAAAAAATCAAAAAAATGAAAAACAAAAGCACGCCGTCTTCTTATGTCATATAGTAAGCATTCAAGGTGATAAACAAGGTCTGACATATTCAAACCACAAAAATCATGTATCTACCCCCTAACCCTAAACTCTGTCTTATGAAGTCAAGCACGATGAGAAGTTGTTTTGGGTTTCAAACATGGACATTTCAAAAACCTACCCAAAAGCTTCATTTTGGAGTTTCTAAGAATGATACAAGCTTACCTTTTCATTTTCATGTGTTAAACTTGTTTAAATCTAGGTCAAACCTAGCTAGGATTTGACCAAGAGATTCAAATGGGCATAAGAATTCAAAAAAAAAAAACAAAGCGCATGGTCTTCTTATGTCATTTAGTAAGGCATTCAAGTTGATAAACAAGGTCTAGAAATATTTAAAACAGACGAATCATGTATCTACCCCGTAACCATAAACTTTGTCTTGTAAAGTCAAGCATGAAGAGAAGTGGTTTTGGGTTTCAAACATGGAAATTTCAAAAACCTCCCAAAAGCTTCATTTTAGAGTGACTGAGAAGGATCCAGGCTTACCCTTTTCATTTTCATGTTTTAAACTTGTTCAAATCGTGGTCAAACTTAGGATTTGACAAAGATTCAAATGGGCGTAAAAATACTTAGAAGTCTAGCATGAAGAAAAATGGTTTTGGGTTTCAAACATGGAAATTTAAAAACCTCCCAAAAGCTTCATTTTAGAGTGACCAAGAAGGATACGGGCTTACCTTTTCATTTTAATGTTTTAAACTTGTTTTAATCCTGGTCAAAACTAGTATTTGACCAAGATTCAAATGGGTATAAAAAAATAAAAAACGCACATAGCCTTTTTAAGCCATATTATAATGCATGAGCATTCAAGTTGATAAACATGGTCTAGACATATTCAAAATAGAAAAATCATGTATCTACCCTACCCCTAACCCCTAAACTCTATCTTATGAAGTCAACAACATGAAGAGGTGTGGTTTTGGGTTTCAAACATGGAAATTTCAAAAACATCCCAAAGCTTCATTTTAGAGTGACTAATATATATATAAGAAGGATCCATGCTTACCACCTTTTCATTTTCATATTTTAAACTTGTTTAAACCCGTGTCAAATTAAACCTAGGATTTGACCAAAAGATTCAAATGGGCATAAAATTCAAAAAAAATCAGAAAAATGAAAAACAAAAGCATATAGTCTTCTTATGTCATATAGTAAGCATTCAAGTTGATAAACAAGGTTTGGACATATTCAAACCTAGGCAAATCATGTATCTACCCCCTAGCCCCTAAACTCTATCTTATGAAGTCAAGCATGAAGAGAAGTGGTTTTGGGTTTCAAACATGAAAATTTCAAGAACATCCCAAAAACTTCATTTTAGAGTGACTAAGAAGGATACAGGCTTACCCTTCTCATTTTCATGTTTTATACTTGTTTAAATCTTGGTCAAACCTAGGATTTGACAAAGATTCAAATGTGCATCAAAATAAAAAAAAATCATAAAAATTAAAAACGAAAGCACATAGTTTTCTTATGTCATATAGTAAGCATTAAAGTTGATAAACAAGGTCTAGATATATTCAAACAAGAAAAATCATGTATCTACCCCTAACCCTAAACTCTGTCTTATGTAGTCAAGCATGAAGAGAAGTGGTTTTGGGTTTCAAACTTGGAAATTTCAAGAACCTCCCAAAATATTCATTTTAGAGTGTTTAAGAAGGATCCATGCTTACCTTTTCATTTTCATGTTTTAAACTTGTTTACATCTTGGTCATAACTAGTATTTGACCAAGATTCAAATGGGCATAAAATAAAAAAAATAAAAAAATGAAAAACCAAAGTACATATATAGTCTTCTCATGTCATATAGTAAGCATTCAAGTTGATAAACAAGGTCTAAACATATTCAAACAAGACAAATCATGTATCTACCCCCTAACCCTAAACTCTGACTTATGAAGTCAAGCATGAAGAGAAGTGGTTTTGTGTTTCAAACATGGAAATATCAAAAACCTCCCAAAAGCTTCATTTTAGAGTGACTAAGAAGGATCCATGCTTACCTTTTCATTTTCATGTTTTAAACTTGTTCAAATCTTGGTCAAACTTATGATTTGACCAAGATTCAAATGGGCATAAAAATTGGGAGGAATGGTACATGAATTACAATTCAAGAAAACACAAGGGAACTTAAATACTTGGATGCCCCAAAGATGTGTGGAAGCCCACACATACCAGGCACCAATAGTTTGACCTAAATTTGAAATCAAAGAGAAGGTGGTTAGAAAAAATCGAAATTGGCAAAGCAAAGCATGAAATCATGAATTTGTGATGCACTATAGCTATGAAAAGTATAAAACAATGCATACCAAAATGATTTTTTTAGAGGAATACTAGTTCAACTTATTTAATTTTATATTAGTAGCCCAAAATCGAACCAGTAGTTGGATATTTTTGAACTTGATCTGTAGTAGTGGGCAAAACCCTAGATTAACCTATTTAATCATAGATTCGTAGGTCGATTTTTCTACTTTTTTTTATTACTATGCAGCACACGTGTGTTTGCCCATCGAGTGAAACTCGGAGGAAGAGGGATCACTCGGAAGGAGAGAAGAAGGGAGAGAATTATGGTGTCTCCCCTTTTTCGGGTGATGATGTTGACTGTTCTGCAGGTTTTGTCAGTAAGCAGGAGGTGCGAGCGAGTGAGCGAGTCGAGCGAGGCCGAGAATGAGAGAATTTTTTTTGTGAGAGGGACAACCGAAGGATCCTGAAGGGCCCAGAGACTTCCAATACACATCCTGATGCATCTTCTCTTGACAAAGAAGATGGCTTGGAGTTTGCGTACCTACCGCACTTGACTTGTGCTCACTGAAGTGTGGGACCTCACGCTTGGGCACCACACGTAAGTGACAGACCTGTTGGTGTAAAAACTCGGTTGATTATTATACTACTACATTTGTACAAAGTTTCCTATGGATTCAAGGATACGAAAGCCAAGTTAACTCATTTACATGACATTATTTTTCCATGAAGCCAAGTTAACTCATCTATCAATTGGTACATTTTGGAGTGACTAAATCTTGGTCAAACCTATGACCTGACCAAGATTCAAATGGGCATAAAAATTCAAAAAAAATCAAAAAAATGAAAAACAAAAGCACGCCGTCTTCTTATGTCATATAGTAAGCATTCAAGGTGATAAACAAGGTTTGACATATTCAAACCACAAAAATCATGTATCTACCCCCTAACCCTAATCTCTGTCTTATGAAGTCAAGCACGATGAGAAGTTGTTTTGGGTTTCAAACATGGACATTTCAAAAACCATCCCAAAAGCTTCATTTTGGAGTTTCTAAGAATGATACAAGCTTACCTTTTCATTTTCATGTGTTAAACTTGTTTAAATCTTGGTCAAACATAGCTAGGATTTGACCAAGAGATTCAAATGGGCATAAGAATTAAAAAAAAACACAAAGCGCATGGTCTTCTTATGTCATTTAGTAAGGCATTCAAGTTGATAAACAAGGTCTAGAAATATTTAAAACAGACGAATCATGTATCTACCCCCTAACCATAAACTTTGTCTTGTAAAGTCAAGCATGAAGAGAAGTGGTTTTGGGTTTCAAACATGGAAATTTCAAAAACCTCCCAAAAGCTTCATTTTAGAGTGACTGAGAAAGATCCAAGCTTACCCTTTTCATTTTCATGTTTTAAACTTGTTCAAATCTTGGTCAAACTTAGGATTTGACCAAGATTCAAATGGGTGTAAAAATACTTAGAAGTCTAGCATGAAGAAAAATGGTTTTGGGTTTCAAACATGGAAATTTAAAAACCTCCCAAAAGCTTCATTTTAGAGTGATCAAGAATGATACAGGCTTACCTTTTCATTTTCAAGTTTTAAACTTGTTTAAATCCTGGTCAAAACTAGGATTTGACCAAGATTCAAATGGGTATAAAAAAATGCACATAGCCTTTTTATGCCATATTATAATGCATGAGCATTCAAGTTGATAAAAATGCATGGTCTAGACATATTCAAACTAGAAAAATCATGTATCTACCCTAGCCCTAACCTTAAACTCTGTATTATGGAGTTAATCATGAAGAGAAGTGGTTTTGGGTTTCAAACATGGAAATTTCAAATTGATGAACAAGGTCTAGGCATATTCAAAACAGAAAAAGCATGTATCTACCCCCTAACCATAAAGTCGGTCGATCTTATGAAGTCTAGCATGAAGAGAGAAGTCCTATTGATTTCAAACATGAATGGAAATTTCAAGAACCTCCCAAAAGCTTCACTTTAGAGTGACTAAAAAAGATCCATGCATGCCTTTTCATTTTCATGTTTTAAAATTGTTTAAATCTTGGTCAAACCTGGCTAGTATTTGACCAAGATTCAAATGGGCATAAAATTCAAAAAAACCAGAAAAATGAAAAACCAAAGCACATAGCCTTCTTATGTCATATATAGTAAGCATTCAAGTTGATCAACAAGGTCTAGACATATTCAAAACAGAAAAAAGCATGTATCTACCCCTAACCCTTAACTCTGTCTTATGAAGTCAAGCATGAAGAGAAGTGGTTTTGGGTTTCAAACATTGAGATTTCAAGAACCCCCAAAAGCTTCATTTTACAGTGACTAAGAAGGATCTAGGCTTACATTTTCATTTTCATGTTTTAAACTTGTTCAAATCGATCTTTGTCAAACTTAGGATTTGACCAAGATTCAAATGGGCACAAAGTTTCCTATGGATTCAAGGGTACGAAAGCCAAGTTAACTCATTTACATGACATTATTTTTCCATGAAGCCAAGTTAACTCATCTATCAATTGGTACATTTTGGAGTGACTAAGAAGGATCCAGGCTTACTTTTTCATTTTCATGTTTTAAACATGTTTAAATCTCGGTCAAACCTATGACTCGAACAAGATTCAAATGGGCATAAAAATTCAAAAAAATCAAAAAAATGAAAAACAAAAGCACACGTCTTCTTATGTCATATAGTAAGCATTCAAGGTGATAAACAAGGTCTGACATATTCAAACCACAAAAATCATGTATCTACCCCCTAACCCTAAACTCTGTCTTATGAAGTCAAGCACGATGAGAAGTTGTTTTGGGTTTCAAACATGGACATTTCAAAAACCATCCCAAAAGCTTCATTTTGGAGTTTCTAAGAATGATACAAGCTTACCTTTTCATTTTCATGTGTTAAACTTGTTTAAATCTTGGTCAAACCTAGCTAGGATTTGACCAAGAGATTCAAATGGGCATAAGAATTCAAAAAAATAACAAAGCGCATGGTCTTCTTATGTCATTTAGTAAGGAATTCAAGTTGATAAACAAGGTCTAGAAATATTTAAAACAGACGAATCATGTATCTACCCCCTAACCATAAACATTGTCTTGTAAAGTCAAGCATGAAGAGAAGTGGTTTGGGTTTCAAACATGGAAATTTCAAAAACCTCCCAAAGCTTCATTTTAGAGTGATTGAGAAGGATCCAGGCTTACCCTTTTCATTTTCATGTTTTAAACTTGTTCAAATCTTGGTCAAACTTAGGATTTGACCAAGATTCAAATGGGCGTAAAAATACTTAGAAGTCTAGCATGAAGAAAAATGGTTTTGGCTTTCAAACATGGAAATTTAAAAACCTCCCAAAAAGCTTCATTTTAGAGTGACCAAGAAGGATACAGACTTACCTTTTCATTTTCATGTTTTAAACTTGTTTAAATCCTGGTCAAAACTAGGATTTGACCAAGATTCAAATGGGTATAAAAAAATAAAAAACGCACATAGCCTTTTTATGCCATACTATAATGCATGAGCATTCAAGTTGATAAACATGGTCTAGACATATTCAAAATAGAAAAATCATGTATCTACCCTGGCCCTAACCTTAAACTCTGTATTATGGAGTCAAGCATGTGAAGAGAAGTGGTTTTGGGTTTCAAACATGGAAATTTCAAATTGATGAACAAGGTCTACGCATATTCAAAACAGAAAAAAGCATGTATCTACCCCTAACCCTTAACTATGTCTTATGAAGTCAAGCATGAAGAGAAGTGGTTTTGGGTTTCAAACATGGAAATTTCAAGAACCCCCCCAAAGCTTCATTTTAGAGTGACTAAGAAGGATCCATGCTTATCTTTTATTTTCATGTTTGAAAAATGTTCAAATCTTGGTCAAAAAAAATGAAAACCAAAGCACATAGTATTCTTATGTCATATAGTAAGCATTCAAGTTGATAAACACAGTCTAAACAAGGATACATGCTTCCCTTTTCATTTTCATGTTTTATACTTGTTTAAATCTTGGTCAAACCTAGGATTTCGCCAAGATTCAAAATGTGCATCAAAATTCGAAAAAATAGAAAAATTAAAAACCAAATTAAAGCACATAGTTTTCTTATGTCATATACTAAGCATTAAAGTTGATAAACAAGGTCTAGACACATATTCAAACAAGACAAATCATGTATCTATATATACCCCTAACCCCTAGCTAAACTCTATCTTATGAAGTCAACAGCATGAAGAGAAGTGGTTTTGGGTTTCAAACATGGAAATTTCAAAAACCTCCCAAAGCTTCATTTTAGAGTGACTAATATATATAAGAATGATCCATGCTTACCACCTTTTCATTTTCATATTTTAAACTTGTTTAAACCTGTGTCAAATTAAACCTAGGATTTGACCAAAATATTCAAATGGGCATAAAATTAAAAAAAATCAGAAAAATGAAAAACAAAAGCATATTGTCTTCTTATGTCATATAGTAAGCATTCAAGTTGATAAACAAGGTTTGGACATATTCAAACATAGGCAAATCATGTATCTACCCCCTAGCCCCTAAACTCTATCTTATGAAGTCAAGCATGAAGAGAAGTGGTTTTGGGTTTCAAACATGAAAATTTCAAGAACATCCCAAAAACTTCATTTTAGAGTGACTAAGAAGGATACAGGCTTACCCTTCTCATTTTCATGTTTTATACTTGTTTAAATCTTGGTCAAACCTAGGATTTGACAAAGATTCAAATGTTCATCAAAATTAAAAAAAATCAGAAAAATTAAAAACGAAAGCACATAGTTTTCTTATGTCATATAGTAAGCATTAAAGTTGATAAACAAGGTCTAGATATATTCAAACGAGAAAAATCATGTATCTACCCCTAACCCTAAACTCTGTCTTATGTAGTCAAGCATGAAGAGAAGTGGTTTTGGGTTTCAAACTTGGAAATTTCAAGAACCTCCCAAAATATTCATTTTAGATTGTCTAAGAAGGATCCATGCTTACCTTTTCATTTTCATGTTTTAAACTTGTTTACATCTTGGTCATAACTAGTATTTGACCAAGATTCAAATGGGCATAAAATAAAAAAAAATAAAAAAAATGAAAAACTAAAGTACATATATAGTCCTCTCATGTCATATAGTAAGCATTCCAGTTGATAAACATGGTCTAAACATATTCAAACAAGACAAATCATGTATCTACCCCCTAACCCTAAACTCTGACTTATGAAGTCAAGCATGAAGGGAAGTGGTTTTGTGTTTCAAACGTGGAAATATCAAAAACCTCCCAAAAGCTTCATTTTAGAGTGACTAAGAAGGATCCAGGCTTACCTTTTCATTTTCATGTTTTAAACTTGTTCAAATCTTGGTGAAACTTATGATTTGACCAAGATTCAAATGGGCATAAAAATTGGGAGGAATGGTACATGAATTACAATTCAAGAAAACACAAGGGAACTTAAATACTTGGATGCCCCAAAGATGTGTGGAAGCCCACACATACCAGGCACCAATAGTTTGACCTAAATTTGAAATCAAAGAGAAGGTGGTTAGAAAAAATCGAAATTGGCAAAGAAAAGCATGAAATCATGAATTTGTGATGCACTATAGCTATGAAAAGTATAAAACAATGCATACCAAAATGATTTTTTTAGAGGAATACTAGTTCAACTTATTTAATTTTATATTAGTAGCCCAAAATCGAACCAGTAGTTGGATATTTTTGAACTTGATCTGTAGTAGTGGGCAAAACCCTAGATTAACCTATTTAATCATAGATTCGTAGGTCGATTTTTCTACTTTTTTTTATTACTATGCAGCACACGTGTGTTTGCCCGTCGCACTCAGAAGGAGAGAAGAAGGGAGAGAATTATGGTGTCTCCCCTTTTTCGGGTGATGATGTTGATTGTTCTGCAGGTTTTGTCAGTGAGCAGGAGGTGCGAGCGAGCGAGTCGAGCGAGGCCGAGAATGAGAGAATTTTTTTTGTGAGAGGGACAACCGAAGGATCCGGAAGGGCCCAGAGACTTCCAATACGCATCCTGATGCGTCTTCTCTTGACAAAGAAGATGGCTTGGAGTTTGCGTACCTACCGCACTTGACTTGTGCTCACTGAAGTGTGAGACCTCACGCATGGGCACCACACGTAAGTGACAGACCTGTTGGTGTAAAAACTCGGTTGATTATTATACTACTACATTTGTACAAAGTTTCCTATGGATTCAAGGGTACGAAAGCCAAGTTAACTCATTTACATGACATTATTTTTCCATGAAGCCAAGTTAACTCATCTATCAATTGGTACATTTTGGAGCGACTAAATCTTGGTCAAACCTATGACTTGACCAAGATTCAAATGGGCATAAAAATTCAAAAAAATCAAAAAAATGAAAAACAAAAGCACGCCGTCTTCTTATGTCATATAGTAATCATTCAAGGTGATAAACAAGGTCTGACATATTGAAACCACAAAAATCATGTTCTACCCCCTAACCCTAAACTCTGTCTTATGAAGTCAAGCACGATGAGAAGTTGTTTTGGGTTTCAAACATGGACATTTCAAAAACCATCCCAAAAGCTTCATTTTGGAGTTACTAAGAATGATATAAGCTTACCTTTTCATTTTCATGTGTTAAACTTGTTTAAATCTTGGTCAAACCTAGCTAGGATTTGACCAAGAGATTCAAATGGACATAAGAATTCAAAAAAACCAAAGCGCATGGTCTTCTTATGTCATTTAGTAAGGCATTCAAGTATGTGAAGATAAGTGGTTTTGGGTTTCAAATATGGAAATTTCAAATTGATGAACAAGGTCTACGCATATTCAAAACAGAAAAAGCATGTATCTACCCACTAACCATAAAATCGATCGATCTTATGAAGTCTAGCATGAAGAGAAAAGTCTTATTGGTTTCAAACATGTATGCATGGAAATTTCAAGAAGCTCCCAAAAGCTTCATTTTAGAGTGACTACGAAGGATCCATGCTTACCTTTTATTTTCATGTTTTAAACATGTTCAAATCTTGGTGAAACCGTACGTACCTAGGATTTGACCAAGATTCAAATGGGCATAAAAATTCAGAAAAAAAGGAAAACCAAAGCATATAGTCTTCTTATATATGTCATATAGTAAGCACTCAAGTTGATAAACAAAGTCTAGACATATTCAAACCAGAAAAATCATGTATCTACCCCTAACCCTAAACTTTGTCTTAATTATGAAGTCAAGCACGAAGAGAAGTCATTTTGGGTTTCAAACATGGACATTTCAAAAACCCTCCCAAAAGCTTCATTGTGGTGTGACGTACTAAGAAGGATACATGCTTACATTTTTAACAACCCCCCGAAAGCTTCATTATAGAGTGACTAAGAAGGATTCAGTCTGGCGGGCTTACCTTTTATTTTCATGTTTTAAACTTGTTCAAATCTCGGTCAAATTAACCTAGGATTTTAACAAGATTCAAATGGGCATAAAAATACTTAAAAAAAATCATGTACGCGTATCTACCCATAACCCTAAACTCTATATCACGAAGTCAAGCATGAAGAGAAGTGGTTTTGGGTTTCAAACATGGAAATTTAAAAAACCTCCCAAAAGCTTTATTTTAGTGTGACTAAGAAGGATCCATGCTTACCTTTTATTTTCATGTTTGAAACATGTTCAAATCTTGGTCAAAAAAATGAAAACCAAAGCACATAGTATTCTTATGTCATATAGTAAGCATTCAAGTTGATAAACACGGTCTAAACAAGGATACATGCTTCCCTTTTCATTTTCATGTTTTATACTTGTTTAAATCTTGGTCAAACCTAGGATTTCACCAAGATTCAAAATGTGCATCAAAATTCAAAAAAATTAGAAAAATTAAAAACCAAATTAAAGCACATAGTTTTCTTATGTCATATAGTAAGCATTAAAGTTGATAAACAAAGTCTAGACACATATTCAAACAATACAAATCATGTATCTATATATACCCCTAACCCCTAAACTCTATCTTATGAAGTCAACAGCATGAAGAGAAGTGGTTTTGGGTTTCAAACATGGAAATTTCAAAAACCTCCCAAAAGCTTCATTTTAGAGTGACTAATATATATAAGAAGGATCCATGCTTACCACCTTTTCATTTTCATATTTTAAACTTGTTTAAACCTGTTTCAAATTAAACCTAGGATTTGACCAAAAGATTCAAATGGGCATAAAATACAAAAAAAATCAGAAAAATGAAAAACAAAAGCATATAGTCTTCTTATGTCATATATTAAGCATTCAAGTTGATAAACAAGGTTTGGACATATTCAAACCTAGGCAAATCATGTATCTACCCCCTAGCCCCTAAACTCTATCTTATGAAGTCAAGCATGAAGAGAAGTGGTTTTGGGTTTCAAACATGAAAATTTCAAGAACATCCCAAAAACTTCATTTTAGAGTGATTAAGAAGGATACAGGCTTAGCCTTCTCATTTTCATGTTTTATACTTGTTTAAATCTTGGTCAAACCTAGGATTTGACAAAGATTCAAATGTGCATCAAAATTAAAAAAAAATCAGAAAAATTAAAAACGAAAGCACATAGTTTTCTTATGTCATATAGTAAGCATTAAAGTTGATAAACAAGGTCTAGATATATTCAAACAAGAAAAATCATGTATCTACCCTAACCCTAAACTCTGTCTTATGTAGTCAAGCATGAAGAGAAGTGGTTTTGGGTTTCAAACTTGGAAATTTCAAGAACCTCCCAAAATATTCATTTTAGAGTGTCTAAGAAGGATCCATGCTTACCTTTTCATTTTCATATTTTAAACTTGTTTACATCTTGGTCATAACTAGTATTTGACCAAGATTCAAATGGGCATAAAATAAAATAAAATGAAAAAATGAAAAACCAAAGTACATAGTCTTCTTATGTTATATAGTAAGCATTCAAGCTGATAAACAAGGTCTAGACATATTCAAACCAAAGAAATCATGTATCTACCCCCTAACCCCTAAACTCTATCTTATGAAGTCAAGCATGAAGAGAAATGGTTTTGGGTTTCAAACATGGAAATTTCAAAAACCTCCCAAAAGCTTCATTTTAGAGTGACTAAGAAGGATCCATGCTTACCTTTTATTTTCATGTTTGAAACATGTTCAAATCTCGGTAAAAAAAATGAAAACCAAAGAACATAGTATTCTTATGTCATATAGTAAGCATTCAAGTTGATAAACAAGGTTTGGACATATTCAAACCTAGGCAAATCATGTATCTACCCCCTAGCCCCTAAACTCTATCTTATAAAGTCAAGCATGAAGAGAAGTGGTTTTGGGTTTCAAACATGAAAATTTCAAGAACATCCCAAAAACTTCATTTTAGAGTGACTAAGAAGGATACAGGCTTACCCTTCTCATTTTCATGTTTTATACTTGTTTAAATCTTGGTCAAACCTAGGATTTGACAAAGATTCAAATGTGCATCGAAATTAAAAAAAATCAGAAAAATTAAAAACGAAACCACCTAGTTTTCTTATGTCATATAGTAAGCATTAAAGTTGATAAACAAGGTCTAGATATATTCAAACAAGAAAAATCATGTATCTACCCTAACCCTAAACTCTGTCTTATGTAGTCAAGCATGAAGAGAAGTGGTTTTGGGTTTCAAACTTGGAAATTTCAAGAACCTCCCAAAATATTCATTTTAGAGTGTCTAAGAAGGATCCATGCTTACCTTTTCATTTTCATATTTTAAACTTGTTTACATCTTGGTCATAACTAGTATTTGACCAAGATTCAAATGGGCATAAAATAAAATAAAATGAAAAAATGAAAAACCAAAGTACATAGTCTTCTTATGTTATATAGTAAGCATTCAAGCTGATAAACAAGGTCTAGACATATTCAAACCAAAGAAATCATGTATCTACCCCCTAACCCCTAAACTCTATCTTATGAAGTCAAGCATGAAGAGAAATGGTTTTGGGTTTCAAACATGGAAATTTCAAAAACCTCCCAAAAGCTTCATTTTAGAGTGACTAAGAAGGATCCATGCTTACCTTTTATTTTCATGTTTGAAACATGTTCAAATCTCGGTAAAAAAATGAAAACCAAAGAACATAGTATTCTTATGTCATATAGTAAGCATTCAAGTTGATAAACAAGGTTTGGACATATTCAAACCTAGGCAAATCATGTATCTACCCCCTAGCCCCTAAACTCTATCTTATGAAGTCAAGCATGAAGAGAAGTGGTTTTGGGTTTCAAACATGAAAATTTCAAGAACATCCCAAAAACTTCATTTTAGAGTGACTAAGAAGGATACAGGCTTACCCTTCTCATTTTCATGTTTTATTGTTGTTTAAATCTTGGTCAAACCTAGGATTTGACAAAGATTCAAATGTGCATCAAAATTTAAAAAAATCAGAAAAATTAAAAATGAAACCACCTAGTTTTCTTATGTCATATAGTAATCATTAAAGTTGATAAACAAGGTCTAGATATATTCAAACAAGAAAAATCATGTATCTACCCCTAAACCTAAACTCTGTCTTATGTAGTCAAGCATGAAGAGAAGTGGTTTGGGGTTTCAAACTTGGAAATTTCAAGAACCTCCCAAAATATTCATTTAGAGTGTCTAAGAAGGATCCATGCTTACCTTTTCATTTTCATATTTTAAACTTGTTTACATCTTGGTCATAACTAGTATTTGACCAAGATTCAAATGGGCATAAAATAAAAAAAATAAAAAAATGAAAAACCAAAGTACATAGTCTTCTTATGTTATATAGTAAGCATTCAAGCTGATAAACAAGGTCTAGACATATTCAAACCAAACAAATCATGTATCTACCCCCTAACCCCTAAACTCTATCTTATGAAGTCAAGCATGAAGTGAAGTGGTTCCGGGTTTCAAACATGGAAACATCAAAAACCTCCCAAAAGCTTCACTTTAGAGTGACTAAGAAGGATCCATGATTACCTTTTCATTTTCATATTTTAAACTTGTTTAAATCATTGTCAAACCTAGGATTTGACCAAGATACAAATATGGGCACAAAATAAAAAAAAATCAGAAAAATGAAAAACAAAAGCACATATATAGTCTTCTTATGTCATATCGTAAGCATTCAAGTTGATAAACAAGGTCGAGATATATCCAAACCAGACAAATCATGTATCTACCCCATGTTGATCTTATGAAGTCTAGCATGAAGAGAAGTCGTTTTGGGTTTCAAACATGGAAATTTCAAGAACATCCCAAAAGCTTCATTCTATCTTTGAATTTGGCTCATCCGCTAAATCTCGCAAAGTATAATGATAAGAAAATTGCTGACACTGGTGCGCGCGAGGAGATTTATTTGTGTGTGTGCTGAGCTGTTAGGCCTAAGCCAAAATCCTCAGCTAAACGAGGCCTCAGCTTAACACATAAAAAAGTGTTCAATCTCGCCCACAATGTCCTCTTCTTTCCTCTTCCTTTATTGGAACTTGTTTTGCAGACAAGGAAAGTGGCAGGTGTAATGTGAGTAATAAACCCTCTTAGCCAAAATCAACTACGAGCAAGATTTTCTGTATTGTAGATGCCCCAATTGACTATCATCCCCAATGTAGTCTTTTTTATGTCAGTATAGGCTTATTTACTGGATGTATACTATCGTACATGGCATGCATTTGCCTAATGAGCAGCATTGTATAGCCGTTCTAGCCAACCCGATCAATATGTCAAGCTTCATGCACGAGATTCCATGATTAATTTACTCCCTCGCTCTGATCCATATTTCTTGGTGCTAAAAAGAATCTGAATTGGAGGGAGTACTTTTCTTAGATAGTACTATATCAGTTCAAAAAAAAGTACAGTACTACTACATCACAAATGCATCAAAAGAGTACTACTGTACATCACAAGACCACGACAGTTGTACTAGTAGAGTTTAATGCTGAACTTCCAAAGGGGAATAAGATTACACATATGAACTTTAAACAGGACCAGGAGCATCAGGGCCAGCATCAGGGGCGTTGACCGGCAACAAACCAGGCAAGACGTAAGGAAGAGGCCATATGCTGCGTGCTTGGCCTTGATTGCAGGGTGGTGATTCTTCGATGTACTAACGCCGCTCGCCATGTATTCATGCCGTACCAGCTCCGCGTCGCCCGCGAGCGCATCGAAGCGATCCCGCGCGCCGGACACGCTCGAGGAGGCGTGGCGGCTCCGGTGCAAGCAGTCCGCCGCCGGGAGTCGGCGCGCGGCGTGCAGGTACGGCGGCTCCCCGTACATGCCGTCGTCGCTCCGCGAGTTCGCCCCGGGCGGGCTCTGGTACAAGGCGGATCCGCCGCTCAAACCGATGAGCGGCCCCATCTTCAACAAATGGCGCGCCGACTGGGAGAGGAACCGCCGGTGGAAGGTGGCGTGGGAGGCGAGCACCACCGGCAGATTCGCGCCGCCAGCCGGCGAGGAGGCTGAGGAGGCGGAGGAAGGGGAAGACCCCCTCTTCTTGAAGGCGCTGACCGCGTCCCTGATACGTCTCCGACGTATCGATAATTTCTTATGTTCCATGCCACATTATTGATGTTATCTACATGTTTTATGCACACTTTATGTCATATTCGTGCATTTTCTGGAACTAACCTATTAACAAGATGCCAAAGTGCCAGTTGCTGTTTTCTGCTGTTTTTGGTTTCAGAAATCCTAGTAACGAAATATTCTCGGAATTGCACGAAATCAACGCCCAGGTTCCTATTTTGCCCGGAAGCATCCAGAACACACGAGAACCGCCAGAGAGGGGGGACAGGGCCACCAGACCCTAGGCCGGCGCGGCCAAGGGGGGGCCGCGCCCCCCTATAGTGTGGGCCCCCCAGAAGTCCACCGACCTTGCCCTTCCGCCTATTTAAAGCCTCCGTCGCGAAAACCCTGATACGTTCGACGAAACCAGAGAAAACCTTCCAGAGCCGCCGCCACCGCGACGCCAAGATCTGGGGGACAGGAGTCTCTGTTCCGGCACGCTGCCGGAACGGGGAAGTGCCACCGGAAGGCTTCTCCATCGACACCGCTGCCATCTCCACCGCCATCTTCATCACCGCTGCCGCTCCCATGAGGAGGGAGTAGTTCTCCATCGAGGCTCGGGGCTGTACCGGTAGCTATGTGGTTAATCTCTCTCCTATGTACTTCAATACAATGATCTCATGAGCTGCTTTACATGATTGAGATCCATATGATGAGCTTTGTATCGCTACTAGTTGTGTGCTACTCATGTGATGTTATTAAAGTAGTCTATTCCTCCTGCATGGTGTAAAGGTGACTAGTGTGTGCACCATGTGGTTCTTGTCGTAGGCTATGATCATGATCTCTTGTAGATTGTGGAGTTAATTATCATTATGATAGTATTGATGTGATCTATTCCTCCTTCATAGTGTAATGTGGACAGTGTGTGCACTATGTTAGTTCTTGGTTTATTTTGCAATGATCTATTATGCTCTAAGGTTATTTAAATATGAACATTGAATTGTGGAGCTTGTTAACTCCGGCATTGAGGGTTCGTGTAATCCTACGCAATGTGTTCATCATCCAACAAAAGAGTGTATGTAGCACATATGAGAAAGAGTTATTTATTATGCGATCAATGTTGAGAGTGTCCACTAGTGAAAGTGTAATCCCTAGGCCTTGTTCCTAAATACTGCTATCGCTGCTTGTTTACTGTTTTACTGCGTTACTACTGCTGCATTACTACTGCTTGTCCTGGGCAAAGCACTTTTCTGGTGCTGTTGCTACTGCTTATATACATTCATACCACCTGTATTTCACTATCTCTTTGCCGAACTAGTGCACCTATTAGGTGTGTTGGGGACACAAGAGACTTCTTGCTTTGTGGTTGCAGGGTTGCATGAGAGGGATATCTTTGACCTCTTCCTCCCTGAGTTCGATAAACCTTGGGTGATCCACTTAAGGGAAAACTTGCTGCTGTTCTACAAACCTCTGCTCTTGGAGGCCCAACACTGTCTACAGGAAAAGGAGGGGGCGTAGACATCAAGCTATTTTAAAGCGCCGTTCTTGCAGTGAGGAAAGGTAAAAGGTACTCACACTCCGGATCTCGGCTACTAAGCTATTTTCGTCGTTGTAAGTACTCGAAGCTATTTCCTTTAGATCCTGCAATTGCAACTTTTTGTTTCTTGTTTACACTAGTTTGGCATAATGGACAAGAATGAGCTTCTTATGCTATTTCCTGATTTAAAACATGGATTGTTTGATGCGAAAATTAAAAAACCTATGGAATCTTATTTGCATGCTGGTAGTAATATTAGTATGAACGCTTTTAACACCATTGTTGATAATGATATAGAAAGTTCTAAGCTTGGGGAAGCTGGTTTTCATGATCTTTTTAGTCCCCCAAGCATTGAGGAAAAAATTTTCTTTGATGATACTTTGCCTCCCATATATGATGATTATAATGATAGTGGTCTTTTGGTGCCACCTACTATGGAGAGTAAATTTTGTTGTGATTATACTATGCCTCCAACACTTGATGAGAATAATAATGATAGCTACTTTGTTGAATTTGCTCCCACTACAACTAATAAAATTGATTATGCTTATGTGGAGAGTAATAATTTTATGCATGAGACTCATGATAAGAATGCTTTATGTGATAGTTATATTGTTGAGTTTGCTCATGATGCTACTAAAAGTTATTATGAGAGAGGAAAATATGGTTGTAGAAATTTTCATGTTACTAAAATACCTCTCTATGTGCTGAAATTTTTGAAGCTACACTTGTTTTATCTTCCTATGCTTGTTACTTTGCTCTTCATGAACTTGTTTATTTACAAGATTCCTATGCATAGGAAGCATGTTAGGCTTAAATTTGTTTTGAACTTGCTTCTTGATGCTCTCTTTCGCTTCAACTACTATTTCTTATGAGTGCATCATTAAAACTGCTGAGCCCATCTTAATGGCTATAAAGAAAGAACTTCTTGGGAGATAACCCATGTGTTATTTTGCTACAGTACTTTGTTTTATATTTGTGTCTTGGAAGTTGTTTACTACTGTAGCAACCTCTCCTTATCTTAGTTTTATGTTTTGTTGTGCCAAGTGAAGCCTCTAATCGAAGGTTGATACTAGATTTGGATTTCTGCGCAGAAACAGATTTCTATCTGTCATGAATCTGGGCTGTTTTCTCTGTAAAAAAATCAGAAAAATATGCCAATTTATGTGCGTGTTCCTCAGATATGTACGCAACTTTCATTAGTTTTGAGTTTTCTGATCTGAGCAACGGAAGTATTTATTAAAAATTCATCTTTACGGACTGTTCTGTTTTGACAGATTCTGCCTTTTATTTCGCATTGCTTCTTTCGCTGTGTTGGGTGGATTTCTTTGTTCCATTACCTTCCAGTAGCTTTGAGCAATGTCCAGAAGTGTTAAGAATGATTGTGTCACCTCTGAACATGTGAGTTTTTGATTATGTACTAACCCCTCTAATGAAGTTTATGAGAAGTTTGGTGTGAAGGAAGTTTTCAAGGGTCAAGAGAGGAGGATGATATACTATGATCAAGAAGAGTGAAAAGTCTAAGCTTGGGGATGCCCCGGTGGTTCACCCCTGCATATTTCAAGAAGACTCAAGCGTCTAAGCTTGGGGATGCCCAAGGCATCCCCTTCTTCATCGACAACATTATCAGGTTCCTCCCCTGAAACTATATTTTTATTCCATCACATCTTATGTGCTTTGCTTGGAGCATCGGTTTGTTTTTGTTTTTTGTTTTTGTTTGAATAAATGCTTGTGTGGCAGAGAGACACGCTCCGCTGGTTCATATGAACACATGTGTTCTTAGCTTTTAGTATTCATGGCGAAGTTTCTTCTTCGTTAAATTGTTATATGGTTGGAATTGGAAAATGATACATGTAGTAATTGCTATAATGTCTTGGATAATGTGATACTTGGTAATTGTTGTGCTCATGTTTAAGCTCTTGCATCATATACTTTGCACCCATTAATGAAGAAATACATAGAGCATGCTAAAATTTGGTTTGCATATTTGGACTCTCTAAGGTTTAGATAATTTCTAGTATTGAGTTTGAACAACAAGGAAGACGGTGTAGAGTCTTATAATGTTTACAATATGTCTTTTATGTGAGTTTTGCTGCACCGGTTCATCCTTGTGTTTGTTTCAAATAGCCTTGCTAGCCTAAACCTTGTATCGAGAGAGAATACTTCTCATGCATCCAAAATACTTGAGCCAACCACTATGCCATTTGTGTCCACCATACCTACCTACTACATGGTATTTCTCCGCCATTCCAAAGTAAATTGCTTGAGTCCTACCTTTAAAATTCCATCATTCACCTTTGCAATATATAGCTCATGGGACAAATAGCTTAAAAACTATTGTGGTATTGAATATGTACTTATGCACTTTATCTCTTATTAAGTTGCTTGTTGTGCGATAACCATGTTTCTGGGGACGCCATCAACTATTCTTTGTTGAATATCATGTGAGTTGCTATGCATGTTCGTCTTGTCTGAAGTAAGAGAGATCTACCACCTTATGGTTAAGCATGCATATTGTTAGAGAAGAACATTGGGCCGCTAACTAAAGCCATGATTCATGGTGGAAGTTTCAGTTTTGGACATATATCCACAATCTCATATGAGAAAATTATTAATTGTTGTTACATGCTTATGCATAAAAGAGGAGTCCATTATCTGTTGTCTATGTTGTCCCGGTATGGATGTCTAAGTTGAGAATAATCAATAGCGAGAAATCCAATGCGAGCTTTCTCCTTAGACCTTTGTACAGGCGGCATAGAGGTACCCCTTTGTGACACTTGGTTAAAACATGTGCATTGCGATGATCCGGTAGTCCAAGCTAATTAGGACAAGGTGCGGGCACTATTAGTATACTATGCATGAGGCTTGCAACTTGTAAGATATAATCTACATGATACATATGCTTTATTACTACCGTTGACAAAATTGTTTCATGTTTTCAAAATCAAAGCTCTAGCACAAATATAGCAATCGATGCTTTCCTCTTTGAAGGACCATTCTTTTACTTTTATGTTGAGTCAGTTCACCTATTTCTCTCCATCTCAAGAAGCAAACACTTGTGTGAACTGTGCATTGATTCCTACATATTTGCATATTGCATTTGTTATATTGCTTTGCATTGACAACTATCCATGAGATATACATGTTACAAGTTGAAAGCAACCGCTGAAACTTAATCTTCCATTGTGTTGCTTCAATGTCTCTACTATGAATTTATTGCTTTATGAGTTAACTTTTATGCAAGACTTATTGATGCTTGTCTCGAAGTACTATTCATGAAAAGTCTTTGCTTTATGATTCAGTTGTTTACTCATGTCATATACATTGTTTTGATCGCTGCATTCACTACATATGCATTACAAATAGTATGATCAAAGTTATGATGGCATGTCACTCCAGAAATTATCTTTGTTATCGTTTTACCTGCTCGGGACGAGCAGAACTAAGCTTGGGGATGCTGATACGTCTCCGACGTATCGATAATTTCTTATGTTCCATGCCACATTATTGATGTTATCTACATGTTTTATGCACACTTTATGTCATATTCGTGCATTTTCTGGAACTAACCTATTAACAAGATGCCGAAGTGCCAGTTGCTGTTTTCTGCTATTTTTGGTTTCAGAAATCCTAGTAACGAAATATTCTCGGAATTGGACGAAATCAACGCCCAGGTTCCTATTTTGCCCGGAAGCATCCAGAACACACGAGAACCTCCAGAGAGGGGGACAGGGCCACCAGACCCTAGGCCGGCGCGGCCAAGGGGGGGGCCGTGCCCCCCTATAGTGTGGGCCCCCCAGAAGTCCACCGACCTTGCCCTTCCGCCTATTTAAAGCCTCCGTCGCGAAAACCCTGATACGTTCGACGAAACCAGAGAAAACCTTCCAGAGCCGCCGCCACCGCGACGCCAAGATCTGGGGGACAGGAGTCTCTGTTCCGGCACGCTGCCGGAACGGGGAAGTGCCCCCGGAAGGCTTCTCCATCGACACCGCTGCCATCTCCACCGCCATCTTCATCACTGCTGCTGCTCCCATGAGGAGGGAGTAGTTCTCCATCGAGGCTCGGGGCTGTACCGGTAGCTATGTGGTTAATCTCTCTCCTATGTACTTCAATACAATGATCTCATGAGCTGCTTTACATGATTGAGATCCATATGATGAGCTTTGTATCGCTACTAGTTGTGTGCTACTCATGTGATGTTATTAAAGTAGTCTATTCCTCCTGCATGGTGTAAAGGTGACTAGTGTGTGCACCATGTGGTTCTTGTCGTAGGCTATGATCATGATCTCTTGTAGATTGTGGAGTTAATTATCATTATGATAGTATTGATGTGATCTATTCCTCCTTCATAGTGTAATGTGGACAGTGTGTGCACTATGTTAGTTCTTGGTTTATTTTGCAATGATCTATTATGCTCTAAGGTTATTTAAATATGAACATTGAATTATGGAGCTTGTTAACTCCGGCATTGAGGGTTCGTGTAATCCTACGCAATGTGTTCATCATCCAACAAAAGAGTGTATGTAGCACATATGAGAAAGAGTTATTTATTATGCGATCAATGTTGAGAGTGTCCACTAGTTAAAGTGTAATCCCTAGGCCTTGTTCCTAAATACTGCTATCGCTTCTTGTTTACTGTTTTACTGCGTTACTACTGCTGCGTTACTACTGCTTGTCCTGGGCAAAGCACTTTTCTGGTGCTGTTGCTACTGCTTATATACATTCATACCACCTGTATTTCACTATCTCTTCGCCGAACTAGTGCACCTATTAGGTGTGTTGGGGACACAAGAGACTTCTTGCTTTGTGGTTGCAGGGTTGCATGAGAGGGATATCTTTGACCTCTTCCTCCCTGAGTTCGATAAACCTTGGGTGATCCACTTAAGGGAAAACTTGCTGCTGTTCTACAAACCTCTGCTCTTGGAGGCCCAACACTGTCTACAGGAAAAGGAGGGGGCGTAGACATCAGTCCCTCAAGGACGATGCCAACAAGAAGAGGGCGGAGGAGGCGGAGGAAGGGGAAGACCCCCTCTTCTTGAAGGCGCTGGCCGCGTCCCTCAAGGACGATGCCGACAAGAAGAGGGCGGAGGAAGAAGACAAGGCGGCGGCCATCGCCGCCGTGAAGGAGAAGGAGGCGCGGGAGGCGGAGGAGAACGTGACCATCATCTTCCTCGACGACTAGATAGGTTAGAAGTCGCGATAAGGATCGCGCAATTCTGTATGTATGATCCGTATGTATGATCAACTATGAGTTATGAACTATGAACTATCAAACCAAACCACATAGTTTTTTTTATGTCATATAGTAAGAATTCAAGTTGATAAAACAAGGTCTAGACATATTCAAACTACAAATCACGTATATCTACCCCTAACCCTAAACTCTATCTTATATGAAGTAAATCATGAAGAGAAGTGGTTTTGGGTTTCAAACATGGAAATTTCAAAAACCTTCCCAAAAGCTTCATTTTGGAGTGACTAAGAAGGATGCAGGCTTACCTTTTCATTCTCATATTTTAAACTTGTTTAAATCTTGGTTAAACCTAGGATTTGACCAAGATCAAATGGGCATAAAAAATCAGAAAAAATCAAAAAATGAAAACCAAAGCACATAGTATTCTTATGTCATATAGTAAGCATTCAAGTTGATAAACAAGGTCTAAACATATTCAAACCAGACAAATCATGTATCTACCCACTAACCCTAAATTCTGTCTTATGAAGTCGATCAAGCATGTAGAAGAGTGGTTTTGGGTTTCAAACATGGAAATTTAAAAAACCTCCCAAAGGCTTCATTTTAGAGTTACTAAAAAGGATCCATGCTTACCTTTTATTTTCATGTTTTAAACATGTTCAAATCTTGGTCAAACCGTACCTAGGATTTGACCAAGATTCAAATGGGCATAAAAATTCAAAAAATTTGAAAAACGAAAGCACATAGCCTTCTTATGTCATATAGTAAGCACTCAAGTTGGTAAACAAGGTCTAGACATATTCAAACCAGAAAAATCTTGTATCTACCCCTAACCCTAAACTTTGTCTTATGAAGTCAAGCACGAAGAGAAGTCGTTTTGGGTTTCAAACATGGAAATTTCAAAAACCTTCCCAAAAGCCTCATTTTGGAGTGACCAAGAAGGATGCAGGCTTACCTTTTCATTTTCATGTTTTAAACTTGTTTAAATCTTGGTTAAACCTATGATTTGACCAAGAGAAAATGGGCATAAAAATTCAAAAAAAATCAAAAAATGAAAACCAAAGCACATAGTATTCTTATGTCATATATTAAGCATTCAAGTTGATAAACATGGTCTAGACATATTCAAACCAGAAAAATCATGTATCTACCCTAACCCTAAACTCTGTCTTATGAAGTCAAGAATGAAGAGACGTGGTTTTGGGTCTCAAACATGGAAATTTCAAGAACACCCCAAAAGCTTCATTTTAGAGTGACTAAGAAGGATCCAGGTCGAGCTTACCTTTTATTTTCATGTTTTAAACTTGTTCAAATCTTGGTCAAACCTAGGATTTGACCAAGATTCAAATGGGCATAAAAAAATGAAAAACCAAAGCACATAGCCTTCTTATGTCATATAATAAGCACTCAAGTTGATAAACAAGGTGTAGTCATATTCAAACCAGAAAAATCATGTATCTACCCTAACCCTAAACTCTATCTTACGAAGTCAAGCATGAAGAGAAGTGGTTTTGGGTTTCAAACATGGAAATTTCAAAAATCTCCCGAAAGCTTCATTTCAGAGTGACTAAGAAGGATCCAGACCGGGCTTACATTTTATTTTCATATTTAAACTTGTTCAAATCTTGGTCAAACCGTACCTAGGATTTGACCAAGATTCAAATGGGCATAAAATTTCAAAAAAATGAAAAAAATGAAAAACCAAAGCACATAGCCTTCTTATGTCATATAGTAAGCACTCAAGTTGATAAACAAGGTATAGACATATTCAAACCAGAAAAATCATGTATCTACCCCTAAGCCTGAACTTTTTCTTATGAAGTCAATCACGAAGAGAAGTCGTTTTGGGTTTCAAACATGGAAATTTCAAATACCTTCCCAAAAGCTTCATTTTGGAGTGACTAAGAAGGATGCAGGCTTACCTTTTCATTTTCATGTTTTAAACATGTTTAAATAAGGAAGCGTGGTTCTGAAACCTCATACACATTGTTGCAAAAGTAATTACATCACCTAAACAATACTACTGGTTCATAATTCTAAACTTATGTACAATCTTGGAAACATATAACGCCAGCCTAGTTCTCCAATTATCATCATCCCTCTTGATGCGCTTGCCGGTGCCGCTTGTACCTGCCTCCCATGGGTTGGCAGTCCAAGTTCTGCAATCGTCCGCACTTCGTGTGTCGGGAGCTTCCCAACCAGATACAGGCCCTGCCCTTGCTAGCTCACCACATCCAGCCGTTGCCCTAGCTTGCTCACCATGTGAACCGCCATCCCACAGAGACCCCGAAGTAGGCTTGCACGGGTCCTTTATCCATGGTGGCATATTCTTCGGATCAAATGGTATGTTGTGCCTAAAGCAATAAGATACAAATTCCCAGTAGGTTGTCCCGACAAACTGCTTCTTCTCGTCGTGCCAGGCAGGGGGAAGAGCGGCCAACCTAGCCGCTTCCTTGTAATCCGGGAAAACCACTTCCCTTGGAATTGGTTGTGCTTGACGCAGCCCATCATTGATTTTTTTGAGTCACCTGTACAACACAAAACTGACATATCCATCAATCGCAGCATACCTCAAGTTTACTTGAGGCAATGGCATGCACTCCCATTGATCGTGGCTGCTAGTAGGGAACTTGGTCTTCATGTCTTTGTAAGATGGGTCAATGATGGCGGCTGCCAAATCAGCCATGCCAGTCCTATTGTCAGGACCATTGAAATTGATCATATCCTGAATGTCAATCCAATTATGTTCAGGAATTTTAATGCCATCTCTAGCAAACCTTCTAGAGTCACCGCTGATGTCAACAGTTGTGAAACAAATTCCTTTATGTTGAAGGAATTCTCGCAGTGCCAGATTGTCAGGACTCCTGCATGTTAACACAAATCAATCTTGTAAGATCGTATATGCTGAAATAGTACACATATTTTTCTTCCAGTAAACTGTATACTTGTTGCAGTGAAACAATGATTTTGCATCAGTGATACACATCAAAATAACATGAATTATTGTTGCGACTATATGATCTAATTATTTAAGTGTCAAGTTAAGATTCAGTTACTATATGTTAATATCTTGACATCCATGCCGATTATCGGTGAGTATGAGTACATGAAATTTGTGCAAATTTTGAGTACCAAAATCATGAAACTAGATATCGTAGTAAATCCAAAAAAAAATTACAAGTTTGTTGGATATTACATTCCAGACCACATTTTTCATACAAGTTAGTTTGTTCGTGTTTTCATACAAGTTAGAACCTAGTCTATTTCGAAATAGAAAAGCAGATCCAAGATAAAGAAAGAGTTTCTATATTAAAAAGCAAAAGGATAAAGGAAGGCATGTGAAGAACATACCTGCAGAAATGGTACACCAGGACGTGGTCGTCTATGGCCAACTAAACGACGGTGGTACTTACTTGGTCCGAAGTGTATTCTAGGTCGAGGCCGACGAACCTGGGCCTGTCCTCTAGAAGCTTTTGTTCGTACATCTTGAGGGTGCGCTCGAGAACGGAAGGGTCATTCGTGTAGACCACGTTCACCTTGGTCGTCCCATTGGGAACGACGCTCCTCTTTAGCGTAAACAGGCCACCGTCGGCCATGGCAGCGCTGAAGCACGTCGAACTGATCGGCGGGATTGAGGGGGAGGGAGGGAGAGCAACTGCAAACGATGGGGTTTTTTGGAACTTGCCGAAATGCAGGGGAGAACAAAACGCCAGGGGTTGTTTAGTGGGGACATATGGGAATAATACTGCGATGAGGTTGAGGAATTAACTCCAACCGCCATTCAAATCTAGTACTCCCTATAGTCAGTTGATAGGAAATGGACGTGCAAGATTGATTCTAGGGAGGCGAATCCCAGTATTTTCCCAATTTATTTGAGTTGTAATATAACCATCGTTAATACTTGAATTGAAAAATATTTACAAAATTAATTTATTATATACTACATGATGAGATAATCCAACAAACCATGGAAATGCATGGCCATCCAACCATGTCACCCACTTGTGAAAATTGTATAGGTGGTAGTGTGCGCAATACACACGGTAGCCACTTCACAAATACATCCTTTTAATTTTGCCCCCCTTAATTCGGCCAATAAAAATGAAAAGACTTTATGTGGAAACACAAAAAAACTATATTTGGCAATGTATAGTTGAAAATAAGAAGTTTTTCATTGATCTCTTAAAAAAGGGGTCATAATTCAAAAGTTCGCCATGCATGGTTCTTGCGGTAACCAAGCGAGCTCACCCATGTGGCAAGAAGCGAATCAATGTCCAACATGCATGGTTCCAAAAATATATACCTTACAGAATGATTTTGCTTCTCAAGAATATTTGCATGCCATGATGTTTGTTATTTTTCCTAGATAAAAGTAGTAATTGGCGACTTCTTGATTACCTTGCTTGCTTATTTCAATAAGTTTGAACCTCATTTTGGCTTTATTTCAAATTTAGGCAAAAACTTCTTGGCAATCGACTTGTGAGCTACTATACTTTGATGCAACCCACATTTTCGTTGGCTAATGTTTTCTGATTCCACAACAATAGGGCACATCCCTATATCATCCCAAATTTTGAATTCTTATTAGTTTGGTTGATGACCACCATTCATATCCAAACTTAATTAATTGGAGTACAAATGATTTAGCTTATGGTTTCATGGTAAGCTAGTTTGACAAATTAACCTTCGAAATGGCGATTCGCCTACCATGCATGCATGTTTGGCCTACCTGGGAAATTTTGATTTGTGGTATTGTACATGATAGCGAATAAACAAAATACCTATTTGGACCCCTTTGGCCAACAAGGGCATGTTTGGTTCCTAGCCACAATTTGCCAAGAAGCCAAAATTTGGTAGCCATATAGTTTATTTGGCATGTGTTTGGTTTATGTGGCTACCAAACAGGGGTCCTAATAAAAAGAAAACGACACACTAATGTGTGGTAAACTAAAAATCCCTAATTTGCAAAGTTGCATATGTGCAAAAGGGGGGCAATGCATGCATTATTCAGAAGTTGACTGTGGTTTTCGTAGTGTAACCAATTAATTAAGCTTACATATGGGAAGAGGCTAGCGAGGCGAACTCAAGCAGCTATGGTTCCAATGTTGTCAAGTTTGAAGTGGACACTGCATGAAGCTTGCTCAAATTAATGGGTAGAAAGCCAAAAGCAGTCCATATTTATTGTATATGTGTGTGAATAATGACCAATAAAAAAAATAGCGCGCTATTTCGGTGTTATAGCGGCGCTATAGCGTATTTGGAGAGTGAACGCTACACTATGCACATTTGGCTCGCTATGACGCTAATCACGCTATTAGCGGCGCTATGCGTGCTATTTTTCGTAGCATTATAGCGGCGCTATTTTTATAGCGTTGTAGTGGTGCTATTTTTTACAAGAAAATGGAGCAGCCGACTAGCTATGTTGGATCTTTTGATCCATGAGCTTCCAAAATCCTCATTCTAAACGTAGTCATTCAACCCGTTGGAAACCACAAAAACACATCAACGATTCCCACTCATCCTCATACGACGCATACATGTTGAAGAAGAAGAATCAACATCACAACGAGTAAGATCTACTGATGCAATCTTCTTAAGAAAAAAAAGTTGGTTCAATTTTTTCATTATGATGAGCTGCAATATGCGGTTCTTCTTCTGAATCAGATGATGAATGAATGCATTATTCATCTAGTTCATCTCATTTTGATTAATTACTACTTCTTCTATGTAGTTAGCTCTTTAATTGTTTGCATGTTGGCAGGTTAATTAGTTATCTACTTATCCACTTATCTACTTGTTGGACTAATAAATCTTTATCTTTCAGTGCGGCCAGGACTTTGTAATTTAATTTGTTGATCATTGTGATGTGGATAATTTTTGAGCTGCTGAAATCCTTAGTATATATACTAGATTTTTTATTTTTAACTTTTTTGTCAAACGCTATTTTATAAAATAGCGCGCTATTAGCATGTTATAATCTTCATAGCGTATTTTGTAATGCCACACTATTTTGTTTAGCGCGCTATTTTTTCCTTGATAATGACACTTCACCCAAACCTCTATGTATGATAGGGTTTTATATTTTTTACTTGTTAGTAGTAAGTACATGTCATGTGATGGCTCCATGCACATGTTTCACAACTTTTTTTTGATTTGTTTCTACCTCATTTGGTTGGTTTCAAATTTGCTCAAACTTCCTATGCGCGCTATGTTGTACTATTGGGACCCATGTTTGGGCTTTGTTTGTGGTACCACACTTGCAGGGTACCTCCAAGCATTTTATTCCCAAAAATTATGAGTTCTAATTAAATGGTGAACTAAAAACTGATCATCTAAAGTTGGAAAATAAAATCCATATATAGCTGCACATCGAGATATTTGTATAAGGTAGACAAACTGCATTGCCACACATGCCTTATATAAGTTTGTTTTTTCTAGCGGAGTGGATTCCCTAATCACCCCACGGTTGTGACATTGTCAATGTTGTCATGATAAATAACATTGCGAGACTTTCCATCTTATTCTTTTTTGTAGAAATGATTGTCCCATTATGGCAAATGTCCCCATTCGTTTTTCAAATTAAGTAAACGTTATAGGATGAAAATTCATTGAAGTGACAAATTTTCTAGATTTCTAACTATTATAGCTCATTCAAACAAGTTTGCAATAGGCCGGTGATACGTCTCCGGCGTATCGATAATTTCTTATGTTCCATGCCACATTATTGATGTTATCTACATGTTTTATGCACACTTTATGTCATATTCGTGCATTTTCTGGAACTAACCTATTAACAAGATGCCGAAGTGCCAGTTCCTGTTTTCTGCTGTTTTTGGTTTCAGAAATCCTAGTAACGAAATATTCTCGGAATCAGACGAAATCAACGCCCATGTTCCTATTTTCACCGGAAGCATCCAGAACACACGAGAAGGACCAGAGGGGGGGCACTGGGCCCCCAGACCATAGGCCGGCGCGGCCCAGGCCTTGGCCGCGCCGCCCTATAGTGTCGCCACCCCTTCGACCCTCTGGCGCTGCCTCTTCGCCTATTTAAAGCCTCCGTCGCGAAAACCCTGATACGTTCGACGAAACCCACAGAAACCTTCCAGAGCCGCCGCCATCGCGAAGCCAAGATCTGGGGGACAGGAGTCTCTATTCCGGCACGCCGCCGGAACGGGGAAGTGCCCCCGGAAGGCTTCTCCATCGACACCGCTGCCATCTCCACCGCCATCTTCATCACCGCTGCTGCTCCCATGAGGAGGGAGTAGTTCTCCATCGAGGCTCGGGGCTATACCGGTAGCTATGTGGTTCATCTCTCTCCTATGTACTTCAATAAAATAATCTCATGAGCTGCCTTACATGATTTAGATTCATATGATGATGCTTGTAATCTAGATGTCGTTATGCTAGTCAAGTGAATTTTACTTATGTGATCTCCGGAGACTCCTTGTCCCACTTGTGTAAAGGTGACAGTGTGTGCACCGTGTGGGTCTCTTAGGCTATATTTCACAGAATACTTATTCACTGATGAATGGCATAGTGAGGTGCTTATTTATATCTCTTTATGGTTGCAATGTATTTTGTATCACAATTTATCTATGTGCTACTCTAGCAATGTTATTAAAGTAGTTTTATTCCTCCTACACGGTGTAATGGTGACAGTGTGTGCATCCGTGTTAGTACTTGGTTTATGCTATGATCATGATCTCTTGTAGATTGCGAAGTTAACTATTGCTATGATAGTATCGATGTGTTCTATGCCCCCTTTCTTAGCATGAAGGTGACAGTGTGCATGCTACGTTAGTACTTGGTTTAGTCGTATTGATCTATCTTACACTCTAAGGTTACTTAAATATGAACATTGAATTGTGGAGCTTGTTAACTCCGGCATTGAGGGTTCGTGTAATCCTACGCAATGTGTTCATCATCCAACAAGAGTGTAGAGTATGCATTTATCTATTCTGTTATGTGATCAATGTTGAGAGTGTCCACTAGTGGAAGTCTAATCCCTAGGCCTTGTTCCTAAATACTGCTATCGCTGCTTGTTTACTGTTTTACTGCGTTACTACTGCTGCAATACTACCACCATCAACTACACGCCAGCAAGCTATTTTCTGGCATCGTTGCTACTGCTCATATATATTCATACCACCTGTATTTCACTATCTCTTCGCCGAACTAGTGCACCTATTAGGTGTGTTGGGGACACAAGAGACTTCTTGCTTTGTGGTTGCAGGGTTGCATGAGAGGGATATCTTTGACCTCTTCCTCCCTGAGTTCGATAAACCTTGGGTGATCCACTTAAGGGAAAACTTGCTGCTGTTCTACAAACCTCTGCTCTTGGAGGCCCAACACTGTCTACAGGAAAAGGAGGGGGAAGTAGACATCAAGCTATTTTCTGGCGCCGTTGCCGGGGAGGAAAGGTAAAAGGTACTCACACTCCGGATCTCGGCTACTAAGCTATTTTCCGGCGCCATAAGTACTCGAAGCTATTTCCTTTAGATCCTGCAATTGCATCTTTTTGTTTCTTGTTTACACTAGTTTGGCATAATGGACAAGAATGAGCTTCTTATGCTATTTCCTGACTTAAAACATGGATTGTTTGATGCGAAAATTAAAAAACCTATGGAATCTTATTTGCATGCTGGTAGTAATATTAGTATGAACGCTTTGAACACCATTGTTGATAATGATATAGAAAGTTCTAAGCTTGGGGAAGCTGGTTTTCATGATCTTTTTAGTCCCCCAAGCATTGAGGAGAAAATTTTCTTTGATGATACTTTGCCTCCTATTTATGATGATTATAATGATAGTAGTCTTTTGGTACCACCTGTTATGGAGGATAAATTTGATTATGATTACAATATGCCTCCTATATTTGATAGCTACTTTGTTGAATTTGCTCCCACTACAACTAATAAAATTGATTATGCTTATGTGGAGAGTAATAATTTTATGCATGAGACTCATGATAAGAATGCTTTATGTGATAGTTATATTGTTGAGTTTGCTCATGTTGCTACTGAAAGTTATTATGAGAGAGGAAAATATGGTTGTAGAAATTTTCATGTTACTAAAACACCTCTCTATGTGCTGAAATTTTTCAAGCTACACTTGTTTTATCTTTCTATGCTTGTTGCATTATGCTTCATGAATTTGTTTATTTACAAGATTCCTATGCATAGGAAGCATGTTAGGCTTAAATTTGTTTTGAACTTGCTTCTTGATGCTCTCTTTTGCTTCAACTACTATTTCTTGCGAGTGCATCATTAAAACTGGTGAGCCCATCTTAATGGCTATAAAGAAAGAACTTCTTGGGAGATAACCCATGTGTTATTTTGCTACAGTACTTTGTTTTATATTTGTGTCTTGGAAGTTGTTTACTACTGTAGCAACCTCTCCTTATCTTAGTTTTGTGTTTTGTTGTGCCAAGTGAAGCCTCTAATCGAAGGTTGATACTAGATTTGGATTTCTGCGCAGAAACAGATTTCTATCTGTCACGAATCTGGGCTGTTTTCTCTGTACAAAAATCAGAAAAATATGCCAATTTACGTGCGTGTTCCTCAGATATGTACGCAACTTTCATTAGTTTTGAGTTTTCTGATTTGAGCAACGGAAGTATTTATTAAAAATTCGTCTTTACGGACTGTTCTGTTTTGACAGATTCTGCCTTTTATTTCGCATTGCTTCTTTCGCTGTGTTGGGTGGATTTCTTTGTTCCATTACCTTCCAGTAGCTTTGAGCAATGTCCAAGAGTGTTAAGAATGATTGTATCACCTCTGAACATGGGAGTTTTTGATTATGTACTAACCCCTCTAATGAAGTTTATGAGAAGTTTGGTGTGAAGGAAGTTTTCAAGGGTCAAGAGAGGAGGATGATATACTATGATCAAGAAGAGTGAAAGCTCTAAGCTTGGGGATGCCCCGGTGGTTCACCCCTGCATATATCAAGAAGACTCAAGCGTCTAAGCTTGGGGATGCCCAAGGCATCCCCTTCTTCATCGACAACATTATCAGGTTCCTCCCCTGAAACTATATTTTTATTCCGTCACATCTTATGTGCTTTACTTGGAGCGTCTGTATGCTTTTATTTTTGCTTATGTTTGAATAAATTGGATTACATCATGCTTGTGTAGGAGAGAGACACGCTCCGCTGTAGCATATGGACAAGTATGTCCTTAGGCTCTACTCATAGTATTCATGGCGAAGTTTCTTCTTCGTTAAATTGTTATATGGTTGGAATTGGAAAATGATACATGTAGTAATTGCTATAAATGTCTTGGGTAATGTGATACTTGGCAATTGTTGTGCTCATGTTTAAGCTCTTGCATCATATACTTTGCACCCATTAATGAAGAAATACATAGAGCATGCTAAAATTTGGTTTGCATATTTGGTTTCTCTAAGGTCTAGATAATTTCTAGTATTGAGTTTGAACAACAAGGAAGACGGTGCAGAGTCTTATAATGTTTTCAATATGTCTTTTATGTGAGTTTTGCTGCACCGGTTCATCCTTGTGTTTGTTTCAAATAAACCTTGCTAGCCTAAACCTTGTATCGAGAGGGAATACTTCTCATGCATCCAAAATACTTGAGCCAACCACTATGCCATTTGTGTCCACCATACCTACCTACTACATGGTATTTTCCGCCATTCCAAAGTAAATTGCTTGAGTGCTACCTTTAAGATTCCATCATTCACCTTTGCAATATATAGCTCATGGGACAAATAGCTTAAAAACTATTGTGGTATTAAATATGTAATTATGCACTTTATCTCTTATTAAGTTGCTTGTTGTGCGATAACCATGTTCACTGGGGACGCCATCAACTACTCTTTGTTGAATTTCATGTGAGTTGCTATGCATGTTCGTCTTGTCTGAAGTAAGAGCGATCTACCACCTTATGGTTAAGCATGCATATTGTTAGAGAAGAACATTGGGCCGCTAACTAAAGCCATGATCCATGGTGGAAGTTTCAGTTTTGGACAAATATCCTCAATCTCATATGAGAAAATTATTAACTGTTGTTACATGCTTATGCATAAAAGAGGAGTCTATTATCTGTTGTCTATGTTGTCCCGGTATGGATGTCTAAGTTGAGAATAATCAATAGCGAGAAATCCAATGCGAGCTTTCTCCTTAGACCTTTGTACAAAGTGCATAGAGGTACCCCTTTGTGACACTTGGTTAAAACATGTGCATTGTGATGATCCGGTAGTCCAAGCTAATTAGGACAAGGTGCGGGCACTATTAGTATACTATGCATGAGGCTTGCAACTTGTAAGATATAATTTACATGATACATATGCTTTATTACTACCGTTGACAAAATTGTTTCATGTTTTCAAAATCAAAGCTCTAGCACAAATATAGCAATCGATGCTTTTCCTCTATGGAGGACCATTCTTTTACTTTTATTGTTGAGTCAGTTCACCTATTTCTCTCCACCTCAAGAAGCAAACACTTGTGTGAACTGTGCATTGATTCCTACATATTTGCATATTGCACTTGTTATATTGCTTTGCATTGACAACTATCCATGAGATATACATGTTACAAGTTGAAAGCAACCGCTGAAACTTAATCTTCCATTGTGTTGCTTCAATGCCTTTACTTTGAATTATTGCTTTATGAGTTAACTCTTATGCAAGACTTATTGATGCTTGTCTTTAAGTACTATTCATGAAAAGTCTGTGCTGTATGATTCACTTGTTTACTCATGTCATTACCATTGTCTTGGATTGCTGCATTCATTACATGTGTTTACAAATAGTATGATCAAGGTTATGATGGCATGTCACTCCAGAAATTATCTTTGTTATCGTTTTACCTGCTCGGGACGAGCAGAACTAAGCTTGGGGATGCTGATACGTCTCCGGCGTATCGATAATTTCTTATGTTCCATGCCACATTATTGATGTTATCTACATGTTTTATGCACACTTTATGTCATATTCGTGCATTTTCTGGAACTAACCTATTAACAAGATGCCGAAGTGCCAGTTCCTATTTTCTGCTGTTTTTGGTTTCAGAAATCCTAGTAACGAAATATTCTCGGAATCGGACGAAATCAACGCCCAGGTTCCTATTTTCACCGGAAGCATCCAGAACACATGAGAAGGACCAGAGGGGGGGCACTGGGCCCCCAGACCATAGGCCGGCGCGGCCCAGGCCCTGGCCGCGCCGCCCTATAGTGTCGCTACCCCTTCGACCCTCTGGCGCCGCCTCTTCGCCTATTTAAAGCCTCCGTCGCGAAAACCCTGATACGTTCGATGAAACCCACAGAAACCTTCCAGAGCCGCCGCCATCGCGAAGCCAAGATCTGGGGGACAGGAGTCTCTGTTCCGGCACGCCGCCGGAACGGGGAAGTGCCCCCGGAAGGCTTCTCCATCGACACCGCTGCCATCTCCACCGCCATCTTCATCACCGCTGCTGCTCCCATGAGGAGGGAGTAGTTCTCCATCGAGGCTCGGGGCTGTACCGGTAGCTTTGTGGTTCATCTCTCTCCTATGTACTTCAATACAATAATCTCATGAGCTGCCTTACATGATTGAGATTCATATGATGATGCTTGTAATCTAGATGTCGTTATGCTAGTCAAGTGAATTTTACTTATGTGATCTCCGGAGACTCCTTGTCCCACGTGTGTAAAGGTGACAGTGTGTGCACCGTGTGGGTCTCTTAGGCTATATTTCACATAATACTTATTCACTGATGAATGGCATAGTGAGGTGCTTATTTATATCTCTTTATGGTTGCAATGTATTTTGTATCACAATTTATCTATGTGCTACTCTAGCAATGTTATTAAAGTAGTTTTATTCCTCCTACACGGTGTAATGGTGACAGTGTGTGCATCCGTGTTAGTACTTGGTTTATGCTATGATCATGATCTCTTGTAGATTGCGAAGTTAACTATTGCTATGATAGTATCGATGTGTTCTATGCCCCCTTTCTTAGCATGAAGGTGACAGTGTGCATGCTACGTTAGTACTTGGTTTAGTCGTATTGATCTATCTTACACTCTAAGGTTACTTAAATATGAACATTGAATTGTGGAGCTTGTTAACTCCGGCATTGAGGGTTCGTGTAATCCTACGCAATGTGTTCATCATCCAACAAGAGTGTAGAGTATGCATTTATCTATTCTGTTATGTGATCAATGTTGAGAGTGTCCACTAGTGAAAGTCTAATCCCTAGGCCTTGTTCCTAAATACTGCTATCGCTGCTTGTTTACTGTTTTACTGCGTTACTACTGCTGCAATACTACCACCATCAACTACACGCCAGCAAGCTATTTTCTGGCATCATTGCTACTGCTCATATATATTCATACCACCTGTATTTCACTATCTCTTCGCCGAACTAGTGCACCTATTAGGTGTGTTGGGGACACAAGAGACTTCTTGCTTTGTGGTTGCAGGGTTGCATGAGAGGGATATCTTTGACCTCTTCCTCCCTGAGTTCGATAAACCTTGGGTGATCCACTTAAGGGAAAACTTGCTGCTGTTCTACAAACCTCTGCTCTTGGAGGCCCAACACTGTCTACAGGAAAAGGAGGGGGAAGTAGACATCAGCCGGCCTGTTGTCCAGTGACGATTTTAGAGTACAATTTGATCAACATCACAAAAAAGTGCTTTTAAGGTATCCTAGATGCCTTGGTAACCGTCGAACACTTTAATCACTCTGACCTCGCCGTCTCGCTGTCTTAGATGCCTTGGTAACCGTCGAACACTTTAGACTAGCCCCAATGGGAGTATCATAAGTAGTATCATACATGCCATGTTAGCAAAAATCTAATGTGTCACATCAATTAACGAGGTGAGAGATGAGAGAAGTATCATAACACATAAACCTAGAAAACTTACTCCGTAGAAAACTTCATGACAAATACATCATGTACACACATTTGCATTGAGATTCTACAAAACTTTAAATATGACATAAGTATGATACCATATTATGATACTATGCATTGTGGAGGTAGTATCATAAACTAGTAGTGTATGATACTACGTACTTCCCATTGTGACTAGTCTTAATCACTCTGACATCGCCGTCTCGCCGTCTTACTATAGTACCTACTACACCCCCACTCCGTCTCTCATACAACGCCCCACTCGTTTCCCACTCCGTCTCTCATACAGCGCCCCAATCTTAGCATGTTGGACCAATTAGGAGTACAAAATTATGTTCTAAATGTTGCTCAAACTTTCCATACAACTAATATATAACTTATACTACGTAGGTTACACCATCGAAATAGGTATGACCATTTGAGAAATGGGAACAATAACTTGGAACCTTTCTTACTATCGAGTGGGACGTGTGATATTGGTGTGACCCTGCTTTTTTCTTCTTCTACATAATGGCTACATGATGGTTCTAGAAAGAAGTGTATGCTGTTGTGGTATCTCTTGACGCGAATCCCTCTAATCACAAGCGTTAGATTTTGGACACCAACGGTTAGTACTGTTGTTACATGTCTAGTTCAAAACTGGTGCATTTTGTATGTTGTTGTAGCAGTCTAGTAGATAGATTCAGATGCATGGTCAGGAGTGCAAACATTTCGCAACTAGTTGAGCCCTCACCTTATTGTCGGATGTCACATTTCGAGTTTCTAAAAAAATGTAAATTCAAATCATAGTCACGGGTTATGTTGTCCTGTGCACATCTAAACATTTGTTTCAAAAGTGACCATATGTGAGCTGTGGAAAAAAGAAAAGACCAAAGTGAATAATATTCCCTAACTATTCACATATCATTTGTCTTTTTTGTGCAAGCTAGAAAATTTCATTGTTTTTGATGAAACTTCACAGATGCATACTCATCTGTGACCTGTGGAGGCGTGGAGCAATACACAACATAATATGTGTCGCAGTTTTGATTTTCTTCATATTTTTTAAAAGTGCAGAAGTGTGATATCCGATAATAGGATGCGGGTGCAACTAGTTGCAAATGAGATGCTATGCATGCTGATATGATATGTATTTTGTCGTGGCCCCATCCTACTTCTGCATTTTCTTTACGGCCATATTTTAGTAGTTGCGACCTGGACGTGAATACGTGATCGGACTTGTCGATACTCGATAGTAGTCGTAGTACTGTACAACTTCTGCATGTGGCGTACAAGATGGTTGTAGAAGCCTCTAGAGTAGTAGTACTAGCTAACGGATAGATTATATCTGGAGAAACTGACATAGCCATTGATATGACAAGACTATACCCGGATTTGGACGCATTGTAGTGGCTCCATCAATGTTCCGCTATGATGGTCAATTTTACTGCTACAGCAGATTGTCGACGCAGAGGATTCCTTGGCTTCCGCGCAAGACCCTTCCTAAAGAAGGCATCTGCTCTGGCCCATTGATTCTATGTGGACGGTTCCAGATTGCTTTATGTGTTTTTGTACAGTATCAGATACTAGGTTTTCCTTCCCTCCCTATTAGGGGTTGTTTGGTTTAGGGGATAGGTTTATGGGATGAGAGTATCCCCAACCACCTGGCTAGGGATAGCCAATTTTTGTTGTTTGATTGTGTAGGAATTGAGTGTAGGACGAGAGGTGGTTAGTGGTAGTATAGATTTTTTTTGTTTGCTCGAAATGTTAGGGGTGGCTATAAGATGGTGAGATTATCTCTACACACATCAAATATACCACACCTCCTATTTTTATAGCCCAAAAAAAAATACATAACCGGTGGTATGTGAATTGATCTGGGTAAAATTATTACACAACCGTACAAATATTCAAATCCTATAGTCAAATCCTACATAACTCCTATAGTCAAATCCTACATAACTCCTATAAAAATTGTATGAATCAAAGGATATGATTTTCCCCCTATATAGCTTGTTTGATTTGAAGAATTGAATCCTCCAAAATTTCTATGTATTGTTTTCTTATACTAGTACAACCCTATAGGATTTCTAATAAGAGGTTAGACCTCTTGGAAAAATTCATATGCATCTGTGACAACTATGCTATGCATTCTCAATCTCTAGTAGAAATTTCCTTCGGCTTTCCTATGATACCATCACACACCTAGCTTTACCACTTCCCGTAGATTTCTTTCCCGTAGGATTCAAGGAGGCATATGTCATAGCGATTCTCCATTTTTCAATCATATGAATCTAACATGCCCTCTCAGTTTGAGTGATGCAAACTGGCCACTATAAGATTTATTTAGTCAGATTAATTAGTCATGCATACACTAGTTGTTTTCTATCTTTCCCTACACATGTCAATTAGCGAAATTTATAAGTAAAATCGTAAAATTCAAATAAATTGCTGAAAATTGGAAATAATATTACAGTTGTAGCAAATTACTAAATCGATCCAGAAAATATGTACATGGCTTCAAGAATCTTTTTGCCGAATGGAGTAATATTTTGGACCTGAATCAGAGTGGTAAAGGCGTACAGCTCGATCAATGCAATGGTATGATGGCTATGCAGCTATACTTATATAGAAGTAGACTACTAGTAGACTTTGGGACACAGAGATTTGGCTTCCGCGGCCGACCCCGAACAAGATTCTTTTACATTGCAGATATATCTTTTCACTGACATTGAATCGCTGAAACTTGGGGTCCGCCTGTGGCAAGACCAGCCTGTCAATGGCCCAAAGTCTTATGTGCTCCCGCCCTTTGATTTTGGATGGACGGACAAGATTGCCCAGTCCCATCCCTGTCCTGTTCGTTCCAGTTTTCATCCTCCTCCTCGGGGAACCCTCCCTGGAGAGCTCTACACCGACCCCTTCTATCCCCACCTGCTTGTCCCTTCCTTCTTCCTCCAGCGATTCATCCCTCGTTCAACAAATTGTCTAAGAAGAACATGAAGAAGAGTAAGAAGAGGAAGGAGGCGTTGGTGTCTGAGACTAAATCCGCGGTGAAATCCATCCCGCTGAAAGTCCTGCAAACTCCGACTTTGAAAGTGTACCAGCGGCACCGGCGGACAGGCATGTCTGCGCTTCCATCGCAAGCTCAGTCTGCTTCGGGCTTGTTGGGTCAGGGCAGAGTAATCCAGCAAGAGTCCTGGTAGGTTTTTATCGCCATGTGCTTTCTTTGCCCCCATGAACGTAGATTACAGCAAGGCAAACAGATCCAACTATTTTTTTTTACCCGGGAGAACTAGCTATTTGATCGTCTTTCTTCCAGGGCCGCCCGTTCAAGTGTCGCCCTTCCTACCGATGCCGAGAAATCGCCTGTGTTTTGCCAAGATGGTGGGTACGAAGCTCCCCGGTATGTTTCCATCGCCATGCCGAAGTTTCTCTGCCTTCTGGCTGGCTAGCGGATCAAACAATTTAACCGTCTTTCTTCCATGGCGGCTGGTTTCAGCGTCATTCCTACCCAAGTTGAGAAATCGCTCGTTTCTCGCCAACCTGGTGGGTACGAAGCTCCTGGGTATGTTTCCATCGCCATGCCGGATTTTCGTTGAGTCCTTGTTGGCAGGCGGTGCCAACTAAACCGGCTATCATCTTCCAGGGCCGACGGTTCCAGGCTCGTGCTTTCTACCGCAGGATCCACTTCGTACTTAGCTATCGAGGACCCGTTGTTTGATGAGCACTTGTTAGCTCTCAAGAGCATTAATAATGTATGCACTATATAATATATATTCATTGCTTTTTTTTCTTCCTCTTCATCTCCGTACTGCATGAGGGCTTCTCTAATTCATAGGACTCCTATAAGAATTGTGTAGCATTTAGATCCTATGGGATTTTTTCCTACATTAGTTGTTTGATTTATAGGAACATATCATATAGGAACTAATCCTATAGGAATCTAGTAGTGCGAATAATATAGGAATAAAACATTAATTCAACTAGCCATGACATCTCAATCCTATGTTTGTTCCTTTTTTCGAAATGGGGGACATACCACAGCCTCTGCATCAAAATGATGTATATGGCTGCTTTATTGCTTTCTTCAGTTCATACACAAATTATGACAACTTCTCACGGATCAGCTAGAGTCGACAGAAAGATCCACCAACGAAACATAGAAAACAGCGGGTGCCAAAAAGGCAAAAACACACCAGTAAGTAATTCTATGAGGAAACTGCCAGCCACCCTGGCTGTAAAAATCTCGTGTGGCTGTCTCTAGTCATTTGCACCCAGACTCCATGATATCCTGCTGATCCTCGGGCGGGAGATAAGAAACATACGTATCTAGTGAATAATCATAGGGATAACCTGCAAGAAGGGATGAGATTTGGGTTTATTAAACACGAATTCATTTTGTACATTCCAAATAGCCCATAAAATAGCGCATACACCCACTCTAATGTATACAAAATCCTATGCTTTTCCTAATCTTATGATTTTCCTATCCTGTGAATGAAAAAGGATCCATGATTCATTACTGGTGAATTTTTCAATGCAGGAAGGGATTATGAGATTATCGGCGACAACCGCCGAGATCAAGGGCTAGAACACCACCCTTCATAACAGAAACCTCCAACTCTTGCATAGGTTTGGTATCCTGAATGCAGAATCAGAGACGAATGCTCAGTCTCCGGGAGAGGAGCAGCTAGTGCGCGTGTGTGCATCTTCGGCCGTGTATGTTTCCATTGCCGTGCCGCAGTTTCATCGCCTCCTTGCTGGCTCCCAAGTCCAACTACTTAACTGTCTTTATTCCAGAGATGGCGGTTCCATCGTTGAAGAGGTTCCTATGGACAAGGACTTTGCAGCTCTCAGGCATATTGAAGAGGTTGGCACTCCATTTGTTTATTTCTCCCCCCTCATCTGCACTCTGCATACTTCATTGCTGTTGAATTTGCAATGCAGGATGTGATAACACGATTCTCCGCGAAACTGGACCAGATCAAGGGCCACAACACCATCCTTCATAAGACAATACGCCACCTCGTGGGCAGGTACATTTTAAATCGTGCCATATCGGAGGAGAATGCCCGTTCCGTGCAATCTTCTTTTGATAAACGGTACTCAGACGTTCTCGCTGAGTGTAAGAAGTTGAAGAAGGAAGTCAAGGAACTACGCGCCCAGCCACCGATGAGTGTGGTCACTGACAAGGCTGGTCAGTGTGATTGCAACTGTGACTGTGAAAGTTTTTGACAGGAAGTGGAGTTGCATGCTGAAGATGCGCAATATTTCAAGACGAAGTACTTGAAAGTTCGCACAGAGTGCGATAAGTTGAAGAAGGAAGTCGAGTGTCTCCGCTCCTAGCAGCCAACTATTGCGACATCAGGAGACCAGGGTGTGCTAATTGCAGCCAGAATTTTGCAATCGATGAAAACTTGAATTTGGCTTTGTTGTGCAATATAGCAAGACAAGTTCCTCCTCTGCCTTCGTCTTTTGGCATAATTGCTTTGTCTTCAGTATTGACTCCTGAATGCTTCGTATATTTCTGACAGTTTCTGAATTATGTACAACTTTTGTAAGATTGGTCAAACTAGTTTTGACCAGGGTTGTGTAGGGTGGTTGAATTTTTTTGGTTGGTCCAAATTGTGTTGTGTGGTCCAAATGTGATGTATCATCACACCACCATGTGCCCCGCCACCCCCAGGTTTTGGTAATGCCATTTTGATACATGCTTCATAGAAGGAACATACATTTTTTCCGTTAGGGCATGACAATTTTGAAAAATTCAAACAAAAATGGGAAGAGAGAATGGTAACATCATTTTCCATGTGATGCCCCTGTGCCAAATTTTGGTTCATTTTAAGAATGTAAGGTGACAAATTACTCGAGGAAGCTAGTTGGAGTAGACGGGCATGACCGGATTGGCATAGGGGATTTATTTTTTGAAGGATGTTATTTTTCATGGACAATATCTAACACAAACAATAAAATGTTAAGGTCTCATATTTTTCTGAATGATTATGAATTACTTATGACGTTTGGAAGTATTGGTATACATGAGCCCCACATGAAGTTAAATGGTCCAAGAAAAAAAGGTTTCGTACACGTTTCTCAGAAAGTGGAAAATCGAGTACATGCACGACTTCACGCGTCCACAACTCGATACAGAGAGTCAGAGGCTATAAAATAATCGGCCTCATCGTCTCTCGCGAGCTCGTCCTCTCTCCTCCCCCACACTGTGAAAAATCCCCATCAACTCACCGCACCTCCGAGGCATCGACTTCCTCGTTTCCAACCGCAGCAGCATGAAGACAGGTCTTGTGTACGAGGCGGAGCAATTGGTGGCCGCTCGCGCAGAGGATGCCTCTGCGGTAGTGGCCGTCACGGCGGGTGAGGCTTCACCGGGCATCCAGGCCGCTCGTCTCCTCTGCTTGTCTGATTCTTTGACCTCGGTCGAAACGGGCGTCCTGGCCGTCGAGGAGAAAGTGGATAGCAACGCCGTTGCTCCCGCCGAAGATCTGCAAGGCGTTGCAGGCCACCACGGCCAGGTCTTCCTAGACCCGGTGCTGGACGCGGACCTCGACCCCTTCGACGATTTCGGCCCAAATGTTCAGTTCCAGGAGGATGTCGAGGGTGACGACGAGGAGGTACTGCTCTTTTACGGAAACTGTCCCGATCCTCTTTGTGTCATATTACTGTTCATGTGGTTTGCACGAACCTGGTTCTTGATTGATTTGATCTCCTACCTTGTTCTTATAGACGTACTTGATTCTACAGTTCGTACAGTCAGATTCTAGTTTAATTTAGACTAATCTGCCATGTAGTTGGCTTGATTAGTCATATAATTAATTTATGTGTTCATACTTAGTGGACTTGCAATTGTTGTGGCTTATGTTCATTGCTGTTCATAGGGTTTTCTCGTGATTTAGTATGATTTGTTCTGCCATTTACTTGTTCTACACATTTAATTTTAGGGTTTCTAAGGTTTGCTTATGATAGTGCAGTATTTATTCGATCTGTCATTAGACACCTGATTATTATGTACTTTATAATTCACAGGAATATTCTGATGACATGGACGACAACAAGGAGCGCAGGGACCAGAAGAGCCGCTACGTTCTGAAGCGGCTGAAGGGTGGTGAAATTCGTTTCCGCATGCGCGGGGAGCTATTTTGCCCATTCTGTGGCAAAATCCTCCAGAAGGACATCCGTAGCCTGATCCAGCATGCGACGGGTGTAGGCCAAAGTACACCGGGGAAGCACCGCCCTGCAACCAAGGCCAAGCACGCAGCATATGGCCTCTTCCTCCAGAATTACGTCTTGCCTGGCTTGTTCCCGGTCAACGCCCCTGCTGCTGGCCCTCATGCTCCTGGTCCTGTTTAAAGTTCATATGTGTAATGTTATTCCCTTTGGAAGTTCAGCATTAAACTCTACTAGTACAACCGTGGTAGTCTTGTGATGTAGTACTCTTTTGATGCATTTGTGATGTAGTAGTACAGTACTTTTTTTTGAACTGGTATAGTACTATCTAAGAAAAGTACTCCCTTCGATTCACATTCATTTTACACCAAGAAATATGGATCGGAGTGAGGGAGTAAATTAAACATGGCATCTCATGCATGAAGCTTGACATATCGATCAGGTTGGCTAGAATGGCAATACAATGCTGCTCATTAGGAAAATGCATGCCATGTAAAGAAGTCTATACTGACATAAAAAAAAGACTACATTGGGGATGAGAGTCAATTGGGGCATCTACAATACAGAAAATCTTGCTCGTAGCTGATTTTGGCTAAGAGGGTTTTACTCACATTACATGTTCCACTTTCCTTGTCTGCAAAACAAGTTCCAATAAAGGAAGAGGAAAGAAGAGGATATTGTGGGCGAGATTGAACACCTTTTTTATGTGTTACGCTGAGGCCTCATTTAGCTGAGGATTTCGACCTAGGCCTAACAGCTCAGCACACCCACAAATAAATCTCCTTGCTTGCACCACTGTCAGCAAAAATAACAAAATTAGCACGCAAGATTAAGAACAAAGTGAATTTAAGTAACTTCGTTAGCTTTTCAAGCAATATATTCAGAGAAAGAGCACACATGTTCGGCTCGAAATAATCGTAAGAGAAGAACAATAAATCTAAGGCACCCCACTTCATCGGAAGAAGGGGCGCGACAACGCATGGATTCATACCTTGAGTCGACGTTGGCTCGTAGAAGGGCGGCCGCGCCTCGAGGATGCTGGCGACGTCTCCACCTCGGTATCACGTGTGACTGCTTCTCGACGGGCGGTGCGCCGCGCCATGTAGAAGATCTATCAAAAGAAGAGAGCCTGATGACGCTACTGACGCCTCAACCTTGATAGCACCGGCCTGTTGCTCCGCACTGAGATGCGCCACATGCAAGATTTAGCGGATGCGCCAATTTCAGAGATATGTCATGATCGTTGTAACAAATTTCAACGTGATGATGATTTGATCCTGCACTCGGCCTTGAACATAAGTACTAGTACAGTCTCACAATTTTTTTATCATTATACTTTGCGAGATTTAGCGGATGCACCAATTTTAGAGATATGTCATGATCGTTGTAACAAATTTCAACGTGATGATGATTTGATCCTGCACTCGGCCTTGAACATAAGTACTAGTACAGTCTCAGATTTTTTTTTATCATTATACTTTGCGAGATTAGCGGATGCGCCAAATTCAGAGATATATCATGATCATGGTAACACACTTTTCAATGTAATGATGATTTGATGTTGCACTCGACCTTGAACATAAGTACTAGTACGGCCTCACCATTTTGTATCATTATACTTTGCAAGTTTTAGCGGATGCGCCCATTTTCAAAGGTAGATCATGATCATGGTAACAAATTTTCAACGTGATGGTGATTTGATGTTGCACTCGACCTTGAACAGAAGTACTACTACTGTCTCACAATTTCTTTATCATTATACTTTGCAAGATTTAGCGGATGCGCCAAATTTAGAGATAGATCATGATCATAGTAACAAATTTTCAACGTGATGATGATTTGATGTTGCACTCGGGCTTGAACAGAAGTAATACTACTGTCTCACAATTTCTTTATCATTATACTTTGCAAGATTTAGCGGATGCGCCAAATTCAGAGATAGATCATGATCATGGTAACAAATTTTCAACGTGATGATAATTTCATGTTGCACTCGGGCTTGAACAGAAGTACTACTACTGTCTCACAAATTCTTTATCATTATACTTTGCAACATTTAGCGGATGCGCCAAATTCAGAGATAGATCATGATCATGGTAACACACTTTTCAATGTAATGATGATTTGATGTTGCACTCGACCTTGAACATAAGTACTAGTACGGCCTCACAATTTTGTATCATTATACTTTGCAAGTTTTAGCGGATGCGCCCATTTTCAGAGGTAGATCATGATCATGGTAACAAATTTTCAACGTGATGATGATTTGATGTTGCACTCGACCTTGAACAGAAGTACTACTACTGTCTCACAATTTCTTTATCATTATACTTTGCAAGATTTAGCGGATGCGCCAAATTTAGAGATAGATCATGATCATGGTAACAATTTTTCAACGTGATGATGATTTGATGTTGCACTCGGGCTTGAACAGAAGTAATACTACTATCTCACAATTACTTTATCATTATACTTTGCAAGATTTAGTGGATGCGCCAAATTCAGAGATAGATCATGATCATGGTAACAAAATTTCAACGTGATGATAATTTGATGTTGCACTCGGGCTTGAACAGAAGTACTAGTATTGTCTCACAAATTCTTTATCATTATACTTTGCAACATTTATCGGATGCGCCAAATTCAGAGATAGATCATGATCATGGTAACAAATTTTCAACGTGATGATGATTTGATGTTGCACTCGGGCTTGAACAGAAGTACTAGTACGGTCACTCAAAATTTTAGCATTATACTTTGCAACAGATGCAACAATTTCAGAGATAGATCATGATCATGGTAGTAACAAATTTTCAACGTGATGATGATTTGATGTTGCACTCGGCCTAGAAGAGAAGTACTAGTACGGTCTCACAATTCTTTTTATCATTATATTTTGCAAGATCTAGCGGATAAACTAATTTCAGAGATAGATCATGATCATGGTAGTGACCGATATTCAAGGTGATGATGATTTGATTTTGCACTCAGCCTTGAACAGAGGTACTAGTACGGTCTCACAATTTTTTATCATTATAGTTGGACGGTAGCCAAATTCAAAATCTCATAGCGGCAAAACTTCCCGCCCACAAAATACAAAAATTTCACACGCTTCCAAATTCCCATTCTACCCCTGTGGAGATGACAGCAAAGTCGGTTGGTGGGGGGTCTGCCCGTCATTTTTTCGATCACCACCTCCCTAGCCCGGAAATCCTCCCCAAAAAAAATCATTTCCCTCAGACCACCCACCGGAACTTCCCAAGTCCCTCTCTCTCCCACCTCCACGACCACCGCACCGGAACATCCCCGCCGGACTTCCCTGGCCTACCCGAGGCCTCGCGATCCTCGTCATCCGGCTGCCTGCCGGAGCCGCTTCATCGACGCCGTCATCAACCGGACCGGATCATCCCCGCCGAACCTCCAAACCATATGCTCATCCAGCAGTCTACCGCAGTCGCTTTAGCTGCGGTATCATCCACCCCACCGGAGCCGCTTCTCCGGATCCGTCATCCACCGCATCGGATCTTGCTCACCGACACCGCTGTGCATGAACCGGATCTGCTTCACCGGCGCCGTGCATGATCTAAAATCTTCTACTGTCGCTTTTCTATTGCTTGCCTGCAAGTTCTTGTTTAATCTTGGGGGAACCTGTTTGTGCTAACGACGCGCCGTTACGTTTTTTGCAGATGAGATGAGTAACCATGAAGTGTAATGGCCGTCTCTCCAACCCCAAGTAGCACATGTAGCGTACTTCATCACCGGATCTATCAACCCCAGGAAGATCTGCTGTGACTCCCACAGAGTGCTTCTCCTAATGTAAGTCCCTTGTTTTAGCGCCATGTTCTGGGTTCAGATGCTTGTTTGTCTGAAGCTCTTTTAGTTCATTCCTAGATATGACCATAACACCTTGCTATTTTCTAGTTCATTGCTAACTTTAAGCGGTTGAACATTTTGGTTTGCATTCCCAGCTCTGTAGATGTAGCCATCATAACTTCTATCTTGCTCAGTGGTCGTTACAAAAATTATAGGCTGCTACTATTTTGTTCATGCCAATCTTGTTCTCCCTGAACATGTTGGTTTGCATTCCCTGTACTACAGGTGATGCCATTGTTATTTCTATCCACTTCGTCGTAAGCTAACAAAGTAAGTGCCTGATATTAGTTCCTGCATGCTATCGCTCTGCCATCCTGCAGTACAAATTTATTTGAACTCGTCACAGCAGCTACTTCCATCATAATTTTGTCTGCCATCTGATTCTACAAGTTGGTGTGCATTCCCTCTTCTACAAGTTCACAGGTGATCCCACTATATTTCGTTTCTGGTCCATCCTAAGCCGTAGCATTAACTATCCTATATGTGTTGCTCATTACAACTTTATATCCTGAAACAAATTGATTTTTTTCCCTTATCTACAAGTTTATGAGTGATGCCATTATAACTCCTATCTGTTTTATTCCTAGCTATTATAGTAACATCCTGCTATTATTTAGTTCATGGCCAATTTTAAGTAATTGCACATGTTGGTTCGCATTCCCTGCTCTATAGCTTTTGGAATCGTAAATTCTATATTTGTTTTACATTCCCTGCTCTGTAGATCTAGCCATCATAACTTTATCTTGCTCAATCATTTTTACAAAAAATTATGGCCTGCTACTATGTTGTTTGTGCCAATTTTTTACTCCATGAACATGTTGGCTTGCATTCCCTGTACTACAGGTGATGCCATTGTTTTGTATCTAGTTCATTGTAAGCTAACAAAGTAAGGACTTAGTTTGGCATGCTATCACTCTGCTATCTAGCCTGTAGTACAAATAAACTTGTCATACTACTAGATAATAATTTTGCGTGCCATCTTGTTCTTCAAAAGCTGCATTATTGACTTGTTTCTCTGACTTGGCATGACGCTCACATATGGAATGCTGAACATATTGGTTTGCATTCCCTCTTATACAAGTTCATAGGTGATCCCACTATATTATGTATCTGGTCCATCCTATGCTCCAGCATTAACTATCCTCTATGTGTTGCTCATTACAAGTTTATATCCCGAAACATCTTGATTTGCATCCCCTTCACTATAAGTTCAGGAGTATCATTTAGTTCACGTCCAAAATGAAGTAATTGCACTTGGCACATGTTGGTTCACATTCCCTCCTCTTTAGCTTTTGCCATCGTAACTTCTATTTTTGGTTTACATTCCCTGCTCTGTAGATGTAGCCATCATAACTTCATCTTGCTCAGTCGTTGTTACAAAATTTATAGCCTGCTACTATGTTGTTCATGCCAATCTTGTACTCCCTGAACATGTTGGTTTGCATGGGACTCGACAGTAGTAAGTCTGTTGTTTCATTCTAACATGCTCTGTTATATTGGCTATTGGTATGCGGCATGCACTCTTTGTTTGCTTATTGTGCGCATTACAATGATCTTGTTATAACGACGAAATGATGAGTTCCAAATTCTTTGGCAAACAATATTGTAGTGTCTTTGCCTTTCCATTGTTGCTGTCATAACTTGTAATGTCTTTGTTTTAGATATAGGTGCTGCATGGACAACTTAAAAGATTGCCAGATCGCTTCATTGTATTGCTAGGTTTAATTACCATTCAATTTCTCTGGGTTCTGTAATATTTTTTCAAAGCCTTGCAGCTGATGTAATATTTAGTTAGTTTTTATAGTTCTTTCGCGCATTTTTTCTTTTGGTGCTTGTGGTAAGTGAGGCTATCCGACAGAAATCATGTGCTGCGTAAATATTCTCAGTATCTAAATCGCAAATTCCCATCACTTAAACGGCCCAATTAAGCGAAATCACATATGTGCCGGCCCGCAAAATCCTAAAGCGCCTATTATGCCGGCATATAAACACCCACTTACTTATTGGGCCAGCCCACTTGCTTTAAGGTGGACCCCACACACTACTTGGCTGGCCCAGTAACAGAAAAGTGGGCCCCACAAGCTTATTGGGCCGGCCCGCTAACTCGTCGGGCCAGACCACCTGATTTACTGTGGACCCCACATACTAATTGGGCCGGCCCACTAACTTGTTGGGCCAGCCCAAAAGCTTTTCTGGTGGACCCCACACACTAAATGGGCCGGCCCTTTAACAGGATAGTGGGACCCACCTGCGTTTTTGGCCCGGCCCACCATCTTGTTGGGCCGGCCCACTTGCTATATGGTGGACCCCACATATTAAATGGGTCGGCCCTTTAACAGGAAAGTGGGACCCACCTGTGTTTTGGCCCGGCCCACTATCTTGTTGGGCCGGCCCACTTGCTATATGGTGGACCCCACATATTAAATGGGCCGGCCCTTTAACAGGAAAGTGGGACCCACCTGTGTTTTTGGCCCGGCCCACTATCTTGCTGGGCCGTCCCACTTGATATATGGTGGACCCCACATACTAAATGGGCCGGCCCTTTAACAGGAAAGTGGGACCCACCTGTGTTTTTGCCCCGGCCCACTATCTTGTTGGGCCAGCCCACTTGCTTTATGGTGGACCCCACATACTAAATTGGCCGGCCCTTTAAAAGGAAAGTGGGACCCACCTGTGTTTTTGACCCGGCCCACTATCTTCTTGGGCTGGCCCACTTGCTATATGGTGGACCCCACATACTAAATGGGCCGGCCCATTAACAGGAAAGTGGGACCCACCTGTGTTTTGGCCCGGCCCACTGGCTTGTTGGGCCAGCCCATTTGATCTATTGTGGACCCCACGTACTAAATGGGCTGGCCCGATAGCAGGAAAGTGGGACCCACATGCTAATTGGGCCGGCCCAATAACTACTTGGGCTGGCCCACTTGCTTTAAGGTGGACCCCCATGCTTAGTGGGTCGGCCCATTAAAGTTTCGACCAGTCAACCTGAGAGGTTAGGCCCGGCCCACGTAACTAATGGACCAGCCCAGCTATATAGTTGACCGGTCAAACTAAGTCAGCTGGCCCGGCCCGCAAATTTAATGGGCCAGCCCGCTTAAGACGTGGCAGGCCTCGTGTGGGCCTACTATCTACCACGGGGTTTAGGCGGTTAACGCCGTTAATCGCCGATTAACGAGCGTCACACGTGTCAGTTTGCATGACGTCAGCAGTCAACGGGCTCCCGGAAACACTTCTGCAACGGTCCGATTTTTCGTGGCGGAAGGGCGCCCAAGCGCGACGGACCAAAAAAAATGTGGTAGGACTTTTCCTGACGCAGTTTCGACAACAGAACCCATATCGTCGGGTTAGGCCCATAGGTGACGAAAAATACCCCTTAGCGGACGATTTTGGGACGTTGCCTATCAGAACTTTTCTTGTAGTGTCAACATAGTTCACTACTAACATTTAGACTTCACCCATGTCCTCAAGAACTAAACGAACTACTCACGAGACATCATATGAAACATGATCAGAGGTGATATGATGATGAATAACAATCTGAACATAAACCTTGGTTCAATGGTTTCACTCAATAGCATCAATAACAAGGAGTAATCAATACCGGGAGAGTTCCCCCTATGAAATAATCAAGATTCAACCCTAGATGTTACAATGGTGACGACGTGCAGCGGTGGAGATGACGGTGACGGTGGCGGAGATGATGGTGACGATGATCCCAATGAAGTCCAGCTCGATGACGGTGACGATGGCGACGATTTCCCCCTCCGGGAGGGAATTTCCCCGACGGATTTCAGCCTGCCGGAGAGCTCTTTTCTCTCTGGTGTTTTCCGCCCCGCAGAGGCGGCTGTGTCTCTTCGCGATTATTCCCCGTACCTTAGGTTTTCGGGTAGATGAAGTACGCGAAAGAGAGACGGCCGAGGGGGTTGTGGGCCCCCTCCCCACAAGGCGGCGCGGCCAGGGTGGAGCCCGCGCCGGCCTATGGGGGGCCATGGCGGCCCTCCTCGGTCCCTCCTTTTGGCTGGCTCCTTCTTCTGGAGAAACAAGACTTTCGGTGTATTTTCCATCAATTGTTGATCTTCAGAAATATCGTATTCTGACGGTGCTTTTTCTAGCAGAATCCTGACTCCGGTGAGTAATTCTCCAATAATCATGAAACATGCAAAATAGGTGAAATATCATAAGTATCATCTCTAAATATGAAATATATCAATGAATAACAGTAAATTATGATATAAAATAGTGATGCAAAATGGACGTATCATCCTCCTCCACCGATCCCGGAGCGCTGTGACCCTCTTGAGGTGCTCCTCGGTCTTGTATTCTTGTTCCGCGACCGCTTCCATCATATGGTCGGTTTCCATCTTGTCCTGAAGGACTGATGCTGCGACTTTCACTACGTTCTGAGCTTCAGCCAATAGTTCTTTCCTTTTAGTTTCAAAAGCTTCCAAATCTGCAGCCTCTTCCTCCGTTATTGGATTGGTGAGAATCTCCTTGTACATGATATTCTCTCCATCCTTTCCTGCTATCATGGCGAGCTCCTCTTTTGACATCCCTTTACCAAAGTCAAGGCCCCTTTGTTGCTGGGGCTCCGGCGTTGTACAAGTACGAACCCTCAGCGGTGCACCCGGATCGGTCGGGCCCAGAATCGTGGCGTTGGGCAAAGTCTTCTCTGAATCAGTGTCCTCCTCCAACCCAGTCACGGTCGCGAGGACCTGCTTGGGTAGGGCGGATTCGGCTTCAGCTTTCTCCTTGTCCTCCATCTCTTTCATCAGACGATTGTACTCTTCCAGATCCATGGAGAATGCTGTCACACCCCAACTTTCGCAACCTTGTTTAGTTGTCCAGAATACAAAAATTAGGGGGAACAAAAACTTTTTCTAAAGGCTTATTAGGTTAAATTGCCTTGATTTGTTTGCTATAATGAATTGCTTTGATCTGTTGGTAGATGTATTATCTTGTTCTGTTTGTTAAGTTTTGTCTTGAGCTACCTCAAAGAACAACACTCCTAGTGGAAAAACAAGCAACTCACCTAATAAAACACATGTGTGACTTAGGAAAAGTTTTTTCCCTTTTGACCACCTCAAACCTTTCTTCTGTTGGCAACATGAGTGTGCCTACTTAAAATTCTTCTTTGTGTTATAGTCTTGCTCAACCCATCCTTGTTTCAAAACTTGGGATCATCTACCCCTTACTACATCCTTCTCTTATACCCTAGTCAAAACCCCTAAGGCATCACAAAAATTGGCTAAGTCCTAAACCTATTTCCAGGTTCCATTTTGGAGCCCCTGGATTAAGCTATCTCTTACCATCTAAGGCATTGCACTTGATCCTAAACCTACCATATCTTGAGCACTTCCCAACCATGTCCGCCTTGAACCAAATCCCTCTATACTCTCTTATCCTTGTTGGTTTTGTGGCTAAGTCAGGAATCTGTTTTGGTAGGCTTAAAAGATTCAAACTTTGGCAGTTGATCTCTAAGCACTGCCAACTGTTATTAGTGACCTCAATTCATGGATCTCCTCTATGCAACATCCTCTACAACTTCCACGTCTTGCATGACACATCCTCCACTTGCAACTCTTATATTCACTTGATCTTGTAGCCTATCCAAAGTTTAACATTAAGATCACTTCCTTCACTTTTGCCTTATGCTTTTCTTCAATCCAAGTTAAATCTCCACAAAACCAGGTGTGTGGATGAATGCTACATAATGTAGTAGTCATATACCCTTGAGATCATATTCCCAAATTGATGCTTACTTCTTTTAATAAATTGTTCCAAAACCCTATTCCTTTTTCTTCTCTAATTTTAACCTCAACACTGTTTCTAGATTTATTAAAACTCTTCAAACGTTTTCTTCAAATAACAAGAGATATTGTGGATGGTGTATTGTATCATCTCATTTCCTTCAACCCAAAATACTTTTTTTATAAAAGTATTTATTATTTTATTTCTTTAAAATGCATGGTTATGGTACATGTGCCATCCTTGCACCTTTTGATAATATTTGGGAAAAATCTATTTGGCATGATTATGCAAGTAGACCTAATTTGTTTTAAATATCATTTTGTCTCTTTCGAAAAGATTTCAAAGACAATTCCAGTATAAACCCTATCCAAATATTTTGATCAACTCTCTTAGTGTTGAGGACGCCTCCCTCTAAGTTGGGAATCTGAATACCAACTTGTATTCCATCAAGCCCATCTCAATCCTCTATTCTTTACCATCATCACCTTGACCTCTTGAATTGATGATTTATGTCACCATATTCATCCTTGATGTTATGTGATTGGTTCACTCACTATCTCCCTCAACTTTTCCCAACCATCATCTAAACAACAATCAAGACCACCTTTTGGTCAACCATCTCTAACATCATCCTCACCTCCCTTACTTGGGCTATCATCTCTTGTGACCTTCAAATAACTCCACTTTGTGATCCAACTTAGGAAATGGCATACACATTCATCTCTCTCCCTCTCTCTTCATATCTACTTCACCAAAACAACACCACCCCATCCAACGTTTGATCAACTCCCTTATAGTGGTCAATCCCAATCCTTTCAACTTTGAATTCAATTGAAAACTTCTAATCATAAACTATACCTTTGGGTCTATCTTTTCATCTTATGTTTGTCACAACCAAAGTGCTAGCATTTATCCTCATAGTACATATCACTCTCACACTCTTTTTTATCTATATGTATCTCTCCTATTCTAATCCTCATCAAAGTCACCCATTGACATTACCTCCTCAACATCACGCCTTGGTCTATACACATGGGTGTTGTGCATCTCTCTCACTTTGTTCACTTGTGTTTGTCAAGAAGGGAGCCGGCCATGCCTAGCTCTTGGCATGCATGAACTGAATCTCTTCATCTCTCTCATTCCTCCTCACTTCCTTCTTCCACAAACCTTGCCTCCCACCTAACCCAATCAATAAAGGGGCAGCCACCCACCTTAGCCAATCAATGAGGAGGTAGTCACCCCCTCTTCCTCTATAAAAAGGGCCTTGGTCGGCCACTCCTCCCATTTTTCCTCTCATTTTCCACTCCCCACTCCTTCCTCCACTCCCTCCTATCCTTCTCCTACCACTCCACAACGAGATGCTGCTCCCCCAAGTCTCCATGGCCGGCCATAGCCATGGAAAACTCACCAAGCTGCAGCTCCCCTCCTCCCTCGAGCTCCTCCTCTCCCCGGGTCACCATGAGAGCATCCCTCTCTCTCCTTTCCCCAATCCTAGATGGTTTCCTCTCCTCTTCTCTTTTCCTCTCTTGCTAAATTGGATCTTGATGCAGGTGCATGTTGAACCAAGCTTGGAGAAAATTCATCTATCATCAGATCTGAAGTCTTTGACCAAAGTTCGTCCAAAACAATTCAGCAATTTCTTCAATCTTACTGTTTTAGATTCTTTACGAAGTTGTAAAAATCCACCAAAACTCTTGTATAGCTCCGAATTGAGTGATTCAAAGTTCCACGGGTAACCACGGAAAAGATCTACAACTTGGCACCGGTCTCATCCTCAAATGCTTTATAGATTTTCCTGAGTAAATAAAGTTCTGAAAACATGCAGAATCATTGTTTGTTAGATCTAAATCTTTCTACATAACATTTTTGGGAAAAATCAACTGGGGGTGAAAGCCCTCTGCCGTAGCTTCATTTTTCCGTTCGTGCCACTTCAAGTGCCCACCTAAAATTGAAATGGTACACAGATGAAATTTTGGTCAGATCTGACTTTTTCCAATTACACCAGGAGCTTGGGAATGAATTTATGTGTGAAACCAATTGCATTAGAACCATATTTTCAATACCTTTCATCTGCAACTGACCTCATATTTTTAGGATTTTTGTACAATTTTTGGCATACAGATCTTGCTTTATGTACAGTTCAGATTCAAGCAAATTTCTAAATTTGTAGGATTAACCTTTTTGAGTAAATCCAATTGGGTTAGTATTGTTTTAGCACTTGCCATGTAGGAAAAATATTGTTAGTCTCTGTTCATGCATATTTTCTACTGTTAGTAATATGTGTGTGTTACATGAGTTGTTGAATCAAAACTTTTTGTTTAATTAAAATCCTTGAGCACCTCTTTTTATTAGGAGTGGACAACCTTTGTTTTATTCTTGCAAAATAAAACCTCTGCAACTTAACCTTAGTTATATTGTTTTGCTTAATTTTTCCAAATGGTGTGGCATATTGTTTACCTCCTATTTTTGTATAGTGTTCTATTAGCCTAATAAAGTAGGAAAGTGTTTTCCCGCTTTTCCAAAAATGTTTGAAAATAAGACGTGAATGTTTTTGATGCCAAACCAATGCACTTGTATTCTTTGTGGTGTTATATACCAAGGTATATTTGACTTATGCCTTTGTGATAACCAAGAGAGGCAATTGCTAATTTGTGAGGCTCTCATGCCCTTATTAGGTGAATAAACTGGGTTTTCTAAATTAAAACTCTTAAAGTTGTTTTGTGGTATCTATAAGCCCTTAGTATGATAGCCCTTGGTTGAGTGGTTAGCTTCTGATTGTTGCATGTTTGTTTTGTTGGTGCAATGTGTTGATTGTGTTCCTTTTATATTTTCCGGCGATAGATGCGAACAATTCCGGAGAAGAAGAAAAAGTGGAATCGGACGAGGATTTTATTTATATTGTTGGAATTCTTATTGGATGGAGTTGAAGAAGTTCAGGGACAAATAAGCCAACCAAGGCAAGCCATATCTTGATCTCTGAATGTTGAATCACATATTGCGGTTACTTTGTTGTTATTCTAGTCTCTCGATCTATCTTGTGTTGTTTCTACTTATAATGATGTCTATGCATACTTACTCCCAAGTATGTTGAACCCCTTGTTGATGTTATGCATACTTACTCCCAAGTATGTTGAACACCTTGTTGATGTTATGCATACTTACTCCCAAGTATGTTGAACCCCTTGTTGATGTTATGCAGGCTTACCATAAGCATGTATGCCCCCTTGACCACCTATTTTCTACTCTTCTTAATGGTATGATGATTAGCACCATGCCCATGTTGTAGCGTTCTACTCATGTTGACACTATGCATGCTTACCCTAAGCATGTATGACCCTCTCCTTGACACCTCATTTAACCTCTCATTAGTGGTATGATGGCTAGCATCATGCCCTCTTGTTGATTAGTTCACTACAATAAATCCTTAGGTTGGGAACCCCACTAAAGTTTATGTTTTTGGAAAGGCTTTAAAAACCTTGGGAAGATGTGATCTTGCCCAAGTGTGGTTTTTAAGAGAAAGGTATTGTTGTTTAAAGGTAAAGTGACAATGTGGTTGTGGTGGAAGGGCAAAAGTGGTGGTAACTTGGGTTTTTGGAAAAACAACACGTGGTTCTATGTATTCGCCCTGAACAACCAAACAGCGCAACCACACTATCTAAAGTGGGCATGGGCTTAGTCTGTAGTTTGTTGAAATTGGCATGAGACACCTTCACAACTCTCTAGGAGGGTCACGATGACCTCTGACGCCGGGTTGCGCTCTAGAGGAGGCAATACACGGTAGTTGCCTATAGCCGGACAATTACTCTGCTGTGGCGCCGGAGATACGCTCAAAAGGAGGTATGATGTCGGGGTGCCGGGAAGGTTAGGCCCGCAGGGAAGGACTCATGCCAAGGGAGACAGGCGAAAGGCTATGACTGATTATCCGAGACTCACATACTTTCGTATGATGAACCGGGGATGATCCCGGCGGATTTATCATTTCTTGTGGGAAAAGTGCCCACACTCTGCAGAGTTAAAACTATTCGAATAGCCGCGTCCGCGGTCATGGACAGTTGGGATGGCCGTTGCTTAGCTGTGTTGAATTTTGTTTTTGAAATGCTTTACAAAGCAAAAGAGAAAGTTGTTTTCATAGTACGGAAGGGTACGGGAAAGGTTGACGACCATATGGAGATGGTCAGGAAGGAAATAAAAAGGGCTACTCCCATCCTAGTGTTTTATGTTGTAGAACTCTTTTGAAGTATCTTCTTCAACAAAGATATAGAGATGTCGTAGAACCCCTTGAAGTGTTCCCTTCACCCGAGAAGTAGGGATGCTATATCCACAAGAGAAATTGATTCTCTTCTACATGTTATATCCACAAGAGAAATTAGCTCTTCCCTCTTATCATCTTAGATTAGCACTTAACGTCTTGCACTCTTGCAAAGTACCTTCTTGATGGTTTGCGAGTACAATTCCAATGTACTCACGGCTTTGTCTCTGGCTATTTACTTGGCCAGAATTGAAGGAGTTCAACAAATGAAGAAGGATGGATGACGTCTATGCGAGCTAGGAACGTTCTTCCAGTCAGTTGCCTATAGGGTTATGGCAGATGAATTGGGCTCTGCGCTGTTGAAGTGATGATGCTACTCTGATGATTAAGTTTTGCCCTTCGAGGCTATTATGTAAGTCTTGGTCATGTGACCTATTTGTAATTTTCTTATTCCGTTTTGTAATGGATTGTGTAACTTTGATATCAGTTCAGTTATGTATTCACGGCGCACTGATCATGGGATCTTGAACTGTATACATAACAGGGTATTTCGGACAGTTAGTCCGGGGTCCCGACAGATGCATCACCGGATAATGGGCTAAGGTTTTCGAGTATCGAGTCTTCGTTGTCTCCGGCACCTTCTTGCTGGTCCAGAGCATTATTGTCTCTGACATCCTCAACCTGCATAGGTTCAGCCCCATCATGAGGGGGGTGGTTCCTGCGGTTACAGTGAGTTGTGGTTGTTCCTCTAGGGCTCCCAGGATCCGGCTTATAAAGACGCCTGGATCTAGGGTTTACACAAAGAGTCCTAGCTGGAATACAAGGTGCCTAACTACGGAATATACATTGTCGTGCATGTCAAGAATCCACCTAGATATAACTTGTCGGCATGGATCCAGATACTTCATGGGCCTCCATGGATCCGCCTACTTGCATAGGTCGGTTGGGATCTGGCTCATGTTCCTGGGCTGGACTTCATCCATCTTCTATCAACAACAACTGGGCTGCTCGGTGGGCCATAAGCCACCACCACCATCTGTGGGCCACCCGGGTTTGCCGGATCTAGACCATGTCGTTGGCATACCCATAAAGTATACCCACAACACAAGAGTTGGTGATATGGAGAATAGGCTTATGCCTCCACCATCCCTAGTGGATTAGGGAAACCCCTCCTCTTTTAGACACAAATCTATGAGTTGTATCAAGGCACTCTTTATGTGATTGATCTTTCACTTGCATAATTCTAGTAGTGCGGAGTCTGTTCCGATTCGGACCACTACTCCATTGCTATTCTTTAATGCTTGTGTGATCTTCCACTCGGGACTTCTACCTCATGTATTTACTCGAGTCATTCAATCGGGACGGTGGTTCGGCCTCTTGAGAGTAAACCGGATTGTATCGGGTTATTTGCGCGTGTATTCATCATGTTCAGTCTGTCGCATGACAGAGATTTCAACATCAACTTCTGCGTCATTTGTCCGCCCCAATTTGACTTGCCACATCTGGAGGAGCCTTTTTCTGAGGGAAGAAGTGCGGACTACTTTAGGCATGCCCAACGACAAGGCACCAAGTTCAAATGGCTATGTAGGCGTGTTCTTCAAGGCTTGCTGGCCCGTGATCAAGGGGGTATCATGGCAGTGTTTTAGATTTTCTAGGATGGGAGATCATATGGTTTTGATACACTGGTGGAAAAATGGCCTTCCATCCAGTCCCATTAGTCCCCAAATATTTCGAACCGTGACTAATGGGACCTTTAGTCGCGGTTCGGGAGGCGAACCGCGACCAAAGGCCTAGGCCCAGGGCGCTCGCTGGCCAGCTGGTGCACGTGAGGGGCTTTAGTCATGGTTGGCCAGGCCAACCGCGACTAAAGGCCTTCGGGCACCTTTAGTCCCAGTTTGCCAGGCCAACCGCGACTAAAGCCCCTCCCCTATATATACCCATCCAGCAGCCAGCACTTAGCCATTTGGAGCCATTCTCTTCACAAACTTCACAAGTGGGTGTTAAGTTTGCTTTTGGTTCCTCTTATGCACACAAGGTGTTTGATGAAATGCCCCAAGAGCATGAAACAAACATGATATGAAGTGTCGGAGCCACACTTGAGCTTCCTCATTTATTTTTTCCTCCTCGATCGCGGTTAGCAACTTGAACCTTTCATGTGTCATTGATAAAATATGCATGTGTGTAGTTCATTGTTTAATTTCTATTGTTTGTAGCTAGTTAGTTTAACAAATGCATGATGGTTAATTATATATTTTATATTATAATAATGCAGATGAATCGGCAATGGATGTACGGTAACCGACTCTCTGGCGAGTTCACTACGGGTTTGAAAGATTTCCTCGTAGTGGCTAATGCGAACAAGCAGGGGGGTTTTGTTATCTGTCCATGTGTTGCCTGTAAGAATCAGAAGGGTTACTCTTCCTCAAGAGATGTTCACATGCACCTGCTTCGGCAGGGTTTCATGCCAAGCTATAATTGTTGGACCAAGCATGGAGAAAGAGGGGTTATAATGGAAGAAGATGAAGAAGGGGATGATTTCATCGATGACAACTATCTTGATCATTTCGGTGATACTTTCATGGAGGATGCTGAAGGTGGGGAAGGTGAAGGGGAAGGTGAAGAAGAGGCACGTGATGAGCCCGTTGATGATCTTCGTCGGACCATTGCTGATGCACGGAGAAGCTGCGAAACTGAAAAGGAGAGGGAGAATTTGGATCGCATGTTAGAGGATCACAAAAATTCGCTGTACCCCGGATGCGATAATGGTCTGAAAAAGCTGGGCTGCACACTGGATTTGCTGAAATGGAAGGCACATGAAGGTGTAGCTGACTCAGGATTTGAAAACTTGCTGAAAATGATGAAGAATATGTTTCCAAAGAATTACGAGTTGCCCGCCAGTACGTACGAAGCAAAGAAGGTTGTCTGCCCTCTAGGTTTAGAGGTTCTGAAGATACATGCATGCATCAACGACTGCATCCTCTACCGCGGTGAATACGAGAATTTGAATGAATGCCCGGTATGCACTGCATTGCGTTATAAGATCAGAGGCGATGACCCTGGTGATGATGTTGAGGGCCAGAAACCCAGGAAGAGGGTTCCCGCCAAGGTAATGTGGTATGCTCCTATAATACCACGGTTGAAACGTCTGTTCAGGAACAAAGAGCATGCCAAGTTGTTGCGATGGCACAAAGAGGATCGTAAGTCGGATGGGCAGTTGAGACACCCGCAGATGGAACGCAATGGAGAAAGATCGACAGAGAGTTCAAAGATTTTGCAGCTAACGCAAGGAACATAAGATTTGGTCTAAGTACAGATGGCATGAATCCTTTTGGCGAGCAGAGCTCCAGCCATAGCACCTGGCCCGTGACTCTATGCATCTACAACCTTCCTCCTTGGTTGTGCATGAAGCAGAAGTTCATTATGATGCCAGTGCTCATCCAAGGTCCGAAGCAACCCGGCAACGACATAGATGTGTACCTAAGGCCATTAGTTGATGAACTTTTACAGTTGTGGGGCAGACCTGGTGTACGTGTGTGGGATGAGCACAAAGAAGAGGAATTTGACCTACGAGCGTTGCTTTTCGTAACCATCAACGATTGCCCTGCTCTTAGTAACCTTTCTGGACTGTCAAATAAGGGATACAATGCATGCACGGACTGCTTACATGAGACTGAAAGTGTATATTTGCCAAATTGTAAGAAGAACGTGTACCTTGGGCATCGTCGATTTCTTCTGAAAATTCATCCAGTAAAAAAGAAAGGCAAGCATTACAACGGCAAGGCAGATCACCGGCCGAAGCCTGCGGAACGTACTGGTGCTGAGGTATTTGATATGGTCAAGGATTTGAAAGTCATCTTTGGAAAGGGTCCTGGCGGACAATCAGTTCCGCAGGGAGCTGACGGGCGCGCACCCATGTGGAAGAAGAAATCTATATTCTGGGAGCTAGAATATTGGAAAGTCCTAGATGTCCGCTCTGCAATCGACGTGATGCATGTTACGAAGAATATTTGCTTGAACCTCCTAAGCTTCTTGGGCGTCTATGGGAAGACAAATGATACAAAGGAAGCACGGCAGGACCAGCAACGTTTGAAAGACCCTAATGACCGGCATCCGGAATGGTTTCAAGTTCGTGCCAGCTACGCTCTGACCAAAGAAGAGAAGGTCATCTTTTTTGAATGCCTGAGCAGTACGAAGGTCCCGTCTGGATTCTCGTCGAATATAAAGGGAATAATAAACATGGCGGACAAAAAGTTCCAAAACCTGAAGTCTCACGACTGCCACGTGATTATGACGCAATTGCTTCCGATTGCTTTGAGGGGGCTCCTACCGGAAAATGTTCGAGTAGCCATTGTGAAGCTATGTGCATTCCTCAATGCAATCTCTCAGAAGGTAATCAATCCAGAAGATCTACCACGGCTACAGAACGATGTGGTCCAATGTCTTGTCAGTTTCGAGTTGGTGTTCCTGCCATCCTTCTTCAATATTATGACGCACCTCCTGGTTCACCTAGTCGAAGATATTTCCATCCTCGGTCCGGTATTTCTACACAATATGTTCCCCTTTGAGAGGTTCATGGGAGTATTAAAGAAATATGTTCGTAACCGTGCTAGGCCAGAAGGAAGCATTGCCAAGGGCTATGGAAATGAGGAGGTAATTGAGTTCTGTGTTGACTTTGTTCCTGACCTTAAGCCGATTGGTCTTCCTCGATCGCGGCACGAGGGGAGACTAAGTGGAAAAGGCAAGATCGGCAGGAAATCAACGATATGTATGGATGGCCATTCTATGACTGAAGCACACCACACAGTTCTGACCAATTCCAGCTTGGTGGCTCCATACTTTGAGAAACACAAGAATATTTTACACGAGGACAACCCGGGGAAGCCTGAATCCAGGATTACGAAGGCCCACATGGAGACTTTCGGCAGTTGGTTGAGAAAACATTTAATGAATGACGATCATGTTGTAGATCAGCTGTACATGTTGGCCAAGACACCATCTTCGACTATAACGACTTTCCAAGGGTACGAGATAAATGGGAATACATTTTACACGATCGCCCAAGATAAAAAGAGCACCAACCAAAACAGTGGTGTCCGCTTTGATGCAGCAACCGAGAATGGGCAAAAGGTCACATATTATGGTTACATAGAGGAGATATGGGAACTTGACTATGGACCCTCCTTTAAGGTCCCTTTGTTCCGGTGCAAATGGTTCAAGCTAACAGGAGGTGGGGTAAAGGTGGACCAGCAATACGGAATGACAATGGTGGATTTCAACAATCTTGGTTACCTTGACGAACCATTCGTCCTAGCGAAAGATGTCGCTCAGGTTTTCTATGTGAAGGACATGAGTAGCAAACCGAGGAAACGGAAAGATAAGAAAACGATCAGTACATCATGCGACGATCCAAAGCGCCACATTGTTCTTTCAGGGAAAAGAAACATCGTGGGAGTGGAGGGCAAGACAGACATGTTAGAAGATTATAATATGTTTGGTGAAATTCCGCCCTTCAAAGTGAACACCGACCCAAGCATTAAGTTAAATGATGAGGATGCTCCATGGATACGGATCAATCATAAGCAAGCAGGGACACAAGGGAAGAAATGATGTGTAATAATTTATTGTACCAAACTTTGTTGAATGGATCATGTGAATTATATTATCTGTGATGTGTTTGGTGTCCATTTTCGAATGATTCGATTGATTCGAGATACCACTGATGATACATGAAATTTGGAGTGACTAAGTCATACTCCTGCCTAGGCGTATAATGGGAAAAGGACTAGAGGAGCCGTAATTGCATGGGATTTGGTGGATCGAGCATTGCCGAAATTGATTGGTCATGCCATAAATACCACTGATGATACATGAAATTTGGAGTGACTTAGTCATACTCCTGCCTAGGCGTATAATATGCATACTCGTAGTCTTCATAGTCATCGCCGTTGTACTGGTACTCGTCGCCTTCTAAGTTGCCGCCGTTGTCGTCGCTGCTGTCGTCGTCACTGTCGTGGGCAGCGCTCGTGGCTCGAACTGAGGGTAGCGCAGGCGGGGGATATCGCCGGCCGTGATGTAGTCCATGACGCTCTGTAGAGTCCGGCCGTAACACCATAGCCGACGGCCGGCCTCGTGGAAGTTCCCAGGAGGCAGACCGTCCTCCTCATACCTGGCGAGCGCCCTGTCACGCCGATTGATGAAGAAAGCGTCCCAAGTATGCTGGTTATCGGGATGTCAGCGGGGATTCATCCGCTGCACCGGCGTGAGATCGAGGTAGTAGTGGTTCGTGATGGCCGCCCGGCGCGCAGTACCCTGAGGGACGGGAGGGACCGGCACGCCTCCGGCGCTTAGGCTCCAGTCGGCGGGGACGCGGTAGCCCGGTGGGCAAGGGTAGTTCGAGGCGCAAAGCTCCTCCACCTGCTGGTAGGTTAGAGTGGGTGCGGTGGAAGCCATGAGAGAGTGATGAGAGATTGTAGAGATGTGATAATGCTGGCCAAGCCGGGCTACATATATGTAGTGAGAAATGGCGGGAAAATGGGAGCGGGAAGACAGGAGGCGGGAAAAAGTGGTGGGAAGACAGGGAAGAAATGGCGGGAAGAAGAGGAGGAATCCAGAGCTGGTCATCTAACCTTTAGTCCCGGCTGGTGGGTGCAACCGGGACTAAATGTGGTTTTTGTGTCATCTAACAAAACTGTCGGTGGGATATGGACGTTTGGGTAAGCTTTAGTCCCGGCTGGAGGGTGCAACCGTGACTAAAGCTGTCGGTAGGATAAGGACGCGTGGGTAGCGCACGACGCCCTGTCGGAGGAACAAGACAAAGCAGAAGCATCGATACGCGGGAAGATAGAGGCGTGAAGAAATGGCGGGAAGACATAGGCGGGAAAGAACTGGCGGGAAGACGGGCCGGGAAGAACTTGTGGGAAGACAGAGGCGGCCGGGAAGAACTTCTCTGAATTTTTTGATATATTGTTTGTATTTTTAAGATTTTGTTAGATGCTTCCGGGAAAAATAAGATGTTTGGCGTTGATTTCGTCCAATTCCGAGGATATTGCCCGAACAACCTTTCTGGAACCAAAAACAGCAGAAAACAGGAACTGGCACTGTGGCATCTTGTTAATAGGTTAGTTCCGGAAAACGCATAAAAATATTATAAAGTGCGAGCAAAACATGTAAGTATTGTCATAAAACAAGCATGGAACATCAGAAATTATGGATACGTTGGAGACGTATCACATATACACAATTAATTAGTTTTTACTACATGTTTTCAGGAGTGACACATAGGGCGGACGATAGAGCCGACCCGATTAGGGATAACTATAATCCGGAAGCCGAGGCACATCTTTTCGGCATCATAAACGGCAAAATTCTTTATGTGCCGCCCCAAGAAGATGAAGAAGACGCTATCTCTTCTTATCTGAACCTTGGCGGTGAAGATGAAGGTCGTCAGCGAGGTGATGACGAAGGAACGGGCACTGTTGATGGAGGTGAACCGTCGACAAACACCTCCGGCGATGTTGATAAGCAATCACCACCTCCGGCGAGGTATATATATACATTGAGCCTCAGCTGGTGATACAAATTTACCGATTTCAATAAATATGTGTATTAACTCGACTCTCTTTCTTATTTTAGCCCTCGGCCAGCGGATCATCGAAAAAATCGGTGAAGACAAAGCGTGGCAAAACCAAGACGCTGAAACAAGGAGTAATATATACCATTGATGTTATCAGTCCAAAAGGCAAGCCGCTGGAGCCCGAAGAGGCGTACACCAAGTTCATCAACCAATGCGGAGTCGTTGTTAGAGACAGCGTCCCGATCACCGTCCAGGAATGGCATGAGCCAGTGAAGGCACGTGTTGGTTCCAGTTTCATCAGCAAGAGAAAGAAAAAGGAATGCTGGAGAACGCTTATGGAGCATTTCGTTCTACCTCCGGAATACCGCAAAAAAGATGAATTCAGTAACGACGATCCGGAGGGACGTAAGAGGAGGAGGCTGGTCAAAGAGTTCGCTCTTCAGAAGATGGCCACAACATTCCGGACATACAAGAAAAATTTAGCGGCTCAATATGTCGAGAAGGGGAAGACTCCGGATTTCACCGGACAGTATGAGAAGCTGAAAGATGATTGGCCCGAATTTGTGAGGCAAAAGAACTCGGAGGAATTCAAGGCCATATCGGATAAAAATAAGGCAAATGCGGCTAAGAAGCAGTACAATCATATTATGGGGCCAGGAGGATACCGCCTTTCGAAGCCTAAGTGGCAGAAGATGGAGGATGACCTGAGGGCGTGAGGAATCCCTCTAGGTACTGAGGGATGGGACCCTAGGGCCAAAAGCTGGTGGTACGGGCATGGGGGAACGCTAGACCCGGTGACAGGGGAGTGTACCCACCGAGACACAAAGTTTAAACCCACCCAAGCCCTTATTGATGCAATGAGGGATGCTCAAGAGGGGAAGATCAAGACCAGCTGACAAAAGCCCTCGGGAATCCTGAACACGGAGGACGTGTACGAGGCAAAGGCGTCATTTCGTGGGAAGAAGGGTTTTCCCAGGAAAATGACCCCTACAGTTACAGAAGCCGTAAGAGAAAGGCGGATCGGCAAAAAGATTAGCTGGTGCGGTTGGCATAGGAATTCAATGAGATGAAGAAAACCATGGATGTACTAGTACAAGAAAGAGAGGCAGCTCGGACGCATGAAGATCATCCACCGGATGTCGGAAGCCAGCAGCGGAGAAGCAGCGTGGCTTCCACGGAGGCCCCACCGGCTAGTGCACATGCACCGACGATCGAAATTACTGCACCGGAGCCTCCTCGCTACCCCGCGGACGATGTAAAGGAGATGAAAGAATGTCATCTGTATTATCCAATGGGGAACATGTCCATGAAGGTAGTCATCGGCAGTGCTTTACCATGTGAACCTGGAGCACTCCACCACAACAAGCCCATTCAAGATGGCTATGCTCGTGTCACGGTGGAGGACATAGTACAAGGGTTTGAGGACCTGGAGATTGACATTGCTACACCTGAAGGGGAGAGAAGACTTGGAGATGTCAAGCGCCATTTCATTCTATGGCAAAAGAAGTTTATCAAGTTTCCAGGCAAGGCGCCAATGCCAACAAGTCCACCCCCCCTAAGGTGGTGGTGGTGGTGGCGGTGGTGGTGGTGGTGGTGGTGCTTCACCTACACCTCCTTCACGTCAGCCGACGCCGCCCCCCAATTCACCTCCGACGGGTAAGCAGCCGCCGCCCCCCAGTCCGCCCCGGGCGGGTAAGCAGACGCCGTCCCCCAATCCACCTCCGGCGAAGAAGCAGAAGTAGTCCTGGACTATTAACCCGGACCCTTATGTACCTAAGACCACAAAGGTACCGGAGCCATCACTGAAGCCTCTCCCCACGAGGCCTTGGGAACGTAGTGCCGAGGAAGTCGACGCGGCCGCGGCTGCTCACCATAAGAAATGGAGGGCGGAATGCCAGGCGAAAAGAGAGCCCGAGCCCAAGCCAGTATATTCTGACAAGGAAAAGAAGTGGGCTAAGTCATTTTTGAGCACACCGTCCCAAGCCGCGAAGAATCTGCCTGACGACTATGCACGTGAACTTCGTAGGCAGGCACTCATGTTGAAGGAGAAGAAAGAGCTGGCGGAGAAGCAGGAGAAGAAAGCCTTGAAGGAGGCCGAGAAAGAATTAGCAAGTAAAAAAGCGGGAAACGAGTTGCCCAGCTCGGGGAACAAAGTAAACAATCGATCGCCCCGCTCATAGTGAAAGCCGCCGGTCCGGATGCTGAACTAATGGACCCCACAATCATAGCAGCTGCGGCAGAAAAGGGAATGACCGTAACGGGTGCCAAAGAACAAGCGGCCCTGATCGGTATGACTCTTCGTGCAGTGTTAGGCCTTGATGAGGCGCCAGTGAGGGAGGTAGTAATTACATATGTGACGAATGGGCCTCTCGTCGAGCCTGCGCAAGAAGAGGATCTACCTCCACAAATGAAAAGTCTGCTGAAATGGTACAAGGGTTACATAAAAAATAAAAACGCCAAAGAATATATTTATACGGAAGTTAGACATGAGCATCACTTCAAACATTACTATGTAACAATTCATCTGAGTGAATTGTTCCAGCTTTTCAATCTGCGCGAGCTCGACAAATCTATCATCAGTTGCTACGTTCTGTAAGTGATTTATTTCTACCCCATCTCGTTCATATTACATGCACTATATATATGTCCTAACTATATTGTTGTGTACGCTATTATGCAGAATGAAGATTAAGGAATGCAGAGTAAGGAACATCCATGATGTTGGGTTCATTGACCCACACATCGTTAATGGATATGTGTTAGAAAAATTCCCCGCCGACGTGGAGGAAGACCTGTGGCAGTTTCTTACAAAGCAGGAACTCAAAAGTGATATTCTATTTCCTTACCATTTTGGGTGAGTGTTTCTGTCTTGAGCACATTCTCTTTTGTTTACTCCATGCAAGGTATGTGGCCGGCTAATCGATGAGTTATGCATGATTGTGCATGTATCGTGTCCGCAGGTTCCATCAATTTCACACCTCCACATGTCTCGTCCACGACTCTCTGACTCTGGATGCAAAGCTTTGGGGCGACATGAGAAGAATGTTGCAGAAGTAATTATTTTCATTCATTTGCGCTCTATATCGATCGGCCTATTTCGTTCATTTCCTAATATCAAGTAACTAATAACTCTCTTGTTCATTTAATTTTCTTTGCCTCGTAGGGTTTGGAGACGGTTCGCAGATGAAAGGGTCGGTGAATTCAAAAAAGAGCTAGAATTTAAAAGGTCAGTGGCTGCGACTGGGGATATTCAGCCACCGGGGACCAAACTATGTGGATACTATGTTTGTGAGATGATCCGGAGATACACCTTTGAGCGGGTTCCGTGTGATAACAATGTCAAGAGGAATAACCTCCGGAAGATGCTTAGTCCAGAAGCTCGCTTCCGGCCACTTCAAGAGGAACTAGTTGGATGGTTCACGAGGGAAGTCGTCGATCCTAAAGGAGAACACTATGTAGAGGACGTAGAACTTCATATGCATTAAATTATGTATGGAAACTTGTTCAAAATTGTATATGGTCATCCGATGGTATTGAATATATATTGTATATACCTCTTGAATTCTTTTTGATTCTAATTTCAAATTTGTTTGAAATTGTACATTCATATGCATGTATGTAGTACCGTAGAATATGTGAAACTCCTTCAAAATTAAAATAAAACACAAAAGAAATAAAATAATACAAATTAAAAAGAAACCAGGTTTAGGGGGGGGGGGGGCTAAAACCCTAAACCTGCGGCGGCCTTTAGTCGCGGTTGGCCAGAAGAACCGCGACTAAAGGTCCTCCGCCCCGGCCGTCGCCTGGCGCCCACGTGGACGGGCCTTTAGTCGCGGTTCGTAACCAACCGCGACTAAAGAGGGGGGGCTTTAGTCCCACATGTTTAATACCGGTTGCACAACCGGTATTAATGGACATTGCGAACCGTGACTATTGGCCCTTTTTCCACTAGTGATATGCTAAATAAGGCACTGATGACGTTGCTTTCCAAGAAGGCTAAGCCCCTGAAAATCAATGATTGCAGGCCCATTAGCCTTGTGCCTCGTGCACGGTATTGCCAAATTGGTGACAAAGGTTATGTTTATTTGTCTAGCTCCAGTTCTCCCAACTATTGTCTCCCCAAATCAATGTGTGCCTTCATCAAAGGACGGGTGATCTATGGTAACTTCATGCTTGTACAACAGTTGGCCAAATCATTCCATGCCTCCAACTCCAAGTCTTCGACATTGCTTTTGGCGTTGGACATCGTGATGGCTTTTGACAGTCTCATGGCAGTACATCATCGAGTTGCTTAACCACCTGGGCTTTGGTCGCCACTAGATCGATCTCATATCCTCTTGCTCTCCACTGCATCCACTTGCATCCTAATCAACAGTGTGCTAAGCGACGAGATCTTCCACCATCGAGGGAATCGACATGGTGACCCTCTGTCACCCATGTTGTTCATTCTTGTCATGCAGATCTTCAATCTCATCATCGACACGGCATCACAACTTGGCCTTCTTGGTAAGCTCCAGGGACGTTGGGGCGCACCTCGTACATCACTCTATGCTGGTGACGCTACCGTTCTCATCAAACCTTGCCAGGAGGAGTTTGGGGTGATGCACGAGCTGTTCGCATCCTCGGAGAAGCCACGATCCTTCACACCAACATCGCAAAAAACTCTACCATGTTGATCTACTGTGAACATCTTGAGGGCCATCATTATGCAACATCTGCAATGCCCAATCAAGGTTTTCCTTACCTTGGCATGCCACTGTCAATTTGCCGCCAGTTCAAGAGGAATGATTTCCACCCTTTGCTTGACAACCTCCACCACAAATTCTCAGGTTGGAATGTCGGGCTGGTTTCCAAAGGTGATCGACTCGTTATGGTTAAATCCATGCTCTCAGCGATGCTCATTCACACTATGCTTGCCACTATTATCCCAAGCTACATGCACAACACAATCATCAAGTGCCAGAGATCTTTTTGCGTTGGGCAAGGATGGCAGCAGCGGTGGCAACTGTGTCATTGCCTAGCAAGAGGTGTGCAGGGGTGCCGAGCTTGGAGGCCTCAACGGAAAGAACCTGCAGAAGTCGAGCTGGGCATTGTGTGCCCGCTGGGATTGGTGCAACGCGTCGACACGTCCAAGCCTTGGGAAAACGTGAACATCAAATCTAGCAAGCACACTCTTGCCTTGGTCCATGCAGCTACCAAAATCAGTCTAGGCAATGGTTCTAAGGTGTTCTTTTGGACTGACCCTTGGATCGGTGGACAGAGCGTGGCTGATCATGTCTCCACGGTCCAAGCTATCGTGCGACCTAACATTGCTTGCAGAAGGTTGCTCGATGATGCACTTGCAAGGAACACTTGGATCACCGACATCGTAGGTACACTAAATGTGCAAGGCATTGTTGAGTTTCTGCACCTTGTCGAGATCGTCAATGTACCAACTCTGCTACCTGACACCGAGGACAGTACCTCTTGGAAGTTCACTAATACTCTGCCAAATAGGAAACATATGATGCCATGTTCGAGAAACAACCAGCTCACCACATTGGAAATCTATCTAGGAAGGCTAGGCGCCGGTAAAGTGCAAGGTGTTGTATGGCTAGCGCTGTCACTCGCCACTTCTGGACGGCAGGGCGCAGGGTTCCGGCATGGCCTCCCCGACGACGACACTTGTGCTTTGTGCGATCAGGAATGCGAGTCCATTTCACACTTGATGACTTCAAATGTTAGGTCGACGGAGACTTCAAAGATGCATGTCCTTACAGGCTTACCTGGAGATGATTTCCGAGGTTGGTTTGAAAATGCGTACTCTAACACTAAACCTCATTTTCAAAAGAGGGCGAAGTCAAGCATCATACTCTCTTTGGCGACTTTGAAGATGCCCAATGATTACGTCGTCAATGACACCAACACCCAATCGTCTAGAACTGGTTCACTCTATTCTTGACGAGGCTAGATTGTGGCTGATTGATGGTGCCAAGGAACTAGGTCGCTTACCTCTCCCCGCTCAGCCTCCTGATGCTTAGAGGCCTGACGTCTTCTCGGTGTCTTCTTCTAATATATTATGATGTGTCCGAGAAAAATAAAGTATTACATTTACATTGACATACACAGAGTTGCCTTAAGGAAACCATAGAAAACAGCACACAAGTCCATGAAGTTGTTTTGCAGGCATAACCAAATAGTAGGAGTAAACAACGACACTCTCTTTTCTGGTGACTTTTTTCTCATGGTTTTTCTTTGCCTCCATAGGACAATCAATTTGAACGGATGATAATGGATGCGTCCTTATATAAGCCTTCAAAGTAATTACCTACAATAAGAAAAGGCAAATAAGCTAAGCAAATCATGTGGGTTTAAGATCTGTTAATCTAAGCAAAACCGTTAGTAATCAGCTTTAAAAAAAAACGAGACCAGCCAGAACTAGACCTGGTGGCTTATTTTTATAGAAGAAGCTCACTCCGGTGACATACCAGAAATTCGGACCCTGCTCAACAAGGATGCACCACTGTGACCCTACCACTAGACCTCTACCTAGTTCTCTTAGGAATCAGCTTTTATTACCTGATTTTCTGTTCATCTACTACAATCACGTAACAGTCTTATAACAATGGTCTAGAACTTCTCATCTAGTTCTGGTTTCTAGAATTCTGTTATGAGATAGATACTTACATAATGAACCTTGCAAGCTTGCCATGAAGGTTACATAAGCATATTCCTTTTGTCCTAGCATGGACAACGTATAGTAAAAGCCTGTGTTTCCTGACCTTTTTACATCGTTTGTATGGACAATTTATTAACTTATCCATCAGAAAAGCTGAGAATGACAGGCTAATGATTTCTTAATTCTAAAAAACCCCTTAAAACATCTAATGGGATGAATTCCTTAGAGCATCTCCACCGGCGCCCCCCATATAGTCGCCGGGCAGGGGCGCCAGCACTATCATATGGGGCGCCCCAGCACAACATCCTCCATTTGGGGAGCTGCTCCCACACCGGCGCGCCCCATACGACAGCCCCAATAGATGATTTGAATTGAAAACTCAAACAAAAACATAGAAATTTGAATAAGTTTACGAATTTAAAGTTTGAGCCAACACACGGCCACCAAATTCGAATAGGTTTTCGAATATGAAGTTTGGGCCAACATACGGCCACGAAATCGCCGTTTCCGGCTGCAAAAAGGAACTTCGGCTTCCAAGCCAACTGAGCAGATGAACGGGGTCAGGGGCGGCTCAACCTCGATGACTTCCTCATCGTCGGCGAGCCCCGGCGGCAGCTCCATCGCTGCAACAGGATCCACGGTCGCCGGGGGAGGCATGAACGTCGACGGTGCCGGCGGAGACATGAACGTGGAGGGTGCCGGCGGAGGCATGAACGTGGAGGGTGCCGGGGGAGACGCCAACGCAGCTCGCGCCGCCAGCACCTCTTGGCCGATGCGCCCGCGGTACATCTCGTGCCACGCCCGCGCCAACGGGTCCATCTTCTCCATGTCGGCCATCACGATCTTGGATTCTTGAGACATCTTGGCCAACGAAAGCTGCGTCGCTTCGTTGGTGGCCTTCTTGACAGAGGCGTGAGATTCCATCTTCGCCGCCTCCACCTTCTCCCTCTCCAACTCGATCTTCATATCTTGCTTGTCGAGGATTTCCTTCCACACGACAGCGGCCCTATCTGCCGCTTCTTTGTTCTCCACCGAGAATGAGGTGATCATCTTCTCGAGGGAGGCGCCCATGGTGGCCAATACCGGCGCCGCGCCGCATTCCTCTCGGCCTTGGCCTTCTTTTTGCCAATGGAGCGCCCGATGGAGGCGCCGGCAGGATCCACCGGCCCTTCTACCACGTCCTTGTGTAGAGTGTGGCAGAGGTCGTCCCAGTTATTGCAACCTTGTAGCTTGTTGAAGCAATGCATGAAGATGAAGTCCTTGTCCTCGTTTTTGAACTAGTACATCTCGAGGGTTTGGAGAATCTAACAATACATGATGCAAAATAAGATATGGAATAAGATGGATCATCAAGATATGGAACAATATGGATCATAATAAACAAGATATGGAACAAGATGGATCATTATGAACAAGATTGCGTAGATCATACCCAATCCACCATCGTCTTGCCACTCTCATGCCGCTTCTTAATCTTCTCATAGTAGCCATGGAACTTGCTACACGCCGCCTTGATCATGTTCCAATGGTGGGAGAGGGCGCCCTCGTTCCGGTTCATGTTGATTGTGGCGTAGTCACCATAGTTCTTCTCGTTAAAGCAATCGAGGATGCGCTTGTAGTACTTAGCTCCGGTTTGGTTGGCGTCGGTGATGGGCAAAAGCTCACTTGCTTTCACACCTCGATGAGACATTCATCGTCCAAAGACCTCCACCTCGGACCACGAGTGCCGCAGGAACGCCTGCGCGTCGTAGTCGTGGTCACGCTGGTATCGGCATCGATCAGCTCCTCCTAGACCTCCTCCTCACCTTCGTCCTCCTCGGCCTCTTCTTCATACTCGTCGACAGGGGGTTCGTAGGCTTGGCCGCGTATGAAGCCGTCGAGGATCACGTCCCTGGCGGCAATCTACACAACAAGTTACCTACTTTCAGCCGCCGCCGGTGTCTACGATGCACATTACACATAAAAAAGTAAGGCAACACACCTCGTCCTTGCCCATGGACACGCCAGACGCACTGCCGAACACCTAGTGGGTACTCCTGCCCTCGTCGGGGAAGAGGTTGCGGGGAAGGCCAGTGTCGTCTGTCACGTGGCCGTCGGTGCGGCGCAGGTCAGGCGATGAGTTCAGGTCGACGAGGAAGCAAAAGGTGCTGCTTCCCCTCGCCGCTGAATCCGGCAAAAACGGCGCGTTGGGGTCGAAGGTCATGTCGTTGTCCGCGTACTCGGGGGAGTAGCGGGCGCGGCCTTCCATCTGCGATAGCCGCATCTGCGAGAGTGACGGTCCATCCACGTTGTATCCCGCGTAGTACCCGACGACAACGGTGAGCTCGAGATGTTGCTGAGGCCACCGCCCAAGCTGAGGCACGCTTCCGCAGTGGACGCTGCTTTCGTTGCATCGATAGCGGTGATGCGACGCCTTATGCGGTCGGCCGTTATAAAGGAGCGGCGTTCCATCTCCTTGTCCCACTCCTCCTGCGACATATTTTCCGGCTTCTCCTTCGACGCGACGGTGCGCTACCTCGGCGGCACCTTCGTCGGCGCCTTCGCCGGAGCCTTTCTCTTCGGTGTCATGGCGGCGGCGAGGGTTTTTCGGGTTGGAGGCTGGATGGGAGATGGAGCGGCGGGCGGGAGAAATGAGCGGCGGAGGGGACCGGGTTTTGGTGGGGAAGATGTATAATTTGGGGATGTGTGGCTGACAGATGGCGTGGCCCAAAATTTTCCGCCTCGTGAGGCGTACGATCCGTGCCCTTGGCCAAGGGCCGGCACGGGGTTGCCGGCGCTTCTATTGGGCTCGATAAAGTGCCGGCGCCGTTTGGGACGCACCGGTGTGAGTCCATTTTCGCTCCCGGCCCCAAATCATCGGGGTTTTGGGGCCGCTATGTGGGGGGGGGGGGGGGGGAGTGGAGATGCTCGTAGGCTTATCTAACAACTGTGCACATTAGTGTTGCAAGTGAACTTTAAATGGCTGTGTGTTCAGAGTTCTTACATAGCCCACCACAATTAAAATGAAGAAAACAATCCGGTATGAGTACTAGCTACATATACCAGTATTGTATGTCTCACAGGAAGAAATGAAGTATTTTCATGCAAAAAAAAAAGAGAATAACATACTTTAGTGTCAATAATTCTCTCAACGGAAGAACACATCCATTGCCATCTAATGGGCATAGCAACTTATTTTCAGATATGTACAAGCACATTAGATTTGAACATTTCAGGAGTATAAGGTCTCTACCGATAAGATAAACAAAAGCACGTTGGTGAGAACATAAGGTATATAAGTTAAAGGACGCTACCCCCTCTCCAACAGGTTTGAACTCCAGGAGTGAAAATATTAGAGGAGGTAAGACAAAAATAATGCCAGACTCAGAGTTCATACCATGTGTCTCTTTTGCCACCTAATTGGGTGTCCTCTTCGTCTCTATGGCAGTGTAGACATCGAGATCATCCCCATGAAGTTGTCGGCGCTGCTGTTGAAGCCCTGGCACCCACAGAGAAGAGGTCTCCTTCATATCCTTGGTCAAGCACAGCTGCTGCAAGCTGCCCAATCCTTCAACGCACCTTAAATTTTGACAGTCCTTTGCAAGCAACTCCCTCACCATTGGAAGGTTTGATACCTTCTCTAGGCTTTCACATGACTCGATTACAAGTGTTTCAGAGAGGACCTGGAGGTTCTCCACAACCTTCAAGCTGCCAGTTCTGCTTAATTGGAGCTTCCTTAAGCTGGTGGTCTCCTGTCCAAACTGTTTTGGGAGGGCTCTCAGCTTGGGGCAGTTGATAAGGTACAACTCCTTCAAACGAGGCAGCAGTTGAAGATATAGAGATGAGGCTTCACATCTTTGCATCTCAGCAGCCTTAGCTGCTGCAGTTTCTTCTTCAACATCTACAAAGGACCACTCCTCCAAATTGGGCATATCCTCGATGATTAACCATTCAAGTTTGGGAAAAGCAATTGCCTTCGTGGGTCCCAGATTACCCCCCTTGCAGCCAACAAATTCAGGTCCAATCTTTGTAATTGCGGATGCTCCCACAATTCTCAGATATTTCAACATGGGTAGCTCCCCAATTGGTGGAAGACGCAAACATGACCTGCAATCTACTAGTTTCAGGTGTTTTACGGAAGACAAAATAGTAGCATCAAGCCAGGTGGGATATCTCCGACCAAAGAATCCCCCAATAAATAGATCTTCCACGTTATGTGGAGGGGATAGCTGGTCAAATGTCTTCTCAATATTTCTAACGTCTTCTTCCGAATATTTTGCATTTAATAGCTGAGTGCATCGCAGGCTCAAAACTTTGAGATACCTTTTCTGTTCCAGTATCGCATCCGTGCTACATGGAGCCGCTCTTTCCAATTTAGTGATATAAACCCGCCTTAGCTGCGAAAGATGAGCCAATTCTTCCAACTTCCATCCATTTTGTGTTTTAGAGTTTTCACTTCCACCACCAGCAGGAAGTCCTTCTAAATCATTGAGGAATTTCAGCTTGTATATCCCTTTTGGAACCAGATTTATTGGTGTATCACGAAGACCAAGGCGCCTTAAATTATGCAACTGGGTGACTGCCAAAGGAAGACTGTGGAGATAAGCACACCTTTGCAAGTTCAGTATTTGCAGGTTTTTTAGGGAGCCGATGGTCTCTGGAAGACACGATATGTCGGTACTATCAAGATCAAGTAAACGTAGATGTATCAAACTTCCAATGTAACTTGGGATACTCCGTACATGTGATCCTCCCAAATCAAAAACACGAAGATTTTGAAATTTCTTGATAAATGAATGATCAACCACCAAGGAGACGCCAGAAAGCATTTTAAAAGTCCAGATTTTAAGTTGCTCTTTATCCATGCTAGGTAGCAGCATATCCTTATCGGTTGTGACTGAAATACGTCGCAGTTTACGAATACTTACAGGCCTTAATGATTCAGGGTCTCCAACAAAACATTCTTCTTTTGATAAGTAACAAGCAAGCTCCCTCAAGAGATCATGCATTTTGCATTCACTATGGTCAAAATATGAACCATTAGGTTGTAGGAGATTACGATTGATTAACTCATAGTAGTACTCTTCTGCTGTGTCTTCCAATAATTGACCTTGTTTCTCCTCTACAAAGCCTTCAGCAACCCATAATCTGACAAGATCATCACGGTCAATGGCACGACCTTCAGGATACAAAGCACAATAAAGGAAACACTGCTTCAGGTGATGTGGTAACTCGGCGTAGCTTAGATATAAAACACATTCTATTTCAGTAGGCAGCTTGCTCTGGTTCCAAGCATTTTTGCTCAAAATCTTTTTCCACTCATTCTCTGTTTGATCTCTGCTTGCCAAAACACTAGCAGTCACCTTGATCGCAAGTGGGAGGCAGCCACATTTACGAACAATCTCAATCCCTATGTTTCTCAGACTTTGCAGTTCATTCTCTTCGCGGATGTTCATGCTCTTCCAAAGTAGCTCCCATCCCACCTCTACTGGCATCAGATCAACTCGATGGGTATGTTCTGCACCGATTTTCATAGCAATTGTATCATCTCGTGTTGTAAGCAAAATTATTCCAGCAGCTGCTGCATGTAACGGAGTTCTTAGTAGATCGGTCCATACATTGAACTGCCACAGATCATCTAGAACAAGGAAGAAACTTTTGCCCTTAATTATTTCTGCAAGTTTGCTCTGGAGCTCTGCTATGGTTTCACCTTGCCCTTGCTGAAGTCCCATATTTCTAAGAACCTCTTTTAGAAGAGTAACATCATTGTAATCCCGTGAAACACAAATCCATGCGTGTTTCTCAAAGTTTCCTTTTATTCTGTGATCATTGTATACTTTCTGAACTAGTGTTGTCTTACCAACCCCTCCGGTTCCAACAATAGCTAGCTTGTAAGCTTTATCTTCCTTATATGAGAGTATCAAGTCCACTAGTTTCCTGGTAGAATGCATGATCTCCTTCCCCACAAGGTTGGGTTCAACAAGCTGGGAACTTTTTCTTGGCTTAAACATTGAACCTTGAAGAGAAGGTGCTGCCTCCGATCGTGTTAGGAACTTCTTTCCCAGCTTTGAGATCTTCTCTATCCTTGTATTGAGGTTTTTAATTTCAATGGCAATCTCATGACGCCTCTGCATACTAGGAAAGCAAGATAAAATTGAAATACCACTACACCCAGTTGAGTTTCTTGATGATAAAGGGTGATCTTCCAGTAGCTTGCTTCCTTCAAGTCTAGCCGAGTCAATGATATCATCAGCATCATACACTGCATCCTGCAGCTCACAAAGCCAGTTGTTAACTGCTAACTCTTCCATCCTCCTTTGCTCGGCATCTTGAAGAAAACACTGTATTTGGCTCACTGTTCCTTGAAGTTCTCTGAGTTCTTCTTTTACCCCTAGAATCAGAATTGCCTTCTCTGTAATGATATCTTGCAATTTCTTCACACATGATCCAACCAGAGAACTTATTATGGTTGCCATCAGACAAACATGAAAGGAGATACACCAAAAATGCCAAGCATATGAGAATGGCGACCTTGCTGGCAGGCAATTGCCTGTAACTAGGGAAAAGAGAAATAAAAGGTGAACACACTCGTTGAAAGATATCAGCTTTAGCAGGGAACAAGAACTACCACGTAAGTGACTAGACTAGAGTTAACAAAAGTAGAGAAAGTACCTGAATATCCGTAAATTTATAATTCATTCATCAGAGTGCTGCAGACGGGGAAGCAAACAGTTTCAGCAAATCATATGGCTTGGTGCCTCTCAACAGGATCTGTTCAGTAAGTAGTCCAACAGAACCAGGTACCCTCCATAGAGCATAAGAATTTCGCTACATCTGGAACATCAGCAAATGCATGTCAGACATGTTTCTTCTTTGCAAGGTGAAATCGGACATGAATTAGAAGAATTCAGATAAGACAGATGAAGAAATCTGAAGTCCTCCTTTATAGTGGACACAATCAAGGCTACCACTTACCAAACAGAATTGATACAGAAACAGGCAGAATGTGGAAAACTAAAGAGCAGTACCTACTGAAGCACCATGTTCTGACTGGTTATGCTGGAAGACTGCTTACTGGCACCAATGGTCAACTCATGAGGAGTATTATTCAGCAACAGCATGCAGGTGTAATACAGCTACTAGTCGGCACCTCAAGATTCCATCAGCATATGTGAGACCTGGTGCATGTGCTTGTCTTTTTTCCTAGCTCATCATCTACCCAAGTTGCATCATTTAAAAATACATATGACTACTTCAGCTGAAAATTTAAATGAGCTCATAAGGGAAACAAGCCAACAACTCGATGATATTTTAATGTGCTCATGAGGGTAGGAAGCCAACCAACTCTCTGTTGTGGACTTGTGGCATACTATTCAAGGTAGATAGTCAAGCATCAATAATTAGGCACGACAAAAAAAAAACAATTATGTTTGAAAATGTCTTGATTACCTTTACCTGTATTTACATGCACATTTTCGTACCCTCTATCTTCTAGTGATCAGTCAACGTTGCAATGAAACCAAGAAGCATTTCAGGTAGTGACCAGAACTGCCGGTGTATATGGCACCAAGGTGGTGGAAGTTGGTGCCAGCATGGGTGGCGCTGAACCCAGTGTCCGTCTATGTCGTGCGCATGGCAGAGCTTTGTGCCGATAACCTGTTGAGATTATGGTCAATCACACGCAAAAGGTAGACCCGAAAGACACAAGATGTAGGATAGAGGGGATAGATGTGTGCACAATAGCACTGTACATTTTCTGTATATAGCCTACCAGAGAACTGTTTAAGCAAGATAAAGTCGACAGAATGGTAAATTATTTCTCAATGTATGCTTACAAGTTTCGATTAGCTTCACAGCCTTGGCAGAAAAGAACTTGTAAATGCGATAGTTCTGAAAGTAAACAACACAAACTAGGTGCCCAAGCACCCATGTTATATTTGTCATTTGACCAACTCAAGATTTTCTCTAGCATTCAGAGTAATGTACAGAGGTTACATGGGGCAGCTTGCGCCAGGCTAGACTATTTGAGCTAGATACATATAAGCAGCGGACACAGATGCACTCATTGTTGGCTGTTGTGGCAGTTGTGGCTTGCCAATCACAACAGCAGAAGACTTCCTAGTAGGAGGGTGACCCTGCTGCTGAATAAAGAACTTCCTTTGATACTCAGCCAACAACTCTGGGTGTAGGGCAAAACAACTATCAACTGTGTGCCCAGACTTTTTGCAGAGAGAACATATTTTTCCTTCCGATGGGCAGCAAGAACACAGATGTTGGAGCGGAGCGGTGGATGAGGTAAGGGAGTGAAGACGTGTATCCGGAGCAATCAAAATAGCAAGTGCCTCATCCAAAGAAGAAGATGCGGGACAGCCAAGAAGCTGGGTCCAATTGTTCTCAAACTCCTGAGCCTTCTCACAAACTGAAACATTAAGGGCTGAGTTTCATGATTTTCATTTGCCACACAAGACTCACACCTAGAGCGACTCTTTGGAGTCATTGGCATAAGCTGACTAGTGACGCCAGTGAAGGTTCCATAATACTCCTCTATAGACATGTCATGCTGCTGCAGATTTTGCAAATTTTGCAACAAAGAATATCGAAGTGCCCCACTTGGCTGCAGATACTTCCATAATTCGCGGCACATCCGCCGCGACGGAACAACATAAAAAATTAAGGCACCCATGACCTTAGAATCTGATTTTCTCCCAGTCTTTCTCATGGCCTCATCCTCATCATCAAAACCAGCAGCTCTCACAACAGTTCTAACTGAGAATGACCACTCTCTGCAATTCGGGCCATCAAACTTGATGTCAATAGAAAAGAAAGGCCCCTCCTTGGCCATTGCAGCAAGCAAGAAAACAATTCCTTGCAGCAGCTATGGAACAGAACAGGCAGAACAAGCCACTTGCAGCAGCTTCAACACATACAGAGCTGAGCAAACGGGCAGAACAGAGCTGCTTACAGCAGCTAGAGCATACTCACATCAGAGAAAAACGAGCAGAGCAACTAGAGCAGAACAGATACTCACATCAGAAAAAAAAACGAGCAGAGCAACGGCTTCTTGCAGCTGGCCAACGACCAGGTGCAGCAGCTAACGAGTTCCGACAGCAACAGGATGTAGAGGCGCAGTAGGGCTCCAATCCGATCTGGGCTGGTGTGACCAGTGCAACAGAAGACGGTGGCGGCTGCGCCAAGTCCAACGTGGACTCAGCGGGCAGGGCGACAGCCAACAGGACAGGGCACAAGTATGACTTGGACTCGTGCGGAGATGTGAGCGGCCGCGACGACTTGCCAACGGTGGTGGCGAAGAGGTAGGTCACCACCAGACGAAGCTCTTGTACCATGTCATTTGACCAACTGAAGATTTTCTCAATTGCATTCAAAGTAATGTACAGAGGTTCCATGGGGCAACTTGGGCCAGGCGACACTTTGGGCTAAATACATATACATAGAAGTTAGCCCAAACTGTTACAGACAGAATCATGAAAGTTAGTCAGAACTTCTTCCTTCTTAAGCTCTGAGGGCTTCATAGCTTCTTTTTCTCGTTTTTCAAGTGTTCAACTTGAATCAAGATGAAAGTCCTTCTAAACAAGGTGCTTTTGTAATGTTCAGTCTGAAACAAAAGCATTGATCCATCGTCTCCAAGAATATACGTCTTCACTTCTTCTACAGATCCATCCATGAGGAAAGAATCCAACACTTAATGTTAGGTTTTTTCTGATATCCCTACTATCAAACTGTGCAAGGATACAAAGTAGCTCATTTGTTTATATAACTAGCAATGATCGGCGCGGCGGCACGCCGCACCATGGAAAAGTAGGTGAAATAACATGGATAAACCTTTTAGACTTGATAGGGACATCTCAAACAAAGTGAAGCTAAACCGTCATAATTCCTAAGTACAATGCCAATGTGGGTTGGACAACCATAAAGGTTCTAAGAATAGTGCAGTATCAGCAGCCTACTTGCCTAGGAAAGAACTGCACATGTGGTCTGTAGTTCCCCAGGCATTTACAATGGAGAGGCTGCATCAAGATATCTTTTTTTTTTTTGCACAAAGGGAAGCGCCGTAGGCGCCAATTTATTTCAGCTCATAGACATTGTATCAAGATATCTTCTTCAGCCCTACACGCACAACAAAAATCCTTCAAACAGAGAACCATAACAAACTGCAAGTTGTGTGGTGGGTGGTGTGGTGTCAGTGTTCCCATGTCTTGGAGTTGCCAATGATGGGCACACACGAGAGAATGATGAGCTCCTTGCTTGGCACACTGATGATGAGTGGTTATACTTCTTAGATGCACAGCTTGCTGTTTATTGATGCGCAAAATTCCTTCTCTTCCAACAAGGCCTATAGACAATAATCTGGTCATTAGTTGTAGTACATAAACGAATGGTCATGTCCCTGGATATATCAAGGTTGTTTGCAATGGACTGAATGTATTAGCTGCTAAGCTGTAAAACTGAGAGAGGGATTCAGGCGTTCAGCCACACATGTGTCGTAAAGACACGCGCAAAGTCGTGAATTTTGCCGAGCATTGCTCGTGCTTGGCGTGTGCATAAATATCAGGCCTACTGTGAGAATTTAGATGCATCTCAGATTAAAAAAATAGTTGAATTGCATGAACTGAATAGATGGAAGAGCATATCAGTTCTCACACTTGACAATTCCAGGGAAAGAACATCAAAGTAGTAAGGAAGCAATTGATCCAGGCATAAGTCGAACATTAAAAGAGTAAATGATCAATTCACGTGGGCATATGATGGTAGAAATATTTCCATAGCAACCAAAACATTTGGCAAATAACATAATATTACACCAGGAAGAAACCAAACGAAATAAGCAAAGAAAGCTAGAGCATTTTTACCTGTACCTGGAGCAAGAACCAAAACCCATGTTTTGTATGGAGAATACCAGCGGTCGACTATAGAAGAACACGCCGGGCTGGAGGCAGGAGTTGATCATCCTTCCCTGCAACAACTAAATGGTGCCGTCTGCTTGAAACATAAGATTAATCTAGGACGAAAAGGTGGAAACTGTAAATATTAGTAGTCATATTACAATATGGAATGTTTTAAACCATTTACTTCTTGAAATAGTGGTAGAACCAACAGCTCTACCGGGCCTAGGGCGTAGTTTGTAGGGGAAGGAGGGAGTGGTGTGCGAACGAGGCGGCGGACGCCGGCGGCAGGGCGCCGTCGTGCACGGCTGAGAAGAGGAGGGCGGCGGCTAGGTTTAGGAGACCGACTCCTCAGGGAGTCGGCAATAATGAATATGATTATTGCTTGCCTGTTTGCATCGTTACATCCAGTATATAAAGAGTTAAACCCTAAACTGATAATGGGCTAAGCCCCTAGTTGGGTCCATGGTTGGGCCCTCTCCTAACATAACCAATACCGGTCATAACATCTCTCCCCGCATGTGCAAACAGCTCGTCCTCGAGCTGGTAGTCGGGGTAGTGTTGGCTGAACTCCTCGCGCTTCTCCCAAGTAGCCTCCTCCTCCGGAAGGCCTTCCCACTGCACCAGCAAGTACCAAATGCCGCGACGGAGCTGAGCACGTAACACCTTCGCCGGGCTCGGAAAAAGACGACCATCGGCGATCGGCGGTAACGCTGCTGGCGCTGCCGGTGGCTCCCCACGGTAGGGCTTCAGACCCACGTGAAAGACATCATGGATGCGGGAGCCCTCTGGCAGCTCAAGGCGATATGCAAGTGTGCCCACGCGCTCCAAGATGACGAAGGGGCCAGCGTAGCGAGGTCCAAGCTTGCGCCTTGCACGCGGATCGAGGGACTGGGTGGATCGATGAAGAAGTCGCAATCACACCCAGTCTCCCACCGCATAGGCCACCTCGCGATGATGACCGTCGTAGTAGTGCTTGGCGAGCTGCTGGGCCTGAACGAGACGTTGCCGCACCTCAGCAAGCATCTCGTCGCGGTCGTGGAGAAGCTCCCCCCAGCCTCCATCCGAGCGGTTGCTGGATCAACCGGCAAGATGGGCGGTGGCGGACGACCGTAGACACCTCAAATGGTGTGGCAGGCGGAATGGTAGGAGGTGTTGTAGCAATATTCCACCCAAGCGAGCCAATCCACCCATGCCCGAGGACGATCACCTGTAACACAGCGTAAGTACATGGCGATCACCTTGTTAACCACCTCGGACTGACCGTCCGTCTGAGGATGGAATGCCGTACTGAACCTGAGCTTGACGCCCGCCATCCTGAAAAGGTCACGCCAGACGTGCCCCGTGAACACAGGATCCCGCTCACTGACGATCGACGCGGGGAAACCGTGTAGGCGGATGATGCCGTCGAAGAAGGCACGAGCAACGGACGCGGCGGTGTACGGGTGTCCAAGCGCGATGAAGTGGGCGTACATGGAGAAGCGGTTGACCACCGTGAGGATGACAGACTTGCCGCCCACCTTGAGGAGGCCCTCGATGAAGTCCATGGAGATGTCGGCCCAAACCTGGGAGGGCACCTCCAGTGGCTGCAGCATCCCTGCTGGTCGCAGCGTCCCCGTCTTGTTGTGCTAGCATATCTCGCAAGAACGCACCCAATCCTGGACCAATGCACGATCCCCAGGAATGTGAAAGTCGGCGCGGAGACGGTGAAGGGTCTTCTGGACACCCTCATTGCCGGACGAGTGGGCCAGCAGGAGCACCTGGTGTCGAAGATCGTCGTGGTCGGGCACAAAGATCCGGCGCCCGTGCAAGAGTAGCCCTTCCGCCCAGCGCCATGGCGCCTCCAACTCGCCCGCCTCCAGCTGCTGCCGTAGAAGCTGGGCGCCAGGCGTCGTCGCAGTAGCCTGGCGGATGGTGTCGAAGAGGGCGGAGGAGGGGCCCGAACGGATGCACAACGCCAGCCCCTCGGGTGCGTCGTCCTCGTCAACAGCGTCGCGGCAAGAGAGAGCGTCAGCGACGGTGTTGAGGCACCCCGGCCCATACTCGACGGTGAAATCAAAGCCGAACAGCTTGCTGATCCACTAATGCTGCGGAACGGTCGAAAGCCTCTAATTCGTGCGAATCTGGAACGAGCGCCCCCAAAGGTAGGGACGCCAATGGCGCGCGGCCTGCACCAAGCCAATGAGCTCCTGCTTGTACGCCGCAAGCTTGAGGTGGTGTGCGGCGAAAGGCCTGCTAAAGTAGGCAAGCGGGCCATCGCCCTGGTGAAGCACTGCACCGAACCCCACTCCGGAGGCGTCACAGTCGACGATGAACGGCCGTGCGAAGTCTGGCATCTGGAGAACATGGCCCGTCGTGAGGGCCCCCTTCAGGGCCTCAAACGCGACGGTGGCCTCATCATCCAAGGCGAAGGCGTCGCGGCGCAGAAGTCGCGTGAGAGGTGTCGCGATGATGCCGAAGTCCCGGATGAATTTCCGGTAGTACCAGGCGAGACCCAGGAAGCTGCGGAGAGCACGCGGCGAACGAGGAGGCGGCCACGCAGCGACGGCCGCCACCTTGTCGGCGTCCATGGCCAACCCCTCAGCGGAGATGACGTGGCCAAGGTAGGCGACCGATGTCGTCCCGAACGAGCACTTCGAGCGCTTAAGGTGAAGATGATGCGCGCGAAGCTCTTCGACGATGGCGACGTGCTGTAGGTGCTCCGCCCACGAGGCGCTGTAGATCAAAATATCGTCAAAAAAACGAGCACAAACCGACGTAAATAGGGGCGGAGTACATCGTTCATCAGGGCCTGGAATGTTGCTGGCACGTTGGTGAGGCCGAAGGGCATCACCACGAACTCGAAGTGGCCATGATGGGTCTGGAACGCCGTCTTGGCGATGTCGTCCGGGTGCATGCGCACCTGGTGATAGCCCGACCGTAAGTCGAGCTTGGTGAAGAAGCGCGCCCCATGGAGTTCGTCGACCACCAGAATGGGGAACTTATCCTTCAGCGTAAGCGCGTTGAGGGCGCGGTAGTCGATGCAGAAGCGCCATGTGCCATCTGCCTTGCGGACGAGCAGCACTAGCGCCGAGAACGGCGACGTAGAGATCCGGATGACGCCCGCGGCGAGCATGAGTGCGCACTGTCGCTCGAGCTCGTCCTTCTGCAGCTGAGGGTAGCGGTAAGGCCGCACGGCCACCGGCGCCGTGTCCGGGGCGAGGTGGATCCAGTGATCGTACACCTGGGTCGGCGGAAGGCCTTGCGGCTCGTCGAACAGGTCGCCGTGCTGCTGCAGGAGGTGGGCCAACAGAGGGTGGTCGGAGTCGATGTCGGCCGTGGTGAGCTGAAGCTGTGGTGCCGGGGCGGCGCCCCCAATGCCCGTCCAACAAACGCGGCGGCCCTGGCGCCAGAAGGTCATCGTCAAGGTTGTGAAGTCCCACAATATGGGCCTGAGGGGCCGCAAGAAGTTCACGCCGAGGATGAAGTCGAAACAGCCCAAGTCGATGCCGGCGCACGCGATGGTGAAGTGTTCCTCGCCGATGGAGAGCGGCACGTGCTGCGCCACGCCGTGACAGCGAAGGCGGTCGCCGTTGGCCACGGTGACGCGGAGGTGATCGCCGCCCTTCGGCTGGAGGCCCAAGCGACGCATGGTGGCTTCCGGCAGAAAGTTATGTGTGGAGCCGGTGTCGAGGAGGGCCACCAGCTGCTCGCCGTGTATCGTCACCGACAGGAGCATCGTCTGCTCGTTGCGGATGCCCGCCAACGCATGTAGCGAGACCATGCACGCCGTGGCCAGCGCGGCGTCGAGGGCGGTCTCCGGCGTTGTGTCGACGCCTGTGTCCACGTCGCCATCGTTGACCGTCTCCAAGTAGAAGAAGCGCGGGCAGACATGGCCTGGCGCGTAGGGCTCGTCGCAGTTGAAGCACAGGCCAAGGCGACGGCGCTCCAACTGCTCCGCCGGGGTGAGGCACCGGAAGGTCCGCTGCGGCGCTGCTGGAGCGGGCGGTGCTTGCCGCGTGGTCGGTGCTGCGGCCAGCGGGGGGCGGGCGGGTGGTCGGGCCCCGCGACTCGGGGGAGGCGGCTGCAGGGCCTGGGCTCGGCGCTCGTACGCCCGAGCGTAGTGCATCGCCGTCTGCAGGTCGTGGGGGTCCTGAAGTTCCACGTCCACCCGTATGTGATCCGGGAGTCCGCCGACGAAGAGCTCCGCGCGTTGTTGCTCAGTGACGCCCGGGGCGTGGCAGGCGAGGGCCTGAAAGCGATCGGCGAAGTCCTACACCGTGGACGTGAAGGGGAGGCACCCCAGCTCCGCGAGGCGGCTCCCTCGGATTGGCGGTCCAAAGCGAAGGAGGCATAGCTCCCGAAAGCGGTCCCAAGGAGGCATGCCGCCCTCGTCCTGCTCGAGGGAATAGTACCACGTCTGGGCGGCGCCCCGGAGGTGATAGGAGGCAAGCCAGGTGCGATCCGACGCGAGGGTGCGCTACCCGCGGAAGAACTGCTCACACTGGCTAAGCCAGTTTAGGGGGTCCTCTGCCCCATCGTACGTGGCGGAGTCGACCTTGGTGTAGCGGGGTGGTGGCTGTGTAACCCCACCGGGGTCGGGCGCGTCGGGGCGCGCCTCATGGGGGCGTGCATACCCCCTGGGGCCAGCGCTCAGGAGGGAGGGTAGCGGCGGCTCAGCGGCGGTGGTGCAGACCGGCTGAGTCGACGACGCGGCGAGCCACGCCGGCAGCGGAGACGGTGACGGGGGGAAGCGAATCTGGTGGATGGGGACGCCACGGCACTTGGGCTGGCGGGGGCGGACGGTGGCCACTGCGGCCAGGGCTGGGCCGGCACCGGCGGAGGCTGCATCGGAACGCCCGTGAAGGGCGGAACCCATGGTGCGGGCACCGGCACGGAGAAGACAGCCGGCGGCAAGGGCGTCAGGCCCCTGGGAACCGATCAAGAAGAGGCGGATGCCTTGAACCGCGGTGACGAGGTCGTTGACGACCCCGCTCATTTGCTCGGGCGTGTAGATGACGGGCGCCGGCGCGGCGGAGCCCGCCGTCGTGGTGGCCGCTAGAGAACCCGCCGTGGTGGCGGCGGCCGGAGGAACGGGCGGAGGCGCGGATGACGTGGTGGTGGGCGGCGGAGACGACATGAGCTGATACCAAATTGGTAGAACCAACAGCTCTACCGGACCTAGGGCGTAGTTTGTAGGGGAAGGAGGGAGTGGTGTGCGAACAAGGCGGCGGACGCCGGCGGCAGGGCGCCGTCGTGCACGGCTGAGAAGAGGAGGGCGGCGGCTAGGTTTAGGAGACCGACTCCTCAGGGAGTCAGCAATAATGAATATGATTATTGTTTGCCTGTTTGCATCGTTACATCCAGTATATAAAGAGCTAAACCCTAAACTGATAATGGGCTAAGCCCCTAGTTGGGTCCATGGTTGGGCCCTCTCCTAACATAACCAATACCAGTCATAACAAATAGATTGGATAATATACTGTGGCATGCCTCGAAAAGCACACATCTGAGACACTACAGGATAAAGGACCCACAATGAAAAAGTAGAATTTTCTGCAAGAGGGAAATAGTAGGCTGCACATTCATCTTCTAAAGATAGTAGAGAAATAAACCTTGAAGATTTCGGGCTCATATTTAGCACCTTCTAAACATTCATCAACCATGCTCCTTATTGTTAAGTAGTAAGAAAAATTGATTTATATGTGATGAAAACTGAAACGGATTATGCATTACAGCCGTCAAGATAACTGGCATATTAAATTCAGATTCACAAATAATTTGGACAGATATTTGATACAAAATACGCAGAAAGATGAAATGTCTCAATGTAAAAGCAATTTATATATGTTCACCATGCCTGGTGCTTGGATAGATTTGATTTCTAAATTCAGTGTAGTAAGAAAGAAGATAATATTTGGTCAATGAGAGAAGCTAGGGCAGTTTAAAAGTTTGAGGCCCATCAAATGCATCCCCATGTCGACAGTTCGAAAAATACTACAATTCAGAAAAGACATGTACACTGCCTACTTGAAAAGTTGAAATCATGCGATACTAAAATAAATATAATATTGGTTTGTGAAGACTGGAGAAAACATTATACATATCAAAGCAGTAGACACAAAATGCCTAGGAAAATGCAACTCACCGATCTTATATGCTTTTCCCATAGAAATCACCATATGGTTTAGGTGTCCTCAGTATGGAAAAGTTATTCACTAAAACGGAGCACATGTATTGGATAGCTAAATGTTAATAGCTGCAGAAGTATTCCATTGTGTAATGGAAGTTCTTCCATATCAAAACTCGAAACTGAATTCCTTCTTAGCAAAGATGAATCTCCAATACAGTGATGTTTGACAACTAATAGTGCAGAGACATGGGTAAAAGCATAGACCACATCTGATTAGTCAAGGCGCCAAACATATTTTCAATCCATGATTTTCTTTTTTCAATCAGACGTGATAGTATTGCTGGTTTTCACAGCCCAGCCTGCTGAACCAAATCACCAAATCAAGTAGGCTTTGATTTTGTCTTTCCCCGCAATACAATATTTTCTCTGGTTACAACATCAAAAGAGTTTATACTGACACTTACAAAAGGTTCACTAATGCCGCGCATATATAGCTCAATAGTTGAGAAAGGAAACATAATTGTGACATGAGTCCCATGCAATTCAAGAAAAAAATCACAAGATACTTGAAAGCTCAGGAACAATTATAGTATCTTGGGATGAAGCTCTATTGGGAGCTACAGAAAATTCCCGGTCATAATATGATGAAATTAAATAGTAGTATGACCAGGGAAATTACAAATGTAAACTTTCATACTAATAAGCTAACAGAATCTGGTTAGAGAAATAAAAATGTGAAATTGCTTAGTTAGCCAGCTACAGGTCAGTTACTGGACAACTGGTACGTATATAGAGTCTTCTATCTTGCACCGAACATGGTTCAGTTTAATATTTTCTTTGGCGGAGACTTTACACAATGAAGCATATAAGTAAAAAAAAATCAATTTGAATAGTAATAGTTCTAAAAGTATGCTCCTAGATAGCAGAAGTAGAAACCAATTATGTTTCTGTTTCAGAGGTATGCACATGTATAACTATCTATAATCTATCTTTACATCTAGCTATGACAAATCAACTTTAATCAGACATAAGAAGTCACTCTCTCAAAAACCGAACATTTGGAGAGTACAATAAGAACAATAATTTGATCCACTTGAAATTCTATCATTAGGCACTGCAACCGTTTACAACGATTTCTTCAAAAGATAAATTTTACATCCTGTTTAGGTCTTTAGGAAAATCTGTTTTTGCTGTTCAGTTCCTTCAGCTGAGAGTGAAGTTCCGCAAGTTCAGTAGGAGAAAACTGACCATATGTTCGGGTATGGCGTGGCAAGGCAAGTTCATCAGGAGAAAACTCACCAGACATGTGCCTATGGCGTAGCGAGGAGAGGAGTGACATAGGCAACCGGGAGCACATTCAGCATCCGTAAATCAAACGATCAAGGAACAGCCTAATATGAACAACCATAGTACATTGGAGGCAAAACAGCTGCAAGGTAACAATACAGACTATGTATGAAGAACAATACCTTGTAATCAAGAAAACGGCAGGGATGGCTAGTGTGAAGGGCAGCAAGCAGCCGGGTCGACCAGGCATCAAAGGGACCAATCATCAACCAACTCGTTTCCCCATCACACGGCCTTGTACGCATAGGTACACAGATAAGTCATAGATGTAGGTACACATATGGATAGGAGGGAGGGGATAACGAACCACAGTCTAGCCTTACGTTGCTCGCCGGCGTGCAGCCCCTCGCCGCTGTCTGCTGCTCGTCCATCTGGGTGGCGGCGGGGCGGCTTCCAGGCAATGCCGCTCTCCCACATCCCAAGCAGGCTGCCGCAAGGCTGGTCATGGACATGCCGCACCAGCCGACGGGGATGTCGGCGGGGCCATCTTCCGGGGAACGAACTGCCTGAAGGAAGCCATATCGCCTCAACGGCGCGCGCGATGCTAGAGCAGTCACGATGCACGGATTGGCTTTGCTGGCCACCTAGGTAGAAGTGGCCTACCCACAAGAGGTCGCAGGCATCAGCACTTGCAGGAAGGGGAAGAGAATAAGGGATTGGGTGGCGGCGGTTGAGAATCTGAGAGGAAGATGAGAGAAAGGAGATAAGGCTAATTTCTATATGTTTCCCTGTGCCCGCATCGACGGTTTGCGGCCGGCATGGGCACCCCCACCCGGACAGCTCACCTTGCTCGTCCGGTTCTCCATCAGTCAAGCTCGCCGCCGCCTCCAGCGACAACCACGCCGACTCCCACGGTCAGCGCCCGAGTTCTCCCAGTGCCGCTCCAATCTCGCTGCCGACCCCGTGCTCGCGTAGTCGCGTTCGCCGCCTCGCTCTCCCTTGGCCCAAGAGAGATTAGTGGGCGGAGGGGCCGCAGGCAGGAGGGCCCACGCGGGGCGCGTGTTGCGCTGCTGAACCGTTCCTTGCACCGCTTTGACCAACTGCCGGATCCACCCACGATCAAATCACGCCGAAGCAGTGGAGTCGGGATTTTTATGACTACGTCCAAGCAGAAGTTCACACCATGTACAAACCACACGGGTCAAACTAAACAGAAACTGCAAGACGTTCCCAGAAATACACACGAAACATCTATATAGCACAATAAAACACGTGTCAGCATGGCAAACAGGCAAAAAGTAAATCAGGAGAACTGAGAAAAAACGAAGTTGTTAAGGTTTAATATAGTAGTTATTATAAGGATACAAAGTAGCTCATAGGAGCATATTTTAAACTTAAAAGTGATCTTCAAATTGAAATGATTATGATTTCATAACTATCCATATAAATAGTGTCTAGTATAAGCTGCAACATTACCAGACAAATTTTGTGACCAGATATCTGTAACCATGTTCATTACTGGCAATTCTAAGCCGTTCAGAGCAGTGATGCTCAATAATTATAAGACTAAAATATGATGTGAATATGTGATGCTCAGACAGTTGATCAACCTTACCTTCCTGGAGACACTCAGGAAACTGAAAATGCATTTGAGCTGAATAAATAGTAAGTTGGGGCAGGCCATATTAGGTTCCTATAGTCTTACTGTTGACAAGGTGCTAGCCAGGCAAGCCACATCTCTTGTACTGGCTCCTCCACTATGTCCAATCTCTGGCAAGTGTTGAACACACGGAAATGTGAGAAAACAATGCATTTCAACCATACCTAGAAAAGAAACATTGGTTGAATTCTCATCTTACAACTAAAAACAATTCCTCTGCAGTCAAGATCGATCTTCAAGGGCTTCTGGCTCAAAACCCCATCATCAATATTTGGCAGACAATTTGAAGGGAAATGTAATTTCAAAGAAGGGAGTTAGTAGAGGATTGTATAAAGCTGCAGCATACCAGACATAAGTTGGACAGGCCAGAGTATTTTCGCAAAAACGCAAAAGCCTTGCGTTTCGATGCATTGATAGAAAAGGAAGGTTATATGTACAAGTTCATAGAAGGACAAACACCACGCCATACAACTCGACCCAAAAAGACCTAATCTAGGGGAGTAGTTGGCGAAGGCCACAGGCCCCCGCATCCGCCCACTGTCTTGCCTCGGCACAGGCCAGATTGGCCTCCTATGGTCTTATCATGGAGGTGCAGCCGCAACTCTTGAACTGGCTCCTCCTTTGTGTCCAATCTCTGAAAAGTGTTGAACACACATGAAAATGTGAGAAAGACAAGCATTTCAACTGCATCTGGAAAAACATTGGTTGACTTCTCACCTTGCAACTTGGAGAATTCCTCTGAAGCCACGATCAATCTTCAATGGCTTCTGTACCAAAAGCCGATCACCATGTTTGGTAACTAACTGAAAGGAAAATGTAAATTTATAGGAGTTAGTAGAGTAGATTAAATAATTATATGGGCTTTGCGATTTTAGAGACCTAAATCAGCATGATTTTGACTTTATGAAAGCACACCTACGAAAAAGACAGAATATAATCAATATACCGCATCTTCAAACAAATGGTACTACGACAGGGTTGGAGTAAACAGGGTGTCTCAAAGCATTAGCACACAGAAGAGCACCGCGTGATCCTGCAAAGAAGACAAACATACCAACCAATTACATAATTAAGGTACCATTTTTGGACAATTATTTTGATCCGGAGGAAGTACATAAATTGAAGAATTGGAGTAAAAAGCAGCACTAACCTTCTTGGGGTCTCAGCTTCTCCCTTTTTAATAGTAAAAACTGAGAATCATACACATCACCCAACCATAACGCACAAACTTGCCATAACAGATATAATTGAGTAATTAAAGAGAACACCATAAATGAGAGCCAAACATGAAGATAAACGGTGATTAGCAGAAGCATCAAATATGCATTTCCACAAAATGACTGCTACAAAGTAACAAAAGAAGCTGCGAGACAGGATGGAGTAGACAGAGTGTCTTAAAGAATGCATACAGCACATGATCCTGCAAAGAAGACAATCAGAATAATCAATTAAGATAAACGACTTAAAGATTTGGAGCAGAGCAATGTAACTTTGATCCCAAGAAATGAGAATCATTCACAAAATCCAGACAGGACACATGAACTTGGAAGAACAGCAAAATTTACATAATCTAAAATTGTATAATGAGTGCCAAATGTAAAGATAAATAGTGATTAAGCACGCACACAAAGTATCATTTTCAGCGGAAAGACTGCCACAAAGCAACAAAAGCAGTTATTCAGGTATATTTTGTTCAACTATTAACTGGTGCGCACCTGGCTTCAGCAAAAAAAGACCAAACTTCTTATTTGCAGGTGAACATAAGTGGCAGGCTGGCAGTAAATAGTAACCATGTAATTTCAGCATTCAAATAATTGCCTAATGGAGAACTTGCTACAGTGTACTTCAAATGTTCGGGAGGCATGGTCAAAGCCTGAATTTCACCCCATAAAAGCTGCCAAGAAGTGAACAAAACACATATCCATTTATTAATTAATTAACGATTTCATATTCATGTTACCAGATGCTCTATAGGAACTAAACTTCAGCTAAAAGCATACATTGAAAATAGACCGGCAAGTTTGGCAAGAACATAACTTTTGACAAATGAAGTTCAATACAACTATCCTTCTAGCTTGGCTATAGTTCAAGTAAGCAAAGTCCCTTCAAGATATATATAATATATATGTAAAATGCAATGTCCAATATTTTATCAAAAAAAATTAGATTTTTGTCCAATTTTTTAGCAATTAAGGCTCTAAAGAAACTCCCTTTCAAATCCCAGTTCCTATGTGGCAGATATACTACTAACCAACAACCCTAATCGTGCAGAGGTACTAAGTAGATGCTCTATAAAATCTGCTGAGACGTGAAGAAAACTCATATCCGTTTATTAGTTAGTTAACGATTTCATATTCGTGTTACTAGATGCTCTATAGGAATTAAACTTCAGCTAAAAGCATACGTTGAAAATAGACCAGCAGTTGGCAAGAACATAACTTTTGACAAGTGAAGTTCAATCCAACAATCCTTCTAGCTTGGCTATAGTTCAAGTTAGCAAAGTCCTTTCAAGATATATGGAAAGTGCAATGTCCAATTTTTTATCAACTTGTTTTTGAGTCTTTTGTCCAATTTTTTCTATCAATATCCATTTTTTAATCAATTAAGGCTCTAAAAAAAACTCCCTTTCAAATCCCAATTCCTATGAGGCAGATATACTACTAACCAACAACCCTAAACGTCCAGAGGTACTAAGTAGAGAGCCAAATTAATCGTCCACAGGTACTAAGTATAGAGACTACTCGTTGACATGTACTAAGGAGAGAACCAAATCGTGCACAGGTAGGGAGTCTAATCATCCAGAACATGTACTAAATTGGGAGCCTAATCGTGCACAGATACTACGGTCAAACACACAATTGCAGTCGACCGGCGATTACAGGACGGTCAAGAAATAGGTTTCGGCACAAACCGTGTATTTTCAGCATTCAAACAATTGACTAATGGATAACTGCTACAATGTAATTAAATTGTTCAGGAGACATGATCAAAGCCTGAATTTAAGCCCATAAAAGCTGCTGAGAAGTGAAGAAAACTCATATCTGTTTATTAATTAGTTAATGATTTCATATTCATGTTACTAGATGCTCTATAGGAACTAAACTTCAGCTAAAAGCATACGTTGAAAATAGACCACCAGTTTGGCAAGAACATAACTTTTGACAAGGTTCAATCCAACAATCCTTCTAGCTTGTGTGGCTATAGTTCAAGTTAGCAAAGTACTTTCAAGATATATGGAAAATGCAATGTCCAAGTTTTTATCAAAAAAAAAATTGAGTTTTTTGTCCTTTTTTTTGTTAATGTCCAACTTTTTATCATTTTTTTTGAGTTTTTGGTCCAATTTTTTTATCAATATCCAAATTTTAAACAATTAAGGCTCTAAAAAAACTCCCTTTCAAATCCCAATTCCTATGTGGCAGATATAGGACTAACCAGCAACCCTAATCGTCCACAGGTACTAAGTAGAGAAACTACTCGTCGACATGTACTACTAAGCAGAGAACCAAATCGTGCACAGGTAGGGAGTCTAATCATCCAGAACATGTACTAAATTGGGAGCCTAATCGTCCACAGATACTACGGTCAAAGACACAATTGCAGTCGACCATCCATTACAGGACGGTCAAGAAATAGGTTTCGGCACAAACCGTGGCGATACCCTGGGCTTCGCTTTTGCTGTGGATCATGGTCGAGGACGCCACTTCACGGGAGCAGATCTGCTCCTCGGCGACAGCCACGGAGGTGGTGGCGCGAGCGAAAGAGGGCGAAACCGAACCGCGGCGGCGGCGCAGGGGGAGGCTGCGGTCCGGGATCGCGGAAGACCATCCACGGGCGTCAGCCTCCTCGCGAAGGTCCTCGTCCCGGGCCCTCTTGGCGACGGCGTCCCGCCGCCTCGCGACCTCGACAAGGTCGTCGTCGTCGACGAGATACCAGGTGGTGTTAGCGCGCGGGGCCATGGGCTCGATTGAGGCCATGGCAGCGGATGGAAAGCTAGGGTTGCGCGCGAGATCGCGGAAACTAGGGGTGCGCGCGAGATCGGGGAATCTAGGGTTGCAGGGTCGAGATCGCGGAATCGAGAATTCGGGATTGCTCGCGAGATCGGAAAGAGCGGCAAGATGGGTGCGTTGCTGGCTTTAACGACAGAGATCAGGTCGGGTTTTGGATACCGACAGTGATTAGGTCGGTTCGGGCCGCTCTTTGAACTTACTTTCTCTTTTCGAAAAAAAAAACTTACTTTCTCCTTCCATGCCTATAGTTTTTATTTAAAGTTTGAGTTACTATTTACAAACAATGTCAACTTCTAAAACTTTAAATGCATATGATGTAAAAATATATTTGCTCTAAAAATATTAATTTGAAATTATAAATGTTGACACTTCTTTCTATATAGTTGGTCAAACTTTTAAGAAATTCAACTTTATCTAAATATTATAGGCATCCTATTTCGCGTAGGTCTCGAATCTGCTTAATAACTGTGGGTGCCAACAAACATCTCGAGCAACACGCCCGCTTGGATAGGATGACCGGGCACGCACGCATCCTCATACCGTGGCCGCTTATAGCATCGACGCGACGGTAAAAAGCTAACCGGTGGTAGCAGCCATGTCGATCAAAGTTGTCACTGACCGCTGCAACACCGCCTCAGCTCATGTACCAGTATTAATACCGAAGGCGCTAGATCATACAGGGGCATTGATGGCTACGGTGTCTTATATGGGTCCTATATGCCCGCCTCTCCCCCACTACCTCGTCTTACACCCTTGCCAGAACTAGCACACTACCGCAATCACCGCCGTCAATGAACATAGCGTCCTGACTGAAGAAGAGACAGGCTCATCCTCGGGCCACCATCACCACTCGTCACCTCCACGCGCTCGCCGCACCCGAAATCTATCGCCGCCTCCACGCTTGATAGATTCCACTATCGGACCGCAAACCGCCAGCGTCCACTGATGGGCCAGCGCTGGAAGCGAAGATGCGATGTCGCATAGCTCGGCCCCTGCAGTCTGCAATCGTTGCAGTACGGCCGCCGGTACCTCCGGCTATCAGCCTTCCTCGCCTGGGAGCACAACATGCGGTGGGCATCCTGGGAGGTGCGAGAATTCCATCCCGATGAGGAGTACGACGACCTCGCCGTGGTCACTGACGACGAGGATGACGAGGACGAGGTTGTCACGGTAGAAGCGGCGGTTAAACAGGAGGTGCCGGTGTTAGAGGGCTACAATGAGAAGGCAACCTACACCCTCACCATTGAGGAGTCCAAGGTGGCCAAGGAGTCCAAGTGGGTTTGGGAGGGGTTAGACGACATCGTCCGACTCACAATGATGGTGGCGGAGCACAACGCGACGCTGCCACCGCCTTCACCACTGCCATCACGGGCCGCGTGGGAAGGGCAAATGGTGGCCACCTCCATTTCTGGGCATCGTTGACGAGTTGCAGTAAGTGGCCGTGGAATCGTGCTAGTAGTAGTATATGATTTCATTAATTTCTATTAAAAAATTATCAAGTAAATTTTGCGTCGAGCCGTTGGGCTACCCCACACGCAAATGATCAATATTGTCATGGCAGCCAATTTCACGAGCCGATGCGAACGAACCAAAACGATCGCAAATTGTATCTGAAAATGGGCCGGGCCAGTTCCCTGATAGGCATTTTCCATTCTAGACTGATGTATCTAGCAGTCTAAGAATTACAACAAACTAGTCGCCACGGGCGCTAATCATGATCTTGACCCTATCACCAACCATCTTCTCCGACAAAGAAAGTTGGAACTTCTTGACACTGCACACTTCGTATGGGGGATTTGAGCATTCTACGATAAGACAAAGGACCCTCTTTCTAAAAAGTTTCGATTCAGTACATGTTCAAGGTTCGGGCTACATGCATCAATTGATGCAAATGTTGGGACAACTCATTTTAAACAAAATATTCAAGGTCAATATGGAATTTTTTTTTATAGAGTTTCCCTTTATTCATGTCAACAAACAATTTAAAATATCTCGATCTGTTCAGAACTAGGTCCGAATCAAATAGCAATGATTCGAAAACTCATTATATACGGATTTTTCAATCATTGTGCTCTAATAGGAATTGGAAAAACCAACTATATATATGGAAAAATAGTGGAAACAAAAAAAAAACAGCTCTAACATGAATCGTAGGTGGAGGGCAAAGGGAGAGAAAAAATAGCCCTCATGCCATCCCCTCTCGGGCGACCCGGGGGAAGAAAGCCTATCACCGTCCGGTCCCCCTACCCCACGCGCTTCCCTCTCCGGCTATACGCAAGCAGCGGAGCGAGGAAGATGGGTGGCTCCCCTGGTTGCTAGGCGTTGGCGGACGAGCCGGTCGTAAGGGCAGCACCGTGGCCGGCGTGGAAGTTGTTCGCGCATGTCCTCGTTCGTCCCTCGGCTGGGCATTGGGGAATTGTGGAGGCGGTGTGCGGCTTGGGGGGTTGCAGTTATGGATTGAATAAACTCCGTTGGTAGGGCGGCGGCCCTGCTAGCGGGATGGTGGAAGACGGCAACGAGGCCGATGAGTGTGATTGCTGGCACCAGCACTCGTTGCTTCTCCTTCCTCATCTAGTGACCCTAGATCACATCGCCCTCTCCAAGATCAACTGTCCAAGTTGTCGCTGAGCCTCGTGGTTCTCGACGTGGCTACATCACCTCTGTCAAGCCTTGTGGCGTTGTCGCAAGGTCTCAGTCTGCTCGTTTTGCCCAAGGACGCCACCTCCTGCCCCCTGATCCGTCATGACGTGCACCTCGAATGTGGATGCATTGTCAACACCCTAGAAGGCTACGTGGACGGGTGGTTGGTGTTCATCAACCACATGTTGTCGCCAACTTGGAAAAATCGGAACTGACACCTCACGGCCTCGATTCCAAGATGTTGACGTGGGGAGTTAAGGTGGTCATTGAAGCCTGATGACCCACAAGTATAGGGGTGTATCGTAGTATCTTCGATAAGTAAGAATGTCGATCCCAACGAGGAGCAGAAGGTGTTGACAAGCAGTTTCGATGAAGGATTCACTATAAATGCTCACAGACAAGTATTCAGGGGGTTTTGATGTAGCAGATGAATAAAGTACGAGTAAGTAAAGTGCGAGAGTAATAATTACAGCGAGTGGCCCAATCCTTTTTAGCACAAAGGACAAGCCGGTTTGTTTACTTATAATGACCAAACGTTCTTGAGGACACACGGGATTTTAGTCTAGTGCTTTCGCTACATACGGCCAATTAATCTTCATTGTTTTGATAAGTGTTGTGTGGGTGAACCTATGCTAATGTACCGCCCTTCCTAGGACTAATACATACTTGTGATTATACCCCTTGCAAGCATCCGCAACTAGAAGAAAGTAATTAAGATAAATCTAACCACAGCCTTAAACTCTGAGATCCTGCTATCCCTCCTGCATCGATATACCAACGGGGATTTAGGTTTCTGTCACTCCGGCAACCCCGCAATTGGCAAACGAGTACAAGATGCATTCCCCTAGGCCCATAAAGGTGAAGTGTCGTGTAGTCGACGTTCACACGACACCACTAGAAGAATAACACCACAACTTAAATATCATAACATTGAATATTACTCAACCATACTTCACTACTAACATTTAGACTTCACCCATGTCCTCGAGAACTAAACGAACTACTCACGAGACATCATATGGAACATGATCAGAGGTGATATGATGGTGAATAACAATCTGAACATAAACCTCGGTCCAACGGTTTCACTCAATAGCATCAATAACAAGTAGAAATCAACACCGGGAGAGTTTCCCCTATCAAACAATCAAGATCAAACCCAAATTGTTACAGCGGTGACGATGTGCAGCGGTGGAGACGGCGGTGATGATGATGAAGATGATGATGATGGTGATGGAGATGATGTCCAGCTCGATGGCGGTGACGATGGCGTCGATTTCCCCCTCCGGGAGGGAATTTTCCCGGCGGATCTCAGCCTGCCGGAGAGCTCTTTTCTCTCTGGTGTTCTCCGCCCCGCAGAGCGGCTGTGACTCTTCGCGACTTATTCCCTGGAGCTTAGGTTTTCGGGACGAAGAAATACGCGAAGGAGAGGAGGCCAGAGGGGGCTGTGGGCCCCCTCCCCACATGGCGGCGCGGCCAGGGCAGGGCCCGCGCCGGCCTGTGAGGGGGGCCCATGGTGGCCCTCCTCGGCTCCTCCTTCTGGCTCTCGTCATCTTCTGGAAAAATAGGATTTTTCATATAACTTTCGTCAATTGTTGATCTTCCGAAATATTGCATTCTGACGGCGCTTTTTCCAGCAGAATCCTGACTCCGGTGCGCGATCCTCCAATAATCATGAATCATGCAAAATAGATGAAATAACATAAGTATCATCTCCAAATATGAAATATATCAATGAATAACAGCAAATTATGATATAAAATAGTGATGCAAATTGGACGTATCAACTCCCCCCAATCTTAGACTTCGCTTGTCCCCAAGCAAAACTGAACTCGGTAAACAGGACCACATGTTTATGGAGTGAAGAGTCGATAAATAAAAAAAAAATACGGACAAGAAGCATCATATTCATTCACACAAGACATTCTAGTAAACAACTTCCTCATATAATTCAACTTGAGACAAGTATAAGGTAATCACAAATAAAGGTGCATAAGAAATCATAGTTGGTGATGGCAAACTTCGTTCTTGGTCAAAGAACAATTAACATGTTATACTTATCTGTCGAGCAGCGCTCTTATGTTAAAGTTTATATGGCACAACTTGCATACTCAATCATAATAATCTCCTCATGATCATTGATAACTTTCAAAGCTATATTCATTCGGATAAAACTTATACTAAACAAGGAAGAGTAAAAGACATGATGAAATAAATCACAATATAATAGTTTGATCACAACAACTCAAATGCTTGCTTAAGATGGAGGGAAATAGGTTTACTGACTCAACATAAAGTAAAAGACAGGCCCTTCGCAGAGGGAAGCAGGGATTAAATCATGTGCTAGAGCTTTTTTAGTTTTGAAATCATATAAAGAGAATGAAAATAACATTTTGAGAGGTGTTTGTTGTTGTCAACGACTGGTAGCGGGTACTCTAACCCCCTTGCCAGACAAACCTTCAAAGAGCGGCTCCCATTTTATTTTTATTTTTGTGTGGCACTCCTTCCAACCTTTCTTTCACAAACCATGGCTAACCGAATCCTCGGGTGCCTGCCAACAATCTCATACCATGAAGGAGTGCCTTTTTATTTTAGTTTTATTATGATGACACTCCTCCCCACCTTTGCTTTCTCAAGCCATGGCTAACCGAATCCTCGGGTGCCATCCATCAATCACATACCATGGAGGAGTGTCTATTTAGGTTAATTAATTTGGGACTGGGAACCCCATTGCCAGCTCTTTTTGCAAAATTATTGGATAAGCGGATGAAGCCACTAGTCCATTGGTGAAAGTTGCCCAACAAGATTGAAAGATAAAACACCACATACTTCCTCATGAGCTATAAAATATTGACACAAATAAGAGATAGTAAATTTTGAATTATTTAAAGGTAGCACACGAAGTATTTACTTGGAATGGCAGGAAATACCATGTAGTAGGTAGTTATGGTGAACACATATGGCATAGGTTTGGGTTGAGGTTTGGATGTACGAGAAGTATTCCCTCTCAGTACAGGTCTTTGGCTAGCAAGGTTAATTAGCAAGCATAAGAGTCGAGAGAAACAAACAAATATACATGTGATAGAAACAATCATGCATCTTCCTTGTAAGCACAAACAAATTTAACTTCAGAATAATAAGCTATGAGTTAACAAGAAAGGAAGACAATGAAACAACTACATGTATTTCTCTCTTCTACTTAAACCTCAAAGTGTTGTTACTATTGACCAATGCTAAGTTTGCCAAAACCAAATATATTTAATCAATGCTCCCAAAGTGATACCAATACTAATAACAAGATTAATCATATAATAAGGATTGCAAACTAAAATAAGATGTGCAATATGTAAATGATAAGACTTCTCATTAATATTCCATAACGATAACTCACACCAAGGGATACATAGACAACCAACTAAAGGAGAGATACTTCCACACTGCAACCCATCTTATATGATAACTTCCCTACTCATGATATGACACTACTAGACAGTAAAAAGTAAAAGGTAGTGATGATGTGATACCGCGGCACTTGATACGTCTCCGACGTATCGATAATTTCTTATGTTCCATGCCACATTATTGATGTTATCTACATGTTTTATGCACACTTTATGTCATATTCGTGCATTTTCTGGAACTAACCTATTAACAAGATGCCGAAGTGCCAGTTGCTGTTTTCTGCTGTTTTTGGTTTCAGAAATCCTAGTAATGAAATATTCTCGGAATTGGACGAAATCAACGCCCAGGGGCCTATTTTGCCACGAAGCTTCCAGAAGTCCGAAGAGGAGACGAAGTGGGGCCACGAGGTGCCCAAACCATAGGGCGGTGATGACGCGTAAAGCACACGCTCGTTGGGAACCCCAAGTGGAAGGTGTGATGCGTACAGCAGCAAGTTTCCCTCAGTAAGAAACCAAGGTTTATCGAACCAGTAGGAGTCAAGAAGCACGTTGAAGGTTGATGGCGGCGGGATGTAGTGCGGCGCAACACCAGGGATTCCGGCGCCAACGTGGAACCTGCACAACACAACCAAAGTACTTTGCCCCAACGAAACAGTGAGGTTGTCAATCTCACCGGCTTGCTGTAACAAAGGATTAACCGTATTGTGTGGAAGATGATTGTTTGCGTAAAAACAAGAGAACAAGTATTGCAGTAGATTGTATTACAGTAAAGAGAATTGGACCGGGGTCCACAGTTCACTAGAGGTGTCTCTCCCATAAGACGAACAGCATGTTGGGTGAACAAATTACAGTTGGGCAATTGACAAATAAAGAGAGCATGACCATGCACATACATATCATGATGAGTATAGTGAGATTTAATTGGGCATTACGACAAAGTACATAGACCGCCATCCAACTGCATCTATGCCTAAAAAGTCCACCTTCAGGTTATCATCCGAACCCCCTCCAGTATTAAGTTGCAAAGCAACAGACAATTGCATTAAGTATGGTGCGTAATGTAATCAACAACTACATCCTTAGACATAGCATCAATGTTTTATCCCTAGTGGCAACAGCACAACACAACCTTAGAACTTTCTGTCACTGTCCCAGGTGTCAATGCAGGCATGAACCCACTATCGAGCATAAGTACTCCCTCTTGGAGTTACAAGCATCTACTTGGCCAAAGCATCTACTAGTAACGGAAAGCATGCAAGATCATAAACAACACGTAGATATAACTTTGATAATCAACATAACAAGTATTCTCTATTCATCGGATCCCAATAAACGCAACATATAGAATTACAAATAGATGATCTTGATCATGTTAGGCAGCTCACAAGATCCGACAATGATAGCACAATGGGGAGAAGACAACCATCTAGCTACTGCTATGGACCCATAGTCCAGGGGTAGACTACTCACTCATCACACCGGAGGCGACCATGGTGGCGTAGAGTCCTCCGGGAGATGATTCCCCTCTCCGGCAGGGTGCCGGAGCCGATCTCCTGGATCCGCCGAGATGGTATCGGCGTTGGCGGCGTCTCTGGAAGGTTTTCCGTATCGTGGCTCTCGGTACTGGGGGTTTCGTCACGTAGGCTTTAAGTAGGCGGAAGGGTAGGTCAAGAGGCGGCGCGAGGGGCCCAGACCATAGGGCCGCGCGGGCAGGGCAGGGGCCGCGCCGCCCTATGCTCTGGCTGCCTCGTGGCCCCTCTTCGTTTCGTCTTCGGACTTCTGGAAGCTTCGTGGAAAAATAGGCCCCTGGGCTTTGATTTCGTCCAATTCCGAGAATATTTCCTTACTAGGATTTCTGAAACCAAAAACAGCAGAACAAAGAATCGGCACTTCGGCATCTTGTTAATAGGTTAGTTCCAGAAAATGCACGAATATGACATAAAGTGTGCATAAAACATGTAGATAACATCAATAATGTGGCATGGAACATAAGAAATTATCGATACGTCGGAGACGTATCAGCATCCCTGCTTAGTTACGCTCGTCCCGAGCAGGTAAAACGATAACACAGATAATTTCTGGAGTGACATGCCATCATAATCTTGATCATACTATTTGTAAAGCATATGTGGTGAATGCAGCGATCAAAACAATGTATATGACATGAGTAAACAAGTGAATCATATAGCAAAGACTTTTCATGAATAGCACTTCAAGACAAGCATCAATTAAGTCTTGCATAAGAGTTAACTCATAAAGCAATAATTCAAAGTAAAGGCATTGAAGCAATGATGTCTACGTTCCCCCTCCTTTCCTGTAGACAGTGTTGGGCCTCCAAGAGCAGAGGTTTGTAGAACAGCAGCAAGTTTTCCCTTAAGTGGATCACCCAAGGTTTATCGAACTCAGGGAGGAAGAGGTCAAAGATATCCCTCTCATGCAACCCTGCAACCACAAAGCAAGAAGTCTCTTGTGTCCCCAACACACCAAATAGGTGCACTAGTTCGGCGAAGAGATAGTGAAATACAGGTGGTATGAATATATATGAGCAGTAGCAACGGTGCCAGAAAATAGCTTGCTGGCGTGTAGTTGATGGTGGTAGTATTGCAGCAGTAGTAACGCAGTAAAACAGTAAACAAGCAGTAGTAACGCAGCAGTATTTAGGAACAAGGCCTAGGGATTAGACTTTCACTAGTGGACACTCTCAACATTGATCACATAACATAATAGATAAATGCATACTCTACACTTTTGTTGGATGATGAACGCATTGCGTAGGATTACACGAACCCTCAATGCCGGAGTTAACAAGCTCCACAATTATGCTCATATTTTAGTAACCTTTAGTGTAAGATAGATCAAAAGACTAAACCAAGTACTAGCATAGCATGCACACTGTCACCTTCATGCATATGTAGGAGGAATAGATCACATCAATATTATCATAGCAATAGTTAACTTCTCAATCTACAAGAGATCATGATCATAGCATAAACCAAGTACTAACACGGTGCACACACTGTCACCTTTACACACGTGCAGGAGGAATAAAACTACTTTAATAACTTTGCTAGAGTAGCACATAGATAGTAGTGATACAAAACTCATATGAATCTCAATCATGTAAAGCAGCTCATGAGATCATTGTATTGAGGTACATGGAAGAGAGATGAACCACATAGCTACCGGTACAGCCCCGAGCCTCGATGGAGAACTACTCCCTCCTCATGGGAGCAGCAGCGGTGATGAAGATGGCGGTGGAGATGGCAGCGGTGTCGATGGAGAAGCCTTCCGGGGGCACTTCCCCGCTCCGGCAGGGTGCCGGAACAGAGATCCTGTCCCCGCATCTTGGCTTCGCGATGGCGGCGGCTCGGAAGGTTTCTGTGGGTTTCACAATCGGTGTAGGGTTTTCTGATCCAGGGGCTTTTTATAGGCGGAGAGGCGGCGCAGAAGGTCGAAGGGGGCCCACACCCTAGGGGGCGCGCCCCTAGGCCGCGCCGGGTGTGGTGTGGTGGCCCCGCCACCCTTCTCTGCGGTTCTCGTGTGTTCTGGATGCTTCCGGGTAAAATAGGAACCCGGGCGTTGATTTCGTCCGATTCCGAGAATATTTCGTTACTAGGATTTCGAAACCAAAAACAGCAGAAAACAGAACTGGCACTTCGGCATCTTGTTAATAGGTTAGTTCCAGAAAATGCACGAATATGACATAAAGTGTGCATAAAACATGTAGATAACATCAATAATGTGGCATGGAACACAAGAAATTATCGATACGTTGGAGACGTATCAGCATCCCCAAGCTTAGTTCTGCTCGTCCCGAGCAGGTAAAACGATAACAAAGATAATTTCTGGAGTGACATGCCATCATAACCTTGATCATACTATTTGTAAAGCATATGTAGTGAATGCAGCGATCAAAACAATGTATATGACATGAGTAAACAAGTGAATCATATAGCAAAGACTTTTCATGAATAGCACTTCAAGACAAGCATCAATAAGTCTTGCATAAGAGTTAACTCATAAAGCAATAATTCAAAGTAAAGGTATTGAAGCAACACAAAAGAAGATTAAGTTTCAGCGGTTGCTTTCAACTTGTAACATGTATATCTCATGGATATTGTCAACATAGAGTAATATAATAAGTGCAATAAGCAAGTATGTAGGAATCAATGCATAGTTCACACAAGTGTTTGCTTCTTGAGGTGGAGAGAAATAGGTGAACTGACTCAACATTGAAAGTAAAAGAATGGTCCTCATAGAGGAAAAGCATTGATTGCTATATTTGTGCTAGAGCTTCTATTTTGAAAACATAAAGAGAGCATGAAAATAAAGTTTTGAGAGGTGTATGTTGTTGTCAACGAATGGTAGCGGGTACTCTAACCCCCTTGCCAGACAAACCTTCAGAGAGCAGCTCCCATTTTATTTTATTTTGGGTGGCACTCCTTCCAACCTTTCTTTCACAAACCATGGCTAACCGAATCCTCGGGTGCCTGCCAACAATCTCATACCATGAAGGAGTGCCTTTTTATTTTAGTTTTATTATGATGATGACACTCCTCCCCACCTTTGCTTTCTCAAGCCATGGCTAACCGAATCCTTCGGGTGCCGTCCAACAATCACATACCATGGAGGAGTGTCTATTTTTGTTAATTAATTTGGGACTGGGAATCCCATTGCCAGCTCTTTTTGCAAAATTATTGGATAAGCGGATGAAGCCACTAGTCCATTGGTGAAAGTTGCCCAACAAGATTGAAAGATAAACACCACATACTTCCTCATGAGCTATAAAACATTGACACAAATCAGAGGTGATAAATTTTGAATTGTTTAAAGGTAGCACTCAAGCAATTTACTTTGGAATGGCAGGAAATACCATGTAGTAGGTAGGTATGGTGGACACAAATGGCATAGTGTTGTTTGGCTCAAGGATTTGGATGCATGAGAAGTATTCCCTCTCGATACAAGGTTTAGGCTAGCAAGGTTGTTTGAAGCAAACACAAGCATGAACTAGTACAGCAAAACTCACATAAAAGACATATTACAAGCATTATAAAACTATACATCGTCTTCCTTGTTGTTCAAACATCTTACTAGAAAATATCTAGACTCTAGAGAAACCACTCATGCAAACCAAATTTTAACAAGCTCTATGTATTTCTTCACTAATAGGTGCAAAGTATATGATGCAAGAGCTTAAACAAGAGCACAACAATTGCCAAGTATCACATTACCCAAGACATTATAGCAATTACTACATGTATCATTTTCCAATTCCAACCATATAACAATTTAACGAAGGAGAAACTTCGCCATGAATATTATAAGCTAAGAACACATGTGTTCATACGAACCAGTGGAGCGTGTCTCTCTCCCACACAAGCATGATGTAATCCAATTTATTCAAACACAAACAAAAATAAGAAACATACAGACGCTCCAAGTAAAGCACATAAGATGTGATGGAATAAAAATATAGTTTCAGGGGAGGAACCTGATAATGTTGTCGATGAAGAAGGGGATGCCTTGGGCATCCCCAAGCTTAGACGCTTGAGTCTTCTTGATATATGCAGGGGTGAACCACCGGGTGCATCCCCAAGCTTAGAGCTTTCACTCTTCTTGATCATAGTATATCATCCTCCTCTCTTGATCCTTGAAAACTTCCTCCACACCAAACTCGAAACAACTCATTAGAGGGTTAGTGCACAATAAAAATTAACATATTCAGAGGTGACACAATCATTCTTAACACTTCTGGACATTGCATTATGCTACTGGACATTAATGGATCAAAGAAATTAATCCAACATAGCAAAAGAGGCAATGCGAAATAAAAGGCAGAATCTGTCAAAACAGAACAGTTCGTATTGACGAATTTTAAAATGGCACCAAACTTGCTCAGATGAAAATGCCCAAATTGAATGAAAGTTGCGTACATATCTGAGGATCATGCACGTAAATTGGCTTAATTTTCTGAGTTACCTACAGGGAGGTGGACCCAGATTCGTGACAGCAAAGAAATCTGGAACTGCGCAGTAATCCAAATCTAGTACTTACTTTTCTATCAACGGCTTAACTTGGCACAACAAAACACAAAACTAAGATAAGGAGAGGTTGCTACAGTAGTAAACAACTTCCAAGACACAAAATAAAAACAAAGTACTGTAGCAAAATAACACATGGGTTATCTCCCAAGAAGTTCTTTCTTTATAGCCATTAAGATGGGCTCAGCAGTTTTGATGATGCACTCGAAAGAAATAGTATTTGAAGCAAAAGAGAGCATCAAGAGGCAAATACAAAACACATTTAAGTCTAACATGCTTCCTATGCATAGGAATCTTGTAAATAAACAAGTTCATGAAGAGCAAAGTAACAAGCATAGGAAGATAAAACAAGTGTAGCTTGAAAAATTTCAGCACATAGAGAGGTATTTTAGTAACATGAAAATTTCTACAACCATATTTTCCTCTCTCATAATAATTTTCAGTAGCAACATGAGCAAACTCAACAATATAACTATCACATAAAGCATTCTTATCATGAGTCTCATGCATAAAATTATTACTCTCCACATAAGCATAATCAATTTTATTAGTTGTAGTGGGAGCAAATTCAACAAAGTAGCTATCATTATTATTCTCATCAAGTGTAGGAGGCATAGTATAATCACAACAAAATTTACTCTCCATAGTAGGCGGCACTAAAAGACCAGTATCATTATCATCATAAATAGGAGGCAAAGTATCATCAAAGAAAATTTTCTCCTCAATGCTTGGGGGACTAAAAATATCCTGAAAACCAGCTTCCCCAAGCTTAGAACTTTCTATATTATTGTCAACAATGGTGTTCAAAGCGTTCATACTAATATTACTACCAGCATGCAAAGAAGATTTCATAGGTTTTTTAATTTTCGCATCAAACAATCCATGTTTTAAATCAGGAAATAGAACAAGAAGCTCATTGTTGTCCATTATGCCAAACTAGTGTAAACAAGAAACAAAAAGATGCAATTGCAGGATCTAAAGGAAATAGCTTCGAGCACAAACACAATGGCGCCAGAAAAGTACTTTACCTGGAACCGGAGTATGAGTGCCTTTTACCTTTCCTCCCTGCAAGAACGGCGCCAGAGAAAAGTGCTTGATGTCTACGTTCCCCCTCCTTTCCTGTAGACAGTGTTGGGCCTCCAAGAGCAGAGGTTTGTAGAACAGCAGCAAGTTTTCCCTTAAGTGGATCACCCAAGGTTTATCGAACTCAGGGAGGAAGAGGTCAAAGATATCCCTCTCATGCAACCCTGCAACCACAAAGCAAGAAGTCTCTTGTGTCCCCAACACACCAAATAGGTGCACTAGTTCGGCGAAGAGATAGTGAAATACAGGTGGTATGAATATATATGAGCAAGAGCAACGGTGCCAGAAAATAGCTTGCTGGCGTGTAGTTGATGGTGGTAGTATTGCAGCAGTAGTAACGCAGTAAAACAAGAAACAAGCGTAGAGTAACGCAGCAGTATTTAGGAACAAGGCCTAGGGATTAGACTTTCACTAGTGGACACTCTCAACATTGATCACATAACAGAATAGATAAATGCATACTCTACACTTTTGTTGGATGATGAACGCATTGCGTAGGATTACACGAACCCTCAATGCCGGAGTTAACAAGCTCCACAATTATGCTCATATTTTAGTAACCTTTAGTGTAAGATAGATCAAAAGACTAAACCAAGTACTAGCATAGCATGCACACTGTCACCTTCATGCATATGTAGGAGGAATAGATCACATCAATATTATCATAGCAATAGTTAACTTCTCAATCTACAAGAGATCATGATCATAGCATAAACCAAGTACTAACACGGTGCACACACTGTCACCTTTACACACGTGCAGGAGGAATAAAACTACTTTAATAACTTTGCTAGAGTAGCACATAGATAGTAGTGATACAAAACTCATATGAATCTCAATCATGTAAAGCAGCTCATGAGATCATTGTATTGAGGTACATGGAAGAGAGATGAACCACATAGCTACCGGTACAGCCCCGAGCCTCGATGGAGAACTACTCCCTCCTCATGGGAGCAGCAGCGGTGATGAAGATGGCGGTGGAGATGGCAGCGGTGTCGATGGAGAAGCCTTCCGGGGGCACTTCCCCGCTCCGGCAGGGTGCCGGAACAGAGATCCTGTCCCCCAGATCTTGGCTTCGCGATGGCGGCGGCTCTGGAAGGTTTCTGTGGGTTTCGTCAATCGGTGTAGGGTTTTCTGATCCAGGGGCTTTTTATAGGCGGAGAGGCGGCGCAGGAAGGTCGAAGGGGGGCCCACACCCTAGGGGGGCGCGCCCCCCCTAGGCCGCGCCGGGGTGTGGTGTGGTGGCCCTGCCACCCTTCTCTGGCGGTTCTCGTGTGTTCTGGATGCTTCCGGGTAAAATAGGAACCTGGGCGTTGATTTCGTCCGATTCCGAGAATATTTCGTTACTAGGATTTCTGAAACCAAAAACAGCAGAAAACAGGAACTGGCACTTCGGCATCTTGTTAATAGGTTAGTTCCAGAAAATGCACGAATATGACATAAAGTGTGCATAAAACATGTAGATAACATCAATAATGTGGCATGGAACACAAGAAATTATCGATACGTTGGAGACGTATCAAGCAACACAAAAGAAGATTAAGTTTCAGCGGTTGCTTTCAACTTGTAACATGTATATCTCATGGATATTGTCAACATAGAGTAATATAATAAGTGCAATAAGCAAATATGTAGGAATCAATGCACAGTTCACACAAGTGTTTGCTTCTTGAGGTGGAGAGAAATAGGTGAACTGACTCAACATTGAAAGTAAAAGAATGGTCCTCCATAGAGGAAAAACATCGATTGCTATATCTTAATAAGAGATAAAGTGCATAATTACATATTGAATACCACAATAGTTTTTAAGCTATTTGTCCCATGAGCTATATATTGCAAAGGTGAATGATGGAATTTTAAAGGTAGCACTCAAGCAATTTACTTTGGAATGGCGGAAAATACCATGTAGTAGGTAGGTATGGTGGACACAAATGGCATAGTGGTTGGCTCAAGTATTTTGGATGCATGAGAAGTATTCCCTCTCGATACAAGGTTTAGGCTAGCAAGGCTTATTTGAAACAAACACAAGGATGAACCGGTGCAGCAAAACTCACATAAAAGACATATTGAAAACATTATAAGACTCTACACCGTCTTCCTTGTTGTTCAAACTCAATACTAGAAATTATCTAGACCTTAGAGAAACCAAATATGCAAACCAAATTTTAGCATGCTCTATGTATTTCTTCATTAATGGGTGCAAAGCATACGATGCAAGAGCTTAATCATGAGCACAACAATTGCCAAGTATCACATTACCCAAGACATTTATAGCAATTACTACATGTATCATTTTCCAATTCCAACCATATAACAATTTAACGAAGGAGAAACTTCGCCATGAATACTATGAGTAGAAACCAAGGACATACTTGTCCATATGCTACAGCGGAGCGTGTCTCTCTCCCATAAAGTGAATGCTAGGATCCATTTTATTCAAACAAAACAAAAACAAAAACAAACTGACGCTCCAAGAAAAAGCACATAAGATGTGATGGAATAAAAATATAGTTTCAGGGGAGGAACCTGATAATGTTGTCGATGAAGAAGGGGATGCCTTGGGCATCCCCAAGCTTAGACGCTTGAGTCTTCTTAATATATGCAGGGGTGAACCACCGGGGCATCCCCAAGCTTAGAGCTTTCACTCTCCTTGATCATGTTGCATTATACTCCTCTCTTGATCCTTGAAAACTTCCTCCACACCAAACTCGAAACAACTCATTAGAGGGTTAGTGCACAATAAAAATTAACATATTCAGAGGTGACACAATCATTCTTAACACTTCTGGACATTGCATAATGCTACTGGACATTAGTGGATCAAAGAAATTCATCCAACATAGCAAAAGAGGCAATGCGAAATAAAAGGCAGAATCTGTCAAAACAGAACAGTTCGTATTGACGAATTTTAAAATGGCACCAGAATTGCTCAAATGAAAATGCTCAAATTGAATGAAAGTAGCGTACATATCTGAGGATCATGCACGTAAATTGGCTTAATTTTCTGAGCTACCTACAGGGAGGTGGACCCAGATTCGTGACAGCAAAGAAATCTGGAACTGCGCAGTAATCCAAATCTAGTACTTACTTTTCTATCAACGGCTTAACTTGGCACAACAAAACACAAAACTAAGATAAGGAGAGGTTGCTACAGTAGTAAACAACTTCCAAGACACAAAATAAAAACAAAGTACTGTAGGTAAAAACATGGGTTGTCTCCCATAAGCGATTTTCTTTAACGCCTTTCAGCTAGGCGCAGAAAGTGTGTATCAAGTATTATCAAGAGACGAAGTGTCAACATCATAATTTGTTCTCATAATAGAATCAAAAGGTACCTTCATTCTCTTTCTAGGGAAGTGTTCCATACCTTTCTTGAGAGGAAATTGATATTTTATATTACCTTCCTTCATATCAATGATAGCACCAATAGTTCGAAGAAAAGGTCTTCCCAATATAATGGGACAAGATGCATTGCATTCAATATCCAAGACAACAAAATCAACGGGGACAAGGTTATTGTTAATGGTAATGCGAACATTATCAACTTTCCCCAAAGGTTTCTTTGTAGAATGATCAGCAAGATTAACATCCAAATAACAATTTTTCAAATGGTGGCAAGTCAAGCATATTATAAATTTTCTTAGGCATAACAGAAATACTTGCACCAAGATCACATAAAGCATTACAATCAAAATCTTTAACCTTCATCTTAATGATGGGCTCCCAACCATCCTCTAGCTTTTTAGGAATAGAGGCTTTGCGCTCTAGTTTCTCTTCTCTAGCTTTTATGAGAGCATTTGTAATATGATGCGTGAAAGCCAAATTTATAGCACTAGCATTAGGACTTTTAGCAAGTTTTTGCAAGAACTTTATAACTTCAGAGATGTGGCAATCATCAAAATTCAAACCATTATAATCTAAAGCAATGGGATCATCATCCCCAATGTTGGAAAAAATTTCAGCGACTTTATCACAAAGTTTCAATGATTTTAGCAGCTTTCGTGCAGTTTCTCGCGCTTTGCATTAGAAGTGGAAACATTGCTAACACCAATTCTTTTATTAGTATTAGTAGGAGGTGCAGCAACATGTGTAGCATTAACATTACTAGTGGTGGTAATAGTCCAAACTTTAGCTACATTCTTCTCTTTAGCTAGTTTTTCATTTTCTTCTCTATCCCACCTAGCACGCAGTTCAGCCATTAATCTTATATTCTCATTAATTCTAACTTGAATGGCATTTGCTGTAGTAACAATTTTATTATGATGATTCTCATTAGGCAAAACTTTTGATTTCAAAAGATCAACATCAGCAGCAAGACTATCGACTTTAGAAGCAAGTATATCAATTTTCCCAAGCTTTTCTTCAACAGATTTGTTAAAAGCAGTTTGTGTACTAATAAATTCTTTAAGCATGGCTTGAAGTCCAGGGGGTGAACTCCTATTATTGTTGTAAGAATTCCCATAAGAATTACCATAGCCGTTGCCATTATTATAAGGATATGGCCTATAGTTGTTACTAGAATTGTTCCGGTAAGCATTGTTGTTGAAATTATTATTTTTAATGAAGTTTACATCAACATGTTCTTCTTGTGCAACCAACGAAGCTAATGGAACATTATTAGGATCAATATTAGTCCTATTATTCACAAGCATAGACATAATAGCATCAATCTTATCACTCAAGGAAGAGGTTTCTTCGACAGAATTTACCTTCTTACCTTGTGGAGCTCTTTCCGTGTGCCATTCAGAGTAGTTGATCATCATATTATCAAGAAGCTTTGTTGCTTCACCAAGAGTGATGGACATAAAGGTACCTCCAGCAGCTGAATCCAATAAATTCCATGAAGAAAAATTTAGTCCTGCATAGAAGGTTTGGATGATCATCCAAGTAGTCACCCATGGGTTGGGCAATTTTTAACCAAAGATTTCATTCTTTCCCAAGCTTGAGCAACATGTTCAGTATCTAATTGTTTAAAATTCATTATGCTACTCCTCAAAGATATAATTTTAGCAGGGGGATAATATCTACCAATAAAAGCATCCTTGCATTTAGTCCATGAATCAATACTATTCTTAGGCAGAGATAGCAACCAATCTTTAGCTCTTCCTCTTAATGAGAAAGGGAACAATTTTAATTTTATAATGTCACCATCTACATCTTTATATTTTTGCATTTCACATAGTTCAACAAAATTATTGAGATGGGCAGCAGCCTCATCGTAACTAACACCAGAAAATTGCTCTCGCATAACAAGATTCAAGAAAGCAGTGTTTAATTTCAAAGAATTCTACTGTAGTAGCAGGTGGAGCAATAGGTGTGCATAAGAAATCATTATTATTTGTGGTTGTGAAGTCACACAACTTAGTATTTTCAGCGTTGGCCATTTTAGCAACAGTAAATAAAGCAAACTAGATAAAGTAAATGCAAGTAAACTAATTTTTTTGTGTTTTTGATATAGCAAACAAGATAACAAGTAAAGTAAAACTAGCAACTAATTTTTTTGTATTTTGATTTAGTGCAGCAAACAAAGTAGTAAATAAAACTAAGCAAGACAAAAACAAAGTAAAGAGATTGAGAAGTGGAGACTCCCCTTGCAGCGTGTCTTGATCTCCCCGGCAACGGCGCCAGAAATTTAGCTTGATGACGCGTAAAGCACACGCTCGTTGGGAACCCCAAGTGGAAGGTGTGATGCGTACAGCAGCAAGTTTCCCTCAGTAAGAAACCAAGGTTTATCGAACCAGTAGGAGTCAAGAAGCACGTTGAAGGTTGATGGCGGCGGGATGTAGTGCGGCGCAACACCAGGGATTCCGGCGCCAACGTGGAACCTGCACAACACAACCAAAGTACTTTGCCCCAACGAAACAGTGAGGTTGTCAATCTCACCGGCTTGCTGTAACAAAGGATTAACCGTATTGTGTGGAAGATGATTGTTTGCAGAAAATAGTAGAACAAGTATTGCAGTAGATTGTATTACAGTAAAGAGAATTGGACCGGGGTCCAAAGTTCACTAGAGGTGTCTCTCCCATAAGACGAACAGCATGTTGGGTGAACAAATTACAGTTGGGCAATTGACAAATAAAGAGAGCATGACCATGCACATACATATCATGATGAGTATAGTGAGATTTAATTGGGCATTACGACAAAGTACATAGACCGCCATCCAACTGCATCTATGCCTAAAAAGTCCACCTTCGGGTTATCATCCGAACCCCTCCGGTATTAAGTTGCAAAGCAACAGACAATTGCATTAAGTATGGTGCGTAATGTAATCAACAACTACATCCTTAGACATAGCATCAATGTTTTATCCCTAGTGGCAACAGCACAACACAACCTTAGAACTTTCTGTCACATCGTCCCGGTGTCAATGCAGGCATGAACCCACTATCGAGCATAAGTACTCCCTCTTGGAGTTACAAGCATCTACTTGGCCAGAGCATCTACTAGTAACGGAAAGCATGCAAGATCATAAACAACACGTAGATATAACTTTGATAATCAACATAACAAGTATTCTCTATTCATCGGATCCCAACAAACGCAACATATAGAATTACAAATAGATGATCTTGATCATGTTAGGCAGCTCACAAGATCCGACAATGATAGCACAATGGGGAGAAGACAACCATCTAGCTACTGCTATGGACCCATAGTCCAGGGGTAGACTACTCACTCATCACACCGGAGGCGACCATGGCGGCGTAGAGTCCTCCGGGAGATGATTCCCCTCTCCGGCAGGGTGCCGGAGGCGATCTCCTGGATCCCCCGAGATGGGATCGGCGTTGGCGGCGTCTCTGGAAGGTTTTCCGTATCGTGGCTCTCGGTACTGGGGGTTTCGTCACGGAGGCTTTAAGTAGGCGGAAGGGTAGGTCAAGAGGCGGCGCGAGGGGCCCAAACCATAGGGCCGCGCGGCCAGGGCAGGGGCCGCGCCGCCCTATGCTCTGGCTGCCTCGTGGCCCCTCTTCGTTTCGTCTTCGGACTTCTGGAAGCTTCGTGGAAAAATAGGCCCCTGGGCTTTGATTTCGTCCAATTCCGAGAATATTTCCTTACTAGGATTTCTGAAACCAAAAACAGCAGACAAACAAAGAATCGGCACTTCAGCATCTTGTTAATAGGTTAGTTCCAGAAAATGCACGAATATGACATAAAGTGTGCATAAAACATGTAGATAACATCAATAATGTGGCATGGAACATAAGAAATTATCGATACGTCGGAGACGTATCAGGCGGCGCGGCCCCCCCTTGGCCGCGCGGCCCTGTGGTGTGGGGCCCCCGTGCCGCCTCTTGACCTGCCCTTCCGCCTACAAATAGCCTCCGTTGCGAAACCCCCAGTACCGAGAGCCACGATACGGAAAACCTTCCAGAGACGCCGCCGCCGCCGATCCCATCTCGGGGGATCCAGGAGATCGCCTCCGGCACCCTGCCGGAGAGGGGATTCATCTCCCGGAGGACTCTACGCCGCCATGGTCGCCTCCGGAGTGATGTGTGAGTAGTCTACCCCTGGACTATGGGTCCATAGCAGTAGCTAGATGGTTGTCTTCTCCCCATTGTGCTATCATTGTCGGATCTTGTGAGCTGCCTAACATGATCAAGATCATCTATCTGTAATTCTATATGTTGCGTTTGTTGGGATCCGATGAATAGAGAATACTTGTTATGTTGATTATCAAAGTTATATCTATGTGTTGTTTATGATCTTGCATGCTCTCCGTTATTAGTAGATGCTCTGGCCAAGTTGATGCTAGTAACTCCAAGAGGGAGTATTTATGCTCGATAGTGGGTTCATGTCTCCGTGAATCTGGAGGGGTGACAAGAACCTCTAAGGTTATGGATGTGCTGTTGCCACTAGGGATAAAACATTGGTGCTATGTTCAAGGATGTAGTCACTAATTACATTACGCGCAATACTTAATGCAATTGTCTGTTGTTAGCAACTTAATACTGGAGGGGGTTCGGATGATAACCTGAAGGTGGACTTTTTAGGCATAGATGCAGTTGGATGGCGGTCTATGTACTTTGTCGTAATGCCCAATTAAATCTCACTATACTCATCATGATATGTATGTGCATGGTCATGCCCTCTTTATTTGTCAATTGCCCAACTGTAATTTGTTCACCCAACATGCTGTTTATCTTATGGGAGAGACACCTCTAGTGAACTGTGGACCCCGGTCCAATTCTCTTTACTGAAATACAATCTACTGCAATCTTGTTCTCTTGTTTTACGCAAACAATCATCTTCCACACAATACGGTTAATCCTTTGTTACAGCAAGCCGGTGAGATTGACAACCTCACTGTTTCGTTGGGGCAAAGTACTTTGGTTGTGTTGTGCAGGTTCCACGTTGGCGCCGGAATCCCTGGTGTTGCGCCGCACTACATCCCGCTGCCATCAACCTTCAACGTGCTTCTTGGCTCCTACTGGTTCGATAACCTTGGTTTCATACTGAGGGAAACTTGCCGCTGTACGCATCACACCTTCCTCTTGGGGTTCCCAACGGACGCGTGTTGAACGCGTATCAAGCAGCTTTTTCTGGCGCCGTTGCCGGGGAGATCAAGACACGCTGCAAGGGGAGTCTCCACTTCTCAATCTCTTTACTTTGTTTTTGTCTTGCTTAGTTTTATTTACTACTTTGTTTGCTGCACTAAATCAAAATACAAAAAAATTAGTTGCTAGTTTTACTTTATTTGCTATATCAAAAACACAAAAAAATTAGTTACTTGCATTTACTTTATCTAGTTTGCTTTATTCACTACTACTAAGATGAGTAACCCTGAAGTTGAAGTTCGTACGTTTAAGCAACAAGGGGGAGAATGTTTAAGAGATGCGTGTTGAACGCGTATCAGCACTCCCCCAAGCTTGGAACAAACCAAGGGGATGCCAATACCGATGATGAATTACTCCTTCGGTGATGGTGGTGATGAATTCCTCCCGCGCTTCTTACAGATCTCCTTCAGCTTCAGTTTCTCAGTTTGGCAATTCTGCACTAAGACTCGAAGAGATTCATTGTTATCTGAAGTTGGCGGTGGCGACCTTGTGATGGGAATCGAGTAATATTCCAGCATTCTACGGAGTCGGTAATTCTCCTCCTGGAGTATCTCCACTTCTCTTCTTAGAGCCCGGTATTGATCACAAAACTCATCGGTAGTCAGTAGAGCTTCTTCCAACACAGGGAAAAAGTCGAGGCTAAGAGCAGGTGGTAAGGGTCCCTGCAAGTTATGAGAAAAAGAATGTCGAGTGTCAACAGATCCCACCAAGATTTGCTTACTCCCAACGGCTTGTTGCTCTTGTTTTGACGACACCCTTTTCACTTCTTCCTCCGAAAGCCCCTTGCCCTTGTTGTTGGAGGCCATGACGCTCCTAGATTGGGAACAAATCCTGGCAGAAACAGCTCGAAACAAAACACGTCGAGAAAACGATATACGGACCTCCATGGGTCCGGGGGATTATATAGCAGGAATATGTATGTCATAAGGAAAGTACCAGGTCGAACCAGAGTCGGAAAGGGGCGACGAGGCGGCCAGCTCATAGGGCGGCGCGGCCTGGCTGGGGCCCGCGCCGGCCTATGAGGGCACGCCCTCGTGCGTCTCCTCCACTCCGTTTCGATCTCGTAATTTTTCATATTTTCCAAAAACAGCAAAAACATTGTTCGGAAAGTAAATCACGAACTTTATATTACCAGTACTGTTACCTATTCAAAGTCGAGTTCTGGCGGACTGTCAATTTGACTTTTGATGAAAGCCTCCGGTGTTTCCACTCGAATGACATCAACATCTACATTATAAGAATCACCTGAGATATAATGCTTGAGTCTTTGTCCATTCACCACTTGTGTGGCATTGCCTTGGAGAGAGCTAATTTTAATTGCTCCTGAACGATACACCTCCTCAACAACATATGGTCCTTCCCATTTCGAGAGTAATTTCCCTGCAAAGAATCTGAGACGAGACCGATACAGTAGGACTTTATCCCCAATATTAAATTCTCTTTTGATAATTCTTCTAACATGCCATTTTTTTAACTTTCTCTTTAAAGAGTTTAGCATTTTCATAAGCTTCGCTTCTCCATTCATCTAGAGAACTCAATTGCAGCAACCTCTTCTTACCGGCTAGTTTAGGATCTTTATTTAGTTCTCTAACAGCCCAATAAGCTTTGTGCTCTAGTTCTAAAGGTAAATGACAAGCTTTTCCATAAACCATTTTATAAGGTGACATTCCCATGGGATTTTTATAAACAGTTCTATAAGCCCATAGTGCTTCCTTCAATTTACTAGCCCAATTCTTTCTAGTTTTATTAACAGTCTTTTGCAAGATAGCTTTAATTTCTCTATTTGATAGTTCTACTTGCCCACTAATTTGAGGATGAAAAGCGGAAGCAATCCTATGATTAATACCATATTTAGAAAGAGTTTTTCTAAAACCACCATGAATAAAATGAGAACCTCCATTAGTCATAATATATCTAGGAACTCCAAATCTAGGAAAAATAATATCTAAAAGCATTCTTAAAGAGGTCTCACCATCAGCACTTTTTGTAGGTATGGCTTCCACCCATTTAGTAACATAATCAACAGCAACAAGTATGTGAGTGTTACCTTCTGAAGAGGGAAAAGGTCCCATGAAGTCAAATCCCCAACAATCAAACGGTTCAATAACAAGAGTATAATTCATAGGCATTTCATTGCATCTGGAGATATTACCAACCCTTTGACATTCATCACAAGATAAAATAAACTTCCTTGCATCTTTGAAGAGAGTTGGCCAATAAAAACCTGATTGTAGAACCTTTTGCGCGGTTCTATCTCCGGCGTGATGTCCTCCATAAGCACTACCATGACATTTACTCAATATCTCTTGCTGTTCATATTCGGGAACACACCTTCGCAGAATACCATCCACTCCTTCTTTATATAAGTGTGGGTCATCCCAGAAATAATGCCTCAAGTCATAAAAAAATTTCCTCCTTTGCTGAGCTGAAAAGGTTGGAGGCAAGTACTTGGAAACAATAAAGTTAGCATAATCAGCATACCAAGGACTGTCTCGCGAGCTCACCTTTATTACAGCCAATTGTTCGTTCGGAAAACTATCATTAACAGGAACATGATCATAAGCAATATTTTCCAATCTAGACAAATTATCAGCAACAGGATTATCAGCACCTTTCCTGTCTACAATATGTAAATCAAATTCTTGCAACAGAAGTACCCATCTAATAAGCCTTGGCTTAGCATCTTTCTTTTGCATAAGGTATCTGATTGCAGCATGATCAGTATGTATAGTAACTTTTGAGTCAACAATATAGGATCTAAACTTATCACAAGCAAAGACTACAGCTAACAATTCTTTTTCAGTAGTAGCATAATTTCTTTGAGCAGCATCAAGAGTTTTACTAGCATAATGAATAACATTCAATTTTTTATTTACTCGCTGTCCAAGAACAAATACGCCTACAAAGAAAATCACTAGCATCACACATAATTTCAAAAGGTAAGTTCCAATCAGGCGGTTCAACTATAGGAGCAGTTGTCAAGGCTTTCTTTAGAGTTTCAAAAGCTTCCTTACAATCATCATCAAAAACAAAAGGTACATCTTTTTGAAGAAGATTGGTAAGAGGCTTTGAAATCTTTGAGAAATCTTTAATAAACCTCCTATAAAACCCAGCATGACCAAGAACACTACGAATACCTTTAACATCCCTAGGGTAGGGCATCTTCTCAATTGCTTCAACTTTAGCTCTATCAACTTCAATACCTCTCTCGGAAATTTTATGTCCCAATACAATTCCTTCATTAACCATAAAGTGGCATTTCTCCCAATTAAGAACAAGGTTAGTTTCTTCACATCTCTGCAAAACTTTATCAAGGTTCCGCAAGCAATTATCAAAAGAATTCCCATAGACAGAAAAATCATCCATGAATACCTCTACAATACTCTCGCAAAAGCCATGAAAAATAGCAGACATGCATCTTTGAAAAGTAGCAGGGGCATTACATAAACCAAAAGGCATACGTCTATAAGCATAAGTTCCATATGGACAAGTGAAAGTGGTTTTCTCTTGATCCTTAGTTTTAACAGCAATTTGTGAAAACCCAGAATAACCATCAAGAAAGCAAAAATGAGTATTTTTGGATAACCTTTCTAACATTTGATCAATAAAAGGCAAAGTGTAATGAACTTTCTTAGTAACTTTATTAACTTTTCGATAATCAATGCACATTCTATACCCTACAACGACTCTTTGAGGTATGAGCTCATCATTATCATTAGGCACAACAGTCATTCCTCCTTTCTTGGGAACACAATGCACAGGACTAACCAATCTACTATCAGCAATAGGATATATAATACCAGCTTCAAGAAGTCTTAATACCTCATTTCTTACCACATCCTTCATCTTAGGAATTAGACGACGCTGAGGTTCAACAACAGGCTTCGCATCATCTTCCATATTAATGGCATGTTGGCAAATAGAGGGAGAAATCCCCTTCAAGTCATCAAGAGTGTAGCCAATAGCACCTCGGTGTTTCTTCAATATTTCCAATAACCTTTCTTCTTCAAACTCTGTAAGCTTAGAACTAATAATAACAGGATATATTTTCTTATCATCAATATGAGCATATTTAAGATTATCAGGCAATGGTTTTAAATCAAAGACAGGATCTTCCTTTGGTGGCGGTGTTGTACCCAGATCTTCTACCGGTAAATCATGCTTAAGAATAGGTTGACGAAGGAAAATTTCATCAAGCTCATCTCTTTCTTCCCTAAAAACTTCGCTCTCACTATTCTCCAAATGTTGCTGCAAAGGATTATTAGGAGCAAGAGCAATAGATGCACACTGTTCAACTCTAAAATCATTATTAGGCAAATCAGCTTTATAAGGAGTTTTGGTAAATTTAGAGAAGTTAAACTCATAAGATTCACCAACAAATTTAGTCAAAATTTTCTCTTTCTTGCAATCTATAATAGCTCCACAAGTATTTAGAAAAGGTCTACCAAAAATGATAGGACAATATTTACTAGCAGCAGAACCAAGTACCAAAAAGTCAGCAGGATATTTAATCTTACCGCATAGAACTTCCACATCTCGAACAATACCAATTGGAGAAATAGTTTCTCTATTAGCTAGCCGAATAACCACATCAATATCTTCAAGTTCACAAGAACCAATTTCGTGCATAATCTCCGTGTAAAGCTCATAAGGAATAGCACTAATACTTGCACCAATATCACATAAACCATAATAACAATGATCTCCAATTCTAACAGATAACATAGGAACACTAGCTTTCCTAGACTTATTAGGATGTGAAACAATATTAGAAGCATCTTCACAGAAAATAATATGACCATCCTCCACATTTTTAGTCACAAGATCTTTAACTATTGCAACAGCAGGTTCAACTTTTATTTGTTCTTCAGGTTCTATAGGTTTCTTTTCACTTTTATGAACCGCACTATTTATAACAGAGTACTCTTTCATTTTAGCAGGGAAAGGAGTTTTTTCAATATAAGCTTCAGGAATAACATGATCAACAGTTTCAACTACAACACATTTATTAATAGATGAATCAATTTTATCTTTATACGGTTCATGATACTTATCAAAGTTCTTCTTAGGCAATTCATATTGAGAGGCAAAAGCTTTATAAAGATTTGCAACAACTTGAGAATCAAGACCATAGGTAGCACTCATATTACGAAATTTATCAGTATCCATAAAAGCTTCAATGCATTTGTAATCATAATTTATACCCGATTCTCTATCTTCGTCGTTCTCCCATCCTTCAGTATTCTCCTGGATCCGATTAAGAAGGTCCCTTTTAAACTCTTCTTTGTTGCGTGTAAATGATCCAGAACAAGAAGTATCCAGCAAGGTCTTGTCTTGAAAAGAAAGTCTTGCATAGAAATTATCAATAATAACATTACCAGGAAGCTCATGAATGGGGCATTTGAGCATTAAAGACTTCAATCTCCCCCACGCTTGGGCAATACTCTCTCCATCATGAGGCCAAAAATTATATATGCGGTTCCGATCCTTGTGAATTTCACTTGGAGGATAGAACTTAGAATAAAACCGGGGCACAATATCATTCCATTCAAGAGAATCCCCATTATCCAGTAATTTATACCAATGCGCCGCTTTACCAGACAGTGATATAGAGAATAGTTTCTTCCTCACTTCATCCATAGCAATACCTGCACACTTGAATAAACCGCATAATTCATGTAAGAACAGTAAATGATCTCCAGGGTGGACAGTTCCATCCCCTGTATAACGGTTATCCACTACACGTTCAATAATTTTCATAGGTATTTTGTATGGTATTTCTTCCTCACCTGGCGCCTCATCCACTACCTTTGCAGTAGTAGTAGATTTTCCAAATAAAAACTCAAGAGAAGATCTCTCCATAATGAATTATGGCAGCAGGCAGAAATAAAATCAGCACAAACAATAGAAATTTCCCTTACCAATTCCACTTACCAATAGCGCTTCACTCCCCGGCAACGGCGCCAGAAAATAGTCTTGATGACCCACAAATATAGGGGGTGTATCGTAGTATCTTCGATAAGTAAGAATGTCGATCCCAACGAGGACCAGAAGGTGTTGACAAGCAGTTTCGATGAAGGATTCACTGTAAATGCTCACAGACAAGTATTCAGGGGGTTTTGATGTAGCAGATGAATAAAGTACGAGTAAGTAAAGTGCGAGAGTAATAATTGCAGCGAGTGGCCCAATCCTTTTTAGCACAAAGGACAAGCCGGTTTGTTTACTTATAATGACCAAACATTCTTGAGGACACACAGGATTTTAGTCTAGTGCTTTCGCTACATACGGCCAATTAATCTTCATTGTTTTGATAAGTGTTGTGTGGGTGAACCTATGCTAATGTACCGCCCTTCCTAGGACTAATACATACTTGTGATTATACCCCTTGCAAGCATCCAAAACTACAAGAAAGTAATTAAGATAAATCTAACCACAGCCTTAAACTCTGAGATCCTGCTATCCCTCCTGCATCGATATACCAACGGGGGTTTAGGTTTCTGTCACTCCGGCAACCCCTTAATTGGAAAACGAGTACAAGATGCATTCCCCTAGGCCCATAAAGGTGAAGTGTCGTGTAGTCGACGTTCACACGACACCACTAGAAGAATAACACCACAACTTAAATATCATAACATTGAATATTACTCAACCATACTTCACTACTAACATTTAGACTTCACCCATGTCCTCAAGAACTAAACGAACTACTCACGAGACATCATATGGAACATGATCAGAGGTGATATGATGGTGAATAACAATCTGAACATAAACCTTGGTCCAACGGTTTCACTCAATAGCATCAATAACAAGTAGAAATCAACACCAGGAGAGTTTCCCCTATCAAACAATCAAGATCAAACCCAAATTGTTACAGCGGTGAAGATGTGCAGCGGTGGAGACGGCGGTGATGATGATGAAGATGATGATGATGGTGATGGAGATGATGTCCAGCTCGATGGCGGTGACGATGGCGTCGATTTCCCCCTCCGGGAGGGAATTTCCCTGGCGGATCTCAGCCTGCCGGAGAGCTCTTTTCTCTCTGGTGTTCTCTGCCCCGCAGAGGCGGCTGTGACTCTTCGCGACTTATTCCCTGGAGCTTAGGTTTTCGGGACGAAGAAATACGCGAAGGAGAGGAGGCCAGAGGGGGCTGTGGGCCCCCTCCCCACATGGCGGCGCGACCAGGGCAGGGCCCGCGCCGGCCTGTGAGGGGGGCCCATGGTTGCCCTCCTCGGCTCCTCCTTCTGGCTCTCGTCATCTTCTGGAAAAATAGGATTTTTCATATAACTTTCGTCAATTGTTGATCTTCCGAAATATTGCATTCTGACGGCGCTTTTTCCAGCAGAATCCTGACTCCGGTGCGCGATCCTCCAATAATCATGAATCATGCAAAATAGATGAAATAACATAAGTATCATCTCCAAATATGAAATATATCAATGAATAACAGCAAATTATGATATAAAATAGTGATGCAAATTGGACGTATCAAAGCCCACAAGTATAGGGGGTCGCTGAAATCTTTGATGAGAAGTATTACCCAAATTTATAGTTCGACTCAAGAGAAACAAAAAAAACCAATAAGACTTTAGCAATTGAGATGGCACTCTCAACCACACTTGTATATCAATAAACTCACAGTGCAAGTGGTGATTTTCTAGCAGTTGATTCAAAGTAGTAAAAGAAAACAGTAAATAAAAGCAGCAGATTCTCAGTTTTCACCGGAAGAAGTAATGTGAAACTTTTAGTGGCTAAAAGCGTAGGCATAAGGCAGCAATGGGGTGTTATATGGATGTTGATCATGTAATGTAATCCAACTAACATAGCACTCATCTCTAATTCAGTTGTGTGTAGGTATGTGCTCCAAATATAGTTATGCGTACTAACTAAGAGAATTTGCATAACATCTTTTGTCCAGCTTGCCCATTTCACCGGGGCCTACTTGGAACTACAAGCAATTAAGGTCTACCCTTTCGAATAGACCGGAACAAAGCATTAAGATTCATGAACACACATATCCCTCGAAACTATTACATCTCCTCTTTGTTTTTCGCACCTGTCACCTTAGGCCTCGTTCGGCGCAGGAGGTTTCAGGTGTTTTCGTGAGTACTACCAGGCGGGGATTGGGTGAAAAGAGTTAATGCAGGGGTTTCAACCACCCATGCGAGGATTAATCAATAATATGGGTAGGAGATTCGAAAATAGCGGCAATATTACATGATGTGCAGATCGGAAATAGCGGCAGGAGTCATGCGTACCCACCCAAGCACTGCGTAGAAAAGCAGATCGGAAATAGCAGCGGGCGGACGGCTAGAGAGACGGAAGAGTCAGAGAATGGAAATAGGCTATAACCGCGACATAGTGAGCAAAGAACAAAACGCGAGGGGGTACTCGCGTCTCGGATCCGCTTTGATTTCGACGTGTTTTCATGAGATTTCTGGGGGTCAGCCCGTCGAAGCCCGGCCTGCCGAATAGTCTTTGGATAGTATCTAGTGTATTGGCCTGGCCTGGGAAGGGTAAATAATCTGCAAACCTATAGAAAATACTTGTACCGAACAAGTTCTTAGGGATTCGCATGATCAACACAATAACAAGTACACTTTGCAGATAAATACCAACCTCATATATATGATAAAGCAATATAAGTTCATTATTGAAATCATGTCACTCGGGCTCTAGTAACAAGCATTAAACATAGCAAAGGTGTACCAACACTCATACAAGAATATCTTCAAGACGAATACCGAAAATCTCGATACATATGGAGGATTACATGATCAATCTGATCCAAAACTCATCCACCTCTTAAGCCTACAGAGAATTACTCACTCATGGTGATGGATAGTGATTCCATGATGGTTGGTGATGATGGTGGTGGCGGTGATGATGAAGAAACCCTCGAAATCCCTCTCTCCGGAGCGGAGAGCAGGATCTATCTGACGCCCGAAATGAAGATTGTGGTCTTGGCGGCGCTCTATTTCGCGAAACGTCATGTGCTTCCAAGGGGGTTCGTTTTTAGGGTATATAAGGCACCTCGCGAAGGGGGGAGGCGAGACGACGACCGAGGGCCAAACGGGCCTTGGTGGCGTGCCCAAAGATGTAGGGCGCTCCAACTGGCTTCGTTCAGGCCTCGTGGCTCCCCTCTCGTGATCCAAAGCTCCAGGGCCCCTCTTTTGGTGAAAAACTCCGTGGTATTTTTCCCCGATTTTATTTCCTGTGAAAACTTGACAAAAAGGATACTTTGCTAAAAACAACATCAGATTCAACAGTTTTTATCCGAGTATGGTGAGATTCCGAAGTAAATCATTGAGAGAAGTGCTTGGAAAAGTGGATACATTTGGGATGTATCAACTCCCCCAAGGTTAGATCGTTGTTTGTCCTCAAACAACTCAAACGCAGTGTAGAAGCGATAAAAGACTTTGACAAGAACTTTGCTCTATGCATGCATAAACAATTTAACATGGCAAGTATTCGATACATAGCTTCACAAATGAATGACAAAGTGCTACTAAATATGAAGTATGTTCATGTTCCTATATCTATGCATGATGTAAAGAAGGTACTATATGGCAACACTATTTGGACAGGATTAATTGGTAGTAGCAAAAAGTAAAGTTCGCATTCGATTGAATCATGAGCAAGGTTGTTGAGACCTTTCAATTCTTTCAATTGTTGACTAGTAATTTCATCATACTTGCATTGCAAAACCAAATAATGGGAGGATGTCGTACCCTTCTAGTTCTTTAACATTCAGACTCTCATAGAGGACTCATACATGAGTAAGAAGCTAGTATTTTTGGTTGATCGTAAGGTGGAATGACAACGTAGGTGTTTTGCATATTAGCTTTAACACCTTATGAGTGGAAGGGTGCATCCCTTTTTATCATATAAGTGTAAGTCAGTGTGCACTTCTTAGCTTTATCCCTTTCTGTCTTCAAAGCAGCCAACTCATTGGGTTCTATTTCTTTTCCTTATTTCCTCACCTTTTTCCTTTATTTTTCCCATCTCTCATTTTTCACTCTTCTAATTTTAGGATGCTCTTTGCTGAAACTTTCACCATGATTAGGCATGGCTTTTGTTAGCGTCCCATTGCTCTTCTCTCACGAGTATCGCCATGAGGTACCTCCATGCCGCATGTACAAGGGACCACAGGAGATATATATCTCTACTATAGGTCATCCATACCAGGACAACATGAACAACAGACGGCGAGCATCCTCCTAACTCTCTCTCACTTTTTTCTCTGAATTTTTTCTTTCTTTTCCTTCTCTTTTTGCTTTTTCTTTTTCTTTTCTTTCTCTAGGATTTGGCTCATTGGTTCAGGGATAAAAATAACAATGGTTGGTCAACCAAATATAATATCAACTGACTTATATGTGTTTCTACGATGAGTTCTGCCATTTAAAGGGTTGTACTGTCACACAGATATCAACCTTCATATTTTAAAGACACATAGGGATATAATTCATCATTGAATATGTGCCAAGTCCGCAATAATAAGTATGATGGAAAGCATATACTTTACTCAAAACCACTATCTCTCAATCATGTATAAATAACATTCCTCAATAATATCTCGCTTGCATCATAAATGGAGAGGAGAACACAAACATAGTAGACAACTAATATCACTTTCCCAAGTATTGATGAAACTATACACAAGCATTTTCTATCATTAAATTTCATACATGAATATAACAAAGGTGTCATACCTCTTTTATCGATCATCACATACAGTTTCATCATCGTTGTTCTTCCTCTCCCAACTGGAACTGCGCAACAAGCTCAAATATGGAATTAAAAGATTTAAACTTGGTTCAATCAAAGCATCTCATTCTTACAGTAGCAACCTTAAAAATATGTCAATAGGTGTATAATGTGGCTGGGATCCATATGGAAGTATAGCAATTCATTTTAGACCAATAGAAAATTCAACTAGCCACTTTTAGTGATGAAAAACAAAATCTGTCAATAAATTTCAACAGCTGTGCAACCCTTTTTAGCCCCACTTAAACACCTCAGGAATTTTAGCCAATTTTTTTGAGAGTAGGGGATGAAAAATTTTAAACTAGATGATGTCCCGCGCGTTGCTGCGGTAATTTTAGCCAACATTGTATTTTAAGAAAAATAGGTAAACCATGAGTAACACATAAATTCTTATCTGGAATAGGTAAACCACGAGTAACAAAATTAGGTAATTATTATCAATAGGAAAAATTGTAAACATGAATCAACTGGCTATATCGGAAGTACAAAACCCCGTAGCATTTTTGGGGGGTATGTTGACATGCTAAATGGTACTACTATCTGCATGCATGTATAGAAAATCACTTAATTATGAAATACATGCTAAAGCGCTAAATAGTTAAAGCCTTCAATTTCGTTGGGCTACGTACATTAGCACACCTGCTTTTATTCCTAAAACTGAGATACTCAATAAGCTAATAGGAAATCATGAATCAGTAGAGAGCAATACTACACATGAAAAATATGCCATGTAGGACGCAATTCTGATTTGTGGTCTGCACATCATTTTAGTACATCTGCTTCTTCTCATTCCGGACCGGAGAAGAAATGCTAAAATAAGCAAAGATAGATTCCAACAGTTTAGCGAAGGAATTTTTTAACTCTTGCCATTAAGTGAATTAATGTGTTTTGATCATTCAGAATCAGTTGATTACTGTAGTAGGAAAAGACTGGAGGCGTTAAACTTTGACATTATACACTATATAAAAACTAATCAGTTTAGGGCATCTCATATTGATTTGGAAACTGTAGATAGTCTATTTATCCACTCCTTCGTCCAATCGCCGTCTGACTCGTGCCTCTCTTTGCTTTAGCTACCTCAATTCGATTGAGTAGTTTTTTTTTCTAAACGTGTGAGTTACCGGCAACCGGTTCCCATAATGATAGCAACAGAAATAGAGTTTGAACCGTGAAACTGAATGATAGGAGAACGATTGTGCGACGGAACCCATGCCTGAGAGGATTTTCACATTTGTTTTTCTCTGCCTTACCTCCCTTACAAAGCTGCAACTGCCCATAATGTTTGTTCACGAAGGAATTCCATGAAGCAACTACCAACACAAGAAAATTTACTGGACGTGCAAGCAATTGTAAGAACTGGCAACCAAAAGACTTGGAATTAACATGTTGAAACTACGATGGGGGAAGGAAGGTTGCACCATCGGCTGAAGCAAAAACATTCATCATGATGAACGGGCTGCACCAACGAAGCACTGGAGTGACTAGACCGTAAGGTTCTGAATCCATGGCTTTGTTGCTGACTGTGCATTTGCGGGAAAGCTATAACCGTATAGACCAGTTTCAAAAATTTTCTAGTCGGTTCCTTCTGCAATTCAGTCAGATCATAACTTAGGAAACCGGAAACACTTAGTCAAAGCAGCTTGTTGCCCGAAAGTAGATTATGTGTACCTTGGGCCTCTCACTCTGTATCCATCTTCCTCTGCATGCTCACCCTTTCATGCAGTCACAACAGGCGTTTGCCTTCACTTGCCGCTGGGAGAGTACATGCTGAAAGGAAAAGCAGTACCCGATGTCCCTAAAAAATAGTGTACTCTCCAGCCGCCAGTCAAAATCTAAGAAGAAAGCTCAATTCAGAAAGATTGACAGCTAGCCCATTTTGGTGATAATAGATAACACCGTGTATGACGCACCACCAAGAGGTTAGAGGGGTGCAGATAAATTTGGAGGAAGAGCTACTACAAGGTGCAAGCCATTGGTGTTTTGTAGATGGATGGTCCCATGGTGATGGATTAAGAGGGAATATATGGAGAGAAGGATGCTAGCTGAGTGGGAATTGTAAAGGAGTAGAAGGACAGCGGAAGGGTCGAGAGTTAAGACCAGGGAGAGGAACAGTTACGTTATCATTAAGGGTGCGTACAATCGTGCATTAGCCTGCCAGCGACCGTTTCAGTAAGCCAAAGCCTTTGCGGTGGCGACGGCATCACGATGGTTGTACATGGTTAAGGTATAAGATCCAACGTGCCTAAAAATTCACGTGACGTGGCTAGTCTGCATGGGCTCTAAAATCAAGCAGTGGAGGTGAATGTTCTAGGACGTCGCCGGGGGGGGGGGGGGGGGGTGAATAGGCGGTGTATAAAAACTTCTACTAGAGAGCTAAACTAGGCGGAATAAAACTACAAGAGTTTACTAGTTTAGCTCAAAGCCTAACAACTAGGGGTTTGCCTAAGTGCTCCAATAAACTATGCTAGCATGATGAGCAACAAGGTGATAACAAGATAGGTATAGCATCAAGCATGATAGATATCACAATGTAAAGCACATAGGTAAAGGAACTCGGGTTGAGAAGTAACCGATGCACCGAATGCAATGGCTAAGAACACCACTAGGATGCCCAAGTTCTTCTCTCCCAAATTCCAACAAAGCTAGAAGAAGCTATTGGAGGAATAAGGGAGGAAGAACAAAGAGTGGAGAAACACCAAGAAACTCTAAGATCTAGATCTAGCAAGATCCCCTCACTTAGAGAGGGATTCAATTGGTGAAGCTTTAGATCTAGATCTCCTCTCTCCTTTCCCCCAAAAATATGCAACAAATAGTGGGGGATCAAGAGGAGGAAGCAAGAACCTAAGGTCAACAATGGAGGAGAGAGAATGGAGGGGAAGGGTTGGTTTGATCGGAGGTGGAAGAGAGGTATATATAGGGGACCCAGAAATATAGCTGTTGGGGCTGAAAAACGGTCAGATCCACGCCCAAAGCGGTACTACCGCTTGTCAAAGCGGTACTACCGCTCGCGCGCGAACTGCGTAGAAAACAGGTGAAAAACGCCCCAAACCGGTAGTACCGCTGAGAGAGATGGGACAGCAGTGTAGCAGGCTGCAGGTGGGGCCAAGCAACAGCAATGTCAGCGCATGCAAAGCAGCAGGCAACAGCGGTAGCAGTGCGCGTGGGGCCGGCAGCGATGGGAATCCCGCGTGGGATGGGATCGAGCGGGAGACGTCTCCCGCGGGTCAACGCAGCCGCATCGAGCGCGTGCTTGCGCGTCCCGCGCGGGAGGGAGCTGGCGGCGACAGCTAGCGAGCGAGCAGCGCGGCCTGCGCGAGCGAGGCGGCAGCGGCGCGGTAGACGGGCCGACGGCCCAGTGCGGGGCTGGGGCAGTCGAGGCCCAGGTGCGGGCGCTGGCTGGCGGGCAAGCTGGGCCGGAATGGTGGGCGCGGCCCACGCGCGGAAGCAGCCTGGTACGGATGGGAGAGAGGAAAAAAACAGAAAAAAGAAAAAGGAAAAGGATGGGCCGGTAGTACCGGCCCGGTACCGGCCTGGTACCGTAATTGAATTACGGTACTACCGGCCTGGTACCGGCCCGATACCGGTTCGGATCCAGTAAGGCTGGGAGGGCTGTCCGGTACTTGGGCCGGAAGCCCAAGCGGTACTACCGCTCCTTTTTCTTTTACTTTTTTTTTCTGCAAAACGGAAAACGCGATAACTCGGGCTAGGAAAATCGGAATGACATGAAACCAATTTTGTTGGAAAGAGGGCGACAAGAGCTACCTTCTCACATGATGAAATCATGCAAAAGAGTGAGTGATGATTTTATCATGGTAATAGAGGTGTAACCTCTCAATACGGTATATCGGGAAAATCATCACCCACGCACATGCAACATGCGATGCAACCGAAATCCGTTTCATGCATAAGAACCAAGAAGAACCAAGAACACGATGCAATGCATGCAAGGTTTGAGCTCTCTCTGATGATGCGACTCACTATCCTATCGAGCACAAACCTAGTCCTTGCGCGTTCTTCTCGAGTCGGCAAGCTCCGTCTTCATACTCTTCATGATTGTACATGCCACCGTCTTCCTTCAACATACACGCCACCGTATTCATCCATCTTCAACGTCGTCTTCTCTCTTCATCTTCTACGCCGTCTTCTCTCTTCATCTTCAACACCGTCTTTGTCTCTCTTCGACACCATCTTCATCATTGTAGTCCGTCTTCTCCATCTTACAACCTTGAGTCCAACACATAGCTATGGACTTGACCTAAGATCGATTCTCAATGCAACCGTTAGTCCATAGGGATTGTCATCAATTACCAAAACCACACATGGGGTAATGGACATGTTCTTACAATCTCCCCCATTTTGGTAATTGATGACAATATCTTTGAGAGGGTTTATATATGGAATTTAGCGAACAACCCAAGTTGAATATTTAGAACAAACTCCCCCATAATATATGCATGTGTGAATGAACTTGAATTTCATTGCATATACCGGCAATTAAAGCCTAGCTGAGTATCCTCTAAATATTCAACCATGCAAAGCAACAAATGCAAAGCATGAAAGGCAAATGCTTAAGAAGAACAAAAGCAATTCCCTTAAACCCTCCAAACTTCTCCCCCATTGGCATTAATTGCCAAAATGGACGAAAGGTTTGGAAGGCCAATATATTGAGCGTTCCTCCATAAGTTGTGCATTTCTCATAATTGTGAGTGAAATCGAATGCACATATTCAATGAAGAATATTCGGAGGAAATCAAACTATATTGAGGATCAAAGATTGCAAGAGGATATGAAGGTGAGACACTATGAAGCAAGCAATCAATGAACCAACACTATGCTCTAAGTAATATGTGGAAGCTCGCCAAAGTTTGTGCACAAGATAAACAATTTGCATTGAATAATAAGGTGCACAAGCATGGCATCATCACTCCCACAAGACCACTCAATGCATGTGCCAAAATCAACTATGAGTGCTTGAAGATGTAAATAGTATAAAACGAGCACTCATAGCCACAATCTTTGTAGAGTCAACAACAAGACAAATAAGAATGAAGGAGTAGACTCCAACAAAGAGGGATATCAAAAGATATGCACCATCTCTTATGTATATAAGTTTCTCTAAGTGGACAACATCACGAAGACATTTGTCCACAGAGAAACATGCACACACAAGATAGGTACAAGAGAGATAGAGCAAGATATCCAAAACAAGCATGCTCAAGGACTTATCTCATCTTAAGAATTTAAACCAAATATAAGAAATGAGATAACCCACTCCCAACGAAAGCAAGGTTTCAAATAAACCAAACCCTCAACACTTTTCATGATGGCACAAAAGTACCGAAAAGAAAAGGTTTGTCTTCCAAGGTCAAATTCTTGAAACAAGGGGGTGTTCTAGCAAACATAGGAGAGCTCCCCCAAAATTAGTGCACCATTTAGAATTTTGCATTTGAATACAAAATGCACAAATGCGGGATTTGCTCAATCATGTTCGTCAAAACACCAACAAGGTTCAAGAGAAATAAGGAGATCCAAAAGAAGCAAGGAAGACAAATGGGAGTCTATCCCACAAGGACAAATTCTTGGAAAGAAATGAAGCAATTGAGCACATGAGCCAAGTGTGAGGATGATCCGAAACAATACTACACAATTTATTACCAATTGTCAAAGGACAAGAGGTGTATAGGAAATATCCAAATTATAGTTTGTGAGTATGTCCAAGATTATCTTCACAACAAGAAAGCAAATGGTAAAGTGGGATTTGTTTGAGCACACATGTCACATAGGAACAAGATAATCTATAATATCAACTCTATGTGACACAACCTCAAATGTTCACATTTTCTAGGCTTGTAGAATGCATAAAGCACAATACTCCCCCATGATGTGATAAAGACATTTTACGTGCAAGAGGCAAATAAGAACCAAGTGAGATAATTAATGGACATTATAGGATTTTAATTCATCATGTCACACATTTTAGGATTGTGAAGTGCACGAAGCATATCACTCCCCCAAAATGGGATAGTCCATTAATTTCTCACATGAGCCAACAACTAAGATATGAACAAGATGCAATAGGCTCAACAAGGAACAATTGTACATGATGTGCCACCCAACATATAAGGAGCAAGATAAGCAAGTAGGAAGCACAACATACACAATCACATGCAAGGTACAAAACCAACACATGTAAAAGGGGAGCGAGTAACTTTTCAATGTAAAGGAGTTGAGGACTCGTTACCGCAAGGAGGTGCATGGGTAAAGGATGAAAGGAATACAACTTGACTTGAGGAAGTGAGAATGATGAAGATCCCCTAAGTCTTCATGAGCTAGTCAAGCCTCCATGCCCTCCACTTGTACCTATTGATCAAGTTTTGGCTTGTTGGTCCCCAACAAAGTTGGGTCCTAAGAAGTTAGTCACAATAGGCTTGGCAACCCAAATGGTTCTTTTTGCGAAACCACTTTGAGTGCCAACATATTTGGCAAACACATCGCCAACCTTATCCTTATGTAGAGAGTAAGCACCATGGATCAAGATAGGGTTGGATGAGTTACCACTAGTGCAAAAGGAGGAGATGTGGCCCTTCTCACGGCATATGTAGCATCTTCTTCTTCTCCCCTTCTTCTCACTTGATTTCTCCGCAACGGGAGCCTTGGCTTGATCCTTCTCGGGTAGTGGCCCTTCTTCAAGTTGAGGTAGACATTGAGCTTGGCCTTGAGGTAGACCATGAGCTCCATCTTGAGGCCGCTTCCCTTGTTTCTTCACGCCAAGTGGCTTCTTCTTCAAGGGGCACAATCTAACATGATGCCCTTCAATCTTGCACTTGAAGCACACAATCTTGGCGGGGTCCTTTACATGCCCTTGGCCCTTCTTCCGCTTGTGCGAGGTGGACTTGTTCTTGTTGTTGGAGTTGAATCCAAGTCCACTCTTGTCATTGGGGAATTGCTTCCCTTCATGACCCTTTACCAAGTCCTTCTTCAAAGAAGAGACTTGGGCCTCGAGCTCTCCGATTTCCCCTACATGGTTAGTAACAACACAAGTACTAGAGGAAGTGGAAGCTTTATTGTTAGAGCAACACGGCAAGGTATGTAATTCACCACAAGATATAGCAATAGCATGGGTGGGTGAATTACTAGCACTAGCACATGGAATTGTAGAACAAGGCATAGAAGGTAGTTCACCACAAGATAAGTCAATAGTATGAGTGGGTGAACTAGAAGCACTAGCACATGTCAAAATAGCATTTTGAGAGGTAGTGCTAGTACTCACATGAGGCTCACAAGATTTTACCTTTGACATGATAGCCTCATGAGCTAACTTTAGCAAATCATGAGAGACTAGAAGATCATCATGGGAGCTAGAAAGCTTTCCATGACTTTCTTCCAATTTCTCATAATTGCTTGTTAGCAAAGCAAGTTGAGCCCTTAGCTCAACATTCTCCTTCAAGATGGAAGCTTCACAAGAGGTAAAGTTAGTAGCACAAGCATTATCGATTTTAGTACAAGGAGAAGGCAACTTAGCAAGCTCTATTTGGTTGAGAGCCTTAAATTGCTCAAGTGACTCGGTGAGTTTGATGAGCTCACTCTCCATAGCCCTAGAGCTACTTTTGAGAAGCTCAAAATCCTCAAGGAGTTTATCACGAGCACTTTCTAGCTCAACATTTTTAGTTCGAAATTCTTGTGCCACCTCTAAAGCACTATCATGAGATTCCCTTTCCATAAGTATCCTTATAGCAAAGTTCTCTTCAAGAGTTTCTTCGGTGCCTTTTTGTTTTTTAAGAGCTTCTTTAAGAGTTGCAATCTCAATTGCATCCTCGCGCTCATACTCTTCCTTTTTCTCAATAAGTTTTGTGCTCTTAATGGCAAAATCGAAGATTTTCATGAAGTTAGAGCGAACAAGTTTCTTCTTAGGAAGAGCATGATAAACCGACTCTCCCAACTTGTTTAAAGAAGCAACATTAAGTACTTCCATATCATCATCCTCATCATCACTAGATAGATAGGGTTCCAAGGAAGGAGATACCTTAGAAGCCTTAGCCATAAGGCAAGTGTAGGAACCGTGCGATGATGAAGAAGATGAACTCCTTGAAGCTCCATCCAAGATCTTATCTTGGCCCATAGTATCTTTGGTTTCCTCTACATTTTTAGTCACACAAATACTAGAGGAAAGCAAAGTATCTTCATTATGGCAACAAGACAAGAGAAGCATATCATCATGGGATGAAGATATGCAAGGACTATCAACACTAGCATGTAAATCATTTATAGTGCTACAAGTGTTAAAGTCCAAAGATGAGACATTGCAATGGGATAGAGATGAAGAATCATCAAGAGAGCGCTCACCATCAACAATGCAATGTTCATCACCACTCACCATACCATTACCTTGTGTCTTACCACACGTTGGTGAAGTGGAAGGAGCGTGATCATCCTCAATGGTCTAGGATCCACCATATGTATCTCGAAGCTTTGTCCAAACCTCATGAGCACTCCGGAAAGGCGCAATGGAGGAAATCACTACATGACTCACAACACGGCAAAGGACTTTAGTAGCTTGAGCATCTAGATAAGAGTTTTTCTTCTCCTCAAAACTTGGATTTTGTGGATCCTTAGGAGGAGAAAAACCCATATCAAGAATTCGCTCCACATGTGGGTGCATGTCCCTAAAATAATCAAGCATGTAGAATTTCCAAGCATCATAATTAGTGCCATCAAATGTAAAGGAGGAAATGTGCACTAATCCTCTAGCCGACGTCATACTCTCTAGGCGGTGAAGCCCAACAATATAAGAGAGCCCTAGCTCTGATACCAATTGAATGTTCTAGGACGTCGCCTAGAGGGGGGGGGGTGAATAGGCGGTGTATAAAAACTTCTACTAGAGAGCTAAACTAGGCGGAATAAAACTACAAGAGTTTACTAGTTTAGCTCAAAGCCTAACAACTAGGGGTTTGCCTAAGTGCTCCAATAAACTATGCTAGCATGATGAGCAACAAGGTGATAACAAGATAGGTATAGCATCAAGCATGATAGATATCACAATGTAAAGCGCATAGGTAAAGGAGCTCGGGTTGAGAAGTAACCGGTGCACGAGGAGACGACGATGTATCCCGAGGTTCACACCCAAGGGTGCTACGTCTCCGTTGAAGCGGTGTGGAGGCACGAGGCACTCCAATGAGCCACTAGGGCCACCGTATTCTCCTCGAGCCTTTCCTCCAAGGAGAAAAGCCTCGATCCACTAAGGGACCCTTGAGGGTGGTCACCGAACCCGTACAAGCTTGGGCAAACTCCCAAGTATCAAGCTTGAGGCAACTCCACAGCACGGAGGCTCTCAAGTACAAGGCCACAAGAGGCTACAACACGCCACACCGGTGGCAAGGCCACCAAGACACCAACTCCACCAAGGATGCTATGCGCCACACGAGGCTAACACACTCCACCAAGGAAACCAACTCCACCAAGGATGCGATGCGCCACAAGAGGCTAACACACTCCACCAAGGAAACCAACTCCACCAAGGATGCGATGCGCCACAAGAGGCTAACACTCTCCACCAAGGAAACCAACTCCCCCAAGGATGCAATGCGCCACAAGAGGCTAACACACTCCACCAAGGAAACCAACTCCACCAAGGATGCGATGCGCCACAAGAGGCAAGATGGCCACTAAGGCAAGAACACCACTAAGGAGGAACACACACTCTATGAGATCGAAACCCCGAAGAGAACTCAAACCGATGCACCGAATGCAATGGCTAAGAACACCACTAGGATGCCCAAGTTCTTCTCTCCCAAATTCCAACAAAGCTAGAAGAAGCTATTGGGGGAATAAGGGAGGAAGAACAAAGAGTGGAGAAACACCAAGAAACTCCAAGATCTAGATCTAGCAAGATCCCCTCACTTAGAGAGGGATTCAATTGGTGAAGTTCTAGATCTAGATCTCCTCTCTCCTTTCCCCCAAAAATATGCAACAAATAGTGGGGGGATCAAGAGGAGGAAGCAAGAACCCAAGGTCAACAATGGAGGAGAGAGAATGGAGGGGAAGGGTTGGTTTGGTCAGAGGTGGAAGAGAGGTATATATAGGGGACCCAGAAATATAGCTGTTGGGGCTGAAAAACGGTCAGATCCGCGCCCAAAGCAGTACTACCGCTTGTCAAAGCGGTACTACCGCTCGCGCGCGAACTGCGCAGAAAACAGGTGAAAAACGCCCCAAACCGGTAGTACCGCTGTGCCGAGCGGTACTACCGCTTGGTACAAAAACTGAAGCAAATCTGAATCAAAACGCAGGAGAGAGATGGGACAGCAGTGTAGCAGGCTACAGGTGGGGCCAAGCAACAGCAATGTCAGCGCATGCAAAGCAGCAGGCAACATCGGTAGCAGTGCGCGTGGGGCCGGCAGCGATGGGAATCCCGCGTGGGATGGGATCGAGCGGGAGACGCCTCCCGTGGGTCAACGCAGCCGCATCGAGCGCGTGCGTGCGCGTCCCGCGCGGGAGGGAGCTGGCGGCGGCAGCTAGCGAGCGAGCAGCGTGGCCTGCGCGAGCGAGGCAGCAGCGGTGCGGTAGATGGGCCGGCGGCCCAATGCGGGGTGATACGTCTCCGACGTATCGATAATTTCTTATATTCCATGCCACATTATTGATGATATCTACATGTTTTATGCACACTTTATGTCATATTCGTGCATTTTCTGGAACTAACCTATTAACAAGATGCCGAAGTGCCAGTTCCTGTTTTCTGCTGTTTTTGGTTTCAGAAATCCTAGTAACGAAATATCGGAATCGGACGAAATCAACGCCCAGGTTCCTATTTTGCCCGGAAGCATCCAGAACACCCGAGAGCCGCCAGAGGGAAGCCCTGGGGGCCCCACACCACACCCTGGCGCGGCCAGAGGGGGGGCCGCGCCGCCCTATGGTGTGGTGGCCCTGTGCCCCTCCGAGGCTGCCCTTCCGCCTATTTAAAGCCTCCGTCGCGAAAACCCTATCACGTTCGACGAAACCAGAGAAAACCTTCCAGAGCCGCCGCCATCGCGAAGCCAAGATCTGGGGGATAGGAGTCTCTGTTCCGGCACGCCGCCGGGACGGGGAAGTGCCCCCGGAAGGCTTCTCCATCGACACCACCGCCATCTCCATCAACGCTGCTGTCTCCCATGAGGAGGGAGTAGTTCTCCATCGAGGCTCGGGGCTGTACCGGTAGCTATGTGGTTAATCTCTCTCCTATGTACTTCAATACAATGATCTCATGAGCTGCTTTACATGATTGAGATCCATATGATGAGCTTTGTATCGCTACTAGTTGTGTGCTACTCATGTGATGTTATTAAAGTAGTCTATTCCTCCTGCATGGTGTAAAGGTGACTAGTGTGTGCACCATGTGGTTCTTGTCATAGGCTATGATCATGATCTCTTGTAGATTGTGGAGTTAATTATCATTATGATAGTATTGATGTGATCTATTCCTCCTTCATAGTGTAATGTGGACAGTGTGTGCACTATGTTAGTTCTTGGTTTATTTTGCAATGATCTATTATGCTCTAAGGTTATTTAAATATGAACATTGAATTGTGGAGCTTGTTAACTCCGGCATTGAGGGTTCGTGTAATCCTACGCAATGTGTTCATCATCCAACAAAAGAGTGTATGTAGCACATATGAGAAAGAGTTATTTATTATGCGATCAATGTTGAGAGTGTCCACTAGTGGAAGTGTAATCCCTAGGCCTTGTTCCTAAATACTGCTATCGCTGCTTGTTTACTGTTTTACTGTGTTACTACTGCTGCGTTACTACTGCTTGTTTACTGTCCTGGGAAAAGCACTTTTCTGGTGCCGTTGCTACTTATTCATACCACCTATATTTCACTATCTCTTCGCCAAACTAGTGCACCTATTAGGTGTGTTGGGGACACAAGAGACATCTTGCTTTGTGGTTGCAGGGTTGCATGAGAGGGATATCTTTGACCTCTTCCTCCCTGAGTTCGAAAAAAAAACCTTGGGTGATCCACTTAAGGGAAAACTTGCTGCTGTTCTACAAACCTCTGCTCTTGGAGGCCCAACACTGTCTACAGGAAAAGGAGGGGGGCGTAGACATCAAGCTATTTTCTGGCGCCGTTGCCGGGGAGGAAAGGTAAAAGGTACTCACACTCCGGATCTCAGCTACTAAGCTATTTTCCGGCGCCGTAAGTACTCAAAGCTATTTCCTTTAGATCCTGCAATTGCAACTTTTTGTTTCTTGTTTACACTAGTTTGGCATAATGGACAAGAATGAGCTTCTTATGCTATTTCCTGATTTAAAACATGGATTGTTTGATGCGAAAATTAAAAAACCTATGGAATCTTATTTGCATGCTGGTAGTAATATTAGTATGAACGCTTTGAACACCATTGTTGATAATGATATAGAAAGTTCTAAGCTTGGGGAAGCTGGTTTTCATGATCTTTTTAGTCCCCCAAGCATTGAGGAGAAAATTTTCTTTGATGATACTTTGCCTCCTATTTATGATGATTATAATGATAGTAGTCTTTTGGTGCCACCTACTATGGAGAGTAAATTTTGTTGTGATTATACTATGCCTCCTACACTTGATGAGAATAATAATGATAGCTACTTTGTTGAATTTGCTCCCACTACAACTAATAAAATTGATTATGCTTATGTGGAGAGTAATAAGTTTATGCATGAGACTCATGATAAGAATGTTTTATGCGATAGTTATATTGTTGAGTTTGCTCATGACACTACTGAAAGTTATTATGAGAGAGGAAAATATGGTTGTAGAAATTTTCATGTTACTAAAACACCTCTCTATGTGCTGAAATTTTTGAAGCTACACTTGTTTTATCTTCCTATGCTTGTTGCTTTGCTCTTCATGAACTTGTTTATTTACAAGATTCCTATGCATAGGAAGCATGTTAGACTTAAATGTGTTTTGAATTTGCCTCTTGATGCTCTCTTTTTGCTTCAACTACTATTTCTTGCGAGTGCATCATTAAAACTGCTGAGCCCACCTTAATGGCTATAAAGAAAGAACTTCTTGGGAGATAACCCATGTGTTATTTTGTTACAGTACTTTGTTTTATATTTGTGTCTTGGAAGTTGTTTACTACTGTAGCAACCTCTCCTTATCTTAGTTTTGTATTTTGTTGTGCCAAGTGAAGCCTCTAATCGAAGGTTGATACTAGATTTGGATTTCTGCGCAGAAACAGATTTCTATCTGTCACGAATCTGGGCTGTTTTCTCTGTAGGTAACTCAGAAAAATATGCCAATTTACGTGTGTGTTCCTCAGATATGTACGCAACTTTTATTAGTTTTGAGTTTTCTGATCTGAGCAACGGAAGTATTTATTAAAAATTCGTCTTTACGGACTGTTCTGTTTTGACAGATTCTGCCTTTTATTTCGCATTGCTTCTTTCGCTGTGTTGGGTGGATTTCTTTGTTCCATTACCTTCCAGTAGCTTTGAGCAATGTCCAGAAGTGTTAAGAATGATTGTGTCACCTCTGAACATGTGAGTTTTTGATTATGTACTAACCCCTCTAATGAAGTTTATGAGAAGTTTGGTGTGAAGGAAGTTTTCAAGGGTCAAGAGAGGAGGATGATATACTATGATCAAGAAGAGTGAAAGCTCTAAGCTTGGGGATGCCCCGGTGGTTCACCCCTGCATATTCTAAGAATACTCAAGTGTCTAAGCTTGGGGATGCCCAAGGCATCCCCTTCTTCATCGACAACATTATCAGGTTCCTCCCCTGAAACTATATTTTTATTCCATCACATCTTATGTGCTTTTCTTGGAGCGTCGGTTTGTTTTTGTTTTTGTTTTGTTTGAATAAAATGGATCATAGCATTCACTTTGTGGGAGATAGACACGCTCCGCTGTAGCATATGGACAAGTATGTCCTTAGGCTTTACTCATAGTATTCATGGCGAAGTTTCTTCTTCGTTAAATTGTTATATGGTTGGAATTGGAAAATGATACATGTAGTAATTTGCTATAATGTCTTGGATAATGTGATACTTGGCAATTTTTGTGCTCATGTTTAAGCTCTTGCATCATATGCTTTGCACCCATTAATGAAGAAATACATAGAGCATGCTAAAATTTGGTTTGCATATTTGGTCTCTCTAAGGTCTAGATAATTTCTAGTATTGAGTTTGAACAACAAGGAAGACGGTGTAGAGTCTTATAATGTTTAAAATATGTCTTCTATGTGAGTTTTGCTGCACCGGTTCATCCTTGTGTTTGTTTCAAATAACCTTGCTAGCCTAAACCTTGTATCGAGAGGGAATACTTCTCATGCATCCAAAATACTTGAGCCAACCACTATGCCATTTGTGTCCACCATACCTACCTACTACATGGTATTTCTCCGCCATTCCAAAGTAAATTGCTTGAGTGCTACCTTTAAAATTCCATCATTCACCTTTGCAATATATAGCTCATGGGACAAATAGCTTAAAAACTATTGTGGTATTGAATATGTACTTATGCACTTTATCTCTTATTAAGTTGCTTGTTGTGCGATAACCATGTTCACTGGGGACGCCATCAACTACTCTTTGTTGAATATCATGTGAGTTGCTATGCATGTTCGTCTTGTCTGAAGTAAGAGAGATCTACCACCTTATGGTTAAGCATTCATATTGTTAGAGAAGAACATTGGGCCGCTAACTAAAGCCATGATTCATGGTGGAAGTTTCAGTTTTGGACATATATCCTCAATCTCATACGAGAAAATTATTAATTGTTGTTACATGCTTATGCATAAAAGAGGAGTCCATTATCTGTTGTCTATGTTGTCCCGGTATGGATGTCTAAGTTGAGAATAATCAATAGCAAGAAATCCAATGCGAGCTTTCTCCTTAGACCTTTGTACAGGCGGCATAGAGGTACCCCTTTGTGACACTTGGTTAAAACATGTGCATTGCGATGATCCGGTAGTCCAAGCTAATTAGGACAAGGTGCAGGCACTATTAGTATACTATGCATGAGGCTTGCAACTTGTAAGATATAATTTACATGATACATATGCTTTATTACTACCGTTGACAAAATTGTTTCATGTTTTCAAAATCAAAGCTCTAGCACAAATATAGCAATCGATGCTTTTCCTCTATGGAGGACCATTCTTTTACTTTCATTGTTGAGTCAGTTCACCTATTTCTCTCCACCTCAAGAAGCGAACACTTGTGTGAACTGTGCATTGATTCCTACATACTTGCATATTGCACTTATTATATTACTCTATGTTGACAATTATCCATGAGATATACATGTTATAAGTTGAAAGCAACCGCTGAAACTTCATCTTCCTTTGTGTTGCTTCAATGCTTTTACTTTGAATTATTGCTTTATGAGTTAACTCTTATGCAAGACTTATTGATGCTTGTCTTGAAGTACTATTCATGAAAAGTCTTTGCTATATGATTCACTTGTTTACTCATGTCATATACATTGTTTTGATCGCTGCATTCACTACATATGCTTTACAAATAGTATGATCAAGGTTATGATGGCATGTCACTCCAGAAATTATCTTTGTTATCGTTTTACCTGCTCGGGACGAGCAGAACTAAGCTTGGGGATGCTGATACGTCTCCGACGTATCGATAATTTCTTATGTTCCATGCCACATTATTGATGATATCTACATGTTTTATGCACACTTTATGTCATATTCGTGCATTTTCTGGAACTAACCTATTAACAAGATGCCGAAGTGCCAGTTCCTGTTTTCTGCTGTTTTTGGTTTCAGAAATCCTAGTAACGAAATATTCTCGGAATCGGACGAAATCAATGCCCAGGTTCCTATTTTGCCCGGAAGCATCCAGAACACCCGAGAGCCGCCAGAGGGAAGCCCTGGGGGCCCCACACCACACCCTGGCGCGGCCAGAGGGGGGGCCGCGCCGCCCTATGGTGTGGTGGCCCCAGGCCCCCTCCGAGGCTGCCCTTCCGCCTATTTAAAGCCTCCATCGCGAAAACCCTATCACGTTCGACGAAACCAGAGAAAACCTTCCAGAGCCGCCGCCATCGCGAAGCCAAGATCTGGGGGACAGGAGTCTCTGTTCCGGCACGCCGCCGGGACGGGGAAGTGCCCCCGGAAGGCTTCTCCATCGACACCACCGCCATCTCCATCAACGCTGCTGTCTCCCATTAGGAGGGAGTAGTTCTCCATCGAGGCTCGGGGCTGTACCGGTAGCTATGTGGTTAATCTCTCTCCTATGTACTTCAATACAATGATCTCATGAGCTGCTTTACATGATTGAGATCCATATGATGAGCTTTGTATCGCTACTAGTTGTGTGCTACTCATGTGATGTTATTAAAGTAGTCTATTCCTCCTGCATGGTGTAAAGGTGACTAGTGTGTGCACCATGTGGTTCTTGTCATAGGCTATGATCATGATCTCTTGTAGATTGTGGAGTTAATTATCATTATGATAGTATTGATGTGATCTATTCCTCCTTCATAGTGTAATGTGGACAGTGTGTGCACTATGTTAGTTCTTGGTTTATTTTGCAATGATCTATTATGCTCTAAGGTTATTTAAATATGAACATTGAATTGTGGAGCTTGTTAACTCCGGCATTGAGGGTTCGTGTAATCCTACGCAATGTGTTCATCATCCAACAAAAGAGTGTATGTAGCACATATGAGAAAGAGTTATTTATTATGCGATCAATGTTGAGAGTGTCCACTAGTGGAAGTGTAATCCCTAGGCCTTGTTCCTAAATACTGCTATCGCTGCTTGTTTACTGTTTTACTGTGTTACTACTGCTGCGTTACTACTGCTTGTTTACTGTCCTGGGCAAAGCACTTTTCTGGTGCCGTTGCTACTTATTCATACCACCTGTATTTCACTATCTCTTCGCCGAACTAGTGCACCTATTAGGTGTGTTGGGGACACAAGAGACATCTTGCTTTGTGGTTGCAGGGTTGCATGAGAGGGATATCTTTGACCTCTTCCTCCCTGAGTTCGATAAACCTTGGGTGATCCACTTAAGGGAAAACTTGCTGCTGTTCTACAAACCTCTGCTCTTGGAGGCCCAACACTGTCTACAGGAAAAGGAGGGGGGCGTAGACATCACGGGGCTGGGGCAGTCGAGGCCCAGGTGCGGGCGCTGGCTGGCGGGCAAGCTGGGCCGGAATGGTGGGCGCGGCCCTCGCGCGGAAGCAGCCTGGTACGGATGGGAGAGAGGAAAAAAACAGAAAAAAGAAAAAGGAAAAGGATGGGCCGGTAGTACCGGCCCGGTAGCGGCCTGGTACCGTAATTGAATTACAGTACTACCGGCCTGGTACCGGCCCGGTACCGGTTCGGATCCAGTAAGGCTGGGAGGGCTGTCCGGTACTTGGGCCGGAAGCCCAAGCGGTACTACCGCTCCTTTTTCTTTTACTTTTTTTTCTGCAAAACGGAAAACGCGATAACTCGGGCTAGGAAAATCGGAATGACATGAAACCTATTTTGTTGGAAAGAGGGCGACAAGAGCTACCTTATCACATGATGAAATCATGCAAAAGAGTGAGTGATGATTTTCTCATGGTCATAGAGGTGTAACCTCTCAATACGGTATATCGGGAAAATCATCACCCTCGCACATGCAACATGCGATGCAACCGAAATCCGTTTCATGCATAAGAACCAAGAAGAACCAAGAACACGATGCAATGCATGCAAGGTTTGAGCTCTCTCCGATGATGTGAATCACTATCCTATCGAGCACAAACCTAGTCCTTGCGCGTTCTTCTCGAGTCGGCAAGCTCCGTCTTCATACTCTTCATGATTGTACATGCCACCGTATTCCTTCAACATACACGCCACCGTCTTCATCCATCTTCAACGCCGTCTTCTCTCTTCATCTTCTACGCCGTCTTCTCTCTTCATCTTCAACACCATCTTTGTCTCTCTTCGACACCATCTTCATCATTGTACTCCGTCTTCTCCATCTTACAACCTTGAGTCCGACACGTAGCTATGGACTTGACCTAAGATCGATTCTCAATGCAACCGTTAGTCCATAGGGATTGTCATCAATTACCAAAACCACACATGGGGTAATGGACATGTTCTTACAGGGGTCTCCTATTTAGATAGAGAAGATTCCATCAAAAATTTCATCCCAATCAAAGTTACAGGCTAGGAATTAAAAATCAAACAGTGAAGACTAGCATGCAGAAATCTGCAACACCTTTTTCTCTTTTGGAAGCAAAACGAAAATCTTTTTGTGTTTTTGAAGTTTTGAAGTTGTAAAAAAACAAATATGCAGAAAGCAAGCAAAAGAAACAAAAGAACTCTTTTTTGTTTTATAGGTTTTTGTTTGAAAAGAAAGCAAAACACGAAAAACTAGAAAACATAAACCTTTTTGGGGTTTTGAGTTTTTCGTTCGTAAGAAAACAAACCGCAACAACTAAAAAGTGGAAATCTTTTTGGGTTTTTCAAATAGTGAACTTAACAAAAACTACGATGCAACATAACTGAAATAAAACTAATGATATTAAACAATGGAGAAAAGGTGAAGGACACATACTCCCACCTTCATTCCCACCTTGGGACGAAGATCCTTCCCCAGGCTGGTAGTCGGGCGTGGCAGGTGCGAACCCCCAGGCATCCAGTGCAGGCGGTGCTTGCCACTCTTGCTGAGGTGGTGCTTGCCATTCTTGCTGTGGTGACACGGGCACGTACCACTCATGTTGTTGTGGTGCTGGATCGTACCACTCCGCTTGTGGCTGCACATGTACCTCCTCCAACTCCTCCTGATGAGGAGGCTTAGGAGTCTCCTCGGACCATACATCTTACTGTGGAGTCGTGGAAGCCAAATCCCACTCATGCTCTTCTCCCTCAATGATCCATTTGTTTGTTAAATTGTCAAAATAATCAAGACCAGGAAGCACAATGCAAGCAAAAAACACCTTACTTAATCATATACTTATACTTGTAAAAATATTCCCACCACGGTCCAACAAGAATATCCATTTTAACCAACATTTTAGCATCCAACAGGTTGGATTCTAAAAATTTCAATACCAATGTTACCGAATCCCTATTCTTCTTTAATATGCGCATAGACCATAGTGGCAATGGCACCTGCATAGAGTGGCTTAGATTCATTATGGCAAACAGCATAATATAGGATTCTAGCAAGAATTACTCGCAAGTTAAATGTAGGATAAGTTCCATTCCTAGCACACCTCAACAAATAGACAACAAGCCCATGCAAGAAGTTACTTTTTTCCTAGCTAGCAATCTCCTAACTAGAAACAACGCAAAATACTTCAACCCTGGGTGTTGAATATGAGATAGTTTACTTCTATGAATATCATTCGAAACATCCACACTAATTCTCCTCCAAAATGTCTGGAGTTCCTCATCAAAATCACTAGGGATTTCCTCCCAACTCCCAACATTTGGAACATTAATTAATAGCCTTGCAAAATTCCTCAATAGACATAACATATCTATTATGCTGTATGAAAAATTTAACATCAAATTTGGTATAACTACCAATTATTTCACTCTAGAACTTGCAAATCTTGGGATTTCTCAAGCATAATATATGACACCAAGAACAACATCCTCCTGATAATATAAAGTATCATATCAAAAACAAATTGGATGGGTGGAGGAGTCACATACCGATGAGTAATTCCTCCAAAGGAATTTGCAAACGGCTGCCCAAATTGATTGATCGAAGATGGAGCACCAATGGGGCAGAGGATTTTTTTTTGGAAAAATACCTGGTCGGGTTTTGAGTCGATGGGAAGCACATGGGACTTTGCCCCTCACCTAACTCCCTCTGTGGGGCCAAAGAGGACAGGTGGCATGCCCAAAGAGTTTGGGCGCGCCACCCCTGCTTGCAATTTTGCCTTGTTCTTTTGCCTAGTGGATCCTCTATGCAGAAAAATTTCCTGTGTAATTTTTTAGTGATTTTTGAAGAACATTTTTTGTGTATTTTTTTTTCAAAACTCAAAAACTGTTAAAAGCTGGCAAAAATTAATTAAAGAGAAAAAATGCTAAATGAAAAACTTGAAATAAACTTTAATACTAGTGATAAAATAAAGTACAAGGAATCATAATCTGATTATTATCAGGTTAAGAATGAGGTTGATCAAGTCTCATTATTACTATGACAAAGATAGAAACAATGATTCAAGAGAAATAACAATGGAAATTTCAGGGTGCCTCATAACGGATTGGAATTGTTCCAACCATTAATATTTGGTACTTTGGTTTTGGGGGAGGAATAGGTATTTCAAACCTTCCAAATTTTAGAAACTTGGGCTCAATAGCGTTGCCACTTTTTTTTGGGTAGTTCAATAGAATTCTTCTTCGGGAAATGTATAGTATGCTCCTTTCCTTTTACATGAAAGGTAATCTTGCTTTCAGTGCAATTTATAACAGCCCCTCCTGTATTTAGAAAAGGTCTACCAACAATAATAGGTAAATTATCATCTTCCGGCATTTCTAATATCACCAAGTCCGTTGGGATTTGCACATTAGCAATCATAATAGGAACATCTTCACATATACCAATAGGAATAGTAGTGGATTTATCAACCATTTGTAGTGAAATCTCAGTAGGAACTAATTTATTCAAGTTAAGATTCTTATAAAGAGAGATTGGTGTGACACTTACCCCTTCTCCTAAATCACATAAATCATATTTCACATAGGTATTCTTAATAGTGCAAGGAATAGTGGGAATTGATGACCCACAAGTATAGGGGGTGTATCGTAGTATTTTCGATAAATAAGAGTGTCGAACCCAATGAGGAGCAGAAGGTGTTGACAAGCAGTTTCGATGAAGGATTCACTGTAAATGCTCACAGACAAGTATTCAGGGGGTTTTGATATAGCAGATAAATAAAGTACGAGTAAGTAAAATGCGAGAGAAATAATTGCAGCGAGTGGCCCAATCCTTTTTAGCACAAAGGACAAGCCAGTTTGTTTACTTATAATGACCAAACGTTCTTGAGGACACACGGGAATTTAGTCTAGTGCTTTCGCTTCATATAGCTGATTAATCTTCATTGTTTTGATAAGTGTTGTGTGGGTGAACCTATGCTAATGCACCGCCCTTACTAGGACTAATACATACTTGTGATTATACCCCTTGCAAGCATCCGCAACTACAAGAAAGTAATTTAGATAAATCTAACCACAGCCTTAAACTCTGAGATCCTGCTATCCCTCCTGCATCGATATACCAACAGGGGTTCAGGTTTCTGTCACTCCGGCAACCCCGCAATTAGCAAACGAATACAAGATGTATTCCCCTAGGCCCATAAAGGTGAAGTATCATGTAGTCGACGTTCACATGAAACCACTAGTAGAATAACACCACAACTTAAATATCATAACATTGAATATTACCTAACATTATTCACTACTAACATTTAGACTTCACCCATGTCCTCAAGAACTAAACAAACTACTCACGAGACATCATATGGAACATGATCAGAGGTGATATGATGATGAATAACAATCTGGACATAAACCTTGGTTCAATGGTTTCACTCAATAGCATCAATAACAAGTAGAAATCAATACCGGGAGAGTTTCCCATATCAAACAATCAAGATCCAGCCCTAATTGTTACAGCGGTGATGAGGTGCAGCGGTGGAGATGGCGGTGATGATGATGGAGATGATGGTGATGATGATCCCAATGATGTCCAGCTCGATGGCGGTGACGATGGCGTCGATTTCCCCCTCCGGGTGGGAATTTCCCCGGCAGATTTCAGCCTGCCGGAGAGCTCTTTTCTCTCTGGTGTTTTCCACCCCGCAGAGGCGGCTGTGACCCTTTGCGACTATCCTCTGGAGCTTAGGTTTTCGGGACGAAGAAGTACGTGAAGGAGAGGAGGCTAGAGGGGGCTGTGGGCCCCCTCCCCACAAGGCGGCGCGGCCAGGCCTGGGCCCGCGCTGGCCTATGGGGGGGGGGGGGGAATGGCGGCCCTCCTCGACTCCTCCTTTTGGCTAGCTTCGTCTTCTGGAAAAATAGGATTTTCCGTGTAATTTCCGTCAATTGTTGATCTTCCGAAATATTGCATTCTGACGGTGCTTTTTCCAGCAGAATCCTGACTCCGGTGCGCGATTCTCCAATAATCATGAAACATGCAAAATAGATGAAATAACATAAGTATCACTTCTAAATATGAAATATATCAATGAATAACAGTAAATTATGATATAATATAGTGATGCAAAATGGACGTATCAACTCCCCCCAAGCTTAGACTTCACTTGTCCCCAAGCGAAACTGAACTCGGTAAACAAGACCACATGTTTATGGAGTGAAGAGTCGATAAACCAAATACGGACAAGAAGCATCATATTAATTCACACAAGACATTCTAGTGAAAAACTTCCTCATATAATTCAACTTGAAACAAGTAGAAGGTAATCACAAATAAATGTGCATAAGAGATCATAATTGGTGATGGCAAACTTCATTCTTGGTCAGAGAACAATTAACAGATTGTACTTATCTGTCGAGAAACGCTCTTATGTTAAAGCGTATATGGCACAACTTGCATACTCAATCATAATAATCTCCTCATAATCATTGATAACTTTCAAAGCTATATTCATTCAGATAAAACTTGTACTAAACAAGGAAGAGTAACATGCATGATTAAGTAGATCACAATATAAATGGTTTGATCACAACAACTCAATTGCTTGCTTAAGATGGAGGGAAATAGGTTTACTGACTCAACATAAAGTAAAAGATAGGCCCTTCACAGAGGGAAGCAGGGATTAAATCATGTGCTAGAGCTTTTTCAGTTTTGAAATCATATAGAGAGCATAAAAGTAAAATTTTTAGAGGTGTTTGTTGTTGTCAACGAATGGTAGTGGGTACTCTAACCCCCTTGCCAGACAGACTCTCTAAGAGCGGCTCCCATGAAATTTTTATTTTTGGGTGACACTCCTTCCAACCTTTTCTTTCACAAGCCATGGCTAACCGAATCCTCGGGTGCCTTCCAACAATCACATACCATGAAGGAGTGTCTATTTATTTTAGTTTTATTTAGAGATGACACTCCTCCCCACCTTTGCTTTCTCAAACCATGGCTAACCGAATCCTCGGGTGCCTTCCAGCAATCTCATACCATGGAGGAGTGTCTATTTGTAAAATTATGAAGTTTAATTAATCGGGGCTGGGAACCCCATTGCCAGCTCTTTTTGCAAAATTATTGGATAAGCGGATGAAGCCACTAGTCCATTGGTGAAAGTTGCCCAACAAGATTGAAAGATAAAACACCACATAATTCCTCATGAGCTATAAAACATTGACACAAATAAGGAATGATAAATTTTGAATTGTTTAAAGGTAGCACATGAAGTATTTACTTGGAATGGCAGGAAATACCACATAGTAGGTAGTTATGGTGGATACTGATGGCGTAGGTTTGGGTTAATGTTTGGATGCACGAGAAGCATTCCCTCTCAGTACAGGTCTTTGGCTAGCAAGGTTGATTAGCAAGCATAAGAGTTGAGGGAAACAAACAAATATACATGTGATAGAAACAATCATGCACCTTCCTTGTAAGCACAAACAATTTTAACTTCAAAATAATAAGCTAAGAGCTAACAAGAAAGAAATATAATGAAACAACATATCTACATGTATTTCTCTTCTACTTAAACTCAAAGTGTTGTTGCTATTGACCAATGCTAAGTTTGCCAAAACCAAATAGATTTACTCAATGCTCCCAAAGTGATACCAATACTAACAACAAGATCAATCGTATAATAGAGATTGCAAACTAAAATAAGATGTGCAATATGTAAATGATAAGACTTCTCATTAATATTCCATAACGATAACTCACACCAAGGGATACATAGACAACCAACTAAAGAGAGATACTTCCACACTGCAACCCATCTTATATGATAACTTCCCTACTCATGATATGACACTACTTGATAGTAAAAAGTAAAAGATAGTGATGATGTGATACCGCGACACTCCCCCAAGCTTGGAACAAACCAAGGGGGTGCCAATACCGATGATGAATTACTCCTTCGGCGGTGGTGGTGATGAATTCTTCCCATCATCAGACTTCCAAGGAAGAGGCTCTCCATCAACAAACAACATCTTGGTCTCGGGAATCCTGAAACTAGCAGCATAGCTTATGTGTTCAAACCTGCTTTCATACTCACAGTTTTGATTCTGAATATCATAGAGTTGAGCTTGGAGTTGTTGGTGGTGTCGTGAAGTGATACGTCTCCGACGTATCGATAATTTCTTATGTTCCATGCCACATTATTGATGATATCTACATGTTTTATGCATACTTTATGTCATATTTATGCGTTTTCCGGAACTAACCTATTAACGAGATGCCGAAGGGCCAGTTCTTGTTTTCTGCTGTTTTTGGTTTCAGAAATCCTAGTAAGGAAATATTCTCGGAATCGGACGAAATCAACGCCCAGCATCTTAGGATTGCATGAAGCTTCCAGAACACCCGAGAGCCGCCAGAGAGGGGCCACAGGGGGGCCACACATGGGGCTGGCGCGGCCAGGCTAGGGCCCGCGCCCCCATGTTGTGTGGCGGCTCCGTACCCCCTCCGACGTCGCCTCTTCGCCTATTTAAGCCTCCTCGACCTAAATCTTCGATACCGAGAGCCACGATATGGAAAACCTTCCAGAGACGCCGCCGCCGCCAATCCCATCTCGGGGGATTCAGGAGATCGCCTCCGGCACCCTGCCGGAGAGGGGATTCATCTCCCGGAGGACTCTACACCGCCATGGTCGCCTCCGGAGTGATGAGTGAGTAGTTCACCCCTGGACTATGGGTCCATAACAGTAGCTATATGGTTGTCTTCTCCTTATGTGCTTCATTGTCGGATCTTGTGAGCGCTGCTGAACATGATAAAGATCATCTATCTGTAATGCTATATGTTGTGTTTGTTGGGATCCGATGGATAGAGAATACTATGTTATGTTGATTATCAATTTATATCTATGTGTTGTTTATGATCTTGCATGCTCTCCGTTATTAGTAGAGGCTCTGGCCAAGTTTTTGCTAGTAGCTCCAAGAGGGGGTATTTATGCTCGATAGTGGGTTCATGTCTCCGTGAATCTGGGGGAGTGACAGAAACCTCTAAGGTTATGGATGTGCTGTTGCCACTAGGGATAAAACATTGATGCTATGTCCGAGGATGTAGTTATTGATTACATTACGCACCATACTTAATGCAATTGTCTGTTGTTTTCAACTTAATACTGGAAGGGGTTCGGATGATAACCTGAAGGTGGACTTTTTAGGCATAGATGCATGCTGGATAGCGGTCTATGTACTTTGTCGTAATGCCCAATTAAATCTCACAATACTCATCATATCATGTATGTGCATGGTCATGCCCTCTCTATTTGTCAATTGCCCAACTGTAATTTGTTCACCCAACATGCTATTTATCTTATGGGAGAGACACCTCTAGTGAACCGTGGACCCCAGTCAATTCTTTACATCTGAAATACAATCTACTGCAATTGTTCTACTGTTCTCTGCAAATAATCATCATCCACACTATACATCTAATCCTTTGTTACAGCAAGCCGGTGAGATTGACAACCTCACTGTTTTGTTGGGGCAAAGTACTTTGGTTGTGTTGTGCAGGTTCCACGTTGGCGCCGGAATCCCTGGTGTTGCGCCGCACTACATCTCGCCGCCATCAACCTTCAACGTGCTTCTTGGCTCCTACTGGTTCGATAAACCTTGGTTTCATACTGAGGGAAAACTTGCCGCTGTACGCATCACACCTTCCTCTTGGGGTTCCCAACGGACGCGTGCTGTACGTGTATCAAGCTCCTTTTCTGGCGCCGTTGCCGGGGAGATCAAGACACGCTGCAAGGGGAGTCTCCACATCCCAATCTCTTTACTTTGTTTTTGTCTTGCTTTATTTTATTTACTACTTTGTTTGCTGCACTAAATCAAAACACAAAAAAAATTAGTTGCTAGTTTTACTTTACTTGCTATCTTGTTTGCACTCTATATTAAAAACACAAAAAAGGGGGTTAGTTACTTGCATTTGCTTTACTTATTTCAACATGTTTCCTTTTAATTTTACTGTAAAAGTTATACCTGTGGGACAAGGGTCTATAATTGGGAGAGATAATATAGAAGAATTTTTCACCCATGTTAGTATGCATGAAGATCTTAAAGATATACCTCTTGCAAAAGCTGTCCCTACTTATGAAGATGCCTCTATTTGTTTGGTACGCATGATGGAACCTAGATTTATTAGTCTCAACCCCATGATACAACACATGTTTCTTACACTTTCTGATATGGAGAGGGGAGAGAAGAGAGATTTTGTTCTAAAAGTCTTAGTGCGAGAATTTGCGGATATAGCTAAAGAAGCTAGAAAAGTTTTTAGTAAGCATGATAGGCTTGACATGATCACCGATTTTAAAAGAACACTTGAAAAGATGGATATGGATAGAATTAAGTATACTAATAATGTTAATAATGGTGGGGAGATTAAAGCACCAATACCATGTAAGCTCCTAGCAATGCATGATGCACTAGAAAATAACTATGCTTGGCTTGTCCCTGAAAATTTGTTTGATGAGAGTAGCAAGCCCAAGACTAATGAAAAGGGAGCCGCTGAAACTTATGTATCCAATATACTATGCATGGTTGAGAAAACTCCACACCCCGCTGTAGATGCTCCATCTTTCGACAACACTTGATACACACTTTCTGCGCCTAGCTGAAAGGCGTTAAAGAAAAGCGCTTATGGGAGACAACCCATGTTTTTACTACAGTACTTTTATTTTATATTTGAGTCTTGGAAGTTGTTTACTACTGTAGCAACCTCTCCTTATCTTAGTTTTGTGTATTGTTGTGCGAAGTAAAGTCTTTGATAGAAAGGTTGATACTAGATTTGGATTACTGCGCAGAAACAGATTTCTGGCTGTCACGAATATGGGCCTAATTCTCTGTAGGTAACTCAGAAAATTCTGCCAATTTACGTGAGTGATCCTCAGATATGTACGCAACTTTCATTCAATTTGAGCATTTTCTTTTGAGCAAGTCTGGTGCCTGATGACCCACAAGTATAGGGGATTGCGGCAGTCTTCGAGGGAAGTAAAACCCAAATTTATTGATTCGACACAAGGGGAGGTAAAGAATACTTATAAGCCTTAACAACTGAGTTGTCAATTCAGCTGCACCTAGAAAAGCACTAGTAACTGGGGTGATGTGAAAGTAGCAGTAATATGAGAGCAGTAGTAACAGTAACACAGTAGCAGTAATAGCAATATGAGAGCAATGGCACCAGGAAATAGTTGATACTACTTCCAATGACATGTAGAACAAGTATATAATGATGAGAGATGGACCGGGGTTCCCAGCGATCTACACTAGTGGTAACTCTCCAATAACAAGTGACAAGTGTTGGGTGAACAAATTACAGTTGGGCAATTGATAGGATTGATAAGGCATTAAGAAAGAATATCAAGATCATTAATCATGTAGGCATGTTTTCCAATTATAGTCGTACGTGCTCGCAATGAGAAACTTGCACAACATCTTTTGTCCTACCAGCCGGTGGCAGCCGGGCCTCAAGGGAATCTACTGGATATTAAGGTACTCCTTTTAATAGAGCACCGGAGCAAAGCATTAACACTCCGTGAAAACATGTGTCCCTCACATCACCGCCATCCCCTCCGGTTGTCCCGATTTCTGTCACTTCGGGGCCTTTGGTTCCAGACAGTGACATGTGCATACAACTTGTAGATACAATCTAAGCAATAAGTATAGAGCTTAAATCTAAGATCATGCCACTCGGGCCCTAGTGACAAGCATTAAGAATAACAAGATTGCAGCAACAATAACTTCACAAACTTTATAGATAGACTAATCATAATGTATCATCCATCGGATCCCAACAAACACAACACCGATTACATCAGATGAATCTCAATCATGTAAGGCAGCTCATGAGATCATTGTATTGAAGTACATGGAGGAGAGTATACCAACTAGCTACTGCTAGAACCCGTAGTCCATGGGGGAACTACTCACGGAGCATGATGGAGGCGGTGGCGTCGATGGAGATGGCTTCCGGGGGCACTTCCCCATCCCGGCAGGGTGCCGGAACAGAGACTTCTGTCCCCCGAGTTGGAGTTTCGCGATGGCGACGGCGCCCCTGGAGTCTTTCTGGAGTTTCGTCAATTGGTACTGCGTTTTTAGGTCGAAAGGGGTTTTATAGGCGAAGAGGCGGCGTAGGAGGGTGCCTGGGGGCTCCTCACCATAGGCTGGCGCGGGCCCAGGCCAGGCCGCGCCGCCTTATGGTGTGGTGGCCCTCTGGCCCCTCTCCGACTCTTCTTCGGTGTTCTGGAGCCTTCCGGGAAAAATAGGAGGTTTGGCGTTGATTTCGTCCAATTCTGAGAATATTGCCCGAACAGCCTTTCTGGAACCAAAAACAGCAGAAAACAGGAACTGGCACTGTGGCATCTTGTTAATAGGTTAGTTCTATAAAATGCATAAAAACATTATAAAGTGCGAGCAAAACATGTAAGTATTGTCATAAAACAAGCATGGAACATCAGTAATTATGGATACGTTGGAGACGTATCAGCATCCCCAAGCTTAGTTCCTGCTCGTCCCGAGCAGGTAAACGATAAAAAGAATAATTTCTGTAGTGACATGCTACTTACATAACCTTGATCATACTATTACAAAGCATATGAAATGAATGAAGTGACTCAAGGCAATAATCTATAGTTGCTAACAAATAGATAACATATAGCAAAACTTTTCATGAAGAGTACTTTCAAGACAAGCATCAAAAGTCTTGCACAAGAGTTAACTCATAAAGCAATAAATTCAAAGTAAAAGCATTGAAGCAACACAGAGGAAGATTTAAGTTTCAGCGGTTGCTTTCAACTTTCAACATGCATATCTCATGGATGATTGTCAACATAAAGTAATATAATGAATGCAAATAAGCAAGTATGTAAGAATCAATGCACAGTTGACACAAGTGTTTGCTTCTAAGATGGAAGGAAGTAGGTAAACTGACTCAACATAAAGTAAAAGAAAGGCCCTTCGCAGAGGGAAGCATTGATTGCTATATTTGTGCTAGAGCTTTGGTTTTGAAAACATAAAGAGAGCATAAAAAGTAAAATTTTGAGAGGTGTTTGTTGTTGTCAACGAATGGTAGTGGGCACTCTAACCCCCTTGCCAGACAAACCTTCAAAGAGCGGCTCCCATTTTATTTTATTTTTGGGTGGCACTCCTTCCAACCTATCTTTCACAAACCATGGCTAACCGAATCCTCGGGTGCCTGCCAACAATCTCATACCATGAAGGAGTGCCTTTTTATTTTAGTTTTATTATGATGACACTCCTCCCCACCTTTGCTTTCTCAAGCCATGGCTAACCGAATCCTTCGGGTGTCGTCCAACAATCACATACCATGGAGGAGTGTCTATTTTTGTTAATTAATTAGGGCTGGGAACCCCATTGCCAGCTCTTTTTGCAAAATTATTGGATAAGCGGATGAAGCCACTAGTCCATTGGTGAAAGTTGCCCAACAAGATTGAAAGATAAACACCACATACTTCCTCATGAGCTATAAAACATTGACACAAATTGAGAAGAATTTTGAATTGTTTAAAGGTAGCACTCAAGCAATTTACTTTGGAATGGCAAGAAATACCACATAGTAGGTAGGTATGGTGGACACAAATGGCATAGGTTTTGGCTCAAGGTTTTGGATGCACGAGAAGCATTCCCTCTCAGTGCAAGGCTTAGGCTAGCAAGGTTGTTTGAAGCAAACACAAGTATGAACCGGTACAACAAAACTTACATAAGAACATATTTCAAGCATTATAATACTCTACACTGTCTTCCTTGTTGCTCAAACACTTTTACCAGAAAATATCTAGACCTTAAGAGAGACCAATCATGAAAACCAATTTTAACAAGCTCTACAGTAGTTCTCCACTAATAGGTTTAAACTACATGAAAAAAAACTTAATCATAATCTACTTGAGAGCTCAAAACAATTGCCAAGTGTCAAATTATCCAAGACATTATGAGGCATTTTCTGTTTCCAACCAAATAATAATAAGTGCCGTAGCTTCCAACTTTTATCATTGAACATTAAAAGTAAAACGAAGAACAAGTGTTCATATGAAAAAGCGGAGCGTGTCTCTCTCCCAAACAAGGATTGCTAGGATCCGAATTTATTCAAACACAAACAAAACGAAGATAAACACATAGACGCTCCAAGTAAAGGACATATGATGTGACCGAATAAAAATATAGTTTCAATAGAAGAAACCTGATAAGTTGATGAAGAAGGGGATGCCTTGGGCATCCCCAAGCTTAGACGCTTGAGTCTTCTTGAAATATGCAGGGATGAACCACGGGGGCATCCCCAAGCTTAGACTTTTCACTCTTCTTGATCATATATCATCCTCCTCTCTTGACCCTTGAAAACTTCCTTCACACCAAACTTCTCATAAACTTCATTAGAGGGGTTAGTACATAATCAAAAACTCACATGTTCAGAGGTGACACAATCGTTCTTAACACTTCTGGACAATGCTCAAAGCTACTGGAAGGTAATGGAACAAAAAAATCCACCCAACACAGCGAAAGAAGCAATGCGAAATAAAAGGCAGAATCTGTCAAAACAGAACAGTCCGTAAATACGAATTTTTAATAAATACTTCCGTTGCTCAAATCATAAAACTCAAAACTAATGAAAGTTGCGTACATATCTGAGGAACATGCACGTAAATTGGCATATTTTTCTGAGTTACCTACAGAGAAAACATCCCAGATTCGTGACAGATAGAAATCTGTTTCTGCGCAGAAATCCAAATCTAGTATCAACCTTCGATTAGAGGCTTCACTTGGCACAACAAAACACAAAACTAAGATAAGGAGAGGTTGCTACAGTAGTAAACAACTTCCAAGACACAAATATAAAACAAAGTACTGTAGCAAAATAACACATGGGTTATCTCCCAAGAAGTTCTTTCTTTACAGCCATTAAGATGGGCTCAACAGTTTTAATGATGCACTCGCAAGAAATAAGAGTTGAAGCAAAAGAGAGTATCAAAAAGCAAATTCAAAACACATTTAAGTCTAACCCACTTCCTATGCATAGGAATCTTGTACACAAATAAATTCATGAAGAACGAAGTAGCAAGCATAAGAAGATAAAACAAGAGTAACTTCAAATTTTTCAGCATATAGAGAGGTGTATTAGTACCATGCAAATTTCTACAACCATATTTTCCTCTCTCATAATAATTTTCAGTAGCTTCATAAACAAACTCAACAATATAACTATCACATGCAGCATACTTTTCATGATTTCCAAACACATAATTTTTATCAAGCTCAAATATAGTAGGATCAAAACTTCCAAACTCACTTTTATCAATAATATAACAAGGTGATCGATCAATCTCAAGAGATATGGGACTCTTAAATAAAGTCAATACTTTTCCAATCCCATTTTCATTAGTAGTACAATTAATATTATCAAGTAACACAGGACCATCATCTAGAGCTTTATCATAAACATTTGCCAAGCAAAATTCTTTAGTACCATGCATTTAGACATCAGGCACAAACAAAGCATTATCATAAGATTTATCAAAGTAGCATGGATTATCATATATAACAGTAGCATAATTATTCTCACAAGTTTTTCTTATAGGAAATATTTCAAGAGAATCCACAGGAACATAACATTCAACCTCTTTCGGTAAGCATGGAGGACAATCAAATAGTGTAAGAGATAAAGAGTTACTCTCATTAGAAGGTTGGCATGGGTAGCTAATCCATTCTTCCTCCTTTTGTTCGTCGCTCTCCTCTTCTTTTTCATCCAATGAGCTTTCAGGTTCATCAATTTCCACCTCTTTTTCATCCAATGAGCTTTCAGGTTCATCAATTTCTTCTTCCACAGGTTCCTGCAAATTGTGAGTGCATTCTTGTGCATTAATGAGTCTCTCTTTATAATCAATGATATAAGGATTATCACTGTAGCATTCTATGCAAGAATTAAGGATAGTAGAGACATAATCTTTAAGGTCCTTACAAATAGCACAAGTTTCATAATTCTCAACCATGAAGGATTCTATCTCGGAGGCTCCCATAAATAAGACAAATTGTTCTACCTCTTCGAACCCATAATGAATATAGCAATTCCGATTGTAGTTCTTAATTAAAAATTCCTCACTAAAGCCACATTGAAATTTAAGATGTTTAGTGTCCTCTTTAGAGCAACAGTTTATATCATGGCGTCTAAGCAAGATTCTAGCCATTGTATTCAATTTTTCTATCATAGCACTCATTATTTTACCAGTTCTTGATTCTCTATAATTATTATAACATTCTATAAGCTCCAACTAGGTTGTAGGTTCTCCCATAACAGCAGTTTTTAATTTTTAGATTTTTCAAATTTTTATGGATTTTTGGGTATATGATAAAACAAGACAAAAAAGAAACTAAGCAAAACTAAACTAAGCAAAATAATACTAGACAGAAATAAACTAAGCACAAGTAAACTAGGAAAAAGTAAACTAAGCAAAACAAAATAAAATAAAACAGAGAGAGAGGTAGAGTGTACTCCCCAGGTGAACTTATGAGTAGAGCTATGCCTCCCCGGCAACGGCGCCAGAAAACAGTCTTGATGACCCACAAGTATAGGGGATCGCGGCAGTCTTCGAGGGAAGTAAAACCCAAATTTATTGATTCGACACAAGGGGAGGTAAAGAATACTTATAAGCCTTAACAACTGAGTTGTCAATTCAGCTGCACCTAGAAAAGCACTAGTAACAGGGGTGATGTGAAAGTAGCAGTAATATGAGAGCAGTAGTAACAGTAACACAGTAGCAGTAATAGCAATATGAGAGCAATGGCACCAGGAAATAGTTGATACTACTTCCAACGACATGTAGAACGAGTATATAATGATGAGAGATGGACCGGGGTTCCCAGCGATCTACACTAGTGGTAACTCTCCAATAACAAGTGACAAGTGTTGGGTGAACAAATTACAGTTGGGCAATTGATAGGATTGATAAGGCATTAAGAAAGAATATCAAGATCATTAATCATGTAGGCATGTTTTCCAATTATAGTCGTACGTGCTCGCAATGAGAAACTTGCACAACATCTTTTGTCCTACCAGCCGGTGGCAGCCGGGCCTCAAGGGAATCTACTGGATATTAAGGTACTCCTTTTAATAGAGCACCGGAGCAAAGCATTAACACTCCGTGAAAACATGTGTCCCTCACATCACCGCCATCCCCTCCGGTTGTCCCAATTTCTGTCACTTCGGGGCCTTTGGTTCCGGACAGTGACATGTGCATACAACTTGTAGATACAATCTAAGCAATAAGTATAGAGCTTAAATCTAAGATCATGCCACTCGGGCCCTAGTGACAAGCATTAAGAATAACAAGATTGCAGCAACAATAACTTCACAAACTTTATAGATAGACTAATCATAATGTATCATCCATCGGATCCCAACAAACACAACACCGATTACATCAGATGAATCTCAATCATGTAAGGCAGCTCATGAGATCATTGTATTGAAGTACATGGAGGAGAGTATACCAACTAGCTACTGCTAGAACCCGTAGTCCATGGGGGAACTACTCACGGAGCATGATGGAGGCGGTGGCGTCGATGGAGATGGCTTCCGGGGGCACTTCCCCGTCCCGGCAGGGTGCCGGAACAGAGACTTCTGTCCCCCGAATTGGAGTTTCGCGATGGCGGCGGCGCCCCTGGAGTCTTTCTGGAGTTTTGTCAATTGGTACCACGTTTTTAGGTCAAAAGGGGTTTTATAGGCGAAGAGGCGGCGCAGGAGGGTGCCTGGGGGCTCCTCACCATAGGCTAGCGCGGGCCCAGGCCAGGCCGCGCCGCCTTATGGTGTGGTGGCCCTCTGGCCCCTCTCCGACTCTTCTTCGGTGTTCTGGAGCCTTCCGGGAAAAATAGGAGGTTTGGCGTTGATTTCGTCCAATTCCGAGAATATTGCCCGAACAGCCTTTCTGGAACCAAAAACAGCAGAAAACAGGAACTTGCACTGTGGCATCTTGTTAATAGGTTAGTTCCATAAAATGCATAAAAACATTATAAAGTGCGAGCAAAACATGTAAGTATTGTCATAAAACAAGCATGGAACATCAGAAATTATGGATACGTTGGAGACGTATCAGTGCCTCAATAAAATTCGTCTTTACGGACTGTTCTGTTTTGACAGATTCTGCCTTTTATTTCGCATTGCCTCTTTTGCTATGTGGGATGGATTTCTATGTTCCATTAACTTCCAGTAGCTTTGAGCAATGTCCAGAAGTGTTAAGAATGATTGTGTCACCTCTGAACATGTGAATTTTTGATTATGCACTAACCCTCTAATGAGTTGTTTTGAGTTTGGTGTGGAGGAAGTTTTCAAGGGTCAAGAGAGGAGGATGATATACTACGATCAAGGAGAGTGAAAGCTCTAAGCTTGGGGATGCCCCGGTGGTTCATCCCTGCATATTTCAAGAAGACTCAAGCATCTAAGCTTGGGGATGCCCAAGGCATCCCCTTCTTCATTGACAAATTATCAGGTTCCTTCTCTTGAAACTATATTTTTATTCGGTCACATCATATGTACTTTACTTGGAGCGTCTGTTTGTTTTTATTTTTGTTTTTGTTTGAATAAATCCTTGTGTGGGAGAGAGACACGCTCCTCTGGTTCATATGAACACATGTGTTCTTAGCTTTTAATGTTCATGGCGAAGGTTGAAACTGCTTCGTTAATTGTTATATGGTTGGAAACAGAAAATGCTACATGTAGTAATTGGTATGATGTCTTGAATAACTTGAGACTTGGCAATTGTTGTGCATCATATACTTTGCACCTATTAGTGAAGAAATACATAGAGCTTGCTAAAATTTGGTTTGCATGATTGGTCTCTCTAGAGTCTAGATATTTTCTAGTAAGGGTTTGAGCAACAAGGAAGACAGTATAGAGTCTTATAATGCTTGCAATATGTCTTTTATGTGAGTTTTGTTGTACTAGTTCATACTTGTGTTTGCTTCAAACAACCTTGCTAGCCTAAGCCTTGTATTGAGAGGGATTACTTCTCATGCATCCAAAATCCTTGAGCCAAAAACTATGCCATTTGTGTCCACCATACCTACCTACTACATGGTACTTGTCAACACCCGGATTTTTAAAGTCCGGATGCCTATTATGTCATACATCGCAATCCCAGGAAATTGTTGTTGCGAGGCATAATAGTTAAGTATCACAGTCATCATTCATTACAAACCATAATGTCTTACAACTTTGGAATCACATGATCCATATTACACGAATAGTTGATCTAATGATCAACGAACAAACACAAGTTCATAGCGGAAGCGCAAGGACTCTCTAGTCCACAGGCCAACACTTGACGTTAGAAGCTCCTAGTTGTGGTAGACGTCCTGCTGATCGTCATCCTCGTACTGCTGCTCGGCTTCATAGTCTGGCCATTTGAATAGCCAGGGACAAAGCCGTGAGTACTTTAAGTACTCGCAATCTAATACTAAAGTAAGTACTAACATTACTATGGAGAGTGTTCTAAGCTCTAAGTTTATTTGCATAAAGCCAATTTTATTTGATAAACATTTTTGTAAACAACTCCCCAAGTGCTAACTAACTCAAGTGGGAACATTAGTGTCATTCCCACAACTCAGTTGTGATTCAAAATCCAAGTCACCTTTCAAGTTCAAGTTCAAAACACCAGTCACAAAGATATAAATTCTGATGACGGAAACAGAATGGCCTTTCCAATTGTCCATTTCCGCGGACGCGGCTATTCGAATAGTTCTACACTCTGCAGAGGTCGCACACTTGTGCCACAACATTTGATTTCATCCGTCAGGGATAAAACCCCGAATAATCGTAACTCAGTACGCGGATCATCAACCGTTAACCTTTCACTTACACACCTTAGTATAGGCACCTCTCCCCATGAGCTTGGCCTCCCGGTGAAAACCAACTGTTAACCCGGGAACTGCACAGGGCTTGGCCGTACAATTCACCATCAATTCACATCATTTCTCAACAACGGAGGCAGCCTCAAGCATAACCCCTATGATGCGTGTTCAGAGGGAACCCATACTAAGACACGTAAATTTCCAGCTAAGCCCTACCCATAATCAGGTATTGTGGGGGTACTTAATATTGGTAAGGTATCGCATCCAACTCAATCATCAGTTTTTAACCAAATTCACCAAGTCAACTTCAGTGTCATATTCACCTTCAAAAACTTTCAATGGAAATGACTCATCATTCCAAGGTTTTCACCATCATCATTTCATCAACACATGTTCCCATCTAGAGTAGTCATTTTTAATTTAGCACTAGCAACTATGTATGAGGGGGGGGGGCTAAGTATTTGCTTTGCTTCTAGGCTAAGTTTGATACTCTTGAACTAACTCCATACTAACCAGGTAAAATCATAAATCAAAAAGTACTTTGATAAAACAACGGTAAATAAAACTTGTAAAGTAAAACTGGGAAATAGGATCATAAGCATAAAGTAAATGGGATAATGCTTTGCTCATGGTGAGCTTTGCACTTTGCAAGAGTATTATCTTGCCTTGGTTGGGAAACTGGTCAAAGTGGTCTTCTTCTTCTTGGAAGTAGACCTCCTCCTCCTCCTGGTACTCCTCGGTACTAGCGTCTAAAATACGAATACGGGGTACACAATCATCACACCAAACTAATTTACTAAACTAGGCACAAACATGGTTCACACACTTAAACTAGCATCACATATTACTATTAAGTTGGTGGATGTGTTTTTCTTATTATTTAAGAAGAATAATTTCCTCTCATACTAATCTTAAATGTTACTTTGAATTATTCAGAGAAATAATTTCCTCTCATTATCTTATTAAGATTTAATTTCTCTTATGCATAGTATGTGACCTAGGTTGACCCAAGTCAACCTCTTCACACTTATCAATTGGAGAAAATGATTTAAATGAGGTGAGCACCTCATACCATTTAATTCTAGCATAACAAAGATTTAATATCACCAACATTTCCTATGAGACCTAAATGACCAGAGTCTCTACTTTAGTTGGAAATGGTGGTGACAAGATTTAAATGAGAGAAACTCTCTCATAAGATTTCTTCATAGTTTTGGACAATATCTTTGACTAGAAATAGCCATAAAGTCATTTAAATCAACTAAGCCATGATCATTCAAAGTAAGCATGGCATATTTTTGTAGAAACAATTAGTATAAGTGAAATGTGGATTATTGGAGGTGGAATTAACTGAAAAGCATTTATGGTTGATTTTTAAGAATTATTATAAAGCAGAAAAGTCCCTGCCTTGTTTATTTTGCCACTTTAATTCTACAATAGATCTAGGGTTCTATCCAGTGGCATTGTGTAGATAATTTCCCAAGGTTTCCAGAAATATAAAGTTTGTAAAATTTGGCCCAGTAGATTTGTCCCTATTGAATTTCAAAGTTTGCATCAGATTAAGATATTTTTCTAATTTCCAGATTTGAATTCAAACCGTGGGCTCGCGCGGGAAATAACTGGGCTGCAGAGAGAATGGGAAAATGGGCCAGCCCAGTACTGCGTCCAGCGCAGCGGGCCGCCTGACAAGGTGGGGGCCACCTGTCTGTGGGCTGTCACGCCCGAAGCGGTACGGGGAGAGGAGGGCCGTGCGATTAGAGGTGAGATCGACGGCCGAGGGTGGTTGTCTTCTCCGGCGAGAGGAAGGCTTACGGGAGGCGGAGGTAGGGGGTCGGAGAGGTCGTCGGAGCTCCGGCGGTCGTCGGAGTTGTGCGCCGCGACGTTGGAGTAGATGAGGAGGCGCACAGACGATTGCGTCTCCAATGGCGGCCTCTGCTCCGGCTGACTCCGTGTGCGCGGCGGCGTCGATCTTGCGATTGGAGCAGTGGGGTGGCTAGCTGGTGAAATTGAGCGGTCGAGGAGAGCTGTGAGGATGAGTGGAAGGTGTTGGCGTGCTCAGTTCAGTGGGAGGGGCTCCCCTTTTATAGCGGCGAGAGGTGGCTGTGGCGCCCGGCTAGGGTCGTCGTCGTCGTCGTTCCAGGGCGGCGAAGAGGCAAGGGATGGGCGCATCGTGTTACTGGTGTCCTGGCGAGGCTGACGCGCTTGATGGTGGTGAAAACGAGGCTCTGAGGCGACGGTGAGCTTGACGGGAGTGTGCGTCACCGTGGCGGAAGCTCGTCGTCGTGGTCGTCGCGTCTGGCGCTCCCGCGGGCCAGTGAGCGTGTCCAAGCGGTTCAGTGAGGCGTGGTGCGTCGACTGGCGCTGAGAGGAAGTGTCGAGGTTGTGCGAGGACGCGGGGCGTCGTCACGCTCTGGCGCGTCCAGGGTGAACGCCATGCGCGCCCTGGAGCGGCATGGGCGAGTTCTGGGCGCCACTGGGCGCTCGTGTCCTGGCGTCTCTGGTGCCTGGCTTCGTCGGGTCAGTGGCTGGGCAGCATCAGGTGAGTGTTAGGGAGAGGATTGACATGGTGATGCAAGTTGGAATTGACCAGGTGAGGAGATGGCATGAAATGGCCATGCCATGCCACGGCATGGCAAGGTTTGATTCATTTGATCACACATTGACCAGTGCAAGTGGTGGTACTGGTGTGGTGAGGTGAGAGGGTGCTCCAGAAGTGCAGAGAGGGCAAGGTTGGACCAAGTCCAAGGTAAAAATGAGGTATGGGCTCAATTTTTCACCCTGCCTGCCAAGTGTTCGATCAAATGCCCGCAAGAGAATAATTTTTGAAATTTGAAATTCTTTTTGGTGGGTTGTAATCATATATTGAATGGAGCATTTTGGTGGTGGTGGTGGTCAAAATGGAATTGAGATGCAAAATCACATTTTGCATATGATCTTGCATATGTGAGTTTGTTCCAACTTTGCTTGCTTCCCATTTGAATTTGGTAATGCATTTGGGGTGGTGGTTTTGGGCAAAGTTGAAGTGCTTGATGTTGTCTTGGATGAGGTGCAAAGAGTTGGCAAAGTGTATAAGTGAAAAGTAAAAATCCAGGGGCTCAAAGTGGCCATCAGGGTAAAAATGGCACATATGACCATAATCACATGTGAGCTCCATTTTGATTCAAATTTGTTTTGAATTGAGTTGGCTTGATTTCAAAGGTGTTAATAAGTGTTTAGTAACCATTTACAAGTAATGGTGCAAACCAATTTGGCCTAGATCAAAGATTTGTAAAAATGGCATAGGCCTTATGTGAGTGTGAAATGGGATTTTTAGAATTCCTTTTCTATTTTATTTTTATTTGGCTAAGGGTGATCAAGTGATCAATGCTAGGGTTTTAGAATGAGAGTAACACACAAACAAGCATCATGGCTAAAGCACACTCAAATAAATTCATAAGATGAGCTAGTATGCATAGTCCTATATGATGAGAAAAAGTTTTTGTTGGCTCCAAATTTTGGATTCTTGAATTCTCTCTCTCTTGTTCATTTTATTGAAACTTGGGATGTTACAAACCCTTCCCCCTTACCAAAGATCTCGTCCCGAGATCTAGAGAAAAACTAGGTACTAAAGAGATCTGGGTATTCCTTCTTCATTTCCTCCTCGCGTTCCCAAGTTGCTTCTTCTTCGGTGTGATTACTCCATTGTATCTTCAGGAACTTGATACTCCTGGTGCGGGTGGTCCTGAATGCTTCTTCAAGGATGCGAATCGGCACTTCGCAGTAGGTTAGGTCCTTGTTGATATCAATGGCTCTGTGGTCGATGTTCTTGAATACTTCGGTCTTCTCAGGCACTTCTAGGCACTTCCGAAGTAGTGAGATGTGAAACACATTGTGTACGGCGGACATCTCTTCCGGCAGTTCCAACTGATATGAGACTTCTCCTCGGTGGCTCAGAATTTTGAAAGGTCCGACATATCTGGGGGTGAGCTTTCCTTTGAGTTGGAATCTCTGCATTCCTTTGAGGGGTGAGACTTTGAGATACACAAAGTCTCTGATCTCGAATGTCATCTCTCGGCGTCTCTTGTCGGCGTAGCTCTTCTGTCTTGATTGGGCGGTCTTGAGGTACTCACGGATCTTGTGCACCTTTTCTTCGGCTTCTCGGAGAACATCGGGGCCGAAGACTTGACTATCTCCGACTTCCGACCAGTTCAGAGGGGTACGGCATTTTCTTCCGTACAGGGCTTCAAAGGGGGCCATCTGTAAGCTGGCTTGATAGCTATTGTTGTAGGAGAATTCTGCATATGGTAGGCAGTCTTCCCATTTGGATCTGTACTCTAGCACACAGGCTCTTAACATATCTTCTAGTATCTGGTTGACTCTCTCGGTCTGTCCGTCAGTCTGTGGGTGGTAGGCTGTGCTGAAATTCAGACGGGTTCCGAGTCCTTCATGCACTTTCTGCCAGAATCTTGAGGTGAATTGTGATCCTCTATCTGACACAATTGACTTCGGGGTTCCGTGCAGGCTGACTATTCTGGAGATGTATAACTCTGCAAGCTTTGGGCCTTGGTATGTGGTCTTGACAGGGATGAAATGTGCAACCTTGGTCAACCTATCAATGACTACCCAAATGGAGTCATTTCCTCGGCTAGATTTGGGCAATCCTGTGATAAAGTCCATACCGACAGAATCCCATTTCCACTCCGGAATCTGTAAGGGTTGCAACAGTCCTGCGGGTCATTGATGTTCTGCTTTGACTCGCTGACAGATATCACACTTGGCGATGTAGCTTCCTATCTCTCGCTTCATTCCGTGCCACCAGAATTGTTCCTTCAGGTCTTGGTACATCTTGGTTCCTCCGGGATGAATGGAATACAGTGTATCATGAGCTTCCTTCAGAATGACTTGCTTCAACTCTGAATCTGATGGTACACACAGGCGTTCGTTGTACCAAAGAACTCCTTCTTCATCTACGGTAAATCCTGGGGCCTTTCCTGCAGCTATCTGACTCTTTATTCCGTCAATGCTGGCATTTCCTTTCTGGGCTTCCTTTATCTGGCTCATCAAGGTGGGTTGGAGCTCAATGCTGGCGAGGAATCCTTCGCTCACTAGCTCTAGTCTGAATTGTTCAAACTCTTGATACAGGCTTGGTTGCTCTATTGCGATCATGGAGTTCAACTGACACGGCAGTCTGCTCAAGGCATCCGCTACCACATTGGCCTTGCCGGGGTGGTAGTGAATTTCCATGTCGTAATCCTTGATTAATTCAATCCATCTGCGCTGTCTCATGTTCAGCTCCTTCTGCGTGAAAATGTACTTCAGGCTCTTGTGATCTGAATATATCTCGCATCGATTACCCATGAGGTAATGACGCCAAAACTTCAGGGCTAACACTACGGCTGCTAACTCCAAATCATGAGTTGGATAGTTCTGTTCATGTTGCTTCAGTTGCCTTGATAGGTAGGATATCACTTTGCCTTCTTGCATCAACACACATCCAAGACCAGTCTTGGATGCATCACAATAGACATCAAATGGCTTGGTGACATCGGGCATGATCAGTATTGGGGCTGTGGTTAATCTGAGCTTGAGTAGCTGAAAGCTTTCTTCACATTTGTCATTCCAGTCAAATTTCCGGTCCTTCTTCAGCAGTTGAGTCATTGGTCTTGCGATGCTTGAAAATCCTTCAACGAATCGGCGGTAATATCCCGCTAATCCCAGAAATGCTCGGACTTCAGTCTGGGTGGTTGGGGCCTTCCATTCCTCAACAGTTTTAGTGGGGACCCCGGACTAGCTGTCCGAAATACCCTGTTATGTATACAGTTCACGTTCCCATGATCAGTGTGCCGTGAACACATAACCGAACTGATATCAAATTACATCATCCTTTACAAAACGGAATAAGAAAATTACAATAAGGTCACATGACCCATCTTTACAAGATAGCCTCGAAGGGCCCAATCTAATCATCAGAGCAGCAGAATCACTTCAGCAGCGTAGAGCCCAAGTCATCTGCCTTAACCCTACAGGCAACTGACTGGGAAGACGTTCCTAGCTCGCATAGACGTCGTCAACTCCTTCTTCATCTGTCGAAGTCCTCCAGGTCTGGCCAAGTAAATAGCCAGGGACAAAGCCGTGAGTACATTTGAATTGTACTCGCAAACCATCAAGAAGGTGATAACAATTCTAACTAAAGAAGACAAGAGAGGAAGAATAGTTTCTCTGGTGGATATAGCATGTGAAAGAGAATCAGTTTCTCTTGTGGATATAGCATGTGAAAGAGAATCAGTTTCTCTTGTGGATATAGCATGTGAAAGAGAATCAGTTTCTCTTGTGGATATAGCATGTGAAAGAGAATCAGTTTCTCTTGTGGATGTAGCATGTGAAAGAGAATCAGTTTCTCTTGTGGATATAGCATGTGAAAGAGAATCAGTTTCTCTTGTGGATATAGCATCCCACATCACAGTTGAAGGGGACACTAAGAAAGTCCTATGACATCTCTATATCTTTGTTACAGAAGAGGTAGCATACCGCCATCTCAATTGATGGGGATACTAGGTAAGTCCTATGACATCTCTATATCTTTGCTAAAGAAGAGTTCCTCTACATGAAACACTAGGAAGGGTCACCCACTTGTGTTTCATTTTCCTCGACCATCTCCACATGGTCGGCACAACATCTTTCCCGTACCCTTCCGGTACTTCCAACACACGCATTTCCTTTGGAAATCATTTTCAAAACCAAAACTCGACACAGCTTGGTAACGGCCATCCCAACCGTCCATGACCGCGGACGCGGCTATTCGAATAGTTTTAACTCTGCAGAGTGTGCGCACTTTCCCCACAAGATCTGATAAATCCACCGGGATCATCCCCGGTTCGCCATACGAAAGTATGCGGGTCTCGGATAATCAGTCGAAGCCTTTCGCCCATTCAACTTAGCAAGAGGTCCTACCCTATGGAGTATGTACCTCCCCGGCACCGTGGCAGCTCACCTCCTCTTGAGCGTGGCTCCACCGCCAAGCCAGGAGACCCATAGTGTCTTCGGACGGGTCAGCCCGAAGGCCTCCCGTTATACGATTGTCTCCAACTACGACAACCCGGACTCGGGGTAATCGTACCCTTGTATAGTTGTGCGGTGCCTCATGCTAAGAAGAACAAACGTCAAGCTAAGCCCCGTGCCCACGTTGGAGTAGTGTGGTTGCGCGGGTTAATTGTTCCAGGCGAATACAAAGAACCATGTGTCGTTTTTCTCAAAAACCCAAGTCACACACACTTTCCTCTTTCCAACCATCTTTGTCAAGATCCTTTCCTTTCATAAACCATACGCTTGGGTAAGATTGCCTCACCCAAGGTTTTCATAAACATTTACAACAAGGTAAACCTTGAGGGGTTCCCAACCTAAAGTTTCATGAGTTGAACTAATACAACACTATGGCCGAGATGAGGGTCATCACGCCATTGAGGGTATGAAAAAGAGGTATTGGAGTGGATCATACTTGCTTGAGCTAAGCATGTATTATGACAACACAAGGGGAAAATATACTTTCAGATTTGTGGTGCTATCTAACCCAATCAATAGATAGGGATGAGAATTGACCAACACCAACACCATTAAGGGAATCGGGCATACTCATCACAATTTGAGAATACACCAAAAACATGGTATTGATACATCTACACTAGAAGGGATGTAGTATGAATCTTGTCCCGAGGTGGAACATATTCAAGCTAAATATAGAAAACAAGTTGGATAGCAATGGCCATGATACCATACACCCAACCAATTACCAAGACCTTGACAAGATAAAACTACTATAGGTACCATGATTGCATCCAAGCATAGATGACAACAATATGGAGATCATCACACATAGAACCAAGATGCTATTGATAGCACAAGATGACATCCAAAGAGACATCATATCAGAGATCAAAAGATGGCTTGCCTTGGCTTATTTGTCCCTGGACTCCTTCAACTTCATCAATATAAGAATCCCGTCAATATAAATAAAATCCTTGTCCGAACCACTTCTTCTTCTTCTCCGGAATTGTTCGCATCTATCGTCGGAAAATATAAAAGGAACACAATCAATCACATTGCTCCAAACATAACAAGCATGCAACATTCAACAATCAATAGCTAACCACTTTACTAAGGGCTAACATACAAAAGACTTATAGATACTACAAAGCAACTAAAAGAAAACCCCATTTATTTACCTAGTAAAGGTATGAGAGTGCCACGACTTAGCAATTGCCTCTCTAGGTATCACCATGGCACAACTAAGTATCCCCTGGTAGATAACATCATAAAGAGGACAAGAGCATTAGTTTGACATCAAATACATTCACAAAACATTTTCAAACATTTTTGGAAAAGTAGAAAATAGTTTTCCTAACTTAGTTTGCTCACATAACACAACATCCAAAATAGGAAGCAAACCACATTCCACATCATTTGAAAACTTAAGCAAAACAATAGGGCTAAAGTTGAGTTGCAGAGGTTTTGTTTTGCAAGCATAAAACAAAGGTTGCCCAGTTCTAAAAAAGAGTTGGTCAAGGTTTTTAAATAAACCCAACAAGTTTTGGTCCAACAATGCATGTCACACATATACCCTACTAACAGTAACGAAAATGCATGAACAGAGACTAACACTATTTTTCCTAGATGGCCAGTACTAATACAAGACTAACCCAATTGGATTCACTCAAAAATATTAAACCTACAAATTTAGGAATTTGTTTGAATCTGATTGTACAGAAAACAAGATCTGTAAGCCATAAATCGTAGAAAAATCCTAAAAATATGGGACCACTGGCATTTGAAAGGTAATTAAACAGAGAAGCATACACAATTGGATTTGGGTTCAAATAGTTTCTGAAACTCTCACAAATGGATTGACAAGTTTACTGCATGTTTTCATCATTTGCTTTAACTATGGAGTTTCAGAACTGATAAAGGTTTGAAACTTGTTTGAGATGATTAATAAAACATTCAGTAATCCTACAGAATTGGAATCACTCAATTAGGTTCAAAAATGGATTTTTGGTGATTTAAAAGCTAACAGCCATGTCTGCAGAACACACAGAACAAGTTTAATTCACCACAAATCGTACACGGCTCATAAAAATATGAGGTCAGCTGCATCGGAAAGGTATTGAAAAGCTGGTTCTTACCCAATTTGTTTCATTCAAAAATTCGTTCCCAAGCTCCTGGTTTAATTCAACAAAGCCAGATCTGTCCAGATATTGATCTGTGAACCATTTCCGTTTCTGGAGGTCAATCGAAGTGAAACCACCGCCAAAATGAAGGTATTGAAGAGGGCTTTCGCCCGAAGTTGAGTTTGCTCAAAAAGGTTTTGTAAAACGGAACAAATCTAACAAACAGTGAATCTGCATGTTTCCAGAACTTTATTTACCAGGGAGAATCTGTAGCGAATTTGAGGATGAGACCAACGCCAAGTTGTAGATCTTTTGAATACCTATCCGCGGAACTTTGAATCACTCGATTTGGATCTGCACACGAGATTTGGTGGATTTTACAAGTTCGTACCAGAATCTGAAACAGCAAGATAGCAGAAATTACTGCAGGGATTTGGACGAACTTTGCTCAAGAACTTCAGATCTGAGGATTGCTCAAGCTTCTCCATGCTTGGACCAACATGCACCTGCATCAAGATCCAATCTTAGCAAGGGAGGAAGAAGAAGAGGAGAGAAAACCATCTAGGGTTGGGAGAAGAAGGAGAGGGAGGCTCTCATGGTGAGGAGGAGCTTGAGGGAGGAGGGGACTTCATCTTGGAGCTCTTTCCATGGCCATGGCCGGCCATGAAGCCTTGGGGGAGCAATATTTCGTGGGGAGGGGAGGAGAAGAGTGTGTGGGAGTGAAGAAAGGAGTGGGAAGTGAAAAGAAATGAGGCAAAGGAGGAGGGAGTGGCCGGCCAAGCTCTTTAAATAGAGGGAGGATGGTGGCTGCCTCCTTTTTTTGATTGGCTAAGGTGGGTGGCTGCCCATTTAGTGATTGGGTTAGGTGGGAGGCAAGTCTTGTAGAGGAAGAAAAATGGAGAGGCATGGCTGGCCAAAATTGCCATGCATACACATTTTGGCCGGCTCCATTCTTGCCAAACACAAGTGAACAATGTGAGAGATATAGAGATGGAGGAAGATTGTGATGGTAAAATATACCATGATGGTATTTGTTGCATGATGGCTTTGTGCCAAGAAGATAATGGTGATGGTGATGTACAAGGTTTCATGTGCATGCCATCTTGGAGATGACCTCCACAAGATTTGAGACTTGACTACTCCAAACAAGATGAGACACATGGTGCTCAAGTGCCTATGCAAGACACACGACACCACTTGTGTTATGCAAGGAAACTAGGTTTTCTTCCAGGGATATAGAGTCCAAGTTTTAGGGAGATAGTGAAGGGAATAATGATTCAATTTTAATGATGAATATGGTGACATAAGACATCAATTCAAGAGGTCAAGGTGATGATGGAAAATAATAGAGGATTGAGATGGGTATGATGGAATATAGTTGCTCTACAAATAAGAGGTCAATTTGGAGTGGTTTGAAATACTCTCTGAGTCTAGGGTTTAGTTGAAGGAAGTCCAATAGAAAGTATCAAGAGTTCATCTACTTGATCAAGAATTGGAGGATGAAGGAACATTATGGGGTAGATCAGAGATGTACACAGGATGTGCAAGAGTTGTCATTCGAAATAGAATTTATTTGAAAAGTACTTGAAACACCTCAATTGTCTAGGGACAATTGGGAATGATCTCAAGTGGAATGGCATTTGAAAATGTTGAGAGAAAACTAGTTGGAACATAGGAGCTCAAAATATTCTACTTACTTTCTCAGGTTAGGTAGAGTTTTTCTCAAATGTAAAATAAGCAAGAGGAAAACAAGAAATGGTATAGGTACCATAAACAAGCTTTTTGTTAAAACAAAGCAAAATAGAAATAATGTTTTATAAATCAATACTTGGTAGAAATGGGATGAAAAACAAAACCCATTTCAGTTCCTTGTTTTCTTTGAAGAGAAATCTTGGAAAGTTTTAATAAAACTTGAAGTAGTTTTGTGATCAAAACTAGAGAAGGAAAACTGTAGGATTTTTGAGGAGGGAAACTAATTTAGGGAGGAGTGTTCTCAAGAGTAGATGGTGGCTACAAAATGTATCCATCATTCCCACTCTTGGTTTTGTGAAGATTAAACTTGAATAAAAACAAGAGGTAAAAGTGAAGGAAGTGATCTAGAGTTGAATCATTGGATAGGGTATAAGATCAAGTTGAATATATGTGATGCAAGGATAGAATGAGACATGCAGGATGTGGAAATTGTAGAGGGAGATGCACAGATGAGATCCATGCATTGAGATCACCAAGTTGTGAATTAAGGATGATTGAGCTATCTGGTACCACAAAGAGAAAAATCAAGATGGCACACCCATGTTGTCATCAGGAGAGAGGTTTGATGTAGTAAGAAGGAAAACAATTCTTCCTAAGCCACACATGTGTTTTATTTGGTGAGTTGCTTGTTTAACCACTAGGGGTGTCGTTCTATGAGGTAGCTCAAGACAAAAATTCAACAAGCAAATCAAGACAATTCATCTACCAATAGATCAAGGCAATTCATCATAGCAAACAGATCAAGGCAATTCATCTACTAAACCTATAGAAAAAGTTTTTGTTCCCCCTAATTTTTGCACTAAGGACAAATAATCAAGGTTGCAAAAGTTGGGGTGTTACAGATCTTCCACCCTTAAAATAATCTCGTCCCGAGATTACTGAGTGTAGAACTAGAGGGGTTATAAAGTTTAACCAAAGTCAGACTCCAGTCTTCTGTAGACGTGCCGTTGTTGAGAGGGTCGCAACTTCCGCTTCTGAGAGACATGATAGATTTCTTCCGAGGGCAAGCTTCGTGAAGGGTTGACTGCTCCATGCAGGTGTTGGATCTGTAGCTTCTTCACGATCCTGGCGGAGGTTCAAGACTGTGGGAGGGTTAGTGTACTCGAACGATGCTTTAGCAGGGTTGAAAACTTTTTAGAGTTAGCTTTAAGTTCTAGTGGAAGACAAAGTCTTCCACCCTTAAAATTGTTCATCAGGGAGGGGCGTTAAAAACTGTAAGCTTCAGCCACGGGTCTTGTCGGGCGATTCTTGGAGAAGCCATTGATCCCTCGTCTTGAGTCGAACATCTTCAGAGAGCGTTGTGTAGTCCATGGCTTCAAGAGGGTTTAGTGCATCCCACGTTTCCAACGGTGTGTTAGAAAGGTTTAAAATTTCAGGGTTAGCTCCAATTTTTAGTGGAAGACCCTTAAGATTTTTCATCAGGCTTTCGGAAAAACTCAGAGCTTCTTCCTTGTAGTTCTTGTCTGGGGCTTCTGAAGAAGTCATCGATCTCCGTATCTAGTTGAAGAATCTTCAGGGAAGACATGTAGACCACGGCTTCAAAAGGTACTCACGGTGTTTACTAAACCTTATAACGCGCGGTAAGTTAGTAAGTCGATGAAGCGCCTGGTTGTTGTCCATATGAAGCAGCATCAAAGGTCATCGAAGACAATCTTCAGCTTGCGGGTCGGTGCTGACTTATACCAGTTGGGAAGTGAGCGGGTAAGTTGCACCTAATCTTGAGTCTTGAGGTATCTTCAGGAGCTTCGCTTGATGAGGACCAGAGGAACCATGTGATGTAGCTTGGCTTTGACGCTATTGTTCCCTCAGCTTGTTAGACGACGTGTTAGAGGGTGGTTTCAAGAAGATATGCTCGAGGTTAGTGCGGTTATGCTCTAAGGTTAGACCAAATTAGTAAGACTTCTCGTAGAGGTGCAGTCAGTCTTGAAGGTAGGGGCTTCTGCTTTATTCGCGTAGTAGCGATACTTCGGCTGATCTTGAATGTAGTTAGTGCAGATAGGGGTCTGGGTTAGTTTTTCCTACGGTTGAAAACAACTGTTAACAAGGCTAACTTCTCCAAAAACTAGCAGTTAACATTTTAACGGCGAGGTAGATGAGGGCGAAAACATCTTAGGGAGGCTTCCTACGCTGGTTTATCTCACTAAGAGTGTTTTTCACACCGAAAGACCAAGACAATCATACACACAACAAACAGATAAAAACACTCAAAGCATCACACTCAGGGAACTACAAGCAATCATCAAACCAGACATGGTACTCTAAGTACCCAGAAATTCCTAATGCGCAGGGGTGGCTCAATCAAAGCGATTGAGTTTGTCCTATCCATCCTATAGGTTTAGGGCTGGTCGCATATGTTGACGTCTTCATACCGCCGGCATCGGCTTCAATAAGGACTTTCGAAGCTGTTGGTGGTGAAGCAGGCCTGGGGTTGAGTCTCCGATGTTGAGGCAGAGGCTAAAACTGTGTAGTCTTCTTGCTCAACATCCCGGGGATGTGAGGTCTTCGAGGGGGCGGCTGTCGAGGTACTCCCAAAGTCGACAACTTCCGGTGGCTGGCCTAAAAATTACTAGTCAAGAACTGAGGACTTGATCCCATACGACTGCAAAAAGTGCATGTCCACGGAGGAACAGGGTCAGCTCCTTGACAGACTTTGGTGATAACCAAAGACATGATCTTATTATTCTTTTATCTGCACACTAAGTCGGCCTCCAATCTTCAACAGCTGCTGTTGGACATTTCAAGAGTCTTCCTGAGGGATTGATCCATCTTCGAGTGCGAGTCTCCGGTCTGAGTTGGGGACATCGGCTAATATGTAGGTTTGAATTGGATGAGACAATAGAGTAAGAATTTTCAAACCCTTTTTTTTAAAAGCGGAGAGATAAGAATTTAGAAGCTTTGAATAAATAAGAGGAGTAGAAGCTATGCTTCCGATTAAAGAAGAATTGGTTTCGTAAATAGTTTTTCCCAAGTACTTGTTTCCTACTAACGTCCATGCTAACTAAGGTCTCCTACAGTCAGGATAGCTCTGATACCAGCTCAGTGGGGACCCCGGACTAGCTGTCCGAAATACCCTGTTATGTATACAGTTCACGTTCCCATGATCAGTGTGCCGTGAACACATAACCGAACTGATATCAAATTACATCATCCTTTACAAAACGGAATAAGAAAATTACAATAAGGTCACGTGACCCATCTTTACAAGATAGCCTCGAAGGGCCCAATCTAATCATCAGAGCAGCAGAATCACTTCAGCAGCGTAGAGCCCAAGTCATCTGCCTTAACCCTACGGGCAGGCGATCGGGAAGACGTTCCTAGCTCGCATAGACGTCGTCAACTCCTTCTTCATCTGTCGAAGTCCTCCAGGTCTGGCCAAGTAAATAGCCAGGGACAAAGCCGTGAGTACATTTGAATTGTACTCGCAAACCATCAAGAAGGTGATAACAATTCTAACTAAAGAAGACAAGAGAGGAAGAATAGTTTCTCTGGTGGATATAGCATGTGAAAGAGAATCAGTTTCTCTTGTGGATATAGCATGTGAAAGAGAATCAGTTTCTCTTGTGGATATAGCATGTGAAAGAGAATCAGTTTCTCTTGTGGATATAGCATGTGAAAGAGAATCAGTTTCTCTTGTGGATGTAGCATGTGAAAGAGAATCAGTTTCTCTTGTGGATATAGCATGTGAAAGAGAATCAGTTTCTCTTGTGGATATAGCATCCCACATCACAGTTGAAGGGGACACTAAGAAAGTCCTATGACATCTCTATATCTTTGTTACAGAAGAGGTAGCATACCGCCATCTCAATTGATGGGGATACTAGGTAAGTCCTATGACATCTCTATATCTTTGCTAAAGAAGAGTTCCTCTACATGAAACACTAGGAAGGGTCACCCACTTGTGTTTCATTTTCCTCGACCATCTCCACATGGTCGGCACAACATCTTTCCCGTACCCTTCCGGTACTTCCAACACACGCATTTCCTTTGGAAATCATTTTCAAAACCAAAACTCGACACAGCTTGGTAACGGCCATCCCAACCGTCCATGACCGCGGACGCGGCTATTCGAATAGTTTTAACTCTGCAGAGTGTGCGCACTTTCCCCACAAGATCTGATAAATCCACCGGGATCATCCCCGGTTCGCCATACGAAAGTATGCGGGTCTCGGATAATCAGTCGAAGCCTTTCGCCCATTCAACTTAGCAAGAGGTCCTACCCTATGGAGTATGTACCTCCCCGGCACCGTGGCAGCTCACCTCCTCTTGAGCGTGGCTCCACCGCCAAGCCAGGAGACCCATAGTGTCTTCCGGACGGGTCAGCCCCGAAGGCCTCCCGTTATACGATTGTCTCCAACTACGACAACCCGGACTCGGGGGTAACTGTACCCTTGTATAGTTGTGCGGTGCCTCATGCTAAGAAGAACAAATGTCAAGCTAAGCCCCGTGCCCACGTTGGAGTAGTGTGGTTGCGCGGGTTAATTGTTCTGGGCGAATACAAAGAACCATGTGTCGTTTTTCTCAAAAACCCAAGTCACACACACTTTCCTCTTTCCAACCATCTTTGTCAAGATCCTTTCCTTTCATAAACCATACGCTTGGGTAAGATTGCCTCACCCAAGGTTTTCATAAACATTTACAACAAGGTAAACCTTGAGGGGTTCCCAACCTAAAGTTTCATGAGTTGAACTAATACAACACTATGGCCGAGATGAGGGTCATCACGCCATTGAGGGTATGAAAAAGAGGTATTGGAGTGGATCATACTTGCTTGAGCTAAGCATGTATTATGACAACACAAGGGGAAAATATACTTTCAGATTTGTGGTGCTATCTAACCCAATCAATAGATAGGGATGAGAATTGACCAACACCAACACCATTAAGGGAATCAGGCATACTCATCACAATTTGAGAATACACCAAAAACATGGTATTGATACATCTACACTAGAAGGGATGTAGTATGAATCTTGTCCCGAGGTGGAACATATTCAAGCTAAATATAGAAAACAAGTTGGATAGCAATGGCCATGATACCATACACCCAACCAATTACCAAGACCTTGACAAGATAAAACTACTATAGGTACCATGATTGCATCCAAGCATAGATGACAACAATATGGAGATCATCACACATAGAACCAAGATGCTATTGATAGCACAAGATGACATCCAAAGAGACATCATATCAGAGATCAAAAGATGGCTTGCCTTGGCTTATTTGTCCCTGGACTCCTTCAACTTCATCAATATAAGAATCCCGTCAATATAAATAAAATCCTTGTCCGAACCACTTCTTCTTCTTCTCCGGAATTGTTCGCATCTATCGTCGGAAAATATAAAAGGAACACAATCAATCACATTGCTCCAAACATAACAAGCATGCAACATTCAACAATCAATAGCTAACCACTTTACTAAGGGCTAACATACAAAAGACTTATAGATACTACAAAGCAACTAAAAGAAAACCCCATTTATTTACCTAGTAAAGGTATGAGAGTGCCACGACTTAGCAATTGCCTCTCTAGGTATCACCATGGCACAACTAAGTATCCCCTGGTAGATAACATCATAAAGAGGACAAGAGCATTAGTTTGACATCAAATACATTCACAAAACATTTTCAAACATTTTTGGAAAAGTAGAAAATAGTTTTCCTAACTTAGTTTGCTCACATAACACAACATCCAAAATAGGAAGCAAACCACATTCCACATCATTTGAAAACTTAAGCAAAACAATAGGGCTAAAGTTGAGTTGCAGAGGTTTTGTTTTGCAAGCATAAAACAAAGGTTGCCCAGTTCTAAAAAAAAGAGTTGGTCAAGGTTTTTAAATAAACCCAACAAGTTTTGGTCCAACAATGCATGTCACACATATACCCTACTAACAGTAACGAAAATGCATGAACAGAGACTAACACTATTTTTCCTAGATGGCCAGTACTAATACAAGACTAACCCAATTGGATTCACTCAAAAATATTAAACCTACAAATTTAGGAATTTGTTTGAATCTGATTGTACAGAAAACAAGATCTGTAAGCCATAAATCGTAGAAAATCCTAAAAATATGGGACCACTGGCATTTGAAAGGTAATTAAACAGAGAAGCATACACAATTGGATTTGGGTTCAAATAGTTTCTGAAACTCTCACAAATGGATTGACAAGTTTACTGCATGTTTTCATCATTTGCTTTAACTATGGAGTTTCAGAACTGATAAAGGTTTGAAACTTGTTTGAGATGATTAATAAAACATTCAGTAATCCTACAGAATTGGAATCACTCAATTAGGTTCAAAAATGGATTTTTGGTGATTTAAAAGCTAACAGCCATGTCTGCAGAACACACAGAACAAGTTTAATTCACCACAAATCGTACACGGCTCATAAAAATATGAGGTTAGCTGCATCGGAAAGGTATTGAAAAGCTGGTTCTTACCCAATTTGTTTCATTCAAAAATTCGTTCCCAAGCTCCTGGTTTAATTCAACAAAGCCAGATCTGTCCAGATATTGATCTGTGAACCATTTCCGTTTCTGGAGGTCAATCGAAGTGAAACCACCGCCAAAATGAAGGTATTGAAGAGGGCTTTCGCCCGAAGTTGAGTTTGCTCAAAAAGGTTTTGTAAAACGGAACAAATCTAACAAACAGTGAATCTGCATGTTTCCAGAACTTTATTTACCAGGGAGAATCTGTAGCGAATTTGAGGATGAGACCAACGCCAAGTTGTAGATCTTTTGAATACCTATCCGCGGAACTTTGAATCACTCGATTTGGATCTGCACACGAGATTTGGTGGATTTTACAAGTTCGTACTAGAATCTGAAACAGCAAGATAGCAGAAATTACTGCAGGGATTTGGACGAACTTTGCTCAAGAACTTCAGATCTGAGGATTGCTCAAGCTTCTCCATGCTTGGACCAACATGCACCTGCATCAAGATCCAATCTTAGCAAGGGAGGAAGAAGAAGAGGAGAGAAAACCATCTAGGGTTGGGAGAAGAAGGAGAGGGAGGCTCTCATGGTGAGGAGGAGCTTGAGGGAGGAGGGGACTTCATCTTGGAGCTCTTTCCATGGCCATGGCCGGCCATGAAGCCTTGGGGGAGCAATATTTCGTGGGGAGGGGAGGAGAAGAGTGTGTGGGAGTGAAGAAAGGAGTGGGAAGTGAAAAGAAATGAGGCAAAGGAGGAGGGAGTGGCCGGCCAAGCTCTTTAAATAGAGGGAGGATGGTGGCTGCCTCCTTTTTTTGATTGGCTAAGGTGGGTGGCTGCCCATTTAGTGATTGGGTTAGGTGGGAGGCAAGTCTTGTAGAGGAAGAAAAATGGAGAGGCATGGCTGGCCAAAATTGCCATGCATACACATTTTGGCCGGCTCCATTCTTGCCAAACACAAGTGAACAATGTGAGAGATATAGAGATGGAGGAAGATTGTGATGGTAAAATATACCATGATGGTATTTGTTGCATGATGGCTTTGTGCCAAGAAGATAATGGTGATGGTGATGTACAAGGTTTCATGTGCATGCCATCTTGGAGATGACCTCCACAAGATTTGAGACTTGACTACTCCAAACAAGATGAGACACATGGTGCTCAAGTGCCTATGCAAGACACACGACACCACTTGTGTTATGCAAGGAAACTAGGTTTTCTTCCAGGGATATAGAGTCCAAGTTTTAGGGAGATAGTGAAGGGAATAATGATGCAATTTTAATGATGAATATGGTGACATAAGACATCAATTCAAGAGGTCAAGGTGATGATGGAAAATAATAGAGGATTGAGATGGGTATGATGGAATATAGTTGCTCTACAAATAAGAGGTCAATTTGGAGTGGTTTGAAATACTCTCTGAGTCTAGGGTTTAGTTGAAGGAAGTCCAATAGAAAGTATCAAGAGTTCATCTACTTGATCAAGAATTGGAGGATGAAGGAACATTATGGGGTAGATCAGAGATGTACACAGGATGTGCAAGAGTTGTCATTCGAAATAGAATTTATTTGAAAAGTACTTGAAACACCTCAATTGTCTAGGGACAATTGGGAATGATCTCAAGTGGAATGGCATTTGAAAATGTTGAGAGAAAACTAGTTGGAACATAGGAGCTCAAAATATTCTACTTACTTTCTCAGGTTAGGTAGAGTTTTTCTCAAATGTAAAATAAGCAAGAGGAAAACAAGAAATGGTATAGGTACCATAAACAAGCTTTTTGTTAAAACAAAGCAAAATAGAAATAATGTTTTATAAATCAATACTTGGTAGAAATGGGATGAAAAACAAAACCCATTTCAGTTCCTTGTTTTCTTTGAAGAGAAATCTTGGAAAGTTTTAATAAAACTTGAAGTAGTTTTGTGATCAAAACTAGAGAAGGAAAACTGTAGGATTTTTGAGGAGGGAAACTAATTTAGGGAGGAGTGTTCTCAAGGGTAGATGGTGGCTACAAAATGTATCCATCATTCCCACTCTTGGTTTTGTGAAGATTAAACTTGAATAAAAACAAGAGGTAAAAGTGAAGGAAGTGATCTAGAGTTGAATCATTGGATAGGGTATAAGATCAAGTTGAATATATGTGATGCAAGGATAGAATGAGACATGCAGGATGTGGAAATTGTAGAGGGAGATGCACAGATGAGATCCATGCATTGAGATCACCAAGTTGTGAATTAAGGATGATTGAGCTATCTGGTACCACAAAGAGAAAAATCAAGATGGCACACCCATGTTGTCATCAGGAGAGAGGTTTGATGTAGTAAGAAGGAAAACAATTCTTCCTAAGCCACACATGTGTTTTATTTGGTGAGTTGCTTGTTTAACCACTAGGGGTGTCGTTCTATGAGGTAGCTCAAGACAAAAATTCAACAAGCAAATCAAGACAATTCATCTACCAATAGATCAAGGCAATTCATCATAGCAAACAGATCAAGGCAATTCATCTACTAAACCTATAGAAAAAGTTTTTGTTCCCCCTAATTTTTGCACTAAGGACAAATAATCAAGGTTGCAAAAGTTGGGGTGTTACAGTTTTGATTTTTGCGGGATCTACCGCAATTCCTCCTGCAGACAGGATGTGTCCTAGGAATCCTACTTCTTTCAACCAAAACTCACATTTGCTAAACTTGGCGTACAACTGATGCTGCCTAAGGGTTTCTAGAACCACTTCCAGATGTTGCTCATGTTCTTCTTCTGATTTGGAGTAGATAAGGATGTCGTCAATGAAGACAACGACAAACTTATCCAGGAATTCCATAAAGATCTTATTCATGAGATTCATGAAGTAAGCGGGGGCATTGGTCAGTCCAAAGGACATGACATTGTACTCATACAGTCCATATCTGGTGGTAAAGGCAGTCTTTGGAATATCTGTTGCTCGGATCTTCAGTTGATGGTAACCTGTCCTCAGATCAATCTTTGAGAATACTTGGGCACCGGTTAACTGGTCAAACAGATCTTCTATCTTCGGCAGGGGATATTTGTTCTTGATGGTGACATCGTTAAGCTTACGATAATCCGTAACCAAACGAGTGGTACCGTCCTTTTTATCCACAAACAAAACTGGTGATCTCCAAGGTGACGCACTTGGTCGAATCAGACCTTTGTACAGCATATCATCCAGTTGCTTCTTCAGTTCCATCAGTTCTGCGGGGTTCATGCTGTAAGCTCTCTGGGCTATAGGTCCGGTTCCGGGGATTAACTCGATGATGAACTCGATATCCCGATCCGGGGGCATACCGGGTAGACCATCCGGAAACACATCAGGGTATCGACAGACGACCCTGATTTGATCCAGAGTTGGCTTGGCTACACTTTGGTTGCAGGTAAATTTTCGGGGTAGTTTTTCAGACAAGTGTTCTATTATTATTCCGGTGCTACTTGTCATGGTGATGGCCTTCTTGGCGCAGTCTATCAATCCATGATGTTTCGCCATCCAATCCATACCCAGGACTACTTCCAATCCTTTTGTTCCCAGAACAATCAAGTTTGCATAAAAGTCTATTTCATGGATTCTGATGGGTACATCTTTGCAAAATTTTCTAGCTTTAGTTGTTGATCCAGGTATTTGAACTACCATGACATGTTTCAAGCTGATTGGTTGAATCTTACTAGTGCACACAAAATCTTCTGTAACGAACGAATGCGATGCTCCAGAATCAAACAACACTCTTGCTGGTATTGAGTTAACAGAGAACATACCCAGCACCACGTCGTGCTTCTGGGCTTCCTCAGCATTCATGTGGTAGAGGCGACCTCCGCGGTTGTGCGGGTTGTTGGGGGTGAACTTCTTGCCGGTGGAGACACGGCGTTGCTGCTGAGCTGGTGGTGCGGGGTTGCCTGCGAGCTTGGCGAGCCTCTTGGGACACTCATTGGAGTAATGCCCCACTACACCACACTCATAGCAAGTGATGGTGGTCTTGTCTTGCTTGTTCGCGATGGGGATGGCATTGCTCCCGGTCCTTGGTGCGGTGTTGGTGTTGTTGTTGCTGTGGTTGTGGTTGGGGGCTCTTGGCGGAGCGCGGTTGAAGTTGTTGTTGGGGTTGTAGTTGCTGTTGTTGTGGTGGCCTCCTGGCCTGGGGTTTCCTCCACTCCGGTTCTGATAAACCGGACGTGACATCTGTGCATTGGGCTTGTTGGTCCTGAAGCCTCCGCCTGAGTTGGGGCGATACCTTGGGGCATTGCTAGGCCCACTCTGATTCATCATGCGGCGCTTGCGGTTCTCGCTGGCTTGGTGCAGTTTGCCTTCCATTTGGATGGCGGAGTCAACAAGGGCTTCGAGGTCGGCAAAGGGGATGTTGATCAACACAGTCTGCATCTCATCATGCAGTCCATTCAGGAATCTTTCCTTCCTCTTCTCAATAGTGTCAGTTTCATCCGGGGCATACCTTGACAGTGTGAGAAACTTGTCGCGGTATTCCACCACGGACATCCGGCCTTGCTTCAGTTCACGGAACTCATCTCTCATCTTCTTTATCAGACCCGGGGGCACATGGTACTTGCTGAATTTTAGCTTGAAATCAGTCCAAGTGATAAATTGTCCCGCGTTCATGGCACGGGTGCTTGTCCACCAAGCTCTTGCTGGTCCTGCTAAGTAGTGCGTGGCAAACAGCACCTTCTCATTCTCTTCAACTCCAGCTACTTCTAGATTGTTCTCCATAGTTTGGAGCCAATCATCTGCATCAAGTGGTTCCTCAGTCTTACTGAAAACTGGCGGGTTGGTATTCTGGAAGTTCTTGAGCTTGGATCCTGGATGATCATGGTGGCCTTGATTGTTGTTGGCAAGCTGTTGAAGTGCTGCAATGTTGGCTTGCCTTTCAGCTCTTTCTGCTTCTCTATCTTCCAGCATAACTTGCAACATCTGCATCATAGCGTCTTGATTCGCGTTGCGAGTTGGAGGGGCCATCTGAGCATTGAGATTGATCATGAGATAAGAGGGAAATTTTCTATGGCTTGTTTTGTTTTTAAGTTCAAAAGCTTAAAACTTGAAGTCTTTTCATGATGACACAAACATACATTCATTCATAGCAAACAACACACATTACAAGCTTACACACTAAGGGTTTTAAGAACCCTTCTTCTCCAAGCTACGATACATGGGGCGGGATACAACTCACACCTACGATAGTGCATAAGTGAACTACTCCTCATCTTCATCAACATCGATGGGGGTGTGGTCATCATCTTCGTCGTCCAGGAAGTCGTAGTCTTCCCCCTCGGTGTTCTCATCCTCCTCGAAGTTGTTGTCATCACTCAGGTAGTTGCTTCCTCCCTGAATGTCTTCTCCATCTTCCTCCATCTTCTTCATCTGCTCCTCCTGGGCCTTGACAGTGGCCTCGAGTGCTGCTATCTTCGCGCGGAGGCGAGTGATGGTGGCATCCCTCTTCGCCCGCTGCTGGCGGAGGGTCCTGCGGTCGTTGGCGAGCATCTTGATGGCGTCTCCTTGCTCGATGATGCGGGCGTGAGTCTGGTTGGCGTACTCACGGGAGTGGTCGAGATCCTGCTGAGTGTGGTACAGCATGAAGTCGAGATGCTCCACATGGTGCTTCAGCTCCGGGTGGGATGACATGTCCATGGGCTCTCCAGCAGAGTTACGCCTCGCGAGGTGAGAAAAGCGAGGGTGCTTGAGTGCCTCCCCGCTCATCCCGCACAAGCGTGCGAGTCCCTCCTGAAGGGCGCGGGCAAGTCCGTCCAGCCAGTTGCTCTCCATGAAGGAGAAGAGGATCCTCTCAGAAGTGGGAGGCTCCATCTTGCCCCTCAAGTCAGCGGTGATGATCCACTGCAGTTCGCCTCCTGGCTGGTTCGCGATCTGGGCTCCGTGGAACTCCGGGTGCGGGCGACCAAGGTGGTCGGACAGGGCGTTGAGGTCGTGCTCGAAGATCAAGCTTCCCCCATTCCCGAGCTGATAGAACTTCGTGTTCACGGGCTCCATCTGAAAGTGAAGTAAAGGATTAAGTTAGAGGAGTGAACAAGTGTGGCAAAATTTTAGTTATATTTCTAAGGAAGAGCATGACTTCTTGTTTTTCCAAAGAACTCAAGGAGAAGACAAAGACTTAAATTTTCAGAAATACTTCATTCCTTTTTGAAACTGAATTTTTCAGAACGTCCATTTCTAACTAGGGTCTCCTAAGGTCAAACAATGGCTCTGATACCAACTTGTCAACACCCGGATTTTTAAAGTCCGGATGCCTATTATGTCATACATCACAATCCCAGGAAATTGTTGTTGCGAGGCATAATAGTTAAGTATCACAGTCATCATTCATTACAAACCATAATGTCTTACAACTTTGGAATCACATGATCCATATTACACGAATAGTTGATCTAATGATCAACGAACAAACACAAGTTCATAGCAGAAGCGTAAGATACAAGGACTCTCTAGTCCACAGGCCAACGCTTGACGTTAGAAGCTCCTAGTTGTGGTAGACGTCCTGCTGATCGTCATCCTCGTACTGCTGCTCGGCTTCATAGTCTGGCCATTTGAATAGCCAGGGACAAAGCCGTGAGTACTTTAAGTACTCGCAATCTAATACTAAAGTAAGTACTAACATTACTATGGAGAGTGTTCTAAGCTCTAAGTTTATTTGCATAAAGCCAATTTTATTTGATAAACATTTTTGTAAACAACTCCCCAAGTGCTAACTAACTCAAGTGGGAACATTAGTGTCATTCCCACAACTCAGTTGTGATTCAAAATCCAAGTCACCTTTCAAGTTCAAGTTCAAAACACCAGTCACAAAGATATAAATTCTGATGATGGAAACAGAATGGCCTTTCCAATTGTCCATTTCCGCGGACGCGGCTATTCGAATAGTTCTACACTCTGCAGAGGTCGCACACTTGTGCCACAACATTTGATTTCATCCGTCAGGGATAAAACCCCGAATAATCGTAACTCAGTACGCGGATCATCAACCGTTAACCTTTCACTTACACACCTTAGTATAGGCACCTCTCCCCATGAGCTTGGCCTCCCGGTGAAAACCAACTGTTAACCCGGGAACTGCACAGGGCTTGGCCGTACAATTCACCATCAATTCACATCATTTCTCAACAACGGAGGCAGCCTCAAGCATAACCCCTATGATGCGTGTTCAGAGGGAACCCATACTAAGACACGTAAATTTCCAGCTAAGCCCTACCCATAATCAGGTATTGTGGGGGTACTTAATATTGGTAAGGTATCGCATCCAACTCAATCATCAGTTTTTAACCAAATTCACCAAGTCAACTTCAGTGTCATATTCACCTTCAAAAACTTTCAATGGAAATGACTCATCATTCCAAGGTTTTCACCATCATCATTTCATCAACACATGTTCCCATCTAGAGTAGTCATTTTTAATTTAGCACTAGCAACTATGTATGAGGGGGGGGGGCTAAGTATTTGCTTTGCTTCTAGGCTAAGTTTGATACTCTTGAACTAACTCCATACTAACCAGGTAAAATCATAAATCAAAAAGTACTTTGATAAAACAACGGTAAATAAAACTTGTAAAGTAAAACTGGGAAATAGGATCATAAGCATAAAGTAAATGGGATAATGCTTTGCTCATGGTGAGCTTTGCACTTTGCAAGAGTATTATCTTGCCTTGGTTGGGAAACTGGTCAAAGTGGTCTTCTTCTTCTTGGAAGTAGACCTCCTCCTCCTCCTGGTACTCCTCGGTACTAGCGTCTAAAATACGATTACGGGGTACACAATCATCACACCAAACTAATTTACTAAACTAGGCACAAACATGGTTCACACACTTAAACTAGCATCACATATTACTATTAAGTTGGTGGATGTGTTTTTCTTATTATTTAAGAAGAATAATTTCCTCTCATACTAATCTTAAATGTTACTTTGAATTATTCAGAGAAATAATTTCCTCTCATTATCTTATTAAGATTTAATTTCTCTTATGCATAGTATGTGACCTAGGTTGACCCAAGTCAACCTCTTCACACTTATCAATTGGAGAAAATGATTTAAATGAGGTGAGCACCTCATACCATTTAATTCTAGCATAACAAAGATTTAATATCACCAACATTTCCTATGAGACCTAAATGACCAGAGTCTCTACTTTAGTTGGAAATGGTGGTGACAAGATTTAAATGAGAGAAACTCTCTCATAAGATTTCTTCATAGTTTTGGACAATATCTTTGACTAGAAATAGCCATAAAGTCATTTAAATCAACTAAGCCATGATCATTCAAAGTAAGCATGGCATATTTTTGTAGAAACAATTAGTATAAGTGAAATGTGGATTATTGGAGGTGGAATTAACTGAAAAGCATTTATGGTTGATTTTTAAGAATTATTATAAAGCAGAAAAGTCCCTGCCTTGTTTATTTTGCCACTTTAATTCTACAATAGATCTAGGGTTCTATCTAGTGGCATTGTGTAGATAATTTCCCAAGGTTTCCAGAAATATAAAGTTTGTAAAATTTGGCCCAGTAGATTTGTCCCTATTGAATTTCAAAGTTTGCATCAGATTAAGATATTTTTCTAATTTCCAGATTTGAATTCAAACCGTGGGCTCGCGCGGGAAATAACTGGGCTGCAGAGAGAATGGGAAAATGGGCCGGCCCAGTACTGCGTCCAGCGCAGCGGGCCGCCTAACAAGGTGGGGGCCACCTGTCTGTGGGCTGTCACGCCCGAAGCGGTACGGGGAGAGGAGGGCCGTGCGATTAGAGGTGAGATCGACGGCCGAGGGTGGTCGTCTTCTCCGGCGAGAGGGAGGCTTATGAGAGGCGGAGGTAGGGGGTCGGAGAGGTCGTCGGAGCTCCGGCGGTCGTCGGAGTTGTGCGCCGCGACGTTGGAGTAGATGAGGAGGCACCTGGAAGCAGTTGCGTCTCCAATGGCGGCCTCCTGCTCCGGCGGACTCCGTGTACTGGCGGCGGCGTCGATCTTGCGATTGGAGCAGTGGGGTGGCTAGCTGGTGAAATTGAGCGGTCGAGGAGAGCTGTGAGGATGAGTGGAAGGTGTTGGCGTGCTCAGTTCAGTGGGAGGGGCTCCCCTTTTATAGCGGCGAGAGGTGGCTGTGGCGCCCGGCTAGGGTCGTCGTCGTCGTCGTTCCAGGGCGGCGAAGAGGCAAGGGATGGGCGCATCGTGTTACTGGTGTCCTGGCGAGGCTGACGCGCTTGATGGTGGTGAAAACGAGGCTCTGAGGCGACGGTGAGCTTGACGGGAGTGTGCGTCACCGTGGCAGAAGCTCGTCGTCGTGGTCGTCGCGTCTGGCGCTCCCGCGGGCCAGTGAGCGTGTCCAGGCGGTTCAGTGAGGCGTGGTGCGTCGACTGGCGCTGAGAGGAAGTGTCGAGGTTGTGCGAGGACGCGGGGCGTCGTCACGCTCTGGCGCGTCCAGGGTGAACGCCATGCGCGCCCTGGAGCGGCATGGGCGAGTTCTGGGCGCCACTGGGCGCTCGTGTCCTGGCGTCTCTGGTGCCTGGCTTCGTCGGGTCAGTGGCTGGGCAGCATCAGGTGAGTGTTAGGGAGAGGATTGACATGGTGATGCAAGTTGGAATTGACCAGGTGAGGAGATGGCATGAAATGGCCATGCCATGCCACGACATGGCAAGGTTTGATTCATTTGATCACACATTGACCAGTGCAAGTGGTGGTACTGGTGTGGTGAGGTGAGAGGGTGCTCCAGAAGTGCAGAGAGGGCAAGGTTGGACCAAGTCCAAGGTAAAAATGAGGTATGGGCTCAATTTTTCACCCTGCCTGCCAAGTGTTCGATCAAATGCCCGCAAGAGAATAATTTTTGAAATTTGAAATTCTTTTTGGTGGGTTGTAATCATATATTGAATGGAGCATTTTGGTGGTGGTGGTGGTCAAAATGGAATTGAGATGCAAAATCACATTTTGCATATGATCTTGCATATGTGAGTTTGTTCAAACTTTGCTTGCTTCCCATTTGAATTTGGTAATGCATTTGGGGTGGTGGTTTTGGGCAAAGTTGAAGTGCTTGATGTTGTCTTGGATGAGGTGCAAAGAGTTGGCAAAGTGTAGAAGTGAAAAGTAAAAATCCAGGGGCTCAAAGTGGCCATCAGGGTAAAAATGGCACATATGACCATAATCACATGTGAGCTCCATTTTGATTCAAATTTGTTTTGAATTGAGTTGGCTTGATTTCAAAGGTGTTAATAAGTGTTTAGTAACCATTTACAAGTAATGGTGCAAACCAATTTGGCCTAGATCAAAGATTTGTAAAAATGGCATAGGCCTTATGTGAGTGTGAAATGGGATTTTTAGAATTACTTTTCTATTTTATTTTTATTTGGCTAAGGGTGATCAAGTGATCAATGCTAGGGTTTTAGAATGAGAGTAACACACAAACAAGCATCATGGCTAAAGCACACTCAAATAAATTCATAAGATGAGCTAGTATGCATAGTCCTATATGATGAGAAAAAGTTTTTGTTGGCTCCAAATTTTGGAATCTTGAATTCTCTCTCTCTTGTTCATTTTATTGAAACTTGGGATGTTACAGTACTTCTCTGCCATTCCAAAGTAAATTGCTTGAGTGCTATCTTTAAACACTTCCAAAGTTATTACCTCTTATTTGTGTCAATGTTTTATAGCTCATGAGGAAGTATGTGGTGTTTATCTTTCAATCTTGTTGGGCAACTTTCACCAATGGACTAGTGGCTTCATCCGCTTATCCAATAATTTTGCAAAAAAGAGCTGGCAATGGGGTTCCCAGCCCCAATTAATTAACTTTCATAATTTTACAAAAAATAGACACTCCTCCATGGTATGTGATTGTTGGACGGCACCCGAGGATTCGGTTAGCCATGGCTTGAGAAAGCAAAGGTGGGGAGGAGTGTCATCTAAATAAAACTAAAACAAAAAGGCACTCCTTCATGGTATGAGATTGTTGGCAGGCACCCGAGGATTCGGTTAGCCATGGTTTGTGAAAGTAAAGGTTGGAAGGAGTGCCACCCAAAAATAAAAATGTTTCATGGGAGCCGCTCTTTGAAGGTTTGTCTGGCAAGGGGGTTAGAGTACCCACTACCATTCGTTGACAACAACAAACACCTCTCAAAACTCTACTTTTATGCTCTCTATGTTTTCAAAATAAAAGCTCTAGCACAAATATAGCAATCAATGCTTCCCTCTGCGAAGGGCCTTTCTTCTACTTTTATGTTGAGTCAGTTTACCCATTTCTCTCTATCTTAGAAGCAAACACTTGTGTTAACTGTGCATTGATTCTTACATGCTTGCTTATTGCATTTGTTATATTGCTTTGCATTGACAACTATCCATGAGATATACATATTACAAGTTGAAAGCAACCGCTGAAACTTAATCTTCCTTTGTGTTGTTTCAATGCCTTTACTTTGAATTTATTGCTTTATGAGTTAACTCTTATGCAAGACTTATTGATGCTTGTCTTGAAGTACTATTCATGAAAAGTCTTTGCTATATGATTCATTTGTTTACTCATGTCATTTACCATTGTTTTGATCGCTGCATTCATTACATATGCTTACAATAGTATGATCAAGGTTATGATGGCATGTCACTCCAGAAATTATCTTTGTTATCGTTTACTGCTTCGGACGAGCAGAAACTAAGCTTGGGGATGCTGATACGTCTCCGACGTATCGATAATTTCTTATGTTCCATGCCACATTATTGATGATATCTACATGTTTTATGCATACTTTATGTCATATTTATGCGTTTTCCGGAACTAACCTATTAACGAGATGCCGAAGGGCCAGTTCCTGTTTTCTGCTGTTTTTGGTTTCAGAAATCCTAGTAAGGAAATATTCTCGGAATTGGACGAAATCAACGCCCAGCATCTTAGGATTGCATGAAGCTTCCAGAACACCCGAGAGCCGCCAGAGAGGGGCCACAAGGGGCCCACACATGGGGCTGGTGCGGCCATGCTAGGGCCCGCGCCCCCCTGTTGTGTGGCGGCTCCGTACCCCCTCCGACGCCGCCTCTTCGCCTATTTAAGCCTCCGCGACCTAAATCTTCGATACCGAGAGCCACGATACGGAAAACCTTCCAGAGATGCCGCCGCTGCCAATCCCATCTCGGGGGATTCAGGAGATCGCCTCCGGCACCCTGCCGGAGAGAGGATTCATCTCCTGGAGGACTCTACACCGCCATGGTCACCTCCGGAGTGATGAGTGAGTAGTTCACCCCTGGACTATGGGTCCATAGCAGTAGCTAGATGGTTGTCTTCTCCTTATGTGCTTCATTGTCGGATCTTGTGAGCTGCCGAACATGATCAAGATCATCTATCTGTAATGCTATATGTTGTGTTTGTTGGGATCCGATGGATAGAGAATACTATGTTATGTTGATTATCAATTTATATCTATGTGTTGTTCATGATCTTGCATGCTCTCCGTTATTAGTAGAGGCTCTGGCCAAGTTTTTGCTAGTAACTCCAAGAGGGGGTATTTATGCTCGATAGTGGGTTCATGTCTCCGTGAATCCGGGGGAGTGACAGAAACCTCTAAGGTTATGGATGTGCTGTTGCCACTAGGGATAAAACATTGATGCTATGTCCGAGGATGTAGTTATTGATTACATTACGCACCATACTTAATGCAATTGTCTGTTGTTTTCAACTTAATACTGGAAGGGGTTCGGATGATAACCTGAAGGTGGACTTTTTAGGCATAGTTGCATGCTGGATAGCGGTCTATGTACTTTGTCGTAATGCCCAATTAAATCTCACAATATTCATCATATCATGTATGTGCATGGTCATGCCCTCTCTATTTGTCAATTGCCCAACTGTAATTTGTTCACCCAACATGCTATTTATCTTATGGGAGAGACACCTCTAGTGAACTGTGGACCCCGGTCCATTCTTTACATCTGAAATACAATCTACTGCAATTGTTCTACTGTTCTCTGCAAACAATCATCATCCACACTATACATCTAATCCTTTGTTACAGCAAGCCGGTGAGATTGACAACCTCACTGTTTCGTTGGGGCAAAGTACTTTGGTTGTGTTGTGCAGGTTCCACGTTGGCGCCGGAATCCCTGGTGTTGCGCCGCACTACATCTCGCCGCCATCAACCTTCAACGTGCTTCTTGGCTCCTACTGGTTCGATAAACTTTGGTTTCATACTGAGGGAAAACTTGCCGCTGTACGCATCACACCTTCCTCTTGGGGTTCCCAACGAACGCGTGCTGTACGCGTATCATGAAGTGAGAGGATGTCGTCCCACAACTTTGCAGTCTCCTTCTTGTGTCCATCAATAAGTTCAGACACGATCTTGTGGAAGATGTCCACTTCACGCTCAGCCATCTTCTTGTAGTTGAAAACTTCTTGTTCTAGTTTCTCCATCTTGTCCTCCAGGCTTCCTTCTCCTTTAGGACCCTGGACATCTTTGATCTGCAACTCTCCATCTACGAGCAGCAATTCCTTGGGGTGCATCTTCAGCTCGTTCATGTACGAGTTGACGACGTCCTCAAAGAAGCTGTCCTTCGGAGTTCCCGACGAAGACATGGTGGCTCTAGATCCGAAGCAAATCCTGGTAGAAAACAGCTCGAAACAAAACACGACGAGAAAACGATATACGGACCTCCAGGGGTCCGGGGGATTATATAGAAGAAATTTTTACGACAGAAGGAAAGTACCAGGTCGAACTAGAGTCGGAAAGGGGCAACGAGGGGCCCTCCTCATAGGGCGGTGCGGCCAGGCTGGGGCCCGCGCCGGCCTATGGGGGCACGCCCTCGTGCGTCTCCTCCACTCCGTTTCGATCTCGTAATTTTTCATATTTTCCAAAAACAGCAAAAACATTGTTCAGAAAGTTAAACACAGACTTTTTATTACCAGTACTGTTACCTATTCAAAGTCGAACTCTGCAGAACTGTCGATTTGGCCTTTGATGTAAGCTTCCGGAGTTACCACTCGAATAACATCAACATCTTCATTATAAGAATCTCCAGAGATATAATGCTTGAGTCTTTTCCATTCACCACTTGTGTGGCATCGCCTTGCAGAGAACTAATTTTAATTGCCCCCCTGAACGATACCACAATGACATATGTTCCTTCCCATTTTGAGAGTAATTTCCCTGCAAAAAATCTGAGACGAGACCGATACAATAGGACTTTATCCCCAACGTTAAATTCTCTTTTGATAATTCTTCTATCATGCCATTTCTTAACTTTCTCTTTAAAGAGTTTAGCATTTTCATAAGCTTCACTTCTCCATTCATCTAGAGAACTCAATTGTAGCAATCTCTTCTTACCGGCAAGTTTAGGATCTTTATTTAGTTCTCTCACAACCCAATAAGCTTTGTGCTCTAATTCTAACGGTAAATGACAAGCTTTCCCATAAACCATTTTATAAGGTGACATACCCATGGGATTTTTATAAGTAGTTCTATAAGCCCAAAGTGCTTCCTTCAATTTACTAGCCCAATTCTTTCTAGATTTATTAACAGTCTTTTGCAAGATAGATTTAATCTCTCTATTTGATAATCTACTTGCCCACTAGTTTGAGGATGATAAGCAGAAGCAATTCTATGATTAATACCATATTTAGCAAGAGTTTTTCTAAAACCACCATGAATAAAATGAGAACCTCCATCAGTCATAAGATATCTAGGAACTCCAAATCTAGGAAAAATAATATCTAAAAGCATTCTTAAAGAGGTCTCACCATCAGCACTTTTTGTGGGTATGGCTTCCACCCATTTAGTAACATAATCAACAGCAACAAGTATATGAGTGTTACCTTCTGAAGAGGGGAAAGGTCCCATGAAGTCAAATCCCCAACAATTGAATTGTTCAATAACAAGAGTATAATTCATAGGCATTTCATTGCGTCTGGAGATATTACCAACCCTTTGACATTCCTCACAAGATAAAATAAACTTTCTTGCATCTTTGAAGAGAGTTGGCCAATAAAAACCTGATTGCAGAACCTTTTGCGCGGTTCTATCTTCGGCGTGATGTCCTCCATAAGCACTACCATGACACTTACTCAATATCTCTTGTGGTTCATATTCGGTAACACATCTTCGCAGAATACCATCCACTCCTTCTTTATATAAGTGTGGGTCATCCCAAAAATAATGCCTCAAGTCATAAAAGAATTTCCTCCTTTGCTGAGCTGAAAAGGTTGGAGGCAAGTAATTGGAAACAATAAAGTTAGCATAATCAGCATACCAAGGACTATCTCGCGAGCTCACCTTTATTACAGCCAATTGTTCATTTGGAAAACTATCATTAACAGGAACAGGATCATAAGCAATATTTTCCAATCTAGACAAATTATCAGCAACAGGATTATCAGCACCTTTCCTATCTATAATATGCAAATCAAATTCTTGGAACAAAGCACCCATCTAATAAGCCTCAGCTTAGCATCTTTCTTTTGCATAAGGTATCTAATTGTAGCATGATCAGTATGAATTGTAACTTTTGAATCAACAATATAGGATCTAAACTTGTCACAAGCAAAGACTACAACTAACAATTCTTTTTCAGTTGTAGCATAATTTCTTTGAGCAGCATCAAGAGTTTTACTAGCATAATGAATAACATTCAATTTTTTATCTATTCGTTGTCCAAGAACAGCACCTACAACAAAATCACTAGCATCTCACATAATCTCAAAAGGTAAATTCCAATCAGGAGGTTCAACTACAGGAGCAGTTGTTAAGGCTTTCTTTAGAGTTTCAAAAGCTTTCTTACAATCATCATCAAAAACAAAAGGTACATATTTTTGAAGAAGATTAGTAAGAGGCTTTGAAATCTTAGAAAAGTCTTTAATAAATCTCCTATAAAACCCAGCATGACCAAGAACATTACGAAAACCTTTAACATCCCTAGGATAGGGCATCTTCTCAATTGCTTCAACTTTAGCTCTATCAACTTCAATACCTCTCTCGGAAATTTTATGTCCCAATACAATTCCTTCATTAACCATAAAATGGCATTTCTCCCAATTAAGAACAAGGTTAGTTTCTTCACATCTCTGCAAAACTTTATCAAGGTTTCGCAAGTAATTATCAAAAGAATTCCCATAGACAGAAAAATCATCCATGAATACCTCTACAATATTCTCGCAAAAGCCATGAAAAATAGCAGACATGCATCTTTGAAAAGTAGCAGGAGCATTACATAAACCAAAAGGCATACGTCTATAAGCATAAGTTCCATAGGGACAAGTGAAAGTGGTTTTCTCTTGATCCTTAGTTTTAACATCAATTTGTGAAAACCCAAAATAACCATCAAGAAAGCAAAAATGAGTATTTTTAGACAACCTTTCTAACATTTGATCAATAAAAGGTAAAGGGTAATGATCTTTCTTAGTAACTTTATTAACTTTTCGATAATCAATGCACATTCTATACCCTACAACTACTCTTTGAGGGATGAGCACATCATTATCATTAGGTACAATAGTCATTCCTCCTTTCTTAGGAACACAATGCACAGGACTAACCCATTTACTATCAGCAATAGGATATATAATACCAGCTTCAAGAAGTTTTAATACCTCATTCCTTACCACATCCTTCATCTTAGGAATTAGACGATGCTGATGTTCAACAACAGGCTTTGCGTCATCTTCCATATTAATGGCATGTTGGCAAATAGAGGGAGAAATCCCCTTCGAGTCATCAAGAGTGTAGCCAATAGCTCCTCGGTGTTTCTTCAATATTTCCAATAACCTTTCTTCCTCAAACTCTGAAAGCATAGAACTAATAATAATTGGATATATTTTCTTATCATCAATATGAGCATATTTAATATTATCAGGTAATGGTTTTAAATCAAAAACAGGATCTTCCTTTGGTGGTAGTGTTGTTCCTAGATCTTCAACCGGTAAATCATGCTTAAGAATAGGTTGATGAAGGAAAATTTCATCAAGCTCATTTCTTTCTTCCCTAAAGACTTCACTCTCACTATCCTCCAAATGTTGCTGCAAAGGATTATTAGGAGCAAGAGCAATAGACGCACATTGTTCAACTCTAAAATCATTATTAGGCAAATCAGCTTTATAAGGAATTTTGGCAAATTTAGAGAAATTAAACTCATAAGATTCACCAGCAAATTTAGTCACAATTTTCTCTTTCTTGCAATCTATAACAGCTCCACAAGTATTTAAAAAGGTATACCAAAAATAATAGGACAAGATTTACTAGTAGCAGATCCAAGTACCAAAAAGTCAGCAGGATATTTAATCTTACCACATAGAACTTCCACATCTCGAACAATACCAATTGGAGAGATAGTTTCTTTATTAGCTAGCCGAATAACCACATCAACCAATTTCATGCATAATCTCCGTGTAAAGCTCATAAGGAACAACACTAATACTTGCACCAATATCGCATAAACCATAATAACAATGATCACCAATTCTAACAGAGAGCATAGGAACACTAGTTTTCCTAGACTTATTAGGATGTGAAACAATATTAGAAGCATCTTCACAGAAAATAATATGACCATCTTCTACGTTTTCAGTCATAAGATCTTTAACTATTGCAACAACAGGTTCAACCTTTATTTGCTCTTCAGGTTCTATAGGTTTCTTTGCACTTTTATTAACCGCACTATTTATAACAGAATACTCCTTCATTTTAGCAGGGAAAGGAGTTTTTTCAATATAAGCTTCAGGAAGAACATGATCAAGAGTTTCAATTACAACACATTTATTTATAGATGAATCAATTTTATCTTTATACAGTTCATGATACTTGTCAAAATTCTTCCTAGGCAATTCAAAATGAGAGGCAAAAGCTTTATAAAGATTTGCAACGACTTGAGAATCAAGACCATAAGTAGCACTCATATTACGAAATTTATCAGTATCCATAAAAACTTCAATGCATTTATAATCATAGTTTATACCTGACTCTCTACCTTTGTCGTTCTCCCATCCTTCAGTATTCTCCTGAATCCGATCAAGAAGGTCCCTTTTAAACTCTTCTTTGTTGCGTGTAAATGATCCAGAACAAGAAGTATCCAGCAAGGTCTTATCTTGAAAAGAAAGTCTTGCATAGAAATTATCAATGATAATATTACCAGGAAGCTCATGAATGGGGCATTTGAGCATTAAAGACTTCAATCTCCCCCATGCTTGGGCAATACTCTCTCCATCATGAGGCCAGAAATTATATATGCGGTTCCGATCTTTGTGAATTTCACTTGGAGGATAGAATTTAGAATAAAATAGAGGCACAATATCATTCCAATCAAGAGAATCCCCATTCTTTAGCAATTTATACCAATGCGCCGCTTTACCAGACAACGATATAGAGAATATTTTCTTCCTAACTTCATCCATAGCAATACCTGCACACTTGAATAAACCGCATAATTCATGTAAGAACAGTAAATGATCTCCAGGATGGACAGTTCCATCCCCTTCATAGCGGTTATCCACAACACGTTCAATAATTTTCATAGGTATTTTGTATGGAACCTCTTTCTCACCTGGCGCCTCATCCACTACCTTTGCGGTAGTAGTAGATTTTCCAAATAAAAATTCAAGAGAAGATCTCTCCATAATGAATTATAGCAGCAGGCAGAAATAAAATCAGCACGAACAGTAAAAGTTTCCCTTACCAATTCCACTTACCAATAGCGCTTCACTCCCCGGTAATGGCGCCAGAATATAGTCTTGATGACCCACAAGTATAGGAGGTGTATCGTAGTATTTTCGATAAATAAGAGTGTCGAACCCAACGAGGAGCAGAAGGTGTTGACAAGCAGTTTCGATGAAGGATTCACTGTAAATGCTCACAGACAAGTATTCAGGGGGTTTTGATATAGCAGATAAATAAAGTACGAGTAAGTAAAATGCGAGAGAAATAATTGCAGTGAGTGGCCCAATCCTTTTTAGCACAAAGGACAAGCCGGTTTGTTTACTTATAATGACCAAACGTTCTTGAGGACACACGGGAATTTAGTCTAGTGCTTTGGCTTCATATAGCTGATTAATCTTCATTGTTTTGATAAGTGTTGTGTGGGTGAACCTATGCTAATGCACCGCCCTTCCTAGGACTAATACATACTTGTGATTATACCCCTTGCAAGCATCCGCAACTACAAGAAAGTAATTAAGATAAATCTAACCACAACCTTAAACTCTGAGATCCTGCTATCCCTCCTGCATCGATATATCAACGGGGATTCAGGTTTCTGTCACTCTGGCAACCCCGCAATTAGCAAACGAATACAAGATGTATTCCCCTAGGCCCATAAAGGTGAAGTATCATGTAGTCGACGTTCACATGACACCACTAGAAGAATAACACCACAACTTAAATATCATAACATTGAATATTACCCAACATAATTCACTACTAACATTTAGACTTCACCCATGTCCTCAAGAACTAAACGAACTACTCACGAGACATCATATGGAACAGATCAGAGGTGATATGATGATGAATAACAATCTGAACATAAACCTTGGTTCAATGGTTTCACTCAATAGCATCAATAACAAGTAGAAATCAATACCGGGAGAGTTTCCCCTATCAAACAATCAAGATCCAACCCTAATTCTTACAGCGGTGACGAGGTGCAGCGGTGGAGATGGCGGTGATGATGATGGAGATGATGGTGATGATGATCCCAATGATGTCCAGCTCGATGGCGGTGACGATGGCATCGATTTCCCCCTCCGGGAGGGAATTTCCCCGGCAGATTTCAGCCTGCCGGAGAGCTCTTTTCTCTCTGGTGTTTTCCGCCCCGCAGAGGCGGCTGTGACCCTTCGCGACTATCCTCTGGAGCTTAGGTTTTCGGGATGAAGAAGTACGCGAAGGAGAGGAGGCCAGAGGGGGCTGTGGGCCCCTTCCCCACAAGGCGGCGCGGCCAGGCCTGGGCCCGCGCCGGCCTATGGGGGGCCCATGGCGGCCCTCCTCGGCTCCTCCTTTTCGCAAGCTTCGTCTTCTGGTAAAATAGGATTTTTCGTGTAATTTCCGTCAATTGTTGATCTTCCGAAATATTGCGTTCTGACGGTGCTTTTTCCAGTAGAATCCTGACTCTGGTGCGCGATTCTCCAATAATCATGAAACATGCAAAATAGATGAAATAACATAAGTATCACTTCTAAATATGAAATATATCAATGAATAACAGTAAATTATGATATAAAATAGTGATGCAAAATGGACGTATCAGGAATACCTGGATCTCCACGCTTTTCTGGTAACTTCCCCTTAAAAGAATAATCAACAAACATAGCAGTAATAGCTTCAATAGGTATTTTCCTCTTATTTTTAACAATGTATTTAATCTATTTTGAATATGGAGGAATTTTAATAGCATCAACAAGAGGAATTTGCAAATATAGACTCTTTATCAATTCAATATACTTCTCAAATCTTTCATTGTCTAGAGTTTTAGTTACATCTTGGGGATATGGTTTAATTCTATGAACCCGTGGATCCCTTTCTTTACCTTGTGATTGAGGTGGAGCCTTCTTCTTCTTACTTTTATCCTTGGAGAATTGAAGATCTTCATTTATTGTGGGCTCGGGTTCTTTATCAGCGGCATCTTCAAGTGGTTCTTCAAGTGGTTGAGACATTTCCACATCTTCTTCACTATTCTCATCTTCAGTTTTAGCATCAGAAATAGATATATCGTTATCTTGATCTTCAGAGTTCTCATTCCCTTCACTTTCATTCACTACAAGAAAAGTTCTGATAGACAACGTCTCAAAATCGTCCGCTAAGGGGTATTTTTCGTCGCCTATGGGCCTAACCCGACGATATGGGTTCTGTTGTCGAAACTGCGTGAGGCAAAGTCCTACCACGTTTTTTTCAGTCCGTCGCGCTTGGGCGCCCTTCCGCCACGGAAAATCGGACCGTTGCAGAAGTGTTTCCGGGAGCCCGTTGACTGCTGACGTCATGCAAACTGACACGTGGCAGACGCCGTTAACTCGCAGTTAACGGCGTTAACCGCTGAAACCCCGTGGTAGATGGTAGGCCCACACGAGGCCTGCCACGTCTTAAGCGGGCCGGCCCATTAAGTTTGCGGGCTGGGCCATCTGACTTAGTTTGACCGGTCAACTATATAGCTGGGCTGGTCCATTAGTTTCGTGGGCCGGGCCTAACCTCTAAGGTTGACTGGTCAAAACTTTAATGGGCCGGCCCACTAAGCATGTGGGCCCGGCCGAATGCACTCGTTTGACCGGTCAATAGGCAAAAGGGCCGGCCCACAAAACATGTGGGACCCACTTTCCTGTTATCGGGCCGGCCCATTTACCTAGTGGGGTCCACCTTAAAACAACTGGGCCGGCCCAAGAAGTTATTGGGCCGGCCCAATTAGCATGTGGGTCCCACTTTCCTGCTATCGGGCCGGCCCATTTAGTACGTGGGATCCACATTAGATCAAATGGGCTGGCCCAACAAGAAAGTGGGCCGGGCCAAAAACACAGGTGGGTCCCAATTTCCTGCTAAAGGGCCGGCCCATTTAGTACGTGGGGTCCACCATATAGCAAGTGGGCCGGCCCAACAAGATAGTGGGTCGGGCCAAAAGCACAGGTGGGTCCCACTTTCCTGTTAAAGGGCCGGCCCATTTAGCATGTGGGGTCCACCATGTAGCAAGTGGGCCGGCCCAACAAGATAGTGGGCCGGGCCAAAAGCACAGGTGGGTCCCACTTTCCTGTTAAAGGGCCGGCCCATTTAGAACGTAGGGTCCACCATATAGCAAGTGGGCCGGCCCAACAAGATAGTGGGCCGGGCCAAAAGCACAGGTGGGTCCCACTTTCCTCTTAAAGGGCTGGCCCATTTAGTATGTGGGGTCCACCATACAGCAAGTGGGCCAGGCCAAAAACACAGGTGGGTCCCACTTTCCACTTAAAAGGCCGGCCCATTTAGTATGTGGGGTCCACCACAAAAGCAATTGGGCTGGCCCAGCTAGTTAGTGGGCCGGCCCAGTAGTGGGTGGGGTCCACCTTAAAGCAAATGGGCCGGCCTAATTAGAGTGTGGGGTCCACGGTAAATCAAGTGGGATGGTCCAATAAGTAAGTGGGCCAGCCCGTTTAGTTGCTGTTTATATGCCGGCATAATAGGCGCTTTAGGATTTTGCGGGCCGGCACATATGTGATTTCGCTTAATTGGGCCGTTTAAGGGATGGGAATTCATGATTTAGATACTGAGAATATTTACGCAGCATTGATTTCTGTCGGATAGCCTCACTTACCACAAGCACCAAAGAAAAAATGCGCGAAAGAACTATAAAAACTAACTAAATATTACATCAGCCGCAAGGCTTTGAAAAAATATTACAGAACCCAGAGAAATTGAATGGTAATTAAACCTAGCAATACAATGAAGCGATCCGGCAATCTTTTAAGTTGTCCATGCAGCACCTATATCTGAAACAAAGACATTACAAGTTAAGACAGCAACAATGGAAAGGCAAAGACACTACAATATTGTTTGCCAAAGAATTTGGAACTCATCATTTCGTCGTTATAAGAAGATCATTGTAATGCACACAATAAGCAAACAAAGAGTGCATGCCGCATACACCCAGCCAATATAACAGAGCATGTTAGAATGAAACAGCAGACTTACTACTGTCGAGTCCCATGCAAACCAACATGTTCAGGGAGTACAAAATTGGCATGAACAACATAGTAGCAGGCTATAAATTTTGTAACAACGACTGAGCAAGATGAAGTTATGATGGCTACATCTACAGAGCATGGAACGTAAACCAAAAATAGAAGTTACGATGGCAAAAGCTAAAGAGGAGTGATGTCTACGCCCCCCTCCTTTTCCTGTAGACAGTGTTGGGCCTCCAAGAGCAGAGGTTTGTAGAACAGCAGCAAGTTTTCCCTTAAGTGGATCACCCAAGGTTTATCGAACTCAGGGAGGAAGAGGTCAAAGATATCCCTCTCATGCAACCCTGCAACCACAAAGCAAGAAGTCTCTTGTGTCCCCAACACACCTAATAGGTGTACTAGTTCGGCGAAGAGATAGTGAAATACAGGTGGTATGAATATATATGAGCAGTGGCAACGGCACCAGAAAAGTGCTTTGCCCAAGACAGTAAACAAGCAGTAGTAACACAGCAGTAGTAACGCAGTAAAACAGTAAATAAGCAGTGATAGCAGTATTTAGGAACAAGGCCTAGGGATTACACTTTCACTAGTGGACACTCTCAACATTGATCGCATAATAAATAACTCTTTCTCATATGTGCTACATACACTCTTTTGTTGGATGATGAACACATTGCGTAGGATTACACGAACCCTCAATGCCGGAGTTAACAAGCTCCACAATTCAATGTTCATATTTAAATAACCTTAGAGCATAATAGATCATTGCAAAATAAACCAAGAACTAACATAGTGCACACACTGTCCACATTACACTATGAAGGAGGAATAGATCACATCAATACTATCATAATGATAATTAACTCCACAATCTACAAGAGATCATGATCATAGCCTACGACAAGAACCACATGGTGCACACACTAGTCACCTTTACACCATGCAGGAGGAATAGACTACTTTAATAACATCACATGAGTAGCACACAACTAGTAGCGATACAAAGCTCATCATATGGATCTCAATCATGTAAAGCAGCTCATGAGATCATTGTATTGAAGTACATAGGAGAGAGATTAACCACATAGCTACCGGTACAGCCCCGAGCCTCGATGGAGAACTACTCCCTCCTCATGGGAGCAGCAGCGGTGATGAAGATGGCGGTGGAGATGGCAGCGGTGTCGATGGAGAAGCCTTCCGGGGGCACTTCCCCGTTCCGGCAGCGTGCCGGAACAGAGACTCCTGTCCCCCAGATCTTGGCGTCGCGATGGCGGCGGCTCTGGAAGGTTTCTGTGGGTTTCGTCGAACATGGTAGGGTTTTCGCGACGGAGGCTTTAAATAGGCGGAAGGGCAGCCTCGGAGGGGGCCTGGGGCCACCACACCATAGGGCGGCGCGGCCCCCCCTCTGGCCGCACCAGGGTGTAGTGTGGGGCCCCCAGGGCTTCCCTCTGGCGGCTCTCGGGTGTTCTGGATGCTTCCGGGCAAAATAGGAACCTGGGCATTGATTTCGTCCGATTCCGAGAATATTTCGTTACTAGGATTTCTGAAACCAAAAACAGTAGAAAACAGCAACTGGCACTTCGGCATCTTGTTAATAGGTTAGTTCCAGAAAATGCACGAATATGACATAAAGTGTGCATAAAACATGTAGATAACATCAATAATGTGGCATGGAACATAAGAAATTATCGATACGTCGGAGACGTATCAGCATCCCCAAGCTTAGTTCTGCTCGTCCCGAGCAGGTAAAACGATAACAAAGATAATTTCTGGAGTGACATGCCATCATAACCTTGATCATACTATTTGTAAAGCATATGTAGTGAATGCAGCGATCAAAACAATGTATATGACATGAGTAAACAAGTGAATCATAAAGCAAAGACTTTTCATGAATAGTACTTCAAGACAAGCATCAATAAGTCTTGCATAAGAGTTAACTCATAAAGCAATAATTCATAGTAAAAGCATTGAAGCAACACAAAGGAAGATTAAGTTTCAGCGGTTGCTTTCAACTTGTAACATGTATATCTCATGGATATTGTCAACATAGAGTAATCTAATAAGTGCAATAAGCAAGTATGTAGGAATCAATGCACAGTTCACACAAGTGTTTGCTTCTTGAGGTGGAGAGAAATAGGTGAACTGACTCAACAATGAAAGTAAAAGAATGTTCCTCCATAGAGGAAAAGCATCGATTGCTATATTTGTGCTAGAGCTTTGATTTTGAAAACATGAAACAATTTTGTCAATGGTAGTAATAAAGCATATGTGTCATGTAAATTATATCTTACAAGTTGCAAGCCTCATGCATAGTATACTAATAGTGCCCGCACCTTGTCCTAATTAGCTTGGACTACCGGATCATCACAATGCACATGTTTTAACCAAGTGTCACAAAGCGGTACCTCTATGCCGCCTGTACAAAGGTCTAAGGAGAAAGCTCGCATTGGATTTCTCGCTATTGATTATTCTCAACTTAGACATCCATACCGGGACAACATAGATAACAGATAATGGACTCCTCTTTTATGCATAAGCATGTAACAACAATTAATAATTTTCTCATATGAGATTGAGGATATATGTCCAGAACTGAAACTTCCACCATGGATCATGGCTTTAGTTAGCGGCCCAATGTTCTTCTCTAACAATATGCACGCTCTAACCATAAGGTGGTAAATCGCCCTTACTTCAGACAAGACGAACATGCATAGCAACTCACATGATATTCAACAAAGGGTAGTTGATGGCGTCCCCAGGAACATGGTTATCGCACAACAAGCAACTTATAAGAAATAAAATGCATAAGTACATATTCAATACCACAATAGTTTTTAAGCTATTTGTCCCATGAGCTATATATTGCAAAGGTAGAGGATAGAAATTTAAAGGTAGCACTTCAAGCAATTTACTTTGGAATGGCGGAGAAATACCATGTAGTAGGTAGGTATGGTGGACTCGAATGGCATAGTGGTTGGCTCAAGGGTTTTGGATGCATGAGAAGTAATCCCTCTCGATACAAGGTTTAGGCTAGCAGGGTTATTTGAAACAAACACAAGGATGAACCGGTGCAGCAAAACTCACATAAAAGACATATTGAAAACATTATAAGACTCTACACCGTCTTCCTTGTTGTTCAAACTCAATACTAGAAATTATCTAGACCTTAGAGAGACCAAATATGTAAACCAAATTTTAGCATGCTCTATGTATTTCTTCATTAATGGGTGCAAAGCATATGATGCAAGAGCTTAAACATGAGCACAACAATTGCCAAGTATCACATTACCCAAGACATTATAGCAAATTACTACATGTATCATTTTCCAATTCCAACCATATAACAATTTAACGAAGAAGAAACTTCGCCATGAATACTAAAAGCTAAGAACACATGTGTTCATATGAACCAGCGGAGAGTGTCTCTCTCCCACACAAGCATTTATTCAAACAAAAACAAAAAACAAAAACAAACCGACGCTCCAAGTAAAGTACATAAGATGTGATGGAATAAAAATATAGTTTCAGGGGAGGAACCTGATAATGTTGTCGATGAAGAAGGGGATGCCTTGGGCATCCCCAAGCTTAGACGCTTGAGTCTTCTTGAAATATGCAGGGGTGAACCACCGGGGCATCCCCAAGCTTAGACTTTTCACTCTTCTTGATCATAGTATATCATCCTCCTCTCTTGACCCTTGAAAACTTCCTTCACACCAAACTTCTCATAAACTTCATTAGAGGGGTTAGTACATAATCAAAAACTCACATGTTCAGAGGTGACACAATCATTCTTAACACTTCTGGACATTGCTCAAAGCTACTGGAAGGTAATGGAACAAAGAAATCCACCCAACACAGCGAAAGAAGCAATGAGAAATAAAAGGCAGAATCTGTCAAAACAGAACAGTCCGTAAAGACGAATTTTTAATAAATACTTCCGTTGCCCAGATCAGAAAACTCAAAACTAATGAAAGTTTCGTACATATCTGAGGAACACGCACGTAAATTGGCATATTTTTATGATTTTTATACAGAGAAAACAGCCCAGATTTGTGACAGATAGAAATCTGTTTCTGCGCAGAAATCCAAATCTAGTATCAACCTTCGATTAGAGGCTTCACTTGGCACAACAAAACATAAAACTAAGATAAGAGAGGTTGCTACAGTAGTAAACAACTTCCAAGACACAAATATAAAACAAAGTACTGTAGCAAAATAACACATGGGTTATCTCCCAAGAAGTTCTTTCTTTATAGCCGTTAAGATGGGCTCAGCAGTTTTAATGATGCACTCGCAAGAAATAGTATTTGAAGCAAAAGAGAGCATCAAGAGGCAAATTCAAAACACATTTAAGTCTAACATGCTTCCTATGCATAGGAATCTTGTAAATAAACAAGTTCATGAAGAGCAAAGTAACAAGCATAGGAAGATAAAACAAGTGTAGCTTCAAAAATTTCAGCACATAGAGAGGTATTTTAGTAACATGAAAATTTCTACAACCATATTTTCCTCTCTCATAATAACTTTCAGTAGCATCATGAGCAAACTCAACAATATAACTATCACATAAAGCATTCTTATCATGAGTCTTATGCATAAAATTATTACTCTCCACATAAGCATAATCAATTTTATTAGTTGTAGTGGGAGCAAATTCAACAAAGTAGCTATCATTATTATTCTCATCAAGTGTTGGAGGCATAGTATAATCACAACAAAATTTACTCTCCATAGTAGGTGGCACCAAAAGACCACTATCATTATAATCATCATATATGGGAGGCAAAGTATGATCAAAGAAAATTTTCTCCTCAATGCTTGGGGGACTAAAAAGATCATGAAAACCAGCTTCCCCAAGCTTAGAACTTTCTATGTCATTATCAACAATGGTGTTCAAAGCGTTCATACTAATATTACTACCAGCATGCAAATAAGATTCCATAGGTTTTTTAATTTTCACATCAAACAATCCATGTTTTAAATCAGGAAATAGCATAAGAAGCTCATTCTTGTCCATTATGCCAAACTAGTGTAAACAAGAAACAAAAAGATGCAATTGCAGGATCTAAAGGAAATAGCTTTGAGTACTTACGGCGCCGGAAAATAGCTTAGTAGCCGAGATCCGGAGGGTGAGTACCTTTTACCTTTCCTCCCCGGCAACGGCGCCAGAAAATAGCTTGATGTCTACGCCCCCCTCCTTTTCCTGTAGACAGTGTTGGGCCTCCAAGAGCAGAGGTTTGTAGAACAGCAGCAAGTTTTCCCTTAAGTGGATCACCCAAGGTTTATCGAACTCAGGGAGGAAGAGGTCAAAGATATCCCTCTCATGCAACCCTGCAACCACAAAGCAAGAAGTCTCTTGTGTCCCCAACACACCTAATAGGTGCACTAGTTCGGCGAAGAGATAGTGAAATACAGGTGGTATGAATATATATGAGCAGTGGCAACGGCACCAGAAAAGTGCTTTGCCCAAGACAGTAAACAAGCAGTAGTAACACAGCAGTAGTAACGCAGTAAAACAGTAAATAAGCAGCGATAGCAGTATTTAGGAACAAGGCCTAGGGATTACACTTTCACTAGTGGACACTCTCAACATTGATCGCATAATAAATAACTCTTTCTCATATGTGCTACATACACTCTTTTGTTGGATGATGAACACATTGCGTAGGATTACACGAACCCTCAATGCCGGAGTTAACAAGCTCCACAATTCAATGTTCATATTTAAATAACCTTAGAGCATAATAGATCATTGCAAAATAAACCAAGAACTAACATAGTGCACACACTGTCCACATTACACTATGAAGGAGGAATAGATCACATCAATACTATCATAATGATAATTAACTCCACAATCTACAAGAGATCATGATCATAGCCTACGACAAGAACCACATGGTGCACACACTAGTCACCTTTACACCATGCAGGAGGAATAGACTACTTTAATAACATCACATGAGTAGCACACAACTAGTAGCGATACAAAGCTCATCATATGGATCTCAATCATGTAAAGCAGCTCATGAGATCATTGTATTGAAGTACATAGGAGAGAGATTAACCACATAGCTACCGGTACAGCCCCGAGCCTCGATGGAGAACTACTCCCTCCTCATGGGAGCAGCAGCGGTGATGAAGATGGCGGTGGAGATGGCAGCGGTGTCGATGGAGAAGCCTTCCGGGGGCACTTCCCCGTTCCAGCAGCGTGCCGGAACAGAGACTCCTGTCCCCCAGATCTTGGCATCGCGATGGCGGCGGCTCTGGAAGGTTTCTGTGGGTTTCGTCGAACGTGGTAGGGTTTTCGCGACGGAGGCTTTAAATAGGCGGAAGGGCAGCCTCGGAGGGGGCCTGGGGCCAACACACCATAGGGCGGCGCGGCCCCCCCTCTGGCCGCGCCAGGGTGTAGTGTGGGGCCCCCAGGGCTTCCCTCTGGCGGCTCTCGGGTGTTCTGGATGCTTCCGGGCTAAATAGGAACCTGGGCGTTGATTTCGTCCGATTCCGAGAATATTTCGTTACTAGGATTTCTGAAACCAAAAACAGCAGAAAACAACAACTGGCACTTCGGCATCTTGTTAATAGGTTAGTTCCAGAAAATGCACGAATATGACATAAAGTGTGCATAAAACATGTAGATAACATCAATAATGTGGCATGGAACATAAGAAATTATCGATACGTCGGAGACGTATCAAGGAGGGAATGTGAACCAACATGTGCCAAGTACAATTACTTCAAATTGGCCGTGAACTAAATAATACTCCTGAACTTATAGTGAAGGCGATGCAAATCAAGATGTTTCGGGATATAAACTTGTAATGAGCAACACATAGAGGACAGTTAATGATGGAGCTTAGGATGGACCAGATACAGAATATAGTGGGATCACCTGTGAACTTGTATAAGAGGGAATGCAAACCAATATGTTCAGCTTTCCATATGTGAGCGTCATGCCAAGTCAGAGAAACAAGTCAATAATGCAGCTTTTGAAGAACAAGATGGCACGCAAAATTATTATCTAGTAGTATGACAAGTTTATTTGTACTACAGGCTAGATAGCAGAGTGATAGCATGCCAAAGTAAGTCCTTACTTTGTTAGCTTACAATGAACTAGATACAAAACAATGGCATCACCTGTAGTACAGGGAATGCAAGCCAACATGTTCATGGAGTAAAAAATTGGCACAAACAACATAGTAGCAGGCCATAATTTTTGTAACAACGACTGAGCAAGATAAAGTTATGATGGCTAGATCTACAGAGCAGGGAATGTAAACCAAATATAGAAGTTACGATGCCAAAAGCTATAGAGCAGGGAATGCGAACCAACATGTGCAATTACTTAAAATTGGCCATGAACTAAATAATAGCAGGATGTTACTATAATACCTATAATTTTTGTAACAACGACTGAGCAAGATAGAAGTTATGATGGCTACATCTACAGAGCAGGGAATGCAAACCAAAATGTTCAATCGCTTAAAGTTAGCAATGAACTAGAAAATAGCAAGCTGTTACGGTCATAGCTAGGAATGAACTAAAAGAGCTTCAGACAAACAAGCATCTGAACCCAGAACATGGCGCTAAAACAAGGGACTTACATTAGGAGAAGCACTCCGTGGGAGTCACAACAGATCTTCCTGGGGTTGATAGATCCGGTGATGAAGTACGCTACATGTGCTACTTGGGCTTGGAGAGACGGCCATTACACTTCATGGTTACTCATCTCATCTGCAAAAACGTAACGGCGCGTCGTTAGCACAAACAGGTTCCCCCAAGATTAAACAAGAACTTGCAGGCAAGCAATAGAAAAGCGACAGTAGAAGAGTTTAGATCATGCAAGGCGCCGGTGAAGCAGATCCGGTTCATGCACAGCGGTGTCGGTGAGCAAGATCCGATGCGGTGGAAGACGGATCCGGCGAAGCGGCTCAGCTGAAGCGACTGCGGTAGACTGCTAGATGAGCATATGGTTTCGAGGTACGGCAGGGATGATCCGGTCCGGTTGATGACGGCGTCGATGAAGCGGCTCCGGTAGGCAGCCGGATGACGAGGATCGCAAGGGCTCGGGTAGGCCAGGGAAGTCCGGCGGGGATGTTCCGGTGCGGTGGTCGTGTAGGTGGGAGAGAGGGACTTGGGAAGTTCCGGTGGGTGGTCTGAGGGAAATGAATTTTTTCTGGGAGGGTTTCCGGGCTAGGGAGGTGGTGATCCAAAAAATGACGTGCATACCCCCCACCAACCGACCTTGCTGTCATCTCCACAGGGGTAGAATGGGAATTTGGAAGCGTGTGAAATTTTTGTATTTTGTGGGCGGGAAGTTTTGCCGCTATGAGATTTTGAATTTGGCTAAGGTCCAACTATAATGATAAAAAATGTGAGATCGTACTAGTACCTCTGTTCAAGGCCGAGTGCAAAATCAAATCATCATCACATTAAATACCGGTTACTACCATGATCATCAAAAAATGTGAGACCGTACTAGTACCTCTGTTCAAGGCCGAAATTGGCTCATCCACTAGATCTTGCAAATTATAATGATAAAAAATTGTGAGACCGTACTTGTATTTCAGTTCAAGGCTGAGTGCAACATCAAAACATCATCACGTTGAAAATTTGTTACCATGATCATGATCTATCTCTAAAATTGGTGCATCCGTTGCAAAGTATAATGCTAAAATTTTGAGTGACCGTACTAGTACTTCTGTTCAAGCCCGAGTGCAACATCAAATCATCATCATGTTGAAAATTTGTTACCATGATCATGATCTATGTCTGAATTTGGCGCGTCTGCTAAATGTTGCAAAGTATAATGATTAAAAAAATTGTGAGACCGTACTAGTACTTATGTTCAAGGTCGAGTGCAACATCAAATCATCATCACGTTGACGATTTTTTCTGTTACCATGATCATTATCTATCTATAAGAGCATCTCCACCGGCACAACATCCTCTATTTGGGGACGCTGCTCCCACACCGGCGGCCCCAAAACGGCAGCCCCGATAGATTTTAAAATTTAAATTGACATCTAAAAACCCAAATTCGTACGAAATTTATACCAAAGTTGCTCGAATTTAAACATAACTAAACATAAACTTAATCCTGGTCTACTGGCCGTCGGTAGGGGCGCTCGACGGCCCTGCCTCATCGTTGTTCTTCGCCATTGCCGCCTGCTTTCGTGCCCGCCTCTCCTCCGTTGCTTCGCGCATCTGGTGGTGGGGCATGGCGGCCGGGGTCGCAGGGGCTTGCCGGCGGCGCTGTCCCCGCGCTTCCAGCCTTTCCCGAGAAGCTTTGATCTCTGCGCGCCTCGCCTGCTGGCGAGCGAACGCGTCGTAGTGGCGATGAGCGTTGAGCTCTGCGAGCTTCTGTCGCTCCGCCTCCATGAGGCGGCGTCCCACCTCCTCCGTGGCCGCTCGCTGGCGCGATATCTCGAGGACGTGCTCGAGGATCGCGTCGTTGACGAACTCGCGCTCCTCCTCCCTCAACCGCTGGTATCGTTGTGCGTTCAGCGACGCGAGGATCGCCGCCTGCTCCGGGTCGGCGGGGGCCTGCGGCGGCTCGCCCGACTGCGCTGCCTCCTCTGCCACCTCTGCTTCCGCTTCTGCTACGTAGACATCGTGCCACGCCTCGAACCGTGGGCCCTCGTCCTCGTTGGAGCTGTGCTCGTCGTCGGCCTGCGGCTGCGGCTGCGGTGGTGCTGGAGGCAGCGCGCGGCCGTTGAGGCCAACCATCGAGTAGGTGGTCTTCAGACGGCGGGCATCTTGATGTGGAGAGTAGAGAATGGAGCTGCGGTGGTGGACGGCGTACGTCCTATCTAGCGGTAGCAACTGCCCACATTTAAGGCGACTGGACGCCACATGGCCAGTCGCTGCCCTCGTGGCCAGTCGCTGCCTCGGTTTCCGCGCCACATGTACATTGATTTAGACGGATGTTGTCTGTAATACTACTCCATGTCATCTACGGAGTATAGACAGTGTATACAATAGTCTATCTGTAAGTTATGTAGTCATAGCTATATATGAGTATAAGTTATAGACACCCTTCATACAACAACAAAAATGGTGTCTGTAAGCTGTCTGTAAGAAGCCTACAGACTGTCTGTAACTTTAGACCATGCACTATGTGTATCAAAAGCGAACCAAAACGTCCATTGAATCAGTTCCGCACATAACAGAGCATCGATGCATAGGTTACGACAGAAAAGCGAACCAACAATTTTGTTCGACTCATCTGTGATGGAAATTGATACTCCACATTGAAGTCAATTAATATGAATCGGAGGTAATGTGCATGGCTTGGTGAAGTGGGCCACTTGCTTTAGGATAAGTAAAATATGCATGTCATATTTCTGCTGGGTCCCACTTGTACTGCTTGATCCGGTTTCTTTGAATCGGCACCACATAGTCCTTCTCTCTCCTCATTCTTTTTCCTCCACATCACCAAAATCACATACGAGTACTATAACTACCTCTTACATGACCTTAAACGCCGACGACCAACCTTTCCGCATCGCGGCCGATGCGAACCGTCGCGTCCTCTCGCGGACAAGGCGCCCCCACCAGAGAAAACCGTCGTTCCGCAAAGGTAACCGGGGTGCCCGATTCGCGCCCTTGTCAAAGGGGCCGGCATGGGATGCCAGCGATTCTATTGGGCTCGACAAATGACTGGCGCTGTTGGGAGCGCACCGGTGCGAGCCCTAAATCGACGCAGGCCCCCAAATCGCTATCGGGGCCGCCGGTGGAGATGCACTGAATTTGGGGCATCCGCTAAATCTTGCAATGTATAATGATAAAAAATTGTGAGACCATACTAGTAGTTCTGTTTAAGGCCGACTGCAAGATCAAATAATCATTACATTGAAATTTTGTTACAATGATTGCAAACTATAGCAATAACAGGAAAAAAGCTCAAGATCAAATAATCATTACATTGAAAATTTGTTACAATTATTGCAAACTATAGCAATAACATGAAAAAAGCTCAAGTGTTACAATAACAGGAAAAATTCTCAAATACCACAACAAGTCGAAATAACTCAAATGATACAAGCCATACAAACGGCATCATCGGCAAAACTGCATTTCTTTTAGGTAGAATTCATCGGAGTGCAAGTAACAGCTGGCTTTCCATTAGATCTGCAGAGTAGATTATTAAGGATCTGCTCAATCCAAGCTTGCCTATTTTTCAATTCATGTATCTCATTGACTGTTATGTCGATTTTTGAATCTCTTTCATCTCTTTGCTGCTGCATTATATCAATTGATTCGTGTGCAAAGGCAGCGATTGTTTGCGCTGGAATGGCTGGGACAGTAGATATCATCTGAATATCAGATGAATTGGCATTGTCATGGCTGTGCTGTGGAAAGACCTGGACACTTGATGTACATGCCCTGCCATCTGCCTTCCTTGCTCTATTCAGGGGCTGAAAACAAGACAGTGCAGGTTACAGAACCATACAATTTGAGAAAACAATCATATTAGTTGTCACAGATTTTTGCAAAGCATCAAAACAAATGGCAGATTTTCACAAAGCATAAGGCATAATATAACAAAGCAAGCTATCAACCCCATTGCAACAGGCAGAGTAACCGGATGGCAAATATGAACAAAATAAATCAAGTAACTAGACAGTCTGTGCCTAATAAAATAAGACAGGAAACTGCATAACAGAAGTCTGTCAATTAAAATTGACACTTGGAAGGGGTGCTTCAGATCCCTTAAGTTCCACAAAAGTGGTCATGTGGACAAAACTAGCCAGACATTGTGCAGTTGGAGAATCTCCAACCCCCTAAATTTCATTATTTTCATCATCGGCCAGCCATGGGAATGCCTCAGATAAACGAGAAATATATCCATTTGGTGCCAAATATAAACGAGCAGGACCAATTAAGACAGATTAGACAGCAACCATTCTGGGATTCATATAAACTGACATATTATTTCAATGTTTAACCCATGAGCCCAATATAAGGGAAGGAGAAACAAACAAATGAACCATTTTGTGCCTAAAAATAAAAGATGGGTCAGCCAAAAAGAAACAACATATCTTATTTATGATACCCACTGAAGGTGGATTTCCTACTACAGAAGGTGGCATTGGATTAATCAACAGTGAAATCAGAAAAAAATCTTACAAAAAACAAATATGCTCATTATATCCCACAACAAGCATGCCAGAAAGTGCCAAGGTTTATATGTTTTAATCATCAGTCAACTCAATGAATCAAGGACTAATAACCAATTGAATCATCATCTGACTCATATTCACCAAGCAAAACATTCTTATCATGTATGGATGAAATCCAGAAGACATAACGGTATGAGGAAGTGCAAGAGCAATCAAACATTATGTGGCTGGAATAAAATGCCAGATCATTTAAGTTAAGCAGAACAATTAAATTGGTTTAATCATGATCAAACAAAAAAAAGATTAGACAGGCAATAGAACAAGTTTGAGAAGCTAGCAGGAAAATGAACGAAGACGTGCAGTCATATAAATAGCATGATTTATTTCAAACCAGTTATCCTATCTATATGGAGAGTAAATGTGTTAAACACAAACTGGTTCCCAGCACGATAAGCATATCAATACAAAAATGAAAGGTACTTACTGGATTATAGGGGTGCTTCACTCCACGATTTGCTGTGTTCCATGTGATAGTGCAACATGAAATTACAACAAAGAGTTAGGGTTGCAGCTCTTGAAGAACAAAAACAACGAAGAATTTAAATGTACCAGAGCAATGAGTTCACACATGTACTACAGGATGGCAAAAGGATAGCAGAAAGGAAATAGTAATTGGCATTTACCGTCATTGTTTACAACAAAACAGATGGAAATTATAATTTAAAACCTTGTGAACACAGAAGAGCACAGAATGGCGGAATATAAAACAACATTTTGCAACGAACAAAACAGACGGCGGCTATGGTCCCAGCACACAACCTGACACCTGAGAATAAGAAAAGCAAACAAACATGTAGGTTTCCTAACAAAAATAGATGAATTACATAGCATGCAATTACTGTTCTAACATTGGGACGAACTAGATAGATATTATAGGGGTGTTTCTTGAGAGTTTATAGAGCAGGGAACGTTTTGCTAGTCTTAGTATGAAAAAGATAAAAATTAATACTATTTTTTGCAACACACAGTACAATCATAGACGCTCACATGTACATGCATACACTCATCACTCACGCACACACACTCTACCCCTTCGTGCACATCCAGGAAAATGCATCCAAGAAACTGATCCGACGGGTATTGAGATTGACGAAGTCACCACTATCACCACAATGTCATCGGGAACGCCGCATCCCACACAAGAATATTCCTCCATTTTTGAGACACCAAAGCATCAAATCTGGGGTGCCATCGCCTTCCTAACCATCCAACCACAAAGTTGGTTCTCAGTGATTTGGTACTTGAAATGCACTACATGATATCTAATATGAAGTCGGTGTGAGGCTAACAAGCAGGGTGCGGCGGCGTTGCTTGACGTGAGTCGGTGTGATGCCATCACAAGATGAAGTGCATGGTCCATGTGATCTGGATTAGGGGATACTAGCATAATACCCGTGTGTTGCAACAGGTTAATAACGAAAGATCGCTCTCTCCAAAAATAGAATAAATGGAATATAATCACAATGTCTATGTCCAGGATGTGTGGCCACATGGTCCTCATTTTTCTTTACAATCTGTGGTACGTCAGTCTTATACAATGTGCATTATTTTTTGTCACCACGGAGACAACTCTGATGCTCGATCGACCGATCCGAGTTGATCAATCGACCGATCTAATTGACATGTTTGAACAAACGATCGAATAATTCATAGTATTTATTGAATGATACTCCGTCCGTGCCAAAAATAAGGCGTCTAAGGATTAGTTAAAAGTATGTTTTTAAAATTTGACCAAGTTTATACAAAAAAATATAAAAATTTACAATACTAAATCATCATCAATAGATTCACCCTAAAGTATATTTTCTTAATATGTCAATTTGATATTGTAGATGTAAATATTTTTTAAATATTTGGTCAAAGTTTGTAAGGTTTGACTTTTGACCAATCCTTAGACCCCTTACATTTTGGGACAGAGGGAGTATATCGTAAAAGGTGCCCTTTCACACCATCTTTTTTTACAAAACACGGTACAATATAAATGCTCACTAAGTACATACACTCGCTTCTATGAACGCACAAATGCACATGCTACCTCTATGAACACCTTCGAGATACTTTGTCTGAGAAACTGATTCGTCGAGAACACACGTCGAAACGTGGCCCCAACTGAACAAATATTTCTCTTTACTAATCCGATATTTCTCTATATTAATGAAACACCCACGCGTGAAACATGGTTTTTTAGCGAGAATGTCACTGCGCTCCTAAACATGTGGTTGATTCTTGTCACTAACCTCTTAAATGCTGCAGGGTCTGAAAGTTTTGTTTTTAAAGGATTTTTAGTTGCATAAGTGTTGAGATTTGTATGTCCTTGATGCGTGTGGTTGACACGTCCGTTGGGAACCCCAAGAGGAAGGTGTGATGCGCACAGCGGCAAGTTTCCCTCAGTAAGAAACCAAGGTTTAATCGAACCAGTAGGAGTCAAGAAGCACGTTGAAGATTGATGGCGGCGGGATGTAGTGCGGCGCAACACCAGGGATTCCGGCGCCAACGTGGAACCTGCACAACACAACCAAAGTACTTTGCCCCAACGAAACAGTGAGGTTGTCAATCTCACCGGCTTGCTGTAACAAAGGATTAACCGTATTGTGTGGAAGATGATTGTTTGCAGAAAACAGTAGAAACGATATTACGGTAGATTGTATTTCAGTATAGAGAATTGGACCGGGGTCCACAGTTCACTAGAGGTGTCTCTCCCATAAGATAAACAGCATGTTGGGTGAACAAATTATAGTTGGGCAATTGACAAATAAAGAGGGCATGACCATGCACATACATATCATGATGAGTATAGTGAGATTTAATTGGGCATTACGACAAAGTACGTAGACCGCCATCCAACTGCATCTATGCCTAAAAAGTCCACCTTCAGGTTATCATCCGAACCCCCTCCAGTATTAAGTTGCAAAGCAACAGACAATTGCATTAAGTATGGTGCGTAATGTAATCAACAACTACATCCTTAGACATAGCATCAATATTTTATCCCTAGTGGCAACAGCACAACACAACCTTAGAACTTTCTGTCACTGTCCCAGGTATCAATGGAGGCATGAACCCACTATCGAGCATAAATACTCCCTCTTGGAGTCACAAGCATCTACTTGGCCAGAGCATCTACTAGTAACGGAGAGCATGCAAGATCATAAACAACACATAGACATAACTTTGATAATCAACATAACAAGTATTCTCTATTCATCGGATCCCAACAAACGCAACATATAGAATTACAGATAGATGATCTTGATCATGTTAGGCTGCTCACAAGATCCGACAATGAAGCACAATGGGGAGAAGACAACCATCTAGCTACTGCTATGGACCCATAGTCCAGGGGTAGACTACTCACACATCACTCCGGAGGCGACCATGGCGGCGTAGAGTCCTCCAGGAGATGATTCCCCTCTCCGGCAGGGTGCCGGAGGCGATCTCCTGGATCCCCCGAGATGGGATCGGCGGCGGCGGCGTCTCTGGAAGGTTTTCCGTATCGTGGCTCTCGGTACAGGGGGTTTCGTAATGGAGGCTTTAAGTAGGCGGAAGGGCGGGTCAGGAGGCGGCACGAGGGCCCCACACCACAGGGCCGCGCGGCCAAGGGGGGGGCCGCGCCGCCCTAGGGTGTGGCCCCCTCGTGGCCCCACTTCGTCTCCTCTTCGGACTTCTGGAAGCTTCGTGGCAAAATAGGACCCTGGGCGTTGATTTCGTCCAATTCCGAGAATATTTCGTTACTAGGATTTCTGAAACCAAAAACAGCAGAAAACAGCAACTAGCACTTCGGCATCTTGTTAATAGGTTAGTTCCAGAAAATGCACGAATATGACATAAAGTGTGCATAAAACATGTAGATAACATCAATAATGTGGCATGGAACATAAGAAATTATCGATACGTCGGAGACGTATCAGCATCCCCAAGCTTAGTTCTGCTCGTCCCGAGCAGGTAAAACGATAACACAGATAATTTCTGGAGTGACATGCCATCATAACCTTGATCATACTATTTGTAAAGCATATGTAGTGAATGCAGCGATCAAAACAATGTATATGACATGAGTAAACAAGTGAATCATAAAGCAAAGACTTTTCATGAATAGCACTTCAAGACAAGCATCAATAAGTCTTGCATAAGAGTTAACTCATAAAGCAATAATTCAAAGTAACAGTATTGAAGCAACACAAAGGAAGATTAAGTTTCAGCGGTTGCTTTCAACTTGTAACATGTATATCTCATGGATATTGTCAACATAGAGTAATATAATAAGTGCAATAAGCAAGTATGTAGGAATCAATGCACAGTTCACACAAGTGTTTGCTTCTTGAGGTGGAGAGAAATAGGTGAACTGACTCAACATTGAAAGTAAAAGAATGGTCCTCCATAGAGGAAAAGCATCGATTGCTATATTTGTGCTAGAGCTTTGATTTTGAAAACATGAAACAATTTTGTCAACGGTAGTAATAAAGCATATGTATCATGTAAATTATATCTTACAAGTTGCAAGCCTCATGCATAGTATACTAATAGTGCCCGCACCTTGTCCTAATTAGCTTGGACTACCGGATCATCGCAATGCACATGTTTTAACCAAGTGTCACAAAGGGGTACCTCTATGCCGCCTGTACAAAGGTCTAAGGAGAAAGCTCGCATCGGATTTCTCGCTATTGATTATTCTCAACTTAGACATCCATACCGGGACAACATAGACAACAGATAATGGACTCCTCTTTTATGCATAAGCATGTAACAACAATTAATAATTTTCTCATATGAGATTGAGGATATTTGTCTAAAACTGAAACTTCCACCATGGATCATGGCTTTAGTTAGCGGCCCAATGTTCTTCTCTAACAATATGCATGCTTAACCATAAGGTGGTAGATCTCTCTTACTTCAGACAAGACGAACATGCATAGCAACTCACATGAAATTCAACAAAGAGTAGTTGATGGCGTCCCCAGTAAACATGGTTATCGCACAACAAGCAACTTAATAAGAGATAAAGTGCATAATTACATATTCAATACCACAATAGTTTTTAAGCTATTTGTCCCATGAGCTATATATTGCAAAGGTGAATGATGGAATTTTAAAGGTAGCACTCAAGCAATTTACTTTGGAATGGCGGAAAATACCATGTAGTAGGTAGGTATGGTGGACACAAATGGCATAGTGGTTGGCTCAAGTATTTTGGATGCATGAGAAGTATTCCCTCTCGATACAAGGTTTAGGCTAGCAAGGCTTATTTGAAACAAACACAAGGATGAACCGGTGCAGCAAAACTCACATAAAAGACATATTGAAAACATTATAAGACTCTACACTGTCTTCCTTGTTGTTCAAACTCAATACTAGAAATTATCTAGACCTTAGAGAAACCAAATATGCAAACCAAATTTTAGCATGCTCTATGTATTTCTTCATTAATGGGTGCAAAGCATATGATGCAAGAGCTTAAACATGAGCACAACAATTGCCAAGTATCACATTACCCAAGACATTAATAGCAATTACTACATGTATCATTTTCCAATTCCAACCATATAACAATTTAACGAAGAAGAAACTTCGCCATGAATACTATGAGTAGAAACTAAGGACATACTTGTCCATATGCTACAGCGGAACGTGTCTCTCTCCCATAAAGTGAATGCTAGGATCCATTTTATTCAAACAAAACAAAAAAAACAAAAACAAACCGACGCTCCAAGCAAAGCACATAAGATGTGATGGAATAAAAATATAGTTTCAGGGGAGGAACCTGATAATGTTGTCGATGAAGAAGGGGATGCCTTGGGCATCCCCAAGCTTAGACGCTTGAGTCTTCTTGATATATGCAGGGGTGAACCACCGGGGCATCCCCAAGCTTAGAGCTTTCACTCTCCTTGATCATGTTGCATCATACTCCTCTCTTGATCCTTGAAAACTTCCTCCACACCAAACTTAGAACAACTCATTAGAGGGTTAGTGACAATAAAAATTAACATGTTCAGAGGTGACACAATCATTCTTAACACTTCTGGACATTGCATAAAGCTACTGGACATTAGTGGATCAAAGAAATTCATCCAACATAGCAAAAGAGGCAATGCGAAATAAAAGGCAGAATCTGTCAAAACAGAACAGTTCGTATTGACGAATTTTATCGAGGCACCAGACTTGCTCAAATGAAAATGCTCAAATTGAATGAAAGTTGCGTACATATCTGAGGATCACTCACGTAAATTGGCATAATTTTCTGAGTTACCTACAGGGAAAACAGCCCAGATTCGTGACAGCAAAGAAATCTGTTTCTGTGCAGTAATCCAAATCTAGTATGAACTTTTCTATCAACGACTTTACTTGGCACAATAAAACACTAAACTAAGATAAGGAGAGGTTGCTACAGTAGTAAACAACTTCCAAGACACAAAATAAAAACAAAGTACTGTAGGTAAAACATGGGTTGTCTCCCATAAGCGCTTTTCTTTAACGCCTTTCAGCTAGGCGCAGAAAGTGTGTATCAAGTATTATCAAGAGATGGTGCGTCAACCTTACCTTGGGCTTTACCCTTACCTTTCTTATTGCTTTTCTTTCCCTTTGATTTAGGAAATATATGATTTCCCCCCGGTATAGAGGTGAATTTCAGGGTGCCTTCTCCCACATCAATGACTGCTCCCAATAGTTTCAGCAGGGATCTTCCGAGTGTGATTTTTCCTGTCCCTACACATTCAATAACAAGATAGTCAATGGATATTGTTCATCCAAGAATGGTTGTATGCACACCTACAGCTATTCCCTTAGGAATTATAACAGAGTTATCAATGAGAGTTATTTCTTCTCCTCCTTCATCGACTCCCCAAAGTTTCAAAGATTTATAAATGCTCTCAGGCATAAGGCAAAATTCAGACATAATATCACAGTTGACACGAAGAGTTCGATCACCGATAGCAATTTTAACAGTAGGATCCCACAATGAAAGTTTAGAGTTCACTAAAACTTGTTCAAGACGATTACGAACATGGCAATAGTTATCATCCAAACGAGATGTACTTATCTCGAGATTGTTTAATCTATTATAAATGCTAGTAAGGGCTGAATCAAAGTTATTAGCTGAATCATGTGATGCAACCAACTTCTTTATGGCATTAAAAGCTTGATCCCCATTGCCATGAAGGAAATCTCCTCCCACTAAAGTATCCAAAGCATATCTATAGCGAACCATAAGACCAAAATAAAAATTACTAAGGAGCAAACTTAGAGTCATTTGAGGTTCAGTTTTACGATAAGAAGTAAAAATTCTAGACCAAGCATCCTTAAAACTCTCCTCATCCCCTTGTTTAAAAGTAAAGACTAATTCTTCAGGCGAAGAAGTAACAGGTTCAGAGCTAGACATGGTAGCAAAAGTAACTAATTTTTTTTTTGTATTTTTAATATAGAGTGCAAGACAGTAAATAAAGCAAACTAGATAAAGTAAATGCAAGTAACTAATTTTTTTGTGTTTTTTTTGATATAGCAAACAATATAGCAAATAAAGTAAAACTAGCAACTAATTTTTTTTGTATTTTGATTTAGTGCAGCAAACAAAGTAGTAAATAAAACTAAGCAAGACAAAAACAAAGTAAAGAGATTGAGAAGTGGAGACTCCCCTTGCAGCGTGTCTTGATCTCCCCGGCAACGGCGCCAGAAATTTGCTTGATGCGTGTGATTGACACGTCCGTTGGGAACCCCAAGAGGAAGGTGTGATGCGCACAGCGGCAAGTTTCCCTCAGTAAGAAACCAAGGTTTAATCGAACCAGTAGGAGTCAAGAAGCACGTTGAAGGTTGATGGCGGCGGGATGTAGTGCGGCGCAACACCAGGGATTCCGGCGCCAACGTGGAACCTGCACAACACAACCAAAGTACTTTGCCCCAACGAAACAGTGAGGTTGTCAATCTCACCGGCTTGCTGTAACAAAGGATTAACCGTATTGTGTGGAAGATGATTGTTTGCAGAAAACAGTAGAACAGTATTGCAGTAGATTGTATTTCAGTATAGAGAATTGGACCGGGGTCCACAGTTCACTAGAGGTGTCTCTCCCATAAGATAAACAGCATGTTGGGTGAACAAATTATAGTTGGGCAATTGACAAATAAAGAGGGCATGACCATGCACATACATATCATGATGAGTATAGTGAGATTTAATTGGGCATTACGACAAAGTACATAGACCGCCATCCAACTGCATCTATGCCTAAAAAGTCCACCTTCAGGTTATCATCCGAACCCCCTCCAGTATTAAGTTGCAAAGCAACAGATAATTGCATTAAGTATGGTGCGTAATGTAATCAACAACTACATCCTTAGACATAGCATCAATGTTTTATCCCTAGTGGCAACAGCACAACACAACCTTAGAACTTTCATCACATCGTCCCGGTATCAATGGAGGCATGAACCCACTATCGAGCATAAATACTCCCTCTTGGAGTCACAAGCATCTACTTGGCCAGAGCATCTACTAGTAACGGAGAGCATGCAAGATCATAAACAACACATAGACATAACTTTGATAATCAACATAACAAGTATTCTCTATTCATCGGATCCCAACAAACGCAACATATAGAATTACAGATAGATGATCTTGATCATGTTAGGCAGCTCACAAGATCCGACAATGAAGCACAATGGGGAGAAGACAACCATCTAGCTACTGCTATGGACCCATAGTCCAGGGGTAGACTACTCACACATCACTCCGGAGGCGACCATGGCGGCGTAGAGTCCTCCGGGAGATGATTCCCCTCTCCGGCAGGGTGCCGAAGGCGATCTCCTGGATCCCCCGAGATGGGATCGGCGGCGGCGGCGTCTCTGGAAGGTTTTCCGTATCGTGGCTCTCGGTACAGGGGGTTTCGCAACGGAGGCTTTAAGTAGGCGGAAGGGCAGGTCAGGAGGCGGCATGAGGGCCCCACACCACAGGGCCGCGCGGCCAAGGGGGGGGGGCGCCGCCCTAGGGTGTGGCCCCCTCGTGGCCCCACTTCGTCTCCTCTTCGGACTTCTGGAAGCTTCGTGGCAAAATAGGACCCTGGGCGTTGATTTCATCCAATTCCGAGAATATTTCGTTACTAGGATTTCTGAAACCAAAAACAGCAGAAAACAAGAATCGGCACTTCGGCATCTTGTTAATAGGTTAGTTCCAGAAAATGCACGAATATGACATAAAGTGTGCATAAAACATGTAGATAACATCAATAATGTGGCATGGAACATAAGAAATTATCGATACGTCGGAGACGTATCAGTCCTACGAATTTTAAATGGAAAATGCATGCACGTGCAAAAATTAGGAAAAGAAACCTAGAGTCATATAAGTTGTCACTGCATGTTTGCGAATGAAAGAAAAGTTAGAAAATTTAAAGTTGCACGGCAAGAGGAGCCTAATCAATGGGTCTCTTTTGGCTTTTTTCTTTTTTGCTGATCGTGCCGATCTAACCGGGATTGTTGGACACGCGTTGATGAACCACGGCAGAGGAGAAAGGACAGATCACCTGCTGATATAAAGATTGACCAGTACAAAAGCCATCTCCATCAATCTACGCTCATTAAGGAGAGGGTTCCTTAGAGAATAAAAAGGGGAGCGAACGAAAAAGATGTGTGGCTGAACCGATCTATGCTTGTTTTAGCGATTAGAATTAGGAAAGGGGTGCTGATTTTGCTACCTAGTGCTACGGATTGGATTTTGGTCGTGACCTAACTAATCCTGATAAGAACTCCTCATGGAGCCGGTCACGCTGACCTTACTTTTTATGTTCGGGTGAGTTGTATACACGTTTGACGTACCATCACCAACCACCGCGACCTGTTTTAAATTTAATACGTAGTAAAGATAGTTTATATGACAAGATTATGGGGGAGATTGTTAGTAGTAATCTTATCAATGTGATTGGCTAGTAAAGGAGCTAGCTTAGTCATGAAGTATCCAAGGTATGTAGAGAGAATTGTAGAATGGGGAATGTTCTAGAGTAAGATATTTACGAGTAGTATGAAATATCTAGAGTTTGTAGAGTATTCTAGAAGTATGGTATAGGGTTTGGATTCTGGCACATGGCAACAATCTAAAGGGTCATGTACAAGCTTCCTAGTATTATAAGCCATGTGTGTGAAGCACATCAAGGTGTGTGAAGCACATCAAGACAGAGAGCTCGAGGAGTGGCATGGGCAAATGCGCAGGTTTCTGCCATCTGCCACGCGCATTGAGAGCAGGGCGGAGCTGGATCTATGGGACTTTTCTGTCAATGCTTTTTTAGACGGACGAATCAGTATTAACTCGCGGGGGGCATAGGTGTAATTTTCGGAAATTTATGGGTAGTTTGAAGTTGGACGAAAATTTTGCCTTAGTTTCTTTATTATTATATATTATTAGGTATAGATATAGATTGACACGGATTTAACTAGATTGGATTGCATGACAGTAAACCAATTCTAGATACTTACATGCTAATATAAATCTCAGTTATGACTAGATTCAGATGTATATAGACACATTCTAGTTGACCCGCAAGACATGCTTGAACCTTCTATGGTAACAACCCAAAACGTGTAGGGGAGAGGGGGTCTGGTTACCTCGACGGCGGCTTCGTGTAGTCATACTCGGCATCCTTGCGGGTCACGTCGATGACGGCGGGGGTGCTGCGGTTGCGGTGGGCGTCGGCGTCGAGGAAGCAGATCTGGGGCGGTCGATGATGGTTTCGGAGAAGCAGATCTGAAACGAGGGAGTCAGTGAAGCAGATCCGGTGCAGTGCACGGCATCGTTGGTGAAGCGGATCAGGTACGGCAGACGAGGGAGTCGGTGAACTCAGATAGTGCAGTGCACGGCGGCGTTGGTGAAGCGGATCTGGTGCTACGGACGAAGCAGTCGGTGAAGCAGATCCGATGCAGTACACGGCGGCGTTGGTGAAGCGGATCTGGTGATGCGGACGAAGCAGTCGGTGAAGCAGATCCGATGCAGTACACGGCGGCGTTGGTGAAGCGGATCTGGTGCTGCGGACGAGGGAGTCGGTAACCTCAGGTAGGTGAGGTGGTAGGCCGGCTAAATACGGCCGGGATATTCCTGTGCGGTGGTCCGGCAGGTGAGAGATGATGGGCCTGGAGTATTGCGACAGATTTTTGGCGGAAATGGGGAAGACGAAAGGAAGGCGGTAGACTATATATATCAGAGACGATGTGTAAATTACGAACGAGACCCCAACCCACGCCGGCTTCACTTGTCTGCCATTGCGTCATTGGTAATAGGGGTCGAATGGGAATTCGAAATATGTGTATGGAGGCGGGAGTTTTGGCGCTCAACTCGTATTTTGAATCTCCCTGGTGTATAAGCAGTACAGTATACTAGATATTGAATCATAGACCAGGGAAGACAAGTACAGTAGTACAAAAACACTGTAATGTCTACATTGCATGATGCTGATCTACCTTGCGTTAGTGTTTGTAGTGGTAGCTAAGTGGTGCAAGGAAGACATATTTGTAATTTCTACAACTAAGATATGTCTATATACATCCGTATTAGACAAAACTAAGACACCTCCTTTTAGACGAAGGTAATACTATCACTTTTGAATCTCTTTGTACTAATGCTGATGATTTAGATCCTCAGAGTTTCGTACGGAGTAGTAGAAAAAAACTAGGCTCCTCTCGAGAAACAAATAAGCATCCAATTAATTAGGTACGTGGGCGGTTATTATTATTTTAACAAGGAAACTGCATTCGTGCCCTATGGCCCGTCATCTTCAAAACCGTCCAAAATGCATGCATCTAGCGGTTTCCAGGCCCTGGCGTGGCGGTTAACATTCGTCTTCCTCATTTCGTCTTCTCCCTGACACTCTCGCATGTGCCCCTCTCGCTACCCTCCATGGAAGCGTTCTACCACGGGCACACTTTCCTCGCTCATGGAACAACCACCATTACGGCCAACTATACCAATATGGCATCTAAGGTGGAGGAACACATCAACAAAATCGAGTTGATCTTGGAGAAAGAAGACTCGTACAAAATTGTTGGCCTGGACGTAGAGTACACCTATGGGCCTGAACAGAAGGCTGCCCTCATACAGTTGTGCATGGGCACGGACTGCCTCCTGTACTAGATTTCCTCGGCCGACCAGCCATGCCCCAAACTCGCTGACTTTCTTGGCAAGGCTAACGTAACATTTGCAGGTGTTGACATCGGCAACGACATTACCAGGCTTGGGCGTTGCAACCTCTCAGTGGCGAACTTCGTGGACATCCAGAAAAGGTGGAAGCCTGCCGATTCCACTAGTAACAATAAGGATTCGTTGGCTGACTATGCTGCGGCCATTATAGACAGCCAGTACAAATCTATCATGAAAAAACTTACGTATGAGGAACACAAGCTGTGGAAGCAGGTGCCCTTGTCCATGAAGCATATCATGTATGCAAGCATCGACGCATACGCGACATATGAGGTATACAGGCGAATAGTGAACTTTGAGAAGGGTCAACAAAAATTGGTGGAATTCCAGGACAGCGGGAGTAAGAAGAAGAAGAAGAAGAGCAGCATGGTACAGGCTGTGGAAGCTGAAGAGGAAGATCACTGAAAAGGATAGCCTAGTGTTAAAAGTAGTACAATACAGTACTAGTATGTATACGACCGTGTGTGTATGCACTAATGCACCCAGTGATAAGTAGTTCTGTACATCCAGCTATATTTTATCTTGCAAGTAGTGTTAAAAGCAGTACAGTACTACTGTAGTATGTACGATCGTGTGTGTGTATGCTCCCAGTGTCGTGAGTACATAACTGATAAGTATAAAATAAGATTCGCAAAAAAAGTATATAATAATAATATGTATGGTAGATCTTTTTTTATCTTGCATACTCCCTACGATCCATAATAAGTGTGCCGTTTCACTCTAACAGCATGCACTGTGTTGTCCACAACAGCTATCCTCATCCACAAGCAATTAGTGTAGTCCATGCCCATATATATAGTGGACATGTACAAGCTTTTGGTTGCTCATAAGTAAATAGTAGAGTAATTATTTTACTCTATGCTCTGTCTTGCATGTGTGTACTTCTAAGAAATATGTGCGTCCCAGCGTGTGCCAAAGTTAACCTTATACTGAGTATACTGTATTGTATTACTCCCTCCGATCCACATTACTTGATGCTAAAATGGAAGTGTCTATAGCTACAATATGTCTAGATACATCTACACTAGCGTCAAGTAAAATGTACGTAGTTGCTGTTTCAGTAATCTTTTGGTTCCCATAGGTGTTGCCTTAAATGACAAAAGTCGTGGCCATATCAAAACCATGATTAAGCCGAACCTCTGCCCCAAGACATGACATCTCTTCTAGAATGCTCTCCGTCCATAATAAAATAATCAATGGATAGGACTGGATACCTTCGTTGGGAAGGTATCGTCACCTGCCGAGTAGGGTGTATGTAGGCATCCTATCACGTCAGGACAGCTATCCAGTAGTAATATCCATCTCCCAGTTACCCAGTCTATCAATGGACATGGCACCTATCGAGGTACAGCTGATGATTTTGTACGTATATTTATATGAGCACGATGCTTTGTACTCCGTACAAAGTTGTCCCTGTCACCTCAAGGTTGCATTAGCAGGACGAAAAACAGTTACGGAGTACTCCCTTTCTTGTTCTTTTTCTTTTGTTGTCACAGATTTGAAACCAATAAGTTCAAGTTATGTTCCTGATGATGTTACCCAACAATAGAGGTGAAACTGAAATAATAGTACAACTCAGACAGTGTTAGTACTAGTACTTTACTAGAGGTTACATCCGCATTAGCACTATACTAGTACGTATCATCATATGGAGTAGGAGTACTTATTTTGAGGATTAATTGTTCTCCTTCTCGATGCGAATGTAGAAACGCAGCAGCTTGGAAGGTCCACCAAGCACCAGGTACAGCGGCGGCACCGAGAGGAACGACGTGAGTTCATCAAACGCGACGTCGCCCGGCAAGGCGCAGCTCGACGCCTCCAAAGACACACTCACGGTGTCCGCCCTGCTCCTCGCGTGCGCCAACGAGCACGACGCCGGCCCATTCGCCCACATCTTTGCCGTGTACAGAGGCCACACGCACGCGGCCGCCCTAACGCACACGGCAGACACGATGGTGGTCGAAGTCGAACCGAGCACGCCGATGATCAGGACGAACACGGCGCCGTCCTCCCCTTCGGCGATGATCCGCAGGCACGGCGAACCCGTCACTGGCACCGGCACCTGGAACACTTTGGTCGTGTTGTACGGCGGGAGCTTGTGCACTTGGATCGAGTGGGCCGCTGCGAAGTGGGCGACGAGCGCTGTTGGCGGGGCGGCGAAGTCACAGCCGGGCTCCGTGCAAGCGCAAGGGGCGTGCGGGCATGCAATCTTGTGGTCGTGGACCTGGTGGTAGGCCACCAAGCTCCCGCAGCTGCTGTGGGGGCACTCAACCGTCGCCGCTGATACGACAGCGTCCATTGCCGGGTCCTGCTCGAATCCGCCGCGGGGTTCCACGCACCTATGGCACCGGTTCCCGGGAAGCTCGCTGAGGCAGCGGCCGCAGACCAAATGATTACCCTTGCACTGCACAAATCAAAGTTCGTGGATTCCCATTTTTGCAGTAGTGAACCCACAAAAGAAACATCAATGGAGTGTGGGAGGGAAAGGGATCGACCTTGAAGACGGGGGGCTTGAGGGGCTGGGAGCAGAAAATGCAGTGAAGCACGGTGGAGTCCATCTTCAGGGTAACGGTGACAGTTTCCAGCATTGCGAGCGCGCGAGGAGTATGGCATATCGATGGCCTCTCTTATCTCCTAGCCTCGAGGCTGGAGTACTCTATTTAAGGGGATGGGAAGGGATTTTGCTTAAGACGAGTGATGCGTGTGGTTGGCACGTCCGTTGGGAACCCCAAGAGGAAGGTGTGATGCGCACATCGGCAAGTTTCCCTCAGTAAGAAACCAAGGTTTAATCGAACCAGTAGGAGTCAAGAAGCACGTTGAAGGTTGATGGCGGTGGGATGTAGTGCGGCGCAACACCAGGGATTCCGGCGCCAACGTGGAACCTGCACAACACAACCAAAGTACTTTGCCCCAACGAAACAGTGAGGTTGTCAATCTCACCGGCTTGCTGTAACAAAGGATTAACCGTATTGTGTGGAAGATGATTGTTTGCAGAAAAATAGTAGAACAGTATTGCAGTAGATTGTATTTCAGTATAGAGAATTGGACCGGGGTCCACAGTTCACTAGAGGTGTCTCTCCCATAAGATAAACAGCATGTTGGGTGAGCAAATTACTGTTGGGCAATTGAAAAATAAAGAAAGCATGACCATGCACATACATATCATGATGAGTATAGTGAGATTTAATTGGGCATTACGACAAAGTACATAGACCGCCATCCAACTGCATCTATGCCTAAAAAGTCCACCTTCAGGTTATCATCCGAACCCCCTCCAGTATTAAGTTGCAAAGCAACAGACAATTGCATTAAGTATGGTGCGTAATGTAATCAACAACTACATCCTTAGACATAGCATCAATGTTTTATCCCTAGTGGCAACAGCACAACACAACCTTAGAACTTTCTGTCACCGTCCTGTGTGTCAATGCAGGCATGAACCCACTATCGAGCATAAATACTCCCTCTTGGAGTCACAAGCATCTACTTGGCCAGAGCATCTACTAGTAACGGAGAGCATGCAAGATCATAAACAACACATAGACATAACTTTGATAATCAACATAACAAGTATTCTCTATTCATCGGATCCCAACAAACGCAACATATAGAATTACAGATAGATGATCTTGATCATGTTAGGCAGCTCACAAGATCCGACAATGAAGCACAATGGGGAGAAGACAACCATCTAGCTACTGCTATGGACCCATAGTCCAGGGGTAGACTACTCACTCATCACTCCGGAGGCGACCATGGCGGCGTAGAGTCCTCCGGGAGATGATTCCCCTCTCCGGCAGGGTGTCGGAGGCGATCTCCTGGATCCCCCGAGATGGGATCGGCGGCGGCGGCGTCTCTGGAAGGTTTTCCGTATCGTCGCTCTCGGTACAGGGGGTTTCGCAACGGAGGCTTTAAGTAGGCGGAAGGGCAGGTCAGGAGGCGGCACGAGGGCCCCACACCACAGGGCCGCGCGGCCAAGGGGGGGCCGCGCCGCCCTAGGGTGTGGCCCCCTCGTGGCCCCTCTTCGTCTCCTCTTCGGACTTCTGGAAGCTTCGTGGCAAAATAGGACCCTGGGCGTTGATTTCGTCCAATTCCGAGAATATTTCGTTACTAGGATTTCTGAAACCAAAAACAGCAGAAAACAGCAACTGGCACTTCGGCATCTTGTTAATAGGTTAGTTCCAGAAAATGCACGAATATGACATAAAGTGTGCTTAAAACATGTAGATAACATCAATAATGTGGCATGGAACATAAGAAATTATCGATACGTCGGAGACGTATCAGCATCCCCAAGCTTAGTTCTGCTCGTCCCGAGCAGGTAAAACGATAACACAGATAATTTCTGGAGTGACATGCCATCATAACCTTGATCATACTATTTGTAAAGCATATGTAGTGAATGCAGCGATCAAAACAATGTATATGACATGAGTAAACAAGTGAATCATAAAGCAAAGACTTTTCATGAATAGCACTTCAAGACAAGCATCAATAAGTCTTGCATAAGAGTTAACTCATAAAGCAATAATTCAAAGTAATGGTATTGAAGCAACACAAAGGAAGATTAAGTTTCAGCGGTTGCTTTCAACTTGTAACATGTATATCTCATGGATATTGTCAACATAGAGTAATATAATAAGTGCAATAAGCAAGTATGTAGGAATCAATGCATAGTTCACACAAGTGTTTGCTTCTTGAGGAGGAGAGAAATAGGTGAACTGACTCAACATTGAAAGTAAAAGAATGGTCCTCCATAGAGGAAAATCATCGATTGCTATATTTGTGCTAGAGCTTTGATTTTGAAAACATGAAACAATTTTGTCAACGGTAGTAATAAATCATATGTATCATGTAAATTATATCTTACAAGTTGCAAGCCTCATGCATAGTATACTAATAGTGCCCGCACCTTATCCTAATTAGCTTGGACTACCGGATCATCGCAATGCACATGTTTTAACCAAGTGTCACAAAGGGGTACCTCTATGCCGCCTGTACAAAGGTCTAAGGAGAAAGCTCGCATCGGATTTCTCGCTATTGATTATTCTCAACTTAGACATCCATACCGGGACAACATAGACAACAGATAATGGACTCCTCTTTTATGCATAAGCATGTAACAACAATTAATAATTTTCTCATATGAGATTGAGGATATTTGTCCAAAACTGAAACTTCCACCATGGATCATGGCTTTAGTTAGCGACCCAATGTTCTTCTCTAACAATATGCATGCTTAACCATAAGGTGGTAGATCTCTCTTACTTCAGACAACACGAACATGCATAGCAACTCACATGAAATTCAACAAAGAGTAGTTGATGGCGTCCCCAGTAAACATGGTTATCGCACAACAAGCAACTTAATAAGAGATAAAGTGCATAATTACATATTCAATACCACAATAGTTTTTAAGCTATTTGTCCCATGAGCTATATATTGCAAAGGTGAATGATGGAATTTTAAAGGTAGCACTCAAGCAATTTACTTTGGAATGGCGGGAAATACCATGTAGTAGGTAGGTATAGTGGACACAAATGGCATAGTGGTTGGCTCAAGTATTTTGGATGCATGAGAAGTATTCCCTCTCGATACAAGGTTTAGGCTAGCAAGGCTTATTTGAAACAAACACAAGGATGAACCGGTGCAGCAAAACTCACATAAAAGACATATTGAAAACATTATAAGACTCTACACCGTCTTCCTTGTTGTTCAAACTCAATACTAGAAATTATCTAGACCTTAGAGAAACCAAATATGCAAACCAAATTTTAGCATGCTCTATGTATTTCTTCATTAATAGGTGCAAAGCATATGATGCAAGAGCTTAAACATGAGCACAACAATTGCCAAGTATCACATTACCCAAGACATTAATAGCAATTACTACCTGTATCATTTTCCAATTCCAACCATATAACAATTTAACGAAGAAGAAACTTCGCCATGAATACTATGAGTAGAAACTAAGGACATACTTGTCCATATGCTACAGCGGAGCGTGTCTCTCTCCCATAAAGTGAATGCTAGGATCCATTTTATTCAAACAAAACAAAAACAAAACAAAAAAAAAACAAAAACAAACCGACGCTCCAAGCAAAGCACATAAGATGTGATGGAATAAAAATATAGTTTCAGGGGAGGAACCTGATAATGTTGTCGATGAAGAAGGGGATGCCTTGGGCATCCCCAAGCTTAGACGCTTGAGTCTTCTTGATATATGCAGGGGTGAACCACCGGGGCATCCCCAAGCTTAGAGCTTTCACTCTCCTTGATCATGTTGCATCATACTCCTCTCTTGATCCTTGAAAACTTCCTCCACACCAAACTTAGAACAACTCATTAGAGGGTTAGCGACAATAAAAATTAACATATTCAGAGGTGACACAATCATTCTTAACACTTCTGGACATTGCATAAAGCTACTGGACATTAATGGATCAAAGAAATTCATCCAACATAGCAAAAGAGGCAATGCGAAATAAAAGGCAGAATCTGTCAAAACAGAACAGTTCGTATTGACGAATTTTATCGAGGCACCAGACTTGCTGAAATGAAAATGCTCAAATTTAATGAAAGTTGCGTACATATCTGAGGATCACTCACGTAAATTGGCATAATTTTCTGAGTTACCTACAGGGAAAACAGCCCAGATTCGTGACAGCAAAGAAATCTGTTTCTGCGCAGTAATCCAAATCTAGTATGAACTTTTCTATCAACGACTTTACTTGGCACAACAAAACACTAAACTAAGATAAGGAGAGGTTGCTACAGTAGTAAACAACTTCCAAGACACAAAATAAAAACAAAGTACTGTAGTAAAAACCATGGGTTGTCTCCCATGAAGTTCTTTCTTTATAGCCATTAAGATGGGCTCAGGAATTTCAATGATGCACTTGCAAGAAATAGTATTTGAAGCAAAAGAGAGCATCAAGAGGCAAGTATGAAACAAATTTAAGCCTAACATGCTTCCTATGAAAAGGAATCTTGTAAATAAACAAGTTCATGAAGAGCAAAGTAACAAGCATAGGAAGATAGAACAAGTGTAGCTTCAAAAATTTCAGCATATAGAGAGGCATTTTAGTAACATGAAAATTTCTACAACCATATTTTCCTCTCTCATAGTAACTTTCAGTAGTATCATGAGCAAACTCAACAATATAACTATCACATAAAGCATTCTTATCATGAGTCTCATGCATAAAATTATTACTCTCCACATAAGCATAATCAATTTTATTAGTTGTAGTGGGAGCAGATTCAACAAAGTGGCTATCATCATATATAGGAGGCATATTGTAATCATAAAAGAAAATTTTCTCCTCAATGCTTGGGGGACTAAAAAGATCATGCTCATTAAAGCCAGCTTCCCCAAGCTTAGAATTTTCCATAGCATTAGCAAACAATGGTGTTCAAAGCATTCATAGTAATAACATTCCCATTAGCATGCATATAAAGTTCCATGGGTTTTTTAATTCTCTCTTCAAACACATCATGTCCTAATTCAAGATAAAGTTCATAAAGATCTCTGATATTTTTGTTGTTTTCCATTATGCTTAACTAGTGAAATAAAAACATGCATGATATTAAGTAAAGTAAAACAAGTAACTAATTTTTTTGTGTTTTTGATATAGTAAGCAAGATAGCAAATAAAGAAAAACTAGCAACTAATTTTTTTTGTATTTTGATTTAGTGCAGCAAACAAAGTAGTAAATAAAACTAAGCAAGACAAAAACAAAGTAAAGAGATTGAGAAGTGGAGACTCCCCTTGCAGCGTGTCTTGATCTCCCCGGCAACGGCGCCAGAAATTTGCTTGATGCGTGTGGTTGGCACGTCCGTTGGGAACCCCAAGAGGAAGGTGTGATGCGCACAGCGGCAAGTTTCCCTCAGTAAGAAACCAAGGTTTAATCGAACCAGCAGGAGTCAAGAAGCACGTTGAAGGTTGATGGCGGTGGGATGTAGTGCGGCGCAACACCAGGGATTCCGGCGCCAACGTGGAACCTGCACAACACAACCAAAGTACTTTGCCCCAACGAAACAGTGAGGTTGTCAATCTCACCGGCTTGCTGTAACAAAGGATTAACCGTATTGTGTGGAAGATGATTGTTTGCAGAAAAACAATAGAACAGTATTGCAGTAGATTGTATTTCAGTATAGAGAATTGGACCGGGGTCCACAGTTCACTAGAGGTGTCTCTCCCATAAGATAAACAGCATGTTGGGTGAACAAATTACAGCTGGGCAATTGACAAATAAAGAGAGCATGACCATGCACATACATATCATGATGAGTATAGTGAGATTTAATTGGGCATTACGACAAAGTACATAGACCGCCATCCAACTGCATCTATGCCTAAAAAGTCCACCTTCAGGTTATCATCCGAACCCCCTCCAGTATTAAGTTGCAAAGCAACAGACAATTGCATTAAGTATGGTGCGTAATGTAATCAACAACTGCATCCTTAGACATAGCATCAATGTTTTATCCCTAGTGGCAACAGCACAACACAACCTTAGAACTTTCTGTCACTGTCCAGGTGTCAATGCAGGCATGAACCCACTATCGAGCATAAATACTCCCTCTTGGAGTCACAAGCATCTACTTGGCCAGAGCATCTACTAGTAACGGAGAGCATGCAAGATCATAAACAACACATAGACATAACTTTGATAATCAACATAACAAGTATTCTCTATTCATCGGATCCCAACAAACGCAACATATAGAATTACAGATAGATGATCTTGATCATGTTAGGCAGCTCACAAGATCCGACAATGAAGCACAATGGGGAGAAGACAACCATCTAGCTACTGCTATGGACCCATAGTCCAGGGGTAGACTACTCACTCATCACTCCGGAGGCGACCATGGCGGCGTAGAGTCCTCCGGGAGATGATTCCCCTCTCCGGCAGGGTGCCGGAGGCGATCTCCTGGATCCCCCGAGATGGGATCGGCGGCGGCGGCGTCTCTGGAAGGTTTTCCGTATCGTCGCTCTCGGTACAGGGGGTTTCGCAACGGAGGCTTTAAGTAGGCGGAAGGGCAGGTCAGGAGGCGGCACGAGGGCCCCACACCACAGGGCCGCGCGGCCAAGGGGGGGCCGCGCCGCCCTAGGGTGTGGCCCCCTCGTGGCCCCTCTTCGTCTCCTCTTCGGACTTTTGGAAGCTTCGTGGCAAAATAGGACCCTGGGCGTTGATTTCGTCCAATTCCGAGAATATTTCGTTACTAGGATTTCTGAAACCAAAAACAGCAGAAAACAGCAACTGGCACTTCGGCATCTTGTTAATAGGTTAGTTCCAGAAAATGCACGAATATGACATAAAGTGTGCATAAAACATGTAGATAACATCAATAATGTGGCATGGAACATAAGAAATTATCGATACGTTGGAGACGTATCAACGAGGAAAACCCAATATAGTACCTCCATCTCAAAGCTTAAGGCTTATACTCCCTATTATTTTTAGAAAGTCAAATTATGTCAAAATTGACTAAGCATTTTCCGAAAATCATGGTAGTTAAAAAATGTGTATCTCCGCCATCATACTATTTGAGACTATATTTGTGATGGTAATAGGCACAACTACATACATAAAAATTGACATCATCTGATTATTAGTTATTTGGACTGCGGGATGAACTCTTTGGAACTGTGCATTAAGCACCGGTAACCACTTAGGGCTTCTTTGATTCATAGGATTGACATAGGAATTATGTTGGATTTGATTCCTATGGGAAAATTTCAATCCTACACCTTTCCTATTTCTACACTCTCCACATTCCATTGATTGAAAGCAGCCCTTATAGTGCTTCTTTGTTTTTTATAGTAAGTGAAAGGACATCTAAAAAACAGGAGAAATGATCTGGAAGTGCAGATAGTTTTATACCCCTCTGTCTAGGTTCACAGGGCCTAATCTGAACAAATATTTGTCCCATATTACCTCTCATCTAGGCCTGCATGCATTTAAATTAGAAGTACTAGTAACCTTCTCGAATTAGTCTCCACCTTCCCTTTTCTCCTTTTTCTATTCTCTGGGAACAGCCTTGTGCATGCTGGTGGAGTGTGAAACCAAACAAGTTTGCATGGGGGCATGTGATCGGCTGCATGCACACTTTGTACACCATTAGTGGAGTATTAGGGCATGTACAATGGTGATATTTTAGCAGTGCCATGTAGGATAAACGCTGATGTGGAAGAAAGAGAAAGATGAAAAAAGACTTTGCCTTCTCTTAGCTAAGAGATCATCTCTTAGCATAAATCTCTCTCACCACAAATTTAGGATGTCTCGTTACCAAAGATAAGACTAAAAAACAACCCATTGTACATCATGTTTTATTGTCATCCGGAGGAGGCAGCGCTCCGGAGAGTTTTCGTCATCCAATGAAACAATGCCTTGGTCCTGCTGCAAAATAAACCAAGCCCTCTAAATCGAGACGGAGGGAGTAAATCATATGGAGGGGTTACAATTACATATAGTAGTTGGAGTATTCACTTCCGATTCACAAAAAAAAGAGTATTCACTTCCACGCTGCATCATTATTAAGTATAAGTACTACTACAAACAGTTCAGCACAAATATGAAACAAAGACCCCATAAAAAAATAGCAGCCGTACGAACACTCTAGTACTTTACAAATTGACAGTTTTTTCAACTACGCAAAGTAGCAGTAGCTACATCTGCTTGCATAAGCGAATGTAGAAACGCAGCTCCTTGGACGATCCAGCACCAACGAGGTATGGCCCCGGCACAACGAGGAACGACGTGAGCTCCTCAAACACGACAGCGCCCGGCGACGCGCTGCCAGAAGCATCGGCAGACATCTTCACGACATCCCGCCTGCAGTCCGATTTCGAGGACGGCGGCGGGCCGTGCGCCCAGATCTTCACCCTGTAGAGCGGCCACACGGATGTGGCCAACCTGACGCATACCAAAGACAAGACAATGGCCGGGCCGAGCGCGTTGATGTACAGGATGAACACGGAGCCGTCATCCCCTTTGACGACGAGCCGCCTGCACGGCGAGCACGGGTGCGTCATGGTCACCCGGAACTCTATGGACTTGCCATCCTCTAACCTGTGCACCTGAATCGAGTGGGCCTCTGCGAGGTGAACGAGGAGCGCTGACGGTGGGGCGGCGAATTCGCAGCCCTGCTCCGTGCAGTTGCACCGGTCGTGCGGGCACGCGATCTGGTGTCTTAGGGACTCGTGGTAGCTGACGTTGACCCCGCAGCCGTCGTGGGAGCACATGACCTGCGCCGTTCCAGCGATGTTGTACGCGATGGCCTCCAAATTCGTAGCGTTTATTTCCATGGTGCCGTCCATCGCCGCCGGCCTCGTGGTTGAATCCGGAGCCGCGCTACTCTTCTTCTGGCACCGTTTACTTGGAACCTCGCCGACGGTGGCAGGCGGCAGGCCTCATACCACGCTGCAACTCCGATCAATATTAATTGATGGTAAAATGGATGTATCTACAACTAAAATGTGTCTAGATACATCTATATTACCATCAAGTAATATGAATCGGAGGGAGTACAAGGAATGACAGTTTAGCACAAGTGACACCAGCAAATAAAAGTCAATGGACTCTCAGAGGAAAAGGGAGCGACCTTGTTGAACTTGGGGCAAATCAACGGAGTCTGAGAGACAAATGATGCGATATCTAAAGCCGGTTAGAGAGAGAGAGAGAGAGAGAGAGAGGAGTGTGTGTGTGTGTGGCGGGGGGGGGGGATTGTTCACTTCTTCTTGGTTTAAAACGAGGATTCGTACAAGGTAATAGAGCCCGCATGCTCGGCTGGGTAGATAGCCAGAAGCCCAGAAGTGAACCCCAACATGGTCGTGCCACAAGGATTCATATTTGTGGATCGTTGGAAATTGCCATCGTACGTAGCTACCATGTCTCTTATGCAGACCTGTGAAAATTGGATTGGTGGTAGTGTGTACACTTCATTCGGTAGGCACTTCATAGAAAACACCCATTTAATATATTTTTTCTCCTTTGGGCAGTAATCAAGAGAAGAAAAAACACATGATTCAAAAGTTTTAACATATGCATGGTTCTTGTGTAGTGGTACCAAGCTCACATGTGGGAGGAAAATACTCCCACGAGCTTCATTTTGTAGTGACTAAGAAGGATCCGTGCATGCTTACTTTTTCATATTCATGTTTTTCACTTGTTTCAATCTTGTTTAAACCTAAGATTTGACCAAAATTCAAATGGGCATAAAAATTCAGAAAAATGAAAAAAATGAAAAGCAAAGCACATAGCCTTCTTAATTATGTCATACAGTAAGCATTCAAGTTGATAAACAAGATCTAGACATATTTGAACCAGAAAAATCATGTATCTACCCCTAACCCTAAACTTTGTCTTGTGAAGTCAAGCATGAAGAGAAGTGGTCTTTGGTTTCAAACATAGAAATTTTAATAACCTCCCAAGTGCTTCATTTTGGAGTGACTAAAAAGGATACATGCTTACTTTTTCATATTCATGTTTTAAACTTGTTTACCTCTTGGTCAAACCTACGATTTGACTAAGATTCAAATGGGCGGAAAATTAAAAAAAACATAAAAATGAAAAACCAAGGCACATAGTCTTTTTATGTCAAACCTAGGATTTAATCAAGCATGGAGAGAAGTGGTTTTGAGTTTCAAACATGAAGAGAAGTGGTTTTGGGTGTCAAACATGGAAATTTCAAAAACCTCATAAAATGACATAAGAAGACTATGTGCCTTGGTTTTTCATTTTTTGATTTTTTTTAAAAAATTATGCCCATTTGAATCTTTGTCGAATCCTAGGTTTGACCATGGTTTAAACAAGTTTAAATCATGAATATGAAAAATTAAGCATCTATCCTTCTTAGTCACTCCAAAATGTAGCTCTTGGGAGGGTTTTTGAAATTTCCATGTTTGAAACCAAAAACCACTTTTCTTCATGCATGCTTGACTTCATAAGAATGCTTACCATATGTTTGAATTTTAAAAGCATATAATCTTCTTATGTCATATAGTAAGCATTCAAGTTCATAAGCAATGTTTGGACATATTCAAACCAGACAAATCATGTATCTACCCCCTAACCCTAATCTCGGTCGATTTTATGAAAGTCAAGCATGACGAGAAGTGGTTTTTGGTTTCAAACATGGAAATTTCAAAAACCCTCCCATGAGTTACATTTTGGAGTGACTTAAGAAGGATAGATGCTTAATTTTTCATATTCATGTTTTAAACTTGTATAAATCATGGTCAAACCTAGGATTTGACCAAGATTCAAATGGACAGAAAATAAAAAAACAGCAAAATGAAAAACCAAAGTACATAGTCTTCTTATGTCATGTAGCTAGTAAGCATTCAATTTGATAAACAAGGTCTAGACATATTCAAACTAGACAAACCATGTATCTACCCCTAACCCCTAAATTCTGTCTTATGAAGTCAAGCATGAAAAGAAGTCGTTTTGGGTTTCAAACATGGAAATTTCAAGAACATCCCAAAAGCTTCATTTTAGAATGACTAAGAAGGATCCATGATTACCTTTTCATTTTCTTGTTTTAAACTTGTTTAAATATTGGTCAAACCTAGGATTTGACCAAAAGATTCAAATGGGCATAAAAAATCAGAAAAAAATCAAGAGAATGAAAAAACAAAGGACATAGCATTCTTATGTCATATATATAGTAAGCATTCAAGTTGATAAACAAGGTCTAGACATATTCAAACCAGAAAATCATGTATATATCTACCCCTAACCCTAAACTCTGTCTTATGAAGTCAAGCATGCATGAAGAGAAGTGTTTTTGGTTTCAAACATGGAAATTTCAAAAACCCTCCCAAGAGTTTTGGAGTGACTAAGAAGGATAGATGCTTAATTTTTCATATTCATGATTTAAACTTGTAAATACGAGCGATGCATCCAAAAGAAACACTCGTCCCCTCCCCGCATGAAAGTCAAGCATGCATGACGAGAAGTGGTTTTTGGTTTCAAACATGGAAATTTCAAAAACCCTCCCAAGAGTTACATTTTGGAGTGACTTAAGAAGGATAGATGCTTAATTTTTCATATTCATGTTTTAAACTTGTATAAATCATGGTCAAAACCTAGGATTTAACCAAGATTCAAATGGACAGAAAATGAAAAAACAGCAAAATGAAAAACCAAAGTACATAGTCTTCTTATGTCATGTAGCTAGTAAGCATTCAATTTGATAAACAAGGTCTAGACATATTCAAACTAGACAAACCATGTATCTACCCCCTAACCCCTAAAGTCTGTCTTATGAAGTCTATCATGAAGAGAAGTGGTTTTGGGTTTCAAACATGGAAATTTCAAAAACCTCCCAAAAAACTTCATTTTCGAGTGACTAAGAAGGATACAAGCTTCCCTTTTCATTTTCATGTTTTAAACTTGTTTAAATTATCTTGGTCAAATCACATAGTCTTCTTATGTCATATAGTAAGCAAAGCACATATAGTCTTATTATGTCATATAGTAAGCATTAAAATTGATAAACAAGGTCTAGACATATTCAAACTAGACAAATCATGTATCTACCCCTAACCGCTAAATTCTGTCTTATGAAGTCAAGCATGAAGAGAAGTCGTTTTGGGTTTCAAACATGTAAATTTCAAGAACATCCCAAAAGCTTCATTTTAGAGTGACTAAGAAGGATCCGTGATTACCTTTTCATTTTCTTGTTTTAAACTTGTTTAAATATTGGTCAAACCTATGATTTGACCAAAAGATTCAAATGGGCATAACAATTCAGAAAAAATCAAGAGAATGAAAAAACAAAGGACATAGCATTCTTATGTCATATATATAGTAAGCATTCAAGTTGATAAACAAGGCCTATACATATTCAAACGAGAAAATCATGTATATATCTAGCCCTAACTTAACCATAATTAAACTCTGTCTTATGAAGTCAAGCATGCATGAAGAGAAGTGGTTTTGGTCTCAAACATGGAAATTTCAAAAACCCTCCCAAGAGTTTTGGAGTGACTAAGAAGGATAGATGCTTAATTTTTCATATTCATGATTTGAACTTGTTCAAATCTTGGCCAAACCTAGAATTTGAACAAGATTCAAATGGGCATAAAAATTCAAAAAATCAAAAAAAAAATGAAAAACCAAGGTCTTATTATGTCATATATATAGTAATCATAAAAAAGGTCTCTAGACATATTCAAAACATACAAATCATGTATCTACCACCTAACCCTAAACTCTGTCTTATGAACTCAAGCATGAAGAGAAGTGGTTTTGGGTTTCAAACATGGAAATTTCAAAAAAAAACCAAAAACTTCATTTTAGAGTGACTAAGAAGGATACAAGCTTCCCTTTTCATTTTCATGTTTTAAACTTGTTTAAATCTTGGCCAAACCTAGGATTTGACCAAAAGATTCAAATGGGCATAAAAATTCAGAAAAAAATCAAAAGAATGAAAAACAAAGGACATAGCATTCTTATGTCATATATATAGTAAGCATTATTCAAGTTGATAAACAAGGTCTAGACATATTCAAACCATAAAATCATGTATATATCTACCCCTAACCCTAAACTCTGTCTTATGAAGGCAAGCATGCAGGAAGAGAAGTTGTTTTTGGTTTCAAACATGGAAATTTCAAAAACCCTCCCAACAAGAGCTACATTTTAGAGTGGCTGAGAAGCATACATGCTCACTTTTTCATATTCATGTTTTAAACTTATTCAAATCTTGGTGAAACCTAGGATTTGACCAAGATTCAAATGGGTATAAAAATTCAAATACTGGTTTGTCTAGTTTGAATATGTCTAGACCTTGTTTATCAACTTGATTGCTTACTACATGACATAAGAAGACTATATAATTTGTTTTTTATTTTTCAGATTTTTTTAATTTTTCTACCCATTTGAATCTTGGTCAAATCCTAGGTGTCTGACCATGATTTAAACAAGTTTAAAAAATGAATATGAAAAATTAAGCATCTATCCTTCTTAAGTCACTCCAAAATGTAACTCTTGGGAGGTTTTTTGAAATTTCCATGTTGAAACAAAAAACCACTTCTCTTCATGCTAGACTTTCATAAAATTGACCGAGTTTAGGGTTAGGTGGTAGATACATGATTTGTCTTGTTTGAATATGTCCAAACCTTGTTTATCAACTTGAATGCTTACTATATGACATAAGAATGCTTACCATATGTTTGAATTTTAAAAGCATATAGTCTTCTTATGTCATATAGTAAGCATTCAAGTTGATAAACAATGTTTGGACGTATTCAAACTAGACAAATCATGTATCTACGCCCTAACCCTAATCTCGGTCGATTTTATGAGAGTCAAGCATGAAGAGAAGTGGTTTTTGGTTTCAAACATGGAAATTTCAAAAACCCTCCCAAGAGTTACATTTTGGAGTGACTTAAGAATGATAGATGCTTAATTTTTCATATTCATGTTTTAAACTTGTTTAAATCATGGTCAAACCTAGGATTTGACCAAGATTCAAATGGGCAGAAAATTTAAAAAAATAGAAAATGAAAAACCAAAGTACATAGTCTTCATATTATGTCATGTAGCTAGTAAGCATTCAATTTGATAAACAAGGTCTAGACATATTCAAACTAGACAAACCATGTATCTACCCCCTAACCCCTAAACTTTGTCTTATGAAGTCTAGCATGAAGAGAAGTGGTTTTTGGTTTCAAACATGGAAATTTCAAAAACCTCCCAAAAAAGTTCCATTTTCGAGTGACTAAGAAGGATACAAGCTTCCCTTTTTATTTTCATGTTTTAAACTTATTTAAATTATCTTGGTCAAATCACATAGTCTTCTTATGTCATATAGTAAGCAAAGCACATAGTCTTCTTATGTCATATAGTAAGCATTAAAATTGATAAACAATGTCTAGACATATTCAAACTAGACAAATCATGTATCTATCCCTAACCCCTAAATTCTGTCTTATGAAGTCAAGCATGAAAAGAAGTCGTTTTGGGTTTCAAACATGGAAATTTCAAGAACATCCAAAAAGCTTCATTTTAGAGTGACTAAGAAGGATCCATGATTACCTTTTCATTTTCTTGTTTTAAACTTGTTTAAATATTGGTCAAACCTATGATTTGACCAAAAGATTCAAATGGGCATAACAATTTAAAAAAAATCTAGAGAATGAAAAAACAAAGGACATAGCATTCTTATGTCATATATATAGTAAGCATTCAAGTTGATAAACAAGGTCTAGACATATTCAAACCAGAAAATCATGTATATATCTACCTCTAACCCTAAACTCTGTCTTATGAAGTCAAGCATGCATGAAGAGAAGTGTTTTTGGTTTCAAACATGGAAATTTCAAAAACCCTCCCAAGAGTTTTGGAGTGACTAAGAAGGATAGATGCTTAATTTTTCATATTCATGATTTAAACTTGCAAATGCGAGCGATGCATCCAGAAGAAACACTCGTCCCCTCCCCGCATGATTTTGCCCTACCTAAATTTGAAGTCAAGCCAAAGGTGGTTCAAAAAAGGCAATCAAAAGGCATGGATTGTTCATCATTTTCTACATAGCTAGGGAAAATACCATACTGCCATACTAGTGTTTTAGAAAATAGCCCTTCAAATAGTTTGGCAACATGTTTATCAACTTTAATGCTTACTATGTGACATCAGAAAACTATTTGATTTGGTTTTTCATTTTTCTGTTTTTTTTATTTTTCTGCCCATTTGAATCTTGGTCAAATCCTTGGTTTGACCAAGATTTAGACAAGTTTAACACGTGAAAATGAATAAGTAAGCATGGATGCTTCTTAGTCACTCCAAAATGTACCAACTGATAGATATGTTAACTTTGCTTCATGGATGTAAATGAGTTAACTTGGATTTCCTACCCTTTGAATCCATAGGAAACTTTGTTCTAATGCACTATAATAATCAATCGAGTTTTTACACCAACAGGTCTGTCACTTACGTGTGGTGCCCATGCGTGAGGTCCCACACTTCGGTGAGCACAAGTCACGTGCAATAGGTACGCAAACTCCCAGCCATCTTCTTTGTCAAGAGAAGACGCATCAGGAATTCAGGATGCGTACTGGACGTCTCTGGGTCCTTCAGGATCCTTCGGTTGTCCCTCTCATAAAAAAAATCTCTCTCATTCTCGGCCTCGCTCGAGCGCTCGCTCGCTCGCACCTCCTGCTCACTGACAAACCCTGCACAACAGTCAACATCATCACCCGAAAAAGGGGAGACACCATAATGCTCTCCCTTCTTCTCTCCTTCCGAGCGATCCCTCTTCCTCCGAGTTTCACTCGACCGGCAAACACACATGTGCTGCATAGTATGCACTATGTGTGCTATAACTTGTATGTCTTTCAAATTTGAACCAAATTTGAATAAGTTTGAAATATTTGAAAAGGGGCTTTTGGCTTAAACGTTTGAAACCAAAAACCACTTCTCTTCATGCATGCTTGACTTCATAAGACATAGTTTAGCTAGGGTTAGGGGGTAGATACATGATTTTCCTGGTTTGAATATGTCTAGACCTTGTTTATCAACTTAATTGAATGCTTACTATATGACATAAGAAGACTATGTGCCTTGGTTTTTCATTTTTTGATTTTTTTTAAATTATGTCCATTTGAATCTTGGTCAAATCCTAGGTTTGACCATGGTGTAAACAAGTTTAAATCATGAATATGAAAAATTAAGCATCTATCCTTCTTAGTCACTCCAAAATGTAGCTCTAGGGAGGGTTTTTGAAATATCCATGTTTGAAACCAAAAACCACTTCTCTTCATGCATGCTTGACTTCATAAGACAGAGTTTAGGGTTAGGGGTAGATATATACATGATTTTCTGGTTTGAATATGTCTAGACCTTGTTTATCAACTTGAATGCTTACTATATACATGACATGAGAATGCTATGTCCTTTGGTTTTTCATTCTTTGGATTTTTTTTCTGAATTTCTATGCCCATTTGAATCTTTTGGTCAAATCCTAGGTTTGGCCAAGATTTAAACAAGTTTAAAACATGAAAATGAAAAGGGAAGCTTGTATCCTTCTTAGTCACTCTAAAATGAAGATTTTGGGAGGTTTTTGAAATTTCCATGTTTGAAACCCAAAACCACTTCTCTTCATGCTAGACTTCATAAGACAGAGTTTAGGGGTTAGGGGGTAGATACTGGTTTGTCTAGTTTGAATATGTCTAGACCTTGTTTATCAACTTGAATGCTTACTACATGACATAAGAAGACTATATACTTTGGTTTTTAATTTTTCTGATTTTTTTTAAATTTTCTACCCATTTGAATCTAGGTCAAATCCTAGGTGTTTGACCATGATTTAAACAAGTTTAAAACATGAATATGAAAAATTAAGCATCTATCCTTCTTAAGTCACTCCAAAATGTAACTCTTGGGAGTTTTTTTTTGAAATTTCCATGTTTGAAACCAAAAACCACTTCTCTTCATGCTAGACTTTCGTAAAATCGATCGAGCTAGTTGAGGGTTAGGTGGTAGATACATGATTTGTCTGGTTTGAATATGTCCAAACCTTGTTTATCAACTTGAATGCTTACTATATGACATAAGAATGCTTACCATATGTTTGAATTTTAAAAGCATATAGTCTTCTTATGTCATATAGTAAGCATTCAAGTTCATAAATACTGTTTGGACATATTCAAACCAGACAAATCATGTATCTACCCCCTAACCCTAATCTTGGTCGATTTTATGAAAGTCAAGCATGACGAGAAGTGGTTTTTGGTTTCAAACATGAACATTTCAAAAACCCTCCCAAGAGTTACATTTTGGAGTGACTTAAGAAGGATAGATGCTTAATTTTTCATATTCATGTTTTAAACTTGTATAAATCATGGTCAAACCTAGGATTTGACCAAGATTCAAATGGACAGAAAATGAAAAAACAGCAAAATCAAAAACCAAAGTACATAGTCTTGTTATGTCATGTAGCTAGTAAGCATTCAATTTGATAAACAAGGTCTAGACATATTCAAACTAGACAAACCATGTATCTACCCCCTAACCCCTAAACTCTGTCTTATGAAGTCTAGCATGAAGAGAAGTGGTTTTGGGTTTCAAACATGGAAATTTCAAAAACACTCCCAAAAACTTCATTTTAGAGTGACTAAGAAGGATACAAGCTTCCATTTTCATTTTCATGTTTTAAACTTGTGTAAATCTTGGTCCCAACCTAGGATTTGACCAAAACGTTCAAATGGGCATAAAAATTCAAAAAAAATCAAAATAATGAAAAACCTAGGATTTGACCAAGATTCAAATGGGCATAAAATTTTAAAAAATGAAAAAAATGAAAAACCAAGGCACGTAGTCTTCTTATGTCATATAGTAAGCATTCAATTAAGTTGATAAACAAGGTCTAGACATATTCAAACCAGGAAAATCATGTATCTACCCCTAACCCTAGCTAAACTCTGTCTTATGAAGTCAAGCATGCATGAAGAGAAGTGGTTTTTGGTTCAAACATGGAAAATTCAAAAACCTCCCAAAAGCTTCATTTTGGAGTGACTAAGAAGGATCTATAGGAAACTATGTACTAATACAGTATAATAATCACCCGAGTTATTAGAGCAACAAGTCTGTCACTTACGTATGGTTCCCATGCGTGAGGTCCCACACTTCAGTTAGCACAAGTCACGTACGCTAGGTAAGCAAACTCCCAGCCATATTCTTTGTCAAGCGAGATGCATCAAGACTATCTCTCTCTCTCTCTCCAATTATCCACCTCCGTTGGCTGCCGGTTTTGGCAGGGCGTTTCTAGCTCAGCTCGGAGGCCATGGTGTGCAGGCTCTTTAGCCATGGCGATTTGGTCGCGCCAAGTGGTTCGTGCCCGGCTGCGACGAGGATCAATCCGGACGGTTGCTGTTAAGGACCCGATCGCATTTCTTGCTTTCAGCCTGGGGTCTACCATGTAAATCTTAGGGATTTAGACGTAATTTCCTATTTATTTTGTGTCATGCTATAAACTGCTCTCTGATGCATATTGGAAATCTGGGTCCTTCAGGATCGTTCGGTTGTCCCTCCAACAAAAAAAAAACATCTCTCTCATTCTCGGCCTCGCTCGCTCGCACCCTCTGCGCACTGACAACCCTGCACAACAGTCAAATCACCCGAAAAAATGTAGACACTGTTGTCGTCAGAAACCCACCGGCGGGCAGCGACAGGCAACACCGTAGAGCCAGGAACAACCTAGAGCTGCGGCTGGCTGAGGTCCCTCCGAGCGACGGCCCACAAAGCCTTCTGGTCACACGTCCGATGCTGATGCAAGGGCGTGCCACCTGACCTATACCTGGCCAGGAAGGTGATGGAGATGCCTCACTTAGTTTCCTGCATGGCATACACGTAAACATTAAATACGAGCCTCGATCGGCTCTCAGGTTATCCTGTGAATCAGCTCAGGGAGCCGATCCACCCATGATTCGTACGAGGTGCACGAATATATGGTGGTCCTGCTTGATCAAGATAAAGCTAATGAGATCTACGACGATTTAGGGTTTTCACCACATAATCGGATCATCCTACTCACGGTTGGGCCTCGCGGCCACGCACGGTGATCGTAAGCCGATCCTAAACAAGGCCTAAAAACCAACACAAGGTTGATCCCCGGAACATCCTGTTTAGGGCCAACGAACGACACCCTACGTGCCGCTGGATCCTCCACCCCTTTGTAAGGCCTAACTATTGCAGATATTAAACTAATCCTTGTAGAACAAGGAGCAATCGTAACGGATCAGATCTACTAAATAATGATCAAGCGGGGTGCCGCCCCCACACCTAAGATAGGTGTGAGGGCGGCTAGACATGCAAGGGTTGCACTACGATAGCATGTTACGCGAAGAACTATGCTAACCCTAACACATCTATGATAACTACGCTGCTCGCCATCAACAAGGCTTCAGTACGAGCAACGCATGAACAACGTGGAGCTTGTGCTGCCTAGATCGCAAGATGCGATCTAGGCAGCATGTCGCTTACCGGTAGGAACCCTCGAGACGAAGGAGTTGGCGATGCGCCGAGATTGATTTGTTGGTTGAACGTTGGTTGTTGTTTATTCCATAAACCCTAGATACATATTTATAGTCCAGCGGACTTTCTAATTTAGGCGTGCACCTAACCGTGCACGGGTAAAACTCTATCTAAGATACGAACTATTATATTACAGATATATGGGCAATCTAGCCCAACTTTGCATATAAGGCCGATCTACGTATTTTCTTCGTATATAATCTTCAAGCCCATCTTGATCGTGGCCCACCTCTGACTTGGTCAAATTTTGGTGATAACACATGCCCCCCTGGTTTTGGAATTATCAATTCCAAAATCACTCCGTTTTTTCTTCGTCGGGTCATGTCATGGCAGAGCAGAACCGTCGCAGCATTCTTCATCATGATGCCCTGTCTTCTCAACTATTCCGCGTGATTTGACCGTTGTCTTTGGGCACCGCCTCCTCGGAAACTGCTGTGGCATTGATTTTTTTTTTTTTACCATAGCCCCTTTATTTAACCGCTCTGAGCAGTTTGCCACTTCATCATCCTGCTCTGTTCTGGCCATCGGCACCCAAAAAACCCCCAATCTCCCATAGCCATGTCTTCCTCTTCCTCCTCTTCCTCGTCGGTCCTTTATGACTCCTCCCCCTCCCGCGAGCCGACGCCGGAGTGGGGCTCGTTGGCGGCACACGACATTCTCGCCCCGACGACGTGGGACAAGGAGGAACACGATTCCTCCATCTGGTCTGAGGATGACAAATCCCTGACCGACGGAGAGGGCGACCTTCAATTCCTCGTCGAAGGGGAAGAAGAGGCGGAGAGCGAAGACGACCGCTGCTCCTGGGACGATTTCACCTCTTTCGAAGAAGAGGCGGAGGAGGAGGGCGACGACGATGACTCCCTTGAAGGTTACCCACCAGCGAAGCGCCTCCGCACCTGGTGGGACGACGACAGCGAGGACGATGATGAGGAAGATGAAGCCCCCATAGAAGGCTACGGAAGCTCCGATGAGGAGCCTCTCAGCAGCTGCGCCGGAGGCAGCGACGACGAGGGCAGCAACGGCCTCTAGATTAGGGATCAGTAGTAGTAGTTGGCTTTTGCCCTCTTCTCCCTTGAGCCATCGGCTCTTTCTTTGTAAGGAATCCCCCTATTAATGAAGAAAAATCCCTTAATTAATTTCGCTTCCTTGTTAACCTTGCCGATTGTCGAATGGCGCTGTCGTACAGGGAGCCGATAGCAGAACATCGGCTCATATTGCTATCCGAGGCCAAGCTGTTGCCTAAACACCTCAACAGGCCTAATTCTCGCCCAAACCATCAGATTGAATCCCTCAGCAACCATTAGGAGATTCGTCTCTCATATCATGATTTCTGGCTTGAACCGATCCCGTTAACTTGCTAATCTGAGCTTATTCCTCTAGAGTCGATATCAGTGTATCGGCTCTGTTTTTCTGAAGTCGATGCCCGTGCATCGGCTGCATTTGCATACTGTTATCTCAAGTCGATGTCTGCGCACCGGCTGTGATTTTTTTTTACTGGCCGATTTTTAAATCGGCCCCCACATCTTACTGCCCATCGTCCCACATGCTTGGGAAATATTTCTTGAGGTGTTGACCATTGACAGCCACTGGGAACTTTTCGCCGCTCAACTCTTCCAGCATGTATGCATTACCCTTCAAGGCCTGGATAACTTTGTACGGACCGTGCCAATTAGGAGACCATTTGCCATATGCCTTGTCCCTGGTTCCTAATGGCAACACAGCTTCCCATACTAGATCACCAACTTGGAACTCCTTTGGTCTAACCTTTTTATTGTAGGCACGAGCCACCCTGGCTTTGTTTTCCTTAATCTTCTCCAACGACCAAAGCCTAAGCTCTGTTGCGTCCTCAATAGTGTCGCTCATCAAAGCTGCATATTCTTCAGCTGTCAAATCATTCTGAAACGTGACGCGTCTTGATCCAGCCGTAATTTCCCAAGGCAATACGGCTTCCTGTCCATAGACGAGCTGGTACGGCGAAGTCTTTATAGCTCCATGGCACGACATGCGGTAGGCCCATAATGCTTCTGACAACTTCTCATGCCAATCCCTAGGGTTCTCGTCAATTTTCCTCTTGATCAGCTTGATTAGACTCTGATTGGACGCTTCAGCCTGTCCATTAGCTTGAGCATAGTATGGGGATGAGCGGATCAGTTTAATCCCCATGTCATCGCAGAACGTCCTGAATTCTTTAGAAACAAAGACCGAACCTCCATCGGTCGTGATCGTTTGGGGAATTCCGAACCTATGAATGACGTGTTCTTTCACAAATTTGATCACATCTTCCGATTTCACCTTCTTCATAGGGACGGCTTCCACCCACTTGGTGAAGTAATCTGTGATGACCAAAATCCATTCGTGTTTTTTGCTCGACGCCGGATGGATTTTGCCGATCATATCCATGCCCCACCCCCGAAACGGCCAAGGCTTGATGATGGGGTTCATCGCTGATGCTGGTACCATCTGAATCTTCCCGAACATCTGACACGCTTGGCACCCCTTGTAATAATTGAAGCAATCTTCAAGCATGGTGGGCCAATAAAACCACTGATCGTCACGATCAACCACTTCATCTTATGAGCCGACTGATGCGTTCCACAGGCTCCTTCATGCACCTCATGTAAGAGCCGATTAGACTCAGTCGGTCCCAGGCACTTGAGTAGCAACCCTTCCAACGTCCTGTAGAACATGTCGTCTCCTAAAAGGACATACTTCATGGCTTTGTATCTTATCCGTTTAGGTGCCCCCCGAGCCGAATCTTTTAAATAATTGAAGATTTCGGCTCTCCAATCATCCTGTTCCAGGAATTGTATCTGAACTTCTGATCCGTCAGCTGTATCTATGTAGCCTGACGCCATTTGTGCGAGATTGTTGGCCTCAGCATTTTGGGATCTTGGGACCCAATTAAAGTTGATGTATCGAAACTGTGTCATCAACTCACGGCATTCCACCCAATATGGGAAAAGCGATTCACTTTCGCACTTATATTCATCCGTGAGCTGGTTAATCACCAACTTTGAGTCTCCAAAAAGCTCTACTGCTTCAGCTCCAGCTTCCAATAGCAACTCCATTCCCTTACGTATTGCCTCATATTCTGCTACGTTGTTGGTGCAAGGGGTAGATAATCTGATGGAGAAGGAGTATTCTGCCCCCCGAGGCGACACGAGCAGAATGCCGATGCCACAACCATCGTCACAAACCGATCCATCGAAGAACATAGCCCATGCACGTATAGATAGTGCTGCTATATTGGTACCGATCCGTTCAGCAATAAGATCGGCCAACGCTTGTCCCTTGATTGCTTTCGCAGGCTGATACCGGAGATCAAATTCTGACAACGCAAACATCCACTTACCAAGTCGGCCTTTCAAAACAGGGGCCGACAACATGTGCTTGACAACATCCGACTTGCATATGACGATGATCTCTGCCGTCAAAAGGATGTGATGAAGCTTGGTGCAGGTAAAGAACAGGCAGAGGCAAAGTTTCTCGACCTCAGGATATCTTGTCTCCGCGTCCAGCATCCTTCTGCTGAGGTAGAAAACGACCTTCTCAACGCCATCGTAGAGTTGCACCACCACCGAAGCGATGGACGTGTCAGCTACTGACAAGTAGATGTAGAACGGCCTGTCTTGCTGGGGCGGAACTAGCACAGGCGGCGTCGTCAGATACCGCTTAATCTCATCAAACGCCTGTTGCTGTTCTACCCCCCAGTGAAACTCGTCATCAGATTTAGTCTTCACCAGCGCCATGAACGGCTCGATTCGTCCTGGCAGGTTAGAGATGAACCGACGGACAAAATTGATTTTGCCGATGAGGCGTTGGAGCTCCTTTTTCGTGGTTGGCGGCTGCATGGTACGCACCGCCTCCTGACTTTTCAGGCCGATCTCAATTCCCCGTTCATGAACCAGAAAACCTAGGAATTGACCAGCCGTCACGCCAAAAGCGCACTTCTTCGGATTCATTCTCAGCCCGAATTTCCGAGTTCGGTCCAGGACGCGCCGTAGATCGTCCAAGTGTCCCTCCATGGAGACCGATTTGACTACCACGTCGTCGATATAGATCTCCACCAACTTGCCGATCAGATCATGAAATATATAATTCATGGCTTGTTGGTACGTTGCACCAGCATTCTTCAACCCAAAGGTCATGACCACGTACTCGAACAAGCCTACCGCCCCTGGTACCCTGAATGCGGTCTTGTGTATATCTTCCGGAGCCATGAAAATCTGGTTATAACCGGCGTTGCCATCCATGAAGCTCAACACCTTGTGGCCAGCAGCGGCGTTTATCAACGTTTCTGCCACGGGCATTGGATATTCGTCCTTTGGAATGGCTCTGTTAAGATCTCGGAAATCGATGGCTACGCGCCATCGGCCGTCCTTCTTTTCCACAGGAACGATACTGGAGATCCACTCAGCATACCTGCATGGCCTGATGAATCCGGCGGCCAACATCTTCTCGATCTCTTTCTTGACTTCTTCCAGAATTTCGGCCCTCATCTGACGTGCTCGTTGTTGGAACGGCCAAAATCCTTTCTTAAGGGGGAGCCGATGCTCAATGATGCTCCTGTCCAACCCAGGCATCTCCGTGTAATCTCATGCAAAGCAATCTGGGTATTCTTTTAACAGAGCTATCATCTGTCCCCTGAGCTGTGGATCTAGCTTCTTGCTGATAAAAGTCGGTCGCAGCTTATCCCCAGGACCAATGTCGACTTCCTCCAGCTCGTCAGCCGATGTAAACCCATATCCTAGCTTTCCGTCCCCTGTGAGGTCGACGCCATATACCGGGAGAGCAGGTGGTACGGATGATACAGGCCGATCGCTAGAATCGGCTTCCATCTTGATCGTCACCAGGATCTTTCGGCAGTGTCGGAGCCGATCGCGTGGAGCAGCTTCTTCCTTATCTTCGCTATGAGAGCAGTTGCCCTCGCCTCTATCCTCATCAGGGGGGTGCCCCAGTTCTATCATGTTGATGTTGAACGAGCATCCTGGTTGGCACCTCCCAGGGTAAGTGTCGTTAACCCTGTCAACGGCGCACGACGGTGAATTAGGAACTTATGGTGCCGCCGATGTGAATGACGACGGTGGACGGGACTGAAGTGGCACTTTTCCTCGGTAGGTCCCGAGAGCTGGTTCTAATAGAGAGTGCTGATTTTTCATGACCTCCTTGATCATCCGAACGGCGACATGCTCCAGAGTATTCACCAGGCTCTCAGAATGGCGATGCAACGAGTGAGTCACCATGCCACTAATCTCCTGGCGCACGGCCCTGGTGCGTTCCTCCGACGGGACAGATAGGTCCACTCCATCGAGTGCGCCTTCCGGTGAGAACCCCTTCCACCTGACGCCATGTGAACGGGTTCTGTGATATGAGCCGATGAGGTCGGCTTCGAGGATGACTTTGATCTGGTCATACTTCTTCTTGAGCTCGTCCGTCAGATCCTCGTACGTGACTGGCGTGCCGTCCGCCATCTCAGATGTAGATGGCGATGTGGTTGATGTAGAAGCTTGTCCCACCGGGCGTGCCAGAATGTGTTGTCGTCAGAAACCCACCGGCGGGCAGCGACAGGCAACACCGTAGAGCCGGGAACAACCTAGAGCTGCGGCTGGCTGAGGTCCCTCCGAGCGACGGCCCGCAAAGCCTTCTGGTCACACGTCCGATGCTGATGCAAGGGCGTGCCACCTGACCTATACCTGGTCAGGAAGGTGATGGAGATGCCTCGCTTAGTTTCCTGCATGGCATACACGTAAACATTAAATACGAGCCTCGATCGGCTCTCAGGTTATCCTGTGAATCGGCTCAGGGAGCCGATCCACCCATGATTCGTACGAGGTGCACGAATATATGGTGGTCCTGCTTGATCAAGATAAAGCTAATGAGATCTACGACGATTTAGGGTTTTCACCGCATAATCGGATCATCCTACTCACGGTTGGGCCTCGCGGCCACGCACGGTGATCGTAAGCCGATCCTAAACAAGGCCTAAAAACCAACACAAGGTTGATCCCCGGAACATCCTGTTTAGGGCCAACGAACGACACCCTACGTGCCGCTGGATCCTCCACCCCTTTGTAAGGCCTAACTATTGCAGATATTAAACTAATCCTTGTAGAACAAGGAGCAATCGTAACGGATCAGATCTACTAAATAATGATCAAGGGTGCCGCCCCACACCTAAGATAGGTGTGAGGGCGGCTAGACATGCAAGGGTTGCACTACGATAGCATGTTACGCGAAGAACTATGCTAACCCTAACACATCTATGATAACTACGCTGCTCGCCATCAACAAGGCTTCAGTACGAGCAACGCATGAACAACGTGGAGCTTGTGCTGCCTAGATCGCAAGATGCGATCTAGGCAGCATGTCGCTTACCGGTAGGAACCCTCGAGACGAAGGAGTTGGCGATGCGCCGAGATTGATTTGTTGGTTGAATGTTGGTTGTTGTTTATTCCATAAACCCTAGATACATATTTATAGTCCAGCGGACTTTCTAATTTAGGCGTGCACCTAACCGTGCACGGGTAAAACTCTATCTAAGATACGAACTATTATATTACAGATATATGGGCAATCTAGCCCAACTTTGCATATAAGGCCGATCTACGTATTTTCTTCGTATATAATCTTCAAGCCCATCTTGATCGTGGCCCACCTCTGACTTGGTCAAATTTTGGTGATAACAGACACCATAAATAAGTGGGGCCCCATGACTGCTCTCCCTTCGTCTCCTCCCGTGTGATCCCTCTTCCTCCGATTCCCGACCTTGCGGAAAATAAAAATGAAATGAAAAAGTTTCACTGGACGGGCAAACACATGTGCTGCCTAGTAATAATAATAAAAACGTAAAAAAAATCGACCTACGAATCTATTGATAAGTTAAACTAGGGTTCTGCACAGTACTACGGATCAATTTCAGAAAATGCAACTACGGGGTTCGATTTTGGCCTGCTAATATAAAATTAAATAATCTGAACTAGTATTCCTCTAAAAAATCATTTTGGTATGCATCGTTTGGTACTTTTGATAGCAAGAGTGCTTACTCCCTCTGTTAGCAAATAGTCTTCCTTTTCATGTTTATGAAGTCAAGCATGAAGAGAAGTGGTTTTGGGTTTCAAACATGGAAATTTCAAAAACCTCCCAAAAAACTTCAGTCGAGTGACTAAGAAGGATACAAGCTTCCCTTTTCATTTTCATGTTTTAAACTTGTTTAAATTATCTTGGTCAAATCACATAGTCTTCTTATGTCATATAGTAAGCAAAGCACATAGTCTTCTTATGTCATATAGTAAGCATTAAAATTGATAAACAAGGTCTAGACATATTCAAACTAGACAAATCATGTATCTACCCCTAACCGCTAAATTCTGTCTTATGAAGTCAAGCATGAAGAGAAGTGGTTTTGGGTTTCAAACATGTAAATTTCAAGAACATCCCAAAAGCTTCATTTTAGAGTGACTACGAAGGATCCATGATTACCTTTTCATTTTCTTGTTTTAAACTTGTTTAAATATTGGTCAAACCTATGATTTGACCAAAAGATTCAAATGGGCATAACAATTCAGAAAAAATCAAGAGAATGAAAAAACAAAGGACATAGCATTCTTATGTCATATATATAGTAAGCATTCAAGTTGATAAACAAGGCCTATACATATTCAAACCAGAAAATCATGTATATATCTAGCCCTAACTTAACCCTAATTAAACTCTGTCTTATGAAGTCAAGCATGCATGAAGAGAAGTGGTTTTGGTCTCAAACATGGAAATTTCAAAAACCCTCGCAATAGTTTTGGAGTGACTAAGAAGGATAGATGCTTAATTTTTCATATTCATGATTTGAACTTGTTCAAATCTTGGCCAAACCTAGAATTTGACCAAGATTCAAATGGGCATAAAAATTCAAAAAATCAAAAAATATATGAAAAACCAAGGTCTTATTATGTCATATATATAGTAATCATAAAAAAGGTCTCTAGACATATTCAAAACATACAAATCATGTATCTACCACCTAACCCTAAACTCTGTCTTATGAACTCAAGCATGAAGAGAAGTGGTTTTGGGTTTCAAACATGGAAATTTCAAAAAAAAACCAAAAACTTCATTTTAGAGTGACTAAGAAGGATACAAGCTTCCCTTTTCATTTTCATGTTTTAAACTTGTTTAAATCTTGGCCAAACCTAGGATTTGACCAAAAGATTCAAATGGGCATAAAAATTCAGAAAAAAATCAAAAGAATGAAAAACAAAGGACATAGCATTCTTATGTCATATATATATATAGTAAGCATTATTCAAGTTGATAAACAAGGTCTAGACATATTCAAACCAAAAAATCATGTATATATCTACCCCTAACCCTAAACTCTGTCTTATGAAGGCAAGCATGCAGGAAGAGAAGTTGTTTTTGGTTTCAAACATGGAAATTTCAAAAACCCTCCCAACAAGAGCTACATTTTAGAGTGGCTGAGAAGCATACATGCTCACTTTTTCATATTCATGTTTTAAACTTATTCAAATCTTGGTGAAACCTAGGATTTGACCAAGATTCAAATGGGTATAAAAATTCAAATACTGGTTTGTCTAGTTTGAATATGTCTAGACCTTGTTTATCAACTTGATTGCTTACTACATGACATAAGAAGACTATATAATTTGTTTTTTATTTTTCAGATTTTTTTAATTTTTCTACCCATTTGAATCTTGGTCAAATCCTAGGTGTCTGACCATGATTTAAACAAGTTTAAAACATGAATATGAAAAATTAAGCATCTATCCTTCTTAAGTCACTCCAAAATGTAACTCTTGGGAGGTTTTTTGAAATTTCCATGTTGAAACAAAAAACCACTTCTCTTCATGCTAGACTTTCATAAAATTGACCGAGTTTAGGGTTAGGTGGTAGATACATGATTTGTCTTGTTTGAATATGTCCAAACCTTGTTTATCAACTTGAATGCTTACTATATGACATAAGAATGCTTACCATATGTTTGAATTTTAAAAGCATATAGTCTTCTTATGTCATATAGTAAGCATTCAAGTTGATAAACAATGTTTGGACGTATTCAAACCAGACAAATCATGTATCTACGCCCTAACCCTAATCTCGGTCGATTTTATGAGAGTCAAGCATGAAGAGAAGTGGTTTTTGGTTTCAAACATGGAAATTTCAAAAACCCTCCCAAGAGTTACATTTTGGAGTGACTTAAGAATGATAGATGCTTAATTTTCCATATTCATGTTTTAAACTTGTTTAAATCATGGTCAAACCTAGGATTTGACCAAGATTCAAATGGGCAGAAAATTTAAAAAAATAGAAAATGAAAAACCAAAGTACATAGTCTTCATATTATGTCATGTAGCTAGTAAGCATTCAATTTGATAAACAAGGTCTAGACATATTCAAACTAGACAAACCATGTATCTACCCCCTAACCCCTAAACTTTGTCTGATGAAGTCTAGCATGAAGAGAAGTGGTTTTGGGTTTCAAACATGGAAATTTCAAAAACCTCCCAAAAAAGTTCCATTTTCGAGTGACTAAGAAGGATACAAGCTTCCCTTTTCATTTTCATGTTTTAAACTTATTTAAATTATCTTGGTCAAATCACATAGTCTTCTTATGTCATATAGTAAGCAAAGCACATAGTCTTCTTATGTCATATAGTAAGCATTAAAATTGATAAACAATGTCTAGACATATTCAAACTAGACAAATCATGTATCTATCCCTAACCCCTAAATTCTGTCTTATGAAGTCAAGCATGAAAAGAAGTCGTTTTGGGTTTCAAACATGGAAATTTCAAGAACATCCAAAAAGCTTCATTTTAGAGTGACTAAGAAGGATCCATGATTACCTTTTCATTTTCTTGTTTTAAACTTGTTTAAATATTGGTCAAACCTATGATTTGACCAAAAGATTCAAATGGGCATAACAATTTAAAAAAAATCTAGAGAATGAAAAAACAAAGGACATAGCATTCTTATGTCATATATATAGTAAGCATTCAAGTTGATAAACAAGGTCTAGACATATTCAAACCAGAAAATCATGTATATATCTACCCCTAACCCTAAACTCTGTCTTATGAAGTCAAGCATGCATGAAGAGAAGTGTTTTTGGTTTGAAACATGGAAATTTCAAAAACCCTCCCAAGAGTTTTGGAGTGACTAAGAAGGATAGATGCTTAATTTTTCATATTCATGATTTAAACTTGCAAATACGAGCGATGCATCCAGAAGAAACACTCGTCCCCTCCCCGCATGATTTTGCCCTACCTAAATTTGAAGTCAAGCCAAAGGTGGTTCAAAAAAGGCAATCAAAAGGCATGGATTGTTCATCATTTTCTACATAGCTAGGGAAAATACCATACTGCCATACTAGTGTTTTAGAAAATAGCCCTTCAAATAGTTTGGCAACATGTTTATCAACTTTAATGCTTACTATGTGACATAAGAAAACTATTTGATTTGGTTTTTCATTTTTCTGTTTATTTTTATTTTTTTGCCCATTTGAATCTTGGTCAAATCCTTGGTTTGACCAAGATTTAGACAAGTTTAACACGTGAAAACGAATAAGTAAGCATGGATGCTTCTTAGTCACTCCAAAATGTACCAACTGATAGATATGTTAACTTTGCTTCATGGATGTAAATGAGTTAACTTGGATTTCCTACCCTTTGAATCCATAGGAAACTTTGTTCTAATGCCCTATAATAATCAATCGAGTTTTTACACCAACAGGTCTGTCACTTACGTGTGGTGCCCATGCGTGAGGTCCCACACTTAAGTGAGCACAAGTCACGTGCAATAGGTACGCAAACTCCCACCCATCTTCTTTGTCAAGAGAAGACGCATCAGGAATTCAGGATGCGTACTGGACATCTCTGGGTCCTTCAGGATCCTTCGGTTGTCCCTCTCATAAAAAAAATCTCTCTCATTCTCGGCCTCGCTCGAGCGCTCGCTCGCTCGCACCTCCTGCTCACTGACAAACCCTGCAGAACAGTCAACATCATCACCCGAAAAAGGGGAGACACCATAATGCTCTCCCTTCTTCTCTCCTTCCGAGCGATCCCTGTTCCTCCGAGTTTCACTCGACGGTCAAACACACATGTGCTGCATAGTATGCACTATGTGTGCTATAACTTGTATGTCTTTCAAATTTGAACCAAATTTGAATAAGTTTGAAATATTTGAAAAGGGGCTTTTGGCTTAAACGTTTGAAACCAAAAACCACTTCTCTTCATGCATGCTTGACTTCATAAGACATAGTTTAGCTAGGGTTAGGGGGTAGATACATGATTTTCCTGGTTTGAATATGTCTAGACCTTGTTTATCAACTTAATTGAATGCTTACTATATGACATAAGAAGACTATGTGCCTTGGTTTTTCATTTTTTGATTTTTTTTAAATTATGTCCATTTGAATCTTGGTCAAATCCTAGGTTTGACCATGGTTTAAACAAGTTTAAATCATGAATATGAAAAATTAAGCATCGATCCTTCTTAGTCACTCCAAAATGTAGCTCTAGGGAGGGTTTTTGAAATATCCATGTTTGAAACCAAAAACCACTTCTCTTCATCCATGCTTGAGTTCATAAGACAGAGTTTAGGGTTAGGGGTAGATATATACATGATTTTCTGGTTTGAATATGTCTAGACCTTGTTTATCAACTTGAATGCTTACTATATATATGACATGAGAATGCTATGTCCTTTGGTTTTTCATTCTTTTGATTTTTTTCTGAATTTCTATGCCCATTTGAATATTTTGGTCAAATCCTAGGTTTGGCCAAGATTTAAACAAGTTTAAAACATGAAAATGAAAAGGGAAGCTTGTATCCTTCTTAGTCACTCTAAAATGAAGATTTTGGGAGGTTTTTGAAATTTCCATGTTTGAAACCCAAAACTACTTCTCTTCATGCTAGACTTCATAAGACAGAGTTTAGGGGTTAGGGGGTAGATACTGGTTTGTCTAGTTTGAATATGTCTAGACCTTGTTTATCAACTTGAATGCTTACTACATGACATTAGAAGACTATATACTTTGGTTTTTCATTTTTCTGATTTTTTTTAAATTTTCTACCCATTTGAATCTAGGTCAAATCCTAGGTGTTTGACCATGATTTAAACAAGTTTAAAACATGAATATGAAAAATTAAGCATCTATCCTTCTTAAGACACTCCAAAATGTAACTCTTGGGAGTTTTTTTTTTGAAATTTCCATGTTTGAAACCAAAAACCACTTCTCTTCATGCTAGACTTTCATAAAATCGACCGAGCTAGTTGAGGGTTAGGTGGTAGATACATGATTTGTCTGGTTTGAATATGTCCAAACCTTGTTTATCAACTTGAATGCTTACTATATGACATAAGAATGCTTACCATATGTTTGAATTTTAAAAGCATATAGTCTTCTTATGTCATATAGTAAGCATTCAAGTTCATAAATAATGTTTGGACATATTCAAACCACACAAATCATGTATCTACCCCCTAACCCTAATCTCGGTCGATTTTATGAAAGTCAAGCATGACGAGAAGTGGTTTTTGGTTTCAAACATGGAAATTTCAAAAACCCTCCCAAGAGTTACATTTTGGAGTGACTTAAGAAGGATAGCTGCTTAATTTTTCATATTCATGTTTTAAACTTGTATAAATCATGGTCAAACCTAGGATCTGACCAAGATTCAAATGGACAGAAAATGAAAAAACAGCAAAATGAAAAACCAAAGTACATAGTCTTCTTATGTCATGTAGCTAGTAAGCATTCAATTTGATAAACAAGGTCTAGACATATTCAAACTAGCCAAACCATGTATCTACCCCCTAGCCCCTAAACTCTGTCTTATGAAGTCTAGCATGAAGAGAAGTGGTTTTGGGTTTCAAACATGGAAATTTCAAAAACACTCCCAAAAACTTCATTTTAGAGTGACTAAGAAGGATACATGCTTCCATTTTCATTTTCATGTTTTAAACTTGTTTAAATCTTGGTCCCAACCTACGATTTGACCAAAACGTTCAAATGGGCATAAAAATTCAAAAAAAATCAAAATAATGAAAAACCTAGGATTTGACCAAGATTCAAATGGGCATAAAATTTAAAAAAAATGAAAAATGAAAAACCAAGGCACGTAGTCTTCTTATGTCATATAGTAAGCATTCAATTAAGTTGATAAACAAGGTCTAGACATATTCAAACCAGGAAAATCATGTATCTACCCCTAACCCTAGCTAAACTCTGTCTTATGAAGTCAAGCATGCATGAAGAGAAGTGGCTTTTGGTTTCAAACATGGAAAATTCAAAAACCTCCCAAAAGCTTCATTTTGGAGTGACTAAGAAGGATCTATAGGAAACTATGTACTAATACTGTATAATAATCACCCGAGTTATTAGAGCAACAAGTCTATCACTTACGTGTGGTTCCCATGCGTGAGGTCCCACACTTCAGTGAGCACAAGTCACGTACGCTAGGTAAGCAAACTCCCAGCCATATTCTTTGTCAAGCGAGATGCATCAAGACTCTCTCTCTATCTCCAATTATCCACCTCTGTTGGCTGCCGGTTTTGGCAGGGCGTTTCTAGCTCAGCTCGGAGGCCATGGTGTGCAGGCTCTTTAGCCATGGCGATTTGGTCGCGCCAAGTGGTTCGTGCCCGGCTGCGACGAGGATCAATCCGGACGGTGGCTGTTAAGGACCCGATCGCATTTCTTGCTTTCAGCCTGGGGTCTACCATGTAAATCTTAGGGATTTAGATGTAATTTCCTATTTATTTTGTGTCATGCTGTAAACTGCTCTCTGATGCGTATTGGAAATTTGGGTCCTTCAGGATCGTTCGGTTGTCCCTCCAACAAAAAAAAACATCTCTCTCATTCTCGGCCTCGCTCGCTCGCACCCTCTGCGCACTGACAACCCTGCACAACAGTCAAATCACCCGACAAAATGTAGACACCATAAATAAGTGGGCCCCCGTGACTGCTCTCCCTTCATCTCCTCCCGTGTGATCCCTCTTCCTCCGATTCCCGACCTTGCGGAAAATAAAAATGAAATGAAAGAGTTTCACTGGACGGGCAAACACATGTGCTGCCTAGTAATAATAATAAAAACGTAAAAAAATTCGACCTACGAATCTATTAATAAGTTAAACTAGGGTTCTGCACAGTACTACGGATCAATTTCAGAAAATGCAACTACGGGGTTCGATTTTGGCCTGCTAATATAAAATTAAATAATCTGAACTAGTATTCCTCTAAAAAATCATTTTGGTATGCATCGTTTGGTACTTTTGATAGCAAGAGTGCTTACTCCCTCCGTTAGCAAATAGTCTTCCTTTTCATGTTTATGAAGTCAAGCATGAAGAGAAGTGGTTTTGGGTTTCAAACATGGAAATTTCAAAAACCTCCCAAAAAACTTCATTCGAGTGACTAAGAAGGATACAAGCTTCCCTTTTTATTTTCATGTTTTAAACTTGTTTAAATTATCTTGGTTAAATCACATAGTCTTCTTATGTCATATAGTAAGCAAAGCACATAGTCTTCTTATGTCATATAGTAAGCATTAAAATTGATAAACAATGTCTAGACATATTCAAACTAGACAAATCATGTATCTACCCCTAACCCCTAAATTCTGTCTTATGAAGTCAAGCATGAAAAGAAGTCGTTTTGGGTTTCAAACATGGAAATTTCAAGAACATCCCAAAAGCTTCATTTTAGAGTGACTAAGAAGGATCCATGATTACCTTTTCATTTTCTTGTTTTAAACTTGTTTAAATATTGGTCAAACCTAGGATTTGACCAAAAGATTCAAATGGGCATAAAAAATCAGAAAAAAAATCAAGAGAATGAAAAAACAAAGGACATAGCATTCTTATGTCATATATATAGTAAGCATTCAAGTTGATAAACAAGGCCTATACATATTCAAACCAGAAAATCATGTATATATCTACCCCTAACTTAACCCTAATTAAACTCTGTCTTATGAAGTCAAGCATGCATGAAGAGAAGTGGTTTTGGTCTCAAACATGCTTGACTCTTTTGTCATATAGTAAGCATTCAAGTTGATAAACCATGTTTGGACGTATTCAAACCAAACAAATCATGTATCTACGCCCTAACCCTAATCTCGGTCGATTTTATGAGAGTCAAGCATGAAGAGAAGTGGTTTTTGGTTTCAAACATGGAAATTTCAAAAACCCTCCCAAGAGTTACATTTTGGAGTGACTTAAGAATGATAGATGCTTAATTTTTCATATTCATGTTTTAAACTTGTTTAAATCATGGTCAAACCTAGGATTTGACCAAGATTCAAATGGGCATAAAATTTAAAAAAATAGAAAATGAAAAACCAAAGTACATAGTCTTCTTATTATGTCATGTAGCTAGTAAGCATTCAATTTGATAAACAAGGTCTAGACATATTCAAACTAGAAAAACCATGTATCTACCCCCTAACCCCTAAACTTTGTCTTATTAAGTCTAGCATGAAGAGAAGTGGTTTTGGGTTTCAAACATGGAAATTTCAAAAACCTCCCAAAAAAGTTCCATTTTCGAGTGACTAAGAAGGATACAAGCTTCCCTTTTTATTTTCATGTTTTAAACTTATTTAAATTATCTTGGTCAAATCACATAGTCTTCTTATGTCATATAGTAAGTAAAGCACATAGTCTTCTTATGTCATATAGTAAGCATTAAAATTGATAAACAATGTCTAGACATATTCAAACTAGACAAATCATGTATCTACCCCTAACCCCTAAATTCTGTCTTATGAAGTCAAGCATGAAAAGAAGTCGTTTTGGGTTTCAAACATGGAAATTTCAAGAACATCCCAAAAGCTTCATTTTAGAGTGACTAAGAAGGATCCATGATTACCTTTTCATTTTCTTGTTTTAAACTTGTTTAAATATTGGTCAAACCTATGATTTGACCAAAAGATTCAAATGGGCATAACAATTCAAAAAAAATCTAGAGAATGAAAAAACAAAGGACATAGCATTCTTATGTCATATATATAGTAAGCATTCAAGTTGATAAACAAGGTCTAGACATATTCAAACCAGAAAATCATGTATATATCTACCCCTAACCCTAAACTCTGTCTTATGAAGTCAAGCATGCATGAAGAGAAGTGTTTTTGGTTTCAAACATGGAAATTTCAAAAACTCTCCCAAAGAGTTTTGGAGTGACTAAGAAGGATAGATGCTTAATTTTTCATATTCATGATTTAAACTTGCAAATACGAGCGATGCATCCAAAAGAAACACTCGTCCCCTCCCCGCATGATTTTGCCCTACCTAAATTTGAAGTCAAGCCAAAGGTGGTTCAAAAAAGGCAATCAAAAGGCATGGATTGTTCATCATTTTCTACATAGCTAGGGAAAATACCATACTGCCATACTAGTGTTTTAGAAAATAGCCCTTCAAATAGTTTGGCAACATGTTTATCAACTTTAATGCTTACTATGTGACATAAGAAAACTATTTGATTTGGTTTTTCATTTTTCTGTTTTTTTTATTTTTCTGCCCATTTGAATCTTGGTCAAATCCTTGGTTTGACCAAGATTTAGACAAGTTTAACACGTGAAAACGAATAAGTAAGCATGGATGCTTCTTAGTCACTCCAAAATGTACCAAATGATAGATATGTTAACTTTGCTTCATGGATGTAAATGAGTTAACTTGTATTTCCTACCCTTTGAATCCATAGGAAACTTTGTTCTAATGCACTATAATAATGAATCGAGTTTTTACACCAACAGGTCTGTCACTTACGTGTGGTGCCCATGCGTGAGGTCCCACACTTCAGTGAGCACAAGTCACGTGCAATAGGTACGCAAACTCCCAGCCATCTTCTTTGTCAAGAGAAGACGCTCAGGAATTCAGGATGCGTACTGGACGTCTCTGGGTCCTTCAGGATCCTTCGGTTGTCCCTCTCATAAAAAAAATCTCTCTCATTCTCGGCCTCGCTCGAGCGCTTGCTCGCTCGCACCTCCTGCTCACTGACAAACCCTGCACAACAGTCAACATCATCACCCGAAAAAGGGGAGACACCATAATGCTCTCCCTTCTTCTCTCCTTCCGAGCGATCCCTCTTCCTCCGAGTTTCACTCGACGGGCAAACACACATGTGCTGCATAGTAATACTAAAAAGGTACTGTAGAAAAATCGATATACGAATCTATAATTAAATAGGTTAAACTAGGGTTTTGCCCAGTTCTATAGATCAATGTTCAAAAAAAATCCAACTACGGGGTTCAAACAACACGATTCTAATCCAAGATTTTTTTCAACCTCATCCAAATGGCCTCAAACTATAGGGTTAGCATCAAGTGCAGTATGTGTGAAAATGTATGCACTATGTGTGCTATAACTTGTATGTCTTTCAAATTTGAACCAAATTTGAATAAGTTTGAAATATTTCAAAAAGGGGCTTTTGGCTTAAACGTTTGAAACCAAAAACCATTTCTCTTCATGCATGCTTGACTTCATAAGACATAGTTTAGCTAGGGTTAGGGGGTAGATACATGATTTTCCTGGTTTGAATATGTCTAGACCTTGTTTATCAACTTGAATAATGCTTACTATATATATGACATAAGAATGCTATGTCCTTTGGTTTTTCATTCTTCTGATTTTTTTCTGAATTTCTATGCCCATTTGAATCTTTTGGTCAAATCCTAGGTTTGGCCAAGATTTAAACAAGTTTAAAACATGAAAATGAAAAGGGAAGCTTGTATCCTTCTTAATCACTTCTAAAATGAAGATTTTGGGAGGTTTTTGAAATTTCCATGTTTGAAACCCAAAACCACTTCTCTTCATGCTAGACTTCATAAGACAGAGTTTAGGGGTTAGGGGGTAGATACTGGTTTGTCTAGTTTGAATATGTCTAGACCTTGTTTATCAACTTGAATGCTTACGACATAAGAAGACTATATACTTTGGTTTTTCATTTTTCTGATTTTTTTAAATTTTCTACCCATTTGAATCTAGGTCAAATCCTAGGTGTTTGACCATGATTTAAACAAGTTTAAAACACGAATATGAAAAATTAAGCATCTATCCTTCTTAAGTCACTCCAAAATGTAACTCTTGGGAGTTTTTTTGAAATTTCCATGTTTGAAACCAAAAACCACTTCTCTTCATGCTAGACTTTCATAAAATCGAACGAGCTAGTTGAGGGTTAATTAGGTGGTAGATACATGATTTGTCTGGTTTGAATATGTCCAAACCTTGTTTATCAACTTGAATGCTTACTATATGACATAAGAATGCTTACCATATGTTTGAATTTTAAAAGCATATAGTCTTCTTATGTCATATAGTAAGCATTCAAGTTCATAAACAATGTTTGGACATATTCAAACCAGATAAATCATGTATCTAACCCCTAACCCTAATCTCGGTCGATTTTATGAAAGTCAAGCATGCATGACGAGAAGTGGTTTTTGGTTTCAAACATGGAAATTTCAAAAACCCTCCCAAGAGTTACATTTTGGTGTGACTTAAGAAGGATAGATGATTAATTTTTCATATTCATGTTTTAAACTTGTATAAATCATGGTCAAAACCTAGGATTTAACCAAGATTCAAATGGACAGAAAATGAAAAAACAACAAAATGAAAAACCAAAGTACATAGTCTTCTTATGTCATGTAGCTAGTAAGCATTCAATTTGATAAACAAGGTCTAGACATATTCAAACTAGACAAACCATGTATCTACCCCCTAACCCCTAAATTCTGTCTTATGAAGTCTAGCATGAAGAGAAGTGGTTTTGGGTTTCAAACATGGAAATTTCAAAAACCTCCCAAAAAACTTCATTTTCGAGTGACTAAGAAGGATACAAGCTTCCCTTTTCATTTTCATGTTTTAAACTTGTTTAAATTATCTTGGTCAAATCACATAGTCTTCTTATGTCATATAGTAAGCAAAGCACATATAGTCTTCTTATGTCATATAGTAAGCATTAAAATTGATAAACAAGGTCTAGACATATTCAAACTAGACAAATCATGTATCTACCCCTAACCGCTAAATTCTGTCTTATGAAGTCAAGCATGAAGAGAAGTCGTTTTGGGTTTCAAACATGTAAATTTCAAGAACACCCCAAAAGCTTCATTTTAGAGTGACTAAGAAGGATCCGTGATTACCTTTTCATTTTCTTATTTTAAACTTGTTTAAATATTGGTCAAACCTATGATTTGACCAAAAGATTCAAATGGGCATAACAATTCAAAAAAAATCAAGAGAATGAAAAAACAAAGGACATAACATTCTTATGTCATATATATAGTAAGCATTCAAGTTGATAAACAAGGCCTATACATATTCAAACCAGAAAATCATGTATATATCTACCCCTAACTTAACCCTAATTAAACTCTGTCTTATGAAGTCAAGCATGCATGAAGAGAAGTGGTTTTGGTCTCAAACATGGAAATTTCAAAAACCCTCCCAAGAGTTTTGGAGTGACTAAGAAGGATAGATGCTTAATTTTTCATATTCATGATTTAAACTTGTTCAAATCTTGGCCAAACCTAGAATTTGACCAAGATTCAAATGGGCATAAAAATTCAAAAAATCAAAAAAATATGAAAAACCAAGGTCTTATCATGTCATATATATAGTAATCATAATCAAGGTCTCTAGACATATTCAAAACATACAAATCATGTATCTACCACCTCTAACCCTAATCTCTGTCTTATGAACTCAAGCATGAAGAGAAGTGGTTTTGGGTTTCGAACATGGAAATTTCAAAAATATCCCAAAAACTTCATTTTAGAGTGACTAAGAAGGATACAAGCTTCCCTTTTCATTTTCATGTTTTAAACTTGTTTAAATCTGGGTTAAACCTAGGATTTGACCAAAAGATTCAAATGGGCATAAAAATTCAGAAAAAAATCAAAAGAATGAAAAACAAAGGACATAGCATTCTTATGTCATATATATAGTAAGCATTATTCAAGTTGATAAACAAGGTCTAGACATATTCAAACCATAAAATCATGTATGTATCTACCCCTAACCCTAAACTCTGTCTTATGAAGGCAAGCATGCAGGAAGAGAAGTTGTTTTTGGTTTCAAACATGGAAATTCAAAAACCTCCCACGAGCTTCATTTTGGAGTGACTAATTAAGAAGGATACATGCTTACTTTTTCATATTCATGTTTTAAACGTATTTAACTCTTTGGTCAAATTAACCTAGGATTTGACCAAAATTCAAATGGGCATAAAAATAAAAAAAATGAAAAATGAAAAACCAAAGCACATAGTCTTCTTATGTTATACATTAAGCATTCAAGTTGATAAACGTACAAAGGTCGATCTAGAGATATTCAAACCAGAAAAATCATGTATCTACCCCCTAACCGTAAACTCTGTCTTAATTAATTATGAAGTCAAGCATGAAGAGAAGTGGTATTGGGTTTCAAACATGTAAATTCCAAAAACCTCCCGACCACGAGCTTCATTTTGGAGTGACTAAGAATGATCGATTTTACTTAGGTATGTAGTATTGTACATCACAAATGTGAAATGAAACAGATGATGTCAATATCTATAAACCCTAAACCCTAATTATATTAAACCCCTAGACCCTAACACAAAACCTTGTATATAAACCATAAACCTATATATCACTACCAAAAAATGAGTCATGCGATTCAAATGTTTGGCATTGTTTTCTCGTAGCATGCAATGCTCCCACACACACTTATGGGTAAGCGAGGCCTCAAACACATGGTGCAAAAAAATTTGCAGGGTTCTTGTCTTAAAAATAGAAGTGTATATATGCCATGTTTATTTGGTATTATCCATAGAGGTATTATGAACCACACATGATATGACTATACATGCTTTGTTTCGATCTTTTCTATCAAGCCCCACAATAACTTATTAATTCGGCTTGTTTTGAAATTTAGATACGTCGAGCAATCTCATGATGCTCTCGCCCTTCTTGTTTTAATTTGTTCTAGTAGGAGGGTGCAGTGCATGTGTTTGGCCATTATTATATAAAATGTACTTGGCTCGATCCACACATTCAGGTCACACACCCATGTATTTTTTAAATTATTAGTTTGATCTGTACTTCATCTACACACTGTATCAAATTTGCATTTTATCGGATTTAGCCCAAGAAATTGTATATATATGGATGCACATTGAGATAATTCATGAAACCTTGGAAATGGTCATCCTGTCATGCATGTTTCCCCGCGAATGAAAACTTGATTGGTGGTAGACAAGCAAAAACACATTTACGGGCGACAACCCAAAATGCACATATTTTGCAAAGTATTCATGCGTGCATGATGAAAAGTTCAAATATATACATAAAATTGGGCCATGATTCAAAAGTCTGGCATGGTTTTTGTGTAGTGGTATGATGTCTACGCCCCCTCCTTTTCCTGTAGACAGTGTTGGGCCTCCAAGAGCAGAGGTTTGTAGAACAGCAGCAAGTTTCCCTTAAGTGGATCACCCAAGGTTTATCGAACTCAGGGAGGAAGAGGTCAAAGATATCCCTCTCATGCAACCCTGCAACCACAAAGCAAGAAGTCTCTTGTGTCCCCAACACACCTAATAGGTGTACTAGTTCGGCGAAGAGATAGTGAAATACAGGTGGTATGAATATATATGAGCAGTGGCAACGGTGCCAGAAAATAGCTTGCTGGAGTGTAGTTGATGGTGGTAGTATTGCAGCAGTAGTAACGCAGTAAAACAGTAAACAAGCAGCGATAGCAGTATTTAGGAACAAGGCCTAGGGATTACACTTTCACTAGTGGACACTCTCAACATTGATCACATAACAGAATAGATAAATGCATACTCTACACTCTTGTTGGATGATGAACACATTGCGTAGGATTACACGAACCCTCAATGCCGGAGTTAACAAGCTCCACAATTCAATGTTCATATTTAAATAACCTTAGAGTGCATGAAAGATCAATTCGACTAAACCAAGTACTAGCATAGCATGCACACTGTCACCTTCATGCTATGTAGGAGGAATAATACACATCAATACTATCATAGCAATAGTTAACTTCATAATCTACAAGAGATCATAATCATAGCATAAACCAAGTACTAACACGGATGCACACACTGTCACCATTACACCGTGCAGGAGGAATAAAACTACTTTAATAACATCACTAGAGTAGCACATAGATAAATTGTGATACAAAACACATTGCAATCATAAAGAGATATAAATAAGCACTTCACTATGCCATTCATAACAGTGAATAAGTATTCTGTGAAATATAGCCTAAGAGACCCACACGGTGCACACACTGTCACCTTTACACACGTGGGACAAGGAGTCTCCGGAGATCACATAAGTAAAATTCACTTGACTAGCATAACGACATCTAGATTACAAGCATCATCATATGAATCTCAATCATGTAAGGCAGCTCATGAGATTATTGTATTGAAGTACATAGGAGAGAGATGAACCTCATAGCTACCGGTACAGCCCCGAGCCTCGATGGAGAACTACTCCCTCCTCATGGGAGCAGCAGCGGTGATGAAGATGGCGGTGGAGATGGCAGCGGCGTCGATGGAGAAGCCTTCCGGGGGCACTTCCCCGTTCCGGCGGCGTGCCGGAACAGAGACTCCTGTCCCCCAGATCTTGGCTTCGCGATGGCGGCGGCTCTGGAAGGTTTCTGTGGGTTTCGTCGAACGTCTCAGGGTTTTCGCGACGGAGGCTTTAAATAGGCGGAAGGGCAAGGTCGGTGGACTTACGGGGCCCACACTATAGGGGGGCGCGGCCCCCCCTTGGCCGCGCCGGCCTAGGGTCTGGTGGCCCTGTGCCCCCTCTCTGGCGGTTCTCGTGTGTTCTGGATGCTTCCGGGCAAAATAGGAACCTGGGCGTTGATTTCGTCCAATTCCGAGAATATTTCGTTACTAGGATTTCTGAAACCAAAAACAGCAGAAAACAGGAACTGGCACTTCGGCATCTCGTCAATAGGTTAGTTCCAGAAAATGCATAAAAATGACATAAAGTATGCATAAAACATGTAGGTATCATCAATAATGTGGCATGGAACATAAGAAATTATCGATACGTCGGAGACGTATCATGGTACGAAGCTCACATGCATGTGGGAGGAAATTTAGTTGGACGAAGTCCAACATGGTGCCAATCTAATTGAGGGTTCTTCTCTAAAACACTGGTATGGCATGTTTGGTATTTTCCCTATATATATGTACAAAATGATGAATAATCCATGTTTTTAGATTGCCTTTTTTGAATCACGTGTGCCTTGATTTCAAATCTAGGTCAAATCACTGGGGGAGGGGGATGAATGTGTTTCTTTTTGATGCATCGCTCGTATTTCTGAGTTTTTTTTTGGGTCCCACAAATTCAGGGTAGCATCACCCCCCTCCCTTCCCGCAGTAAAAGTTTTAAGCGAGTAGTAGAATGGCATGACCAACTAGTTTCAAGTAAAAGTTTGAATATAACCAAAATATACCAATTGATTGATGAGTTAACTTGGCTTCATGGAAAAAATAATGTCTTGTAAATGAGATAACTTGGCTTTCCTACCCTTGGATCCATAGGAAACTATGGAGTACTAATACATTATAATAATCACTCGAGTACACCAACTGGTCTGTCACTTACGTGTGGTTCCCATGCGTGAGGTCGCACACTTCAGTGAGCACAGGTCATGTGTCCACCAGTCTAGAGGCTCCAGTTAAAAGAAGAGCCCTCTATAAAGAAACATCAATCTCCATAAACATCAATCTCCCATCTCAGTTCTCAGCTTTTCACTGCCCCCCCCTCGCTCGCGCCGCCGCCGCCACAACCCCCCGCGCCCCTTTCCGATCCCTCATCAGATCTTAGACTATGGAGTTGCATGTGCCGAAGAAGCAGCCTCTGAAGCCGACGATCCAGTGCATCAACGACTGGTGCGGGAGGGAGTTCCCTTACAACGAGGAAGACAAGCACATGATGGCGTGCCCGCACGGCTCTTGCTTCTGCACGCACCCCGGCTGCGAATTCGCCGATTCGCAGGTACCGTTCATCCTACACCTCAGAGAAGCCCACTTGACCATTGTGGATAGGTTCCCGTACGACGAGGACTTCGGATTGGTTCATCTGAAGGTGCCGGCACCGGGCTCGCCAAAACGACAGTTCATCGGATACGGGACGGATGGCGCAGTGTTCGTCTTGCACATCCACCCATGCTGCATGGACACCGCGGTATCCTTCGTGTGCGTCAGGCCGGCGGCGTGCAACTTGCCCGGGTATAGGGTGACGATGTGGGCGAACGGCCCGCCGATGCCGGGGCCTCGTAAGCTTACCGGGGAACACTTGTTTGACGTGGTGAAGGCGGTATTAGAGCCGACGAGCAGCCCGACTCCGGGCACAGTTTCTTTGGGAGATGTCACTTCGTTCCTCTCGGTGCCACCGCGGTACCTGTGCGGCAATGAATCATCGAAGCAGCTGACTATCTATTTGCGCATCGATAAGGAGTGAGTGAACATAACACTACCCTCAATCTTATTGGGACGATGCTAATGCGGATTTAAGTAATGCTGAATTAATTTGTTTTTCTTGTGACAGGGCGATTAGCAAGGAGAAGAGGATCTCCGTGCACAGCTAGCGACCTATATCTCGGTGTCCACCAAGTGTCCCTGAGTTGGAGATCTTGTTCTGCCTCTTCTTTTGATGTTTATATTGCTTCATCACCGTAACAGGAAGGGTGTGTCTGGGGCTTCCAGCTTCAAAGTACTCAGTACAAGGACTAAAAGAGACGTTTTGCTGATGGTTCTTGTCAGGACGGCCGTAGTGTTGGAGGTGGTCATCTACTTCGGTGGGGAAGGACCTGATTGATGTTCCAATCTTTACTACTTAGACCTTTATCTAAAAATGTTGAGGGATTGGATGTATTTTATGTTTACCATGAATTAGTCTATGTAATATGTAACCCAATTCGCCGATTAATGCAACTCTGGATCCTTCACTGTCATACGACTACTAAAACAAAATAAATAAACAGGCATTTTAAGTTTAATGCACATTTAATCAAGCCACATAATGTTGGCGTACTTGGAAGCAATCGGGTTTACTATTGTTGGCATGTGTGGTACAATTTCATGGGGCAATACCCAATCTAGCTTGTTCAATTACATTACATGAAGTAATTAAAATATGGATGCCTAGAATCATTCACTTCCGTACATTGCGATGGCTTATAGCGGTTTCTATGACCAATCTACATCACAAATCTAGTTCAAATTTGATCTATTTTTATGAACAAAATTGGAAACTCTACTTGGCATTTTCGTTTATTATGACCAGATGCACATATGTAGCGATTCATTTTCTTTTCAAATCGCCATACCATTTCCTCGTCAACTCTTCATCTTTTTTTAGTTTTAATGAATTTCCGTTGGTTGCATTCAATTTGCTTCAAATTCACCGGCTTCGCCATTTGTACAAATTGTTCATCTTTTCTTTGTAGTTTTGTCATGCATGGAGCATAACACCCTCCCATGGTAAAATCTGCATATTTTCTACCAAAACTCATGCCGAACTTTAAAGAACATGCAATTTTAAATTGACCAAAATTGGTTAAAACTCAACATAAGCCCACATATATTACAAACTCGAGAAATAATCAACATATATATCACCTAAATGGTCATCTTATGAAGTATGCCATGTTTCGAAATTGTTACCTTGAAAATTTGGCCCTTCTCTCAGGTAGCCACTTCACAATAAAGCTCACATAAAGCTCTTATTTTACACTAATAAAGTAGAATGTATTTTTGTGTGAAATGAAGTTGAATAAAATATATGTGAACTGTAAGATGGACATTGCTGCCAAAATTGGGGATAATTATTAGTAAGTTCATACTAATGTACAATGCAATCAACATGACCACACATGTGTAAGCAAGAAAATAAATCTTTTTTAAATTACCTTAAGGTTGTAAGTTTGTTATTTGTATAGCAATTTTATCTCATACGATGACTCAAGCTAGCACATTTTTTTTTTGAATTAGCTTCAATATTCTAGGACCCACCACATTCGTAAAATGGTAGTGCACAAAACACACACACACACACACACACACACACACACACACACATATATATATATATATATGCACACTTATTTCAATATTTAAACTATATTTTCTTCATTCAAATTTTCCGACCTGGCAATTTGAACATGTAGTTGAATTTTGAGTAAAACCGCTCACACGTCAAACATGAATCCAAATACGGTACAATTCGAGAAAATCTACACATCACATTTTGGCCAATATATATGGTATAATGCTTGTGAAAATGTAGACTATGAAACAGTCAACGTCATTTTTTTAGGTCATGGATGTCTTGGAGTTAGCCTCCCTTTAGTATATGAATTTGGATCACAATACAACAAATGCACCTCTGGACCCTGTCAGGCATTTCCCTTGTTATCTTTTCTTTTTACACATACTGTAACCATTGTTCAACGCGCAGTCCATCGGCTTGGGTGCTAGATGCTACCTCGGGAAGGTACCCTATCTTGCCCATTTGAGAACACACGTCTCTATAATTGCTCAGAAGCCCCGCGAGGGCACGATGGTCTTTTCTGGGTGTATGTAAGATTTAGCCTTGACCAGCCCTCCACGCTCCACCCTTCTTCTCTTTCTGTTGTCCTGGTAGCTAGTAACTAGACTTCACCAGCCTTCCACCCTAACTAGTAAAGTACCTCGCAAGCCATGGCTCCATTGAGCCGGGCGGCCCGGCGGCAGGATATCCTAGGGAAGACGATGAGGACTAGGACCACCGAGAAAAACTTGACATCTAGCCAGCTAGCGCGTCGTTGTATGGCCACTTATGATCGCCTGAGCATTCTCGCAGAGCAGTCTATCCTCTATTCGATGGAGAGCGAGCTAGTGGGCGAGGGTTCGTCCGGGTAGGTTTCTAGCGGCGTGTCCTCCAGTTCATTCTTATTTTCTAACTATTTTTTCCATTTATTTACATCTCACAGGGCCGGCGGTTCAAACGTCTCCCCGGTAACCACCACGACGGTGGCGCCCCAAGTCCGGTCGTTGGAAGCTGAGTTCGGCCCCGTTTCACGGCCAAGCCAGGTAGGCTGTATGCTTGTTTTTTTTATACTCCCTCCAATCCATTTTAATAGACTCAGATTTAGTACTCCCTCCGATTCATTTTATTTGACTCAAATTTAGTACTAGTACAACTTTGTACTAAATCCGAGTCAACTAAAAGGGATCAGAGGGAGAATACAACTTTACAAAATCCGTGTTAACTACTACTACAGAGTACTAAAAGGGATCGGATGGAGTAGTTTATGTAATCACGGCTTTCCTTTTAATTATGTGTTGATGAACACTGTGCTATTTGTGGAGCGTCCAAGTGATGTCCATTCCTGTATCAAGATCTGTGCTAGAAATTAGTAGTACTCCTATTTTTTGCGTGCAATTACTCATATATGAATTGGTTGGATTCTTTTTTTTCCATACAATGATCGTGCCAGCAAATGGAGGTGAACATGGCCCACATAGGCAGCCAGCTGGGGAATGAACTCTCCCTCACCCCGGAGTTTGAGCCTGTTCACGTAGATTTGGCGTCCGAGAACAAGATCTGCCTTTATCTTTAGCAAGGCATCAATACCTTTACTGCCGAGCTTGACAGGCTTAATGAGGAGAACCGCGTTTGTGTGGAATTGCATAACCAGAGCGTCACATTGATGAATGATGATGATGCAAAAACCACCATCAAGGGCGAGGGTTCATCCGGGTAAGTTTCTAGCGGGGTGTCCTTCAGTTGATTCTTATTTTCTAACCGTTTTTACATTTATTTACATCTCACAGGGCCGGCGGTTCAAATGTCTCCCCGGTAACCACAACGACGGTGGCGCCCCAAGTTCGGCCGTCCGAAGCTAAGTTCGGCCCCGTTTCCCGGCCAAGCCAGGTAGGCTGTATGCCTCTGTCCACTTGTTTTTTTATAGTTTATGTAATCACTGCTTTCCTATTAATTATGTGTTGATGAACCCTGTGGTATTTTTGGAGCGTCCGAGTGTTGTCCATTCCTTTATCAATATCCATGCTAGAAATTAGTAATCCTATTGTTTGCGGGTAATTAATACTCATATATGAATGGGTTGATTTCTTTTTTTTCATACAATGATTGTTGTAGCAAAAGGAGGAGAACAAGGCCCACATAGGCAGCCAGCTGGAGAATGAACACTCCCTCACCCTGGAGTGTGATCGTCTTCACAGAGTTTTGGCGTTGGAGAAGGAGATCTCCTTTTATCTTGCGCGATACGTCGACATGCTTAAGCAGCAGAACGCCTACTGGGTGGTACTGAACAACAAGAGCGTCACATGGATGGATACTGGAAGCAACCTCATCAAGTATCTCATGGAACAGAGGTTGAAATTAAAGCTCAAGAGGCAGATCTCGAGGGTGCTAATGCGCGGACAAACCGCCGTCCTTAAGGCGATTATCAAGGAGAAGGAGGATCTCCGTGCACAGCTAGCGACCTATATCTCGGTGTCCAGCAAGAGTTCCCCTGAGTAGGAGATCTTGTTCTGCCTCTTCTTTTGATGTTTATATTGCTTCATCACCTTAATATCGCCATGTGCTCGTAAAACTGCGAGTTAACTTTCTGTTGGTATGTTACACATTTGATTTGAACTTTGTGTTTTGCAATGCACAATTGATCAACTACTAATAAGTGTATATTAAAATGGCAGGATACTCTTTTTAGTGGCGAAAATTTTCCATTTGTTGCTATTGTAGCGAAGCTAAGCCCTTCAGAATCTTCCCTAACGTCAAGAAAACTTTCTAAAAACATAAGCATTTTGGAGGGCAACCTTGATGATATAGGCTATGAGGATGATCCTGGGTTGTGGTTCTTAGCGTGATCTGTAAATGGAAATGCTTCTTGTTCATACCTGAGGCTTTACTGAGGCTGCAAGATGTTCTCTAAGGACACTGTCAGTTATGTTCAGATAAGCTAGGGAAGAGATTACTGGTCTTGGAGCATATTGTCTTTCGTGGGATTGAATTATCCACTCAACATTGCAGTAAATCATGCATATTTCGATTTATATTTTGGTGGAGTTTCATTCGATTTGAATCATAGGTTTGTGAGCAAATATATATTTAGTTTAAACTAGTGCTCGAATACGTAAGAAGCTATTTAATCACAAGCTAGTCGTCCGAATGGGATGAAATATTCATACTGTAGATTTTAAAACAAGGCATCTACATATTACTGGATTTTTTTCAAAATTTTCTGAATAGTTTTTCTTTTTTAGCTTCGAAATAACAGATAGTTTGGAACGTTGGATCATGAATGGATGGTAGATAGTGGCACCTAGTCACAATGAGACTTGGAAACATCAAGTCACTGAAGCTCCGTCCGGTTTCCAAACCAAGCTAGGAATGCATTGAAAATGAAGTTCTGCTCTAAAACATCTCTAATTTCATTTTGGTGCTCGTGCGGTTGCATGCTGCCCACGTGTTAAGGTACGTGTCTCTGGCATAGAGTAATACGATTATCGGCGCGCTAAATATATCGTATTGGAAACTGTAAAAAAAAACCTTTCGGCTGATGTGACGAGACATCACTGCACCAAAAGTCGTCGCAAATTTATAGATGGGTGGCATGCTAGTCTACCATCTACCAACTGTCAAATCGGCGCCCAGTCGCAGCAGCAGCAGCCTAGAGTACTGCCTAGGTTTTGCCTCGTGCATGTCTATCATCTTTTTCTTCACCCTCCCAGAATCACGCGCACGCGCAGGATCTCGATCCCCACCACGCCGCATCACTAGTACTATACCTTTCTCTCCTCACCCCAGCCGGCCGCGGCGCGCATCGTTCCTTCCATAGCGCTCGCCCTCTCCTCCGAAAACCCCAAGCGCAGTTGCATCCGCCATCCACCTAAATCCATCTTCACGTGATGGAATATTCAAGGCTTTGCCGGGGCGGCGGGGACGGCCACTTGGAGGCTCTCACCGGCGACAACATCGACCTCATCGCTGCGCATCTGGACGTTACCTACACCGTCCGACTTGCCGCATGTTCCAGGGAGCTCTACGACCAGATCAGCAATGATGAAGGTAAGATGCACCATTGGGATGAACCCTGCCTGCTGATGCCTCCGCCTGCTTATTGGTTCGATGAACACTGGTTCGTGGTGACAGCATCTCGTCTGCATGTTACCGTGTACGACCTGGTGCCCCTCGACCATCCTCGCCGTTCTGTCACCCTGCCGTTCATGCACGACAATGGCTTGGCGCGAACGGCGACTGGATCGCCGCCGCCGATCATCGTGGGTGCCAGTGGTGCCTTGTGAACGTCTACACCGAGCGAAATACCCCCCTTCCATCCCCACCTGATCCGAAGATTGGTCATGGTGTTACATATCAACCTGCTACTAAAGATTGGTTATACTATCTTTGCTGGAGTCGAGCAATTAATTTGTTGAAGATTGTAATCTGCCAAGTGCCCACAAAAGGTGGGAGGTACGCAGATTACAAGCTCATCGCCTTGTTCGACAAAAGGATTTTCTACCTTGAAGGGGGTGGCGACTGGAGAATGCTGAAGAACCCTACACCGGAACAAATTGTGCCGGCGTTACGTGATGCCATTGAACTCGGTGGCCAAGTTTTTGCGGTGGACGAAATTAGGGCTGGACGTCTTCTTGGGACACCCCAAATGGTATTTTTTCAGTCCTTATGTTGCATTGCATGATACACTGCCTTAATCAATGAAGTTATTCATGAACTACCTTGTTTATATTTTACCTTTCATAAATGACTTAATGATCACACCGCCTTTTGCTGAATATGAATGAACCGTTGCTTGCAATGAATTAGTACTAATTAGTCACCAACAAACATAGTATGCTCAGTATGTGATTGCATTCCTGAATTAGTAATTCTACGCCACTGCAGAATATGGATGTAATTAACCAGTATCTCAAAAGATAAGGTAGCACTATGAAGGCACCCTTTTTGATAACCTTTTACACCCATTGTTTCATATATAACTAATTGATTTTTGCTCCAAAAGGAGGACGAGAGACCCCCGCCATCTGCATCAGAGAGATGCATAAGGACTTTCATAAGTATATGACTTAACGATCACATCCTTTATCTGAATATGAATGAACCGTTGCTTGCAACGAATTAGTACTAATCAGTCATCAGCAAACATAGTATACTCCGTATGTGAATGCAATCCTTAATTAGTAACTCTATCCACTGCAGAATATGGATGTAATTAACAAGTATCTCAAATGTTAATGTAGCACAATGAAGGCACCCTTCTTGATTAACTTTTACACCCATTGTTTCATATAACTAGTTGATTTTTGCTCGAAATAGAGGCGAGGTACTCTGCCTCTGCATCGAAGAGATGCATATGGCCGTTATTTAGTACTCCATCTCATGAAACATGTTATAACTATTTCTTACTTTTGATTTACTCCCTCCGTCCCACCAAAAGTGTCTTGAATATCTACCTTCTCCTTTTTTCCCTTAGAAAAGTAACTCAATCAAAATCCAATTATTTACTAAACAAGAATGAAATACTTGTTATGCCTAATTTACTTAGTTTAACCTGTACCTTTTATAATTCTGTTCTTTATCCGGCTAGATTTTTCTTTGCCAAATTGCCCGAAGCTTCTGCATATTTCAACCCCATCGTGGATGTTATGCCTATCATACCTCTATTTTTTTTTCTATTAGCCTTTGTTTGGCAAGCTGCTTTAAGTTTCCCATGAAATGTTTAGTACTCTATCTACCAAATTGAATGTTGTATTCATTCCAAAAAATCAACAAAATGTGTACAAGGTGAGAACTTTTATATTTTTATATTACTAGTATGTATGCACGTCAAACCATTAAAGATTCTGTTTGATAATCAAAAGAATATTTATAGCATGCCTTTCGCAAGGTTTGAAAGAATATATAAAAAATCTAAAAAAAATAGATGCAGAGAATGTATTATTCTACCAGAGTGTAAAATCTGAAATTGAGATACCCTATATTCGGGCCGCACAAAAATGACAGAATCTGATAGATTTTGAAGTTACAAAATGTTGGAAAATATATATCAGATTTTTTTGTTGTTGCAAAACCTTAAATATAAGATATTTTGATTTGGACATTTGAATGTTGGTAGAACACAACATTGTTGACACCCGTATTTAATCTCCGTTTTCTTTGGAACTTCAAAATGCAGCTCTCAAAATTTTCAAAAACCATGCTACATGTAGCTCGAGCTATATTCATGGTTTTCGAAAGAAAATATTGCCAACAATGCATATATAAAATACGAAAACAAGAGTGGTCCTACAAAAAATGATGTTTCTTCCCATCAGCCGACAAACGAAGGGAACAAATAAAAAATTAAAAATATGTGTACATCTAACACTCACTCGTTTCTTATCTACCTTTTCCTTTGATGTTTCCTTGAGAGTTGAGACCGTAAGAACCTTCCATTCATCCATGTAGCAGTGCTGAATAGCGATTTCTTTGAACGGGGTTATTCCTATGATTCAGGGGTTTCAGATATTTGGTCATTTTTTGGGGTAGACCCAAGGCTCACGTGATGGTTCTAAAATATTGTAGAGTTAGCTATGTGCACTCTTCACAGAGAATCCTGCTGTTGTGCACCGTTAGATTTAGCACTCCAAGGGTCATGATTGAAGCTCTATACTCAGTTGAAAACTGGACCAACTGGTAGATTGTCTGTACTCCTATATTGTATACAAATATCTAATCATATACACCGTTGGATCACTTAAGACAAAGGGAATTAACTACAATACAGGACTTAAACTTAAGATGATATATTTATCAAAATTTGAATGTATCTATATGCTTTCACTGTCTAGATACATCTGAATTTGGACAAATCTCAGACACTTTCGGTGGGACAGAGGTAGTATATAACTGTGTATCCCAAAACTAGTGTCTAGTTTTGGCGAAGTTAAGACTAGTTTCGTGGGATGTATGCAGTATAACTGATATATTGGACACTCGATTTGAACACATGAATGACCAATGTCCTTAGCTTACATAGTCGTATTTATACTGTGAGCATGAACGATGAATGATCTTTGCTGTTTGAATATGGTTGCCAGTAACACCCTATTCGTCTCCATTTCTAATATTGCAGAAAACCCGATGTCCATGTTCGTAATCCCGCCACCGGTGATGGATGATCAGCAGTACGCGTGGTTCCTCGCTCCAACTGCTGATGGCAAGCGATTGATGATCATCCTTACAGTAAACAACATTGGGATTGCCAATGCTGAAGTACCTCCTGACATTCCCTATGCTGCTAATGGGCTTCAGCTACGGCAGTATCCTCCTGTTGCCACCTACGTCTTTGAGCAGGATCCCATATCTCTATTCATTGCAGCACGTGCAGGGGACTTTCATTGGAGGCAGGTTAACAGCCTCGGCGACCACTCTCTGTTCCTCTGACTCAATTACCCGATCATTGCCAACCTGAAGAAGCGTGAATCCAAAGCTCCTGATGGCACATTGGTTCCATTCATGAGGAAAAACTGCGTCTACACAGCATACCGGAAGTATCTTCATAATCAATACCCTAAAATTTTGCGCTGCAACCTCCAGCCAGATGAAGGTGAGACTGTGGGAGTTATCAGCCTTCCCAGAGATAGTTGGTGTAGTGTCCGACAAGCGGCTATGTGGTTTAAGCCTGCTTTAAACATTGCCCGTTCGGTGTTACCTTTAAAAAAACACTGACACACTTTTTTATTATGCTTGAAGTGTTGAGAAGTAGTACACTGTTTTTAGTATGTACTAGTTTGAATTAGTTTATTTGAACACTGCCCTGCTTTTGTATTTCGTGTTGCCTTCATATAATAACCCATGCATGGCTGTTTTAGTATTGACTTTATTTCAGCACTATAATTACAATGTGTGTACGTCCTTTATAATATAGCCACCTCTTGTTGATCATAGTCATGAGAGGACCATTCCTATTTTTTTCGCCGCTAAAGGGTAAAGTACATCCCTGGGGGCAGTGATTCTTGCTGCAGGCCACTAAACATGCATCAACTATGAGCAAAGAAGTTGATGTACGACCTAGGTGACTGTGCGGACCCCACATGTTAACCAAAGAAACAAACATGTCAATACGGAACTAATATACATACGACAACTCCTATATGATATGTGTACGATTGAGCATCTGGAGGTGTGCTGCCACCTGCTTCCTCACACGTTGGGTTTGATCTTGTGTTGCGTACACGGATCGGACTGAAATTGTCGTGTGCATAGCAAGGTTCATGTCAATAAGGCTGAGTGCCTGAGTTTGGCATCTAAGTCTAGGCAACAAATACTTTTGGGTTCCAACGGCCATCTACATGGTATTTGCTATAGGCCTACTTGCTCAGGCTGTCGAAGCCCAATAACTAGAAATGGGCTTTTCTGCTCATGCAATTTCGGCCCTTTTCTAATGAACCATAGATCCTATGATGGCAAAAATAAAAAACACGGAGATTCTGCATAAAAGTTGTTTTTATTTATTTAGAATTATCCGGTTGCAATTTTTGAAACTGCTCATGGCCAATATGAAAATCCTTGATCGCTCCATACCCACACGGATCACGGTATTTTTAAAAAATTCATAAAGTGGATTTGAAATTTAAAACATATCCTAATAATTCCATGATTTATTCTATTAACTTGCAAGATCTTGGAGCGAAAGAGCTTGTATTAGACTGCAAAAATAATACAGAAAAACCTGTCATTAACAAGAAATGAAGGTTTATCGTCCAAAGAGGATGCCATGTGGGACCCATGAGCCAGCAGCGTCCTCAACATTTCAAAGGCGGTAGGAGATCCAAAAAAAGGCAAGTATCTCGAAAATAGGGGTCAAAAATAAATCATAGAAAGGAATCATTTATAGTTCAGAGTGGCTGACATGTGGGACAGATCTGCCAGCAGCATCCTCATCATTTCAAAGTCGGTAGAGGATCAAAAGAAAAAAAGGCAAATAGCCAAAAATTAGGGGTCGAAAGTAAATCCAACAAAGGAAACTTTTATTATTCATAGAAGAAGACATGTGGGACCGACCTGCCAGCATCATCCTCATCGTTTTAAAGGCCCCAGGGGATCAAAAGAAAAAGGCAAATAGCCAGAAATTAGGGGTAAAAAATAAATCCAACAAAGGAAAGGTTTATTGTTCATAGAGGCTGACACGTGGGACCCATGAGCCAAAGCCTACTCAATTTCAAAGGCGGCATAGGATCGAAAGAAAAAGGCAAGTGACCAAAAATCAGGGGGGAAAAAATCCAAGAAAAGAAACTTTATTGTACATAGAAGATGACATGCGGGTCCCATGAGCCAGCACCTTACTCCACGTTTCAGAGGCGGCATGAGATCGAAAGAAAAAGGAAAGTGACCAAATATCAGGAGCAAAAAATAATCCAAGAAAAGAAACTTTTAATGTACATAGAGGATGACATATGGGTCCCATGTTGTAGCAGCGGTCTGAACGTTTCAAAGACGGCATGAGATCGAAAGAAAAAGGCAAGTGACCAAATATCAGGAGCCAAAAATAATCCAAGAAAAGAAACTTTCATTGTACATAGAGGATGACATATGGGTCCCATGTTGTAGCAGCGGTCTGAACGTTTCAAAGACGGCATGAGAACGAAAGAAAAATGCAAGTGACCAAATATCAGGAGCCAAAAATAATCCAAGAAAAGAAAAATTATTGTACATAGTTAATGACATACGGGTCCCATGAGCCAGCAGCTTACTCAACGTTTGAGAGGCGGCATGAGATTGAAAGAAAAAGGCAAGTCACCAAATATCAGGAGCCAAAAATAATCCAAAAAAAGAAACTTTTATTGTAAATAGAGTATGACATGCGGGTCCCATTAGGAAGCAGCATCATCAACGTTTCCAAGGCGGCATGGGATCAAAAGAAAAAGGAAATAGCCAAAAAGCAGAGGGTGAAAAAATCGAAGAAAAGAAACTTTTATTGTTCATAGTGGATGACATGTGGGACCCATGAGGCAGCAGCATCCTCAACGTTTCCAAGGCAGCAGGGGATCGAAAGAAAAAAGGAAATAGCCAAAAATCAGAGGGTGAAAATAATCCAAGAAAAGAAACTTTTATTTTACATTGAGGATGACATGTGGGTCCTAATTTGCAGCAGCGGTCTCAACGTTTCAAATACGGCTTGAGAGTTGAGATCAAAAGAAAAAGAAAGTAGCCACGAAAAGAAAGTTGATTGTACATAGAGGATGACATGCGGGTCCCATTTTGCAGCAGCTTACTCGACGTTTCCAAGGCGGCAGGGGATCAAAAGAAAAAGGAAATAGCAAAAAATCAGAGGGTGAAAAAAACCCAAGAAAATGAACTTTTATAGTACATAGAGGATGACATGCGGGTCCCATGAGCCTGCAGGTTCCTCAACGTTTCAAACATGGCATGAGATCGAAAGAAAAAGACAAGTGACCAAATATCAGGGGCCAAAAATAATAATCCAAGAAAAGTAATTTTTATTGTACATAGAGGATGACATGCGGGTCCCATTTTGCACCAGCGGTCTGAACGTTTCAAAGATGGCATGAGATCAAAAGAAAATGCAAGTGACCAAATATCAGGAGCCAAAAATAATCCAAGATTTTTTTTTATTGTACATAGAGGATGACATGCGGGTCCTATTTTGCAGCAGCGTTCTCAACGTTTCCAAAAAAAAGGAAGTAGCCAGAAATCATGGGCTCAAAAAAATCCAAGAAAAGAAAGATTTCAATTGGGCTGCATCTGGCCGTCTGGGCTTTCGAACTATCCTGCTGGACGCTTTTGGACTCGTACAATTTGAGCCCACTCCAAAACAGGAAAGTCCTATGCTTCGCGAAAACAAAAAACAAGGAGATTCAACATATAAGTTTGTTTATTTAAAAGTAAAGATTTATTTTTTCCGTTTGCAATAGCTCAGAGCGAAATACACTGTTTATTGTCCGCAAAATAATCAAGATATCACATGTTTCTTGTACGGGGAGGCTGACATCGGGTACCCATGAGCCAGCAACGTCGTCAACGTTTTTAAAGACGGCAGAGGATCGGAAAAAAAATCAGTTGGTAAAAAAATCCAAAAAAAGAAACATTTATCGTTCTGAGAGGATGACATGCGGGACCCATGAGGCAGCAGCATTCTCAACGTTTCCAAGGCGACACAGGATTTTAAAAAAGGCGAAATAGCCAGAAATTAGAGGTCAAAATAACTCCAAGAAAGGAAAGGTTTATTGTTCATAGAGGCTGACATGTGGGACCCATGAGCCAGCAGAATCCTCAACGTTTCAAAGGCGGCAGGGGATCAAAAGAAAAAGGAAGTAGCCAAAAATTAGGGGCAAAAAATAATTCCAAGAAAGGAAACTTTTATTGTTCGTAGATGATGACATGCGGGACCCATGAGCCAGCAGCTTACTCAACGTTTCAAAGGCGGCATGAGATCGAAAGCAAAAGGCAAGTGACAAAATATCAGGAGCCAAAGATAATCCAAGAAAAGAAACTTTATTGTGCATAGAGGATGACATGCGGGTCCCATTTAGCAGCAGCGGTCTCAACGTTTCAAATGCGGCTTGAGATCAAAAGAAAAAAAAATTGATTGTACATAGAGGATGACATGCGGGTCCCATGAGTCAGCAGCCTACTCAACGTTTCCAAGGTGGTAGGGGATCAAAAGAAAAAGGCAAGTGACCAAAAATGAGGGTGAAAAATAATCCAAGAAAAGCAACTTTTATTGTACATGGAGAATTGCATGCGGGTCCCATTTTGCAGCAGCGGTCCCAACGTTTCAAATGCGGCTTGAGATCAAAAGAAAAAGAAAGTAGCCAGAAATTAGGGGGTAAAAAAAACTCCAAGAAAAGAAAGTTGATGGACATAGAGGATGACATGCGGGTCCCATGAGCCAGCAGTTTAGTCAACGTTTCCAAGGCGGCAGGGGATCAAAAGAAAAAAGAAATTGCCAAAAATCAGAGGGTGAAAAAAATCCAAGAAAAGAAATTTTATAGTACATAGAGGATGACATGCGGGACCCATTTTGCAGCAGCTGTCCCAACGTTTCAAATGCGGCTTGAGATCAAAAGAAAAAGAAAGTAGCCAGAAATTAGGGGGCAAAAAAACTCCAAGAAAGGAAAGCTTTATCGTTCATACAGGCTGACATGTGGGACCGAAAGAACCAAAAAAATCCAAGAAAAGAAAGTTTTATTGTACATAGAGGATGACATGCGGGTCCCATGAGCCTGCAGGTTCCTCAATGTTTCAAACGTGGCATGAGATCGCAAGAAAAAGGCAAGTGACCAAATATCAGGAGCCATGTGAGAAACTTTTAATGTTCATAGAGGATGACATGTGGGACCGACCTTCCAACAGCGTCCTCATCGTTTCAAAGGGGGCAGGAGATCAAAAGAAAAAGGCAAATAGCCAGAAATTAGGGGTCAAAAATAACTCCAAGAAAGAAAACTTTTATTATTCGTAGAGGATGACATGCGGGACCCATGAGCCAGCAGCTTACTCAACATTTCAAAGGCGGCATGAGATCGAAAGAAAAAGGCAAGTGACAAAATATCAGGAGCCAAAGATAATCCAAGAAAAGAAACTTTATTGTACATAGAGGATGACATGCGGGTCCCATTTAGCAGCAGCGGTCTCAACGTTTCAAATGCGTCTTGAGATCAAAAGAAAAAGAAAGTTGATTGTACATAGAGGATGACATGCGGGTCCCATGAGTCAGCAGCTTACCCAACGTTTCCAAGGCAGCATGGGATCAAAAGAAAAAGGAAATAGCCAAAAATCAGAGGGTGAAAAAAAATAAAGAAAATAAACTTTTATAGCACATAGAGGATGACATGCGGGTCCCATGAGCCAGCAGGTTCCTCAACGTTTCAAACGTGGCTTGAGATCGAAACAAAAAGGCAAGTGACCAAATATCAGGATCCAAAAATAATTCAAGAAAAGAAACTTGATTGTACATAGAGGATGACATGCGGGTCCCATGAGTCAGCATCTTACTCAACGTTTCCAAGGCGGCAGGGGATCAAAAGAAAAAGGAAATAGCCAAAAATCAGAGGGTGAAAAAAAATCCAAGAAAATAAACTTTTATAGCACATAGAGGATGACATGCGGGTCCTATGAGCCAGCAGGTTCCTCAACGTTTTAAACGTGGCATGAGATCGAAAGAAAAAGGCAAGTGACCAAATATCAGGAGCCAAAAATAATTAAAGAAAAGAAACTTGATTGTACATAGAGGATGACATGCGGGTCCCATTTAACAGCCGCGGTCTCACCGTTTGAGAGGCTGCACGGGATCGAAAGAAAAAGGCAAGTGACCAAATATCAGGAGCCAAAAATAATCCAAGAAAAGAAAGTTTTATAGTACATAGAGGATGACATGCGGGTCCCATTTTGCAGCAGCGGTCTCAACGTTTCCAAGGCGGCACAGGACCAAAAGAAAAATGAAGTAGCCAGAAATCAGGGGGTGAAAAAAAATCCAAGAAGAAAGATTTCAATTGGGCTGCATCTGGACATCTTGGCCTTCGAACTATCCTGCTTGGCCTTTTGACTCGTACAATTTCAGCCCACTCCAAAACAGGAAAGTTCGGAATTTTCTAAAAAAAACAGGAAAGTCCTATGCTTCGCAAAAACAAAAAAAACAAGGAGATTCAACATATAAGTTTGTTTATGTAAAAATAAAGATTTATTTTATCCGTTTGAAATAGCTCAGAGCGCAATACACTGTTTATTGTCTGCAAAATAATCAAGATATCACATGTTTGTTGTACGGGGAGGCTGACGTCGGGGACCCATGAGCCAGCAGCGTCGTCAACGTTTTAAAGGCGGCAGGGGATGGAAAGAAAAAATAAACCAAAAATCTGTTGGTAAAAAATCCAAGAAAAGAAACATTTTCGTTCTAAGAGGATGACATGCGGGACCCATGAGGCAGCAGCATCCTCAGCGTTTATTGTTCATAGAGGCTGACATATGGGACCCGTGAGCCAGCAGCGTCCTCAACGTTTTAAAGGCTGCAAGAGATCGAAAGAAAAAATAAGCCAAAAATCGTTTGGTCAACAAAATCCAAGAAAATTAAACATTTACCGTTCTGAGAGGATGACATGCGGGACCCATGAGGCAGCAGCATCCTCAGCGATTTCAAGGCGGCAGGGGATCAAAAGAAAAAAAGGAAATAACCAGAAATTGATTAGGGGTTCAAAATAAATCCATCAAAGGAAACTTTTATTGTTCATAGAGGATGACATGTGGGACCGACCTGCCAACAGCGTCCTCATTGTTGCAGAGGGGGCAGGAGATCAAAACAAAAAGGCAAATAGCCAGAAATTAGGGGTCAAAAATAACTCCAAGAAAGAAAACTTTTATTGTCGTAGAGGATGACATGCGGGTCCCATGAGTCAGCAGCTTACTCAATGTTTCCAAGGCGGCAGGGGATCAAAAGAAAAAGGAAATAGCCAAAAATCAGAGGGTGAAAAAAAACCCAAGAAAATAAACTTTTATAGCACATAGAGGATGACATGCGGGTCCCATGAGCCAGCAGGTTCCTCAACGTTTCAAACGTGGCATGAGATCGAAAGAAAAATGCAAGTGACCAAATATCAGGAGCCAAAAATAATTCAAGAAAAGAAACTTGAGTGTACATAGAGGATGACATGCGGGTCCCATTTAGCAGCAGCGGTATCACCGTTTGAGAGGCTGCACGGGATCGAAAGAAAAAGGCAAGTGACCAAATATGAGGTTCGAAAAAAAATCCTAGAAAAGAAAGTTTTATAGTACATAGAGGATGACATGCGGGTCCCATTTAGCAGCAGCGGTCTCACCGTTTGAGAGGCGGCAGGGGATCGAAAGAAAAAGGTAAGTGACCAAATATGAGGTGCCAAAAAAATCCAAGAAAAGAAAGTTTTATAGTACATAGAGGATGACATGCGGGTCCCATTTAGCAGCAGCGGTATCACCGTTTGAGAGGCGGCAGGGGATCGAAAGAAAAAGGCAAGTGACCAAATTTGAGGTGCCAAAAAAAATCCAAGAAAAGAAAGTTGATTGCTCATAGAGGATGACATGCGGGTCCCAATTAGCAGCAGCGGTGTCAACGTTTCCAAGGCGGAAGGGATCAAAAGAAAAAAGGAAGTAGCCAGAAATCAGGGTGTCAAAAAAAATCCAAGAATAGAAAGAATTTTGGTTCATAGAGGATGACATGCGGGACCCATGATCCTGCATCGTAAACGGCTCGATCGGAGAGCGTTGAACGAGATGGCGCGATCGAGAAAAAAAACAATGCCAGAGAGGCTGCCATCTGGGCCCTACATCCCTCGGCGGTGCGGATTTGCATTGACTCGGCCGGCGAAACCGAGAATTTGAGATGCACCACGTCCCGGGCCACCATACGCAACGTTTTGGCCGGTTTCGTCGGGCTAGGTGGCCTCAAAAACGAGAAAAAAAACGTTTTGACATGCACAACAGACAGACCCAAAATCGTCGGCCATAGTACACCAGCAACCACGGCGCGACTTCAACTTCGTCGGCCATGGCAACTTTTCTTGTAGTGATTAGGGGATTTTCCTGCAAAAGATTTCTTCTTGCGAGCTTCTTGTCTCTGTTAGGAAGTCCTTTAGGATAATCAGGGTCATGAGTACTTGAACCTCCTCTTGTAGTAACTCCACAAACATGTCTTTTCTCATCAAGAAGATTCTCATACAATTTCTTTTGAAGAGAAATCATTTGCTCAACTTGATTGTGCATCATATGATAATGTTTGACAGTCATTTTAAGAGAATCTACACAAGAGCTCAGATTTTTATGAATAATTTTTATATTTCGAGAATTCTCCAATATATCCCTTTTAGTATCATAACTAAAATTCCCTCTATCATAAGTAGAATCATTAACAAAATAAACTTCAGTAGGAGATGATACCTCTTCATTACCTTTACCATAGTTTATATCATGTACTTGAATAGGAAAAATGGTCCATTGGTATCAAATTTATAGCCATCTTCGGATTATTTATTCAAATTAGAAGTTTTAATGCCCTTCTCCTTGAGAGATTTTCAAGCTTCCTTCATAACTTCTCTCGGCAATTTATGAATACCTCTTCCATATGTAATATATTCATCAACATGCCAATCATCATGATTATGTCTGATGGTATTCAGTAATTCCTTAGCTTCTTCCACACTCCTTTCCCTGAAAATATTACCTACAATATTGTCTAGATAAGATCTAGATCCTTCAGTTAGGCCATTATAGAATACATCAAGTAATTGGTTATCATTTAAACCATGGGTTGGACACTTCCACTCGAGGGCACTAAATCTCCTCCAAGCTTGCGGAATACCTTCTTCTTTACCTTGAGCAAACTGAATAATTTCTTCAACCATAGCATGTATTTTACTAGCAGGAAAATATTTATTACAAAACGAATAGATGCATGCTTCCTTACTAGTAATAGACTTAGGTGCTACAGAATTAAACCAAACTTTTTCTTCACCTCCTCAAGAGAAAGGAAACAATTTCAAGAAGTAATAGCGCTTTTGGATTTCAGTATTTCCTAATAAATTTGCTAGCTCAGAGAGATTTATTAAATGTTCCCAAGGGAGTTCATCCTCTCTACCATTACATTTAATAGCTTCAACTCCCTCTATTTTCTCAGGCTCAACATTAAATTCATAGTGTTTATCTTTAATGTAAATCACATGTGTTTCAGTTTGTCTAGCATCAGGAAATAAATCATCTAAGAAGGAACTTATGCTAGCTTCAAATTCATCCAAATCATCTAGCTCGACATTCATAAAGGCTTCAGTAAAGATACTATCCTATTTAGAATTTGATATTCTAGGACTTAAATATTTATCATGTTCATCATAGAGTTCATAATCTTCAAATCCGGATTCCATAGTTTCATGAGACATAGAGTTGGATAAATCAGGAGTACCTTCTTTATCTTTATCAACATCCAACAAATCTCTTTCATTACTAGTTGACATAATGGATAATGGAGAACTAGTATGAACAATAGCTTTCTTTGTAGTAGCGGGAGTAGTAGTTGAAAGGACATGGAGCCCCCATGTGTGGTTTTGGTAATTGATGACAATCCCTATGGACTAATGGTTGTATTGAGGCTCTATATTAGGTCATGTGCATAGGAAATGCTTGAGCCATAAGTTGGTCTCAAGGTTGCAAGATGAAGATCGAGTGCAATGAAGAAGACATATGAAGACGCTGTCGAAGAGAGATGATGATGGTGTAGATGATGATGAAGGATGAACACGGCGTAGAATATGGATGAAGACGGTGGTGTGCGTAGAAGACGGATGAAGACGGTGGCGTGTATGTTGGAATAAGATGGTGGCATGTACAATGATGAAGAGGATGAAGACGGAGCTTGCCGACTCGAGTGGAACACACAAGGACAAGGTTTGTGCTCGATAGGATAGTGGGTCGCATCATCGGAGAGAACTCAAACCTTGCATGCATTGCATCGTGTTTATTGGTTGTTGTCGGTTCTTATCCATGAGATGTTTTAGAGCTTGTGTTCATTCTCATGACAAGCTCTAACTCATCGAAAACGGATTCCGGATGCATCTCATGTTGCGTGTTCGAGTTGGATGATTTTCCCGGTTTACCATATTGAGAGGTTGCACCTCTATATTCATAACAAAATCATCCTCCACTCTTTTCCATGTTTTCACCTTGTATGGAGGTATCTCTTGTCGCCCTCTTTCCAGCAAAATTGGTTTCACCTCATTCCGAGTTGCCTAGCTCAATTTATCGAGTTTCTCATGCTGTGTTTTATTTGGAAAAGAAAAAGAAAAATAAAAAATAAAAGGGGCGGTACTACCAGGCCAGGTACCGGCCCAGTACCGGCAGGGCATCTGCAAGCCCGGGATCCCTAGCCGGTACCAGGCTGGTACCCGGACCGGTAGTACAGGCCAGCTCACCCGGCCCTTCTTCCTCCGCATCCTCTCTCTCTCTCTCACCACCCGCATTGGGCCATGCCCTCTGTCCCCGTGTGGGCCACTGCCCCTCCACATCCGGCCCACCCCGCGCCCCACTCTCTCCGTGCCGGTCCGCCTCCCGGTCAGCCCATCCCGCCGCCAGCTTGCCCCGCAGCAGGCCGCGGCCCAGCTTCGCGCATCCTTGCTCACCCGCTCGCCCGTGGTCGAGCGTTGACCCGGACCGTTGCTGCCGCCCAGCACACGCGTACGTGGCGTGCTCCCTCAATGCTTGTGTCGTTCCCGCTTGATCCCTTTCCACGCATGCTCCCGCCTGGTTCTGCTGCTCTGATTTATTTGATGCGTTGTTGTTACTACTCTGCTCGTCTCTCTCTCTCTCTCTCTCTCTCTCTCTCTCTCTCTCCCTCTCTCTCTCTCTCTTCTGCTCTTTGCTCAGATTTGCACCGAACGGTACAACCGGTCCCAAATCTGGTAGTACCGGTTTGGGTCGCTTTTTTGCCTGTTTCTGCACAGTTTTGACGCAAGCAGTAGTACCGCTTCAACAAGCGGTAGTACCGGTTTGGTTCACGAATCTGACCATTTTTTGCCCAACAACCATATTTCTTTGCCCCTATTTATACCTCTCTCCTACCTCTGTCCGAAGTAGCTCTTGCACATCTATTCTCTCTCCTCCATTGTTGACCTTGAAGAGCTTGACCCCCCTCTTGATCCCCCACTATTTTTTGTATCTTTTTGTGGGAAAGGAGAGAGGAGATCTAGATCTAATGCTCCGCCAAGTGAAACCCCCTCCTTGTGAGGGGGTCTTGCTAGATCTAGATCTTGGAGTAATTTGATGTTCCTCCTCCTATTTGTTATTCCTCCCTTATTCCCCCAATAGCTTTTGTAGCTTTGTTGGAATTTGGTACAGAAGAACTTTGGCATGTTAGTGGGGTTCTTAGCCATTGCATTAGGTGCATCGGTTCGGGTTCTCTCCGGGGTTTCGGTCTCGTGTGAGTTCGTGTGAGTTCGCTCTAGGGTTCTTGGAACCCTAGAGGGCCTGTTGACCTTAGTGGTGTGATACGTCGCAAACGTATCTATAATTTTTGATGTTCCATGCTTGTTTTACACCAATTACTATATGTTTTAAGGGACTAACCTATTAATAGTTGCAAAAGTGCACAAGTTCTTGGTTTCAACTTTGTTTTGCAGAAAATAGGCAAATATGGAAGGAAATAGCTCATTATGGTGAAATCTGGAATTTTCCGGAATCTGTCCTTGCAGAACACTTTTCAAAGATCGCTTCGAAACTCCATCAAAACGACGTCCAATGGAAAAGTCATAAACTACAAAGTTGTAGAGACTTTCAAACCAAAAAATTTCGACATCTGTCCAGAACGGACAACGGATGCATCCGGAAGAGCAGAATTACTGCGAAGGTTCGTGCAGTCTCGGGACTCCGAAAGTTGGTGACGTATTTGACACAAACTCTTTCCATACCTGGATATTTCGGCCCAGCCACGAGTTGTGAGGCTCATGAAGGACAGCGGGGAGTCCTAAGAAGGTTCTAGAAGTGCCCAAGAGCCCTTGGATCAAAGGGGCATCCATCCCATGGTCTAGATTGCATCTCCAACACTATATATTGATGGGAAACCCTATTTTTGGAGGCCCCAAGCATTGTCACGAAAATCCTCCTCCTTGGCAGCAGCCAAGGAGGGGGAAACACTCATCTACAACAGCACCAACTCAAGGAAGAAGAAGGCTAAGGGGCGGCGCTCCCCCATAATGCCGGCGGCGGGGAAGGAGTCCCCCGCGCCGCCGCCGCCCACGCCTCCGCCTCCCGGCGCTCCTCGCTGAGCCCTCCAATGTCTTCATCGCCATCTCCATCACCAACTCCTCATTGTATTCCGTGGTCCATCCTCTCATAAACCTCTGTACCGCCCTATGTAAACATGGTGTTTGATGCTATAAGTTATAATCCTGTGATCTATGTCATGTTGCCATAGTTTATTTGTTCTTTGATTGATTGGTTGTTTCTCTTTGGTTCATTAGAGTTGTATGTTGATATGTTACTGTCCTTGGTGCCCATTATATTTGTGCGAGCATGGATCAAGCACCATAGGGGTTGGTAGTACTTGTATACTAGAAGGGGGAAGTTCTGCCGCAGTGATAGAAACCTAAGGACGCGAACCGGATAGTTGCATGTATGGGAGTAAGAGGACCATTTACTTAAGGCTATGGTTGGGGGAACCTTAATGCTTGCTAGTATTTACGGATGTTTGCTAGCAAGCCAATCATATAGTACTTGTAATCCCGGAGGGAGAGCATGTATATTTAGCCTCTCCTACATAGAAAGCTGCATCGAAGACATTGAACCCAAGATCTTCACTAATTGATCTTGGACAAAACCACCACTATTACCACCGCCTTTCCACACTCATGGTACCGTTAGTTTAGTTTGTTTTATTGCTGCAGCACTAACATTTATTCCGTGTATTTTATTGTTCTGCAAATCACCTCTCATACCCGTTATCGCTCTAGTTTAATTTCCTAGATATTGTAAACGCTTAGTGTGCGTAGAGTTGTATCAGTGGTTGATAGAACTTGAGAGAATGTTTATCCTACCTTTAGCTCCTCATTGGGTTCGACACTCTTACTTATCGAAAAGGCTACACACGATCCCCTATACTTGTGGGACATCAAGACCTTTTCTGGCGCCGTTGCCGGGGAGCCATAGCGTAGGTGAATATTTTCGTGTGCACTTGTTTTCTTTGTCTGTAAGTAGTTTTACTTCCTGTACCTAGTTGTTCTCTATCTCTTGTATGGATAGGGAATGCGAATTAAAAAAAATTAGTTGTACTTCTTATATAAAAAATAAAAAAATGTTTTCAGAAAAGAAAAGTGATTGGAAAGATGAGTAATGGTGAAGTGGGGGTCGACCTTGAACACTTGTGTTCATGCCTGCGAAACCAAAAGAATTCTTTCCATGGAAGCTTTTCATTAAAAACTTGTAAATAGTGTATATAGTGTACATATCCCGCTGTAAATAGAATGTATAGATAACCCCTAGTTTGTTATGCAAGTTTGTCACTATGCTTCCTAGAAAATAGATTTCCTGTGCTCCACTGTAGAAAATTTTAAAAATCACCAGAATGTGATCTTGATCTGAATTTCTTGAGTGCATAGTAGTGCCTGCTATCTAACTTTCGTTAGTTCTGACTAGTCTGATTTGAGGTACGTAGACAGATCTAATAATTCAATCTTTACGGACTGATTCTGTTGAGACAGATTTCCTGTGTTGTGCTGCAAAAATTCGTGAAAAATCTTAGTATGGCATTTTGATCTGAAATTTTTTGTGCATAGACCTGAGGTTATGATTTTTCTTTCATTAATCATGAGTTTTTCGATTTTAGCTACGAAACTATCTCATTGAGTGACATCTTTACAGAGTGTTCAGTTTTGACAGATTTCTATTCTCTTTGTTTAAATATTGTACTTAGGATTGAAAAGTTTCCTTCGTTTTCGACGTACGATTGAAATAATAAGAAACCTCAGTATTACAGTGGCTAAATATTTGATAGATTTTATAGAAACTAGGGATACTTGAACACTTGTGGATTTTATTTAATGAGTATGAACCTACTAATGAGTTTTGTGAAGCTTTATGTGGATGCAGTTTTTAAGTTCCAATCAATATGGTGATATGAGATGAGCAAGAGGATGCAAGAGCTCAAGCTTGGGGATGTGTAGATGGATCCCAAGAGAATATTCAAGAAGATGCAAATATCTAAGCTTGGGATGCCCAAGGCATCCCCCTATCAATCAACCAACATGAGGTTGTCTCCTTCAAACTCAATATTACCGATCCACATGTAAGCATTGTATATAGTTGCTTTTATTATCTTTGGTTTTATCCTATTTAGTTTTATTAGGTTCTTTATTTGGTTCTTTTTTCTTTGTTAGTTTCACTTATAATTGGAAAACAACAACAAAAAAAGGGGTTTGAGAGCTCCATCAAATAATCATGCCCATCTTAAATGGCTATAAAGAAAGAGCTTTATGGGAGACAACCCAATATGTTTATATTTATGTTATTTACTGCTTTGATGAGTCTTGGAAGTCATTACTACGGTAATGACCTCTCCTTATCATGTTTGTTTTGTTTTTGTGCCAAGAATTGCATCTAATGGTAAGAAAGTGGTATTTGGGAGATTTGCAATCTTGTTTACTGTTTCTGGTTCGTCACAAGAAAAATCGTTAAAGATCACTAGAACGTAAGTTTGAGCTTCCAATTTACGAGAATCTTCTCCAGGTATTTATCTAACTTTCATTAGTTCAGAGTTTTTCGAGTTACGCAGCGTAACTATTTTTAAAAAATCTGTTTTTACGAACTGTTCTGTTTTGACAGATTCTTGCACTGTTTTGCATTTGCATCTTTTTGCCCACCTTTTTGAGTTCTCTTGATCAAAGAACCTTATTAAAGTTGTGCTACAGTAGCTAATGCTTATTAAAATTCTTTTCATATATCATACTGAACTTTGTAGATTTGATTAATATTATCATTGCACTAACGCTGCTAATGAGATTTGTGATGAGTTTTGTATGAAGGAAGTTTTCAAGTGTAGGAAAGAAGAATGATGAGATGAGATGAAGAATGGACAAAAGCTCAAGCTTGGGGATGCCCATGTCACCCCAAGATATATTCAAGAAGTACAAGCGTCAAAGCTTGGGGATGCCCAAGGCATCCCCTTCTTCATCAATAAAAATATCAGGTCCTGTTTCTGTTCACTATATTTTTATTGCTTCATATACTATGTGTTATTCTTGGAGCGTCTTTATTTTCTGTTGTATATTTTATTTTCAATAAAGTGGGCACCATCATACCATGTTTGTTTGGGAGAGAGACACGCTCTGTTTTAATTGTATGAACGCTCTAGTTTTCACTCTTATTGTTCAACGAGCGTTTTATTTTTGCTAGTACTGCATTTAGCTCTGGTTTTTCACTCCTATTTTGTTCAGAGCTTGTTAGTATGCTTCAGTTATATATGATTAGCTCTCTGATCTTTAATGAATATTATAAATGAGAGTTGTTTCAAATAAGTTGATTGGTGTTGGATACGAGTAAAAAGGTTTGATATTAATAGTGATGCAAATGGAAGATCTCCTTTGATGTTTCAATTGGGTTGCATTGACCATTTAGTTTAGACTTTTAATATCACCATATGCTTTAATTAATAAGTTTTGTCGCTATGCATGATTATGACCATTATTGCTCTCTTAGTTGGTCGCTATCTTTCTTTTTTGCTTGCCTTCATTCTGTACTAAGTATGATCTCTACTCGTGCATCCAACCACCAAAAACCAAAATATGCCAAAAGTGTCCACCATACCTACCTATATGTGGTATTTCACCGCCACTCCAAGTAAATTTACATGTGCTACCTTTAAAACCTTCAAAATAATTCCTTGTTTTTGCAATACATAGCTCATGGGAAAGTAGCCTAAAAAAATATTGTGGTGAGGAATATGTCACTTATGTATCTTAGTTCTTATAAGCTGCTTGTTGTGTGGCAACCATGCTGACATGGGGACACCATCATCATATTTTTGATAAATATCATGTGAGTTACTATGCATATTCGTCTTGTCTGAAGTAAGGGTGATTTATCATGATCAAATGGTTTGAGTATGCATATTGTTAGAGAAGAACATTGGGCCACTAACCAAAGCAATGTTTACATGGTGGAAGTTTCAGCATGGACATTAAAACCTCAAAAATCTCTTATGAGAAATTTATGTTGCCAAAAGCTTTAAGCTTAAAGAGGAGTCCATTTGTCTGTTGTCCATGTTGTCCCGTTATGGATGTCTAAGTTGAGAATAATCAAAAGCGAGAAATCCAATGCGAACTTTCTCCTTAGAGCTTTGTACAGGTGGCATGGAGGTACTCCTTTGTGAAACTTGATTGAAACATATGTAATGCGATGATAATCCATGGAAATCCGAGCTAATTAGGACAAGGTGCGGGCACTATTAGTATTCGATGCATGAGGCTTGCAACTTATAGGAAGTTTTATACATAACCTATATTACTTATTGCTACCGTTGACACAATTGCCTCTCTTAAAATTTTATATCTCTATGTTTTCAAAATAAAAAGCTCTAGCACATATTTAATCTCTGTTTCCCTCTGCGAAGGGCCATTCTTTTAGTTTTATGTTGAGTCTTCATCTTCTAAGTTATATGCACCGTCTTATGAGAGAATAGTTGTCATTCTTACTTCTATGTGCATGGTCCCAAAATTATTATTGATTGAATCATGAATGTGTTATTAATTGTTCTTAAATTATTTGTATCTAGTCATCCTTTAAACTTGGAAGGTGCATGTCACCTCAAAAATTATTCTTTTTATCACTTACCTACTCGAGGACGAGCAGGAGTTAAGCTTGGGGATGTTGATACGTCGCAAACGTATCTATAATTTTTGATGTTCCATGCTTGTTTTACACCAATTACTATACATTTTAAGGGATTAACCTATTAATAGTCGCAAAAGTGCACAAGTTCTTGGTTTCAACTTTGTTGTGCAGAAAATAGGCAAATATGGAAGGAAATAGCTCATTATGGTGAAATCTGGAATTTCCCGGAATCTGTCCCTGCTGAACACTTTTCAAAGATCGCTTCGAAACTCCATCAAAACGACATCCAATGGAAAAGTCGTAAACTACAAAGTTGTAGAGAATTTCAAACCGAACAATTTGGACATCTTATTAGTCCATAAAGGACAACGGATATATCCAGCAGAGCAGAATTACTACGGAGGTTCGTGCAGTCTCGGGACTCCAAAAGTTGGTGACGTATTTGACACAAACTCTTTCCATACCTGGATATTTCGGCCCAGCCACGAGTTGTGAGGCTCATGAAGGACAGAGGGGAGTAATAGGAAGGTTCTAGAGGTGCCCAAGAGCCCTTGGATCAAAGGGGTATCCATCCCATGGCCTAGATTGCATCTCCAACACTATATATTGATGGGAAACCCTATTTTTGGAGGCCCCGCATTGTCACGAAAAGCTGCCAAGGAGGGGGAAACACTCATCTACACCAGCACCAACTCAAGGAAGAAGAAGGCTTAGGGGCGGCGCTCCCCCATGATGCCGGCGGCGGGGAAGGAGTCCCCCGCGCCACCGCCGCCGCCCACGCCTCCGCCTCCCGACGCTCCTCGCTGAGCCCTCCAATGTCTTCACCGCCATCTCCATCACCAACTCCTCATTGTATTCAGTGGTCCATCCTCTCACAAACCTCTGTAACGCCCTATGTAAACATGGTATTTGATGCTTTAAGTTATAATCCTATGATCTATGTCATGTTGCCATAGTTTATTTGTTCTTTGATTGATTGGTTGTTTCTCTTTGGTTCATTAGAGTTGTATGTTGATATGTTACCGTCCTTGGTGCCCATTATATTTGTGCGCGCATGGATCAAGCACCATAGGGTTGGTAGTACTTGTATACCAGAAGGGGGAAGTTCTGCCGGAGTGACAGAAACCTAAGGACGTGAACCGGATAGTTGCATGTATGGGAGTAAGAGGACCATTTACTTAAGGCTATGGTTGGGGAAACCTTAATGCTTGATAGTATTTATGGATGTTTGCTAGCAAGCCAATCATATAGTACTTGTAATCCCGGAGAGAGAGCATGTATAATTAGCCTCTCCTACATAGAAAGCTGCATCGAAGACATTGAACCCAAGATCTTCACTAATTGATCTTGGACAAAGCCACCACTATTACCACCGCCTTTCCACACTCATGGTACTGTTAGTTTAGTTTGTTTTATTGTTGTAGCACTAACATTTATTCCGTGTATTTTATTGTTCTGCAAAGTCACCTCTCATACCCGTTATCGCTCTAGTTTTATTTCCTAGATATTGCAAACACTTAGTGTTTGTAGAGTTGTATCAGTGGTTGATAGAACTTGAGAGAATGTTTATCCTACCTTTAGCTCCTCGTTGGGTTCGACACTCTTACTTATCGAAAAAGTTACACACGATCCCCTATACTAGTGGGACATCATGGTGTTGTTGCCTTCGTGGCCTTGTCACCTTTGTGGCGTGGTATCCTTTTCGGCGTTGTTGCCTTTGTGGCGTGTGACAGTCTTTGTGGCTTTGGAGCAGTGTGTGGCGCGTTGTAGCCTTTGTGGCCTTGTTGCAGTGTGTGGCGTGTTGTAGCCTTTGTGGCCTTGTACTTGAGAGCTTCCTGTGTGGTGGAGTTTGCCTCAAGCTTGATACTTGGGTGTTTTCCCCAAGCTTGTACGGGTTTGGTGACCACCCTCAAGGGTCCCGTAGTGGATCGAGGCTTTCCCTTTGGTGGAAAGGCTCGAGGAGAATACGGTGGCCCTAGCGGCTCATTGGAGTGCCTCATGCCTCCCCACCGCTCCAACGGAGACGTAGCACCCAAGGGTGTGAACTTCGGGATACATCGTCGTCTCCTCGTGCACCGGTTACTTCTCAACCCGAGCTCCTTTACCTATGCGCTTTACATTGTGATAGCCATCGTGCTTGATGTTCTATATCTAGTTTGCTATCATATTGTTGCTCATCATGCTTAGCATAGGTTGTTGGTGCACATAGGCAAACCCTAGTTGATAGGCTTTGTGCTTAACAAGTAAACCTTAGTTTTATTCTGCCTTGTTAAGACCTCAAGTAGAAGTTTTTACAACCCGCCTATTCACCCCCCTCTAGGTGACATCCTTGTACATTCAATTGGTATCAGAGCTAGGGATCTCTTATCTTATTAGGCTTCACTGCCTTGAGAGTAGAGATGTCTGCTAGAGGATTAGTGCACAATGACACTTTTACATTTGATGACACTAACTATGATGCTTGCCAATTCTATGTGTTTGACTATTTTCGGGGCATGCACCCACATGTGGAGTAAATTCTTGATATGGGTTGTTCTCCTCCTAAGGATCCAAAAAATCCATCTCTTGAGGAGAAGAAAAACTCTTATCTAGATGCTCAAGCTACTAAAGTGCTTTGCCATGTTGTGAGCCATGTAGTTATCTCCTCCATCGCGCCTTTTCGAAGTGCTCATGAGTTTTGGACAAAGCTTCAAGATACATATGGTGTGTCCAATACCATTGAGGATGATCGCACTCCTTCCACTTCACCAATGTGTGGTAAGACACAAGGTAATGGCATGGTGAGTGGTGATGAAAATTGCATTGTTGATAGTGAGCTTTCTCTTGATGATCCTTCATCCCTATTCTCAACACCCGGATTTTTAAGTCCGAATGCCTATTATGTCATACATCGCAATCCCAGGAATATTGTTGTTGCGAGGCATAATAGTTAAGTATCACAGTCATCATTCATTACAAACCATAAGTCTTACAAATTGGAATCACATGATCCATATTACACGAATAGTTGATCTATTGATCAACGAACAAACACAAGTTCATAGTTCAACATAGCGGAAGCGTAAGATACAAGGACTTTCTAGTCCACAGGCCAACGCTTGACGTCGGAAGGCGCTTAATTGTCGTAGGCGTCCTGCTGGTCATCTCCTTGGTCATCTTCATACTCTGGCCATTTGAATAGCCAGGGACAAAGCCGTGAGTACATTGAGTACTCGCAAACTAATACTAATGTAAATGCTAGACATTCTAGTATGGTTTGCTAAGCTCTAGTTTATTTGCATAAAGCTAGTTTTAGTTCACAAAGTTTTGAGAAAAGCTTGTTCAAGTGCTAACTAACTCAAATGGGAACATTAGTGTCATTCCCACCATCCAAGTGGTGATTTCAATTCAATCCACCACAAGTCATTTTACCAACATCCTTTTCAACATCATTTTCAAAGATATGACATTGGAACTGTATGGCCTTTCCAACCGTCCGTAACCGTGGACGCGGCTATTCGAATAGGTTTACACTCTGCAGAGGTTGCACACTTGTGCCACAACATTTGATTTCATCCGTCGGGATTTCCCCGAATCATTTGTAACACAGTACGCGGATCATCAACCATAACCTTTCACTTACGAATCCTAGTATGAGCACCTCTCCCCATGAGCTTGGCCTCCCAGTGAAGACAGACAGTCAGCCTGGGAACTGCACAGGGCTTGGGTCGGACATTCACCTCATTTCGCATCATATCTTATCGTTTCTTTTGTGGTAGAGGTAGCTTTCGGCATAACCCCGATGACGCTTGTTTAGAGGGAACCCATACTAAGACGCATAAACTTCCAGTTAAGCCCTACCCATAATCAGGTATTGTGGGGGTACTTAAGAATTGGAAAGGTATCGCATTCAAACCAACATCATTGTTTATCAAAAATCACCATCTTCTCTTGGTCATATTCACCTTCAAAAATCAATCAATGGAATGCATCTTCATTCCAAGGTTTCAAAAATCCTTCAAAAATTCACATTGTTCCCATCTAGAGTAGTCAAGTTTTAATTCATTAGCACTAGCTCTAATTCATGAAGGGTGCTAACTTGCTTTGCTTGGGGAGACTAACTCACTATTCTAGTAATCAACTTGTACTTTGACCAAAGTTAACTATAAAAGTAACTCATTTAGAAAACCCGTAAAAACTTGTAAAGTAAAAACTGGGAAATGGGTTCATATAAGAAAAGGTAAGAAACATGGTGCCTTGCCCCAAGGGGCTTTGCACTTTGCAAAAATAATAGCTTGCATTGGTAGTAGCTTGCCTTGATAGTTCTCAAACTGTTCCTCCTCTTCCTCTTGGTAGCAACCTTCTTCTTCGACGTACTCTCCGGTGCTACCGTCTAAATTTGAATACGAGTATAATTACTCACTAATTCAATGGCTATTCCATACATCACATAGAACACACAAACTACTCTATGCACACAAGTAAATAAACTAGGGGGCATGGGTTGTGGGGTTTAAATAGAATTCACTTCTTTGCATTTCCTATGTAAATGATAGTTTCCATAGGATTCTTGAGAAATAAATTCCCCTCATTGAAATCGTCTTAAGATTTAATTTCTCCAACAATCATGCATGAACTCATATTGGCCTAAGTCCAATGTTCATCATCATCATTTGGGAAAATGATTTAAATGAGGTGGATCACCTCTTACAATTTAAGTAACACTACCTTTGATTTAAATCTCAAGTAATTCATATAAGAGAGTTTGGGACCAGGGGTCCAAACATCCCATGAATCCATGTGAGACAAGTTTAAATGAAGTGTAAGACTTCACACAATTTAACTTTAATAGTTTTGGACAATATCAACTAGTTAAACTAGTCAAATATCCATTCATTAAACCATGGCATGATCATGCAAAGTGACCACACCACTTTATTGCATAAACAATTAGTGTAAGTCAAATGTGAGCTATTAGAGTTGGAATTAACTTAATATCTATTTTGGGTGATTTTTAAGAATTATTTGAATAGGGAAAAGTCCCTGTCTTGTTATTTTTGTCACATTAATTCTACAAGGAAATTGACCATGAGGCCAGTTGCATTTTGTAGAGAATTTCAGTGGCTTTCTATTGATATAGAATTCACTAAATTTGGTTTAGCCAATTTGAAATGGTTGAATTTCAAAGTTTGGGAAGTATTGAAATTCATTTGAATTAATTAAACTAAGTTTGAATCAAACAGGCCGGCGGGAAAACTAACTGGGCCGAAATGAATTAAAACGGCCCAAGGCCAGCCCAGCCACGGTCCAGTGCCGCGCAGGCTGCCTAACAGGGTGGGGTCTGCCTGTCAGCGGCTCATCTAACCCGAATCGGTACGTTTCAATGTGGGGCGTAGGATTAGAAGGGGATCGGACGGCGCTGGTGCGTCGTCTTCTCCGGCGAGAGGCAGGGAGGTTGGCGGCGAGGGTAGGGGGTCGGAGAGCTCACCGCGGCTCCAGCGAGGGATGGCAGTGTGCTCGAGGAAGGTGTAGACGACGGCGAAGCAGCTGGTAGCAGTGGCGGAGCTCGTGGTGGCCTGGATCAATGGCGATTTCTCCAGGGCTTCCGCTTCTCCGAGCTTGCGATTGGCCTTGCTCCGGTGACGATCGAGGTGGCTAACGGTGCTAGGCGAGGTGGTGAAGGGTGGGGAGTGAGGTGGTGTGCTCAGTTGCTTCCAGGGAACCTCCTATTTATAGGATTGAGAGAGGGTGGCGGGGCAGTGGCAAGGTCGACCATGGCGCGGCTTCTCTGGCGGCTGGTCGAGCTAGGCGTGGTCATGGCGATGCTCTACGTGTCCAGGCGATGCGTTTAGCGGCGACAGCGCGGTCGGGGGAGGCTCGGTTGGGTCGCATAGCTTCCACGACGGCAGCGGCGCGTGCGGGAACATGCTGTCGTCTCCGGCGCCGGCGGTCACGGGTCTGGGCTGGGCGCGTGTCTGGCGGCGTCGCGGTGTCACTGCAGTGCTCAACACATTCATAGGGGGTCCAGGGAGGGCTCGAGGTGGTGGAGCGGCGCGTGTCCAGGGCGCGCTCTCGTGCGACGTCCACGGCATGCAGGGCGAGTTTGGGCGCGCGTCGGCCGGGCGTTGTCGAGCTCCTCCTCGACCAGGGCGGTGCTAGGCGGCACTAGGGAGCTCGTTGGCGCATGGTGGCGAGGGGGCCAGGGTAGAGAAGCAATGGAGAGAGGGGGAGGTGGTCGGGCTCGGGCGACATGGCCGGCATGCATGGCCATGTCTAGCCTTGCTCCTCCTCTCCCTAGGGTTTCTATGTTGTCATTAAGGGTGAGAGGGGGCAGGGGAACCATTTGGGGTAGTGTAGTGTAGATTGGGGGTGTATAGAACACTATTTCAAATAGTGTCAAATAGTGCCATATTTTGCAATTTGCAAAATTCTCCAAATTTGAAATAATTCAAAAGGTGAAAGTTTTTGAAATGTGAGTGTTGGTATTAGTTGTAATTGACCAGAGGTGAATTGAGGTGGTGGTGGAAAAAGTAGAATTCAAGAATTGGCCAAAAAAAGGCTAAGTGGAGATTGTTGCACTTGTTAAAATGTTGCGACTTTGGATGAGCATAGCTATTGATCCAAGATGAATTTGGCAGGGTGATCTTCATCAAAGTTGTTCACCTTGATGTTGAATTTGAAATGGTGCAAAGAGTTAGCAAGAATTGGTTTGGGAAAATTGAATTGCAGGGGCTCAAAGTGGTGATCAGACTATAAATTTCAGTTTTGACCACTATCATATGTGAGTGGGAATTGTGTTTGAATTTCATTTGAATTGTGAAACTTTGGTTCCAAAAGTTGTAATAAGTGTTTAGTAACATTATCCAACTAATGGTGAAGACCAAATAGGTCTAGGGTCAAGATTTATAAAAATGCCATAGGGCATATGTGAGGGTTTTTAGGGTTTTGCAATTTATGGAATTTCTTCCTCTTTGATTTATTTGGTTGGTGATCTTCCCATGATCACACTGGGGTTTTAGAGCATATCAAATATAAGTAAAAGCAATCATCATGGCATATCACTCAAATGCACAAGTCCTATGCATGGTACTATATGCAAATAGAAAAGTTTTTGTTGGTTTGAAATTTTGTTTTCTGGAATTCTCTAACTTTCTTTTTATTGAAATTTGGGGTGTTACAAACCCTTCCCCCTTACAAAAGATCTCGTCCCGAGATCGAAAAGAAAGTTAGGTACTAAAGGGATCTGGGTACTCCTTCTTCATGAAGTCTTCGCGTTCCCATGTGGCTTCATCCTCGGTATGATTGCTCCATTGGATCTTCAGAAACTTGATGCTTCGGGTGCGGGTGGTTCGGTAAGCTTCTTCCAATATGCGAATTGGCACTTTGCGGTAAGTCAGATCCTTGTTGATATCTACAGATCGGTGATCGATGTTCTTGAACACTTCGGTCTTCTCAGGGACTTCAAGACACTTCCGGAGAAGTGAGATGTGAAAAACGTCGTGCACAACCGACATTTCTTCAGGCAACTCCAGTTGATAAGATACTTCACCTCGGCGGCTAAGGACTTGGAAAGGTCCGACATAGCGGGGTGCAAGCTTTCCTTTCAGTTGGAACCTTTGCATTCCTTTCAAGGGGGATACCTTGAGATAGACGAAGTCTCCGATCTCAAAGGTCATCTCCCGACGTCTTTTGTCGGCGTAGCTCTTCTGTCTGGATTGCGCACTCCTGAGGTACTCTCGGATCTTGTGGACTTTCTTCGGCTTCACGAAGAACATCAGGGCCGAAAACTTGGCTTTCTCCGACTTCTGACCAGTTCAGGGGGGTACGGCACTTCCTTCCGTACAAGGCTTCAAAGGGGGCCATCTGTAGGCTGGCTTGGTAACTATTGTTGTAAGAGAATTCGGCGTAAGGTAGGCAGTCTTCCCACTTGGATCCGTATTCCAGTACGCATGCTCTAAGCCTGTCTTCCAGTATCTGGTTTACTCTCTCGGTCTGTCCGTCGGTCTGAGGGTGATAGGCAGTGCTGAAATTTAGGCGAGTGCCTAGTCCTTCATGCACTTTCTGCCAGAACCTTGAGGTGAACTGTGATCCTCTATCTGACACTATCGATTTGGGGGTTCCGTGCAGAGCGACTATTCTGGAGATGTAAAGTTCAGCTAACTTGGGGCCTTGATAGGTGGTTTTGACGGCGATGAAATGGGCGACCTTGGTCAATCTATCGACCACTACCCATATTGAATCATTGCCTTTGCTGGATTTGGGCAGTCCGGTGATAAAGTCCATTCCTACGGAGTCCCATTTCCATTCCGGAATCTGGAGGGGTTGTAACAGTCCGGCGGGTCGTTGATGTTCTGCCTTAACTCGCTGACAGATGTCACACTTAGCGATATAGCTACCGATCTCTCTCTTCATTCCGTGCCACCAAAATTGTTCTTTCAGGTCCTGGTACATCTTGGTACCTCCGGGGTGGATTGAATAAAGGGTGTCATGGGCTTCTTGCAGGATGACTTGTTTCAAATCAGAGTCCGATGGTACGCAGAGACGTTCTTTGTACCAAAGAACTCCGGCTTCGTCTACTGTGAATCCGGGGGCTTTTCCTTCGGCTATCTGTTTCTTGATTCCGTCAATGCTAGCGTTGTCCTTCTGGGCTTCCTTGATCTGACCGACCAAGGTGGGTTGCAGTTCTATGCTGGCTAGGAATCCTTCACTAACAAGTTCAAGTCTGAACTGTTCAAACTCTTGGTGCAAGCTGGGCTGTTCAGTTGCGAGCATGGAGTTCAACTGACACGACAGTCGACTCAAAGCATCCGCTACCACATTGGCCTTGCCGGGGTGGTAGTGAATCTCCATGTCGTAATCCTTGATCAATTCGATCCATCGGCGTTGTCTCATGTTCAACTCTTTCTGGGTGAATATGTATTTGAGGCTTTTGTGGTCGGAGTAGATCTCGCATCGATTACCCATGAGGTAATGACGCCAAACTTTCAAGGCTAAGACCACGGCTGCGAGTTCGAGGTCGTGGGTTGGGTAGTTCTGTTCATGTTGCTTGAGTTGTCTTGAGAGGTAGGATACAACCTTGCCTTCTTGCATAAGCACGCATCCAAGTCCAGTTTTGGAGGCGTCACAATATACGTCAAAGGGCTTTGCGATATCTGGCATGATCAGGATTGGGGCTGTTGTCAACCTACTCTTGAGCTGTTGAAAGCTCTCTTCGCACTTGTCGGTCCACTCAAACTTTCTGTCCTTTTTCAGCAGTTGGGTCATTGGTCGAGCGATGCTCGAAAAACCTTCTACAAATCTGCGGTAATATCCGGCTAATCCAAGAAAAGCGCGGACCTTGGTTTGTGTGGTTGGGGCTTTCCATTCCATAACAGTTTTGATTTTGGCGGGATCTACGGCAATTCCTCCTGCAGACAAGATGTGTCCGAGGAATCCAACTTCTTCCAGCCAAAACTCACACTTGCTAAACTTGGCATACAACTGGTGCTGTCTAAGGGTTTCTAAAACAATCTCCAAATGCTGTTCATGTTCCTCTTCGGACTTGGAGTAGACGAGGATGTCGTCGATGAATACAACGACAAACTTGTCCAAAAAGTTCATGAAGATCTTATTCATGAGATTCATGAAATAAGCGGGGGCATTGGTCAGTCCAAACGACATGACGTTGTACTCATACAACCCATATCTGGTGGTAAAGGCAGTTTTTGGAATGTCGGTGGCTCGAATCTTCAGTTGATGGTATCCAGTTCTAAGATCTATCTTGGAGAAAACTCGGGATCCGGTGAGTTGGTCAAACAAATCTTCGATCTTGGGTAAGGGGTATTTGTTTTTGATGGTGACATCGTTAAGCTTACGATAGTCCGTGCATAAACGATTTGCACCATCCTTCTTGTCGACAAACAAGACGGGGGATCTCCAGGGGGATGCACTTGGTCTAATCAAACCTTTGGCTAACATGTCATCTATTTGCTTCTTCAGCTCCACAAGCTCGGTTGCGTTCATGCTGTAGGCTCTCTGGGCTATGGGTCCAGTTCCGGGGATTAACTCGATGATAAACTCGATATCCCGATCCGGGGGCATACCGGGTAGATCATCCGGAAACACATCAGGGTAGCGACAAACGACCCTGATTTGATCCAGAGTTGGCTTGGATACACTTTGGTTGCAGGTAAATTTTCTGGGTAGTTTTTCAGAGACGTGCTTAACTACGATACCGGAGCTGCTAGTCATGGTTATGGCTTTCTTGGCGCAGTCTATCAATCCGTTGTGCTTGGACATCCAGTCCATTCCTAGGACAACTTCCAAACCTTTGGTTCCAAGTATGATTAGATTTGCAAAGAAATCTACATCATGGATTTTGATTGGCACATTTTTGCAAAATTTTCTGGCTTTGGTGGTTGATCCGGGGATTTGAACTATCATAACATGTTTCAAACTAAGAGGTTGAATTTTACTTGTTGATGCAAAGTCTTCGGTGACAAAAGAATGAGATGCTCCGGAATCAAACAACACTCTAGCAGGGATGTGGTTGACAGAAAACATACCCCGCACAACATCTGGTGCTTCCTGGGCTTCTTCGGCGTTCATGTGGTAGAGGCGGCCGTTGCGGTTGTTGGGGTTGTTGGGGACGAACTTCTTGCCGGTGGAGACATGGCGTTGCTGCTGAGCAGGTGCAGCGGTGTTGCTGGCGAGCTTGGCAAGACGCTTGGGACACTCGTTGGAGTAGTGCCCCACTACACCACACTCATAACAAGTGATAGTGCTCTTGTCCTGCTTGTTCGCAACGGGAACGGCATTGCTTCCGGTTCTGGGAGCGGTGTTGGTGTTGGTGTTGTTGTTAGGGGCTCGGGGTGGAGCGCGGTTGTAGTAGTTGTTGTTGTAGTTGTTGTTGTAGCCTCCTGGCTTGGAGTTTCCTCCACTCCGGTTCTGATAACCGGGGCGAGAGTTCTGCAAGGCGATGAGGTTGGCTTGGCGCTCGGCTCTTTCGGTTTCCCGGTCTGCAAGCATGGTTTGCAGAAGTTGCAGCATCGCGTCGTTGGTGCGATTCGGAGGGGCCATCTGAAGATGTAGAAGATTATGAGATAAGAGGGAACATTCTATGGTTCGTTTTGGTTAAGTTTGAAAAACATTTGAAAACTTGTAATCTTTTCATGACAAACATAACATTCATTCATTCATGCAACACATAGTACAAACTACACACCTACTCCAATGGTTTTAAGAACCATTCTCATGCTACGATACAAAGGACGGGATACAACTCACACCTACTATAAGTGAACTAGTGCAACTACTCCTCATCATCGACATCGATCGGGACGTAGTCGTCGGGTCCTGCCTCCAGGAACTCGTAATCCTCCTCCTCGGTGTTCTCGTCCTCCTCAAAGTCGTTGTCGTCACTCAGAAAGGCGTCTCCTCCCTGAATGTCGATGCCTCCATCGTCATCCTCCAGCTGACGAATCTGATCCTCCTGGGCCTTGACAGTGGCCTCAAGTGACGCGATCCGGGCGCGAAGGCGGCGAATCGTAGCGTCCTTCTTGGCACGCTGCTGGCGAAGGCTCCTGCGGTCGTTGTTGAGTAGCTTGATCGCCTCACCCTGCTCGGTGATGTGAGCATGGGTCTGGTTCGCGTAAGCGCGAGTGGCGTCGAGGTCCCTCTGAGTCTGGTAGAGCATGAAGTCCAGGTGCTCAGCATGGTGCCTCAACTCCGGGTGTGGCTGCAGCTCCATGGGCACTCCCGCAGCATCACGCCTCACAAGGTGGGCGTAGCGAGAGGCGAGGATGCGCACCACGTTCTGTCCACAGAGGCGCGCAAGTGCCTCCTGTAGGCCACGTGCGAGTCCGTCGAGCCAGTTGCTCTCACGGAAGGAGAAGAGGATCCTCTCCGAGGTGGGAGGCTCCATCTTGCCCCTCAAGTCGGCAGTGATCACCCACTGCAACTCTCCTCCGGGCGTGTCGTCCAGCTGAACCCCGTGAAACTCGGGGTGTGGGCGCCCAAGGAAGTCAGAGACGGCGTTGAGGTCGTGCTCAAAGATCAAGCTTCCTCCGTTCCCGAGCTGATAAAATTTAGTGTTGATGGGTTCATTCGGCTCCATCTGAAAGAGCATTGGATGAGTAAGTTAGAGAGTGTAAAGTGTGGCAAAGTTTTAAGTTGATTTTAAACAAGATCGAAAAATATTCATCACATTTTGGCAAAGTCTCAAAGACAAGAGTGTAGTAAATTTTCACAAATAATTTCTTTCATTTGATTTCAAAGTTAAGATTTTCAGAACGCCCATTCTAACTAAGGTCTTCTAAGGTCAAACAATGGCTCTGATACCAACTTGTCAACACCCGGATTTTTAAGTCCGAATGCCTATTATGTCATACATCGCAATCCCAGGAATATTGTTGTTGCGAGGCATAATAGTTAAGTATCACAGTCATCATTCATTACAAACCATAAGTCTTAAAAATTGGAATCACATGATCCATATTACATGAATAGTTGATCTATTGATCAACGAACAAACACAAGTTCATAGTTCAACATAGCGGAAGCGTAAGATACAAGGACTTTCTAGTCCACAGGCCAACGCTTGACGTCGGAAGGCTCTTAATTGTCGTAGGCGTCCTGCTGGTCATCTCCTTGGTCATCTTCATACTCTGGCCATTTGAATAGCCAGGGACAAAGCCGTGAGTACATTGAGTACTCGCAAACTAATACTAATGTAAATGCTAGACATTCTAGTATGGTTTGCTAAGCTCTAGTTTATTTGCATAAAGCTAGTTTTAGTTCACAAAGTTTTGAGAAAAGCTTGTTCAAGTGCTAACTAACTCAAATGGGAACATTAGTGTCATTCCCACCATCCAAGTGGTGATTTCAATTCAATCCACCACAAGTCATTTTACCAACATCCTTTTCAACATCATTTTCAAAGATATGACATTGGAACTGTATGGCCTTTCCAACCGTCCGTAACCGTGGACGCGGCTATTCGAATAGGTTTACACTCTGCAGAGGTTGCACACTTGTGCCACAACATTTGATTTCATCCGTCGGGATTTCCCCGAATCATCGTAACATAGTACGCGGATCATCAACCATAACCTTTCACTTACGAATCCTAGTATGAGCACCTCTCCCCATGAGCTTGGCCTCCTAGTGAAGACAGACAGTCAGCCTGGGAACTGCACAGGGCTTGGGCCAGACATTCACCTCATTTCGCATCATATCTTATCGTTTCTTTTGTGGTAGAGGCAGCTTTCGGCATAACCCCGATGACGCTTGTTTAGAGGGAACCCATACTAAGACGCATAAACTTCCAGTTAAGCCCTACCCATAATCAGGTATTGTGGGGGTACTTAAGAATTGGAAAGGTATCGCATTCAAACCAACATCATTGTTTATCAAAAATCACCATCTTCTCTTGGTCATATTCACCTTCAAAAATCAATCAATGGAATGCATCTTCATTCCAAGGTTTCAAAAATCCTTCAAAAATTCACATTGTTCCCATCTAGAGTAGTCAAGTTTTAATTCATTAGCACTAGCTCTAATTCATGAAGGGTGCTAACTTGCTTTGCTTGGGGAGACTAACTCACTATTCTAGTAATCAACTTGTACTTTGACCAAAGTTAACTATAAAAGTAACTCATTTAGAAAACCCGTAAAAACTTGTAAAGTAAAAACTGGGAAATGGGTTCATATAAGAAAGGTAAGAAACATGGTGCCTTGCCCCAAGGGGCTTTGCACTTTGCAAAAATAATAGCTTGCATTGGTAGTAGCTTGCCTTGATAGTTCTCAAAATGTTCCTCCTCTTCCTCTTGGTAGCAACCTTCTTCTTCGACGTACTCTCCGGTGCTACCGTCTAAATTTGAATACGAGTATAATTACTCACTAATTCAATGGCTATTCCATACATCACGTAGAACACACAAACTACTCTATGCACACAAGTAAATAAACTAGGGGGCATGGGTTGTGGGGTTTAAATAGAATTCACTTCTTTCCATTTCCTATGTAAATGATAGTTTCCATAGGATTCTTGAGAAATAAATTCCTCTCATTGAAATCGTCTTAAGATTTAATTTCTCCAACAATCATGCATGAACTCATATTGGCCTAAGTCCAATGTTCATCATCATCATTTGGGAAAATGATTTAAATGAGGTGGATCACCTCTTACAATTTAAGTAACACTACCTTTGATTTAAATCTCAAGTAATTCATATAAGAGAGTTTGGGACCAGGGGTCCAAACATCCCATGAATCCATGTGAGACAAGTTTAAATGAAGTGTAAGACTTCACACAATTTAACTTTAATAGTTTTGGACAATATCAACTAGTTAAACTAGTCAAATATCCATTCATTAAACCATGGCATGATCATGCAAAGTGACCACACCACTTTATTGCATAAACAATTAGTGTAAGTCAAATGTGAGCTATTAGAGTTGGAATTAACTTAATATCTATTTTGGGTGATTTTTAAGAATTATTTGAATAGGGAAAAGTCCCTGTCTTGTTATTTTTTTCACATTAATTCTACAAGGAAATTGACCATGAGGCCAGTGGCATTTTGTAGAGAATTTCAGTGGCTTTCTATTGATATAGAATTCACTAAATTTGGTTTAGCCAATTTGAAATGGTTGAATTTCAAAGTTTGGGCAGTATTGAAATTCATTTGAATTAATTAAACTAAGTTTGAATCAAACAAGCCGGCGGGAAAACTAACTGGGCCGAAATGAATTAAAACGGCCCAAGGCCAGCCCAGCCACGGTCCAGTGCCGCGCAGGCTGCCTGACAGGGTGGGGTCTGCCTGTCAGCGGCTCATCTAACCCGAATCGGTACGTTTCAATGTGGGGCGTAGGATTAGAAGGGGATCGGACGGCGCTGGTTCGTCGTCTTCTCCGGCGAGAGGCAGGGAGGTTGGCGGCGAGGGTAGGGGGTCGGAGAGCTCACCGCGGCTCCAGCGAGGGATGGCAGTGTGCTCGAGGAAGGTGTAGACGACGGCGAAGCAGGAGTAGCGATGGCGGAGCTCGAGGTGGCCTGGATCAATGGCGATTTCTCCAGGGCTTCCGCGGCTCCGAGCTTGCGATTGGCCTTGCTCCGGCGACGATCGAGGTGGCTAACGGTGCTAGGCGAGGTGGTGAAGGGTGGGGAGTGAGGTGGTGTGCTCAGTTGCTTCTAGGGAACCTCCTATTTATAGGATTGAGAGAAGGTGGCGGGGCAGTGGCAAGGTCGACCATGGCGCGGCTTCTCCGGCGGCTGGTCGAGCTAGGCGTGGTCATGGCGATGCTCTACGTGTCCAGGCGATGCGTTTAGCGGCGACAGCGCGGTCGGGGGAGGCTCGGTTGGGTCGCATAGCTTCCACGACGGCCGCGGCGCGTGCGGGAACATGCTGTCGTCTCCGGCGCCGGCGGTCACGGGTCTGGGCTGGGCGCGTGTCTGGCGGCGTCGCGGTGTCACTGCAGTGCTCAACGCATTCACAGGGGGTCCAGGGAGGGCTCGAGGTGGTGGAGCGGCGCGTGTCCAGGGCGCGCTCTCGTGCGACGTCCACGGCATGCAGGGCGAGTTTGGGCGCGCGTCGGCCGGGCGTTGTCGAGCTCCTCCTCGACCAGGGCGGTGCTAGGCGGCACTAGGGAGCTCGTTGGCGCATGGTGGCGAGGGGGCCAGGGTAGAGAAGCAATGGAGAGAGGGGGAGGTGGTCGGGCTCGGGCGACATGGCCGGCATGGCCATGTCTAGCCTTGCTCCTCCTCTCCCTAGGGTTTCTATGTTGTCATTAAGGGTGAGAGGGGGCAGGGGAACCATTTGGGGTAGTGTAGTGTAGATTGGGGGTGTATAGAACACTATTTCAAATAGTGTCAAATAGTGCCATATTTTGCAATTTGCAAAATTCTCCAAATTTGAAATAATTCAAAAGGTGAAAGTTTTTGAAATGTGAGTGTTGGTATTAGTTGTAATTGACCAGAGGTGAATTGAGGTGGTGGTGGAAAAAGTAGAATTCAAGAATTGGCCAAAAAAAGGCTAAGTGGAGATTGTTGCACTTGTTAAAATGTTGCGACTTTGGATGAGCATAGCTATTGATCCAAGATGAATTTGGCAGGGTGATCTTCATCAAAGTTGTTCACCTTGATGTTGACTTTGAAATGGTGCAAAGAGTTAGCAAGAATTGGTTTGGGAAAATTGAATTGCAGGGGCTCAAAGTGGTGATCAGACTATAAATTTCAGTTTTGACCACTATCATATGTGAGTGGGAATTGTGTTTGAATTTCATTTGAATTGTGAAACTTTGGTTCCAAAAGTTGTAATAAGTGTTTAGTAACATTATCCAACTAATGGTGAAGACCAAATAGGTCTAGGGTCAAGATTTATAAAAATGCCATAGGGCATATGTGAGGGTTTTTAGGGTTTTGCAATTTATGGAATTTCTTCCTCTTTGATTTATTTGGTTGGTGATCTTCCCATGATCACACTGGGGTTTTAGAGCATATCAAATACAAGTAAAAGCAATCATCATGGCATATCACTCAAATGCACAAGTCCTATGCATGGTACTATATGCAAATAGAAAAGTTTTTGTTGGTTTGAAATTTTGTTTTCTGGAATTCTCTAACTTTCTTTTTATTGAAATTTGGGGTGTTACACCTATCCCATTGCAATCATTCATCTTTGGACTTGAACACTTATAGCACTAGAAATACCTTACATGCTAGTGTTGATAGTCCTTGCATATCTACATCCTATGATGATATGCTTGCCTTGTCTTGTTGCAATAATAAAACTGGTTTGTTTTTCTCTAGTATTTGTGTGACTAACAATGTAGAGGAAACCAAAGATAGTATGGGCCAAGACAAGATCTTGGATGGAGCTTCAACTACTTCATCCTCTTCATCATCTCACGGTTCTTACACAAGCCTTATGGCTAGGGCTTCTAAGGTATCTCCTTCTTTTCAACCCTATCTTTCTAGTGATGATGAGGATGATGATATGGAAGAACTTAATGTTGCTTCCTTAAACATGATGGGTGAGTTGGTCTTCCATGCTCTTCATAAGAAGAAATTTGCTTGCTCTAACTTTATGAAAATCTTGGATTTCGCCATTGAGAGCACATAAGTAATTGAGGAAATGGAAGAGCATGAGCGTGAGTATACAAACGAGATTGCAAATCTTGGTGAAGCTCTTGAAGAACAACAAACCACCAATGAATCTCTTGAGGAGACCTTTACTCTAGAGCTATCTAAAGTAAAGGAATCTCGTGATAGAGCTTTATAGGTGGCACATGATTTCAAACTAAAAATGATGAGCTAGTAATTGCTCATGCTAAACTCCTTGAGGATTTTGAGCTTCTCAAAAATGGCTCTAGGGCCATTGAGAGTGAGCTCATCAAACTCACTGAGTCACATAAGCAACTTAAGGCTCCCAACCTAATAGATCTTGCTAAGTTGCCTTCTCCTTGTGCTATTATTGATGATGCTTGTGCTACTAACTCTACCTCTTGTGAAGCATCCATCTTGAAGGAGAATGTTGAGCTAAGGGCTCAACTTGCTTTGCTAATAAGCAATTAAGAGAATTTAGAAGAAAATCATGGAAAGCTCTCTAGCTCCCATGATGACCTTCTAGTATCTCATGATTTGCTAAAGTTAGCTCATGAGGCTATCATGACAAAGGTAACTTCTTGTGAGTTATTAGTCCAGAACGGACAACGGATATATCCAGCAGAGTAGAATTACTGCGGAGGTTCGTGCGCTCGGGACTCCGAAAGTTGGTGACGTATTTGACACAAACTCTTTCCATACCTGGATATTTCGGCCCAGCCACGAGTTGTGAGGCTCATGAAGGACAGAGGGGAGTACTAGGAAGGTTCTAGAGGTGCCCAAGAGCCCTTGGATCAAAGGGGTATCCATCCCATGGCCTAGATTGCATCTCCAACACTATATATTGATGGGAAACCCTATTTTTGGAGGCCCCGCATTGTCACGAAAATCCTCCTCCTTGGCAGCTGCCAAGGAGGGGGAAACACTCATCTACACCAGCACCAACTCAAGGAAGAAGAAGGCTAAGGGGCGGCGCTCCCCCATGATGCCGGCGGTGGGGAAGGAGTCCCCCGCGCCACCGCCGCCGCCCACGCCTCCGCCTCCCGGCGCTCCTCGCTGAGCCCTCCAATGTCTTCACCGCCATCTCCATCACCAACTCCTCATTGTATTCAGTGGTCCATCCTCTCACAAACCTCTGTAACGCCCTATGTAAACATGGTGTTTGATGCTTTAAGTTATAATCCTATGATCTATGTCATGTTGCCATAGTTTATTTGTTCTTTGATTGATTGGTTGTTTCTCTTTGGTTCATTAGAGTTGTATGTTGATATGTTACCGTCCTTGGTGCCCATTATATTTGTGCGCGCATGGATCAAGCACCATAGGGTTGGTAGTACTTGTATACCAGAAGGGGGAAGTTCTGCCGGAGTGACAGAAACCTAAGGACGTGAACCGGATAGTTGCATGTATGGGAGTAAGAGGACCATTTACTTAAGGCTATGGTTGGGGAAACCTTAATGCTTGATAGTATTTATGGATGTTTGCTAGCAAGCCAATCATATAGTACTTGTAATCCCGGAGAGAGAGCATGTATATTTAGCCTCTCCTACATAGAAAGCTGCATCGAAGACATTGAACCCAAGATCTTCACTAATTGATCTTGGACAAAGCCACCACTATTACCACCGCCTTTCCACACTCATGGTACTGTTAGTTTAGTTTGTTTTATTGTTGTAGCACTAACATTTATTCCGTGTATTTTATTGTTCTGCAAAGTCACCTCTCATACCCGTTATCGCTCTAGTTTTATTTCCTAGATATTGCAAACACTTAGTGTTTGTAGAGTTGTATCAGTGGTTGATAGAACTTGAGAGAATGTTTATCCTACCTTTAGCTCCTCATTGGGTTCGACACTCTTACTTATCGAAAATGTTACACACGATCCCCTATACTAGTGGGACATCATGGTGTTGTTGCCTTCGTGGCCTTGTCACCTTTGTGGCGTGGTATCCTTTTCGGCGTTGTTGCCTTTGTGGCGTGTGACAGTCTTTGTGGCTTTGGAGCAGTGTGTGTCGCGTTGTAGCCTTTGTGGCCTTATTGCAGTGTGTGGCGTGTTGTAGCCTTTGTGGCCTTGTACTTGAGAGCTTCCTGTGTTGTGGAGTTTGCCTCAAGCTTGATACTTGGGTGTTTTCCCCAAGCTTGTACGGGTTTGGTGACCACCCTCAAGGGTCCCGTAGTGGATCGAGGCTTTCCCTTTGGTGGAAAGGCTCGAGGAGAATACGGTGGCCCTAGCGGCTCATTGGAGTGCCTCATGCCTCCCCACCGCTCCAACGGAGACATAGCACCCAAGGGTGTGAACTTCGGGATACATCGTCGTCTCCTCGTGCACCGGTTACTTCTCAACCCGAGCTCCTTTACCTATGCGCTTTACATTGTGATAACCATCGTGCTTGATGTTCTATATCTAGTTTGCTATCATATTGTTGCTCATCATGCTTAGCATAGGTTGTTGGTGCACATAGGCAAACCCTAGTTGATAGGCTTTGTGCTTAACAAGTAAACCTTAGTTTTATTCCGCCTTGTTAAGCCCTCAAGTAGAAGTTTTTACAACCCGCCTATTCACCCCCCTCTAGGTGACATCCTTGTACATTCAATTGGTATCAGAGCTAGGGATCTCTTATCTTATTAGGCTTCACTGCCTTGAGAGTAGAGATGTCTGCTAGAGGATTAGTGCACAATGACACTTTTACATTTGATGACACTAACTATGATGCTTGCCAATTCTATGTGTTTGACTATTTTCGGGGCATGCACCCACATGTGGAGTAAATTCTTGATATGGGTTGTTCTCCTCCTAAGGATCCAAAAAATCCATCTCTTGAGGAGAAGAAAAACTCTTATCTAGATGCTCAAGCTACTAAAGTGCTTTGCCATGTTGTGAGCCATGTAGTTATCTCCTCCATCGCGCCTTTTCAAAGTGCTCATGAGTTTTGGACAAAGCTTCAAGATACATATGGTGTGTCCAATACCATTGTGGATGATTGCACTCCTTCCACTTCACCAATGTGTGGTAAGACACAAGGTAATGGCATGGTGAGTGGTGATGAAAATTGCATTGTTGATAGTGAGCCTTCTCTTGATGATCCTTCATCCCTATCCCATTTCAATCATTCATCTTTGGACTTGAACACTTATAGCACTAGAAATACCTTACATGCTAGTGTTGATAGTCCTTGCATATCTACATCCCATGATGATATGCTTGCCTTGTCTTGTTGCCATAATAAAACTGGTTTGTTTTTCTCTAGTATTTGTGTGACTAACAATGTAGAGGAAACCAAAGATAGTATGGGCCAAGACAAGATCTTGGATGGAGCTTCAACTACTTCATCCTCTTCATCATCTCACGGTTCTTACACAAGCCTTATGGCTAGGGCTTCTAAGGTATCTCCTTCTTTTCAACCCTATCTTTCTAGTGATGATGAGGATGATGATATGGAAGAACTTAATGTTGCTTCCTTAAACATGATGGGTGAGTTGGTCTTCCATGCTCTTCATAAGAAGAAATTTGCTTGCTCTAACTTTATGAAAATCTTGGATTTTGCCATTGAGAGCACATAAGTAATTGAGGAAATGGAAGAGCATGAGCGTGAGTATACAAACGAGATTGCAAATCTTGGTGAAGCTCTTGAAGAACAACAAACCACCAATGAATCTCTTGAGGAGACCTTTACTCTAGAGCTATCTAAAGTAAAGGAATCTCGTGATAGAGCTTTATAGGTGGCACATGATTTCAAACTAAAAATGATGAGCTAGTAATTGCTCATGCTAAACTCCTTGAGGATTTTGAGCTTCTCAAAAATGGCTCTAGGGCCATTGAGAGTGAGCTCATCAAACTCACTGAGTCACATAAGCAACTTAAGGCTCCCAACCTAATAGATCTTGCTAAGTTGCCTTCTCCTTGTGCTATTATTGATGATGCTTGTGCTACTAACTCTACCTCTTGTGAAGCATCCATCTTGAAGGAGAATGTTGAGCTAAGGGCTCAACTTGCTTTGCTAATAAGCAATTATGAGAATTTAGAAGAAAATCATGGAAAGCTCTCTAGCTCCCATGATGACCTTCTAGTATCTCATGATTTGCTAAAGTTAGCTCATGAGGCTATCATGACAAAGGTAACTTCTTGTGAGTTATTAGTCCAGAACGGACAACGGATATATCCAGCAGAGTAGAATTACTGCGGAGGTTCGTGCAGTCTCGGGACTCCGAAAGTTGGTGACGTATTTGACACAAACTCTTTCCATACCTGGATATTTCGGCCCAGCCACGAGTTGTGAGGCTCATGAAGGACAGAGGGGAGTACTAGGAAGGTTCTAGAGGTGCCCAAGAGCCCTTGGATCAAAGGGGTATCCATCCCATGGCCTAGATTGCATCTCCAACACTATATATTGATGGGAAACCCTATTTTTGGAGGCCCCGCATTGTCACGAAAATCCTCCTCCTTGGCAGCTGCCAAGGAGGGGGAAACACTCATCTACACCAGCACCAACTCAAGGAAGAAGAAGGCTAAGGGGCGGCGCTCCCCCATGATGCCGGCGGTGGGGAAGGAGTCCCCCGCGCCACCGCCGCCGCCCACGCCTCCGCCTCCCGGCGCTCCTCGCTGAGCCCTCCAATGTCTTCACCGCCATCTCCATCACCAACTCCTCATTGTATTCAGTGGTCCATCCTCTCACAAACCTCTGTAACGCCCTATGTAAACATGGTGTTTGATGCTTTAAGTTATAATCCTATGATCTATGTCATGTTGCCATAGTTTATTTGTTCTTTGATTGATTGGTTGTTTCTCTTTGGTTCATTAGAGTTGTATGTTGATATGTTACCGTCCTTGGTGCCCATTATATTTGTGCGCGCATGGATCAAGCACCATAGGGTTGGTAGTACTTGTATACCAGAAGGGGGAAGTTCTGCCGGAGTGACAGAAACCTAAGGACGTGAACCGGATAGTTGCATGTATGGGAGTAAGAGGACCATTTACTTAAGGCTATGGTTGGGGAAACCTTAATGCTTGATAGTATTTATGGATGTTTGCTAGCAAGCCAATCATATAGTACTTGTAATCCCGGAGAGAGAGCATGTATATTTAGCCTCTCCTACATAGAAAGCTGCATCGAAGACATTGAACCCAAGATCTTCACTAATTGATCTTGGACAAAGCCACCACTATTACCACCGCCTTTCCACACTCATGGTACTGTTAGTTTAGTTTGTTTTATTGTTGTAGCACTAACATTTATTCCGTGTATTTTATTGTTCTGCAAAGTCACCTCTCATACCCGTTATCGCTCTAGTTTTATTTCCTAGATATTGCAAACACTTAGTGTTTTTAGAGTTGTATCAGTGGTTGATAGAAGTTGAGAGAATGTTTATCCTACCTTTTGCTCCTCGTTGGGTTCGACACTCTTACTTATCGAAAAGGTTACACACGATCCCCTATACTAGTGGCACATCATGGTGTTGTTGCCTTCGTGGCCTTGTCACCTTTGTGGCGTGGTATCCTTTTCGGCGTTGTTGCCTTTGTGGCGTGTGACCGTCTTTGTGGCTTTGGAGCAGTGTGTAGCGCGTTGTAGCCTTTGTGGCCTTGTTGCAGTGTGTGGCGTGTTGTAGCCTTTGTGCCCTTGTACTTGAGAGCTTCCTGTGTTGTGGAGTTTGCCTCAAGCTTGATACTTGGGTGTTTTCCCCAAGCTTGTACGGGTTTGGTGACCACCCTCAAGGGTCCCGTAGTGGATCGAGGCTTTCCCTTTGGTGGAAAGGCTCGAGGAGAATATGGTGGCCCTAGCGGCTCATTGGAGTGCCTCATGCCTCCCCACCGCTCCAACGGAGACGTAGCACCCAAGGGTGTGAACTTCGGGATACATCGTCATCTCCTCGTGCACCGGTTACTTCTCAACCCGAGCTCCTTTACCTATGCGCTTTACATTGTGATAGCCATCGTGCTTGATGTTCTATATCTAGTTTGCTATCATATTGTTGCTCATCATGCTTAGCATAGGTTGTTGGTGCACATAGGCAAACCCTAGTTGATAGGCTTTGTGCTTAACAAGTAAACCTTAGTTTTATTCCGCCTTGTTAAGCCCTCAAGTAGAAGTTTTTACAACCCGCCTATTCACCCCCCTCTAGGTGACATCCTTGTACATTCAATTGGTATCAGAGCTAGGGATCTCTTATCTTATTAGGCTTCACTGCCTTGAGAGTAGAGATGTCTGCTAGAGGATTAGTGCACAATGACACTTTTACATTTGATGACACTAACTATGATGCTTGCCAATTCTATGTGTTTGACTATTTTCGGGGCATGCACCCACATGTGGAGTAAATTCTTGATATGGGTTGTTCTCCTCCTAAGGATCCAAAAAATCCATCTCTTGAGGAGAAGAAAAACTCTTATCTAGATGCTCAAGCTACTAAAGTGCTTTGCCATGTTGTGAGCCATGTAGTTATCTCCTCCATCGCGCCTTTTCGAAGTGCTCATGAGTTTTGGACAAAGCTTCAAGATACATATGGTGTGTCCAATACCATTGAGGATGATTGCACTCCTTCCACTTCACCAATGTGTGGTAAGACACAAGGTAATGGCATGGTGAGTGGTGATGAAAATTGCATTGTTGATAGTAAGCTTTCTCTTGATGATCCTTCATCCCTATCCCATTGCAATGATTCATCTTTGGACTTGAACACTTATAGCTCTAGAAATACCTTACATGCTAGTGTTGATAGTCCTTGCATATCTACATCCCATGATGATATGCTTGCCTTGTCTTGTTGCCATAATAAAACTGGTTTGTTTTTCTCTAGTATTTGTGTGACTAACAATGTAGAGGAAACCAAAGATAGTATGGGCCAAGACAAGATCTTGGATGGAGCTTCAACTACTTCATCCTCTTCATCATCTCACGGTTCTTACACAAGCCTTATGGCTAGGGCTTCTAAGGTATCTCCTTCTTTTGAACCCTATCTTTCTAGTGATGATGAGGATGATGATATGGAAGAACTTAATGTTGCTTCCTTAAACATGATGGGTGAGTTGGTCTTCCATGCTCTTCATAAGAAGAAATTTGCTTGCTCTAACTTTATGAAAATCTTGGATTTTGCCATTGAGAGCACATAAGTAATTGAGGAAATGGAAGAGCATGAGCGTGAGTATACAAACGAGATTGCCAATCTTGGTGAAGCTCTTGAAGAACAACAAACCACCAATGAATCTCTTGAGGATACCTTTACTCTAGAGCTATCTAAAGTAAAGGAATCTCGTGATAGAGCTTTATAGGTGGCACATGATTTCAAACTAAAAATGATGAGCTAGTAATTGCTCATGCTAAACTCCTTGAGGATTTTGAGCTTCTCAAAAATGGCTCTAGGGCCATTGAGAGTGAGCTCATCAAACTCACTGAGTCACATAAGCAACTTAAGGCTCCCAACCTAATAGATCTTGCTAAGTTGCCTTCTCCTTGTGCTATTATTTATGATGCTTGTGCTACTAACTCTACCTCTTGTGAAGCATCCATCTTGAAGGAGAATGTTGAGCTAAGGGCTCAACTTGCTTTGCTAATAAGCAATTATGAGAATTTAGAAGAAAATCATGGAAAGCTCTCTAGCTCCCATGATGACCTTCTAGTATCTCATGATTTGCTAAAGTTAGCTCATGAGGCTATCATGACAAAGGTAACTTCTTGTGAGCCTCATGTCGGTACTAGCACCACTTCTCAAAATGCTATTTTTGCCATGTGCTAGTGCTTGTAGTTCACCCACTCATGCTATTTTATATCTTGTGGTGAACTACCTTCTATGCCTTGTTTCTCTAACAATCCATGTGCTAGTTGTCAACACCCGAATTTTTAAGTCCGGATGCCTATTATGTCATACATCGCAATCCCAGGAATATTGTTGTTGCGAGGCATAATAGTTAAGTATCATAGTCATCATTCATTACAAACCATAATGTCTTACAATTAGAATCACATCATCCATATTACACGAATAGTTGATCTATTGATCAACGAACAAACACAAGTTCATAGCAGAAGCGTAAGATAAAAGGACTCTCTAGTCCACAGGCCAACACTTGACGTCGGAAGACTCCTAGTTGTCGTAGGCGTCCTGCTGGTCATCTTCTTGTTCATCTTCATACTCTGGCCATTTGAATAGCCAGGGACAAAGCCGTGAGTACTTCAAGTACTCGCAAACTAATACAGTGTAAGTGCTAGACATTTCTAGTAATGTTTGCTAAGCTCTAGTTTATTTGCATAAAGCCAATTTTAGTTCACAAGTATTTGAGAAAAGCTTATTCATGTGCTAACTAACTCAAGTGGGAACATTAGTGTCATTCCCACCATTCAAGTGGTGATTTCAATTCAATTCACCACTTCACAATTCATTTCACCATCATTTTCAAGACTTTGACATCGGAAACTGTATGACCTTTCCAACCGTCCGTAACCGTGGACACGGCTATTCGAATATATTGACACTCTGCAGAGGTTGCACACTTGTGCCACAACATTTGATTTCATCCGTCGGGATTACCCCGAATCATCGTAACACAGTACGCGGATCATCAACCATAACATTTCACTTACAAATCCTAGTATGAGCACCTCTCCCCATGAGCTTGGCCTCCCAGTGAAGACCAACTGTCATCCTGGGAACTGCATAGGGCTTGGCCGTACAATTCACCTCAATTCACATCATTTCTCAACAACGGAGGCAGCCTCAAGCATAACCCCTATGATGTGTGTTCAGAGGGAACCCATACTAAGATGCATAAACTTCCAGTTAAGCCTTACCCATAATCAGGTATTGTGGGGGTACTAAATATTGGAAAGGTATCGCATTCAAACCAATATCATTTTTATCAAAAATCACCATCTTCTCTTGGTCATATTCACCTTCAAAAATCATTCAAGGGAATGCTTCCTCATTCCAAGGTTTCAAAATTCAGTTCAAGTCACATTGTTCCCATCTAGAGTAGTCAAGTTTTAAATAATTAGCACTAGCTCTAATCATGAGGGGTGCTATCTTGCTTTGCTAGTTGGAGACTAACTTTGCTACTCTAGTAACCATCTTTAACTTAGACCAAAGTTAACTATAAAAGTAACTCTTTGAATAAACAAGTAAAAACTTGTAAGGTAGAAACTTGGGATAGGCTTATGGTAAGAAAGGTAAGACTATGGTGCCTTGACCCAAAGGGCTTTGCACTTTTCAAGAATATTAGCTTGCCTTGGTAGTTCTCAAAGTTCTCCTCCTCTTCTTCTTGGTAGCAACCTTCTTCCTCCGGGTATTCTCCGGTGCTAGCGTCTAAATTTAAATACGAGTATAATTACTCAACTAATTCAATGGCTATTCCATACATCACATATATTCACACAAACTATTCTAAGCACACAATTAATCTAATTAGGGTGCATTGGTGGTGTTGTTTGAGGAGAGATAATTTCCTCTCATTTAATATGTAAATGATAGTTTCCATAGGGTTCTTGAGAAATAATTTCGTCTCATTGAAATCTTCTTAAGATTTAATTTCTCAAACCATCATGCATGAATTTATATTGACCTAAGTCAAACATTCATTATCATCATTTGATAAAATGATTTAAATGAGGTAGACCACCTCATACCATTTAATAATTACACAAATGATTTAAATCTCCAAGTATTTCATATAAGAGTGTTTGTCCAGGGGTTCAAACATCTCATGAATTCATTTGGGACAAGATTTAAATGAAGTAGAATACTTCATATGGTTTGCATAATAGTTTTGGACAATATCACTTAAATAAACTAGCCATATTGTCCATTAATTAAACTAGGGCATGATCATGCAAAGTGACCACACCATTTTCTTGCAGAAACAATTAGTGTAAGTCAAATGTGAGCTATTGGAGTTGGAATTAACTTAATATCTATTTTGGTTGATTTTTAATAATTATTTGAATAGGGAAAAGTCCCTGCCTTCATCTTTTTATCAGATTAATTCTACAACAGATCTTGAAGTGGGACCAGTGGCATGTTGTAGAACTTTTAACTAGCTTTCCAACAATATGCAATTTGTTAAATTTGGCCAAGCCAAACAGATTCTAGGAATTTTCAAAGTTGGGTTCAGTATTGAATTTGGGGTGAAATGATTTAAATCAATTTTGAATAAAAGGGCCGGCGGGAAAACTAGGTGGGCCGAAACCGTTTGAAAAAGGGAGCAACGGCCCAGTAACGCAGCTGGTGCGCTTGGGCCGCCTGACAGAGTGGGGGCCACTCGTCAGCGAGTCTTAACAGCCGAATCGGTATGGATTGTTCTGGGGCGTTGGATTAAAACCAGATCGGACGAACGACAGTCGTCGTCTTCTCCGGCGAGAGAGGGCTACTGGCGCGGTGAGGGTACGGGGTCAGAGGGCTAACCAGGGCTCCCGCGGTGGCTGGCAGTATGCTCGGGGAAGGTGTAGTCGACAGCGAAGCTCCTGGTACCGGCGGCGGCTCCTGGAACGGCTCCAATCGACGGCGAGCTTCCGTGGCGTGTGGCGGAAGTGAGGCTTCAATTGGGCGGTGTCAGTGGCTAATGTCGACGGTGGAGTGGCTCTGGCGGTCGAGTGAGAAGAGGGGAAGGTGATGGTGTGCTCAGATTGACGAGGGGTGGTCTCCTTTTATAGGCGAGCGAGGGTGCTACGGGGCAGTGGCAAGGTCGACCATGGCGCGGCGATTCCGGCGGGCTAGCGAGCTAGACGAGGGCGCAGGATCGTTCTGCGTTTCCAGGCGATGCTAATGGCGGCGACAGCACGGTCGGGCGGCGTTGGATGGCGACGCATTGCTTCCATGTCTGGCGGCGGCGTCTACGGGATCGTGTCGTCGTCTCCGGCAGCGGCGGTCCAGGGTCGCTTCTCTGCGCGTGTCTGGTGGGTCTGAGGTGGCACTGCGATGCTCGACGAGTTGAGAGAGGGGCCAGAGCGAGAGGGAGACGGTGGGGTGGCGCGTGGCCAGTGCTGCCCACGGCGTGCACACGCGCGACGCGAGCGGCATACTGGGAGGGTTTGGGCGCGCGTTCTCCGGCGAGTGGTCACTGCTTCCTCGACCAGGGTGAGGCTAGGCGGTGCTAGGGCAACACGGTGGAGCTCTGGGACATGGTGGCCGTGGCTGGAGAAGAAAGGGGAGAGGGGTGGCTCGACATGTGGCATGTGGCCGGCATGGCCATGCCCTAGCTTGCCATGCCTCTCTCCTTAGGGTTACTATGGGGCATTGAGTGGGAGAGGGGGCAAGGGGACCAGATAGGGTAGTTTAGGGCAGGTTAGGGTTAAGTAGATCACTATTTGAAATAGTGTCAAATAGTTCCATATTTGAAATTTGTAATTTTTGTCCAAATTTGAGTGAGTTCAAATGGTTGCACAATTTGAAATGTGTGTGTTTAGTTTAGTTGTAGATGACCAGAGAAGATGAGAGGTGGTGGTGCAATTGTCAAATTCAAAGAAATGCAAAATTGGCTAAGTGTGAGATTGTTCCACTTAATAAAAAGTTCCAACTTTGGATGAGCATAGTATTTGATCTAAAAATAACTTGGCATGGTGATCTTTACAAAAAGTGTTCACCTTGATGTGCTCTTGGATGAGGTGCAAAGAGTTGACAAAGTTTAGTTTGAAAATTTTGAATTGCAAGGGCTCAAATTAGGGATCAGACTATAAATGGCAGATTTGACCATTATCATATGTGATCCAAATTTGAGTTTGAAATTCATTTGATTTGTGTTTCTTTGTTTCCAAAAGTTGTAATAAGTGTTTAGTAACATTATCCAACTAATGGTGAATACCAAAATGGTCTAGGGTCAAAATTTATAAAAATGGCATAAGCCCTACGTGAGGGTTTTAGGGTTTTTCTTTTATTTGATTTCTTTCTCTTTTCGATTTATTTGGTTGGTGATCTTCTCATGATCACATTAGGGTTTTAGAGTGTGGCTCATACACATAATAACAATCATCATGGCATATCACTCAAATGCACAAGTCCTATGCATGGCACTATATGCAATTTAAAAGTTTTTGTTGGTTTGAAATTTTTCTCGATGGAATTCTTCTAACTTTCTTTTTATTGAAATTTGGGATGTTACACTAGTGCTTGTAATTCATCCACTCATGCTATTTCTATATCTTGTGGTGAATTACCTACCTTGCCTTGTTGCTCTAACAATGAAGCTTCCACTTCCTCTAGTGCTTGTGTTGTTACTAACCATGTAGAGGAAGTCAAAGAGCTCGAGGACCAAGTCATTTCTTTGAAGAAGGACTTGGTAAAGGGTCATGAAGGGAAGAGCAAACTTGACGCCATGTTGAGTGAGCAAAAATCCCCCAATAACAAGAGTGGACTTGGATTCAACTCCAACAACAAGAAGAATTCCACCATGCATAAGCGGAAGAAGGGCCAAGGTCATGTGAAGGATCCCGCCAAGATTGTGTGCTTCAAGTGCAAGATTCAAGGTCATCATGTTAGATCTTTCCCTTTGAATAAGAATCCACTTGGCGAGAAGAAAGAAGGGAAGCGGCCTCAAGATGGAGCTCAAGGTCTACCTCAATATGGAGCTCATGTTCTACCTCGAGTTAAAGAAAGGCCGCTACCCAAGAAGGATCAAGCCAAGGCTCCTGTTAGGGAGAAATCAAGTGAGAAGAAGGAGAAGAGAAGAACATGCTACATATGCCATGAGAAGGGCCACATCTTCTCCTTGTGCACTATTGGTCACTCATCCAACCCTATCTTGATCGATGGTGCTTATTCTCTTCGCAAGGATAAGGTTGACAATGTGTTTGCCAAATATGTTGGCACTCAAAGTGGTTTCGTAAAAAGAACCATTTGGGTTGCTAAGCCTATTTCGACTAACTTCTTAGGACCCAACTTGGTTGGGGACCAACAAGCCAAAATTTGATACATAGGTATGATTGGAGGGCACTGGAGACTGGACTAGTTCATGAAGAATTAAGGGATCTTCATCATTCTTATTTCCTCAAGTGAAGTCATTGGTTATTATTTGTTCCATCCTTTATCCATGCACCTCCTTGCGGTAAGGAGACCTCAACTCCTTTACATTGAATGACCCCTTTTTCATGTGTTGGTTTTGTACCTTACATGTGGTTGTGTATGTTATGCATCCTATTTGCTCATCTTGCTATCATGCTTATATATATTGGGTGGCACATCATGTACAATTGTTCTTATAATGACCCTATTGCATCGTAGTTGTTGGCTCTTATGAGAAATTAATGGACTATCCCGTTTTGGTGGAGTGATATGCTTTGTGCATGTCCCAATATTAAAATGTGCGGATGAATTAAAAATTCTGTAATGTCCATTAATTATCTCTAGTGGTTCTTATTTGCCTCTTGTATGAAAAATGTCTTTATCACATTATGGGGAGTATTATGCTTTGTGCATTTTACAAGCCTAGAAAATGTGAACATTTGAGGTTGTGTCACATAGAATTGATATTATAGATTATCTTGCTCCTATATGACATGTTGCTCAAACAAATCCTATTTTGCCTAAAATGCTTTTATTGCTATTCTCTTGGATTTTTTTGTGAGAGTTTTTCTTGGCATGGTTTTCCACATTGTGTTGCTAGCTCTATATACTCTTTGGAAAATCATGTGCTTCAAGTTATGCTATTCATTGCCTTGCATGGTGGTTTAACTAATTGAAGCTCTCAAGAATCTGCATTTGCATTATGGTTAATTCTCATCCTTTTGTTATCACCAGAATTTGACCAAGTCAGAGGTGGGCCGCGATCAAGATGGGCTTGAAGAATATACATGGAAGAATATACGTGAATCGACCTTATATGCAAAGTTTGGGCTAGTTTGCCCGTGTATCTGTAATATAGTAGGATACGTGTTGATTAGTTAGAGTTTGGCTCGCGCACGGTTGGGATTATTCCCACGTTAGAAAGTCTACGGACTATAAATATGTATCTAGGGTTTATGAAATAAACAACAATCACGTTCACCACAAACCAATCTAGGCGCATCGCCAACTCCCTTGTCTCGAGGGTTTCTTCCGAGTAAGCATCATCCTGCCTAGATCGCATCTTGCGATCTAGGCAGTACAAGTTTATTCGTTGTTCATGCGTTGCTCGTACTGAAGCCTTTTTGATGGCGAGCAACGTAGTTATCTTAGATGTGTTAGGGTTAGCATTGTTCTTCATATCATATGCCATCGTCGTGCAACCCTTAGACATCTAGCCGCCCTTACACCTATCTTAGGTGTAGGGGCGGCACCCCGCTTGATCATTATTTAGTAGATCCGATCCGTTATGGTTGCTCCTTGTTCTTCAAGGATTAGTTTAATATCTGCATAATTAGGCCTTACAAAGGGTTGAAGGATCCAGTGGCACGTAGGGTGTAGTTTGCTAGCCCTAGACGGGATGTTCCGAGGATCAACTTCATGTTGGTTTTTAGGCCTTGTCTAGGATTGGTTTACGATCACCGTGCGTGGCCGCGAGGCTCAATCACGAGTAGGATGTTCCAATTATGTGGTGAAAACCCTAAACTGTAGTAGGTCGTTTTAGCTTTATTCTGATCAAGCAGGACCACCATATATTCGTACACCTCGTGCGAATCATGGGTGGATCGGCTCTTTGAGCCGATTCACAGGACAACCTGAGAGCCGATCGAGGCTCGTATTTAATGTTTACGTGTATGCCATGCAGGAAACTAAGCGAGGCACATCCATCACCTTCCTGACCAGGTATAGGTCAGGTGGCACGCCCTTGCACCAGCATCGGACGTGCGTGCCGAATCTTTGCGGGCCGTCACTCAGAGGGACCAGGGCCAGCCGCAGTCCTGGGAGCCTCCCGGCTCTACTGTGTTGCCCGTCGCTGCTCGCCGGTGGGTTTCTGACCGCAACACATTCTGGCACGCCCGGTAGGACAATCTTCGACATCAACCACCTCGCCATCTACATCTGAGATGGCGGACGGCACTCCAGTCACGTACGAGGATTTGACCGAGGAGCTCAAGAAGAAGTATGACGAGGTCAAAGCAATCCTCGAAGCCCACCTCATCGGCTCTTTTCACAGAACCCGCTCACATGGCATCAGGCGGAAAGGGTTCTCACCTGAAGGCGCGCTCGATGGAGTGGACCTGTCCGCCCCGTCAGAAGAACGCACCAGGTCCCTGCGTCAGGAGATTAACTTCATGGTAGCTCACTCGCTGCACCGCCACTCTGAGAGCCTGGTGAACACTTTGGAGTGTGTCGCTCTTCGGGTGATCCAGGAAATCATGAGGCATCAGTACTCTCCGTCAGGACAAGCTCTCGGGACTTACCAAGGAGAGATGCCACTCCAGTCCCGTCCACCGCTGCCATTCGCGTTGGCAGCACCAGAAGTGCCGAGCTCACCGGCATACGTCGTCTACAAGATCGGTGGTGACCCTAGTGACTACCAGTTCTTGCATGAGGTGCCTAAGGAGATCCCTCACGGATACACGTGCACATACGTGCTGCATCGCAGAATCGGGCACTCACAAACCAGACTGCAACAGCAGGGACTTCTGGAACAACAGGAGGAGCTTCGGGAACAGATCTTGAGAAGCAGACGTGGCTAGCTAAGTATGCCACTCCGACAAACCTCCAGAGCTCAGCTCCTGCAGTTGGCTCAGAGCTGGAAAAGCAAGCATGGCTGGCTAAGTATGCCACTCCGGCGAATCTTCAGAGTTCGACTCCTGCAGCCAGCACCGCGGATCAGATCAGCACGATCCCGAGAGACCAGTTCGGCATGGTGCCGAAAAGGAGGACAATCAGCTATTCCAAGCCGTACCCCAACGATTACGAGTTGATCCCGCTACCACCCAAATATCGGCTCCCTGATTTCTCCAAGTTTAATGGATCAGATGGTTCCAGCTCCATCGAGCATGTGAGCCGATATTTGGCACAGCTGGGCACGGTCTCAGCATCGGATCCACTACGCGTGAGGTTCTTCGCACAGTCCCTCACAGGATCGGCTTTCGGGTGGTACACTTCGCTGCCACCAGACTCGATCCGGACTTGGAAGCAGTTGGAAGAACAGTTCCACATGCAGTATCACTCAGAGGCTTCCGAGGCCGGCATTGCCGATCTAGCACAAGTACGTCAGAAGCGTGGAGAAACTGTGGCAGAATACGTCCAGCGCTTCAGAACTGTTAGGAACCGATGTCATTCGGCTCGTGTGACTGAAAAAGAAGCAGTCGAGTTGACAGTGGTGAGCCTGGCATCACCAATCAAGGATATGGCTTCCCAAGCAGACTACCCTTCACTGGCGTGCACATGGTTCAGAAACTGTCGTTATATGAACAGCGCCACCCAGACTTGTACCAGGACAAATTCAAGCGTGCGGTAGTCCTGGTTGAAACAGAAGAAGATGAAGGGTCTGCGGGAGATCAAGAGGTAGCAGTGGCTGAATGGACTCGGGGGGCAACCCCCATATCCTGCAAATGGGTTAAGCCACCAGGTCCGCCCAGAGGGTTTGATTTTGACGTAACTAAAACTGAGCAAATTTTTGACCTCTTACTTAAGGAGAAGCAGTTGAAGTTACCCGAAGGCCTCAAAATCCCCACGGTACAGAAGCTGAACGGGAAGCCATACTGCAAATGGCACAACTCGTTCTCCCATACCACCAACGACTGCAGGGTGTGGCGTCAGCAGATCCAAATGGCGATAGAACAAGGACGTCTAATTTTCAACCAGTACGCCATGAAGGTCGACACTCACCCCTTCCCCGCCGTTAACATAGTGGAGTGCACTTACCCTGGAGGGTGCCAGCCAGGATTCTCGTTCAACATCAACATGGTAGGACCTGGACACCACTCTGGTAAGGACGGAGACGAGGGCAGCTGCTCTCGTAGCAAGGACACAGAGGAAGCCGTTCCACGCGATCGGCTCCGACACGATGGCAAGCGCTATATCACACAGGGAGAAGTGAAGAATGTAAGATATCAGCGACCTCTCTCTGATCACCTCCTCAACAAGTATGTGAGTCAATATGACCAACGCCGATGACCCAACGATGATGATGAAAGAGATCGTCTGGCTAGGGACGCCAGGAGACATCGTCGGCATGATCGCGATGAGGAGGAGTACGAGCGCCGTGCCAAGGAAAAGTCAAGGGAGCAAGACGACGAGGATAGGCACTGGGACTGCCCCTTCTTCAGACACTGCTGGGATTCAGGAATGAGCCGATTGCCTACAATCGGCAACTGCCCAGAATGTAGACAGAAGAAGAGGGATGCAGCTAACGTGTCCGTGTTCCAACGTCTAGGGCCTCTCCCGCCTCGGAACAAGCACGCTGAGTCCCCTCGGGTGGAAGATCTCGAGGACTTGGAAGACGATAATGAAGAAGAAGAAGACCGGTACCACCGGCCAAGATGGTGCCCTGATGGACTCAGCCATTCCCAAAAGCGTAGGGTTCAGCGACTGCGTGGCTTGGAGGAAGCCGAAAGGTTATACCTGCACACGCTAAGGAAGGCGCGGCCCGATCTGGCCGCGAAAATTCAACGAACCCTGGATGAAGAGGGTCGACCACAAAAAATGGAGTGGCGCCCCAAGCAAAGGAAAGCCGATGATGAAACATCGGCTGGCACGAATATGGTGTTCATCCTTCCGACGGAGTTTAGTGCTCCAGGATTAGACGAAGCACCTGTGGCACAACTTGACTGCGGCCCACGGCCAGTTATCTTTGAGAAGCCACGAGAAAGAAGCTACAGACATCTGAAGGCCCTGTACTTGCGAGGTTATATCGATGGGAGGCCTGTCAACAAGATGCTGGTGGACACCGGAGCGGCAGTCAACATTATGCCATACTCCATGCTACGTCGGTTGGGACACTCTAGCTCGGATCTGATCAAGACCAACGTGACGTTGAGCGATTTCAATGGCCAAGCGTCTAACGCACAAGGTGTTCTGAACGTGCACTACTAGGAAAAGGTCTAGCCGTAAGATGGGTGTTAGTGGCGCACCATGAAGGCAATGCGCCACTACTACTTAGCAGTGGCGCACCAGAAAGTCGTGGGCCACTATTACAAATGTAGTAGTGGCGCACCTCTTCTACGATGCGCCATTACTAAAGGTCAGCCAGATCTCATCCCTCCCCTATACTTAGCAGTGGCGCACCTCTTACTGGTGCGCCACTGCTATGGGAGATAGCAGTGGCGCACCAATAAGAGGTGCTCCACTGGTAAGCTTGGGAGGGGTAGGCCTCATTCATCATAGTTATCGGACATACCAATAGCGCACTATAAGATTGTGCGGCACTGCTGTGTTAGATATGTGTAGCGCATGGTTAGATGCAGTGCGCCACTCGCCCTGGTCCTTGCTTTTCCTCTGTCCAATAATTCAGCTGTCGTGTGCGCACGGTCTCCTCTCTCCAATAATTAAGTCACATCGCTCCACTACGAGCCATGTGCGCGTCCTGCAGAGAGAAAGAGCCCCTTCTTTCTTTCTTCACGAGCAGGACCAGATCGACCCTCCCCACCGAAAGCTAACCCTCCACCCAGATCGACCCTCCCCACCGACAGCCGCCGGCCGGCGAACCTCGCCGCACCTCCGCCCCTCAAGCCGCGCCGCCGGCCGGGCCTGCCTGAGCCTCGCCGCATCTCCGCCCCTCCATCCGCACTGGCTCTCCATGGCGGCGGCCGTGCTCACCGCGCGTGCACTCGCGGCCTTCGCCTCCTCGTGCTCGTCGTCGCCTCGGAGACGACGGAGACGTTCGTCGGTGCCTCCCACCGGCGCGACACCGCCGCGCTGCCCCTTCCCCAAGCCCCCACTGCTCCGACCCTATTCCGCCCCCGGCTTGCTGCTCCTGCGGATGTAGGGGAAGGGGCGGGCCACCGTGCTTATCCGCGCGATGCAGAGGTGGGGCGGGCCAACGCTGGCGAGCAGTGGAAGAGACTCGCGGTGGAGCACTGGGCGGAGCTATACGCGGAGGCGGAGCGGCGGCTAGTACCCGCGGCATCCTCGACGAGCTCCTCCCGTCCCGCGCGGATCTCGCGGGCGCGCGAATGGCATTAGCGGCCACGTCGCTCGACCTCTGCGCGGCGCCGATGGGATGGGTACAGGTGGCCGTCGAGGAGCAACAGCGGCGGAGAGGAGGCCGACATCGACCGTCGGGCGGCGGGAGGCCGGCGTCAACCGTCGGGAGGCCGGCGTCGACCGGCAGCGTGCAGGAACCGGCGTTCTTCCACAGGGATTGGATTGCTTTTTTCCTTCTATTTTTAGGGTTTTAGTTGCAAAGTTCAGAAACTTGTTGTATTTTTATGTAATAGATCTAGTTGTTTGTTGTATTTTTATGTAATACATCTATTTTATATATATTATATAAATGTTCAGGTTCAATATTAAATATAAAAGTTTAAAAAGGTTGAGAAAAGGGGAACAGGACCAGAGAACCACGCAGTACACGACCAGCATCTTCTTTTCCCTGCGACAAAACCTGTGGCGCATGTGTAGTGTATCCTGTGGCGCACATGGTTAGGCATCCTGTGGCGCACGCGTAGGCATCCTGTGGCGCACGCGTATACTGCTATGTGTGGCGCACAACGCAGTGCGCCATTGGTATCACTATTAATAGTGGCGCACCAGTAGTGCGTCACTACTAATTTGTTAGTAGGGCGTGATAGTAGTGGCGCACCACTAGTGCGCCACTGATAGCAAAAAGTGGTGCGCCACTGATTGCCTGTTTTCTAGTAGTGGTGGATCTGACCGTAGGAAGGAAAACCATCCCTACGACGTTCTTTATTGTCGATAGCAAGAGCACCTAGGCTGTCCTGCTCGGAAGAGATTGGATCCACGCCAACTGTTGCATTCCATCCACGATGCACCAATGCGTAATACAGTGGGATGGAGATGAGGTAGAGGTCGTCCAGGCAGATGACTCAGCCGAGATTTCAACGGCTAGCATGAACGCTTGGGAAACAGCAGGCCAAGAGCCACTCTCAGGCATCAATTTGGACGACTGCGAGCGCATCGACGTGACGAAGAAAGGGTTAGGCTGGTGTTATCCACCGGCCTGACCGTGTGGCAAGAGCAAACCTATGGACAAACGTGGCGAGGCCGATCCTTGGGATCGGCCCCAAAGATCTATGAAGGGACATTGCAACACCTTCATTGAGCGCTTCGATCAACATGGAGGCCGATTCCAGCAATCGGCCAAAATTATCCTCACCATACGTTCTGCCTGTGTTCAACGTCGATCGGATGGGCAGCGGTTTTACGTCGGCTGATGAAAGTCAACATTAGTCCTAACGGAGCCGACGGTTCTGCCACGACATGACACGACGAAGAAAGAACGGAGTGATTTTGGAATTATCAATTCCAAAACCAGGGGGCATGTGTTATCACCAGAATTTGACCGAGTCAGAGGTGGGCCGCGATCAAGATGGGCTTGAAGAATATACATGGAAGAATATACGTGAATCGGCCTTATATGCAAAGTTTGGGCTAGTTTGCCCGTGTATCTGTAATATAGTAGGATACGTGTTGATTAGTTAGAGTTTGGCTCGCGCACGGTTGGGATTATTCCCACGTTAGAAAGTCTACGGACTATAAATATGTATCTAGGGTTTATGAAATAAACAACAATCACGTTCACCACAAACCAATCTAGGCGCATCGCCAACTCCCTTGTCTCGAGGGTTTCTTCCGAGTAAGCATCATGCTGCCTAGATCGCATCTTGCGATCTAGGCAGTACAAGTTTATTCGTTGTTCATGCGTTGCTCGTACTGAAGCCTTTTTGATGGCGAGCAACGTAGTTATCTTAGATGTGTTAGGGTTAGCATTGTTCTTCGTATCATATGCTGTCGTCGTGCAACCCTTAGACATCTAGCCGCCCTTACACCTATCTTAGGTGTAGGGGCGGCACCCCGCTTGATCATTATTTAGTAGATCCGATCCGTTATGGTTGCTCCTTGTTCTTCAAGGATTAGTTTAATATCTGCATAGTTAGGCCTTACAAAGGGTTGAAGGATCCAGTGGCACGTAGGGTGTAGTTTGCTAGCCCTAGACGGGATGTTCCGAGGATCAACTTCGTGTTGGTTTTTAGGCCTTGTCTAGGATTGGTTTACGATCACCGTGCGTGGCCGCGAGGCTCAATCACGAGTAGGATGTTCCGATTATGTGGTGAAAACCCTAAATCGTAGTAGGTCGTTTTAGCTTTATTCTGATCAAGCAGGACCACCATATATTCGTACACCTCGTGCGAATCATGGGTGGATCGGCTCTTTGAGCCGATTCACAGGACAACCTGAGAGCCGATCGAGGCTCGTATTTAATGTTTACGTGTATGCCATGCAGGAAACTAAGCGAGGCACATCCATCACCTTCCTGACCAGGTATAGGTCAGGTGGCACGCCCTTGCACCAGCATCGGACGTGCGTGCCGAATCTTTGCGGGCCGTCGCTCAGAGGGACCAGGGCCAGCCGCAGTCCTGGGAGCCTCCCGGCTCTACTGTGTTGCCCGTCGCTGCTCGCCGGTGGGTTTCTGACCGCAACACCTTTACCATATGCTTTCTTAGTTGTGAAGATGATCTTGAATATAATCTCAAACCACCATAGGGGAGTATTTCCTAAATATCTATTGTCCTTGGACAATTGGTAATATATTATATGGTATATCTTTGGATCATCTTTACATTTGACTCATGTGCTCAATTTCTTTATTTCTTGCCAAGAATTTGTCTTTATGGGTTTGGCTCCCATGTGTCTTCCTTGCTTCTTATGGATCTCCTTATTTCACTTGAACCTTTTTAGTGTTTTGATAAACAACGGTAGAGTGATGATCCCGCATTTGTGCATTTTGTATTCAAATGCAAAATCCTAAATAGTGCACTAATTTTGGGGGATCTCTCCTATGTTGTTAGAACACTCTCTTGTTTCAACAATTTGACTTTGGAAGACAAACCTTTTTCTTTTTGGTACTTTTGTGCCATCATGAAAAGTGTTGAGGGTTTGGTTTATTTGTAACCTTGCTTTCTTTGGGAGTTGGTTATCTCATTACTTGATATTTGGTTTTATCTTCTTAAAACGAGATAAGTCCTTGAGCATGTGTGTTTTGAATATCATCTTGCTCGTTGTGTTTAGTCTATTTGTTGAACTTTGGGGTCAATCTTGTGTTGATTTGATTCTTGTATATGGGTTGGACAACATTTTGACATTTCACACCTTTGTGTGCCATCGTGTTCTATTTTGCATTTTGTCCAAGTCATATCTCCATTTGGTTCTTGAAAGTCTTGCATGCATACTTACTTTATGTATATCTTATGGCATGCTATCTTTTGTTGATCCAATGCATAGGGAAATCTCCACCATAATCCTAAATCGGCTAAGATGTGCATGAAATTCAAATTCATATCCATATGCACATATTTACGTGGAGTTTGTCCTATGTGTTGTAGTTTCACTAACTACTCGGACCCAATTAGTTTGGGGACCATTGTGGGATTTAGCTTTGTCTTAGGTACATTGGTGATGCTTTGGGTGCTCATCTCACTCATGAAGAAGAAGTGAAGGACAAGTGACTATTAGAGGCGGGCTATGATGTTATGACAAACTCATATCTACTACATCACACCATTGCATCCAGGTAACAAGTATCTATCTACCTCATGCATGATTATCTTATATCCAACCATGGGGTTATCTTTGGCATGAGTTGTTGCTTGAAAATGTTAGGGTCTTGCAAAGCTTTTAAATGAAATCACTTTATTGCAAATATGAGTATGTTGAGATGAGAGCATATTTTGGGGAATATAGAAAAACATGTTTATGATTAACCTAATCCCAAATATGTCAACCTCACAATTGAATTGTATATACTCTCCTTAATATGCTCACATGAGCAATAAAAGATAAATTTGCAAAAATTGATTCTTCCATTTGGTATTTCATTTTGTGATACTTGTTTGCCTTTCTCAAAGCATCTCAACTATCTTCTTCCCTTGATTGTTGTTGTGATTTCTATGATGTGTTTATGGATGAAGTTCTTCAATATACAATAAGATAAGTTTGAGCCTTTGTCCATGCTATAAAGCAAATATCTCATTGGTATAATGTATTACTTCATCTTGGATATCTTGCTCTATTTCTCTTGTATCTATCTTGTGTGTGCATGTTTCTTTGTGGATAAATATCTTCGTGATGTTGTCCACTTAGAGAAACATATATACAAGAGAGATGATACATATTTTTTGATATTTCTCTTTGTTGGAGTCCATTCTTCTTAATCTTGTTTATTTCTTTAATGGCTCCACAAAGAATTTGGTTATGAGGGTTTGCTTTATTTCGTGTGTACATGTTTCTTGATGGATAAATATCTTTGTGATGTTGTTCACTTAGAGAAACTTATATACATGAGAGATGATACATATCCTCTTTATATCTCTCTTGTAGGAGTCCATCCTTTTTATCCTTGATTGTCTCTTTGGTGGCTCCAAAAATAATTTGGTTATGAGTGCTCATTTTATCTTATTTGCATCTTCACACAATCATATTTGGTTTTGGCACAAGTTTTGTTTTTATTTGCCTCTTATTAAGCTTGTGTTTCTTTTTAGCTCTCATTTGATATCTTATTTGAATTTTGTGTGTTGTATGGTTATGCTTGGCAACCTCATTCATTGAAGACTATTATGATGCTCAATGCTCATCCTTGTATTAGTCTTATAAAATGCTTTGGCATGCCTCAGTAAGAAACCGGTTTAATCGACCAGTAGGAGAAATGCGTGACTTCTGAAGGTGCTGCTAGCTGACTATTGGTAGGGCGCACTACTTGTCAACACCCGGCTTTTTAAGTCCAGATGCCTATTATGCCATTCATCGCAATCCCAGGAATATTGTTTTTGCGAGACATAATAGATTGATATCACAACACATCATTCATTACAACACATAATCGTCTTACAAATAAAGGATCACATGATCCAGTCTCATTACAATAATAGAAGTTCTATTTATTCATTACATAACACATAGCGGAAGCGAAAGTAGCGTAGTAGTAGTCCATCTATTCCACAGCAATCGTTGACGTCAGGAGTGATCCTAGTTGTCGTAGACGTCCTGCTGTCCTTCTTCCGGGTTCTGGTACTCGTCTTCATAGTCTGGCCATTTGAATAGCCAGGGACACAGCCATGAGTACTTTAAAGTACTCGCAAACTAATACTAAGGTAAATACTATCAACCATAGTAAGGGGGTTCTAAGCTCTAGTTTCATTTGCATAAAGCCAGTTTTATTTCATAAGCTCTTTTAATAATCAAAAGCCCTTTTCAAATAACTAACTCAAGTGGGAACATTAGTGTCATTCCCACAACTCAGTTGTGATTCAAAGTCAAAGTCACCTTTCAATTCAAAATCACAAGTCACCATTCATATTTTTTGAAAAAGTTCTGATGACGGAACAGTATGGCCTTTCCAACTGTCCATAACCGAGGACGCGGCTATTCGAATAGGTTTAACTCTGCAGAGGTTGTACACTTGTGCCACAACAATTGCAATAGTTCGTCGAGTAATGGCCCTGATTTATCGTACGCAGACGCGAACTACCAATCCTAACCTTTCATTTACATACTCTAGTATAGGCACCTCTCCCCATGAGCTTGGCCTCCCGGTGAAAACCGCAGTCAACCCGGGAACTGCACAGGGCTTGGGCCGGACATTCACCTCATTTCACGTCATATCGTATCGTTGTGTTTGTTGTAGAGGCAGCCTTCGGCCTAACCCCGATGATGCTTGTTCAGAGGGAACCCATACTAAAGCACATAAATTTCTAGTTAAGCCCTTACCCATATTGGGTATTGTGGGGGTACTTGTAAAATTGGAATGGTATCGCATCCGAACCCAACCATCAGTGTTTTTTGATAAAATTCACCAAGTCATTCACCAGTCATATTCACCTTCAAAATCTCTCAATAGAATGACTCATCATTCCAAGGTTTTCAAAGTCATTTCAAATCACAAGTTCCCAACTAGAGTAGTCACTTTTAATATTGAGCACTAACAACTAGTCATGAGGGGTGCTAAGTATCTTGGAGCTTGCTAGGCTAAGTGTGATTCTCTTGTACTACTCTATAATTCAACCAAGTAAAATCATAAATCAAAAAGTAACTTTGATAAATAAAAATCAAGTAAAGCTTGTAAAGTAAAAACTTGGGATAGGTTCATAAAGTAAAATGTAATGGTGCCTTGCTCTTGTAGAGCTTTGCACAAGGGAACCTTGCAAGAGTGTTAGCTTGCCTTGATTGGTGATGTGATCAAAGTTTTCTTGCTCTTCCTCTTGGTAGAAGACCTCTTCCTCTTGATAGTCTCCGGTACTAGCGTCTATAAACGAATACGAGGATACAATCACCAAACAACACTTAAGTAGTCTTAATTTGCCTTAATGGCTCACACAATGAATCTTAGCATCACTACTTACATTTATTCACAAATTATACTAGGGTTTCTTTATTTAACATTAGGAAAATAATTTCCTCTCATTGAAAGTTGGAATTAGGGTTTCTCTTTGGTTTGGAGAAATAACTTTCTCTCATTGAATTCTTCTTAAGATTTAATTTCTCTTATGAATAATATATGACCTAGGTTGACCAAAGTCAATCCTCTTCATACTTATCATTTGAGAAAATTGATTTAAATGAGGTTCCATACCTCATGCAATTTAATCCTAACATGGTAATGATTTAATGCCACCAAATAATTCAACATGAGATTATTAGACCATGGTCACTACTTCATGTTGAATTAATTGAGAACAAGATTTAAATGAGAAGAAAACCTCTCATATGATTTAACACATAGTTGTAACTATTTTAGGAAAAACTACTATTGAGGTGATGCAATACTCTCAAATAACCAGGGATGATCCCATGTTGACCAAGGTCAACACTTCCCACTTAGTATTTGAGAATAGGGATTTAAATGAGATTCATCATCTCATGTGATTTAAATAACTAGTGCAATTTAAAAACTATGTTGGTTTAAATTCTACAAGTGAGCAAGTATGAGCCTAAGCATTTAAAGGTCAACACATTACTTCATATTACTTGTGAGAATGAATTAAAGGAGGTGCTACACCTCATTGGTTTAAAAAAAAACTAAAATTTGGATATAGTTTAAATGGGCTAGTATTGACTACATAGCCAATATTTTGATTCTAGCCCATGATCATGTACAGAACATATATCATATTTTTACATAGTAAATTAGGGTTTGTTAAAAGTGAATTATTGCAATTGGATTCACTTCAAAATTCAAAGTGGTTGATTTTTAAGATTTATTTGAATACAGAAAAGTATCTGTTTTGTTATTTTTGCTATTCAAAATCTACACCACATATGAGGTTGAATCCAGTGAGGTTGGCTAGATAAATTCATAGGCTTTCCAGAACAATTTGATTCACTAAATTTGAGTTTGTAGAATTTGAACTATTCAAATTTGAAGTGGGCAGCAGTATTGGATTTGGAATTAAACAGAAATTCGATTTTTGAATTGTTGGGCTTGGCGGGAAAACAGAATGGGCCGAAACGAGGGGGAAGGGACTGGGCTGGCCCAACTAGCGCTTCCCACGCAGCGGGCCAACTGACAGGGGGTCCCACGCGTCAGCCACTTAAACTCACCGAAGCGGTATGCTCTGACCTGGACCGTCGGATTAGAAGGTGATCGTGCGGTCGACCGTCGTCGTCGTCGACGGGAGAGGAGGACGTGCTGCGACGGCGGGGTAGGGGGTCGGCGGCGTGACGGAGGCCCCCGCGGGGCCCGATGGGTGTGCGGCGAGGTTGTCGAGACGAGGAGTCGAATGGTGGTCGCGGCGTGGCGTATGGTGACCTAATTCGAGGGGGGGTTCCGCGGCGGACTCGGCGATCGACGCCTCAATTGGAGCGGTGGAGGGCTTAATCAGCGTGGAGCAGAGGTCGGGGAGGTCGAGAAGAAGGAGGGGAACAGATTTGGTGTGAAGAGTGAAGGCGGAGAGGGCTTCTATTTATAGAGGCGCTGTGTGGCCGGCGGGTGCTGCGAGGTCGACGGTGGCGCCGGCGATTCAGGACGCGAAGGGGCAAGGCGATGGGGGCGTCGTGTAGGCGTCGGCTAGGAGAAGCTATCGCGCGTGAAGGGACGGCCAGGGGAGGACAGGGGCGTGCGGCATCATCGTCGTCCTTGCGGTACTGGCGCGGCAGAGGTGCGATCATGGCGACGGCTAGGGCTCTCCCGCGAGCTAGTGAGCGTGTCCAGGAGCTAGCTGGTGCCGAGGGCCGTGCGCGTGCAAAGGGAGAGAGGGATAGGAGGACTAGGGCGACGGGTCGACGGCGTGCTCCGGCGCGTCCAGAGACTTGCCAGGGCGTGCTCACCGCGTGCGCTGGCACGGGTCTGGCACGTCTGGGCGCGCGCGTTCTGGACACATGCGTGTGTTTCTTTGCGTTTGGCTGATACAGGCGTGCTCAGGGGAGGGTAGGCTACCTATTTGGCATGGTGAGAGGGATAGGGGAGGGGTAGAGAGGAATGGAGTGAGGATGGCCGGCATGCTATGGTGAGGTGCATCTCTCCTCACTTTTCTTCTTTAAATGACCAAGCCAAGTACTGAGCTAGATGCAGGGAGCATGGAGGGAGCTAATGATCACGAAATGGGAGTGGTTTAGGCAAGAATCCAGTGTGTAATAGCAAGTATCACCATTTCCAAAAGTTGCCTGCCAAGTGTTCGAGGAAATGGCCGCAAGAACAAATTGGTCAAATTTTGGATTTCTTTTTAATGGAGCTCAAAGATATAATTAAAGAGAAAGAATGGTGGTGGTGGTGATCAATTTGGTGAAGAATTGCAAAGTTTCAAAAAGAGGAGCATCTTCTCTTTATTTCAAAGTCCTCTCTTGTCAATTCTCTACTGGTCAACCTGGTCAAAGTTAGGCATGGTGGTCAACATGAAAGTTGTTGATCTTGACATGGTCTTGGATGACATGGTCATAGTTGACCAAGTTTGGTTGAGGAAAAGTCAAATGCAGGGGGGTAAAGTAGTGAAGATTTTGTAAATGGGTCATATGGCCATTATCACATGTATGTGAGTTTTGAAATTTTCCTTTGATTTGATTCTTGTTTCTTTGATGCAAAAGTGTTTGTTTATCATATATAAGTATTCCACAATCAAGAGATCAAGCAATGGTGGCCTGGGTTGAAGATTTGCAATTTGGGCTAAGCGTATGTGAGTGAAATTTGGGGATTTTCTCACTATGTGATTTCTCTTTATTTGAATTGACTTTGGTTGACTCTAATGTGATTCTTATTGGTTTAGAAACATTTTCAAACCATTGAATCCATTTCAAAAGGTCTTGGTCAAAGATTTGCAAAAATGGCCATAACACATAAGAGGTGATGTGTCACTTTTTATTATTTTTGAAAAGGGTTCACCTTGCTTTACTTGTACATGGGTTAGGGTCAATTTAGGGTTATAATAGGTTGAGAGATGGTTTCCCATCATTTGGTCAAGGTTTTAAGTCATAGGGCAAAAATTGGGTATTATGGCTAGGTGCCACATATGCCTCTATGCATATGTTGCATTTCATTTTAAATTTGACTTGACTTGACCCCTTTGGTGTTGTTGAGTGTTGAAATGGTATATGGAAGTGATCCAACCATTCACAACAAGTCCTAGGGTCAATCTTCTCAAATTCACAAATTTGCATTTTACTCTCATATGCCTCTATGGCATTTTTAGTTTCTTTTTATTTTCTTTGGAAACCACTTGGATTAGGTTTGATTAGCCTTGGATAAGGTGTGTGAAGGTTTTCCAAATCTCTAAGCAAAGTAGAAAGCTTAGGGTAAAGTTTTATAAATATAGCCATAGGCACATATGCCTTTTTCTTATTTGATTTCCTTTTATTCTATTTTAACTAGGAGGGTGGGAAGAGGGATGAGGTTTAGGGTTTAGTGTGGTTCACGAGGGTTCACCACCATTTAGCATAATTAAAAAGGTAGGGTTCAAGATTTACCTATTAGGGCTAAATGCCCCCATATGTCTTCTATTTTATTTTGGTTTCTCAAAAATAGATCCAAAATGATTTTTGGAGAAGATTAGGGTTTAAGGTTTTTCTTATTTAATTTCTTTCTCTTTTATTTTATTTGGTTGGTGATCTTCACTTGATCACTTTAGGGTTTTAGGGTTTAACACATAAGAATACTAACACTCATCATGGCAAAACACCAGATTTAAACAAGATCTATATGTATCCTACTTAATTAATAAAAGTTTTTGTTGGTTCCAAAATTTGGAACTAGGGAACTTCATTTGTTTTGTTTTGAAATTCTTGGGATGTTACAAACCCTTCCCCCTTAAACAAATCTCGTCCCGAGATTTTAAGAAAAGTTAGGTTCCTAAGAGAGATTGAGCATTTTCTTAACAGGAAGACATACTTGTCATGGTCTGGGGTGCTTCCTGAGCTTCAGTGGCAGTCATGTGGTAGAGACGGCCGTTGTTGTTGTTCTGGTTCCTTCTTCCGGCAAAGCGGCGCTGTTGCTGAGCAGGTGCTGCGGTATTGGCGGCAATCCTGGCAAGCTTTTTGGGGCACTCATTGGAGAAGTGACCCACAACTCCACATTCATAGCAGTTGACGGTGGACTTGTCTTTGGGAATGACGGGGGTAGCATTGCTTCCAGTCCTTGGGGCAGTATTTGTGTTGTTGTTGTTTCCATGGTTGTTGCTGTGGTTGGGGTGGTTGTTGTTGTTGTGGTTGTTGTTGTTGTTGTTGTTGTTGCCTCCGGTCTTCGGGGGTCCTCCGTTGTTGTTGGTGTAGTTGGGGCGATAACTCTGAGCTGGGGGTTTGTTGTATCTTGGGGTGAATCCTCCAGAGTGGTTGTTGCGGTGTTTCTGAGCATTGTGGGGCCCATTCTGGTTCATCATTCTGCGCTTGCGGTTCTCATTGGCTTGATGTAGCTTTCCTTCCATCTGTATGGCTGAGTCTACGAGGGCTTCTAAGTCAGCGAACGGAATGTTCACTAACACAGTCTGCATCTCGTCGTGCAGTCCGTTCAGGAATCTTTCCTTTCTCTTTTCATTGGTGTCGGTCTCATCCGGGGCGTACCTTGACAAGGTGAGAAACCTGTCGCGGTATTCCACCACGGACATTCTTCCTTGCTTGAGTTCACGGAACTCGTCTCTCATCTTCTTGATCAGTCCTTGGGGCACGTGGTACTTGCTAAACTTCAGCTTGAAGTCTTCCCATGTCATCATCTGTCCCGCATTCATTGCACGGGCACTTGTCCACCAGGCTCTGGCAGGTCCTGACAGATAGTGGGTGGCAAATAGTACTTTTTCTGCGGCTTCAACTCCCGCAACTTCGAGGTTGTTCTCCATGGTCTGGAGCCAGTCATCAGCATCAAGGGGCTCTTCAGTCTTGTTGAACATCGGAGGGTTGGTGTGCTGAAAGTTCTTCAGCTTCGATCCAGGGTGATCGTGGTTTCCGTGGCCTTGATTGTTCTGAGCTAGTTGTTGCAGTGCAGCAATGTTGGCTTGGCGTTCAGCTCTCTCGACTTCTCGGTCTGCCATCATTGTCTGCAACAGTTGCATCATGGCATCCTGGGTGGTGTTGCGGGTTGGTGGGGCCATCTGAACATTGATGTAGATGATAAGATAAGAGGGAAATTTCTATGGTTTGTTTTGTTAAAGTTTAAAAAGTTCATAATATTGAAAACTTGAGTAGTGTTGCGGGGGTAAAAACCAACAACACTTTTTCATTCATACCAAGCATCATACATTACAAAGCTAACACACCGTTGGTTTGAAGAACCATTCATCGCTCTACGATACAAGGGGATCCTGATACAACTCACACATACGAAGGTGCCTTAAATGATACTACGCTTTAGGGTGGAATGCTTCGTCTTCACGGGTAATGTGCTTGGCGAGAGGCGAGGGCGTTGTCCAAATCCCTGCGGGTTTTGTACTGCTTGAAGTCCTGAGGTGCTTCATAGGGGTTCATCTTGGGTTGTGGTGGGGGCATGGTCATCGGTCTTCCCATGGAGTCATGTCTTGGGTAGTAGATGAAACGAGTGCTCTTGATCTTGTCCTCATTTTGTCCACACATACGGAACATTGCTTCTTGCATAGCTTTGTCTAGTCCTTCCTTCCAAGTGTTTCCCGTTACAGAAAACCAGATGGTTTCCCATACCGGGGCATCAAGCTTCCTTCGTAGATCAGTAGAAACGTCCCACCGAGGTGGTTCTCCTAACTGAGCCTTGAGGTGTATTCCGAAGAACTCGGGATACGGGTGTCCCAGATAGTCCACTAGTTGCTTCAACTCTTTTTCGAACCTTAGTTCTCCTCCGTGACCAAGCTGATAGCACTCCCATTGGTACTTCATCTGTGAGCAATTAGGATAAGTAAGTTAGAGAAGTGTGTCAAACTTTTATGTAGTAGTATAAGAGGAAATAGAGCATAACTTTCTTATTTTGAAGAAGATCTCAAGGATAAGAGTGAGAATAAGTTTTTCACAAATATTCAATTCTTTGGTTTTGAAACTAAGTTTTGCAGACGTCCATTCTAACTAGGGTCTCCTAAGGTCAACAATGGCTCTGATACCAACTTGTCAACACCCGGCTTTTTAAGTCCAGATGCCTATTATGCCATTCATCGCAATCCCAGGAATATTGTTTTTGCGAGACATAATAGATTGATATCACAACACATCATTCATTACAACACATAATCGTCTTACAAATAAAGGATCACATGATCCAGTCTCATTACAATAATAGAAGTTCTATTTATTCATTACATAACACATAGCGGAAGCGAAAGTAGCGTAGTAGTAGTCCATCTATTCCACAGGCAACTGTTGACGTCAGGAGTAATCCTAGTTGTCGTAGACGTCCTGCTGTCCTTCTTCCGGGTTCTGGTACTCGTCTTCATAGTCTGGCCATTTGAATAGCCAGGGACACAGCCATGAGTACTTTAAAGTACTCGCAAACTAATACTAAGGTAAATACTATCAACCATAGTAAGGGGGTTCTAAGCTCTAGTTTCATTTGCATAAAGCCAGTTTTATTTCATAAGCTCTTTTAATAATCAAAAGCCCTTTTCAAATAACTAACTCAAGTGGGAACATTAGTGTCATTCCCACAACTCAGTTGTGATTCAAAGTCAAAGTCACCTTTCAATTCAAAATCACAAGTCACCATTCATATTTTTTGAAAAAGTTCTGATGACGGAACAGTATGGCCTTTCCAACTGTCCATAACCGAGGACGCGGCTATTCGAATAGGTTTAACTCTGCAGAGGTTGTACACTTGTGCCACAACAATTGCAATAGTTCGTCAGGGGTAACTGGCCCTGATTTATCGTGACGCAGTACGCGAACTACCAATCCTAACCTTTCATTTACATACTCTAGTATAGGCACCTCTCCCCATGAGCTTGGCCTCCCGGTGAAAACCGCAGTCAACCCGGGAACTGCACAGGGCTTGGGCCGGACATTCACCTCATTTCACGTCATATCGTATCGTTGTGTTTGTTGTAGAGGCAGCCTTCGGCCTAACCCCGATGATGCTTGTTCAGAGGGAACCCATACTAAAGCACATAAATTTCTAGTTAAGCCCTTACCCATATTGGGTATTGTGGGGGTACTTGTAAAATTGGAATGGTATCGCATCCGAACCCAACCATCAGTGTTTTTTGATAAAATTCACCAAGTCATTCACCAGTCATATTCACCTTCAAAATCTCTCAATAGAATGACTCATCATTCCAAGGTTTTCAAAGTCATTTCAAATCACAAGTTCCCAACTAGAGTAGTCACTTTTAATATTGAGCACTAACAACTAGTCATGAGGGGTGCTAAGTATCTTGGAGCTTGCTAGGCTAAGTGTGATTCTCTTGTACTACTCTATAATTCAACCAAGTAAAATCATAAATCAAAAAGTAACTTTGATAAATAAAAATCAAGTAAAGCTTGTAAAGTAAAAACTTGGGATAGGTTCATAAAGTAAAATGTAATGGTGCCTTGCTCTTGTAGAGCTTTGCACAAGGGAACCTTGCAAGAGTGTTAGCTTGCCTTGATTGGTGATGTGATCAAAGTTTTCTTGCTCTTCCTCTTGGTAGAAGACCTCTTCCTCTTGATAGTCTCCGGTACTAGCGTCTATAAACGAATACGAGGATACAATCACCAAACAACACTTAAGTAGTCTTAATTTGCCTTAATGGCTCACACAATGAATCTTAGCATCACTACTTACATTTATTCACAAATTATACTAGGGTTTCTTTATTTAACATTAGGAAAATAATTTCCTCTCATTGAAAGTTGGAATTAGGGTTTCTCTTTGGTTTGGAGAAATAACTTTCTCTCATTGAATTCTTCTTAAGATTTAATTTCTCTTATGAATAATATATGACCTAGGTTGACCAAAGTCAATCCTCTTCATACTTATCATTTGAGAAAAATGATTTAAATGAGGTTCCATACCTCATGCAATTTAATCCTAACATGGTAATGATTTAATGCCACCAAATAATTCAACATGAGATTATTAGACCATGGTCACTACTTCATGTTGAATTAATTGAGAACAAGATTTAAATGAGAAGAAAACCTCTCATATGATTTAACACATAGTTGTAACTATTTTAGGAAAAACTACTATTGAGGTGATGCAATACTCTCAAATAACCAGGGATGATCCCATGTTGACCAAGGTCAACACTTCCCACTTAGTATTTGAGAATAGGGATTTAAATGAGATTCATCATCTCATGTGATTTAAATAACTAGTGCAATTTAAAAACTATGTTGGTTTAAATTCTACAAGTGAGCAAGTATGAGCCTAAGCATTTAAAGGTCAACACATTACTTCATATTACTTGTGAGAATGAATTAAAGGAGGTGCTACACCTCATTGGTTTAAAAAAAAACTAAAATTTGGATATAGTTTAAATGGGCTAGTATTGACTACATAGCCAATATTTTGATTCTAGCCCATGATCATGTACAGAACATATATCATATTTTTACATAGTAAATTAGGGTTTGTTAAAAGTGAATTATTGCAATTGGATTCACTTCAAAATTCAAAGTGGTTGATTTTTAAGATTTATTTGAATACAGAAAAGTATCTGTTTTGTTATTTTTGCTATTCAAAATCTACACCACATATGAGGTTGAATCCAGTGAGGTTGGCTAGATAAATTCATAGGCTTTCCAGAACAATTTGATTCACTAAATTTGAGTTTGTAGAATTTGAACTATTCAAATTTGAAGTGGGCAGCAGTATTGGATTTGGAATTAAACAGAAATTCGATTTTTGAATTGTTGGGCTTGGCGGGAAAACAGAATGGGCCGAAACGAGGGGGAAGGGACTGGGCTGGCCCAACTAGCGCTTCCCACGCAGCGGGCCAACTGACAGGGGGTCCCACGCGTCAGCCACTTAAACTCACCGAAGCGGTATGCTCTGACCTGGACCGTCGGATTAGAAGGTGATCGTGCGGTCGACCGTCGTCGTCGTCGACGGGAGAGGAGGACGTGCTGCGACGGCGGGGTAGGGGGTCGGCGGCGTGACGGAGGCTCCCGCGGGGCTCCGATGGGTGTGCGGCGAGGTTGTCGAGGACGAGGAGTCGAATGGTGGTCGCGGCGTCGCTTATGGTGACCTAATTCGAAGGGGGTTTCCGCGGCGGACTCCGGCGATCGACGCCTCAATTGGAGCGGTGGAGGGCTTAATCAGCGTGGAGCAGAGGTCGGGGAGGTCGAGAAGAAGGAGGGGAACAGATTTGGTGTGAAGAGTGAAGGCGGAGAGGGCTTCTATTTATAGAGGCGCTGTGTGGCCGGCGGGTGCTGCGAGGTCGACGGTGGCGCCGGCGATTCAGGACGCGAAGGGGCAAGGCGATGGGGGCGTCGTGTAGGCGTCGGCTAGGAGAAGCTATCGCGCGTGAAGGGACGGCCAGGGGAGGACAGGGGCGTGCGGCATCATCGTCGTCCTTGCGGTACTGGCGCGGCAGAGGTGCGATCATGGCGACGGCTAGGGCTCTCCCGCGAGCTAGTGAGCGTGTCCAGGAGCTAGCTGGTGCCGAGGGCCGTGCGCGTGCAAAGGGAGAGAGGGATAGGAGGACTAGGGCGACGGGTCGACGGCGTGCTCCGGCGCGTCCAGAGACTTGCCAGGGCGTGCTCACCGCGTGCGCTGGCACGGGTCTGGCACGTCTGGGCGCGCGCGTTCTGGACACATGCGTGTGTTTCTTTGCGTTTGGCTGATACAGGCGTGCTCAGGGGAGGGTAGGCTACCTATTTGGCATGGTGAGAGGGATAGGGGAGGGGTAGAGAGGAATGGAGTGAGGATGGCCGGCATGCTATGGTGAGGTGCATCTCTCCTCACTTTTCTGCTTTAAAGGACCAAGCCAAGTACTGAGCTAGATGCAGGGAGCATGGAGGGAGCTAATGATCACGAAATGGGAGTGGTTTAGGCAAGAATCCAGTGTGTAATAGCAAGTATCACCATTTCCAAAAGTTGCCTGCCAAGTGTTCGAGGAAATGGCCGCAAGAACAAATTGGTCAAATTTTGGATTTCTTTTTAATGGAGCTCAAAGATATAATTAAAGAGAAAGAATGGTGGTGGTGGTGATCAATTTGGTGAAGAATTGCAAAGTTTCAAAAAGAGGAGCATCTTCTCTTTATTTCAAAGTCCTCTCTTGTCAATTCTCTACTGGTCAACCTGGTCAAAGTTAGGCATGGTGGTCAACATGAAAGTTGTTGATCTTGACATGGTCTTGGATGACATGGTCATAGTTGACCAAGTTTGGTTGAGGAAAAGTCAAATGCAGGGGGGTAAAGTAGTGAAGATTTTGTAAATGGGTCATATGGCCATTATCACATGTATGTGAGTTTTGAAATTTTCCTTTGATTTGATTCTTGTTTCTTTGATGCAAAAGTGTTTGTTTATCATATATAAGTATTCCACAATCAAGAGATCAAGCAATGGTGGCCTGGGTTGAAGATTTGCAATTTGGGCTAAGTGTATGTGAGTGAAATTTGGGGATTTTCTCACTATGTGATTTCTCTTTATTTGAATTGACTTTGGTTGACTCTAATGTGATTCTTATTGGTTTAGAAACATTTTCAAACCATTGAATCCATTTCAAAAGGTCTTGGTCAAAGATTTGCAAAAATGGCCATAACACATAAGAGGTGATGTGTCACTTTTTATTATTTTTGAAAAGGGTTCACCTTGCTTTACTTGTACATGGGTTAGGGTCAATTTAGGGTTATAATAGGTTGAGAGATGGTTTCCCATCATTTGGTCAAGGTTTTAAGTCATAGGGCAAAAATTGGGTATTATGGCTAGGTGCCACATATGCCTCTATGCATATGTTGCATTTCATTTTAAATTTGACTTGACTTGACCCCTTTGGTGTTGTTGAGTGTTGAAATGGTATATGGAAGTGATCCAACCATTCACAACAAGTCCTAGGGTCAATCTTCTCAAATTCACAAATTTGCATTTTACTCTCATATGCCTCTATGGCATTTTTAGTTTCTTTTTATTTTCTTTGGAAACCACTTGGATTAGGTTTGATTAGCCTTGGATAAGGTGTGTGAAGGTTTTCCAAATCTCTAAGCAAAGTAGAAAGCTTAGGGTAAAGTTTTATAAATATAGCCATAGGCACATATGCCTTTTTCTTATTTGATTTCCTTTTATTCTATTTTAACTAGGAGGGTGGGAAGAGGGATGAGGTTTAGGGTTTAGTGTGGTTCACGAGGGTTCACCACCATTTAGCATAATTAAAAAGGTAGGGTTCAAGATTTACCTATTAGGGCTAAATGCCCCCATATGTCTTCTATTTTATTTTGGTTTCTCAAAAATAGATCCAAAATGATTTTTGGAGAAGATTAGGGTTTAAGGTTTTTCTTATTTAATTTCTTTCTCTTTTATTTTATTTGGTTGGTGATCTTCACTTGATCACTTTAGGGTTTTAGGGTTTAACACATAAGAATACTAACACTCATCATGGCAAAACACCAGATTTAAACAAGATCTATATGTATCCTACTTAATTAATAAAAGTTTTTGTTGGTTCCAAAATTTGGAACTAGGGAACTTCATTTGTTTTGTTTTGAAATTCTTGGGATGTTACACTACTGGCGTCAGCAACAACGTGGAACTTGCACACAACACAACCAAAATACTTTTCCCCAACTTACAGTGAGGTTGTCAATCTCACCGGTTTCGCTAAACACAAATGATTAAATGTATCGTGTGGAAGGCGATGTTTGCAGTAAATAAAGTGAACATATCTTACAGTAAGTAAACATAGCAGGATTGCATTGGTTGAATTAATCAGTATAAAGGAAAGGACCGAGGTCCACAGTTCACTAGAGGTGTCTCTCCATAAAGATAAATAACATGCTGGGTGAATTAATTACAGCTGGGCAACTGACATAATATCGACCATACATGACAAGATGATTACTATGAGATTCGTTTAGGCATGACAACATAATACATAGACCGTAATCCAACTGCGTCTATGACTAATAATCCACCTTCCAGTTATCGTTCGAACCCCTTCTAGTGTTAAGTTGCAAGCAAAGATTATCACATTAAGCAATGTGTGTAATGTAAACAATAGAATTACCCTTGGATAAAACATTATTGTTTTCTCCCTAGTAGCAACAGCACATCTACAATCTTAGAAGTTATTGTCACTCTTCCAAAAAACTAGAGGCATGAACCTACCACCGAGCATAAATACCCCCTCTTGGAGTCACAAGCATCTACTTGGCCAGAGTATCTACTAGCAACGGAGAGCATGCAAGATCATAAATAACATATGACAAGAATATATAATCGATATCAACATCACTAGTAGAAAAAGCCTTATAGATGGGATTCTATTTCTGTGGCGCACCAGCTATTCGTGTGCCACAGAAACAATTTCTGTGGCACACTAGACTAGGTGTGCCACAAAAATAGCTTATTTTTTTGGCGCACCTGGCATGTATGCGCCACAGAAATATAGTGGGGCCCACACCTGGCCAGCCCCAATCATTGATTTCGCTATTTTTGTGGTGCACAGGACCCCGTGCGCCACAGAATTAGGCCATTCTATGGCGCACAAGCCCCGGTACGCCACATAAATAAGACATTCTGTGGCGCACCACAAACACATGCACCACAGAATGTGGCCTTTCTGAGAAGCGGTCCGGAACTATGCGCCACAGAAATAAGTTTTTTCTTCTCCATGCAACTCCACACCCCCCCCCCCCACTCGTGGATCGCCTTTTTTACCTCTACAAAATATACATGAGATAGATAGAAATTTTTAAAAATAAAATCCTTTGAGGTGCCCACGTATTATGCCATCTAGTACAATTGAAAATTAACAAACATGAATTTTGACTTTTTTTACAAAATTGCGCTGCAAAATCATCAAACTAGATTTCTGGTTGGATACGAACTCGAAAAAACGCACAATATATCAAAATGACCGGGAGAAAATTCTACATCCGATTTCACTATGGCTTGCCCGATTAGAAAATTTTTAGAATCACCAAATTCGAAAAGAGCAAAATGATACGGCAATGTCAAGATTTTTTCCTGCAAAATAGAAATTAAAAAAATATTCTGTGGCGCATGGAGCTGCCCATGCGCCACAGAATGTTACTTGAAAATTTGAATTTTCTGGCGCCCACTTCTCCTCCTCTCCTCCACTTCTCATCCTCTCCTCCACTTCTCCACTTCTCCTCCCTCCTCTCCTCCACCCGGCGACCTCCTCCGGCGACCACCACCATTAGCACCTCCTCCACCACCACCACCACCTTCTCGTCCTCCGGCGACCACCACCAGCACCACCTCCTCCTCCTCCTCCTCCACCACCACCTCATCCTCCTGCACCACCACCACCTCCTCCAGCACCACCACCACCACCTCCTCCTCCACCACCACCACCACCACATCCTCCTCCTCCACCACCACCACCTCCTCCACCACCACCACCACCTCCACCACCACCACCACCTCCTCCTCCTCCTCCTACTCCACCACCACCTCCTCTGGCCGGCCACCTCCTCCACCCACCCACCCACCCCAACCACCCACCCAACCACCCACCTCCAAAGACCTACAGGTGGAATTTCAAAAAAAATAAAAAATTCGGTGGCCTAGATCTAGATCTAGATCTAGATCTGGGCGCCATTTTTTTGAATTTCAAAAAAAAAAAATCTGTGGCGCACCACCGCCGATGCGCCACAGAAATAAGACTTTCTCTTTATGTGGCGCACCTTGCCTGGTGCGCCACAGAAATAAGACTTTCTGTGGCGCATGGGCAGGTGCGCCACAAAATTCTTATTTTTATGGCGAGAATTTGTGGCGCACCGCCCATGCGCCACATAATGTCCTTTTTGATGCGCCACATATGAGGCTTTTCCTACTAGTTCATAGTACACAATATTCATCGAATCCTAGCAAAACAACATGTAGCATTACATAAGGATGATCTTGATCATGTAGGGCAGCCATAGTCCAGGGATCTAAACATGAGGCACAAATTGGAGAAGACAACCGTCTAGCTACTGCTATGGACCCATAGTCCAGGGATGAACTACTCACGCATCACTTCGGAGGCGGGCATGGCGATGTAGATGCCTCTGGCGATGATTTCCCCCTTCGGCAGGGTTCCGGGAAGAGCTTCAGAACCCTCCCGAGCTAGGGCCTGCGATGGCGGCTTCGACAGAACTTTTCGTGGATGGAGGATCGGGTATTCAGGATTTTCCCGATATCGTGATTAAATAGGCGGAACAGCGATCTTTCCGGAAGCTCCATTCTGTATTGGTCTTCGTCAGGAACATCTCCATCAGCAGTACATATTCCTGATGCTGAGTTGTATGCCCTTGATGTCTTACCTCCGCTTGAAATTTCTGATGTTCCGGTGGTTTGTGACTTCCCTGATGTCTTTCCGGAAGAATTACCTGGCATGCCACCTGATAGAAGTGTGGAGTTTGTCATCGAGCTGGTTCCTGGAACTGCTCCTATTTCTCGACGTCCTTATCGTATGCCTCGAGAAGAGTTGGTTGAACTGAAGAAGTAGTTGGAAGAGTTAGAAGGGAAAAGATACATCCAACCTAGTACTTGTTCTTGGGGATGTCCTGCACTCTTTGTCAAGAAGAGGGATACCAATGTTCTGCGTCTGGTTGTTGATTACCGGCCGCTCAACACAGTAACCATCAAGAACAAGTATCCTCTACCTCGAATCAATGATCTTTTCGATCAATTGAGTGGTGCCACAGTCTTTTCCAAGATGGATTTGAGATCAGGCTACCATCAAATCAAAATCCGAACGGAGGACATTCCAAAAACGGCGTTCATGACTCGTTATGGTCTTTACGAGTACACCGTCATGTCCTTTGGCCTCACAAATGCTCCAGCCACTTTTATGCGGCTCATGAACTCTGTGTTTGTGGAGTATCTTGACAAATTCGTCATTATCTACATTGATGATATTCTGGTCTACTCCAAAACTGAAGAAGAACACACTGAACACTTGCGTTTGGTGCTGACAAAGCTTCGTGAACATCGTCTCTATGCCAAGTTTTCTAAATGTGAGTTCTGGCTACAAGAGCTCATCTTTCTTGGCCATGTGGTCTCTGCAAAAGGTGTTGCAGTTATTCCAGATAAAGTTCAATCCGTTCTTGACTGGAAGACTCCTAAGTCAGCCAAAGAGATTTGAAGTTTTCTTGGATTGGCGGGTTATTACCATCGATACATTGAGAATTTCTCCAAGATCGCCGAACCAATGACTGATCTTCTGAAGAAAGATAAGAAGTTTGAGTGGTCAGAAAAGGCTGAAGAAAGTTTTCAGACACTGAAAATAAAGCTGACTACCACTCCTGTACTTGTCCTTCCAAACACAAGCAAAGACTTTATCATCTTCTGTGATGCATCTCTTCAAGGGCTCGGAAGTGTGTTGATGCAAGATGGCCATGTAGTGGCTTATGCCTCTCGACAATTGAAGCCACATGAGCTCAATTATCCAACTCATGATCTAGAGCTTGCAGCAGTGGTCCATGCTCTTAAGCAATGACGACCTTATCTTTACAGTAACCATTGCGAGTTGTACTCAGATCATCAAAGCCTGAAGTATCTCTTTACCCAACCGGATCTGAATCTCAGGCAGACAAGATGGTTGGAACTCATTAAAGACTATGATTTGGGTCTTAACTATCAGCCTGGCAAGGCCAACGTCGTTGCTGACGCCCTAAGTCGGAAGTCATATTGCAACAATCTGATGCTCAAGCAATGTCAACCTGCCCTCCATGAGGAATTTGCAAGACTCAATCTTGAAGTTGTTCCTTAGGGATTCCTTGCTAACTTAGAGGTAAAACCCTCTCTTGAAGACCAGATCAAAGCCGCTCAGAAGCGTGATTTGGGTATCACTAAGATCAAAGAGAACATTGCTAGCGGAGATGCTAAATGTTTCTCCGTCAATGATCAAGGTGTTGTCTACTTTGGTAACCGCTTGGTGGTGCCGAAGAAAAAGAACCTGAGAGAGCTTATCCTTCGAGAAGCTCATGAGTCTCCTCTATCTATTCATCCTGGAAGTACAAAGATGTATCAGGATCTTCGCCAAAGGTTCTGGTGGACCCGGATGAAAAGAGAAATTGCTCGCTTTGTAGCTGAATGCGACGTTTGCCGTCGTGTAAAAGCTGAACATCAAAGACCAGCTTGTACTCTTCAACCTCTATCTACTCCTGAATGGAAATGGGATGAAATTGGTATGGATTTCATTACCGGACTTCCCAAAACTCAGAAAGGAAGCAATGCTATATGGGTAATCGTTGATCGCCTATCCAAAGTTGCTCACTTTCTTCCTATCCGAGAAGACATTACTGCTAGCAAATTGGCAGATCTGTATGTTTCCCGAATAGTCTCTCTTCATGGTGTTCCGAAGAGGATTATCTCTGACCGAGGAAGCTTGTTTACTTCCAAGTTCTGGGCCAGTTTCCAACAAGCTATGGGAACTCGTCTTTCCTTTAGCACAGCCTATCATCCTCAAACTGGTGGTCAAACCGAGAGGGTGAATCAAATCCTTGAAGACATGCTCAGAGCCTGTGTTATATCCTTCGGCAAGAATTGGGAAAAGTGCCTTCCGTTTGCTGAATTCTCCTATAACAACAGTTTCCAATCTAGCCTGGGCATGGCGCCTTTTGAAGCTCTATATGGATGGAAATGTCGAACCCCTCTGAATTGGTCAGAAACCGGTGAAAGACAGTTCTTTGGACCGGACATGATCAAGGAAGCAGAAGATCAAGTTGGCATCATCCGAGAGCGTTTGAAAGCTGCTCAGTCTCGTCAAAAGAGCAATTATGATCGTCATCATCAAGAAGTTCGCTATGAAGTTGGCGAGCAAGCTTATCTTCGAGTCACTCCTTTAAGAGGTGTCCATCGTTTCGGTATAAAAGGCAAACTAGCTCCTCGCTATGTTGGTCCTTTCTGCATTCTTGCTAAACGAGGTACACTTGCTTACAAGTTGGAACTCCCTCCAACTTTTCCTGAAGTTCATGACGTCTTCCATGTCTCCCAACTCAAACGTTGCTTCAAAGATCCCATCCGTGGTGTTGATCACGAAACACTTGATCTCCAAGAGGATCTGACCTATCGAGAGTATCCTGTCTATATCCTTGATGAAGCCGAGCGTAAAACTCGGCGTCAAACCATCAAATTCCTGAAAGTTCAATGGTCTCATCACTCTGAGGCAGAAGCAACCTGGGAACGAGAGGATCGTCTCCGATCTGAGTACCCTGCCTTCTTTTCTAAAACTTAGGAATCTCGGGGACGAGATTCTTGTAAGGGGGGTAGAGTTGTAACAGACCAACTTGTTAATTAAATAAATGTTGCTGGTTTGTTCATAAGTATGCATGCATTTGCACTTATTTGAGAAAATTTGCACTAAAAAGGTTTGCAACATTGTTGCAAATGTTGTATCTTTGTTCTATTAAAAATTTGATGCAAAAAGCCCTCAAAAATTTAGTCAAAATAAACTAAAATACCCCAAAATCCCTCCTGTTTTTAATTTCCAGGGAAATTCCCAAAACCCAGGGGGTTTTCAGAAAACTCCCTTTCTTCTTCCTCTCTCCTACTGGAGGCAGCTCGGTGGAGCTCCCCTGGTCGCCCGATGCCACCGGCGGTGGGGATGGCTCCCGCCGCCCCTGGACGCGTATAAAGCTCGCCGCCCCCGTGAAGAGAACCCCCTTTTCGCCACTCCCTCCTCTCATCCCTCTTCTCTGCAAGCTCCGGTTCAAACCCTAGGGCTGGCCGCTCGTCGTCACCGCCGTTGCTGGCCTCCCCGCGTTCGGCCGACACCACCAGAGGCTCCGCCGTGGTCTCCTCTCCCTCCTCCACCAAACAGCCGCCGCCGGGAAGCCCTCTACTGCGCGAAATGATCGGCGCCCGTGGCTCAGGCCTCCACCGCTCGCCGGAGCTCCGAGCCTCCCCTCGCCTCGCCGTCGATGCCAACAGCTCCGCGGTGAGCTTCTGAGCGTCCTGGTGCCCCTCCCCTCGCCGATTTCTCGCCGTAGCACCCCGGCCACGTGAGCCTGCCGCGCCACCGTCGGGCATGGTTGCTGGCGTGTCTCCGGCGGCCATTGGAGGGCGGCGCCGCCCTCTTCTGGTTCGCGGGAACCCCGCGCATCCAACGCGCGCGCCAGCTTGGCCCCTGGCGCCTCCAATCACCGAGCCCGTGGCCAATCTGGTCGGCCATGGCCAGTGTGACGTCGTGCTGACATCATGATGACGTCAGCCGACCCTTTTTATATTTTATGTTTTATTTATAATTCAGAAAATGATGTATTTTATATCATTTTGTTCAGAATTTGAAATCCTACATGTTTATGAGCATCTCATACATCATTTCAACCTTTGAACTTGCAAATGTAGTGAAACTCTAATCGAACCTCTCATATGGCGGTGTCCGATGCCGGAACCCCCTTTAATCTGATGATGCACTTAGGGTTTACCGAATTCTATTAACCTGACATGTCATTCATATTGGATGCGCATTGCATTATGCCATGTCGTGAATGTTTGTTTCCCCTTTCCGGTGTTTGGTTCTTCGCGATAGGATCTGAGCCGGAGTCCGACGTCAACGCCACCGAGGAACAATACTCATCCGCTGAGGGACAAGGCAAGCCCTAGCCTGGTTCATCTATGATTTCGAAATGCTTTTATCTGTGGTTCCTACATATCGCATACGATTCAACTGTCTTTTATCGATAGATAGAGTTACCCTATCTGCTGCATGTCCGATCTTTGTAGCCTCGATACCCTGATCCACTGCTCCTAGCATAACTAGGTTTGGCATGTGTGCGTCGCGAGAGCCTTTATCTCTTATGCTTAGCCATGCTTAGTTTGTTACGCTACTACTCCGGTCTTCGGACTGGAGCCTTCCAATGAAATGAATCTAGCATGACAGGTTGACGTGGTAAGTATAGAGATGATGATAAACATGATTAAAGGCTCAGACGAGAGGCCACATTGGGATGTGGTGAGTTGTTTCGTTTCTGCTGACCCTAGGAACCGAGTTCTCGCCTCTTGAACCAAGATCGAGCTTACAACCACACGAGGCCCTATTATGGTACCCTCTCGACTCACTAACTTGCCTTGTAGATTCCATGAGTCACATAGTTTGCGCGTTACCTGGTCATATGCATTGCATATTGCTTGCGGGTTAAAGGTACATAACAGGCAGGTAAGCGTGGTCGTGGTGGCTGGGGGTTGCGGCCTCTGGGGAAACCCACCTCGGATCACATCGTTAAGGACCGACTTCGGAACTTGACCCGTTACGGCGGAATAATCCTTAGCGCGTGACTCATGGTCTCGGCGACAGCAAGGTAAAGGTCGTGGTCAACCACCCTCTGCCGGCTTTCCAAGGAAGAGAGCTTATACGTTGGCACTAAGAGTCGGTTGGAACGTGTGGGTAAAGTTGTGCACCCCTGCAGGGTTAAATCTTTTCGAAAAGCCGCGTCCACGGTTACGGGCGACATGGGAATGGATTCTGTGATCATAGACAACATGAACCTAATCGTAAAACTTGGCAAACAATGTGTGTTTACGGACACCTTCTTCGGGTGTTGAGGGGGTGATCCGAGGATAGTGGTTCGAGATGATGAAGATTGGTGGATACAACATGATGATCCATAGAGATAGAGATGTCGCTCTCTTATCCCCTTTCAAAGGTTCTGAGTAGTCGAGCTTCTCTTCTCTATTATCTTACAAAGGAAAACTGGCTTTACGCAAAAGAAGATCTACCAGAAAGCCGCATAACCGCTTTGCTAAAAGGTTGTACTAAGTCTTGCTGAGTCCCTGTACTCAGCTTTGCATGCTTTTGTTTCAGATGAAGTCTCTGCAGCCGAAGGTGGTTTCTACGTTAACATCGATGGTTAGTTTGGAGTTCCCAGGCAGCAGCCTGCGACTTATGGGCTAGGACTTCGCTTTATGTTATGGCTTCTTAAGCCCTTTGCTATCTTGTTATTTAGAATAACATAATTTGCTTCCGTTGCTTGTTGAATGTTGGGTCAGTGACCTCTGCGTGTAATAATTTGGATCTTACTCTGCTAAGAGTTGTAATATATTCTTTTGAGTCGTAGAGTCACTGTTGTGTTACCGATTCTCTCACTGTAGTCTCTCGAGCTCGAGGTTAGGCTTATGTCAGACAAAGATCTGGTATTTGTCTAACCCTGATCCCGGGGGTGCCACAAGATACCAACATAAAAGTTCCTAAGTAGGATAATAGTGGAGTGTTTCTTAGTGCACCTATGATGAACATCACTAATTCTATACCAAGCATCTTTAAAACTTTCTCCCCCTTGTTGCTTAACGAACGAACTTCAACTTCAGGATTACTCATTTTAGCAATAGTAAATAAAGCAAACTAAATAAAGTAAATGCAAGTAACAAATATTTTTGTGTTTTTAATAATTAGAAAACAAACAAGACAGTAAATAAAGTAAAGCAAGTAACTGATTTTTTTGTATTTTGATATAAAAAAAGCAAATAAAGCAGTAAATAAAGTAAAGTAAAGCTAGACAAAAACAAAGTAAAGAGATTGGATGTGGGAGACTCCCCTTGCAGCGTGTTGATACGTCTCCGACGTATCGATAATTTCTTATGTTCCATGCCACATTATTGATGATATCTACATGTTTTATGCATACTTTACATCATATTTATGCATTTTCTGGAACTAACCTATTAACAAGATGCCGAATAGCCAGTTGCTGTTTTCTGCTGTTTTTGGTTTCAGAAATCCTAGTAAGGAAATATTCTCGGAATTGGACAAAATCAACGCCCAGGGGCCTATTTTCACACGAAGCTTCCAGAAGACCGAAGAGTCAACGAAGTGGGGCCACGAGGCGGCCAGAAGGTAGGGCGGCGCGGCCCAGGTCTTGGCCGCGCCAACTTGTCTCCTGGGCCCCTCGTGTGGCCCCCTGACCTGCCCTTCCGCCTACAAATAGCCTTCGTCGTGAAACCCCCAGTAGCGAGAGCCACGATACGGAAAACCTTCCAGAGACGCCGCCGCCAATCCCATCTCGGGGGATTCAGGAGATCGCCTCCGGCACCCTGCCGGAGAGGGGAATCATCTCCCGGAGGACTCTTCACCGCCATGGTCGCCTCCGAAGTGATGAGTGAGTAGTTCACCCCTGGACTATGGGTCCATAGCAGTAGCTAGATGGTTGTCTTCTCCTCATTGTGCTTCATTGTCGGATCTTGTGAGCTGCCGAACATGATCAAGATCATCTATCTGTAATGCTATATGTTGTGTTTGTTGGGATCTGATGAATAGAGAATACCATGTTATGTTGATTATCAATTTATATTTATGTGTTGTTTATGATCTTGCATGCTCTCCGTTACTAGTAGATGCTCTGGCCAAGTTGATGCTTGTAACTCCAAGAGGGAGTATTTATGCTCGATAGTGGGTTCATGTCTCCGTGAATCTGGGGGAGTGAGAGAAACCTCTAAGGTTATGGATGTGCTGTTGCCACTAGGGATAAAACATTGATGATATGTCCGAGGATGTAGTTATTGATTACATTACGCGCAATACTTAATGCAATTGTCTGTTGTTAGCAACTTAATACTGGAGGGGGTTCGGATGATAACCTGAAGGTGGACTTTTTAGGCATAGATGCATGCTGGATAGCGGTCTATGTACTTTGTCGTAATGCCCAATTAAATCTCACTATACTCATCATAATATGTATGTGCATGGTCATGCCCTCTTTATTTGTCAATTGCCCAACTGTAATTTGTTCACCCAACAAGCTATTTATCTTATGGGAGAGACACCACTAGTGAACTGTGGACCCCGGTCCAATTCTTTACATCTGAAATACAATCTACTGCAATACTTGTTCTACTGTTTTCTGCAAACAATCATCATCCACACTATACATCTAATCCTTTGTTACAGCAAGCCAGTGAGATTGACAACTGATGTCTACGGGTGCTTCTATTCTTGTAGACAGTGTTGGGCCTCCAAGAGCAGAGGTTTGTAGAACAGCAGCAAGTTTCCCTTAAGTGGATCACCCAAGGTTTATCGATCTCAGGGAGGAAGAGGTCAAAGATATCCCTCTCATGCAACCCTGCAACCACAAAGCAAGAAGTCTCTTGTGTCCCCAACACACCTAATAGGTGCACTAGTTCGGCAAAGAGATAGTGAAATACAGGTGGTATAAATAAGTAGTAGCAACGGCACCAGAAAAGTGCTTTGCCCAGGACAGTAAACAAGCAGTAGTAACGCAGCAGTAGTAACGCAGTAAAACAGTAAACAAGCAGCGATAGCAGTATTTAGGAACAAGGCCTAGGGATCATACTTTCACTAGTGGACACTCTCAACTTTGAACACATAACAGAGTAGATAAATGCATACTCTACACTCTCTTGTTGGATGATGAACACCATTGCGTAGGATTACACGAACCCTCAATGCCGGAGTTAACAAGCTCCACAATTCAATGTTCATATTTAAATAACCTTAGAGTGCATGACAGATCAACACAACTAAACCAAGTACTAACATAGCATGCACACTGTCACCTTCACGCTATGAAAGGAGGCATAGATCACATCAATACTATCATAGCAATAGTTAACTTCATAATCTACAAGAGATCATAATCATAGCCTACGCCAAGTACTAACACGGATGCACACACTGTCACCATTACACCGTGCAGGAGGAATAAACTACTTTAATAACATCACTAGAGTAGCACATAGATAAATTGTGATACAAAACACATTGCAATCATAAAGAGATATAAATAAGCACTTCACTATGCCATTCATAACAGTGAATAAGTATTCTGTGAAATATAGCCTAAGAGACCCACACGGTGCACACACTGTCACCTTTACACACGTGGGACAAGGAGTCTCCGGAGATCACATAAGTAAAATTCACTTGACTAGCATAATGACATCTAGATTACAAGCATCATCATATGAATCTCAATCATGTAAGGCAGCTCATGAGATTATTGTATTGAAGTACATGGGAGAGAGATTAACCACATAGCTACCGGTACAGCCCCGAGCCTCGATGGAGAACTACTCCCTCCTCATGGGAGACAGCAGCGTTGATGAAGATGGCGGTGGAGATGGCAGCGGTGTCGATGGAGAAGCCTTCCGGGGGCACTTCCCCATCTCGGCGGCGTGCCGGAACAGAGACTCCTGTCCCCCAGATCTTGGCTTCACGATGGCGGCGGCTCTGGATGGTTTCTCGTACCGTGGCTTTTCCGTATCGAGGTTTTAGGTCGAGGGGCTTCTTATAGGCGAAGAGGCGGCGTCAGAAGGTCAACGAGGCGACGACACCATAGGGCAGCGCGGCCAGGGCCTGGGCCACGCCGGCCTATCATCTGGGGGCCCAGTGTCCCCTCTCTGGCGGCTCTCGGGTGTTCTGGATGCTTCCGGGGATTCTAAGATGCTGGGCGTTGATTTCGTCCGATTTCGAGAATATTTCCTTACTAGGATTTCTGAAACCAAAAACAGCAGAAAACAGCAACTGGCCCTTCGGCATCTCGTCAATAGGTTAGTTCCGGAAAATGCATAAATATGACATAAAGTGTGCATAAAACATGTAGATATCATCAACAATGTGGCATGGAACATAAGAAATTATCGATACGTCGGAGACGTATCAGCATCCCCAAGCTTAGTTTCTGCTCGTCCCGAGCAGGTAAATGATAACAAAGATAATTTCTGGAGTGACATGCCATCATAAACTTGATCATACTATTGTAAGCATATGTAATGAATGCAGCGATCAAAACAATGTAAATGACATGAGTAAACAAATGAATCATAAAGCAAAGACTTTTCATGAATAGTACTTCAAGACAAGCATCAATAAGTCTTGCATAAGAGTTAACTCATAAAGCAACAATTCAAAGTAAAGGTATTGAAGCAACACAAAGGAAGATGAAGTTTCAGCGGTTGCTTTCAACTTATAACATGTATATCTCATGGATATTGTCAACATAGAGTAATATAACAAGTGCAATATGCAAGTATGTAGGAATCAATGCACAGTTCACACAAGTGTTTGCTTCTTGAGATGGAGAGAAATAGGTGAACTGACTCAACAATAAAAGTAAAAGGATGGTCCTTCAAAGAGGAAAGCATCGATTGCTATATTTGTGCTAGAGCTTTGATTTTGAAAACAAGAAACAATTTTGTCAACGGTAGTAATAAAGCATATGTATCATGTAAATTATATCTTACAAGTTGCAAGCCTCATGCATAGTATACTAATAGTGCCCGCACCTTGTCCTAATTAGCTTGGACTACCGGGATCATCGCAATGCACATGTTTTAACCAAGTGTCACAAAGGGGTACCTCTATGCCGCTTGTACAAAGGTCTAAGGAGAAAGCTCGCATTGGATTTCTCGCTATTGATTATTCTCAACTTAGACATCCATACCGGGACAACATAGATAACAGATAATGGACTCCTCTTTTATGCATAAGCATGTAACAACAATTAATTTTCTCATATGAGATTGAGGATATATGTCCAAAACTGAAACTTCCACCATGGATCATGGCTTTAGTTAGCGGCCCAATGTTCTTCTCTAACAATATGCATGCTCTAACCATAAGGTGGTAGATCGCTCTTACTTCAGACAAGACGAACATGCATAGCAACTCACATGAAATTCAACAAAGAGTAGTTGATGGCGTCCCCAGTGAACATGGTTATCGCACAACGAGCAACTTAATAAGAGATAAAGTGCATAAGTACATATTCAATACCACAATAGTTTTTAAGCTATTTGTCCCATGAGCTATATATTGTAAAGGTGAAGAATGGAAATTTAAAGGTAGCACTCAAGCAATTTACTTTGGAATGGCGGAGAAATACCATGTAGTAGGTAGGTATGGTGGACACAAATGGCATAGTGGTTGGCTCAAGTATTTGGATGCATGAGAAGTATTTCCCTCTCGATACAAGGTTTAGGCTAGCAAGGCTATTTGAAACAAACATAAGGATGAAGCGGTGCAGCAAAACTCACATAAAAGACACATTGTAAACATTATAAGACTCTACACCGTCTTCCTTGTTGTTCAAACTCAATACTAGAAATTATCTAGACCTTAGAGAGACCAAATATGCAAACCAAATTTTAGCATGCTCTATGTATTTCTTCATTAATGGGTGCAAAGTATATGATGCAAGAGCTTAATCATGAACACAACAATTGCCAAGTATCACATTATCCAAGACATTTTAGCAATTACTACATGTATCATTTTCCAATTCCAACCATATAACAATTTAACGAAGAAGATTCAACCTTCGCCATGAAAATTAAAGGCTAAGAACACATGTGTTCATACGAACCAGCGGAGTGCGTCTCTCTCCCACACAAGCATTTATTCAAACAAAGACAAAAACAAAAACAAACAGACGCTCCAAGTAAAGTACATAAGATGTGACCGAATAAAAATATAGTTTCAAGAGAAGGAACCTGATAATTTGTCGATGAAGAAGGGGATGCCTTGGGCATCCCCAAGCTTAGATGCTTGAGTCTTCTTGAAATATGCAGGGATGAACCACCGGGGCATCCCCAAGCGTAGAGCTTTCACTCTTCTTGATCGTAGTATATCATCCTCCTCTCTTGACCCTTGAAAACTTCCTCCACACCAAACTCAAAACAACTCATTAGAGGGTTAGTGCACAATCAAAAATTCACATGTTCAGAGGTGACACAATCATTCTTAACACTTCTGGACATTGCCCAAAGTTACTGGAAGTCAATGGAACAAAGAAATCCATTCAACATAGCAAAAGAAGCAATGCGAAATAAAAGGCAGAATCTGTCAAAACAGAACAGTCCGTAAAGACGAATTTTATTGAGGCACCAGACTTGCTCAAATGAAAATTCTCAAATTGAATGAAAGTTGCGCACATATCTGAGGATCACTCACGTAAATTGGCATAATTTTCTGAGTTACCTACAGAGAATTTTGCCCAGATTCGTGACAGCAAAGAAATCTCTTTCTGCGCAGTAATCCAAATCTAGTATGAACCTTACTATCAATGACTTTACTTGGCACAACAAAACACAAAACTAAGATAAGGAGAGGTTGCTACAGTAGTAAACAACTTCCAAGACTCAAAATAAAAAACAAAATTACTGTAGCAAAATAAACACATGGGTTATCTCCCAAGAAGTTCTTTCTTTATAGCCATTAAGATGGGCTCAGCAGTTTTAATGATGCACTCGCAAGAAATAGTAGTTGAAGCAAAAGAGAGCATCAAGAGGCAAATTAAAAACACATTTGAGTCTAACATGCTTCCTATGAAAAATGAATCTTGTAAATAAACAAATTCAAGAAGCATAATGCAACAAGCATAGAAAGATAAAACAAGTGTAGCTTCAAAAATTTCAGCACATAGAGAGGTGTTTTAGTAACATGAAAATTTCTACAACCATATTTTCCTCTCTCATAATAACTTTCAGTAGCATCATGTGCAAACTCAACAATATAACTATCACATAAAGCATTCTTATCATGAGTCTCATGCATAAAATTATTACTCTCCACATAAGCATAATCAATTTTATTAGTTGTAGTGGGAGCAAATTCAACAAAGTAGCTATCATTATTATTCTCATCATCAAATATAGGAGGCATATTGTAATCATAATTAAATTTATCCTCCATAACAGGTGGTAACAAAAGACTACTATCATTATAATCATCATAAATAGGAGGCAAAGTATCATCAAAGAAAATTTTCTCCTCAATGCTTGGGGGACTAAAAAGATCATGCTCATCGAAACCAGCTTCCCCAAGCTTAGAATTTTCCATAGCATTAGCAACAATAGTGTTCAAAGCATTCATATTAATAATATTCCCATTAGCATGCATATAAAGTTCCATGGGTTTTTTAATTCTCTCTTCAAACACATCATGTCCTAATTCAAGATAAAGTTCATAAAGATCTCTCATATTTTTGTTGTTTTCCATTATGCCTAACTAGTGTAAACAAGAAACAAAAAGATGCAATTGCAGGATCTAAAGGAAATAGCTTCGAGTACTTACAACGGCGAAAATAGCTTAGTAGCCGAGATCCGGAGTGTGAGTACCTTTTACCTTTCCTCCCCGGCAACGGCGCCAGAAAATAGCTTGATGTCTACGGGTGCTTCTATTCTTGTAGACAGTGTTGGGCCTCCAAGAGCAGAGGTTTGTAGAACAGCAGCAAGTTTCCCTTAAGTGGATCACCCAAGGTTTATCGATCTCAGGGAGGAAGAGGTCAAATATATCCCTCTCATGCAACCCTGCAACCACAAAGCAAGAAGTCTCTTGTGTCCCCAACACACCTAATAGGTGCACTAGTTCGGCGAAGAGATAGTGAAATACAGGTGATATAAATAAGTAGTAGCAACGGCACCAGAAAAGTGCTTTGCCCAGGACAGTAAACAAGCAGTAGTAACGCAGCAGTAGTAACGCAGTAAAACAGTAAACAAGCAGCGATAGCAGTATTTAGGAACAAGGCCTAGGGATCATACTTTCACTAGTGGACACTCTCAACTTTGATCACATAACAGAGTAGATAAATGCATACTCTACACTCTCTTGTTTGATGATGAACACCATTGCGTAGGATTACATGAACCCTCAATGCCGGAGTTAACAAGCTCCACAATTCAATGTTCATATTTAAATAACCTTAGCGTGCATGACAGATCAACACAACTAAACCAAGTACTAACATAGCATGCACACTGTCACCTTCACGCTATGAAAGGAGGCATAGATCACATCAATACTATCATAGCAATAGTTAACTTCATAATCTACAAGAGATCATAATCATAGCCCACGCCAAGTACTAACACGGATGCACACACTGTCACCATTACACCGTGCAGGAGGAATAAACTACTTCAATAATATCACTAGAGTAGCACATAGATAAATTGTGATACAAAACACATTGCAATCATAAAGAGATATAAATAAGCACTTCACTATGCCATTCATAACAGTGAATAAGTATTATGTGAAATATAGCCTAAGAGACCCACACGGTGCACACTGTCACCTTTACACACGTGGGACAAGGAGTCTCCGGAGATCACATAAGTAAAATTCACTTGACTGGCATAATGACATCTAGATTACAAGCATCATCATATGAATCTCAATCATGTAAGGCAGCTCATGAGATTATTGTATTGAAGTACATGGGAGAGAGATTAACCACATAGCTACCGGTACAGCCCCGAGCCTCGATGGAGAACTACTCCCTCCTCATGGGAGACAGCAGCGTTGATGAAGATGGCGGTGGAGATGGCAGCGGTGTCGATGGAGAAGCCTTCCGGGGGCACTTCCCCGTCCCGGCGGCGTGCCGGAACAGAGACTCCTATCCCCCAGATCTTGGCTTCGCGATGGCGGCGGCTCTGGATGGTTTCTCGTACCGTGGCTTTTCCGTATCGAGGTTTTAGGTCGAGGGGCTTCTTATAGGCGAAGAGGCGGCGTCAGAAGGTCAACGAGGCGACGACACCATAGGGCAGCGCGGCCAGGGCCAGGGCCACGCCGGCCTATCATCTGGGGGCCCAGTGTCCCCTCTCTGGCGGCTCTCGGGTGTTCTGGATGCTTCCGGGGATTCTAAGATGCTGGGCGTTGATTTCGTCCGATTCCGAGAATATTTCCTTACTAGGATTTCTGAAACCAAAAACAGCAGAAAATAGCAACTGGCCCTTCGGCATCTCGTCAATAGGTTAGTTCCGGAAAATGCATAAATATGACATAAAGTGTGCATAAAACATGTAGATATCATCAACAATGTGGCATGAAACATAAGAAATTATCAATACATCGGAGACGTATCAACAACCTCACTGTTTCGTTGGGGCAAAGTACTTGGTTTGTGTTGTGCAGGTTCCACGTTGGCGCCGGAATCCCTGGTGTTGCGCCGCACTACATCTCGCCGCCATCAACCTTCAACGTGCTTCTTGACTCCTACTGGTTCGATAAACCTTGGTTTCTAACTGAGGGAAACTTACTGCTGTACGCATCACACCTTCCACTTGGGGTTCCCAACGGTCGCGTGCTGTACGCGTGTCAAGCTAAATTTCTGGCGCCATTGCCGGGGAGATCAAGACACGCTGCAAGGGGAGTCTCCACATCCCAATCTCTTTACTTTGTTTTTGTCTTGCTTTATTTATTTACTACTTTGTTTGCTGCACTAAATCAAAACACAAAAAAATTAGTTGTTAGTTTTACTTTATTTACTGTCTTGCACTCTATATCAAAAACACAAAAAAATTAGTTACTTGCATTTACTTTTTTGCTTTATTTACTATTGCTAAAATGAGTAATCCTGAAGTTGAAGTTCGTTCGTTTAAGCAACAAGGGGGAGAATGTTTAAGAGATGCTTGGTATAGAATTAGTAATGCCCATAATAGGTGCACTAAGAAACACTCTACCACTATTTTACTCAGGAATTTTTATGTTGGTATCTCTAGTTGGAATAGGTATGTTCTTGATTGTCTCGCGGGAGGTAACTTCCTAAGTACTCCTGCCTTAGAAGCTAGTTGCATTATTGAGAGTTTATTTGGAATACCACCTGTTAATGAAGTTAAAATTTAAACCTCTCTTGAAGATGTCATGAAAAAGTTGGAAACCATAGAACAAAACCTTCCAAGTATTGATACTACTTTGGGAGCATTACTTGATAGCACTGATAAACTTGATAAATCTCTAGGTGGAATTAATGAGAAAATTGCCATTTTGGAATCTTGTGCTATTCATGATAATCAAACCCAAAGGATTAGTGAACTTGAAGAGGCTATGGGAACATTGGGTTCAACATTTTCATCTATAAAATTTAGAGAGAAAGCTTATGTGGGTAAGGAGCAAAAGTTCATGTATGTCTCTAAGGGGCCTAAACCAAAAAGCTATTATAGGCCTAAAGTTGATAAAGCTCTTAAAATCACTATAGATAAGGGAGCATCTAAGATACCTAATGGGATAAATTCTGAAAATGATGTTGATGTTTCGTCTCTTGATAATACTTGATATACACTTTCTGCGCCTAGCTGAAAGGCGTTAAAGAAAAGCGCTTATGGGAGACAACCCATGTTTTTACTACAGTACCTTTGTTTTTATTTTGTGTCGTGGAAGTTGTTTACTACTGTAGCAACCTCTCCTTATCTTAGTTTTGTGTTTTGTTGTGCCAAGTAAAGTCGTTGATAGTAAGGTTCATACTAGATTTGGATTACTGCGCAGAAACAGATTTCTTTACTGTCACGAATCTGGGCAAAATTCTCTGTAGGTAACTCAGAAAATTATGCCAATTTACGTGAGTGATCCTCAGATAAGTGCGCAACTTTCATTCAATTTGAGCATTTTCATTTGAGCAAGTCTGGTGCCTCAATAAAATTCGTCTTTACGAACTGTTCTGTTTTCACAGATTCTGCCTTTTATTTTGCATTGCCTGTTTTGATATGTTCGATGGATATTTCGATTCCATTGACTTTCAGTAGCTTTGTGCAATGTCCAGAAGTGTTAAGAATGATTATGTCACCTCTGAACATGTATATTTTGATTGTGCACTAACTCTCTAATGAGTTGTTTTGAGTTTGGTGTGGAGGAAGTTTTCAAGGATCAAGAGAGGGAGATGATACAACATGATCAAGGAGAGTGAAAGCTCTAAGCTTGGGGATGCCCCGGTGGTTCACCCCTGCATATATCAAGAAGACTCAAGCGTCTAAGCTTGGGGATGCCCAAGGCATCCCCTTCTTCATCGACAACATTATCAGGTTCCTCCCCTGAAACTATATTTTTATTCCGTCACATCTTATGTGCTTTGCTTGGAGCGTCGGTTTGTTGTCGTTTTTGTTTTGTGTGAATAAAATGGATCCTAGCATTCATTGTGTGGGAGAGAGACACGCTCCGCTGTTGCATATGGACAAGTATGTCCTTAGGCTTTACTCATAATATTCATGGCGAAGTTTCTTCTTCGTTAAATTGTTGTATGGTTGGAAACGGGAAATGTTGCATGTGGTAGTGTATAATAAAATACTTGTAGAACATTGAGCTTTGATAACTTGATTCTTTGAAAATGTTTTGAGGTATTTAGATGGTAAGGCTTGCTGGATAAATAAGTTAAAATTAGTAGTGGATTGTTGTCTTTAAGCTTGTGCCGTACTACAAACTCTATTTAAATAGTTGAAGGCGTAGTTGGACTTGATAGCTTTCCATGTCTGAGAGTTCATCGTAATAACTAAGGTGTGCTGAAGGTCGAGGGAGCTAGCGGGGTACTTGTGCCACCGTGAACGGCCCTCCTTGGAGTAAATTTTAATCATGCTCTTAATGATGAATCTGCTAGTTGTTTGCAATAAGCTTGTGAGTTCTTTTTGACTAATGTTAAGCTACGGTTTTTGGCACTTTCACCATCCAAATTTGCTAGCCTCTTCGGTACTGTGCATTGCCTTTTGCTCACATTGAGAATTGTGCATACTTCGCCGGTACATCCAAACCCGTGGGAGAACTTTCTCTTGTTCACCTACACATAAGCCCATACATCTCCTCAAAACAGCCACCATACCTACCTACCACAGCATTTCCATAGCTGTTCCGAGATATATTGCCATGCAACATCCATTTTACATTACATGCCATGTTGTCATTTATTATTTATATATTGCTTTGCATGATCATATACAGCTGATGTGTGGTTTACCCATGTTACGCTAGATCATTGCACATCCTGCTACACTGGCAGAGGCATACAGTTTCATACATCATGTTTCATTCATTATGAGTTATTTGTACCAAAAAGTTTGTTGTCATATTAGGATGTTGCCCCTAAAAATGAAAAGAGCCGTGGAGGCCATCAAAAAGAAAAAAAAAAGAAGAAAGAAAAAAAATGAAAAGAAAGAAAAAAGAAAAAAAAAGAAAAAAGGAAAAAAAGAGAATAAAGAAAAAGGGGGCAGCATTACTATCTTTTATCCACACTTGTGCTCATGTTTTAGCACCCGCATTATTCATAGTCATCATTTGTGCTCATGTTTAGCACCTACATTCATATGAGAGAGTTTTCATGTTTTACTAGTATAACTATGTGGGGAATTTACACTATAGAACTTGGGTTGTATATTCCAATGATGAGCCTCCTCAAAAGTGCTCTAGGTCTTCGTGAGCAACCAAGTTGGATGCACCCCCACTAGTTCCATTGGAGAGCTTTCATACACATATAGCTCTATGTGCATCTGTTGCATGGCAATCACTACTCCTTGCATAGCTTCGATCATAAGGCTTCCTCTTGTCTAATGGTCATTTACAGCTTTGCAAGCCTTTCTTCCATTTGGCCTTCCAAACCCCCATTAACGTTCTTTATGCCGTAACATCCTGGTGCTAATACCAAATGCTTACGTTCACCGGTTGAGTAGACTTCGAAACAGTTGATTCATGATGTTCATGTTTATGTTTACTTGACTGAATCCTTCTTATGTTGTGAAAATTTACTTGATGCTTGGAATGAAGGATAGAACTTCTATGCTGAATACTTAATACATCTTTAATGAACTTTGTACGGTTGCATGTCTTTAAAGCAATAGTTCATGAAAACTTCTAGCTTGTCTAACTCTTGCATTATCATCTCTTATATCAATATAGATACTTGCTTTGAATGATTTGATCTCAGCTCATATGCTTTACAATAGTATGATCAAGGTTATGATGGCATGTCACTCCAGAAATTATCTTTGTTATCGTTTACCTGCTCGGGACGAGCAGAAACTAAGCTTGGGGATGCTGATACGTCTCCGACGTATCGATAATTTCTTATGTTCCATGCCACATTATTGATGATATCTACATGTTTTATGCATACTTTACATCATACTAGCAGAATACCCGTGCGGTGCTACGGGTTAATTATAATTGTTAATACACTCAACTAAAAAGAGGACCTAACAATGCATCAACATGGCGGTGATGTGATGACCGATCAGATATACAGATTAATTGTAACTGTTAAAACGCTCAACTAAGAAGACGCAACTCCTAGCACACACCAGAGCGCGTAGTAACATAACGGTATCAAATCCTGAAGAATAGAAAGTCAAAGGGATGTTCACCATTCATCTCACACCCAAAAACACAAGGAAATAAAATAAGTAGATTAAATTGCAAATCTCCGCAAAAGTTAGAACTTTGCATATGTTTCAAATTGTAGACCAGAGCTTTCGTTGCTGAAAGGAAGAAAAGAAGGGCGCATGTAGCTGGAAAACCAACCTATCTGTACTACGCTATTTTCTAGCTCTGGTTTCTTTTGGCCATTTGCTCGAACAGTGCACATGCGTGGTTTCACATCCGAGAGTAATCAGATTAAGGGACCTGGGACCTGCAGGCAACACCGATGAGGCTCCCGCAGGCGAGCAATTCACGTGTATCCATGGTCTCCATAGCCCTCAGGTAGAGGCACTGCGACGCCGACGACCTGCATCTTCAGCTCGTCGGAGTTGCCGGGGCCCAGCAGGTAGTGCCCGTCGGTCCGAAGCTCCGCCTGTAACAGATCTCACGGCTGGCACCCTCCGCCAGTTCTCCTGCTGACCTCGGGCTTGATGCAGACCGGATGTGACGAACAGAGCGTTGGTCGCGGCAACGGAGTTTGGGAGCGCGCCACCGAGGATGGGTACGTTGCATGAACATGTCTGTGTGGGTGTGTTGCATGACTGCCGGCCTCTCCCTTAATCACCAAGCCCCTCGTCTGCCCGGCCAGACCCTCTTGCTAGGTCGCCGCCAGTCCGCCATGGAGCGCCCAAGCTTCTACGTCCTCCTCCACCCATCGCTGTACATGTGCCCCTCGCTGCTCGACCTCGTCTGCCCGGCCAGACTCTCTTTCTAGCTCGCGCCAACCTTCACGTACGAAGCGGAAGGGCTTGATCTGGTCGGATCCGGTTTTGAAGCGCTGGTAGATCCGTTTTTTTAACAAAGATCGGAAGGTAATGCGAGTTTCGGTTTTTTTTGACGGACGAAAATTTGTTCCGGTTTTTTTGACCTACCAACACCACCGATTCGTAACTTATTAGTAGAGATTTATGCATTTTCTGGAACTAACCTATTAACAAGATGCCGAAGAGCCAGTTGCTGTTTTCTGCTGTTTTTGGTTTCAGAAATCCTAGTAAGAAAATATTCTCGGAATTGGACGAAATCAATGCCCAGGGGACTATTTTCACACGAAGCTTCCAGAAGACCGAAGAGTCAACGAAGTGGGGCCACGAGGCGGCCAGAAGGTAGGGCGGCGCGGCCCAGGTCTTGGCCGCGCCGACCTGTCTCCTGGGCCCCTCGTGTGGCCCCCTGACCTGCCCTTCCGCCTACAAATAGCCTTCATCGCGAAACCCCCAGTAGCGAGAGCCACGATACGGAAAACCATCCAGAGACGCCGCCGCCACCAATCCCATCTCGGGGGATTCAGGAGATCGCCTCCGGCACCCTGCCGGAGAGGGCAATCATCTCCCGGAGGACTCTTCACCGCCATGGTCGCCTCCGGAGTGATGAGTGAGCAGTTCACCCCTGGACTATGGGTCCATAGCAGTAGCTAGATGGTTGTCTTCTCCTCATTGTGCTTCATTGTCGGATCTTGTGAGCTGCCGAACATGATCAAGATCATCTATCTGTAATGCTATATGTTGTGTTTGTTGGGATCCGATGAATAGAGAATACCATGTTATGTTGATTATCAATTTATATTTATGTGTTGTTTATGATCTTGCATGCTCTCCGTTACTAGTAGATGCTCTGGCCAAGTTGATGCTTGTAACTCCAAGAGGGAGTATTTATGCTCGATAGTGGGTTCTTGTCTCCGTGAATCTGGGGGAGTGAGAGAAACCTCTAAGGTTATGGATGTGCTGTTGCCACTAGGGATAAAACATTGATGCTATGTCCGAGGATGTAGTTATTGATTACATTACGAACAATACTTAATGCAATTGTCTGTTGTTAGCAACTTAATACTGGAGGGGGTTCGGATGATAACCTGAAGGTGGACTTTTTAGGCATAGATGCATGCTGGATAGCGGTCTATGTACTTTGTCGTAATGCCCAATTAAATCTCACTATACTCATCATAATATGTATGTGCATGGTCATGCCCTCTTTATTTGTCAATTGCCCAACTGTAATTTGTTCACCCAACATGCTATTTATCTTATGGGAGAGACACCACTAGTGAACTGTGGACCCCGGTCCAATTCTTTACATCTGAAATATAATCTACTGGAATACTTGTTCTACTGTTTTCTGCAAACAATCATCATCCACACTATACATCTAATCCTTTGTTACAGCAAGCCAGTGAGATTGACAACCTCACTGTTTCGTTGGGGCAAAGTACTTGGTTTGTGTTGTGCAGGTTCCACGTTGGCGCCGGAATCCCTGGTGTTGCGCCGCACTACATCTCGCCGCCATCAACCTTCAACGTGCTTCTTGACTCCTACTGGTTCGATAAACCTTGGTTTCTAACTGAGGAAAACTTACTGCTGTACGCATCACACCTTCCACTTGGGGTTCCCAACGGTCGCGTGCTGTACGCGTGTCGCGTGTCTTGATCTCCCCGGCAACGGCGCCAGAAATTTATTTGCTGGCGTGCAGTTGACGTGGGAGTTAGAAATCTCTGTGGTGTAATTTTCCTTCACGTCCCCGGCAACGGCGCCAGAAATTTATTTGCTGGCGTGCAGTGGACGTGGGAGTTAGAAATCTCTGTGGTGTAATTTTCCTTCACGTCCCCGGCAACGGCGCCAGAAATTTAGCTTGTTGACGCGTAAAGCACACGCCCGTTGGGAACCCCAAGTGGAAGGTGTGATGCGTATAGCAGCAAGTTTCCCTCAGTAAGAAACCAAGGTTTATCGAACCAGTAGGAGTCAAGGAGCACGTGAAGGTTGTTGATGACGGAGTGTAGTGCGACGCAACAGTAGGGATTCCAGCGCCAACGTGGAACCTGCACAACACAATCAAAATACTTTGCCCCAACTTAACAGTGAGGTTGTCAATCTCACCGGCTTGCTGTAAATAAAGGATTAAATGTATAGTGTGGAAAATGATGTTTATTTGCAAAGAACAGTAGAGAACAGTAATTGCAGTAGATTGTATTCAGATGTAAAAGAATGGACCGGGGTCCACAGTTCACTAGTGGTGTATCTCCAATAAGAAATAGCATGTTGGGTGAACAAATTACAGTTGGGCAATTGACAAATAAAGAGGGCATAACAATGCACATACATATCATGATGACTACTATGAGATTTAATTGGGCATTACGACAAAGTACATAGACCGCTATTCAGCATGCATCTATGCCTAAAAAGTCCACCTTCGGGTTAGCATCCGCACCCCTTCCAGTATTAAGTTGCAAACAACAGACAATTGCATTAAGTATGGTGCGTAATGTAATCAACACAAATATCCTTAGACAAAGCATCGATGTTTTATCCCTAGTGGCAACAACACATCCACAACCTTAGAACTTTCTGTCACTGTCCCAGATTCAATGGATGCATGAACCCACTATCGAGCATAAATACTCCCTCTTGGAGTTACAAGTATCAACTTGGCCAGAGCCTCTACTAGCAACGGAGAGCATGCAAGATCATAAACAACACATATATGATATCTTGATAATCAACTTGACATAGTATTCCATATTCATCGGATCCCAACAAACACAACATGTAGCATTACAAATAGATGATCTTGATCATGATAGGCAGCTCACAAGATCTAACATGATAGCACAATGAGGATAAGACAACCATCTAGCTACTGCTATGGACCCATAGTCAAGGGATGAACTACTCACACATCAGTCCGGAGGCGATCATGGTGATGAAGAGTCCTCCGGGAGATGATTCCTCTCTCCGGCAGGGTGCCGGAGGCGATCTCCTGAATCCCCCAAGATGGGATTGGCGGCTGCAGCGTCTCTGGAAGGTTTTCCGTATCGTGGCTCTCGGTAATAGGTTTTTCGCGACGGAGGGAATAAATAGGCGGAAGGGCAGAGTTGGAGGCGGCGCAAGGGCCCCACTCCATAGGCCGGCGCGGGCCCCATGCTGGCCGCGCCGCCCTATGGTTACGGGCCCTCGTGGCCCCACTTCGTATGCTCTTCGGTCTTCTGGAAGCTCCGTGGAAAAATAAGACCCTGGGCGTTGATTTCGTCCAATTCCGAGAATATTTCCTTTGTAGGATTTCTGAAACAAAAAACAGCAGAAAACAGCAACTGGCTCTTCGGCATCTTGTCAATAGGTTAGTGCCAGAAAATGCTAATAATGACATAAAGTGTGTATAAAACATGTGAGTATCATCATAAAAGTAGCATGAAACATAAGAAATTATAGATACATTTGAGACGTATCATAGGGCAGCTCACAAGATTTAAACATGAGGCACAAATTGGTGAAGACAACCGTCTAGCTACTGTATGGACCCATAGTCCAGGGATGAACTACTCACGCATCACTTCGGAGGAGGGAATGGCGATGTAGATGCCTCCGGTGATGATTTCCCCCTCCGGCAGGGTGCCGAGAAGAGCTTCAGAACCGTCCCGAGCTAGGGTCTGCGATTGCGGCCGCGACGGAACTTTTCGTGGATGGAGGCTCGGGTATTCAGGGTTTTCCTGAGATCGTGATTAAATAGGAGGATGGGCGATGTCGTTGGAGGCCAGGGGGCCCACACCACCCCTAGGCGTGGGCCAGGTCCAAGCCATGCCTAGGGATGGTCGGGCCACCCTGCTGCCTCTATTCAACCCCTTCTGGACTCTACCGTAAAATATGGACTTCGGCTTTTGTTTCGTCCAATTCCAAGAATATTTCCTGTACAAATTTTATGAAATACAAAACAGCAGAAAACATGGAACTGGCACTGTGGCATCTTGTTAATAGGTTAGTTACGAAAAATGTAGAAAAGTGCAACGAAGCATGAGCAAAACATATATAAATTGGTGTAAAACAAGCATGGAGCATCAAAAAATATAGATACGTTTGAGACGTATCATGATATTGTTCACTTAGAGAAACTTATATACATGAGAGATGATACATATCCTCTTTATATATCTCTTGTAGGAGTCCATCCTTTTTATCCTTGATTGTCTCTTTGGTGGCTCCAAAAGTAGTTTGGTTATGAGTGCTCATTTTATCCTATTTTCATCTTCATGCACTCATATTTGGTTTTGGCACAAGCTTTGTTTCTATTTGCCTCTTATTAAGCTTGTGTTTCTTTTTGGCTCTCATTTGATATCTTATTTGAATTTTGTGTGTTGTATGGTTATGCTTAGCAATCTCATTCATTGAAGACTATGATGATGCTCAATGATCATCCTTGTATTAGTCTTATAAAATTCTTTGTCATACCTCCCACACATTCTTTTGGTTGAACATTATCTTATATTGCCTCTTGCTTGATGCTCAACCATTGGTTATTCCGAGTGATGCTTAATCTCTTCTATAATCTCTTGCAAATGTTTGTGTTTTAAATGGAAACTAGCAAGGTGCCCCGCGCATTTTGCGCGGCTAGATGTGTAATTAACCAATTATATATTTGGGTTTAGTGTATAGAGATGGCAGTTAATTGATTTTGTATGACTTTCACTAAAGGACTCATTTTTTTCCTTGCAAAGTAATAGAGCTTACGTTTTCACTCACACAACACGGTAATTTGAAATTACAATTATTTTTCAATCTTCTTTCTTGGGATGTGTTTATTAAACTTGCTTTAGTGCCTTTCACCTTCAATGAAACATATATCTAAGTGTACTATACAATTCTTCACAAATAAAACGCGTGTGTTGCAAAAAAAAAAGTTGAAAGCCAATAATTATAAATTGGCTAGTTTTATCCCTCATCGAGCGAGTGAAAACAATCATAGAGAAACTTCTTAGAATTAGTTATTGTTTTGAGAAAATATTTGATAGCAGATCGCGTAAATATTCATGGCGTGAAATCCAATAAAAAATTAGTGAATTTTTAATTCCTATTGTCTTAATCGTATTGTAAATAGTGAATATTTAATTCCGCTTCTCGGCGTCGGTAGATACTCTGTACAAATATAGTGAATATTTAATTCCTATTGCAATATGGCTGTACACATGGACTTGAGAAAGCGTGATCCCTACGTGTGGACCAATATGATCTAATAATATATCCAATTATCTTAATCGTATGCTAACTTCCCTAAAATCTTGGTCATGCACTGTTTGTTGCCTTAATAATATAATATAATAGAACTATTATTATGATTTTTTTATATAAAAACGAGTCTCATCCCAGCTAAGAGTTTTGATATATACTTTAAACTATATATGGATAACTAAAATAACCCATATGCCGATATCCTTTTCGACCGAAATAGTACACCGTTTCTATTTTTCTGTTTTATCTCTAACTGACTTACGAAAGTTTTTTGTTTTGTTTTTAAGATACATAGAATCTGTTCTACAGTAGGTTGGCATCACTCATTTCTTTCACAAAATGACTGCAGATAAAAAAAACACCCAAAGGAAGGGTGTAGGGTCAAGAAAATAATACTTTCTACCAGGTAAGAAATAGCATCAGAAATCTGTACATGGAATTGGAAACATAATACAGCTGATGCGAATGCCATACATAGGATTTTTGTTTTGCCGTTGGGATTAATAATAAATTATTATTAACATTCACGGAAAAGGTAATATCACTATGGCAAAAATGATACATGGCACTACGACTGAAATATAGTATTTGCCATTGTGTACAATGTTTATGTAAAACTAAAAGAATCATTCATTTTTCTGATTATTATCCGAAGAAGTTATGCAAAACATTGTAAAAACGCAGTGCGGAAAGTAATATGGTAGCAACTTTAGGAATAAAAAAATGCACATTTCCCTCCTCAGCTTTGTCATTTATGTATAACATCTCAATCCTATCACATGCACATATTTTTTTTTAGAAGGGACTATTGTTGCTGATCTTTAGATGAAAGATATTTCTTCCACATAATTGTTTTATTATGTTCAGGGCTTCTTGTTATTGACCAAAATAGATGTGCAAATGTGAATGCTTCTCGAAGTATGCCTGTCTTAGTTTACTTCATCTAGTTTCATTGATTAACATCTCTCTTAATTTTCCTATTTAATCAGGTAGTACATGTTTCCACCTTGGTCTTTGCATGGTCAGACCACTTATTAGTCATCCATGATTACCTATCCCCTGATTTATTTGTATATATACTCTACTCCACAATGATCAAACACAGAAGATCTATAAATAGCCTTAAGTTCATGATATGTCAGTTGACAAACCTGAGTGTCTACTGAAATATCTGATGATAAAGCGTTGATGCTCCAGATACATGGACAATAGTGGCCTGGGATTGACCCAATTGAAATCTCCGCATCATATAAACTCATCGAATATCTGAACTTGCTTCATTCTTGTCATCTTGTGGAATGCATGGCCCTCCCATTCTCTAATATTAACTAATCATAGTGACCACATACCTGAAACAAAAGGGTAAAATCTTATATTAGCACATGAAATTAAGGTGCTTCTATATATTGCTGGAAAATATGTGAGTGCTCCAGCAAAAAAACGGACCTACCCATTCGTCTCACGTACTCAATCTCATAAGCCAGAAGCCGAGAACAACCACATGAAAGATCCAGTGACTGTCCGGTCCAAATAGCTAGAGTCGATGTATCAGATCCAAAACCACCGACAGTCCAACTTGAGTACAATACGGAATTGCCCTTGGCTCCTCGCGACTTCACGCCCGCCGGCCGTCTGCCGCGTCTTCCATCTAAAATTACTCGTGAAATTCAGTTAGGACTGGTCATTAATCCAGGGAAAAAGTTCACTGCACGGAGTTAAAGTATTTGGTAAAGTCGTTTCACCTAAATTCTAAACTGATTCATATTTGGAACAAAACTCTAATACACATATGGAGCAATAGTATTTCCATGGCTGACGTTCAGTCCAAAGGAAAAGAGGAAGATAAAAAAAAGGCAAACCGTGTTCCTTTTCTTCAAGGGATACCTTTCTTCAATGGCCAAACCCGATGCCGTGATCACACCACAAATGTCTGCAATATCCTGAGCCCCAATACCTGTCATAGTCTCATAGACATACGATGCAAAGCAAGGAAAATATTTATAGAACTCAAGCTAGAACGTGAATGAAAAACATCCAAACCTGTCCGCCGACCATCACCATCTGTGTATAGACTATAGAGCCTTTGTGCCGATTGCCCTCTGCAGATGAAGCTATTCTCTGGCGTCTTCCGACCCATCACTTGGTTGAGTGCTCCAGCCGTGAGCCTATGACCAGAGATCGGAAAATCCATACGTGGCGGCTGTATGAGGAGATGTGGCGGCACGGTGGCGAAGATGGAGCATCTATATCTCGTACACGGTTTAGAGGTAAGGGAAAAGAAAACCCTATATGCTCATCCTGAAACAAACATCGGGCTATAAGTCAGAAGGTAAATCATCGGGGCCGGCCGGAAGGTAAATCTTGGTCGTTGCTATTGATCTGATTATTCTAAGCTAATCCAAGCCGTTGTTTGTTTGTTGTTTTCATTATATAATAGATAGATAGCTTAGTAAAAATACCCGTGCTTTGCATCGGGCGAAACAAATTCTCAGATGTTACCCTGTTGGTTACATGTTTTTCTATTCACGACCAACATAATAATTTTCTATCTAAAAAAAACATGATCATACCTTGTAGGATTTGATTGTTGCCGCGGCACTGACTTGTAAAATTACATACTACTAATCATAGTGTGCACCATCCTTATTTTCTTTTAAGATATATATATATATATATATATATATATATATATATATATATATATATATATATATATATATATATATATATATATATATATATATATATGTATATATAATAAAGGTGGTTACAATTTTTTTTCTGTTCGTGACGAGCATGATTAATAATCCTAAGAAGATGTTGATGCGAAGCCGTCGCTACATTGATTTGTATTACCACACACTTCAACCAAACCTCGTGTATTGCTACGACACAACATTAAATAAAATGTGATTTTCAAACCTATGCAAGCTAAATCAAAATAGAACATTAATCATTGATCAACATGTCTTTTGTACCGCGCAATATTGAAAATCATATAAAATTGATTTTAAATGCGTAACAGTGACAAGAATATCTGGCGCGAGAGCCCGGGATTCTGCTACCATCGCCTCTAAGTAAAACACGTGGATGAACTCAGCCACGTCCGAGTCCAACCGATCTCCATACTCTTTAAAACAATATTGTTACAAATTTAGACAATTATTTTACTCTTATGCACCAAATCAATCTGACCATCCAAAATATCTCACATGCATCACATAACTCTGAAACTGCAAATTTTGGAACAACAAAGAAAATACATGGGAGCGCTGTGGATTCCTCTTGGCAGCGCTGGCCATCGCTCTGGAAGTTCGGCGTCATTTCCATTCACTACCACCGATATGTTTCTTCATTCTTGTATGCATTCTTTCCTGCTATCTCAGCTTACTTTGTATTGGGTGCTAGGCTAGATCTTATCTGCAATGAATAAATTAATCTGATTTGCATTAAAAAAATCTGAGTAATATTATCCTGTATATGCACCCTGAAATATATCGCAAAGATACTGTAGCTCTCAACTGTATGATCAATAAGCAATTCCAGGAGAGAATCTACAACAGTATAGTTATCAATGAGATGGAAAAGGAAGAATGCTATTAATGGAGCAAGTTTACAGTCCTAAAGAGCCTAAATCGTCTAAGAAGGAAAAATTATCAATAGCAATTCCAAATTGGCAAGACGTATCAGGGATCTGAACTCTGAACGCAGGAGCCTATTATTCAGGATGTTCGACCAAAAACCCCAGTCCCTGGCGTCCATCCACTCGACCGCCTACAGGACGTTTGGCTATCACTGGGTACTCAATGGGGCGTCGCTCAGTGCCAGGGTGTCCTTGGTGGTGAAAATGCTGGGGCGTGGAGACACAGACAGCAGGAGCACCTCACTTTATATAGAACAAGTGATCAATTCTTTTACATCTCACAAACAATCTTCTCATATCTGCTGTTAGTCAAGTAAATGCTTCTTCAGAAACCTTTTATTCGTTAAAACAATCAATCTAAAAGATATGAAAAATTGATCCATTGGACTGTAGACCAAAACATACACACTGTATAAAAGGAGATGAGACAGGTCCTCCGGAGATGCGCCGAAGCTGCCGTAGATGGAATCGTTGTTTTGATCGGCAACCCATCGTCGGGGAGCTCCCCTGTCCAGACCAGGAGGCAGAGCAGAGAGATCGGCTGGCCTGGAGTTCTCGAGGCGGAGCTGGGAGGCGGCAGCTAGCGCTGTGGGGCAAATGTCGCGGGTTGCCTCCGGCGTCACGGAGGCAGCCTAGCACGAAGCGAGGGATAAGTAGCAGAGGCAACGTACAACGGGGATGAGCAGCTTTTCTAGCAGTTTCAGATTCAGACTTTCCGTTGGATGTAGCAAGGCTCTGTCTTGGATCGCTCTACGCGTCGGCGATGGTGGACAAGGAAGGAGAGAAGAATTGAAGGATCTTACCATGGAGGACCGTCGTGTAGGATGCACCACCGGTGTGGATCTGCTGATTCCCATGGGACTCGGTGTAAGAGCAGGGACTCGTCGACTTTCGAGAAAGGCCAGCGAGCTCTTCCGCCAGCACTTGCACACGCGTGGCCGAGCTGCTCTGCTTCCACCCACCCGCGGCCATCGATAGAAGAAGGTGAGGGGGTCGGGAGGGAGGGGCTGTCCCGCCGCCGTCCCGGCAGCTGCGGCCATGGCAGGTCCTGTCGGGTGAGGCTTTTGTCAACACGAACACGTAAGGAGCGGAGGAAAAGTTATTCGACTTAAGCGGTGGCATTCCATGTAAATTCGAGTGAAAACCAAGGTTAGTTAAAAAACGGACGAAAATTTTGGGGAGAAACCTTACTTCCTTTATTAGTAGGTATATAGATGAGGAAGTTATGATTTCATGTTGTGCACATTGTATTCAAATATAATATTATAACATGTGCACATACCTTGGGGAGCTTCCTCATTCTATTTAAAATACTCATGTGCGGTTATCACAAATCTTTATTTCACTTGGTATCCTTTGCTTTGAGTGATCTTGTGGGAGTGATGATGCCATGTTTGTGAACGTTATTCTTCAATGAAAATTGTTTATCTTGTGCACAAACCTTAGGGAGCTTCCACATGTTACTTAGAGCATTTTTCTTGATCTTATCATAATATCTTTCATTTAGTTTGATGGTTCATTGGATTGCTTGCTTCATTTGTCGAAACTTTCTCACCTTCTTATCCTCTTTCAATCTTTGATCCTCAATATAGTTGGATTCCCTCCGTGTATTCATCATTGAATACATGCATTTGATTTCACTCACATTATGAGAAATGCACACCTTATGGAGGAACTCTCACTATATTGGTCTTCTAAACCTTTCATCCATTTCAGCAATCGATGCCAATGGGGAAGAAGTTTGGATGGTTTGAGGTAACTTCTTTTGATTGGTTCTTAAGCATTTTCCTTTCATGCTTGCATTTGTTGCTTTGCATGGTTGAATATTTAGAGGATACTCCACTAGGCGTTAATTGCCGATATATGCAGTAAAATTCAAGTTCATTCACACACACATATATTATGGGGGAGTTTGTTATAAATATTTAACTTGGGTTGTTCGCAAATTTTCTTATTTAAAACCCTCTCAAAGAGATAGTCATCAATTACCAAATGGGGGAGATTGAAAGGACAAGGAGCCCCCATGTGTGGTTTTGGTAATTGATGACAATCCCTATGGACTAATGGTTGTATTGATACTCTCTATTAGGTCTTGTCCATAGCCAATGCTTGAGCCATATGTTGGTCTCAAGGTTACAAGATGAAGAAGATCGACTGCAATGAAGAAGATGGATGAAGACACTGTCGAAGAGAGATGAAGATGGTGTAGAAGATGAAGAGGGATGAAGATGGCGTAGAATATGGATGAAGACGGTGGTGTGCGTAGAAGATGGATGAAGACGGTGGCGTGTATGTTGGAAGAAGATGGTGGCATGTACAATGATGAAGAGGGTGAACACTAAGCTTGCCAACTCGAGTGGAACGCGCAATGACAAGGGTTGTGCTCGATAGGATAGTGGGTCGCATCATCGGAGAGAGCTCAAACCTTGCATGCATTGCATCATGTTTCTTGGTTGTTGTCGGTTCTTATCCATGAGATGTTTTAGAGATTGTGTTCATTCTCATGACAAGCTCTAACTCATCGGAAACGGATTCCGGATGCATCTCATGTTGCGTGTTCGAGTTGGATGATTTTCCCGGTTTACCGTATTCAGAGGTTGCACCTCTATATTCATAAGAAAATCATCATACACTCTTTTCCATGTTTTCACCTTGTGTGGAGGTATCTCTTCTCGCTCTCTTTCCAGCAAAATTGGTTTCACCTCATTCCGAGTTGCCTAGCTCAAGTTATCGAGTTTCTCGTGTTGTGTTTTATTTGGAAAAGAAAAAGAAAAGAAAAAAGAAAAGGAGCGGTACTACCGGGCCATGTACCGGCAGGGAATCTGCAAGCCCGGGATCCCTAGCCGGTACTAGGCCGGTACCCGGACCGGTAGTACCGGCCAGCCCATCCGGCTCCTTCTTCCTCGCAATTCCTATTCGCCGCTTATTGCGGGAGCGATTCGCTCCCGCTCAAGCGACGGATTGGGTGGGCCGGCCCATTAGCGCTTAGGACGTACGGTTTTCGTTTGTTTTTTCTTTTTTTTTTTTCAGGTTTCCCAGTTTTTTTTGAGTTTTGGATGATTTCTTTTATGGTTTTTTTGCTATTTTGGTTTTACTAATTCCAAAATTTGTTCAGATTTTAAAAATATTCATGTTTGAAATTTGTTAGAATTTGAAATTTGTTCAAATTCACAATTTGTTCAAAAATAAATTTTGTTCAAATATATTTTTTGTTCGATGTAAAATTCTTTGTTTTAAACTTTTCGGTTTTCAATTTTTTCGATTTTTAATTTTGTTCCATTTTGAATTTTGTTCAGATTTTGAAATCTGAACTGAACGAAAAAAGAAAGAAAGGCTTAAACGGGCCGAGCCCATACGTGTTTTTCTATCACGCCAGCCTAAGCGATACAACCTTCCGCTCCGCTTAAGGCGGGGAATAGGCGCTCCCCTTCTTCCTCCACATCCTCTCTCTCTCTCACCACCCGCATTGGGCCACGCCCTCTGTCCCCGTGTGGGCCGTCGCCCCTCCACATTCGGGCCACCTCGTGCCCCACTCTCTCCGCACCTGGCGCCTCCCGGTCAGCCCATCCCACCACCAGCTCGCCCTGCAGCAGGCCGCGGCCCAGTTTCACGCGTCCTTGCTCGCCCGCTCGACAGCGATCGAGCGTTGACCCGGACCGCTGCTGCTGCCTAGCACGCGCGTATGTGGCGCGCTCACTAGATGCTTGTGCCGTTCCCGCTCGATCCCTTTCCACGCATGCTCCCGCCTAGTTCTGCTGCTCTGATTTATTCGATCCACTGTTGTTACTGCTCCGCTCCTCTCTCTCTATGGTCTTTGCTCAGATTTGCACCGAACGGTACGGTCCCAAATCTGGTAGTACCGGGTTGGGTCGCTTTTTTGCCTGTTTCTGCACAGTTTTGATGCAAGCGCTAGTACCGCTTCAACAAGCGGTAGTACCGGTTTGGTTCGCGAATCTGACCATTTTTCTGCCTAACAGCCATATTTCTGTGCCCCCTATTTATATCTCTCTCCCACCTCCGTCCAAAGTAACTCTTGCACATCTATTCTCTCTCCTCCATTGTTGACCTTGAAGAGCTTGATCCCCCTCTTGACCCCCCCCCCACTATTTGTTGCATCTTTTTGGGGGAAAGGAGAGAGGAGATCTAGTGCTCCACCAAGTGAATCCCCCTCCTTGTGAGGGGATCTTGCTAGATCTAGATCTTGGAGTAATTTGGTGTTCCTCCTCCTATTTGTTCTTCCTCCCTTATTCCCCCAATAGCTTTTGTAGCTTTGTTGGAATTTGGGAGAGAAAAACTTGGGCATCTAGGGTTCTTGTGAGTTCGCTCTAGGGTTCTTGGAACCCTAGAGGGCTTGTTGACCTTAGTGGTGTTGTTGCCTTCGTGGCCTTGTCGCCTTTGTGACATGGTAGCCTTTGTGGCGTTGTTGCCTTTGTGGCGTGTGGTAGCCTTTGTGGCTTTGGAGCCGGTTGTGGCGCGTTGGAGCCTTTGTGGCCTTGTTGCCGTGTTGTAGCCTTTGTGGCCTTGTACTTGAGAGCTTCCGGTGTTGTGGAGTTTGCCTCAAGCTTGATACTTGGGTGTTTGCCCCAAGCTTGTATGGGTTCGGTGACCACCCTCAAGGGTCCCTTAGTGGATCGAGGCTTTCCCTTTTGTGGAAAGGCTCGGGGAGAATACGGTTGCCCTAGCAGCTCACTGGAGTGCCTCGTGCCTCCACACTGCTCCAACGGAGACGTAGCACCCAAGGGTGTGAACTTCGGGATACATCGTTGTCTCCTCGTGCACCGGTTACTTCTCAACCCGAGCTCATTTACCTATGCGCTTTACATTGTGATACCCATCGTGCTTGATGTTTTATATCTAGTTTGCTATCATTTGGTTGCTCATCGTGCTTATCATAGGTTGTTGGTGCACATAGGCAAAACCTAGTTGATAGGCTTTGTTCTTAACAAGTAAACCTTAGTTTTATTCCGCCTTGTTAAGCCCTCAAGCAGAAGTTTTTACAACCTGCCTATTCACCCCCCTTTAGGCGACATCCTTGTACATTCAATAGCAGCTTGAGGCGAAAAATGTGGTCTAGAAGGTAAATTCGTACCTTGCCTTGTAGAGGAGGGCATGTGTTGTGGGTATACTTCATGGGTGTACCATCGACAGTGGCTAGATCCAGCAAGCCCGGGTGGCCCATAGATGGTGATGGTGGCATATGGCCCATCGGGCGGCCAAGTTGCTATAGATCAAGCTGGAGGAAGTCCAGCCCAGGAACAAGGAGCCGGATCCACCGACCTACTCTGGAAGTCGGATCCGGCCTCGCCCATCAGGGGTAGCTGGATCCAGTACGTCGTATAGGGATAGGCGGATCCTTGACGTGCACGGCAATGTAATGTTCCGTAGTTAGGCAAGATTGTATTCCTGCTAGGACTCTCCGTAGAAACCCTAGATCCTGGCGCCTTTAGAAGCCGGATCCCGGGAGCCCTAGAGGCACAACCTCAACTCATTGTAACAACACGAAAGTGCCCAGATAATTCCAGACAAGCAGCAGTAGGCCCTGTCCTCGAGCAGGTGTTCCGAAACTGGGTAAATCGCATACCACCGTCCCGAGAGCTCTCCGCCCTATGGCCCCTACTTCTTCCCCCCTCCGTGAGGATCCCTCCTCTGGGGTACCGTCGAATATGCAACGATAGTTGGCGCCCACCATGGGGCCAGCGGCGTCTGGAGGCCGGAACCGGGAGGGTTCCGCCATGGGAAGCTTCAACGACTCCATCGCTATGGGGCGTGTTCTTTACACCAGGATTTTCCGATCGTCCTTGAGGACGAGTGCTGGATTCCGGCTAAGACCGACCCCATCAAGCTCTCCATCATCCCAATCGGCGGCATTCACATCTTCATCGGCGAGACCATCGATTCCGACGGAAATGCTATGGTAAGTAACGCTGACGCGACCGCCGCTGAGCAGCATGCGGTCATGAAGATCCGATCTGAGTCACATGAACCTCCTAAGGAAGATTCCGCCTTAGATCTAAAAAAATCAAAACCCACCCAATCCGCCCATGAGCAGGAAACTATGGTCGAAGACCAATGCAAATCCGCCTGGCTCTCCCAGGTGTTAGAGAAGCAAAGGTGCCACTTCATGCACTTTCTCGCACATACCGCATGAACCGCGCCTCCTCAGGATAGAGCTGGACCCATGCAGGTTGAGGCTGCCAGATACAACAATGCTCCGGATCAGCAAGAGGGTGCTGGAGACAAAGAAGACTCGATACTCGAGAATCCAAGCCCACTATCCGGCGATGCATCTTCCATAGACTCAGAAGAGTACAACCATCTGACGAAAGAGATGGAGGATGAGGAGAAAGCTGAAACCGAATCTGCACCACCCAAGCAGGTCTTTGCGACCGTAGGGGGTTTGGATGAGGATTCCGACTCGGAGAAGACTCCACCCAACGCTGCAGCTTCGGGGTTGTCTAATCAAGGAAGTGACCTTGCCTTCGGTGAAGGGATATCAATGGAGGAGCTCACCAGGATAGCAGGCAAGAATAGCGAGAACATCACTTACGCGAAATTCTCACCACACCAATAACAACAGAACAAACTACAGATCCAGAAGCTCTAGAAGCTAAGAGGAAGCAGTTGCTGGCTGAAGCTCAAAAGGTCATCAAGGCCGCATCAATAGTGCTTGCGGACAATATGAAGACCGATCGATGAGATGATGCAAGTGGTCGACGAACAAGAGCGCAAGACCACACAATATCTAGACAAGACCATAGAGCTCCGGGATAAGTGGAGGAAGATAGTCAAAGAAGCTAAAGAGGATGCAGAAAAGCTCCGTCAGGATGCTATTTGCCGTCGGAAGATCAACTTTGATAGTCCCACTAATCACCCGCCGCTCGCGACCCCAAAGGGTAACATGAACAAGGCGGCGGCTCCTGGCCAAGAATGATGAAGAAATCGACATTGGCCACCTCCGCACACTCATCGCTACAGCAATGCAACAACAGAGTAAGGCGGATACTTCGTGGAGGTTGGAATCCAACCCAGAGGTATGCGTCCACTGCATAGAAGAACGCCTCAGGAAGGGAGCGGCGTGACGAGCAATTGCGCACTGGATCTACGGAGCGCAGGAGACCAACCAGAGAACATCGAAATCCAATCCTCATACCGTCGGATACCCCTCCAGCATGGAACAACAAGGGAAAGGATCCGATGTATAATGACAGAGACAAGTACCGAAACCCATCCCCTCCGCCACGGAATCATCGCGCTCCTCCGCCACCTCGTCAACGAAGTCCCGCCAGAAACCCCAGACCCCATGGGCCTGGTGGAATCAACATCCGCGACAACATCAAACCTCAGAGGACCCATAACAAGGAACGCACGCCCGAGCCTCGGAGGAACCGGAACGAAGAACGTGCTCTAGAGCCCCGGAGGAACCGTAATGAGGAACATGCGCCCGAACCCCGGAGGAGCCGGAACGAGGAGCGTGCACCTGAACCCCGAAGGAGCCGGAACAAGGAACGCGCGCCTCAGCCCCGGAGGAGCTGGAATGATGGAGGTAGCCGCCATGACGGCGAAGGCAGCCACCACAGCTGGAGCCAGCATCGTGAAGGAAGCGGAGAATCTTATGGCGGAAGCAAGAAATCCCAACGGCCCCCGCGTGGATCTCCGTCACCACCACCTAGTGGAGGAGTGTAATATCCCAGGATTCGAGACGTTTGTGGGGTCGAATTAGAAAAGGGTTGTCAATTGCATCGCAAAACTAGGGGGAATTTCGCACTTAGTTGCATAAAACCTAAGAGGGAACAAGTTTCTCTCTCGACACCAGCTAGGGTTAGGGTTTCGAGAGTGCGATAAACTTGGACATGATCTCTTCTGAATTAGGGTTTTGAGAAGAGGGGGAACATTTGCATCTTACCCTTTAAGTTGTGTGATTGAATTTGAAATGAGTTTGAATTGAAACTCAAACTCAAACAACATTAAGAAAATATATAATTCAAACAATTAATAATTCAAATAATGATATTATAATTGGAAAATATAAAAAATAATAGAATATCACAATAATCTCATTAGAGAAAACTTGAGCTTTATTGATAATCACACACAAGATACATTGTCTTTACAATATTCAAATGGAATAATTATTACATAACACAATTTAGAAAATTGATAAATGAAAACGAAAAAGGAAAATTACAATGTATTAAAGAACTAGCTAAACTAAACTATCTTCATCTTCTTGATCTTCTTGATCAACAAGTGATGGAGTAGTTCTTGATCATCTTAGTTGATCTCTGCATAGATAAAAGAAAAACAGAAAAACCACATTATATCACTTGGCAGATGATACGTCTCCGACGTACCGATAATTTCTTATGTTCTATGCCACATTATTGATGATATCTACATGTTTTATGCATACTTTATGTCATATTTATGCATTTTCCGGCACTAACCTATTAACGAGATGCCGAAGAGCCAGTTGCTGTTTTCTGCTGTTTTTGGTTTCAGAAATCCTAGTAAGGAAATATTCTCGGAATTGGACGAAATCAACGCCCAGGGGCCTATTTTGCCACGAAGCTTCCAGAAGACCGAAGAGAAGACGAAGTGGGGCCATGAGGCAGCGCCACACTAGGGCGGCGCGGCCCAGGAGCTGGCTGATACGTCTCCGACGTATTGATACGTCTCCGACGTATCGATAATTTCTTATGTTTCATGCCACATTATTGATGTTATCTACATGTTTTATGCACACTTTATGTCATATTCGTGCATTTTCTGGAACTAACCTATTAACAAGATGCCGAAGTGCCAGTTCCTGTTTTCTGCTGTTTTTGGTTTCAGAAATCCTAGTAACGAAATATTCTCGGAATCGGACGAAATCAACGCCCAGGTTCCTATTTTTCCCGGAACCATCCAGAACACCCGAGAGCCGCCAGAGGGAAGCCCTGGGGGCCCCACACCACACCCGGCGCGGCCAGAGGGGGCCGCGCCGCCCTATGGTGTGGTGGCCCTGTGCCCCTCCGAGGCTGCCCTTCCACCTATTTAAAGCCTCCGTCGCGAAAACCCTATCACGTTCGACGAAACCCACAGAAACCTTCCAGAGCCGCCGCCATCGCGAAGCCAAGATCTGGGGGACAGGAGTCTCTGTTCCGGCACGCCGCCGGAACGGGGAAGTGCCCCCGGAAGGCTTCTCCATCATCTCCACCGCCATCTTCATTACCGCTGCTGCTCCCATGAGGAGGGAGTAGTTCTCCATCGAGGCTCGGGGCTGTACTGGTAGCTATGTGGTTCATCTCTCTCCTATGTGCTTCAATACAATAATCTCATGAGCTGCCTTACATGATTGAGATTCATATGATGATGCTTGTAATATAGATGTCGTTATGCTAGTCAAGTGAATTTTACTTATGTGATCTCCGGAGACTCCTTGTCCCACGTGTGTAAAGGTGACAGTGTGTGCACCGTGTGGGTCTCTTAGGCTATATTTCACAGAATACTTATTCACTGATGAATGGCATAGTGAAGTGCTTATTTATATCTCTTTATGATTGCAATGTATTTGTATCACAATTTATCTATGTGCTACTCTAGCAATGTTATTAAAGTAGTTTTATTCCTCCTGCACGATGTAATGGTGACAGTGTGTGCATCCGTGTTAGTACTTGGTTTATGCTATGATCATGATCTCTTGTAGATTGCGAAGTTAACTATTGCTATGATAGTATTGATGTGATCTATTCCTCCTACATATGCATGAAGGTGACAGTGTGCATGCTATGTTAGTACTTAGTTTAGTCGAATTGATCTATCTTACACTCTAAGGTTACTTAAATATGAACATTGAATTGTGGAGCTTGTTAACTCCGGCATTGAGGGTTCGTGTAATCCTACGCAATGTGTTCATCATCCAACAAGAGTGTAGAGTATGCATTTATCTATTCTGTTATGTGATCAATGTTGAGAGTGTCCACTAGTGAAAGTCTAATCCCTAGGCCTTGTTCCTAAATACTGCTGCGTTACTACTGCTTGTTTACTGTTTCACTGTGTTACTACTGCTGCAATACTACCACCATCAACTACAAGCCAGCAAGCTATTTTCTGGCACCGTTGCTACTGCTCATATATATTCATACCACCTGTATTTCACTATCTCTTCGCCGAACTAGTGCACCTATTAGGTGTGTTGGGGACACAAGAGACTTCTTGCTTTGTGGTTGCAGGGTTGCATGAGAGGGATATCTTTGACCTCTTCCTCCCTGAGTTTGATAAACCTTGGGTGATCCACTTAAGGGAAAACTTGCTGCTGTTCTACAAACCTCTGCTCTTGGAGGCCCAACACTGTCTACAGGAAAAGGAGGGGGAAGTAGACATCAAGCTATTTTCTGGCGCCGTTGCCGGGGAGGAAAGGTAAAAGGTTCTCACACTCCAGACCTCGGCTACCAAGCTATTTTCCGCCGTTGTAAGTACTCAAAGCTATTTCCTTTAGATCCTCTAATTGCATCTTTTTGTTTCTTGTTTACACTAGTTTGGCATAATGGACAACAATGAGCTTTTTACTCTATTTCCTGATTTAAGACATGGATGGTTTGATCCGAAAATTAAAAAAACCCATGGAACATATTAATATGAACACTTTGAACACCATTGTTGCTAATGATATGGAAAATTCTAAGCTTGGGGAAGCTGGTTTTCATGATCTTTTTAGTCCCCCAAGCATTGAGGAGAAATTTTTCTTTGATGATACTTTGCCTCCCATATATGATGATTATAATGATAGTGGTCTTTTGGTGCCACCTACTATGGAGAGTAAATTTTGTTGTGATTATACTATGCCTCCAACACTTGATGAGAATAATAATGATAGCTACTTTGTTGAATTTGCTCCCACTACAACTAATAAAATTGACTATACCTATGTGGAGAGTAATAATTTTATGCATGAGACTCATGATAAGAATGCTTTATGTGATAGTTATATTGTTGAGTTTGCTCATGATGCTACTGAAAGTTATTATGAGAGAGGAAAATATGGTTGTAGAAATTTTCATGTTACTAAAATACCTCTCTATGTGCTGAAATTTTTGAAGCTACACTAGTTTTATCTTCCTATGCTTGTTACTTTGCTCTTCATGAACTTGTTTATTTACAAGATTCCTATGCATAGGAAGCATGTTAGACTTAAATGTGTTTCTAATTTGCCTCTTGATGCTCTCTTTTGCTTCAAATACAATTTCTTGCGAGTGCATCATTAAAACTGCTGAGCCCATCTTAATGGCTATAAAGAAAAGAACTTCTTGGGAGATAACCCATGTGTTATTTTTCTACAGTACTTTGTTTTATATTTGTGTCTTGGAAGTTGTTTACTACTGTAGCAACCTCTCCTTATCTTAGTTTTGTGTTTTGTTGTGCCAAGTGAAGCCTCTAATCGAAGGTTGATACTAGATTTGGATTTCTGCGCAGAAACAGATTTCTATCTGTCACGAATCTGGGCTGTTTTCTCTGTAGAAAATCAGAAAAATATGCCAATTTACGTGCGTGTTCCTCAGATATATACGCAACTTTCATTAGTTTTGAGTTTTCTGATTTGAGCAACGGAATTATTTATTAGAAATTCGTCTTTACGGACTGTTCTGTTTTGACAGATTCTGCCTTTTATTTCGCATTGCTTCTTTCGCTGTGTTGGGTGGATTTCTTTGTTCCATTACCTTCCAGTAGCTTTGAGCAATGTCCAGAAGTTTTAAGAATGATTGTGTCACCTCTGAACATGTGAGTTTTTGATTATGTACTAACCCCTCTAATGAAGTTTATGAGAAGTTTGGTGTGAAGGAAGTTTTCAAGGGTCAAGAGAGGAGGATGATATACTATGATCAAGAAGAGTGAAAGCTCTAAGCTTGGGGATGCCCCGGTGGTTCACCCCTGCATATATCAAGAAGACTCAAGCGTCTAAGCTTGGGGATGCCCAAGGCATCCCCTTCTTCATCGACAACTTATCAGGTTCCTCCCCTGAAACTATATTTTTATTCCATCACATCTTATGTGCTTTGCTTGGAGCGTCTGTGTGCTTTTGTTTTTGTTTTTGTTTGAATAAATGCTTTTGTGGGAGAGAGACACGCTCCGCTGGTTCATATGAACACATGTGTTCTTAGCTTTTAATTTTCATGGCGAAGTTTCTTCTTCGATAAATTGTTATATGGTTGGAATTGGAAAATAATACATGTAGTAATTGCTATTAATGTCTTGGGTAATGTGATACTTGGCAATTGTTGTGCTCATGTTTAAGCTCTTGCATCATATACTTTGCACCCATTAATGAAGAAATACGTAGAGCATGCTAAAATTTGGTTTGCATATTTGGTCTCTCTAAGGTCTAGATAATTTCTAGTATTGAGTTTGAACAACAAGGAAGACGGTGTAGAGTCTTATAATGTTTACAATATGTCTTTTATGTGAGTTTTGCTGCACCGGTTCATCCTTGTGTTTGTTTCAAATAAGCCTTGCTAGCCTAAACCTTGTATCGAGAGGGAATACTTCTCATGCATCCAAAATACTTGAGCCAACCACTATGCCATTTGTGTCCACCATACCTACCTACTACATGGTATTTTCCGCCATTCCAAAGTAAATTGCTTGAGTGCTACCTTTAAACAATTCAAAATTTATCACCTCTGATTTGTGTCAATGTTTTATAGCTCATGAGGAAGTATGTGGTGTTTATCTTTCAATCTTGTTGGGCAACTTTCACCAATGGACTAGTGGCTTCATCCGCTTATCCAATAATTTTGCAAAAAGAGCTGGCAATGGGATTCCCAGTCCCAAATTAATTAACAAAAATAGACACTCCTCCATGGTATGTGATTGTTGGACGGCACCCGAAGGATTCGGTTAGCCATGGCTTGTGTAAGCAAAGGTTGGGAGGAGTGTCATCATAATAAAACTAAGATAAAAAGGCACTCCTTCATGGTATGAGATTGTTGGCAGGCACCCGAGGATTCGGTTAGCCATGGTTTGTGAAAGAAAGGTTGGAAGGAGTGCCACCTAAAAATAAAATAAAATGGGAGCCGCTCTTTGAAGGTTTGCCTGGCAAGGGGGTTAGAGTACCCGCTACCATTCGTTGACAACAACATACACCTCTCAAAATTTTACTTTTATGCTCTCTACATGTTTTCAAAATCAAAGCTCTAGCACAAATATAGCAATCGATGCTTTTCCTCTATGGAGGACCATTCTTTTAATTTCAATGTTGAGTCAGTTCACCTATTTCTTTCCACCTCAAGAAGCAAACACTTGTGTGAACTGTGCATTGATTCCTACATACTTGCATATTGCACTTATTATATTACTCTATGTTGACAATATCCATGAGATATACATGTTACAAGTTGAAAGCAACCGCTGAAACTTAATCTTCCTTTGTGTTGCTTCAATGCCTTTACTTTGAATTATTGCTTTATGAGTTAACTCTTATGCAAGACTTATTGATGCTTGTCTTGAAGTGCTATTCATGAAAAGTCTTTGCTTTATGATTCACTTGTTTACTCATGTCATATACATTGTCTTGGATTGCTGCATTCATTACATGTGTTTACAATAGTATGATCAAGTTTATGATGGCATGTCACTCCAGAAATTATCTGTGTTATCGTTTTACCTGCTCGGGACGAGCAGAACTAAGCTTGGGGATGCTGATACGTCTCCGACGTATCGATAATTTCTTATGTTCCATGCCACATTATTGATGTTATCTACATGTTTTATGCACACTTTATGTCATATTCGTGCATTTTCTGGAACTAACCTATTAACAAGATGCCGAAGTGCCAGTTCCTGCTTTCTGCTGTTTTTGGTTTCAGAAATCCTAGTAACGAAATATTCTCGGAATCGGACGAAATCAACGCCCAGGTTCCTATTTTTCCCGGAACCATCCAGAACACCCGAGAGCCGCCAGAGGGAAGCCCTGGGGGCCCCACACCACACCCTGGCGCGGCCAGAGGGGGGCCGCGCCGCCCTATGGTGTGGTGGCCCTAGGCCCCCTCCGAGGCTGCCCTTCCGCCTATTTAAAGCCTCCGTCGCGAAAACCCTATCACGTTCGACGAAACCCACAGAAACCTTCCAGAGCCGCCGCCATCGCGAAGCCAAGATCTGGGGGACAGGAGTCTCTGTTCCGGCACGCCGCCGGAACGGGGAAGTGCCCCCGGAAGGCTTCTCCATCATCTCCACCGCCATCTTCATTACCGTTGCTGCTCCCATGAAGAGGGAGTAGTTCTCCATCGAGGCTCGGGGCTGTACCGGTAGCTATGTGGTTCATCTCTCTCCTATGTGCTTCAATACAATAATCTCATGAGCTACCTTACATGATTGAGAGTCATATGATGATGCTTGTAATCTAGATGTCGTTATGCTAGTCAAGTGAATTTTACTTATGTGATCTCCGGAGACTCCTTGTCCCACGTGTGTAAAGGTGACAGTGTGTGCACCGTGTGGGTCTCTTAGGCTATATTTCACAGAATACTTATTCACTGATGAATGGCATAGTGAAGTGCTTATTTATATCTCTTTATGATTGCAATGTATTTGTATCACAATTTATCTATGTGCTACTCTAGCAATGTTATTAAAGTAGTTTTATTCCTCCTGCATGATGTAATGGTGACAGTGTGTGCATCCGTGTTAGTACTTGGTTTATGCTATGATCATGATCTCTTGTAGATTGCGAAGTTAACTATTGCTATGATAGTATTGATGTGATCTATTCCTCCTACATATGCATGAAGGTGACAGTGTGCATGCTATGTTAGTACTTGGTTTAGTCGAATTGATCTATCTTACACTCTAAGGTTACTTAAATATGAACATTGAATTGTGGAGCTTGTTAACTCCGGCATTGAGGGTTCGTGTAATCCTACGCAATGTGTTCATCATCCAACAAGAGTGTAGAGTATGCATTTATCTATTCTGTTATGTGATCAATGTTGAGAGTGTCCACTAGTGAAAGTCTAATCCCTAGGCCTTGTTCCTAAATACTGCTGCGTTACTGCTTGCTTGTTCTTTGTTTCACTGTGTTACTACTGCTGCAATACTACCACCATCAACTACACGCCAGCAAGCTATTTTCTGGCACCGTTGCTACTGCTCATATATATTCATACCACCTGTATTTCACTATCTCTTCGCCGAACTAGTGCACCTATTAGGTGTGTTGGGAACACAAGAGACTTCTTGCTTTGTGGTTGCAGGGTTGCATGAGAGGGATATCTTTGACCTCTTCCTCCCTGAGTTCGATAAACCTTGGGTGATCCACTTAAGGGAAAACTTGCTGCTGTTCTACAAACCTCTGCTCTTGGAGGCCCAACACTGTCTACAGGAAAAGGAGGGGGAAGTAGACATCACGTATCGATAATTTCTTATGTTCCATGCCACATTATTGATGATATCTACATGTTTTATGCATACTTTACATCATATTTATGCATTTTCTGGAACTAACCTATTAACAAGATGCCGAAGAGCCAGTTGCTGTTTTCTGCTGTTTTTGGTTTCAGAAATCCTAGTAAGAAAATATTCTCGGAATTGGACGAAATCAACGCCCAGGGGCCTATTTTCACACGAAGGTTCCAGAAGACCGAAGAGTCAACGAAGTGGGGCCACGAGGTGGCCAGGAGGTAGGGCGGCGCGGCCCAAGCTCTGGCCGCGCCGGCCTGTCTCCTGGGCCCCTCGCGATGCCCCTTGACCTGCCCTTCCGCCTACAAATAGCCTTCGTCGCGAAACCCCCAGTACCGAGAGCCACGATACGAAAAACCTTCCAGAGACGCCGCCGCCGCCAATCCCATCTCGGGGGATTCAGGAGATCGCCTCCGGCACCCTGCTGGAGAGGGGAATCATCTCCCGGAGGACTCTACGCCGCCATGGTCGCCTCCGGAGTGATGTGTGAGTAGTTCACCCCTGGACTATGGGTCCATAGCAGTAGCTAGATGGTTGTCTTCTCCTCATTGTGCTTAACTGTCGGATCTTGTGAGCTGTCTAACATGATCAAGATCATCTATCTGTAATGCTATATGTTGTGTTTGTTGGGATCTGATGAATAGAGAATACCATGTTATGTTGATTATCAATTTATATCTATGTGTTGTTTATGATCTTGCATGCTCTCCGTTATTAGTAGAGGCTCTGGCCAAGTTTTTGCTAGTAACTCCAAGAGGGGGTATTTATGCTCGATAGTGGGTTCATGTCTCCGTGAATCTGGGGGAGTGACAGAAACCTCTAAGGTTATGGATGTGCTGTTGCCACTAGGGATAAAACATTGATGCTATGTCCGAGGATGTAGTTATTGATTACATTACGCGCAATACTTAATGCAATTGTCTGTTGTTAGCAACTTAATACTGGAAGGGGTTCGGATGATAACCTGAAGGTGGACTTTTTAGGCATAGATGCATGCTGGATAGCGGTCTATGTACTTTGTCGTAATGCCCAATTAAATCTCACTATACTCATCATAATATGTATGTGCATGGTCATGCCCTCTCTATTTGTCAATTGCCCAACTGTAATTTGTTCACCCAACATGCTATTTATCTTATGGGAGAGACACCTCTAGTGAACTGTGGACCCCGGTCCAATTCTCTATACTGAAATACAATCTACTGCAATTGTTCTACTATTTTCTGTAAACAATCATCTTCCATACTATACATCTAATCCTTTGTTACAGCAAGCCGGTGAGATTGACAACCTCGCTATTTCGCTGGGGCAAAGTACTTGGTTTGTGTTGTGCAGGTTCCACGTTGGCGCCGGAATCCCTGGTGTTGCGCCGCACTACATCTCGTCGCCATCAACCTTCACGTGCTTCTTGACTCCTAGTGGTTCGATAAACCTTGGTTTCTTACTGAGGGAAACTTGCCGCTGTACGCATCACACCTTCCTCTTGGGGTTCCCAACGGACGCGTGTCGAACGGAAAGACAATACGTCAACCACGCGCATCAAGCAAATTTCTGGCGCCGTTGCCGGGGAGATCAAGACACGCTGCAAGGGGAGTCTCCACATCGCAATCTCTTTACTTTGTTTTTGTCTTGCTTTATTTTATTTACTACTTTGTTTGCTGCACTAAAACAAAATACAAAAAAAATAGTTGCTAGTTTTACTTTATTTGCTATCTTGTTTGCTATATCAAAAACACAAAAAATTAGTTACTTGCATTTACTTTATCTAGTTTGCTTTATTTACTATTGCTAAAATGAGTAATCCTGAAGTTGAAATTCGTTCGTTTAAGCAACAAGGGGGAGAATGTTTGAGAGATGCTTGGTATAGAATTAGTGATGCCCATAATAGGTGCATTAAGAAACACTCCACCACTATCTTACTCAGGAATTTTTATGTTGGTATCTCTAGCTGGAATAGGTATGTTCTTGATTGTCTTGCAGGAGGTAACTTCCTAAGTACTCCTGCTTTAGAAGCTAGTTGCATTATTGAGAGTCTATTTGGAATACCACCTGTTAATGAAGTTAAAATTGAAACCTCTCTTGAAGATGTCATGAAAAAGTTGGAAACCATAGAGAAAAATTTTCCAAGTGTTGAAACTAAATTGGAAATGTTACTTGATAAAACTGATGAACTTGACAAATCCTTAGGAGGAATTGATGAAAGAATTAGTGTCCTAGGAACTTGTGTTGTCCATGATGATCAAATCAATAGGATTGGCGAACTTGAAAAAGCTATGGGAACCTTGGGTTCAACTTTTTCTTCTCTTAAACATAAGGAGAAAGCTTATGTGGGTAAGGAGCAAAAATTTATGTATGTCTCTAAAGTGCCTAAACCAAAAAAATATTATTATAGGCCTAAAATTGACAAAGTCCTTAGTACCACTACAGATGGGGGAGCTTATGGTATCGATGCTTCATCTTTCGATAATACTTGATACACACTTTCTGCGCCTAGCTGAAAGGCGTTAAAGAAAAGCGCTTATGGGAGACAACCCATGTTTTTACTACAGTACCTTTGTTTTTATTTTGTGTCTTGGAAGTTGTTTACTACTGTAGCAACCTCTCCTTATCTTAGTTTTGTGCTTTGTTGTGCCAAGTAAAGTCGTTGATAGTAAGGTTCATACTAGATTTGGATTACTGCGCAGAAACAGATTTCTTTGCTGTCACGAATCTGGGCAAAATTCTCTGTAGGTAACTCAGAAAATTATGCCAATTTACGTAAGTGATCCTCAGATATGTATGCAACTTTCATTAAATTTGAGCATTTTCATTTGAGCAAGTATGGTGCCTCAATAAAATTCGTCTTTACGAACTGTTCTGCTTTGACAGATTCTGCCTTTTATTTCGCATTGCCTGTTTTGATATGTTCGATGGATATTTCGATTCCATTGACCTTTAGTAGCTTTGTGCAATGTCCAGAAGTGTTAAGAATGATTATGTCACCTCTGAACATGTATATTTTTATTGTGCACTAACCCTCTAATGAGTTGTTTTGAGTTTGGTGTGGAGGAAGTTTTCAAGGATCAAGAGAGGGAGATGATACAACATGATCAAGGAGAGTGAAAGCTCTAAGCTTGGAGATGCCCGGTGGTTCACCCCTGCATATATCAAGAAGACTCAAGCGTCTAAGCTTGGGGATGCCCAAGGCATCCCCTTCTTCGTCGACAACATTATCAGGTTCCTCCCCTGAAACTATATTTTTATTCCGTCACATCTTATGTGCTTTGCTTGGAGCGTCGGTTTGCTTTTGTTTTGTTTGAATAAAATGGATCCTAGCATTAATTGTGTGGGAGAGAGACACGCTCTGCTGTTGCATATGGACAAATATGTCCTTAGGCTTTACTCATAATATTCATGGCGAAGTTTCTTCTTCGTTAAATTGTTATATGGTTGGAATTGGAAAATGATACATGTAGTAATTTGCTATAATGTCTTTGATAATGTGATACTTGGCAATTGTTGTGCTCATGTTTAAGCTCTTTCATCATATACTTTGCACCCATTAATGAAGAAATACATAGAGCATGCTAAAATTTGGTTTGCATAATTGGTCTCTCTCAGGTCTAGATAATTTCTAGTATTAAGTTTGAACAACAAGGAAGACGGTGTAGAGTCTTATAATGTTTACAATATGTCCTTTATGTGAGTTTTCCTGCACCGCTTCATCCTTGTGTTTGTTTCAAATAGCCTTGCTAGCCTAAAACTTGTATCGAGAGGGAATACTTCTCATGCATCCAAATCCTTGATCCAACCACTATGCCATTTGTGTCCACCATACCTACCTACTACATGGTATTTCTCCGCCATTCCAAAGTAAATTGCTTGAGTGCTTCCTTTAAAATTTCTATCCTCTACCTTTGCAATATATAGCTCATGGGACAATTAGCCTAAAAACTATTGTGGTATTGAATATGTACTTATGCACTTTATCTCTTATTAAGTTGCTTGTTGTGCGATAACCATGTTCCTGGGGACGCCATCAACTACTCTTTTTTGAATATCATGTGAGTTGCTATGCATGTTCGTCTTGTCTGAAGTAAGGGGGATTTACCACCTAATGGTTAGAGCATGCATATTGTTAGAGAAGAACATTGGGCCGCTAACTAAAGCCATGATCCATGGTGGAAGTTTCAGTTTTGGACAAATATCCTCAATCTCATATGAGAAAATTAATTGTTGCTACATGCTTATGCATTAAAGAGGAGTCCATTATCTGTTGTCTATGTTGTCCCGGTATGGATGTCTAAGTTGAGAATAATCAATAGCGAGAAATCCAATGCGAGCTTTCTCCTTAGACCTTTGTACAGGCGGCATAGAGGAACCCCTTTGGGACACTTGGTTAAAACATGTGCATTGCGATAATCCCGGTAATCCGAGCTAATTAGGACAAGGTGCGGGCACTATTAGTATACTATGCATGAGGCTTGCAACTTGTAGGATATAATTTACATAACACATATGCTTTATTACTACCGTTGACAAAATTGTTTCTTGTTTTCAAAACCAAAGCTCTAGCACAAATATAGCAATCGATGCTTTCCTCTTTGTAGGACCTTTCTTTTACTTTTATGTTGAGTCAGTTCACCTATCTCTCTCCACCTCAAGAAGCAAACACTTGTGTGAACTGTGCATTGATTCCTACATACTTGCATATTGGGTTCATGTCTCCGTGAATCTGGGGGAGTGACAGAAACCCCTAAGGTTATGGATGTGCTGTTGCCACTAGGGATAAAACATTGATGCTATGTCCGAGGATGTAGTTATTGATTACATTACGCACCATACTTAATGCAATTGTCTGTTGTTTGCAACTTAATACTGGAAGGGGTTCGGATGATAACCTGAAGGTGGACTTTTTAGGCATAGATGCATGCTGGATAGCGGTCTATGTACTTTGTCGTAATGCCCAATTAAATCTCACAATACTCATCATATCATGTATGTGCATTGTCATGCCCTCTCTATTTGTCAATTGCCCAACTGTAATTTGTTCACCCAACATGCTATTTATCTTATGGGAGAGACACCTCTAGTGAACTGTGGACCCCGGTCCATTCCTTTACATCGAATACAATCTACTGCAATACTGTTCTACTGTTTTCTGCAAACAATCATCATCCACACTATACATCTAATCCTTTGTTACAGCAAGCCGGTGAGATTGACAACCTCACTGTTACGTTGGGACAAAGTACTTTGGTTGTGTTGTGCAGGTTCCACGTTGGCACCGGAATCCCTGGTGTTGCGCCGCACTACATCTCGCCGCCATCAACCTTCAACGTGCTTCTTGGCTCCTACTGGTTCGATAAACCTTGGTTTCATACTGAGGGAAAACTTTCCGCTGTACGCATCACACCTTCCTCTTGGGGTTCCCAATGGTCGCGTGCTGTACGTGTATCAGCAGATTAGTAAATTTTTTTGGAAATTGAGGGATAAGATCAACTAGGTCGGAGCTGATCCACAGCTCACACAAGTCAAAACCAGTGAGCAGTACAAGCAGCTCACAAGGGTGAGTGCATTGTTGGAGATATGCCCAAGAGGCAATAATAAATTAGTTATTGTTATATCTTAGTGTTCATGATAAATGTTTACATCCCATGCTATAATTGTATTAACCGAAACATTGATACATGTGTGTTATGTGAACAACAAGGAGTCCCTAGTAAGCCTCTTGTATAACTAGCTTGTTGATTAATAGATGATCATGGTTTCGTGATCATGAACATTGGATGTTATTAATAACAAGGTTATGTCATTAGATGAATGATATAATGGACACACACCCAAATAAGCGTAGCATAAGATCACGTCATTAAGTTCAATTTGCTATAAGCTTTCGATACATAATTACCTAGTCCTTCGACCATGAGATCATGTAAATCACTTATACCGGAAGGGTACTTTGATTACATCAAACGCCACTGTGTAAATGGGTGGTTATAAAGATGGGATTAAGTATTTGGAAAGTGTGAGTTGAGGCATATGGATCAAGAGTGGTATTTTTCCATCCCGCTGACGGATAGATATACTCTGGGCCCTCTCGGTGGAATGTCATCTGATTAGCTTGCAAGCATGTGACTGGTTCACAAGAGATGATATGCCATGGTACGAGTAAAGAGTACCTGTCGGAGACGAGGTTGAACAAGGTATGGAGATGCCGATGATCAAACCTCGGACAAGTAAAATATCGCGTGGCAAAGGGAATCGGTATCGTATGTAAATGGTTCAATCGATCACTAAGTTATCGTTGAATATTTGGGAGCCATTATGGATCTCCATATCCCTCTATTGGTTATTGGTCGGAGAGGAGTCTCGACCATGTCTACATAGTTCACGAACTGTAGGGTGACACACTTAAGGTTTGATGCCGTTTTAAGTAGATATGGAATATGGAATGGAGTTCGAATGTTTGTTCGGAGTCTCGGATGGGATCCAGGACATCACGAGGAGGTCCGGAGAATAAGATTCATATATAGGAAGTCACTTTCCAAGTTTGGAAATGATCCGGTGCATTTATGGAAGGCGCTAGAATGTTCTAGAACTTTACGAAAGAAATCACCATGGAAGGTGGAGTCCCGGTTGGAGTCCACCAACCCTAACCAGCCAACCAAGTGGGAGAGTGGAGTCCATGGTGGACTCCACCTCCTTGGCCGGCCAAGAAAGGGGGAAAGGGAGAGTCCCTATCCCTCTAGGTTTCGTCCATATGGCGGTTTTTGAATTGGTGTCTTATTTAGATCTTTGGACAAACCCTTGGGTGTTCCACCTATATAAAGAGGATGAGAGGGGGGCTGGTCGGCCACATCAAGGCTTCCCTTGGATCCACTCCTCCCTCTCTCCCAAACCCTAGCACCACTCCCTCCTCCACCTCTCTCCCGTAGCGCTTAGGCGAAGCCCTGCCGGAGATCTCCACCACCACCGACACCAAGCCGTCATGCTTTCAGGATTCCGAGGAGGATCTACTACATCTGCTGCCCGCTAGAACAGGGAGAAGGACGTCGTCATCAACACCGAACGTGTGACCGAGTACGGAGGTGCTGCCCGACTGTGGCACCGTCAAGATCTTCTACGCGCTTTTGAAAGCGGCAAGTGATCGACTACAGCAACAACAAGATCTAATCTCGTAGGCCTTGGAAATCTTCGAGGGTTAGTCTCATGATCTTCTCATTGCTACCATCTTCTATATTGGATCTTAGCTTGTTATTCGTTCTTGCGGTAGGAATTTTTTTGTTTTCTATGCTAGGAATCCCATCAGTGGTATCAGAGCTGTGTCTATGCATAGATTGGTTGCACGAGTAGAACACAATGGTTTTGTGGGCGTTGATGCTTTTGTTGTCTTTAGTTCGTGTACTTTGCATCTTGCGGGATGGTTGGATGAAGCGGCCCGGGCTAACTTTACATGACCGCGTTCATGAGACTTGCTCCACGCTCGACATGCAACTTGTATTGCATAAGTGGCTTTGCGGGTGTCTGTCTCTCTCACCATAGTGAAGATTCAATCTACTCTTCCTATTGACAACACTAGTATCACCGTTGTGGTTCATGTTCGTAGGTAGATTGGATCTCACTCGAAAACCCTAAACCACATAAAATATGCAAACCAAATTAGAGGCGTCTAACTTGTTTTTGCAGGGTTTGGTGATGTGATATGGCCATGATGTGATGATGAATATGTATGAGATGATCATTATTGTATTGTGGCAACCGGCATGAGCCTTATGGTTGTCTTTATATTTCATGTAGTAGTATTATTTCAAAGTAGTTGTAATAGTTGCTACATGTGGTGAACAACCATGAAGACGGCGCCATGGACCTTGACGCTACACCGACGATGATGGAGATCATGCCCGTTGATGATGGAGATCATGTCCGTGCTTTGGAGATGAAGATGAAAGGCGCAAAGACTAAAGGGCCATATCATATCACATATGAATTGCATGTGATGTTAATCCTTTATGCATCTTATCTTGCTATAGACATGGCCTCAGAACACAGGAAACCGAAAGGTTGAACACGAGTCATATGGATGATATGATCAACATGTTGATGTTCACCATTGAAGCTACATCATCTCACGTGATGATCAGTTTTGGTGCAGTGGATATGGATCGTGTACCACTAAACAACTATGAGGGATGTTGTATTAAGTGGGAGTTCATTAGTAATTAGATTAAAACATCAACTCATTATCATGAACATAGTCTGAATAATATTTTGAATTAATTTGTAGAATTGGCATCCATTTTCTACCATGTGCTAGTCTTCTGATTGAGATAGAAATACTATTAATTCTGATAAGTAACTTTACGGACTGGTATCGTATTGTTAAAGAATCAAGAAATGATTAAGTCCTATTGAAAACTTTTAGTAAACCTCACATTGCTGATTCAAAGAACAATGGTTTCAATTAGTACCTAAAATCATCTTGTCTCCGTGAAACTTGAAGTTCAAATCCGTTTGAAAAGTAAGGAGCTGGAAATTTTGTTTTCAGAAATAAGCAAGGTATGAGATATATATGATATCTAAGACCTTATTGCAAGATGATAGAATATAATCTAGTGAGACTACATAAACTCATAAGTTTTATGGGAATGTATGAAGGTTGAAGACGCCAGGCGTCCCAATCCTCCAATTAGTTGGATGATGTCTACTCACGCTTCTTTTCCTGTAGACAGTGTTGGGCCTCCAAGAGCAGAGGTTTGTAGAACAGCAGCAAGTTTTCCCTTAAGTGGATCACCCAAGGTTTATCGAACTCAGGGAGGAAGAGGTCAAAGATATCCCTCTCAAGCAACCCTGCAACCACTAAGCAAGAAGTCTCTTGTGTCCCCAACACACCCAATACACTTGTCAGATGTATAGGTGCACTAGTTCGGCGAAGAGATAGTGAAATACAGGTGGTATGAATGAATATAAGCAGTAGTAACGGCGCCAGAAAATAGCTTGCTGCTACAACTGGCGTGTGGATGATGGTGGTAATATTGCAGGCAATACAGATGCAGTAAAACAGTAAACAAGCGATGATTGCAGTATTTGGGAACAAGGCCTAGGGATTATACTTTCACTAGTGGACACTCTCAACATTGATCACATAACAGAATAAATAGATAAATGCTATACTCTACACTCTCTTGTTGGATAATGAACACCACTAATTGTGTAGGATTACATGAACCCTCAATGCCGGAGTTAACAAGCTCCACAATATTCGATATTCATATTTAAATAACCTTAGAGTGCATGATAGATCAACACAACTATACCAAGTACTAACATAGCATGCACATTGTTACCATCACACTATGAAAGGAGGAATATATCATATCAATACCATCATAGTAATAGTTAACTTCATAATCTACAAGAGATCACAATCATAGCATATACCAAGTACTTCATGATGCACACACTGTCAACATTACATCATGGAGGAGGAATAGACTACTTTAATAACATCACTAGAGTAGCACATAGATGAATTGTGATACAAAACTCATATGAATCTCAATCATGTAAGGCAGCTCATGAGATCATTGTATTGAAGTACATAGGAGAGAGATTAACCACATAGCTACCGGTACAGCCCCTTAGCCTCGATGGAGAACTACTCCCTCCTCATGGGAGATAGAAGCGGTGATGAAGATGGCGGTGGAGATGGCAGCGATGTCGATGGAGAAGCCTTCCAGGGGCACTTCCCCGTCCCGGCGGCGTGCCGGAACAGAGAGTCCTGTCCCCCAGATCTTGGCTTCGCGATGACGGCGGCTCTGGAAGGTTTCTCGTACCGTGGCTTTTCCGTATCGAAGATTTAGGTCAGGGACCTTTATATAGGTGAAGAGGCGGAGTCGGAGGGCTGACGAGGCGACGACACAATAGGGGGGCGCGGCCCATAGGGCCTCCCCTCTGGTCCCTCTTCGGTGTTCTGGAAGCTTCGAGGGATTCTAAGATCGTGGGCGTTGATTTCGTCCAATTCCGAGAATATTTCCTTACTAGGATTTCTGAAACCAAAAACAGCAGAAAACAGGAACTGGCACTTCGGCATCTCGTCAATAGGTTAGTTCCGAAAAATGCATAATAATGAAATAAAGTGTGTATAAAACATGTGTGTATCATCATAAAAGTAGCATGGAACATAAGAAATTATAGATACGTTGGAGACGTATCAGCATCCCCAAGCTTAGTTCCTACTCGTCCTCGAGTAGGTAAACGATAACAAAGATAATTTCTGAAGTGACATGCTATCATAATCTTGATCAATACTATTGTAAGCATATGTAATGAATGAAGTGATTCGAAGCAATGGTAAAGATAATGGTTAAACAACTGAATCATATAGCAAAGACTTTTCATGAATAGTACTTTTAAGACAAGCATCAATAAGACTTGCATAAAAGTTAACTCATAAAGCAATAGATTCAAAGTAGAAAGCTTTGAAGCAGCACAAAGGAAGGTATAAGTTTCAACGGTTGCTTTCAACTTCAACATGTTTATCTCATGGATAATTGTCAACACAAAGTAATATGATGAATGCAAATAAGCAAGTATGTAAGAATCAATGCACAGTTAACACAAGTGTTTGCTTCTAAGATAGAAAGAAGTAGGTAAACTGACTCAATCATAAAAGTAAAAGAATGGCCCTTCGCAAAGGGAAGCATGGATTGCTATATTTGTGCTTGAGCTTTTATTTTGAAAACATAGAAACAATTTTGTGAACGGTAGTAATAAAGCATATGTGTTATGTATAAGATATCCTATAAGTTGCAAGCCTCATGCATAGATTATCAATAGTGCCCGCACCTTGTCCTAATTAGCTTGGATTTACATGGGTTATCATTGCATAACATATGTTTTAACCAAGTATCACAAAGGGGTACCTCTATGCCGCCTTGTACAAAGGTCTAAGGAGAAAGCTCGCATTGGATTTCTCGCTTTTGATTATTCTCAACTTAGACATCCATACCGGGACAACATAGACAACAGATAATGGACTCCCCTTTAATGCATAAGCATTCAACAACAAATAATATTCTCATAAGAGATTGAGGATTGTTGTCCAAACTGAAACTTCCACCACGGATCATGGCTTTAGTTAGCGGCCCAATGTTCTTCTCTAACAATATGCATACTCAAACCATTCAACTCATGATAAATCACCCTTACTTCAGACAAGACGAACATGCATCGCAACTCACATGATATTCAACAAAGGTGAAATAGTTGATGGCGTCCCTAGGAACATGGTTATCGCTCAACAAGCAACTTATAAGAAATAAGATACATAAGTACATATTCAATACCACAATAGTTTTTAAGCTATTTTTCCCATGAGCTATATATTGCAAAGACAAAGGAATGAAATTTTAAAGGTAGCACTCAAGCAATTTACTTTGGAATGGCAGAGAAATACCATGTAGTAGGTAGGTATGGTGGACACAAATGGCATAGTTTTTGGCTCAAGGATTTGGATGCACGAGAAGTAATCCCTCTCCATGCAAGGCTTAGGCTAGCAAGGTTGTTTGAAGCAAACACAAGTATGAACCGGTACAGCAAAACTTACATAAGAACATAATGCAAGCATTATAAGACTCTACACTGTCTTCCTTGTTGTTCCAACCCTTACCAGAAAATATCTAGACTTTAGAGACAGCAATCGTGCAAACCAAATGTCAACAAGCTCTACAGTATTTCTTCACTAATAGGTGCAAAGTATATGATGCAAGAGCTTAAACATGATCTATATGAGCACAACAATTGCCAAGTATCAAATTATTCAAGACATTATACCAATTACCACATGTAGCATTTTCTGTTTCCAACCATATAACAATCAACGAGGCAGTTTCAACCTTCGCCATGAACATTAAGAATAAAGCTAAGAACATATGTGTTCATATGCAACAACGGAGTGTGTCTCTCTCCCACACAATGAATGCTAGGATCCAATTTTATTCAAACAAAAACAAAAACAAAAACATAAAGACGCTCCAAGTAAATCACATAAGATGTGACGGAATAAAAATATAGTTTCACTAGAGGTGACCTGATAAGTTGTCGACGAAGAAGGGGATGCCTTGGGCATCCCCAAGCTTAGACGCTTGAGTCTTCTTGAAATATGAAGGGATGAACCACGGGGGCATCCCCAAGCTTAGACTTTTCAATCCTCTTAATCATATATCATCCTCCTCTCTTGACCCTTAAAAACCTCCTCCGCACCAAACTCAAAACAAACTCATTAGAGGGTTAGTACATAATCAAAAATTCACATGTTCAGAGGTGACACAATCATTCTTAACACTTCTGGACATTGCCCAAAGCTACTGGAAGTTAATGGAACAAAGAAATCCATTCAACACAGCAAAAGAGGCAATGCAAAATAAAAGGCAGAATCTGTCAAAACAGAACAGTCCGTAAAGACGAATTTTTCTGGGGCACTTAACTTGCTCAGATGAAAATGCTCAAATTGAATGAAAGTTGCGTACATATCTGAGGATCACTGATGACCCACAAGTATAGGGGATCGCAGCAGTCTTTGCGGGAAGTAAATCCCAATTTATTGATTCGACGCAAGGGGAGACAAAGAATACTTGGAGGCCTTAATAGCGGAGTTGTCAATTCAGCTGCACCTGGAAACAGACTTGCTCGCAAGAGTTTATCAGTAGTAACAGTTTTATAGCAGTAGCAGTAGTGAAATAATAGCAGCAGAGTAACAGAGACAGCAGTAGTGATTATAGTAAACAGCAGGATTAAAATACTGTAGGCACAGGGACGGATGACGGGCGTTGCATGGATGAGAGAAACTCATGTAACAATCATAGCAGGGCATTTGCAGATAATAATAAAACGGTGTCCAAGTACAAAGCAATCAATAGGCATGTGTTCCAATTATAGTCGTACGTGCTCGCAATTAGAAATTTGCACAACATCTTTTGTCCTACCAGCTGGTGGCAGCCGGGCCTCAAGGGAATCTACTGGATATTAAGGTACTCCTTTTAATAGAGCACCGGAGCAAAGCATTAACACTCCGTGAACACATGTGATCCTCACGTCACTACCATCCCCTCCGGTTGTCCCGATTTCTGTCACTTCGGGGCCATTGGTTCCGGACAGCGACATGTGTATACAACTTGCAGGTAAGATCATAAACAATAAATATCATGATGAAATAATAACATGTTCAGATCTGAGATCATGGCACTCGGGCCCTAGTGACAAGCATTAAGCATAACAAGTTGCAGCAATATCATCAAAGTACCAATTACCGACACTAGGCACTATGCCCTAACAATCTTATGCTATTACATGACCAATCTCATCCAATCCCTACCATCCCCTTCGGCCTACAGCGGGGGAATTACTCACACATGGATGGGGGAAACATGGCTGGTTGATGGAGAGGCATCGATGATGATGATGGCGATGATCTCCTCCAATTCCCCGTCCCGGCGGAGTACCAGAACGGAGACTTCTGGCTCCCGAGACGGAGTTTCGCGATGTGGCGGCGTTCTGGAGGCTTTCTGGCGACTTTGACTTCTCTCCGTGCGTTTTTAGGTCGAAGGCAATAAATAGTCCGAAGGAGGGCGTCGGGGGCTGACCGAGGCCGCCACACCATAGGGCCGCGTGGGCCCCTCCTGGGCCGCGCCGGCCTATGGTGTGGGGCCCTCGGGGCCCCACCTGGCTTGCCCTTTTGGCTCCGCCAATATTCTGGGAAAATAGGTCCTTCTGCATAAATTCCGAGGATTTTCCTGAAAGTTGGATTTTTGCACAAAAACGAGACACCAGAACAGTTCTGCTGAAAACAGCGTTAGTCCGTGTTAGTTGCATCCAAAATACACAAATTAGAGGCAAAACAATAGCAAAAGTGTTCGGGAAAGTAGATACGTTTTGGACGTATCAACTCCCCCCAAGCTTAGCTTATTGCTTGTCCTCAAGCAATTCAGTTAACAACTGAGCGATAAAAAAACTTTCACGAACACATTTGTTCATATGATGTATATATTCTCATAATATAGCTAATACTTAGGCAGTTCATAATGAGATGCATACAAATAAGATCATCTAACAGCTATGTCAATCATGGAGAGGTACCAACAATTAATAATAAGCATCATGAATCATGTCTATAAGCAGGATTGCAATGTTCATAAGAGAGTATGATAAAGTGGTATCTCGCTTGCCCATATTTGATTAGCAAAACATAAATGCTCAGGCACCTCTGAAGTTCATAGAAAGACTAGAAATAGTGATTGACAAAGATAAAAGCATCAAAGTTATACCGCAATCAATCATATTTTGAGACAAGCATATTGTACTAAGAATGACAGTTGTGCTCTCAAGATAGTGCTCAAAGAAAGAATGGAGACACAACATAAAAGTAAAAGATTGACCCTTCGCATAGGGAAGCAGGGATTAACATGCGCTAGAGCTTTTCATTTCTAAAACAGGAGTAAAATTATTTTGAGTGGTGTTTGTTGTTGTCAACGAATGGTAATGGGTACACCAACTACCTCGCCAACCGGACTTCCAAGAGCGGCTCCCATGAATTATTTTTATGTTTATGCGGCACTCCTTCCAACCTTTCTTTCACAAACCATGGCTAACCGAATCCTCGGGTGCCTGCCAACAATCTCATACCATGAAGGAGTGCCTTTTTATTTTAGTTTTATTATGATGACACTCCCCCCAACCTTTGCTTTCACAAGCCATGGCTAACCGAATCCTTCGGGTGCCGTCCAACAATCACATACCATGGAGGAGTGTCTATTTAGATTAATTAATTTGGGACTGGGAATCCCATTGCCAGCTCTTTTTGCAAAATTATTGGATTAGCGGATGTGCCACTAGTCCATAATGAAAGTCCGTCAAAAGTAAATGACAAGGTTGAAAGTTAAACACCACATACTTCCTCATGAGCTATGAAACATTAACACAAATTGAGAAGCATTTTGAAGGTTTTAAAGGTAGCGCATGAGAATTTACTTAGAATGGTTTGAAATGCAATGCATAGGTATTTATGGTGGACGCTTTGGAATAACTTGGTTTTCAGGTGTTTGGAAGCACAGGCAGCGTGCCCGCTCAGTACAAGTGAAGGCTAGCAAAAGACTAGGGAGCGACAAATCAAGAGAGCAGTAACTGTCATAATCATGCTTGCGGCAAAATAAATTAACGGAGGCATAAAAGTGATACAAGAACTCTGAAACAATGTAAATCATAGAGGCTTAATTGACTTTTGTTCAGCCATATGCATGCGTGAGCATGTGCCAAGTCGATATAAATGAATTATTCAGAGGAGGATACCACAATGCCATACCTACTTATGAATAAAACAATGCAAGCAAGCATCCATGACATGCTACTCATATTAATAAATTGGAGCAAAACATGAGAGATCATGAACTACTAGACTTTCTCAAATGACATATACCTCACATGAACCAACTAAGCATGCTCACATGGATGAGTATATGTACAAAAATGAAAACAAATAGAGTTCATACCAGCCTCTCACCACAATCCAATTGTCGTAGATCGTCATCATTGCCTTTCACTTGTGTAGCTTGGATAATATGAAATGAAAATCACGCTCCAGCCACCGAGGAACATTGAACTCAAGATGAACTTTACAAACCAAAGAAGAACAACAAATATTTTTGGTGTTTTCAAATTAGAAACAAGAACAAAAGGAAACAAGCAAACAAAGCAAAATCTTGGGTTTTCTTGTAGCAAACCAACGATAGCAAATAAAGCGAAACAAATGCAAGAAACCAAAGTAAACAAATGGTGAAGAGAAACAACATAAATATTTTTGGTCTTTTTGTGTTTTGGGAAAGAAACAAAACAAAAACAAGAAATAGCAAACTAGAAGACTCACATAAACACAAAGCAGCAGAAATTCGTCAAACTTGACAGCAGTACAGTACTCGATTTTTAAGAAATTCTTCCATTGCTCAAATCAAAAAGTGTTCAACTAGTGAAAGTTAGATAACAACCTGGGGAACACGCACAAAAATTGGCTTCGTAAAATATCGTCTGGCTATTTTTGAGAATTTTTTCGGTAACAGTCCAGAATCTGTTTTCAGGCAGCACTTCCCCAAATATCATCTTCCTCTCATTAGAAAACCACTCAAAGCAACTAAACAAGTATGTACAAGTATCCAGCAACCATAATATGCAAAGAATGAGTGATGCTGGTATACCTCCCCCCAAGCTTAGGCTTTTGGCCTAAGTGGAGTTCAATCCCATCGAGGCCATGAGGTAGTATCTCCGTACTACGACGAAGATGGATCATATTCCGGGTATGTGCTAGAAGAAGCACCCGGATACGTGATGGTGTAGTCGTAGGAGGGCTCGGCGTCTTCAGAGTCATGCTGCTGGTGGAAGTCTTGTATCTTCATATTTTCCTCCACCTCCTCATTAGTGCGCGACCATGGTTTCCTGTCAATGCTAAACAAATCTTGCTGGGGAAGAGGGATTTCCTTCTCATCCCCGTCAGCAAACAACATTCTATAGACCATATTATCTAAAGTGGAATCAGCAGTAACAAAATGATGGCTTTTCATAGCAGCAATATCAAGTCTCCTAGGGGTTAATGGCACATCATTAGAATCAAGAGGAAGTCTTAAATGTGTTAAAATGCGCAATGCAATAGTTCCTCCAAAAATAGGCCCCTTATTAGACAGGCGGCGAGCAATAAGAGAACCAAGATGATATGATGTCTGTGCAGTAAGTGCAGCATTCAAGAAAGCAAGATGGTAGCTAGAAATATTGCTAGTGTTCTCCCTACCAAGAATGCTAGTACCAATGTAATAGGCAAAATACTTAATGGCGGGGAGTTGAATGTTCCTTATCTTGCCACGCTGAATGGTGCGACAATCATCATTGGTGATCCCTCGATAGAACTCCAACAGGTCCCGGGGGTTGTCATCAATCCTCCTTGCTGTACCTAAAGGGGCAATATCCAATGCACGACAAAATTCTTCCAATTCCATAGTAATAGGATTACCATAAATCTTGAATGCAACTGTCGGCCCATATTGCTTGTTGTGGAACTTGAAGCTCTCGACGAAGATTTTGGTGAGCATGTAGTATTGCTCCCTTTCATCTCCCACGTAGGCGGCTAAGCCCGCCCTGTTGACAAGGGTGAAGAAATCATCCAATATCCCTGCATTTCTCAGAAAATCATAGCATGGAAAAGACGAAGCATTAGGAGCCCCATTGTCTTCTTCGGGCGCGAAGCTAGGCGCGATGATATCCTCATTGTACGATCGCCTAAGTCGGGTGGCGGTCCTAGAAGGCCTCCCGGTGCTGGTTGTTCCTCTCTTGAACAATTCTCCAAAGTTGAACTTCTTCATATTTCTTTTCTGAAATTTTTCAACAAACAATATAAAACTCGATTTGGTGACATATAATAAAGGGGAACTACTATAGGAACTAGCTAGACTACTAATCATGCATCAAAACTAGTTTATACAACTTAGAACAAGCATGCAAACTCACTAAACATGTTACCTACAGCAGCAAAATATTCAAGATATACTCAACCAAACAAAATTTTACTTGGATAATCGGAGGAGTCACATACCGGAGAACAAATGTGCCAAATTTCAGACAGAAATCTGGGCTGAGCAAAGAGATCGAAAAATCCTGAGCTCTTGAGCAAAAACGCGAGTGAGAGGAAGCTGGTGTTGATTTTTTCGGGAGAGAGAAGAGTCTGGGAGAAAGAGATGCTAAAGTGGGGTAAGGAGGGGCCCACACCACAGGGTGGCGCGCCCCCCTCCTTGGCCGCGCCGGCCTGTGGGGTGCCACCCTGGGGTGCCCCACAGGTCATCCTCTGGTGCTCCCAGGTGCATTTTCGAAAAATAGGACCAACGGTATAATTTTTGTGAATTTTTGAAAACTTTGAAAAATGCACATTTCTGGGTATTAAGTTTATTATTACTGGCCAGGAATTTTTTTTTTTGAAATCTCTAATCAACTAAGGAACTTTGCAAAACAAAAGTGCTACAGCAAATAAAACAAGTGGAGGGAGAAAGAGATGTTGTTTACCTCCTCTATGCATATAAAAGGTATTTGTTAACAAGGTTGATCAAGTCTTGCCACCAAATAAATTTTACATAGCATACGAAGAAATAAACCTCAAATCAATCATGTTACCTTGAATTGTATTGATATGGATCCAATCATAAGATTTTGATAACCTTCTTTAGGCTCATATATAGGACAATCAATAGTCCCAACTTTGATAGTTCTCACATTAGAAATAGTATTGACTCCACATACTTTTTCAATCCTCTTGGGGAAATAAACGGTATGCTCCTTATCATCAACATTGAAAGTAACCTTTCCTTTATTACAATCAATAACAGCCCCTGCGATGTTAAGAAAAGGTCTCCCAAGAATAATAGACATATTATCATCTTCAGGCATTTCCAACACAACAAAATCAGTTAATATCAAGCAGTTATTAGTAACTTGAACAGGAACATCCTCACATATACCAACAGGAATAGCAGTAGATTTATCAGCCATTTGCAAAGATATATCAGTAGGTATCAACTTATCTAAATAGAGTCTCTTATAAAGAGAAAAAGGCATAACACTAACACCGGCTCCCAAATCACATAGAGCAGTTTTAACATAATTATTCTTAATAGAACAAGGAATAGTAGGTATACCTGGGTCGCCCAACTTCTTTGGCACTTTGCCATTGAAAGAGTAATTAGCAAGCATAGTGGAAATTTCCTCATTGGGGATTTTCCTTTTGTTAGTAACAATATCTTTCATATACTTTGAATAAGGAGGCAATTTAATAGCATCAGTCAAAGGGATTTGCAAGAATAAAGGTTTCATCCAATCGCAAAATTTATTATAATGTTCTTCTTCCTTTGATTTTAGTTTCTTAGCAGGAAAAGGCATTTGCTTTTGCACCCAAGGTTCTCTTTCATTACCATGTTTCTTAGCAATAAAATCTTCTTTAGTATACTTTTTATTTTTAGCATGATTTTCAGGTTCATCTTCAACTTCTTCTTTATCAGAAGCATCATTCTTATCATTATCATTATCATTATCATGTTCATTTCCACTTTCAGTTTCAGCATCGGAAATAGAAATACTATTAGGATCATTAACAGGTTCAGAGGATTCTACAACATTTTTATGTTTCTTCTTCTTTTTCTTCTTAGAAGGAGCACTAGGTTCAATTCATTGAGAATCTTGTTCAATTCTTTTGGGATGCCCTTCAGGATATAGAGGATCTTGGGTAGAGACACCACCTCTAGTTGTTACTTCATAAGCATGTTTCTCTTTAGAATTATTATTTAGCAAGTCATTTTGCACTTTAGTGAGTTGATCAATTTGAGTTTGAATCATGTGAAAATGTTTAACAAGCATCTTAACATCATTGGAGGTTCTCTCCACAATATCATGCAAATTGCTAATAGCTTGAGAATTTTCCATTAGATGATTCTCTACTCTCATATTAAAATTTTCTTGCTTAACAATATAATTATCAAACTCATCTAAGCATTGCGCAGGAGGTTTTGAATACGGAATATCTTCCCTAGTAAAGCGCTGAAGGGAGTTTACCTCAATCATGGGTGAAGGGGGAATTATCTCACATATATCTTCTATGGGAGGTAGATTCTTCACATCTTCGGATTTAATACCTTTCTCCTTGAGAGACTTCTTAGCTTCCCTCATATCTTCATCATTCAATTCAATTAAACCCATCTTCTTCAATATTGGCGTTGGAGTTGGTTCAGGTGTATTCCAATCATCATGATTCCGGCTTATTCTAGCCAATAATTCTTCAGCTTCGTCTGGAGTTCTTTTCCTGAAAACACAACCAGCACAACTATCCAAATATGCTCTAGATTCAATGGTTAGTCCACTATAAAATATATCAAGTAGATCATTCTTCTCTAAATCATGTCCAGGTCGAGCTCTGATAAGAGAACAAAATCTTGCCCACGCCTCAGGCAATTTCTCTTCATCTCCCTGGTCAAACCTATAAATTCTCTATAAAGCAATATGTTGAGCACTAGCAGGAAAATATTTTCGAAAGAAAACATCACGCAAATCAGTTGGACTTTTAATAGAACCAGGAGGCAAATTATTATACCAAGTTTTAGCATCATCCTTTAATGAGAAAGGAAAAATTTTAATGACAAAGTAAGTACGCATCTTGACATCATCAGAAAACAAGCTACTCATAAAAGAAAGTTCATTCATGTGTTCTACAACACTTTCTTTTTCAGTACCACAAAAGGGTGCTTTCTCTACAATAGCTATATGAGATAGATCAAGAGAAAAATCATAATCTTTATCCTTAATGCATATAGGAGATGTGGCAAATTTAGGATCAGGAGATAACTTATGTCTAACAGTATATTGTGTAAGAAACTTTTTAATTTTACTTGCATCAGCAGTAGCATTGCATCTATTAATAAAATCATCATTAAGCTCCACATAATCTTCATCAGGATCATCACTGGAATAATCAAGTTCAGGTGAACTAACAGGTGTAGTGGCATTTTCATCAGGAGTTTCAGCATTTTCAATTTGTCTAGACCTAGCAATTGTAGCATCTAGAAAGGATCCCAACGAACCACTATCATCAAGCACAGCAGAAACATTATCAATATTATGAGAGTTTTCAGATTCAGCAGACGTACCAGCTTGTGGCGGTGAAACAAGTTGACTTATCACAGATGGTGAATCAAGTGTAGCAGAGGTACTCAGAGTTGTACCTTTTCTTGTAGTGGATGGTAATATGGCGACTTTAGAATCGCGAGCTTTACCCATGATGGAGAATTTGCAGCGAACAATATCAATCCAAGTGAACTTCCAAATAAAGCTATGCTCCCCGGCAACGGCGCCAGAAAACAGTCTTGATGACCCACAAGTATAGGGGATCGCAGCAGTCTTCGCGGGAAGTAAATCCCAATTTATTGATTCGACACAAGGGGAGACAAAGAATACTTGGAGGCCTTAACAGCGGAGTTGTCAATTCAGCTGCACCCGGAAATAGACTTGCTCGCAAGAGTTTATCAGTAGTAACAGTTTTATAGCAGTAGCAGTAGTGAAATAACAGCAGCAGAGTAACAGAGACAGCAGTAGTGATTATAGTAAACAGCAGGATTAAAATACTGTAGGCACGGGGACGGATGACGGGCGTTGCATGGATGAGAGAAACTCATGTAACAATCATAGTAGGGCATTTGTAGATAATAATAAAACGGTGTCCAAGTACAAAGCAATCAATAGGCATGTGTTCCAATTATAGTCGTACGTGCTCGCAATGAGAAACTTGCACAACATCTTTTGTCCTACCAGCCGGTGGCAGCCGGGCCTCAAGGGAATCTACTGGATATTAAGGTACTCCTTTTAATAGAGCACCGGAGCAAAGCATTAACACTCTGTGAACACATGTGATCCTCACGTCACTACCATACCCTCCGGTTGTCCCGATTTCTATCACTTCGGGGCCATTGGTTCCGGACAGCGACATGTGTATACAACTTGCAGGTAAGATCATAAACAATGAATATCATGATGAAATAATAACATGTTCAGATCTGAGATCATGGCACTCGGGCCCTAGTGACAAGCATTAAGCATAACAAGTTGCAACAATATCATCAAAGTACCAATTACGGACACTAGGCACTATGCCCTAACAATCTTATGCTATTACATGACCAATCTCATCCAATCCCTACCATCCCCTTCGGCCTATAGCGGGGGAATTACTCACACATGGATGGGGGAAACATGGCTGGTTGATGGAGAGGCGTCGGTGATGATGATGGCGATGATCTCCTCCAATTCCCCGTCCCGGCGGAGTGCCAGAACGGAGACTTTTGGCTCCCGAGACGGAGTTTCGCGATGTGGCGGCGTTCTGGAGGCTTTCTGGTGACTTCGACTTCTCTCCGTGCGTTTTTAGGTCGAAGGCAATATGTCAACACCCGGATTTTTAAGTCCGAATGCCTATTATGTCATACATCGCAATCCCAGGAATATTGTTGTTGCGAGGCATAATAGTTAAGTATCACAGTCATCATTCATTACAAACCATAAGTCTTACAAATTGGAATCACATGATCCATATTACACGAATAGTTGATCTATTGATCAACGGACAACACAAGTTCATAGTTCAACATAGCGGAAGCGTAAGATACAAGGACTCTCTAGTCCACAGGCCAACGCTTGACGTCGGAAGGCGCTTAGTTGTCGTAGGCATCCTGCTGGTCATCTCCTTGTTCATCTTCATACTCTGGCCATTTGAATAGCCAGGGACAAAGCCGTGAGTACGTTGAGTACTCGCAAACTAATTCAAGAAAAAGTGCTAGACATTCTAGTAGGGTTTGCTAAGCTCTAGTTTATTTGCATAAAGCTAGTTTTGGTTCACAAAGTTTTGAGAAAAACTTATTCAAGTGCTAACTAACCCAAGGGGGAACATTAGTGTCATTCCCACCATTCAAGTGGTGATTTCAATTCAATTCACCACAAGTCAATTCACCATCACCTTTCAACATCATTTTCAAAGATATGACATCGGAAACTGTATGGCCTTTCCAACCGTCCGTAACCGTGGACGCGGCTATTCGAATAGGTTTACACTCTGCAGAGGTTGCACACTTGTGCCACAACATTTGATTTCATCCGTCGGGATTTCCCCGAATAATCGTAACACAGTACGCGGATCATCAACCATAACCTTTCACTTACGAATCCTAGTATGAGCACCTCTCCCCATGAGCTTGGCCTCCCAGTGAAGACCAACTGTCAACCTGGGAACTGCACAGGGCTTGGGCCGGACATTCACCTCATTTCGCATCATATCGTATCGTTTCTTTTGTGGTAGAGGCAGCTTTCGGCATAACCCCGATGACGCTTGTTTAGAGGGAACCCATACTAAGACGCATAAACTTCCAGTTAAGCCCTACCCATAATCAGGTATTGTGGGGGTACTTGAGAATTGGAAAGGTATCGCATTCAAACCAACATCATGTTTTATCAAAAATCACCATCTTCTCTTGGTCATAATCACCTTCAACATTCATTCAATGGAAGGCATCTTCATTCCAAGGTTTTCAAAATCCTTTCAAATCACATTGTTCCCATCTAGAGTAGTTAAGGTTAGTTCATTAGCACTAGCTCTAACTCATGAGAGGTGCTACCTTGCTTTGCTTGGAAAGGCTAACTCCCTACTCTAAAAACCACTTGTATTTTGACCAAAGTTAACTATAAAAGGAAAATCATTTGGAAAACAAGTAAAAACTTGGGATGGGTTCACATAAGAAAAGGTAAGACATGGTGCCTTGCCCCAAAGGGCTTTGCACTTGGCAAGAATAAAAGCTTGCATAGTAATTTAGCTTGCCTTGGTAGTTCTCAAACTGTTCCTCTTCCTCCTCCTGGTAGCAACCTTCTTCTTCGGCGTACTCTCCGGTGCTACCGTCTAAATTTGAATACGAGTATAATTACTCACTAATTCCAGGCTATTCCACACATCACAAATCAACACACCACTACTCTAGGCACACACATAAATAAACTAGGGTGCATGGGTGGTGGGATTTAAATAGGGTTTGTATTCTATATGTAAATGATAGTTTCCATAGGGTTCTTGAGAAATAATTTCCTCTCATTGAAATCTTCTTAAGATTTAATTTCTCCAACAATCATGGATGAACTCATCTTGACCTAGATCAAATGTTCATCATCATCATCATTTGGTAGAATGATTTAAATGAGGTGGAACACCTCATTCCATTTAAATAACACTATATTTGATTTAAATCTCAAGAAATTCATATAAGAGAGTTTGGAACCAGGGGTCCAAACATCCCATGAATTCATGTGAGACAAGTTTAAATGAAGTGTAAGACTTCACACAATTTAACTTTAATAATTTTGGATAATATCAACTAGTTAAACTAGTCAAAATATCCATTCATTAAACCATGGCATGATCATGCAAAGTGACCACACCATTTTATTGCATAAACAATTAGTGTAAGTCAAATGTGAGCTATTAGAGTTGGAAATAACTTAATATCTATTTTGGTTGATTTTTAAGATTTATTTGAATAGGGAAAAGTCCCTGGCTTGTTATTTTTGTCACATTAATTCTACAACGAAATTGACCATGAGGCCAGGGGCATTGGATAGAGAATTTTAGTGGCTTTCTAACAATGTCAAATTCACTAAATTTGGTTTAGCCAATTTGAAATGGTTGAATTTCAAAGTTTGGGCAGTATTGGATTGTTTGGAAAATGTTTAAAACGAATTTGAATTAAACAGGCCGGCGGGAAACCAACGTGGGCCGAAACTGTTTAAAAAGAGAAAAACGGCCCAGCAGCGCATCCAGTGCGCGCGGGCCTGCTGACAGGGTGGGGTCCACCCGTCAGCCTCCTTTAAAACCCGAAACGGTACGGGGCGACGTGGGGCGTAGGATTAGAGAGTAGATCGACGGCTCAGAGCCATCGTCTTCTCCGGCGAGATGCCGAGGTTCTGGCGGCGAGCCTAGGGGGTGGGAGAGCTAACCAGGGCTCCCGCGGTGGCTGGCAGTGTGCGTGATGTCGATGTGGACGACGGCGAAGCTCCTGGCACCGGCGGCGTCTCCTGGATCGGCTCCAATCGACGGCGGCGAGGTGCGGTACTGGCGGGCTCCGGGCTTCAAATTGGAGCAACTCCGGCAAGAATCGAGCGAGTGGTTGGGTGGAGGAGAAGCAGTGGAGGGTGGTGAACGTGGTGGTGTGCTCAGCTTCGTCCAGGGAACGCGGTATTTATAGATGGCCAAGGGTGCGGCTTGGCCGTGAAGAAGTCGACCAGGGCACGGCGTCTACGGCGAGCGGTCGAGCTAGGCGAGGTGGTGGCAGTGTTCTACGGCTCCTGGCGATGCTATTGGCGGCGACAGCGGGGTCGGGCGGTGGCTAGGTTGGTCGCGTTGCTTCCGCGACGGGCGCGTCTGCGGCGGATCGGGGTTCTCTTCTCCGGCGACGGCGGGCACGGGTCGGGGTCGAGGGCATGTCTAGTGACTGCGTGGCGACGCGGCGATGCTCAACGGCTGGTCAGCGAGTCCAGGGCGTGCTTGTGGTGACGGCGCGGCGCGTGGCCAGTGTGTGCCCGCGGCGTGCACACGCGCGACGTGCGCGGCGTCCAGGGCGCCATGGACGCGAGCTGGTCTCGGCGTTGTCGAGCTCCTCCTCGACCAGGGCTGGGCTAGGGCTTGCTAGGGGGCGTGTTGGCGCACGGTGGCGAGGGGGCCAGGGCGGTGAAGCAATGGAGAGAGGGGGAGGTGGTCGGGCTCGGGCGACATGGCCGGCATGGCCATGTCTAGCCTTGCTCCTCCTCTCCCTAGGGTTTACAAGTTGCCATTCAAGATGAGAGGGGGCAGGGGAACCATTTGGTGCAAGTTGGGGTAGATTTTCTTGAGTAGATCACTATTTGCTATAGTGTATGCATAGTGTTCAAATTTGGAAAATACAAAAATATCAAAAATGGAAATAATTCAAATGGTGAATGTTTTTGAAAAGTGAAAGTTGAGATAAGTTGTACTTGACCAGAGATGAGTTGAGGTGGTGGTGGAAAAATTGGATTTCAAAAATGGCCCAAAATGGCTAAGTGAAGATTGTTGAACTTATTATAAAGTTGCAACTTTGGATGAGCATAGCTAGTGATCAAAGATGAATTTGGCAGGGTGGTCTTCATCAAAGTTGTTCACCTTGATGTTGACTTTGAAATGGTGCAAGGAGTTAGCAAAGAATGGTTTGGGAAAATTGAATTGCAGGGGCTCAAAGTGGTGACCAGACTATAATTGGCAGATTTGGTCATCATCACATGTGAGTGGGAAAAGTGTTGGAAAATCAATTGAATTGTGAACCCTTGCTTCCAAAAGTTGGGATAAGTGTTTAGTAACATTATTCCACTAATGGTGAAGACAAAATAGGTCTAGGGTCAAAATTTATAAAAATGCCATAGGGCATATGTGAGGGTTTTTAGGGTTTTTCAATTATGGGAATTTCTTCCACTTTGATTTATTTGGTTGGTGATCTTCACATGATCACTCTAGGGTTTTAGAGCATAACAAATACAAGTAATAACAATCATCATGGCATATCACTCAAATGCACAAGTCCTATGCATGGTACTATATGCAAAAGAAAAGTTTTTGTTGGTTTGAAATTTTGTATTTCTGGAATTCTCTAACTTTCTTCTTCATGGAAATTTGGGGTGTTACAAACCCTTCCCCCTTACAAAAGATCTCGTCCCGAGATCAAAAAGAAAGTTAGGTACTAAAGAGATCTGGGTACTCCTTCTTCATGAAGTCTTCGCGTTCCCAGGTGGCTTCATCCTCGGTATGATTGCTCCATTGGATCTTTAGAAACTTGATGCTTCGGGTGCGGGTGGTTCTGTAAGCTTCTTCTAGGATGCGAATCGGCACTTCGCGGTAAGTCAGATCCTTGTTGATATCCACCGATCGGTGATCGATGTTCTTGAACACTTCGGTCTTCTCAGGGACTTCAAGACATTTCCGGAGAAGTGAGATGTGAAAAACGTCGTGCACAGCCGACATTTCTTCAGGCAACTCAGCTTGATAAGATACTTCACCTCGGCGGCTGAGGACTTGGAAAGGTCCCACGTAGCGAGGTGCAAGCTTTCCTTTCAGCTGAAACCTTTGCATCCCTTTCAAGGGGGATACTTTGAGATAGACAAAATCTCCGATCTCAAAGGTCATCTCCCGACGTCTCTTGTCGGCGTAGCTCTTCTGTCTGGATTGCGCAGTCTTGAGGTACTCACGGATCTTGTGAACCTTCTCTTCGGCTTCACGAAGAACGTCTGGGCCGAAAACTTGACTCTCTCCGACTTCGACCAGTTCAGGGGGTACGGCACTTCCTTCCGTACAAGGCTTCAAAGGGGGCCATCCGTAGGCTGGCTTGATAACTAGGGTTGTCTGAGAATTCGGCGTAAGGTAGGCAGTCTTCCCACTTGGATCCGTATTCCAGGACGCATGCTCTAAGCATGTCTTCCAGTAGCTGGTTTACTCTCTCACTCTGTCCGTCGGTCTGAGGGTGATAGGCGGTGCGGAAATTTAGGCGAGTGCCTAGTCCTTCATGCACTTTCTCGCGTAACCTTGAGGTGAACTGTGATCCTCTATCTGACACTATCGATTTGGGGGTTCCATGCAAAGCGACTATTCTGGAGATGTAGAGTTCAGCTAACTTGGGGCCTTGATAGGTGGTTTTGACGGCGATGAAATGGGCGACTTTGGTCAATCTATCGACCACTACCCATATGGAATCATTGCCTTTGCTGGATTTGGGCAGTCCGGTGATAAAGTCCATTCCTACGGAGTCCCATTTCCATTACGGAATCAAGGGGTTGCAACAGTCCGGCGGGTCTCTGGTGTTCTGCCTTAACTCGCTGGCAGATGTCACACTTAGCGATATAGCTACCGATCTCTCTCTTCATTCCGTGCCACCAAAATTGTTCTTTCAGGTCCTGGTACATCTTGGTACCTCCGGGGTGGATTGAGTAAAGGGTGTCATGGGCTTCTTGCAGGATGACTTGTTTCGTGTCGTAGTCCGATGGTACGCAGAGGCGTTCTTTGTACCAAAGCACTCCGGCTTCGTCAATGGTGAATCCGGGGCTTTTCCTGCGGCTATCTGTTTCTTGATTCCATCAATGCTAGCGTTGTCCTTACGGGCTTCCTTGATCTGACCAATCAAGGTAGGTTGCGATTCGATGCTGGCTAGGAATCCTTCACTTACAAGTTCAAGTCTGAACTGTTCAAACTCTTGGTGCAAACTAGGCTGTTCGGTTGCGAGCATGGAGTTCAACTGGCACGGCAGTCGACTCAAAGCATCCGCTACCACATTGGCCTTGCCGGGGTGGTAGTGAATCTCCATGTCGTAATCCTTGATCAATTCGATCCATCGGCGTTGTCTCATGTTTAACTCCTTCTGGGTGAAAATGTATTTGAGGCTTTTGTGGTCGGAATAAATCTCGCATCGATTACCCATGAGGTAATGACGCCAAACTTTCAAGGCTAAGACCACGGCTGCAAGCTCGAGGTCGTGGGTTGGGTAGTTCTGCTCATGTTGCTTGAGTTGTCTAGAAAGGTAGGATACAACCTTTCCTTCTTGCATAAGCACGCATCCCGATCCAGTCTTGGAGGCGTCGCAATATACGTCAAAGGGCTTTGCGATATCCGGCATGATCGGGATTGGGGCTGTTGTCAGTCTACTCTTGAGCTGTTGAAAGCTCTCTTCACACTTGTCGGTCCACTCAAACTTTCTGTCCTTTTTCAGCAGTTGGGTCATTGGTCGAGCGATGCTCGAAAAACCTTCTACAAATCTGCGGTAATATCCGGCTAATCCAAGAAAAGCACGGACCTCAGTTTGTGTGGTCGGAGCTTTCCATTCCATAACAGTTTTGATCTTGGCGGGATCTACGGCAATTCCTCCTGCAGACAAGATGTGTCCGAGGAATCCAACTTCTTCCAGCCAAAACTCACACTTGCTAAACTTGGCGTACAACTGGTGCTGTCTCAGGGTTTCTAGAACAATCTCCAGATGCTGTTCATGTTCTTCTTCGGACTTGGAGTAGACCAAAATGTCGTCGATGAAAACAACGACAAATTTGTCCAAGAAGTTCATGAAGATCTTATTCATGAGATTCATGAAATAAGCGGGAGCATTGGTCAGTCCAAATGACATGACGTTGTACTCATACAACCCATATCTGGTGGTAAAGGCAGTTTTTGGAATATCGGTGGCTCGGATTTTCAGTTGGTGGTATCCAGTTCTAAGATCAATTTTCGAGAAAACTCGGGATCCGGTGAGTTGGTCGAACAAGTCTTCGATCTTGGGTAAGGGGTATTTGTTTTTGATGGTGACATCGTTAAGCTTACGATAGTCGGTGCATAAACGATTTGCACCATCCTTCTTGTCGACAAACAAGACGGGGGATCTCCAGGGGGATGCACTTGGTCTGATCAAACCTTTGGCTAACATGTCATCTATTTGTTTCTTCAGCTCCACAAGCTCGGCTGCGTTCATGCTGTAGGCTCTCTGGGCGATGGGTCCAGTTCCGGGGATTAACTCGATGATAAACTCGATATCCCGATCTGGGGGCATACCGGGTAGATCATCTGGAAACACATCAGGGTAGCGACAAACGACCCTGATTTGATCCAGAGTTGGCTTGGATACACTTTGGTTGCAGGTAAATTTTCTGGGTAGTTTTTCAGAGACGTGCTCAACTACGATACCGGTGCTGCTAGTCATGGTTATGGCTTTCTTGGCACAGTCTATCAATCCATTGTGTTTGGACATCCAGTCCATTCCTAGGACAACTTCCAAACCTTTGGTTCCAAGTATGATGAGATTTGCAAAGAAATCAACATCATGGATTTTGATTGGCACATTTTTACAAAATTTTCTGGCTTTGGTGGTTGATCCGGGGATTTGAACTATCATAACATGCTTCAAACTGAGGGGTTGAATTTTACTTGTTGATGCAAAATCTTCGGTGACAAAGGAATGCGATGCTCCGGAATCAAACAACACTCTAGCAGGGGTGTGGTTGACAGAAAACATACCCAGTACCACATCTGGGGCTTCCTGGGCTTCTTCGGCGTTCATGTGGTAGAGGCGGCCGTTGCGGTTGTTGGGGTTGTTGGGGGCGAACTTCTTGCCGGTGGAGACACGGCGTTGCTGCTGAGCAGGAGCAGCGGTGTTGCCGGCGAGCTTGGCAAGACGCTTTGGACACTCGTTGGAGTAGTGCCCCACTACACCACACTCATAACAAGTGATAGTGCTCTTGTCCTGCTTGTTCGCAACGGGAATGGCATTGCTCCCGGTTCTGGGGTTGGTGTTGGTGTTGGTGTTGTTGGTGTTCGGGGCTCGAGGTGGAGCGCGGTTGTAGTTGTTGTTGTTGTAGTTGGGGTTGTAGCCTCCTGGCTTGGAGTTTCCTCCCCTTCGGTTCTGATAACCGGGGCGAGAGTTCTGCATCGGGGGTTTGTTATGTCTCGGATTGAAACCTCCGCTTGAGCTAGGGCGAAACTTTTGGGGGTGGCTTGATCCACTCTGATTTGCCATGCGGCGCTTGCGGTTCTCATTGGCTTGGTTCAACTTGCCCTCCATCTGGATGGCGGAGTCAACAAGGGCTTCGAGGTCGGCGAAGGGGATGTTGACGAGGACAGTCTGCATCTCATCATGCAGCCCGTTCAGGAATCTCTCCTTCCTCTTTTCAACGGTGTCCGTCTCATCAGGGGCATACCTTGACAAGGTGAGAAACTTGTCGCGGTACTCAACCACCGTCAAGCGACCTTGTTTCAGTTCACGGAACTCATCCCTCATCTTCTTGATAAGACCCGGGGGTACATGGTACTTGCTGAACTTGAGTTTGAAATCCTCCCAAGTCATGAATTGACCTCCGTTCATGGCACGGGTACTTGTCCACCAAGCGCGAGCTGGTCCAGCGAGGTAGTGAGTGGCGAACAACACCTTCTCGTTGGCTTCCACTCCAGCCTACTTCCAGATTGTTCTCCATAGTCTGGAGCCAATCGTCGGCGTCGAGGGGCTCCTCGGTCTTGCTAAACACCGGAGGGTTGGTGTTCTGGAAGTTCTTGAGCTTGGATCCGGGGTGGTCATGATTTCCATGGCCTTGGGCGATGTTCTGCAAGGCGATGATGTTGGCTTGGCGCTCGGCTCTCTCGGTTTCCCGGTCTGCAAGCAGGGTTTGCGAAGCTGCATCATCGCGTCGTTGGTGCGATTCGGAGGGGCCATCTGAAGGTATAGAAGATCATGAGATAAGAGGGAACATTCTATGGTTCATTTAAGTTTGAAAAACATTTGAAAACTTGTAATCTTTTCATGACAAACATAACATTCATTCATTCATGCAACACATAGTACAAACTACACACATACTCCAATGGTTTTAAGAACCATTCTCATGCTACGATACAAAGGACGGGATACAACTCACACCTACTATAAGTGAAACTAGTGCAACTACTCCTCATCGTCGATATCAATCGGGACGTAGTCATCCTGTCCGGCCTCCAGGAACTCGTAGTCCTCCTCCTCGGTGTTCTCGTCCTCCTGAAAGTCATCGTCATCGCTCAGAAAGGCGTCTCCTCCCTGAATATCGATGCCTTCATCGTCCTCCTCCATGTGACGAATCTGATCCTCCTGGGCCGTGACAGTGGCCTCAAGTGACGCGATCCGGTCGCGAAGGCGGCGAATCGTAGCGTCCTTCTTGGCACGCTGCTGGCGAAGGTTCCCGCGGTCGTTGTTGAGTAGCTTGATCGCCTCACCCTGCTCGATGATGTGAGCATGGGTCTGGTTCGCGTAAGCGCGAGAGGCGTCGAGGTCCCTCTGAGTCTGGTAGAGCATGAAGTCCAAGTGATCCACATGGTGCCTCAACTGGGGTGGAGTGGCACATCCATGGGTCTTCCGTCAGAGTTACGCCGTGCGAGATGCGCAAAGCGTTCCTCACGAAGGGCTTCGGTATTCTGTCCGCACAGACGAGCAAGTGCTTCCTGAAGAGCACGTGCAAGCCCGTCGAGCCAGTTGCTTTCCCTGAAAGAGAAAAGGATCCTCTCCGAGGTGGGAGGCTCCAGCTTGCCCCTCAAGTCGGCAGTGATAATCCACTGCAGTTCCCCTCCCGGCTGGTCGTCCACCTGAATCCCGTGAAACTCGGGGTGTGGGCGGCCAAGGTGATCCGACAGGAGTCGAGGTCATGCTCGAAGATCAAGCTTCCTCCGTTTCCAAGCTGATAAAACTTGGTGTTGAGGGGTTCATTCGGCTCCATCTGAAAGAGAATTGGATGAGTAAGTTAGAGAGTGCAAAGTGTGGCAAGGTTTTAAGTTGATTTAAATAAGATAGAACATGATCAAATTTTGGCAAAGTCTCAAAGACAAGAGTGTAGTAAATTTTCACAAATAAGTCCTTTCATTTGATTTCAAAGTTAAATTTTTCAGAACGCCCATTCTAACTAAGGTCTTCTAAGGTCAAACAATGGCTCTGATACCAACTTGTCAACACCCGGATTTTTAAGTCCGAATGCCTATTATGTCATACATCGCAATCCCAGGAATATTGTTGTTGCGAGGCATAATAGTTAAGTATCACAGTCATCATTCATTACAAACCATAAGTCTTACAAATTGGAATCACATGATCCATATTACACGAATAGTTGATCTATTGATCAACGGACAACACAAGTTCATAGTTCAACATAGCGGAAGCGTAAGATACAAGGACTCTCTAGTCCACAGGCCAACGCTTGACGTCGGAAGGCGCTTAGTTGTCGTAGGCATCCTGCTGGTCATCTCCTTGTTCATCTTCATACTCTGGCCATTTGAATAGCCAGGGACAAAGCCGTGAGTACGTTGAGTACTCGCAAACTAATTCAAGAAAAAGTGCTAGACATTCTAGTAGGGTTTGCTAAGCTCTAGTTTATTTGCATAAAGCTAGTTTTGGTTCACAAAGTTTTGAGAAAAACTTATTCAAGTGCTAACTAACCCAAGGGGGAACATTAGTGTCATTCCCACCATTCAAGTGGTGATTTCAATTCAATTCACCACAAGTCAATTCACCATCACCTTTCAACATCATTTTCAAAGATATGACATCGGAAACTGTATGGCCTTTCCAACCGTCCGTAACCGTGGACGCGGCTATTCGAATAGGTTTACACTCTGCAGAGGTTGCACACTTGTGCCACAACATTTGATTTCATCCGTCGGGATTTCCCCGAATAATCGTAACACGCACGCGGATCATCAACCATAACCTTTCACTTACGAATCCTAGTATGAGCACCTCTCCCCATGAGCTTGGCCTCCGGTGAAGACCAACTGTCAACACAGGAACTGCACAGGCTTGGGCCGGACATTCACCTCATTTCGCATCATATCGTATCGTTTCTTTTGTGGTAGAGGCAGCTTTCGGCATAACCCCGATGACGCTTGTTTAGAGGGAACCCATACTAAGACGCATAAACTTCCAGCTTAAGCCCTACCCATAATCAGGTATTGTGGGGGTACTTGAGAATTGGAAAGGTATCGCATTCAAACCAACATCATGTTTTATCAAAAATCACCATCTTCTCTTGGTCATAATCACCTTCAACATTCATTCAATGGAAGGCATCTTCATTCCAAGGTTTTCAAAATCCTTTCAAATCACATTGTTCCCATCTAGAGTAGTTAAGGTTAGTTCATTAGCACTAGCTCTAACTCATGAGAGGTGCTACCTTGCTTTGCTTGGAAAGGCTAACTCCCTACTCTAAAAACCACTTGTATTTTGACCAAAGTTAACTATAAAAGGAAAATCATTTGGAAAACAAGTAAAAACTTGGGATGGGTTCACATAAGAAAAGGTAAGACATGGTGCCTTGCCCCAAAGGGCTTTGCACTTGGCAAGAATAAAAGCTTGCATAGTAATTTAGCTTGCCTTGGTAGTTCTCAAACTGTTCCTCTTCCTCCTCCTGGTAGCAACCTTCTTCTTCGGCGTACTCTCCGGTGCTACCGTCTAAATTTGAATACGAGTATAATTACTCACTAATTCCAGGCTATTCCACACATCACAAATCAACACACCACTACTCTAGGCACACACATAAATAAACTAGGGTGCATGGGTGGTGGGATTTAAATAGGGTTTGTATTCTATATGTAAATGATAGTTTCCATAGGGTTCTTGAGAAATAATTTCCTCTCATTGAAATCTTCTTAAGATTTAATTTCTCCAACAATCATGGATGAACTCATCTTGACCTAGATCAAATGTTCATCATCATCATCATTTGGTAGAATGATTTAAATGAGGTGGAACACCTCATTCCATTTAAATAACACTATATTTGATTTAAATCTCAAGAAATTCATATAAGAGAGTTTGGAACCAGGGGTCCAAACATCCCATGAATTCATGTGAGACAAGTTTAAATGAAGTGTAAGACTTCACACAATTTAACTTTAATAGTTTTGGATAATATCAACTAGTTAAACTAGTCAAAATATCCATTCATTAAACCATGGCATGATCATGCAAAGTGACCACACCATTTTATTGCATAAACAATTAGTGTAAGTCAAATGTGAGCTATTAGAGTTGGAAATAACTTAATATCTATTTTGGTTGATTTTTAAGATTTATTTGAATAGGGAAAAGTCCCTGGCTTGTTATTTTTGTCACATTAATTCTACAACGAAATTGACCATGAGGCCAGGGGCATTGGATAGAGAATTTTAGTGGCTTTCTAACAATGTCAAATTCACTAAATTTGGTTTAGCCAATTTGAAATGGTTGAATTTCAAAGTTTGGGCAGTATTGGATTGTTTGGAAAATGTTTAAAACGAATTTGAATTAAACAGGCCGGCGGGAAACCAACGTGGGCCGAAACTGTTTAAAAAGAGAAAAACGGCCCAGCAGCGCATCCAGTGCGCGCGGGCCTGCTGACAGGGTGGGGTCCACCCGTCAGCCTCCTTTAAAACCCGAAACGGTGCGGGCGACGTGGGGCGTAGGATTAGAGAGTAGATCGACGGCTCAGAGCCATCGTCTTCTCCGGCGAGATGCCGAGGTTCTGGCGGCGAGCCTAGGGGGTGGGAGAGCTAACCAGGGCTCCCGCGGTGGCTGGCAGTGTGCGTGATGTCGATGTGGACGACGGCGAAGCTCCCGGCACCGGCGGCGTCTCTGGATCGGCTCCAAACGACGGCGGCGAGGTGCGGTACTGGCGGGCTCCGGGCTTCAAATTGGAGCAACTCCGGCAAGAATCGAGCGAGTGGTTGGGTGGAGGAGAAGCAGTGGAGGGTGGTGAACGTGGTGGTGTGCTCAGCTTCGTCCAGGGAACGCGGTATTTATAGATGGCCAAGGGTGCGGCTTGGCCGTGAAGAAGTCGACCAGGGCACGGCGTCTACGGCGAGCGGTCGAGCTAGGCGAGGTGGTGGCAGTGTTCTACGGCTCCTGGCGATGCTATTGGCGGCGACAGCGGGGTCGGGCGGTGGCTAGGTTGGTCGCGTTGCTTCCGCGACGGGCGCGTCTGCGGCGGATCGGGGTTCTCTTCTCCGGCGACGGCGGGCACGGGTCGGGGTCGAGGGCATGTCTAGTGACTGCGTGGCGACGCGGCGATGCTCAACGGCTGGTCAGCGAGTCCAGGGCGTGCTTGTGGTGACGGCGCGGCGCGTGGCCGGTGTGTGCCCGCGGCGTGCACACGCGCGACGTGCGCGGCGTCCAGGGCGCCATGGACGCGAGCTGGTCTCGGCGTTGTCGAGCTCCTCCTCGACCAGGGCTGGGCTAGGGCTTGCTAGGGGGCGTGTTGGCGCACGGTGGCGAGGGGGCCAGGGCGGTGAAGCAATGGAGAGAGGGGGAGGTGGTCGGGCTCGGGCGACATGGCCGGCATGGCCATGTCTAGCCTTGCTCCTCCTCTCCCTAGGGTTTACAAGTTGCCATTCAAGATGAGAGGGGGCAGGGGAACCATTTGGTGCAAGTTGGGGTAGATTTTCTTGAGTAGATCACTATTTGCTATAGTGTATGCATAGTGTTCAAATTTGGAAAATACAAAAATATCAAAAATGGAAATAATTCAAATGGTGAATGTTTTTGAAAAGTGAAAGTTGAGATAAGTTGTACTTGACCAGAGATGAGTTGAGGTGGTGGTGGAAAAATTGGATTTCAAAAATGGCCCAAAATGGCTAAGTGAAGATTGTTGAACTTATTATAAAGTTGCAACTTTGGATGAGCATAGCTAGTGATCAAAGATGAATTTGGCAGGGTGGTCTTCATCAAAGTTGTTCACCTTGATGTTGACTTTGAAATGGTGCAAGGAGTTAGCAAAGAATGGTTTGGGAAAATTGAATTGCAGGGGCTCAAAGTGGTGACCAGACTATAATTGGCAGATTTGGTCATCATCACATGTGAGTGGGAAAAGTGTTGGAAAATCAATTGAATTGTGAACCCTTGCTTCCAAAAGTTGGGATAAGTGTTTAGTAACATTATTCCACTAATGGTGAAGACAAAATAGGTCTAGGGTCAAAATTTATAAAAATGCCATAGGGCATATGTGAGGGTTTTTAGGGTTTTTCAATTATGGGAATTTCTTCCACTTTGATTTATTTGGTTGGTGATCTTCACATGATCACTCTAGGGTTTTAGAGCATAACAAATACAAGTAATAACAATCATCATGGCATATCACTCAAATGCACAAGTCCTATGCATGGTACTATATGCAAAAGAAAAGTTTTTGTTGGTTTGAAATTTTGTATTTCTGGAATTCTCTAACTTTCTTCTTCATGGAAATTTGGGGTGTTACACAATAAATAGTCCGAAGGAGGGCGTCGGGGGCTGACCGAGGCCGCCACACCATAGGGCCGCGCGGGCCCCTCCTGGGCCGCGCCGGCCTATGGTGTGGGGCCCTCGGGCCCCCACCTGGCTTGCCCTTCTGGCTCCGCCAATATTCTGGGAAAATAGGACCTTCTGCATAAATTCCGAGGATTTTCCTGAAAGTTGGATTTCTGCACAAAAACGAGACACCAGAACAGTTCTGCTGAAAACAGCGTTAGTCCGTGTTAGTTGCATCCAAAATACACAAATTAGAGGCAAAACAATAGCAAAAGTGTTCGGGAAAGTAGATACGTTTTGGACGTATCAATCACTCACGTAAACTGGCAGATTTTTCTGAGTTATCTACAGAGAACCCTGCCCAAATTCGTGACAGCAAGAAATCTGTTTCTGCGCAGTAATCCAAATCTAGTATCAACCCTACTATCAAAGGCTTTACTTGGCACAACAATGCAATAAAATAAAGATAAGGAGAGGTTGCTACAGTAGTAAAAACTTCCAAGACTCAAATATAAAACAAAAGTACTGTAGTAAAATAAACACATGGGTTATCTCCCAAGAAGTGCTTTATTTATAGCCATTAAGATGGGCTCGGTAATTTTAATGATGCACTCGCAAGAAATAAGAGTTGAAGCAAAAGAGAGCATCAAAAAGCAAATTCAAAACAAATTTAAGCCTAACCCACTTCCTATGAAAAGGAATCTTGTAAATAAACAAATTCATGAAGCATAATGCAACAAGTATAGAAAGACTAGACAAGCGCAACTTCAAGATTTTCAGCAAAAAGAGAGGTGTTTTAGTAACATGAAAATTTCTACAACCATATTTTCCTCTCTCATAAAGATATTCAGTAGCATCATGAACAAACTCAACAATATAACTATCACATGAAACATTCTTATCATGAGCTACATGCATAAAAGTATCATTACTCTCCACATAAGCATAGTCATTCTTATTAATCGCGGTGGGAGCAAATTCAATAAAGTAGCTATCATTATTATTCTCATCACCATAATCGTCAAATGTAGGAGGCATATTGTAATCATAATAAACTTTATCCTCCATAGTAGGTGGCACCAAAAGACTACTATCATTATAATCATCATAAATGGGAGGCAGAGTATCATCAAAGTAAATTTTCTCCTCCATGCTTGGGGGACTAAAAATATCATGCTCATCAAAACCAGCTTCCCCAAGCTTAGAATCTTCCATAGCATTAGCAACAATGGTGTTCGAAACGTTCATACTAATATCATTACTACTAGCATGCAAATAAGGTTCCATAGGTTTTTTAATTTTCGCATCAAACAATCCATGTCTTAACTCAGCAAATAGATTAAAAAGCTCACTGTTATTTCCATTATGCCTAACTAGTGAAATAAAAACAAGAAACAAAAAGATGCAATTGCAGGATCTAAAGGAAATAGCTTCGAGCACTCACACACCGGCAACAATGCTAGGAAATAGCTTAGTAGTCGGAGGATGTGAATACCTTTTACCTTACCTCCCCGGCAACGGCGCCAGATAATAGCTTGATGTCTACGCACGCTTCTATTCCTGTAGACAGTGTTGGGCCTCCAAGAGCAGAGGTTTGTAGAACAGCAGCAAGTTTCCCTTAAGTGAATCACCCAAGGTTTATCGAACTCAGGAGGTAGAGGTCAAAGATATCCCTCTCAAGCAACCCTGCAATTACGATACAAGAAGTCTCTTGTGTCCCCAACACACCTAATACACTTGTCAGATGTATAGGTGCACTAGTTCGGCGAAGAGATAGTGAAATACAAGTAATATGGATGTATATGAGTGGCAATAATAATATGAAATAAATATGGCAGCGAGTAAACATGCAACAGAACAGTAAATAAACGGAGATTCGATGCTTAGAAATAAGGCCTAGGGATCATACTTTCACTAGTGGACACTCTCAACATTGATCACATAACTGAAACAACTCTACACTCTCTTGTTAGATGACAAACACAATTCATTGTGTAGGGCTACGAGAGCACCTCAATGCCGGAGTTAACAAGCTCCACAACATCCGGAGTTCATATTTAAGTAACCTTAGAGTGCATGATAGACCATTGAAATTATACCGAGTACTAACATAGCATGCACACCGTCACCGTCAGGCTATGAAAGGGGGAATAGATCGCATCAATACTATCATAGTAATAGTTAACTTCATAATCTACAAGAGATCACAATCATAGCTTATACCAAGTACTACATGATGCACACACTGTCAACATTACATCATGAAGGAGGAATAGACTACTTTAATAACATCACTAGAGTAGCACATACATGATATTCAACTAGATCGCAAAGAGAGAGATGAACCACATAGCTACGGTAGAGCCCTCAGCCTCGGGGGAGAACTACTCCCTCCTCATCATGGGAGACAGCAGCGGTGATGAAGATGGCGGTGATGTCGATGGAGATGACTCCGGGGGCAATTCCCCGTCCCGGCGGCGTGCCGGAACAGAGACTTCTATCCCCCGAATCTTGGCTTCGCGATGGCGGCGGCTCTGGAAGGTTTTCTGGAGTTTCGTCAATCCGTGTCGAAGTTTTATGTCACGACGACTTATATAGGCGAAGAGTCGGAGTCGGAAGGTGTCTGGGGGCTCCACACACCAGGGGGCGCCCCCCCTCTGGCCGCGCCGCCACCACGTGTGGGGGCCCTGGGCCTCCCCTCTGGTCCCTCTTCGGTGTTCTGGAAGCTTCGTGGAAATATAAGATCGTGGGCCTTGATTTCATCCAATTTCGAGAATATTTCCTTACTAGGATTTCTGAAACCAAAAACAGCAGAAAACATGAACTGGCACTTCGGCATCTCGTCAATAGGTTAGTTCCGGAAAATGCATAATAATGACATAAAGTGTGTATAAAACATGTGTGTATCATCATAAAAGTAGCATGGAACATAAGAAATTACTAGGTAAATTTGCCCGTGCGTTGCACCGGGTGATTGAGATCCAGCTATGTGGTTTGAAATCTTATTTGTCTAAAAATTACAACAAAGTTTATTCAGCTAGCCGATTCCGCACTTTCACTTACCAGTCATCAAGTCATGGTCACTTTGTTTTTGTATATTTAACTTTGGATTTCTCTTTTGTAGTGACAAAACAGTAACCTTCTAGTATATTATATGAGTGGGGGTGTTGTTTCTGACTATTGGGTGTATATGTTTTTTTATTAATACATCTTTGATACGTTTTAAAATGTTTAAAAAAATTCTAAAGAAAAAAACTTCACGTGTACATAGAAGTGCTCACAAATTATTTCAATGAAAAATTTATTTGTTCGTTTGTGTTGTGTAAAAAAGATAAAATTTGGTGCTAAGAATAAGACTTTTTTGTGACATATGTTTTATTTTTTACATTGATCACGAAAAAACGATTTTTTACAAAACTCTACGTACCTACAGTTGTTGAGATGTACATGTAAATTATTTTTAAACAATTATTTAACAATTAAAAATATATTTTTAGGTGGAAAGATCTTGTGCACTTGGGAATTGAACTGAAATTCCGGTACGTGTGGTACTATATAAAGAAGCCCCTCGCGTGATTTAAAAAAGATGTCTTACAAAAATAGTCACACGGTCAGGCATCACCTCTTCCCTCATAAAAAAGACTAGGACAAATGCCCGTGCGTTGCACTGGGATTAGGAAAAAACCACAAAACCTATTTTTATTGCATTTTGTTCACCCACGAAAATAATCAATTTTTGCTAGTGGGAAATCAAATTTCTCGTGTAAATTCACCTTGATTTTCTTGAAAATAAAATATTAAAATTACTTTGGTGGGAAATTCGTCAAGCACCTAAAGAAACCCCCACAGCCTGACTTGGTGGGAAATTTCTCATATAAATTCACCTTGATTCACCTTGATTTTCTTGAAAATAAAAGATTAAAATTACTCTGGCTGGGTCGATGAAATGCGCAATTTACTGAAGATCGGGCCGGGCTGCTCAGGCCGGACTGGGCTTTTTCGAGCTTTGGACCGGGCTCAAGCCTAAATCCTTGTTCCGACATCCTAGCTTGGACCTATACTTTTAATTTCGGGCTTTTTAGGCCTGGCCCAAAGCCCAGTCCTGCCCAAAAAATGCCCAGGTATAATCACAAGCATGCCCATTTAAGATGGTATATATCTATACCTAATAATAAAGGAGCTAAGGTTTCTGCCAAAAAGTTTCGTCAACGTTTTTTCTTGGACCGTTTTGCCCTCCCACCAAACCGCATAATACTCCACCTGCCACCGTGATACCGGTTCAGTTTATAACGTTTGGAGGATCCCTTCTTTCATCCCCTTCCCTGCGAGCCTGCTACCCCAAGGAACGGCTTCTCCGTCCGTGACTTCTCTCTCGGGAGTGCGCCTCGCGACACTGAAAGGAGGAAGTGTCGAGCTACCTCAGTTAGGCTGCCACAGCGCAGCAGAGAGGCGAACCAGGGCGGGGAGCTAGCGCTGGCAGGAGGCTGCAACAGATAGAGATGCTGGTAGTGGACGTGGTCAACACGGGCGGTACGGACGGGCTGGATGTCGAGGAGGCAGCGGACGGGCTGGATGTCGAGGAGGCAGCGCCGGTGCTAGGAGAGCCGGCGACGAGAGCGTCCGTCGTTGGCGGGGGAAGTAGGAGCCGGCGGTGGGAGCTTCACGGGCGCGCGAGAAACCTTAGTCTTAGGGGAAGATGTCAAAAGTGGGAGGCGGCGAGCGGAGTAGGAACGCCGGGTGTACTTCAGCGGCATGCGGCTTGGGGCGATGGTCCCAATTGGGGGCAAGTGCTAGCAGCGGGAAGCAGGGAGGTTGGTGGCGGCGCAAGGGGAAGAAGAAGCGAGCGAAGCCTCGTATTGCTGGAGTGCGTGTGCTTCGGCTGGTAACTGGTAATGGGCTGGCAAATTCACAATGGGTCCATATAGGTGTCACGTGGAATCAGTATGTATGTCAATAAAAACGTGGAATCAACGTTAAGACCTGGTATGAATTTAGTCCCATACCGCTCCCTTAGGCTGAACCAGACCTATTCATATACGACGCCAGTTTGCAAAGTATCAGCAACCAGCGGTTCAAAGATACAATTGCCTAATTATACGTGAGCTAATTATAAGAGGAGGATGGATTAAGGTTGCCTGCCGGTGCATGCAAGTTTGAGTGTTCGACACCCCAAAAATGGGTCAAAGAAGGGAGAAGGGGAGCTCAGAGAAGAGAAGGGAGATGGGGGGAGGCTCAATCTATCCCGCCGGCAAGGCCAGCCGCCAGCGCTGGTCGAGGAGCTCCTCCTGCACGCTTATGTCTCCTGCTTATGTCTCCTGCGCTCGCGTGCTGCGCAACACCGGCTTGGTCGTGCAGCGTCGAAGTAACCTCGATGTACCGCCCTAACATGTCCACCTTCCCGTGGGCGCAACACCGCGAACAAGATGAATAAGGACGCGCTGCCATCACATGGGGTAGGGAGGGTCACACCGAGAGGCTGCGGGAAGCTTGGCCGAAGCTGAGCAAGGAGGCGCGCTAGGGGGTCATTGGTGCGTAGGGGAGAGGTGTGGGCTTGCGTGAGAGAGAGCGGAGGCGTCGGGTTATTCTGAGAGGGGATGCGCGAAGAGCGATGTGAGGATAGGTTTCGTGCGGTCGAGCGAGGCCAAGGAGATGATAAGAGAACGCTATTTCCTTTTTTTTGAGAGCGGCTTGCGAGGGTCAGCGGTGGGTGGGCCACGATCGAACGCTTGCATTGTACGATGGGATGGACCAGACTGTGTTCAACATGCTGCACCGACAAAAATCTAGGCATTCCGAGGTGGAATAAAGGACTGTTACAATATATGTTTAGTCACACTGGCTTCCTTGCATAAATCTCCACCTGGTATCAAGAAGCTGACCCGCGAATCAACAAGCAGCCGCACAACTGTTTGTTCTAAAAAAAATTAGATTGATTATGTTCATTATGAATACGACAAAACATTGACTACCATAGACGATGCTGGCAAAGAGGCGAAGTATCAACAAAATTAGTTATTTTGTTGAAGCATTTGAGTATTTTTTTCCCGGTGCAACGCACGGGCATTTTCGCTAGTTTTCTTTTAAACTGAATCGCTGAATCGCGCTTGTGTTGCATGCTATTGTGGTATATTTGGTAATGGAATTATGGAAATACATGTAGTGGGGAATCCAAACCTTGCTCAGTTTTGCTCCCAAGCACCAAACATAAAGACCTAGGAGTGTTGTTTACAGCGTGCCGATTTCTTTTCCATGAGAATCCAGCTTGTATCATCGTATGTGCAGCGTTTGCTTCCTGACGTTTGGTCTCGTCGCCGAGCCTACCATCACTGTAGTTCGCCAAAGCCTCTGTCGAATTCTTCACATGCAGCTCCATGAGCAGGGACACGATCGACCCTTATCCAGCCGTCCACATGCATGGGACAGGCCCGGCCCCCTCGTCGGCGGCCTCTTCATAAATTAATTCACATGCTGTAATGGTACAACACGACGTCGCGGTGCAGGAACGGTGTCTCAAACTCACGCACGCCGTTGGCGATTATATTTGGCCACCATGGGGGTTAATTTAGTTCATCAGCCCAGCTATATATCGGCTTTGTGAGGATCTGCTCCAATTCTGAATTGGCCTACCTGCAAAAGATATTTTTGTTTTCTATATGTTGAAGTGTTTTTCTGAATAATGAGGAAAGCTAAAAGAGAAACTGCAAAAGATATTTTGGCAAAAAGAAAAGAAAAGACTAGAAAGTCTAGCTCAGGTGTATATAAATGATATACATGTTATGGTTGTATTCCTAGTTAAGTCACACAATGAAATTCTTGGGTATTAGTACCATATTGGTTGGTATGAAGTGTCATACAAAACAACGCAATACAAGAATACAATGGCCTAAGTGACTGACAAGGAATATGATAGAAAAGCACGTCTGGAACAAAATAAAGTGTTATTATGTTCGTCGTTGGCATTCTATCTAGCCCTTAGAATTTATAATAAAGAACTTAATAATTGTTATTTTGCTCTGGTCAAATAAAAACAATGAGTTGTTCAAATTATGACATTACTCCATGTACGATGGATAAGTTATTATAAATCTTAATGGTGAAACACACATACATAAAACTGACGCTAAAATGCCATAAGGCAAATGATTTGAATTCCACTTATTTGTGGAACCGCCATTTAGGTCATGTTAGAAAGGAACGCATGAAGGAACTCCATGCAAATGGATTTTTGGAGTCATTTGATTTTTGAATCATTTGACGCTTGCAAATCTTTTCTAAAGAGAATGATTAAAATACCGTTCATAGGCCAAGAGTTGAACGGGCAACAAACTTAGTGGAAAAATACATAATGATGTATATGGTTCATCGAGCATAGTTGTGTGCGGGAGATTCTTCTACTTCATGAAAACTTTCAACAATGAATTGAGTATATATATGGATATATTCGATAAGGAAGAAGTTTGAAACATTTGAATGGGTTCAAATAAATTTCAACATGAAGTGGAAATCAACGTAATAGAAAAGTCAAATATCTATGATTGGATCATGGTGGAAATATTTGAATTACGAGTTTTAGCGAACATCTAAGAGAGTTATGAAATTATTCTACAACTCACATTTCTTGGAGTATCATAATGATGATATAGTATCCGAGATATGTATCCAAACCTTGTTGGATCAATGATGAGATAAAATATTGATGCCATTATATTTTTGTGGATTATGCTTTAGTGACTACTGCTTTTACCTTTGAATAGAGCATCATCATGATCCGATGAAATGACATCATACAAGTTATGACATGGGTATAAACCCTAATAGTCTTTTCTTTAAATTTTGGTCTAAGAGTTTACAACCAAAATCGGATGAATGTCTTCGTTGGTTATCCCGAGAGATTTAATTGGGAATTCTTCCCACAAGACAAAGACAAAAGTGTTTGTCAATGTTCTTATTTCCAAGAAATTGTTTCTAGTGAAGTATTTGAGTGGGAGGACAATATAATTTGATAAGGTTTATGAACCTGAGCATAATGATCAGAATAGCGCAGCATCGGAATTGGTTTCGGAAGCGGCCACGACGATCATGGCTCCCATGACTACAAAGTGTTTTAGCCATGGAGATCGAAGTACATATTGAACCTACTGTAGGTATGGTTTACTTTGTGATCAAATAAATGATTTGTGGACAAAGGATTGATTTTGAACAATGATAAACCAACTACAAACAAAGAAGTTATGATGGACCCTGACTCCGTTAAAATGGCCATGCGCCTTGAAATCCATAATAGATGAATACTTTTTGAAAGTAAATGGATCTATAGACTTGGATGAAATATCCTTGAAGAAAGCTCGACTTGTTGAAAAATAGTTTACAACAAAGTTCAAAGAGTTGACTATGATAAGATTAGATCTTCCGTAGCAATGCTTATAGTCTATGTGGATTATTCTAGTAATCACTACATATTTCTTTTAGGAGATATGCTAGTAGGATGGCAAAATACATTACTTATCAGAAGTATGTATTAAAGGTGTATACAAGATACAACCAAGAGTTTTGCTGGTCTGTGGAATACTAGATAGGTATACGAACTTCAATTGGATGAAGTAAGTATTGCGGAGTAGGAATCTTCACCAGATGAAATAGTCAAAGAGTTTTTAATTTCATCGAGACGATGAAGAAGCTTGCATTTGCAAGAAATTAAGTGGGAGCGCTGAGACATATTTATAATACTTTATGTAGATGACATATAGTTGGTTATAAATAATGTAATTATATACTTGATTAAAATGTTTCATTGAAAATTAACTTCAATGAAAGGATATGGACTAAAACATATTTAGTGTCAAGATCTATGAAGATAGATTAAAACACATAATAAGTTTAAGTCAAAGTACATAGAATGGATATTGAAATAGTTCAATATAGAAATATTAAGAAAATGTTCTTGTCATGTGAAGGTTTAACAAGACTTGAGTGTATCTGACACTCGATGAGTAAAAAACACATGAGTGATTTTAGATCACGAATAATATGTACAAAATCAGATATCTTGTGCTCTAAAATGTTATGAGCATATACCGGAATGATTCATAAGATGATCATGGGACGACAGTAAGAATATCCTTGAGTACTTTAGAAGAACTAAGGATATATATATTTTTGTATGAAGAAATGACAAACAAATCGCTGTAAGGTGTTACACCGATATTGGTTTTGTCATATATAAAATATAATTTCAATCTCAAATTAGACTAAGTGTTGTTTTAAAAGTAGCACAATGAGCTAGAAGTTGTCTATGCTAGATTTAGAAGAGTTCTAAATATTGTGACGGAATCTACAAAAGAAGGCAGAGTATGTCATTGTTTTGACAATGACAAAGGATGTTAAGTCAAGAGGTTCTTTGAGAACTTGGTGTATTTCTGACAGAGTCAGAACTTTGAAGCTATATTGTGTGTGACAATATTAGTGACATATTTCAGACCGCGGAATTAAGGTTCCACCAGAAGACCAAACTTATTTAATGCCGACTCATTTGGAAATGAGTGATGCGTTGAGACGCAAATGAATTACAAAATACATACGGTTCTGAGCTTGTCAGATCCGTTGACTAAAACCTCTCCCATGAGCGAAACATGATAAAGCACCAGAAGGCCAAGGTGTTATATCTTTACAAATGTAAACTAGATTATTGACTCTAATGCAAGTGGGAGACTGAAGGAGATATGCCCTAGAGGCAATAATAAAGTGGTTATTATTTATATCTTTATGTTTATGATAAATGTTTATATATCATGCTATAATTGTATTAACCGAAACATTAGTACATGTGTGATATGTAGACAAACAAAGAAGTCCCTAGTATGCCTCTTAACTAGCTTGTTGATTAATGGATGATTAGTTTCATAATCATGAACATTGGATGTTATTAATAACAAGGTTATGTCATTGTATGAATGATGTAATGGACACACCCAATTAAGCGTAGCATAAGATCTCGTCATTAAGTTATTTGCTATAAGCTTTCAATACATAGTTACCTAGTCCTTATGACCATGAGATCATGTAAATCACTTGTACCGGAAAGGTACTTTGATTACACCAAACACCACTGCGTAAATGGGTGGTTATAAAGGTGGGATTAAGTATCCGGAAAGTATGAGTTGAGGCATATGGATCAACAGTGGGATTTGTCCATCCCGATGACGGATAGATATACTCTGGGCCCTCTCGGTGGGATGTCGTCTAATGTCTTGCAAGCATATGAATAAGTTCATAAGAGACCACATACCACGGTACGAGTAAAGAGTACTTGTCAGGAGACGAGGTTGAACAAGGTATAGAGTGATACCGAAGATCAAACCTCGGACAAGTAAAATATCGCGTGACAAAGGGAATTGGTATCGTATGTGAATGGTTCATTCGATCACTGAAGTCATCGTTGAATATGTGGGAGCCATTATGGATCTCCAGATCCCGCTATTGGTTATTGGTCGGAGTGAGTACTCAACCATGTCCGCATAGTTCACGAACCGTAGGGTGACACACTTAAAGTTGGATGTTGAAATGGTAGAACTTGAATATGGAATGGAGTTCGAATATTTGTTCGGAGTCCCGGATGAGATCCCGGACATCACGAGGAGTTCCGGAATGGTCCGGAGAATAAGATTCATATATAGGAAGTCATATTCCAAGTTTGGAAATAATCCGGTGCATTTATGGCAGGTTCTAGAAGGTTCTAGAAAAGTCCGGAAGAAATCACCATGGAAAGTAGAGTCCCGGAGGGACTCCACCTTGCATGACCAGCCAACCCTAAAGGAGAGGAGTCCAAGGTGGACTCCCCTAGGGTGGCCGGCCAACCCACCTCAAGGAAAGGTGGGAGTCCCACCTTGGGTAGGACTCCCTCCTTGAGTAGGTTTCCCACATATGGGAGGTTTTAGTGTTGGGGTCTTATTCGAAGACTTGGACTAGAACTCTTGGGGCTTCCACCTATATAATGAGGGGCATAGAGAGGGGGCTGACCACTTCAAGCCTCAGCCTTGGCCGCACCCCTTAGAGGGCCGGCGCCCAACCCCCCTCTCTCCCCAAACCCTAGCGGTCTCTCTCCTCCACCACATCCCGCACGCTTAAGCGAAGCTCCGCCGGATTTCTCCACCACCACCGACACCACGCCGTCGTGCTGTCGGATTCAAGAGGAGCTACTACTTCCGCTGCCCTCTGGAACGGGGAGGTGGACGTCGTCTTCATCAACAACCGAACGTGTGACCGAGTACGGAGGTGCTGCCCGTTCGTGGCGCCGGAAGCGATCGTGATCAAGATCTTCTACGCGCTTTTGCAAGCGGCAAGTGATCGTCTACCGCAGCAATAAGAGCCTACTCTTATAGGCTTTGGAATCTCTTCAAGGGTTAGTCTTGATCATCCCCTCGTTGCTACCGTCTTCTAGATTGCATCTTGGCTTGGATTGCGTGTTCGCGGTAGGAAAATTTTTGTTTTCTATGCAACGTTATCCTACAGTGGTATCAGAGCAGGTGCATGCAAGTTTGAGTGTTCGACACCCCAAAAATGGGTCAAAGAAGGGAGAAGGGGAGCTCAGAGAAGAGAAGGGAGATGGGGGGAGGCTCAATCTATCCCGCCGGCAAGGCCAGCCGCCAGCGCTGGTCGAGGAGCTCCTCCTGCACGCTTATGTCTCCTGCTTATGTCTCCTGCGCTCGCGTGCTGCGCAACACCGGCTTGGTCGTGCAGCGTCGAAGTAACCTCGATGTACCGCCCTAACATGTCCACCTTCCCGTGGGCGCAACACCGCGAACAAGATGAATAAGGACGCGCTGCCATCACATGGGGTAGGGAGGGTCACACCGAGAGGCTGCGGGAAGCTTGGCCGAAGCTGAGCAAGGAGGCGCGCTAGGGGGTCATTGGTGCGTAGGGGAGAGGTGTGGGCTTGCGTGAGAGAGAGCGGAGGCGTCGGGTTATTCTGAGAGGGGATGCGCGAAGAGCGATGTGAGGATAGGTTTCGTGCGGTCGAGCGAGGCCAAGGAGATGATAAGAGAACGCTATTTCCTTTTTTTTGAGAGCGGCTTGCGAGGGTCAGCGGTGGGTGGGCCACGATCGAACGCTTGCATTGTACGATGGGATGGACCAGACTGTGTTCAACATGCTGCACCGACAAAAATCTAGGCATTCCGAGGTGGAATAAAGGACTGTTACAATATATGTTTAGTCACACTGGCTTCCTTGCATAAATCTCCACCTGGTATCAAGAAGCTGACCCGCGAATCAACAAGCAGCCGCACAACTGTTTGTTCTAAAAAAAATTAGATTGATTATGTTCATTATGAATACGACAAAACATTGACTACCATAGACGATGCTGGCAAAGAGGCGAAGTATCAACAAAATTAGTTATTTTGTTGAAGCATTTGAGTATTTTTTTCCCGGTGCAACGCACGGGCATTTTCGCTAGTTTTCTTTTAAACTGAATCGCTGAATCGCGCTTGTGTTGCATGCTATTGTGGTATATTTGGTAATGGAATTATGGAAATACATGTAGTGGGGAATCCAAACCTTGCTCAGTTTTGCTCCCAAGCACCAAACATAAAGACCTAGGAGTGTTGTTTACAGCGTGCCGATTTCTTTTCCATGAGAATCCAGCTTGTATCATCGTATGTGCAGCGTTTGCTTCCTGACGTTTGGTCTCGTCGCCGAGCCTACCATCACTGTAGTTCGCCAAAGCCTCTGTCGAATTCTTCACATGCAGCTCCATGAGCAGGGACACGATCGACCCTTATCCAGCCGTCCACATGCATGGGACAGGCCCGGCCCCCTCGTCGGCGGCCTCTTCATAAATTAATTCACATGCTGTAATGGTACAACACGACGTCGCGGTGCAGGAACGGTGTCTCAAACTCACGCACGCCGTTGGCGATTATATTTGGCCACCATGGGGGTTAATTTAGTTCATCAGCCCAGCTATATATCGGCTTTGTGAGGATCTGCTCCAATTCTGAATTGGCCTACCTGTCCACGTGATGCTAAACCAAGTGTAAGACTGACCTCGTGATGAAAAGTAAACACCTAATCTTATCCTACTTCTCCTTTCTTTATTACTTTTCCCATACTCACGCGGACATATCTGATCAACCTGAATTCGCAATTATGTGCCACGAACTCGCCGAGTAGGATTGATTGTCACAGCTGTAGACATGTAGTCGAGCACAGGCAGATGGAAGTTGTATGTGTGTTGAGGCAGCGCAAGTCTGTAGTTGCAGTACAGTTGGAATACAACAGGGTCAGATCCCAACCCTGCTATACGATTCTGCAGTCCGACTGTCTAGTGTCCGACTGCATGAGGGAGCATTGAAAATTCGAAACCATCCAACCAAAATATAGATGACCCGCGGCGCCTCGCGATGCCTCTACGTGGAGGAGCTCCAGCGGGGCTGACAGCGCTGTACCCTGTCGCAGCAGTCTATGGGATGCTCCTGCATGCACCGCCCGATCCACACAAGGCAACGCGCTCAACCTTCCCAAAGATCCATGGGCCATATTCATCCTCGACCGCCTCTCCGCTGCAAGAGCCGAGGGGCTCCTCCGCACGATGGCCATGATCCTTGACATGCGGTCACCGCAGCCGAACGGCCAGAAGGCAGCCATCATGGTAGGCGCACGTACGGGCGGTACGGCGCCTGCGTCGGCGGCATATGATATGACATCCGGTATTGCTCATGGGATGCCCCCTTCATTCTCAAGGAGGTGGACATGGTCATCACCGACCTCTGCACACGATGTATTGATCTCGTGGGCATCTGCGACATCCCGTTGTGCTCAAGGAACGCCACCTTCATGCTGAAGGCCATGACCATCGTTTGCTGACCTTGGCGCGCTGCCGCGGATCGTCCCGGGCACCGCTTGGACGCCAGGAGGCGAGCCCGCTAGCGCCGACGTAAGAGTTCCCTGGTGCCTGGAGGGGGCATCGGCCGATCCTTATGAGGAGCAATCATGGCCGGGCGCATTGGTTTCCTTGTCGAGATCAGGGAGGAGTATCGACCGGTCTTTATGAGGAGGAGTCATGGGCGCGTTTGTTTCCTAGCTTGTCAAGATCGGGAGGAGGATCTGAAAAAAAAAGAACCGGGGAGGAGTCTGGGTGCGTGTACTTTATGGAAACGTTTTGATTTGCATGGAGTCTGCTCAATCCTGCTTGCTAACGATTCCACATTATGTGGGAGATCGGCTCTGTCCTGTTTGCTTACGATTCAGCGTCACGTAAGAGATCGGCTCGGTGCAGAAAACTTGTGCAGATAGGACGACGCACGCACCAACCTGTGACGGACGACGGAAGAAGCGAACGGACAATGCAATCAATGGACCAAACCAAGGAAACTTTAGCTCCTTTATTATTAGGTATAGATTACACCTCATCTCTGATCGATCGACAAAAAGAGAATTGTTGAAGGTACGGGCAAACTCTCTAAAAGTCGGCCATAACTTCAGAAAGGAGAGCAGCTGTAGCTAGGTACTGGTTTGTCCGGTGCTAGTCCGATGATTCTATGATCACAAAATCTGAATATACCAGTTTCTTCCAGTGTCTAGCTATATTGGTGTTTTCCTCAGTTCCTCTCGTCCGAATTGCCATATCGAGACGTTCCCATCTGGATTTCTCCATTGTTGCCTGCTTCCATCTGGTGCTCTCCATCGTTTCTTGATTCAGCGACTTCACCGGCTCCTTCACCTTGCGAGGTGCAAGCAGAAGCTGGCTTATTGTTCTTGCAAGTGTACTTGGCAGATACTTCCGTTCTGGCAATCCGTGTGTGCGTGCCATGAAGACCGCTATGGTCCTGAACTATGGGCACTGCAGCTGCAGCCGCAACGCACGTGACCATATCGAGCGTGCACACCTCCTGACTTTTGACCACCGATGATCACAACCACCAGCTCGTGCAGGGATGCTCGGTTGCCCTGGTGAGAGGAAGTCCATAGCAGCCATGGCTGCACTGATCAGGCAACCATGTAGTGCCGATTGGAAAGAAGAGGGAGGGGCTGGCTTCACGGAGCGATTCGATGCCATGGTTTAGAGCATCCCCACTCGTTGGCGCTCCCCACGCCCAAATCCGGCGAAATTTTCGTCCGGATTGGAGGAAGATTTGGCGTGGGGAGGAGTAGTTTCCCAGTCGTGTGCTCCCCAAGCGGCGTTTCTCGGGGAAAAAGAGGATGGCTCGGGGAATCCGGACGAAAGAGGAGACACGTGGGCGTGTGCGGTTGGTTTAGCTTCATCCGGAGTCCCCGGGAGACCCCCGGGAAACCGAGGATGGCATGGGGAGTCCGGACGAAAATAGGCTCAAATCCGGACCAAAACGAGGAACCGGGGGCCTTACTGGGCCGTTTTTCGCCGTCCGGATGAAAAAAAGTGGCCGTGGGGGCTCTGTGGGGAGACGAGTGGAGATGCTCTTAATGCATCACCATGCCAAGATCCTGCCGCGCTTTGCCAGAGTGTGTGGTCACGCGCCTCCGGTCTTGGTCAGGCGTGGTACCAAACTGCGATTAGCAGTTAGCAGTCAATGCTACCATGTTGCCGACGTCGACTCACGATCAAGTCATGTTTGAGTGGTGACGTTCTTTATTATTAGGTATAGATAGCAAAAGTGGCCGTGTGTTGCTACGGAAAAATAAGCCATAGAGAAATATAATTTGATAGTGTACGTGCGTAAAAAATAATAATATTTTTTAATTCTAGATGTATTTTCTTATGTCCAAAATGACTGATAAGTGCAACAATCTTGCGCACGCACACTCAATGTGTAAGAAAAATAGTGTAAATTGTCCCAACATATCTGGAGTCACAAAAGATATCTTTGTCCAGTAGATAATTATAGTTTGACCATTGTTACAAATATAAAATGCTCTGCATATTTAGTTAGACTTTCTATGGAACACATATATTCACTTTCTGAGTTGCTTGTACTCATGTAGGCTCTGCGTTTCTTATAATCCATGACTGCTTCAATATATATTGTCAAGATCCTCTTACTCACAGAAAATCCACTAATTCAGAGCTTTAATGTAAAAAAAAGTAACACAAAGCGTATTGTAGATAATTGTTGAGAAGTGATCGAAGTACCTACGTATAAAGAAGTATACAAAAAGGTTGCCACGGCATCATCAAGCCGTAGTACAAGATGTGATAATGTGCTAGAGTCATTAATCAGGTTACTATATTGACATGAAACAGAAGCAGGTGCTCTTCACAACTGCGGCTGACGACGGTGCTGACTGCCGAATGCTGCGCAAACGTGTACTCCACGCGATTGTCTTTGTCTGACTACTTTTCTGCCTTTGTCTAGTTTTCATTCCTACTTTCTTTTCGTTTCTACCATTCCGTCCAAGTAGATGCGTGATAGAATGGTCGCTATGAATCTGAACTCTACCAAATTCCCACCGGCAAGATGCTAGTCCTTCTCAAAAAATCTCATCGTCTCCTTTTCCTGAAACCAATAGAATCACCCATAAGGACTGTTGAGCTGGGTCTTCCTGTGGTCGAAGGCTACGGCTATGAAGGAGAGTAGCAAGAGCGAAGAGGAATGTGAGCACGTGGTCGATGACGAGTCTCGGAAGGTCATGACGACCTGGTGGTGACCAGGTATGACCAGGGCGACCACATGCCTCAGGTTGTGTCCTCCGACGGCTTGTCTTGTACCAGATGGATATGGGCAGCGGCGGCCTCCCAGCAACAATCTGTGACGAGCGCATCAGTGTAAACGGCGATTCCGGCGTCACATGTAGGATCTCGGCTGCATGGTGAATTGCTGCGGCTGGGTTTTGCGGCAGCGGGATTGGGAAAGAGACGACACTTCCTGAAATCCTCCGACGAGCCGTCAAGGCTCAAGACCATCTTCACCCAGATTACGATCTGCACGTGATTTGTCGTCCCGACATCTTTCGCCGCGAGGAGCACGCCTACGGAACCTTCTCTTCGAATCCGCGCACGTCCGCGCCGGTCAAATCGAACCCGAGCTGACCCGACGGCGCGTCTGCGCCCGTCGTGGCTCCCTCCCTAGGTACAGCTGGTGAATTTTCCTCCAGATCAATCTCGTCGCCCTCCTCCCTCTCCAAATGCCTACTTGATCTCGTCTTCGTTGCCGTCGGCCGGGTGTGTGTGGTTTCTTATACTCCGTATGAGCCTAGCAATCGACCGGGTTCAGGCCGAACTCTACTGCTGGGTATGGCCCGAACCTGGGATTGTTAGTTTTTTTAGGAAAGCATATGTAGCGTGTTGGAGCCCAACTCTACGATGAACCTGGACTGTTTTCGACGGGTATTTATTTGAGCACAATATGTATTGATCGTGTTTGAGCCAGCCTCGGCTGCCGTGTGTGACTTGCACTACGATTGTTAGTTTGAGGAGTGGGTTTGACCTGGATTGTGCACACAGCCAGCTCATTATGTTTTCCGCGCTTGTGACGGACGAAGCTAACAAACCGGATGGAAAGATTAAAACGCGACGGAGCAAACTTTTTGAACGGACCGAACCACGGAAACACTTCTCCCTTTATTATTAGGTATATACTAGGAAAAATACCCGTGCGTTGCAACGGATTAATTTTAAAAATAACAAAAAAAAATTTGAGGAGTGAATAAATAAATAGCTGAAGTTTTGTAACTTTGTTATCAGTTTTATTTATTTGAAAGTGTGAATTTCTATTGGGAAATAGCTATTCTCTTACCCTGAATAATATGCAATATGCAATGAGTAGGTGACCGAATAGTCCACGGGGTAAAATACAGTGATCGGATCAGTGCTAGTAACCATCCTATATATCTATTAACTTCTGCTTTGCAAAAAAATCTTTTAAATAGCAAGTATCCTTTCTCAACGTCATTACAAAATAGCATGTTAAATTCAGTCAGCAGATTACTCTTAAAGATCACCAGCAATGCTTAGTACTTCTGCCGCGCCGTATACACACGATCAGTTTACACACAAAAAGGAAGTATGGGTACCTGGAGTACTTGGCCAGCAAACTGAACCATGAAACTTTTATAAGCACCAAACAGAGCTAGCTAAGGATAACCATAATTTTTTGAATACTGAGTTGGCGAGTAGCCAAACGCCACACCCTCTGGTCAGTTAGCAGAGGTGGCTTTGCACACAGATGTGCGCAAACATTTGCCCGCTTGCCGCTGTACGAAAGAAAGTAATCCTTGACTATAAGCTCTTCGATTTCTTTTGAGATTCCCATCAACTCTGATCTATCAGGACATCTGGTGCTCCACAAATTCCCAATATCTGACAGTTAGATTCAGAGGCCACCTCATCCATCCTTCTTGAATTACAGCAAGTTAGATCAGACAGTGGAGGAGCTTGCAGCCGCCTGTCCGTCGCGCGGTACAAGGTTGATGTTGTTGGGGCTGCCTCCGGCGATAAACGCCGTCTTCTTCCCGATCTTTCCGCGCATGTACGTCATGGCGATTTGATCATCTCGTACGGGAGCCACCTGCTCAACCGTAAAACCTGGGCGCCGGTGAACACATCGCACACGGTCATGAGTCTGAGCCTCCGCCTCTGTCCGACGCCACTGCGCACCTCAACACGCGACTGCACCTCCATGGCCGCCGCACCATGGTCGTCGTGCCGCGCCTCTGCTGCCGCTGCGCCCGCCGCACGAACGGCGTCACAGCGCCACTGCCACATCCGCTGCACTCGCCCTGGACTTACCGAGCGCCACGGCCACCATCGCCTTGAGGCTCTCTGATACCAATTCAATTGTTGGGCTGCCTCCGGCGGCAAATGCCGAGCAGCCCCTCCGTCACTCTCTCTCTCTAGGACCGAGGTAGAAGATGATACGAGAAAGGAGACGAAGCAACTTTAAGTCCTTCTCTCTTATTTTAGCTGGATCATACTACTGCCTCCCAACGATCAGTACACGGGGGTATTTATACAGAGCACGCACGCACACACTCCACTCGCCCATGCGCCCACGAACGCACTTCCATGATCCACCCGCACCCATGCACGGCGGGCTCTACGCGCTAGACGCGGCCGGCTCCAACCGTTCATACATGCTGGTCCAGCGCTACTCTCGCGAACGGCTCGGATGGCGGCGACACACCGGCCTCCGAACTGAGCCAGAACACACACACACACCACGGCCATGAACATTGACACACGACCACACACCGCAGTCCGGACTCGACCTTGACGCACACACGCTGGTCGACGGTGTGGTTTATTCCTAACAGATGTTGGAGGAGATGATCGAGGCGCAGCATCCCGTTGGGCAGACGCCCACGCGCGCCTTGCACCCGCCTGTCGACCCACATCGTAGGAGATCGAGGCAGGATGGCATGGGAGGAGCTCCAATAGTGTGTGCCGGAGGAGATCGGTGCCCGACCATGTCGGCGCACAACGTGGTGACGATATCTTGCATGGTGCCCACATAGACCTCCATCCCGACGGCGTCACCGGACGCCGTGATTCCCGCCGGTGAGGAGCGGAGCGCCCACCCATGCCTACTACCTCTTCTCGTCACCATTGAATCGCAAGATTTGGATTTGGATCGTAACCTTTGGATCGATTTGATGCACTACAGTTGATCGCTCCCATATATAGACTCTGAGAAGGCAGGAAGCGAAGGACTCTGTCTGGTCTGGAAACTTAATTAGTTTGGCTCGCTCACGTCGATGTAGCTCAGGCTCGCCCATGACAGGTCAGCGATCAATAGCGTTGCGCAGGCCTCATCGGCCTGGACTCAGACCGGATCGGGTCGGGTTGTTTGCTTCGACGGGAGCCTTCGTGAGACATACCAAAAGCGAAATAGGAAAGCACATCGACGAACGGACGAAAGAATAGGACGGACCAAACGGACGAATACCACGGAAACGCTTCTCCCTTTATTATTAGGTATAGACTAGCACAATGCCCGCGCGTTGCTGCGGAAAAACTAAAACTTCTTGCATGAAATAATAATGTATGAGTAATAATAATATAATAGTTACTCTGAGTACCACTTTTGAGTTTATGAAGACACATGTCAACTGTGCGATGCCCTCGAGCCTTGCTATCTGCAATCCTCTATTACTGATGTCTACACTGATCCGGTCTCGGTCGACCGATCTGATTTAAATTTTATGAAACAACCAATCCGATTTAAATTTTATGAAACAACCAATACGATTTGAGTGTTGATTTTTTTCATCTGGACGGTTACCTTGATTTAGAGCTAGGTGTTTTTCTTAGCTTGACCAGTCTGATAGATATGAAGCTCGGCCGCAACTTGGAATTATGTAACCTGTATGACCTCCATGATTTTCCTATCTGATTGAGATGTGAATAAAAATTATGTGACTTGTATGACCTCCTCCATGGTTTTCCCACGTCTAACACACTTATTGACTTTTTAGACGTTTCTGTTGAGCAGGGGTCGTGCATGTTTTCCCTTTTATGATTTCGTGGCTGCTGGCGAAATCATGCATCGATTATTTTCTTTGTGGAAAATGACCCGAAGAGATAAAAGCTGGGGCCGTGAATGTAGGAATCTTCATGAGTTTTTAGATCGGGGGGAATTTCCCATTGGAGCATCGCATCTGGGGCCGGCCGTGCTCTGCCTCCCGATCTCCCGCCGGCCGGCCGTCCTCCATCTCTCCCTCCCTCACCGCTTCCCCCTGTTGGCTCACAGGACGCCGCTCTCGATTTCGTCTCCTCTCCTGCGCACACACGCCCCTCTCCATCCGCCTCCAACTGATCCTTCCTCTCCCTCACGACTGCGGCGGTCCCGGCCGGCGAACCTAAACATCGGTCGTCCTTCCGTGCTCCGGTCTCTCCTCTCACCGCCGTCCTCTCGTTGCTCTTGTCTTTACCAGAGCCCTTTTAATTCCTTCCTAAGCACTGCATCTTGGACCAACTTGTTGTTCTCGGAGGCGACTTGGAAATTCCTAAAAATTTACGTATATAAACCGGCTGGATTAAGTGCACTTAAGCGAGGTGGGATTATTTAGCAAAGAATTTCCAGTCGTATCCGTAGATTTTGCATTGCATGTTTTCTAGATGCTTCTAGAAAGCCCATTCATTGTGAAGCAGGCCCACAAACCACATGGCCCAGGTGCGAGCGGAGTCTTCACGAACGTACGCCAGCCACAAGCGGAGAATCGTACGAAGAAACAGATTGTTACCCAAAAAACGTTTCGGGTTCATTTAAGCGGTGGCAATGCAAGTAATTTTAACTGACTAATAAGGGTGCTAATAAAACGGACGAAAATTATGGGGAGAAACCTTCCTTCCTTTATTAGTAGGTATAGATATAGATAGATACGTTGGAGACGTATCACACACCAACCCCTTTTTGTAGTATAGAGGTATCAATGTCATGATCTTGGTGTATTCCCAACTTGAGAGAAGTATGCCGTGTACCCTATTGGAGGGTATGTTGGAGATTTTTGTTTCACTATCTAAGTTGAGAAATAGCACCACAAATCTGAAAGTACATCCTTTCTTGGGTTGAATTAATACATGCTTACCCTAAGCAAGTATGATCCACCCCATTACCCCTTTATACACCATCTATGGCGTGATGACTCTTACCGCGGCCGTAGTGCTATACTAGTTCAACTCATGAAATTTTAGGTTGGGAACCCCTTAAGGTTTACCTTGTTGTAAATGTTTATGAAAACCTTAGGTGAGGCAACCATATCCAAGTGTATGGTTTATGAAGGCAAAAAGGATCTTGACAAAAATGTTGGAGAAAAGGAATGTGTGTGTGTGTGTGAGGTGGGTTTTGAGAAAAATGACACACGTTTCTTTGTATTCGCCCGGAACAATTACACAGCGCATCCACATTATCCAAAGTGGGTACGGGCTTAGTCTGACGTCTGTTGAAATTGGCATGAGCCACCTTCACAAATCTCTAGGGAGGGTTACGACGACCTCCGATGCCGGGTTGCGCTCTGGAAGAGGCAATACACTGTAGTTGCCCATAGCCGGACAATTACTGAGGGTCTTCCGTCATGGCGCCAGAGATACGCTCAAAAGGAGGTATGCTGCCGGGATGCCGGGAAGGGGTAAGCCCGCAGGGAAGGACTCATGTCAAGGGAGACGGGCGAAGGACTATGACTGATTATCCGAGCCTCGCATACTTTTGTATGTCGAACCGGGGATGATCCTGGCGGATTTATCGGATCTTGTGGTGAAAGTGCGCACACTCTGCAGAGTTAAAACTATTCGAATAGCCACGTCCGCGGTCATGGATGGTTGGGATGGCCGTTACCGAGCTGTGTCGAGTTTTGGTTTTGAAAATTTTCCAAAGAAAATGTGTGTGTTGGATGTACCGGAAGGGTACGGAAAAGCTTGTGCCGACCATACGAAGATGGTCGAGGGAAAATGAAACAAAATTGGGTGACCCTTCCTAGTGTTTCATGTAGAGGAACTCTTCTTCAATAAAGATATAGAGATGTCATAGTTTATCTTTTGAAGTATCTTCTTCAATAAAGATATAGAGATGTCATAGTTTATCTTTTGAAGTATCTTCTTCAATAAAGATATAGAGATATCATAGGACCACCATAGTGTCCCCATCACTTGAGATGCCGGGATGCTATATCCACAAGAGAAACTATTTCTCTTTCACATGCTATATCCACAAGAGAAACTATTTCTCTTGCACATGCTATTTCCACAAGAGAAATTAGCTCTTCCCTCTTGTCATCTTAGATTAGCATTTGTTATCTTGCACTCTTGCAAAGTACCTTCTTGATGGTTTGCGAGTACAATTCCAATGTACTCACGGCTTTGTCCCTGACTATTAACTTGGCCAGACTATGAAGAGGACTATGAAGATGATGGAGGGTATGATACGTCCAAAACGTATGGCCGGGACGGGGAATTGGAGGAGATCATCGCCATCATCAGCACCAACGCCTCTCCATCAACCATCCATGCTTCCCCCATCCATGTGTGAGTAATTCCCCCACTGTAGGCTGAAGGGGATGGTAGGGATTGGATGAGATTGTTCATGTAATAGCCATAAGATTGCTAGGGCATGGTGCCTAGTATCCGTAGTTGGTACTTTTATGATATTGTTGCAACTTGTTATGCTTAATGCTTGTCACTAGGGCCCGAGTGCCATGATCTCAGATCTGAACATGTTATTGATTCATGATGATATTCATTGTTTTATGATCTTACCTGCAAGCTGTATACACATATTGCTGTCCGAAACCCGATGCCCCAAAGTGACAGAAATTGGGACAACCGGAGGGGAAGGCTGTGATATGAGGATCACATGTGTTCACGGAGTGTTAATGCTTTGCTCCGGTGCTCTATTAAAAGGAGTACCTTAATTACCAGTAGATTCCCTAGAGGCCCGGCTGCCACCGGCTGGTAGGACAAAAGATGTTGTGCAAGTTTCTCATTGCGAGCACGTACGACTATATACGGAACACATGCCTATGGTTGTTTAGTACTTGGATACTATTTTATTACTATCTGCAAATGCCCTGCCTTGATTATTACATGAGTTCTCTTATCCATACAGCACCCGTTCATCCATCCCTGTGCCTACAGTATTTTAATCCTGCTGTTTACTATAATCACTACTGCTGTCTTTATTACACTGCTGCTCATATTTCACTACTGCTACTACTATAAAACTGTTGCTACTGAAAAACTCTTGCGAGCAAGTTTGTTTCCAGGTACAGCTGAATTGACAACTCCGCTGTTAAGGCTTACAAATATTCTTTGGCTCCCCTTGTGCCGAATCAATAAATTGGGTTTTACTTCCCTCGAAGACTGTTGCGATCCCCTATACTTGTGGGTCATCAGGGTACCATGACGACTATGCGACCTAGGACGATCTCCAAGTCAGTTGCCTGTAGTTCTAAGGCTTGACTTGGGCCCGACGTTGTTGACGTATATCCGCTGCTATGTTTGTGTGAACTCGCCCGAAGTGGCATTTATGTAAGACTGGGTCATGTGACCCTAATGTTGTAAGACTTATTTATTCGGTACTGTAATGGATGTTGTAATCTGGATATTCAGTTCAGTTATGTGCTCACGGTACACTGATCATGGGATCGTGAGTTGGATGCATAACAAGGTATTTCGGACAGTTAGTCCGGGGTCCCCACAGAACTTGTATCAGAGCCATCCTGACCATAGGAGACCCTAGTTAGCATGGGCGTTAAGCTAGTACAAAAACTATTTTTCTATATCAAAAATGAGATGACTATTTGCTGAAATAATGCCTAGTCTCTCCTCTAATTTTCTCCTAGACTTAATATTACTTGCATTAATCTTTAATGTTTTTACCTTATGTAGTTAAAATTTTGCACACTATGATCTTGTTACTAATTACAAACCTAAAATCTTGTGTAGATGGATCCACCGATGTTCACCGAGAGCCGCCAGCTGGGCTATGACCAGCCCTACTTTTTGTTTGAGACCGCCCTCATCGAGGTGTCGCGGGCCGTTGGACGCCTGCTTCCCGAGGTGAAGGGAGGACAGATGGAGTGCACCAAGGAGGGCGAGATGTCCTGGATGGTGGTTTGTACACTCCGGGGCTCTCATGTGAAGAACATCGAGGAGATTGAGGTCCAGGTCTTCGACCGCACTTGGGAGGAAGGACTTGTGAGGGTACTGCAGGCAGCTCTCGTACGCCTTTGCTTCCACCACCGTGCCGAGTTGGAGGCAAAGGGGCTCCCTCACGCTTTCTTGGGGCGCCGCAACGAGGAAGGGATTCCCACTATGACCCGCTACACTTGTCCCCTTGGACGCCAGGCTGCCCAGATGGAGAACCTGCTGTTCAAGACTCAGCTCAGCCTCGACTCCAACAGAATGGAGAAAGAAGTGCTGAAGCATGATATGGAGGGACTCAAGCTGGACCTGAAGCTTGCCAACCTTAAGTACCGCCGCTAGCAGAAACAGAAGCTCCGTGTTCGGGAGGCCAACTATATGCTCAAGGTGAAGGTGATGCACCTCAAGTCTGCTCTTCGTGATGCCGAAGAAAAGCTGGAGAGTCTTCAGGACGAGGGCGAGGATCTCCGTAAGGAGGACACCGCTCTCATTAGCGACGACGAGGACTACATGGAGGAAGAAGGACTCGACGGGCTTGATGAAGAAGACGATGATGACCGCACCTTCATCAACGACGAGGCCGAGGAACCCGCACCTCTCCACACCATCGAGGCCACTCCGGATGGTGAGGAGGAAGACCCCGAGGAGCCCCCGTTTGACGGCCTTTCCACCCCTCTAGATGACTTCTAGTGTGTGCACCTGCGAGACTATGTCATGAGATGATGTCCCCTATGTAACGCCGTACTATGTTGGTCATTATGTGACCTTGTTTGCTTGTGAACCTTGAACCTTTTGGTAGTACCGACGTTTGTGACTTGGTTGTTTGATTTTATGTTCGTTTTACTTCTTTCGTTTTCCGTAAAATCTTTCTTTCATGCATATACATTCCTTCCCTTTGGAAAGCACTCGAACTCCCGAAGATCTTCCGTTATCTCACACCTTGTCTCTCACCCTTATCCCCCAAATGGTGGAGACTCATAGTGGAGGTTCCAGTTCCGAAAACCCACCACCACCACCCCCGGATCCCGACATGGTCCAAATCCTACGCCTCTTAATGGAGGCCCACCAACGCGCTCGCACGGAAAGTGAAGCCAGCATAGCCGCACTTCAGCAAATTGCTCAAGCTGCTGCGGGAAACCGCGACAACAAAGAAGGAGAAGGACATGGCGAGGAAGCCCCAAGGTCACGCCTCAGGGATTTCCAGAACACCAACCCACCTGTGTTCTCTAAGTGCACTGTCCCCCTCGACGCGGATGATCGGCTCCGAACCATTGAAAACAACTTGGAAGTCGCTGCCGTAGGAGAGAAAGAGAAGGTTCTTCTTGCCACCCATTTTCTCTCAGGCCCTGCAAGAGCCTGGTGGGAGAACGTCAAGGCTATGCAAGCCGCTGATCATGTCATTAACTGGGAGGAGTTCACCGCCAAGTTCCGCAAGGCGCACATCCCTACGGGATTGATCAAGATGAAGCGCGATGAGTTCTTCAACCTGAAGCAGAATAACTCCAATGTGGTGGATTATCTTTACAAGTTTAACACCTTAGCAAGGTATGCCCCTCAGGATACCAACACTGATGAGAAGAAGCGCGACCGTTTTATGAATGGACTGCACGAGGAGATCCATAGTATCCTCGTGGCTGTAACTTACCCTGACTTGGAGGCGCTAGTGGATGCGGCCATTATGGTGGAATCCAAGCGCAAAGCTGCTTATGAGACCAGAAAGCGCAAGATGCAACAGCAGCAGAGTGGACCTAGCAACGCCAAGTACCGCAGCCCACCTCCTGTCAGATCATATAATCCGCCCCAGAGAAACCCCACCTCAGCTCCTACCTACCGCCCCAACACCTAAAACACCAACCGTTCAGCTCCACTGTATCGTTCCGGAGGAGGAGGTTACAACAACAACCCTCGCCCCAATCACCCAGCTCGTACACCGGGAGATGGTTGTTTCGCTTGTCGGAAGCCGGGGCACTTCTCTCGTGAGTGCCCTACCAGGATGAAGACGCCTCAGCGCGCCAATGCACCCAGGCCCAACCAAGCTCAAGCCAGAACTGCGTCAGGAAAGAAGCCGGTTATCAAGAAGCAAGCCAATGCCGCCCATGGACACCTGAACCATGCCAACGCTGAAGAGGCTGAGGAGGCTCTGGACATTGTGATGGGTACGTTCCTAGTCCACTCCACTCTTGCCCGAGTTCTATTTGATTCCGGAGCATCTCATTCTTTCGTTACCGAACCCTTCGTTAAGAAAAGTGGGATGAAACCAATTACCATGAGACGCCTCATGCTAGTTCAAATTTCAGGATCCACTGCTAAAACCCATTTATCCTGCAAAAATGTTCCTATAATCATACAAGGAGTACCTTTCCAATCCGATCTTATAGTTTTAGGAGCTCAAGGTTTAGAGGTAATACTTGGAATGGACTGGATGACCAAGTATAAGGGACACATTGACTACGTCCAAAAATCCATTACCCTAACCAATGATCAAGGCCTACCAGTAAAATACACCGCCACTATACACTCGTCCAAAGCCTTTTGCAAGAAAAGCATATATGGACCAACCCTTGACCAAGTCCCTATCGTCTATGAGTATCCCGATGTTTTCCCGGAGGAATTTCCCGGTATGCCCCCAGATCGGGATATCGAGTTCATCATAGAGCTAATCCCGGGTACCGCACCTATAGCCCAGAGACCGTATCGTATGAACCCCCAAGAGCTGATCGAGTTGAAGAGACAATTGGATGACATGTTGGACAAAGGTCTGATCCGACCTGGTGCTTCACCGTGGGGATCACCTGTGATCTTCGTGGACAAAAGGGACGGTACTATACGCCTATGTGTGGATTACCGGAGACTCAACGATGTCACCATCAAAAACAAGTACCCCCTGCCTAAGATTGATGACCTATTCGATCAGATGAATGGAGCCAAGGTTTTCTCCAAAATAGACCTTCGCACCGGATACCACCAGCTCAAAGTCAGAGAGTCCGATACTCCCAAAACTGCCTTTACCACCCGTTACGGATTGTACGAGTACACCGTAATGTCCTTTGGACTCACCAATGCTCCTGCTTATTTCATGAACCTCATGAACAAGGTCTTCATGGAATACCTCGACAAGTTCGTCGTAGTGTTCATCGATGACATCTTGGTTTATTCCAAAACTGAAGAAGAGCATGAAGAACATCTGAGACTTGTTCTGGGTACTCTTAGACAACATCAACTCTATGCCAAGTTCAGTAAATGCCAGTTTTGGCTCAAGGAAGTTGGATTTCTTGGCCACGTCTTATCTGCCGGAGGACTTTCTGTTGATCCCTCTCTAATCAAATCCATTGTGAAGCGATAGCCCCCTAAGAACGTTACTGAGGTAAGATCCTTCCTCGGATTGGCAGGATATTACCGCAAGTTCGTTGAAGGATTCTCAAGTATCGCCAAACCAATGACCCCGACTGCTCAAGAAGGATAAGAAGTTTGAATGGACGGATAAGTGCGAAGAGAGTTTCCAAGAGTTAAAGAGGCGACTTGTCTCAGCCCCCATCCTGACCATGCCCGATGTCACCAAAGACTTCCTAATCTATTGTGACGCCTCCAATCTTGGTCTTGGAAGTGTCTTAATGCAAGAAGGCAAATTAATCTCCTATCTCTCCTGCCAACTCAAACCCATGAGGCAAACTACCCCACTCATGACCTTGAGTTAGCCGCCGTAGTTCATGCCCTCAAGACTTGGCGCCACTACGTCATTGGTAATCGATGTGACATCTACACTGATCACAAAAGCCTTAAGTATATTTTCACTCAGAGAGAGTTGAACATGAGACAGAGGAGGTGGATCGAGTTGATCAAGGATTATGATCTCAGTATCCGTTACCACCCTGGAAAAGCAAATGTAGTCACCGACGCTCTCAGCACAGAACCCTGTTCCCTCAACAGCCGACTAAAAGTCGAACAACCCTTGCTATATCAAGAGTTTGAAGAATTTGGGTTAGAATTGGTTAGCTACGGATTCCTTGCTGCCATGGAGGCCAGACCTACCTTACAAGATCAGATTAAGGAAGCCCAAGTGGTACATGAGAGCATTGAAGGAATCAAGCGACGTATGAGCAAAGAAGATGTAGCTGGTTTTTTATTGATCTCGAAGGAATTTTGTGGTACAACAGACGTCTTTGCGTTCCAAGTATTCCTGCTCTGAAGAACCTAATTATGGAAGAAGCCCACAATACTCCTTACTCTATTCATCCAGGAGGAACCAAAATGTACCAAGATCTAAAGAGCACCTTTTGGTGGCATGGAACAAAGCGGGACATAGCCTTCTTCATCGCCAGGTGCGACGTCTGTCAAAAAGTTAAGGCCGAACACCAACGCCGCGCAGGACTTCTCCGACCCCTGCAGATTCATGAATGGAAATGGGAAGAAATAGGGATGGAATTTATCACGGGACTTCCCCGATACAATCGTGGACACGACTCGATATGGGTAATCGTGGATCGTCTCACCAAAGTGGCACATTTCATCCCTGTCAAGACCACCTACAACGGACGTGAGTAGCCGACCTCTTCATCTCACGAATAGTTAGTCTTCACCGAGTTCACAAGGTGATAGTGTCAGATCGAGGCCCTCAGTTCACCTCTCGTTTCTGGCAGAAACTTCATGAAGCTATGGGAACCAAGCTATCTTTCAGCACCGCCTATCACCCTCAGACCGGAGGGCAGACCGAGAGAGTAAATCAGATACTGGAAGACATGCTCCGCGCCTGCGTTCTTGCTTATGGAACCAAATGGGAAGACTGCCCACCGTTTGCCGAGTTCTCATACAATAACAGCTATCAGACTAGTCTCCAGATGGCACCTTTTGAGGCCCTATATGGCAGGAAGTGTCGAACCCCTCTCAACTGGTCCGAGACCGGAGAAAGCCAAGTGTTTGGACCTGATATACTTCGAGAAGCCTAGGAACAATTTCAGCTCATTCGTGACCGTCTGAAAGCTGCACAGTCTCGTCAGAAGAGCTACGCTAATGCCAAGCGGTGAGAATTGACCTTCAACATCGGAGATGTGGCCTATCTCCAAGTCACACCTCTCAAGGGAATGCAATGTTTCCATGTCAAGGGCAAACTAGAACCAAGGTACATTGGACCTTTCAAAGTACTAGGCCATAGAGGAGAAATGTCTTACCAACTAGAACTGCCCCGAGAGTTAACAGAGTTCCACGACGTCTTACATATCTCTCAACTAAGAAAACGTCTTCAAACACCGGACAAGCCTGAGGTCTTCAAGGATATCGATTACCGGCAATCGATCTGAATCATGACTTAACCTACCGAGAGAACCCCATTCGCATTCTGGAAGAAGCCGTCAGAGTTACCCGCCGGAGGAAGATTAAGTTCTTCAAAGTTCAGTGGAGTAATCACTCTGAAGATGAAGCCACCTGGGAACAAGAGGATTATCTAAGGAAGGAGTTCCCCTACCTTTTCAAGCTCTTAGCCTCGGAATCTCGGGACGAGATTCTTTTAAGGGGGGAAGGTCTGTAACACCCCATCTTTCAGAACCTGCATTTTTTACCTATAACTTAAAGTTTTGAGCCAACAAAAATCTTTTATTCAATGTTCATGGGTGTGCTTAGGTTTAACTCTTGCTTAACCTAGTTTTATTTTTCATTAGGATGTCAATTTTAGGAAGTGACACCACCTTTAATTTCTCACTTCTTCCCCCAAAGACCCTAGTTTTACCTTTTGTTCACCACCACCTTGATAAGAGGGAACACTCCCCTCTCTTCTTTGTCTGGTGACACCTCATCACCTAGGGTTACACCACCAACACCACCACCACTTCTTTTCTCTTATTTTTCTTCAACACATGTACACATGCTCTTTTTGCCAAAACTTGGCACATGAACTTGGCATGGCCCCCTCTCTTTTACCCCTGCCCCTTTTTCCTTTTTATCTCTTTCCTTTCTTGGAGCTGGCCGAGAGACAAAGAGGAGGGGAACCTCCCCCTCTCTTTTTTTCTTCTCCCCTCTCTCCCTATTTTTCTCGGGATGGGCCCTGGACAGCACCACCACCCCTCTCCCTTGCCTTGGCCCAACCCTATCCCGCACCACCCTCTCTTTTTGGCCCAGATGCCACCAGTACCCCCTCTCCCGTGCCGAGAAACCCTAGCCCTAAACGCACGCGTGCGCCATGCTGGCAGAGGCATGATGGCTCGACGCCTCGCGTCGCCCGCCATCAGCCTCGACTTGCGCCCGTCGCCGCGACTACCTCCCCTTGCTGACGCCACTAGGGCAACGTCACCGTGGGCCAGGCTGGTGACGCCAGCCCTCGCACGCCCGGTTGCCACCCGCACCGCCCACGCCACTGCCCTCCCCCTCTCTGCCTATAAAACCCCCCTAGCGCCACCTCTCTCCCTTCAGCTCCCCCACTCCCACGCCGTTAGGCTGCCCCACTCACTGCCTGGCTGCTCGAGCTGCTGCTCGAGCTGCCGCCGCTGCTGCCTCCCGAAGACATCGCCATCGTGGTCACCGTGAAGGTGACGAGGAGGAGCCGTCGACGACGCCACTCCCTGCCTCTCCCCTCTCTCCTTCATCGCCAGCACCACCTACTGCCGCGCCTAACCCCCTCCGCGACCCTCTGCCGCGCAGATCTGCAGCGAGGCGGCGGCGATGCGCCGGCGACACCCGTGACGCAGACGTCGCCAAGCAAGGCGACGCCGACGTGTCCGAGCACCGCCAGGATGTCCACGAGAAGCACGCCCACGCCACCAAGCCGCCTACGCGAAGCCACGCCACCGTAGGCCGCCGGTAAGCCCCTGGCCGCCCCTTTCCTTCTACGCCGGCGAGCGCCACGCGCACGTCGTGGACACGACGGCTCCCAGCCATCGGATCCAGATCCAGCGGCTGCATGGCCCATGCAGCCACGCTGGCCATGCACGGCCTGGCCCGCCACGGGCCCCTGGCTCTTTTTCTTTTTCTTTTTATTTCTCCTTCGCACGGAGAGCCCCGCTGGGCTGGCCCATCACCACAACACCGCACGGGCCAGAGTTTCCCGCCCACGGGAAATTCGTTTAAACATTTGAATTAAAAATTAAAACTTGAAAATTATCTACCAGATTGAGATTATTTTTCTTTTGTGAATAACTTTAGTTTGGTAGCTCCGATTAAGATGATTCCAATTGCATTAGAACCAGATTGAGAATATATACGTGATGCCACTGACCACGTATTTTTAGGATTTTTATACGATTTTTAGTAAATAAAATTTGACCACTGTTTTCTGTTTAGTATTTCTAGCCTCTAAAATTGGAAAATTGATATTTTTGTATGAATCCAATTGTGTTGATCTTGTTTTGTTATTGTGCATCTAGGAAAAATACCAGTAGTCTCTGTTCATGATATTTTATCTCTGGTTATGTATGTATGTGTGTCACATGCAATGATAGGGTTAAAGTTTGTTTGTTTTATTTAAACCTTGTCACCTTTCTCTCCTAAAATTGGCCAACCTATGATTTGTTACTGCCAAACAACTCCCCTGCATATTTTCACCTTTTATTTATTTTCCCTTGGTTCTTGAGTTGTATATTGATTGTATGCATCGTTTACTTTTGCGACGCTAGATACGAACGAGGGTGAAGTCGAAGGGGAGGACTTTGGAGAAGGATTTGAAGAAGACCAGGGACGAGCCAACCAAGGCAAGCCATCTTTTGATCTCTGATTTGGTGTCTAGTTGGATGTCATTTGTTGATATTCAAAGAACCTTGGTTCTATGTGTGTTGTTCTTGATATTGTTGTCATCTATGTATGGTTCCTAGTGGGGTACTCCCTAGTGGTGATACTCCACTATTATCTATGTGTTTTTGGATGCATGGAATTATGGCCGTGCTATTCCATTTGGGTATCTTGTATGCTCACTTGAGTATGCCTCTTCTCGAGATAATAACTTACACCACACCCACCCCTTTTTGTAGTATAGAGGTATCAATGTCATGATCTTGGTGTATTCCCAACTTGAGAGGAGTATGCTGTGTACCCTATTGGAGGGTATGTTGGAGAGTTTTGTTTCACTATGTAAGTTGAGAAATAGCACCACAAATCTGAAAGTACATCCTTTCTTGGGTTGAATTAATACATGCTTACCCAAAGCAAGTATGATCCACCCCATTACCCATCTATACACCATCTATGGCGTGATGACTCTTATCGCGGCCGTAGTGCTATACTAGTTCAACTCATGAAATTTTAGGTTGGGAATCCCTCAAGGTTTACCTTGTTGTAAATGTTTATGAAAACCTTGGGTGAGGCAACCATACCCAAGTGTATGGTTTATGAAGGCAAAAAGGATCTTGACAAAAATGTTGGAGAAAAGGAATGTGTGTGTGTGTGAGTTGGGTTTTGAGAAAAATGACACACGTTTCTTTGTATTCGCCCGGAACAATTACACAGCACATCCACATTATCCAAAGTGGGTACGGGCTTAGTCTGACATCTGTTGAAATTGGCATGAGCCACCTTCACAACTCTCTAGGGAGGGTCACGACGACCTCCAACGCCGAGTTGCGCTCTGGAAGAGGCAATACACTGTAGTTGCCTATAGCCGGATGATTACTGAGCGTCTTCCATCATGGCGCCAGAGATACGCTCAAAACAAGTATGCTACCGTGGTGCCGGGAAGGGGTAAGCCCGCAGGGAAGGACTCATGTCAAGGGAGATGGGTGAAGTACTATGACTGATTATCCGAGCCTCACATACTTTTGTATGTCGAACCGGGGATGATCCCGGCAGATTTATCGGTTCTTGTGGTGAAAGTGCGCACACTCTACAGAGTTAAAACTATTCAAATAGCGGCGTCCGCGGTCATGGACGGTTGGGATGGCCGTTACCGAGCTGTGTCGAGTTTTGGTTTTGAAAATGATTTCCAAAGGAAATGTGTGTGTTGGATATACCGGAAGGGTACGGAAAAGCTTGTGCCGACCATACGAAGATGGTCGAGGGAAAATGAAATTTGGTGACCCTTCCTAGTGTTTCATGTAGAGGAACTCTTCTTCAATAAAGATATAGAGATGTCATAGTTTATCTTTTGAAGTATCTTCTTCAATAAAGATATAGAGATGTCATAGGACCACCATAGTGTCCCCATCACTTGAGATGCCGGGATGCTATATCCACAAGAGAAACTATTTCTCTTTCACATGCTATATCCATGTACCATCCCAAATTTCAAATCAATGAAGAAGGAGAAATTCAAATACTCAAATTTGAGAACCAACAAAAAACTTTTATTTGCATATAGTGCTATGCATATTACTTGTACATTATTGTGTGAAATGCCATGATGATTGTTTATGTGCTTATGTACTACACCCTAAAACCCTAATTTTATCATAAGAAGATCACTAATCAAATCAAAGAAAAAGAAAGAAAATAAAATGGAGAAACCCTAAAACCCTCACATATGGTTTATGCCATTTTTGCAAATCTTTAACCTAGACCAATTTGGCTTTCACCATTAGTTGTATTATGTTACTAAACACTTATTACCACTTTTGGAATCAAATAAATTCAAATCAAATCAAATTTGAACTCAAATTATGATCACATGCACTAATGGTCAAATCTGCCATTTCTAGTCTGATCACTACTTTGAGCCCCTGGATTTGGAGAATTTCAAACCAAACAATTCCAATTCTTTGCCCCTCATCCAAGTACACATAAAGGTGAACAACTTTTGTAAAGACCACCATATCAAATTCATCTTGGATCAAAAACTATGCTCAAGCAAAGTTGAGACTTTTTAACAACTTCAACATCACCCCACTTTGCAAATTTTGCATTTCTTGTTATTTTTAAATTCCACCACCACCATTGTGTGTCTCTGGTCATTTGCAACCAATCCAACCAACCCAATTTCAAATTTTGGAATTGCATTTCATGGAGCAAATTTGACAAAAGTTTGGAATTCAAATTTAACACAAATCCCAAAATCACTATTTCAAATAGTGTTGGCCAACCCTATGCCACCACTTGTCTCCTACATGTCTCCTGGTCCCCTCTCAACCTCACCCTTGCACAGCAAACCCTAGAGGAGAGCCACACATGGCATAGCCATGGCCATGCCGGCCATGTTCCCCATGGCATGCTCTCCTCTCTCCTTCTTCCTCCCACCCCTGGCCACCTTGTCAAATGACGCCACCACACCCTACTGGACCCACTGGAGCGCGCCATTGCCGGAGAGAAGCACTGCATGCGCTAGACACGCAGGCGCCCGTAGCGGCCAGTCCATGCCGACGATGTCGTGCGCATGCCCATGGGCACGCCACGGCCACGCACCGCCTCGACGCTCTATGCTACCCCTGGCCCCCCTCTCTCTTCCTTGAGCATCGCCGTGACACCGCGACACCGCCAGACATGCGCTCGACGCCGACCCGCGCCCGCCGTTGCCGGAGACGACGACCGAACCCCGCCTCGGGCGCGTAGCATCTCGCAACATCCCGACCAGGTTTGGCACCGCCTAGCCTAGCCGTCGCTGCCAGGAGAACCGCACGGACGTGCTGAACACCGCCGCGCTCTCGCCTAGCCCGCTAGCTCGCCGCAGAGCCTGCGCCCTTGTCGACTTGCCGCCGCACCCACGGCACACCTCCACGCCAATAAAAGGAGGCCTCCCCTCGACGAGCTCTGCACACCAGCACCATCCCCACTCTTCCCTCGATCTCCTCGACCACCTCCCCGCCTCGATTAGCCACTGTAGCCACCCAATTTCATCATCACTACCGTGCGCCGCCGCGGAAGCTCGCCGACGATTGGAGCCGCCCCAAGACACGCCGCCGGTACCTGGAGCTTCGCCGTTGACTACACCTTCACCAAGCACACTGCCAACTACCGCTGGAGCCACGGTGAGCCCTCCGACCCCTAGCCTCGCTGTGCCAATGAGTTTCTCTCGCTGGCGACGATGACGAATGCGAGCCGTTGGATCTTGATCTAATCCTTCGTCTCAGGTTCACCCGTACCGCTTCGCGTTAGAAGAGAGGCTGATGGGTGGAGCCCATGCGTGCGTGGATGCGTGGTGGGTTGGCCTTGCGCCGTTTAACTGAAATCGGCACGTTTAGTTTTCCCGCCGGCCCGGTAATTCAACTTTGTATTTTCCAGATTGATTGAAATTTCAATACTGGCCCTGTTTTCAAAATTGAATAGATTCAAATTGGCTCAACCAAATTTGCTGAATTTTATATTGATAGAAATCTTAGAGAAAAGATCTACACAACTCCACTTGTCTCATTTGGAGATTCATGGTAGAATTAATGTGACAAAAATAACAAGTCAGGGACTTTGGCACATTCAAACAATTATTAAAAATCAACCAAAAATGCTATTGAGTTGATTTAAATTCTCATAGATCAAATTTCACATACTCTAATTGATTATGTAAAAATATGGCAGGGTTACTTTGAGTGATCATGGCCTAAAGTAAATAAAGGACTATATGGCTATTCTAGTCAAGTGATATTGTCCAAAACTATTATGCAAATTTTATGAGAGGCTTGCTCTCATTTAAATCTTTTCCCAAGTGACTTCATGTGATATGGTGACCCTGGTCTACTTACTCTCATGTTGAATTACTTGGAGATATTAAATCATAAGTGGTATTGTTAAATGGTATGAGGTATTCTATCTCATTTAAATTATTTTTCCCAAATAATGATGATGAATAGTTGACTTTGGTCAACATGGATTCATGCATGATTGTTGGAGAAGATTAAATCTTAATAAGATTCAATGAGAGGAAATTATTTCCTCCAAGAACTAAATAGAAACTCTAATCTACATATGTAATGAGAGGAAATTATTTTTCTTAAAGAAAGAAAACCAAATGCAACTAATATTTTATGTGTGTCATGATATTAGAATAGTTTGTGTGAAGCCATGGTGTGCTTAGTGCAGCTCTTGAACCTTGTTGGGTGATTGTATCTCGTATTCGTTTTTAGACGCTAGTACCGGAGAATATCAGGAGGAGGAAGGCTTCTACCAGCAAGAGGAAGAAGAGAAGTGTGATCACTACCCCAACCAAGGCAAGCTGATATTCTTGCAAGTGCAAAGCTCTATTTGAGCAAGGCACCATTACTCTTACCTTACTTGCAATGATCCCATCCCAAGTTTTTACCTTACAAGTTTTTACTTGGTTTATTAAGAAGTTACTTTTATAGTTAACTTTGGTCTAAGTTTAGAGTGTTATAAGAGTAGTAAAGTTAGCCTCAAAGAAGGATGAGCAAGATAGCAACCCTCATGATTAGAGCTAGTGCTAACAACTAAAATTGACTACTCTAGATGGGAACTTGTGATTTGAAATGAATTTGAAAACTTTGGAATGATGAGTCATTCTATTGATCTTTGAAGGTGAATATGACCTGAATGATATGGTGGATTTTGACTAAAACTGATATTGGTTTGGATGCGATACCTTTCCAATTTTTGAGTACCCCCACAATACCTGATTATGGGTAGGGCTTAACTGGAAGTTTATACATCTTAGTATGGGTTCCTCTGAACAAGCATCATAGGGGTTATGCCGAGGTTGCCTCCGTAGAATGAGAAATGATGTGAAATAAGGTGAATGTACGGCTCAAGCCCTGTGCAGTTCCCAGGCTGACGGTTTGTCTTCACTGGGAGGCCAAGCTCATGGGGAGAGGTGCCTATACTAGGGTATGTAAGTGAAAGGTTATGGTTGATGATCCGCGTACTGAGTTACGATGATTCAGGGCTATCCCTGATGGATGTAATCAAATGTTGTGGCACAAGTGTGCAACCTCTGCAGAGTGTAAACCTATTCGAATAGCCGTGTCCACGGTTACGGACGGTTGGAAAGGCCATACTATTTCCGGTGTCAGATATTTCTTTAAAATGTTGATGAAATGAATGGTGACTTGACTTGAATCACAACTGAGTTGTGGGAATGACACTAATGTTACCACTTGAGTTAGTTAGCATATGAAGAGTATTTTATCAAATACTTGTGAACTAAAACTGGCTTTATGCAAATTAAACTAGAGCTTAGCACCCCCTTACTAGAATTAATAGTACTTACACTCGTATTAGTTTGCGAGTACTTAAAGTACTCACGGCTATGTCCCTAGCTATTCAAATGGCTAGAATATGAAGAGGAGCAGAACTACCAAGGTGACGACCAGCAGGACACCTACGACAACTAGGAATCTTCTGACGTCAAGCGTTGGCATGTGGACTAGATAGTCCCTTTTATTACGCTTCCGCTATGAATTGTGTTTGTTGATCATTAGATCAACTATTTGTGTAATATGGATCATGTGATCTGAATTTGTAAGACAAGTATGGTTTGTAATGAATGATGACTTATGATATCGACTGTTATGTCTCGCAACAACAATATTCCCGGGTTTGCGATGAATGGCATAATAGGCATCTGGACTTAAAAATCCGGGTGTTTTTTTTGACCAACCACTGTGAGGCAATAGCCCCATAGCAAAACTTTATTCAAAGGTAAAAAGTCTTATGTACAAAAAAACAGAAAGAGTAAAAGGGAAGAAAAACCCTACCTAAACAGAAACCAAGACTCTAAGGTAGAGTCCTAATCCACTCTAACAGAGTTTCCCTATGCTTGACTTTAATTCTATATCTCAGTAAATACATATCATGAATAAAACCAGCCTTCCACTTCGCAAAAGCAGGCTTCTCACTTCGGAAGATCTTCCCATTTCTGATAATCCAAATGTGCCAACACGCCAGCATGATCACTTCCATAAAAAATGGCTTTGCAAACTCCTTCCTAGCATGATCCAAAATAAACTGCACATCATCACTGACTACCCATTCAATTTGGAGATAGTTCCATATCCGGACACTGAAATTACACTCAAAAAAAAAAGATGTATTCTATCCTCATGCACCTGCATAGGGCACAATTCACAGTGATAGACATTTGTGACATTCCAATGCCGACGCTGCAGCAAATCTCTAGTGTTTAGATGATCCACCAATAAAAGCCAAGCAAAAACCTTAGTTTTCATTATGCAACAAGACCTCCAGATCCACTGATAGACCTTGGGAACCTTAATATGCTCATGAATATGAGAGTAAAACTTAACTGAGGCATAAGCACCACCCCAACAATATGTCCACTCATCCTTATTACCAGTGACTGGATTTCTCTCCATCAAATTCTGTAACTCTTCAAGTTCTGCAAAGGCTGACTGAGTCAAAGGGGTATAGAACAATTCTGCTAAATTCTCCATAGCATAAACCTCAGCAGCCATTATCTCCTTATTCACCACAAAAGAGAATAATCTTGGAAATTTATTTTGAAGAGTAAGAGGAGCACCATCAATTAGCCATTTATCTGACCAGAATAGAAAAGTATCTCCAGTACCCATCTTTACCCTTGCCACGGCTCTGAAGTTATCCACTTGTCTAACCACATCCTTCCACCAGAATGATCCACACAAATTCTCAGCATGAGGAACTTTACCATCATAGTGCTTTTCCCATATTAAATTTACCCAAGGCAAATCTTTTTTGTTATAGAATTTATCCAGAAATTTGATAAGCAAAGCTGCATTCTGTTTCTGGAAATTAACAATTCCCAAACCACCTCTTGTCTTTGGCTTACAAATCATTTCCCATGCTGCAAGGGATTGCTTTGGTTCACCTTCTCTATCTCTCCATAGACACTGCCTCAAAATTCTATCCAACTGAACAGTAAGGCCCACTTGTAATTTGTAAAGAGCACAAGAAATGCAAGGGCATAGAAGCAAGAGCAGAATTAATCAGTTGTAGTCTAGCCCCTTGAGAAAGAAAGCTAGAGCTGGCAGACAATTTCCTTTCCAGCCTACATACTAAGGGAGACAACTCAGTAAGTGTAGGCTTCACAGTCCCCAATGGCAAACCCAAATAAGTAAAAGGCATCTTCCCCACCTGACAATCAAAAGCCTCAGCTAACTGCTCCAAGGTTTCCTCAGACACATTTATAGGAACCATTTGAGACTTATCAAAATTTATTTTGAGACCAGTAGACTGTGAGAATTTATCCAAAACCTCCTTCAAGGCCAGTAACTGATCTTTATCTGCTGGTAGAATTAAAATTGTGTCATCAGCATACTGAACTATTGGGAAGTCCATATCATTAGTCTCAATTGGCCTACTTAGCTTTCCAAGATGAACCAACTCATGAACTGCAGATTGCAGCAAATCTGATCCAAAGAGATAGCACAAAGGAGAAATAGGATCCCCTTGTCTTACTCCTCTTCTACACTCAAACTGCTTTCCTGGGACACCATTTAAAAGAATGGATGAAGTTCCTGCGGAGAGAATAGCCTTAGCCCACCCCAGCCACTGACTAGTAAAACCTTTATGTCTCATGACCTGAAGAATTTACTCATGTTCAATGGTGTCAAAAGCTTTTGCAAAATCCAGTTTCAATATTATAATAGGCTTCTTGGACACATGGCAGAGATGCAAATATTCAAAGGCCCATGCAAGGCAATCTTGAATTGTCCTATTCCTCAGGAAGCCATCCTGATTTTTGTGCAAACACTCAAGAATCCTTGATTGCAATCTATTAGCAGCAGGCTTAGTCAAAAACTTGACACACACATTAGTAAGGGAGATTGGCCTAAAATCATTAACAGTCAAGGAAACCTGTTTTTTTGGAACCAATGTGATATAAGATCCATTTATATTTTGCAGTCTTATTGTCCCATTATGAAAATCCTCAGCCAACTTATAGAAGTCTTTTTTAATGATGGGCCAACATTTCTTCAAGAATAGACCATTGAAACCATCAGGGCCAGGTGCCCTATCAATTGGCATTTCCTTCACTACATCATCCATTTCCTTTTCCAGAAAGGGAGCAGTTAATTCCTCCAGACCATCCACTCTTTTAATCAAAGAATGCAAATTAAACTGCATGGTTATACCCTCTGATCTCCCATCCTGTTTTTATATTCAGCCCACAGCATAGATGCCATGGCATGGTGATCAGTTATTTCATTTCCATCAACATCATGTAAAACTGCAATATTATTCCTCCTGAACCTCTCAGTAGCCATGGCATGGAAAATTTTTGTGTTATCTTCCCCTTGTTTGATCCACCTAATTGTACATCTTTTCTTCCAGTAATTACATTCTGCCAGCAAAAGATCCTCCAAATGCAGCTTCACAATCTGCCTGAATTTAAATTCTTCTCTATATTATGGCCTCTCCCCCTCCAGAGTATCTAAGACCACAAGAACTTTATTACAATTTTGTATCAATTCTTTGAGCCTAGCCAGGCTCTTATGCCATTTTTTCAAATCATGCCTTAGACTCTTCAATTTATCTGCAATGACAGCATAACTGTATGTCTTAGCAGAACCTCTTTCCCAAGATTGTGTAACACACTCCTTAAAACCTGGCAAATCCACCCAATAATTCTCAAATCTGAAAAATCTTGGCCTTAGGTATATTAGTATCAATATGAACTACACAAGGAACATGATCAGATCCTTTCTTGGCCAAAGGTAGAATCATAGTATTAGGATACACAGAGATCCAGTTCTGACTAGTAAAAAACCAATCAATTTGCTCAAGCAATGGCTCCCTTTGCATGTTTGACCAGGTGTATCTTCTTCCTTTCAAAGGCAACTCAAGCAAACCTAGATGACCAATAATCTCATTAAAAAAAAACATATCATTTACATCTCCTCCTGGCTTATTCCTATTTTCATGGGATCTGATGAAATTGAAATCTCCCAACAGCAACCAGTTTGCAGTGCAAGGAATTGACAGATTAAAAAGCCAAGAAACAAACTAATCCCTCTCCACTCCTTGACAAGGGCCATATACACACACTAGGGTCCAGTTCTAATTATTGTGAGCAGAGACAAACTCAATCCTGATACCAAAACGTTGCACTTCCACAAGGGAACCACTGAAAACAGCTGAGTTCCAAATCACCAAAATTCCCCCAGATGCTCCCACAGATGGGGAGAAAGCAAAACTATCAAAACGTTTAGGACAAAAAGTCCTAATTAAGCACCAGTCAAAATTCTCACATTTAGTTTCTTGAAGGCAAACCAGGTGACAATCACTTTCAACAATTTTCGCTCTTACTTCTCTCTGTCTACTTTCAGAATTTAAGCCTCGAACATTCCAGCATAAAATACTCCATTTTCTCTTACTTAATCGATACATAATAAAAACCCAAGGAGAGAAAGATAGCATGTAGGGAAACATAGTATCCCCCATTTGAAATACCCATTGCATCTGATAGAGAATAGTATTAAAGACTTACATAACACTGCATTCCTCCACTGTTGAGAGCACCAAGCATTACATAAAACCCACACCACAAAACTCACACATATCATACTGCTATGTTGTACCACCACAGAACTCACACTGGACATTCTAGAATGTTGCCAAACCATAGCACCCACACACCAAAAGCACCATCTATCACATAAGACCCAAAAGCCTCCAAGCAGAAACACATCATGCCACCAATTACACATTATCACTCTTGTCTTTAGTAGCCTTCTTAGGAGTAGCCTCAAGCTTGTCCTTAGTCAAATTCTCTTCTGGAATACCCAATTGTCTGCCAATCCTTTGTAGGACATGAATAGGTGTTGCTGGGGTTCTAACAAACCCCTCCTCCCTCCCCTCATGAGTATTATTATTGGAGGTAGATGTGGAAGAAGCATCTTGCTGTGCATCTTGCATTACTGATACGTCTCCGACGTATCGATAATTTCTTATGTTCCATGCCACATTATTGATGATATCTACATGTTTTATGCATACTTTATGTCATAATTATGCATTTTCCGGCACTAACCTATTAACGAGATGCCGAAGAGCCAGTTGTTGTTTTCTGCTGTTTTTGGTTTCAGAAAACCTTGTAATGAAATATTCTCGGAATTGGACGAAATCAACGCCCAGGGGCCTATTTTCACACGAAGCTTCCAGAAGACCGAAGGAGTCACGAAGTGGGGCCACGAGGTGGCCAGACGCTAGGGCGGCGCGGCCCAAGCCCTGGCCACGCCGGCCTAGTGTGTGGGCCCCCTGTCAGGCCCCCTGACCTATCTCCTCCGCCTACTTAAAGCCTTCGTCGCGAAACCCCCAGTACCGAGAGCCACGATACGGAAAACCTTCCAGAGACGCCGCCGCCGCCAATCCCATCTCGGGGGATTCAGGAGATCGCCTCCGGCACCCAGCCGGAGAGGGGAATCATCTCCCGGAGGACTCTACACCGCCATGGTCACCTCCGGAGTGATGAGTGAGTAGTTCACCCCTGGACTATGGGTCTGTTGGCGTCCGAAACCCACCGGCGAGTAGCGACGGGCAACACGTAGAGCTGGGAGGCTCCCAGAACTGCGGCTGGCCCTGGTCCCTCGAGCGACGGCTTGCAAAGCTCCGGCACGCACGTCCCGATGCTGGTGCAAGGGCGTGCCACCTGACCTATACCTGGTCAGGAAGGTGATGGATTTGCTTCGCTTAGTTTCCTGCATGGCATACACGTAAACATTAAATACGAGCCTCGATCGGCTCTCAGGTTGTCCTGTGAATCGGCTCAAGGAGCCGATCCACCCATGATTCTTATGAGGTCTACGATAACATGGTGGTCCTGCTTGATCAATATAAAGCTAAAACGACCTACGACGATTTAGGGTTTTCACCGCATAATCGGAACATCCTACACGTGATTGAGCCTGGCAGCCACGCAAGATGATAATCAACCAGCCCTAGATAAGGCCTAAAAACCAACATAGGGTTGATTCCCGGAACATCTTACCTAGGGCTAGCAAACTACACCCTACGTGCTACTGGATCCTTCAACCTGTTTGCAAGGCCTAACTATGCAGATATTAAACTAATCCTTGAAGAACAAGGAGCAATCATAACAGATCGGATCTACTAAGCACGGATCAAGCAAGGTGCCGCCCTTACACCTAAGATAGGTGTAAAGGCGGCTAGACGTCTAGGGATAGCATGGATAAAAGCATATATCGTGGTAAAGCAATGCTAACCCTAGCACATCTATGATAACTACGTTGCTCGCCATCAACAAGGCTTCAGCACGAGCAACGCATGAACAACGAATAAAGATGCGATCTAGGCAGCATGATGCTTACCCAGAAGAAACCCTCGAAACAAGGGGTTGTCGATGCGCCTAGATTGGTTTGTTGTGAACGTGATTGTTGTTTTCCTCAATAACCCTAGATACATATTTATAGTCCGTAGACTTTCTAACGTGGGAATAATCCCAACCGTGTACGAGCCAAATTCTACCTAACCGACACGTATCCTACTATATTTACAGATACACGGGCAAACTAGCCCAAACTTCGTGTACAAGGCCGATTCATGTATATCTTCCGTGTATATTCTTCAAGCCCATCTTTAATCACGGCCCACCTCTGATCCGGTCAAATTCTGGTGATAACACATGCCCCCCTGGTTTTGGAAATGATAATTCCAAAACCACTCTGCTTTTTCTTCATCGGGTCATGTCGTGGCAGAGCAGAACCGCCGCAGTATCCTTCATCATGATGCCTTGCCTTCTCAACTTCCCCGCGTGATTTGACAGTTTTTTTTTTCTTTTGGCACCACTTCCTCGGAAACTGCTGTGGCATTGAATCTCCACTATATCCCCTTTTATTTAACCGCGCTGAACAGTTCGCCTCTTCATCCCCTTGCTCTGTTCTAGCCATCGGCACCCAAAAATTCCCCATCTCATGTAGCAATGTCTTCCTCTTCTTCCTCCTCCGCCTCGTCGAATCTTTCTTCCCAGTCCTTCTCCTCTTCGTCCTCCTCCACCTCGTCGGATCTTTCCTCCCAATCTTCTTCATCTCGTAAGCCGACGCCGGAGTGGGGCTCGCCGGCAGCGCACGACATCCTCGCCCCAACGGAGTGGGACAACGAGGACCACGAGCCCTTCGTTTGGTCCGAGGACGACAAGTCCTTGACCAGCGGCGATGATGACCTCCAGTTCCTTGCCGATGGGGAACTGGAGGCGACGAGTGAGGACGACTCGTTCTCCTGGGACGGCTACACTTCCTCCGAGGAGGAGGAAGAAGAAGACGACGACGACTCCCTCGAGGACTATCCGCCGGCGAAGCGTTTCCGCGCCGGATCGGATGGCGACGACGACGACGACGACGAGGAGGAGGAAGCTCCCATAGAGGGCTATGGGAGCAGCGACGAGGAGCCCGCCGGCAGCGCCGACGAGAGCTCCGATGGCGACGACGAGGGCAGCGACGGCCCGTAGAGTAGGATCTACTAGTATAGGTCTAGTAGTAGCAGCAGATAGGTCAATAGACTTTTCTTTTGTTCTTCCTCCCTTGAGCAATCGGCTCTTTCTTTGTAAGAAATCCCCTTTATTAATGAAGAAAATATTCCTCTATTGATTTTGCTCTCTTATCGAATTTGCCGATTGTCAAACGAAGTCAACGCGTAAAGAGCCGATGGCAAGGCATCGGCTTTTACTTAAAAACGCGATTTAAGGCCACAACAGGTCCAATCCGTGTACACGCCATCCTCCAATCTCAAACGCACAGATTCAACTCCTCAGCAAATCCAACGGGAGAGTCATCTCAAATGCCATGGACTCTGGCCTGAAACTGATTTGTTAACCTGCTCCATTGAGCTTATTCCTCTAGAGTCGATGGCTATGCATCGGCTTTTTTTTTTTCTAAAGTCGATGTCCGAGCATCGGCTGTACTGGTATCCATGTTCCTAAAGTTGATGTCTGTGCATCGGCTGTGATTTGCATATATATAAATTTTTTTTTACTGGCCGATTTTACACATCGGCCCCCATGTTTCACTGTCCATCGTCCCACATGCTTGGGAAATATTTCTTGAGGTGTTGACCATTGACGGCTACTGGGAATTTAACACCGTCCAGCTGCTCGAGCATGTATGCATTGCCCTTCAATACCTGATCGACTTTTTACGGACCGTGCCAATTAGGAGACCATTTGCCATATGCTTTATCCTTGGTTCCTAATGGCAACACGGCTTGCCATACTAGATCACCAACTTGAAACTCCTTTGGTCTCACCTTCTTATTGTATGCGCGAGCCACCCTGGCTTTGTTCTCTTTAATCTTCTCCAAGGACCAAAGTCTAAGTTCCGTTGCATCCTCAATAGTATCACTCATCAGGGCTGCATATTCTTCAGCTGTTAGATCATTCTGAAACGTGACACGTCTCGATCCAGCCGTAATTTCCCAAGGCAATACGGCTTCCTGCCCATAGACGAGCTGGTATGGCGAAGTTTTTATAGCTCCATGGCATGACATGCGATAGGCCCACAAAGTTTCTGACAATGTTTCATGCCAAACCCTAGGGTTCTCATCAATTTTCCTCTTAATCAGCTTGATCAGGCTCTGATTGGACGCTTCAGCTTGCCCGTTGGCTTGAGCATAGTATGGAGATGATCGGATCAGCTTAATTCCCATGTCATCGCAGAACTTTCTGAATTCTTTAGAGATGAAGACCGAACCTCCATCGGTCGTGATGGTTTGAGGACTCCCGAACCTATGAATGACATGTTCTTTCACAGATTTGATAACATCTTCTGATTTTACCTTCTTCATAGGGACGGCCTCCACCCATTTAGTGAAGTAATCCATAATAGCCAAAATCCACTCGTGGCCTTTGCTCGACGTAGGATGGATTTTGCCGATCATATCCATGCCCCAACCTCGAAATGGCCAAGGTTTGATGATGGGATTCATTGCTGACGCGGGTACCATCTGAATCTTCCCGAACATCTGACACGCTTGGCACCCTTTGTAGTAGTTGAAGCAGTCCTCAAGCATGGTGGGCAAATAAAACCCTGATCGCCTGATCAGCCACTTCATCTTATGAGCCGATTGGTGAGTTCCACAGGCGCCTTCATGCACCTCGTGTAAGAGCCGATTAGACTCAGTTGGTCCCAGGCACTTGAGCAGTAACCCTTCCAACGTCCTGTAGAACATGTCATCTCCTATAAGGACATATTTCATGGCCTTGTACCTTATCCGTTTAGGTCCCCCCGAGCCGAATCCTTCAAGTAATTGAAGATATCGGCTCTCCAGTCATCCTGTTCCAGGAACTGCACCTGAACTTCTGACCCGTCTGGTATGTCCTTGTAGCCTGACGCCATCTGTGCGAGATCGTTGGCCTCAGTATTTTGAGATCTTGGGACCCAATTGAAGTTGATGTACCGAAATTTTGCCATCAGCTCGCGGCATTCCATCCAATAAGGGAAGAGTGACTCACTCTCGCACTTGTATTCATCCGTGAGCTGGGAGATCACCAACTTCGAGTCTCCAAAAAGTTCCACCGCTTCTGCCCCGGCTTCCAAAAGCAACTCCATTCCCTTGTGTATCGCCTCATACTCAGCGACATTGTTGGTGCAAGGTGTAGATAGCCTGATGGAGAAGGAATATGTTGCCCCCCGAGGCGACACGAGCAGAATGCCGATGCCACAACCATCGTCACAAGCCGATCCATCGAAGAACATAGCCCATGCACGTACAGATAGTGCTGCTATATTAGTATTGATCCGTTCAGCGATGAGATCGGCCAACGCTTGTCCCTTGACTGCTTTCGCAGGCTGATACCGGAGATCGAATTTCGATAACGCAAACATCCACTTACCAAGTCGGCCTTTCAAAACCGGAGCCGACAGCATATGCTTGACAACGTCTGACTTGCATATGATGATGATTTCTGCCGTCAAAAGGATGTGATGGAGCTTGGTGCAGGTGAAGAATAGGCAGAGGCATAACTTCTCGACCTCAGGGTACCTTGTCTCTGCATCCAACATACTTCTGCTGAGGTAGAAAACGACCTTTTCAACACCCTCATAGAGTTGCACCACCACTGAAGCAATGGACGTGTCAGCTACTGATAAGTAGATATAGAACGGCCTGTCTTGCTGAGGTGGAACTAGCACAGGCGGCGTTGTTAGATACCGCTTAATCTCGTCAAACGCTCGCTGCTGTTCGGCCCCCCAGTGAAACTCGTCATCAGATTTGATCTTCACCAACGCCATGAACGGCTCGATTCGTCCTGACAGATTAGAGATGAACCGTCGGACGAAGTTGATCTTGCCGATAAGACATTGGAGTTCCTTCTTCGTGGTAGGTGGCTGCATGGTACGTACTGCCTCCTGACTTTTCAGGCCGATCTCAATTCCTCGTTCATGAACCAAAAAACCTAGGAACTGACCGGCCGTCACGCCAAAGGCACACTTCTTTGGATTCATTCTAAGCCCGAATTTTCGAGTTCGGTCTAGGATCCGTCGCAAATCGTCCAAGTGTCCTTCCATGGAGACAGACTTAACCACCACGTCGTCGATGTAAATTTCCACCAACTTGCCGATCAGATCATGAAAAATGTAATTCATGGCTCGTTGGTATGTTGCACCGGCCTTTTTCAGCCCAAAAGTCATGACCACATATTCAAACAAGCCCACCAATCCGGGTACTCTGAATGCAGTCTTGTGTATATCTCCTGGAGCCATGAAGATTTGGTTGTAGCCGGCATTGCCATCCATGAAGCTTAACACCTTGTGGCCAGCAGCTGCATTGATCAATGTTTCTGCCACAGGCATTGGATATTCATCCTTTGGAGTGGCTCTGTTGAGATCTCGGAAATCTATGGCCACACGCCATCGGCCGTCCTTTTTCTCTATAGGTACGATACTGGAGATCCATTCAGCATACCTGCATGGCCTGATGAACCCGGCGGCCAACATTTTCTCGATCTCTTTCTTGACTTCTTCGAGAATTTCGGCCTTCATCTGACGTGCTCGTTGTTGGAATGGCCGAAATCCTTTCTTGAGAGGGAGCCGATGCTCAATGATGCTCCTGTCTAACCCAGGCATCTCTGTGTAATCCCACGCAAAGCAATCTGGGTATTCTTTTAACAGAGCTATCATCTGGCTCCTGAGGTGTGGATCTAACTTTTTGCTGATGAAAGTTGGTCGTGGCTTATCCCCAGGACCAATGTCGACTTCTTCTAGCTCATCAGCCGATGTAAACCCATACCCTAGCTTTCCGTCACCTGTTAGATCGACGCTGAACACAGGCAAAACGTATGGCGAGGATAATAATATGGGCCGATTGCTGGAATCGGCCCCCATTTTGATTGCATTGCTCAATGAAGGTTTACATCTTGTTCGTGCGTTACTACGACTACGTGGCATGCTTGAGACAAGATCATCACTTTTCATTTTTTGGGGCCGATCGCTGGGATCGGCCTTGCCACGTACGTCCATAGCCTTTGCTCTTGTTACACGGTCAGGCCGGTGGATAAGACCAGCCTCACCCCGTATTTGTCACGTCGATGCGCTCACAGTCGTCCAAAGTGATGCCGGAGAGTGGCTCTTGGCCTGCCGTCTCCCAAACGTTCATGCCAGCCGTCGAGATCTCGGCTGAGTCATCTGCGTGGACGATTTCTACTTCATCTCCATCCCACTGTATTAAGCATTGATGCATCGTGGATGTAATGCAACAGTTGGCGTGGATCCAATCTCTCCCTAGCAGGACAGCGTAGGTGCTCTTGCTATCGACAATGAAGAACGTCGTAGGGATGGTTTTCCTTCCTACGGTCAGATCCACGTTCAGAACACCTTGTGCCTCTGATGCTTGGCCGTTGAAGTCACTCAATGTGACGTTGGTCTTGATCAGATCCGAGCTAGAGCGTCCCAGACGACGTAGCATGGAGTATGACATGATGTTGACTGCCGCTCCGGTGTCGACCAGCATCTTGTTGACCGGCTGCCCATTGATATAACCTCGTAAGTACAGGGCCTTCAGGTGTCTGTAACTTCTTTCTCGTGGTTTCTCAAAGATAACCGGCCTTGGGCCGCAGTCAAGTTGTGCCACAGGTGCCTCTTCGGTTCCAGGAGCACAAAACTCCACTAGATGGATGAACACCATGTTTGTGCCAGCCGATGTCTCATCATCGGCTTTCTTCTGTTTGGGGCGCCACTCTTTCTTCTGTGGTCGACCCTCCTCGTCCAGAGTTCGCTGAATTTTCGCGGCCAGATCAGGCCGTGCTTTCCTCAACGTATGCAGGTATAACCTTTCGGCTTCCTCCAAGCAACGTAGTCGCTGAACCCTACGTTTTTGGGAGTGGCTGAGTCCATCAGGGCACCACCTTGGACGGTGGTATTTATCTTCTTCTTCTTCTTCTAATTCCTCGAGATCTTCCACCCGAGAGGACTCAGCTTGCTTGTTCCGAGATGGGAGAGGTCCTAGACGCTTGAACACTGACACGTCTCCTGTGCCCTTCTTCTTCTGTCTACATTTTGGGCAGTTGCCGATTGTGGGCAATCGGCTCATTCCTGAATCCCAGCAGTGTTTGAAGAAGGGACAGTCCCAGTGCCTGTCCACGTCATCTTGCTCTCTTGGCTTTTCCTTGGCATGGCGCTCATATCTTTCATCGTCTCTATCATGCCGACGATTTTTCCTGGCGTCCCTGCTAGATCGACGATCTCTTTCGTCGTTGTCGTTGTATCGCCGGCGTTGGTCATACTGACGCTCATATTTGTTGAGGAGATGATCAGAGAGAGGTCGCTAACATCGTACATTCTTCACTTCTCCCTCTGTGACGTAGCGCTTGCCGTCGTTTCGGAGCCGATCGCGTGGAACGGCTTCCTCCTTGTCCTTGCCACGAGAGCGGCTGCCCTCGTCTCTGTCCTTACCAGGGTGGTGCACAGGACCGACCATGTTGATGCTGAACGAGAAACCGGGCTGGCACTTCCCAGGGTAAGTGCACTCCACCATGTTAACGGCGGGGAAGGGGTGCGTGTCGACTTTCATGGCGTACTGGCTGAAAATTAGACGACCTTGTTCTATCGCCATTTGGATCTGCTGACGCCACCCCCTGCAGTCGTTGGTGGTATGGGTTAACGTGTTATGCCACTTGCAATATGGCTTGCCATTCAGCTCTTGCGTCGTAGGGAATTTGTGGCCTTCGGGTAACTTCAGCTGCTTCTCCTTGAGTAAGAGGTCAAAAATTTGCTCAGCTTTGGTCACGTCGAAGTCAAACCCTCTTGGAGGACCTTGTGGCTTAACCCACTTGCAGGACACGTGGCTTGCCCCCCGAGTCCATTCAGCCACTGCTACCTCTTGATCTCCTGCAGAGCCTTCATCTTCCTCTGTCTCCACCAGGGCTACCGCACGCTTGAACTTGTCCTGGTACAACTCTGGGTGGCGCTGTTCATATAATGTCAGTTTCTGAACCATATGTGCCAGTGAAGCGTACTCTGCTTGGGAAGCCATATCCTTGATCGGCTATGCAAGACCCACCACCGCCAGCTCGACTGCTTCTTTTTCAGTCAAACGAGCCGAATAGCATCGGTTCCTAATGGTCCTGAAGCGCTGGATGTATTCTGGCACTGTTTCTCCGCGCTTCTGTCGTACTTGTGCTAGATCGGCAATGCCAGCCTCGGAAGCCTCTGAGTGATACTGCATGTGGAACTGCTCTTCCATCTGCTTCCAAGTCCGGATTGAATCTGGTGGCAGCGATGTGTACCACCCGAAAGCCGATCCTGTGAGGGACTGTGCAAAGAACCTCACGCGTAGTGCATCTGATGCTGAGATCGTGCCCAGCTGCGCCAAATATCGGCTCACATGCTCGATTGAACTGGAGCCATCTGACCCACTAAACTTGGAGAATTCAGGGAGCCGTTATTTGGGTGGTAGTGGGATCAAATCGTACTCGTTGGGGTACGGCTTGGAATAGCCGATTGCCCTCCGTTTCGGCACCATGCCGAACTGGTCTCTCAAGATGGTACTGATCTGATCCGCGGTGCTAGCTGCAGGAGTCGAGCTTTGAAGATTCGCTGGAGTGGCATACTTGGCTAGCCACGCTTGCTTCTCAAGATCTGATCCAAAAGCCCCTCCTGCTGTTCCAGAAGTCCCTGCTGTTGCAGACTGGTTCGTGAGTGCCCAGTTACTGCAGTCTGGCACATATGTGCACGTGTATCCATGCGGGATCTCCTTAGGCGCCTCATACAAGAACTGGTAATCACTAGGATCACCACCGATCTTGTAGACGATGAATGCCGGTGAACTCGGCACTTCTGGTGCTGCCAGCGCGAACGGCAGCGGTGGTCGGGTCTGGAGTGGTATTTCTCCTTGGTGAGTCCCTAGAGCAGGTCCTGACGGAGAGTACTGATGTCTCATGATTTCCTGGATCACCCGAAGCGCGACACGCTCCAAAGCGTTCACCAGGCTCTCAGAATGGCGGTGTAGCGAATGAGCTACCATGTGATTAACCTCCTGACGCAGAGACCTGGTGCGTTCTTCTGAAGGGGTAGACAGATCCACTCCATCGAGCGCGCCTTCAGGTGAGAACCCTTTCCACCTGATGCCGTGTGAACGGGTCCTCTGGAAAGAGCCGATGAGGTCGGCTTCGAAGATAGCTTTGACATCGTCATACTTCTTCTTGAGCTCCTCAGTCAGATCCTCGTACGTGACTGGATCTTCCGCCATCTCAGATGCAGATGGCGATGCGGTTGATGTCGAAGACTGTCCCACCGGGTGTGCCAGAATGTGTTGGCGTCCGAAACCCACCGGCGAGTAGCGACGGGCAACACGTAGAGCCGGGAGGCTCCCAGAACTGCGGCTGGCCCTGGTCCCTCGAGCGACGGCCCGCAAAGCTCCGGCACGCACGTCCCGATGCTGGTGCAAGGGCGTGCCACCTGACCTATACCTGGTCAGGAAGGTGATGGATTTGCTTCGCTTAGTTTCCTGCATGGCATACACGTAAACATTAAATACGAGCCTCGATCGGCTCTCAGGTTGTCCTGTGAATCGGCTCAAGGAGCCGATCCACCCATGATTTTTATGAGGTCTACGATAACATGGTGGTCCTGCTTGATCAATATAAAGCTAAAACGACCTACGACGATTTAGGGTTTTCACCGCATAATCGGAACATCCTACACGTGATTGAGCCTGGCAGCCACGCAAGATGATAATCAACCAGCCCTAGATAAGGCCTAAAAACCAACATAGGGTTGATTCCCGGAACATCTTACCTAGGGCTAGCAAACTACACCCTACGTGCTACTGGATCCTTCAACCCGTTTGCAAGGCCTAATTATGCAGATATTAAACTAATCCTTGAAGAACAAGGAGCAATCATAACAGATCGGATCTACTAAACACGGATCAAGCAAGGTGCCGCCCTTACACCTAAGATAGGTGTAAAGGCGGCTAGACGTCTAGGGATAGCATGGATAAAAGCATATATCGTGGTAAAGCAATGCTAACCCTAACACATCTATGATAACTACGTTGCTCGCCATCAACAAGGCTTCAGCACGAGCAACGCATGAACAACGAATAAACGTATACTGCCTAGGCAGCATGATGCTTACCCGGAAGAAACCCTCGAAACAAGGGGTTGGCGATGCGCCTAGATTGGTTTGTTGTGAACGTGATTGTTGTTTTCCTCAATAACCCTAGATACATATTTATAGTCCGTAGACTTTCTAACGTGGGAATAATCACAACTGTGTACGAGCCAAATTCTACCTAACCGACACGTATCCTACTATATTTACAGATACACGGGCAAACTAGCCCAAACTTCGTGTACAAGACCGATTCATGTATATCTTCCGTGTATATTCTTCAAGCCCATCTTTAATCACGGCCTACCTCTGATCCGGTCAAATTCTGGTGATAACAGGGTCCATAGCAGTAGCTAGATGATCGTCTTCTCCTAATTATGCTTCATTGTCGGGTCTTGTGAGCTGCCTAACATGATCAAGATCATCTATCTGTAATGCTATATGTTGTGTTTGTTGGGATCCGATGGATAGAGAATACTATGCTATGTTGATTATCAATCGATTACCTATGTGTTGTTTATGATCTTGCATGCTCTCCGTTATTAGTAGAGGCTCTGGCCAAGTTTTTACTCTTAACTCCAAGAGGGAGTATTTATGCTCGATAGTGGGTTCATGCCTCCATTAAATCTGGGACAGTGACAGAAAGTTCTAAGGTTGTGGATATGCTGTTGCCACTAGGGATAAAACATCGATGCTATGTCCGAGGATGTAGTTATTGATTACATTACGCACATACTTAATGCAATTGTCTGTTGTTTGCAACTTAATACTGGAAGGGGTTCGGATGATAACCTGAAGGTGGACTTTTTAGGCATAGATGCATGCTGGATAGCGGTCTATGTACTTTGTCGTAATGCCCAATTAAATATCACAATACTCATCATATCATGTATGTGCATGGTCATGCCCTCTTTATTTGTCAATTGCCCAACTGTAATTTGTTCACCCAACATGCTATATCTTATCGGAGAGACACCACTAGTGAACTGTGGACCCCGGTCCATTCTTTTAATCGAATACAATCTACTGCAATACTTGTTCTACTGTTTTCTGCAAACAATCATCATCCACACTATACATCTAATCCTTTGTTACAGCAAGCCGGTGAGATTGACAACCTCACTGTTTCGTTGGGGCAAAGTACTTTGGTTGTGTTGTGCAGGTTCCACGTTGGCGCCGGAATCCCTGGTGTTGCGTCGCACTACATCTCGCCGCCATCAACCTTCAACGTGCTTCTTGGCTCCTACTGGTTCGATAAACCTTGGTTTCTTACTGAGGGAAAACTTGCCGCTGTACGCATCACACCTTACTCTTGGGGTTCCCAACGGACGCGTGCTGTACGCGTATCAATTACCAACAGCTTAGCTCTGCCCTTAGCCTTCTTCCTGGGTGGAGCCTCAAGAACAGGAGCAGGCCTATACCCATCCTTTAAGCAGCTCCTAGTAAATCGACGTTCATTTGACTGTACCAAAGGAGTTATCACTTTCCTTGCTCGCTGCCTTTTGGTCACCAAAGGAGTAGCTTGAAACAACACTGCAGTATGCTCCTTCTTCTCCTCCAACAAATCATTCCTAGTTGCTGAGTTCCTCCTTGGTGAACATTTGGACCTATGAGTCACAAAACTTAAACCCTTGGATAAACACCAATCTCCTTCCTTGCCAAATAAGAAAGCACAGTCCCAGGACCTTTTAAGATGAATAAAAGGAGATAACTGAAGAGCCAAAGGAACAGAAGTAGATAATAATTTAGGAATCATATGCTCAAACAGCTTTGCCCATTGCATATCTGGAGGTAATATAGGACCAAAGACCACCTTCTCCTTTATCTGATGTGGTATTGCAGGGCAATCCAAATGTTGCATGAACTGCACCACCACCTGATTTTCCTGCATTATATTAACTGAATCCCCAGAAATATCAGAAGGCACCAAGACCGTAGACTCTGCTTCCTGTTCATCATCATCTTGATTCTCCTCTTGCTGCTGCTGTTCCCCTCATCCTGCATGTCATGGTGATCATTGTGCCCCATAGGATTATGCCCCATTGGCCCCTGCTCCATTGGCACCATATTCCACCCTATCTCAGGATATTGTGGAGGAACAAACATGTTATTCATTGGCTGCAAATTCCCTGGTAAAGGATGTGGGTTGCCATCAGGTGGCATAGGGTCCTCATCAGCTGGTAGTTCTTCTGCAAATTCAGCAGTGAGAATGTACAAGGGGACTGTCCAAGAATCCTTCACTCCTCCCACAGAAGCAAACCTTCCAAACACCACATCTCTAGGGACTAAAGAAGGTGAAGGAAAAGCAGCATAGACCAAAACCCTTTCCAGGATAGGATCAGTATGATTCCAGTATAGAAATTTCCCAAATGATCGTCTCATTTATCCAATAATTCATGATAAGCTATTCAGATAAATGAAGTAAACAAGTAACCAGCAACAGAAACACTTGCTAATGATCCAGTAGATCACTGCAAGCATGAGCACATGCTTTATCAAGAATTAGCAACCACCAGTACATGGTGAGGTGCTACACAAGCACAGAAAGCATTACCAGCAAAGCACAGATAGGAGTACAACAAGCAGTCATCAAGCAACTGATGATCATATCATCATCAGAGCTTGCTAGAGCCTGCTAGAGCCAATCATAGCATCAGTAACCCATGCTAGTTACTGAATTAGTATAGCTAAGGCATAACTGAGTAAACAAAAATTGAATGTATAACTGTATAATTGTATCTAGAAGCACATCAAGGAAATGATGTACCACTGAAGCAAACAACACAAGGATGGCATAGCAGCACACATCACACATCACTGGCACTTGCATAGGCAAGGATTGCTCAAAGCAATCAAGCCAGAGATATAAAACATGAATACACATGAATATACAGTGTACAACAGCAACTGGAGCAACATGGAATGGCCATGAGCATCACATCATGATCATGAGCATGAGCATCACAGCAATAAAAATAGAATAGCAAGGCCATGAGTATTAGAGTAGAAGTAAGAGCACACACATAAGCACAGCAGGAGCAACATAGCAGTAAGGGCATGGCATGAACAACATAGCAGCAACAGTAGTGCATCCGTAGGCCAAGCACTAGAGCAAGCACAACAGCAACAACAAGCATGTCATAGATGGTAGGAGCACAATCACATCAACAACGCAAGAGCAGCATGGTCTGGCTAGCATCTCAACGAGGAAGGTAGGGCCAGAGACTAGAGCTAGAAGAAGAAGGGAGAGAGAGGAGCAGAGCAAGGGCCACCGACCTGGAGCAAAAGCACCACGGGTGCCACCGTGGCGGCACGACGGCATAGCCTGGCCACGGCAACGTCAAGCCGCGGCCAAGCTAAGGGACCGCCGGGCACTGGAGCTCCAGCGTAGCACCAGCGAGACGCACGGCAACCCCACGACATCCCTGAACGCCGGCGTGCCACGAATCGCCGCTCGCACTGCGCAAACCCTAGGCACAGTAGGGTTGCGGTAAGCGGAGGAGGCCATGAATTCCAGATCGACGCGGACCACCAGGAGCACCGTCAAGAGGCGAAGCAGATGCGACCAACCATGTTGCCAGAGACCGCCGGAGATGGCCAGAGTAATTCGGCGACGGTGCTGGTGCTGGCGATTACGACGTCGCGGGTGCGAGAGAGGATTAGGGTTAGACGCGAGAGAGAGAAGTGAGCGAGTGTGACCGAGCGGGTTGGACCAGGTCGAGCTGGTCCGACCTAACCCACTGGGTGCAACTGACAGGTGGGCCCAGGGAAAAAATGGTCATTTCACATTTTGAATTAAACAGAAATTTTGACATTAATCCATAAATTGTCAATAACTCTAAAAAATAGAGAAAAAATTGAAAACCACTTAAAAATTTATCCTCTATCATAAATAAATATTGGTTCTAGCATTTGGAGCAAGTAAAAATTAATCATTATTTACTCCAAGAATAATGCATTAATAAAATCAATTAAAAATAAACTTCATATTTTTAACAATTAAATAAGTCCATAAAATACTTTGGACTTAACCAATTCTTGGAAATATTCCAAGATATTATTTTTACTCTTAAGGAGTACTATTAATTATTCTTATTCGCCACCTCCGACATTTAAATAACTAAACATCAGGAAGGGGGGAGACAACCCTAAAAACTGAAAGCATGCATCTTTGAATCTTCAAACATTGCCCTTATCGGACAATGATGCTATCTTTCAGAAAAAGAGGACCAGGGTCAGTCAAAACAATCCAACTGCACTACCTTGCAGTCACCAGGCAAGTTCGTCGCTTGCTCATGTCAATTTGAGTACTTTTATCAAATTACTTGCAAAGTACTATGCTTATCACTCTTGCATGAAAAGCAAAATGTTAACTATGAATATGACTATGTGGTGGGCAATGGAACCATGGTATGAGTATAGTGGAGGTTCCATTGCCAAGGGTTTGTATCCATCTAGGATTAACAACAAATGTCGTCTAGTGATTCTTGTGCCTTAAGACCCGTGTTAACCATAAGATGTGGAGTGGGACGAAATAGTCAGTTGTGTTTCTTCCTCTCGTTCATCAACGGATGCGCTTACCGTAGTCAGTTGAATCCCGAGGTACAACCGGAGTGGTTGGGGAGCCCTAAGTCCCCACGGTAATGCGGTCTATGATGGGTTGCAACGACCGGCAAAGGTATCATGGTTGTGGAACCTGATAGTAGTCGAGGTCAGATGGTATCCTATGGATACGCTGACCGGAGAGGACCCAAGGTCGGCACTACAACAAAAGGTGGGTGTTCGGGGTCGCGGAGGAAGACAATGATTGGCTAGGACCTTATACCGGGTCTCACACCAGGGAAGTGTGAACCGGAAAGCTACCCGGTTGGCACCAAGGTTAAGATCTCTTATGGGTAAAGAAACACACCTCTGCAGAGTGTAATGAATCGTGACATGTAACTCCCTGTTCCAGGTTTTGGAACTGCGAACGCGGCCAGAAAGGAACTCCATGAAGTTCTAGACACCCGGTGAAGGCTGACGGACATAGCTCTTCAGAATAAAAGCAACCTTTTGAAGAAATGCTTATGAAAACCTGCATTGGCATTTGACTTTCTGGTCTAATGTCGTAGCTAGTGCATTAAACACGTCTTTCCTATAATGAACTTGTCGAGTACGTTCGTACTCATACCTCTTATAATCTCATGCTTAGATTGTCCGAATCGCTTGGAGGAGGCCACTAAAGGACAAGGAGCAGATGGGATCTGCTATGAAGAACCAAACCTCTCTGGAGGAGTAGAGGGGGTTGATTACCTGATCGTGTATGGAACCGGGGAGGTTCCGTACGCTTAAGCAACACTACTAGTAGTAGTCGAGCATCACAAACTCTATAGTTTTTAGCTGCTCGAGTAGAATGATGTTAAGCCTTCTGAGACAAATATTATGTAAGTTAAGTAGGGTTCACCTAGAACCTCGGAGTTATCATCTATGGAACCAGGAGGAGCTCCAGTGTGATGTATATATATGGTTTGTAATCTTAAGTGACTGAAATAAAGACCAGCTATGCTTCTGTTGTACTACTCTGAGGGATGTAATATTTGCGGATTGGTACTTCGCACATGTTATGTCAACGACTGGCATACTACAACATGCAGTGGTATGAAGGGTCACCACAAGGAGGAGGAGGCGGCAAAGGAGGCCGGAGATCACCCTCCCGATCAGACTCCCCCGGACACAAGCGGAGCTCACGTGACGCGCGGGAACGTCTCAATGAATACATGATTGAGTACATTGGCCCAAAGTGTTTTGGCAGGAGGATCCGAGAGGAGAAAATGCCAAAAGGCTTGAACCTCCAGCTTCCCGGAAACTTGAAGCACTATGATGGCAGTGAGAGGCCCAATACCTGGATCGATGACTATTTCAGCGCAGTCAGCTTTGCCGGAGGGACTCCAAACATGGCATGCCGCATGCTCCAGTTGTACCTTGTTGGTCCAGTCCGGACTTGGCTTAGCGATCTTCCGGAGAACTCCATCTTTTGTTGGTTTGACCTGAAGATTGCCTTTAAGGGACACTTCCACAGCCAGTGATCTACAAGCCTGCAAAAGATGGAGTTCTCCGAAATATCGTTGAGTCCTCCGACACCAATCCGGCTACAGGCAAGTCCTCCCACACCAATCGCAACTGCAAGTGGGTCAATGATCTCAAGACAGACCTAGAAGCAGGATACAAGCATGCTAGGAAGCACCGCCCGCACGTCAAAGGAGGCAAGGGCAAGAAGGATAAGGACGAGGATAACTGTGAAGCAATGGATGAGGATGGAGCTTCGCCGGAACCAAAAGATGGTGCCGCAGCCAACACTTCTAACCCATTTGTGAAGAAAAGCGATGGTGCATACTACACCTTCCTCGGAACTCCAACAGTTCGGGCAAAGAAATCTGCCCTCCGGACCTTGAACGCCACGTTTCCGGCTGTGCTGCAGTACATCAGGTGGTCGGAAACTCCCTACACCTTTGACAGAGCCGATCATCCCCAAGGAGTTCTACGCTTTGGTTGTTAGTCCCCGCATCGACGGGTATGACTTCTCCAAGTGCCTCATGGACGGCGGAGCCAGCCTAAACATCATGTACCTGGAGACTCTTGAGACGATGAACTTTACCAAGGAAAACCTCAAGCACAACACCACGGAGTTCCATGGTGTGGTTCCGGGTAAAAAGGCAAACTCCCTGGGCAGCATCAAATTTACCGTGGCCTTCGGTGATGTCAATAATTTCCGCGAAGAGATGATCACGTTCGAGGTTGTGCCCTTCAAGAGCTCCTACCATGTCATTTTATGCAGGCCCACCTACCACAAGTTTCACGCAAGGGTGTGCTACATCTACAATAAGCTAAATATTCTAGGTCCTAAAGGTATGATTAACATATCCGGATACTACAAGAAAGCTCATGACTGCGAGGAGGGCGAAGCAGCCTTCGCGGAGTCTGTAATTTCCATCTCGGAGCTGCAAGGCTACAGGGCCTAGTGGATCCAAATGAGATGCATACCACCAATAATCAGATCTCTGACCAGAAGACCTCGTTCAAGGCCGTTATAGACACCAAGAAAGTTGACCTCAAGGCAGGCGACGATACCAAGCAAGTGTCTGTCTGAGCTAGCCTGGACCCCAAATAGGAAGACGCGCTCGTCGAGTTCCTACGAGCTAACATGGATATCTTTGCATGGCATCCTTCTGACATGTCTGGAGTACCAAGGGAACTCGCCGAGCACTACCTGAATATAAATCTGGGTGCAAAACCGGTGAAGTAAGCTATGCGACGCTTTGGAGATAAGAAGCACCACGCCAAAGGAATGGAATTAGCAAAGTTACTAGAGGCAGAATTTGTAGTAGAAGTTATCCATACTGATTGGGTCGCCAATCCCGTTCTTGTACCCAAAAAGAATTCTGAAATACTAATAATGTGCATCGATTACTTCGACTTGAATAAGAATTGTCCGAAGGATCCGTTCCCCTTGCCGCACATTGACCAACTCATTGATTCGATGGCAGGGGTGGAACTTCTGGGTTTTCTTGACGCATATTCCGGGTACCATTAGATCCGGATGAAGAAGTCCGACCAAAAGGCGACCTCATTCATCACACCCTTTGGCACTTACTGCTATGTCACCATGCCCTTTGGTTTGAAAATGCAGGTGCTACCTACCAACGTACGATGCAACAGTGCTTGAAGGACCAAATTGGCCGGAACATACACACTTACGTCGACGACATCGCGGTCATGAACCGGAAAGGATCCAACTTGATCAACGACCCCAAGGAAACCTTTGAAAATCTCCAACGGTACAAGATGATGTTAAATCCACTGAAGTGTGTCTTTGGCGTACCAGCTGGCACTGATGATGTTAAACTCCTTGGCTTCATTGTATCTCACAGAGGCATTGAAGTAAACCCGGAAAAGATCAAGGCTATCCTGAACATCAAAAGGCCAACTTGTCTCAAAGATGTACAATAGTTAACTAGTTGCGTCACAACAATCAGTAGATTTGTTAGTCGTCTTGGCGAGAAGGCACTACCTGACGTGGGCACTACCCTTCGGGTAACCCACATTACCCTATCCTGTATTGACTAATTGGAGCCCACGAAGACACCTGAAGGCAAGATGGGCCACTAGGGCGGCGCACCAGAAGGTTCCTTGACGGGCAAGACAAGGAAGCGATCGAACAAGGAAAGATCGGATCTAAAACTACTGTAAACCTAGTCGTGCTCGGTTAGACCTCTTGAGACCTGGCCTTCTATATAAAGGCCAGGAGAGGGGCTGCCGAGGGACACAATCAATCTTAGCAATCTTAGCCAACAAAAGCTCAGAGCTAGGTCATCTTAGCAATAGCCATCTCGACGAGATCTCAGCCGAATTATTCGGCACCCCATTGTAACCCATTATTATCTTAATCAAGAACAGACAGGCAGGACGTAAGGGTTTTACCTCATCGAGGGCCCCGAACCTGGGTAAATCGCTCTCCCCACTTGTCTGTGAACCGATGTCTCGTGTCAGCTTGCAGGATTCCATCAACCCTAAGCCCCTATCGGAGGGCATTGGCGAGGAGTATCCTCGACAATTGGCGCCGTCTGTGGGAAACCTGTCGGCACAAGATCGGGCATCGGCTGAACCCGTCATGTCATCAGCAGCTTCATCAACACCGTCATCGCCTCGTCTAGGAAGCCCGATTCGTTTCGGCTCCTACGAATTCACCCCGCATAGCGATTCATCTCGCTCGACTTTCTCCGGTCTACAAGGCAACATGGAGATGGCTTTCGGGAGCGTCCACTGCAACGTCAACTCAGAAGGAATTCTTCGGCTGCTGGAATCACCCATCTCCAAATCGATGAGTCCGAGCGCGTCGTCGTCACTCGACCTTTCGGCTGGCCTGACAAGCCCGTCGAGTCCGTCTGCGCCTTCGACTCCTCGTTCGGCATCCTCTATGTCGGTCGAATCTGATGATCCCGCGTCCTCGGAGCTAACCTCGTACTACTGCATGAACTGCGACACCAGGCACGGACTGGGGTCAAGCGACACGCCGTTCATCTGCAATGCCTACTATTCATCGGGAGAGGACAACATCGGCAGCATCACCCAAGGAGACACCCGAAGAGTGGCGCCCCTCCAAGTTTATGTCGCTAACAGGGGAGACGAAGATCACACCCCCCGTTCCAGCAGGCGAGCTAGTTTTGAAAACAGCGCCAGCAACAACAACAGCGACCACACCATCGCAGAGGAGGAGTGGGCAGCAGCCAAGGCAGCCGTGCTTAATAACACACCGCTTCCGGCGGGAACCACGGTTGGCACTCTCAATGCTTACCGCTCCATATTAGAGAAAAATGGGAGCGCCTATCTAAGGAGCAAGCCACCCTCGAGAAACGCCTATCTGCGGCAGACCGATCCATCGAGCAATGGGGGGGCTCGCAGGGAAGCGCCTCTCGAAGTACCAACGGAGGAGGCAAACATCGATCAAGAATGTCCAGGCTTTCGGAAGACGATGCAAGGGAGATAACGTCAAACCTGACCAAGTTCTTTATGACTACGGACACCGCAGGCATGCCACGGCCAAAAACCGTTGCGGGAGCAACAGCCAACCTTGCAGCATACCTCATTAATCAGCGTCCCGAAGGATCCATGGCCCAGGCTCACCGTGGCGCCTTAGAAAGTCTCGCGATATTAGGAGACAATCTAGTTCCACGGAAGGAGAAGACCACGTTGCAGGCCAGTGGCTCAAAGCATCGCGCAAGAGACGCTCGGGATGAAATTACTGAGAGTAGGATCGACAAAGCAAGGCGACGACGTGCCCTCAGAGAGGAATTCGACAGCGATTCTTCGGATGAAACCCAGGAGAACGATGGCGAACTTAGGGGGGCCGATTGTTTAAGCTACAAAATTCGGGAGGCGATGCCACCTAAGAAGTTCAAACCCACCCCTACCGACGCCGCCATGTACGATGGGCAGCAGGAGCCGAGATCCTGGATAGAGGATTATCTGCAGACGGTGATTCCGCAAAAAGGAAACCAGATAGCAGCAATGCAGTGCCTGCAGCTTTACCTAAAGGACTCAGCGCGAGCCTGGCTAAGAGGTCTACCGAAGGGTTCCATCAAGTCATGGGACGACCTAGTAGAAGCCTTCGTCGCCAATTTCCAAGAAACCTACAAAAGGCCCGTCGAGATCGAGGAGTTACGGCATTGCCAGCAGAAGCAGAAGGAATCGATGCACGCATACATCGGGAGATTCACCAAGCTCCTGAACGCTGCGGAAGACGTATCTGTCGACAGAGCGATTGACGCCTTCAGTGATGGCATCCGACGTGAAAGCTATATAGAAGAAATTGGACGCAAGAAGCCCAAAACCATAACCAAGTTAATGGAAATCGCCAACAGCTGGGCCGATGGCGAGGACAACGTTCGAAAGCCACGACAGCGCAGTGACGACGAAGAGGACGACCAGCCGAAGCATGATTCGGGTGGTCGAAGGGATCGCAACAAGAGAAGGAAGAACCGCAGCTACGATGACAATAACTTGGTGGCCGCAGGTTACTCTGATCGGAAGGATGATCGGTACGATGATAGGCGAGATGATCGGTAGGACGGTAATCGGAACAACTCTGGGAACCGTGGCAACTATAAACCATGACAACAGAGAACTCCCGAACTACCCTATGCTAAGCAGATCAACGCCCCCTGCTACCTGCATTCATAAACCGATGCCAAGGATGGTAAAATAAAGTCTAGCCACCTGCTCAGGGACTGTCGACAGTTCATCGATATGCATAAACTCATCCAGCAGGCAGGCCAGCAACAGCTACCACCGCCACCACGACCACCTCCACCGCAACATCAGGTCCAGCAAGCTCAACCTCATCAACCCAACGAGGCATTTCCACCAGCACGTGGGCAGATGAGTATGATTCATAGGACAGGCGTCTCTAGGAGAGAAATGAAGAAACTCACCCGAGAAATCAACCTGGCAGAAAGCGTTATGGCGAACATCCCTGAGTATGTCGAGTGGTCGTCTCAGAATATCACGTTCAGCCGAGCGGATCACCCGATGACTATACCAAAACCAGGACACGCCGCCCTAGTGGTTGAAGCACAGATAGGAGGGTTCAAGATGAGCAAAGTCTTCATGGATGGAGGAAGTGGACTCAACCTGATATTCCTTGACACAATTCAAAGTATGGGGATCACCATGAGAATGTTAGAAGAATCAGACACCCGCTTCCATGGGATTCTCCCTACTTCACCAGCGTACTCTCTTGGCAAAGCGTACCTGAATGTCGTCTTCGGCAAACCCGACAATTTCAGGAAGGAAAAGATCGAGTTCGAAGTCGTGAACTGGGAATCACAGTATCACGCCATACTCGGGAGACCAGCTTATGCCAAGTTCATGGCTGTGCCGCACTATGCATACCTCAAGCTGAAAATGCCTGGGAACAACGGAACGAACATCACAGTCCATGGAAGTTTCTCACGCTCGGACAATTGTGATCGTGATTTTCAAAGGATTGCTGCAAAGTTTGGGCCACAGCGAGAAACTGTCGACCCTCCGCCCAAGCTGACGATACGAGAAATCAAGGAGGAAAAACATGACAGGGAAACCAAGAAGAAGCCAGCCAACCTTTCTCTTGAAGCCTCGGCAGCAAAAGCTTCGGCAGAACAAGCTTCGGCAGTTGCCGATGCAGAAGATATAGGAGGCAGCAAGGCACTGACAATTGCTGCCCAAGCCCCTGACGAAATCAACAACGCTGCAGGAACCACTAGCATGACGAAGAAATTAGAAGATGCTGCTGAAGATGAGAAGAACCCCTTCCTTGATAAAGCACTTCCTTAGTCTTTGAATTTTTTCCCTTTACTTTACACAGGGCCTCCCTTTTTCGCCCTCTAGTTTCGTATTTACCCTATCAATGAGCACTTAAGTTTCGGTTCTTGTTAAGCATTGCAGTAATTTAAAGCATCTATGACCGCGCCACCGTGAACCTTGCTTACAAGTAACGGTACAAGCAACGCGCGGCAGAAGATGGCGCCCCAAGGGAAAAACTTCTACGAGTGCTGCAAAGAAAAGCAAGGACATTAATCCTTCCCTCTGCTTCAGATGCCTCTACGAGTGCCGCAAAAAGCAAGAGTTTGGAAAACATAAAACAACCCACGTTCGATATTTCACTTATGGAAATATCAAAGAACAACGGGCTCAATGGCAGAATCATTGCACCCGAAATATTCGGGAGTGACTGTCGAAACTTACAATCGGTTGAAAGCAAAGTTGCGCATACAATAGGTTTAGCAAAACCTGCAACACGAGCTGATCACTCATAATGATTTGCTGACCAACCAGTATACATACATATAACGGGCAATTAAGATTTGCTCCTTCAAAAATTTGCCAATGGCACGGTAAAAGTACATATTCATGTATTTACCAAATAACAAGTTTCGGCTTAAACAATCCTAACACTTGGATAGATTAGCCAATGTAATTCATTAACTTTACACCCTAACATCGCCCTTGCGGAGTTTCCCTTTCTTCAGGTGCATTTGACTCCTCCTCAATGTGGGGACCCCGGACTAGCTGTCAGAAATACCCGTTATGTATACAGTTCACGATCCCATGATCAGTGCGCCGGGAACACATAACCGAACTGATATCAAAATTTCATTATCCTTTACAAAACGGAATAAGAAAATTACAACAAGGTCCCATGACCAATCTTTACATACTAGCCTCGAAGGGCCTAATCTAATCATCAGAGTAGCGGAATCACTTCAGCAGCGTAGAGCCCAAGTCATCTGCCTTAACCCTACAATCGACCGGGAAGACGTTCCTAGCTCGCATAGACGTCGTCAACTCCTTCTTCACTTGTCGAGTTCCTCCAAGTCTGGCCAAGTAAATAGCCAGGGACAAAGCCGTGAGTACATTGGAATTGTACTCGCAAACCATCAAGAAGGTGATAACAATTCTAACTAAAGAAGACAAGAGAGAAATAATAGTTTCTCTTGTGGATATAGCATGTGGAAGAGAATCAGTTTCTCTTGTGGATATAGCATGTGGAAGAGAATCAGTTTCTCTTGTGGATATAGCATCCCAACTTTGTAGTTAAAGGGAACACTAAGAGGGTTCTATGACATCTCTATATCTTTGTTGAAGACGATACTCTAAAAGATATCCTATGACATCTCTATATCTTTGTTGAAGAAGATAATCTAAAAGATATCCTATGACATCTCTATATCTTTGTTGAAGAAGTTACTTCAAAAGAGTTCCACAACATAAAACACTAGGATGGGGTAACCCAATTTTATTTATCCTTCCCGACCATCTCCATATGGTCGACACATCCTTTCCTGTACCCTTCCGGTACTTCAAAACAAGTTCTTTCCTTTCCTTTGTCAAACAATTTTGTAAAACAAAACTCATCAGGCTAAGCAACATCCATTCCAACCGTCCATGACCGCGGACGCGGCTATTCGAATAGATTTGACTCTGCAGAGTTTGCACACTTTCCCCACAAGATCCGCGAGTTCATCATGTGGGCATCATCCCCGCATATCAACTATGCCATGACAAAAACTCGGACATAGCCTTTCGCCTATTCGTCTTAGCACGGGATCCTACCCTATGGAGTATGTGCCTCCCCGGCACCGTGGCAGCTCACCTCACTTTGAGCGTGGCTCCACCGCCAAGCCAGGAGACCCATAGTGTCTTCCGGACGGGTCAGCCCCGAAGGCCTCCCGTTATACTATTGTCTCCACCAACGACAATCCGGATTCAGGGGCAACCTTACCCTTATATAGTTCTGCGGTGTCCCATGTTAAGAAGAACAAACTACGAGCTAAGCCCCATCCCACTCCAGGGTAATGTGGTTGCGCGGGTTAATTGTCACGGGTGAATACTTAGATGCCAAAGTTTTCGAAAACAAGATTTTCTTTCCAACCATCTTTGGAAAGATCCTTTCCTTTCATAAACACACACTTGGGTAAGTCCAACTCACCCAAGGTTTTCAAAAATTCTTTTCAACAAGGTATTTTCCAAGGGGGTTCCCAACCTATAGTTTTATGGATGAACTAAGATACATCAAGGGCATGATGCTAGCCATCATACCACTAAGGAGATGATAATTGAGGTGTCAAGGGGATCATACATACTTAGGATAAGCATGCATAGGGACATCATAAATAAGATGATTCAACAAGGGTCATGATGTTAATCATCATACCACTAAGAAGGTGACAATATAAGTGGTCAAGGGGGCATACATTCTTAGGGTAAGCATGCGTAACATCAACAAGGTGTTCAACATACTTGGGAGTAAGTATGCATAGCATCAACAAGGGGTTCAACATACTTGGGAATAAGTATGCATAGAGTAGAGGACCAAAAATCACGCATGATACAAGGAACCAAGTATATAATGGAGCAATGAGCAGAACAAGAAGGATAAATAGCAAGAGATCAAAAGATGGCTTGCCTTAGCTTATTTGTCCCTGGACTTCTTCAACTCCATCAAATAAGAATTCCAACAATATAAATAAAATCCTCGTCCGAACCACTTCTTCTTCTTCTCTGAAATCGTTCGCATCTATCGCCGGAAAATAAAATAAAAAAAAACACAATCAACACATTGTACCAACAAAAAAAACATGCCACAATCATTAGATAATCACTCAACCATAGACTAATATTGAGGATACTAAGGTCTTATAGTCCCTATAAAGCAACTAACATTTTATTTTAAGAAAATTCATTTTAAATCTCCCAATAAAGGCATGAGAACCTCGAAAATAAGCAAATGTCCCTATGCTTATCACCAGGCTTAAACCTAATATTCCCTGGTGGATAACATCACAAAGAAAACCTCTGCATTGGTTTTGTACCAACAACTTTTATATTTTATTTTTAAACATTTTTGGAAAAAAAAGAAAACATTTTCTTACTTTATTTTGCTCACAAAATAAAACACAAGTACTACAAACAATAATTATATCTCTGGATATCTATTCAAACCTAGATTCATACAAAATTGGATTCACCAATTTTGTAAGCATAAAAGATTTTTAATAAATAAAATACTATTCAGAGGGTCCAATTTAAAGTTTAAAAACTTAGAAAAACTAAGATGCTCAAATAAATATGAGCTTTGGATATGCTGTTTAGAAATGTAATGTGAGTACAACAAAAGTGGTTTCACTCAAAAATAACATTTTATGCTCCCTAAATAAATCCTCAAACACAGATTCTGAATAAGCTTGTATTAAATACCACAATTCCATATTTTGTCCTAAAATACTCAAACCAGTGCCAAAAATTGGGTAATAGCATATGGTTAACAAAAAAATTGGATTTGGGTTCAAATTATTTTTGAAACACTCACAGTTGAATTATCAAGGCCACTGCATGTTTGTACCATTTTAAAAACTGAGGAAAACCTAAAATAGATCTTAGTCTAAAACTTGCCTGAGGTAATTAGGATTTTATTATAGGACACTAACAAATTGGAATCACTTGATTTGGATCAAAAATGAAATTTTGGTGAATTAATTTCGAGTGAGATGAGTTGCAGGATTAATTACCAGGAAATAGAGAGAGAGGGCACATGCTGAATTGTTCTGGGCCGTGCAGAGATGAATCGGGCCGGCCCAGAGGGGTGTTTCCAGGTGGCGCTTGTAAAAAAACAAAAAGAAGGGGGAGAGGGCCCGTGGTGGGCCAGGCTGCATGGGCCAGTGTTGCCATAGCCATGCACGGTCGGATCGGGGTCGTCTCTTTCCTTCGCTACGCACGCTCGGGAAAAACAGAAGAACGACGGGGGCGGTCCAGGGACTCACCTGCGAGCAGCGGAGGGCACCGCCGGAAGCTGGGCGGTGTGGCAGCGAGGTGGGGCTGCGTCGGGACGGCCTGGTGGCGTCTCCCTCCTCGACGCCATGCACACAAACGGAGGAAGCCCTAGCGGGGCGGGCGGCTCGGTGCCTACCGGGAGACCAAGGAGGCGGAGGCGATTGAAGATGGGGTGGTTGGGACGCAGAAGAGGGTCCACATGGTCTAGGGGTCCCTCCAGCTCGAGCATGATTTCTTCCATGCCGCAGCAAGCGCTGCTCCTTCTCGGGGCGCCCTTCGGGTGGTCGACGCCGGTGGCAGCTACAGGCGAAACTGGACAGCACGGGAAGGTGCGTTAGGATGGGAAGAAGGAGGGGATCACGATGGAAAGGGAAAGGAGAGAGGAAGACGCCGGAAACGAGCTCCAATTTGCTCGTCATTCTTGCAGCAAGCTCGGCCTGTCGGGGGGAAGACCCCGGGTAGGGCAATGGACGCGGAGCAGCCGGCTGGCCACTGGCCGGCTCGCGGCAAAGGCCGGCTGAGGAGCACCCGGCTGGCGCCGTGGCCGGCTGGTCCGGAAGCCGGCAGGCTCTAGGTCCTAGTCGGCCTGGCTGCGGCCTCCAACGCTGTAGCTGGGCCGGCTTCTACAAGCCATATCCGACTGGGGGTTTGTACCTCAGACCGACTCGAGGCTGGCGAGTCTTGCACTAGAAGGAACCGGGTTGGTGATCCGGGTTCCCAAAGTCCACGCTGACTTCATCTTCCGTAAAGCGCGGGGCACTGTGGAGCAATAGTGCCACGCGCCGGACAGGCCACGTCGATCCGTACTGGCTACAGTGGCTGATGGCGACAGGGACACTTCCTCTCCATACCGCTGACTCCGGCAGCCGGATGGGACAGGCCATGAGGCCTCAACGGCTCCTGGCGTCAGTGCCTCGGGAAGGAGCGGAAGCCGGAGCCGGCCAAGCCAGCCAGTAGACTATAGGGTCTTTTATGTCAAGTGCCGGTGCCTATATAAGCCGCACTACCCCCTCTCGTGCAGGGGATCGATCATTCTCACTTCACTTCCACCCTTAGCGCTGCCCTGTGAGAGAGACTCTTGTCTTCCTTAGCCTCCCAGGAGCAGCCGGACACAGCTCTAGGAGCAACATTGTATTATGTGATCATCATATACATCCCTAGCAGGAGTAGAGGTGTTACCTCCATCGGAGGGCCTCGAACCTGGGTACGTCGCCGTGTCACTCGTCCCCATACCCGTATCCGGATACCGCCGTGAGATCTCTTAGGAACCACCTTCGTTAGCCACCCTATGGCATATGCCGTGACGATACCACGACATTTGGCGCCCACCGTGGGGCCTTCAGCATCCTCGGCCGGTGTCTTCATCCGAACGGGCCTCACCATCACCACCGGCGAGCGAGTCGCTTCAGGCTTGATCTGGAGATTCGGCTCCCTCGACTGCGTCAGCGACAACGCTGGCTGCTTCGCCGACCGGCCCTTCCCAGCCGGCGGCAGCGTCATCTCCTTCGGCGGCCACGACGTCTACTTCGCCACCGTCGCACCGCCGCGCTACCCGCGGCATGTGCTGCGCTGCGCAAGCCCTCCTCCGCGAGCCGGCAGCAGCGCTCCCGCCAGCCCCGCCGTCGTGCAAGTCATGATGGCTGCCGAGGAGCTCCCCACCAAGAACCCGCTCACCCGCGGCCCCAACTTGGAGCGCAACGTCGACCCCAACGCTTCCGGCTCGGGCCCGAAGGCGCCACCACCACCGTCCCGGCTGGACGAAGTCCGGGCGAAGCTGAGCTCTCCGCTCACCGCAGGCGCCGACGCCACCACCGTCGAGGCAGACCTGGAGGCACACCGCCAGCTCCTCCTCCAGCAGGCTGACGAGCTGGCTACCGCCAAACGCCAGCTGGCCATCACCCAGCGCGAGTACGAGCACGCCCATGGCTTCACGCCAGGCGGCAACAACCCCAGCCGAGCCGGCATGATCCGCCGGCGAGGAGGCGCCCTGGGCGCCGAGATCGAGCGCGACGGCGCGGAAGCACCGGCTCCATCCGCGGAGCTGCCCGTCTACAACACCCCCGACAAGAACATCCTCCCAGCCGAAGCCGCTGCGAAGGAGCTAGCCCTCCTCGAAGGAGAAGAGCTGCGCCGCCAGACGCAGCGTGTAGCTGACCTGTGCCGGGCTGCAGCTGAGCAGACCAAGGACCCCAGGTATGGTGTTTCGAAAGCTCCTCCCGTCCGTGCTGCTGCAGGCAACAACAAGGACCCCCACAGGGACACGGCCGAGTCCGCCTCGCCCGCACCAAGCCGGCACAGAGACTCCCGCGACACCCGCGCAGGTTCAAGCCGGACAAGCCAGCTGGACGGTGGCCACAGCGGCCGCAGCCGGCCACCACCAAGCCGGAACCAGGAGCATGACTCCGAGCAGGCGGCGCCAAGGCACCAACACAGGCCGGCTCCAGAGCGAACCGGCACTCGCCAGCCGGCACGTTCCCGGCTGGGCCCCCGCATCGAGCCCGTCGACGCCAGAGACCGCCTCGATCGGCTGGTCGAATCCCGCATCGCGGAAGAGGAGGCGCCGGCTTGCCCCAAGTGCTTCGGGCCCCGCATCGCCAACGAGCCCATGCTCGACGGCTTCCAGCTCCCCCGCGACACGCCCAAGTACGACGGCACCGCCAAGCCGGAGGACTGGCTGCAGGACTACTCCACTGCAGTCGGCATCTCCAGAGGCAACAAGCGCTGGGCGGTGCGATACTCCCCCTGATGCTGGTCGGCTCCGCCCGCACCTGGCTCAACAACCTGCCAGCCGGCAACATCAACGGCTAGCTTGATTTCGAGGAGGCCTTCATCAGCAACTTCACCGGCACCTATCGCCGGCCGGGTCGCCCCCCGCAGCTAGAGATGTGCAAGCAGGGCCCGGACGAGACGGATCGCGCGTACCTGACGCGCTGGTGCGAGATGCGCAACTCCTGCGAGGGCGTGCACGAGATCCAGGCCATCAGCTTCTTCATGGGCGGCTGCCGGCCCAATACCATGCTGTGGCACAAGCTGCGCCGCAGCGAGCCCAAGTCCATGGCCTCCCTCATGGCCATCGCCGACAAGTACGCGCAGGCTGAAGAAGCTGGCAAGGCGACGGCTGAGCCAACGCCGGCTCCCTCCAGGCGGGACCACCACAAGTCGGCTGAGCACAAGCCGGCAGACGGCGCCTCTCATGGCAGCCGGCGGGACAACTACCGTGGCAAGCGTCACAGCGACCAGCCGGACCGCCGGTACGGCTCCGCCCATGTGGCCGCCGTGGCAGACAACGCGGCAGGCGGCAGCCGCCGCCAGAAGCAAGACCGGCAGTGGAAGCCGAAGTACACCTTCGAGCAGATGCTCGACTCGCCGTGCAAGTACCACAGCGGCAAGAACCCCTCCAACCACACCACCCGCACTGCCACTTCATGAAGCGGCTGACAAGCGGTGAACCTCTCCCGCCTCCACCCCCGCCCCCTCCAGCCGGTGGGCCGGGTGGCGCAGCCGGCGCAGAGAACGCCAACCTTGAGCACCACGAGGATAACCAAGTGCACCATGGCCGATATCTGGCCGAAGATGCTACCTACATCATCTTCACCTCTGAGCCCGAGGACAAGACGAGCCAGCAGAGCCGTTCCCTCGAGGTCAACGCGGTCATACCGTCGGTCCCCCAGTACCTAAACTGGTCAGAGCAGGCCACCACTTTTGATCGCCGCGACACACCGGCTGTCCTGCCGAAGCCGGGCAGCTACGCCATGGTCCTCGACCCCACCGTTGGCACAACTCGGCGCAGCGTGCGTTTTTCGCGCGTCCTCGTCGACGGCGGCAGCAGCATCAACATCCTCTACCGCGACACCGCCCGCAAGCTAGGCATCCAAGAAGCCGAGCTACGTCCCACCCCCACCGTCTTCCATGGCATCGTGCCAGGCCACTGCTGCCAGCCGATCGGCCGGATCACGCTGGAGGTGATTTTCGGGAAGCCGGATCACTTCCGCACCGAGAAGATCGAGTTCGAGGTGGTGGACCTCGTCAGTCCCTACCACGCGCTCCTGGGCAGGCCGGCCCTGACCAAGTTCATGGCGGTGCCCCATTACGGGTACCTGAAGATGAAGCTACCTGGCCCCAAAGGGGTCATCACCATAGCCGGTGACTACCGCCGCTCCATGGACTGCGCCACGCAGAGCTCCAAGATGGCCTAGATGCTGGTCATCGCCACCGAGAAGCAGCTCATCCACGACGCCGTCGCCCTCGCCAAGGCCGCGCAGACAGACATGCCGGCTGCAGGCAACCCGGCTGGGACGACTCACTTCCAGCCGGCCGACAACACCAAGAAGATCCTGCTGGACCCGGCGCAGCCGGACAAGTACGTCACCATCGGTGCCGGCTTGAGCAAGAAATAGGAAAGCGAGCTCACCAGCTTCCTCCGTGAGAATCGGGACATCTTCGCATGGACTCCAAGAGACATGCCGGGTGTGCCGAGGGAGTTGGCTGAGCACCACCTCCACGTCCGGCCTGAAGCCAAGCCGGTGAAGCGGCCTCTCAGGCGCTTCACCGAAGAAAGAAGGAAGGCCATCGGTGAAGAAATCGCCAGGCTGCTAGCAGCCGGCTTCATCATGGAAGTGCTGCACCCGGACTGGTTGGCGAACCCGGTCCTGGTTTTGAAGAAGAACGGCTCCTGGCGCATGTGTATCGACTACACCAGCCTGAACAAGGCGTGCCTGAAGGACCCCTTCCCCCTGCCGCGCATAGATCAAGTCATAGACTCGACTGCCGGCTGTGAACTGTTGTCTTTCCTAGATGCCTATTCAGGCTACCACCAGATTCCTTTGAATCCGGATGATCAAATAAAGACTTCGTTCATTACCCCGTATGGGGCTTATTGCTACACGACTATGCCGTTCGGCTTGAAAAATGCAGGCGCCACCTACCAAAGGTGCATGCAAAAATGCTTGCAAAATCAAATCGGCAGAAACGTTCACGCATATGTGGATGATGTCGTTGTAAAGACCAAGGAGACGACTACCCTCCTTGATGATCTGAGAGAAACCTTCGCCAATCTGTGAAGATTCCGGATGAAGCTCAACCCGGCCAAGTGCACATTCGGCGTGCCGTCTGGCCAGCTCCTTGGCTACCTCGTCTCTCAGCGAGGGATCGAAGCCAACCCGGAGAAGATCAGTGCCCTGGAGAAGATGGAACTGCCGTAGTGCCTCAAGGACGTCCAGAAGTTCACTGGCTGCCTGGCTTCCTTGAGCCGCTTCGTCAGCCGGCTGGGGGAGAAGGCACTGCCCCTGTATCAATTGCTGAAGAAGTCGGACAAGTTCACCTGGTCACCGCAGGCGGACGAAGCCTTCCGTGACTTGAAGCGCGTGCTCTCAACCGCGCCAATCCTTGCAACGCCGGCTTCAATGGAGCCGATGCTGTTGTACATCGCAGCCACCAATCGAGTGGTTAGCGTTGTCCTGGTGGTGGAGCGCAAAGAAGCCGGTAGGGAGCAGTTGGTTCAGCGCCCAGTCTACTATCTCAGCGAAGTGCTCTCCCAGTCGAAGCAAAACTACCCCCACTACCAGAAGGTCACCTACGGCGTGTACATGGCGGCCAAGAAGCTCAAGCACTACTTCCAAGAGCACCCCATCAAGGTGGTTGCCACAGCGCCCTTGGCGGAAATCATAGGCAGCAAGGACGCCAACGGCCGGGTTGCCAAGTGGGCTCTGGAGCTAGCCGCCCATACCATCCTCTACGAGGCTCGCACGGCCATCAAGTCGCAGATCCTCGCGGATTTCTTCGTCGACTGGGCCGAGATGCAGTACTTGCCGCCTGTGCCGGATTCCACACACTGGAAGCTGCACTTTGACGGCTCGAAGATGCGCAACGGCTTGGGAGCCGGCATCGTCATCACCTCTCCTAAGGGAGACCGGCTGGACTACATCCTCCAGATCCACTTCGCCGCATCCAACAATGTGGCGGAGTATGAAGCGCTCATTCATGGGCTGAAGCTGGCCAAGGAGATCGGCGTGCGTCGCATACTTTGCTTCGGTGACTCCGACTTGGTTATACAACAAGCATCTGGCGACTGGGATGCGAAGGACGCCAACATGGCCTCGTACCGCTTCCACGTCCAGCAGCTATCCGGCTTCTTCGACGGCTGCGAATTCCACCATGTGCCACGGGCAAACAACGAGGCGGCTGACGCCTTGTCCAAGATTGGCTCAACCCGGCAAGCCATTCCGCCGGGTGTCGCCTTGGCGGTTCTCAAGAAGCCGTCCATCACACCGTCACCGGACTTGGATTCAATATTCGTGCCGGCTGACCCGGGGGCTGCTCAGCCGAACCCGGGGGCTTCATCGCCCAAGTCGGGGGCTAACAAGCCAAACCCGCCGGCTACCATGCCGAACCCGGGGACTTCTCAGTCCAGCCCGGGGGCTTCATCGCCAAACTCGAGGGCTAGCAAGCCGAACCCGCCGGCTAGCAAGCCGAACCCGGCGACCATGCAGTCGAATCCGGAAGCTCCCACGCAGGAGGCCTTGTTGGTTAGCGTATTCGAGATAAGATGCGTACCTTCATGGGCACAAGAATTCCTCTCCTACCTCACCGACGGTGTGCTGCCTGATGATAGAGTCCAGGCCAGGCAGATTGAGAGAAGGGCCAAGGCCTATACGATCATCAACCACCAGCTGTACAAACGCAGCGTAAGTGGGGTGTTCCAGCGGTGCGTCGAGCCGGCTGAAGGGATTGAACTCCTACGGGAAATCCATCAAGGAGAGTGCGGACATCACGCCTCATCCAGAGCCATAGTGGCCAAAGCTTTCCGGCACGGTTTTTACTGGTCGACTGCGCTCAGAGACGCAGAAGAACTGGTGAAGAAGTACAACGGTTTCCAGCGCTTCGCAAAGAAGAGGCACTTGCCGGCTTCTGCCTTGAAAACCATCCCCATCACATGGCCGTTTGCCGTATGGGGCTTGGACATGGTGGGCCCGTTCAGAACGGCGCGAGGCGACATGACACATCTCTTGGTGATGATTGATAAATTCACCAAGTGGATTGAGGCCAAGCCAATCAAGAAGCTGGACGGCTCCACAGCCGTCACATTCCTCAAGGAGATCATCGTGAGATACGGCTACCCCCATAGCATCATCACCGACAACGGCAGCAACTTCTCCCAAGGCATCTTCTCTCGCTATTGCGGGGAAATGGGGATCCGGATGGCCCTATCCTCTGTGGCGCACCCGGAGTCTAACGGACAAGTGGAGAAGGCCAACGGCTTGGTCTTAGCCGGCATCCGGCCCCGGCTGGTGGAGCCGCTCTAGCGAGCAGCCGGCTGCTGGATTGAAGAGCTGCCCAATGTGATGTGGAGCCTGCGCACAATGACAAACCGCTCAGTCGGCTTCACACCTTTCTTCCTCGTATACGGGGCCGAAGCCGTCCTGCCGACTGACATCGAGCACGGCGCGCCAAGGATCAAGCTCTATACAGAAGCTGAAGCCAAAGAAGCTCGCGAAGATGGAGTCGACTTGGTCGAAGAGGCCCGGCTGCTGGCCGCGTCCAGATCTACTATCTACCAGCAGAGCCTCCGACGCTATCACAGCCGGAAGGTCCATCCCTTAGCATTCCGAGAGGGAGACCTAGTGCTCCGGCTGATCCAGCGGACAGCCGGACAGCATAAACTGTCATCCCCATGGGAGGGTCCCTTCATCGTGAGCAAGGCAGTAGGCAATGATTCCTACTATCTCATAGATGCCCAAGAGGCTAGAGAAAACAAGCCGGACAAGGCTGACGAGGAGACTAAACGTCCCTGGAATATCAACTTGCTCCGCCCATTTTACACTTGAGAGCAAGAATGTATGTATCCCTTGTACTCCTTTTGTAAGCTATGAAAAAGCATGCGCCAAGAGCGCCGTTTCCGACAAGTTTTTCGCGTACTCTACTTTGTTTCGCCAGTTGGCTTACACCCTCTCACATGGCCGGCTAAGTAGCGTGATCCGGTTTCCGACAGCCGGCTTCCGATCCAGCTACAGAGCGCAACCCGGCTGTCCGGCTGGCGGGAGTAAGGTTTAGGGAGTCGGCACGCGAAAGACGACTAAGGGAAAGAGTGAAAGCGAATTGACTTGCAACTTTTCATAAAAGTGCCGGATTGCCGAACTCGGCTCGTTCGACTGAAATACTGTCGGCCTCACCCAGCGGCCCGCTCTTGATCCGGCGACGGATCGCAAGTCGGACGTACGATCGGCAAGAGCAAAGCCAAAGAGTGGGGCGGATGGGAAAAAGCGAACAAGTCGAAAGAAAGCAAGTCGGCACGCAAATGATTAACAAACACATTAAAGTGTGACATAATAAAAGGACGATAATATTCATACATGTGCACCCGGCATTCCGGGGATTTAACGAATTGTCTTGGCAAAAGCAACACCTAAGAGATAGGTAAACTAAGCACCGGCTGGAGGAGGACCAGCCGGAGGAGCATCAGCGGAGCCGGCTGCCGGGTCGTCCTCAGGAACGTCTTCCGCCTCCTCGTCCTCCATCTCCTCGTCCTCGTCCTCAGACGGCGGGTTTGGGTCCGGGATGAAGAGGCCCTTGTCGACGAAGTCGGCAATGGCGCAGGCTCGGGCAAGCCGGGCAGTCTTGTATTCGGCCGGGAGCTTGTCCTCCACGCCGGCCCGCCGGTACTCGAGCTGCCCAAGGTCCACCTCGTTGTACCAGGAGAGGACGAAGGACAGCGCCATGTCGGCTCCAGCGCGCGTGGCAGACTCCCTCCAGTCGAGGAAGCGATCTGGCGCCCGCTCCAGCCAGGAGATAAGATTGGAGATATCTTGTGGCAGCGTCTCCGCTGGCCACAGCGTCTGGATCAGCTCCTCAGCCGCCTTCCGGAGCTCCCAGCCGAGCTTGGTGATGGGCTCAACGCGGGCGGCCATGGATGCCATGTAATCTTCCATGGTGAAGTACTCCGCGCTGCCCTCGCCAGTCGCCCGCCTCCTAGCCTCGCGCGCAACACCAACGGCTGCTAGCGCCGCGTCCTGCGCCTCCGGGAAGGCCGCTGCAAAGAAGAAACACGTCAGAAATCTGTCAAAGCCGAAATAAGCTGAAAAATGCGAATTTTCGAAGTCCTAAAGTAAGACTGGCGGCAGCCGGCCCGAGCCGACTGCCCCCAGCCCGAAGATGGAGATTTCGAAGGATAAAAGGAAAAGCCTGGCGGCAGCCGGCAAGAACCGACTGCCCCCAGCTCGAAGAGGGAGATAGCGAAAGAACCAAAGTTTCCGCTGCCGGCCGCCTGCCAAAGTCGGCAGCCGACAGCCGAAAGCCGGCAAAGGGGAAGGAAAGAGAAAAATAAAAAGGCTTACCTGACAAGCCGCGATCAAGCGTGCCAATCTCCTCCACCCAGCGCTTGGCGGTGGCCGACAGCTCCGCGGACTTGGCGGTCACCTCCTCCTGAAGCGCAAGCCGCTGCTTCTCAACCTCAGTCAGCCGCTTGCTCAGGTCGTCCACCTTCTCCTTCTCAGCCGTCCTGAGGAGGGCAAGCTCCTTGAGGTGGTTCGCCTCAAGCTGGCGCAGCCGCACCAACTCCCCATCAGCCACCTTGAGCTTGGCGGCAGCAGACCGGCCCGCCTCCTCGCTCTCGGCGCACTGGGCGCGAGCAACCCGAAGGTCCGCCTCCAGCTGCGGGACCCTGGCGGCTTCAGCTGCAAGACAGCCGGAAGAAGGCGTCAGCCAACCAGGATCAAGAAAGAAGAAACCAAGTCAAACGAAGAAAACCTCACCCTTGACGGCCTCCAGCTCACGAGCCAAGTCGGCCCGGTCAAGCTTGGCCTTTTGGTAGTGGGTCACGGCGCGGTTGTACAAGTTGGTGCGCCGCTCCGTAACCGCCTAAGGAAAAAAGAGAGTTAGTCAAGCAGACGAAACCCGGACCGGCTCCAAGCAGCCGGCCCACGCCTCGGAGGGCTACCAGGATGATAACCAGATTGAAAAACAGATGAAGTGCTTACCTTGCTGGCTTCCTCCACCTTGGCGAGGTTGGCCGCGGTCTCAGCAGCCCTGGCCTTGAGGTTGGCCTGGAATCCGGAGAAGAACATCTTCACCGACGCCTGGCCTGGGTTCCCCTCCCGGCTGGTCACCACGTAGGAGTCCGCGCTGACCCTCGCCTGCTCCATAGTGCCAGCCGAGCCAAGGCTGGAGTCGGAGGCGGACGGCACATGCAGAAGCCAAGCGCCCTTCGCCACATGCAGGCCCTCCAACAGCGCCGACGGGCCCTCCATCCTCACCAGCGCGCGCGAGACGGTGTCCTCCGTGCGCGCCGGCTCGTCCCGTGCCGGCTCCCTCCTGGCCGGCTCCTCCCTTGTCAGCTCCGGAGGTGAAGGCGCTCCGGGCGAAACAGTCGGCCCGGTCGGGGCAGCCGTCTCCGGCGCCTGAGGTGCCCCCTCCGGGCTCTCCTCCAACACCACCACGCTCGGCCCAGCTCCGGCTCCAGTCGCAGGCGGCGCAGTCCCGCTGGCTCCGGCTCCGGTCGAAGGCGGCATGCCCCTGCTGGCTCCAGCCGCTGGGTCCAGAAGACGAGTGCGGCGCGGGAACATGTCGTCCAGCGTCGGCTGGCGCGTCGGCTCGCCCCGCGCGCCGCGGCCAGGTGCTGAAGCTAGGGGCACAGCGAAGGAAGGCGCCCCCGCAGGAGGCGGAGTACCCGCAGGCGGCGGCGGTGTAGGCGCGCGCGCCGAAGGCTGTGGCGTCGGCTCCCTCCTTTGCCACGGAGGCGGTGACACGACGCGCGGAACCTGCCGGGAGCCGCCGCCCTGGGTGAACTTGATGGGAGCCCTAGCCAGATAAATAAGAAAGTGATGAGTACAGAGAAAAAGGAAAGAAAAGGAGTCAAACAAGAGAAAAAGAGAGCTCACCCGGCCTGCTCCGGAACCTTCTTCGGTTGCTGCCGGCGCAGCCTCTTCGCCTTCGCCTCCAAGGCGATGGTGGAGCGGGGGTCGCCGACCCGTTTCTTCCCCTTGGGCGCCGAAGTCGCCGTGGTGCTAGGCGGCCTCGCGCGTAGGGGCACTGCGGGGATCGGCCCCGTGGTGGACGTCGCCGGCTCGTCGTCCTCCGGCTGCTCTGGCGAAGGAGGCGGATTGTGCTCCCCCTGGCCGCCTAGGTCAGGCGCCTGCAGCAGGTCGTCGTCACCGGCCTGGTCGCCGGCTTGGTCAGCCGGATCAGCGTGATCCGGCGTCCACCTCCTTGTCGCCAGGTCGCCGTCCTCGACGTTCTGGCGGTCAAAGAGCTAGAGAAACAGAAGATATAAGTAAGCAGTAAGCCGGAAGTCGGCAAAGAGAGAAGTCGGCCACGCAGCCGCAAGCCGGAAGTCGGCCCAAACACCGAAACTTACCAGCTCAGGCGGCAAGTCCCGGTTGCGGGGCGCCAGCCCGTAGTTCCAGTCCTCCGGCATGTTGGCCTTGGTGATGTTGTTCAACCGGTGGGCCACCTGGGCCTTGGTGAGCGGCGCCTTGGACGTCCGGGTTGGATCGAACCGGCCGGACATGTGCCCAATCTTGTGGGTGCGCATCTGAAGCGGCAGCACCCGACGCTCGGCGATGGTGCAGAGGAGGTCCTCGGCAGTCAGCCCGTTTGCGATGGCGGCCCCCAGGAAATCCCAGAGCTGGCTCACCTCCGCGTCCGGGTCCGTCGTGCAGGCGTTGTAGCCCCAGTTGATCCGGCCGACTGGAGGAGCCGGATTGAACTCCGGCAGGTTGTTCCGGTCGAAGCCCGGATTCTCGTTGCGCACGTAGAAGAATGACATCTGCCAGTTCTTCACCGAGTCGACAGTCGGAATCCTGGGGAAGGGCGTACCCGGCCGGGAGTAGATCGAGGCGGCGCCGCAGGTTCGCAGGTGGCCGTCGGTGGTCTGCGCCTTGATGAAGAAGAGGTGGCTCCAGAAGTCTATGTCCGGCCACAAGCCGGCATACGCCTCCATGAAAGCCACATAGCAGCTGAGGAGGACGCAAGCGTTGGCCGGCAGGTGGTGCGGCTGCAAGCCGAAATACTCGAGGAAGTGGCGGAAGAAGTTGGATGCCGGCAGGCCCAACCCGCGGCGGAGGTGCGCGCCGAAGACGACGCGCTCCGGCTTGGGCTCCACCTCCGTGCCGGGCGTCCTCGTGATCACCGTCGACGGGATCCGGCGGAGGCGCACCAGACGCTCGATGTCGTCGTCCCTCATGTACGATCCCCTCCAAGACCCGCTCGCGCCGGCCATTGATGATGAGGAGGAAGAAGAAAACCACGAGAGGCGAAATGGAGAAGAGGAACCTCGCGACGGCGGCGGCGACGATGGCGGCGGAGGGCGCACCGTTGAAACATGAGGCCCCGTGGCGCCGGCTCGTCGGAGTAGCGGCGGCGGATCGGCGGAGGTGTGCTCGCCGGAGTTCGCCAGTGAGAAGCGTTCGCCGGGGCAGCGAGGAGCTCGAGCGCGAGGAAGAACGTAGGAGACGCGAGCGGAGCAAGAACGCGAGGAAGAAGAAGAGTGCGGGGAGTGCCGCCTCGACCCTCCCCCCCCCCGCGCAGCATTTATAGCCGCCCGCGGCGGACGGTTGGCCTCCAAGTGGCAGACGTGGCCACGTCGCCCGGATTTTCTGCGCCATAACGCCACCCACGATCGCTGCGGTTACCGGAAACCGCCACACCACGTCCCCCACGACCGCACCGGATCCGGAGGAGACATTGATGTGACCAGACGAACCGGCAGCAGCGGCCTGACGTCAGACCGGTCAAGTCGGGCGCAGGACCCGAGGCGGCGGAGACTCCGGCGCGCAACAAGCCGGAGCCGGACATTAAATTCAACTTGGCCCAAAACTCTCCCAGCAAGGCGGAGACATCGCCAGGACTTGCGAAAAAGCGAAAGCTGCAGAAGTGAAAACAGCAGCCGGCTAGGAGCAGCCGGCTGGAACGAGCCGGATGAGGGTGCAGCCGGCTGAATGGAAATTCTCAGTCGGCCCCTCCAAGTGCCATCAAATATATTCAAGAGATCAAAAAACCAGGAAAACCTGCCTAGGTCCTTCTAAACGCAGGACCTTGCCAGCTTCGGGGGCTAATGTCGGGGGGAAGACCCCGGGTAGGGCAATGGACGCGGAGCAGCCGGCTGGCCACTGGCCGGCTTGCGGCAAAGGCCGGCTGAGGAGCAGCCGGCTGGCGCCGTGGCCGGCTGGTCCGGAAGCCGGCTGGCTCTAGGTCCTAGTCGGCCTGGCTGCGGCCTCCAACGCTGTAGCTGGGCCGGCTTCTACAAGCCACATCCGACTGGGGGTTTGTACCTCAGACCAACTCGAGGCTGGCGAGTCTTGCACTAGAAGGAACCGGGTTGGTGATCCGGGTTCCCAAAGTCCACGCTGACTTCATCTTCTGTAAAGCGCGGGGCACTGTGGAGCAATAGTGCCACGCGCCGGACAGGCCATCATGGCTTACGTCGATCCGTACTGGCTACAGTGGCTGATGGCGACAGGGACACTTCCTCTCCAAACCGCTGACTCCGGCAGCCGGATGGGACAGGCCATGAGGCCTCAACGGCTCCTGACGTCAGTGCCTCGGGAAGGAGCAGAAGCCGGAGCCGGCCAAGCCGGCCAGTAGACTATAGGGTCTTTTATGTAAAGTGCCGGTGCCTATATAAGCCGCACTACCCCCTCTCGTGCAGGGGATCGATCATTCTCACTTCACTTCCACCCTTAGCGCTGCCCTGTGAGAGAGACTCTTGTCTTCCTTAGCCTCCCAGGAGCAGCCGGACACAGCTCTAGGAGCAACATTGTATTGTGTGATCATCATATACATCCCTAGGAGGAGTAGAGGTGTTACCTCCATCGGAGGGCCTCGAACCTGGGTACGTCGCCGTGTCACTCGTCCCCATACCCGCATCCGGATACCGCCGTGAGATCTCTTAGGAACCACCTTCGTTAGCCACCCTATGGCATATGCCGTGACGATACCACGACACGGCCGGAGCTTCTTCCCGACGAGCTGCGGCCAGGGAGGCACCGCAGCATCCTCGGGCAGGAGGCAGAAGAGTGGGCGGGGAGGAGTAGAAGTGGTGGGAGTGAGCCGAGGGGGCTGGGGCGGGGGCCTTTTTATAGGCTGGGAAGGGCACGGGAGGGGGACATGGGCGGTGGCCGTGCCCAATGGTTGGCCGAGGCGGGCGTCATGGGTGACGAAGGAGGGTGGGGGCAGGGTGACGTCAAGCTGTGGACGTCAGCACGGAGGGGAGGGGTGAGTGGGAAGGAAGGGGTCGAGCGGGAGGCTCCCCGAATCGCTGTTCACGTCCGTTTTCCTTTCTGGCTCTGTTGGGTTTCAGTTTTGGGCCCCCTTCGTGGGCTCCTTGACTAGGGATGGAGGGAAGGGTATGGAGAGGGTCCAGGGAGAGGGTTTGGGTGGCTCGTCTCGGGCCAGGGTGGTGCAAGCCTTGGGGTGATGCAAGGGCATCATGGTCCGGCCACAAAATGAAGAAGAAAAAAAAGGAGGGGTGGTGTTTCTCCCTAGGGTTTGTAAAGAGAGGGAGGGGTCCTCCAAGGTTTTGCAAAGAGAGAGGGTATATGGTGGTGTTGAACAAGTGTTACCCGAGCATGAAAAAAAAAGTGGCAACAAGCTTTGCAAGAAAAAGAAAAAAGTCAAAGTAAGAGGGAAAATAGGGTATAGATCCATTCTCAAGATTGTAGTTAGTTGGGTTGAGAGAAATGGGGGTGATACAAAATACCATCCACAATACCTCTTATTAATTGAAGAAACCATTTGAAATGTTTAAAACAAACTAAAGGTGGCTTTGAGATTAAAACTAGAGAAGGAACTAAATAGAGTTGTGAGAATTTTGTAATACGAAGGAAAATTTAATTTTTCTGAAAAGTGATCCCAAGGTTGGATGACTACTACATAATGTAGCTACCATTTTCACTCTTGGTTTTGTGAAGATTTTAAAATTGTATGAAAACAAGAGGTAAGACGGGAGGAAGTAATCTAGTGCTGAAATAGTGGGTAGGGGAGGAGATCAAGTAAAAATAAGAATTGTAAGGATATAATGAGACATGCAAGACGTGGAAGTTGTAGAGGGTGTTGCATAGATGAGATTTGTGCATTGAGGTTACCAATACCAGTTGTGGGTGCTTAGAGATCAACTAACAAAGTTTGAACATTTTAAGCCTGCCAAAACATCTCATTGTTTTGGCTTCAAAACCATCAAGGATAAGGGGCTATAGGAGTGATCTGGTTCAAGGCAAGGACATGGTTGGGAAGTGCTCATGATAAGGTAGGTCTAGGACCAAGTGCATTGCCTTAGATGGCAAGGGGTAGCTTAATCCAGGGGTTCCAAAATGGAACCTGAAAATAGATTTAGGACTTAGCCAAATTTTGTGATGTCTTAGGGGTTTTGAGTAGGGTATAAGAGAATGATGTAGTAAGAAGGAAAACAATTTTTCCCAAGCCACACATGTGTTTTATTAGGTGAGTTGTTTGTTTTACCACTAGGAGTGTGGGTCTTTGAGGTAGCTCAAGACAAAACTTAACAAGCAAATCCAAGACAATTCATCTCCCAACAGATCAAGGCAATTCATCATAACAAACAGATCAAGGCAATTCATCTTGATTAGTCTATAGAATTTTTTTTGTTCCCCCTAATTTTTGCACTAAGGACAACAAAACATGGTTGCAAAAGTTGGGGTGTTACAGATCTTCCACCCTTAAAATAATCTCGTCCCGAGATTACTAAGCATAGGACTAGAGGGGTTGTAAAGTTTAACTAAAGTTAGACTCCATTCTTCTATAGATGTGCCATTGTTGAGAAGGTCGTTGCTTCATCTTCTGGGAGACATGATGGATTCCTGCCGATGGTGAGCTTCATGAAGAGGTTGACTACTCCATGTAGGTGTTAGGTTTGTAGCTTCTAAGCGATCGTAGCGTGGGTTCAAGATTCTGGGAGAGTTAGTGCACTCCAGCGGTGCTTTTAGCAGGGTTGAAATCTTTTTAGAGTTAACTTTAAATTTTAGTGGAAGACGAACCCTTAAAAAAAATTTCATCGGACTTTTTGGAAAAACTCAGAGCTTCTGCCTTTTAGTCCTGTCTGGGGCTTCTGAAGAAGTCATCAATCTTCCGCACTCAGTTGAAGAATCTTCAGGAGGCGATGTGTAGTCCACGACTTCAAGAGGTTCTCACGGTGTTTACTAAACCTTATAACGCGCGGTAAGTTAGTAAGTCGATGAAGCGCCTGGTTGTTGTCCATATGAAGCAGCAACAAAAAGGTCATCGAACACAATCTTCAGCTTGAGGGTCGGTGCTGACTTATACCAGCTGAGTGAGCGGGTAGATTACACCTAATCTTGAGTCTTGGGGTATCTTCATGAGCTTCACTTGATGAGGACCAGATGAACCATGTGATGTAACATGGCTTTGACGCTATTGTTCTCTCAGCTTGTTAGACGATGTGCTAGAGGGTAGTTTCATGAAGATACCTTCAAGGTTAGCGCGATTTTGCTCTAAGGTAAGACTAAGTTAGTATGTCTTCTCGCAGAAGTGCAGTCGCTCTTGAAGGTAGGGCTTCTTCTTCATTGGCGTAGTAGTGTCGCTTCAATGGATCTTGAAAGTAGTCAGCGTAGATAGCGGTCTGGGTTAGTTTTCCTGACGGTTGAAAAACGAGTGCTAACGGGGTTAGAGTTAGAGCCTTTCCTTAACCTTATCCAGTAACTAGCAGTTAGCATTCTAGCGGTGAGGTAGATGATTGTGAAAACGTCTTAGAGAGGCTTCCTACGCTAGGTTGTCACACCAAGAGTGTTTTCAGACCTAAAAACCAAGACAATCATACACACATCAAACAGATAAAAACACTCGAGGTAACATACTTAGGGAACTACAAGCAATCATCACACCAGACATGGTAACATAAGTAACCATGGATTCCTAATACGTGGGGGTAGCTCAATCGAAGCGATTGAGTTTGTCCTATCCATCCTATAGGTCTGGGGCTGGTCACATATGTTGGCGTCTTCAGCTTGTTGACATTGTCTTCAACAAGGATTCTCGAAGCAGAGAGTGGTGATGCGGCCTGATGTTGAGTCATCGATGTTGAGGCAGAGGCTAAAACCGTGTAGTATTCTTGCTCAACATCCGGGGATGTGAGGTCTTCGAAGGGGTGGCTGTTGAGGTACTCCCGCAGTTGAGATCTTCTCTGGCCTAAAAATTACTAGTCAAGAGCTGAGGGCGTGATCCCTGACAATTGCAAAAAGGTGCGAGTCCAAAGAGGAACAAGGTCAGCTCCCTGACAGACTTTGGTGACAACCAAAGATATGATCTAATTATCCCTTTGTGGGCACACTAAGTCAGCCTCCAATCTTCAATAGCTGCTGTTGGAGATACATGAGTCTTCCAAAAAGGTTGGTCCATCTTGGACTTCGAGTCTCTGGGTCTGAGTTGGGGACATCGTCCAGTATGTAGGTTTGAAGTGGATGAGACAATAGAGTAAGAATTTTCGAACATTTTTGATAATCGGAGAATGAGGTAGGAATTAGAAGTTTTGAAGAAACAATAGGAGTTGAAGCTATGCTTCCGACTATAGAAAGAATTTGTTTTGTAAATAGTTTTTTTTCCAAGTACTTGTTTCCTAACTAACGTCCATGCTAACTAAGGTCTCCTACAGTCAGGATGGCTCTGATACCACCTCTGTGGGGACCCCGAACTAGCTGTCCGAAATACCCGTTATGTATACAGTTCACGATCCCATGATCAGTGCGCCGGGAACACATAACCGAACTGATATCAAAATTTCATTATCCTTTAAAAAACGGAATAAGAAAATTACAACAAGGTCCCATGACCAATCTTTACATACTAGCCTCGAAGGGCCTAATCTAATCATCAGAGTAGCGGAATCAGTTCAGCAGCGTAGAGCCCAAGTCATCTGCCTTAACCCTACAGGCAACTGTCTGGGAAGACGTTCCTAGCTCGCATAGACGTCGTCAACTCCTTCTTCACCTATCGAGTTCCTCCAAGTCTGGCCAAGTAAATAGCCAGGGAGAAAGCCGTGAGTACATTGGAATTGTACTCGCAAACCATCAAGAAGGTGATAACAATTCTAACTAAAGAAGACAAGAGAGAAATAATAGTTTCTCTTGTGGATATAGCATGTGGAAGAGAATCAGTTTCTCTTGTGGATATAGCATGTGGAAGAGAATCAGTTTCTCTTGTGGATATAGCATCCCAACTTTGCAGTTAAAGGGAACACTAAGAGGGTTCTATGACATCTCTATATCTTTGTTGAAGAAGATACTCTAAAAGATATCCTATGACATCTCTATATCTTTGTTGAAGAAGATAATCTAAAAGATATCCTATGACATCTCTATATCTTTGTTGAAGAAGTTACTTCAAAAGAGTTCCACAACATAAAACACTAGGATGGGGTAACCCAATTTTATTTATCCTTCCCGACCATCTCCATATGGTCGACACATCCTTTCCCGTACCCTTCTGGTACTTCAAAACAAGTTCTTTCCTTTCCTTTGTCAAACAATTTTGTAAAACAAAACTCATCAGGCTAAGCAACATCGATTCCAACCGTCCATGACCGCGGACGCGGCTATTCGAATAGATTTGACTCTGCAGAGTTTGCACACTTTCCCCACAAGATCCGCGAGTTCATCATGTGGGCATCATCCCCGCATATCAACTATGCCATGACAAAAACTCGGACATAGCCTTTCGCCTATTCGTCTTAGCACGGGATCCTACCTATGGAGTATGTGCCTCCCCGGCACCGTGGCAGCTCACCTCACTTTGAGCCTGGCTCCACCGCCAAGCCAGGAGACCCATAGTGTCTTCCGGATGGGTCAGCCCCGAAGGCCTCCCGTTATACTATTGTCTCCACCAACGACAATCCGGATTCAGGGGTAACCTTACCCTTATATAGTTGTGCGGTGTCCCATGTTAAGAAGAACAAACTATGAGCTAAGCCCCGTCCCACTCCAGGGTAATGTGGTTGCGCGGGTTAATTGTCACGGGTGAATACTTAGACGCCAAAGTTTTCGAAAACAAGATTTTCTTTCCAACCATCTTTGGCAAGATCCTTTCCTTTCATAAACACACGCTTGGGTAAGTCGAACTCACCCAAGGTTTTCAAAAATTCTTTTCAACAAGGTATTTTTCCAAGGGGGTTCCCAACCTATAGTTTTATGGATGAACTAAGATACATCAAGGGCATGATGCTAGCCATCATACCACTAAGGAGATGATAATTGAGGTGTCAAGGGGATCATACATACTTAGGATAAGCATGCATAGGGACGTCATAAATAAGATGATTCAACAAGGGTCATGATGTTAATCATCATACCACTAAGAAGGTGACAATATAAGTGGTCAAGGGGGCATACATGCTTAGGGTAAGCATGCGTAACATCAACAAGGTGTTCAACATACTTGGGAGTAAGTATGCATAGCATCAACAAGGGGTTCAACATACTTGGGAATAAGTATGCATAGAGTAGAGGACCAAAAATCACGCATGATACAAGGAACCAAGTATATAATGGAGCAATGAGCAGAACAAGAAGGATAAATAGCAAGAGATCAAAAGATGGCTTGCCTTAGCTTATTTGTCCCTGGACTTCTTCAACTCCATCAAATAAGAATTCCAACAATATAAATAAAATCCTCGTCCGAACCACTTCTTCTTCTTCTCTGAAATCGTTCGCATCTATCGCCGGAAAACAAAATAAATAAAAAAACACAATCAACACATTGTACCAACAAAAAAAACATGCCACAATCATTAGATAATCACTCAACCATAGACTACTATTGAGGATACTAAGGTCTTATAGTCCCTATAAAGCAACTAACATTTTATTTTAAGAAAACTCATTTTAAATCTCCCAATAAAGGCATGAGAATCTCGAAAATAAGCAAATGTCCCAATGCTTATCACCAGGCTTAAACCTAATATTCCCTGGTGGATAACATCACAAAGAAGACCTCTGCATTGGTTTCGTACCAACAACTTTTATATTTTATTTTTAAACATTTTTGGAAAAAAAGAAAACATTTTCTTACTTTATTTTGCTCACAAAATAAAACACAAGTACTACAAACAATAATTATATCTCTGGATATCTATTCAAACCTAGATTCATACGAAATTGGATTCACCAATTTTGTAAGCATAAAAGATTTTTAATAAATAAAATACTATTCAGAGGGTCCAATTTAAAGTTTAAAAACTTAGAAAAACTAAGATGCTCAAATAAATATGAGCTTTGGATATGCTGTTTAGAAAAGTAATGTGAGTACAACAAAAGTGGTTCCACTCAAAAATAACATTTTATGCTCCCTAAATAAATCCTCAAACACAGATTCTGAATAAGCTTGTATTAAATACCACAATTCCATATTTTGTCCTAAAATACTCAAACCAGTGCCAAAAATTGGGTAATAGCATATGGTTAACAAAAAAAATTGGATTTGGGTTCAAATTATTTTTGAAACACTCACAGTTGAATTATCAAGGCCACTGCATGTTTGTACCATTTTAAAAACTGAGGAAAACCTAAAATAGATCTTAGTCTAAAACTTGCCTGAGGTAATTAGGATTTTATTATAGGACACTAACAAATTGGAATCACTTGATTTGGATCAAAAATGAAATTTTGGTGAATTAATTTCGAGTGAGATGAGTTGCAGGATTAATTACCAGGAAATAGAGAGAGAGGGCACATGCTGAATTGTTCTGGGCCGTGCAGAGATGAATCGGGCCGGCCCAGAGGGGTGTTTCCAGGTGGCGCTTGTAAAAAAACAAAAAGAAGGGGGAGAGGGCCCGTGGTGGGCCAGGCTACATGGGCCAGCGTGGCCATAGCCATGCACGGCCGGATCGGGGTCGTCTCTTTCCTTCGCTACGCACGCTCGGGAAAAACAGAAGAACGACGGGGGCGGTCCAGGGACTCACCTGCGAGCAGTGGAGGGCACCGACGGAAGCTGGGCGGTGTGGCGGCGAGGTGGGGCTGCGTCGGGACGGCCTGGTGGCGTCTCCCTCCTCCACGCCATGCACACAAACGGAGGAAGCCCTAGCGGGGCGGGCGGCTCGGTGCCCACCGGGAGACCAAGGCGGCAGCGGCGATTGAAGATGGGGTGGTGGGGACGCAGAAGAGGGTCTACACGGTCTAGGGGTCCCTCCAGCTCGAGCATGATTTCTTCCATGCCGCAGCAAGCGCTGCTCCTTCTCGGGGCGCCCTTCGGGTGGTCAACGCCAGTGGCAGCTACAGACGAAAATGGACAGCACGAGAAGGTGCGTTAGGATGGGAAGAAGGAGGGGATCACGATGGAAAGGGAAAGGAGAGAGGAAGACGCCGGAAACGAGCTCCAATCTGCTCGTCATTCTTGCAGCAAGCTCGGCCGGAGCTTCTTCCCGACGAGCTGCGGCCAGGGAGGCACCGCAGCATCCTCGGGCAGGAGGCAGAAGAGTGGGCGGGGAGGAGTAGAAGTGGTGGGAGTGAGCTGAGGGGGCTGGGGCGGGGGCCTTTTTATAGGCTGGGAAGGGCACGGGAGGGAGACATGGGCGGTGGCCGTGCCCAATGGTTTGCCGAGGCGGGCGTCATGGGTGACGAAGGAGGGTGGGGGCAGGGTGATGTCAAGCTGTGGACGTCAGCAAGGAGGGGAGGGGCGAGTGGGAAGGAAGGGGTCGAGTGCTGAAATAGTGTATTGTGGTGTTGAACAAGTGTTACCCGAGCATGAAAAAAAAGTGGCAACAAGCTTTGCAAGAAAAAGAAAAAAGTCAAAGTAAGAGGGAAAATAGGGTATAGATCCATTCTCAAGATTGTAGTTAGTTGGGTTGAGAGAAATGGGGGTGATACAAAATACCATCCACAATACCTCTTATTAATTGAAGAAACCATTTGAAAAGTTTAAAACAAACTAAAGGTGGCTTTGAGGTTAAAACTAGAGAAGGAACTAAATAGAGTTGTGAGAATTTTGTAATACAAAGGAAAATTTAATTTTTCTGAAAAGTGATCCCAAGGTTGGATGACTACTACATAATGTAGCTACCATTTTCACTCTTGGTTTTGTGAAGATTTTAAAATTGTATAAAAACAAGAGGTAAGACGGGAGGAAGTGATCTAGTGCTGAAATAGTGGGTAGGGGAGGAGATCAAGTAAAAATAAGAATTGTAAGAATAGAATGAGACATGCAAGACGTGGAAGTTGTAGAGGGTGTTGCATAGATGAGATTTGTGCATTGAGGTTACCAATACCAGTTGTGGGTGCTTAGAGATCAACTAACAAAGTTTGAACATTTTAAGCCTGCCAAAACATCTCATTGTTTTGGCTTCAAAACCATCAAGGATAAGGGGCTATAGGAGTGATCTGGTTCAAGGCAAGGACATGTTCGGAAGTGCTCATGATAAGGTAGGTCTAGGACCAAGTGCATTGCCTTAGATGGCAAGGGGTAGCTTAATCCAGGGGGTAATAGATTTAGGACTTAGCCAAATTTTGTGATGTCTTAGGGGTTTTGAGTAGGGTATAAGAGAATGATGTAGTAAGAAGGAAAACAATTTTTCCCAAGCCACACATGTGTTTTATTAGGTGAGTTGTTTGTTTTACCACTAGGAGTGTGGGTCTTTGAGGTAGCTCAAGACAAAAATTAACAAGCAAATCCAAGACAATTCATCTCCCAATAGATCAAGGCAATTCATCATAACAAACAGATCAAGGCAATTCATCTTGATTAGTCTATAGAATTTTTTTTTTGTTCCCCCTAATTTTTGCACTAAGGACAACAAAACATGGTTGTAAAAGTTGGGGTGTTACACTCAAGCTTGTCGACAATTATATTGGCGGGCACTAAAACCTTCGGGTACAGTTCTTCAAAATCACCAGTTGTGTTGGCAATAGATAGCAAACATGCTGAGGGATAACGAGTAAGCACAAGGGCAAGCGTACACTTGGCCCCTGCGAAAACTTGAGCTCGCACCAAGTCCCGAACCTTCTTGGCGTTTCAAAACTCGGACATCAAAGTCAAAAGCGTGGGGGGAACTGCATTCAAAGGAAACATTGTCTTCCAAACCACCCTCATAGCTTTGTAGCGATTATCAAAGAATTGGTGGACTTGTTGGACCCGATCCTGAAATTTTGCAACAGCCGAAGCCTTCGAGTGATCCCGCCAGAAAATCTCTTCGGATGAGGAAAGCTGGGTTAAAGCATGCACTTGCTCATGTATCCGCTTGTTCTCTTCCGCACGGTTCAACGCTATGACTGGCAAAAGAATCAGTAAAGAGTCAGACGAGGTGTTGTTGACAAAAGGGCAAAGGAATCAGGAAACTTACAGTTCAAACTCTCAGTAGCTTTATGCAGCTCAGTAAGAGTGTACCGCTCCACGTCGGCTGCAATCTCGCTCTTCTTATTGACAATAGCAGCTAAGGCATAAGTGCTGCGCAGGTCCTTTTCCATCTGCGTAATCCGATCCTTCATACGCTGGATCCGATCACTTTCAGGAAGGGCACCCGAAGAGTCGTCAACAAATGAGGGCACTGGGAAGACCTGCAGGAAACACCGTTACAAAAGGATGATGGACATGGTACAGCTGAGCATCCGAAATAACTCCCATCGGGAGAAGTACAAGAAGAAATATCATAACAAAAGTGTGCTAACAACATTGCTAGCACGGAGTTTATTACAAGCATAAGTTTTGCGGCAGAACACTGTTTCACATCAGCTCAAGCATAAGTTTGCTACAAGAATCAAGGGGCTTGGGTCTGAGTCGTTAAACTGGGTCCAGCCGACGATTTCCTTGATGAAAATAGTTCAAGGAGCTGGCGGGCACAAGTAAGGGCAGACGCTTTAAAGGCGCTTAAATCAACAAGCTGCCCGTCTTGCTCTTTCGGCAGCTCCTTGGTCATCCCTTCGATGTCACCCTTAAAGCCGTAACCCATCATAAGCTGGAAGGCAAGGACAGCACCATAAGTGCGCGATGTACGCTTGAATACCTCGATAACCTCCTTGGTGTCAACCGCGAAGGTATCGACCAGCTGCCCCAGGGTCTTCTCCTGCTTGATCTTGGGGAAAATAATCGAGTGCATCCGCGCCAGGGCACCCTTCCCCTTTACAAGAAGCTCCCGTGTAAGCTGGTGAGAGGCAAGAATCATCGACACAGCATTTGCTGGAGAGTTGTTTGGAACTCTGTCCAGGGCGTCAACAGGGATATTCGCCGCTTCTGCAAGGAAAAGAAAGGAAAAAAGTACATTGGCAAAAGGATCGAATCTATAAGTACATTAATCGACAGAGGTGTATAAAAATTACCAAGTAAGGCCAAAGAAGACTGACGAAGGACTTCATCCTTTTCGGCTGCCCGAGCTTCAACCATCAGCCTGGATGCTTCCTCCTCCTTCAACTTCTCTTTCAGCTTGCCCAGTTCCACCTTCAGAGAGTCAACCTCTTGGCGAGCCTCAGCAGCTATCTTGACTGCGCCATCCAATTTGAAGGAGGAAGATTTAACTTCCTCTTGCAGCCGAGCCTTGTCAGATTCCAGAGAAGTGAATTGGGAGGCGAAGGCCCTCAAAGAGGAAATAACGCCTCGCAAGTCCTTAAGAAAGAAGGATATTTTACCAGAAATTGTCAAGCAAAGCACGCTCCAAAAGATTTGCATCGCAGTTAGAAAAAGACTTACTGAAGGAGGAGTCGCGGTGGCAGCAGTTGGAGAGATGTCTTTCCCTTTGGAAAGGGAAGAAGCAATCGATGCTTGAGCCATAGGGGCAGCCTTAGGAGCCGAAGCTTCGGAAGCCACTACGACCGGCGAGGCAGCATCAGATCTGGCTTTTTTAGACGGAGGCTCGATAAAGCCTTCATCGTTGCAAAGGTGAAAGGTCGACAATGGTTATAAAAAGAGTAAGAAAAATAAAAGGGCGAAGTATAACTACAGAAAAGAAACTACTTACATGTCGAAGAGATCATCTTCATCGGCTAAGCCGCCGGTTGATCTCTTCACAGGTGAAGCCCTGGCCTCCTCCGCAGCTGCATCAACAAAGGTATCATGATCAGCGTCGTCATTACGCATTGATCCATCGTGACACCAGCGTCATCGGCTGAGGAAGGAAGGTCGGTGTGGGCAACTTCAAAATCTATCGGACCATTGTATTCATCCTCTAGGCCTGTATGCTCGATAGTGTGAAAATCTACGGGGATTGAGGAACCTTTCCCTTCAGAAGTATCATCTGGTGAATCATGCATATTTCCAGAAACTATGGGGATCTGTCGAAGAAAATAACAAGTAAGAACAATGGTAATTATGTCGGTTAAGAAAAAACGGCATAGTAGGAACATGAAGAAAGAAAAATACCTTTGATGGTGGATGGACAGCGTCAAGGGGAGCATAAGAAGAAATCAGCAGAATCGAATCTTCCTGGTTAAAGGAAGTAAGGCGACGGACTTCGTCAAGCAACTCCTTTTCCGACAGATCGGCAGCATTGATCCTGGTTTCATCCTTTGGGCTTGAATACAACCACATCGGGTGAGCTCTGGCCATGACTGGCTGGACCCGATGTTTCAAGAATAACGCGGCCACCTCTGTGCCGATCATAGTTTGACCGTCAGCCTCTTTGATTCGAAGGAATTTGGCGAATAGTTCTTCGGTTGTTGCTCTTTCATCGGATGAGAGAATATTCTTCTAGGAATTCTTGGGCTTGGCTTCGGAGACATCAGCAAAGCAAGGAAGCCGAGACTCGGGTGACAAGGAGTCCTTGATATAAAACCATTTCAGCCTCCACCCTTGCACGGACTCTCTCATTGGGAAGTTGAAGTAATTGACCTCCGAACGAGCTACAAACCCCACTCCTCTAGTGACAAAGTATCCATTACTGCTGCTGTATCTCTTCACATAGAAGATCTTTTTCCACAGCCCGAAATGAGGTTCGATACCCAGAAACGCCTCACAAAGGGTGATGAACACAACAACATGGAGGATTGAGTTGGGGGTAAGTTGCCATAGTTGAATTTCGTACGTTCGCAAGAGATGGAGGAGGAATCCATGAGTAGGAAGTGAAAGGCCTCAGTGAAGGAAAGATAAGAACATCACAGTAAAGCCAGCAGGGGGATCAGGCCGAGAAATCGCACCTGGAAGGATCACGTCTCCCACATCGGAAGATAACAATCCCAGGCTTCGGGATCTCTTCTCATCACGCTTGGTGACGGTTGATGCTACCCAGTCTCCGGGCTTGACCATTGAGCTCGACGGCGCTGGTGGCGCCGGAGCTGGGGGAGGAGCGCTCGGAGCGCTCCCCTTCGGAAGAGAAGAGGAGGACTTGGTGGCGGCACCTCCGCTGGTCGAACTGGCGGCGGCGGCAGGATTCTTCTTCTTCACCATTGTGAGATCTGATGAAGATTGGAAAAACTGCGGTGGCGGCGCAGCAACGGCAAAGGAAGGAAGAAGGGGAAGAATGAGGAGATGCTGCGGGAACCATGGAGGAGATGAGGGATTTTTCGCCCTTTGGAGATTTTGAGGAGAAGTTAAGAGTTGAGTAAGCACGTGGCGCTTGAAGGAGGGGAGGAACCGGCGGCCCACTATTTCAACGTTGTGCGAAAATTGAGGAGGCACCTCGGTCACCACGCGTGCAATGATCAAGCCCTAAAAACTGCCCGCGCAGAGCTAGGGTGGGCCCGTCAGGTCAAGTCCTGTCAATCAGCCCACAGCAGTTACACGTCAACAGTGACGTCATAAAAAAAACCTTGGGGTATTCGAAGGAAAAATGAAAAAGTTATCGGACGAAGGACTTGAGTCTACACCCGGCTGCAGACATCCGTACCTAGACTCGGGGGCTACTCCCATCGGGAGTGCTGACGCGCACCCGATAAAATGAAGACTCGACAGAATGAGCAGTCGAAGGAAGAAGGTTTGAGTCTGCACTCGGTTACAAGCGCTTGCACCCAGACACTCGGGGGCTACACTCCCATCGGGAGCGCGTGATGCACACCCGATAGAAGTTTTTTGCACTCCAGGATCATGCCCGGGGACTTGATTCTGTGTAGGGTAACGTTGTTTTGCCATCGGCAGTTAACCAACAAAAGTTGGGCACGTTACTCATTATCCTTTGCACAAAGGAAATATATCGGATGACCTACGAAGAACTGTGGAAAACATACTCTCCTCCCCACCTATCTTGGTGGCTCCAGAAGAGTCAGAGCCTATGCTCCTCTACCTAGCAGCTTCCAACAAGGTCACCAGCCTCGTCATCGTGGTGGAGCGAAAGGAAGAACGACATGAGTACAGAGTCCAAAGGCCAGTCTATTATAGTGAGGTCCTGACGGAATCCAAACAGAGATACCCTCACTTTCAGAAGCTAGCCTACTGAGTGTTCCTAGGTAGCCGGAAGCTGAGGCACTACTTCCAGGAGCATCCTATGACAGTTTTGAGCAAAGCTCCATTGTCAACCATTATCAATAACTCCGACGCAATAGGGCGCGTAGCGAAGTGGGGAATAGAACTTTCCGCCTTCAACATCAACTACAAAGCCAGATCTTCAATCGAGTCTAAAATTTTGTAGGATTTTTTCGTCGATTGGACTGAAGCGCCGAAGTGCACACCTGTGCCGGAACCTGAACCTTGGGTCATGCACTTTGACGGATCCAAACAACATCAAGGCTCGGGGGCTGGGGTTACCCTGAAGACACCTACCGGAGAAGAACTATAGTACATTCTACAGATTCACTTAGAAGATACAAATAACATGGCAGAATACGAGGCTCTACTACACAGACTACGCATCGCTAAGGAAATTGGGATCAAGCACATCATATGCTATGGAGATTCCGACCTGGTGGTACAACAAGTAGCCGAAACCTGGAACGCCTGAAACTCCATCATGGCGGCTTACAGAGATGAAGTTGATGAGATCGCCAAGTGCTTCCTCGGATACATAGTCAAGTATGTCAGGAGAGATAACAACACAACGACAGATATGCTGTCCAAACTCGGATCCGGCAGGAAACCTATCCCGCCAGGAATTTTCCTTGAGCACCTACGAACAACCTCAGTAAAGGGCCCTAACCGAAAACCCAGATGTGGCAATGTCTCCGGCTAAGGAGGTGATGGTCATCACTCCGGCTTGGATCAAGCCTTACCTGGATTACCTCATCAATCAGAAGCTGCCGGAGGATGAAGTCCTCACGCGACAGATCATTAGACGAGCAAGAACCTACACAATAGTTGATGGAAAGCTCTATAAGAGAAGCGCAAACGGAATTTTCCTGAAGTGCGTCTCAAACGAAGATGGCATTGCAATTCTGAGAGAGATAGACCTTGGTGATTGCGGGCATCATGCCGCTCCCAGATCCCTTGTTACAAAGGCTTTCCGGCAAGGATTTTTCTGGCTAACAGCTAAAGAAGACGTTGAGAAACTAATCAAAACCTGCCGAGGTTGCCAGTACTATGACACACAACCTACTGCTCCGGCTCAGGAGGTGAAGACCATCCCTATCACTTGTTCGTTCGCGGTCTAGGGGCTTGACATGGTTGGAAAGTTGAAAAGATCACCTCCTGGCGCTTTTGAGTACCTCTTGCTCGCTGTTGACAAGTTACGTAAGTGGATCGAGGCCAAGCCAGTGAGAAAAGCCGATGGTGCTACGACACTAAAATTGGGGTGTAGCCTCGTAGTGAGATACGACATCCCACATAGCATCATCACAAAAAATGGCACAAACTTTGCACAGGGAGAACTGAAGGATTACTGTAATGAGATGGGGATCCGACTAGACCTTGCCTCTGTGGCACATCCACAATCCAACGGGCAGGTCGAGCGAGCCAATGGCCTTATACTAGCCGGAATCAAACCTCGCCTTGAAGAACCGCTGCAGCGAGCAGCCGGAGCTTGGGCTGAGGAGTTTGACTCTGTTCTGTGGAGCTTACGAACTACCCCTAACATTTCAACTGGATTTACCCCTAGTATACGGATCTGAAGCTGTGTTACCCTCCGACATCATCCATGATTCCTCGCGAGTTTCCGCCTACAACGAAGAAAGTGCTGATGAGGCTCGACAACTATCTGTGGACCTGCTCGAAGAGCTCGGAACCTAGCTGACCAACGTTCTACCATCTACCAACAGAAACTCCGACGCTACCATAGCCGTCGAGTTCGGAACTGCTCATTTAAGGAAGGTGATTTGGTCCTCCGCCTTCGACAGGTGAAAGAGCATAAGTTGCAATATCCATGGGAAGGACCTTTCATCGTCAGCAAAGTGCTACACAACGGATCTTACTACCTCATTGATATCCGCGAGTTAAAGGATAGACCTGCCAATTGGCATCGGAAATGCAAGAGGGAGGATCCGGGTGACGTATATGATGAAACAGACCGTCCTTGGAATATAGCACAGCTACATCCTTTCCACACTTTGCAAATTTCGCATTACATTCCCTGTAATAGTTATGATACATGATCGATGAAATAAAGCATAAGGTTCACTCTTTGAGTCTTTTACCTCCTTTACTTGTCCATTTTTGGATCGTGTATGTTTTTCGACTAAAACCGCAGAGCTGGATGTTTTCGTCTAGGCGTGTATAAAAGTTGTGATTTTCAAAATCGTCCATTAGAATGTGAGCTTAAGTTTTCTAGTGGATGAGTTTTTCATTGCGAACTTATGGATTCCTGGTAGCGACTTCCGGCACCTTGGCTGGGGGCTTGTTTCCACAGTTATTGATGGATTGCCATTGGGCTTCGTCGCCGTCGGCGAGCGTTTTCGGCTAAAGGTCTTCCGGCTCGTGGAAGGTCAAATAAGTAAGCCGGGAAACTTAGAAACTAGCAATTGCTTCGAAACAACGAAGCATGCATGTATAAATAAAACAGATAGCAGGATAAGTTTCTTCTGCCCATGACATGCATTTGTTTCGTCCTAACTACTTCAAATACTTAAGTTTTATTACAAATCCTCAAAGGGGTGAAAATGATGCAGCTTAGTGTTTTTTAGGTATCACTCTGAAGACTCCGGTTTGTCTTCGTCGGAGGCATGGTAGGTGTTGTCCTTGGCGGATCCGTCGCCCAACTTTTCGCCTGATTGATGTGGGGACTCCGATAGCAATACTGGCAAAGTCCATTGCTGGAAAATGTGCTTTTCACATGGCCAAGGCAGTGGCAGGGCTCCGCGGGCAGATGATTCTTGCCAGTCCTCGACCACATTCGGTACCATTTTCATCAACTTTGTCATTGTATCAATGACTGTGGTGCCGGCCTTCTTTAGGGAAAGCTTTTGAGCAATTCTTCGACATGCCTCATTCAGATCCTCGATAAAGTTTCCAGCTTCTTCATACGCGTCAACGCTGGAGACGCCAGCATCTTTCTTCCACTCCAATCCCAGCAATGTGGATATACACAAAGTATTGTGTGGTCAGATTCCGGCTTGGGAAGAGAAGAGTACAATATGCATGCCGGAATCGTGAAGTCCTTACGAAAGATCATTTTGTCGATGTTTGTCGCCTCCGCCTCAACAACCTTAAGCTTGGACGCCAGATCTTCACTCTGTTGTTGTTGTTCTTGAGCTTCTCAGCCATCTCCGACATATCCTGAGCATGCTTGTCCTCCAGCTCCTTCTTAAGTTTATACTCATCTTCATGAGATTCCTTGAGGGACTGCTGGAGAGACTCGTGCTCAGACTCCAAAACTTGGAGCTTGGCGGAGATTTCGTCGATGGAGGGGCGCTTGGCGAGAAATTCTGTAAGGCAGAAAGCAAGTTCAAGTACAAAAATATTCAAGCAATAAGAGCAAGTGGTGGAACCTACAGTATGGCGGATACATACCTTCGTTGGTCTTTAGACGGGTTTAGAGGAGTATGATCGCCTGTCGGTCCTCCGCGTCCTTTTTCTTCAGCCTTTCGATCTCCGATTTTTGCTCCTCCACCAGCTTGTGCATGTTTTCGTGCAGCTTGCGGGTGTTCTGTGAAGCATTTAGTCGAATTGATTAGCCATAAATTTAAAATCAAGGGGGCTGGTTGCAAAGTTAAAACTCTCTTGTGCTAGGAAATTTCAAAATTCCACCAAGATCTACAATTAATGATACAGTTGAAGCATCGGCTTAAAAATTTACTCGGAAGAAATATGTAACCCAATGCTTGGGGGTTAGTCTTACCTGGCGCACGACTTTATGCTTCATGAATAAAACGCGGAGATTATCCTCCAAAGTGGCCAGATCTTGCTGCTCAGTATTCGGATGTCCCCACACTTCATTCATCAAGTGTGTCATTTCCATGTGGCGCTGGTGTAGGGGAGCTCTACGAAAAACCGGAAACAAGTGAAGGTGCGTTGCGGGCGTACCGTGAGCACCACTTAGCGTCAATTTCTTAGCGGCACCATTAGCCGTAGCTTCTCCTTCCAAACCTTTTCCTCAAGAGCCTGAAGAAACCTCGGCTGAAGCTACGGCTAATGGTGCCGGAAGATCATCAAGGTTGATGAAGGTCTTGGGATCCGGGATAGCTGAAGAAGAGGGCTTTGGCAGGACCTCCACTTCTGGAGTAATGGGCATGGAGGCAGGTGAGGGCTTGAGTTTCTTCTCCTGGGGCTTGTTTCCGGCTACCTTGCTGCACGATAAGAATAGTAAGTCACTTAGTCGATTTTAAGACAGCATGGAAGAGGTTTAGTCGGAGAACAAGTTTTTACCCAAGCTTGATGAAGAACTGCTCAATGCTGCCTGTTTACTGCCGCCGGTGTCAATTTCTTTGAGACGGAGTTTCTCCTTCTCAAGCTTCTTGGTGGCCTTGGCTGTAAGAGCAAGATCTATATCCCTTGTTTTGTGTGTTTGATAACAACACTCGAACAATTCTAACCGTGCACAAAGTTTGTCCTTGATTGGTTTTGCAAGGTGTACGGTGCCCTCGCCAGACACATTATGATCAGAAGACTGAAGCGTAGTTCTTAGGCTTTCTGGTTTTGTGTGTGTGTCGCGAGGTAACATGGTAGGAGAGGAAAAGAGGAAAAACTGTTTTAGCCATAGCGTTACTACCGGTACTAGGAGCGGTAATACCGCTACCCCTACTGGTACCGCTCTGAGATACCGCTCTGAGGATTGCACACGAGATTGACCCACAGAATAAGTTACGGTACCTTTACGGTACCATGAGCGGTAGTACCGCTTACAAGCGGTAGTACCGCCCACGATACCGCTCAATTACCGTAACTCGTTATGGCAGTACCGCCTTGGTACCGCTCTGGTACCGCTTTGGATCCAGTAAGGTCTGGACCCTATTGCGGTACCTCAAGCGGTACCGCGAGCAGTAGTACCGATATGTGTCCATGTGGACAAGTTCTGTGGGTATTCGAACTCAGAGCGGTAGTACCGCTTCCCAAAAGTGGTAGTACCGCTTAGGCAAAAACAGCACATAATGGTTGGATTTGGAGGGACCTATATAAAGGCCCCTTCTTCCCCAGCTCGTTTTTAGCTCTTCTCTCTCTCTCTCCTCCATTGTTGCTGAGCTCAAAGTGAGGGGTTCTCCCCATCCATCCAACCAATCTTGCTCATACTTTGAGGAGTGGTGGAGGAGACCCCGATCTGTCATTCTACCGAGAGAAAGTTCGCCAATTCGTGGCACTCCTTAGTGGATCTTGGTGGTAGGGTTCCTATTGTGGGACATTGGAGATGTGCAGCTATGGAGGCTAGCTTGGTGATGTACTAGCTCCATAGGGTGTTGGGAGCATCCTTGTGTGTGGATCTCGCCCCAACCTTGTCAAGGAACCACCGCCTCGATCGGTGCCTTAGTGGAGAAGGGGGAGCACCTTCGTGGATCTCTCTCGATGAAGAAGGTGAGGCCTTCCTTCGTGGTGTGGCCGTCTAGTCTCTTGTGTGAGACTAGCACCTCCTCAACGCAGACGTACTTCCTATTGTGGAAGGAACTGCGGGAAACAAACCTCGCCTCATCTCCGCGCCCTCGATTGTCTCGCTCCTTACTCTTACTATCTTGTTGATTCCTTTGCTTGTTGCACTTGTCCTAGGATCATTGTAGGAACACCGCTATCGCTAAAGCTCTCACCTTTATCTTCCGTTGCACTAAAAATTGAAAAAGTCTAAAACTTGTTGTAGCGCCATTCACCCCCCTCTTGTTCGCTACGATCCATTCAAGTGGTATCAGAGCAAGGTTTTCTTGCTCGGGCTTTACCGCCTAAGAAATGGCCGAACAAGAGGTGGTTGTGAATGAAGTCCTTCCCCGTGAGCAATCATCTCCATCATCAATTGCCGATAATACTCCGGCTACTTTGGATGACCTCAAGAAATTGGAGTCATCCATTTTATCCCAAATGAAGGCTATTATGATGGAGTTGATTACTCCAAAATCAAACCCCATCATAGATACTAAGAGAGGTGTCGATGTTCCCCCACCATAAGTTAACACTTTTCCTTGTGTTGGATTTGTTGAGCAATTGACAAATCCACCTTGGGAAAAGGATCTTGAGGATGTTGACACCTCATCAAAAGGGAAGGATGAATCTCCGGTTGCGGGACAATTAAGAGATGATCATGCGGTGTCTCCACTAAGTGATTATGCCGTAAATGTCCCAATACCCATGCCTTGCATTTTGACTCATGGTTCACCACCATTACTTGAATCTAATAGCTTTGGAGATTGGAAATTCTTAATGCGTTCTCATGTGCGTAGCGCTTCTACCGAGCTTTGGCGTATCATTGAAGAGGGATATTCACCACAAGACCCAATGAACTTGACAAGAAGGGAAGTGGTGGACGACCAACTCAACGCCATCAGCATCATCATGATTCACTTGGCCATTACTCCCATTGACCGCGCTCATATCTGCTCGCTCAAGACCGCCAAGGAAGCTTGGGACGAACTTGACAAGCTCTTCCTTTGAAATGGGAGCATCCAATGCTCTCGTTTTAATGAAGTGATGGCCAACGACTTCGTCATGGAAGAGGGAGAATTGCCCGAAGAGATGTACCGGCGCCTTATTGCTCTCACCGTGCAAATGAGAGATCTTGGAGCGACGTTTGTGGATGACCCTTGGATCAAGAAAAAATTATACAATGCTCTCCTTCCTTGGAGTGGAAACAAGAAACGAAGCTCAAGACCAAGAAGCTCTTGCTAAAATTGTGGCGACAAAAGTCACTTTGTTGCGGATTGTATCTACGAGAGAAGGGACGTAAATGGTGGATACCTCATTCGTAAGAGCAAGTTTAGATCTCTCCCCAAAGGGCTCTCCAAGCTATCCTTCAACAACGACGACACCAAGATCTCCTCCACCGAGAAGCCTAGAACTAACATGCTAGGAGATCGAGAACATATGGTGGAAAAGGAAAGGCTTGAAAAGAAGGAGGAATTAGAACTTATCTCTCTCACCCAAGCTTACGAGGAAGAAGCGTGCATGCATATGACTCTTGAAGCTAGTGCTCTTATTCTTGAAGACTTCAACAATTCTCTCATCTCCCAACTAATCAAGGACCGAAATTATGCTCTTGGTTGGGTGGACATGCTCAAGGCAAAGAAGTGTTATCTTGAAGAAAACCATGAATGGTCGCTTGAGGATGTTGCAACCTTTGCCAAGAAGAAAGAAGATGAAGGTCCTAATTCATGTTGTGACAAGCTCCTTGACGAAGTTTGCTTCATGAGAAGACACAATGCAAAATTCTTGGAAGTCATCTCAACTCAAGAGAAGGCCGTGGATGAATACTATCGATTGAGTAAAGAGAAGGTGCAATGTTGTGATCACGAAGAAGAGATTGCCACTCTAAAGAAACACAAGGCCAAGCTGTTTGAAGTGAATGAGAGGCAAAAAGAATCCTTGTTGGAGTGGATCCGTTTGAGCAAGGAAAATGTCACTTGTTGTAACCATGAGGATGAAATTGCATATCTAAAGAGAAGCAAGGACAAAATTATGTGATCAAACTTATGCAAGATGAAGCCTTAAAAGAATACCAACTCTCAAGCAAGGATCACACTTGTTGTAATCATGAAGACGACATTGCCACTTTGAAGAGACACAAGCGTTTTCTCTTGAGAAGAAATTCTCTTCTTGAGGAAGCTCTGTCGGAACAATTCCAGGTGAATAAGAAGATAGAAGTTCAAGTGTTTGACATAACTCACCCCCATCCAGATCATGAACATGAAGTTAACCACTTGAAATCCAAGATTGAGAGTCTCCAAGTCCAAATCAAATTCTTGGAAGGAGTCATTGAATCAAGAGTTGAAGCCTATGAGGACTCATGCAATGAAGGAGAAGTGGCAATCATGCCAAAGGAGATCGAGAGAGGAAGAAGGATGTATGAAAAAAAGAATGCGAAGATAGGGCCCATTGAAAAATGGGCTCCTATTTCCAAGTCTTGATCCATGAAGGACCTTGCTTTCGGAGGTGCTTATTGGGTGGTTAATCTTGAAGCCACAAGTCTTATGTCCGGAAGCAAGGAATTTGTTGTTGTCATCAAGTCACTTATCTCTACCATTCTCATGACGACAACACAAGCAAGCCTAAAGGTATTGGAGCCTTGACAAGGTGGTGATCAAGTCCTACCTTGTCAAGACTCTTGCATATGTTCTTTTTGTTCATTGCTTTACACTCTTGGGTCCTTGTACCTACTATTATGAACATGTAGTGGTTCTCTTGTGGAGCTAGTCTCCTCAAGAGGCCACGGTCTAGGACTAATGGAATTTGCTTCCTTGTGTAGAGATCATGTTTTGTAGGAATTGTGTTGAAGGAAATGAAGCATGATGAAGTTTCTCAAACAAACTCAATACAAGTTCTATGACATGATCCTTGCAAGAAGAAGCAACAATGGAATGGAGTTTTGCTCAAGATCTTGGATGTCTTCATTGGCAAAGAAGGAATCCACTATATACTCCCAGCCATACTCTTACCCTAACTTCATGGGGTTGCCGGAAGTGAGAGACAAACTCAAGATGAAGACACTCAAACATGATGATGGAGTATGAGTCTATTGTCTGGTTTGTGGTATTGTGTGATGAGAGCTTTTGATGGATATGATAGTTCTTTGGAGGAGGCGAAGTGCTTCTTGTGAGAAAGGAGATGCAATTCCCCCGGTTACCATAGGAAGGATGGGTGTTGGCACTCGCCGATCTCAAAAGCTACCTTCTATGATTGCCGGGGAAGGACGAAGTTCCACCTATGTGGAGCCATCTACACCACAAGGCCAAGTCTTTTCCATTGGACAACCAAGTGCTAGATCACCTCTTCCACAACCTCAAGTTCGGCATCAACAACAATGGGGTCATGGCGAGGACCTAAATCATGATTAAGATCAAGGGACCTCACAAGAATCTGTCCTCTTGGTCCATTCTCGCCGGGGGTGCTAAAGCGTCAAGACTCTTTCATAACTCAAGCAAAGTACAAGACATACTCAAGAGCAAGATATGAGGGGGTCCAACGGTATAGCAACCCCAAGTATCAATTCTTCCCTAATGAGTCCGACAAGACAATGGACACACTCTCTACCAATAATCGTCAAGGTTTGCCTCTCTACCTTTGTGCTTCTCATCCGGACATTGTGTCAAAAGTGGGTACCCTTATACCACTCTTGTGCTATATGTCTAGATGTAAAGCACGCATGAACATAGGGGGAGTGCGGTTTAAATTTATTGAGCTATCCCTCCCCCCATAATGCATAAAAAAACCCAAAGCATATGCTACTTGTCAATTAAGTGACTATGAGCTTCATGTTGAGTTGTAGCCGTGAGTCCTAGGTACTTCTACGCGACCTCACACTACCAAACTCTTACATGGTGGCTTCGGCCACCAACCTCCTCCTTGAGGAGCTTTTTGTTCTTTTGTTTTTTTTCTCTTTTTGTTTTTGTAATTTTTTTCTTCTTTTCTCTTTGTTTCTTCATGGGAGATTCACCCGAGCTTGGCTTTTCTTGTTTTGATTCTTGCAAGCTTGGTTGGGTAGTACCTTAACAGTTCCGCCATCTAATCCTAAGCCATTATCTATCTCTCGAGCCAACTCAGTCTAAAAGCACAAGTCTACACCAAAATTTGAGTGTCTTCGAGTTTGGAGGCCGGTACAACCGGAACCTAGGCTGGTACTACCGCTTTGGGGCAGTTATCTGACGAAATAGAAATTTATCCCCAGAACGGTACTACCGCCCTAGGTACCGGGTAAGTACCGGTAAGCGCTACTACCACTTTTACGAGCGGTACTACCGCTTGCTCTTTTGACTTAAGGTACCGGGCAGGTCGTTTTTCCCCAAATCATCACAAACCCCTACCCACCTCGAGCCAAAGGAGTCCCCAAGCTCAAGACCTCGAGGAGACCGGCCCCGATCTACTCCTCCAGCCGCCGCCGGCCAAATCTCCTCCGTGGAGAAGCTTCCCCACCCTCTTCTCCGCCATGTCCTCCGGTATGAACCCTAATCTCTCTCTCTAGGGTGTGTTGAACTCCCTAGATGCATAGGCTAGGGTTTGATGGGGGTTTGCGGTGGAGAAGCCCTCTTGGAAGCTCCACATGGGCGAGGATACTAGCTAGCAAGAATGTGTGACACTATGAACTACTTTGCCATGTCCTCAATCTCGATCTAGATGTGCTGAGCTTGAGCGGTAGTACCGCTCGGTAAGGGCGGTACTACCTGTTCAAAATTGCGGTACTACCGCTTTGGCTAGTTTCACCAATGTTGCTTGTTAGTGTCCTCTTTGATCTTTAAATTCGAGGCTTGTGCACTTATCCCCTATTCCCTCCCAAACCTTTGCTATTCACAGGACCATCTAGGCACCGTGGTGGTGGCAAGGTCAAGCCACCCTCTCGTCGTCACCGAGATGAAGACGAGCAAGAGGAGATCATCCCGACGAGAACCACCAAGCGATAGAGGGATGCAGCAGCTGGTGCAAGGGGCCCTCAAAGATCGATGATTGACATCAAGAAAGGCCAATTCATGGAAGTACGAGGGGCCAATCCTTATTTGCTACCAAGAAATGCTCGTCAATGCCCCAATCACTATTTCCATCTTGTCAACCAAGAGAGGATCTACAATGAGGTCTATGCAGCAAAGGAGTTCAAATGTTGCCCCCAATACTCCATCAGCATGGACAAGCTCAACTCCAACCTCGAGTACTTTGGAGAAGCGCTTGAGATTTGTGATGAACAAGGACTTACACCTCTGATGACCTTCTCTCGCAACTTCTCGAGGGAGGTGATATGCCAATTCTACGCCACCGTCGTATTTCTTGAGGATGAAGGAGGCTTCCTCTCCTTGAAGTGGATGACGAGGGAACATGTGATGGAGGCCACGTGGGAGCAGTTTACTAGATGCATTGGTTATGAGCTCCCCGGCGATGACTCAAACACCTTCCGGATTCATCTCCAAGCCAAGCCAATGGCCAAGGAGAAAATGGCCGTTCTCTACATTCGAGAGAGGATGTTGTGTGGAAGCACCAAAGGCCTCCTACCTGTCTACGACATCATGAACCGCATCTACCGCAGCACCATCAACCCCAAGCACACCAACCATGATGAAGTGCATGGGTTCCTTGTGAACCTTCTTGTGCGCACTCATGAGATGAGGGGCAGCGGCAGGCAACTGGACGTCATGGACTACATTTGGCATGAGATGCGTGATTGTGCGTTTCTTCGCAAGCTTCCTCAATATGCACCCTACCTCATGAGGCTCATTTATCTCAAGTGGGATCGAGAGGGCTGTGGAGATCTTCTTCAGCAATGCCGCCCCAACATCACTATCCACAAGGAGAAGAGTCCTCTTGTCAAGGACCATGACCTTCCAAGGTACGGAAAGGGGGCTCCCAAGGACAAGGACGAAGAATCCGATAGTGATGACTCCGACTATGTGCCCAACTCTGTCAAGACCAAGGGCCTCTTCGCCAAGCTCACCGCTTGCCTCAAGAAGTCCTTTTGCTTCAAGAGGGACCCTGAAGATAGGATGTATCAAGCTCACCATGACAACAAGAAGATCCGCCAATGCCAAAAGGTGATGATGAGGCATATGCAGCCTCCTGTCTCCGAGGGCTCCGAGGACAACATCACACCTCCCGGTGAGTGGAAGTCCAAGCTTACTTGGTCGAGTTCCGAGGACTCCATCCCTGAGCACATTGTTCGTCCCTCTCCACCACCTCACGGCAAGGGTCTTGCTCAAGATGAAGACGACGATGATGAAGACGAAGATGAAGAGGAGGAAGATGTTGAGGATGAGGGCAATGAGGATGAAGATGACGACGACGAGGAGGATGATGATGACGAGTGATCCCCTTGGGGCGTTAGTATGCTCCTTCTCCCTTTTTGGTGTCTCGATGCCAAAGGGGGAGAAGTTGATCTATTAGAACGGGAATTTGCATGGGTGATACGCGTACAACACGCGACCGTTGGGAACCCCAAGAGGAAGGTGTGATGCGTACAGCGGCAAGTTTTCCCTCAGTAAGAAACCAAGGTTTATCGAACCAGTAGGAGCCAAGAAGCACGTTTAAGGTTGATGGCGGCGAGATGTAGTGCGGCGCAACACCAGGGATTCCAGCGCCAACGTGGAACCTGCACAACACAACCAAAGTACTTTGCCCCAACGAAACAGTGAGGTTGTCAATCTCACCGGCTTGCTGTAACAAAGGATTAGATGTATAGTGTGGATGATGATTGTTTGCAGAAAACAGTAGAACAAGTATTGCAGTAGATTGTATTCGATGTAAAAGAATGGACCGGGGTCCACAGTTCACTAGAGGTGTCTCTCCCATAAGATAAATAGCATTTTGGGTGAAAAAATGACAGTTGGGCAATTGACAAATAAAGAGGGCATGACCATGCAGATACATGATATGATGAGTATTGTGAGATTTAATTGGGCATTACGACAAAGTACATAGACCGCTATCCAGCATGAATCTATGCCTAAAAAGTCCACCTTCAGGTTATCATCCGAACCCCTTCCAGTATTAAGTTGCAAACAACAGACAATTGCATTAAGTATGGTGCGTAATGTAATCAATAACTACATCCTCGGACATAGCATCGATGTTTTATCCCTAGTGGCAACAGCACATCCACAACCTTAGAACTTTCTGTCACTGTCCCAGATTTAATGGAGGCATGAACCCACTATTGAGCATAAATACTCCCTCTTGGAGTTACTAGCAAAAACTTGGCCAAAGCCTCTACTAATAACGGAGAGCATGCAAGATCATAAAAAACACATAGGTAATAGATTGATAATCAACATAGCATAGTTTTCTCTATCCATCGGATCCCAACAAACTCAACATATAGCATTACAGATAGATGATCTTGATCATGTTAGGCAGCTCACAAGACCCGACAATGAAGCACAATTAGGAGAAGACGACCATCTAGCTACTGCTATGGACCCATAGTCCAGGGGTGAACTACTCACTCATCACTCCGGAGGCGACCATGGCGGTGAAGAGTCCTCCGGGAGATGATTACCCTCTCCGGCAGGGTGCCGGAGGCGATCTCTTGAATCCCCCGAGATGGGATTGGCGGCGGTGGCGTCTCTGGAAGGTTTTCCGTATCGTGGCTCTCGGTACTGGGGGTTTCGCGACGAAGGCTTTAAGTAGGCGGAGGAGATAGGTCAGGGGGCCACACAAGGGCTCCACACGACAGGCCGGTGCGGCCAGGGCTTGGGCCGCGCCGCCCTGGTGTTTGGGCACCTCGTGGCCCCACTTCGTGACTCCTTTGGTCTTCTAGAAGTTTCGTGTGAAAATAGGCCCCTGGACGTTGATTTCGTCCAATTCCGAGAATATTTCCTTACTAGGATTTCTGAAACCAAAAACAGCAGAAAACAACAACTGGCTCTTCGGCATCTCGTTAATAGGTTAGTGCCAGAAAATCCATAAATATGACATAAAGTATGCATAAAACATGTAGATATCATCAATAATGTGGCATGGAACATAAGAAATTATCGATACGTTGGAGACGTATCAGCATCCCCAAGCTTAGTTCCTGCTCGTCCCGAGTAGGTAAACGATAACAAAGATAATTTCTGGAGTGACATGCCATCATAACCTTGATCATACTATTGTAAGCACATGTAATGAATGCAGCGATCAAAACAATGGTAAATGACATGAGTAAACAAATGAATCATATAGCAAAGACTTTTCATGAATAGTACTTTCAAGACAAGCATCAATAAGTCTTGCATAAGAGTTAACTCATAAAGCAATAATTCAAAGTAAAGGTATTGAAGCAACACAAAGGAAGATTAAGTTTCAGCGGTTGATTTCAACTTATAACATGTATATCTCATGGATATTGTCAATGTAAAGTAATATAACAAGTGCAATATGCAAGTACGTAGGTATCAATGCACAGTTCACACAAGTGTTTGCTTCTTGAGGTGGAGAGATATAGGTGAACTGACTCAACATAAAAGTAAAAGAAAGGCCCTTCGCAGAGGGAAGCATTGATTGCTATATTTGTGCTAGAGCTTTGGTTTTGAAAACAAGAAAAAACAATTTTTTCAACGGTAGTAATAAAGCATATGTGTTATGTAAATTATATCCTACAAGTTGCAAGCCTCATGCATAGTATACTAATAGTACCCGCACCTTGTCCTAATTAGCTCGGATTACCTGGATTATCATCGCAATACATATGTTTTAACCAAGTGTCACAAAGGGGTACCTCTATGCCGCCTGTACAAAGGTCTAAGGAGAAAGCTCGCATTGGATTTCTCGCTTTTGATTATTCTCAACTTAGACATCCATACCGGGACAACATAGACAACAGATAATGGACTCCTCTTTAATGCTTAAGCATTCAACAACAGTTAATTTTCTCATATGAGATTGAGGATATTTGTCCAAAACTGAAACTTCCACCATGGATCATGGCTTTAGTTAGTGGCCCAATGTTCTTCTCTAACATTATGCATGCTCTAACCATTCTAGTGGTAAATCTCCCTTACTTCAGACAAGACGGACATGCATAGCAACTCACATGATATTCAACAAAGAGTAGTTGATGGCGTCCCCAGGAACATGGTTATCGCTCAACAAGCAACTTAATAAGAGATAAAGTGCATAAGTACATATTCAATACCACAATAGTTTTTAGGCTATTTGTCCCATGAGCTATATATGGCAAAGGTAGAGGATAGAAATTTTAAAGGTAGCACTCAAGCAATTTACTTTGGAATGGCGGAGAAATACCATGTAGTAGGTAGGTATGGTGGACACAAATGGCATAGTGGTTGGCTCAAGGATTTTGGATGTATGAGAAGTATTCCCTCTCGATACAAGGCTTAGGCTAGCAAGGTTATTTGAAACAAACACAAGGATGAAGCGGTGCAGCAAAACTCACATAAAAGACATATTATAAACATTATAAGACTCTACACCGTCTTCCTTTTTGTTCAAACTCTTACTAGAAATTATCTAGACCTTAGAGAGACCAATTATGCAAACCAAATTTTAGCAAGCTCTATGTATTTCTTCATTAATAGGTGCAAAGTATATGATGCAAGAGCTTAAACATGAGCACAACAATTGCCAAGTATCAAATTACCCAAGACATTTTACCAATTACTACATGTAGCATTTCCCATTTCCAACCATACAACAATTTAACGAAGAAGATTCAACCTTCGCCATGAATACTATGAGTAAAGCCTAAGGACATATTTGTCCATATGCAACAGCGGAGCGTGTCTCTCTCCCACACAATGAATGCTAGGATCCATTTTATTCAAACAAAAACAAAAACAAAAAAAAACATACCGACGCTCCAAGCAAAGTGCATAAGATGTGATGGAATAAAAATATAGTTTCACTAGAGGAACCTGATAATGTTGTCGATGAAGAAGGGGATGCCTTGGGCATCCCCAAGCTTAGACGCTTGATTCTTCTTAAAATATGCAGGAGTGAACCACCGGGGCATCCCCAAGCTTAGAGCTTTCACTCTCCTTGATCATATTGTATCATCTCCCTCTCTTGATCCTTGAAAACTTCCTCCACACCAAACTCAAAACAACTCATTAGAGGGTTAGTGCACAATTAAAATTTACATGTTCAGAGGTGACATAATCATTCTTAACACTTCTGGACATTTCACAAAGCTACTGAAAGTTAATGGAATCGAAAAATCCATCAAGCATAGCAAAACAGGCAATGCGAAATAAAAGGCAGAATCTGTCAAAACAGAACAGTTCGTAAAGACGAATTTTATTGAGGCACCAGACTTGCTCAAATGAAAATGCTCAAATTGAATGAAAGTTGCGTACATATCTGAGGATCACTCACGTAAATTGGCATAATTTTCTGAGTTATCTACAGAGATTTAGGCCCAGATTCGTGACAGCAAAGAAATCTGTTTCTGCGCAGTAATCCAAATCTAGTATGAACCTTACTATCAAAGACTTTACTTGGCACAACAATGCAACAAAATAAGATAAGGAGAGGTTGCTACAGTAGTAACAACTTGCAAGACTCAAATATAAAATAAAAGTGCAGAAGTAAAAACATGGGTTGTCTCCCATAAGCGTTTTTCTTTAACGCCTTTCAGCTAGGCGCAGAAAGTGTGTATCAAGTATTATCAAGAGATGGTGCACCAACATTACCTTGGGTTTTACACCTACCTTTCTTGTTCTTTTTCTTACTCTTTGATTTAGGGAATACATGTCTACCCCCCGGTGTAGAGGTGAATTTTAGGGTGCCCTCTCCCACATCTATGACTGCTCCCAATAGTTTCAGCAGGGATCTTCCGAGTGTGATTTGTCCTGTTCCTACACATTCAATAACAAGATAATCAATGGATATTGTTCTTCCAAGAATGGTTGTATGCACACCCACGGCTATTCTCTTAGGAATTATAACAGAGTTATCAATAAGAGTTACTTCTCCCCCTTCAACGAGTCCCCAAAGTGTCAAAGATTCATAAATACTCTTAGGCATAAGGCAAAATTCAGACATAATATCACAATTGGCATGAAGAGTTTGATCACCGATAACAACTTTAATAGTAGGATCCCATAATGATGGTTCAGAGTTCACTAAAACTTGATCAAGACGGTTATGAACATAGCTATAATTTTCGTGCAAGCGAGACACTAGTAGGAAAACCATTATAGGTAGAAACAACAACTGTGGCGTAGCATATTAACCATGCGCCACAAAACAATTTCTGTGGCGCACCAAGCTCTATGCGCCACAAAAATGGAGCAACTTCTGTGGCGCACGGTCAGCGCATGCGCCACAGAAAGTGGACATTCTGTGGCGCACTATGGCCAGTGCGCCACAGAAAGTTAGTGGGGCCCACGCGGGGTCCACCACTGCACATGGGCGAAGGATATTCTGTGGCGCATGGAGCAATGTGCGCCACAGAAATTTAAACTTCTGTGGCGCACATTGCTCCATGTGCCACAGAACATCCAGCGGGGACCACCCCTCGGCTCACGCCACCAAGATTCTGTGGCGCATGTGCTGGTATGCGCCACAGAAGTCAAACATTCTGTGGCGCATATCACCATATGCGCCACAGAATAAGCACAGTAGATCTAGGCTTTTCCCTCTTCTCTTCCACCCACCACACTTTCCATTCTTGTCTACTCTAACCAGCTCGTGTTGCTCCTCTCTTTCACTCCATTTTAGTCATACTTTCCTCCATTGTTGATAGCTCTAAGCCTATTTTGTGGGCATATTTGTAAGGGGAAGCCACTCCAACTTGTAGAGGGTACTAAAAACCACAATTCTCTTTCCCTCCTCCATTTTCCCTCTTGCATGGTCCATTGCTTTCTCTCCACCACCCCATCCTCTTGCTCCACCATGATTGGCAGATTTGTGAGAGGTTGAGTACTATTGGATGCATGTTTTTTATGTATGGATGTTTTGTAGGTGAAGATTATCGCGCTCCCGGACGGTTTGCGATGGCGAGATGATGATGTTTATACTTGTTGAGCTTTGTGTTGTGGTTGAATGTTTGCTTGCGAAGAAGCTTATTTGTGTTGTTGGTGTTGTTGGTTTGTGCCAGCGTGTGGTGCATGGATGTTTGCCGAAATGTTGATTCATTTCCATTTCGGCAAATTTTTGCACTAGCCATATGTCCTACTTTTAGGATAGGTCATGCCGAAATTTTCCGGCGATCATGCATGCATGTGTGTTTGTGCATGATGTGTGTGGTTCTAATTAACTCTCTTTTGCTCTATGTATGACGCGCAGTGAACCATGGTCGTCCATATGAGGGAAGGCCAAGTGGTTAGATACAAGGTGAACGCGAAGGCCGACATGGTTAGGAACAACATGAACCTGATAAGATGTCCGTGTCGAAAATGCGGACTCCGGCAGTGGATCGACCCTGATTCTGGACAACTGGAGGAACACCTGCACAGGCGCGGTTTCATGCTCGGCTTCAATGAGGAGCCGGCGGCAAATGTTGGTCACGAAGAAGAGGACGACATCGGGCGAGAAGACGAAGAGTCTCCCGAACATGGTGTTCATCATGAGGCCGATGAAGGAGATGATGATGCCGGAGCAGATGGTGGTGGAGAAGCCGAGAGCACGCAGACGCCGCTAACGTCGGCCTTGCGGGACCCTCATGTTCAAGAGCTGCTCCTGAAGGACACGGGCAACGCCAAACCTGAAGCCAAGCTGGCGCAAATGGAGGTAGACGGGATGACTCCATTGTATCCAGGGTGTCGGCCCGAGGATACACGCTTGAGTGTAACGCTCGAGTGTCTGGAGATGAAGGCGGAACACAAATGGACCGACAGCAGCTTCAGCGATAACATGAAATCCTGGCATGCTCGTCTTCCCAAGGACAACACATTGCCAACAAGTATCGACGAGGCCAAGAAAATAGTTTGCCCACTCGACCTACCGCACGTAAAGTACCACGCATGCATCAATGATTGTGCACTTTTCCGGGATGAGTACAAGGACAGAACCACATGTCCAGTGTGCGGGCACGGACGGTACAAGAGAGGGAACAAGAAAGTTCCTCTGAAAGTTGTCTGGTACTTTCCTATCACTCCCCGTCTGCAGCGGTATTTCGTAGATCCTAAGGAAGCAAAGCTCATGCAATGGCACGCGGAAAGGGAGAAGCCCACAGATGATCCGGAGAAGGGCAAGATCCTGACACACCCTGCAGATGCTAGCCAGTGGAATGCGTTGGACATTGAGTTCGCAGATGAGTTCGGGAGCGAACCAAGGAACGTTCGTTTGGGCATGAGCACCGACGGACTCAATCCCTTTGGAAACCAGAGTAGCACGCATAGCACCTGGCCCGTGTTTGTATGGCCATACAACCTCCCCCCCCTGGCTGTGCACAAAGCAGCGGTACGTACACATGAGTATTCTTATTCAGGGGCCGAAACAACCGGGTGTGGACATGCATCTGTATCTCAGTCTGTTGAAAGAGGAGTTAGCCACGCTGTGGGAGACGTCGGCCCGTACTTGGGACGCGTACAAAAGAGATTATTTCCCTCTCAGAGCCGTATTGCTAACGACAGTGCAGGACTATCCTGGTTACGCATATGTAGCGTGCCAAGTGAACCACGGATTCAACGCATGTGTCAAGTGCATGGATAAGACCCCGCATTCCTACTAGTGAGATGCACTTGTCTCAAGAGTGTTTAATCTATTATAAATGCTAATAAGGGCTGAATCAAAGTTATTAGCTGAATCATGTGATGCAACCAATTTCTTTATGGCATTAAAAGCTTGATCCCCATTGCAATGAAGGAAATCTCCTCCCACTACAGCATCCAAGGCATATCTATAGCGAATCATAAGCCCAAAATAAAAGTTACTAAGGAGTAAACTTAGAATCATTTGAGGTTCAGCTTTACGATAAGAATCAAAAATTCTGGACCAAGCATCTTTAAAACTCTCCTCATCCCTTGCTTAAAAGTGAAGACTAATTCCTCAGGTGTAGAAGTAACAGGTGCGGAACTAGACATGGTAACAAAAGTAAAATGCAAGTAACTAAGTAAAATGCAAGTAACTAATTTTTTTTGTGTTTTTTATATAGCAAATAAAATAACAAATAAAGTAAAACTAGCAACTAATTTTTTTGTATTTTGATTTAGTGAAGCAAACAAAGTAGTAAATAAAATAAAGCAAGACAAAAACAAAGTAAAGAGATTGGATGTGGAGACTCCCCTTGCAGCGTGTCTTGATATCCCCGGCAACGGCGCCAGAAAACAGTCTTGATACGCGTACAGCACGCGACCGTTGGGAACCCCAAGAGGAAGGTGTGATGCGTACAGCGGCAAGTTTTCCCTCAGTAAGAAACCAAGGTTTATCGAACCAGTAGGAGCCAAGAAGCACGTTGAAGGTTGATGGCGGCGAGATGTAGTGCGGCGTAACACCAGGGATTCCGGCGCCAACGTGGAACCTGCACAACACAACCAAAGTACTTTGCCCCAACGAAACAGTGAGGTTGTCAATCTCACCGGCTTGCTGTAACAAAGGATTAGATGTATAGTGTGGATGATGATTGTTTGCAGAAAACAGTAGAACAAGTATTGCAGTAGATTGTATTCGATGTAAAAGAATGGACCAGGGTCCACAGTTCACTAGAGGTGTCTCTCCCATAAGATAAATAGCATGTTGGGTGAACAAATTACAGTTGGGCAATTGACAAATAAAGAGGGCATGACCATGCACATACATGATATGATGAGTATTGTGATATTTAATTGGGCATTACGACAAAGTACATAGACCGCAATCCAGCATGCATCTATGCCTAAAAAGTCCACCTTCAGGTTATCATCCGATCCCCTTCCAGTATTAAGTTGCAAACAACAGACAACTGCATTAAGTATGGTGCGTAATGTAATCAATAACTACATCCTCGGAGATAGCATCGATGTTTTATCCCTAGTGGCAACAGCACATCCACAACCTTAGAACTCTCTGTCACTGTCCCAGATTTAATGGAGGCATGAACCCACTATCGAGCATAAATACTCCCTCTTGGAGTTACTAGCAAAAACTTGGCCAGAGCCTCTACTAATAACGGAGAGCATGCAAGATCATAAACAACACATAGGTAATAGTTTGATAATCAACATAGCATAGTATTATCTATCCATCGGATCCCATCAAACACAACATATAGCATTACAGATAGATGATCTTGATCATGTTAGGCAGCTCACAAGACCCGACAATGAAGCACAATTAGGAGAAGACGGCCATCTAGCTACTGCTATGGACCCATAGTCCAGGGGTGAACTACTCACTCATCACTCCGGAGGCGACCATGGCGGTGAAGAGTCCTCCGGGAGATGATTCCCCTCTCCGGCAGGGTGCCGGAGGAGATCTCCTGAATCCCCCGGGATGGGATTGGCGGCGGCGGCGTCTCTGGAAGGTTTTCCGTATCGTGGCTCTCGGTACTGGGGGTTTCGCGATGAAGGCTTTAAGTAGGCGGAGGAGATAGGTCAGGGGGCCACACGAGGGCCCCACACGACAGGCCGGCGCGGCCAGGGCTTGGGCCGCGCCGCCCTGGTGTCTGGGCACCTCGTGGCCCCACTTCGTGACTCCTTCGGTCTTCTGGAAGCTTCGTGTGAAAATAGGCCCCTGGGCGTTGATTTCGTCCAATTCCGAGAATATTTCTTTACTAGGATTTCTGAAACCAAAAACAGCAGTAAAACAAAGAATCGGCTCTTCGGCATCTCGTTAATAGGTTAGTGCCGGAAAATGCATAAATATGACATAAAGTATGCATAAAACATGTAGATATCATCAATAATGTGGCATGGAACATAAGAAATTATCGATACGCCGGAGACGTATCAATGGGGATGCCAAGGGCTTGGTGCTTCTTTTTGGTTCTTTCGGCCTTGGCATCAAATCTTTACCCCTAGTTATTTCGAACTTTATCCGTATATGTGCTTGCTACTCTATTTGTGGATCTCCCGATCCCCCGGTTTGTATTAAGACTTAATCGTTCGTAGCTTAATGGCCTTCACTATTTATCCTTTGATTGGCTACATCAATCTTATGGAGGTACTGATTATGAGTTTGGGTCTTCTCAAGGCAAAGGTATGAAAAGTTTCACGCAAACTCTCCTATATGCACTTATACTTGCCTCCATAGTATGCTTGTGCTATATGATCTTGTCACATGTTCTTCTTAGCACTTGTGCTTGGTTTGTAGAATCTAGGGGGAGTTTCTTTCTAGGATGTGTGCATTTGTATACAAATGCATATTCTAAATATGCACACATCTAGGGGGAGCTTCGTCTACTCTTGCAAACCAAATACCTTATCATAATATCCTATGAGTTATTGCAAATTCGTGTGTTGTCATCAAACACCAAAAAGGGGGAGATTGTAAGAGCAAGATCTATATCCCTTGTTTTGTGTGTTTGATAACAACACTCGAACAATTCTAACCGTGCACAAAGTTTGTCCTTGATAGGTTTGCAAGGTGTACGGTGCCCTCGCCAGACACATTATGATCAGAAGACTGAAGCGTAGTTCTTAGGCTTTCTGGTTTTGTGTGTGTGTCGCGAGGTAACATGGTAGGAGAGGAAAAGAGGAAAAAGCTGTTTTAGCCATAGCGGTACTACCGGTACCAGGAGCGGTAGTACCGCTACCCCTACTGGTACCGCTATGAGATACCGCTTTGAGGATTGCACACGAGATTGACCCACATAACAAATTACGGTACCTTGAGCGGTAGTACCGCTTGCAAGCGGTAGTACCGCCCACGGTACCGCTCAAGTACCGTAACTCATTACGGCAGTACCGCCTTGGTACCGCTCTGGTACTGCTTTGGATCCAGTAAGGTCTGGACCCTATTGCGGTACCTCAAGCAGTACCACGAGCGGTAGTACCGCTATGTGTCCACGTGGACAAGTTCTGTGGGGATTCGAACTCAGAGCGGTAGTACCGCTTCCCAAAAGAGGTAGTACCGCTTAGGCAAAAACAGCACATAACGGTTGGATTTGGAGGTACCTATATAAAGGCCCCTTCTTCCCCAGCTCGTTTGTAGCTCTTCTCTCTCTCTCTCCTCCATTGTTGCTGAGCTCAAAGTGAGGGGTTCTCCCCATCCATCCAACCAATCTTGCTCATACTTTGAGGAGTGGTGGAGGAGACCCCGATCTATCATTCTACCGAGAGAAAGTTCGCCAATTCGTGGTACTCCTTAGTGGATCTTGGTGGTAGGGTTCCTATTGTGGGACATTGGAGATGTGCAGCTATGGAGGCTAGCTTGGTGATGTACTAGCTCCATAGGGTGTTGGGAGCATCCTTGTGTGTGGAGCCTCGCCCCAACCTTGTGAAGGAATCACCGCCTCGACCGGTGCCTTAGTGGAGAAGGGGGAGCACCTTCGTGGAGCTCTCTCGAGGAAGAAGGTGAGGACTTCCTTCGTGGTGTGGCCGTCTAGTCTCTTGTGTGAGACTAGCACCTCCTCAACGCAGACGTACTTCCTATTGTGGAAGGAACTGCGGGAAACAAACCTCGCATCGTCTCCGCGCCCTCGGTTGTCTCGCTCCTTACTCTTACTATCTTGTTGATTCCTTTGCTTGTTGCACTTGTCCTAGGATCATTGTAGGAAGACCGCTATCGCTAAAGCTCTCACCTTTATCTTCCGTTGCACTAAAAATTGAAAAAGGCTAAAACTTGTCGTAGCGCCATTCACCCCCCTCTTGTTTGCTACGATCCATTCATTGGCGCTGGGGGCTTGATGAACCACAAGTATAGGGGGTGTATCGTAGTACTTTCGATAAATAAGAGTGTCGAACCCAACGAGGAGCAGAAGGTGTTGACAAGCAGTTTCGATGAAGGATTCACTGTAAATGCTCACAGACAAGTTTTCAGGGAGTTTTGATATAGCAGATAAATAAAATACAAGTAAGAAAATGCGAGAATAATAATTGCAGCAAGTGGCCCAATCCTTTTTAGCACAAAGGACAAGCCGGTATGTTTACTTATGATGACCAAACGTTCTTGAGGACACACGGAAATTTAGTCTAGTGCTTTCGCTTCATATAGTTGATTAATCTTCATTGTTTTGATAAGTGTTGTGTGGGTGAACCTATGCTAATGCACCGCCCTTCCTAGGACTAATACATACTTGTGATTAAACCCCTTGCAAGCATCCGCAAATACAAGAAAGTAATTAAGATAAATCTAAGCACAGCCTTAAACTCTGAGATCCTGCTATCCCTCATGCATCGATATACCAACGGGGGGTTCAGGTTGCTGTCACTCCGGCAACCCCACAATTAGCAAACGAATACAAGATGCATTCCCCTAGGCCCATAAAGGTGAAGTATCATGTAGTCGACGTTCACATGACACCACTAGAAGAATAATAACACAACTTAAATATCAAACCATTAAATATTACTCAACATAGTTCACTACTAACATTTAGACTTCACCCATGTCCTCAAAAACTAAACGAACTACTCACAAGACATCATATGGAACATGATCAGAGGTGATATGATGATGAATAAAAATCTGAACATAAACCTTGGTTCAATGGTTTCACTCAATAGCATCAATAATAAGGAGTAATCAACACCGGGAGAGTTTCCCCTATGAAATATTCAAGATTCAACCCTAGATGTTACAGCGGAGACGAGGTGCAGCGGTGGACATGACGGTGTCGGTGGTGGAGATGATGATGATGATGATCCCAATGAAGTCCAGCTCGATGATGGTGACGATGGCGACGATTTCCCCCTCCGGGAGGGAATTTCCCTGGAGGATTTAAGCCTGCCGAAGAGCTCTTTTATCCTGACGGTGCTTTTTCCAGCAGAATCCTGACTCCGGTGAGTAATTCTCCAATAATCATGAAACATGCAAAACAGGTGAAATAACATAAGTATCATCTCTAAATATGAAATATATCAATGAATAACAGTAAATTATGATATAAAATAGTGATGCAAAATGGACGTATCAACTCCCCCCAAGCTTAGACCTCGCTTGTCCCCAAGCGAAACTGAACTCAGTAAACAAGACCACATGTTTATGGAGTGAAGAGTCGATAAATGAAATACGGACAAGAAGCATCACATTAATTCACACAAGACATTCTAGTGAACAACTTCCTCATATAACTCAACTTGAAACAAGTAGAGGGAAATCACAAATAAAGGTGCATAGGAAATCATAATTGGTGATGGCAAACTTCGTTCTAGGTCAAAGAACAATTAACATATTGTACTTATCTTTCGAGTAGAGCCTTTATATTAGAGCTTATATGGCAGAACTTACATGCTCAATCATAACAATCTCCTCATAATCATTGATAACCTTCAAAGTCATATTCATTCAGATAAAATTTGTACTAAACAAGGAAGAATAAAAGACATGATCAAATAGATCACAATATAAATAGTTGGATCACAACAACTCAATTGCTTGCTTAAGATAGAGGGAAATAGGTTTACTAACTCAACATAATGTAAAAGATAGGCCCTTTGCAGAGGGAAGCAGGGATTAAATCATGTGCTAGAGCTTTTTAAGGTTTGAAATCATATAGAGGGCATAAAAGTATATTTTTGAGAGGTGTTTGTTGTTGTCGACGAATGGTAGTGGGCACTCTAACCCCCTTGTCAAACAGACTTTCAAAGAGTGGCTCCCATGAAGGACGTTATCTCTACCAGCAAGGTAGATCATCCATCTTCTCTTTTGTTTATACATGTACTTTCGTTTTATTTATGGATGACACTCCTCCCAACCTTTGCTTACACAAGCCATGGCTAACCGAATCCTCGGGTGCCTTCCAACATTTCACATACCATGGAGGAGTGTCTATTTGCAAAATTAAGTTGCTTACAGATGAATCAGGGCAAAACATGTGAAGATAATTATTAATGAAAGATAATTAATGGGGGCTGGGAACCCCGTTGCTAGCTCTTTTTGCAAAATTATTGGTAAGCGGATGTGCCACTAGTCCATTGGTGAAAGTCTGCCCAACAAGATTAAAATATAAAACACCACATACTTCCTCATGAGCTATAAAACATTGACACAAATAAGAGATAATAACTTTTGAATTGTTTAAAGGTAGCACATGAAGTATTTACTTGGAATGGCAGAAAAATACCACATAGTAGGTAGTTATGGTGGACACTGATGGCATAGGTTTGGTTTAAGGTTTTGGATGCACGAGAAGCATTCCCTCTCAGTACAGGTCTTTGGATAGCAAGGTTGGTTAGCAAGCATAAGAGTTGAGGGAAACAAACAAATATACATGTGATAGAAACAATCATGCATCTTCCTTGTAGGCACAAATAATTTTAACTTCAGAATACTAAACTCATTAGCTAACAAGAAAGAAAGATAAAGAAATAATATATCTACATGTATTTCCCTCTTTTCTACTTAAGCCTCAAAGTATTGTTGCTGTTGACCAATGCTAAGTTTGCCAAAACCAAATAGATTTACTCGATGCTCCCAAAGTGATACCAATACTAACAACAAGATCAATCATATAACAGAAATTGCAAACTAAAATAAGGTGTGCAAAATGTAAATGATAAAACTTCTCATTAATATTCCATAACGATAACTCACACCAAGGGATACATAGATAACCAACTAAAAGAGAGATACTTCCACACTGCAAACCATGTTATATGATAACTTCCCTACTCATGATATGACACTACTTGACAGTAAAAAGGTAAAAGATAGTGATGATGTGATACCGCGGCACTCCCCCAAGCTTGGAACAAACCAAGGGGATGCCAATACCAATGATGAATTACTCCTTCAGCGGTGGTGGTGAATTCTTCCCATCATCAGACTTCCAAGGAAAAGGCTCTCCATCAACAAACGACATCTTGGTCTCAGGAATCCTCAAACTAGCAGCATAGCTTATGTGTTTAAACCTGTTTTCATACTCACAGTTTTGATTCTGAACATCATAAAGTTGAGCTTGGAGTTTGTTGGTAGTGTTGTGAAGCGAGAGGATATCGTCCCACAGCTTTGCAGTCTCCTTCTTGTGTTCATCAATAAGTTCAGACACAATTTTGTGGAAGATGTCCACTTCACGCTCAGCCATCTTCTTGTAGGTGAAGACCTCTTGTTCTAGTTTCTCCATCCTGTCCTCCAAACTTCCTTCTCCTTTAGGACCCCGGACATCTTCAATCTGCAACTCTCCATCTACGAGCAGCAATTCCTTGGGATGCATCTTTAGCTTGTTCATGTACGGGTTGACGACGTTCTCAAAGAAGCTATCCTTCGGGGTTCCCGACGAAGACATGGTAGCTCTAGATCTGAAAACAGTATCTGGCAGAAAACAGCTCGAAACAAAACACGATGAGAAAACGATATACGGACCTCGAGGGGTCCAGGGGATTATATAGCAAAAAATTTCACGATAGAAGGAAAGTACCAGGTCGAACCAGAGTGGAAAAGGGACTCCGAGGAGCCGTCCCCATAGGGCAGCGCGGCCAGGGTGGGGCCCGCGCCCCCACGTGGGGACGCTCCCTCGTGCGTCTCCTCTGCTCCGATTCGATCTCGTAATTTTTCATATTTTCTAAAAATAGCAAAAACATTGTTCGAAAAGTTAAACGCGAATTTTTTATTACCAGAACTGTTACCTATTCGAAGTCAAACTCTGCAGAACTATCAATTTGATTTTTGATGAAAGTTTCCGGAGTCACCAGTCGAATAACATCAACGTCTTCATTATAAGAATCTCCAGAAATATAATCCTTGAGTCTTTGTCCATTCACCACTTGTGTGGCATCACCTTTCAGAGAACCAATTTTTATTGCCCCTGAACGATACACCTCCACAATGACATATGGTCCTTCCCATTTTGAGAGTAATTTCCCTGCAAAAAATCTGAGACGAGACCGATACAATAGGACTTTATCTCCAACATTAAATTCTCTTTTGATAATTCTTCTATCATGCCATTTCTTAACGTTCTCCTTAAAAAGTTTAGCATTTTCATAATCTTCACTTCTCCACTCATCTAGAGAACTCAATTGTAGCAACCTCTTCTTACCGGCAAGTTTAGGATCTTTATTAAGTTCTTTTACAGCCCAATAAGCTTTGTGCTCTAGTTCTAAAGGTAAATGACAAGCTTTTCCATAAACCATTTTATAAGGAGACATACCCATAGGATTTTTATAAGCAGTTCTATAAGCCCATAGTGCTTCCTTCAACTTACTAGCCCAATTTTTCCTAGATTTATTAACAGTCTTTTGCAAGATAGATTTAATTTCTCTATTTGATAATTCTACTTGCCCACTAGTTTGAGGATGATAAGCGGAAGCAATCCTATGATTAATACCATATTTAGCAAGAGTTTTCTAAAACCACCATGAATAAAATGAGAACCTCCATCAGTCATAAGATATCTAGGTACTCCAAACCTAGGAAAAATAACATCTAAAAGCATTTTTAAAGAGGTCTCACCATCAGCACTTTTTGTGAGTATGACTTCCACCCATTTAGTAACATAATCAACAGCGACAAGTATATGAGTGTTACCTTCTGAAGAAGGGAACGGATCCATGAAGTCAAATCCCCAACAATCAAATGGTTCAATAACAAGAGTATAATTCATAGGCATTTCATTGCGTCTAGAGATATTACCAACCCTTTGACATTCATCACAAGATAAAATAAACTTTCTTGCATCTTTAAAGAGAGTTGGCCAATAAAAACCTGACTGTAGAACCTTTTGCGCAGTTCTATCTCTGGCGTGATGTCCTCCATAAGCACTACCATGACACTTACTCAATATCTCGTGTTGTTCATATTGTTGTTCATATTCGGGGACACATCTTCGCATAATACCATCCACTCCTTCTTTATATAAGTGTGGGTCATCCCAAAAATAATGCCTCAAGTCATAAAAGAATTTCCTCCTTTGCTGAGCTGAAAAGGTTGGAGGCAAGTACTTGGAAACAATAAAGTTAGCATAATCAGCATACCAAGGACTATCTCGCGAGCTCACCTTTATTACAGCCAATTGTTCATTTGGAAAACTATCATTAACAGGAACAGGATCATAAGCAATATTTTCCAATCTAGACAAATTATCAGCAACAGGATTATCAGCACCTTTCCGATCTATAATATGTAAATCAAATTCTTGCAAAAGAAGCACCCATCTCATAAGTCTTGGCCTAGCATCTTTCTTTTCCATAAGGTACCTAATTGCAGCATGATCAGTATGAATTGTGACTTTTGAATCAACAATATAAGGTCTAAACTTGTCACAAGCAAAAACTACATCTAATAATTCTTTTTCAGTTGTAGCATAATTTCTTTGAGCACCATCAAAAGTTTTACTAGCATAATGAATAACATTCAATTTTTTATCTACTCGCTGTCCAAGAACAGCACCTACAGCAAAATCACTAGCATCACACATAATTTCAAAAGGTAAATTCCAATCAGGAGGTTCAACTACAGGAGCAGTTGTCAAGGCTTTCTTTAGAGTTTCAAAAGCTCCCTTACAGTCATCGTCAAAAACAAAAGGTACATCTTTTTGAAGAAGATTACTAAGAGACTTTGAAATTTTAGAGAAATCTTTAATAAATCTCCTATAAAAACCAGCATGACCAAGAACACTATGAATACCTTTAACATCCCTAGGATAGGGCATCTTCTCAATTGCTTCAACTTTAGCTCTATCAACTTCAATACCTCTCTCAGAATTTTATGTCCCAATACAATTCCTTCATTAACCATAAAGTGACATTTCTCCCAATTAAGAACAAGGTTAGTTTCTTCACATCTCTGCATAACTTTATCAAGGTTTCGCAAACAATTATCAAAAGAATTCCCATAGACAGAAAAATCATCCATGAATACCTCTACAATCTTTTCACAAAAGCCATGAAAAATAGCAGACATGCATCTTTGAAAAGTAGCAGGAGCATTACATAAACCAAAAGGCATATGCCTATAAGCATAAGTTCCATAGGGACAAGTGAAAGTGGTTTTCTCTTGATCTTTAGTTCTAACAGCAATTTGTGAAAACCTAGAATAACCATCAAGAAAACAGAAATGAGTATTTTTAGACAATCTTTCTAGCATTTGATCAATAAAAGGTAAAGGGTAATGATCTTTCTTAGTAACTTTATTAACTTTTCGAAAATCAATGCACATTCTATACCCTACAACTACTCTTTGAGGGATGAGCTCATCATTATCATTAGGTACAACAGTTATTCCTCCTTTCTTAGGAACACAATGCACAAGACTAACCCATCTACTATCAGCAATAGGATATATAATACCAGCTTCAAGAAGTTTTAATACCACATTCCTTACCACATCCTTCATCTTAGGAATTAGATGACGCTGATGTTCAACAACAGGCTTTGCATCATCTTCCATGTTGATGGCATGTTGGCAAATAGAGGGAGAAATCCCCTTCAAGTCATCAAGAGTGTAGCCAATAGCTCCTCGGTGTTTCTTCAATATTTCCAATAATCTTTCTTCCTCAAAATCTGAAAGCTTAGCACTAATAATAACATGATATGTTTTCTTATCATCAATATAAGCATACTTAAGATTATCAGGCAACGGTTTCAAATCAAAAACAGTATCTTCCTTTGGCGGTGGTGTTGTACCTAGATCTTCAACCGGTAAGTCATGTTTAAGAATAGGTTGACGAAGGAAAATTTCATCAAGCTCATTCCTTTCTTCCCTAAAGACTTCACTCTCATGTACCTCCAAATGTTGCTGCAAAGGATTATTAGGAGCAAGAGCAACAGATGCAAGCTGTTCAACTCTAAAATCATTATTAGGCAATTCAGCTTCATGAGGAACTTTGGCAAATTTAGAGAAATTAAACTCATAAGATTCACCAGCAAATTTAGTCACAATTTTCTCTTTCTTGCAATCTATAATAGCTCCACAAGTATTTAGAAAAGGTCAATGATAGGACAAGTCTTACTAGCAGTAGAACTAAGTACCAAAAAGTCAGCAGGATATTTAATCTTACCACATAGAACTTCCACATCTCGAACAATACCAATAGGAGAGATAGTTTCTCTATTAGCTAGCCGAATAACCACATCAATATCTTCAAGTTCACAAGAACCAATTTCATGCATGATTTCCTTGTAAAGTTCATAAGGAATGGCACTAATACTTGCACCAATATCGCATAAACCATAATAACAATGATCACCAATTCTAACAGAGAGCATAGGAACACTGGCTTTCCTAGATTTACTAGGATGTGAAACAATATTAGAAGCATCTTCACAGAAAATGATGTGACCATTTTCTACATTTCCAGTCACAAGGTCTTTAACTATTGCAACAGCAGGTTCAACATTTATTTGTTCCTCAGGTTCTATAGGTTTCTTTGCACTTTTGGTAACCACACTAGTTATAACGGAATACTCCTTCATTCTAGCAGGAAAAGGGGTTTTCTCAATATAAGCTTCAGGAAGAATGTGATCAACAGTTTTAACTTCTATACATTTACCTATAGGTGAATCAGTTTTATCTTTGTAGGGTTCATGATACTTATTAAAATTCTTCCTAGTAAATTCAAAATGAGAGGCAAAAGCTTTATAAAAATTTGCAGCAAATTGGGAGTCAAGACCATAAGTAGCACTCATATTACGAAATTTATCAGTATCCATAAAAGTTTCAATGCATTCATAATCATAATTTATACCTGACTCTCTATCTTTGTCGTTCTCCCATCCTTCAGTATTCTCCTAAATCCGATCAAGAAGGTCCCATTTAAACTCTTCTTTGTTGCGTGTGAATGATCCAGAACAAGTAGTATCCAGCAAGATTTTATCTTGAAAAGAAAGTCTTGCATAGAAATTATCAATGATGATATTACCAGGAAGCTCATGAATGGGGCATTTGAGCATTAAAGACTTCAATCTCCCCCATGCTTGGGCAATACTCTCTCCATCATGAGGCCAGAAATTATATATGCAGTTTTGGTCTTTATGAAGAGGATAGAATTTAGAATAAAATAGAGGCACAATATCCTTCCAATCAAGAGAATTCCCATTCTTCAGCAATTTATACCAATGCGCCGCTTTACCAGACAGCGACATAGAGAATAGTTTCTTCCTAACTTCATCCATAGAAATACATGCACACTTGAATAACCCACATAATTCATGTAAAAACAGTAAATGATCTCCAAGATGGACAGTTCCATCCCCTTCATAGCGGTTATCTAGAACACGTTCAATAATTTTCATAGGTATTTTATATGGAACCTCTTTCTCACCTGGCGCCTCATCCACTACCTTTGCAGTAGTAGTAGATTTTCCAAATAGGAATTCAAGAGAAGATCTCTCCACATTGAATTATAGCAGCAGGCAGAAGTAAAAAACAACACGTACAGTAAAAGTTTTCCTTACCAATTCCACTTACCAATAGCACTTAGCTCCCCGGCAACGGCGCCAGAAAATAGTCTTGAAGACCCACAAGTATAGGAGGTGTATCATAGTACTTTTGATAAATAAGAGTGTCGAACCCAACGAGGAGCAGAAGGTGTTGACAAGCAGTTTCGATGAAGGATTCACTGTAAATGCTCACAGACAAGTTTTCAGGGAGTTTTGATATAGCAGATAAATAAAATACAAGTAAGTAAAATGTGAGAATAATAATTGCAGCTAGTGGCCCAATCCTTTTTAGCACAAAGGACAAGCCGGTTGTTTACTTATGTTGACCAAACGTTCTTGAGGACACACGGGAATTTAGTCTAGTGCTTTCGCTTCATATAGTTGATTAATCTTCATTGTTTTGATAAGTGTTGTGTGGGTGAACCTATGCTAATGCACCGCCCTTCCTAGGACTAATACATACTTGTGATTAAACCCCTTGCAAGCATCCGCAAATACAAGAAAGTAATTAAGATAAATCTAACCACAACCTTAAACTCTGAGATCCTGCTATCCCTCATGCATCGATATACCAACGGGGGTTCAGGTTGCTGTCACTCCGGCAACCCCACAATTAGCAAACGAATACAAGATGCATTCCCCTAGGCCCATAAAGGTGAAGTATCATGTAGTCGACGTTCACATGACACCACTAGAAGAATAACACCACAACTTAAATATTAAACCATTAAATATTACTCAACATAGTTCACTACTAACATTTAGACTTCACCCATGTCCTCAAGAACTAAACGAACTACTCACAAGACATCATATGGAACATGATCAGAGGTGATATGATGATGAATAAAAATCTGAACATAAACCTTGGTTCAATGGTTTCACTCAATAGCATCAATAACAAGGAGTAATCAACACCGGGAGAGTTTCCCCTATGAAATAATCAAGATTCAACCCTATATGTTACAGTGGACACTACTAGGAAAAGGCTTATTGCTGGCGCACCAAAAAGCACTACTGCCGGCGCACCAGCGCCCGCCGGTGCGAACGGGCCGGTGGTAAAGGCTTATTGCCGGCGCACCATCTTGTTCGCCGGCGGTAACTCGATTTATCACCGGCGCACCAGCCTAGTGCGCCGGCGGTATGTTTTCCAGGATTCAAAAAAAAGCAGATCTAGATCTAGATCTAGATCTAGATCTAGGTCGGTCGTGTTCTAGGTCGTAGGTCAAGTTCCAGGTCGTGCCTTGGAGATGTATCGCCGCCACCGTGGTCATCTGCTTGCAAAGAGGAAGTGGTTGCCGGTGTGGTCGTCGGTGATCGTCGGGGTGAGAGGAGGTGGCCGGACCAGGGGTGAGAGGAGGTGATGCCTGAGGAGGGGCTCGCCGGCGAGATGCTTGAGGAGGTGCTCGCCGGTGAGTAGCTTGAGGAGGTGCTCCGGTGAGATAGCTTGAGGAGGTGCTTGATACGTCTCCAACGTATCCATAATTTCTGATGTTCCATGCTTGTTTTATGACAATACTTACATGTTTTGCTTGCACTTTATAATGTTTTTATGCGTTTTCCGGAACTAACCTATTAACAAGATGCCACAGTGCCAGTTCCTGTTTTCTGCTGTTTTTGGTTCCAGAAAGGCTGTTCGGGCAATATTCTCGGAATTGGACGAAATCAACGCCAAACATCCTATTTTTCCCGGAAGCATCCAGAACACCGAAGGAGAGTCGGAGGAGAGCCAGGGGGCCACCAGGAGGGTGGGCCGCGCGGGCCAGCCCCTGGCCGCGCCCCCCTATGGGGAGGCCATCCTGTCGACCCTCCTGCGCAGCCTCTTCGCCTATATAACCCCTTTCGACCTAAAAACACAGTACCAATTGACGAAACTCCAGAAAGACTCCAGGGGCGCCGCCGCCATCGCGAAACTCCAATTCGGGGGACAGAACTCTCTGTTCTGGCAACCTGCCGGGACGGGGAAGTGCCCCCGGAAGCCATCTCCATCGACGCCACCGCCTCCATCATGCTCCGTGAGTAGTTCCCCCATGGACTACGGGTTCTAGCAGTAGCTAGTTGGTATTCTCTCCTCCATGTACTTCAATACAATGATCTCATGAGCTGCCTTACATGATTGAGATCCATCTGATGTAATCGGTGTTGTGTTTGTTGGGATCCGATGGATGATACATTATGATTAGTCTATCTATAAAGTTTGTGAAGTTATTGTTGCTGCAATCTTGTTATTCTTAATGCTTGTCACTAGGGCCCGAGTGGCATGATCTTAGATTTAAGCTCTATACTTACTGCTTAGATTGTATCTACAAGTTGTATGCACATGTCGCTGTCCGGAACCAATGGCCCCGAAGTGACAAGAATCAGGACAACCGGAGGGGATGGCGGTGATGTGAGGATCACATGTTTTCACCAAGTGTTAATGCTTTGCTCCGGTGCTCTATTAAAAGGAGTACCTTAATATCCAGTAGATTCCCTTGAGGCCCGGCTGCCACCGGCTGGTAGGACAAAAGATGTTGTACAAGTTTCTCATTGCGAGCACGTATGACTATATATGGAAAACATGCCTACATGATTAATGAATTGATGTTCTATCTTAATGCTTTATCAATCCTATCAATTGCCCAACTGTAATTTGTTCACCCAACACTTGTCACTTGTTATTGGAGAGTTACCACTAGTGTAGATCGCTGGGAACCCCGGTCCATCTCTCATCATCATATACTTGTTCTACATGTCATTGGAAGTAGTATCAACTATTTTCTGGTGCCATTGCTCTCATATTGCTATTACTGCTGCTGTGTTACTGTTATTATTGCTCTCATATTATTGCTACTTTCACATCACCCCTGTTACTAGTGCTTTTCCAGGTGCAGCTGAATTGACAACTCAGTTGTTAAGGCTTATAAGTATTCTTTGCCTCCCCTTGTGTCGAATCAATAAATTTGGGTTTTACTTCCCTCGAAGACTATTGCGATCCCCTATACTTGAGGGTCATCAAGACTGTTTTCTGGCGCCGTTGCCGGGGAGGCATAGCTCTACTCATAAGTTCACATGGGGAGTACACTCTACCTCTCTCTCTGTTTTTATTTTCTTTTATTTCGTTTCGCTTAGTTTACTTTTGTCTAGTTTATTTGTGCTTAGTTTATTTCTGTCTAGTATTATTTTGCTTAGTTTACTTTTGTCTAGTTTCTTTTTGTCTTGTTTTACTTTTCTCATATACCCAAAAATCCATAAAAATTTGAAAAACCTAAAAATTAAAAACTGCTGTTATGGGAGAACCAACAACCTACTTGGAGCTTATAGAATGTTATAATAATTATAGAGAATCAAGAACTGGTAAAATAATGAGTGCTATGATAGAAAAATTGAATACAATGGCTAAAATCTTGCTTAAACGTCATGATATAAACTGTTGCTCTCAACAGAATACTAAACATCTTAAATTTCAATGTGGCTTTAGTGAGGAATTTTTAATTAAGAGCTATAATCGGAATTGCTATATTCATTATGGGTTCGAAGAGGTAGAACAATTTGTCTTATTTATGGGAGCCTCCGAGATAGAATCCTTCATGGTTAAGAATTATGAAACTTGTGTTGCTTGTAAGGACCTTAAAGATTATGTCTCTTTTATCCTTAATTCTTGCATAGAATGCTACAGTGGTAATCCTTATATCATTGACTATAAAGAGAGACTCATTAATGCACAAGAATGCACTCACAATTTGCAGGAACCTGTGGAAGAAGAAACTGATGAACCTGAAAGCTCATTGGATGAAAAAGAGGAGGAAATTGATGAACCTGAAAGCTCATTGGATGAAAAAGAAGAGGAGAGTGATGAACAAAAGGAGGAAGAATGGATTAGCTACCCATGCCAACCTTCTAATGAGAGTAACTCTTTATCTCTTACACTATTTGATTGTCCTCCATGCTTACCGAAAGAGGTTGAATGTTATGTTCCTGTGGATTCTCTTGAAATATTACCTATGAGTAAAACTTGTGACAATAATTATGCTACTGTTATCTATGATAATCCATGCTATTTTGATAAATCTTATGATAATGCTTTGTTTGTGCCTGATGTCGAAATGCATGGTACTAAAGAATTTTGCTTAGCAAATGTTTATGATAAATCTTTAGATGATGGTCCTATGTTACTTGATAATATTAATTGTACTACTAGTGAAAATGGGATTGGAGAGTTCTTGACTTTATCTATGAGTCCCATATCTCTTGAGATTGATCAATCATCTTGTCATATTATTGATAAAAGTGAGTTTGAAAGTTTTAATTCCACTATTTTTGAGCTTGATAAAAATTATGTGTTTGGAAATCATGAAAAGTATGCTGCATGTGATAGTTATATTGTTGAGTTTATTCATGAAGCTACTGAAAATTATTATGAGAGAGGAAAATATGGTTGTAGAAATTTGCATGGTACTAAAACACCTCTCTATGTGCTTAAAATTTTGAAGTTACTCTTGTTTTATCTTCTTATGCTTGTCACTTTGTTCTTCATGAATTTATTTGTGCACAAGATTCCTATGCATAGGAAGTGGGTGAGACTTAAATGTGTTTTGAATTTTCTTTTTGATGCTCTCTTTTGCCTCAATTCTTATTTCTTATGTGAACATCATTAAAACTGCTGAGCCCATCTTAATGGCTGTAAAGAAAGAACTTCTTGGGAGATAACCCATGTGTTATTTTGCTACAGTACTTTGTTTTATATTTGTGTCTTGGAAGTTGTTTACTACTGTAGCAACCTCTCCTTATCTTAGTTTTGTGTTTTGTTGTGCCAAGTGAAGCCTCTAATCGAAGGTTGATACTAGATTTGGATTTCTGCGCAGAAACAGATTTCTATCTGTCACGAATCTGGGCTGTTTTCTCTGTAGCTAACTCAGAAAAATATGCCAATTTACGTGCGCGTTCCACAGATATGTACGCAACTTTCATTAGTTTTGAGTTTTCTGATTTGAGCAACGGAAGTATTTCTTTAAAATTCGTCTTTACTGGCTGTTCTGTTTTGGTAGATTCTGTCTCTGTTTTTTGCATTGTCTCTTGTGGACTTTAAGCGAAGCTTTCTAGACATGGAGAGCTGTAGCTAATGTTTTATTGAGTTCTTGCAATGTGTCACTACAGGACCAAGGTGGATTCAAAAATTTTGAGTACTAACCCCTCTAATGAAGTTTATGAGAAGTTTGGTGTGAAGGAAGTTTTCAAGGGTCAAGAGAGGAGGATGATATATGATCAAGAAGAGTGAAAAGTCTAAGCTTGGGGATGCCCCCGTGGTTCATCCCTGCATATTTCAAGAAGGCTCAAGCGTCTAAGCTTGGGGATGCCCAAGGCATCCCCTTCTTCATCAACTTATCAGGTTTCTTCTATTGAAACTATATTTTTATTCGGTCACATCATATGTGCTTTACTTGGAGCATCTGTGCTTTTATTTTTGTTTTTGTTTGAATAAGATCGGATCCTAGCAATCCTTGTTTGGGAGAGAGACACGTTCCACTTTTTCATATGAACACTTGTTCTTCGTTTTACTTTTAATGTTCAATGATAAAAGTTGGAAGCTACAATACTTATTATTATTTGGTTGGAAACAGAAAAATGCCTCATATTGTCTTGGATAATTTGACACTTGGCAATTGTTTTGAGCTCTCAAGTAGATCATGATTAAGTTTTTTTCATGTAGTTTAAACCTATTAGTGGAGAACTACTGTAGAGCTTGTTGAAATTGGTTTGCATGATTGGTCTCTCTTAAGGTCTAGATATTTTCTGGTAAAAGTGTTTGAGCAACAAGGAAGACAGTGTAGAGTATTATAATGCTTGCAATATGTGTTTATGTAAGTTTTGCTGAACTGGTTCATACTTGTGTTTGCTTCAAACAACCTTGCTAGCCTAAACCTTGTACTGAGAGGGAATACTTCTCATGCATCCAAATACTTGAGCCAACCACTATGCCATTTGTGTCCACCATACCTACCTACTATGTGGTATTTCCTGCAATTCCAAAGTAAATTGCTTGAGTGCTACCTTTAAACAATTCAAAATGCTTCTCAATTTGTGTCAATGTTTTATAGCTCATGAGGAAGTATGTGGTGTTTATCTTTCAATCTTGTTGGGCAACTTTCACCAATGGACTAGTGGCTTCATCCGTTTATCCAATAATTTTGCAAAAAGAGCTGGCAATGGGATTCCCAGTCCCAAATTAATTAACAAAAATAGACACTCCTCCATGGTATGTGATTGTTGGACGGCACCCGAAGGATTCGGTTAGCCATGGCTTGAGAAAGCAAAGGTGGGGAGGAGTGTCATCATAATAAAACTAAAATAAAAAGGCACTCCTTCATGGTATGAGATTGTTGGCAGGCACCCGAGGATTCGGTTAGCCATGGTTTGTGAAAGAAAGGTTGGAAGGAGTGCCACCCAAATTAAAATAAAATGGGAGCCGCTCTTTGAAGGTTTGTCTGGCAAGGGGGTTAGAGTGCCCACTACCATTCGTTGACAACAACAAGCACCTCTCAAAATTTTACTTTTTATGCTCTCTTTATGTTTTCAAAACCAAAGCTCTAGCACAAATATAGCAATCAATGCTTCCCTCTGCGAAGGGCCTTTCTTTTACTTTATATTGAGTCATTTTACCTACTTCCTTCCATCTTAGAAGCAAACACGTGTGTCAACTGTGCATTGATTCTTACATACTTGCATATTTGCATTCATCATATTACTCTATGTTGACAATATCCATGAGATATACATGTTGAAAGTTGAAAGCAACCGCTGAAACTTAAATCTTCCTTTGTGTTGCTTCGATGCCTTTACTTTGAATTTATTGCTTTATGAGTTAACTCTTGTGCAAGACTTTTGATGCTTGTCTTGAAAGTACTCTTCATGAAAAGTTTTGCTATATGTTATCTATTTGTTAGCAACTATAGATCATTTCCTTGAGTCACTTCATTCATTTCATATGCTTTGTAATAGTATGATCAAGGTTATGTAAGTAGCATGTCACTACAGAAATTATTCTTTTTATCGTTTACCTGCTCGGGACGAGCAGGAACTAAGCTTGGGGATGCTGATACGTCTCCAACGTATCCATAATTTCTGATGTTCCATGCTTGTTTTATGACAATACTTACATGTTTTGCTTGCACTTTATAATGTTTTTATGCGTTTTCCGGAACTAACCTATTAACAAGATGCCACAGTGCCAGTTCCTGTTTTCTGCTGTTTTTGGTTCCAGAAAGGCTGTTCGGGCAATATTCTCGGAATTGGACGAAATCAACGCCAAACATCCTATTTTCCCCGGAAGCATCCAGAACACCGAAGGAGAGTCGGAGGAGAGCCAGGGGGCCAGCAGGAGGGTGGGCCACGCGGGCCAGCCCCTGGCCGCGCCCCCCTATGGGGAGGCCACCCTGTCGACCCTCCTGCGCCGCCTCTTCGCCTATATAACCCCTTTCGACCTAAAAACACAGTACCAATTGACGAAACTCTAGAAAGACTCCAGGGGTGCCGCCGCCATCGCGAAACTCCAATTCGGGGGACAGAACTCTCTGTTCCAGCACCCTGCCGGGACGGGGAAGTGCCCCCGGAAGCCATCTCCATCGACGCCACCGCCTCCATCATGCTCCGTGAGTAGTTCCCCCATGGACTACGGGTTCTAGCCTTAGCTAGTTGGTATTCTCTCCTCCATGCACTTCAATACAATGATCTCATGAGTTGCCTTACATGATTGAGATCCATCTGATGTAATCGGTGTTGTGTTTGTTGGGATCCGATGGATGATACATTATGATTAGTCTATCTATAAAGTTTGTGAAGTTATTGTTGCTGCAATCTTGTTATTCTTAATGCTTGTCACTAGGGCCCGAGTGGCATGATCTTAGATTTAAGCTCTATACTTATTGCTTAGATTGTATCTACAAGTTGTATGCACATGTCGCTGTCCGGAACCAATGGCCCCGAAGTGACAAGAATCGGGACAACCGGAGGGGATGGCGGTGATGTGAGGATCACATGTTTTCACCAAGTGTTAATGCTTTGCTCCGGTGCTCTATTAAAAGGAGTACCTTAATATCCAGTAGATTCCCTTGAGGCCCGGCTGCCACCGGCTGGTAGGACAAAAGATGTTGTACAAGTTTCTCATTGCGAGCACGTATGACTATATATGGAAAACATGCCTACATGATTAATGAATTGATGTTCTATCTTAATGCTTTATCAATCCTATCAATTGCCCAACTGTAATTTGTTCACCCAACACTTGTCACTTGTTATTGGAGAGTTACCACTAGTGTAGATCGCTGGGAACCCCGGTCCATCTCTCATCATCATATACTTGTTCTACATGTCATTGGAAGTAGTATCAACTATTTTCTGGTGCCATTGCTCTCATATTGCTATTACTGCTGCTGTGTTACTGTTATTATTGCTCTCATATTATTGCTACTTTCACATCACCCCTGTTACTAGTGCTTTTCCAGGTGCAGCTGAATTGAAAACTCAGTTGTTAAGGCTTATAAGTATTCTTTACCTTCCCTTGTGTCGAATCAATAAATTTGGGTTTTACTTCCCTCGAAGACTATTGCGATCCCCTATACTTGAGGGTCATCAGTGCTGCAGGGAGTAGCTTGAGGAGGTGCTCCGGTGAGTAGCTTAAGGAGGTGCTCGCCGGAGGGAGGGATTAGAGGGGTAAGAAGGTAGAAGAGGGGGAAAATGGAGGAGAATAGAAGGTGGCCGGAGGGAGGAAGAGAGGAGGAGGAGGAGAAGTGAAAGAGAAGATGGGGAAATGGAAGAGAGAGAAGGTGCACCGGGCTGGTTTGGCATATATAGCCTAGGTTAGTGCCGGCGCACCAAGTAGGGTGGTGCGCTGGGGGTAATTTTTTTCTTTTTTTCACCCAAGTCTTAAATCTGAAAAAAGTCCTGTTTCCTTTTTCCATTTGACGAATCCATTTTTTCTCCAAACGGCCGTAGGTTGTTGAATTCGAATAGGAAATTTCGCGTAGATCGATTTTGATATAAAAAAGTTTTTCATCGGAGGTCGTATGCAACCAGAAAACCCGTTTTACCGAAAGATGGCGCCATTTTGCATAATATATCGAAATTCATTTTTTTAAATTTTCATGAAAGCTAGATTACATAATACATGGGCTGTTCAAAGGATTTTATTTTTTGAATTTTCTATCATTTTCTTTTATTTTTTCGAAAACTGAAAATGCGATCCCGGGGGGGGGGGGTGGAGAGAAAAATCTAGGCACCTTACCCCCGGCGCACCTCTATGGTGGTGCGCGGGTGGTAAATTGTCTACCACCGGCGCACCACCATAGAGGTGCGCCGGGGGTAAGGTGCCCATATTTTCTGTTTCCGGCCAGAACTCTTCGAATTTTATTCCCGGCGCACTAAATTTTCTTGTGCGCCGGCAGTATAGGTTCTTCGCCGGCGCGGCCTAACATGGCTTGCCGGCGGTATTTTGCCACCAGCGCGCGTCAATGATGGTGCGCCGGCACCCTTCCGTGCAACTATAGCCCTTTTCCTAGTAGTGGGAGACGAGGTGCAGCGGTGGAGATGACGGTGTCGATGGTGGAGATGATGATGATGATGATCCCAATTAAGTCCAGCTCGATGACGGTGACGATGGCGACGATTTCCCCCTCCGGGAGGGAATTTCCCGGGCGGATTTCAGCCTGTCGGAGAGCTCTTTTCTCTATGGTGTTTTCCGCCCCGCAGAGGCGGCTATGTCTATTCTCGATGGTCTCGTGCACCTTAGGGTTTCGGGTAGATGAAGTACGCGAAAGGGAGATGGCCGAGGGGGGTCGTGGGCCCCCTCCCCACGTGGCGGTGCGCCTGGCCTGGTGGCCGCGCCGGCCTATGGGGAGGGCCCATGGCGGCCCTCCTCGGCCTCCCCTTTTGGCTGGCTCCGTCTTCTGGAAAAATAAGAGCTTCGGTATATTTTCCGTCAATTGTTGATCTTCAAAAATATTGTATCCTGACGGTGCTTTTTCCAGCAGAATCCTGACTCCGGTGAGTAATTCTCCAATAATCATGAAACATGCAAAACAGGTGAAATAACATAAGTATCATCTCTAAATATGAAATATATCAATGAATAATAGTAAATTATGATATAAAATAGTGATGCAAAATGGACGTATCAGGGCTTCACGGGCGCGCTTGGCCGTCGACCCGGAGGCTGCAGCTCTCTTCCGCTTTGCAGGAGGAACACGTTCAGGATTTTCCGCTTCGGACGCGGCCTCCGGGTTTGATGAGCCGGTGTGCGGGATCCGGTTCAAGGTCCCAAAATCCTTCTCCTCGAGGGAGTCGAGCTATGAATACAAGATAAAGTCCTTAGGAAAATTTGCAGGTATGAAAGGGAGATAATGATCAGTCGGAAAAACTTACCGCAGGCCCAGCACCATCCGTGTATATGTCAAATTGACACACGTGAGAGTGAACGTCACGCATAATCTTGATCATTACCCGGAGCCGCTTGTCCAGGGCATTAGAAGAAAGGTTGTCTTTGGTTGAGAGCATTGTGTCATCGCGGCCACTGTACAAATACATCAGGCGTTCATGGTGTTGCAGGGGTTGGATCCGCTTGGTGAACCAAGACAATGTCAGGTCCTTCCCCGACAACCTGGATTCCGTCAGCTTGCAGATCCGCCTCACCATCCTCACCAACGCTGGTGACTCGGAGATGTGGAGGCAAGCGGTCTAGGCGGAGGTCTTGCTGGCGGGTCCATCCTTGAACGCCGGCAGAGTCTTGGGGTTGGTCGGATCCGCGACGTCCTTCGCGTAGAAGAACCCTCCGGACCAGTACCTCACGAATTCGTGATGATCCGTGTAAGAGTAGATCCGGCCGGGGCGAATCTTGAAGGTAATGCTCCCACAGTTGGCGAGCGAGGAATTCTACGGAACGGTTTCCTTTTTGATAGATAAGAAAAAATGAAAGAGGGCCAAATCTGGTTTTACCCGGAGATGACCCTCGCAAAGGGTGACGTGGTTGGCGATGGCGAGGATGCTGTTTGGTGAGATGTTGTGAGGCTGGAGCTTGTAAGCCTCGAGGATTTCCGAGAAGAAATCACTCGGAGGTAGCGAGAATCCGCGCTCCACCAGGGCCTTCGTCAGCACCCATTCTCCGGCTTCGCGCACCGGGCTTGGAGCACCCAGAACCACTCTCCAGGATCTGGGACGCAGGAATCCTTCCGCCTCCAAGTCGCGAAGCTCGTCCTCAGTGGTAGTGCATGGCCACCACTGCCCTTTGACTTCGCCTTCGCAAGATCGAGCCTTGGATTTCTTGATGGCCACCTCCTCCACCTTCTTTCCCTGCGCTCTTTTCTGGCTAGTTCCGCCGGGTCGGTGCTGGCTCCTTCAATGGCTTTTGTCGGATCCTTGTGCAGGATCCAGCCGGACTCGGATGAGTGGCGGAGGAGCGGAAGAGATGAGCGTGGCCGTGATTGGCTCCGACTGCGTGGGAGGCGGAGTAGTAGAAGACATCTACAATGAATGAAGCTAGTTTGACAACTTAGTCGGAACCACCACCACTCGAGGATCATCCCTACCAACACCGATGAAGAAATCGAGGTCGGAGTTATCGTCAATGGACGCTGCGGTGGTCGGAGTCGCTGGCGGCGAGGTTTTGTTGCGGTGGCTCGCTGAACTTAAGAACACCGAAGAACACGGTGCGGTGGAGTGAACTCCGGCGAAACTCCGGCAGACTCCGACGCGGCGGAAGCGGAAGCTCGGTGGCGGCGCAAAGGAGAGGTGAAACGGGGGGAGAATGGTGCAATTAGAGTGTGCGATGGGGATATTTATAGGCGCGGGATGCGATTCGTGCTCCGCATCCTATGGTAGGAACTCAAGGGTCGCGTTGTTGGATGAGCGACACGTGTCCAAAACCCTAGCAGTAAAAATGGCTAAGGTCAAGTTACCGTTCGAATTACCCGAAAATGGCGCCAAGATTGGCGGAACCATTCGAACCTTTCGAGGATCCGGGTGCAAGTTCCAATTGTTAAACAATTATCTCAGCAGGGGAGTAACCCGGAGACTCATTGTAATAATGTGGTCGTTGGATGAAGTCCTGTGGGGTGAAGGATTTTCCGGCATGCAAGCTGGAAAGGAAGTGTCATGAAGTCGGAGTTCTTCAAGTTTCCCCAAGTTAACGGGAAGCTTGCTAGACATGAAGATTGCTCGAGCAAGACGGAAAAGGACGTGAACCTCGGAGAAATCTAGGGGCTACTGTTGTGGGTATACTTCATGGGTGTACCATCGATAGTGGCTAGATCCGACAAGCCCGGGTGGCCCATAGATGGTGATGGTGGCATATGGCCCATCGGGCGGCCCAATTGTTGTAGATCAAGATGGAGGAAGTCTAGCCCAAGAACAAGGAGCCGGATCCACCGACCTACTCTTGAAGTCGGATCCGGCCTGGCCCATCAGGGGTAGCCGGATCCAGTAAGGCGTATAGGGATAGGCGGATCCTTGACGTGCATGGCAATGTAATGTTCCATAGTTAGGCAAGATTGTATTCAGGCTAGGACTCTCCGTAGAAACCCTAGATCCTGGCGCCTTTATAAGCCGGATCCCGGGAGCCCTAGAGGCACAACCAAAACTCATTGTAACAACGCGAAAGCGCCCAGATAATTCCAGACAAGCAGCAGTAGGCCCTGTCCTCGAGAAGGTGTTCCGAAGCTGGGTAAATCGCGTACCACCGTCCCGAGCTCTCCGCCCTATGGCCCCTACTTCTTCCCCCCTCCGTGAGGATCCCTCCTCTAGGGTATCGTCGAATAGGCAACGATAGCATGGTAACCTTCTTAGTGTGTCCCTTATCTAGCTTTTCCCGTGATGAGAAACAAATAAGTGCAACAAGTAAATGATAACAAGTTTTCTTACCAATAAAGCTAGGATCCCCGGCAACGGCACCAGAAAATGTCTTGATGCCCACAAGTATAGGGGATCATTGAAATCTTCGATGGGAAGTATACCCAAATTTATAGTTCGACTCAAGGGGAACACAAGAATACCAATAAGACTTTAGCAATTGAGAAGTCACTCTCAACCACACCTGTATATCAATAAACTCACAATGCAAGTGGTGATTTTCTAGCCGTTGATTCAAAGCAGTAAAAGAAAACAGTAAATAAAAGCAGTAGATTCCCAGTTTTGACCAGAAGAAGTAATGTGAAACTTTCAGTGACTAAAAACATAGGCATGAGGCAGCAATGGTGTGATATATGGATGATATTGATCATGTAATGTAATACAACTAACATAGCAGTCATCTCTAATTCATTTGTGTGTAGGTGTGTGCTCCAAATATAGTTATACGTACTAACTAAGAGAATTTGCATAACATCTTTTATCCAGCTTGCCCAATTCACCGGGGCCAACCTGGAACTATAATCAATTAAGGTCTACCCTTCCGAATAGACTGGAACAAAGCATTAAGATTCATGAACACACATAACCCTTGAAATTATTACATCTCCCCTTTGATCCCACCTGTCACCTTAGGGATTCGCATGATCAACATAATAACAAGTAATAAACTTTACAGATAAATACCAAACTCATATATATGATAAAGCAATATAGGTTTAGTACTAAAATCATGTCTCTCGGGCCCTATTAACAATCATTAAACATAGGAAAGGTGTACCGACACTCATACAAGAATATCTTCAAGACGAACACCTAAAATCTCGATACATATGGAGGATTACATGATCAATCTCATCCAAAACCTATCCACCTCTTAAGCCTACAGAGAACTACTCACTCATGGTGATGGAGACTGAGTCCATGATGGTTGGTGATGATGGCGGTGGAGGTGATGATGAAGAAGCCCTCGAAATCCCCCTCTTCGGGGTGGACAGCTGGATTAATCTGACCCCGAAACGAAGATCGTGGTCTTGGTGGCGCTCTGTTTTGCGAAACGTCGTGTGCTTCCAAGGAGATCAATTTTTAGGGTATATAAGGCACCTCGCGAAGGGGGGGAGGCGAGACGACGACCGAGGGCCGAACGGGTCTGGGAGGCGCGCCCAAAGATGTAGGGCTCGCCACCTGGCCTCGTTTGGGCCTCTTGGCTCCCCTCTCTTGATCCAAAGCTCTAGGGCCCCTCTTTTGGTGAAAAACTTCCGTGGTATTTTTCCCCGATTTTATTTCCTGCGAAAACTTGACAAAAAAAGAGACGTTGCTAAAACAACATCAGATTCATTAGTTTTTATCCGAGTATGGTGATATTCCAGATTAAATTATTGAGCAAAGTGCTATAAAAGGTAGATATATTTGGAATGTATCAGTCATGCTTGAAGATTGGTTAGGCTCTAAATGTATTATATGGCATGCTCGTGTTGAGACGAGACAAATGTCGTCTTCCAGGGAGTACTCGTAGTGGATGAAAAGAAGATGATGATTTGTTGATAGTTGTATGCATACGGTTGCCATGCACACGATGAATTGAGCCCAACTATTGGCGAATTGCAACAACTCGGCAAGTGGGGGCGGCGACACATGATGACTTTGTTCTTGGTGATGCTCTTTGAGCTCCGCGTCTCAGTTCCAGGGTAAAATTGTCAAGCTTCTTGCACTAGCCAAGGCAATCAAAAGTCTGAACTGACGGAAAAGGTTAGGCAATCCACTTATACATATCAACACCCCTTCTCACGTGTGACCGGAAGAAGAGAAGAGAAGGTCAACACGTGGAAAGAAGAATAGCACACATATAAATTATCGTATACGCGTTAAACATAGGGGTGGTAATAAATTGCGAAAGCCATAACTCGAACTCAAGACCCTCAGCTCTGATACCATATCAAGCTTCATGCACTAGCCAACGCAACCAAAAGTCCGAACAAATGGAAAGGAATAGACAATCCACTTATACATATCAACAAAAATCTTAAATCTGGTCTTCCTTAGTTGTACCTCGCAATGACGACTCTATAATCATTTCCTTGTTAAAGGCATTGTCTCGGGCTGACCTTTTCAGGGTGGAAACCCATGTTCCGACTTTTGTGGTTAGACAGCGTGACATCAACGTTTGTGCACCGTTACCTTCTTCGAGGTGTCGTTTTGGAAAACCCTGACACATAGTCTAGGTGTAGTGAATGGTGGTGGTTTGTCCATGTTGTTGCGAGCCTGTGATCGCTCAAATGGGATTTCTTGCCTTTTCTAGTTCTTTTTTTCTTTTCATTAATTATGGACATTTTGTTGCTGCAGACTTAGGTGTATGTGGTATATTACTCTTACTCGAGGACAAACACTATCCTGGTGGTATATACATCAGAAATCGTACCAAGAAAAATCCTGATAAAAGCAGATCAAAGTACCCATCAAAATAATGAACCAAACTAGTAATAACCAAATTAAAGGGTCTGATCACGCTCTCAGTTGCTCAGGTACATATCGACATATCGATCGATCTACTTGGAGAACCTGAGGAGATCAGCAGCTTCGCAACCGAGGTAATGGAAGAAGGGAAGCCGCTGCAGCGAAGAAGCGCCAATCTCCATCAGCTGCTGCTGCTGGACTTGGTGATGATGTGGAGGAAGGGCTCCTACTGCCGATGACCCGCCGAGCTTGCCATGGAAAAGTTGGTCCAGGTTCTGGTGCGACTCCAGGAGCTTGTCCAGGATCGACCAGTCCGTCTCGGCGCCGAAGCGATCGCCGCCGCTGCAAAGCAGCATCTCCGCCGTGCCGCCGCCACCGGTGCACGATGTCAGCTTCATCATGTTCTGGGACTTGGACTGGAAGCACCCCATGTCGATCTGATTCACGGCCCGCGTTGAGGCCTGCGTGCCGGACAATGACATGAAGGTTGGGACGCCCGGCGGTGTCTCGGCGCTCGTGAGCTGCGGCAGGTGCATCGAGTGGTCAAAGGTGGGAAAGACGCCGCCGTGCATGAGCTGGTGGAGGTCGTGCTTCTGGTCTATGTCGACAGGTGACATGCCGATGCCGGGCGTGCCATGGAACTGCGACTGGATCTCGGTGGCAGCCATGTCCGGCTGCTCGTAGCCCCTCTGGATGCTCTTCTTCTTGAAAACCCTACACACCACCCACCCGTCCTCCTGCACATTTCCAATTCCACCATGAGCATTATGCACACTGCAAAGAACCGTCCCACGTACAGAGACCGCATAGTACTAGTGCCATGCGTGCGTACCGGTGGCGGCACGTCGGCGTTGTCGTCGTCTAGGCGGTACTCGTGCATAATCCAGTCGGTTTTGGTGCCGTGCGGCGCCCTGCCGGTGTAGAAGACGAGCGTCTTCCTGAGCCCGATCCTCCGGGCACCGTTGCCGAGGAGGATGGCCTTGTCGCGGCCAGTGGCCTTCCAGAACCCGGCCGCCGTGGCCCGGTTCGTCCGCGTCCCCGTCGGGTACTTCTTGTCCTTGTGGCTGAAGAAGTACCACTCGTCCTGAGGCCCCGTCCCGATCCTGCACCGATCTGCACCGCCAGCATGAATATAAATTACTACATCTTAAGGATCTCCACTCCAGTGCAAGTTATGAATAACAGTTGGTTACCTACCTATGAGATCCCAGGGCTCAAGCTTGTTGAGGTCGATCTCCCTGATGACATCCAGATCTATGGCTTCATAAGCAACCTTCTTCCTCAGGTAGTAGTAGAGGAGCTCCTCGTCGGTCGGGTGGAAGCGGAAGCCCGGGGGCACCGTCAATGGCGCTACACTCGGATGCATGCTTCCTCAGTCCTCACTTGAACGATCTGGCAAAAACAAAACACAGCATTAGAAGCCTTGATCCGCATGTATATGTAAATTTCTTCTCAAAGGAGAGCATAAACATGAACAAAAATACGCATATCTACCTTGGAAATTCAAGGTTTCTTTGCTTGGCCTACGTAGGCTTGCTTGGTTTTGCTCAACTTGAAATCAACAGTCTTCGGACAAGGTAAGCCAAGAGGTAGTTGTGCTTTCTGTGCTCCAAGAGAGTGAGAGATGTGAGTTATAAAGGAGAAGGGGAGAGGAAGGTAGAGCTACTTGGAACTTGGGGATAATCTGGTGGTCATCTGGTCTGTGATGCCTCACCAAAGACAAAGAACCGGGGTTAGAAAATGTTCCTCTGGAGGTGGGGATTAGCTGTTGCCTACATGTAATGTCAGTGATAGTGTTTGCATTGGCCATGACTGGTTTTGGAAGGACTAAAGGAAAGAAGGAAGATTGTCTCTGGACCAGGAGACTGTACTGCCACAAAAATGGCCTTAGAAGGAGCAATGAGGTGTCCCTATCCGCAAATTAGTGATCCCTAACATTTTATTGTGTGCGTTTGTATGTGTTCATCTTTGTTCTTAATTCAGTTTTTAAAAGGTTAGGAGGGTCACACCCGTGTAAAGTTAGAATTAACTAGTGTAAACAAACTCCTGATCGCGCTTTGACCAGTCGTGTGGGAGTCAGGGAATTAAACCCCAGCTCCTTCCTTCCATTGTTCCATATTCTGTTTCTATTCTCCTTCTAATCCTCTGCTAGATGCCTTATTGTATTCCAGCAGGGTAAGGGACATTTTCTTATTCGTTCGAGCAAAGTCTTCTGATCGCATTGATCATCACATAGTTTACCCATCCCAATTAGGGATCTGCCATAGGTCGTACAAGTAAATTTCAAATATTGCGGTCAGTTAGCGTGCTACGTAACCAACCAATCTCCTATTTATTTACATATTATCTTGGACTTGAGATTTGAACTGCTTATGTATCAGCTGTCCAATTCAACCCTCGGTGAAAAACAACGTCATCACTGCCACAGAAATGTACAATTCTGAAGCTTTAGCTGAGTGGATGCAACTGTTCAATTACATAGATCTAGAGCTTAAGTTTCACAAAATAGTATGTGCAACTACAAGCCTAATAGTGCAACGCAGATTTTCCACATGTATGTTGATGTACTTGCACTATCCTTGCGTCCGAAATTCTAAGATTCGTGCTACATATTGCATCCTCATAAATTACATATAGACCATTCTATTTTATGGGATTCAACCTACACTCCACATGTCAACAAGCATGTCAAAGTATTGTTTTGAGAGAGATGATTTTCTTCACGTGAAAACCTAAGATCTATAATCGGGCGACCACAGTGTTTCTGCACTGTTTCCTTCTTGGAGGCGTCGCTTATGGAGAAGCTGAGTTTCTGGTATTGTCTTGGCGGTGTCAGTGTTGCTGTTTCAAGTTATGGCTCTCTATAGCGGAATCTTTCTTTTTTGTAATTCTTTTCTCTTTTTTGGCTGTGCGCATCCTTTATACCATTAGAGCACGGTGTTGTTGCAGATGCTGGGTGTAATTGGTCGATATTAATATATGCTCTTTATTGGAAAAATACCGGGTGCTGCCCAGGCTTTGGAAAACACGAAACACTAACTCCGTGGGCTTTGGAGCAGTGAGAATTTTGGCCCATGCTTTTCATCCGCCACAGCTCCTAGCCATAATAAGTATTGGTGGTTTAGTTCAAATTTGAGCTATTGTTTTCAAAGTTATATCTTAATTTAGATTAAACTATTGCAATATATAGTTTGTAACATCTCGAACGATTGAGAAGAAAAAGCGTTGAAGTTCTGGCTACATTCCTTCATTCATTACTAGAAAAAAGACCTTCCATCCCAACCCATTAGTCCCCAAATACTTTGACCCGGGACTAATGGGGTCTTTAGTCCCGGTTCTGCTGGTGAACCGACACTAATGCTCCACCAACCGGGACTAAAGGGCAATGGTGGGCTGCGGCCGGCGCATGCCTCTTTAGTCTCGGTTGGTGTTACCAACTGGGATTAAAGGATAACCTTTAGTCCCGGTTCGTGTCCCCAACCGGGACTAAAGGTTTTTCCTGTTTTTTTACTCCCCACGCACCTCCACACACACACACACAGACACACACACCCCCCCCCCCCGTGGATCGCCTTTTTTAACACTGTAAAATACAAAAGAAAATGATAGAAAATTCAAAAAATAAAATGTTTTCAAATTCTTGTATGTTATGCAACCTACTATTAGGGAAAATTAACAAATTTGAATTTTCACTTTTTGTGCAAAAAAGATTTGAAAAATGGTAAAACCACATTAACTTTTGCATACGACGTCGAAAAAAACCGTATAATATATCAAAATCATCGTGAGAAAAAGTTACATCCGAATTCACCGGGATTTACCCGGTTAGCCAATTTTTAGATTCTCAAAATTCCAAATGAAAATATGAAAGCAGGAAGATTATAGTTTTTGCTATAAATTCTGGATTATATATATTTTTATTTATGAAAAATTAAAATTAATAATTGTATCATGCATAAAGATTACTATTACTTTTACCCTTTTAGATTTTCAAATTTTTAGGTTTTCCAAAAAAATAAAAATAATAAAAAGAATAAAATACAAATTAAAAGTTAACGTTTATTTATTTATTTAAGATTATTATTACATCATTACTTTTGTTTATTAAAAGAATTATTTGAAATTCAAACAATAAAAAAATGTGACATCAACCAACATATGTTAATATGATTGATATGATACTACTATCACATAAATGCGCGCGAAGTATTTGAATGCGGGACGGGATGAAACTCGGAAGTTAAGCGTGCTAGTGCTAGAGTAGTGGGAGGATGGGTGACCGAGCGGGAAGTTTGACCACGAGTAAGTAATTTGACTAGAGATAAGTGTAGTTAGAGATAGATACTAAACTAAATAACTGAAATAATAGAAATTCTGAAAAAATAGGAAAAAAATGGAGTGGAAAAAAATTAGAATTTTTTTTTCGAAAAACTTACCTGGGGAGACATTTTCGCCCCGACGCACGAAACGAACGCGGATGGACCATATTTAGTCCCAGTAGCGCAACCGGGATTAATGCCCTTTGCGAACCGGGACTAAAGCCCCTTTTTCTACCAGTGCTTGCACCCATATATATCAGCATCCATGTGAACAAAACGTTTCAACCGTGCATGTTTCACCCATTGATTTGGTGCTTCAAGATTTGAGCTGGGTTGTTTCGCCAAGTTCCCTTGAGTTTTAGTGAACTGCATGGATTGGCACGCAAGAAAACACGGTGCAACCATGGTGAAACCGTGCACCATAGTCATTTCTCGCATGTATGGTAGGAATATCTTTCTACCGTACAGGGTAGAGTTTATTGTTTCATCTTGCTTCATCTCGGGCCAATCCTTGTAATTGTCATGCAGGTTAATGAACGCGACAAAACTTGGTGATACATTCTAGCACGAATTGTGAAGTACCAAATCGACAGACGAAACACCGCACACAGTAGAAAACCCAATATGGGGTGGTAGTTGTTATTAAGGCACAATAGAAGGTGAAAAATGTAAGTTAATTAAAACTACACATTATTCAAGACATGGTTATCTGATACCACCTCTGATACAGAGGAGAGACACAATCATATAACCGTATAGGAAAAGATGTGTGAGGACTTCCAAGCATGCATGGATGCATCCATGATATTCGAGATTTGCTTGTGTTCTTGGCAAGCTTGCAAGCGCACAGTACGATCATGTCCTGCATTCTTTAGCTAGAGAAGGCCGGTTGTTACGGTGGTTTTTATATGCGCGAGTACATAGATCAGTTCAAGACTCCCAAGACGAGTTGACCGTATCCAATACAGACTCGCGCAGAGCATGACGCGTACGTAGAGAATACTATAAAATACTAAATACTCGTCGATCTGCCCCTCTCTCCAGCTCGCACGAAATATACGGGAAACCTTGCTCGCTCCCACTAGCTGGGTGCGTGCGTACCGCGACCCGGGTGCGGCGGCGCGGCGCTTTGTCCTGACTGTCGCCGACGTGGTGCCGTCGCGCCATGCCGGTTGGTTTGCCGATATGGCTCAGCTTGGAGGATATATGCATGGCGAACAAGCATTCATGCATTCATTCAGGTGTGTGCATGCGCCCCCTGTCTGCGGCCTCTCGCCCCGCAGCCGCCGGCCAGTCGCCGGGAAAGATGGGCCGATCATAGATGGATAGCGCGACGGACCGGCCGGCATCCGTCCACGCAGCAAGCGCCAGCCAGCCGGGCGTGCGTGCGCGCGTTCATGGCGCGGGGGAATTAATGGTGTGGAGTCGAGGAATATTATCCGTCTTGATTTGTCGTTGTCGATGGCGCGAGAGATGGGCGGACTGAGCTAGCAGGAGGCCTCAAACCCCGGGGCATGGTGTCGCCATCGTCGTCGTTCGTTTCAGCTGCACGTGCACGCGCCGCGCGCTCACCAGCTTGTATCCCGGCCACGGCCGGGCCCAGAGGCCGATGGTCGATGGACGGTACCAGCCTAGAGCTTAATTAGCTACTTGAGGTGGTCAAAATCTCCCCGAGAAAAATAAGTTGGACAAGGAAAAGCATCTCTACTGCCAGCTATTCCGATCAATAATAGATTGTTCTCCGATGGCAAAACGGAAAGCCCGAAAGTGTTTGTTGTAAAATGCGCACATCATCCGTCGATCAAAACTTTGTCGCAACAACATACATAGGGAGTGACTATTTCCGGCGGTTTGTGTCAGTTTTTTTTTTCTCTCCTGTCTAGTTGGAGGATCAAATGCTTAACTTGCAGTTTCTGTAGATTTTAAACCATAAATTCAATTTTGAAAACCTTTTGAATATTTGGGTTCCTACTGAAGTAAGCTTCAACAAAATACCAGCATTGAGTATATTTTCATAACAATATTTGAAAGTCGACTTTTTTAAGCAGAGTGGAACTTTGTAAAACATTGTGAAACTAGGCGAAAATATTTTTTGAAATAATTTGTTTCGCCAAGTTTCAAACTAGGTTCATTAGAGTTGGAAAATTAATTGTCAAATGATTTAAATTTCAAACCATTAAGTATATTAATGAAAACAAGATAAACAAGTTTCATCGGATTTCGTTCTCAATCATAATGTTTCATTATCTTTCGGAATTTCGGTAGTCCCTCCGTCCCAGTTCGCAAGGCAAAGTTCCAAAAAATATTTGTCACAAAATGCCTCACCTCTTAGGCACATTTGCATTTAATGTGGGAGTAAAACTGATTCATTATTGCATGCAAAAGACTCCTCATTTCGTATCCCACCGTGTAAAACGAGGCTCATTAGTACTTTGCATGCACCATGTGTGAAACGGTTTCAGTTAAAGGGTAGAAAATAAAGTTCTTTTTAATTTCCCAATTAATTGCAGCGCAGATGTTAACGTTTTTATGTGGAAATTTAGAGCCAATGAGAATTCACCTTGGGCCAAGATATTTGAAAACTTTGCCTTGCGAACTGGGACGGAGGGAGTATTAATTTTTAAAATTTTGGGCTTGTTTAAAAGATTTAATCAAATTATAGATAGACATATTCAAACAGACTATTAATTTAATAATTATCCTATTTTATATGATTCTTTTAAATTTAGGATTAAATTAAATGAATGAGAGAGACAGATAGTTTTCTGCCATTGTACTATGCGTAATATGCTAAAATATCTTTATTCGTCCAAATCTTAAAACAAATATATCAAATGAATTGGCTTAATGGTGTTGATGCTAGGTTTAAGATACTTATTAGGGTGGGAGCGATTGCCGTGATAGGGTCGCTTTGGCTATGTAGAAATGACAAGATTTTTAATGATAAAAATGCTTCTCTTTTGCAGGTTATCTACCGGTGTACGGCTACGCTCCGTCTCCTCTACAGCGTGTGGAGTATCGAGACCTCTTTATGGAGGTTTGTACACGGTTGGAGGACACGGCGAGGGATATTTTTTCCCAACATGGGTGGCATAGAAATCTTCGGATTGAGCCTCATTCATCGGTGGCGCTACCTTAGCTTTTCGTTTTTTACTATATAGATTGTACTCGTTTTGATGGTGTAATTTTTGGCTCGAACGGCTGTGTGCATCCTAGTTATGCAGAGGCTGTATGTAATACTTAACTTGAGTAATAAAACACCCTTTATTGAAAAAAAAGAATGGCTTTAACAAGCACGCACGTAAGCTAAACATGCATTTCTCCTTCTACCGGCCGCAAGATCTTCTTTGGTTGGGTGTTCAGTACTTCAGTCTTCTTCCATGGGTTGTGGTAGCTCGAAGTTCCATGGACGCTGCCAACTTTCCCGGCGGAAACTGTTCTTCGTTCCAGTTGGTAATAATTGCGGTCTTTGATTGCCGTATCAGAGCAAGTTTAATAGTACAGTCAACTGTTGACTGTAAGCCAAGTGCCATATCATCTATAGTCATCTTAGAGCCAACATGTATAATAGTGAGCTATAAAATTGTACTACTTTATTAGTGTATGGTCCACCATTCACTCCCACATAGTGCCTAGGAGCACGTGCTAGAGCTGGCTCTTGCATAAGAGCCCACTCCTCTCCTCTCTCCTCCTCTCTCTCCTCCAACTAAGCAACAATATATTATTTTAATCCTTATAGCCAGCTGACTAGGACTTATTGTACTTGCTCTCAGAGGGATTCTCACGCTATCGACTACACGACCTCCGATGCGTGTTTAAGCACTGTTACCTTTTATTTTATTCTGTTTCTGTAACAACCTGGTCAAAGAAGCATGCATGGAGCTATATCCCGCGCTCCTACTAATTACTATACTCCTGTTTAAGATTAGCCTTAGGGCGTCCCCAATGCTCCTATGTGGACTTGTATCTAATTTTGCCACATAGGACAGAGGATGACATGGAGGGGTAATTAAGCAAGAGAGAGAACGTCACCGTATCGTAAACACGATACGACTCTTGCCACCGAAACCAATGCGAGTATTGCGACTCTGGATCGTGTGTGCATTTCCTTGACTAGCATCCTCCTGTGCGCCTCTTTCCTTTGAACCAGTCCCCAGAGTTAGCCACAGAAAATCCTATTAGTATTAAATTTTAGGCCCACTCATAGATTCACCGCACTGTGCAACTAAAATCAAAAATTGTATTTAGCTGACGTGTAAACATTTAGATACAGCAATTTAGATACTGTGCAATTTACGAGTTCATACCAGCTGACGTTGATAACCGTAGCTCCATATATTGATGTATATATGGAAAAACGACACGGGCTTCCTGAAAATAGCACTATCAAATACAGTATCCCTAAGTCCCAATTGTGGGACGGATACAAGCTATGTTTCATTTCTAGTGTATATAGATGGTTGGTGCTGGTGTTATGTATCATGCGTGTTCAGATATATGCAAAGCCAATAAATGCAAAACCATAAGGTGCAAATACAGATTACATCTATTGTTGTGTTTGTGTCGTATATAATATATGCGTTAGGTTACATTTGAACTCTTCTTTGTTATGAACTTATAATAGGTGTAGATAGGTCACGAGGAGTCGAACTCTTGTAGCATACCTACAATGGAGATATCATAGCTAGTATCATGCACTACATGTATGCAAAAAGATGGTGTGTCACATCAATTAGTGATGAAAGAGATGATAATAGTATCATAGTTAAATACCGTATCATAGCACATAGAACTAGAAAAATTAGTTGCAAATAAATCTTGTATACAATTTGTATTGAGATTTTACAAATCAATAAATATAACTAGCCAATGATACTACTACATGAATTTTGCATTGTGGAGATAGTATCATACACTAGTATCATATGCATGATACTGGTATCATGCACTAGGATCATGCATATGATACTAGTTTATAATATCATAAAGTGCTATCATAGTTTCATCATATTTAATATTTTGTATAATTTCAATGCAAATTTGTGTCATGATGTATTTGCCACTAAATTTTGTTGTTTTACGTGATATAATGCCGTATCTACCTATGATACGACGACACGTCTCTCCTCATTAATTATTGTGTCACATCAAATTTTTGCCAATATAACATGCATGATACTAGTTATAACACACCCATTGTGGCTATAATACTTGCCATTGTGACTTGTCATATAATGTATGGGGTGCCACATATTGTAATGATGACTAGTTAATAGCATCACGCACGCAGGTGTTGCGGTATTCATGCCGGCAAAGTAGACAAGTTCTTCCAAATACGTTAACAAATCTCTATATCGACACCTTGTTATAATTGTTTGGTTCTCAATAGATCGATCGTGCGTCTACGATACTAACAACTACTACTTCCTCCGATCCTAAATATTTATTGCAGATTTAAACAGAGAATATATATTAAAATAGGTATATTCATTAAATTTGCGATAAGTATCTTTTTCTGCATGGTAATACGATTCTCATTGATAAATACAAGACGAGATACAAAGTACGTATACACCGATCTTACAGATCTGGAAAGATAGGATAAACATATGTGACAAACCAACGCATATCCATCTTCTTCCGCACCATCGTAGCAGCCACCAAGAAAAAAATGGACCGATCACCTCTTCACCTGAGCTCGACACGGCTCCAAGATTTGTCATAGAACAAACCATTGCCGTTGAAAAATCAGACCAAGGCAGCATGTCCCTGGACACGCCATCGAATTTCAGCACTGGCACCCACGCACGACGATGTCGGAGTAGGGAACCAGGACCATCAACATTCAATCATGAACCCACCACAAGGTGCACCATCTCACTGGTGCAGTATCTAAGAGGGGAGAAAGTACTACAATTCAAGAGGACATACTAACTAATACTTCAATACACTTCAGATGGGGGGCTACATGCGGTTGTCCACTTGTGTGCGCTTGGCCGCCTGCATTTCAGAGCAGTGTTCCTTCCAAACTATTCTTCTCCCCCTGACTAATTAATCTTGCACGCAGCAAAGCACTAACTTCGTACATTGTTACCACTAGTGTAAAATACATAAATAAAAGAGTAAATATATGATGACCTACATTAGAACAGGTTGCACCAAAGACAAATTACAGTTCAGAGAAAGGATGGAGCCAAGGTTCCCCTTTCCCATATTCTCTCCACCCTGCCACCCACCATCCGTTCGTGTGTGTGATCAGACCATTTTTTATATACCTCTTTGTCCCCTCATGCACCTGTTCACACACGCTCCTAGATTAGTTCAAAAATAATAATTCTTGTTTGCCCTAGAAAACAAATCAATCCATGCAACTTTTCAATACATTGTGTCTGCATCTGAACATCTGATCACACAAGTGACATGTAATCAAAGTAGCCGCTTAGCCGGCCATTTAGTTTGATTATTATACACAGTTTGTTTAGTGATCTGTTAGGATATTAAACCACTCATGGGGCATGAAGATTTAGTGAGCGGTGGGTCAATAGTCCTGCGTCGCAAGCAATGTGTTTTGTGGGCCATGCGTACGTGCGGTTCGCCTGTCTTCCTGGTTATTTTTGGTTCGGGGAACTCTACTGGTTCTTCTTCATTATATATCGACCAGCGGGTTTCCTGGGATAATGGAAGACCTAATTACAAAACACACGGCCACATGCAAGGGTATGGGGAGAGCTACATGCAAGGTCCGGTGACAAACTGACAATTGACACCGGCGACCTAAAAAATTACTTAAGACTGCTCATAGTGGGAGTAAATGAGTCTATAACACAATAAATGACACAATGCATGACACCACATATAAGTTACTACCCACTATGTAGGTAGTAACCTAGACTACTAACATGGCATATGTTACTAGTCTAAGTTACTCCCCACTATGAGCAGCCTAAGGGGATTTGCCTTGTACTAAGTTAATGACACAGTCAAACTACTATACTCATGACATAAATTTAGACTGCCCACAATGAAGGTATCAGGCCATCTCCAACGGGGCAACCAATCCGCGCCCGTGTGTTCGGATGGGTCGAACCGAACAAAATCGTGGTCCAACGCGCGGATGCATCCCAAAAACGGATGGCCGCGGTATCCGGAACGACCTAAAATCGGCCCAAATCTGGATCTGGTTTGCGTGGTCGTGGACACCGAGGGTTGACCTCTCGCGTCCTTCTCTTGTCCTCCCCTAGCCCACGCGTCTGCCTCCTAAACCATAGCCACTCCATTCCAGTCCCTCCAAACCTAGGGGATGGCCAACGAAGATGCCGCCGCCGCCACCATCGGAGACGAGGCCGAGCTCCTCCTCGTTGGCGATCCTGTCGTGGAGGAGGCCTGCAGTGGCGACGAAGAAGGCGAAGCTCGAGCTCACCAGGGAGCAGAGGGCAGTCGAGAACAAGAAGTGGGCCGAGCAGCGCAGGGCGCTAGATCAACGGAAGAGGGAGGTGATACGTTGCAAACGTATCCATAATTTTTGATACTCCATGCTTATTTTACAACAAACTCTGGTACCAAAGAAGGCTGCTCCTCTTAAAGTGAATGATTTTAGGCCAATATCTTTGACCAATGTATGTGTCAAGTTTCTAACAAAGCTGACTGCAAATAGATTGCAAGATAAAATCCTTTTATGCATTCACAAGAATCAGTATGGTTTCCTTAGGGAAGAACCATACAGGATTGTTTGGCCTGGGCTTTTGAGTATATTTATCTTTGTCAAGCTTCCAAAAAGCCTATCATCATTTTGAAGTTAGATTTTGCTAAGGCCTTTGACACAATTGAGCATGAAGCAATACTGCAAGTTATGAAGCATAAGGGGTTTAATAGGAAGTGGTTGAGTTGGGCCAAGATTATTTTGTCAACTGGTACCTCTTCCATTCTTCTTAATGGGATTCCTGGAAAACAGTTTCAGTGTAAATGTGGGGTCAGGCAGGGTGATCCAATTTCTCCTCTGTTTTACACTTTTGGTTCTGATCTGTTGTAGTCAGTGGTTAATGAAATGGTGACAGAGAGCTCTCTATCTCTGCCCATTGTTACAAATGGTAAGGATTTTCCTATTATCCAGTATGCAGATGACACTTTGCTGATTATGCCAGCAGACAAGGTACAATTGCAAGCTCTAAAGGAAACCCTGAGAAATTTTTCCATATCTACTGGTCTGAGCATTAATTTTGATAAGTCACAGATGGTACCTATAAATGTCCCTGATGAGTTAATTTCTGAACTGGCCACTGGTTTTGGTTGTCAAGTGGGTGTAATGCCCTTCACTTATCTTGGCCTTCCATTGGGATCTACTAGACCTACCATTGCTGAGATGTCACCTCTAGTTTGTAGGCTTGAGAGGAAACTCACTTCCAGTTCTTGTTTTCTGTCCCAAGGTGCACGTTTACAACTCATTAATTCAGCCCTGACATCTATGCCATTGCACTTTCTGTGCACTTTGCAGTTGCCTGCTGGGCTTACAAGTCAGCTTGACAGAATTCTTAGACAATGCCTGTGGAGAGATCAAGATGGGGAGCCTAAGCAATCATTGGCAGCATGGGAAATGATTTGTAAGCCTAAGTTGAAGGGTGGCTTGGGTATAGTTAATTTCCAAAGGCAAAATGCAGCCTTGTTGATCAAGTTTTTGGACAAATTCTATAAGAAAAAGGATATCCCTTGGGTGCATTTGGTTTGGTTTGCACATTATCAAGGGAAGGTACCTCATGAGGAAAACCTATGTGGATCATTTTGGTGGAGAGATGTGTGTAAGCAAGTGGACAATTTCAGAGGTGTTGCTTATGTCAATCATGGTACTGGGGAAACTGCATCTTTTTGGCATGATAGTTGGAATTTGGGAGGATCAAAGCAGCCAATGAGCCAACGATTCCCTAGACTGTTTTCCTATGCTCTGAATGACAAAGCTTCTATTGCACATATTTATGGTTGGAAGACATTATGGAGTTGTTTTATACACCCTTATCTACACAAGCCTTTCAGGAATTGATTGATTTGCAGGCTTTGATGCAAGATAATCCTTTGACTGCAGAGAAGGATAGGTGGCAATACAGTTGGGGGGATATTTACTCAGCTAAAGCTTTTTATGATCAGACTCATGCTCACATTATGGTGCCTATAGTTTACTCCTCGTTGTGGAAATCTGCTTGTATGATGAAATTGAAAGTGTTTGCTTGGTTGCTCTTATCTGATAGATTAAACACTAAAGATCTGTTGAAGAGGCGACACTGGAATGTGACAGAGGATTACACTTGTCACTTATGTCATTCACAAGTTTATGAGGATAGAGTTCACCTGTTTTTTGACTGCAAGTTTAGTGCAAGAGTTTGGAATTATCTTCAGATTACTTGGAGTAGGGATGAGGTGGACATGCAAAGAATTTTGACACTTGCTAAGAAAGACTTTGGTTTGCCGTTTTTCATGGAGGTTCTTATTACTGCTTGTTGGAACATTTGGTTAATTCAAAATGCTAAGGTTTTCCGACAGGAGCGGGAAACGTTTGCTAGGTGGAAAAGTCAGTTTGTGCATGATATGTCTCTTTTCTAGTACAGAATTAAGGCTAAGCACAAGGACAAGCTCTTATCACGGATTAGGTCCCTGCCTTAGGTCCCTCTTCCTTTGTGTACATAGGCTTTCTGTTCATTTTTTTGTTTTTTGTTCCTTTGAACCAAGTTCTGTTTTTGCTCTTTTAATATAAATGAAAATTTGCTGTGGGGCTTTTTGCCTCACAGTTCCGGGTCAAAAAAAAAACTTTTGTATGTGTTTTGCTCATGCTTCATTGCACTTTTATACATTTTCCGGCACTAACTGATGACCCACAAGTATAGGGGATCGCAACAGTCTTCGAGGGAAGTAAAACCCAATTTATTGATTCGACACAAGGGGAGACAAAGAACACTTGGAAGCCTTAACAACGGAGTTGTCAATTCAGTTGCACCTGGAAACAGACTTGCTCGCAAGAGTTTATCAGTAGTAACAGTTTTATAGCAGTAGCAGTAGTGAAATAACAGCAGCAGAGTAACAGAGACAGCAGTAGTGATTATAGTAAACAGCAGGATTAAAATACTGTAGGCACGGGGACGGATGACGGGCGTTGCATGGATGAGAGAAACTCATGTAACAATCATAGCAGGGCATTTGCAGATAATAATAAAACGGTGTCCAAGTACAAAGCAATCAATAGGCATGTGTTCCATATATAGTCGTGCGTGCTCGCAATGAGAAACTTGCACAACATCTTTTGTCCTACCAGCCGGTGGCAGCCGGGCCTCGAGGGAAACTACTGGATATTAAGGTACTCCTTTTAATAGAGTACCGGAGCAAAGCATTAACACTCCGTGAACACATGTGATCCTCACATCGCTACCATTCCCTCCGGTTGTCCCGATTTCTGTCACTTCGGGGCCATCGGTTCCAGACAGCGACATGTGTATACAACTTATAGATAAGACCATAAACAATGATTATCTTCATGAAACAATAACATGTTCAGATCTGAGATCATGGCACTCGGGCCCTAGTGACAAGCATTAAGCATAACAAGTTGCAACAATATCATCAAAGTACCAATAACGGACACTAGGCACTATGCCCTAACAATCTTATGCTATTACATGACCAATCTCATCCAATCCCTACCATCCCCTTCGGCCTACAGCGGGGGAATTACTCACACATGGATGGGGAAACATGGCTGGTTGATGTAGAGGTGATGGCGGTGATGGCGGCGATGATCTCCTCCAATTCCCCGTCCCGGCGGAGTGCCGAACGGAGACTTCGGCTCCCGCGACGGAGTTTCGCGATGTGGCGGCGTTACGGAGGGTTTCGGCGACTTCGACTTCTCTTACGGTGTTTTTAGGTCGAGGCGAATAAGTAGTCCGAAAGAGGGCGTCGGAGGCCGGCCGAGGGGGCCACACCACAGGGCCGCGCGGCCCCCGGGCCGCGCCGCCCCATGGTGTGGGGCCCTCGGGCCTCCACTTCAATTGCCCTTCCGGCTCCGTTAGTTTCCTGGGAAAATAGGGCCTTCGCATAAATTCCGAGGTTTTTCCCGAAAGTTGGATTTCTGCACAAAAACGAGACACCGTGAGCGGTTCTGCTGAAAACAGCGTTAGTCCGTGTTAGTTGCATCCAAAATACACAAATTAGAGGCAAAACAATAGCAAAAGTGTTCGGGAAAGTAGATACGTTTTGGACGTATCAACTCCCTAAGCTTAGCTTATTGCTTGTCCTCAAGCAATTCAGTTAACAACTGAGCGATAAAAGAACTTTCACGAACACATTTGCTCATATGATGTATATATTCTCATGGTATGGCTAAAACTTAAGCAGTTCATAATGAGATACATGCAAATAAGATCATCTAACAGCTATGTCAATCATGGAGAAGCACCAACAATTAATAATAAGCATCATGAATCATGTATATAAGCAGAATTGTAATGTTCATAAGAGAGCATGATAAAGTGGTATCTCGCTTGCCCGTATTTGGTTGGCAAAACATAAATGCCCGGGCACCTACGGAGTTCATAGAAAGACTAGAAGTAGTGATTGTCAAAAGATAAATGCATCAAAGTTATACCACAATCAATCATATTTTGAGACAAGCATATTATACTAAGAATGACAGTTGTGCTCTCAAGATAGTGCTCAAAGAAATAATGGAGACACAACATAAAAAGTAAAAGATTGACCCTTCGCAGAGGGAAGCAGGGATTAACATGCGCTAGAGCTTTTTATTTTTATAAAGACAGGAGTAAAATTATTTTGAGAGGTGTTTGTTGTTGTCAACGAATGGTAATGGGTACACTAACTACCTTGCCAACCGGACTTTCAAGAGCGGCTCCCATGAATTATTGCATATTTATTTGGCACTCCTTCCAACCTTTCTTTCACAAACCATGGCTAACCGAATCCTCGGGTGCCTGCCAACAATCTCATACCATGAAGGAGTGCCTTTTTATTTTAGTTTTACTATGATGATGACACTCCCCCCAACCTTTGCTTACACAAGCCATGGCTAACCGAATCCTTCGGGTGCCGTCCAACAATCACAAACCATGGAGGAGTGTCTATTTAAGTTAATTAATTCGGGACTGGGAATCCCATTGCCAGCTCTTTTTGCAAAATTATTAGATAAGCGGATGTGCCACTAGTCCATATGAGAGTCCGTCAAAAGTAAATGACAAGGTTGAAAGCTAAACACCACATACTTCCTCATGAGCTATGAAACATAAACACAAATTGAGAAGCATTTTGAAGGTTTTAAAGGTAGCGCATGAGAATTTACTTGGAATGGTTTGAAATGCCATGCATAGGTATTTATGGTGGACACTCTGGAATAACTTGGTTTTCATGTGTTTGGAAGCACGAGCAGCGTTCCCGCTCAGTACAAGTGAAGGCTAGCAAAAGACTAGGGAGCGACAAATCAAGAGAGCAAAGAATCGTCATAATCATGCTTGCGGCAAAATAAATTAACGGAGGCATAAAAGTGATACAAGAACTCTGAAGCAATATAGATCATCGAGGCTTAATTGACTTTTTGTTCAGTCATATGCATGCGTGAGCATGTGCCAAGTCGATATAAATGAATTATTCAGAGGAGGATACCACAATGCCATACTTACTTATGAATAAAACAATGCGGACAAACATACATGACATGCTACTCATATTAATAAATTGAAGCTAAACATGAGAGATCATGAACTACTAGACTTTCTCAAATAACATATACCTCACATGAACCAACTAAGCATGCTCACATGGATGAGTATATGTACAAAAATGAAAACAAATAGAGTTCATACCAGCCTCTCACCACAATCAGATTATCGTAGATCGTCATTATTGCCTTTTCACTTGTGCAGCTTGGATAATATGAAATGAAAACCACGCTCCAGCCACCGAAGACCATTGAACTCAAAAAGAACTTTACAAACCAAAGAAGAACAGCAAATATTTTTGGTGTTTTCAATTTGCAAATAAGAACAAGAGGAAACAAACAAACAAAGCAAAATCTTTTGGGTTTTCTTATAGCAAACTAGCAATAGCAAATAAAGTGAAACAAATGCAAGAAACCAAAGCAAACAAATGGTGAAGAGAAACAACAGAAATATTTTTGGTCTTTTTGTGTTTTGGGAAGGAAACAAAACAAAAACAAGAAATAGCGAACTAAAAGAAACACAGAAAAGCAGGATGACAGAAATCTGCCAAAACCTGACAGCAGTACAGAAATCGATTTTTACAAAAATCTTACGTTGCTCAGATCGAAAAGTGTTCAACTAATGAAAGTTAGATAACAACCTGGGGAACCTGCACAAAAATTTGCAGCTTAAAATGACGTTCTGGCTATTTTTGACGATTTTTACAGCAACGTTCCAGAATCTGTTTTCAGGCAGCACTTCCCCAAATATCATCTTCCTCTCATTAGAAAACCACTCAAACGAACAAAACAAGTATGTGCAAGTATCCAGCAATCATAATATGCAAAGAATGAGTGATGCCGGTATACCTCCCCAAGCTTAGGCTTTTGGCCTAAGTGGAGTTCAACCCCAACGAGGGTCATTGTTTCTTGCCGGTGGGTAGTCCATGGAGTAGTCATAATAAAGCTCCTGCGAGAAGAAAAGCGTGGAGGCTCCGCATATCCACCGTGTTGATGCGAGGAACTTGCTGCATCGGATGATGAGTCGAGGTGCTCCTCGACCTCCATGTCGTCTCTTGCATGTTGACCTCCTCTCTCTATGTGTGCATCCAGTGCACCTTCTGTAACCGACCAATCTCCCTGGAATCAAGGTTAGACAAAACAAAGCAGCAATCTTACTAGTTTCTCAGTTTTCTTAGTTATTCTCCAAACTTTCTTATAAAATATCATCTTATAATACAGGTTACCCAAGTTGGAGGAATCTGAAACAAATTCATGTTTAATCATAGAGGCTATATCAAGTTTTTCTATGGGGAACGGAATATCAAAATGATGAGGTTCTACATCATGAAAAGCTAGTAAACGGGAGGCGATGAGACCTCCACAAATTCCACCTTTCTCACGGTTAGTAGCAAGTCTATAAGCTATTAATGCCCCCAAATTATAAGACCTATTATTTTGCAGTGCTGCAGCTAGAAAAGCCAAATCCGGGATAGAAAGTTTACCACCAATCCTTTTAGCGAGAACGCACTTGGTAATAAAATAGGCAAAGTAGCGGATAGCCGGGAGCTGAATACTAGTGATTTTACCACTTTCACCTGAGAAACTCCTTCCATCGCAAATCATCTTGTAGAGATCCGAGAGTTCTTGCGGCGATCCCTTTATCTTCTCACATGATCCCCATTGCGGTACTCTAATCGCTGCACAAAAAGCACTAAATGGCAAGTTGACAGTTTTATTGTAAATTTTATACTGGACCGTGGGGTTAGATTGCGACCAATTAAACTTGAAGTCCTGCACAAAAGCCATAGTTAATTTTACATATTGTCTTGGCTCTCCTTCAACAAAGTCACTCAGCCCTGCATGAGAAATTAGAGTTTGAACATCTTCAAATATCCCTGCGCTTCTCATGAAATCCGCACATGGGTAGTAAGAGGGGTATACTCCCTCTTCATGATTGACCATCATAACTTGTTGGACTTCCAATTCTTGCTGGTTCAAGTGATATCTATTCCACTCCATTTTCTGAAATTTCAACAACCAATATAGAAATTTGATTTGGTGACAAATAATTGGGGGAAACTACCATAGGAACTTGCTAGAGTAATAATCATGCATCAAAACTAGTTTCTACCACTTAGAACAAGCATGCAAACTCACTAAACATGTTACCTACAGCAGCAAAATATTCAAGATATACTCAACCAAATGAAATTCTACTTGGATGGGTGGAGGAGTCACATACCGAAGAGCAAATGTGCCAAATTTCAGACAGAAATCTGGGCTGAGCAAAGAGATCGAAAAATCTGGAGTTCTGGAGCAAAAACGCGAGTGAGAGGAACTTGGTACGAGTTTTTTCGGGAGAGAGACTGTTCTGGGCGAAAGAGATGACAAAGTGGGGCAGAGGGGGTCCCACACCACATGGTGGCGCGGCCACCTCCTTGGCCGCGCCGGCCAGTGGTGTGGCGCCTCTCGGTGCCCCACAGGTCATCCTCTGGTACTCCAGTGCCTCGTCGAAAAATAGGACCAACGGTATAATTTTCGCGAATTTTTGAAAACTTTGAAAAACGCACATTTCTGGGTATTTAGTTTATTATTACTGGCCAGGAAAAATTTTGAAATCTTCGAATAACTCAAGAACTTTGCAAATTAAAAGTGCTACAGCAACTAGAGCAAGTGGAGGAAGAAAGAGATGTTGTTTACCCTCTCCATGCATATAAAAAAGTATCCGTTAACAAGGTTGATCAAGTCTTGTCACCAAATAACTTTTTCATAGCATAAGAAGAAATAAACCTCAAATCAATCATGTTACCTTGAATTGTATTGATATGGCTCCAATCACGAGAGTGTGATATTCTTCCTTAGGCTCATATATAGGACAATCAATAGTTCCCACTTTGATAGTTCTCACATTAGAAATAGTATTAACTCCACATGCCTTCTCAATCCTCTTGGGAAAATAAACGGTATGCTCCCTATCATCAACATTGAAAGTAACCTTTCCTTTATTGCAATCAATAACAGCCCCTGCGGTGTTAAGAAAAGGTCTCCCAAGAATAATAGACATATTATCATCTTCAGGCATTTCCAACACAACAAAATCAGTTAATATCAAGCAGTTAGTAGTAACTTGAACAGGAACATTCTCACATATACCAACAGGAATAGCAGTAGATTTATCAGCCATTTGCAAAGATATATCAGTAGGTATCAACTTATCTAGGTAAAGTCTCTTATAAAGAGAAAAAGGCATAACACTAACACCGGCTCCCAAGTCACATAGAGCAGTTTTAACATAATTATTCTTAATAGAACAAGGAATAGTAGGTATACCTGGGTCACCCAACTTCTTTGGAATTTTGCCATTGAAAGAGTAATTAGCAAGCATAGTGGAAATTTCCTCATTGGGGATTTTCCTTTTGTTAGTAACAATATCTTTCATATACTTTGAATAAGGAGGCAATTTAATGGCATCTGTCATAGGGATTTGCAAGAATAAAGGTTTCATCCATTCGCAAAATTTATTATAGTGTTCTTCTTCCTTTGATTTTAGTTTCTTAGCAGGAAAAGGCATTTGCTTTTGCACCCAAGGTTCTCTTTCATTACCATGTTTCTCAGCAATAAAGTCTTCTTTAGTATACTTTTTATTTTTAGCATGCTTCTCAGGTTCTTCTTCAGCCTCTTCTTTATCAGGAGTATCATTCTTATCATTATCTTTATCATTATCATGTTCATTACCACTTTCAGTTTCAGCATCAGAAATAGAAATACTATTAGGATCATTAGCAGGTTCAGAGGATTCTACAACATTTTTATGTTTCTTCTTCTTTTTCTTCCTAGAATGAGCACTAGGTTCAATGCGTTGAGAATCTTGTTCAATTCTTTTGGGATGCCCTTCAGGATATAGAGGATCCTGGGTAGAGACACCACCTCTAGTTGTTACTTCATAAGCATGTTTCTCTTTAGAATTATTCCCTAACAAGTCATTTTGCACTTTAGTGAGTTGATCAATTTGAGTTTGAATCATTTGAAAATGTTTAACAAGCATCTTAACATCATTGGAGGTTCTCTCCACAATACCATGCAATTCACTAATAGCTTGAGAATTTTCCATTAAATGATTCTCTACTCTCATATTAAAATTTTCTTGCTTAACAATATAATTATCAAACTCATCTAAGCATTGTGCAGGAGGTTTCGAATACGGAATATCTTCCCTAGTAAAGCGTTGAAGGGAGTTTACCTCAATCATGGACGAAAGGGGAATTATCTCACATATATCTTCTATAGGAGGTAGATTCTTCACATCTTCAGATTTAATACCTTTCTCCTTGAGAGACTTCTTGGCTTCCCTCATATCTTCATCATTCAATTTAATTAAACCCCTCTTCTTCACTATTGGCGTTGGAGTTGGTTCAGGCGTATTCCAATCATCATAATTCCGGCCTATTTTAGCCAATAATTCTTCAAATATTGCCTGGAGTTCTTTTCCGAAAACACAACCAGCACAACTATCCAGGTATGCCCTAGAATCAATGGTTAGTCCACTATAAAATATATCAAGTAATTCATGCTTTTCTAAATCATGGTCAGGCAAAGCTCTAATAAGAGAGCAAAATCTCGCCCAAGCCTCAGGCAATTTCTCTTCATCTCCTGATCAAAACTATAAACTCTCTGCAAAGCGACATGTTGAGCACTAGCAGAAAATATTTCCGAAAGAAAACAGCAAGCAATTCTTTTGGACTTTTAATAGAACTAGGTGGCAAATTATTATACCAAGTTTTAGCGTCATCCTTCAATGAGAATGGAAATATTTTAGCAACAAAGTAAGTACGCTTCTTAACGTCATCGTAAAAACAAGCTACTCAAAGTAGATAACTCAGTCATGTGTTCAACGGCACTTTCTTTTTCAGTACCACGAAAGGTGTTTTCTCAACAATAGCTATATGAGATAGATCAAGAGAAAAATCATAATCTTTATCCCTAATGTTTATAGGAGATGTGGCAAATTTAGGATCAGGAGACAGTTTATATCTAACAGCATGTTCTGCAAGCAACTTTTTAATTTTTCTTGCATCAGTAGTAGCATTGCATTTTTCAATAAAATCATCATCAAGCTCCACATAATCTTCCTCAGGATCATCACTAAAATAACCAAGTTCAGGTGAACTAACAGGTGTAGTAGCATTAGGAGTTTCAGTATTTTCAATTTGTCTAGACCTAGCAATTGTAGCATCTAGAAAGGATCCCAATGAACCACTATCATCAAGCACAGCAGAAACATTATCAATATTATGAGAGTGTTCAGATTCAGTGAGATGTACCCACATGCGAAGCATGTGGCGGTGAAACAAGTTTATCAATCACGGATGGTGAATCAAGTGTAGCGGAGGTACTCGAATTGTACCTTTTCTTGTAGTGGATGGTAATATGGCGATCTTAGTATCGCGAGGTTTACCCATGATGGAGAATTTGCAGCGAACAATATTAATCCAAGTGAACTTCCAAATAAAGCTATGCTCCCCGGCAACGGCGCCAGAAAATAGTCTTGATGACCCACAAGTATAGGGGATCGCAACAGTCTTCGAGGGAAGTAAAACCCAATTTATTGATTCGACACAAGGGGAGACAAAGAACACTTGGAAGCCTTAACAACGGAGTTGTCAATTCAGTTGCACTGGAAACAGACTTGCTCGCAAGAGTTTATCAGTAGTAACAGTTTTATAGCAATAGCAGTAGTGAAATAACAGCAGCAGAGTAACAGAGACAGCAGTAGTGATTATAGTAAACAGCAGGATTAAAATACTGTAGGCACGGGGACGGATGACGGGCGTTGCATGGATGAGAGAAACTCATGTAACAATCATAGCAGGGCATTTGCAGATAATAATAAAACGGTGTCCAAGTACAAAGCAATCAATAGGCATGTGTTCCATATATAGTCGTGCGTGCTCGCAATGAGAAACTTGCACAACATCTTTTGTCCTACCAGCCGGTGGCAGCCGGGCCTCGAGGGAAACTACTGGATATTAAGGTACTCCTTTTAATAGAGTACCGGAGCAAAGCATTAACACTCCGTGAACACATGTGATCCTCACATCGCTACCATTCCCTCCGGTTGTCCCGATTTCTGTCACTTCGGGGCCATCGGTTCCGGACAGCGACATGTGTATACAACTTATAGATAAGACCATAAACAATGATTATCTTCATGAAACAATAACATGTTCAGATCTGAGATCATGGCACTCGGGCCCTAGTGACAAGCATTAAGCATAACAAGTTGCAACAATATCATCAAAGTACCAATAACGGACACTAGGCACTATGCCCTAACAATCTTATGCTATTACATGACCAATCTCATCCAATCCCTACCATCCCCTTCGGCCTACAGCGGGGGAATTACTCACACATGGATGGGGGAAACATGGCTGGTTGATGTAGAGGTGATGGCGGTGATGGCGGCGATGATCTCCTCCAATTCCCCGTCCCGGCGGAGTGCCGGAAACGGAGACTTCGGCTCCCGCGACGGAGTTTCGCGATGTGGCGGCGTTCTGGAGGGTTTCTGGCGACTTCGACTTCTCTTCTGGTGTTTTTAGGTCGAGGCGAATAAGTAGTCCGAAAGAGGGCGTCGGAGGCCGGCCGAGGGGGCCACACCACAGGGCCGCGCGGCCCCCCCCTGGGCCGCGCCGCCCCATGGTGTGGGGCCCTCGGGCCTCCACTTCAATTGCCCTTCTGGCTCCGTTAGTTTCCTGGGAAAATAGGGCCTTCTGCATAAATTCCGAGGTTTTTCCCGAAAGTTGGATTTCTGCACAAAAACGAGACACCAGAGCGGTTCTGCTGAAAACAGCGTTAGTCCGTGTTAGTTGCATCCAAAATACACAAATTAGAGGCAAAACAATAGCAAAAGTGTTCGGGAAAGTAGATACGTTTTGGACGTATCACTAACCTATTAACAAGATGTCGCAGTGCTGATTCTCTGTTTTCTGCTGTTTTGTTTTTCAGAAAAGTTGTACATGAAATATTCTTGGAATTGGACAAAACAAAAGCCGAAGTCAATATTTTACCATAACGAAGACAGAGTCTAGAGGGGGAACGAAGAACAGGCGCAGGGGCGGCCAGACCATGCGTTGGCGCGGCCTGGCCTAGGCCCACGACAAGGGGTGGTGTGGGCCACCCTGGCCTCCACCGACCTCTTCCTTCCGCCTATAAGAAGCCTCCCGACGCGTGAACCCTAAATCAATCAGCCTCCAACCATGAAAATTTTCGTAGCTCCGCCGCCGCCAAAGACAAGATTCGGGGGACAGAAGTCTCTGTTCCGGCACCCTGCCGGGATGGAGAATTGCCCCAGAGCCATATCCATCGACTCCACCGCTCTCTTCATCGCCGTTGCTGACTCCCATGATGACGAGTGAGTAGTTCTCCCCCGAGGCTGAGGGCTTTACCGGTAGCTATGTGGTTTATCTATCTCTCCATGTATGATCTTTATGTGATCATGAGCTTTGTAATCTAGTTGAATAAGTAGATGTTATGCTTCAACTATTGTGCTACTCAAGTGGTTTTATTATGTGATCTCCGGAGACACCTTATCCAACGGTGTGAAGGTGACAGTGTGCACACCGTGTTTGTTTCTTAAGCTTAATTTATAGAAATACCATCTTTGTATGCTCAAAGTAACAGCGTGGGGTGTCCATAGATTGGGAATGCGAACTTTAACTAATGCTTATGCAGTCTTACGCAGTGAATTTCTATTTATTATCAAACCGGTGAGTGGTTCAGAGTAGCGTAGTGAAGAGATAATATCTATGTATTCAATTATGGTATCATTGTTGAGAGTGTCCACTAGTAAAATTATGATCCTAGGCCTTGTTTCCAAGCATTGAAACACCGTTTACAACCAGTTCTGCTACATATTTGCCTGCGGCCATTTTTATTTCAGATTACAATTACCACTCATAATCATCCATCACCCTTGTATTTCACTATCTCTTCGCCGAACTAGTGCACCTATACAGCAGATAAGTGTATTGGGTGTGTTGGGGACACACGAGACTTCTTGTATCGTAATTGCAGGGTTGCTTGAGAGGGATATCTTTCAGCTCTACCTCCTTGAGTTCGATAAACCTTGGGTGATCCACTTAAGGGAAACTTGCTGCTGTTCTACAAACCTCTGCACTTGGAGGCTCAACACTGTCTACAAGAATAGAATCGTGCGTAGACTTCAAGCTCTTTTCTGGCGCCATTGTCGGGGAGGTAACACTAGTAAAAGCCTTATAGGTGAGATCTTAGTTCTGTGGCGCACCACCAAAAATGCGCCACAGAAAGTTGTTTAGTGGCGCACCAGACACGGTGCGCCACAGAAATAGCTTAATTTTGCGGCGCAGCAAGAATCCATCCGCCACAGAAACTTGGTGGGGCCCACACCCTGCCACCCCCAATCATTGGTTTCGCAATTTTTGTGGCGCACTGGCCTCGGTGCGCCACAAAAATAAGGTATTCTGTGGCGCACTGGTCCTGGTGCGCCACAGAATTATGGCTTTCTGTGGCGCACGTGAGATGGTGCGCCACAGAAACTACGCATTTCTGTGGCGCACATGAGCTCCATGCTCCACAGAAATTTTTTTTTGCTCCCCACGCAGCTCCCCCCCCCCCCCCCCATGGATCGCCTTTTTGACCTCTCTAAAAAACAAAAGATATAGATAGAAAATTCAAAAAATAAAATCCTTCGGGGTGCCCATGTATTATGTCATCTAGTACCACTGAAAATTAACAAAAATGAATTTCGACTTTTTTTGCAAAATTGCGTGGCAAAATCATCAAACTGGATTTCTGGTTGCACACGAACTCGAAAAAAACCGTATAATATATCAAAATGTTCCCACGAAAATTTTACATTCGAATTCACCGGGGCTTGCTCGGTTGGACAATTATTTGAATCCCCAAATTCAAAAAGAGTAAAAAGTTACGACAGAATAAAGATTTTTTGCTGCAAGATAGAAAAAATTTAAAAAAAAATTCCGTGGTGCACCAAGGGCCCATGCGCCACAGAATTAAGATCCGAAATTTAAATTCCCTACCGCCCTCCTCCACTTCTCCTCCACTTCTCCTCACTTCTCCTATCCTCCACTTCTCCTTGGATGCAAACTTCTCCTCCTCCACTTCCCCTCCTCCTCAACTTCCCCGCCTCCTCTCCTCCTCCTCCTCCACCACCACCACCACCACCTCCTCCTCCGGCTGGCAGGCCTCCTACTCCGGCGACCACCTTCTCCGGCCGGCCTCCTCCTACTCCGGCGACCACCTCCTCCGGCTGGCCTCCTCCTACTCCGGCGACCACCTCCTCCGACCGGCCTCCTCCTACTCCGACGACCACCTCCTCCGGGGACCACTACCTCTCCTCCTCCTCCACCACCACCACCACCTCCTCCACCACCACCCCCACCACCACCACCACCACCACCACCTCCTCCACCACCACCACCACCACCACCACCACCTCCACCACCACCACCACCTCCTCCTCCTCCACCACCACCACCACCTCCACCTCCAACTCCACCACCACCATGATGTCTACGGGTGCTTCTATTCTTGTAGACAGCGTTGGGCCTCCAAGAGCAGAGGTTTGTAGAACAGCAGCAAGTTTCCCTTAAGTGGATCACCCAAGGTTTATCGAACTCAGGGAGGAAGAGGTCAAATATATCCCTCTCATGCAACCCTGCAACCACAAAGCAAGAAGTCTCTTGTGTCCCCAACACACCTAATAGTTGCACTAGTTCGGCGAAGAGATAGTGAAATACAGGTGGTATGAATAAATATGAGCAGTAGCAACGGCACCAGAAAAGTGCTTTGCTATCCAGGACTGGCGTGTGGTTGATGGTGGTAATATTGCGGACAGTACAGATGCAGTAGAACAGTAAACAAGCAGCGATAACAATATTTAGGAACAAGGCCTAGGGATTATACTTTCACTAGTGGACACTCTCAACTTTGATCACATAACAGAATAAATAGATAGATGCTATACTCTACACTCTCTTGTTGGATGATGAACACCACTAACTGTGTAGGATTACACGAACCCTCAATGCCGGAGTTAACAAGCTCCACAATATTCGATGTTCATATTTAAATAACCTTAGAGTGCACGACAGATCAACACAACTAAACCAAGTACTAACATAGCATGCACACTGTCACCTTCACGCTACGAAAGGAGGAATAGATCACATCAATACTATCATAGCAATAGTTAACTTCATAATCTACAAGAGATCACAATCATAACCTACGCCAAGTACTACACGATGCACACACTGTCACCATTACACCGTGCAGGAGGAATAGACTACTTTAATAACATCACTAGAGTAGCACACAGATAAATTGTGATACAAAGCACATTGCAATCATAAAGAGATATAAATAAGCACTTCACTATGCCATTCATAACAGTGAATAAGTATTCTGTGAAATATAGCCTAAGAGACCCACACGGTGCACACACTGTCACCTTCACACACGTGGGACAAGGAGTCTTCGGAGATTACATAAGTAAAATCCACTTGACTAGCATAATGACATCTAGATTACAAGCATCATCATATGAATCTCAATCATGTAAGGCAGCTCATGAGATTATTGTATTGAAGTACATAGGAGAGAGATGAACCACATAGCTACCGGTACAGCCCCTTAGCCTCGATGGGGAACTACTCCCTCCTCATGGGAGACAGCAGCGGTGATGAAGATGGCGGTGGAGATGGCAACGGTGTCGATGGAGAAGCCTTCCGGGGGCACTTCCCGTCCCGGCGGCGTGCCGGAACAGAGACTCCTGTCCCCCAGATCTTGGCTTCGCGATGGCGGCGGCTCTGGAAGGTTTCTCGTACCGTGGCTTTTCCGTATCGAAGTTTTAGGTCAGGGACCTTTAAATAGGCGAAGAGGCGGAGTCAGAAGGTCGATGAGGCGATGACACACTAGGGGGGCGTGGCCAAGGCCTGGGCCGCGCCACCCTGTCATCTGGGGCCCACAGGGCCCTCCTCTGGTGGCTCTCGGGTGTTCTGGAAGCTTCCGAGGATTCTAAGATGCTGGGCGTTGATTTCGTCCAATTCCGAGAATATTTCCTTACTAGGATTTCTGAAACCAAAAACAGCAGAAAACAGGAACCGGCACTTCAGCATCTCGTCAATAGGTTAGTTCCGGAAAACGCATAAAATCATCATAAAGTGTGAACAAAACATGTAGGTATTGTCATAAACAAGCATGGAACATCAGAAATTATAGATACGTTGGAGACGTATCAGCATCCCCAAGCTTAGTTCCTACTCGTCCTCGAGTAGGTAAACGATAAAAGATAATTTCTGAAGTGACATGCTACCAACATAATCTTGATCATACTATTGTAAAGCATATGAGATGAATGAAGTGATTCAAAGCAATGGTAAATACAATGGTTAAACAATTGAATCATATAGCAAAGACTTTTCATGAATAGTACTTTCAAGACAAGCATCAATAAGTCTTGCATAAGAGTTAACTCATAAAGCAATAGATTCTAAATAAAGGCATTGAAGCAACACAAAGGAAGATTAAGTTTCAGCGGTTGCTTTCAACTTGTAACATGTATATCTCATGGATAGTTGTCAATATAAAGTAATATAATAAGTGCAATATGCAAGTATGTAGGAATCAATGCACAGTTTACACAAGTGTTTGCTTCTTGAGATGGAGATAAATAGGTGAACTGACTCAACATAAAAGTAAAAGAAAGGCCCTTCGACGAGGGAAGCATTGATTGCTATATTTGTGCTAGAGCTTTGGTTTTGAAAACAAGAAACAATTTTGTCAACGGTAGTAATAAAGCATATGTATCATGTAAATTATATCCTACAAGTTGCAAGCCTCATGCATAGTATACTAATAGTGCCCGCACCTTGTCCTAATTAGCTTGGATTACCTGGATTATCATCGCAATACATATGTTTTAACCAAGTGTCACAAAGGGGTATCTCTATGCCGCCTGTACAAAGGTCTAAGGAGAAAAGCTCGCATTGGATTTCTCGCTTTTGATTATTCTCAACTTAGACATCCGTACCGGGACAACATAGACAACAGATAATGGACTCCTCTTTAATGCATAAGAATTTAACAACAATTAATTTTCTCATATGAGATTGAGGATATTTTTCCAAAACTGAAACTTCCACCATGGATCATGGCTTTAGTTAGTGGCCCAATGTTCTTCTCTAACAGTATGCATGCTCAAACCATTCAACTCATGGTAAATCGCCCTTACTTCAGACAAGACGGACATGCATAGCAACTCACATGATATTCAACAAAGAGTAGTTGATGGCGTCCCCAGGAACATGGTTATCGCACAACAAGCAACTTATAAGAGATAAAGTGCATAAGTACATATTCAATACCACAATAGTTTTTAGGCTATTTGTCCCATGAGCTATATATTGCAAAGGTAAAGGATAGAAATTTAAAGGTAGCACTCAAGCAATTTACTTTGGAATGGCAGAGAAATACCATGTAGTAGGTAGGTATGGTGGACACAAATGGCATAGTTATTGGCTCAAGGATTTTGGATGCACGAGAAGTAATCCCTCTCAATACAAGGCTTAGGCTAGCAAGGCTATTTGAAACAAACACAAGTATGAACCGGTACAGCAAAACTCACATAAAAGATATATTGCAAGCATTATAAGACTCTACACCGTCTTCCTTGTTGCTCAAACACCTTAGTAGAAAATATCTAGACTCTAGAGAGATCAATCATGCAAACCAAATTTTAACCAGCTCTATGTAGTTCTTCATTAATAGGTGCAAAGCATATGATGCAAGAGCTTAATCATGAGCACACAATTGCCAAGTATCAAGTTATTCAAGACATCATACCAATTACTACATGTAGCATTTCCCTTTTCCAACCATATAACAATTAACGAAGCAGTTTCAACCTTCGCCATGAACATTAAAAGATAAGAACACATGTGTTCATATGAACCAGCGAAGCGTGTCTCTCTCCCACACAAGCATGAATTTATTCAAGCAAAACAAAAACAAGAAACATACAGACACTCCAAGTAAAGTACATAAGATGTGACGGAATAAAAATATAGTTTCAAGAGAAGGAACCTGATAATTTGTCGATGAAGAAGGGGATGCCTTGGGCATCCCCAAGCTTAGATGCTTGAATCTTCTTGAAATATGCAGGGGTGAACCACCGGGGCATCCCCAAGCTTAGAGCTTTCACTCTCCTTGATCATATTGTATCATCTCCCTCTCTAGATCCTTGAAAACTTCCTCCACACCAAACTCAAAACAACTCATTAAAGGGTTAGTGCACAATTAAAATTCACATGTTCAGAGGTGACACAATCATTCTTAACACTTATGGACATTGCCCAAAGCTACTGGAAGTCAATGGAACAAAGAAATCCATCCAACATAGCAAAAGAAGCAATGCGAAATAAAAGGCAGAATCTGTCAAAATAGAACAGTCCGTAAAGACGAATTTTATTGAGGCAACATACTTGCTCAAACGAAAATGCTCAAATTGAATGAAAGTTGCATACATATCTGAGGATCACTCACGTAAATTGGCATAATTTTCTGAGTTACCTACAGAGAATTAGGCCCAGATTCGTGACAGCAAGAAATCTGTTTCTGCGCAGTAATCCAAATCTAGTATCAACCTTGCTATCAAAGACTTACTTGGCACAAAAATGCAATAAAATAAGATAAGGAGAGGTTGCTACAATAGTAACAACTTCCAAGACTCAAATATAAAACAAAATTTCTGTAGTAAAATAAACACATGGGTTATCTCCCAAGAAGTGCTTTCTTTATAGCCATTAAGATGGGCTCAGTAATTTTAATGATGCACTCCCAAGAAATAAGAGTTGAAGCAAAAGAGAGCATCAAGAAGCAAATTCAAAATACATTTAAGTCTAACATGCTTCCTATGAAAAGGAATCTTGTAAATAAACAAGTTCATGAAGAGCAAAGTGAATAGCATAGGAAGACAAAACAAGTGTAGCTTCAAAAATTTCAGCACATAGAGAGGCATTTTAGTAACATGAAAATTTCTACAACCATATTTTCCTCTCTCATAATAATATCCAGTAGCATCATGAGCAAACTCAACAATATAACTATCACATAAAGCATTCTTATCATGAGTCTCATGCATAAAATTATTACTCTCCACATAAGCATAATCAATTTTATTAGTTGTAGTGGTAGCAAATTCAACAAAGTAGCTATCATCAAATATAGGAGGCATATTGTAATCATAATCAAATTTATCCTCCATAACAGGCGGCACCAAAAGATCACTATCATTATAATCATCATAAATAGGAGGCAAAGTATCATCAAAGTAAATTTTCTCCTCAATGCTTGGGGGACTAAAAAGATCATGCTCATCAAAACCAGCTTCCCCAAGCTTAGAATTTTCCATATCATTAGCAACAATGGTGTTCAAAGTGTTCGTACTAATATGTTCCATGGGTTTTTTAATGTTCGCATCAAACCATCCATGTCTTAACTCAGGAAAAAGAATAAAAAGCTCCATGTTGCTTTCCATTATGCCAAACTAGTGTAAAACAAGAAACAAAAATATGCAATTGCAGGATCTAAAGGAAATAGCTTCGAGTACTTACAACGGCGCCGGAAAATAGCTTAGTAGCCGAGATCCGGAGTGTGAGTACCTTTTACCTTTCCTCCCCGGCAACAGCGCCAGAAAAGTGCTTGCTGTCCAGGACTGGCGCACTGTTGACGAGGGAGGAAATGGTGTAGCTTTCCTTCGTTACCCGGCAACGGCGCCAGAAAAGTGCTTGATGTCTACGGGTGCTTCTATTCTTGTAGACAGTGTTGGCCCTCCAAGAGCAGAGGTTTGTAGAACAGCAGCAAGTTTCCCTTAAGTGGATCACCCAAGGTTTATCGAACTCATGGAGGACGAGGTCAAAGATATCCCTATCATGCAACCCTGCAACCACAAAGCAAGAAGTCTCTTGTGTCCCCAACACACCTAATAGGTGCACTAGTTCGGCGAAGAGATAGTGAAATACAGGTGGTATGAATAAATATGAGCAGTAGCAACGGCACCAGAAAAGTGCTTTGCTATCCAGGACTGGCGTGTGGTTGATGGTGGTAATATTGCGGACAGTACAGATGCAGTAGAACAGTAAACAAGCAGCGATAACAATATTTAGGAACAAGGCCTAGGGATTATACTTTCACTAGTGGACACTCTCAACTTTGATCACATAACAGAATAAATAGATAGATGCTAGACTCTACACTCTCTTGTTGGATGATGAACACCACTAACTGTGTAGGATTACACGAACCCTCAATGCCGGAGTTAACAAGCTCCACAATATTCGATGTTCATATTTAAATAACCTTAGAGTGCACGACAGATCAACACAACTAAACCAAGTACTAACATATCATGCACACTGTCACCTTCACGCTACGAAAGGAGGAATAGATCACATCAATACTATCATAGCAATAGTTAACTTCATAATCTACAAGAGATCACAATCATAACCTACGCCAAGTACTACACGATGCACACACTGTCACCATTACACCGTGCAGGAGGAATAGACTACTTTAATAACATCACTAGAGTAGCACACAGATAAATTGTGATACAAAGCACATTGCAATCATAAAGAGATATAAATAAGCACTTCACTATGCCATTCATAACAGTGAATAAGTATTCTGTGAAATATAGCCTAAGAGACCCACACGGTGCACACACTGTCACCTTTACACACGTGGGACAAGGAGTCTCCGGAGATCACATAAGTAAAATCCACTTGACTAGCATAATGACATCTAGATTACAAGCATCATCATATGAATCTCAATCATGTAAGGCAGCTCATGAGATTATTGTATTGAAGTACATAGGAGAGAGATGAACCACATAGCTACCGGTACAGTCCCTTAGCCTCGATGGGGAACTACTCCCTCCTCATGGGAGACAGCAGCGGTGATGAAGATGGCGGTGGAGATGGCAGTGGTGTCGATGGAGAAGCCTTCCGGGGGCACTTCCCCGTCCCGGCGGCGTGCCGGAACAGAGACTCCTGTCCCCCAGATCTTGGCTTTGCGATGGCGGCGGCTCTGGACGGTTTCTCGTACCGTGGCTTTTCCGTATCGAAGTTTTAGGTCAGGGACCTTTAAATAGGCGAAGAGGCGGAGTCGGAAGGTCGATGAGGCGATGACACACTAGTGGGGCGCGGCCAAGGCCTGGGCCGCGCCACCCTGTCATCTGGGGCCCATAGGGCCCTCCTCTGGTGGCTCTCGGGTGTTCTGGAAGCTTCCGGGGATTCTAAGATGCTGGGCGTTGATTTTGTCCAATTCCGAGAATATTTCCTTACTAGGATTTCTGAAACCAAAAACAGCAGAAAACACGAACTGGCACTTCGGCATCTCGTCAATAGGTTAGTTCCGGAAAACGCATAAAATCATCATAAAGTGTGAACAAAACATGTAGGTATTGTCATAAAACAAGCATGGAACATCAGAAATTATAGATACGTTGGAGACGTATCACACCACCACCACCACCACCTCCAACTCCTCCTCCTCCTACTCCTACTCCACCACCACCACCACCCCCTCCGCCGGCCTCCTCAAAAAAAAAATTAAAAAAATTGCGGCCCCAGATCTAGATCTAGATCTAGATCTGGCCGCCATTTTTTTTGAATTTCAAAAAAAATTCTGTGGCGCACCACAGCCCGGTGCGCCACAGAAATAAGACTTTCTATTTCTGTGGCGCACCACCGCCCGGTGCGCCACAGAAATAAGACTTTCTGTGGCGCATGGGCTGGTGCGCCTCATAATTCTTATTTTTGTGGCGAGAATTCTGTGGCACACCGCCCATGCGCCACAGAATTTTTGGTGCGCCACTGATGAGCCTTTTCCTACTAGTGTAAGGTAAAAGGTACTCACATCCTCTGGCTACTAAGTCTTTTAGTTATTGGTGAGTGCTCGAAGTTATTTCCTTTAGATTTTGCAATTATATCTTTTTGTTTCTTGTTTTTATTTTCACTAGTTAGGCTTAATGGAAAAAAATAAAAAAAATTAGAGAGCTTTATAGTATTTATCTTGAATTAGGACATGAGGTGTTTGAAGAGAAAATTAAAAAACCTGAACTTTACTTGCATGCCGGTAGCAATGTTATTAGTATGAATTCTTTGAACACTATTATTGCTAATGCTATGGAAAAGTCTCATCTTGGGGAAGCTAGGTTTTATAAAAAATGATCTTTTTAGTTCCCCAGCTTTTGAGGAGGAAATTTGCTATGATGATACTATGCCTCCAATATATGATGATTACAATGATGATTATGTTGTTTTTAGTCCACATACTATTGAGGAGAAAATTAATTATGATTACAATATGCCTCCTATATTTGATGATTATGGTGATGAGAATAATAATGATAGCTATTTTGTTGAATTTGCTCCTACTACAATTAATATGAATGACTATGCTTATCTTGGGAGTAGTAATTATTTTATGCATGTGGCTCGTGATAAGAATGTTTTATGTGATATTTATATTGTTGATTCTATTCATGATTCTACTAAAAATTATTATGAGAGAGGGAAATATGGTTGTAAAAGTTTTCATGTTACTAAAACACCTCTCTATATGCTAAAAGTTTTGAAGTTGCTCTTGTTTTATCTTCCTATGCTTGTCACTTTGTTCTTTGTGGATATATTTGTGTACAAGATTCCTATGCATAGTAAGTGGGTTAGACTTAAATGTGTTTCATACTTGCTTTTTGATTCCCTCTTTTACTTAAATTCATAATTATTATGTGAGCACTTCTCAAATTACTACGCCTAGCTAAAAGGCATTAAAGAAAAGCGCTTATGGAAGACAGCCCATTGTTTTATTTCTGTAATTTTTATGTTATGTTGAGTCTTGGAACATATTACCTCTGTAATAGCCTCTACTTATAATTTTCATTTCCCTTTTGTGCCAAGAATAGACTCAAATAGGAAGAAAGTAAGATTTGGGGAAGTTACTGTCCTAAAACAGATTCTGTGCTGTCACCATAATTTTTTAATTAACAGTCAGAGCAGAATTTTGAGCTTCCAATTTTTTTTCATATGTCCTAGGTTATTATCTAACTTTCATTAGTTGAACACTCTTCGATTTGAGCAACATAAGATTTTTGAAAAAAATCGATCTTTACCTGTTGTTCTGTTTGACAGATTTCTGCCACTATTTGCATTTGCCTCTTAATCTCTTTCTTTTTGAGTTATTTTGATCAAAGAGCTCTTTGAAGAGGTTGCTACAGTATCTAATGCTTTAATAGATGTTTGATATGTGTTATAACTGAACCTAAGTGGATTTATTATTTTGATTGTACTAAGGCTGCTAACAAAGAATTGTGCGGAGTTTTGTATGAAGGAAATTTTCAAGTGTAGGGAGAGAGAAGAATGATGTAATGAGATGAAGAATGGACAAAAGCTCAAACTTGGGGATGCCCATGTCACCCCAAGAAACATCCAATAGGTACAAGCATCAAAGCTTGGGGATGCCCTGGGCATCCCCTCTTCATCAACAAAGCATTAGGTCATCTTTCTATGCGCTATATTTTTATTGCTTCATACGCTATGTGTTGTTCTTGGAGCGTCTTTATTTTTGTTTTATTTTGTTTTGTTTTCTGTAGCATATGGTTGGATCCCGACATATTTGTTTTGGAGAATAACACGCTCCATTTTAACTGCATAGAACGCTCTAGTTTTCGCTCTTATTGTTTTGTGAGTGTTCTAGTTTGCTAGTACTTCATTTAGCTCTTGTTATTTCACTCAAATTATGTTCAGAACTCATTAGTATTCTTTATTTATGTATGATTAGCTATCTGGTCCATATTTATTTTCATCTCTGAGAGCTATTTCAAATAAGTTGATTGGTTTTATGTATGATTAGCTATCTGGTCCATATTTATTTTCATCTCTGAGAGCTATTTCAAATAAGTTGATTGGTGTTGGAGACGAGTAAGATGTTTCATGCTTATAGTGATGCAAAAGGAAGCTTGTCTAGACTGTGGCATAGTCTTTGGCATGTCGTGTTGGATGTTATTCTTCTCATATGCTTAGTATTTATTGTTGTAGCATGATTATGGCCATTATTGCTCTTTTAGTTGGTCGCTCCCAGTCTTTTGCTAGCATTCGCTTGTACTGAGTATGAACTCTACTCGTGCATCCAACCACTAAAAATAAAAGTTTGCCAATTGTGTCCACCATATCTACCTTTTAGCATTATTGCTATTCCAAGTATATTCATCATGTTTTTATTTATCTTCCAAATTAAATGTTGGCATGAGAAAATTAGTTAGTAAAGCTCTCACGAACTTGATGGCACATTTACTTTCTTGCAATTAATAAATTTGAGCCATTGAGACGGCGAACTAGTGCACCTATACACCCGACAAGTGTATTGGGTGTGTTGGGGACACAAAAGACTTCTTGTATCGTAATTGCAGGGTTGCTTGAGAGGGATATCTTTGTCCTCTATCTCCCTGAGTTCGATAAACCTTGGGTGAACCACTTAAGGAAAACTTGCGGCTGTTCTACAAACCTCTGCACTTGGAGGCGCAACACTGTCTACAATAATAGAAGCGTGCGTAGACATCACAATCATTGTCACATAAAAGAGGTACCTTGCTATACTCAAGTCCATAATCCCCCAAGTTTTGCATCATCCATAAGATTTGAGCACAACTACTCGCTGCGGCAACATACTCGGCCTCCGCGGTAGAGAGGGAGACACAATTTTGCTTCTTCGAGTACTAGCACACCAAAGATATCCCAAGGAAGAGAAAAGCACCAGATGTAGACTTCATATCAACCTTGTCTCCCGCCCAATCCGAGTCAGTGAATCCACACAATGAGAAGTCCGTGTCCCTTGGGTACCATAGTCTGAAGTTTGGGGTATCAACCAAATATCGGAATATCCTCTTCACCGCCATAAGGTGGCTTTCTTTCGGATTTTCTTGAAACCGTGAGTACATACCAACACTCAATACAATGTGTGGACGGGAAGCACAAAGGTAAAGAAGCGAACCTATCATGGAACAGTAGAGCTTGTGGTCCACCGCCTTGCCGGTCTCGTCGAGGGTGAGTTGATAATTCAAGTGAATGGGAGTCCCAATACCCTTGGCCCCCTTCATATCGAAGCACTTGAGCATATTGATACGTCTCCGACGTATCGATAATTTCTTATGTTCCATGCCACATTATTGATGTTATCTACATGTTTTATGCACACTTTATGTCATATTCGTGCATTTTCTGGAACTAACCTATTAACAAGATGCCGAAGTGCCAGTTGCTGTTTTTTGCTGTTTTTGGTTTCAGAAATCCTAGTAACGAAATATTCTCGGAATTGGACGAAATCAACGCCCAGGGTCCTATTTTGCCACGAAGCTTCCACAAGTCCGAAGAGGAGACGAAGTGGGGCCACGAGGTGCCCAGACCCTAGGGCGGCACGGCCCCCCCCTTGGCCGCGCGGCCCTGTGGTGTGGGGCCCTCGTGCCGCCTCCTGACCTGCCCTTCCGCCTACTTAAAGCCTCCGTCGCGAAACCCCCAGTACCGAGCGCCACGATACGGAAAACCTTCCAGAGACGCCGCCGCCGCCGATCCCATCTCGGGGGATCCAGGAGATCACCTCCGGCACCCTGCCGGAGAGGGGAATCATCTCCCGGAGGACTCTACGCCGCCATGGTCGCCTCCGGAGTGATGTGTGAGTAGTCTACCCCTGGACTATGGGTCCATAGCAGTAGCTAGATGGTTGTCTTCTCCCCATTGTGCTTCATTGTCGGATCTTGTGAGCTGCCTAACATGATCAAGATCATCTATCTGTAATTCTATATGTTGCGTTTGTTGGGATCCGATGAATAGAGAATACTTGTTATGTTGATTATCAAAGTTATGTCTATGTGTTGTTTATGATCTTGCATGCTCTCCGTTATTAGTAGATGCTCTGGCCAAGTTGATGCTAGTAACTCCAAGAGGGAGTATTTATGCTCGATAGTGGGTTCATGTCTCCGTGAATCTGGAGGGGTGACAAGAACCTCTAAGGTTATGGATGTGCTGTTGCCACTAGGGATAAAACATTGGTGCTATGTTCAAGGATGTAGTCACTAATTACATTACGCGCAATACTTAATGCAATTGTCTGTTGTTAGCAACTTAATACTGGAGGGGGTTCGGATGATAACCTGAAGGTGGACTTTTTAGGCATAGATGCATGCTGGATGGCGGTCTATGTACTTTGTCGTAATGCCCAATTAAATCTCACTATACTCATCATAATATGTATGTGCATGGTCATGCCCTCTTTATTTGTCAATTGCCCAACTGTAATTTGTTCACCCAACATGCTGTTTATCTTATGGGAGAGACACCTCTAGTGAACTGTGGACCCCGGTCCAATTCTCTATACTGAAATACAATCTACTGCAATACTGTTCTACTGTTTTCTGCAAACAATCATCTTCCACACAATACGGTTAATCCTTTGTTACAGCAAGCCGGTGAGATTGACAACCTCACTGTTTCGTTGGGGCAAAGTACTTTGGTTGTGTTGTGCAGGTTCCACGTTGGCGCCGGAATCTCTGGTGTTGTGCCGCACTACATCCCGCCGCCATCAACCTTCAACGTGCTTCTTGACTCCTACTGGTTCGATTAAACCTTGGTTTCTTACTGAGGGAAACTTGCCGCTGTGCGCATCACACCTTCCTCTTGGGGTTCCCAACGGACGTGTCAACCACACGCATCAAGCAAATTTCTGGCGCCGTTGCCACTTCTCAATCTCTTTACTTTGTTTTTGTCTTGCTTAGTTTTATTTACTACTTTGTTTGCTGCACTAAATCAAAATACAAAAAATTAGTTGCTAGTTTTACTTTATTTGCTATCTTGTTTGCTATATCAAAAACACAAAAAAATTAGTTACTTGCATTTACTTTATCTAGTTTGCTTTATTTACTATTGCTAAAATGGCCAACCCTGAAAATACTAAGTTGTGTGACTTCACAACCACAAATAATAATGATTTCTTATGCACACCTATTGCTCCACCTGCTACTACAGCAGAATTCTTTGAAATTAAACCTGCTTTACTGAATCTTGTTATGCGAGAGCAATTTTCTGGTGTTAGTTCTGATGATGCTGCTGCCCATCTTAATAACTTTGTTGAACTATGTGAAATGCAAAAATATAAAGATGTAGATGGTGACATTATAAAATTAAAATTGTTCCCTTTCTCATTAAGAGGAAGAGCTAAAGATTGGTTGCTATCTCTGCCTAAGAATAGTATTGATTCATGGACTAAATGCAAGGATGCTTTTATTGGTAGATATTATCCCCCTGCTAAAATTATATCTTTGAGGAGTAGCATAATGAATTTTAAACAATTGGATACTGAACATGTTGCACAAGCATGGGAAAGAATGAAATCTCTGGTTAAAAATTGCCCAACCCATGGACTGACTACTTGGATGATCATCCAAACCTTCTATGCAGGACTAAATTTTTCTTCGCGGAATTTATTGGATTCAGCTGCTGGAGGTACCTTTATGTCCATCACTCTTGGTGAAGCAACAAAGCTTCTTGATAATATGATGATCAACTACTCTGAATGGCACACGGAAAGAGCTCCACAAGGTAAGAAGGTAAATTCTGTCGAAGAAACCTCTTCCTTGAGTGATAAGATTGATGCTATTATGTCTATGCTTGTGAATGATAGGACTAATATTGATCCTAATAATGTTCCGTTAGTTTCATTGGTTGCACAAGAAGAACATGTTGATGTAAACTTCATTAAAAATAATAATTTCAACAACAATGCTTACCGGAACAATTCTAGTAACAACTATAGGCCATATCCTTATAATAATGGCAACGGCTATGGTAATTCTTATGGGAATTCTTACAACAATAATAGGAGTTCACCCCCTGGACTTGAAGCCATGTTTAAAGAATTTATTAGTACACAAACTACTTTTAACAAATCTGTTGAAGAAAAGCTTGGGAAAATTGATATACTTGCTTCTAAAGTCGATAGTCTTGCCTCTGATGTTGATCTCTTGAAATCGAAAGTTATGCCTAATAGGTATATTGAAAATAAAATTGTTACTACAGCAAATGCCATCCAAGTTAGAATTAATGAGAATATAAGATTAATGGCTGAATTGCGTGCTAGGTGGGATAGAGAAGAAAATGAAAAACTAGCTAAAAAGAAGAATGTAGCTAAAGTTTGGACTATTACCACCACTAGTAATGCTAATGCTACACATGTTGCTGCACCTCCTACTATTAATAATAAAAGATTGGTGTTAGCAATGTTTCCACTTCTAATGCAAAGCGCGAGAAACTGCCTGAAACTGCTAAAACTGCTGAAACTGCCTGTGATAAAACTGCTGAAATTTTTTCCAACATTGGGGATGATGATCCCATTGCTTTAGATTATAATGGTTTGAATTTTGATGATTGCCACATCTCTGAAGTTATAAAGTTCTTGCAAAAACTTGCTAAGAGTCCTAATGCTAGTGCTATAAATTTGGCTTTCACGCAACATATTACAAATGCTCTCATAAAAGCTAGAGAAGAGAAATTAGAGCGCGAAGCCTCGATTCCTAGAAAGCTAGAGGATGGTTGGGAGCCCATCATTAAGATGAAGGTTAAAGATTTTGATTGTAATGCTTTATGTGATCTTGGTGCAAGTATTTCTGTTATGCCTAAGAAAATTTATAATATGCTTGACTTGCCACCGCTGAAAAATTGTTATTTGGATGTTAATCTTGCTGATCATTCTACAAAGAAACCTTTGGGAAAAGTTGATAATGTTCGCATTACCGTTAACAATAACCTTGTCCCCGTTGATTTTGTTGTCTTGGATATTGAATGCAATGCATCTTGTCCCATTATATTGGGAAGACCTTTTCTTCGAACTGTTGGTGCTATCACTGATATGAAGGAAGGTAATATAAAATATCAATTTCCTCTCAAGAAAGGTATGGAACACTTCCCTAGAAAGAGAATGAAGTTACCTTTTGATTCTATTATGAGAACAAATTATGATGTTGACACTTCGTTTCTTGATAATACTTGATATACACTTTCTGCGCCTAGCTGAAAGGCGTTAAAGAAAAGCGCTTATGGGAGACAACCCATGTTTTTACCTACAGTACTTTGTTTTTATTTTGTGCCTTGGAAGTTGTTTACTACTGTAGAAACCTCTCCTTATCTTAGTTTAGTGTTTTATTGTGCCAAGTAAAGTCGTTGATAGAAAAGTTCATACTAGATTTGGATTACTGTGCAGAAACAGATTTCTTTGCTGTCACGAATCTGGGCTGTTTTCCCTGTAGGTAACTCAGAAAATTATGCCAATTTACGTGAGTGATCCTCAGATATGTACGCAACTTTCATTCAATTTGAGCATTTTCATTTGAGCAAGTCTGGTGCCTCGATAAAATTCGTCAATACGAACTGTTCTGTTTTGACAGATTCTGCCTTTTATTTCGCATTGCCTCTTTTGCTATGTTGGATGAATTTCTTTGATCCATTAATGTCCAGTAGCTTTATGCAATGTCCAGAAGTGTTAAGAATGATTGTGTCACCTCTGAACATGTTAATTTTTATTGTCGCTAACCCTCTAATGAGTTGTTCTAAGTTTGGTGTGGAGGAAGTTTTCAAGGATCAAGAGAGGAGTATGATGCAACATGATCAAGGAGAGTGAAAGCTCTAAGCTTGGGGATGCCCCGGTGGTTCACCCCTGCATATATCAAGAAGACTCAAGCGTCTAAGCTTGGGGATGCCCAAGGCATCCCCTTCTTCATCGACAACATTATCAGGTTCCTCCCCTGAAACTATATTTTTATTCCATCACATCTTATGTGCTTTGCTTGGAGCGTCGGTTTGTTTTTGTTTTTTGTTTTGTTTGAATAAAATGGATCCTAGCATTCACTTTATGGGAGAGAGACACACTCCGCTGTAGCATATGGACAAGTATGTCCTTAGTTTCTACTCATAGTATTCATGGCGAAGTTTCTCCTTCGTTAAATTGTTATATGGTTGGAATTGGAAAATGATACATGTAGTAATTGCTATAAATGTCTTGGGTAATGTGATACTTGGCCATTGTTGTGCTCATGTTTAAGCTCTTGCATCATATGCTTTGCACCCATTAATGAAGAAATACATAGAGCATGCTAAAATTTGGTTTGCATATTTGGTCTCTCTAAGGTCTAGATAATTTCTAGTATTGAGTTTGAACAACAAGGAAGACGGTGTAGAGTCTTATAATGTTTTCAATATGTCTTTTATGTGAGTTTTGCTGCACCGGTTCATCCTTGTGTTTGTTTCAAATAAGCCTTGCTAGCCTAAACCTTGTATCGAGAGGGAATACTTCTCATGCATCCAAAATACTTGAGCCAACCACTATGCCATTTGTGTCCACCATACCTACCTACTACATGGTATTTCCCGCCATTCCAAAGTAAATTGCTTGAGTGCTACCTTTAAAATTCCATCATTCACCTTTGCAATATATAGCTCATGGGACAAATAGCTTAAAAACTATTGTGGTATTGAATATGTAATTATGCACTTTATCTCTTATTAAGTTGCTTGTTGTGCGATAACCATGTTCACTGGGGACGCCATCAACTACTCTTTGTTGAATTTCATGTGAGTTGCTATGCATGTTCGTCTTGTCTGAAGTAAGAGAGATCTACCACCTTATGATTAAGCATGCATATTGTTAGAGAAGAACATTGGGCCGCTAACTAAAGCCATGATCCATGGTGGAAGTTTCAGTTTTGGACATATATCCTCAATCTCATATGAGAAAATTATTAATTGTTGTTACATGCTTATGCATAAAAGAGGAGTCCATTATCTGTTGTCTATGTTGTCCCGGTATGGATGTCTAAGTTGAGAATAATCAATAGCGAGAAATCCAATGCGAGCTTTCTCCTTAGACCTTTGTACAGGCGGCATAGAGGTACCCCTTTGTGACACTTGGTTAAAACATGTGAATTGTGATGATCCGGTAGTCCAAGCTAATTAGGACAAGGTGCAGGCACTATTAGTACACTATGCATGAGGCTTGCAACTTGTAAGATATAATTTACATGATACATATGCTTTATTACTACCGTTGACAAAATTGTTTCATGTTTTCAAAATCAAAGCTCTAGCACAAATATAGCAATCGATGCTTTTCCTCTATGGAGGACAATTCTTTTACTTTCAATGTTGAGTCAGTTCACCTATTTCTCTCCACCTCAAGAAGCAAACACTTGTGTGAACTGTGCATTGATTCCTACATATTTGCTTATTGCACTTATTATATTACTCTATGTTGACAATATCCATGAGATATACATGTTACAAGTTGAAAGCAATCGCTGAAACTTAATCTTCCTTTGTGTTGCTTCAATGCTTTTACTTTGAATTATTGCTTTATGAGTTAACTCTTATGCAAGACTTATTGATGCTTGTCTTGAAGTGCTACTCATGAAAAGTCTTTGCTTTATGATTCACTTGTTTACTCATGTCATATACATTGTTTTGATCGCTGCATTCACTACATATGCTTTACAAATAGTATGATCAAGGTTATGATGGCATGTCACTCCAGAAATTATCTGTGTTATCGTTTTACCTGCTCGGGACGAGCAGAACTAAGCTTGGGGATGCTGATACGTCTCCGACGTATCGATAATTTCTTATGTTCCATGCCACATTATTGATGTTATCTACATGTTTTATGCACACTTTATGTCATATTCGTGCATTTTCTGGAACTAACCTATTAACAAGATGCCAAAGTGCCGATTCTTTGTTTCTGCTGTTTTTGGTTTCAGAAATCCTAGTAACGAAATATTCTCGAAATTGGACGAAATCAACGCCCAGGGTCCTATTTTGCCACGAAGCTTCCAGAAGTCCGAAGAGGAGACGAAGTGGGGCCACGAGGTGCCCAGACCCTAGGGCGGCGCGGCCCCCCCTTGACGCGCGGCCCTGTGGTGTGGGGCCCTCGTGCCGCCTCCTGACCTGCCCTTCCGCCTACTTAAAGCCTCCGTCGCGAAACCCCCAGTACCGAGAGCCACGATACGGAAAACCTTCCAGAGACGCCGCCGCCGCCGATCCCATCTCGGGGGATCCAGGAGATCGCCTCCGGCACCCTGCCGGAGAGGGGAATCATCTCCCGGAGGACTCTACGCCACCATGGTCGCCTCCGGAGTGATGTGTGAGTAGTCTACCCCTGGACTATGGGTCCATAGCAGTAGCTAGATGGTTGTCTTCTCCCCATTGTGCTTCATTGTCGGATCTTGTGAGCTGCCTAACATGATCAAGATCATCTATCTGTAATTCTATATGTTGCGTTTGTTGGGATCCGATGAATAGAGAATACTTGTTATGTTGATTATCAAAGTTATGTCTATGTGTTGTTTATGATCTTGCATGCTCTCCGTTATTAGTAGATGCTCTGGCCAAGTTGATGCTAGTAACTCCAAGAGGGAGTATTTATGCTCGATAGTCGGTTCATGTCTCCGTGAATCTGGAGGGGTGACAAGAACCTCTAAGGTTATGGATGTGCTGTTGCCACTAGGGATAAATCATTGGTGCTATGTTCAAGGATGTAGTCACTAATTACATTACGCGCAATACTTAATGCAATTGTCTGTTGTTAGCAACTTAATACTGGAGGGGGTTCGGATGATAACCTGAAGGTGGACTTTTTAGGCATAGATGCATGCTGGATGGCGGTCTATGTACTTTGTCGTAATGCCCAATTAAATCTCACTATACTCATCATAATATGTATGTGCATGGTCATGCCCTCTTTATTTGTCAATTTCCCAGCTGTAATTTGTTCACCCAACATGCTGTTTATCTTATGGGAGAGACACCTCTAGTGAACTGTGGACCCCGGTCCAATTCTCTATACTGAAATACAATCTACTGCAATACTGTTCTACTGTTTTCTGCAAACAATCATCTTCCACACAATATGGTTAATCCTTTGTTACAACAAGCCGGTGAGATTGACAACCTCACTGTTTCATTGGGGCAAAGTACTTTGGTTGTGTTGTGCAGGTTCCACGTTGGCGCCGGAATCTCTGGTGTTGCGCCGCACTACATCCCGCCGCCATCAACCTTCAACGTGATTCTTGACTCCTACTGGTTCGATTAAACCTTGGTTTCTTACTGAGGGAAACTTGCCGCTGTGCGCATCACACCTTCCTCTTGGGGTTCCCAACGGACGTGTCAACCACACGCATCACATATCTTGGAGGTACTTCGCTTGATTGATGAAGGTGCCTTGACGCATTTGCTTGATCTCAAATCCAAGAAAGTACTTGAGTTCCCCCATCATCGACATCTCGAACCTATCGGTCACCAACTTAGGAAACTCATCATTAAAATTGGTGTTACTATACCCAAAAATGATGTCATCCACATAAAGTTGGCATATGAAAATCTCCCCATTGACTTTCTTAGTAAAAAGAGTGGGATCATTTTTCCCCACTTCAAAACCACGGTCTTCAAGCAATTCCCTTAGGTGCTCATACCAAGCTCTAGGAGCTTGTTTGAGACATTATAGAGCCTTTTTAAGCTTGAAAACGTGGTTCGGGAAGTGAGGGTCCTCGAACCCCGGGGGTTGCTGCCGGAGATTCGTGTCGGAGATGACGTTCGGGAGCTTCCGCTTCCTCATCGGGAAAGAAGGATCGCATCGTCTTGCGGCACCGATTTTTTCGGGACCGTCAGCAGTCGATTCCGATTTCTCGAGATCATCAACATCATCCATCGAGTCAGGCGATGAGGAAGTTTCTCTGCCACGCTTCACCAAGCCCGCCGAGGGTGAGGCAATCGTCGACTGTTTGGTGACATGAATTTCGGGTCGTTCACCGATTCCGATCCGGAAAGCGACTCAGAAAGCTTCAACAACAACAACCTCAACAACCACGGCTTCACCAACTTCGACTTCATCGACACCTCTGCTGATAGTAGGGAGGTCTTCACCGATCTATGCGATGGTGTCATCGACCCTAAAGTGAGAACACACCTGCAATATATCATCAAGTCTGTGCAAATGGTTGATCAAGCAGACAAGAGGATGAAGAGTCTGAGGCTTTCGATGATTTGGGAAATCCTTTCATCGATCCCGCAGATCTCACATGTGGAACCGGCAACAAGTATATCGGAACCACGCCGTGAGATAAAAGTGCAGTTGCCGCAGGAAGCATGGGATAGATCTCAGAAAGCCATGGATGGCACGGAGCCAGTGACCACTACAGCCACGCCGGAGGCGTTGCAAGCTTATCAATACAAAATCGCTCGTTCTAAACAAGAGTTAGAAAAACAGATGGCACTACTCGATGAAAGAAGAGCTGCAGCTGCTTCGTCAAGTGAATGCATGGCCAATCTGAGTCGACACTCGAGAACCTCGGGAGTTAGTCACAGGAACAATCCTTCAAGAGTAACATCCCGATTAGCAAACGTGTCCGAGGCAGATCGGGAGAATTTGATCCAAAATCTCGACATGTCCTTCATGTCCATAGATACAAGAGGGAACTTCATCCCGAAAACTCCGGAGGTAGGGTACATGGCGACACGTGCTTTCCTAATGGCATCCAGACCACCCAAAGGAGATCCTAGGGCGTCACTGAACCACGCCGTGAGATAAAGTGCAGTTGCCGCAGGAAGCATGGGATAGAGCTCAGAAAGCCATGGATGGCACGGAGCCAGTGACCACTACAGCCACGCCGGAGGCGTTGCAAGCTTATCAATACAAAATCGCTCGTTCTAAACAAGAGTTAGAAAAACAGATGGCACTACTCGATGAAAGAAGAGTTGCAGCTGCTTCGTCAAGTGAATGCATGGCCAATCTTATTCGACACTCGAGAACCTCGGGAGTTAGTCACAGGAACAATCCTTCAAGAGTGACATCCCGATTAGCAAACGTGCCCGAGGCAGATCGGGAGAATTTGATCCAAAATCTCGACATGTCCTTCATGTCCATAGATACAAGAGGGAACTTCATCCCGAAAACTCCGGAGGTAGGGTACATGGCGACACGTGCTTTCCTAATGGCATCCAGACCACCCAAAGGAGATCCTAGGGCGTCACTGAACCAGGCCGTGAGATAAAGTGCAGTTGCCGCAGGAAGCATGGGATAGAGCTCAGAAAGCCATGGATGGCACGGAGCCAGTGACCACTACAGCCACGCCGGAGGCGTTGCAAGCTTATCAATACAAAATCGCTCGTTCTAAACAAGAGTTAGAAAAATAGATGGCACTACTTGATGAAAGAAGAGCTGCAGCTGCTTTGTCAAGTGAATGCATGGCCAATCTGAGTCGACACTCGAGAACCTCGGGAGTTAGTCACAGGAACAATCCTTCAAGAGTGACATCCCGATTAGCAAACGTGCCCGAGGCAGATCGGGAGAATTTGATCCAAAATCTCGACATGTCCTTCATGTCCATAGATACAAGAGGGAACTTCATCCCAAAAACTCCGGAGGTAGGGTACATGGCTACACGTGCTTTCCTAATGGCATCCAGACCACCCAAAGGAGATCCTAGGGCGTCACTGTACCAGATGGCCATGGCAGAAGTCGGTGTTATGGGCGCACCAATAGTAGGAAGAGAAGTTGCACCACAACCCGAGAGTGCTCCACGAAGAAACAGTCCAAGACAAAATAGTCCTCGACCCACTGTGGTGGCGGCGCGAGATCCTCCAAGAGATGGTGACCCGAGGAACACAGTGACCCAGGCTTGAGTTGATAGAGCACGAGAGGAGAGGAACCGTGAAAATAAAACACGAGAACGTCGGCACTCACCGAAAGTTAGTGATGAGGATTTGTGCGGACTCCCTTGCTTTACCTGACGAGTTCGTAAAACTAAAGTACCTTCTAGCTTCAAGTTACCTGACAACTACACAAAATTTGATGGATTGCAAGATCCCGAGGATTGGCTAGTCGATTACTTAGAGAAAGTGAAGCTGATGGGCGGAACCAAGGCAACGGCCATGTAGAGCATTCATATCCACCTCAGCGGAGCTGCAAGATCATGGATGAAGAAGCTACCAGAAGGATACATCGATAGCTGGGAAACTTTCGAGGACTTGTTCGTGAGGAATTTCCGTTCCACGTGGAAGAAACCTACGTCAATAGAGCAGTTAAGGACCTGCAAGCAGAAGTCGGATGAATCAATGAGGATGTACATCCAGAGATGGAACATCATAAAAAATTCAGCTAAGAACGTGTCCGATGAAAGAGCAATCGACGCGTTTGTTGGAGGAATCCGAAGAAGAGATCTAATCGAAGAATTGGGTAGGTCCAACCCAAGAACAATAGCAGACTTCATTGAGATAGTGAATCGGTGGGCTGACGGGGAAGATGCTATTCATAACAAACAGGAGAGGTCACCGAGGAGGATCGCAACATAAATAACTATCAAAATAGACGACGTTTTCGCCACTTCACAGATTATGACGGTCCCAGCCAAGTAGCGGCTGGCTTCCAAGGAAATAGTGGATGAAATCATCGGGACGACTACCAAAGGAGTAATGATCAGCACAACGATCATAGAGATGCACCGAGTTCCAGCAGGCAAAATAATCGGCCAAGGTTTCCAAGGCCATAGAACGTGTCACCCGAAGATCTGCTGAACGGGCCATGCCAGATGCATTTTTACCTCGACAATGATGGAAATATGCAGTCGGGTCATCTTTAGAAGGACTATCAAACTTTCCAAGCTTTGCGGAGATATACGGAGAATGCAAACACCCAGATAGCAAGCAGGGGATACGTGCAGGGGCCAAGGAGTGAAGTCCACCTGTCACCACCACCCACAAGTACCAGTGCGAACCAGCATCCGTTGCAACTTGCGGCACCTCCGGTCAGTAATGGCGATTTCATAGACACTACGGGAGCAGTGTTGATGATACAGAAGGGTAGACCTTCGAATAGAGCGCATAAGCTAATGTCACAACATGTGTACATGGCAGAAAATTTGCCTCCACCAACCGTGTAATATCTCAATTGGTCGGGAAAGCCAATAGGATTCACTCAAGAGGATCATCCACCTAAAGTTCCAAGACTAGGGCAATCAGCTATGATCTTACCGGTAGTGATTGTAGGGTTTGAGGTCTCGCGCATATTCATAGATGGAGGAAGCAGTCTAAATATCATATACGCAGACACGCTATGGAAGATGAATATTTCCTTGGCAAACTTGACACCAACAGACACGCGTTTCCATGGCATCGCACCCGAGAAACCAAATTATCCTTTGGGCAAGATTGCACTGGATGTGCAGTTTGGAACACGAGAAAACTTCAGGAAGGAGAAGCTGGAGTTCGAAGTTAATGATTGGCCATCACAATATCATGCTCTCTTGGGACGACCCACATATGCCAGATTCATGGCTGTGCCGCATTATACATACCTGTTATGGAGGATCCCTAGACCCAAAGGCCCAATAACAGTCAAAGGAAGTTTTGCTCTGGAAGATAAGTGTGACAAGGACTTTCACAATCTTTCCGAAACCTTCGGGATGCAGGCTGAGTACGAAGCGTCCAAGCTCACCACCAACTACGACGTGTTACCCGACGGAGGTAGATCCTTGCAAGAGCAAGCTTTTGACACCTCCAAGAACTCAAAGGAAGTACAGATCCACCCGACAGATCCAAAAAAGATGATATCCATCGCTTCTAACTTGCACAGTGCATAGGAAAGCTTGCTTGTCGAGTTCCTCCGTGAGCGCTGGGAAATCTTTGCATGGTGTCCAACTGACATGCCAGGAGTACCTAGGGAACTTGCCGAGAATCCCCTGAATTTAGATCCAAGAGCTATACAATCCGACAATCTTTGTGGTGTTTCTCCGAGCCAAACCGCAAAGCCATGTTATCTCAGATCCGTCGACTCAAGGAAGCGGGTTTTATCAAGGAGTTGCACACTAAGGCCACGTGGGTCGATAACCCAGTGCTGGCCCCGAAGAAAAACACTGAAGTCCTTCGCATGTGCATCGATTTCACGTGTCTCAATAAACATTATCCAAAGGATCACTTTCCCCTCCCGAGGATTGACCAAATTATTGATTCCACGGCAGGTTGCGAACTTCTTTGCTTCCTCGACGCATATTCTGGCTAAAATCAGATCCGCTTGAAAGAAGAAGATAAAGTCAAAACATCTTTCGTAACCCCTTATGGCGTATTCTACTATTGAACAATGCCCTTCGGGTTGAAAAACGCGGGAGCCACATATCAGCGGATGATGCAGAAGTGCCTCGCCACGCAGATCGGGAAAAATTTCCAAGTATATATCGACGATGTAGTCATAACAACAAAGCAAGGGTCATACCTGATCGATGACCTTAAGGAAACCTTTGACAACCTCGATAAGTTTCGCCTTAAGTTGAACCCGACAAAGTGTTCCTTTGGTGTTCCTGCGGGAGAACTCCTCGGATACTGAGTACCAGCCAGGGGGATCGAGGCCAATCCAGAGAAAATGCAGGCTATCTTGACGATGAGAAAACCAATCAAGCTCAAAGAGATACATCAGCTGACTGGGCGAGTCGCAGCTTTGAGTAGATTCGTCGCAAGATTGGGAGAAAAAGCGCTGCCCTTTTATGCGTTCATCAAGAAAGGAGAAAAATTCGAGTGGAACGAAGAAGCAGACAAGGCTTTTGAGCATCTGAAGCGAACTATTTCGACACCATCAATACTGGTGGAACCCCGAGAAAAGGAACCCATGCTGTTATATATCGCGGCTACACCTCAGTTGGTCAGCACAGTCCTAGTAGTAGAGCGAGAGGAAGAAGGGAAAATTCACGGGGTTCCGCGGCCAATATATTTCCTCCGTGAAGTTTTTTCACCATACAAACAGCGTTACCCACAACATCAGAAGTTGGCCTATGGAATTTTCAGGCCAGCATGGAAGTTAAGGCACTATTTTCGGCACACCCGATAATAGTGGTCAACGAGGCGCCTCTATCGAACATACATAACAATCTGGAAGCCACATGACGTGTCTCCCTGTGGGGAATCGAGCTTTCCCCTCGGGGCGTCACATATGAAAAAAGAAAGGCAATCAAGTCGCAAAATTTGCTGGACTTTGTTGTAGAGTGGATGGAACTCCAAAATACAGGACCCCCAGATTTATCGAGTACATGGAATATGAACTTTGACGGGTCCAAGAGACTGGAAGGAGCTGGAGCAGTCGTGGTACTTATTTCACCACAAGGTGACAAGATGAAGTATATATTGCGGATGACCTTCCCCAACGCATCCAACAATGAGGCGGAATACGAAGGTCTGATTCACGGGATGGAGATGGTAAAAGCGTGCATCGCTAGTCGCTTAAAAATATTTGGTGACTCCTAGTTTGTGGCTCAACAGGTGATGAACAAGTGCGATGCAGTCAATGACAACATGATAGCATACAAGGAGGTGTACAATGAACTCGAGAAAACCTTCAACAAATGTGAAGTTAATCACATGAGTAGGCTCAAAAACGATGAAGTCGACGTTTTGGCAAACATTGGCTCGCAGTGCCTTCCCATACCACCTAGAGTTTTTTGGGAAGAAATCAGTGAAAGATCAACCAAGGCGAAGAAGGTACCAAAGAAGACAAAGAAAAAGGAGATATCCAAGAAAGACTCGAGGGTTCCAGCAGCTCCAGAAACACATACACTGGAACATGAGGAAGAACCAGAGGAGGTCATGATGATCCAAGTTCCCTGGATACAGGTATACTTGGCATATATCACAAAGAAAGAGATACCCGAGGATCCGGTGGAGGCAAGGCGAGTTATTCAACAATCCAAGGCATTCACCGTGGTGAAGGGAGAACTATACAAATGAAGCATATTAGGAGTGTTGAAAAGGTGTGTCACACCCGAAGAAGGGCGAGTTATACAGAACAACATACACGCTTCAGGGTCATGTTGTGGGGGAGGCGATGCTTCTGAAGAAACACGCCGTTCTTCGGAAAGAACCAGCGTGTTGGAGGTGCTCGTATGAGCTGGCCATGAGGTTCAGGTTCTTCTTCTCCTTCGTCAGTGATACGTCCAATTTGCATCACTATTTTATATCATAATTTGCTATTATTCATTGATATATTTCATATTTGGAGATGATACTTATGTTATTTCATCTATTTTGCATGTTTCATGATTATTGGAGGATCGCGCACTGCAGTCGGGGATTCTCGCTGGAAAAAGCGCCGTCAGAATGCAATATTTCGGAAGATCAACAATTGACGGAATTTATATGAAAAATCCTATTTTTCCAGAAGACGAAGGGAGCCAGAAGGGGGAGCCGAGGAGGGCCACCGTGGGCCCACCTCACAGGCCGGCGCGGGCCAAGGCCTGGCCGCGCCGCCTTGTGGGGAGGGGGCCCACAGCCCCCTCTGGCCTCCTCTCCTTCGCGTATTTCTTCGTCCCGAAAACCTAAGCTCCAGGGGGATAGTCGCGAAGAGTCACAGCCGCCTCTGCGGGGCGGAGAACACCAGAGAGAAAAGAGCTCTCCGGCAGGATAAGATCCGCCGGGGAAATTCCCTCCCGGAGGGGGCAATCGACGCCATCATCACCGTCATCGAGCTGGACATCATCTCCATCACCATCACCATCATCTCCATCATCATCACCGCCGTCTCCACCGCTGCACATCGTCACCGCTGTAACAATTTGGGTTTGATCTTGATTGTTTGATAGGGGAAACTCTCCCGGTGTTAATTTCTACTTGTTATTGATGCTATTGAGTGAAACCATTGAACCAAGGTTTATGTTCAGATTGTTATTCACCATCATATCACCTCTGATCATGTTCCATATGATGTCTCGTGAGTAGTTCGTTTAGTTCTTGAGGACATGGGTGAAGTCTAAATGTTAGTAGTGAAGTATGGTTGAGTAATATTCAATGTTATGATATTTAAGTTGTGGTGTTATTCTTCTAGTGGTGTCATGTGAACGTCGACTACATAATACTTCACCTTTATGGGCCTAGGGGAGTGCATCTTGTACTCGTTTGCCAATTGCGGGGTTGCCGGAGTGACAGAAACCTGAACCCCCGTTGGTATATCGATGCAGGAGGGATAGCAGGATCTCAGAGTTTAAGGCTGTGGTTAGATTTATCTTAATTACTTTCTCGTAGTTGCGGATGCTTGCAAGAGGTATAATCACAAGTATGTATTAGTCCTACGAAGGGCGGTACATTAGCATAGGTTCACCCACACAACACTTATCAAAACAATGAAGATTAATTAGCCATATGTAGCGAAAGCACTAGACTAAAATCCCGTGTGTCCTCAAGAACGTTTGGTCATTATAAGTAAACAAACCGGCTTGTCCTTTGTGCTAAAAAGGATTGGGCCACTACTAGGAAAACGCCTATAGGTGGAGGCAATATGTGCCGGCGCACCACCTTGCACGTGCGCCGGTGGAAAGTGTTGCCGGCGCACCCCTTTTCCGCCGCGCCGGCGATGGACCTATACTGCCGGCGCACAAAAAAAATTAGTGCGCCGGGGATAAAATTCGAAGAGATCTGGCCGCCCTCAAAAATTCTGGGCACCTTACCCCCGGCGCACCTCTATGGTGGTGCGCCGGTGGTACACAATTTACCACCAGCGCACCACCATAGAGGTGCGCCGGGGGTAAGTTGCCTAGATTTTTCTCTCCACCACAATTTACATGGGCCTTTTCAGTTTTCGAAAAAATAATAGAAAATGATAGAAAATTCAAAAAATAAAATCCTTTGAAATGCCCATGTAATATGTGATCTAGTTTTAGGGAAAATTTGAAAATTTGAATTTCGATGTATTATGCAAAATGGCATCATCTTTCGGTAAAACGGGATTTCTGGTTGCATACGACCTCCGATGAAAAACTTTTTTATATCAAAATCGATCTACTCGAAATTTCCTACTCGAATTCAACGGCCTACGGCCGTTTGGAGAAAAAATGGATTCGTCAAATTCAAAACAGAAACAGGACTTTTTTCAGATTTAAGATTTGGGTGAAAAAAAAGAAAAAAATAGCCCCGGCGCACCACCCTACTTGGTGCGCCGGCGGTAAGGAGTGCTATATAGGCACAACTCAACCCGCGGTGCTCACTTTCCCCTTCTCTTTTCCTCCTCCTCCTCCTCCTCCTCCTCCTCCTCCTCCATCTCCTGCTCCTCCTTCTCTATACCGAGCTTCTGCGGCGGCGAGCTACTCCGGCGACCTACTCATCCTCCTCCTCCACCGACGACCACGACGTCCTCCAACCTCCTCCACCACCTCCAGCCTCCTCGACGTCCTCCGGCCTCCTCCAACATCTCCGGCCTCCCCCATCACCGTCGGCCACCTCCACCACCTCCGGCATCCTCCACCTCCTCCGGGCTCCTCCACCTCCGGCCTACTCCTCCTCCTCTGGCCTACTCCTCCTCCTCCTACACCGGCCCGCCAATCTTGGGAGCTTCCAGCATCCTCATGCACCTCATGCATCTCCTACACTGGCGCATAGACGACAACCACGGTTGACTAGCTAGATCTAGATCTAGATCTGGATCTAGATTTGAATTTTTTTTGTTTTCTTGTATAACTTACCGCCGGCGAACTAGACAGGTGCGCCGGGGATAACGCGAGATACCGCCGGCGCACCGACTGGTGCGCCGGCAATAAGCTATTATCACCGGCGCGTTCGCACCGGCGGGCTCTTGGTGCGCCGGCAATAGCCCATTTTGGTGCGCCGGCAATAAGCCTTTTCCTAGTAGTGGGCCACTCGCTGCAATTGTTACTCTCGCACTTTACTTACTCGTACTTTATTCAACTGCTACATCAAAACCCCCCTGAATACTTGTCTGTGAGCATTTACAGTGAATCCTTCATCGAAACTGCTTGTCAACACCTTCTGCTCCTCGTTGGGATCAACATTCTTACTTATCGAAAATACTACGATACACCCCCTATACTTGTGGGTCATCAAGACTATTTTCTGGCGCCGTTGCCGGGGAGTGAAGCGCTATTGGTAAGTGGAATTGGTAAGGGAAACTTTTACTGTTTGTGCTGATTTTATTTCTGCCTGCTGCTATAATTCATTATGGAGAGATCTTCTCTTAAGTTTTTATTTGGAAAATCTACTACTACTGCAAAGGTAGTGGATGAGGCGCCAGGTGAGGAAGAAATACCATACAAAATACCTATGAAAATTATTGAACGTGTTGTGGATAACCGTTATACAGGGGATGGAACTGTCCACCCTGGAGATCATTTACTGTTCTTACATGAATTATGCGGTTTATTCAAGTGTGCAGGTATTGCTATGGATGAAGTGAGGAAGAAACTATTCTCTATATCGCTGTCTGGTAAAGCAGCGCATTGGTATAAATTACTGGATAATGGGGATTCCCTTGAATGGAATGATATTGTGCCCCGGTTTTATTCTAAGTTCTATCCTCCAAGTGAAACTCACAAGGATCGGAACTGCATATATAATTTTTGGCCTCATGATGGAGAGAGTATTGCCCAAGCGTGGGGGAGATTGAAGTCTTTAATGCTCAAATTCCCCATTCATGAGCTTCCTGGTAATGTTATTATTGATAATTTCTATGCAAGACTTTCTTTTCAAGACAAGACCTTGCTGGATACTTCTTGCTCTGGATCATTTACACGCAACAAAGAAGAGTTTAAAAGGGACCTTCTTAATCAGATCCAGGAGAATACTGAAGGATGGGAGAATGACAAGGATAGAGAATCAGGTATAAATTATGATTATAAATGCATTGAAGCTTTTATGGATACTGATAAATTTCGTAATATGAGTGCTACTTATGGTCTTGATTCTCAAGTTGCTGCAAATCTTTATAAAGCTTTTGCCTCTCATTATGAATTGCCTAAGAAGAATTTTGATAAGTATCATGACCCGTATAAAGATAAAATTGATTCATCTATAAATAAATGTGTTGTAGTTGAAACTGTTGATCATGTTATTCCTGAAGCTTATATTGAAAAAAATCCTTTCCTGCTAAAATGAAGGAGTACTCTGTTATAAATAGTGCGGTTAGTAAAAGTGAAAAGAAACCTATAGAACCTGAAGAACAAATAAAGGTTGAACCTGCTGTTGCAATAGTTAAAGATCTTGTGACTGAAAATGTGGAAGATGGTCATATTATTTTCTGTGAAGATGCTTCTAATATTGTTTCACATCCTAATAAGTCTAGAAAAGCTAGTGTTCCTATGCTATCTGTTAGAATTGGTGATCATTGTTATTATGGTTTATGTGATATTGGTGCAAGTATTAGTGCTATTCCTTATGAGCTTTACACGGAGATTATGCACGAAATTGGTTCTTGTGAACTTGAAGATATTGATGTGGTTATTCGGCTGGCTAATAGGGAAACTATCTCTCCAATTGGTATTGTTCGAGATGTGGAAGTTCTATGTGGTAAGATTAAATATCCTGCTGAGTTTTTGGTACTTGGTTCTGCTGCTAGTAAATATTGTCCTATCATTTTTGGTAGACCTTTTCTAATACTTGTGGAGCTGTTATAGATTGCAAGAAAGAGAAAATTTTGACTAAATTTGCTGGTGAATCTTATGAGTTTAACTTCTCTAAATTTGCCAAAACTCCTTATAAAGCTGATTCGACTAATAATGATTTTAGAGTTGAACAGTGTGCATCTATTGCTCTTGCTCCTAACAATCCTTTGCAGCAACACTTGGAGAATAGTGAGAGTGAAGTTTTTAGGGAAGAAAGAAATGAGCTTGATGAAATTTTCCTTCGTCAACCTATTCTTAAGCATGATTTACCGGTAGAAGATCTGGGTACAACACCACCACCAAAGGAAGATCCTTTCTTTGATTTAAAACCATTGCCTGATAATCTTAAATATGCTCATATTGATGATAAGAAAATATATCCTGTTATTATTAGTTCTAAGCTTTCAGAGTTTGAAGAAGAAAGGTTATTGGAAATACTGAAGAAGCACCGAGGAGCTATTGGCTATACTCTTGATGACTTGAAGGGGATTTCACCCTCTATTTGCCAACATGCCATTAATATGGAAGATGATGCGAAGCCTGTTGTTGAACATCAGCGTCGTCTAATTCCTAAGATGAAGGATGTGGTAAGAAATGAGGTATTAAGACTTCTTGAAGCTGGTATTATATATCCTATTGCTGATAGTAGATGGGTTAGTCCTGTGCATTGTGTTCCTAAGAAAGGAGGAATGACTGTTCCTAATGATAATGATGAGCTCATCCCTCAAAGAGTAGTTGTAGGGTATATAATGTGCATTGATTATTGAAAAGTTAATAAGGTTACTAAGAAAGATCATTACCCTTTGCCTTTTATTGATCAAATGTTAGAAAGGTTATCTAAAAATACTCATTTTTGCTTTCATGATGGTTATTCTGGGTTCACAAATTGCTGTTAAAACTAAGGATCAAGAGAAAACCACTTTCACTTGTCCCTATGGAACTTATGCTTATAGACGTATGCCTTTTGGTTTATGTAATGCTCCTGCTACTTTTCAAAGATGCATGTCTGCTATTTTTCATGGCTTTTGCGAGAATATTGTAGAGGTATTCATGGACGATTTTTCCGTCTATGGGAATTCTTTTGATAATTGCTTGCGAAACCTTGATAAAGTTTTGCAGAGATGTGAAGAAACTAACCTTGTTCTTAATTGGGAGAAATGCCACTTTATGGTTAATGAAGGAATTGTGTTGGGACATAAAATTTCTGAGAGAGGTATTGAAGTTGATAGAGCTAAAGTTGAAGCAATTGAGAAGATGCCCTATCCCAGGGATGTTAAAGGTGTTCGTAGTGTTCTTGGTCACGCTAAGTTTTATAGGAGGTTTATTAAAGACTTCTCCAAGATTTCAAAGCCTCTTACTAATCTTCTTCAAAAAGATGTACCTTTTTGTTTTTGATGATGATTGTAAGGAAGCTTTTGAAACTCTAAAGAAAGCCTTAACAACTGCTCCTATAGTTGAACCTCCTGATTGGAACTTACCTTTTGAAATTATGTGTGATGCTAGTGATTTTACTGTAGGCGCTGTTCTTGGACAGCGAGTAAATAAAAAATTGAATGTTATTCATTATGCTAGTAAAACCCTTGATGCTGCTCAAAGTAATTATGCTACTACTGAAAAAGAATTGTTAGCTGTAGTCTTTGCTTGTGATAAGTTTAGATCTTATATTGTTGATTCAAAAGTTACAATTCATACTGATCATGCTGCAATTAGATACCTTATGCAAAAGAAAGATGCTAAGCCAAGGCTTATTAGATGGGTACTTCTGTTGCAAGAATTTGATTTACATATTGTAGATAGGAAAGGTGCTGATAATCCTGTTGCTGATAATTTGTCTAGATTGGAAAATATTGCTTATGATCCTGTTCCTGTTAATGATAGTTTTCCAAATGAACAATTGTCTGTAATAAAGGTGAGCTCGTGAGACAATCCTTGGTATGCTGATTATGCTAACTTTATTGTTTCCAAGTACTTGCCTCCAACTTTTTCAGCCCAGCAAAGGAGGAAATTCTTTTATGATTTGAGGCATTATTTCTGGGATGACCCACACTTATATAAAGAAGGAGTGGATGGTATTCTGCGAAGATGTGTTCCCGAATATGAACAGCAAGAGATATTGAGTAAATGTCATGGTAGTGCTTATGGAGGACATCACGCCGGAGATAGAACCGCACAAAATGTTCTACAATCAGGTTTTTATTGGCCAACTCTCTTCAAAGATGCAAGGAAGTTTATTTTATCTTGCGATGAATGTCAAAGGGTTGGTAATATCTCCAGACGCAATGAAATGCCTATGAATTATACTCTTGTTATTGAACCATTTGATTGTTGGGGATTTGACTTCATGGGACCTTTTCCCTCTTCGGAAGGTAACACTCATATACTTGTTGCTGTTGATTATGTTACTAAATGGGTGGAAGCCATACCTACAAAAAGTGCTGATGGTGAGACCTCTTTAAGAATGCTTTTAGATATTATTTTTCCTAAATTTGGAGTTCCTAGGTATATTATGACTGATGGAGGTTCTCATTTTATTCATGGTGGTTTTAGAAAAACTCTTGCTAAATATGGTATTAATCATAGAATTGCTTCCGCTTATCATCCTCAAACTAGTGGGCAAGTAGAACTATCAAATAGAGAAATTAAATCTATCTTGCAAAAGACTGTTAATAAAACTAGAAAGAATCGGGCTAGTAAATTGAAGGAAGCACTATGGGCTTATAGAACTGCTTATAAAAATCCCATGGGTATGTCACCTTATAAAATGGTTTACGGAAAAGCTTGTCATTTACCTTTAGAACTAGAGCACAAAGCTTATTGGGCTGTAAGAGAATTAAATAAAGATCCTAAACTAGCCGGTAAGAAGAGATTGCTACAATTGAGTTCTCTAGATGAATGGAGAAGTGAAGCTTATGAAAATGCTAAACTCTTTAAAGAGAAAGTTAAGAAATGGCATGATAGAAGGATTATCAAAAGAGAATTTAATATTGGGGATAAAGTCCTATTGTATCGGTCTCGTCTCAGATTCTTTGCAGGGAAATTACTCTCGAAATGGGAAGGACCATATGTCATTGAGGAGGTGTATCGTTCAGGAGCAATTAAAATTAGCTCTCTCCAAGGCAATGCCACACAAGTGGTGAATGGACAAAGACTCAAGCATTATATCTCAGGTGATTCTTATAATGAAGATGTTGATGTTATTCGAGTGGAAACACTGGAGGCTTTCATCAAAGGTCAAATTGACAGTCCGCCAGAACTCGACTTTGAATAGGTAACACTACTGGTAATAAAAAGTTCGCGATTTACTTTCCAAACAATATTTTTGCTGTTTTTGGAAAATATGAAAAATTACGAGATCGAAACGGAGTGGAGGAGACGCACGAGGGCGTGCCCCCATAGGCCGGCGCGGGCCCCAGCCTGGCCGCGCTGCCCTATGAGGTGGCCACCTCGTCGCCTCTCTCCGACTCTGGTTCGACCTGGTACTTTAATTTTGTCGTGAAAATTCCTGCCATATAATCACCCGGACCCCTGGAGGTCCGTATATCGTTTTCCCGACGTGTTTTGTTTCGAGCTATTTCTGCCAGGATCTGTTTTCAATCTAGAAGCACCATGGTCTCCAAGAACAAGGGCAAGGGGCTTTCGGATGAAGATATTCAAGATCCCGAGTGGAAAGAGGTGGACGAGAGCGTCAAGGAAGAAGATGAAGAAGAAGTGGAGGAAGACTCGCGCACATACCCGCGTGCTACCATCGCAAGTATCGAGGTGGTGGATAACCCTTTTAGTGCAAAGAGGAGCGCAAGAATTCGCACCGGAGGAAGGGTTCCATGTCATTACCTAGCTCCAAAGACATCTTCTTCAGGCACTTACCACCCCTTCCGCAATCTAATTTACAATATTCAAATTGAAAGGACTCCCAAGGCAGCATTGCCTAGCAATTGGGATATAGATCGTTCTAACACTGCAGGAAGGATAAATCCTGAAGTTGAAGAGTGGGGAAATAACTCCAAGAGTTGGGACTCGCCGTCGGACATACTTCTTAACCGCGTCGAGCACAATTCGGAGATGATCCGCAACCTCATGTACAAGATTGATGAGCTTCATGAGCTTGTTGAGAAGCTTGTCAAGAATTCATCACCACCATCGCCGAAGGAGTAATTCATCATCGGTATTGGCATCCCCTTGGTTTGTTCCAAGCTTGGGGGAGTGCCGCGGTATCACATCATCACTATCTTTTACTTTTTACTATCAAGTAGTGTCATATCATGAGTAGGGAAGTTATCATATAAGATGGGTTGCAGTGTGGAAGTATCTCTCCTTTAGTTGGTTGTCTATGTATCCCTTGGTGTGAGTTATCGTTATGGAATATTAATGAGAAGTCTTATCATTTACATATTGCACATCCTATTTTAGTTTGCAATCTCTATTATATGATTTATCTTGTTATTAGTATTGGTATCACTTTGGGAGCATTGAATAAATCTATTTGGTTTTGGCAAACTTAGCATTGGTCAATAGCAATAACACTTTGAGGTTTAAATAGAAAAGAGAAATACATGTAGTTGTTTCATTGTCTTTCTTTCTTGTTAGCTCCTTAGCTTATTATTCTAAAGTTAAAATTGTTTGTGCTTACAAGGAAGATGCATGATTGTTTCTATCACATGTATATTTGTTTGTTTCCATCAACTCTCGTGCTTGCTAATTAACCTTGCTAGCCAAAAACCTGTACCGAGAGGGAATGCTTCTCGTGCATCCAAACCTTAACCCGAACCTATGCCATTTGTGTCCACCATAACTACCTACTACATGGTATTTCCTGCCATTCCAAGTAAATACTTCGTGTGCTACCTTTAAACAATTCAAAATTTACTATCTCTTATTTGTGTCAATGTTTTATAGCTCATGAGGAAGTATGTGGTGTTTTATCTTTCAATCTTGTTGGGCAACTTTCACCAATGGACTAGTGGCTTCATCCACTTATCCAATAATTTTGCAAAAAGAGCTGGCAATGGGGTTCCCAGCCCCGATTAATTAACCTTCATACAAATAGACACTCCTCCATGGTATGTGATTGTTGGACGGCACCCGAGGATTCAGTTAGCCATGTCTTGAGAAAGCAAAGGAGGGGAGGAGTGTCATCTAAATAAAACTAAAATAAAAAGGCACTCCTTCATGGTATGAGATTGTTGGCAGGCACCCGAGGATTTGGTTAGCCATGGTTTGTGAAAGCAAAGGTTGGGAGGAGTGCCAACCTAAAATAAAACTTTATGGGAGCTGCTCTTCGAGAGTTTGTCTCGCAAGGGGGTTAGAGTACCCGCTACCAGTCATTGACAACAACAAACACCTCTCAAAATGTTACTTTTACTCTCTTTATATGATTTCAAAACTGAAAAAGCTCTAGCACATGATTTAATCCCTGCTTCCCTCTGCGAAGGGCCTGTCTTTTACTCTTCCTTGTTTAGTACAAGTTTTATCCGAATGAATATAGCTTTGAAAGTTATTAATGATTATGAGGAGATTATTATGATTAAGTATGCAAGTTGTGCCATATAAACTTTAACATGAGAGCGCTGCTCGATAGATAAGTGTAACCTGTTAATTGTTCTCTGACCAAGAACGAAGTTTGCCATCACCAATTATGATTTCTTATGCACCTTTATTTGTGATTACCTTCTACTTGTTTAAAGTTGAATTATATGAGGAAGTTGTTTACTAGAATGTCTTGTGTGAATGAATATGATGCTTCTTGTCCGTATTTTATTTATCGACTCTTCACTCCATAAACATGTGGTCCTGTTTACTGAGTTCAGTTTCGCTTGGGGACAAGCGAAGTCTAAGCTTGGGGGGAGTTGATACGTCCAATTTGCATCACTATTTTATATCATAATTTGCTGTTATTCATTGATATATTTCATATTTGGAGATGATACTTATGTTATTTCATCTATTTTGAATGTTTCATGATTATTGGAGGATCGTGCACCAGAGTCAGGATTCTGCTGGAAAAAGCGCCGTCAGAATGCAATATTTCGGAAGATCAACAATTGACGGAATTTATATGAAAAATCCTATTTTTCCAGAAGACGAAGGGAGCCAGAAGGGGGAGCCGAGGAGGGCCACCGTGGGCCCACCTCACAGGCCGACGTGGGCCAAGGCCTGGCCGCGCCGCCTTGTGGGGAGGGGGCCCACATCCCCCTCTGGCCTCCTCTCCTTCGCGTATTTCTTCATCCCGAAAACCTAAGCTCCAGGGGGATAGTCGCGAAGAGTCACAGCCGCCTCTGCGGGGCGGAGAACACCAGAGAGAAAAGAGCTCTCCGGCAGGCTAAGATCCGCCGGGGAAATTCCCTCCCGGAGGGGGAAATCGACGCCATCGTCACAGTCATCGAGCTGGACATCATCTCCATCACCATCACCATCATCTCCATCATCATCACCGCCGTCTCCACCGCTGCACATCGTCACCGCTGTAACAATTTGGGTTTGATCTTGATTGTTTGATAGGGGAAACTCCGGGTGTTAATTTCTACTTGTTATTGATGCTATTGAGTGAAACCATTGAACCAAGGTTTATGTTCAGATTGTTATTCACCATCATATCACCTCTGATCATGTTCCATATGATGTCTCGTGAGTAGTTCGTTTAGTTCTTGAGGACATGGGTGAAGTCTAAATGTTAGTAGTGAAGTATGGTTGAGTAATATTCAATGTTATGATATTTAAGTTGTGGTGTTATTCTTCTCTTGGTGTCATGTGAACGTTGACTACATGATACTTCACCTTTATGGGCCTAGGGGAGTGCATCTTGTACTCGTTTGCCAATTGCGGGGTTGCCGGAGTGACAGAAACCTGAACCCCCGTTGGTATATCAATGCAGGAGGGATAGCAGGATCTCAGAGTTTAAGGCTGTGGTTAGATTTATCTTAATTACTATCTTGTAGTTGTGGATGCTTGCAAGGGGTATAATCACAAGTATGTATTAGTCCTAGGAAGGGCGGTACATTAGCATAGGTTCACCCACACAACACTTATCAAAACAATGAAGATTAATTAGCCATATGTAGCGAAAGCACTAGACTAAAATCCCGTGTGTCCTCAAGAACGTTTGGTCATTATAAGTAAACAAACCGGCTTGTCCTTTGTGCTAAAAAGGATTGGGCCACCCGCTGCAATTGTTAGTCTCGCACTTTACTTACTCGTACTTTATTCAACTGCTACATCAAAACCCCCCCTGAATACTTGTCTGTGAGCATTTACATGGAATCCTTCATCGAAACTGCTTGTCAACACCTTCTGCTCCTCGTTGGGATCGACATTCTTACTTATCGAAAATACTACGATACACCCCCTATACTTGTGGGTCATCAGTCAGCTCTGTCAATATAGCGGTAAAATACAATATAAGGGAACCGAAAGTAAAGGAGATCGGAAAAGACAAAAAGAATAACTTACGAGCTAACAACGCCGGTCATGGTGAAGGGGTCGATGGTTTCTTGATCGTCCGAAGAAGATTCCTCGGCAGCTTGTTCGGCGAGTTTGGACGCGCCGGAATCTTCTTCGTCGTCGTTTCTCTTCCTCTTGTGCCCATCCGAAGAAGCGGCAGGAGGAGGGGAGACGGATTGAGCAGAGTCAGAATGTTGTTCTGACTCTCTGTCTTTGTCAGAGGAACCCGCAGTTCTATGAGAATATGCGGGTTCACTCTCAGGAAGGAAGGATTCTTGCGAGTCGTCAGTGACACTAGCCCGCTCGTCCACTTCCCCACCTTCAGGTAGTGGGGAGGGGGGAGAGAGGAAAGAGTTCGATGGTTCTGCAGTTAAAAAGCATGAGAAGAAAAGAAAATTAATACACAAAGGAAAAAACAAGAGCAATCAAAATATAGGAAATATAACTCGAAAGAAAGCACTTACTTTACGAAGGATGTGGCTGCCACTGAATGGCTCCACGCGACAGGATGAAGGGACTTCATGGTTTTTGTTCAAGGAGGTGAAGTGGCGGACGAGTATCTCCAAATCCTTCACAGAAAGATCGTCGGAGATCCGGTCGGCATCCTCATCACCTAAATACATCCAGAGGGGATTTTTGCGAGCTGCCAGAGGCTGCACTCGAATCCGAAGAAAATGTGCAATGATTTTTACACCCGACAGTTCTGCTCCGTCGGTGTTTTGAAGTTCGCGGATGCGGGTAATCAGAGGATCAGTGGCTGCCTTTTCTTCGCCTGTAGCCTCTGTGTCCCAGGATTTGCGCCTCTGAATTTCTTCGTAGTATCAAAGGGCGCAAGACCATATTCTTGGGCATCAGAAGACTCGTCCTTGATGTCAAGCCACTTCCCGCGCCAGCCTTGGACGGAGTCGGCGAATTTCACATCAAAATAGTCGACATCGGGACGGACGCAGATACATACGCCACCTACATTGTAGATGATGTTTTTGAGTTGTTGCGGCGGAGGTAGAAGATGTGTTTCCAGAGGCCCCAGTGAGGGTGGATGCCCAGGAAACATTCACAAAGTGTGATAAAAATGGAGATGTGCGGGAGAGAGTTGGGGGTCAGCTAGTGCAGCTGGATCCCGTAGATGAAGAGCACCCCACGAAGGAATTCGTGGACTGGAATAAAAATGCCGCGAGTGAGGAAGTCAACGAAAGTTACCCAAAAACTGATAGGAGGATGAGGAGAACTCTCGTCTCCGGGCATCTTCATGGCCTCCTTGCTGAGTAGGCCCATCTTCTTCATCAGTTTGTGATCTTGTGCGGAAAGCTTCAACCTTTCCCAGCCGGAGACCTTAGCCTTCTCCACAAGTTTGTCGGTGCCTAGGGCACGGTTCCTGCACTGCTTCGAGCGCGGAGCCATGGCGGAAGGCTAGGTGGAGCATGGAGGGATAGGAAGCAGAGTGTGGGCGAGAAGTTCTCGAGGAGGAAGAAGGGCCGAGAGAGAGAGAGAGGAATTGTGCAACGTAGAGAAGGGGATAAATCAGGACAAAGTCACAATATATAGAAGAAGACGATGCGTCCAACCGTCGGATGAAAAGAGGAGAGTTCCAAACCCTACGCATGTCCAAAGGGTAGAATGGTCTTACCGCTTTAATTTTACTGGAGGGAAGTTACTGCACGCGTGTCGGGAATTCCGGAGGACGTGTGCGCCCCACTTGCGCGACGTGTCGAGGGTGCAGTGTTTTGGACCCACAGAACAATGGATTGCCAGGAGTCATGGCTGTCGTCAGAAACAACGTCACTTAAAAAAGTTTCGAGTGGTGGAACAAAATATAGCGGCAAGAAAAACTTCGAGATCTAAAGAAGTGCATGGTTAAAAAGAAAGTTCGGGAGCCTATGTTCAGATGGAAGCACCTGTTCATATGCTCGGGGGCTACTCTTATCAGAAGTATTGTCTATACTTCTGATAAGATGATGAGGCGAAAGGAAAAATATAGAGTTGATCAAAGTAGCAAAAGTTGAGCCTACAACCAAGTGCAAACACTTGGCTGTAGCCTCGGGGGCTACTCCCATCGGGAGCGCTGGTCACGCACCCGATGAAATATAAGGAGAAAGACGAGAAGATAACAAGACAATATAGAATTGCAGATGAAGAATTCTCATCGTACATCTTCGACTTACATATAACTCATCATGTACTCCCATTGGGAGATCAAGATATTATTTCACAAGACAACTCGAAGAAATTCACAATTCCAGCAGCTGACAAAGGCACTCGACAATATATTCTCAGAGCGCATCTGCCACGGTCAAAACTCTGAATGCCGTAACTCGAAAGAGATTACGAAGGTAAGTCCACAGGATCTATCATGTGTGTTGTGGTATCGCACCTGAATGCGCTCTCCCACTTTATCCGTATCAACAGATGCGAAGAAAAATCCTAGCAGACACGTTAGGTACTCGATAAAACACAACTGGGATTTGGTTCACGGTAAATCCTTAAGCGGCGCGTGTTCAATTACGCCAGTATCCCGATTTCAAATCCAGGGACTTGAGCTTGAAGTAGGTTTATGCGGGTTTGCCACAAGAGTAGTTAATTGGTACCTGATCCGTCAGATGAACCAACCCCATCTACCATTACCCCTGTACAAAATAGATGTTGAGAAAAATATTCATTATAACTCGAAGGTTTTATAAATATGCGACTCAGATTTACAATGGAGATTTACTCGACTCTGCGAGTCAAGCAAAATCTCGGGGGCTACTAACATAGGCATACCGAATAGGCCTGCCGAATAAAGTACCCGGGTTATCTGAAGGCCCACGACCCGAAGCTTTGAAGGCCCAGAAGCCCAGATAGTTTTGGATAAGGAATATATAGTTATATTAGGAATCATTTAATAATACGGGAAAGGCCCAAACATTCCTTCCCGCAGTTTGTAAGTTGTGACACGAAATCCCTCGGCTTCGCCTCCTATATAAAGGGGAGCCGAGGGAAGAGAAAAGGAACGATTCATTGTCAACAGAAACCACCGCAACTTTAGTCGAAACACCTTTGTCGGCTGAAACCTTCGAGATCTACTTGCCCTCTACTTCTTACGAAACCCAAGTCTACAATCTGTAGGCATTGACAAGTTAATACCTTGTCAGCTGGCACGAGTCTCTTTGCGTGGGCCCGCTGGTTAGAGCGGCCTGCTGTATCTGAGCCGTGCACCTCAAACGGCAGAAGGTCTCGCAACGTCAGTTTGAAAACCGCGGCGTGACAAGACGCAACCTTGCGGTTGTGTGTAGGGTTTTTGGGGCGCGTGGCATCTCCCGGTGATCAATGCGCGGCGATCAAAACACCGGTGGACCCAACGGTCCAGTAATAAGGAGAGAAGAGGGTCCATCGCCCTCTTCATCCTCTCCAGCCTTCATCCCATATGGCGTCGAAGCTGTCAATGTTGGCCGGTGTGGTGGAGGGCTCCGTTGCGAGAAAAATGTGAACCCGTGATTGGCGACGCATGGTGAAGGTGCGTCGCACAACGCCACCGAAGGAGTGGCCTCCTCCGCCGACACAGGGGTGACAACAGCGGAGCGCCAGCGAAGTGCCCCCATGCTGTCCACCAGGCAGCTGTGATAAGAAGCCGTGGAAGAAGTGCGGAGAGCGATCTCCAGAGTCGAGCCCACCTCCGCCTCCTCCTCGTCTGTCTAGTTTGAGGCCCGAGGGGGTCCGAGCCATCTGATTTGCCGACCTTCTCATTGTCCTTGACGCCTCCGATTGGGGCGACAGGTTGAGGCTGCTTGCATCCTTTACGAGGATTGCGCTGGCGAGATGCCCAATGGTGTGGCCTTGTACCATACCGGCGTGAGCCGGTACTTGTAACACCCCAAATTTCAATGAAAAAGAAAGTTAGAGAATTCCAAAAATACAAATTTTCAAACCAACAAAAACTTTTCTTTTGCATATAGTACCATGCATAGGACTTGTGCATTTGAGTGATATGCCATGATGATTGTTATTACTTGTTATTGATATGCTCTAAAACCCTAGAGTGATCATGTGGAGATCACCAACCAAATAAATCAAAAAGGGAAGAAATTCCCATAATTGAAAAACCCTAAAAACCCTCACATATGCCCTATGGCATTTTTCGAAATTTTAACCCTAGACCTATTTGGTCTTCACCATTAGTTGAATAATGTTGTGAAACACTTATTACAACTTTTGGAATCAAGGGTTCACCATTCAAATGAATTTCCAACACTTTTCCCACTCACATGTGATGATGACCAAATCTGCCAATTTCAGTCTGATCACCACTTTGAGCCCCTGCAATTCAATTTTCCCAAACCATTCTTTGCTAACTCCTTGCACCATTTCAAAGTCAACATCAAGGTGAACAACTTTGATGAAGACCACCCTGCCAAATTCATCTTTGATCACTAGCTATGCTCACCCAAAGTGGCAACTTTATAATGAGTTCAACAATCTTCACTTAGCCATTTTGGGCCATTTTTGAAATCCAATTTTTCCACCACCACCTCAACTCATCTCTGGTCAAGTACAACTTATCTCAACTTTCACTTTTCAAAAACATTCACCATTTGAATTATTTCCATTTTTGATATTTTTGAATTTTCCAATTTTGAACCCTATTCACACACTATTGCAAATAGTGATCTACCTCACATTTTTCAAATCAAAGCTACACTACATGGTTCCCCTGCCCCTCTAACCCTAAGGGAAGCATAGTGGAGCTAAGGAGGAGGAGCTAGATTGCATGGCATGGCCATGCCGGCCATGGCATCACCATGCCGAGCCTCCCCTCTCTCTCCCTTGCTTGCCAACCTTGGCCCCCTCGCCACAAAGACGCCACCACACTGCCTAGCCTCGCCTAGCACAGCCCTGGTCGAGGAGGAGCTCGACAACGCCGAGACCAGCTCGCGTCCATGGCGCCCTGGACGCCGCGCACGTCGCGCGTGTGCACGCCGCGGGCACACACTGGCCACGCGCCGCGCCGTCACCCCACCCCCCCCCGCGCCGCGCTGACCCGCCGTTGAGCATCGCCGCGTCGCCACGCAGTCACTAGACATGCCCTCGACCCCGACCCGTGCCCGCCGTCGCCGGAGACGACAACGCGATCCCGCGACCAGCACGGCAGACACGGAAACAATGCCTCGCCCACAGACGCCGCCCGACCGCGCCATCGCCACCTACAGATTCGCCTGGACGATGAGAACACCGTAGCACCCTCGCCTAGCCCAACACCTCGCCGGAACCGCCGCACCTCGGTCGACTTCTTCACGGCCAAGCCGCACCCTTGGCCATCTATAAATACCGCGTTCCCTGGACGAAGCTGAGCACACCACCACGTTCACCATCCTCCACTGCTTCTCCTCCACCCAACCACTCACTCGATTGTCACCGGAGTTGCTCCAATTGGAAGGTCGGAGCCCGCCAGTACCGCACCTCGCCGCCGTCGATTGGAGCCGATCCAGGAGTTGCCGCCGGTGCCAGGAGCTTCGCCGTCGTCCACATCGACATCACGCACACTGCCAGCCACCGCGGGAGCCCTGGTTAGCTCTCCCACCCCCTAGGCTCGCCGCCAGAACCTCGGCATCTCGCCGGAGAAGACGATGGCTCTGAGCCGTCGATCTACTCTCTAATCCTACGCCCCACGTCGCCCGCACCGTTTCGGGTTTTAAAGGAGGCTGACGGGTGGACCCCACCTGTCGGCAGGCCCGCGCGCACTGGATGCGCTGCTGGGCCGTTTTTCTCTTTTTAAACAGTTTCGGCCCACGTTGGTTTCCCGCCGGCCTGTTTAATTCAAATTCGTTTTAAACATTTTTCCAAACAATCCAGTACTGCCCAAACTTTGAAATTCAACCTTTTCAAATTGGCTAAACCAAATTTAGTGAATTTGACATTGTTAGAAAGCCACTAAAATTCTCTATCCAATGCCACTGGCCTCTTGGTCAAATTCTTTGTAGAATTAATGTGACAAAAATAACAAGCCAGGGACTTTTCCCTATTCAAATAATTCTTAAAAATCAACCAAAATAGATATTAAGTTATTTCCAACTCTAATAGCTCACTTTTGACTTACACTAATTGTTTATGCAATAAAAGGGTGTGGTCACTTTGCATGATCATGCCATGGTTTAATGAATGGATATTTTGACTAGTTTAACTAGTTGATATTATCCAAAACTATTAAAGTTAAATTGTGTGAAGTCTTACACTTCATTTAAACTTGTCTCACATGAATTCATGGGATGTTTGGACCCCTGGTTCCAAACTCTCTTATATGAATTTCTTGAGATTTAAATCAAATATAGTGTTATTTAAATGGCATGAGGTGTTCCACCTCATTTAAATCATTCTACCAAATGATGATGATGATGAACATTTGATTTAGGTCAATATGAGTTCATCCATGATTGTTGGAGAAATTAAATCTTAAGAAGATTTCAATGAGAGGAAATTATTTCTCAAGAACCCTATGGAAACTATCATTTACATATGGACTACAAATTCTATTTAAATCCCACCACCCATGCACCCTAGTTTATTTATGTGTATGCATAGAGTAGTTGTGTGTTTATTTGTGATGTGTGGAATAGCCATTGAATTAGTGAGTAATTATACTCGTATTCAAATTTAGACGGTAGCACCGGAGAGTACGCCGAAGAAGAAGGTTGCTACCAGGAGGAGGAAGAGGAACAGTTTGAGAACTACCAAGGCAAGCTAAATTACTATGCAAGCTTTTATTCTTGCCAAGTGCAAAGCCCCTTGGGGCAAGGCACCCTGTCTTACCTTTTCTTATGTGAACCCATCCCAAGTTTTTACTTGTTTTCCAAATGATTTTCCTTTTATAGTTAACTTTGGTCAAAATACAAGTGGTTTTTAGAATAGTGAGTTAGCCTTTCCAAGCAAAGCAAGGTAGCACCTCTCATGAATTAGAGCTAGTGCTAATGAACTAACCTTAACTACTCTAGATGGGAACTTGGTGATTTTGAAAGGATTTTTAAACCTTGGAATGAAGATGCATTCCATTGAATGAGTTTTGAAGGTGAATATGACCAAGAGAAGATGGTGATTTTTGATAAAACATGATGTGGGTTTGAATGCGATACCTTTCCAATTCTCAAGTACCCCCACAATACCTGATTATGGGTAGGGCTTAACTGGAAGTTTATGCGTCTTAGTATGGGTTCCCTCTAAACAAGCGTCATCGGGGTTATGCCGAAAGCTGCCTCTACCACAAAAGAAACGATACGATATGATGCGAAAGGAGGTGAATGTCCGGCCCAAGCCCTGTGCAGTTCCCAGGTTGACAGTTGGTCTTCACTGGGAGGCCAAGCTCATGGGGAGAGGTGCTCATACTAGGATTCGTAAGTGAAAGGTTATGGTTGATGATCCGCGCATCGTGTTACGATTATTCGGGGAAATCCCGACGGATGAAATCAAATGTTGTGGCACAAGTGTGCAACCTCTGCAGAGTGTAAACCTATTCGAATAGCCGCGTCCACGGTTACGGACGGTTGGAAAGGCCATACAGTTTCCGATGTCATATCTTTGAAAATGATGTTGAAAGGTGATGGTGAATTGACTTGTGGTGAATTGAATTGAAATCACCACTTGAATGGTGGGAATGACACTAGTGTTCCCCCCTTGGGTTAGTTAGCACTTGAATAAGTTTTTCTCAAAACTTTGTGAACCAAAACTAGCTTTATGCAAATAAACTAGAGCTTAGCAAACCCTACTAGAATGTCTAGCACTTTTTCTTGAATTAGTTTGCGAGTACTCAACGTACTCACGGCTTTGTCCCTGGCTATTCAAATGGCCAGAGTATGAAGATGAACAAGGAGATGACCAGCAGGATGCCTACGACAACTAAGCGCCTTCCGACGTCAAGCGTTGGCCTGTGGACTAGAGAGTCCTTGTATCTTACGCTTCCGCTATGTTGAACTATGAACTTGTGTTGTCCGTTGATCAATAGATCAACTATTCGTGTAATATGGATCATGTGATTCCAAGTTGTAAGACTTATGGTTTGTAATGAATGATGACTGTGATACTTAACTATTATGCCTCGCAACAACAATATTCCTGGGATTGCGATGTATGACATAATAGGCATTCGGACTTAAAAATCCGGGTGTTGACAAGTTGGTATCAGAGCCATTGTTTGACCTTAGAAGACCTTAGTTAGAATGGGCGTTCTGAAAAATTTAACTTTGAAATCAAATGAAAGGACTTATTTGTGAAAATTTACTACACTCTTGCCTTCGAGACTTTGCCAAAATTTGATCATGTCTATCTTATTTAAATCAACTTAAAACCTTGCCACACTTTGCACTCTCTAACTTACTCATCCAATTCTCTTCCAGATGGAGCCGAATGAACCCCTCAACACCAAGTTCTATCAGCTTGGAAACGGAGGAAGCTTGATCTTCGAGCATGACCTCGACTCCCTGTCGGATCACCTTGGCCGCCCACACCCCGAGTTTCACGGGATTCAGGTGGACGACCAGCCGGGAGGGGAACTGCAGTGGATTATCACTGCCGACTTGAGGGGCAAGCTGGAGCCTCCCACCTCGGAGAGGATCCTTTTCTCTTTCAGGGAAAGCAACTGGCTCGACGGGCTTGCACGTGCTCTTCAGGAAGCACTTGCTCGTCTGTGCGGACAGAATACCGAAGCCCTTCGTGAGGAACGCTTTGCGCATCTCGCACGGCGTAACTCTGACGGAAGACCCATGGATGTGCCACTCCACCCCCAGTTGAGGCACCATGTGGATCACTTGGACTTCATGCTCTACCAGACTCAGAGGGACCTCGACGCCTCTCGCGCTTACGCGAACCAGACCCATGCTCACATCATCGAGCAGGGTGAGGCGATCAAGCTACTCAACAACGACCGCAGGAACCTTCGCCAGCAGCGTGCCAAGAAGGACGCTACGATTCGCCGCCTTCGCGACCGGATCGCGTCACTTGAGGCCACTGTCACGGCCCAGGAGGATCAGATTCGTCACATGGAGGAGGACGATGAGGGCATCGATATTCAGGGAGGAGACGCCTTTCTGAGCGATGACGATGACTTTGAGGAGGACGAGAACACCGAGGAGGAGGACTACGAGTTCCTGGAGGCCGGACAGGATGACTACGTCCCGATTGATATCGATGATGAGGAGTAGTTGCACTAGTTTCACTTATAGTAGGTGTGAGTTGTATCCCGTCCTTTGTATCGTAGCATGAGAATGGTTCTTAAAACCATTGGAGTATGTGTGTAGTTTGTACTATGTGTTGCATGAATGAATGAATGTTATGTTTGTCATGAAAAGATTACAAGTTTTCAAATGTTTTTCAAACTTAAATGAACCATAGAATGTTCCCTCTTATCTCATGATCTTCTATACCTTCAGATGGCCCCTCCGAATCGCACCAACGACGCGATGATGCAGCTTCTGCAAACCCTGCTTGCAGACCGGGAAACCGAGAGAGCCGAGCGCCAAGCCAACATCATCGCCTTGCAGAACATCGCCCAAGGCCATGGAAATCATGACCACCCCGGATCCAAGCTCAAGAACTTCCAGAACACCAACCCTCCGGTGTTTAGCAAGACCGAGGAGCCCCTCGACGCCGACGATTGGCTCCAGACTATGGAGAACAATCTGGAAGTAGCTGGAGTGGAAGCCAACGAGAAGGTGTTGTTCGCCACTCACTACCTCGCTGGACCAGCTCGCGCTTGGTGGACAAGTACCCGTGCCATGAACGGAGGTCAATTCATGACTTGGGAGGATTTCAAACTCAAGTTCAGCAAGTACCATGTACCCCCGGGTCTTATCAAGAAGATGAGGGATGAGTTCCGTGAACTGAAACAAGGTCGCATGACGGTGGTTGAGTACCGCGACATGTTTCTCACCTTGTCAAGGTATGCCCCTGATGAGACGGACACCGTTGAAAAGAGGAAGGAGAGATTCCTGAACGGGCTGCATGATGAGATGCAGACTGTCCTCGTCAACATCCCCTTCGCCGACCTTGAAGCCCTTGTTGACTCCGCCATCCAGATGGAGGGCAAGTTGAACCAAGCCAATGAGAACCGCAAGCGCCGCATGGCAAATCAGAGTGGATCAAGCCACCCCCAAAAGTTTCGCCCTAGCTCAAGCGGAGGTTTCAATCCGAGACATAACAAACCCCGATGCAGAACTCTCGCCCGGTTATCGTAACCGAAGTGGAGGAAACTCCAAGCCAGGAGGCTACAACCCCAACTACAACAACAACAACTACAACCGCGCTCCACCTCGAGCCCCGAACACCAACAACACCAACACCAACACCAACCCCAGAACCGGGAGCAATGCCATTCCCGTTGCGAACAAGCAGGACAAGAGCACTATCACTTGTTATGAGTGTGGTGTAGTGGGGCACTACTCCAACGAGTGTCCCAAGCGTCTTGCCAAGCTCGCCGGCAACACCGCTGCTCCTGCTCAGCAGCAACGCCGTGTCTCCACCGGCAAGAAGTTCGCCCCCAACAACCCCAACAACCGCAACGGCCGCCTCTACCACATGAACGCCGAAGAAGCCCAGGAAGCCCCAGATGTGGTACTGGGTATGTTTTCTGTCAACCACACCCCTGCTAGAGTGTTGTTTGATTCCGGAGCATCGCATTCCTTTGTCACCGAAGATTTTGCATCAACAAGTAAAATTCAACCCCTCAGTTTGAAGCATGTTATGATAGTTCAAATCCCCGGATCAACCACCAAAGCCAGAAAATTTTGTAAAAATGTGCCAATCAAAATCCATGATGTTGATTTCTTTGCAAATCTCATCATACTTGGAACCAAAGGTTTGGAAGTTGTCCTAGGAATGGACTGGATGTCCAAGCACAATGGATTGATAGACTGCGCCAAGAAAGCCATAACCATGACTAGCAGCACCGGAATCGTAGTTGAGCACGTCTACGAAAAACTACCCAGAAAATTTACCTGCAACCAAAGTGTATCCAAGCCTACTCTGGATCAAATCAGGGTCGTTTGTCGCTACCCAGATGTGTTTCCGGATGATCTACCCGGTATGCCCCCGGACCGGGATATCGAGTTTATCATCGAGTTAATCCCCGGAACTGGACCCATCGCCCAGAGAGCCTACAGCATGAACGCAACCGAGCTTGTGGAGCTGAAGAAGCAAATAGATGACATGTTAGCCAAAGGTTTGATCAGACCAAGTGCATCCCCCGGGAGATCCCCCGTCTTGTTTGTCGACAAGAAGGATGGTGCAAATCGTTTATGCACCGACTATCGTAAGCTTAACGATGTCACCATCAAAAACAAATACCCCTTACCCAAGATCGAAGACTTGTTCGACCAACTCACCGGATCCCGAGTTTTCTCGAAAATTGATCTTAGAACTGGATACCACCAACTGAAAATCCGAGCCACCGATATTCCAAAAACTGCCTTTACCACCAGATATGGGTTGTATGAGTACAACGTCATGTCATTTGGACTGACCAATGCTCCCGCTTATTTCATGAATCTCATGAATAAGATCTTCATGAACTTCTTGGACAAATTTGTCGTTGTTTTCATCGACGACATTTTGGTCTACTCCAAGTCCGAAGAAGAACATGAACAGCATCTGGAGATTGTTCTAGAAACCCTGAGACAGCACCAGTTGTACGCCAAGTTTAGCAAGTGTGAGTTTTGGCTGGAAGAAGTTGGATTCCTCGGACACATCTTGTCTGCAGGAGGAATTGCCGTAGATCCCGCCAAGATCAAAACTGTTATGGAATGGAAAGCTCCGACCACACCACCGAGGTCCGTGCTTTTCTTGGATTAGCCGGATATTACCGCAGATTTGTAGAAGGTTTTTCGAGCATCGCTCGACCAATGACCCAACTGCTGAAAAAGGACAGAAAGTTTGAGTGGACCGACAAGTGTGAAGAGAGCTTTCAACAGCTCAAGAGTAGACTGACAACAGCCCCAATCCTGATCATGCCGTATATCGCAAAGCCCTTTGACGTATATTGCGACGCCTCCAAGACTGGACTTGGATGCGTGCTTATGCAAGAAGGAAAGGTTGTATCCTACCTTTCTAGACAACTCAAGCAACATGAGCAGAACTACCCAACCCACGACCTCGAGCTTGCAGCCGTGGTCTTAGCCTTGAAAGTTTGGCGTCATTACCTCATGGGTAATCGATGCGAGATTTATTCCGACCACAAAAGCCTCAAATACATTTTCACCCGTAAGGAGTTAAACATGAGACAACGCCGATGGATCGAATTGATCAAGGATTACGACATGGAGATTCACTACCACCCCGGCAAGGCCAATGTGGTAGCGGATGCTTTGAGTCGACTGCCGTGCCAGTTGAACTCCATGCTCGCAACCGAACAGCCTAGTTTGCACCAAGAGTTTGAACAGTTCAGACTTGAACTTGTAAGTGAAGGATTCCTAGCCAGCATCGAACTGCAACCCACCTTGATTGGTCAGATCAAGGAAGCCTGTAAGGACAACGCTAGCATTGATGGAATCAAGAAACAGATAGCCGCAGGAAAAGCCCCGGATTCACCATTGACGAAGCCGGAGTGCTTTGGTACAAAGAACGCCTCTGCGTACCATCGGACTCGACCTGAAACAAGTCATCCTGCAAGAAGCCCATGACACCCTTTACTCAATCCACCCCGGAGGTACCAAGATGTACCAGGACTGAAAGAACAATTTTGGTGGCACGGTATGAAGAGAGAGATCGGTAGCTATATCGCTAAGTGTGACATCTGCCCGGCGAGTTAAGGCAGAACACCAGAGACCCGCCGGACTGTTGCAACCCCTTAAGATTCCAGAATGGAAATGGGACTCCGTAGGAATGGACTTTATCACCGGACTGCCCAAATCCAGCAAAGGCAATGATTCCATATGGGTAGTGGTCGATAGATTGACCAAAGTCGCCCATTTCATCGCCATCAAAACCACCTATCAAGGCCCCAAGTTAGCTGAACTCTACATCTCCAGAATAGTCGCTTTGCATGGAACCCCCAAATCGATAGTGTCAGATAGAGGATCACAGTTCACCTCAAGGTTACGCGAAAGTGCATGAAGGACTAGGCACTCGCCTAAATTTCAGCACCGCCTATCACCCTCGGACCGACGGACAGATCGAGAGAGTAAACCAGATCTTGGAAGACATGCTTAGAGCATGCGTACTGGAATACGGATCCAAGTGGGAAGACTGCCTACCTTACGCAGAATTCTCATACAACAATAGTTATCAAGCCAGCCTACAGATGGCCCCCTTTGAAGCCTTGTACGGAAGAAAGTGCCGTACCCCCCTGAACTGGTCAGAAGTCGGAGAGAGTCAAGTTTTCGGCCCAGACGTTCTTCGTGAAGCCGAAGAGAAGGTTCACAAGATCCGTGAGTACCTCAAGACTGCGCAATCCAGACAGAAGAGCTACGCCGAGAAGAGACGTCGGGAGATGACCTTTGAGATCGGAGATTTTGTCTATCTCAAAGTATCCCCCTTGAAAGGGATGCAAAGGTTTCAGCTGAAAGGAAAGCTTGCACCTCGCTACGTGGGACCTTTCCAAGTCCTCAGCCGCCGAGGTGAAGTATCTTATCAACTGGAGTTGCCTGAAGAAATGTCGGCTGTGCACGACGTTTTTCACATCTCACTTCTCCGGAAATGTCTTGAAGTCCCTGAGAAGACCGAAGTGTTCAAGAACATCGATCACCGATCGGTGGATATCAACAAGGATCTGACTTACCGCGAAGTGCCGATTCGCATCCTAGAAGAAGCATACAGAACCACCCGCACCCGAAGCATCAAGTTTCTAAAGATCCAATGGAGCAATCATACCAAGGATGAAGCCACCTGGGAACGCGAAGACTTCATGAAGAAGGAGTACCCAGATCTCTTTAGTACCTAACTTTCTTTTTGATCTCGGGACGAGATCTTTTGTAAGGGGGAAGGGTTTGTAACACCCCAAATTTCAATGAAAAAGAAAGTTAGAGAATTCCAGAAATACAAATTTTCAAACCAACAAAAACTTTTCTTTTGCATATAGTACCATGCATAGGACTTGTGCATTTGAGTGATATGCCATGATGATTGTTATTACTTGTTATTGATATGCTCTAAAACCCTAGAGTGATCATGTGGAGATCACCAACCAAATAAATCAAAAAGGGAAGAAATTCCCATAATTGAAAAACCCTAAAAACCCTCACATATGCCCTATGGCATTTTTCGAAATTTTAACCCTAGACCTATTTGGTCTTCACCATTAGTTGAATAATGTTGTGAAACACTTATTACAACTTTTGGAATCAAGGGTTCACCATTCAAATGAATTTCCAACACTTTTCCCACTCACATGTGATGATGACCAAATCTGCCAATTTCAGTCTGATCACCACTTTGAGCCCCTGCAATTCAATTTTCCCAAACCATTCTTTGCTAACTCCTTGCACCATTTCAAAGTCAACATCAAGGTGAACAACTTTGATGAAGACCACCCTGCCAAATTCATCTTTGATCACTAGCTATGCTCACCCAAAGTGGCAACTTTATAATGAGTTCAACAATCTTCACTTAGCCATTTTGGGCCATTTTTGAAATCCAATTTTTCCACCACCACCTCAACTCATCTCTGGTCAAGTACAACTTATCTCAACTTTCACTTTTCAAAAACATTCACCATTTGAATTATTTCCATTTTTGATATTTTTGAATTTTCCAATTTTGAACCCTATTCACACACTATTGCAAATAGTGATCTACCTCACATTTTTCAAACCAAAGCTACACTACATGGTTCCCCTGCCCCCTCTAACCCTAAGGGAAGCATAGTGGAGCTAAGGAGGAGGAGCTAGATTGCATGGCATGGCCATGCCGGCCATGGCATCACCATGCCGAGCCTCCCCCTCTCTCCCTTGCTTGCCAACCTTGGCCCCCTCGCCACAAAGACGCCACCACACCGCCTAGCCTCGCCTAGCACAGCCCAGGACGAGGAGGAGCTCGACAACGCCGAGACCAGCTCGCGTCCATGGCGCCCTGGACGCCGCGCACGTCGCGCGTGTGCACGCCGCGGGCACACACTGGCCACGCGCCGCGCCGTCACCACAAGCACGCCCTGGACTCGCTGACCAGCCGTTGAGCATCGCCGCGTCGCCACGCAGTCACTAGACATGCCCTCGACCCCGACCCGTGCCCGCCGTCGCCGGAGACGACAACGCGATCCCGCGACCAGCACGGCAGACACGGAAACAATGCCTCGCCCACAGACGCCGCCCGACCGCGCCATCGCCACCTACAGATTCGCCTGGACGATGAGAACACCGTAGCACCCTCGCCTAGCCCAACACCTCGCCGGAACCGCCGCACCTCGGTCGACTTCTTCACGGCCAAGCCGCACCCTTGGCCATCTATAAATACCGCGTTCCCTGGACGAAGCTGAGCACACCACCACGTTCACCATCCTCCACTGCTTCTCCTCCACCCAACCACTCACTCGATTGTCACCGGAGTTGCTCCAATTGGAAGGTCGGAGCCCGCCAGTACCGCACCTCGCCGCCGTCGATTGGAGCCGATCCAGGAGTTGCCGCCGGTGCCAGGAGCTTCGCCGTCGTCCACATCGACATCACGCACACTGCCAGCCACCGCGGGAGCCCTGGTTAGCTCTCCCACCCCCTAGGCTCGCCGCCAGAACCTCGGCATCTCGCCGGAGAAGACGATGGCTCGAGCCGTCGATCTACTCTCTAATCCTACGCCCACGTCGCCCGCACCGTTTCGGGTTTTAAAGGAGGCTGACGGGTGGACCCCACCCTGTCAGCAGGCCCGCGCGCACTGGATGCGCTGCTGGGCCGTTTTTCTCTTTTTAAACAGTTTCGGCCCACGTTGGTTTCCCGCCGGCCTGTTTAATTCAAATTCGTTTTAAACATTTTTCCAAACAATCCAGTACTGCCCAAACTTTGAAATTCAACCTTTTCAAATTGGCTAAACCAAATTTAGTGAATTTGACATTGTTAGAAAGCCACTAAAATTCTCTATCCAATGCCACTGGCCTCTTGGTCAAATTCTTTGTAGAATTAATGTGACAAAAATAACAAGCCAGGGACTTTTCCCTATTCAAATAATTCTTAAAAATCAACCAAAATAGATATTAAGTTATTTCCAACTCTAATAGCTCACTTTTGACTTACACTAATTGTTTATGCAATAAAAGGGTGTGGTCACTTTGCATGATCATGCCATGGTTTAATGAATGGATATTTTGACTAGTTTAACTAGTTGATATTATCCAAAACTATTAAAGTTAAATTGTGTGAAGTCTTACACTTCATTTAAACTTGTCTCACATGAATTCATGGGATGTTTGGACCCCTGGTTCCAAACTCTCTTATATGAATTTCTTGAGATTTAAATCAAATATAGTGTTATTTAAATGGCATGAGGTGTTCCACCTCATTTAAATCATTCTACCAAATGATGATGATGATGAACATTTGATTTAGGTCAATATGAGTTCATCCATGATTGTTGGAGAAATTAAATCTTAAGAAGATTTCAATGAGAGGAAATTATTTCTCAAGAACCCTATGGAAACTATCATTTACATATGGACTACAAATTCTATTTAAATCCCACCACCCATGCACCCTAGTTTATTTATGTGTATGCATAGAGTAGTTGTGTGTTTATTTGTGATGTGTGGAATAGCCATTGAATTAGTGAGTAATTATACTCGTATTCAAATTTAGACGGTAGCACCGGAGAGTACGCCGAAGAAGAAGGTTGCTACCAGGAGGAGGAAGAGGAACAGTTTGAGAACTACCAAGGCAAGCTAAATTACTATGCAAGCTTTTATTCTTGCCAAGTGCAAAGCCCCTTGGGGCAAGGCACCCTGTCTTACCTTTTCTTATGTGAACCCATCCCAAGTTTTTACTTGTTTTCCAAATGATTTTCCTTTTATAGTTAACTTTGGTCAAAATACAAGTGGTTTTTAGAATAGTGAGTTAGCCTTTCCAAGCAAAGCAAGGTAGCACCTCTCATGAATTAGAGCTAGTGCTAATGAACTAACCTTAACTACTCTAGATGGGAACTTGGTGATTTTGAAAGGATTTTTAAACCTTGGAATGAAGATGCATTCCATTGAATGAGTTTTGAAGGTGAATATGACCAAGAGAAGATGGTGATTTTTGATAAAACATGATGTGGGTTTGAATGCGATACCTTTCCAATTCTCAAGTACCCCCACAATACCTGATTATGGGTAGGGCTTAACTGGAAGTTTATGCGTCTTAGTATGGGTTCCCTCTAAACAAGCGTCATCGGGGTTATGCCGAAAGCTGCCTCTACCACAAAAGAAACGATACGATATGATGCGAAAGGAGGTGAATGTCCGGCCCAAGCCCTGTGCAGTTCCCAGGTTGACAGTTGGTCTTCACTGGGAGGCCAAGCTCATGGGGAGAGGTGCTCATACTAGGATTCGTAAGTGAAAGGTTATGGTTGATGATCCGCGTACTGTGTTACGATTATTCGGGGAAATCCCGACGGATGAAATCAAATGTTGTGGCACAAGTGTGCAACCTCTGCAGAGTGTAAACCTATTCGAATAGCCGCGTCCACGGTTACGGACGGTTGGAAAGGCCATACAGTTTCCGATGTCATATCTTTGAAAATGATGTTGAAAGGTGATGGTGAATTGACTTGTGGTGAATTGAATTGAAATCACCACTTGAATGGTGGGAATGACACTAGTGTTCCCCCCTTGGGTTAGTTAGCACTTGAATAAGTTTTTCTCAAAACTTTGTGAACCAAAACTAGCTTTATGCAAATAAACTAGAGCTTAGCAAACCCTACTAGAATGTCTAGCACTTTTTCTTGAATTAGTTTGCGAGTACTCAACGTACTCACGGCTTTGTCCCTGGCTATTCAAATGGCCAGAGTATGAAGATGAACAAGGAGATGACCAGCAGGATGCCTACGACAACTAAGCGCCTTCCGACGTCAAGCGTTGGCCTGTGGACTAGAGAGTCCTTGTATCTTACGCTTCCGCTATGTTGAACTATGAACTTGTGTTGTCCGTTGATCAATAGATCAACTATTCGTGTAATATGGATCATGTGATTCCAAGTTGTAAGACTTATGGTTTGTAATGAATGATGACTGTGATACTTAACTATTATGCCTCGCAACAACAATATTCCTGGGATTGCGATGTATGACATAATAGGCATTCGGACTTAAAAATCCGGGTGTTGACAGTACTGGAATGTCAATGCAGAGCAACAAGGCCCGGACGTCCTCCTCCTCACCATCGGCTGGAGGCGCTTTGTCACCGAGAACGCCCTCTCGTGCTGGTTCTGGCTGCGCCTCCGCTACCGCAGTGGGGGAACTTCTGGGTGAGCGTCTAGGACCGTGACGGCTGCCGCATCACCGTCGCATGTCCGCTCCTGTTCAGGTGAAGACCTGTTCAAGGAGCCATTTTTGGGTCTTCCGACGAGCGGCTTATCGTTCTCCTGGAGGACCTACTTCCTATCACATAGGAAAAGGGCATACTCCTTCTGGTGGAAGCTGTATAGTTAGTAGCAGTACATTGTACACATCACCCGTGAGGCACTATCTGTAATGTGAATATGCTTTTGAATGAAGTGTTTCCTGTTAGTGTGACCCTCCAACTCTCGCGGAGGTTTCGTGCGTCGCTATTCTTCATCACGTATCGTCTCAGAGGCTATCCTCTGGTTTAGGCAACATGACAGTTAGCCCGATTAGGACCAATGCCTATTACCCTCTCGTCGAGGTAGCTAAGATAACTCGCGAGGGTTTTCCTCAGAGTCCTCCAATAATACACTTAGAAGGGACAAGAGCGCTTGAGAACCACGCAAAGAATTTGCAAGAGAAGGAATTAGAGGAAACTTAGCATTTTGGAGCGCTGCAGCCTCGCAGAGGAACTTGCCCTGGTGACCCCTTAGATTCCTCGGGGAGGCAATCTCAATGTTCCCTGTTCCGGACAATGATGCGCTGCCTGGTTCCTTACGGAGACATCGTAGATATCTGATGCGCGTACAGCACGCGTCCGTTGGGAACCCCAAGAGGAAGGTGTGATGCGTACAGCGGCAAGTTTTCCCTCAGTAAGAAACCAAGGTTTATCGAACCAGTAGGAGCCAAGAAGCACGTTGAAGGTTGATGGCGGCGGAGTGTAGTGCGGCACAACACCAGAGATTCCGTCGCCAACGTGGAACCTGCACAACACAACCAAATTACTTTGCCCCAACGTGACCATGAGGTTGTCAATCTCACCGGCTTGCTGTAACAAAGGATTAGATGTATAGTGTGGATGATGATTGTTTGCAGAAAACAGTAGAACAAGTATTGCAGTAGATTGTATTCGATGTAAAAGAATGGACCGGGGTCCACAGTTCACTAGAGGCGTCTCACCGATAAGAATAAGCATGTTGGGTGAACAAATTACAGTTGGGCAATTGACAAATAAAGAGGGCATGACCATGCACATACATGATATGATGAGTATTGTGAGATTTAATTGGGCATTACGACAAAGTACATAGACCGCTATCCAGCATGCATCTATGCCTAAAAAGTCGACCTTCAGGTTATCATCCGAACCCCTTCCAGTATTAAGTTGCAAACAACAGACAATTGCATTAAGTATGGTGCGGAATGTAATCAACAACTACATCCTTAGACATAGCATCGATGTTTTATCCCTAGTGGCAACAGCACATCCACAACCTTAGAACTTTCTGTCAATGTCCCAGATTTAATGGAGGCATGAACCCACTATCGAGCATAAATACTCCCTCTTGGAGTTACAAGCAAAAACTTGGCCAGAGCCTCTACTAGTAACGGAGAGCATGCAAGATCATAAAAAACACATAGATAATAGATTGATAATCAAAATAACATAGTATTCTCTATTCATCGGATCCCAACAAACACAACATGTAGCATTACAAATAGATGATCTTGATCATGTTAGGCAGCTCACAAGATCCAACAATGAAGCACAATTAGGAGAAGACGACCATCTAGCTACTGCTATGGACCCATAGTCCAGGGGTGAACTACTCACTCATCACTCCAGAGGCTACCATGGCGGTGAAGAGTCCTCCGGGAGATGATTCCCCTCTCCGGCAGGGTGCCGGAGGCGATCTCCTGAATCCCCCGAGATGGGATTGGCGGCGGCGTCTCTGGAAGGTTTTCCGTATTATGGCTCTCGGTACTGGAGTTATTCTCGACAAAGGCTTAAGTAGTCGGAGAGGTAGGTTTAGGGGCGACGCGAGGGGCCCACACAACAGGGCCACGCGGCCAGGGGGTGGGCCGCGCCGCCCTGGCGTGTCGCCGCCCCGTCGCCCCACTTCGTTTCTCTCCCGGTGTTCTGGAAGCTTCGTGGAAAAATAAGATCCTGGGCGTTGATTTCGTCCAATTCCGTGAATATTTCCTTACTAGGATTTCTGAAACCAAAAACAGCAGAAAACAGCAACTGGCTCTTCGGCATCTTGTTAATAGGTTAGTGCCGGAAAATGCATAAATATGACATAAAGTTTGCATAAAACATGTAGGTATCATCAATAAAGTGGCATGGAACATCAGAAATTATCGATACGTTGGAGACGTATCAGCATCCCCAAGCTTAGTTCCTGCTCGTCCCGAGTAGGTAAACGATAACAAAGATAATTTCTGAAGCGACATGCCATCATAATCTTGATCATATATTGTAAGTACATGTAATGAATGCAGCGATCAAAGCAATGGTAATGCAATGATAAAACAAATGAATCATATAGCAAAGACTTTTCATGAATAGTACTTTCAAGACAAGCATCAATAAGTCTTGCATAAGAGTTAACTCATAAAGCAATAATTCAAAGTAAAGGTATTGAAGCAACACAAAGGAAGATTAAGTTTCAGCGGTTGCTTTCAACTTATAACATGTATATCTCATGGATATTGTCAACATAAAGTAATATAACAAGTGCAATATGCAAGTATGTAGGAATCAATGCACAGTTCACACAAGTGTTTGCTTCTTGAGATGGAGAGAAATAGGTGAACTGACTCAACATAAAAGTAAAAGAAAGGCCCTTCGCAGAGGGAAGCATTGATTGCTGTATTTGTGCTAGAGCTTTGGTTTTGAAAACATAAAGAGAGCATAAAAGTAAAGTTTTGAGAGGTGTTTGTTGTTGTCAACGAATGGTAGCGGGTACTCTAACCCCCTTGCCAGAAAAATCTTCAAAGAGCGGCTCCCATGAAACATTTTTATTTCTGGGTGGCACTCCTTCCAACCTTTGCTTTCACAAACCATGGCTAACCGAATCCTCGGGTGCCTGCCAACAATCTCATACCATGAAGGAGTGCCTTTTTATTTTAGTTTTATTATGATGACACTCCTCCCCACCTTTGCTTTCTCAAGCCATGGCTAACCGAATCCTCGGGTGCCGTCCAACAATCACATACCATGGAGGAGTTCCTATTTTTGTAACATTATGAAGGTTAATTAATTTGGGACTGGGAATCCCATTGCCAGCTGTTTTTGCAAAATTATTGGATAAGCGGATGAAGCCACTAGTCCATTGGTGAAAGTTGCCCAACAAGATTGAAAGATAAACACCACATACTTCCTCATGAGCTATAAAACATTAACACAAATCAGAGGTGATAAATTTTGAATTGTTTAAAGGTAGCACTCAAGCAATTTACTTTGGAATGGCGGAGAAATACCATGTAGTAGGTGGGTATGGTGGACACAAGTGGCATAGTAGTTGGCTCAAGGATTTTGGATGCATGAGAAGTATTCCCTCTCGATACAGGGTTTAGGCTAGAAAGGTTATTTGAAACAAACACAAGTATGAACCGGTGCAGCAAAACTCACATAAAAGACATATTGTAAACATTATAAGACTCTACACCGTCTTCCTTGTTGTTCGACCCTTACTAGAAATTCTCTAGACCTTAGAGAGACCAATTATGCAAACCAAATTTTAGCAAGCTCTATGTATTTCTTCATTAATAGGTGCAAAGTATATGATGCAAGAGCTTAAACATGAGCACAACAATTTCCAAGTATCACATTATTCAAGACATTTTACCAATTACTACATGTAGCATTTCCCGTTTCCAACCATATAACAATTTAACAAAGAAGATTCAACCTTCGCCATGAACACTATGAGTAAAGCCTAAGGACATATTTGTCCATATGCAACAGCAGAGCGTGTCTCTCTCCCACACAATGAATGCTAGGATCCATTTTATTCAAACAAAACTAAAACAAAAACAAACAGACGCTCCAAGCAAAGTACATAAGATGTGATGGAATAAAAATATAGTTTCACTAGAGGAACCTGATAATGTTGTCGATGAATAAGGGGATGCCTTGGGCATCCCCAAGCTTAGACGCTTGAGTCTTCTTGAAATATGCAGGGGTGAACCACCGGGGCATCCCCAAGCTTAGAGGTTTCACTCTCCTTGATCATATTGTATTATCTCCCTCTCTTGATCCTTGAAAACTTCCTTCACACCAAACTCAAAACAACTCATTAGAGGGTTAGTGCACTATCAAAATTCACATGTTCAGAGGTGACATAATCATTCTTAACACTTCTGGATATTGCACAAAGCTACTGAAAGTTAATGGAATCGAAAAAACCATCAAGCATAGCAAAACAGGCAATGCGAAATAAAAGGCAGAATCTGTCAAAACAGAACAGTTCGTAAAGACTAATTTCTAAGAGGCACCAGACTTGCTCAACTGAAAATGCTCAAATTGAATGAAAGTTGCGTACATATCTGAGGATCACTCACGTAAATTGGCATAATTTTCTGAGTTACCTACAGAGAATTAGGCCCAGATTCGTGACAGCAAAGAAATCTGTTTCTGTGCAGTAATCCAAATCTAGTATGAAACTTACTATCAAAGACTTTACTTGGCACAACAATGCAACAAAACTAAGATAAGGATAGGTTTCTACAGTAGTAACAAATTCCAAGACTCAAATATAAAACAAAAGTGCAGTAGTAAAATCATCGGTTGTCTCCCATAAGCGCTTTTCTTTAACGCATTTCAGCTAGGCGCAGAAAGTGTGTATCAAGTATTATCAAGAGATGAGGCATCAACATTACCTCGGGCTTTACGCCTACCCTTCTTATTCTTTTTCTTACTCTTTGATTTAGGGAATACATGTCTACCCCCGGTGTAGAGGTGAATTTTAGGGTGCCTTCTCCCACATTTATGACTGCTCCCAATAGTTTCAGCAGGGATCTTCCGAGTGTGATTTGTCCTGTTCCTACACATTAAATAACAAGATAATCAGTGGATACTGTTCTTCCAAGAATGGTTGTATGCACACCAGCGGCTATTCCCTTAGGAATTATAACAGAGTTATCAATAAGAGTTATTCCTTCTCCCCCTTCAACGAGTCCCCAAAGTGTCAAAGATTCATAAATACTCTTAGGCATAAGGCAAAATTCAGACATAATATCACAATTGGCATGAAAAGTTTCACCACCGATAACAACTTTAATAGTAGGGTCCCATTTTGAAGGGTCAGAGTTCACTAAAACTTGATCAAGACGGTTACGAACATAGCTATAATTTTCTATCAAGCAAGATGCACTTGTCTCAAGAGTGTTTAATCTATTATAAATGCTAATAAGAGCCGAATCAAAGTTATTAGCTGAATTATGTGATGCAACCAATTTTTTTATGGTATTAAAAGCTTGATCCCCATTGCAATGAAGGAAATCTCCTCCCACTACAGCACCCAAGGCATATCTATAGCGAATCATAAGCCCAAAATAAAAATTACTAAGGAGCAAACTTAGAGTCATTTGAGGTTCAGCTTTACGATAAGAATCAAAAATTCTGGACCAAGCATCTTTAAAACTCTCCTCATCCCCTTGTTTAAAAGTGAAGACTAATTCCTCAGGTGAAGAAGTAACAGGTGCAGAGCTAGACATGGTAACAAAAGTAAAATGCAAGTAACTAATTTTTTTGTGTTTTTAATATAGCAAACAAGACAGTAAATAAAGTAAAGCTAGCAACTAATTTTTTTGTATTTTGATATAATGCAGCAAACAAAGTACTAAATAAAATAAAGCAAGACAAAAACAAAGTAAAGAGATTGTAGGTGGAGACTCCCCTTGCAGCGTGTCTTGATCTCCCCGGCAACGGCGCCAGAAAAAGAGCTTGATACGCGTACAACACGCATCCGTTGGGAACCCCAAGAGGAAGGTGTGATGCGTACAGCGGCAAGTTTTCCCTCAGTAAGAAACCAAGGTTTATCGAACCAGTAGGAGCCAAGAAGCACGTTGAAGGTTGATGGCGGCGGAGTGTAGTGCGGCGCAACACCAGGGATTCCGGCGCCAACGTGGAACCTGCACAACACAACCAAATTACTTTGCCCCAACGTGACAGTGAGGTTGTCAATCTCACCGGCTTGCTGTAACAAAGGATTAGATGTATAGTGTGGATGATGATTGTTTGCAGAAAACAGTAGAACAAGTATTGCAGTAGATTGTATTCGATGTAAAAGAATGGACCGGGGTCCACAGCTCACTAGAGGCGTCTCTCCGATAAGAATAAGCATGTTGCGTGAACAAATTACAGTTGGGCAATTGACAAATAAAGAGGGCATGACCATGCACATACATGATATGATGAGTATTGTGAGATTTAATTGGGCATTACGACAAAGTACATAGACCGCTATCCAGCATGCATCTATGCCTAAAAAGTCCACCTTCAGGTTATCATCCGAACACCTTCCAGTATTAAGTTGCAAACAACAGACAATTGCATTAAGTATGGTGCGTAATGTAATCAACAACTACATCCTTAGACATAGCATCGATGTTTTATCCCTAGTGGCAACAGCACATCCACAACCTTAGAACTTTCTGTCACTGTCCCAGATTTAATGGAGGCATGAACCCACTATCGAGCATAAATACTCCCTCTTGGAGTTACAAGCAAAAACTTGGCCAGAGCCTCTACTAGTAACGGAGAGCATGCAAGATCATAAAAAACACATAGATAATAGATTGATAATCAAAATAACATAGTATTCTCTATTCATCGGATCCCAACAAACACAACATGTAGCATTACAAATAGATGATCTTGATCATGTTAGGCAGCTCACAAGATCCAACAATGAAGCACAATTAGGAGAAGACGACCATCTAGCTACTGCTATGGACCCATAGTCCAGGGGTGAACTACTCACTCATCACTCCGGAGGCGACCATGGCGTTGAAGAGTCCTCCGGGAGATGATTCCCCTCTCCGGCAGGGTGCCGGAGGCGATCTCCTGAATCCCCCGAGATGGGATTGGCGCCGGCGGCGTCTCTGGAAGGTTTTCCGTATCGTGGCTCTCGGTACTGGAGTTATTCTCAACGAAGGCTTAAGTAGTCGGAGAGGTAGGTTTAGGGGCGATGCGAGGGGCCCACACAACAGGGCCGCGTGGCCAGGGGGTAGGCCGCGCCGCCCTGGCGTGTCGCCGCCTCGTCGCCCCACTTCATTTCTCTCCCGGTGTTCTGGAAGCTTCGTGGAAAAATAAGATCCTGGGCGTTGATTTCGTCCAATTCCGAGAATATTTCCTTACTAGGATTTCTGAAACCAAGAATAGCAGAAAACAGCAACTGGCTCTTCGGCATCTTGTTAATAGGTTAGTGCCGGAAAATGCATAAATATGACATAAAGTATGCATAAAACATGTAGGTATCATCAATAAAGTGGCATGGAACATAAGAAATTATCGATACGTTGGAGACGTATCAATATCCACCTCTTCTGCGCTCTGTGTTCCTTGGTTCCCGTGCGTGTGGTGCTTGAGCCATTCAGCATCAAGTACCTTGGTGAGGTTGTTGTTATGGGTAAGCCCAAAACCAGAGCTCAATAGCCCAAGCTTGAAGCTCGAGGAGGTTGATTCCAGATAGGACACCGTGCCCAGCCCTTACACGAGTGGTGCACATGGAGGAGTAACCGAAAACATACGCGGCCGTTGAAGAGGTGCCCATGCCATGTGGGTGCTTTGGTCCATGTGACCGCCCACATCTGGTTCGCGCACACCAACCGGCCGTTGATCCAGTAACCGTCGCGGCGTGGGCTGCGGCTCTACGGTTGTGCGCTAAATTGTGAGGGGCATGTGGTGCTCCCTCCTTGGTCATCATGTGGCGACCAAAGCGCCGTTATGCTTCCCTGGCTGCGCATAAAAGGGTGGAGTTGCCCGTTGCCTCCCCTACTCCTCAGTCTCCCCCTCCTCTCTTGTTTCCATCAGATGGCGCCGAAGAGGCTCTCCATATCCGAGAAGAGCGGCGGTCCAGCCGCACCGGAATGAACAAGCCTTGCAGCCAGGAGGCCATAAGGTCGTCCTCTGGGAAGCAGGAAGTGCAGAGGCCGAGGCGGAAGGCGAGGTTGTTGCGGCAGCGGCCGTGGGGGACCTGCTGGTGGAGCGTCGACCTCCATGGCGGTGGGAGATGGCAAAGCTCTGATGGTAAAACAGCCGCGAGGTCGTCCGCCTATGAGATGCAACAATAGGAAGAGCAATTTAGAGGTCAATCCACCTTCACATCTCCCCTCCTTTGCCAGACATGGTGAAGTTGGAGGATGGAGTCCTTCCGTCTTACATCGACTTCATCTCCATCGTGAGCGCCACCGACTGGAAGGAAAGGCTTGCACTTCCCCAATGATCTATTCTTGGTGCCGCTGATATCCTACCCCCTCTGGCCATATTGTCTCATGCCAAGGGGTAGACGCGACTGGAGCGTGGAGCTCGATATTCCCTGTCAGGTAACGCGACCTTCACTTCTGGCTGGGATAGAGGGCTCTCGTATGGCAACACTCTACGTTTCCGCTACCTGGGTGACGGACGCTTCTTGGTCTATGTGTGGAACAACCTTTAGTGCCGGGTAGCCATGTCACCTGGCCTTATTGTCAACACCCGGATTTTTAAGTCCAAATGCCTATTATGCCATTCATCGCAATCCCAGGAATATTATTTTTGCGAGACATAATAGATTAATATCACAGAACATCATTCATTACAACATCATAATAGTCTTACAAATAAAGGATCACATGATCCGGTCTCATTACAATAATAGTTGATCTATTGATCAAGTACAAAACACATAGCGGAAGCGAAGTAGCGGTTGTGGTCCATCTGTTCCACAGGCAACTGTTGACGTCAGGAGTGGTCCTAGTTGTCGTAGACGTCCTGCTGGCCTTCGTCCTGGTACTAGGGCTCATCTTCATAGTCTGGCCATTTGAATAGCCAGGGACACAGCCATGAGTACTTTAAAGTACTCGCAAACTAATACTAATGTAAGTACTAGCAACTATGGAAAAGGGGGGTGCTAAGCTCTAAGTTCATTTGCATAAAGCCAGTTTTATTTCATAAGCATTTAGTAAACAAGAATCTTCATTTGCCTAACTTAACTCAAGTGGGAACATTAGTGTCATTCCCACAACTCTGTTGTGATTCGAAGTCAAAGTCACCTTTCATATTTTTTTCACATGTCACCATTCATATTTTTGGAAAAGTTCTGATGACGGAACAGTATGGCCTTTCCAACTGTCCATGACCGCGGACGTGGCTATTCGAATAGGTTAAACTCTGCAGAGGTTGTACACTTGTGCCACAACAATTGCAATAGTTCGTCATGGGTAACTGGCCCTGATTTATCGTACGCAGTACGCGAACTACCAATCATAACCTTTCATTTTCATACCCTAGTATAGGCAACTCTCCCCATGAGCTTGGCCTCCCAGTGAAGACCAACCGTCAACCTGGGAACTGCACAGGGCTTGGGTTAGACATTCACCTCATTTCACGTCATTTCACTTTTGGTGGAGGCAGCCTCGGCATAACCCCTATGACGCTTTTTCAGAGGGAACCCATACTAAAATACATAAGTTTCCAGCTAAGCCTTACCCAGATTCAGGTATTGTGGGGGTACTTGTAAAATTGGAATGGTACCGCATCCGAACCCAACCATCAGTTTTGTAAAATTCACCAAGTCATTCACAAGTCATATTCACCTTCACAATCTCTCAATAGAATGACTCATCATTCCAAGGTTTTCAAAGTCATTGGTTTTCACAAGTTCCCATCTAAAGTAATCACTTTTATTTTTAGCACTAGCAACTAGTCATGAGGGGTGCTAATTTGCTTGTAGCTTTCTAGGCCAAGTGTGATGCTCCTGTACTACTCCATAACTAAACCCAAGTGAATCATGAATCAAAAGTAACTTTGATAAATAAAATCCAATAAAGCTTGTAAAGTTAAAACTTGGGATAGGATCATAAAGTAAAATGTAATGGTGCCTTGCTATTGTTGAGCTTTGCACTTTGCAAGAATATTAGCTGGCAACAATATAACTTGCATTAGCCTAGCTTGCATTGGTAATAGCTTGCCTTGATTGGGGTAGTGATCAAAGTTCTCTTCTTCTTCCTCTTGGTAGAATACCTCCTCCTCTTGATAGTCTCCGGTACTAGCGTCTATAAACGAATACGAGGATACAATCACCAATCAATACTTAAGTAGACTTACTTAGCCTTAATGGCTCCCACAACTGATCTAGCATTATGACCTAACATTACTCAACATTAATCTAGGGTTTTCTTACTTAGGGTTAGGAAAATAATTTCCTCTCATTGAAAAGTGGATTAGGGTTTCTCTTTTAGTTTGGAGAGATAATTTCCTCTCATTGAATCTTGTTAAGATTTAATTTCCTCAGTTAACAATGTATGATCACATGTTGACCAAGTTCAACACTTCACACTTATCATTTGAGAAACATGATTTAAATGAGATTCATCATCTCATGTGATTTAAATACTACTTTGATTTAAGTTTCACAAGTGAGAAAATAGGAGACCATGTAACTAAGGGCATCACCTTACTTCATAACACTTGGGAAGATGATTTAAATGAGGTGCTACACCTCATAGGTTGGAAAACTAAAATTTGAAATAGTTTAAATGGACTAGTATTGACTACATAGCCATTTTTTGATTCTAGCCCATGATCATATGAAGGAACACTATCATATTTTTGCATAAACAATTAGAGTATTGAAAATTTGAATCATAGCAATTTGAATCACCTCAAAACTCATCATGGTTGATTTTATAAAAAAAATTGAATCCTGAAAACTCTCTGTCTTGTTCTTTTTGATATTCAAAATCTATAACAGCTATTGGTTTGAATCCAGTGTGGTTGGATAGAGCATTTTATAGGCTTTCCAAAAATATAAAGTTGGTCAAATTTGGTGCAGGGGATTTGAAACTATTTGAATTTGAAAACAGCACTAGTAATGAATTTGACTAAATCAATTTATTCCAAATTTGAAAAGGTGGGCCTGCGCGGGAAAGCAAACGGGCCAGACTGAGGGGAATGGAACTGGGCTGGCCCAAATAGCGTGTCTCGCACATAGCGGGCCACCTGACAGGTGGGTCCCAGTTGTCAGCGAGGTTTAATACCGAATCGGTATGGATGAACGTGGGTCGTAGGATCAGGAGGGGATCGTGCGGCTTACATGCGTCGTCTACGTCGACGAGAGGGGCGTACTAGGACGACGGAGGAAGGGGGTCGGCGGCGATCCTGGACTCCGGTGAGGCTGGGCGTTGGCGGCGTTCAACATGGTCGATGATGCCGAGGCGAACGGTGGTCGAGGGAGCGGCAGGGGTGGACGAATTCGTCGGCGAGCTTGCGGGGTACTGGCGGGCTACTCCGGTGAAATTCTAGCGAAGGAGAGCTCAATCGAGGAGGGGAAGGGCTATTGGCGAGCTAGAAGAAGGAGAGGAGGCGACTGGTGTGTTGAGATCGTCTAGGGGCATGCTCCTTTTATAGGGGTGCGAGGTGATGCGGGGCGCGGAGCAGGTCGACGGTGTCGACATGGCTACGGTGGGCTAGCGTCACGGGCGAGGGTGCTGCAGTGTTGGCGACGTCGAGGCGGTCACGACGAGCGTCGGCGCGCTGAAAACGGAGCACATGAGCGTGTTGGCGACGTCATCTACAGGGTGAGCGTGGTCCAATGGCGATGTTTGGGAGGTAGGTGGTATTGTGGTGAGTGCATAGGAGAGAGGAGAGGGCTGGGGGTGGTCGGAGTCAACGGGAGAAACTGGTGCCCTGTCGTGTCCAGTGACACGTCCTGGCGCGCTCTGGGCGTCGTGGGCGCGTCTGGGCGTGCGTCGTGTTGGCGTGTGTGGTGCTTGTGTTTGTCGATGGCCTGCACAGGCTGATCCAGGAGAGCAAGGGGAGGCTATGTGACAAGGTGGTGCATGGTAGAATTGATTAGAGAGGTGAATGGCATGGTGGTGTTCATGACATGCTCGGCATGGTGAGAAGATGATGCAATGGTGTACCACAGTGTGTCGTTTGTGCTTGGCATGAAGGATGGAGTATTGGAGAGTACTTTTGCTGACCAAAGATGGATGGTTTAGGCCATTATCTGTTGGGTTTTTGAGTGTAGGGAGTTGGTAGTAATGGTGCACATAAGGTGTTCGGTTAAATGGCCGCAAGAGGCAAACCTTCAAGTTTTTCAATGAATTTTGGTGGAGTGACTTCATATACTATTTGAAACCTAGTAGTGGTGGTGGTGGTCAAATTTGAGTGGATTTGCAAGAATTTGCAGGCGGGGTTTTGAGCAAAGTTGTTCATCTTGATGGGGTCTTGTATGAGGTGCAAAAGTTTGAGCAAGTTTAGTTTAAGATTTGCTTTATAGAGAGGCTCAAAGTGGGTAACATTTTATTATGGGCAGATTTGACCATTATCATATGTAGCTTGGAAATGAAATTTTCTTTGCTTTGATTTGTGTTTCTTTGATTCAAAAAGTGTTATTAAGTGTTTATTAACATTCTAAAACTAATGGTTCAAGCCAAATTGGCCTAGATCAAAGTTTTGCAAAATGTCCATAAGCATATGCATGTGTTGAATGCATTTTTCTTATTTTCTTCTTTTCCTTTTCTTTGCTTCCCTTAGGCATGGTCTAGGGTCCATTTAGGGTTAGATGGGGTTTGGTAAAGGTTTCAAATCAATTGGGCAAATTAGAGGTGCATAGGTCAAGATTTGGTAAGATGGCTATGTGCCACATATGCCTCTATGCATATGTTTATTTTATTTTTGTTTCTCACTTGATTTGGTTGGTAAGTACTAGATTAGGTTTGTTGATGTTTTCAAAACCTCTAAACAAGGTAGGAAAGCCTAGGTACAAGTTTTACCAAAAATTGCCATAGGCACATAGGCCCTTTTCTTATTTGATTTCTTTTTATTTTGTTTTAACTTGGAGGGTGAAAAGGATAGGGTTTAGGGTTTAAAATCATTTCAAAAATACTTCAACAAACAATCATGGCAATAGCACAAGAATTAAGCATGAGTACTATGCATAGCACAATTTGTAATAAAAGTTTTTGTTGGTTCTCATTTTTGGAAAAAGGGAAATTCATTTTCTCTTTGTTTGAAAATTTGGGATGTTACACTTATGTAGCCAAGCGGCCGATTTGGCTGATGTAGCCAAGGTCAGCAGAGGAGAAGAAGAAGCAAGCTTCTCGTGATGCAGTATCAGCCATAGCTTGTAAGTAGGTCCTGCCCCATGGGCCAAACTGTAATATTATCATTTAGAGTATGCAGCCCAAGAGTATGCATTTTGCGCTGAGCGCTCCGCTTGTTCTCAGAGAGGTTTCTTGCTTCGATGCATTCTGCCGTACGATGTTCTGGAGGCTGCACCCCTGGTACTCATGGACTAGTAGCTTCGTCGTGCAAACCGTTGTTAGCCGGAGCCCAATCGGGGCAGCTAGAATGACTAGCGGGGGCCTACCCCGGAGCCCTCCGGCCGCATACTTAGGTGAAGCAGGAGCGCGCAACCACCGAGCCATGGAATCAGGGAAGGTTTGAGGCAGGTGGACACTTAGCCTTCATGGTGTGTGACCCCTGCTCGTGGCTTCATCACAAATCCTTCTAGAGGAGAAATCCAGGCTGCTCGAGAAGCTGACTCTTTGAAGGAGTGGTTGTGGGTGTCCACTGGTACCAATGATGGTTGTACTGTCGCAGTGTACTGGGGGTTACCTGATCGAAGTCTGACAGTAAACCTGCCTCACTGGGCAAGCCACAGTGTTTTCTGCCAACTCTGCTATCCACCAGGCGTGCCGTGGCCACCGCACTGGGTCTACCCGTTCTCGATGGTCCCTCGGGGAGGCGACCGTGAGATTCTTCGGGTGGCCCTTAGAGGAGAATGCACTGAATGCTCGTCCTGGCCGGCTCCTCAGGAAGGTGACCGTAAGGTTCTGCATGTAGAGATTATCCTGTCCGCCCGTCCATTTTGGCCTCCTGTGGGGGTGACCATGGGGCTCCATTTGCGGGCTTCAAAGAATAACTGTCCTGTATGCATGTTCCTGTTGCCCCTCGAGGAGGTAACCGTAAGGCTTCGCATGTAGTTTCCGAAGAATCGTCTTGTATGCGTGTGTTCTTGTTTGTTCCTCGGAGAGGTAACCGTAAGACTCTGCATGTAGGCTCTGACGTGCTGCGCACGTGGGGGTATCATGTATGCATGTTCTTGTTGGTTCCTCGGAGAGGAAACCAAAGACTTTACATGTAGGCCTGGCCGTGACATCTTGTGGGTTCCTCAAGGAGGTAACCGTAATATTTGCACGTTGGGGGTGTCCTGTATGCCTGTTCTTGTTGGTTCCTCGGGGAGGTAACCCTAAGACTTTACATGTAGGCTCTGACGTGACTCCTTGTTAGTCCCTCGAGGAGGTAACTGTAAGGTTCGCACGTGGGGGGTGTCATGTATGCTTGTTCTTGTTGGTTCCTCGGGGAGGTAACCGTAAGACTTTACATGTAGGCTCTGATGTGACTCCTTGTTAGTCCCTCGTTGAGGTGACTATAAGGCTTGCACGTAGGGGGCGTCCTGTATGCATTCTCTTGATGGCTCCTCGATGAGATAACCATAAGATTCACATGTAGGCTCTAATGTGTCTCCTTGTAAGTCCCTCGGGGAGGTGACCGTAAAGTTTGCACATGTATAAGAGTTATCCTGTCAGCGGATTCTGTTGGTTCCTCGAGGAGGTAACCATAGACCTGCGCCTTAGGCTTTACCGCGATTCCTTGTTGTTTCCTCGGGGAGGTAATCATAAGGCTATACGCGTTGTTTTGCTCGTGCGATGTGTTACTCGGGTACTCATGCTGCATGAGTGAACCAGACTCCGGAGGCCCTGGAGAGGTGGCGTAGTGTGGGTAGCGACCCCGCTGCTAGAGCTCGTTTTCTGGGAACGGAGCTGATGGGTTGCCCCGACTAAGGCATGATACCCAGTCCCAACTCATGCAACGTAGTTTACCGAGAACTCAGGGAATGCATTGAGACAATTTGGTGATCCTCAATAGTCCAGTCCGAGAGACCAATTTGTGAACCCCAGGAAGACCAATCTGAGAATTATAGGCGCATGGCGCATTCTTGAAGAGTTTGGCAATAGTTTTGATTACAATACTGCATGCAAAAGACATTCCAGAAAGAAATGTGACTTGAAGCAAAGGGACTTCTTGAGACGCGCGGTGAGCTTGGCAATCCAACCCTTGGTCTTGACGGATTAAGGCACATGGTCAGAGTCATCGCTATCGCCCTCCTCATCTTCCTTATCCTTGGGGACATCGGAGCCAAACCTTGGCTTCAAGTGTGTCTTTACAATGGATCTGCGCACAAGATGATTGGTGATGCGGCCACATTGAGTGAGGAGGTCTCCACACCTAGCTTGATCCCACTTGAAGCAAATCAAACACACGATGTATGGGGCATATTGGGGAATCTTCCGGAGGAAGGCGCAGTCACGCATCTCATGCCATATATAGTCCATGCAATACAATTGCTTTCCGCTGCCTTCGTTCTCTTGAGTGAGCACGAGGAGGTTGAAAGGAAAGCCGTGAAATTCATCTTGATTTGTATGCTTAGGGTTGAAGGTGTTGCGGTAGATGCGGTTAATGATGTCAAAAGTGGGAAGGAGGTCATAAGCACTGCGGCAAAGCGCTCGCCCGGGGATGTAGAGGTTGACCATCTTGTCCTTGCTCATGGGATTGGGGTGATGATGAACTCGGAAGGAGTTGAGGTTGTTGTGAGCAAGTTGGTAACCAAGTCCATTTGCAAACTCTTCCCAAGTGGCTTTCATGACATGCTCCTTGGTCATCCAAGTGAGAGAGCGGTATCCATTCTCATCCACTTCAAACACCACAGTGGCATAGAATTGGCATATGATCTCCTTCGAGTATTGGTGGTTGAATGTCATCAATGGAATGAGCCCAAATTCTTCACATATGGCCTTTGCTTCTACAAAGTACTCGGGTTCCGAGTCTAGATTCTCCATGCTTATTGACCATTGAGGGCAACAAGCAAACTCCTTGGCACGATATATCTCGTTGTAAATCATCTCTATGTTTTTGTGATAGAAGTAGGCATTGGGGCACAAGCGAGTGTTCTTCTCCACCATATATGGATTGACCTTGAGAACTTCCAAGAATTGGTTCTTGGATAATTCATTCATAATCTTGATGGGCCCCGTGGTGGTATTCTTCTTGGCTGCGGCTGCAGTTGCTCGTTGACGCTTAGTGGTGCAAGGAGAGACAATCTCATCTTCTTCATCTCGTGGACGGCGAGAGATGGGAGGATTCCTTGACTTGGGAGCATGGGGCTTCGAACCTGTGAATCAGCAGAGATTGTAGAGGAATAGGGGTACAAGCACTGGAGTTGCAACGCATATGACACTAACAAGCAACAAGTGTGAAATTTTGCGAGAAGCGGTAGTACCACGACCAAGTTTGGTAGTACCGGTAAAGAATGTCTGGTACTACCGCTCGAGCACAACATTTCCAGATCTAGGTTTTGGTCCATGGAATTGAGGCACAAACTTTGGAGGATGTTGCTAGCTAGTATCACTACTCATGGAAAAGCTTCCTGGGATGAATCTCCACCAAGAATGCCAACAAACCCTAGCTTATTCATCTAGGGAATTCAACAAACCCTAGAGAGGGAGGTTTGAGTTCATACCGGAGGCCATGGCGGAGAAGAGGCTGGGGAAGCTTCTCCACGGAGGAGATCTGGTTGGGATGGCCAGAGGAGGAGATCGGCGTCGGTATCCTCGGAGTTCTTGACCTTGGACGCCGAGTTTGACTTGAGGTGGGTGGGGGAAAGTGGTGGATTTGGAAGATCCATCCCGACCCGGTACCTTAAGTCAAACTCGGAAGGGGTAGTAGCGGTCTCGAAAGCGGTAGTACCGCTTCCCGGTACCTAACCGGTATCTCAGGCGGTAGTACCTCTCTGGGGCAAAATTCTGACTATCGTTAGAACACTGCACATGAGGCGGTAGTACCGGCCTGACCACCGGTAGTACCGGTTGCAGATTTCAAAAACCCAAGATTTTGGTGTAGACTTGTGCTTTTAGACGGAATGGCTCAAAAGGTAGGGAATGGCTTGGGATTAGAAGATGGAACTAGTAAGGTACTATTGAACCAAGCTTGCAAGAGATCAACATGAAATGACAAACTTGGGTGAATCTCCCAAAAGAAACACGAGAAAAAGAGGACAAAAAACCAAACACAAAAGAAAGCAAAAGAAACTCAAAGAAAATCAAGAAGAACAAAAGAGAACACAAACTCCTCAAGGAGGAGGTTGGTGGCCTAGGCCAGCGTGTAAGAGTATAGTAGTGTGAGGTTGCGTAGATGTATCTAGGACTCACAACTAAGACTCAACATGAAGCTCATTAGTAACTTGATTGAAAAATAGAGTATGTTTTTTATTGCTTTATGCATTATGGGGGGGTGGATGGCTCAATAAGTTTAAACGACACTCCCCTATGTTCATGCGTGGTTTCCATCAAGACATTAGTTAAAGAGTGGTATGTGCGCATGACGGTCAAGCAAATTTCGATGGATCTACGATATTAAGCTCATGCCTCAACTCAATTAATCTCTTCTCATCCAAGGGCTTCGTGAAGATGTCCGCCAATTGCTCCTTAGTGCCAATGAAAGATAGAACAATATTGCCTCTAGCAATGTGATCCCGAATGAAGTGATTATCTATCTCAATGTGCTTCGTCTTGCCATGGAGTACCGGATTGTAGGCGATCTTGATGGCGCTCTCGTTGTCACATAAAAGAGGTACAATGCTATACTCAAGTCCATAATCCTGCAAGGTTTGCCTCATCCATAATATTTGAGCAAAAGTACTCGTTGCGGCAACATACTCGGCCTCCGAGGTAGAGTCGGAGACACAATAATTATGCTTCTTCGAGTACCAACACACCAAACATCTCCCAAGGAAGTGAAAAGCACCTGATGTAGGCTTCCTATCAACCTTGTCTCCTGCCTAATCCGAGTCGGTGAATCAACACAATGAGAAGTCCGTGTCCCTTGGGTACCATAGTCCAAAGTTTGGGGTATCAACCAAATATCGGAAGATCCTCTTCACCGCCATAAGGTGGCTTTCTTTCAGATTTGCTTGGAACCGTGCGCATGTACGAACACTCAACACGATGTCCGGACGGGAAGCACAAAGGTAAAGAAGCAAACCTATCATGGAACGGTAGAGCTTGTGGTCCACCGCCTTGCCGGTCTCGTCGAGGGTGAGTTGACACTTCAAGTGCATGGGAGTCCCAATACTGTTGGCCCCCTTCATATCGAAGTGCTTGAGTATATCTTGGAGGTACTTCGCTTGATTGATGAAGGTGCCTTGACGCATTTGCTTGATCTCAAAATCCAAGAAAGTACATGAGTTCCCCCATCATCAACATCTCGAACCTATCGGTCATCAACTTAGCAAACTCATCATTAAACTTGGTGTTAGTAGACCCAAAAATGATGTCATCCACATGAAGTTGGCATATGAAAAGCTCCCCGTTGACTTTCTTAGTAAAAAGAGTGGGATCAATTTTCCCCACTTCAAAACCACGGTCTTCAAGCAATTCCCTTAGGTGCTCATACCAATCTCTAGGAGCTTGTTTGAGACCATATAGAGCCTTTTTAAGCTTGAAAACATGGTATGGGAAGTGAGGGTCCTCGAACCTCGGGGGTTAGGGACGGAGATTCGTGTCCGCGAAGGGACATGGGTATCACCGAACCTGAGAGGTTCGAACACTGGGGACTCAAGATCATGTCGCCACCTTACCGACGAAGGCACTGTAGAGAGAGACACAACAATTATCCAGGTTCAGGGCCCTCAGAGAGGTAAAACCCCTACGTCCTGCCTTGCTGGTTGTATTGCAGGTCACAATGGAGAGGATTACCATCAAGTATCCAGGGTTTGTGATCGCTCTGGATCGTCCCCCTCTATGCTAGCAAGGCTAGTCCTTATATAGGGGAGTTGGTCCTCTTCTCCCGAAATATCTTGAGGGAGCAGGGTTGCCACATCTCCAAACTAAGGGTAGGAAACTCCCCCGCCCTTTACATGACGGGAATAGTCCATGGTCGATTAAAGTGTCAGTTCATGACAGACGCTGAGATCGTCGATGACGCCTCCTTTGGTAGCTTGTTCCGTCCACCCGGCCTTGCACTAAAGAGGCAAGGACAGGGTCTTGGTGCTTTGGTCCTCGTTGAGCCTTCTTTAATCTCCAAAGAGGCAATGGAATCTTGCCTCCTCGGGATGGAGATTTTGAGCTCAGCCATGAAATGCGCGACGCCAGCCCGGCCTGCCTTGTAGCCTTCGGGGCCCGCTCTTCCCGTTGTCACTGCATGTCTTGAGAGGAGGGAATCCAATGCTTCCTTCCTTGATATTATCGTCCCCAAAAAGGGGCTTTCTGACTTGAGGAGGCTAGTAGCTCGGGGACCTCAGCGAGGGAGTTCCTCCCCGAGCCTATCTTCTACTCCATCTTGGTGTCTCCAAGAGGGTTTCATGCCTCATGGAGCCTCACTTGGGAGTAGCCTCCTCTAGTGATTGTTTCTGAGTGGCTACTATGGCCCCAGCAACCGTAGGTCCATGGCACCCTAGTTGCCAGGGATCCCACAGTTGCTTCACATAAAACTCCTCATGTAAAGGACCATTCAGAAAAGCACGCTTTACGTCCATTTGTTGAAGCTTGAAACCATAGTGAGAGGCAAAGGCTAAAAGGATACGGATGGACTCGAGTCTAGCAACGGGTGCGAATGTCTCGCCAAAGTCCATGCCTTCAAATTTTGAGTAACCTTTGCCACCAATCTTGCTTTGTTTCGGATGACGATGCCATGTTCATCTTGTTTGTTCTTGAAGACCCATTTGGTGTCGATAACAATGCGGCAATGATCCGAACGCTTCATGAGTGTCCATACATCATTCCTCTTGAAGTTGTTGAGCTCCTCTTGCATTGCGAGCAACCAATCGGGATCTTTAAGCGCGTTGTAGACCTTGAGTGGTTCCACCATGGAGACAAAAGCATGGTGCTCGCAAAAATTCGCTAGTTGCCTCCGGGTAGACGCCTTGCTCTTTAAATCTCCAAGGATGTTGCGTAAGGAATGAGACTTGATGCATAAGTGTCTTGTTTTAGTATCTTCACTGTGGGTGTTTTCCTTCAGAATAGATTCTTGTGAGGCCTCTTGATCTTCATCATGGTTTGGTTCCTCGCCTTGACCATCATTGTTGTTGTCGGGGGCATCATCATCATGAGATCTGGATGACTCGGGGGAATTAGAGAATGTAGTACCCGGAATGTTTGACCCCGAGACTTCCGGTGTAGAACTTGAAGCTTGGCCTTGATCACTTGGTGGTGGTTGTTGTTTGTTGATGAGCTTGCAGTTGTTGTTGTTGATGTCGAACTTGAGTTTGTTGTAGCGGTTGGCTTGCACTTGGTTTTTCAAAGGAAGTAGCTTGGCCTTGTGGCGTAGATGGCTCTACTTGAGTAGAACTTGGTCCTACCCCGACACTCATAGGAGGTAGCTCTCGAGGTCGGTATAAGCCAACACCCATCCTCCCAATGGTAACCAGGGGAATTGCATCTCCTTTCTCACAAGAAGCACTTCGCTCTCCTAGAGAACTATCATCTTCATCGAATGAGGGGAATTGCATCTCCTTTCTCACAAGAAGCACTTCTCTCTTCTAGAGAACTATCATCTTCATCGAATTTCACATCACAAGATTCCACAACTCATCCACTTGACTTGTTGAAGACTCTATAGGCGTGAGAATCCATTGCATAGCCAACAAAGATACCTTGTTGAGCTCTTGAGTCAAACTTGGATAGATGTGTGTCCTTGACGAGCACATAGCACTTGCATCCAAAGACCTTGAAGTAGGAAACATTGGGCTTGTTACCGGTTAGGATCTCATATGGTGTCTTCTCCAAACCCTTGCGAAAGTAGAGGCAATTTGTAGCATGGCAAGCGGTTGAGATAGCTCCCGCCCAAAAGTTGTAGCTGCACTTGTACTCCATCATCATAGTTCGAGCGGCTTCAATCAAGGTTCAATTTGTCCTTTCGGCGGCCCATTTTGTTGGGGAGTATAGGGTGATGAGTATTGATGTTGAATGCCTTATTCGCCGAGGAAGTCATCCAAGGTGTATTTCTTGAACTCCGTACCATTGTCGCTCCTTATTGCGAGGATCGTGGTGTCGTACTTGCGTTGAACTTGGTTGGCAAACTCCATCATGGTCCGTTGAGTCTCACTCTTGTACTTTAAGAAGAATACCCAACAATACCTCGAGTAGTCATCGATGATGAAAAGGCAATACTTCTTCTCTCCAAGACTTTCATGAGACGGCGGACCGAAGAGCTCAACATGTAGGAGCTCCAAGCACCTTATGGTAGATATAGTTGTCTTGGACTTGTGTGGAGCTCCATGCATCTTCCCTTGAATGCAAGCCCTACAAACACGATTTTGCAAAAGGAAACATCTTCTTTTAGTCCTAGAATGTGTTCCCCCTTGTGGAGACTTTGCAAAGTCCTCATGTTGACATGGGCTAGTCGGCGATGCCATAACCAACCCTTGTCACCTTCAGCAAATAGGTAAAGATCGGATGAGGTTGTTTTTCCGGAGAAGTCAACAACATAAAACCCGCTCTCCACATATCCGACAAAGGCTACACATAATGTCTTGCTCCACAAGAGGACCACCATATGTCCATCGAAAAATGTACAAAGACCTATGCGTGCAATTTGATGAACGGAAAGTAAATTGTAACCAACAGTCTCGGCAAGGAGGACATTCACAAGTGAGATGTCGGGTGTTACCACCACCTTGCCAAGACCCAATACCTTAGAGCTTGTGTTGTCTCCATATGATACGGTACAATGTGATGGCTCGAGGTCGACAACAATTTCCTTGCTTCTGGTCATATGACTAGTGGCTCCACTATCAACCACCCATTTAGCACCACCGGAAACATAGTCCTACAAGGAATCAAGTCTTGGATTTAGGTACCCATATCTCAATGGGTCCTAACATGTTATTAACAGGGGGTTTGGGAACCCAAAGAGTCCAATCAATATTCTCCTCATAAGGACCAACAAAACAAGCACAAACACGACCATAGTAATCAACAAAAATAACATGAGATGGGTTGTCAGCACCGGTGTAGCCCCTTGTGGTGGGGTCGGGGACTCCACCCCTCCTTGGGCTAGAGTCACCTTCCTCACGGGCGATACCATGTGCTTCTTGTTCTTATTGTTCTATTTCTCTTTGGCTTGGTAGCCACACCTCCTTCATTACTAGAGCCCTCCTTGGCTCCATCTTTTGCTTCAAGGACTCTGATGTCTACGCACGCTTCTATTCCTGTAGACAGTGTTGGCCTTGATACGTCTCAAACGTATCTATAATTTCTTATGTTCCATGCTAGTTTTATGACAATACTCACATGTTTTATATACACTTTATATCATTTTTATGCATTTTCCGGCACTAACCTATTAACAAGATGCCGAAGCGCCAGTTCCTGTTTTCTAATGTTTTTGGTTTCAGAAATCCTACAGAGGAAATATTCTCGGAATTGGACGAAACAAAAGCCCACAGTCTTATTTTCCCCGGAGCCTTCCAGAAGTCCGAAGAGGAGACGAAGAGGGGCGTAGAGGCGGCCACACCCTAGGGGGGTGCGGCCCCAGCCCTGGCCGCGCCGCCCTATGGGGTGGGCCCCTCGAGCGTCCCCCGACTCTGCCCCTTCGCCTATATATTCTCTCCGTCGCGAAAACCCTAGTACCGAGAGCCACGATATGAGAAAAGTTCTAGAGACGCCGCCGGCGCCAATCCCATCTCGGGGGATTCAGGAGATCGCCTCCGGCACCCTGCCGGAGAGGGGAATCATTACCGGAGGGCTCTACATCACCATGCCCGCCTCCGGACTGATGCGTGAGTAGTTCATCCTTGGACTATGGGTCCATAGCAGTAGCTAGATGGTTGTCTTCTCCTTTTGTGCTATCATGTTTAGATCTTGTGAGCTGCCTATCATGATCAAGATCATCTATTTGTAATGCTACATGTTGTGTTTGTTGGGATCCGATGAATATGGAATACTATGTCAAGTTGATTATTGATCTATCATATATGTGTTGTTTATGATCTTGCATGCTCTCCGTTGCTAGTAGAGGCTCTGGCCAAGTTGATACTTGTAACTCCAAGAGGGAGTATTTATGCTCGATAGTGGGTTCATGCCTCCATTGAATCTAGGATAATGACAGAAATTTCTAAGGTTATGGATGTGCTGTTGCTACTAGGGATAAAACATCAATGCTTTGTCTAAGGATATTTGTATTGTTTACATTACGCACAGTACTTAATGCAATTGTCTGTTGTTTGCAACCTAATACTGGAAGGGGTGCGGATGCTAACCCGAAGGTGGACTTTTTAGGCATAGATGCATGCTGGATAGCGGTCTATGTTCTTTGTCCTAATGCCCTAAGTAAATCTCATATTAGTCATCATGATATGTATGTGCATTGCTATGCTCGCTCTATTTGTCAATTGCCCAACTGTAATTTGTTCACCCAACATGCTATTTATCTTATTGGAGAGACACCACTAGTTAACTGTGGACCCCGGTCCATTCTTTTACATCTGAAATACAATCTACTACAATCATTGTTCTCTGCTGTTCTTTGCAAACAAACATCATTCTCTACACCATACGTTTAATCCTTTGTTTACAGCAAGCCGGTGAGATTGACAACCTCACTGTTAAGTTGGGGCAAAGTATTTTGATTGTGTTGTGCAGGTTCCACGTTGGCACTGGAATCCCTGGTGTTGCGCCACACTACACTCCTTCACCAACAACCTTCATGTGGCATTCATCTCCTACTGGTTCGATAACCTTGGTTTCTTTCTGAGGGAAAACTTGTTGCTGTGCGCATCACACCTTCCTCTTGGGGTTCCCAACGGACGTGTGCATCACGCGCCATCAAGACTTTTTTCTGGCGCCGTTGCCGGGGAGATCAAGACACGCTGCAAGGGGAGTCTCTCACATCCAATCTCTTTACTTTGTTTATTGTCTTGCTTTACTTTATTTTATTTTCTGTCTTGTTTGCTTTCTTTATATCAAAAAAACAAAAAAATTAGTTACTTGCATTTAATTTATTTTGTTATCATGACTAGTCCTGTACTTGTTACTCTGTCACCTGAGGAATTGATCTTTACTTTTAAACAAGGGGATGAGGAGAGTTTTAAGGGAGCTCGGTCTAGAATTTTTGATTCTTATGGTAAAACTGAACCTAAAATGGCTCTAATCCTGCTTCTTAGTAACTATTATTTTGGGCTTATTCTTCGCTATAGATATGCCTTGGATGCTGTAGTGGGAGGAGATTTCCTTCATTGCGATGGGGATCAAGCTTTTAATGCCATAAAAAAATTGGTTGCATCATCTAGCTCAGCTAATCATTTTGATCCATCTCTTGCTAGTATTTATAATATATTAAACACTCTCGAGACAAATATATCTTGTTTAAAAGAAGGGTATAGTAAGATTCGTGAGCATTTTTATTTATGTCCCAGTAAACTTTGAACCTTCAATGTGGGACCCTACTATTAAAGTTGCTATTTGTGGTGAAACTTTTTATGCCCGTTGTGATATTATGTCTGAGTTTTGCCTTATGCCTAAAAGTATTTATGAATCTTTGACACTTTGGGGACTTACTGAAGGAGGAGAAGGAATAACTCTTACTGATAACTCCGTTATAATTCCTAAGGGAATAGCTGAAGGTGTGTTCACAACCTTTCTTGGAAGAACGGTATCCACTGATTATCTCGTTATTGAATGTGTAGGGACAGGACAAATCACACTTGGAAGATCCCTGCTGAAACTCTTGGGAGCAACCATAGATGTGGGGAAAGGCACTCTAAATTTTACCTCTACACCCAGATGCGGTCATATATTCCCTAAACCAAAGAGTAAGAATAAGAGTAAGAAGGGTAGGCGCAAAGCCCCTGGTAATAATGATAATTCTTAATCTCTTGATAATACTTGATTTACACTTTCTGCGCCTACCTGAAAGGCGTTAAACAAAAGCGCTTATGGGAGACAACCCATTATTTTACTTCTGCAATTTTTGTTTTACATTTGTTTCTTGGAAGTTGTTACTACTATAGCAACCTCTCCTTATATTTACTTTGTTGCATTGTTCTGCCAATTAAAGTCTTTGATAGTAAGGTTGATACTAGATTTGGATTTCTCCGCAGAAACAGATTTCTAGCTGTCGCGAATTTGAGTAGGTATCTCTGTTTGAAACTCATAAATATCTGTGAAAATTCATGAGTGATCCTCAGATATGTACGCAACTTTCATTCAATTTGAGCTTCTTCATCTGAGCATGTTAAGTTCCTCGAAAAAAATCGTCTTTTATTTCACATTGCCTCTTTTACTGTGTTGAGTGGATTTCTTTGCTCCATTAACTTTCAGTAGCTTTGGGTAATGTCCAGAAGTGTTGGGAATGATTGTGTCCTCTCTGAACATGTGAATTTTTGATTATGCACTAACCCTCTAATGAGATTGTTTTGAGTTTGGTGTGGAGGAAGTTTTCAAGGGTCAAGAGAGAAGGATGATATAATACGATCAAGAAGAGTGAAAAGTCTAAGCTTGGGGATGCCCCCGTGGATCATCCCTGCATATTTCAACAAGACTCAAGCATCTAAGCTTGGGGATGCCCAAGGCATCCCCTTCTTCATCAACAACTGATTAGGTCACCTCTAGTGAAACTATATTTTTATTCCTGTTGTGGGGATGACCCCCGGTATACCAAAGGCATGCCAAACCGGATGGTTTGAGCCATCAAAGTACCGGTTTAAAGCTGGTTCCGGATAACGAAGGTAGATTCAGAGAATCATACCGGTATCCCAGGAAGGGGGATACCGGAACTGGCTAAGAATGTACCGGAATACTGGAACAGGCTACACTGTAGCACGTCGGCAAGACTGGTCAAAGATGCTCTCCAGAGCTAGAAGACAAAGATGAGCGAAGCACTTCAGCTTTAATCGAAGCCATGACGCGAAAGGCGAAGGATGACGTAAAAGGTGCCAGAGGATGTCACATCTCCTGATTAAAGGCATACCGGCATCACCGGTAGCTAAAGCAGCTTTGTAAAGTAGTTTGTCCAGTCAAAGATCCAATTAGGGTTTCTTAGGGTTTCTTCCCCTGTAAGCCACCCTCTCCCCTATATAAGGGGAGGGGGCACAACCCTTCATGGGCACGGAATACGCACGGACGATAGGCTCTCTTGTAACCAAAAAATTGTAAGCTCTTATGATCGTGAAATAGAGAGATCTAGTGGTGTCTTTGTTCTTGAGTTTATCATATTCTACCTTCGGCCAAGGACAAGTTCTTCAGGAATCCATCCAGAAACCTCTCCATCTATACCAAAACCCTCCCCCGAATCCTCTAGCGCACATTCGGCCCCAAAATAAGCCATCCCATGGCATCTGTCTGTTCACCACGACGATAGTTGGCGCCCACCGTGGGGCCAGCAGCTGCGCTTGCTGGAGTTCATATTCGGGCGGGCCTCCTCACCGTCGGCGGCAAGCGTGTCGTCAGCGCACTCGTCAACCGCATCCGCGACATGCGCTTCATCAACGACAACACATGCTGCTTCTCCAACGGAGGTAAGTTCCCCAAGAACGGTCGCGTCATCGAGTTCGGGAGCATCCTCGTCTACTACGACACCGTCCCTGAGCGCCAGTGCCTCTCGCCGGTGCTGGTGGCTCCGGATCCGCCAAGATCTGCGCTTCGCAGCGACCGCGCCGCCGGTAGCGTTGAGGTGCTGGTGGTTGGCGCGGGCGACGCCGGCAAGGGAGCTGCGGCGGAAGGCGCTGGGCAGACGAAGTCCACGCGCACAGCCAAGCCGCCAACCGAGCGCAACCAGGAAGTTGCAGGTGCGTCCGCAGCGCCACTGGAAACTCCTCTCCAAGCGGCCATGACCGTGCTGGCCACGCCCATCGCGCAGAACATCGAACCGGCAGCGGCTCAGGTGGAGCTGGAGGCACAGTGGCAGAAGCTGCTCGCGAACGGCACCGACATCGTCCGGGCGCAGTGTGAGCTGAACCTAACCCTACGTGAGTATAACTCTGCCCATGGCTTTGCTTCTGTTAGCGCTTAGGCTGCGAGGATACCGGAAAACCGGCTTAGAGCTCGCAACTTAGATCAGGATCTGCGTAAAGAGGTTCTTGCCGCAAAAAGTACTTCTGCATCGTTGAGCATGGTAGAGAAACCTAAGTATAGCAGTCTGGATAAAACCATAAAAGCTGCTAAGGCTGCAGTAGAGCTGTGTGAATCGCTTTCCGGAGATGCTTTGGCAAAACAGCAAGAGCGTGTCAGAGAGTTGCTTGATACGATTGAGCAGCAAAATGCTGAACAGCTTGCAAAGTTGAACAAGGCGGCGGCTTCAAAATCTGTGCATTCAACAAAGAATGCCGGAAGCAGGTCCCATGGCAGGCATTGTCCCCCCATCCGGACAAGAGAAAAGGAAAAGAGGTGAACGCGCAGCAGATGACTATGTACGATCCGGTGCTAGCCGTAAAACAACAAGCCGGGTGACACGAGACCGGTAGAAAAAGCCAAGGGGCAGAGCGTGGCTACGCAGATATGGCTATGCCAGAGATGAGTATGCCGGTAGAGGTGAAACCGGGCAAAATTATCGTGCACCAAGAGCTGCTTATGCAGAGGAGGAAATGCCTCCGCCGAGGTACCGGCAGGCTAGGGCCGCGGTACCGGAAAGATACGATGAAGATGATTCAGGAACCGAAAGAATCGGAGCCTACCGGAACCCTTTGGGGGAAAGGTTAGGAGAAAGATGCCTACCAGACCGGGATGCGAGGCACAGGCTGGATAGGATGTACTTATCAGAGATGGTTGAGGCAGAAGGTCCTCCGGGTCCCAAGTGTTTTGGCCCACGCATCATGAAAGAGGAACCACCGGTTCGCAACTTCACGTTGCCCCGCGATACAAAAACATATGATGGCACCACTAAGCCGGAAGACTGGCTTGCGGATTACGTGACCGCAGATTACGTTGCCGGTGGCGGAGGAACTGTCACTGGTGGAGGAAACCGGCGTTGGGCCGTGAGAATTGTACCGTCTTTCCTGGTAGGACCAGCGCTCATCTGGGTAAACAACTTGTTGGCAGGAAGCATAAATGGCTGGTTGGACTTTGAGGAAGCCTTTGTGAGCAACTTCAGCAGTACGTACCGGAGGCCAAACAGGCTGCAACAGCTCGCTTTGTGCGTGCAGCGTTCGAATGAAACAGACCGGGATTACCTGACCCGGTGGAACTCCATAAGGAACTCCTGTGAGGGAGTAATCGAGGCACAAGCCATAGCTTGGTTTTGCAATGGATGCAGAAGAGGTTCACCTTTGTGGCAAAAGCTACAGAGAAACATGCCAACAACATTGGCAGAAATGATACGTGTGGCGGATAACTACGCATTGGGAGACCCAATGCAACCGGCAGTGCAGGCAGAGCCAACACAAACAAGCCAACCACGCCAAGATCAGTACCGGGATAACCGGCACAACAAAAGAAGGGAAGAATTCCCGGATCGGAGGTACGGTCCGCAGCAAGTAGCTGCTGTGCAAGATAACTCTGGTGCCAGCGGTAGCCAGAGGTAGAAAACCGGATCGCAACCATGGGCGGGTCCTAAGAAACAATGGGTTGAAAAGAAACCCTGGGGCCAGAAAAAGAATTGGCAAGAACATGCCAAATACACCATGGAAGCAGCTATGGACCAACCTTGCCAGTGGCATACGCCGAATCCGGCTAATCCATCAAACCATTTGACGAAGATTGTTCTTGGACCAAGTACCTGATGTTGAAGGGTGCGGTAAAAGATGCGCAAGCACAAGGCTGTACCACGATACTACCACCATCGCAAGATATGTTACACCAGCACCCCCTACCACCACCACCACCGCTTATCGGAGCAAATGCTGTACCGGTGCAACCTCAGCCAAACCGGCAGCAGCACCAGCAAGTTCATCAGGTGGGTGATGGCAATGGCCAACCGCCACCGCTGGCACCTTTGGGCCGGAATGTTTACCAGGATCCGGACTTGTGCTGTGTTGTGTTCGTTACTGAGCCAACTGACAAGCAAAGCTTGCATCGCCGCTCCATGGAAGTGAACGAAGTGATGCCGGCAGTACCAAGGTACATGCTGTGGTCAGATCAGGAAATTACCTGGTCGTTCAAGGATCATCCGAAAATCATGCCTAATCCGGGTGGCTATGCTCTTGTTGTGGACCCTATCATGCATGGGCCAACGGCTCGAGTGCGGTTCAGCAAAGTGCTGATTGACAATGGAAGCAGCATAAACATTATGTACCGGCACACCATGCGTATGCTAGGAATCACTGAAAACATGCTGTAACTAACTCACAATACGTTCCACGGAATCGTTCCGGGTTTGTCCTGCTAGCCCATGGGAAAAGTCCGGGTAGATGTGTCGTTTGGAGGACGTGACAACTGCCGGGTGGAAAATGCTCTGTTCGAGGTGGTGGACCTAGACAGTCCCTATCATGCGCTCTTGGGAAGACCGACGTTGGCATCGTTTATAGCCTCAACGCATACGGCGTATCTCAAGATGAAGATGCCGGCACCATCTGGACCCTTAACCGTGGTGGGAAACTACAAAATCTCACTGGAAACCGCTTTCGCCGGATCGAATCTGGCCGAATCGCTGGTGATCGCAGAAGAAAAAAGGAGAATGCAAACTGCGGTTGCGCTGGCTCAGTCCTCACAGTTGAGCTTAGCTGCAATGAGTGGCAACCTGGGCACACCGGCATTCAAGCCAACAAAGGAAACAAAAGACATCGTGCTGGATCCGGCTTACCCTGAGCGCACCGTTCGTATCGGTGCCGGTCTCAGTGAGGCATAGGAAAGCGCGCTCGTCAACTTCCTCCGTGAGAATCGGAATATCTTTGCCTGGTCTACTGATGACTTGGTAGGTGTTCCGAGGGAGTTGGCTGAGCACTTTCTGAATGTTCGGAAGGATGCGAAGCCAGTAAGGCAGCCGTTGCGCCGGTTCGCTGAAGACAGGAGGAAAATCATTGGAGAAGAAGTGACAAAGTTGTTAGCTGCCGGTTTCATCGTGGAAGTACTGCATACTGAGTGGCTAGCCAATCCGGTGCTGGTCGAGAAGAAAAAAGAGGAGAACCTTGAGGCAAAAGCCCCAAAGGTGTGGCGCATGTGCATCGACTACACCAACCTGAACAAGACTTGCCTGAAAGATCCTTTCCCTTTACCCTGGATCGATCAAGTGATTGATTCCACTGCTGGATGTGAACTGTTGTCGTTCCTGGATGCCTATTCCGGTTTCCACCAGATTCCCTTGAAAAAGGAAGATCAAATAAAAACTGCGTTTATCACCCCGCACGGGGCTTATTGCTATGTTACTATGCCTTTTGGTTTGCACAACGCTGGTGCAACGTACCAGCGCTGCATGCAAAAGTGCTTGTTTGATCAAATCGGAAAGAATGTGCAAGTCTATGTGGACGATATTGTGATAAAAACGAAGGTCAAGGAAACCTTGATCGATGATCTAAGGCAAACGTTTGACAACCTAAGAAGGTTCCGGATGAAACTCAATCCGGCAAAATGCACCTTCGATGTTCCAGCCGGCAAGTTGCTTGGCTTTCTCGTGTCTAGCCGGGGCATAGAGGTTAATCCGGTAAAGATCCGGGCCATTGAAAGAATGAAAATACCGCAAGAACTCAAAGATGTGCAAAAGTTTACCGGAAGCTTGGCATCGCTAAGCCGGTTCATAAGCAGGTTGGGGGAAAAGGCCCTGCCGCTCTACGCTTTGATGAAAAAATCCGATACCTTTGTCTGGACCCCTCAGGCAGACGCAGCGTTCAAAGAGATAAAAACAATGCTAGCCACTGCACCGATATTGGCTTCGCCTCTAGAAAGAGAGCCCATGCTGTTGTACATAGCAGCAACAAACCGGGTTGTGAGTGTGGTAGTTGTGGTTGAAAGAGAGGAGGAAGAAAAAACCGTGCAGAGACCGGTATCCTACCTGAGCGAGGTGCTCTCCCTCTCAAAGCAAAACTAACCTCACTTCCAGAAAATGACCTATGGCGTGTTCATGGCCGCCACAAAGCTGAAGCACTACTTTGAAGAACACCCTATGAAAGTGGTGAGTGAGGCACCAATTTCCGATATCATGTGCAACATGGATGCTAGCGGCAGGATTGCCAAGTGGGCAATTCAGGTATCACCGTACATACCGGTGTACGAAAGAAGAGAAGCCATAAAATCGCAAGCTTTAGCTGATTTCCTGGTTGATTGGGCGGAAATGCAATACAAACCGCCGGAACACAAGATAGAGTACTGGAAGATGCACTTTGATGGATCCAAACTCAAGGAGGGTCTGGGTGCCGGTGTGGTGCTTACTTCACCTAAGGGAGATCATCTCCGGTATGTTTTACAAGTGCACTTCAGAGCATCAAACAATATTGCTGAGTATGAGGCTTTGATCCATGGGCTCAAAGTCGCAAAAGAAATCGGTGCGCACCGGATCATTTGCTATGGTGATTCAGATCTTGTGGTGCAGCAGTGTTCCGGAGATTGGGACGCAAAAGATGCCAAAATGGCCTCATACAGGTTTCATGTGCAAAAGATTGCCGGCTTCTTCGAAGGTTGTGAGTTTCACCATGTGCCGCGCGCAGAAAATGAAGCTGCAGATACTCTCTCCAAGCTAGGCTCCTCCCGGCAGGAAATTCCTCCCGGAGTGGCTTTGGCTCACCTAAGGACGCCATCGATTAAACCGAGCCCAGAATCGGAGTCAATTTTTGTACCGGAGTCACACATTGTGCCGATGGACATTGACGAATGAAACCTGGGGACTGTTCCGGTAAACCCGGGGACTTCAGGATCTAAGCCGGAAGAAGCTATGCTGGTGGACAGTATGGAGATAGACGTGCCGGTATTTGTAGTCCGGGAAGCACCAACTTGGGTTGAGCCTATTAAGGAATTCCTGATCAACGGCACCTTGCCGGTTGACGAAAACGAGTCGAGGAGGATCCAAAGAAGGTCCAAGGCCTACACTATCATCAATGGTGAGGTGTATAAAAGAAGTGTTACCGGTGTCCTCCAAAGGTGTGTGGAACCGGAAGAAGGAAAAGAAATGTTGCTAGAGATTCACCAAGGAGAATGTGGGCACCCTGCCTCATCAAGGGCACTGCTGGCAAAAGTATTCCGGCATGGGTTCTATTGGCCCACAGCTCTGGAAAACGCTGAGGATTTGCTACGAAAATGCAATCGGTGCCAGCGATACGCCAAGCAAAATCATACCCCAGCGTCCGGCCTCGAAACTATACCATTGACTTGGCCATTTTCTGTTTGGTGCCTTGATATGGTTGGTCCATTCAAAACCGCAAGGGGCAACATGACCCATGTACTGGTGATGGTGGATAAGTTCACCAAGTGTTTGGAAGTGAAGCCTATCGCAAAGTGTGATGGGTATACGGCGGTGAAATTCTTAAAAGATGTGATCTTGTGGTTTGGATACCCGCATAGCATCATCACTGACAATGGCACAAACTTTGCTCAAGGTGAGTTCAAAAGATTTTGTGAGGACAACAATATCCGGTTGGATTTGTACTCCGTAGCACACCCGCAAGGCAATGGCCAGGTTGAAAGAATAAAAGCTCTGGTGCTTTCCGGTATCAAGCCAAGGCTGATCGAACCGCTTGAAAAATCACCAGGATGTTGGCTAGATGAGCTACCATCCGTACTGTGGAGCATCCGAACAACGCCGAACCGATCTACCGGATACACTCCGTTCTTCATGGTTTATGGGGCGGAAGCCGTAATTCCAACCGATATCATTCATGATTCACCAAGGGTTCAACTCTATACCGAAGAAGAGGTAAAAGAGGCCCGAGAAAATGATGTGGACTTGCTAGAAGAAGCAAGAGAGCTGGCTTTGGAAAGAACATCCATATACCAGCAAAACCTCAGACGCTATCATAGCCGGAAGGTTAACCCGAGGGTTTTTCGGGAAGGAGATCTGGTGTTACGCCTAGTGCAGCGCACTGAGGGACGCCACAAGCTCTCACCTCTGTGGGAAGGACCTTTCATTGTGAGCAAGGCTCTACACAATGATGCCTACTACTTAATCGATGCACATGAATCAAAGAAAGGCAAGGCGGACAGGTCCGGAGAAGAAACCAAGCGCACATGGAACATAGCACTACTGCGTCCTTTCTATTCCTGAAGTTGTGCTATAAGGAGTTCTTTTTTGTACCTTAAATGCTATGAATAAAGATGTCGGCACCTCGAATGAATCTCGGGGACTGCCTCTACCGAAAATTGCATGTAATGTGTTTATTTTTTTCAGTTTACCGGTTGCTTGGCGAACATTTTTTCTTTCCGGTTTAGTAACGTGCTAAACCTACCGGAGTCTTCGACTATGCTGTTGTCCGCAGACCGGCTTCATGGCAAGCAAGATAAACCGGTAGGAACTAAGCACGTGAAACACGAAGAGGAGGAATGGGAACAATCAATCCAGAAAAAGTTTAACTAACCCCGGATATACCGGTTTTTTGTGAAAATTTCGAATTCTTTCTAAGTTCAAGAAAGTGCTTGCTTGGCAAAAGAACTTTGCGACTCATACGCCAAAAAACCCAGAGAGGTAGGCAGGGGAAAAGCAAAAGAACCAAGTGCGCATCGGATTGAATGCCGAAATAATTCCGGAATCTTCACAGTGCAAGATCAAAGCAAACGATATGCAAAATGCTAAGGTAGCACATAAAACTTAACTTAGTAAGTTACCGGAAAAAAGATACCGGCACAACTATTGTAGCACAACCAAAAGACGTGCTAAGTTTTATATTACATCTTAAACCCCGGCATTCCGGGGTAGAATTTAACGGGCTTAAGTTTTGAGGCAACAGATATGAGGAACACAGGATAAGAGACTCATGCAATAGGAGGCTGCGCGCCGGCCTCAGGAGCTTCCGGAGGAGCATCGCCTTCTTCCGGATCAGCCGCATCCTCTTCGGCATCCTCATCCTCCTCGTCCTCGAGGACTTCTCCTTCGTCGTCAGAAATTGCATCCTTGACGTCGGGGGGAGGAGGGATGAAGGTGCGCACATGGGCGAACTCGGCGATGCGGTAGGCGCGGTCCTGGCGCTTGGCGGTGCGAGCCGGATCCTTGTCGGTAGGCGAGTCACCACGGAGGGCGTGGAAGGCGTCCAGGTCCAGGTCGTCGTACCAGGAGCATGCGATGCGCAGCGCTGCATCCGCTCCGGCACGAGCCGCTGAACACCTCCACTCGTGGATCCTCCGGCCCGCATCCTTCAGGTGGTCGGCGATGAGGGAGACGTTGTCAGGCACCGGCTCCCCAGGCCACATCACCTTGAGGACTTGGATGGCAGCGTCCGGAAGGTCGGCAAGATGCCGGTCCACAGAGCGCATGTGCTGGACCCGGGCGGAGAGCGCGACCAGATAGTCGTAGCCGTCCCAGGGTGCATCCGGGTTTGGCAAAGCTTGCTTGGCCCTGTGCTCCGTGACCTTGGCAACCGCATGCGTCTTGGAATCCGGGAAGATCCCTACAAAAGAAAAAGAAAAGGAAAAGCAACCGGTGTAAGAACATACCGGTATCAACTAAAAGCTTCTAAGCAAGAGAAAAAAGGAAAAATCGCTTACTGCAGGCGAGGGCGTCGATCTGCATCACCAGCCGATCATACTGAGTTTGATTGGCGGTGAGCAGGGCGATCCGGTCTTCCGCAGCCTTCCGCGCGGCCTTCTCCTCCTCCAGCTCCTTCCGCAACACAAAAGTGGAGTCCGTGTACTCCTTCAGGGATTCATCCAGTTTGGCCTCTGCTGTGGCTTTGGCCTCCTTGAGCTCCCGCGCGTGCCGGAGCTTAGCCTGCATGGCCTGCTCCTTCACCTCGCGATGCGCGGTGGTGAGCTGCTCCTTCTCAGCTAAAATCCGGAAGGGTCTTGTTAACAAAGAGATGTCTGGTATGGCAAAAGATGCAAAACAAGTAAAAACAAGAAATGGTACCTTTGAGCGCGGCGAGCTCGGCGGAGAGATCCTCGAAGGAGACTTCCAGAAGAGCTGAGATGCAAAAAAGTTAGATACTAAAAAAGGATAACACAACCGGTAAAAAGAAGCCGGAGGAGCAAGGGCTAACCTTGGCACTTGCTGTGAGCCTCGGAAAGCTCCCGGTGCTCCCACAGCAGCTCCTCAAAGAGCTGCTTTCGGGTGTCCAGCGTGCTCCGTTCAAGTTAAGAAAGATTTCGGTAAAAAAGATGCCGGCAAGAAGGAAAAAGTTTCGCGCTAAGTGCTGCGCCCTAAACCCGAAACTCGGGGACTGGCTATGCCGGTTTTTTGGTGTTTACAAAAAAGTTTCGCGCTAAGAACTACGTTCTCAACCCGAAACTCAGGGACTGGGAGGATATACATAATCTTCAAAGCTTGGAAAGAAAACCGGCAAGGATGTAAAAGAAATTGAGGTTATGCGGCTTACCGTCACGTTCGTGCTGGCATCATGACACGCATTGTCAAACTCCCGCGCGCCGCAGCCGGCCAAAATTTTGTCCGGTGCAGCGAGGGCCAGAGGGGTCGACCACCGGGAGCTTGTCCTTGCCGAGGCCGCGCGTCGCCGGCGTCAGATCCGCCCGATTCCACTTTTCAGCGTAATCGAGCAGATGGCCCAGGTCAGCTCCTTGGCGTTGGAACTCTGTGATCCGGCCTACCTGGGCAGAGGCCGTCTCAGAGGCCACCACGGCGGCGCGGCCGGCGTGCAGAACCAGCGTCTGCGAGCCGGAGGAAGGAGCCCTGGCCGCGGTCACCACCGCAGCAAGTTGCTGGGCGGTGAGCTTGCCGCTCTCTGGCGGTGTTGGCTTGGCGGCAGCCGGCTTGCTGGCCGAGGTTGCCGGAGGAGGTATTGGCGTGGTCTTGGCTGGCTCAGGAGCTCCGGGAGAATCCTTCGCCGGAGCGGAGCTTGCCGGCTCGGAAGAATCCGGAACGGCCTTGGAGGGAGAGGAAGGAGTCCTCTTCTTTTCTTCTTCTGGACAGGAGGAACCAGAGGTTCTGCCTGCCCGGCATCTTCGGTGCCGGCGCCGGTGTTGCTGGCGCCGGTGTCTTGAATCTCTGGAGGGGAGGCAAGGTCCTCCTCCGCGTGGTGATGAGAAGGTTTAGGGGCCGCGCGCCCCGAACTTGTGTTGCCCCCAGAGGGGAGGCAGAAGGGTTGCCGGCACCAGATGGTACCGGACTTGGCTGAGGAGGAGGAGAGGCCCTGGCAACGTCCTCTGAGGTCTCCGGCTTCATGCCAGAGGCGCTCTTGGAGATCTTCAAGGGAGGCCTGGAAAGATGGAAAAAGAAAGTTCAGAATGGCAACCGGAAAAAGAGAATTAGGAAACAAAAGAGTCAGAGCTAAAAAGAAAGTGAAAGCGAAAACTCACCCGGTAGCCACCGGCATCTCCCATTTCCGGTAGCGCTTGGTGGTTACCGTCTTCCTGTCGATCTCCATCCAGGAGCGCTTAGCCGGAGGAGCCTCGCTGGAACCGGCCTCAGGCGTGGGAGCCTTGTTCTTGCGGCCTTGGGAGCCGAGCTTCTCCAGAAACTCTGCCCCAACCTCGGCCTGAAGTGGGGTGGCGCGCTCCACGACCTGTGTGTTGTCGCTGGCTGAGGGGGCATCTACAGAAAGATAATGCATGAGAAAAAGAAAGAGCAAAAAATACCTCAAGTATAGTAACCTCATCATCCGAATCGGAGCCCTTGCTAGAAAAGTTACCGGGGCGTGGAGTGTGGGTGCGGCCCATCTTCTACTCTCCCTTGACGTAGGGGTCAGCGTCAGAGTCATCCTGGAAGATCCGGTCCGGCGTGTAGGAATTCGGATGCTCTTGGCCGATCCGGCGGAAGTTCTGAAATACAAAGACAACATGTTAGAGCGAAATACGCGTGGTTATACCGGAAAAAGCTTCCTGAGGATCCCAAGATCTTACTCATCGCGGAGGAGAGTTGCGGCGGCTGTAGGGGCCAGCCCGTATTTCCTGCTGGGACTCAGCGGGTTTTGGCAAATCTGCTTGGCCTTAAGGACCAAGTCAGTAGGGCTCAGCCGGTGGGTTGTGATCCTTGTCGGATCCATTGGCCCCGACATCTCGCTGATCTTGTGGGCGCGCCGCTGAAGGGGCAGCACCCGGCGCGCGAGGAAAGCACGAACCAGATCCTCCGCGCAGAGGTTGGTCTCCTCTTTGTTGGTGTCGATGAAGCCGACGATCCGGATGGACTCCTTGTCGTCCTTGGGATAGTGGAGTGATGCGCGTGGTTGACGTATTGTCTTTTCGTTCGACACGCGTCCGTTGGGAACCCCAAGAGGAAGGTGTGATGCGCACAGCGGCAAGTTTCCCTCAGTAGAAACCAAGGTTTATCGAACCAGTAGGAGTCAAGAAGCACGTTGAAGGTTGATGGCGGCGAGATGTAGTGCGGCGCAACACCAGGGATTCCGGTGCCAACGTGGAACCTGCACAACACAAACCAAGTACTTTGCCCCAACGAAACAGCGAGGTTGTCAATCTCACCGGCTTGCTGTAACAAAGGATTAGATGTATAGTGTGGATGATGATTGTTTGCAGAAAACAGTAGAACGAGTATTGCAGTAGATTGTATTTCAGTATAGAGAATTGGACCGGGGTCCACAGTTCACTAGAGGTGTCTCTCCCATAAGATAAACAGCATGTTGGGTGAACAAATTACAGTTGGGCAATTGACAAATAAAGAGGGCATGACCATGCACATACATATTATGATGAGTATAGTGAGATTTAATTGGGCATTACGACAAAGTACATAGACCGCTATCCAGCATGCATCTATGCCTAAAAAGTCCACCTTCAGGTTATCATCCGAACCCCCTCCAGTATTAAGTTGCTAACAACAGACAATTGCATTAAGTATTGCGCGTAATGTAATCAGTAACTACATCCTCGAACATAGCACCAATGTTTTATCCCTAGTGGCAACAGCACATCCATAATCTTAGAGATTTCTGTCACTTCCCCAGATTCACGGAGACATGAACCCACTATCGAGCATAAATACCCCCTCTTGGAGTTAATAGCAAAAACTTGGCCAGAGCCTTTACTAATAACGGAGAGCATGCAAGATCATAAACAACACATAGATATAAATTGATAATCAACATAACATAGTATTCTCTATTCATCGGATCCCAACAAACACAACATATAGAATTACAGATAGATGATCTTGATCATGTTCGGCAGCTCACAAGACCCGACAATTAAGCACAATGAGGAGAAGACAACCATCTAGCTACTGCTATGGACCCATAGTCCAGGGGTAGACTACTCACACATCACTCCGGAGGCGACCATGGCGGTGTAGAGTCCTCCGGGAGATGATTCCCCTCTCCGGCAGGGTGCCGGAGGCGATCTCCTGAATCCCCCGAGATGGGATTGGCGGCGGCGGCGTCTCTGGAAGGTTTTCCGTATCGTGGCTTTCGGTACTGGGGGTTTCGCGACGAAGGCTTTAAGTAGGCGGAAGGGTAGGTCAGGGGGCGACGCGAGGGCCCCAGGAGACAGGGCGGCGCGGCCAAGGGTGGGGCCGCGCCGCCTGCCCTCCTGGCCACCTCGTGGCCCCACTTCGTTGACTCTTCGGTCTTCTGGAAGCTTCGTGGCAAAATAGGACCATGGGTGTTGATTTCGTCCAATTCCGAGAATATTTCCTTACTAGGATTTCTGAAACCAAAAACAGCAGAAAACAACAACTGGCACTTCGGCATCTTGTTAATAGGTTAGTTCCAGAAAATGCATAAATATGACATAAAGTGTGCATAAAACATGTAGATATCATCAATAATGTGGCATGGAACATAAGAAATTATCGATACGTCGGAGACGTATCAGCATCCCCAAGCTTAGTTTCTGCTCGTCCCAAGCAGGTAAACGATAAACAAAGATAATTTCTGGAGTGACATGCCATCATAACCTTGATCATACTATTTGTAAGCATATGTAGTGAATGCAGCGATCAAAACAATGTAAATGACATGAGTAAACAAATGAATCATATAGCAAAGACTTTTCATGAATAGTACTTCAAGACAAGCATCAATAAGTCTTGCATATAAGTTAACTCATAAAGCAATGATTCAAAGTAAAGGTATTGAAGCAACACAAAGGAAGATTAAGTTTCAGCGGTTGCTTTCAACTTATAACATATATATCTTATAGATATTGTCAATGCAAAGTAGTATAACAAGTGCAATATGCAAGTATGTAAGAATCAATGCACAGTTCACACAAGTGTTTGCTTCTTGAGGTGGAGAGAAATAGGTGAACTGACTCAACAATAAAAGTAAAAGAAAGGTCCTTCAAAGAGGAAAGCATCGATTGCTATATTTGTGCTAGAGCTTTGATTTTTGAAAACAAGAAACAATTTTGTCAATGGTAGTAATAAAGCATATGTATCATGTAAATTATATCTTACAAGTTGCAAGCCTCATGCATAGTATACTAATAGTGCCCGCACCTTGTCCTAATTAGCTTGGATTACCGGGATTATCGCAATGCACATGTTTTAACCAAGTGTCACAAAGGGGTACCTCTATGCCGCCTGTACAAAGGTCTAAGGTGAAAGCTCGCATTGGATTTCTCGCTATTGATTATTCTCAACTTAGACATCCATACCGGGACAACATAGACAACAGATAATGGACTCCTCTTTTATGAATAAGCATGTAACAACAATTAATTTTCTCATATGAGATTGAGGATATATGTCCAAAACTGAAACTTCCACCATGGATCATGGCTTTAGTTAGCGGCCCAATGTTCTTCTCTAACAATATGCACGCTCTAACCATAAAGGTGGTAAATCTCCCTTACTTCAGACAAGACGAACATGCATAGCAACTCACATGATATTCAACAAAGATTAGTTGATGGCGTCCCCAGGAACATGGTTATCGCACAACAAGCAACTTAATAAGAGATAAAGTGCATAAGTACATATTCAATACCACAATAGTTTTTAGGCTATTTGTCCCATGAGCTATATATTGTAAAGGTAGAGGAATAGAAATTTAAAGGTAGCACTCAAGCAATTTACTTTGGAATGGCGGAGAAATACCATGTAGTAGGTAGGTATGGTGGACACAAATGGCATAGTGGTTGGCTCAAGTATTTTGGATGCATGAGAAGTATTCCCTCTCGATACAAGGTTTAGGCTAGCAAGGCTATTTGAAACAAACACAAGGATGAAACGGTGCAGCAAAACTCACATAAAAGACATATTGAAAACATTATAAGACTCTACACCGTCTTCCTTGTTGTTCAAACTCAATACTAGAAATTATCTAGACTTTAGAGAGATCAAATATGCAAACCAAATTTTAGCATGCTCTATGTATTTATTCATTAATAGGTGCAAAGTATATGATGCAAGAGCTTAAACATGAGCACAACAATTGCCAAGTATCACATTATCCAAGACATTTTAGCAATTACTACATGTATCATTTTCCAATTCCAACCATATAACAATTTAACGAAGAAGAAACTTCGCCATGAATATTATGAGTAGAGCCTAAGGACATACTTGTCCATATGCTACAGCGGAGCGTGTCTCTCTCCCACACAAAGAATGCTAGGATCCATTTTATTCAAACAAAACAAAAACAAAAACAAACCGACGCTCCAAGCAAAGCACATAAGATGTGACGGAATAAAAATATAGTTTCAGGGGAGGAACCTGATAATGTTGTCGATGAAGAAGGGGATGCCTTGGGCATCCCCAAGCTGAGACGCTTGAGTCTTCTTGATATATGTAGGGGTGAACCACCGGGGCATCCCCAAGCTTAGAGCTTTCACTCTCCTTGATCATGTTGTATCATCTCCCTCTCTTGATCCTTGAAAACTTCCTCCACACCAAACTCAAAACAACTCATTAGAGAGTTAGTGCACAATCAAAATATACATGTTCATGAAGGAGATATGCCCTAGAGGCAATAATAAAGTGGTTATTATTTATATCTTTATGTTTATGATAAATGTTTATATATCATGCTATAATTGTATTAACCGAAACATTAGTACATGTGTGATATGTAGACAACAAGAAGTCCCTAGTATGCCTCTTAAACTAGCTTGTTGATTAATGGATGATTAGTTTCATAATCATGAACATTGGATGTTATTAATAACAAGGTTATGTCATTGTATGAATGATGTAATGGACACACCCAATTAAGCGTAGCATAAGATCTCGTCATTAAGTTATTTGCTATAAGCTTTCGATACATAGTTACCTAGTCCTTATGACCATGAGATCATATAAATCACTTATACCGGAAAGGTACTTTGATTACACCAAACGCCACTGCGTAAATGGGTGGTTATAAAGGTGGGATTAATTATCTGGAAAGTATGAGTTGAGGCATATGGATCAACAGTGGGATTTGTCCATCCCGATGACGGATAGATATACTCTGGGCCCTCTCGGTGGAATGTCGTCTAATGTCTTGCAAGCATATGAATAAGTTCATAAGAGACCACATACCACGGTATGAGTAAAGAGTACTTGTCAGGAGACGAGGTTGAACAAGGTATAGAGTGATACCGATGATCAAACCTCGGACAATTAAAATATCGCGTGACAAAGGGAATTGGTATCGTATGTGAATGGTTCATTCGATCACTGAAGTTATCGTTGAATATGTGGGAGCCATTATGGATCTCCAGATCCCGCTATTGGTTATTGGTCGGAGTGAGTACTCAACCATGTCCGCAGAGTTCACGAACCGTAGGGTGACACACTTAAAGTTGGATGTTGAAATGGTAGAACTTGAATATGGAATGGAGTTCGAATATTTGTTCGGAGTCCCGGATGAGATCCCGGACATCATGAGAAGTTCCGGAATGGTCCGGAGAATAAGATTCATATATAGGATGTCATTTTATGTGAATTAAAATGACGCGGAAGGTTCTATGGAAGGTTCTAGAAGGTTCTAGAAAAGTCCGGAAGAAACCACCAAGGAAGGTGGAGTCCACATGGGACTCCACCTCCATGGCCGGCCAACCCTAGTGGGGGTGGAGTCCCAAGTGGACTCCCCCTTAGGGGGCCGGCCACCCCCCCATATGGAAGGTGGAACTCCCACCTCTAGTGGGAGTCCTAGCTTGGTTAGGTTTCCCCACCATATGGAAGGTTTTTGGTTCGGGTCTTATTCGAAGACTTGGAGACCAACACTTGGGGTTCCACCTATATAATGAGGGGCCAAGGGGAGGGGGCCGGCCACCCAAGAACCACAAGGTGGCCGCACCCCTATAGTGGCCGGCGCCCCCTCTCCCCAAACCCTAGCGGCCTCTCTCCTCCACCACATCCCGCACGCTTAGCGAAGCTCCGCCGGACTTCTCCACCACCACCGACACCACGCCGTCGTGCTGTCGGATTCAAGAGGAGCTACTACTTCCGCTGCCCGCTGGAACGGGGAGGTGGACGTCGTCTTCATCAACAACCGAACGTGTGACTGAGTACGGAGGTGCCGCCCGTTCGTGGCGCCGGAAGTGATCGTGATCAAGATCTTCTACGCGCTTTTGCAAGCGGCAAGTGAACGTCTACCGCAGCAACAAGAGCCTACTCTTTTAGGCTTTGGAATCTCTTCAAGGGTGAGACTGGATAAACCCCTCGTTGCTACCGTCTTCTAGATTGCATCTTGGCTTGGATTGCGTGTTCGCGGTAGGAAATTTTTTGTTTTCTATGCAACAAATCCCTACAGTGGTATCAGAGCCTTGTCTATGCATAGATGGTTGCACGAGTAGAACACAATGGTTTTGTGGGCGTTGATGCTCTTGTTATCTTTAGTTTGAGTACTTTGCATCTTCGTGGCATAGTGGGATGAAGCGGCTCGGACTAACTTTACATGACCGCGTTCATGAGACTTGTTCCTCGTTCGACATGCAACTTGTATTGCATAAGAGGCTTTGCGGGTGTCTGTCTCTCCTACTATAGTGAAGATTCAATTTACTCTTCTATTGAAAACATTAGTATCAATGTTGTGGTTCATGTTCGTAGGTAGATTAGATCTCTATCGAAAACCCTAAACCACGTAAAATATGAAAACCAAATTAGAGACGTCTAACTTGTTTTTGCAGGGTTTGGTGATGTGATATGGTTATAATGTGATGATGAATATGTATGAGATGATCATTATTGTATTGTGGCAACCGGCAGGAGCCTTATGGTTGTCTTTAAATTTCATGTTGAATAGTATTTCAAAGTAGTTGTAATAGTTGCTACATGAGGTGAACAACCATGAAGACGGCGCCATGAACCTTGACGCTACGCCGACGATGATGGAGATCATGCCCGTTGATGATGGAGATCATGTTCGCGCTTTGGAGATGAAGATCAAAGGCGCAAAGACAAAAGGGCCATATCATATCACATATGAACTGCATGTGATGTTAATCCTTTATGCATCTTATTTTGCTTAGAACGGGACGGTAGCATTATAAGATGATCCCTCACTTTAATATCAAGATAATAAAGTGTTCTTCCCTCGTATGCACCGTTGATATAGTTTGACGTTTTCAAGCATCTCGTGAAGATCGGATGTGATAAACTCAACATACAACGGGTGTAAGCCATGTTGCACACGCGGAATACTTGGGTTTGCTTGACGAGCCTAACATGTACAGACATGGCCTCGGGACAACGGAAACCGAAAGGTTGAACACGAGTCATATGGATGATATGATCAACATGTTGATGTTCACCATTGAAGCTACATCATCTCACGTGATGATCGGTTTTGGTGTAGTGGATTTGGATCGTGTACCACTAAACAACTATGAGGGATGTTGTATTAAGTGGGAGTTCATTAGTAATTAGATTAAAACATGAACTAATTATCATAAACATAGTCTGAGTAGTATTTTGAATTAATTTGTAGAATTGGCATCCATTTACTACTATGCGTTAGTCTTGTAATTGAGATAGAAATACTGTTAAATATGACAAATAACTTTACGGACTGGTGCCGTATTGTTAATGAATCAAGAAATGATTAAGTCCTATTGCAAACTTTTAGTAAACCTCACATTGTTGATTCAAAGAGCTATGGTTTCAATTAGTACCTAAAGTTATCTTGTCTCCGTAAAACTTGAAGTTCAAATCTGTTTGAAAAGTAAGGAGCTGAAAATTTAGTTTTCAGAAAAAATCAAGGTATGAGATATATGTGATATCTAAGACCTTATTGCAAGATGATAGAATATAATTTGGTGAGACTACATAAACTCATAAGATTTATGGGAATGAACGAAGGTTGAAGACGCAAGGCGTCCCAATCCTCCAACCATTGGGGCACTAACGATATTCGCATATCCATGAAGTGATCGTCCTTAGTATGCACTGTTGCTATGACTCGTCGTTTCAAAGCATCACGTGATGATCGGATGTTATAGATTCTACGTGTGCATACAACGGGTGCAAGCCAGATTTGCACATACGAATACCAAGGTTAAAACTTTACGAGCCTAGCATGTACAGACATGGTCTCGAAAAGTCGTCATGATATGATGGATAAAATTATGAGTGAAATTGTTCATCATAGTGCAAAGTTACTAATAGTGAAATCTGAAACACTTGTCATATGATGATAAACTTAAAAGTAAGAACCTCAAGGTTATTGGTATTTGACCAACAAACCTAGAAGTTATTGATGTTGAAGTGTTTTTCTGAATAATGAGGAAAGCTAAAAGAGAAACTACAAAAGATATTTTGGCAAAAAGAAAAGAAAAGACTAGAAAGTCTAGCTCAGGTGTATATAAATGATATACATGTTATGGTTGTATTCCTAGTTAAAGTCACACTATGAAATTCTTGGGTATTAGTACTATATTGGTTGGTATGAAGTGTCATACAAAACAACGCAATACAAGAATACAATGGCGTAAGTGACTGACAAGGAATATGATAAGGATGCACGTCTGGAACAAAATAAAGTGTTATTATGTTCGTCGTTAGCATTTTATCTAGCCCTTAGAGTTTATAATAAATAACTTAATAATTGTTATTTTGCTCTGGTCAAATGAAAACAATGAGTTGTTCAAATTATGACATTACTCCATGTACGATGGATAAAGTTATTATAAATCTTAATGGAGAAACACACATACATAATACTGACGCTAAAATGCCATAAGGCAAATGATTTGAATTCCACTTATTTGTGGAACCGCCATTTAGGTCATGTTAGAAAGGAACGCATGAAGGAACTCCATGCAAATGGATTTTTGGAGTCATTTGATTTTTGAATCATTTGGCGCTTGCAAATCTTTTCTAAAGAGAATGATTAAAATACCGTTCATAGGCCAAGAGTTGAACGGGCAACAAACTTAGTGGAAAAATACATGATGATGTATGTGGTTCACTAGGAATAGTTGTGTGCGGGAGATTCTTCTACTTCATGAAAACTTTGAACAATGAATTGAATATATATATGTGGATATATTCAATAAGGAAGAAGTTTGAAACATTTGAATGGATTCAAATAAATTTCAGCATGAAGTGGAAATCATCGTAATAGAAAAGTCAAATATCTATGATTGGATCATAGTGGAAATATTTGAATTACGAGTTTTAGCGAACATCTAAGAGAATTATGAAGTTGTTCTACAACTCACGTTTCTTGGAGTGTCATAGTGATGATGAAGTATCCAAAAGACGTATCCAAACCTTGTTGGATTAATGATGAGATAAAATATTGATGCCATTATATTTTGTGGATTATGCTTTAGTGACTACCGCTTTTACACTAAATAGAGCATCATCATGATCCGTTGAAATGACACCATACGAGTTATGGCATGGGTATGAACCCTAATAGTCCTTTCTTTAAATTTTGGTCTAAAAGTTTACAACCAAAATCGGATAAATGTCTTTGTTGGTTATCCCAAAGAATTGATTGGGAATTCTTTCCACTATGAAGTAAACGACAAAAGTGTTTGTTAATGTTACTTGCTTATTTCCAAGAAATTGTTTTCTAGAGAAATATTTGAGTGGGAGGACAATAGAACTTGATAAGGTTTATGAACCTGAGCATAATGATCAGAGTAGCGCAGCATCGGAAATTGGTTCCGGAAGCGACCACGATGATCATGGCTCCCATGACTACAAAGTGTTTTAGCCATGGAGATCGAAGTACATATTGAACCTTGTAGGTATGGTTTACTTTGTGATCAAATAAATGATTTGTGGACAAAGGATTGATTGTGAACAATGATAAACCAACTACAAACAAAGAAGTTATGATGGGCCCTGACTCCTTCAAAATGGCTATACGCCATGAAATCCAAGATAGATGAATACTTTTTGAAAGTAAATAGATCTATAAAATTGATGGACTTGGATGAAATATCCTTGAAGAAGCTTGACTTGTCGAAAAGTTGTTTACGACAAAGTTCAAAGAGTTGACTACGACAAGATTAGATTTTCCGTAGCAATGCTTAAAGTCTATATGGATTATTCTAGTAATCACTACATATTTCCTTTATGAGATATGTTAGTAGGATGGCAAAATACATTACTTATCAGAAGTGTGTATTAAAGGTGTATACAAGATACAACCAAGAGTTTTGCTGGTCCGTGGAATACTAGATAGGTATACGAACTTCAAATTGGATGAAGTAAGTATCACGGAGTTGGAATCTTCACCAGATGAAATAGTCAAAGAGTTTTTTGATTTCATCAGAGACGATGAAGAGGCTTGCATTTGCAAGAAATTAAGTGGGAGCGCTAAGACACATTTATAATACTTTATGTAGGTGACATATAGTTGGTTATAAATGATGTAATTATATATACTTGATTAAAAGGTTTCATTGAGAAATTAATTTCAATGAAAGGATATGGACTGAAACATATCTAGTGTCAAGATCTATGAAGATAGATTGAAACACAAAATAAGTTTAAGTCAAAGTACATAGAATGGATATTGAAATAGTTCAATATAGAAATATTAAATAAAATGTTCTTGTCATGTGAAGTTTTAACAAGACTTGAGTGTATCTGATACTCAATGCGTAAAAACACATGAGTGATTATGGATCACGAATAATATGTACACAATCAGATGTCCTGTGCGCTAAAATGTTATGAGCATATACCAGAATGATTCATGAGATGATCATTGGACGACAGTAAGAGTATCCTTGAGTACTTTAGAAGAACCAAGGATATATATATAGTTTTGTATGGAGAAATGACAAACAAATCGCTGTAATGTGATTACACCGATATTTGTTTTGTCACATATAAAAATAGAATTTCAATCTCAAATTAGACTAAGTGTTGTTTCAAAGGTAGCACAATGAGCTAGAAGTTGTCTATGTTAGATTTAGAAGAGTTCTAAATATTGTGACGGATTCTACAAACAAAAGGCAGAGTATGTCATTGTTTTGACAATGACTGAGGATGTTAAAGTCAAGAAGTTCTTTGAGAACTTGGTGTAATTCCGATAGTGTCAGAATTTTGAAGCTATATTGTATGTGACAATATTAGTGACTTATTTCAGACTGCGGAATTAAGGTTCCACCAGAAGATCAAACATATGTAATGCCAACTCAATTGGAAATGAGTGATGCGTTGAGACGCAAATGAATTACAAAATACAAACGGTTCTGAGCATGTCAGATCCGTTGACTAAAACCTCTCCCGTGAGCAAAACATGATAAAGCACCATAAAGCCAAGGTGTTATTCCGATAGTGCAAGTGGGAGACTAAAGGAGATATGCCCTAGAGGCAATAATAAAGTGGTTGTTATTTATATCTTTATGTTTATGATAAATATTTATATATCATGCTATAATTGTATTAACCGAAACATTAGTACATGTGTGATATGTAGACAACAAGAAGTCCCTAGTATGCCTCTTAAACTAGCTTGTTGATTAATGGATGATTAGTTTCATAATCATGAACATTGGATGTTATTAATAACAAGGTTATGTCATTGTATGAATGATGTAATGGACACACCCAATTAAGCGTAGCATAAGATCTCGTCATTAAGTTATTTGCTATAAGCTTTCGATACATAGTTACCTAGTCCTTATGACCATGAGATCATATAAATCACTTATACCGGAAAGGTACTTTGATTACACCAAACGCCACTGCGTAAATGGGTGGTTATAAAGGTGGGATTAAGTATCTGGAAAGTATGAGTTGAGGCATATGGATCAACAGTGGGATTTGTCCATCCCGATGACGGATAGATATACTCTGGGCCCTCTCGGTGGAATGTCGTCTAATGTCTTGCAAGCATATGAATAAGTTCATAAGAGACCACATACCACGGTACGAGTAAAGAGTACTTGTCAGGAGACGAGGTTGAACAAGGTATAGAGTGATACCGATGATCAAACCTCGGACAAGTAAAATATCACGTGACAAAGGGAATTGGTATCGTATGTGAATGGTTCATTCGATCACTGAAGTCATCGTTGAATATGTGGGAGCCATTATGGATCTCCAGATCCCGCTATTGGTTATTGGTCGGAGTGAGTACTCAACCATGTCCGCATAGTTCACGAACCGTAGGGTGACACACTTAAAGTTGGATGTTGAAATGGTAGAACTTGAATATGGAATGGAGTTCGAATATTTGTTCGGAGTCCTGGATGAGATCCCGGACATCACGAGGAGTTCCGGAATGGTCCGGAGAATAAGATTCATATATAGGATGTCATTTTATGTGAATTAAAATGATGCGGAAGGTTCTATGGAAGGTTCTAGAAGGTTCTAGAAAAGTCCGGAAGAAACCACCAAGGAAGGTGGAGTCCACATGGGACTCCACCTCCATGGCCGGCCAACCCTAGTGGGGGTGGAGTCCCAAGTGGACTCCCCCTTAGGGGGCCGGCCACCCCCCCATATGGAAGGTGGAACTCTAGTGGGAGTCCTAGCTTGGGTAGGTTTCCCCACCATATGGAAGGTTTTTGGTTCGGGTCTTATTCGAAGACTTGGAGACCAACACTTGGGGTTCCACCTATATAATGAGGGGCCAAGGGGAGGGGGCCGGCCACCCAAGAACCACAAGGTGGCCGCACCCCTATAGTGGCCGGTGCCCCCTCTCCCCAAACCCTAGCGGCCTCTCTCCTCTACCACATCCCGCACGCTTAGCGAAGCTCCGCCGGACTTCTCCACCACCACCGACACCACGCCATCGTGCTGTCGGATTCAAGAGGAGCTACTACTTCCGCTGCCCGCTGGAACGGGGAGGTGGACGTCGTCTTCATCAACAACCGAACGTGTGACCGAGTACGGAGGTGCTGCCCGTTCGTGGCGCCGGAAGCGATCGTGATCAAGATCTTCTACGCGCTTTTGCAAGCGGCAAGTGAACATCTACCGCAGCAACAAGAGCCTACTCTTGTAGGCTTTGGAATCTCTTCAAGGGTGAGACTCGATAAACCCCTCGTTGCTACCGTCTTCTAGATTGCATCTTGGCTTGGATTGCGTGTTCGCGGTAGGAAATTTTTTGTTTTCTATGCAACGAATCCCTACAGTTCAGAGGTGACATAATCATTCTTAACACTACTGGACATTGCACAAAGCTACTGAAAGTCAATGGAATCGAAATATCCATCGAACATATCAAAACAGGCAATGCGAAATAAAAGGCAGAATCTGTCAAAAACAGAATAGTTCGTATTGACGAATTTTATTGAGGCACCAGAATTGTTCAAATGAAAATGCTCAAATTGAATGAAAGTTGTGTACATATCTGGGGATCACTCACGTAAATTGGCATAATTTTCTGAGTTACCTACAGATAATTTTGCCCAGATTCGTGATAGCAAAGAAATCTGTTTCTGCGCAGTAAACAAATCTAGTATGAACCTTACTATCAACGACTTTACTTGGCACAACAAAACACTAAACTAAGATAAGGAGAGGTTGCTACAGTAGTAAACAACTTCCAAGACTCAAATATAAAATAAAGTACTGTAGTAAAAACATGGGTTGTCTCCCATAATCGCTTTTCTTTAACGCCTTTCAGCTAGGCGCAGAAAGTGTGTATCAAGTATTGTCGAAGGATGGTGCATCTACAGCGGGGTGTGGAGTTTTCTCAACCATGCATAGTATATTGGATACATAAGTTTTAGCGTCTCCCTTTTCATTAGTCTTGGGCTTGCTACTCTCATCAAACAAATTTTCAGGAACAAGCCAAGCATAGTTATTTTCTAGTGCATCGTTCATCGCTAGGAGCTTACATGGTATTGGTGCTTTGATCTCTCCACCATCATTAATATTATTAGTGTACCTTATTCTCTCCATGTCCATCTTTTCAAGGAGACTAACAAAATTGGTATAAGAACCAAGCATATTATATTTAGCAAAGACCTTTCTAGCCTCTCTTGCTAGACCACCAAATTCTCTAAGAAGGGTATCTAAGACAAAATCTTTATTTTCCCCTTCTTCCATATCACCAAGTGTAAGAAACATGTGTTGGATTATAGGATTGAGATTAACAAATTTAGTTTCCAACATGCGAACTAAAGCAGCAGCGGCAATTTCATAAGTAGGAGCAAGGTCTACCAAGTGTCTATCTTCAAAATCATCAACGGTACTAACATGGTTGAAAACTTCTTCTATATTATTTCTCCCAATTATAGACCCGCGCCCTACCGGCATATTTTTTACGGTAAAATTAAAAGGAAACATAATTAAATAAGTAAAGTAAATGCAAGTAACTAATTTTTTTGTGTTTTTGATATAGCAAACAAGATAGCAAATAAAGTAAAACTAGCAACTAATTTTTTTGTATTTTGATTTAGTGCAGCAAACAAAGTAGTAAATAAAACTAAGCAAGACAAAAACAAAGTAAAGAGATTGGGATGTGGAGACTCCCCTTGCAGCGTGTCTTGATCTCCCCGGCAACGGTGCCAGAAATTTGCTTGATGCGCGTGGTTGACGTATTGTCTTTTCGTTCGACACGCGTCCGTTGGGAACCCCAAGAGGAAGGTGTGATGCGCACAGCGGCAAGTTTCCCTCAGTAGAAACCAAGGTTTATCGAACCAGTAGGAGTCAAGAAGCACGTTGATGGTTGATGGCGGCGAGATGTAGTGCGGCGCAACACCAGGGAATCCGGCGCCAACGTGGAACCTGCACAACACAAACCAAGTACTTTGCCCCAACGAAACAGCGAGGTTGTCAATCTCACCGGCTTGCTGTAACAAAGGATTAGATGTATAGTGTGGATGATGATTGTTTGCAGAAAACAGTAGAACGAGTATTGCAGTAGATTGTATTTCAGTATAGAGAATTGGACCGGGGTCCACAGTTCACTAGAGGTGTCTCTCCCATAAGATAAACAGCATGTTGGGTGAACAAATTACAGTTGGGCAATTGACAAATAAAGAGGGCATGACCATGCACATACATATTATGATGAGTATAGTGAGATTTAATTGGGCATTACGACAAAGTACATAGACCGCTATCCAGCATGCATCTATGCCTAAAAAGTCCACCTTCAGGTTATCATCCGAACCCCCTCCAGTATTAAGTTGCTAACAACAGACAATTGCATTAAGTATTGCGCGTAATGTAATCAGTAACTACATCCTCGAACATAGCACCAATGTTTTATCCCTAGTGGCAACAGCACATCCATAATCTTAGAGATTTCTGTCACTTCCCCAGATTCACGGAGACATGAACCCACTATCGAGCATAAATACCCCCTCTTGGAGTTAATAGCAAAAACTTGGCCAGAGCCTTTACTAATAACGGAGAGCATGCAAGATCATAAACAACACATGGATATAAATTGATAATCAACATAACATAGTATTCTCTATTCATTGGATCCCAACAAACACAACATATAGAATTACAGATAGATGATCTTGATCATGTTCGGCAGCTCACAAGACCCGACAATTAAGCACAATGAGGAGAAGACAACCATCTAGCTACTGCTATGGACCCATAGTCCAGGGGTAGACTACTCACACATCACTCCGGAGGCGACCATGTCGGTGTAGAGTCCTCCGGGAGATGATTCCCCTCTCCGGCAGGGTGCCGAAGGCGATCTCCTGAATCCCCCGAGATGGGATTGGCGGCGGCGGCGTCTCTGGAAGGTTTTCCGTATCGTGGCTTTCGGTACTGGGGGTTTCGCGACGAAGGCTTTAAGCAGGAGGAAGGGTAGGTCAGGGGGCGACGCGAGGGGCCCAGGAGACAGGGCGACGCGACCAAGGGTGGGGCCGTGCCGCCTGCCCTCCTGGCCACCTCGTGGCCCCACTTCGTTGACTCTTCGGTCTTCTGGAAGCTTCGTGGCAAAATAGGACCCTGGGCGTTGATTTCGTCCAATTCCGAGAATATTTCCTTACTAGGATTTCTGAAACCAAAAACAGCAGAAAACAGCAACTGGCACTTCGGCATCTTGTTAATAGGTTAGTTCCAGAAAATGCATAAATATGACATAAAGTGTGCATAAAACATGTAGATATCATCAATAATGTGGCATGGAACATAAGAAATTATCGATACGTCGGAGACGTATCATGGAGCCAGTTCTTCATGGAAGGCGGCCCAGGAACATATGCCGGGAGATTGATAAAATCTTCCGGACCGCCGTTCCGGACATAGAAAAAGGTCCTCTGCCAGGTCCGGACAGAGTCCAGACCGGAGAGTTTGTAGAAGTTGCTCCCGGAGCGGGGAGACAAGATGCAGCCCCCACACCGGACAAAGGGTTTGGGCTGAGGAAGTTTCCTATCCTGGATAGAATTCTTCCGAGGGTAGTACAAGAAAGAGAAGTTATCAACGGAAGGAGTGATACCACAGTATCCCTCCATGAAGGCGGTGAAGGAAGAAAGATAAAAGATAGCGTTGCCCGGAAGATGGTGGGGCTGAAGCTCGTACAAGTCTAGAAAGCACCGGAAGAAATCCGACGCGGGAAGGCCTAAGCCGCGCTCAAAATGAGCGGCAAAGACCACAACCTCACCCGGCTGAGGCTCGGGCTAGCGCTCCTAGCCGGGGATCCGGCACCAAACCTATTCCGGAATCCTCCGGGAGCGGTAGACCCAGTCAATATCCGCCTGAGTCACATAGGAGCCCATCTAGGCTCCTCGCGTTTAGGAGTCCAGATCTACTCCGGCGCCCTGGCTGGAGCTGCCGGCTTCTCCTTGGTTACCGGTAGCATGAGTTGAGCTACCGGTACCGGCCTCGCTCTGGGCAAGATCTGCCTCGAGCCCATCGGAGTTCGTTTCAGCCGAAGTTCCTCCGGAAGAAGATGTGGGGATTATGGTGTGATGGCTACCGGAGGAGGAATCCGAAAGGTAGTCCTCGGAAGACATTTTCTGGAAGGGTTCAAGATCTACCTAGAAACAAGTTTCCCAAAGTTTAGCCTCGCGCGAAGATCTACGAGTAAGAGGAAAAGCAAAAGAAAGGAAAGAGTAAATACACTACCGGCCCAAGAACTGATAAGCAAAAGGGAAAGGGGAGAATGTGCATTGGGGCTAACCTGAGGCGATGGGGAGTGCTGAGGAAGAAGGTCGGCGGAGGCACGACAAGCTCGCTGTCGTCGACGAGGGCCGGCGACGAAGAGGTGAAGACGTTGCCGCCGGGAGCCCGATGCAGCGACGGTGGAGCCGCTTCGGAGGTTCGCAGCGCGGCCAGAGAAGTGGCGCTGGTTCGTCGGGAGCGAAGCTCTGGCAGCTACCGGCAGTGAAGGGAGCGCAGGGGGCGAGAAGCTCTGGGCGCAAGAAAAGGGGAGAATGCGGAGAAGAAGACGAAGAGGAACCGCACCCCAGTTATATAGGAAGGAGGAGAAGTGGGCCGGCAACCGCTGGGCCGCGACGATTCGGTTCGTGGGCCGCCACGTGGCACGCGGATACACGCACCAAAAATACAAGGACACAGGGAGGCCACACGGATCCGGAATGGCAGCGCGGATCTGGTGCGGCGCCATAAATGCTGGTACAGAAGACAAACCGAAGTGACCTATGACACTGTCGCGCGCCAGGCACAGTGCGCATGTCACTGACAGGCACTGTACCCGAGATATTCTCGACTTCGTCGAGGAGAGGTTTAATGACAAGATATACCGGAGAAAATCGGTACAAAGACATAATGTTTGATCCGGAATCCGGAAGGATTAAACCGGTACCCTTAGAAAAGAAAACCTGGCATGGTCCATTGGATAGGATCCACCGGACTATACCAGCTTCGGGGACTAATGTTGGGGCGATGACCCCCGGTATGCCAAAGGCATGGCAAACCAGATGGTTTGAGCCATCAAAGTACCGGTTTAAAGCTGGTTCCGGATAACGAAGGTAGATTCAGAGAATCATACCGGTATCCTAGGAAGGGGGATACCCGAACTGCTAAGAACGTACCGGAATACCGGAACAGTCTACACTGTAGCACGTCGGCAAAGACTGGTCAAAGATGCTCTCTAGAGCTAGAAGACAAAGATGAGCGAAGCTCTTCAGCTTTAATCGAAGCCATGACACGAAAGGCGAAGGATGACGTAAAAGGTGCCGGAGGATGTCACAACTCCTGATTAAAGGCATACCGGCATCACCGGTAGCTAAAGCAGCTTTGTAAAGTAGTTTGTCCAGTCAAAGATCCCATTAGGGTTTCTTAGGGTTTCTTCCCCTGTAAGCCACCCTCTCCCCTATATAAGGAGAGGGGGCACAGCCCTTCACGGGCACGGAATACGCACGGATGATAGGCTCTCTTGTAACCAAAAACCTGTAAGCTCTTATGATCGTGAAATAGAGAGATCTAGTGGTGTCTTTGTTCTTGAGTTCATCATCTTCTACCTTCGGCCAAGGCCAAGTTCTTGAGGAATACATCCGGAAACCTCTTCATATATACCAAAACCCTCCCCCGAATCCTCTAGCGCATATTCGGCCCCAAGATAAGCCATCCCATGGCATCTGTTTGTTCACCACGACGACAATTCCGTCACATCTTATGTGCTTTACTTGGAGCGTCTGTATGTGTTTTATTTTTGTTTCTGTTTGAATAAATTCGGATCCTAGCATTCCTTGTATGGGAGAGAGACACGCTCCGCTTGTTCATATGAACACTGTTGTTCTTAGCTTTACTTTTAATGTTCATGGCGAAGGTTGAAAACCGCTTCGTTTATTGCTATTTGGTTGGAAACAGAAAATGCTTCATGTGGTAATTGGTATATTATCTTGAATAATTTTATACTTGGCAATTGTTTTGAGCTCTCAAAATAGATCATGATTAAGCTCTTGCATCATGTAGTTTGAACCTATTAGTGGAGAATTACTATAGAGCTTGATGAAATTTGGTTTGCATGATTGGTCTCTCTAAACGGAGGCCTCCGGAAGTGCCAGTGCATAGCGGACGGATAAAGCGTGATGAGAATGTTAAGAGGGGTCGTGGTAGACCAAACTTGACATGGGAGGAGTCCGTTAAGAGAGAACTGAAGGTTTGGAATATCGACAAAGATTTAGCCATGGATAGGGGTGCGTGGAACTTAGCTATCCACGTTCCGGAACCATGACTTGGCTTCGAGATCTTATGGGTTTCAACTCTAGCCTACCCCAACTTGTTTGGGATTGAAAGGCTTGGTTGTTGTTGTTGTTTGTTGTTGATTGGTCTCTCTAAAAGTCTAGATATTTTCTGGTAAAAGTGTTTGAGCAACAAGGAAGACAGTGTAGAGTCTTATAATGCTTGCAATATGTTCTTATGTAAGTTTTGCTGTACCGGTTCATACTTGTGTTTGCTTCAAACAACCTTGCTAGCCAAAGCCTTGTACTGAGAGGGAATGCTTCTCGTGCATCCAAAACCTTGAGCCAAAACTTATGCCATTTGTGTCCACCATAACTACCTAATATGTGGTATTTCTCTGCCATTCCAAAGTAAATTGCTTGCGTGCTACCTTTAAAATTTCATTCCTTGTCTTTGCAATATATAGCTCATGGGAAAGTAGCTTAAAAACTATTGTGGTAAAGAATATGTCGCTTATGTATCTTATTTCTTATAAGTTGCTTGTTGATCGGTAACCATGTTTATGGGGACGCCATCAACTGTTACACTTTTGTTGAATATCATGTGAGTTGCTATGCATGTTTGTCTTGTCTGAAGTAAGGGTGATTTGTCATGATTAAATGGTTTGAGTATGCATATTGTTAGAGAAGAACATTGAGCCGTCAACCAAAGCCATGTATCATGGTGGAAGTTTCAGCTTGGACATTAATCCTCAATCTCTTATGAGAATATTATCTGTTGTTGAATGCTTAAGCATTAAAGATGAGTCCATTATTTGTTTTCTATGTTGTCCCGGTATGGATGTCCTCAAGTTGAGATTTATCAAAAACGAGAAATCAAATGCGATCTATCTCCTTGGACCTTCGTACAGGTGGCATAGAGGTACCCCTTTGTGACACTTGGTTGAAACATATGTAATGCAATGATAATCCATGGAAATCAGAGCTAATTAGGACAAGGCGCGAGCACTATTGGTATTCGATGCATGAGGCTTGCAACTTATAGGATGTTTTATGCATAACACATATGAATTATTACTACCGTTGACAAAATTGTTTCCATGTTTTCAAAATAAAAGCTCTAGCACATGAGTAATCCCTGCTTCCCTCTGCGACGGGCCTTTCTTTTACTTTATGTTGGGTCAGTTTACCTACTTCTTTCCATCTTAGAAGCAAACACTTGTGTCAACTGTGTGCATTGATTCCTACATACTTGCTTATTTTCACTCATCATATTACTTTGTGTTGACAATTATCCATGAGATATACATGTTGAAGTTGAAAGCAGCTGCTGAAACGTATATCTTCCTTTATGCTGCTTCAAAACCTTCTATTAAGAATCTATTGCTTTATGAGTTAACTCTTATGCAAGACTTATTGATGCTTGTCTTGAAAGTACTATTCATGAAAAGTCTTTGCTATATGATTCAGTTATTTAGTCATTATCTTTACCATTGCTTTGAATCACTTCATTCATCTCATATGCTTTACAATAGTATTGATCAAGATTATGATAGTAGCATGTCACTTCAGAAATTATCCTTGTTATCGTTTACCTACTCGAGGGCTAGTAGGAACTAAGCTTGGGGATGCTTGATACGTCTCAAACGTATCTATAATTTCTTATGTTCCATGCTAGTTTTATGACAATACTAACATGTTTTATATACACTTTATATCATTTTTATGCATTTTCTGGCACTAACCTATTAACAAGATGCCGAAGCCCCAGTTCCTGTTTTCTGCTGTTTTTGGTTTCAGAAATCCTACACAGGAAATATTCTCGGAATTGGACAAAACAAAATCCCACGGTCTTATTTTCCATGGAGCCTTCCAGAAGTCCGAAGAGGAGACGAAGAGGGGCGTCGAGGCGGCCACACCCTAGGGGGGCGCGGCCCCACCCCTGGCCGCGCCGCCCTATGGGTTGGGCCCCTCGAGCGTCCCCCGACTCTGCCCCTTCGCTTATATATTCTCTCCGTCGCGAAAACCCTAGTACCGAGAGCCACGATATGAGAAAAGTTCTAGAGACGCCGCTGACACGCGTACATCACGCGACCATTGGGAACCCCAAGTGGAAGGTGTGATGCGTGCAGCAGTAAGTTTCCCTCAGTTAGAAACCAAGGTTTATCGAACCAGTAGGAGTCAAGAAGCACGTTGAAGATTGATGGCGGCAAGATGTAGTGCGGCGCAACACCAGGGATTCCGGCGCCAACGTGGAACCTGCACAGCACAACCAAGATACTTTGCCCCAACGAAACACTGAGGTTGTCAATCTCACCGTTTTGCTGTAACAAAGGATTAGATGTATAGTGTGGATGATGATTGTTTGCAGAGAACAGTAGAACAAATATTGCAGTAGATTGTATTTCAGATGTAAGGAATTGGACCGGGGTCCACAGTTCACTAGAGGTGTCTCTCCCATAAGATAAATAGCATGTTGGGTGAATAAATTACAGTTGGGCAATTGACAAATAGAGAGGGCATGACCATGCACATACATATTATGATGAGTATAGTGAGATTTAATTGGGCATTACGACAAAGTACATAGACCGCTATCCAGCATGCATCTATGCCTAAAAAGTCCACCTTCAGGTTATCATCCGAACCCCTTCCAGTATTAAGTTGCTAACAACAGACAATTGCATTAACTATGGTGCGTAATGTAATCAATAACTACATCCTCGGACATAGCATCAATGTTTTATCCCTAGTGGCAACAGTACATCCATAACCTTAGAGGTTTCTGTCACTCCCCCAGATTCACGGAGACATGAACCCACTATCGAGCATAAATACCCCCTCTTGGAGTTAAGAGTAAAAACTTGGCCAGAGCCTCTACTAATAACGGAGAGCATGCAAGATCATAAACAACACATAGATATAAATTGATAATCAACATAACATGGTATTCTCTATTCATCGGGTCCCAACAAACACAACATATAGCATTACAGATAGATGATCTTGATCATGTTCGGCAGCTCACAAGACCCGACAATTAAGCACAATGAGGAGAAGACAACCATCTAGCTACTGCTATGGACCCATAGTCCAGGGGTAGACTACTCACTCATCACTCCGGAGGCGACCATGGCGGCGTAGAGTCCTCCGGGAGATGAATCCCCTCTCCGGCAGGGTGCCGGAGGCGATCTCCTGAATCCCCCGAGATGGGATTGGCGGCGGCGGTGTCTCTGGAAGGTTTTCCGTATCGTGGCTCTCGGTACTGGGGGTTTCGCGATGAAGGCTATTTGTAGGCGGAAGGGCAGGTCAAGGGGCGTCACGAGGGGCCCAGGAGACAGGTCGGCGCGGCCAAGGGCTGGGCCGCGCCGCCCTACCTCCTGGCCACCTCGTGGCCCCACTTCGTTGACTCTCCGGTCTTCAGGAAGCTTCGTGTGAAAATAGGCCCCTGGGCGTTGATTTCGTCCAATTCCGAGAATATTTCCTTACTAGGATTTCTGAAACCAAAAACAGCAGAAAACAAAGAAGCGGCTCTTCGGCATCTCGTTAATAGGTTAGTGCCAGAAAATGCATAAATATGATGTAAAGTATGCATAAAACATGTAGATATCATCAATAATGTGGCATGGAACATAAGAAATTATCGATACGTCGGAGACGTATCAGCATCCCCAAGCTTAGTTTCTGCTCGTCCCGAGCAGGTAAACGATAACAAAGATAATTTCTGGAGTGACATGCCATCATAACCTTGATCATACTATTGTAAGCATATGTAATGAATGCAGCGATCAAAACAATGTAAATGACATGAGTAAACAACTGAATCATATAGCAAAGACTTTTCATGAATAGTACTTCAAGACAAGCATCAATAAGTCTTGCATAAGAGTTAACTCATAAAGCAATAATTCAAAGTAGAGGTATTGAAGCAACATAAAGGAAGATGAAGTTTCAGTGGTTGCTTTCAACTTATAACATGTATATCTCATGGATAGTTGTCAATGTAAAGTAATATAACAAGTGCAATATGCAAGTATGTAGGAATCAATGCACAGTTCACACAAGTGTTTGCTTCTTGAGGTGGAGAGAAATAGGTGAACTGACTCAACAATAAAAGTAAAAGAATGGTCCTTCAAAGAGGAAAGCATCAATTGCTATATTTGTGCTAGAGCTTTGATTTTGAAAACATATAGAGATCATAAAAGTAAAATTTTGAGAGGTGTTTGTTGTTGTCAACGAATGGTAGTGGGCACTCTAACCCCCTTGCCAGACAAACCTTCAAAGAGCGGCTCCCATTTTATTTTTATTTTTGTGTGGCACTCCTTCCAACCTTTCTTTCACAAACCATGGCTAACCGAATCCTTCGGGTGCCTGCCAACAATCTCATACCATGAAGGAGTGCCTTTTTATTTTAGTTTTATTATGATGACACTCCTCCCCACCTTTGCTTTCTCAAGCCATGGCTAACCGAATCCTTCGGGTGCCGTCCAACAATCACATACCATGGAGGAGTGTCTATTTTTATTAATTAATTTGGGACTGGGAATCCCATTGCCAGCTCTTTTTGCAAAATTATTGGATAAGCGGATGAAGCCACTAGTCCATTGGTGAAAGTTGCCCAACAAGATTGAAAGATAAACACCACATACTTCCTCATGAGCTATAAAACATTGACACAAATCAGAGGTGATAAATTTTGAATTGTTTAAAGGTAGCACTCAAACAATTTACTTTGGAATGGCGGAGAAATACCATGTAGTAGGTAGGTATGGTGGACACAAATGGCATAGTAGTTGGCTCAAGTATTTGGATGCATGAGAAGTATTCCCTCTCGATACAAGGTTTAGGCTAGCAAGGCTATTTGAAACAAACACAAGGATGAACCGGTGCAGCAAAACTCACATAATAGACATATTGTAAACATTATAAGACTCTACACCGTTTTCCTTGTTGTTCAAACTCAATACTAGAAATTATCTAGACCTTAGAGAGACCAAATATGCAAACCAAATTTTAGCATGCTCTATGTATTTCTTCATTAATAGGTGCAAAGCATATGATGCAAGAGCTTAAACATGAGCACAACAATTGCCAAGTATCTCATTATCCAAGACATTTTAGCAATTACTATATGTATCATTTTCCAATTCCAACCATATAACAATTTAACGAAGAAGAAACTTCGCCATGAATACTATGAGTAAAGCCTAAGGACATATTTGTCCATATGCAACAGCGGAGCGTGTCTCTCTCCCACACAATGAATGCTAGGATCCATTTTATTCAAACAAAACAAAAAAAAACAAACCGACGCTCCAAGCAAAGCACATAAGATGTGACGGAATAAAAATATAGTTTCAGGGGAGGAACCTGATAATGTTGTCGATGAAGAAGGGGATGCCTTGGGCATCCCCAAGCTTAGACACTTGAGTCTTCTTGATATATGCAGGGGTGAACCACCGGGGCATCCCCAAGCTTAGAGCTTTCACTCTCCTTGATCATGTTGTATCATCTCCCTCTCTTGATGCTTGAAAACTTCCTCCACACCAAACTCAAAACAACTCATTAGAGGGTTAGTGCACAATCAAAATATACATGTTCAGAGGTGACATAATCATTCTTAACACTTCTGGACATTGCACAAAGCTACTGAAAGTCAATGGAATCGAAAAATCCATCAAGCATAGCAAAACAGGCAATGCGAAATAAAAGGCAGAATCTGTCAAAACAGAACAGTTCGTAAAGACGAATTTTATTGGGGCACCAGACTTGCTCAAATGAAAATTCTCAAATTGAATGAAAGTTGCGTACATATCTGAGGATCACTCACGTAAATTGGCATAATTTTCTGAGTTACCTACAGAGAATTTGGCCCAGATTCGTGACACAAAGAAATCTGTTTCTGTGCAGTAATCCAAATCTAGTATGAACCTTACTATCAACGACTTTACTTGGCACAACAAAACACAAAACTAAGATAAGGAGAGGTTGCTACAGTAGTAAACAACTTCCAAGACACAAATATAAAATAAAATACTGTAGTAAAAACATGGGTTATCTCCCATAAGCGCTTTTCTTTAACGCCTTTCAGCTAGGCGCAGAAAGTGTATATCAAGTATTATCAAGAGACGAAGTGTCAACATCATAATTTGTTCTAATAATAGAATCAAAAGGTAACTTCATTCTCTTTCTAGGGAAGTGTTCCATACCTTTCTTGAGAGGAAATTGATATCTAATATTACCTTCCTTCATATCAATGATAGCACCAACAGTTCGAAGAAAAGGTCTTCCCAATATAATGGGCAAGATGCATTGCATTCAATATCCAAGACAACAAAATCAACGGGGACAAGGTTATTGTTAACGGTAATGCGAACATTATCAACTTTCCCCAAAGGTTTCTTTGTAGAATGATCAGCAAGATTAACATCCAAATAACAATTTTTCAATGGTGGCAAGTCAAGCATATTATAGATTTTCTTAGGCATAACGGAAATACTTGCACCAAGATCACATAAAGCATTACAATCAAAATCATTGACCTTCATCTCAATGATGGGCTCCCAACCATCCTCTAGCTTCCTAGGAATAGAAGCTCCGCGTTCTAGTTTCTCTTCTCTAGCTTTTATGAGAGCATTTGTAATATGTTTCGTGAAAGCCAAATTTATAGCACTAGCATTAGGACTCTTAGCAAGTTTTTGTAAGAACTTTATAACTTCAGAGATGTGGCAATCATCAAAATTCAAACCATTATAATCTAAAGCAATGGGATCATCATCCCCAATGTTGGAAAAAATTTCAGCAGTTTTATCACAGGCAGTTTCAGCAGTTTTAGCAGTTTCAGGCAGTTTTTCGCGCTTTGCATTTGAAGTGGAAACATTGATAACACCAATTCTTTTACCATTATTAGTATGAGGTGCAGCAACATGTGTAGCATTAGCATTACTAGTGGTGGTAATAGTCCAAACTTTAGCTATATTATCTTCTTTTTCATTTTCTTCTCTTTCCCACCTAGCACGCAATTCGGCCATCAATCTTATATTCTCATTAATTCTAACTTGGATGGCATTTGCTGTAGTAAAATTTTTATTATTATGATTCTCATGTGGCATAACTTTCGATTTCAAAAGATCAATATCAGCAGCAAGACTATCGACTTTAGAAGCAAGTATATCAATTTTCCCAAGCTTTTCTTCAACAGATTTGTTAAAAGAAGTTTGCGTACTAATAAATTCTTTAAGCATGGCTTCAAGTCCAGGGTGTGTTCCTATTATTGTTGTAAGAATTCCCATAAGAATTACCATAGCCGTTGCCATTATTATAAGGATATGGCCTATAGTTGTTACTAGACTTGTTCCGGTAAGCATTGTTGTTGAAATTATTACTTTTAATGAAGTTTACATCAACATGTTCTTCTTGAGCTACCAATGAAGCTAACGGAACATTATTAGGATCAATATTTGTCCTATCATTCACAAGCATAGACATAATAGCATCAATCTTATCACTCAAGGAAGAGGTTTCTTCGACAGAATTTACCTTCTTACCTTGTGGAGCTCTTTCCGTGTGCCATTCAGAGTAATTGATCATCATATTATCAAGAAGCTTTGTTGCTTCACCAAGAGTGATGGACATAAAGGTACCTCCAGCAGCTGAATCCAATAGGTTCCGCGAAGAAAATTTCAGTCCTGCATAAAAGGTTTGGATGATCATCCAAGTAGTCAGTCGATGGGTTGGGCAATTTTTAACCAAAGATTTCATTCTTTCCCATGCTTGTTCAACATGCTCATTATCTAATTGTTTAAAATTCATTATGCTACTCCTCAAAGATATAATTTTAGCAGGGGGATAATATCTACCAATAAAAGCATCCTTGCATTTAGTCCATGAATCAATACTATTCTTAGGCAGAGATAGAAACCAATCTTTAGCTCTTCCTCTTAATGAGAAAGGGAACAATTTTAATTTTATAATGTCACCATCTACATCCTTATACTTTTGCATTTCACAAAGTTCAACAAAATTATTGAGATGGGCAGCAGCATCATCAGAACTAACACCAGAAAATTGCTCTCGCATAACAAGATTTAGTAAAGCAGGTTTAATTTCAAAGAATTCTGCTGTAGTAGCAGGTGGAGCAATAGGTGTGCATAAGAAATCATTATTATTTGTGGTTGTGAAGTCACACAACTTAGTATTTTCAGGAGTACCCATTTTAGCAACAGTAAATAAAGCAAACTAGATAAAGTAAATGCAAGTAACTAATTTTTTTGTGTTTTTGATATAGCAAACAAGATAGCAAATAAAGTAAAACTAGCAACTAATTTTTTTGTATTTTGATTTAGTGCAGCAAACAAAGTAGTAAATAAAATAAAGCAAGACAAAAACAAAGTAAAGAGATTGGAATGCGGAGACTCCCCTTGCAGCGTGTCTTGATCTCCCCGGCAATGGCGCCAGAAATTTATTTGCTGGCGTGGAGTTGACGAGGGAGTTAGAAATCTCTGTGGTGTAATTTTCCTTCACGTCCCCGGCAACGGCGCCAGAAATTTAGCTTGACACGCGTACAACATGCGACCATTGGGAACCCCAAGTGGAAGGTGTGATGCGTACAACAATAAGTTTCCCTCAGTTAGAAACCAAGGTTTATCGAACCAGTAGGAGTCAAGAAGCACGTTGAAGGTTGATGGCGGCGAGATGTAGTGCGGAGCAACACCAGGGATTCCGGCGCCAACGTGGAACCTGCACAGCACAACCAAGATACTTTGCCCCAACGAAACAGTGAGGTTGTCAATCTCACCGGCTTGCTGTAACAAAGGATTAGATGTATAGTGTGGATGATGATTGTTTGCAGAGAACAGTAGAACAAGTATTGCAGTAGATTGTATTTCAGATGTAAGGAATTGGACCGGGGTCCACAGTTCACTACAGGTGTCTCTCCCATAAGATAAATAGCATGTTGGGTGAACAAATTACAGTTGGGCAATTGACAAATAGAGAGGGCGTGACCATGCACATACATATTATGATGAGTATAGTGAGATTTAATTGGGCATTACGACAAAGTACATAGACCGCTATCCAGGATGCATCTATGCCTAAAAAGTCCACCTTCAGGTTATCATCCGAACCCCTTCCAGTATTAAGTTGCTAACAACAGACAATTGCATTAAGTATGGTGCGTAATGTAATCAATAACTACATCCTCGGACATAGCATCAATGTTTTATCCCTAGTGGCAACAGTACATCCATAACATTAGAGGTTTCTGTCACTCCCCCAGATTCACGGAGACATGAACCCACTATCGAGCATAAATACCCCCTCTTGGAGTTAAGAGTAAAAACTTGGCCAGAGCCTCTACTAATAACGGAGAGCATGCAAGATCATAAACAACACATAGATATAAATTGATAATCAACATAACATGGTATTCTCTATTCATCGGATCCCAACAAACACAACATATAGCATTACAGATAGATGATCTTGATCATGTTCGGCAGCTCACAAGACCCGACAATTAAGCACAATGAGGAGAAGACAACCATCTAGCTACTGCTATGGACCCATAGTCCAGGGGTAGACTACTCACTCATCACTCCGGAGGCGACCATGGCTGCATAGAGTCATCCGGGAGATGAATCCCCTCTCCGGCAGGGTGCCGGAGGCGATCTCCTGAATCCCCCGAGATGGGATTGGCGGCGGCGTCTCTGGAAGGTTTTCCGTATCATGGCTCTCGGTACTGGGGGTTTCGCGATGAAGGCTATTTGTAGGCGGAAGGGCAGGTCAAGGGGCGTCACGAGGGGCCCAGGAGACAGGTCGGCGCGGCCAAGGGCTAGGCCGCGCCGCCCTACCTCTTGGCCACCTCGTGGCCCCACTTCGTTGACTCTCCGGTCTTCTGGAAGCTTCGTGTGAAAATAGGCCCCTGGGCATTGATTTCGTCCAATTCCGAGAATATTTCCTTACTAGGATTTCTGAAACCAAAAACAGCAGAAAATAGCAACTGGCTCTTCGGCATCTCGTTAATAGGTTAGTGCCGGAAAATGCATAAATATGATGTAAAGTATGCATAAAACATGTAGATATCATCAATAATGTGGCATGGAACATAAGAAATTATCGATACGTCGGAGACGTATCAGCCGCCGCCGCCAATACCATCTCGGGGGATTCAGGAGATCTCCTCCGGCACCCTGCCGGAGAGGGGAATCATCTCCGGAGGGCTCTACATCACCATGCCCGCCTCCGGACTGATGCGTGAGTAGTTCATCCTTGGACTATGGGTCCATAGCAGTAGCTAGATGGTTGTCTTCTCCTCTTGTGCTATCATGTTTAGATCTTGTGAGCTGCCTATCATGATCAAGATCATCTATTTGTAATGCTACATGTTGTGTTTGTTGGGATCCGATGAATATGGAATACTATGTCAAGTTCATTATTGATCTATCATATATGTGTTGTTTATGATCTTGCATGCTCTCCGTTGCTAGTAGAGGCTCTGGCCAAGTTGATACTTGTAACTCCAAGAGGGAGTATTTATGCTTGATAGTGGGTTCATGCCTCCATTGAATCTGGGACAGTGACAGAAAGTTCTAAGGTTATGGATGTGCTGTTACCACTAGGGATAAAACATCAATGCTTTGTCTAAGGATATTTCTATTGTTTACATTACGCACAGTACTTAATGCAATTGTCTGTTGTTTGCAACTTAATACTGGAAGGGGTGCAGATGCTAACCCGAAGGTGGACTTTTTAGGCATAGATGCATGCTGGATAGCGGTCTATGTTGTTTGTCGTAATGCCCTAAGTAAATCTCATATTAGTCATCATGATATGTATGTGCATTGCTATGCTCTCTCTATTTGTCAATTGCCCAACTGTAATTTGTTCACCCAACATGCTATTTATCTTATTGGAGAGACACCACTAGTGAATTGTGGACCCCGGTCCATTCTTTTACTTCTGAAATACAATCTACTGCAATCATTGTTCTCTGCTGTTCTTTGCAAACAAACATCATTCTCTACACCATATGTTTAATCCTTTGTTTACAGCAAGCCGGTGAGATTGACAACCTCACTGTTAAGTTGGGGCAAAGTATTTTGATTGTGTTGTGTAGGTTCCACGTTGGCGCCGGAATCCCTGGTGTTGCGCCGCACTACACTCCTTCACCAAAAACCTTCACGTGGCCTTCATCTCCTACTGGTTTGATAACCTTGGTTTCTTTCTGAGGTAAAACTTGCTGCTGTGCGCATCACACCTTCCTCTTGGGGTTCCCAACGGACGTGTGCATCACGCGCCATCAGGCCTCCAAGAGCATAGGTTTGTAAAACAGCAGCAAGTTTCCCTTAAGTGAATCACCCAAGGTTTATCGAACTCAGGGAGGTAGAGGTCAAAGATATCCCTCTCAAGCAACCCTGCAATTAAGATACAAGAAGTCTCTTGTGTCCCCAACACACCTAATACACTTGTCAGATGTATAGGTGCACTAGTTCGGCGAAGAGATAGTGAAATACAAGTAATATGGATGATTATCAGGTAGTAATTGCAATCTGAAATAAAATGGCAGCAAGTGAACATGTAGCAGAACTTGTTGGAAACGGTGTTTCAATGCTTAGAAACAAGGCCTAGGGATCATATTTTCACTAGTGTACACTCTCAACAATGATCACATAATTGAATAAATAAATACTACTCTCAAACACTCTCTTGTTGGATAACAAACACCATTCATTGTGTAGGGCTACAAAAGCACACCTCAAGCCGGAGTAAACAAGCTCCACAACGTCATAAAGGAATCACACACGATGCGCACACTGTCACCATCACACTGTGGAGAGTCACTCCAGATTTCATATTAAAGTAACCTCTAGAGTGCATAATATACAAGAGTAACATCTACATATTCAACTAGATTACAAAGCTCATGATCACATAAAGATCACACCATGGGAGAGAGAGATGAACCACATAGCTACCGGTAGCGCCCTCAGCCTCGGGGGAGAACTACTCCCTCCTCATCATGGGAGATAGCAATGGCGATGAAGATGGTGATGGAGTCGATGGAGATGACTCCGGGGGCAATTCCCCGTCCCGGCGGCGTGCCGGAACAGAGATTCTGTCCCCCGAAACTTGTCGTCGATGGCGGCGGCGCTGCGGAGCCCTTGGTGGAATATGACTCGATTCTTTAGGGTTTTTGCATCTGGGGAAATATATAGGCAAAGGGTGATGACCCACAAGTATAGGGGGTGTATCGTAGTATTTTCGATAAGTAAGAATGTCGATCCCAACGAGGAGCAGAAGGTGTTGACAAGCAGTTTCGATGAAGGATTCACTGTAAATGCTCACAGACAAGTATTCAGGGGTTTTTGATGTAACAGTTGAATAAAGTACGAGTAAGTAAAGTGCGAGAGTAACAATTGCAGCGAGTGGCCCAATCCTTTTTAGCACAAAGGACAAGCCGGTTTGTTTACTTATAATGACCAAACGTTCTCGAGGACACACAGGATTTTAGTCTAGTGCTTTCGCTACATACGGCTAAATAATCTTCATTGTTATGATAAGTGTTGTGTGGGTGAACCTATGCTAATGTACCGCCCTTCCTAGGACTAATACATACTTGTGATTATACCCCTTGCAAGCATCCGCAACTACAAGAAAGTAATTAAGAATAAATCTAACCACAGCCTTAAACTCTGAGATCCTGCGATCCCTCCTGCATCGATATACCAACGGGGGTTTAGGTTTCTGTCACTCCGGCAACCCCGCAATTGGCAAACGAATACAAGATGCATTCCCCTAGGCCCATAAATGGTGAAGTGTCATGTAGTCGACGTTCACATGACACCACTAGAAGAATAACACCACAACTTAAATATCATACCATTGAATATTACTCAACCATAATTCACTACTAACATTTAGACTTCACCCATGTCCTCAAGAACTAAACGAACTACTCACGAGACATCATATGGAACATGATCAGAGGTGATATGATGATGAATAACAATCTGAACATAAACTTGGTTCAATGGTTTCACTCAATAGCATCAACAACAAGTAGAGATCGCTACCGGGAGAGTTTCCCCTATCAAACAATCAAGATCAAACCCAAATTGCTACGGCGGTGACGGTGTCCAGCGGTGGAGACGGCGGTGATGATGGTGGAGATGATGATGATGGTGATGGAGATGATGTCCAGCTCGATGACGGTGACGATGGCGTCGATTTCCCTCCCGAGGGGAATTTCCCCGGCGGATTCCTGCCCGCCGGAGAGCTCTTTTCTCTCTGGTGTTCTCCGCCCCGCAGAGGCGGCTGTAACTCTTCGCGAGGTACCCTCTGTGGCTTAGGTTTTCGGGACGAAGGGTTTCGCGAAGAAAAGGAGGCGAAAGGGGCTGTGGGGCCCACACACCACATGGTGGCGCGGCCAGGCCATGGGCCGCGCCGCCCTATGCTGTGGGCCCACCCCGGGTCCTCCCCGGCTCCTCCTTCTGGCTTCCTTCGTCATCTTGAAAAATAGGATTTTTGGTATAATTTCCTTCCACAGTTGATCTTCCAAAATATTGCGTTCTGACGATGCTTTTTCCAGCAGAATCCTGGCTCCGGTGCTTGATCCTCCAATAATGATGAAACATGCAAAATAGATGAAATAACATAAGTATTGTGTCCCAATATGAAATATATCAATGAATAACAGCAAATTATGATATAAAATAGTGATGCAAATTGGACGTATCAACTCCCCCCAAGCTTAGACTTCGCTTGTCCCCAAGCGAAACTGAGCTCGATAAACAGGACCACATGTTTATGGAGTGAAGAGTCGATAAATAAAATACGGACAAGAAGCATCATATTCATTCGCACAAGACATTATAGTAGTCAACTTCCTCATATAACTCAACTTGAAACAAGTATAAGGTAATCACAAATAAAGGTGCATAAGAAATCATAGTTGGTGATGGCAAACTTCGTTCTTGGTCAGAGAACAATTAACAGATTATATTTATCTCATTGAGCAGCGCTCTCATGTTAAAGTTTTTATGGCACAACTTGCATACTCAATCATAATGGTCTCCTCATAATCATTGATAACTTGCAAAGCTATATTCATTCAGATAAAACTTGTACTAAACAAGGAAGAATAAAAGACATGATGAAGCAAATCACAATATAATGGTTTGATCACAACTACTCAAATGCTTGCTTGAGATGGAGGGAAATAGGTTTACTGACTCAACATAAAGTAAAAGACAGGCCCTTCGCAGAGGGAAGCAGGGATTAAATCATGTGCTAGAGCTTTTTCAGTTTTGCAATCATATAAAGAGGGTAAAAGTAACATTTTGAGAGGTGTTTGTTGTTGTCAACGACTGGTAGCGGGTACTCTAACCCCCTTGCCAGACAAACATTCAAAGAGCGGCTCCCATTTTATTTTTATTTTGTGTGGCACTCCTTCCAACCTTTCTTTCACAAACCATGGCTAACCGAATCCTCGGGTGCCTGCCAACAATCTCATAGCATGAAGGAGTGCCTTTTTATTTTACTTTTATTATGATGATGACACTCCCCCCAACCTTTGCTTACACAAGCCATGGCTAACCGAATCCTTCGGGTGCCGTCCATCAATCACATACCATGGAGGAGTGTCTACTTAGCTTAATTAATTTGGGACTGGGAATCCCATTGCCAGCTCTTTTTGCAAAATTATTGGATAAGCGGATGAAGCCACTAGTCCATTGGTGAAAGTTGCCCAACAAGATTGAAAGATAAAACACCACATACTTCCTCATGAGCTATGAAACATTGACACAAATAAGAGATACTAAGTTTTGAATTGTTTAAAGGTAGCACATGAAGTATTTACTTGGAATGGCAGAAAATACCATATAGTAGGTAGGTATGGTGGACACAAATGGCATAGGTTTGGGCTAAGGTTTGGATGCACGAGAAGTATTCCCTCTCAGTACAGGTCTTTGGCTAGCAAGGTTAATTAGCAAGCATAAGAGTCGAGGGAAACAAACAAATATACATGTGATAGAAACAATCATGCATCTTCCTTGTAAGCACAAACAATTTTAACTTCAGAATAAAAAGCTATGAGCTAACAAGAAAGAAAGACAATGAAACATCTACATGTATTTCTCTTTTCTACTTAAACCTCAAAGTGTTGTTGCTATTGACCAATGCTAAGTTTGCCAAAACCAAATAGATTTATTCAATGCTCCCAAAGTGATACCAATACTAATGACAAGGTAAATCATATAGTAGAGATTGCAAACTAAAATAAGATGTACAATATGTAAATGATAAGACTTCTCATTAATATTCTATAACGATAACTCACACCAAGGGATACATAGGCAACCAACTAAAGGAGAGATACTTCCAACTGCAACCCATCTTATATGATAACTTCCCTACTCATGATATGACACTACTTGACAATAAAAATAAAAGGTAGTGATGATGTGATACCGCGGCACTCCCCCAAGCTTGGAACAAACCAAGGGGATGCCAATACCGATGATGAATTACTCCTTTGGCGATGATGGTGATGAACTCCTCCCGCGCTTCTTACAGAACTCCTTCAACTTCAGTTTCTCGGCTTGACAATTCTGCACTAATATTCGAAGAGATTCATTGTTATCTGAAATTGGCGATGATGACCTTGTGATGCGAATCGAGTGGTATTCCAGCATTCTTCGGAGACGGCAATTCTCCTCTTGGAGTATCTCCACTTCTCTTCTTAGAGCCCGATATTGATCACAAAACTCATCGGTAGTCCGTAGAACTTCTTCCAACATAGGGAAGGAGTCGAGGCTCAGAGCGGGTGGTAAAGGTCCCTGCAGGTTATGAGAAAAAGAACGTCGAGTGTCAACAGATCCCACCAAGATTTGCTTGCTCCCGCCGGCTTGCTGCTCTTGTCTTGATGGCACCTTCTTCACTTCTTCCTCCGAAAGCCCCTTGCCCTTGTTGTTGGAGGCCATGGTGCTTCTAGACCGAAAACAGATCCTGGCAGAAACAGCTCGAAGCAAAACACGTCGAGAAAACGATATACGGACCTCCAGGGGTCCGGGGGATTATATAGCAAAAATTTTCACGACAAACGGAAAGTACCAGATCGAACCAGAGTCGGAAAGGGGCGACGAGGCGGCCAAACCATAGGGCGGCGCGGGCCCAGGCCAGGCCGTGCCGGCCTATGGTGGCACCCCCTCGTGCGTCCTTTCCACTCCGTTTCGAACTCGTAATTTTTCATATTTTCCAAAAACAGCAAAAATATTGTTCGGAAAGTAAATTGCGTACTTTTCATTACCAAGATCAAGTTACCTATTCACAGTCGAGTTCTGGCGGACTGTCAATTTGCCCTTTGATGAAAGCCTCCGGTGTTTCCACTTGAATAATATCAACATCAACATTATAAGAATCACCTGAGATATAATGCTTGAGTCTTTGTCCATTCACCACTTGCGTAGCATTGCCTTGGAGAGAGCTAATTTTGATTGCTCCTGAACGATACACCTCCTCGACAACATATGGTCCTTCCCATTTCGAGAGTAATTTCCCTGCAAAGAATCTGAGACGGGACCGATACAATAGGACTTTATCCCCAATATTAAATTCTCTTTCGATAATCCTTCTATCATGCCATTTTTTAACTTTCTCTTTAAAGAGTTTAGCATTTTCATAAGCTTCACTTCTCCATTCATCTAGAGAACTTAATTGCAACAACCTCTTATCACCGGCAAGTTTAGGATCTTTATTTAATTCTCTAACAGCCCAAAAAGCTTTGTGCTCTAGTTCTAAAGGTAAATGACAAGCTTTCCCATAAACCATTTTATAAGGTGACATTCCCATGGGATTTTTATAAGCAGTTCTATAAGCCCATAGTGCATCCTGCAATTTACTAGCCCAATTCTTTCTAGTTTTATTAACGGTCTTTCCCAAAATAGATTTAATTTCTCTATTTGATAATTCCACTTGACCACTAGTTTGAGGATGATAGGCGGAAGCAATTCTATGATTAATACCATACTTAGCAAGAGTTTTTCTAAAACCTCCATGAATAAAATGAGAACCTCCATCAGTTATAATATATCTAGGCACTCCAAATCTAGGAAAAATAATGTCTAAAAGCATTCTTAAAGAGGTCTCACCATCAGCACTTTTTGTAGGTATGGCTTCCACCCATTTAGTAACATAATCAACAGCAACAAGTATGTGAGTGTTACCTTCTGAAGACGGAAAAGGTCCCATGAAGTCAAATCCCCAACAATCAAACGGTTCAATAACAAGAGTATAATTCATAGGCATTTCATTACGTCTGGAGATATTACCAACCCTTTGGCATTCATCACAAGATAAAATAAATTTTCTCGCATCTTTGAAGAGAGTTGGCCAATAAAAACCTGATTGTAGAACCTTTTGCGCGGTTCTTTCTCCAGCGTGATGTCCTCCATAAGCACTACCATGACATTTACTCAATATCTCTTGTTGTTCATATTCGGGAACACACCTTCGCATAATACCATCCACTCCTTCTTTATATAAGTGTGGGTCATCCCAGAAATAATGCCTCAAGTCATAAAAGAATTTCCTCCTTTGCTGAGCTGAAAAGGTTGGAGGCAAGTACTTGGAAACAATAAAGTTAGCATAATCAGCATACCAAGGACTGTCTCGCGAGCTCACCTTTATTACAGCCAATTGTTCATTCGGAAAACTATCATTAACAGGAACATGATCATAAGCAATATTTTCCAATCTAGACAAATTATCAGCAACAGGATTATCAGCACCTTTCCTATCTACAATATGTAAATCAAATTCTTGCAAAAGAAGTACCCATCTAATAAGCCTCGGCTTAGCATCTTTCTTTGTCATAAGGTATCTAATTGCAGCATGATCAGTATGAATAGTAACTTTTGAATCAACAATATAAGATCTAAATTTATCACAAGCAAAGACTACAGCTAATAATTCTTTTTCAGTTGTAGCATAATTTCTTTGAGCAGCATCAAGAGTTTTACTAGCATAATGAATAACATTCATTTTTTTATCTACTCGCTGTCCAAGAACAGCGCCTACAGCAAAATCACTAGCATCACACATAATCTCAAAGGGTAAATTCCAATCAGGAGGTTCAACTATAGGAGCAGTTGTTAAGGCTTTCTTTAGAGTTTCAAAAGCTTCCTTACAATCATCATCAAAAACAAATGGTACATCTTTTTGAAGAAGATTAGTAAGAGGTTTTGAAATCTTGGAGAAATCTTTAATAAATCTCCTATAAAACCCAGCATGACCAAGAACACTACGAATACCTTTAACATCTCTAGGATAGGGCATCTTCTCAATTGCTTCAACTTTAGCTCTATCAACTTCAATACCTCTCTCAGAAATTTTATGTCCCAATACAATTCCTTCATTAACCATAAAGTGGCATTTCTCCCAATTAAGAACAAGGTTAGTTTCTTCACATCTCTGCAAAACTTTATCAAGGTTGCGCAAGCAACTATCAAAAGAATTCCCATGGACGGAAAAATCATCCATGAATACCTCTACAATACTCTCACAAAAACCATGAAAAATAGCAGACATGCATCTTTGAAAAGTAGCAGGAGCATTACATAAACCAAAAGGCATACATCTATAAGCATAAGTTCCATAGGGACAAGTGAAAGTGGTTTTCTCTTGATCTTTAGCTTTAACAGCAATTTGTGAAAACCCAGAATAACCATCAAGAAAACAAAAATGAGTATTTTTAGACAATCTTTCTAGCATTTGATCAATAAATGGTAAAGGGTAATGATCTTTCTTAGTAACTTTATTAACTTTTCGAAAATCAATGCACATTCTATACCCTACAACTACTCTTTGAGGGATGAGCTCATCATTATCATTAGGCACAACAGTCATTCCTCCTTTCTTGGGAACGCAATGCACAGGACTAACCCATCTACTATCAGCAATAGGATATATAATACCAGCTTCAAGAAGTCTTAATACCTCATTCCTTACCACTTCCTTCATCTTCAGAATTAGACGACGCTGATGTTCAACAACAGGCTTTGCATCATCTTCCATATTAATAGCATGTTGGCAAATAGAAGGAGAAATCCCTTTCAAATCATCAAGAGTGTAGCCAATAGCTCCTCGGTGCTTCTTCAATATTTCCAATAACCTTTCTTCCTCAATCTCTGAAAGCTTAGAACTAATAATAACAGGATATATTTTCTTATCATCAATATGAGCATATTTAAGATTATCAGGCAAAGGCTTTAATTCAAAAACAGGATCTTCCTTTGGTGGCGGTGTTGTACCCAAATCTTCCACCGGTAAATCATGCTTGAGAATAGGTTGGCGAAGAAAAATTTCCTCAAGCTCATCTCTTTCTTTCCTAAAAACTTCACTCTCGCTATCCTCCAAATATTGCTGCAAAGGATTGTTAGGAACAAGAACAATAGATGCACACTGTTCCATTTTAAAATCATCACTAGGCAAATCAGCTTTATAAGGAGTTTTGGTAAATTTAGAGAAGTTAAACTCATAAGATTCACCAGCAAATTTAGTCAAAATTTTCTCTTTCTTGCAATCTATAATAGCTCCACAAGTATTTAGAAAAGGTCTACCAAAAATAATAGGACAATAATCACTAGCAGCAGAACCAAGTACCAAAAAGTCAGCAGGATATTTAATCTTACCGCATAAAACTTCCACATCTCGAACAATACCAATTGGAGAAATAGTTTCTCTATTAGCCAGCTGAATAACCACATCAATATCTTCAAGTTCACAAGAATCAATTTCATGCATAATCTCCGTGTAAAGCTCATAAGGAATAGCACTAACACTTGCACCAATATCACATAATCCATAATAGCAATGATCACCAATTCTAACAGATAGCATAGGAACACTAGCATGTTTGGGTTTATTAGGATGTGAAACAATATTAGAAGCATCTTCACAGAAAATAATATGACCATCCTCCACATTTTCAGTCACAAGATCTTTAACTATTGCAACAGCAGGTTCAACTTTTATTTGTTCTTCAGGTTCTACAGGTTTCTTTTCACTTTTATGAACCGCACTATTTATAACAGAGTACTCCTTCATTTTAGCAGGGAAAGGAGTTTTTTCAATATAAGCTTCAGGAATAACATGATCAGCAGTTTCAACTACAACGCATTTATTAATAGATGAATCAATTTTATCTTTATACGGTTCATGATACTTATCAAAATTCTTCTTTGGCAATTCATAATGAGAGGCAAAAGCTTTAAAAAGATTTCCAGCAACTTGAGAATCAAGACCATATGTAGCACTCATATTACGAAATTTATCAGTATCCATAAAAGCTTCGATGCATTTATAATCATAAATTATACCTGATTCTCTGTCCTTGTCGTTCTCCCAACCTTCAGTATTTTCTTGGATCCGATCAAGAAGGTCCCTTTTAAACTCTTCTTTGTTGCGTGTAAATGATCCAGAACAAGAAGTATCCAGCAAGGTCTTGTCTTGAAAAGAAAGTCTTGCATAGAAATTATCAATAATAACATTACCAGGAAGCTCATGAATGGGGCATTTGAGCATTAAAGACTTCAATCTCCCCCAAGCTTGGGCAATACTCTCTCCATCATGAGGCCAAAAATTATATATGCGATTCCGATCCTTGTGAATTTCACTTGGAGGATAGAACTTAGAATAAAACCGGGGCACAATATCATTCCATTCAAGAGAGTCCCCATTATCCAGTAATTTATACCAATGCGCCGCTTTACCAGACAGCGATAAAGAGAATAGTTTCTTCCTCACTTCATCCATAGCAATACCTGCACACTTGAATAAACCGCATAATTCATGTAAGAACAATAAATGATCTCCAGGGTGGACAGTTCCATCCTCTTCATAGCGGTTATCCATAACACGTTCAATAATTTTCATAGGTATTTTATATGGTATCACTTCCTCACCTGGCGCCTCATCCACTACCGTTGCAGTAGTAGTAGATTTCCCAAATAAAAATTGAAGAGAAGATCTCTCCATAATGACTTATAGCAGCAGGCAGAAATAAAATCAGCACAAACAGTAAAGGTTTTCCTTACCAATTCCACTTACCAATAGCGCTTCACTCCCCGGCAACGGCGCCAGAAAATAGTCTTGATGACCCACAAGTATAGGGGGTGCATCGTATTATTTTCGATAAGTAAGAATGTCGATCCCAACGAGGAGCAGAAGGTGTTGACAAGCAGTTTCGATGAAGGATTCACTGTAAATGCTCACAGACAAGTATTCAGGGGTTTTTGATGTAACAGTTGAATAAAGTACGAGTAAGTAAAGTGCGAGAGTAACAATTGCAGCGAGTGGCCCAATCCTTTTTAGCACAAAGGACAAGCCGGTTTGTTTACTTATAATGACCAAACGTTCTCGAGGACACACGGGATTTTAGTCTAGTGCTTTCGCTACATACGGCTAAATAATCTTCATTGTTATGATAAGTGTTGTGTGGGTGAACCTATGCTAATGTACCGCCCTTCCTAGGACTAATACATACTTGTGATTATACCCCTTGCAAGCATCCGCAACTACAAGAAAGTAATTAAGAATAAATCTAACCACAGCCTTAAACTCTGAGATCCTGCGATCCCTCCTGCATCGATATACCAACGGGGGTTTAGGTTTCTGTCACTCCGACAACCCTGCAATTGGCAAACGAATACAAGATGCATTCCCCTAGGCCCATAAATGGTGAAGTGTCATGTAGTCGACGTTCACATGACACCACTAGAAGAATAACACCACAACTTAAATATCATACCATTGAATATTACTCAACCATAATTCACTACTAACATTTAGACTTCACCCATGTCCTCAAGAACTAAACGAACTACTCACGAGACATCATATGGAACATGATCAGAGGTGATATGATGATGAATAACAATCTGAACATAAACTTGGTTCAATGGTTTCACTCAATAGCATCAACAACAAGTAGAGATCGCTACCGGGAGAGTTTCCCATATCAAACAATCAAGATCAAACCCAAATTGCTACGGCGGTGACGGTGTCCAGCGGTGGAGACGGCGGTGATGATGGTGGAGATGATGATGATGGTGATGGAGATGATGTCCAGCTCGATGACGGTGACGATGGCGTCGATTTCCCCCTCCCGGAGGGAATTTCCCCGGCGGTTTCCTGCCCGCCGGAGAGCTCTTTTCTCTCTGGTGTTCTCCGCCCCGCAGAGGCGGCTATAACTCTTCGCGAGGTACCCTCTGTGGCTTAGGTTTTTGGGACGAAGGGTTTCGCGAAGAAAAGGAGGCGAAAGGGGCTGTGGGGCCCCCACACCACATGGTGGCGCGGCCAGGCCATGGGCCGCGCCGCCCTATGGTGTGGGCCCACCCTAGGTCCTCCTGGCTCCTCCTTCTGGCTTCCTTCGTCATCTTGAAAAATAGGATTTTTGGTATAATTTCCTTCCACAGTTGATCTTCCGAAATATTGCGTTCTGACGGTGCTTTTTCCAGCAGAATCCTGGCTCCGGTGCTTGATCCTCCAATAATGATGAAACATGCAAAATAGATGAAATAACATAAGTATTGTGTCCCAATATGAAATATATCAATGAATAACAGCAAATTATGATATAAAATAGTGATGCAAATTGGACGTATCAAAGGGGCAGAGTCGGTGGAGTCCCAAGGGGCCCACCCCACATGGCGGCGCGGCAGAAGGTGGGGTCGCGCCGCCCTATGGTGTGGGGGCCCCTTGGCCCCCCTCTGGCCCTTCTCTAGCTCTCTGGGTCCGTCTTGGCAAAATATTGACTTCTGTATTCGTGGGGTCCAATTCCGAGAATATTTACTGTGTAGAATTTCTGAAACCAAAAACAGCAGAAAACAGGAACTGGCGGTTCGGCATCTTGTTAATAGGTTAGTCCCGGAAAATGCATAAAAATAATATAAAGTGTATATAAAACATGTAGCAATTGGTATAATATAAGCATGGAACATCAGAAATTATAGATACGTTGGAGACGTATCAAGCATCCCCAATCTTAGTTCCTACTCGCCCTCGAGTACGTAAACGATAAAAAGAATAATTTCTGAAGCGACATGCTACCAGCATAATCTTGATCAATACTATTGTAAAGCATATGAGATGAATGAAGTGACTCAAAGCAATGGTCTATAGTTTGCTAACAAAAAGATAATGACTAAACAACTGAATCATATAGCAAAAAAAATTCATGAATAGTACTTTCAAGACAAGCATCAAAAAAGTCTTGCATAAGAGTTAACTCATAAAGCAATAGATTTTTAATAAGAGGTTTTGAAGCAACACAAAGGAAGATTTAAGTTTCAGTAATTGCTTTCAACTTTCAACATGTATATCTCATGGATAATTGTCAACACAAATTAATATGATGAGTGCAATAAGCAAGCATGTAAGAATCAATGCACACAGTTGACACAAGTGTTTGCTTATAAGATAGAAAGAAGTAGGTAAACTGACTCAACATAAAGTAAAAGAAAGGCCCTTCGCAGAGGGAAGCAGGGATTAAATCATGTGCTAGAGCTTTTCAAGTTTTGAAATCATAAAGAGAGCATAAAAATAAAGTTTTGAGAGGTTTTTGTTGTTGTCAACGAATGGTAGTGGGCACTCTAACCCCTTGTCAAACGGACTTTCAAAAGGCGGCTCCCATGAAGGACGTTATTTCTACCAGCAAGGTAGATCCTCCCTCTTCTCTTTTGTTTACACATGTATTTTAGTTTTATTTATAGATGACACTCCTCCCAACCTTTTGCTTTCACAAGCCATGGCTAACCGAATCCTCGGGTGCCTTACAACATTTCACATACCATGGAGGAGTGTCTATTGCAAAATTAAGTTGCTTACTAATAAATTAGGGCAAAACATGTGAAGAGAATTATTAATGAAAGTTAATTAATTGGGGCTGGGACGAGTTCTCGCCTCTTGAACCAAGATTGAGCGTACAACCACACGAGGCCCTATTATGGCACCCTCTCGACTCACTAACTTTCCTATTAGATTCCATGAGTCACATAGTTTGCGCGTTACCTGGTCATATGCATTGCATTTTGCTTGGGGTTAAAGGTACATAACAGGCAGGTAAGCGTGGTCGTGGTGGCTGGGGGTTGCGGCCTCTGGGGAAACCCACCTCGGCTCACATCGTTAAGGACCGACTTCGGGACTTGATCCGTTACAGCGGAACAATCCTTAGCGCGTGACTCATGGTCTCGGTGACAGCAAGGTAAACGTCGTGGTCAGCCACCCTCTGCCGACTTTCCAAAGAAGAGAGCTTATGATATGGCATTAAGAGTCGGCTGGCACGTGTGGGTAAAGTTGTGCACCCCTGCAGGGTTATGAATCTTTTCGAAAAGCCGTGTCCACGGTTACGGATGACTTGGGAATGGATTCTGTGATCATAGACAACTTTAACCTGATCGTAAAACTTGGCAACCAATGTGTGTTTACGGATACCTTCTTCGGGTGTTGAGGGGGTGATCCGAGGATAGTGGTTCGAGCTGATGAAGATTGGTGGATACAATATGTTGATCAATAGAGATAGAGATGTCGCTCTCTTATCCCCTTTCAAAGGTTCTGAGTAGTCGAGCTTCTTCTCCCTCTTGTTTATTAAAGGAAAACTGGCTTTACGCAAAAGAAGCTCCACAGAAAGCCTGCATACCCGCTTTGCTAAAAGGTTGTACTAAGTCTTGCTAAGTCCATGTACTCAGCTTTGCATGCTTTTGTTTCAGAAGAAGTCTCTCCAACAGATGGTGGTTTCCGAGTAGACATCGACGAGTAGCTTGGGGTTCCCAAGTGGCAGCCTGGAATCTATGGGCTGGGATGTCGCCATTATGCTCCTGGCCTGTTAGGACTTTTTCTATCTTGCTATGTCTAATAGCATAACTTCGCTTCCGTTGATTGATGTATGTCAGGTCAGTGACCTCTGCTTGTAATACTTTGTTTCTTCACTCAGTTATGAGCTTGTATTACTTCTTGAGTCGTAGAGTCACTGTTGTGTTACCGATTCTCTCACTGTAGTCTCTCGAGCTCTATGTTAGGCTTATGTCAGACGAAGATCTGGTATTTGTCTAACCCTAATCCCGGGGGTGCCACAACCTTCATCAGAGGAATACTCCTCACGAATGATGAATTCTTTAGGCTTCTTGGTGAAGGAGACCTTGGTGTCACCAGGCTTGGAGGAGAACTTGGAGAATCCCTTGGAGAAGGTTTTAGACATGTCCTTGCGGACGAGCCTCCCACCATTGTCTTCCCTCTTCTCAAAGGGACATTCCACGAAGAAGTGACTTCTATCGCCGCAATTGTAGCAAGTCCTCCCCGTTTACCCTTCCCTTGGGCTCTTGAAAAAACTTCTTCGAGAGTCACGAGGTGAGGTGAGTATCTTGAGCTTCCTCTTGGCCTTGAGCTTCTAGTATTGTTCCCATCCCATAAGTTCTTGGCGGAGAGCGGCATGTACTCATGGTAGTTGGTATTGAGATCATCTGGACCCGACTCAATGGGATCCTCATCACTTTCACTTGCTTCATGCTCCTTGATCCTCAACGCGAGGTTGGGCTTGCAGACATTGTGAGCACAGGCAACGAGATCCTCCGCATTCTTATTTGATATATACAAATAAATGACTTTGCTAAGGACCTCATCGGATGTCATGGAGCAGATGGCCGTCAACTTGACTTCCTCATAAGGTAGGAGAGCGTTGTAGAATTTTCTCTTGATCCAATGTCATCCACAAAACTCGCTCCAAGATCTTGCATTTGCACGGCAAGAGCGATGAGGTGATGGTACATCTCTTCGGGAGATTCTCCTTCAATCATTAAGAAGTTGTCGGCCATGTTGTTGACTTCATCGAAATGAGAGCTTTGGATGCTCTCATTTCCGAGGAAGAGCTTGTCAAGTTTGTCCCATGCTTCTTTGGCGGTCTTGAGGTAACGGATGTGAGCGTGGTCCTTGGGTGTGACGACCATGTGGATCATGTGGATAGCGGTGGCGTTGAGTTGGTCATCCACCACATCCCTTCTTGTCAAGATTCTTGGATCTTGTGGTGAGTAACCTTCCTCAATGATGCGCCATAGCTCGGTGGAAGCGCTGCGCACATGAGAACACATTAAGAATTGCCAATTTTCAAAACTATTAGATTCAAGTAGCGGTGGTGCACCATGAGACACTATATGAGGCATAGCAATTGGAACATTTATGGCGTAATCACTTGGTGGTGGCACTGCATGATTACCCCCTAAACGTCCCTCAACCGGTGGATCTTCCTTCCCTTTTTATGAAGTGCTGATTTCCCCATGCTCCTCCTCTTGAGGGACTTTGGCCTTTGAGGGGACAAAGTCAACAAGAAGGAATTGATTAACTTCGACACTTGCCTTAGGATCTATGGCGGGGTTTGGTTTTGGAGCAACCAACTCCACCAACATTGCTTTCATTTGGCTTAAGATGGATGACTCCAATTTCTTGAGGTCATCCAATGTACCCGTTGTGGTAGAGGTGTTTGTTGGAGGACGTGGTTGCCCACCAGGAAGGGTCACATCCCCAAGCACCTCTTGTTTGGCCATTTCTTAGGCGGTAAAGCCCGAGCAACAAAACCTTGCTCTGATACCACTTGAACGGATTGGTGGCGCGACTAGAGGGGGGTGAATGGTTGCTACTCAATTTTTATGTCTTTTCAGTTTTAAGCGCGATGCGGAAGTAAAGGTGGCAACTTTAGCAACTGCGGTGAACCTAGTGTGACGCTATGCGATGCAAAAAGTAAAGGAGCCAACAAACGGGTAAAGAGAGAGGGAGCGGGACAACCGGGGTAGCGGAGAGGAGGCGCGAAGTGTTTCCCCGCAGTTCCTCCCACAAAATGGAGTACGCATGTGTTGAGGAGGTGTGGACCACAAAGGTCCAATGGCCACACAGCCTCACCTTCTTCCTCGAGAAAACCCCATGAAGGAGCTTTCCTTTCTCCACTAACAATCCAGTCGAGGCGGCGGTTCCTTCACAAGGTTGGGCGAGCTCCACAACACCGGAGGCTCCCAATAACCTATGGGGATTGCACAACTCCAAGCTAGCCTCCATAGGAGCTCATCTCCAACAAATCTTACAATAGGAACCCTAACAACAAGATCCACTAAGGACTAGGTGGTGTTGGTGGAACTATAGATCGGGGTCTCCTCCACCAATCCTCAAAGTTTGGGCATGATTGGTTGGATGGGGAGGGAGATCCTCAAGGTTTTGAGCTCAACAACAATGGAGGAGAGAGAGAAGACTTGGGTCAATCTGGGGAAGAAGGCCCCCTTTTATAGGGGCCTCCGAATCCAACCGTTACACCTAGTTCCCGCATGACCGGTACTACCGCTCTGGGTCAGGGAACAGCCTGCAGTGCTGACACGTGGGGCTCAACCTGTACTACCGCTGCATGTACCGGCAAGGTCTCTAGGAGCCCCGGACTCCTGCCCGGTACCATTGTGGTACCAAGGCGGAAGTTCTGCGCGTTGGCATGACTGGTACCAAACCGGTACCTGGTCGGAAGTACCGCTTGGAGCGGTACTACTGGTCAAGGTACCGGTAGGCCTACTTCAAGATTTTCCCTCGTGCGATGGCAGCAGCGGTACTTGTGACCGGTACCAATAGCTATAGCGGTACAACCGCTTTTGGTACCGGTACTACCGGGCATGCTGTAATTGGTTTCTTCTCTTTTCCTCCCCAACCATGTCGCCTCGCGAAAATCTATCAACTACTCTTGAGTCTTCTGATCCTGAGGTGTTCAGCGAGGGCATCGTTCACCTACAAATCTTTCAAAGCAACTATGCACACGGTGAAATTCATTCGAGTGTTGTTATCAAACACACAAAACACTATGGAGAGATCTTGCTCTTTCAACCAGGTTATTTCGGTTATCTTAGTTTTGGCCTTAGATTTAAGCCGGTTGACCCTTACCTTGGTCTACACTTAGCTTATCATCATGCCGTATTCCAGCGTAGCCCGGTTATCCGGCATAATAATCTTATGCCGGCTAATTACACCCAATCTTAACCTACTAGGGGTTATCCCCCCGACAAAATAAACTAATGTTCCTGTAACTGTACTCGTTTAACTGTGATCTATGTATGCGTGTAATAATTCTAGTTTAATGTACATATTATATGCTTGTAATTATTAATGTTACTTTCGTGGCTTCGGTTTCTGCAAGCAAGTCCCTTGAGCCATTTTATATCATGTACGAATGTACGATGCTTATTCCTGGATCTCTAATTTATCACAGCAGGCTGATATCCTTTATATGATGGATCGTGGGCACGCCGTGTCATATACTAAACTGGCAAACTGGGCCGAATATAATCCAGTCGTGAACATATAAATGTTTCATGTCATAAAGGGCCGTGTCATATTTTTAACTGGGCCGAACTAGAAATCCAGCCCAGCTATAAGCAGGCCTCGTGTTGCGGGCTTCGAACGGGCCTATTTTTAACTGGGCCGAACTAGAAATTCAGCCCAGCTATAAGCAGGCCTCGCGTCGCGGGCTTCGAACACGTGGATATTTCTTATTTGCCCACCTAGTGGAAAGCGCAATGTCAGTACTGACACGTGTCAGTCACGGGGATGTCCACGTGCCATTGGAAATAAAATATGTCATTCTATAAATTGACACGTGTTGAAATCCTATTGGTCCTCTTGCCCTATTACCATTTGTCCACAAATTGAGATGCTATTGGATAACGTGTAATTATTCCATTTGTCCACGTGGCATGCTTCAATTGGTAAGCATGTCGTCATCAGACCGACACGTGTTGGCTTCGTAATGCGCCACGTTACCCATCCCACGGCGATACTAATGTCAGGCTAGACGACAAAGCTTAATTAGAGTTGACCAAACTGACAGCTTAATGATTAGTCTAATAAGTAAATCATTGTGTCGAGATGGTAACCATTGGCCTGACACACCTGACACGGTGGTCGCCGATGAGGGTAACCGGCGCATGACGGTTATTTGCGTCACAATGACTTGGGTCGGGCGGGCTCTGGGCCAGCACAAATCTATCATGGATCTGTGACAGCCAAATCTAACAGTCAGCCTAGCCATCTGTGACGCGAGGTTCGCCACGGCATTCCAAACCGTCAGTATGAGGTCTCCGTGATGGTTTTGGCACATTCGCTGATGAACTAAAATTATTATGGACTTGTGAGTTGTTTGTAGTGCGTGCATGTGGCAATATCCACACAGCTGACCAGAACGAGGGTGCCCCCGGCCAGGGAAAGGCCGACCTCCACGACCAGGTGGCGTGGGCAAGAGCGGAGGAGCCCCGATGGGAGTTGGCACTGGTGTAGTAGGACCTCGAGTCGCAAGGACAGAGGGGACCCCAAGCAGACCAGCACCACGCAAACGAGTCTCCTCAGCCCAGAGCTCAGTCAACACCTCTAAGATAGGAACACGGCCCCGAGTAAACATCTCAGAATGGTGTAGTACACCAATGGCTAATTTGACCCAACAACCATTTATATCGATTCGCTCCTTTCCTTTCATCTCTTGCCTTGTTTGTATTCTATTTAAGTCTTTCCTTGCATGGTGTAGTACACCAACAGGTAATTTGAGCCAATAGCCATATAGACCGGTTTGCGCCATTCCTTTTATCTCTTGCCTTGTTTGTCTTTTCTTTAAATTTATCCTTGTATGATGTGGTACAAGAATGGCTAGTTTTACGAAACAACCATATAGAGCTGTTGGCTCATTTCATTTTATCTCTTGCCTTCTTTGTATTCTCTTTATGTCTTTCTTTGTATTGTGTAGTATGTTTCACCTAACAACCATATAGAGCGTTGGATCCATTTTTTATCGCTTGCCTTGTTTGTCTTCTTTTTAAATCTTTCCTTCTGTGGTGTAGTACAACAATGGATAGTTTGACCTAACAACCATATAGAGCGGCTGGCTCCTTTTCTTTTATATCTTGCCTAGTTTGTATTCTCTCTAAGTCTTTCCTTGTATGTGTTTCAAATGGGGCTTTTTTTACCTCATATTTAATATGCAACTGAGATAAGATAGAGATCATCGATTCCGCCAACAGCTGGATGTTTCCTCTTTTGCAACCATGCATGAGCACAAAAAACTGGCTTGTTATAATGGTGTCATCTTCCATTTCTTCTCATGCTTCGCGATTAACAAGCCGTGTTGCACACTAGTTATTCACCACCGACAAGCAATCTATTTTTGCCTCTTCAGGCAATCGTACATGACCACCGGAGACACTAGCTTGCAACAACTTTGTGATCCCACGGTGAACCCAACAAAATCCACCGCGTGACATGATCACCCCATCCTAATCTGACGGCTCATAGAAGGGCATTGGATGATCCAATGGTGGAATGATCATGTAGCTTTGCAATGTCCACCGGACAAAGTTTATAAATTGACCCAAGATGATGCAACGTTGCACACTTCGCAAGTTCACCGGGCACTCTGCTCCTTCCCTACCACTGTTGTTTGGTGAGTTCTCTCTCTCTTCCCCAGGTAGAATACTTTAGAAAAACTTATCATCTATGAACTGCAATCTAGCATATCTCTTGTTTGTGTGTTTTCTGAACCCCTAATAAGTTTCAACCGGTTTTCGATTTGATGGTGATCAGATCGAGCCAATGTTTTATTTTGATTTTGGTCTACTTCCATGGCTCACCGATTTTATCATGTTTCATCTTATTATTAGTACTCTGTGATCTGATTTTTCAAAAAAAAAATCTTGTAATTGCGATGGAGAATTTCTCTCCTAAATTTGCAGCTCATAGCGCAGCCATGGGAACCGGCCACGTCACGCTCCAACACCTACTCATCCTTTCCGCCATGCTCCTCCTCGGCACGCCCGTGGAGGGCCTGGTCCGCATCGCGCTGAAGAAGCTACCGGTCGGCCAGAACCTCCTCGTCACTGGAGAGGACGCTCAGACCTTCCTCGCGCAGCACCACGGCCTCGTCCATAACGAGGAGCCGCAGCTACTGCCAAAGAGAGATATCGTAATACTGAAGAACTACCAAAACGCTCAGTACTCGGTGAGGTCGGCATCGGAATGCCGCCACAGAACTGCACCGTCATCTTCGACACAGGCAGCTCCAACCTCTGGGTGCCCTCCTCCGAGTGCTACTCTTCGGTATGTGCCCTAATCTCTTCAAGTCTTTAACAGTTTGGTTATTATTTATGATAGCACTACTATGGGGTGTATGTTTTGGGAACTTTTGTTGCAGACTGCATACCACTTGCACAAGAGTTACAAAGCCAGCCGGTCAAGGAGAAAGGTTTGTTAATCTAACATATTGTCCATGCACATGTAGTAAATAGCTTATAGGGAAGAAAATACATCTAAATACATATTAAAATTTATCAAAATTTAGATGTATCTAGATGTTATTTAGTGTCTAGATACATCTAAATTTACATAAACCTCAGAAATCTATTTATAGACGGGGAAAGTACTAACGAGCTGATGCACCACTAAGGTATACTGTCGCGGATCTTTGGGCCAAAATATTGCTAACGTCTTATATAGTGGTACACCGCTAATAAACAGGTTACTAGCAAAAGTGCCCGTGCGTTGCACCGGGTTAAGCTAAAACTCGAACGCTCCAATGAATCATCCGTGATGGCATTTCTCCTATATGTCATCATCAACCAAGGTTGTCACATTTTCTCCTATTCATTACGAACATGTTTAATCCTAATAAGATGAGCTTGAGAAACTCTCGCTGCACCGAACTTTTATACCATACATGGTTGTCCCCACCACCCCTATGTAATTTAAACTTATTGCATGATCCATTCCACATTGTAATTCTGTGGACTTGTTATGATGGTTTGCAACACCCATGTCCCATTTACACTTGGTGTTGTCAAACAAAGGTCGCCGATTAAAAAGGCGATAGATCTAGAGTTTCAAAATTGGAAACTTTAGAAACATCATCACTACATTTCAGCTCAATGCCGTTTGACCGGCCTAACCAAATTAGCGTGTGCTGCCACAATTTTTTTATATCTTATCTTTAACCCTCCACCAATAGGGATACAGGAACTCCGACATAATGACAACAGGGATTATGTGTTTTGATTTCTTTTAAATCATCGTCTTTTGTCAACTTGTGATTTGCATAATTAAAACATATTTTGAAGTGAGGCTTGTGCTACCATAGACCCCCAAACCTCAAAACAGTGTAAAACCCCCGAAGGGATATACAATGAAACAGAGCGCAATAATATGTTAAATAAATAAAACATCAATGAAGAAATGAATTAGAGCAGAAACCTGGGTATCTAGGTTCTTCCAAAAAGTATCAAATTGGACCAAAATTTGTAGGCTGTATTATGTTTTTTCCAACCAATGACAATATGAATTATTGCAAGAAAACAGAAAAATGAGCAAATGCATGTTCAAGAATTCATACTGGAGTTCCCTTCACAGGGGAAAAAAATAGAGTATTAGCAAATCTATTATGGCCCAATTATAATAATAGAACCTTTTGAACTCCATGATGGTTTCAGTAATTTTTTTGGAGGAGGCATGATTTGTCGCAAACCTGTCTGCAAGTAAAGTTTAATATATTTAATCAAGCAATCAACGTCCTACCAGATTTTCTCCTCATGTGTTCCGTCCATTAACTTATCCCTGTCCTGCGAATGAAAATACCTTCAACAATAGTGCGTGTCCATAGTCTGCCGTCGAGAGCAGATTTTTCAGATAGTCTTCTGTTTGATCAAGGATGGCGCTGGAGCTTGTCCCGTCTCAATGATGTCTCAAGCCTTTCCATGCCCAACCGGTTGGATCGTTCCTAGGGGTATGTATATTGCCAAGACGACGGCGACTGCCCGGGTCCGCCAAATTTCATGAAGATCAAGAAGACGATGGATGAGCTGAAACATGATCTCTGGCTATTCAGCAAATCTCCGAAGATCTCTTCTGCTGCTCTGCACCACCGCGGCAACGCAGGACACGCAGGCAGCAAGCATGGCCAAGCAGCTCCGCGCAGCTTTCCGTCACGGCCGTACCACCGACGGTTGATGGAGGGTCGATTCATGCATGAGCCTGCGCCGTCGGACGCTGTGGAGGCCCAGCGGCGTATGCACGAGAGTGCACCACTGCCGGCCAGTCGCGTGCCGTTCATCGCGCTCAACACGCAGACACCACCAGCTACGTCGGCTTCCAGGACAACAAGCGCCAGCCTTAACGTCGAAAAGCTAGCACCGCTGTCCGTCTCGCCGGTGCTCATGTTAGCAAAGCATATATCTTCCCTCTTTAACCTTCTCCTTCTCAATGAATAGACAAGCAGGGATCCGCTCCGGTGACCTCGTGATGCGCTTCAACACCGGCGATGATGATGACCGTGCCGTGGAGTCCTTCATCTGCTGTTATGTCGATCAAGACCTTCCAGAACCAGGCCAACGACAGACACTGCAGTCATTGCGCCGGTGGACTCTGCCTTGGCACCATCGACAGCAGCACGTTGTCCAACCTCACCACCGAGGAGCTCTGGTCAGTCATGCTACAGCACGCCACGTCGAAGTACTAAACGCTCATGGCCTTCTCTGTGTTGTCGGCAGCTAGCCGACGCCGGCCATAGATCGATTGGTTGGTCTAGGAATTCGGCAGTTGATCTGGTTTTTGGGTCCATGGTCTCAAGTACTGGTTTGTCTCTGTTTCTTTCCTTGAACCAGGCGGGTCGCGTCGTTATATGCAGAACTCAGGCCCGCGCACCTTCTTGTTGATGTTGCCGGCTTGATGGTCACCCCTTTGGTCGTGGCGTGCAGTGCATCTTGCTGCTCGTCACCGCTCTGAGCTGTATCGATCTATCACTGCAGCCTTTAACTAAAGGCTATCAAGCAGCCATGGTCAACCTTTGTCCATGTCATGTGGAGGGCCTGCTCGTCGAAGCACTTGATGCCATAGATCGATGTGCTATTTTAACCGCCACTCCCTCTGCTTCTCGTGTCCGCCGCCCCTCGGCTACTCGCCATGGCTGCCGCCGCCGTCGTCGCTTCACATGCCCGCAGAGACGGAAAAAAGCGAATGTAAGGGTCGGGCTCGGCGACGGAGACCTCTTCTTCGCCTCAGGCGCAGCAGCGTTGAATCGTATGGAGAGGAGAAGTGGGCAGTTACGACGGGATTTTCAGATCGAACCTAGGTCGCGCAGGCTTGTTTTGCTTTGCCTCAGGTTCGGTTTATATATAGAACGGAACGGATCTGGTGCGAGTAGTCCTGTACTCCTGGTCCGGCGAAGATTCAGATTATGGAGTCCCGAGGAAGCACGGGAGACCGCAGCTGCGGGCCGGGGCGATGGGTGAAGAAAATAGAACCAAACCGATACGGTGGCAATTGCATGTATTATGCGGTTTGGTGGGAGGGCAAAACGGTCCAAAAAAAAGCGTTGACGAAACTTTTTGGCAGAAACCTTAGCTCCTTTATTATTAGGTATAGATAGATTGGTGGCATACTAGCCAAATAGCACGCCACCAAATATGGACATGTTCTCAACTGCTGGTGGTCGTGTGAGACAGTATCACACGCATTCCACCAAACGCACCGCACCACTAACCCCGGACCACCTCCCTCCTCATGCCCTGCTCCTACAACAAAGGGTGGACCTAGCATCCCTCTTGCCCGTGCAGCCGCCCGGGCTTCCTGCCAGCCGGCATGCTTATTTTTCCCCTACTTTATATCTATTTGATACAAAATTAGCACACTAAGCCTATTTTGGCCAGACTTCAAAATTTTCCTGGGTCCGCTTATGCCTACGACCTACAACCTGTCTCCATGCCTACCGCTCGAATCTGCCATCGGCGGTGAAGGAGTCCTCATCTCTAACGTCCTCGATAGCCTATTTTCCTACTGGTCATGTATGCACTATGAGATGATGATATCCTAACATAATGTCCACGTATTTTCTTCACCTAGGCATTAATCAGATGGTTTAGATTAAACTCTAGTAACCAGGAAAATGATATTTTCCATGAATATAATATTTCATTTCCAATCTTGGCAGGAAAAAGGGTATCAATTCACTACAAAACTGGTGCAATTGCTGGTTATATTAGCCAAGACAATGTGCAAGTTGGTGGTCTAGTTGTGAAAAATCAGGTTTACGCGCTGCACCAGAAGGACACATTTATATTATGCAATGTGATGTGCATCCTATTTCAGATTATACTAATTTTATTATGCTGCCCTATTAGAATTTTATTGAAGCTTCGTTGGAACCAAGTATTACTTTCATGCTTGGAAAATTTGAAGGCATTGTTGGTCTTGGGTTTAAAGAAATGTCATTCAGGGGTGCCGAACCTGTTTGGTGAGAAATGTTGCCTGACTGAATTTGTCTGTTTTTCCTATTTATTAACACTATCAACACTAGACTTGACTATTTTAATTTATGTGTATTGTTTTATGTACTATATTAATATCTAAATGGTGCACTGTGGGTTCTTCTAATTTACTGGCATATCGTATCACCAAATGTGTATCATATAACAAGATTTCTTATCGCTGACATCACAAGCGAAATTATAGGTATAACATGGTTAGCCAAGGTCTGGTTGGTAGCCCCGTTTTCTCATTCTGGTTCAATCGACATGCTGGTCAAGTGAAGGGAGGAGAAATAGTTTTTGGAGGAGTTGATCCTAATCATTACAAGGGAAGCCATACTTATGTCCCTGTTACTAAGAAGGGATACTGGAAGGTGAAACCATTTCGTTTAGTTGAGTAATCTTGAAATTCAAAATGGAATAACTAGTTTGTGCTCATAAATTTTGCCCCACTTGCTTCAGTTTGACATGGGCGACGTCTTGATTGGAGGAAACTCCACAGGTACTAACATGTCATTTTGTCATGATAAATCATACACAGTATATGCTCGTATATAAATACAAAATGTTTTTTAATCATTTTCTTATACCCCTATTTCTATTAGGATTATGTAAATCTGGTTGTGCAGCAATAGTAGACTCGGGAACTTCATTTCTTACTGGCCCCACGGTATGTGTTTGAGATCTATTCATGTTTATTCCCATAAGTAAGGAAAGGGGCTTTACTTAATGCATCTAACCTTGATTTATCGATAAAACCTCACAATCAACATTTCTAGTAACCTAAACGAGACATTCCTTCGCTATTTAGGCCATAACCCATATGCTTTTGCCTTGAGTTTTACCTTTTAGTGGAGGAAATGTCCATTGTGAAGATAAAATGTATGGTTAGATCCATTGTAGATGTTTCTTTTGATTGAATTATGGTAGTTACAGTTGAAGGAAAAGCTCAATAGAAAACTGTAAATATATAATTTTTGCAATTACCATCTCCTTAGAAGCAAAACTAGTAATATTACATAATGTGAAGATCATCAAAATAAAACCTAATAGACCAGCATGACACGTTTTGAAGCATATTAGATATAACATCTTTGTCGATAGATCATAGAGTCATCTCCGGTGGGTTCATTTTCCATTCGTTTCCTTTAGTCTCTATGTGTTTGCTGAATCAGTACTGAAATATATACATGCGATAATTACGGAAATATATTGGAGAATTGGTATACCTAGGAGAGTGAGCAAAGCGTGCAAGAATGTTGTTTCAAAGTTTGGTCGGCAGATCCTGGATTTGCTGCTAAAGCGGGTTTGCTCATTTCCAAAAGTTGCTTTCTAGCTTGATCAGTCATGCATAAGGCTTGTAAACTCTTCTTTTCCGGGACTATAATGCAGATATTGCCAAGAAGGATATGTGACATACTTCATTTATGTTTCTTTGTTGGACCTCATGGTGTAAGGTAAGAGTTGAGTCTCACTTGTACCTGTTGTAGTTATGGATATTCTGCACAATATATATGCTGTGAAATATGCATTAAAACATGAAACATAGATATTGTGCAAGTAAGAGGATAATTAGTGTGTGGGCAATTATATTGTATATACTATGTATTCATTAATACATATGATATGAATTCATTAATACATATGATTTATATGTCAGAATATTGCTCGCGCATTCTGTTTACAACACTTTGAAAATACCTTCATTTGTTATGTCTCTTATTTACAACCGCATACAGGGCGACGTATACAACATACATCGGCAGAGCCATGACAACAATCTTGTGTAGTCATTTCCAAGGCGTGTAGTTAAATATATGTATTTATACCCTGAGGATAATTTATGCAGTAGTGTTAATTGCCATATTTCTCAACGTACTTTGATTTGCTTGGAATAATTTTCCCTAGCCGGCATTGAAGGAATTTAGAATTCAATAGATGAAGAGTGGAAGTACATACAGAAGTAGGTTTGGTCTCCTTTTGACCATTCACATTGTATTCCTTATGTCCCAATGGTTGACATTGTTACGTTCCTTCCTATGTACATAGTGATGACAACGTCGGCATTAAAAGTTTAGAAGATGAAGTTAGGACATCAAATGGTTTTATTGTGTGCAAAGCTTGTGAATGGATTGTTCAATGGGCGGTGAAGCATGTTGCAGATAATCAGACTGAGGATTCTATATTGCATACCATTAACGAGGCATGTTTCCTACCTTGTAATACCAATGGAAGAATCACACTGTAACACACAGTTGAACCAGAAACAAAATCTAACTTATTCAACTTTGCAGATATGTGACCATATTCCTATCCCTGCGGGAGAATCATTCGTGGATTGTGGAGAACTTAAATTCATGCCTGACGTCGCCTTCTCCATCGGGACCAAACAGTTTGTGCTCAAACCCGAACAAGTATTGCTTCTTGTCCCTAGTTATTACCTCCCGTATTTTATGCGTGTCCAGATTATCTATCAGTTTTAGCAAGTATCATTTTTTTATTAAGATTCCATATGTTGTTCCCGCAGATTTTTTGAATATTCGGTCCTTACTATATCAGTTATCAATTATAAAATCTTACGTGCATATATAATTGAAGAGCCACACAAGCTTTATTACCGGTTAGTGCTGATTTGGTTTGACTTGTGATTTCTGTTGTCCAGTACATAGTTAAGATTGGTGAGGGTGATGATACCCGGTGCATGAGTGGATTCTCAGCTATGGACGCTCCTCTTTCCGGTGGCCCTCTCTGGTAAAGTTATACACGTGTTATGATCTCACAGCTTTCTTGGAATCAATATAAAAGTTGTTTGTGATACCTCTTCTTCAGAAATAAATACTATGTTTGTTAGTTTCAGAGTTTTAGGAATTATTAGGCGTTAAAAAGAAAAGAAAAAAGAGCAAGATGTTTGCATCTTCAAAACTGAAAGCAAACCCTCCATGAACTTGCTGTCCTCGGTTCTGACAATGAGAAATTGGTGTCGCAGGATCTTGGGTGATATATTCATGGAAGCCTATCACACGGTCTTTGACTATGGAAATATGAAGATTGGGTTCGCCGAGACAACATAGGTGTTGTTCATGAGCTCTTCCTGCCGGTCTGATGTCCGATCATCAAAAAAGCATGATTGTGCATATTTGCGTGCTACTAATAATGCCAGTGTGGTCCAAGATAATAAACTTGTACATTATCATATGCCAAAGACACTGCTGCAATGCAAGCAGACTTTCATCATAAACTTTGCCACATGATAGCTATCTTGTGATTCCGAATCATCTCGAGGAGGAGGCTTGCTCCAGTACAACCCCCTCCTCAAACTCAACAAAACCGAACCGGTATTATTTAAGCCCATATCCAAGCCCAAATCCAAAACTCAGTATTCCCACGTATAGGCATACAGTCGTCGCAAGACAGTCCGGCGGGCACCGCAAGACAGTCCGGCGCCGCAAGACAGTCCGGCGCGAACACCACAAGACAGTCCGGCGCCGCAAGACAGTCCAACGCAAGCACTGCAAGACAATCCGGTTAGTCTCGTTCCCAACGCGACGGACAGTCCGGCCGAATTGCACCAGACTGTCCGGGACGGACTATCCGGCAGTTCGTCGCGCCGTCACGCCGCCGTCTAGCCTGCACGCCGCCCCAACCATACCGGTACGGACCTAAGAGACATTGCCGAGACTCGTGTCGTCCAGCTTCACCTCACAGTGCCTCGTGGCTGCCTATCACCACCTTGTTGCTCCTCCCGCCCGGCGGCCACGACCGCCACCGCACTGACGAATCGCCACCAATAATCCACGTACATACATAATTATATACATACGTTCGGCATACAATTTAGTTGGATCATACGGGTTTTGTACAGGGCTACGTATACCCATTTAGTATTAAACGAAGGGGTATCAAGCGATCTCAGCCGTCCTTGTATTTAAGTTTGCTTTGAGTTTAGGGGAGGGGGTTGTACCGGAGCAAACGCCCTCGAGGAGAGCTTAACTCACACATGTAAAACACACGCGCACATTCTTACTCTGTGATGGCGTGCTGCTGATCACTTAAACGAATTGGCTAGTTGCCGCCATTGCTGCCCGCTACTCGGGCCAATGCCTTGCCAAGCAGCTTGAGCTTCCCGCTCTGCGACGTTAGAATGACGGTGCTGGACGGCGGCGCCTCGGCGAAGATGACGTCGTAGCCGTTCCCGTAGGATTCCATGCCGTCGGCCATGAGCTGCCAAAAGAGGCCCGCCCACGGCCAGCCCGCCCGTCCGCGTCGACTGGTAGATCTTGGTGTACACCGTGCCGAACTGGGCGTCCCGCTGCGCACTGGTGAACCCAGAGTCTCTGCGTGCGACTTGCCGAACTCGTGGATCAGCAGCGGCTTCCGCCTGCACATCAACGTAACTTGGTCCAGGTATACTTGCTCCTCGTGTCTTCCGCCTGGGTGCGCTGTTCCGCAGACACGAAGGAATGGCCCGGCGTCGAAAGAAGGACACTGTTATGTTAAGCATGTATCATCTAATCGAACCACACCTAATCTATCGATCAATCAGCCCCGCGTTCCAGCAGCAGGTCAACCATTTTGTTTCACCGCTCGATTTTTTTCCTGAGTCGCGACAGTCGTCCTCCATCTACATGCACGTGCACATATCGCAAGATCGATCGATCCTTCTATTGTTCTCTCTTCAACTTAATTAGCTACTGCTAGTGAATATTACAACATCAGGTCCCAACGAGTTTATTCACCAAGGAGCACGTTATTAACTACTAGTATTACGGGAAATCAATCCTACGCCAGCTTGGTCGTCGGCTCGTCGCACACTTACGTCTCCACGCCACGAGAAAATTAAGGGAGGAGCTTGATCTTCTTCTTATCTCTCTCTTCTTCACGTACACGCGTCTTCGCTTTAGTTTCTGAGCGAACTCGTTCCAACAATACAATCGATGAGCTAAATAATCAATCAAACCATCATTTCGGCACCACTAGAGATGAAGCAATTAGTGCTACATATGGTTTTACCAGGCTTCAACTGAATGCCCAACATATTCACACATTTTGGTCAAAATTTATATTCCGAAAAACAAATGAACAACCAAAATTGCATGGCCGAGATTCACCGGTTTCGGCCAATTCTTGGACATAATAATGGAACAACCAAAACTTTAATTCCGGAACGAAATTTGGATTTCCGGCTCAAAGTACTTTGACTTCACCTTCGGTGTAAAAAAGTGCCCGCGGACGCCTTTGTGGACAGTGATTTTTTACATCGGCGAACCTAGTAATGACTCGGCCGCCAAACTCGCCGCACGTCTCGGGGTTGTACCTCGCGATGATCATGTCGATCGCCGCCTCCGGCCCCAGCGGGATCGGCGCCACTGTTGACTTTGGTTGTGTCCACCGCCACCGATGACCCTTTGTGGCCCACATCTGCGTCCATCTCTCCTCCATGCCAAACATATGCCGCGGGAGGACCGGTTACAAAACACATGTTAGCTAGCAGCAATCAAACACAAACGAATGGATTTGATCCGGCTACCAACTAGTACGCAACAACAGCGTTGACGGAACTCGATCGTGGCCGGAGATGGGTTGGATGTCCCGATGCCGGCGGTGGCAAGATTAACAAGAGGTACAATAATAGTTGTAGTAGATGGAAGGAATGACTGGAGTGCAACAAGCGTGTATGTCTCTAGGTACGGATTCGTGCCTTAGCTTTAAGCCGGTTTGTCAACACCCGGATTTTTAAGTCCAGATGCCTATTATGCCATTCATCGCAATCCCAGGAATATTGTTTTTGCGAGACATAATAGATTGATATCACAACACATCATTCATTACATACCATAATCGTCTTACAAATAAAGGATCACATGATCCAGTCTTATTACAATAATAGAAGATCTATTGATCAATTACAAAACACATAGCGGAATCGAAGTAGCGTAGTAGTAGTCCATCTATTCCACAGGCAACTGTTGACGTCAGGAGTGATCCTAGTTGTCGTAGACGTCCTGTTGTCCTTCTTCCGGGTTCTGGTACTCGTCTTCATAGTCTGGCCATTTGAATAGCCAGGGACACAGCCATGAGTACTTTAAAGTACTCGCAAACTAATACTAAGGTAAATACTATCAACTATAGTAAGGGGGTTCTAAGCTCTAGTTTTATTTGCATAAAGCCAGTTTTATTTCATAAGCACTTTAATAATCAAAGCTTCTTCATTTAACTAACTCAAGTGGGAACATTAGTGTCATTCCCACAACTCAGTTGTGATTCAAAGTCAAAGTCACCTTTCAATTCAAATCACAAGTCACCATTCATATTTTTAGAAAAGTTCTGATGACGGAACAGTATGGCCTTTCCAACTATCCATAACCGCGGACGCGGCTATTCGAATAGGTTTAACTCTGCAGAGGATGTACACTTGTGCCACAACAATTGCAATAGTTCGTCAGGGGTAACTGGCCCTGATTTATCGTACGCAGTATGTGAACTACCAATCCTAACCTTTCATTTACATAATCTAGTATAGGCACCTCTCCCCATGAGCTTGGCCTCCCAGTGAAGACACGCGGTCAGCCTGGGAACTGCACAGGGCTTGGGCCGGACATTCACCTCATTTCACGTCATTTCACATCACATCACCAGTACGGAGGCAGCCTCGGCATAACCCCTATGACGCTTGTTTAGAGGGAACCCATACTAAAATACATAAGTTTCCAGCTAAGCCTTACCCAGATTCAGGTATTGTGGGGGTACTTGTAAAATTGGAATGGTATCGCATCCGAACCCAACCATCAGTGTTTTTGTATAATTCACCAAGTCATTCACCGGTCATATTCACCTTCAAAAAAATCTCTCAATAGAATGACTCTTCATTCCAAGGTTTTCAGAGTCATTTCAATTCACAAGTTCCCAACTAGAGTAGCCACTTTTAATATTGAGCACTAGCCACTAGTTATGAGGGGTGCTAAGTATCTTGGAGCTTGCTAGGCTAAGTGTGATTCTCTTGTACTACTCTATAATTCAACCAAGTAAATCATAAATCCAAAAGTAACTTTGATAAATAAAATTCAAGTAAAGCTTGTAAAGTAAAAACTTGAGATAGGTTCATAAAGTAAAATGTAATGGTGCCTTGCTGTTGTAGAGCTTTGCACTTTGCAAGAATATAAACTTGCAACCAAAGTAGTTTGCATTAGTCTAGCTTGCATTGGTAATAGCTTGCCTTGATTGGTGATGTGATCAAAGTTTTCTTGCTCTTACTCTTGGTAGAAGACCTCTTCCTCTTGATAGTCTCCGGTACTAGCGTCTATAAACGAATACGAGGATACAATCACCAATCAACACTTAAGTAGTCTTAATTAGCCTTATTGGCTCACACAAATGATCTAGCATCACTACTTAACATTCATTCCCAAATTATGCTAGGGTTTCCTTATTTAATATTAGGAGAATATTTTCCTCTCATTGAAAATTGGAATTATGGTTTCCCTTTGGTTTGGAGAAATAATTTCCTCTCATTGAATCTTCTTAAGATTTAATTTCTCTTATGAATAATATATGACCTAGGTTGACCAAAGTCAACCTCTTCATACTTATCATTTGAGAAACTGATTTAAATGAGGTTCCATACCTAATGCAATTTTAAAACTAACATGGTAGTGATTTAATGCCACCAAATAACTCAATATGAGATTATATAGACCATGGTCACTACCTCATGTTGAATTACTTGAGAACAAGATTTAAATGAGAGGAAAACCTCTCATATGATTTAACACATAGTTGTAACTAATTTAAAAACTACTATTGAGGTGATTTAATATTCTTAAATAACCAGGGATGATCCCATGTTGACCAAGGTCAACACTTCACACTTAGTATTTGAGAAAAGTGATTTAAATGAGATTCATCATCTCATGTGATGTAATTAACCTTTGGAAAATTAAATACTATTTAGATTTAAATTCTACAAGTGAGCAAGTATGAGCCTAAGTAATTAAAGGTCAACACATTACTTCATAACACTTGAGAAAATGATTTAATTGAGGTGCTACACCTCATAGATTTAAATTCCTAAAAATTTGCTATAGTTTAAGTGGACTAGTATTGACTACATAGCCAATATTTTGATCTAGTCCATGATCATGTACAGAACCCATATCATATTTTTACATAGTAAATTAGAGTTTGTTAAATGTGAATTATTGCAATTGGATTCACTTCAAAATTCCAATTGGTTGATTTTTAAGATTTATTTGAATGCTGAAAAGTCTCTATTTTGTTATTTTTTCTATTCAAAATCTACACAACATATGGGGTTGAAACCAGTGGCAAAATGTAGATAAACTCATAAGCTTTCTGGAACAATTTGGTTTGCTAGTTTTAGATTTGTAGATTTGACACTATTCAAAATATGGCACAGATCAGTATTGAGAAATTGCTGAAACCAATTATTTGAATTAAAGCTAACTGGGCTTAGGCGGGAAACATTTGGGCCGAAATGGTTTGAACAGAGGAAGCAGGCCCAGTAACGGCGCGGGCCTGCTGACATGAGGTCCCACGCGCCAGTGGCCTAAACTCACCGAAGCGGTATCCTTTGACGTCGACCGTTGGATTAGGAGAGGATCGCACGGTCGACCGTCGTCGTCGTCGACGGGGGAGGAGGACGTGCTGCGACGGCGGGGTAGGGGGTCGGCGGCTTGACGGAGCTCCGGCGAGGGGCAGCGCTGGTGCTAGGCGGCGTTGGCGAGGGTGAAGAAGTCCCTGGTACAGTGGCGGAGCTTGGGGAGGCGTGGATCGATGGCGATGATCTGCGGACTCCGGCGGCTCTGAGCGTCAAATTGCGGCGGTGGAGGTGCTAATCGGACTAGCTATTGATGCGAGGAGAACCAGTGGTGAGAGGGGAGGAGATGTTGTGAAGAAATGGTGCCCGGAGCTTCTCTATTTATAGCGGGAGAGGTGGTGCCGCGGGTGCTGAGAGGGGTCGTCCATGGCGCCGGCGTCTGGAGCGGCAAAGGGGCAAGCTAGGGGGCGCGTTGTGTAGGCGACGGCTAGGCGGAGCTAGCGCGCGTGAAGGGACGGCAGAGGAAGGACGGGTGCAAGCTGGATCATCGTCGAGAGCTTGCAGTACATGCGCGGCAGATTTTTGATGATGGCGATGGCGACGGTGCACGAGCGAGCCAGCGAGCATGTCTACGGCGTAGAGGGGAGGTTGGCGAAGCGCTAGGCAGAGGTAGGCATGCAGGGGGAGGACGAGGGCGACGAGTCGCGTGGCGCTCTGGCGCGGCCAGTGACATGCCAGGGCGCGCTCACCGCGTGCCTGGCAAGTCCTGGGCTTGTCTGGGCGTGCTTGTTCCATCCACTGCCAAGCCTTAGCGAGCTAGGGCGGGGTACCGTTGGTGTCCTGGTGCTAGGTAGATTCTCCAGGACAAGGAGGAAGGGTGAGGAGAGGACCAGAGAGAAAATGTGGAGAGTGGCCGGCATGGTACTTGACATGGATGATATTTGATCATGGCACCACTTTAACCAGTGCCAAATGGCTTTGGTTGATGCAGAGGAGGTACAGGAGTGATGATCACAAATGATCATGCAGGGTTTAGGCAAAAGTCCAGTGGATATAAGCATGTATGCATAAAGTGAAATGCTGCCTCCCAAGTGCTCGATGAAATGGCCGCATGAACCTTTTTGTGGAATTTTGGAAATCTTTTTGGTGAATCTCATTCTTATATTTAATGTGATGGAAAGGTGGTGGTGGTGTTCATTTTGGTGAAGTTTTGCAACAATTCAAAAAGTGGGTCATCTTCACATAGTTTCAAAGTCCCTACTTGTCTCCTCTATTCTGGTCAACCTGGTCAACATCAGTACTAATGGTCAACATGAAAGTTGTTCACCATCACTTGGTCTTGGATGACATGGCAATGGTTGACCAAGGTTGGTTGAGGAATCAGAAGATAAATGGGTGCAAAGTGGTGAAGAAAATAAAAAGGGGACATATGACCATTATCACATGTATGTGAGTTTTGAATTTTGCTTTGATTTGATTTTGGTTTCTTTGATGCAATTGTGTTTGTTTATCATATATAAGAGTTTTACAAACAATAGATCAAGCAATGGTGGCCTTGGTTGAAGATTTGCAAATTTGGCTAAGTGTGTATGTGAGTGAAAATGGGATTTTCTCACCATTTGAATTCTCTCCATTTGGTTTGACTTTTCTTGACTCTAATGTGGTTCTTATTAGTTTAGAAACATTTTAAGACCATTGAAACCAATTCAAATGGTCTTGCTCAAAGATTTGCAAAAATGGCCATAACACATAAGAGGTGATGTGTCATATTTCATTAAACTTGTAAATTGTTCATCTTGCTTCACTTGGACATGGGTTAGGGTAAATTTAGTGTTATATTAGGTTGAGAGATGGTTTCACACCATTTGGTCAAGGTTTAAAGTCATAGGGCAAGAATTGGGTATTATGGCTATGTGTCACATAGGCCTCTATGCATATGTTGCATTTGAGATTTAATTTGACTTGGCTTGACCCAATTGGTGGTGTTGAGTGTTGAAATGGTATAGAGGAGTGATCCAACCATTCACAACATGTATTAGGGTCAATAATCTTAAATTCACATATTTGCTATTTTACTCTCATATGCCTCTATGGCAGTTTTAGTTTCTTTTTAATTTCTTTGGAAACCACTTGGAATTGGTTTGATAGGTACTAGGTAAGGTGTATGAAGGTTTTTCCAAACCTCTAAGCAAGGTAGAAAAGCTTTGGGTAAAGTTTTATAAATATAGCCCTAGGCACATATGCCTTTTTCTTATTTAATTTCCTTTTATTTCATTTTAACTAGTATGGTGAAAAGAGGGGTGAGGTTTAGGGTTTAAGATCACTTTAAATACTAATAACAAGCAATCATAGCAATAGCACAAGAATTAAGCAAGATCACTATGTATCCTACTTAATTTAATAAAAGTTTTTGTTGGTTCCAAAATTTAGAACTAGGGAAATTCATTTGTTTTGTTTTAAACTTTTGGGATGTTACAAACCCTTCCCCCTTAAACAAATCTCGTCCCGAGATTTTAAGAAAAGTTAGGTTCCTAAGAGAGATTGGACATTTTATTAAAAGGAAGACATACTTGGCATGGTCTGGGGTGCTTCCTGAGCTTCAGTGGCAGTCATGTGGTAGAGACGGCCGTTGTTGTTGTTCTGGTTCCTTCTACCTGCGAAGCGACACTGTTGCTGAGCAGGTGCAGCGGTATTGGCGGCAATCCTGGCAAGCTTTTTGGGGCACTCATTGGAGAAGTGACCCACAACTCCACATTCGTAGCAGTTGACGGTGGACTTGTCCTTGGGGATTACGGGGGTAGCATTGCTTCTAGTCCTTGGGGCAGTATTGGGGTTGTTGTTGTTTCCATTGTTGTTGCTATTGTTGGGGTGGTTGTTGTTGTTGTGGCTGTTGTTGTTATTGCCTCCGGGCTTCGGGGGTCCTCCGTTGTTGTTGGGGTAGTTGGGGCGATAATTCTGGGCAGGGGGCTTGTTGTATCTTGGGGTAAATCCTCCAGAAGAGTTATTGCGGTACTTCTGGGTATGGTGGGGTCCATTCTGGTTCATCATTCTGCGCTTGTGGTTCTCGTTGGCCTGATGCAGCTTTCCTTCCATCTGTATGGCTGAGTCTACCAGGGCTTCTAAGTCAGCGAACGGAATGTTCACTAACACAGTCTGCATCTCGTCGTGTAGTCTGTTCAGAAATCTTTCCTTTCTCTTTTCATTGGTGTCGGTCTCATCCGGGGCGTACCTTGACAGAGTGAGAAACCTGTCGCGGTATTCCACCATGGACATTCTTCCTTGCTTGAGTTCACGGAACTCGTCTCTCATCTTCTTGATCAGTCCTTGGGGCACATGGTACTTGCTGAATTTCAGCTTGAAGTCTTCCCATGTCATCATCTGTCCCGCATTCATTGCACGGGCACTTGTCCACCAGGCTCTGGCAGGTCCTGACAGGTAGTGGGTGGCAAACAGTACTTTTTATGCGTCTTCAAATCCCGCAACTTCGAGGTTGTTCTCCATGGTCTGGAGCCAGTCATCAGCATCGAGGGGCTCTTCAGTCTTGTTGAATACCGGAGGGTTGGTGTGCTGAAAGTTCTTCAGCTTCGATCCAGGGTGATCGTGGTTTCCATGGCCTTGATTGTTCTGAGCTATCTGTTGCAGTGCGGTAATGTTGGCTTGGCGTTCAGCTCTCTCGACTTCTCGGTCTGCCATCATCGTCTGCAGCAGTTGCATCATGGCATCTTGGGTGGCGTTGCGGGTTGGTGGGGCCATCTGAACATTGAGGTAGATGATAAGATAAGAGGGAAATTTCTATGGTTTGTTTGGTTAAAGTTTTAAAAGTTCATAACTTAAAAATTTGAGTAGTGTTGCGGGGGTAAAAACCAACAACACTTTTTCATTCGTACCAAGCATCATACATTACCAATCTAACACACCATTGGTTTGAAGAACCATTCATCGCTCTACGATACAAGGGGATCCTGATACAACTCACACATACGAAAGTGCTTTAAATGAAACTACTCTTCAGGGGGGAATACTTCATCTTCACGGGTAATGTGCTTGGCGAAAAGCGAGGGCGTTGTCCAACTCCTTGCGGGTCTTGTACAGCATGAAGTCAAGGTGTGCTACATAGTGGTTCATCTCCGTGTGCGGGGGCATGGTCATCGGTCTTCCGGTGGGGTCATGTCTTGGGTAGTAGATGAAGCGCGTGTTCTTAATCTTGTTCTCATTTTGTCCACACAGATGAGAAATTGCTTCTTGCATCGCTCTGACTAGTCCTTCCTTCCAAGTGCTTCCAGTTACAGAAAACCAGATGGTTTCCCATGTTGGGGCTCCAAGCTTTCCTCTCAGATCTGTAGTAACTTCCCACCGAGGTTGTCCTCCTGATGGATTGTTGAGGGGTGTTCCGAAGAATTCGGGATACGGGCGTCCTAAATACTCAACCAGTTGTTTCAAATCCTTCTCGAACATGAGGTTTCCTCCGTGGCCAAGCTGATAAGACTTGCAGGTGTACTCCATCTGTGAAGAATTATGATAAGTGAGTTAGAGAAGTGTGTCAAAATTTTATGTAGTAGAAAAGAGCATAACTTTCTTATTTTGAAGAAGATCTCAAGGATAAGAGTGAGAATAGGTTTTCATAAATAGTCACTTCATTGGTTTTGAAAATTAATTTTTCGGACGTCCATTCTAACTAGGGTCTCCTAAGGTCAACAATGGCTCTGATACCAACTTGTCAACACCCGGATTTTTAAGTCCAGATGCCTATTATGCCATTCATCGCAATCCCAGGAATATTGTTTTTGCGAGACGTAATAGATTGATATCACAACACATCATTCATTACATACCATAATCGTCTTACAAATAAAGGATCACATGATCCAGTATTATTACAATAATAGAAGATCTATTGATCAATTACAAAACACATAGCGGAAGCGAAGTAGCGTAGTAGTAGTCCATCTATTCCACAGGCAACTGTTGACGTCAGGAGTGATCCTAGTTGTCGTAGACGTCCTATTGTCCTTCTTCCGGGTTCTGGTACTCGTCTTCATAGTCTGGCCATTTGAATAGCCAGGGACACAGCCATGAGTACTTTAAAGTACTCGCAAACTAATACTAAGGTAAATACTATCAACTATAGTAAGGGGGTTCTAAGCTCTAGTTTTATTTGCATAAAGCCAGCTTTATTTCATAAGCACTTTAATAATCAAAGCTTCTTCATTTAACTTACTCAAGTGGGAACATTAGTGTCATTCCCACAACTCAGTTGTGATTCAAAGTCAAAGTCACCTTTCAATTCAAATCACAAGTCACCATTCATATTTTTAGAAAAGTTCTGATGACGGAACAGTATGGCCTTTCCAACTGTCCATAATCGCGGACGCGGCTATTCGAATAGGTTTAACTCTGCAGAGGTTGTACACTTGTGCCACAACAATTGCAATAGTTCGTCAGGGGTAACTGGCCCTGATTTATTGTACGCAGTACGCGAACTACCAATCCTAACCTTTCATTTACATACTCTAGTATAGGCACCTCTCCCCATGAGCGTGGCCTCCCAGTGAAGACACGCGGTCAGCCTGGGAACTACACAGGGCTTGGGCCGGACATTCACCTCATTTCACGTCATTTCACATCACCTCACCAGTACGGAGGCAGCCTCGGCATAACCCCTATGACGCTTGTTTAGAGGGAACCCATACTAAAATACATAAGTTTCCAGCTAAGCCTTACCCAGATTCAGGTATTGTGGGGGTACTTGTAAAATTGGAATAGTATCGCATCCGAACCCAACCATCGGTGTTTTTGTATAATTCACCAAGTCATTCACCGGTCATATTCACCTTCAAAAAAATCTCTCAATAGAATGACTCTTCATTCCAAGGTTTTCAGAGTCATTTCAATTCACAAGTTCCCAACTAGAGAAGTCACTTTTAATATTGAGCACTAGCCACTATTTATGAGGGGTGCTAAGTATCTTGGAGCTTGCTAGGCTAAGTGTGATTCTCTTGTACTACTCTATAATTAAACCAAGTAAATCATAAATCCAAAAGTAACTTTGATAAATAAAATTCAAGTAAAGCTTGTAAAGTAAAAACTTGGGATAGGTTCATAAAGTAAAATGTAATGGTGCCTTGCTCTTGTAGAGCTTTGCACTTTGCAAGAATATAAACTTGCAACCAAAGTAGTTTGCATTAGTCTAGCTTGCATTGGTAATAGCTTGCCTTGATTGGTGATGTGATCAAAGTTTTCTTGCTCTTCCTCTTGGTAGAAGACCTCTTCCTCTTGATAGTCTCCGGTACTAGCGTCTATAAACGAATACGAGGATACAATCACCAATCAACACTTAAGTAGTCTTAATTAGCCTTATTGGCTCACACAAATGATCTAGCATCACTACTTAACATTCATTCCCAAATTATGCTAGGGTTTCCTTATTTAATATTAGGAGAATATTTTCCTCTCATTGAAAATTGGAATTATGGTTTCCCTTTGGTTTGGAGAAATAATTTCCTCTCATTGAATCTTCTTAAGATTTAATTTCTCTTATGAATAATATATGACCTAGGTTGACCAAAGTCAACCTCTTCATACTTATCATTTGAGAAACTGATTTAAATGAGGTTCCATACCTCATGCAATTTTAAAACTAACATGGTAGTGATTTAATGCCACCAAATAACTCAATATGAGATTATATAGACCATGGTCACTACCTCATGTTGAATTACTTGAGAACAAGATTTAAATGAGAGGAAAACCTCTCATATGATTTAACACATAGTTGTAACTAATTTAAAAACTACTATTGAGGTGATTTAATATTCTTAAATAACCAGGGATGATCCCATGTTGACCAAGGTCAACACTTCACACTTAGTATTTGAGAAAAGTGATTTAAATGAGATTCATCATCTCATGTGATGTAATTAACCTTTGGAAAATTAAATACTATTTAGATTTAAATTCTACAAGTGAGCAAGTATGAGCCTAAGTAATTAAAGGTCAACACATTACTTCATAACACTTGAGAAAATGATTTAATTGAGGTGCTACACCTCATAGATTTAAATTCCTAAAAATTTGCTATAGTTTAAGTGGACTAGTATTGACTACATAGCCAATATTTTGATCTAGTCCATGATCATGTACAGAACCCATATCATATTTTTACATAGTAAATTAGAGTTTGTTAAATTTGAATTATTGCAATTGGATTCACTTCAAAATTCCAATTGGTTGATTTTTAAGATTTATTTGAATGCTGAAAAGTCTCTGTTTTGTTATTTTTGCTATTCAAAATCTACACAACATATGGGGTTGAAACCAGTGGCAAAATGTAGATAAACTCATAAGCTTTCTGGAACAATTTGGTTTGCTAGTTTTGGATTTGTAGATTTGACACTATTCAAAATATGGCACAGATCAGTATTGAGAAATTGTTGAAACCAATTATTTGAATTAAAGCTAACTGGGCTTAGGCGGGAAACATTTGGGCCGAAATGGTTTGAATAGAGGAAGCAGGCCCAGTAACGGCGTGGGCCTGCTGACATGAGGTCCCACGCGCCAGTGGCCTAAACTCACCGAAGCGGTATCCTTTGACGTCGACCGTTGGATTAGGAGAGGATCGCATGGTCGACCGTCGTCGTCGTCGACGGGGGAGGAGGACGTGCTGCGATGGCGGGGTAGGGGGTCGGCGGCTTGACGGAGCTCCGGCGAGGGGCGGCGCTGGTGCTAGGCGGCGTTGGCGAGGGTGAAGAAGTCCCTGGTACAGTGGCGGAGCTTGGGGAGGCGCGGATCGATGGCGATGATCTGCGGACTCCGGCGGCTCTGAGCGTCAAATTGCGGCGGTGGAGGTGCTAATCGGACTAGCTATTGATGCGAGGAGAACCAGTGGTGAGAGGGGAGGAGATGTTGTGAAGAAATGGTGCCCGGAGCTTCTCTATTTATAGCGGGAGAGGTGGTGCCGCGGGTGCTGAGAGGGGTCGTCCATGGCGCCGGCGTCTGGAGCGACAAAGGGGCAAGCTAGGGGGCGCGTTGTGTAGGCGACGGCTAGGCGGAGCTAGCGCGCGTGAAGGGACGGCAGAGGAAGGACGGGCGCAAGCTGGATCATCGTCGAGAGCTTGCAGTACATGCGCGGCAGATTTTTGATGATGGCGATGGCGACGGTGCACGAGCGAGCCAGCGAGCATGTCTACGGCGTAGAGGGGAGGTTGGCGAAGCGCTAGGCAGAGGTAGGCATGCAGGGGGAGGATGAGGGCGACGAGTCGCGTGGCGCTCTGGCGCGGCCAGTGACATGCCAGGGCGCGCTCACCGCGTGCCTGGCAAGTCCTGGACTTGTCTGGGTGTGCTTGTTCCGTCCACTGCCAAGCCTTAGCGAGCTAGGGCGGGGTACCATTGGTGTCCTGGTGCTAGGTAGATTCTCCAGGACAAGGAGGAAGGGTGAGGAGAGGACCAGAGAGAAAATGTGGAGAGTGGCCGGCATGGTACTTGACATGGATGATATTTGATCATGGCACCACTTTAACCAGTGCCAAATGGCTTTGGTTGATGCAGAGGAGGTACAGGAGTGATGATCACATATGATCATGCAGGGTTTAGGCAAAAGTCCAGTGGATATAAGCATGTATGCATAAAGTGAAATGCTGCCTGCCAAGTGCTCGATGAAATGGCCGCATGAACCTTTTTGTGGAATTTTGGAAATCTTTTTGGTGAATCTCATTCTTATATTTAATGTGATGGAAAGGTGGTGGTGGTGTTCATTTTGGTGAAGTTTTGCAACAATTCAAAAAGTTTGTCATCTTCACATAGTTTCAAAGTCCCTACTTGTCTCCTCTATTCTGGTCAACCTGGTCAATATCAGTACTAATGGTCAACATGAAAGTTGTTCACCATCACTTGGTCATGGATGACATGGCAATGGTTGACCAAGGTTGGTTGAGGAATCAGAAGATAAATGGGTGCAAAGTGGTGAAGAAAATAAAAAGGGGACATATGACCATTATCACATGTATGTGAGTTTTGAATTTTGCTTTGATTTGATTTTGGTTTCTTTGATGCAATTGTGTTTGTTTATCATATATAAGAGTTTTACAAACAATAGATCAAGCAATGGTGGCCTTGGTTGAAGATTTGCAAATTTGGCTAAGTGTGTATGTGAGTGAAAATGGGATTTTCTCACCATTTGAATTCTCTCCATTTGGTTTGACTTTTCTTGACTCTAATGTGGTTCTTATTAGTTTAGAAACATTTTAAGACCATTGAAACCAATTCAAATGGTCTTGCTCAAAGATTTGCAAAAATAGCCACAACACATAAGAGGTGATGTGTCATATTTCATTAAACTTGTAAATTGTTCATCTTGCTTCACTTGGACATGGGTTAGGGTCAATTTAGTGTTATATTAGGTTGAGAGATGGTTTCACACCATTTGGTCAAGGTTTAAAGTCATAGGGCAAGAATTGGGTATTATGGCTATGTGTCACATAGGCCTCTATGCATATGTTGCATTTGAGATTTAATTTGACTTGGCTTGACCCAATTGGTGGTGTTGAGTGTTGAAATGGTATAGAGGAGTGATCCAACCATTCACAACATGTATTAGGGTCAATAATCTTAAATTCACATATTTGCTATTTTACTCTCATATGCCTCTATGGCATTTTTAGTTTCTTTTTAATTTCTTTGGAAACCACTTGGAATTGGTTTGATAGGTACTAGGTAAGGTGTATGAAGGTTTTCCAAACCTCTAAGCAAGGTAGAAAAGCTTAGGGTAAAGTTTTATAAATATAGCCCTAGGCACATATGCCTTTTTCTTATTTAATTTCCTTTTATTTCATTTTAACTAGTATGGTGAAAAGAGGGGTGAGGTTTAGGGTTTAAGATCACTTTAAATACTAATAACAAGCAATCATAGCAATAGCACAAGAATTAAGCAAGATCACTATGTATCCTACTTAATTTAATAAAAGTTTTTGTTGGTTCCAAAATTTGGAACTAGGGAAATTCATTTGTTTTGTTTTAAACTTTTGGGATGTTACACGGTTGACCCTTACCTTGGTCTACACTTAGCTTATCGTCATGCCGTATTCCAGCGTAGCCCGGTTATCCGACATATTAATCTTATGCCGGCTAATTACACCCAATCTTAACCTACTAGGGGTTATCCCCTCCCACAACATTAAACTAATGTTCCTATAACTGTACTCGTTTAACTGTGACATGTGTATGCGTGTAATAATTCTAGTTTAATGTACATATTATTTGTCTGTAATTATTCATGTTACTTTCATGGCTTCGGTTTCTCCAAGCAAGCCCCTTGAACCGTTTTATGTCATGTACGAATGTACGATGCTTATTCCTGGATCTCTAATTTATCATAGCAGGCTAATATCCTTTCTATGATGGTTCGTGGGCGCGCCGTGTCATATACTAAATTGTCAAACTGGGCCGAATATAATCCAGTCGTGAAGATATAAATGTATCATCTCATAAAGGGTCATGCCATATTTTTAACTGGGCCGAACTAGAAATCCAGCCCAGCTATAAGCAGGCCTCGTGTTGCGGGCTTCGAACGGGCCTATTTTTAACTCGGCCGAACTAGAAATCCGGCCCAGCTATAAGCAGGCCTCGCGTTGCAGGCTTCCAACATGTGGCTATTTCTTATTCGCCCACCTAGTGGAAAGTGCAATCACTAGTAGAAAAAGGGGCTTCCGTCCAGGCCGTTAGTACCGGTTCCCTACGAACCGGTACTAAAGGGTGCATTAGTACCGGTTGCACTGCCCAGGCCTTTAGTACCGGTTCGTAAGGACCTTTAGTACCGGTTCGTGTCATGAACCGGTACTAAAGGGTTAGCGTCAGCCGGAAAACCTTTAGTACCGGTTCGTGACATGACCCGGTACTAAAGGTTTACCTGCTCCCCACGCACCTCCACCCCTCCCCTCCAGTGGTCGCCTTTTTTGCTTTGTAAAATACAAATGAAAATGATAGAAAATTCAAAAAATAAAATGTTTTCAGATTCTTATATGTTATGCAACCTACTATTCGGTGAAATTAAGAATTTCAAGTTTTGACTTTTTTTTGCAAAAAAGTTTGAAAAATGGTAAAACCGCATTAATTTTTGCATACGACGTCGGAAAAAAGCGTATAATATATCAAAATCATCGTGGGGATGTCCACGTGCCATTGGAAATAAAATATGTCATTCTATAAATTGACACGTGTTGAAATGCTATTGGTCCTCTTGCCCTATTACCATTTGTCCACAAATTGAGATGCTATTGGATAACGTGTCCTTATTCCATTCGTCCACGTGGCATGCTTCAATTGGTAAGCATGTCGTCATCAGACCGACACGTGTTGGCTTCGTAATGCGCCACGATACCCATGCGACGGCGATGCTAATGTCAGGCTAGACGGCAAAGCTTAATTAGAGTCGACCGAACTGACAGCTTAATGATTGGTCTAACAAGTAAATCATTGTGTCGAGATGGTAACCTTTGGCCTGACACACCTGACACGGTGGTCGGCTGTAACATCCCAAATTTCAAATCAATAAGAAAAGGAGTTTCCAATAGTAAAAAATTATAACTAACAAAAACTTTTATTTAAATATGGTGCTATGCTTAGTGTTGCATATGTGGATAGTGATCATGCATGAATAAATTGATGTTGCCATGATGATTTGTTGAGTGCTTCTTAAAGATGCTTAAACCCTAGGACATGATCATGGAACCCAAAAAGAGAGAAAGAAAAGAAATGGAAAAAATTACAAATCATCACTCACATACACTTATGGCCATTTTTGAAAATCCTCAACCAAGGCCATAATGACTTGTGCCAATGCTTGGGAAACATCAATAGACCAATAACAAACACATTTGCATCAAAGAAACACAAATCAAAGCAAAGGAAAATTCAAATTCAAGTTACATATGATAATGGTCAAATCTGCCACTATTAATATGTTACTCACTTTGAGCCCTTGTATTAAGCAAATCTTAAACCTAACCCTCCCAACTCTTTCCACCTCATCCTAGAGCCCATCAAGGTGAACACTTTTTTTGTTGACCAACATGGTTGACTCTGCCTCAATTGCTCAATATAAGATTGAAAAGTGGCAACTTTGAAACAAAAAGTAGATCATCCACATTTTGGAATTTCACAAATCAACTCAACTTTCCACACCACCACCACCATTGTGTGCCAAATATTAATTGAATCCACTCCACCAAAAATCTCTGCAAAATTTTAAAATTCACTTCTTGCAGCTATACCATCGAACACCTGGCAGGCATCAAACTGAATTACTCACACACCCTTTTATCCAACAGTTTCTTGACTAAACCCGATTTGATTTGTGATGATCATTGTCCTTCTATGACTCCTGTACCAAACCAAGTACTAGCCCAGTACGCCCAGTCTTGCCAGGCATGCGCGCTCACCGCGCTCTGGACACGCCAGAGCGACGGCAAGACCCATCGCCTCCGTCCTCCCCTACGCCTCTCCCTCTGCATCGAGCATCACCGCCTCTCCAGCTAGCCCTTAGACATGCTCGAATGCACGCGGAGGCACTGTCGCCGTCGTCCCCTTCCAAACTTTGCCGCTGGTACAGCCGCAGACCTTGCAGCATCCCGAGCCGTCCCGTCTCGCTTTCGCTGCGCCCGCTAGCACGTGAGCATCTCCATGATGCCAGCTACCTCGTGCCGTCCTTACCTTGCCTCTTCGCGCACCAGAGACGCCGCGCCATGATCGACCTCCACGGGCACCCGCATCACCCCTCCGCTGCTATAAATAGAGCACTCATGCTCCTCATTTCTCCACACCATCTCACTCTCCTCTCATCCCTGCTTCTCCTCGATCACTTACCTAGCCACATTATCGCCGGAGCAACGCCAATTTGACGCCGGAGCACCGCCAGTACCCGCAGCACATCACCGTCGATTGGAGCCACCTCGAGCGAAGCCGCTTGTACCTGGAGCCTCGCCGTCCACGCCAATGTTGCTGTGCACCTCGCCGACGATCGCCGGAGCACCGGTAGGCCCTCTGACCCCCTAACCTCGTCGCCAGAGCTGCGGGATCTCGTCGGAGACGATGATGATCGTCAGCCGCACGATCCCCTTCTAATCCTACGCATCATATCGCTCATACCGTTTCGCCCTTTAAGTGCCGCTGACAGGGGCCCCACTGTCAGGCAGCCCACTCACAGGCGACGTACAGCTGGGCTGGCCCAAGTCTTTTTCTCTTTGTGGCCCAACTTCGTTTCCCGCGCAGGGCCACTAGTTTGAATTCGGGTTAAATCAAATTTGTCAAATTCAATACTGGTACTGTTTCCAAAATTGAATAGAATCAAATCCACTGAACCAAATTTGATGAATTTTATATATTTGGAAAGCTTAGGAAATTATCTAAATAACTACACTAGTTCCAACCCTAGATGTTTTGTAGAATTAAAGTAGAAAAAATAACAAGGCAGAGCCTTTTTCAAATTCAAACATTTATTTAAAATCAACCATAAACGATTTTGAGTTGATTCCAACTCTCATTAATCACTTTTCAAATACTCTACATGATTATGTAAAAATATAGCCTAGTGTTTACTATGATCATGGGCTAGAGCAAAATAATGGCTATGGAGCCATATCTAGTCCATTTAAATTATCTCAAATAATTTATTTAAATAGTATGATGGTTACTCTCTCATTTAAATCATTGTCTTAAGTAATCCAATATGAGGTAATGACCTTAGTCTATAGCACCTCATCTTTAATTACTTAATGATATTAAATTGTTCCATAGTAGTATTTAAATTGCATGAGATGAAGTATCTCATTTAAATCATTTCCCCAATTAATAACTATGTGTTGACCTTGGTCAACACCTACTCATACCTTATTATTGGAGGAGATTAAATCTTGATAAGATTCAATGAGAGGAAATTACTCCTCAAAGAAAATAAATAGAAACCCTAAGAAATATTTCAATGAGAGGAAACTATTTTCTTAGAAGCAAACCAAACCAACCACCATGTGAATAAGGATGTGATGCTAGAATATATTGTGTGAATCATTTGTGTGCTTAGTCTAGCACATAAGGATTGTTTGGTGATTGTATACCTCGTATCCATTTATAGACGCTAGTACCCAGGAATACTAGAAGGAGGAGGCCTACGAGGAAGAAGAAGAAGAAAACTTTGATCAATACACCACTCAAGGCAAGCTATACTCTTGCAAGTTCCCAAGTGCAAAGCTTTAATAGAGCAAGGCACCATTACATGACTATTTTTGTTTAAGGATCCAATCCCAATTTTTTATTCTTGCAAGCTTTTACTTTATTTATCAAAGCTTACTTTATACTTAACTTTGGTCTAATTTTAGAGTGTTACAAGAACATCCAAAGTAGCCTAGAGAAATACAAGTTAGATTAGCACCCCTCATGACTAGTTGCTAGTGCTAAACTAAAAATGACTACTCTAGATGGGAACAGGTGAAAACCAATGACTTGGAAAACCTTGGAATGATGAGTCATTCTATTGAAAGATTTTGAAGTTGAATATGACATGAATGACTTGGTGGCTTTGACAAAAACTGATGATTGGGTTCGGATGCGATACCATTCCAATTTTTGAGTACCCCCACAATACATGATTATGGGTAAGGCTTAACTAGAAACTTATGCCCTTTAGTATGGGTTCCCTCTAAACAAGCGTCATAGAGGTTATGCCGAGGCTGCCTCTGTTGAAAGTGAAATGACGCGAATTGAGGTGAATGTATGACCCAAGCCCTGTGCAGTTCCCGGGATAACAGTTGGCTATCACCGGGAGGCCAAACTCATGGGGAGAGGTGCCTATACTAGAGTTTGTAAGTGAAAGGTTATGGTTGATGATCCGCATACTGAGTATGATTATTCGGGGCTATCCCTGACGGATGTAATCAAAAGTTGTGGCACAAGTGTGCAACCTCTGCATAGTGTCAAACTATTCGAATAGCCGTGTCCACGGTTACGGACGATTGGAAAGGCCATACTGTTCCGTTGTTAGATGTTTCTAAAATGTTTGGTGAAGTGAATGGTGATTTGACTTGAAAACAACATGGTTGTGGGCATGACACTAATGTTCCCACTTGAGTTAAGTTAGGCAAATGTGGAGTCTTCATGTATAGTGGTTTATGAAATAAAATTGGCTTTATGCAAATAAACCTATAGCTTAGCACCCCCTTAATAAAATTGATAGTACTTCACTAGTATTAGTTTGCGAGTACTTTAAAAGTACTCATGGCTGTGTCCCTGGCTATTCAAATGGCCAGACTATGAAGAGGAGCAACAGTATCTGGATGACGAACAGCAGGACGTCTACGATAATTAGGATCATCTCCTAATGTCAAGGGTTGCATGTGGATTAGATGATTACTACTACTTCGCTTCCGCTATGTGTTGTGTTTGTTGATCCTTAGATCAACTATTGTTGTAAGTGTGGATCATGTGATCTATTGTTGTAATACGACTATGGTTTGTAATGAATGATGACTCTATGATATCAACTGTTATGTCTCGCAAAAACAATCTTCCAGGGATTGCGATGTATGGCATAATAGGCATCTGGAATTAAAAATTCGGGTGTTGACAAGTTGGTATCAGAGCCATTGTTTGACCTTAGGAGACCCTAGTTAGAATGGACGTCTAAAAAATTTAGTTTCAAAAACAAATGAAGTGAATACCTTTGAAAAACTTACTCACCCTCTTACCCTTGAGATCTTTTACAAAGGAGAAATTCATGCTCTACCTTTTTCTTGTAATTCTACATAAAATTTTGACACACTTGCACTTCTCTAACTTACTCATCTAATTCTCTTACAGATGGAGCAAGTGAACAACACCAAGTTTTACCAGCTGGGGAATGGTGGGAACCTGATCTTCGAGAGGGACTTAGATGCCCTATCAGAGTTCCTTGGACGCCCGCACCCGGAGTTCTTCGGAACTCAAGTCAATGATCAGCCCGGAGGGGAACTTCTCACTGCTGATCTGAGGGGCAAGATGGAGCCTCCTCGGTCCGAGAGGATCCAGTTCTCCATCAGGGAGAACAACTGGCTGGATGGACTCGCTCGTGCTCTTCAGGAAGCACTTGCCCGTCTATGCGGGCAGAATGTGATGGCAATCCAAGGGGCTCGCTTTGCGCACCTCGCAAGGCATGACTCCATTGGAGGACCCATGGACCTGCAGTCCCACCCCGAGCTGAAGCATCACGTGGAGCATCTGGACTTCATGCTGCACGAGACCCAGAAGGAGCTGGACAACTCCCGCCACTACGCCAACCAGACTCATGCCCACATGGCGCAGCAGACCGACACCATCAGGATCCTTGCCCATGAGCGCAAGACACTCCGCTGGCAGCGTGCCAAGAAGGACTACACCATCGCTCGCTTCCGCGCGAAGATAGTGTCCTTGGAGGCAACTGTCAAGGCGCAAGAGGAACATCTAAAGGATCTGGAGGGAGAAGGAGAAGACATTCAGGGGGGAAATGCCCTCCTGAGTGATGATGATGACTATGAGGAGGATGAGGACTTGGACTTCCACACTGATGTGGAAGGCTATGAGTTCGTGGAGACCGGAGAAGATGGCTTCATCCCGATCGATGTGGATGATGAGGAGTAGTTTCACTTCAGCACTTGCGTAGGTGTGAGTTTGTATCCAATCCCTTGTATCGTAGAGTGATGGAATGGTTCTTAAAACCATTGATGTGTTAGCTTGTAATGTGTGTTGTTTGAATGAATGAAAGTGTTGTGGTTTTCAATATGTCAAGTACTCAAGTTTTAAATTTCCAAACTTACCCCAAAACAAGCCATAGAAAAATTCCCTCTTCCATGATCTATCTCAATGTTCTGATGGCCCCTCCAACCCGCAGCACCAATCAAGATGCAATGATGCAGATGTTGCAAATGATGATGGCAGATAGAGAGGCTGAAAGAGCTGAAAGACAAGCCAATATCGCAGCACTGCAGCAAATAGCTCAGAACAACCAAGGCCATGGAAACCATGACCACCCAGGGTCAAAGCTGAAGAACTTTCAGAACACCAACCCACCCATGTTCAGCAAGACTATAGAGCCACTAGATGCTGATGACTAGCTCCAGACCATGGAGAATAACTTAGAAGTTGCGGGAGTAGAAGCCGCAGAAAAAGTACTGTTCGCCACCCACTATTTGGATGGACCTGCCAGAGCTTGGTGGACAAGCACCCGTGCCATGAATGCAGGACAGATAATGACTTGGGCAGATTTCAAGCTCAAGTTCAACAAGTATCACGTACCCCCGGGTCTGATAAAGAAGATGATGGATGAGTTCAGGGAACTCAAACAAGGCAGGATGTCCATGGTAGAATACCACGACAGATTTCTTACTCTGTCAAGGTTCGCCCCGGATGAAACCGACACCACTAAGAAAAGGAATGAAAGATTCCTGAACGGACTGCATGATGAGATACAGACTGTACTGGTCAACATCTGCTTTGCTGACTTAGAAGCCTAGTGGACTCAGCCATCCAGATGGAAGGCAAACTTCATCAAGCCAATGAGAACCGCAAGCGCCGCATGATGAATCAGAGTGGGCCCAGCAATACCCCAAGGTATCGCCCCAGCTCAAGTGGAGGATTCAACCCCAGGAACAACAAGACCCATGTGCCACTGTCACGTCCGAGTTTTAAAAATCGGAGTGGAGGACACCCCATGCCAGGAGGCCACAACAACAACAACAACCACCATGCCAACAACAACAACTTCAACCGTGCCCCAATGAGAGCCCCCGACAACTACAACAACAACAATGCGCCAAGGACTGGGAGCAATGCTGTTCCAATCACCCCCAAGGACAAGTCAAAAGTGACTTGTTATGAATGCGGAGTTGTGGGACACTATTCCAATGAGTGCCCCAAGAAGCTTGCCAAGACTGCCCCCAACACCGTTGCACCTGCTCAGCAGCAACGCCGTGTCTCAACCGGCAGGAAGTTCACCCCGAACAACCCTGTCAACACCCGGATTTTTAACTCCAGATGCCTATTATGCCATTCATCGAATCCCAAGAATATTGTTTTTGCGAGACATAATAGATTGATATCACAGAACATCATTCATTACAACATTGTAATTGTCTTACAACAAAGGATCACATGATCCAGTCTCATTACAATAATAGTTGATCTATTGATCAATTACAAAACACATAGCGGAAGCGAAGTAGCGTAGTAGTAGTCCATCTATTCCACAGGCAACTGTTGACGTCAGGAGTGATCCTAGTTGTCGTAGACGTCCTGCTGTCCTTCTTCCTGGTTCTGATACTCCTCTTCGTAGTCTGGCCATTTGAATAGCCAGGGACACAGCCGTGAGTACTTTAAAGTACTCGCAAACTAATACTAATGTAAGTAGTATTAACTATAATAAGGGGGTTCTAAGCTCTAGTTTCATTTGCATAAAGCTAGTTTTATTTCATAAGCACTTTAGTAAACCAAAACCTCTTCATTTGCCTAACTTACTCAAGTGGGAACATTAGTGTCATTCCCACAACTCAGTTGTGATTCAAGTCAAGTCACCCTTCACCATTCAACCTTTTCAAGAAATTCTGACACCGGAAACTGTATGGCCTTTCCAACCGTCCGTAACCGTGGACACGGCTATTCGAATAGGTTTACACTCTGCAGAGGTTGCACACTTGTGCCACAACATTTGATTACATCCGTCGGGGATAACCCCGAATCATCGTAACTCAGTACGCGGATCATCAACCTTAACCTTTCACTTATACATCCTAGTATAGGCACCTCTCCCCATGAGCTTGGCCTCCCAGTGAAGACAGACAGTCAGCCTGGGAACTGCACAGGGCTTGGGCCGGACATTCACCTCATATCACATCATATCACATCATTTCTTTTGTTGTAGAGGCAGCTTTCGGCATAACCCCGATGACGCTTGTTTAGAGGGAACCCATACTAAGACACACAAACTTCCAGCTAAGCCCTACCCATAATCAGGTATTGTGGGGGTACTTGTAAATTGGAAAGGTATCGCATCCAAACCAATATCAGTTTTAATCAAAAATCACCATCTTCTCTTAGTCATATCACCTTTCAAAAATCATTCAAAAACCACTTCACTTCACCAAGTTCCCATCTAGAGTAGTCAAGTTTTATTTGTTAGCAATAGCACTAATCATGAGGGGTGCTAACTTAGCTTTGCTTGTTCTAGTCTAAGCTTGGTACTCTTAAACTATTCTAGACCAAGTGAAACATGAATCAAAAAGGTAACTTTGAATAAGTCAAAAGTGGTAACAACTTGCATAGTAAAACTTGGGATAGGACCACTAAGCATAAGGTAAAAGAGGGTGATGCATTGCTCTTGAGAGCTTTGCACTTTGCAAGTGTATTAGCTTGCCTTGGTTGGGGAAATGATCAAAGTGATCTTCTTCTCCTTCTTCTTGGTAGAATACTGATGGCGTGTATTTCACACGTTCGTTGGGCAACCCCAAGAGGAAGGTATGATGCGCACAGCAGCAAGTTTTCCCTCAGAAAGAAACCAAGGTTTATCGAACCAGGAGGAGCCAAGAAGCACGTTGAAGGTTGATGGCGGCGAGATGTAGTGCGGCGCAACACCAGGGATTCCGGCGCCAACGTGGAACCTGCACAACACAACCAAAGTACTTTGCCCCAACGAAACAGTGAGGTTGTCAATCTCACCGGCTTGCTGTAACAAAGAGTTAACCGTATTGTGTGGAAGATGATTGTTTGCAGAAAACAGTAGAACAAGTATTGCAGTAGATTGTATTTCAGTAAAGAGAATTGGACCGGGGTCCACAGTTCACTAGAGGTGTCTCTCCCATAAGACGAACAGCATGTTGGGTGAACAAATTACAGTTGGGCAATTGACAAATAAAGAGAGCATGACAATGCACATACATATCATGATGAGTATAGTGAGATTTAATTGGGCATTACGACAAAGTACATAGACCGCCATCCAACTGCATCTATGCCTAAAAAGTCCACCTTCAGGTTATCATCCGAACCCCCTCCAGTATTAAGTTGCAAGCAACAGACAATTGCATTAAGTATGGTGCGTAATGTAATCAACAACTACATCCTTAGACATAGCATCAATGTTTTATCCCTAGTGGCAACAGCACAACACAACCTTAGAACTTTCTCGTCATCCTGTCCTGTGTCAATGCAGGCATGAACCCACTATCGAGCATAAGTACTCCCTCTTGGAGTTACAAGCATCTACTTGGCCAGAGCATCTACTAGTAACGGAGAGCATGCAAGATCATAAACAACACATAAGCATAACTTTGATAATCAACATAACAAGTATTCTCTATTCATCGGATCCCAACAAACGCAACATATAGGATTACAGATAGATGATCTTGATCATGTTAGGCAGCTCACAAGATCCGACATTGATAGCACAATGGGGAGAAGACAACCATCTAGCTACTGCTATGGACCCATAGTCCAGGGGTAGACTACTCACACATCACACCGGAGGCGACCATGGCGGCGTAGAGTCCTCCGGGAGATGATTCCCCTCTCCGGCAGGTGCGGAGGCGATCTCCTGGATCCCCCGAGATGGGATCGGCGGCGGCGGCGTCTCCGGAAGGTTTTCCGTATCGTGGTTCTCGCATCGGGGTTTTCGGCACGGAGGCTATTGGTAGGCGGACGGGCCGAGGCGGGGGCCAGACGTGGGGGCCACACCATTGGGCGGCGCGGGCCCCCGGGGGCCGCGCCGCCACGTGGTGTCGCCACCTCGTGGCCCCACTTCGTGTGTTCTTCGGTCTTCTGGAAGCTCCGTGGAAAAATAGGCCCCCGGGCTTTGATTTCGTCCAATTCCGAGAATATTTCCTTACTAGGATTTCTGAAACCAAAAACAGCAGAAAAACAGCAATCGGCACTTCGGCATCTTGTTAATAGGTTAGTTCCAGAAAATGCACGAATATGACATAAAGTGTGCATAAAACATGTAGATAACATCAATAATGTGGCATGGAACATAAGAAATTATCGATACGTCGGAGACGTATCAGCATCCCCAAGCTTAGTTCTGCTCGTCCCGAGCAGGTAAAACGATAACACAGATAATTTCTGGAGTGACATGCCATCATAATCTTGATCATACTATTTGTAAAGCTTATGTAGTGAATGCAGCGATCAAAACAATGTGTATGACATGAGTAAACAAGTGAATCATATAGCAAAGACTTTTCATGAATAGCACTTCAAGACAAGCATCAATAAGTCTTGCATAAGAGTTAACTCATAAAGCAATAATTCAAAGTAAAGGCATTGAAGCAACACAAAAGAAGATTAAGTTTCAGCGGTTGCTTTCAACTTGTAACATGTATATCTCATGGATATTGTCAACATAGAGTAATATAATAAGTGCAATAAGCAAGTATGTAGGAATCAATGCATAGTTCACACAAGTGTTTGCTTCTTGAGGTGGAGAGAAATAGGTGAACTGACTCAACATTGAAAGTAAAAGAATGGTCCTCATAGAGGAAAAGCATCGATTGCTATATTTGTGCTAGAGCTTTGATTTTGAAAACATGAAACAATTTTGTCAACGGTAGTAATAAAGCATATGCATCATGTAAATTATATCTTATAAGTTGCAAGCCTCATGCATAGTGTACTAATAGTGCCCGCACCTTGTCCTAATTAGCTTGGACTACCTGGATTATCACCGCAATACATATGCTTTAACCAAGTATCACAAAGGGGTACCTCTATGCCGCACTTTGTACAAAGGTCTAAGGAGAAAGCTCGCATTTGGATTTCTCGCTTTTGATTATTCTCAACTTAGACATCCATACCGGGACAACATAGACAACAGATAATGGACTCCTTTTTTAATGCTTTAAGCATTCAACAACAATTAATTCTTTTCTCATTAGAGATTTGAGGATGTTTGTCCAAAACTGAAACTTCCACCATGGAACATGGCTTTAGTTAGCGGCCCAATGTTCTTCTCTCACAATATGCATGCTCAAACCATTCAACTCAGAGTAGATCGCCCTTACTTCAGACAAGACGAACATGCATAGCAACTCACATGAAATTCAACAATGAGTTGATGGCGTTCTCAAGAAACATGGTTATCGCACAACAAGCAACTTAATAAGAGATAAAGTGCATAATTACATATTCAATACCACAATAGTTTTTAAGCTATTTGTCCCATGAGCTATATATTGCATAGGTGAATGATGGAATTTTAAAGGTAGCACTCAAGCAATTTACTTTGGAATGGCTGGAAAATACCATGTAGTATAGGTAGGTATGGTGGACACAAATGGCATAGTGGTTGGCTCAAGTATTTTGGATGCATGAGAAGTATTCCCTCTCGATACAAGGTTTAGGCTAGCAAGGCTTATTTGAAACAAACACAAGGATGAACCGGTGCAGCAAAACTCACATAAAAGACATATTGAAAACATTATAAGACTCTACACCATCTTCCTTGTTGTTCAAACTCAATACTAGAAATTATCTAGACCTTAGAGAAACCAAATATGCAAACCAATTTTAGCATGCTCTATGTATTTCTTCATTAATGGGTGCAAAGTATATGATGCAAGAGCTTAATCATGAGCACAACAATTGCCAAGTATCACATTACCCAAGACATTTATAGCAATTACTACATGTATCATTTTCCAATTCCAACCATATAACAATTTAACGAAGGAGAAACTTCGCCATGAATACTATGAGTAGAAACCAAGGACATACTTGTCCATATGCTACAGCGGAGCGTGTCTCTCTCCCATAAAGTGAATGCTAGGATCCATTTTATTCAAACAAAACAAAAATAAAAACAAACCGACGCTCCAAGAAAAAGCACATAAGATGTGATGGAATAAAAATATAGTTTCAGGGAGGAACCTGATAATGTTGTCGATGAAGAAGGGGATGCCTTGGGCATCCCCAAGCTTAGACGCTTGAGTCTTCTTGATATATGCAGGGGTGAACCACCGGGTGCATCCCCAAGCTTAGAGCTTTCACTCTCCTTGATCATGTTGCATCATACTCCTCTCTTGATCCTTGAAAACTTCCTCCACACCAAACTCGAAACAACTCATTAGAGGGTTAGTGCACATTATAAATTGACATATTCAGAGGTGACACAATCATTCTTAACACTTCTGGACATTGCATAATGCTACTGGACATTAGTGGATCAAAGAAATTCATCCAACATAGCGAAAGAGGCAATGCGAAATAAAAGGCAGAATCTGTCAAAACAGAACAGTTCGTATTGACGAATTTTAAAATGGCACCAGACTTGCTCAAATGAAAATGCTCAAATTGAATGAAAGTTGCATACATATCTGAGGATCATGCACGTAAATTGGCTTAATTTTCTGAGTTACCTACAGGGAGGTGGACCCAGATTCGTGACAGCAAAGAAATCTGGAACTGTGCAGTAATCCAAATCTAGTACTTACTTTTCTATCAACGGCTTAACTTGGCACAACAAAACACAAAACTAAGATAAGGAGAGGTTGCTACAGTAGTAAACAACTTCCAAGACACAAAATAAAAACAAAGTACTGTAGGTAAAAACATGGGTTGTCTCCCATAAGCGCTTTTCTTTAACGCCTTTCAGCTAGGCGCAGAAAGTGTGCATCAAGTATTATCAAAGGGTGGTGCATCGTTATCATGAGCTCCCCCATCCATAGTGGTACTAAGGGCTTTGTCAATTTTAGGCCTATAATAATACTTCTTTGGTCTAGGCACTTTAGAGACATACATAAACTTTTGCTCCTTACCCACATAAGCTTTCTCCTTATATTTAAGAGAAGAAAATGTTGAACCCAAGGTTCCCATAGCTTTTTCAAGTTCGTCAATCCTATTGATTTGATCATCATGGACAGCATTAGTTCCTAGGACACTAATTCTTTCATCAATTCCTCCTAAGGATTTATCAAGTTCATCAGTTTTATCAAGTAATATTTCCAATTTAGCTTCAATACTTGGAAAATTTTTCTCTATGGTTTCCAATTTTTTCATAACATCTTCAAGAGAGATTTCAGTTTTAACTTTATCAACAGAGGGTATTCCAAATAAACTCTCAATAATGCAACTAGCTTCTAATGCAGGGGTACTTAAGAAGTCACCTTTTGCGAGACTATCAAGAACATATCTATTCCAACTAGAGATACCAACATAAAAATTCCTGAGTAAAATAATAGTGGAGTGCTTCTTAGTGCATCTATTATGAGCATCGCTAATTCTATACCAAGCATCTCTCAAACATTCTCCCCTCGTTGCTTAAACGTACGAACTTCAACTTCAGGATTACTCATTTTAGTAGTAGTAAATAAAGCAAACTAGATAAAGTAAATGCAAGTAAACTAATTTTTTTGTGTTTTTGATATAGCAAACAAGATAACAAATAAAGTAAAACTAGCAACTAATTTTTTTGTATTTTGATTTAGTGCAGCAAACAAAGTAGTAAATAAAACTAAGCAAGACAAAAACAAAGTAAAGAGATTGAGAAGTGGAGACTCCCCTTGCAGCGTGTCTTGATCTCCCGGCAACGGCGCAGAAAAAGAGCTTGATGGCGTGTATTTCACACGTTCGTTGGGCAACCCCAAGAGGAAGGTATGATGCGCACAGCAGCAAGTTTTCCCTCAGAAAGAAACCAAGGTTTATCGAACCAGGAGGAGCCAAGAAGCACGTTGAAGGTTGATGGCGGCGAGATGTAGTGCGGCGCAACACCAGGGATTCCGGCGCCAACGTGGAACCTGCACAACACAACCAAAGTACTTTGCACCAACGAAACAGTGAGGTTGTCAATCTAACAGCCTTGATGTAACAAAGAGTGAACCGTATTGTGTGGAAGATGATTGTTTGCAGAAAACAGTAGAACAAGTATTGCAAAGTAGATTGTATTTCAAGAAAGAGAATTGGACCGGGGTCCACAGTTCACTAGAGGTGTCTCTCCCATAAGACGAACAGCATGTTGGGTGAACAAATTACAGTTGGGCAATTGACAAATAAAGAGAGCATGACAATGCACATACATATCATGATGAGTATAGTGAGATTTAATTGGGCATTACGACAAAGTACATAGACCGCCATTCAACTGCATCTATGCCTAAAAAGTCCACCTTCAGGTTATCATCCGAACCCCCTCCAGTATTAAGTTGCAAGCAACAGACAATTGCATTAAGTATGGTGCGTAATGTAATCAACAACTACATCCTTAGACATAGCATCAATGTTTTATCCCTAGTGGCAACAGCACAACACAACCTTAGAACTTTCGTCGATTGTCCCGGTGTCAATGCAGGCATGAACCCACTATCGAGCATAAGTACTCCCTCTTGGAGTTACAAGCATCTACTTGGCCAGAGCATCTACTAGTAACGGAGAGCATGCAAGATCATAAACAACACATAAGCATAACTTTGATAATCAACATAACAAGTATTCTCTATTCATCGGATCCCAACAAACGCAACATATAGGATTACAGATAGATGATCTTGATCATGTTAGGCAGCTCACAAGATCCGACAATGATAGCACAATGGGGAGAAGACAACCATCTAGCTACTGCTATGGACCCATAGTCCAGGGGTAGACTACTCACACATCACACCGGAGGCGACCATGGCGGCGTAGAGTCCTCCGGGAGATGATTCCCCTCTCCGGCAGGGTGCCGGAGGCGATCTCCTGGATCCCCCGAGATGGGATCGGCGGCGGCGGCGTCTCTGGAAGGTTTTCCGTATCGTGGTTCTCGGTACTGGGGTTTTCGTCACGGAGGCTATTTGTAGGCGGAAGGGCAGAGTCGGGGGCCAGACGAGGGGGCCACACCATAGGGCGGCGCGGGCCCCCCCTGGGCCGCGCCGCCACGTGGTGTCGCCACCTCGTGGCCCCACTTCGTGTGTTCTTCGGTCTTCTGGAAGCTCCGTGGAAAAATAGGCCCCTGGGCTTTGATTTCGTCCAATTCCGAGAATATTTCCTTACTAGGATTTCTGAAACCAAAAACAGCAGAAAACAAAGAATCGGCACTTCGGCATCTTGTTAATAGGTTAGTTCCAGAAAATGCACGAATATGACATAAAGTGTGCATAAAACATGTAGATAACATCAATAATGTGGCATGGAACATAAGAAATTATCGATACGTCGGAGACGTATCAAATACCTCCTCCTCCTGATAGTCTCCGGTACTAGCGTCTAAAATCGAATACAAGGTATACAATCACCACCCCAAACTTAAGTACTATACTAAGCACAACATAAGTCACACAAGCTAGGCTAGCCTCACATAATACTATTAATTTGGTGGATTGGTTTTCTTAACTAAGAAACAATAATTTCCTCTCATACTAAAGTTAGGTGTTTCTTCTCCTTCTTTAGAGAAATAGATTCCTCTCATTAACTTATTAAGATTTAATTTCTCTCATGAAAAAGGATATGACCTAGGTTGACCAAAGTCAATCTCTTCATACTTATCATTTAAGAAAATGATTTAAATGAGGTGGAGCACCTCATATATTTTCATCCTAACATGGTGATGATTTAATATCATCAAACAAACCTTATGAGAACTAAATGACCAGAGTCTCTATCTCATATTGGAATGTTTGTGACAAGATTTAAGTGAGAGTCAAACTCCCATAAGATTTATAAATAGTTTTGGACAATATCTTTGACTAGAAATAGCCAAATAGTCCTCTAATTAAACTAGGCCATGATCACCCAAGGTAACCATGCCATATTTTTGCAGAAACAATTAATGTAAGTGAAATGTGATTTATAGGAGTTGGAATCAATTCAAAAGCATTTTTGTTTGAAATTTAACAATTGTTTGAAGACATAAAAGTCCCTGCCTTGTTTATTTTGCTACTTTAATTCTAAAACAAAACTCAGGGTGAGACCAGTGGGGTTGGATAGAACTTTTGACAAGATTTTCAACAATACCAAATTCATCGAATTTGGCCCAGTGGTTTTGAAACTATGCAAATTCTAATTCAGTACCAGTATTGAATTTTTATTGAAACCAAAAGATTTGAATTCAAACTGTGGGCCGAGGCGGGAAAGTAAACGGGCCAGGGGGAGAACGAGGGAGATGGGCCGGCCCAGCTATGCCCGCGGCGCACACGGGCCAGCTGACAGCATGGGACCCACGCGTCGGTGAGTTAAAACACCGAAACGGTATGCATGGATACATGCCGTGGGATTAAAGGGGATCGGATGGCTGCAGTTCGTCTTCGTCAGAGACGAGCTCCGGCGAGGTCTGAACCCTACTGGCGGCCATGGGGGTCTAGAGAGGGGTCTTACCGTGGTCCAGTGGGGTCAGCGAGGCGGGCGATCGACGGTGGAGACGACGGCGAGGCAGACGGTGGTCGCAGCAGCTCTTGAGGTGGACGAATTCGACGGCTCCATCTTCCGCGTCTCCGGCGAGCTCTGGTGGTGAAATTGGGGCGGCGTGGTGGCTAATGTGAAGGGGAAGAGGTGCAAGAAGAGCAAGGAGAGGTAGGGGAGCAAGATGGTGTGGAGCTTTGAGGCCGGGGCGCCCTCCTTTTATAGCTGGCGGTCGAGGCCGAGGGTGCGGGGCAGGTCGACCATGGACACGACGCTACGGTGGCTGAAGGGGTAGGGCGATGTCAGGGAGGTGTTGGCGACGTCGAGGCAGTCACGACGCGCGTCATGGCGAGGACAGGGGTAGACGAGAGCAGGTGGGCGGTCATTGTGTACTGGCGGACAGTGGCGGCGGACGTCGACCGTGTCGTCGTCTACAGGGCGCGGGAGAGCCAGTGAGCGTGTCTGGGAGGTAGGTGGTGACATGGTGGTGGCGTAGGAGAGAGGGAGAGGGCGAGGCGTGGTCAGCGTTGACGGGAACGGGCGATGGTCTGGCGCGCTCTGGGACGTCACCATGCGCGTCCCGGCGTGTTCTGGGTGTCCTGGGCGCGGTGCGTTCCGGCCAATGCCAGCGTCTCCTGTGCCCAGGGCGTGCACGATCATGTTCAGTGGAGTGAGGGTGAACTGAAGGACATGCTTAGGTCGGCCAGAAGTGAGAGGAAAAGAAATGAGCATGGTGAGTACATGAGGTCACGGCATGATGATCATTGGGTCAAATTGGTACCTGGCACAGTGGTGGAGAGGTCTTGGCTTGGTCCAGGGGATTGAGGAGAGTGTGTGTGCTGACTTTTGCATGGTGGTTCAGGCTAAAACCCAGCAGATAATTGCATGTATTGAGTTGGCAAAAAGTTGGACACAAGGTGTTTGTGTTAATGGCCGAAAGAACTTTACTTTGGAATTTTTGAGTGAATTTTGGTGGGTTTGAATCATATATTATTTGCAGTAGAATGGTGATGGTGGTGGTCAAATTGGAAGTGATTTGTAAAAATCCAAATTGCATATGATCTTCTCATAGTTTCAAAGTCCCTACTTGTCTCCTCTATTCTGGTCAACCTGGTCAACATCAGTACTAATGGTCAACATGAAAGTTGTTCACCATCACTTGGTCTTGGATGACATGACAATGGTTGACCAAATTTGGTTGTAGAAACAAAAGATAGATGGGTGCAAAGTGGGGAAGAAATTATAAATGGCCCAAATGACCATTATCACATGTTATTGAAATTTGATTTTTCTCTTGGTTTGATTCTGATTTCTTTGGGTCAATTGTGTTTGTTTTTCATATATAAGAGTTTTACAAACCATAGATCAAGCAATGGTGGCCTTTGGTGAAGTTTTGCAAAATTGGCCTTATGTGTATGTGAGTGAAATTGGGATTTTCTCACTATTTGGTTTCTCTCCATTTGATTTGACTTTTCTTGACTCTAATGTGATTCTTATTAGTTTAGAAACATTTTCCAACCATTGAAACCAATTCAAATGGTCTTGCTCAAAGATTTGCAAAATTGGCCTTAATGCATAAGAGGTGAAGTGTCAAATTTGCTAAACTTGGAAATTGTTTTCCCTTGCTTTACTTAGGCATGGGTTAGGGTCCATGTGATGTGAGATTAAGTTTAAAGATGGTTTCACACCATTTGGGTAAGGTCTAGATGCTTAGAACAAGATTTGGGAAAAATGGCTAAGTGCCACATATGCATCAATGCAGATGTTGCATTTGATTTTTTACTTTGACTTGGCTTGACCCAATTGGGGTTGTTGAGTGTTGAAATGGTATATAGGAGTGATCCAACCATGCATCACAAGTCCTAGGGTCAAGGTCCTCAATTTCACAAATTTGCTACTTTACTCTCATATGCCTCTATGGCATTTTTAGTTTCTTTTTATTTTCTTTGGTTTCAACTTGGAAATGGTTTGAGAAGTACTAGACAAGGTTTATGAAGGTTTTCCAAACCATTAAACAAAGTAGAAAGGTCTAGGGTAAAGATTTGTAAAAATAGCCATAGGCACATATACCTTTTTCTTATTTAATTTCCTTTTATTTTATTTTAACTAGGGTGATGAAAAGAGGGGTGAGGTTTAGGTTTTAAGATTATTCAAAGTACTATAACAAGCAATCATGGCAATAGCACAAGGATTAAGCAAGATTACTATGGATCACACTTAATTGAATAAAAGTTTTTGTTGGTTCCAAAATTTGGAACTAGGGAAGTTCATTTGTTTTATTTTGAAATTTTTGGGATGTTACAAACCCTTCCCCCTTAAACAAATCTCGTCCCGAGATTTTAAGAAAAGTTAGGTTCCTAAGAGAGATTGAGCAACTTGATTAAACAGGAAAACATACTTGGCATGGTCTGAGGGGCTTCTTGGGCTTCTGTTGCAGTCATGTTGTAGAGGTGGCCGTGATTATTGTTCTGGTTCCTTCTTGCGGCAAAGTGGCGCTGGTTCTGAGCAGGTGCAGCGGTGTTGGCGGCAATCTTTGCCAGTTTCTGGGGGCACTCATTGGAGTAGTGACCCACAACTCCACATTCATAGCAGTTCACAGTTGACTTGTCTTTGGGAGTGACGGGAACAGCGTTGCTTCCAGTCCTCGGGGCAGTATTGGGGTTGTTGTGGTTACCGTTGTTGTTGTTGCTGTTGGGGTGGGTGTTGTTGTTGTGATTGTTGTTGTTGTTGCCTCCGGGCTTCGGGGGTCCTCCGTTGTTGTTGGTGTAGTTGGGGCGATAATTCTGAGTGGTTGGCTTGTTGTATCTTGGGGTGAATCCTCCAGAGGAGTTGTTGCGGTACTTCTGGGCATTGTTGGGCCCATTCTGGTTCATCATTCTTCTCTTGCGGTTCTCGTTGGCTTGATGCAGCTTCCCTTCCATTTGGATGGCTGAGTCTACTAGGGCTTCGAGGTCAGCGAACGGAATGTTCACTAACACAGTTTGCATCTCATCATGCAGTCCGTTCAGAAATCTTTCCTTCCGCTTCTCATTGGTGTCGGTCTCATCCGGGGCGTACCTTGACAGGGTGAGAAACCTGTCGCGGTATTCCACCACGGACATCCTTCCTTGTTTGAGTTCCCAGAACTCGTCTCTCATTTTCTTGATCAGTCCTTGGGGCACATGGTACTTGCTAAACTTCAGCTTGAAGTCTTCCCAGGTCATCATTTGTCCGGCATTCATTGCGCGGGCGCTTGTCCACCAGGCTCGTGCAGGTCCTGACAGGTAGTGGGTGGCGAACAGTACTTTCTCTGCGGCTTCTACTCCCGCAACTTCTAGGTTGTTCTCCATTGTTTGGAGCCAGTCATCAGCATCTAGGGGCTCTTCAGTCTTGTTGAACATGGGTGGGTTGGTGTTCTGAAAGTTCTTCAACTTTGACCCAGTGTGGTCGTTGTTTCCATGGCCGTTGTTGTTCTGAGCAAGCTGCTGCAGTGCAGCAATGTTGGCTTGGCGTTCAACTCTCTCGGCTTCCCGGTCAGCCATCATCATCTGTAGCATCTGCATCATGGCGTCTTGGGTGGCGTTGCGGGTTGGTGGGGCCATCTAAATCATTGAGGTAGATGATAAGATAAGAGGGAAATTTCTAGGGTTTGTTTGGTTTAAAGTTTTAAAAAGTTCACAACTTGAAAATTTAAGTAGTGTTGCGGGGGTAAAAACCAACAACACTTTTTCATTCATACCAAACATCATACATTACAAAGCTAACACACCGTTGGTTTGAAGAACCATTCATTCGCTCTACGATACAAGGGGATCCTGATACAACTCACACCTACTTAAGTGCTGGGGTGATACTACTCTTCAGGGTGGATTCTTCGTCTTCACGGGTGATGTGCTTGGCAAGAGGCGAGGGCGTTGTCCAAATCCCTGTGGGTTTTGTACAGCCTGAAGTCCTGGTGTGCTACATAGGGGTTCATCTCCGTGTGCGGTGGCATGGTCATCGATCTTCCCATTGAGTCATGTCTTGGGTAGTAGATGAAGCGAGTGTTCTTGATCTTGTTCTCATTTTGTCCACACAGACGGGAGATTGCTTCCTGCATAGCTCTGACTAGTCCTTCCTTCCAAGTGTTTCCCGTTACAGAAAACCAGATGGTTTCCCATACCGGGGCTCCCAGCTTTCTTCGTAGATCAGTTGAAACTTCCCACCGAGGGGGTTCTCCGGAGTGGTTGTTGCGGGGTATTCCGAAGAACTCGGGATACGGGTGTCCTAGATATTCCACTAGTTGCTTCAAATCCTTTTCAAACCTCAGTTCTCCTCCGTGACCAAGCTGATAGCACTCCCATTTGTATTCCATCTATGAACAAAGAGGAGGAGTAAATTAGAGAAGTATTCAAGTGTGCAAAATTTTAGATAGTGCTACAAAGAAAAAGTAGAGCATGAATTTCTCATTTTGAAAAAGATTTCAAGGATAAGGGTGAGAATAAGTTTTTCACAAATATTCACTTCTTTGGTTTTGAAACTAAGTTTTGCAGACGTCCATTCTAACTAGGGTCTCCTAAGGTCAACAATGGCTTTGATACCAACTTGTCAACACCCGGATTTTTAAGTCCAGATGCCTATTATGCCATTCATCGCAATCCCAGGAATATTGTTTTTGCGAGACATAATAGATTGATATCACAGAACATCATTCATTACAACATTGTAATTGTCTTACACCAAAGGATCGCATGATCCAGTCTCATTACAATAATAGTTGATCTATTGATCAATTACAAAACACATAGCGGAAGCGAAGTAGCGTAGTAGTAGTCCATCTATTCCACAGGCAATTGTTGACGTCAGGAGTGATCCTAGTTGTCGTAGATGTCCTGCTGTCCTTCTTCCGGGTTCTGATACTCCTCTTCGTAGTCTGGCCATTTGAATAGCCAGGGACACAGCCGTGAGTACTTTAAAGTACTCGCAAACTAATACTAATGTAAGTAGTATTAACTATAATAAGGGGGTTCTAAGCTCTAGTTTCATTTGCATAAAGCTAGTTTTATTTCATAAGCACTTTAGTAAACCAAAACCTCTTCATTTGCCTAACTTAATCAAGTGGGAACATTAGTGTCATTCCCACAACTCAGTTGTGATTCAAGTCAAGTCACCCTTCACCATTCAACCTTTTCAAAAAATTCTGACACCGGAAACTGTATGGCCTTTCCAACCGTCCGTAACCGTGGACACGGCTATTCGAATAGGTTTACACTCTGCAGAGGTTGCACACTTGTGCCACAACATTTGATTACATCCGTCGGGGATAACCCCGAATCATCGTAACTCAGTACGCGGATCATCAACCTTAACCTTTCACTTATACATCCTAGTATAGGCACCTCTCCCCATGAGCTTGGCCTCCCAGTGAAGACAGACAGTCAGCCTGGGAACTGCACAGGGCTTGGGCCGGACATTCACCTCATATCACATCATATCACATCATTTCTTTTGTTGTAGAGGCAGCTTTCGGCATAACCCCGATGACGCTTGTTTAGAGGGAACCCATACTAAGACACACAAACTTCCAGCTAAGCCCTACCCATAATCAGGTATTGTGGGGGTACATGTAAATTGGAAAGGTATCGCATCCAAACCAATATCAGTTTTAATCAAAAATCACCATCTTCTCTTAGTCATATCACCTTTCAAAAATCATTCAAAAACCACTTCACTTCACCAAGTTCCCATCTAGAGTAGTCAAGTTTTATTTGTTAGCAATAGAACTAATCATGAGGGGTGCTAACTTAGCTTTGCTTGTTCTAGTCTAAGCTTGGTACTCTTAAGCTATTCTAGACCAAGTGAAACATGAATCAAAAAGGTAACTTTGAATAAGTCAAAAGTGGTAAAAACTTGCATAGTAAAACTTGGGATAGGACCACTAAGCATAAGGTAAAAGAGGGTGATGCATTGCTCTTGAGAGCTTTGCACTTTGCAAGTGTATTAGCTTGCCTTGGTTGGGGAAATGATCAAAGTGATCTTCTTCTCCTTCTTCTTGGTAGAATACCTCCTCCTCCTGATAGTCTCCGGTACTAGCGTCTAAAATCGAATACAAGGTATACAATCACCACCCCAAACTTAAGTACTATACTAAGCACAACATAAGTCACACAAGCTAGGCTAGCCTCACATAATACTATTAAGTTGGTGGATTGGTTTTCTTAATTAAGAAACAATAATTTCCTCTCATACTAAATTTAGGTGTTTCTTCTCCTTCTTTAGAGAAATAGATTCCTCTCATTAACTTATTAAGATTTAATTTCTCTCATGAAAAAGGATATGACCTAGGTTGACCAAAGTCAACCTCTTCATACTTATCATTTAAGAAAATGATTTAAATGACGTGGAGCACCTCATATATTTTAATCCTAACATGGTGATGATTTAATATCATCAAACAAACCTTATGAGAACTAAATGACCAGAGTCTCTATCTCATATTGGAATGTTTGTGACAAGATTTAAGTGAGAGTCAAACTCCCATAAGATTTATAAATAGTTTTGGACAATATCTTTGACTAGAAATAGCCAAATAGTCCTCTAATTAAACTAGGCCATGATCACCCAAGGTAACCATGCCATATTTTTGCAGAAACAATTAATGTAAGTGAAATGTGATTTATAGCAGTTGGAATCAACTCAAAAGCATTTTTGTTTGAAATTTAACAATTGTTTGAAGACATAAAAGTCCCTGCCTTGTTTATTTTTCTACTTTCATTCTAAAACAAAACTCAGGGTGAGACCAGTGGGGTTGGATAGAACTTTTGACAAGCTTTCCAAAAATACCAAATTCATCAAATTTGGCCCAGTGGTTTTGAAACTATGCAAATTCTAATTCAGTACCAGTATTGAATTTTTATTGAAACCAAAAGATTTGAATTCAAACTGTGGGCCGAGGCGGGAAAGTAAACGGGCCAGGGGGAGAACGAGGGAGATGGGCCGGCCCAGCTATGCCCGCGGCGCACACGGGCCAGCTGACAGCGTGGGACCCACGCGTCGGTGAGTTAAAACACCGAAACGGTATGCATGGATACAGGCCGTGGGATTAAAGGGGATCGGACGGCTGCAGTTCGTCTTCGTCAGAGACGAGCTCCGGCGAGGTCCGAACCCTACTGGTGGCCATGGTGGTCTAGAGAGGGGTCTTACCGTGGTCCAGCGGGGTCAGCTAGGCGGGCGATCGACGGTGGAGACGACGGCGAGGAAGACGGTGGTCGCAGCAGCTCTTGAGGTGGACGAATTCGACGGCTCCGTCTTCCGCGTCTCCGGCGAGCTCTGGTGGTGAAATTGGGGCGGCGTGGTGGCTAATGTGAAGGGGAAGAGGTGCAAGAAGAGCAAGGAGAGGTAGGGGAGCAAGATGGTGTGGAGCTTTGAGGCCGGGGCGCCCTCCTTTTATAGCTGGCGGTCGAGGCCGAGGGTGCGGGGCAGGTCGACCATGGACACGACGCTACGGTGGCTGAAGGGGTAGGGCGACGTCAGGGAGGTGTTGGCGACGTCGAGGCGGTCACGACACGCGTCATGGCGAGGACAGGGGTAGACGAGAGCAGGTGGGCGGTCATTGTGTACTGGCGGACAGTGGCGGCGGACGTCGACCGTGTCGTCGTCTACAGGGCGCGGGAGAGCCAGTGAGCGTGTCTGGGAGGTAGGTGGTGACATGGTGGTGGCGTAGGAGAGAGGGAGAGGGCGAGGCGTGGTCAGCGTTGACGGGAACGGGCGACGGTCTGGCGCGCTCTGGGACGTCACCATGCGCGTCCCGGCGTGTTCTGGGTGTCCTGGGCGCGGTGCGTTCCGGCCAATGCCAGCGTCTCCTGTGCCCAGGGCGTGCACGATCGTGTTCAGTGGAGTGAGGGTGAACTGAAGGATATGCTTAGGTCGGCCAGAAGTGAGAGGAAAAGAAATGAGCATGGTGAGTACATGAGGTCACGGCATGATGATCATTGGGTCAAATTGGTACCTGGCACAGTGGTGGAGAGGTCTTGGCTTGGTCCAGGGGATTGAGGAGAGTGTGTGTGCTGACTTTTGCATGGTGGTTCAGGCTAAAACCCAGCAGATAATTGCATGTATTGAGTTGGCAAAAAGTTGCACACAAAGTGTTTGTGTTAATGGCCGAAAGAACTTTACTTTGGAATTTTTGAGTGAATTTTGGTGGGTTTGAATCATATATTATTTGCAGTAGAATGGTGGTGGTGGTGGTCAAATTGGAAGTGATTTGCAAAAATCCAAATTGCATATGATCTTCTCATAGTTTCAAAGTCCCTACTTGTCTCCTCTATTCTGGTCAACCTGGTCAACATCAGTACTAATGGTCAACATGAAAGTTGTTCACCATCACTTGGTCTTGGATGACATGGCAATGGTTGACCAAATTTGGTTGCAGAAACAAAAGATAGATGGGTGCAAAGTGGGGAAGAAATTATAAATGGCCCAAATGACCATTATCACATGTTATTGAAATTTGATTTTTCTCTTGGTTTGATTCTTGTTTCTTTGGGTCAATTGTGTTTGTTTTTCATATATAAGAGTTTTACAAACCATAGATCAAGCAATGGTGGCCTTTGGTGAGGTTTTGCAAAATTGACCTTATGTGTATGTGAGTGAAATTGGGATTTTCTCACTATTTGGTTTCTCTCCATTTGATTTGACTTTTCTTGACTCTAATGTGATTCTTATTAGTTTAGAAACATTTTCCAACCATTGAAACCAATTCAAATGGTCTTGCACAAAGATTTGCAAAATTGGCCTTAATGCATAAGAGGTGAAGTGTCAAATTTGCTAAACTTGGAAATTGTTTTCCCTTGCTTTACTTAGGCATGGGTTAGGGTCCATGTGATGTGAGATTAAGTTTAAAGATGGTTTCACACCATTTGGGTAAGGTCTAGATGCTTAGAACAAGATTTGGGAAAAATGGCTAAGTGCCACATATGCATCAATGCATATGTTGCATTTGATTTTTACTTTGACTTGGCTTGACCCAATTGGGGTTGTTGAGTGTTGAAATGGTATATAGGAGTGATCCAACCATGCATCACAAGTCCTAGGGTCAAGGTCCTCAATTTCACAAATTTGCTACTTTACTCTCATATGCCTCTATGGCATTTTTAGTTTCTTTTTATTTTCTTTGGTTTCAACTTGGAAATGGTTTGAGAAGTACTAGACAAGGTTTATGAAGGTTTTCCAAACCTCTAAACAAAGTAGAAAGGTCTAGGGTAAAGATTTGTAAAAATAGCCATAGGCACATATACCTTTTTCTTATTTAATTTCCTTTTATTTTATTTTAACTAGGGTGATGAAAAGAGGGGTGAGGTTTAGGTTTTAAGATTATTCAAAGTACTATAACAAGCAATCATGGCAATAGCACAAGGATTAAGCAAGATTACTATGGATCACACTTAATTGAATAAAAGTTTTTGTTGGTTCCAAAATTTGGAACTAGGGAAGTTCATTTGTTTTATTTTGAAATTTTTGGGATGTTACAAACCCGAACAACCGCAGCGGCCGCCTCTTTCACATGAGTGCCGAAGAAGCCCAGGAAGCACCAAATGTCGTGCTGGGTATGTTCTCTGTTAACTCAATACCTGCAAGAGTGTTGTTTGATTCCGGAGCATCGCATTCGTTTGTTACTCAAGATTTTGCATGCAATAGTAAGATTCAACCAATCAGTTGGAAGCATGTTATGATAGTTCAAATACCTCGTTCAACAACTAAACCTAGAATTTAATAATTTCGTAAGATTCAACCAATCAGTTTGAAGCATGTTATGATAGTTCAAATACCTTGTTCAACAACTAAAGCTAGGATACATGGTTCAACAACTAAAGCTAGAATTTAATGATTTTGTTTTTATTTTCTATTTTGGTAAATGCATTGACAGGTGGGGCCCTTCGTCAGAGATTTAATAATTTCTTAAATGTTTAGGAAATGAATACAACCCTGACAGTGGGTCCGACTGTCAGATTTTTAACATTATCCAGAAATTCCAGATTTTGAATAAAACTTGTATAATTCATATCTAATCCAATTTAATTCATAAAAAGGTGTATAATATATCAAAATCTTCAGAAAAATGATAGCTACCTACTTATGCTATCATCATGCATAGTTAAGAAACTTCAATTAACATTTTTGTTAGAGCAACGAAATACCACTGTATGGAAGTCATCGAAATGCAATGTTTTATGTATTCGAAATTCCATTTAATTTGACAATGATGTATTAGGGTTTGTTCAAATAACTTTAACATGTCATATCATCATCTTTATATGCGCATTACATCGATGGCATGTGTTGATTGTTATTTCTCTCTTTATAGTATTTGCTTCTTCACGATCGATAGCGCACGAGTCCGAGACGTACGATGAAGATCAACAACACCGAAGATCAATAATTGTCCACCGACGAACAAGTCAAGCATGAATTGAAGATCCATATTTATTTGTCAGGGACACAGGCAAGCCCTAGCCTGGTCCATATATGATTTCGAAATGCTTTTACTCTGGTTCCTACATATTGCATACGATTCAACTGTCTTTTATCGATAGGTAGAGTTGCCCTATCTATTGCATGTTCCACCCTTGTAGCCTCAAATACCTGATCCACTGCTCCTAGCATAACTAGGTTGGGCATGTGTGCGTCGCTAGAGCCTTTATCTCTTTATGCTTACCCATACTTAGTTTGTTACGCTACTACTCCGGTCTTCGGACTGGAGCCATACAATGAATGAAACTAGCATGACAGGTTGACGTGGTAAGTATAGAGATGTTGATAAACATGATTAAAGGCTCAGACGAGAGGACACATTGGCATGTGGTGGGTTGTTTCGTTTCTGTCGACCCTAGGAACCGAGTTCTCGCCTCTTGAACCAAGATTGAGCGTACAACCACGCGAGGCCCTATTATGGTACCCTCTCGACTCACTAACTTGCCTAGTAGATTCCATGAGTCACATAGTTTGCGCGTTACCTGGTCATATGCATTGCATTTTGCTTGAGGGTAAAGGTACATAACAGGCAGGTAAGCGTGGTCGTGGTGGCTGGGGGTTGCGGCCTCTGGGGAAACCCACCACGGCTCACATCGTTAAGGACCGACTTCGGGACTTGACCCGTTACGGCGGAACAATCCTTAGCGCGTGACTCATGGTCTCGGCGACAACAAGGTAAAGGTCGTGGCCAGCCACCCTCTGCCGACTTTCCAAGGAAGAGAGCTTATGATCTGACATTAAGAGTCGGCTGACACGTGTGGGTAAAGTTGTGCACCCCTGCAGGGTTATGAATCTTTTCGAAAAGCCGTGTCCATGGTTACGGACGACTTGGGAATGGATTCTGTGATCATAGACAACTTTAACCTGATCGTAAAACTTGGCAACCAATGTGTGTTTACGGATACCTTTTCCGGGTGTTGAGGGGTGATCCGAGGATAGTGGTTCGAGCTGATGAAGATTGGTGGATACAATATGTTGATCAATAGAGATAGAGATGTCGCTCTCTTATCCCCTTTCAAAGGTTCTGAGTAGTCGAGCTTCTTCTCCCTCTTGTTTATTAAAGGAAAACTAGCTTTACGCAAAAGAAGCTCCACAGAAAGACCGCATACCCGCTTTGCTAAAAGGTTGTACTAAGTCTGCTGAGTCCCTGTACTCAGCTTTGCATGCTTTTGTTTCAGAAGAAGTCGCTCCAACAGATGGTGGTTTCCGAGTCGACATCGACGAGTAGCTTGGGGTTCCCAGGTGGCAGCCTGGAATCTATGGGCTGGGACGTCGCCATTATGCTCCTGGCCTCTTAGGACTTTTTCTATCTTGCTATGTCTAATAGAATAACTTCGCTTCCGTTGATTGATGTATGTCAGGTCAGTGATCTCTGCTTGTAATACTTTGGTTCTTCGCTCAGTTCTGAGCTTGTATTACTTCTTGAGTCGTAGAGTCACTGTTGTGTTACCGATTCTCTCACTGTAGTCTCTTGAGCTCTAGGTTAGGCTTATGTCAGACGAAGATCTGGTATTTATCTAACCCTGATCCCAGGGGTGCCACAGGTTTTGGTATCAGAGCAGGACTGCCTGTAGGAAGCCCTTTTTACTGGTCGATGTTGTGTCTAGTTTTTGTGAAAACTATTTGAAAGCTAAAAGTATTTGCAAAAATCTGATTAGGCTTCTTTTTACTCCTTATCTGGTATCGCTCTAATTCTAAGGTGCCTTACCTTGTGTTAATTTGAAAGTTTTCTATCTCTTCTGGTCATTCAAAACTTAGGTGCCTCAGGGGCATGTCGTTTCTAAACCAGTTGACCTAGTGCAGAGTTCTCTAGAGTCGAGTGTGTTCTGTGCATCCTCCTTGTTTTGTTCTAATAGAGAGATTTCTTTTCATCATGATCTCTCCATTTTGTGGGCTCCACATCCTTCTGTTCTAGGCTCCAAGGTTTCCTTTCTCCTTGAATGCCTCCTTTCTATTTTCTTGGGTACTTCAGAAGCTATGCATTGCTTTTAGATGGTAGATCATGACTACTACCTCGAAGTGTATTTTGTGTCACTCATTTAGTAGTTACTCCTTTCTTGGGTTTTAACCCTTGAACTTGAACCGAAGGTCCCTGATTGTGCTAGATTCTGGTATCTGAATTCTAGTACATGAAGCTATCCTTTAACCCAAGATCCACTCCGTTGAACACCGGTGTTAATGTTCAAACATTACATCGGACCGGCTAAATTCAAATGAAGCTATCCTTCAAGCATGTGGTTACTTGTCGTGATTGAATTGCGGCAACAAAGGACTTTCCCTTCCACTAGCTATCACAGAGGTTCTCTCATTGAACCAAATGGATCACGATAAGAGTGTTCTTTGCGAGTATCACATCTATGTCTGTGACTCTGCCACACCTCCTTTTTTAGCATGAGTTTCGCAAAAGTGTTAACTTGTGCATCTACCTCTCAGGAATTCTGATCCTGATTGTGTTCTTCCTCTTTAGTTGCTTTCCGACTTTGTCTGCTAGTTAGCAACCAAGTGGTAAATGTGCATTGTTGTTTTCCAATGCATATTACTCTTGTGGTTCGTCAAGAAATCCCACTTCAGTATGTCAGGAGAAACAAACTCCAGTACCTCGTCCGTTTCTAAGACTTGGTCAAAGTATTGTAATCCGCAGATTAAGAGGTCTTGTTAGCTTCTGTTCTGTTCTACCTTAGAGTATCACCCTCTTTTATATCATGAGGCCGTGCTGAGTCTCATGGCCTTATTGATGAAATGATTTTCTTACATATCTTTACTCGTCCTTCCTCCAAGCTGTCCGTGCTTGGGAATGTTGGGGTGTACTTATTGATGTGGCCATCTGAGATTCTTAGCAATCCTAATTGCTTTGAAATCCAAGGACAATTGTGTCATCCCTAGCACGATTGGTTAACCAATCACTAAGCAAAATTTGACTGTGATACCAATCCATTGGTTCAGGTGCTCATCTTCGGTCAAAGAGTTAGGTTGATACCGAAGCTCTCAAGACCACATCGGTTGCTCTGTAAAGCAATATCCCCTCTTGAACTCAATGATATATCGGTGGTTCGTGATATTTTTTTATGTCTTTCTAGAAGTATCGCCACACTGACACATGACCGCGTTATCGAGTTCATGAGTAAGTTAGTTCTGTGAACTACTTCTTTCTCCAAGAAACTGTACTGGACACCCTAGACTAGTTGGTTGAGCTTAATCAACAAACTTAGAGAGTTGGAGGACAAAAGCTCTATCCAACTTTGTTCCTTCATCAAGGGATGTCTAGTGATGTTTGTGTTAAAGTTAGAAAGTATCTCCTTTGCGGATATGCTATCTTCCCCATAATTGATTTGAGCCTGGGCTATCGTCAAATCAAACTCAGTTCCAAGGACTATCTTGATGATGTTTATACTCATGGTGTCTCGTCTGAGTATACCTTCATGTCCTTTGGACTGACCAATACTTCTGCCTTGTTCATGCAGAATATGAGTCCCTCATATTGGAGTATCTTGATAAGTTTGTCATTGAGCCCATCAATGACATTCTTATTTCTTCCATGTCTAAAGAGGCTCACATTGAACAAGTGGCACTAATATTGGAAACTTTTGAGAACCATCTTTGTGTTATCATGAAGTATGTGTTCTGGATGTTGGAAGTGACCTTCTCTGGTTCACGTGCATTTGCTGAAAGATGTCTGCGTGGATATGAGTCGAGTTCCCTTTGTTTTCCTTGGGAATCATCGCAAGTCGGTCAGGCATGTGCGAAGTATTCTTGAGATGGAAGGTTGTTGCCTCCATTTGCTTGAAAAGTTCCTTGTGCACACTAAGCCACTGACTGGTTTGTTCAAGAAAGAGAAGATGTTTAAGAACTTCAAAATCTTCTTTGATGTCCCCACAAGGACTCACTTGTCTTACATTGCAGGTTCATGTGCACGCAATTGCTTTTGCAGTCGCAACCACATGTGTTACGCCATCTAGCTCAATCCTTTGGAGCTTGACATTGTGGTCCATATCTTGAGAATCTATCAACTTTACCTTGGTGGTAACTGTTGAAAATTTTCTAATTGGACATGCGGATTCTGAAATATCTCTACAATAACCTAAGCTGAATCTCAAGCGGCAACGATGGTTAGTGTTTCTCAAGGAGTTTTGACATAGGTCTCTTTGTAAGTCCGGCAAGGTTGATGTCGTGGTTAACACAATTAGTCGCAAGACCTAATGCCGAGATCCTTGAAGTAACAAGAATAACCACTCTCCATAAGGATCTTATGCGACTTATTCTAGGAGTTGCCCTTATGATGTCTTTTCAATTCCGAAGTCCAACCTTGACTCAATGACCTATTGAAGGCTCATCAATGGTCTAAAAATTGGTGTATATAACATCAAGGAGAACATTATAAGCAGAGTTGCTAAATGTTTCTTGGTCAATCCCTCGAAACCATTTCTCTGGTGATAACAACTCCATCAGGATAAAATTGACCTCCCGGTGATACTACTACGTCGTTCGACAATGCTTTTCCCCTTCCTTTGGATTTTACTTGAAGTTCTCTTTGATTCACACGTTGTGTGAATCATCAGTCATCTAGGCCCCAGTCTTTTGAGTAGACTTCGATCGTTTCATGTACCCATACCAAAAGAGTGACTATGATCCTTAAATTCAAAGTTTCTCTAGTTGGTAATCTTTCGTGTTTCTACGAGTCGCCCTCTCTAAGAGCGCCTCATCATGGTATCAAAGACAATTCAACTCTGCAATACCTTATCTTTTAGTTTTCTTGTCAAGTGTGAAGCCATTATTTCCTACCAAAATTTGAAACTTCTTCAGTCTCCTCTGTTATCTTGACGTGTTTCATGTTTGTTAGCTCAAGAGTTGTTTTCAACACTTCTCCCATGAGTTGACCATGAGATACTCGATCTTCTAGAGATCCTTCATTCTAGAGTTATTCCCTCTTTCCTTTAGGTGCAGTTGAGCAACAACCTCAAGGGAAGAAAAATGAAGCGCTTCATTCATGGTGTTGTGGGTCAACTTCTTCATGGTTTCGTGGATCAACTCCTTCAACAAAGAAGATTATCATGGTATCGACAAGCTCGTTGAAGACCGGTGTACTCCTGGTTACTTTCTCTTTTCCTACCTTAGGAATCTCGGGGACGAGATTCTTGTAAGGGGGATAGATTTGTAACATCCCTGTTTAGCAAACCTCATTTAGAATTTGTTTGTGCATTCATGAGCATCATGTAATTTGCATTAAGAAAAATTTGCAAATAAATTAAAGTGGAAACCATAGGTTTATGCAAGTCTTTCTCTATTTGAAATGTGTTCACATGTTTGAAAACCTCAAAACAAAAATGTGTGGACTTTCAACTTTTACTAGGAAGGCCACTACATATTTTCCCTAAATTTTGGAGTTAAAAAGAATTCAAAACACCAAAATTAGAGTTGTTTTAGCCCAGTTTTAAAAACTTCAGAGAAAAACCCAAAGCCTAGGGGGTTTTCTAAAAATCCCCCTTTGTCTTCTTTGGCAGACACGCACGCTGCTGCGTACCGCCGCTCCGGCCGTCCATCTTGGCCGCGATGCGTGCCGCCGCTCGCCGCCCCTGGGAGGAGATAAGGCCGCTGACGCCCTGCTCCTCTCCCCTATCCTCTTCCTCTCTCCCTCGCGCGCCTCTCCTCTTCTGTGCTAGCATGCGCGCCAAAATCCTAACTCCGGCCGTCGTGGCTCCTCGCCGTTCCAGGCCACCCCGTCCTCCTCCGAGCAGCACCGAAGCTTCCCCTCGCCACGTGGAGCTTCTCCGCCAAAGGAATCGGCCTCGGGCGCCCTCAATCGCCCTCGGCAAGGCCGTCTTCCCCACGGCCAGTCGAGCTCGCCGTGGCCGCCATGGCGCCTCTCGGCCTCCTCTGGCCTCGCCGAGCCCTCCGTCGTGCTCGTGGTGAGCCTCCGGTGCCCCGGAACCTCTCCGTTCTCCCCCTCTTGCTCTCTGTCGGCCCCACGCCTTGTGCCCGTGCCGGCCACCGCGCGAGCTCGCCGCCGGCCAAGCTCCAGCGGCCAATAGGCCGCCACGCTGCCCCCAACCTGCTCCCCATGACGCCCTGCGTCGAATGCCCCTGCTCGCATGCCCGTGGGCGCGCAGTAGCGCCGCCGTTAGATGGTCACCGGCGGTGGCCGCCGGCAGTTGACCACCGGCGGGTTGACCCGTGGTCCCAGCAGCTTTTCTTTTTTATTTTGTTTTTATTTTCTATTTTGGTAAATGCTTTGACAGGTGGGGCCCTTCGTCAGAGATTTAATAATTTCGTAAATGTTTAGGAAATGAATACAACCCTGACAGTGGATCCGACTGTCAGATTTTTAACATTTTCCAGAAATTCCAGATTTTGAATAAAACTTGTATAATTCATATCTAATCCAATTTAATTCAGAAAAAGGTGTATAATATATCAAAATCTTCAGAAAAATGAGACCTACCTACTTATGCTATCATCATGCATAGTTAAGCAACTTCAATTAACATTTTTGTTAGAACAACGAAATACCACTGTATGGAAGTCATCGAAATGCAATGTTTTATGCATTCGAAATTCCATTTAATTTGACAATGATGTATTAGGGTTAGTTCAAATAACTTTAACATGTCATATCATCATCTTTGTATGCGCATTGCATCGATGGCATGTGTTGATTGTTATTTCTCTCTTTATAGTATTTGCTTCTTCACGATCGATAGCGCACGAGTCCGAGACGTACGATGAAGATCGACAACACGAAGATCAATAATTGTCCACCGACGAACAAGTCAAGCATGCATTGAAGATCCATTTTTTTTTTGTTAGGGACACACGCAAGCCCTAGCCTGGTCCATATATGATTTCGAAATGCTTTTAATCTGGTTCCTACATATTGCATACGATTTAACTGTCTTTTATCGATAGGTAGAGTTACCCTATCTATTGCATGTTCCACCCTTCTAGCCTCAAATACCTGATCCACTGCTCCTAGCATAACTACGTTGGGCATGTGTGCGTCGCTAGAGCCTTTATCTCTTTATGCTTAGCCATGCTTAGTTTGTTACGCTACTACTCCGGTCTTCGGACTGGAGCCATACAATGAATGAAACTAGCATGACAGGTTGACGTGCTAAGTATAGAGATGTTCATAAACATGATTAAAGGCTCAGACGAGAGGCCACATTGGGATGTGGTGGGTTGTTTCGTTTCTGTCGACCGTAGGAACCGAGTTCTCGCCTCTTGAACCAAGATTGAGCGTACAACCACAAGAGGCCCTATTATGGCACCCTCTCGACTCACTAACTTTCCTAGTAGATTCCATGAGTCACATAGTTTGCGCATTATCTGGTCATAGGCATTGCATTTTGCTTGGGGGTAAAGGTAACTAACATGCAGGTAAGCGTGGTCGTGGTGGCTGGGGGTTGCGGCCTCTGGGGAAACCCACCTCGGCTCACATTGTTAAGGACCTACTTCGGGACTTGATCCATTACGGCGGAACAATCCTTAGCGCGTGACTCATGGTCTCGGCGACAGCAAGGTAAAGGTCGTGGTCAGCCACCCTCTGCCGACTTTCCAAGGAAGAGAGCTTATGATCTGGCATTAAGAGTCGGCTGGCACGTGTGGGTAAAGTTGTGCACCCCTGCAGGGTTATGAATCTTTTCGAAAAGCCGTGTCCACGGTTACGGACGACTTGGGAATGGATGTTGTGATCATAGACAACTTTAACCTGATCGTAAAACTTGGCAACCAATGTGTTTTTATGGATACCTTCTCCGGGTGTTGAGGGGGTGATCCAAGGATAGTGGTTCGAGCTGATGAAGATTGGTGGATACAATATGTTGATCAATAGAGATAGAGATGTCGCTCTCTTATCCCCTTTCAAAGGTTCTGAGTAGTCGAGCTTCTTCTCCCTCTTGTTTATTAAAGGAAAACTGGCTTTACGCAAAAGAAGCTCCATAGAAAGCCCGCATACCCGCTTTGCTAAAAGGTTGTACTAAGTCTTGCTGAGTCCCTGTACTCAGCTTTGCATGCTTTTGTTTCAGAAGAAGTCGCTCCAACAGATGGTGGTTTCCGAGTCGACATCGACGAGTAGCTTGGGGTTCCCAGGTGGCAGCCTGGAATCCATGGGCTGGGACGTCGCCGTTATGCTCCTGGCCTCTTAGGACTTTTTCTATCTTGCTATGTCTAATAGCATAACTTTGCTTCCGTTGATTGATGTATGTCAGGTCAGTGACCTCTGCTTGTAATACTTTGTTTCTTCGCTCAGTTATGAGTTTGTATTACTTCTTGAGTCATAGAGTCACTATTGTGTTACCGATTCTCTCACTGTAGTCTCTCGAGCTCTAGGTTAGGCTTATGTCAGACGAAGATCTGGTATTTGTCTAACCCTGATCCCGGGGGTGCCACAACCTTCATCAGAGGAATACTCCTCACGAATGATGAATTCTTTAGGCTTCTTGGTGAAGAAGACCTTGGTGTCACCAGGCTTGGAGGAGAACTTGGAGAATCCCTTGGAGAAGGTTTTAGACATGTCCTTGCGGACGAGCCTCCCACCATTGTCTTCCCTCTTCTCAAAGGGACAATCCGCAAAGAAGTGACTTCTATCGCCGCAATTGTAGCAAGTCCTCCCCGTTTACCCTTCCCTTGGGCTCTTCAAAAAACTTCTTCAAGAGTCACGAGGTGAGGTGAGTATCTTGAGCTTCCTCTTGGCCTTGAGCTTCTAGTATTGTTCCCATCCCATAAGTTCTTGGCGGAGAGCGGCATGTACTCATGGTAGTTGGTATTGAGATCATCCGGACCCGACTCAATGGGATCCTCGTCACTTTCACTTGCTTCATGCTCCTTGATCCTCAACGCGAGGTTGGGCTTGCAGACATTGTGAGCATAGGCAACGAGATCCTCCGCATTCTTATTTGATATATACAAATAAATGACTTTGCTAAGGACCTCATCGGATGTCATGGAACAGATGGCCGTCAACTTGACTTCCTCATAAGGGAGGAGAGCGTTGTAGAATTTTCTCTTGATCCAATGGTCATCCACAAAAGTCGCTCCAAGATCTTGCATTTGCACGGCAAGAGCGATGAGGTGATGGTACATCTCTTCGGGAGATTCTCCTTCAATCATTAAGAAGTTGTCGGCCATGTTGTTGACTTCATCAAAACGAGAGCTTTGGATGCTCTCATTTCCGAGGAAGAGCTTGTCAAGTTTGTCCCATGCTTCTTTGGCGGTCTTGAGGTAACGGATGTGAGCGTGGTCCTTGGGTGTGACGGCCATGTGGATCATGTGGCTAGCGGTGGCCTTGAGTTGGTCATCCACCACATCCCTTCTTGTCAAGTTTCTTGGATCTCGTGGTGAGTAACCTTCCTCAATGATGCGCCATAGCTCGGTGGAAGCGCTACGCACATGAGAACATATTAAGAATTTCCAATTTTCAAAACTATTAGATTTAAGTAGCGGTGGTGCACCATGAGACACTATATGAGGCATAGCAATTGGAACATTTATGGCGTAATCACTTGGTGGTGGCACATCATGATTACCCCCTAAACGTCCCTCAACCGGAGGATCTTCCTTCCCTTTTGATGAAGTGCTGATTTCCCCATGCTCCTCCTCTTGAGGGACTTTGGCCTTTGAGGGGACAAACTCAACAAGAAGGAATTGATTGACTTCGACACTTGCCTTAGGATCTATGGCGGGGTTTGGTTTTGGAGCAACCAACTCCACCAACATTGCTTTCATTTGGCTTAAGATGGATGACTCCAATTTCTTGAGGTCATCCAATGTACCCGTTGTGATAGAGGTGTTTGTTGGAGGACGTGGTTGCCCACCAGGAAGGGTCACATCCCCAAGCACCTCTTGTTTGGCCATTTCTTAGGTGGTAAAGCCTGAGCAACAAAACCTTGCTCTGATACCAATTGAACGGATCGGTGGCGCGACTAGAGGGGGGTGAATTGTCGCTACTCAATTTTTATGTCTTTTCAGTTTTAAGCGCGATGCGGAAGTAAAGGTGGCAACTTTAGCAACTGCGGTGAACCTAGTGTGACGCTATGCGATGCAACAAGTAAAGGAGCCGACAAACGGGTAAAGAGAGAGGGAGCGGGACAACCGGGGTAGCGGAGAGGAGGCGCGAATTGTTTCCCCGTAGTTCCTCCCACAAAATGGAGTACGCCTGTGTTGAGGAGGTGTGGACCACAAAGGTCCAACGGCCACACAGCCTCACCTTCTTCCTCGAGAAAACCCCATGAAGGAGCTTTCCTTTCTCCACTAAGAATCCAGTCGAGGCGGCGGTTCCTTCACAAGGTTGGGCGAGCTCCACAACACCGGAGGCTCCCAATAACCTATGGGGATTGCACAACTCCAAGCTAGCCTCCATAGGAGCTCATCTCCAACAGATCTTACAATAGGAACCCTACCAACAAGATCCACTAAGGCCTAGGTGGTGTTGGTGGAACTATAGATCGGGGTCTCCCCCACCAATCCTCAAAGTTTGGGCATGATTGGTTGGATGGGGAGGGAGATCCTCAAGGTTTTGAGCACAACAACAATGGAGGAGAGAGAAGACTTGGGTCAATCTGGGGAAGAAGGCCCCTTTTATAGAGGCCTCCGAATCCAACCGTTACACCTAGTTCCCGCATGACCGGTACTACCGCTCTGGGTCTGGGAACAGCCTGCAATGCTGACACGTGGGGCTCAACCTGTACTACCGCTGCAGGTATCGGCAGGGTCTCTAGGAGCCCCGGACTCCTGCCCGGTACCATTGTGGTACCAAGGCGGAAGTTCTGCGTGTTTGGCATGACTGGTACCAAACCGGAACCTGGTCGGAAGTACCGCTTGGAGCGGTACTACTGGTCAAGGTACCGGCAGGCCTACTTCAAGCTTTTCCCTCGTGCGGTGGCAGCAGCGGTACTTGTGACCGGTACCAATAGCTATAGCGGTACAACCGCTTTTGGTACCGGTACTACAGGGCATGCTGGAATTGGTTTCTTCTCTTTTCCTCCCCAACCATGTCACCTCGCGAAAATCTATCAACTACTCTTGAGTCTTCTGATCCTGAGGTGTTCAGCGAGGGCATCGTTCACCTACAAATCTTTCAAGGGAACTATGCACACGGTGAAATTCATTCGAGTGTCGTTATCAAACACACAAAACACTATGGAGAGATCTTGCTCTTTCAACCAGGTTATTTTGGTTATCTTAGTTTTGGCCTTAGCTTTAAGACGGTTGACCCTTACCTTGGTCTACACTTAGCTTATCATCATGCCGTATTCCAGCGTAGCCCGGTTATCCGCCATAATAATCTTATGCCGGCTAATTACACCCAATCTTAACCTACTAGGGGTTATCCCCCCGACAACATAAACTAATGTTCCTGTAACTGTACTCATTTAACTGTGATCTATGTATGCATGTAATAATTCTAGTTTAATGTACATATTATATGCTTGCAATTATTCATGTTACTTTCGTGGCTTCGGTTTCTGCAAGCAAGTCCCTTGAGCCATTTTATGTCATGTACGAATGTACGATGCTTATTCCTGGATCTCTAATTTATCACAGCAGGCTGATATCCTTTATATGATGGGTCGTGGGCACGCCGTGTCATATACTAAACTGGCAAACTAGGCCGAATATAATCCAGTCGTTAACATATAAATGTTTCATCTCATAAAGGGCCGTGTCATATTTTTAACTGGGCCGAACTAGAAATCCAGCCCAGCTATAAGAAGGCCTCGTGTTGCGGGCTTCGAACGGGCCTATTTTTAACTGGGCCGAACTAGAAATTCAGCCCAGCTATAAGCAGGCCTCGCGTCGCGGGCTTCGAACACGTGGATATTTCTTATTTGCCCACCCTAGTGGAAAGCGCAATGTCAGTACTAACACGTGTCAGTCACGGGGATGTCCACGTGCCATTGGAAATAAAATATGTCATTCTATAATGTGACACGTGTCGAAATGCTATTGGTCCTCTTGCCCTATTACCATTTGTCCACAAATTGAGATGCTATTGGATAACTGATACGTCTCCAACGTATCGATAATTTATTATGTTCCATGCCACTTTATTGATGATACCTACATGTTTTATACATACTTTATGTCATATTTATGCATTTTCCGGCACTAACCTATTAACGAGATGCCGAGAGCCAGTTGCTGTTTTCTGCTGTTTTTGGTTTCAGAAATCCTAGTAAAGAAATATTCTCGGAATTGGACGAAATCAACGCCCAGGATCTTATTTTTCCACGAAGCTTCCAGAACACCGGGGGAGATACGAAGTGGGGCGATGAGGCGGTGACACGCCAGGGCGGCGCGGCCCAAGCCCTGGCCGCGCCGGCCTAGTGTGTGGGCCCCTCGCGTCACCCCTAAACCTACCTCTCCGACTATAAGAAGCCTTCGTCGATAATAACTCCAGTACCGAGAGCCACGATACGGAAAACCTTCCAGAGACGCCGCCGCCGTCAATCCCATCTCGGGGGATTCAGGAGATCGCCTCCGGCACCTTGCCGGAGAGGGGAATCATCTCCCGGAGGACTATTCACCGCCATGGTCGCCTTCGGAGTGATGACTGAGTAGTTCACCCCTGGACTATGGGTCCATAGCAGTAGCTAGATGGTCATCTTCTCCTAATTGTGCTTCATTGTTGGATCTTGTGAGCTGCCTAACATGATCAAGATCATCTATCTGTAATGCTACATGTTGTGTTTGTTGGGATCCGATGAATATGGAATACTATGATATGTTGATTATCAATCTATTATCTATGTGTTGTTTATGATCTTGCATGCTCTCCGTTACTAGTAGAGGCTCTGGCCAAGTTTTTGCTTGTAACTCCAAGAGGGAGTATTTATGCTCGATAGTGGGTTCATGCCTCCATTAAATCTGGGACAGTGACAGAAAGTTCTAAGGTTGTGGATGTGCTGTTGCCACTAGGGATAAAACATCGATGCTATGTCTAAGGATGTATGTGTTGATTACATTACGCACCATACTTAATGCAATTGTCTGTTGTTTGCAACTTAATACTGGAAGGGGTTCGGATGATAACCTGAAAGTGGACTTTTTAGGCATAGATGCATGCTGGATAGCGGTCTATGTACTTTGTCGTAATGCCCAATTAAATCTCACACTACTCATCATAACATGTATGTGCATGGTCATGCCCTCTTTATTTGTAAATTGCCCAACTGTAATTTGTTCACCCAACATGCTATTTATCTTATGGGAGAGACACCACTAGTGAACTGTGGACCCCGGTCCATTCTTTTAATCTGATACAATCTACTGCAATACTTGTTCTACTGTTTTCTGCAAACAATCATCATCCACACTATACATCTAATCCTTTGTTACAGCAAGCCGGTGAGATTGACAACCTCACTGTCATGTTGGGGCAAAGTAATTTGGTTGTGTTGTGCAGGTTCCACGTTGGCGCCGGAATCCCTGGTGTTGCGCCGCACTACACTTCGCCGCCATCAACCTTCAACGTGCTTCTTGACTCCTACTGGTTCGATAAACCGTGGTTTCTTACTGAGGGAAACTTACTGCTGTACGCATCATACCTTCCACTTGGGGTTCCCAACGGTCGCGTGCTGTACGCGTGTCAAGCTAAATTTCTGGCGCCGTTGCCGGGGAGATCAAGACACGCTGCAAGGGGAGTCTCCACTTCCAATCTCTTTACTTTGTTTTTGTCTTGCTTTATTTTATTTACTACTTTGTTTGCTGCACTAAAAAAAACACAAAAAAATAGTTGCTAGTTTTACTTTATTTGCTATCTTGTTTGCTATATTAAAAACACAAAAAAAATTAGTTACTTGCATTTTACTTTTGTTACCATGTCTAGTTCTGCACCTGTTACTTCTTCACCTGAGGAATTAGTCTTCACTTTTAAACAAGGGGATGAGGAGAGTTTTAAAGATGCTTGGTCCAGAATTTTTGATTCTTATCGTAAAGCTGAAACTCAAATGACTCTAAGTTTGCTCCTTAGTAACTTTTATTTTGGGCTTATGATTCGCTATAGATATGCCTTGGATGCTGTAGTGGGAGGAGATTTCCTTCATTGCAATGGGGATCAAGATTTTAATGCCATAAAAAAATTGGTTGCATCACATAGTTCAGCTAATAACTTTGATTCATCTCTTATTAGCATTTATAATAGATTAAACACTCTTGAGACAAGTGCATCTTGCTTGAAAGAAAATTATAGCTATGTTCATAACCGTCTTGATCAAGTTTTAGTGAACTCTGAACCTTCAATATTGGACCCTACTATTAAAGTTGTTATCGGTGGTGAAACTTTTCATGCCAATTGTGATATTATGTCTGAATTTTGCCTTATGCCTAAGAGTATTTATGAATCTTTGACACTTTGGGGACTCGTTGAAGGGGGAGAAGGAATAACTCTTATTGATAACTCTGTTATAATTCCTAAGGGAATAGCCGAGGGTGTGCATACAACCATTCTTGGGAGAACAGTATCCACTGATTATCTTGTTATTGAATGTGTAGGAATAGGACAAATCACACTCGGAAGATCCCTACTGAAACTATTGGGAGCAGTCATAAATATGAGAGAAGGCACCCTAAAATTCACCTCTACACCGGGGGGTAGACATGTATTCCCTAAATCAAAGAGTAAGAAAAAGAATAAGAAGGGTAGGCGTAAAGCCCGAGGTAATGTTGATGCTTCGTCTCTTGATAATACTTGATACACACTTTCTGCGCCTAGCTGGAAGGCGTTAAACAAAAGCGCTTATGGGAGACAACCCATGATTTTACTACTGCACTTTTCTTTTATATTTGAGTCTTGGAAGTTGTTACTACTGTAGCAACCTCTCCTTATCTTAGTTTTGTTGCATTGTTGTGCCAAGTAAAGTCTTTGACAGTAAGGTTCATACTAGATTTGGATTACTGCGCAGAAACAGATTTCTTGCTGTCACGAATCTGGGCCTAATTCTCTGTAGGTAACTCAGAAAATTATGCCAATTTACGTGAGTGATCCTGAGATATGTACGCAACTTTCATTCAATTTGAGAAGTTTCATTTGATCAAGTCTGGTGCCTCTTAGAAATTCGTCTTTACGGACTGTTCTGTTTTGACAGATTCTGCCTTTTATTTCGCATTGCCTGTTTTGCTATGCTTGATGGATTTTTCTATTCAATTAACTTTCAGTAGCTTTGTGCAATGTCCAGAAGTGTTAAGAATGGTTATGTCACCTCTGAACATGTGAATTTTGATTGTGCACTAACCCTCTAATGAGTTGTTTTGAGTTTGGTGTGGAGGAAGTTTTCAAGGATCAAGAGAGGAGGATGATACAATATGATCAAGGAGAGTGAAAGCTCTAAGCTTGGGGATGCCCCGGTGGTTCACCCCTGCATATTTCAACAAGACTCAAGCGTCTAAGCTTGGGGATGCCCAAGGCATCCCCTTCTTCATCGACAACATTATCAGGTTCCTCTAGTGAAACTATATTTTTATTCCATCACATCTTATGTACTTTGCTTGGAGCGTCTGTTTGTTTTTATTTTTGTTTTGTTTGAATAAAGTTGGATCCTAACATTCATTGTGTGGGAGAGAGACACGCTCCGCTGTTGCATATGGACAAATATGTCCTTAGGCTTTACTCATAGTGTTCATGGCGAAGGTTGAATCTTCTTCGTTAAATTGTTATATGGTTGGAAACGGGAAATGCTACATGTGTTAATTGGTAGAATGTCTTGGATAATGTGATACTTGGCAATTGTTGTGCTCATGTTTAAGCTCTTGCATCGTATACTTTGCACCTATTAATGAAGAAATACATAGAGCTTGCTAAAATTTGGTTTGCATAATTGGTCTCTCTAAGGTCTAGATAATTTCTAGTAAGGGTCGAACAACAAGGAAGACGGTATAGAGTCTTATAATGCTTACAATATGTCTTTTATGTGAGTTTTGCTGTACCGGTTCATACTTGTGTTTGTTTCAAATAGCCTTGCTAGCCTAAGCCTTGTATTGAGAGGGAATACTTCTCGTGCATCCAAATCCTTGAGCCAAACACTATGCCACTTGTGTCCACCATACCTACCTACTACATGGTATTTCTCCGCCATTCCAAAGTAAATTGCTTGAGTGCTACCTTTAAAATTTCTGTCCTTTATCTTTGCAATATATAGCTCATGGGACAAATAGCCTGAAAACTATTGTGGTATTGAATATGTACTTATGCATTTTATTTCTTATAAGTTGCTTGTTGTGCGATAACCATGTTCCTGGGGACGCCATCAACTACTCTTTGTTTAATATCATGTGAGTTGCTATGCATGTCCGTCTTGTCTGAAGTAAGGGCGATTTACCATGAGTTGAATGATTTGAGCATGCATACTGTTAGAGAAGAACATTGGGCCGCTAACTAAAGCCATGATCCATGGTGGAAGTTTCAGTTTTGGACAAATATCCTCAATCTCATATGAGAAAATTAATTGTTGTTGAATGCTTATGCATTAAAGAGGAGTCCATTATCTGTTGTCTATGTTGTCCCGGTATGGATGTCTAAGTTGAGAATAATCAAAAGCGAGAAATCCAATGCGAGCTTTCTTCTTAGACCTTTGTACATGCGGCATAGAGGTACCCCTTTGTGACATTTGGTTAAAACATATGTATTGCGGTGATAATCCAGGTAATCCGAGCTAATTAGGACAAGGTGCGGGCACTATTAGTATACTATGCATGAGGCTTGCAACTTGTAGGATATAATTTACATGATGCATATGCTTTATTACTACCGTTGACAAAATTGTTTCTTGTTTTCAAAACCAAAGCTCTAGCACAAATATAGCAATCGATGCTTCCCTCGTCGAAGGGCCTTTCTTCTACTTTTATGTTGAGTCAGTTCACCTATTTCTCTCCATCTCAAGAAGCAAACACTTGTGTGAACTGTGCATTAATTTCTACATACTTGCATATTGCATTTTTTATATTACTTTATGTTGACAATATCCATGAGATATACATGTTACAAGTTGAAAGCAACCGCTGAAACTTAATCTTCCTTTGTGTTGCTTCAATACCTTTACTTTGAATTTATTGCTTTATGAGTTAACTCTTATGCAAGACTTATTGATGCTTGTCTTGAAAGTACTATTCATGAAAAGTCTTTGCTATATGATTCATTTGTTTACTCATGTCATTTACCATTGCTTTGACCGCTGCATTCATTACATGTGCTTACAATAGTATCGATCAAGATTATGATGCCATGTCACTTCAGAATTTATCTTTGTTATCGTTTACCTACTCGGGACGAGCAGGAACTAAGCTTGGGGATGCTGATACGTCTCCAACGTATCGATAATTTCTTATGTTCCATGCCACTTTATTGATGATACCTACATGTTTTATACATACTTTATGTCATATTTATGCATTTTCCGTCACTAACCTATTAACGAGATGCCGAAGAGCGATTCTTTGTTTCTGCTGTTTTTGGTTTCAGAAATCCTAGTAAGGAAATATTCTCGGAATTGGACGAAATCAACGCCCAGGATCTTATTTTTCCACGAAGCTTCCAGAACACTGGGGGAGATACGAAGTGGGGCGACGAGGCGGCGACACGCCAGGGCGGCGCGGCCCAAGCCCTGGCCACGCCGGCCTAGTGTGTGGGCCCCTCGCGTCGCCCCTAAACCTACATCTCCGACTATAAGAAGCCTTCGTCGATAATAACTCCAGTACCGAGAGCCACGATACGGAAAACCTTCCAGAGACGCCGACGCCGCCAATCCCATCTCGGGGGATTCAGGAGATCGCCTCCGGCACCCTGCCGGAGAGGGGAATCATCTCCCGAAGGACTCTTCACCGCTATGGTCGCCTCTGGAGTGATGAGTGAGTAGTTCACCCCAGGACTATGGGTCCATAGCAGTAGCTAGATTGTCATCTTCTCCTAATTGTGCTTCATTGTTGGATCTTGTGAGCTGCCTAACATGATCAAGATCATCTATCTGTAATGCTACATGTTATGTTTGTTGGGATCCGATGAATATGGAATAGTATGCTATGTTGATTATCAATTTATTATCTATGTGTTGTTTATGATCTTGCATGCTCTCCGTTACTAGTAGAGTCTCTGGTCAAGTTTTTGCTTGTAACTCCAAGAGGGAGTATTTATGCTCGATAGTGGGTTCATGCCTCCATTAAATCTGGGACAGTGACAGAAATTTCTAAGGTTGTGGATGTGCTATTGCCACTAGGGATAAAACATCGATGCTATGTCTAAGGATGTATGTGTTGATTACATTACGCACCATACTTAATGCAATTGTCTGTTGTTTGCAACTTAATACTGGAAGGGGTTCGGATGATAACCTGAAAGTGGTCTTTTTAGGCGTAGATGCATGGTGGATAGCGGTCTATGTACTTTGTCGTAATGCCCAATTAAATCTCACACTACTCATCATAACATGTATTTGCATGGTCATGCCCTCTTTATTTGTAAATTGCTCAACTGTAATTTGTTCACCCAACATGCTATTTATCTTATGGGAGAGACACCACTAGTGAACTGTGTACCCCGGTCCATTCTTTTAATCTGATACAATCTACTGCAATACTTGTTCTACTGTTTTCTGCAAACAATCATCATCCACACTATACATCTAATCCTTTGTTACATCAAGCCGGTGAGATTGACAACCTCACTGTCATGTTGGAGCAAAGTAATTTGGTTGTGTTGTGCAGGTTCCACGTTGGCGCCGGAATCCCTGGTGTTGCGCCGCACTACACTTCGCCGCCATCAACCTTCAACGTGCTTCTTGACTCCTACTGGTTCGATAAAGCTTGGTTTCTTACTGAGGGAAACTTACTGCTGTACGCATCACACCTTCCACTTGGGGTTCCCAACGGCCGCGTGCTGTACGCGTGTCAATAACGTGTAATTATTCCATTTGTCCACGTGGCATGCTTCAATTGGTAAGCATGTCGTCATCAGACCGACACGTGTTGGCTTCGTAATGCGCCACGTTACCCATGCCACGGCGATACTAATGTCAGGCTAGACGACAAAGCTTAATTAGAGTCGACCAAACTGACAGCTTAATGATTGGTCTAATAAGTAAATCATTGTGTCGAGATGGTAACCATTGGCCTGACACACCTGACACGGTGGTCGCCGATGAGGGTAACCGGCGCATGACGGTTATTTGCGTCACAACGACTTGGGTCGGGCGGGCTCTGGGCCAGCACAAATCTGTCATGGATCTGTGACAGCCAAATCTAACAGTCAGCCCAGCCATCTGTGACGAGAGGTTCGCCACGGCATTCCAAACCGTCAGTATGAGGTCTCCGTGATGGTTTTGGCACATCCGCTGATGAACTAAAATCATTATGGACTTGCGAGTTGTTTGTAGTGCGTGCATGTGACAATATCCACTCAGCTGACCAGAACGAGGGTGCCCCCGGCCAGGGAAAGGCCAACCTCCACGACCAGGTGGCGTGGGCAAGAGCGGAGGAGCCCCGACGAGAGTTGGCACTGGTGTAGTAGGACCTCGAGTCTCAAGGACAGAGGGGACCCCAAGAAGACCAGCACCACGCAAACGAGTCTCCTCAGCCCAGAGCTCAGTCAACACCTCTAAGATAGGAACACGACCCCGGTTAAACAGCTCAGAACGGTATAGTACACCAATGGCTAATTTGACCCAACAACCATTTATATCGATTCGTTCCTTTCCTTTCATCTCTTGCCTTGTTTGTATTCTCTTTAAGTCTTTCCTTGCATGGTGTAGTACATCAACAGGTAATTTGAGCCAATAGCCATATAGACCGGTTTGCGCCATTCCTTTTATCTCTTGCCTTGTTTGTCTTTTCTTTAAATTTATCCTTGTATGATGTGGTACACGAATGGCTAGTTTTACGAAACAACCATATAGAGCTGTTGGCTCATTTCATTTTATCTCTTGCCTTCTTTGTATTCTCTTTATGTCTTTCTTTGTATTGTGTAGTATGTTTCACCTAACAACCATATAGAGCGTTGGATCCATTTTTATCGCTTGCCTTGTTTGTCTTCTTTTTAAATCTTTCATTCTGTGGTGTAGTACAACAATGGATAGTTTGACCTAACAACCATATAGAGCGGCTGGCTCCTTTTCTTTTATATCTTGCCTTGTTTGTATTCTCTCTAATTCTTTCCTTGTATGTGTTTCACATGGGGCTTTTTAACCTCATATTTAATATGCAACCGAGATAAGATAGAGATCATCGATTCCGCCAACAGCTGGATGTTTCCTATTTTGCAACCATGCATGAGCACAAAAAACTGGCTTGTTATAATGGTGTCATCTTCCATTTCTTCTCATGCTTCGCGATTAACAAGCCATGTTGCACACTAGTTATTCACCACCGACAAGCAATCTATTTTTGCCTCTTTAGGCAATCGTACATGACCACCGGAGACACTAGCTTGCAACAACTTTGTGATCCCGCGGTGAACCCAACAAAATCCACCGCGTGACATGATCACCCCATCCTAATCTGACGGCTCACATAAGGGCATTGGATTATCCAACGGTGGAATGATCATGTAGCTTTGCAATGTCCACCGGCCAAAGTTTATAAATTGACCCAAGATGATGCAATGTTGCACACTTCGCAAGTTCACCGGGCACTCTGCTCCTTCCCTACCACTGTTGTTCGGTGAGTTCTCTCTCTCTTCTCTAGGTAGAATACTTAAGAAAAACTTATCATCTATGAACTGCAATCCAGCATATCTCTTGTTTGTGTGTTTTCTGAACCCCTAATAAGTTTCAACCGGTTTTCGATTTGATGGTGATCAGATCGAGCCAATGTTTTATTATGATTTTGGTCTACTTCCATGGCTCACCGATTTTATCATGTTTCATCTTATTATTAGTACTCTGTGATCTGATTTTTCACAAAAAAAAATCTTGTAATTGCGATGGGGAATTTCTCTCTTAAATTTGCAGCTCATAGCGCAGCCATGGGAACCGGCCACGTCACGCTCCAACACCTACTCATCCTTTCCGCCGTGCTCCTCCTCGGCACGCCCGTGGAGGGCCTGGTCCGCATCGCGCTGAAGAAGCTACCGGTCGGCCAGAACCTCCTCGTCGCTGGAGAGGACGCTCAGACCTTCCTCGCGCAGCACCACGGCCTCGTCCATAACGAGGAGCCACAGCCACTGCCAAAGAGAGATATCGTAATACTGAAGAACTACCAAAACACTCAGTACTACGGTGAGGTCGGCATCGGAATGCCGCCACAGAACTTCACCGTCATCTTCGACACAGGCAGCTCCAACCTCTGGGTGCCCTCCTCCGAGTGCTACTCTTCGGTATGTGCCCTAATCTCGTCAAGTCTTTAACAGTTTGGTTATTATTTATGATAGCACTAATATGGGGTGTATGTTTTGGGAACTTCTGTTGCAGACTGCATACCACTTGCACAAGAGTTACAAAGCCAGCCGGTCAAGCACGTACACGAAGAAAGGTTTATTAATCTAACATATTGTCCATGCATATGTAGTAAATAGCTTATAGGAAAGAAAATACTGCATTAGTCTCTAAATAGATATTAAAATTTATCAAAATTTAGATGTATCTAGATGTTATTTAGTGTCTAGATACATCTAAATTTACATAAACCTCAGAAATCTATTTATAGACGGGGAAAGTACTAACGAGCTGATGCACCACTAAGGTATACTGTCGCGGATCTTTGGGCCGAAGTATTGCTAACGTCTTATATAGTGGTACACCGCTAATAAACAGGTTATTGGTGGCATACTAGCCAAATAGCACGACACCAAATGTGGACATGTTCTCAACTGCCGGTGGTCGTGTGAGACAGTATCACACACATGCCACCAAACGCACCGCACCACTAACCCCGGACCACCTCCCTCCTCATGCCCTGCTCCTACAACAAAGGGTGGACCTAGCATCCCTCTTGCCCGGGCAGCCGCCCGGGCTTCCTGCCAGCCGGCATGCTTATTTTTCCCCTACTTTATATCTATTTGATACAAAATTAGCACACTAAGCCTATTTTGGCCAGACTTCAAAATTTTCCTAGGTCCGCTTATGCCTACGACCTACAACCTGTCTCCATGCCTGCCGCTCGAATCTGCCATCGCCGGTGAAGAAGTCCTCATCTCTAACGTCCTCGATAGCCTATTTTCCTACTGGTCATGTATGCACTATGAGATGATGATATCCTAACACATTGTCCACGTATTTTCTTCACCTAGGCATTAATCAGATGGTTTAGATTAAACTCTAGTAACCAGGAAAATGATGTTTTCCATGAATATAATATTTCATTTCCAATCTTTGCAGGAAAAAGGGTATCAATTCACTACAAAACTGGTGCAATTGTTGGTTATATTAGCCAAGACAATGTGCAAGTTGGTGGTCTAGTTGTGCAAAATCAGGTTTACGCTCTGCACCAGAAGGACACATTTATATTATGCAATGTGATGTGCATCCTATTTTAGATTATACTAATTTTATTATGCTGCCCTATTAGAATTTTATTGAAGCTTCGTTGGAACCAAGTATTACTTTCATGCTTGGAAAATTTGATGGCATTGTTGGTCTTGGGTTTAAAGAAATGTCATTCGGGGGTGCCGAACCTGTTTGGTGAGAAATGTTGCCTAACTGAATTTGTCTGTTTTTCCTATTTATTAACACTATCAACACTAGACTTGACTATTTTAATTTATGTGTATTGTTTTATGTACTATATTAATATCTAAATGGTGCACTGTGGGTTCTTCTAATTTACTGGCATATTGTGGGTTCTTTTAATTTACTGGCATATCGTATCACCAAATGTGTATCATATAACAAGATTTCTTATCCCTGACATCACAAGCGAAATTATAGGTATAACATGGTTAGCCAAGGTCTGGTTGGTAGCCCCGTTTTCTCATTCTGGTTCAATCGACATGCTGGTCAAGTGAAGGGAGGAGAAATAGTTTTTGGAGGAGTTGATCCTAATCATTACAAGGGAAGCCATACTTATGTCCCTGTTACTAAGAAGGGATACTGGAAGGTGAAACCATTTTGTTTAGTTGAGTAATCTTGAAATTCAAGATGGAATAACTAGTTTGTGCTCATAAATTTTGCCCCACTTGCTTCAGTTTGATATGGGCGACGTCTTGATTGGAGGAAACTCCACAGGTACTAACATGTCATCTTGTCATGATAAATCATACACAGTATATGGTCGTATATAAATACAAAATGTTTTTAATCATTTTCTTATACCTGTATTTCTATTAGGATTATGTAAATCTGGTTGTGCAGCAATAGTAGATTCGGGAACTTCATTTCTTACTGGCCCCACGGTATGTGTTTGAGATCTATTCATGTTTATTCCCATAAGTAAGGAAAGGGGCTTTACTTAATGCATCTAACCTTGATTTATCGATAAAACCTCACAATCAACATTTCTAGTAACCTAAACGAGACATTCCTTCGCTATTTAGGCCATAACCCATATGTTTTTGCCTTGAATTTTACCTTTTAGTGGAGGAAATGTCCATTGTGAAGATAAAATGTATGGTTAGATCCATTGTAGATGTTTCTTTTGATTGAATTATGGTAGTTATAGTAGAAGGAAAAGCTCAATAGAAAACTTTAAATATATAATTTTCGCAATTACCATCTCCTTAGAAGCAGAACTAGTAATATTACATAATGTGAAGATCATCAAAATAAAACCTAATAGACCAGCATGACACGTTTTGAAGCATATTAGGTATAACATCTTTGTCGATAGATCATAGAGTCATCTCCGGTGGGTTCATTTTCCATTCTTTTCCTTTAGTCTCTATGTGTTTGCTGAATCAGTACTGAAATATATACAGGCGATAATTACGGAAATAAATTGGAGAATTGGTATACCTAGGAGAGTGAGCAAAGCGTGCAAGAACGTTGTTTCAAAGTTTGGGCGGCAGATCCTGGATTTGCTGCTAAAGCGGGTTTGCTCATTTCCAAAAGTTGCTTTCTAGCTTGATCTGTGATGCATAAGGCTTGTAAACTCTTCTTTTCCGGGACTATGATGCAGATATTGCCAAGAAGGATATGTGACATACTTCGTTTATGTTTCTTTGTTGGACCTCATGGTGTAAGGTAAGAGTTGAGTCTCGCTTGTACCTGTTGTAGTTATGGATGTTCTGCACAATCTATATGCTGTGAAATATGCATTAAAACATGAAACATAGATATTGTGCAAGTAAGAGGATAATTAGTGTGTGGGCAATTATAGTGTATATAATATGTATTCATTAATACATATGATATGAATTCATTAATACATATGATTTATATGTCAGAATATTGCTCGCGCATTCTGTTTACAACACTTTGAAAATACCTTCATTTGTTATGTCTCTTATTTACAACCGCATACAGGGCGACGTATATAACATACAGCGGCAGAGCCATGACAACAATCTTGTGTAGTCGTTTCCAAGGCGTGTAGTTAAATATATGTATTTATACCCTGAGGATAATTTATGCAGTAGTGTTAATTGCCATATTTCGTAGTACCAACAAAAAAAAAGATCATTTATGCAGTAGTGTTAATTGCCATATTTCTCAACGTACCGAAATTCTTTGATTTGCTTGGAATAATTTTCCCTAACCGGCATTGAAGGAATTTAGAATTCAATAGATGAAGAGTGGAAGTACATACAGAAGTAGGTTTGGTCTCCTTTTGACCATTCACATTGTATTCCTTATGTTCCGATGGTTGGCATTGTTACGTTCCTTCCTATGTACATAGTGACGACAACGCCGGTATTCAAAGTTTAGAAGATGAAGTTAGGACATCAAATGGTTTTATTGTGTGCAAAGCTTGTGAATGGATTGTTCAATGGACGGTGAAGCATGTTGCAGATAATCAGACTGAGGATTCTATATTGCATACCATTAACGAGGCATGTTTCCTACCTTGTAATACCAATGGAAGAATCACACTGTAACACACAGTTGAACCAGAAACAAAATCTAACTTATTCAACTTTGCAGATATGTGACCATATTCCTATCCCTGCGGAAGAATCATTCGTGGATTGTGGAGAACTTAAATTCATGCCTGACGTCGCCTTCTCCATCGGGACCAAACAGTTTGTGCTCAAACCCGAACAAGTATTGCTTCTTGTCCCTAGTTATTACCTCTCGTATTTTATGCGTGTCCAGATTATCTATCAGTTTTAGCAAGTATCATTTTTTTATTAAGATTCCATATGTTGTTCCCGCAGATTTTTTGAAGATTCGATCCTTACTATATCAGTTATCAATTATAAAATCTTACGTGCATATATAATTGAAGAGCCACACAAGCTTTATTACCGGTTAGTGCTGATTTGGTTTGACTTGTGATTTCTGTTGTCCAGTACATAGTGAAGATTGGTGAGGGTGATGATACCCGATGCATGAGTGGATTCTCAGCTATGGACGCTCCTCCTTCCGGTGGCCCTCTCTGGTAAAGTTATACACGTGTTATGATCTCACAGCTTTCTTGGAATCTATACCTAATAATAAAGGAAGAAGCGTTTCCGTGGTTTGGTCCGTTTTGGTTCGTTTGATTTTCTTCGTCCGTCGTCGCTCGTCCCACTTTCGCTCGCAGTTTCGTGTTCGTATAGGAAACGTTTGTTTGCTATCTCTTCCTGTTTGTACTGAGTTGTAAAAGAAACCGATCGATCTTATTTCCTGTATACGGAGTATATTGCAAGCACCACGTAAGACACCGGCTAGAGCTTCCAGGCGTAGCTCCCCACGATCTCTATTGCGGTATATGGCGGCCGTGGACGACGGCAACCGGCTCCACGTGTGCCTCCGCAACGCCAATGTCCCGGCGAGCGCGAACTCCACAACACAGCTAGGGCACGCTTCTCAAGCCCTTCAGTGGCTGTGACGTGGGCAGCAGCAGCAGCTAGATCCACAGCGCTGAACCGGCATGCAGTCACCAACGCCGCGGATTCAGTTGGCCTCCCGTCGCGGCGCCCTCGGCGGCTTTCGCGGATTCAGTTGGCCTCCCGTCGCGGCGCCCTCGGCGGCTTTCGCGAATAATTCCCGCGTGCCGCCCAACTGCGGGTTGGAGGAGCGTCGTGGAATCAATATACGGTTTGAGACGGGGGATCGGCGTTTTTTTATGGCCGGCGGCTTGCCGGATCAAAGCGGCAGGAGGTGGCTCGTCGAAAAACGTCCAGGGCTGGCGTCTCCGGACTACTTAACCCTTCCTCTTCAAAGCGGTACATTCGTGTCTTGCAGATGCCGCCCCACCAGCCGGTGGTGCTGAGGATGCTGGAGAGGGGGCATTGACGTGCTGGAACAGCCGCAACGGTACGGTAAGTGGATCTCGATCATGCAGGACTCTTTTTGAATTGTCCTCCCGTCCTGTGCAAGATAAAATCTGAACCAAACAGGTCTGATGCTCTGATGCATATGTGAAGAGTTGGCTGACGCCCTGCACCGTTGGAGTATATGGAGAAGCGGCGCATCTAGAGTTCTAACACGGTACGAGGAGGAGATGCGGAATCCGCCGAGGTCCGTATGATTTGGTCTGTTGTTTCTTTTCCTTCCAACTCTTAATTTTTTTTATCGTGCACGGCCTGGAAAGCAATCATCTTTCCATTGTGCATCGTCAGGAATCCGGCAGGTGCAGGCCCGTATATACTGGTGAGGAACTCGGGCGGCTACAATGCGATAAAAAGGAAATAGATTGTCAGTCAATCAATCTGGCGAGAAACGGGACGCTGCGATGCGATGCGATAGAAAAGAAAATATTGATCGCCAACCAATCAATCCAGCGAACTAACGATACACGTGATGACGGTTTATCATCCTGCTGCTGGTACGGGCGGTCTGCTTTGATCGTCTCGAGGTCGGAGATGAGAGGGTCGCGTGGATAGTGTGGTATGCCGCTTGTGCGTGCCACGCAGCACAACATACTAGGTAGACGGCGCAGTGCAGCTGCACGCTGTGTGATAGTACGCCCGGCGAGGCAGGTCTAGGTGGGTGTGTGCGGACGCGCGAGGCACCAGCCAAGGTGGAGCGCGGCAGTACATCTAGCCAGGTAGGCGCCGACGTGCGGGACATGTACTGCTCGTGGCCACCTGGGTTGCTTCTTATTCTCTGGCGTGGACATGATGAACAACAAGTTGTGAACGGCGACATCACTGGTTGATGGTGGACATGCCAAGTTCGAAGATAGGATGTCGCAGCATGTGCTCACTTCACATACAACACCAAGCTCGAAGATAGGCCCCGCCTTCTCACAACATGCTTTGGCAGCCGCAATGTTTCGACAGTCTTGGAGTCATCATGTGGGGCATGTGCAGCGATGGCTCGCCATGCATACCATGAAGGAGCTCTTCAAGCGGTCATCAGTGAGCTTGATGGTCCACCGCAAGTTCCATTGCTATGCCTTTCTTCAACAGCGAGTACAATTAGGAGGGGCGGGTACTGATGTTCCTCGAGGCGTTCGAGCAGCTGAGCACCATGGGGACCGTCACCCAAGATGGACTGCTTTCCATCATTTTTCGTGAGACCGTGAGAATTAGGAGCGCCGGCTGGGTGAACTCCACGACATGCGTTGTTTAGGCCTCTAGCAGAAAGCTTGATCTCTCATCGGCAGCTAACCAAGGCCTATTTGATTATAGAACATGCATGTCACTCCCTATGGTTGCAGCAGATTTGGAAAGCTACACGCGACATAGCTGACCTAGGAGTCAATGACCCTATCGGTTCTATTGATTAGTTACCTTACAATGAATTCAGGAATTAGGAACAATCCCCTACCTCCAAGGCGTTGGTGATCGGGGCATGGCCATGGTGGCTGGATCCATAAAAAAAAAAGCATGGTGCCTGATTCAGTTTTTTCTTGATATCTTTCCAGATAAGTTTTCTTAGATGTGAGCTCGGATTTGTTTTCTCAAGATTTTCGTGTGAAATATTTTCATGAACAAGCTTTAATGGTTGATGTGTTTTCTCACTATGTACTCATATTCATGTTCAAGATGCTCACGTTATTCATGCTAATGTAATGATCATATGGTTATGGACAAATAATTGTTAAGAAACATATCAGGGTAACTATCGGTTTTTTGTTCGTGCACCAGATGTGAGCACATGTCGGATTCTATATATGAATGTCTATATTTTTTAAACTTTGATCCACCAATTGGTCTTGGTTCAATTTTTTGTGTGTTTTGCAAATCATGAATGAAATTTCTTTCAAAGAACTTGAATTTTAGATCTGAAACACAACTCACAATTTAACAATTTAACGTTTTCATTGTTGGATCAAATTTCTTATTCTTGAAATTTCCCTAGGAAGAAAATTTCGTTTGTGCTTCGAAACCTTTGATCCACGTGCTTTCTTTTTAATTGTTGAGAAACACTATCTTAATATTTATGTTATATCAAGCTTGTTTTAAAATTTATGTTTGAAGAAAGGGAGATACTGGGTAGTTATAGAAACTACAATATATGTGAGTGGGGTAAAAAGAGTGAGTTTTACAATACATTAAATTTAGATTCGAAAGACACCTCATAATAAATCGTTATCATAGTTGGATCAATTTTTTATTTTTGAAATTGCTTCGAAAAAAAAATCTTCTTCATAATGCTCGGGTATAGTTTGAAATCTTGACCAAAGTGCTTTCTAATTAATTGTATGACACCCATTATGTGCGCCCGACAATACCAACATTAGTGTGGGCGATGTGACATCAAGTGAGATATCTTGGATTATTTTCTCCCGTTGCAACGCACGGGCATACTTACTAGTCAATATAAAAGTTGTTTATGATACCTCTTCTTCAGAAAAAAAAAATACTATGTTTGTTAGTTTCAGAGTTTTAGGAATTATTAGGCATTAAAAAGAAAAGAAAAAAGAGCAAGATGTTTGCATCTTCAAAACTGAAAGAAAACGCTCCATGAACTTGCTGTCCTCGGTTCTGACAATGAGAAATTGGTGTCGCAGGATCTTGGGTGATATATTCATGGAAGCCTATCACACGGTCTTTGACTATGGAAATATGAAGATTGGGTTCGCCGAGACAACATAGTTGTTGTTCATGAGCTCTTCCTGCCGGTCTGATGTCCGATCGGCAAAAAAGCATGAATGTGCATATTTGCGTGCTACTAATAATGCCACTGTGGTCCAAGATAATAAACCTGTACATTATCATATGTCAAAGATACTGCTGCAATGCAAGCAGACTTTCATCATAAACTTTGCCACATGATAGCTATCTCGTGATTCCGAATCATCTCGAGGAGAGCTTAACTCACACATGTAAAACACACGCGCACATTCTTACTCTGTGATGGCGTGCTGCTGATCACTTAAACGAATTGGCTAGTTACCGCAATTGCTGCCCGCTACTCGGGCCAATGCCTTGCCAAGCAGCTTGAGCTTCCAGCTCTGCGACGTTAGAATGACGGTGCTGGACGGCGGCGCCACGGCGAAGATGACGTCGTAGCCGTTCCCGTAGGATTCCATGCCGTCGGCCATGGGAATGCCCACGGCCAGCCCGCCCGTCCGCGTCGACTGGTAGATCTTGGCGTACACCGTGCCGAACTGGGCGTCCCGCTGCGCACTGGTGAACCCAGAGTCTCTGCGTGCGACTTGCCGAACTCGTGGATCAGCAGCGGCTTCCGCCTGCACATCGACGTAACCCGGTCCAGGTATACTCGCTCCTCGTGTCTTCCGCCTGGGTGCGCTGTTTCGCAGACACGAAGGAATGGCCCGGCGTCGAAAGAAGGACACTGTTATGTTAAGCATGTATCATCTAATCGAACCACACCTAATCGATCGATCAATCAGCCCCGCGTTCCAGCAGCAGGTCAACCATTTTGTTTCACCGCTCGATTGTTTTCCTGAGTCGCGACAGTCGTCCTCCATCTACATGCACGTGCACATACGCAAGATCGATCGATCCTTCTATTGTTCTCTCTTCAACTTAATTAGCTACTTCTAATGAATATTACAACATCAGGTCCCAACGAGTTTATTCACCAAGGAGCACGTTATTAACTGCTAGTATTACGGGAAATCAATCCTGCGCCAGCTTGGTCGTCGGCTCGTCGCACACTTAGGTCTCCACGCCACGAGCAAATTAAGGGAGGAGCTGGATCTTCTTCTTATCTCTCTCTTCTTCACGTACACGCGTCTTCGCTTTAGTTTCTGAGCGAACTCGTTCCAACAATACAATCGATGAGCTAAATAATCAATCAAACCATCATTTCGGCACCACTAGAGACGAAGCAATTAGTGCTACATATGGTTTTACCGGGCTTCAACTGAATGCCCGACATATTCACACATTTCGGTCAAAATTTATATTCTGAAAACCAAATGAACAACCAAAATTGCATGGCCGAGATTCACCGGTTTCGGCCAATTCTTGGACATAATAATGGAACAACCAAAACTTTAATTCCGGAACGAAATTTGGATTTCCGGCTCAAAGTACTTTGACTTCACCTTCGGCGTAAAAAAATTGCCCGCGGACGCCTTTGTGGACCGTGATTTTTTACATCGGCGAACCTAGTAATGACTCGGCCGCCAAACTCGCCGTAGGTCTCGGGGTTGTACCTCGCGATGATCATGTCGATCGCCGCCTCCGGCCCCAACGGGATTGGCGCCACTGTTGACTTTGGTTGTGTCCACCGCCGCCGATGACCCTTTGTGGCCCACATCCGCGTCCATCTCTCCTCCATGACAAACATATGCCGCGGGAGGACCGGTTCAAAACACATGGCAGCTAGCAGCAATCAAACACAAAGAATGGATTTGATCCAGCTACCAACTAGTACGCAACAACGGTGATGACGGAACTCGATCGTGGCCGGAGATGGGTTGGATGTCCCGATGCCGGCGGTGGCAAGATTAACAAGAGGTACAATAATAGTTGTAGTAGATGGAAGGAATGACTGGAGTGCAACAATCGTGTATGTCTCTAGGTACGGATTCGTGCCTTAGCTTTAAGCCGGTTGACCCTTACCTTGGTCTACACTTAGCTTATCGCCATGCCGTATTCCAGCGTAGCCCGGTTATCCTACATATTAATCTTATGCCGGCTAATTACACCCAATCTTAACCTACTAGGGGTTATCCCCTCCCACAACATTAAACTAATGTTCCTATAACTGTACTCGTTTAACTGTGATATGTGTATGCGTGTAATAATTCTAGTTTAATGTACATATTATATGTTTGTAATTATTCATGTTACTTTCGTGGCTTCGGTTTCTCCAAGCAAGCCCATTGAGCCGTTTTATGTCATGTACGAATGTACGATGCTTATTCCTGGATCTCTAATTTATCATAGCAGGCTAATATCCTTTCTATGACGGGTCGTGGGCGCGCCGTGTCATATACTAAACTGGAAAACTGGGCCGAATATAATCCAGTCGTGAAGATATAAATCTATCATCTCATCAAGGGCCATGCCATATTTTTAACTGGGCCGAACTAGAAATCCAGCCCAGCTATAAGCAGGCCTCATGTTGCGGGCTTCGAACGGGCCTATTTTTAACTCGGCCGAACTAGAAATCCGGCCCAGCTATAAGCAGGCCTCGCGTTGCGGGCTTCCAACACGTGGCTATTTCTTATTCGCCCACCTGGTGGAAAGTGCAATCACTAGTTGAAAAAGGGGCTTCTGTCCAGGCCTTTAGTACCGGTATCCTTACGAACCGGTACTAAAGGGTGCATTAGTACCGGTTGCACTGCCCAGGCCTTTAGTACCGGTTCGTAAGGACCTTTAGTACCGGTTCGTGTCATGAACCGGTACTAAAGGGTTAGCGTCAGGCAGAAAACCTTTAGTACCAGTTCGTGACATGACCCGGTACTAAAGGTTTACCTGCTCCCCACGCACCTCCACCCCTCCCCCCCAGTGGTCGCCTTTTTTGCTTTGTAAAATACAAATGAAAATGATAGAAAATTCAAAAAATAAAATGTTTTAAGATTATTATATGTTATGCAACCTACTATTCGGTGAAATTAAGAATTTCGAATTTCGAATTTTTTTGCAAAAAAAGTTTGAAAAATGGTAAAACCGCATTAATTTTTGCATATGACGTCGGAAAAAATCGTATAATATATCAAAATCATCGCGGGGATGTCCACGTGCCATTGGAAATAAAATATGTCATTCTATAAATTGACACGTGTTGAAATGGTATTGGTCCTCTTGCCCTATTACCATTTGTCCACAAATTGAGATGCTATTGGATAACGTGTCGTTATTCCATTCGTCCATGTGGCATGCTTCAATTGGTAAGCATGTCGTCATCAGACCGACACGTGTTGGCTTCGTAATGCGCCACGATACCCATGCGACGGCGATGCTAATGTCAGGCTAGACGACAAAGCTTAATTAGAGTCGACCGAACTGACAGCTTAATGATTGGTCTAACAAGTAAATCATTGTGTCGAGATGGTAACCATTGGCCTGACACACCTGACACGGTGGTCAGCTGTCACATCCCAAATTTCAAATCAATAAGAAAAGGAGTTTCCAATAGTAAAAAATTAGAACTAACTAAACTTTTATTTAAATATGGTGCTATGCTTAGTGTTGCATATGTGGCTAGTGATCATGCATGAATAAATTGATGTTGCCATGATGATTTGTTGAGTGCTTATTAAAGATGCTTAAACCCTAGGACATGATCATGGAACCCAAAAAGAGAGAAAGAAAAGAAATGGAAAAAATTACAAATCATCACTCACATACACTTATGGCCATTTTTGAAAATCCTCAACCAAGGCCATAATGACTTGTGCCAATGCTTGGGAAACATCAATAGACCAATAACAAACACATTTGCATCAAAGAAACACAAATCAAAGCAAAGGAAAATTCAAATTCAATTTACATATGATAATGGTCAAATCTGCCACTATTAATATGTTACTCACTTTGAGCCCTTGTATTAAGCAAATCTTAAACCTAACCGTCCCAGCTCTTTCCACCTCATCCTAGAGCCCATAAAGGTGAACACTTTTTGTGTTGACCAACATGGTTGACTCTGCCTCAATTGCTCAATATAACATTGACAAGTGGCAACTTTGAAACAAAAAGTAGATCATCCACATTTTGGAATTTCACAAATCAACTCAACTTTGCACACCACCACCACCATTGTGTGCCAAATATTAATTGAATCCACTCCACCAAAAATCTCTGCAAAATTTGAAAATTCATTTCTTGCGGCCTGATGCGTGTGGTTGACACGTCCGTTGGGAACCCCAAGAGGAAGGTGTGATGCGCACAGCGGCAAGTTTCTCTCAGTAAGAAACCAAGGTTTAATCGAACCAGTAGGAGTCAAGAAGCACGTTGAAGGTTGATGGCGGCGGGATGTAGTGCGGCGCAACACCAGGGATTCCGGCGCCAACGTGGAACCTGCACAACACAACCAAAGTACTTTGCCCCAACGAAACAGTGAGGTTGTCAATCTCACCGGCTTGCTGTAACAAAGGATTAACCGTATTGTGTGGAAGATAATTGTTTGCAGAAAACAGTAGAACAAGTATTGCAGTAGATTGTATTTCAGTAAAGAGAATTGGACCGGGGTCCACAGTTCACTAGAGGTGTCTCTCCCATAAGACAAACAGCATGTTGCGTGAACAAATTACAGTTGGGCAATTGACAAATAAAGAGGGCATGACCATGCACATACATATCATGATGAGTATAGTGAGATTTAATTGGGCATTACGACAAAGTACATAGACCGCCATCCAACTGCATCTATGCCTAAAAAGTCCACCTTCAGGTTATCATCCGAACCCCTTCCAGTATTAAGTTGCAAAGCAACAGACAATTGCATTAAGTATGGTGCGTAATGTAATCAACAACTACATCCTTAGACATAGCATCAATGTTTTATCCCTAGTGGCAACAGCACAACACAACCTTAGAACTTTCTGTCACTGTCCCAGGTGTCAATGCAGGCATGAACCCACTATCGAGCATAAATACTCCCTCTTGGAGTTACAAGCATCTACTTGGCCAGAGCATCTACTAGTAACGGAAAGCATGCAAGATCATAAACAACACATAGATATAACTTTGATAATCAACATAACAAGTATTCTCTATTCATCGGATCCCAACAAACGCAACATATAGAATTACAGATAGATGATCTTGATCATGTTAGGCAGCTCACAAGATCCGACAATGATAGCACAATGGGGAGAAGACAACCATCTAGCTACTGCTATGGACCCATAGTCCAGGGGTAGACTACTCACACATCACACCGGAGGCGACCATGGCGGCGTAGAGTCCTCCGGGAGATGATTCCCCTCTCCGGCAGGGTGCCGGAGGCGATCTCCTGGATCCCCCGAGATGGGATCAGCGGCGGCGGCGTCTCTGGAAGGTTTTCCGTATCGTGGCTCTCGGTACTGGGGGTTTCGTCATGGAGGCTTTAAGTAGGCGGAAGGGTAGGTCAAGAGGCGGCGCGAGGGGCCCAGACCATAGGGCCGCGCGGCCAGGGCAGGGGCCGCGCCGCCCTATGCTCTAGCTGCCTCGTGGCCCCTCTTCGTCTCGTCTTCGGACTTCTGGAAGCTTCGTGGAAAAATAGGCCCCTGGGCGTTGATTTCGTCCAATTCCGAGAATATTTCCTTACTAGGATTTCTGAAACCAAAAACAGCAGAAACAAAGAATCGGCACTTCGGCATCTTGTTAATAGGTTAGTTCCAGAAAATGCACGAATATGACATAAAGTGTGCATAAAACATGTAGATAACATCAATAATGTGGCATGGAACATAAGAAATTATCGATACGTCGGAGACGTATCAGCATCCCCAAGCTTAGTTCTGCTCGTCCCGAGCAGGTAAAACGATAACACAGATAATTTCTGGAGTGACATGCCATCATAATCTTGATCATACTATTTGTAAAGCATATGTAGTGAATGCAGCGATCAAAATAATGTATATGACATGAGTAAACAAGTGAATCATAAAGCAAAGACTTTTCATGAATAGCACTTCAAGACAAGCATAAACAAGTCTTGCATAAGAGTTAACTCATAAAGCAATAATTCAAAGTAAAGGCATTGAAGCAACACAAAAGAAGATTAAGTTTCAGCGGTTGCTTTCAACTTGTAACATGTATATCTCATGGATATTGTCAACATAGAGTAATATAATAAGTGCAATATGCAAATATGTAGGAATCAATGCACAGTTCACACAAGTGTTTGCTTCTTGAGGTGGAGAGAAATAGGTGAACTGACTCAACATTGAAAGTAAAAGAATGGTCCTCCATAGAGGAAAAGCATCGATTGCTATATTTGTGCTAGAGCTTTGATTTTGAAAACATGAAACAATTTTGTCAACGGTAGTAATAAAGCATATGTACCATGTAAATTATATCTTACAAGTTGCAAGCCTCATGCATAGTGTACTAATAGTGCCCGCACCTTGTCCTAATTAGCTTGGACTACCGGATCATCACAATGCACTGTTTTAACCAAGTGTCACAAAGGGGTACCTCTATGCCGCCTGTACAAAGGTCTAAGGAGAAAGCTCGCATTGGATTTCTCGCTATTGATTATTCTTCAACTTAGACATCCATACCGGGACAACATAGACAACAGATAATGGACTCCTCTTTTATGCATAAGCATGTAACAACAATTAATAATTTTCTCATTTCAGATTGAGGATATATGTCCAAAACTGAAACTTCCACCATGGATCATGGCTTTAGTTAGCGGCCCAATGTTCTTCTCTAACAATATGCATGCTTAACCATAAGGTGGTAGATCTCTCTTACTTCAGACAAGACGGACATGCATAGCAACTCACATGAAATTCAACAATGAATAGTTGATGGCATCCCCAGTGAACATGGTTATCGCACAACAAGCAACTTAATAAGAGATAAAGTGCATAATTACATATTCAATAGCACAATAGTTTTTATGCTATTTGTCCCATGAGCTATATATTGCAAAGGTGAATGATGGAATTTTAAAGGTAGCACTCAAGCAATTTACATTGGAATGGCGGAAAATACCATGTAGTAGGTAGGTATGGTGGACACAAATGGCATAGTGGTTGGCTCAAGTATTTTGGATGCATGAGAAGTATTCCCTCTCGATACAAGGTTTAGGCTAGCAAGGCTTATTTGAAACAAACACAAGGATGAACCGGTGCAGCAAAACTCACATAAAAGACATATTGAAAACATTATAAGACTCTACACCGTCTTCCTTGTTGTTCAAACTCAATACTAGAAATTATCTAGACCTTAGAGAAACCAAATATGCAAACCAAATTTTAGCATGCTCTATGTATTTCTTCATTAATGGGTGCAAAGCATATGATGCAAGAGCTTAATCATGAGCACAACAATTGCCAAGTATCACATTACCCAAGACATTTATAGCAATTACTACATGTATCATTTTCCAATTCCAACCATATAACAATTTAACGAAGAAGAAACTTCGCCATGAATACTATGAGTAGAAACCAAGGACATACTTGTCCATATGCTACAGCGGAGCGTGTCTCTCTCCCATAAAGTGAATGCTAGGATCCATTTTATTCAAACAAAACAAAAACAAAAACAAACCGACGCTCCAAGCAAAGCACATAAGATGTGATGGAATAAAAATATAGTTTCAGGGGAGGAACCTGATAATGTTGTCGATGAAGAAGGGGATGCCTTGGGCATCCCCAAGCTTAGACGCTTGAGTCTTCTTAGAATATGCAGGGGTGAACCACCGGGGCATCCCCAAGCTTAGAGCTTTCACTCTCCTTGATCATGTTGCATCATACTCCTCTCTTGATCCTTGAAAACTTCCTCCACACCAAACTCGAAACAACTCATTAGAGGGTTAGTGCACAATAACAATTAACATATTCAGAGGTGACACAATCATTCTTAACACTTCTGGACATTGCATAATGCTACTGGACATTAGTGGATCAAAGAAATTCATCCAACATAGCAAAAGAGGCAATGCGAAGTAAAAGGCAGAATCTGTCAAAACAGAACAGTTCGTATTGACGAATTTTAAAATGGCACCAGACTTGCTCAAATGAAAATGCTCAAATTGAATGAAAGTTGCGTACATATCTGAGGATCATGCACGTAAATTGGCTTAATTTTCCGAGCTACCTACAGGGAGGTAGACCCAGATTCGTGACAGCAAAGAAATCTGGAACTGCGCAGTAATCCAAATCTAGTACTTACTTTACTATCAAAGACTTTACTTGGCACAACAAAACACTAAACTAAGATAAGGAGAGGTTGCTACAGTAGTAAACAACTTCCAAGACACAAAATAAAAACAAAATACTGTAGGTAAAAACATGGGTTGTCTCCCATAAGCGCTTTTCTTTAACGCCTTTCAGCTAGGCGCAGAAAGTGTGTATCAAGTATTATCAAAGGGTGGTGTGTCGTTATTATGAGCTCCCCCATCCGCAGTGGTACTAAGGGCTTTGTCAATTTTAGGCCTATAATAATACTTCTTTGGTTTAGGCACTTTAGAGACATACATAAACTTTTGCTCCTTACCCACATAAGCTTTCTCCTTATATTTAAGAGAAGAAAATGTTGAACCCAAGGTTCCCATAGCCTTTTCAAGTTCATCAATCCTATTAATTTGATCATCATGGACAACACAAGTTCCTAGGACACTAATTCTTTCATTAATTCCTCCTAAGGATTTATCAAGTTTATCAGTTTTATCAAGTAACATTCCCAATTCAGCTTCAATACTTGGAAATTTTTTCTCTATGGTTTCCAATTTTTTCATAACATCTTCAAGAGAGATTTCAGTTTTAACTTTATCAACAGGGGGTATTCCAAATAAACTCTCAATAATGCAACTAGCTTCTAATGCAGGAGTACTTAGGAAGTCACCTTTTGCGAGACTATCAAGAACATATCTATTCCAGCTAGAGATTCCAACATAAAAATTCCTGAGTAAAATAATGGTGGAGTGTTTCTTAGTGCATCTATTATGGGCATCGCTAATTCTATACCAAGCATCTCTCAAACATTCTCCCCCTCGTTGCTTAAACGTACGAACTTCAACTTCAGGATTACTCATTTTAGTAGTAGTAAATAAAGCAAACTAGATAAAGTAAATGCAAGTAACTAATTTTTTTGTGTTTTTGATATAGCAAACAAGATAGCAAATAAAGTAAAACTAGCAACTAATTTTTTTGTATTTTGATTTAGTGCAGCCAACAAAGTAGTAAATAAAACTAAGCAAGACAAAAACAAAGTAAAGAGATTGAGAAGTGGAGACTCCCCTTGCAGCGTGTCTTGATCTCCCCGGCAACGGCGCCAGAAATTTGCTTGATGCGTGTGGTTGACACGTCCGTTGGGAACCCCAAGAGGAAGGTGTGATGCGCACAGCGGCAAGTTTCCCTCAGTAAGAAACCAAGGTTTAATCGAACCAGTAGGAGTCAAGAAGCACGTTGAAGGTTGATGGCGGCGGGATGTAGTGCGGCGCAACACCAGGGATTCCGGCGCCAACGTGGAACCTGCACAACACAACCAAAGTACTTTGCCCCAACAAAACAGTGAGGTTGTCAATCTCACCGGCTTGCTGTAACAAAGGATTAACCGTATTGTGTGGAAGATAATTGTTTGCAGAAAACAGTAGAACAAGTATTGCAGTAGATTGTATTTCAGTAAAGAGAATTGGACCGGGGTCCACAGTTCACTAGAGGTTTCTCTCCCATAAGACAAACAGCATGTTGGGTGAACAAATTACAGTTGGGCAATTGACAAATAAAGAGGGCATGACCATGCACATACATATCATGATGAGTATAGTGAGATTTAATTGGGCATTACGACAAAGTACATAGACCGCCATCCAATCGCATCTATGCCTAAAAGTCCACCTTCAAAGTTATCATCCGAACCCTTCCGTATTAAGTTGCAAAGCAACAGACAATTGCATTAAGTATGGTGCGAAATGTAATCAACAACTACATCCGTCGACATAGCCGCAATGTTTTATCCCTAGTGGCAACAGCACAAAAAAACCTTAGAACTTTCTCACATCGTCCTGTGTGTCAATGCAGCATGAACCCACTATCGAGCATAAATACTCCCTCTTGGAGTTACAAGCATCTACTTGGCCAGAGCATCTACTAGTAACGGAAAGCATGCAAGATCATAAACAACACATAGATATAACTTTGATAATCAACATAACAAGTATTCTCTATTCATCGGATCCCAACAAACGCAACATATAGAATTACAGATAGATGATCTTGATCATGTTAGGCAGCTCACAAGATCCGACAATGATAGCACAATGGGGAGAAGACAACCATCTAGCTACTGCTATGGACCCATAGTCCAGGGGTAGACTACTCACACATCACACCGGAGGCGACCATGGCGGCGTAGAGTCCTCCGGGAGATGATTCCCCTCTCCGGCAGGGTGCCGGAGGTGATCTCCTGGATCCCCCGAGATGGGATCGGCGGCGGCGGCGTCTCTGGAAGGTTTTCCGTATCGTGGCTCTCGGTACTGGGGGTTTCGTCACGGAGGCTTTAAGTAGGCGGAAGGGTAGGTCAAGAGGCGGCGCGAGGGGCCCAGACCATAGGGCCGCGCGGCCAGGGCAGGGGCCGCGCCGCCCTATGCTCTGGCTGCCTCGTGGCCCCTCTTCGTCTCGTCTTCGGACTTCTGGAAGCTTCGTGGAAAAATAGGCCCCTGGGCGTTGATTTCGTCCAATTCCGAGAATATTTCCTTACTAGGATTTCTGAAACCAAAAACAGCAGAAAACAAAGAATCGGCACTTCGGCATCTTGTTAATAGGTTAGTTCCAGAAAATGCACGAATATGACATAAAGTGTGCATAAAACATGTAGATAACATCAATAATGTGGCATGGAACATAAGAAATTATCGATACGTCGGAGACGTATCACGGCCATATCATCGAACACCTGGTAGGCATCAAACTGAATTACTCACACACCCTTTTATCCAACAGTTTTTTGACTAAACCCGATTTGATTTGTGATGATCATTGTCCTTCTATGACTCATGTACCAAACCAAGTACTAGCCCAGTACGCCCAGTCTTGCCAGGCGTGCGCGCTCACCGCGCTCTGGACACGCCAGAGCGACAGCAAGACCCATCGCCTCCGTCCTCCGCTACGCCTCTCCCTCGGCATCGAGCATCACCGCCTCTCCAGCTAGCCCGTAGACATGCTCGAATGCACGCGGAGGCACTGTCGCCGTCGTCCCCTTCCAAACTTTGCCGTCGGTACAGCCGCAGACCTTGCATCATCCCGAGCCGTCCCGTCTCGCTTTCGCCGCGCGAGCTAGCACGCGAGCATCGCCATGATGCCAGCTACCTCGTGTCGTTCTTACCTTGCCACTTCGCGCACCAGAGACGCCGCGCCATGATCGACCTCCACGGGCACCCGCAGCACCCCTCCGCTGCTATAAATAGAGCACTCCTGCTCCTCATTTCTCCACACCATCTCACTCTCCTCTAATCCCTGCTTCTCTTCGATCACTTACCTAGCCACATTATCGCCGGAGCAGCGCCAATTTGACGCCGGAGCACCGCCAGTACCCGCAGCACATCGCCGTCGATTGGAGCCACCTCGAGCGAAGCCGCTTGTACCTGGAGCCTCGCTGTCCACGCCAACGTTGCTGCGCACCTCGCCGACGATCGCCGGAGCAACGGTAGGCCCTCCGACCCCCTAGCCTCGTCGATAGAGCTGCGGGATCTTGTCGGAGACGATGATGATCGTCAGCCGCATGATCCCCTTCTAATCCTACGCCTCATATCGCTCATACCCGTTTCGCCCTTTAAGTGTCGCTGACAGCGGGCCCCACTGTCAGGCAGCCCACTCACGGGCGACATGCAGTTGGGCTGGCCCAAGTCTTTTTCTCTTTGTGGCCCAACTTCGTTTCCCGCGCAGGCCCACTAGTTTGAATTCGGGTTAAATCAAATATGTCAAATTCAATACTGGTACTGTTTCCAAAATTGAATAGAATCAAATCCACTGAACCAAATTTGATGAATTTTATATATTTGGAAAGCTTAGGAAATTATCTAAAATCAACCATGAACGATTTTGAGTTGATTCAAACTCTCATAAATCACTTTTCAAATACTCTACATGATTATGTAAAAATATAGCCTAGTGTTTAGTATGATCATGGGCTAGAGCAAAATAATGGCTATGGAGCCATATCTAGTCCATTTAAATTATCTCAAATAATTTATTTAAATAGTATGATGGTTACTCTCTCATTTAAATCATTGTCGTAAGTAATCCAATATGAGTTAATGACCTTAGTCTACAGCACCTCATCTTTAATTACTTAATGATATTAAATTGTTCCATAGTAGTATTTAAATTGCATGAGATGAAGTATCTCATTTAAATCATTTTCCCCAATTAGTAACTATGTGTTGACCTTGGTCAACACCTACTCATACCTTATTATTGGAGGAGATTAAATCTTGATAAGATTCAATGAGAGGAAATTACTCCTCGAAGAAAATAAATAGAAACCCTAAGAAATATTTCAATGAGAGGAAACTATTTTCCTAGAAGCAAACCAAACCAACCACCATGTGAATAAGGATGTGATGCTAGAATAGCTTGTGTGAATCATTTGTGTGCTTAGTCTAGCACTTAAGGATTGTTTGGTGATTGTATACCTCGTATCCGTTTATAGACGCTAGTACCCAGGAATACCAGGAGGAGGAGGTCTACTAGGAAGAAGAAGAAGAAAACTTTGATCAATACACCACTCAAGGAAAGCTATACTCTTGCAAGTTCCCAAGTGCAAAGCTTTAATAGAGCAAGGCACCATTACATGTCTATTTTTGTTTAAGGATCCAATCCCAATTTTTTTATTCTTGCAAGCTTTTACTTTATTTATCAAAGCTTACTTTATAGTTAACTTTGGTCTAAGTTAAGAGTGTTACAAGAACATCCAAAGTAGCCTAGAGAAATACACGTTAGATTAGCACCCCTCATGACTAGTTGCTAGTGCTAAACTAAAAATGACTACTCTAGATGGGAACAGGTGAAAACCAATGACTTGGAAAACCTTGGAATGATGAGTCATTCTATTGAAAGATTTTGAAGTTGAATATGACATGAATGACTTGGTGGCTTTGAAAAAACTGATGATTTGGTTCGGATGCGATACCATTCGAATTTTTGAGTACCCCCACAATACCTGATTATGGGTAAGGCTTAACTAGAAACTTATGCACTTTAGTATGGGTTCCCTCTAAACTAGCGTCATAGAGGTTATGCCGAGGCTGCCTCCATTGAAAGTGAAATGACGTGAAATGAGGTGTATGTACGACCCAAGCCCTGTGCAGTTCCCGGGATAACAGTTGGCTATCACAGGGAGGCCAAACTCATGGGGAGAGGTGCCTATACTAGAGTTTGTAAGTGAAAGGTTATGGTTGATGATCCGCATACTGAGTATGATTATTCAGGGCTATCCCTGACGGATGTAATCAAAAGTTGTGGCACAAGTGTGCAACCTCTGCAGAGTGTAAAACTATTCGAATAGCCGTGTCCACGGTTACAGACGATTGGAAAGGCCATACTGTTCCGTTGTCAGATGTTTCTAAAATGTTTGGTGAAGTGAATGGTGATTTGACTTGAAAACAACATGGTTGTGGGAATGACACTAATGTTCCCAGTTGAGTTAAGTTAGGCAAATGTGGAGTCTTCATGTATAGTGGTTTATGAAATAAAATTGGCTTTATGCAAATAAACCTATAGCTTAGCACCCCCTTGATAAAATTGATATTACTTACACTAGTATTAGTTTGCGAGTACTTTAAAAGTACTCATGGCTGTGTCCCTGGCTATTCAAATGGCCAGACTATGAAGAGGAGCAACAGTATCTGGATGACGAACAGCAGGACATCTACGATAATTAGGATCATCTCCTAACGTCAAGCGTTGCCTGTGGATTAGATGGATTACTACTACTTCGCTTCCGCTATGTGTTGTGTTTGTTGATCATTAGATCAACTATTGTTGTAAGTGTGGATCATGTGATCTATTGTTGTAATACGACTATAGTTCGTAATGAATGATGACTCTATGATATCAACTGTTATGTCTCGCAAAAACAATCTTCCTGGGATTGCGATGTATGGCATAATAGGCATCTGGAATTAAAAATCCAGGTGTTGACAAGTTGGTATCAGAGCCATTGTTTGACCTTAGGAGACCCTAGTTAGAATGGACGTCTGAAAAATTTAGTTTCAAAAACAAATGAAGTGAATACCTTTGAAAAACTTACTCACCCTCTTACCCTTGAGATCTTTTACAAAGGATAAATTCATGCTCTACCTTTTTCTTGTAATTCTACAATAAATTTTGACACACTTGCACTTCTCTAACTTACTCATCTAATTCTCTTACAGATGGAGCAAGTGAACAACACCAAGTTTTACCAGCTGGGGAATGGCGGGAACCTGATCTTCGAGAGGGACTTAGATGCCCTATCAGAGTTCCTTGGACGCCCGCACCCGGAGTTCCTCGGAACTCAAGTCAACGATCAGCCCAGAGGGGAACTTCAGTGGATTGTCACCGCTGATCTGAGGGGCAAGATGGAGCCTCCCAGGTCCGAGAGGATCCAGTTCTCCATCAGGGAGAACAACTGGCTGGACGGACTCGCTCGTGCTCTTCAGGAAGCACTTGCCCGTCTATGCGGGGAAAATTTGATGGCAATCCAAGGGGCTCGCTTTGCGCACCTCGCAAGGCATGACTCCATTGGAGGACCCATGGCCCTGCAGTCCCACCCCGAGCTGAAGCATCACGTGGAGCATCTGGACTTCATGCTGCACGAGACCCAGAAGGAGTTGGACAACTCCCGCCACTACGCCAACCAGACTCACGCCCACATGGCGCAGCAGACCGACACCATCAGGATCCTTGCCCATGAGCGCAAGACACTCCGCCGGCAGCGTGCCAAGAAGGACTACACCATCGCTCGCCTCCGCGCGAAGATAGTGTCCTTGGAGGCAACTGTCAAGGCGCAAGAGGAACATCTAAAGGATCTGGAGGGAGAAGGAGAAGACATTCAGGGGGGAAATGCCCTCCTGAGTGATGATGATGACTATAAGGAGGATGAGGACCTAGACTTCCACACTGATGTGGAAGGCTATGAGTTCATGGAGACCGGAGAAGATGGCTTCATCTCGATCGATGTGGATGATGAGGAGTAGTTTCACTTGAGCACTTGCGTAGGTGTGAGTTTGTATCCAATCCCTTGTATCGTAGAGTGATGGAATGGTTCTTAAAACCATTGATGTGTTAGCTTGTAATGTGTGTTGTTTCAATGAATGAAAGTGTTGTGGTTTTCAACATGTCACGTACTCATGTTTTAAATTTCCAAACTTACCCCATAACAAGCCATAGAAAAATTCCCTCTTCCATGATCTATCTCAATGTTCTGATGGCCCCTCCAACCCGCAGCACCAATCAAGATGCAATGATGCAGATGTTGCAAATGATGATGGCAGATAGAGAGGCTGAAAGAGCTGAAAGACAAGCCAATATCGCAGCACTGCAGCAAATAGCTCAGAACAACCAAGGCCATGGAAACCATGACCACCCTGGGTCAAAGCTGAAGAACTTTCAGAACACCAACCCACCCATGTTCAACAAGACTGAAGAGCCACTAGATGCTAATGACTAGCTCCAGACCATGGAGAATAACTTAGAAGTTGTGGGAGTAGAAGCCGCAGAAAAAGTACTGTTCGCCACCCACTATTTGGAGGGACCTGCCAGAGCTTGGTGGACAAGCACCCGTGCCATGAATGCAGGACAGATAATGACTTGGGAAGATTTCAAGCTCAAGTTCAGCAAGTATCACGTACCCCCGGGTCTGATAAAGAAGATGAGGGATGAGTTTAGGGAACTCAAACAAGGCAGGATGTCCGTGGTAAAATACCGCGACAGATTTCTTAATCTGTCAAGGTACGCCCCGGATGAAACCGACACCACTGAGAAAAGGAAGGAAAGATTCCTGAACGGACTGCATGATGAGATACAGAATGTACTGGTCAACATCTGCTTTGCTAACTTAGAAGCCCTAGTGGACTCAACCATCTAGATGGAAGGCAAACTTCATCAATCCAATGAGAACCACAACCGCCGCATGATGAATCAGAGTGGGCCCAGCAATACCCCAAGGTATCGCCCCAGCTCAAGTGGAGGATTCAACCCCAGGAACAACAAGACCCATGTGCCGATGTCACATCCGAGTTTTCAAAATCGGAGTGGAGGACACCCCAGGCCAGGAGGCCACAACAACAACAACAACAACAACCACCATGCCAACAACAACAACTTCAACCGTGCCCCAATGAGAGCCCCCGGCAACTACAACAACAACACTGCTCCAAGGACTAGGAGCAATGCTGTTCCCATCACCCCCAAGGACAAGTCAACAGTGACTTGTTATGAATGCGGAGTTGTGGGACACTATTCCAATGAGTGCCCCAAGAAGCTTGCCAAGACTGCCCCCAACACCGCTGCACCTGCTCAGCAGCAACGCCGTGTCTCAACCGGCAGGAAGTTCACCCCGAACAACCCGAACAACCGCAGCGGCCGCCTCTTTCACATGAGTGTCGAAGAAGCCCAGGAAGCACCAAATGTCGTGCTGGGTATGTTCTCTGTTAACTCAATACCTGCAAGAGTATTGTTTGATTCCGGAGCATCGCATTCGTTTGTTACTGAAGATTTTGCATGCACTAGTAAGATTCAACCAATCAGTTTGAAGCATGTTATGATAGTTCAAATACCTGGTTCAACAACTAAAGCTAGAAAAATTTGCAAAGATGTGCCTATCAGAATACATGAAATAGATTTTTATGCAAATTTGATTGTTCTGGGAACAAAAGGTTTGGAAGTAGTACTGGGTATGGACTGGATGTCGAAACATCATGGATTGATTGATTGTGCAAAGAAGGCCATCACCATGACTAGTAGTACCAGAGTGTTAGTAGAACACGTGTCTGAAAGGCCCAGAAAGTTCACCTGCAACCAGAGTTTAGCCAAACCAACCTTGGATTAGATCAGGGTCGTATGTCGATACCCCGATGTGTTTCCTGATGATCTACCCGGTATGCCCCCAGATCGGGATATCGAGTTTATCATTGAGTTAATTCCTGGAACAGGACCCATAGCCCAGAGAGCCTATAGCATGAACCCAGCAGAGTTAGTGGAACTGAAGAAACAACTGGATGATATGGTACACAAAGGTCTGATTCGACCAAGTGCGTCGCCTTGGAGATCCCCAGTTTTGTTTGTGGATAAGAAGGACGGTGCCACTCGTTTATGTACGGATTACCGTAAGCTTAACGATGTCACCATCAAGAACAAATACCCCTTGCCAAAGATAGAAGACCTGTTTGACCAGCTGACCGGTGCCAAAGTGTTCTCTAAGATTGATCTTAGGACTGGTTACCATCAACTGAAGATTCGTGCCACGGATATCCCCAAGACAGACTTCACCACCAGATATGTATTATATGATTACAATGTCATGTCATTTGGATTGACAATTGCCCCAGCTTACTTCATGAATCTCATGAATAAGATCTTTATGAACTTTTTGGATAAGTTTGTCATTGTTTTCATCGACGACATCCTAATCTACTCCAAGTCAGAAGAAGAACATGAGCAACATTTAGAAGTTGTCCTGGATACCCTTAGGGAGCATCAGTTGTATGCCAAGTTCAGCAAATGTGAGTTTTGGTTAAAGGAAGTAGGATTCCTGGGACATATCTTGTCTGCAGGAGGAATTGCCGTTGACCCCTCCAAAATCAAGACCGTTGAAGAATGGAAAGCCCCAACCACTCAGACTGAAGTCCGCGCATTTCTTTGATTAGCGGGATATTACCGCAGGTTTGTTGAAGGATTCTCTAGCATAGCAAGACCAATGACTCAATTGTTGAAGAAGGATAAGAAGTTTGAATGGACTGATAAATGTGAAGAAAGTTTCCAGCGGCTCAAGAGCAGATTGACCTCAGCCCCAATATTGATCATGCCGGACATCACCAAGCCATTTGACGTCTACTGTGACGCATCCAAGATTGGTCTTGGATGTGTGTTGATGCAAGAAGGCAAGGTGATATCACACCTGTCTAGGCAATTGAAGCAACATGAGCAGAACTACCCAACCCATGACTTAGAGCTAGCAGCAGTAGTCTTAGCCTTGAAAGTATGGTGTCATTACCTCATGGGTAATCGATGCGAGATCTATTCGGATCACAAGAGCCCGAAGTATATTTTCACTCAGAAGGAGCTGAATATGAGGCAGAGAAGATGGATAGAGTTAATCAAGGATTATGACATGGAAATTCACTACCACCCCGGCAAGGCCAATGTGGTAGCAGATGCCCTGAGTAGATTGCCGTGTCAACTAAACTCCATGATCGCAAAAGAGCAACCTAGTTTGCATCAAGAATTTGAGCAGTTTAGACTGGAGCTAGTTAGTGAAGGATTCCTAGCAAGCATTGAACTCCAGCCTACCTTGATTAGTCAGATAAATGAAGCCCAGAAGGGAAATACTAGCATTGATGGAATCAAGAGTCAAATAGTTGCAGGAAAGGCACCGGGATTTACCGAAGATGAAGAAGGAGTTCTTTGGTACAACGGACGCCTATGCATACCATCAGATTCAGAGTTGAAACAAGTCATTTTGAAGGAGGCCCATGACAATCTTTACTCCATTCATCCCGGAGGAACCAAGATGTACCAAGACTTGAAGGAACAATTTTGGTGGCATGGAATGAAGAGAGAAATTGGAAGTTACATCACCAAGTGTGATATCTGTCAGAGAGTCAAGGCCGAGCATCAGCGACCCGCATGATTACTGCAGCCATTACAGATTCCTGAATGGAAGTGGGATTCTGTAGGAATGGACTTCATCACCGGATTGCCCAAATCAAGTAGAGGAAATGATTCTATTTGGGTAGTGGTTGATAGATTAACCAAGGTCGCCCATTTCATCACCGTCAAGACCACCTATCAAGGCCCTAAGCTAGCAGAGTTATATATCTCCAGAATAGTCAGCCTGCACGGAACCCCAAAGTCAATCGTGTCAGATAGAGGATCTCAATTCACCTCAGGGTTCTGGCAGAAAGTACATGAAGGAGTAGGAACCCGCCTGAATTTCAGCACCGCGTATCACCCGCAGACAGATGGACAGACCGAAAGAGTCAACCAGATACTGGAAGATTTGTTGAGAGCATGTGTGCAGAATATGGATCTAAGTGGGAAGACTGTCTGCCTTATGCAGAATTCTCATACAACAACAGCTATCAAGCCAGCTTGCAAATGGCCCCCTTTGAAGCATTGTACGGAAGGAAGTGCCGTACCCCTCTGAACTGGTCAGAAGATGGAGATAGTCAAATCTTCGGCCTAGATATTCTCCGAGAAGCTGAAGAGAAGGTTCACAAGATCCGTGAATACCTCAAGACCGCCCAGTCGAGACAGAAGAGTTATGCCGACAAGAGACGCCGAGAGATGACCTTCGATATCGGAGATTTTGTGTATCTCAAAGTATCACCCCTTAAAGGAATGCAGAGATTCCAACTCAGAGGAAAGCTTGCGCCCCGATATGTTGGACCCTTCAAAGTTCTGAGTCGCCGAGGGGAAGTATCTTATCAACTGGAACTACCGGAAGAAATGTTCGTTGTGCATAATGTCACTACACCACATCACAGTATTCCATCTCCGATCGATTGTTGGTTGGGAAAACTTATATCGAACCGTTGGTCGGTAAAGTTGTATGTACACCATCTAATTGTTGGTCGGAAATGTTAATTTTTTTCGTGTCCAACCATCGGTCGGGAGTACAACCATCAGCATCAAACTGTCGGTCGGCAATTAATGCCGACTGTCGTCGTGGTGAACGAGCAGATGCCATGGGATGGCTTAAGTTGGGGCCGGATGGACGCTAGAGGATTTGGGTGAGGGTTTTGGATTAAATTGGATGAACTTCCGGGTGCTTTCCTCAAGAACTAGGCCTAGGCCCAAGGTAGAAGAAGAGAGACACAAGGAAGAACTCTGCTCTAGATCTTTCTCTTCATTGATCTCAACAGGATACAGGTTTGTGCATACAAGGTTTCTCTCTCGATCGATCGTCTATCCATCGTCCCGTGTACGGGAGTGCCCCCTCTCCTTATATAGGGGAGAGGGTGGCTTACAGAGGAAGAAACCCTAATGGCATCTTTGACTAGACAAACTACTTTACAAAGTTACTTTAACCATAAGTGACGCCAGGGTCTTCTTTAATCAGGTAGGCTGACGTCCTCCGGCTTCTTTCAGCGTCATCTTCCTCTTTGGCGCCAGGGCTTCGTTTAAAGCTACTTTGCTTAGCTCATCTTTGTCCTCTAGCTCTGAAGAGAATCTCTGACCAGTCTTGCCGACGTGCTACAGGGCACTTCTTACCGGTAGCCCGATGTCTTCTTTACCTGGTTCCGGTATACCCCTCTTGGGGATACCGGCTTAGCTTTACTTAGCCAAACACTTAACTTTGTGCTCCGGTATAAACATTAAACCGGTATCTTGATGGCTCAAACCATCCGGTTTGGCATGCCTTTGGCATACCGGGGGTCATCCCCCCAACATTAGTCCCCGAAGCTGGTATAGTCCGGTGGATTTTATCCAACAGACCATGCCAGGTTCCCATATCTTAAGGTACCAGTTTAATCTTTCCGGTGGTCAGTTTAGATCCCGGCATCTTTGCCGGACTCACGTCTTTTCTCTCTTTGCAAGGTATTTTTCGGTATCTTATTATCCGGTATCTTAGACATTAAATCTCTCCTCGGCGAAGTCAAGAATTTCTCGGGTACAGTGCATGTCAGTGACATGCGTACTGTACCTGACGCGCCAGTGTCAGGGGTCACTTCCCTTCGGCTTCTGCGCCAGCACTTATGGCGCCACACTGGATCCCTGCTATCGTTCCGGATCCGTGCGGCTTCCCTGTGGCATTCTATTTTCCGCGCGTGTATCCTCGCGCCACGTGGCGGCCCACGAAGCGAACCGCCGCGGCCCAGCGGTTTCCAGCCCACTATCTCTTCTTCCTATATAAGGGGAAACTGCTCCTTCTTCCTCCTTTCTTCGCATTCTCAACTCTCTCGCGCGCACAGAGCTCCTAGCCCACTTGCGCCCTCGTCGCTTCCGTTCGTCGCCAGAGCTCCGCCGCCCAGTGAACTTCCGCCGCTGCTCCGCCGAGCCGCGCCAAGCTTCGCTGCGCGGAGATTCATTGTAGTGCACCTGTTGCGGCCGCACCGTTCGTGCTCCGACGACCTTTTCTCCGCTTTCTCGTCGCCGGCCTTCCTCAGCAACTACGAGCTCGCCGCCCCACCGGCAACCTTCTCCCTCAGCATCTCCGCCGCCTCAGGTTAGGCTCGATTCGCGCTTACCTCTCTCTTCTTTGCTTTTCAGATCTTGGGCCGGTAGGATATTTACTTCCTATTTTATTTTGCTTTTTCTCCTACTCGTAGATCTTCGCGCAAGGGTAGTTCTTGGTAAATCTGTTTTTCCGGGTAGATTCGTATGTCTAGCGAAGAGTCTCTTTCCGTGTCATCCTCCAGTAGCCAACAGAGCGAAGCTTCCGACGGGCTTTTCGCTGATCTGGCCCGGATGGAAACCGACATGGCAAAGATCAAGAGGCCGGCAGCTCTAGCCAAGCCCCCGGAGTAGATCTATCCGGTATTACACGCGGAGCCTGGAAAGGCTCCGATGTCACGCAGCACGAGATCGACTGGCTCTACCGTTCTAGAAGGATACTGGAAGGAGTATCCTGCCGGCTTCCCCACGACGAGATCGAACCGGTACTCGAACCCGGTGAGTTCGTTGTGTTTCTTGCTCACTTCGAGCGCGGCTTCGGCCTTCCTGCTTCTGATTTCTTCCGCCAAATTCTGGATTTTTACCAACTCCAGCCTCACCACCTTCCCGGCAATGCCGTTTTTTACCTTTCTTGTTATGCCACCTTCATGGAGGGCTACATCGGCATTTGTCCCACTCGCGAAACTTTTGCTCACTTCTTCTCTCTTCGGATTAACTCCGTTCAGGGCAAGGACATTCCTAAGCCCAAACCTCCCGTACAATGCGGGTCTTGTATCATCGGCTCCCGCCAAGGGAGCCCCTTCTTTAAATTCTCTGGTCTCGAGTCATGCCGGTTATGGCAAGGGACCTTCTTCTACGTGAAGAACAACGGCGCCCCAGATCTCATCAATCTGCCGTCCTTTAATCCGGCGCCGCCCACAAAGGTCAACTGGGGCAACTTTCCTGGGACGAATCACATTGAAACGAACCGGGTAGTACGCTTCATGGAGAAGCTAAGGAAAGAGACAAACATCTGCTCTGACGACATCATCCGCACCTTCATCTCACGCCGGGTACTTCCTCTTAAGCGCCGGGCTCATAAGATAAGCGAGATGTACGGTCCTGACGATCCTACCAAGATCACCGGCCTCCCTCTAAGCAAGGAGGACATAGTCCTCAAGGCTAAGCAGATCTGCCAGACTGCCATGCCGGATGACTGGGAGTGGGGCTTCCTGCCTCTTAGCTCCACCAACCCTCCAACCGATGAAGTAAGAGATTGTGCAAACCGGGTTGTTGTACCGGTAACTTTTACGTTGTGGCTAACTGACTTTTCATTTGTTTTCAGGCCAAAGACCGCTTCCCTCGCATCGAAGCGGAGCGGAGAGGCCCTTGCCGGAAGCGCCCTCTGGACAAGGTGGACCCAGATCCTTACATCCACTGGACTGACCTCAAGATGGGCCGGACCCACACCTCGCGCCCCGGTAACTTCTCGTCTGAAGTTCCCGGTTCCAGCGACGATCTCACTGTGCTTGAGGTAGCTTTCTTTTCTGGTCTCTCATGCCTTACTGTTATTGCTCCTCTATAGATGTTCCCTCAGCTAGCACCCAACCGCAGGTTCATGAGCATGCGGTTTCTTTGCAGGCTGAGGTCGGCCGCGAGTTTCTGGAGAAGCTCGTTCCCCAAGGCAAGAAGAACAAGGCCCCGGCACCTGATGCCGGCTCAAGCCAACCTCCTCCCGCCAAACGCTTCCGGACGGAAGTCTTTGGGGGGGAAGAAGCAGGCAGGAGGCACTACAAGGGGAAAACGATGCCGGTCTCTTCTGGGTAAGCTTTTGTTCCTCTGTTTGCTTTGTTTTTCAAACTCTCCCTTTTGGTTGCTTTTTCCGATCTTTTCTCTTTTTCTTGTTCAGCCCTGCGCTTAAGCTCTCCAAGAGCGCCAGCGGCACAAAGCCGGAAAGCTCTGAGGGAACCGCAAGGGCCTCAACTCATCCTCCTCAGTCTAGCCCGGTACCATCTGGTACCGGCAACCCTTCTGCCTCCCCTCTGGGAGGCACCTCAAGTGCGGGGCGCGCGGCCCCTACACCTCCTGAACACCGCGCGGAGGAGGACCTCATCTCCCCTACAGAAAAACAAGATACCGGCGCCAGCAACATCGGCGCCGATGCAGAAGCTGCCGGGCGGGCGGAACCTCTGGTTCCTCCCGTCCCGAAAAGAAAGAAGAAGAGGAGCTCGCACTCTTCCCCCTCCAAGGCCGCGCCGGACTCTTCCGCGCCGGCAAGCTCTACCTTGGGGCAGGGCGTACCATCGCCTCCCAAGACTTCGCCCGTGCCTCCGCCAGAAGCCCCAAAAGTCGAGCTAAGCGGGGCCACTCCAACGCCGCCGCCAGAAACCCTCAAGATCACCAAGTTCCTCAAGCCGGAGGCTTCCAAGGGGAAGGCCACAGCTTCCGGCACTTCATCCGCTGGCCCGCAGTCGTTGGTGCTGCACGTCGGCCCTGCCGCTGCTACTGCCGGAGAAAAACCTTCCGGCGTCTTGGGCCGGATCGTCAAGCTGAAGCGCGAAGGCCGCGATCTGGGGCATTTGCTTCCATACGCTGAGAAGTGGAATGCCGCGGATGTGTCCGCAGCTACGCGCGGCCTGGGGAAGGACCGGCTTCCGGCGCTGGACCCCTCTGGCCCTCGGTGCACGGAGGAGCACTTCACGCGGCTGCAGCGCGCGGTGAGGGAGCTCGACAACGCGTGGCATGATGCTACCAACAACATGGTGGTAAGTTTGACCAAACTCTTTTCAATTTTTCAATTCATGTCGGTCTCATTCTTTCCGGATCTTGTCTATCTTCCCAGTCCCCTAGTTTCGTGTTGAGAGCATAGCTCTTAGCGCGAAACTTAGGTAAAAACTCGAAAAACCGGCATAGCCAGTCCCCGAGCTTCGGGTTAGGAGCATAGGTCTTAGCGCGAAGCTTAGGTAAGAGCATAGAGAAACCGGCTTCTTTTTTCTAACATTTTTTCTTGAACAGAGCACTGCCGACGTCTGGAGGCACCTCTTTGAGGAGCTTCTCTGGGAGCACCGGGACCTTGCTGAAGCGCATAGCAAGTGCCAAGGTGAGCTTCTGTGCCTCCGGCATCTTCTTACCGGAAGGTTTTCTTTCTTAGTACTTATAACTTTCTTCTTAACAGCTATCCCAGAAGCTTCCATCGAAGCCCTCAAGATTCAGCTCGCCGCACTCCAAGGTACCGCTCCTTCTTTCCCGGTTAACTTGTATCTTCTTCATCGTACCAGCTGCAATTTTGTTAACGCTTTCTTTCCGGGGTCTAGGTGAAAAAGAGCAGCTCATCCGGGAGCACCGCGAGGCTCTGGACGCCCAGGAGACTTACTCCAAGGGGCTGAAGGACCAGCTGATCCAGCTCGGGCTCAAGCACAATGAGGCGATGAAGGCCGCCCAAGCCGCCGCTGAGCCTAAGCTGAACGAAGCTCTGGAGGATGCCAACAACTCCACCGTGGTGTTGCGGGCGGAGGTAGAGGAGGGAGGCAAGGCCCGGAAAGCAGCCGAAGATCGGGTTGCTCTCCTGGAGGCGGAGCAGACGGAGTATGACCTTTTGGTCATGCAAACCGACGGGCTCGCCCTCCGTAAGTTTTTCTTTTTTCTTTTCCGGCTTCTGCTTATAAGCTTATCTCTTCCGGTAGCATGTGCTTATCTTTTTCCTTTGTCTTGTAGGGCTCTTTCCGGATTCCCAGGCATACGCGCAGAAGAAGGTAGCAGAGCGTCGGATCGCGCAAGCGTACAAGAATCTGGATGCGCCCTGGGACCCTTATGACCACCTGGTCGCGCTGTCTGCCCGAGTCTCCCACATGCGCGCGGTGGACCGGAACCTTGCCGACATCCCCGAGGTGGCGATCCAGCTCTTTAAGGTGCTTTGGCCTGAGGAGGAGGTGCCGGCTAACTGATGTCTACTCACGCTTCTTTTCCTGTAGACAGTGTTGGGCCTCCAAGAGCAGAGGTTTGTAGAACAGCAGCTTGTTTTCCCTTAAGTGGATCACCCAAGGTTTATCGAACTCAGGGAGGAAGAGGTCAAAGATATCCCTCTCAAGCAACCCTGCGATCACAATGCAAGAAGTCTCTTGTGTCCCCAACACACCTAATACACTTGTCAGATGTATATGTGCACTAGTTCGACGAAGAGATAGTGAAATACCAGTAGTATGAATGTATATGAGCAGTAGTAACGGCGCCAGAAAATACTTGACTGTCTACGGCGACAGAAAATAGCTTGCTGGCGTGCAGTAGTAATATTGCAGGAAGTAGAGATGCAGTAAAACAGTAAACAAGCGGTGATTGCAGTATTTGGAAACAAGGCCTAGGGATCATACTTTCACTAGTGGACACTCTCAACATTGATCACATAACTGAATAGATAAATGCTATACTCTACACTCTCTTGTTGGCTGATGAACACCACTAATTGTGTAGGGCTACAAGAGCACCTCCATGCCGGAGTTAACAAGCTCCACAACATTCGATATTCATATTTAAATAACCTTAGAGTGCATGATAGACCAACACAACTATACCAAGTACTAACATAGCATGCACACTGTTACCATCACACTATGAAAGGAGGAATAGATCACATCAATACCATCATAGTAATAGTTAACTTCATAATCTACAAGAGATCACAATCATAAACTACGCCAAGTACTACATGATGCACACACTGTCACCATTACATCAAGGAGGAGGAATAGAGTACTTTAATAACATCACTAGAGTAGCACATAGATGAATAGTGATACAAAGCTCATCATATGAATCTCAATCATGTAAGGCAGCTCATGAGATCATTGTATTGAAGTACATAGGAGAGAGATTAACCACATAGCTACCGGTACAGCCCTTAGCCTCGAGGGAGAACTACTCCCTCCTCATGGGAGATAGCAGCGGTGATGAAGATGGCGGTGGTGTCGATGGAGATGCCTTCCGGGGGCACTTCCCCGTCCCGGCGGCGTGCCGGAACAGAGACTTCTGTCCCCCAGATCTTGGCTTCGCGATGGCGGCGGCTCTGGAAGGTTTCTCGTACCGTGGCTTATACGTATCGATGTTTTAGGTCAGGGGGCTTCTTATAGGCGAAGAGGCGGAGTCGGAAGGCTGACGGGGGCGCCACACAATAGGGAGGCGCCCCCCCCCTTGGGCCGCACCGGCCACCTGTGTGGTGGGCCTGTGGCTCTCCTCTGGTCCCTCCCGGGTGTTCTGGAAGCTTCGTGGAATTATAAGATGCTGGGCGTTGATTTCGTCCAATTCCGAGAATATTTCCTTACTAGGATTTCTGAAACCAAAAACAGCAGAAAACAGGAACTGGCACTTCGGCATCTCGTCAATAGGTTAGTTCCGGAAAATGCATAAAATCATCATAAAGTGTGAACAAAACATGTAGGTATTGTCACTAACTTGTCGCTCACCTCCGATCGCCTGAAAGGTGCCGGCCGGAGGATCCGAGAGTGGCAATGCTCAGCGGCTCGTGCCGGAGCGGATGCGGCGCTACCCGTCGCCTGCTCCTGGTACGTGGACTTGGACCTGGACGCCCTCCTTGGCGTGCGCGAAAATGCTCCAACCGATATGGATCCGGTCCTCACCGCGAAGCGGCAGGATCGAGCCTACCGGATCGTAGAGTACGCCTCGGTCCGCACCTTCATCCCCCCTCCTCCCGACGTCAATGACTACCTCAGCGACGAAGAAGAAGGAGAGGATGAGGAAGATGAAGATGCTGGAGCTGGTGATGCGCCTCCGGAAGCTCTAGAGGCCGGTGCCGTTCCTCCCGAAGCTCCTTCTGCTTAAGTGTCTCTTGTAATGTGTTTGCCCGTCCTGCTTACTTCAAAACAATGTTCATCAAATTCTACCCCGGTATACCGGGGTTTATGATGTATATAAAACTTAGCCGTACTTTTGGTTGTGCTACAACAATCTATGCCGGTATGTTATACCGGTAGCCTATTAACTTATGTTTGTCTATTGTCTTAGCATTTTGCTCGTTGTGTTGCTTTTATCTTGCACTGCAAAGATTCGGGAATTGTTTCCGCATCCAATCCAATGCACACTTGGCTCTTTTGCTTTGGCTCTGCCTACCTTCTCTGGGTGTTTTGGCGTATGAGCACAAAGTTCTTTTACCAAGCAAGCACTTTCTTGAATTTAGAAATAACTCGGAATTTTCACAAAAAACCGGTACAACCGGGGTTAGTTAAATTTTTCCGGATTGTTCGTTCCCACTCTCTCTTTTCGCAGTTCACGTGCTTAATCCCTACCGGTTTATCTTGCTTGCCATGAAGCCGGGTTGCGGACAGCAGCAGAGTCGAAGACTCCGGTAGGTCTTAGCACGCTACTAAACCGGAAAGAAAAAATGTTCAACAAGCAACCGGTAAACTGAAAAAATAAACATATTGCATGCAATTTAGGTAGGGGCAGTCCCCGAGATTCATTCGAGGTTCCGACATCCTTTATTCGTAGAAAATAAGGCACAAAAAGGAACTTCTTACACCACAACTTCAAGAGTAGAAAGGACGCAACAGAGCTACGTTCCACGGACGCTTGGTCTCCTCTCCGGACCTGTCCGCCTTTCCATTTTTCCATTCCTGTGCATCGATCAGGTAATAGGCATCATTGTGAAGAGCTTTGCTCACAATGAAGGGTCCCTCCCATGGGGGTGAAAGTTTATGCCGGCCTTCAGTGCGCTGCACTAGGCGCAACACCAAATCTCCTTCCCGAATACTCTCGGGTTAACCTTCCGGCTATGATAGCGTCTGAGGTTTTGCTAGTAAATGGCTGGTCTTGCCAGTGCCAACTCTCTTGCTTCTTCTAGCAAGTCCACATCGTTTTCTCTGCCCTCTTTTACCTCTTGCTCTGTATAGAGCTGCACTCTTGGTGAGTCATGGAGAATGTCGGTTGGTATGACCGCTTCTGCTCCGTAAACCATAAAGAATGGAGTGTATCCGGTGGACCGGTTTGGAGTCGTTCTTATGCTCCATAGCACTGATGGTAGCTCATCGAGCCAACACCCCGGTTACTTTTCCACCGCCTCGATGAGTCTTGGTTTGATACCGGAAAGTACCAAAGCATTTGTTCTTTCCACCTGGCCATTGCCTTGTGGGTGTGCCACTGAGCACAAATCCAACCGGATATTGTTATCCTCACAAAATCTTTTGAACTCACCTTGAGCAAAGTTGGTTCCATTGGTAGTGATAATGCTATGCGGGTAGCCATACCGCAAGATAACATCTTTTAAGAACTTCACCGCTGTGCGCCCATCACATTTTGCAATAGGTTTCACTTCTAGCCACTTGGTGAATTTGTCCACCATAACCAAGATGTGGGTCATATTTCCCCTTGCAGTTTTGAATGGGCCAACCATGTCAAGGCACCAAACAGCAAACGGCCAAGTTAGCGGTATGGTTTTTAAACCGGATGCTGGGGTATGATTTTGCTTGGCGTACCTCTGGCACCCGTTGCACTTTCTTACCAAATCCTCAGCATTTTCCAAAGAAGTGGGCCAATAGAACCCATGCCAAAAAACTTTTGCCACTAGCGCCCTTGACGAAGCGTGATGCCCACATTCTCCTTGGTGAATCTCCTCAAGCATTTCCTTTCCCTCTTCCGGTTCCACACACCTTTGAAGGACACCGGTGACACTTCTCTTATACACCTCACCATTGATGATGGTGTATGCTTTGGACCTTCTCTGTATTCTTCTGGACTCATTTTCGTCAACCGGCAAGGTGCCGTTGATCAGGAATTCCTTAATAGGTTTAACCCAAGATGGTGCCTCTTGAATCAGAAACACCGGTACGTCTATCTCCATGTTATCCACCAGCATTGTTTCTTCCGGTATGGACGCAGCAGTCCCCGAGCTTACCGGAACAGTCCCCAAGTTTGCCGGAACAGTCCCCGGGTTCCCTTCATCGATATCCATGGGTACCACATGTGATTCCGGTACGAAAATTGATTCCGATTCCGGGCTTGGTTTGATCGACGGTACTCTTAAGTGTGCCAAGGCTATTCCGCGAGGAATTTCTTGCCTAGATGAGCCTAGCTTGGACAAAGCATCCGCGGCCTCATTTTCCGCTCGTGGCACATGGTGAAACTCACAACCCTCAAAGAAGCCAGCAATCTTTTGCACGCGAAGCCAGTACGAAGCCATGTTGGCATCTTTTGCGTCCCAATCTCCGGAAAATTGTTGCACCACGAGATCTGAATCTCCATAGCAAATGATCCGGTGCGCACCGATTTCTTTTGCGACATTGTTTGATGCCCTGAAATGTACTTGCAAAACATACCGGAGATGATCTCCCTTAGGTGAGGTAAGCACCACACCGGCACCTAGACCCTCTTTGAGTTTGGATCCGTCAAAGTGCATCTTCCAGTATTCTATTTTTTGGTCCGGCGGCTTGTATTGCATTTCCGCCCAATCAACAAGGAAATCAGCCAAAGCTTGTGATTTTATGGCATCCCTTCTTTCGTATACCGGTATGTATGGTGATATCTGAATTGCCCACTTTGCAATCCTACCGCTAGCATCTTTGTTGCACATGATATCGAAAATGGGTGCCTCACTCACCACTTTCATAGGGTGCTCTTCAAAGTAATGCTTAAGCTTTGTGGCGGCCATGAACAAGCCATAAGTCATTTTCTGGAAGTGCGGGTAGTTTTGCTTTGAGAGGGAGAGCACCTCGCTCAGGTAGTATACCGGCCTTTGCACGGTTTTTCCTTCCTCTTCTCTTTCAACCACAACTACCACACTCACTACCCGGTTTGTTGCTGCTATGTATAATAGCATAGGCTCTCTTTCTAGAGGTGAAGCCAATATAGGCGCTGTGGCCAGCATTGTTTTTAGCTCTTTAAATGCTGCGTCTGCCTGAGGGGTCCAGACGAACTTATCAGATTTTTTCATCAAAGCGTAGAGCGGCAAGGCCTTCTCTCCCAACCTGCTTATGAACCGGCTTAGCGATGCCAAGCTTCCGGTAAATTTTTGCACGTCCTTGAGATCGCGCGGTATAGTCATTCTTTCGATTGCCCGGATTTTTACCGGATTAACCTCAATGCCCCGGCTTGATACGAGAAAGCCCAGCAGTTTGCCGGCGGGAACACCAAAGGTGCATTTTGCCGGATTGAGTTTCATCCGGAATCTTCTCAAGTTATCAAATGTTTGCCGGAGGTCATCGATTAAGGTTTCTTTTACCTTAGTTTTTACTACGACATCATCCACATAAACTTGCACATTTTTTCCAATTTGATCGAACAAGCATTTTTGCATACATCACTGATACGTTGCACCGGATTGGCTAGCCACTCAGTATGCAGCACTTCCACAGTGAAACCGGCACCGGATTGGCTAGCCACTCAGTATGCAGCACTTCCACAATGAAACCGGCAACCAGCAACTTTGTCACCTCTTCTCCAATGATCTTTCTCCTGTCTTCAGCAAACCGGTGCAGCGGCTGCCTTACCGGCTTAGCGTCCTTCCGGACATTTAAAGAGTGCTCAGCCAGCTCCCTCGGAACACCTACCAAGTCATCAGTAGACCAGGTAAAGATATTCCGATTCTCACGGAGGAAGCTGACGAGCACGCTTTCCTATGCCTCATTCATGCCGGCACCGATACGAACGGTGCGCTCAGGGTAAGCCAGGTCCAGCATAATGTCCTTTGTTTCTTTTGTCGGCTTGAATGCCGGTGTGCCCAAGTTTGCACTCATTGCCGCTAAGCTCAACTGTGAGGACTGAGCCAGCACGACCGCAGTTTGCATCCTCCTTTTTTCCTCTGCAATCACCAGCGATTCTGCCAGGTTTGATCCGGCTGAAGCGGTTTCCAGTGAGACTTTGTAGTTTCCCACCACAGTTAAGGGTCCACGAGGTGCCGGCATCTTCATCTTGAGATAGGCCGTGTGAGTTGAGGTCATGAAAGCAGCCAATGCCAGTCTCCCAAGTAATGCATGGTAGGGACTGTCTAGGTCCACCACCTCAAACTCAACATTTTCCACCCGGCAATTGTCACGCCCTCCAAACGATACATCCACCCGGACTTTTCCCACTGGTGCGCAGGACAAGCCAGGAACGATTCCGTGGAATGTTGTGCGGGTTGGCTGCAACATGTTTTCTGTTATGCCAAACGTGTGCATGGTGTTCTGGTACATGATGTTTATGCTACTTCCATTATCTATCAGCACCTTGCTGAATTTGACTCGAGCGTTTGGCCCATGCATGATTGGGTCTACCACAAGAGCGTAACCACCCGGATTAGGCATTATCTTGGGGTGATCCTTGAACGACCAGGAGATTTCCTGTTCCGACCACAACATGTATTTTGGCACTGCCGGCATCACAGCGTTCACTTCCATAGAACGGCGATGCAGGCTTTGTCTGTCGGTTGGCTCAGTGACGAACACAACGCAGCACATATCTGGATCATGGTAAACATTCCAGCCCAAAGGTGCCGGTGTAGGTGGTTGGCCATTGCCTCCTTCCACCTGGTTAACTTGCTGGTGTTGTTGCCGGTTTGGCTGAGGCTGTACCGGTAAAGCATTTGCTCCGGTAAGCGGCGGTGGTGGTGGTAGTTGATGCTGATGTAGCATATCTTGAGATGGTGGTAGCATCGTGGAGCACCCTTGTGCTTGCGCATCTTTTACTGCTCCCTTGAGCATCAAGTACTTGGTCCAAGAACAATCCTTCGTCAGATGATTTGACGGGTGAGCCGGATTCGGAGTGTGCCACCGGCAAGGTTGATCCATCGCGGCTTCCATGGTATATTTCACAGGTTCCTGCCAATTCTTTTTATGGCCCCAGGGTTTCTTTTCAAACCATTGTTTCTTAGGACCCGCCCATGGCTGCGATCCGGTTCTTTGCCTCTAACTGCCGCTGGCCTCAGAGTTCTCTTGTACAGCAGCAACTTGCTGCGGACCGTATCTTCGATCCGGGAAATCTTCCCTTCTTTTGTTGTTCCGGTTATCCCGGTGTTGCTCTTGGCGCTGCTGAGGCGGGTTTGATTGTTCTGGCTCAGCTTGTACTGCCGGTTGCAATGGGTCTCACAATGCGTAGTTATCTGCCACACGTATCATTTCCGCCAGAGTTACCGGCATGTTCCGCTGCAGGTTTTGCCACAACGGCGAACTTCTGCGGCATCCATTGCAAAACCAAGCAATGGCTTGTGCCTCTATCACCCTTCACAGGAGTTTCTCGTGGAGTTCCACCGGGCCAGGTAGTCCCGGTCTGTTTCCTGCGGGCGCTGCACGCACAAAGCGAGCTGCTGAGGTATGTTGGGCCTCCGGTATGTGCTGCTGAAATTACTCACAAAAGCTTCCTCAAAGACCAACCAACCGTTTATGCTTCCTGCCGGCAAGTTGTTCAGCCAGAGTCGTGCCGGTCCCACCAGGAATGATGGTACAATTCTCGCGGCCCAACGCCGGTTTCCTCCTCCAGCTACGGTTCCTCAGCCACTAGCGACGTATACCGCGGTCACGTAATCCACGAGCCAATCTTCCGGCTTAGTGGTGCCATCATATGTTTTCGTGTCACGGGGCAACTGGAAGTTACGAACTGGTGGTTCCTCTTTCATGATCCTTGGACCAAAACATTTTGGGCCCGGAGGACCTTCTGCCTCGATCATTTTAGATAAATACTCTATCCAGATGGTGCCTCGCATCCCGTTCCGGAAGGTATCTTTCTCCCACCCGTTCACCCAACGGGTTCCGGTATGCCGTGATTCTTTCAGCTGTCGAATCAGCTTCATCGTAAGGTTCCGGTACCGCGGCCCTCGCCTGCCGGTACCTTGGGGGAAGCATCTCCTCCTCTTCATACGCCGCCCTTGCAGCTCGATAATTTTGCCCGGTTTCGTGTCTACCGGCATGATTGTTTCCGGCATAGCCTCTTCTGGCGTAGCCTCGATCTGCCCCTTGGCTTTTTCTACCGGCATCATGTTGCCCGGCTTGTTGTTTTCCGGCAAGGACCGGATCATACACAGTCATCTACTGCGCATTCATCTATTTTTCTTTTCTCTTGTCCGGATGGGGGGACGATGCGTGCCCATGGGACTTGCTACCGGCATTCTTTGTTGAACGCGCGGATTTTGAAGCCGCAGCTTTGTTCAGCTTAGCAAGCTGCTCGGCATTCTGCTGTTCGATGGTATCAAGCAACTCTCTGACACGCTCTTGCTGCTTTGCCAGAGCGTCTCCGGAAAGCGATTCACACAGCTCTACTGCAGCCTTAGCAGCTTTTATAGTTTTATCCGGGCTACTATACTTAGGTTTTTCTACGATGCTCACAGATGCAGAGGTACTTTTGCCCGCAAGAATTTCCTTACGCAAATCCTGATCTAGATTACGAGCCTTAAGCCGGTTTTCCGGTATCCTAGCAGCATGAGCGCAAACTGAAGCAAAGCCATGGGCAGCGTTATACTCACGTAGGGTTAGGTTCAGCTTGCGCTGCGCCCTGACGATATCCTTGCCGTTCTCGAGCAGCTTCTGGCGCTGCGCCTCCAGTTCCGCCTGCGCCGCTGCCGGGTCGATGTTCTGCGCGATGGGCGTGGCGAGGACGCTCGTCGCCGCTTGAAGCGGTGTTTCCGGTAGTGCGGAAGATGTTCCCGCAGCGCCTGCCTCGCGCTCCAGCGGTGGCTTGGCCGCACGGGTTGATGCCGCACGCCCAGCTCCTTCTTCCACAGCTTCCTTGCCAGCACCGACCGCGCCAGCCATCATCACCTCCACGCTACCGGCGGCGCGGCCAGCACATAGACACCTTGGTGCATCCGGCGCCACCAGCACCGGCGGAAGGCGCTGGCGCACAGGGACGGTGCCGAAGTAGCCGCGGTGGCTGCCGAACTCGATGATGCGGCCGTTCTTGGGGAAGATGCCGCCGTTGGCGAAGCAGCCCGCGTTGTCGTTGATGAAATCCATGGAGTAGATGCGCTGCACCAGCGCGGACACCGTACGCTGGCCGGCGACGTCGAGGAGGCCCGCCCGAATGTGAACTCCGTCAAGCGCCACTTCTTGCCCCACGGTGGGCGCCAACTGTCGTCGTGGTGAACGAGCAGATGCCATGGGATGGCTTAAGTTGGGGCCGGATGGACGCTAGAGGATTTGGGTGAGGGTTTTGGATTAGATGGGATGAACTTCTGGGTGCTTTCCTCAAGAACTAGAGGTAGAAGAAGAAAGACACAAGGAAGAACTCTGCTCTAGATCCTTCTATTCATTGATCTCATGAGGTTACAAGTTTCTGTCTAACATTCATACATGGTGAGTCGTGCCCGCAAAGGGCAGTGCCCCCTCTCCTTATATAGGGGAGAGGGTGGCTTACATGGGAAGAAAACCCTAGCAAACCCTAATGGCATCTTTGACTAGACAAACTACTTTACAAAGTTACTTTAACCATAAGTGACGCCGGGGTCTTCTTTAATCAGGGAGGCTGACGTCCTCCGGCTTCTTTCAGCGTCATCATCCTCTTTGGCGCCAGGGCTTCGTTTAAAGCTACTTTGCTTAGCTCATCTTTGTCCTCTAGCTCTGAAGAGAATCTTTGACCAGTCTTGCCGACGTGCTACAGGGCACTTCTTACCGGTAGCCCGGTGTCTTCTTTACCTGGTTCCGGTATACCCCTCTTGGGGATACCGGCTTAGCTTTACTTAGCCAAACACTTAACTTTGTGCTCCGGTATAAACATTAAACCGGTATCTTGATGGCTCAAACCATCCGGTTTGGCATGCCCTTGGCATACCGGGGGTCATCCCCCCAACATTTGGCGCCCACCGTGGGGCTCGAACCCACGACCACAAGGAATTAATGCCGACCAACAGCTGGTTGCTAACTGGGCCGGCAATGCCTCCGCGCGCGACTGAAACTTTGAAGCGCCAAAATTTAGCCCAACCCGCGAATTCGGCCTAAGTAGCGCCAAACCGAGATGGTATATATACAGTAGCTAACCCTAAGGGCATCTCCAACGCGGGCATCCAAACCCAAAAACGGACGTCGGATGTGTCCGTTTGGGTAAAACCTGCTCCCAACGGGGGAACCTAAATTAAAAAGGACAACTGTGGTGTCCTGCACGACCCAAAGTTGGCCCAAATTTGGAAGACTTTTGGGGCGAGCCGGACGAACGCGGACGTCCATTGTATCCATGTATGTCTGCGGCCTGGCCCATCTGACAGTGACACAAAATACAACCACAAGGCCCCCACCCTTCTCTCTCCTCTGTCTTTCTCTGTTTGCTTTTTCCCATGGAAACCTCCATCCTTCCTCGCCGGATTGGATCCCGTCTAACCAAGCTCCGTCGCCACCCTCACCTGGAGGCCCCTGCCGCCACCGCCTCCTTTTTTACAGCCCTGTTGGAAGTCGCCGGAGCAGAAACGAGCGCCATCGGCCTCGATGCCGCTCAGCAAGACGAAGCCGGGGCGGAGCTCGCCGGGGCGGAACGTGGGAGCGTCCAGCTTGGGGACAAACGCGCGGAGGCCGTGGGAGCGTCTAGCTTGCCGGCCGTACGCGCGCTACAGCTCCGCCCGATCTGTAGCTCTGCCCACGCGGCGCCCTGGCCACTGCGCTCGCCACGCAGCCCCACGCCGGCTGCTCGTCACGCCGTTGGAGCGGGCCGCCCCGCGCTGCAGCTCCGCCCGCGCAGCAGCTCCGCCCACGCCGCTCCCTGGCCGCTGCGCTCGCCACGCCGCCCCACGCCGTTGGAGCGGGTCGCCCCGCGCTGCAGCTTCGCCCACGCCGCGCTTCGGCTGCTGTGCTCGCCACGCCGTCCCACGCCGGCCGCTCGCCACGCCGTTGGAGCGGGCCGCCCACGCCGCAGCTCCGCCGCGCCGCAGCTCCGCCGCGCAGCAGCTCCGCCCACGCCGCGCCCTCGGCTGCCGCGCTCGCCACGCCGCCCACGCCGGCCGCTCGCCACGCTGTTGGAGCGGGCGGCCCCGCGCCGCTGCCGCCCGGCAGCAGCTCCGCCACGCCGTGCCCTCGGCCGCTGCGCGCTCGCCACGCCGCCCCACGCCGGCCGCTCGCCACGCCGATGGAGCCGGCCGCCCCGCGCTGCAGCTTCGCCCATGCCGCGCCCTCGCCATGACACCACCGGCCGCCTCCCGCGAGCATGTCCGCTACGAGCTCGCGCCTCGCCTCGACGCCGCCCCGTGCCGCGCCACCACTCGCCACGACGCCGCGCGCTCCAACCGCTCCGCCGCATCGCGCGCGCACGCCTGCAGGGCTAGGACGGGGCCGTGAGGAGGAAGCCGCGAACGGCCTGCAAGGAAGCGGCCGGCGATGGGTGCGCGGTGCACGAGCGCCGCAGGAGGTGCTGCTTGGTGTGGTCAACGCAGACCGAGCGCAGCGCGACAGCAGCCGAAGGAGGACTTGGCGGCGCAACTCGACCTGGCGGTCGCAGGTACGCACAGCCAGAGCTTTGTCGCCGCGGAGATGCAGCCGGAGGCGGTGCTTGGGCACAGGTTGGCGCGGACGCGCGAGGTGCTTATCTAGCTGTTGTTGGCCGCGCACGCGCGCACCACAGCAGCCAAAAGCAGGTTGCTTCTGATTTGCGAACGTGCGCATGCACTTGGCCGCTAGCCTCCTTGCAGGCGGAGGAGGGCGAGCTCACCGTGGAGCTACTGCTTTTGGCCATGCGCTGCTGCCGGTGCTCGCGCGCGCAGCCGCTGCTGATTGGGCGTGCTCGGAGACGGGGCAGCGCGCGGCGGAGACGGGGCAGAGCGCGGCGACAGGGCTACGCCCGCGACGATGGGCCCGTGGCGGCGAACGGGGCTGCGCCCGCGGCGATTTAACGGGCTGCGCCCGCGGCGACCGGCCGCCCCGCGCCTCGCCTCCGGTGAGCCAACGCCGAGCTGCTCCCAATTTGGATCGTGGGTGCGTTGGGGAGTAAAAATCGAGCAGGACGTCTCCGAGCGTCAGGGCGACATCCGCGTGTTCGGTGAACGACCCAAACATATAAAATACACCATCCGTTTAGATCGTAGCGTTGGAGATGCCCTAATAATAAGTGTCTTATCTTCTACCCCTCTCTCACTCAGGCGACGGCGGCTCCGACCCGGTCGCTGATCCAGCAGATCTAGTCCTTCATCTGCTCGACCTACTGCATCGGCTAATACCACTAGGTGCACGTCGCGCCGGCTCTTCCCGTGATGAACCAGATCGGCTGGGCCTCTTGGACGGCTCACTCGGTTCCCTAATCGCCCCGTGCGCTTGCTCGCTCAGCGATGTGGCTCCTTATTTCAGGGCGCCGGTGTGGCGATGATGAGCCCAGCCGAGGTCCAGCGTTGCAGGCTCTCTGGCATGGCTCCCCTGTCCCAGGACTCGGCCGCCCTGAGCTCCATCGGTGCAGCAGCAGCTGTAGACCGAGAGGGATCAGGTGTCCTCGTCTTAGGGGACGGTTCCCCCAGGCGCGGTGGTCGGCCGTACTTCGCACTCCATCTTCCAGAGGTGTGCAGCGCTGCTGAGGCGCTCCTGAGCGGCGACAGTTGAAGGATATGAAGGCACGCGGCAAACCATGGAACATCAGGCGCAGCTGCGCAACGGTGCGTCCCGGCCCTCCCTCAGTTTCAACCTCTTTCAATTTGTTGTGTGTTGTCTGCTCGTTCCAACTAATGGTTTGCGTTTATGTACTCCATTACAGCTGAAGCAATGATGTTCTCAACTCTTAGAAATCACCAAGAATCGAGATTTGCTTTAGTAACTATCCTGGAAGGTACATTTTGTTGTTTCTGTGAAGATATTAGTCACTAGCATCTAGTGGAAATACATGTAGCTGATTAGAACAGTATAAGATTTGGACTGTGTATGTGTAGTTGTTTAGTACATGATTGATACATGAATATCTATATCTATACCTAATAATAAAGGAGCTAAGGTTTCTGCCAAAATTTTCGTCCAACTTTTTATTGGACAGATTTACCCTCCCACTAAATCGCATAATACACCAAATTGCCATGATACCGGTTGGCTATTATTTTTCTCCTCTCACCGGATAATCCCCTTCTCCCGTGTAGAGAGCGACCATGGATCTGCCTCCTCCGCTCCAAATCCCCCGTGCATCCCGGGATGAGATCCGGCGACTCTGATGGATCTGCCTCCTCCGCTCGAAATCCCGTGAGATCCCGGGATGAAATCAGGGGCAGGATCAGCTAGCACACTGAGACGGTCGAGACATGGCGGGAAGAGGCAATCATCGGCGTGCAGAGTCGCTGGTCATGGCGAAGCGAAGGTTGTCGAGGACGCCCGCGGCGGCGGGATGGATGAAGCTGGGTCAACCGCGCAGCGAGTTTTTCACTTCCATGTTCCTCGCCCATTGCTGTTGCTGGCCTTCCGCATCTGTTGGCCTTACACATCGACCGCGATATCGTCCGGGGAGGGGGCTGCTCCATGAAATACGCGCGAGCTCTTGTAGCATCTGCGGCCTGTGCGGTGCAGGTGGGATGGGGATATTTTATAATATACCACACTTTACTTTGATTCGTTGTTGTGCGCGTGCGCGAGTCTAGCCACGCTGGAGCAAGGGGGCGCCTTCAGGCGTGCCTGATTTTGGCTTGGATTTAATCTGATGTTTGGTGTTGTTCTGCCGCTGCAGCTGATTGGCGACTGAGCTTTATTTGGCTGCGGATGCTAGATGTGTGTACTTAGCTGCTGCTCCTGGAATTGCAGCTAATTGCTATAACTAGCTGTTCTGCCCTAGCTGATACTGTGCATAATTATTGTTATCTGGACTGGAGCCTCCAGACGCGAGGCCTGGACACCTCGTCGACGACGATACATGAACCCGCGCAGGACTAGATGGCGGGGCGGCAGGAGAACGTCTAGAGAAACCAGTCGATTCGAGCCACACTAACTACCCTGCTCTGGAGCTGGAGAAGAGCCATGGACTGTTCAAACTAACAGCTCAAAATATATTACGGGCAGGTAACTAAATCATCTCAACTCAGGTTCCTGCCATCATGTGTACCCTGGTCTTCCAAATCTCTTTCCTGCACTCTCTCTAAATCTCTCCCGATGTACTACTACCACAAACAATTCTCTGATTAGAGTCCCCTCCCGGCCGGCGCCTATTAGGAGCCAGATTATATTTCTCAGTTAACAGCCCGATTTATTTTTGTGTGTGTGTATTTAGATGTGAATGAAAATGCTTCTGTTGTCATTCTAATTTTGAAGTTGTTCTACCATATTTTTTTTTTGAGAAACACAGTACAAACGCAGACGCTCACATACACGCGCATACACTCACCCCTATGAACGCACACACGCACACCCTACCCCTATGAGCACCTCCGGAAGACTGAGCCGGCGGATTGGATCTTGAAATTAACGAAGTCACCACATGCGCCTCGCTGTCGACGGGAACGTCGCCTCCCACTGAATGAATATTCCGCCTTTATGAGACACACAGATGTCAAACCTGGGGTTTGAACTCTGGTGGGCTGGGGATACAACCATCCTCCTAACCACCCAACCTCAGGTTGGTTCTCGTTCTACCATATTTTTTTATTTTCAATCTCAGCAAATTCCCTCTGATCAATGGATTGCAATCTGGTTTATAGGCTCCGGAATATGGGTTCATCTGCATTCTTTGATTGAATAGGGTCGATGGATCGGGCTGTTGCTAAGTTCTCATATAGAAAGGAATAAACATCTTGCGGGTGAAGTCACTCATGCTAGCTAGATTTGCAGTTAACAGTACTAGCGTTCAAACATCCAATTAACTATTTTCTCCTCTGATACAAATGTAGTTTTGTTGCATTTGGTTTTTTCTAGCACTTCAATCATTTATGATGGCTGCTATATGATCTTTTTTATCTTCTATGATTGGAGCTTCCACAAAGGTAATGAATACTGTTCATGATCTATCTCATGGATCTGACTTATATCTTCAGGTGTGTATCTATGCATTCTTTATTCTTTTCTACAGTCATCTTACAAATTTCTTATTTGTGCAGTACCGTAACAGTTTAGCTTAGTCGGCCATGTTGCTAGAGCAACTTTTTGTTATGTATTTTGAAGTCAATAATTTTTGCTCTTCAGCTGCAACGCGCGGGCATTGTGCTAGTCTATATCTATATCTATATCTATACCTAATAATAAAGAAAATAAGATTTCTTGTTCGTCCGTTTTTTATTACCCCTGATTTTTATCTAAATTACGTGCCAATGCCACCACCAAGTCAAAAAAACCGTTTCGTAAATACTTCCATACGTGTGTCTCACGTTCGTATTGCGCTGTTGGGCCGTAGCGAGCGACTGATCCGTGTCAAAGTAGAACTCCATGTCTGGTCGTTCTCGGCTCGAACGCCACGAGAGTTCGATCTGGTATATACAAGCTGACACAATCTCTAAGTCTTTAAATATGGGAGGGATCGATCTGCCGTTCATCAAATCAATCCAGGACATGAGCAAAGTCTACGAGATTAGGTCGTGGGAGAGGACAGTACTCCGACGACGGCGAGAGCTTCGAGATCGCCAGGCAACAGCGCTCCGCTACTCCGCCCCATCAGTAATCATGGCATCAGAGCGGCGATTGAACATATGGAAGATTCTTACTAGGAGCCGCCGCATGGTAAGCATCGAGGAGACGCAGTAGATTCTCCACTTCGTCGCCGAGCATGGTGTGACGGAAAGCATCGAGGTGAACACGGTCATGAAGCATCTGGCCAAGGACGATGTCAGGGTACCGCTCATCGATGTCGGCAACACGTACAGCTCGCTGTCCTCAGCTCGGTAGCACATGGACTCGCTAGGATGCTTCGTCATCGTCATCGACTGCGGTGATGAGCGGCGTCACGCAGCATGGTTCTGCGGCGGGAGGCGGCTGCGTCGTCATCGAGTACTTGAGAACCCATGTTGCATAAACGACGAGATGAGCACCAGTCGGTCGTTTTGCCATCTCGTCGTCATCGTCCTTGAGAGATTCAAAGCGCAGCATCTCCTACCGCAGAGAAGACAAAGATGACGCCGCGGCAGTCGCCGACGGCGAAGTACTTGGTGCCCCAATCCACGCCTTCGTAGGGCAGAGCATGGGCCTGCGCCGTTCCTAGCTCGAGCGGTGCATCCCCTGCCGCAGAGAAGACGAAGTGGCCGCGCGAGCGTTGCTGACGACGGCGAAGTACCCTTTTGAGTGCCGCCGCCGCCGGCTGGTATAGAAACGCCGCTCTGTGCCCAAGTTCAACCCCATCCTCCTCTGCAGTTTTGCCTATGGACAGGAAAACGTATACTTGACTGACGCATCGACAAGGCCGCCGAAGACATGCAAGCTCGTGCTCCTAACTATCGTGTTACCTCTGGCTGCTTGATTCGACGGTGCAGTCTGTAGTCTATTGTGCACTTCTGTCAAAACATGCAATTCGTAATGGGTTAGCATGAAATAGAGGAAAATCGTGAAGGGGAAATTCCTCCGTGGAGTACATGCACAGAAGCAAGATGACCTGCCACCTAGAGCTCCGGACTAAATGATGACGGCAAGCAATTGCTCTGGAGCCATATGGAAGCTTTACTGTCCACCAAAAATACATCAGTTCATCTGGCATGTAGCTCATGACAGCCTCCCGATAAAGATGAATATGAAACGAAGGGGCATGTACTGCAACACACTCTGCTTAAGCTGCTTTGTTTTACAAGCTGTAATGAGGTTGCTACAATAAATTTTCGTGTCGCCTGTTTTTTACCCATGAATACACTCATTTAACAATATGTGGAATATTTGATGCGTTCAAATTCAACTGTGCCAAGTAAAACATGCCCTTCGAGGCGGTATTTCAATCCGCCAAGACACCGCAATTATGATGTATACTTTTATATACATTGAGTAACGCTCCATCCTATCAAGAAAACTTATTTATAGTACTAAATCGTCCATAAATAGATGCCAAAGATTTAATTAAATTCAGATGTATCTATAGTCTATACACTAAATCGTGTCTAGATACATTCAAATTCTCTATGGCCTAAAAAACATATGAAGAAACAGTAGCAGCACACGGGCTTACATTATTCGGATGAAAGGCTTGATACGCTGAGCTTTTTTGTACTTGTTGCCTGCCAAAACCCACCGGCGAGCAGCGACGAGCAACACAAAGAGCCGAGAGGCTCCCAGAACTGCTGGTGGGCCCTGGTCCCTCGGGCAACGGCCCGCAAAACTCCGGCACACGTCCTGGCTGGTGCGAGGGCGTGCCACCTGACCTATACCTGGTCAGGAAGGTGATGGATTGCTTCAATTAGTTTCCTGCATGGCAGACACGTAAACATTAAATCCGAGCCTCGATCGGCTCTCCGGTAGTCCTGTGAATCGGCTCAAGGAGCCGATCCACCCATGGTTCGTATTGGATCTACGAAAACATGGTGGTCCTTCTTGATCAACACCAAGTTAAATCAATCTACGACGGTCTAGGGTTTTCACCGCATAACTGGAACATCCTACACGTAGTTGAGCCTGTCAGATACGAAAGATAATAGAAAACTAGTCCTAGAAGAGGACTAAAACCAACAAAAAGTCGATTCCCGGAACAACTCATCTTGGATCGGCAAACCATACCTTACGCCCTACTAGATCATTCAACCCGTTTGCAAGGCCTAACCATGCGGATATCAAACTACTCCTTGGAGGACAAGGAGCAACCATAACAGATCAAATCTACTAAATAAAGATTAAGCAAGAGGCTGCCCTTACACCTAAGGTAGGTGCAAAGGCAGCTAGACGTGTAGGGGCAGCGTAACTAAGCAAACATACCGGAAAAGTATCGATGTTAGCCCTAACACATCTATGATAATGGTGTTACTCGCCATCAACAAAGCTTCAGTACGAGCAACACAAACAACGAATAAACTTGATACTGCTCAGATCGCAAGATGCGATCTGGGCAGCATGGCGCTTACCCGGAAGAAATCCTCGAAACAAGGGGTGGCGATGCGCCTAGATTGGTTTATTGTAAACGTGATCGTCCTCCTTTCTCAATAACCCTAGATACATATTTATAGTCCGTAGACTTTCTAACTTTGGAATAAACCTAACTGCATACGAACCAAACTCTATCTCTTAATTCTAACTAAAACGTAATCAACCATAATGTATAGATACACGGGCAATCTAGCCCAAACTCTCGTACGAGGCCGATTCAGAAACACTTTATGTGCATGTCCTCTAAGCCCATCTCAATCACGGCCCATCTCCTGATTTGGTTAAAATCCGGCGATAACACATGCCCCCCTGGTTTTGGCAATAATAATTCCAAAACCACTCTGTTTTTCTTCGTCGGGTCACGCGTGGCGTAGCGTAACCGCCATGCTGCCCTTCCATCATGATGCCTTGCCTTCTCAACTTCTCTGTACTGCACGACTTGACAGTTTTGGCACCACATCCTCGGAAACCGTCGCAGCATTGAATCATCTCCACTATATCCCCTTTATTTAACCGCATCCGAGCAGTTCGCCTCCTCATCCTCCTGCTCCACATTAGCAATCGAAAACCCCTTCCTCTGCAACCATGGCCTCCTCCTCCTCCTCTGCCTCTTCGGGTCTTTCCTTCCAATCTCCTCCTCCCGTGAGCCGACGCCGGAGTACGACCCGATAGCGGCGTACGAGGCCCGTGCTCCTGAGCATTGGGACGAGAGGGATTGGGACTTCACCGTCGGGTCAGATGACGAACCCTTGACCGCCGTCGGGTCAGAGGACGACGAACCCTTGACCGACGGGGAGGACGACCTCCGGTTCCTCGTTGACGGGGAGTTGGAGGAAGAGAGCGAGGACGACGCCTTCTCCTGGGGCGACGACACCTCCTCCGACGAGGAGGATGAAGCGGAGGAGGACACCTCCTCCGATGAGTACCCGCCGGCGAAGCGCTTCCGCGCCGGGTCGGAGGACGACGACGACGACGACGAGGAAGAAGAAGCCCCTGCCGACGGCTTCGGCAGCAGCGACGAGGACCTCGCCGGCAGCAGCGCCAATGGCAGCGAGGACGGCGACGACGAGGGCAGTGACGGCCCTTAGATTAGCGTCTACTAGAATAGGGCTAGTAGTAGTAGATTAGGTAGCAGATCTTCCTTTTGTGAGCAATCGGCTCTTCTTTGTAAAAAACCCTCTCCATCAACGAAGAATGCTTTCATGTCGATTTTGCCGATTGTCAAAATATGTCAACACACAAAGAGCCGATGGCAGCGCATCAGCCTTTTACCATAAAACGCTAGTAAGGCCAAACTCAGTTGCCTATTTGTGACGCCCCAAAAACGGTACCATGAGGATCCCAGCGAATCCGCCAAAATCCGCACGATATCGATTTTAGGAGACGCACCACCAAGCGCCTCGTACACGCCGAAGCATGCACGCGATGCAGGTGGAATCAATCACGAGCGGTAACATTACAACAGGATTACAATAGAGCCCACAAGAACATATATTACAACAACGACTCCAACGAGTCAATATAGAAATAGATACATACAAAGATCCAAATCATACAGAAGATCAAATACATCCGAGTACGGACAAGATACAAATTTGGACTAAGAGTCCTGAAGATAACCAGTGGCGTCCATAACCCTGCCCAGGCCAAGCCGGAAGGGTAACCTTGCTAGCGTCGTCCTTCATCGTACTGATCTTCATACCTGCCTGGTTATATCCCGTAGAAGCAGCAATAAGTACGGGTTCGTACTTAACAAGACTTCAAGACGTATAAGCATTCGTCAACCAGTCGTCCTTTGTACTTGAGGCACGCAGGGGACTTAGAGGACGCAAGAGCAACGTCATAGGCAATATGGTGGGGTTAAGCGGCAGGGCGCAAGCACTAAAAACCTTTAGAGACACTCTACAACATTCGTCTACCAGAGAAGGGGAGAGAGCGCATAAACTAACAATTCTATACTCTGCAAACATAACACAGCCGATGCGTTCCCCCCTCGCAAGGAAGTACTTACAAGGGCACTCACACGGTTGTCAAGTTTTACCCATTTATTATTGAAGGTGTACTAACTTACTACGCAAGTTATTATTAATAAACAACAGGTGTAAGTTGTCTATGGTCGAGTCATACAGCTCCAAGTCGTCCATAACCGCGGACACGGCTTATCGATAAGATTTAACCCTGCAGGGGTTGCCCAAATGTACCCACACGCACGATCAACCCACTTGCGACAGGTGGATATCACGACTCGCACTCTCCTTCACGACAACAATGTCCAGGAAGCCACCTAACCAAGTTGAAGCCCGGCCGTATCTCCGAAACGGACCTAGCTATTTGCGACCACGACTTCCGAGGGTCAAAACACACACTGGGGCGAATGACCTGCTTCAGCACGCGATAAACGCTCGTGCCGCACCTATACGTGCATACCAGAAACAAGGGATACAAGGCACCCAGGGGCTTCCCAAAGTAAATAAGTAACATGATGGCATGCACGCAAACAACAAAAGGCAAAACATTGCAAACTAGTTGTGGCCACTGGACAAAGCTGTAGATTCCGGCAGTGGTCAAGGGGAGACCCATAAGCATACCCACGTGTGGTTAGAGCGCTCAGTCTCGGAACAGATAACAAGAACTCGGGGTCCTAAGATATTTAGGAAACACAAGTGAGCCGTCATAAAACGAGCAACTGACCCACCGATGCCTCCGCTAACAACTATTAACAAGTAACCATGATACCCTCAACAGATATAACCATGTGTCATGTTCCTTGTAATAACCCAGAACATAGGAACAACCAAGGGTAGATTTAGAAATGGGATGTGCATTTTATCGCAAAACGGGGGAAATTTTCGCGCCTTATTGCAACTAAACCTAAGAGGGATCGAGGTTCTCTCTCATTTTGCACTTAGGGTTAGGCAATGTGAGTTAGGGAAATTTCGACATGATCTCTTTTGTATCTTGTTGATTTGGGGAATTGATTTCATTTGACAAGTGTTAAAACATTTAACAATAAACATTGAACAATATAAAATGGAATTCATAATTTAAAACACAATTTAGGAATTCAAATCACTTTGAATTTCAAAGGGAATCATAAATACAATATTCATTCCAGAATATAAATATTACATAAATCAAAAGCTCATAAACAAAAACTTGGGCTTTATTGATATCACAACACAGATTACAAAGTCTTTACAATATTCTTGATACAAAAATTGATGAATAATAAACAGAAATGAAAATGAAGATTACATTATTATTCCTAAACTAAAACTAGACTATATGACTTGAAGTATATCTTCTGGCCATGTCCATCTTCACAAACCTGCAATAATAAAACACCAACACTAGCCAGAATATAAGTGTTAACACAAGGTTCAGTTTGGACAGTTAGCAAATAACACAATATTCAGTTTGGACAAAGTGCAAATCGTCACCACACACTTGTGCTTGTCCAAAACCAGGGACAAGACAAGATAAGGGCAGCAGCAGACCAAACCTGAGCACACACCAGGGGCTCAAGTTTCAGCATATGAGAGCACACAACTCAAGTGTGCTAGGCAGCAACAGCAAGGCCATGCAACAGCATAGTCACCAAGCAAGCCAGGCTTGTGTGTCAATGCAAGGATAGAAGCAGGGTTCATATAAAATGTGAACAAACCCTAGAATTCATAACCAATCGACTGCATAAAGATTCACCGTAAGGGTGAAGCAAGAACAAGCTCAGTTCATCCAGCTTCTTGAGCAAGAACAGAACCAACACACACAACCACTTATGCCACCAGTAATCATGGTGACCTAGAAGATCATCCAAGATCCGGAGGTGAAGGGCCGTGAACAAACCCAAGTCCGCATCAACAAAACATTTCTTTCTAGGAGCCGGAACAAGGTATACCTAGTTCCTGGAAAAGATCCAATGGATCTAATCCATCATATGCATAAGCATGGGATGAGCAGATGCTCATATGGGTAGATCATCACTTGGTTTTCACCAAGGATTACTGCCAGTCAAAAGCTACTAAGATAGAAACCATCCAGATACAGATCATGTGCACAGAAGCTAGAAATCATGCACAGATGCACACACTAGCAAGATCACATGCACAGATAGCACCAGTAGATAGCAAGGATTAGCGACTAAGACTACACAGAAAATCCTAAGCATGCAACCATCGTAAACCCTAGATTTCTTCACAGGCAAGCATATTGGCATTCATAGTTACTATGATCCCCAAATATGCAAGCAAAGATGAGTAGCCAACAAGATCCAACCAACTAGGTGAGCAACCAGTCAGTAGCAAGGCTACTGAGGTCACATCACACTTAGCACCAATTAAAAGAAAGCCAAATAGATCACATCACTATCCAAAGAATGGATTCAGACTTTAATTGCTTGTAAAAGAATCATGAACAGCAAATTCATATACAAGCAAGTCATTTAAATCATCACTGCACAAGCAGTTCATCATAATTAAGTAATCCAAGCATGAATTTATCACAGATCCATGCTAAGCATGACAAAGAAAGATACTTGTTAAGCAATACAACTTAATTCATAGCCACTAGAGCAAGTCTAGATAGCTAGAAATAAGCAACAAGACAAGTAAGCACAAAGACAAAGTGATGCTTGAGCATCAGCATCACCAGATAAGTGAATCATATAGCCACAGTGTTAGCCAGTAAACAATCACTGACAATCAATTGATCAAATGGATCAATCATAGCAAGCCAAGTTACACAGAGAGGTTAGCCAACAAGCAAGAAATGATCCAAAGGATCATTGGCTTGCATAGGAAGCACTGAAGCGTATCACAGGCACCACTGGCACACACACAAGTGTCACTGATGCATCACAAATACACCTAGCCAAGCAAGCATGATAGACCAGTAAGCATAAGCAAGTCATAACCAATCATAGCATGGCATAGATAGCTCTTGAGCAAGCACAGTAGAGCATGGCAAGTACAGAGCATGCTAGGAGCAGCAGAGAATTAAGCACAACATAAATAGCAAGCAAATCGACATGTGCCAGTACCAGTAACTGGTAATTTGACCCTGAGCGTGCAGTAAACCGAGGCACAGGAAGATTGCGCAGCAATAGCATGGCTCTGCGTGATCACAGGACCACCAGAGAGCAACAGAGCATGAGGAGGAAGAAGAACAGTGGCAAGGGAGGCGCACAGAAGAGAAGGAGGAGGAGCAGAAGACCTTACCCGCGCCTGGAGGCAGAAGCTATGGCATGGCGAGGCAGTGCCCATGCGGCCATAGCAGCTGCAAAGCCAGGGAAGTCGCCGGCGTTACGCCGACGAACACCACCACAGCAGCACATGCATGGAGACGACGGCACAGGCGCTGCGAGCAGCACCCGCGCCAGGTCGGTCTTGGAGGCGCACACGTCGACGGCGAGGGCGAGAGCTCGTCGGAGATTCCCAATCGCCCGAGGCGATTCTCCACGAGATCCAGAGGGGAGGCGATTCGCCAGGAGAAGAAGCAATCGAGGAAACCACGCGGATAGATCGATAGATCATCTCGCGGCGGTTCAGGAGCGGTAGACGGCTACGGCGGAGGAGGCCGGCGATGGCCGGAGCAGGGCGGCGGCCATGGCGGCGACGCCATCGCCACGGGAGTCGCCAGAGATTAGGGTTAGGTCGAGTGAGTGAGAGGGCCGAGTGAGAGTGAGTGAGGTGGGCCGCTTCGGCGCCACCGAACCCAAAAGGGGGCCAGCCTTATTGGGCCGTCCCTGGGTTAGGTTATTGGGCTGGGCCCAATATGAGTCCAGGGGGTATTTTGGTCTTTTTACATTTAATGAAAGACCAAAACTTTACCAAATTTTAATAAATCATAAACAACTCTAAAAATCCAATAAAAATTGGATTTATGAATGAAAAATAAATTTTAACCAGAATAAAATATGAAATGGAATTTATGAAACAAATTCAAAATTATGAATTTTCAGAATTTAAATAATAACTTGGAATTTTAAATTATTATTTCCTTGTATTTAAAATTCAAGGAAAATCTCAAATAAGTTCAAATACTTATTTTCAAACATTTCAAAATGAAATTCTATTATTCCAAGTCATTTCTTTTGAAAAAGGGTATTTTTCCCAGAAAAATATTATATTCCCTTTTATTCCAAAAATTATGGAGGTAACTCTATAATTTCAAATTATTTTTGAAATGACTAAGGTAATCATCAAGTAAAACCATTTTACTTTGAATTGTTATACTTTGTGTGAATTACAATGATTAATACTTTTAAATCAATTGTAAATTACCGTCAAAGACATAAATCTTAAATACAACCCTAAATTGTAATAACTCAACGGGGTAAAGGGATTCAACATAAAATAATACATCCATGATTGCATTATTTGGATTTTTATAACATTGTCCTTACCGGACAATGATGCTTCTTACAGAACCCGAGGTCCAGGTTCCATCAACTGCATTGAACTGCACTATCTCGCAGTCCACAGGCAAGTTCACCCTTGCTCATGTCAACTTGATTATTTTCTATTACTTTAATGCAAAGCTATATACTTATCATTCCTGCATCGCAAATGAAATGTTATTTTCCAACTATGAATATGACTATGTGGCTGGCAATGGAACCATGGTATGTGTTGATATGGTGGAGGTTCCATTGCAATGGGTTATATCACCCTAGGATTAATTACCAATGCCGTCCAGTGATTCTAGCGCCGTACAAATCGCGTTGACCATGAGATCTATAATGGCTCTGGGAAGCCATTGTATCTTTTCCCTTCGCACGCCAACGGATTGGTAGAGCCGGCGGGTGCCGGAGGCACCGCCGTAGGTTGGGATAGCCTTTTAAATCCCCATCCATTAGTGATGATGGCTCTACGATCTATGAAGGATTGTCCAAAGTACACCATGAGTAAAGCCGTATTATCGGGGAAGTCTACCGGAGGTGTGCGGGTGGACAAAAGGGTGGGTTTACAACATGGAGAAGGCGGTGTGGGCTTGGATCTTTATACCTGGCCTCACACCAAAGGAAGTGTGAACGGGGGCAAGTTCTCGCGGATGGCAAAAAGGGTGAGATCTCTTGTGGGAAAAGTAACGCACCTCTCGCAGAGTGTATCAAATTGTGGCTGTCACTCCCTGTTCCGGAAGGGAACTGCGAACGCGGCAGAAAGGAACTCCACGAAGTTCTAGTCAACCCGTGAAGATTGACGGGCATAGTTTTCATAATAAAAGCAACCTTTTGAAGAAATGTTTTCAAAACATGCATTGACCTGCGATTTCCCGATCAATGGTCGTAGCTAGTGCATCAAACACCTTTTATTCTTTTAGAACTTGTCGAGTACCTCTGTACTCACTTTCTTTCGACACCCTTGCTAGACTCGTGATCCGGAAGTGGAGGCTATCAACGATGGAGCACTGAAGGAAGCTACGAGCTGGTCTACGAAGAACCCGATCTTAGCGGCGGAGTGGAAGGCGTAGACTATGGGATAGTCTACGGACCGGATGACACGGAGGTGGAGGAGTAGTGACATACCCCAAGTATCTTAGAGCCGAGCAACGTAGAACTTACCTAAATAAGTTGTTGAGCTCTTTATATTTGTTATTAGGTGTAATCGGACTTTAGTAGTAGCTTAGGGGGTTCTCATAGGACCTGTGAGAATACCAACTTGTTAAGACAATGTTTGTAATAAAGTATGGAGTGTTATGACCTGCAATGTTTCTGTTGTACCACTCTGAGGGATATGGCAATTTGTGAGGAAGCCCCTTCACAAAGATCATATCAACGACTTGTATACTACAACATGCAGTGGTATGCTGGGTCACCGCAGCTGGTATCAGAGCAAATGTTGCGACCTTAGGTTGGAAAAACCTAGTATAGGGAAGAAACCTGTAGGAGTCTAGTAGAAATAGTAAAGGATTCTCTAGAAATATGGTGATTATTCACTTGAGAATAGCAAAACCATATATTTTAGTGCGATAATTCTTTATTATAGCTATTATGATGCATTATCACTACTAATATTCTGCTTTTGTATACAGCCATAATGGCGAATACTTTTCCTAAGAGGACTTTGAGGAAGGTTGAGGGTTGGCTCGGTGATTATGATGGACCAATAACAGCTCTCCGTGTGGGATGTCGAAGGAACTTCATTGCGATCCACGGATACCTGTTATCAAGTATACTTACTATGATGGGGAAATCCTAGCCAAGTGCGTAGTATCGGTCCAACTACCCGAAAACTGGCTGATGAGTCGTATAATGCCATACGGAGAAGCCAAAACTATCACCACAGCCTACCATATGGGCCTATTCAAGGCAATCCTTGAGATAAGGCAGCACAAGTCAGTAGAACTGCTATGTTCAGAGTTTTCTCATATACCTCATGCCGAGGAAGATGAGGATCCCACTCTGAATCATTTGGTGTTAGCACACAGAAGTCCTGAAGCTGCAGCACAACACATGGATATGAGAGGTGAGATTGACCACATGCTAGCTGAGTTCACGGACCCTGATAAAGTCCAAACTCGGATGCGTGATTTGAGGGCACAACCACAACATACTACACCTTTCTTTAACCCAGACAGTGATGTAAATTTGAGTGACCAGTGGTCCAAGAGAAATCCACTTACAAGAGATCCACTTACACCTAACTTTGTTCCGCACTATCCACACGTGTCAGCATCGTATGATACTGGATATGGGGGAGACCAGTCATGGAACATAAACTGCTCGGAGTCACCGATCGAGAACTCGACGGGTTGGCGTTTCGGGGAACCTTTCGGTGATGAGGAGGAGCCAATTCCATGTGATACAGGAGATGAGAGTGATGCGAATAACCAGAATGTTAACCAAAGCTTTGAGCAGAAAGAGAAAGACACCAACTCCATTTCTTTAGATTTGGAGATGGGATTACCCAAAACATTCCAGTACGTCGTAGGTGAGAGTTCTGGAACAAAGAAAAAGAAGAAGAAGAAGATGAGGGGTCAATTGAATAGGAATCCTCCATGGATGACTGGAGAAGAGGAGCTGTATTCCACTGGGGATATGTATGAGTCTTTATCTAGTTACTTTGGCATGACAGATCTCTGTCTCGGCACTTCGTCCGATTCAGACTACATGCCTACGGGAAGAACTTTCATTCCGGACGGTCTTCGGAGGACAGACCGTTGTACCGGATGGATGGACCCTGTGGATGTACGCGGAGGCGAATGAAGACGATGAGGAGTAGAGCTCCAAGGAAGAATAAAGTAATCTAGGTGGTATTGTAATAGAACGTATTTTAAATTCCCGTTGGCTTGGGCTTTGAGCCAAATAAGTGGTTTATATGTACCACATGTAATATAAGTTTGTGAGTGTGTTATGTATTATACGGTGTATATACATAATAAATGTTTGTTTTGGATTTGCTTCTTGATTTCATTGTGTGACTAGTTCTGGGCAATGAGTTGAGCTCAGAAAACATTCGCATGGTGTAATTATGAGTAATCGCTCTTTGTTACAGGACTAGGGGGAAATGGCGTTAGTAGAAACCGAAGAGGCTCGCAGAGAGCGGGAAGCAAGAGAGAAAGAGGAGGCAGATGCAGCAGCTAGAGCAGAAAACGCACCACCACCACCACACCCAATGTTGCACCCAGACTTCCAACAGTATATGAGGTCAATGGAGGAAGATAGGAGGCGTTACCAGGAAAGCCAGAGCAAAAACATGCAGGATTTCTTTACCCATGTCATTAATGAGAAGGGTAATGAAGGCAAGGGAGTAACACTATCGGACTTCCAAAATGCAAGACCACTACCATTCACATCAGCTCCAGAACCAATGGACGCTGAAGATTGGCTCATGGATACTGAACGGAAATTGAAGACCGTTGGTTGCAACGATGAGGAGAAGATCAGATATACCACTTATCTGTTGTCAGGACCAGCAGCATCATGGTGGGAGAACCTTGTAGCAGTACACCCTCCAGATAAGGTATTCACCTGGGAGGAGTTCAAGAAGAAGTTTCGGGATGCTCATGTTCCGGACAGCGTGGTGGAGCTAAAGAAGAGAGAGTTTGAAGAACTAAGACAGAATACTGCACCAATCATGCAGTATGTTCGGGATTTCAATAGGTTATCCAGGTATGCACCTGAGGATGTAGATACCGAGGAGAAGCGGAAGAAGCGGTTCATGAAAGGCATGAATCCATACATGAAGATGCAACTGAGGTTGGCACGGACTGCCGAATTCCAGGAACTGATTGACTCGGCAATCACTTTCGAGGATGACTACAGGCAAGTCCAGGAGGACAGAAGGAAGAGGGCTCGTATAGAGCCAAGGAAGTACCCAATCAGTAAACCAACCCCTGATCGGAGTTTCAAACCCCGATACAGACCTACTACTGGTAATCAATACAACCGGGGAGGTCAGAGTCAGAACCCAATTAACCAGATCATCTGCAACAATTGTGGCCTAAAGGGTCATTTGCAGAAGGACTGTCAGAAACCCAGAATCATCTGCTATGGTTGTGGGAAGGAAGGACACATCAAGCCGGAGTGTCCGAACAAGTCATCTTGGAGTGGACAGAGCTCTGGAGGACGAGGTGGAAACAACAACAACAACCGCAACAACAACAACAACAACAACCGCAACTACAACAACAACAACAATAAGAGGGGAAAGCCTTATGGAAAGCTGAATTGCACATCTTTGGAACAAGCGGAAGAGTCGGATCAAACAGTCTTAGGTACGCTAAGCATTCTTACTCATCCTGGCAAAGTATTATTTGATACTGGGGCAACCACATCATTTCTTGCATTGGAGTTTGTGGAAAAATTCGGGCTTAGATGTTCTAAGTTAGAAACCCCTATAACTGTTCTATCCGCGGGGGGAACGATCTTAGTAACCCACGTGAAAGAAGCACAAGTCCTAACCATATGTGACTGTGTATATTTCGCGGACTTATTCATCATACCCATGAAGGACATATCAGTCATCTTAGGGATGGATTGGTTGACAGAAAATGGAGCGGTGATTAACTGTGGAGACAAAACAGTATCACTTCGCAACTCCATCGGAGGTAGAATAGTGTTCCAAGGAGATAAGTACAGTGAGTTGGAGATCGGATTGGAACTCAATAGCTTGAAGGAAGTGAGAATTGAAGATATTCCTGTAGTGAATGAGTTTAAGGATGTATTTCCTAAGGAACTACCGGGTATGCCACCCGATAGAGAGATAGAATTCACAATCGATCTGATTCCGTGCACAAGACCAATAGCACAACCACCATATAAGATGGGGCCAAAGGAGTTAGTGGAACTAAAAGCTCAGATAGATGAACTGGAACAGAAGGGATTTATTCAAGAAAGTGTGTCACCATGGGGTACACCAGTTATTTTTGTGGATAAAAGAGATGGAGGAAAGAGAATGTGTGGAGATTACAGAAATTTGAACAATGTAACCATCAAGAACAAGTATCCTTTACCCAGAATTCAAGATCTTTTTGATCAAGTTCAAGGAGCGGGAGTCTTCTCGAAGATAGATTTAAGGTCGGGGATACCATCAAATCAAGATCAAGAAGGAGGATGTACCAAAAACAGCGTTTGTATCAAGGTATGGACACCATGAATACTTGGTTGTACCATTTGGACTAACAAATGCACCAGCAATTTTCATGAATTTGATGAACAAGATATTCATGAAGTACTTGGACAAGTTTGTGATAGTGTTCATAGATGATATTCTAATCTATTCCAAAGATAAAGAAGAACATGCCAAGCATTTGAAGATAGTTCTGCAAACTTTGAGGGAACATCAGCTATATGCGAAGTTCAGCAAGTGCAAATTTTGGTTAGATAGTGTTGAATTTCTTGGACATGTTATAACCAAAGAAGGCATAGCGGTGAATCCAAGCAAGGTTCAGTCCGTATTGGAATGGAAATCACCCAAAAATGCTAAGGAGATACGAGGATTTCTTGGTATGGCAGGCTATTATCGGAGATTCATAGAGGGATTTTCGAAGATTGCAGGACCAATGACCAAGTTACTCAAGAAAAATACTCCATTTGTATGGACTGATGAGTGTGAAGCCAGCTTCCAAACACTCAAAGATAAATTAACCACAAGACCGGTGTTAGCAGTTCCTCGAACTCGGAAAGGATTACACGGTGTATTGTGATGCTTCCAAGAATGGACTTGGATGTGTTCTTATCCAAGATCGGAAGGTAATAGCTTATGGATCAAGACAGTTGAAACCACATGAACACAACTACCCAGTACATGATCTCGAGTTAGCGGCAGTTGTGTATGCTTTGAAGAGTTGGAGACAATTTCTATATGGATCCAAGTGTGAGTTATACACCGATCACAAAAGCTTGAAATATTTCTTCACCCAGAAGGAATTAAACATGAGGCAGAAGAGATGGTTGGAGTTGATTAAGGATTACGACCTTAAGATCAACTATACACCAGGCAAAGCTAATGTAGTAGCAGATGCCCTAAGTAGGAAGAGTACGGAGAATCAACCTACGGAATGGGAGATTCCAAAGGAACTTCGGAAAGAGTTAGAAGATGCTCAGATCTTGTTTATTCAAGGTGATGTCAAAGGAAGTATAGCAACCATGAGGATTATGGATGAAATGTACTTAGACTTGAAATATGAGATTATCCGAAGGCAAGCGGATGATTTGTTCATTCAAGAGGAAATCAAGAGGATTGGCGAAGGAAGACCATCAGAATTTCATCTAGGGGATTTTGATTCATTATACTTCCAGAAAAGGATCTGTGTACCAGATGATCCAGAAGTGAAGTCAATCATATTAAAAGAAGCACATGAAACCCCTTATTCCATACACCCGGGAAGTACGAAGATGTATATGGATTTGAAGGAGATGTTCTGGTGGAACAACATGAAAAAAGAAATAGCACAATATGTCTCGGAATGTCATACATGTCAACGAGTGAAGGCAGAGCATCAGAGTCCTGCGGGATTACTCAAACCACTAGAGATACCGGAATGGAAATGGGATGAAATAGGAATGGATTTTGTTACTGGTTTACCAATGACTAGTAAGAAGAAGGATATGATATGGGTAATAGTGGACAGACTTACCAAGAGTGCTCATTTCATAGCCGTAAACACAAAAGATACTGCAGAAAAGCTTGTGGATATATATGTGAAGGAAATTGTGAGTAAGCATGGAGTACCAAAGAAGATAGTCTCAGATAGAGGTTCGATTTTCACATCAGCATTCTGGAAACAACTACAAGAATCTTTGGGATCCAAGTTGGATTTCAGTACAGCATATCATCCACAAACCGGAGGACAAACCGAAAGAACCAATCAGATACTAGAAGACATGCTTAGAGCTTGTGCTCTGAACTTTGGAGGCTCATGGGAGGACCATTTACCTTTAGCGGAGTTCTCATATAACAATAGTTATCAGAGTAGCATTCAGATGGCACCGTACGAAGCATTGTACGGAAGGAAGTGTAGATCACCAATTTGTTGGTTTGAAACCGGAGAAAACAAGGAGTTTACACCAGACTACATCAAGGAGAGACAAGACGTCATTGAGGTGATCCGGGATAGACTCAAAATAGCTCAGAGTCGTCAGAAGAGTTACGCTGACTTAAAGAGAAGAGATTGGGAACCGAAAGTGGGAGACATGGTTTATCTGAAGGTTAGCCCAATGAAAGGACTTACGAGGTTCGGAGTGAAAGGAAAGCTAAGCCCTCGATATATTGGACCATTTAAGATAATCAGTCAGAATCGAGGAACAGCTTTTGAGTTGGAGTTACCGGCACAACTAAGTCAAGTTCATAATGTATTTCATGTATCACAACTCAGAAAGTGTTTGAAGGCACCGGAAGATCCTATCACATATGAAGAAATAGAATTGCAATCTGATCTAACCTATGTGGAAAGGCCTGAAAAGATCTTAGAAGTACAATGGAAGAAGTTAAGAAACAGGGCAATCAAATACTGTAAAGTGCAATGGCAACATCATCCTGAGCGAGAAGCCACTTGGGAGACGGAAGAAGAACTCGGAAAGTCTTACCCGCAGATGTTCAGTACCAATCTTAACTTCGGACGAAGTTTCGTTAAGGGGGAGAGGCTGTAATAACCCGTAACATAGGAACAACGAAGGGTAGATTTAGAAATGGGATGTGCATTTCATCGCAAAACGGGGAAATTTTCGCCTTATTGCAACTAAACCTAAGAGGGATCGAGGTTCTCTCTCATTTTGCACTTAGGGTTAGGCAATGTGAGTTAGGGAAATTTCGACATGATCTCTTTTGTATCTTGTTGATTTGGGGAATTGATTTCATTTGACAAGTGTTAAAACATTTAACAATAAACATTGAACAATATAAAATGGAATTCATAATTTAAAACACAATTTAGGAATTCAAATCACTTTGAATTTCAAAGGGAATCATAAATACAATATTCATTCCAGAATATAAATATTACATAAATCAAAAGCTCATAAACAAAAACTTGGGCTTTATTGATATCACAACACAGATTACAAAGTCTTTACAATATTCTTGATACAAAAATTGATGAATAATAAATGTAAATGAAAATGAAGATTACATTATTATTCCTAAACTAAAACTAGACTATATGACTTGAAGTATATCTTCTGGCCATGTCCATCTTCACAAACCTGCAATAATAAAACACCAACACTAGCCAGAATATAAGTGTTAACACAAGGTTCAGTTTGGACAGTTAGCAAATAACACAATATTCGCTTTGGACAAGGTGCAAATCGTCACCACACACTTGTGCTTGTCCAAAACCAGGGACAAAGACAAGATAAGGGCAAGAAGAGACCAAACCCGAGCACACACCAGGGGCTCAAGTTTCAAGATATGAGAGCACACAGCTCAAGTGTGCTAGGCAAAGAACAAAGAAGGCCATGCAACAAAGATAGTCACCAAGCAAGCCAGGCTTGTGTGTCAATGCAAGGATAGAAGCAGTGGTTCATATAAAAGGGGCACAAACCCTAGAAATCATAACCAATCGACCAGATAAAGATTCACTGTAAGGGTGAAGCAAGAACAAGCTCAGCTTCATCCAGCTTCTTGAGCAAGAACAGAACCAACACACGCAACCACTTAAGCCACCGTAAATCATGGTGACCTAGAAGATCATCCAAGATCTGGAGGTGAAGGGCTGTGAACAAACCCAAGTCTGCATCAACAAAACATTTCTTTCTAGGAGCTGGAACAAGGTATACCTAGTTCCTGGAAAAGATCCAATGGATCTAATCCATCATATGCATAAGCATGGGATGAGCAGATGCTCATATGGGTAGATCATCACTTGGTTTTCACCAAGGATTACTGCCAGTCAAAAGCTACTAAGATAGAAACCATCCAGATACAGATCATGTGCACAGAAGCTAGAAATCATGCACAGATGCACACACTAGCAAGATCACATGCACAGATAGCACCAGTAGATAGCAAGGATTAGCAGCTAAGACTACACAGAAAATCCTAAGCATGCAACCATCAGAAACCCTAGATTTCTTCACAGGCAAGCATATTGGCATTCATAGTTACTATGATCCCCAAATATGCAAGCAAAGATGAGTAGCCAACAAGATCCAACCAACTAGGTGAGCAACCAACCGCAGCAAGGCTACCGAGGTCACATCACACTTAGCACCAATTAAAAGAAAGCCAAATAGATCACATCACTATCCAAAGAATGGATTCAGACTTTAATTGCTTGTAAAAGAATCATGAACAGCAAATTCATATACAAGCAAGTCATTTAAATCATCACTGCACAAGCAGTTCATCATAATTAAGTAATCCAAGCATGAATTTATCACAGATCCATGCTAAGCATGACAAAGACATACTTTGTTAAGCAATACAACTTAATTCATAGCCACTAGAGCAAGTCTAGATAGCTAGAAATAAGCAACAAGACAAGTAAGCAACAAAGATAGTGATGCTTGAGCATCAAGATCACCAGATAAGTGAATCATATAGCCACGGTGTTAGCCAAGAACAATCATCGACAATCAATTGATCAAATGGATCAATCATAGCAAGCCAAGTTACACAGAGAGGTTAGCCAACAAGCAAGAAATGATCCAAAGGATCATTGGCTTGCATAGGAAGCACTGAAGCGTATCACAGGCACCACTGGCACACACACAAGTGTCACTGATGCATCACAAATACACCTAGCCAAGCAAGCATGATAGACCAGTAAGCATAAGCAAGTCATAACCAATCATAGCATGGCATAGATAGCTCTTGAGCAAGCACAAGAGAGCATGGCAAGTACAGAGCATGCTAGGAGCAGCAGAGAATTAAGCACAAAGCATAAATAGCAAGCAAATCGACATGTGCCAAGCATCAAGAATCGGTAATTTGACCCTGAGCGTGCAAAGAAACCGAGGCACGGGAAGATTGCGCAAGAATAGCATGGCTCGCGTGATCACAGGACCACTAGAGAGCAACAGAGCATGAGGAGGAAGAAGAACAAGTGGCAAGGAAGGCGCATTTAAGAGAAGGAGGAGGAGCAGAAGACCTTACCCGCGCTCGGAGGCGAAGCTATGGCATGGCGAGGCAAAGGTTCGCGCGGCCATAGCAGCCGCAAAGCCAGGGAAGTCGCGGCGTTACGCCGACGAACACCACCACAGAAGACAAAGCATGGAGACGACGGCACAGCGCCGCGAGCAAAGACCCGCGCCAGGTCGGTCTCGGAGACGCACACGTCGACGGCGAGGGCGAGAGCTCGTCGGAGATTCCCAATCGCCCGAGGCGATTCTCCACGAGATCCAGAGGGGAGGCGATTCGCCAGGAGAAGAAGCAATCGAGGAAACCACGCGGACAGATCGATAGATCGTCTCGCGGCGGTTCAGAGCGGTAGACGGCTACGGCGGAGGAGGCCGGCGATGGCCGGAGCAGTGGCGGCGGCCATGGCGGCGACGCCATCGCCACGGAGTCGCCAGAGATTAGGGTTAGGTCGAGTGAGTGAGAGGGCCGAGTGAGAGTGAGTGAGGTGGGCCGCTTCGCGCCACCGAACCCAAAAGGGGGCCTGCCTTATTGGGCCGTCCCTGGGTTAGGTTATTGGGCTGGGCCCAATATGAGTCCAGGGGGTATTTTGGTCTTTTTACATTTAATAAAAGACCAAAACTTTACCAAATTTTAATAAATCATAAACAACTCTAAAAATCCAATAAAAATTGGATTTATGAATGAAAAATAAATCTTAACTAGAATAAAATATGAAATGGAATTTATGAAACAAATTCAAAATTATGAATTTTCAGAATTTAAATAATAACTTGGAATTTTAAATTATTATTTCCTTGTATTTAAAATTCAAGGAAAATCTCAAATAAGTTCAAATACTTTTTTTCAAACATTTCAAAATGAAATTCTATTATTCCAAGTCATTTCTTTTGAAAAAGGGTATTTTTCCTTAAAAATATTATATTCCCTTTTATTCCAAAAACTATGGAGGTAACTCTATAATTTCAAATTATTTTTGAAATGACTAAGGTAATCATCAAGTAAAACCATTTTACTTTGAATTGTTATACTTTGTGTGAATTACAATGATTAATACTTTTAAATCAATTGTAAATTACCGTCAAAGACATAAATCTTAAATACAACCCTAAATTGTAATAACTCAACGGGGTAAAGGGATTCAACATAAAATAATACATCCATGATTGCATTATTTGGATTTTTATAACATTGTCCTTACCGGACAATGATGCTTCTTACAGAACCCGAGGTCCAGGTTCCATCAACTGCATTGAACTGCACTATCTCGCAGTCCACAGGCAAGTTCACCTTTGCTCATGTCAACTTGATTATTTTCTATTACTTTAATGCAAAGCTATATACTTATCATTCCTGCATCGCAAATGAAATGTTATTTTCCAACTATGAATATGACTATGTGGCTGGCAATGGAACCATGGTATGTGTTGATATGGTGGAGGTTCCATTGCAATGGGTTATATCACCCTAGGATTAATTACCAATGCCGTCCAGTGATTCTAGCGCCGTACAAATCGCGTTGACCATGAGATCTATAATGGCTCGGGGAAGCCAGTCGTATCTTTTCCCTTCGCACGCCAACGGATTGGTAGAGCCGGCGAAGTCTTTGGAGGCACCGCCGTAGGTTGGGATAGCCTTTTAAATCCCCATCCATTAGTGATGATGGCTCTACGATCTATGAAGGATTGTCCAAAGTACACCATGAGTAAAGCCGTATTATCGGGGGAAGTCTACTGGAGGTGTGCGGGTGGACAAAAGGGTGGGTTTGCAGTCGCGGAGAAGGCGGTGTGGGCTTGGATCTTTATACCTGGCCTCACACCAAAGGAAGTGTGAACGGGGGCAAGTCCCTGCGGATGGCAAAAAGGGTGAGATCTCTTGTGGGAAAAGTAACGCACCTCTGCAGAGTGTATCAAATTGTGGCTGTCACTCCCTCGTTCGGAAGGGAATCGCGAACGCGGCAGAAAGGAACTCCACGAAGTTCTAGTCAACCTGTGAAGACTGACGGGCATAGTTTTCATAATAAAAGCAACCTTTTGAAGAAATGTTTTCAAAACATGCATTGACCTGCGATTTCCTGATCAATGGTCGTAGCTAGTGCATCAAACACCTTTTATTCTTTTAGAACTTACTGAGTACCTCTGTACTCACTTTCTTTCGACACCCTTGCTAGACTGTGATCCGGAAGTGGAGGCTATCAACGATGGAGCACCATAAGGAAGCTACGAGCTGGTCTACGAAGAACCTGATCTTAGCGGCGGAGTGGAAGGCGTAGACTATGGGATAGTCTACGGACCAGATGACACGGAGGTGGAGGAGTAGTGACATACCCTAGTATCTTAGAGCCGAGCAACGTAGAACTTACCTAAATAAGTTGTTGAGCTCTTTATATTTGTTATGAGTTGTAATCGTACTTAAGTAGTATCTTAGGGTGTTCTCATAGGACCTGTGAGAATACCAACTTGTTAAGACAATGTTTGTAATAAAGTATGGAGTGTTATGACCTGCAATGTTTCTGTTGTACCACTCTGAGGGATATGGCAATTTTTGAGGAAGCCCCTTCACAAAGATCATATCAACGACTTGTATACTATAACATGCAGTGGTATGCTGGGTCACCGCATTCCTCAACACATAACCCGATATAGCAATAACGGTAACACGATATAGAAAGCACTAGCATGCACTACGACTCGCAAGGCAGACCCGAAACCAAACAATAGCTGTAGGTGGTTGGTGGAGGCAATATGGGCTGCTTGAGGTACAGGTGGAAGGGACACGTGACAAGAACGCAACTCAAGGATAGCATGAGGGAGAAGGCAAAACAAAATAGGTAAGCGACTTCTGCAGGGGCAGGAGTATAAGGGAAATGTTTGCCTTTTAAAGCTTGCCGAGGGACATCCGGAGATCTTGTCGTATCTCACCACACCACTTCGCGATCCTATCCGGGAAGAAGCAAAGCGCTACAACAACCAACGGATGCACATCTTACTACTACGGCAGAAGAATCGGCATGATCATGATATGATATGCATGGCATGGTAAACATGATGCGATCCAACTTATCCATATTAAGCGGAATCGGAATCCCGAACAAACCAATATTAGGTTCAAGTTATTTTTCTACCGACAATATTAAATGTTGATTAGCATGGCAAAGACATGGCACAGATGAGCTAGATCAATATTAAACGGAGCAGGGAATTCTTATCTGGTAATTCCAAAATACTCCGCGTTTATTTATTAGGTGCGATGAAAACTACAACGGCATGACTTGATGCGAAATGCAAAGAGGCAAATATGGATGTCATATTTAGATTCCTCGTATTTTTCTAATAAAATTTGATACATCATTTGTTTTTTTTGGATTTGTAGTTTGAAAGTTATGAGAATAGGCAGATTTATAATAGAATAAGGAACTAGGAAATTTGCCCGTTGCACGTTGCAACGGGATAAAAACATAGACATCCCATATGGACCAAACTAAATATATCCCTTACTTCTTGTTGAACTATCATATACCATTAGATGATATATATGATGGTCGGTCTCACCGCGGTCGACTAAGCACTTGTTGTCCATCGTCCACTCTTTGTCATGTTTCGTGATGGCTCTTGCCTTGAAATTCTAGAGAATAAATAATATATAGCGCAGTTGGGCAACAACTTCTAGCTTGTCAATGTATGTCATCATGGGAGAGTAATGTAGAATGTGATTCCTGACATTGCCGGCCGGCTTCGCACGCCCTTCATATAGGCTCTATGAGGTTTTGGTGGTTTTCACCAGAGGTGCATAAGGCTTCCTCTATTTTTATCTTCAGCCACATGTAAACATATATAATGCCCAAGCATTGAAAGAAATAGCGATGTATAGCTCAAAAACATAATATTCTACTTTATTTTAATTTAAATGTGATTTAGTAAAAAATAACTCACACAGGAGAACTCAAAAGCCTGTCTACTTGTTTTGCCCCTGCTGTCTCTCCCAGGCGGCGGGCAGCCAGAACCCATCTCCACCGGCGTGAGATCTGGGCCCCTCTCCCTCCGCTTGCCGCTCTGTTGGCAGGAGGGGGAGGGGACCTCGTTCCTCCTCCGTTTTGTAGTTAGGGTTTGTCTGCTGTGGTGCGTCGTTGGGGTGGTGGGAGCGGCGCCCGGGCAAATAAATCTGCCACAACTCCACTCCCACACCAGCGGCGACCTTCACGGCGGCGTCTCGGAGTTGTTAGCAAAGTGTGCTTGTCGATCTTTCAGGTCGGCAGCTTGGTCTTCTCGCCGTTCTTCAGATCTGGCGAGATCTGTTTCTCGACGTGTCACTGGCGTTTGTCGTTGTCCACGACGACGCTGGGGGCCGGGGCGAGGTGGTTCTTCTGGAGCGAAGATGTTGGTCCGGAGGTGGTGGATATGCCGTTCTTCTCCGACTTCGTCGATGGGAGGCGGCGTATCTTGGTCCAAGACAGCACGGGGACGTCCCCCGGTTGACGTGCCACATCGACATGTGCCTCGCTGCTTGCAGCAGGCCTGTTCATCGACTCATAAAGCCTCTTTGGCGATGGTGCTTTTTTGGATCTTGCAATGGTGGAGGCTCGGCGTCTCTTCTTGCGTTCGTCTCGACGGCAGTGGATTTAGACGGCGGCCGCTGGCTATGGTGGTTGCAGGAAACTCTAAGGATCGTTTTGTATTTCTCGATCTTTTTAGGATTTTATCTGCAATTTCAGGATAATCATTTTATCCCGGTTTGTCTTTTAGTTTCCACATATGTTGCTTTATGTAACTTGGTTTTCGATTAATGAAATATGTGGTTGCTCTCAAAAAAAGCCTGTCTACTTTTGTTCAGCTGTCTCGCAGGCTCGCACCACCATGAGTGCATCAAATCCCATCCCCGGTGGATCGCAGCGCTTCTTCCTTCATGTGGCGTAGGGCTAGAGCAGCAGCCACTACGGCCTTGAGAAGAGGGTGGCGGCTCTCCATTGGTTCAGCTGGGGTGTGTGGCGTGCTCGATGTCCTCTTGATGCCGGAAGCGGGAGATAGATAACTCGCCGGCGACAACGATTGCGCGATTTTCTGACTGGATTTTATACTTGATACTACTAATCACGATGCACAAATGCACAATTGACCGGTAACCCCCTGGTCCGTGGACACTCGTTCCAATTGTTCACATAAAAGAGCTAGAATTGTTAGTTCCAACTGTCCATGAATCAATGGTAGAAAATCAGCTTAACCCATCAGTGCATTGACGAAATCTTCCAGCAAAGGCACTCACGTCTCGCTATACTTACAAGGTGCATAACTGATGTGGCAATCCATCTTGCAGATTGAGACGCGAAACTGGCCGGCTGCCTCGACCAGCAGTGCCAATCCATATCGCACCAGCCCGCCTTGGAAGCGACGCCAAGCATCTGCCCCGTCCGCGCACACCACCTATGCCATGTCTCCCAAGCATGCATGGCAAGCGGGCAGCGCCGCGCTCCATCTCGCATGGTGCCTCGAGCGCAGTATCTGCTCGTAGCGCTGCGTGGGCGCGTGGCGAGCACACCCGGCGTGTAGGCAGGCAGCAGGCACGGACGCCACCCTCTCGATCGTGTCCGACCTCCGCGCACGCGACCCTCTCTGCTCCGACCTCGCGCGAGCCGGTCAAAGCAGCCGCACGTGACATCTCGCTATGGGTTTGTCGCTGGATTGATTGGCAATCTCTTTCATTTTCGAGTTGGCCATGAGGTTGAAAGGTAAGCCGCCCGTCGAGCTCCAAACGAATCTGACATTGATCGGGGGACGACCTGTGTAGCTCTGATTGAATCTGATGCCGCGTGTAAACCCCGAGAGCCGTGGCTGCATGATCTGCGTCCCCCCTACGAATCAGCGGACAGGGGACGGGCGCTTCTGGGAGAAAGTCAGGAGCCTTTTTATAGGTGGGCCGAGAAGGAAGAGCACGGGCGATGCTAGTTGTATTGTACCGTTCGCGGGCTCCCAAATCGCACGCAAGCGCAGACGGAACCGGTTAGTTTTGCCAAGCCGTTCTTATCCTTCTATCTCAAGCCATGATTGTTAAGTTGGAAGATTAAATCTGAAATCGTAGGAAACATAGGGACGCACGACGGGCGGACGGATACAACGACCAACGACGGACGACGGAAATCAAGACGGACCAGAGGGACGAAACCAAGGAAACACTATTTCCTTTAGTATTAGGTATAGATATAGACTAGCAAAAGTGCCCGTGCGTTCATCGGGAAAACGCAATATGCAAACCGTCGGACAATGCTTTCAAAAGATATTTCAACATTCTCTTTAAATTTGTACTCCTACGCTATTAGTAGCATCTGGATTGCCTTCACATTTACCTCGGAATCAGCATCAGGTGTAGCTTTACATTATTTAGCAGACACAAATGCAATCAAATCTACAAAATGGTATTTACAAAATGCCACAACACTCTCTATTTATTTTCTTGCCAGAAAATGCCACAACCCCCACCTCTCCACTCATCACACCTTCCATATACAACACATTTAGATGCTACAAGCCTAACAAACAATGAATCAAAATATTTTATTTATAATTTTAGTTTAAAAGGTCTAAAATAATTTTATCCAATGGATGGAAAAATTAAAGTCCACATAAATTTGTATAGTGGCTAAACCTTCAAATTGTGGACAGCAAGCAATAATATAGCTCTGAGTCACTTGCCAATTTTTTAAAGATATATCGTCCTTTTCTTATAATCATACTCCCTCTGGTCTCTTTTAATTGACTCGGATTTAGCACAACTTTGTACTAAATCTGAGTCAATTAAATAGGACCGGAGGGAGTACCTCATAGTAATGCATAGCGAGGCACATTTTGCAGAACATATTTTGCTAATCACACTGATGATGGAGTAGTAATAACATATAAGTTATGCGACGAATGAAGCTGCAAAGCAATTCATTGAGCGAGAAGGTTGATAATTCACGATGAAATTACTTATAGCCAAAAGTTAGTCGTGCGAAAGGCAAAACAAAATAACCAGTCAGAAGTGCAGGCAGGTAAATTTTGGAACTGACATGCAATCTAGCATTGCCACTAATATTATCTGAAGTTCTGAATTTAGGATGTGCTATATCGGCAATCATCAATACAGCCAGCATATAGCTATTAATCACTGTGGAACAGAGCAAGGTCTGAACAAAATTTACAAGGAAACCTCCTAATACATAATCGGACAGTACAATGGAGACAAACCTTAGCCCAAAGCGCTGTGTAAACCGGAAACTATAACTCCAATCCTGATAATTCCTTTCTATATGTTCAGTACCATGAAAATCCGAGTTACACCAGCGCAGGAATCACACGGGGATGTATTTATCCCCCATTTTAAGACCTCAATATTGAATTCCACTCTCTCCATGAACATCCCCTTGGCCGTATATTAAATTGAATATGCAGAATCCCCGGTTGAGCTGACTCAACCTCGTATGGCCTGATTTCCTGAATACGTTCATCGCTGGTTCTCTGAAATCGCTCCCCTCGTAATAGCCCAGCTCGCCTCGGTCTATGTGCACCCCACGAGAGGATGCTAGGCTCTCGGTGCCGACACCACTGCCATCCTGCTCACAACCCACCGCCGGTACCAGGTCGTCTCGGGCATGACGCGAGAGCAAGGCTCTAATGGGACTGACATCAGTTCAAGCCTCCTGCTGTTGTTGGGCTCGTGTCGAAGCGGCACGCAGCAGGTGAAACCGTCATCGTCGAAGTTGCACGATCTGACAGTCTTGTCATCGCTGAGCTTCCGCCGTCTGGTGTCGCCGGGGATGTCGAGCTAGTGCCTGCCTCGGACTACCACCGTCCTGTGCGTCGGTCCCGTCTTTTCCGTGGCTGTCTCGCAAGCAGATGTGATCACCCTCGCCAGCAGGATGTGATTGCCCGCTTGAGTGTGGCCACCGCTGGCCATGACCAATCTCGATCCTATATGATGGCTCGTTGGCCACTTTGATCAAATCTCTTCAGGATCCTGCCTGCCGGATTTGGTGGTGTCGGCGGAGCTGGTTTCTCCGGCGACGGCGTGCATGTTACAGTACTCGATGAGCTTGCGAGGATCGGGTATTTGACATTGGTACTGCCAGTGGGACGCCGTCTGCCGTTCTCGATGCAATCAACCTCGATCATGTGCTCGATGGTCTGCGAGACATCCACCGCCTAGTGCCTGATCTCGAAGCCCTTGCCGCCGGAGCGCTATCTCGCCTATAGCCTCGTCGACATCCCTTGTCGCCATGTATTTCATTGTTGATATCTCGTCAAATCGGTAGCTCGAGATCGATTTCGATCAAGCTTCGATCGATCTCATATTTCATATTTAAAGGCTTAGGAAGGTAAGAAGAGAGAGTCGGTTCAGGCCGGGATCCGGATACTTAGTCAGGAAGGAAACCTTCCTCGGGATGTAGGAAATCACAAGATAGCACGCACGTATAGAACCAGGACACCAAGACGTAGAAGGACGGACGAAGGAAACGGCGGACCAAAGCAATCAAACGGACCAAACCACGGAAACGTTAGTTCCTTTATTATTAGGTATAGATATAGATATAGATATAGATATAGATATAACAGTGATAAGTGATAAGAATAGGCTGATGTTGGACCTGCAGCGCTGTTGGAGAGGAGCAACGAAACTGGACCGGAACCTGGCCTGAAGCACCGACAAGAAGCAGCACATACACTGAGAGCTGATCCTGATACCACAGGGAAGAGAAGGCCGTAGCCACTAGCTGCTTTGGCAAAGCTGATTTTGTTTGGCTCGTGCGTAGAAAAGAACTCCAGGCGTGTGGGATCTGAACAAACAAAGTGAAAGATGATGGATTTAATTGGCCGATGTGGGGATCTGAACAAAGGAGCTCACAGCTGAACCAACCAAAGGAAAACAGTTGGTCTGAAATTCAGATGTTGAGTAGGTACAGACGCTACAGATGTTGGATGACTTAACTGTCTGAGACACCTCTATCGAAAGAAGTCCAAATAACCCCCCTATGTATTGAGTTTGGGACCGTAGACCCCCCTAGGTTTGGATTGGGGCACTTAACCCCCCAAAGTATGTAATACCATGCAAATTACCCCCTCCGGTCACTAATAGCGGTTTTGGTAGCTGTTTTTGATGCAAGTGGATAAGTGGTTTTAGCCAGCGTGGCATTGAACGGAGCAGATAAAACGTAGGCAAGTTGAGCAGTGCGGTGACCAAGAGCTGGCACGCGAACAACCTAAGCGCGGCGCGGGTGTTGCAGCGTGAGAAGGCATCAGCACGGCCGCCGAGGTGGACTGCACGGACGCAGAACTGGCGCGGGTGTTGGACAGCGAGGCGGGGCAGAGTGCTGGCGCATGGCGGATGTGAGGCGCTGGAGGCGGCTCCGTGGCGATGTGGTCGAGGCCCGGCCGGGAGCGGCCGCTCCGGACGCGCGAGAGGGACCCGAGGCGGGCAGGGACGCAGCTGGCCGCTGCTGCTGTTGCTGCACTACTCGATCGGCCTGTCTCTCTAGAAAAACGACGGCGGCAGGGACAGGCAGGACCGGGGCAAGCGGGCACGATGAGCGCGGCAATGGAGCGGCTTGAGCGGCCGGCGGATGCTGTGTTGCGTGCGCTGTGGTGGACCAAGGGAAGCAGGGCACGGCCGGCTGGATCCATGCGTGAGCGGATCAGTTGAACAAGCAACAAGGTGTTGTGGTGGTGCTGCTCAGTGAGGTGACTGATCGATGTGATTTTTAGTGTTGTTTTGCTGAATTGATGGATGCCTTGGTCGGCTGGTTTGGTGATCCAAAGCAAATAAAAGGAGGCGGCGGGGAGCATGGTGGAAAACAGAGAAGATCAATTAAGACGGTGACAACGACCCAAAATAGGAGGCGCCCCTCTGCGCTCTAGATGCTGGAGTAGTGCGCAGATAAGCGGACCTCCTTCGACATGGTACCTGTGCTGAACAATGGCGGAAGTGCACGAGCTTGGCACGGCGGCCATGGCGTGCGCACTCAGGTATCGGACAGAGACCACGTTTCCAAGGCGGGGAAGAAAGGGAGATGGGCGGGAACGAGGAGGTAGCTCACCAAGAGGTCAACGGCGAGCCGACAGCCAGAGTGGACAGAGACAGCTGCGTGGCGAACTGGACACCGGCGGTGGGCATAACAGGGGACTATTTGCTCTGTCGGATGACACGCTGGCTAAAACCACTGTACATGTGAAGCAAAACAGCTACCAATACCGCCAGAGGGGTAATTTGCATGGTATTGCATACTTAGGGGGGTTAAGTGCTCCAATCCAAACTTAGGGGGGTCTAGCGTCCCAAACCCAGTACATAGGGGGGTTATTTGGACTTCTTTCCACCTCTATCTGACGGAGATGCATAACAGCGGGGAAGCAGGGCTCGGAGAAGATGGCATCGAGCATGGCCCTGACGATGGAGGGCGGACGGTGAGGAAGAAGAGGGCGCCCGGCGTGCGCCCCGGCTGGACGGAAGTGGTGGAGTAGGCGCTGGGACCAGGGTTCAACGGAGAGTAGCCAGCGAGGAACTTCTGCGAGCAGAGTGACAGTGAACGCCGGCATAACGAAATAGAGGAAGATGGAGAACAAGGAGAGGCCTGCGAGGAGCGCACGCTCACCATGATCGCGATGGAGGGCTCGGATTGGCCGGGGAAGGATGGAGGCGGCCTGAAACAAAGAAGAAGCATGGTGACCGGCGCGGGGGATCGGCGACCTTGCGCTCGAATTACTGAGTCCCATCTCGATTCCTCGCAAAGAGATGGAGAGGACGACGACGCGGAGATCCTGGTGCCTTCTGCTCGATGAGGGGCAGTCTGGAGAGGCGGCTCCATGGCGACGAGGTGATGTTCTGCTCGGTGTTCTGAATTTCGAACTGAACCTCTTTCTGCCTGCTCTATTTTGGTGGACGAGGGTAAAGCAAGTGGCGGCGGGGCTGGGATGAAGAGAGCTAGGGTTTTCTGCGGCTTAGAGAAGCGATTAAAAGGAAAGGAGGAGGATGTGCGACACAGCACACACAGAGAGCTGACGTGAGCCAGAGAGCTCACGCTGTGTTCGTGAGGAGGAAGAAATGAACATGTCCTCACGTGATGATGTTGTTGGGCTAGAAAAAGAGTGGTTGACCAAAATGAGTCCAAGGGAAAAGATTACTCTAATTTACCCATTAGCAGATATAGGAAGCAAAGGAACAAGAGAAAAGAATAGAGAGGAAGAGAGAACAAAGAGAAGTGGAAGTTTTGCAAATACATTTCTAAACCATATATTTTTAATTAAAACTAGTTTGCCAAATATAACAAATACTTTTAGTTTTAGGTTGTGTTAAATAAGAAAGAAGTTTTGGGGTTTGTTAAGTGAAGAGACATCGAGCTGGGTTTCATATAGAACCATACGAGAAGGAAAAATAAAATAGGTTTTATTTAGAAATAATTTTTATTTGATAAAATTTTGTGGATGATATGATGCATGATGCATGATGATGCACAAAAGAAAAAAAAAACAAACATTTCTAATAGGGGTATTTTTTTCCGGGTCGCTACAATCGACACCACTAACAAGGAACCTCGCTCCGAGATTCCACGTCATGGTACGGGGGAGAGAGGTGAACTATCGGATCTTCTGGCGACGTGTCGATCTCCTCGACACCACTGACAACAGTTGATGCTCACGTCAATGATGAGGTGCTTCTGCGAGTTCTTCAAAGATCGGTCCTATTAGGTTAAAGGCAAAGATCGTCCAACCCACGTGGAAGCCTAAGACTCAGAGAAGCAGATAAGAGAAGATTAAAAACTCGCAAAGGTAAGAGGAGAAAGATTATAGATAAGGAGAAAAATGCAGAGCTAATCAGAACTATCCAACGAATTTTAGAAAATAGGTTTTGACACTCTAAACTGAACGACCATTGGCAAGGTTATCCTAAAGGCTGGACTAGTGGGGTACCGTCAACCTGATGCTCTGATACCAACTTGTGACTCCCCAAAACCGGTACCATGAGGATCCCAGCGAATCCGCACGATATCGATTTTAGGAGACGCACCACCAAGCGCCTCGTACACGCCGAAGCATGCACGCGATGCGGGTGGAATCAATCACGAGCGGTAACATTACAACAGGATTACAATAGAGCCCACAAGAACATATATTACAACAACGACTCCAACGAGTCAAGATACAAATAGATACATACAAAGATCCAAATCATACAGAAGATCAAATACATCCGAGTACGGACAAGATACAAATTTGGACTAAGAGTCCTGAAGATAACCAGTGGCGTCCATAACCCTGCCCAGGCCAAGCCAGAAGGGTAACCTTGCTAGCGTCGTCCTTCATCGTACTGATCTTCATACCTGCCCGGTTATATCTCGTAGAAGCAGCAATAAGTACAGGTTCGTACTTAACAAGACTTCAAGACGTATAAGCATTCGTCAACCAGTCGTCCTTTGTACTTGAGGCACGCAGGGGACTTAGAGGACGCAAGAGGAACGTCATAGGCAATATGGTGGGGTTAAGCGGCAGGGCGCAAGCACTAAAAACCTTTAGAAACACTCTACAACATTCGTATACCAGAGAAGGGGAGAGAGCGCATAAACTAACAGTTCTATACTCTGCAAACATAACACAGCCGATGTGTTCCCCCCTCGCAAGGAAGTACTTACAAGGGCACTCACACGGTTGTCAAGTTTTACCCATTTATTATTGAAGTTGTACTAACTTACTACGCAAGTTATTATTAATAAACAACAGGTGTAAGTTGTCTATGGTCGAGTCATAGAGCTCCAAGTCGTTCATAACCGCGGACACGGCTTATCGATAAGATTTAACCCTGCAGGGGTTGCCCAAATGTACCCACACGCATGATCAACCCACTTGCGACAGGTGGATATCACGACTCGCACTCTCCTTCACGACAACAATGTCCAGGAAGCCACCTAACCAAGTTGAACCCGTATCGAAGTCCGGCCGTATCTCCGAAACGGACCTAGCTATTTGCGACCACGACTTCCGAGGGTCAAAACACACATTGGGGCGAATGACCCGCTTCAGCACGCGATAAACGCTCGTGCCGCACCTATACGTGCATACAAGAAACAAGGGATACAAGGCACCCAGGGGCTTCCCAAAGTAAATAAGTAACAGGATGGCATGCACGCAAACAACAAAAGGCAAAACATTGCAAACTAGTTGTGGCCACTGGACAAAGCTATAGATTCCGGCAGTGGTCAAGGGGAGACCCATAAGCATACCCACGTGTGGTTAGAGCGCTCAGTCTCGGAACAGATAACAAGAACTCGGGGTCCTAAGCTATTTAGGAAACACAAGTGAGCCGTCATAAAACGAGCAACTGACCCACTAATGCCTCCGCTAACAACTATTAACAAGTAACCATGATACCCTCAACAGATATAACCATGTGTCATGTTCCTCAACACATAACCCGATATAGCAATAACGGTAACACGATATAGAAAGCACTAGCATGCACTACGACTCGCAAGGCAGACCCGAAACCAAACAATAGCTGTAGGTGGTTGGTGGAGGCAATATGGGCTGCTTGAGGTATAGGTGGAAGGGACACGTGACAAGAACGCAACTCAAGGATAGCATGAGGGAGAAGGCAAAATAAAATAGGTAAGCGACTTCTGCAGGGGCAGGAGTATAAGGGAAATGCTTGCCTGTTAAAGCTTGCCGAGGGACATCCGGAGATCTTGTCGTATCTCACCACACCACTTCGCGATCCTATCCGGGAAGAAGCAAAGCGCTACAACAACCAACGGATGCACATCTTACTACTACGGCAGAAGAATCGGCATGATCATGATATGATATGCATGGCATGGTAAACATGATGCGATGCAACTTATCCATATTAAGCGGAATCGGAATCCCGAACAAACCAATTTTAGGTTCAAGTTATTTTTCTACCGACAATATTAAATATTGATTAGCATGGCAAAGACATGGCACGGATGAGCTAGATCAATATTGTAACAACCCAACTTTTGTGCATTGATTAAAATTTTGGAATACAAATTTTTGGGCCAACAAAACCTTTTCTATCTTTAAAAATTTCATGCATATAGTTAACCATGCCCTTGCATGTTAGAATATGTATGTTGTTGCTTGTGAAAATTGTGTCTGTGTGTAAATCCCTAAAACCCTAGCCACTCTTTTTATCTTGTGATTTTCTTTTCTTCTTAGTTAAGAATCTAAAATCTGCCCAAACATCCTTGAGCATGTGATCATGATCTCCCAAGATCATAATTATTCCAAATTTCCATCCTCCAAATTTCTTCCATCCTTCCTCAAAATTTCAGACTCAAAAATTCTCCAAGCATGTACTCATTGAATCATCATTTTATTTGTCCTATCCCTGCCTTTGACCACACATTTGAGGATTGAATTGAAAATCCAATGAATGGGAAAAATAAAAGGATGGCCATGCCGGCCATCACCCCACCACCATTACTTTGCATCTGTCTAATCTATCTCTCTCATTCTCTTCACTCTCCAAACCATCAGCCTTGGGCAGCAAATTCGACTCTCTCTCTCTCCACCATCTCACTCCCCATTCTCTGCTCACATGTGTGTGCATGCCTTGTCCTCATGTGATTAAGAAGGAGATGGAGAGAGGAGTTGGCCGGGAGGCTTGGTGGTGTGTGCATGCATGGTTTTGGCTAGCTCCAAGCACATGCTGCCAAGCCACCATCTCTCTCTATTCCCCTCTTCTCATAATTCACTCTCCACACACACATGGGCATGCATGGCGATTTCCCCATCGGGTAAGTGAGGAAAAAGGGAAAGGAGAGAAGGTGAGGCCGGGACTTGGTGAGCACTTGCTGCCAACATTGCATGCCAACCAGATGCATCCGAACCTGAAGCACCTGTACACCCTACTTCTCCCTCCTGTCCCTCCCCTAATTGGTCTAGACCATCTCTCCCGTCCTCTCACCACCATGGTCACCACATGGGGACAGCCGCGCTCGCTCCCTTCTCTCTGCTGATGGACAGCACTTCCCTGATCGTGTCGACCCCTCCCTACCCTCCTCAACCCACCAGGCACCATCTTCCCTACTCTACCTAGCTGACACGCGCATGCTAACCGCCAGTGGTGATCGTGCACGCCACGGTGACCACGGCCACGTCGGTTACCCCACGCCATGGCCTTGGTCACTCTAGTCTGTCTGCAGCCCTCACCACGGCGCACCATCACACTAATGACACCGCACGGACAAGACATAGCCTCCCCTGTGCACGCCTACGCCGATGCCGCGTCCCGTCATTGCGTCGAACAGCTGGTACACGACCCTGCCGCGGCGCGTCTCCTCTTTTCACCGCGCCACCGACGCACACTCGCGTCCAAATGGCGGAACCGCCACTCCGACACGTTGCCCCGCCGCCCAGCTTGCCCAATGGACTGCCGCCGCCTCCTCTTTCCTTCCTCGCCGGACCGAGTGCACCGTGCACCGGCCGTTCGGCTATAAAACGCGCCAGACCTCCTCCACGCGAGATACTCCGCCACCAGAACCTGCTTGCACCACCATCTCGTCTCCCTAGTGGAGAGGAGCTTCTCTCCTCCCCGCTCGCCGTGCTCAAGCTCAACACCGCAGGCCGCCGGTGAAGGTTGCCGACGCGGGAACCCCGCTGTTTCTTCCCTTCCCCTTACTCCCTGGATGCTCACGACCTACCCTGTACTCATGCACACCCCACCTTCTTCCAGGGACCCTGTAGGCGCCGCCGTGACGAGCAGCGGGACCGGCGCCGTCGACGTCAACCACCGCCCCGACCCCGCTGTTTTCGTCGCCGTGACCATCGACCGGTAGCCCGCCCTCTTCTGCATCCAACGCGCACGACGCCGCTAGTTTCCGCAACTCCAGGTGAGCACAGGAGCTCTCTGCCGTCGCTAGGGTTAGCCCGCCGGTCGCCTGGCCGCGTCGGGGAGGAAGACGGTGGCATGCACCGTTGGATCTGATCCAACGGGTGCATGCGCACGTAAACGGGCCCAGGCGCCAGCGTGGCGGGCCACGTCCCGCCATTCAAACGGGAGCCCCTCCCGCGCAGCTGCCTGCGATGCCGGGCCGGATCTGGCCAGGCCCAGTCATCCCGGCCCATTTCCCTTTTCCTTTTTCACTCTATTTAATCAGCCAGTAAATCCCTGCTCAGGAATTAAATCACCAAAAATCCATCGATTGACCAAATGAGTTGATTCAAGTTCCTACATGCTCACAGATGTTTTCTCTACCATATAAAGTAGCATGCATGTGATTTGGTGTTGTAGATATGTGCTGTTAAATGAAAACCTAAAAAGTATCTGATTGTGTAATTTAATTAGTGTGTGATATTTATGAAACCTTTTTGCATGAGGTTAATTTTGTTGTGAAGTGTATGTTAGTAGCTTCATTTTGACACTAGTGTAGCATGCAGGAGCTTCCTGGATTTGAATTGTTTTAGAAAGCAAGATCTGTCCAGAGAGCCAGAAGATGATTTTTAGTTTGAAAACTAAAATAAATTTTGAGACAAACCCAAGTGCTACTGGTAGATATATCTATAGGGTAATTTTGTGCCAAAGGAAATATTTTTAAGAGTTATATTTTAATTCCAAGAATTTAATTACTAAAACAGTATATCTTTTCAGTATTTGATTTTTATAAAATCTTTTACAAATCAGAAAAATGTCAAACCAGTGGGTTTAGCTCACATTTAGTCTCACCTATCCAGGGGTATGTTTGGTGTTGGTTGATGATGCTCTGATACTGGTGTGACTTGCTGTTTGTATGCTCTGGTTTCTGTACCATTTAAATTGTCTAAATTAATTAAAAGTTTATTTGAAAGTGATTCTTGTGCATGTGTGTTCTACATGTTATTATCTTTCAGTAGGTATGCTGCATGCATTTTTAGGACTTACAGAAAGATTTAGACCATTTAAATGGTTCCTAAGTCAATTCTGGAATTGCAAAAATCATATCTTTTGTTTTAAAAATCATAAATGGATGAAACCACTTTCAGTAGCTTGCATTAGTAACACTTTTCATACTGTAATTTTTCCCAAATTTTTGTGTGAATTATTCTGGTGTGGTTTGTTGATTGGATATGTCTTGTTGTTTTCTTTTTGCGACGCTAGATTCGAACATCGCCGGAAACGAAGGAGGAGGAGACTTCGGAGGGATTGAAGAGGAAGACCAGGGGAACTTTGCTGATCAAGGCAAGCCACCTCTTGATGCATCTCTGATCCTATATATCTTGCTCTTGCATTACTGCAGGTTTTATAAAGTGCATATCTTTTATTTATTATGTCGGTGGTGAACGCCACCCGGAGTTTTATTAATCCACCCTTAGGGTGCAACCCTCGTTGGTACCTACTGATCACACCTCTATTGGTGATATGGTGCTGACCACCTTATCACCCTTGTCGCCTCTTTTCAAAGAGAAATTGGACTATAGGTTGGGAGCCCTTGAAAAATATTTGCGAAAATTGTTTTTAAGCAAAAAGGTTTTTCTGGAAAACCTTGGAATGGGGTTGCCCTGCCCAAGTGTGGTTTTTGTGAAACACACGAAGGTTTATGAAATATATTGCTGGATGCAATTGGAGATGAAAAGTTGTTTTCCGAAAAACCTTGGTGACCATAGTACGAAACCGGACCTAGCCAGTACAACCACATTACCCTTTAGTGGGACGGGGCGTAGTGTAGTAGTTTGTCTCGCCTTAGTTTGGGTCCTGCAAATGTAGTGGCAGTCCGACCATGGACGCTTCGACCGGGGTTCTTCCCATGAGAAGGGACGCAACCCATTTGCCTTTTCAGGTACGCGGGGTACAACCTATGAGCTCCCATTGAATAATGCCCCGCAGTTGGTCGCGGCATTCCGGAGGGTCGAGTTGGTCGGGGAATTTGCTACTCCTGGGTAAACGACCACTCGGACTCTGGTGTTGGGAGGTACAACTCTGGGCGGCATGTCTTAGGCTAAGGCGAGCAGGCGAAAAACTATGATCGTGTACTTGTCGTGGCATATGTTATTATGCAGGGATGATGCCCACACGATGAATATTCGGATCTTGTGGGGAAAGTGTACAACCTCTGCAGAGTGTAAATCTATTCGAATAGCCGTGTCCGCGGTTATGGACATGGGAATGGCGGTACGTGGCATAAAAGGGAAGTTTTGTTTTACAAATATGTTTTCCAAAAAGTTTTTGGAAATATATCTGGGAGGTACGGAGAAGTACCAGTGGGGCAGGTGGAGATGTACCTGAGAGGTACGGTGGAAAGGTGAAATTGTTTTGGCCATTCCGATGGCCGGAAAAAGAAAATGGGTCTTCCTTACCTATTAGTCGGCAAAGTAAAATTGTTTACAACAAGTTTTTCAACAAAAACATAGAAATGTCAAACTCTCGAGAGGAACCACCTCTCGCTCCTTGTCGCCCTAGTTTAGTGCCTGATCCTTGCTACTGCCATATTGCATATCCTTTATTTCTCTCTAAGGTGGTTTGCGAGTACATTCAAACGTACTCATTGGCATTGTTGTCCTGGCTATTTACTTGGCCAGACTTTGAAGAGGAGTACTACGAAGAAGAGGAGTACGACGCCGAAGACGCGAACTAGGTCGCTCTCCCGCCCGGCCCGCCCGTAGGGTAAAGGCCTCGACGTGGGTTCCACCGCTGTTGAAGTCAAATAAATTCCGCTGCTGTTTGTTGAACTTCGGCCTTGATGGCCTATGATGTAAGACTTCCGTATAAATGTTATTTCGGTACTGTAATGGATGATGTAATCTGGTATCAGTTCGGTTATGTATTCACGATGGAATGATCTTGGGATCGTGAAATTGTATGCATAACAGGAGTTCTGGACTGGTAAGTCCGGGGCCCCATAGAGCTGGTATCAGAGCCATCCTGACTGTAGGAGACCTTAGTTAGCCTGGGCGTTAGCACAGAACAAAAACTATTTTCTTAAATCAAAGAGGTTGACTAAATGCTGAAAATGCTTAAGTCCCTTATCTCCCTCTATTTTTCAAACTTTACTTGCATTAATGTTTTATTATGCATAAAATTTTGCACACTTTGATCACTAACTTAATCTACTCTAAAAATTTGTGTAGATGGAGATCGAGTACACGCACTTCCGTCAGGTCGGGGTGAGGCCGCCTCTTTACTTCTTCGTGCGGGCCTTGGCCGACCTGGCTGTTCATTGCGGACGTCCGGTGCCCGAGGTGAAGGGTGTCCGTACCGAGAGGTCTGCAGACTCAGAGATGGCCTGGTTGGTCACTTGCGTCGTCAGGGGGAGCGGGATTGCCCCCGTTTCTGAGGAGTTTACCATCGACGTGATGGAGCGCACGTGGCTTGACGGGATGATCCGAGTCTTCCAGGAGGCTCTTGCTCGCCTTGCTTTTCTGCACCCGGAGGTTGTGGCCGGCACTGGCTACCAGTACCTTGGCCAGCGCGACCTCGCGGGCCAGCCCGTGGTCGGCGCCCCACACGCCGACACCGCACACCAGCTGCACCACCTGGAGTACCTGCTTCACCACACTCAGACTCAGCAGGACCGCGCCCGTGAGAGGTGCGACCTGCAGGAGGACGAGATTGTGGCACTTCGCGCTCAGCTTGCTGCTGCTCAGCCGACCTTGTCAGTGAGCGCAAGCTGAGGTTTGCCGCACGCCGGAGGGTTACCCGCCTGAAGGCGAAGGTGACTTCGCTGGAGGCTCTGACTGCTCAGATGGAGGCCACTATTGAGGAGCTTGAGGACGACGGTGAGGATCTCCGCAAGGAGAACGAGGCTCTCCTTAGTGACGACGACGACTACGAGGAGGAGGACTTCGATATGGAGCCTGATACTGAGGATGAGGCCTTCATCAACGATGAAGATGAGGAGCCTGAGCCACTGATGCCCGAGGAGGACCCCGAGGAGCCACCCTTCGACGAGGGCGCCCCACCAGCACCGGAGGGTCCCGTCGTGGACCTTGACGATTTCTAGAGTACTACCCTAGACTCGCACCACCTTATCGTAGGACGATGATATAGGTCCCCGTGCGATGCGAGTAGACTTATGATGATGGTTCTATTAAAACCATCCATTTTGGTTGTGCTGTATGAGAATTATGTTGTGATGTTGTATGACTATGTTGTGCCTTCGGCACCCTGCTATGTTATGCTATCGTTTGCCTACTTTACATTTGCGAGTTTCCGTTTTCAAAATTGCATTTTTAACAAGCCCTCCCCTTTTAAGTGGCTGCCCATCTCCTTGTTTCCCCATTAATATCTGATCCACATCTCTTCAGGATGGTTGAAACCCGTAGTGGAAACGCCAGTGGGTCCGACCAAAACCCCCCTCCACCTCCGGACCCAACCATGGCACAACTTCTGCGCCTTATGATGGAAGACCGTGAGGCAGCCCGTGCAGAGCTCCAAGCTAACCTTGCTACCCTTCAGCACCTTGCTCAAATTGCTACCGGAAACGCCAACAACAATAATGGCGGGGATGGTAATGCAGACCCCCGCTCCAAGCTGAAGGATTTCCAGAGCACTAATTCACCTGTCTTCTCCAAGTGCACTGAACCCCTCGACGCCGATGACTGGCTTCGCACTATTGAGAACAATCTGGAAGTTGCCGGAGTCGGCGACAATGAGAAGGTTTTGTTCGCCACTCATTATCTTTCTAGACCTGCCCGCGCTTGGTGGGAAAACGTCAAGGCTATTCAGGCTGAGGGACACGTCATCAACTGGGAAGAATTCAAGACCAAGTTCCGCAAGACCCACATTCCATCAGGACTGATTAAGCTCATGAAGGACAAATTCATGAACCTGAAGCAAGGAAGCATGACTGTGGTGGAATATATGGACAAGTTCACCACTCTATCCCGGTATGCTCCAGAAGACACCGACACTGAAGAAAAGAAGAAGGGCCGTTTCCTGAATGGTCTGCATGATGAGATGCAGAGTATTTTGGTTGTCGTTCCGCACTCGACCTTGAGTCCCTTGTTGATGCCTCGATCATGGTGGAGAGCAAGCGCAAGAGTGCGTTTGAAAACCGCAAGCGCAAGGCGATGATGCGGCAAGGCAGCTCCAAAGAATCGCCGACCCCGCAGCTTTCCTCCACCAAGGCCGGCGCCCCGGCAGCAGAGGACACCACCCCCGCACCTCGCCCCCAACAACCCCAACCGCAACTTCAACCCTCGGCGTTCGGAGGAAACAACTACAATCCCAACTACAACCGCCCGAACAACATTGTCCGCCCCGTCACCAACGGATGCTACACTTGCGGACGGCGGGTCATTTCTCCAAGGAGTGTCCCAACAAGATGAACACCGCTCGGCGCCCCAATGCGCCCAAGCCAAATCAGGGTCAAGCCCGTACCGCGCCGGAAGGAACCCGAACCGTAAGAAGTCTGCTGGACCAGCTAGGGGGCACCTCAACCATGTCAACGCAGAAGAAGCTCAGGAAGCTCCGGATATTGTTCTGGGTACGTTCCCTGTCAACTCAGTCCCCTCGACTGTTTTGTTCGACTCTGGAGCCTCGCATTCTTTTGTTACCAAGCCCTTTGTGAAAAAGGGAGGCTTAACCCTCACCCCCTTGAAACGACCTATGCTCGTACAAATCCCTGGATCCACTAGCAGAACCCAGAGTTCCTGCAAAGAGGTTACCATAGATATTCAGGGAAAGCGTTTCCACGCAAATCTGATAGTGTTGGGTGAGCAAGGGTTGGAAGTTATTTTAGGGATGGATTGGATGGTAAAGTACAAGGGGCATATAGACTGTGCTCGCCGAGCTATAACCATGACTGCTGAGGACGGGGAAGTAGTTGAGCACGTGGCGACCATGCCCTCATCTAAGGCCTTATGCAAGAAGAGTGTCGCTAGTCCAGCCCTGCATGAAGTACCCATAGTTTGTGAGTACCCTGATGTCTTTCCCGATGAGCTACCCGGTATGCCCCCTGATCGGGATATCGAGTTTATCATCGAGCTAGTTCCCGGAACTGCCCCCATCGCTCAGCGAACTTACCGGATGAACCCACAGGAATTAGTTGAGTTGAAGAAGCAGTTCGATGACATGTTGAGGAAAGGATTGATTCGCCCGAGCGCATCACCCTGGGTATCTCCCGTTATCTTTGTGGATAAGCGGGACGGTACTATCCGCCTGTGCGTGGATTACCGAAAACTGAATGAGGTCACCATCAAAAACAAATACCCCCTCCCGAAGATTGAAGATTTGTTCGACCAGATGAATGGCGCCCGAGTTTTCTCCAAGATTGATCTCCGAACGGGTTATCATCAACTCAAGGTTCGAGAGTCAGACATTCCCAAAACTGCCTTCACCACACGGTATGGACTTTTTGAATATACCGTGATGTCCTTCGGACTGACCAATGCCCCTGCCTATTTCATGAATCTCATGAACAAGGTGTTCATGAAGTACCTCGACAAGTTCGTCGTGGTTTTCATCGACGATATTCTGATCTACTCCAAGAATGAAGAAGAGCATGTTGAACATCTGCGAATTGTTTTGGGAACCCTCCGCGAACATCAGCTTTACGCCAAGTTTAGTAAATGCGATTGGCTGAAAGAAGTAGGATTCCTTGGTCATGTCATTTCTGCCGGAGGAGTGTCAGTCGACCCATCCAAAATTCAGTCCATCATGGAGAAGAAAGCCCCTACCAATCAGACCGAAGTCCGCGCCTTTCTAGGATTGGCGGGTTATTACCGCAAGTTCGTTGAGGGATTCTCCAGCATTGCGAGACCCTTAACGCAGCTATTGAAGAAGGATAAGAAGTTCGAATGGACCGATAAATGTGAGGCCAGTTTTCAGGAACTCAAGAAGAGATTAGTCACAGCCCCCGTCTTGACCATGCCCGATATCACCAAGGATTTTGATGTGTACTGCGATGCATCAAAATTGGGTCCGGGAAGTGTGCTGATGCAAGAAGGCAAGGTGATAGCCTATTTGTCAAGGCAACTTCGACCGCACGAGATGAACTACCCCACGCATGACTTAGAGCTTGCTGCTGTAGTTCACGCCATGAAGACTTGGCGCCACTATCTAGTGGGAAATCGCTGTGAAATCTACACCGATCACAAGAGTCTGAAGTACATCTTCACTCAGCGGGAGCTGAATATGAGGCAGAGCAGATGGATGGAGCTTATCAAGGACTACGATCTCGGTATTCATTATCATCCCGGTAAGGCCAATGTCGTAGCTGATGCCCTTAGTCGAGAGCCATGTTCATTGAACGCCCTGATCAAAATTGCTTAACCCAAGCTGTATGAAGAACTTGAAGAGTTCGGCCTCGAGCTCGTTAGCCATGGTTTTCTGGCAAATCTCGAGTTGAAGCCTACCTTGTTCGATCAAATCAAAGAATCTCAAGTGGGTCATGAGAGTATCGAGGGAATCAAGCGTAGGATGGATAGGGAAGAAGTCCCTGGTTTCGCGATTGATGCTGAAGGAGTTTTGTGGTACAAGGGACGCCTCTGTGTACCTAATATCGAAGACTTGAAGCAACTCATCATGAAGGAAGCTCACGACACCCCCTACTCAATCCACCCCGGAGGAACCAAAATGTATCAAGACCTGAAGAAACAATTTTGGTGGCACGGTATGAAGCGCGAGATAGCGTTTTTCATTGCTCGTTGCGACGTGTGCCGTAAAGTGAAGGCTGAGCATCAACGACCAGCGGGACTACTCCAACCCCTCAAGATCCCCGAATGGAAATGGGAAGAAGTCGGAATGGATTTCATTACAGGATTGCCTAAATCTCAGCGCGGTCACGACTCCATCTGGGTTATTGTCGATCGACTCACCAAGGTCGCCCATTTCATTCCAGTCAAGACCACTTTCCCCGGAACCCGACTGGCTGACCTTTATATATCCCGTATCGTTAGTCTCCACGGAGTCCCCAAGAGGATAGTGTCAGATCGAGGTACCCAATTCACCTCGAAATTCTGGAAGAGCCTGCATGAAGCCCTCGGAACGAAGCTAACCTTCAGCACCGCTTATCACCCGCAGACCGGTGGTCAAACATAAAGAGTAAACCAGATTCTTGAAGATATGCTTCGTGCTTGCGTCCTCGCCTATGGAGCAAAGTGGGAAGATTGCCTACCCTTCGCGGAATTCTCTTACAACAATAGCTACCAAGCTAGTCTGCATATGGCCCCCTTTGAAGCCCTATATGGTCGCCGTTGTCGAACCCCTCTCAACTGGTCCGAGACCGGAGATAGCCATGTTTTTGGACCTGACCATCTTCGCGAAGCTGAAGAACAAGTTCAAATGATCCGCGATCGCCTCAAGGCCGCTCAATCCCGTCAGAAGAGTTATGCTGATTCCAAGCGACATGAATTGACCTTCAAGGTTGGAGATCATGCTTATCTTCGTGTCACTCCACTCAAGGGAATGCAAAGATTTCACGTCAGAGGGAAGCTTGCCCCCAGATATATTGGGCCCTTCAAGGTTCTCGCTCGTCGAGGTGAAGTATCCTATCAACTGGAATTGCCTGCTGAATTAGCGGATTTCCACGATGTGTTTCATATCTCTCTACTTCGACGATGCCTCCAAGTGCCCGACAAGCCTGAGACGTTCAAGAACATCGATTATCGCACCCTCGACCTCAACACCGACTTAACCTACCGTGAGGTACCCCTTCGGATTCTGGAAGAAGCTGTTCGTCTCACCCGAAGGAGGAAGATTAAATTTTGTAAGGTTCAGTGGACTAACCACTCCGAGGAGGAAGCCACTTGGGAACGAGAGGATCAACTTCGGAAGGACTTTCCAACACTCTTCAGTTCTTAGCCACCGAATCTCGAGGACGAGATTCATTTTAAGGGGGGAAGGTTTGTAACAACCCAACTTTTGTGCATTGATTAAAATTTTGCAATACAAATTTTTGGGCCAACAAAAACTTTTTCTATCTTTAAAAATTTCATGCATATAGTTAACCATGCCCTTGCATGTTAGAATATGTATGTTGTTGCTTGTGAAAATTGTGTCTGTGTGTAAATCCCTAAAACCCTAGCCACTCTTTTTATCTTGTGATTTTCTTTTCTTCTTAGTTAAGAATCTAAAATCTGCCCAAACATCCTTGAGCATGTGATCATGATCACCAAGATCATAATTATTCCAAATTTCCATCCTCCAAATTTCTTCCATCCTTCCTCAAAATTTCAGACTCAAAAATTCTCCAAGCATATACTCATTGAATCATCATTTTATTTGTCCTATCCCTGCCTTTGACCACACATTTGAGGATTGAATTGAAAATCCAATGCATGGGAAAAATAAAAGGATGGCCATGCCGGCCATCACCCCACCACCATTACTTTGCATCTCTCTAATCTATCTCTCTCATTCTCTTCACTCTCCAAACCATCAGCCTTGGGCAGCAAATTCGACTCTCTCTCTCTTCACCATCTCACTCCCCATTCTCTGCTCACATGTGTGTGCATGCCTTGTCCTCATGTGATTAAGAAGGAGATGGAGAGAGGAGTTGGCCGGGAGGCTTGGTGGTGTGTGCATGCATGGTTTTGGCTAGCTCCAAGCACATGCTACCAAGCCACCATCTCTCTCTATTCCCCTCTTCTCATAATTCACTCTCCACACACACATGGGCATGCATGGCCATTTCCCCATCGGGTAAGTGAGGAAAAAGGGAAAGGAGAGAAGGTGAGGCCGGGACTTGGTGAGCACTTGCTGCCAACATTGCATGCCAACCAGATGCATCCGAACCTGAAGCACCTGTACACCCTACTTCTCCCTCCTGTCCCTCCCCTAATCGGTCTAGACCATCTCTCCCGTCCTCTCACCACCATGGTCACCACATGGGGACAGCCGCGCTCGCTCCCTTCTCTCTGCTGATGGACAGCACTTCCCTAATCGTGTCGACCCCTCCCTACCCTCCTCAACCCACCAGGCACCATCTTCCCTACTCTACCTAGCTGACACGCGCATGCCAACCGCCAGTGGTGATCGTGCACGCCACGGTGACCACGGCCACGTCGGTTACCCCACGCCATGGCCTTGGTCACTCTAGTCTGTCTGCAACCCTCACCACGGCGCACCATCACACTAATGACACCGCACGGACAAGACATAGCCTCCCCTGTGCACGCCTACGCCGATGCCGCGTCCCGTCATTGCGTCGAACAGCTGGTACACGACCCTGCCGCGGCGCGTCTCCTCTTTTCACTGCGCCACCGACGCACACTCGTGTCCAAATGGCGGAACCTCCACTCCGACACGTTGCCCCGCCGCCCAGCTCGCCCAATGGACTGCCGCCGCCTCCTCTTTCCTTCCTCGCCGGACCGAGTGCACCGTGCACCGGCCGTTCGGCTATAAAACGCGCCAGACCTCCTCCACGCGAGATACTCCGCCACCAGAACCTGCTTGCACCACCATCTCGTCTCCCTAGTGGAGAGGAGCTTCTCTCCTCCCCGCTCGCCGTGCTCAAGCTCAACACCGCAGGCCGCCGGTGAGGGTTGCCGACGCGGGAACCCCGCTGTTTCTTCCCTTCCCCTTACTCCCTGGATGCTCACGACCTACCCTGTACTCATGCACACCCCACCTTCTTCCAGGGACCCTGTAGGCGCCGCCGTGACGAGCAGCGGGACCGGCGCCGTCGACGTCAACCACCGCCCCGACCCCGCTATTTTCGTCGCCGTGACCATCGACCGGTAGCCCGCCCTCTTCTGCATCCAACGCGCACGACGCCGCCAGTTTCTGCAACTCCAGGTGAGCACAGGAGCTCTCTGCCATCGCTAGGGTTAGCCCACCGGTCGCCTGGCCGCGTCGGGGAGGAAGATGGTGGCATGCACCGTTGGATCTGATCCAACGGGTGCATGCGCACCTAAACGGGCCCAGGCGCCAGCGTGGCGGGCCACGTCCCGCCATTCAAACGGGAGCCCCTCCCGCGCAGCTGCTGTGACTGCCGGCCGGATACGCCGGGCCCAGTCATCCCGCCCATTTCCCTTTTCCTTTTTCACTCTATTTAATCAGCCAGTAAATCCCTGCTCAGGAATTAAATCACCAAAAATCCATCGATTGACCAAATGAGTTGATTCAAGTTCCTACATGCTCACAGATGTTTTCTCTACCATATACAGTAGCATGCATGCGATTTGGTGTTGTAGATATGTGCTGTTAAATGAAAACCTAAAAAGTATCTGATTGTGTAATTTAATTAGTGTGTGATATTTATGAAACCTTTTTGCATGAGGTTAATTTTGTTGTGAAGTGTATGTTAGTAGCTTCATTTTGACACTAGTGTAGCATGCAGGAGCTTCCTGGATTTGAATTGTTTTAGAAAGCAAGATCTGTCCAGAGAGCCAGAAGATGATTTTTAGTTTGAAAACTAAAATAAATTTTGAGACAAACCCAAGTGCTACTGGTAGATATATCTATAGGGTAATTTTGTGCCAAAGGAAATATTTTTAAGAGTTATATTTTAATTCCAAGAATTTAATTACTAAAACAGTATATCTTTTCAGTATTTGATTTTTATAAAATCTTTTACAAATCAGAAAAATGTCAAACTAGTGGGGTTAGCTCACATTTAGTCTCACCTATCCAGGGGTATGTTTGGTGTTGGTTGATGATGCTCTGATACTGGTGTGACTTGCTGTTTGTATGCTCTGGTTTCTGTCCCATTTAAATTGTCTAAATTAATTAAAAGTTTATTTGAAAGTGATTCTTGTGCATGTGTGTTCTACATGTTATTAGCTTTCAGTAGGTATGCTGCATGCATTTTTAGGACTTACAGAAAGATTTAGACCATTTAAATGGTTCCTAAGTCAATTCTGGAATTGCAAAAATCATATCTTTTGTTTTAAAAATCATAAATGGATGAAACCACTTTCAGTAGCTTGCATTAGTAAGCCTTTTCATACTGTAATTTTTCCCAAATTTTTGTGTGAATTATTCTGGTGTGGTTTGTTGATTGGATATGTCTTGTTGTTTTCTTTTTGCGACGCTAGATTCGAACATCGCCGGAAACGAAGGAGGAGGAGACTTCGGAGGGATTGAAGAGGAAGACCAGGGGAACTTTGCTGATCAAGGCAAGCCACCTCTTGATGCATCTCTGATCCTATATATCTTGCTCTTGCATTACTGCAGGTTTTATAAAGTGCATATCTTTTATTTATTATGTCGGTGGTTAACGCCACCCGGAGTTTTATTAATCCACCCTTAGGGTGCAGCCCTCGTTGGTACCTACTGATCACACCTCTATTGGTGATATGGTGCTGACCACCTTATCACCCTTGTCGCCTCTTTTCAAAGACAAATTGGACTATAGGTTGGGAGCCCTTGAAAAATATTTGCGAAAATTGTTTTTAAGCAAAAAGGTTTTTCTGGAAAACCTTGGAATGGGGTTGCCCTGCCCAAGTGTGGTTTTTGTGAAACACACGAAGGTTTATGAAATATATTGCTGGATGCAATTGGAGATGAAAATTTGTTTTCCGAAAAACCTTGGTGACCATAGTACGAAACCGGACCTAGCCAGTACAACCACATTACCCTTTAGTGGGACGGGGCGTAGTGTAGTAGTTTGTCTCGCCTTAGTTTGGGTCCTGCAAATGTAGTGGCAGTCCGACCATGGACGCTTCGACCGGGGTTCTTCCCATGAGAAGGGACGCAACCCATTTCCTTTTTCAGGTATGCGGGGTACAACCTATGAGCTCCCATTGAATAATGCCCCGCAGTTGGTCGCGGCATTCCGGAGGGTCGAGTTGGTCGGGGAATTTGCTACTCCTGGGTAAATGACCACTCGGACTCTGGTGTTGGGAGGTACAACTCTGGGCGGCATGTCTTAGGCTAAGGCGAGCAGGGGAAAAACTACGATCGGGTACTTGTCGTGGCATATGTTATTATGCAGGGATGATGCCCACACGATGAGTATTCGGATCTTGTGGGGAAAGTGTACAACCTCTGCAGAGTGTAAATCTATTCGAATAGCCGTGTCCGCGGTTATGGACATGGGAATGGCGGTACGTGGCATAAAAGGGAAGTTTTGTTTTACAAATATGTTTTCCAAAAAGTTTTTGGAAATATATCTGGGAGGTACGGAGAAGTACCAGTGGGGCGGGTGGAGATGTACCTGAGAGGTACGGTGGAAAGGTGAAATTGTTTTGGTCATTCCGATGGCCGGAAAAAGAAAATGGGTCTTCCTTACCTATTAGTCGGCAAAGTAAAATTGTTTACAAAAAGTTTTTCAACAAAAACATAGAAATGTCAAACTCTCGAGAGGAACCACCTCTCGCTCCTTGTCACCCTAGTTTAGTGCCTGATCCTTGCTACTGCCATATTGCATATCCTTTATTTCTCTCTAAGGTGGTTTGCGAGTACATTCAAACGTACTCATTGGCATTGTTGTCCTGGCTATTTACTTGGCCAGACTTTGAAGAGGAGTACTACGAAGAAGAGGAGTACGACGCCGAAGACGCGAACTAGGTCGCTCTCCCAGTCAGCCGCCTGTAGGGTAAAGACCTGACGTGGGTTCCACCGCTGTTGAAGTCAAATAAATTCCGCTGCTGTTTGTTGAACTTCGGCCTTGATGGCCTATGATGTAAGACTTCCGTATAAATGTTATTTCGGTACTGTAATGGATGATGTAATCTGGTATCAGTTCGGTTATGTATTCACGATGGAATGATCTTGGGATCGTGAAATTGTATGCATAACAGGAGTTCTGGACTGGTAAGTCCGGGGCCCCACAAATATTAAACGGAGAAGGGAATTCTTATCTGGTAATTCCAAAATACTCCGCGTTTATTTATTAGGTGCGATGCAAACTACAACGGCATGACTTGATGCGAAATGCAAAGAGGCATATGTATGTCATATTTATATTCCTCGTATTTTTCTAATAAAATTTGATACATCATTTGTTTTATTTGGATTTGTAGTTTGAAAGTTATGAAAATAGGCAGATTTATAATAGAATAAGGAATATAACAGTGATAAGTGATAAGAATAGGCTGATGTTGGACCTGCAGCGCTGTTGGAGAGGAGCAACGAAACTGGACCGGAACCTGGCCTGAAGCACCGACAAGAAGCAGCACATACACTGAGAGCTGATCCTGATACCACAGGGAAGAGAAGGCCGTAGCCACTAGCTGCTTTGGCAAAGCTGATTTTGTTTGGCTCGTGCGTAGAAAAGAACTCCAGGCGTGTGGGATCTGAACAAACAAAGTGAAAGATGATGGATTTAATTGGCCGATGTGGGGATCTGAACAAAGGAGCTCACAGCTGAACCAACCAAAGGAAAACAGTTGGTCTGAAATTCAGATGTTGAGTAGGTACAGACGCTACAGATGTTGGATGACTTAACTGTCTGAGACACCTCTATCTGACGGAGATGCATAACAGCGGGGAAGCAGGGCTCGGAGAAGATGGCATCGAGCATGGCCCTGACGATGGAGGGCGGACGGTGAGGAAGAAGAGGGCGCCCGGCGTGCGCCCCGGCTGGACGGAAGTGGTGGAGTAGGCGCTGGGACCAGGGTTCAACGGAGAGTAGCCAGCGACGAACTTCTGCGAGCAGAGTGACAGTGAACGCCGGCATAACGAAATAGAGGAAGATGGAGAACAAGGAGAGGCCTGCGAGGAGCGCACGCTCACCATGATCGCGATGGAAGGCTCGGATTGGCCGGGGAAGGATGGAGGCGGCCTGAAACAAAGAAGAAGCATGGTGACCGGCGCGGGGGATCGGCGACCTTGCGCTCGAATTACTGAGTCCCATCTCGATTCCTCGCAAAGAGATGGAGAGGACGACGACGCGGAGATCCTGGTGCCTTCTGCTCGATGAGGGGCAGTCTGGAGAGGCGGCTCCATGGCGACGAGGTGATGTTCTGCTCGGTGTTCTGAATTTCGAACTGAACCTCTTTCTGCCTGCTCTATTTTGGTGGACGAGGGTAAAGCAAGTGGCGGCGGGGCTGGGATGAAGAGAGCTAGGGTTTTCTGCGGCTTAGAGAAGCGATTAAAAGGAAAGGAGGAGGATGTGCGACACAGCACACAGAGAGCTGACGTGAGCCAGAGAGCTCACGCTGTGTTCGTGAGGAGGAAGAAATGAACATGTCCTCACGTGATGATGTTGTTGCGCTAGAAAAAGAGTGGTTGACCAAAATGAGTCCAAGGGAAAAGATTACTCTAATTTACCCATTAGCAGATATAGGAAGCAAAGGAACAAGAGAAAAGAATAGAGAGGAAGAGAGAACAAAGAGAAGTGGAAGTTTTGCAAATACATTTCTAAACCATATATTTTTAATTAAAACTAGTTTGCCAAATATAACAAATACTTTTAGTTTTAGGTTGTGTTAAATAAGAAAGAAGTTTTGGGGTTTGTTAAGTGAAGAGACATCGAGCTGGGTTTCATATAGAACCATACGAGAAGGAAAAATAAAATAGGTTTTATTTAGAAATAATTTTTATTTGATAAAATTTTGTGGATGATATGATGCATGATGCATGATGATGCACAAAAGAAAAAAAAAACAAACATTTCTAATAGGGGTATTTTTTTTCCGGGTCGCTACAATCGACACCACTAACAAGGAATCTCGCCCCGAGATTCCACGTCATGGTACGGGGGAGAGAGGTGAACTATCGGATCTTCTGGCGACGTGTCGATCTCCTCGACACCACTAACAACAGTTGATGCTCACGTCAATGATGAGGTGCTTCTGCGAGTTCTTCAAAGATCGGTCCTATTAGGTTAAAGGCAAAGATCGTCCAACCCACGTGGAAGCCTAAGACTCAGAGAAGCAGATAAGAGAAGATTAAAAACTCGCAAAGGTAAGAGGAGAAAGATTATAGATAAGGAGAAAAATGCAGAGCTAATCAGAACTATCCAACGAATTTTAGAAAATAGGTTTTGACACTCTAAACTCAACGACCATTGGCAAGGTTATCCTAAAGGCTGGACTAGTGGGGTACCGTCAACCTGATGCTCTGATACTAACTTGTGACGCCCCAAAACCGGTACCATGAGGATCCCAGCGAATCCGCACGATATCGATTTTAGGAGACGCACCACCAAGCGCCTCGTACACGCCGAAGCATGCGCGCGATGCGGGTGGAATCAATCACGAGCGGTAACATTACAACAGGATTACAATAGAGCCCACAAGAACATATATTACAACAACGACTCCAACGAGTCAAGATACAAATAGATACATACAAAGATCCAAATCATACAGAAGATCAAATACATCCGAGTACGGACAAGATACAAATTTGGACTAAGAGTCCTGAAGATAACCAGTGGCGTCCATAACCCTGCTCAGGCTAAGCCGGAAGGGTAACCATGCTAGCGTCGTCCTTCATCGTATTGATCTTCATACCTGCCCGGTTATATCCCGTAGAAGCAGCAATAAGTACGGGTTCGTACTTAACAAGACTTCAAGACGTATAAGCATTCGTCAACCAGTCGTCCTTTGTACTTGAGGCACGCAGGGGACTTAGAGGACGCAAGAGGAACGTCATAGGCAATATGGTGGGGTTAAGTGGCAGGGCGCAAGCACTAAAAACCTTTAGAAACACTCTACAACATTCGTCTACCAGAGAAGGGGAGAGAGCGCATAAACTAACAATTCTATACTCTGCAAACATAACACAGCCGATGTGTTCCCCCCTCGCAAGGAAGTACTTACAAGGGCATTCACACGGTTGTCAAGTTTTACCCATTTATTATTGAAGTTGTACTAACTTACTACGCAAGTTATTATTAATAAACAACAGGTGTAAGTTGTCTATGGTCGAGTCATACAGCTCCAAGTCGTCCATAACCGCGGACACGGCTTATCGATAAGATTTAACCCTGCAGGGGTTGCCCAAATGTACCCACACGCACGATCAACCCACTTGCGACAGGTGGATATCACGACTCGCACTCTCCTTCACGACAACAATGTCCAGGAAGCCACCTAACCAAGTTGAACCCGTATCGAAGTCCGGTCGTATCTCCGAAACGGACCTAGCTATTTGCGACCACGACTTCCGAGGGTCAAAACACACACTTTGGCGAATGACCCGCTTCAGCACGCGATAAACGCTCGTGCCGCACCTATACGTGCATACAAGAAACAAGGGATACAAGGCACCCAGGGGCTTCCCAAAGTAAATAAGTAACAGGATGGCATGCACGCAAACAACAAAAGGCAAAACATTGCAAACTAGTTGTGGCCACTGGACAAAGCTGTAGATTCCGGCAGTGGTCAAGGGGAGACCCATAAGCATACCCACGTGTGGTTAGAGCGCTCAGTCTCGGAACAGATAACAAGAACTCGGGGTCCTAAGCTATTTAGGAAACACAAGTGAGCCGTCATAAAACGAGCAACTGACCCACTGATGCCTCCGCTAACAACTATTAACAAGTAACCATGATACCCTCAACAGATATAACCATGTGTCATGTTCCTCAACACATAACCCGATATAGCAATAACGGTAACACGATATAGAAAGCACTAGCATGCACTACGACTCGCAAGGCAGACCCGAAACCAAACAATAGTTGTAGGTGGTTGGTGGAGGCAATATGGGCTGCTTGAGGTACAGGTGGAAGGGACACGTGACAAGAACGCAACTCAAGGATAGCATGAGGGAGAAGGCAAAATAAAATAGGTAAGCGACTTCTGCAGGGGCAGGAGTATAAGGAAAATGCTTGCCTGTTAAAGCTTGCCGAGGGACATCCGGAGATCTTGTCGTATCTCACCACACCACTTCGCGATCCTATCCGGGAAGAAGCAAAGTGCTACAACAACCAACGGATGCACATCTTACTACTACGGCAGAAGAATCGGCATGATCATGATATGATATGCATGGCATGGTAAACATGATGCGATGCAACTTATCCATATTAAGCGGAATCGGAATCCCGAACAAACCAATATTAGGTTCAAGTTATTTTTCTACCGACAATATTAAATGTTGATTAGCATGGCAAAGACATGGCACGGATGAGCTAGATCAATATTAAACGGAGCAGGGAATTCTTATCTGGTAATTCCAAAATACTCCGCGTTTATTTATTAGGTGCGATGCAAAGTACAACGGCATGACTTGATGCGAAATGCAAAGAGGCATATGGATGTCATATTTAGATTCCTCGTATTTTTCTAATAAAATTTGATACATCATTTGTTTTATTTGGATTAGTAGTTTGAAAGTTATGAAAATAGGCAGATTTATAATAGAATAAGGAATATAACAATGATAAGTGATAAGAATAGGCTGATGTTGGACCTGCAGCGCTGTTGGAGAGGAGCAACGAAACTGGACCGGAACCTGGCCTGAAGCACCGACAAGAAGCAGCACATACACTGAGAGCTGATCCTGATACCACAGGGAAGAGAAGGCCGTAGCCACTAGCTGCTTTGGCAAAGCTGATTTTGTTTGGCTCGTGCGTAGAAAAGAACTCCAGGCGTGTGGGATCTGAACAAACAAAGTGAAAGATGATGGATTTAATTGGCCGATGTGGGGATCTGAACAAAGGAGCTCACAGCTGAACCAACCAAAGGAAAACAGTTGGTCTGAAATTCAGATGTTGAGTAGGTACAGACGCTACAGATGTTGGATGACTTAACTGTCTGAGACACCTCTATGTGACGGAGATGCATAACAGCGGGGAAGTAGGGCTCGGAGAAGATGGCATCGAGCATGGCCCTGACGATGGAGGGCGGACGGTGAGGAAGAAGAGGGCGCCCGGCGTGCGCCCCGGCTGGACGGAAGTGGTGGAGTAGGCGCTGGGACCAGGGTTCAACGGAGAGTAGCCAGCGACGAACTTCTGCGAGCGGAGTGACAGTGAATGCCGGCATAACGAAATAGAGGAAGATGGAGAACAAGGAGAGGCCTGCGAGGAGCGCACGCTCACCATGATCGCGATGGAGGGCTCGGACTGGCCGGGGAAGGATGGAGGCGGCCTGAATCAAAGAAGAAGCATGGTGACCGGCGCGGGGGATCGGCGACCTTGCGCTCGAATTACTGAGTCCCATCTCGATTCCTCGCAAAGAGATGGAGAGGACGACGACGCGGAGATCCTGGTGCCTTCTGCTCGACGAAGGGCAGTCTGGAGAGGCGGCTCCATGGCGACGAGGTGATGTTCTGCTCGGTGTTCTGAATTTCGAACTGAACCTCTTTCTGCCTGCTCTATTTTGGTGGACGAGGGTAAAGCAAGTGGCGGCGGGGCTGGGATGAAGAGAGCTAGGGTTTTCTGCGGCTTAGAGAAGCGATTAAAAGGAAAGGAGGAGGATGTGCGACACAGCACACAGAGAGCTGACGTGAGCCAGAGAGCTCACGCTGTGTTCGTGAGGAGGAAGAAATGAACATGTCCTCACGTGATGATGTTGTTGGGCTAGAAAAAGAGTGGTTGACCAAAATGAGTCCAAGGGAAAAGATTACTCTAATTTACCCATTAGCAGATATAGGAAGCAAAGGAACAAGAGAAAAGAATAGAGAGGAAGAGAGAACAAAGAGAAGTGGAAGTTTTGCAAATACATTTCTAAACCATATATTTTTAATTAAAACTAGTTTGCCAAATATAACAAATACTTTTAGTTTTAGGTTGTGTTAAATAAGAAAGAAGTTTTGGGGTTTGTTAAGTGAAGAGACATCGAGCTGGGTTTCATATAGAACCATACGAGAAGGAAAAATAAAATAGGTTTTATTTAGAAATAATTTTTATTTGATAAAATTTTGTGGATGATATGATGCATGATGCATGATGATGCACAAAAGAAAAAAAAAACAAACATTTCTAATAGGGGTATTTTTTTTCCGGGTCGCTACACTATTCAAACGGTAACCTGCGACCCTTGTCTGAAGGAGCAAACTCAGATCCCCAAATCGCCAATCGAACAGATTCAACTCACAGCCACGCGAATCCCAGATCCCAATCGTGCAGATTCAACTCCGCAGCGAATCAGATGGCGGAATCGTCCAACGCCAACGCAACGGTCTCTGGCCTGAAGGTAATCCTCAACCGCTCCTCGCCATCCGAGCATAATGTTAGAATTAACAGCAAACATCTGAATTAATGCCTCATTCCATCATTAATTTTAGGTATCAGACATTCTGCTGCCACATCCTTCTCTTCCAAATTCTCTTTGTCTTGGCCCCCGTTCTATCGAGAGTCCTGCACATTTGATTTCTTGCGAGGCCAATAGGATTCCTTTCGTGAACCAGAACTTAGATCTAACTTCTTGGGCCGACTGCCTACGAGCCTGACCTAACCCTCCTGAAGATTGGGTTTCCTGGTACAGTAGAGTATCCAAAACTCACCAAGCCTAATGGGAAACCACAGGAATAGCCGATGCTTTATCTCTATCATTGTATCCCCTTGAGAAGCATGAAAACCTTCTAAAAACCATCGGCTACTTCTGGTCTGATGCTCTGAACTACTTCATGTTCGGCCACGGCCCCATGACACCAACTCTGCTGGATGTGGCCATGATCACTGGCCTAGACGTCACCTCTCCCAGCCCCTCTGCTTTTATGCTGCCAAAGGTCCCTTTCAAAATCTCATCCAAAACAGAGTGCACAAACTGGGGTGCTTACCTTCGACGTCACATGAAAAATAAAGGCCCTGTAACAGAGAAAGAACACACGGCCTTCCTAAATTTCTGGCTGGAACACTTCATATTTTGTGGCCCTTCACTTGCTCCAACCAAGAATTATCTATCTTTAGCCTATGAACTTGCCAGAGGCACCCAACTTGGCATCGGCAAACTGTTCCTTGGAGAGGTCTATCGATATCTCCACCTAATGTCTGTCAATTTGATTTCCCAAAAGACAGTCAAAACAGGAGGTCCCTGGTGGTTTATTCAGCTATGGGCTCAGCTGTATTTCCAGAATCACATCCCAAACTTCCCACCTTTGGCCACCTGCACCTTTCCAGATACTAACGGGAAGCAGATCCGATGCACTAGCTACGGCCAAGCTTTATATAGCCTTCCAGGTAGTAAGCTGATCCCGAAGGAAGCATCAAAGTGGTTCAGCACTTTCTTCCAAGGCCTGGACAATCCTCTCTTCTTTCCTTACACGGAGTCTGAAAATTTTGAAAATCCAGTCCCCTTCAGGCTAGACAGCTTTGCCGACGACCCCAGCACCCGGCAATTGTATTCCACCATGATCCGTCCCTGCTTCCTTCCAGTTGGCATTAGCACCTCAAACCGAATCATCAAACCTGGTTATGAGTCCTATCAGCCGGTCATAGCAGCCCGGCAGTTTGGTCTTGGGCAGGTGTCTCCACACATCTTCCTCCACCACTTGACAGAAAGCAGAGCTAATTTGCCCGATGTCCTCACCGGTCAGAGGTGTTACTCTTTCTTTGATGCTCTAGCCATCCCAATCCCTAACAACCTCTCTTTCACCTCATCAACCGATGGTTTTGAGACCTGGTGGTCAATGTGGAAAACTCATGCCTTCAGGAGAGCTCTGGGACCGTTGCTGAAACAACTTGATGCTGAATATGATATCCCTGCAGAACAGGTACCACTACTCGCAAATTTTCTTGAAGTGGCTTATAATCATTTTTATAACCTTGCTATGTCTCCTTGCAGCAACAAGATGGTCCAGAACCTGCACATGATGACGGCTCCCCCTTTGAATTCCTCCCACCAGCTCCGGTGGTCCTCTTCTGCAAAAACTCGCCAACCTTGAAAAAGGTTGTGATGCAGAGCCAGCCGATTTCACCAAAATCGGCTTCCAAGAGCAAAGTATCTCCCGGGCCAGCTGCCCCCCGAGCCCCAGTCAAAGCGAGAACGGCGGTGAGGAAAGTAGCTGCCAGGAAAACCTTGAAGCGCCGGATTCCTTCTCCTGACCAGGAGAGCTTGCACGTATGTTGATCCATGCCTTGACTGATTTCATCTATCCTTATAGGCTTCTGCAAACATGCTTGTGCTTACTAACTCTTCTTTTATAGGCCTCCACTGAAGACAACTCCGGCGAGGAAACACAATCCAGTCGAGGTGATTCGAGCTCGGGCAACTCTGGGAAAACCAACACGCCGAGCCAGCCAGATTTGCCACCATCGGCTTCCAGGAAAAGGTCAGTTCCTGAACCTGTTGCCTCCCAAGCTCCAATCAAAGCGGGGCAGGGCGGTCTACGCACAAAGAGCCGATGCATCAAGAGAGCTCGAAAGGAACCGCAAGCCCCTTCATCGAGCCAAGAGGCTTCAAATGCAATTACCCTCCGGCTCTCCCTGGCTCATCTCTCATGCTACTTCATTGCTGCTCACATCGGCTCACCACCTCCTTTGCAGACTGATGACACCTCTAGTGGGGAAGTCGAGGAAATACTGATGCCCTCCGCAAACCTGGATCCAGTAATCCTTGAAGGTGCCATTGACAAGGTTGCCAATTTGGCCAAGCCTCCAGCAGCAACACAAGAGCCGATTGTCTCAATCGGCTGTCTCCCTGGTCTTAGGAGAGGTATACTCCTTTCGTTTGGCTTACCCTTCCCTTTTGCTGCATACTGACGCTGCTTCTATTTGTCAGGGTTGTGACCTCTCGGGCTTGCTATCGTTCGATCCTAAATCCATCGAACCAGCTCCTTCTACGGCATGCGATGAACCAGGACCCAGCGCTATCCTTGGTCAATTCCAGCGTCTCAAAGCCCTGCTCTCCTCCTCGATTGAGACGTTGGTCGAAGACCCCGAGGAAGTGAAGAGCATTCTTGAAGAAATCCAGCCCCACCTCCCGGTAACGTTGCAGGTGAAACTCTGGCCAGTTGTGACTCTGCCTGCCTACAGGTCAAGGGTGAAGTTAGCTCGTCAGAGAATCGGCCTACGCCACGCCCAACTTCCGTTGAAAGCCGATATTGCAGACAAATGTCAGCGGCTCAATGAGAAAAAGGCGGCCTTAAATGCCAAAACTGACACCTCTGTCAGCACTGCCGAACTTGAGACCCTACGAAGGGAATTGGAGGACCTTGAAGAGACGGTCCGGGCAACCAAACAGCTTATTTCTGACAAGGAAGCTCTTATTGCCCGCTCTAAAGAGGAAGCAGAAGGCCTCAAAGCTCAACTGAAGACTGATCTGGCAGAAATACGTGCCCTGAGCAAACAACTGGTGACAGGCGAGGACAAAGATGACGAGGCCGAGATCACCGAAGTGGATCGTGTCCGTGCTGACGCCCTCCATGCCCTCGAGGCATTCCTTCAGTAGAGCCTATCTATGTAATCTGATAACTGCTCAATTGAGCTTGTACCTCTAGATTCGATGGCTGTGCATCGGCTTTTTAGTCTAAAGTCGATGTCTGTGCATCGGCTGTACTTTGTGTCATGTTGCTTTCATATATATATATTTTTTTACTGGCCAATTTCATGCATCGGCCCCCATATTTCACTGTCCATCATCCCACATACTTGGGAAATATTTCTTGAGGTGCTGACCATTGACAGCCACTGGGAATTTCACACCGTTCAGCTCCTCGAGCATGTATGCGTTACCCTTTAAAACTTGGTCGACTCTGTACGGCCCGTGCCAATTTGGAGACCATTTACCATATACTGCATCCTTAGTCCCCAATGGCAGTACAGCTTCCCATACCAGATCACCAACGTGGAACTCCTTGTGTCTCACCTTCTTATTTTATGCGCGAGCTACCTTGGCTTTGTTCTCTTTAATTTTCTCAAGCGACCAAAGTCTGAGTTCCGTTAGATCCTCAATGCCATCGCTCATCAGGGCTGCATATTCTTCAGTTGTTAAATCATTCTGAAACGTAATACGTCTCGACCCAGCCGTAATTTCCCAGAGCAATACGACTTCTTGTCCATAGACCAGATGGTATGGCGAGGTTTTTATAGCTCCATGACATGACATGCGATAAGCCACAAAGCCTCTGACAGTACCTCGTGCCAACGTCTAGGGTGCTCGTCGACTTTCCTCTTGATCAGCTTGATAAGGCTCTGGTTGAACGCTTCAGCTTGCCCATTTGCTTGAGCATAGTATGGAGACGATCAGATCAACTTGATTCCCATGTCTTCGCAAAACTTTCTAAACTCTTTAGAAATGAAGACCGAACCTCCATCGGTCGTGATAGTCTGGGGAATCCCGAATCTATGAATGACATGTTCTTTCACAAAATTGATAACATCTTCTGATTTCACTGACTTCATAGGGACGGCCTCCACCCATTTAGTGAAGTATCTGTAATGGCCAAGATCCACACGTGGTCTTTGCTTGATGGAGTATTGATTTTGCCGATCATATCCATGCCCCAACCTCGAAATGGCCAAGGCTTGATGATGGGGTTCATTGCTGATGCGGGTACCGTCTGAATTTTCCAAACATCTGACACGCTTGACACCCTTTATAGTACTTAAAGCAATCCTCAAGCATGGTGGGCCAATAAAACCCCGATCGCCTGATCAACCATTTAATCTTATGAGCCGATTGGTGAGTTCCATAGGCGCCTTCGTGTACCTCGTGTAAGAGCCGATTTGACTCGGCTGGTCCCAGACATTTGAGGAGTAACCCTTCCAAAGTCCTGTAGAACATGTCATCTCCTATAAGGACATACTTCATGGCCTTGTACCTTATCCGTTTAGGTGCCCTCCGAGCCGGATCTTTCAAGTAATTGAAGATATCAGCTCTCTAGTCATCCGGTTCCAGGAACTGTACCTGCACGTCGGCTCCATCTGCTACGACCTTGTAGCCTGTCGCCATCTGTGCGAGATCGTTGGCCTCGGTATTTTGTGAACTCGGGATCCAATTGAAGTTTATGTACCTAAATTGTGCCATCAGCTCACGGCATTGCATCCATAATGGGAAGAGCGACTCGCTCTCGCATTTGTATTCTTCCGTGAGTTGGGAAATCACCAATTTGGAGTCCCCAAAAAGTTCCACTGCTTCTGCACCGGCTTCGATAAGCAACTCCATTCCCTTGCGTATTGCTTCATACTCAGCGACATTGTTGGTGCAAGGGGTAGGTAGCCTGGTGGAGAAGGAATATGTTGCCCCCCGGGGCGACACGAGTAGAATGTCGATGCCACAACCATCATCACAAGCCAATCCATCGAAAAACATGGCCCATGCGTGTACAGACAGTGCTGCTATATCAGTGTTGATTCGTTCAGTAATAAGATCGGCCAACGCTTGTCCCTTGACTGCTTTCACAGGCTGATACCGGAGATAAAAATTCCGATAATGCAAACATCCACTTACCGAGTCGGCCTTTCAATACAGGAGCCGATAGCATATGTTTGATGACATCTGATTTGCATATGATGACAATTTCCGCTGACAGCAAGATGTGACGAAGCTTAGTGCAGGTAAAAAATAGGCAGAGGCACAACTTCTCGATCTCAGGGTACCTAGTCTCTGCATCCAACATCCTTCTGCTGAGGTAGAAAGTGACTCTCGCCAGACCATCATAAACTTGCACCACCACTGAGGCGATGGAAGTGTCAGCTACTGATAAGTAAATATAGAATGGTCTGTCCTTGCTGGGTGGAACCAACACAGGTCGCTTCGTCAGATATTCTTTAATCTCGTCAAGCGCTTGCTGTTGCTCTGCCCCCCAGCGAAACTCCTCATCAGATTTAATTTTTACTAGTCCCATGAACGGCTCGATTCACACTGACAGGTTGGAGATGAACCTTCTGACGAAATTGATTTTGCCGATGAGACACTGGAGTTCCTTCTTCGTGGTAGGTGGCTGCATTGTTCGCACTGCCTCCTAACTTTTCAAGCCGATCTCAATTCCGCGTTCGTGAACCAAGAAACCCAAGAATTGACCGGCCGTTACACCAAAAGCACACTTCTTTGGATTCATTCTTAGCCCGAATTTTCTAGTTCGGTCCAGGATGCGTCGCAAATCCTCCAAGTGTCCTTCTACTGAAACAGACTTGACTACCACGTCATCAATGTAAATCTCCACCAACTTGCCGATCAGATCATGAAAGATGTAATTCATGGCTCTTTGGTATGTGGCGCCGGCATTTTTTAGTCCAAATGTCATGACTACATATTCAAACAAGCCCACCGAACCTGGTACTCTGAATGCAGTCTTGTGTATATCTTCTGGAGCCATGAAAATTTGGTTGTAACCGGCATTGCCATCCATGAAACTTAAAACCTTATGACCAGCAGCTGCATTGATCAGTGTTTCTGCTACCGGCATTGGATACTCATCCTTTGGAGTGGCTCTATTGAGATCCCGAAAATCTATGGCGACGCGCCATCGGCCGTCCTTTTTCTGTACAGGCACGATACTAGAAATCCACTCAGCGTACCTGCATGGCCTGATGAACCTGGCGTTCAACATTTTCTCGATCTCTTTCTTGACTTCTTCTAAAATCTCGGCCTTCATCTATCGTGCTCGCTGCTGGAACGGCCGAAATCCTTTTAAGAGGGAGCCGATGCTCAATGATGCTCTGTCTAACCTGGCATTTACGTGTAATCCTGTGCAAAGCAATTTGGGTATTCTTTTAATAGAGCTATCATGAGGCCCCTCAGATGCGGATCTAACTTTTTGCTGATAAATGTTGGTCGTGGCTTATCCCCAGGACCAATGTCAATCTCTTCTAGCTCATCAGCCGATGTAAACCCATACCCTAGCTTTCCGTCGCCTGCTAGATCGATGTTGAACACAGGCAAAACGTATGATGAGGATAATTTGGGCCGATTGCTGGAATCGGCCCCCTTTTTGATTGCATTGTTCAATGAAGGTTTACAACTTATTTGTGCTCTACTATGGGAGGGAGTCTCCCTACTACGACTACGTGACATGCTTGAGGTAAGATCATTGCTTTTTATTTTTTGGGGCCGATCGTAGGGATCGGCCTTGCCACGTACGTCCATTGTCTCTGCTCTTGCTACTCTGTCAGGCCGGTGGATAAGACCAGCCTCACCCCGTTTTTTGTAGCTTCGATGCGCTCACAGCCGTCCAAACTGACTCCAGAGCGGCTCTTGGTCGTCTGCGTCCCAAATATTCATGCCTGCTATTGAGATCTCGACTGAGTCATCTGCATGAACGACCTCCACTTCATCTCCATCCCACTGTATCAGGCATTGGTGCATTGTGGATGGAATGCAGCAGTTGGTGTGAATGCAATCCCTCCCTAGCAGGACAGCGTAGGTGCTTTTGCTGTCGACGATGAAGAATGACGTAGGGATTGTTTTTCGGCCCACGGTTAGATCCATGTTTAGAACGCCTTGCGTTTCTGATGCTTGGCCGTTGAAGTCGCTTAGTGTGACGTTGGTTTTGATCAGATCTGCGCTTGAGCGTCCCAATCGACGTAGCATGGAGTATGGCATTATATTGACTGCCGCCCCCGTGTCAACCAGCATCTTGCTGACAGGTTGCCTGTTGATATAACCTCTTAGGTACAGGGCCTTCAAATGCTTGTAGCTCTTCTCTCAGGGCTTTTCAAAGATAACTGGCCTTGGGCCGCAGTCAAACTGTGCTACCGGCGCTTCTTCGTTTCTTGGAGCACAAAACTCCGACGGAAGTATGAACACCATATTTGTGCCAGCCGATGCCTTCTCATCCGCTTTCATTTGTTTGGGGCGCCATTCTTTCTTCTGTGGACGACTCTCCGCGTCCAAAGTTTGGTGAATTTTCACGGCCAGATCGGGCCGCGCTTTCCTCAACGTGTGCAGGTATTGCGCCTCGGCTTCCTCCAAGCTTCGTAGCCGCTGAACCCTACGCTTTTGGGAGTGACTGAGTCCATCAGGGAACCACCTTGGCCGGTGGTATCTGTCTTCTTCTTCATCTTCTGACTCCTCGAAATCTTCCTCTCGAGATGACTCAGCTCGTCTGTTCTGAGATGGGAGAGGCCCTAGACGCTTGAACACTGAAACCTCACCGGTGTCCTCCTTCTGTTGTCTGCATTCCGGGCAGTTTGCGATTGTAGGTAATCGGCTCATTCCTGAATCCCAGCAGTGCTTAAAGAAAGGACAATCCCAGTGTCTGTCCATGTCTTCCGGCTCTCTCGACTTCCCCTTAGCGCGGCGCTCATATCCTTCGTCGTCTCTATCATACCGACGATACTTTCCGTTGTCTTTATCAGACCGACGATATCTTTCGTCATCTGTGTCGTACCGCCGGCGTCGGTCGTACTGATGCTCATATTTGTTGAGGAGATGCGCGGAGAGCGGTCGCTGATACCGCATGTTTCTCACTTGTTCCTCGGTGATGTACCGTTTGTCGTCAGATCGGGGCCGGTCGCGTGGGCCGGCCTCCTCCTTTTGCTTGCCACGGGAGTGACCGGTTTCTTCTTTATCCCTGCCATGGTTGTATACAGGCCCTGCCATGTTAACATCGAACGAGAAATCTGGCTGACGCCTTACGGAGTGATTGCATTCCACCATGTTGACGCCAGGAAACGGTTGCGTGTCCACTTTCATGGCAAACTGACCAAAGATCAGACGGCCTTGTTCTATCGCCATTTGGATCTACCGACGCAACTCTTTGCAGTCATTGGTAATATGGGTGAACGAGTGATGCCACTTGCAGTATGGTCTTCCGTTCATCTCTTGCGCCGTAGGGATTTTATGGCCTTCGGGTAACTTCAGCTGTTTTTCCTTAAGCAATAAATCGAATATCTGCTCAGCTTTGCTTATATCGAAGTCAAACCCTTTTGCAGGCCCTTGTTGTTTCACCCATTTGCAGGACACGGGATTTGCCCCCCCGAGCCCATTCAGCCACAGCTACTTCCTGGTCTTCTGCAGAGTCCCCAACTTCTTCTGTCTCGACCAGGCCTATCGGGCGTTTGAACTTGTCTTGGTACAATTCTGGGTGACGCTACTCATACAATGTTAATTTCTGGGCCATGTGCGCCAGTGAATTGTATTCCGCTTGGAAAGCCAGATCTTTGATCGGTGCTGCGAGGCCCAGCACTGCCAGTTCGACTGCTTCTTTTTCATTTAAACGAGCCGAATAACATCGGTTCTTGACAGTCCTGAAACGCTGAATGTATTCCGACACCATTTCTCCACGCTTCTGCCGCACCTCCACCAGATCGGTAATGCCAGCCTCGGTAGCTTCTGAGTGATATTGAATATGAAACTGCTCTTCCAGCTGCTTCCATGTCCGGACTGAATCTGGTGGCAACGAGATGTACCACCCAAAAGCTGGTCCCGTGAGAGATTGCGCAAAAAACCTCACACGTAACGGGTCTGATGCTAAAATCATTCCCAACTGTGCCAAATATCGGCTCACATGCTCAATTGAACTAGACCCTTATGATCCATTGAACTTTGAGAACTCAGGGAGCCGATACTTGGGTGGCAGTGGAATCAAATCATATTCGTTGGGGTACGGCTTGGAATAGCCGATTGTTCTCCTCTTTGGCACGATGCCGAACTGGTCTCTCAAGATTGTACTGATTTGTTCCTCGGTATGAGCTGCAGGGGCTGAGCTTTCATGACTCGTTCCGGTGGCGTATTTAGCTAGCCACGCCTGTTTATCGGCGTCCGCTCCAGAAATCCCTCCTGCTGCTCCAGAAATCCCTCCTGCTGCAATCTGGTTCGTGCGCGCCAAGTTATTGTAGTCCGGCACGTACGTGCACACGTATCCATGCGGGATTTCTTTAGGCGGTTCATGCAGGAACTGGTAATCACCAGGATCGCCTCCAATCTTGTAGACGACGTATGCCAGTGAACCCGGCGGCTCTGGAGCTGCAAGTGAGAACGGCAGCTGCGGTCTAGTCTGGAACGGTATTTCTCCCTGGTGAGTCCCTAGGGCAGGTCCTGACGGAGAGTACTGATGCTTCATGATTTCCTGAACCACACGAACCGCAATACGCTCGAAAGCGTTCACCAAGCTCTCAGAATGACGGTGTAAAGAATGAGCCACCATGTAATTAACTTCCTGGCGCAGAGCTCTGGTGCGTTCCTCCGAAGGGAGAGACAGATCTACTTCATCGAGAGCGCCTTCGGGTGAGAACCCTTTCCACCTAATGCCATGTTTACGGGTCCTCTCGAAAGAGCCGATGAGATCGGCTTCAAAGACAACTTTAATCTCATGATACTTCTTCTTGTGCTCCTCAGTCAGCTCTTCGTACCTGATCGGTGCTTCCGCCATCTCAGCTGCAGATGTTGACGCAGTTGCTGTAGATGTTGACGCAGTTGCTGTAGATGTTGACGCAGTTGCTGTAGAATGTCCCACCAGGCGTGCCAGAATGTGTTGCCTGCCAAAACCCACCGGCGAGCAGCGACGAGCAACACGAAGAGCCGGGAGGCTCCCAGAACTGCTGGTGGGCCCTGGTCCCTCGGGCAACGGCCCGCAAAACTCCGGCACACGTCCTGGCTGGTGCGAGGGCGTGCCACCTGACCTATACCTGTTCAGGAAGGTGATGGATTGCTTCAATTAGTTTCCTGCATGGCAGACACGTAAACATTAAATCCGAGCCTCGATCGGCTCTCAGGTAGTCCTGTGAATCGGCTCAAGGAGCCGATCCACCCATGGTTCGTATTGGATCTACGAAAACATGGTGGTCCTGCTTGATCAACACCAAGTTAAATCAATCTACGACGGTCTAGGGTTTTCACCGCATAACTGGAACATACTACACGTAGTTGAGCCTGGCAGATACGAAAGATAATAGAAAACTAGTCCTAGAAGAGGCCTAAAAACCAACACAAAGTCGATTCCCGGAACAACTCATCTTGGATCGGCAAACCATACCTTACGCCCTACTGGATCATTCAACCCGTTTGCAAGGCCTAACCATGCGGATATCAAACTAATCCTTGGAGGACAAGGAGCAACCATAACAGATCAAATCTACTAAATAAAGATTAAGCAAGAGGCCAATACATCCTTCCAAACGGTATGGCCTGTGTTCATTTCTCAGACCGTAGTTTCCCATTCTATCCACATATCGTGGCCACTCATCCCAGGCCTTTGTATCATGAATGTACTCTCTGATATAACCCAAATCGGCGTAGTAGATGCAGCCAGGTCGAAGTGTCGGGTGCACTCTGGTGTCGACGGAGATACACCGGATATAATGCACAAAGAAGGCATGACTGCCAATGTTACTGACCGGATGGAGAGAGCGTCTCTGAGTGTCCACACGGTACACCAATGGTTGGTCCTCCAAAAGCATGTTGTCCAACAACACAAGCAGCAGATCACCATCCGACTTCACAAGATAGAACTTATCATTTCCAAGTTGTGGAAATGAAATTAGTGTCTCCATCTTGATAGTGCTCACGCGCTGCTGCAACTGTACATTGGTGCACACTATTCTTCCGGACTCAAAATTATCCACAGCTATTGCATACAGTTCACCATTGAACGGGGTAATGCAACCCAAACCATGGTTCTCGATCGAAAAACTTCCATCTCCCCAATCTTCATATATATCTATAATTGGAGTGCTCTCATCGACCCAACTAATTTCGTTTGGGTAATGTGAGCAAACGAAGACCATAGTCGGGGATTTGATTACAACGACTGAATCCAGAAAAACAGATGGCATCTGCGCCTCAAACATAGTGTTCGATGCCTTTGTGAGTGGGTTCAGAAGCCGTATCTTGTGCGGCGGGTTCTTCTGGGCAAGCATGATGACGCCACGACAAAAGCCGACGAAGTAGTATCTAAAATATATTGATGAAGATAACATTCAACACTAAGATTGAAAATAAGAATAGATTAACCCTATAGATATGGAGGAATTTGAACCTTGCATGAACTTTCGATAGATCTATGGTGACGTAGCGGGATGTGCCGAGTTGGAGGAAGGTGAACTCAGTGGCACGTGGAAGGGCGTGGTCTACCATGATACATTCGTGCAAGTGCACGTCAGGCTCAGGTAAACCTGAGCGCCAATTTCTACAGACTTGCATCATAGCAGAGTAGGCGTCCACGTACTCCTCATTCGCCAGTAAGCATTCGCCGATCTTGTGAAGTGGTCCGTCACCCATGAGAGAGGCCTAGCCCACGGAGGCGCCACACTTGGATGTGCCGCCCTCGGAGGAGACGGGCTCGGCGGCGACGGGCTCGGTGATGACGGGCTCGGAGGCGACGGGCTCGGCGGCGACGGGCTCGGCGGAGACGGGCTCGGAGGCGACGGGCTCGGAGGCGACGGGCTCGGAGGTGACAGGCTCGGCGACGACGGGCTCGGCGGCGACGGGCTCGGATGACGACGGGCTCGGAGGTGACGGCCTCGGAGGCGACGGACGCGGGGGCGATGGCCGCCAGTGCATTCTTCTTCTCCATCGCCGGCAGGGCTCGTACGGCGGTTGGGGTTTTTCCTTCGATTTGGAGAAGTTGATGGGACGTGAGAGGCGTGGTTTTGTGCGTGAGCGAGAATGAGATGTGTTGGAGATATGCCCAAGAGGCAATAATAAAGTGGTTATTATAATATCTTTGTGTTTATGATAATTGTTTGCATACCATGCTATAATTGTATTAACCGAAACATTGATACATGTGTGTTATGTAAACAACAAGGAGTCCCTAGTAAGCCTCTTGTATAACTAGCTTGTTGATTAATGGATGATCATGGTTTCGTGATCATGAACATTGGATGTTATTAATAACAAGGTTATGTCATTAGTTGAATGACATAATGGACACACACCCAAATGAGCGTAGCATAAGATCAAGTCATTAAGTTCAATTTGCTATAAGCTTTCAATACATAGTTGTCTTAGTCCTTCGACCATGAGATCATGTAAATCACTTACACCGGAAGGGTACTTTGATTACATCAAACGCCATTGCGTAAATGGGTGGTTATAAAGATGGGATTAAGTATTTGGAAAGTGTGAGTTGAGGCATATGGATCAATAGTGGGATTTGTCCATCCTGATGACGGATAGATATACTCTGGGCCCTCTCGGTGGAATGTCGTATGATTAGCTTGCAAGCATATGATTTGATCATAAGAGATGACATACTGCGGTACGAGTAAAGAGTACTTGTCAGTAACGAGGTTGAACAAGGTATGGAGATACCGATGATCGAACCTCGGATAAGTAAAATATCGTGTGACAAAGGGAATTGACATCGTTTGTAAATGGTTCAATCGATCACTAAGTCATCATTGAATATGTGGGAGCCATTATGGATCTCCAGATCCCGCTATTGGTTATTACTCGGAGAGGAGTCTCGACCATGTCTGCATAGTTCGCGAACCGTAGGGTGACGCGCTTAAGGTTCGATGTCGCGAACCATAGTCTACACCAACAACGAGATTAATCTCGTAGGCTTTGGAATCTTCGAGGGTTAGTCTCATATCCATCTCGTTGCGTCGATCTTGTAGATTAGATCTTGGGTGTTCCATAGATTAGATCTTGGATTTATTCGTCTTTGCGATAGGAAATTTTTTGTTTTCTATGCTGCGAACCCCATCAGTGGTATCAGAGCCATGTCTATGCATAGATCTGTTGCACGAGTAAAACACAATGGTTTTGTGGGCGGTGATGCTCTTGCTGCTTTAGTTTGTGTACTTTGCTTCTTGCGGGATGGTGGGATGAAGCGGCCCGGGCTAACCTTACATGACCGCGTCTCATGAGACTTGCTCCACGCTTGACATTTAACTTGTATTGCATAAGTGGCTTTGCGGGTGTCTGTCTCTCCCACCGCAGTGAAGATTGTAATTTACACTTCTATTGTCAACACTAGTATCACCGTTGTGGTTCATGTTCGTAGGTAGATTGGATCTTACTCGAAAACCCTAAACCACGTAAAATATGCAAACCAAATTAGAGGCGTCTAACTTGTTTTTGCAGGGTTTGGTGATGTGATATGGCCATGATGTGATGATGATTATATTTGATGTATGAGATTTTCATTATTGTATTATGGCAACCGGCAGGAGCCTAATGGTTGTCTTTAATTTTTGTTAAAGACCTGCGTGTCTATTCATCATGTAATAGTTTATTTCAAGTAGTTGTTATAGTAGCTATAAGTGATGGACAACCATGAAGCGGCGCCACTGACCTTGACGCCATGCTGGTGATGATGGAGATCATGTCCGTGCTTTGGAGATGGAGATCAAAAGCACAAAGAAGAAAGGCTATATCATATCACACATTATGAATTGCATGTGATGTTAATCCTTTTATGCATCTTATTTTGCTTAGATCGCGACGGTAGCATTATAACATGATCCCTCTCACTAAATATCAAGATAATAAAGTGTTCATCCTTAGTATGCACCGTTGCTAAGACTTGTCGTTTCGAAGCATCTCGTGATGATTGGGTGTGATAGACTCTACATGTGCATACAACGGTTGCAAGCCAGATTTGCACACACGGATACCAAGGTTGCCTTGACGAGCCTAGCATGTACAGACATGGTCTCGGAACACGGGATACTGAAAGGTAGAGCATGAGTCATATGAATGATATGATGAACACTTTGAGTGTTCGCCTTTGAAGCTACATCTTTTCTCGTGAAGATCGGACTTGGTGTAGTGGATTTGGTTCGTGTAATCACTAAAACAATGCGAGGGATGTTGTTTTAAGTGGGAGTTCACCTAGTTAATTTCAGAATTAAAATTGAACTCAATTTATCATAAACTTAGTCTAAACTCTTTGCAAATATGTTGTAGATCATGGCGCCCCCCTCCATCAATTTTAACCAGTTCCTAGAGAAAGAAAAGCTTAAGGGCAATGGTAGCAACTTCACTGACTGGTTCCGTCATGTGAGGATTTTCCTCACTGTTGGAAGCCTGCAATATGTGCTCGATGCACCGCTAGGTCCCCCACCACCTCCTGCAGTGTCCGAGGACATAAAGAATGTTTATGAGACTCGGGCAACTCGGTACTCCGAAGTTCAGTGTGCCATCTTGTGCAGCTTAGAGGCAGAGCTCCAAAAACGTTTTGAGCACCACGACCCCTGTGAGATGATGCGTGAGCTCAAACTTATCTTTGAGACTCATGCGGCCGTGGAGAGCTATGAGGCCTCGAAGCAGTTCTTTACCTGCATGATGGAAGAGGGCAGCTCCGTTAGTGAGCACATGCTCGTCATGTCCGGGCATGCGAAGAAACTCAATGACTTGGGGATGATGATCCCTAACCAGCTGGGTATTCAACGTGTCCTTCAATCACTGCCACCAAGTTACAAGAACTTCGTGATGAACTACAACATGCGGAACATGAATAAAGATTTACCTGAAATCTTTTCCATGCTGAAATCTGCTGAAGTAGATATTAAGAAGGAGAACCAAGTGTTGATGGTCAACAAGACCACCAGTTTCAAAAAGCAGGGCAAGCCTAACAAGGGTAACTTCAAGAAGGGCGGCAAGAAAGTTGCACCGCATCCTGAGAAGCCTAAGGCTGGTCCTAAACCTGAGACTGTGTGCTATTACTGCCAGGGGAAGGGGCACTGGAAGCGCAATTGCCCCAAATACTTGGCCGATCTGAAGAGCGGCCACGTCAAAAAGAAAGGTATATTTGATATACATGTTATTGATGTCTATCTTACTGGTTCTCGTAGTAGTGGCTGGGTATTTGATACTGGTTCGGTTGCTCACATTTGTAACTCGAAACAGGAACTGCGGACTAAACGAAGCCTGACAAGAGACGAGGTGACGATGCGCGTTGGAAATGGATCCAATGTCGATGTGATCGCCGTCGGCACGCTCCCTCTACATCAACCTTCGGGATTAAGTTTTAAACCTTAATAATTGTTATTTGGTACCTGCATTGAGCATGAACATTATATCTGGATCTTGTTTAATGCAAGACGGTTATTCGTTTAAGTATGAGAATAATGGTTGTTCGATTTATATGAGTAATGTATTTTATGGCCATGCACCTGAGATGAATGGTTTATTCTTGTTAAATCTCGATAGTAGTGATACACATGTTCATAACATTGATGCTAAGCGAATTAAACTGAATGATAATTCTACTTATATGTGGCACTATCGTCTTGGTCATATTGGAGTGAAGCGCATGAAGAAGCTCCATTCCGATGGACTTCTTGAGTCACTTGACTTTGAGTCACCTGACAGATGCGAGGCATGTCTAATGGGAAAAATGACTAAGACTCCATTTTCTGGTACAATGGAGCGAGCTACAGACTTATTGGAAATCATACATACCGATGTGTGTGGACCAATGAGTGTAGCATCGCGCGGTGGTTATCGTTATGTTCTAACCTTCACGGATGATCTGAGTAGATATGGATATATTTACTTTATGAAACATAAGTCCGTGACTTTTGAGAAGTTCAAGGAATTCCAAAGTGAAGTAGAAAATCAACGTAACAAGAAGATTAAGTTTCTGCGTTCTGATCACGGAGGCGAATATCTGAGTTATGAGTTTGGCATGCATTTAAAGAAATGCGGAATACTTTCACAGTTGACACCGCCGGGAACACCACAGCGTAATGGTGTGTCCGAATGTCGTAATCGAACTCTCTTAGATATGGTTCGGTCTATGATGTCTCTTACCGATTTGCCGTTATCGTTTTGGGATTATGCATTAGAGACAACCGCATTCACTTTAAATAGGGCACCATCTAAATCCGTTGAAACGACACCGTATGAACTATGGTTGCGAAGCTTATGTAAAGAAGTTACAGCCTGACAAGCTAGAACGCAAAGGGGAGAAATGCGTCTTCATAGGATACCCTAAAGAAACAATTGGGTACACTTTCTATCACAGATCCGAAGGCAAAATCTTTGTTGCCAAGAACGGATCCTTTCTTGAGAAGGAGTTTCTCACCAAAGAAGTGACTGGAAGGAAAGTAGAACTCGACGAGGTTAATGAACCTTCTCTCATAGATCAGAGTAGCGCAGTGTCGGAAGAAGTTCCTGCACAGCCTGCACCGATAGGAGAGGAAGCAAATGATGATGATCATGAAACTTCGAACGAGGAAGCTACTGAACCTCGCAGATCGACGAGGGAACGTACCACTCCTGAATTGTATGATCCCTGTCTGAATGTCATGATTGTGGATAACAATGATGAGGACCCTGCGACGTATGAAGAAGCGATGCTGAGCCTAGATTCCAACAAATGGCAAGAAGCCATGAAATCCGAAATGGGATCCATGTATGATAACAAAGTATGGACTTTGGTAGAATTACCTGATAGCCGCAAGGCTGTCGAGAATAAATGGATCTTCAAGAGAAAAACAGATGCTGATGGTAATATTACTATCTATAAAGCTCGACTTGTCGCAAAGGGTTTCCGACAAATTCAAGGAGTTGACTACGATGAGACTTTCTCACCTGTAGCGAAGCTAAAGTCTGTGAGGATTTTGTTAGCAATAGCTGCATTTTTCGATTATGAAATTTGGCAGATGGATGTCAAAACAGCGTTCCTTAATGGTGACATTGAGGAAGAGTTGTATATGGTACAACCCAAAGGTTTTGTCGATCCTGAAAATGCTGACAAGGTATGCAAACTTCAGCGTTCCATTTATGGACTGAAGCAAGCATCCCGGAGTTGGAACCTACGCTTTGATAGAGTGATCAAAGACTTCGGTTTTATATGGACTCATGGTGAGGCCTGTATTTACAAGAAAGTTAGTGGGAGCTCTGTAGCGTTCCTAATATTATATGTAGATGACATATTATTGATTGGGGATGATATAGAACTATTAAGCAGTGTTAAAGGTTATTTGAATAAGTGTTTCTCAATGAAAGACCTTGGTGAAGCAGCATACATTTTAGGCATCAAGATTTATAGAGATAGATCAAGACGCCTAATAGGCCTTTCACAGAGAACATACCTGGACAAGATTCTAAAGAAGTTTAGAATGGATGAAAGCAAGAAAGGGTTCTTGCCTATGTTGCCAGGTAAGGTCTTGAGTAAGACTCAAGGTCCAGCTACAGCAGAAGAAAGAGAGAGGATGAGCAAGATCCCCTATGCTTCGGCAGTAGGCTCTCTCATGTATGCCATGCTGTGTACTAGACCGGATATCGTACATGCTGTTAGTTTGACCATCAGATATCAAAGTGATCCAGGAATGGAACACTGGACAGCGGTCAAGAATATCCTGAAGTACTTGAAAATGACTAAGGATATGTTTCTTTGTTATGGCGGTGACCAAGAGCTCGTTGTAACCAGTTACACCGATGCAAGTTGGAACACCGATCCTGATGACTCTAAGTCTCAGTCTGGGTACGTGTTTATATTGAATGGTGCGGCAGTGAGCTGGAGCAGTTCCAAGCAGTGCACGGTGGAGAAATCTTCAACATAATCTGAATATATAGCGGCTTCAGAGGCTTCATCGGAAGCGGTATGGATGAAGAGGTTCATTGTTGAGCTTGGTGTGGTTCCCAGTGCATTGGACCCGTTAGTCATTTATTGTGACAACACGGGTGCCATCGCCAATGCAAAGGAACCAAGGTCACACAAGAAGCTGAAGCATATCAAGCTGCGTTTTCATTCGATTCGCGAGTACATCGAAGATGGTGAAGTAGAGATTTGCAAAGTACACACAGATCTGAATGTTGCAGATCCGTTGACTAAAGCTCTCCCCGGGGCAAAGCATGACCAACACCAGAATGCTATGGGTGTTAGGTACGTTACAATGTAATCTAGATTATTGACTCTAGTGCAAGTGGGAGACTGTTGGAGATATGCCCAAGAGGCTATAATAAAGTGGTTATTATAATATCTTTGTGTTTATGATAAATGTTTGCATACCATGCTATAATTGTATTAACCGAAACATTGATACATGTGTGTTATGTAAACAACAAGGAGTCCCTAGTAAGCCTCTTGTATAACTAGCTTGTTGATTAATGGATGATCATGGTTTCGTGATCATGAACATTGGATGTTATTAATAACAAGGTTATGTCATTAGTTGAATGATATAATGGACACACACCCAAATGAGCGTAGCATAAGATCAAGTCATTAAGTTCAATTTGCTATAAGCTTTCGATACATAGTTGTCTTAGTCCTTCGACCTTGAGATCATGTAGATCACTTACACCGGAAGGGTACTTTGATTACATCAAACGCCATTGCGTAAATGGGTGGTTATAAAGATGGGATTAAGTATTTGCAAAGTGTGAGTTGAGGCATATGGATCAATAGTGGGATTTGTCCATCCTGATGACGGATAGATATACTCTGGGCCAACTCGGTGGAATGTCGTCTGATTAGCTTGCAAGCATATAATTTGATCATAAGAGATGACATACCGCGGTACGAGTAAAGAGTACTTGTCAGTAACGAGGTTGAACAAGGTATGGAGATACCGATGATCAAACCTCGGATAAGTAAAATATCGTGTGACAAAGGGAATTGACATCGTATGTAAATGGTTCAATCGATCACTAAGTCATCGTTGAATATGTGGGAGCCATTAAGGATCTCCAGATCCCGCTATTGGTTATTGCTCGGAGAGGAGTCTCGACCATGTCTGCATAGTTCGTGAACCGTAGGGTGACGCGCTTAAGGTTCGTTGTCGCATAAGTAGATTTGAAAATGGTATGGAGATGAAGTTTGTTCGGAGTCTCGGATGTGATCCAGGATGTCACGAGGAGGTCCGGAATAGTCCGGAGAATAAGATTCATGTAAGGGAAGTTGATTTCTGGGTTTCAGAAAAGTTCGGGATTTTTCCGGTGATTGACTGGAAGGTTCTAGAAGGTTCCGGAGGGGTCCACCAAGGGGCCCACGACCTAGGAGGCCTAGCATGGGCCAAGGGGATGCTCCCTAGCCTAATGGGCCAGGGGCACATGCCCCCCAAGGCCCAGGCCGGCCAACCCCCTAGGGTTTCCCTGGGGGGATCAACTTGGGGGAGGGGAAAGCCCTCTCCCCCCTTTGGCCGCCGCCCCCTAACCCTAGATGGGAAGGGGGGCCACCCTGGCTGGCTGGCCCCCTATATAAAGAGGGGAGGGGGTGGCCGGCCACCACACCCCATCATTGCCTCCTCCTCTGGCCGCCTCTCCCTCCACCATACGCTGCTCCGGCTTAGGCGAAGCCCTGCAGCTTTTCTTCCTCCACTACCACCACCACGCCGTCGTGCTGCTGGAATTTGGAGGAGATCTACCACACCTCCGCTGCCCACTGGAACGGGAGAGGAAGGAGCTTCATCGACACCGTACGCGCGACCGAGTACGGAAGTGCTGCCGGATTGCAGCACCGGGGACGATCATCTACACCAACAACGAGATTAATCTCGTAGGCTTTGGAATCTTCGAGGGTTAGTCTCATCTCCATCTCGTTGCTTCGATCTTGTATATTAGATCTTGGGTGTTCCATAGATTAGATCTTGGATTTATTCATCTTTGCGATAGGAAATTTTTTGTTTTCTATGCTGCGAACCCCATCAAGATGTACTGTGTGCAGAGGGAGGGAGAGAGGGGCTTACGCGTCCTAAATGCGACCCGCGTCCTACGCGTCCACTAGTGCACGTTTGCACCGCGACACGCGTCAACAATGGCATGTCTTCCACTTCTGCACCGCAACACGCGTCCTCGACTCTAACCCTGGAAATTTAGATATACTCAGGTATAACCTCGAGTCATATACTAGCACTTTTTGTGTGCTCAATTTTCCCCTTGAGTGCTAATACTAGCTAGTGCAATATACTCAGTTTTACCCTCAAGTGGCTGGTCAACAGAGAGTCAACAAATGGGATTAACTAGTTAAATGAGTTATTTAATGTGCAAAAAAATCCGAAAAAGAGTGGCACTTACTCATGGAGTCTTTACCACAAATTGCCACTTCTCAAATCATAGATAAATCAAGTTTTACCACAAATTGCCACTTCTCAAATCACCTAGTAGCTATGAAGGTGCATGGTTTTCTACAATAAGCCCTACCCAAAACAGCTTTCCCCAAAACATACTTTGTCTGAATGAGGCCATAATTTTCACACTCATGTATATTTGTATTGCAAATAGTTTGAGGTAGGCCAAGATGGGTTTCATTGTACAAAACACGCATTTTTCATTTTTTAAATCTCATATTTGAATCCCTTAGTCTGTTTACTACTCACTTGACCTTGGTTTCTTGATACTACTCAGTTTTTCCCTCTTCCTTCACAAATTCTCACAGACGTCCAACATTGCCCTGATTGGTCTAGCCCATGTCACGCGGATCGTGCCCGCCGACCGTTGATCGTATGATTTAACGGGCAGGATAACCCCTATCTCTCTCTGGTCGGATCCACCACCCTCTCTCTCTCTCTCTGTCGGCGGTTAGCTTCCACCCACTATGCATGCTTAAGGGCGGTTACCGAATACGCTAAAGTTTGGTTTTCTGCATTATTTTTCATGAGCTAAATTATAAACTCTTTTAGGCATTATTTTTGACGCAAAAAATGATAAACCATCACCGATTTGTACTTTTCACACAAAAAATGATACACAATCACCCATTTATAGTAGCCATTACTTTTCACGCAAAAAATAATACACCATCACCAATTTGTTGTAGCCATTACTTTCCACGCAAAAAATGATACACCATCACACATTTCTTGTAGCCATTACTTTCCACGTAAAAAATGATGAACAATCACCGATTTCTTGTAGCCATTACGGTAAAATGATAAACTATCACGAATTACCATTTCTCTTAGGCATTACTTTTCACGGTAAAATAATAAACTATATCACGAAGTTCCATTTCCGTCAAGATAGTCCGCATTACTTTTTTGTTGAGATATACTCCCTCCGTCCACAAATAAGTGTACTTCTAGCTTTTGTACTAAGTCAAATATTTTAAGTTTTGACCAACCGTAAATAAAAAAGTAGCAACATATATGATGAGATTTTGGTATAATTTGAAACTACATTTCAAAATGAATCTCGGGATACTAAATTAGTGTCATAAATGCTACTACTTTTTCCTATATATGTGGTCAAAGTTTAAAAAGTTTGACTAAATACAAAACCTCGATGACTACCCCCACAATGGTCATGTACTCCTTAATTTATTGTGTAAACCCCCACAACGGTCACCTCCTCCTAAATTTATTGTGTAAACCCCTAAAACAGTCATCTCTCCCTTATAAACACCCACAACGGCCATCCCTTGTGTCAATAGGTTCTGCTATTCTTTCTTCGTTCACATACACTTGATCCATTGCCATGGCCTCCACGTCTCGGACGCGGACCGGAAGGGGAAGGGGAAGGGGAAGGGGAAGGGGCAGCCGGGGTGGTGGATCATTATCATTGCCACCACCACCGTCAACACTGCCATTGATCATAGAGGAGTTATTCATCATCGTCTATGAAGACCCTTTGGTCAAGAAGGTACGTACGCGTTCCCACATATATGATGCATGTGATTAATTATGGGCATGTTCTAAAAAACCTATAATTTCAAACGATCGGCGCTCGATCTCTTTGCAGGCACTCCCAAAAAAGTTTGCGGACTATCTTGACGGCCAGGAGCCAGCTAAGGTGTATCTGCGAGCAGCTGACTGTGGTCCTCGTCTCTGGACCGTGGAGGTCCTATTTGACGGTCAAGGCCGGATGTACCTCGACAAGTGCTGGGAGAATTTCGCCGTCGCGCACGGTGTGGATTTCGGCTGCTTCGTACACTTCAAATATGAAGGCGATGATGTGCTCACAGTGAAGGTGTTCGACGGAACAATGTGCAGGAAGTACCACTACTCGGATGACGAAGATACCGACGATGAAAGCGACGACGACGTGAAGTCATGCATCCATCCCCTTTAGATAAGGGGATTATGACCAAGAATATATATGTAGCTTCATATGCATCGATTTAGAGATCTAGATATTTTCCTATATATTATGCATTTAAAAAATTATATCGCAATTTCCACCATGATTCGAGCACCACAGCGTCCAAACGATGCCGATATCGGCATGGTCAGAACGGCTATGCTCGCCGCCGCTGCTAGGTCACCGTCGGGAAGTACCATGTTTAGGGTAAGATTCACTTTAGATTAAGCTGCAAAAATAGTCACCTTCCATTGGCTGAGGCGGCCCCACAGAGCGGCTCTATATGATATTCTCTAAATAAATAGACGACCCCAGCGGTCATTGACTGCAGAGGCCCCACAGAGCGGGAATATATGATTTTCTCCAAATAGAAGACCCCACTGGTCATTGGCTATGGCAGCCCCACAGAGCGGCAATATATGTCTTTTCATGAAAAAATAGACGACCCCACAGGTCATTGGCTGCGGCAGCCCCACAGAGCGGTTATATATGTCTTTTCCTGAAAAATAGACGACCCCACTGGTCATTGGCCGCGGCAGCCCTATAGAGCGGCCCCATTTGTCATTGGCACCACCACGTATACAATCAGGAAATAAAACGGCCCACACGTCAGCGACAGATGGATGGCTACCCGTCAGCACGAGACGGTCAGAGAGGAACTACCCTCTGTGCAACCCCACCCGTCAGATTAACGGTAACGGTAAGGCCTCTGACCTGACGGCAACCCTCCCGTCCGAGCGTCTACGAGGGGTTTCAAACTAGAGGGAGGAGAAAACTGAGGAAAAGTTAAGAGGCTGGGGAAAACTGAGCACAACTAACGAACCAGGGGCACGAAAATAGAAATCCCTAAAGTTTATCAAAATTTAGATGTATCTAGATGTTATTTAGTGTCTAGATACATCTAGATTTATGCAAACCTCAGAAATCTATTTATAGACGGCGAAAGTACTAACGAGCTAATGCACCACTAAGGTATAATGTCGCGGATCTTTGGGCCGAAATATTGCTGACGTCTTATATAGTGGTACACCGCTAATAAACAGGTTATTGGTGGCATACTAGCCAAATAGCACGTCACCAAATGTGGACATGTTCTCAACTGCCGGTGGTGGTGTGAGACAGTATCGCACGCTGCAAATACACCATGCGCTCATTGCATGGGGATGCGTGTCACTCTGTTATCACATGGGCTTGGGCAATTTTGCACCCTGCTATTACTTGCTGCCTTGAAGCCCACCGAAGCGTGACCTTAACCTTGCAAGTAAGCCCACTTCGGTGCCCTATGACCACCTGATATTTTTTTCCTTCTACCTCCGGCCCGCCGCAAAAACTCCCCTCTCTTTCACATATCTCTTCTCTCTCCCCTTGGCTCATCTCTCCCCCTCGTCCCACACATCACCATGACACCACAGTGCGCAACGCCACCTAGTCCCGACCACCGAAGCCCCCACAAGCCAAACGCTCCATGCCTGTCGCTCGAATCTGCCATCGCCGGTGAAGGAGTCCTCATCTCTAAAGTCCTCGATAGCCTATTTTCCTACTGGTCATGTATGCACTATGAGATGATGATATCCTTACACATTGTCCACGTATTTTCTTCACCTAGGCATTAATCGGATGGTTTATATTAAACTCTAGTAACCAGGAAAATGATGTTTTCCATGAATATAATATTTCATTTCCAATCTTGGTAGGAAAAAGGGTATCAATTCACTACAAAACGGGTGCAATTGCTGGTTATATTAGCCAAGACAATGTGCAAGTTGGTGGTCTAGTTGTGAAAAATCAGGTTTACGCGCTGCACCAGAAGGACACATTTATATTATGCAATGTGATGTGCATCCTATTTTAGATTATACTAATTTTATTATGCTGCCCTATTAGGATTTTATTGAAGCTTCGTTGGAACCAAGTATTACTTTCATGCTTGGAAAATTTGATGGCATTGTTGGTCTTGGGTTTATAGAAATGTCATTCGGGGGTGCCGAACCTGTCTAGTGAGAAATGTTGCTTGACTGAATTTGTCTGTTTTTCCTATTTATTAACACTATCAACACTAGACATGACTATTTTAATTTATGTGTATTGTTTTATGTATTATATTAATATCTAAATGGTGCACTGTGGGTTCTTCTAATTTAGTGGCATATCGTATCACCAAATGTGTATCATATAACAAGATTTCTTATCCGTGACATCACAAGCGAAATTATAGGTATAACATGGTTAGCCAAGATCTGGTTGGTAGCCCCGTTTTCTCATTCTGGTTCAATCGACATGCTGGTCAAGTGAAGGGAGGAGAAATAGTTTTTGGAGGAGTTGATCCTAATCATTACAAGGGAAGACATACATATGTCCCTGTTACTAAGAAGGGATACTGGAAGGTGAAACCATTTCGTTTAGTTGAGTAATCGTGAAATTCAAGCTGGAATAACTAGTTTGTGCTCATAAATTTTGCCCCACTTGCTTCAGTTTGACATGGGCGACGTCTTGATTGGAGGAAACTCCACAGGTACTAACATGTCATTTTGTCATGATAAATCATACACAGTATATGCCCGTATATAAATACAAAATGTTTTTAATCATTTTCTTATACCCCTATTTCTATTCGGATTATGTAAATCTGGTTGTGCAGCAATAGTAGACTCGGGAACTTCATTTCATACTGGCCCCACGGTATGTGTTTGAGATCTATTCATGTTTATTCCCATAAGTAAGGAAAGGGGCTTTAGTTAATGCATCTAACCTTGGTTTATCGATAAAACCTCACAATCAACATTTCTAGTAACCTAAACGAGACATTCCTTCACTATTTAGGCCATAACCCATATGCTTTTGCCTTGAATTTTACCTTTTAGTGGAGGAAATGTCCATTGTGAAGATAAAATGTATGGTTAGATCCATTGTAGATGTTTCTTTTGATTGAATTATGGTAGTTACAGTAGAAGGAAAAGGTCAATAGAAAACTTTAAATATATAATACATATGATATGAATTCATTAATACATATGATATGAATTCATTAATACATATGATTTATATGTCAGAATATTGCTCGCGCATTCTGTTTACAACACTTTGAAAATACCTTCATTTGTTATGTTTCTTATTCACAACCGCATACAGGGCGACGTTGTAACAGAACCACTTTGCTAATCAAGTTATGTTGCTGGTTTGTTCATAAGCATGCATGCATTTGCATTTAAATTGAGAAAATTTGCACTAATATGTGTTGAAACAATGTTGCCAATGTTGTTTGGTATAATAAAATTTTGGTGCAAAAAGCCCCTCAAAATTTTGGGTCAAAATACCCAAAAAGTGCCAAAATCCATCCCTCAATGGTAGAAAAATAGCCTTCCGTCCAGCCCCATTAGTCGCCAAAATATAGGAACCGCGACTAATGGGGTCTTTAGTCGCGGTTCGGGTGGCGAACCGCGACTAAAGACCTGGGCCCAGCGCGCTCGGTGGCCAGCTGGTGGACGGGAGGGGCTTTAGTCGCGGTTGGCCAGGCCAACCGGGACTAAAGGCCCATCCCTAGAAAAGGGCCTCAGCTCACAGCACTTAGCCATTTGGTGCCACTTCTCTTCACAAGCTTCACAAGAGGGTGTAGGTTTGCTTTTGGTTCCTCTTATGCACACAAGGTGTTTGATGAAATGCCCCAAGAGCATGAAACAAACATGATATGAAGTGTCGGAGCCACACTTGAGCTTCCTCATTTATTTTTTCCTCCTCGATCACGGTTAGCAACTTGAACCTTTCATATGTGTCATTGATAAAATATGCTTGTGTGTAGTTCATTGTTTAATTTCTATTGTTTATAGCTAGTTAGTTTAACAAATGCATGATGGTTAATTATATATTTTATATTATAATAATGCAGATGAATCGGCAATGGATGTACGGTAACGGACTCACCGGCGAGTTCACTACGGGTTTGAAAGATTTCCTCGTAGTGGCTAATGCGAACAAGTAGAAGGGTTTTGTTATCTGTCCATGTGTTGACTGTAAGAATCAGAAGGGTTACTCTTCCTCAAGAGAAGTTCACCTGCACCTGCTTCGGCACGGTTTCATGCCAAGCTATAATTGTTGGACCAAGCATGGAGAAAGAGGGGTTATAATGGAAGAAGATGAAGAAGGGGATGATTTCATCGATGAAAACTATCTTGATCATTTCGGTGATACTTTCATGGAGGATGCTAAAGGTGAAGGGGAAGGTGAAGGGGAAGGTGAAGAAGAGGCACGTGATGAGCCCGTTGATGATCTTGGTCGGACCATTGCTGATGCACGGAGACGCTGCGAAACTGAAAAGGAGAGGGAGAATTTGGATCGCCTGTTAGAGGATCACAGAAAGTCGCTGTACCCCGGATGCGATAATGGTCTGAAAAAGCTGGGCTGCACACTGGATTTGCTGAAATGGAAGGCACAGGCAGGTGTAGCTGACTCGGCATTTGAAAACTTGCTGAAAATGTTGAAGAATATATTTCCAAAGAATAACGAGTTGCCCGCCAGTACGTACGAAGCAAAGAAGGTTGTCTACCCTCTAGGTTTAGAGGTTCTGAAGATACATGCATGCATCAACGACTGCATCCTCTACCGCGGTGAATACGAGAATTTGAATGAATGTCCGGTATGCACTGCATTGCGTTATAAGATCAGAGGCGATGACCCTGGTGACGATGTTGAGGGCGAGAAACCCAGGAAGAGGGTTCCCGCCAAGGTGATGTGGTATGCTCCTATAATACCACGGTTGAAACGTCTATTCAGGAACAAAGAGCATGCCAAGTTGTTGCGATGGCACATAGAGGACCTTAAGTCGGACGGGGAGTTGAGACACCCCGCAGATGGAACACAATGGAGAAAGATCGACAGAGAGTTCAAAGATTTTGCAGCTGACGCAAGGAACATAAGATTTGGTCTAAGTACAGATGGCATGAATCCTTTTGGCGAGCAGAGCTCCAGCCATAGCACCTGGCCCGTGACTCTATGCATCTACAACCTTCCTCCTTGGTTGTGCATGAAGCGGAAGTTCATTATGATGCCAGTGCTCATCCAAGGTCCGAAGCAACCCGGCAACGACATCGATGTGTACCTAAGGCCATTAGTTGATGAACTTTTACAGTTGTGGGGCAGACATGGTGTCCATGTGTGGGATGAGCACAAAGAAGAGGAATTTGACCTACGAGCGTTGCTTTTCGTAACCATCAACGATTGGTCTGCTCTTAGTAACCTTTCGGGACTGTCAAATAAGGGATACAATGCATGCACGCACTGCTTACATGAGACTGAAAGTGTACATTTGCCAAATTGTAAGAAGAACGTGTACCTTGGGCATCATCGATTTCTTCCAAAAATTCATCCAGTAAGAAAGAAAGGCAAACATTACAACGGCAAGGCAGATCACCGGCCGAAGCCTGCGGAACACACTGGTGCTGAGGTATTTGATATGGTCAAGGATTTGAAAGTCATCTTTGGAAAGGGTCCTGGCGGACAATCAGTTCCGAAGGGAGCTGACTGGCACGCAACCATGTGGAAGAAGAAATCTATATTCTGGGAGCTAGAATATTTGGGCATCCATTCAACTAGGCAAGGGTCATCGCAACCCGCAGCAGCGACCGAGTCAGAACCTGCAATAGAAGTTTCTTCACGAGTGGTAAGTTGCTTTTTGCCGTTTCAAAATAGATGCAACAACAATACTATATGTGCAACCTGTAGATTGAATGATTGCCACTACTCTATATGCAGCCGGTAGATGATTATGATGAGCAAGAAAATTCATTTGACAAGAATGATACCGTGTCTGAGGAAGATGGATTTGGTGATGGTCATATTGAGATATCCGATGATGGAAATTCTGTAGATGATGGTGGAACTTCTCAAAGAGGGAAGAAGCGGCAAAAGGGAATGAAGGTTGGTCCGAAGGTTACCATTCAACCAAGCAGCAAGTCGGGTTCAAAAGTGTGGGATCATTTTGAGAAGGTTCCGGTGCCATCCACCACACAATCTGGTGCCATGGTGATTATGGCACAATGCAACTATTGCAAAAAGTTATTATCCTACAAAGCAGATCCAGGGGGTACCGGCGCCACTACACATCTCACAAGACACTACACAAAGTCATGTTCAGATTACAAGATCGCAATGGCTCAGGTGGTTTCTCAATCCCTTCTCAACTTTCAGCCATCCAATGCAAGTGATACCGGTATTCCGGTTTTGCAAACTTCTAGGGAGTATAGTCAAGAGGAAGCTAAAAAGTTAATTGCTAAAATGGTGATATGTCATGATTATCCATTTAAGATGGTAGATCACACTTGGTTCAACATAGTGATGAAATATATGAATCCTCGGTATGAGTTTATTGGTAGAAAAACCATTAGAAAGGAATGCTTAAAGGTGTTTGAAGCTGAAAGAGACAGCCTTATGAAGGTTCTTAAAGGTGTTGAAAACATTGCTTTAACTACTGATTTGTGGACATCCAACCAGACACTTTCCTATATGTGTTTAGTTGCTCACTTCATTGATAAAAATTGGAACATGCAATGTCGTGTGCTAAATTTTGTGGAGTTGGACCCTCCACATAGTGGGCATGTGATTTCTCAAGCTGTGTTTGAGTGTGTGGTGGCATGGAAGATAGAAGATAAAATCATCTCAATTACATTAGATAATGCATCGAACAATGATGTAGCAGTCCGGAATTTGAAAGCTATGTTTGCTGCTAGATGCTCCTATTGCTTTGTTCCAAAATATTTTCATGTTCGTTATTGTGCCCATATTATCAACTTGGTTGTGACCGATGGTACTGCAACCATCTCCCATTTGACGGCCAATGTGAGGGAATATGTGAAGTACATAAAGAAGTCGGTATCTCGGTTGTTCAAGTTTGTTGAAATTTGTCGTAACCTTGCAATGACAATTGGTGAGGGGCTGAAACTTGATGTGACCACAATATGGAATTCAACATACAACATGTTAAAAACAGCCATTGCCTATAAGGATGCATTAGATTCTTATGCGTACAACGATGCAAACTACAAATGGAAGCCCACAAATCATGAATGGGCATTGTTTGATACCATTACACCCATACTTGCTCGTTTGGCTGAGGTCTCTACTGCATTCTCTGGCTCTACATATCCCACTTCCAATATATTTTATCCTCACATTGTCAATGTGAAGATTGCACTTAGAGAGGCATGTGAATCCACAGAACCAGAATTGAAAGCTATGGGAGAGGCAATGATGGTCAAATTCAACAAGTATTGGGAAGAACCCAATAATGTGATGGTGATCGCTACTATTCTTGACCCAAGGTACAAGCTGAAATACATCAAGTGGGGTTTCTATAAGATCTATGGACGTGATAAAGCTGCAGCTGAATATGATTTGATCGAGATCGAGTTGGCAAAGTTGTATGAGACATATGATATGCATCACCGACATGAGAAAGCTGATTCTTATAGAGCGGGTGCATCCTCAGCTACAACCATGGATACAAGTGCCTCTCTACCCTCTAGTGCTGGCGAGTTCACCTCATACTTAAGTGAAACTTCTTTGGAGACAACGAAGAATGAGCTTGACAAGTATCTTGGCGAGGCAAATGAGAGCTTGCTAAACAAAAAATTTGATGTGTTGATGTGGTGGAGGCTGAATGCACATAGATACCCCGTCGTGGCAAAGATGGCGAAGAACTTCTTGACTATACCGGCCACTTCGGTGTCTTCGGAGTCTACTTTCAGCACCGGGGGTCGAGTTCTAGATGACTATAGGAGTTCTCTGAAGCCGTCGATGGTGAAGGCGTTGGTGTGTGCTTCTAGCTGGATTAAAGGTGCCCACAATGACAACGGGAATTCGATGAATATGGTATGTTCCTTGTTGTTTCTGGTTTATTTCTCTGTTGCTTTTCTCTGTTGCATTTCTTATGAATATATCTTACTTTATTCTTGTACTCTCTTAGGCAGCGGATGATGATGATGATGTTGAGAGCATTCCATTTCCAAAAAGTGTGGTGGGGAGCAACTAGTAAGTTCAATGGCTTCCTTATCTTTAGTTGCTGAAACTTTTCTTGCTGGAATGTTCTACAGAATATCATAACCGAGTTGGTACTATTGCCAAACTGAGTTGGTACTACTTTTAATTGCTGGAATACCTTGCACATCATCAAAACTATTGCCAAACTGAGTTGGTACTACATTTTTCTGTATTTAATTGCTGTATAATTGGTACATCATGAAAACTGATGCAAAATTGAGATTGTAGTGCATTTTGGCCTATTTAGTTGCTGGAACATTTTGTGCAGCATGAAAACTGAAGTAAAGAATGGGTTGGTGCTGGTTTTTAGTCCTCTTTAGTTGCTGGAATGTCTTGCATAACATCAAAACTAAAGAAAAAATGGTGATCCTGTTTTGTTTATGCGGTGCAGATTCGATATGGCGATAGCAAAGAGGGTCGGAAGAGATGCAATGATGGGGCGGTGGTTCTTTTGTGTGTTAAAACTTGTTGTTTGATTGAGCTATGGCTCATGATCTACTTGTTCTATTATCTGTTGAACTCAACTAAGTGCATGTATTTGTGAACTTTGATGTATGACACTTTATTGGACTAAGTGTATGCATGAATGTACTCTGTGAAACTTATTACACAATGTTATGGATGTATTTATGTTCAATTGTTGCTTATAATTGTGAAATATTACATTTTTAACAAAGGTCATGGCGAATTTTTTAATTCCATCGAGCCTTCGAGCCGGCTTGCAAGCTTCATCGAGCAGGCTTGTCGAGCCTCGAGCCTTGATCGGGAGGTTTAGGCTTGGCTTGTCTATCCTTCGAGCCGAGTCGAACCCGAGCTGAGCCCTGTCGAGCCCGAGCCGAGCCTCGAGCCTTGAGCTTTGTGTCCACCCCTAGAAGAAAGTCTTACAAAGCTATAAGTGATCATTAGACAAGAGGAAGCCTTATGATCGAAGCTATGCAAAGAGTAGTGATTGCCATGCAACGGATGCACATAGAGCTATATGTGTATGAAAGCTCTCCAATGTAACTAGTGGGGGTGCATCCAACTTGGTTGCTCACGAAGACCTAGAGCACTTTTGAGGAGGCTCATCATTGGAATATACAACCCAAGTTCTATAGTGTAAATTCCCCACATAGTTATACTAGTAAAACATGAAAACTCTCTCATATGGAGTATATGTGCTAAACATGAGCACAAATGATGACTATGAATAATGCAGGTGCTAAAACATGAGCACAAATGTGGATAAAAGATAGTAATGCTGCCCCCTTTTTTTTCTCCTTTTTTTTCTTTTTTTTTCTTTTTTTCTTTCTATTTTTTCTTTCTTTCCTTTTTCTATTTTTGATGGCCTCCATGGCTCTTTTCACTTTTAGGGGCAACATCCTAATATGACAACACACTTTTTGGTACAAATAACTCATAATGAATGAAACATGTATAAAACTGTATGCCTCTGCCAGTGTAGCAGGATGTGCAATGATCTAGCGTAACATGGGTAAACCACACATCAGCTGTATAGAATCATGCAAAGCAATATAAATAATGAATGACAACATGGCATGTAATGTAAAATGGAAGTTGCATGGCAATATATCTCGGAACAACTATGGAAATGCTGTGGTAGGTAGGTATTTGGCTGTTTTGAGGAGATGTATGGGCTTATGTGCAGGAGAACAAGAGAAAGTCCTCCCACGGGTTTGGATGTACTGGCGAAGTATGCACAATTCTCAATGTGAGCAAAAGGCAATGCACAGTACCAAAGAGGCTAGCAAATTTGGATGGTGGAAGTGCCAAAAACCGTAGCTTAACATTAGTCAAAAAGAACTCACAAGCTTATTGCAAACATCTAGCAGGTTCATCATTAAGAACATGATTAAACTTTACTCCAAGGAGGGCCGTTCACGGTGGCACAAGTACCCCGCTAGCTCCCTCGACCTTCAGCACAACTTAGTCATTACGATGAACTCTCAGACATGGAAAGCTATCAAGTCCAACCACACCTTCAACTATTTAAATAGAGTTTGTAGTATGGCACAAGCTTAAAGACAACAATCCACTACTAATTTTAACTTATTTATCCAGCAAGCCTCACCATCTAAATACCTCAAAACATTTGCAAGGAATTAGATCATCAAAGCTCAATGATCTACAAGTATTTTACTATACACTACCACATGCAACATTTCCTGTTTCCAACCATATAACAATTAATGAAGCAGTTTCAACCTTCGCCATGAACATTAAGAATAAAGCTAAGGACATATATGTTCATATGCAACAGCGGAGCGTGTATCTCTCCCACACAATGAATGCTAGGATCCAATTTTATTCAAACAAAACAAAAACAAAAGCATACAAACGCACCAAGTAAAGCACATAAGATGTGACGGAATAAAAATATAGTTTCACTAGAGGAACCTGATAATGTTGTCGATGAAGAAGGGGATGCCTAGGCATCCCCAAGCTTAGATGCTTGAGTCTTCTTGAAATATGCAGGGATGCACCACCGGGGCATCCCCAAGCTTAGAGCTTTCACTCTCCGTGATCATATTGTATCATCCTCCTTTCACATGTTCAGAGGTGACATAATCATTCTTAACACTTCTGGACATTGCACAAAGCTACTGAAAGTTAATGGAACAAAGAAATCCATCAAACATAGCAAAACAGGCAATGCGAAATAAAAGGCAGAATCTGTCAAAACAGAAAAGTCCGTAAAGACGAATTTTTTAGGTGCACCAGACTTGCTCAAATGAAAATGCTCAAATTGAATGAAAGTTGAGTACATATCTGAGGATTACTCACGTAAATTGGCAGATTTTTTTGAGTTACCTACAGAGACTACTGCTCAAATTCATGACAGCAAGAAATTTGTTTCTGCGCAGTAATCCAAATCTAGTATAAACCTTACTATCAAAGACTTTTCTTGGCACAACAATGCAGTAAAATAAAGATAAGGAGAGGTTGCTACAGTAGTAACAACTTCCAAGACTCAAATATAAAACAAAAGTGCAGAAGTAAAATCATGGGTTGTCTCCCATAAGCGCTTTTCTTTAACACCTTTCAGCTAGGCGCAGAAAGTGTGTATCAAGTGTTATCAAGAGACGAAACATCAACATCATAATTTGTTCTAATAATAGAATCAAAAGGTAACTTCATTCTCTTTCTAGGGAAGTGTTCCATACCTTTCTTGAGAGGAAATTGATATTTAATATTACCTTCCTTCATATCAATAATAACACCAACAGTTCGAAGAAAAGGCCTTCCCAATATAATGGGACAAGATGCGTTGCATTCAATATCCAAGACAACAAAATCAACGGGGACAAGGTTATTGTTAACCGTAATGCGAACATTATCAATCCTCCCCAAAGGTTTCTTTGCAGAATTATCAGCAAGATTAACATCCAAATAACAATTTTTCAATGGTGGCAAGTCAAGCATGTTATAGATTTTCTTAGGCATAACGGAAATACTTGCACCAAGATCACATAAAGCATTAAAATAAAAATCATTGACCTTCATCTTAATGATGGGCTCCCAACCATCCTCTAACTTCCTAGGAATAGAAGTTTCACGATTTAATTTCTCTTCTCTAGCTTTAATGAGAGCATTTGTGATATGTTTCGTAAAGGCCAAATTTATAGCACTAGCATTAGGACTCTTAGCAAGTTTTTGTAAGAACTTTATAACTTCAGAGATGTGACAATCATCAAAATCTAAACCATTATTATCTAAATCAATGGGATCAATGTTCCCAACATTAGAAAAAATTTCAGCAGTTTTATCACAAGCAGTTTCAGCAGTTTCAGGCAGTTTTGCACACTTTGCATTAGGAGTAGAAACATTGACAACACCAATTATTTTACCATTGATATTAGGAGGTGTAGCAACATGTTAAGCATTAGCATTACTAGTGGTGGTAATAGTCCAAACTTTAGCTACATTATCTTTAGCATCTTCTTCTTTTTCCCACCTAGCACGCAATTCGGCCATCAATCTTATATTCTCATTAATTCTAACTTGGATGGCGTTTGCTGTAGCAAATGACTTAATATCTTTATTTTCATTAGGCATAACTTTCGATTTCAAAAGATCAACATCAGCAGCAAGACTATCAACTTTAGAAGCAAGAATATCAATTTTGCCAAGCTTTTCTTCAACAGATTTGTTAAAGGCAGTTTGTGTACTAATAAATTCTTTAAGCATGGCTTCAAGTCCAGGGGGTGTATTCCTATTATTGTTGTAAGAATTCCCATAAGTATTACCATAACCATTACCATTATTATAAGGATATGGCCTATAGTTATTACTAGAATTGTTCCGATAAGCATTATTGTTGAAATTATTATTTTTAATGAAGTTCACATCAACATGTTCTTCTTGGGCGACCAATGAAGCTAACGGAACATTATTAGGATCAACATTTGTCCTACCATTCACAAGCATAGACATAATAGCATCAATCTTATCACTCAAGGAGGAGGTTTCTTCAACAGAATTTACCTTCTTACCTTGTGGAGCTCTTTCCGTGTGCCATTCAGAGTAATTAATCATCATATTATCAAGAAGCTTTGTTGCGGCGCCTAGAGTGATGGACATAAAAGTACCTCCAGCAGCTGAATCCAATAAGTTCCTCGAAGAAAAATTCAATCCTGCATAAAAGGTTTGGATGATTATCCAAGTAGTCAGTCCATGGGTTGGGCAATTTTTAACCAAAGATTTCATTCTTTTCCATGCTTGGGCAACATGCTCAATATCCAATTGTTTAAAATTCATTATACTACTTCTCAAAGATATAATTTTAGCAGGAGGATAATATCTACCAATGAAAGCATCCTTACATTTAGTCCATGTATCAATACTATTCTTAGGCAAAGATAGCAACCAATCTTTAGCTCTTCCTCTTAATGAGAAAGGAAACAATTTTAATTTTATAATGTCACCATCTACATCCTTATACTTTTGCATTTCACAAAGTTCAACAAAATTATTAAGATGGGCAGCAGCATCATCAGAACTAACACCAGAAAATTGCTCTCTCATAACAAGATTCAGTAAAGCAGGTTTAATTTCAAAGAATTCTGCTGTGGTAGCAGGTGGAGCAATAGGTGTGTGTAAGAAATCATTATTATTTGTGTTTGTGAAGTCACACAACTTAGTATTTTCAGGAGTACCCATTTTAGCAATAGTAAATAAAGCAAACTAGATAAAGTAAATGCAAGTAACTATATTTTGTGTGTTTTTAATATGGAGAACGCAAACAAGATAGTAAATAAAGTAATGCAAGTAACTAATTTTTTTGTATTTTGATATAATGCAGCAAACAAAGAAGTAAATAAAATAAAGCAAGACAAAAACAAAGTAAAGAGATTGGAAGTGGAGACTCCCCTTGCAGCATGTCTTGATCTCCCCGGCAACGGCGCCAGAAAAATGTTTGCTGGCGTGCAGTTGACGTGGGAGTTAGAGATCTCTGTGGAGTAATTTCCTTCACGTCCCCGGCAACGGCGCCAGAAAAATGTGCTTGATACGCGTACAGCACGCGTCCGTTGGGGACCCCAAGAGGAAGGTGTGATGCGTACAGCGGCAAGTTTCCCTCAATAAGAAACCAAGGTTTATCGAACCAGTAGGAGCCAAGAAGCACATTGAAGGTTGATGGCGGCGGAGTGTAGTGCGGCGCAACACCAGGGATTCCGGTGCCAACGTGGAACCTGCACAACACAACCAAATTACTTTGCCCCAACGTGACAGTGAGGTTGTCAATCTCACCGGCTTGCTGTAACAAAGGATTAGATGTATAGTGTGGATGATGATGTTTGCAGAAAACAGTAGAACGAGTATTGCAGTAGATTGTATTCGATGTAAAGAATGGACCGGGGTCCACAGTTCACTAGTGGTGTCTCTCCGATAAGAAATAGCATGTTGGGTGAACAAATTACAGTTGGGCAATTGACAAATAAAGATGGCATGACAATGCACATACATATTATGATGAGTAGTGTGAGATTCAATTGGGCATTACGACAAAGTACATAGACCGCTATCCAGCATGCATCTATGCCTAAAAAGTCCACCTTCAGGTTATCATCCGAACCCCTTCCAGTATTAAGTTGCAAACAACAGATAATTGCATTAAGTATGGTGCGTAATGTAATCAACACATACATCCTTAGACATAGCATTGATGTTTTATCCCTAGTGGCAACAGCACATCCACAACCTTAGAATTTTCTATCACTGTCCCAGATTTAATGGAGGCATGAACCCACTATCGAGCATAAATACTCCCTCTTGGAGTTACAAGTAACGACTTGGCCAGAGCCTCTACTAGCATCGGAGAGCATGCAAGATCATAAACAACACATAGATGATAGATTGATAATCAACATAACATAGTATTCCATATTCATCGGATCCCAACAAACGCAACATGTAGCATTACAAATAGATGATCTTGATCATGTTAGGCAGCTCACAAGATCCGACAATGATAGCACAATGAGGAGAAGACAACCATCTAGCTACTGCTATGGACCCATAGTCCAGGGGTGAACTACTCACACATCAATCCGGAGGCGACCATGGCGGTGAAGAGTCCTCCGGGAGATGATTCGCCTCTCCGGCAGGGTGCCGGAGGCGATCTCCTGAATCCCCCGAGATGGGATTGGCGGCGGTGGCGTCTCTGGAAGGTTTTCCGTATCGTGGCTCTCAGTACTGGAGTTATTATCGACGAAGGCTTATGTAGGCGGAAGGGTAGGTCAGGAGGCGTCACGAGGGGCCCACACTCTAGGGCGGCGCGGCCCCAGCCTTGGCCGCGCGGCCCTGGTGTGTCGCCACCTCGTGGCCCCACTTCGTATCTCCTCCGGTCTTCTGGAAGCTTCGTGGAAAAATAAGACCCTGGGCATTGATTTCGTCCAATTCCGAGAATATTTCCTTACTAGGATTTCTGAAACCAAAAACAGCAGAAAACAGCAACTGGCTCTTCGGCATCTTGTTAATAGGTTAGTGTCGGAAAATGCATAAATATGACATAAAGTATGTATAAAACATGTGTGTATTGTCATAAAACAAGCATGGAACATAAGAAATTATCGATACGTTGGAGACGTATCAGTGGACACCACCGTAGGTGTCACCGAGCCCATGATGGCAAATTCCTACACTACCGACATTGTCACCATATGTCAGCGGGGCTAGCCCAGCTCCCGACTCTGGTCCCTGCCATCGTGGAGTCTGAAGTGGTCGTGCTTGTGGTTTCCATCCAAACCAGCGCCTTGGTGCCCGCGTCGTGTTCGTTGGAATGTGCGCCCCCAATGTCACTGAGCCGACCACGACGACGCTCCTACCATGTGCATATGGATCATTGATACGTCTCCGACGTATCGATAATTTCTTATGTTCCATGCCACATTATTGATGATATCTACATGTTTTATGCATACTTTATGTCATTATTATGCGTTTTCCGGAACTAACCTATTGACGAGATGCCGAAGGGCCAGTTGCTGTTTTCTGCTGTTTTTGGTTTCAGAAATCCTAGTAAGGAAATATTCTCGGAATCGGACGAAATCAACGCCCAGCATCTTAGAATCCCCGGAAGTATCCAGAACACCCGAGAGTCGCCAGAGTGGACCCACAGGGGGCCCAGGAGGTAGGCCGGCGCGGCCCAGGCCCTGGCCGCACCGCCTTATGGTGTCACCGCCTCGTCGCCCCTCCGACTCCGCCTCTTCGCCTATATAAAGGTCCCTGACCTAAAACCTCGATACGAAAAAGCCACGGTACGAGAAACCTTCCAGAGCCGCCGCCATCGCGAAGCCAAGATCTGGGGGACAGGAGTCTCTGTTCCGGCACACCGTCGGGACGGGGAAGTGCCCCCGGAAGGCTTCTCCATCGACACCGCTGCCATCTCCACCGCCATCTTCATCAACGCTGCTGTCTCCCATGAGGAGGGAGTAGTTCTCCATCGAGGCTCGGGGCTGTACCGGTAGCTATGTGGTTATTCTCTCTCCCATGTACTTCAATACAATAATCTCATGAGCTGCCTTACATGATTGAGATTCATATGATGATGCTTGTAATCTAGATGTCATTATGCTAGTCAAGTGGATTTTACTTATGTGATCTCCGGAGACTCCTTGTCCCACGTGTGTAAAGGTGACAGTGTGTGCACCGTGTGGGTCTCTTAGGCTATATTTCACAGAATACTTATTCACTGTTATGAATGGCATAGTGAAGTGCTTATTTATATCTCTTTATGATTGCAATGTGTTTTGTATCACTACTATTCTGTGTGCTACTCTAGTGATGTTATTAAAGTAGTTTATTCCTCCTGCACGGTGTAATGGTGACAGTGTGTGCATCGTGTTAGTACTTGGCGTAGGCTATGATTGTGATCTCTTGTAGATTATGAAGTTAACTATTGCTATGATGGTATTGATGTGATCTATGCCTCCTTTCGTAGCGTGAAGGTGACAGTGTGCATGCTATGTTAGTACTTGGTTTGGTTATGTTGATCTGTCATGCACTCTAAGGTAATTTAAATATGAACATCGAATATAGTGGAGCTTGTTAACTCCGGCATTGAGGGTTCGTGTAATCCTACACAGTTAGTGGTGTTCATCATCCAACAAGAGAGTGTAGAGTCTAGCATCTATTTATTTATTCTGTTATGTGATCAATGTTGAGAGTGTCCACTAGTGAAAGTATGATCCCTAGGCCTTGTTCCTAAATACTGCTATCGCTGCTTGTTTACTGTTCTACTGCATCTGTACTGTCCGCAATATTACTACCATCAACCACACGCCAGTCCTGGGCAGCAAAGCACTTTTCTGGCGCCGTTACTACTGCTCATACTTGTTCATACCACCTGTATTTCACTATCTCTTCGCCGAACTAGTGCACCTATTAGGTGTGTTGGGGACACAAGAGACTTCTTGCTTTGTGGTTGCAGGGTTGCATGAGAGGGATATCTTTGACCTCTTCCTCCCTGAGTTCGATAAACCTTGGGTGATCCACTTAAGGGAAACTTGCTGCTGTTCTACAAACCTCTGCTCTTGGAGGCCCAACACTGTCTACAGGAAAAGAAGTGTGAGTAGACATCAAGCACTTTTCTGGCGCCGTTGCCGGGGAACGAAGGAAAGCTACACCATTTCCTCCTCGTCAACTACGCGCCAAGCACTTTTCTGGCGCCGTTGCCAGGGAGGAAAGGTAAAAGGCACTCATACTCCGGTTCCAGGTAACAGTACTTTTCTGGCGCCATTGTGTTTGTGCTCGAAGCTATTTCCTTTAGATCCTGCAATTGCATCTTTTTGTTTCTTGTTTACACTAGTTAGGCATAATGGAAAACAACAAAAATATGAGAGATCTTTATGAACTTTATCTTGAATTAGGACATGATGTGTTTGAAGAGAGAATTAAAAAACCCATGGAACTATATATGCATGCTAATGGGAATGTTATTAATATGAATGCTCTGAACACTATTGTTGCTAATGCTATGGAAAATTCTAAGCTTGGGGAAGCTGGTTTTGATGAGCATGGTCTTTTTAGTCCCCCAAGCATTGAGGAGAAAATTTTCTTTGATGATACTTTGCCTCCTATTTATGATGATTATAATGATAGTAGTATTTTGGTACCACCTGTTATGGAGGATAAATTTGATTATGATTACAATATGCCTCCTATATTTGATGATGAGAATAATAATGATACCTACTTTGTTGAATTTGCTCCCACTACAACTAATAAAATTGATTATGCTTATGTGGAGAGTAATAATTTTATGCATGAGACTCATGATAAGAATGCTTTATGTGATAGTTATATTGTTGAGTTTGCTCATGATGCTACTGGACATTATTATGAGAGAGGAAAATATAGTGGTAGAAATTTTCATGTTACTAAAACACCTCTCTATATGCTTAAAATTTTGAAGTTGAGCTTGTCTAGTTTTCCTATGCCTGTTGCATTACGCCTACATAACTTGTTTATTTACAAGATTCCTTTTCATAGGAAGCATGTTAGGCTTAAATTTGTTTTGAATTTTCCTCTTGATGCTCTCTTTTGCTTCAACTACTATTTCTTGCGAGTGCATCATTAAAACTGCTGAGCCCATCTTAATGGCTATAAAGAAAGAACTTCTTGGGAGATAACCCATGTGTTTATTTTGCTACAGTACTTTTGTTTTATATTTTGTGTCTTGGAAGTTGTTTACTACTGTAGCAACCTCTCCTTATCTTAGTTTTGTGTTTTGTTGTGCCAAGTAAAGTCGTTGATAGTAAGGTTCATACTAGATTTGGATTACTGCGCAGAAACAGATTTCTTTGCTGTCACGAATCTGGGAAAAATTCTCTGTAGGTAACTCAGAAAATTATGCCAATTTACGTGAGTGATCCTCAGATATGTGCGCAACTTTCATTCAATTTGAGCATTTTCATTTGAGCAAGTCTGGTGCCTCAATAAAATTCGTCTTTACGGACTGTTCTGTTTTGACAGATTCTGCCTTTTATTTCGCATTGCTTCTTTTGCTATGTTGGATGGATTTCTTTGTTCCATTAACTTCCAGTAGCTTTGAGCAATGTCCAGAAGTGTTAATAATGATTGTGTCACCTCTGAACATGTGAATTTTGATTATGCACTAACCCTCTAATGAGTTTGTTTCGAGTTTGGTGTGGAGGAAGTTTTCAAGGGTCAAGAGAGGAGGATGATACAATGTGATCAAGAAGAGTGAAAAGTCTAAGCTTGGGGATGCCCCGGTGGTTCATCCCTGCATATTTCAAGAAGACTCAAGCATCTAAGCTTGGGGATGCCCAAGGCATCCCCTTCTTCATCGACAAATTATCAGGTTCCTTCTCTTGAAACTATATTTTTATTCCGTCACATCTTATGTACTTTGCTTGGAGCGTCTGTATGTTTTTGTTTTTGTTTTGTTTGAATAAAATGGATCCTAGAATTCTTTGTGTGGGAGAGAGACACGCTCCGCTGGTTCGTATGAACACATGTGTTCTTAGCTTTTAATTTTCATGGCGAAGGTTGAAACTGCTTCGTTAATTTGTTATATGGTTGGAATCGGGAAATGCTACATGTAGTAATTGCTATAATGTCTTGGATAATGTGATACTTGGCAATTGTTGTGCTCATGTTTAAGCTCTTGCATCATATACTTTGCACCTATTAATGAAGAAATACATAGAGCTTGCTAAAATTTGGTTTGCATAATTGGTCTCTCTAAGGTCTAGATAATTTCTAGTATTGAGTTTGAACAACAAGGAAGACGGTGTAGAGTCTTATAATGTTTACAATATGTCTTTTATGTGAGTTTTGCTGCACCGGTTCATCCTTGTGTTTGTTTCAAATAACCTTGCTAGCCTAAGCCTTGTATCGAGAGGGAATACTTCTCATGCATCCAAATCCTTGAGCCAATAACTATGCCATTTGTGTCCACCATACCTACCTACTACATGGTATTTCTCCGCCATTCCAAAGTAAATTGCTTGAGTGCTACCTTTAAATTTCTATCCTCTACCTTTATAATATATAGCTCATGGGACAAATAGCCTAAAAACTATTGTGGTATTGAATATGTACTTATGCACTTTATCTCTTATTAAGTTGCTTGCTGTGCGATAACCATGTTCCTGGGGACGCCATCAACTACTCTTTGTTGAATATCATGTGAGTTTCTATGCATGTTCGTCTTGTCTGAAGTAAGGGAGATTTACCACTAAAATGGTTAGAGCATGCATATTGTTAGAGAAGAACATTGGGCCGCTAACTAAAGCCATGAATCATGGTAGAAGTTTCAGTTTTGGACATATATCCTCAATCTCATATGAGAACATTAATTGTTGTTGAATTCTTAAGAATTAAAGAGGAGTCCATTATCTGTTGTCTATGTTGTCCCGGTATGGATGTCTAAGTTGAGAATAATCAATAGCGAGAAATCCAATGCGAGCTTTCTCCTTAGACCTTTGTACAGGCGGCATAGAGGTACCCCTTTGTGACACTTGGTTAAAACATGTGCATTGCGATGATAATCCAGGTAATCCGAGCTAATTAGGACAAGGTGCGGGCACTATTAGTATACTATGCATGAGGCTTGCAACTTGTAAGATATAATTTACATAACACATATGCTTTATTACTACCGTTGACAAAATTGTTTCTTGTTTTCAAAACCAAAGCTCTAGCACAAATATAGCAATCGACGCTTTCCTCTTTGAAGGACCATTCTTTTACTTTTATGTTGAGTCAGTTCACCTATTTGTCTCCACCTCAAGAAGCAAACACTTGTGTGAACTGTGCATTGATTCCTACATACTTGCATATTGCACTTGTTATATTACTTTACATTGACAACTATCCATGAGATATACATGTTACAAGTTGAAAGAAACCGCTGAAACTTAATCTTCCTTTATGTTGCTTCAATACCTTTACTATGAATTTATTGCTTTATGAGTTAACTCTTATGCAAGACTTATTGATGCTTGTCTTGAAAGTACTATTCATGAAAAGTCTTTGCTTTATGATTCATTTGTTTACTCATGTCATTTACCATTGTTTTGATAGCTGCATTCATTACATATGTTTACAATAGTATGATCAAGGTTATGATGGCATGTCACTCCAGAAATTATCTTTGTTATCGTTTACCTGCTCGGGGCGAGCAGAAACTAAGCTTGGGGATGCTGATACGTCTCCGACGTATCGATAATTTCTTATGTTCCATGCCACATTATTGATGATATCTACATGTTTTATGCATACTTTATGTCATTATTATGTGTTTTCCGGAACTAACCTATTGACGAGATGCCGAAGGGCCAGTTGCTGTTTTCTGCTGTTTTTGGTTTCAGAAATCCTAGTAAGGAAATATTCTCGGAATCGGACAAAATCAACGCCCAGCATCTTAGAATCCCCGGAAGTATCCAGAACACCCGAGAGTCGCCAGAGTGGACCCATAGGGGGCCCAGGAGGTAGGCCGGCGCGGCCCAGGCCCTGGTCGCGCCGCCTTATGGTGTCACCGCCTCGTCACCCCTCCGACTCCGCCTCTTCGCCTATATAAAGGTCCCTGACCTAAAACCTCGATACGAAAAAGCCACGGTACGAGAAACCTTCCAGAGCCGCCGCCATCGCGAAGCCAAGATCTGGGGGACAGGAGTCTCTGTTCCGGCACGCCGCCGGGACGGGGAAGTGCCCCCGGAAGGCTTCTCCATCGACACCACCGCCATCTTCATCACCGCTGCTGTCTCCCATGAGGAGGGAGTAGTTCTCCATCGAGGCTCGGGGCTGTACCGGTAGCTATGTGGTTCATCTCTCTCCCATGTACTTCAATACAATAATCTCATGAGCTGCCTTACATGATTGAGATTCATATGATGATGCTTGTAATCTAGATGTCATTATGCTAGTCAAGTGGATTTTACTTATGTGATCTCCGGAGACTCCTTGTCCCACGTGTGTAAAGGTGACAGTGTGTGCACCGTGTGGGTCTCTTAGGCTATATTTCACAGAATACTTATTCACTGTTATGAAGAGCATAGTGAAGTGCTTATTTATATCTCCTTATGATTGCAATGTGTTTTGTATCACAATTTATCTGTGTGCTACTCTAGTGATGTTATTAAAGTAGTTTATTCCTCCTGCACGGTGTAATGGTGACAGTGTGTGCATCGTGTTAGTACTTGGCGTAGGCTATGATTGTGATCTCTTGTAGATTATGAAGTTAACTATTGCTATGATGGTATTGATGTGATCTATGCCTCCTTTCGTAGCGTGAAGGTGACAGTGTGCATGCTATGTTAGTACTTGGTTTGGTTATGTTGATCTATCATGCACTCTAAGGTTATTTAAATATGAACATCGAATATTGTGGAGCTTGTTAACTCCGGCATTGAGGGTTCGTGTAATCCTACACAGTTAGTGGTGTTCATCATCCAACAAGAGAGTGTAGAGTCTAGCATCTATTTATTTATTCTGTTATGTGATCAATGTTGAGAGTGTCCACTAGTGAAAGTATGATCCCTAGGCCTTGTTCCTAAATACTGCTATCGCTGCTTGTTTACTGTTCTACTGCATCTGTACTGTCCGCAATATTACTACCATCAACCACACGCCAGTCCTGGGCAGCAAAGCACTTTTCTGGCGCCGTTACTACTGCTCATACTTATTCATACCACCTGTATTTCACTATCTCTTCGCCGAACTAGTGCACCTATTAGGTGTGTTGGGGACACAAGAGACTTCTTGCTTTGTGGTTGCAGGGTTGCATGAGAGGGATATCTTTGACCTCTTCCTCCCTGAGTTCGATAAACCTTGGGTGATCCACTTAAGGGAAACTTGCTGCTGTTCTACAAACCTCTGCTCTTGGAGGCCCAACACTGTCTACAGGAAAAGAAGCGTGAGTAGACATCAATCATCATCGTCACCTTCCATGTCCGTGAACAACGGCATGGTCTCCACCGAGCTCGCCCCCAGCAATGACGATGGCAAGCATGGAGCTTCGCTCAGCTCCATCGGCGTCGTTCCATTCTATGTCACGTCTGTCATCAACTTAACAGCCGGCTTCCATGAAGATTTGATGCCATCAACCAAGCTCGTGGTCTCTGCCTCGACCATTCCCACCTTCCCACTAAGCATTGGGGACACCTCTCCCATCACTACAGCTCTATCGAGGACGCGCTCCAGTCAGACCAAGTGCATGCAGTCCAAGCCATTGAATCAGTTGATTTTCGCAGACCATATGATTGACACACCGTTATACTCAAGCTGGTACCACGAGCACATGCATTGTCCTACACAGTGGCCACCTCCTTATCTGTACTTGCGCTGGTGTGATAGGAGCAAGCCATGGCCAATACCATGGCCATCGTTTCTTGTCCTTCGAGGAGGCGTGCACCTCGCCGAACCAAGGCCACCACTTGAAGGTACTTCCGGAGAGCTTTCTGTTGATGCTGCTGTGATGCGCCACTTTCTTGACAGCCAATATTGGGTTATTCCTCTGCATATCTGCTTGCAATATGAGTTTGACCGAGAGAAGAATTTTACCAGTGTGCATCACATTAACCGAGAGGACCATTTTAATTCTCTTGGTGTAAGTCTGAATTTTTTGGAGAACTTTCTTAGAAAACCATGCGGATAATTGATACGCGTACAGCACGCGTCCGTTGGGAACCCCAAGAGGAAGGTGTGATGCGTACAACGGCAAGTTTTCCCTCACTATGAAACCAAGGTTTATCAAACCAGTAGGAGCCAAGAAGCACGTTGAAGGTTGATGGCAGCGAGATGTAGTGCGGCGCAACACCAGGGATTCCGGCGCCAACGTGGAACCTGCACAACACAACCAAAGTACTTTGCCCCAACGAAACAGTGAGGTTGTCAATCTCACCGGCTTGCTGTAACAAAGGATTAGATGTACAGTGTGGATGATGATTGTTTGCAGAGAACAGTAGAACAATTGCAGTAGATTGTATTTCAGATGTAAAGAATAGGACCGGGGTCCACAGTTCACTAGAGGTGTCTCTCCCATAAGATAAATAGCATGTTGGGTGAACAAATTACAGTTGGGCAATTGACAAATAGAGAGGGCATGACCATGCACATACATGATATGAAGAGTATTGTGAGATTTAATTGGGCATTACGACAAAATACATAGACCGCTATCCAGCATGCATCTATGCCTAAAAAGTCCACCTTCAGGTTATCATCCGAACCCCTTCCAGTATTAAGTTGCTAACAACAGACAATTGCATTAAGTATGGTGCGTAATGTAATCAATAACTACATCCTCGGACATAGCATCGATGTTTTATCCCTAGTGGCTACAGCACATCCATAACCTTAGAGGTTTCTGTCACTCCCCCAGATTCACGGAGACATGAACCCACTATCGAGCATAAATACCCCCTCTTGGAGTTACTAGCAAAAACTTGGCCAGAGCCTCTACTAATAACGGAGAGCATGCAAGATCATAAACAACACATAGATATAAATTGATAATCAACATAACATAGTATTCTCTATTCATCGGATCCCAACAAAAACAACATATAGCATTACAGATAGATGATCTTGATCATGTTCGGCAGCTCACAAGATCCGACAATGAAGCACATAAGGAGAAGACAACCATCTAGCTACTGCTATGGACCCATAGTCCAGGGGTAGACTACTCACTCATCACTCCGGAGGCGACCATGGCGGCGTAGAGTCCTCCGGGAGATGAATCCCCTCTCCGGCTGGGTGCCGGAGGCGATCTCCTGAATCCCCCGAGATGGGATTGGCGGCGGCGGCGTCTCTGGAAGGTTTTCCGTATCGTGGCTCTCGGTACTGGGGGTTTCGCGACGAAGGCTATTTGTAGGCGGAAGGGCAGATCAAGGGGCGTCACGAGGGGCCCAGATGATAGGTCGGCGCGGCCAGGGCTTGGGCCGCGCCGCCCTATCATCTGGCCACCTCGTGGCCCCACTTCGTCAGCTCTCCGGTCTTCTGGAAGCTTCGTGTGAAAATAGGCCCCTGGGCATTGATTTCGTCCAATTCCGAGAATATTTCCTTACTAGGATTTCTGAAACCAAAAACAGCAGAAAACAAAGAATCGGCTCTTCGGCATCTCGTTAATAGGTTAGTTCCAGAAAATGCATAAATATGACATAAAGTATGCATAAAACATGTAGATATCATCAATAATGTGGCATGGAACATAAGAAATTATCGATACGTCGGAGACATATCAATAATCCGAAGAAACTATATGGGATATTTCTTGGCAACCTGAGGCTAAGGGAGAATATTTTGACGTTGCGGTTTACTATTGTCATGGCAATAGTTTTGAAGATTGTCCGTCAGCATATATGGCAATGGTGATGCTATTATACAGGAATTACAGTCATCTGAAATACAACCATCACATGTTCTATGGGTATGCACTGAAACCTTGGTCACCACTAATTGGTATGGCTTATACATATTGGCTACTAAATAAGAAGGTGTATGGACTTGATGTGCTAGACATTGATACGTTACAAATGTATCTATAATTTGTGATGCTCCATGTTTGTTTTACACCAATTTCTATATGTTTTGTTTACACTTCGTTGCACTTTTATACATTTTCCGGAACTAACCTATTGACAAGATGCCACAGTGCCAATTCCCTATTTTTTGCATTTTGTATTTCAGAAAAGTTGTACAGGAAATATTCTAGGAACTGTACGAAACGAAAGCCAAAGTTCATATTTTTCACGAAGCAAAGATGGAGTCCAAAGCAAAGATGGAGTCCAAAGCAGAGACGGAGGAGGGCCAGAGAGGGGCCACACCATGCCTTGGAGCGGCCCACCCCTAGCCGCACCATGGGGTGGTGTGAGGCCCCTGTCCTCCACCGACCTCGCCCTTCCGCCTATAAGAAGCCCCCCCGCTGCGAAAACCCTAAATCAATAAGGCTCCATCCACGAAAAGTTCTGTAGCTCTGCCATCATTGAAGACAAGATTCGAGGGACAAAAGTCTTTGTTCCGGCACCTTGCCGGGACGGGGAATTGCCCCGGGAGCTGTCTCCATCGACTCCACCACCATCTTCATCACCATTGCTAACTCCCGTGATGAGGAGTGAGTATTTCTCCCCCGAGGCTAAGGGCTTTACCGGTAGCTATGTGGTCTATCTATATCTTCATGTATGATATTTATGTGATCATGAGCTTTGTAATCTAGTTGAATAAGTAGATGTTATTCTTCAACTATTGTGCTACTCAAGTGGTTTTATTATGTGATCTTTGGGGACACCTTGTCCCACGGTGTGAGGGTGACAGCTTGCACACCGTGTTTGTCTCTTAGACTAAACTTTACAGAAATACTTTATGTCCATTACTTTGGGGGCTGCAACAAAACTACTTAATGATATGATGATAAATTATTCTAAATGGCACACCGAGAGAGCTCCACAAGGTAAGAAGCTAGGTAAATTATGTTGAAGAAATCTTCTCTTTGAGTGATAAAATTGACACTATTATGTATATGCTTGTTAATGGTAAAGCTCATGTTGATCCAAATAATATTCCGTTAGCTTCTTTGGTTGCTCAAGAAGAGCATGTTGATGTGAACTTCATTAAAAGCAATAATTCAACAACAATGCTTATAGGAGTAATATTGGTAGCGACAATTATAGGTCATATCCTTCTAATAATGGTAATGATTATGGTAATTCCTACAGAAACAATAAAAGTGCACCCTCTAATCTTGAAGTCATGCTTAAGGATTTTATTAGTAAACAAACTACTTTTAATAAATATGTTGAGGAAAAGTTTGGCAAAATTGATGTTCTTGCTTCCAAAGTTGATAGCCTTGCTCGTGATGTTGAATTTCTTAAATTAAAGTTTATTCCTCATGATGTTAAAGAAATCAAAACTTTGAATGTCATTCAAGTTAGAATTGATGAAAATATTAGGATGTTGGCGGAATTGCATGCTAGGTGGGAAAGAGAAGATGAAATTGCTAGAAATAATAATTTAACTAAAGTTTGTACCATCACCACCACCATTAATAATGAGATCTCAAATTCTAGCAACACTCCTACTATTAATGACAAAATACTTGGTGTAGGAAAAGTCCCCGCTCCTTATACAAAATTGCGTGGAACCACTGAAACTGTTACTGATAAGAGTGCTGAAATTTTTCGGAGTATGGGAGACAATAGTCCTCTTACCTTTGATAAAAATGACTTTGATTTTGATGATTGCAATATCTCTGAAATAATTAAGTTCTTCAAAATTTTGCTAAAAGTCCTAATGCTATTGCTATAATTACGGCCTTTACAAAGCACATTACAAATGCTCTCATGCAAATTAGAGAAGATAAATTAAAACGTGAAGCTTCTATTCCTAAAAAGTTAGAAGATGGCTGGGAGACCATCATTAAGATGAAAGTAGATGGTTTTGGTTGCAACGCTTTATGTGATATTGGTGCAAGTATTTCTTTCATGCCTAGAAAAATCTATGATATGCTTGATTTGCCACCGTTGGAACAATGTTATTTGGATGTTCATCTTGTTGATATTGCTACAAAGATAACCTTTGGGGATAGTTAATAATGTTCTTATTATGGTTAATAATAACCTTGTTCCTGTTGATTTTGTTGTTTTGTATACTGAATGCAATGCTTCTTGTCTAATTATTTTGGGAAGACCGTTTCTTAGAACTGTTGGTGCTGCTATTGACATGAGAGATGGGATTATTAAATATCAATTTCCACTCAAGAAAGGTATGGAACACTCCCCTAGGAAAATAAATAAGTCACCTTATGATTCTATTATTATAACAAGTTATGATGTTGATGTTTCTTCACTTGATAATACTTAATGCTAACTATTTTTCCACGCTTAGCTGAAAGGCATTAAAGAAAAGCACTATTGGGAGATAACCCATGTTTTATTTTTGTAATTTTTATTTTGTTGAGTCCTGGAAGTTATTACCTCTATAATAACCTATCATTATCATTTTTATTTCGTTTTTGTGCAAAGAGTAGCCTCTAATAGGAAGAAAGTAAGATTTGGGGAAGTTGTTGTCCTGAAAACAGATTCTGTGTTGTCACCATAAAAATTCGTTTTTGTGCCCGCTCTAAAGAGGAAGCAGAAGGCCTCAAAGCTCAACTGAAGACTGATCTGGCAGAAATACGTGCCCTGAGCAAACAACTGGTGACAGGCGAGGACAAAGATGACGAGGCCGAGATCACCGAAGTGGATCGTGTCCGTGCTGACGCCCTCCATGCCCTCGAGGCATTCCTTCAGTAGAGCCTATCTATGTAATCTGATAACTGCTCAATTGAGCTTGTACCTCTAGATTCGATGGCTGTGCATCGGCTTTTTAGTCTAAAGTCGATGTCTGTGCATCGGCTGTACTTTGTGTCATGTTGCTTTCATATATATATATTTTTTTACTGGCCGATTTCATGCATCGGCCCCCATATTTCACTGTCCATCATCCCACATACTTGGGAAATATTTCTTGAGGTGCTGACCATTGACAGCCACTGGGAATTTCGCACCGTTCAGCTCCTCGAGCATGTATGCGTTACCCTTTAAAACTTGGTCGACTCTGTACGGCCCGTGCCAATTTGGAGACCATTTACCATATACTGCATCCTTAGTCCCCAATGGCAGTACAGCTTCCCATACCAGATCACCAACGTGGAACTCCTTGTGTCTCACCTTCTTATTTTATGCGCGAGCTACCTTGGCTTTGTTCTCTTTAATTTTCTCAAGCGACCAAAGTCTGAGTTCCGTTAGATCCTCAATGCCATCGCTCATCAGGGCTGCATATTCTTCAGTTGTTAAATCATTCTGAAACGTAATACGTCTCGACCCAGCCGTAATTTCCCAGGGCAATACGACTTCTTGTCCATAGACCAGATGGTATGGCGAGGTTTTTATAGCTCCATGACATGACATGCGATAAGCCCACAAAGCCTCTGACAGTACCTCGTGCCAACGTCTAGGGTGCTCGTCGACTTTCCTCTTGATCAGCTTGATAAGGCTCTGGTTGAACGCTTCAGCTTGCCCATTTGCTTGAGCATAGTATGGAGACGATCAGATCAACTTGATTCCCATGTCTTCGCAAAACTTTCTAAACTCTTTAGAAATGAAGACCGAACCTCCATCGGTCGTGATAGTCTGGGGAATCCCGAATCTATGAATGACATGTTCTTTCACAAAATTGATAACATCTTCTGATTTCACTGACTTCATAGGGACGGCCTCCACCCATTTAGTGAAGTATCTATAATGGCCAAGATCCACACGTGGTCTTTGCTTGATGGAGGATTGATTTTGCCGATCATATCCATGCCCCAACCTCGAAATGGCCAAGGCTTGATGATGGGGTTCATTGCTGATGCGGGTACCGTCTGAATTTTCCAAACATCTGACACGCTTGACACCCTTTATAGTACTTAAAGCAATCCTCAAGCATGGTGGGCCAATAAAACCCCGATCGCCTGATCAACCATTTAATCTTATGAGCCGATTGGTGAGTTCCATAGGCGCCTTCATGTACCTCGTGTAAGAGCCGATTTGACTCGGCTGGTCCCAGACATTTGAGGAGTAACCCTTCCAAAGTCCTGTAGAACATCTCATCTCCTATAAGGACATACTTCATGGCCTTGTACCTTATCCGTTTAGGTGCCCTCCGAGCCGGATCTTTCAAGTAATTGAAGATATCAGCTCTCCAGTCATCCGGTTCCAGGAACTGTACCTGCACGTCGGCTCCATCTGCTACGACCTTGTAGCCTGTCGCCATCTGTGCGAGATCGTTGGCCTCGGTATTTTGCGAACTCGGGATCCAATTGAAGTTTATGTACCTAAATTGTGCCATCAGCTCACGGCATTGCATCCATAATGGGAAGAGCGACTCGCTCTCGCATTTGTATTCTTCCGTGAGTTGGGAAATCACCAATTTGGAGTCCCCAAAAAGTTCCACTGCTTCTGCACCGGCTTCGATAAGCAACTCCATTCCCTTGCGTATTGCTTCATACTCAGCGACATTGTTGGTGCAAGGGGTAGGTAGCCTGGTGGAGAAGGAATATGTTGCCTCCCGGGGCGACACGAGTAGAATGTCGATGCCACAACCATCATCACAAGCCGATCCATCGAAAAACATGGCCCATGCGTGTACAGACAGTGCTGCTATATCAGTGTTGATTCGTTCAGTAATAAGATCGGCCAACGCTTGTCCCTTGACTGCTTTCGCAGGCTGATACCGGAGATAAAAATTCCGATAATGCAAACATCCACTTACCGAGTCGGCCTTTCAATACAGGAGCCGATAGCATATGTTTGATGACATCTGATTTGCATATGATGACAATTTCCGCTGACAGCAAGATGTGACGAAGCTTAGTGCAGGTAAAAAATAGGCAGAGGCACAACTTCTCGATCTCAGGGTACCTAGTCTCTGCATCCAACATCCTTCTGCTGAGGTAGAAAGTGACTCTCGCCAGACCATCATAAACTTGCACCACCACTGAGGCGATGGAAGTGTCAGCTACTGATAAGTAAATATAGAATGGTCTGTCTTTGCTGGGTGGAACCAACACAGGTCGCTTTGTCAGATATTCTTTAATCTCGTCAAGCGCTTGCTGTTGCTCTGCCCCCCAGCGAAACTCCTCATCAGATTTAATTTTTACCAGTCCCATGAACGGCTCGATTCACACTGACAGGTTGGAGATGAACCTTCTGACGAAATTGATTTTGCCGATGAGACACTGGAGTTCCTTCTTCGTGGTAGGTGGCTGCATTGTTCGCACTGCCTCCTAACTTTTCAAGCCGATCTCAATTCCGCGTTCGTGAACCAAGAAACCCAAGAATTGACCGGCCGTTACACCAAAAGCACACTTCTTTGGATTCATTCTTAGCCCGAATTTTCTAGTTCGGTCCAGGATGCATCGCAAATCCTCCAAGTGTCCTTCTACTGAAACAGACTTGACTACCACGTCATCAATGTAAATCTCCACCAACTTGCCGATCAGATCATGAAAGATGTAATTCATGGCTCTTTGGTATGTGGCGCCGGCATTTTTTAGTCCAAATGTCATGACTACATATTCAAACAAGCCCACCGAACCTGGTACTCTGAATGCAGTCTTGTGTATATCTTCTGGAGCCATGAAAATTTGGTTGTAACCGGCATTGCCATCCATGAAACTTAAAACCTTATGACCAGCAGCTGCATTGATCAGTGTTTCTGCTACCGGCATTGGATACTCATCCTTTGGAGTGGCTCTATTGAGATCCCGAAAATCTATGGCGACGCGCCATCGGCCGTCCTTTTTCTGTACAGGCACGATACTAGAAATCCACTCAGCGTACCTGCATGGCCTGATGAACCTGGCGTTCAACATTTTCTCGATCTCTTTCTTGACTTCTTCTAAAATCTCGGCCTTCATCTATCGTGCTCGCTGCTGGAACGGCCGAAATCCTTTTTTAAGAGGGAGCCGATGCTCAATGATGCTCCTGTCTAACCCAGGCATTTCTGTGTAATCCCAGGCAAAGCAATTTGGGTATTCTTTTAATAGAGCTATCATGAGGCCCCTCAGATGCGGATCTAACTTTTTGCTGACAAATGTTGGTCGTGGCTTATCCCCAGGACCAATGTCAATCTCTTCTAGCTCATCAGCCGATGTAAACCCATACCCTAGCTTTCCGTCGCCTGCTAGATCGATGCTGAACACAGGCAAAACGTATGATGAGGATAATTTGGGCCGATTGCTGGAATCGGCCCCCTTTTTGATTGCATTGTTCAATGAAGGTTTACAACTTATTTGTGCTCTACTACGGGAGGGAGTCTCCCTACTACGACTACGTGACATGCTTGAGGTAAGATCATTGCTTTTTATTTTTTGGGGCCGATCGTAGGGATCGGCCTTGCCACGTACGTCCATTGTCTCTGCTCTTGCTACTCTGTCAGGCCGGTGGATAAGACCAGCCTCACCCCGTTTTTTGTAGCTTCGATGCGCTCACAGCCGTCCAAACTGACTCTAGAGCGGCTCTTGGTCGTCTGCGTCCCAAATATTCATGCCAGCTATTGAGATCTCGACTGAGTCATCTGCATGAACGACCTCCACTTCATCTCCATCCCACTGTATCAGGCATTGGTGCATTGTGGATGGAATGCAGCAGTTGGCGTGAATCCAATCCCTCCCTAGCAGGACAGCGTAGGTGCTTTTGCTGTCGACGATGAAGAATGACGTAGGGATTGTTTTTCGGCCCACGGTTAGATCCATGTTTAGAACGCCTTGCGTTTCTGATGCTTGGCCGTTGAAGTCGCTTAGTGTGACGTTGGTTTTGATCAGATCTGCGCTTGAGCGTCCCAATCGACGTAGCATGGAGTATGGCATTATATTGACTGCCGCCCCCGTGTCAACCAGCATCTTGCTGACAGGTTGCCCGTTGATATAACCTCTTAGGTATAGGGCCTTCAAATGCTTGTAGCTCTTCTCTCAGGGCTTTTCAAAGATAACTGGCCTTGGGCCGCAGTCAAACTGTGCTACCGGCGCTTCTTCGTTTCTTGGAGCACAAAACTCCGACGGAAGTATGAACACCATATTTGTGCCAGCCGATGCCTTCTCATCAGCTTTCATTTGTTTGGGGCGCCATTCTTTCTTCTGTGGATGACTCTCCGCGTCCAAAGTTTGGTGAATTTTCACGGCCAGATCGGGCCGCGCTTTCCTCAACGTGTGCAGGTATTGCGCCTCGGCTTCCTCCAAGCTTCGTAGCCGCTGAACCCTACGCTTTTGGGAGTGACTGAGTCCATCAGGGAACCACCTTGGCCGGTGGTATCTGTCTTCTTCTTCATCTTCTGACTCCTCGAAATCTTCCTCTCAAGATGACTCAGCTCGTCTGTTCTGAGATGGGAGAGGCCCTAGACGCTTGAACACTGAAACCTCACCGGTGTCCTCCTTCTGTTGTCTGCATTCCGGGCAGTTTGCGATTGTAGGTAATCGGCTCATTCCTGAATCCCAGCAGTGCTTAAAGAAAGGACAATCCCAGTGTCTGTCCATGTCTTCCGGCTCTCTCGACTTCCCCTTAGCGCGGCGCTCATATCCTTCGTCGTCTCTATCATACCGACGATACTTTCCGTTGTCTTTATCAGACCGACGATATCTTTCGTCATCTGTGTCGTACCGCCGGCGTCGGTCGTACTGATGCTCATATTTGTTGAGGAGATGCGCGGAGAGCGGTCGCTGATACCTGATACGTCTCCGACGTATCGATAATTTCTTATGTTCCATGCCACATTATTGATGTTATCTACATGTTTTATGCACACTTTATGTCATATTTGTGCATTTTCTGGAACTAACCTATTAACAAGATGCCGAAGTGCCGATTCTTTGTTTTCTGCTGTTTTTGGTTTCAGAAATCCTAGTAAGGAAATATTCTCGGAATTGGACGAAATCAAAGCCCAGGGGCCTATTTTCTCACGAAGCTTCCAGAAGTCCGAAGGAGAGACAAAGAGGGGCCACGGAGGGGCCACACCCTAGGGCGGCGTGGCCCCCCCCTTGGCCGCGCGGCCCTGTGGTGTGGGGCCCCCGTGCCGCCTCTTGACCTGCCGTTTTGCCTATAAAAAGTCTCCGTGACGAAAACCCCAGTACCGAGAACCACGATACGGAAAACCTTCCAGAGATGCCGCCGCCGCCGATCCCATCTCGGGGGATCCAGGAGATCGCCTCCGGCACCCTGCCGGAGAGGGGAATCATCTCCCGGAGGACTCTACGCCGCCATGGTCGCCTCCGGTGTGATGTGTGAGTAGTCTACCCCTGGACTATGGGTCCATAGCAGTAGCTAGATGGTTGTCTTCTCCCCATTGTGCTATCATTGTCGGATCTTGTGAGCTGCCTAACATGATCAAGATCATCTATCTATAATTCTATATGTTGCGTTTGTTGGGATCCGATGAATAGAGAATACTTGTTATGTTGATTATCAAAGCTATGCTTATGTGTTGTTTATGATCTTGCATGCTCTCCGTTATTAGTAGATGCTCTGGCCAAGTTGATGCTAGTAACTCCAAGAGGGAGTATTTATGCTCGATAGTGGGTTCATGCCTCGTGAATCGGAGGAGTGACAAGAACCACTAAGGTTATGGATGTCTGTTGCCCCTAGGGATAAAACATTAGTGCTAAGTTCAAGGCTGTAGTCACTAGGTACATTACGCGCAATACTTAATGCAATTGTCTGTTGTTAGCAACTTAATACTGGAGGGGGTTCGGATGATAACCTGAAGGTGGACTTTTTAGGCATAGATGCAGTTGGATGGCGGTCTATGTACTTTGTCGTAATGCCCAAATTAAATCTCACTATACTCATCATAATATGTATGTGCATGGTCATGCCCTCTTTATTTGTCAATTGCCCAACTGTAATTTGTTCACCCAACATGCTGTTCGTCTTATGGGAGAGACACCTCTAGTGAACTGTGGACCCCGGTCCAATTCTCTTTACTGAAATACAATCTACTGCAATACTGTTCTACTGTTTTCTGCAAACAATCATCTTCCACACAATACGGTTAACTCTTTGTTACAGCAAGCCGGTGAGATTGACAACCTCACTGTTTCGTTGGGGCAAAGTATCTTGGTTGTGTTGTGCAGGTTCCACGTTGGCGCCGGAATCACTGGTGTTGCGCCGCACTACATCTCGCCGCCATCAACCTTCAACGTGCTTCTTGACTCCTACTGGTCCGATTAAACCTTGGTTTCTTACTGAGGGAAACTTGCCGCTGTGCGCATCACACCTTTCTCTTGGGGTTCCCAACGGACGTGCCAACCACACGCATCAAGCAAATTTCTGGCGCCGTTGCCGGGGAGATCAAGACACGCTGCAAGGGGAGTCTCCACTTCTCAATCTCTTTACTTTGTTTTTGTCTTGCTTAGTTTTATTTACTACTTTGTTTGCTGCACTAAATCAAAATACAAAAAAATTAGTTGCTAGTTTTACTTTATTTGTTATCTTGTTTACTATATCAAAAACACAAAAAAAAATTAGTTTACTTGCATTTACTTTATCTAGTTTGCTTTATTTACTGTTGCTAAAATGGCCAACGCTGAAAATACTAAGTTGTGTGACTTCACAACCACAAATAATAATGATTTCTTATGCACACCTATTGCTCCACCTGCTACTACAGCAGAATTCTTTGAAATTAAACCTGCTTTAGTGAATCTTGTTATGCGAGAGCAATTTTCTGGTGTTAGTTCTGATGATGCTGCTGCCCATCTTAATAATTTTGTTGAATTATGTGAAATGCAAAAGTATAAGGATGTAGATGGTGACATTATAAAATTAAAATTGTTCCCTTTCTCCTTAAGAGGAAGAGCTAAAGATTGGTTGCTATCTCTGCCTAAGAATAGTATTGATTCATGGACTAAATGCAAGGATGCTTTTATTGGTAAATATTATCCCCCTGCTAAAATTATATCTTTGAGGAGTAGCATAATGAATTTTAAACAATTAGATACTGAACATGTTGCTCAAGCTTGGGAAAGAATGAAATCTCTGGTTAAAAATTGCCCAACCCATGGACTGACTACTTGGATGATCATCCAAACCTTCTATGCAGGACTAAATTTTTCTTCACGGAATTTATTGGATTCAGCTGCTGGAGGTACCTTTATGTCCATCACTCTTGGTGAAGCAACAAAGCTTCTTGATAATATGATGATCAACTACTCTGAATGGCACACGGAAAGAGCTCCACAAGGTAAGAAGGTAAATTCTGTCGAAGAAACCTCTTCCTTGAGTGATAAGATTGATGCTATTATGTCTATGCTTGTGAATGATAGGACTAATATTGATCCTAATAATGTTCCATTAGCTTCATTGGTTGCACAAGAAGAACATGTTGATGTAAACTTCATTAAAAATAATAATTTCAACAACAATGCTTACCGGAACAATTCTAGTAACAACTATAGGCCATATCCTTATAATAATGGCAACGGCTATGGTAATTCTTATGGGAATTCTTACAACAATAGTAGGAGTTCACCCCCTGGACTTGAAGCCATGCTTAAAGAATTTATTAGTACACAAACTGCTTTTAACAAATCTGTTGAAGAAAAGCTTGGGAAAATTGATATACTTGCTTCTAAAGTCGATAGTCTTGTTGCTGATGTTGATCTTTTGAAATCAAAAGTTTTGCCTAATGAGAATCATCATAATAAAATTACTACTACAGCAAATGCCATTCAAGTTAGAATTAATGAGAATATAAGATTAATGGCTGAACTGCGTGCTAGGTGGGATAGAGAAGAAAATGAAAAACTAGCTAAAGAGAAGAATATAGCTAAAGTTTGGACTATTACCACCACTAGTAATGCTAATGCTACACATGTTGCTGCACCTCCTACTCATACTAATAAAAGAATTGGTGTTAGCAATGTTTCCACTTCGAATGCAAAGCGCGAAAAACTGCCTGAAACTGCTAAAACTGCTGAAACTGCCTGTGATAAAGCTGCTGAAATTTTTTTCCAACATTGGGGATGATGATCCCATTGCTTTAGATTATAATGGTTTGAATTTTGATGATTGCCAAATCTCTGAAGTTATAAAGTTCTTGCAAAAACTTGCTAAAAGTCCTAATGCTAGTGCTATAAATTTGGCTTTCACGCATCATATTACAAATGCTCTCATAAAAGCTAGAGAAGAGAAACTAGAGCGTGAAGCCTCTATTCCTAAAAAGTTAGAGGATGGTTGGGAGCCCATCATTAAGATGAAGATTAAAGATTTTGATTGTAATGCTTTATGTGATCTTGGTGCAAGTATCTCTGTTATGCCTAAGAAAATTTATAATATGCTTGACTTGCCACCGCTGAAAAATTGTTATTTGGATGTTAATCTTGCTGATCATTCTACAAAGAAACCTTTGGGTAAAGTTGATAATGTTCGCATTACCATTAACAATAACCTGGTTCCCGTTGATTTTGTTGTCTTGGATATTGATTGCAATGCATCTTGTCCCATTATATTGGGAAGACCTTTTCTTCGAACTGTTGGTGCTATCATTGATATGAAGGAAGGTAATATAAAATATCAATTTCCTCTCAAGAAAGGTATGGAACACTTCCCTAGAAAGAGAATGAAGGTACCTTTTGATTCTATTATGAGAACAAATTATGATGTTGACACTTCATCTCTTGATAATACTTGATACACACTTTCTGCGCCTAGCTGAAAGGCGTTAAAGAAAAGCGCTTATGGGAGACAACCCATGTTTTTACCTACAGTACTTTGTTTTTATTTTGTGTCTTGGAAGTTGTTTACTACTGTAGCAACCTCTCCTTATCTTAGTTTTGTGTTTTGTTGTGCCAAGTTAAGCCGTTGATAGAAAAGTAAGTACTAGATTTGGATTACTGCACAGTTCCAGATTTCTTTGCTGTCACGAATCTGGGTCCACCTCCCTGTAGGTAGCTCAGAAAATTAAGCCAATTTACGTGCATGATCCTCAGATATGTACGCAACTTTCATTCAATTTGAGCATTTTCATTTGAGCAAGTCTGGTGCCATTTTAAAATTCGTCAATACGAACTGTTCTGTTTTGACAGATTCTGCCTTTTATTTCGCATTGCCTCTTTCGCTATGTTGGATGAATTTCTTTGATCCACTAATGTCCAGTAGCATTATGCAATGTCCAGAAGTGTTAAGAATGATTGTGTCACCTCTGAATATGTCAATTTATATTGTGCACTAACCCTCTAATGAGTTGTTTCGAGTTTGGTGTGGAGGAAGTTTTCAAGGATCAAGAGAGGAGTATGATGCAACATGATCAAGGAGAGTGAAAGCTCTAAGCTTGGGGATGCACCCGGTGGTTCACCCCTGCATATATCAAGAAGACTCAAGCGTCTAAGCTTGGGGATGCCCAAGGCATCCCCTTCTTCATCGACAACATTATCAGGTTCCTCCCCTGAAACTATATTTTTATTCCATCACATCTTATGTGCTTTTTCTTGGAGCGTCGGTTTGTTTTTGTTTTTGTTTTGTTTGAATAAAATGGATCCTAGCATTCACTTTATGGGAGAGAGACACGCTCCGCTGTAGCATATGGACAAGTATGTCCTTGGTTTCTACTCATAGTATTCATGGCGAAGTTTCTCCTTCGTTAAATTGTTATATGGTTGGAATTGGAAAATGATACATGTAGTAATTGCTATAAATGTCTTGGGTAATGTGATACTTGGCAATTGTTGTGCTCATGTTTAAGCTCTTGCATCATATGCTTTGCACCCATTAATGAAGAAATACATAGAGCATGCTAAAATTTGGTTTGCATATTTGGTTTCTCTAAGGTCTAGATAATTTCTAGTATTGAGTTTGAACAACGAGGAAGACGGTGTAGAGTCTTATAATGTTTTCAATATGTCTTTTATGTGAGTTTTGCTGCACCGGTTCATCCTTGTGTTTGTTTCAAATAAGCCTTGCTAGCCTAAACCTTGTATCGAGAGGGAATACTTCTCATGCATCCAAAATACTTGAGCCAACCACTATGCCATTTGTGTCCACCATACCTACCTACTACATGGTATTTCTCCGCCATTCCAAAGTAAATTGCTTGAGTGCTACCTTTAAACAATTCAAAATTTATCACCTCTGATTTGTGTCAATGTTTTATAGCTCATGAGGAAGTATGTGGTGTTTATCTTTCAATCTTGTTGGGCAACTTTCACCAATGGACTAGTGGCTTCATCCGCTTATCCAATAATTTTGCAAAAAGAGCTGGCAATGGGATTCCCAGTCCCAAATTAATTAACAAAAATAGACACTCCTCCATGGTATGTGATTGTTGGACGGCACCCGAAGGATTCGGTTAGCCATGGCTTGTGTAAGCAAAGGTTGGGAGGAGTGTCATCATAATAAAACTAAAATAAAAAGGCACTCCTTCATGGTATGAGATTGTTGGCAGGCACCCGAGGATTCGGTTAGCCATGGTTTGTGAAAGAAAGGTTGGAAGGAGTGCCACCCAAAATAAAATAAAATGGGAGCCGCTCTTTGAAGGTTTGTCTGGCAAGGGGGTTAGAGTACCCGCTACCATTCGTTGACAACAACATACACCTCTCAAAACTTTATTTTTTTTATGCTCTCTTTATGTTTTCAAAATCAAAGCTCTAGCACAAATATAGCAATCGATGCTTTTCCTCTATGGAGGACCATTCTTCTACTTTTATTGTTGAGTCAGTTCACCTATCTCTCTCTACCTCAAGAAGCAAACACTTGTGTGAACTGTGCATTGATTCCTACATATTTGCATATTGCATTGCTTTACATTGACAATTATCCATGAGATATACATGTTACAAGTTGAAAGCAACAGCTGAAACTTAATCTTCTTTTGTGTTGCTTCAATATCTCTACTTTGAATTATTGCTTTATGAGTTAACTCTTATGCAAGACTTATTGATGCTTGTCTTGAAGTGCTATTCATGAAAAGTCTTTGCTTTATGATTCACTTGTTTACTCATGTCATATACATTGTTTTGATCGCTGCATTCACTACATATGCTTTACAAATAGTATGATCAAGATTATGATGGCATGTCACTCCAGAAATTATCTGTGTTATCGTTTTACCTGCTCGGGACGAGCAGAACTAAGCTTGGGGATGCTGATACGTCTCCGACGTATCGATAATTTCTTATGTTCCATGCCACATTATTGATGTTATCTACATGTTTTATGCACACTTTATGTCATATTTGTGCATTTTCTGGAACTAACCTATTAACAAGATGCCGAAGTGCCAGTTGCTGTTTTCTGCTGTTTTTGGTTTCAGAAATCCTAGTAAGGAAATATTCTCGGAATTGGACGAAATCAAAGCCCAGGGGCCTATTTTCTCACGAAGCTTCCAGAAGTCCGAAGGAGAGACGAAGAGGGGCCACGGAGGGGCCACACCCTAGGGCGGCGCGGCCCCCCCCTTGGCCGCGCGGCCCTGTGGTGTGGGGCCCCCGTGCCGCCTCTTGACCTGCCGTTTCGCCTATAAAAAGTCTCCGTGATGAAAACCCCAGTACCGAGAACCACGATACGGAAAACCTTCCAGAGACGCCGCCGCTGCCGATCCCATCTCGGGGGATCCAGGAGATCGCCTCCGGCACCCTGCCAGAGAGGGGAATCATCTCCCGGAGGACTCTACGCCGCCATGGTCGCCTCCGGTGTGATGTGTGAGTAGTCTACCCCTGGACTATGGGTCCATAGCAGTAGCTAGATGGTTGTCTTCTCCCCATTGTGCTATCATTGTCGGATCTTGTGAGCTGCCTAACATGATCAAGATCATCTATCTGTAATTCTATATGTTGCGTTTGTTGGGATCCGATGAATAGAGAATACTTGTTATGTTGATTATCAAAGCTATGCTTATGTGTTGTTTATGATCTTGCATGCTCTCCGTTATTAGTAGATGCTCTGGCCAAGTTGATGCTAGTAACTCCAAGAGGGAGTATTTATGCTCGATAGTGGGTTCATGCCTCTGTGAATCTGGAGGAGTGACAAGAACCACTAAGGTTATGGATGTGCTGTTGCCACTAGGGATAAAACATTAGTGCTATGTTCAAGGATGTAGTCACTAGTTACATTACGCGCAATACTTAATGCAATTGTCTGTTGTTAGCAACTTAATACTGGAGGGGGTTCGGATGATAACCTGAAGGTGGACTTTTTAGGCATAGATGCAGTTGGATGGCGGTCTATGTACTTTGTCGTAATGCCCAAATTAAATCTCACTATACTCATCATAATATGTATGTGCATGGTCATGCCCTCTTTATTTGTCAATTGCCCAACTGTAATTTGTTCACCCAACATGCTGTTCGTCTTATGGGAGAGACACCTCTAGTGAACTGTGGACCCCGGTCCAATTCTCTTTACTGAAATACAATCATCGCAATCTTTGTTCTACTGTTTTCTGCAAACAATCATCTTCCACACAATACGGTTAACTCTTTGTTACAGCAAGCCGGTGAGATTGACAACCTCACTGTTTCGTTGGGGCAAAGTATCTTGGTTGTGTTGTGCAGGTTCCACGTTGGCGCCGGAATCACTGGTGTTGCGCCGCACTACATCTCGCCGCCATCAACCTTCAACGTGCTTCTTGACTCCTACTGGTCCGATTAAACCTTGGTTTCTTACTGAGGGAAACTTGCCGCTGTGCGCATCACACCTTCCTCTTGGGGTTCCCAACGGACGTGCCAACCACACGCATCAATACCGCATGTTTCTCACTTGTTCCTCGGTGATGTACCATTTGTCGTCAGATCGGGGCCGGTCGCGTGGGCCGGCCTCCTCCTTTTGCTTGCCACGGGAGTGACCGGTTTCTTCTTTATCCCTGCCATGGTTGTATACAGGCCCTGCCATGTTAACATCGAACGAGAAATCTGGCTGACGCCTTACGGAATGATTGCATTCCACCATGTTGACGCCAGGAAACGGTTGCGTGTCCACTTTCATGGCAAACTGACCAAAGATCAGACGGCCTTGTTCTATCGCCATTTGGATCTACCGACGCAACTCTTTGCAGTCATTGGTAATATGGGTGAACGAGTGATGCCACTTGCAGTATGGTCTTCCGTTCATCTCTTGCGCCGTAGGGATTTTATGGCCTTCGGGTAACTTCAGCTGTTTTTCCTTAAGCAATAAATCGAATATCTGCTCAGCTTTGCTTATATCAAAGTCAAACCCTTTTGCAGGCCCTTGTTGTTTCACCCATTTGCAGGACACGGGATTTGCCCCCCGAGCCCATTCAGCCACGGCTACTTCCTGGTCTTCTGCAGAGTCCCCAACTTCTTATGTCTCGACCAGGCCTATCGGGCGTTTGAACTTGTCTTGGTACAATTCTGGGTGACGCTACTCATACAATGTTAATTTCTGGGCCATGTGCGCCAGTGAATTGTATTCCGCTTGGAAAGCCAGATCTTTGATCGGTGCTGCGAGGCCCAGCACTGCCAGTTCGACTGCTTCTTTTTCATTTAAACGAGCCGAATAACATCGGTTCTTGACAGTCCTGAAACGCTGAATGTATTCCGACACCATTTCTCCACGCTTCTGCCGCACCTCCGCTAGATCGGTAATGCCAGCCTCGGTAGCTTCTGAGTGATATTGAATATGAAACTGCTCTTCCAGCTGCTTCCATGTCCGGACTGAATCTGGTGGCAACGAGATGTACCACCCAAAAGCTGGTCCCGTGAGAGATTGCGCAAAAAACCTCACACGTAACGGGTCTGATGCTGAAATCATTCCCAACTGTGCCAAATATCGGCTCACATGCTCAATTGAACTAGACCCTTATGATCCATTGAACTTTGAGAACTCAGGGAGCCGATACTTGGGTGGCAGTGGAATCAAATCATATTCGTTGGGGTACGGCTTGGAATAGCCGATTGTTCTCCTCTTTGGCACGATGCCGAACTGGTCTCTCAAGATTGTACTGATTTGTTCCTCGGTATGAGCTGCAGGGGCTGAGCTTTCATGACTCGTTCCGGTGGCGTATTTAGCTAGCCACGCCTATTTATCGGCGTCCGCTCCAGAAATCCCTCCTGCTGCTCCAGAAATCCCTCCTGCTGCAATCTGGTTCGTGCGCGCCAAGTTATTGCAGTCCGGCACGTACGTGCACACGTATCCATGCGGGATTTCTTTAGGCGGTTCATGCAGGAACTGGTAATCACCAGGATCGCCTCCAATCTTGTAGACGACGTATGCCAGTGAACCCGGCGGCTCTGGAGCTGCAAGTGAGAACGGCAGCTGCGGTCTAGTCTGGAACGGTATTTCTCCCTGGTGAGTCCCTAGGGCAGGTCCTGACGGAGAGTACTGATGCTTCATGATTTCCTGAACCACACGAACCGCAATACGCTCGAAAGCGTTCACCAAGCTCTCAGAATGACGGTGTAAAGAATGAGCCACCATGTAATTAACTTCCTGGCGCAGAGCTCTGGTGCGTTCCTCCGAAGGGAGAGACAGATCTACTTCATCGAGAGCGCCTTCGGGTGAGAACCCTTTCCACCTAATGCCATGTTTACGGGTCCTCTCGAAAGAGCCGATGAGATCGGCTTCAAAGACAGCTTTAATCTCATGATACTTCTTCTTGTGCTCCTCAGTCAGCTCTTCGTACCTGATCGGTGCTTCCGCCATCTCAGCTGCAGATGTTGACGCAGTTGCTGTAGATGTTGACGCAGTTGCTGTAGATGTTGACGCAGTTGCTGTAGAATGTCCCACCAGGCGTGCCAGAATGTGTTGCCTGCCAAAACCCACCGGCGAGCAGCGACGAGCAACACGAAGAGCCGGGAGGCTCCCAGAACTGCTGGTGGGCCCTGGTCCCTCGGGCAACGGCCCGCAAAACTCCGGCACACGTCCTGGCTGGTGCGAGGGCATGCCACCTGACCTATACCTATTCAGGAAGGTGATGGATTGCTTCAATTAGTTTCCTGCATGGCAGACACGTAAACATTAAATCCGAGCCTCGATCGGCTCTCAGGTAGTCCTGTGAATCGGCTCAAGGAGCCGATCCACCCATGGTTCGTCATGGATCTACGAAAACATGGTGGTCCTGCTTGATCAACACCAAGTTAAATCAATCTACGATGGTCTAGGGTTTTCACCGCATAACTGGAACATACTACACGTAGTTGAGCCTGGCAGATACGAAAGATAATAGAAAACTAGTCCTAGAAGAGGCCTAAAAACCAACACAAAGTCGATTCCCGGAACAACTCATCTTGGATCGGCAAACCATACCTTACGCCCTACTGGATCATTCAACCCGTTTGCAAGGCCTAACCATGCGGATATCAAACTAATCCTTGGAGGACAAGGAGCAACCATAACAGATCAAATCTACTAAATAAAGATTAAGCAAGAGGCCAATACATCCTTCCAAACGGTATGGCCTGTGTTCATTTCTCAGACCGTAGTTTCCCATTCTATCCACATATCGTGGCCACTCATCCCAGGCCTTTGTATCATGAATGTACTCTCTGATATAACCCAAATCGGCGTAGTAGATGCAGCCAGGTCGAAGTGTCGGGTGCACTCTGGTGTCGACGGAGATACACCGGATATAATGCACAAAGAAGGCATGACTGCCAATGTTACTGACCGGATGGAGAGAGCGTCTCTGAGTGTCCACACGGTACACCAATGGTTGGTCCTCCAAAAGCATGTTGTCCAACAACACAAGCAGGAGATCACCATCCGACTTCACAAGATAGAACTTATCATTTCCAAGTTGTGGAAATGAAATTAGTGTCTCCATCTTGATAGTGCTCACGCGCTGCTGCAACTGTACATTGGTGCACACTATTCTTCCGGACTCAAAATTATCCACAGCTATTGCGTACAGTTCACCATTGAACGGGGTAATGCAACGCAAACCATGGTTCTCGATCGAAAAACTTCCATCTCCCCAATCTTCATATATATCTATAATTGGAGTGCTCTCATCGACCCAACTAATTTCGTTCGGGTAATGTGAGCAAACGAAGACCATAGTCGGGGATTTGATTACAACGACTGAATCCAGAAAAACAGATGGCATCTGCGCCTCAAACATAGTGTTCGATGCCTTTGTGAGTGGGTTCAGAAGCCGTATCTTGTGCGGCGGGTTCTTCTGGGCAAGCATGATGACGCCACGACAAAAGCCGACGAAGTAGTATCTAAAATATATTGATGAAGATAACATTCAACACTAAGATTGAAAATAAGAATAGATTAACCCTATAGATATGGAAGAATTTGAACCTTGCATGAACTTTCGATAGATCTATGGTGACGTAGCGGGATGTGCCGAGTTGGAGGAAGGTGAACTCAGTGGCGCGTGGAAGGGCGTGGTCTACCATGATACATTCGTGCAAGTGCACGTCAGGCTCAGGTAAACCTGAGCGCCAATTTCTACAGACTTGCATCATAGCAGAGTAGGCGTCCACGTACTCCTCATTCGCCAGTAAGCATTCGCCGATCTTGTGAAGTGGTCCGTCACCCATGAGAGAGGCCTAGCCCACGGAGGCGCCACACTTGGATGTGCCGCCCTCGGAGGAGACGGGCTCGGCGGCGACGGGCTCGGTGATGACGGGCTCGGAGGCGACGGGCTCGGCGGCGACGGGCTCGGCGGAGACGGGCTCGGAGGCGACGGGCTCGGAGGCGACGGGCTCGGCGGCGACGGGCTCGGAGGTGACAGGCTCGGCGACGACGGGCTCGGCGGCGACGGGCTCGGATGACGACGGGCTCGGAGGCGACGGCCTCGGAGGCGACGGACGCGGGGGCGATGGCCGCCAGTGCATTCTTCTTCTCCATCGCCGGCAGGGCTCGTACGGCGGTTGGGGTTTTTCCTTCGATTTGGAGAAGTTGATGGGACGTGAGAGGCGTGGTTTTGTGTGTGAGCGAGAATGAGATGTGTCGGAGATATGCCCAAGAGGCAATAATAAAGTGGTTATTATAATATCTTTGTGTTTATGATAATTGTTTGCATACCATGCTATAATTGTATTAACCGAAACATTGATACATGTGTGTTATGTAAACAACAAGGAGTCCCTAGTAAGCCTCTTGTATAACTAGCTTGTTGATTAATGGATGATCATGGTTTCGTGATCATGAACATTGGATGTTATTAATAACAAGGTTATGTCATTAGTTGAATGACATAATGGACACACACCCAAATGAGCGTAGCATAAGATCAAGTCATTAAGTTCAATTTGCTATAAGCTTTCAATACATAGTTGTCTTAGTCCTTCGACCATGAGATCATGTAAATCACTTACACCGGAAGGGTACTTTGATTACATCAAACGCCATTGCGTAAATGGGTGGTTATAAAGATGGGATTAAGTATTTGGAAAGTGTGAGTTGAGGCATATGGATCAATAGTGGGATTTGTCCATCCTGATGACGGATAGATATACTCTGGGCCCTCTCGGTGGAATGTCGTATGATTAGCTTGCAAGCATATGATTTGATCATAAGAGATGACATACTGCGGTACGAGTAAAGAGTACTTGTCAGTAACGAGGTTGAACAAGGTATGGAGATACCGATGATCGAACCTCGGATAAGTAAAATATCGTGTGACAAAGGGAATTGACATCGTTTGTAAATGGTTCAATCGATCACTAAGTCATCATTGAATATGTGGGAGCCATTATGGATCTCCAGATCCCGCTATTGGTTATTACTCGGAGAGGAGTCTCGACCATGTCTGCATAGTTCGCGAACCGTAGGGTGACGCGCTTAAGGTTCGATGTCGCATAAGTAGATTTGAATATGGTATGGAGACGAAGTTTGTTCGGAGTCTCGGATGTGATCCAGGATGTCACGAGGAGGTCCGGAATAGTCCAGAGAATAAGATTCATATAAGGGAAGTTGATTTCTGGGTTTCGGAAAAGTTCGGGATTTTTCCGGTGATTGACTGGAAGGTTCTAGAAGGTTCCGGAGGGGTCCACCATGGGGCCCACGACCTAGGAGGCCTAGCATGGGCCGAGGGGATGCTCCCTAGCCTAATGGGCCAGGGGCACATGCCCCCCAAGGCCCAGGCCGGCCAACCCCCTAGGGTTTCCCTGGGGGCGATCAACTTGGGGGAGGGGGAAGCCCTCTCCCCCCCTTTGGCCGCCGCCCCCCCTAACCCTAGATGGGAAGGGGGGCCACCCTGGCCGGCTGGCCCCCTATATAAAGAGGGGAGGGGTGGCCGGCCACCACACCCCATCATTGCCTCCTCCTCTGGCCGCCTCTCCCTCCACCATACGCTGCTCCGGCTTAGGCGAAGCCCTGCAGCTTTTCTTCCTCCACTACCACCACCACGCCATCGTGCTGCTGGAATTTGGAGGAGATCTACCACACCTCCGCTGCCCGCTGGAACGGGAGAGGAAGGAGCTTCATCGACACCGTACGCGCGACCGAGTACGAAAGTGCTGCCGGATTGCAGCACCGGGGACGATCGTCTACACCAACAACGAGATTAATTTCGTAGGCTTTGGAATCTTCGAGGGTTAGTCTCATATCCATCTCATTGCGTCGATCTTGTAGATTAGATCTTGGGTGTTCCATAGATTAGATCTTGGATTTATTCGTCTTTGCGATAGGAAATTTTTTGTTTTCTATGCTGCGAACCCCATCAGTGGTATCAGAGCCATGTCTATGCATAGATCTGTTGCACGAGTAAAACACAATGGTTTTGTGGGCGGTGATGCTCTTGTTGCTTTAGTTTGTGTACTTTGCTTCTTGCGGGATGGTGGGATGAAGCGGCCCGGGCTAACCTTACATGACCGCGTCTCATGAGACTTGCTCCACGCTTGACATTTAACTTGTATTGCATAAGTGGCTTTGCGGGTGTCTGTCTCTCCCACCGCAGTGAAGATTGTAATTTACACTTCTATTGTCAACACTAGTATCACCGTTGTGGTTCATGTTCGTAGGTAGATTGGATCTTACTCGAAAACCCTAAACCACGTAAAATATGCAAACCAAATTAGAGGCGTCTAACTTGTTTTTGCAGGGTTTGGTGATGTGATATGGCCATGATGTGATGATGATTATATTTGATGTATGAGATTTTCATTATTGTATTATGGCAACCGGCAGGAGCCTAATGGTTGTCTTTAATTTTTGTTAAAGACCTGCGTGTCTATTCATCATGTAATAGCTTTATTTCAAGTAGTTGTTATAGTAGCTATAAGTGATGGACAACCATGAAGCGGTGCCACTGACCTTGACGCCATGCTGGTGATGATGGAGATCATGTCCGTGCTTTGGAGATGGAGATCAAAAGCACAAAGAAGAAAGGCTATATCATATCACACATTATGAATTGCATGTGATGTTAATCCTTTTATGCATCTTATTTTGCTTAGATCGCGACGGTAGCATTATAACATGATCCCTCTCACTAAATATCAAGATAATAAAGTGTTCATCCTTAGTATGCACCGTTGCTAAGACTTGTCGTTTCGAAGCATCTCGTGATGATCGGGTGTGATAGACTCTACATGTGCATACAACGGTTGCAAGCCAGATTTGCACACACGGATACCAAGGTTGCCTTGACGAGCCTAGCATGTACAGACATGGTCTCGGAACACGGGATACTGAAAGGTAGAGCATGAGTCATATGAATGATATGATGAACACTTTGAGTGTTCGCCTTTGAAGCTACATCTTTTCTCGTGAAGATCGGACTTGGTGTAGTGGATTTGGTTCGTGTAATCACTAAAACAATGCGAGGGATGTTGTTTTAAGTGGGAGTTCACCTAGTTAATTTCAGAATTAAAATTGAACTCAATTTATCATAAACTTAGTCTAAACTCTTTGCAAATATGTTGTAGATCATGGCGCCCCCCTCCATCAATTTTAACCAGTTCCTAGAGAAAGAAAAGCTTAAGGGCAATGGTAGCAACTTCACTGACTGGTTCCGTCATGTGAGGATTTTCCTCACTGTTGGAAGCCTGCAATATGTGATCGATGCACCGCTAGGTCCCCCACCACCTCCTGCAGTGTCCGAGGACATAAAGAATGTTTATGAGACTCGGGCAACTCGGTACTCCGAAGTTCAGTGTGCCATCTTGTGCAGCTTAGAGGCAGAGCTCCAAAAGCGTTTTGAGCACCACGACCCCTGTGAGATGATGCGTGAGCTCAAACTTATCTTTGAGACTCATGCGGCCGTGGAGAGCTATGAGGCCTCGAAGCAGTTCTTTACCTGCATGATGGAAGAGGGCAGCTCCGTTAGTGAGCACATGCTCGTCATGTCCGGGCATGCGAAGAAACTCAATGACTTGGGGATGATGATCCCTAACCAGCTGGGTATTCAACGTGTCCTTCAATCACTGCCACCAAGTTACAAGAACTTCGTGATGAACTACAACATGCGGAACATGAATAAAGATTTACCTGAAATCTTTTCCATGCTGAAATCTGCTGAAGTAGATATTAAGAAGGAGAACCAAGTGTTGATGGTCAACAAGACCACCAGTTTCAAAAAGCACTGCAATCCTAACAAGGGTAACTTCAAGAAGGGCGGCAAGAAAGTTGCACCGCATCCCGAGAAGCCTAAGGCTGGTCCTAAACCCGAGACTGTGTGCTATTACTGCTGGGGAAGGGGCACCGGAAGCGCAATTGCCCCAAATACTTGGCCGATCTGAAGAGCGGCCACGTCAAAAAGAAAGGTATATTTGATATACATGTTATTGATGTCTATCTTACTGGTTCTCGTAGTAGTGGCTGGGTATTTGATACTGGTTCGGTTGCTCACATTTGTAACTCGAAACAGGAACTGCGGACTAAACGAAGCCTGACAAGAGACGAGGTGACGATGCGCGTTGGAAATGGATCCAATGTCGATGTGATCGTCGTCGGCACGCTCCCTCTACATCTACCTTCGGGATTAAGTTTTAAACCTTAATAATTGTTATTTGGTACCTGCACTGAGCATGAACATTATATCTGGATCTTGTTTAATGCAAGACGGTTATTCGTTTAAGTATGAGAATAATGGTTGTTCGATTTATATGAGTAATGTCTTTTATGGCCATGCACCTGAGATGAATGGTTTATTCTTGTTAAATCTCGATAGTAGTGATACACATGTTCATAACATTGATGCTAAGCGAATTAAACTGAATGATAATTCTACTTATATGTGGCACTGTTGTCTTGGTCATATTGGAGTGAAGCGCATGAAGAAGCTCCATTCCGATGGACTTCTTGAGTCACTTGACTTTGAGTCACTTGACAGATGCGAGGCATGTCTAATGGGAAAAATGACTAAGACTCCATTTTCTGGTACAATGGAGCGAGCTACAGACTTATTGGAAATCATACATACCGATGTGTGTGGACCAATGAGTGTAGCATCGCGCGGTGGTTATCGTTATGTTCTAACCTTCACGGATGATCTGAGTAGATATGGATATATTTACTTTATGAAACATAAGTCCGTGACTTTTGAGAAGTTCAAGGAATTCCAAAGTGAAGTAGAAAATCAACGTAACAAGAAGATTAAGTTTCTGCGTTCTGATCGCGGAGGCGAATATCTGAGTTATGAGTTTGGCATGCATTTAAAGAAATGCGGAATACTTTCACAGTTGACACCGCCGGGAACACCACAGCGTAATGGTGTGTCCGAATGTCGTAATCGAACTCTCTTAGATATGGTTCGGTCTATGATGTCTCTTACCGATTTGCCGTTATCGTTTTGGGATTATGCATTAGAGACAACCGCATTCACTTTAAATAGGGCACCATCTAAATCCGTTGAAACGACACCGTATGAACTATGGTTGCGAAGCTTATGTAAAGAAGTTACAGCCTGACAAGCTAGAACGCAAAGCGGAGAAATGCGTCTTCATAGGATACCCTAAAGAAACAATTGGGTACACTTTCTATCACAGATCCGAAGGCAAAATCTTTGTTGCCAAGAACGGACCCTTTCTTGAGAAGGAGTTTCTCACCAAAGAAGTGACTGGAAGGAAAGTAGAACTCGACGAGGTTAATGAACCTTCTCTCATAGATCAGAGTAGCGCAGTGTCGGAAGAAGTTCCTGCACAGCCTGCACCGATAGGAGAGGAAGCAAATGATGATGATCATGAAACTTCGAACGAGGAAGCTACTGAACCTCGCAGATCGACGAGGGAACGTACCACTCCTGAATTGTATGATCCCTGTCTGAATGTCATGATTGTGGATAACAATGATGAGGACCCTGCGACGTATGAAGAAGCGATGATGAGCCTAGATTCCAACAAATGGCAAGAAGCCATGAAATCCGAAATGGGATCCATGTATGATAACAAAGTATGGACTTTGGTAGAATTACCTGATAGCCGCAAGGCTGTCGAGAATAAATGGATCTTCAAGAGAAAAACAGATGCTGATGGTAATATTACTATCTATAAAGCTCGACTTGTCGCAAAGGGTTTCCGACAAATTCAAGGAGTTGACTACGATGAGACTTTCTCACCTGTAGCGAAGCTAAAGTCTGTGAGGATTTTGTTAGCAATAGCTGCATTTTTCGATTATGAAATTTGGCAGATGGATGTCAAAACAGCGTTCCTTAATGGTGACATTGAGGAAGAGTTGTATATGGTACAACCCAAAGGTTTTGTCGATCCTGAAAATGCTGACAAGGTATGCAAACTTCAGCGTTCCATTTATGGACTGAAGCAAGCATCCCGGAGTTGGAACCTACGCTTTGATAGAGTGATCAAAGACTTCGGTTTTATATGGACTCATGGTGAGGCCTGTATTTACAAGAAAGTTAGTGGGAGCTCTGTAGCGTTCCTAATATTATATGTAGATGACATATTATTGATTGGGGATGATATAGAACTATTAAGCAGTGTTAAAGGTTATTTGAATAAGTGTTTCTCAATGAAAGACCTTGGTGAAGCAGCATACATTTTAGGCATCAAGATTTATAGAGATAGATCAAGACGCCTAATAGGCCTTTCACAGAGTACATACCTGGACAAGATTCTAAAGAAGTTTAGAATGGATGAAAGCAAGAAAGGGTTCTTGCCTATGTTGCCAGGTAAGGTCTTGAGTAAGACTCAAGGTCCAGCTACAGCAGAAGAAAGAGAGAGGATGAGCAAGATCCCCTATGCTTCGGCAGTAGGCTCTCTCATGTATGCCATGCTGTGTACTAGACCGGATATCGTACATGCTGTTAGTTTGACCATCAGATATCAAAGTGATCCAGGAATGGAACACTGGACAGCGGTCAAGAATATCCTGAAGTACTTGAAAAGGACTAAGGATATGTTTCTTTGTTATGGCGGTGACCAAGAGCTCGTTGTAACCAGTTACACCGATGCAAGTTGGAACACCGATCCTGATGACTCTAAGTCTCAGTCTGGGTACGTGTTTATATTGAATGGTGCGGCAGTGAGCTGGAGCAGTTCCAAGCAGTGCACGGTGGAGAAATCTTCAACATAATCTGAATATATAGCGGCTTCAGAGGCTTCATCGGAAGCGGTATGGATGAAGAGGTTCATTGTTGAGCTTGGTGTGGTTCCCAGTGCATTGGACCCGTTAGTCATTTATTGTGACAACACGGGTGCCATCGCCAATGCAAAGGAACCAAGGTCACACAAGAAGCTGAAGCATATCAAGCTGCATTTTCATTCGATTCGCGAGTACATCGAAGATGGTGAAGTAGAGATTTGCAAAGTACACACAGATCTGAATGTTGCAGATCCGTTGACTAAAGCTCTCCCCGGGGCAAAGCATGACCAACACCAGAATGCTATGGGTGTTAGGTACGTTACAATGTAATCTAGATTATTGACTCTAGTGCAAGTGGGAGACTGTTGGAGATATGCCCAAGAGGCTATAATAAAGTGGTTATTATAATATCTTTGTGTTTATGATAAATGTTTGCATACCATGCTATAATTGTATTAACCGAAACATTGATACATGTGTGTTATGTAAACAACAAGGAGTCCCTAGTAAGCCTCTTGTATAACTAGCTTGTTGATTAATCGATGATCATGGTTTCATGATCATGAACATTGGATGTTATTAATAACAAGGTTATGTCATTAGTTGAATGATATAATGGACACACACCCAAATGAGCGTAGCATAAGATCAAGTCATTAAGTTCAATTTGCTATAAGCTTTCGATACATAGTTGTCTTAGTCCTTCGACCATGAGATCATGTAAATCACTTACACCGGAAGGGTACTTTGATTACATCAAACGCCATTGCGTAAATGGGTGGTTATAAAGATGGGATTAAGTATTTGGAAAGTGTGAGTTGAGGCATATGGATCAATAGTGGGATTTGTCCATCCTGATGACGGATAGATATACTCTGGGCCAACTTGGTGGAATGTCGTCTGATTAGCTTGCAAGCATATAATTTGATCATAAGAGATGACATACCGCGGTTCGAGTAAAGAGTACTTGTCAGTAACGAGGTTGAACAAGGTATGGAGATACCGATGATCAAACCTCGGATAAGTAAAATATCGTGTGACAAAGGGAATTGACATCGTATGTAAATGGTTCAATCGATCACTAAGTCATCGTTGAATATGTGGGAGCCATTAAGGATCTCCAGATCCCGCTATTGGTTATTGCTCGGAGAGGAGTCTCGACCATGTCTGCATAGTTCGTGAACCGTAGGGTGACGCGCTTAAGGTTCGTTGTCGCATAAGTAGATTTGAAAATGGTATGGAGATGAAGTTTGTTCGGAGTCTCGGATGTGATCCAGGATGTCACGAGGAGGTCCGGAATAGTCCGGAGAATAAGATTCATGTAAGGGAAGTTGATTTCTGGGTTTCGGAAAAGTTCGGGATTTTTCCGGTGATTGACTGGAAGGTTCTAGAAGGTTCCGGAGGGGTCCACCAAGGGGCCCACGACCTAGGAGGCCTAGCATGGGCCAAGGGGATGCTCCCTAGCCTAATGGCAGGGGCACATGCCCCCCAAGGCCCAGGCCGGCCAACCCCCTAGGGTTTCCCTGGGGGGGATCAACTTGGGGGAGGGGAAAGCCCTCTCCCCCCTTTGGCCGCCGCCCCCCTAACCCTAGATGGGAAGGGGGGCCACCCTGGCTGGCTGGCCCCCTATATAAAGAGGGGAGGGGGTGGCCGGCCACCACACCCCATCATTGCCTCCTCCTCTGGCCGCCTCTCCCTCCACCATACGCTGCTCCGGCTTAGGCGAAGCCCTGCAGCTTTTCTTCCTCCACTACCACCACCACGCCGTCGTGCTGCTGGAATTTGGAGGAGATCTACCACACCTCCGCTGCCCACTGGAACGGGAGAGGAAGGAGCTTCATCGACACCGTACGCGCGACCGAGTACGGAAGTGCTGCCGGATTGCAGCACCGGGGACGATCATCTACACCAACAACGAGATTAATCTCGTAGGCTTTGGAATCTTCGAGGGTTAGTCTCATCTCCATCTCGTTGCTTCGATCTTGTATATTAGATCTTGGGTGTTCCATAGATTAGATCTTGGATTTATTCGTCTTTGCGATAGGAAATTTTTTGTTTTCTATGCTGCGAACCCCATCAAGATGTACTGTGTGCAGAGGGAGGGAGAGAGGGGCTTACGCGTCCTAAATGCGACCCGCGTCCTACGCGTCCACTAGTGCACGTTTGCACCGCGACACGCGTCAACAATGGCATGTCTTCCACTTCTGCACCGCAACACGCGTCCTCGACTCTAACCCTGGAAATTTAGATATACTCAGGTATAACCTCGAGTCATATACTAGCACTTTTTGTGTGCTCAATTTTCCCCTTGAGTGCTAATACTAGCTAGTGCAATATACTCAGTTTTACCCTCAAGTGGCTGGTCAACAGAGAGTCAACAAATGGGATTAACTAGTTAAATGAGTTATTTAATGTGCAAAAAAATCCGAAAAAGAGTGGCACTTACTCATGGAGTCTTTACCACAAATTGCCACTTCTCAAATCATAGATAAATCAAGTTTTACCACAAATTGCCACTTCTCAAATCACCTAGTAGCTATGAAGGTGCATGGTTTTCTACAATAAGCCCTACCCAAAACAGCTTTCCCCAAAACATACTTTGTCTGAATGAGGCCATAATTTTCACACTCATGTATATTTGTATTGCAAATAGTTTGAGGTAGGCCAAGATGGGTTTCATTGTACAAAACACGCATTTTTCATTTTTTAAATCTCATATTTGAATCCCTTAGTCTGTTTACTACTCACTTGACCTTGGTTTCTTGATACTACTCAGTTTTTCCCTCTTCCTTCACAAATTCTCACAGACGTCCAATATTGCCCTGATTGGTCTAGCCCATGTCACGCGGATCGTGCCCGCCGACCGTTGATCGTATGATTTAACGGGCAGGATAACCCCTATCTCTCTCTGGTCGGATCCACCACCCTCTCTCTCTCTCTCTGTCGGCGGTTAGCTTCCACCTACTATGCATGCTAAAGGGCGGTTACCGAATACGCTAAAGTTTGGTTTTCTGCATTATTTTTCATGAGCTAAATTATAAACTCTTTTAGGCATTATTTTTGACGCAAAAAATGATAAACCATCACCGATTTGTACTTTTCACACAAAAAATGATACACAATCACCCATTTTTAGTAGCCATTACTTTTCACGCAAAAAATAATACACCATCACCAATTTGTTTTAGCCATTACTTTCCACGCAAAAAATGATACACCATCACACATTTCTTGTAGCCATTACTTTCCACGTAAAAAATGATGAACAATCACCGATTTCTTGTAGCCATTACGGTAAAATGATAAACTATCACGAATTACCATTTCTCTTAGGCATTACTTTTCACGGTAAAATAATAAACTATATCACGAAGTTCCATTTCCGTCAAGATAGTCCGCATTACTTTTTTGTTGAGATATACTCCCTCCGTCCACAAATAAGTGTACTTCTAGCTTTTGTACTAATTCAAATATTTTAAGTTTTGACCAACCGTAAATAAAAAAGTAGCAACATATATGATGAGATTTTGGTATAATTTGAAACTACATTTCAAAATGAATCTCGGGATACTAAATTAGTGTCATAAATGCTACTACTTTTTCCTATATATGTGGTCAAAGTTTAAAAAGTTTGACTAAATACAAAACCTCGATGACTACCCCCACAATGGTCATGTACTCCTTAATTTATTGTGTAAACCCCCACAACGGTCACCTCCTCCTAAATTTATTGTGTAAACCCCTAAAACAGTCATCTCTCCCTTATAAACACCCACAACGGCCATCCCTTGTGTCAATAGGTTCTGCTATTCTTTCTTCGTTCACATACACTTGATCCATTGCCATGGCCTCCACGTCTCGGATGCGGACCGGAAGGGGAAGGGGAAGGGGAAGGGGAAGGGGCAGCCGGGGTGGTGGATCATTATCATTGCCACCACCACCGTCAACACTGCCATTGATCATAGAGGAGTTATTCATCATCGTCTATGAAGACCCTTTGGTCAAGAAGGTACATACGCGTTCCCACATATATGATGCATGTGATTAATTATGGGCATGTTCTAAAAAACCTATAATTTCAAACGATCGGCGCTCGATCTCTTTGCAGGCACTCCCAAAAAAGTTTGCGGACTATCTTGACGGCCAGGAGCCAGCTAAGGTGTATCTGCGAGCAGCTGACTGTGGTCCTCGTCTCTGGACCGTGGAGGTCCTATTTGACGGTCAAGGCCGGATGTACCCCGACAAGGGCTGGGAGAATTTCGCCGTCGCGCACGGTGTGGATTTCGGCTGCTTCGTACACTTCAAATATGAAGGCGATGATGTGCTCACAGTGAAGGTGTTCGACGGAACAATGTGCAGGAAGTACCACTACTCGGATGACGAAGATACCGACGATGAAAGCGACGACGATGTGAAGTCATGCATCCATCCCCTTTAGATAAGGGGATTATGACCAAGAATATATATGTAGCTTCATATGCATCGATTTAGAGATCTAGATATTTTCCTATATATTATGCATTTAAAAAATTATATCGCAATTTCCACCATGATTCGAGCACCACAGCGTCCAAACGATGCCGATATCGGCATGGTCAGAACGGCTATGCTCGCCGCCGCTGCTAGGTCACCGTCGGGAAGCACCATGTTTAGGGTAAGATTCACTTTAGATTAAGCTGCAAAAATAGTCACCTTCCATTGGCTGAGGCGGCCCCACAGAGCGGCTCTATATGATATTCTCTAAATAAATAGATGACCCCAGCGGTCATTGACTGCGGAGGCCCCACAGAGCGGGAATATATGATTTTCTCCAAATAGAAGACCCCACTGGTCATTGGCTATGGCAGCCCCACAGAGCGGCAATATATGTCTTTTCATGAAAAAATAGACGACCCCACAGGTCATTGGCTGCGGCAGCCCCACAGAGCGGTTATATATGTCTTTTCCTGAAAAATAGACGACCCCACTGGTCATTGGCCGCGGCAGCCCTATAGAGCGGCCCCATTTGTCATTGGCAGCACCACGTATACAATCAGGAAATAAAACGGCCCACACGACAGCGACAGATGGATGGCTACCCGTCAGCACGAGACGGTCAGAGAGGAACTACCCTCTGTGCAACCCCACCCGTCAGATTAACGGTAACGGTAAGGCCTCTGACCTGACGGCAACCCTCCCGTCCGAGCGTCTACGAGGGGTTTCAAACTAGAGGGAGGAGAAAACTGAGGAAAAGTTAAGAGGCTAGGGAAAACTGAGCACAACTAACGAACCAGGGGCACGAAAATAGAAATCCCTAAAGTTTATCAAAATTTAGATGTATCTAGATGTTATTTAGTGTCTAGATACATCTAGATTTATGCAAACCTCAGAAATCTATTTATAGACGGCGAAAGTACTAACGAGCTAATGCACCACTAAGGTATAATGTCGCGGATCTTTGGGCCGAAATATTGCTGACGTCTTATATAGTGGTACACCGCTAATAAACAGGTTATTGGTGGCATACTAGCCAAATAGCACGTCACCAAATGTGGACATGTTCTCAACTGCCGGTGGTGGTGTGAGACAGTATCGCACGCTGCAAATACACCATGCGCTCGTTGCATGGGGATGCGTGTCACTCTGTTATCACATGGGCTTGGGCAATTTTGCACCCTGCTATTACTTGCTGCCTTGAAGCCCACCGAAGCGTGACCTTAACCTTGCAAGTAAGCCCACTTCGGTGCCCTATGACCACCTGATATTTTTTTCCTTCTACCTCCGGCCCGCCGCAAAAACTCCCCTCTCTTTCACATATCTCTTCTCTCTCCCCTTGGCTCATCTCTCCCCCTCGTCCCACACATCACCATGACACCACAGTGCGCAACGCCACCTAGTCCCGACCACCGAAGCCCCCACAAGCCAAACGCTCCATGCCTGTCGCTCGAATCTGCCATCGCCGGTGAAGGAGTCCTCATCTCTAACGTCCTCGATAGCCTATTTTCCTACTGGTCATGTATGCACTATGAGATGATGATATCCTTACACATTGTCCACGTATTTTCTTCACCTAGGCATTAATCGGATGGTTTATATTAAACTCTAGTAACCAGGAAAATGATGTTTTCCATGAATATAATATTTCATTTCCAATCTTGGTAGGAAAAAGGGTATCAATTCACTACAAAATGGGTGCAATTGCTGGTTATATTAGCCAAGACAATGTGCAAGTTGGTGGTCTAGTTGTGAAAAATCAGGTTTACGCGCTGCACCAGAAGGACACATTTATATTATGCAATGTGATGTGCATCCTATTTCAGATTATACTAATTTTATTATGCTGCCCTATTAGGATTTTATTGAAGCTTCGTTTGAACCAAGTATTACTTTCATGCTTGGAAAATTTGATGGCATTGTTGGTCTTGGGTTTATAGAAATGTCATTCGGGGGTGCCGAACCTGTCTAGTGAGAAATGTTGCTTGACTGAATTTGTCTGTTTTTCCTATTTATTAACACTATCAACACTAGACATGACTATTTTAATTTATGTGTATTGTTTTATGTATTATATTAATATCTAAATGGTGCACTGTGGGTTCTTCTAATTTAGTGGCATATCGTATCACCAAATGTGTATCATATAACAAGATTTCTTATCCGTGACATCACAAGCGAAATTATAGGTATAACATGGTTAGCCAAGATCTGGTTGGTAGCCCCGTTTTCTCATTCTGGTTCAATCGACATGCTGGTCAAGTGAAGGGAGGAGAAATACTTTTTGGAGGAGTTGATCCTAATCATTACAAGGGAAGACATACATATGTCCCTGTTACTAAGAAGGGATACTGGAAGGTGAAACCATTTCGTTTAGTTGAGTAATCGTGAAATTCAAGCTGGAATAACTAGTTTGTGCTCATAAATTTTGCCCCACTTGCTTCAGTTTGACATGGGCGACGTCTTGATTGGAGGAAACTCCACAGGTACTAACATGTCATTTTGTCATGATAAATCATACACAGTATATGCCCGTATATAAATACAAAATGTTTTTAATCATTTTCTTATACCCCTATTTCTATTCGGATTATGTAAATCTGGTTGTGCAGCAATAGTAGACTCGGGAACTTCATTTCATACTGGCCCCACGGTATGTGTTTGAGATCTATTCATGTTTATTCCCATAAGTAAGGAAAGGGGCTTTAGTTAATGCATCTAACCTTGGTTTATCGATAAAACCTCACAATCAACATTTCTAGTAACCTAAACGAGACATTCCTTCGCTATTTAGGCCATAACCCATATGCTTTTGCCTTGAATTTTACCTTTTAGTGGAGGAAATGTCCATTGTGAAGATAAAATGTATGGTTAGATCCATTGTAGATGTTTCTTTTGATTGAATTATGGTAGTTACAGTAGAAGGAAAAGCTCAATAGAAAACTTTAAATATATAATACATATGATATGAATTCATTAATACATATGTTATGAATTCATTAATACATATGATTTATATGTCAGAATATTGCTCGCGCATTCTGTTTACAACACTTTGAAAATACCTTCATTTGTTATGTTTCTTATTCACAACCGCATACAGGGCGATGTTGTAACAGAACCACTTTGCTAATCAAGTTATGTTGCTGGTTTGTTCATAAGCATGCATGCATTTGCATTTAAATTGAGAAAATTTGCACTAATATGTGTTGAAACAATGTTGCCAATGTTGTTTGGTATAATAAAATTTTGGTGCAAAAAGCCCCTCAAAATTTTGGGTCAAAATACCCAAAAAGTGCCAAAATCCATCCCTCACTGGTAGAAAAATAGCCTTCCGTCCAGCCCCATTAGTCGCCAAAATATAGGAACCGCGACTAATGGGGTCTTTAGTCGCGGTTCGGGTGGCGAACCGCGACTAAAGACCTGGGCCCAGCGCGCTCGGTGGCCAGCTGGTGGACGGGAGGGGCTTTAGTCGCGGTTGGCCAGGCCAACCGGGACTAAAGGCCCATCCCTAGAAAAGGGCCTCAGCTCACAGCACTTAGCCATTTGGTGCCACTTCTCTTCACAAGCTTCACAAGAGGGTGTAGGTTTGCTTTTGGTTCCTCTTATGCACACAAGGTGTTTGATGAAATGCCCCAAGAGCATGAAACAAACATGATATGAAGTGTCGGAGCCACACTTGAGCTTCCTCATTTATTTTTTCCTCCTCGATCACGGTTAGCAACTTGAACCTTTCATATGTGTCATTGATAAAATATGCATGTGTGTAGTTCATTGTTTAATTTCTATTGTTTATAGCTAGTTAGTTTAACAAATGCATGATGGTAAATTATATATTTTATATTATAATAATGCAGATGAATCGGCAATGGATGTACGGTAACCGACTCACCGGCGAGTTCACTACGGGTTTGAAAGATTTCCTCGTAGTGGCTAATGCGAACAAGTAGAAGGGTTTTGTTATCTGTCCATGTGTTGACTGTAAGAATCAGAAGGGTTACTCTTCCTCAAGAGAAGTTCACCTGCACCTGCTTCGGCACGGTTTCATGCCAAGCTATAATTGTTGGACCAAGCATGGAGAAAGAGGGGTTATAATGGAAGAAGATGAAGAAGGGGATGATTTCATCGATGAAAACAATCTTGATCATTTCGGTGATACTTTCATGGAGGATGCTAAAGGTGAAGGGGAAGGTGAAGGGGAAGGTGAAGAAGAGGCACGTGATGAGCCCGTTGATGATCTTGGTCGGACCATTGCTGATGCACGGAGACGCTGCGAAACTGAAAAGGAGAGGGAGAATTTGGATCGCCTGTTAGAGGATCACAGAAAGTCGCTGTACCCCGGATGCGATAATGGTCTGAAAAAGCTGGGCTGCACACTGGATTTGCTGAAATGGAAGGCACAGGCAGGTGTAGCTGACTCGGCATTTGAAAACTTGCTGAAAATGTTGAAGAATATGTTTCCAAAGAATAACGAGTTGCCTGCCAGTACGTACGAAGCAAAGAAGGTTGTCTACCCTCTAGGTTTAGAGGTTCTGAAGATACATGCATGCATCAACGACTGCATCCTCTACCGCGGTGAATACGAGAATTTGAATGAATGTCCGGTATGCACTGCATTGCATTATAAGATCAGAGGCGATGACCCTGGTGACGATGTTGAGGGTGAGAAACCCAGGAAGAGGGTTCCCGCCAAGGTGATGTGGTATGCTCCTATAATACCACGGTTGAAACGTCTATTCAGGAACAAAGAGCATGCCAAGTTGTTGCGATGGCACATAGAGGACCTTAAGTCGGACGGGGAGTTGAGACACCCCGCAGATGGAACACAATGGAGAAAGATCGACAGAGAGTTCAAAGATTTTGCAGCTGACGCAAGGAACATAAGATTTGGTCTAAGTACAGATGGCATGAATCCTTTTGGCGAGCAGAGCTCCAGCCATAGCACCTGGCCCGTGACTCTATGCATCTACAACCTTCCTCCTTGGTTGTGCATGAAGCGGAAGTTCATTATGATGCCAGTGCTCATCCAAGGTCCGAAGCAACCCGGCAACGACATCGATGTGTACCTAAGGCCATTAGTTGATGAACTTTTACAGTTGTGGGGCAGACATGGTGTCCGTGTGTGGGATGAGCACAAAGAAGAGGAATTTGACCTACGAGCGTTGCTTTTCGTAACCATCAACGATTGGTCTGCTCTTAGTAACCTTTCGGGACTGTCAAATAAGGGATACAATGCATGCACGCACTGCTTACATGAGACTGAAAGTGTACATTTGCCAAATTGTAAGAAGAACGTGTACCTTGGGCATCGTCGATTTCTTCCGAAAATTCATCCAGTAAGAAAGAAAGGCAAACATTACAACGGCAAGGCAGATCACCGGCCGAAGCCTGCGGAACGCACTGGTGCTGAGGTATTTGATATGGTCAAGGATTTGAAAGTCATCTTTGGAAAGGGTCCTGGCGGACAATCAGTTCTGAAGGGAGCTGACGGGCATGCAACCATGTGGAAGAAGAAATCTATATTCTGGTAGCTAGAATATTGGAAAGTCCTAGATGTCCGCTCTGCAATCGACGTGATGCATGTTACGAAGAATATTTGCGTGAACCTCCTAAGCTTCTTGGGCGTGTATGGGAAGACAAATGATACAAAGGAAGCACGGCAGGACCAGCAACGTTTGAAAGACCCTGATGACCGGCATCCGGAATGGTTTCAAGGTCGTGCCAGCTACGCTCTAACCAAAGAAGAGAAGGTCATCTTTTTTGAATGCCTGAGCAGTATGAAGGTCCCGCCTGGATTCTCGTCCAATATAAAGGGAATAATAGACATGGCGGAGAAAAAGTTCCAAAACCTGAAGTCTCACGACTGCCACGTGATTATGACGCAATTGCTTCCGATTGCTTTGAGGGGGCTCCTGCCGGAAAATGTTCGAGTAGCCATTGTGAAGCTATGTGCATTACTCAATGCAATCTCTCAGAAGGTAATCAATCCAGAAGTTCTACCACAGTTACAGAACGATGTGGTCCAATGTCTTGTCAGTTTCGAGTTGGTGTTCCCGCCATCCTTCTTCAATATTATGACGCACCTCCTGGTTCACCTAGTCGAAGAGATTTCCATTCTCGGTCCTATATTTCTACACAATATGTTCCCCTTCGAGAGGTTCATGGAAGTATTAAAGAAATATGTTCGTAACCGTGCTAGGCCAGAAGGAAGCATCGCCAAGGGCTATGGAAATGAGGAGGTAATTGAGTTTTGTGTTGACTTTGTTCCTGACCTTAAGCCGATTGGTCTTCCTCAATTGCGGCACGAGGGGAGACTAAGTGGAAACGGCACGATCGGAAGGAAATCAACGATATGTATGGACGGCCATTCTATGACTGAAGCACACCACACAGTTCTGACCAATTCCAGCTTGGTGGCTCCGTACTTTGAGAAACACAAGAATATTTTACGCTCGGACAACCCAGGGAAGCCTGAATCCTGGATTAGGAAGGCCCACATGGAGACTTTCGGCAGTTGGTTGAGAAAATATTTAATGAATGACAATGATGTTGTAGATCAGCTGTACATGTTGGCCAAGACACCATCTTCGACTATAACGACTTTCCAAGGGTACGAGATAAATGGGAATACATTTTACACGATCGCCCAAGATAAAAAGAGCACCAACCAAAACAGTGGTGTCCGCTTTGATGCAGCAACCGAGAATGGGCAAAAGGTCACATATTATGGTTACATAGAGGAGATATGGGAACTTGACTATGGACCCTCCTTTAAGGTCCCTTTGTTCCGGTGCAAATGGTTCAAGCTAACAGGAGGTGGGGTAAAGGTGGACCAACAATACGGAATGACAATGGTGGATTTCAACAATCTTGGTTACCTTGACGAACCATTCGTCCTAGCGAAAGATGTCACTCAGGTTTTCTATGTGAAGGACATGAGTAGCAAACCGAGGAAACGGAAAGATAAGAAAACGATCAGTACATCATGCGATGATCCAAAGCGCCACATTGTTCTTTCAGGGGAAAGAAACATCGTGGGAGTGGAGGACAAGACAGACATGTCAGAAGATTATAATATGTTTGCTGAAATTCGGCCCTTCAAAGTGAACACCGACCCAAGCATTAAGTTAAATGATGAGGATGCTCCAGGCATACGGCACAATCATAAGCAAGCAGGGACACAATGGAAGAAATGATGTGTAATAATTTATTGTACCAAACTTTATTGAATGGATCATGTGAATTATATTACCCGTGATGTGTTTGGTGTCCATTTTCGAATGATTCGATTGATTCGAGAAACCACACTGATGATACATGAAATTTGGAGTGATTTAGTCATACTCCTGCCTAGGCGTATAATATGCATACTCGTAGTCTTCATAGCCGCGGCCGTTGTACTGGTAATCGTCGCCTTCTAAGTTGCCGCCGTCGTCGTCGCTGCTGTCGTCGGGCGGCGCTCGTGGCTCGAACTGAGGGTAGCGTAGGCGGGGGATATCGCCGGCCGTGATGTAGTCCATGATGCTCTGCAGAGTCCGGCCGTACCACCATAGCCGACGGCCGGCCTCGTGGAAGTTCCCAGGAGGCAGACCGTCCTCCTCATACCTGGCGAGCGCCCTCTCACGACGATTGATGAAGAAGGCGTCCCAAGTATGCTGGTTATCGGGATGCCAGCGGGGATTCATCCGCTGCTCCGGTGTGAGGTCGAGGTAGTAGTGGTTTGTGATGGCCGCCCGACGCGCAGTACCATGAGGGATGGGAGGGACCGGCACGCCGCCGGCGCTTAGGCTCCAGCCGGCGGGGACGCGGTAGCCCGGTGGGCAAGGGTAGTTCGAGGTGCAAAGCTCCTCCACCTACTGGTAGGTTAGAGTGGGTGCGGTGGAAGCCATGAGAGAGTGATGAGAGATTGTAGTGATGTGATAATGCTGGCCAAGCCGGGCTACATATATGTAGTGAGAAATGGCGGGAAAAATGGGAGCGGGAAGACAGGAGGCGGGAAGAAAGTGGCGGGAAGAAAGAGGCGGGAAGAAAGTGGCGGGAAGAAAGTGGCGCGAAGAAAGAGGCGGGAAGAAATTGGCGGGAAGAAAGAGGCGGGAAGAAAGACAGAGGCGGGAAGAGGTGCCGGCGGAAAGACAGAGGCGGGAAGAGGGGGCCGTCGGAAAGACAGAGGCGGCCGGGAAGAACTGGTGGGAAGAACTAGTGGGAAGAGGAAGGCGGAAAGATTTTTAAATGAATTAGTTTTATTTTTCTGAATTTTTTGATATATTATTTGTATTTTTAAGATTTTTAAATGAATTAGTTTTATTTTTCTGAATTTTGGGATATATTATTTGTATTTTTAACATTTTGAATTGAATTAGTTTTAATTTTCTGAATTTATTGATATATTATTTGTATTTTTAAGATTTTTAAATGAATTAGTTTTATTTTTCTGAATTTTTTGATATATTATTTGTATTTTTAAGATTTCTAAATGAATTAGTTTTATTTTTCTGAATTTTGGGATATATTATTTGTATTTTTAACATTTTGAATTGAATTAGTTCTATTTTCTGAATTTTTTGATATATTATTTGTATTTTTAACACTTTGAATTGAATTAGTTTTATTTTTCTGTTTTTTTGATATATTATTTGTATTTTTAACATATTGAAATGAATTAGTTTTATGTTTTTGATTTTTTTGATATATAATTTGTATTTTTAAGATTTTGAAATGAATTAGTTTTATTTTTCTGAAAGAATTTTGAAAAAGGCCTTCGCGGTTGGTATGGCCAACCGCGAATAAAGGGTACCCTTTAGTCGCGGGTCGCCTCCTTCTCTTCTTTCCCGCGCGCGCGTCGCTGCTCCGAAAGAAACCGCCGCCGCTGTGCTGCGCCCGCCCCGCCGCCACTGTGCCGCCCGCCCCCCGCCGCCACTGTGCCGCCATCGCCGCCGCCCCTCCGCCACTGTGCCGCCCGCCCCCCGCCGCCACTGCGCCGCCGCCGGTCGGCACATACGGGAGGGAGAGACAGAGGACGGCCGGAGGGGCCCTCTGTATATATTTTGTATATATACTTAACAAAATTTTGTATACTTAACAAATATTTGTATACTAACAAAATTTTGTATACTTAACAAAATTTTGACTTAACAAAATCTTGACTTAACAAATTTTGACATAACAACATTTTAACTTAACAAAAGTTTTACTTAACAAAAATTTTACTTAACAAAATTTTGACTTAAGAAAAATTTTACTTATAAAATTTAGACTTAACAAAAAAATTAACTTAATTAACAAGAATTATTTTGTTTTTTTGTTCCGCGCCCACCATTCTTCCCGATCTCGCGCGAACACACAGACGCCGCCGCCCCAGAGCTCCTCGCCAACGACGCCATTGCGCCGCCGTCCGTCGTCGTCCGACGCCGTCGTCAAGCGTCGCCGCCGTGTACGTCACCGCCGCCGTTCTCCCTTCTCTGCGCCGTCTTCTCGCGCCCTCATCTCGATCGCCGCGCGCGCCGTGCATATGCCGGCGCCCGACAGCCGCCGCCGCCGCGCGCCACACGCACCGCGCCGCTCGTCGTCGCGCGCGCCCTTGATCCCGAACGTCGCCGCCGGCGCACACGCTTGCCGCCGGTGCCATCGCCGCGCGCGCGCTCGGCCCCAGAGAGACGAACGGAGAGAGGAGGAGAAGGGCCAGGGGCGCCTGGCCCATTTTTTTGTTTTTTTAATTCGTAACTAAGTTTTTTTAATCAAAAATGTAACTAATTAAATTGTAAAAAACAAATGTAACATAAAACGGAGTTACAAATTTAAAGTTTTTTTAATTTGTAACTTAATTAAATGTAACTTATCTTTTTTAATTAAAAATGTAACTAAGTTACAAATTCAAAAAACAAAACTAAAACGGAGTTACAAAATTTGACTTACAAAAGAACTCAAAATTGACTCAAAATTTGACTTAACCACCGCGCGTATAAGGAGGGGGGAGTGAGCCCCTCGTCGCCCCCTCCGTATACGCACGGTGTTTTTTTTGGGATCGAGAGGGGGCGGCGAGGGTTATGTTTGTTGTCCTCGCCTCCCTCTCCGTGACGCCGTCGTCTGCCACCCCGTCTCGCGCTCTTCCACGACACCCTCTCCCACCCCTTCCTCGCCCCCTCCTTTTTCCACCGCCCTTTCGCCACCGCCACCGCCCCCTTCTTCACTTAATTAATTTGTTTTTACTACATGCTTTCAGGACTGACATATGGCGGACGATAGAGCTGACCCGATTATGGCCAACTATGATCCGGACGCTGAAGAACATATAATGGGCCTCATAAACGGCGATATTCTTTATGTGCCGACCGAACAAGAAGAAGAGGATATCTCTTCTTATCTGAACCTTGACGGTCAAGATGAAGGCCATCAGTAAGATGATAACGAAGAAACGTCGATAAACGACGATCTTCAATTGGAAGTAGCAACCACCTCCGGCGCCGAGGTATATATATACATTGAGCCTCTGGTGATACAAACTTACTGATTTGAATAAATATGTGTGTACTAACGCGCGCGACTCTCTTTCTTATTTTAGCCCTCGGCCGGATCGTCGAAACAATCGAGTACGTCGTCAAAGCGTGGCGCAACCAAGACGCTAAAACAAGGAGAAACTTATACCATCGAGGTTGTCGGTGCAACCGGCAAGCCACTGGAGCCCCACAAGAACGCCACCAAGTTTATCAACCAATGCGGAGCCGTTGTTAGAGACAACGTCTCGATCACCATCCAGGAGTGGAATGAGCCAAAGAAGGCACGTCTTGGTTTCAGTTTTGTCGATAAGAGAACAAAAAAAGATTGCTTGAAAAAGCTTATGCAACATTTCGTTCTACCTCCGAAATACAACAAATTCGATGAGGAGGGTAACAAGATTGAGGAAAACAAGGAGAGGAGGAGGCTAGTCAAACAGTTCGCTCTTCATAAGATGGCCGACGCATTCCGGAAATTCAAGCAAAATTTAGCCCGTGACTATGTCAACGAGAACAAGACTCCGGATTTCAAAGGAAAATATGAGAAACTGAAACATGATTGGCCAGAATTTGTGAAGCAAAAGAAATCGGAGCAGTTCATTCAAATATCAAAAAAATAAGGAAAATGCGGCTAAGAAGGAGTACAATCATATTATGGGGCCAGGAGGGTATCGCCTTTGGGAGCCTAGGTGGGAGAAGATGGAGAACGAGCTAAGGGCGCGAGGAATCCGTCCAGGTACGGAGGGATGGGACCCAAGGGCCAAAAGCTGGTGGTACGGGCATGGGGGAACGCTACACCCGGAGACAGGGGAGGGTGTTTACCGGGGCAAAATGTTTAAACCCATCCAAGCCCTTATTAACGCAATGAGGCATGCTCAAGAGGGGAAGATCAAGTTCAACAGAGAGAACGACGCGCTGACAAAAGCCCTCGGGAATCCTGAACACGGAGGACGTGTACGAGGCATGGGGAATATTCCGTGGAAAATAGGGTTCTCCCAGAACGATGACCCGTACGGTTACAGAAGCCGTAAGAGAAAGATGGATCGGGATGCAGATGTTGTGGCGCGGTTGGCATCGGAAATGGATGAGATGAAGAAAACCGTGAATGTACTAGTACAAGAAAGAGATGCAGCTCGGACGCAGCATGAAGATAATCCAGCGGATCTCGAAAGCCAGCAGCGGAGAAGCAGCGTGGCTTCCACGGAGGCCCCACCGGCTGGTGCACATGCATCGACGATCGAAATTACTGCATCGGAGCCTCCGGCAATCGAAATTACTGCACCGGAGCCTCCTCGCTACCCCGTGGACGATGTAAAGGAGATGAAAGAATGTCATCTGTATTATCCAATCGGGAACATGTCCATGAAGGTAGCCATCGGCAGTGCTTTACCATGTGAACCTGGAGCACTCCACCACAACAAGCCCATTCAAGATGGCTATGCTCGTGTCACGGTGGAGGACATTGTCGTTGCCTAATCGACGGTACCTTAGAGGAGGGATCCTCAAGAGGGGGAGAAGAAGTAGGGGCCATAGGGCGGAGTGCACACGGGACGGTGGTACGAGATTTACCCAGCTTCGAAACACCTGCACGATGACAGGGCCTACTGCTGCTTGTCTGGAATTATCTGGGCGCTTTCGCGATGTTACAATGAGTTGTGGTTGTGCCTCTAGGGCTCCCGGGATCCGGCTTATAAAGGCGCACGGATCTAGGGTTTACATGGAGAGTCCTACCCGGTCACAGGTTGCCTAACTACGGTACAATGTCTTGCCGTGCACGTTAAGGATCCGCCTTCCTATCTACGTCGTACCGGATCCGGGTTCCTTAATGGGCCTTCATGGATCTGAGTTACTCCTCAAGGTCGGTCGGATCCGGCTCCCTTTGCCTGGGCCGGACTTCATCCGTCAGGATCAACAGCAACTGGGCCGCCCGATGGGCCACATGCCACATCACCATCTGTGGGCCACCCGGGCTTGCCGGATCAAGGCACTGTCGATGGTACACCCATGAAGTATATCCACAACAGTAGCCCCCAGAGTTCTCCGAGTTTCGCCTGCTGTTTCCGCCTTGCTAGCCCATCATGGTCTCCGGCAATGTTGGTAACGCGGAGAAATTTGAAGAACTCCAACTTCTTATTTTCTTCTTTCCCAACTTTTAGTCGGAAAATATTCCCATCCTGCGAGACTTCATCCATCGACGGTTCAAGACACGTTTCCGGGTTACTTCCCTGCTTGCGAATGAGAACTGCTTATCTTCGCGCGATTACCCGGAATCTTAAAAGACTCAAACGGTTCCGCCAATTCTGGCGCCATTTTCGCGCGATTGCGCGGTAACTTATCCTTAGCCATTTTTACCGTTTAGGGTTGGGACACGTGTCACGCATCCAACGGTGTGACGCTTGCGTTCCGACCACAGGATGCGGAGCACGAGTCTCCTCCCTCCGGCCTATAAATATCCACCGTCTACCCTAATTTCCCATTCACCCCCCTTTCTCACCTCTCTGTGAAGCGCCGCCCGCGAGCTCCTCCTCCGCCGTGCCGGAGTCTGCCGGAAAACTCGCCGGAGCCTCGCCGGAGTGATTTCACCACCGTGCTGTTCATCGAGTTCTTAACTCCGGTGAGCCACCGCACGAAAACCTCGTCGCCGGTGACTCCGACCACCGCGGAAACCATCACGGTGAGTTCTCCGAGCTTCAACCTTTCGCCGTAGCTGGTAGGGATGATCCTTAGGACGAAGACATGGATCCGACTAAGTCTTGTTTTTCCGCGATCTCTTTGTCTTCAGATGTCTTCTGCGACTCCGCCTCCAACCTCCGAGCCCATCATGGCGACGCCACTCTCCTCTGCCCCTCCTCCCTTCGTCCCAGTCCAGCTGGATCCCACTAAGGATTCCGGCAAGGATGCTGAAGGCACCTCAGCTATCCCGGAGAAAACCTCCGGGGCGGAGCAGGAAGAAAAGAAGGCGGAAGAAATCGCCGCCAAGAAATCCAAGGCCCGCCAGCGAGACTCGGAATCCAAAGGGAAATGGTGGCCCTGCACCACCACAGAAACTGAGCTGAAGAACTTGGAGGGGGAAGGCTTCCTGCAACCCGGAAGCTGGAGGACAGTTCTGAATTCCTTAGCTCCAGCTCCCCAAGACAACGAGATGGTGCTGACTAAAGCGCTAGTGGAGCGAGGCTTCTGATTTCCGCCTTCGGACTTCTTCTCGGAAATCCTGAAGGTGTATGGGCTCCAGCCCCACAACATCTCTCCAAATAGCGTGCTAGCGATCAGCAATCACGTCACCCTCTGCGAGGGCCATCTCCGGGTACTTCCCAAACTCTCTCTGTTCCAATATTATTTCTCCGTCCAGAAGGAGAAGATCCGCCAGACCTCCGAGCTGGGGACGTGCGGATCCATTACCTTTATGATCCGCCCTGGACGCATCTACCCACATACCGACCGCCACGAATCCGTGCGGTACTGGTCAGGGGGTTTCTTCTATTTGAAGGACGTCTCCGACCCGGCGAGCGAAAGGAAATTGCCGCCATTTAAGAACTGCCCCGCCAGCGAGACTCCGGCATGGACGCAGTGCCCCCATCTCTCCGAGTCGCCCGAACTGACCCGCGCCGTTAGGCGGATCTGCAAGCTCACGGAGGAGGGGCTGACAGGGAAGGATCTCACCTTGTCCTGGTTCACCAAGCGGATCCAGCCGCTCCAACACAGGGACCGCCTGATGTTCCACTATACAGGGCGCGACGACTCAATGCGCGCCACGAAAGACAATCTCTCCGCCGACGCCATCGACAAGAGGATCCGGCTCCTCATCAAGATTCCGCGTGAACTTCATGTTCACGTGTGTAACAAAGACATCAACATCAACTGTTCCGGAACCGCGGTATGTTATCTTGACTTGTCCATTGTTTCCTTTGCATTCAAATTTTTGTCTAAGCGTTGGCTCTGTGTCTTAGCTCGAAGCCCTCGAGGAAGGTCAACTCGGAACCCTTGTCCGGGTCCCCTCTATGGGCAACACGGATCCGGAGGCCGCATCGGAGGCGGAGACTCATGACGCTCCACGCCCTTCCAAGAGGAAGAGGGTTGCTCCCTCTAGCCCTGCAGCCAAGCGTGCCCGCGAAGTGCCCAGCACTGCGGCTACTCGGAAAGCAGAGGCGGAGAAGAAGCGCCTCAAGCTTATTGATACCAGCAACAGAGGCCAGTCCGACATCCAGCAATTCTTCAAGCCTTCCGGGTAAGTGCTTGGTTCCCGGAATCCAAAATCTTCTGTTTTCATGAGCAAACCCTTACGTAGTTGCTATGCTTTTTTCCTTTTACTGAAGTTCCGGAAGCCAGCCCCCCAAGGCTCCAAGAGCCCTCAAGAAGAAGGTCAAGCCATCTCCGGCTTCTATCCATGTTACACCTGAGGTGGAGGTTCCGCCCAAAGCCTCATCTGCCAGCAAGCCGGATCCCAAGGATGTCATCAACATCGATGACCTTCCCGAAGACCCCGCTGGCCATGGCGATTCCGGCAAGGGCGCCTCCTCATCTGCACCTCCACCTGATCAACCGAGCGCCACCTTTGCCGAGCCCACGGCGGAGGAGTATGAGCAGAAGGTGCAGCTCATTCATGCCTCCAGCACGCTCCAAGCTAACCCTCAGCCTGCCCCATCTCTGCAAAAGCCTTCCCTCGCACAACGTCACGCGGAAGTTTCTGCCATGATGGACAAGGTGTGGGGGACGGCGAACACGGAGATGCAGGAGCTCACCGACCTAGAGAACGACCTCAAGGTCTTTTTTGCTAAGCACAAGGACGTGCGCCAGGTAACACTAGCCCCCAAGCATTGGGTCAGACATTTTTTCCGTGTAACATGTGTTAGCCGATGCTTTCTTCAATATGTACCTTAGGCAGAAATTTAAAACTTTATACCTCCAAGACTTTGAATTCCTCGCCAGCCCCCAAGATTTTGAATATCCGGCTAACTCCTGAATGCTTCTCAGACCACGCGGAAACTGCACGAAGATCTGCGCGTTCACGTGCTGGAGCAGATAACGGAGATTGAGGTGCTGCGCCAGAACGCGGAGAATAGCCAGAAAGCTATCCAGCACCTGGAGACCCGCCTTCGGGATACGAAATCCGAGTTTTAATCTATATACTGATATAACTGTTCATGATGCATAATATGTGTGACTTTCTGCCTGTAGAAGAAACAGCCAAGCGCTCCTCATTTGATGATCTATCCGCCAAAGTCAAGGCGCTTGAGGCGGAGAACGAATCCCTCAAGACCTTTATCAAGGAATCCTCCGACAAGGAGAATGATGCGAGGAAAGAGCTCTCCGAGAAGCATGCTCGCGACTTGGTGGAACTGAATGATAAACTGAAGAAGAGCCAACAACGGGTAACTTCCTTAGTGGCCAAGAACAAGGTCCAAGAAGCGGAGGCGGAAGCCATTGACAAGCTCATCTTCCGTAAGCATTTTTTCCTTGTTGTTGTTCTGACTGCACCATATGCTATTCTGTCCGCGAGGGAACTGAATCCCATTTTTCCACAGCAAGCCTTGGCTTCAAGTGGACCAAAGAGTCAACTCTCAAGAGGACGGAGGCATATGATGAAGCGCGGAGTTCCATCGACGCGCTATTCGCAGCCTGTCGCGGAATCGCCAAGACCTTGTCCTTGAAGAGGGCCAAAACTTCAGTAATTGACACGATGACCAAGCTGATGGAGCAAGTGCCGGAATTCATCAAGGATTGGTAGGAGTCTTCCGCTCGCGGAGTCGCCTCCCTGGTCTTAGCCACCTGCAAGGCTCACTTCCCTTCACTCAACTTCGCGGATGTTGCACGTGGTACTCCAGAGGGTGCCGACATGGGCGCCATCCTCTCGGAAACCAAAGGGTTTGAGCAGCTGTTTGTCAGGCGAGTTAACCACTCGTTCTGGTACCACAAGTATGCTCTACCCAAGGGCTTTTCCGACGCGGAGGAGGAAGAAGGCAAGCCGGAATACTACGCGGAAGGTTCCGGGTCAAGCGTGGAGCTTTCCGGAGAAGGCTCCGACGAAGACTCCGAAGCTGGCTCCGGTGATGGCGATGGCTCCGCCTACGATGAATCTGAGGAGGAGGACTCCGAGTAGAATTCCTGTGAAACAATTGAAACAACGTTACATCATTTTGGCCCCGGAGTGGGTTTGTAATATAACTTAAATTCTTAAGTAGCTAGGGACGAAACAACTATGCATGGGCGGAAACACTTATCCTGCTATCCTTTAAGATGATTTGCATGTTTCGTTTTGTATCGGAAAGCAAGTGCTGATTTCATTGTTTTCCGGCTTGCTCGCTTGACCTTCCACGAGCCGGAAGACCTTAGCCGGAAACACTCGCCAGCGGTTACGAAGCCCAATGGCAATCCGTCAATAACCACGGAAACAAGCCCCCAAGCATAGGTGCCGGAAATCGCTACTAGGAATCCACGAGTTCGCAACAGAGAACAGCTCAATCAGAAAACTTAAGCTTACATCCTAAGGGTCGATTTTTGAAAATCACAACTTTTATACACGCCTAGGCGGAAAATTCCAGCTCAGCGGTTTTAGTCGGAAAACATACACGATCTCAAAATGAACAAGTAAAGGAGGTAAAAGACTCAGAGAGTGAACCAAAAGCTTTATTTCATTGATCATGTATAACTATTACAGAGTTTGTAACTCGGAAAATTATGCTAAGTGTAGAAAGGACGTAGCTGTGCAATGTTCCAAGGGCGATCTGTCTCGTCGTAGATGTCATCCGGATCCTCACGCTTGCGTTTCCGGTACCAATTAGCAGGTCTGTCCTTCAGCTCCCGGAAATCAACAAGGTAGTATGACCCGTTATGAAGCACTTTGCTAATGACAAAGGGTCCTTCCCACGGAGATTGCAACTTATGGTCTTTCACCTGCCGAAGGCGGAGGACCAGGTCTCCTGCCATGAAAGAGCGATTCCGAACTCGACGACTGTGATAGCGTCGGAGCTTCTGCTGGTAAATGGCGGAGCGCTGGTCAGCTAAATTCTGAGCTTCCTCGATCAGGTCCACAGATAGCTGTCTGGCCTCGTCAGCTGTTTCTTCATCATAGGCGGAAACTCGCGGTGAATCGTGGACGATGTCAGAGGGAAGCACGGCTTCGGATCCGTATACGAGGAAGAAAGGGTAAATCCTGTTGATCTGTTAGGGGTAGTTCGTAAACTCCACAAGACAGCTTCCAACTCGTCAGCCCAAGCTCCAGCTGCTCGTCGCAGCGGTTCTTCAAGGCGTGGCTTAATTCCTGATAATATGAGGCCGTTAGCCCTTTCAACTTGACCATTGGATTGTGGGTGAGCCACAGATGCAAGGTCCAGTCGAATCCCTACTGTCTCGCAATAATCCTTCAATTCTCCCTGTGCGAAGTTTGTGCCATTATCTGTGATTATGCTATGTGGGATGCCGAATCTCATCACGAGGCTGCAGACAAATTTTAGTGCCGTAGCACCGTCGGCTTTTCTCACTGGCTTTGCCTCGATCCACTTACTGAACTTGTCAACAGCGACCAAGAGGTATTCAAAACCGCCAGGAGATGATCTTTTTAACTTACCAACCATATCGAGCCCCCAGACCGCAAACGGCCAGGTGATAGGAATGGTCTTCAGCTCTTGGGCTGGAGCGTTTGGTTGAGTAGCGTAGTACTGACAACCTCGGCAGGTCTTGACTATTTTGTCAGCATCTTCTTTAGCTGTGAGCCAGTAGAAACCTAGCCGAAAAACTTTTGCAACGAGTGACTTTGGAGCGGCATGATGCCCGCAATCCCCTGCATGGATCTCTCTGAGGATTTCAATGCCATCTTGATTGGGGATGCATTTGAGAAATACCCCTGTTGCACTTCGTTTGTAGAGCTGTCCATCAACAATTGTGTAGGATCTTGCTCGTCTGGTGATCTGTCGTGCGAGGACCTCGTCCTCTGGCAACTTCTGATCAATGAGGTAGTCCAGGAAAGGCTGTGTCCATGCCAGAATGATAGCCATCACTTCTCTGGCCGGAGACACTGCCACCTCTTGGTTTTCCGGGTTAGCGCCCTTCACCGAGGGTATCCGTAGATGCTCCAGGAAAATACCAGGCGGAATTGGCTTCCTGCCGGATCCGAGCTTGGATAGCATATCTGCCGATGTGTTATCGTCTCGCCTGACGTACTTGACTTCGTATCCGAGGAAATATTTGGCGATCTCGTCAACTTCGTCTCTATAAGCCGCCATGACGGAGTTTCTGGCATTCCAGGTTCCGGCTACTTGTTGTGCCACCAGGTCTGAATCTCCGCAACATATGATGTGCTTGATCCCTATTTCCTTGGCAATGCGCAATCTGTGTAGTAGAGCCTCGTATTCCGCCATATTGTTTGTACCTTCGAAGTGGATCTGCAGAACGTACTGCAGTTCTTCTCCGGTAGGGGACTTCAGGGTGACTCCGGCTCCTGAGCCTTGATGCTGCTTGGATCCATCGAAGTGCATAACCCATGTCTCTGGTTCCGGCTCCAAATTCACATCCGGAGCCTATGTCCAATCTGCGACGAAATCTGCCAAGACCTGGGATTTGACCGCGGTCCTGGCTTTATAGTTGATGTCGAAGGCGGATAATTCAATGCCCCATTTTGCTGTGCGTCCTGTTGCGTCAGCGTTGTTGAGAATCGTTCCCAGCGGAGCTTTGCTCACCACTGTTACTGGATGCTCCTGGAAGTAGTGTCTTAGCTTCCTGCTACCTAGGAATACTCCATAGGCTAGCTTCTGAAAGTGAGGGTAGCGTTGTTTGGACTCCGTAAGGACTTCGCTAATATAGTATACTGGCCTTTGGACTCCATACTCATGACCTTCTTCCTGTCGCTCCACGACGATGACGAGGCTGATGACTCTGCTGGTGGCTGCCAGGTAAAGGAGCATAGGCTCTGACTCTCCTGGAGCTGCTAGGATAGGTGGGGAGGTGAGTATTTCCTTCAACCCTTGAAGTGCTGCATCAGCTGCCTCAACCCAGACAAATTTGTCTGTTTTCTTCAATAGCTTGTACAGGGGTAGTGCCTTCTCGCCAAGACGGCTAACAAACCTGCTGATTGCTGCGACACAACCAGTTAGTCATTGCACATCTTTGAGACAAGTTGGCCTTTTGATGCACAGGATTGCCTTGATTTTCTCCTAGTTAACTTCAATGCCCCTATTAGAGACAATGAAGCCAAGGAGTTTTCCAGCTGGTACGCCAAAGACGCACTTTAGCGGATTCAACATCATCTTGTACCGACGGAGGTTCTTAAAGGTTTCTGTAAGGTCGCTGATCAAGTCGGATCCTTTCCGGGTCATGACCGCGATGTCGTCGACGTAGGCGTGTACGTTCCGGCCAATCTGGTCCTTCAAGCACCGCTGCATCGTACGTTGGTAGGTGGCACCTGCTTTTTTCAAGCCAAAAGGCATAGTAACATAGCAGTAAGTGCCAAATGGGGTGATGAATGAGGTTGCCTTTTGGTCGGACTCCTTCATCCGGATCTGATGATACCCGGAATACGCATCAAGAAAACATAGAAGTTCCGCCCCTGCCGTCGAATCAATGACTTGGTCAATGCGCGGCAGGGGAAACGGATCATTCGGGCAATGTTTGTTCAAGCCAGAGTAATCGATGCACATTCTTAGTATTTCAGAATTATTTTTGGGTACAAGGACGGGATTTGCGATCCAATCAGTGTGGATAACTTCTATTACAAAACCTGCCTCTAGTAACTTTGCTAACTCCATTCCTATGGCGCGGCGCTTCTTGTCTCCAAAGCGTCGCATAGCTTGCTTCACCGGTTTAGCCCCCGGGTTTATGTTGAGGTAGTGCTCGGCGAGTTCCCTTGGTACTCCGGACATGTCAGAAGGCTGCCACGCGAAGATATCCATGTTAGCGCGGAGGAACTCGATGAGCGCGTCTTCCTATTTGGGGTCCATATTAGCTCCGACTGAGACCTGCTTGGAATCGTCGCCTTCCTTGAAGTTGACTTTCTTGGTCTCTATCGCGGCCTTGAAGGAGTTTTTGTGCTCGGAGATCTTCTTCTTGGTGGTCTGCATTTCAGTCGGATCCACCGCGGCTCTATAGCCTTTTAGTTCCTCTCCAGATATCACAGACTCTGCGAAGGCAGCTTCGCCCAACTCGCACTCATGAGCCTTTTTGTAGTCTCCGGATATGGTAATCATACCATTAGGACCCGGAATTTTGAGCTTGTTGTAGATGTAGCACGCCCTTGCGTGAAACTTGTGGTAGGTGGGCCTACCGAAGATGACGTGGTAGGAGCTCTTGAAGGGCACAACTTCAAATGTGATTTTCTCTTCGCGGAAATTGTGAACATCGCCGAAGGCCACGGGAAGTGTGATGCTGCCGAGGGAATTCGCCTTTTTACTCGGAACGACGCCATGAAACTCAGTGTTGCTGTGTTTGAGCTGTTCCTTGGTGAGGTTCATCCGCTCTAGAGTCTCCAGGTACATGATGTTCAAGCTGGCTCCACCATCCATGAGGCACTTGGAGAAGTCATACCCGTCTATGCGGGGACTTACAACCAAGGCGTAGCACTCTTTTGGCACAATGCTGGGTGATCCTCCCTGTCAAATGTGCACGGGACTTCCGACCACCTGACATACTGCGGCACAGCTGGAACTGTGGCTTTCAGGATTCAGATAGCTGACTTGGTAGCGCGGACTGTTGGGGTTCCGAGGAAGGTGTGGTACGCGCCCACACTCTTTTTCTCGAATGGGTTGGATTTACCTGCGGATCCTGCCTTGGGATTCAGCGAGTTATCATCCTCGTCCATCGCCTCGGAACATTCCTCCTCTTTGTCCTTGTTCTTGCCCTTGCCTCCTTTGCCGCGTGGGCGGTGCTTCCGGGCTCGCTTGTATCCTGCTTCCGGGTCGTTCTTCAAATCATTGACCCACTTGCAGTTGCGGTTGGTGTGAGTGGACTTCCCCATAGCCGGATCCAGGTGGGCCAAGCAGGGCATGTCTCTGTACTCCTCGTAGGTTTGCGGGGCGCGGGATCCGGCAGCTGTGACATCAGTGCCATGCTGCTGGCCCCTGCCGGCTCCGCCTCCACAGCCGCGTCCTCTTCCGCCTCCTAGACCTCCGCGTTGGAACGCCATGGCGACCATCTTGGATCCGCCACTCTTCTGGTCATCAGGGTTCTTCCGCTTGTGGCCGCTGTTGTTGCCGTTATCACGGTTCTTCTTTTGTTGGTGTAGGGGGATTGCTGTAGCTGCGAGATCTCCGCCTGCGTCATCATCGGCGGCAGTGTGATCACTGGCAATTGAGATCATGTCATCGAAAGTCAGTTTATTTGCGTAAGCCAAACAGGTGAGCTTGTGCCTCAGCAACCCTCCTCTCTGCAGTCCACCAATAAAGGCGTACATAGCGGTGGAGTGGTCGACATTTTCGCACTCGTTCCTGCATGCCAACCATCGTGTGAGGAAGTGTCTTGAAGATTCTCCCTTCTTCTGAATACATGCTTGTAAGTCGCTTGCTGTGGCAGGTCTTTTGTAGGTGCCCCTGAAGTGTTTCTCGAAGGCAGTCTTTAGGTCAAACCAGCAAAAGATGGAGTTCTTCTCGAGGTCGCTGAGCCAGATCCGGGCTGGACCTACAAGGTACATCTGAAGCATGCGGCATGCGATATTAGGGGTTCCTCCGGCAAAGGTTACTGCATTGTAGTAATCCTCTATCCAGGTATCCGGCCTTTCGGTGCCATCATAATGTTTCAGGTTTCCGGGTAGCTTGAGGTTCATCCTTGGCTTTGGTTCCTCTCGAATCATCCTGCCGAAGCACTTCAGACCGATGTAGTCAGTTCTGTATTCATTGAGGCGTTCCCGCGCGTCACGCGAGCCGTGGCGAGGAGATTGTGAGCGAGAGCGAGATCTCCGGCCGCTGCCTCCGCCTCCACCTCCGCCGCCACCGCTAGGTGGTGGTGAGGGAGACCTGCGAGGGGGCCGATCCGACTTTTTGCTTCCTCCATCAGACTCTCCTCGCCCCTCCCAATGCTGGCTCCGGCTTCTGTGGCTGCCTTCACCTTGGCGCTGGCTGCCATGACCGTTCCGGCTCCGGCGAGGCTCCGGGTCGCGGTCTTCGTTCCGACTCCTGGGCTCGGGCTCACGATCATTGTTCTGGCTCCGGCAGGGTTCCGGCGTGCGCTCCCTGTTCCTGTTTCTTGAGGGCAGCACGTTGTCGCGGATGATGATTCCGCCAGGCCCATGGGGCCTAGTGTTTCCGGCTGGACTACGGCGGCGAGGTGGACGCGGGTATCCGTTAGGCGGAGGAGATGGGTTGCGGTACTTGTCCCTTCCAGAGTACATTGCATCCTTTCCTTTTCTTGGATCTGACGGAGGCGTCTTTGATGGTACCGGGATTGGATTTGGGTGTTCTCTGGCTTTCCTTCTGCGTTCTGAGGATCCGGTTCGCGATTCGTCATCTCGATGGCGATTGTCGTAGGCGTCCTTCTGCGCAGTGGAGACGCAATGCTCTGGGTTAGATTCCAGTTTGCGCGAAGGGTCTGCCTTGCTCTGCTGCCTCATTGCTGAAGCGACGAGCGTGCGGACGTAGTCGATGTCGATCTCCTCGTCCTTTTTCTTCAAGATCTCCGCAGCCTTCTTCATATTGTCCTTTGGAGTGGCGTATGGCTGCTGCTCAGTGGGAGTTGCGAAGGTGATCTTGCGAGGAGCTATCAATTCTCACCGGACTCTTTCGACCTCCTGATGAGCTTCAACGATCTTGTCCTCCCAATGCTTCCGGAGTTCCTTGACCTTTGCCAGTCCTTCGTCTACCTCCTGCTCGCGCTGGATGAAGTCTTCCACAAAAACTGCGGCGTGCTTCCTTTCATCAAGCATTACAGCTGCGGTGTCAGCGAACTTCTTGGCTGTGGCCAGCATCTCCAGTCTCTTAGCTTCTAGCGCTTCTACATCTTCGGGAGTGATGGGTTTGTTAAGAATATCCGAGCGATAGATTGCATCCATGCCTGCTTGTGCAACCATCTCCTCAGGCGACAGGAGGTCCTCGGAGGAAGGATCCTTACGAGGGCGTTCCCGCGACATTGGAGATCCTTGACGGGATGGCTGAGGGTCGGATTGGGTGTTTGCATCTTCTGATGCAGGTTGTCCCAGCGCCGCCAAAGTCGCAAGTACCTGCTTAAGCTGGGCGGATTCAACTTCAGGCTGATCACCGTATCCGTATTCCCCTAGCTTGCGGTTGAATTCTTCAGTGTCCATGGAAGGGGTATCCCTGGAAATTGGGCTTAGGTTCCCCAAAATCGACTCTTCGGCCGGAGTTCCGCTTTCTCCGACAGGCTCGACCTGATCCGGAGCTGCGTTGTTTTCCAGTGCCTCGACCTGCTCGGGACCAGCTCTGACTTCTTGAGGGGCGGTTCCGGCGGTATGGGCCAAGAAGTGTACGAAGTGGCACCTCTGCTTTTCTAACACCTGGGAGACCCAGGCGGATCTGCATTGGTCTTCCACCGTTATTTCCTGCTCAGGGGCGGACTGGGTGGGCTTTGAAATTTCCAGATTCAAGGCGGAATCTTCCTTGGGAAGCTCCTGCATCTCAGATCGGATCTTCGCGACTGCGTCCAGCTCAGCGGCGGTCGCGTCTGCGTTACTTACCAGTGGGTTTCTGTCGGAATCGACGGTTTCCCCGATGAAGATGTGTATGCCGCCAACTGGGACGATGGAGAGCTTGACGGGGTTTGTCTTAGCCGGAATCCAGCACTCATCCGGAGGGACGAACGGCAGTTTTCCGGCGTAAAGGACGCGCCCCACAGCGATGGTGTCGTCGTAGCTTCCCATGGCGGAACCCTCCCGGTTCCGGCCTCCAAACGCCGCAGGCCCCACGGTGGGCGCCAACTGTCATTGCCTAATCGACGGTACCTCAGAGGAGGGATCCTCACGAGGGGGAGAAGAAGTAGGGGCCATTGGGCGGAGTGCACACGTGACGGTGGTACGCGATTTACCCAGCTTCGGAACACCTGCACGATGACAGGGCCTACTGCTGCTTGTCTGGAATTATCTGGGCGCTTTCGCGATGTTACAATGAGTTGTGGTTGTGCCTCTAGGGGTCCCGGGATCCAGCTTATAAAGGCGCACGGATCTAGGGTTTACATGGAGAGTCCTACCCGGTCACAGGTTGCCTAACTACGGTACAATGTCTTGCCGTGCACGTTAAGGATCCGCCTTCCTATCTACGTCGTACCGGATCCGGGTTCCTTAATGGGCCTTCATGGATCCGAGTTCCTCCTCAAGGTCGGTCGGATCCGGCTCCCTTTGCCTGGGCCGGACTTCATCCGTCAGGATCAACAACAACTGGGCCGCCCGATGGGCCACATGCCACATCACCATCTGTGGGCCACCCGGGCTTGCCGGATCAAGGCACTGTCGATGGTACACCCATGAAGTATATCCACAACAGACATAGTAGAAGGGTTTGAGGACCTGGAGATTGACATTGCTACACCTGAAGGGGAGAGAAGACTTGGAGATGTCAAGCGCCATTTCATTCTATGGCAAAAGAAGTTTATCAAGTTTCCAGGCGAGGCGCCAAGGCCAACAAGTCCACCCCCCTACGGTGGTGGTGGCGGTGGCGGTGGTGGTGGTGGTGGTGCTTCACCTACACCTCCTTCACGTCAGCCGACGCCGCCCCCCAATTCACCTCCGGCGGGTAAGCAGCCGTCGCCCCCCAGTCCGCCCCGGGCGGGTAAGCAGACGCCACCCCCCAATCCACCTCCGGCGAAGAAGCAGAAGCAGTCCTGGAGTATTAACCCGGACCCTTATGTACCTAAGACCACAAAGGTACCGGAGCCATCACTGAAGCCTCTCCCCACGAGGCCTTGGGAACGTAGTGCCGAGGAAGTCGACACGGCCGCGACTGCTGATTATGAGAAATGGAAGGCGGACTGCAAGAAGAAAAGAGATACCGAGCCCAAGCCAGTATTTTCTGATGAGCAAAAGAAGTGGGCTAAGTCATTTTTGAGCACACCGTCCCAAGCCGCGAAGAATCTGCCTGACGACTAGGCACGTGAACTTCGTAGGCAGGCACTCATGTTGAAGGAGAAGAAAGAGCGGGCGGAGAAGCAGGAGAAGAAAGCCTTGGAGGAGGCCGAGAAAGAATTAGGAAGTAAAAAAAGCGGGAAACGAGTTGCCCAGCTCGGGGAACAAAGTAAACAATCGATTGCCCCGCTCATAGTGAAAGCCGCCGGTCCGGATGCCCCCGATATCATAGAAGCTGCGGCAGCACAGGCAATGACTGTAACAAGTGCCAGAGAACAAGCGGCCAACTTAGGTATGACTCTTCGTGAACTGTTAGGCCTTGATGAGGCGCCAGTGAAGGAGGTAGTAATTACATATGTGCTGAATGGGCCTCTCGTCGAGCCTGCGCAGGAAGAGGATCTACCTCCACAAATGACAAGTCTGCTGAAATGGTACAAGGGTTACATAAAAAATAAAAACACCAAAGAATATATTTATGCGGAAGTTAGATATGAGCATCACTTCAAACATTACTATGTACAAATTCATCTGAGTGAATTGTTCCAGCTTTTCAATCTGCGCAAGCTCGACAAATCTATCATCAGTTGCTACGTTATGTAAGTGATTTATTTCTACCCCATCTCGTTCATATTGCCTGCACTATATATATGTCCTAACTATATTGTTGTGTATGCTATTATATATGCAGAATGAAGATTAAGGAATGCAGAGTAAGGAACATCCTTGATGTTGGGTTCATTGACCCACACATCGTTAATGGATATGTGTTAGAGTATCACCCCGGCGACGTGGAGGAAGACCTGTGGCAGTTTCTTACAAAGCAGGAACTCAAAAGTGATATTCTATTTCCTTACCATTTTGGGTGAGTGTTTCTGTCTTGAGCACATTCTCTTTTCTTTACTCCATGCATGGTATGTGGCCGGCTAATCGATGAGTTATGCATGACTGTGCATGTATCGTGTCCGCAGGTTCCACTGGATTCTGCTAGTAATTAAATTTGACACCTCCACATGTCTCGTCCACGACTCTCTGACTCTGGATTCAAAGCTTTGGGGCGACATGAGACGAATGCTGCAGAAGTAATTATTTTCATTCATTTGCGCTCTATATCGATTGGCCTATTTCGTTCATTTCCTAATATCAAGTAACTAATAACTCTCTTGTTCATTTAATTTTCTTTGCCTCGTAGGGTTTGGAGACGGTTCTCAGATGAAAGGGTCGGTGATTTTAAAAAAGAGCTACATTTCATGCGGTCAATGGCTAAGAATGGTGGCGATATTCAGCCAGCGGGGACCAATCTATGTGGATACTATGTCTGTGAGATGATCCGGAGATACACCTCTAAGCGCGTTCCGAGTGATAACAATGAGAAGAGGAATAACCTCCGGAAGATGCTTAGTCCAGAAGCTCGCTTCCGACCACTTCAAGAGGAACTAGCTGGATGGTTCATGAGGGAAGTCCTCCATCCTAAAGGAAAACACTATTACGAGGGCGTAGAACTTCATATGCATTAAATTATGTATGGAAACTTATTCAAAATTGTATATGGTCATCCGATGATATTGAATATATATTGTATATTCCTCTTGAATTCTTTTCGGTTCTAATTTCAAATTTGTTTGAAATTGTACATTCATATGCATGTATGTAGTACCGTAGAATATGTGAAACTCCTTCAAAATTAAAATAAAGCACAAAAGAAATAAAACAATACAAATTAAAAAGAAAACAGGTTTAGGGGGGGGGCTAAAACCCTAAACCTGCGGCGGGCTCTAGTCGCGGTTGGCCAGAAGAACCGCGACTAAAGGCCCTCCACCCCGACGGTCGCCTAGCGCCCACGTGGACGGGCCTTTAGTCGCAGTTCGTAAGCAACCGCGACTAAAGGGGAGGGGGGCCTTTAGTCGCGCTTATTTGGTCGCGGTTGCGCAACCGCGACTAATGGCAGTTGCGAACCGCGACCAAAGGCCCTTTTTCCACCAGTGCCTGTTTTAAAATTCCAGAAAATTCCCTAAAACCTATGGGGGGTTTCGCAAAAAACCCCTTTGTCATCTTCCCCACACACACGCAGGCAACTGCCTGGCGCCCGCGCGGCCGTCGATAGCGCCGGCGGCCTGGATGCCTCCTGTCGCCCGCGAGCGCCAATAAAGGTCACTGACGCCGCGAGGAGAAGCCCCGTCTCACCACCTCCCTCCCTCTCCTCTTCTCTGCGCCGAACGGGAGCAAACCCTTGCTCCGGCTACTTCACCGTCGCCGATGTTTTGCGCCGCCCCGAGCCCAGCCGACGCCGCCATTCACTCCGCCTCATCGCCAGCAGCCCCCACGCCGAAGGAATCGACGCCGGGAGCCCTGGAGCGCCCGGAATCGACCGTTCCCGAGCTTCCCCGAGCTCGCCGGCCGCCGCCATCCTCGCCGACTCCGGCCTCCCCTCGCCTCTCCGACGCCACCACGAGCTCCACGGTGAGATCCTGGTCCTCCTGGTGCCCGCCGCTCGCCCTGGGTGCCGCCTATCGCGCCGGCGACGTGCGCCTGCATGCTTTGCCGCCGGCCACCGCCGCCGTGGTCGCTCCAGCGACCATTGGAGGGCAGCGCCGCCCTCGTTGGGTTCCCCATGAGCTCGCGCGTCGAACGCGCCCCGCCTCGCTGCCCCGCCCGCACGGGATCGCCCAGGCCGTTCCCGACCTGGCCGGCCATGGCCTTGGCTGATGTCGTGCTGACGTCATGATGATGTCAGCCGACCCTTTTTATATTTTCTGTTTTATTTATAATTCAGAAAATGATGTATATTATATCAAATTGTTCAGAAATTGAAATACTACATGTTTATGAGCATTTCATACATCATTTCAACATTTAAACTTGCAAATTTAGTGAAAGCCTAATCGAACCCTCTCATACGGCGGTATCCGGTGCCGGAACCCCTTTAATTTGACGATGCACCTAGGGTTGCTCAATTCCATTCACATGACATGTCATTCATATTGTATGCGCATTGCATTATGCCATGTCGTGAATGTTTGTTTCCCTTTCCGGTATTTGGTTCTTCGCAATAGGATCTGAGTCGGAGTCTGAAGTCAACGCCACCGAAGAATAGTACTCATCCGCTGAGGGACAAGGCAAGCCCTAACCTGGTTCATCTATGATTTCGAAATGTTTTATCTGTGGTTCCTACATATCGCATACGATTCAACCATCTTTTATCGATAGATAGACTTACCCTATCTGTTGTGTAACATCCCAATTTTCAATAAAAGAAAGAAGAATTCCAGAGATCCAAAATTTAGAACCAACAAAAACTTTTATTTGCATAGAGTGCCATGCATAGTACTTGTGCATTTTGAGTGATATGCCATGATGATTGTTGTTATGCTTATGTGATAAACCCTAAAGTGATCAAGTGAAGATCACAAACCAAATAAATCAAAAAGAGAAAGAAATCAAATAAGAACAAAACCCTAAAACCCTCACATATGGTTTATGCCATTTTTGCAAATCTTTACCCTAGACCATTTTTGTGGGGACCCCGGACTAGCTGTCCGAAATACCCTGTTATGTATACAGTTCACGTTCCCTTGATCAGTGTGCCGTGAACACATAACCGAACTGATATCAAATTACATCATCCTTAACAAAACGGAATAAGAAAATTACAATAAGGTCACATGACCCATCTTTACAAGATAGCCTCGAAGGGCCTAATCTAATCATCAGAGTAGCAGAATCACTTCAGCAGCGTAGAGCCCAAGTCATCTGCCTTAACCCTACAGGCAACTGATTGGGAAGACGTTCCTAGCTCGCATAGACGTCGTCAACTCCTTCTTCATCTGTCGAAGTCCTCCAGGTCTGGCCAAGTAAATAGCCAGGGACAAAGCCGTGAGTACATTTGGAATTGTACTCGCAAACCATCAAGAAGGTACTTTGCAAGAGTGCAAGATGATAAGTGCTAATCTAAGATGACAAGAGGGAAGAGCTAATCTCTCTTGTATAAATAGCATGAAGAAGAGAAGTAGTTTCTCTTGTGGATATAGCATCCCAACATCACAGTTGAAGGGGACACTAAGAGGGTTCTATGGCATCTCTATATCTTTGTTGAAGAAGATACTTCAAAAGATATCCTATGACATCTCTATATCTTTGTTGAAGAAGATACTTCAAAGGAGTTCCACAACATAAAACACTAGGATGGGGTAACCCAAGTTTATTTATCCTCCCCGACCATCTCCATATGGTCGACACATCCTTTCCCGTACCCTTCCGGTACTTCAAACAAGTTCTTTCCTTTCCTTTGTCAAACAATTTTGTAAAACAAAACTCATCAGGCTAAGCAACAGCCATTCCAACCGTCCATGACCGCGGACACGGCTATTCGAATAGATTTTACTCTGCAGAGTTTGCACACTTTCCCCACCTCTATCCGGATACCTATCGTGTGGGCATCATCCCCGCATAACAACATATGCCACGACGGATACCCGAACATAGCCTTTTGCCCATTCGACTTAGCAAGAGGTCCTACCCTATGGAGTATGTACCTCCCCGGCACCATGGCAGCTCACCTCCTCTTGAGCGTGGCTCCACCACCAAGCCAGGAGACCCATAGTGTCTTCCGGACGGGTCAGCCCCGAAGGCCTCCCGTTATACTATTGTCCCAACAGTGACAACCCGGACTCGGGGGTAACCGTACCCTTGTATAGTTGTGCGGTGCCTCATGCTAAGAAGAACAAACGTCAAGCTAAGCTCCGTGCCCACGTTGGAGTAGCTGTGGTTGCGCGGGTTAATTGTCACGGGTGAATACTTAGACGCCAAAGTTTTCATAAACAAGATTCTCTTTCCAACCATCTTTGCCAAGATCCTTTTCTTTCATAAACACACACTTAGGTAAGTCCAACTCACCCAAGGTTTTTCAAAAGTTCTTTTCAACAAGGTATTTTTCCAAGGGGTTCCCAACCTATAGTCTTATTGTGGAGAACAAGGCTATCAACAAGGACGTGATGCTAACCATCATACCACTAAGGAGATGATTATTGCAGTGTCAAAAGGGGGTCATACATGCTTGGGGTAAGCATGTATATGATCAACATAAGTTGGAAGATTCAACAAGGTTCATGATGTTAATCATCATATCGCTAAGAAGATGATAATATAGATGGTCAAGGGGGCATACATGCTCAGGGTAAGCATGCATAAGATCAACAAGGGGTTCAACATACTCGAGAGTAAGTATGCATAACATCAACAAGGGGTTCAAGAAGGGTGTCAAGAGGTCGACACACACAAGATAAGTGGGCATACCCATCACACATAGAGGGTACACCAAGATCATGGTGATGACCACCATTTCCCTAAAGGGGATGCTAGGTGAGGTGTCAAAGAGAATTCAACATGCTCATGGGGAGCACGCTCCATCGATCATAAGTAGATACCACACAAAATAGACCGAGAGACAAGAATAACAACAAAGTAACCACAATATGTGATTCAAAATTTAGAGATCAAGAGATGGCTTGCCTTGGTTGGCTATTTGTCCCTGGACTTCTTCAAATTCTTCGAATCCTTCCTCTCCAACTCCAACCTTGCTCGAATCTAGCGTCGTAAAATAAAAGAACACGCAGCATACAATCAACACCATATTTCAACTTGCAAACAAGTTTTAAAAAGGAACAAGTCTAAGCATGCAGGGGTACTTGTTTTGCAATATTAAAACACAAGATGGCTGTTTTTAAAATAAAAGTGGTGGTAAAAGGGTTTTAATAAACAAAAAGATTTTGGTTTAACAATTCATGTGACACACACATATTACTACAAGTAACAAACATGCATTAACAGAGACTAAAAATATTTTTCATAGATGGAAAGTAACAAAACAAGATCAACACAATTGGATTCATTCAAAAATATTAATTTTTCAATTTTAGGAATTAGAAATACTAACCAGAATACAGTGATCATGTTTAATACATTAAAAATCGTACAAAACTCCTAAAAATACTAGGCCAGTGGCGTTGGAAAGCTAATGAAATTTTTGATCCAAAGCAGTTGGTTTCACTGGATTTGGGTAAGTAAAACTCGATTTATTCCCAAAATAGTGCTGCTGGTTATAACACAATTTAACAGCAATTTTCAAAGTTTAAACCAATAAAATGGGCGGGAATTTACTGGGCCATGCGGGTGGAGTGTTGGGCTGGCCCAGGTAGGTTTCCAGGTGGTGGGATAAAAAAGAAAACAGAGAAAAGAAAGGGGCCCGTGGCGGGCCCTGCTGCATGGGCCTACGTGGCAAGTGGCCATGCACGATCGGGAGATCCGATCGGGTGTCGTCGTCTCCCTCTGCGTCTGGCACGAGTGCGGGCGGAACGGAGAGAGAGCGAGCGGCCAGGGGCTCACCTGCGACGAGCAGCCGTCGGCGGCGAGGCTCCGGCGAGGTAGCGGCGGATTGGGGCGTCCAGGCGTGCTCGGCGCCTTCTCCCGCCCCGATAGGAACGCCTCCTGTAGACTTCTTCTCCGTCGGGCTCCCGGACAGACGAAGTCGGCGGCAGCTGCAGGGGATCCTGGGAAACGCAGAGCGGTGCGTTAGAAGCGGAAGAGATAGGGCAGGGCAGGGAAGTGGAGAGGAGGGACAGGCAGCGTTGGAGTCGAGCGCCAGCTTCCGCGCCATCCGCCGGTGACCACGGGGAGGTGGAGCTCTGCCGTCTTGCAGCGGCAAGAGGAGAGCCCTGGTGCTATCTGCGTGGGCTCAGGGAGGTAGGAGAGGTGGTGAGGAGTGGAGAGGAGTGGGCGGGGTGGGCTTTTATAGCCGGAGGAGGTGCACCGTGGGCATGGTGTAGGGAGAAGGGTGGCGACGAACCACAGATGCGATTGGGTGGAGGGGCAGTGCCATTGAGTAGGGCATCCAGATCTGGGTCCAGTGCCGTTGAATTCGAGGAGAAAGGCGTGCTGAGATGCTTGCAGCGATGCGATGTTCCAGGCAGACCGTAGGTGTTTGATATGTCACGATGGAAAGAGAGAGCACGCGGGGGAGAGCTGATTAGTGCGTTGGAGTCCAAGCACTATGCCTTTACAGGATTGGGCTTTGCGTGACCAAGAGAGCGCTGCTGCTCTGGGAACGCGGAAGCACGCCCAGACGGGGTGACCATCGAGGGGGCAAGCTCGTCCGAGCCAGTAGGAGAGGAGGCTTTGCCTCGGGACCATGCCCATTGGGTAGTGGGATGCCAGGGCGACTTCATGGCGCAGCCTTGGGGGCTGGGGCGCCTGCTCTCTTCTTGACCAAGAATGGGGTGACCACCAGGTTGGCATGCTTGGAGGAATGATGGGGAGCCTTGGGGCTCGGGGGGAATAGCTCCACACGCCTCCAGGAATCAAGGGAGAGGTGCTTGACAAGGCTAGGGGCGCAGGGTGCATGTCTAGGGCTTTTTGGGTCAAGGACTATGCCATTCATGGCATTGGGAAGGGGAAAGTGAGAGGCTAGGGCTAGCTAGGTAGGATTCCATGGTGTCCTGGGGTGATGTGAGGGTTGGCTGCTCGTTGGCATTGAGGGGAGGGAGGAGGGGTAGGCTGCAAGTAAAGATCTTGCCATGATCTTTGCCATAAGTATGCACAAGGGTGTCCAACTTCTTTCCTCACTCCCAAAGCTAATCAATAAGGGGAATTATGGTGCGTGGTCGACCAGAGGGCGGAGAGAAAGGTGGAGGGATCATACTTTTAATGAGAGGGAGAAGGGGGGGTGCATGGTACAAGACCATGATCACATGGCCGGCCACTTCTTTTGTGTCAAACCTAGAGGGTCATGCACATTGCCCAAATGTATTAAGGAAATATTCTAGGTGATGTTACTAATGATGGCAAGGGTAGTGATAAGTTTGGTCAAGGTAGAAGGAAGTGGAGAGTTGAAATATGTGATATTCAAATATGGATAAAGAGAAAGAAAAGGAGGTGTGAGCATGATCACATGCAATAATGCATAAGCATTATTAGGTGTTAATAAAGGGGTGTAGTTGGTGCACAAAGGTTACTTTATAAATATGGCTCAAGAAATAAGGTTGGAATCTCTCCTATGGCTATGGTAAAATTTTGAAATGAAAGGTAATTTGAAAATATTGAGAGAAACTAGGTGGAACATAGGAGTTCAAAATTCTCTACTCACTTTATAAAGCAAGGTAGATTTTCTCATGTTTAAAAACAAACAAGAGAATAATTAAATAGAAATTATTTTTAGGTGGAAATAAGGTGATATAGAATACCACACACATTTCCCATTTTCTTAGAAAAAAATTTGAAAGGCTTTGATAAAACTAGAAGTGGCTTTATGGTGAAAATTAGGGAAGAATCTTAAATAGGATTTTTGGGTTAAAATATTTTGGGAGGAGTGATCTCAAGGGTAGAGGGTGGCCACATAATGTAGCTACCATCTTCACTCTTGGTTTTGTGGAGATTAGACATGGATAATAACAAGAGGTAAAACATGATGAAGTGATCTAATGCTGAAATAGTGGATAGGGTGCAAGATCAAGTGAAAATAAGAATTGTGGAGGTAGATGAGGACATGCAAGACGTGGAAGTTGTAGAGGGTGTTGCATAGATCAGATCCATGCATTGAGGTCATCAATAACAGTTGTGGGTGCTTAAGAAACAACTGCCAAAGTTGGAACATTTTAAGCCTGCCAAAAAAGATTGTTGACTTGGCCACAAAACAGGCAAGGATAATTGAGTATAAGAGAGATTTGGTTCAAGGAAAGGACATGGCTGGGAAGTGCTCATGACAAGGTAGGTGTAGGACCAAGTGCATTGCCTTAGATGGCAAGGGGTAGCTTAATCCAGGGGTTCCAAAATGGAACCTTAAATAGATTTTGGAACTTAGCCAAATTTATGATGCCTTAGGGTTTTTGACTAGGGTAAGAGAGAAGGATGTATTAAGGGGTAGATGATCCCAAGTTTTGAATTCAAGGATGATTTTACCACTAGAGGTGTTGTTCTTTGAGGTAGCTCAAGACAAAACTCAACAAGCAAAACAAGACAATTCTTCTACCAGCAGATCAAAGCATTTCATTATAACAAACAAATCAAGGCAATTCATCTTAATTAGTCTATAGAAAAAGTTTTTGTTCCCCCTAATTTTTGCACTTTGGATAATTAAACATGATTGCAAAAGTTGGGGTGTTACAGATCTTCCACCCTTAAAATAATCTCGTCCCGAGATTACTAAGCGTAGGACTAGAGGGGTTGTAAAGTTTAACTAAAGTTAGACTCCATTCTTCTGTAGATGTGCCGTTGCCGAGAAGGTCGATGCTTCATCTTCTGGGAGACATGATGGATTCCTGCCGAAGGCGAGCTTCATGAAGAGGTTGACTACTCCATGTAGGTGTTAGATCTGTAGCTTCTAAGCGATCCTAGCGGGGGTTCAAGATTCTGGGAGAGTTAGTGCACTCCAGCGGTGCTTTAGCAGGGTTGGAAACTTTTTAGAGTTAACATTAAATTTCAGTGGAAGATGAAGTCTTCCACCCTTAAAATTGTTCATAGAGAGGGTTTAAAAACTCTAAGCTTCGGCCACGGTCTTGTCGGTGCTTTCGAAGAAGTGATCTTTCTCTCGTCTTGAGTTGAAGCATCTTCAGGGAGCGAGGTGCAATCCACAGCTTCAAGGGGAGTTAGTTCATCCCAAGTTCCCAACGGTGTTTTTGTAAAGGTTTAAAATTTTAGGGTTAGCATCAATTTTTAGTGGAAGACGAAGTCTTCCACCCTTAAGATTTTTCGTCAGGGGTTTTCAGAGAAACTCCGAGCTTCTGCCTTGTGGCTCTGTCTGGGGCTTCTAAAGAAGTCGTCGGTCTTCCGTAACCAGTTGAAGGATCTTTGGGGGAGACGTGTAGACCATGGCTTCAAGTGGCACTCACGGTGTTTGCTAGACCATATGGGACATGCGGTGAGTTAGTAAGTCGATGGAACTCCTGGTTGGTATCCATCTGAAACAGCAACAAGGGTCGTTGAAGACAATCTTCAGCTCGAGGGTCGGTGCTGACTTATACTAGTTAAGAAGTGAGCGGGTAAATACACCTAATCTTGAGTCTTGAGGTATCTTCATGAGCTTCACTTGATGAGGACAGATGAACCATGGGATGTAGCTTGGCTTTGACGCTATTTTTCTCCCAGCTTGTTAGACGGTGTGTTAGAGGGTGATTTCAAGAAGTTATCCTTGAGGTTAGCGTGATTATACTCCAAGGTTAGACCAAGTTAGTATGGCTTCTCGCAGAGATGCAGTCAATCTTGAAGGTACTGGCTTCTGCTTCCATGGTGTAGTAGAGATGCTTTAGCTGATCTTGAAGGTAGTCAGTGTAGATGGGGTCTGGGTTAGTTTTTCCTGACAGTTGAGAACAACTGCTAACGAGGTTAGAGTTAGAGCCTTCCGTTATTCTACCCAATTAACTAATAGTTAGTATTCTAACGGCGAGGTAGATGTGGGTGATAACATATTAGGGAGGCTTTCTACACTGGGTTATCACACTAAGAGTGTCTTTCAGACCTAAAGAGCAAGACAATCATACACACAACAAACAGATAAAAACACTCAAGGCAGCACACTAGGGGACTACAAGCAATCATCAACCCAAACAAGGCACTCTAAGCATCTAGGGATGCCTAATACGTGGAGGTAGCTCAATCAAAGTGATCGAGTTTGTCCTATCCATCCTATAGTTTTAGGCTGGTCAGATCTGCTGACGTTTTCATCTTGATGACATCTGCTTCAATAAGGATCCTGGTAGTAGTTGGTGGCGATGCAGGCCTGGTATTGACTCGTCGATGTTGAGGTGGAAGCGAGATTTGCGTAGAACTTACAGTCTCAACATCCCAGGGACGTGAGGTCTTCAGAGGGGTAGCTGTCGAGGTACTCCCAAAGTCGACAACTTCGGGTGGCTAGCCTAAAAATTACTAGTCAAGAACTGAGGGATTGATCCTTGACGACTGCAAAAAGGTGCAAGTCCACGGAGGAACAAGGTCAGCTCATCGACAAACTTTGGCGACAACCAAAAATATGATCTTCCTGTCCATTTATGCGTACGGCTAAGTCGACATCCAATCTTCAATAGCTGCAATTGGAGGTACTTGCGTCTTCACGAGGGATTGATTGATTTTTGAGTTCGAGTCTCCGGTCTGAGTTGGGGACATCGTCCAATATGTAGGTTTGAATTGGATGAGACAATAGAGTAAGAATTTTCAAACCCTTTTATAAAGCGGAGAGATAAGAATTTAGAAGCTTTGAATAAATAAGAGGAGTAGAAGCTATGCTTCCGACTAAAGAAAGAATTTGTTTCGTAAATAGTTTTTCCCAAGTACTTGTTTCCTAATTAACGTCCATGCTAACTAAGGTCTCCTACAGTCAGGATAGCTCTGATACCAGCTCTGTGGGGACCCCGGACTAGCTGTCCGAAATGCCCTGTTATGTATACAGTTCACGTTCCCTTGATCAGTGTGCCGTGAACACATAACCGAACTGATATCAAATTACATCATCCTTTACAAAACGGAATAAGAAAATTACAATAAGGTCACATGACCCATCTTTACAAGATAGCCTCAAAGGGCCTAATCTAATCATCAGAGTAGCAGAATCACTTCAGCAGCGTAGAGCCCAAGTCATCTGCCTTAACCCTACAGGCAACTGACTGGGAAGACATTCCTAGCTCGCATAGACGTCGTCAACTCCTTCTTCATCTGTCAAAGTCCTCCAGGTCTGGCCAAGTAAATAGCCAGGGACAAAGCCGTGAGTACATTTGGAATTGTACTCGCAAACCATCAAGAAGGTACTTTGCAAGAGTGCAAGATGATAAGTGCTAATCTAAGATGACAAGAGGGAAGAGCTAATCTCTCTTGTAGAAATAGCATGAAGAAGAGAAGTAGTTTCTCTTGTGGATATAGCATCCCAACATCACAGTTGAAGGGGACACTAAGAGGGTTCTATGGCATCTCTATATCTTTGTTGAAGAAGATACTTCAAAAGATATCCTATGACATCTCTATATCTTTGTTGAAGAAGATACTTCAAAGGAGTTCCACAACATAAAACACTAGGATGGGGTAACCCAAGTTTATTTATCCTCCCCGACCATCTCCATATGGTCAACACATCCTTTCCCGTACCCTTCCGGTACTTCAAACAAGTTCTTTCCTTTCCTTTGTCAAACAATTTTGTAAAACAAAACTCATCAGGCTAAGCAACAGCCATTCCAACCGTCCATGACCGCGGACACGGCTATTCGAATAGATTTTACTCTGCAGAGTTTGCACACTTTCCCCACCTCTATCCGGATACCTATCGTGTGGGCATCACCCCCGCATAACAACATATGCCACGACGGATACCCGAACATAGCCTTTCGCCCATTCGACTTAGCAAGAGGTCCTACCCTATGGAGTATGTACCTCCCCGGCACCGTGGCAGCTCACCTCCTCTTGAGCGTGGCTCCACCGCCAAGCCAGGAGACCCATAGTGTCTTCCGGACGGGTCAGCCCCGAAGGCCTCCCGTTATACTATTGTCCCAACAATGACAACCCGGACTCGGGGGTAACCGTACCCTTGTATAGTTGTGCGGTGCCTCATGCTAAGAAGAACAAACGTCAAGCTAAGCTCCGTGCCCAAGTTGGAGTAGCTGTGGTTGCGCGGGTTAATTGTCACGGGTGAATACTTAGACGCCAAAGTTTTCATAAACAAGATTCTCTTTCCAACCATCTTTGCCAAGATCCTTTTCTTTCATAAACACACACTTAGGTAATTCCAACTCACCCAAGGTTTTTCAAAAGTTCTTTTCAACAAGGTATTTTTCCAAGGGGTTCCCAACCTATAGTCTTATTGTGGAGAACAAGGCTATCAACAAGGACGTGATGCTAACCATCATACCACTAAGGAGATGATTATTGCAGTGTCAAAAGGGGGTCATACATGCTTGGGGTAAGCATGTATATGATCAACATAAGTTGGAAGATTCAACAAGGTTCATGATGTTAATCATCATATCGCTAAGAAGATGATAATATAGATGGTCAAGGGGGCATACATGCTCAGGGTAAGCATGCATAAGATCAACAAGGGGTTCAACATACTCGAGAGTAAGTATGCATAACATCAACAAGGGGTTCAAGAAGGGTGTCAAGAGGTCGACACACACAAGATAAGTGGGCATACCCATCACACATAGAGGGTACACCAAGATCATGGTGATGACCACCATTTCCCTAAAGGGGATGGTAGGTGAGGTGTCAAAGAAACACCATATTTCAACTTGCAAACAAGTTTTAAAAAGGAACAAGTCTAAGCATGCAGGGGTACTTGTTTTGCAATATTAAAACACAAGATGGCTGTTTTTAAAATAAAAGTGGTGGTAAAAGGGTTTTAATAAACAAAAAGATTTTGGTTTAACAATTCATGTGACACACACATATTACTACAAGTAACAAACATGCATTAACAGAGACTAAAAATATTTTTCATAGATGGAAAGTAACAAAACAAGATCAACACAATTGGATTCATTCAAAAATATTAATTTTTCAATTTTAGGAATTAGAAATACTAACCAGAATACAGTGATCATGTTTAATACATTAAAAATCGTACAAAACTCCTAAAAATACTAGGCCAGTGGCATTGGAAAGCTAATGAAATTTTTGATCCAAAGCAGTTGGTTTCACTGGATTTGGGTAAGTAAAACTCGATTTATTCCCAAAATAGTGCTGCTGGTTATAACACAATTTAACAGCAATTTTCAAAGTTTAAACCAATAAAATGGGCGGGAATTTACTGGGCCATGCGGGTGGAGTGTTGGGCTGGCCCAGGTAGGTTTCCAGGTGGTGGGATAAAAAAGAAAACAGAGAAAAGAAAGGGGCCCGTGGCGGGCCCTGCTGCATGGGCCTACGTGGCAAGTGGCCATGCACGATCGGGAGATCCGATCGGGTGTCGTCATCTCCCTCCGCGTCTGGCACGAGTGCGGGCGGAACGGAGAGAGAGCGAGCGGCCAGGGGCTCACCTGCGACGAGCAACCGTCGGCGGCGAGGCTCCGGCGAGGTAGCGGCGGATTGGGGCGTCCAGGCGTGCTCGGCGCCTTCTCCCGCCCCGATAGGAACGCCTCCTGTAGACTTCTTCTCCGTCGGGCTCCCGGACAGACGAAGTCGGCGGCAGCTGCAGGGGATCCTGGGAAACGCAGAGCGGTGCATTAGAAGCGGAAGAGATAGGGCAGGGCAGGGAAGTGGAGAGGAGGGACAGGCAGCGTTGGAGTCGAGCGCCAGCTTCCGCGCCATCCGCCGGTGACCACGGGGAGGCGGAGCTCTGCCGTCTTGCAGCGGCAAGAGGAGAGCCCTGGTGCTATCTGCGTGGGCTCAGGGAGGTAGGAGAGGTGGTGAGGAGTGGAGAGGAGTGGGCGGGGTGGGCTTTTATAGCCGGAGGAGGTGCACCGTGGGCATGGTGTAGGGAGAAGGGTGGTGACGAACCACGGATGCGATTGGGTGGAGGGGCGGTGCCATTGAGTAGGGCATCCAGATCTGGGTCCAGTGCCGTTGAATTCGAGGAGAAAGGCGTGCTGAGATGCTTGCAGCGATGCGATGTTCCAGGCAGACCGTAGGTGTTTGATATGTCACGATGGAAAGAGAGAGCACGCGGGGGAGAGCTGATTAGTGCGTTGGAGTCCAAGCACTATGCCTTTACAGGCTTGGGCTTTGCGTGACCAAGAGAGCGCTGCTGCTCTGGGAATGTGGAAGCACGCCCAGACGGGGTGACCATCGAGGGGGCGAGCTCGTCCGAGCCAGTAGGAGAGGAGGCTTTGCCTCGGGACCATGCCCATTGGGTAGTGGGATGCCAGGGCGACTTCATGGCGCAGCCTTGGGGGCTGGGGCGCCTGCTCTCTTCTTGACCAAGAATGGGGTGACCACCAGGTTGGCATGCTTGGAGGAATGATGGGGAGCCTTGGGGCTCGGGGGGAATAGCTCCACACGCCTCCAGGAATCAAGGGAGAGGTGCTTGACAAGGCTAGGGGCGCAGGGTGCATGTCTAGGGCTTTTTGGGTCAAGGACTATGCCATTCATGGCATTGGGAAGGGGAAAGTGAGAGGCTAGGGCTAGCTAGGTAGGATTCCATGGTGTCCTGGGGTGATGTGAGGGTTGGCTGCTCGTTGGCATTGAGGGGAGGGAGGAGGGGTAGGCTGCAAGTAAAGATCTTGCCATGATCTTTGCCATAAGTATGCACAAGGGTGTCCAACTTCTTTCCTCACTCCCAAAGCTAATCAATAAGGGGAATTATGGTGCGTGGTCGACCAGAGGGCGGAGAGAAAGGTGGAGGGATCATACTTTTAATGAGAGGGAGAAGGGGGGGTGCATGGTACAAGACCATGATCACATGGCCGGCCACTTCTTTTGTGTCAAACCTAGAGGGTCATGCACATTGCCCAAATGTATTAAGGAAATATTCTAGGTGATGTTACTAATGATGGCAAGGGTAGTGATAAGTTTGGTCAAGGTAGAAGGAAGTGGAGAGTTGAAATATGTGATATTCAAATATGGATAAAGAGAAAGAAAAGGAGGTGTGAGCATGATCACATGCAATAATGCATAAGCATTATTAGGTGTTAATAAAGGGGTGTAGTTGGTGCACAAAGGTTACTTTATAAATATGGCTCAAGAAATAAGGTTGGAATCTCTCCTATGGCTATGGTAAAATTTTGAAATGAAAGGTAATTTGAAAATATTGAGAGAAACTAGGTGGAACATAGGAGTTCAAAATTCTCTACTCACTTTATAAAGCAAGGTAGATTTTCTCATGTTTAAAAACAAACAAGAGAATAATTAAATAGAAATTATTTTTAGGTGGAAATAAGGTGATATAGAATACCACACACATTTCCCATTTTCTTAGAAAAAAATTTGAAAGGCTTTGATAAAACTAGAAGTGGCTTTATGGTGAAAATTAGGGAAGAATCTTAAATAGGATTTTTGGGTAAAAATATTTTGGGAGGAGTGATCTCAAGGGTAGAGGGTGGCCACATAATGTAGCTACCATCTTCACTCTTGGTTTTGTGGAGATTAGACATGGATAATAACAAGAGGTAAAACATGATGAAGTGATCTAGTGCTGAAATAGTGGATAGGGTGCAAGATCAAGTGAAAATAAGAATTGTGGGGGTAGATGAGGACATGCAAGACGTGGAAGTTGTAGAGGGTGTTGCATAGATGAGATCCATGCATTGAGGTCATCAATAACAGTTGTGGGTGCTTAAGAAACAACTGCCAAAGTTGGAACATTTTAAGCCTGCCAAAAAAGATTGTTGACTTGGCCACAAAACAGGCAAGGATAATTGAGTATAAGAGAGATTTGGTTCAAGGAAAGGACATGGCTGGGAAGTGCTCATGACAAGGTAGGTGTAGGACCAAGTGCATTGCCTTAGATGGCAAGGGGTAGCTTAATCCAGGGGTTCCAAAATGGAACCTTAAATAGATTTTGGGACTTAGCCAAATTTATGATGCCTTAGGGTTTTTGACTAGGGTAAGAGAGAAGGATGTATTAAGGGGTAGATGATCCCAAGTTTTGAATTCAAGGATGATTTTACCACTAGAGGTGTTGTTCTTTGAGGTAGCTCAAGACAAAACTCAACAAGCAAAACAAGACAATTCTTCTACCAGCAGATCAAAGCATTTCATTATAACAAACAAATCAAGGCAATTCATCTTAATTAGTCTATAGAAAAAGTTTTTGTTCCCCCTAATTTTTGCACTTTGGATAATTAAACATGATTGCAAAAGTTGGGGTGTTACAATTTTGGTCTTCACCATTAGTTGTATTATGTTACTAAACACTCATTGCAACTTTTAGAATCAAAGAAACACAAATCAAATCAAATTCAAACTCAAATTGTGATCACATATGATAATGGTCAAATCTGCCATTTATATTCTGGTCACTACTTTGAGCCCTTGCATTTCAAGTTTTTCAAACTAAACTTTCCCAATTCTTGGCACCTCATCCAAGAGCACATCAAGGTGAACAACTTTGGTAAAGACCACCATGCCAAAATCATCTTGGATCAAAAACTATGATCATGCAAAGTTGAGACTTTTTAATATGTGCAACAATCTCACTTTGTGCAAATTTGCAATTCTTTGATTTTTAAAATTCCACCACCACACATGGTTGTCTCTGATCATTTACAACTCAACCAAACCAACCACTCTCAATTTTTGCAACCATTTGAACTCAACCAAATTTGGCAAGAATTTGAATTGGGCAAATATGGAACAAATCAAAATCGTTATTTGCATAGTGTTTGGCCAAACCCTATTTGCCCCATTTCACTCCACCCTGTCCCCTGGTCCCCTCTCTCTCTCTTGCTTGCATAGAAACCCTAGGAGGAACCCTAAGGTGGCAAGGAGATGGCCATGCCGGCCAAGTCACACCATGCCGCACACCCTCTCTTCTCCTTCCTCCTCCACACTGGCCCTGGTGCCCAAACCATCCACCTCGCCTCCCTACCTCATCCTATGGCCGCCGTTGACGAGGAAGACGCAGAAGCTCGCCGGAATTCGCGCGCCAGAAACGACATCGGCATGCCGATGACGTCGCAGCAGTGCACGCGCGGACGCCACTGGCCACGCGCCGCCTCGCCAACTCGAGCACGCCCTGGACCCCCTGCGAGCAGGTTGAGCCTCGCCGTGCCACCACGAGCCCGTCGGACACGTGCAAGACAACGACCCGTGCCCGCCGTCGCCGGAGACGACGAGCATATCCCGCGTCTGCCGCGCTACGCCCAGCGACCACCTGACTGCATCAGATGCCGCCCGACCAAGCTGTCGCCGCCAAACGAACCGCCCGGACACGCAGCACAGTTCCCCGCCATCCTCTAGCTCGCTAGCTCGCCGGAACCGCCGCGTCGATGTCGACCTTGGCACTGCTCCGCAGCACCTCCACGATTCTATAAATAGGGAGTTCCCTGGACCAAACCAAGCATACCATCTCACTCCCCACCCTTCACCGCTTCTCCTCGCACCATTAGCTAGCTCGATTGTCGCCGGAGTCGCCGGAATTGGAAGATCGGAGCCGTGGAAGCTCTGCAAACATCGCCGTCGATTCAGGCCGCCCTAAGCTCCGCCACTGCTACAGGCTGCCTCAGCGTCATCGACAACCTCGCCCTGAACCTCGCCGCTGACCGCCGGAGCCCTGGTTAGCCCTCCGACCCACTAGGCTCGCCGGAGAAGCCAGGGCATCTCGTCGGTGACGACGATGCCTGTGCGTCGTTGATATCTGTTTTAATCCAACGCCCCACAGCTCGCGTACCGTTTCGCGCGTTTAAGAGACGCTGACGGGTGGCCCCACCTCGTCAGACGGCCCACGCGCACTGGATGCGTTGCTGGGCCAAGTTTCTCTATTTTAAATCATTTCGGCCCAACTCAGTTTCCCGTCGACCCTTTAATTCAAATCTGAATTTTCCAAATCCATTTAAATTCAATACTGGTCTTGACTTTGAAATTTAATAGAATCTGTTTGGCTTGGCCAAATTTATCAAACGTGATATTGTTGGAAAGCTACTGAAAAGTTCAAACCAATGCCACTGGTCTCACTGTGAGATCTGTTGTAGAAATAATGTGACAAAAAGATTAAGTCAGGGACTTTTGCACATTCTAATAAATCTTAAAAATCAACCAAAAATGATATTGAGTTGATTCCAACTCTAATAGCTCATATTTCACTTATACTAATTGTTTCTGCAAAAATATGGTGTGGTCACTTTGGATGATCAGGCCCTAGTTTAAATATTGGACTATATGGCTAGTTTAATTAAGTGATATTGTCCAAAACTATTATGCAAATCATATGAAGTGTTTCACTTCATTCAAATCTTGTCCCAAGTACTTTCATATGAAGTTTGGACCCCTGGTCATATACTCTCATATGAAATACTTGGTGAATTTAAATCATAATTAGAATTGTTAAATAGTATGAGGTATTCTACCTCATTTAAATCATTTTCTCAAATGATGATGATGAATGGTTGAGTTAGGTCAACATGATTTCATGTATGATTGTTTGAGAAATTAAATCTTAAGAAGATTCAATGAGAGGAAATTATTTCTCAAGAACTAAATGGAAACTATCATTTACATATGTAATGAGAGGAGATTATTTTTCCTAGGAAAAGAAACCAATGCACCTAATTTTATTAAGTGTGTGACTAGGATAGTTTGTGTGAATGTATGTGATGCTTAGGATAGCTATTGAAATTGTTGAGTGATTATACCTCATATTCAAATTTAGACGCTAGCACTGGAGAATACCCAGAAGAGGAAGGTTGCTACCAAGAGGAGGAAGAGGAGAACTTTGACCACTACCAAGGCAAGCTAATATTCTTGCAAAGTGCAAAGCCCTTTGGGGAAAGGCACCATTAGTCTTACCTTTCTTACCACAAGCCTATCCCAAGTTTTTACCTTAGAGGTTTTTACTTGTTTACTTAAAGTTTTACTTTTATAGTTAACTTTGGTCTAAGTCAAGAAGGTTACTAGAGTAGCAAAGTTAGTCTCAAAGCTAGCCAAGCAAGATAGCACCCCTCATGATTAGTGCTAGTGCTAAATACTAAAACTTGACTACTCTAGATGGGAACATGTGACTTGAAATGAATTTGAAACCTTGGAATGATGAGTCATTCCATTGAATGAATATGACTTGGAGACGATGGTGATTTTTGATAAAATTGATATTGGTTTGAATGCGATACCTTTCCAATTTTGAGTACCCCCACAATACCTAATTATGGGTAGGGCTTAACTGGAAATTTATGCATCTTAGTATGGGTTCCCTCTGAACACACATCATAGGGGTTATGCCGAGGCTGCCTCCGTTGTTGAGAAATGATGTGAATTGAGGTGAATTGTACGACCAAGCCCTGTGCAGTTCCCAGGTTGATAGTTGGTCTTCACTGGGAGGCCAAGCTCATGGGGAGAGGTGCTCATACTAGGGTTTGTAAGTGAAAGGTTATGGTTGATGATCCGCGTACTGTGTTACAATGATTCGGGGTAATCCCGACGGATGAAATCAAATGTTGTGGTACAAGTGTGCAACCTCTACAGAGTGTAAACCTATTTGAATAGCAGTGTCCACGGTTACGGACGGTTGGAAAGGCCATACAGTTTCCGGTGTCAGATTCTTGAAAATGTTGGTAAAGTGAATGGTGAATTGGTGACTTGATTTTGAATCACCACTTGAATTGTGGGAATGACACTAATGTTCCCACTTGAGTTAGTTAGCACTTCAATAAGTCTTTCTCAAATACGTGTGAACTAAAACTGGCTTTATGCAAATAAACTAGAGCTTAGCACCCTAGAATTGTTAGCACTTACACTAGTATTAGTTTGTGAGTACTTAAAGTACTCACGGCTTTGTCCCTGGCTATTCAAATGGCCAGAGTATGAAGATGAACAGAACTACCAAGGACCAGAAGGACGCCTACGACAACTAGGAGTCTTCCGACGTCAAGCGTTGGCCTGTGGACTAGAGAGTCCATTTATCTTTACGCTTCCGCTATGAGCTTGTGTTTGTTCGTTGATCAATAGATAAACTATTTGTGTAATATGGATCATGTGATTCAGGTTGTAAGACAATATGGGTTGTAATGAATGATGACTATGATACTTAACTATTATGCCTCGCAACAACAATATTCCTGGGATTGCGATGAATGACATAGTAGGCATCTGGACTTAAAAATCCGGGTGTTGACAAGTTGGTATCAGAGGCATTGTTTGACCTTAGAAGACCCTAGTTAGAATGGACGTTCAGAAAAACTTAACTTTGAAATCAAATGAAGAGAATAATTATAAAAATTTACTTACACTATTGTCTTTGAAACTTTTTCAAAATTTGATGAATCATGCTCTTCCTTATTTGAATCCACTTAAAATTTTGCCACACTTGTTCACTCTCCAACTTACTTATCCATTTCGCTTTCAGATGGAGCCGAATGAACCCATCAACACCAAGTTCTACCAGCTTGGGAATGGTGGAAGCTTGATCTTCGAGCATGACCTCAACGCCGTCTCGGACTTCCTTGGACGCCCACACCCCGAGTTCCACGGGATTCAGTTGGACGACCAGCCTGGAGGAGAGTTGCAGTGGGTCATCACTGCTGACTTGAGGGGCAAGATGGATCCTCTCACCTCGGAGAGGATCCTCTTCTCCTTCCGCGAGAGCAACTGGCTCGACGGACTCACACGTGGCCTTCAGGAGGCACTTGCGCGTCTCTGTGGACAGAACGTGGTGCGCCTTCTCGCTTCCCGCTTCGCGCATCTCGTGAGGCGTGATGCCATGGGAGTGCCCATGGAGCTGCAGCCGCACCCGAAGTTGAGGCACCATGCTGAATACCTCGACCTCATGTTGTACCAGACTCAGAAGGATCTGGACGCGCGCCTCCCGCGTGTACGCCAACCAGACCCACGCTCACATCATCGAGCAGGGTGAGGCGATCAAGCTACTCGCCAACGACCGCAAGACCCTTCGCCAGCAGCGTGCCAAGAAGGACGCTACGATTGTGCGCCTTCGCGCCAAGATAGCATCCTTGGAGGCCACTGTCAAGGACCAGGAGGACCAGCTGAGAGAGATGGAGGAAGACAACAGAGGTATCGACCTTCATGGAGGAGCAGCCTTCCTGAGCGACGATGATGACTTTGAGGAGGAAGATTTCACCGAGGAGGAGGACTACGAGTTCCTGGAGGCAGGACCTGACGACTTCGTCCCGATCGATGTTGAGGATGAGGAGTAGTTGCACTTGATCACTTATGTAGGTGTGAGTTGTATCCCGCCCGTTGTATCGTAGCACGAGCGAATGGTTCTTAAAACCATGGGAAGTGTTAGTGTGTTAGTTTGTAATGTGTGATGTTGAATGAATGTTGTGTTTGTCATCAAAAGCATTTAAGTTTCAAATTTTATGAACTTACTCAAAATAAACCATAGAAATTTCCCTCTTATCTCATGATCTTCTCTATGTTCAGATGGCCCCTCCCAATCTCACCAACAACGATGCCATGATGCAACTGCTGCAAACCCTGATGGCTGACAGGGAGACTGAAAGAGCTGAACGCTAAGCCAACATCGCAGCACTACAAAACCTTGCCAACCAAGGCCATGGAAATCATGACCACCCCGGATCCAAGCTCAAGAACTTCCAGAACACCAACCCTCCGGTGTTCAGCAAAACCGAGGAACCCCTCGACGCCGATGACTGGCTCCAGACCATGGAGAACAACTTGGAAGTAGCCGGAGTGGAAGCCAATGAAAAGGTCTTGTTCACAACCCATTACCTTGCCGAACCAGCCCGAGCCTGGTGGACTAGCACCCGTGCCATGAACGGAGGTCAAGTCATGACTTGGGCAGATTTCAAGCTCAAGTTCAGCAAGTACCATGTGCCCCCGGGTCTTATCAAGAAGATGAGGGACGAGTTCCGCGAACTCAAGCAAGGACGCATGACGGTGGTAGAATACCGCGACAGATTCCTTACACTGTCAAGGTACGCCCCGACGAGACTGACACCACCGAGAAGAGGCAGGAGAGATTCCTGAACGGACTGCATTATGAGATGCAGACTGTCCTCGTCAACATCCCCTTCGCCGATCTTGAAGCCCTAGTCGACTACGCCATCCAGATAGAGGGCAAGCTGAACCAAGCCAATGAGAACCGCAAACGCCGTATGACGCACCAGAGTGGGCCTAGCAACGCCCCGAAGTATCGCCCCAGCTCAAGCGGAGGTTTCACTCCGAGAAACAACAACAAGTCCCAGATGCAGACTTCACGCCCCGGTTATACAGAACCAGAGTGGAGGAAACTCCAGGCCAGGAGGCCACCACAACAACAACAACTACAACCACAACAACAACAACTTCAACCGCGCTCCGCCCAGAGCCCCCAACAACAACAACAACCACAACACCGCTCCAAGGACTGGGAGCAACGCCATCTGATACGTCTACGACGTATCGATAATTTCTTATGTTCCATGCCACATTATTGATGTTATCTACATGTTTTATGCACACTTTATGTCATATTCGTGCATTTTCTGGAACTAACCTATTAACAAGATGCCGAAGTGCCAGTTCCTATTTTCTGCTGTTTTTGGTTTCAGAAATCCTAGTAACGAAATATTCTCGGAATCGGACGAAATCAACGCCCAGGTTCCTATTTTGCCCGGAAGCATCCAGAACACCCGATAGCCGCCAGAGGGAAGCCCTGGGGGCCCCACACTACACCCTGGCGCGGCCAGAGGGGGGGCCGCGCCGCCCTATGGTGTGGTGGCCCCAGGCCCCCTCCAAGGATGCCCTTCCGCCTATTTAAAGCCTCCGTCGCGAAAACCCTATCAAGTTCGACGAAACCCACAGAAACCTTCCAGAGCCGCCGCCACCGCGAAGCCAAGATCTGGGGGACAGGAGTCTCTGTTCCGGCATGCCGCCGGAACGGGGAAGTGCCCCCGGAAGGCTTCTCCATCGACACCGCTGCCATCTCCACCGCCATCTTCATCACCGCTGCTGCTCCCATGAGGAGGGAGTAGTTCTCCATCGAGGCTCGGGGCTGTACCGGTAGCTATGTGGTTAATCTCTCTCCTATGTACTTCAATACAATGATCTCATGAGCTGCTTTACATGATTGAGATCCATATGATGAGCTTTGTATCGCTACTAGTTGTGTGCTACTCATGTGATGTTATTAAAGTAGTCTATTCCTCCTGCATGGTGTAAAGGTGACTAGTGTGTGCACCATGTGGTTCTTGTCGTAGGCTATGATCATGATCTCTTGTAGATTGTGGAGTTAATTATCATTATGATAGTATTGATGTGATCTATTCCTCCTTCATAGTGTAATGTGGATAGTGTGTGCACTATGTTAGTTCTTGGTTTATTTTGCAATGATCTATTATGCTCTAAGGTTATTTAAATATGAACATTGAATTGTGGAGCTTGTTAACTCCGGCATTGAGGGTTCGTGTAATCCTACGCAATGTGTTCATCATCCAACAAAAGAGTGTATGTAGCACATAAGAGAAAGAGTTATTTATTATGCGATCAATGTTGAGAGTGTCCACTAGTGAAAGTCTAATCCCTTGGCCTTGTTCCTAAATACTGCTATCGCTGCTTGTTTACTGTTTTACTGCGTTACTACTGCTTGTTTACTGTCCTGGGCAAAGCACTTTTCTGGTGCCGTTGCCACTGCTCATATATATTCATACCACCTGTATTTCACTATCTCTTCGCCGAACTAGTGCACCTATTAGGTGTGTTGGGGACACAAGAGACTTCTTGCTTTGTGGTTGCAGGGTTGCATGAGAGGGATATCTTTGACCTCTTCCTCCCTGAGTTCGATAAACCTTGGGTGATCCACTTAAGGGAAAACTTGCTGCTGTTCTACAAACCTCTGCTCTTGGAGGCCCAACACTGTCTATAGGAAAAGGAGGGGGCGTAGACATCACCATCCCCGTCGCAACCAAAGACAAGGCCACCATCACTTGTTATGAGTGTGGAGTGGTGGGACACTACTCCAACGAGTGCCCCAAGAGGTTAGCCAAGATTGCAGGCAACACCGCTGCACCTGCTCAGCAACAACGCCGTGTCTCCACCGGCAAGAAGTTCGCCCCCAACAACCCCAATAACCGCAACGGCCGTCTCTTCCACATGAACGCCGAAGAAGCCCAGGAAGCACCTGATGTTGTACTGGGTATGTTTTCTGTCAACTCCATCCCTGCCAGAGTATTGTTTGATTCCGGAGCATCTCATTCTTTTCTCACCGAAACTTTGCATCCACAAGTAAAATTCAACCTATCAGTTTGAAGCATGTTATGATAGTTCAAATTCCGGGATCAACCACCAAAGCCAGAAAAATTTGCAAAAATGTACCCATCAGAATCCATGAAGTAGATTTCTATGCCAATCTGATTATTCTGGGAACCAAAGGTTTGGAAGTCGTACTAGGAATGGATTGGATGTCAAAACACCATGGATTGATTGACTGTGCCAAGAAAGCCATCACCATGACTAGCAGCACCGGTATCCTAGTAGAACATGTATCTGAAAGACTACCCAGAAAATTCACCTGCAACCAAAGTGTAGCCAAGCCAACTCTGGAACAAATCAGGGTCGTCTGTCGATACCCTGATGTGTTTCCGGATGATCTACCCGGTATGCCCCCGGATCGGGATATCGAGTTCATCATCGAGTTAATCCCCGGAACTGGACCTATAGCACAGAGAGCCTATAGTATGAACCCAACAGAGCTTGTGGAGCTGAAGAAGCAGATCGATGATATGTTAGCCAAAGGTTTGATTCGACCTAGTGCATCACCCTGGAGATCACCAGTTTTGTTTGTGGACAAGAAGGATGGCGCCACTCGTTTATGTATGGACTACCGTAAGCTTAACGATGTCACCATCAAAAACAAATACCCCCTACCCAAGATAGAAGACCTATTTGATCAGTTGACCGGAGCCAAAGTGTTCTCTAAGATAGATCTTAGGACTGGTTATCATCAGCTGAAGATTCGCGCCACCGATATTCCAAAGACTGCCTTTACCACCAGATATGGGTTGTATGAGTACAACGTCATTTCGTTTGGATTAACCAATGTCCCCCGCTTATTTCATGAACCTCATGAATAAGATCGTCATGAACTTTTTGGACAAGTTTGTCGTTGTCTTTATCGACGATATTCTTATATACTCCAAGTCCGAAGAGGAACATGAACAGCATTTGGAGACTATCCTTGAAACCCTTAGACACCACCAGTTGTATGCCAAGTTCAGCAAGTGTGAGTTTTGGTTGGAGGAAGTAGGATTCCTGGGACATATATTGTCTGCAGCAGGAATTGCCGTAGATCCCGCCAAGATTAAAACTGTTACAGAATGGCAAGCCCCAACCACCCAAACCGAGGTCCGCGCTTTTCTTGGATTAGCCGGATATTACCGCATATTTGTACAAGGCTTCTCGAGCATCGCTCGACCAATGACACAACTGCTGAAGAAGGACAAGAAGTTCGAATGGACTAACAAATGTGAAGAGAGTTTCCAACAACTCAAGAGTAGACTGACCTCAGCCCCAGTCCTGATCATGCCGGACATCACCAAGCCCTTTGACGTGTATTGCGACGCTTCCAAGATTGGTCTTGGATGTGTACTCATGCAAGAAGGCAAAGTGATATCTTAACTTTCAAGACAACTGAAGCAACATGAGCAGAATTACCCAACCCATGACTTAGAACTTGCAGCCGTCGTCCTAGCCTTAAAAGTTTGGCATCATTACCTCATGGGTAACCGATGCGAGATCTACTCCGACCACAAGAGCCTGAAATATATCTTCACCCAGAAAGAGCTGAATATGAGACAGCGCAGATGGATCGAATTGATCAAGGATTACGACATGGAGATTCACTACCACCCCGGCAAGGCCAATGTGGTAGCAGATGCTTTGAGTCGACTGCCGTGTCAGTTGAACTCCATGATCGCAATCGAGCAACCCAGCCTGTTTCAGGAGTTTGAACAGTTTAGACTGGAACTTGTTAGTGAAGGATTCCTAGCCAGCATAGAGCTTCAACCCACCTTGATTAGTCAAATCAAGGAAGCCCAGAAAGGAAACGCTAGCATCGACGGAATCAAGAACCAGATAGCCGCAGGAAAGGCACCAGGATTCACCGTAGATGAAGCCGGAGTTCTTTGGTACAAAGGACGCCTTTGTGTGCCATCGGACTCAGAGTTGAAGCAAGTTATCCTGAAAGAAGCCCATGACACCCTTTACTCAATCCACCCAGGAGGTACCAAGATGTATCAAGACCTGAAGGAACAATTCTGGTGGCATGGAATGAAGAGAGAAATCGGCAGCTACATCGCCAAGTGTGACATCTGTCAACGAGTCAAGGCAGAACATCAACGACCCGTAGGACTTCTGCAACCACTGCAGATTCCAGAATGGAAGTGGGACTCCGTAGGAATGGACTTTATCACCGGTTTGCCCAAATCCAGCAAAGGCAATGATTCGATATGGGTAGTTGTCGATAGACTGACAAAAGTAGCCCATTTCATCGCCGTCAAGACCACCTACCAAGGCCCAAAGTTAGCTGAACTGTACATCTCCAGAATAGTCGCCCAACACGGAACCCCGAAGTCGATAGTGTCAGATAGAGGATCACAATTCACCTCAAGATTCTGGCAGAAAGTGCACGAAGGACTAGGAACCCGTCTGAATTTCAGCACCGCCTATCACCCTCAGACCGATGGATAGACCGAAAGAGTCAACCAGATACTGGAGGACATGCTGAGAGCATGTGTACTGGAATATGGATCCAAGTGGGAAGACTTCTTACCTTACGCAGAATTCTCTTACAACAACAGCTACCAAGCCAGCTTACAGATGGCCCCCTTTGAAACCTTGTACGGAAGGAAATGTTGTACCCCTCTGAACTGGTCGGAAGTCGGAGAAAGCCAAGTCTTTGGACCAGATGTTCTTCGTGAAGCCGAAGAGAAAGTACACAAGATCCGCAAGTACCTCAAGACGGCGCAATCAAGACAGAAGAGCTACGCCGACAAGAGATGCCGAGAGATGACCTTCGAGATCGGAGATTTTGTCTATCTCAAAGTATCCCCCCTGAAAGGAATGCAGAGATTCCAGCTGAAAGGAAAGCTTGCACCCCGATATGTCGGACCCTTCAAAGTTCTGAGTCGCCGAGGCGAAGTATCTTATCAACTGGAGCTACCAGAAGAAATGTCGGCTGTGCATGACGTGTTTCACATGGCACTCCTCTGGAAGTGCCTTGAAGTCCCTGAGAAGACTGAAGTGTTCAAAAACATCGATCACAGATCGGTGGATATCAACAAGGACTTGACGTACCGCGAAGTGCCGATTCGCATCTTGGAGGAACCTTACAGAACCACCCGCACCCGAAGCATCAAGTTTCTGAAGATACAGTGGAGCAACCATACCGGGGATGAAGCCACTTGGGAACGCGAAGACTTCATGAAGAAGGAGTACCCAGATCTCTTTAGTACCTAATTTTTTTTAGATCTCGGGACGAGATCTTTTGTAAGGTGGAAGGGTTTGTAACATCCCAATTTTCAATAAAAGAAAGAAGAAGAATTCCAGAGATTCAAAATTTAGAACCAACAAAAACTTTTATTTGCATATAGGGCCATGCATAGGACTTGTGCATTTTGAGTGATATGCCATGATGATTGTTATTATGCTAATGTGCTAAACCCTAAAACCCTAAAGTGATCAAGTGAAGATCACAAACCAAATAAATCAAAAAGAGAAATAAATCAAATAAGAACAAAACCCTAAAACCCTCACATTTGGTTTATGCCATTTTTGCAAATCTTTACCCTAGACCATTTTGGTCTTCACCATTAGTTGTATTATGTTACTAAACACTCATTACAACTTTTGGAATCAGAGAAACACAAATCAAATCAAATTCAAACTCAAATTGTGATCACATATGATAATGGTCAAATCTGCCATTTATATTCTGGTCACTACTTTGAGCCCTTGCATTTCAAGTTTTTCAAACTAAACTTTCCCAATTCTTTGCACCTCATCCAAGAGCACATCAAGGTGAACAACTTTTGTAAAGACCACCATGCCAAAATCATCTTGGATCAAAAACTATGCTCATGCAAAGTTGAGACTTTTTAATATGTGCAACAATCTCACTTTGTGCAAATTTGCAATTCTTTGATTTTTAAAATTCCACCACCACACATAGTTGTCTCTGGTCATTTACAACTCAACCAAACCAACCACTCTCAATTTTTGCAACCATTTTAACTCAACCAAATTTGGAAAGAATTTGAATTGGGCAAATATGGAACAAATCAAAATCACTATTTGCATAGTGTTTGGCCTAACCCTATTTGCCCCATTTCACTCCACCATGTCCCCTGGTCCCCTCTCTCTCTTGCTTGCATAGAAACCCTAGGAGGAACCCTAAGGTTCCAAGGACATGGACATGCCGGCCATGTCACACCATGCCACACACCCTCTCTTCTCCTTCCTCCTCCACTCTGGCCCTGGTGCCCAAACCATCCACCTCGCCTCCCTACCTCACCCTATGGCCGCCGTTGTCGAGGAAGACGCTGACGTGGGCACTACCCTTCGGGTAACCAATGTTGCCCTATCCTGTACCATCTAGTTGGAGGCCCATGAAGACACTCGGAAGCGAGGCGGGCCACTAGGACGGTGCACCAGAAGGTTCCTTTGCGGGCAAGACAAGGAAGCAGCCGAACAAGGAAAGATCAGATCTAAAAATAGTGTAAACCTAGTCGTACTCGGTTAGGACTCTTGAGACCTGGCCTCCTATATAAAGGCCAGGAGAGGGGCTGCCGAAGACACGATCAATCTTAGCAATCTTAGCCAACAAAAGCTTAGAGCTAGGTCACCATAGCGATTAGCCATCTCGACGAGATCTTAGCCGAACTATTCGGCACCCCATTGTAACCCATTATCATCATAATCAAGAACAGACAGGCAGGACGTAAGGGTTTTACCTCATCGAGGGCCCCGAACCTGGGTAAATTGCTCTCCCCGCTTGTCTGTGAACCGATGTCTCGTGTCAGCTTGCAGGATTCCATCAACCCTAAGCCGCTATCGGAGGGCATTGGCGAGGAGTAACCTCGACAATTGGCGCCGTCTGTGGGAATCCTGTCGGCACAAGATCGGACATCGGCTGAACCCGTCATGTCATCGGCAGCTTCATCAACACCGTCATCGCCTCGTCTGGGAAGCCCGATTCGCTTCGGCTCCTACGAGTTCACCCCACATAGCGATTCATCTCGCTCGACTTTCTCCGGTCTACAAGGCAACATGGAGATGACCTTCGGAAGCGTCCACTACAACGTCAACTCCGAAGGAATTCTTCGGTTGCTGGAATCTCCCATCTCCAGGTCGACGAGTCCAAGCGCATCGTCGTCACTCGACCTCTCGGTTGGCCTAACAAGCCCGTCGAGTTCGCCCGCGCCTTTGACTCCCCGTTCAGCATCCTCCATGTCGGTTGGATCCGATGATCCCGCGTCCTCGGAGCTAACCTCGTACTACTGCATGAACTGCGACACCAGGCATGGGCTAGGGTCGAGCGACACGCCGTTCATCTGCAATGCCCACTATTCGTCGGGAGAGGACAACATCGACAGCATCACCCAAAGAGACACCCGAAGAGTGGCGCCCCTCCAAGTTTATGTCGCCAACAGGGGAGATGGAGATCGCACCCCCCGTTCCAGCAGGCGAGCTAGTTTTGAGAACAGCACCAGCAACGACAACAGCGACCACACCATCGCAGAGGAGGAGTGGGCAGCAGCCAAGGCAGCCGTGCTTAACAACACACCACTTCCGGCGGGAACCACGGTTGGCACTCTCAATGCTTACCGCTCCATATTGGAGAAAAATCGGGAGCGCCTATCTAAGGATCAAGCCACCCTTGAGAGACACCTATGCGCGGCAGACCGATCCAGCGAGCGACGAAGGGGCTCGCAGGGAAGTGCCTCTCGAAGTACCCACGGAGGAGGCAAACATCGATCAAGAATGTCCAGGCTTTTGGAAGATGATGCAAGAGAGATAACGTCGAACTTGACCAAGTCCTTTATGACTACGGACACCGCGGGCATGCCACGGCCAAAAACCGTTGCAGGAGCAACAGCCAACCTTGCAGCATACCTCATTAACCAGCGTCCTGAAGGATCCATGGCTCAGGCTCACCGTGGGGCCTTAGAAAGTCTCGCGATATTAGGAGATAATCTAGTTCCGCAGAAGGAAAAGACCACGCTGCAGGACAGCGGCTCAAAGCACCACGCAAGAGACGCTCGGGATGAGATTACTCAAAGTAGGATCGACAAAGCAAGGCGACGACGCGCCACCAGAGAGGAACTCGACAGCGATTCTTCGGATGAGACCCAGGAGAATGACGACGAGCTTAGGGGAGCCGATTGTTTAAGTTACAAAATTCGGGAGGCGATGCCACCTAAGAAGTTCAAACCCACCCCTACCGACGCCGCCAAATACGATGGGAAGCAGGAGCCGAGATCCTGGATAGAGGACTATCTGCAGACAGTGATTCTGCAAAAAGAGAACCAGATAGCAGCAATGCAGTGCCTACAGCTTTACCTAAAGGACTCAGCGCGAGCCTGGCTAAGAGGTATGCCGAAGGGTTCCATCAAGTCATGGGACGACCTAGTGGAAGCCTTCGTCGCCAACTTCCAAGCAACCTACAAAAGCCCCGTCGGGATTGAAGAGTTATGACATTGTCAGCAAAAGCAGAAGGAATCGATGCGCGCATACATCGGGAGATTCACCAAGCTCCTGAACGCTGCGGAAGACATATCTGTCAACAGAGCAATCGACGCCTTCAGTGATGGCATCCGACGTGAAAGCTATATAGAAGAACTTGGACGCAAGAAGCCGAAAACCATAACCAAGTTAATGGAAATCGCCAACAGCTGGGCCGATGGCGAAGACAACGTTCGAAAGCCACGACAGCGCAACGACGACGAAGAAGATGACCAGCCGAAGCATGATTCGGGAGGTCGAAGGGATCGCAACAAGAGAAGGAAGAACCGCAGCTACGATGACAACAACTTGGTAGCCGCAGGCTACTCTGATCAGCAAGATGATCGGTACGATGACAGGCGAGATGATCGATGATACGCGTACAGCACGCGACCGTTGGGAACCCCAAGAGGAAGGTGTGATGCGTACAGCGGCAAGTTTTCCCTCAGTAAGAAACCAAGGTTTATCGAACCAGTTGGAGCCAAGAAGCACGTTGAAGGTTGATGGCGGCGAGATGTAGTGCGGCGCAACACCAGGGATTCCGGCGCCAACGTGGAACCTGCACAACACAACCAAAGTACTTTGCCCCAACGAAACAGTGAGGTTGTCAATCTCACCGGCTTGCTGTAACAAAGGGTTAGATGTATAGTGTGGATGATGATTGTTTGCAGAAAACAGTAGAACAAGTATTGCAGTAGATTGTATTCAATGTAAAAGAATGGACCGGGGTCCACAGTTCACTAGAGGTGTCTCTCCCATAAGATAAATAGCATGTTGGGTGAACAAATTACAGTTTGGCAATTGACAAATAGAGAGGGCATGAGAATGCACATACATGATATGATGAGTATAGTGAGATTTAATTGGGCATTACGACAAAGTACATAGACCGCTATCCAGCATGCATCTATGCCTAAAAAGTCCACCTTCAGGTTATCATCCGAACCCCTTCCAGTATTAAGTTGAAAACAACAGACAATTGCATTAATTATGGTGCGTAATGTAATCAATAACTACATCCTCGGACATAGCATCAATGTTTTATCCCTAGTGGCAACAGCATATCCAGAACCTTAGAACTTTCTGTCACTGTCCCAGATTTAATGGAGGCATGAACCCACTATCGAGCATAAATACTCCCTCTTGGAGTTAAGAGTAAAAATTTGGCCAGAGCCTCTACTAATAACGGAGAGCATGCAAGATCATAAACAACACATAGGTAATAGATTGATAATCAACATAGCATAGTATTCTCTATCCACCGGATCCCAACAAACACAACATATAGCATTACAGATAGATGATCTTGAGCATGTTAGGCAGCTCACAAGACCCGACAATGAAGCATAATTAGGAGAAGACGACCATCTAGCTACTGCTATGGACCCATAGTCCAGGGGTGAACTACTCACTCATCACTCCGGAGGCGACCATGGCGGTGAAGAGTCCTCCGGGAGATGATTCCCCTCTCCGGCAGGGTGCCGGAGGCGATCTCCTGAATCCCCCGAGATGGGATTGGCGGCGGCGGCATCTCTGGAAGGTTTTCCGTATCGTGGCTCTCGGTACTGGGGGTTTCGCGACGAAGGCTATAAGTAGGCGGAGGAGATAGGTCAGGGGGCGATGCGAGGGGCCCACACACTAGGCCGGCGCGGCCAGGGCTTGGGCCGCGCCGCCCTAGCGTCTGGCCACCTCGTGGCCCCACTTCGTATCATCTTCGGTCTTTTGGAAGCTTCGTGTGAAAATAGGCCCCTGGGCTTTGATTTCGTCCAATTCCGAGAATATTTCCTTACTAGGATTTCTGAAACCAAAAACAGCATAAAACAGCAACTGGCTCTTCGGCATCTCGTTAATAGGTTAGTGCCGGAAAATGCATAAATATGACATAAAGTATGCATAAAACATGTAGATATCATCAATAATGTGGCATGGAAAATAAGAAATTATCGATACGTCGGAGACGTATCAGCATCCCCAAGCTTAGTTTCTGCTCGTCCCGAGCAGGTAAACGATAAAAAAGATAATTTCTGGAGTGACATGCCATCATAACCTTGATCATACTATTGTAAGCATATGTAATGAATGCAGCGACCAAAACAATCGTAAATGACATGAGTAAACAAATGAATCATAAAGCAAAGACTTTTCATGAATAGTACTTTCAAGACAAGCATCAATAAGTCTTGCATAAGAGTTAACTCATAAAGCAATAATTCAAAGTAAAGGTATTGAAGCAACTCAAAGGAAGATTAAGTTTCAGTGGTTGCTTTCAACTTGTAACATGTATATCTCATGGATAGTTGTCAATGCAAAGTAATATAACAAGTGCAATATGCAAGTATGTAGGAATCAATGCACAGTTCACACAAGTGTTTGCTTCTTGAGGTGGAGAGAAATAGGTGAACTGACTCAACATAAAAGTAGAAGAAAGGCCCTTCACAGAGGGAAGCATTGATTGCTATATTTGTGCTAGAGCTTTGATTTTGAAAACAAGAAACAATTTTGTCAACGGTAGTAATAAAGCATATGTGTTATGTAAATTATATCCTACAAGTTGCAAGCCTCATGCATAGTATACTAATAGTGCCCGCACCTTGTCCTAATTAGCTCGGATTACCTGGATTATCATTGCAATGCATATGTTTTAACCAAGTGTCACAAAGGGGTACCTCTATGCCGCCTGTACAAAGGTCTAAGGAGAAAGCTCGCATCGGATTTCTCGCTATTGATTATTCTCAACTTAGACATCCATACCGGGACAACATAGACAACAGATAATGGACTCCTCTTTTATGCATAAGCATTCAACAACAATTAATTTTCTCATATGAGATTGAGGATATTTGTCCAAAACTGAAACTTCCACCATGGATCATGGCTTTAGTTAGCGGCCCAATGTTCTTCTCTAACATTATGCATGCTCTAACCATTCTAGTGGTATATCTCCCTTACTTCAGACAAGACGGACATGCATAGCAACTCACATGATATTCAACAAAGAGTAGTTGATGGCGTCCCCAGGAACATGGTTATCGCACAACAAGCAACTTAATAAGAGATAAAGTGCATAAGTACATATTCAATACCACAATAGTTTTTTAGGCTACTTGTCCCATGAGCTATATATTGCAAAGGTGAAGGATAGACATTTTAAAGGTAGCACTCAAGCAATTTACTTTGGAATGGAGGAGAAATACCATGTAGTAGGTAGGTATGGTGGACACAAATGGCATAGTGGTTGGCTCAAGGATTTTGGATGCATGAGAAGTATTCCCTCTCGATACAAGGCTTAGGCTAGCAAGGCTATTTGAAACAAACACAAGGATGAACCGGTGCAGCAAAACTCACATAAAAGACATATTGTAAACATTATAAGACTCTACACCGTCTTCCTTGTTGTTCAAACTCAATACTAGAAATTATCTAGACCTTAGAGAGACCAATTATGCAAACCAAATTTTAGCAAGCTCTATGTATTTCTTCATTAATAGGTGCAAAGTATATGATGCAAGAGCTTAAACATGAGCACAACAATTGCCAAGTATCACATTATCCAAGACATTTTACCAATTACTACATGTATCATTTCCCGATTCCAACCATATAACAATTTAACGAAGAAGATTCAACCTTCGCCATGAATATTATGAGTAAAGCCTAAGGACATATTTGTCCATATGAAACAGCGGAGCGTGTCTCTCTCCCACACAAAGAATGCTAGGATCCATTTTATTCAAACAAAACAAAAACAAAAACAAACCGACGCTCCAAGCAAAGTGCATAAGATGTGATGGAATAAAAATATAGTTTCACTAGAGGAACCTGATAATGTTGTCGATGAAGAAGGGGATGCCTTGGGCATCCCCAAGCTTAGACGCTTGATTATTCTTGAAATATGCAGGGGTGAACCACCGGGGCATCCCCAAGCTTAGAGCTTTCACTCTCCTTGATCATATTGTATCATCTCCCTCTCTTGATCCTTGAAAACTTCCTCCACACCAAACTCAAAACAACTCATTAGAGGGTTAATGCACAATCAAAAATTCACATGTTCAGAGGTGACACAATCATTCTTAACACTTCTGGACATTGCACAAAGCTACTGAAAGTTAATGGAATCGAAAAATCCATCAAGCATAGCAAAACAGGCAATGCGAAATAAAAGGCAGAATCTGTCAAAACAGAACAGTTCGTAAAGACGAATTTTATTGAGGCACCATACTTGCTCAAATGAAAATGCTCAAATTGAATGAAAGTTGCGTACATATCTGAGGATCGCTCACGTAAATTGGCATAATTTTCTGAGTTACCTACAGAGAATTAGGCCCAGATTCGTGACAGCAAAGAAATCTGTTTCTGCGCAGTAATCCAAATCTAGTATGAACCTTACTATCAAAGACTTTACTTGACACAACAATGCACAAAACTAAGATAAGGAGAGGTTGCTACAGTAGTAACAACTTCCAAGACTCAAATATAAAATAAAAGTACTGTAGTAAAAACATGGGTTGTCTCCCATAAGCGCTTTTCTTTAACGCCTTTTAGCTAGGCGCAGAAAGTGTGTATCAAGTATTATCAAGAGACGAAGCATCAACATCATAATTTTCACAATTTGTCCCATTGGGTATCTTAGATGCTCCCTTATCTATAGTGGTTTTAAGAGCTTTATCAATTTTAGGCCTATAATAGCTTTTTGGTTTAGGCCCCTTAGAGACATACATGAACTTTTGCTCCTTACCCACATAAGCTTTCTCTCTAAACTTTATAGATGAAAAGGTCGAACCCAATGTTCCCATAGCCTCTTCAAGTTCGCTAATCCTTTGGGTTTGATTATCATGAATAGCACAAGATTCTAAGATGGTGATTCTCTCATTAATTCCACCTAGAGATTTATCAAGTTTATCAGTGCTATCAAGTAATGCTCCCAAAGTAGTATCAATACTTGGAAGGTTTTGCTCTATGGTTTCCAACTTTTTCATGACATCTTCAAGAGAGGTTTAAATTTTAACTTCATTAACAGGTGGTATTCCAAATAAACTCTCAATAATGCAACTAGCTTCTAAGGCAGGATTACCTAGGAAGTTATCTCCCGCGAGACAATCAAGAACATACCTATTCCAGCTAGAGATACCAACATAAAAATTCCTCAGTAGCATAGTGGTGGAGTGTTTCTTAGTGCACCTATTATGGGCATCACTAATTCTATACCAAGCATCTTTTAAACATTCTCCCCCTTTTTGCTTAAACGCACGAACTTCAACTTCAGGATTACTCATTTTAGCAACAGTAAATAAAGCAAACTAGATAAAGTAAATGCAAGTAACTAATTTTTTTGTGTTTTTAATATGGCAAACAAGATAGAGAATAAAGTAAAACTAGCAACTAATTTTTTTTGTATTTTGATTTAGTGCAGCAAACAAAGTAGTAAATAAAATAAAGCAAGACAAAAACAAAGTAAAGAGATTGGAATGTGGAGACTCCCCTTGCATCGTGTCTTGATCTCCCGGGCAACGGCGCTAGAAAACAGTTGCTGGCGCAAAGTTGACGTGGGAGTTAGAGATCCCTGTGATGTAACTTTTCTTCAGGTCCCCGGCAACGGCGCCAGAAAACAGTCTTGATACGCGTACAGCACGCGACCGTTGGGAACCCCAAGAGGAAGGTGTGATGCGTACAGCGGCAAGTTTTCCCTCAGTAAGAAACCAAGGTTTATCGAACCAGTAGGAGCCAAGAAGCACGTTGAAGGTTGATGGCGGCGAGATGTAGTGCGTCGCAACACCAGGGATTCCGGCGCCAACGTGGAACCTGCACAACACAACCAAAGTACTTTGCCCCAATGAAACAGTGAGGTTGTCAATCTCACCAGCTTGCTGTAACAAAGGATTAGATGTATAGTGTGGATGATGATTGTTTGCAGAAAACAGTAGAACAAGTATTGCAGTAGATTGTATTCGATATAAAAGAATGGACCGGGGTCCACAGTTCACTAGAGGTGTCTCTCCCATAAGATAAATAGCATGTTGGGTGAACAAATTACAGTTGGGCAATTGACAAATAGAGAGGGCATGACAATGCACATACATGATATGATGAGTATTGTGAGATTTAATTGGGCATTACGACAAAGTACATAGACCGCTATCCAGCATGCATCTATGCCTAAAAAGTCCACCTTCAGGTTATCATCCGAACCCCTTCCAGTATTAAGTTGAAAACAACAGACAATTGCATTAAGTATGGTGCGTAATGTAATCAATAACTATATCCTCGGACATAGCATCAATGTTTTATCCCAAGTGGCAACAGCACATCCACAACCTTAGAACTTTCTGTCACTGTCCCAGATTTAATGGAGGCATGAACCCACTATCGAGCATAAATACTCCCTCTTGGAGTTAAGAGTAAAAACTTGGCCAGAGCCTCTATTAATAACGGAGAGCATGCAAGATCATAAACAACACATAGGTAATAGATTGATAATCAACATAGCATAGTATTCTCTATCCATCGGATCCCAACAAACACAACATATAGCATTACAGATAGATGATCTTGATCATGTTAGGCATCTCACAAGACCCAACAATGAAGCATAATTAGGAGAAGAAGACCATCTAGCTACTGCTATGGACCCATAGTCCAGGGGTGAACTACTCACTCATCACTCCGGAGGCGACCATGGCGGTGAAGAGTCCTCCGGGAGATGATTCCCCTCTCCGGCAGGGTGCCGGAGGCGATCTCCTGAATCCCCCGAGATGGGATTGGCGGCGGCGGCGTCTCTGGAAGGTTTTCCGTATCGTGGCTCTCGGTACTGGGGGTTTCACGACGAAGGCTATAAGTAGGCGGAGGAGATAGGTCAGGGGGCGACGTGAGGGGCCCACACACTAGGCCGGCGCGGCCAGGGCTTGGGCCGCGCCGCCCTAGCATCTGGCCACCTCGTGGCCCCACTTCGTATCATCTTCGATCTTCTGGAAGCTTCGTGTGAAAATAGGCCCCTGGGCGTTGATTTTGTCCAATTCCGAGAATATTTCCTTACTAGGATTTCTGAAACCAAAAACAGCAGAAAACATCAACTGGCTCTTCGGCATCTCGTTAATAGGTTAGTGCCGGAAAATGCATAAATATGACATAAAGTATGCATAAAACATGTAGATATCATCAATAATGTGGCATGGAACATAAGAAATTATCGATACGTCGGAGACGTATCAATCGACAGGAAGGTAATCGGAACAACTCTGGGAACCGTGGCAACTATAAACCACGACAACAAAGAACCCCCGAACTACCCTACGCTGAGCAGATCAACGCCCCCTGCTACCTGCATTCATATACCGATTCCAAGGATGGTAAAATAAAGTCTAGCCACCTGCTCAGGGACTGTCGGCAGTTCATCGATATGCATAAACTCATCCAGCAGGCAGGCCAGCAACAACTACCACCACCACCACCACCCCCACCGCAACATCAGGTCCAGCAAGTTCAACCTCATCAACCCAACGAGGCATTTCCACCACCACGTGGGCAGATGAGTATGATCCACAGGACATGCGCTTCAAGGAGAGAAATGAAGAAGCTCACCTGGCAGAAAGCGTCATGGCGAACATCCCTGAGTATGTCGAGTGGTCGTCTCAGAACATCACGTTCAGCCGAGCGGATCACCCGATGACTATACCAAAACCAGGACACGCTGCCCTAGTGGTCGAAGCACAGATAGGAGGGTTCAAGATGAGCAAAGTCTTCATGGACGGAGGAAGTGGACTCAACCTGATATTCCTTGACACAATCCAAAGTATGGGGATCACCATGAGAATGGTAGAAGAATCAGACACCCGCTTCCATGGGATCCTCCCTACTTCACCAGCGTACTCTCTTGGCAAAGCGCACCTGAACGTTGTCTTCGGCAAAACTGACAATTTCAGGAAGGAGAAAATCGAGTTTGAGGTAGTGAACTGGGAATCACAGTATCACGCCATACTCGGGAGACCAGCTTATGCCAAGTTCATGGCTGTGCCGCACTATGCATACCTCAAGCTGAAAATGCCTGGGAACAACGGGACGAACATCACAGTCCATGGAAGTTTCTCACGCTCGGACAATTGTGATCGCGACTTTCAAAGGATTGCTGCAAAGTTTGGGCCACAACGAGAAATTGTCGACCCTCCGCCCAAGCTGACGATACGAGAAATCAAGGAGGAAAAACATGACAGGGAAACCAAGAAGAAGCCAGCCAACCTTGCCCTTGAAGCCTCGGCAGCAGAAGCTCCGGCAACAAAAGCTTCGGCAGAAGACGGCATAGAAGGCACAGGAAACCGCAAGACGCTGGCAATCACTGCCCAGACACCTGGTGAAATCACCAACACTGCAGCGACCACTAGCATGGCGAAGAAGTCAGAAGATGCTGTCAAAGATGAGAAGAACCCCTTCCTTGATTAAGCACTTCTTTAGCCATTAAATTTTTTCCCTCTACTTTACACAGGGCCTCCCTTTTTTCGCCCTCTAGTTTTGTATTGATGAGAACTTAAGTTTCGATTCCTTATTGAGCATTGCAGTAATCTAAAGCATCTATGACCGCGCCACCGTGAACTTTGCTTACAAGCAACCGTATAACATAACGAGCGGCAAAAGATCGCGCCCCAAGGGAAAAGTATCTACGAGTGCTGCAAAGAAAAACAAGGACATTAATCCTTTCCTCTGCTTCAGATGCCTCTACGAGTGCCGTACAAAGCAAGAGTTTGGAAAATATAAGTGCAACCCACGTTCGATATTTTACTTATGGAAATATCAAAGAACAACGGGCTCATCGGCAGAATCATTGCACCCGAAATATTCGGGAGTGACTGTCGAAATTTACAATCGGTTGAAAGCAAAGTTGCGCATACAACAGGTTTAGCAAAACCTGCAACACGAGCTGATCACTCATAATGATTTGCTGACCAACTAGTATACATACATCTAACGGGCAATTAAGATTTGCTCCTTCAAAAATTTGCCAACGGCATCAACATGGTAAAAGTACATATTCATGTATTTACCAAATAAAAAGTTTTCGGCTTAACAATCCCAACACTTGGATTGACTAGCCAGAGCAATTCATTTTATAAAAACAACTTTACACCCTGATATCACCCTTGCGGAGTTTCCCTTTCTTCAGGTACCTTTGACTCCTCCTCAAACCTGTCGACAATTATATTGGCGGGCAATAATACCTTCGGGTACAATTCTTCAAAATCACCAGTTGCGTTGGCAATAGATAGCAAACATGCTGAGGGATAGCGAGCAAGCACAAGGGCAAGCGTACACTTGGCCCCTGCAAAAACTTGAGCTCGCACTAAGTCCCGAATCTTCTTGCCGTTTCCAAACTCGGACATCAAGGTCAAAAGCGTAGGGGGAACTGCATTTAAAGGGAACATCGTCTTCCAAACCACCCTCATAGCTTTGTAGCACTTGTCAAAGAATTGGTGGACTTGTTGGACCCGATCCTGAAACTTCGCGACAGCCGAAGCCTTCGAGTGTTCCCGCCAGAAAATCTCTTCGGATGAAGATAGCTGGGTTAAAGTATGCACCCGCTCGTGTATTCGCTTGTTCTCTTCCGCGCGGTTCAGAGCTATGACTGGCAAAAGAATCAATAAAGAGTCAGGCAAGGCGTTGTTGACAAAAGGGTGAAGGAATCAGGAAACTTACAGTTCAATCTCTCGGTAGCTTTATCCAGCTCAGTAAGAGTGTACCGCTCCACGTCGGCTGCAATCTCGCTCTTCTTATTGACAATAGCAGCCAAGGCATAAGTGCTCCGCATGTCCTTCTCCATCTGCGTAATCAGATCCTTCATACGCTGGATCCGATCGTCTTGAGGAACAGCACCCGAAGAGTCGTCGACAAATGAGGGCACTGGGAAGACCTGCAGGGAACGCCGTTAAAAAGGATGATGGATATGGTACAGCTGAGCATCCGAAGTAACTCCCATCGGGAGAAATACAAGAAGAAATATCATAACAAAAGTGTGCTAACAACATTGCTAGCATGAATTTTTATTACAAGCATAAAGTTTTGCAGCAGAACAATGTTTCACATCAGCTTGGGCATAAGTTTGTTACAAAAATCAAGGGGCTTGGGTCTGAGACGATAAACTGGGTCCAGCCGATGACTTCCTTGATGAAACCAGTTCAAGAAGCTGGCGAGCACAAGTAAGGGCAGACGCTTTAAAGGCGCTCAAGTCAACAGGCTGCCCGTCTTGCTCTTTCGGCAGCTCCTTAGTCATCTCTTCGATATCACCCTTAAAGCCGTAACCCATCATAAGCTGGAAGGCAAGGACAGCACCATAAGTGCGCGATGTACGCTTGAATACCTCGATAACCTCCTTGGTGTCAACCGCGAAGGCATCGATCAGCTGCCCCAGGGTTTTGTCCTGCTTGATCTTGGGGAAAATCATCAAGTGCATCCGAGCCAGGGCACCCTTCCCCTTTACAAGAAGCTCCCGCGTAAGCTGGTGAGAGGCAAGAATCATCGACGTAGCATTTGCCGGAGAATTGTTTGGAACTCTGTCCAGGGCATCAGCAGGGATGTTCGCCGCTTCTGCAGGGGAAAGAAAGAAAAAAAAACATTGGCAAAAGGATCGAATCCATAAGTGCTTCAATCGACAGAGGTATATAAGAATTACCAAGTAAAGCCAAAGAAGACTGACGAAGGACTTCATCCTTTTCGGCTGCTCGAGCTTCAGCAGCCAGCCTGGATGCTTCCTCTTCCTTCAGCTTCTCCTTCAGCTTGCCCAGTTCCTCCTTCAAAGAGTCAACTTCTTGGCGAGCCTCAGCAGCTATCTTGACTGCGCCATCCAATTTCGAGGAGAAAGATTTGACTTCCTTTTGTAGCCGAGCCTTGTCAGCTTCTAGAGAAGTGAATTGGGAGGCGAAGGCCTCCAAAGAGGAAATAACGCCTCGCAGATCCTTAAGAAAGAAGGACGATTTACCAGAAATTGTTAAGCAAAGCACGCTCCAAGAGATTTGCATCACAACCAGAAAAGGACTTACAGAAGGAGGAGTCACGGCGGCAGCAGTTGGAGAAACATCTTTCCCCTTGGAAAGGGAAGAAGCTATCGATTCTTGAGGGGCTGCCTTAGGAGCCAAAGCTTCGGAAGCCACTACGACCGGCGGGGCAGCGTCAGATTTGGCTTTTTTAGACGGAGGCTCGATAAAGCCTTCATCGCTGCAAAGATGGATGATTGACAATGGTTATAAAAGGAGTTTGAAAAATAAAAGGGAAAAATGTAACTTCAGAAAAGGAACTGCTTACATGTCGAAGAGATCATCTTCATCGGCAAAGCCGCCGGTTGATCTCTTCGCAGGTGAAACCCTAGCCTCCTCCGCAGCTGCATTAACAAAGGTATCACGATCAGCATCGTCATTACGCACTGATCCATCTGCGTCGCCAGCATCATCGGCTGAGGAAGGAAGGCCGGTATGAGCAACTTCAAAATCTATCGGACCATTATATTCGTCCTCTGGGCCTATGTGCTCAACAGTGTGAAAATCTACGGGGATTGAGGAGCCTCTCCCCTCAAAAGTATCATCCGGTGAATCATGCATATTTCCAGAAACTATGGAGATCTGTCGAAGAAAATGACAAGTAAGAACAATGGTAATTATGTCGACTAAGTAAAAGCAGCATAATGGGAACGTGAAGAAAGAAAAATACCTTTGATGGTGGATGGTCAGCGTCAAGGGGAGCATAAGAAGAAATCAACGGAATCGAATCTTCCTGACTAAAGGAAGTAAGGCGACGGACTTCGTCAAGCAACTCCTTTTCCGACAGATCGGCAGCGTTAATCCTGGTCTCGTCCTTTGGACCTGAGTACAACCACATCGGGTGAACTCTGGCCATGACTGGTTGCACTCGGCGTTTCAAGAATACCGCTGCCACCTCTGTGCCGATCATAGTTTGGCCGTCGGCCTCTTTGATTCGAAGGAATTTGGCAAATAGCTCTTCGGCTGTTACTCTTTTGTCGGGTGAGAGGATATTCTTCCAGGAATTCTTGGGCTTGGCTTCGGAGACATCGGTAAAACAAGGAAGCTGCGATTCGGGTGACAGGGAGTCCTTGATATAAAACCATTTCAGCCTCCACCCTTGCACGGATTCTCTCATTGGGAAATTGAAGTAATTGACCTCTGAACGGGCTACAAACCCCACTCCTCCGGTGACAAAGTATCCATTACTGCTGTTGTATCTCTTCACATAGAAGATCTTTTTCCACAGCCCGAAATGAGGTTCGATACCCAGAAACGCCTCGCAAAGGGTGATGAACACAGCAACGTGGAGAATTGAGTTGGGGGTAAGTTGCCACAGTTGAATTTCGTACGTTCGCAAGAGATGGAGGAGGAATTCGTGAGTGGGAAGCGAAAGGCCTCGATATAGGAAAGATAAGAACATCACGGTAAAGCCAGCAGGGGGATCAGGCCGAGAAATCGCACCTGGAAAGATCACGTTTCCCTCCTCAGAAGATATTAATCCCAGGCTTCGGGATCTCTTCTCGTCACGCTTGGTGACGGTTGATGCTACCCAATCTCCGGGCTTGGCCATTGAGCTCGACGGCGCTGGCGGCGCCGGAGCTGGGGGAGGAGCGTTCGAAGCGCTCCCCTTCGGAAGAGAAGAGGAGGACTTGGCGGCGGCGCCTCCGCTGGTGGAACTGGCGGCGGCGGCAGGATTCTTCTTCTTCACCATTGAGAGATCTGATTGGAAAAGCAGTGGTGGCAGCGCAGCGACGGCAAAGGAAGGAAGAAGGGGAAGAATGAGGAGATGCTACGGAAACCGTGGAGAACATTAGGGATTTTTCGCCCTTTGGAGATTTTGAGGAGAAGTTAAGAACTGTGTAAGCACGTGGCGCTTGAAGAAGGAGTGGAACCGGCGGCCCATTATTCCCACGTTGTGCGAAAATCGAGGAGAAGCCTCGATAGCCGCGCGTGCACTAGTCAAAGCCCTAAAAACTGCCCGCGCAGAGCTAGGGTAGGCCCGTTGATACGTCCAATTTGCATCACTATTTTATATCATAATTTGCTGTTATTCATTGATATATTTCATATTGGGACACAATACTTATGTTATTTCATCTATTTTGCATGTTTCATCATTATTGGAGGATCAAGCACTGGAGCCAGAATTCTGCTGGAAAAAGCACCGTCAGAACGCAATATTTCGGAAGATCAACTGTGGAAGGAAATTATACCGAAAATCCTATTTTTCAAGATGACGAAGGAAGCCAGAAGGAGGAGCCAGCTGGACCCAGGGTGGGCCCACACCATAGGGCGGCGCGGCCCATGGCCTGGCCGCGCCACCATGTGGTGTGGGGGCCCCACAGCCCTTTTCGCCTCCTTTTCTTCGCGAAATCCTTCGTCCCGAAAACCTAAGCCACAGAGGGTACCTCGCGAAGAGTTACAGCCGCCTCTGCGGGGCGGAGAACACCAGAGAGAAAAGAGCTCTCCGGCAGGCAGGAATCCGCCGGGGAAATTCCCTCCGGGAGGGGGAAATCGACGCCATCGTCACCGTCATCAAGCTGGACATCATCACCATCACCATCATCATCATCTCCACCATCATCACCGCCATCTCCACCGCTGGACACCGTCACCGCCGTAGCAATTTGGGTTTGATCTTGATTGTTTGATAGGGGAAACTCTCCCGGTATCGATCTCTACTTGTTGTTGATGCTATTGAGTGAAACCATTGAACCAAGTTTATGTTCAGATTGTTATTCATCATCATATCACCTCTGATCATGTTCCATATGATGTCTCGTGAGTAGTTCGTTTAGTTCTTGAGGACATGGGTGAAGTCTAAATGTTAGTAGTGAACTATGGTTGAGTAATATTCAATGGTATGATATTTAAGTTGTGGTGTTATTCTTCTAGTGGTGTCATGTGAACGTCGACTACATGACACTTCACCATTTATGGGCCTAGGGGAATGCATCTTGTATTCGTTTGCCAATTGCGGGGTTGCCGGAGTGACAGAAACCTAAACCCCCGTTGGTATATCGATGCAGGAGGGATCGCAGGATCTCAGAGTTTAAGGGTGTGGTTAGATTTATCTTAATTACTTTCTTGTAGTTGCGGATGCTTGCAAGGGGTATAATCACAATTATGTATTAGTCCTAGGAAGGGCGGTACATTAGCATAGGTTCACCCACACAACACTTATCATAACAATGAAGATTATTTAGCCGTATGTAGCGAAAGCACTAGACTAAAATCCCGTGTGTCCTCGAGAACGTTTGGTCATTATAAGTAAACAAACCGGCTTGTCCTTTGTGCTAAAAAGGATTGGGCCACTCGCTGCAATTGTTACTCTCGCACTTTACTTACTCGTACTTTATTCAACTGTTACATCAAAAACCCCTGAATACTTGTCTGTGAGCATTTACAGTGAATCCTTCATCGAAACTGCTTGTCAACACCTTCTGCTCCTCGTTGGGATCGACATTCTTACTTATCAAAAATACTACGATACACCCCCTATACTTGTGGGTCATCAAGACTATTTTCTGGCGCCGTTGCCGGGGAGTGAAGCGCTATTGGTAAGTGGAATTGGTAAGGAAAACCTTTACTGTTTGTGCTGGTTTTATTTGCACTGTTGCTATAAGTCATTATGGAGAGATCTTCTCTTCAATTTTTATTTGGGAAATCTACTACTACTGCAACGGTAGTGGATGAGGCGCCAGGTGAGGAAGTGATACCATATAAAATACCTATGAAAATTATTGAACGTGTTATGGATAACCGCTGTGAAGGGGATGGAACTGTCCACCCTGGAGATCATTTATTGTTCTTGCATGAATTATGCGGTTTATTCAAGTGTGCAGGTATTGCTATGGATGAAGTGAGGAAGAAACTATTCTCTTTATCGCTGTCTGGTAAAGCGGCGCATTGGTATAAATTATTGGATAATGGGGATTCTCTTGAATGGAATGATATTGTGCCCCGGTTTTATTCTAAGTTCTATCCTCCAAGTGAAATTCACAAGGATCGGAATCGCATATATAATTTTTGGCCTCATGATGGAGAGAGTATTGCCCAAGCTTGGGGGAGATTGAAGTCTTTAATGCTCAAATGCCCCATTCATGAGCTTCCTGGTAATGTTATTATTGATAATTTCTATGCAAGACTTTCTTTTCAAGACAAGACCTTGCTGAATACTTCTTGTTCTGGATCATTTACACGCAACAAAGAAGAGTTTAAAAGGGACCTTCTTGATCGGATCCAAGAAAATACTGAAAGTTGGGAGAACGACAAGGATAGAGAATCAGGTATAATTTATGATTATAAATGCATTGAAGCTTTTATGGATACTGATAAATTTCGTAATATGAGTGCTACATATGGTCTTGATTCTCAAGTTGCTGCAAATCTTTTTAAAGCTTTTGCCTCTCATTATGAATTGCCAAAGAAGAATTTTGATAAGTATCATGAACCGTATAAAGATAAAATTGATTCATCTATTAATAAATGCGTTGTAGTTGAAACTGCTGATCATGTTATTCCTGAAGCTTATATTGAAAAAACTCCTTTCCCTGCTAAAATGAAGGAGTACTCTGTTATAAATAGTGCGGTTCATAAAAGTGAAAAGAAACCTGTAGAACCTGAAGAACAAATAAAAGTTGAACCTGCTGTTGCAATAGTTAAAGATCTTGTGACTGAAAATGTGGAGGATGGTCATATTATTTTCTGTGAAGATGCTTCTAATATTGTTTCACATCCTAATAAACCCAAACAAGCTAGTGTTCCTATGCTATCTGTTAGAATTGGTGATCATTGCTATTATGGATTATGTGATATTGGTGCAAGTGTTAGTGCTATTCCTTATGAGCTTTACATGGAGATTATGCACGAAATTGATTCTTGTGAACTTGAAGATATTGATGTGGTTATTCAGCTGGCTAATAGAGAAACTATTTCTCCAATTGGTATTGTTCGAGAGGTGGAAATTTTATGCGGTAAGATTAAATATCCTGCTGACTTTTTGGTACTTGGTTCTGCTGCTAGTGATTATTGTCCTATTATTTTTGGTAGACCTTTTCTAAATACTTGTGGAGCTATTATAGATTGCAAGAAAGAGAAAATTTTGACTAAATTTGCTGGTGAATCTTATGAGTTTAACTTCTCTAAATTTACCAAAACTCCTTATAAAGCTGATTTGCCTAGTGATGATTTTAAAATGGAACAGTGTGCATCTATTGTTCTTGTTCCTAACAATCCTTTGCAGCAACATTTGGAGGATAGCGAGAGTGAAGTTTTTAGGAAAGAAAGAGATGAGCTTGAGGAAATTTTTCTTCGCCAACCTATTCTTAAGCATGATTTACCGGTGGAAGATTTGGGTACAACACCGCCACCAAAGGAAGATCCTGTTTTTGATTTAAAGCCTTTGCCTGATAATCTTAAATATGCTCATATTGATGATAAGAATATATATCCTGTTATTATTAGTTCTAAGCTTTCAGAGATTGAGGAAGAAAGGTTATTGGAAATATTGAAGAAACACCGAGGAGCTATTGGCTATACTCTTGATGATTTGAAAGGGATTTCTCCTTCTATTTGTCAACATGCTATTAATATGGAAGATGATGCAAAGCCTGTTGTTGAACATCAGCGTCGTCTAATTCCGAAGATGAAGGAAGTGGTAAGGAATGAGGTATTAAGACTTCTTGAAGCTGGTATTATATATCCTATTGCTGATAGTAGATGGGTTAGTCCTGTGCATTGCGTTCCCAAGAAAGGAGGAATGACTGTTGTGGCTAATGATAATGATGAGCTCATCCCTCAAAGAGTAGTTGTAGGGTATAGAATGTGCATTGATTTTCGAAAAGTGAATAAAGCTACTAAGAAAGATCACTACCCTTTACCATTTATTGATCAAATGCTAGAAAGATTGTCTAAAAATACTCATTTTTGTTTTCTTGATGGTTATTCTGGGTTTTCACAAATTGCTGTTAAAGCTAAAGATCAAGAGAAAACCACTTTCACTTGTCCCTATGGAACTTATGCTTATAGACGTATGCCTTTTGGTTTATGTAATGCTCCTGCTACTTTTCAAAGATGCATGTCTGCTATTTTTCATGGTTTTTGTGAGAGTATTGTAGAGGTATTCATGGATGATTTTTCCGTCTATGGGAATTCTTTTGATAGTTGCTTGCGAAACCTTGATAAAGTTTTGCAGAGATGCGAAGAAACTAACCTTTTTCTTAATTGGGAGAAATGCCACTTTATGGTTAATGAAGGAATTGTATTGGGACATAAAATTTCTGAGAGAGGTATTGAAGTTGATAGAGCTAAAGTTGAAGCAATTGAGAAGATGCCCTATCCAAGGGATATTAAAGGTATTCGTAGTGTTCTTGGTCATGCTGGGTTTTATAGGAGATTTATTAAAGATTTCTCCAAGATTTCAAAACCTCTTACTAATCTTCTTCAAAAAGATGTACCATTTGTTTTTGATGATGATTGTAAGGAAGCTTTTGAAACTCTAAAGAAAGCCTTAACAACTGCTCCTATAGTTGAACCTCCTGATTGGAATTTACCATTTGAAATTATGTGTGATGCTAGTGATTTTGCTGTAGGCGCTGTTCTTGGACAGCGAGTAGATAAAAAACTGAATGTTATTCATTATGCTAGTAAAACTCTTGATGCTGCTCAAAGAAATTATGCTACAACTGAAAAAGAATTATTAGCTGTAGTCTTTGCTTGTGATAAATTTAGATCTTATATTGTTGATTCAAAAGTTACTATTCATACTGATCATGCTGCAATTAGATACCTTATGACAAAGAAAGATGCTAAGCCGAGGCTTATTAGATGGGTACTTCTTTTGCAAGAATTTGATTTACATATTGTAGATAGGAAAGGTGCTGATAATCCTGTTGCTGATAATTTGTCTAGATTGGAAAATATTGCTTATGATCCTGTTCCTGTTAATGATAGTTTTCCAAATGAACAATTGGCTGTAATAAAGGTGAGCTCGTGAGACAGTCCTTGGTATGCTGATTACGCTAACTTTATTGTTTCCAAGTACTTGCCTCCAACCTTTTCAGCTCAGCAAAGGAGGAAATTCTTTTATGACTTGAGGCACTATTTCTGGGATGACCCACACTTATATAAAGAAGGAGTGGATGGTATTATGCGAAGATGTGTTCCCGAATATGAACAACAAGAGATATTGAGTAAATGTCATGGTAGTGCTTATGGAGGACATCACGCTGGAGAAAGAACCGCGCAAAAGGTTCTACAATCAGGTTTTTATTGGCCAACTCTCTTCAAAGATGCAAGGAAGTTTATTTTATCTTGTGATGAATGCCAAAGGGTTGGTAATATCTCCAGACGCAATGAAATGCCTATGAATTATACTCTTGTTATTGAACCGTTTGATTGTTGGGGTTTTGACTTCATGGGACCTTTTCCGTCTTCAGAAGGTAACACTCACATACTTGTTGCTGTTGATTATGTTACTAAATGGGTGGAAGCCATACCTACAAAAAGTGCTGATGGTGAGACCTCTTTAAGAATGCTTTTAGACATTATTTTTCCTAGATTTGGAGTGCCTAGATATATTATGACTGATGGAGGTTCTCATTTTATTCATGGAGGTTTTAGAAAAACTCTTGCTAAGTATGGTATTAATCATAGAATTGCTTCCGCTTATCATCCTCAAACTAGTGGTCAAGTAGAATTATCAAATAGAGAGATTAAATCTATTTTGGGAAAGACCGTTAATAAAACTAGAAAGAATTGGGCTAGTAAATTGAAGGATGCACTATGGGCTTATAGAACTGCTTTTAAAAATCCCATGGGAATGTCACCTTATAAAATGGTTTATGGGAAAGCTTGTCATTTACCTTTAGAACTAGAGCACAAAGCTTATTGGGCTGTTAGAGAATTAAATAAAGATCCTAAACTTGCCGGTGATAAGAGGTTGTTGCAATTAAGTTCTCTAGATGAATGGAGAAGTGAAGCTTATGAAAATGCTAAACTCTTTAAAGAGAAAGTTAAAAAATGGCATGATAGAAGGATTATCAAAAGAGAATTTAATATTGGGGATAAAGTCCTATTGTATCGGTCTCGTCTCAGATTCTTTGCAGGGAAATTACTCTCGAAATGGGAAGGACCATATGTTGTCGAGGAGGTGTATCGTTCAGGAGCAATCAAAATTAGCTCTCTCCAAGGCAATGCTACGCAAGTGGTGAATGGACAAAGACTCAAGCATTATATCTCAGGTGATTCTTATAATGTTGATGTTGATATTATTCAAGTGGAAACACCGGAGGCTTTCATCAAAGGGCAAATTGACAGTCCGCCAGAACTCGACTTTGAATTGGTAACAGTACTGGTAATGAAAAGTACGCAATTTACCTTCCGAACAATATTTTTGCTGTTTTTGGAAAATATGAAAAATTACGAGTTCGAAACGGAGTGGAAAGGACGCACGAGGGGGTGCCACCATAGGCCGGCGCGGCCTGACCTGGGCCCGCGCCGACCTATGGTCTGGCCGCCCCGTCGCCCCTTTCCGACTCTGGTTCGATCTGGTACTTTCCGTTTGTCGTGAAAATTTTTGCTATATAATCCCCCGAACCCCTGGAGGTCCGTATATCGTTTTCTCGACGTGTTTTGTTTCGAGCTGTTTTTGCCAGGATCTGTTTTCAGTTTAGAAGCACCATGGTCTCCAAGAACAAGGGCAAGGAGTTTCCGGATGAAGATGATCGAGATCTTGGGCGGAAAGACGAAGACAAGGACGTCAAGGAAGAGGATGAAGAAGAGGTGGAGGAAGATTCGCGCGCACACCCGCGTGCTACCATCGCAAGCATCAAGGTGGTGGACAACCCTTTTAGTGCAAACAAGAGCGCAAGAATTCGCACTGGAGGAGCGGTTCCACGTCATTACCTAGTTCCGAAAACATCTCTATCAGGCATTCACCATCCCTTCCACAATCTAATTTTCAATAATCAAATTGAAGGGACTCCAAAGGCAGCATTGCCTAGCCAGTGGGATATAGATCGTTCTAACACTGCAGGAGGGAAGGAGCCTGAGGCTGAAGAGTGGGGAAATAACTCCAAGAGCTGGGACTCGCCATCGGACAGACTCCTTAACCGCGTTGAGCACAATTCAGAGATGATTCGCAATCTCACATACAGGATTGATGAGCTTCAGGAGCTTATCGAGAAGCTTGTCAAGAATTCATCACCACCATCGCCGAAGGAGTAATTCATCATCGGTATTGGCATCCCCTTGGTTTGTTCCAAGCTTGAGGGAGTGCCGCGGTATCACATCAGCACTACCTTTTACTTTTATTGTCAAGTAGTGTCATATCATGAGTAGGGAAGTTATCATATAAGATGGGTTGCAGTTTGGAAGTATCTCTCCTTTAGTTGGTTGTCTATGTATCCCTTGGTGTGTGTTATCGTTATGGAATATTAATGAGAAGTCTTATCATTTACATATTGCACATCTTATTCTAGTTTGCAATCTCTATCATATGATTTACCTTGTTGTTAGTATTGGTATCACTTTGGGAGCATTGAATAAATCTATTTGGTTTTGGCAAACTTAGCATTGGTCAATAGCAACAACACTTTGAGGTTTAAGTAGAAAAGAGAAATACATGTAGTTGTTTCATTGTCTTTCTTTCTTGTTAGCTCATAGCTTATTATTCTGAAGTTAAAACTGTTTGTGCTTACAAGGAAGATGCATGATTGTTTCTATCACATGTATATTTGTTTGTTTCCCTCGACTCTTATGCTTGATAATTAACCTTGCTAGCCAAAGACCTGTACTGAGAGGGAATACTTCTCGTGCATCCAAACCTTAGCCCAAACCTATGCCATTTGTGTCCACCATACCTACCTACTACATGGTATTTTCTGCCAATCCAAGTAAATACTTCATGTGCTACCTTTAAACAATTCAAAACATAGTATCTCTTATTTGTGTCAATGTTTTATAGCTCATGAGGAAGTATGTGGTGTTTTATCTTTCAATCTTGTTGGGCAACTTTCACCAATGGACTAGCGGCTTCATCCGCTTATCCAATAATTTTGCAAAAAGAGCTGGCAATGGGATTCCCAGTCCCAAATTAATTAAACCAAATAGACACTCCTCCATGGTATGTGATTGATGGACGGCACCCGAAGGATTCGGTTAGCCATGGCTTGTGTAAGCAAAGGTTGGGGGGAGTGTCATCATCATAATAAAACTAAAATAAAAAGGCACTCCTTCATGGTATGAGATTGTTGGCAGGCACCCGAGGATTCGGTTAGCCATGGTTTGTGAAAGAAAGGTTGGAAGGAGTGCCACACAAAATAAAAATAAAATGGGAGCCGCTCTTTGAAGGTTTGTCTGGCAAGGGGGTTAGAGTACCCGCTACCAGTCGTTGACAACAACAAACACCTCTCAAAATGTTACTTTTACCCTCTTTATATGATTTCAAAACTGAAAAAGCTCTAGCACATGATTTAATCCCTGCTTCCCTCTGCGAAGGGCCTGTCCTTTACTTTATGTTGAGTCAGTAAACCTATTTCCCTCCATCTCAAGCAAGCATTTGAGTAGTTGTGATCAAACCATTATATTGTGATTTGCTTCATCATGTCTTTTATTCTTCCTAGTTTAGTACAAGTTTTATCTGAATGAATATAGCTTTGCAAGTTATCAATGATCATGAAGGGACCTTTATGATTGAGTATGCAAGTTGTGCCTTATAAACTTTAACATGAGAGCGCTGCTCAATGAGATAAGTATAATCTGTTAATTGTTCTCTGACCAAGAACGAAGTTTGCCATCACCAATTATGATTTCTTATGCACCTTTGTTTGTGATTACCTTATACTTGTTTCAAGTTGAGTTGTAAGAGGAAGTTGTCCACTATAATGTCTTGTGCGAATGAATATGATGCTTCTTGTCCGTATTTTATTTATCGACTCTTCACTCCATAAACATGTGGTCCTGTTTATCGAGCTCAGTTTCGCTTGGGGACAAGCGAAGTCTAAGCTTGGGGGGAGTTGATACGTCCAATTTGCATCACTATTTTATATCATAATTTGCTGTTATTCATTGATATATTTCATATTGGGACACAATACTTATGTTATTTCATCTATTTTGCATGTTTCATCATTATTGGAGGATCAAGCACCGGAGCCAGAATTCTGCTGGAAAAAGCACCGTCAGAACGCAATATTTCGGAAGATCAACTGTGGAAGGAAATTATACCAAAAATCCTATTTTTCAAGATGACGAAGGAAGCCAGAAGGAGGAGCCAGCTGGACCCAGGGTGGGCCCACACCATAGGGCGGCGCGGCCCATGGCCTGGCCGCGCCACCATGTGGTGTGGGGGCCCCACAGCCCCTTTCGCCTCCTTTTCTTCGCGAAATCCTTCGTCCCGAAAACCTAAGCCACAGAGGGTACCTCGCGAAGAGTTACAGCCGCCTCTGCGGGGCGGAGAACACCAGAGAGAAAAGAGCTCTCCGGCGGGCAGGAATCCGCCGGGGAAATTCCCTCCGGGAGGGGGAAATCGATGCCATCGTCACCGTCATCCAACTGGACATCATCTCCATCACCATCATCATCATCTCCACCATCATCACCGCCGTCTCCACCGCTGGACACCGTCACCGCCGTAGCAATTTGGGTTTGATCTTGATTGTTTGATAGGGGAAACTCTCCCGGTATCGATCTCTACTTGTTGTTGATGCTATTGAGTGAAACCATTGAACCAAGTTTATGTTCAGATTGTTATTCATCATCATATCACCTCTGATCATGTTCCATATGATGTCTCGTGAGTAGTTCGTTTAGTTCTTGAGGACATGGGTGAAGTCTAAATGTTAGTAGTGAACTATGGTTGAGTAATATTCAATGGTATGATATTTAAGTTGTGGTGTTATTCTTCTAGTGGTGTCATGTGAACGTCGACTACATGACACTTCACCATTTATGGGCCTAGGGGAATGCATCTTGTATTCGTTTGCCAATTGCGGGGTTGCCGGAGTGACAGAAACCTAAACCCCCATTGGTATATCGATGCAGGAGGGATCGCAGGATCTCAGAGTTTAAGGCTGTGGTTAGATTTATCTTAATTACTTTCTTGTAGTTGCGGATGCTTGCAAGGGGTATAATCACAAGTATGTATTAGTCCTAGGAAGGGCGGTACATTAGCATAGGTTCACCCACACAACACTTATCATAACAATGAAGATTATTTAGCCGTATGTAGCGAAAGCACTAGACTAAAATCCCGTGTGTCCTCGAGAACGTTTGGTCATTATAAGTAAACAAACCGGCTTGTCCTTTGTGCTAAAAAGGATTGGGCCACTCGCTGCAATTGTTACTCTCGCACTTTACTTACTCGTACTTTATTCAACTGTTACATCAAAAACCCCTGAATACTTGTCTGTGAGCATTTACAGTGAATCCTTCATCGAAACTGCTTGTCAACACCTTCTGCTCCTCGTTGGGATCGACATTCTTACTTATCGAAAATACTACGATACACCCCCTATACTTGTGGGTCATCACCCGTCAGGACAAGTCCTGTCAATCAGCCCACAGTAGTTGCATGTCAACAGTGACGTCATTAAAAAACCTAGAAGCATTCGAAGGAAAAATGGAAACTTATCGGATGAAGGACTCGAGTCTACGCACGGATTGCAAGCATCCGTACCTAGACTCGGGGGCTACTCCCATCGGGAGCGCTAACGCGCACCCGATAAAATGAAGACTCGAAGGAAAATGTTTTGGAGGAAGAGATAATTGCTCGACTTAAGTCTGCACCCAGCTGCAAACACCCGCGCCCAGACTCGGGGGCTACTCCCATCGGGAGTGCGTGATGCGCACCCGACATAATGAGTAGTCGAAGGAAAAAGGGATTGAAGAAATATTGTTTGAATAGCTCGAGTCTGCACTCGGTTACAAGCACTCGCACCCAGACTCGAGGGCTACTCCCATCGGGAGTGCGCGACGCGCACCCGATGGAAGTTTTTTGCACTCCAGGATCATGCCCGGGGACTTGATTCTGTGTAGGGTAACGTTGTTTTGCCATCGGTAGTTAACCAACAAAAGTTGGGCACGTTACTCATTATCCCTTGCATAAAGAAAATATATTGGATGACCTATAAAAACCTGCAGAAACCTCCAGCAGAACGAAATATTCGAGTGGTTCAACTTGAGTCTACGCACGGATTGCAAGCATCCGTACCTAGACTCGGGGGCTACTCCCATCGGGAGCGCTGACGCGCACCCGATAGAAGAAGGTGAAGCAGATTCAAGATGAACAAGGACAATGAAGGAGAAGAACATCAGGCGGAGACGAGTTTTAGTCTCTACCCGAACTATCTTCGGCTAGACACTCGGGGGCTACTGACGTGGGCACTACTCTTCGGGTAACCAATGTTGCCCTATCCTGTACCATCTAGTTGGAGGCCCATGAAGACACTCGGAAGCAAGGCGGGCCAGTAGGACGGTGCACCAGAAGGTTCCTTGGCGAGCAAGACAAGGAAGCAGCTGAACAAGGAAAGATCGGATCTAAAAATACTGTAAACCTAGTCGTACTCGGTTAGGACTCTTGAGACCTGGCCTCCTATATAAAGGCCAGGAGAGGGGCTGCCGAAGACACGATCAATCTTAGCAATCTTAGCCAACAAAAGCTTAGAGCTAGGTCACCTTAGCGATTAGCCATCTCGACGAGATCTTAGCCGAACTATTCGGCACCCCATTGTAACCCATTATCATCATAATCAAGAACAGACAGGCAGGACGTAAGGGTTTTACCTCATCGAGGGCCCCGAACCAGGGTAAATTGCTCTCCCCACTTCTCTGTGAACCGATGTCTCGTGTCAGCTTGCAGGATTCCATCAACCCTAAGCCCCTATCGGAGGGCATTGGCGAGGAGTACCATCGACAGACGCAGAAGCTCGCCGGAATTCGCGCACCAGAAACGGCATCGGCATGCCGATGACGTCGCAGTAGTGCACGCACGGAAGCCACTGGCCACGCACCGCCTCGCCAACTCGAGCATGCCCTGGACCCCCTGCGAGCAGGTTGAGCCTCGCCGTGCACCACAAGCCCGTCGGACACGCGCAAGACAACGACCCGTGCCCGCCGTCGCCGGAGACGATGAGCATATCCCGCATCTGTCGCGCTACGCCCAGTGACCACTTGACCGCATCAGACGCCGCCCGACCAAGCTGTCGCCGCCAAACGCACCGCCTGGACACGCAACACAGTTCCCCGCCATCCTCTAGCTTGCTAGGTCGCCGGAACCGCCGCGTCGATGTCGACCTTGCCACTGCCCCGCAGGACCTCCACGATTCTATAAATAGGGAGTTCCCTGGACCAAACCAAGCACACCATCTCACTCCCCACCCTTCACCGCTTCTCCTCGCACCATTAGCTAGCTCGATTGTCGCCGGAGTCGCCGGAATTGGAAGATCGGAGCCGCGGAAGCTCTGCGAACATCGCCGTCGATTCAGGCCGCCCAAAGCTCTGCCACTGCTACAAGCTGCCTTAGCGTCGTCGACAACCTAGCCCTGAACCTCGCCGCGGACCGCCGGAGCCCTGGTTAGCCCTCCGACCCCCTAGGCTCGCCGGAGAAGCCACGGCATCTCGTCGGTGACGACGATGCCTGTGCGCCATTGATCTCTGTTTTAATCCAACGTCCCACAGCTCGCGTACCGTTTCGCGCGTTTAAGAGATGCTGACGGGTGGCCCCCACCTCGTCAGATGGCCCACGCGCACTGGATGCTTTGCTGGGCCAAGTTTCGCTGTTTTAAATCATTTTGGCCCAACTCAGTTTCCCGCCGGCCCTTTAATTCAAATCTGACTTTGAAATTCAATAGAATCTATTTGGCTTGGACAAATTTAGCAAACTTGATATTGTTGGAAAGCTACTGAAAAGTTATAACCAATGCCATTGGTCTCACTGTGAGATCTGTTGTACAAATAATGTGACAAAAACATTAATTCAGGGACTTTTGCACATTCAAATAAATCTTAAAAATCAACCAAAAATGATATTGAGTTGATTCCAACTCTAATAGCTCAAATTTCACTTATACTAATTGTTTCTGCAAAAATATGGTGTGGTCACTTTGGATGATCATGCCCTAGTTTAAATATTGGACTATATGGCTAGTTTAATTAAGTGATATTGTCCGAAACTATTATGCAAATCATATGAAGTGTTTCACTTCATTTAAATCTTGTCCCAAGTACTTTCATATGAAGTTTGGACCCCTGGTCATATACTCTCACATGAAATACTTGGTGAATTTAAATCATAATTAGAATTGTTAAATAGTATGAGGTATTCTACCTCATTTAAATCATTTTCTCAAATGATGATGATGAATGGTTGACTTAGGTCAACATGATTTCATGTATGATTGTTTGAGAAATTAAATCTTAAGAAGATTCAATGAGAGGAAATTATTTCTCAAGAACTAAATGGAAACTATCATTTACATATGTAATGAGAGGAGTTTATTTTTCCGAAGAAAAGAAACCAATGCACCTAATTTTATTAAGTGCGTGACTAGGATAGTTCGTGTGAATGTATGTGATGCTTAGGATAGCTATTGAATTTGTTGAGTGATTATACCTCGTCTTCAAATTTAGACGCTAGCACCGGAGAATACCCGGAAGAGGAAGGTTGCTACCAAGAGGAGGAAGAGGATAACTTTGACCACTACCAAGGCAAGCTAATATTCTTGCAAAGTGCAAAGCCCTTTGGGGCTAGGAACCATTAGTCTTATCTTTCTTACCACAAGCCTATCCCAAGTTTTTACCTTACAAGTTTTCACTTGTTTACTTAAAGTTTTACTTTTATAGTTAACTTTGGTCTAAGTCAAGAAGGTTACTAGAGTAGCAAAGTTAGTATCAAAGCTAGCCAAGCAAGATAGCACCCCTCATGATTAGTGATAGTGCTAAATACTAAAACTTGACTACTCTAGATGGGAACATGTGACTTGAAATGAATTTGAAACCTTGGAATGATGAGTCATTCCATTGAATTAATATGACTTCGAGAAGATGGCGATTTTTGATAAAACTGATATTAGTTTGAATGCGATACCTTTCCAATTTTGAGTACCCCCACAATACCTGATTATGGGTAGGGCTTAACTGGAAATTTATGCATCTTAGTATGGGTTCCCTCTGAACACACATCATAGGGGTTATGCCGAGGCTACCTCCGTTGTTGAGAAATGTTGTGAATTGAGGTGAATTGTATGGCCAAGCCCTGTGCAGTTCCCAGGTTGACAGTTGGTCTTCACTGGGAGACCAAGCTCGTGCGGAGAGGTGCTCATACTAGAGTTTGTAAGTGAAAGGTTATGGTTGATGATCCGCGTACTGTGTTACGATGATTCGAGGTAATCCCGATGGATGAAATCAAATGTTGTGGTACAAGTGTGCAACCTCTGCAGAGTGTAAACCTATTCGAATAGCCGTGTCCACGGTTACGGACGGTTGGAAAGGCCATACAGTTTCCGGTGTCAGATTCTTGAAAATGTTGGTAAAGTGAATGGTGAATTGGTGACTTGATTTTGAATCACCACTTGAATTGTGGGAATGACACTAATGTTCCCACTTGAGTTAGTTAGCACTTGAATAAGTCTTTCTCAAATACGTGTGAACTAAAACTGGCTTTATGCAAATAAACTAGAGCTTAGCACCCCTTACTAGAATTGTTAGCACTTACACTAGTATTAGTTTGCGAGTACTTAAAGTACTCACGGCTTTGTCCCTGGCTATTCAAATGGCCAGAGTATGAAGATGAACAGAACTACCAAGGTGACGACCAGCAGGACTCCTACAACAACTAGGAGTCTTCCGACGTCAAGCGTTTGCCTGTGGACTAGAGAGTCCATTTATCTTTACGCTTCCGCTATGAACTTGTGTTTGTTCGTTGATCAATAGATCAACTATTCATGTAATATGGATCATGTGATTCAGGTTCTAAGACAATATGGCTTTTAATGAATGATGACTATGATAATTAACTATTATGCCTCACAACAACAATATTCCTGGGATTGAGATGAATGACATAATAGGCATCTGGACCTAAAAATCCGGGTGTTGACATGTTGCATGTCCGACCTTTGTAGCCTCGATACCCTGATCCACTGCTCCTAGCATAACTAGGTTTGGCATGTGTGCGTCGCGAGAGCCTTTATCTCTTATGCTTAGCCATGCTTAGTTTGTTACGCTACTACTCCGGTCTTTGGACTGGAGCCTTACAATGAAATGAATCTAGCATGACAGGTTGACGTGGTAAGTGTAGAGATATTGATAAACATGATTAAAGGCTTAGACGAGAGGCCACATTGGGATGTGGTGGGTTGTTTCATTTCTGCCGACCCTAGGAACCGAGTTCTCGCCTCTTGAACCAACACCGAGCGTACAACCACACGAGGCCCTATTATGGTACCCTCTCGACTCACTAACTTGCTTAGTCGATTCCATGAGCCACATAGTTTGCGCGTTACCTGGTCATATGCATTGCATTTTTCTTGGGGGTAAAGGTACATAACATGCAGGTAAGCATGGTCGTGGTGGCTGGTGGGTTGCGGCCTCTGGGGAACCCACCTCGGTACACATCGTTAAGGACCAACTTCGGGACTTGACCCGTTACGACGGAGCAATCCTTAGCGCGTGACTCATGGTCTAGGAGACAACAAGGTAAAGGTCGTGGTCGACCACCCTCTGTCGGCTTTCCAAGGAAGAAAACTCAAACGTTGGCACTAAGAGTCGGTTGGCACGTGTGGGTAAAGTTGTGCACCCCTGCAGGGTTAAATCTTTTCGAAAAGCCATGTCCACAGTTATGGACGACTTGGGAATGGATTCTGTGATCATAGACAACGTGAACCTAATCGTAAAACTTGGCAAACAATGTGTGTTTACGGATACCTTCTCCGGGTGTTGAGGGGGTGATCCGAGGATAGTGGTTCGAGATGATGAAGATTGGTGGATACAAGATGATGATCATTAGAGATAGAGATGTCGCTCTCTTATCCCCTTTCAAAGGTTCTGAGTAGTCAAGATTCTCTTCTCTCTTATATTACAAAGGAAAATTGGCTTTACACAAAAGAAGATCTACAGAAAGTCTGCATACCCGCTTTGCTAAAAGGTTGAACTAAGTCTTGCTGAGTCCCTGTACTCAGCTTTCCATGCTTTTGTTTCAGATGAAGTTGCTATAGCCGAAGGTGGTTTCTACGTTAATATCGACGGTTAGTTTGGAGTTCCCAGGCAGCAGCCTGCGACTTATGGGCTGGAACGTCATTTTATGTTATGGCTTCTTAAGCCCTTTGCTATCTTGTTATTTAGAATGACATATTTTTCTTCCGTTGCTTGTTGAATGTTGGTGTAGGGATTCATTGCATAGAAAACAAAAAAATTCCTACCGCGAGAACGCAATCCAAGCCAAGATGCAATCTAGAAGACGGGAGCAACGAGGGGATGATCGAGACTCACCCTTGAAGATTTCCAAAGCCTATAAGAGTAGGCTCTTATTGCTGCAGTAGACGATCACTTGCCGCTTGCAAAAGCGCGTAGAAGATCTTGATCACGGTGCCACGATCGGGCAGCACCTCCGTACTCGGTCACACGTTCGGTGTTGATGAAGACGACGCCCTTCTCCCCGTTCCAGCGGGCAGCGGAAGTAGTAGCTCCTCCTTGAATCCGGCAGCACGACGACGTGGTGGCGGTGGCGATGGAGAACTCCGGCGGAGCTTCGCTGTCAACACCCGGATTTTTAAGTCCAGATGCCTATTATGCCATTCCTCGCAATCCCAGGAATATTGTTTTTGCGAGACATAATAGATTGATATCACAACACATCATTCATTACAACACATAATCGTCTTACAAATAAAGGATCACATGATCCAGTCTCATTACAATAATAGGGGTTCTATTTATTCATTACATAACACATAGCGGAAGCGAAAGTAGCGTAGTAGTAGTCCATCTATTCCACAGGCAACTGTTGACGTCAGGAGTGATCCTAGTTGTTGTAGACGTCCTGCTGTCCTTCTTCCGGGTTCTGGTACTCCTCTTCATAGTCTGGCCATTTGAATAGCCAGGGACACAGCCATGAGTACTTTAAAGTACTCGCAAACTAATACTAAGGTAAATACTATCAACTATAGTAAGGGGGTTCTAAGCTCTAGTTTCATTTGCATAAAGCCAGTTTTATTTCATAAACACTTTAATAATCAAAGCCTCTTCATTTGCTTAACTAACTCAAGTGGGAACATTAGTGTCATTCCCACAGCTCAGTTGTGATTCAAAGTCAAAGTCACCTTTCAATTCAAATCACAAGTCACCATTCATATTTTTAGAAAAGTTCTGATGACGGAACAGTATGGCCTTTCCAACTGTCCATAACCGCGGACGCGGCTATTCGAATAGGTTTAACTCTGCAGAGGTTGTACACTTGTGCCACAACAATTGCAATAGTTCGTCAGGTAATCGGCCCTGATTTATCGTACGCAGTACGCGAACTACCAATCCTAACCTTTCATTTACATACTCTAGTATAGGCACCTCTCCCCATGAGCTTGGCCTCCCAGTGAAGACACGCGGTCAGCCTGGGAACTGCACAGGGCTTGGGCCGGACATTCACCTCATTTCACGTCATTTCACATCATTCCTTTTGTAGAGGCAGCCTCCAGCATAACCCCGATGACGCTTGTTCAGAGGGAACCCATACTAAAATACATAAGTTTCCAGCTAAGCCTTACCCAGATTCAGGTATTGTGGGGGTACTTGTAAAATTGGAATGGTATCGCATTCGAACCCAACCATCAGTGTTTTTGGTAAAATTCACCAAGTCATTCACCAGTCATATTCACCTTCAAAATCTTTCAATAGAATGACACATCATTCCAAGGTTTTCAAAGTCATTTCAATTCACAAGTTTCCAACTAGAGTAGTCACTTTTAATATTGAGCACTAGCAACTAGTCATGAGGGGTGCTAAGTATCTTGGAGCTTGCTAGGCTAAGTGTGATGCTCTTGTACTACTCTATAATTCAACCAAGTGGATCATAAACCAAAAAGTAACTTTGATAAATAAAATCAAGTAAAGCTTGTAAAGTAAAAACTTGGGATAGGTTCATAAAGTAAAATGTAATGGTGCCTTGCTCTTGTAGAGCTTTGCACTTTGCAAGAATATAAACTTGCAACCAAAATAGTTTGCATTAGTCTAGCTTGCATTGGTAAAAGCTTGCCATAATATAGCTTGCCATAGTATAGCTTGCCTTGATTGGTGATGTGATCAAAGTTCTCTTGCTCTTCCTCTTGGTAGAAGACCTCTTCCTCTTGATAGTCTCCGGTACTATCGTCTATACACGAATACGAGGATACAATCACCAAACAACACTTAAGTAGTCTTAATTAGCCTTATTGGCTCACACAAAGGCTCTAGCATCACTACTTATCATTTATCCTCAAATTATGCTAGGGTTTCTTTATTTAACATTAGGAAAATAATTTCCTCTCATTGAAAATTGGAAGTAGGGTTTATCTTTGGTTTGGAGAAATAATTTCCTCTCATTGTATTCTTCTTAAGATTTAATTTCTCTTATGAATAATATATGACCTAGGTTGACCAAAGTCAACCTCTTCATACTTATCATTTGAGAAAAATGATTTAAATGAGGTTCCATACCTCATGCAATTTAATACTCACATGGTAGTGATTTAATGCCACCAAATAATTCAATATGAGATTATTAGACCATGGTCACTACCTCATGTTGAATTACTTGAGAACAAGATTTAAATGAGAGGAATACCTCTCATATGATTTAACACATAGTTGTAACTAATTTAGTAAAAACTACTATTGAGGTGATTCAATATTCTCAAATAACCAGGGATGATCCCATGTTGACCAAGGTCAACACTTCACACTTAGTATTTGAGAAAAGGGATTTAAATGAGATTCATCATCTCATGTGATTTAAATAACCCCGGGCAAAGGTAAATACTATTTAGATTTAAAAATCTACAAGTGGGCAAGTATGAGCCTAAGCATTTAAAGGTCAACACATTACTTCATATCACTTGTGAGAATGATCTAAATGAGGTGCTACCCTCATAGATTTAAATTCTAAAATCTGGATATAGTTTAAATGGGCTAGTATTGACTACATAGCCAATATTTTGATTCTAACCCATGATCATGTAAAGAACATATATCATGTTTTTCCATAGTAAATTAGAGTTTGTTAAATGTGAATTATTGCAATTGGATTCACTTCAAAATTCAAAGTGGTTGATTTTTAAGATTTATTTGAGTGCAGAAAAGTATCTGTTTTGTTATTTTTTCTATTCAAAAACTACACGACATATGAGGTTGAATCCAGTGGGGTTAGTTAGAGCAAATCATAAGCTTTCCAGAACATTTTGATTGGCTAAAATTAGGTTTGTATATTTTGAACTATTCAATTTATAGCACTGACCAGAATTGAATAACTGCTGAAATGAATTAATACAGGATTTAAAGTGTTGGGCTGCGCGGGAAACAGATGGGCCTAAATGGTTTGAATAAAGGAACTGGCCCAGTAACGGTTCGGGCCTGCTGACATAAGGTCCCACCTGTCAGCGACTTTACTTCACCGAAGCGGTACCTGTCAAGGTTGGCCGTCGGATTAGAAGTGAATCGTGCGGTTGAGGGGGGTCTTCTTCTCCGGCGAGAGGAGGGCGTGCTGGCGGCGGAGGTTGGGGGTCAGGGAGCGTCCTGGGCCGCCGGCGGTTGAGGCAGAGGTGCGAGGCGTCATTGGCGAGGACGTAGAGGCTCCTGGTACAGCGGCGAGGCTCGGGGCGGCTCCAGTCGAGGTAGAGGGTCCACGGGCTCCGGCGGGAACGAGCCTTCGATTGGGGCGGCTCCGGCGAGATGGGGTTCAATTGGGTGGTCGAGGAGGGGCAGTGATGAGAGGGGAAGAGATTGGTGTGAGAGAGGAGTGCTCTGGTGGCCTCTATTTATAGTGGCGCGTGAGTGTTGTGGGTGCCCGTGGAGGTTGTCCATGGCGCCGGCGTTCTGAGGCGCGAAGGGTCAAGCTATGATGCGCGGCGTGTAGGCGACTGCTAGGCGGTGCTAGCGCGCTTGAAGGGACGGCCAGGGGAGGACAAGGGCGTGCGGTATCATTGCCGTCCTTGCGGTACCGGCGCGGCAGAGGTGCGATCATGGCGACGTTGCCAGTGTTCCCGCATGCTGATGAGGATGTCTAGGAGGACGCAGGAGTGTAGGCGCGTGCGTGTGCAAAGGGAGAAGGCGAGGGATGGGCGAGAGCGTGCTGGCGAGTAGTTGCACTGCGGCGTCCAGTGTCGTGCCAGGGCGCGCTCACCGCGTGCCTGGCACGGTTCTGGCGCGTCTGGGCGCGCGCGTTCTGGACACATGTGTGTGTTTCTTTGCGTAGGGCTGGTACAGGCGTGCTTAGGGGAGTACATAGAAGCTTGATGACATGGTGAAAGTGAGAGGGGAAGGCCAGAGAGAGGAGTGGCAAGCATGGCCGGCATGGTGCACGGTATTGCTTAGTTTAGGTTTTCTCCACGCTTTAATCGACGGTGCAAGGACATGGCTTGATGCAGGGGTTGCAGAGGGTGGTGATCATCACGAGTTGAAAGGGGTTTAGGCCAAAATCCTCTGGATAATAGCATGTAACATGAAACAAAGATGCTGCCTGCCATGTGTTTGACAAAATGGCCGCAAGAACATTTTTATGGAATTTTGGAAATCTTTTTGGTGAATCTCATTCTTATATTTAATGTGATGGAAAGGTGGTGGTGGTGTTCATTTTGGTGAAGTTTTGTGAGATTTCAAAATTGGTATGATCTTCCCATAATTTCAACATCACCACTTGTCAAAACTCTACTGGTCAACCTAGTCAACTTCAGCAGTGATGGTCAACATGAAAGTTGTTGACCTTGACATGGTCTTGGATGACATGGTCATAGTTGACCAAGTTTGGTTGAAGAAAATTCAAAGCCAGAGGGGTAAAGAGGGGATCATGTTAAAAATCACACAAATGACCATCATCACATGTGAGATGGTTTTGAGATTTCCTTTGATTTGATTTTTGTTTCTTTGATGCAATTGTGTTTGTTTATCATATATAAGTATTCTACAAGCAAGAGATCAAGCAATGGTGGCCTTGGTTGAAGATTTGCAAATTTGGCTAAGTGTATGTGAGTGAGTTTTGGGGATTTTCTCACTATTTGGTTTCTCTTCAATTGAGTTGACTTTTGTTGACTCTAATGTGGTTCTTATTAGTTTAGAAACATTTTAAGACCATTGAAACAAATTCAAAGGGTCTTGTTCAAAGATTTGCAAATTTGGCCATAACACATAAGAGATGAGGTGTCAAGTTTTACTAAACTTGTAAAGGGTTCACCTTGCTTTACTTGGACATGGGTTAGGGTCAATTTAGTGTTATATGAAGTTTAGAAATGGTTTCCCATCATTTGGTCAAGGTATAAAGTCATAGGGCAAAAATTGGGTATTATGGCTATGTGTCACATATGCCTCTATGCATATGTTGCATTTGTGTTTTACTTTGACTTCGCTTGACCCAAATGGTGTTGTTGAGTGTTGAAATGGTATATAGGAGTGATCCCACCATTCACAACATGTATTAGGGTCAAGGTTCTTAAATTCACAAATTTGCTATTTTACTCTCATATGCCTCTATGGCATTTTTAGTTTCTTTTTATTTTCTTTGAAAACCACTTGGATTTGGTTTAATAAGTACTAGGTAAGGTGTATGAAGGTTTTCCAAACCTCTAAGCAAAGTAGAAAAGCTTAGGGTAAAGATTTATAAAAATAGCCATAGGCACATATGTCTTTTTCTTATTTAATTTCCTTTTATTTTATTTTAGCTAGGAGGGTGAAAAGAGGGGTGAGGTTTAGGGTTTAAGATTATTTCAAACTACTATAACAAGCAATCATAGCAATAGCACAAGAATTAAGCAAGATCACTATGGATCATACTTAATTTATAAAAGTTTTTGTTGGTTCCAAAATTTGGAACTAGGGAAATTAATTTGTTTTGTTTTGAAATTTTGGGACGTTACAAACCCTTCCCCCTTAAACAAATCTCGTCCCGAGATTTTAAGAAAAGTTAGGTTCCTAAAAGAGATTGTGCATTTTATTAACAAGAAGACATACTTGGCATGTTCTGGGGTGCTTCCTGGGCTTCATTGGCAGTCATGTGGTAGAGGCGACCGTTGTTGTTGTTCTGGTTCCTTCTACCTGCGAAGCGACGCTGTTGCTGAGCAGGGGCAGCGGTATTGGCGGCAATCCTGGCAAGCTTTTTGGGGCATTCATTGGAGAAGTGACCCACAATTCCACATTCATAGCAGTTGACGGTGGACTTGTCTTTGGGGATTACGGGGGTAGCCTTGCTTCCAGTCCTTGGGGCAGTAGTGGTGTTGTTGTTGTTTCCATTGTTGTTGCTGTTGTTGGGGTGGTTGATGTTGTTGTGGCTGTTGTTGTTGTTGTTGCCTCCGGGCTTCGGGGGTCCTCCGTTGTTGTTGGTGTAGTTGGGGCGATAACTCTGAGCAGGGGGTTTGTTGTATCTTGGGGTGAATCCTCCAGAGGAGTTGTTGCGGTACTTCTGGGTATGGTGGGGTCCATTCTGGTTCATCATCCTTCGCTTGCGGTTCTCATTGGCCTGATGCAGCTTTCCTTCCATCTGTATGGCTGAGTCCACGAGGGCTTCTAAGTCAGTGAACGGAATGTTCACTAACACAGTCTGCATTTCGTCGTGTAGTCCGTTCAGAAATCTTTCCTTTCCCTTCTCATTGGTGTCGGTCTCATCCGGGGCGTACCTTGACAGAGTGAGAAACCTGTCGCGGTATTCCACCACGGACATTCTTCCTTGCTTGAGTTCATGGAACTCGTCTCTCATCTTCTTGATCAGTCCTTGGGGCACATGGTATTTGCTGAATTTCAGCTTGAAGTCTTCCCATGTCATCATCTGTCCCGCATTCATTGCACGGGCACTTGTCCACCAGGCTCTGGCAGGTCCTGACAGATAGTGGGTGGCAAACAGTACTTTTTCTGCGACTTCAACTCCCGCAACTTCAAGGTTGTTCTCCATGGTCTGGAGCCAGTCATCAGCATCAAGGGGCTCTTCAGTCTTGTTGAATATCGGAGGGTTGGTGTGCTGAAAGTTCTTCAGCTTCGATCCAGGGTGATCGTGGTTTCCGTGGCCTTGATTGTTCTGAGCTATCTGTTGCAGTGCGGTAATGTTGGCTTGGCGTTCAGCTCTCTCGACTTCTCGGTCTGCCATCATCGTCTGCAGCAGTTGCATCATGGCATCCTGGGTGGCGTTGCGGGTTGGTGGGGCCATCTAAACATTGATGTAGATGATAAGATAAGAGGGAAATTTCTATGGTTTGTTTTGTTAAGTTTAAAAAGTTCATAATATTGAAAACTTGAGTAGTGTTGCGGGGGTAAAACCAACAACACTTTTTCATTCATACCAAGCATCACATATTACAAACCTAACACACCGGTGGTTTGAAGAACCATTCATCGCTCTACGATACAAGGGGGATCCTGATACAACTCACACCTACTTAAGTGCTGGGGTGATACTACTCTTCAGGGTGGATTCTTCGTCTTCACGGGTAATGTGCTTGGCGAGAGGCGAGGGCGTTGTCCAAATCCCTGCGGGTTTTGTACTTCCTGAAGTCCTGGTGTGCTACATAGGGGTTCATCTCTGTGTGCGGGGGCATGGTCATCGGTCTTCCCATGGGGTCATGTCTTGGGTAGTAGATGAAGCGAGTGTTCTTGATCTTGTCCTCATTTTGTCCGCACAGACGGAAAATTGCTTCCTGCATAGCTCTGCCTAGTCCTTCCTTCCAAGTGTTTCCCATTACAGAAAACCAGATGGTTTCCCATACCGGGGCTCCAAGCTTTCTCCGTAGATCAGTAGAAACTTCCCACCGAGGTGGTTCTCCGGAGTGGTTTTTGAGGGGTATTCCGAAGAACTCGGGATATGGGTGGCCTAGGTATTCCACTAGTTGCTTCAAATCTTTTTCGAACGTTAGTTCTCCTCCGCGACCAAGCTGATAGCACTCCCAATTGTACTCCATCTGTGAAGAATTATGATGAGCAAGTTAGAGAAGTGTGTCAAAATTTTAGGTAATAGTATAAGAAGAATAGAGCATAACTTTCTTATTTGAAAAAGATCTCAATGATAAGAGGGAGAATAAGTTTTTCTTAAATAGTCATTTCATTTGTTTTGAAACTAAAATTTTCAGACGTCCATTCTAACTAGGGTCTCCTAAGGTCAACAATGGCTCTGATACCAACTTGTCAACACCCGGATTTTTAAGTCCAGATGCCTATTATGCCATTCCTCGCAATCCCAGGAATATTGTTTTTGCGAGACATAATAGATTGATATCACAACACATCATTCATTACAATGCATAATCGTCTTACAAATAAAGGATCACATGATCCAGTCTCATTACAATAATAGGGGTTCTATTTATTCATTACATAACACATACACTAGTAGGAAAAGCCTCATCAGTGGCGCACGAAAATTCGATTCTGTGGCGCATGGAGGGTGCGCCACAGAAACCTCGCCACAAAAATAAGCTTTCTGTGGCGCATCTGGCCGTGCGCCACAGAATTAAGGTTTTTGTGGCGCACTCGGGCCGGTGCGCCACAGAAATAAGTAGTTCTGTGGCGCATGTGATATAGCTGCGCCACAGAAATAGGTGCGCCACAGAATTATTTTTTGGTGCGCCACAGAACTATCTACAGGTATACTCGATTTTGTGCTCCCTGGTGTATTATACAGGTTTTATACTGGTTTTATACATAGTATACAGGTTATATACTGATATAATATAGACAGATATAATATGGACATATATAATCATCACATCATCATCACATTACTTAGAGCCCGATCGAGTTATACATATAGCTCCATACAACTCATAATCCATGCAAATTAAGAAAGTTCTCATCATCTCTAGATACAAACGAAGTGACACCGGCCGCCGCCTACACTAGGATGAAATAGAGTACCGCCGCGACGATGGTGAGCAAGAGCGAGAGCACAAGGAAGGCCTTCATCTTGCTCTTGTTCGCTTGGTGCACCCTCCACTTGGCAACCGCCTCGTGTCTAGTCGGGTACCCTTTGTAGCGATTGCCGCTGAACTTGTGCACTGTTTCTTGCACTCCTCCCACTCCTCGTACACTCCCCGGAACCCGCCCCTCGAACACGACGTAGTACGTCATCTCTATGGACACAAGGCATATTAGTATATAACGCAATGGAAAGAGTTAGAGGGTTCACATGCATACATATTCACAAGAATTAAAGCAAGGAAATAATAATAAACCTAAAAGAAATATAGCATCGGTATCACATAAGTAATATGGTTCAACGATAACGACTACAATAGAAATTGAAGTCCAACAACGACGACCACCGTTTCGAGCAAATTAAGCAAGTTTAGTTTACAACACGGTACAAATTGTCTATCGATTCAAAGTAATGCTAGCTAGGCACACCGGCCTCGGTCAACGAGACGTCTTCTTGAGCGGCTCCGGGAACGTCTTGTACAAGTCCTTCGTCGTCCACGTCCTTCCATCACCCTGCCTATGTAGGCGTTCTTCGATATCCCTCTTAGGCAACGCTACGGCTGCGTGTAAGAGCCCCGATCCGTTGGATACATCTTGTAAGATAATTTCTGAGAGCTTTACTTGGATGCGATGGAAGTCTTCTCTAAGATCATCATCACTGATTTCCCCGACATTTTAATGGGGTCTCGCTTACTAGGTGGCAGAGACATCATCTCTGCATCCTCGACAAACCCTTTAAGGTGATGGAGGACATAGAAGGCCTCCTTAATGCTGCCACTGGCTGCTTGATACAAGGGAAGTTGATCACGTGCTTGAACCCGATCTTTTTAGTGTCCGGCCTGATATATTGCCCATTCTTGTCGAAGGTGCCTCCACTTTTGGAGTAGCCAAGGATAGCCTCATCGAGAACACCCCTTATTCTCGTGTAGTCTTTCTTCGTCGTCGTACTCGACGAGTCGAAATCTTGGGCTAGTGACCACTTTGGATCTAGGATGATGAGTGTGCGATATTTGTCCCTGCTCAACACATGCAATTGAAATGGAATGTTGGAAATGATCGGCAATGGAAGAAATATATAAGAAAGCATAAGTTACGACGGCCGTGAGCGGATGTGTACTTACTCGGGAAAGACAGGCAGAAGAATGGTGTTGCTCTCTTTGTGCATGAGCATGAAGTTCTGGAGGTACCGCACCGCCTTGGTCCGTGTCCTTGAGCCGTCTGGAGCTGGCTATCGCGCATGTAGTAGGGATCCGCTACCGCGATGTGGCGGGGTCTCTCTCTCGTTGATCTTCATCTGAAGATTGATCGCGTATAGGCGCACCAAGTTATAGTCGAGCCGTTTCGAGTGAAATAGATTGAAGACGTCCTCGAACGCTATGAAGAAGATATCCGCGGGGTCTTCATTGACGAAGCTCTGGTCGGACGGCACCTTGACCGAGAACACCGGGTAATTTGGATCCTTTTCTTTAAGAAGGACGCTCTCTTGATAATGAATAGAGTGCTGCAAAGGGAGCATTTGTCCACTTGCGAGGTGTTCCATGTCCGGAGGCAGTATAGGTTTACCAGCCTCATGACACCGGGGCAAGCCATCCGGGGTAGGTGGTACCATGTCGTCGGCCCGGATCCTCTTAGGAGCAGGCTGGCTCGAAGATGCGCCCTTCTTGGGTCCTCTCTTCCTTCCCTTCTTCACCTGACCTACGGGGGGTGCTTGTGGTGCTAATGGTGGTGCTTCGGGTGCTGGTGGTGCTTCGAGGTTGCTGGGGTTGATTTGGGTGGCTCCCCGATGATCGTCTTACGCAGCGTGTTAGGGCTGAAAACGGTAGCAGGCTTGACTTGAGCTGGATTGCCAGCCTCCGGAGGAGTGTCTTGAGAAAGACCCGTGAAGACCAGGCGCTGCTTCGTGACTATAGGGGGACGAGTAAGTTGATCGCCGTGTGTGCGGAAGGCTTGTTCATCCATAGGAGGCATGTACATATCTTGGCTGCAGGCGCCAGTGTTGATGTAGGCATCGATGTCATCATCATCATCTACATCGTTGCCATCAAGTGGCGCCATGTCCTGGACCTTAGGTGGTGGCGGTTGCGATGCCGCCGCTTGGCGTGCGCGTGTCTAGTAGACGGTCGTTGCGGTAGCGCTCCCAACAACTGTTTGTGGCGTCTGGTGGTGACGGCGATCGTCGGTTCCTTCCGGGTGGCGGCGGCAACCGCCGGTTCCTTGAGGGTAGTGGGGCGGCGACCGCCGGTTCCTTCAGGGTAGTGGGGCGGCGACCGCCGTTTCCTTAAGGGTGTCGTCGGCGCCGGCGATCTTGGGCCGGATGATAGGGGAGGTGGCGCCGGTGCTTTTCTTACCACTCGGAAGACCCCCGCACGAATCTGGTTCTTCGGCCATGTCATAAGCCATGAGGTGCAATCCCCAAGGGGGAAAATGTCGCCTTCGTCTGTGCCCGGAGGTTGAAAGGGGGGGAGGGCGTAGCGGTACTCCGGCACTACCATTACCAACTTGACCTTCGCCACGTCTTTCGCCAATGTAGTGCCGTGCATAACGCGGGAAGCCATGACATAGCCGCTAGCAACTTCCACCAACTCGCCGCCGGGCTCCACCGTTTGCGTAAGTATGCATTGTTCATCCCGAGTCGTGGGCGCCATGTTGGGCATCGTGAGATGGCAGTCACGAAAGGCATATATAGTTAAAGAAGATGACGCGAAGGAGTAACTAATGAGTTTACCTCCTTGATGGCGTCGATCTCGGCTCTTGTCGATACAAGGGCGGCGGTTGGGGGCGTCGATGCGACCCGATTGGAGCTGCGGCGGCGGTTGGAGCTGCGGCGGCGTACGGTGGAGCCCCGACGCCGGCGTCGGGTGGAGCGGCACCGTCGGCGACACGTGGAAGCTTGAGTTGCTGCCGCTAATGCTGGGCACATGTATCGGCCCCACTTGACCTCCCGCATTCCAAGCAGCTAACCCCTCCATCAACCCAGGGGGGATGATCTGCCGGATCTTCTCGTCCAATAACTTGTTCATCATCTCCGTGTTCTCCGTAGGCTTTTCGGCCACCAGCTTCTCTAGTGACTCCACCTTCTTCTTCAGCTCCTGAACCTCGGATTTATCCTTTGCCGATGACCTCCTCTCCAGCTTTCTCGTCTTGGCATCCGATCCGTAGTACTCGGATAGCTTCATACTTGTGCCAAAGCCGGACACACGGCCACCCGACGTCGGTGGCTTGTCTAGCTCCCTCTCCTTGTATTTGTTCATCGCCCTGTTGAAAGGCGTGTCCCACGGTTCCGTCGACCCCTGGGACGACGGGCCAGCCTTCGTCAACTCTTCATCCTTCGACAAAGGAACTTAAGGTTAGCCCATTTGGCTTCATTGCCTAATAAGATGAGCGAAATAATATAGAACTATCCTTACCAGGTACTTCTCGAAATCCTTCACGTCTTCGTGATCCGTAATAAATTCCCCGTCTTCCGAGTCTAAGTAGTAGCGGGACCGGACAAAGTTCCTAGCCTGTTCATCCTGGATTTTGTGCCGGGGTTTTCTTTCCCCAGACGTACCATCTCGGCATCCTCCTTGTCCCAAGTGGGCTGTTTTCCTCGGTAACCGCCGCTTCCGCAATGGTGGGTCCCTAAGTTCAAATCCCGCATTTTCTTCCCCCAGGCGGTCCATTTTTTAACATCGTCACTCTCTAAGTAAGACTTGAATGCATTAAAGTCTTGTAAGGAGAGCGACGGTTCTTTGGTACTTATCCTCTCCCAGCTTTCACCGGCGTCGATCTTTTTCTTCAGCCGGTTCTTCCAGTTGCTCAAGGCGGTGCTCATCTTCGTGAGAGCTAAAGAGTCCACCTTCTTATTGAACGGCTCCGGGAACGTGTATCGTTGGTGAAGCTTACGGAGGAGGGATTGGACGATAGCCTCGTTCTCCTTGCTTCTGAGGTCATGAGTTAGGATCGGCACGGTTTCACGGACGATGCACCCTAGTTGCATGCCGTACCCTTTGGCAACCCACGAAGGCTCCATCGGTTGGCCACTTGGGGAGACTACCGTGACAACATCGGTGACGTTGGCGAGCACTTGCGGCCTCCGATCCCTCCTCGCCCTCCTCGCCGTCCTCTTCTTCTTACCCTCCTGAGGGTTGCCGCCGCTATCACCTTCCGTGCGGTTGGCCGCGTTCTCTTCACCGGTCGTCTCTTCACCGGTCTGGGCGGCGTCGTCCCAGGTATCTTCATCGTCGCCGGTGTCGGCGGCGGCCCCCCGGCCCTCTCCCTCGGAGGCAGTGTCCCGGCCCTCTTCCTCATCGTCGGGCGACTCGGCGGCGGCCTTCCGGGGCTGCTCGTAGTCCTCCCAGAAGTCCTTGTTGGCCTCTCTCGCTTCTTCGTTCTGGCTCCTGGGCTTAGAAGTGTTGCCCGACATGTTTATTTTTGCACTTCATTAAAAAGAGGCAACAAGTTAGTACAAAAGTGAACCAAAAAATTCGGCATGACCTTTGCTATTTTTTCTACGTAGGAGTGCCCATTTCTCAACCGAAACGGAAGTTAATCAACGCTTCGGGAGAAATGGGCAACTCAATGAAATCCCTGCAAAAATATCCACCATATACACCATATATCCACCATATACACCATATATCCACCATATCCACCATATCAGTTAGTACTACAAACCAGAAACCTGGAGCACTACAACAAATTAACCTGGAGTACTACAAACCAGAAACCTGGAGCACTACAACACCATATAGTTCCTATTTTTTTTAACCTGGAGCACTACAACAAATTAACCTGAAGCATCTACAATACATCAAACAAAACCTGGAGCATCAGTACAGGAGGCATTATTAACCTAGAGCATCAATACAACAGATATTATTAACCTGGAGCATCTACAACAAATTAACCTGGAGAATCTACAATACATCAAACAAAACCTGGAGCAATCACCTGGAGCACTACAACAAACCTGGAGCATCTTTTTAACCAAGCTGTTAGCATATTTAGTGCAGCCAAGGAAGTAGATAATGACTTAGAAAAATGACTTCAATAGTAGGCAGTAGCATTTCATTCAAAATCAACTAGGCAGTATCATTTCATCATTAGCTTGTTCATTTTTTCATTTGTATTAAAAAACCTATTGCATTGTATTAAAAAACCTACTGCATTGTTCATTTTATTGAACCATGTACATCAACAGAGTAGTAGCAGCTTCATTTTAATTTTCATTTAAACAAACTTCATTCTTTTTCAGAGAGAACTTCAAGAACTTTATTAGCTCTACTGCATTTTCTCAACGAACACAGTTCATATATACTATATATATACTGTATATATTACTGCAACCATCTATGCATTTAATCATGTATTTAATTAGTGGTCATATGTGAACTAAAACCATCTATTTAATCAGTGGCCAAAGGTGAACTAAAACCATCTACATTCAAAACATTACCTAGCAGTAGTAAATTTGTATCTACATTCACTAACTACATTCAAAACCTAAATCAACCAATTCACTAACTACATTCACTAACCAATTTGTATCTGCCAATTCACTAACTACATTCAAAACCTAAATCAACCAATTATTTGTATCTACATTTCTCTGCCAATTCGAATTTAGAAAATGAGCATGAGCTATTGCTAACATAGCATTACCTACCAATAGCTAGCATAGCATTACCCAGCAGTAGCAAATTTAAATCACCAAATTATATCAACTAAATAAACCTACTGCTAGCTACTGCTGCTACTTTATCAACTAATTAAAATTGTCCTAAAATTGTATAATTGTTTACTGCAAAACACAAGAGACCAATTAATTGTTTACTGCAAAACCAATTAGCTCTAGTGCAAGCAATGAATTAAAAAAAACAGCAACCAATGAATTAAAAAAATAGCAAGAACTTTCTACATCTAGCTATGGAGCCCCTGAATTTCATCACATAGAAAGAATATAATGCCATAACCAAGAAATTAGCTACTGTTAGGATCATGGCAATTCTTTGATGGCTTGGATGGCTTGGATCATGGCAATGCAAACAACAAGAACATGAGACAATACAAAATCTGACCAATGTTGCCCTTCTTCTCCGAAATTCGGGCACAAGACAGTGGGGAGGGGGACAAGGGAGTGGGGAGGGGGAGAGGGACTCTCACCGAACGGCGGCGGTGGCAGGGCGCGGTGGTGATGGCGTTGTACGTCCTCCTCCTCTGCGGCGGCGGCTCGGGCTGCGCGTCCTCCTCCTCGATCTGCGGTGGCGGCTCGGGCTTGGGCGTCCTGCTCGGCGGTGGCGTGCCCGTCCTCCTCCTCCTCCTCCTCGGCGGCAGCAGCGCTAGGTGGCGGCGTGGCGGTCCTCCTCCCTCCTCCTCTGCGGCGGCGGCTCGGGCTCGCGCGTCCTCCTCCTCGATCTGCGGTGGCGGCTCGGGCTTGGGCGTCCTGCTCGGCGGTGGCGTGGCCGTCCTCCTCCTCCTCCTCCTCCTCGGCGGCAGCAGCGCTAGGTGGCGGCGCTTGGCGGTGGTGGTGGTTGCAGTGGCGCTAGGGTTGTCGGGGAAGGAAACTGCTGTTGTGAGTGTGGGGAAGAAAGGGTCGATCGATATTTCACCAAGTGTCTAAATTCTGTGGCGCACCCCTCCATGTGCGCCACGTAATTAAGCATTCTGTGGCGCACCAGCTCTGACATGCGCCACAGAATCCCTTAATTCTGTGGCGCACCTAAAGGGGCGTGCGCCACAGAATTTAGGCACTTAGCAAAACAAAATGGTTTACTGCTGTGTACTGACAGTTACTTAGCACTAGCCCAGTGGTTAAGGTCAATGTTAGCCCATTAGTACCCAGGTTCGAACCCTGGCTGCCACACAATTTTTCTTCCTTTTTTCACATTTTAGTTACATTTCAATAAATAACACAACATTATTTAGTAATTAGTAGAGTATTATAAATTAATTGTCTCATACAAACATGTACGTTCTTGTTTCTCTCACACACACATGGATGTACTTGTCTAACACACACTCACACACACATGTGATAGACCAAAAAAAGATCTTCTTCGTCCCGGCTTCGAGCTCTAGCTAGCGTCTCTTCGCAATCTTCTTGCCCTTTCGGTTGTTGGCGGTTGAATACTTTATGCCGGCCACCTTGAGATTTCTTCGCGTGAACGGACAACCTTTAGAGGGTAGGGAGGTCTTCCTTCTTACTTTACTAGTAGTAGGCATGTCGAAGTGCCTGTCGAATTCCTCCTCAATCTTCGGGTCACCGTTCTTGTCCAAGTCTTCCTCGTTGGCGTCTCCTTGCATTCCTATGATGCTCCTCTTGCCCCTCCTGACGACAACACGGCTAGGCCTCGACGGATCGGTGATGAAGAAGCATTGGTCAACTTGGCTACCGAGTACCCATGGCTCATTTTTCGCGGATGCGTTCTTCGATTTTGCATCGGGTATAACCATGGTTGTGAAATATCGGCCTTCTTTTTCGACCTTCTTGGCCCATCTCACACGAAACATTGGCACTGTCTCTCCACAGTAATTGAGCTCCCATATCTCCTCGATCCTTCCAAAAAATCTTTCATTGACATTAGTCTCGTCATCGGCGTATGACAGCATAGTTACTCCTGAGTTTTGATTTTCACTATTTCTGTCCTTCTCCTCGGTGTAGAATCTGTAACCGTTGATGTCGTACCCCTGATAGGTCCTTACGTTATGCGCGGGTCCCTGTGATAAGGTGTATATGAGTTTTTCATCTTCGGTAGAAGGCGTATTTCTCTGTGCTTCAAGCAGTTGTGTTTGCTTGAACCAACGCGTGAAGCTGGAGTTGTGCTCTTTGGTTACGTCTCCCATCTTCCTCGGCCGGCCCATATCGATGTAATTCTGCTCGACCATGCTTTTGTGCTCTTGCACGAAAGGTTCGATCAGTTTTAAGTGTTGTAGCGCGACCCGGTGAGCCCTGTCAAAGTCGTCGCGTCGATTTTCAATGCCGACATGGACTGAGCGGTAGCCCTCGCGGTGACCGACTCCAGCGAGCCTCCCGAGGTGTGTCCTGGGGGGTAGACCAACATGATCCTCGTCGTCCTCGGTGCTTAGATAATTCTGGCAGAAGGAGATGCACTCGTAGGTTAGAAACCCCTTGGCCATGCTTGCGTCTGGACGGGCCCTATTGCGAACGTATCCTTTCATGACACCGTTCTGCCTTTCGAAAGGCATCATGTTGTGGAGGAACGTTGGGCCGAGCTGCTTGATGTCTTCAACGACATGGAGAAGGAGATGGACGCATATATCACAGAATGCAGGCGGGAAGTAAATCTCGAGCTCACATAGTATCACCACGATCTCATCCTGTAGCATCTTGAGCTGCCTCACGCCGATCGACTTCCTGGTGATAACGTCAAAAAAGTTGCATAGGCCAAACAGCGTATCACGGACGTGCTCGTCCATTATGCCTCGGATCGCAACGGGAAGTATCTGCGTCATTAGCACGTGGCAATCGTGAGACTTCATCCCGGTGAACCTCTTCTTCGCTACGTCCAGATATCTGCTTATATTCCCCGAGTAACCGTGAGGAACTTTCACACCTAGGAGGCACCTGAAAAACTGCTCGAGCTCCTCCGGACTCGTTGTGAAGCAGGCAGCGGGAAGCTGCACCGCGTTCTTCTTAGCCCTTTTACGGAGACGTTGAGTCCCTTCCGTCTGATCATCATCATCATCATCATCGTCAGTATCGGGGGCTTGAAGATCTTTCCTGATGCCAAAATGTTTAAGATCGTATCTTGCTTTCGGTCCATCCTTGGACTTTTCTGAGTTGCAAAGAGTGCCAAGCAGACTCTCGGTAACGTTCTTCGTAATGTGCATGACATCAAGGCTGTGGGGCGTTTGGAGGACCTTCCAGTACTCCAAGTCGTGGAAAACAGACCTCGCTTTCCATACACCGAGCAGCGGCTCTGGCTTCGGTCGCTTCTTTCCCGGCGCTGGGCACTCCTTCCAATTTTTCAGAAGATCATCGATTTCTGCGCCGCTCCTCGGGCGTGGGGGTCCATCGGGCTCATCTTTACCATTGAACATATCACCGCGTTTTCTCCACGGGTGATCCAAGCGAAGCCACCTTCGAGCACCTGGGTAGACGGTTTTCGAGGACCCGGGATCCCTTGGTAGTTGTAGATGCGGGGTATCGTCCATGCACTTCACACAGCCGTTGAATCCGTGGCCCACCTGGGCAGATACATATGCGTAACCAGGATAGTCCGTGACCGTCGTGATCAACGCGGCTCTCATATCGAAATAAGTTCTAGTGTAGGCGTCCCACGTACGGGGTGGCGTCTTCCACAACGTGTCTAACTCCTCTTTCAGCAGCCCGAGATACAAATGCATGTCGACGCCTGGTTGTTTCGGCCCCTGAATGAGAATACTCAGGTGTATGTACCTTTGCTTGGTGCACAGCCACGGGGGTAGGTTGTAAGGCCATACAAACACAGGCCAGGTGCTATGCGTGCTACTCTGGTTGCCGAACGGATTGAGTCCATCGGTGCTCATACCCAGCCTGATGTTCCTTGCGTCGCCCCCGAACCTAGGGAAGGCGATGTCCAATGTTTGCCACTGTTCAGCGTCTGAAGGGTGTGTCAGCATATAGCCCATCTCCGGATCTTCTTCGGGCTTCTGCCTTTCCGCGTGCCATTGCATGAGCTTTGCTTCCTTAGGGTCCACGAAATACCGCTGCAGACGGGGAGTGATAGGAAAGTACCATACCACCTTTCGAGGTACCTTCTTGTTCCCAACCTTGTACCGTCCGTGGCCACACACCGGACATGTGGTTCTGTCCTTGTACTCGCACCTATAAATCACACAATCATTAATGCAGGCGTGGTATTTTTCGTGCGGTAGGTCAAGGGGACACACGACTTTCTTGGCCTCCTCGGTACTACTTGGCAATGTGTTCCCCTCCGGAGACGATCGTGCCAGAATTTTAAGTTCTTGCTGAAGCTGGAATCGGTCCACTTGTTCTGCGTCTTCATCTGCAGGTAATCAAGCGTTACATGCAAGCGCGTATCCTGCGGACGACACCCAGGAAAGATCGGAGTCATCCCGTCTTTCTCCATTTGCGACAGCTTGGCTCTCTCTCTAGCTGCAACTCTATCGTTGCTCGTCTCCTGGAGGAGAAGATCTTGAACATGAGAGTCCCGCAAGGCCGAAATTAGCGGGGTCGCGCCGGAATCTTCTTCTTCATCATGATGATGTTCTCCGCCGGCATCTTCTTCTTCATGATGATCTTCTCCGCCGACTTCTTCTTCATGATGATAGTCCCCGTCGGCATGATGATAGTCTTCTTCATGATGATAGTCATCTCGCTCGACATGGTCTTCATGCGCACCATTTGATGGGGCCGGCCGCGCCTGGTTGTCTTGCATGAAACCGCGCCTCAGCAGGTGCTCCTCCAGTTGTCCGGAATCAGGGTTGATCCAGCGCTCGAGTTTGCATGATCGACACGGACATCTTATCTGGCGCCTATTGTTCCGAATCATGTCCTCCTTCGCGTCTATCTTGTATCTAGAGATTCGAGCGGAACTCATCGAGAGGACCATGCTTGCCTGCAAATGGTATACATAGAACAGGAAATTAGAACCGCACCAAATGCACACACATGCATGGGCCGTACCTCTCCTCAAGGTATTACATGGAGCGGAAAAATTCGGCATGACCTCTCCTCAAAGTAGGACATATGGGTAGTGCAAAACTTGCCGAAACGGAAATGAATCAACATTTCGGCAAACATCCATGCACCACACCGACACACACAAGCGCTTCACCTGCAACAAGCATCCATACACACGACGGCCACACAAGATCAACAAGCATATGCATGTCTCCTCCAAGCATATGTATGTCTCCTCCAACTACTCACCTTCTAGATTCGATACCGAGACGAGACCGCGATCGATGAGTTCGAGAGGAGGAGAGAGTATGGAGAGCCTTCTCCTCAACTCCAATTAAGTATCAACCAAAGTAAGTGCAATAAATACCCAAGCAAATGAAAAGTAGAGTCAAAATGGTATGAGAGAGAAGGGGGGGACGAGCTAGATGGAGGAAGAAGAATGACTTGTGTAGTGTGGTAGGTGGGAGGTTGGCTCACTTTTGTAGATCTGGTTCGCTAATTCTGTGGCGCACCTGAACAAATGCGCCACAGAATACCTTATTTCTGTGGCGCACGAGCCAAGCTGCGCCACAGAATAGCTTATTTTTGTGGCGCACCGTGGCTGTGCGCCACAGAATAGCTTATTTTTGTGGCGCACCGTGGCCGTGCGCCACAGAATATCTTATTTTTGTGGCGCACTGCGGTACATGCGCCATAGAAATAGTAAAACCAATGATTGGGGGTGTCAGCTGGTGGGGCCCACCAAGTTTTTGTGGCGCAGGGTTCTTTGGTGCGCCACAAAATTAAGCTATTTTTGTGGCGCACCTTGCCTGGTGCGCCACAAAAAAAGTTTCTGTGGCGCATATTTTGTGGTGCGCCACAGAACTAAGCTTTTGCCTATAAGGGTTTTCCTACTAGTGATAGCGGAAGCGAAAGTAGCGTAGTAGTAGTCCATCTATTCCACAGGCAAATGTTGACGTCAGGAGTGATCCTAGTTGTTGTAGACGTCCTGCTGTCCTTCTTCCGGGTTCTGGTACTCCTCTTCATAGTCTGGCCATTTGAATAGCCAGGGACACAGCCATGAGTACTTTAAAGTACTCGCAAACTAATACTAAGGTAAATACTATCAACTATAGTAAGGGGGTTCTAAGCTCTAGTTTCATTTGCATAAAGCCAGTTTTATTTCATAAACACTTTAATAATCAAAGCCTCTTCATTTGCTTAACTAACTCAAGTGGGAACATTAGTGTCATTCCCACAACTCAGTTGTGATTCAAAGTCAAAGTCACCTTTCAATTCAAATCACAAGTCACCATTCATATTTTTAGAAAAGTTCTGATGACGGAACAGTATGGCCTTTCCAACTGTCCATAACCGCGGACGCGGCTATTCGAATAGGTTTAACTCTGCAGAGGTTGTACACTTGTGCCACAACAATTGCAATAGTTCGTCAGGGGTAACTGGCCCTGATTTATCGTACGCAGTACGCGAACTACCAATCCTAACCTTTCATTTACATACTCTAGTATAGGCACCTCTCCCCATGAGCTTGGCCTCCCAGTGAAGACACGCGGTCAGCCTGGGAACTGCACAGGGCTTGGGCCGGACATTCACCTCATTTCACGTCATTTCACATCATTCCTTTTGTAGAGGCAGCCTCCAGCATAACCCCGATGACGCTTGTTCAGAGGGAACCCATACTAAAATACATAAGTTTCCAGCTAAGCCTTACCCAGATTCAGGTATTGTGGGGGTACTTGTAAAATTGGAATAGTATCGCATCCGAACCCAACCATCAGTGTTTTTGGTAAAATTCACCAAGTCATTCACCAGTCATATTCACCTTCAAAATCTTTCAATAGAATGACTCATCATTCCAAGGTTTTCAGAGTCATTTCAATTCACAAGTTCCCAACTAGAGTAGTCACTTTTAATATTGAGCACTAGCAACTAGTCATGAGGGGTGCTAAGTATCTTGGAGCTTGCTAGGCTAAGTGTGATGCTCTTGTACTACTCTATAATTCAACCAAGTGGATCATAAACAAAAAAGTAACTTTGATAAATAAAATCAAGTAAAGCTTGTAAAGTAAAAACTTGGGATAGGTTCATAAAGTAAAATGTAATGGTGCCTTGCTCTTGTAGAGCTTTGCACTTTGCAAGAATATAAACTTGCAACCATAATAGTTTGCATTAGTCTAGCTTGCATTGGTAAAAGCTTGCCATAATATAGCTTGCCATAGTATAGCTTGCCTTGATTGGTGATGTGATCAAAGTTCTCTTGCTCTTCCTCTTGGTAGAAGACCTCTTCCTCTTGATAGTCTCCGGTACTAGCGTCTATACACGAATACGAGGATACAATCACCAAACAACACTTAAGTAGTCTTAATTAGCCTTATTGGCTCACACAAAGGCTCTAGCATCACTACTTATCATTTATTCTCAAATTATGCTAGGGTTTCTTTATTTAACATTAGGAAAATAATTTCCTCTCATTGAAAATTGGAAGTAGGGTTTATCTTTGGTTTGGAGAAATAATTTCCTCTCATTGTATTCTTCTTAAGATTTAATTTCTCTTATGAATAATATATGACCTAGGTTGACCAAAGTCAACCTCTTCATACTTATCATTTGAGAAAAATGATTTAAATGAGGTTCCATACCTCATGCAATTTAATACTCACATGGTAGTGATTTAATGCCACCAAATAATTCAATATGAGATTATTAGACCATGGTCACTACCTCATGTTGAATTACTTGAGAACAAGATTTAAATGAGAGGAATACCTCTCATATGATTTAACACATAGTTGTAACTAATTTAGTAAAAACTACTATTGAGGTGATTCAATATTCTCAAATAACCAGGGATGATCCCATGTTGACCAAGGTCAACACTTCACACTTAGTATTTGAGAAAAGGGATTTAAATGAGATTCATCATCTCATGTGATTTAAATAACCCCGGGCAAAGGTAAATACTATTTAGATTTAAAAATCTACAAGTGGGCAAGTATGAGCCTAAGCATTTAAAGGTCAACACATTACTTCATATCACTTGTGAGAATGATCTAAATGAGGTGCTACCCTCATAGATTTAAATTCTAAAATCTGGATATAGTTTAAATGGGCTAGTATTGACTACATAGCCAATATTTTGATTCTAACCCATGATCATGTACAGAACATATATCATGTTTTTACATAGTAAATTAGAGTTTGTTAAATGTGAATTGTTGCAATTGGATTCACTTCAAAATTCAAAGTGGTTGATTTTTAAGATTTATTTGAGTGCAGAAAAGTATCTGTTTTGTTATTTTTTCTATTCAAAAACTACACAACATATGAGGTTGAATCCAGTGGGGTTAGTTAGAGAAAATCATAAGCTTTCCAGAACATTTTGATTGGCTAAAATTAGGTTTGTAGATTTTGAACTATTCAATTTATAGCACTGACCAGAATTGAATAACTGCTGAAATGAATTAATACAGGATTTAAAGTGTTGGGCTGCGCGGGAAACAGATGGGCCTAAATGGTTTGAATAAAGGAATTGGCCCAGTAACGGTTCGGGCCTGCTGACATAAGGTCCCACCTGTCAGTGACTTTACTTCACCGAAGCGGTACCTGTCAAGGTTGGCCGTCGGATTAGAAGTGAATCGTGCGGTTGAGGGGGGTCTTCTTCTCCGGCGAGAGGAGGGCGTGCTGGCGGCGGAGGTTGGGGGTCGGTGTAACATCCCAAGTTTCAACAAAATGAACAAGAGAGTGATTTCAAGAATCCAAAATTTGAGGCCAACAAAAACTTTTTCTCATCATATAGGTCTATGCATATAGATCACCTTGTGAATTATTTTGAGTGTGCAATTGCCATGATGTTTGCTCATGTGTTCTCTCTCACTCTAAAACCCTAGCAATGATCACTTGATCACCCAAAGTCAATTAAAAAGAAAATAGAAAAGAAATAATAAAACTCCACTTTACACACATAAGGCCTATGCCATTTTTGCAAATCTTAACCTAGACCACTTTGGCTTGTACCATGGGTTGAAGATGGTTACTAAACACTTTTAAATACTTTTGGAAGTGAAGAAACTCAACTCAAACCAAAATCAAATTCAATTTCCAACATACATGCAATATGGTCATTTGTGCCATTTTCAGTCTGATGCTCACTTTGAGCCCCTGGTTTTCTTCTTTCCACTTCTAAACTTTGTCAACTCTTTTCACCTCATCCAAGACAACATCAAGCACTACAACTTTGCCCAAAACCACCCCCTCAAATTCATCACCAATTTCAAATGGGAAGCAAGCAAAGTTGGAACTTTCTCACATAATCAAGATCATATGCAAAATGTGATTTTGCATACCAACTCCATTTTGACCACCACCACCACCAAAATGCTTCATTCAATATTTGTTTGCAACCCACCAAAAAGATTTTCAAATTTCGAAAATAATTTTCTTGCGGGCATTGTGTCGAACACATTGCGGGTGGTATAAATTGGAGCCCATACCTCATTTTTCTACTTGGACTTGGTCCAATCTTGCTCTCTCTGCACCCTGGAGTCTCCCTCTCACTTCACTACATCAACCTCACCACTTGCACTGGACTTGGTTTGGATTAAACAACCCAAACCATGCCATGCCGTGGCATGGCATGCCACTTCATGCCATCTCCTCTTCTGGTCCAATCCAGCCTGCATCACCTTGTCATCCACCTCCCCCTCACTCACCTGAGCACGACCCAACACTGCCTCGAAGAAAATTTTTACCGCAGCTAGTAGAAAACGTCGCGCCCAGACGCGCCCAGGCATGCCCATGCCGCGCCAGAGCGCGCATGGCGCCAGCACTGGACGCGCCAGAGCGTCAGCCGCCCCGCGTCCCTGCGTCACCTCCGCCTTCACGCTCACCACCAGTCGACGCACCACGGAGCCCTGCATCGCCTGGACACGCGCACGAGGCCGCAGGAACGCCGTGGACGACGACCGCGTCGACGACCGTCCGCCACAGTGCCCACGGACGCGTGACGCGCGCCACTGTGCTTGACCACCGAACCCTGTTTGGAGCTCGCCGTGACGTTCCCTGAGCTTGCCTGGACACGCCCATGACCTCGCCCACGCCGTGGATCGACAGGAGCGCGCCAGAGCCACCGTCACCATGACCGCCCGCCCTGGCTCGGAGCCGCTATAAAAGGGGCACTCCGCGCCCCAAACTAAGCACGCCAATCTCTTCCCCACCTCACCAGAGTTCTCCTCGCCGCCCCAATTTGATCCATTAGCCACCGCACCGCCGCAATTGCTAGCTCGTTGCCGCCGCCCGAAGCCGAAGCTCGCCGGAGAAGGAGGCCGCCCCAGGACGCGCCGCTGCTTCCAGGCGCCTCCCCATCATCGACAACGACGCGGCGCACCACTCCGACGACCGCCGGAGCTCCGACGACGGCTCCGACCCCCTGCTGCCGCCGCGCTCGCCACTGCCTCTCGCCGTCGACGACGACAAACTCCAGCCGTTAGATCATCGCCTGATCCAACGCCTCTCTTTCCCCCGTACCGGTTCGGTAAGTAACCCCGCTGACGTGTGGGTCCCGCCGTCAGGCGGCCTGCTCGCGCTGGACGCGAAGTGGGCCGGCCCAACTTCTTTTTCCCGCGCGAGCCCACCAATTCAAATTCGAATTTCCAGAGTTTATGAAAATACCCAATCTGATGCAAACTTTGAAATTCAATTGTGACAAATCTACTCGGCCAAATTTTACAAACTTTATATTTTTGGAAACCTTATGAAATTGTCTACACACTGCCACTGACTAGAACCCTAGATCTTTTGTAGAAATGAAATGACAAAATAAGCAAGGCAGGGACTTTTCTGCCTTATAAAAATTCTTAAAAATCAACCATAAATGCTTTTCAGTAATTTCCACCTCCAATAATTCACTTTTCACTTATACTAATTGTTTCTACAAGAATATGCTATGCTTACTTTGAATGATCATGGTTTAGTTGTTTTAAATGCCCTTATGGCTATTTTCTAGTCAAAGATTTTGTCCAAAACTATTAATAAATCTTATGTGGGATTTTCCTCATTTAAATCTTGTCACCACAATTCCCAAATAAAGTGGAGACTCTGGTTATTTAGGTCCCATAGGAATTGTGGTGATATTAAATCTTTGTTATGCTAGAATTAAATAGTATGAGGTGCTCACCTCATTTAAATCTTTTTCTCCAAATGCTAAGTGTGAAGAGGTTGACTTGGGTCAACCTAGGTCACACATTATGCATAAGAGAAATTAAATCTTAATAAGATAAGGAGAGGAAATTATTTCTCTAATTAATTCAAAGTAACATTTAAGTTAGTATGAGAGGAAATTATTTTTCTTAAATAACAAGAAAAACACATCCACCAACTTAATAGTAAATAGTGATGCTAGTTTAAATGTGTGAACCATGCTTGTGCATTAGTTTAGTAGATTAGTTTGGTGTGATGATTGTGTACCCCGTATTCGTATTTTAGACGCTAGTACCGAGGAGTACCAGGAGGAGGAGGAGGTCTACTTCCAGGAAGAAGAAGACCACTTTGACCAGTTTCCCAACCAAGGCAAGATAATACTCTTGCAAAGTGCAAAGCTCACCATGAGCAAGGCATTACCCCATTTACTTTATGCTTATAATCCTATTTCCCAGTTTTACTCTACAAGCTTTATTTACTGTTGGTTTTATCAAAGTACTTGTTGATTTATGCTTTACTGGGTTAGTTTGGAGTTAGTACAAGAGTATCAAACTTAGCCTAGAAGCAAAGCAAATACTTAGCACCCCTCACACATAGTGGCTAGTGCTAATTCTATTTGACTACTCTAGATGGGAACATGTGTGATAAGTTGATGATGGTGAAAACCTTGGAATGATTAGTCATTTCCATTGAAAGTTTTTGAAGGTGAATATGACACTGAAGTTGACTTGGTGACTTGGGGCTAAAAACTGATGATTGATTGGATGCGATACCATTCCAATTCTTGAGTACCCCCACAATACCTGATTATGGGTAGGGCTTAGCTGGAAATTTATGTGTCTTAGTATGGGTTCCCTCTGAACACACATCATAGGGGTTATGCTTGAGGCTGCCTCCGTTGTTGAGAAATGATGTGAATTGAAGGTGAATTGTACGGCCAAGCCCTGTGCAGTTCCCGGGTTAACAGTTGGTTTTCACCGGGAGGCCAAGCTCATGGGGAGAGGTGCCTATACTAGGGTGTGTAAGTGAAAGGTTAATGGTTGATGATCCGCGTACTGAGTTACGATTATTCAGGGTTTTACCCCTGACGGATGTAATCAAATGTTGTGGCACAAGTGTGCGACCTCTGCAGAGTGTAGAACTATTCGAATAGCCGCGTCCGCGGATATGGACAATTGGAAAGGCCATTCTGTTTCCATCATCAGAATTTATATGTTTTTGAACTTGAACTAGAAAGGTGACTTTGACTTTGAATCACAACAGAGTTGTGGGAATGACACTAATGTTCCCACCTGAGTTAGTTAGCACTTGAGGAGTTGTTTACAAAAGTGTTTATGAAATAAAATTGGCTTTATGCAAATAAACTTAGAGCTTAGAACACCCTTATGTCAATGCTAGTACTTACTTTAGTGTTAGATTGCGAGTACTTAAAGTACTCACGGCTTTGTCCCTGGCTATTCAAATGGCCAGACTATGAAGCCGAGCAGCAGTACGAGGAGGACGATCAGCAGGATGTCTACCACAACTAGGAGCTTCTAACGTCAAGCGTTGGCCTGTGGACTAGAGAGTCCTTGTATCTTACGCTTCCGCTATGAACTTGTGTTTGTTCGTTGATCAATAGATCAACTATTTGTGTAATATGGATCATGTGATTCCAAGTTGTAAGACCTTATGGTTTGTAATGAATGATGACTGTGATACTTAACTATTATGCCTCGCAACAACAATTTCCTGGGATTGCGATGTATGACATAATAGGCATCCGGACTTAAAAATCCGGGTGTTGACAAGTTGGTATCAGAGCCATTGTTTGACCTTAGGAGACCCTAGTTAGAAATGGACGTTCTGAAAAATTGAGTTTCAAAAAGAATGAAGTATTTCTGAAAATTTTACTCCTTGTCTTCTCTTTGAGTTCTTTGGAAAAACAAGAAGTCATGCTCTTCCTTGGAAATATAACTAAAATTTTGCCACACCTGTTCACTTCTCTAACTTAATCCTTTACTTCACTTTCAGATGGAGCCCGTGAACACGAAGTTTTACCAGCTTGGGAATGGGGGAAGCTTGATCTTCGAGCACGACCTCAACGCCCTGTCCGACCACCTTGGTCGCCCACACCCGGAGTTCCACGGATCGCAGATCGCGAACCAGCCAGGAGGCGAGTTGCAGTGGATCATCACCGCTGACTTGAGGGGCAAGATGGAGCCTCCCACTTCTGAGAGGATCCTCTTCTCCTTCATGGAGAGCAACTGGCTGGACGGACTTGCTCGCGGCCTTCAGGAGGGACTCGCACGCTTGTGCGGGATGAGCGGGGAGGCACTCCAGCACCCTCGCTTTTCTCACCTTGCGAGGCGTAACTCTGCTGGAGAACCCATGGACATGTCATCGCACCCGCAGCTGAAGCACCATGTGGAGCACCTCGACTTCATGCTGTACCACACTCAGCAGGATCTCGACCACTCCCGTGAGTACGCCAACCAGACTCACGCCCGCATCATCGAGCAGGGCGACTGCATCAAGATGCTCGCCAAGGACCGCAGGACTCTCCGCCAGCAGCGCGCGAAGAAGGATGCCACTATCGACCGCCTCCGCGCGAAGATCGCAGCACTTGAGGCCACTGTTAAGGCCCAGGAGGAGCAGATGAAGAAGATGGAGGAAGATGGAGAAGACATTCAGGGAGGAAGCAACTACCTGAGTGATGACGACGACTTCGAGGAGGATGAGAACACCGAGGGGGAAGACTACGACTTCCTGGACGACGAGGATGATGACCACACCCCCATCGATGTTGATGAGGAGGAGGAGTAGTTCACTTATGCACTATCGTAGGTGTGAGTTGTATCCCGCCCCATGTATCGTAGCTTGGAGAAGAAGGGTTCTTAAAACCCTTAGTGTGCTAGCTTGTAATGTGTGTTGTTTGCTATGAATGAATGTATGTTTGTGTCATCATGAAAAGACTTCAAGTTTTAAACTTGTGAACTCAACCACAAAACAAGCCATAGAAATTTCCCTCTTTTCTCATGATCAATCTCAATACTCAGATGGCCCCTCCAACTCGCAACACGAACCAAGACGCTATGATGCAGATGTTGCAAGTTATGCTGGAAGATAGAGAAGCAGAAAGAGCTGAAAGGCAAGCCAACATTGCAGCACTCCAACAGCTTGTCAACAACAACCAAGGCCACCATGATCATCCAGGATCTAAGCTCAAGAACTTCCAGAATACCAACCCGCCAGTTTTCAGCAAGACTGAGGAACCACTTGATGCAGATGATTGGCTCCAAACTATGGAGAACAATCTAGAAGTAGCTGGAGTGGAAGAGAATGAGAAAGTGCTGTTTGCCACGCACTACTTAGCAGGACCAGCAAGAGCTTGGTGGACAAGCACCCGTGCCATGAACGCAGGACAGTTCATCACCTGGACTGATTTCAAGCTTAAGTTCAGCAAGTACCATGTGCCCCCGGGTCTGATAAAGAAGATGAGAGATGAGTTCCGTGAACTGAAGCAAGGCCGGATGTCCGTGGTGGAATACCGCAACAAGTTTCTCACACTGTCAAGGTACGCCCCGGATGAGACCGACACTACTGAGAAGAGGAAGGAAAGGTTCCTGAACGGACTGCATGATGAGATGCAGACTGTGTTGATCAACATCCCCTTTGCCGACCTCGAAGCCCTTGTTGACTCCGCCATCCAGATGGAAGGCAAACTGCACCAAGCCAGCGAGAACCGCAAGCGCCGCATGATGAATCAGAGTGGGCCCAGCAATGCCCCAAGGTACCGCCCCAACTCAGGCGGAGGTTTCAGAACCAACAAGCCCAATGCACAGATGTCGCGTCCGGTTTATCAGAACCGGAGTGGAGGAAACCCCAGGCCAGGAGGCCATCACAACAACAGCAACTACAACACCAACAACAACTTCAACCGCGCTCCGCCGAGAGCCCCCAACAACAACAACAGCAACAACAACTCCAACACCGCACCAAGGACCGGGAGCAATGCAATCCCCGTCGCGAACAAGCAGGACAAGACCACCATCACTTGCTATGAGTGTGGTGTAGTGGGGCATTACTCCAATGAGTGTCCCAAGAGGCTCGCCAAGCTCGCAGGCAACCCCGCACCACCAGCTCAGCAGCAACGCCGTGTCTCCACCGGCAAGAAGTTCGCCCCCAACAACCCGAACAACCGCGGAGGTCGCCTCTACCACATGAATGCTGAGGAAGCCCAGGAAGCACCTGACGTGGTGCTGGGTATGTTCTCTGTTAACTCAATACCAGCAAGAGTGTTGTTTGATTCTGGAGCATCGCATTCGTTCGTTACAGAAGATTTTGTGTGCACTAGTAAGATTCAACCAATCAGCTTGAAACATGTCATGGTAGTTCAAATACCTGGGTCAACCACTAAAGCTAGAAAATTTTGCAAAGATGTACCCATCAGAATCCATGAAATAGACTTTTATGCAAACTTGATTGTTCTGGGAACAAAAGGATTGGAAGTAGTCCTGGGTATGGACTGGATGGCGAAACATCATGGATTGATAGACTGCGCCAAGAAGGCCATCACCATGACAAGTAGCACCGGAATAATAATAGAACACTTATCTGAAAAACTACCCAGAAAATTTACCTGCAACCAAAGTGTAGCCAAGCCAACTCTGGATCAAATCAGGGTCGTTTGTCGATACCCTGATGTGTTTCCGGATGATCTACCCGGTATGCCCCCGGACCGGGATATCGAGTTTATCATCGAGTTAATCCCTGGAACAGGACCTATAGCCCAGAGAGCCTATAGCATGAACCCCGCAGAACTGATGGAACTGAAGAAGCAACTGGATGATATGCTGTACAAAGGTCTGATTCGACCAAGTGCGTCGCCTTGGAGATCACCAGTTTTGTTTGTGGATAAAAAGGACGGTGCCACTCGTTTGGTTACGGATTATCGTAAGCTTAACGATGTCACCATCAAGAACAAATATCCCTTGCCAAAGATAGAAGATCTGTTTGACCAGCTAACCGGTGCCCAAGTTTTCTCAAAGATTGATCTGAGGACAGGTTACCATCAACTGAAGATTCGAGCAACAGATATTCCAAAGACTGCCTTTACCACCAGATATGGACTGTATGAGTACAATGTCATGTCCTTTGGACTGACCAATGCCCCCGCTTATTTCATGAACCTCATGAATAAGATCTTTATGGAATTCCTGGATAAGTTTGTCGTTGTCTTCATCGACGACATCCTTATCTACTCCAAATCAGAAGAAGAACATGAGCAACATTTGGAAGTGGTTCTAGAAACCCTTAGGCAACATCAGTTGTACGCCAAGTTTAGCAAATGTGAGTTTTGGTTAAGAGAAGTGGGATTCCTGGGACACATCTTGTCCGCAGGAGGAATTGCTGTAGATCCCGCAAAAATCAAAACAGTGAAGGAATGGAAGGCCCCAACCACCCAGACGGAAGTCCGAGCATTTCTAGGATTGGCGGGATATTACCGCCGATTCGTTGAAGGATTTTCAAGCATCGCAAGACCAATGACTCAACTGCTGAAGAAGGACCGGAAATTTGATTGGAATGACAAATGTGAAGAAAGTTTTCAGCTACTCAAGCTCAGATTAACCACAGCCCCAATATTGATCATGCCCGATGTCACCAAGCCATTTGATGTCTATTGTGATGCATCCAAGACTGGACTTGGATGTGTGTTGATGCAAGAAGGCAAAGTGATATCTTACCTATCAAGGCAACTGAAGCAACATGAACAGAACTATCCAACTCATGACTTGGAGTTAGCAGCCGTAGTTTTAGCCCTGAAGGTTTGGCGTCATTACCTCATGGGTAATCGATGCGAGATATACTCCGATCACAAGAGCCTGAAGTACATTTTCACCCAGAAGGAGCTGAACATGAGACAGCGCAGATGGATAGAATTAATCAAGGATTACGACATGGAAATTCACTACCACCCCGGCAAGGCCAATGTGGTAGCGGATGCCTTGAGTCGACTGCCGTGTCAGTTGAACTCCATGATCGCAATAGAGCAACCAAGCCTGTACCAAGAGTTTGAACAATTCAGACTAGAGCTAGTGAGCGAAGGATTCCTCGCCAGCATTGAACTCCAACCTACTTTGATGAGCCAGATAAAGGAAGCCCAGAAGGGAAATGCCAGCATTGACGGAATCAAGAGTCAGATAGCTGCAGGAAAGGCACCAGGATTCACCATAGACGAAGCCGGAGTTCTTTGGTACAAAGAACGTCTCTGCGTACCATCGGACTCTGACTTGAAGCAAGTCATTCTGCAAGAAGCCCATGACACCCTTTACTCAATCCACCCTGGAGGTACCAAGATGTACCAAGACCTGAAGGAACAATTCTGGTGGCACGGAATGAAGCGAGAGATAGGAAGCTACATCGCCAAGTGTGATATCTGTCAGCGAGTCAAAGCAGAACATCAACGACCCGCAGGACTGTTGCAACCTTTACAGATTCCGGAGTGGAAATGGGATTCTGTCGGTATGGACTTTATCACAGGATTGCCCAAATCTAGCCGAGGAAATGACTCCATTTGGGTAGTCATCGATAGGTTAACCAAGGTTGCCCATTTCATCCCTGTCAAGACCACATACCAAGGCCCAAAGCTAGCTGAGTTATACATATCCAGAATAGTCAGCCTGCACGGAACCCCGAAGTCAATTGTGTCAGATAGAGGATCACAATTCACCTCAAGATTCTGGCAGAAAGTACATGAAGGACTAGGAACCCGTCTGAATTTCAGCACAGCATACCACCCACAGACTGACGGACAGACTGAAAGAGTCAACCAGATCCTAGAAGATATGTTGAGAGCCTGTGTGCTAGAGTACGGATCCAAATGGGAAGACTGCTTACCATATGCAGAATTCTCCTACAACAATAGCTATCAAGCCAGCTTACAGATGGCCCCCTTTGAAGCCCTGTACGGAAGGAAATGCCGTACCCCTCTGAACTGGTCGGAAGTCGGAGATAGTCAAGTCTTCGGCCCCGATGTTCTCCGCGAAGCCGAAGAGAAGGTGCACAAGATCCGTGAGTACCTCAAGACCGCCCAATCCAGACAGAAGAGCTACGCCGACAAGAGACGCCGAGAGATGACATTCGAGATCGGAGATTTTGTGTATCTCAAAGTCTCACCCCTCAAAGGAATGCAGAGATTCCAACTTAAAGGAAAGCTCGCCCCCAGATATGTCGGACCATTCAAGATTCTGGATCGCCGAGGAGAAGTCTCATATCAGTTGGAACTGCCAGAAGAGATGTCCGCCGTACACAATGTGTTTCACATCTCACTGCTTCGGAAGTGCCTAGAAGTACCTGAGAAGACCGAAGTATTCAAGAACATCGACCACAGAGCCATTGATATCAACAAGGACCTAACCTACCGCGAAGTGCCTATTCGCATCCTTGAAGAAGCATTCAGGACCACCCGCACCAGAAGTATCAAGTTCCTGAAAATACAATGGAGTAACCACACCGAAGAAGAAGCAACTTGGGAACGCGAGGAAGATATGAAGAAAGAGTACCCAAATCTCTTTAGTACCTAGTTTTCTCCAGATCTCGGGACGAGATCTTTTGTAAGGGGGAAGGGTTTGTAACATCCCAAGTTTCAACAAAATGAACAAGAGAGTGATTTCAAGAATCCAAAATTTGAGGCCAACAAAAACTTTTTCTCATCATATAGGTCTATGCATATAGATCACCTTGTGAATTATTTTGAGTGTGCAATTGCCATGATGTTTGCTCATGTGTTCTCTCTCACTCTAAAACCCTAGCAATGATCACTTGATCACCCAAAGTCAATTAAAAAGAAAATAGAAAAGAAATAATAAAACTCCACTTTACACACATAAGGCCTATGCCATTTTTGCAAATCTTAACCTAGACCACTTTGGCTTGTACCATGGGTTGAAGATGGTTACTAAACACTTTTAAATACTTTTGGAAGTGAAGAAACTCAACTCAAACCAAAATCAAATTCAATTTCCAACATACATGCAATATGGTCATTTGTGCCATTTTCAGTCTGATGCTCACTTTGAGCCCCTGGTTTTCTTCTTTCCACTTCTAAACTTTGTCAACTCTTTTCACCTCATCCAAGACAACATCAAGCACTACAACTTTGCCCAAAACCACCCCCTCAAATTCATCACCAATTTCAAATGGGAAGCAAGCAAAGTTGGAACTTTCTCACATAATCAAGATCATATGCAAAATGTGATTTTGCATACCAACTCCATTTTGACCACCACCACCACCAAAATGCTTCATTCAATATTTGTTTGCAACCCACCAAAAAGATTTTCAAATTTCGAAAATAATTTTCTTGCGGGCATTGTGTCGAACACATTGCAGGCAGGGTATAAATTGGAGCCCATACCTCATTTTTCTACTTGGACTTGGTCCAATCTTGCTCTCTCTGCACCCTGGAGTCTCCCTCTCACTTCACTACATCAACCTCACCACTTGCACTGGACTTGGTTTGGATTAAACAACCCAAACCATGCCATGCCGTGGCATGGCATGCCACTTCATGCCATCTCCTCTTCTGGTCCAATCCAGCCTGCATCACCTTGTCATCCACCTCCCCCTCACTCACCTGAGCACGACCCAACACTGCCTCGAAGAAAATTTTTACCGCAGCTAGTAGAAAACGTCGCGCGCCCGTACGCGCCCAGCATGCCCATGCCGCGCCAGAGCGCGCATGGCGCCAAGATCGGACGCGCGTAGCGTCAGCCGCCCCGCGTCCCTGCGTCACCTCCGCCTTCACGCTCACCACCAGTCGACGCACCACGGAGCCCTGCATCGCCTGGACACGCGCACGAGGCCGCAGGAACGCCGTGGACGACGACCGCGTCGACGACCGTCCGCCACAGTGCCCACGGACGCGTGACGCGCGCCACTGTGCTTGACCACCGAACCCTGTTTGGAGCTCGCCGTGACGTTCCCTGAGCTTGCCTGGACACGCCCATGACCTCGCCCACGCCGTGGATCGACAGGAGCGCGCCAGAGCCACCGTCACCATGACCGCCCGCCCTGGCTCGGAGCCGCTATAAAAGGGGCACTCCGCGCCCCAAACTAAGCACGCCAATCTCTTCCCCACCTCACCAGAGTTCTCCTCGCCGCCCCAATTTGATCCATTAGCCACCGCACCGCCGCAATTGCTAGCTCGTTGCCGCCGCCCGGCCGAAGCTCGCCGGAGAAGGAGGCCGCCCAGGACGCGCCGCTGCTTCCAGGCGCCTCCCCATCATCGACAACGACGCGGCGCACCACTCCGACGACCGCCGGAGCTCCGACGACGGCTCCGACCCCCTGCTGCCGCCGCGCTCGCCACTGCCTCTCGCCGTCGACGACGACAAACTCCAGCCGTTAGATCATCGCCTGATCCAACGCCTCTCTTTCCCCCGTACCGGTTCGGTAAGTAACCCCGCTGACGTGTGGGTCCCGCCGTCAGGCGGCCTGCTCGCGCTGGACGCGAAGTGGGCCGGCCCAACTTCTTTTCCCGCGCGAGCCCACCAATTCAAATTCGAATTTCCAGAGTTTATGAAAATACCCAATCTGATGCAAACTTTGAAATTCAATTGTGACAAATCTACTCGGCCAAATTTTACAAACTTTATATTTTTGGAAACCTTATGAAATTGTCTACACACTGCCACTGACTAGAACCCTAGATCTTTTGTAGAAATGAAATGACAAAATAAGCAAGGCAGGGACTTTTCTGCCTTATAAAAATTCTTAAAAATCAACCATAAATGCTTTTCAGTAATTTCCACCTCCAATAATTCACTTTTCACTTATACTAATTGTTTCTACAAGAATATGCTATGCTTACTTTGAATGATCATGGTTTAGTTGTTTTAAATGCCCTTATGGCTATTTTCTAGTCAAAGATTTTGTCCAAAACTATTAATAAATCTTATGTGGGATTTTCCTCATTTAAATCTTGTCACCACAATTCCCAAATAAAGTGGAGACTCTGGTTATTTAGGTCCCATAGGAATTGTGGTGATATTAAATCTTTGTTATGCTAGAATTAAATAGTATGAGGTGCTCACCTCATTTAAATCTTTTTCTCCAAATGCTAAGTGTGAAGAGGTTGACTTGGGTCAACCTAGGTCACACATTATGCATAAGAGAAATTAAATCTTAATAAGATAAGGAGAGGAAATTATTTCTCTAATTAATTCAAAGTAACATTTAAGTTAGTATGAGAGGAAATTATTTTTCTTAAATAACAAGAAAAACACATCCACCAACTTAATAGTAAATAGTGATGCTAGTTTAAATGTGTGAACCATGCTTGTGCATTAGTTTAGTAGATTAGTTTGGTGTGATGATTGTGTACCCCGTATTCGTATTTTAGACGCTAGTACCGAGGAGTACCAGGAGGAGGAGGAGGTCTACTTCCAGGAAGAAGAAGACCACTTTGACCAGTTTCCCAACCAAGGCAAGATAATACTCTTGCAAAGTGCAAAGCTCACCATGAGCAAGGCATTACCCCATTTACTTTATGCTTATAATCCTATTTCCCAGTTTTACTCTACAGCTTTATTTACTGTTGGTTTTATCAAAGTACTTGTTGATTTATGCTTTACTGGGTTAGTTTGGAGTTAGTACAAGAGTATCAAACTTAGCCTAGAAGCAAAGCAAATACTTAGCACCCCTCACACATAGTGGCTAGTGCTAATTCTATTTGACTACTCTAGATGGGAACATGTGTGATAAGTTGATGATGGTGAAAACCTTGGAATGATTAGTCATTTCCATTGAAAGTTTTTGAAGGTGAATATGACACTGAAGTTGACTTGGTGACTTGGGGCTAAAAACTGATGATTGATTGGATGCGATACCATTCCAATTCTTGAGTACCCCCACAATACCTGATTATGGGTAGGGCTTAGCTGGAAATTTATGTGTCTTAGTATGGGTTCCCTCTGAACACACATCATAGGGGTTATGCTTGAGGCTGCCTCCGTTGTTGAGAAATGATGTGAATTGAAGGTGAATTGTACGGCCAAGCCCTGTGCAGTTCCCGGGTTAACAGTTGGTTTTCACCGGGAGGCCAAGCTCATGGGGAGAGGTGCCTATACTAGGGTGTGTAAGTGAAAGGTTAATGGTTGATGATCCGCGTACTGAGTTACGATTATTCAGGGTTTTACCCCTGACGGATGTAATCAAATGTTGTGGCACAAGTGTGCGACCTCTGCAGAGTGTAGAACTATTCGAATAGCCGCGTCCGCGGATATGGACAATTGGAAAGGCCATTCTGTTTCCATCATCAGAATTTATATGTTTTTGAACTTGAACTAGAAAGGTGACTTTGACTTTGAATCACAACAGAGTTGTGGGAATGACACTAATGTTCCCACCTGAGTTAGTTAGCACTTGAGGAGTTGTTTACAAAAGTGTTTATGAAATAAAATTGGCTTTATGCAAATAAACTTAGAGCTTAGAACACCCTTATGTCAATGCTAGTACTTACTTTAGTGTTAGATTGCGAGTACTTAAAGTACTCACGGCTTTGTCCCTGGCTATTCAAATGGCCAGACTATGAAGCCGAGCAGCAGTACGAGGAGGACGATCAGCAGGATGTCTACCACAACTAGGAGCTTCTAACGTCAAGCGTTGGCCTGTGGACTAGAGAGTCCTTGTATCTTACGCTTCCGCTATGAACTTGTGTTTGTTCGTTGATCAATAGATCAACTATTTGTGTAATATGGATCATGTGATTCCAAGTTGTAAGACCTTATGGTTTGTAATGAATGATGACTGTGATACTTAACTATTATGCCTCGCAACAACAATTTCCTGGGATTGCGATGTATGACATAATAGGCATCCGGACTTAAAAATCCGGGTGTTGACAGTCGGGGAGCGTTCTGGGCCACCGGCGGTCGAGGCAGAGGTGCGAGGCGTCATTGGCGAGGACGTAGAGGCTTCTGGTACAGCGGCGAGGCTCGGGGCGGCTCCAGTCGAGGTAGAGGGTCCGCGGGCTCCGGCGGGAACCAGCCTTCGATTGGGGCGGCTCCGGCGAGATGGGGTTCAATTGGGTGGTCGAGGAGGGGCAGTGATGAGAGGGGAAGAGATTGGTGTGAGAGAGGAGTGCTCTGGTGGCCTCTATTTATAGTGGCGCGTGAGTGCTGTGGGTGCCCGTGGAGGTTGTCCATGGCGCCGACGTTCTGAGGCGCGAAGGGTCAAGCTACGATGCGCGGCGTGTAGGCGACTGCTAGGCGGTGCTAGCACGCTTGAAGGGACGGCCAGGGGAGGACAAGGGCGTGCGGTATCATTGCCGTCCTTGCGGTACCGGCGCGGCAGAGGTGCGATCATGGCGACGTTGCCAGTGTTCCCGCGTGCTGATGAGGATGTCTAGGAGGACGCAGGAGTGTAGGCGCGTGCGTGTGCAAAGGGAGAAGGTGAGGGACGGGCGAGAGCGTGCTGGCGAGTAGTTGCACTGCGGCGTCCAGTGTCGTGCCAGGGCGCGCTCACCGCGTGCCTGGCACGGTTCTGGCGCGTCTGGGCGCGCGCGTTCTGGACACATGTGTGTGTTTCTTTGCGTAGGGCTGGTACAGGCGTGCTTAGGGGAGTACATAGAAGCTTGATGACATGGTGAAAGTGAGAGGGGAAGGCCAGAGAGAGGAGTGGCAAGCATGGCCGGCATGGTGCACGGTATTGCTTAGTTTAGGTTTTCTCCACGCTTTAATCGACGGTGCAAGGACATGGCTTGATGCAGGGGTTGCAGAGGGTGGTGATCATCACGAGTTGAAAGGGGTTTAGGCCAAAATCCTCTGGATAATAGCATGTAACATGAAACAAAGATGCTGCCTGCCATGTGTTTGACAAAATGGCCGCAAGAACATTTTTATGGAATTTTGGAAATCTTTTTGGTGAATCTCATTCTTATATTTAATGTGATGGAAAGGTGGTGGTGGTGTTCATTTTGGTGAAGTTTTGTGAGATTTCAAAATTGGTATGATCTTCCCATAATTTCAACATCACCACTTGTCAAAACTCTACTGGTCAACCTAGTCAACTTCAGCAGTGATGGTCAACATGAAAGTTGTTGACCTTGACATGGTCTTGGATGACATGGTCATAGTTGACCAAGTTTGGTTGAAGAAAAGTCAAAGCCAGAGGGGTAAAGAGGGGATCATGTTAAAAATCACACAAATGACCATCATCACATGTGAGATGGTTTTGAGATTTCCTTTGATTTGATTTTTGTTTCTTTGATGCAATTGTGTTTGTTTATCATATATAAGTATTCTACAAGCAAGAGATCAAGCAATGGTGGCCTTGGTTGAAGATTTGCAAATTTGGCTAAGTGTATGTGAGTGAGTTTTGGGGATTTTCTCACTATTTGGTTTCTCTTCAATTGAGTTGACTTTTGTTGACTCTAATGTGGTTCTTATTAGTTTAGAAACATTTTAAGACCATTGAAACAAATTCAAAGGGTCTTGTTCAAAGATTTGCAAATTTGGCCATAACACATAAGAGATGAGGTGTCAAGTTTTACTAAACTTGTAAAGGGTTCACCTTGCTTTACTTGGACATGGGTTAGGGTCAATTTAGTGTTATATGAAGTTTAGAAATGGTTTCCCATCATTTGGTCAAGGTTTAAAGTCATAGGGCAAAAATTGGGTATTATGGCTATGTGTCACATATGCCTCTATGCATATGTTGCATTTGTGTTTTACTTTGACTTGGCTTGACCCAAATGGTGTTGTTGAGTGTTGAAATGGTATATAGGAGTGATCCCACCATTCACAACATGTATTAGGGTCAAGGTTCTTAAATTCACAAATTTGCTATTTTACTCTCATATGCCTCTATGGCATTTTTAGTTTCTTTTTATTTTCTTTGAAAACCACTTGGATTTGGTTTAATAAGTACTAGGTAAGGTGTATGAAGGTTTTCCAAACCTCTAAGCAAAGTAGAAAAGCTTAGGGTAAAGATTTATAAAAATAGCCATAGGCACATATGTCTTTTTCTTATTTAATTTCCTTTTATTTTATTTTAGCTAGGAGGGTGAAAAGAGGGGTGAGGTTTAGGGTTTAAGATTATTTCAAACTACTATAACAAGCAATCATAGCAATAGCACAAGAATTAAGCAAGATCACTATGGATCATACTTAATTTATAAAAGTTTTTATTGGTTCCAAAATTTGGAACTAGGGAAATTAATTTGTTTTGTTTTGAAATTTTGGGATGTTACATTCGCTAAGCGTGTGGGAGAGGTGGAGGAGATAGGGGGCGGCTAGGGTCTGGGAGAGGGGGTGGCCGGCCTCAAGGGGTGCGGCCAGCTTGTGGCTTTGTGGTGGTCGGCCCCCTCCCCTATGCCCCTCATTATATAGGTGGAACCCCAAGTGTTGGACTACAAGTCTTCGAATAAGACCCCAACACAAGAACCTTCCATGTAGTAGGGAAACCTACCCAAGGTGGGACTCCCACCTCAAGTGGGATTCCCCTCTTCCATGTGGGGGGGGTGGCCGGCCCCCTTACGTGGAGTCCACCTTGGACTCCCCCCTCTAGGGTTGGCTGGCCATGGGGAGGTGGAGTCCCTCGGGGCCTCCTCCTTCCTTAGTGATTCCTTCCGGACTTTTCTAGAACCTTCTAGAACCTTCCGTAAAATCACCGGATCATTTTCAAACTTATAAAATGACTTCCTATATATGAATCTTATTCTCCGGACCATTCGCGGAACTCCTCGTGATGTCCGGGATCCCATCCGAGACTTCAAACTCCATTCCATATTCAAGTTCTATCATTACAACATCAAACCTTAAGTGTGTCACCCTACGGTTCGCGAACTATGTGGACATAGGTGAGAACTCTCTCCGTCCAATAACCAATAGCGGGATCTGGAGATCCATAATGGCTCCCACATATTCAACGATGACTTTAGTGATCGAATGAACCATTCACATACGATACCAATTCTATTTGTCACGCGATATTTTACTTGTCCGAGGTTTGATCATCGGTATCACTCTATACCTTGTTCAACCTCGTCTCCTGACAAGTACTCTTTACTCGTACCGTGGTATGTGGTCTCTTATGAACTTATTCATATGCTTGCAAGACATTAGACGACATTCCACCGAGAGGGCCCAGAGTATATCTATCCGTCATCGGGATGGACAAATCCCACTGTTGATCCATATGCCTCAACTCATACTTTCCAGATAATTAATCCCACCTTTATAACCACCCATTTACTCAGTGGTGTTTGATGTAATCAAAGTAGCTTTCCGGTATAAGTGATTTACATGATCTCATGGTCATAAGGACTAGGTAACTATGTATCGAAATCTTATAGCAAATAACTTAATGACGTGATCTTATGCTACGCTTAATTGGGTGTGTCCATTACATCATTCATACAATGATATAACCTTGTTATTAATAACATCCAATGTTTATGATTATGAAACTAATCATCCATTAATCAACAAGCTAGTTAAGAGGCATACTAGGGACTCTTTGTTGTTTACATATCACACATGTATCAATGTTTCGGTTAATACAATTATAGCATGGTATATAAACATTTATCATAAACATAAAGAAATATAATAACCACTTTTATTATTGCCTCTTGGGCATATCTCCAACAGTCTCCCACTTGCACTAGAGTCAATAATCTAGATTACATTGTAAGGTACCTAACACCCATGGCATTCTGGTGTTGGTCATGCTTTGCCCTAGGGAGAGCTTTGGTCAACGGATCTGCTACATTCAGATCAGTGTGTACTTTGCAAATCTTTACTTCTCCATCTTCGATGTACACGCGAATCGAGTGGTAATGCAGCTTGATATGCTTCAGCCTCTTGTGTGACCTTGGTTCTTGTGCATTGGTGATGGCACCCATGTTGTCACAGTAGATGACTAGTGGGTCTAATGCACTAGGAACCACACCGAGCTCTACAATGAACCTCTTCATCCATACCTCTTCTGATGAAGCCTCTGAAGCCGCTATGTACTATGATTCTGTTGCAGACTTCGCCACCGTGCACTGCTTCGAGCTTACCCAGCTTACTGCAGCACCATTCAATATAAACACGTACCCAGACTGTGACTTAGAGTCATCAGGATCAGTGTTCCAACTTGCATCGGTGTAACTTGTTACAACGAGCTCTTTGTCACCTCCATAACAAAGAAACATATCCTTAGTTCTTTTCAAGTACTTCAGGATATTCTTGACCGCTGTCCAGTGTTCCATCCCTGGATCACTTTGATATCTGCTAGTCAAACTAACAGCATGTGCTATATCCGGTCTAGTACATAGCATGGCATACATAATAGAGCCTACTGCCGAGGCATAGTGGATCTGACTCATCCTTTCTCTTTCTTCTGCCGTAGCCGGTCCTTGAGTCTTACTCAAGACCTTGCCTGGTAACATAGGTAAGAACCCTTTCTTACTTTCGTCCATTCTAAACTTCTTTAGAATCTTGTCCAGGTATGTACTCTGTGATAGCCCTATTAGACGTCTTGATCTATCTCTATAAATCTTGATGCCTAATATGTACGATGCTTCACCAAGGTCTTTCATTGAAAAACTATTATTCAAATAACCTTTTACACTGCTTAATAGTTCTATATCATTCCCAATCAATAATATGTCATCTACATATAATATCAGGAATGCTACAGAGCTCCCACTCACTTTCTTGTAAATACAGGCCTCTCCATGACACTGTATAAACCCGAAGTCTTTGATCACGTTATCAAAGCATCGGTTCCAACTTCTCGATGCTTGCTTTAGTCCATAAATTGAACGCTGAAGTTTGCATACCTTGTCAGCATTTTTAGGATCGACAAAACCTTTGGGTTGTACCATATACAACTCTTCCTCAATGTCTCCATTAAGGAACGCCGTTTTGACATCCATCTGCCAAATCTCATAATCGAAAAATGCAGCTATTGCTAACAAAATCCTCACAGATTTTAGCTTCGCTACAGGTGAGAGAGTCTCATCATAGTCAACTCCTTGAATTTGTCGGAAACCCTTTGCAACAAGTCGAGCTTTATAGACAGTAATATTACCATCAGCATCTGTTTTTCTCTTGAAGATCCATTTATTCTCGACAGCCTTGCGGCTATCAGGTAAGTCTACCAAAGTCCATACTTTGTTATCATACATGGATCCCATTTCGGATTTCATGGCTTCTTGCCATTTGTTGGAATCTGGGATCATCATCGCTTCTTCATACGTCGCAGGGTCTTCATCATTGTTGTCTACAATCATGACATTTAGACAAGGATCATACCAATCAGGAGTGGCACGTTCCCTTGTCGATCTGCGAGGTTCAGTAGTTTCCTCGTTCGAAGTTTCATGATCATTATCATTAGCTTCCTCTGTTGCCGGTGTAGGCGGTACAGGTACAACTTCCGGTACTGCGCTACTCTGATCAACGAGTAAAAATTCATCAATCTCATCGAGTTCTACTTTTCTTCCAATCACTTCTTTAGTGAGAAATTCTTTCTCAAGAAAGGTTCCGTTCTTAGCAACAAAGATTTTGCCTTCGCATCTGTGATAGAAAGTGTACCCTATAGTTTCCTTAGGGTATCCTATGAAGACGCATTTCTCCGCTTTGGGTTCTAGCTTGTCCGGTTGTAACTTCTTTACATAGGCTTCGCAACCCCAATCTTTAAGGAACTACAGTTTAGGTTTCTTATTAAACCATAATTCATACGGTGTCGTTTCAACGGATTTTGATGGTGCTCTATTTAAAGTGAATGCGGCTGTCTCTAATGCATAACTCCAAAATGATAATGGCAAATCAGTAAGAGACATCATAGAACGAACCATATCTAAGAGAGTTCGATCATTTACGCGTTCGGACACACCGTTTCGTTGTGGTGTTCCCGGCGGTGTCAATTGTGAAAGTATTCCGCATTTCTTTAAATGCATGCCAAACTCATAACTCAGATATTCACCTCCACGATCAGATCATAGAAATTTAATCTTCTTGTTACGTTGATTTTCTACTTCACTTTGGAATTCCTTAAACTTCTTGAAAGTTTCGGATTTATGTTTCATGAAATAGATATACCCATATCTACTCAGATCATCTGTGAAGGTTAGAACATAACGATAACCACCGCGCGATGCTACACTCATTGGTCCGCACACATCGGTATGTATGATTTCCAATAAGTCAGTAGCTCGCTCCATCATACCAGAAAATGGAGTCTTAGTCATTTTTCCCATCAGACATGCTTCGCATCTATCAAGTGACTCAAAGTCAAGTGATTCAAGTAATCCATCAGTATGGAGTTTCTTCATGGGTTTCACTCCAATATGACCAAGACGACAGTGCCACATATAAGTAGACTTATCATTCAATTTAATTAGCTTAGCATCAATGTTATGTATATGTGTATCACTACTATCGAGATGTAACAGGAATAAGCCATTCTTTTCAGGTGCTCGACCATAAAAGATATTATTCATAAAAATAGAACAACCATTATTCTCAGACTTGAATGAATAACCGTCTTGCATTAAACAAGATCCAGATATAATGTTCATGCTCAACGCGGGTACAAAATAACAATTATTTAGGCTTAAAACTAATCCCGAAGGTAGATGTAGAGGAAGTGTGCCGACAGCGATCACATCGACTTTGGATCCGTTTCCAACGCGCATCGTCACTTCATCTTTCAGCAGTCTTCGTTTATTCTTTAGTTCCTGTTTCGAGTTACAAATATGAGCAACCGAACCAGTATCAAATACCCAGGTACTAGTACGAGAACCAGTGAGATAAACATCTATAACATGTATATCAGATATACCTTCTTTCTTCTTCTTGACAAGGCCGCTCTTCAGATCAGCCAGATACTTGGAGCAATTACGCTTCCAGTGTCCCTTCTCCTTGCAGTAATAGCACTCAGCATCAGGCTTAGGGCCGTTCTTAGGTTTTGTAGGAGGCGTGGCAGCTTTCTTGCCACCCTTCTTGAATTTTCCCTTAGACTTTCCCTGTTTCTTGAAACTGGTGGTCTTGTTGACCATCAACACTTGGTGCTCTTTCTTGATCTCAATCTCTGCAGCTTTTAGCATGCCAAAGAGTTCAGGTAACTCTTTGTTCATGTTCTGCATGTTGCAGTTCATCAGAAAGTTCTTGTAACTAGGTGGCAGTGATTGAAGGACACGATTAATCCCCAGTCTATTAGGAATCACTATTCCCAAGTCACTGAGTTTCTTCGCATGCCCGGTCATAACGAGCATGTGCTCACTAACGGAGCTGCCTTCTTCCATCATACAGCTGAAGAAGTGTTTCGATGCTTCATAGCATTCCACGGCCGCATGAGTCTCAAATATAGCTTTCAGCTCATTGACCAACTCATGAGGATCGTGGTGCTCAAAACGTTTTTGAAGATCGGCTTCCAGACTGCACAGGATGGCACACTGAACTTCAGAGTACCGAGCTTTCCGAGTCGCGTAAACATTCTTTACTTCATCGGTTTCAGTTTCTACAGGAGGGTCACCTAGCGGTGCATCAAGCACATATTGCAGATTTCCGCCAGCGAGGAAGATCCTCACATGACGGAACCAGTCGGTGAAGTTGCTACCGTTGCTCTTAAGCTTTTCTTTCTCTAGGAACTGGTTAAAAATGATTGGGGATGCCATATCTACAACATATATTTGCAATAGTTTAGACTAAGTTTATGACAAATTGAGTTCAAATTTTAATTCAACATAATTAAAAAATCTAGGTGAACTCCCACTCAAAACAATATCCCTCGAATTGTCTTAGTGATCACACGAACCAAATCCATCACACCTAAGTCCGATCATCACGAGACAAGATGTAATTTCAATGGCGAACACTCAAAGTGTTCATCATATCAATCATATGATTCATGCTCTACCTTTCGGTATCACGTGTTCCGAGACCATGTCTGTACATGCTAGGCTCGTCAAGGCCACCTTAGTATCCGCGTGTGCAAAACTGGATTGCACCCGTTGTATGCACTTGTTGATTCTATCACACCCGATCATCACGAGATGCTTCGAAACGACAAGTCTTGGCAATGGTGCTACTAAGGATGAACACTTTATTATCTTGAAATTTTAGTGAGGGATCATCTTATATTGCTACCGTCGCGATCTAAGCAAAATAAGATGCATAAAAGGATTAACATCACATGCAGTTCATATGTGATATGATATGGCCCTTTTGTCTTTGCGCCTTTGATCTTCATCTCCAAAGCACGGACATGATCTCCATCATCAACGGGCATGATCTCCATCATCGTCGGCGTAGCGTCAAGGTCCATGGCGCCGTCTTCATGGTTGTTCACCTCATGTAGAAACTATTACAACTACTTTGAAATACTACTCAACATGAAATTTAATGACAACCACAAGGCTCCTGCCGGTTGCCACAATACAATAATGATCATCTCATACATATTCATCATCACATTATGGCCATATCACATCACCAAACCCTGCAAAAACAAGTTAGACGTCTCTAATTTGGTTTGCATATTTTACGTGGTTTAGGGTTTTCGAGAGAGATCTAATCTACCTACGAACATGAACCACAACGGTGATACTAGTGTTGTCAATAGAAGAGTAAATTGAATCTTCACTATAGTAGGAGAGACAGACACCCGCAAAGCCTCTTATGCAATACAAGTTGCATGTCGAACAAGGAACAAGTCTCATGAACGCGGTCATGTAAAGTTAGTCTGAGCCGCTTCATCCCACTATGCCACAAAGATGCAAAGTACTCAAACTAAAGACAACAAAAGCATCAATGCCCACAAACCATTGTGTTCTACTCGTGCAACCATCTATGCATAGACCTGGCTCTGATACCAATGTAGGGATTCATTGCATAGAAAACAAAAAAATTCCTACCGCGAGAACGCAATCCAAGCCAAGATGCAATCTAGAAGACGGGAGCAACGAGGGGATGATCGAGACTCACCCTTGAAGATTTCCAAAGCCTATAAGAGTAGGCTCTTATTGCTGCGGTAGACGATCACTTGCCGCTTGCAAAAGCACATAGAAGATCTTGATCACGGTGCCACGATCGGGCAGCACCTCCGTACTCGGTCACACGTTCGGTGTTGATGAAGACGACGTCCTTCTCCCCGTTCCAGCGGGCAGCGGAAGTAGTAGCTCCTCCTTGAATCCGGCAGCACGACGGCGTGGTGGTGGTGGCGATGGAGAACTCCGAAGGAGCTTCGCTAAGCGTGCGGGAGAGGTGGAGGAGAGAGGGGGCGGCTAGGGTTTGGGAGAGGGGGTGGCCGGCCTCAAGGGGTGCGGCCAGCTTGTGGCTTTGTGGTGGTCGGCCCCCTCCCCTATGCCCCTCATTATATAGGTGGAACCCCAAGTGTTGGACTACAAGTCTTTGAATAAGACCCCAACACAAGAACCTTCCATGTAGTAGGGAAACCTACCTAAGGTGGGACTCCCACCTCAAGTGGGATTCCCCTCTTCCATGTGGGGGGGGGGTGGCCGGCCCCCTTAGGTGGAGTCCACCTTGGACTCCCCCCTCTAGGGTTGGCCGGCCATGGGGAGGTGGAGTCCCTCCGGGACTCCTCCTTCCTTAGTGATTCCTTCCGGACTTTTCTAGAACCTTCTAGAACCTTCCGTAAAATCACCGGATCATTTTCAAACTTATAAAATGACTTCCTATATATGAATCTTATTCTCTGGACCATTCCGGAACTCCTCGTGATGTCCGGGATCCCATCCGAGACTTCGAACAATACTTCGAACTCCATTCCATATTCAAGTTCTACCATTACAACATCAAACCTTAAGTGTGTCACCCTACGGTTCGCGAACTATGTGGACATAGGTGAGAACTCTCTCCGTCCAATAACCAATAGCGGGATCTGGAGATCCATAATGGCTCCCACATATTCAACGATGACTTTAGTGATCGAATGAACCATTCACATACGATACCAATTCCCTTTGTCACGCGATATTTTACTTGTTCGAGGTTTGACCATCGGTATCACTCTATACCTTGTTCAACCTCGTCTCCTGACAAGTACTCTTTACTCGTACCGTGGTATGTGGTCTCTTATGAACTTATTCATATGCTTGCAAGACATTAGACGACATTCCACCGAGAGGGCCCATAGTATATCTATCCGTCATCGGGATGGACAAATCCCACTGTTGATCCATATGCATCAACTCATACTTTCCAGATACTTAATCCCACCTTTATAACCACCCATTTATGCAGTGGCGTTTGATGTAATTGATGTCTACGGGTGCTTCTATTCTTGTAGACAGGTTTGGGCCTCCAAGAGCAGAGGTTTGTAGAATAGCAGCAAGTTTCCCTTAAGTGGATCACCCAAGGTTTATCGAACTCAGGGAGGAAGAGTTCAAAGATATCACTCTCAAGCAACCCTGCAATCACGATACAAGAAGTCTCTTGTGTCCCCAACACACCTAATACACTTGTCAGATGTATAGGTGCACTAGTTCGGCGAAGAGATAGTGAAATACAAGTAATATGGATGTATATGAGTGGTAATAGCAATATGAATTAAATATGGCAACGAGTAAACATGCAACAAAACAGTAAACAAACGGAGATTCGATGCTTGGAAGCAAGGCCTAGGGATCCTGCTTTCACTAGTGGACACTCTCAACAATGATCACATAATAGAACTACTCTACATTCTCTTGTTGGATGATGAACACCAAAATTGTGTAGGATTACACGAACCCTCAATGCCGGAGTTAACAAGCTCCACAATATTCAATGTTCATATTTAAATAACCTTAGAGTGCAAGATAGATCAACACAATTACACCGAGAACTAACATAGGATGCACACTGTCACCATCCCACTATGAAGGAGGCATAGATCACATCAATACTATCATAGCAATAATTAACTTCATAATCTACAAGAGATTACAATCATAACCTACGCCAAGTACTACACGATGCACACACTGTCACCATTACACCGTGGAGGAGGAATAGACTACTTCAATAACATCACTAGAGTAGCACATAGATGATATTCAACTAGATCACATAAAGAGAGAGATGAACCACATAGCTACAGCGGAGCCCTCAGCCCCGGGGGTGAATTACTCCCTCCTCATCATGGAGACAGCGATGGCGGTGAAGATGGCGGTGGAGACGGCGGTGGAGATGACTCTGGGGGCAATTCCCCGTCCCGGCGGTGTGCCGGAACAGAGACTTCTGTCCCCCGAATTGAAGTTTCGCGATGGCGGCGGCTCTGGATGGTTTTCTCTAGTTTCGTGGTTTTTCCGTATCGAAGATTTAGGTCAGGGACCTTTAAATAGGCGAAGAGGCGGAGTCGGAGGGTCGACGAGGCGGTGACACAACAGGGGGGTGCGGTCCACACCCTGGCCGCGCCAGCCTGGTGTGTGGGCCCCCAGGGCTCCCCTCTGGTGGCTCTCGGGTGTTCTGGAAGCTTCGTGGGATTCTAAGACTCTAGGCGTTGATTTCGTCCAATTCCGAGAATATTTCCTTACTAGGATTTCTGAAACCAAAAACAGCAGAAAACAGGAACTGGCACTTCGGCATCTCGTCAATAGGTTAGTTCCGGAAAACGCATAAAATCATCATAAAGTGTGAACAAAACATGTAAGTATTGTCATAAAACAAGCATGGAACATAAGAAATTATAGATACGTTGGAGACGTATCAGCATCCCCAAGCTTAGTTCCTACTCGTCCCCGAGTAGGTAAACGATAACAAAGATAATTTCTGTAGTGACATGCTACCAACATAATCTTGATCATACTATTTTAAAGCATATGAAATGAATGCAGCGATTCAAAGCAATGTTAATGCAATGAGTAAACAATTGAATCATATAGCAAAGACTTTTCATGAATAGTACTTTCAAGACAAGCATCAATAAGTCTTGCATAAGAGTTAACTCATAAAGCAATAATTCAAAGTAAAGGCATTGAAGCAACACAAAGGAAGATTAAGTTTCAGCGGTTGCTTTCAACTTGTAACATGTATATCTCATGGATATTATCAACATAAAGTAATATAACAAGTGCAATATGCAAGTATGTAGGAATCAATGCACAGTTCACACAAGTGTTTGCTTCTTGAGATGAAGAGAAATAGGTGAACTGACTCAACATAAAAGTAAAAGAAAGGCCCTTCGCAAAGGGAAGCATTGATTGCTATATTTGTGCTAGAGCTTTGGTTTTGAAAACATATAGGGAGCATAAAAGTCAAGTTTTGAGAGGTGTTTGTTGTTGTCAACGAATGGTAGTGGGCACTCTAACCCCCTTGCCAGACAAACCTTCAAAGAGCGGCTCCCATGAAACATTTTTATTTTTGGGTGGCACTCCTTCCAACATTGCTTTCACAAACCATGGCTAACCGAATCCTCGGGTGCCCGCCAACAATCTCATACCATGAAGGAGTGCCTTTTTATTTTAGTTTTATTATGATGACACTCCTCCCCACCTTTGCTTTCTCAAGCCATGGCTAACCGAATCCTCGGGTGCCGTCCAACAATCACATACCATGGAGGAGTGTCTATTTTTGTAACATTATCATGGTTAATTAACTTGGGACTGGGAATCCCATTGCCAGCTCTTTTTGCAAAATTATTGGATAAGCGGATGAAGCCACTAGTCCATTGGTGAAAGTTGCCCAACAAGATTGAAAGATAAACACCACATACTTCCTCATGAGCTATAAAACATTGACACAAATCAGAGGTGATAAATTTTGAATTGTTTAAAGGTAGAACTCAAGCAATTTACTTTGGAATGGCGGAGAAATACCATGTAGTAGGTAGGTATGGTGGACACAAATGGCATAGTGGTTGGCTCAAGGATTTTTGGATGCATGAGAAGTATTCCCTCTCGATACAAGGCTTAGGCTAGCAAGGTTATTTGAAACAAACACAAGTATGAAGCGGTACAGCAAAACTTACATAAAAGACATATTGTAAACATTATAAGACTCTACACTGTCTTCCTTGTTGTTCAAACCCTTACTAGAAAATATCTAGACTTTAGAGAGACCAATCATGCAAACCAAATTTTAGCAAGCTCTATGTATTTCTTCACTAATAGGTGTGAAGTATATGATGCAAGAGCTTAAACATGAGCACAACAATTGCCAAGTATCAAATTATTCAAGACATTCTACCAATTACTACATGTAGCATTTCCCGTTTCCAACCATATAACAATTTAACGAAGCAGTTTCAACCTTCGCCATGAACATTAAAAGATAAGAACACATGTGTTCATATGAACCAGCGGAGCATGTCTCTCTCCCACACAAGCATTTATTCAAACAAAAACAAAAATGAAAACAAACAGACGCTCCAAGTAAAGTACATAAGATGTGACCGAATAAAAATATAGTTTCAAGAGAAGTGACCTGATAATTTGTCGATGAAGAAGGGGATGCCTTGGGCATCCCCAAGCTTAGATGCTTGAGTCTTCTTGAAATATGCAGGGATGAAACACCGGGGCATCCCCAAGCTTAGGCTTTTCACTCTTCTTGATCACATTGTATCATCTCCCTCTCTTGATCCTTGAAAACTTCCTCCACACCAAACTCAAAACAACTCATTAGAGGGTTAGTGCACAATCAAAATTCACATGTTCAGAGGTGACACAATCATCCTTAACACTTCTGGACATTGCACAAAGCTTCTGAAAGTTAATGGAACAAAGAAATCCATTCAACACAGCAAAAGAGGCAATGCGAAATAAAAGGCAGAATCTGTCAAAAACAGAACAGTCTGTAAAGACGAATTTTTACGAAGCACCAGACTTGCTCAAATGAAAATGCTCAAATTGAATGAAAGTTGCGTACATATCTGAGGATCACTCACGTAAATTGGCAGAATTTTCTGAGTTACCTACAGAGAATTCAACCCAGATTCGTGACAGCAAGAAATCTGTTTCTGCGCAGTAATCCAAATCTAGTATGAACCTTACTATCAAAGACTTTACTTGGCACAACAATGTAATAAAATAAAGATAAGGAGAGGTTGCTACAGTAGTAACAACTTCCAAGACATAAATATAAAACAAAATTATTGTAGCAAAATAAACACATGGGTTATCTCCCAAGAAGTTCTTTTTTATAGCCATTAAGATGGGCTCAGCAGTTTTAATGATGCACTCGCAAGAAATAGTATTTGAAGCAAAAGAGAGCATCAAGAAGCAAGTATGAAACAAATTTAAGCCAAACATGCTTCCTATGCATAGGAGTTTTGTAAATAAACAAGTTCATGAAGAACAAAGTAACAAGCATAGGAAGATAGAACAAGTGTAGCTTCAAGAATTTCAGCACATAGAGAGGCATTTTAGTAACATGAAAATTTCTACAACCATATTTTCCTCTCTCATAATAACTTTCAGTAGCAACATGAGCAAACTCAACAATATAACTATCACATAAAGCATTCTTATCATGAGTCTCATGCATAAAATTATTACTACTCCCAACATAAGCATAGTCATTCTTATTAATTGTAGTGGAAGCAAATTCAACAAAGTTGCTATCATTATTATTCTCATCATCAAATATAGGAGGAATATTGTAATCATAATCAAATTCATCCTCCATAACAGGCGGCACCAAAAGAATACTATCATTATAATCATCATAAATAGGAGGCAAAGTATCATCAAAGAAAATTTTCTCCTCAATGCTTGGGGGACTAAAAAGATCATGCTCATCAAAACCAGCTTCCCCAAGCTTAGAATTTTCCATATCATTAGCAACAATGGTGTTCAAAGTGATCATACTAATATGTTCCATGGGTTTTTTAATTTTCACATCAAACCATCCATGTCTTAACTCAGGAAAAAGAATAAAAAGCTCCATGTTGCTTTCCATTATGCCAAACTAGTGTAAAACAAGAAACAAAAAGATGCATGTCAACACCCAGATTTTTAAGTCCAGATGCCTATTATGCCATTCCTCGCAATCCCAGGAATATTGTTTTTGCGAGACATAATAGATTGATATCACAACACATCATTCATTACAACACATAATCGTCTTACAAAATAAAGGATCACATGATCCAGTCTCATTACAATAATAGAAGTTCTAACGATTCATTACATAACACATAGCGGAAGCGAAAGTAGCGTAGTAGTAGTCCATATATTCCACAGGCAACTGTTGACGTCAGGAGTGATCCTAGTTGTCGTAGACGTCCTGCTGTCCTTCTTCCGGGTTCTGGTACTCGTCTTCATAGTCTGGCCATTTGAATAGCCAGGGACACAGCCATGAGTACTTTAAAGTACTTGCAAACTAATACTAAGGTAAACACTATCAACTATAGTAAAGGGGGTTCTAAGCTCTAGTTTCATTTGCATAAAGCCAGTTTTATTTCATAAGCACTTTTAATAATCAAAGCCTCTTCAATTAACTAACTCAAGTGGGAACATTAGTGTCATTCCCACAACTCAGTTGTGATTCAAAGTCAAAGTCACCTTTCAATTCAAATCCCAAGTCACCATTCATATTTTTAGAAAAGTTCTGATGACGGAACAGTATGGCCTTTCCAACTGTCCATAACCGCGGACGCGGCTATTCGAATAGGTTTAACTCTGCAGAGGTTGTACACTTGTGCCACAACAATTGCAATAGTTCATCAGGGGTAACTGGCCCTGATTTATCGTACGCAGTACGCGAACTACCAATCCTAACCTTTCATTTACATACTCTAGTATAGGCACCTCTCCCCATGAGCTTAGACTCCCAGTGAAGACACGCGGTCAGCCTGGGAACTGCACAGGGCTTGGGCCGGACATTCACCTCATTTCACGTCATTTCACATCATTCCTTTTGTAGAGGCAGCCTCCAGCATAACCCCGATGACGCTTGTTCAGAGGGAACCCATACTAAAATACATAAGTTTCCAGCTAAGCCTTACCCAGATTCAGGTATTGTGGGGGTACTTGTAAAATTGGAATGGTATCGCATCCGAACCCAACCATCAGTTTTTGTACAATTCACCAAGTCATTCACCAGTCATATTCACCTTCAAAATCTCTCAATAGAATGACTCATCATTCCAAGGTTTTCAAAGTCATTTCAATTCACAAGTTCCCAAATAGAGTAGTCACTTTTAATATTGAGCACTAGCAACTAGTTATGAGGGGTGCTAAGTATCTTGGAGCTTGCTAGGCTAAGTGTGATATCCTTGTACTACTCTATAACTCAACCAAGTGAATCATAAATCTAAAAGTAACTTTGATAAACAAAAATCAAGTAAAGCTTGTAAAGTAAAAACTTGGGATAGGTTCATAAAGTAAAAATGTAATGGTGCCTTGCTCTTGTGGAGCTTTGCACTTGGCAAGAATATAAACTTGCAACCAAAATAGTTTGCATTAGTCTAGCTTGCATTGGTAATAGCTTGCCTTGGTTGGTGATGTGATCAAAGTTCTCTTGCTCTTCCTCTTGGTAGAAGACCTCTTCCTCTTGATAGTCTCCGGTACTAGCGTCTATAAACGAATACGAGGATACAATCACCAAACAACACTTAAGTATTCTTAAGTAGCTTTAATGGCTCACACAATTGATCTAGCATCACTACTTAACATTTATTCACAAATTATGCTAGGGTTTCCTTATTTAATATTAAGAAAATAATTTCCTATCATTGAAAGTTGGAATTAGGGTTTCTCTTTGGTTTGGAGAAATAATTTCCTCTCATTGAATCTTATTAAGATTTAATCTTCTCAAATAACCAGGGATGATCAAATGTTGACCAAGGTCAACACTTCACACTTATTATTTGAGGAAAGTGATTTGAATGAGATTCATCACCTCATGTGATTTAAATAACCATTGCAATTTAAATACTACTATGTGTTAAATTCTACAAGTGAGCAAGTATGAGCCTAAGCAATTAAAGGTCAACACATTACTTCATATCACTTGAGAAAATGATTTAAATGAGGTGCTACACCTCATAGATTTAAATTCCTAAAATTTGAAATAGTTTAAATGGACTAGTATTGACTACATAGCCAATATTTTGCTTCTAGCCCATGATCATGTAAAGAACCCATATCATATTTTTACATAGTAAATTAGAGTTTGTTAAATGTGAATTATTTCAATTGTATTCACTTCAAAATTCAAAATGGTTGATTTTTAATAATTATTCTAAGTCAGAAAAGTCCATGTCTTGTTTATTTTGCTACTTTAATTCTACAACAGATATTGTTTTGAATCCAGTGGCATTGGATAGATAATTTCACAGGCTTTCCAACCATATGAAATTCACTAAAAATAGCCAAGTATATTTGGAGATATTTGATTTCTAGCAAAGCATCTGATAGCAATTTAACTGAAAAAGAATTAAACGAAATTCGAAATCAAACGAGGGCGGGAATGGAGTTGGGGCGGCCCAGCTGCGGCCTGGGCCATGCATGCATGGCGCATACACGTTGGGTGCAGGCGGGCCACGCGGCGCGTCGGATCGGGATCCGACGGCGCTGGGCCGTCGTCTTCCTCCCGACGCAGCTAGCTTGCGGGAGCGATTTCTCTCACCTCGAAGCTCGGATTGAGGCGTGGTTAGGTGCGTTGGAAAGGTATTTTCAAGGGCTACAACTTTGGTGTAGGGCTCGGTGGCTATGGTGATGAAAAACTGGGTGGTTTTTGAGGGATGCCGCCGGTGAGCTTTTGCTCCGGTGAGCTGTGAGGAGGGCGAGAGGGAGGCGCTAGGAGAAGGAAAGGGATGCTGCTGGGTGCTGTGAGGCTGTCCAAGGCGAGGGGCGGGGTTTATATAGGCTTCAGAGAAGGAGGAGGACAAGTGGTGGCATGGTGAGGTCTACATCAATGGCATGGGCTTGGCATGGTCCTCTTTGCATCATTTTCTTGGTCTATGAGTGCTGCAAGCTTGGTTGAGGTGTGATGATGGTATTTGACACAGGGTGCAAGGTGGGAGAGAGCTAGAGGTGTGCACCATTGATTGAAGTGAAAAGCATATGTGGTACATGGAAATGAGTGGCATGCTTGAGGTGGTGATCATGGCCAAGGTGGTGTCACTTCATTGAGGTGCTTTCAGAGTACAATGGTGTACTATCAATGATGGAAAGAGAGAGAGAGAGAAAAAAAGTGAGAAAGTGATGATTAAAGTGAATTGTACCCCCTTTTCACTTTATGTGTACTTCTCATCTCCAAAGCAATGACCTCCCTTGTGTGTAATTTTGGACAAATGGCTGCATGGTTGTGTTCTAAATGATGTTGGGCAACAATGTGTGGCATTGGTTTGAAATTTGGAGAGGTTTTGTGAAAATTCAAATAGTGGAGGGAATCTATATTTGTTTCAAGGTGGCATCTTGGCTTGAATAATTAGAGCAATGGTCAAAGCTTTGGTCAAAGTGGTCAACACGAAAAATGTTCATCTTGATGAGGTCTTGGATGAGGTGCAAAGAGTTGGCAGGGTTTGGTTTAAGAATCTCTTAATAGAAGAGCTCAAAGTGGGTAAGATAATATAAAATGGTCAAATGACCATTATCATATATAAGTTGCATTTGAATTCTTATTTGCTTTGATTTGGGTTTCTTTGATTCAAATGGATGTGTTATTGATATATAAGTGTTTCACAAGCAAAGGCACAAGCTAAGGTGGCCTTGATTGAAGATTTGCAAAATTGGCTAAGTGTGTATGTGAGTGAAAATGGGATTTTCTCACTATTTGATTTCTCTCTATTTGATTTGATTTTTCTTGACTCTAATGTGATTCTTATTAGTTTAGGAACATTTCCCAACCATTGAAACCATTCCAAAAGTTCTAGCTCAAAGATTTGCAAAAATGGCCATAACACATAAGAGGTGATGTGTCAATTTTTCTTATTCTTGTAATTGGTTTCCCTTGCTTTACTTGGGCAAGGTTGAGGGTCAATTTAGGGTTAGATTAGGTTTAGAGATGGTTTCACATCATTTGGGTAAGGTTTAAAGGCATAGAACAAGAATTGGGTATTATGGCTATGTGTCACATATGCCTCTATGCATATGTGGCATTTGAGTTTTAATTTGACTTGGCTTGACCCAATTGGTGTGGTTGAGGGTTGAAATGGTATATAGGAGTGATCCATCCATTCACAACATGTCTTAGGGTCAAGATTCTTAATTTCACAAATTTTCTCTCTTACTCTCATATGCCTCTATGGCATTTTTAGTTTCTTTTTATTTTCTTTTGTTTCACTTTAGATTTGGTTTGATAAGTACTAGGTAAGGTGTATGAAGGTTTTCCAAACCTCTAAACAAAGTAGAAAGTTCTAGGGTAAAGATTTATAAATATAGCCATAGGCACATATGCCTTTTTCTTATTTAATTTCCTTTTATTTTATTTTACTAGGATGATGAAAAGAGGGGTGAGGTTTAGGGTTTAAGATCATTTCAAAATACTTTAACAAGCAATCATGGCAATAGAACAAGGATTAAGCAAGATCACTATGCATCAAACTTAATTTAATAAAAGTTTTTGTTGGTTCCAAAATTTGGAACTTGGGAAATTCATTTGTTTTGTTTTGAATTTTTGGGATGTTAAAATGCAATTGCAGGATCTAAAGGAAATAGCTTCGAGTACTTACAACGGCGCCGGAAAATAGCTTAGTAGCCGAGATCCGGAGTGTGAGTACCTTTTACCTTTCCTCCCCGGCAACGGCGCCAGAAAATACTTGATGCTGTCCAGGACTGGCGCGCTGTTGACGAGGGAGGAAATGGTGTAGCTTTCCTTCGTTCCCCGGCAACGGCGCCAGAAAAGTGCTTGATGTCTACGGGTGCTTCTATTCTTGTAGACAGTGTTGGGCCTCCAAGAGCAGAGGTTTGTAGAACAGCATCAAGTTTCCCTTAAGTGGATCACCCAAGGTTTATCGAACTCAGGGAGGAAGAGGTCAAAGATATCCCTCTCAAGCAACCCTGCAATCACGATACAAGAAGTCTCTTGTGTCCCCAACACACCTAATACACTTGTCAGATGTATAGGTGCACTAGTTCAGCGAAGAGATAGTGAAATACAAGTAATATGGATGTGTATGAGTGGTAATAGCACTATGAAATAGATATGGCAGCGAGTAAACATGCAACAAAACAGTAAACAAACGGAGATTCGATGCTTGGGAGCAAGGCCTAGGGATCCTGCTTTCACTAGTGGACACTCTCAACAATGATCACATAATAGAACTACTCTACACTCTCTTGTTGGATGATGAACACCACTAATTGTGTAGGATTGCACGAACCCTCAATGTCGGAGTTAACAAGCTCCACAATATTCAATGTTCATATTTAAATAACCTTAGAGTGCAAGATAGATCAACACAATTACACCGAGAACTAACATAGCATGCACAATGTCACCATCACACTATGAAGGAGGCATAGATCACATCAATACTATCATAGCAATAATTAACTTCATAATCTACAAGAGAGATTACAATCATAACCTACGCCAAGTACTACACAATGCACACACTGTCACCATTACACCGTGGAGGAGGAATAGACTACTTTCATAAGATCACTAGAGTAGCACATAGATGATATTCAACTAGATCACATAAAGAGAGAGATGAACCACATAGCTACAGCGGAGCCCTCAGCCCCGGGGGTGAATTACTCCCTCCTCATCATGGAGACAGCGATGGCGGTGAAGATGGCGGTGGAGACGGCGGTGGAGATGACTCCGGGGGCAATTCCCCGTCCTGGCGGCGTGCCGGAACAGAGACTTCTGTCCCCCGAATTGGAGTTTCGCGATGGCGGCGGCTCTGGATGGTTTTCTCTGGTTTCGTGGTTTTTCCGTATCGAAGATTTAGGTCAGGGACCTTTAAATAGGCGAAGAGGCGGAGTCGAAGGGTCGACGAGGCGGTTACACAACAGGGGGGCGCGGCCCACACCCTGGCCGCGCCAGCCTGGTGTGTGGGGCCCCCAGGGCTCCCCTCTGGTGGCTCTCGGGTGTTCTGGAAGCTTCGTGGGATTCTAAGACTCTGGGCGTTGATTTCGTCCAATTCCGAGAATATTTCCTTACTAGGATTTCTGAAACCAAAAACAGCAGAAAACAGGAACTAGCACTTCGGCATCTCGTCAATAGGTTAGTTCCGGAAAACGCATAAAATCATCATAAAGTGTGAACAAAACATGTAAGTATTGTCATAAAACAAGCATGGAACATAAGAAATTATAGATACGTTGGAGACGTATCAGTAATCACAGTACCTTTCCGGTATAAGTGATTTACATGATCTCATGGTCATAAGGAGTAGGTAACTATGTATCGAAAGCTTATAGCAAATAACTTATTGACGTGATCTTATGCTACGCTTAATTGGGTGTGTCCATTACATCATTCATACAATGATATAACCTTGTTATTAATAACATCCAATGTTTATGATTATGAAACTAATCATCCATTAATCAACAAGCTAGTTAAGAGGCATACTAGGGACTCTTTGTTGTTTACATATCACACATGTATCAATGTTTCGGTTAATACAATTATACCATGGTATATAAACATTTATCATAAACATAAAGATATATAATAACCACTTTTATTATTGCCTCTTGGGCATATCTCCAACAGTTGGGTCAGTGACCTCTGCGTGTAATAGCTTGGATCTTACTCTGTTAAGAGTTGTAATATATTCTTTTGAGTCGTAGAGTCACTGTTGTGTTACCGATTCTCTCACTGTAGTCTCTTGAGCTCAAGGTTAGGCTTATGTCGGACGAAGATCTGGTATTTGTCTAATCCTGATCCCAGGGTGCCACAGGTTTTGGTATCAGAGCAGGACTGCCTGCAGGAAACTCTTGTTCACTGGTCGATGTTGAGTCTAGTGGTTGCGAAAACTATTTTGAAGCTAAAGATTATTTGCAAAACTCTAAATAGGATTCTTTTTAATCCTTACCTGGTGTCATCTTACCTGGTTTTGATTGGAAAAAGGTTTCTCTTCTTTCCTATCAATTCAAATCTCTAGGATACACGGGTTTGGGTTATTTTTCTCAAGTACTCCGTATATGGTTGCTTGTCTTAGAGTTTTCAGAATGCCTCAGTTCATCTGAAGTATTGTTCCTTTATTCTTGCTTCGGGTGCTTAGCATCCAATTGTTTGCCTTTATTCGATGGTGGTGGTATGTCATCTTTGCATTCCATCTTCATGGTTTGTGAGTCGGTTAGTAGTGTGTATATTTTGTATGCTTGTTTAACTACTATGATCGATACGACGATATATCTTCATATCACATGTCTTGTTCTCTAGCATGCTCATTGTATTTAGTACATGCTTTCCTCCTATTGAATCATGTCAACACCCGGATTTTTAAGTCCAGATGCCTATTATGCCATTCATCGCAATCCCAGGAATATTGTTTTTGCGAGACATAATAGATTGATATCACAGAACATCATTCATTACAACATCATAATTGTCTTACAACAAAGGATCACATGATCCAGTCTCATTACAGTAGTAGATGATCTATTGATCAATTACAAAACACATAGCGGAAGCGAAGTAGCGTAGTATTAGTCCATCTATTTCACAGGCAACTGTTGACGTCAGGAGTGATCCTAGTTGTCGTAGACGTCCTGCTGTCCTTCTTCCGGGTTCTGGTACTCCTCTTCATAGTCTGGCCATTTGAATAGCCAGGGACACAGCCATGAGTACTTTAAAGTACTCGCAAACTAATACTAAGGTAAAAGTTATCAACTATAGTAAGGGGGTTCTAAGCTCTAGTTTCATTTGCATAAAGCCAGTTTTAGTTCATAAGCACTTTAGTAAACAAAACCTCTTCATTTGCCTAACTTACTCAAGTGGGAACATTAGTGTCATTCCCACAACTCAGTTGTGATTCAAAGTCAAAGTCACCTTTCAATTCAAGTCACCATTCACCATTCATATTTTTAGAAAAGTTCTGATGACGGAATGGTATCGCATCCGAACCCAATGTAGAGGCAGCCTCCAGCATAACCCCGATGACGCTTGTTTTAGAGGGAACCCATACTAAGACACATAAATTTCCAGCTAAGCCTTACCCAGATTCAGGTATTGTGGGGGTACTTGTAAAATTGGAATGGTATCGCATCCGAACCCAACCATCAGTTTTGGTAAAATTCACCAAGTCATTCACAAGTCATATTCACCTTCAAAATCTTTCAATAGAATGACTCATCATTCCAAGGTTTTCAAAGTCATTTCATTTCACGAGTTCCCAACTAGAGTAGTCACTTTTAATGTTTAGCACTAGCAACTAGTTATGAGGGGTGCTAAAATATCTTGGAGCTTTCTAGGCTAAGTGTGATGCTCTTGTACTACTCCATAACTAAACCAAGTGAATCATAAATCAAAAAGTAACTTTGCTAAATAAAATTCAATAAAGCTTGTAAAGTAAAAACTTGGGATAGGACCACTAGACATAAAGTAAAATGTAATGGTGCCTTGCTCTTGTATAGCTTTGCACAAGTCTAGCTTGCATTGGTAATAGCTTGCCTTGGTTGGGGTAGTGATCAAGGTTCCCTTCTTCTTCTTGGTAGAAATCCTCCTCCTCTTGATAGTCTCCGGTACTAGCGTCTATAAACGAATACGAGGATACAAACACCAAATCAATACTTAAAGAACCTAACTAGCCTTAATGGCTCACTCAAGATGATCTAGCACCATCATCTACCTTACTCAACATTTGACTAGGGTTTCTTCTTTAGTGTTTAGAAAACAACTCCTCTTAGTGACTTAGGGTTTTCTCTTTGGTTCTTTGGGGAAATAATTTCCTCTCATTGAATCTTGTTAAGATTTAATCTTCTCAAATAACAAGGTATGATCACATGTTGACCAAGGTCAACACTTCACACTTATTATTTGAGAAACATGATTTAAATGAGGTTCCATACCTCATGCAATTTAATACTAACATGGTAGTGATTTAATGTCACCAAATAACTCAATATGAGATTATATAACCATGGTCACTACCTCATGTTGAACTACTTGAGACCAAGATTTAAATGAGAAGAATACCTCTCATATGATTTAACACATAGTTGTAACTAACTTAAATACTATTATTGAGGTGCTTTAATATTCTCAAGAAGAATCCTATGGGGTCATGAAGACTAATGTCATCACCTCACATTGAATCACTTGGAATAATGATTTAAATGAGATGCTATACCTCATATAATTTAAATACTATTTTTGAAATGGTTTGAATGGGCTAGTTACTGACTACATAGTCAATATTTTGCTTCTAGCCCATGATCATACACAGTACCTATATCATATTTTTACATAAACAATTAGAGTTGGTGAAGTGTGAATTATGAGAGGTGGAATCACCTCAAAATTCAAAAGGGTTGATTTTTAATATTTATTTGAAAACTGAAAAGTATCTGATTTGTTATTTTTTCTATTCAAAATCTATACAAGCTATTAGGTTGAAACCAGTGGGGTTAGTTAGATAATTTCATAAGCTTTCTAGAACATTTTGAGTCACAAGATTTGGATTTGTAGATTTGAAACTATTTAAATTCTAGCACTGCACCAGTATGCAATTTAAAGGAAAAAGAATAAAACGAAAATAAAATTCAAACTGAGGGCGGGAACGCAGTTGGGCCGGCCCAGCTGCTGCCCGGGCCTGGCGTGCATGACGCATGCACGTCGGGCTCGCGCAGGGCGTGCAGATCGTCGGATGACGATCCGACGGAGCTGGGCCATCGTCTTCCTCCCGACACTGCAGGCTTGCGGGGGCGATTTCTCTCACCTCGGAGCTCGGATTGAGGCGTGGTTAGGTGCGTTGGAAAGGTCTTTTCAAGGGCTACAACTTTGGTGTAGGTATCGGTGGCTATGGTGATGAAAATCTGGGAGGTTTTTGAGGGATGCCGCCGGTGGCCGTGGCGAGCTTGTGGACGCCGGTGAGCTCTGAGGAGAGCGGGAGGGAGGTGCTAGGGGGGAGAGAGGGAGGCTGCTGAGTTGTGTGGTGATGTCCAGGGAGCGGAGGGGGTTTATATAGCGGCCAGAGACGGGAACGCGACAGGGCCGGCATGGTGGCCATGTCGTCGGGTCCGTCATGTGCAGGGCTCGCTGGCACGGGGGCTGCGTCATCTAGGTAGGTACTGGGTAGAGGGTGACGCGTGCGGAGTGGATAGCCCGCAGGCGTCGTGTGCAGTGCGCACGAGGACATGGCCGACGTCGGCATTCCCACGTCATGGCGTCATCCTGGCGCGGGAGAGGGTCAACGGTCGTGTCTAGTAGGTGTTCTGAGGTGAGAGGAGGTGGGTGGCGCAGGGAGACACGATGGTTTGCAGTGTTCACTCGGGGAGGTGGTGGTGTCCACGGTTTGGTGATCAAGTGACATGGCATGATGTGTTTTGGTCCATCACTTGCTCTCCTTGTCCCATGGTCATGTCTAGCAGGTGTCTAGGGTCTAGGGTAATGTAGATGACATGGTGAGAGAGAGGGAAAAGAGCCAGGTGTAGGTGGTGACATGGTGGTGATCATGTGAGTGGCATGGTGTGGCATTGGGTGGTGCAAGTGGGTTTTTGGGGTCAACTATGGTATGTTGGTGTTCAGAGGAGTGAGATGAGTCATCTTGACAAGGTGAGGGTGACCAGAGAGGGAGAAAGACAAGGGTTGGCATGGTGATGTCATTTGGAGTGGCATGGTATGGCATTGGTTCTTTGTGCGAATTTTTCTTGTGTATCATGGTGCTGCAAGATTAAGTGAGGTGAGGTGAGTCTATTAGACATGGTGGGCAAGGTGAGAGGGGTCTAGGGTGTGCACATATATTATTTGTCAAAGTGTATGTGACACATGACATGATTTTGGGGCATGGTGTTGATGTGAGGTGACCATGCACACTAGGTGAGGTCAAGAGGGAGATCCAGGACATGGTTGGGCAGGGCTGAGGTGAAGGGAGAGAGAGGTCATGTGATGGAGGGTGGTTGAAATAGTGGTTGTACCTCTATGTACTTAAATTGGTTATTTGCTAAGGTCTCATGTGTGATGACTTTTGACCAAAATTCTGCATAGATGTGTTCTAAATAATATTTGGCATCTATTGGTGGTATTGGTTTGAGTTTTGGAGGTGGTTTGTGAAAGTCCTAAATTTTGAGGGAATCTAGAATCTGTTTCAACATAGCATCTTGGCTTGACTATTTTGAGCAATGGTCAATGATCTGGTCAAAGTGGTCAACATAAAAGTTGCTCATCTTGATGAGGTCTTGGATGAGGTACAAAGAGTTGGCAGGGTTTGGTTTGAGAATCTCTTACTAAAAGGGCTCAAAGTGGGTAAGATAATATAAAGTGACAATTTGACCAATATCACATGTATGTTGAATTTGAATTTTTCATTGATTTGATTTGTGTTTCTTTGGTGCAAAATGGTTTGTTTTTGATATATGAGGGTTTCACAAGCAATGGCACAAGCCATGGTGGCCTTGGTTAAAGATTTGAAAAGTGGGCCAAAGTGTATGTGAGTGAAAAATGGAATTTTCTCACCATTTCATTTCTCTCTATTTGATTTGATTTTTCTTGACTCCAAAGTGATTCTTATTAGGTTAGGAACAATTTCAAACCATTGAAACCATTCCAAAAGGTCTAGCTCAAAGATTTGCAAAAATGGCCATAAACCCATAAGAGGTGAAATTCCATTTTTTCTTATTTTCCTCTTTTATTCCCCTTGCTTTACTTGGGCATGGTTGAGGGTCTATTTAGTGTGAGATTAGGTTTAGAGATGGTTTCACACCATTTGGGTAAGGTATAATGGCATAGGTCAAGGTTTGGGAAAATTTTGCTATTTGCTCACATATGCCTCTTTGGCATTTTTAATTTCTTTTTAAAATCCTTTGTTTCACCTTGGATTGGGTTTGATTAGTACTAGGTAAGGTTTATGATGGTTTTCTAATCCTCTAAACAAAGTAGAAAGGCCTAGGGTAAAGTTTTGCAAAAGTAGCCATATGCACAAATGCCTTTTTCTTATTTAAATTCTTTTTATTTGGTTTTAACTTGGATGGTCAAAAGAGGGGTGAGGTTTAGGGTTTAAGATCATTTCAAAATACTTTAACAATCACTCATGGAAATATCACAAGAATTAAGCAAGGTCACCATGTATCAAACTTAATTTAATAAAAGTTTTTGTTGGTTCCAAAATTTGGAAATAGGGAAATTCATTTTATTTGTTTGAATTTTTTTTGGGATGTTACAAATCCTCCCGGTGAATATGTGTCTCATGGGTTTTGTTTTCTCCTCAGTATGTCAGGCGGTACTAGAAGTGGTGCTGGCCGTGCTCGTGGCCATGGTAATAACCGTGGAGATGGACACGAGGAGAATGCTGACCTTCCTCATCCTCCTTCTATGGTCCAACTTATGGCCATGTATGAAGCCAATCGTGCAGACAACATTAGGCTCCTTGAAAGGATTGAGCGGAACACAGCTCAGCATCATGAGGAACAAGTGGGGATCCGAAGCTTCATCCGCCTCACCCCACCAGTGTTCACTTATTCAACTGAGCCACTTGATGCTGACTACTGGCTCCGCACCATCGAGCGCAAGCTTGAGGTTGCCCACGCTGCTCAAGCGGATTGGGTGAACTTTCCACCTACCATCTTGAAGGAGCTGCTGGTTCACGGTGGGAAAACTTCCTGCTGATGCAGCCTGCCGATCATGACGTAACTTGGCCAGAGTTCAAAGCTGCTTTCCGTGCATATCATATCCCAGAGGGTGTGATGGACGAGAAAAGAGAAGAGCTTCTGAAGCTGACGCAGGGCAGTGGTTCTATCTGTGACTACCAGGGTCACTTCTATCGGCTTGCCTGATATGCTCCTAAAGAAACTTCCACTGATGCCAAGAAGCAAGCCTTGTTCCGCAAGGGACTGGATCCTGAACTTCGTCGAGATCTTCATCTCCTGGACTTCCCAACCTGCCAAGATCTTGTCAACAAGGCTATGAAGGCAGAAAGAGGAAAGGTGGACTATGAGGAAAGTCGCAAGCATCCTCGAGATACTTCTCAGTCTTCTCGATCGGGCAAATAGCGCCGTCGTGTTTTCATTCTATACAGTGCTGTGCCTCGTGCTCCTTATGCACCAAAGTCTTCTGGTTATGCTCTTCGTCCACAAGCTCCAAGTGCTACTGCAGGCAATGCTGGTGGAACAAATTATCGGCCCGCTATGGGTATTGCAGGCAGTGGTGCATGCTTCACTTTTGGTCAACCTGGTCACTACATGAAAGAGTGCCCCCACAATACTTCTGTTCGTGGTGCTCCACCACCAAAGAAGTTTACTAAGCCTCAAGTTGCTGGTCAGGGTCGTCTGACCCATGTCACTGCTGAAGAAGCTGATGCAGATCCAAGCGTCATAATGGGTACGCTTTGAATCATCTCCATTATAGCTACAGTTATGTTTGATTCTGGAGCACCGCATTCATTCATATCCCAAGAATTTGCTCAATTGCATGGGATTCCTTTTGAAGCTATGCCTACCCCTCTTATGGTTCATTCCCCTGGTTCTAGTTGGTATACCGCTATGGTCAGTCGTGGGAATATAATCGAGATTGGATATCTTATTTTTCCAATTCCCCTCATTGTCCTCAATTCAACCGACATCGATATCATTTTGGGCATGGATTGGATAGCTAAATATCAGGCTGTCATTGATTGTGCAGCCAGGTCTCTCACTCTAACCGATCTTTCCGGAAGCTGCATTCTGTATTGGTCTCCGTCAGCAACCCCTCCATCAGCAGTACATATTCCTGATGCGGAGTTGTATGCTCTTGACGTCTTACCTCTGCTTGAAATTTTTGATGTTCCCATGGTTTGTGACTTCCCTGATCTCTTTCCGGAAGAGTTACCTGGCATGCCACCTGATCGAAGCGTGGATTTTGTCATCAAACTGTTTCCTGGAACTGCTCCTGTTTCTCGACGTCCTTATCGTATGCCTTGAGAAGAGTTGGTTGAACTAAAGAAGCAGTTAGAAGAGTTAGAAGGGAAAAGATACATCCAACCTAGTACTTCATCTTAGGGATGTCCCGCACTCTTTTTCAAGAAGAGGGATACCAATGTTTCGCGTCTGGTTGTTGATTACCGGCCGCTCAAGGAAGTAATCATCAAGACAAGTATCCTCTACCTAGAATCAATGATCTTTTAGATCAATTGAGTGGTGCCACAGTCTTTTCCAAGATGGATTTGAGATCAGGCTACCATCAAATTAAAATCCGCACAGAGGACATTCCAAAAACGGCGTTCATAACTCGGTATGGTCTTTACGAGTACACCGTCATGTCCTTTGGCCTCACTAATGCTCCAGCCACTTTTATGCTGCTCATGAACTCTGTGTTTATGGAGTATCTTGACAAATTCGTCATTATCTACATTGATGAAATTCTGGTCTACTCCAAAACCGAAGAAGAACACACTGAACACTTGTGTTTGGTGCTGACAAAGCTTCGTGAACATCGTCTCTATGCCAAGTTTTCTAAATATGAGTTCTAGCTACAAGAGCTCATCTTTCTTGGCCATGTCGTCTCTGCAAAAGGTGTTGCAGTCATTCCAAATAAAGTTCAATCTGTTCTTGACTGGAAGACTACTAAGTCAGCCAAAGAAATTCGGAGTTTTCTTGGAATGGCGGGTTATTACCGTCGATACATCGAGAATTTTTCCAAGATTGCCAAACCAATGACTGATCTTCTGAAGAAAGACAAGAAGTTTGAGTGGTCAGAAAAGGCTGAAGAAAGTTTTCAGACACTGAAAATAAAGCTGACTACCGCTCCTGTACTTGTCCTTCCAGACAAAAGCAAAGACTTTGTCATCTTCTGTGATGCATCTCTTCAAGGGCTCGAATGTGTGTTGATGCAAGATGGCCATGTAGTGGCTTATGCCTCTCGACAGTTGAAGCCACATGAGCTCAATTATCCAACTCATGATCTAGAGCGTGCAGCTGTGGTCCATGCTCTTAAGCAATGGTGACCTTACCTTTACGGTAATCGTTGCGAGTTATACTCGGATCATCAAAGCCTGAAGTATCTCTTTACCCAACCAGATCTGAATCTCAGGCAGACAAGATGGTTGGAAATCATCAAGGACTATGATTTGCGTCTTAACTATCAGCCCGGCAAGGCCAACGTCGTTGCTGACGCGCTAAGTCGGAAGTCATATTGCAACAATCTGATGATCAAGCAATATCAACCCGCCCTTCACTAGGAATTTGCACGATTCAACCTTGAAGTTGTTCCTCAGGGGTACCTTGCTAACTTAGAGGTGAAACCCTCTCTCGAAGACCAGATCAAAGCCACTCAGAAGCGTGATTTGGGTATCACTAAGATCAAAGAGAACATTGCTAGCGGAGATGCTAAATGTTTCTCCATCAACGATCAAGGTGTTGTGTACTTTGGTAACCGCTTGGTGATGCCGAAGAAAAAGAATATGAGAGAGTTGATCCTCCGAGAAGCTCATGAGTCTCCTCTATCTATTCATCCTGGAAGTACCAAGATGTATCAGGATCTTCGCCAAAGGTTCCGGTGGACCCGGATGAAAAGAGAAATTGCTCGCTTTGTAGCTAAATGCGACGTTTGCCGTCGTGTAAAAGCTGAGCATCAAAGACCAGCTGGTACTCTTCAACCTCTATCTACCCCTGAATGGAGATGGGATGAAATTGGTATGGATTTCATTACCGGACTTCCCAAAACTCATAAAGGAAGCAATGCTATATGGGTAATTGTTGATCGCCTATCCAAGGTTCCTCACTTCCTTCCTATCCGAGAAGACATTACTGCTAGCAAGTTAGCAGATCTGTATGTTTCTCGAATAGTCTCTCTTCATGGTGTTCCGAACAAGATTATCTCTGACCGAGGAAGCTTGTTTACTTCCAAGTTCTGGGCCAGTTTCCAACAAGCTATGGGAACTCATCTTTCCTTCAGCACGGCCTATCATCCTCAAACTAGTGGTCAAACCGAAAGGGTTAATCAAATCCTTGAAGACATGCTCAGAGCCTGTGTTATATCCTTCGGCAAGAATTGGGAAAAGTGCCTTCCATTTGCTGAATTCTCCTATAACAACAGTTTCCAATCTAGCCTGGGCATGGCACCTTTTGAAGCTCTTTATGGACGGAAATTTTGAACCCCTCTGAATTGGTCAGAAACCGGTGAAAGCCAGTTCTTTGGACCAGACATGATCAAGGAAGCAGAAGATCAAGTTGGCATTATCCGAGAATGTTTGAAAGCTGCTCAGTCTCGTCAAAAGAGAAATTATGATCGTCATCATCAAAAAGTTTGCTATGAAGTTGGCGAGCAAGCTTATCTTCGAGTCACTCCTTTGAGAGGTGTCCATCGTTTCGGTATAAAAGGCAAACTAGCTACTCGCTATGTTGGTCCTTTTCGCATCCTTGAAAAACGAGGTACACTTACCTATAAGTTGGAACTCCCTCCAACTTTTCCTGAAGTTCATGACATCTTTCATGTCTCCCAACTCAAATGTTGCTTCAAGGATCCCATCCGTGGTGTTGATCACGAGACACTTGATCTCCAAGAGGATCTGACCTATCGAGAGTATCCTATCCGTATCCTTGATGAAGCTGAGCGTCAAACTCGGCGTCAAACCATCAAATTCCTGAAAGTTCAATGGTCTCATCACTCCGAGTCAGAAGCAACCTGGGAACGAGAAGATCGTCTCCGATCTAAGTACCCTGCCTTCTTTTCTAAAACTTAGGAATCTCGGGGACGAGATTCTTGTAAGGGGGTAGAGTTGTAACAGAACCACTTTGCTAATCAAGTTATGTTGCTGGTTTGTTCATAAGCATGCATTAATTTGCATTTAAATTGAGAAAATTTGCACCAATATGTGTTGAAACAATGCTGCCAATGTTGTTGTTTGGTATTATAAAAATTTGGTGCAAAAAGCCCCTCAAAATTTTGGGTCAAAATACCCTAAAAGTGCCAAAATCCTTCCCTGTTTTAAAATTCCAGAAAAATCCCTAAAACCTAGGGGTTTTTCGCAAAAATCCCCTTTGTCATCTTCCCCATGAACACACGTAGGCAACTGCGTGGCGCCCGCGCGGCCGTCGATGGCGCCGGCGGCCTGGATGCCTCCCGCCGCCCCCGAGCGCCGATAAAGGTCACCGACGCCGCGAGGAGAAGCCCCGTTTCACCACCTCCCTCCCTCTCCTCTTCTCTGCGCCGAACGGGAGCAAACCCTAGCTCCGGCCACTTCACCGTCGCTGCCGTTCTGCGCTGCCCCGAGCCCAGCCGACGCCGCCGTTCGCTCCACCTCGTTGCCAGCAGCCCCCACACCGAAGGAATCGACGCCGGGAGCCCTGGAGCGCCCGGAATCGACCATTCCCCAGCTTCCCCGAGCTCGCCGGCCGCCGCCATCCTTGCCGACTCTGGCCTCCCCTCGCCTCGCCGACACCACCACGAGCTTCACGGTGAGCTCCTGGTCCTCCTGGTGCCCGCCGCTCGCCCTGGGTCGCCGCCTATCGCTCCGGCGATGTGCGCCTGCAAGCTTTGCCGCCGGCCACCGCCGCCGTGGTCGCTCCGGTGACCATTGGAGGCCGGCTCCGCCCTCATTGGGTTCGCCCTGAGCCCGCGCGTCGAACGCACCCCGCCTCGCTGCCCCGCGCGCACGGGACTGCCCAGGCCGTGCCCGACCTGGCCGGCCATGGCCTTGGCTGACGTCGTGCTGATGTCATGATGACGCCAGCCGACCCTTTTTATATTTTCTGTTTTATTTATAATTCATAAAATGATGTATATTATATCAAATTGTCAGAAATTAAAATCCTACATGTTTATGAGCATTTCATACATCATTTCAAAATTTAAACTTGCAAATGTAGTGAAACCCTAATCGAACCCTCTCATATGGCGGTATCCGGTGCCGGAATCCCTTTAATTTGACTATGCACCTAGGGTTGCTCAATTCCATTCACATGACATGTCATTCATATTGTATGCGCATTGCATTATGCCATGTCGTGAATGTTTGTTTCCCTTTCCGGTATTTGGTTCTTCGCGATAGGATCTGAGCCGGAGTCCGAAGTCAACGCCACCGAAGCACAGTACTAATCCGCTGAGGGACAAGTCAAGCCCTAACCTGGTTCATCTATGATTTCGAATTTTTTTATCTGTGGTTCCTACATATCGCATACGATTCAACCTTCTTTTATCGATAGATAGAATTACCCTATCTTTTGCATGTCCGACCTTTGTAACCTCGTAACCCTGATCCACTGCTCCTAGCATTACTAGGTTTGGCATGTGTGCGCCGCGAGAGCCTTTATCTCTTATGCTTAGCCATGTTTAGTTTGTTACGCTACTACTCCGGTCTTCGGACTGGAGCCTTACAATGAAATGAATCTAGCATGACAGGTTGACGTGGTAAGTGTAGAGATGTTGATAAACATGATTAAAGGCTCAGACGAGAGGCCACATTGGGATGTTGTGGGTTGTTTCGTTTCTGCCGACCCTAGGAACCGAGTTCTCGCCTCTTGAACCAAGACCGAGCATACAGCCACACGAAGCCCTATTATGGTACCCTCTCGACTCACAAACTTTCTTATTCGATTCCATGAGTCACATAGTTTGTGAGTTACCTGGTCATATGCATTGCATTTTGCTTGGGGGTAAAGGTACATAACAGGAAGGTAAGCGTGGTCGTGGTGGCTGGGGTGTTGCGGCCTCTGGGGAAACCCACGTAGGTACACATCGTTAAGGACCGACTTTGGGACTTGACCAGTTATGGCGGAGCAATCCTTAGCGTGTGACTCATGGTCCAGGCGACATCAAGGTAAAGTTCATGGTCGACCACCCTCTGCCGGGTTTCCAAGGAAGAAAGCTCAAACGTTGGCACTAAGAGTCGGTTGGCACGTGTGGGTAAAGTTGTGCACCCCTGCAGGGTTAAATCTTTTCGAAAAGCCGTGTCCACGGTTACGGACGACTTGGGAATGGATTCTGTGATCATAGACAACTTGAACCTAATCGTAAAACTTGGCAAACAATGTGTGTTTACGGATACCTTCTCCGGGTGTTGAGGGGGTGATCCGAGGATAGTGGTTCGAGATGATGAAGATTGGTGGATACAAGATGATAATCATTAGAGATAGAGATGTCGCTCTCTTATCCCCTTTCAAAGGTTCTGAGTAGTTGAGATTCTCTTCTCTCTTATCTTACAAAGGAAAATTGGCTTTACGCAAAAGAAGATCTATAGAAAGCCCGCATACCCGCTTTGCTAAACGGTTGTACTAAGTCTTGCTAAGTCGCTATACTCAGCTTTGCATGCTTTTGTTTTAGATGAAGTTGCTACAGCCGAAGGTGGTTTCTACGTTAATATCGACGGTTAGTTTGGAGTTCCCAGGCAGCAGCCTGCGACTTATGGGCTGGGACGTCATTTTATGTTATGGCTTCTTAAGCCCTTTGCTATCTTGTTATTTAGAATAACATATTTTGCTTCCGTTGCTTGTTAAATGTTGGGTCAGTGACCTCTGCGTGTAATAGCTTGGATCTTAATCTGTTAAGAGTTGTAATATATTCTTTTGAGTCGTAGAGTCACTGTTGTGTTACCGATTCTCTCACTGTAGTCTCTCGAGCTCAAGGTTAGGCTTATGTCGGACGAAGATCTGGTATTTGTCTAACCCTGATCCCGGGGGTGCCACAGACGTATACAGACATACAACGGTAGAGCCATGACAACAATCTTGTGTAGTCATTTCCAAGATGTGTAGTTAAATATATGTATTTATACCCCGAGGATAATTTATGCAGTAGTGTTAATTTCCATATTTCGTAGTACCAACAAAAAAGATCATTTATGCAGTAGTGTTAATTGCCATATTTCTCAACGTACCGAAATTCTTTGATTTGCTTGGAATAATTTTCCCTAGCCGACACTGAAGGAATTTAGAATTCAATAGATGAAGAGTGGAAGTGCATGCAGAAGTAGGTTTGGTCTCCTTTTGACTATTCACATTGTTTTCCTTATGTCCCGATGGTTGACATTGTTACGTTCCTTCCTATGTACATAGTGACGACAACGCCGGTATTTAAAGTTTAGAAGATGAAGTTAGGACATCAAATGGTTTTATTGTGTGCAAAGCTTGTGAATGGATTGTTCAATGGGCGGTGAAGCAAGTTCCAGATAATCAGACTGAGGATTCTATATTGCATACCATTAACGAGGTATGTTTCCTACCTTGTAATACCAATGGAAGAATCACACTGTAACACAGTTGAACCAGAAACAAAATCTAACTTATTCAACTTTGCAGATGTGTGACTATATTCCTATCCCTGCGGGAGTATCATTCGTGGACCGTGGAGAACTTAAATTCATGCCTGATGTCGCCTTCTCCATTGGGACCAAACAGTTTGTGCTCAAACCCGAATAAGTATTGTTTCTTGTCCCTGGTTATTACCTCTCGTATTTTATGCGTGTCCAGATTATCTATCAGTTTTAGCAAGTATCATTTTCTTATTAAGATTCCATATGTTGTTCCCGTGGATTTTTTGAAGATTCGGTCCTTTGTATATCATTTGTCAATTATAAAATCTTACGCGCATATGAAATTGAAGAGCCACACAAGCTTTATTACCGGTTAGTGCTGATTTGGTTTGACTTGTGATTTATGTTGTTCAGCACATAGTGAAGATTGGTGAGGGTGATGATACCCGGTGCATGAGTGTAATAATTCTAGTTTACTGTACATATTATATGCTTGTAATTATTCATGTTACTTTCGTGGCTTCGGTTTCTGCAAGCAAGTCCCTTGAGCCATTTTATGTCATGTACGAATGTACGATGCTTATTCCTGGATCTCTAATTTATCATAGCAAGCTGATATCCTTTATATGATGGGTCGTGGGCATGCCGTGTCATATACTAAACTGGCAAACTGGGCCGAATATAATCCAGTGGTGAACATATAAATGTTTCATCTCATAAAGGCCCGTGTCATATTTTTAACTGGGCCGAACTCGAAATCCAGCCCAGCTATAAGCAGGCCTCGTGTTGCAGGCTTCGAACGGGCCTATTTTTAACTGGGCCGAACTAGAAATTCAGCCCAGCTATAAGCAGGCCTCGCGTCGCGGGCTTCGAACATGTGGATATTTCTTATTTGCCCACCTAGTGGAAAGCGCAACGTCAGTACTGACACGTGTCAGTCACGGGCATGTCCATGTGCCATTGGAAATAAAATATGTCATTCTATAAATTGACACGTGTCGAAATGCTATTGGTCCTCTTGCCCTATTACCATTTGTCCACAAATTGAGATGCTATTGGATAACGTGTAATTATTCCATTTGTCCACGTGGCATGCTTCAATTGGTAAGCATGTCGTCATCAGACCGACACGTGTTGGCTTCGTAATGCGCCACGTTACCCATGCCACGGCGATACTAATGTCAGGCTAGACGACAAAGCTTAATTAGAGTCGACCAAACTGACAGCTTAATGATTGGTCTAATAAGTAAATCATTGTGTCGAGATGGTAACCATTGGCCTGACACACCTGACACGGTGGTCGCCGATGAGGGTAAACAGCGCATGACGGTTATTTGCGTCACAATGACTTGGGTCGGGCGGGCTCTGGGCCAGCACAAATCTGTCATGGATCTGTGACAGCCAAATCTAACAGTCAGCCCAGCCATATGTGACGCGAGGTTCACCACGGCATTCCAAACCGTCAGTGTGAGGTCTCTGTGATGGTTTTGGCACATTCGCTGATGAACTATAACATCCCAAATTTTAATAAAAAGAAAGTTAGAAGAATTCCAGAGAGCAAAATTTCAAATCAACAAAAACTTTTTAAATTGCATATAGTGCCATGCATAGGACTTGTGCATTTGAGTGATATGCCATGATGATTGTTAATATGTGTATATGCCATACTCTAAAACCCCAATGTGATCATGAGAAGATCACCAACCAAATAAATCAAAAAGAGAAAGAAAATCAAATAAAAGAAAAACCCTAAAACCCTCACATATGGCTTATGCCATTTTTATGAATTTTGACCCTAGACCAATTTGGTCTTCACCATTAGTTGAACAATGTTACTAAACACTTATTACAACTTTTGGAATCAAAGAAACACAAATCAAATGGATTTCAAACTCAAATTTGACTCACATATGATAATGGTCAAATCCGCCAATTATAGTCTGATCACTACTTTGAGCCCCTGCAATTCAAAATTTTCAAACTAAACCTTGCTAACTCTTTGCACCTCATCCAAGACAACATCAAGGTGAACACTTTTTGTAAAGATCACCATGCCAAATTCTTTCTAGATCAAACGCTATGCTCATCCAAAGTTGACACTTTTTATTAGGTGGAACAATCTCACACTTAGCCTTTTTTGCAATTCTTTGAATTTAACAATTCCACCACCACCTCTCATCATCTCTGGTCATTTATAACTCAACCAAACACACACACAATTCAAAACTTGCCACCATTTGAATTCAATCAAAAATTGGATAAATTTGCAAATTGCAAATATGGAACTATTACACACTATCTCAAATAATGATCTACCCCACCCTAACCTAACCTAAACTACCCTAACTGGTTCCCTTGTCCCCTCTCACACCAAATGCCCATAGTAAACCTAAGGAGGAGAGGCTAGCTCACATGTGCATGGCCATGCCGGCCATGGCGCCACCATGCCGAGCCACCCCTCCTCTCCTTCATCGCCACCCCTGGCCCTGGTGCCAAACCTTGCCACCATGCTCTCCTACATCTCCTAGCACCGACAGCATCGCCGTAGACGACGTAGCCTCGCCGGAGATCGCGCGCCACGGTCGCCGCCAGATGCCGCTCGCGTCGCGCGTGGACGCGCACTGGACACGCGCCACCCCATCGCCTCGCGCTCGCTCTGGCCCCGCTCGCAACACGTTGAGCACCGCCGAGACACCACGACGCCACCAGACATGCTCACGACCAGACCCTGGACCGCCGCCGCCGTACACGGAGAAGAAAATCCCGTGGACGCCGCCCGACGACACGGAAGCAATGCGTCGCCATCCAACGCCACCCGACCGTGCCGTCACCGCCATTAGCTTCGCCTGGATGTGTAGAGCACTGCCGCACCCTCGCCTAGCTCAACCGCTCGCCGGAATCGCCGCGCCCATGTCGACCACCACCCTGCCCCGCAGCCCTCGCTCGATTCTATAAATACCGCGTTCCCTGGACACCATTGAGCACACCATCTCACTCCCCACCCTTCACCACTTCTCCTCGCAACATTAGCCAAGCCAATCGCCGCCGGAGTCGCCGCAATCGCAAGCTCGGAGCCGCGGAAGCCCTGGAGCAATCGCCGTTGATCCAGGCCACCTCGAGCTCCGCCACTGCTACCAGCTGCTTCGCCGTCGTCCACACATCTACCTCGAGCACACTGCCAAACCTTGCTGGAGCCTCGGTGAGCCCTCCGACCCCCTAGGCTCGCCGCGCCAGTGGCTCAATCTCGTCGGAGAAGACGATGACCCTGAGCCGTTAGATCAGGATCTAATCCAACGCGCCATATTAGCTCATACCGTTTCGGGTTTAAACAGTCACTGACTGGTGGCCCCCATGCTGTCAGCAAGCCCACGCGTATGTGGACCGTGGTGGGTTGGGCGTGGGCCGTTTTAATTCAATTCGGCCCAGCTTCATTTCCCGCCGGCCCTTTAATTCAAAATCCATTTAAATTAATTCAAACAATTTCAATACTGGCTCCAACTTTGAAATTAAATAGAATCTGTTTGGCTTGGCCAAATTTAACAAATTTTATATTGTTGGAAAGCTATGAAAAAGATCTACCATATACCACTGGTCCCATCTCAAAATTAGTTGTAGAATTAATTTGATAAAAAGATGAAGGCAGGGACTTTTCCCTATTCAAATAATTATTAAAAATCAACCAAAATAGATATTAAGTTAATTCCAACTCCAATAGCTCACATTTGACATACACTAATTGTTTATGTAAGAAAATTGTGTGGTCACTTTGCATGATCATGCCCTAGTTTAATTAATGGACAATATGGCTAGTTTATCTAAGTGATATTGTCCAAAACTATTATGCAAATCATATGAAGTATTTTACTTCATTTAAATCTTGTCCCAAATGAATTCAGGTGATGTTTGGACCCCTGGTCAAACTCTCTTATATGAATTACTTGGAGATTTAAATCATTGGTAGCATTATTAAATGGTATGAGGTGGTTTACCCCATTTAAATCATTTTCTCAAATGATGATAATGAATGTTTGACTTAGGTCAATATAAATTCATGCATGATTATTTGAGAAATTAAATCTTAAGAAGATTTCAATGAGAGGAAATTATTTCTCAAGAACCCTATGGAACTATCATTTACATATTAAATAAAAGGAAATTGTTTCTCCTCAAGCAACACAACCAATGCACCATAATTAGATTAATTGTGTCCTTAGAATAGTTTGTGTGAATATATGTGATGTATGGAATAGCCATTGAATTAGTTGAGTGATTATACTCGTATTTAAATTTAGACGCTAGCATCGGAGAATACCCGGAGGAAGAAGGTTGCTACCAAGAGGAGGAGGAGGAGAACTTTGAGAACTACCAAGGCAAGCTAATATTCTTGCAAAGTGCAAAGCCCTTTGGGGCAAGGCACCATAGTCTTACCTTTTCTTACCATAAGCCTATCCCAAGTTTCTACATTGCAAGTTTTACTTGTTGTTTTCCAAGAGTTACTTTTATAGTTAACTTTGGTCAAAGTAAAGAAGTTTACTAGAGTAGTAAAGTTAGTCTCAATCTAGCAAAGCAAGATAGCACCCCTCATGATTTAGAGCTAGTGCTAATGAATTAAAACTTGACTACTCTAGATGGGAACAATGTGAATTGACTTGAATTTTGAAACCTTGGAATGATGAAGCATTCCATTGAATGATTTTTGAAGGTGAATATGAACAAGAGAAGATGGTGATTTTTGATAAACATGATATTGGTTTGAATGCGATACCTTTCCAATATTGAGTACCCCCACAATACCTGATTATGGGTAGGGCTTAACTGGAAGTTTATGCATTTTAGTATGGGTTCCCTCTGAACACACATCATAGGGGTTACGCTTGAGGCTGCCTCCGTTGTTGAGAAATGATGTGAATTGAGGTGAATTGTACGGCCAAGCCCTGTGCAGTTCCCAGGTTGACAGTTGGTCTTCACTGGGAGGCCAAGCTCATGGGGAGAGGTGCTCATACTAGGATTTATAAGTGAAAGGTTATGGTTGATGATCCGCGTACTGTGTTACGATGATTCAGGGTAATCCCGATGGATGAAATCAAATGTTGTGGCACAAGTGTGCAACCTCTGCAGAGTGTCAAACTATTCGAATAGCCGCGTCCACGGTTACGGACGGTTGGAAAGGCCATACAGTTTCCGATGTCAACTTCTTGAAAATGATGGTGAAATGAATTGTGAAGTGGTGAATTGAATTGAAATCACCACTTAAATGGTGGGAATGACACTAATGTTCCCACTTGAGTTAGTTAGCACATGAACAAGATTCTCTCAAATACTTGTGAACTAAAATTGGCTTTATGCAAATAAACTAGAGCTTAGCAAACCTTACTAGAAATGTCTAGCACTTACACTAGTATTAGTTTGCGAGTACTTGAAGTACTCACGGCTTTGTCCCTGGCTATTCGAATGGCCAGAGTATGAAGATGAACAAGGAGATGACCAGCAGGACGCCTACGACAACTAGGAGTCTTCCGACGTCAAGCGTTGGTCTGTGGACTAGAGAGTCCTTGTATCTTACGCTTCCGCTATGAACTTGTGTTTGTTCGTTGATCAATAGATCAACTATTCGTGTAATATGGATCATGTGATTCCAATTTGTAAGACATTATGGTTTGTAATGAATGATGACTGTGATACTTAACTATTATGCCTCGCAACAACAATATTCCTGGGATTGCGATGTATGACATAATAGGCATTCGGACTTAAAAATCCGGGTGTTGACAAGTTGGTATCAGAGCCATTGTTTGACCTTAGAAGACCTTAGTTAGAATGGGCGTTCTGAAAAACTTAACTTTGAAATCAAATGAAGAGGATATTTGTGAAAAATTACTTACACTCTTGTCTTTGAGACTTTTCCAAAATTTTGATGAATCATGTTCTATCGTACTTGAATCTACTTAAAATTTTGCCACACTTTGCACTCTCTAACTTACTCATCCAATTCTCTTTCAGATGGAGCTGAATGAACCCATCAACACCAAGTTTTACCAGCTTGGGAACGGAGGGAGCTTGATCTTCGAGCACGACCTCAACGCCCTTTCGGACTTCCTCGAGCGCCCGCACCCTGAGTTCCACGGATTTCAGGTGGACGACACTCCTAGAGGAGAGTTGCAGTGGATCATCACCGCCGACTTGAGGGGCAAGATGGAGCCTCCCACCTCGGAGAGGATCCTATTCTCCTTCCGTGAGAGCAACTGGCTCGACGGACTCGCACGTGGCCTTCAGGAGGCACTTGCGCGCCTCTGTGGACAGAACGTGGTGCGCATCCTCGCTTGGCGCTTCGCGCATCTCGTGAGGCGTGATGCCATAGGAGTGCCCATGGAGCTGCAGCCGCACCCGCACTTGAGGCACCATGCTGAGCACCTGGACTTCATGCTCTACCAGACTCAGAAGGACCTCGACGCCACTCGCGCTTACGCGAACCAGACCCATGCTCACATCATCGAGCAGGGTGAGGCGATCAAGCTACTCAACAATGACCGCAAGATCCTTCACCAACAGCGCGCCAAGAAGGACTCGACGATTTCGCGCCTTCGCGCCAAGATCGCGTCTCTTGAGGCCACTGTCAAGGCCCAAGAGGATCAGATTAGAGAGCTGGAGGACAACGATGGAGGTATCGACATTCAGGGAGGAGGAGCCTTCCTAAGCGACGACGACGACTTTGAGGAGGACGAGTTCACCGAGGAGGAGGACTACGTGTTCCTGGAGGCAGAACCTGACGACTACATCCCTATCGACGTCGAGGATGAGGAGTAGTTGCACTAGTTTGACTTATGTAGGTGTGAGTTGTATCCCGTCATTTGTATCGTAGCATGAGAATGGTTCTTAAAACCATGAGTGTGTTAGTTTGTAATGTGTGTTGAATGAATGAATGAATGTTATGTTTGTCATGAAAAGATTACAAGTTTCAAATGTTTTCAAACTTACCCAACATAAACCATAGAAATTGTCCCTCTTATCTCATGATTTTCTCTATCTTCAGATGGCACCTCCCAATCGCACCAATGATGCAATGATGCAACAGCTGCAAACCCTGCTTGCCGACAGGGAGACAGAAAGAGCTGAACGTCAAGCCAACATCGCGGCTTTGCAGAACATTGCCAATCAAGGCCCTGGAAATCATGACCACCCCGGATCCAAGCTCAAGAACTTTCAGAACACCAACCCTCCGGTGTTTAGCAAGACGGAGGAACCCCTCGACGCCGACGACTGGCTCCAGACGATGGAGAACAACTTGGAAGTAGCCAGAGTGGAAGAAAATGAGAAGGTCTTGTTTGCAACCCACTATCTTGCCGGACCAGCCCGCGCTTGGTGGACAAGCACCCGTGCCATGAACGGAGATCAGTTCATGACTTGGGAGGATTTCAAACTCAAGTTCACCAAGTACCATGTACCCCCGGGTCTTATCAAAAAGATGAGGGATGAGTTCCGGGAACTGAAGCAAGGTCGCTTGACGGTGGTAGAATACCGCGACAGGTTCCTTACACTGTCAAGGTACGCCCCCGACGAGACCGACACCACCGAGAAGAGGCAGGAGAGATTCCTGAACGGACTGCATGATGAGATGCAGACTGTCCTCGTCAACATCCCCTTCGCCGACCTTAAAGCCCTTGTTGACTCCGCCATCCAGATGGAGGGCAAGCTGAACAAGCCAATGAGAACCGCAAGAGCCGTATGATGAATCAAAGTGGGTCTAGCAATGCCCAGAAATATCGCCCCAGCTCAAGCGGAAGTTTCACTCCGCGAAACAACAACAAACCCCCGATGCAGAACTCGCGCCCCGGTTATCAGAACCGGAGTGGAGGAAACTCCAAGCCAGGAGGCTACAACCACAACAACAACTACAACCGCGCTCCGTCTAGAGCCCCCAACAACAACAACAACAACAACAACAACAACCCCAACACCGCTCCCAGAACCGGAAGCAACGCCATTCCCGTTGCGACCAAAGACAAGGCCACCATCACTTGTTATGAGTGTGGTGTAGTGGGGCACTACTCCAACGAGTGTCCCAAGAGGCTCGCCAAGCTCGCCGGCAACACCGCTGCACCTGCTCAGCAACAACGCCGTGTTTCCACCGGCAAGAAGTTTGCCCCCAACAACCCCAATAATCGCAACGGCCGTCTCTACCACATGAACGCCGAAGAAGCCCAGGAAGCACCAGATGTTGTACTGGGTATGTTTTCTGTCAACCACATCCCTGCCAGAGTGTTGTTTGATTCCGCAGCATCTCATTCTTTTGTCACTAAAAACTTTGCATCAACAAGTAAAATTCAACCCATCAGTTTGAAGTATGTTATGATAGTTCAAATTCCTGGATCAACCACCAAAGCCAGAAAATTTTGCAAAAATGTACCCATCGAAATCCATGATGTAGATTTCTATGCCAATCTAATCATTCTGGGAACCAAAGGCTTGGAAGTCGTCCTAGGAATGGACTGGATGTCAAAACACAATGGTTTGATTGACTGTGCCAAGAAAGCCATAACCATGACTAGCAGCACCGGCATTATAGTAGAACATGTCTCTGAAAGACTACCCCGAAAATTCACCTACAACCAAAGTGTATCCAAGCCAACTCTAGATCAAATCAGGGTCGTTTGTCGCTACCCTGATGTGTTTCCGGATGATCTACCCGGTATGCCCCCGGACCGGGATATCGAGTTCATCATCGAGTTAATCCCCGGAACTGGACCTATAGCCTAGAGAGCCTACAGCATGAACGCAACAGAGCTTGTGGAGCTGAAGAAACAGATAGATGATATGTTAGCCAAGGGTCTGATTAGACCTAGTGCATCCCCCTGGAGATCCCCAGTTTTGTTTGTGGACAAGAAGGATGGTGCAAATCGTTTATGTACGGACTATCGTAAGCTTAACGATGTCACCATCAAAAACAAATACCCCCTACCCAAAATAGAAGACTTGTTTGATCAACTAACCGGAGCCAAAGTTTTCTCCAAGATAGACCTTAGAACTGGATATCATCAGCTGAAGATCTGAGCGACCGACATTCCAAAGACTGCCTTTACCACCAGATATGGGTTGTATGAGTACAACGTCATGTCGTTTGGATTAACCAATGCCCCCGCTTATTTCATGAATCTCATGAATAAGATCTTCATGAACTTTTTGGACAAGTTTGTCGTGGTCTTCATCGATGACATTCTGGTATACTCCAAGTCCGAAGAGGAACATGAACATCATTTGGAGACTGTCCTAGAAACCCTTAGACACCAACAGTTGTATGCCAAGTTCAGCAAGTGTGAGTTTTGGTTGGAGGAAGTAGGATTCCTGGGACATATCTTGTCTGCGGGAGGAATTGCCTAGATCCCGCCAAGATCAAAACCGTTATGGAATGGCAAGCCCCAACCACCCAAACCGAGGTCCGCGCTTTTCTTGGATTAGCCGGATATTACCGCCGATTTGTAGAAGGCTTTTCGAGCATCGCTCGACCAATGACCCAACTGCTAAAGAAGGACAGGAAGTTTGAGTGGACTGACAAATGTAAAGAGAGCTTTCAACAGCTCAAGAGTAGTGTCAACACCCGGATTTTTAAGTCCAAATGCCTGTTATGCCATACATCGCAATCCCATGAATATTGTTGTTGCGAGACACAACAGTTGAATACCATAAGTCATCATTCATTACATACCATAGTCGTCTTACAAATAGAGATCACATGATCCAATATGACAGAAATAGTTGATCTATTGATCAACAGACACAAAGTTCATAGTTTCATAGCGGAAGCGTAAGTAGAAGGGACTCTCTAGTCCACAGGCCAACGTCTGACGTCAGAAGATTCCCTAGTTGTCGTAGGCGTCCTGCTGGTCGTCATCTTGATAGTTCTGCTCCTCTTCATAGTCTGGCCATTTGAATAACCAGGGACACAGCCGTGAGTACTTTAAAGTACTCGCAAACTAATACTAATGTAAGTGCTAACAATTCTAGTAAGGGATTGCTAAGCTCTAGTTTATTTTGCATAAAGCCAATTTTAGTTCACAAACATTTTTGTAAACAACTCTTCATGTGCTATCTAACTCGAGTGGGAACATTAGTGTCATTCCCACAACTCTGTTGTGATTCGAAGTCAAAATCACCTTTCAAATTCTAATTCACAAGTCACCATTCACCATTCATAGTTTTTAGAAAAGTTCTGATGACGGAACAGTATGGCCTTCCCAACTGTCCATGACCGCGGACGCAGCTATTCGAATAGGTTTAACTCTGCAGAGGTTGTACACTTGTGCCACAATAATTGCAATAGCTCGTCAGGGGTAACTGGCCCTGATTTATCGTACACAGTACGTGAACTACCAATCATAACCTTTCATTTACATACCCTAGTATAGGCACCTCTCCCCATGAGTTTAGCCTCCCGGTGAAAGCAAACCGCCAACCCGGGAACTGCACAGGGCTTGGCCGTACAATTCACCTCAATTCACGTCATTTCACTTTCAACGGAGGCAGCCTCGGCATAACCCCTATGACGCTTATTCAGAGGGAACCCATACTAAGACACCTAAATTTCCAGCTAAGCCTTACCCAGATTCAGGTATTGTGGGGGTACTTGTAAAATTGGAATGGTATCGCATCCGAACCCAACCATCAGTTTTTGTAAAATTCACCAAGTTATTCACTGATCATATTCACCTTCAAAATCTTTCAAATAGAATGACTCATCATTCCAAGGTTTTCAAAGTCATTTCATTTCACAAGTTCCCAACTAAGGTAGTCACTTTTAATTTAGCACTAGCATCTAAGTATGAGGGGTGCTAAGTACTTTGCTTTGCTTCTAGGCTAACCTTGATACTCTAGTACAAATCCAATACTAATCAAGTGAATCATAAATCAGAAGTACTTTGATAAAACAAAAGTAAATAAAGCTTGTAAAGTAAAACTGGGAAATAGGCTCATAAGCATAAAGTAAATGGGGTAATGCCTTGCTCATGGTGAGCTTTGCACTTTGCAAGAGTATTATCTTGCATTGGTGTTAGCTTGCAACATTATAACTTGCAATAGTCTAGCTTGCATTGGTAATAGCTTGCCTTGGTTGGTGATGTGATCAAAGTTTTCTTGCTCTTCCTCTTGGTAGAAGACCTCTTCCTCTTGATAGTCTCCGGTACTAGCGTCTAAAATACAATACGGGATACACAATCATCATACCAAACTTATTTACTAGACTAAGCACACACATGATTCACACAACTTAAACTAGCATCACACCTTACTATTAAGTTGGTGAATGTGTTTTTCTTATTTAAGAAAAATAATTTCCTCTCATACTAACTTAGGTGTTACTTTTAATTACTTAGAGAAATAATTTCCTTTCATTATCTTATTAAGATTTAATTTCTCTTATGAATAATATATGACCTAGGTTGACCCAAGTCAACCTCTTCATACTTATCATCTGAGAAAATGATTTAAATGAGGTTCCATACCTCATACAATTTAATACTAACATGGTAGTGATTTAATGTCACCAAATAACTCAATATGAGATTTTATAGACCATGGTCACTACCTCATGTTGAATTACTTGAGAACAAGATTTAAATGAGAGGAATACCTCTCATATGATTTAACACATAGTTGTAACTAAGTTAACAACTACTATTGAGGTGATTTAATATCATCAACAATTCATTTGAGACATATATGACCAGAGTCTCTACCTCATTTTGAATTGTTCATGACAAGATTTAAGTGAGAGAAAAACTCCCCTATGATTTATTAATAGTTTTGGACAATATCTTTGACTAGAAATAGCCATATAGTCCTTTAATTAATCTAGGCCATGATCATTCAAGGTAAGCATAGTATATTTTTGCATAAACAATTAGTACAAGTGTAATGTGATTTATAGGAGTTGGAATTAACTTAAAATCATTTGTGGTTGATTTTTAATAATTATTCTAAGGCAGAAAAGTCCATGTCTTGTTTATTTTGCTACATTAATTCTATAAAGAATTTCAATGTGAGACCAGTGTGGTTGGATCAAGCATTTCATAATCTTTCCAACAATATAAAATTTGTTGAATTTGGTGCAGTAGATTTGATTCTATTAAAATTTGAAAAAGCATCTGTGAGCTATTTGAATTAAAACTGAATTTGAGATTTGAATCTAAACGGGCCGGCGGGAAACGAAGTGGGCCGATTTGTTTGAAAAGCAGGAAGGCCAGCCCAGTAACGTTTCGGGCCAGCTAACAGAAGGGGCCCGCGCGTCAGTGATTGTTTTTCTTACCGAAACGGTACGCCGCGTCGACCGTTGGATTAGAGCACGATCGAACGAATGTGGATCGTCGTCACCGTCGGGGGAGAAGAGCTTGCTGCTCCGGCGAGGTAGGGGGTCGGCGGCGTGACAGAGGTTCCCGCGGGGCTCTGCTGGGTGCGAGGCGACGTTGTCGACGGTGTAGAGGCTCCTGGTAGCAGTGGCGAGGCTCGGGGCTGCGTGGATCGGTGACGATGATCTGCGGGCTCCGGCGGAGGTGATCTTGCGATTCCGGTGGTGGAGGCAGTGATTGGACGAGCTACGGTGGTGAGGATGATCAGTGAGGAGAGGGGAGTCGAATGGTGTGAAGGGAGCGTGCTGGGAGTGGCTCTATTTATAGTGTCGAGGTGTGCCGTGGGGTGCTGGGAAGGGGTAAGCCTGCCGCGGCATCTCCGGCGAGGGATAGGGCTAGGCGATGGCAGGGCGAGGTAGGTGAGGTCGAGGCGAAGCTATGGAGCCTGCTGGCGAGGTGGGGGACGGTCGAGCGAGCGCTAGCAAGGTCGATGCCTGGCGGCACGGGTGCGGGAAAACGGCGAGGTTCTCGACGGCGACGGCGCTTGCGAGGGCACGGGCGCGTGTCTGGTGGATTCATGTTGCGGTGGCGAAGCTCACGGTGCAGAGAGGGGGTCCGGGGGAGGCGTCGAGTGCTGGGGCGGCGTGTGCTCTGCGCGCGTCCACGGGCGCGTGCACGACGTCCTCGGCATGGCCCTGGGCGCTCTGGGCGCGACGCGTGCCGTCACTGTGGGCTTCTCCTCCGGCAATGGAGGGCACAGGTGTGTTGAGGGGAGCCAGGGGGCGTAGAGGGACAAGGTTGGTCGAGCTAGGGAGGGGAGGATCTAGGGTTGGCATGTCCAAGGGTGACATGGCCGGCATGGCCTTGCCATGGCTATGTGTGGCCTCCATCTAGGGTTTCTGTGCTGCTGTGAGGAAGAGAGGGGACAAGGGGACAGGGTAGAGTAGTTAGGGGCATTAGGGTTGGGGGTAGAGTCACTATTTGACATAGTGTCAAATAGTACCATAATTAGGAAATTGCAAATTTGTCCAAATTTAAATGAGTTCAAATGGTTGACTAAATTGAAATGTGTGTGTTTAGTTAAGTTACAAATGACCAGAGAAGATGAGGTGTGGTGGTGGAAATTCTAAATTCAAAGTATTGCAAAATTTGCTAAGTGTGAGATTGTTGAGTATGATAAAATGTTCCAACTTTGGATGAGCATAGTTTTTGATCTAGAAAGAATTTGGCATGGTGGTCTTTACCAAAGTTGTTCTCCTTGATGTGCTCTTGGATGACATGCAAAGAATTGGGAAACTTTAGTTTGAAAAACTTGAAATAGAGAGGCTCAAAGTGGTGACCAGAATATAATTGGCAGTTTTGACCATTATCACATGTAAGCACAATTTGAGTTTGAAAATCATTTGATTTGTGTTTCTTTGATTCCAAAAGGTGTAACAAGTGTTTAGTAACATTATTCAACTAATGGTGAAGACCAAAATGGTCTAGGTCAAAGATTTAGAAAAATGACATAAACCATATGTGAGGGTTTTGTGAATTTCTAACTTTTATTCTTTTATTTTTCTTTGCTTCATTTTGACAAGGGTGAGGTTTATTTGGTGTTAGATTGAGTTAGGTGAAAGGTTCAAACCATTTTGAGGCAATGGTGGTGGCTAGGTCAAGATTTGATAATTTGGCCACAACACATGAGATGTGACATGTCAATTTTTCTTATTCTTGTAATGTGCTCCCCTTGCTTCACTTGGGCAAGGTTGAGGGTCATTTTAGGGTTAGATTAGGTTTAGATATGGTTTCACACCATTTGGTCCAAGTAGAAGTGCATATGACAAGAATTGGTGAAAATGGCTATGTGTCACATATGCCTCTATGCATATGTGGCATTTGATTTTTAATTTGACTAGGCTTGACCCAATTGATGTTGTTGAGTGTTGAAATGGTATATAGGAGTGATCCAACCATTCACTACAAGTCTTAGGGTCAAGATCCTCAATTTCATAAATTTGATATTTTGCTCTCATATGCCTCTATGGCATTATTACAATCTTTTGTTTCACTTTGGATTGGGTTTGAGAAGTACTAGATAAGGTCTATGAAGGTTTTCCAATCCTCTAAATAAAGTATAAAGGCCTAGGGTAAAGTTTTACAAAAATAGTCATAGGCACATATGCCTCTATGCATATGTTTGAATTTATTTTGTTTCACACTTGAATTGGTGGGTGAGTGCTTTGTTGAGTGTGTTGAGGTATTTCAATTCATCTACTCAAGGTAGAGAAGGCAAAGCTCATCATTTTCAACAAGTATCCATAGGCTTGCATATGACTTTTTCTTAAATAAGATCTTTTTATTTTATTTTATTTTTCAAAGATTGATGACAAGAGGGAGGAGGTTTATGGTTTTGTAAGTTTTGCAAGGGTTCACCACCATTTTAGCAAAGTAAGCAAAGTAGAGTTCAAAACCTCCATATTAGGGCTATAGGCCCACATATGTATTTTTCTTCTATTTTGGTTTCTCAAAATAGATCCAAAGGATGTTTGAGGAGGTTAGGGTTTTTCTTATTTGATTTCTTTCTCTTTTATTTTATTTGGTTTGTGATCTTCACTTGATCACTTTAGGGTTTTAGGTTTCATCACATAAGCATAATAACACTCATCATGGCCAAAAGCACAAGTAAAAAGTATGAGCACTAAGCATAGCACTCTTTTTAAGAAAAGTTTTTGTTGGTTCTCATTTTTGGAAAAAGGAAATTCATTTTCTCTTTGTTTTGAAATTTGGGGTGTTACAAACCCTTCCCCCTTAAACAAATCTCGTCCCGAGATTTTAAGAAAAGTCAGGTTCCTAAGAGAGATTGGGCGATATGATTTAGCAGGGAACATACTTGACATGTTCTGAGGTGCTTCTTGGGCTTCTGTGGCAGTCATGTTGTAGTAGCGGCCGTTGTTGTTCTGGTTCTTTCTTGCGGCAAAGCGGCGTTGGTTCTGAGCAGGTGCAGCGGTGTTGCCGGCAATCTTGGCGAGTCTCTTGGGGCACTCATTGGAGTAATGCCCAACCACTCCACACTCATAACAAGTGATGGTGGCCTTATCCTTGTTGGCGACGGGGATGGCGTTGCTTCCAGTCCTAGGGCCAGTGTTGTTGTTGTTGTTTCCGTTGTTGTTGTTGTTGGTGTGATTGTTGTTGTTGTTGCCTCCGGGCTTTGGGGGTCCTCCTTGGTTGTTGGTGTAGTTTGGGCGGTAATTCTGAGCAGGGGGCTTGTTGTATTTTGGAGTATATCCTCCAGATGAGTTGTTGCGGTACTTCTGGGTATTGCTGGACCCATGCTGGTTCATCATCCGGCGTTTGCGGTTCTCGTTGGCTTGGTGAAGCTTGCCCTCCATCTGAATGGCAGAGTCCACCAGGGCTTCTAGGTCAGCAAAGGGAATGTTGACCAGTACAGTCTGCATCTCGTCGTGGAGTCTGTTCAGAAATCTCTCCTTCCTCTTCTCATTGGTGTCCGTCTCGTCCGGGGCGTACCTTGACAGAGTAAGAAATCTGTCGCGGTATTCTACCACGGACAATCTGCCTTGCTTGAGTTCGCGGAACTCGTCTCTCATCATCTTGATCAGTCCTTGGGGCACATGGTACTTGCTAAACTTGAGCTTGAAATCCTCCCAAGTCATGAACTGACCTCCGTTCATGGCACGGGTGCTTGTCCACCAAGCGCGGGCTGGTCCGGCAAGATAGTGGGTTGCAAACAAGACCTTCTCATTGGCTTCCACTCCAGCTACTTCCAAGTTGTTCTCCATTGTCTGGAGCCAGTCATCGGCATCGAGGGGCTCTTCGGTCTTGTTGAAGATAGGTGGGTTGGTGTTCTGAAAGTTCTTCAGTTTTTACCCAGGGTGGTCGTGGTTTCCATGGCCGTTGTTGTTCTGAGAAATCTGTTGCAGTGCAGCAATGTTGGCCTGGCGTTCAGCTCTCTCGGCTTCTCGGTCTGCCATCATCATTTCTAGCATCTGCATCATGGCGTCCTGGGTGGCGCTGCGGGTTGGTGGGGCCATCTGAGTATCGGAGTAGATGATAAGATAAGAGGGAAATTCCTACGGTTTGTTTGAATTAAAGTTCACAAGTTCAAAACTTGAAAATTGAGTAGTGTTGAGGGGGTAAAAACCAAAAACACTTTTTCATTCATACCAAACATCACACATTACAAATCTAACACACCGTTGGTTTGAAGAACCATTCATTCGCTCTATGATACAAGGGGATCCTGATACAACTCACACCTACTTAAGTGCTGGGGTGATACTACTCTTCCGGGTGGATTCTTCGTCTTCACGGGTGATGTGCTTGGCGAGAGGCGAGGGCGTTGTCCAAATCCCTGCGGGTTTTGTACAGCCTGAAGTCCTGGTGTGCTACATAGGGGTTCATCTCCGTGTGTGGGGGCATGGTCATCGATCGTCCCATGGAGTCATGTCTTGGGTAGTAGATGAAGTGAGTGTTCTTGATCTTGTTCTCATTTTGTCCACATAGACGGGAAATTGCTTCTTGCATAGCTCTGACTAGTCCTTCCTTCCAAGTGTTTCCCGTTACAGAAATCCAGATGGTTTCCCATACCGGGGCTCCAATCTTTCTTCGTAGATCAGTAGAAACTTCCCACCGAGGGGTTTCTCCGGAGTGGTTGTTGAGGGGTATTCCGAAGAACTCGGGATACGGGTGTCCTAGGTCGCCTCCAGGACCAAGCTGATAGAACTCCCATTGGTACTCCATCTGTGAGCAATTAGGATAAGTAAGTTAAAGAAGTAGTCAAGTGTGCAAAGTTTTAGGTAGTTCTACAAGGAAAAATTAGGGCATGAATTTCTCATTTTTGAAAAAGATCTCAAGGATGAGAGGGAGAATAAGTTTTTCCAAGTATTAACTTCTTCGGTTTTGAAACTAAGTTTTTTTTAGACGTCCATTCTAACTAGGGTCTTCTAAGGTCAAACAATGGCTCTGATACCAACTTGTCAACACCCGGATTTTTAAGTCCAGATGCCTGTTATGCCATACATCGCAATCCCAGGAATATTGTTGTTGCGAGACATAACAGTTGAATACCATAAGTCATCATTCATTACATACCATAGTTGTGGGGACCCCGGACTAACTGTCCGAAATACCCTGTTATGTATATAGTTCACGATCCCATGATCAGTGCGCCGTGAACACATAACCGAACTGATATCAAATTACACCATCCATTACAAAGCGGAATAAGAAAATTACAATAAGGTCACATGACCATTACTTACATAATAGCCTCGAAGGGCCTAACTAAACATCAGAGTAGCATCATCACTTCAACAGCGCGGAGCCCAAGTCATTCGCCTTAAACCCTACAGGCAACTGACTGGGAAGACGTTCCTAGCTCGCATAGACGTCGTCAACTCCTTCTTCATCCATCGTGTTCCTCCAAGTCTGGCCAAGTAAATAGCCAGGGACAAAGCCGTGAGTACATTTGAATTGTACTCGCAAACCATCAAGAAGGTGATAACAATTCTAACTAAAGAAGACAAGAGAGGAAGAATAGTTTCTCTCGTGTATAAAGCATGTGAAAGAGAAATAGTTTCTCTTGTTGATATAGCATACCGGCATCTCAAGTGATGCGGACACTATGGTGGTTCTATGACATCTCTATATCTTTGTTAAAGAAGAGTTAGCATACCACCATCTCATTTGAAGGGATTGCTAGGGAAGTCCTATGACATCTCTATATCTTTGTTAAAGAAAAGTTCCTCTACATGAAACACTAGGAAGGGAGCAACCCAATTTATTTGTCCTTCCCGACCATCTCCATATGGTCGACACAACCTTTCCCGTACCCTTCCGGTACATCAAAACAAGTTCTTTCCTTTCATTTGCCAAACCATTTTGTAAACCAAAACTCATCAGGCTAAGCAACAGCCATTCCAACCGTCCATGACCGCGGACGCGGCTATTCGAATAGATTTAACTCTGCAGAGTGTGCGCACTTTCCCCACAAGAACCGATAAATCCGCCGAGATCATCCCCGGTTCGTCATACTAAAGTATGCGAGTCTCGGATAATCAGTCATAGCCTTTCGCCTGTCTCCCTTGTCATGAGTCCTTCCCTGCGGGCTTACCCCTTCCCGGCACCCCGGCAGCATACCTCCTTTTGAGCGTATCTCCGGCGCCATGACAGAAGACCCTCAGTAATCGTCCGGCTGCAAGTTAATGCAGTGTATTGCCTCCTTTAGAGCGCAACCCGGTGTCAGAGGTCATCGTGACCCTCCTAGAGAGTGGTGAAGGTATCTCATGTCAACTTCAACAAACTACGGACTAAGCCCGTGCCCACTTTGGATATTGTGGTTGCGCTAGTTAATTGTCATGGGTGAGTACTTAGGCGCCAAAGTTTTCATAAAACCCAACCTTTTTCACATCCTCATCATTTTTACCAAATCCTTTCCTTTCATAAATCTTCACTTGGGGAAAACATCATGCCCAAGGTTTTATCAAAAACTTTTACAACAAGGTAAAACCTTGAGGGTTTTCCAACCTAAAGTTTCATGAGCTGAACTACTATTGCACTACGGCCGAGATGAGAGTCATCACGCCATAGAGGGGTATAAAGGTGTAGTGGAGTGAATCATACTTGCTTATGGTAAGCATGTATTATGACAACACAAGGAGGAATATACTCTCAGATTTGTGGTGGTAACTATACAACTTAGATAGTGGAGTATTACTATCCAACATACTCTCCAATAGGGTACACGGCATACTCCTCTCAATTGGAGAATACACCAAGATCATGACATAGACACCTCTATACTACAAAGGGGGTGGGTGTGATGTAAGTTATTTTCTTGAGATTATGCATGCTCAAGTTGGGCATACATGATAACCAATGGGAGTAGCACGGCCATGATGCCATGTATCCCATAATCACAAGACAAAGGTGGAGTATTACCACTAGGGAGTACCCCACTTGGAAACACACATAGATGACATAAATAGAGAGAATAACACACATAGAATTCAAGGTGCTTTGGACATCAACAAATGACATCCAACTAGACACCAAAACAGAGATCAAAAGATGGCTTGCCTTGGCTTATTTGTCCCTGGACTTCTTCAACTTCATCAATATAAGAATCCCGTCAATATAAATAAAATCCTTGTCCGAACCACTTCTTCTTCTTCTCCGGAATTGTTCGCATCTATCGTCGGAAAATATAAAAGGAACACAATAAACACATTGCACCAACAAAACAACATTCAACAAACAACAACTAACCATGCAGCCAAGGTATAACATACTAAGGACTTATAGATACCACAAAACAACTTTAAGAGTTTTAAATTTAGAAAACCACATTTATTTACCTAGTAGAGGTATGAGTGCGTCACAACTTAGCAATTGCCTCTCTCGGTTATCACCATGGTATAAACCAAATATCCCCTGGTAGATAACATCATGAAGAGGACAAATGCATTAGTTTGGCATCAAACACATACACAATACAATTTCAAACATTTTTGGAAGAGTAGAAATCAGTTTTCCCAATTTAATTTGCTCCCAAAACACTACATCCAAAATAGGAAGCAAACCATATTCCACATCATTTGGAAACTTAAGCAAAACAAAAGAGCTAATGTTAAGTTGCAGAGGTTTTGTTTTGCAAGCATAAAACAAAGGTTGCCCAACTCTACTAAAAAGAGTTTGTCAAGGGTTTTAAATAAACCGAAAAGTTTTGCTTCAACAATGCATGTCACACATAAACATTACTAACAGCAAAAAATATGTGTGAACAGAGACTAACAATATTTTTCCAAGGTAGCCAGTACAAATACAAGACTAACCCAATTGGAAACACCCAAAAATATCAAACCTACAATTTTAGGAATTTCTTTGAATCTGACTGTACAGAAAACAAGATCTGTAAGCCATAAATCGTAGAAACATGCTAAAAATATGAGGCCACTGGCATTTGAAAGGTAATTAAACAGAGATTCACACGCAATTCGATTTGGGTTCAAATTATTTCTGAAACTCTCACAAATGGATTTACAAGTTCACTGCATGTTTTCACCATTTGCTTTAACTATGGAGTTGCAAAACAGATAAAGGTTTGAAACTTGTTTGAGATGATTAAGAAAACATTCAGCAATCCTACAGAAGTGGAATCACTCAATTAGGTTCAAAAATGGATTTTTGATGAATTAAAAGCTAACAGCCATGTCTGCAGAACACACAGAATAAGTTTAATTCACCACAAATCGTACACAACTCATAAAAATATGAGGTCAGCTGCATCTGAAAGGTATTGTAAAGGTGGTTCTTACCCAACTGGTTTCATTCAAAAATTCGTTTCCAAGCTCCTGATTTAATTCGACAAAGTCAGATCTGACCAGATCTTGATCTGTGAACCATTTCAATTTCATTAGGTCATTTGAAGTGAACCCAACGCCAAAATGAAGGTACTGGAGAGGGCTTTCACCCAAAGTTGAGTTTGCTCAAAAAGGTTTTGTAAAACGGAAGAGATCTATCAAACAATGATTCTGCATGTTTGCAGAACTTTATTTATCATGCAAAATCCGTAACGAATTTGAGGATGAGACCAATGCCAAGTTGTAGATATTTTCAATACCTATCTGAAGAACTTTGAACCACTCGATTTGGATCTGCACACGAGATTTGGCGGATTTTACAAGATCGTACCAGAATCTGAAACAGCAAGAAACAGAAATTACTGCAAGGTTTTGGACGAACTTTGCTCAAGAACTTCAGATCTGAGGATAGCTCAACCTTCTCCATGCTTGGACCAACATGCACCTGCATCAAGATCCAATCTTAGCAATGGAGGGAGAAGAAGAGGAGATTAAACCATCTAAGGTTGGGGAGAAGATGGAGGGGGAGGCTCTCATGGTGAGGATGAGCTTGAGGGAGGAAGGAGCTGCATCTTGGTGAGCTTTCCATGGCCATGGCCAGCCATGAAGCTAGGAGGAGCAGCAATTTCGTGGGGAGAGGTAGGAGGAGAGTGTGTGGGAGTGGAGGAGAGAGTGGGGAGTGGAAAAGTGAGAGCAAGTGAGGAGGGGGTGGGCTGCCAAGCCCCTTTATATAGAGGGAGAGGGGGTGGGCTGCCTCCTCATTGATTGGGTTGGTTGGGAGGTAGCCTCTTCATTGATTGGGTTAGTTGGGAGGCTGGTTTGGGGAAGAGATATTTGACCCAAGCTGAATTTATTTGTGGCATTGGGAAGGGACAAAGGAGGAGAGGCATCCCAAGGTGGAGTAATTATGTGAGAGAGAGGGAAATGGAGAGGCATGATGCATGTGTGCCATGGCATGGCCGGCCACATATTTTTGGCCATGCACAAGTGATCAACAAGAGATAATTGCTACACATGCATGATACCCAAGGTTGAGTGCCTCACAAATTACTAAAATGGTGGCCTAAAAAGATATACAATTTTAGGCAAAGTGATACTAATGCACAAGGGTGCTAAAGTAGATGGTGGTGACATTCTGACCTGATAAAAGATGTGTCCAAGCGATGATGGTGGTGATGGTGATTTAGACAATGGTAGAGCAAGGCTAGGAGAGATGGTGAGTGAAGTAACCATATACTCACAAGGATGAATATATTGACATACATCATCAATTCATGAGGTCAAGGTGATGATGGAAAATAATAGAGGAGTGAGATAGGCATAATGAAATATAAGTTGCTCTTCAAATAAGAGGTCAATTGGGAGTGATTTGAAAGTATCAAATGATTATCCATTTGATCAAGAATTGGAGGATGGAGGGGATACAATGTGGTAGATCAGAGATGTGCATAAGATGTGCAAGTTTTGCCATTTGAGAAAGGATTCATTTGAAAAGTATATGGAACACCTCAATTGTCTAGACACAATTGGGAATGAACTCAAGTGGAATGGAATTTTGAAGATGTTGAGAGAAAACTAGTTGGAACATAGGGGTTCAACATATTCTACTTTCTCAAGTAAAGTAGAGTTTTTCTCAAATTTAAAGTAAACAAGAAATGGTATGGGTACCATAAACAAGCCTTTTGTTAAAAACAAAGCAACATAGAGAGTAATGTTTTAGAAATCAGTGCTTGGTAGAAATGGGATGAGAAAACAAAACCCATTTCAGTTCCTTGTTCTCTTTGAAGAATTATCTTGAAAATATTTAATAAAACTAGAAGTAGTTTTGTGATCAAAACTAGAGAAGGAAAATTAATAGGATTTTTGAGAGAGAAAACTAACTTAGGGAGAAGTGTTCTCAAGGGTAGATGATGGCTACAAAATGTACCCACCATTCCCACTCTTGGTTTTGTGAAGATTAAACTTGAATAAAGACAAGAGATAAAATTGAAGGAAGTGATCTAGAGTTGAATCATTGAATAGGATACAAGATCAAGTTGAATATATGAGCTGCAAGGATTGACTGAGACATGCAAGACGTGGAGGTTGAAGAGGATGTTGCATAGATGAGATCCATGCATTGAGGTCAACAATAACAGTGGTGGTTGCTTAGATATCAACTGCCAAAGTCTGGAACTTATAAGCTTGCCAAAACAGATTGTTGACTTGGCTTCAGAATCAACCTATGATGAGTGGGTATAAGAGAAGGATGTGATGAGGGTAGATGATCCCAAATTTTGGATTCAAGGATGGTTTGAGCTGGACTAACACAAATAGGAATATCAAGATGGCACACTCATGTTGCCATCAGGAGAAGAGTTTGATGTAGTAAAAAGGAAAACAATTTTACCTAAGTCACACATGTGTTTTATTAGGTGAGTTGTATGTCTGACCACTAGAGGTGTTGTTCTTTGAGGTACTCAAGACAGAACTCAACAAGAAATCAAGACAATATATCTAGCGGCAGATCAAAGCAATTCATCACAACAAACAAATCAAGGCAATTCATCTAAATTAGTCTATAGAAAAAGTTTTTGTTCCCCCTAATTTTTGCAATATGGACAATTAATCAAGGTTGCAAAAGTTGGGGTGTTACAGATCTTCCACCCTTAAAATAATCTCGTCCCGAGATTACTGAGCGTAGAACTGGAGGGGTTGTAAAGTTTAACGAAAATTAGACTCCATTTTTATGTAGACATGCCTTTGTGTGGAGAGGGTCGCAACTTCAGCTTGTGAGAGACATGATGGATTTCTGACGATGGCGAGCTTCATGAAGAGGCTGACGACTCCGTGCAGATGTTGGATCTATACCTTCTTAATGATCCTAGCGGGGTTCATGATTGTGGGAGAGTTAGTGCACCCAAGGGTGCTTGAGCAGGGTTGAAAACTTTTTAGAGTTAGCTTAAATTTAGTGGAAGACGAAGTCTTCCACCCTTAAAATTGTTCATCGGGGAGGGGGCGTTAAAAACTGTAAGCTTCGGCCACGGGTCTTGTCGGGCGCTTTTTGGAGAAGCCATTGATCTTTGGAGTTGAACATCTTCAGCTGGCGTTGAGTAGTCCACGGCTTCAAGAGGGGTTAGTGCATCCCACATTTCCAACGGTGTGTTAGAAAGGTTTAAAATGTTAGGGTTAGCTCCAACTTTTAGTGGAAGACGAAGTCTTCCACCCTTAAGATTTTTCGTCGGGCTTTCGGAAAATCTTAGAGCTTCTGCCTTGCGGTCCTGTCGGGGGCTTCTGAAGGAGTCATCGATCTTCCGTACTCAGTTGAAGAATCTTCAGGGGCGACGTGCAGACCGCAACTTCAAGAGGCACTCACGGTGTTAACTAAACCATAGGGGACGCGCCGTGAGTTAATAAGTTGATGAAGCGCCTGGTTGGTACCCATATGAAGCAGCAACAGGGGTCGTCGAAGACAATCTTTAGCTTGAGGGTCGGTGCTGACTTCAGTAGCAACTAAGAAGTTAGCGGGTAAACTACGCCTAAAGTCTTGAGTCTTGAGGTATCTTCAGGAGCCTTCACTTGATGAGGACCAGATGAACCATGTGATGTAGCTTGGCTTTGACGCTATTGTTCACTCAACTTGTTAGACGGTGTGTTAGAGGGTAGTTTTCAAGAAAATATCCTCGAGGTTAGCGCGATTATGCTCCAAGGTTAGTCCAAATTAGTATGTCTTCTCGCAGAGGTGCAGTCATTCTTGAAGGTAGGGCTTCTTCTTTCTTGGCGTAGTCGAGATGCTCCAGCTGATATTGAAGGAAGTTAGCGTAGATGGGGGTTTGGGTTAGTTTTCCTGATGTTTGAAAAACAACTGCTAACGGGGGTAGAGTTAGAGCTTTTCGTTAACTTATCCAACTAACTAGCAGTTAGCAAAACATCGGCGAGGTAGGTGAGGGTGAAAACATCTTTGGGAGGCTTTCTCAGCTAGTTTATCACACTAAGGGTGTTTTTCAGACCGAAAAGCCAAGACAATTATACACACAACAAACAAACAAAAGACACTCAAGGCAGCACACAAGGGAACTACAAGCAATCATCAAACCAGGCATGGTAACCTAAGTACCCATGGAATGCCTAATGCGTGGGGGTAGCTCAATCAAAGCGATTGAGTTTGTCCTATCCATCCTATTGGTTTGGGGGCTGGTCACATATGTTGCCGTCTTCATTTTGCTCTTATGGACTCCAACATGGATTTTCGGGGCAGTTGGTTGCGAAGCAGGCCTGGTGTTCGGTCTTCTATGTTGAGGCGGAGGAGAAAACTGCGTAGTCTTCTTGCTCAACATCCCGGGGACGTGAGGTCTTCGAAGAGGTAGTTTGTTGAGGTACTCCCGAAATCGTCAACTTCTTGTAGCTGGCCTAAAAATTACTAGTCAAGAACTGAGGACTTGATCCCAGACGACTGCAAAAAGTGCAAGTCCACGGAGGAAGAAGGTCAGCTCCTTGACAGACTTTGGTGATAACCAAAGACATGATGTTATCATCCCAACAAGCACACGGCTACGTCGGCATCCAATCTTCAATAGCTGCAGTTGGAGATATATGAGTCTTCCTGAGGGATTGAGCCATCTTCGAGTTCGAGTCTCCAGTCTGAGTTGGGGACATCGTCCAATATGTAGGTTTGAATTGGCTGAGACAATAGAGTAAGAATTTTCAAACCTTTTTATAAAGCGGAGAGGTAAGAATTTTAGAAGCTTTGAATAAATAAGAGGAGTAGAAGCTATACTTCCGACTAAAGAAACAATTTGTTTTGTAAATAGTTTTGTCCAAGTACTTGTTTCCTAACTAACGTCCATGCTAACTAAGGTCTCCTACAGTCAGGATGGCTCTGATACCAGCTCTGTGGGGACCCCGGACTAACTGTCCGAAATACCCTGTTATGTATATAGTTCACGATCCCATGATCAGTGCGCCGTGAACACATAACCGAACTGATATCAAATTACACCATCCATTACAAAGCGGAGTAAGAAAATTACAATAAGGTCACATGACCATTACTTACATAATAGCCTCGAAGGGCCTAACTAAACATCAGAGTAGCATCATCACTTCAACAGCGCGGAGCCCAAGTCATTCGCCTTAAACCCTACAGGCAACTGACTGGGAAGACGTTCCTAGCTCGCATAGACGTCGTCAACTCCTTCTTCATCCATCGTGTTCCTCCAAGTCTGGCCAAGTAAATAGCCAGGGACAAAGCCGTGAGTACATTTGAATTGTACTCGCAAACCATCAAGAAGGTGATAACAATTCTAACTAAAGAAGACAAGAGAGGAAGAATAGTTTCTCTCGTGGATAAAGCATGTGAAAGAGAAATAGTTTCTCTTGTTGATATAGCATACCGGCATCTCAAGTGATGCGGACACTATGGTGGTTCTATGACATCTCTATATCTTTGTTAAAGAAGAGTTAGCATACCACCATCTCATTTGAAGGGATTGCTAGGGAAGTCCTATGACATCTCTATATCTTTGTTAAAGAAAAGTTCCTCTACATGAAACACTAGGAAGGGAGCAACCCAATTTATTTGTCCTTCCCGACCATCTCCATATGGTCGACACAACCTTTCCCGTACCCTTCCGGTACATCAAAACAAGTTCTTTCCTTTCATTTGCCAAACCATTTTGTAAACCAAAACTCATCAGGCTAAGCAACAGCCATTCCAACCGTCCATGACCGCGGACGCGGCTATTCGAATAGATTTAACTCTGCAGAGTGTGCGCACTTTCCCCACAAGAACCGATAAATCCGCCGAGATCATCCCCGGTTCGTCATACTAAAGTATGCGAGTCTCGGATAATCAGTCATAGCCTTTCGCCTATCTCCCTTGTCATGAGTCCTTCCCTGCGGGCTTACCCCTTCCCGGCACCCCGGCAGCATACCTCCTTTTGAGCGTATCTCTGGCGCCATGACAGAAGACCCTCAGTAATCGTCCGGCTGCAAGTTAATGCAGTGTATTGCCTCCTTTAGAGCGCAACCCGGTGTCAGAGGTCATCGTGACCCTCCTAGAGAGTGGTGAAGGTATCTCATGTCAACTTCAACAAACTACGGACTAAGCCCGTGCCCACTTTGGATATTGTGGTTGCGCTAGTTAATTGTCATGGGTGAGTACTTAGGCGCCAAAGTTTTCATAAAACCCAACCTTTTTCACATCCTCATCATTTTTACCAAATCCTTTCCTTTCATAAATCCTCACTTGGGGAAAACATCATGCCCAAGGTTTTATCAAAAACTTTTACAACAAGGTAAAACCTTGAGGGTTTTCCAACCTAAAGTTTCATGAGCTGAACTACTATTGCACTACGGCCGAGATGAGAGTCATCACGCCATAGAGGGGTATAAAGGTGTAGTGGAGTGAATCATACTTTCTTATGGTAAGCATGTATTATGACAACACAAGGAGGAATATACTCTCAGATTTGTGGTGGTAACTATACAACTTAGATAGTGGAGTATTACTATCCAACATACTCTCCAATAGGGTACACGTCATACTCCTCTCAATTGGAGAATACACCAAGATCATGACATAGACACCTCTATACTACAAAGGGGGTGGGTGTGATGTAAGTTATTTTCTTGAGATTATGCATGCTCAAGTTGGGCATACATGATAACCAATGGGAGTAGCACGGCCATGATGCCATGTATCCCATAATCACAAGACAAAGGTGGAGTATTACCACTAGGGAGTACCCCACTTGGAAACACACATAGATGACATAAATAGAGAGAATAACACACATAGAATTCAAGGTGCTTTGGACATCAACAAATGACATCCAACTAGACACCAAAACAGAGATCAAAAGATGGCTTGCCTTGGCTTATTTGTCCCTGGACTTCTTCAACTTCATCAATATAAGAATCCCGTCAATATAAATAAAATCCTTGTCCGAACCACTTCTTCTTCTTCTCCGGAATTGTTCGCATCTATCGTCGGAAAATATAAAAGGAACACAATAAACACATTGCACCAACAAAACAACATTCAACAAACAACAACTAACCATGCAGCCAAGGTATAACATACTAAGGACTTATAGATACCACAAAACAACTTTAAGAGTTTTAAATTTAGAAAACCACATTTATTTACCTAGTAGAGGTATGAGTGCGTCACAACTTAGCAATTGCCTCTCTCGGTTATCACCATGGTATAAACCAAATATCCCCTGGTAGATAACATCATGAAGAGGACAAATGCATTAGTTTGGCATCAAACACATACACAATACAATTTCAAACATTTTTGGAAGAGTAGAAATCAGTTTTCCCAATTTAATTTGCTCCCAAAACACTACATCCAAAATAGGAAGCAAACCATATTCCACATCATTTGGAAACTTAAACAAAACAAAAGAGCTAATGTTAAGTTGCAGAGGTTTTGTTTTGCAAGCATAAAACAAAGGTTGCCCAACTCTACTAAAAAGAGTTTGTCAAGGGTTTTAAATAAACCGAAAAGTTTTGCTTCAACAATGCATGTCACACATAAACATTACTAACAGCAAAAAATATGTGTGAACAGAGACTAACAATATTTTTCCAAGGTAGCCAGTACAAATACAAGACTAACCCAATTGGAAACACCCAAAAATATCAAACCTACAATTTTAGGAATTTCTTTGAATCTGACTGTACAGAAAACAAGATCTGTAAGCCATAAATTGTAGAAACATCCTAAAAATATGAGGCCACTGGCATTTGAAAGGTAATTAAACAGAGATTCACACGCAATTCGATTTGGGTTCAAATTATTTCTGAAACTCTCACAAATGGATTTACAAGTTCACTGCATGTTTTCACCATTTGCTTTAACTATGGAGTTGCAGAACAGATAAAGGTTTGAAACTTGTTTGAGATGATTAAGAAAACATTCAGCAATCCTACAGAAGTGGAATCACTCAATTAGGTTCAAAAATGGATTTTTGATGAATTAAAAGCTAACAGCCATGTCTGCAGAACACACAGAATAAGTTTAATTCACCACAAATCGTACACAACTCATAAAAATATGAGGTCAGCTGCATCTGAAAGGTATTGTAAAGGTAGTTCTTACCCAACCGGTTTCATTCAAAAATTCGTTTCCAAGCTCCTGATTTAATTCGACAAAGTCAGATCTGACCAGATCTTGATCTGTGAACCATTTCAATTTCATTAGGTCATTTGACGTGAACCCAACGCCAAAATGAAGGTACTGGAGAGGGCTCTCACCCAAAGTTGAGTTTGCTCAAAAAGGTTTTGCAAAACGGAAGAAATCTAACAAACAATGATTCTGCATGTTTGCAGAACTTTATTTATCATGCAAAATCCGTAACGAATTTGAGGATGAGACCAACGCCAAGTTGTAGATATTTTCAATACCTATCTGCAGAACTTTTAACCACTCGATTTGGATCTGCACACGAGATTTGGCGGATTTTACAATATCGTACCAGAATCTGAAACAGCAAGAAACAGAAATTACTGCAAGGTTTTGGACGAACTTTGCTCAAGAACTTCAGATCTGAGGATAGCTCAACCTTCTCCATGCTTGGACCAACATGCACCTGCATCAAGATCCAATCTTAGCAATGGAGGGAGAAGAAGAGGAGATTAAACCATCTAAGGTTGGGGAGAAGATGGAGGGGGAGGCTCTCATGGTGAGGATGAGCTTGAGGGAGGAAGGAGCTGCATCTTGGTGAGCTTTCCATGGCCATGGCCGGCCATGAAGCTAGGAGGAGCAGCAATTTCGTGGGGAGAGGTAGGAGGAGAGTGTGTGGGAGTGGAGGAGAGAGTGGGGAGTGGAAAAGTGAGAGCAAGTGAGGAGGGGGTGGGCTGCCAAGCCCCTTTATATAGAGGGAGAGGGGGTGGGCTGCCTCCTCATTGATTGGGTTGGTTGGGAGGTAGCCTCTTCATTGATTGGGTTAGTTGGGAGGCTGGTTTGGGGAAGAGATATTTGACCCAAGCTGAATTTATTTGTGGCATTGGGAAGGGACAAAGGAGGAGAGGCATCCCAAGGTGGAGTAATTATGTGAGAGAGAGGGAAATGGAGAGGCATGATGCATGTGTGCCATGGCATGGCCGGCCACATATTTTTGGCCATGCACAAGTGATCAACAAGAGATAATTGCTACACATGCATGACACCCAAGGTTGAGTGCCTCACAAATTACTAAAATGGTGGCCTAAAAAGATATACAATTTTAGGCAAAGTGATACTAATGCACAAGGGTGCTAAAGTAGATGGTGGTGACATTCTGACCTGATAAAAGATGTGTCCAAGAGATGATGGTGGTGATGGTGATTTAGACAATGGTAGAGCAAGGCTAGGAGAGATGGTGAGTGAAGTAACCATATACTCACAAGGATGAATATATTGACATACATCATCAATTCATGAGGTCAAGGTGATGATGGAAAATAATAGAGGACTGAGATAGGCATAATGAAATATAAGTTGCTCTTCAAATAAGAGGTCAATTGGGAGTGATTTGAAAGTATCAAATGATTATCCATTTGATCAAGAATTGGAGGATGGAGGGGATACAATGTGGTAGATCAGAGATGTGCATAAGATGTGCAAGTTTTGCCATTTGAGAAAGGATTCATTTGAAAAGTATATGGAACACCTCAATTGTCCAGACACAATTGGGAATGAACTCAAGTGGAATGGAATTTTGAAGATGTTGAGAGAAAACTAGTTGGAACATAGGGGTTCAACATATTCTACTTTCTCAAGTAAAGTAGAGTTTTTCTCAAATTTAAAGTAAACAAGAAATGGTATGGGTACCATAAACAAGCCTTTTGTTAAAAACAAAGCAACATAGAGAGTAATGTTTTAGAAATCAGTGCTTGGTAGAAATGGGATGAGAAAACAAAACCCATTTCAGTTCCTTGTTCTCTTTGAAGAATTATCTTGAAAATATTTAATAAAACTAGAAGTAGTTTTGTGATCAAAACTAGAGAAGGAAAATTAATAGGATTTTTGAGAGAGAAAACTAACTTAGGGAGAAGTGTTCTCAAGGGTAGATGATGGCTACAAAATGTACCCACCATTCCCACTCTTGGTTTTGTGAAGATTAAACTTGAATAAAGACAAGAGATAAAATTGAAGGAAGTGATCTAGAGTTGAATCATTGAATAGGATACAAGATCAAGTTGAATATATGAGCTGCAAGGATTGACTGAGACATGCAAGACGTGGAGGTTGAAGAGGATGTTGCATAGATGAGATCCATGCATTGAGGTCAACAATAACAGTGGTGGTTGCTTAGATATCAACTGCCAAAGTCTGGAACTTATAAGCTTGCCAAAACAGATTGTTGACTTGGCTTCAGAATCAACCTATGATGAGTGGGTATAAGAGAAGGATGTGATGAGGGTAGATGATCCCAAATTTTGGATTCAAGGATGGTTTGAGCTGGACTAACACAAATAGGAATATCAAGATGGCACACTCATGTTGCCATCAGGAGAAGAGTTTGATGTAGTAAAAAGGAAAACAATTTTACCTAAGTCACACATGTGTTTTATTAGGTGAGTTGTATGTCTGACCACTAGAGGTGTTGTTCTTTGAGGTACTCAAGACAGAACTCAACAAGAAATCAAGACAATATATCTAGCGGCAGATCAAAGCAATTCATCACAACAAACAAATCAAGGCAATTCATCTAAATTAGTCTATAGAAAAAGTTTTTGTTCCCCCTAATTTTTGCAATATGGACAATTAATCAAGGTTGCAAAAGTTGGGGTGTTACAATAGTCGTCTTACAAATAGAGATCACATGATCCAATATGACACAAATAGTTGATCTATTGATCAACAGACCCAAAGTTCATAGTTTCATAGCGGAAGCGTAAGTAGAAGGGACTCTTGTAGGATAACGTTGCATAGAAAACAAAAATTTTCCTACCGCGAACACGCAATCCAAGCCAAGATGCAATCTAGAAGACGGTAGCAACGAGGGGTTTATCGAGTCTCACCCTTGAAGAGATTCCAAAGCCTACAAGAGGAGGCTCTTGTTGCTGCGGTAGACGTTCACTTGCCGCTTGCAAAAGCGCGTAGAAGATCTTGATCACGATCGCTTCCGGCGCCACGAACGGGCAGCACCTCCGTACTCGGTCACACGTTCGGTTGTTGGTGAAGACGACGTCCACCTCCCCGCTCCAGCGGGCAGCGGAAGTAGTAGCTCCTCTTGAATCCGACAGCATGACAGCATGGTGTCGGTGGTGGTGGAGAAGTCCGGCGGAGCTTCGCTAAGCGTGCGGGATTTAGTGGAGGAGAGAGGCCGCTAGGGTTTGGGAGAGGGGGGCGCCGGCCACTAAGGGGTGCGGCCACCTTGGTGGTTCTTGGGTGGCCGGCCCCCTCCCCTTGGCCCCTCATTATATAGGTGGAACCCCAAGTGTTGGTCTCCAAGTCTTCGAATAAGACCCGAACCAAAAACCTTCCATATGGTGAGGAAACCTACCCAAGCTAGGACTCCCACTAGAGGTGGGAGTTCCACCTCCCATATGGGGGGGTGGCCGGCCCCCCACTAGGGTTGGCCGGCCATGGAGGTGGAGTCCCATGTGGACTCCACCTTCCTTGGTGGTTTCTTCCGGACTTTTCTAGAACCTTCTAGAACCTTCCATAGAACCTTCCGCGTCATTTTAATTCACATAAAATGACATCCTATATATGAATCTTATTCTCCGGACCATTCCGGAACTCCTCGTGATGTCCGGGATCTCATCCGGGACTCCGAACAAATATTCGAACTCCATTCCATATTCAAGTTCTACCATTTTAACATCCAACTTTAAGTGTGTCACCCTACGGTTCGTGAACTATGCGGACATGGTTGAGTACTCACTCCGACCAATAACCAATAGCGGGATCTGGAGATCCATAATGGCTCCCACATATTCAACGATGACTTTAGTGATCGAATGAACCATTCACATACAATACCAATTCCCTTTGTCACGCGATATTTTACTTGTCCGAGGTTTGATCTTCGGTATCACTCTATACCTTGTTCAACCTCGTCTCCTGACAAGTACTCTTTACTCGTACCGTGGTATGTGGTCTCTTATGAACTTATTCATATGCTTGCAAGACATTAGACGACATTCCACCGAGAGGGCCCAGAGTATATCTATCCGTCATCGGGATGGACAAATCCCACTGTTGATCCATATGCCTCAACTCATACTCTCCGGATACTTAATCCCACCTTTATAACCACCCATTTATGCAGTGGCATTTGATGTAATCAAAGTACCTTTCCGGTATAAGTGATTTACATGATCTCATGGTCATAAGGACTAGGTAACTATGTATCTAAAGCTTATAGCAAATAACTTAATGACGAGATCTTATGCTACGCTTAATTGGGTGTGTCCATTACATCATTCATATAATGATATAACCTTGTTATTAATAACATCCAATGTTCATGATTATGAAACTAATCATCCATTAATCAACAAGCTAGTTTAAGAGTTATACTAGGGACTTCTTGTTGTCTACATATCACACATGTACTAATGTTTCGGTTAATACAATTATAGCATGATATATAAACATTTATCATAAATATAAAGATATAAATAATAACCACTTTATTATTGCCTCTAGGGCATATCTCCTTCAGTCTCCCACTTGCACTAGAGTCAATAATCTAGATTACATTGTAATATACCTAACACCCATGGCATTCTGGTGTTGGTCATGCTTTGCCCTAGGGAGATCATTAGTCAACGGATCTGCTACATTCAGATCAGTGTGTACTTTGCAAATCTTTACTTCTCCATCTTCGATGTACTCGCGAATCGAGTGGTAACGCAGCTTGATATGCTTTAGCCTCTTGTGTGACCTTGGCTCTTGTGCATTGGCGATGGCACCCATGTTATCACAATATATGATTAATGGGTCCAATGCACTAGGAACCACACCGAGCTCTACAATGAACCTCTTCATCCATACCGCTTCTGATGAAGCCGCTATGTACTCTGATTCTGTTGAAGACTTCGCCACCGTGCACTGCTTCGAGCTTGCCCAGCTTACTGCAGCACCATTCAATATAAACACGTACCTGCATCGTGACTTAGAGTCATCAGGATCAGTGTTCCAACTTGCATCGGTGTAACCGTTTACAACGAGCTCTTGGTCACCTCCATAACAAAGAAACATATCCTTAGTTCTTTTCAAGTACTTCAGGATATTCTTGACCGCTGTCCAGTGTTCCATTCCTGGATCACTTTGATATCTGCTAGTCAAACTAACAGCATGTGCTATATCCGGTCTAGTACATAGCATGGCATACATAATAGATCCTACTGCCGAGGCATAGGGGATATTACTCATCCTTTCTCTTTCTTCTGCCGTAGCCGGTCCTTGAGTCTTACTCAAGACCTTGCCTGGTAACATAGGTAAGAACCCTTTCTTACTTTCGTCCATTCTAAACTTCTTTAGAATCTTGTCCAGATATGTACTCTATGATAGCCCTATTAGGCGTCTTGATCTATCTCTATAAATCTTGATGCCTAATATATACGATGCTTCACCAAGGTCTTTCATTGAAAAACTATTATTCAAATAACCTTTAACACTGCTTAATAGTTCTATATCATTCCCGATCAATAATATGTCATCTACATATAATATCAGGAATGCTACAGAGCTCCCACTCACTTTCTTGTAAATACAGGCCTCTCCATGACACTGTATAAACCCGAAGTCTTTGATCACCTTATCAAAGCGTCGGTTCCAACTTCTTGATGCTTGCTTCAGTCCATAGATTGAACGCTGAAGTTTGCATACTTTGTCAGCATTTTTAGGATCGACAAAACCTTTGGGTTGTACCATATACAACTCTTCCTCAATGTCTCCATTAAGGAACGCCGTTTTGACATCCATCTGCCAAATGTCATAATCGAAAAATGCAGCTATTGCTAACAAAATCCTCACAGATTTTAGCTTCGCTACAGGTGAGAAAGTCTCATCGTAGTCAACTCCTTGAATTTGTCGGAAACCCTTTGCGACAAGTCGAGCTTTATAGACAGTAATATTACCATCAGCATCTGTTTTTCTCTTGAAGATCCATTTATTCTCGACAGCCTTTCGGCTATCAGGTAAGTCTACCAAAGTCCATACTTTGTTATCATACATGGATCCCATTTCGGATTTCATGGCTTCTTGCCATTTGTTGGAATCTGGGCTCATCATCGCTTCTTCATACGTCGCAGGGTCCTCATCATTGTTATCCACAATCATGACATTTAGACAAGGATCATACCAATCAGGAGTGGTACGCTCCCTTGTCGATCTGCGAGGTTCAGTAGTTTCCTCGTTCGAAGTTTCATGATCATTACCATTAGCTTCCTCTGTTGCCGGTGTAGGCGGTACAGGTACAACTTCCGGTACTGCGCTACTCTGATCAACGAGTATAGATTCATCAATCTCATCGAGTTCTACTTTTCTTCCAGTCACTTCTTTAGTGAGAAATTCTTTCTCAAGAAAGGTTCCGTTCTTAGCAACAAAGATTTTGCCTTCGGATCTGTGATAGAAAGTATACCCTATAGTTTCCTTAGGGTATCCTATGAAGACGGATTTCTCCGCTTTGGGTTCTAGCTTGTCCGGTTGTAACTTCTTTACATAGGCTTCGCAACCCCAAACTTTCAGGAACGACAGCTTAGGTTTCTTATTAAACCATAATTCATACGGTGTCGTTTCTACGGATTTTGATGGTGCTCTATTTAAAGTGAATGCGGCTGTCTCTAATGCATAACTCCAAAATGATAACGGCTAATCAGTAAGAGACATCATAGAATGAACCATATCTAAAAGAGTTCGATTACGACGTTCGGACACACCGTTTCGTTGGGGTGTTCCCGGCGGTGTCAATTGTGAAAGTATTCCGCATTTTTTTAAATGCATGCCAAACTCATAACTCAGATATTCACCTCCACGATCAGATCGTAGAAATTTAATCTTCTTGTTACGTTGATTTTCTACTTCACTTTGAAACTCCTTAAACTTCTCGAAAGTTTCGGATTTATGTTTCATGAAATAGATATACCCATATCTACTTAGATCATCTGTGAAGGTTAGAACATAACGATAACCACCGCGCGATGCTACGCTCATTGGTCCACACACATCGGTATGTATGATTTCCAATAAGTCAGTAGCTCGCTCCATCATACCAGAAAATGGAGTCTTAGTCATTTTACCCATTAGACATGCTTCGCATCTATCAAGTGACTCAAAGTCAAGTGATTCAAGTAATCCATCAGTATGGAGTTTCTTCATGCGTTTCACTCCAATATGACCAAGACGACAGTGCCACATATAAGTAGAATTATCATTCAATTTAATTCGCTTAGTGATACGTCTCCGACGTATCGATAATTTCTTATGTTCCATGCCACATTATTGATGTTATCTACATGTTTTATGCACACTTTATGTCATATTCGTGCATTTTCTGGAACTAACCTATTAACAAGATGCCGAAGTGCCGCTTCTGTTTCTGCTGTTTTTGGTTTCAGAAATCCTAGTAAGGAAATATTCTCGGAATTGGACGAAATCAACGCCCAGGGTCCTATTTTGCCACGAAGCTTCCAGAAGTCCGAAGAGGAGACGAAGTGGGGCCACGAGGGGGCCACACCCTAGGGTGGCGCGGCCCCCCCCCCTTGGCCGCGCGGCCCTGTGGTGTGGGGCCCTCGTGCCGCCTCCTGACCTGCCCTTCCGCCTACTTAAAGCCTCCGTCGCGAAACCCCCTGTACCGAGAGCCACGATACGGAAAACCTTCCAGAGACGCCGCCGCCGCCGATCCCATCTCGGGGGATCCAGGAGATCGCCTCCGGCACCCTGCCGGAGAGGGGAATCATCTCCCGGAGGACTCTACGCCGCCATGGTCGCCTCCGGAGTGATGTGTGAGTAGTCTACCCCTGGACTATGGGTCCATAGCAGTAGCTAGATGGTTGTCTTCTCCCCATTGTGCTATCATTGTCGGATCTTGTGAGCTTCCTAACATGATCAAGATCATCTATCTGTAATTCTATATGTTGCGTTTGTTGGGATCCGATGAATAGAGAATACTTGTTATGTTGATTATCAAAGTTATATCTATGTTTTGTTTATGATCTTGCATGCTCTCCGTTACTAGTAGATGCTCTGGCCAAGTAGATGCTTGTAACTCCAAGAGGGAGTATTTATGCTCGATAGTGGGTTCATGCCTGCATTGACACCTGGGACAGTGACAGAAAGTTCTAAGGTTGTGTTGTGCTGTTGCCACTAGGGATAAAACATTGATGCTATGTCTAAGGATGTAGTTGTTGATTACATTACGCACCATACTTAATGCAATTGTCTGTTGCTTTGCAACTTAATACTGGAGGGGGTTCAGATGATAACCTGAAGGTGGACTTTTTAGGCATAGATGCAGTTGGATGGCGGTCTATGTACTTTGTCGTAATGCCCAATTAAATCTCACTATACTCATCATGATATGTATGTGCATGGTCATGCCCTCTTTATTTGTCAATTGCCCAACTATAATTTGTTCACCCAACATGCTGTTTATCTTATGGGAGAGACACCTCTAGTGAACTGTGGACCCCGGTCCAATTCTCTATACTGAAATACTTGTTCTACTGTTTTCTGCAAACAATCATCTTCCACACAATACGGTTAATCCTTTGTTACAGCAAGCCGGTGAGATTGACAACCTCACTGTTTCGTTGGGGCAAAGTACTTTGGTTGTGTTGTGCAGGTTCCACGTTGGCGCCGGAATCCCTGGTGTTGCGCCGCACTACATCCCGCCGCCATCAACCTTCAACGTGCTTCTTGGCTCCTCCTGGTTCGATAAACCTTGGTTTCTTTCTGAGGGAAAACTTGCTGCTGTGCGCATCATACCTTCCTCTTGGGGTTCCCAACGAACGTGTGAGTTACACGCCATCAAGCTCTTTTTCTGGCGCCGTTGCCGGGGAGATCAAGACACGCTGCAAGGGGAGTCTCCACTTCTCAATCTCTTTACTTTGTTTTTGTCTTGCTTAGTTTTATTTACTACTTTGTTTGCTGCACTAAATCAAAATACAAAAAAATTAGTTGCTAGTTTTACTTTATTTGCTATCTTGTTTGCTATATCAAAAACACAAAAAAAAAATTAGTTACTTGCATTTACCTTACTTGATTCATCATGTTTCCTTTTAATTTTACCACGAAAGATATACCGGTAGGACGTGGGTCTATAATTGGGAGAAATAATATAGAGGAATTTTTCAACCATGTCAGTACCGTTGACGATTTTGAGGATAGACACTTGGTAGACCTTGCCCCTACCTATGAAATTGCTGCTGCTGCTTTAGTTCGCATGTTGGAAACTAAATTTGTTGATCTCAATCCTATAATCCAACACATGTTTCTCACACTTGGTGATATGGAAGAAGGGGAAAAGAAAGATTTTGTTTTAGAAACCCTTCTTAGAGAATTTGGTGGTATAGCGAGAGAGGCTAGAAAGGTCTTTGCTAAATTTAATATGCTTGGTTCTTACACCAATTTTGTTAGTCTCTTTGAAAAGATGGATATGGATAGAATAAAGTACACTAATAATATTAATGATGGAGGGGAGATCAAAGCACCAATACCATGTAAACTCTTAGCTATGAATGATGCACTAGAAAATAATTATGCTTGGCTTGTTCCTGAAAATTTGTTTGATGAGAGTAGCACGCCTAAGACTAATGAAAAGGGAGATGCTAAAACTTATGTATCTAATATACTATGCATGGTTGAGAAAACTCCACATCCCGCTGTAGGAGCACCACCCTTTGATAATACTTGATACACACTTTCTGCGCCTAGCTGAAAGGCGTTAAAGAAAAGCGCTTATGGGAGACAACCCATGTTTTTACCTACAGTACTTTGTTTTTATTTTGAGTCTTGGAAGTTGTTTACTACTGTAGCAACCTCTCCTTATCTTAGTTTAGTGTTTTGTTGTGCCAAGTAAAGTCTTTGATAGTAAAGTAAGTACTAGATTTGGATTACTGTGCAGTTCCAGATTTCTTTGCTGTCACGAATCTGGGTCTACCTCCCTGTAGGTAGCTCAGAAAATTAAGCCAATTTACGTGCATGATCCTCAGATATGTACGCAACTTTCATTCAATTTGAGCATTTTCATTTGAGCAAGTCTGGTGGCCTAATAAAATTCGTCAATACGAACTGTTCTGTTTTGACAGACTCTGCCTTTTATTTCGCATTGCCTCTTTTGCTATGTTGGATGAATTTCTTTGATTCATTAATGTCCAGTAGCTTTATGCAATGTACAGAAGTGTTAAGAATGATTGTGTCACCTCTGAACATGTTAATTTTTATTGTCGCTAACCCTCTAATGAGTTGTTCTAAGTTTGGTGTGGAGGAAGTTTTCAAGGATCAAGAGAGGAGTATGATGCAACATGATCAAGGAGAGTGAAAGCTCTAAGCTTGGGGATGCCCCGGTGGTTCACCCCTGCATATTCTAAGAAGACTCAAGCATCTAAGCTTGGGGATGCCCAAGGCATCCCCTTCTTCATCGACAACATTATCAGGTTCCTCCCCTGAAACTATATTCTTATTCCATCACATCTTATGTGCTTTGCTTGGAGCGTCGGTTTGTTTTTGTTTTTTGTTTTGTTTGAATAAAATGGATCCTAGCATTCACTTTATGGGAGAGAGACACGCTCCGCTGTAGCATATGGACAAGTATGTCCTTAGTTTCTACTCATAGTATTCATGGCGAAGTTTCTCCTTCGTTAAATTGTTATATGGTTGGAATTGGAAAATGATACATGTAGTAATTGCTATTAATGTCTTGGGTAATGTGATACTTGGCAATTGTTGTGCTCATGTTTAAGCTCTTGCATCATATGCTTTGCACCCATTAATGAAGAAATACATAGAGCATGCTAAAATTTGGTTTGCATATTTGGTTTCTCTAAGGTCTAGATAATTTCTAGTATTGAGTTTGAACAACAAGGAAGACGGTGTAGAGTCTTATAATGTTTTCAATATGTCTTTTATGTGAGTTTTGCTGCACCGGTTCATCCTTGTGTTTGTTTCAAATAAGCCTTGCTAGCCTAAACCTTGTATCGAGAGGGAATACTTCTCATGCATCCAAAATACTTGAGCCAACCACTATGCCATTTGTGTCCACCATACCTACCTACTACATGGTATTTTCCGCCATTCCAAAGTAAATTGCTTGAGTGCTACCTTTAAAATTCCATCATTCACCTTTGCAATATATAGCTCATGGGACAAATAGCTTAAAAACTATTGTGGTATTGAATATGTAATTATGCACTTTATCTCTTATTAAGTTGCTTGTTGTGCGATAACCATGTTCACTGGGGACGCCATCAACTACTCTTTGTTGAATTTCATGTGAGTTGCTATGCATGTTCGTCTTGTCTGAAGTAAGAGAGATCTACCACCTTATGGTTAAGCATGCATATTGTTAGAGAAGAACATTGGGCCGCTAACTAAAGCCATGATCCATGGTGGAAGTTTCAGTTTTGGACATATATCCTCAATCTCAAATGAGAAAATTATTAATTGTTGTTACATGCTTATGCATAAAAGAGGAGTCCATTATCTGTTGTCTATGTTGTCCCGGTATGGATGTCTAAGTTGAGAATAATCAATAGCGAGAAATCCAATGCGAGCTTTCTCCTTAGACCTTTGTACAGGCGGCATAGAGGTACCCCTTTGTGACACTTGGTTAAAACATGTGCATTGTGATGATCCGGTAGTCCAAGCTAATTAGGACAAGGTGCGGGCACTATTAGTATACTATGCATGAGGCTTGCAACTTATAAGATATAATTTACATGATACATATGCTTTATTACTACCGTTGACAAAATTGTTTCATGTTTTCAAAATTAAAGCTCTAGCACAAATATAGCAATCGATGCTTTTCCTCTATGGAGGACCATTCTTTTACTTTCAATGTTGAGTCAGTTCACCTATTTCTCTCCACCTCAAGAAGCAAATACTTGTGTGAACTGTGCATTGATTCCTACATATTTGCTTATTGCACTTATTATATTACTCTATGTTGACAATATCCATGAGATATACATGTTATGAGTTGAAAGCAACCGCTGAAACTTAATCTTCCATTGTGTTGCTTCAATACCTTTACTTTGAATTATTGCTTTATGAGTAAACTCTTATGTAAGACTTATTGATGCTTGTCTTGAAGTACTATTCATGAAAAGTCTTTGCTATATGATTCAGTTGTTTACTCATGTCATATACATTGTTTTGATCGCTGCATTCACTACATATGCTTTACAAATAGTATGATTAAGGTTATGATGGCATGTCACTCCAGAAATTATCTGTGTTATCGTTTTACCTGCTCGGGACGAGCAGAACTAAGCTTGGGGATGCTGATACGTCTCCGACGTATCGATAATTTCTTATGTTCCATGCCACATTATTGATGTTATCTACATGTTTTATGCACACTTTATGTCATATTCGTGCATTTTCTGGAACTAACCTATTAACAAGATGCCGAAGTGCCGCTTGTCAAGTCATTGCTTTTTGGTTTCAGAAATCCTAGTAAGGAAATATTCTCGGAATTGGATGAAATCAACGCCCAGGGTCCTATTTTGCCACGAAGCTTCCAGAAGTCCGAAGAGGAGACGAAGTGGGGCCACGAGGGGGCCACACCCTAGGGCGGCGCGGCCCCCCCCTTGGCCGCGCGGCCCTGTGGTGTGGGGCCCTCGTGCCGCCTCCTGACCTGCCCTTCCGCCTACTTAAAGCCTCCGTCGCGAAACCCCCTGTACCGAGAGCCACGATACGGAAAACCTTCTAGAGATGCCGCCGCCGCCGATCCCATCTCGGGGGATCCAGGAGATCGCCTCCGGCACCCTGCCGGAGAGGGGAATCATCTCCCGGAGGACTCTACGCCGCCATGGTCGCCTCCGGGGTGATGTGTGAGTAGTCTACCCCTGGACTATGGGTCCATAGCAGTAGCTAGATGGTTGTCTTCTCCCCATTGTGCTATCATTGTCGGATCTTGTGAGCTGCCTAACATGATCAAGATCATCTATCTGTAATTCTATATGTTGCGTTTGTTGGGATCCGATAAATAGAGAATACTTGTTATGTTGATTATCAAAGTTATATCTATGTGTTGTTTATGATCTTGCATGCTCTCCGTTACTAGTAGATGCTCTGGCCAAGTAGATGCTTGTAACTCCAAGAGGGAGTATTTATGCTCGATAGTGGGTTCATGCCTGCATTGACACCTGGGACAAAGGAGAAAGTTCTAAGGTTGTGTTGTGCTGTTGCCACTAGGGATAAAACATTGATGCTATGTCTAAGGATGTAGTTGTTGATTACATTACGCACCATACTTAATGCAATTGTCTGTTGCTTTGCAACTTAATACTGGAGGGGGTTCGGATGATAACCTGAAGGTGGACTTTTTAGGCATAGATGCAGTTGGATGGCGGTCTATGTACTTTGTCGTAATGCCCAATTAAATCTCACTATACTCATCATGATATGTATGTGCATGGTCATGCCCTCTTTATTTGTCAATTGCCCAACTGTAATTTGTTCACCCAACATGATGTTTATCTTATGGGAGAGACACCTCTAGTGAACTGTGGACCCCGGTCCAATTCTCTATACTGAAATACAATCCCATCGCAATACTTGTTCTATCGTTTTACTGCAAACAATCATCTTCCACACAATACGGTTAATCCTTTGTTACAGCAAGCCGGTGAGATTGACAACCTCACTGTTTCGTTGGGGCAAAGTACTTTGGTTGTGTTGTGCAGGTTCCACGTTGGCGCCGGAATCCCTGGTGTTGCGCCGCACTACATCCCGCCGCCATCAACCTTCAACGTGCTTCTTGGCTCCTCCTGGTTCGATAAACCTTGGTTTCTTTCTGAGGGAAAACTTGCTGCTGTGCGCATCATACCTTCCTCTTGGGGTTCCCAACGAACGTGTGAGTTACACGCCATCACTTAGCATCAATGTTATTTATATGTGTATCACTACTATCGAGATCTAACAGAAATAAGCCATTCTTTTGTGGTGCTCGACCATAAAAGATATTATTCATAAAAATAGAACAACCATTATTCTCAGACTTGAATGAATAACCGTCTTGCATTAAACAAGATCCAGATATAATGTTCATGCTCAACGCAGGTACATAATAACAATTATTTAGGCTTAAAACTAATCCCGAAGGTAGATGTAGAGGAAGTGTGCCGACTGCGATCACATTGACCTTGGATCCGTTTCCAACGCGCATCGTCACTTCATCTTTCAAATAGCTTGTCGTTTATTCTTTAGTTCCTGTTTCGAGTTACAAATATGAGCAACCGAACCGGTATCAAATACCTGTGTACTAGAACGAGAACCAGTGAGATAAACATCTATAACATGTATATCAGATATACCTTCTTTCTTCTTCTTGATAAGGCCGCTCTTCAGATCAGCCAGATACTTGGAGCAATTACGCTTCCAGTGTCCCTTCTCCTTGCAGTAATAGCACTCAGCATCAGGCTTAGGGCCGTTCTTAGGTTTCACAGGAGGTGTGGCAGCTTTCTTGCCACCCTTCTTGAATTTTCCCTTAGACTTGGCCTGTTTCTTGAAACTGGTGGTCTTGTTGACCATCAACACTTGGTGCTCTTTCTTGATCTCAATCTCAGCAGCTTTTAGCATGCCAAAGAGTTCAGGTAACTCCTTGTTCATGTTCTGCATATTGTAGTTCATCACAAAGTTCTTGTAACTTGGTGGCAGTGATTGAAGGACACGATTAATCCCCAGTCTGTTAGGAATCACTATTCCCAAGTCACTGAGTTTCTTCGCATGCCCGGTCATGGCGAGCATGTGCTCACTAACGGAGCTGCCTTCTTCCATCATGCAGCTGAAGAATTTTTCGATGCTTCATAGAATTCCACGGCCGCATGAGTCTCGAATATAGCTTTCAGCTCATTCATCAACTCATGAGGATCGTGGTGCTCAAAACGTTTTTGAAGATCGGATTCCAGACTGCACAGGATGGCACACTGAACTTGAGAGTACCGAGTTTTCCGAGTCTCGTAAACAGCTTTTACTTCATCGGTTTCAGTTTCTGCAGGAGGGTCACCTAGCGGTGCATCAAGCACATATTGCAGATTTCCGCCAGAGAGGAAAATCCTCACATGACGGAACCAGTCGGTGATGTTGCTACCGTTGCTCTTAAGTTTTTCTTTCTCTAGGAACTGGTTAAAATTGATTGGGGACGTCATCTCTACAACATATATTTGCAAAAGTTTAGACTAAGTTTATGACAAATTGAGTTCAAATTTTAATTCAACATAATTAAAAAATCTAGGTGAACTCCCACTCAAAACAATATCCCTCGCATTGTCTTAGTGATCACACGAACCAAATCCACCGCACCTATGTCCGATCATCACGAGACAAGGTGTGATTTCAATGGCGAACACTCAAAGTGTTCATCATATCAACCATATGATTCATGCTCTACCTTTCGGTATCACGTGTTCCGAGACCATGTCTGTACATGCTAGGCTCGTCAACGCCACCTTAGTATCCGCATGTGCAAAACTGTCTTGCACCCGTTGTATGTACTTGTTGATTCTATCACACCCGATCATCACGAGATGCTTCGAACCGACAAGACTTGGTAACGGTGCTACTAAGGATGATCACTTTATTATCTTGAGATTTTAGTGAGGGATCATCTTATAATGCTACCGTCGCGATCTAAGCAAAATAAGATGCATAAAAGGATTAACATCACATGCAGTTCATATGTGATATGATATGGCCCTTTTGTCTTTGCTCCTTTGATCTTCATCTCCAAAGCACGGACATGATCTCCATCATCTTCGGGCATGATCTCCATCATCGTCGGCGTAGCGTCAAGGTCAATGGCGCCGTCTCCATGATTGTCCTCCATGTAGCAACTATTACAACTACTTTGAAATACTACTCAACATGAAATTTAAAGACAACCATAAGGCTCCTGCCGGTTGCCACAATACAATAATGATCATCTCATACATATTCATCATTACATTATGGCCATATCACATCACCAAACCCTGCAAAAACAAGTTAGACGTCTCTAATTTGGTTTGCATATTTTACGTGGTTTAGGGTTTTCGAGAGAGATCTAATCTACCTACGAACATGAACCACAACGTTGATACTAATGTTTTCAATAGAAGAGTAAATTGAATCTTCACTATAGTAGGAGAGACAGACACCCACAAAGCCTCTTATGCAATACAAGTTGCATGTCGAACGAGGAACAAGTCTCATGAACGCGGTCATGTAAAGTTAGTCCGAGCCGCTTCATCCCACTATGCCACGAAGATGCAAAGTACTCAAACTAAAGATAACAAGAGCATCAAAGCCCACAAAACCATTGTGTCGTTGCCTAATCGACGGTACCTCGGAGGAGGGATCCTCACAAGGGGGAGAAGAAGTAGGGGCCATAGGGCGGAGAGCACACGGGACGGTGGTACGCGAGTTACCCAGCTTCGGAACACCTGCACGACGACAGGGCCTACTGCTGCTTGTCTGAAATTATCTGGGCGCTTTCGCGTTGTTACAATGAGTTGAGGTTCTCTCGCTTCTAGCTCGAGATCTCCCCTCAGGGCTCCCGGGATCCGGCTTGTATAGGCGCACGGATCTAGGATTTACATGGAGAGTCCTAGCCGGATTACAGGTTGCCTAACTACGGTACAATGTCTTGGCGTGTACGTCAAGGATCTGCCTTCCATCTACGTCGTACTGGATCCGGGTTCCTTATGGGCCTCCACGGGTCCGGCTTCCTTCATGGGCCTTCACGGATCTGACTCCTGGCATAGACCTCTTCGGATCCGGGTACCTCTGTAGGTCGGTTCGGATCCGGGTACCTCTGTAAGGCGGTTCGGATCCGGCTACCTTCCTAGGGCGGTTAGGATCCGGGTACCTCTGTAGGGCGGTTCGGATCCGGCTACCTTCGCAGGGCGGTTCGGATCCGGCTACCTTCGTAGGGCGGTTCGGATCCGGCTCCTTGTTCCTGGGTTGGACATCTTCCATCTTGATCAACAACAACTGGGCTGCCCGGTGGGCCATATGCTACCACCACCATCTGTGGGCCACCCGGGCTTGCCGGAATCGGACCATGTCGATGGTATACCTATGAAGTATATCCACAACAGTAGCCCCCGGAGTTCTCCAAGATTCACCGTTCTTCCATCCAGCTCAACTTGCGCATGTATCTTCATCCTTTGGCTGGATGGAAGAACGGTGAATCTTGGAGAACTCCGGGGGCTACTGTTGTGGATATACTTCATAGGTATACCATCGACATGGTCCGATTCCGGCAAGCCCGGGTGGCCCACAGATGGTGGTGGTAGCATATGGCCCACCAGGCAGCCCAGTTGTTGTTGATCAAGATGGAAGATGTCCAACCCAGGAACAAGGAGCCGGATCCGAACCGCCCTACGAAGGTAGCCGGATCCGAACCGCCCTGCGAAGGTAGCCGGATCCGAACCGCCCTACAGAGGTACCCGGATCCTAACCGCCCTAGGAAGGTAGCCGGATCCGAACCGCCTTACAGAGGTACCCGGATCCGAACCGACCTACAGAGGTACCCGGATCCGAAGAGGTCTATGCCAGGAGTCAGATCCGTGAAGGCCCATGAAGGAAGCCGGACCCGTGGAGGCCCATAAGGAACCCGGATCCAGTACGACGTAGATGGAAGGCAGATCCTTGACGTACACGCCAAGACATTGTACCGTAGTTAGGCAACCTGTAATCCGGCTAGGACTCTCCATGTAAATCCTAGATCCGTGCGCCTATACAAGCCGGATCCCGGGAGCCCTGAGGGGAGATCTCGAGCTAGAAGCGAGAGAACCTCAACTCATTGTAACAACGCGAAAGCGCCCAGATAATTTCAGACAAGCAGCAGTAGGCCCTGTCGTCGTGCAGGTGTTCCGAAGCTGGGTAAATCGCGTACCACCGTCCCGAGTGCTCTCCGCCCTATGGCCCCTACTTCTTCTCCCCCTCGTGAGGATCCCTCCTCCGAGGTACCGTCGAATAGGCAACGACACATTGTGTTCTACTCGTGCAACCATCTATGCATAGACACGGCTCTGATACCACTGTAGGATAACGTTGCATAGAAAACAAAAAATTTCCTACCGCGAACACGCAATCCAAGCCAAGATGCAATCTAGAAGACGGTAGCAACGAGGGGTTTATCGAGTCTCACCCTTGAAGAGATTCCAAAGCCTACAAGAGGAGGCTCTTGTTGCTGCGGTAGACGTTCACTTGCCGCTTGCAAAAGCGCGTAGAAGATCTTGATCACGATCGCTTCCGGCGCCACGAACGGGCAGCACCTCCGTACTCGGTCACACGTTCGGTTGTTGATGAAGACGACGTCCACCTCCCCGTTCCAGCGGGCAGCGGAAGTAGTAGCTCCTCTTGAATCCGACAGCACGACGGCGTGGTGTCGGTGGTGGTGGAGAAGTCCGGCGGAGCTTCGCTAAGCGTGCGGGATTTAGTGGAGGAGAGAGGCCGCTAGGGTTTGGGAGAGGGGGGCGCCGGCCACTAATGGGTGCGGCCACCTTGGTGGTTCTTGGGTGGCCGGCCCCCTCCCCTTGGCCCCTCATTATATAGGTGGAACCCCAAGTGTTGGTCTCCAAGTCTTCGAATAAGACCCGAACCAAAAACCTTCCATATGGTGAGGAAACCTACCCAAGCTAGGACTCCCACTAGAGGTGGGAGTTCCACCTCCCATATGGGGGGGTGGCCGGCCCCCTAAGGGGGAGTCCACTTGGGACTCCTCCCCCACTAGGGTTGGCCGGCCATGGAGGTGGAGTCCCATGTGGACTCCACCTTCCTTGGTGGTTTCTTCCGGACTTTTCTAGAACCTTCTAGAACCTTCCATAGAACCTTCCGCGTCATTTTAATTCACATAAAATGACATCCTATATATGAATCTTATTCTCCGGACCATTCCGGAACTCCTCGTGATGTCCGGGATCTCATCCGGGAGTCCGAACAAATATTCGAACTCCATTCCATATTCAAGTTCTACCATTTTAACATCCAACTTTAAGTGTGTCACCCTACAGTTCGTGAACTATGCGGTCATGGTTGAGTACTCACTCCGACCAATAACCAATAGCGGGATCTGGAGATCCATAATGGCTCCCACATATTCAACGATGACTTTAGTGATCGAATGAACCATTCACATACAATACCAATTCCCTTTGTCACGCGATATTTTACTTGTCCGAGGTTTGATCTTCGGTATCACTCTATACCTTGTTCAACCTCGTCTCCTGACAAGTACTCTTTACTCGTACCGTGGTATGTGGTCTCTTATGAACTTATTCATATGCTTGCAAGACATTAGACGACATTCCACCGAGAGGGCCCAGAGTATATCTATCCGTCATCGGGATGGACAAATCCCACTGTTGATCCATATGCCTCAACTCATACTTTCCGGATACTTAATCCCACCTTTATAACCACCCATTTACGCAGTGGCGTTTGATGTAATCAAAGTACCTTTCCGGTATAAGTGATTTACATGATCTCATGGTCATAAGGACTAGGTAACTATGTATCGAAAGCTTATAGCAAATAACTTAATGATGAGATCTTATGCTACGCTTAATTGGGTGTGTCCATTACATCATTCATATAATGATATAACCTTGTTATTAATAACATCCAATGTTCATGATTATGAAACTAATCATCCATTAATCAACAAGCTAGTTTAAGAGGCATACTAGGGACTTCTTGTTGTCTACATATCACACATGTACTAATGTTTCGGTTAATACAATTATAGCATGATATATAAACATTAATCATAAACATAAAGATATAAATAATAACCACTTTATTATTGCCTCTAGGGCATATCTCCTTCAACTCTCTACTCCACAGGCCAACGTCTGACGTCAGAAGATTCCCTAGTTGTCGTAGGCATCCTGCTGGTCGTCATCTTGATAGTTCTGCTCCTCTTCATAGTCTGGCCATTTGAATAGCCAGGGACACAGCCGTGAGTACTTTAAAGTACTCGCAAACTAATACTAATGTAAGTGCTAACAATTCTAGTAAGGGAGTGCTAAGCTCTAGTTTATTTTGCATAAATCCAATTTTAGTTCACAAACATTTTTGTAAACAACTCTTCATGTGCTATCTAACTCGAGTGGGAACATTAGTGTCATTCCCACAACTCTGTTGTGATTCGAAGTCAAAATCACCTTTCAAATTCTAATTCACAAGTCACCATTCACCATTCATAGTTTTTAGAAAAGTTCTGATGACAGAACAGTATGGCCTTCCCAACTGTCCATGACCGCGGACGCGGCTATTCGAATAGGTTTAACTCTGCAGAGGTTGTACACTTGTGCCACAACAATTGCAATAGCTCGTCAGGGGTAACTGGCCCTGATTTATCGTACGCAGTACGCGAATTACCAATCATAACCTTTCATTTACATACCCTAGTATGGGCACCTCTCCCCATGAGTTTGGCCTCCCGGTGAAAGCAAACCGCCAACCCGGGAACTGCACAGGGCTTGGCCGTACAATTCACCTCAATTCACGTCATTTCACTTTCAACGGAGGCAGCCTCGGCATAACCCCTATGACGTTTATTCAGAGGGAACCCATACTAAGACACCTAAATTTCCAGCTAAGCCTTACCCAGATTCAGGTATTGTGGGGGTACTTGTAAAATTGGAATGGTATCGCATCCGAACCCAACCATCAGTTTTTGTAAAATTCACCAAGTTATTCACTGATCATATTCACCTTCAAAATCTTTCAAATAGAATGACTCATCATTCCAAGGTTTTCAAAGTCATTTCATTTCACAAGTTCCCAACTAAGGTAGTCACTTTTAATTTAGCACTAGCATCTAAGTATGAGGGGTGCTAAGTACTTTGCTTTGCTTCTAGGCTAACCTTGATACTCTAGTACAAATCCAATACTAATCAAGTGAATCATAAATCAGAAGTACTTTGATAAAACAAAAGTAAATAAAGCTTGTAAAGTAAAACTGGGAAATAGGCTCATAAGCATAAAATAAATGGGGTAATGCCTTGCTCATGGTGAGCTTTGCACTTTGCAAGAGTATTATCTTGCATTGGTGTTAGCTTGCAACATTATAACTTGCAATAGTCTAGCTTGCATTGGTAATAGCTTGCCTTGGTTGGTGATGTGATCAAAGTTTTCTTGCTCTTCCTCTTGGTAGAAGACCTCTTCCTCTTGATAGTCTCCGGTACTAGCGTCTAAAATACAATACGGGATACACAATCATCATACCAAACTTATTTACTAGACTAAGCACACACATGATTCACACAACTTAAACTAGCATCACACCTTACTATTAAGTTGGTGAATGTGTTTTTCTTATTTAAGAAAAATAATTTCCTCTCATACTAACTTAGGTGTTACTTTTAATTACTTAGAGAAATAATTTCCTCTCATTATCGTATTAAGATTTAATTTCTCTTATGAATAGTATATGACCTAGGTTGACCCAAGTCAACCTCTTCATACTTATCATCTGAGAAAATGATTTAAATGAGGTTCCATACCTCATACAATTTAATACTAACATGGTAGTGATTTAATGTCACCAAATAACTCAATATGAGATTTTATAGACCATGGTCACTACCTCATGTTGAATTACTTGAGAACAAGATTTAAATGAGAGGAATACCTCTCATATGATTTAACACATAGTTGTAACTAAGTTAACAACTACTATTGAGGTGATTTAATATCATCAACAATTCATTTGAGACATATATGACCAGAGTCTCTACCTCATTTTGAATTGTTCATGACAAGATTTAAGTGAGAGAAAAACTACCCTATGATTTATTAATAGTTTTGGACAATATCTTTGACTAGAAATAGCCATATAGTCCTTTAATTAATCTAGGCCATGAGCATTCGAGGTAAGCATAGTATATTTTTGCATAAACAATTAGTACAAGTTTAATGTGATTTATAGGAGTTGGAATTAACTTAAAATCATTTGTGGTTGATTTTTAATAATTATTCTAAGGCAGAAAAGTCCCTGTCTTGTTTATTTTGCTAAATTAATTCTATAAAGAATTTCAATGTGAGACCAGTGTGGTTGGATCAAGAATTTCATAAGCTTTCCAACAATATAAAATTTGTTGAATTTGGTGCAGTAGATTTCATTCTATTAAAATTTGAAAAAGCATCTGTGAGCTATTTGAATTAAAACTGAATTTGAGATTTGAATCTAAACGGGCCGGCGGGAAACGAAGTGGGCCGATTTGTTTGAAAAGTAGGAAGGCCAGCCCAGTAACGTTTCAGGCCAGCTGACAGAAGGGGCCCGCGCGTCAGTGACTGTTTTTCTTACCGAAACGGTACGCCGCGTCGACCGTTGGATTAGAGCACGATCGGACGACTGTGGATCGTCGTCACTGTCGGGGGAGAAGAGCTTGCTGCTCCGGCGAGGTAGGGGGTCGGCGGCGTGACGGAGGTTCCCGCGGGGCTCTGCTGGGTGCGAGGCGACGTTGTCGACGGTGTAGAGGCTCCTGGTAGCAGTGGCGAGGCTCGGGGCGGCGTGGATCGGTGACGATGATCTGCGGGCTCCGGCGGAGGTGATCTTGCGATTCCGGCGGTGGAGGCAGTAATTGGACGAGCTACGGTGGTGAGGAGGATCAGTGAGGAGAGGGGAGTCGAATGGTGTGAAGGGAGCGTGCTGGGAGTGGCTCTATTTATAGTGTCGAGGTGTGCCGTGGGGTGCTGGGAAGGGGTAAGCCTGGCGCGGCGTCTCCGGCGAGGGATAGGGCTAGGCGACGGCAGGGCGAGGTAGGTGAGGTCGAGGCGAAGCTATGGAGCCTGCTGGCGAGGTGGGGGACGGTCGAGCGAGCGCTAGCGAGGTCTATGCCTGGCGGCACGGGTGCGGGAAAACGGCGAGGTTGTCGACGACGACGGCGCTTGCGAGGGCACGGGCGCGTGTCTGGTGGATTCATGTTGCGGCGGCGAAGCTCACGGTGCAGAGAGGGGGTCCGGGGGAGGCGTCGAGTGCTGGGGCGGCGTGTGCTCTGCGCGCGTCCACGGGCGCGTGCACGACGTCCTCGGCATGGCCCTGGGCGCTCTGGGCGCGACGCGTGCCGTCACTGTGGGCTTCTCCTCCGGCAATGGCGGGCACAGGTGTGTTGAGGGGAGCCAGGGGGAGTAGAGGGACAAGGTTGGTCGAGCTAGGGAGGGGAGGATCTAGGGTTGGCATGTCCAAGGGTGACATGGCCGGCATGGCCTTGCCATGGCTATGTGTGGCCTCCATCTAGGATTTCTGTGCTGCTGTGAGGAAGAGAGTGGACAAGGGGACAGGGTAGAGTAGTTAGGGGCATTAGGGTTGGGGGTAGAGTCACTATTTGACATAGTGTCAAATAGTACCATAATTAGGAAATTGCAAATTTGTCCAAATTTAAATGAGTTCAAATGGTTGACTAAATTGAAATGTGTGTGTTTAGTTAAGTTACAAATGACCAGAGAAGATGAGGTGTGGTGGTGGAAATTCTAAATTCAAAGTATTGCAAAATTTGCGAAGTGTGAGATTGTTGAGTATGATAAAATGTTCCAACTTTGGATGAGCATAGTTTTTGATCTAGAAAGAATTTGGCATGGTGGTCTTTACCAAAGTTGTTCTCCTTGATCTGCTCTTGGATGACATGCAAAGAATTGGGAAAGTTTAGTTTGAAAAACTTGAAATAGAGAGGCTCAAAGTGGTGACCAGAATATAATTGGCAGTTTTGACCATTATCACATGTAAGCACAATTTGAGTTTGAAAATCATTTGATTTGTGTTTCTTTGATTCCAAAAGGTGTAACAAGTGTTTAGTAACATTATTCAACTAATGGTGAAGACCAAAATGGTCTAGGTCAAAGATTTAGAAAAATGACATAAACCATATGTGAGGGTTTTGTGAATTTCTAACTTTTATTCTTTTATTTTTTTTTTGCTTCATTTTGACAAGGGTGAGGTTTATTTGGTGTTAGATTGAGTTAGGTGAAAGGTTCAAACCATTTTGAGGCAATGGAGGTGGCTAGGTCAAGATTTGATAATTTGGCCACAACACATGAGAGGTGACATGTCAATTTTTCTTATTCTTGTAATGTGCTCCCCTTGCTTCACTTGGGCAAGGTTGAGGGTCAATTTAGGGTTAGATTAGGTTTAGAGATGGTTTCACACCATTTGGTCCAAGTAGAAGTGCATAGGACAAGAATTGGTGAAAATGGCTATGTGTCACATATGCCTCTATGCATATGTGGCATTTGATTTTTAAATTGACTAGGCTTGACCCAATTGATGTTGTTGAGTGTTGAAATGGTATATAGGAGTGATCCAACCATTCACTACAAGTCTTAGGGTCAAGATCCTCAATTTCATAAATTTGATATTTTGCTCTCATATGCCTCTATGGCATTATTACTTTCTTTTTAAAATCTTTTGTTTCACTTTGGATTGGGTTTGAGAAGTACTAGATAAGGTCTATGAAGGTTTTCCAATCCTCTAAATAAAGTAGAAAGGCCTAGGGTAAAGTTTTACAAAAATAGTCATAGGCACATATGCCTCTATGCATATGTTTGAATTTATTTTGTTTCACACTTGAATTGGTGGGTGAGTGCTTTGTTGAGTGTGTTGAGGTATTTCAATTCATCTACTCAAGGTAGACAAGGCAAAGCTCATCATTTTCAACAAGTATCCATAGGCTTTCATATGCATTTTTCTTAAACTAGCAGGGTGACCCGCGCAATTGCGCGCGGCTAGTGTCGATATGTTTTGAATTTTCAAAAATGTATTAGTTTTCTTTTTAACTAACATTTGTTTAGAGGAAATTAAGATAAATGAGAATCAAATTAATGCTTATAGTAATTGCATGTAGTTTGTAGACCTTCCCTACTGCTTCAACATAGTTTCGATACAGGTGCTAAAACATTTTCATATGAGGAAATGCAAACTTATTAAAATTTCATTGTTTAGGATTGCATGTTAATGTACGTAGCCTTGAACTCTGCCATTAAACCTATATTATCTCCACAACTCTACCATGTCTAGTAACACAAAGAAATATCGGTTTTGTAGGCATCAAAGATAGGTCCTACCGATTATGCTCATTCTTGATTGGCGTCACCAGACTTGTTTTTGTGAACTCTCTATTTATTTTTAGGTTAATATTGAAATGGCTGCATCTTCAAGCAAATAAGTCTTTTTCGAAAAGCCGTTGATTCTTACTCATCAGATCAAGGTTACCCACAAATCAAAGGTGAATGTGAAGGTGAGAATATATGTAGACACCCTAGGAAAAATATCGTTGCCACTCTACTTATGCACCACACTATCAGTTGAAGGTGAGAATTTTAGATGTTGGTTTTTCTAAAATAGTGCAATACTCCTTCCTATTTTAGTGTCTCAAACTTTTCTTCTCTAGCCATTTAAGTGTTTGCGGGAGATGTCGGTACATATAACTTGTATATTATTGTTTAACTAAAAACGCGAGATGCAGAAGTGTTCATCACTGACCTACTGTTTGCAAACAGAAAAAAAAAGGCGATATGTAAAAGCAACCTGACATCATCCGAAAACTCTTATGACCATCGTCCGAAAGAATCTGACACTTGCCAAAATGGAGAAGTGATGATAGGCCGAGTTGAGCCTATAAGCTTGTTGTTTCTAGCATAGAAGGCAGGCAGAAGTAGAAATTTTTTATGATCATTCAGCCATCTGCAAGAAAGTGATTTTCATCAGTGGAGTGATCAATAGCAGAACATGTAGAATGTGCAGTAAAAACTGTTCAGCCCTCCTTTCTTTGTAAAACTGAAACAGCGGAAAACTGTGGTTCTTTACCTGACGTTGGATAAATGTGGGTTTGAAAATACTGAACTTTTAAACATTGTCCTTTTTAACAGACACGCAAGTACTTGAACCTATCAAATCATTACTGTCGCGGCTCGTACTGTAGCAGACTAGCAAAACTGTCCGTGCGTTGCAACGGATTTTAAAAAATTGGTTTGACTTAAAACTCGATATTTATTGTACCATTGTTTTAGAAGTATGTACCGATGTTTCTCATATATATCTTGATGTTATGTCATTCAAAAATATCCATATAAGCATAAAAAAAAATTGTTGGCATCACCAGTGATGGTACTGGGGAGATATTTGTTAATTAAGTACAGTTTTTGTACCATTCTTATAGAAGAAATACATTTTTTAGATTATTCACGAAGTGAAACATGTTTTAGATTATTCAGAAATTCAGGAGCATAGAAGTAATATTTTTTTTAGATTATTCAGAAATTCAGGAGCAGTAGACAACGCATTGCATCCAACACCAAGTATAATTTTACTCAAATAGTATGAAGTAGTAATACTTTTTTATATTAATCACAAAGTGAAACATGTTAAGAATTTTAGGACCATTAGACAACGCATTGCATCCAGAGCCTACTATAATTTTAATCAAATAGAATAAAAACAAACATAAATACTAAACATAGAGTTGTAGGAGATACGGAGCAATCAACAACGTCGTCTTAACTTTTATATGACAGAAGAAAGAAACGGAGGCAAATTCTCCATGTCACAAGCAACCTGAGCCTTGAGCCTAGGAACCTAGCTTGTCCACTGATATGTTATTTAAGGATTAAAGCATTGCTCCAGAACTCTAGCTCTAGTAAAATCGTGCTCCCACTGTGGCTCTTGCAGTTCAATCGCATCACATGAGCGATGCAACAAGAAAATAAATTCGAGCTGAGGCAGCTGCTACCTTGCAGACAGAAGGAAGCCCAAACCGAACACTCTCCGTCTGAGCGTGAGGAAGCTGAAAACAAGAGGAGCCAGGTCGCATCGGTGCGGCCGGGGATCTCCGAGAGCCCGAGCATGGATCGACCGGTCTCGCCGACCTGTGTGCGTGGCATGGATGAGGCTTTGCTGGCTGGACCTGAACAGGAACACCGATTAGACCATCAGCTTGGAGGGGGCCGTAGCAGCAAAGCTTTCCCTGCTGTCCAGGTCGAGCCGGTTTGGACCCCGCGAGTTTGGAAGCGGTTCCGAACACGCCGGCAGCCGACAAATACGGCCTCGACGTCCTCTGCCGCGGAGCCGCGTCGCTGACTCGTGCAGTTGGCCACCAAATCGCCCCGACGGCAGCGCAGATCCAAGCACCGATTTCTAGAAGCATGGAGGGGGCGAGGGTCTAGAGGCGCGGAGGCTATCAAGCAGTGGCAGGGCGTGGATACGAACGAACGGGGAAGGGATCTCGCCGCTGCTACAATCCCATAGGTAGGCCAGCCATGGGTGACGAACTCGATCTCGCGCCGCCGCCACGAAGATGAGGAGGAAGATTTTCTCAGGGAAGGAGTAGGGGAACGGGGCGGCCCATCCCGTGATGAGCAGGGGGCGCGGGGCCTCACTTGCGAAGGGATTGCAGATTGATATATCTATTTCTGAGGGGGCCAAGTGTAAAACGACCACGAGGACGGACGACGTACGACCGATCGCAAACTAATAGTCTATATCTATATCTATATCTATATCTATATCTATACCTAATACTAAAGCAAATAGTGTTTCCTTGGTTTCGTCCCTCTGGTCCGTCTTGATTTCCGTCGTCCGTCGTTGGTCGTTGTATCCGTCCGCCCGTCGTGCGTCCCTATGTTTCCTACGATTTCAGATTTAATCTTCCAACTTAACAATCATGGCTTGAGATAGAAGGATAAGAACGGCTTGGCAAAACTAACCGGTTCCGTCTGCGCTTGCGTGCGATTTGGGAGCCCGCGAACGGTACAATACAACTAGCATCGCCCGTGCTCTTCCTTCTCGGCCCACCTATAAAAAGGCTCCTGACTTTCTCCCAGAAGCGCCCGTCCCCTGTCCGCTGATTCGTAGGGGGGACGCAGATCATGCAGCCACGGTTCTCGGGGTTTACACGCGGCATCAGATTCAATTAGAGCTACACAGGTCGTCCCCCGATCAATGTCAGATTCGTTTGGAGCTCGACGGGCTGCTTACCTTTCAACCTCATGGCCAACTCGAAAATGAAAGAGATTGCCAATCAATCCAGCGACAAACCCATAGCGAGATGTCACGTGCGGCTGCTTTGACCGGCTCGCGCGAGGTCGGAGCAGAGAGGGTCGCGTGCGCGGAGGTCGGACACGATCGAGAGGGTGGCGTCCGTGCCTGCTGCCTGCCTACACGCCGGGTGTGCTCGCCACGCGCCCACGCAGCGCTACGAGCAGATACTGCGCTCGAGGCACCATGCGAGATGGAGCGCGGCGCTGCCCGCTTGCCATGCATGCTTGGGAGACATGGCATACGTGGTGTGCGCGGACGGGGCAGATGCTTGGCGTCGCTTCCAAGGCGGGCTGGTGCGATATGGATTGGCACTGCTGGTCGAGGCAGCCGGCCAGTTTCGCGTCTCAATCTGCAAGATGGATTGCCACATCAGTTATGCACCTTGTAAGTATAGCGAGACGTGAGTGCCTTTGCTGGAAGATTTCGTCAATGCACTGATGGGTTAAGCTGATTTTCTACCATTGATTCATGGACAGTTGGAACTAACAATTCTAGCTCTTTTATGTGAACAATTGGAACGAGTGTCCACGGACCAGGGGGTTACCGGTCAATTGTGCATTTGTGCATCGTGATTAGTAGTATCAAGTATAAAATCCAATCAGAAAATCGCGCAATCGTTGTCGCCGGCGAGTTATCTATCTCCCGCTTCCGGCATCAAGAGGACATCGAGCACGCCACACACCCCAGCTGAACCAATGGAGAGCCGCCACCCTCTTCTCAAGGCCGTAGTGGCTGCTGCTCTAGCCCTACGCCACATGAAGGAAGAAGCGCTGCGATCCACCGGGGATGGGATTTGATGCACTCATGGTGGTGCGAGCCTGCGAGACAGCTGAACAAAAGTAGACAGGCTTTTTTTGAGAGCAACCACATATTTCATTAATCGAAAACCAAGTTACATAAAGCAACATATGTGGAAACTAAAAGACAAACCGGAATAAAATGATTATCCTGAAATTGCAGATAAAATCCTAAAAAGATCGAGAAATACAAAACGATCCTTAGAGTTTCCTGCAACCACCATAGCCAGCGGCCGCCGTCTAAATCCACTGCCGTCGAGACGAACGCAAGAAGAGACGCCGAGCCTCCACCATTGCAAGATCCAAAAAAGCACCATCGCCAAAGAGGCTTTATGAGTCGATGAATGTGCCTGCCGCAAGCAGCGAGGCACATGTCGTCCGTGGCACGTCAACCGGGGACGTCCCCGTGTCGTTTTGGACCAAGATACGCCGCCTCCCATCGACGAAGTCGGAGAAGAACGGCATATCCACCACCTCCGACCAACATCTTCGCTCCGTAAGAACCACCTCGCCCGGCCCCCGGCCGTCGCCGTGGACAACGACAAACGCCGTGACACGTCGAGAAATGCATCTCGCCGCATCCGAAGAACGGCGAGAAGACCAAGCTGCCGACCTGAAAGATCGACAAGCACACTTTGCTAACAACTCCGAGACGCCGCCGTGAAGGTCGCCGCTGGTGTGGGAGTGGAGTTGTGGCAGATTTATTTGCCCGGGCGCCGCTCCCACCACCCCAACGACGCACCACAGCAGACAAACCCTAACTACAAAACGGAGGAGGAACGAGGTCCCCTCCCCTCCCCGCCAACCGTAGCGGCAAGCGGAGGGAGAGGGGCCCAGATCTCACGCCGGTGGAGATGGGTTCTGGCTGCCCGCCGCCAGGGAGAGACAGCAGGGGCAAAACAAGTAGACAGGCTTTTGAGTTCTCCTGTGTGAGTTATTTTTTACTAAATCACATTTAAATTAAAATAAAGTAGAATATTATGTTTTTGAGCTATACATCGCTATTTCTTTCAATGCTTGGGCATTATATATGTTTACATGTGGCTGAAGATAAAAATAGAGGAAGCCTTATGCACCTCTGGTGAAAACCACCAAAACCTCATAGAGCCTATATGAAGGGCGTGCGAAGCCGGCCGGCAATGTCAGGAATCACATTCTACATTACTCTCCCATGATGACATACATTGACAAGCTAGAAGTTGTTGCCCAACTGCGCTATATATTATTTATTCTCTAGAATTTCAAGGCAAGAGCCATCACGAAACATGACAAAGAGTGGACGATGGACAACAAGTGCTTAGTCGACCGCGGTGAGACCGACCATTATATATATCATCTAATGGTATATGATAGTTCAACAAGAAGTAAGGGATATATTTAGTTTGGTCCATATGGGATGTCTATGTTTTTATCCCGTTGCAACGTGCAACGGGCAAATTTCCTAGTAAACATTTAATGGAACACTCCTAGCTGCCTCATGCATACACTCTTCAGATCATAGTAACATCTGCAAAAAATGAATACCACCAAGCATACGTGCAACAACTTCCTTAATTCACTATAAAATACTGGTTACAACAATGTGTATGCCTGACCACCTCCCTAGCTTATTCTCGCCTGCAAAATCAATTTAGAAAACAAAATGTAGTTATTGCTGGTCGTTAGCCTTCACTAATTCAGGAAAAAAGAAGGAGAATTCAGCGCAGCAATTCATCTTAATCCAATCAACGTTGCTTCATGCATATTTGGAACTGAATCAATACACAGGTGTAAACAATAACATCTCCCTGGCTGTCCGACCCCTTATGGTAATTCATGTTCAATTCAAAAGAAAAGATGAAGATTAAAAATAATGTAATGTACTGCTATCCTTACTTTAAGGTCCAAATTTTCTCTTGCGATTACTCCCAAAGATCCAGCAATAATTTTGTGGCGCGTCGACCCGAGCATCAATACATGTTGAAGACAACTCGTAATGAATCGATCTGAGTACGAATGTCAAATTCATAGCATACGATGGAATCAAGCAAAACAATTTTAACTTGATATAGAAAATGAAAGTCTGATATGTAAAGTTTCAATTCGTAGCCAAAGCAACAAACCCAAGTCTGGGGAGCACCACCATCTTGTGAATTAAAGTCGATAACTGATCGTTGGAATCGTGTAATGAAGTCTGTGCTTCCTTCCGCCTTAGTTATCCGATGGGGTATCGATTGACTTCCTGCCTTGAACTAACTAATTTGTCATTCATACACGCATCTACAACCTCTTGCACAGTTGCATATGCTTTCAACCTTCATTGAATCTTTTAGATGCAAATGCATGAGGAGAGGACATAACTTGCTTGAATCATCAGAAAATAATTAAGCCCAGCTGATGCAAACAGCATGCCGGGTCACCGAATCCTCTATTGCCGTCGGGCGCCGCACCAATGTTTGGTCCTTGTATGGGCATATGGCCATCGACACAATACCAGACCGAACATCGCTATAAAGACTCGTCGATCGATGACCATGAGTTAGAATCACGACACCTTCTATGTTTGTCAGCTTTGTTGGCGCGAAACTGACATTATTGCCTTGAGGTAGATTCGTCGGCATGAAATTGTAGCCTTGAGCCAGCGTCAAGATCGCTGTTGTCACCTCCAGCCAATCGGAGGCTTTATGCTAGGCTGGGACCATGCCATCTCGAGAATCCAGATCCACGTCCGTTGTTCGTAAGCACGGGCGATCTTAACATCTAGCACACTGCATCGTGCACGGGTTCACATCCGCACCAATCACCGCACAAAGTGATGAAGAGTTTGTGTTGACATATAGTTGGATCAGTTAATTACCTTTTGTTCGGCTGGAGTTCCTCTTGCAAACGGACCACGATATAGATCAATCAATCTTATCAGCAGCTCACGTGCTTGTCCTTAGTTTCCAAATCTGCACAGTGTAACTTCCAGAAGCCCAAAGAGGCGACGACGATCCAGCACAGTCATCCGGAGCAGCGACGATGATGGCCGCATAAGAGGCAGCGGCGTTGGCGGCCGCATGAGAGGCGGCGGCAGATTAGTGTTTTCTTCCCGTGTTTGTCTAGTACACGGTAGACGTGGTGGAGATGGATGCGTATATGAGCATGTACAAAACGAAACCGGGAGGGCTTAACAAAGTTAATCTTGGTCGTTCTTCTTATGCCAAGCTAATCTACACCATTGGTTGTCTTGTGTTTTAATAATATAATAGATAAGATCTTTTTATTTTATTTTATTTTTCAAAGATTGATGACAAGAGGGAGGAGGTTTATGGTTTTGTAAGTTTTGCAAGGGTTCACCACAATTTTAGCAAAGTAAGCAAAGTAGAGTTCAAAACCTCCTTATTAGGGCTATAGGCCCACATATGTATTTTTCTTCTATTTTGGTTTCTCAAAATAGATCCAAAGGATGTTTGAGGAGGTTAGGGTTTTTCTTATTTGATTTCTTTCTCTTTTATTTTATTTGGTTTATGATCTTCACTTGATCACTTTAGGGTTTTAGGTTTTATCACATAAGCATAATAACACTCATCATGCCAAAAGCACAAGTAAAAAGTATGAGCACTAAGCATAGCACTCTATTTAAGAAAAGTTTTTGTTGGTTCTCATTTTTGGAAAAAGGAAATTCATTTTCTCTTTGTTTTGAAATTTGGGGTGTTACAAGTAGACTGACAACAGCCCCAATCCTGATCATGCCAGACATCACCAAACCCTTTGATGTATATTGCGACGCCTCCAAGGTTGGTCTTGGATGTGTACTTATGCAAGAAGGCAAAGTTGTATCCTACCTTTCAAGACAGCTGAAGCAACATGAACAGAACTACCCAACCCATGACCTCGAGCTTGCAGCCGTGGTCCTAGCCTTGAAAGTTTGGCGTCATTACCTCATGAGTAATCGATGCGAGATCTACTCCGACCACAAGAGCCTGAAATATATCTTCACCCAGAAGGAGCTGAACATGAGACAACGCCGATGGATCGAATTGATCAAGGATTACGACATGGAGATTCACTACCACCCCGGCAAGGCCAATGTGGTAGCGGATGCTTTGAGTCGACTGCCGTGCCAGTTAAACTCCATGATCGCAACCGAGCAGCCCAGCCTGTATCAAGAGTTTGAACAGTTCAGACTTGAACTTGTTAGTGAAGGATTCTTAGCCAGCATAGAACTGCAACCCACCTTGGTTAGCCAGATCAAGGAAGCCCAGAAGGACAACGCTAGCATCGACGGAATCAAGAAACAGATAGCCGCAGGAAAAGCCCCCGGATTCACCATAGATGAAGCCGGAGTTCTTTGGTACAAAGAACGTCTCTGCGTACCATCGGACTCATACTTGAAGCAAGTCATCCTGCAAGAAGCCCATGACACCCTTTACTCAATCCACCCCGGAGGTACCAAGATGTATCAAGACCTGAAGGAGCAATTCTGGTGGCATAGAATGAAGAGAGAAATCGGCAGCTACATCGCCAAGTGTGACATCTGTTAGAGAGTCAAGGAAGAACATCAACGACCTGCAGGAGTGCTACAACCACTGCAGATTCCAGAATGGAAATGGGACTCCGTAGGAATGGACTTTATCACCGGACTGCCCTAATCCAGCAAAGGCAATGATTCAATATGGGTAGTTGTCGATAGATTGACCAAAGTCGCCCATTTCATCGCCATCAAGACCACATACCAAGGCCCAAAGTTAGCTGAACTGTACATCTCCAGAATAGTCGCCCTGCACGGAACCCCGAAATCGATAGTGTCAGAGAGAGGATCACAGTTCACCTCAAGATTCTGGCAGAAAGTGCATGAAGGACTAGGAACCCGTCTGAATTTCAGCACCTCCTATCACCCTCAGACCGATGGACAGACCGAGAGAGTCAACCAGATACTGGAGGACATGCTGAGAGCATGTGTACTGGAATATGGATCCAAGTGGGAAGACTGCTTACCTTACGAAGAATTCTCTTACAACAACAGCTATCAAGCTAGCCTACAGATGGCTCCCTTTGAAGCCTTGTACGGAAGGAAATGCCGTACCCCCCTGAACTGGTCGGAAGTCGGAGAAAGCCAAGTTTTTGGCCCAGATGTTCTTCGTGAAGCCGAAGAGAAAGTGCACAAGATTCGCGAGTACCTCAAGACAGCGCAATCAAGACAGAAGAGCTACGCCGACAAAAGACGTCGGGAGATGACCTTCGAGATTGGAGACTTCGCTTATCTCAAGGTATCCCCCTTGAAAGGAATGCAGAGATTTCAACTGAAAGGAAAGCTTGCACCCCGATATGTCGGACCCTTCAAAGTTCTGAGTCGCCGAGGCGAAGTATCCTATCAATTGGAGCTGCCAGAAGAAATGTCGGCTGTACACGACGTGTTTCACATCTCACTCCTCCGAAAGTGCCTTGAAGTCCCTGAGAAGACCGAAGTGTTCAAGAACATCGATCACAGATCGGTGGATATCAACAAGGACCTGACTTACCGCGAAGTGCCGATTCGCATCCTGAAGGAAGCTTACCGAACCACCCGCACCCGAAGCATCAAGTTTCTGAAGATACAGTGGAGCAATCATACTGAAGATGAAGCCACCTGGGAACGCGAAGACTTCATGAAGAAGGAGTACCCAGATCTCTTTAGTACCTAACTTTCTTTTCGATCTCGGGACGAGATCTTTTGTAAGGGGGAAGGGTTTGTAACATCCCAAATTTCAATAAAAAGAAAGTTAGAAGAATTCCAGAGAGCAAAATTTCAAATCAACAAAAACTTTTTAAATTGCATATAGTGCCATGCATAGGACTTGTGCATTTGAGTTATATGCCATGATGATTGTTAATATGTGTATATTCCATACTCTAAAACCCCAATGTGATCATGAGAAGATCACCAACCAAATAAATCAAAAAGAGAAAGAAAATCAAATAAAAGAAAAACCCTAAAACCCTCACATATGGCTTATGCCATTTTTATGAATTTTGACCCTAGACCAATTTGGTCTTCACCATTAGTTGAACAATGTTACTAAACACTTATTAAAACTTTTGGAATCAAAGAAACACAAATCAAATGGATTTCAAACTCAAATTTGGCTCACATATGATAATGGTCAAATCTGCCAATTATAGTCTGATCACTACTTTGAGCCCCTGCAATTCAAAATTTTCAAACTAAACCTTGCTAACTCTTTGCACCTCATCCAAGACAACATCAAGTTGAACACTTTTTGTAAAGATCACCATGCCAAATTCTTTCTAGATCAAACGCTATGCTCATCCAAAGTTGACACTTATTATTAGGTGGAACAATCTCACACTTAGCCTTTTTTGCAATTCTTTGAATTTAACAATTCCACCACCACCTCTCATCATCTCTGGTCATTTATAACTCAACCAAACACACACACAATTCAAAACTTGCCACCATTTGAATTCAATCAAAAATTGGATAAATTTGCAAATTGCAAATATGGAACTATTACACACTATCTCAAATAGTGATCTACCCCACCCTAACCTAACCTAAACTACCCTAACTGGTTCCCTTGTCCCCTCTCACACTAAATGCCCATAGTAAACCTAAGGAGGAGAGGCTAGCTCACATGTGCATGGCCATGCCGGCCATGGCGCCACCATGCCGAGCCACCCCTCCTCTCCTTCATCGCCACCCCTGGCCCTGGTGCCAAACCTTGCCACCATGCTCTCCTACATCTCCTAGCACCGACAGCATCGCCGTAGACGACGTAGCCTCGCCGGAGATCGCGCGCCATGGTCGCCGCCATATGCCGCTCGCGTCGCGCGTGGACACGCTCTGGCCCCGCTCGCAACACGTTGAGCACCGCCGTGACACCACGACGCCACCAGACATGCTCACGACCAGACCCTGGACCGCCGCCGCCGGAGACGGAGAAGAAAATCCCGTGGATGCCGCCCGACGACACGGAAGCAATGCGTCGCCATCCAACGCCGCCCGACCGCGCCGTCACCGCCATTAGCTTCGCCTGGACGTGTAGAGCACTGCCGCACCCTCGCCTAGCTCAACCGCTCGCCGGAATCGCCGCGCCCATGTCGACCACCACCCTGCCCCGTGATGCGTGTAGTTGACAAGTCCGTTGGGAACCCCAAGAGGAAGGTGTGATGCGCACAGCGGCAAGTTTCCCTCAGTAAGAAACCAAGGTTTAATCGAACCAGTAGGAGTCAAGAAGCACGTTGAAGGTTGATGGCGGCGGGATGTAGTGCGGCGCAACACCAGAGATTCCGGCGCCAACGTGGAACCTGCACAACACAACCAAAGTACTTTGCCCCAACGAAACAGTGAGGTTGTCAATCTCACCGGCTTGCTGTAACAAAGGATTAACCGTATTGTGTGGAAGATGATTGTTTGCAGAAAACAGTAGAACAATATTGCAGTAGATTGTATTTCAGTATAGAGAATTGGACCGGGGTCCACAGTTCACTAGAGGTGTCTCTCCCATAAGATAAACAGCATGTTGGGTGAACAAATTACAGTTGGGCAATTGACAAATAAAGAGGGCATGACCATGCACATACATATTATGATGAGTATAGTGAGATTTAATTGGGCATTACGACAAAGTACATAGACCGCCATCCAGCATGCATCTATGCCTAAAAAGTCCACCTTCAGGTTATCATCCGAACCCCCTCCAGTATTAAGTTGCTAACAACAGACAATTGCATTAAGTATTGCGCGTAATGTAATTAGTGACTACATCCTTGAACATAGCACCAATGTTTTATCCCTAGTGGCAACAGCACATCCATAACCTTAGAGGTTCTTATCACCCCTCCAGATTCACGGAGACATGAACCCACTATCGAGCATAAATACTCCCTCTTGGAGTTACTAGCATCAACTTGGCCAGAGCATCTACTAATAACGGAGAGCATGCAAGATCATAAACAACACATAGACATAACTTTGATAATCAACATAACAAGTATTCTCTATTCATCGGATCCCAACAAATGCAACATATAGAATTACAGATAGATGATCTTGATCATGTTAGGCAGCTCACAAGATCCGACAATGAAGCACAATGGGGAGAAGACAACCATCTAGCTACTGCTATGGACCCATAGTCCAGGGGTAGACTACTCACACATCACTCCGGAGGCGACCATGGCGGCGTAGAGTCCTCCGGGAGATGATTCCCCTCTCCGGCAGGGTCCCGGAGGCGATCTCCTGGATCCCCCGAGATGGGATCGGCGGCGGCGGCGTCTCTGGAAGGTTTTCCGTATCGTGGCTCTCGGTACTGGGGGTTTCGCGACGGAGGCTTTAAGTAGGCGGAAGGGCAGGTCAGGAGGCGGCACGAGGGCCCCACACCACAGGGCCGCGCGGCCAAGGGGGGGCCGCGCCGTCCTAGGGTGTGGCCACCTCGTGGCCCCACTTCGTCTCCTCTTCGGACTTCTGGAAGCTTCGTGGCAAAATAGGACCCTGGGCGTTGATTTCGTCCAATTCTGAGAATATTTCGTTACTAGGATTTCTGAAACCAAAAACAGCAGAACAAAGAATCGGCACTTCGGCATCTTGTTAATAGGTTAGTTCCAGAAAATGCACGAATATGACATAAAGTGTGCATAAAACATGTAGATAACATCAATAATGTGCATGGAACATAAGAAATTATCGATACGTCGGAGACGTATCAGCATCCCCAAGCTTAGTTCTGCTCGTCCCGAGCAGGTAAAACGATAAATACGTATAATTTCTGGAGTGACATGCCATCATAACCTTGATCATACTATTTGTAAAGCATATGTAGTGAATGCAGCGATCAAAACAATGTATATGACATGAGTAAACAAGTGAATCATAAAGCAAAGACTTTTCATGAATAGCACTTCAAGACAAGCATCAATAAGTCTTGCATAAGAGTTAACTCATAAAGCAATAATTCATAGTAAAAGCATTGAAGCAACACAAAGGAAGATTAAGTTTCAGCGGTTGCTTTCAACTTGTAACATGTATATCTCATGGATAATTGTCAACATAGAGTAATATAATAAGTGCAATAAGCAAATATGTAGGAATCAATGCACAGTTCACACAAGTGTTTGCTTCTTGAGGTGGAGAGAAATAGGTGAACTGACTCAACATTGAAAGTAAAAGAATGGTGCTCCATAGAGGAAAAGCATCGATTGCTATATTTGTGCTAGAGCTTTGATTTTGAAAACATGAAACAATTTTGTCAACGGTAGTAATAAAGCATATGTATCATGTAAATTATATCTTACAAGTTGCAAGCCTCATGCATAGTGTACTAATAGTGCCCGCACCTTGTCCTAATTAGCTTGGACTACCGGATCATCACAATGCACATGTTTTAACCAAGTGTCACAAAGGGGTACCTCTATGCCGCCTGTACAAAGGTCTAAGGAGAAAGCTCGCATTGGATTTCTCGCTATTGATTATTCTCAACTTAGACATCCATACCGGGACAACATAGACAACAGATAATGGACTCCTCTTTTATACATAAGCATGTAACAACAATTAATAATTTTCTCATTTGAGATTGAGGATATATGTCCAAAACTGAAACTTCCACCATGGATCATGGCTTTAGTTAGCGGCCCAATGTTCTTCTCTAACAATATGCATGCTTAACCATAAGGTGGTAGATCTCTCTTACTTCAGACAAGACGAACATGCATAGCAACTCACATGAAATTCAACAAAGAGTAGTTGATGGTGTCCCCAGTGAACATGGTTATCGCACAACAAGCAACTTAATAAGATATAAAGTGCATAAGTACATATTCAATACCACAATAGTTTTTAAGCTATTTGTCCCATGAGCTATATATTGCAAAGGTGAATGATGGAGTTTTAAAGGTAGCACTCAAGCAATTTACTTTGGAATGGTGGAGAAATACCATGTAGTAGGTAGGTATGGTGGACACAAATGGCGTAGTGGTTGGCTCAAGTATTTTGGATGCATGAGAAGTATTCCCTCTCGATACAAGGTTTAGGCTAGCAAGGCTTATTTGAAACAAACACAAGGATGAACCGGTGCAGCAAAACTCACATAAAAGACATATTGAAAACATTATAAGACTCTACACCGTCTTCCTTGTTGTTCAAACTCAATACTAGAAATTATCTAGACCTTAGAGAAACCAAATATGCAAACCAAATTTTAGCATGCTCTATGTATTTCTTCATTAATGGGTGCAAAGCATATGATGCAAGAGCTTAAACATGAGCACAACAATTGCCAAGTATCACATTACCCAAGACATTTATAGCAATTACTACATGTATCATTTTCCAATTCCAACCATATAACAATTTAACGAAGGAGAAACTTCGCCATGAATACTATGAGTAGAAACTAAGGACATACTTGTCCATATGCTACAGCGGAGCGTGTCTCTCTCCCATAAAGTGAATGCTAGGATCCATTTTATTCAAACAAAACAAAAAACAAAAACAAACCGACGCTCCAAGCAAAGCACATAAGATGTGATGGAATAAAAATATAGTTTCAGGGGAGGAACCTGATAATGTTGTCGATGAAGAAGGGGATGCCTTGGGCATCCCCAAGCTTAGACGCTTGAGTCTTCTTAGAATATGCAGGGGTGAACCACCGGGGCATCCCCAAGATTAGAGCTTTCACTCTCCTTGATCATGTTGCATCATACTCCTCTCTTGATCCTTTAAAACTTCCTCCACACCAAACTTAGAACAACTCATTAGAGGGTTAGCGACAATAAAAATTAACATGTTCAGAGGTGACACAATCATTCTTAACACTTCTGGACATTGCATAAAGCTACTGGACATTAATGGATCAAAGAAATTCATCCAACATAGCAAAAGAGGCAATGCGAAATAAAAGGCATAATCTGTCGAAACAGAACAGTTCGTATTGACGAATTTTACCGAGGCACCAGACTTGCTCAAATGAAAATGCTCAAATTGAATGAAAGTTGCGTACATATCTGAGGATCACTCACATAAATTGGCATAATTTTCTGAGTTACCTACAGGGAAAACAGCCCAGATTCGTGACAGCAAAGAAATCTGTTTCTGCGCAGTAATCCAAATCTAGTATGAACTTTTCTATCAACGACTTTACTTGGCACAATAAAACACTAAACTAAGATAAGGAGAGGTTGCTACAGTATTAAACAACTTCCAAGACACAAAATAAAAACAAAGTACTGTAGGTAAAAACATGGGTTGTCTCCCATAAGCGCTTTTCTTTAACGCCTTTCAGCTAGGCGCAGAAAGTGTGTATCAAGTATTATCAAGAGATGAAGTGTCAACATCATAATTTGTTCTCATAATAGAATCAAAAGGTAACTTCATTCTCTTTCTAGGGAAGTGTTCCATACCTTTCTTGAGAGGAAATTGATATTTTATATTACCTTCCTTCATATCAATGATAGCACCAACAGTTCGAAGAAAAGGTCTTCCCAATATAATGGGACAAGATGCATTGCATTCAATATCCAAGACAACAAAATCAACGGGGACAAGGTTATTGTTAACGGTAATGCGAACATTATCAACTTTCCCCAAAGGTTTCTTTGTAGAATGATCAGCAAGATTAACATCCAAATAACAATTTTTCAATGGTGGCAAGTCAAGCATATTATAAATTTTCTTAGGCATAACAGAAATACTTGCACCAAGATCACATAAAGTATTACAATCAAAATCTTTAACCTTCATTTTGATGATGGGCTCCCAACCATCCTCTAGCTTTCTAGGAATAGAGGCTTCGCGCTCTAGTTTCTCTTCTCTAGCTTTTATGAGAGCATTTGTAATATGTTGCGTGAAAGCCAAATTTATAGCACTAGCATTAGGACTTTTAGCAAGTTTTTGCAAGAACTTTATAACTTCAGAGATGTGGCAATCATGAAAATTCAAACCATTATAATCTAAAGCAATGGGATCATCATCCCCAATGTTGGAAAAAATTTCAGCAGTTTTATCACAAAGCTTTCAGCTTTTAGCTTTAGCAGCTTTCTCGCGCTTTGCATTAGAAGTGGAAACATTGCTAACACCAATTCTTTTATTATTAATAGTAGGAGGTGCAGCAATATGTGTAGCATTAGCATTACTAGTGGTGGTAATAGTCCAAACTTTAGCTACATTCTTCTCTTTAGCTAGTTTTTCATTTTCTTCTCTATCCCACCTAGCACGCAGTTCGGCCATTAATCTTATATTCTCATTAATTCTAACTTGGATGGCATTTGCTGTAGTAGTAATTTTGTCATCTAAATCCTCAGGTTTAGCAGCCATTTTATTAATTAAAGAAGATTGTGATGCAGATATGTATGAGATTCGGTTTTCAGCATTAGCAAGTTTAGTTTGCAACCCCGAGATCTCCCTATTCAGATTTTCAAGTTGATTCCCTATATTCTTCAACAAGGTAGATTGCTCATTCATAGTTTTAGTAAACAATTTATTTTGCTCATATTGTGATTGCATAAAGCTCTTGGTGGATCTTTCAATTTCTAGCATCTTTTCTTCATTAGGTGAAGCATATCTACCATAAGAGTTACCATTAGCAGGATATGGCCTAGAATCATTGTGATTGTTATTTTTAATGAAATTCACATCAACATATTCTTTTTGAGCAACCAATGACGCTAATGGAACATTATTATAATTAACATTAGTCCTATCATTCACAAGCATAGACATAATAGCATCAATCTTATCACTCAAGGAAGAGGTTTCTTCGACAGAATTTACCTTCTTACCTTGTGGAGCTCTTTCCGTGTGCCATTCAGAGTAGTTGATCATCATATTATCAAGAAGCTTTGTTGCTTCACCAAGAGTGATGGACATAAAGGTACCTCCAACAGCTGAATCCAATAAATTCCGCGAAGAAAAATTTAGTCCTGCATAGAAGGTTTGGATGATCATCCAAGTAGTCAGTCCATGGGTTGGGCAATTTTTAACCAGAGATTTCATTCTTTCCCATGCTTGTGCAACATGTTCAGTATCCAATTGTTTAAAATTCACTATGCTACTCCTCAAAGATATAATTTTAGCAGGGGGATAATATCTACCAATAAAAGCATCCTTGCATTTAGTCCATGAATCAATACTATTCTTAGGCAGAGATAGCAACCAATCTTTAGCTCTTCCTCTTAATGAGAAAGGGAACAATTTTAATTTTATAATGTCACCATCTACATCTTTATATTTTTGAATTTCACATAGTTCAACAAAATTATTAAGATGTGCAGCAGCATCATCAGAACTAACACCAGAAAATTGCTCTCGCATAACAAGATTCAGTAAAGCAGGTTTAATTTCAAAGAATTCTGCTGTAGTAGCAGGTGGAGCAATAGGTGTGCATAAGAAATCATTATTATTTGTGGTTGTGAAGTCACACAACTTAGTATTTTTAGGGTTGGCCATTTTAGCAACAGTAAATAAAGCAAACTAGATAAAGTAAATGCAAGTAACTATTTTTTTTGTGTTTTTGATATAGCAAACAAGATAGCAAATAAAGTAAAACTAGCAACTAATTTTTTTGTATTTTGATTTAGTGCAGCAAACAAAGTAGTAAATAAAACTAAGCAAGACAAAAACAAAGTAAAGAGATTGGGAAGTGGAGACTCCCCTTGCAGCGTGTCTTGATCTCCCCGGCAACGGCGCCAGAAATTTGCTTGATGCGTGTAGTTGACACGTCCGTTGGGAACCCCAAGAGGAAGGTGTGATGCGCACAGCGGCAAGTTTCCCTCAGTAAGAAACCAAGGTTTAATCGAACCAGTAGGAGTCAAGAAGCACGTTGAAGGTTGATGGCGGCGGGATGTAGTGCGGCGCAACACCAGAGATTCCGGCGCCAACGTGGAACCTGCACAACACAACCAAAGTTCTTTGCCCCAACGAAACAGTGAGATTGTCAATCTCACCGGCTTGCTGTAACAAAGGATTAACCATATTGTGTGGAAGATGATTGTTTGCAGAAAACAGTAGAACAGTATTGCAGTAGATTGTATTTCAGTATAGAGAATTGGACCGGGGTCCACAGTTCACTAGAGGTGTCTCTCCCATAAGATAAACAGCATGTTGGGTGAACAAATTACAGTTGGGCAATTGACAAATAAAGAGGGCATGACCATGCACATACATATTATGATGAGTATAGTGAGATTTAATTGGGCATTACGACAAAGTACATAGACCGCCATCCAACTGCATCTATGCCTAAAAAGTCCACCTTCAGGTTATCATCCGAACCCCCTCCAGTATTAAGTTGCTAACAACAGACAATTGCATTAAGTATTGCGCGTACTACATCCTTGAACATAGCACCAATGTTTTATCCCTAGTGGCAACAGCACATCCATAACCTTAGAGGTTCTTGTCACCCCTCCAGATTCACGGAGGCATGAACCCACTATCGAGCATAAATACTCCCTCTTGGAGTTACTAGCATCAACTTGGCCAGAGCATCTACTAATAACGGAGAGCATGCAAGATCATAAACAACACATAGACATAACTTTGATAATCAACATAACAAGTATTCTCTATTCATCGGATCCCAACAAACGCAACATATAGAATTACAGATAGATGATCTTGATCATGTTAGGCAGCTCACAAGATCCGACAATGAAGCACAATGGGGAGAAGACAACCATCTAGCTACTGCTATGGACCCATAGTCCAGGGGTAGACTACTCACACATCACTCCGGAGGTGACCATGGCGGCGTAGAGTCCTCCGGGAGATGATTCCCCTCTCCGGCAGGGTGCCGGAGGCGATCTCCTGGATCCCCCGAGATGGGATCGGCGGCGGTGGCGTCTCTGGAAGGTTTTCCGTATCGTGGCTCTCGGTACTGGGGGTTTCGCGACGGAGGCTTTAAGTAGGCGGAAGGGTAGGTCAGGAGGCGGCACGAGGGCCCCACACCACAGGGCCGCGCGGCCAAGGGGGGGCCGCGCCGCCCTAGGGTGTGGCCACCTCGTGGCCCCACTTCGTCTCCTCTTCGGACTTCTGGAAGCTTCGTGGCAAAATAGGACCCTGGGCGTTGATTTCGTCCAATTCCGAGAATATTTCGTTACTAGGATTTCTGAAACCAAAAACAGCAGAAAACAAAGAATCGGCACTTCGGCATCTTGTTAATAGGTTAGTTCCAGAAAATGCACGAATATGACATAAAGTGTGCATAAAACATGTAGATAACATCAATAATGTGGCATGGAACATAAGAAATTAGCGATACGTCGGAGACGTATCAGCATCCCCAAGCTTAGTTCTGCTCGTCCCGAGCAGGTAAAACGATAACACAGATAATTTCTGGAGTGACATGCCATCATAACCTTGATCATACTATTTGTAAAGCATATGTAGTGAATGCAGCGATCAAAACAATGTATATGACATGAGTAAACAAGTGAATCATAAAGCAAAGACTTTTCATGAATAGCACTTCAAGACAAGCATCAATAAGTCTTGCATAAGAGTTAACTCATAAAGCAATAATTCATAGTAAAAGCATTGAAGCAACACAAAGGAAGATTAAGTTTCAGCGGTTGCTTTCAACTTGTAACATGTATATCTCATGGATAATTGTCAACATAGAGTAATATAATAAGTGCAATAAGCAAATATGTAGGAATCAATGCACAGTTCACACAAGTGTTTGCTTCTTGAGGTGGAGAGAAATAGGTGAACTGACTCAACATTGAAAGTAAAAGAATGGTCCTCCATAGAGGAAAAGCATCGATTGCTATATTTGTGCTAGAGCTTTGATTTTGAAAACATGAAACAATTTTGTCAACGGTAGTAATAAAGCATATGTATCATGTAAATTATATCTTACAAGTTGCAAGCCTCATGCATAGTGTACTAATAGTGCCCACACCTTGTCCTAATTAGCTTGGACTACCGGATCATCACAATGCACATGTTTTAACCAAGTGTCACAAAGGGGTACCTCTATACCGCCTGTACAAAGGTCTAAGGAGAAAGCTCGCATTGGATTTCTCGCTATTGATTATTCTCAACTTAGACATCCATACCGGGACAACATAGACAACAGATAATGGACTCCTCTTTTATACATAAGCATGTAACAACAATTAATAATTTTCTCATATGAGATTGAGGATATATGTCCAAAACTGAAACTTCCACCATGGATCATGGCTTTAGTTAGCGGCCCAATGTTCTTCTCTAACAATATGCATGCTTAACCATAAGGTGGTAGATCTCTCTTACTTCAGACAAGACGAACATGCATAGCAACTCACATGAAATTCAACAAAGAGTAGTTGATGGCGTCCCCAGTGAACATGGTTATCGCACAACAAGCAACTTAATAAGAGATAAAGTGCATAAGTACATATTCAATACCACAATAGTTTTTAAGCTATTTGTCCCATGAGCTATATATTGCAAAGGTGAATGATGGAGTTTTAAAGGTAGCACTCAAGCAATTTACTTTGGAATGGCGGAGAAATACCATGTAGTAGGTAGGTATGGTGGACACAAATGGCGTAGTGGTTGGCTCAAGTATTTTGGATGCATGAGAAGTATTCCCTCTCGATACAAGGTTTAGGCTAGCAAGGCTTATTTGAAACAAACACAAGGATGAACCGGTGCAGCAAAACTCACATAAAAGACATATTGAAAACATTATAAGACTCTACACCGTCTTCCTTGTTGTTCAAACTCAATACTAGAAATTATCTAGACCTTAGAGAAACCAAATATGCAAACCAAATTTTAGCATGCTCTATGTATTTCTTCATTAATGGGTGCAAAGCATATGATGCAAGAGCTTAAACATGAGCACAACAATTGCCAAGTATCACATTACCCAAGACATTTATAGCAATTACTACATGTATCATTTTCCAATTCCAACCATATAACAATTTAACGAAGGAGAAACTTCGCCATGAATACTATGAGTAGAAACTAAGGACATACTTGTCCATATGCTACAGCGGAGCGTGTCTCTCTCCCATAAAGTGAATGCTAGGATCCATTTTATTCAAACAAAACAAAAAACAAAAACAAACCGACGCTCCAAGCAAAGCACATAACACTACTAGGAAAAGGTCTATAGCCGCAAGGGTTACCGCCGGCGCACCAAATTGTAGATACGCCGGTGGTATTTACTGCCGGCGCACCACCTTCTCCTCGCGCCGGTGCTATTCTGTTTTCGCAGGCGAATCTGAAATTTTGTGCGCCGGTGGTAGTTAAGATTCTGGTTTGGATTGGTTTGGATCGCCCAGGTTGATAAGTGATGTTGCACTGCCGGCGGTCTAACAACATTGTGCGCCAGCGACATTTACGGTTCTAGCCCAGCGATACTTTAATGCCGGCGTCCTAAAAATGCGTGCGCCAGCGACATGAGGACATCCCTGCCCGCGTCCCCATCCTCTGTCCTGCGCGTGGCAAGTGCACAACACACGCCCGCACCTCTGCATCTCTCTCACCCACCCACGTCTCTCTCTTCTCACCCTCGCACCTGCCCCTCTCTTTCTCTCAGATCTTTCTCTCAGATCTTTCTCTCAGATGCAGTTCTTCCTCTCCTCTCACCGCCAACACCTCCAGCCGCCGGTCTCGTGCCCTAGCCGGCCTCGTGCCGTCGCGGCCCTCACGCCGTGATCTGGAAGGGGCGGCCCCCAGATCCACTCCGCCGACGAGATGATGCCCGAGATCCAGGACCGCGTCTTCCTGGACGGCGGGAGCAAGACGCCCACCTACCCGCGCGCCGCGCCGGGGTCGGACAGGCACCACCCGTGGCCCTTAGCCAAGAGCCTCTCCTCTCCATCGACTGCGCAGGCGAGATCGATCCAGACGGCGCAGGCGAGATCGATCCGGACGCCGCGAGGTCCTCCTCTCCTCGTCAAGGCGCGGTGGCTTCCTCGAGCTCCCGGAGCGTGAACCAGGTGCCGGTGGCCTCCTCAAGCTCCGCGCTGCCAGATGCCGCAGCGGTCCACCTCTCCTCGTCAAGGCGCCGGTGAGCTCCTACCGCATCCCGCTCTGGATGGTGGCCACCGGAGCGGCGGAGCCGCGGCGACCGACGGCCACGGCGGCAGGAACGACGAGCGACGACGCGTCAAGGACGGCGACACGGAGCTCCGGCCGGCTGTGGAGAAGACGTTTGAGACCTGATCGCGTTTTTCTTTTCTTTTTAGGGTGGTCTTTGTAATTTTCCTTGTCAGTTGTGATGTGACACAGCCTGCGGGCATGTGCAGCCTTTTTTTTTTAATCTTAAAATCCCATAGCGCTGGCGAACCTAGCCTACTGCGCCGGCAATGTTTCGTACACCTCTGGCGAATGAACTGGCGCGCCGGCAGTACATACGTATCACCGGCGGCTTCCCTCTGGCGGGCGGAAGTGCGCCGGGAATAGCTCATTTTAGCTCGCCGGCAATAGCATGTTTCCTAGTAGTGTAAGATGTGATGGAATAAGAATATAGTTTCAGGGGAGGAACCTGATAATGTTGTCGATGAAGAAGGGGATGCCTTGGGCATCCCCAAGCTTAGATGCTTGAGTCTTCTTAGAATATGCAGGGGTGAACCACCGGGGCATCCCCAAGCTTAGAGCTTTCACTCTCCTTGATCATGTTGCATCATACTCCTCTCTTGATCCTTGAAAACTTCCTCCACACCAAACTTAGAACAACTCATTAGAGGGTTAGCGACAATAAAAATTAACATGTTCAGAGGTGACACAATCATTCTTAACACTTCTGTACATTGCATAAAGCTACTGGACATTAATGAATCAAAGAAATTCATCCAACATAGCAAAAGAGGCAATGCGAAATAAAAGGCAGAGTCTGTCAAAACAGAACAGTTCGTATTGACGAATTTTATCGAGGCACCAGACTTGCTCAAATGAAAATGCTCAAATTGAATGAAAGTTGCGTACATATCTGAGGATCACTCACGTAAATTGGCATAATTTTCTGAGTTACCTACAGGGAAAACAGCCCAGATTCGTGACAGCAAAGAAATCTGTTTCTGCGCAGTAATCCAAATCTAGTATGAACTTTTCTATCAACGACTTTACTTGGCACAATAAAACACTAAACTAAGATAAGGAGAGGTTGCTACAGTAGTAAACAACTTCCAAGACACAAAATAAAAACAAAGTACTGTAGGTAAAAACATGGGTTGTCTCCCATAAGCGCTTTTCTTTAACGCCTTTCAGCTAGGCGCAGAAAGTGTGTATCAAGTATTATCAAGAGACGAAGTGTCAACATCATAATTTGTTCTCATAATAGAATCAAAAGGTAACTTCATTCTCTTTCTAGGGAAGTGTTCCATACCTTTCTTGAGAGGAAATTGATATTTTATATTACCTTCCTTCATATCAATGATAGCACCAACAGTTCGAAGAAAAGGTCTTCCCAATATAATGGGACAAGATGCATTGCATTCAATATCCAAGACAACAAAATCAACGGGGACAAGGTTATTGTTAACGGTAATGCGAACATTATCAACTTTACCCAAAGGTTTCTTTGTAGAATGATCAGCAAGATTAACATCCAAATAACAATTTTTCAATGGTGGCAAGTCAAGCATATTATAAATTTTCTTAGGCATAACAGAAATACTTGCACCAAGATCACATAAAGCATTACAATCAAAATCTTTAACCTTCATTTTAATGATGGGCTCCCAACCATCCTCTAGCTTTCTAGGAATAGAGGCTTCGCGCTCTAGTTTCTCTTCTCTAGCTTTTATGAGAGCATTTGTAATATGTTGCGTGAAAGCCAAATTTATAGCACTAGCATTAGGACTTTTAGCAAGTTTTTGCAAGAACTTTATAACTTCAGAGATGTGGCAATCATCAAAATTCAAACCATTATAATCTAAAGCAATGGGATCATCATCCCCAATGTTGGAAAAAATTTCAGCAGTTTTATCACAGGCAGTTTCAAGCTTTTAGCAGCTTTAGTGCAGTTTTTCGCGCTTTGCATTAGAAGTGGAAACATTGCTAACACCAATTCTTTTATTATTAATAGTAGGAGGTGCAGCAACATGTGTAGCATTAGCATTACTAGTGGTGGTAATAGTCCAAACTTTAGCTACATTCTTCTCTTTAGCTAGTTTTTCATTTTCTTCTCTATCCCACCTAGCACGCAGTTCAGCTATTAATCTTATATTCTCATTAATTCTAACTTGGATGGCATTTGCTGTAGTAGTAATTTTGTCATCTAAATCCTCAGGTTTAGCAGCCATTTTATTAATTAAAGAAGATTGTGATGCAGATATGTATGAGATTCGGTTTTCAGCATTAGCAAGTTTAGTTTGCAACCCCGAGATCTCCCTATTCAGATTTTCAAGTTGATTCCCTATATTCTTCAACAAGGTAGATTGCTCATTCATAGTTTTAGTAAACAATTTATTTTGCTCATATTGTGATTGCATAAAGCTCTTGGTGGATCTTTCAATTTCTAGCATCTTTTCTTCATTAGGTGAAGCATATCTACCATAAGAGTTACCATTAGCAGGATATGGCCTAGAATCATTGTGATTGTTATTTTTCACATCAACATATTCTTTTTGAGCAACCAATGACGCTAACGGAACATTATTATAATTAACATTAGTCCTATCATTCACAAGCATAGACATAATAGCATCAATCTTATCACTCAAGGAAGAGGTTTCTTCGACAGAATTTACCTTCTTACCTTGTGGAGCTCTTTCCGTGTGCCATTCAGAGTAGTTGATCATCATATTATCAAGAAGCTTTGTTGCTTCACCAAGAGTGATGGACATAAAGGTACCTCCAGCAGCTGAATCCAATAAATTCCGCGAAGAAAAATTTAGTCCTGCATAGAAGGTTTGGATGATCATCCAAGTAGTCAGTCCATGGGTTGGGCAATTTTTAACCAGAGATTTCATTCTTTCCCATGCTTGTGCAACATGTTCAGTATCCAATTGTTTAAAATTCATTATGCTACTCCTCAAAGATATAATTTTAGCAGGGGGATAATATCTACCAATAAAAGCATCCTTGCATTTAGTCCATGAATCAATACTATTCTTAGGCAGAGATAGCAACCAATCTTTAGCTCTTCCTCTTAATGAGAAAGGGAACAATTTTAATTTTATAATGTCACCATCTACATCTTTATATTTTTGCATTTCACATAGTTCAACAAAATTATTAAGATGTGCAGCAGCATCATCAGAACTAACACCAGAAAATTGCTCTCGCATAACAAGATTCAGTAAAGCAGGTTTAATTTCAAAGAATTCTGCTGTAGTAGCAGGTGGAGCAATAGGTGTGCATAAGAAATCATTATTATTTGTGGTTGTGAAGTCACACAACTTAGTATTTTCAGGGTTGGCCATTTTAGCAACAGTAAATAAAGCAAACTAGATAAAGTAAATGCAAGTAACTAATTTTTTTGTGTTTTTGATATAGCAAACAAGATAGCAAATAAAGTAAAACTAGCAACTAATTTTTTTGTATTTTGATTTAGTGCAGCAAACAAAGTAGTAAATAAAACTAAGCAAGACAAAAACAAAGTAAAGAGATTGGGAAGTGGAGACTCCCCTTGCAGCGTGTCTTGATCTCCCCGGCAACGGCGCCAGAAATTTGCTTGATGCGTGTAGTTGACACGTCCGTTGGGAACCCCAAGAGGAAGGTGTGATGCGCACAGCGGCAAGTTTCCCTCAGTAAGAAACCAAGGTTTAATCGAACCAGTAGGAGTCAAGAAGCACGTTGAAGGTTGATGGCGGCGGGATGTAGTGCGGCGCAACACCAGAGATTCCGGCGCCAACGTGGAACCTGCACAACACAACCAAAGTACTTTGCCCCAATGAAACAGTGAGGTTGTCAATCTCACCGGCTTGCTGTAACAAAGGATTAACCGTATTGTGTGGAAGATGATTGTTTGTAGAAAATAGTAGAACAGTATTGCAGTAGATTGTATTTCAGTATAGAGAATTGGACCGGGGTCCACAGTTCACTAGAGGTGTCTCTCCCATAAGATAAACAGCATGTTGGGTGAACAAATTACAGTTGGGCAATTGACAAATAAAGAGGGCATGACCATGCACATACATATTATGATGAGTATAGTGAGATTTAATTGGGCATTACGACAAAGTACATAGACCGCCATCTAGCATGCATCTATGCCTAAAAAGTCCACCTTCAGGTTATCATCCGAACCCCCTCCAGTATTAAGTTGCTAACAACAGACAATTGCGTTAAGTATTGCGCGTAATGTAATTAGTGACTACATCCTTGAACATAGCACCAATGTTTTATCCCTAGTGGCAACAGCACATCCATAACCTTAGAGGTTCTTGTCACCCCTCCAGATTCACGGAGGCATGAACCCACTATCGAGCATAAATACTCCCTCTTGGAGTTACTAGCATCAACTTGGCCAGAGCATCTACTAATAACGGAGAGCATGCAAGATCATAAAAAACACATAGACATAACTTTGATAATCAACATAACAAGTATTCTCTATTCATCGGATCCCAACAAATGCAACATATAGAATTACAGATAGATGATCTTGATCATGTTAGGCAGCTCACAAGATCCGACAATGAAGCACAATGGGGAGAAGACAACCATCTAGCTACTGCTATGGACCCATAGTCCAGGGCTAGACTACTCACACATCACTCCGGAGGCGACCATGGCGGCGTAGAGTCCTCCGGGAGATGATTCCCCTCTCCGGCAGGGTGCCGGAGGCGATCTCCTGGATCCCCCGAGATGGGATCGGCGGCGGCAGCGTCTCTGGAAGGTTTTCCGTATCGTGGCTCTCGGTACCGGGGGTTTCGCGACGGAGGCTTTAAGTAGGCGGAAGGGCAGGTCAGGAGGCGGCACGAGGGCCCCACACCACAGGGCCGCGCGGCCAAGGGGGGGCCACGCCGCCCTAGGGTGTGGCCACCTCGTGGCCCCACTTCGTCTCCTCTTCGGACCTCTGGAAGCTTCGTGGCAAAATAGGACCCTGGGCGTTGATTTCGTCCAATTCCGAGAATATTTCGTTACTAGGATTTCTGAAACCAAAAACAGCAGAAAACAGCAACTGGCACTTCGGCATCTTGTTAATAGGTTAGTTCCAGAAAATGCACGAATATGACATAAAGTGTGCATAAAACATGTAGATAACATCAATAATGTGGCATGGAACATAAGAAATTATCGATACGTCGGAGACGTATCACCCCGCAGCCCTCGCTCGATTCTATAAATACCGCGTTCCCTGGACGCCATTGAGCACACCATCTCACTCCCCACCCTTCACCACTTCTCCTCGCACCATTAGCCAAGCCAATCGCCGCCGGAGTCGCCGCATTCGCAAGCTCGGAGCCGCGGAAGCCCTGGAGCAATCGCCGTTGATCCAGGCCACCTCGAGCTCCGCCACTGCTACCAGCTGCTTCACCGTCGTCCACATCTACCTCGAGCACACTGCCAAACCTTGCTGGAGCCTCGGTGAGCCCTCCAACCCCCTAGGCTCGCCGCGCCAGTGGCTCGATCTCGTCGGAGAAGACGATGACCCTGAGCCGTTAGATCAGGATCTAATGCAACGCGCCATATTAGCTCATACCGTTTCAGGTTTAAACAGTCACTGACTGGTGGCCCCCATGCTGTCAGCAAGCCCACGCGTCTGTGGACTATGGTGGGCTGGGCGTGGGCCGTTTTAATTCAATTCGGCCCAGCTTCGTTTCCCGCCGGCCCTTTAATTCAAAATCCATTTAAATTAATTCAAACAATTTCAATACTGGCTCCAACTTTGAAATTAAATAGAATCTGTTTGGCTTGGCCAAATTTAACAAATTTTATATTGTTGGAAAGCTATGAAAAAGATCTACCATATGCCACTGGTCCCATCTCAAAATTAGTTGTAGAATTAATTTGATAAAAAGATGAAGGCAGGGACTTTCCCTATTCAAATAATTATTAAAAATCAACCAAAATAGATATTTAGTTAATTCCAACTCCAATAGCTCACATTTGACTTACACTAATTGTTTATGCAAGAAAATGGTGTGGTCACTTTGCATGATCATGCCCTAATTTAATTAATGGACAATATGGCTAGTTTATCTAAGTGATATTGTCCAAAACTATTATGCAAATCATATGAAGTATTTTACTTCATTTAAATCTTGTCCCAAATGAATTCAGGTGATGTTTGGACCCCTGGTCAAACTCTCTTATATGAATTACTTGGAAATTTAAATCATTGGTAGCATTATTAAATGGTATGAGGTGGTTTACCCCATTTAAATCATTTTCTCAAATGATGATAATGAATGTTTGACTTAGGTCAATATAAATTCATGCATGATTGTTTGTGAAATTAAATCTTAAGAAGATTTCAATGAGAGGAAATTATTTCTCAATAACCCTATGGAAACTATCATTTACATATTAAATAAAAGGAAATTATTTCTCCTCAAGCAACACAACCAATGCACCATAATTAGATTAATTGTGTGCTTAGAATAGTTTGTGTGAATATATGTGATGTATGGAATACCCATTGAATTAGTTGAGTGATTATACTCGTATTTAAATTTAGACGCTAGCACCGGAGAATACCGGAGGAAGAAGGTTGCTACCAAGAGGAGGAGGAGGAGAACTTTGAGAACTACCAAGGCAAGCTAATATTCTTGCAAAGTGCAAAGCCCTTTGGGGCAAGGCACCATAGTCTTACCTTTTCTTACCATAAGCCTATCCCAAGTTTCTACATTGCAAGTTTTACTTGTTGTTTTCCAAGAGTTACTTTTATAGTTAACTTTGGTCAAAGTAAAGAAGTTTACTAGATTAGTAAAGTTAGTCTCAATCTAGCAAAGCAAGATAGCACCCCTCATGATTTAGAGCTAGTGCTAATGAATTAAAACTTGACTACTCTAGATGGGAACAATGTGAATTGACTTGAATTTTGAAACCTTGGAATGATGAAGCATTCCATTGAATGATTTTTGAAGGTGAATATGAACTAGAGAAGATGGTGATTTTTGATAAACTTGATATTGGTTTGAATGCGATACCTTTCCAATATTGAGTACCCCCACAATACCTGATTATGGGTAGGGCTTAACTGGAAGTTTATGCATTTTAGTATGGGTTCCCTCTGAACACACATCATAGGGGTTACGCTTGAGGCTGCCTCCGTTGTTGAGAAATGATGTGAATTGAGGTGAATTGTACGGCCAAGCCCTGTGCAGTTCCGGGTTGCTGATGTTGGTCTTCACTGGGAGGCCAAGCTCATGGGGAGAGGTGCTCATACTAGGATTTATAAGTGAAAGGTTATGGTTGATGATCCGCGTACTGTCTTACGATGATTCGGGGTAATCCCGACGGATGAAATCAAATGTTGTGGCACAAGTGTGCAACCTCTGCAGAGTGTCAAACTATTCGAATAGCCGCGTCCACGGTTACGGACGGTTGGAAAGACCATACAGTTTCCGATGTCAACTTCTTGAAAATGATGGTGAAATGAATTGTGAAGTGGTGAATTGAATTGAAATCACCACTTGAATGGTGGGAATGACACTAATGTTCCCACTTGAGTTAGTCAGCACATGAACAAGCTTTTCTCAAATACTTGTGAAATAAAATTGACTTTATGCAAATAAACTAGAGCTTAGCAAACCTTACTAGAAATGTCTAGCACTTACACTAGTATTAGTTTGCGAGTACTTGAAGTACTCACGGCTTAGTCCCTGGCTATTCAAATGGCCAGAGTATCAAGATGAACAAGGAGATGACCAGCAGGACGCCTACGACAACTAGGAGTCTTCCGACGTCAAGCGTTGGCCTGTGGACTAGAGAGTACTTGTATCTTACGCTTCCGCTATGAACTTGTGTTTGTTCGTTGATCAATAGATCAACTATTCGTGTAATATGGATCATGTGATTCCAATTTGTAAGACATTATGGTTTGTAATGAATGATGACTGTGATACTTAACTATTATGCCTCGCAACAACAATATTCCTGGGATTGCGATGTATGACATAATAGACATTCGGACTTAAAAATCCGGGTGTTGACATGAACTAAAATCATTATGGACTTGCGAGTTGTTTGTAGTGCGTTTATGTGGCAATATCCACACAGCTGACCAGAACGAGGGTGCCCCCGGCCAGGGAAAGGCCGACCTCCACGACCAGGTGGCGTGGGCAAGAGCGGAGGACCCCCGACGGGAGTTAGCACTTGTGTAGTAGGACCTAGAGTCGCAAGGACAGAGGGGACCCCAAGCAGACCAGCACCACGCAAACGAGTCTCCTCAGCCCAGAGCTCAGTCAACACCTCTAAGATAGGAACACGGCCCCGAGTAAACAGCTTAGAACGGTGTAGTACACCAATGGCTAATTTGACCCAACAACCATTTATATCGATTAGTTCCTTTCCTTTCATCTCTTGCCTTGTTTGTATTCTCTTTAAGTCTTTGCTTGCATGGTGTAGTACACCAACAGGTAATTTGAGCCAATAGCCATATAGACCGGTTTGCGCCATTCCTTTTATCTCTTGCCTTGTTTGTCTTTTCTTTAAATTTATCCTTGTATGATGTGGTACACGAATGGCTAGTTTTATGAAACAACCATATAGAGCTGTTGGCTCATTTCATTTTATCTCTTGCCTTCTTTGTATTCTCTTTATGTCTTTCTTTGTATTGTGTAGTATGTTTCACCTAACAACCATATAGAGCGTTGGATCCATTTTTTATCGCTTGCCTTGTTTGTCTTCTTTTTAAATCTTTCCTTCTGTGGTGTAGTACAACAATGGATAGTTTGACCTAACAACCATTTAGAGCGGCTAGCTCCTTTTCTTTTATATCTTGCCTTGTTTGTATTCTCTCTAAGTCTTTCCTTGTATGTGTTTCACATGGGGCTTTTTTTACCTCATATTTAATATGCAACCGAGATAAGATAGAGATCATCGATTCCGCCAACAGCTGGATGTTTCCTCTTTTGCAACCATGCATGAGCACAAAAAACTGGCTTGTTATAATGGTGTCATCTTCCATTTCTTCTCATGCTTCGCGATTAACAAGCCGTGTTGCACACTAGTTATATCACCACCGACAAGCAATCTATTTTTGCCTCTTCAGGCAATCGTACATGACCACCGGAGACACTAGCTTGCAACAACTTTGTGATCCCGTGGTGAACCCAACAAAATCCACCGTGTGACATGATCACCCCATCCTAATCTGACGGCTCACAGAAGGGCATTGGATGATCCAACGGTGGAATGATCATGTAGCTTTGCAATGTCCACCGGCCAAAGTTTATAAATTGACCCAAGATGATGCAATGTTGCACACTTTGCCAGTTCACCGGGCACTCTGCTCCTTCCCTACCACTGTTGTTCGGTGAGTTCTCTCTCTCTTCCCAAGGTAGAATACTTTAGAAAAACTTATCATCTATGAACTGCAATCTAGCATATCTCTTGTTTGTGTGTTTTCTGAACCCCTAATAAGTTTCAACCGGTTTTCGATTTGATGGTGATCAGATCGAGCCAATGTTTTATTTTGATTTTGGTCTACTTCCATGGCTCACCGATTTTATCATGTTTCATATTATTATTAGTATTCTGTGATCTGATTTTTCAAAAAAAAATTCTTGTAATTGCGATGGGGAATTTCTCTCCTAAATTTGCAGCTCATAGCGCAGCCATGGGAACCGGCCACGTCACGCTCCAACACCTACTCATCCTTTCCACCATGCTCCTCCTCGGCACGCCCGTGGAGGGCCTGGTCCGCATCGCGCTGAAGAAGCTACCGGTCGGCCAGAACCTCCTCGTCGCTGGAGAGGACGCTCAGACCTTCCTCGCGCAGCACCACGGCCTCGTCCATAACGAGGAGCCGCAGCCACTGCCAAAGAGAGATATCGTAATACTGAAGAACTACCAAAACGCTCAGTACTACGGTGAGGTCGGCATCGGAATGCCGCCACAGAACTTCACCGTCATCTTCGACACAGGCAGCTCCAACCTCTGGGTGCCCTCCTCCGAGTGCTACTCTTCGGTATGTGCCCTAATCTCGTCAAGTCTTTAACAGTTTGGTTATTATTTATGATAGCACTAATATGGGGTGTAAGTTGGGAACTTTTGTTGCAGACTGCATACCACTTGCACAAGAGTTACAAAGCCAGCCGGTCAAGCACGTACACGAAGAAAGGTTTGTTAATCTAACAAATTGTCCATGCACATGTAGTAAATAGCTTATAGGGAAGAAAATACTGCATTAGTCTCTAAATAGATATTAAAATTTATCAAAATTTAGATGTATCTAGATGTTCTTTAGTATCTAGATACATCTAAATTTACATAAACGTCAGAAATCTATTTATAGACGGGGAAAGTACTAACGAGCTGATGCACCACTAAGGTATACTGTGGCGGATCTTTGGGCCGAAATATTGCTAACGTCTTATATAGTGGTACACCGCTAATAAACAGGTTATTGGTGGCATACTAGCCAAATAGCACGCCACCAAATGTGGACATGTTCTTAACTGCCGGTGGTCGTGTGAGACAATATCACACGCATGCCACCAAACGCACCGCACCACAAACCCCGGACCACCTCCCTCCTCATGCCCTGCTCCTACAACAAAGGGTGGACCTAGCATCCCTCTTGCCCGGGCAGCCGCCGGGGCTTCCTGCCAGTCGGCATGCTTATTTTTCCCCTACTTTATATCTATTTGAGACAAAATTAGCACAGTAAGCCTATTTTGGCCAGACTTCACAATTTTCCTGGGTCCGCTTATGCCTACGACCTACAACCTGGCTCCATGTCTGCCGCTCGAATCTGCCATCGCCGGTGAAGGAGTCCTCATCTCTAACGTCCTCGATAGCCTATTTTCCTACTGGTCATGTATGCACTATGAGATGATGATATCCTAACACATTGTCCACGTATTTTCTTCACCTAGGCATTAATCAGATGGTTTAGATTAAACTCTAGTAACCAGGAAAATGATGTTTTCCATGAATATAATATTTCATTTCCAATCTTGGCAGGAAAAAGGGTATCAATTCACTACAAAACTGGTGCAATTGCTGGTTATATTAGCCAAGACAATGTGCAAGTTGGTGGTCTAGTTGTGAAAAATCAGGTTTACGCGCTGCACCAGAAGGACACATTTATATTATGCAATGTGATGTGCATCCTATTTCAGATTATACTAATTTTATTATGCTGCCCTATTAGAATTTTATTGAAGCTTCGTTGGAACCAAGTATTACTTTCATGCTTGGAAAATTTGATGGCATTGTTGGTCTTGGGTTTAAAGAAATGTCATTCGGGGGTGCCGAACCTATTTGGTGAGAAATGTTGCCTGACTGAATTTGTCGGTTTTTCCTATTTATTAACACTATCAACACTAGACTTTACTATTTTAATTTATGTGTATTGTTTTATGTACTATATTAATATCTAAATGGTGCACTGTGGGTTCTTCTAATTTACTGGCATATCGTATCACCAAATGCGTATCATATAACAAGATTTCTTATCCCTGACATCACAAGCAAAATTATAGGTATAACATGGTTAGCCAAGGTCTGGTTGGTAGCCCCGTTTTCTCATTCTGGTTCAATCGACATGCTGGTCAAGTGAAGGGAGGAGAAATAGTTTTTGGAGGAGTTGATCGTAATCATTACAAGGGAAGCCATACTTATGTCCCTATTACTAAGAAGGGATACTGGAAGGTGAAACCATTTCGTTTAGTTGAGTAATCTTGAAATTCAAGATGGAATAACTAGTTTGTGCTCATAAATTTTTCCCCACTTGCTTCAGTTTGACATGGGCGACGTCTTGATTGGAGGAAACTCCACAGGTACTAACATGTCATTTTTTCATGATAAATCATAAACAGTATATGCTCGTATATAAATACAAAATGGTTTTAATCATTTTCTTATACCCGTATTTCTATTAGGATTATGTAAATCTGGTTGTGCAGCAATAGTAGACTCGGGAACTCCATTTCTTACTGGCCCCACGGTATGTGTTTGAGATCTATTCATGTTTATTCCCATAAGTAAGGAAAGGGGCTTTACTTAATGCATCTAACCTTGATTTATCGATAAAACCTCACAATCAACATTTCTAGTAACCTAAACGAGACATTCCTTCGCTATTTGGGCCATAACCCATATGCTTTTGCCTTGAATTTTACCTTTTAGTGGAGGAAATGTCCATTGTGAAGATAAAATGTATGGTTAGATCTATTGTAGATGTTTATTTTGATTGAATTATGGTAGTTATAGTAGAAGGAAAAGCTCAATAGAAAACTTTAAATATATAATTTTTGCAATTACCATCTCCTTAGAAGCAGAACTAGTAATATTACATAATGTGAAGATCATCAAAATAAAACCTAATAGACCAGCATGACACGTTTTGAAGCATATTAGGTATAACATCTTTGTCGATAGATCATAGAGTCATCTCCGGTGGGTTCATTTTCCATTCTTTTCCTTTAGTCTCTATGTGTTTGCTGAATCAGTACTGAAATATATACAGGCGATAATTACGGAAATAAATTGGAGAATTGGTATACCTAGGAGAGTGAGCAAAGCGTGCAAGAACGTTGTTTCAAAGTTTGGGCGGCAGATCCTGGATTTGCTGCTAAAGCGGGTTTGATCATTTCCAAAAGTTGCTTTCTAGCTTGATCATTGATGCATAAGGCTTGTAAACTCTTCTTTTCCGGGACTATGATGCAGATATTGCCAAGAAGGATATGTGACATACTTCGTTTATGTTTCTTTGTTGGACCTCATGGTGTAAGGTAAGAGTTGAGTCTCGCTTGTACCTGTTGTAGTTATGGATGTTCTGCACAATATATATGATGTGAAATATGCATTAAAACATGAAACATAGATATTGTGCAAGTAAGAGGATAATTAGTGTGTGGGCAATTATAGTGTATATAATATGTATTCATTAATACATATGATATGAATTCATTAATACATATGATTTATATGTCAGAATATTGCTCGTGCATTCTGTTTACAACACTTTGAAAATACCTTCATTTGTTATGTCTCTTATTTACAACCGCATACAGGGCGACGTATACAACATACAACGGCAGAGCCATGACAACAATCTTGTGTAGTCGTTTCCAAGGCGTGTATTTAAATATATGTATTTATACCCTGAGGATGATTTATGCAGTAGTGTTAATTGCCATATTTCGTAGTACCAACAAGAAAAGATCATTTATGCAGTAGTGTTAATTGCCATATTTCTCAACGTACCGAAATTCTTTGATTTGCTTGGAATAATTTTCCCTAGCCAGCATTGAAGGAATTTAGAATTCAATAGATGAAGAGTGGAAGTACATACAGAAGTAGGTTTGGTCTCCTTTTGACCATTCACATTGTATTCCTTATGTCCCGATGGTTGACATTGTTACGTTCCTTCCTATGTACATAGTGACGACAACGCCGGTATTCAAAGTTTAGAAGATGAAGTTAGGACATCAAATGGTTTTATTGTGTGCAAAGCTTGTGAATGGATTGTTCAATGGGCGGTGAAGCATGTTGCAGATAATCAGACCGAGGATTCTATATTGCATACCATTAATGAGGCATGTTTCCTACCTTGTAATACCAATGGAAGAATCACACTGTAACACACAGTTGAACCAGAAACAAAATCTAACTTATTCAACTTTGCAGATATGTGAACATATTCCTATCCCTGCGGGAGAATCATTCGTGGATTGTGGAGAACTTAAATTCATGCCTGACGTCGCCTTCTCCATCGGGGCCAAACAGTTTGTGCTCAAACCCGAACAAGTATTGCTTCTTGTCCCTAGTTATTACCTCTCGTATTTTATGCGTGTCCAGATTATCTATCAGTTTTAGCAAGTATCATTTTTTATTAAGATTCCATATGTTGTTCCCGCAGATTTTTTGAAGATTCGGTCCTTACTATATCAGTTATCAATTATAAAATCTTACGTGCATATATAATTGAAGAGCCACACAAGCTTTATTATCGGTTAGTGCTGATTTGGTTTGACTTGTGATTTCTGTTGTCCAGTACATAGTGAAGATTGGTGAGGGTGATGATACCCGGTGCATAAGTGGATTCTCAGCTATGGACGCTCCTCCTTCCGGTGGCCCTCTCTGGTAAAGTTATACACGTGTTCTGATCTCACAGCTTTCTTGGAATCAATATAAAAGTTGTTTGTGAGACCTCTTCTTCAGAAAAAATACTATGTTTGTTAGTTTCAGAGTTTTAGGAATTATTAGGCGTTAAAAAGAAAAGAAAAAAGAGCAAGATGTTTGCATCTTCAAAACTGAAAGCAAACGCTCCATGAACTTGCTGTCCTCGGTTCTGACAATGAGAAATTGGTGTCGCAGGATCTTGGGTGATATATTCATGGAAGCCTATCACACGGTCTTTGACTATGGAAATATGAAGATTGGGTTCGCCGAGACAACATAGGTGTTGTTCATGAGCTCTTCCTGCCGGTCTGATGTCCGATCGGCAAAAAAGCATGAATGTGCATATTTGCGTGCTACTAATAATGCCAGTGTGGTCCAAGATAATAAACCTGTACATTATCATATGTCAAAGACACTGCTGCAATGCAAGGAGACTTTCATCATAAACTTTGCCACATGATTGCTATCTCGTAATTCCGAATCATCTCGAGGAGAGCTTAACTCACACATGTAAAACACACGCGCACATTCTTACTCTGTGATGGCGTGCTGCTGATCACTTAAACGAATTGGCTAGTTGCCGCCATTGCTTCCCGCTACTCGGGCCAATGCCGTGCCAAGCAGCTTGAGCTTCCATCTCTGCGACGTTAGAATGACGGTGCTGGACGGCGGTGCCTCGGCGAAGATGACGTCGTAGCCGTTCCAGTAGGATTACATGCCGTCGGCCATGAGCTGCCAAAAGAGGCCCGCCCACGGCCAGCCCGCCCGTCCGCGTCGACTGGTAGATCTTGGCGTACACCGTGCCGAACTGGGCGTCCCGCTGCGCACTGGTGAACCCAGAGTCTCTGCGTGCGACTTGCCGAACTCGTGGATCAGCAGCGGCTTCCGCCTGCACATCAACGTAACTCGGTCCAGGTATACTCGCTCCTCGTGTCTTCCGCCTGGGTGCGCTGTTTCGCAGACACGAAGGAATGGCCCGGCGTCGAAAGAAGGACACTGTTATGTTAAGCATGTATCATCTAATTGAACCACACCTAATCGATCGATCAATCAGCCCCGCGTTCCAGCAGCAGGTCAACCATTTTGTTTCACCGCTCGATTGTTTTCCTGAGTCGCGTCCTCCATCTACATGCACGTGCACATACGCAAGATCGATCGATCCTTCTATTGTTCTCTCTTCAACTTAATTAGCTACTGCTAGTGAATATTACAACATCAGGTCCCAACGAGTTTATTCACCAAGGAGCACGTTATTAACTACTAGTATTACGGGAAATCAATCCTGCGCCAGCTTGGTCGTCGGCTCGTCGCACACTTACGTCTCCACGCCACGAGCAAATTAAGGGAGGAGGTGGATCTTCTTCTTATCTCTCTTCTTCACGTACACGCGCCTTCGCTTTAGTTTCTGAGCGAACTCGTTCCAACAATACAATCGATGAGCTAAATAATCAATCAAACCATCATTTCGGCACCACTAGTGACGAAGCAATTAGTGCTACATATGGTTTTACCGGGCTTCAACTGAATGCCCGACATATTCACACATTTCGGTCAAAATTTATATTCCGAAAACAAATGAACAACCAAAATTGCATGGCCGAGATTCACCCGTTTCGGCTAATTCTTGGACATAATAATGGAACAACCAAAACTTTAATTCCGGAACGAAATTTGGATTTCCGGCTCAAAGTACTTTGACTTCACCTTCGGCGTAAAAAAAGTGCCCGCGGACGCCTTTGTGGACCGTGATTTTTTAAATCGGCGAACCTAGTAATGACTCGGCCGCCAAACTCGCCGCACGTCTCGGGGTTGTACCTCGCGATGATCATGTCGATCGCCGCCTCCGGCCCCAGCGGGATCGGCGCCACTGTTGACTTTGGTTGTGTCCACCGCCGCTGATGACCCTTTGTGGCCCACATCCGCGTCCATCTCTCCTCCATGCCAAACATATGCCGCGGGAGGACCGGTTACAAAACACATGGCAGCTAGCAGCAATCAAACACAAACAAATGGATCTGATCCGGCTACCAACTAGTACGCAACAACGGCGATGACGGAACTCGATCGTGGCCGGAGATGGGTTGGATGTCCCGATGCCGGCGGTGGCAAGATTAACAAGAGGTACAATAATAGTTGTAGTAGTTGGAAGGAATGACTGGAGTGCAACAATCGTGTATGTCTCTAGGTACGGATTCGTGCCTTAGCTTTAAGCCGGTTGACCCTTACCTTGGTCTACACTTAGCTTATCGTCATGCCGTATTCCAGCGTAGCCCTAGCCCGGTTATCCGACATATTAATCTTATGCCGGCTAATTACGCCCAATCTTAACCTACTATGGGTTATCCCCTCCCACAACATTAAACTAATGTTCCTATAACTGTACTCGTTTAACTGTGATATGTGTATGCGTGTAATAATTCTAGTTTAATGTACATATTATATGTATGTAATTATTCATGTTACTTTCGTGGCTTCGGTTTCTCCAAGCAAGCCCCTTGAGCCGTTTTATGTCATGTACGAATGTACGATGGTTATTCCTGGATCTCTAATTTATCATAGCAGGCTAATATCCTTTCTATGATGGGTCGTGGGCGCGCCGTGTCATATACTAAACTGGCAAACTGGGCCGAATATAATCCAGTCGTGAAGATATAAATGTATCATCTCATAAAGGGATGTGCCATATTTTTAACTGGGCCGAACTAGAAATTCAGCCCAGCTATAAGCAGGCCTCGTGTTGCGGGCTTCGAACGGGCCTATTTTTAACTCAGCCAAACTAGAAATCCGGCCCAGCTATAAGCAGGCCTCGCGTTGCGGGCTTCCAACACGTGGCTATTTCTTATTCGCCCACCTGGTGGAAAGTGCAATCACCAGTAGAAAAAGGGGCTTCCGTCCAGGCCTTTAGTACCGGTTTCCTTACGAACCGGAACTAAAGGGTGCATTAGTACCGGTTGCACTGCCTAGGCCTTTAGTACCAGTTCGTAAGGACCTTTAGTACCGGTTCGTGTCATGAACCGGTACTAAAGGGTTAGCATCAGCCGGAAAACCTTTAGTACCGGTTCGTGACCTGACCCGGTACTAAAGGTTTACCTGCTCCCCACGCACCTCCACCCCCCCAGTGGTCGCCTTTTTTCATTCTAATACAAATGAAAATGATAGAAAATTCAAAAAATAAAATGTTTTCAGATTCTTATATGTTATGCAACCTACTATTCGGTGAAATTAAGAATTTCGAATTTTGAATTTTTTTGCAAAAAAAGTTTGAAAAATGGTAAAACCGCATTAATTTTTGCATACGACGTCGGAAAAAAGCGTATAATATATCAAAATCATCGTGGGGATGTCCACGTGCCATTGGAAATAAAATATGTCATTCTATAAATTGACACGTGTTGAAATGCTATTGGTCCTCTTGCCATATTACCATTTGTCCACAAATTGAGATGCTATTGGATAACGTGTCCTTATTCCATTCGTCCACGTGGCATGCTTCAATTGGTAAGCATGTCGTCATCAGACCGACACGTGTTGGCTTCGTAATGCGCCACGATACCCATGCGACGGTGATGCTAATGTCAGGCTAGATGACAAAGCTTAATTAGAGTCGACCGAACTGATAGCTTAATGATTGGTCTAACAAGTAAATCATTGTGTCGAGATGGTAACCATTGGCCTGACACACCTGACACGGTGGTCGGCTGTAACATCCCAAATTTCAAATCAATAAGAAAAGGAGTTTCCAATAGTAAAAAATTAGAACTAACAAAAACTTTTATTTAAATATGGTGTTATGCTTAGTGTTGCATATGTGGATAGTGATCATGCATGAATAAATTGATGTTGCCATGATGATTTGTTGAGTGCTTATTAAAGATGCTTAAACCCTAGGACATGATCATGGAACCCAAAAAGAGAGAAAGAAAAGAAATGGAAAAAAATTACAAATCATCACTCACATACACTTATGGCCATTTTTGAAAATCCTCAACCAAGGCCATAATGACTTGTGCCAATACTTGGAAACATCAATAGACCAATAACAAACACATTTGCATCAAAGAAACACAAATCAAAGCAAAGGAAAATTCAAATTCAAGTTACATATGATAATGGTCAAATCTGCCACTATTAATATGTTACTCACTTTGAGCCCTTGTATTAAGCAAATCTTAAACCTAACCCTCCCAACTCTTTCCACCTCATCCTAGAGCCCATCAAGGTGAACACTTTTTGTGTTGACCAACATGGTTGACTCTGCCTCAATTGCTCAATATAAGATTGACAAGTGGCAACTTTGAAACAAAAATTAGATCATCCACATTTTGGAATTTCACAAATCAACTCAACTTTGCACACCACCACCACCATTGTGTGCCAAATATTAATTGAATCCACTCCACCAAAAATCTCTGCAAAATTTGAAAATTCACTTCTTGCGGCCATACCATCGAACACCTGGCAGGCATCAAACTGAATTACTCACACACCCTTTTATCCAACAGTTTCTTAACTAAACCCGATTTGATTTGTGATGATCATTGTCCTTCTATGACTCCTGTACCAAACCAAGTACTAGCCCAGTACGCCCAGTCTTGCCAGGCGTGCGCACTCACCGCGCTCTAGACACGCTAGAGCGACAGCAAGACCCATCGCCTCCGTCCTCCCCTACGCCTCTCCTTTTGCATCGAGCATCACCACCTCTCCAGCTAGCCCATAGACATGCTCGAATGCATGCGGAGGCACTGTCTCCGTCGTCCCCTTCCAAACTTTGCCGCTGGTACAGCCGCAGACCTTGCATCATCCCGAGCCGTCCCGTCTCGCTTTCGCCGCGCCAGCTAGCACGCGAGCATCGCCATGATGCCAGCTACCTTGTGCCGTCCTTACCTTGCCTCTTCGCGCAACAGAGACGCCGCGCCTGTAGGATAACGTTGCATAGAAAACAAAAATTTTCCTACCGCGAACACGCAATCCAAGCCAAGATGCAATCTAGAAGACGGTAGCAACGAGGGGGTATCGAGTCTCACCCTTGAAGAGATTCCAAAGCCTACAAGATGAGGCTCTTGTTGCTGTGGTAGACGTTCACTTGCCGCTTGCAAAAGCGCGTAGAAGATCTTGATCACGATCGCTTCCGGTGCCACGAACGGGCAGCACCTCCGTACTCGGTCACACGTTCGGTTGTTGATGAAGACGACGTCCACCTCCCCGTTCCAGCGGGCAGCGGAAGTAGTAGCTCCTCTTGAATCCGACAGCACGACGGCGTGGTGTCGGTGGCGGTGTAGAAGTCCGGCGGAGCTTCGCTAAGCTATGCGGGCAATATGGAGGAGAGGAGCTTGGCTAGGGTTTGGGAGGGGTGGCCGGCCACTCTATGGGGGGCGGCCAGCTTATGGTCTTGGGGTGGCCGGCCCCCTCCCTTGGCCCCTCATTATATAGGTGGATCCCAAGTATTGGTGTCCAAGTCTTCGAATAAGACCCGAAACCAAAACCTTCCATAGGAGGGGGCAAACCTAGCCCAACTAGGACTCCCACCCAAAGGTGGGATTCCCACCTCCCATGTGGGGGGTGGCCGGCCCCCTATGGTGGAGTCCACTTGGGACTCCACCCCCACTAGGGCTGGCCGGCCATGGAGGTGGAGTCCCTTGTGGACTCCACCTTCCTTGGTGGTTTCTTCCGGACTTTTCTAGAACCTTCTAGAACCTTCCATAGAACCTTCCGCGACATTTTATTTCACATAAAATGACATCCTATATATGAATCTTATTCTCCGGACCATTCCGGAACTCCTCGTGATGTCCGAGATCTCATCCGGGACTCCGAACAAATATTCCAACTCCATTCCATATTCAAGAACTACCATTTCAACATCCAACTTTAAGTGTGTCACCCTACGGTTCGAGAACTATGCGGACATGGTTGAGTACTTACTCCGACCAATAACCAATAGCGGGATCTGGAGATCCATAATGGCTCCCACATATTCAACGATGACTTTAGTGATCGAATGAACCATTCACATACATTACCAATTCCCTTTGTCTCACGATATTTTACTTGTCCGAGGTTTGATCTTCGGTATCACTCTATACCTTGTTCAACCTCGTCTCCTGACAAGTACTCTTTACTCGTACCGTGGTATGTGGTCTCTTATGAACTCTTTCATATGCTTGCAAGACATTAGACGACATTCCACCGAGAGGGCCCAGAGTATATCTATCCGTCATCGGGATGGACAAATCACTCTGTTGATCCATATGCCTCAACTCATACTTTCCGGATACTTAATCCCAGCTTTATAGGCACCCATTTACGCGGTGGTGTTTGGTGTAATCAAAGTACCTTTCCGGTATAAGTGATTTACATGATCTCATGGTCATAAGGACTAGGTAACTATGTATCGAAAGCTTATAGCAAATAACTTAATGACGAGATCTTATGCTACGCTTAATTGGGTGTGTCCATTATATCATTCACACAATGACATAACCTTGTTATTAATAACATCCAATGTTCATGATTATGAAACTAATCATCCATTAATCAACAAGCTAGTTTAAGAGGCATACTAGGGACTTCTTGTTTGTCTACATATCACACATGTACTAATGTTTCGGTTAATACAATTCTAGCATGATATATAAACATTTATCATAAACATAAAGATATAAATAATAACCACTTTATTATTGCCTCTAGGGCATATCTCCTTCAGTCTCCCACTTGCACTAGAGTCAATAATCTAGTTTACATTTGTAAAGATATAACACCTTGGCCTTCTGGTGCTTTATCATGTATTGCTCACGGGAGAGGTTTTTAGTCATCGGATCTGACACACTCAGAAACGTATGTATTTTGTAATTCATTTGCGTCTCAACGCATCACTCATTTCCAAATGAGCTGGCATTAAATATGTTTGATCTTCTGGTGGAACCTTAATTCCGCTGTCTGAAATATGTCACTAATATTGTCACACACAATATAGCTTCAAAGTTCTGACTCTGTCGGAACTACACCAAGTTCTCAAAGAACCTCTTGACTTAACATCCTTTGTCATTGTCAAAACAATGACATACTCTGCCTTCTTTTGTAGAATCCGTCACCATATTTAGAACCCTTCTAAATCTAGCATAGACAACTTCTAGCTCATTGTGCTACCTTTTAAACAACACTTCGTTTAATTTGAGATTGAATTTATATTTTATATGTGATAAAACCAATATCGGTGTAACACCTTACATCGATTTGTTTGTCATTTCTTCATACAAAAATATATATATATATCCTTAGTTCTTCTAAAGTACTCAAGGATATTCTTACTGTCGTCCAATGATCATCATATGAATCATTCTGGTATATGCTCATAACACTTTATAGCACATGATATCTGATTGTGTACATATTATTCGTGATCTATAATCACTCATGTGTTTTTAATCATTGAGTGTCAGATACACTCAAGTCTTGTTAAACCTTCACATGACAAGAACATTTTCTTAATATTTCTATATTGAACTACTTCAATATCCATCATATGCACTTTGACTTAAACTTATTTATGTGTTTCAATCTATCTTCATAGATCTTGACACTAAATTTGTTTCAGTCCATATCCTTTCATTGAAGTTAATTCTCAATGAAACCTTTTAATCAAGTATATAATTACATCATTTATAACCAACTATATGTCACCTACATAAAGTATTATAAATGTGTCTTAGCGCTCCCACTTAATTTCTTGCAAATGCAAGCCTCTTCATTGTTTCTGATGAAATCAAAAACTCTTTGACTATTTCATCTAGTGAAGATTCAAACTCCGCTATACTTACTTCATCAAATTGAAGTTTGTATACCTATCTAGTATTCCACGGATCAGCAAAACTCTTGGTTGTATCTTGTATACACCTTTAATACACACTTCTGATAAGTAATGTATTTTGCCATCCTACTAACATATCTCATAAAGGAAATATGTAGTGATTACTAGAATAATCCATATAGACTTTAAGCATTGCTACGGAAGATCTAATCTTGTCGTAGTCAACTCTTTGAACTTTGTCGTAAACAACTTTTCGACAAGTTAAGCTTCTTCAAGGATATTTCATCCAAGTCCATCAATTTTATAGATCTATTTTCTTTCAAAAAGTATTCATCTATCTTGGATTTCATGGCGTATGGCCATTTTAACGGAGTCAGGGCCCATCATAACTTCTTTGTTTTGTAGTTGGTTTATCATTGTTCAAAATCAATCCTTTGTCCACAAATCATTTATTTGATCACAAAGTAAACCATACCTACAAGGTTCAATATGTACTTCGATCTCCATGGCTAAAACACTTTGTAGTCATGGGAGCCATGATCGTTGTGGCCGCTTTCGAAACCAATTCCGATGCTGCGCTACTCTGATCATTATGCTCAGGTTCATAAACCTTATCAAAATATATTGTCCTCCCACTCAAATACTTTACTAGAAACAATTTCTCGGAAATAAGAAACATTGACAAACACTTTTTTCTTTGTCTCGTGGGAAGAATTCCCAATCAAATCTCTGGGATAACCAACAAAGACATTCATCCGATTTTGGTTGACTATTAGGGTTTATACCCATGCCATAACTTGTATGGTGTCATTTCAACGGATCATGATGATGCTCTATTCAAAGGTAAAAAGCGGTAGTCACTAAAGCATAATCCACAAAAATATAATGGCATCAATATTTTATCTCATCATTGATCCAACAAAGTTTGGATATATCTCTTGGATACTTCATCATCACTATGATACTCCAAGAAACGTAAGTTGTAGAACAATTTCATAACTCTCTTAGATGTTCGCTAAAACTCGTAATTCAAATATTTCCACCATGATCCAATCATAGATATTTGATTTCTATTACGATGATTTCCACTTCATGCTGAAATTTATTTGAATCCTATTCAAATGTTTCAAACTTTTCCTTATTGAATATATCCACATATATACTCAATTCATTGTTTGAAAGTTTTCATGAAGTAGAAGAATCTTCCGCACACAACTATGCCCAGTGAACCACATATATCATTATGTATGTTTTCACTAAGTTAGTTGCCCGTTCAACTCTTCGGCCTATGAACGGTATTTCAGTCATTACTTTTTAGAAAAGATTTTGCAAGTGCCAAACGATTCAACAAATCGAATGACTCCAAAAATCCATTTGCATGGAGTTCCTTCATGCGATCCTTTCTAACATGACCTAAATTGCGGTTCCACAAATAAGTGGAATTCAAATCATTTGCCTTATGGCATTTTTAGCGTCAGTGTTATGTATGTGTGTTTCACCATTTAAGATTTATAATAACTTATCCATCATACATGGAGTAATGTCATAATTTGAACAACTCATTGTTTTCATTTGACCAGAGCAAAATAACAATTTATTAAGCTCTTTATTATAAATTCTAAGGGCTAGATAGAATGCCAACGACGAACATAATAACACTTTATTTTTGTTCTGCGAACATTCTTATCATATTCCTTGTCAGTCACTTAGGCCATTGTATTCTTGAATTGCGTTGTTTTGTATGACACTTCATACCAACCAATATGGTATTAATACCCAAGAATTTCATTGTGTGACTTAACTAGGAATACAACCATAACATGTATATCATTTATATACACCCGAGCTAGACTTTCTAGTCTTTTCTTTTCTGTTGCCAAAATATCTTTTGCAGTTTCTCTTTTAGCTTTCCTCATTATTCAGAAAAACATTTCAACATCAATAACTTCTAGGTTTGTTGGTCAAATACCAATAACCTTGAGGTTCTTACTTTGAAGTTGATCATCATATGACAAGTGTTCTAGATTTCACATATTAGTAACTATGATGAACAATTTCACTCATAATTTTATCCATCAATTCATGACAACTTTTTGAGACCATGTCTGTACATGCTAGGCTCATAAAGTTTAACCTTAGTATTCGCATGTGCAAATCAGGCTTGCACCCATTGTAAGCACACGTAGAATCTATAACACCCGATCATCACGTGATGCTTGAAACGACGAGTCTTAGCAACGGTGCATACTAAGGATGATAACTTCATGGATATGCGAATATCATTAGTGCCCCAATAGCTGGAGGATTGTGACGTCTTGCGTCTTCAACCTTCATACATTCCCATAAAACTTATGAGTTTATGTAGTCTCACCAAATTATATTCTATCATCTTGCAATAAGGTCTTAGATATCACATATATCTCATACCTTGATTATTTCTGAAAACTAAATTTTCAGCTCCTTATTTTTCAAACATATTTGAACTTTCAAGTTTCATGGAGACAAGATAACTTTAGGTACTAATTGAAACCATAGCTCTTTGAATCAACAATGTGAGGTTTACTAAAAGTTTGCAATAGGACTTAATCAATTCTTGATTCTTTAACAATACGGTACCAATCCGTAAAGTTTCTTGTCAGATTTTAACATGATTTCTATCTCAATAACAAGACTAGCGCATAGTAGTAAACGGATGCCAATACTACAAAATTAATTCAAAATACTACTCAGACTATGTTTATGATAATTAGTTCATGTTTTAATCTAATTACTAATGAACTCCCACTTAATACAACATCCCTCATAGTTGTTAAGTGGTACACGATCCAAATCCACTACACCAAAACCGATCATCACGTGAGATGATGTAGCTTCAATGGTGAACATCAACATGTTGATCATATCATCCATATGACTCGTGTTCAACCTTTCGGTTTCCGTTGTCCCGAGGCCATGTCTGTACATGCTAGGCTCGTCAAGCAAACCCAAGTATTCCGCGTGTGCAACATGGCTTACACCCGTTGTATGTCAAGTTTATCACACCCGATCATCACGAGATGCTTCAAAACGTCGAACAATGCAACGGTGCATACGAGGGAAGAACACTTTATTATCTTGATATTAATGTGAGGGATCATCTTATAATGCTACCGTCGCGATCTAAGCAAAATAAGATGCATAAAAGGATTAACATCACATGCAGTTCATATGTGATATGATATGGCCCTTTTGTCTTTGCGCCTTTGATCTTCATCTCCAAAGCACGGATATGATCTCCATCATCTTCGGGCATGATCTCCATCATCGTCGGTGTAGCGTCAAGGTTCATGGCGCCGTCTTCATGGTTGTTCACCTCATGTAGCAACTATAACAACTACTTTGAAATACTACTCAACATGAAAATTAAAGACAACCATAAGGCTCCTGCCGGTTGCCACAATACAATAATGATCATCTCATACATATTCATCATCATATCATGGCCATATCACATCACCAAACCCTGCAAAAACAAGTTAGACGTCTCTAATTTGGTTTGCATATTTTATGTGGTTTAGGGTTTTCGAGAGAGATCTAATCTACCTACGAACATGAACCACAACGTTGATACTAATGTTTTCAATAGAAGAGTAAATTGAATCTTCACTATAGTAGGAGAGACAGACACCCGCAAAGCCTCTTATGCAATACAAGTTGCATGTCAAACGAGGAACAAGTCTCATGAACGCGGTCATGTAAAGTTAGTCCGAGCCGCTTCATCCCACTATGCCACAAAGATGCAAAGTACTCAAACTAAAGATAACAAGAGCATCAACGCCCACAAACCATTGTGTTCTACTCGTGCAACCATCTATGCATAGATACGGCTCGATACCACTTTGTAGGATAACGTTGCATAGAAAACAAAAATTTTCCTACCGCGAACACGCAATCCAAGCCAAGATGCAATCTAGAAGACGGTAGCAACGAGGGGGTATCGAGTCTCACCCTTGAAGAGATTCCAAAGCCTACAAGATGAGGCTCTTGTTGCTGCGGTAGACGTTCACTTGCCGCTTGCAAAAGCGCGTAGAAGATCTTGATCACGATCGCTTCCGGTGCCACGAACGGGCAGCACCTCCGTACTCGGTCACACGTTCGGTTGTTGATGAAGACGACGTCCACCTCCCCGTTCCAGCGGGCAGCGGAAGTAGTAGCTCCTCTTGAATCCGACAGCACGACGGCGTGGTGTCGGTGGCGGTGTAGAAGTCCGGCGGAGCTTCGCTAAGCTATGCGGGCAATATGGAGGAGAGGAGCTTGGCTAGGGTTTGGGAGGGGTGGCCGGCCACTCTATGGGGGGCGGCCAGCTTATGGTCTTGGGGTGGCCGGCCCCCTCCCTTGGCCCCTCATTATATAGGTGGATCCCAAGTATTGGTGTCCAAGTCTTCGAATAAGACCCGAAACCAAAACCTTCCATAGGAGGGGGCAAACCTAGCCCAACTAGGACTCCCACCCAAAGGTGGGATTCCCACCTCCCATGTGGGGGGTGGCCGGCCCCCTATGGTGGAGTCCACTTGGGACTCCACCCCCACTAGGGCTGGCCGGCCATGGAGGTGGAGTCCCTTGTGGACTCCACCTTCCTTGGTGGTTTCTTCCGGACTTTTCTAGAACCTTCTAGAACCTTCCATAGAACCTTCCGCGACATTTTATTTCACATAAAATGACATCCTATATATGAATCTTATTCTCCGGACCATTCCGGAACTCCTCGTGATGTCCGAGATCTCATCCGGGACTCCGAACAAATATTCCAACTCCATTCCATATTCAAGAACTACCATTTCAACATCCAACTTTAAGTGTGTCACCCTACGGTTCGAGAACTATGCGGACATGGTTGAGTACTTACTCCGACCAATAACCAATAGCGGGATCTGGAGATCCATAATGGCTCCCACATATTCAACGATGACTTTAGTGATCGAATGAACCATTCACATACATTACCAATTCCCTTTGTCTCACGATATTTTACTTGTCCGAGGTTTGATCTTCGGTATCACTCTATACCTTGTTCAACCTCGTCTCCTGACAAGTACTCTTTACTCGTACCGTGGTATGTGGTCTCTTATGAACTCTTTCATATGCTTGCAAGACATTAGACGACATTCCACCGAGAGGGCCCAGAGTATATCTATCCGTCATCGGGATGGACAAATCCCACTGTTGATCCATATGCCTCAACTCATACTTTCCGGATACTTAATCCCACCTTTATAGCCACCCATTTACGCAGTGGTGTTTGGTGTAATCAAAGTACCTTTCCGGTATAAGTGATTTACATGATCTCATGGTCATAAGGACTAGGTAACTATGTATCGAAAGCTTATAGCAAATAACTTAATGACGAGATCTTATGCTACGCTTAATTGGGTGTGTCCATTATATCATTCACACAATGACATAACCTTGTTATTAATAACATCCAATGTTCATGATTATGAAACTAATCATCCATTAATCAACAAGCTAGTTTAAGAGGCATACTAGGGACTTCTTGTTTGTCTACATATCACACATGTACTAATGTTTCGGTTAATACAATTCTAGCATGATATATAAACATTTATCATAAACATAAAGATATAAATAATAACCACTTTATTATTGCCTCTAGGGCATATCTCCTTCAGCGCCATGATCGACCTCCACGGGCACCCGCAGCACCCCTTCGCTGCTATAAATAGAGCACTCCTGCTCCTCATTTCTCCACACCATCTCACTCTCCTCTCATCCCTGCTTCTCCTCGATCACTTACCTAGCCACATTATAGCCGAAGCAGCGCCAATTTGACGCCGGAGCACCGCCAGTACCCGCAGCACATCGCCGTCGATTGGAGCCACCTCGAGCGAAGCCGCTTGTACCTGGAGCCTCGCCGTCCACGCCAACGTTGCTGCGCACCTCGCCGACGATCGCCGGAGCACCGGTAGGCCCTCCGACCCCCTAGCCTCGTTGCCAGAGCTGCGGGATCTCGTCGGAGACGATGATGATCGTCAGCCGCACGATCCACTTCTAATCCTACGCCTCATATCGCTCATACCGTTTCGCCCTTTAAGTGCCGCTGACAGCGGGCCCCACTGTCAGGCAGCCCACTCACGGGCGACGTGTAGCTGGGCTGGCACAAGTCTTTTTCTCTTTGTGGCCCAACTTCGTTTCCCGCGCAGGCCCTCTAGTTTGAATTCGGCTTAAATCAAATTTGTCAAATTCAATACTGGTATTGTTTCCAAAATTTAATAGAATCAAATCCACTAAACCAAATTTGATGAATTTTATATATTTGGAAAGCTTAGGAAATTATCTAAATAACTACACTGGTTCCAACCCTAGATGTGTTGTAGAATTAAAGTAGCAAAAATAACAAGGCAGAGCCTTTTTCAAATTCAAACATTTATTTAAAATCAACCATAAAAGATTTTTAGTTGATTCCAACTCTCATAAATCACTTTTCAAATACTCTACATGATTATGTAAAAAATATAGCCTAGTGTTTACTATGATCATGGGCTAGAGCAAAATAATAGCTATGGAGCCATATCTAGTCCATTTGAATTATCTCAAATAATTTATTTAAATAGTATGATGGTTACTCTCTCATTTAAATCATTGTCTTAAGTAATCCAATATGAGGTAATGACCTTAGTCTATAGCACCTCATCTTTAATTACTTAATGATATTAAATTGTTCCATAGTAGTATTTAAATTGCATGAGATGAAGTATCTCATTTAAATCATTTTCCCCAATTAGTAACTATGTGTTGACCTTGGTCAACACCTACTCATACCTTATTATTCGAGGAGATTAAATCTTGATAAGATTCAATGAGAGGAAATTACTCCTCAAAGAAAATAAATAGAAACCCTAAGAAATATTTCAATGAGAGGAAACTATTTTCTTAGAAGCAAACCAAACCAACCACCATGTGAATAAGGATGTGATGCTAGAATAGCTTGTGTGAATCATTTGTGTGCTTAGTCTAGCACTTAAGGATTGTTTGGTGATTGTATACCTCGTATCCGTTTATAGACGCTAGTACCCAGGAATACCAGGAGGAGGAGGTCTACGAGGAAGAAGAAGAAGAAAACTTTGATCAATACACCACTCAAGGCAAGCTATACTCTTGCAAGTTCCCAAGTGCAAAGCTTTAATAGAGCAAGGCACCATTACATGACTATTTTTGTTTAAGGATCCAATCCCAATTTTTTTATTCTTGCAAGCTTTTACTTTATTTATCAAAGCTTACTTTATAGTTAACTTTGGTCTAAGTTTAGAGTGTTACAAGAACATCCAAAGTAGCCTAGAGAAATACAAGTTAGATTAGCACCCCTCATGACTAGTTTCTAGTGCTAAACTAAAAATGACTACTCTAGATGGGAAGAGGTGAAAACCAATGACTTGGAAAACCTTGGAATGATGAGTCATTCTATTGAAAGATTTTGAAGTTGAATATGACATGAATGACTTGGTGGCTTTGACAAAAACTGATGATTGGGTTCGGATGCGATACCATTACCTGATTATGGGTAAGGCTTAACTAGAAACTTATGCACTTTAGTATGGGTTCCCTCTAAACAAGCGTCATAGAGGTTATGCTGAGGCTGCCTCCGTCGAAAGTGAAATGACGTGAAATGAGGTGAATGTACGACCCAAGCCCTGTGCAGTTCCCGGGATAACAGTTGGCTATCACCGGGAGGCCAAACTCATGGGGAGAGGTTCCTATACTAGAGTTTGTAAGTGAAAGGTTATGGTTGATGATCCGCATACTGAGTATGATTATTCAGGGCTATCCCTGACGGATGTAATCAAAAGTTGTGGCACAAGTGTGCAACCTCTGCAGAGTGTAAAACTTTTCGAATAGTCGTGTCCATGGGTACGGACGATTGGAAAGGCCATACTGTTCCGTTGTCAGATGTTTCTAAAATGTTTGGTGAAGTGAATGGTGATTTGACTTGAAAACAACATGGTTGTGGGAATGACACTAATGTTCCCACTTGAGTTAAGTTAGGCAAATGTGGAGTCTTCATGTATAGTGGTTTATGAAATAAAATTGGCTTTATGCAAATAAACCTATAGCTTAGCACCCCCTTAATAAAATTGATAGTACTTACACTAGTATTAGTTTGCGAGTACTTTAAAAGTACTCATGGCTGTGTCCCTGGCTATTCAAATGGCCAGACTATGAAGAGGAGCAACAGTATCTGGATGACGAACAGCAGGACGTCTACGATAATTAGGATCATCTCCTAATGTCAAGCGTTGCCTGTGGATTAGATGGATTACTACTACTTCGCTTCCGCTATGTGTTGTGTTTGTTGATCATTAGATCAACTATTGTTGTAAGTGTGGATCATGTGATCTATTGTTGTAATACGACTATGGTTTGTAATGAATGATGACTCTATGATATCAACTTTTATGTCTCGCAAAAACAATCTTCCTGGGATTGCGATGTATGGCATAACAGGCATCTGGAATTAAAAATCCGGGTGTTGACAAGTTGGTATCAGAGCAATTGTTTGACCTTAGGAGACCCTAGTTAGAATGGACGTCTGAAAATTTTAGTTTCAAAAACAAATGAAGTGAATACCTTTGAAAAACTTACTCACCCTCTTACCCTTGAGATCTTTTACAAAGGAGAAATTTATGCTCTACCTTTTTCTTGTAATTCTACATAAAATTTTGACACACTTGCACTTCTCTAACTTACTCATCTAATTCTGTTACAGATGGAGCAAGTGAACAACACCAAGTTTTACCAGCTGGGGAATGGCGGGAACCTGATCTTTGAGAGGGACTTAGATGCCCTATCAGAGTTCCTTGGACGCCCGCACCCGGAGTTCTTCGGAACTCAAGTCAACGATCAGCCCGGAGGGTAACTTCAGTGGATTGTCACCGCTGATCTGAGGGGCAAGATGGAGCCTCCCCGGTCCGAGAGGATCCAGTTCTCCATCAGGGAGAACAAATCGCTGGACGGACTCGCTCGTGCTCTTCAGGAAGCACTTGCCCGTCTATGCGCGCAGAATGTGATGGCAATCCAAGGGGCTCGCTTTGCGCACCTCGCAAGGCATGACTCCATTGGAGGACCCATGGACCTGCAGTCCCACCCCGAGCTGAAGCATCACGTGGAGCATCTGAACTTCATGCTGCAAGAGACCCAGAAGGAGCTGGACAACTCCCGCCACTACGCCAACCAAACTCACGCCCACATGGCGCAGCAGACCGATACCATCAGGATCCTTGCCCATGAGCGCAAGACACTCCGCTGGCAGCATGCCAAGAAGGACTACACCATCGCTTGCCTCCGCGCGAAGATAGTGTCCTTGGAGGCAACTGTCAAGGCGCAAGAGGAACATCTAAAGGATCTGGAGGGAGAAGGAGAAGACATTCAGGGGGAAATGCCCTCCTGAGTGATGATGATGACTACGAGGAGGATGAGGACCTGGACTTCCACACTGATGTGGAAGGCTATGAGTTCATGGAGACCGGAGAAGATGGCTTCATCCCGATTGATGTGGATGATGAGGAGTAGTTTCACTTGAGCACTTGCGTAGGTGTGAGTTTGTATCCAATCCCTTGTATCGTAGAGTGATGGAATGGTTCTTAAAACCATTGATGTGTTAGCTTGTAATGTGTGTTGTTTGAATGAATGAAAGTGTTGTGGTTTTCAACATGTCAAGTACTCAAGTTTTAAATTTCCAGACTTACCCCAAAACAAGCCATAGAAAAATTCCCTCTTCCATGATCTATCTCAATGTTCTGATGGCCCCTCCAACCCGCGGCAGCAATCAAGATGCAATGATGCAGATGTTGCAAATGATGATGGCAGATAGAGAGGCTGAAAGAGCTGAAAGACAAGCCAATATCGCAGCACTGCAGCAAATAGCTCAGAACAACCAAGGCCATGGAAACCATGACCACCCTGGGTCAAAGCTGAAGAACTTTCAGAACACCAACCCACCCACGTTCAGCAAGACTGAAGAGCCACTAGATGTTGATGACTGGCTCCAGACCATGGAGAATAACTTAGAAGTTGTGGGAGTAGAAGCCGCAGAAAAAGTACTGTTCGCCAACCACTATTTGGAGGGACCTGCCAGAGCTTGGTGGACAAGCACCCGTGCCATGAATGCAGGACAGATAATGACTTGGGCAGATTTCAAGCTCAAGTTCAGCAAGTATCACGTATCCCCGGGTCTGATAAAGAAGATGAGGGATGAGTTCAGGCAACTCAAACAAGGCAGGATGTCCGTGGTAGAATACCACGACAGATTTCTTACTCTGTCAAGGTACGCCCTGGATGAAACCAACACCACTGAGAAAAGGAAGGAAAGATTCTTGAATGGACTGCATGATGAGATACAGACTGTACTGGTCAACATCTGCTTTGCTGACTTAGAAGACCTAGTGGACTCAGCCATCCAGATGGAAGGCAAACTTCATCAAGCCAATGAGAACCGCAAGCGCCGCATGATGAATCAGAGTGGGCCCAGCAATACCCCAAGGTATCGCCCCAGCTCAAGTGGAGGATTCAACCCCAGGAACAACAAGACCCATGTGCCGCTGTCACGTCCGAGTTTTCAAAATCGGAGTGGAGGACACCCCAGGCCAGGAGGCCACAACAACAACAACAACCACCATGCCAACAACAACAACTTCAACCGTGCCCCAATGAGAGCCCCCGACAACTACAACAACAACACTGCTCCAAGGACTGGGAGCAATGCTGTTCCCATCACCCCCAAGGACAAGTCAACAATGACTTGTTATGAATGCGGAGTTGTGGGACACTATTCCAATGAGTGCCCCAATAAGCTTGCCAAGACTGCCCCCAACACCGCTGCACCTGCTCAGCAGCAACGCCGTGTCTCAACCGGCAGGAAGTTCACCCCGAACAACCCGAACAACCGCAGCGGCCGCCTCTTTCACATGAGTGCTGAAGAAGCCCAGGAAGCACCAAATGTCGTGCTGGGTATGTTCTCTGTTAACTCAATACCTGCAAGAGTGTTGTTTGATTCCGGAGCATCGCATTCGTTTGTTACTGAAGATTTTGCATGCACTAGTAAGATTCAACCAATCAGTTTGAAGCATGTTATGATAGTTCAAATACCTGGTTCAACAACTAAAGCTAGAATTTAATAATTTTGTAAGATTCAACCAATCAGTTTGAAGCATGTTATGATAGTTCAAATACCTGGTTCAACAACTAAGGCTAGAATACATGGTTCAACAACTAAAGCTAGAATTTAATGATTTTGTTTTTATTTTCTATTTTGGTAAATGCATTGACAGGTGGGGCCCTTCGTCAGAGATTTAATAATTTCGTAAATGTTTAGGAAATGAATACAACCCTGACAGTGGGTCCGACTGTCAGATTTTTGACATTTTCCAGAAATTCCAGATTTTGAATAAAACTTGTATAATTCATATCTAATCCAATTTAATTCAGAAAAAGGTGTATAATATATCAAAATCTTCAGAAAAATGAGACCTACCTACTTATTCTATCATCATGCATAGTTAAGCAACTTCAATTAACATTTTTGTTAGAACAACGAAATACCACTGTATGGAAGTCATCGAAATGCAATTATGCATTCGAAATTCGATTTAATTTGATGTACTAGGGTTAGTTCAAATAACTTTAACATGTCATATCATCATCTTTGTATGCGCATTGCATCGATGGCATGTGTTGATTGTTATTTCTCTCTTTATAGTATTTGCTTCTTCACGATCGATAGCGCACGAGTCCGAGACGTACGATGAAGATCGACAACACCGAAGATCAATAATTGTCCACCGATGAACAAGTCAAGCATGCATTGAAGATTCATATTTCTTTGTCAGGGACACAGGCAAGCCCTAGCCTGGTTCATATATGATTTCGAAATGCTTTTACTCTGGTTCCTACATATTGCATACGATTCAACTGTCTTTTATCGATAGGTAGAGTTACCCTATCTATTGCATGTTCCACCCTTGTAGACTCAAATACCTGATCCACTGCTCCTAGCATAACTAGGTTGGGCATGTGTGCGTCGCTAGAGCCTTTATCTCTTTATGCTTAGCCAGGATTAGTTTGTTATGCTACTACTCTGGTCTTCGGACTGGAGCCATACAATGAATGAAATTAGCATGACAGGTTGATGTGGTAAGTATAGAGATGTTGATAAACATGATTAAAGGCTCAGACAAGAGGCCACATTGGGATGTGGTGGGTTGTTTCGTTTCTGTCGACCCTGGGAACCGAGTTCTCGCCTCTTGAACCAAGATTGAGCGTACAACCACACGAGGCCCTATTATGGCACCCTCTCGACTCACTAACTTGCCTAGTAGATTCCATGAGTCACATAGTTTGCGTGTTACCTGGTCATATGCATTGCATTTTGCTTGGGGGTAAAGGTACAGAACATGCAGGTAAGCGTGGTCGTGGTGGCTGGGGGTTGCGGCCTCTGGGGAAACCCACCTCGGCTCACATCGTTAAGGACCGACTTCGGGACTTGACCCGTTACGGAGGAACAATCCTTAGCGCGTGACTCATGGTCTCGGTGACAGCAAGGTAAAGGTCGTGGTCAGCCACCCTCTGCCGACTTTCCAAGGAAGAGAGCTTATGATCTGGCATTAAGAGTCGGCTGGCACGTGTGGGTAAAGTTGTGCACCCCTGCAGGGTTATGAGTCTTTTCGAAAAGCCGTGTCCACGGTTACGGACGACTTGGGAATGGATTCTGTGATCATAGACAACTTTAACCTGATCGTAAAACTTGGCAACCAATGTGTGTTTACGGATACCTTCTCCGGGTGTTGAGGGGTGATCCGAGGATAGTGGTTCGAGCTGATGAAGATTGGTGGATACAATATGTTGATCAATAGAGATAGAGATGTCGCTCTCTTATCCCCTTTCAAAGGTTCTGAGTAGTCGAACTTCTTCTCCCTCTTGTTTATTAAAGGAAAACTAGCTTTACGCAAAAGAAGCTCCACAGAAAGCCCACATACCCGCTTTGCTAAAAGGTTGTACTAAGTCTTGCTGAGTCCCTATACTCAGCTTTGCATGCTTTTGTTTCAGAAGAAGTCGCTCCAACATATGGTGGTTTCCGAGTCGACATCGACGAGTAGCTTGGGGTTCCTAGGTGGAAGCCTGGAATCTATGGGCTGGGACGTCGCCGTTATGCTCCTGGCCTCTTAGGACTTTTTCTATCTTGCTATGTCTAATAGCATAACTTCGCTTCCGTTGATTGATGTATGTCAGGTCAGTGATCTCTGCTTGTAATACTTTGGTTCTTCGCTCAGTTATGATCTTGTATTACTTCTTGAGTCGTAGAGTCACTGTTGTGTTACCGATTCTCTCACTGTAGTCTCTCGAGCTCTAGGTTAGGCTTATGTCAAACGAAGATCTGGTATTTGTCTAACCCTTATCCCGGGGGTGCCACAGGTTTTGGTATCAGAGCAGGACTGCCTGTAGGAAGCCCTTTTACCTGTCGATGTTGAGTCTAGTGTTTGTGAAAACTATTTGAAAGCTAAAAGTATTTGCGAAAATCTGATTAGGCTTCTTTTTACTCCTTATCTGGTATCGCTCTAATTCTAAGGTGCCTTACCTTGTGTTAATTTGAAAGTTTTCTATCTCTTCTGGTCTTTCAAAACTTAGGTGCCTCAGGGGCATGTCGTTTCTAAACCAGTTGACCTAGTGCAGAGTTCTCTAGAGTCGAGTGTGTTCTGTGCATCCTCCTTGTTTTGTTCTAATAGAGAGATTTCTTTCCATCATGATCTCTCCATTTTGTGGGCTCCACATCCTTCTGTTCTAGGCTCCAAGGTTTCCTTTCGCCTTGAATGCCTCCTTTCTATTTTCTTGGGTACTTCAGAAGCTATGCATTGCTTTTAGATGGTACATCGTGACTACTACCTCGAAGTGTATTTTGTGTCACTCATTTAGTAGTTACTCCTTTCTCGGGTTTTAACCCTTGAACTTGAACCGAAGGTCCCTGATTGTGCTAGATTCTGGTATCTGAATTCTAGTACATGAAGCTGGCCTTTAACCCAAGATCCATTCCGTTGAACACCGGTGTTAATGTTCAAACATTACATCGGACCGGCTAATTTCAAATGAAGCTATCCTTCAAGCTTGCGGTTACTTGTCGTGATTGAATTGCGGCAACAAAGGACTTTCCCTTCCACTAGCTATCACAGAGGTTCTCTCATTGAACCAAATGGATCACGATAAGAGTGTTCTTTGCGAGTATCACATCTATGTTTGTGACTCTGCCACACCTCCCTTTTTAGCATGAGTTTCACAAAAGTGTTAACTTGTGCATCTACCTCTCAGGAATTCTGATCCTGATTGTGTTCTTCCTCTTTAGTTGCTTTCCGACTTTGTCTGCTAGTTAGCAACCAAGTGGTAAATGTGCATTGTTGTTTTCCAATGCATATTACTCTTGTGGTTCGTCAAGACATCCCACTTCAGTATGTCAGGAGAAACAAACTCCAGTACCTCGTCCGTTTCTAAGACTTGGTCAAAGTATTGTAATCCGCAGATTAAGAGGCCTTGTTAGCTTCTGTTCTGTTCTACCTTAGAGTATCACCCTCTTTTATATCATGAGGCTGTGCTGAGTCTCATGGCCTTATTGATGAAATGATTCTCTTACATATCTTTAATCGTCCTTCCTCCGAGCTGTCCGTGCTTGGGAATGTTGGGGTGTACTTATTGATGTGGCCATCTGAGATTCTTAGCAATCCTAATTGCTTTGAAATCCAAGGACAATTGTGTCATCCCTAGCACGATTGGTTAACCAATCACTAAGCGAAATTTGACTGTGATGCCAATCCATTCGTTCAGGTGCACATCTTCGGTCAAAGAGTTAGGTTGATACCGAAGCTCTCAAGACCACATCATTTGCTCTGTAAAGCAATATCCCCTCTTGAACTCAATGATATATCGGTGGTTCGTGATATTTTTTTATGTCTTTCTAGAAGTATCGCCACACTGACACATGACCGCGTTATCGAGTTCATGAGTAAGTTAGTTCTGTGAACTACTTCTTTCTCCAAGAAACTGTACTGGACACCCTGGACTAGTTGATTGAGCTTAATCCACAAACTTAGAGAGTTGAAGGACAAAAGCTCTATCCAACTTTTTTCCTTCATCAAGGGATGTCTAGTGATGTTTGTGTTGAAGTTAGAAAGTATCTCCTTTGCGGATATGCTATCTTCCCCATAATTGATTTGAGCCTGGGCTATCGTCAAATCAAACTCAGTTCCAAGGACTATCTTGATGATGTTTATACTCATGGTGTCTCGTCTGAGTATACCTTCATGTCCTTTGGACTGACCAATACTTCTGCCTTGTTCATGCAGAATATGAGTCCCTCATATTGGAGTATCTTGATAAGTTTGTCATTGAGCCCATCAATGACATTCTTATTTCTTCCATGTCTAAAGAGGTTCACATTGAACAAGTGGCACTAATATTGGAAACTTTTGAGAACCATCTTTGTGTTATCATGAAGTATGTGTTCTGGATGTTGGAAGTGACCTTCTCTGGTTCACGTGCATTTGCTGAAAGATGTCGCCGATGATATGAGTCGAGTTCCCTTTGTTTTCCTCGGGAATCATCGCAAGTCGGTCAGGCATGTGCGAAGTATTCTTGAGATGGAAGGTTGTTGCCTCCATTTGCTTGAAAAGTTCCTTGTGCACACTAAGCCACTGACTGGTTTGTTCAAGAAAGAGAAGATGTTTAAGAACTTCAAAATCTTCTTTGATGTCCCCACAAGGACTCACTTGTGTTACATTGCAGGTTCATGTGCACGCAATTGCTTTTGCAGTCGCAACCACATGTGTTACGCAATCTAGCTCAATCCTTTGGAGCTTGACATTGTGGTCCATATCTTGAGAATCTATCAACTTTACCTTGGTGGTAACTGTTGAAAATTTTCTAATTGGACATGCGGAGTCTGAAATATCTCCACAAATAACCTAAGCTGAATCTCAAGCGGCAACGATGGTTAGTGTTTCTCAAGGAGTTTTGACATAGGTCTCTTTGTAAGTCCGGCAAGGTTGATGTCGTGGTTAACACAATTAGTCGCAAGACCTAATGCCGAGATCCTTGAAGTAACAAGAATAACCACTCTCCATAAGGATCTTGTGCGACTTATTCTAGGAGTTGCCCTTATGATGTCTTTTCAATTCCGAAGTCCAACCTTGACTCAATGACATATTGAAGGCTCATCAATGGTCAAAAAATTGGTGTATATAACATCAAGGAGAACATTATAAGCAGAGTTGCTAAATGTTTCTTGGTCAATCCCTCGAAACCATTTCTCCGGTGATAACAACTCCATCAGGATAAAATTGACCTCCCGGTGATACTACTACGTCGTTCGACAATGCTTTTCCCCTTCCTTTGGATTTTACTTGAAGTTCTCTTTAATTCACACGTTGTGTGAATCATCAGTCATCTAGGCCCCAGTCTTTTGAGTAGACTTCAATCGTTTCATGTACCCATACCAAAAGAGTGACTATGATCGTTAAATTCAAAGTTTCTCTGGTTGGTAATCTTTCGTGTTTCTACGAGTCGCCCTCTCTAAGAGCGCCTCATCATGGTATCAAAGACAATTCAACTCTGCAATACCTTATCTTTTTGTTTCTTGTCAAGTGTGGAGCCATTATTTCCTACCAAAATTTGAAACTTCTTCAGTCTCCTCTGTTATCTTGACGTGTTTCATGTTTGTTAGCTCAAGAGTTGTTTTAAACACTTCTCCCATGAGTTGACCATGAGATACTCGATCTTCTAGAGATCCTTTGTTCTAGAGTTATTCCCTCTTTCCTTTAGGTGCAGTTGAGCAACAACCTCAAGGGAAGAAAAATGAAGCGCTTCATTCATGGTGTTGCGGGTCAACTTCTTCATGGTGTCGTGGATCAACTCCTTCAAGAGAGAAGATTATCATGGTATCGACAAGCTCGTTGAAGACCGGTGTAGTCCTTGTTACTTTCTCTTTTCCTACCTTAGGAATCTTGGGGACGAGATTCTTGTAAGGGGGATAGATTTGTAACATCCCTGTTTAGCAAACCTCATTTAGAATTTGTTTGTGCATTCATGAGCATCATGTAATTTGCATTAAGAAAAATTTGCAAATAAATTAAAGTGGAAACCATAGGTTTATGCAAGTCTTTCTCTATTTGAAATGTGTTCACATGTTTGAAAACCTCAAAACAAAAATGTGTGGACTTTCAACTTTTACTAGGAAGGCCACTACATATTTTCCCTAAATTCTGGAGTTAAAAAGAATTCAAAACACCAAAATTAGAGTTGTTTTAGCCCTGTTTTAAAAACTTCAGAGAAAAACCCAAAGCCTAGGGGGTTTTCTAAAAATCCCCCTTTGTCTTCTTCGGCAGACACGCACGTTGCTGCGTGCCGCCTCTCCGGCCGTCCATCCTGGCCGCGATGCGTGCCGCCGGTCGCCGCCCCTGGGAGGAGATAAGGCCGCTGATGCCCTGCTCCTCTTACCTATCCTCTTCCTCTCTCGCTCGCGCGCCTCTCCTCTTCTCTGCTAGCATGCGCGCCAAAACCTAGCTCCGGCCGTCGCGGCTCCTCGCCGTTCCAGGCCACCCTGTCCTCCTCCGAGCAGCACCGAAGCTTCCCCTCGCCTCGTGGAGCTTCTCCGCCAAAGGAATCGGCCTTGGGCGCCCTCAATCGCCCTCGGCAAGGCCATCTTCCCCACGGCCGGTCGAGCTCGCCGTGGCCGCCATGGCGCCTCTCGGCCTCCTCTGGCCTCGCCGAGCCCTCCGTCGTGCTCGTGGTGAGCCTCCGGTGCCCCGGCACCTCTCCGTTCTCCCGCTCTTGCTCTCTGTCGGCCCCGCGCCTTGTGTAACACCCCAAATTTCAAAATAAAGAGAAAATGAATTTCCTTTTTCCAAAAATGAGAACCAACAAAAACTTTTCTTAAATAGAGTGCTATGCTTAGTGCTCCTAGCTAATACTTGTGTTTTGCCATGATGAGTGTTATTATGCTTATGTGAAAAACCCTAAAACCCTAAAGTGATCAAGTGAAGATCACAAACCAAATAAAATTAAAAGAGAAAGAAATCAAATAAGAAAAACCTTAAACCCTAACCTTCTCAAAAATCAAAGTGCTCTATTTTGAGAAACTTAAATTAAAGAAAAAGGCATAGGTGGGCTTATAGCCATACTATATAAATCTTGAACCCTACCTTTTCTTATTTTGCTGAATGGTGGTGAACCATTGCAAAACTTATTAAACCCTAAACCACATCCCTCTTGTCATCAATCTTTGAGAAATAAAATAAAAAGGAAAAATCTTATTTAAGAAAGAGGCATATATGCCTAGGGCTATTTTTGTAAAACTTTACCCTAGGCCTTTCTACTTTATTTAGAGAATTGGAAAACCTTCTTAAACCTTATCTAGTACTTTTCCAACCTAATCCAAAGTGAAACAAAGGTTTGTAAAAAGGAAAGTATTAATGCCATAGAGGCATATGAGAGCAAAATATCAAATTTGTGAAATTGAGGATCTTGACCCTAAGATTTGAAATTGAATGGTTGGATCACTCCTATATACCATTTCAACTCTCAACAACATCATTTGGGTCAAGCCTAGCCAAATTAAAAATCAAATGCCACATATGCATAGAGGCATATGTGACACATAGCCATTTTCACCAATTCTTGTCCTATGCACTTCTACCCTAACCAAATGGTGTGAAACCATCTCTGAACCTAATCTAACCCTAAATTGACCCTCAACCTTGCTCAAGTAAAGCAAGGGGAGCACCTTACAAGAATAAGAAAAATTGACATGTCACCTCTCATGCGTTATGGCCAATTTTACAAATCTTTGAGCAAGACCATTTGAAATGGTTTCAATGGTTTGAAAATGTTTCTAAACTAATAAGAATCACCTTAGAGTCAAGAAAAGTCAAATCAAATGGAGAGAAATCAAATAGTGAGATAACTCCATTTTTTCACTCACATACACCTTTAGCCAATTTCTCCAATCTTGACCTAGCCACCTCCATTGCCTCAAAATGGTTGGAACCTTTCAGCTAACTCAATCTAACACCAAATAAACCTCACTCTTGTCAAGTTGAAGCAAAGAGGAATAAAAGAATAAAAGTTAGAAATTCCCAAAACCCTCACATAGGGCTTATGCCATTTTTATAAATTCTGACCCTAGACCATTTTGGCCTTCACCATTAGTTGTATAATGTTACTAAACACTTATTACAACTTTTGGAATCCAAGAAACCCAATTCAAACCAAATTCAAACTCAATTGGGGATCACATGTGATATTGGTCAAATCTGCCAATTTTAGCCTGATCACTACTTTGAGCCCTTGCCATTCAATTTTCTCAAACTAACTCTTGCTAACTCTTTGCACCATTTCAAAGTCAACATCAAGGTGAACACTTTTTGTAAAGACCCCCTGGCCAAATTCATTTTTGATCACTTGCTATGCTCATGCAAAGTTGCCACTTTTAATTAAGTGGAACAATCTCCCACTTAGTGAACTTTGCAATATTTTGCTTTTCTAAATTTCACCACCACCTCTCTTTGCCTCTGGCCATTTAGAACCAAACCAAACACACCCTTTTCAAATTGGTCAACCATTTGAATCAAACCAAATTTGGACAAAATTTGTGAAATGCAAGTAGGGAACTATTTGACACTATTTAAAATAGTGTCCTAGCCAACCCTACCCTGCCCCAAACCTCTCCACCTTGTTCCCTTGACCCTTCTCACCCTAGCCAACCCACAGAAACCCTAGGGGAGAGGCTAGCCGGCCATGGACATGGCCATGTCACCCCCATGCCGGCCATGTTCCTCTCTTTCTTCTCCCCTTCACTCACCACCCTGGCCACCTCGCCATAGCTCGCCACCTCTCTCTCCTACACTACCTAGCACCGGCCAAATTGACAGGAACGCGGTGACCACGCCGCACCACGCGCGCCCAAAACCCCACAGCATGCCGCTCGTGTCGCACGAGTGCACGCGCGGGCACGTTCTGGACGCACGCAGTGCCGCCGCTACCCCCACGCCCTGGCCCCCCTCTCGGCACCACGATCATCGCCGCCGCACCCTGAGTCCGCCAGACACGGTCCCGTGTCCTCGCGCCGCCTGTCGCCGTCGACCAGCTCGCCATTATCCCGCGCCCGTGTCGCCAGAGCTCGACGTCGCGCGCGCCAACCAGACCGTCCCCCACCTCTTTCTCTCGCTTCCTAGCACCGCCTGGACGCCGCCTAGCTAGCGCCTACCTCGCCGACCCGATTCCCTCGCCGGAGCCGCCGCGATGCTGTCACCCTCGCCGCACCCCACACGGCCACCTCACCATTATAAATAGAGCCATCCCCGCGCCTTCACCTCCACACCAAACCTGCTCGCCTCCTTCTCCTCGATCTCCTCGACCCATTTCCCCTCTCCAATCTTCACCAAAGCTCGCCAATTGCTCTGTCGATCGCCGGAACCCGACGCAGAAGCCGCCGTCGATTGACGCCTCCCCGAGCGACGCCGCGGGTACCAGCGCACTCCTCATCGTCGACAACGCCGTCCTGCGCCGCCGCTGACCCTCGCCGGAGTCCCAGCTCGCCGCCGACCCCCTACCTCCGCCGCGGCAGCAAGCCCCTCCCCTCGACGGAGACGACGCGCCTCGACCGCCCGATCTGCATCTAATCCAACCGCCCACATTCCTCTGTACCGATTCGGTAAGCCTCACCCGCTGACATGTGGACCTCCCCCTGTCAGCTGGCCCGCGGCGCACTGGAACACTGCTGGGCCGGCCCAACTCTGCCCCCTGGCTTTTTCAAATCCTTGGGCCCATTTATTTTCCCGCCGGCCCATCTTTCAAATCTGGTTAGATAAATTGGGTATAATTTTAAATACTGAGCCCCACTTTGAATTTCAATAGATTCAAATTAGCTGAACCAAAATTTATGAATTTTATACCGTTGGAAAGCTAGTGAAATTATCTATCAAATGCCACTGGTCCCATCTCAAATTTATTTGTAGAATTAATGTAGCAAAATAAACAAGACAGGGACTTTTCTGCCTTAGAATAATTCTTAAAAATCAACCAAAATAGATATTGAGTCAATTCCAACTCCAATAGCTCACTTTTGACTTACACTAATTGTTTATGCAAGAAAATGGTGTGGTCACTTTGCATGATCATGCCCTAGTTTAAGTAGTGTACAATATGGCTAGTTTAACTAGTTGATATTGTCCAAAACTATTAAGTAATTCATATGAAGTCTTATACTTCATTTAAATCTTGTCTCAAATGAATTCATGTGATGTTTGGACCCCTGGCCAAACTCACTTATATGAATTATTTAGAGATTTAAATCATTTGTAGTGTTATTAAATGGTATGAGGTACTCAACCTCATTTAAATCTATTTCTCAAATAATGATGATGAATGGTTGACTTGAGTCAACATGATTTCATATGTGATTGTTTGAGAAATTAAATCTTAAGAAGATTTCATTGAGAGAAAATTATTTCTCCCGAACCATATGGAAATTATCTTTTACCTATGTAAGGAGACGAAATTATCTTCCTCAAGCAACACCACCAATGCACCCTAATTGTAATATTTGTGTGAATAGAATAATTGGTGAGTACAAATAATGTTAGAATAGCCAATGAATTGTTGATGATGTTAAATCACCTCAATGGTAGTTGTTAACCTAGTTACAACTATGTGTTAAATCATATAAGAGGTTTCCCTCTCATTTAAATCTTGGTCTCAAATAGTTCAACATGAGGTATGGACCATGGTCTATATAACCTCATATTGAGTCATTTGGTGACATTAAATCACTAACATTTTAGGATTAAATTGTATGAGGTATGGAACCTCATTTAAATCATCTTCTCAAATGATGAGTATGAAGAGGTTGACTTTGGTCAACCTAGGTCATATATTGTTCATGAGAGAAGTTAAATCTTAATAAGATAATGAGAGGAAATTATTTTCTCTAAGAAATTAAAAGTAACACCTAAGTTAGTATGAGAGGAAATTATTTTTCTTAAATAAGAGGAACACACCCACCCACTTAATGGTAGTATGTGATGCTAGTTTAAGTTGTGTGACTCATATGTGTGCTTAGTTAGTATGTAAGTTTGGTATGATGATTGTGTACCCCGCATTCGTATTTTAGACGCTAGTACCGGAGACCATCAGGAAGAGGAGGACTTCTACAAAGAGGAAGGAGAAGAGAACTTGGACCCTCACTTCAACCAAGGCAAGCTGATATTATTGCAAGCTAATTACCAATGCAAGCTATACTCTTGCAAGCCTATACCATTAAAAGTTATAATGTTGCAAGCTAGACGGTTGCAAGTTATATGGTGGCAAGCTAATATTCTTGCAAAGTGCAAAGCCCCTTTTGGGGCAAGGCACCATGAATCTAATCCTTTCTTACATAAGCCCACCCCAATTTTATATCTTACAAGTTCTTACTTGTTTTCTCAATAAGTTGCTTTTATAGTTAACTTTGGTCAAAGTAAGAAAGTTTACTAGAGTAGTAAAGTTAGCAAGCTGATATTATTGCAAGCTAGATGGATGCACACCATTTTGGTTGCAAGATACTACTCTTGCAAAGTGCAAAGCTCTCTATGAGCAAGGCATTTCCCCTATTTACTTTATGCTTATGATCCTATTCCACAGTTTGTACTTTACAAGCTTTATTTACTTTTGTTTTATCAAAGTACTTTTTGATTCATGATTCACTTGGTTAGTATTGGATTAGTACAAGAGTATCAAAGTTAGCCTAGAAGTAAAGCAAAATAAGTAGCACCACTCATACATAGATGCTAGTGCCATTTTGGAAGTGACTACTCCATTTGAGAACTTGGGATTTGAAATGACTTTGAAAACCTTGGAATGATGAGTCATTCTATTGAGAGATTTTGAAGGTAAATAAGACTGGTGAATGACGTGGTGAATTTTACAAAAAACACTGATGGTTGGGTTCGGATGCGATACCATTCCAATTTTACAAGTACCCCCACAATACCTGAATCTGGGTAGGGCTTAACTGGAAGTTTGTGTGTCTTAGTATGGGTTCCCTCTAAACAAGCGTCATCGGGGTTATGCCGAAAGCTGCCTCTACCACAATAGGAACGATATGATATGATGCGAAATGAGGTGAATGTCCGGCCCAAGCCCTGTGCAGTTCCTGTGCCGACTGTCTGCCGTCACTGGGAGGCCAAGCTCATGGGGAGAGGTGCCTATACTAGGGTACGTAAATGAAAGGTTATGATTGGTAGTTCGCGTACTGCGTACGATAAATCAGGGCCAGTTACCCCTGACGAGCTATTGCAATTGTTGTGGCACAAGTGTACAACCTCTGCAGAGTTAAACCTATTCGAATAGCCGCGTCCTCGGTTATGGACAGTTGGAAAGGCCATACTGTTCCGTCATCAGAACTTTTCGAAAACTATGGATGGTGAAGGGTGACTTGTGCTTTTGAACTTGAAAGGTGATCTTGACTTCGAATCACAACGGAGTTGTGGGAATGACACTAATGTTCCCACTTGAGTTAGTTAGCATATGAAGAGTTTTACAAAAATATTTGTGAACTAAAGTTGGCTTTATGCAAAATAAACTAGAGCTTAGCACCCCTTACTAGAATTGTTAGCACTTACATTAGTATTAGTTTGCGAGTACTTTAAAGTACTCACGACTGTGTCCCTGGCTATTCAAATGGCCAGACTATGAAGCAGAACAGCAGTATGAAGAGGACGACCAGCAGGACGCCCACGACAACTAGGGAATCTTCTGACGTCAGACGTTGGCCTGTGGACTAGCGAGTCCCTTCTACGTTACGCTTCCGCTATGAAACTACGAACTGTGTGTGTATTGATCACTAGATCAACTCTTTGTGTAATATTGGATCATGTGATCTCTATTTGTAAGACGAATATGGTATGTAACGAATGATGACTTATGATATTCAACTGTTATGTCTCGCAACAACAATATTCCTGGGATTGCGATGTATGGCATAACAGGCATCTGGACTTAAAAATCCGGGTGTTGACAAGTTGGTATCAGAGCCATTGTTTGACCTTAGGAGACCCTAGTTAGAATGGACGTCTGAAAAACTTAGTTTCAAAAACCAATGAAGTGAATACTTGTGAAAACTTGTTCTTACTCTTATCCTTGGGATCTTTTGCAAAAATGAGAAATCTCTACTTTACTTTCCTTGCAAGCCTACCTAAAATGTTACACACTACTTCTTTAACTTACTTATCCTAATTGCTCACAGATGAAGTACCACTGGGAGTCCTATCAGCTTGGTCCCGAAGGCGACCTAAAGTTCGAAAAGGAGTTGAAGCAACTAGTGGAATATCTAGGACATCCGTATCCCGAGTTCTTCGGAATACCCCTCAAAGCACAGTTAGGAGAACCACCTCGGTGGGACGTTTCTACTGATCTACGAAGGAAGCTTGATGCCCCGGTATGGGAAACCATCTGGATTTCTGTAACGGGAAACACTTGGAAGGAAGGACCTGTCAAAGCTATGCAAGAAGCCATTTCCCGTCTGTGTGGAAAAAATGAGGACAAGATCAAGAACACTCGCTTCATCTACTACTCAAGACATGACTCCATGGGAAGACCGATGACCATGTCCCCAACCCCGGAGCTGAACCCCGATGTAGCACATCAGGACTTCAGGCAGTACAAAACCCGCAGGGATTTGGACAACGCCCTCACCTCTCGCCAAGCACCTCACCCGTGAAGAAGAAGAAGAATCCACCCGGAAGAGTAGTATCACCCCAGCACTTAAGTAGGTGTGAGTTGTATCAGGATCCCCTTGTATCGTAGAGCGAATGAAGGGTTCTTCAAACCAACGGTGTGTTAGATTTGTAATGTGTGATGTTGGGTATGAATGAAAAAGTGTTGTTGGTTTTTACCCCCTCAACACTACTCAAGTTTTCAAGTTTTGAACTTTTTGAACTTTAACTCAAACAAACCATAGAAGTTTCCCTCTTATCTTATCATCTACCTCAATGTTCAGATGGCCCCTCCTACCCGCAACAACTCCCGTGCCCAGGCCAATCAGATGCACATTGAGCACGCCAAGATGACTGACACCATCAACATCCTTGCAATGGAGCGCAAGGCACTTCGCCGTCAGCACGCCAAGAAGGACTACCTCATTGCTCGCCTCCGCGTGAAGATAGCATCACTGGAGCAGCTCATCCCAATACCCAACCATGCCCCCAGAGGCAAGTCCAATGTGACTTGCTATGAATGTGGTGTTACTGGTCATTACTCTATCAAGTGCCCGATGAAAGCTGCCAACAATACCCCAAGGACTGGAAGCAATGCTGTACCCATTGCACAAACAGACAAGTCAATGGTAACCTGCTATGAATGTCGAACTGTGGGTCATTACTCCAATGAATGCCTTAAGAAGCTCGCCAGGATTGCCACCAACCCCGCTGCACCTGCACAGCAGCAGCGCCGTATCGCAACTAGAAGAAAGTATGCTCCAAACTACCCGAACAACCGCAACGGCCGCTACTACAACATGACGGCCACCGAAGCGCAAGAAGCACCTCAGAACATGCCAAGTATGTTTTCTGCTAAATCATATCACCCAATCTCTCTTAGGAACCTAACTCTTCTTAAAATCTCGAGACGAGATTTGTTTAAGGGGGAAGGGTTTGTAACACCCCAAATTTCAAAATAAAGAGAAAATGAATTTCCTTTTTCCAAAAATGAGAACCAACAAAAACTTTTCTTAAATAGAGTGCTATGCTTAGTGCTCCTAGCTAATACTTGTGTTTTGCCATGATGAGTGTTATTATGCTTATGTGAAAAACCCTAAAACCCAAAAGTGATCAAGTGAAGATCACAAACCAAATAAAATTAAAAGAGAAAGAAATCAAATAAGAAAAACCTTAAACCCTAACCTTCTCAAAAATCAAAGTGCTCTATTTTGAGAAACTTAAATTAAAGAAAAAGGCATAGGTGGGCTTATAGCCATACTATATAAATCTTGAACCCTACCTTTTCTTATTTTGCTGAATGGTGGTGAACCATTGCAAAACTTATTAAACCCTAAACCACATCCCTCTTGTCATCAATCTTTAAGAAATAAAATAAAAAGGAAAAATCTTATTTAAGAAAGAGGCATATATGCCTAGGGCTATTTTTGTAAAACTTTACCCTAGGCCTTTCTACTTTATTTAGAGAATTGGAAAACCTTCTTAAACCTTATCTAGTACTTTTCCAACCTAATCCAAAGTGAAACAAAGGTTTGTAAAAAGGAAAGTATTAATGCCATAGAGGCATATGAGAGCAAAATATCAAATTTGTGAAATTGAGGATCTTGACCCTAAGATTTGAAATTGAATGGTTGGATCACTCCTATATACCATTTCAACTCTCAACAACATCATTTGGGTCAAGCCTAGCCAAATTAAAAATCAAATGCCACATATGCATAGAGGCATATGTGACACATAGCCATTTTCACCAATTCTTGTCCTATGCACTTCTACCCTAACCAAATGGTGTGAAACCATCTCTGAACCTAATCTAACCCTAAATTGACCCTCAACCTTGCTCAAGTAAAGCAAGGGGAGCACCTTACAAGAATAAGAAAAATTGACATGTCACCTCTCATGCGTTATGGCCAATTTTACAAATCTTTGAGCAAGACCATTTGAAATGGTTTCAATGGTTTGAAAATGTTTCTAAACTAATAAGAATCACCTTAGAGTCAAGAAAAGTCAAATCAAATGGAGAGAAATCAAATAGTGAGATAACTCCATTTTTTCACTCACATACACCTTTAGCCAATTTCTCCAATCTTGACCTAGCCACCTCCATTGCCTCAAAATGGTTGGAACCTTTCACCTAACTCAATCTAACACCAAATAAACCTCACTCTTGTCAAGTTGAAGCAAAGAGGAATAAAAGAATAAAAGTTAGAAATTCCCAAAACCCTCACATAGGGCTTATGCCATTTTTATAAATTCTGACCCTAGACCATTTTGGCCTTCACCATTAGTTGTATAATGTTACTAAACACTTATTACAACTTTTGGAATCCAAGAAACCCAATTCAAACCAAATTCAAACTCAATTGGGGATCACATGTGATATTGGTCAAATCTGCCAATTTTAGCCTGATCACTACTTTGAGCCCTTGCCATTCAATTTTCTCAAACTAACTCTTGCTAACTCTTTGCACCATTTCAAAGTCAACATCAAGGTGAACACTTTTTGTAAAGACCCCCTGGCCAAATTCATTTTTGATCACTTGCTATGCTCATGCAAAGTTGCCACTTTTAATTAAGTGGAACAATCTCCCACTTAGTGAACTTTGCAATATTTTGCTTTTCTAAATTTCACCACCACCTCTCTTTGCCTCTGGTCATTTAGAACCAAACCAAACACACCCTTTTCAAATTGGTCAACCATTTGAATCAAACCAAATTTGGACAAAATTTGTGAAATGCAAGTAGGGAACTATTTGACACTATTTAAAATAGTGTCCTAGCCAACCCTACCCTGCCCCAAACCTCTCCACCTTGTTCCCTTGACCCTTCTCACCCTAGCCAACCCACAGAAACCCTAGGGGAGAGGCTAGCCGGCCCTGGACATGGCCATGTCACCCCCATGCCGGCCATGTTCCTCTCTTTCTTCTCCCCTTCACTCACCACCCTGGCCACCTCGCCATAGCTCGCCACCTCTCTCTCCTACACTACCTAGCACCGGCCAAATCGACAGGAACGCGGTGACCACGCCGCACCACGCGCGCCCAAAACCCCACAGCATGCCGCTCGTGTCGCACGAGTGCACGCGCGGGCACGTTCTGGACGCACGCAGTGCCGCCGCTACCCCCACGCCCTGGCCCCCCTCTCGGCACCACGATCATCGCCGCCGCACCCTGAGTCCGCCAGACACGGTCCCGTGTCCTCGCGCCGCCTGTCGCCGTCGACCAGCTCGCCATTATCCCGCGCCCGTGTCGCCAGAGCTCGACGTCGCGCGCGCCAACCAGACCGTCCCCCACCTCTTTCTCTCGCTTCCAAGCACCGCCTGGACGCCGCCTAGCTAGCGCCTACCTCGCCGACCCGATTCCCTCGCCGGAGCCGCCGCGATGATGTCACCCTCGCCGCACCCCACACGGCCACCTCGCCATTATAAATAGAGCCATCCCCGCGCCTTCACCTCCACACCAAACCTGCTCGCCTCCTTCTCCTCGATCTCCTCGACCCATTTCCCCTCTCCAATCTTCACCGGAGCCCGCCAATTGCTCTGTCGATCGCCGGAACCCGACGCAGAAGCCGCCGTCGATTGACGCCTCCCCGAGCGACGCCGCGGGTACCAGCGCACTCCTCATCGTCGACAACGCCGTCCTGCACCGCCGCTGACCCTCGCCGGAGTCCCAGCTCGCCGCCGACCCCCTACCTCCGCCGCGGCAGCAAGCCCCTCCCCTCGACGCAGACGACGCGCCTCGACCGCCCGATCTGCATCTAATCCAACCGCCCACATTCCTCTGTACCGATTCGGTAAGCCTCACCCGCTGACATGTGGACCTCCCCCTGTCAGCTGGCCCGCGGCGCACTGGAACACTGCTGGGCCGGCCCAACTCTACCCCCTGGCTTTTTCAAATCCTTGGGCCCGTTTATTTTCCCGCCGGCCCATCTTTCAAATCTGGTTAGATAAATTGGGTATAATTTTAAATACTGAGCCCCACTTTGAATTTCAATAGATTCAAATTAGCTGAACCAAAATTTATGAATTTTATACCGTTGGAAAGCTAGTGAAATTATCTATCAAATGCCACTGGTCCCATCTCAAATTTATTTGTAGAATTAATGTAGCAAAATAAACAAGACAGGGACTTTTCTGCCTTAGAATAATTCTTAAAAATCAACCAAAATAGATATTGAGTCAATTCCAACTCCAATAGCTCACTTTTGACTTACACTAATTGTTTATGCAAGAAAATGGTGTGGTCACTTTGCATGATCATGCCCTAGTTTAAGTAGTGTACAATATGGCTAGTTTAACTAGTTGATATTGTCGAAAACTATTAAGTAATTCATATGAAGTCTTATACTTCATTTAAATCTTGTCTCAAATGAATTCATGTGATGTTTGGACCCCTGGCCAAACTCACTTATATGAATTATTTAGAGATTTAAATCATTTGTAGTGTTATTAAATGGTATGAGGTACTCTACCTCATTTAAATCTATTTCTCAAATAATGATGATGAATGGTTGACTTGAGTCAACATGATTTCATATGTGATTGTTTGAGAAATTAAATCTTAAGAAGATTTCATTGAGAGAAAATTATTTCTCCCGAACCATATGGAAATTATCTTTTACCTATGTAAGGAGAGGAAATTATCTTCCTCAAGCAACACCACCAATGCACCCTAATTGTAATATTTGTGTGAATAGAATAATTGGTGAGTACAAATAATGTTAGAATAGCCAATGAATTGTTGATGATGTTAAATCACCTCAATGGTAGTTGTTAACCTAGTTACAACTATGTGTTAAATCATATGAGAGGTTTCCCTCTCATTTAAATCTTGGTCTCAAATAGTTCAACATGAGGTATGGACCATGGTCTATATAACCTCATATTGAGTCATTTGGTGACATTAAATCACTAACATTTTAGGATTAAATTGTATGAGGTATGGAACCTCATTTAAATCATCTTCTCAAATGATGAGTATGAAGAGGTTGACTTTTGTCAACCTAGGTCATATATTGTTCATGAGAGAAGTTAAATCTTAATAAGATAATGAGAGGAAATTATTTTCTCTAAGAAATTAAAAGTAACACCTAAGTTAGTATGAGAGGAAATTATTTTTCTTAAATAAGAGGAACACACCCACCCACTTAATGGTAGTATGTGATGCTAGTTTAAGTTGTGTGACTCATATGTGTGCTTAGTTAGTATGTAAGTTTGGTATGATGATTGTGTACCCCGCATTCGTATTTTACACGCTAGTACCGGAGACCATCAGGAAGAGGAGGACTTCTACAAAGAGGAAGGAGAAGAGAACTTGGACCCTCACTTCAACCAAGGCAAGCTGATATTATTGCAAGCTAATTACCAATGCAAGCTATACTCTTGCAAGCCTATACCATTAAAAGTTATAATGTTGCAAGCTAGACGGTTGCAAGTTATATGGTGGCAAGCTAATATTCTTGCAAAGTGCAAAGCCCCTTTTGGGGCAAGGCACCATGAATCTAATCCTTTCTTACATAAGCCCACCCCAATTTTATATCTTACAAGTTCTTACTTGTTTTCTCAATAAGTTGCTTTTATAGTTAACTTTGGTCAAAGAAAGAAAGTTTACTAGAGTAGTAAAGTTAGCAAGCTGATATTATTGCAAGCTAGATGGATGCACACCATTTTGGTTGCAAGATACTACTCTTGCAAAGTGCAAAGCTCTCTATGAGCAAGGCATTTCCCCTATTTACTTTATGCTTATGATCCTATTCCACAGTTTGTACTTTACAAGCTTTATTTACTTTTGTTTTATCAAAGTACTTTTTGATTCATGATTCACTTGGTTAGTATTGGATTAGTACAAGAGTATCAAAGTTAGCCTAGAAGTAAAGCAAAATAAGTAGCACCACTCATACATAGATGCTAGTGCCATTTTGGAAGTGACTACTCCATTTGAGAACTTGGGATTTGAAATGACTTTGAAAACCTTGGAATGATGAGTCATTCTATTGAGAGATTTTGAAGGTAAATAAGACTGGTGAATGACGTGGTGAATTTTACAAAAACACTGATGGTTGGGTTCGGATGCGATACCATTCCAATTTTACAAGTACCCCCACAATACCTGAATCTGGGTAGGGCTTAACCGGAAGTTTGTGTGTCTTAGTATGGGTTCCCTCTAAACAAGCGTCATCGGGGTTATGCCGAAAGCTGCCTCTACCACAATAGAAACGATATGATATGATGCGAAATGAGGTGAATGTCCGGCCCAAGCCCTGTGCAGTTCCCAGGCTGACTGTCTGTCTTCACTGGGAGGCCAAGCTCATGGGGAGAGGTGCCTATACTAGGGTATGTAAATGAAAGGTTATGATTGGTAGTTCGCGTACTGCGTACGATAAATCAGGGCCAGTTACCCCTGACGAGCTATTGCAATTGTTGTGGCACAAGTGTACAACCTCTGCAGAGTTAAACCTATTCGAATAGCCGCGTCCTCGGTTATGGACAGTTGGAAAGGCCATACTGTTCCGTCATCAGAACTTTTCGAAAACTATGGATGGTGAAGGGTGACTTGTGCTTTTGAACTTGAAAGGTGATCTTGACTTCGAATCACAACGGAGTTGTGGGAATGACACTAATGTTCCCACTTGAGTTAGTTAGCATATGAAGAGTTTTACAAAAATATTTGTGAACTAAAGTTGGCTTTATGCAAAATAAACTAGAGCTTAGCACCCCTTACTAGAATTGTTAGCACTTACATTAGTATTAGTTTGCGAGTACTTTAAAGTACTCACGGCTGTGTCCCTGGCTATTCAAATGGCCAGACTATGAAGCAGAACAGCAGTATGAAGAGGACGACCAGCAGGACGCCCACGACAACTAGGGAATCTTCTGACGTCAGACGTTGGCCTGTGGACTAGCGAGTCCCTTCTACGTTACGCTTCCGCTATGAAACTACGAACTGTGTGTGTATTGATCACTAGATCAACTCTTTGTGTAATATTGGATCATGTGATCTCTATTTGTAAGACGAATATGGTATGTAACGAATGATGACTTATGATATTCAACTGTTATGTCTCGCAACAACAAAATTCCTGGGATTGCGATGTATGGCATAACAGGCATCTGGACTTAAAAATCCGGGTGTTGACACCTTGTGCCCGTGCCGGCCACCGTGCGAGCTCGCCGCCGGCCAAGCCCCGGCGGCCAATAGGCCGGCACGCTGCCCCCAACCTTCTTCCCACGATGCCCTGCGTCGAATGCCCCTGCTCCCATGCCCGTGGGCGCGCACTAGCGCCGCCGTTAGATGGTCACCTGCGGCGGCCGCCGGCAGTTGACCACCGGCGGGTTGACCCGTCGGCCCAGCAGCTTTTCTTTTTATTTTGTTTTTATTTTCTGTTTTGGTAAATGCGTTGACAGGTGGGGCCCTTCGTCAGAGATTTAATAATTTCGTAAATGTTTAGGAAATGAGTACAACCCTGACAGTGGGTCCGACTGTCAGATTTTTAACATTTTCCAGAAATTCCAGATTTTGAATAAAACTTGTATAATTCATATCTAATCCAATTTAATTCAGAAAAAGGTGTATAATATATCAAAATCTTCAGAAAAATGAGACCTACCTACTTATGCTATCATCATGCATAGTTAAGAAACTTCAATTAACATTTTTGTTAGAACAACGAAATACCACTGTATGGAAGTCATCGAAATGCAATGTTTTATGCATTTGAAATTCCATTTAATTTGACAATGATGTATTAGGGTTAGTTCAAATAACTTTAACATGTCATATCATCATCTTTGTATGCGCATTGCATCGATGGCATGTGTTGATTGTTATTTCTCTCTTTATAGTATTTGCTTCTTCACGATCGATAGCGCACGAGTCCGAGACGTACGATGAAGATCGACAACACCGAAGATCAATAATTGTCCACCGACGAACAAGTCAAGCATGCATTGAAGATCCATATTTCTTTGTCAGGGACACAGGCAAGCCCTAGCCTGGTTCATATATGATTTCGAAATGCTTTTACTCTGGTTCCTACATATTGCATACGATTCAACTGTCTTTTATCGATAGGTAGAGTTACCCAATCTATTGCATGTTCCACCCTTGTAGCCTCAAATACCTGATCCACTGATCCTAGCATAACTAGGTTGGGCATGTGTGCATCGCTAGAGCCTTTATCTGTTTATGCTTAGCCAGGCTTAGTTTGTTACGCTACTACTCCGGTCTTCGGGCTAGAGCCATACAATGAATGAAACTAGCATGATAGGTTGATGTGGTAAGTATAGATATGTTGATAAACATGATTAAAGGCTCAGACGAGAGGCCACATTGGGATGTGGTGGGTTGTTTCGTTTCTGTCGACCCTAGGAACCGAGTTCTCGCCTCTTGAACCAAGATTGAGCGTACAACCACACGAGGCCCTATTATGGCACCCTCTCGACTCACTAACTTGCCTAGTAGATTCCATGAGTCACATAGTTTGCGTGTTACCTGGTCATATGCATTGCATTTTGCTTGGGGGTAAAGGTACACAACAGGCAGGTAAGCGTGGTCGTGGTAGCTGGGGGTTGCAGCCTCTGGGGCAACCCACCTCGGCTCACATCGTTAAGGACCGACTTCGGGACTTGATCCGTTACGGCGGAACAATCCTTAGCGCGTGACTCATGGTCTCGGCGACAGCAAGGTAAAGGTCGTGGTCAGCCACCCTCTGCCGACTTTCCAAGGAAGAGAGCTTATGATCTGGCATTAAGAGTCGGCTGGCACGTGTGGGTAAAGTTGTGCACCCCTGCAGGGTTATGAATCTTTTCGAAAAGCCGTGTCCACGGTTACAGACGACTTGGGAATGGATTCTGTGATCATAGACAACTTTAACCTGATCGTAAAACTTGGCAACCAATGTGTGTTTACGGATACCTTCTCCGGGTGTTGATGGGGTGATCCGAGGATAGTGGTTCAAGCTGATGAAGATTGGTGGATACAATATGTTGATCAATAGAGATAGAGATGTCGCTCTCTTATCCCCTTTCAAAGGTTATGAGTAGTCGAGCTTCTTCTCCCTCTTGTTTATTAAAGGAAAACTGGCTTTACGGAAAAGAAGCTCCACAGAAAGCCCGCATACCCACTTTTCTAAAAGGTTGTACTAAGTCTTGTTGAGTCCCTGTACTCAGCTTTGCATGCTTTTGTTTCAGAAGAAGTCGCTCCAACAGATGGTGGTTTCCGAGTCGACATCGACGAGTAGCTTGGGGTTCCCAGGTGGCAGCCTGGAATCTATGGGATGGGACGTCGCCGTTATGCTCCTGGCCTCTTAGGACTTTTTCTATCTTGCTATGTCTAATAGCATAACTTCGCTTCCGTTGATTGATGTATGTCAGGTCAGTGACCTCTGCTTGTAATACTTTGTTTCTTCACTCAGTTATGAGCTTGTATTACTTCTTGAGTCGTAGAGTCACTGTTGTGTTACCGATTCTCTCACTATAGTCTCTCGAGCTCTAGGTTAGGCTTATGTCAGACGAAGATCTGGTATTTGTCTAACCCTGATCCTGGGGGTGCCACAACCTTCATCAGAGGAATACTCCGCACGAATGATGAATTCTTTAGGCTTCTTGGTGAAGGAGACCTTGGTGTCACCAGGCTTGGAGGAGAATTTGGAGAATCTCTTGGAGAAGGTTTTAGACATGTCCTTGCGGACGAGCCTCCCACCATTGTCTTCCCTCTTCTCAAAGGGACATTCCGCGAATAAGTGACTTCTATCGCCGCAATTGTAGCAAGTCCTCCCCGTTTACCCTTCCCTTGGGCTCTTGAAAAAACTTTTTCGAGAGTCACGAGGTGAGGTGAGTATCTTGAGCTTCCTCTTGGCCTTGAGCTTCTAGTATTGTTCCCATCCCATAAGTTCTTGGTGGAGAGCGGCATGTACTCATGGTAGTTGGTATTGAGATCATCCGGACCCGACTCAATGGGATCCTCATCACTTTCACTTGCTTCATGCTCCTTGATCCTCAACGCGAGGTTGGGCTTGCAGACATTGTGAGCACAGGCAACGAGATCCTCCACATTATTATTTGATATATACAAATAAATGACTTTGCTAAGGACCTCATCGGATGTCATGGAGCAGATGGCCGTCAACTTGACTTCCTCATAAGGGAGGAGAGCGTTGTAGAATTTTCTCTTGATCCAATGGTCATCCACAAAAGTCGCTCCAAGATCTTGCATTTGCACGGCAAGAGCGATGAGGTGATGGTACATCTCTTCGGGAGATTCTCCTTCAATCATTAAGTTGTCGGTCATGTTGTTGACTTCATCGAAACGAGAGCTTTGGATGCTCTCATTTCCGAGGAAGAGCTTGTCAAGTTTGTCCCATGCTTCTTTGGCGGTCTTGAGGTAACGGATGTGAGCGTGGTCCTTGGGTGTGACGGCCATGTGGATCATGTGGATAGCGGTGGCGTTGAGTTGGTCATCCACCACATCCCTTCTTGTCAAGTTTCTTGGATCTCGTGGTGAGTAACCTTCCTCAATGATGCGCCATAGCTCGGTGGAAGCGTTGCGCACATGAGAACACATTAAGAATTGCCAATTTTCAAAACTATTAGATTCAAGTACCAGTGGTGCACCATGAGACACTATATGAGGCATATCAATTGGAACATTTATGGCATAATCACTTGGAGGTGGCACCGCATGATTGCCCCCTAAACGTCCCTCAACCGGTGGATCTTCCTTCCCTTTTGATGAAGTGCTGATTTCCCCATGCTCCTCCTCTTGAGGGACTTTGGCCTTTGAGGGGACAAAGCCAACAAGAAGGAATTGATTAACTTCGACACTTGCCTTAGGATCTATGGCGGGGTTTGGTTTTGGAGCAACCAACTACACCAACATTGCTTTCATTTGGCTTAAGATGGATGACTCCAATTTCTTGAGGTCATCCAATGTACCCGTTGTGGTAGAGGTGTTTGTTGGAGGACGTGGTTGCCCACCATGAAGGGTCACATCACCAAGCACCTCTTGTTTGGCCATTTCTCAGGCGGTAAATCCCGAGCAACAAAACCTTGCTCTGATACCACTTGAACGGATTGGTGGCGCGACTAGAGGGGGGGTGAATGGTCGCTACTCAATTTTTATGTCTTTTCAGTTTTAAGCGCGATGCGGAAGTAAAGGTGGCAACTTTAACAACTGCGGTGAACCTAGTGTGACGCTATGCGATGCAACAAGTAAAGGAGCCGACAAACGGGTAAAGAGAGAGGGAGCGGGACAACCGGGGTAGCGGAGAGGAGGCGCGAAGTGTTTCCCCGCAGTTCCTCCCACAAAATGGAGTACGCCTATGTTGAGGAGGTGTGGACCACAAAGGTCCAATAGCCACACAACCTCACCTTCTTCCTCGAGAAAACCCCATGAAGGAGCTTTCCTTTCTCCACTAAGAATCCAGTCGAGGCGGCGGTTCCTTCACAAGGTTGGGCGAGCTCCACAACACCGGAGGCTCCCAATAACCTATGGGGATTGCACAACTCCAAGCTAGCCTCCATAGGAGCTCATCTCCAACAGATCTTACAATAGGAACCCTACCAACAAGATCCACTAAGGACTAGGTGGTGTTGGTGGAACTATAGATTGGGGTCTCCTCCACCAATCTTCAAAGTTTGGGCATGATTGGTTGGATGGGGAGGGAGATCCTCAAGGTTTTGAGCTCAACAACAATGGAGGAGAGACAGAAGACTTGGGTCAATCTGGGGAAGAAGGCCCCCTTTTATAGGGGCCTCCGAATCCAACCGTTACACCTAGTTCCCGCATGACCGGTACTACCGCTCTGGGTCTGGGAACAGCCTGCAGTGCTGACACGTGGGGCTCAACCTGTACTACCGCTGCAGGTACCGGCAGGGTCTCTAGGAGCCCCGGACTCCTGCCCGGTACCATTGTGGTACCAAGGCGGAAGTTCTGCGCGTTTGGCATGACTGGTACCAAACCGGTACCTGGTCGGAAGTACCGCTTGGAGCGGTACTACTGGTCAAGGTACCGGCAGGCCTACTTCATGCTTTTCCCTCGTGCGATGGCAGCAGCGGTACTTGTGACCGGTACCAATAGCTATAGCGGTACAACCGCTTTTGGTACCGGTACTACCGGGCATGCTGGAATTGGTTTCTTTTCTTTTCCTCCCCAACCATGTCGCCTCGCGAAAATCTATCAACTACTCTTGAGTCTTCTGATCCTGAGGTGTTCAGCGAGGGCATCGTTCACCTGCAAATCTTTCAAAGTAACTATGCACACGGTGAAATTCATTCGAGTGTTGTTATCAAACACACAAAACACAATGGAGAGATCTTGCTCTTTCAACCAGGTTATTTCGGTTATCTTAGTTTTGGCCTTAGCTTTAAGCCGGTTGACCCTTACCTTGGTCTACACTTAGCTTATCATCATGCCGTATTCCAGCGTAGCCCGGTTATCCGGCATAATAATCTTAACCTACTAGGGGTTATCCCCCCGACAACATAACCTAATGTTCCTGTAACTGTACTCGTTTAACTGTGATCTATGTATGCGTGTAATAATTCTAGTTTAATGTACATATTATATGCTTGTAATTATTCATGTTACTTTCGTGGCTTCGGTTTCTGCAAGCAAGTCCCTTGAGACATTTTATGTCATGTACGAATGTACGATGCTTATTCCTGGATCTCTAATTTATCACAGCAGGCTGATATCCTTTATATGATGGGTCATGGGCACGCTGTGTCATATACTAAACTGGCAAACTGTGCCGAATATAATCCAGTCATGAACATATAAATGTTTCATCTCATAAAGGGCCATGTCATATTTTTAACTGGGCCGAACTAGAAATCCAGCCCAGCTATAAGCAGGCCTCGTGTTGCGGGCTTCGAAGCGGCCTATTTTTAACTGGGCCGAACTAGAAATTCAGCCCAGCTATAAGCAGGCCTCGCGTCGCGGGCTTCGAACACGTGGATATTTCTTATTTGCCCACCTAGTGGAAAGCGCAATGTCAGTACTGACACGTGTCAGCCACGGGGATGTCCACGTGCCATTGGAAATAAAATATGTCATTCTATAAATTGACACGTGTCAAAATGCTATTGGTCCTCTTGCCCTATTACCATTTGTCCACAAATTGAGATGCTATTGTATAACGTGTAATTATTCCATTTGTCCACGTGGCATGCTTCAATTGGTAAGCATGTCGTCATCAGACCGACACGTGTTGGCTTCGTAATGCGCCACGTTACCCATGCCACGGCGATACTAATGTCAGGCTAGACGACAAAGCTTAATTAGAGTCGACCAAACTGACAGCTTAATGATTGGTCTAATAAGTAAATCATTGTGTCGAGATGGTAACCATTGGCCAGACACACCTGACACGGTGGTCACCGATGAGGGTAACCGGCGCATGACGGTTATTTGCGTCACAATGACTTGGGTCGGGCGGGCTCTGGGCCAGCACAAATCTGTCATGGATCTGTGACAGCCAAATCTAACAGTCAGCCCAGCCATCTGTGATGCGAGGTTCGCCACGGCATTCCAAACCGTCAGTATGAGGTCTCCGTGATGGTTTTGGCACATTCGCTGATGAACTAAAATCATTATGGACTTGCGAGTTGTTTGTAGTGCGAGCATGTGGCAATATCCACACAGCTGACCAGAACGAGGGTGCCCCCGGCTAGGGAAAGGCCGACCTCCACGACCAGGTGGCGTGGGCAAGAGCGGAGGAGCCCCGACGGGAGTTGGCACTGGTGTAGTAGGACCTCGAGTCGCAAGGACAGAGGGGACCCCAAGCAGACCAACACCACGCAAACGAGTCTCCTCAGCCCAGAGCTCAGTCAACACCTCTAAGATAGGAACACGGCCCCGAGTAAACAGCTCAGAACGGTGTAGTACACCAATGGCTAATTTGACCCAACAACCATTTATATCGATTCGTTCCTTTCATTTCATCTCTTGCCTTGTTTGTATTCTCTTTAAGTCTTTCCTTGCATGGTGTAGTACACCAACAGGTAATTTGAGCCAATAGCTATATAGACCGGTTTGCGCCATTCCTTTTATCTCTTGCCTTGTTTGTCTTTTCTTTAAATTTATCCTTGTATGATGTGGTACACGAATGGCTAGTTTTACGAAACAACCATATAGAGCTGTTGGCTCATTTCATTTTATCTCTTGCCTTCTTTGTATTCTCTTTATGTCTTTCTTTGTATTGTGTAGTATGTTTCACCTAACAACCATATAGAGCGTTGGATCTATTTTTATCGCTTGCCTTGTTTGTCTTTTTTTTAAATCATTCCTTCTGTGGTGTAGTACAACAATGGATAGTTTGACCTAACAACCATATAGAGCGGTTGGCTCCTTTTCTTTTATATCTTTCCTTGTTTGTATTCTCTCTAAGTCTGTCCTTGTATGTGTTTCACATGGGGCTTTTTTTACCTCATATTTAATATGCAACCGAGATAAGATAGAGATCATCGATTCCGCCAACAGCTGGATGTTTCCTCTTTTGCAACCATGCATGAGCACAAAAAACTGGCTTGTTATAATGGTGTCATATTCCATTTCTTCTCATGCTTCGCGATTAACAAGCCGTGTTGCACACTAGTTATTCACCACCGACAAGCAATCTATTTTTGCCTCTTCAGGCAATCATACATGACCACCGGAGACACTAGCTTGCAACAACTTTGTGATCCCGCGGTGAACCCAACAAAATCCACCGCGTGACATGATCACCCCATCCTAATCTGACGGCTCACAGAAGGGCATTGGATGATCCAACGGTGGAATGATCATGTAGCTTTGCAATGTCCACCGGCCAAAGTTTATAAATTGACCCAAGATGATGCAATGTTGCACACTTCGCAAGTTCACCGGGCACTCTGCTCCTTCCCTACCACTGTTGTTCGGTGAGTTCTCTCTCTCTTCCCCAGGTAGAATACTTTAGAAAAACTTATCATCTATGAACTGCAATCTAGCATATCTCTTGTTTGTGTGTTTTCTGAACCCCTAATAAGTTTCAACCGGTTTTCGATTTGATGGTGATCAGATCGAGCCAATGTTTTATTTTGATTTTGGTCTACTTCCACGGCTCACCGATTTTATCATGTTTCATCTTATTATTAGTACTCTGTGATCTGATTTTTCAAAAAAAAAATTCTTGTAATTGCGATGGGGAATTTCTCTCCTAAATTTGCAGCTCATAGCGCAGCCATGGGAATCGGCCACGTCACGCTCCAACACCTACTCATCCTTTCCGCCGTGCTCCTCCTCGGCACGCCCGTGGAGGGCCTGGTCCGCATCGCGCTGAAGAAGCTACCGGTCGGCCAGAACCTCCTCGTCGCTGGAGAGGACGCTCAGACCTTCCTCGTGCAGCACCACGGCCTCGTCCATAACGAGGAGCCGCAGCCACTGCTAAAGAGAGATATCGTAATACTGAAGAACTACCAAAACACTCAGTACTACGGTGAGGTCGGCATCGGAATGCCGCCACAGAACTTCACCGTCATCTTCGACACAGGCAGCTCCAACCTCTGGGTGCCCTCCTCCGAGAGCTACTCTTCGGTATGTGCCCTAATCTCGTCAAGTCTTTAACAGTTTGGTTATTATTTATGATAGCACTAATATGGGGTGTATGTTTTGGGAACTTTTGTTGCAGACTGCATACCACCTGCACAAGAGTTACAAAGCCAGCCGGTCAAGCACGTACACGAAGAAAGGTTTGTTAATCTAACATATTGTCCATGCACATGTAGTAAATAGCTTATAGGGAAGAAAATACTGCATTAGTCTCTAAATAGATATTAAAATTTATCAAAATTTAGATGTATCTAGATGTTATTTAGTGTCTAGATACATCTAAATTTACATAAACCTCAGAAATCTATTTATAGACGGGGAAAGTACTAACGAGCTGATGCACCACTAAGGTATACTGTCGCAGATCTTTGGGCCGAAATATTGCTAACGTCTTATATAGTGGTACACCGATAATAAAAAGGTTATTGGTGGCATACTAGCCAAATAGCACGCCACCAAATGTGGACATGTTCTCAACTGCTGGTGGTCGTGTGAGACAGTATCACACGCATGCCACCAAACGCACCGCACCACTAATCCCGGACCACCTCCCTCCTCATGCACTGCTCCTACAACAAAGGGTGGACCTAGCATCCCTCTTGCCCGGGCAGCCGCTCGGGCTTCCTGCCAGCCGACATGCTTATTTTTCCCCTACTTTATATCTGTTTGATACAAAATTAGCACACTAAGCCTATTTTTGCCAGACTTCAATATTTTCCTGGGTCCGCTTATGCCTACGACCTACAACCTGTCTCCATGTCTGCCGCTCGAATCTGCCATCGCCGGTGAAGGAGTCCTCATCTCTAACGTCCTCGATAGCCTATTTTCCTACTGGTCATGTATGCACTATGAGATGATGATATCCTAACACATAGTCCACGTATTTTCTTCACCTAGGCATTAATCAGATGGTTTAGATTAAACTCTAGTAACCAGGAAAATGATGTTTTCCATGAATATAATATTTCATTTCCAATCTTGGCAGGAAAAAGGGTATCAATTCACTACAAAACTGGTGCAATTGCTGGTTATATTAGCCAAGACAATGTGCAAGTTGGTGGTCTAGTTGTAAAAAATCAGGTTTACGCGCTGCACCAGAAGGACACATTTATATCATGCAATGTGATGTGCATCCTATTTCAGATTATACTAATTTTATTATGCTGCCCTATTAGAATTTTATTGAAGCTTCGTTGGAACCAAGTATTACTTTCATGCTTGGAAAATTTGATGGCATTGTTGGTCTTGGGTTTAAAGAAATGTCATTCGGGGGTGCCGAACCTGTTTGGTGAGAAATGTTGCCTGACTGAATTTGTCTGTTTTTCCTATTTATTAACACTATCAACACTAGACTTGACTATTTTAATTTATGTGTATTGTTTTATGTACTATATTAATATCTAAATGGTGCACTGTGGGTTCTTCTAATTTACTGGCATATCGTATCACCAAATGTGTATCATATAACAAGATTTCTTATCCCTAACATCACAACCGAAATTATAGGTATAACATGGTTAGCCAAGGTCTGGTTGGTAGCCCCGTTTTCTCATTCTGGTTCAATCGACATGCTGGTCAAGTGAAGGGAGGAGAAATAGTTTTTGGAGGAGTTGATCCTAATCATTACAAGGGAAGCCATACTTATGTCCCTGTTACTAAGAAGGGATACTGGAAGGTGAAACCATTTCGTTTAGTTGAGTAATCTTGAAATTCAAGATGGAATAACTAGTTTGTGCTCATAAATTTTGCCCCACTTGCTTCAGTTTGACATGGGCGACGTCTTGATTGGAGGAAACTCCACAGGTACTAACATGTCATTTTGTCATGATAAATCATACACAGTATATGCTCGTATATAAATACAAAATGTTTTTAATCATTTTCTTATACCCGTATTTCTATTAGGATTATGTAAATCTGGTTGTGCAGCAATAGTAGACTCGGGAACTCCATTTCTTACTGGCCCCACGGTATGTGTTTGAGATCTATTCATGTTTATTCCCATAAGTAAGGAAAGGGGCTTTACTTAATGCATCTAACCTTGATTTATCGATAAAACCTCACAATCAACATTTCTAGTAACCTAAACGAGACAGTCCTTCGCTATTTAGGCCATAACCCATATGCTTTTGCCTTGAATTTTACCTTTTAGTGGAGGAAATGTCCATTGTGAAGATAAAATGTATGGTTAGATCCATTGTAGATGTTTCTTTTGATTGAATTATGGTAGTTATAGTAGAAGGAAAAGCTCATTAGAAAACTTTAAATATATAATTTTTGCAATTACCATCTCCTTAGAAGCAGAACTAGTAATATTACATAATGTGAAGATCATCAAAATAAAACCTAATAGACCAGCATGACACGTTTTGAAGCATATTAGGTATAACATCTTTGTCGATAGATCATAGAGTCATCTCCAGTGGGTTCATTTTCCATTATTTTCCTTTAGTCTCTATGTGTTTGCTGAATCAGTACTGAAATATATACAGACGATAATTACGGAAATAAATTGGAGAATTGGTATACCTAGGAGAGTGAGCAAAGCGTGCAAGAACGTTGTTTCAAAGTTTGGGCGGCAGATCCTGGATTTGCTGCTAAAGCGGGTTTGCTCATTTCCAAAAGTTGCTTTCTAGCTTGATCAGTGATGCATAAGGCTTGTAAACTCTTCTTTTCCGGGACTATGATGCAGATATTGCCAAGAAGGATATGTGACATACTTCGTTTATGTTTCTTTGTTGGACCTCATGGTGTAAGGTAAGAATTGAGTCTCGCTTGTACCTGTTGTAGTTATGGATGTTCTGCACAATATATATGCTGTGAAATATGCATTAAAACATGAAACATAGATATTGTGCAAGTAAGAGGATAATTAGTGTGTGGGCAATTATAGTGTATATAATATGTATTCATTAATACATATGATATGAATTCATTAATACATATGATTTATATGTCAGAATATTGCTCGCGCATTCTGTTTACAACACTTTGAAAATACCTTCATTTGTTATGTCTCTTATTTACAACCCCATACAGGGCGACGTATAAAACATATGGCAGAGCCATGACAACAATCTTGTGTAGTCGTTTCCAAGGCATGTAGTTAAATATATGTATTTATACCCTGAGGATAATTTATGCAGTAGTGTTAATTGCCATATTTCGTCGTACCAACAAAAAAAATATCATTTATGCAGTAATGTTAATTGCCATATTTCTCAACGTACCGAAATTCTTTGATTTGCTTGGAATAATTTTCCCTAGCCGGCATTGAAGGAATTTAGAATTCAATATATGAAGAGTGGAAGTACATACAGAAATAGGTTTGGTCTCCTTTTGACCATTCACATTGTATTCCTTATGTCTCGATGGTTGACATTGTTACGTTCCTTCCTATGTACATAGTGACGACAACGCCGGTATTCGAAGTTTAGAAGATGAAGTTAGGACATCAAATGGTTTTATTGTGTGCAAAGCTTGTGAATGGATTGTTCAATGGGCGGTGAAGCATGTTGCAGATAATCAGACTGAGAATTCTATATTGCATACCATTAACGAGGCATGTTTTCTACCTTGTAATACCAATGGAAGAATCACACTGTAACACACAGTTGAACCAGAAACAAAATCTAACTTATTCAACTTTGCAGATATGTGACCATATTCCTATCCCTGCGGGAGAATCATTCGTGGATTGTGGAGAACTTAAATTCATGCCTGACGTCGCCTTCTCCATCGGGACCAAACAGTTTGTGCTCAAACCCGAACAAGTATTGCTTCTTGTCCCTAGTTATTACCTCTCGTATTTTATGCGTGTCCAGATTATCTATCAGTTTTAGCAAGTATCATTTTTTTTTTTTAAGATTCCATATGTTGTTCCCGCAGATTTTTTGAAGATTCGGTCCTTACTATATCAGTTATCAATTATAAAATCTTAGGTGCATATATAATTGAAGAGCTACACAAGTTTTATTACCGGTTAGTGCTGATTTGGTTTGACTTGTGATTTCTGTTGTCCAGTACATAGTGAAGATTGGTGAGGGTGATGATACCCGGTGCATGAGTGGATTCTCAGCTATGGACGCTCCTCCTTCCGGTGGCCCTCTCTGGTAAAGTTATACACGTATTATGATCTCACAGCTTTCTTGGAATCAATATAAAAGTTGTTTGTGATACCTCTTCTTCAGAAAAAAAATACTACATTTGTTAGTTTCAGAGTTTTAGGAATTATTAGGCGTTAAAAAGAAAAGAAAAAAGAGCAAGATGTTTGCATCTTCAAAACTGAAAGCAAACGCTCCATGAACTTATTGTCCTCGGTTCTGACAATGAGAAATTGGTGTCGCAGGATCTTGGGTGATATATTCATGGAAGCCTATCACACGGTCTTTGACTATGGAAATATGAAGATTGGGTTCGCCGAGGCAACATAGGTGTTGTTCATGAGCTCTTCCTGCTGGTCTGATGTCCGATCGGCAAAAAAGCATGAATGCGCATATTTGTGTGCTACTAATAATGCCAGTGTGGTCCAAGATAATAAACCTGTACATTATCATATGTCAAAGACACTGCTGCAATGCAAGCAGACTTTCATCATAAACTTTGCCACATGATAGCTATCTCGTGATTCCGAATCATCTCGAGGAGAGCTTAACTCACACATGTAAAACACACGCGCACATTCTTACTCTGTGATGGCGTGCTGCTGATCACTTAAACGAATTGGCTAGTTGCCGCCATTGCTGCCCGCTACTCGGGCCAATGCTTTGCCAAGCAGCTTGAGCTTCCAGCTCTGCGACGTTAGAATGACGGTGTTGGACGGCGGCGCCTCGGCGAAGATGACGTCGTAGCCGTTCCCGTAGGATTCCATGCCGTCGGCCATGAGCTGCCAAAAGAGGCCCGCCCACGGCCAGCCCGCCCGTCCGCGTCGACTGGTAGATCTTGGCGTACACCGTGCCGAACTGGGCATCCCGCTGCGCACTGGTGAACCCAGAGTCTCTGCGTGCGACTTGCCGAACTCGTGGATCAGCAGCGGCTTCCGCCTGCACATCAACGTAACTCGGTCCAGGTATACTCGCTCCTCGTGTCTTCCGCCTGCGTGCGCTGTTTCGCAGACACGAAGGAATGGCCCGGCGTCGAAAGAAGGACACTGTTATGTTAAGCATGTATCATCTAATCGAACCACACCTAATCGATCGATCAATCAGCCCCGCGTTCCAGCAGCAGGTCAACCATTTTGTTTCACTACTCGATTGTTTTCCTGAGTCGCGACAGTCGTCCTCCATCTACATGCACGTGCACATACGCAAGATCGATCGATCCTTCTATTGTTCTCTCTTCAACTTAATTAGCTACTGCTAGTGAATATTACAACATCAGGTCCCAACGAGTTTATTCACCAAGGAGCACGTTATTAACTACTAGTATTACGGGAAATCAATCCTGCGCCAGCTTGGTCGTCGTCTCGTCGCACACTTACGTCTCCGCGCCACGAGCAAATTAAGGGAGGAGCTGGATCTTCTTCTTATCTCTCTCTTCTTCACGTACACGCGTCTTGGCTTTAGTTTCTGAGCGAACTCGTTCCAACAATACAATCGATGAGCTAAATAATCAATCAAACCATCATTTCGGCACCACTAGAGACGAAGCAATTAGTGCTACATATGGTTTTACCGGGCTTCAACTGAATGCCCGACATATTCACACATTTCGGTCAAAATTTATATTCCGAAAAACAAATGAACAACCAAAATTGCATGGCTGAGATTCACCGGTTTCGGCCAATTCTTGGACATAATAATGGAACAACCAAAACTTTAATTCCGGAACGAAATTTGGATTTCCGGCTCAAAGTACTTTGACTCACTAGTGGAAATATGGCCTTTTGCACCGGTTTTTAAAGGCCATATGCACCGGATGGCCAACCGGTGCAAACCATCCGGTGCAAAAGGCCCCCCCCTTTTGCACCGGTTCTCTTACGAACCGGTGCTAAAGGGGTCTCCACGTGGCCGGCTGTGGGGCGCTCGGCGGGGGAGCTTTTGCACCGGTTCGTAATACGAACCGGTGCAAAAGGGTTGGGCCGCGGCAGCATTTTAGTGCCCTTCCCTGCCGCGGCAGACTCTGCCGCGGCAGGGAATTGCACTAAAACGCTGCCGCGGCAGAGACTCTGCCCCATTCGAAATACGGTATAATATTAATGCAGACAATTCCCATATATATATATAGGAAACCATTGTATTACATATATCGATCAAAGTGACACACGTTCATGCATATATATATATGTCTACATCAACATTGATATTGGCGGTTGTCCACATAGTGTTCTCCTTCTGGAGCTATGACTTGCTCAAGTAAGAACCCCGCCAGTTCTTCTTGAATTGCTCGTACACGCTCTGTTGCTAGAAGACCGTCCCGCAACCGTTCGATCTAATAATTTGAAGAAGGTACGATGGTCAGTATATATATATGTGTGTATGTGAATGAAACACAAGGTGATCGATAAAATAAAGCCATGAATGTTGTTTAATTACTTACATCAAGTTGTTCCAAAATGTCCTTCTTATGGTGGGTATTCTGGCGGATGAACTCGCAAACGTAGAACCCGCATAAATTATTCCCGTCCTCCTGCCTCAAGCACTTTACGAGAACAAAGTTCAATCAAAATAATATATATATATTCAAGGATGATAATAATGGTATTGAAACTACAATCAAAGAGATGCGCGGCCTAGCCAGTAGTACTTACTGGTACATGTTTTATTCGAAGTTCTTTATTCTTTAAACCCGGAGACTTGTTGGTGAACTGTTTCCAAGCCTTGAGGAGGATATCAGCCATGTCCCCCCACGCCTCAAGGGGTTTACTCTTCGAGTCCATGACTTCTACTATCCCGGTGTCGGGTTCAATGACTAGCAGGATATAGTGAAACCTGCGGACACACATATATATGCATAACTCATCAATTACACTTAACACATGGAGTAAGCGAAAAAGATTTAATGTGTGAAGACAGTAACACTCACGCGAAGTTGTAAGGAAATAGTATTGCCCTTTTGTATGAGTTTTTCCTTAAGACATATACCAAGTTATTCTCCGTGTCCTTGGGAGAGTTGTCGACAGTATACCCATTCACGGTATATGGGTCAACGAACCCAAGATCATAGATTTGCCCCTTGCGGCATTCGCGAATCTTCATTCTGCATAATACAGTGAGAGTATGGTTATATGCTAGCAATAATGGACGAGTCGCGGTAGAGACTTAATTACATAAATAATACTTACAGACAGTATGCACTCAGCAGAGATTTGTCGAGGGCGTCTTGGTTGAATAACTGAAATAATTCACAAAATTCGATGTTCATCACGTCAGTTCGCCCGTAGTGCTCATCTCTTATTGCCACCATGATCCAGTTCTGGCCGTCCTTACATGCATCCAAGTACCAATTATGTAGTCTTCGCAGCTGTGTTGATAGATTAGGCAACTCCGCAGCTCTGACAAGAGGTTCCCCGTATGTGTAATGGTATGCTAATTGGACATCGTCCGTGGCCATGAATTCGATGCGGCTTAAGTACTCAGGAATACTCATACCGGCCGCATCTGCCTCATCTTTGTATAGTTTTACCATCGTTGGATCAAGGCACGCTAGGACATCGGGATACACTTGGAGCGGGGGGCACGAGTTTTTCTGGGCTCCAAGCTGGGGAACTGGTTTCCCATCTACCTTACTTTTTTCCCACCGCTCTTTTGCTAACACATTTGACTTGTGAATAGACCGGTCATAGTTCGATGAAAGACTTGGCTCAGGTTGATGAAGGTTCTTCAGCAGTTTCAACTTCTTTTCCAGAGATATAGCTGGCTCCGGCTCAAGCTGGGGCTTTTTAAGTTTCAACATTTGTTGCTTGTGCTGTTCAGCTACGATCTTGGCATTTTCCTCAACTGTATAGTCATAAGGTCTCTTGGGAGGAACCTTAGGCACTCTTGGGAGGGGCTCTTGTTTGCGTCTCGGTGATTTGTTACGACTCAGCTGTGTCGTAGCGGCCCGCCTAATTTTCCTCTTATACTTGGGCGGCGGAGAAGGCTCACGCGGTGGCGGAGATGGCTCACGCGCCGGCGGGGAAGGCTCACGCGGCGGCGGAGATGGCTCACGCGCCGGCGGGGAAGGCTCACGCGGCGGCGGAGATGGCTCACGCGCCGGCGGGGAAGGCTCACGCACTGGAGACGGCTGCATCGGTGGAGAATGCTGGCTCGGTGGAGACCTTGTTGGCGCCTTCCAACCCGGAATCACAATGAATTCCTTTCGCCATAGAACTGTAGTGTTCTTGGCCTCTCCCAGCTCTAGCAAATCCCCTTCACCGGCAGGGTGGTCAAGCCTCAGCGGCCCATACCCATCCATAACTTGATCCACCCCGGCAACAGCGTATCCAGGTGGAACCGGCTTGAAGTGATATCTTTGATCAGGTACCGGCGGTAAGACATAGCCGATCGCCGCCTTGAGCGTTAAGTAGCCCATCGTTTGGAAATGTAGCTCACAAGGTGTCGACTCTGTGATAAAGTCCACAGGGTAGAGATCAGAAGGCATCTGCGGATCCACAGGGGAGGGAGGAGCCATCTGCGGATCCACATCTGCATCATCACCAGGCAGCTCCGTGGAAGCCACGCTGCTCTTCCGCTGAGATCCCTGGCCGGTAGCATCGAATGCAACTTCTTCTATCCGCGGATTAGGTTGAGGTTGGGTGACTGTGACTGAGCCTGACATTATCATCCTCACTTGCTCCTCTAGCTTAGCAACGCGTTCTTGAACCACATCCTTTTGCCTCTGACGGCTTCTATCGGGATATTTCTTCGTTTCTGCAGGAAACCCAATACACCACGGCTTGCCACCTGGTATGGTTCGTGTTCGTCCTGGGTGTTCAGGATTCCCAAGGGCGCGTGTGAGCTGGTCCTTCTCTCTTTCGGGACGGAACTTCCCCTCTTCAACTTCCTTTGCAGCATTTCTAAAGGCTTCGATGGGAAGTGGGTTTTCCCGATGTCTTTGTGTATATATGCAGAACCCTTGTGCGTCCAACGTGCCCCCATGCGCGTAAAACCAATCCCTTGACCGCTGGTTCCATTTCCGTACCTCTGGCTGGATCCCGTTCTTAATTAGGTCATTCTCCCATTTCTCCCACTTAGGTCTGCCAGCCTTGTAGCCTCCTCGCCCCATGGTATGGAAGTACATCTTATTAGCAGCATTTTTCTTGTTGGTGTCTGACCTTGTCTTTGCCCTCTCCGATGTCTTGTACTTCACAAATGCCTCCCAGTGGTCTTTTATCTTCTCATAGTGACCCTTGAAATCTGGAGTCTTCTTTTTCTTGACAAAGGAGTTGTCCAATTTCTTCTTGTAGTCGTTGAACTGCGTTGCCATCTTCTTAAGAGCCCACTTCTTGACTCTTCGTTGTATGCTATTCAGCTCGGGATCCTCAGGGTCTGGCCTTTTATTATCACTATCAGAGTCAGCTGGCTCCGGAAATGTGAAATTTACCATGAGTTTCCTAAACATCAGATTTTTGGATCTCGTATCGACGTAAGTAACTCCTTCGTCCTCCTTTGCAGGTTTCTTCCATTCTTGAGTGGTGATCGGGATGGTGTCCCTAACAATAACTCCGCATTGACTTACAAACTTTTTTGCGTGATCCTTGGGAGAAATCGGTTCGCCGTCTATAGCGATTTCCGTGATGATGCACCTTTCATGGTCTTCCATCTTTCTGGCCGCGCCTCGTTTAGTTCTGCCAGTAGAGTGTGTTGATTGGGAGGTCTAAAAGAAGAAACAACGTTAATATATGTATATGCACATATCTGTAGGCTTGGTTAATTAATATATATACACCTCGACGTGGTGAGCTTCTCCCTCGCAGTCGTCACCTTCTCCCTCACCGGAGCCGTCTCCACGGTGGTCTTGATCATCTTCCTCATCGGAGCCGTCTCCTCGGGTTCGCTCGTCTCCCTCGCCGGATTGGTTTAGGTAAAGAGAGGTGATATCGTCATCATCACGGATAATCTCCTCGACGAGGTATTCTTGTTCTAGGTCTCTTTCCATAGTTTCTGCAAAGACTTAAAAGTTATTCTAATGCTATAAACACAACGAAGCTAGATTCTGCAAAGACTTACAAGTAATTAAGAATAATGCTCAATACATGATCAATAATAGTGCTGAAAGCAGATAGTGCAGTTACATGCATACATAGATCGATAATACATCAATCACTACTACAAACACTCAACCGCGCAGACCGGGTCCTAGAGGGCGCCGACCGGGTCCTGAGCCGCGCTGGGTGTGCCCCCAAAGCCACGGAACAACAACGGGAGCATAGCTAACATGAGATCCCTGCATAACGCTCCATCCGCCCCTATACATGTTGTCTAACGCATACATGTAACGGCGAACGTGCTGGTCCTCCGCTTCAATGCGCTGAGCTACCTCCTCCGGCGGGGCCGGCTCCCTCTGAAACGAACGTGGCCCATAAGACCTCCACCAGAGAATATCCGGGTCGACGACGGGACCCGGATTCCGCACCAAGGTGCGCGCCCCGGAAGATAACACCTCCCAGTGCCACCCCGGCGGAGCCCAGTCCCGGACTTCCCCCATCTGCTGCATCTCCTCTAAAACTGTCCTAGCTCCAGGACGCGGAGGCCGCGGCATCGTATGCAAACTAACAAATATAATATTGAATTTGAATAAAGTACTTATGAATATGAATCAAAGTAATTAAAAATTTTCTAACACATACTAATATAGTACTGACATATTCCATCTAATTTTTTTCTAACACATCTAAAATAAAGTACTTACATATTTCATCTAATTTTTTCTAACACATATTTAAAATCTAACACATACTAAAATTTCCTAACACATCTAACACACTAAATTTTTTCTAACTAAAATTTCCTAACACATCTAACACACTAACTTTTTTCTAACACACTAAATTTTTTCTAACTAAAATTTCTAACAATTTCCTAACTAAAATTTCTAACAATACTAACTAAACTTTCTAACAATTTCCTAACTAAAATAACTAAAATTTCCTAACTAAAATTTCGTAACTAAAATTTCCTAACTAAAATTTTCTAACTAAAATTTCCTAACTAAATTGTTTCTAACTAAAATTTCCTAACTAAAATTTCTAACTAAATTTTCCTAACTAAAAACTAACAAAAAAAAGGAGGGGGCAGGGGCGGGCGGCGCTGCTCACCTCGAGGGCGACGGCGGGCGGGCGGCGGCGGGGCGACGGCGGGCGGGGCGACGGGCGGCGGGCGGCGGGGCGACGGGCGGGCAGACGGCGGGCGACGGCGGGCGGCGGCGGCGGCGGGCGACGGCGGGGCGACGGGCGCGGTGTGGAGGAGGAGGAGCAGGAGCGCGCGGGCGGGCGGCGGGCGCGGGCGGGCGACGGCGGGCGGGCGCGGCCGACGGCGGGCGACGGCGCGGGCGGGCGCGGGCGGCGACGGCGGACGGCGCGCGGGCGGGCGGCGGGCGGCGGCGCGCGATTTTGGCAGCCTGCCGGCGTCCAAAACTCCTCGCGCGAATGGGGAAGAAGGAGGGGCGCGCGCAGTTAAGTAATTGGGGTCTTTTGCACCGGTTCGTGGCTGGAACCGGTGCAAAAGGGTCTTTTGCACCGGTTCCAGCCACGAACCGGTGCAAAAGACCCCAATTTTGGCTGAAAATTTTGCATTCTTCCCGCCTTTTTTCTCTCTTTCGCGCGGGATCGAGTTCCCGCCACGACGCTGCGCGGGTTTCCGCCACGACGCCGCGCGGGATATGTTCCCGCCACGACGCCGCGCTGGACATTTCCCGCCACGACGCTGCGCAGGTTTCCGCCAAGACGCCGCGCTGGACATTTTCCCGCCACGACGCTGCGCGGGATATGTTCCCGCCACGACGCCGCACTTGACATTTTCCCTCCACGACGCCCAACGCGGAGATTTCCTGCCTAAACGCCCTCTATAAATAGTACTCCCCCGTGTCTCCCATTTCACTCATCACTGAACCCTAGCCCATTGCACAATGCCTCCAAAGCCGCACCCACCTCCGGTGGAGGTGGACCCGCAGCTCGCGGAGATAGAGGAGTGGGAGGAGTTGCAGCAGCAGCTGCGGCAGGAGGCGGCAGCCAGGAGGGCAGCAGCGGATGAGGTGGACCCGCAGCTCGCAGAGATAGAGGAGTGGGAGGAGGCGGCGCTAGCGGCTACCATAGAAGCGTTTGAGAGGCAGAGTCTCCAGGAGCTGCATAAGTGGCCGCGTGTGGCGGATCTGGATAGTGAGGAGATGCATAAGCGTCGTCGTGAGGAGGAGCTGCGGCAGGAGGCGACAGCCAGGAGGGCAGTAGCAGATGCGCGGAAGAACTAGTAGAAGTTGTTATTTTTGAATTTCAATAAAGCAGTGTTGTCGTTGTTTTAGTTTAAGTTTAGTTAACGTATCTTGTTAAATTTCAATAAAGTCGTTGTCGTTTTATCCCGGTTAATGGCTGGAACCGGTGCTAAAGACGGTTGATTAGTTTATATACCCCTTTTATCCCGGTTACTGGCTGGAACCGGTGATAAAGATGGTGGATTAGTTTATATATCCTTTTATCTCGGTTCCTGGCTGGAACCGGTGCTAAAGATGGGGGGGCTAAATCTGGGGGAGGCTTATCTGTTATTTGCCTTATCTGGGGTGGTTTCATCTGGGGGGAGGGGATTATCTGGAGGCACACACCGCTATATATAGCCCCCTCCGGGGAGAGTAGAGAGAACAAAGAGAGAAGATGCAACGACCAAGAAGGAAAGAGCCTCTCCGGCGAAGTTTCTCGAAGATGTCTTAGATGGCTGGCCGTCTTAGACATCTTCGGAAACTTCGCCCGAGAACTCTTCCCACAAGCTGCTAGTATACACCCAACAAACAATAGCTCACGGTAAGGAGGGGAGAGCATAGAGAGCTTCCAGGGAGCTGGTATATAACCCGACGACGGCGACCTCGAAGGAAAGAGCCTCTCCGGCGGAGTTTCTCGAAGATGTCTTAGATGGACGGCCATCTTAGACATCTTCGGAAGCTCCGCCCGAGTAACTCTTCCCGCAAGTCCCGCTCGGAAGCTGCTACTATACACCCAACAACCAGTAGGTGAGGATAATTTCCAAACATGTGTATCTACAAAAATAATAAACTTGGATAATTGCATTTAGTTAAAACGACCAATGTTACAGATACATATCACAACAAACGCTTCACAATATGAGCTCAAGGTACATGATAATAATTAATACATTATGATCGCTTCGACCGTAACCATGGAGTATCTTCAGCATTTAACGCGATGGTTGGATCAATGTTCACTGTGAAGGGCGGAATTTCAGCAAACTTATTATAATCTTCTGACATGTCTGTCTTGTCCTCGACTCCCACGATGGTTCTTTTCCCTGAAAGAACTATGTGACGCTTTGGCTCATCGGATGAGCTCGTTTCCTTATGTTTTCTTTTATTCGGTCTAGAGGACATGTCCTTCACATAGAAAACCTGAGCCACATCATTGGCTAGGACGAATGGTTCGTCTCTATAACCAAGATTGTTGGTATCCACTGTTGTCATTCCGTACAGCTGGTCTACCTTTACCCCTTTTCCATCCAGCTTGAACCATTTGCACCGAAATAAAGGGACCTTAAAAGAAGGTCCATAGTCAAGTTCCCATATCTCCTCTATGTAACCATAATATGTGTCCTTTTTGCCACTGCTAGTGTTTGTTGCATCAATGCGGACACCACTGTTTTGGTTGGTGCTCTTTTTATCTTGGGCGAACGTGTAGAAGGTATTTCCATTTATCTCGTACCCCTGGAAAGTCACTATAGTCGAAGATGGTGACCCAGCCAACATGTACAACTGATCTACAATATTGTTGTTATTCATGAGATGTTCTCGGAGCCAACCGCCGAATGTCTGCATATGTTTATGCGTAATCCAGTCTTCAGACTGCCCCAGATGTTCTGAGCGCACAATATTCTTGTGATCAGTGATATACGGGGCCACCAAGGTGGAACTTTGTAGAACTGTGTAGTGTGCTTGAGTGAAAGAAATGCCGTCCCTACATATCATTGATTTCCTTCCTAGCGTGCCTTTTCCACTTAGTCGCCCCTCATGTCGCGATTCAGGAACACCAATCGACTTAAGGTTAGGAATGAAGTCAACGCAGAACTCGATGACCTCCTCTGTTCCATAGCCCTTGGAGATGCTTCCTTTTGGCCTAGCACGGTTATGAACATATTTCTTTAAGACCCCCATGAACCTCTCGAAGGGGAACATATTGTGTAGAAAGACAGGACCGAGGATGGCAATCTCTTCGACAAGGTGAACCAGGAGATGTGTCATAATATTGAAGAAAGATGGTGGAAACACCAACTCAAAGCTAACAAGACATTGCACCACATCCTTCTGTAACCTTGGAAGACTAGCTGGATCGATTACCTTCTGAGATATCGCATTAAGGAATGCACATAGCTTCACAATGGGTATTCGAACATTTTCCGGCAGAAGCCCCCTCAGTGCAGCCGGAAGCAAATGCGTCATAATAATGTGGTAGTCATGCGACTTCAGGTTCTGGAATGTTTTCTTCTCCATATTTATAATTCCCTTTATATTGGAGGAGAAGCCAGACGGGACCTTGATACTGTAAAGGACTTCAAAAAAGATATCCTTCTCTGCTTTGGTAAGAGCGTAGCTGGCAGGACTTAAGCGACTCCCTGTATCCTTGTAATCCTGTTCTTGCTTGTCTTTTGGGACTTTCATACGATACTGGTCCTCCCGTGCTTCTGGTGTATCTTTTGTCTTCCCATACACGCCTAAGAAACCTAGCAGGTTCACGCAAAGATTCTTCGTCACGTGCATCACGTCGATTGAAGAGCGGACCTCTAGGACTTTCCAATAGGGTAGATCCCAAAATATAGATTTTTTCTTCCACATGGGTGCGTGTCCGGTAACGTCGTCATTCGGAACAGATTGGCCGCCAGGACCCTTTCCAAAGATTACTTTTAGGTCCTTGACCATATCAAGTAAAGCATCACCGGTACGGAGTTCAGGCTTCACCCGGCGATCTGCCTCACCTCCGAAATGATTGCCTTTCTTTCTGACGGGGTGCCTCTTTGGAAGAAATCGACGATGCCCCAGGTACACAACCTTCTTACATTTATGCAAATAGGCACCTTCGGTCTCATCTAAACAGTGCGTGCATGCATTGTATCCCTTGTTTGTCTGTCCTGAAAGGTTACTAAGAGCAGGCCAATCATTGATGGTCACGAAAAGCAACGCTCGTAGGTTAAATGACTCCTGTTTGTACTCATCCCATGCATGTACACCTGGTTTGCTCCACAACTGTAAGAGTTCTTCAAATAATGGCTGTAGGTACACATCAATGTCGTTGCCGGGTTGCTTTGGGCCTTGGATGAGCACTGGCATCATAATGAACTTCCGCTTCATGCACAACCAAGGCGGAAGGTTATAGATACATAGAGTTACAGGCCAAGTGCTATGACTGCAGCTCTGCTCCCCAAAAGGATTCATTCCATCTGTACTTAGGCCAAACCTTAAGTTCCTCGCGTCATCTGCAAAATCCGGGAACTCTCTATCGATTGTCCTCCACTGCGACCCATCAGCGGGGTGTCTCAGCATCTCGTCTTTCTTACGGTCTTCTTTGTGCCATCGCAACAACCTGGCATGCTCTTTATTTCTAAACAGACGTTTCAACCGTGGTATTATAGGAGCATACCACATAACCTTGGCAGGAACCCTCTTCCTAGGGGGCTCGCCCTCAACATCACCAGGGTCATCTCGCCTGATCTTATACCGAAGTGCAGTGCATACCGGACATTTTTCCAAATTTTCATACTCAGCGCGGTAGAGGATGCAGTCATTAATGCATGCATGTATCTTCAGCACCTCTAATCCTAGAGGGCAGAGAACCTTCTTTGCTTCGTACGTACTGTCAGGCAATTCGTTATTCTTTGGAAACCTCCTCTTCATTATTTTCAGTAACTTCTCAAATGGCTTGTCACATATACCAGCCTCTGCCTTCCATTGCAGCAACTCCAGGGTGGCACCGAGCTTTGTGTTGCCATCTTCGCAATTTGGGTATAACTTCTTTTTGTGATCATCTAACATGCCCTTTAACTTCCGCTTCTCGTTTTCTGTTTCTGCATCTCTGTGTGCATCGGCGATGGCCCGACGAAGATCATCATCAACGGGCTCATCTGATGCCTCTTCATCTTGATCACCTCCTCCTACATCTTCATCTTCATCATGCCCTGTTGCGGTATCACCGTAGTTTGGGTACATATCATCATCCTCTTCTTCTTCTTCGTCGTCTTCCATCATAACCCCTCTTTCTCCATGCTTGGTCCAACAATTATAGCTGGGCATGAAACCTTTCCAAAGCAGGTGTGAGTGAATGACTTGCCATTCAGGGTATTGCTTCAAGTTATGGCAATCAACACATGGACAACACATAAAACCATCCGCCTGTGGGTTTTCCTGAGCCACACGGATAAATTCTTCCAGGCCCGATCTGAACTCGGGTAGACGTCGGTCAACGTACATCCATTGCCGCCGGTTCATCTACATCAAATAATTAATTAAGTTTATCAATAAACAATTACAAAACATCATAATATTTATAAATAGTGGAAATTAGCACCGTACAAATGAAAGGGTTAAGTTGTTGCTTAAACCTTGATCGAGGAGGAAAGAAAGAGGAGAAAGCTTAAGTGTCGCTCCGGCACCTCATCTCATTTTTGTTGGGTGTAAAATCAAGCGGCATCACTCTCTCACACATTTCATCGAGCACCTTATGTGCATGCCAAAGAGAAGCAACTTAGCACTCAACACACACACCTTCTCCTAGCAAAAATGAAGTGAGTTGGGCTGTTTGGCCGGTAGCTGAGCTGAAATAGGGCTGGGGACCTTTTAGCACCGGTTCGTGTTACGAACCGGTGCAAATGGTCTATCTTTTGCACCGGTTCGTAACACGAACCGGTGCTAAAGGTTCCTCGGCTGACACGTGCCTGGCGACGAACCTTTTGCACCGGTTTGTGTTACGAACCGGTGCAAAAGATAGATCATTTGCACCGGTTCGTAACACGAACCGGTGCAAAAGGTCCCTCGGCCGGCTGCTCCCCACGAACCGGTGCTAATGACCCCTTTTAGCACCGGTTCGTGCCAAATCCGGTGCAAATGTCATTTGGGGCAAAAAACCAAAGCCCTTGTTTCTACTAGTGACTTCACCTTCGGCGTAAAAAAAAGTGCCCGCGGACGCCTTTGTGGACCATGATTTTTTACATCGGCGAACCTAGTAATGACTCGGCCGTCAAACTTGCCGCACGTCTCGGGGTTGTACCTCGCGATGATCATGTCGATCGCCGCCTCCGGCCCCAGCGGGATCGGCGCCACTGTTGACTTTGGTTGTGTCCACCGCCGCCGATGACCCTTTGTGGCCCACATCCGCGTCCATCTCTCCTCCATGCCAAACATATGCCGCGGGAGGACCGGTTACAAAACACATGGCAGCTAGCAGCAATCAAACACAAACGAATGGATTTGATCCGGCTACCAACTAGTACGCAACAACGGCGATGACGGAACTCGATCGTGGCCGGAGATGGGTTGGATGTCCCGATGCCGGCGGTGGCAAGATTAACAAGAGGTACAATAATAGTTGTAGTAGATGGAAGGAATGAATGGAGTGCAACAGTCGTGTATGTCTCTAGGTACGGATTCGTGCCTTAGCTTTAAGCCGGTTGACCCTTACCTTGGTCTACACTTAGCTTATCGTCATGCCGTATTCCAGCGTAGCACGGTTATCCGACATATTAATCTTATGCCGGCTAATTACACCCAATCTTAACCTACTAGGGGTTATCCCCTCCCACAACATTAAACTAATGTTCCTATAACTGTACTCGTTTAACTGTGATATGTGTATGCGTGTAATAATTCTAGTTTAATGTACATATTATATGTCTGTAATTATTCATGTTACTTTCGTGGCTTCGGTTTCTCCAAGCAAGCCCCTTGAGCCGTTTTATGTCATGTACGAATGTACGATGCTTATTCCTGGATCTCTAATTTATCATAGCAGGCTAATATCCTTTCTATGATGGGTCGTGGGCGCGCCGTGTCATATACTAAACTGGCAAACTGGGCCGAATATAATCCAGTCGTAAAGATATAAATGTATCATCTCATAAAGGGCCATGCCATATTTTTAACTGGGCCGAACTAGAAATCCAGCCTAGCTATAAGCAGGCCTCGTGTTGCGGGCTTCGAACGGGCCTATTTTTAACTCGGCCGAACTAGAAATCCGGCCCAGCTATAAGCAGGCCTCGCATTGCGGGCTTCCAACACGTGGCTATTTCTTATTCGCCCACCTGGTGGAAAGTGCAATCACTAGTTGAAAAAGGGGCTTCCGTCCAGGCCTTTAGTACCGGTTTTCTTACGAACCAGTACTAAAGGGTGCATTAGTACCGGTTTCTTTACGAACCAGTACTAAAGGGTGCATTAGTACCGGTTGCACTGCCCAGGCCTTTAGTACCGGTTCGTAAGGACCTTTAGTACCGGACCTTTAGTACCGGTTCGTGACATGACCCGGTACTAAAGGTTTACCTGCTCCCCACGCACCTCCATCCCTCCCCCCAGTGGTCGCCTTTTTTGCTTTGTAAAATACAAATGAAAATGATAGAAAATTCAAAAAATAAAATGTTTTCAGATTCTTATATGTTATGCAACCTACTATTCGGTGAAATTAAGAATTTCGAATTTTGACTTTTTTTGCAAAAAAAGTTTGAAAAATGGTAAAACCGCACTAATTTTTGCATATTTGGATTCGCTTGAGAAGAGCGCATTCTTGAGATGCTAAGGGCTGGCCAGCGACGTCGGAAAAAAGCGGATAATATATCAAAATCATCGTGGGGATGTCCACGTGCCATTGGAAATAAAATATGTCATTCTATAAATTGACACGTGTTGAAATGCTATTGGTCCTCTTGCCCTATTACCATTTGTCCACAAATTGAGATGCTATTGGATAACGTGTCCTTATTCCATTCGTCCACGTGGCATGCTTCAATTGGTAAGAATGTCGTCATCAGACCGACACGTGTTGGCTTCGTAATGCGCCACGATACCCATGCGACGGCGATGCTAATGTCAGGCTAGACGACAAAGCTTAATTAGAGTCGACCGAACTGACAGCTTAATGATTGGTCTAATAAGTAAATCATTGTGTCGAGATGGTAACCATTGGCCTGACACACCTGACACGGTGGTCGGCTGTAACATCACAAATTTCAAATCAATAAGAAAAGGAGTTTCCAATAGTAAAAAATTAGAACTAACAAAAACTTTTATTTAAATATGGTGCTATGCTTAGTGTTGCATATGTGGATAGTGATCATGCATGAATTAATTGATGTTGCCATGATGATTTGTTGAGTGCTTATTAAAGATGCTTAAATCCTAGTACATGATCATGGAACCCAAAAAGAGAGAAATAAAAGAAATGGAAAAAATTACAAATCATCACTCACATATACTTATGGCCATTTTTGAAAATCCTCAACCAAAGCCATAATGACTTGTGCCAATGCTTGGGAAACATCAATAGACCAATAACAAACACATTTGAATCAAAGAAAGACAAATCAAAGCAAAGGAAAATTCAAATTCAAGTTACATATGATAATGGTCAAATCTGCCACTATTAATATGTTACTCACTTTGAGCCCTTGTATTAAGCAAATCTTAAACCTAACCCTCCCAACGCTTTCCACCTCATCCTAGAGCCCATCGAGGTGAACACTTTTTGTGTTGACCAACATGGTTGACTCTCCTCAATTGCTCAATATAAGATTGACAAGTGGCAACTTTGAAACAAAAAGTAGAACATCCACATTTTGGAATTTCACAAATCAACTCAACTTTGCACACCACCACCACCATTGTGTGTCAAATATTAATTGAATCCACTCCACCAAAAATCTCTACAAAATTTGAAAATTCACTTCTTGTGGCCATATCATCGAACACCTGGCAGGCATCAAACTGAATTACTCACACACCCTTTTATCCAACAGTTTCTTGACTAAACTCGATTTGATTTGTGATGATCATTGTCCTTCTATGACTCATGTACCAAACCAATTACTAGCCCAGTACGCCCAGTCTTGCCAGGCGTGCGCGCTCACCGCGCTCTGGACACGCCAGAGCGACAACAAGACCCATCGCCTCCGTCCTCCCCTACGCCTCTCCCTCTGCATCGAGCATCACGGCCTCTCCAGCTAGCCCGTAGACATGCTCGAATGCATGCGGAGGCACTGTCGCCGTCGTCCCCTTCCAAACTTTGCCGTCGGTACAGCCGCAGACCTTGCATCATCCCGAGCCGTCCCGTCTCGCTTTCGCCGCGCCAGCTAGCACGCGAGCATCGCCATGATGCCAGCTACCTCATGTCGTCCTTACCTTGCCTCTTCGCGCACCACAGACGCCGCGCCATGATCGACCTCCACGGGCACCCGCAGCACCCCTCCGCTGATATAAATATAGCACTCCTGCTCCTCATTTCTCCACACCATCTCACTCTCCTCTCATCCCTGCTTCTCCTCGATCACTTACCAAGCCACATTATCGCCGGAGTAGCGCCAATTTGACGTCGGAGCACTGCCAGTACCCGCAGCACATCGCCGTCGATTGGAGCCACCTCGAGCGAAGCCGCTTGTACCTGGAGCCTCGCCGTCCACGCCAACGTTGCTGTGCACCTCGCCGATGATCGCCGGAGCACCGGTAGGCCCTCCGACCCCCTAGCCTCGTCGACAGAGCTGCGGGATCTCGTCGGAGACGATGATGATCTTCAGCCGCACGATCCCCTTCTAATCCTACGCCTCATATCGCTCATACCGTTTCGCCCTTTAAGTTCCGCTGACAGCGGGCCCCACTGTTAGGCAGCCCACTCACGGGCGACGTGCAGCTGGGCTGGCCCAAGTCTTTTTCTCTTTGTGGCCCAACTTCGTTTCTGCGCAGGCCCACTAGTTTGAATTCGGGTTAAATCAAATTTGTCAAATTCAATACTGGTACTGTTTCCAAAATTGAATAGAATCAAATCCACTGAACCAAATTTGATGAATTTTATATATTTGGAAAGCTTAGGAAATTATCTAAAATCAACCATAAACGATTTTGAGTTGATTCCAACTCTCATAAATCACTTTTCAAATACTCTACATGATTATGTAAAAATATAGCCTAGTGTTTACTATGATCATGGGCTAGAGCAAAATAATGGCTATGGAGCCATATCTAGTCCATTTAAATTATCTCAAATAATTTATTTAAATAGTATGATGGTGTAACACCCCAAATTTCAATGAAAAAGAAAGTTAGAAGATTCCAGAAATACAAAATTTCAAACCAACAAAAACTTTTCTTTTGCATATAGCACCATGCATAGGACTTGTGCATTTGAGTGATATGCCATGATGATTGTTATTACTTGTATTTGTTATGCTCTAAAACCCTAGAGTGATCATGTGAAGATCACCAACCAAATAAATCAAAGTGGAAGAAATTCCCATAATTGAAAAACCCTAAAAACCCTCACATATGCCCTATGGCATTTTTATAAATTTTGACCCTAGACCTATTTGGTCTTAACCATTAGTTGAATAATGTTGTGAAACACTTATTACAACTTTTGGAATCAAGGGTTCACCATTCAAATGAATTTCCAACACTTTTCCCACTCACATGTGATGATGACCAAATCTGCCAATTATAGTCTGGTCACCACTTTGAGCCCCTGCAATTCAATTTTCCCAAACCATTCTTTGCTAACTCCTTGCACCATTTCAAAGTCAACATCAAGGTGAACAACTTTGATGAAGACCACCCTGCCAAATTCATCTTTGATCACTAGCTATGCTCATCCAAAGTTGCAACTTTTTAATAAGTTCAACAATCTCCACTTAGCCATTTTGGGCCATTTTTGAAATCCAATTTTTCCACCACCACCTCAATTCATCTCTGGTCAATTACAACTTATCTCAACCTTCACATATCACAAACTTTCACCTTTTGAACTTTTTCCAATTTTGGATATTTTTACAAATTCCGAATTATGGCACTATTTGCAACTATTGCAAATAGTGATTCTACTACACCTAAATTCCCCTAACCTACACCATTGTGTCCCCTGGTTCCCTCTAACCCTAAATGAAACATAGTGGAGCTAAGGAGGGAGAGAGAGCATGCATGGCATGGCCATGCCGGCCACATGCCGGCCATGCCGCACCACCCCCTCTCCCCTTGCTTCCCCAACCCTGGCCCCTGCGCCACCGTGTGCCACCACCTCTCCTACGCCACCCTAGCACAGCCCTGGTCGAGGAGGAGCTCGACAACGCTGAGACCAGCTCGCGTCCATGGCGCCCTGGACGCCGCGCAAGTCGCGCGTGAGCACGCCGCGGGCACGTACTGGCCACGCGCCGCGCCACCATCTCGCGTTCGCCCTGGCCCCGCTGACTAGCCGTTGAGCATCACCACACCACCACGACACCGCCAGACATGGCCCCAACCAGACCCTGGACCGCCGTCGCCGTAGACGGGGAAGAAGATCCCGCCACTGCCGCCGCACGACATGGAAGCAACGCGAACTATTCTGACGCCGCCCGACCAAGCCAACACCACCCCTAGCTTCGCCTGGACGAGGAGAACCCGACCGCACCCTCGCCTAGCCCAACCGCTCGCCGGAGACGCCGCGAGCATGTCGACCACCACCCTGCCCCGCGACCCTTGCTCAACCCTATAAATAGAGCGTTCCCTGGACCTGACCGAGCACACCACCTCACTCCCCACCTCTCACTGCTTCGCCACAACCACTCCACCCACTCGATCGTCGCCGGAGCTGCTCCAATTTGAAGATCGGAGCCGCCCGTACCCGGAGGTCGCCGCCGTAGATTGGAGCTGTTCCTGGAGGAGCCGCCGGTACCAGGAGCTCCGCCGTCGTCCACAACTTCCCCACGCACACTGCCATCCCTCGCTGGAGCACTGGTTAGCTCTCCCACCCCCTACTGCCGCCGCACCGTCGGGATCTCGCCGGAGATGACGATGGCCATGTGCCGTCCGATCTGATTCTAATCCAACGCACCATACCCCTCCATACCGTTTCGGGTTTTAAACGCCGCTGACATGCGGGACCCCCCTGTCAGGCAGCCCACGCGGGCACAGACGCGTGGTGGGCTGAGGTGGGCCGTTTTATTTCAAATCGGCCCAGCTTCGTTTTCCCGCCGGCCTGTTTAATTCAAAATCGTTTTAAACATTTTCCAAACATTTTCAATACTGCCCAAACTTTGAAATTAAGTAGTTTCCAATTGGCTAAACCAAATTTAGTGAATTTGACATTGTTGGAAAGCCACTGAAATTCTCTATCCAATGCCACTGGCCTCTTGGTCAAATTCTTTGTAGAATTAATGTGACAAAAATAACAAGCCAGGGACTTTTCCCTATTCAAATAATTCTTAAAAATCAACCAAAATAGATATTAAGTTAATTCCAACTCTAATAGCTCACTTTTGACTTACACTAATTGTTTATGCAATAAAATGGTGTGGTCACTTTGCATGATCATGCCATGGTTTAATGAATGGATATTTTGACTAGTTTAACTAGTTGATATTATCCAAAACTATTAAAGTTAAATTGTGTGAAGTCTTACACTTCATTTAAACTTGTCTCACATGAATTCATGAGATGTTTGGACCCCTGGTTCCAAACTCTCTTATATGAATGTCTTGAGATTTAAATCAAGTATAGTGTTATTTAAATGGCATGAGGTGTTCCACCTCATTTAAATCATTCTCCCAAATGATGATGATGATGAACATTTGATCTAGGTCAAGATGAGTTCATCCATGATTGTGGAGAAATTAAATCTTAAGAAGATTTCAATGAGAGGAAATTATTTCTCAAGAACCCTATGGAAACTATCATTTACATATAGAATACAAATCCTATTTTAATCCCACAACCCATGCACCCTAGTTTATTTATGTGTGTGCATAGAGTAGTTTGTGTGTTTATTTGTGATGTGTGGAATAGCCCTGGAATTAGTGAGTAATTATACTCGTATTCAAATTTAGACGGTAGCACCGGAGAGTACGCCGAAGAAGAAGGTTGCTACCAGGAGGAGGAAGAGGAACAGTTTGAGAACTACCAAGGCAAGCTAATTTACTATGCAAGCTTTTATTCTTGCCAAGTGCAAAGCCCCTTGGGGCAAGGCACCATGTCTTACCTTTTCTTATATGAACCCATCCCAAGTTTTTACTTGTTTTCCAAATGATTTACTTTTATAGTTAACTTTGGTCAAAGTACAAGTTGGATATTAGAGTAGTGAGTTAGTCTTTCCAAGAAAAGCAAGGTAGCACCCCTCATGAATTAGAGCTAGTGCTAATGAACTAAACTTGACTACTCTAGATGGGAACTTTGTGATTTTGAAAGGATTTTGAAACCTTGGAATGAAGATGCATTCCATTGAATGATTTTTGAAGGTGAATATGACCAAGAGAAGATGGTGATTTTTGATAAAACATGATGTTGGTTTGAATGCGATACCTTTCCAATTCTCAAGTACCCCCACAATACCTGATTATGGGTAGGGCTTAACTGGAAGTTTATGCGTCTTAGTATGGGTTCCCTCTAAACAAGCGTCATCGGGGTTATGCCGAAAGCTGCCTCTACCACAAAAGAAACGATACGATATGATGCGAAATGAGGTGAATGTCCGGCCCAAGCCCTGTGCAGTTCCCAGGTTGACAGTTGGTCTTCACTGGGAGGCCAAGCTCATGGGGAGAGGTGCTCATACTAGGATTTGTAAGTGAAAGGTTATGGTTGATGATCCGCGTACTGTGTTACGATTATTCGGGGAAATCCCGACGGATGAAATCAAATGTTGTGGCACAAGTGTGCAACCTCTGCAGAGTGTAAACCTATTCGAATAGCCGCGTCCACGGTTACGGACGGTTGGAAAGGCCATACAGTTTCCGATGTCATATCTTTGAAAATGATGTTGAAAGGTGATGGTGAATTGACTTGTGGTGAATTGAATTGAAATCACCACTTGAATGGTGGGAATGACACTAATGTCCCCCCCCTGGGTTAGTTAGCACTTGAATAAGTTTTTCTCAAAACTTTGTGAACCAAAACTAGCTTTATGCAAATAAACTAGAGCTTAGCAACCCTACTAGAATGTCTAGCACTTTTTCTTGAATTAGTTTGCGAGTACTCAACGTACTCACGGCTTTGTCCCTGGCTATTCAAATGGCCAGAGTATGAAGATGAACAAGGAGATGACCAGCAGGACGCCTACGACCACTAAGCGCCTTCCGACGTCAAGCGTTGGCCTGTGGACTCGAGAGTCCTTGTATCTTACGCTTCCGCTATGTTGAACTATGAACTTGTGTTTGTTCGTTGATCGATAGATCAACTATTCGTGTAATATGGATCATGTGATTCCAAATTTGTAAGACATATGGTTTGTAATGAATGATGACTGTGATACTTAACTATTATGCCTCGCAACAACAAGATTCCTGGGATTGCGATGTACGACATAATAGGCATTCGGACTTAAAAATCCGGGTGTTGACAAGTTGGTATCAGAGCCATTGTTTGACCTTAGAAGACCTTAGTTAGAATGGGCGTTCTGAAAAATTTAACTTTGAAATCAAATGAAAGGACTTATTTGCGAAAATTTACTACACTCTTGTCTTTGAGACTTTGCCAAAATTTGATCATGTTCTATCTTCTTTAAATCAACTTAAAACCTTGCCACACTTTGCACTCCCTAACTTACTCATCCAATTCTCTTTCAGATGGAGCCGAATGAACCCCTCAACACCAAGTTTTATCAGCTTGGAAACGGAGGAAGCTTGATCTTCGAGCATGACCTCGACTCCCTGTCGGATCACCTTGGCCGCCCACACCCCGAGTTTCACGGAATTCAGGTGGACGACCAGCCGGGAGGGGAACTGCAGTGGATTATCACTGCTGACTTGAGGGGCAAGCTGGAGCCTCCCACCTCGGAGAGGATCCTTTTCTCTTTCAGGGAAAGCAACTGGCTCGACGGGCTTGCACGTGCTCTTCAGGAAGCACTTGCTCGTCTGTGCGGACAGAATACCGAAGCCCTTCGTGAGGAACGCTTTGCGCATCTCGCACGGCGTAACTCTGACGGAAGACCCATGGATGTGCCACTCCACCCCCAGTTGAGGCACCATGTGGATCACTTGGACTTCATGCTCTACCAGACTCAGAGAGACCTCGATGCCTCTCGCGCTTACGCGAACCAGACCCATGCTCACATCATCGAGCAGGGTGAGGCGATCAAGCTACTCAACAACGACCGCAGGAACCTTCGCCAGCAGCGTGCCAAGAAGGACGCTACGATTCGCCGCCTTCGCGACCGGATCGCGTCACTTGAGGCCACTGTCACGGCCCAGGAGGATCAGATTCGTCACATGGAGGAGGACGATGAAGGCATCGATATTCAGGGAGGAGACGCCTTTCTGAGCGATGACGATGACTTTGAGGAGGACGAGAACACCGAGGAGGAGGACTACGAGTTCCTGGAGGCCGGACAGGATGACTACGTCCCGATTGATATCAACGATGAGGAGTAGTTGCACTAGTTTCACTTATAGTAGGTGTGAGTTGTACCCCGTCCTTTGTATCGTAGCATGAGAATGGTTCTTAAAACCATTGGAGTATGTGTGTAGTTTGTACTATGTGTTGCATGAATGAATGAATGTTATGTTTGTCATGAAAAGATTACAAGTTTTCAAATGTTTTTTCAAACTTAAATGAACCATAGAATGTTCCCTCTTATCTCATGATCTTCTATACCTTCAGATGGCCCCTCCGAATCGCACCAACGACGCAATGATGCAGCTTCTGCAAACCCTGCTTGCAGACCGGGAAACCGAGAGAGCCGAGCGCCAAGCCAACATCATCGCCTTGCAGAACATCGCCCAAGGCCATGGAAATCATGACCACCCCGGATCCAAGCTCAAGAACTTCCAGAACACCAACCCTCCGGTGTTTAGCAAGACCGAGGAGCCCCTCGACGCCGACGATTGGCTCCAGACTATGGAGAACAATCTGGAAGTAGCTGGAGTGGAAGCCAACGAGAAGGTGTTGTTCGCCACTCACTACCTCGCTGGACCAGCTCGCGCTTGGTGGACAAGTACCCGTGCCATGAACGGAGGTCAATTCATGACTTGGGAGGATTTCAAACTCAAGTTTAGCAAGTACCATGTACCCCCGGGTCTTATCAAAAAGATGAGGGATGAGTTCCGTGAACTGAAACAAGGTCGCATGACGGTGGTTGAGTACCGCGACAAGTTTCTCACCTTGTCAAGGTATGCCCCTGATGAGACGGACACCGTTGAAAAGAGGAAGGAGAGATTCCTGAACGGGCTGCATGATGAGATGCAGACTGTCCTCGTCAACATCCCCTTCGCCGACCTCGAAGCCCTTGTTGACTCCGCCATCCAGATGGAGGGCAAGTTGAACCAAGCCAATGAGAACCGCAAGCGCCGCTTGGCAAATCAGAGTGGATCAAGCCATCCCCAAAAGTTTCGCCCTAGCTCAAGCGGAGGTTTCAATCCGAGACATAACAAACCCCCGATGCAGAACTCTCGCCCCGGTTATCAGAACCGAAGTGGAGGAAACTCCAAGCCAGGAGGCTACAACCCCAACTACAACAACAACAACTACAACCGCGCTCCACCTCGAGCCCCGAACACCAACAACACCAACACCAACACCAACCCCAGAACCGGGAGCAATGCCATTCCCGTTGCGAACAAGCAGGACAAGAGCACTATCACTTGTTATGAGTGTGGTGTAGTGGGGCACTACTCCAACGAGTGTCCCAAGCGTCTTGCCAAGCTCGCCGGCAACACCGCTGCTCCTGCTCAGCAGCAACGCCGTGTCTCCACCGGCAAGAAGTTCGCCCCCAACAACCCCAACAACCGCAACGGCCGCCTCTACCACATGAACGCCGAAGAAGCCCAGGAAGCCCCAGATGTGGTACTGGGTATGTTTTCTGTCAACCACACCCCTGCTAGAGTGTTGTTTGATTCCGGAGCATCGCATTCCTTTGTCACCGAAGATTTTGCATCAACAAGTAAAATTCAACCCCTCAGTTTGAAGCATGTTATGATAGTTCAAATCCCCGGATCAACCACCAAGGCCAGAAAATTTTGTAAAAATGTGCCAATCAAAATCCATGATGTTGATTTCTTTGCAAATCTCATCATACTTGGAACCAAAGGTTGGAAGTTGTCCTAGGAATGGACTGGATGTCCAAGCACAATGGATTGATAGACTGCGCCAAGAAAGCCATAACCATGACTAGCAGCACCGGCATCGTAGTTGAGCACGTCTCTGAAAAACTACCCAGAAAATTTACCTGCAACCAAAGTGTATCCAAGCCTACTCTGGATCAAATCAGGGTCGTTTGTCGCTACCCAGAAGTTTTTACGGTTTATCTAACCGGTATGCCCCCGGACCGGGATATCGAGTTTATCATCGAGTTAATCCCCGGAACTGGACCCATCGCCCAGAGAGCCTACAGCATGAACGCAGCCGAGCTTGTGGAGCTGAAGAAGCAAATAGATGACATGTTAGCCAAAGGTTTGATCAGACCAAGTGCATCCCCCTGGAGATCCCCCGTCTTGTTTGTCGACAAGAAGGATGGTGCAAATCGTTTATGCACCGACTATCGTAAGCTTAACGATGTCACCATCAAAAAACAAATACCCCTTACCCAAGATCGAAGACTTGTTCGACCAACTCACCGGATCCCGAGTTTTCTCGAAAATTGATCTTAGAACTGGATACCACCAACTGAAAATCCGAGCCACCGATATTCCAAAAACTGCCTTTACCACCAGATATGGGTTGTATGAGTACAACGTCATGTCATTTGGACTGACCAATGCTCCCGCTTATTTCATGAATCTCATGAATAAGATCTTCATGAACTTCTTGGACAAATTTGTCGTTGTTTTCATCGACGACATTTTGGTCTACTCCAAGTCCGAAGAAGAACATGAACAGCATCTGGAGATTGTTCTAGAAACCCTGAGACAGCACCAGTTGTACGCCAAGTTTAGCAAGTGTGAGTTTTGGCTGGAAGAAGTTGGATTCCTCGGACACATCTTGTCTGCAGGAGGAATTGCCGTAGATCCCGCCAAGATCAAAACTGTTATGGAATGGAAAGCTCCGACCACACAAACTGAGGTCCGTGCTTTTCTTGGATTAGCCGGATATTACCGCAGATTTGTAGAAGGTTTTTCGAGCATCGCTCGACCAATGACCCAACTGCTGAAAAAGGACCGAAAGTTTGAGTGGACCGACAAGTGTGAAGAGAGCTTTCAACAGCTCAAGAGTAGACTGACAACAGCCCCAATCCTGATCATGCCAGATATCGCAAAGCCCTTTGACGTATATTGCGACGCCTCCAAGACTGGACTTGGATGCGTGCTTATGCAAGAAGGAAAGGTTGTATCCTACCTTTCTAGGCAACTCAAGCAACATGAGCAGAACTACCCAACCCACGACCTAGAGCTTGCAGCCGTGGTTTTAGCCTTGAAAGTTTGGCGTCATTACCTCATGGGTAATCGATGCGAGATTTATTCCGACCACAAAAGCCTCAAATACATTTTCACCCAGAAGGAGTTAAACATGAGACAGCGCCGATGGATCGAATTGATCAAGGATTACGACATGGAGATTCACTACCACCCCGGCAAGGCCAATGTGGTAGCGGATGCTTTGAGTCGACTGCCGTGCCAGTTGAACTCCATGCTCGCAACCGAACAGCCTAGTTTGCACCAAGAGTTTGAACAGTTCAGACTTGAACTTGTAAGTGAAGGATTCCTAGCCAGCATCGAACTGCAACCCACCTTGATTGGTCAGATCAAGGAAGCCCAGAAGGACAACGCTAGCATTAACGGAATCAAGAAACAGATAGCCGCAGGAAAAGCCCCCGGATTCACCATTGACGAAGCCGGAGTGCTTTGGTACAAAGAACGCCTCTGCGTACCATCGGACTCTGACCTGAAACAAGTCATCCTGCAAGAAGCCCACGACACCCTTTACTCAATCCACCCCGGAGGTACCAAGATGTACCAGGACCTGAAAGAACAATTTTGGTGGCACGGAATGAAGAGAGAGATCGGTAGCTATATCGCTAAGTGTGACATCTGCCAGCGAGTTAAGGCAGAACACCAGAGACCCGCCGGACTGTTGCAACCCCTTCAGATTCCAGAATGGAAATGGGACTCCGTAGGAATGGACTTTATCACCGGACTGCCCAAATCCAGCAAAGGCAATGATTCCATATGGGTAGTGGTCGATAGATTGACCAAAGTCGCCCATTTCATCGCTGTCAAAACCACCTATCAAGGCCCCAAGTTAGCTGAACTCTACATCTCCAGAATAGTCGCTTTGCATGGAACCCCCAAATCGATAGTGTCAGATAGAGGATCACAGTTCACCTCAAGGTTCTGGCAGAAAGTGCATGAAGGACTAGGCACTCGCCTAAATTTCAGCACCGCCTATCACCCTCAGACCGACGGACAGACTGAGAGAGTAAACCAGATACTAGAAGACATGCTTAGAGCATGCGTACTGGAATACGGATCCAAGTGGGAAGACTGCCTACCTTACGCAGAATTCTCATACAACAATAGTTATCAAGCCAGCCTACAGATGGCCCCCTTTGAAGCCTTGTACGGAAGGAAGTGCCGTACCCCCCTGAACTGGTCAGAAGTCGGAGAGAGTCAAGTTTTCGGCCCAGACGTTCTTCGTGAAACCGAAGAGAAGGTTCACAAGATCCGTGAGTACCTCAAGACTGCGCAATCCCGACAGAAGAGCTACGCCGACAAGAGACGTCGGGAGATGACCTTTGAGATCGGAGATTTTGTCTATCTCAAAGTATCCCCCTTGAAAGGGATGCAAAGGTTTCAGCTGAAAGGAAAGCTTGCACCTCGCTACGTGGGACCTTTCCAAGTCCTCAGCCGCCGAGGTGAAGTATCTTATCAACTGGAGTTGCCTGAAGAAATGTCGGCTGTGCACGACGTTTTTCACATCTCACTTCTCCGGAAATGTCTTGAAGTCCCTGAGAAGACAGAAGTGTTCAAGAACATCGATCACCGATCGGTGGATATCAACAAGGATCTGACTTACCGCGAAGTGCCGATTCGCATCCTAGAAGAAGCATACAGAACCACCCGCACCCGAAGCATCAAGTTTCTCAAGATCCAATGGAGCAATCATACCGAGGACGAAGCCACCTGGGAACGCGAAGACTTCATGAAGAAAGAGTACCCAGATCTCTTTAGTACCTAACTTTCTTTTTGATCTCGGGACGAGATCTTTTGTAAGGGGGAAGGGTTTGTAACACCCCAAATTTCAATGAAAAAGAAAGTTAGAAGATTCCAGAAATACAAAATTTCAAACCAACAAAAACTTTTCTTTTGCATATAGCACCATGCATAGGACTTGTGCATTTGAGTGATATGCCATGATGATTGTTATTACTTGTATTTGTTATGCTCTAAAACCCTAGAGTGATCATGTGAAGATCACCAACCAAATAAATCAAAGTGGAAGAAATTCCCATAATTGAAAAACCCTAAAAACCCTCACATATGCCCTATGGCATTTTTATAAATTTTGACCCTAGACCTATTTGGTCTTAACCATTAGTTGAATAATGTTGTGAAACACTTATTACAACTTTTGGAATCAAGGGTTCACCATTCAAATGAATTTCCAACACTTTTCCCACTCACATGTGATGATGACCAAATCTGCCAATTATAGTCTGGTCACCACTTTGAGCCCCTGCAATTCAATTTTCCCAAACCATTCTTTGCTAACTCCTTGCACCATTTCAAAGTCAACATCAAGGTGAACAACTTTGATGAAGACCACCCTGCCAAATTCATCTTTGATCACTAGCTATGCTCATCCAAAGTTGCAACTTTTTAATAAGTTCAACAATCTCCACTTAGCCATTTTGGGCCATTTTTGAAATCCAATTTTTCCACCACCACCTCAATTCATCTCTGGTCAATTACAACTTATCTCAACCTTCACATATCACAAACTTTCACCTTTTGAACTTTTTCCAATTTTGGATATTTTTACAAATTCCGAATTATGGCACTATTTGCAACTATTGCAAATAGTGATTCTACTACACCTAAATTCCCCTAACCTACACCATTGTGTCCCCTGGTTCCCTCTAACCCTAAATGAAACATAGTGGAGCTAAGGAGGGAGAGAGAGCATGCATGGCATGGCCATGCCGGCCACATGCCGGCCATGCCGCACCACCCCCTCTCCCCTTGCTTCCCCAACCCTGGCCCCTGCGCCACCGTGTGCCACCACCTCTCCTACGCCACCCTAGCACAGCCCTGGTCGAGGAGGAGCTCGACAACGCTGAGACCAGCTCGCGTCCATGGCGCCCTGGACGCCGCGCAAGTCGCGCGTGAGCACGCCGCGGGCACGTACTGGCCACGCGCCGCGCCACCATCTCGCGTTCGCCCTGGCCCCGCTGACTAGCCGTTGAGCATCACCACACCACCACGACACCGCCAGACATGGCCCCAACCAGACCCTGGACCGCCGTCGCCGTAGACGGGGAAGAAGATCCCGCCACTGCCGCCGCACGACATGGAAGCAACGCGAACTATTCTGACGCCGCCCGACCAAGCCAACACCACCCCTAGCTTCGCCTGGACGAGGAGAACCCGACCGCACCCTCGCCTAGCCCAACCGCTCGCCGGAGACGCCGCGAGCATGTCGACCACCACCCTGCCCCGCGACCCTTGCTCAACCCTATAAATAGAGCGTTCCCTGGACCTGACCGAGCACACCACCTCACTCCCCACCTCTCACTGCTTCGCCACAACCACTCCACCCACTCGATCGTCGCCGGAGCTGCTCCAATTTGAAGATCGGAGCCGCCCGTACCCGGAGGTCGCCGCCGTAGATTGGAGCTGTTCCTGGAGGAGCCGCCGGTACCAGGAGCTCCGCCGTCGTCCACAACTTCCCCACGCACACTGCCATCCCTCGCTGGAGCACTGGTTAGCTCTCCCACCCCCTACTGCCGCCGCCGCACCGTCGGGATCTCGCCGGAGATGACGATGGCCATGTGCCATCCGATCTGATTCTAATCCAACGCACCATACCCCTCCATACCGTTTCGGGTTTTAAACGCCGCTGACATGCGGGACCCCCCTGTCAGGCAGCCCACGCGGGCACAGACGCGTGGTGGGCTGAGGTGGGCCGTTTTATTTCAAATCGGCCCAGCTTCGTTTTCCCGCCGGCCTGTTTAATTCAAAATCGTTTTAAACATTTTCCAAACATTTTCAATACTGCCCAAACTTTGAAATTAAGTAGTTTCCAATTGGCTAAACCAAATTTAGTGAATTTGACATTGTTGGAAAGCCACTGAAATTCTCTATCCAATGCCACTGGCCTCTTGGTCAAATTCTTTGTAGAATTAATGTGACAAAAATAACAAGCCAGGGACTTTTCCCTATTCAAATAATTCTTAAAAATCAACCAAAATAGATATTAAGTTAATTCCAACTCTAATAGCTCACTTTTGACTTACACTAATTGTTTATGCAATAAAATGGTGTGGTCACTTTGCATGATCATGCCATGGTTTAATGAATGGATATTTTGACTAGTTTAACTAGTTGATATTATCCAAAACTATTAAAGTTAAATTGTGTGAAGTCTTACACTTCATTTAAACTTGTCTCACATGAATTCATGAGATGTTTGGACCCCTGGTTCCAAACTCTCTTATATGAATGTCTTGAGATTTAAATCAAGTATAGTGTTATTTAAATGGCATGAGGTGTTCCACCTCATTTAAATCATTCTCCCAAATGATGATGATGATGAACATTTGATCTAGGTCAAGATGAGTTCATCCATGATTGTGGAGAAATTAAATCTTAAGAAGATTTCAATGAGAGGAAATTATTTCTCAAGAACCCTATGGAAACTATCATTTACATATAGAATACAAATCCTATTTTAATCCCACAACCCATGCACCCTAGTTTATTTATGTGTGTGCATAGAGTAGTTTGTGTGTTTATTTGTGATGTGTGGAATAGCCCTGGAATTAGTGAGTAATTATACTCGTATTCAAATTTAGACGGTAGCACCGGAGAGTACGCCGAAGAAGAAGGTTGCTACCAGGAGGAGGAAGAGGAACAGTTTGAGAACTACCAAGGCAAGCTAATTTACTATGCAAGCTTTTATTCTTGCCAAGTGCAAAGCCCCTTGGGGCAAGGCACCATGTCTTACCTTTTCTTATATGAACCCATCCCAAGTTTTTACTTGTTTTCCAAATGATTTACTTTTATAGTTAACTTTGGTCAAAGTACAAGTTGGATATTAGAGTAGTGAGTTAGTCTTTCCAAGAAAAGCAAGGTAGCACCCCTCATGAATTAGAGCTAGTGCTAATGAACTAAACTTGACTACTCTAGATGGGAACTTTGTGATTTTGAAAGGATTTTGAAACCTTGGAATGAAGATGCATTCCATTGAATGATTTTTGAAGGTGAATATGACCAAGAGAAGATGGTGATTTTTGATAAAACATGATGTTGGTTTGAATGCGATACCTTTCCAATTCTCAAGTACCCCACAATACCTGATTATGGGTAGGGCTTAACTGGAAGTTTATGCGTCTTAGTATGGGTTCCCTCTAAACAAGCGTCATCGGGGTTATGCCGAAAGCTGCCTCTACCACAAAAGAAACGATACGATATGATGCGAAATGAGGTGAATGTCCGGCCCAAGCCCTGTGCAGTTCCCAGGTTGACAGTTGGTCTTCACTGGGAGGCCAAGCTCATGGGGAGAGGTGCTCATACTAGGATTTGTAAGTGAAAGGTTATGGTTGATGATCCGCGTACTGTGTTACGATTATTCGGGGAAATCCCGACGGATGAAATCAAATGTTGTGGCACAAGTGTGCAACCTCTGCAGAGTGTAAACCTATTCGAATAGCCGCGTCCACGGTTACGGACGGTTGGAAAGGCCATACAGTTTCCGATGTCATATCTTTGAAAATGATGTTGAAAGGTGATGGTGAATTGACTTGTGGTGAATTGAATTGAAATCACCACTTGAATGGTGGGAATGACACTAATGTCCCCCCCCTGGGTTAGTTAGCACTTGAATAAGTTTTTCTCAAAACTTTGTGAACCAAAACTAGCTTTATGCAAATAAACTAGAGCTTAGCAACCCTACTAGAATGTCTAGCACTTTTTCTTGAATTAGTTTGCGAGTACTCAACGTACTCACGGCTTTGTCCCTGGCTATTCAAATGGCCAGAGTATGAAGATGAACAAGGAGATGACCAGCAGGACGCCTACGACCACTAAGCGCCTTCCGACGTCAAGCGTTGGCCTGTGGACTCGAGAGTCCTTGTATCTTACGCTTCCGCTATGTTGAACTATGAACTTGTGTTTGTTCGTTGATCGATAGATCAACTATTCGTGTAATATGGATCATGTGATTCCAAATTTGTAAGACATATGGTTTGTAATGAATGATGACTGTGATACTTAACTATTATGCCTCGCAACAACAAGATTCCTGGGATTGCGATGTACGACATAATAGGCATTCGGACTTAAAAATCCGGGTGTTGACAGATGGTTACTCTCTCATTTAAATCATTGTCTTAAGTAATCCAATATGAGGTAATGACCTTAGTCTATAGCACCTCATCTTTATTACTTAATGATATTAAATTGTTCCATAGTAGTATTTAAATTGCATGAGATGAAGTATCTCATTTAAATCATTTTCCCCAATTAGTACCTATGTGTTGACCTTGGTCAACACCTACTCATACATTATTATTGGAGGAGAATAAATCTTGATAAGATTCAATGAGAGGAAATTACTCCTCAAAGAAAATAAATAGAAACCCTAAGAAATATTTCAATGAGAGGAAACTATTTTCTTAGAAGCAAACCAAACCAACCACCATGTGAATAAGGATGTGATGCTAGAATAGCTTGTGTGAATAATTTGTGTGCTTAGTCTAGCACTTAATGATTGTTTGGTGATTGTATACCTCGTATCCGTTTATAGACGCTAGTACCCAGGAATACCAGGAGGAGGAGGTCTACGAGGAAGAAGAAGAAGAAAACTTTGATCAATACACCACTCAAGGCAAGCTATACTCTTGCAAGTTCCCAAGTGCAAAGCTTTAATAGAGCAAGGCACCATTACATGTCTATTTTTGTTTAAGGATCCAATCCCAATTTTTTTATTCTTGCAAGCGTTTACTTTATTTATCAAAGCTTACTTTATAGTTAACTTTGGTCTAAGTTTAGAGTGTTACAAGAACATCCAAAGTAGCCTAGAGAAATACAAGTTAGATTAGCACCCCTCATGACTAGTTGCTAGTGCTAAACTAAAAATGACTACTCTAGATGGGAATAGGTGAAAACCAATGACTTGGAAAACCTTGGAATGATGAGTGATACGTCTCCGACGTATCGATAATTTCTTATGTTCCATGCCACATTATTGATGATATCTACATGTTTTATGCATACTTTATATCATATTTATGCATTTTCTGGAACTAACCTATTAACAAGATGCCGAAGAGCCGATTCTTTGTTTCTGCTGTTTTTGGTTTCAGAAATCCTAGTAAGGAAATATTCTCGGAATTGGACGAAATCAACGCCCAGGGGCCTATTTTCACACGAAGCTTCCAGAAGACCGGAGAGTCAACGAAGTGGGGCCACGAGGTGGCCAGGAGGTAGGGCGGCGCGGCCCAGCCCTTGGCCGCGCCGACCTGTCTCCTGGGCCCCTCGTGACGCCCCTTGATCTGCCCTTCCGCCTACAAATAGCCTTCGTCGCGAAACCCCCAGTACGGAGAGCCACGATACGGAAAACCTTCCAGAGACGCTGCCGCCGCCAATCCCATCTCGAGGGGTTCAGGAGATCGCCTCCGGCACCCTGCCAGAGAGGGGATTCATCTCCCGGAGGACTCTACGCCGCCATGGTCGCCTCCGGAATGATGAGTGAGTAGTCTACCCCTGGACTATGGGTCCATAGCAGTAGCTAGATGGTTGTCTTCTCCTCATTGTGCTTAATTGTCGGGTCTTGTGAGCTGCCGAACATGATCAAGATCATCTATCTGTAATGCTATATGTTGTGTTTGTTGGGATCCGATGAATAGAGAATACCATGTTATGTTGATTATCAATTTATATTTATGTGTTGTTTATGATCTTGCATGCTCTCCGTTATTAGTAGAGGCTCTGGCCAAGTTTTTGCTAGTAACTCCAAGAGGGGGTATTTATGCTCGATAGTGGGTTCATGTCTCCGTGAATCTGGGGGAGTGACAGAAACCTCTAATGTTATGGATGTACTATTGCCACTAGGGATAAAACATTGATGCTATGTCTGAGGATGTAGTTATTGATTACATTACGCACCATACTTAATGCAATTGTCTGTTGTTAGCAACTTAATACTGGAAGGGGTTCGGATGATAACCTGAAGGTGGACTTTTTAGGCATAGATGCATGCTGGATAGCGGTCTATGTACTTTGTCGTAATGCCCAATTAAATCTCACTATACTCATCATAATATGTATGTGCATGGTCATGCCCTCTCTATTTGTCAATTGCCCAACTGTAATTTGTTCACCCAACATGCTATTTATCTTATGGGAGAGACACCTCTAGTGAACTGTGGACCCCGGTCCTATTCTTTACATCTGAAATACAATCTACTGCAATACTTGTTCTACTGTTTTCTGCAAACAATCATCATCCACACTATATATCTAATCCTTTGTTACAGCAAGCCGGTGAGATTGACAACCTCACTGTTTCGTTGGGGCAAAGTATCTTGGTTGTGCTGTGCAGGTTCCACATTGGCGCCGGAATCCCTGGTGTTGCGCCGCACTACATCTCGCCGCCATCAACCTTCAACGTGCTTCTTGACTCCTACTGGTTCGATAAACCTTGGTTTCTAACTGAGGGAAACTTACTGCTGTACGCATCACACCTTCCACTTGGGGTTCCCAACGGTCGCGTGTTGTACGCGTGTCAAGCTAAATTTCTGGCGCCGTTGCCGGGGACGTGAAGGAGAATTACACCACAGAGATTTCTAACTCCCACGTCAACTCCACGCCAGCAAATAAATTTCTGGCGCCGTTGCCGGGGAGATCAAGACACGCTGCAAGGGGAGTCTCCACATTCCAATCTCTTTACTTTGTTTTTGTCTTGCTTTATTTTATTTACTACTTTGTTTGCTGCACTAAATCAAAATACAAAAAAATTAGTTGCTAGTTTTACTTTATTTGCTATCTTGTTTGCTATATCAAAAACACAAAAAAATTAGTTGCTTATATTTGCTTTACTTATTTCAACATGTTTCCTTTTAACTTTACCGTAAAAAACATGCCGGTAGGACGTGGGTCTATAATTGGGAGAAATAATATAGAAGAATTTTTCAATCATGTTAGTACCGTTGAAGATTTTGAAGATAGGCACTTGGTAGAACTTGCTCCTACTTATGAAATTGCTGCTGCTGCTTTAGTTCGCATGATGGAAACTAAATTTGTTAATCTCAATAATATAATCCAACACATGTTTCTTACACTCAGTGATATGGAAGAAGGGGAAAAGAAAGATTTTGTTTTAGAAACCCTTCTTAGAGAATTTGGTGGTATAGCAAGAGAGGCTAGAAAGGTCTTTATTAAATATAAGATGCTTGGTTCTTATACCAATTTTGTTAGTCTCCTTGAAAAGATGGACATGGAGAGAGTAAGGTACACTAATAATATTAATGATGGTGGGGAGATCAAAGCACCAATACCATGTAAGCTCCTAGCGATGAATGAAGCACTAGAAAATAACTATGCTTGGCTTGTTCCTGAAAATTTGTTTGATGAGAGTAGCAAGCCCAAGACTAATGAAAAGGGAGCCGCTGAAACTTATGTATCCAATATACTATGCATGGCACTACTAGGAAAAAGCCTATAGGTGGAGGCAAGTGGTGCCGGCGCACCACCTAGGACGTGCGCCGGTGGAAACAGTTGCCGGCGCACCACTTTGCAGCCGCGCCGGCGATGCAGCACTACTGCCGGCGCAGCACCGGAAAAGACGCGCCGGGAAAAAATCCTGGCATGGCCGCGGCCGATTCGGGCCAGGCCCAAGAATCATTGCCGGCGCACCAGCCCAGGGGTGCGCCGGCGGAAAATGCGCTATTGCCGGCGCACCCCTGGGCTGGTGCGCCGGCAATGATTCTTGGGCCTGGCCCGGGGGTGATATAGCCGAAAGGGCTATGTGCTGCCGGCGCACCCATGCCCTGGTGCGCCGGCAGTAACCTGGGCAGTTATTTCTGCTCAACAACCACTCCCCCACTACTACCACTCCACTCCTCCACACAAACCCGAGCCTTCTCCCAACCCAGCTCATTTTTGCCCATTTCTATCCCCAATTTCACCAATTTCACCAAACAAATTCATATTTTTTGAGCAAATCTTCCCTTCCTACATGCATCTCCCACATCCCCCTATGTAGATGTAGATCTACTATCCCGCATTGACCGCTCAATCTAGATCTAGATCTAGTAAGTCGGCTTCCATACGCCGTGGTAGCGGCGCGACGTCTCGATCTCGTTGACGAATATATCAAACAAATAGGTGATTAATGAACAAATTGAGGAATGAAATCGACGTATGTTGGACATTTGAAGCAAAGTTCTCGTGTGTGGCATATATATATGTTGTGCTTGTGCTTGTGTGTGTTGGCGTTGAAAATGAGTTGCCAACGTTGCGCCGAAATGTTGATTCTTTAAGTTTCCGTTTCGGCACATTTCTGGCGCTCCTATGTCCTACCGTGTAGGAAGGTCATGCCGAAATTTTCCGTGAAAACTACCGACGGATGCATGGTTCTAATCAATTATGTAATCTTACCATGCAGGCGATAATGGTTATCGAGATGAGTGAAAGCATCGTGATGAGATATCTGAAACACGCGATCATCGACATGTATGAAAATAACCGCACGGAGGTATTGTGTCCATGCCGGAGATGCAAACGAGGGAAATGGTTTGACCCGTATTCAGGCAATTTGCAGGGGCACCTGCTCACTAATGGTTTCATGCATGGACACACTCAATGGATGAGTGATGATGGCGCGGAGGTCAATCGAGCGACGGCAGCAGGTGGTAATAATGGCCGGCAAGAAGGAGGGCATCATGATATTGATGACGATGAAGAGCTTGTCGCATAGGACGATAACCTTGACGACGACAATAACCTTGACGACGACAATAACCTTGACGACGACGAAGAGGTGCCGCTAGCTTCAGTCGTGCGGGACCCTCATCTTCAAGATCTGCTTCTCGAAAAGATGAAAGGCGCCAAGCGGAAATCAAAGCTTGAGCAACTCGAGATAGACTCGAATACTCCGTTGTACGACTCAAGTCGCGGGTTGGGGGAGTCTCGCTTGAGAGTTGCTCTCGATGTGCTGCAGATGAAGGCGAAACACAGATGGACGGACACAAGCGTCGACGACATCCTGGAATACGTGAAAGATCTACTTCCTGTCGGGAACACGTGTCCTGGTAGTCTAGCCGAGGCCAAGAGAATCACGTGCCCTCTCGACTTACCCCACGAAAAGTATCACGCCTGCACCAACGACTGTATCATGTATCGCAATGAGCACATGGACAAGACCAAATGTCCTGTGTGTGAAGCTGAACGGTACAAGAAAGGGAAGAAGAAAGCTCCTCGGAAAGTTGTGTGGTACTTCCCGCTCGCCCCCCGGCTTCAACGGCTCTACGCGGACCGCAAGGAAGCAAAGCTCATGCGCTGGCACGCAGAAAGAAAGGAGGCAGTGTTGAATGATGAAGAGCGGATTGAGCACCCAGTGCTGACGCACCCTTCGGATGCAAGCCAGTGGAAAGCATTAGACAATGAATTCGGAAGTTTTGGGGCAGATCCCAGAAACATCAGGTTGGGTGCGAGCACGGACGGATTCAATCTGTTCGGAAACCAGAGCAGCACACATAGCACATGGCCCGTGTTTGTATGGATCTACAACCTCCCGCCCTGGCTGTGCATGAAGAGGAAGTACATACAGATGAGTATGCTAATTCAAGGGCCGACACAGCCAGGAAACGATATCAACATGTATCTCGAACTATTAAAGGAGGAGCTTGAAACGTTGTGGGCGGAGGAAGGGGTAGATACATGGGACGCCGTCGCGGAAGAATATTTCCCTTTGAGAGCCGCGTTGATCACGACGGTGCAGGACTACCTCGGATACGGTTACATTTCGTGCCAGGTGTGCCATGGACACAAGGCATGTGTCAGGTGCATGGAAGAGACGATGTTTTTGCAGCTTGGTAAGGATCCCGGCTCTTCGAAAATAGTTTACATGGGGCATCGAAGGTGGCTACATAAGACTGACCCGTGGAGAAAGCGTGGAGATCTGTTCGATGGTACAAATGAACCCCGAGGACCTCCACGTAAGAAGAGCGGCGAAGAGATCGATACATTACTGAAAGGTTGGAAGGAGTGCCCTGCGCCGGGAAAGATTCGTCAAAAGCCTGGAGAGAAGAAGAAGAAAAAGGAAACGACGCCGCTCATTGGTGTATGGAAAAGGAGGTCCGTGTTTTGGGAATTGCCGTACTGGAAAATTCTCGATACACCTCACTGCCTTGATGTCATGCATATTACAAAGAACGTGTGCGAGAGCTTGCTTGGCACTCTTCTCAACATGCCGGACCGGACCAAAGATGGGCCGAAAGCAAGACACGACCTGAAAGTTTTGGGCATCAGGGAAGAGCTTCAGATCCCGCCGGCCCAAGAGGGACAGTCGGAGGAGGAGGCGGACGGCGGTCAGAAGCGCAAAAGGATTAAGCAGCCAGACTATTACTGTCCCCCCTCCTGCTTCACTTTTAGTCCGGCCGAGGTCGATCAATTTTTCAATTGCCTTCTAGGAGTCAGAGTGCCCTTCGGTTACTCCGGGCTAATAAGCAGATACATGGACCCCAAGAAACGAAACTTTAGCGGCATGAAGTCTCATGACTGTCACGTGATGATGACGCAGATTCTTCCGGTTGCAATCCGAGGTATAATGGATGACCATGTCCGTGCAACGCTGACTGGGCTCTGTAACTTCTTCGACATCATAACTCGGAAGTCGATAAGCGTGAAGAAACTCGCAAGGCTCCAGGAAGAGATCGTGGTGATCCTATGTGAGATGGAGATGTACTTCCCGCCTGCATTCTTTGACGTGATGGTCCATCTGTTGATCCATATCATGGATGATATCGTCAGTCTAGGGCCGGTATTCTTACACAACATGATGCCGTTTGAAAGAATGAATGGGGTCATTAAAGGATACGTTCGTAATAGGTCACATCCGGATGGAAGCATCGTCCAGGGCTGGCTCACCGAAGAGTGCATCTCTTTCTGCACGAATTATCTATACATCGAGGACCCTGTTGGTTTGCCTCAAAACAAGCACGTCCGCAGGTTCGAGGGAGTAGGCCACAAAAATGGAAGGAAGGAACTGCACGTGCACATGTCTGGCCGGACTTCCGACTTTGATAGGGCCAACTTAGTAGCGCTACAACACATTGACTTGATCGATCCTTCGTTGAAAGAGCACAAAACCATGATAGAGAACAGTGGCAAGCCGATGATGACGGAAGCAGAAATATACAGAGAGCACAACTCCTCTTTCGCGCGCTGGTTCAAAGACCACATTGATGCTAATCCCCCACCAATGGATTCTGACAAGGATAAACTAGTATTGGCCTTGTCACATGGCCCCGCGCCCAACATCATGACTTACCAAGCGTACGATATCAACGGGTACACATTCTACACGGAAGAAAAAGACAAGAACAGTGTTTACCAGAACTCAGGGATAACGATGGATTCCTGGACGGGTGACGTAAAGACTAGATACTACGGAAGAATCGAGGAAATCTGGGAGCTTAGCTACGCTGGGGAGAAAGTGTCGATGTTCCGTATCAGATGGGCTAAGAGCGTCACAAAAGAAGACCGGTATTTCACCACCATGTTTCTACCCGAAGCCAACAAATCAAAGTCCACGAACGCCACCGCGCAGAATGAGCCATGGGTACTGGCAGAACACGTGCACCAATGCTTCTTCATAACCGACCCATCCAGGCCTAGCCGTGTTATCGTGAGGAGAGGCAAGAGGACCATCGTCGGAATGGATGGAGTCGCCAACGAGGAAGACTTCGAAGGACAAGTCGGAGACCCAATGATGGAAGAATCCGAGGACGAAGACACAACATACACCACAAGAAGAAGCAGGACCACGCTACCGAGGTCAGGTCGACCCTTCAAAAGAAGAAGTCACGACACGGGGCTAAATTATTCAACGACGAGCAAGAAAAGCAAGAAGAAAGCGAAACACTCTTCTCAATCGATGATGTAAAACTTTATTTGCAATCTATAACTCATATTTTGTGTAATTCATAACTACTCATATGGTCATGGCCAATATTTTATGTATGAATAATTAATATTGTGTTGGTCAATATTTTGTGTATGTATAACTTTTTTTGCATACTCATGCATATATATATTGCTTTTCTATTATCTTGAAAAGATAAGAAAAATAAAATAGTATAGCATTTGGGGTAAAAAAAGAAACATAAAACAAAGAGAAAATAAATAAATAAACATGTCCCACATCCTTATTGCATACTGTTAAACACATGTCCAAGGTTACAGCTATGCCAGGCTTATTGACGGCGCACCTTATTCTTGATTCGCCGGGGGTAGACTTGTCCCCGGCGCACCAGGTACCTGGTGCGCCGGCAATAAGCCTGGCACGGCTGTAATTAGGACTTAACCGTTTTCTCCTTCCTTCTCCCCAAAGCCACATCCCAATCGACCCCCTCTCTGCCTATCGAGCGCCGCCGTCCAGAGTTCGAGCGCCGCCCCAACTCCCCCTCTCGAGCGCCGCCGTTCTGCCCCTCCACCATCCCCTCCACTAGCCCCCACCACCTACCCCGCACGCCGCCGCAGAAGACCCTTGGAGAAGGAGGAGCTGCGTGCCGTTGGAGAAGGGGAAGCTACGCCGTCGCCACCGTCGGTAGGAACCGCCCTCTCCCTTCCCCTCTTCCTTCCCCAACGCCACCAGGACCTCCTCCACCTCCCCTTCCCTCCCCTTCTTCCTTCCCCACTCCCTTCCCCTCTCCCTGCCTCCGAAATTGCTATAGTTCTTGCAGTTCTTGCAGTAGCCCTAACGAAATTGCTATTAGGGTGCATTGCGGTGTTCATTGGTTCAATGCAAATGAAAATGTAGTAATTTTTAAATGAACCATATTGCAATTTCCTTGTTCAAATTGGAAATAGGGTTCTCTGGTTTGAATTTGTTCAACCCTAAACCAATTGGTTCTCTGGTTTGAAAAAATTGTCAATTGTTTGGTTTAGTTAAATGCAAATAGGGTGGTTTAGCTAGCAGTAGGTTTCAATTTTTGAATGCTAAAAATTGGTTTCAAATTCTAGCAGTAGGTTTCAATTTTTCATTATAAGTTATACATAAAATTTTGAATGCTAGTAGTAGGTTTCATTTAATTGATTTAGTTAAATGCTAAAAATTGTACATTGAATTGCTTGCAGTAAGAAAAATTGAAAATGAAAATCAAATGAAATGATGCTCAGATGCTTGCAAATGCCTAATGCAAATTTACTTGAGGCTACTTGCAAATGAAGTAGGTACTGGTTGATATAGCAATAAGTAGTATTTTTTAAATGAACAACCATATTGCAATTATCAAGTCCATGATTCTGCCAATACTATTTAAATGGTTTGCTAAAATGGTTCATGTGTATTAAATGATTTAGCGATGTAAAGCAATTCTCTGGTTTAGATGTCTCGGTAATGTTTAGATGAAAAGCAATTCTCTGGTTTAGATGTCTCTGGTTCATAAAATGCCATAAGTATTTGATGTGCTCTGGTTCATAAAATGCCATAAGTATTTGATGTGCTCTGGTTCATGAAATGCACTAATATTCATTCTATGGTTTGAAATTTTGAGAAAGCACTAAAATCAATTCATTCTCTGGTTTGGAATTAAATGATGAAATGCAGTAGCAAAAAATGGGGATTTTCAGTGCTTCTTTTCATGTTTTTCTTTTCTTTTGCCTCTCTGGTTAGATGAAATGCAGCTAGCTAGGTTCATGTTTCTTAGGTATGTTCATAATAATATGATGGTTCTCTGGTTAAAATAATTTAGTAGGTTTAGTTAATAAAATTTGCTAGCAGTACATGGTTCATTTAAATGAAATGAACACTAGTTGGCAGTAGCAAATGCTACTACTGGTTTAGCTACTGGTTTAAAATTAAAATGTTGCTTAGCTACTGGTTAGTATTTAGGGTTTCAATTTATATTTAGTAAATGCTTTATATACTAAATGCTTCTGGTTTGCTTCTGGTTGAGATGGTGATGTTTGGTTGATGCACTGGTTCATTTAAATGCCTAATGAAATGCTACTCATTTAAATGCTACTGGTTCATTTAATCTAATGTGTATTTCTAATGCACCTAGTTATTGTTATGTATTATGATGGTTATGGTGAAATGAAAATGAAAATCAAGCTGCTCCCCTACTGTAATGGTCAAGTTATATTGTCTCTCTTTTATGGTGATGGTTATGGTGTTCATGGCTATATATATGTGAATTGCATTTCTGTTACACATGGATTGAGTTGCTATTGATTGCCGGAATGTCGATTCATTTCCGTTCCGGCAATTCTAGCACTCGGCATGACCAATTTTTAGCAAAGGTCATGCCGAATTTTTCCGTGAATTCTAACTCTTTTTCATCTTCTATTAGTGCAAGCCACCATGTCGTCTCAAGAAGAGTTAGAGGAGCACTACAATAGGCACTTCTTTAGGACGGAGGAGGATGCCGAGGCCGCTGGTGTTGGCGGCGACGAGGACCATGAGATGGAGGATGCCGCTGGGGGTAGTGCCGACGAGCCAAGCGGCAACGAGGCAAGCGGCGCCGCCGGGGGTAGTACCTACGAGCCTAGCGGCGACGAGGCAACCGGCGCCGCCGGGGGTGGCGGCGAGACAAGCGGCGATGATCCTAGCGGCGCCGCCGGGAGTACTGCCACCGGGACAAGTGGAGCCAAGAGGCCGCGGAAGGCAAGGCGCCAAAACACGGTCGGCACCGGCAGAGACACAGTCAAGGAGGTGGACCCCGCTAGTGGTTTGCCGGTGGAGCCTAAGGATGTTGCCAAGGGGTACGGCAACCAACTGGCATGTATCCTCCGAGAGGTCATCAATCTCAACGAGACGGATCTCCGAGCTAAGAGCAAAGCGCATTTGCGAGCCCAGCTCATTGCGAGGTTGCACTCACGATACCAGTTCCTAGGCGACTACGCCTCCACTGATGAATCCAAGAACATTGTGAACTCACAAGCCCTCTTGAAGTTCACCAAACACCTCAGCAGCTATAAGTACATGGTGCGGAAGATGATTGCTGACGGCAAAGGTTTCGAAGAGGTCCACTCTGCCTTTCCGCATGTCTCCCAGGCGGACTTTGATGCTTTTGTGGCCAATGAAGAGCTACAAGCGACGAAGAATCGCAAGTTGTGGGGAAAGGAAATGCGGGAGCTTAACATCGGCAACCACAACCTTGGGAGCCGTGGGTACGAGGGAAAGGAGCCCTATTGGGCGAAGGAGGACGAGGCGTATGTAAATGTCGGCATTGAGAACCCCTGGCTCAAGTACAAGGACCCGCTTGAAAGAAGATTCATCAGGTCGCGGTACCATAAGAAGAAACTAACCGGGGAACTTGTCACGGACCCCAAGGTCGTAACCGACATAATTTGGTTCACGAACGACCAGAAGGTCCTGTCGTTGGAGAAAAACTGGTAAGCAATTTACCGGTTTTATTAGATCAAGTATCGTTCATATAATAGTAGCAACATTTCTAAATGGTTCACGTTTCTTCCGCAGGAAGAAGAAAGGCAAAGACTTTCTCAAGGTGACGAAGGCTCCTCGTCCCAGGCGTCGACGGGAAGGGTAGTATGGGACAAGCCTCTCGTACGGGCGCTAAACATCGTCAATGAGCATTCACCTACGAGAAGGCCGCATAGAGGCCGTGTGGCTGGCGCCGGTACAGGCCACAAGCATGATCACTACGGCTTGTCGTCTGCGGCCGATAAAAATGCGCGCAATGAGAGGAAGCAGCGGGAGGCGGAGGAAATGAGGGATTCAATCCTAGCCCAAGTCCAAGCTGGTTTGGTACCGCAACTGGTACCGCAACTCAAAGCTACACTCGTACCTGAAGTCAAAGCTGAAGTCGCCGCTTCAGTCCAAGCAGATTTCAACGCTCTACGCGCGTGGTATGAGGGTGGCAAACAAGGCCCCCCCCCCCCCCCGGAAATGCAAGTGGTCAGCTTCGACGGCAGCAACTCGATGGCGCCGCCGTCCGCCGGCAATGACAATGTTATAATGGAGACTCCTCCGGCCGCCGGCAATGACAATGTTATAATGGAGACTCCTCCGGCCGCCTGCAATGTCGCTGGTGCTAGGGATTCACCGTCCATGCCGGGTAGCAGCCCCTCCGTCACTTGCACGCCCGCCGCCGCATGTGCTGGCCCGTCGACATTAGCCGAGCTCAACGCCCTCACGGTAATTAACTAATGTGTACATCAAGTTAATATATTAGTTTCGTCATCCTTGCCCTCTCTCTAACGCCATACACATGTTCTCGCAGGCGCTCTCAACGCCATGCACCTTCCTGATGAGAGTAAACGACGAACTCAAAGACGTCGCGAGGGGGTCCATCCTTCGGCCCCTGGATAAGAAGTGTCACACACGAGATATGGCGGATGACGTTTACCAGGTTGAAGTGGATCGGGCGTTACCGGGCTACGAGGATTTGTTTCCTCCTAATCAACTGCATGGTGCCGATGATGATAGCCCGTTGAATCTGGCCTCACTGAAGGGTTCGGTACTGCTATGGCCGAAGACCCTAAGTCGGATCAACGCCTACTCGGGGTCGACGGCAAGCAAAGACAAGCACCTTGCGGCGCCACATGTCAGCATCCCTCCACGACAGCCAGCGGCGCCCGTGGTCATCGCCCCACCAGAACGGCCAGCTGCGCCAGAGGTCAGCGCCCCACCACAACAGCCAGCTGCGCCAGAGGCCGAGGAATACGAACGTGACAACTTCCAATGGGATATTCCTACGTCTTCACAAGTTGTCCATGAGGATGCGCCGGCCTTGAAATATGTGTGCTCCAAGAAGCTGTTCGATTCTCAAGAAACGACTGAGGAGGAAAATCCTGAGGAGGTCGCCACCGCCGCCGTCAAAAATATGTTGAGCCCAAACACACTCCGTGCTACGGCCACTACGGCGATGGAGGGTCCATCAGTACAACCCAAGAAGAGGAAGAGGCAAAATAAGAAGGATGCCCAAGACAAGGCGGCGGCGGCCAAATCCAAGGACAAGGTCCCACTCCTTGACAAGTTGCCAAACAATTGGCGACCTCTGCATCCCTCAACCGATGCCGTCGGAGCATGTCGTGAAGAAACTCACCCCGGATATGAGGAGCTTGCATGAGACTGTCTTGCATGTGGAGAACCTTCTTCTCAAATCAAAAGATCCTGGTTACCCTCTCTTGGTGGCGAAGGTGCCAACTGGCATGAACTTCGTTGAGAAGTACCCTGCGGACTTGTGCTTCATCCGGTTCAATGACATCTTCAGCAACTATCGCATGCAAGTGCTCCACTTTAGTGTGGTTCGCCTAGTTGCTCTTAGCTTGTCTGCCCCGATTGTTAAGGAGGAGACGCCGACCATCGCGATAATGGACCCCTTCTATATGCGGGAGAGCATCATCTGCAACGCTGGGGATCGGGCGATTGCCACCCAGCAGGTCGAGGATTTCATGCTGGCGAACATTAAAAAGGGCGCCATTCTCATCCCTTACTTCCCCGAGTAAGTAATCACTCGCTAGTCCCCCATTACCATTCTATCCTATATCTCCATTTGCATTTCCAAAGGTTAATCCGTGTGTTTTCCGCAGAGACAAGTTCTGCACCCTCATCGTCGTGCACCCGCAACACTCGCATGCAGTCTATCTCGACTCGGGTAGGGACCACAAGAAAGACTACACCCACATCAAGGCCCTTCTCAATGATGCTCTCACCGGCTTCGCCAACAAGGCAGGCCCCCTCAAAGTAGAGAGGAAATCCCGAGGAGGCTTGGTCTTAACCCACACAACCAACTTCCCCTGCCTCAGGCAGTCGACGCCCGACAATGGGATGGACGCGTGGTACGCCATCCTTCAGATGCAGGAGTACATAAAGTACGCAGATGACATGTTGCTGCCAGAGAATCTCAGAAACAGGTTTGCAAACATGGCGGATGTCCCTGATAGAGAGATTAGAAAGAACTGGGGTCGCATCCAGCAGTTCATTTGCACGATAATCCTGCAGGATGTCAACAATAGGTCTGGTGAGTTCTTCTACGGCTACGGTCTACCACCTAATGACGAGATAGAACTCCGCTTGGAGATGTCGCGTGATGAGAGGCCGTTCAACTTGCTTGAGGGCTGCCGTCCATTCCCCCCTAGGCGTACAACCTGATCCTACGACGGGAACACTTGCTAGAGCTTGAACGATATGTCCTTGAACTTCCGTATTGTAATAATTGCTATATATTCCCATAGAATCGACTAGTTGCTTTTATTTAGTTGTATGAATGTGCATGTGAACATGTGTCTATAGTTTCATTTACTTTGCTATATATTTCAAGATTATGGCGTACATAGCTTAATAATTATTTGCATTTACTCGACCACTACTTGCCTCGTATTTGGAGTTCGCCGATGATTAGAATGTTCGGTCACTCGTACACTCGGGGGTGGAGCCAGTGAGCCTTGGTGCGACGGCCACAAGTATCAATCTATTGTGCATCCTACCAAGCCTCACTGACTCCATCCCTGGATGTTAATATTTGTTTCGACCGACAAAGTATGAGGCACGCTATTTAATTCGTACTACTTGTCTTCTATTTGAGTTCGCACTTCTTAATTGCATTGGCCGATGATTAAAATGTTCGGTCACTTGTACACTCCGGGGTGGGGCCAGTGAGGCTTGGTGTGATGGCCACAAATATCAATCTATTGTGCATCCTACCTAGCCTCACTGACCCCATCCCTGTATGTTATTATTTATTTCGACCAACAAAGTATGAGGCACATGCTATTTAGTTCATACTACTTGTCTCTTATTTGAGTTGGCACTTGTTCATTGCATTGGTACTAACGTTTTACTTGTCTTGTGAATGGAGATGCTGACGACATATGTCGTGTACAAGGGGAGGGTTCCTGGAGTCTACGACGACTGGGAGGACTGTCGGAGACAGGTGCACCGTTTCAGCGGCAACAGCTACAAGGGATACCCCACTAGGGTGGAGGCGGAAGGAAGATACGCCCGTTATCTAGCGGAAGAGATGAGGGACATGAGGAGGAACCGGATGAAGACCATGGCCTTCGTGATGATGGTCATCATGACCATGTTGGTCATGTTCTATGTGATTGTAGTTTAAGTTAGTACCTACATTGTGAGGTGTATGACGATACTTGTGACGACTATGTACCAAGACTTCTAACTTTGTGAAACTTCGTCGTTCGGTGTTGCATATGCACATGTGTTGTATGAATCAACATTCCGAAACGAGACTTGCGTATTTGTGTATTGATACCGAAATGAAACTTGGCTCTCTATGTGCTTCTCATATTGCAAATATGTATTGTAATATGCTGGAAAAAAGCTGAAAAAAGAATTTTCGAATTTATTGCCGGCGCACCTAAATGACCTACTGCCGGCGCACGTGGCATGCACCAGTGCTGGAAGCACTACTGCCGGCGCAGCTGATGGTGCGCCGGTGGAACTTGTCCTTTGCCAGCGAAGCGTCGATGGCGCGCCGGCAGTATCCATCTATCGCCGGCGCACTGCCTGGTGCGCCGGCAGTGGCCATTTATCACCGGCGCGTTCGCACCGGTGGGCTCGTGGTGCGCCGGCAATGGGCCTTTTAGGTTCGCCGGCGGTAGGCCTTTTCCTTGTAGTGTGGTTGAGAAAACTCCAAACCCCGCTGTAGATGCACCATCTTTCGATAATACTTAATACACACTTTCTGCGCCTAGCTGAAAGGCGTTAAAGAAAAGCGCTTATGGGAGACAACCCATGTTTTTACTACAGTACTTTGTTTTTATTTTGTGTCTTGGAAGTTGTTTACTACTGTAGCAACCTCTCCTTATCTTAGTTTTGTGTTTTGTTGTGCCAAGTAAAATCGTTGATAGTAAGGTTCATACTAGATTTGGATTACTGCGCAGAAACAGATTTCTTTGCTGTCACGAATCTGGGCAAAATTCTCTGTAGGTAACTCAGAAAATTATGCCAATTTACGTGAGTAATCCTCAGATATGTACGCAACTTTCATTCAATTTGAGCATTTTCATTTGACCAAGTCTGGTGCCTCAATAAAATTCGTCTTTACGAACTGTTCTGTTTTGACAGATTCTGCCTTTTATTTCGCATTGCCTGTTTTGCTATGCTTGATGGATTTTTCGATTCCATTGACTTTCAGTAGCTTTGTGCAATGTCCAGAAGTGTTAAGAATGATTATGTCACATCTGAACATGTATATTTTGATTGTGCACTAACTCTCTAATGAGTTGTTTTGAGTTTGGTGTGGAGGAAGTTTTCAAGGATCAAGAGAGGGAGATGATACAACATGATCAAGGAGAGTGAAAGCTCTAAGCTTGGGGATGCCCCGGTGGTTCACCCCTGCATATATCAAGAAGACTCAAGCGTCTAAGCTTGGGGATGCCCAAGGCATCCCCTTCTTCATCGACAACATTATCAGGTTCCTCCCTTGAAACTATATTTTTATTCCATCACATCTTATGTGCTTTGCTTGGAGCGTCGGTTTGTTTTTGTTTTTGTTTTGTATGAATAAAATGGATCCTAGCATTCATTGTGTGGGAGAGAGACATGCTCCGCTGTTGCATATGGACAAGTATGTCCTTAGGCTTTACTCATAGTATTCATGGCGAAGTTTCTTCTTCGTTAAATTGTTGTATGGTTGGAAACGGGAAATGTTGCATGTGGTAGTGTATAATAAAATACTTGTAGAACATTGAGATTTGATAACTTGATTCTTTGCAAATTTTTTGAGGTATTTAGATGGTAAGGCTTGCTGGATAAATAAGTTTAAATTAGTAGTGGATTGTTGTCTTTAAGCTTGTGCCGTACTACAAACTATATTAAAATAGTTGAAGGCGTAGTTGGACTTGATAGCTTTCCATGTCTGAGAGTTCATCATAATAACTAAGTTGTGCTGAAGGTCGAGGGAGCTAGCGGGTACTTGTGCCACCGTGAACGGCCCTCCTTGGAGTAAATTTTAATCATGCTCTTAATGACGAACCTGCTAGTTGTTTGCAATAAGCTTGTGAGTTCTTTTTGACTAATGTTAAGCTACGGTTTTTGGCACTTCCACCATCCAAATTTGCTAGCCTCTTCGGTACTGTGCATTGCCTTTTGCTCACATTGAGAATTGTGCATACTTCACCGGTACATCCAAACCCGTGGGAGAACTTTCTCTTGTTCTCCTACACATAAGCCCATACATCTCCTCAAAACAGCCACCATACCTACCTACCACAGCATTTCCATAGCTGTTCCGAGATATATTGCCATGCAACATCCATTTTACATTACATGCCATGTTGTCATTTATTATTTATATATCGCTTTGCATGATCATACATAGCTGATGTGTGGTTTACCCATGTTACGCTAGATCATTGCACATCCTGCTACACTGGCAGAGGCATACAGTTTCATACATCATGTTTCATTCATTATGAGTTATTTGTACCAAAAAGTGTGTTGCCATATTAGGATGTTGCCCCTAAAAATGAAAAGAGCCGTGGAGGCCATCAAAAAGAAAAAAAAGGAAAAAAAGAAGAAAGAAAAAAAAATGAAAAGAAAGGAAAAAGAAAAAAGAAAGAAAAAAGGAAAAAAGAGAATAAAGAAAAAGGGGCAGCATTACTATCTTTTATCCACACTTGTGCTCATGTTTCAGCACCCGCATTATTCATAGTCATCATTTGTGCTCATGTTTAGCACCTACATTCATATGAGAGAGTTTTCATGTTTTACTAGTATAACTATGTGGGGAATTTACACCATGGAACTTGGGTTGTATATTCCAATGATGAGCCTCCACAAAAGTGCTCTAGGTCTTCGTGAGCAACCAAGTTGGATGCACCCCCACTAGTTCCATTGGAGAGCTTTCATACACATATAGCTGTATGTGCATCCATTGCATGGCAATCACTACTCCTTGCATAGCTTCGATAATAAGGCTTCCTCTTGTCTAATGGTCATTTACAGCTTTGCAAGCCTTTCTTCCATTTGGCCTTCCAAACCCCCATTAACGTTCTTTATGCCATAACATCCTGGTGCTAATACCAAATGCTTGCGCTCACCGGTTGAGTAGACTTCGAAACAGTTGATTCATGACGTTCATGTTTATGTTTACTTGACTGAATCCTTCTTATGTTGTGAAAATTTACTTGATGCTTGGAATGAAGGATAGAACTTCTATGCTGAATACTTAACACATCCTTAATGAACTTTGTACGGTTGCATGTCTTTAAAGAAATAGTTCATGAAAACTTCTAGCTTGTCTAACTCTTGCATTATCATCTCTTTTATCAATATAGATACTTGCTTTGAATGATTTGATCTCAGCTCATATGCTTTACAATAGTATGATCAAGGTTATGATGGCATGTCACTCCAGAAATTATCTTTGTTATCGTTTACCTGCTCGGGACGAGCAGAAACTAAGCTTGGGGATGCTGATACGTCTCCTACGTATCGATAATTTCTTATGTTCCATGCCACATTATTGATGATATCTACATGTTTTATGCATACTTTATATCATATTTATGCATTTTCTGGAACTAACCTATTAACAAGATGCCGAAGAGCCGATTCTTTGTTCTGCTGTTTTTGGTTTCAGAAATCCTAGTAAGGAAATATTCTCGGAATTGGACGAAATCAACGCCCAGGGGCCTATTTTCACACGAAGCTTCCAGAAGACCGAAGAGTCAACGAAGTGGGGCCACGAGGTGGCCAGGAGGTAGGGCGGCGCGGCCCAGCCCTTGGCCGCGCCGACCTGTCTCCTGGGCCCCTCGTGACGCCCCTTGACCTGCCCTTCCGCCTACAAATAGCCTTCGTCGCGAAACCCCAAGTACCGAGAGCCACGATACGGAAAACCTTCCAGAGACGCCGCCGCCGCCAATCCCATCTCGGGGGATTCAGGAGATCACCTCTGGCACCCTGCCGGAGAGGGGATTCATCTCCCGGAGGACTCTACGCCGCCATGGTCGCCTCCGGAGTGATGAGTGAGTAGTCTACCCCTGGACTATGGGTCCATAGCAGTAGCTAGATGGTTGTCTTCTCCTCATTGTGCTTAATTTTCGGGTCTTGTGAGCTGCCGAACATGATCAAGATCATCTATCTGTAATGCTATATGTTGTGTTTGTTGGGATCCGATGAACAGAGAATACCATGTTATGTTGATTATCAATTTATATCTATGTGTTGTTTATGATCTTGCATGCTCTCCGTTATTAGTAGAGGCTCTGGCCAAGTTTTTGCTAGTAACTCCAAGAGGGGGTATTTATGCTCGATAGTGGGTTCATGTCTCCGTGAATCTGGGGGAGTGACAGAAACCTCTAAGGTTATGGATGTACTGTTGCCACTAGGGATAAAACATTGATGCTATGTCCGAGGGTGTAGTTATTGATTACATTACACACCATACTTAATGCAATTGTCTGTTGTTAGCAACTTAATACTGGAAGGGGTTCGGATGATAACCTGAAGGTGGACTTTTTAGGCATAGATGCATGCTGGATAGCGGTCTATGTACTTTGTCATAATGCCCAATTAAATCTCACTATACTCATCATAATATGTATGTGCATGGTCATGCCCTCTCTATTTGTCAATTGCCCAACTGTAATTTGTTCACCCAACGTGCTATTTATCTTATGGGAGAGACACCTCTAGTGAACTGTGGACCCCGGTCCTATTCTTTACATCTGAAATACAATCTACTACAATACTTGTTCTACTGTTCTCTGCAAACAATCATCATCCACACTATACATCTAATCCTTTGTTACAGCAAGCCGGTGAGATTGACAACCTCACTGTTTCGTTGGGGCAAAGTATCTTGGTTGTGCTGTGCAGGTTCCACGTTGGCGCCGGAATCCCTGGTGTTGCGCCGCACTACATCTCGCCGCCATCAACCTTCAACGTGCTTCTTGACTCCTACTGGTTCGATAAACCTTGGTTTCTAACTAAGGGAAACATACTGATGTACGCATCACACCTTCCACTTGGGGTTCCCAACGGTCGCGTGCTGTACGCGTGTCAAGCTAAATTTCTGGCGCCGTTGCCGGGGACGTGAAGGAAAATTACACCACGGAGATTTCTAACTCCCACGTCAACTCCACGCCAGCAATGAGTCATTCTATTGAAAGATTTTGAAGTTGAATATGACATGAATGACTTGGTGGCTTTGACAAAAATTGATGATTGGGTTCGGATGCGATACCATTCCAATTTTTTAGTACCCCCACAATACCTGATTATGGTTAAGGCTTAACTAGAAACTTATGCACTTTAGTATGGGTTCCCTCTAAACTAGTGTCATAGAGGTTATGCCGAGGCTGCCTCTGTTGAAAGTGAAATGACATGAAATGAGGTGAATGTACGACCCAAGCCCTGTGCAGTTCCTGGGATAACAATTGGCTATCACCGGGAGGCCAAACTCATGGGGAGAGGTGCCTATACTAGAGTTTGTAAGTGTAAGGTTATGGTTGATGATCCGCATACTGAGTATGATTATTCAGGGCTATCCCTGATGGATGTAATCAAAAGTTGTGGTACAAGTGTGCAACCTCTGCAGAGTGTAAAACTATTCGAATAGCCGTGTCCACGGTTACAGATGATTGGAAAGGCCATACTGTTCCGTTGTCAGATGTTTCTAATTTTTTTGGTGAAGTGAATGGTGATTTGACTTGAAAACAACATGTTTGTGGGAATGACACTAATTTTCCCACTTGAGTTAAGTTAGGAAAATGTGGAGTCTTCATGTATAGTGGTTTATGAAATAAATATGGCTTTATGCAAATAAACCTATAGCTTAGCACCCCCTTAATAAAATTGATAGTAATTACACTAGTATTAGTTTGCGAGTACTTTAAAAGTACTCATGGCTGTGTCCCTGGCTATTCAAATGGCCAGACTATGAAGAGGAGCAACAGTATCTGGATGACGAACAGCAGGACGTCTACGATAATTAGGATCATCTCCTAACGTCAAGCGTTGCCTGTGGATTAGATGGATTACTACTACTTCGCTTCCGCTATGTGCTGTGTTTGTTGATCATTAGATCAACTATTGTTGTAAGTGTGGATCATGTGATCTATTGTTGTAATACGACTATGGTTTGTAATGAATGATGACTCTATGATATCAACTGTTATGTCTCGCAAAAACAATCTTCCTGGGATTGCGATGTATGGCATAATAGGCATCTGGAATTAAAAATCCGGGTGTTGACAAGTTGGTATCAGAGCCATTGTTTGACCTTAGGATACCCTAGTTAGAATGGACGTCTGAAAATTTTAGTTTCAAAAACAAATGAAGTGAATACCTTTGAAAAACTTACTCACCCTCTTACCCTTGAGATCTTTTACAAAGGAGAAATTCATGCTTTACCTTTTTCTTGTAATTCTACATAAAATTTTGACACACTTGCACTTCTCTAACTTACTCATCTAATTCTCTTACAGATGGAGCAAGTGAATAACACCAAGTTTTACCAGCTGGGGAATGGCGGGAACCTGATCTTCGAGAGGGACTTAGATGCCCTATCAGAGCTCCTTGGACGCCCGCACCCGGAGTTCTTCGGAACTCAAGTCAACGATCAGCCCGGACGGGAACTTCAGTGGATTGTCACCGCTGATCTAAGGGGCAAGATGGAGCCTCCCCGGTCCGAGAGGATCCAGTTCTCCATCAGGGAGAACAACTGGCTGGACGGACTCGCTCGTGCTCTTCAGGAAGCACTTGCCCGTCTATGCGGGCAAAATGTGATGGCAATCCAAGGGGCTCACTTTGCGCACCTCGCAAGGCATGAATCCATTGGAGGACCCATGGACCTGCAGTCCCACCCCGAGCTGAAGCATCACGTGGAGCATCTGGACTTTATGCTGCACGAGACCCAGAAGGAGCTGGACAACTCCCGCCACTACGCCAACCAGACTCACGCCCACATGGCGCAGCAGACCGACACCATCAGGATCCTTGCCCATGAGTGCAAGGCACTCCGCCGGCAGCGTGCCAAGAAGGACTACACCATCGCTCGCCTCCGCGTGAAGATAGTGTCCTTGGAGGAAACTATCAAGGCGCAAGAGGAACAACTAAAGGATCTGGAGGGAGAAGGAGAAGACATTCAGGGGGGAAATTCCCTCCTGAGTGATGATGATGACTATGAGGAGGATGAGGACCTAGACTTCCACACTGATGTGGAAGGCTATGAGTTCATGGAGACCGGAGAAGATGGCTTCATCCCGATCGATGTGGATGATGAGGAGTAGTTTCACTTGAGCACTTGCATAGGTGTGAGTTTGTATCCAATCCCTTGTATCGTAGAGTGATGGAATGGTTCTTAAAACAATTGATGTGTTAGCTTGTAATGTGTGTTGTTTGAATGAATGAAAGTGTTGTGGTTTTCAACATGTCAAGTACTCAAGTTTTAAATTTCCAAACTTACCCCAAAACAAGCCATAGAAAAATTCCCTCTTCCATGATCTATCTCAATGTTCTGATGGCCCCTCCAACCCGCAGCACCAATCAAGATGCAATGATGCAGATGTTGCAAATGATGATGGCAGATAGAGAGGCTGAAAGAGCTGAAAGACAAGCCAATATCGCAGCACTGCAGCAAATAGCTCAGAACAACCAAGGCCATGGAAACCATGACCACCCTGGGTCAAAGCTGAAGAACTTTCAGAACACCAACCCACCCATGTTCGGCAAGACTGAAGAGCCACTAGATGCTGATGACTGGCTCCAGACCATGGAGAATAACTTAGAAGTTGCGGGAGTAGAAGCCGCAGAAAAAATACCCGCCACCCACTATTTGGAGGGACCTGCCAGAGCTTGGTGGACAAGCACCCGTGCCATGAATGCAGGACAGATAATGACTTGGGCAGATTTCAAGCTCAAGTTTAGCAAGTATCACGTACCCCCGGGTCTGATAAAGAAGATGAGGGATGAGTTCAGGGAACTCAAACAAGGCAGGATGTCCGTGGTAGAATACCGCGATAGATTTCTTACTCTGTCAAGGTACGCCCCGGATGAAACCGACACCATTGAGAAAAGGAAGGAAAGATTCCTGAACGGACTACATGATGAGATACAGACTGTACTGGTCAACATCTGCTTTGCTGACTTAGAAGCCCTAGTGGACTCAGCCATCCAGATGGAAGGCAAACTTCATCAAGCCAATGAGAACCGCAAGCGCCGCATGATGAATCAGAGTGGGCCCAGCAATACCCCAAGGTATCGCCCCAGCTCAAGTGGAGGATTCAACCCCAGGAACAACAAGACCCATGTGCCTCTGTCACGTCCGAGTTTTCAAAATTGGAGTGGAGGACACCCCAGGCCAGGAGGCCACAACAACAACAACAACCACCATGCCAACAACAACAACTTCAATCGTGCCCCAATGAGAGCCCCCGACAACTACAACAACAACAACACTGCTCCAAGGACGGGGAGCAATGCTGTTCCCATCACCCCCAAGGACAAGTCAATAGTGACTTGTTATGAATGCGGAGTTGTGGGACACTAATCCAATGAGTGCCCCAAGAAGCTTGCCAAGACTGCCCCCAACACCGCTGCACCTGCTCAGCAGCAACGCCGTGTCTCAACAGGCAGGAAGTTCACCCCGAACAACCCGAACAACCGCAGCGGCCGCCTCTTTCACATGAGTGCCGAAGAAGCCCAGGAAGCACCAAATGTCGTGCTGGGTATGTTCTCTGTTAACTCAATACCTGCAAGAGTGTTGTTTGATTCCGGAGCATCGCATTCGTTTGTTACTGAAGATTTTGCATGCACTAGTAAGATTCAACCAATCAGTTTGATGCATGTTATGATAGTTCAAATACCTGGTTCAACAACTAAAGATAGAAAAAATTTCAAAGATGTGCCTATCAGAATACATGAAATATATTTTTATGCAAATTTGATTGTTCTGGGAACAAAAGGTTTGGAAGTAGTACTGGGTATGGACTGGATGTCGAAACATCATGGATTGATTGATTGTGCCAAGAAGGCCATCACCATGACTAGTAGTATCGGTGTAACATCCCAAGTTTCCAATAAAAGAATCAAGAGAGAGTTTCCAAGAATCCAAAAATTAGAGCCAACAAAAACTTTTTCTCATCATATAGGACTATGCATATAGCTCACCTTATTAATTATTTGAGTGTGCCTTTGCCATGATGCTTGCTTATGTGTTTACCCTTGCTTTAAAACCCTAACCATGATCACTTGATCATCCAAAGTCAAAGAAAAAGAAAATAGAAAAGAAATTATAAAAATCAATTCAACACACACATATGGCTTATGCCATTTTTACAAATCTTTAATCTAGACCATTTTGGTTTGCACCATTGGTTGTAAATGGATACTAAACACTTATTAAAACTTTTGGAAACAATCAAACTCAATTCAAATCAAATTTGAATCAAATTTGAGCTCACATATGATTATGGTCACATGTGACAATTTCAGCATGATACCCACTTTGAGCCCCTGGTTTTTGACTTTTCTCTTCTACACTTGGCCAAATCTTTGCACCTCATCCAAGACACCATCAAGGAGAACAACTTTGCCCAAAACCCTCACCCCAAACTCTGTCTCAATTTCAAATTAGAAGCAAGCCAAGTGGAGACATTGAAACAAATTCAAGATCATATGCAAATGGTGATTTTGCAATTCAACTCCATTTTGACCACCACCACCACCATTATACTCCAAATAATATATGATTACAACCCAACAAAAAGATTTGCAAAATTCAATTTTTTTCTTTCGGGCATTTCATCAAACAGCTTGCAGGCAGGGAATCAAATTGTGCCCATACTGAAAATGGTGGAGACTTAGTCCAAGCCTAAGCCTCCACTGCACCTCTGGAGCTTCCTCTCACCTCCCTGCCACCTCTCCCTCACCTGCCCAGCACTGGAGAAGCTCCACTTGACCAAGACATGCCATGCCGTGGCATGTCATGCCACCCTCCTGCTCACTCTCTCTCTGGTCACTTCTGGCCTGCCTCACCATGTCCATCCCTCTCCTCCCACTCACCTGAGCCTGACCAGACCAAGCCACGACCAAGACTCGCACCGCAACGGGAAGAAATCTTCGTGCCCAGTGGCGCCCAGACACGCCCATGCACGCGCCAGAGTGCGCATGGCATTCACCCTGGGCGCGCCAGAACGTCAGCCGCCCGGAGCCCTCGCGTCACCTCTGCACTCCCTCTCTCGCCAGTAGACGCGCCTGGACACCAGCAAGCTCGCAGACACCTTCGTTTGACCGCGGGAACGCCATGGCCCTCGTCATCGTCGACGCGACACGCCACGGTGCTGAGCGCTCCCATCGAGCACACCATCGCTACAGAGCCTTGTCTGCGCCACGATCACGCGCGTCAGCTTCGCCGGTACACCAGCAACCAGACGCGCCCACTCCTTGCCTCTTCGCAACCCTGGACCGACGACGACGACGGCGACCCAATGCCGAGCGCCACAACCATCTCCCGCCGCTATAAAAGGAGGACTCCTCCTCTCAAATTGAGCACGCCATCCACTTCCCCTCCTCACCACGACTCTCCTCGACCACTCACCTCTCTCGATTAGCCACAGCACCGCGCCAATTGCTAGCTCATCGCCGCCGCCAGTAGCCGAAGCTCGCCGGAGAAGGAGGCCGCCCCAGGAGACGCAACTGCTTCCCGGAGCTTCCTCATCTACTCCAACGTTGCGGCGCAGCACTCCGACGATCGCCGGAGCTCCGATGGCCGCTCCGACCCCCTACCTCCGCCTCCCGTAAGCTTCCATCTCGCCGGAGACGACGACCCCTCTGAGCCGTCGATCCCTCGTCTAATCGCACGGCCCTCCTCTCCCCGTACCGATTCGCTAGTTAAGACCCACAGACAGGTGGCCCCCACCATGTCAGCTGGCCCGCTGCGAAGCTGGGCCGGCCCATCTCTTTCTCTCTCTGTGCAGCCCAACAATTTTCCCGCCAGCCCATGTTTTCAAATTCAGAAATTCCAAAATAGAGAAATATGCAATCCGATGTTAACTTTGAAATTTAATAGGGACAAATCTACTTGGCCAAATTTTACAATTTTTATATATTTGGAAAGCTTAGGATTTTCTGTACCCAATGCCACCGGATTGTAACCTAGATCTGTTAAAGAATTAAAGTAGGAAAATAAACAAGGCAGGGACTTTTCTGCCTTAGAATAATTATTAAAAATCAACCATAAATGCTTTTAAGTTAATTCCAACTCCTATAAATCACATTACACTTGTACTAATTGTTTCTGCAAAAATATGCCATGCTTACTTTGAATGATCATGGCCTAGTTTAAAAAAAGGTACTATATGGCTATTTCTAGTCAAAGATATTGTCCAAAACTATTAATAAATCTCATGGGATTTTTTCTCTCATTTAAATCTTTACACCAACAACTGAAAATGAGGTAGAGACTCTGGTCATTTGGGTCTCATATGATTTGTTGATGATATTAAACCTCTACCATGATAGGATTAAATTGTATGAGGTGCTCACCTCATTTAAATCATTTTTCTTAAATGATAAGTGTGAAGAGGTTGACTTTGGTCAACCTAGGTCACATATTGTTCATGAGAGAAATTAAATCTTAATAAGATAATGAGAGGAAATTATTTCTCTAAGTAATTGAAAATAACACCTAAGTTAGTATGAGAGGAAATTATTTTTCTTACATAAGAAAAACACATCCACCAACTTAATAGTAATGTGTGATACTAGTTTAAGTTGTGTGCATCATGAGTGTGCTTAGTTTAGTAAATAAGTTTGGTATGATGATTGTGTACCCCGTATTCGTATTTTAGACGCTAGTACCGAGGAGTATCAAGAGGAGGAGCAGGTCTACTTCCAAGGAGAAGAAGACCACTTTGACCAATTCCCCAACCAAGGCAAGATAATACTCTTGCAAAGTGCAAAGCTCACCATGAGCAAGGCATTACCCATTTACTTTATGCTTATGATCCTATTTCCTAGTTTTACTTTCCAAGCTTTATTTACTTTTGTTTTATCAAAGTACTTTTTGATTCATGATTCACTTGGTCAGTATTGGATTAGTACAAGAGCATCAAAGTTAGCCTAGAAGCAAAGCAAAGTACTTAGCACCCCTCATACCTAGATGCTAGTGCTAAATTAAAAATGACTACTCTAGATGGGAACATGTGTTTGTGAAATGATGATGTTGAAAACCTTGGAATGATGAGTCATTTCCATTGAAAGATTTTGAAGGTGAATATGACATGAATTTGACTTGGTGAAATGGCTAAAAACTGATGATTGAGTTGGATGCGATACCATTCCAATTTTTGAGTACCCCCACAATACCTGATTATGGGTAAGGCTTAGCTGGAAATTTATGTGTCTTAGTATGGGTTCCCTCTGAACAAGCGTCATAGGGGTTATGCCGATGCTGCCTCCGTTGAAAGTTAAATGACGTGAATTGAGGTGAATTGTACGGCCAAGCCCTGTGCAGTTCCCGGGAGGACAGTTGGTTATCACCGGGAGGCCAAGCTCATGGGGAGAGGTGCGTATACTAGGATGTGTAAGTGAAAGGTTAACGGTTGATGATCCGCGTACTAAGTTACGATTATTCGGGGTTTATCCCTGGCGGATGTAATCAAATGTTGTGGCACAAGTGTGCAACCTCTGCAGAGTGTAAACCTATTCGAATAGCCGCGTCCGCGGTCATGGACGGTTGGAAAGGCCATACTGTTTCCATCATCAGAATTTATATCTTTGTGACTGGTGAAACTGAACTTGAACGGTGACTTTGAATTTGAATCGCAACAGAGTTGTGGGAATGACACTAATGTTCCCACTTGAGTTAGTTAGCACATGAGGAGTTGTTTACTAAAATGTTTCTAAACTAAAATTGGCTTTATGCAAATAACCTTAGAGCTTAGAACACTCTCAATAGCAATGTTAGTACTTACATTAGTATTAGATTGCGAGTACTTAAAGTACTCACGGCTTTGTCCCTTGCTATTCAAATGGCCAGACTATGAAGCCGAGCAGCAGTACGAGGATGACGATCAACAGGACGTCTACCACAACTAGGAGCTTCTAACGTCAAGCGTTGGCCTGTGGACTAGAGAGTCCATTTATATTTACGCTTCCGCTATGAACTTGTATTTGTTCGTTGATCAATAGATCAACTATTCGTGTAATATGGATCATGTGATTCCAATTTGTAAGACATTATGGTTTGTAATGAATGATGACTGTGATACTTAACTATTATGCCTCGCAACAACAATATTCCTGGGATTGTGATGTATGACATAATAGGCATCCGGACTTAAAAATCCGGGTGTTGACAAGTTGGTATCAGAGCCATTGTTTGACCTTAGGAGACCCTAGTTAGAAATGGACGTTCCGAAAAATTAGTTTCAAAAATGAATGGAGTATTTCTGAAAAACTTAGTCTTTGTCTTCTCCTTGAGTTCTTTGGAAAAATAAGAAGTCATGGTCTTCCTTAGAAATATACCTAAAATTTTGCCACACCTGTTCACTTCTCTAACTTAATCCTTCACTTCACTTTCAGATGGAGCCCGTGAACACGAAGTTTTACCAGCTCGGGAATGGGGGAAGCTTGATCTTCGAGCACGACCTCAACGCCCTTTCCGATCACCTTGATCGCCCGCACCCGGAGTTCCACGGAGTTCAGGTCACGGACCAGCCAGGAGGCAAGTTGCAGTGGATCATCACTACTGACTTGAGGGGCAAGATGGAGCCTCCCACTTCTGAGAGGATCCTCTTCTCCTTCAGGGAGAGCAACTGGCTGGACGGACTTGCCCGCGCCATTCAGGAGGGACTCGCACGCTTGAGCGGGATAAGCGGGGAGGCACTCAAGGACCCTCGCTTTTCTCACCTCGCGAGGCGTAACTCTGCTGGAGAGCCCATGGACATGCCACCACACCCGGAGCTGAAGCACCATGTGGAGCATCTCGACTTCATCTTGTACCACACTCAGCATGATCTCGACCACGCCCGTGAGTACGCCAACCAGACTCACGCCCACATCATCGAGCAAGGTGAAGCCATCAAGCTGCTCGCCAGGGACCGCAGGACTCTACGCCAGCAGCGGACGAAGAAGGATGCCACCATCACTCGCCTCCGCGAGAAGATAGCAGCACTTGAGGCCACCGTCAAGAACCAGGAGGAGCAGATGAAGAAGATGGAGGAAGATGGAGAAGACATTCAGGGAGGAAGCGCCTTCCTGAGTGACGACGATGACTTCGAGGAGGATGAGAACACCGAGGAGGAAGACTACGAGTTCCTGGACGCCGGAGAGGATGACCACGTCGCCATAGATGTGGATGGAGAGTAGTTTCACTTGTGCACTACCGTAGGTGTGAGTTGTATCCCACCCCATGTATCGTAGCTTGGAGAAGAAGGGTTCTTAAAACCCTTAGTGCATTAGCTTGTAATGTGTGTTGCTTGTCATGAATGAATGTATGTTTGTGTCGTCATGAAAAGACTTCAAGTTTTAAACTTTGAACTTAAACACAAAACAAGCCATAGAGAATTTCCCTCTTATCTCATGATCTACCTCAATGCTCAGATGGCCCCTCCAACTCGCAACGCGAATTAAGATGCGATGATGCAGATGTTGCAAGTTATGCTGGAAGGTAGAGAAGCAGAAAGAGCTGAAAGACAAGCCAACATTGCAGCACTACAACAGCTTGCCAACAACAATCAAGGCCATCATGATCACCCAGGATCAAAGCTCAAGAACTTCCAGAATACCAACCCGCTAGTTTTCAGAAAGACTGAGGAACCCTTGGATGCAGATGATTGGCTCCAAACTATGGAGAACAATCTAGAAGTAGCTGGAGTTGAGGAAAATGAGAAAGTGATGTTTGCCACGCACTACTTAGCAGGACAAACAAGAGCTTGGTGGACAAGCACCCGTGCCATGAACGCGGGACAGTTTATGACTTGGACTGATTTCAAGCTCAAGTTCAGCAAGTACCATGTGCCCCCGGGTCTGATAAAGAAGATGAGAGATGAATTCCGTGAACTGAAGCAAGGCCGGATGTCCGTGGTGGAATACCGCGACAAGTTTCTAACTCTGTCAAGGTACGCCCCGGATGAGACTGATACTACTGAGAAGAGGAAGGAAAGGTTTCTGAACGGACTGCATGATGAGATGCAGACTGTGTTGATCAACATCCCCTTTACCGACCTCGAAGCCCTTGTTGACTCCGCCATCCAAATGGAGGGAAAACTGCACCAAGCCAGCGAGAACCGCAAGCGCCGCATGATGAACCAGAGTGGGCCCAGCAATGCCCCAAGGTATCGCCCCAACTCAAGCGGAGGCTTTGCCTCCAGGAACAACAAGCCCATTGCACAGATGTCACGTCCGGGTTATCAGAACCGGAATGGAGGAAACCCCAGGCCAGGAGGCCACTACAACAACAATAGCAACTACTACTACAACAACAACAACAACAACAACAACTTCAACCGCGCTCCGCCGAGAGCCCCCAACAACAACAACAACAACACCAACACCAACACCGCACCAAGGACTAGGAGCAACGCCATCCCCGTTGCGATCAAGGACAAGGCCACCATCACTTGCTATGAGTGTGGTGTAGTGGGACATTACTCCAACGAGTGTCCCAAGAGGCTCGCCAAGCTCGCAGGCAACACCGCAGCACCAGCTCAGCAGCAACGCCGTGTCTCCACCGGCAAGGAGTTCGCCCCCAACAACCCAAACAACCGTGGAGGTCGCCTCTTCCACATGAACGCCGAGGAAGCCCAGGAAGCACCAGACGTGGTGCTGGGTATGTTCTCTGTTAACTCAATCCCAGCAAGAGTGTTGTTTGATTCTGGAGCATCGCATTCGTTTGTTACAGAAGATTTTGTGTGCACTAGTAAGATTCAATCAATCATCTTGAAACATTTCATGATAGTTCAAATACCTGGAGCAACCACTAAAGCTAGAAAATTTTGCAAAGATGTACCCATCAGAATTCATGAAATAGATTTTTACGCAAACTTGATTGTTCTGGGAACAAAAGGATTGGAGGTAGTACTGGGTATGGATTGGATGGCGAAACATCATGGATTGATAGACTGCGCCAAGAAGGCCATCACCATGACTAGTAGCACCGGAATAATAATAGGACATGTGTCTGAGAGACTACCCAGAAAATTCACCTGCAACCAAAGTGTAGCCAAGCCAACTCTGGATCAAATCAGGGTCATTTGTCGATACCCTGATGTGTTTCCGGATGATCTACCCGGTATGCCCCCTGATCGGGATATCGAGTTCATCATTGAGTTAATCCCTGGAACAGGACCTATTGCCCAAAGAGCCTATAGCATGAACCCCGCTGAGCTAGTGGAACTGAAGAAGCAACTGGATGATATGCTGTACAAAGGTCTGATTCGACCAAGTGCGTCGCCATGGAGATCACCAGTTTTGTTTGTGGATAAGAAAGACGGTGCCACTCGTTTGGTTACGGACTATCGTAAGCTTAACGATGTCACCATCAAGAACAAATACCCCTTGCCAAAGATAGAAGACCTGTTTGACCAGCTGACCGGTGCCCAAGTATTCTCTAAGATTGATCTGAGGACAGGTTACCATCAACTGAAGATCCGTGCAACAGACATTCCTAAGACTGCCTTTACCACCAGATATGGATTGTATGAATACAACGTCATGTCATTTGGACTGACAAATGCCCCCGCTTACTTCATGAATCTCATGAATAAGATCTTTATGGAATTCCTGGATAAGTTTGTCGTTGTCTTCATCGACGACATTCTTATCTACTCCAGATCAGAAGAAGAACATGAGCAACATTTGGAAGTGGTCCTAGAAACCCTGAGGCAGCACCAGTTGTACGCCAAGTTTAGCAAATGCGAGTTTTGGTTGAAGGAAGTAGGATTTCTGGGACACATCTTGTCTACAGGAGGAATTGCCGTAGATCCCGCTAAAATCAAAAGCGTTGAGGAATGGAAAGCCCCAACCACCCAGACTGAAGTCCGGGCATTTCTGGGATTAGCTGGATATTACCGCAGATTCGTTGAAGGATTTTCCAGCATCACAAGACCAATGACTCAACTGCTGAAGAAGCACAAGAAGTTTTACTGGAATGACAAATGTGAAGAAAGCTTTAGCAGCTCAAGCTCAGATTAACCACAGCCCCAATACTCATCATGCCCGATGTCACCAAGCCATTCGATGTCTATTGTGATGCATCCAAGATTGGTCTTGGATGTGTATTGATGCAAGGAGGCAAGGTGATATCATACCTATCAAGGCAACTGAAGCAACATGAACAGAACTATCCAACTCATGACTTGGAGTTAGCAGCCGTAGTCTTAGCCCTGAAGGTTTGGCGTCATTACCTCATGGGTAATCGATGCGAGATATACTCAGATCACAAGAGCTTGAAGTACATTTTCACCCAGAAGGAGCTGAACATGAGACAGCGCAGATGGATAGAATTAATCAAAGATTACAACATGGAAATTCACTACCACCCCGTCAAGGCCAATGTGGTAGCGGATGCTTTGAGCAGACTGCCTTGTCAGTTGAACTCCATGATCGCAATAGAGCAACCCAGCCTGTACCAAGAGTTTGAACAGTTCAGACTAGAGCTAGTGAGCGAAGGATTCTTAGCCAGCATTGAGCTCCAACCCACCTTGATGAAACAGATAAAAGAAGCCCAGAAGGGAAATGCCAGCATTGACGGAATCAAGAGTCAGATAGCTACAGGAAAAGCACTAGGATTCACCATAGATGAAGAAGGAGTTCTTTGGTACAACGGACGCCTATGTGTACCGTCAGATTCAGAGTTGAAGCAAGTCATTCTGAAGGAAGCTCACGATACACTATATTCCATTCACCCCGGAGGAACCAAGATGTACCAAGACCTGAAAGAACAATTCTGGTGGCACGGAATGAAGCGAGAGATAGGAAGCTACATCGCCAATTGTGATATCTGTCAACGAGTTAAGGCAGAACATCAACGACCCACAGGACTGTTGCAACCCTTACAGATTCCTGAGTGGAAATGGGATTCTGTCGGTATGGACTTTATCACAGGATTGCCCAAATCTAGCAGAGGAAATGACTCCATTTGGGTAGTCATCGATAGGTTAACCAAGGTTGCACATTTCATCCTCGTCAAGACCACCTACCAAGGCCCAAAGCTAGCAGAGTTATACATCTCCAGAATAGTCAGCCTGCACGGAACCCCGAAGTCAATTGTGTCAGATAGAGGATCGCATTTTACCTCAAGATTCTGGCAGAAAGTGCATGAAGGACTAGGAACACGTCTGAATTTCAGCACCGCTTATCACCCGCAGACTGATGGACAGACCGAGAGAGTCAACCAGATACTGGAAGATATGTTGAGGGCCTGTGTGCTAGAGTATGGATCCAAATGGGAAGACTACCTACCTTACGCAGAATTCTCATACAACGACAGTTATCAAGCCAGCTTACAGATGGCCCCCTTTGAAGCCCTGTACGGAAGGAAATGCCGTACCCCTCTGAACTGGTCGGAAATCGGAGATAGTCAAGTCTTCGGCCCCGATATTCTCCGAGAAGCCGAAGAGAAAGTGCACAGGATCCCCGAGTACCTCAAGACCGCCGAGTCAACACAGAAGAGCTACGCCGACAAGAGACGCCGAGAGATGACATTCGAGATCGGAGATTTTGTGTATCTCAAAGTCTCACCCCTCAAAGGAATGCAGAGATTCCAACTCAGAGGAAAGCTCACCCCCAGATATGTCGGACCATTCAAAGTCCTGAGTCGTCGAGGAGAAGTTTCATATCAGCTTGAACTACCGGAAGAAATGTCCGCTGTGCACAATGTGTTTCACATCTCACTGCTTCGGAAGTGCCTAGAAGTGCCGGAGAAGACCGAAGTGTTCAAGAACATCGACCACATAGCCATTGATATCAACAAGGATCTAACATACTGCGAAGTGCCTATTCGCATCCTTGAAGAAGCTTTCAGGACCAGCCGCACCAGAAGTATCAAGTTCCTGAAAATACAATGGAGTAATCACACCGAAGAAGAAGCCACTTGGGAACGCGAAGAGGATATGAAGAAGGAATACCCAGATCTCTTTAGTACCTAGTTTTCTCAAGATCTCGGGACGAGATCGTTTGTAAGGGGGAAGGGTTTGTAACATCCCAAGTTTCCAATAAAAGAATCAAGAGAGAGTTTCCAAGAATCCAAAAATTAGAGCCAACAAAAACTTTTTCTCATCATATAGGACTATGCATATAGCTCACCTTATTAATTATTTGCGTGTGCTTTTGCCATGATGCTTGCTTATGTGTTTACCCTTGCTCTAAAACCCTAACCATGATCACTTGATCATCCAAAGTCAAAGAAAAAGAAAATAGAAAAGAAATTATAAAAATCAATTCAACACACACATATGGCTTATGCCATTTTTACAAATCTTTAATCTAGACCATTTTGGTTTGCACCATTGGTTGTAAATGGATACTAAACACTTATTAACACTTTTGGAAACAATCAAACTCAATTCAAATCAAATTTGAATCAAATTTGAGCTCACATATGATTATGGTCACATGTGACAATTTCAGCATGATACCCATTTTGAGCCCCTGGTTTTTGACTTTTCTCTTCTACACTTGGCCAACTCTTTGCACCTCATCCAAGACACCATCAAGGAGAACAACTTTGCCCAAAACCCTCACCCCAAACTCTGTCTCAATTTCAAATTAGAAGCAAGCCAAGTAAAGACATTGAAACAAATTCAAGATCATATGCAAATGGTGATTTTGCAATTCAACTCCATTTTGACCACCACCACCACCATTATACTCCAAATAATATATGATTACAACCCACCAAAAAGATTTGCAAAATTCAGTTTTTTTTTCTTTCGGGCATTTCATCAAACAGCTTGCAGGCAGGGAATCAAATTGTGCCCATACTGAAAATGGTGGAGACTTAGTCCAAGCCTGAGCCGCCACTGCACCTCTGGAGCTTCCTCTCACCTCCCTGCCACCTCTCCCTCACCTGCCCAGCACTGGAGAAGCTCCACTTGACCAAGACATGCCATGCCGTGGCATGTCATGCCACCCTCCTGCTCACTCTCTCTCTGGTCACTTCTGGCCTGCCTCACCATGTCCATCCCTCTCCTCTCACTCACCTGAGCCTGACCAGACCAAGCCACGACCAAGACTCGCACCGCAACGGGAAGAAATTGTCGTACCCAGTGGCGCCCAGACACGCCCATGCACGCGCCAGAGCGCGCATGGCATTCACCCTGGGCGCGCCAGAACGTCAGCCGCCCGGAGCCCTCGCGTCACCTCTGCACTCCCTCTCTCGCCAGTAGACGCGCCTGGACACCAGCAAGCTCGCAGACACCTTCGTTTGACCGCGGGAACACCATGGCCCTCGTCATCGTCGATGCGACGCGCCACGGTGCTGAGCACTCCCATCAAGCGCACCATCGCTACAGAGCCTCGTCTGCGCCACGATCACGCGCGTCAGCTTCGCCAGTACACCAGCAACCAGACGCGCCCACTCCATGCCTCTTCGCAACCCTGGACCGACGACGACGACGGCGACCCAATGCCGAGCGCCACAGCCATCTCCCGCCGCTATAAAAGGAGGACTCCTCCTCTCAAATTGAGCACGCCATCCACTTCCCCTCCTCACCACGACTCTCCTCGACCACTCACCTCTCTCGATTGGCCACAGCACCGCGCCAATTGCAAGCTCATCGCCGCCGCCAGTAGCCGAAGCTCGCCGGAGAAGGAGGCCGCCCCTGGAGACGCAACTGCTTCCCGGAGCTTCCTCATCTACTCCAACGTTGCGGCGCACCACTCCGAAGATCGCCGGAGCTCCGACGGCCGCTCCGACCCCCTACCTCGACCTCCCGTAAGCTTCCATCTCGCCGGAGACGACGACCCCTCTGGGCCGTCGATCCCTCGTCTAATCGCACGGCTCTCCTCTCCCCGTACCGATTCGCTAGTTAAGACCCACAGACAGGTGGCCCCCACCATGTCAGCTGGCCCGCTGCGAAGCTGGGCTAGCCCATCTCTTTCTCTCTCTGCGCAGCCCAACAGTTTTCCCGCCAGCCCATGTTTTCAAATTCAGAAATTCCAAAATAGAGAAATATGCAATCTGATGTTAACTTTGAAATTTAGTAGGGCCAAATCTACTTGGCCAAATTTTACAAATTGTATATATTTGGAAAGCTTAGGATTTTCTCTACCCAATGCCACTGGATTGAAACCTAGATCTATTATAGAATTAAAGTAGGAAAATAAACAAGGCAGGGACTTTTCTGCCTTAGAATAATTATTAAAAATCAACCATAAATTCTTTTAAGTTAATTCCAACTCCTATACATCACATTACACTTGTACTAATTGTTTCTGCAAAATCATTACACTTGACTATATGGCTATTTCTAGTCAAAGATATTGTCCAAAACTATTAATAAATCTCATGGGAGTTTTTCTCTCATTTAAATCTTGTCACCAACAACTCAAAATGAGGTAGAGACTCTGGTCATTTGGGTCTCATATGATTTGTTGATGATATTAAACTTCTACCATGCTAGGATTAAATTGTATGAGGTGCTCACCTCATTTAAATCATTTTTCTTAAATGATAAGTGTGAAGAGGTTGACTTTGGTCAACCTAGGTCACAAATTGTTCATGAGAGAAATTAAATATTAATAAGATAATGAGAGGAAATTATTTCTCTAAGTAATTGAAAATAACACCTAAGTTAGTATGAGAGGAAATTATTTTTCTTACATAAGAAAAACACATCCACCAACTTAATAGTAATGTGTGATACTAGTTTAAGTTGTGTGCATCATGAGTGTGCTTAGTTTAGTAAATAAGTTTGGTATGATGATTGTGTACCCCGTATTCGTATTTTAGACGCTAGTACCGAGGAGTATCAAGAGGAGGAGGAGGTCTACTTCCAAGGAGAAGAAGACCACTTTGACCAATTCCCCAACCAAGGCAAGATAATACTCTTGCAAAGTGCAAAGCTCACCATGAGCAAGGCATTACCCATTTAATTTATGCTTATGATCCTATTTCCCAGTTTTACTTTCCAAGCTTTATTTACTTTTGTTTTATCAAAGTACTTTTTGATTCATGATTCACTTGGTTAGTATTGGATTAGTACAAGAGCATCAAAGTTAGCATAGAAGCAAAGCAAAGTACTTAGCACCCCTCATACCTAGATGCTAGTGCTAAATTAAAAATGACTACTCTAGATGGGAACATGTGTTTGTGAAATGATGATGTTGAAAACCTTGGAATGATGAGTCATTTCCATTGAAAGATTTTGAAGGTGAATATGACATGAATTTTACTTGGTGAAATGGCTAAAAACTGATAATTGAGTTGGATGCGATACCATTCCAATTTTTGAGTACCCCCACAATACCTGATTATGGGTAAGGCTTAGCTGGAAATTTATGTGTCTTAGTATGGGTTCCCTTTGAACAAGTGTCATAGGGGTTATGCCGAGGCTGCCTCCGTTGAAAGTGAAATGACGTGAATTGAGGTGAATTGTACGGCCAAGCCCTGTGCAGTTCCCGGGAGGACAGTTGGTTATCACCGGGAGGCCAAGCTCATGGGGAGAGGTGCCTATACTAGGATGTGTAAGTGAAAGGTTAACGGTTGACTATCCGCGTACTGAGTTACGATTATTCGGGGTTTATCGCTGACGGATGTAATCAAATGTTGTGGCACAAGTGTGCAACCTCTGCAGAGTGTAAACCTATTCGAATAGCCGCGTCCGCGGTCATGGACAGTTGGAAAGGCCATATTGTTTCCGTCATCAGAATTTATATCTTTGTGACTGGTGAAATTGAACTTGAACGGTGACTTTGAATTTGAATCAGAACAGAGTTGTGGGAATGACACTAATGTTCCCACTTGAGTTAGTTAGCACATGAGGAGTTGTTTACTAAAATGTTTCTAAACTAAAATTGGCTTTATGCAAATAACCTTAGAGCTTAGAACACTCTCAATAGCAATGTTAGTACTTACATTAGTATTAGATTGCGAGTACTTAAAGTACTCACGGCTTTGTCCCTGGCTATTCAAATGGCTAGACTATGAAGCCGAGCAGCAGTACGAGGATGACGATCAGCAGGACGCCTACCACAACTAGGAGCTTCTAACGTCAAGTGTTGGCCTGTGGACTAGAGAGTCCATTTATCTTTATGCTTCCGCTATGAACTTGTGTTTGTTCGTTGATCAATAGATCAACTATTCGTGTAATATGGATCATGTGATTCCAATTTGTAAGACATTATGGTTTGTAATGAATGATGACTGTGATACTTAACTATTATGCCTCACAACAATAATATTCCTGGGATTGCGATGTATGACATAATAGGCATCCGGACTTAAAAATCCGGGTGTTGACAAGTTGGTATCAGAGCCATTGTTTGACCTTAGGAGACCCTAGTTAGAAATGGACGTTGACAACCGGAGAGTTAGTAGAACACGTGTCTGAAAGGCCCAGAAAGTTCACCTGCAACCAGAGTTTAGCCAAACCAACCTTGGATCAGATCAGGGACATCTGTCGATACCCTGATGTGTTTCCTGATGATCTACCCGGTATGCCCCCAGATCGGGATATCGAGTTTATCATTGAGTTAATTCCTGGAACAGGACCCATAGCCCAGAGAGCCTATAGCATGAACCCAGCAGAGTTAGTGGAACTGAAGAAACAACTGGATGATATGCTACACAAAGGTCTGATTCGACCAAGTGCGTCGCCTTGGAGATCCCCAGTTTTGTTTGTGGATAAGAAGGACGGTGCCACTCGTTTATGTACGGATTACCGTAAGCTTAACGATGTCACCATCAAGAACAAATACCCCTTGCCAATGATAGAAGACCTGTTTGACCAGCTGACCGGTGCCAAAGTGTTCTCTAAGATTGATCTTAGGACTGGTTACCATCAACTGAAGATTCGTGCCATGGATATCCCCAAGATAGACTTCACCACCAGATATGGATTGTATGATTACAATGTCATGTCATTTGGATTGACAATTGCCCCAGCTTACTTCATGAATCTCATGAATAAGATCTTTATGAACTTTTTGGATAAGTTTGTCGTTGTTTTCATCGATGACATCCTAATCTACTCCAAGTCAGAAGAAGAACATGAGCAACATTTAGAAGTTGTCCTGGATACCCTTAGGGAGCATCAGTTCTATCCAAGTTCAGCAAATGTGAGTTTTGGTTAAAGGAAGTAGGATTCCTGGGACATATCTTGTCTGCAGGAGGAATTGCCGTTAACCCCTCCAAAATCAAGACCGTTGAAGAATGGAAAGCCCCAACCACTCAGACTGAAGTCCGCACATTTCTTTGATTAGCGGGATATTACCACAGGTTTGTTGAAGGATTCTCTAGCATAGCAAGACCAATGACTCAATTGTTGAAGAAGGATAAGAAGTTTGAATGGACTGATAAATGTGAAGAAAGTTTCCAGCGGCTCAAGAGCAGATTGACCTCAGCCCCAATATTGATCATGCCGGACATCACCAAGCCATTTGAAGTCTACTGTGACGCATCCAAGATTGGTCTTGGATGTGTGTTGATGCAAGAAGGCAAGGTGATATCACACCTGTCTAGGCAATTGAAGCAACATGAGCAGAACTACCCAACCCATGACTTAGAGCTAGCAGCAGTAGTCTTAGCCTTGAAAGTATGGTGTCATTACCTCATGGGTAATCGATGCGAGATCTATTCGGATCACAAGAGCCTGAAGTATATTTTCACTCAGAAGGAGCTGAATATGAGGCATAGAAGATGGATAGAGTTAATTAAGGATTATGACATGGAAATTCACTACCACCCCGGCAAGGCCAATGTGGTAGCGGATGCCCTGAGTAGATTGCCGTGTCAACTAAACTCCATGATCGCAAAAGAGCAACCTAGTTTGCATCAAGAATTTGAGCAGTTTAGACTGGAGCTAGTTAGTGAAGGATTCCTAGCAAGCATTGAACTCCAGCCTACCTTGATTAGTCAGATAAAGGAAGCCCAGAAGGGAAATACTAGCATTGATGGAATCAAGAGTCAAATAGTTGCAGGAAAGGCACCGGGATTTACCGAAGATGAAGAAGGAGTTCTTTGGTACAACAGACGCCTATGCGTACCGTCAGATTCAGAATTGAAACAAGTCATTTTGAAGGAGGCCCATGACACTCTTTACTCCATTCATCCCGGAGGAATCAAGATGTACCAAGACTTGAAGGAACAATTTTGGTGGCATGGAATGAAGAGAGAAATTGGAAGTTACATCACCAAGTGTGATATCTGTCAGAGAGTCAAGGCCGAGCATCAGCGACCCGCATGATTACTTCAACCATTACAGATTCCTGAATGGAAGTGGGATTCTGTAGGAATGGACTTCATCACCGGATTGCCCAAATCTAGTAGAGGAAATGATTCTATTTGGGTAGTGGTTGATAGATTAACCAAGGTCGCCCATTTCATCCCCGTCAAGACCACCTATCAAGGCCCTAAGCTTGCAGAGTTATATATCTCCAGAATAGTCAGCCTGCACGGAACCCCAAAGTCAATCGTATCAGATAGAGGATCTCAATTCACCTCAAGGTTCTGGCAGAAAGTACATGAAGGACTAGGAACCCGCCTGAATTTCAGCACCGCGTATCACCCGCAGACAGATGGACAGACCGAAAGAGTCAACCAGATACTGGAAGATATGTTGAGAGCATGTGTGCTAGAATATGGATCTAAGTGGGAAGACTGTCTGCCTTATGCAGAATTATCATACAACAACAGCTATCAAGCCAGCTTGCAAATGGCCCCCTTTGAAGCATTGTACGGAAGGAAGTGCCGTACCCCTCTGAACTGGTCAGAAGTCGGAGATAGTCAAATCTTCGGCCTAGATATTCTCCGAGAAGCTGAAGAGAAGGTTCACAAGATTCATGAATACCTCAAGACCGCCCAGTCGAGACAGAAGAGTTATGCCGACAAGAGACGCCGAGAGATGACCTTCGATATCGAAGATTTTGTGTATCTCAAAGTATCACCCCTTAAAGGAATGCAGAGATTCCAACTCAGAGGAAAGATTGCGCCCCGATATGTTGGACCCTTCAAAGTTCTGAGTCGCCGAGGGGAAGTATCTTATCAACTGGAACTACCGGAAGAAATGTCCACTGTGCGTAATGTCACTACACCACAGCACAGTATTCCCAACTGATGTTGGTCGGCGATAGTCACCATCTCCGATCGATTGTTGGTTGGGAAAACTTATATCGAACCGTTGGTCCGTAAAGTTGTATGTACACCATCTAATTGTTGGTCGGAAATGTTAATTTTTTTTGTGTCCAACCATCGGTCGGGAGTACAACCATCAGCATCAAACTGTCGGTCGGCAATCAATGCTGACCAACAGCTGGTTGCTAACTGGGCCGGCAATGCCTCGCGCGCGACTGAAACTTTGAAGCGCCAAAATTTAGCCCAACCCGCGAATTCGGCCTAAGAAGCGCCAAACCAAGATGGTATATATACAGTAGCTAACCCTAAGGGCATCTCCAACGCGGGCATCCAAACCAAAAAATGGACGTCGCATGTGTCCGTTTGGGTAAAACCTGCTCCCAACGGGGGGACCAAAATTAAAAAGGACAGCTGTGGTGTCCTGCACGACCCAAAGCTGGCCCAAATTTGGGAGACTTTTGGGGCGAGCCGGACGAACGCGGACGTCCATTGTATCCGTGTATGTCCACGGCCTGGCCCATCTGACAGTGACACAAAATACAACCACAAGGCCCCCACCCTTCTCTCTCCTCTGTCTTTCTATGTTTGCTTTTTCCCATGTAAACCTCCATCCTTCCTCGCCGGATTGGATCCCGTCTAACCAAGCTCCGCCGCCACCCTCACCTGGAGGCCCCTGCCGCCGCCGCCTCCTTTTTTTACAGCCCTGCTGGAAGTCGCCGGAGCAGAAACGAGCGCCGTCGGCCTCGATGCCGCCGAGCAAGACGAAGCCGGGGCGGAGCTCGCCGGGGCGGAACGTGGGAGCGTCCAGCTTGGGGACGAACGCGCGGAGGCCGTGGGAGCGTCTAGGTTGCCGGCCGTACGCGCGGTACAGCTCCGCCTGATCTGTAGCTCCGCCCACGCGGCGCCCTAGCCGCTGCGCTCGCCACGCCGCCCTACGCCGGCTGCTCGTCACGCCGTTGGAGCGGGCCGCCCCGCACTGCAGCTCCGCCCGCGCAGCAGCTCCGCCCACGCCGCTCCCTGGCCGCTGTGCTCGCCACGCCGCCCCACGCCGGCCGCTCGCCACGCCGTTGGAGCGGGTCGCCCCGCGCTGCAGCTCCGCCAACGCCGCGCCCTGGCCGCTGCGCCGCCACGCCGCCCACGCCAGCCGCTCGCCACGCCGTTGGAGCGGGCCGCCCGCGCTGCAGCTCCGCTGCGCTGCAGCTCCGCCCGCGCAGCAGCTCCGCCCACGCCGCGCCCTGGCCGCTGCGCTGCCACGCCGCCCCACGCCGGCCGCTCGCCACGCCATTGGAGCGGGCGGCCCCGCGCTGCTGCTCCGCCCGGGCAGCAGCTCCGCCCACGCCGTGCCCTGGTCGCTGCGCTCGCCACGCCGCCCACGCCGGCCCCTCGCCACGCCGTTGGAGCCGGCCGCCCGCGCTGCAGCTTCGCCCATGCCGCGCCCTCGCCATGACACCACCGGCCGCCTCCCGCGAGCACGTCCGCTACGAGCTCGCGCCTCACCTCGACGCCGCCCCGTGCCGTGCCACCACTCGCCACGACGCCGCGCGCTCCAACCGCTCCCGCCGCATCGCGCGCGCACACATGCAGGGCTAGGACGGGGCCGTGAGGAGGAAGCCGTGAACGGCCTGCAAGGAAGCGGCCGGCGATGGGTGCGCGGTGCACGAGCGCCGCAGGAGGTGCTGCTTGGTGTGGTCAACGCGGACCGAGCGCAGCGCGACAGCAGCCGAAGGAGGGCTTGGCGGCGCAACTCGACCTGGCGGTCGCAGGTACGCACAACCAGAGCTTTGTCGCGGCGGAGATGCAGCCGGTGGCGGTGCTTGGGCACAGGTTGGAGCGGACGCGCGAGGTGCTTATCTAGCTGTTGTTGGCCGCGTACGTGCGCACCACAGCAGCCAAAAGCAGGTTGCTTCTGATTTGCGAACGTGCGCATGCACTTGGCCGCTAGCCTCCTTGCAGGCGGAGGAGGGCGAGCTCACCGTGGAGCTACTGCTTTTGGCCATGCGCTGCTGCCGGTGCTCGCGCGCGCAGCCGCTGCTGATTGGGTGCGCTCGGAGACGGGGCAGCGCGCGGCGACAGGGCTACGCCCGCAACGACGGGCCCGCGGTGGCGAACGGGGCGGCGCCCGCGGCAACCGGCCGCCCCGTGCCTCGCCTCCTGTGAGCCAACACCGAGCTGCTCCCAATTTGGATCGTGGGTGCGTTGGGGAGTAAAAATCGAGCAGGACGAGCGTCCACTAGTGGAAAACTGCTCTTTTGCACCGGTTCAAAAGGCCCATATGCACCGGATAGCCAACTGGTGCAAACCATCCGGTGCAAAAGGCCCCCCCCCCCTTTTGCACCGGTTCGGTTACAAACCGGTGCTAAAGGGGGCACCACGTGGCCGTCTGTGGAGAGTCCAGCGGGGGACCTTTTGCACCGGTTCGTAATACGAACCGGTGCAAAAGGGTTGTGCCGCGGCAGGGTTTTGGTGCCATTCGCTGTCATGTAGACTTCGCCACGGCAGAGAATTGCACTAAAACGCTGCCGCGGCAGGAATTTTCACTAAAACGCTGTCGCGGCAGACTCTGCCTCCATTCGAAACACGGTATAATATTAATGCAAACAATTCAAATATATATATAGGAAACCATTGTATTACATATATCGATCAAAGTGACACACGTTCATGCATATATATATATGTCTACATCAACTTTGATATTGGCGGTTGTCCACATAGTGTTCTCCATCTAGAGCTATGACTTGCTCAAGTAAGAACCCCACCAGTTCTTCTTGAATTGCTCGTACACGCTCTGTTGCTAGAAGACCGTCCCGCAACCGTTCGATCTAATAATTTGAAGAAGGTACGATGGTCAGTATATATATATGTGTGTATGTGAATGAAACACAAGGTGATAAAATAAAGCCATGAATGTTGTTTAATTACTTACATCAAGTTGTTCCAAAATGTCCCTCACATCATGGGTATTCTGGCGGATGAACTCGCAAACGTAGAACCTGCATAAATTATTCCCGTCCTCTTGCCTCAAGCACTTTACGAGAACAAAGTTCAATCAAAATAATATATATATAATCAAGGATGATAATAATTGTATTGAAACTAGAATCAAAGAGATGCGCGGCCTAGCCATTAGTACTTACCGGTACATGTTTTATTCGAAGTTCTTTATTCTTTAAACCTGGAGCTTTGTTGGTGAACCGTTTCCAAGCCTTGTGGAGGATATCAGCCATGTCCCCCCACGCCTCAAGGGGTTTACTCTTCGAGTCCATGACTTCTACTATCCCGGTGTCGGGTTCAATGACTAGCAGGATATAGTGAAACCTGCGGACACACACATATATATATATATGCATAACTCATCAATTACACTTAACACATGGAGTAAGCGAAAAAGATTTAATGTGTGAAGAGAGTAACACTCACGCGAAGTTGTAAGGAAATAGTATTGCCCTTTTGTATGAGTTTTTCCTTAAGACATGTACCAAGTTATTCTCCGTGTCCTTGGGAGAGTTGTCGACAGTATACCCATTCACGGTATATGGGTCAACGAACCCAAGATCATAGATTTTCCCCTTGCGGCATTCGCGAATCTTCATTCTGCATAATACAGTGAGAGTATGGTTATATGCATGCAATAATGGACGAGCCGCGGTAGAGACTTAATTACATAAATAATACTTACAGACAGTATGCACTCAGCAGAGATTTGTCGAGGGTGTCTTGGTTGAATAACTGAAATAATTCACAAAATTCGATGTTCATCACGTCAGTTCGCCCGTAGTGCTCATCTCTTATTGCCACCATGATCCAGTTCTGGCCGTCCTTACATGCATCCAAGTACCAATTATGTAGTCTTCGCAGCTGTGTTGATAGATTAGGCAACTCCGCAGCTCTGACAAGAGGTTCCCCGTATGTGTAATGGTATGCTAATTGGACATCGTCCGTGTCCATGAATTCGATGCGGCTTAAGTACTCAGGAATACTCATACCGGCCGCATCTGCCTCATCTTTGTATAGTTTTACCATCGTTGGATCAAGGCACGCTAGGACATCAGGATACACTTGGAGCGGGGGGCACGAGTTTTTCTGGGCTCCAAGCTGGGGAACTGGTTTCCCATCTACCTTACTTTTTTCCCACCGCTCTCTTGCTAACACATTTGACTTGCAATAGACCGGTCATAGTTCGATGAAAGACTTGGCTCAGGTTGATGAAGGTTCTTCAGCAGTTTCAACTTCTTTTCCAGAGATATAGCTGGCTCCGGCTCAAGCTGGGGCTTTTTAAGTTTCAACATTTGTTGCTTGTGCTGTTCATCTACGATCTTGGCATTTTCCTCAACTGTATAGTCATAAGGTCTCTTGGGAGCAACCTTAGGCACTCTTGGGAGGGGCTCTTGTTTGCATCTCGGTGATTTGTTACGACTCAGCTGTGTCGTAGCGGTCCGCCTAATTTTCCTCTTATACTTGGGCGGCGGAGAAGGCTCACGCGGCGGCGGAGATGGCTCACGCGCCGGCGGGGAAGGCTCACGCGGCGGCGGAGATGGCTCACGCGCCGGTGGGGAAGGCTCACGCGCCGGCGGGAAAGGCTCACGCACTGGAGACGGCTGCATCGGTGGAGAATGCTGGCTCGGTGGAGACCTTGTTGGCGCCTTCCAACCCGGAATCACAATGAATTCCTTTCGCCATAGAACTGTAGTGTTCTTGGCCTCTCCCAGCTCTAGCAAATCCCCTTCACCGGCAGGGTGGTCAAGCCTCAGCGGCCCATACCCATCCATAACTTGATCCACCGCGGCAACAGCGTATCCAGGTGGAACCGGCTTGAAGTGATATCTTTGATCAGGTACCGGCGGTAAGACATAGCCGATCGCCGCCTTGAGCGTTAAGTAGCCCATCGTTTGGAAATGTAGCTCACAAGGTGTCGACTCTGTGATAAAGTCCACAGGGTAGAGATCAGAAGGCATATGCGGATCCACAGGGGAGGGAGGAGCCATCTGCGGATCCACATCTGCATCATCACCAGGCAGCTCCGTGGAAGCCACGCTGCTCTTCCGCTGAGATCCCTGGCCGGTAGCATCGAATGCAACTTCTTCTATCCGCGGATTAGGTTGAGGTTGGGTGACTGTGACTGAGCCTGACATTATCATCCTCACTTGCTCCTCTAGCTTAGCAACGCGTTCTTGAACCACATCCTTTTGCCTCTGACGGCTTCTATCGGGATATTTCTTCGTTTCTGCAGGAAACCCAATACACCACGGCTTGCCACCTGGTATGGTTCGTGTTCGTCCTGGGTGTTCAGGATTCCCAAGGGCGCGTGTGAGCTGGTCCTTCTCTCTTTCGGGACGGAACTTCCCCTCTTCAACTTCCTTTGCAGCATTTCTAAAGGCTTCGATGGGAAGTGGGTTTTCCCGATGTCTTTGTGTATATATGCAGAACCCTTGTGCGTCCAACGTGCCCCCATGCGCGTAAAACCAATCCCTTGACCGCTGGTTCCATTTCCGTACCTCTGGCTGGATCCCGTTCTTAATTAGGTCATTCTCCCATTTCTCCCACTTAGGTCTGCCAGCCTTGTAGCCTCCTCGCCCCATGGTATGGAAGTACATCTTATTAGCAGCATTTTTCTTGTTGGTGTCTGACCTTGTCTTTGCCCTCTCCGATGTCTTGTACTTCACAAATGCCTCCCAGTGGTCTTTTATCTTCTCATAGGGGCCCTTGAAATCTGGAGTCTTCTTTTTCTTGACAAAGGAGTTGTCCAATTTCTTCTTGTAGTCGTTGAACTGCGTTGCCATCTTCTTAAGAGCCCACTTCTTGACTCTTCGTTGTATGCTATTCAGCTCGAGATCCTCAGGGTCTGGCCTTTTATTATCACTATCAGAGTCAGCTGGCTCCGGAAATGTGAAATTTACCATGAGTTTCCTAAACATCAGATTTTTGGATCTCGTATCGACGTAAGTAACTCCTTCGTCCGCCTTTGCAGGTTTCTTCCATTCTTGAGTGGTGATCGGGATGGTTTCCCTAACAATAACTCCGCATTGACTTACAAACTTTTTTGCGTGATCCTTGGGAGAAATCGGTTCGCCGTCTATAGCGATTTCCGTGATGATGCACCTTTCATGCTCTTCCATCTTTCTGGCCACGCCTCGTTTAGTTCTGCCAGTAGAGTGTGTTGATTGGGAGGTCTAAAAGAAGAAACAATGTTAATATATGTATATGCACATATCTGTAGGCTTGGTTAATTAATATATATACACCTCGGCGTGGTGAGCTTCTCCCTCGCAGTCGTCACCTTCTCCCTCACCGGAGCCGTCTCCACGGTGGTCTTGCTCATCTTCCTCATCGGAGCCGTCTCCTCGGGTTCGCTCATCTCCCTCGCTGGATTGGTTTAGGTAAAGAGAGGTGATATCGTCATCATCACGGATAATCTCCTCGACGAGGTATTCTTGTTCTAGGTCTCTTTCCATAGTTTCTGCAAAGACTTAAAAGTTATTCTAATGCTATAAACACAACGAAGCTAGATTCTGCAAAGACTTACAAGTTTCTGCAAAGACTTACAAGTAATTAAGAATAATGCTCAATACATGATCAAAATATTAGAGTTATACATATATATATAGGTACTAATTAAGGATAATGCTCAATACATATATAGTTCTTAACTAAGGATCGATAATAGTGCTGAAAGCAGATAGTGCAGTTACATGCATACATAGATTGATAATACATCAATCACTACTACAAACACTCAACCGCGCAGACCGGGTCCTAGAGGGCGCCGACCGGGTCCTGAGCCGCGCTGGGTGTACCCCCAAAGCCACGGAACAACAACGGGAGCATAGCTAACATGAGATCCCTGCATAACGCTCCATCCGGTCCTATACATGTTGTCTAACGCATACATGTAACGGCGAACGTGCTGGTCCCTCCGCTTCAATGCGCTGAGCTACCTCCTCCGGCGGGGCCGGCTCCCTCTGAAACGAACGTGGCCCATAAGACCTCCACCAGAGAATATCCGGGTCGACGACGGGACCCGGATTCCGCACCAAGGTGCGCGCCCCGGAAGATAACACCTCCCAGTGCCACCCCGGCGGAGCCCAGTCCCGGACTTCCCCCATCTGCTGCATCTCCTCTAAAACTGTCCTAGCTCCAGGACGTGGAGGCCGCGGCATCGTATGCAAACTAACAAATATAATATTGAATTTGTAAAGTGCTTATGAATATGAATCAAAGTAATTAAAAATTTTCTAACACATACTAATATAGTACTGACATATTCCATCTAATTTTTTTCCTAATTTCCTAAACTAACTAAAATTAGCTAAACTAACTAAAATTAGCTAAACTAACTAAAATTAGCTAAACTAACTAAAATTAGCTAAACTAACTAAAATTACACATACTAATTTCCTAAACTAACTAAAACTAACACATCCAATTTCCTAAACTAACACATCCAATTTCCTAAACTAACTAAACTAACACATACTAATTTCCTAAACTAACACATACTAACTAAAATTTTCCTAAACTAACACATACTAACTAAAATTTTCCTAATTTTCCTAACACTAAAATTTTCCTAACACTAAAATTTCCTAAAAACTAAAACAAAAAAAAAGGAGGCAGGGGTGGTGCGCGCGGCGCCTACCTCGACTCGGCGGCCGGCTTGGCGGCGCGGGCGGGGCGTCGGAGAGGAGGAGGCGGCCGGGCGGAGGGCGCCGGACGGCGCGGCGGGCGGAGGTGGCCGGGCGCGCGGCGGCGCGGGCTGCGCGCGCGGACGAGGCCGGCAGGGGAGGAGGCGCGCGGCGGCGCGCGCGGGCCGAGGGCGCGGGAGGAGGCGGCGGCGCGGACGGGGCGGAGGCGCAGCAGCGGCGCGGACGGCGGCGGCGCGCGCAGGCGGAGGCGAGCGGCGGCGCGGGGGGAAATTTTGGCAGAGTTTCCCCTGGAAACTTCTCCTCGCGCGATGGAGAAGAAGGTAGGCGCGCGCCCCAGTTTATACTGGGGACCTTTTGCACCGGTTCGTGGCTGGAACCGGTGCAAAAGGGTCTTTTGCACCGGTTCCAGCCACGAACCGGTGCAAAAGGTCCCCAGTTGGACTGAAATTTTTTGAAATTTTTGCTGCTAGTTTGTTTATCTTCCCACCTTTTTTATATGTTTCGCGCGGGATCAAGTTCCCGCCACGACGTTGCGCGGGTTTCCGCCTCGAAGCCGCGCGGGATATGTTCCCGCCACGATGCCGCGCTGGACATTTTCCCGCCACGACGCCGCGCGGGATACGTTCCCGCCGCGACGCCGCGCGGGACATTTTCTCGCCACGACGCGCGGCGCGGAGATTTCCCGCCTAAACACCCTTTATAAATAGTACGCCCCCGTCTCTCCCATTTCACTCATCACCAAACCCTAGCCCATTGCACAATGCCCCCAAAGCCGCACCCGCCGCCGGTGGAAGTGGACCCGCAGCTCGCGGAGATAGAGGAGTGGGAGGAGCTGCTGCGGCAAGAGGCGGCAACCAGGAGGGCAGCAGCGGATGAGGTGGACCCGCAGCTCGCAGAGATAGAGGAGTGGGAGGAGGCGGCGCTAGCGGCTACCATAGAAGCATTTGAGAGGCAGAGTCTCCAGGAGCTGCATAAGCGGCCGCGTGTGACGGATCTGGATAGTGAGGAGATGCATAAGCGTCGTCGTGAGGAGGAGCTGCGGCAGGAGGCGGCAGCCAGGAGGGCAGCAGCGGATGCGTGGAAGAACTAGTAGAAGTTGTTATTTTAGTTTAAATTTTGTTAATGTTCAATTTCAATAAAGCAGTGTTGTCGTTGTTTTAGTTTAAGTTTAGTTAACGTATCTTGTTAAATTTCAATAAAGTCGTTGTCGTTTTATCCCGGTTAATGGCTGGAACCGGTGCTAAAGACGGTTGATTAGTTTATATACCCCTTTTATCCCGGTTACTGGCTGGAACCGGTGATATAGATGGTGGATTAGTTTATATATCCTTTTATCTCGGTTCCTGGCTGGAACCGGTGCTAAAGATGGGGGGGCTAAATCTGGGGGAGGCTTATCTGTTATTTGCCTGGATAATTGCATTTAGTTCAAACGACCAATGTTACTGATACATATCACAACAAACGCTTCACAATATGAGCTCAAGGTACATGATAATAATTAATACATTATGATCGCTTCGACCGTAACCATGGAGTATCTTCAGCATTTAACGCGATGGTTGGATCAATGTTCACTGTGAAGGGCGGAATTTCAGCAAACTTATTATAATCTTCTGACATGTCTGTCTTGTCCTCGACTCCCACGATGGTTCTTTTCCCTGAAAGAACTATGTGACGCTTTGGCTCATCGGATGAGCTCGTTTCCTTATGTTTTCTTTTCTTCGGTCTAGAGGACATGTCCTTCACATAGAAAACCTGAGCCACATCATTGGCTAGGACGAATGGTTCGTCTCTGTAACCAAGATTGTTGAGATCCACTGTTGTCATTCCGTACAGCTGGTCTACCTTTACCCCTTTTCCATCCAGCTTGAACCATTTGCACCGAAATAAAGGGACCTTAAAAGAAGGTCCATAGTCAAGTTCCCATATGTCCTCTATGTAACCATAATATGTGTCCTTTTTGCCACTGCTAGTGTTTGTTGCATCAATGCGGACACCACTGTTTTGGTTGGTGCTCTTTTTATCTTGGGCGAACGTGTAGAAGGTATTTCCATTTATCTCGTACCCCTGGAAAGTCACTATAGTCGAAAATGGTGACCCAGCCAACATGTACAACTGATCTACAATATTGTTGTTATTAATGAGATGTTCTCGGAGCCAACGACCGAATGTCTGCATATGTTTATGCGTAATCCAGTCTTCAGACTGCCCAGATGTTCTGAGCGCACAATATTCTTGTGATCAGTGATATACGGGGCCACCAAGGTGGAACTTTGTAGAACTGTGTAGTGTGCTTGAGTAAAAGAAATGCCGTCCCTACATATCATTGATTTCCTTCCTAGCGTGCCTTTTCCACTTAGTCGCCCCTCATGTCGCGATTCAGGAACACCAATCGACTTAATGTCAGGAATGAAGTCAACACAGAACTCGATGACCTCCTCTGTTCCATAGCCCTTGGAGATGCTTCCTTCTGGCCTAGCACGGTTATGAACATATTTCTTTAAGACCCCCATGAACCTCTCGAAGGGGAACATATTGTGTAGAAAGACAGGACCGAGGATGGCAATCTCTTCGACAAGGTGAACAAGGAGATGTGTCATAATATTGAAGAAAGATGGTGGAAACACCAACTCAAAGCTAACAAGACATTGCACCACATCCTTCTGTAACCTTGGAAGACTAGCTGGATCGATTACCTTCTGAGATATCGCATTAAGGAATGCACATAGCTTCACAATGGGTATTCGAACATTTTCCGGCAGAAGCCCCCTCAGTGCAACCGGAAGCAACTGCGTCATAATAATGTGGCAGTCATGCGACTTCAGGTTCTGGAATGTTTTCTTCTCCATATTTATAATTCCCTTTATATTGGAGGAGAAGCCAGACGGGACCTTGATACTGTAAAGGACTTCAAAAAAGATATCCTTCTCTCGCTTTGGTAAGAGCGTAGGCGGCAGGACTTAAGCGACTCCCTGTATCCTTGTAATCCTGTTCTTGCTTGTCTTTTGGGACTTTCATACGATACTGGTCCTCCCGTGCTTCTGGTGTATCTTTTGTCTTCCCATACACGCCTAAGAAACCTAGCAGGTTCACGGAAAGATTCTTCGTCACGTGCATCACGTCGATTGAAGAGCGGACCTCTAGGACTTTCCAATAGGGTAGATCCCAAAATATAGATTTTTTCTTCCACATGGGTGCGTGTCCGGTAACGTCGTCATTCGGAACAGATTGACCGCCAGGACCCTTTCCAAAGATTACTTTTAGGTCCTTGACCATATCAAGTAAAGCATCACCGGTACGGAGTTCAGGCTTCACCCGGCGATCTGCCTCACCTCCGAAATGATTGCCTTTCTTTCTGACGGGGTGCCTCTTTGGAAGAAATCGACGATGCCCCAGGTACACAACCTTCTTACATTTATGCAAATAGGCACCTTCGGTCTCATCTAAACAGTGTGTGCATGCATTGTATCCCTTGTTTGTCTGTCCTGAAAGGTTACTAAGAGCAGGCCAATCATTGATGGTCACGAAAAGCAACGCTCGTAGGTTAAATGACTCCTGTTTGTACTCATCCCATGCATGTACACATGGTTTGCTCCACAACTGTAAGAGTTCTTCAAATAATGGCTGTAGGTACACATCAATGTCGTTGCCGGGTTGCTTTGGGCCTTGGATGAGCACTGGCATCATAATGAACTTCCGCTTCATGCACAACCAAGGCGGAAGGTTATAGATACATAGAGTTACAGGCCAAGTGCTATGACTGTAGCTCTGCTCCCCAAAAGGATTCATTCCATCTGTACTTAGGCCAAACCTTAAGTTCCTCGCGTCATCTGCAAAATCCGGGAACTCTCTATCGATTGTCCTCCACTGCGACCCATCAGCGGGGTGTCTCAGCATCTCTTCTTTCTTACGGTCTTCTTTGTGCCATCGCAACAACCTGGCATGCTCTTTATTTCTGAACAGACGTTTCAACCGTGGTATTATAGGAGCATACCACATAACCTTGGCAGGAACCCTCTTCCTAGGGGGCTCGCCCTCAACATCACCAGGGTCATCTCGCCTGATCTTATACCGAAGTGCAGTGCATACCGGACATTTTTCCAAATTTTCATACTCAGCGCGGTAGAGGATGCAGTCATTAATGCATGCATGTATCTTCAGCACCTCTAATCCTAGAGGGCAGAGAACCTTCTTTGCTTTGTACGTACTGTCAGGCAATTCGTTATTCTTTGGAAACCTCCTCTTCATTATTTTCAGTAACTTCTCAAATGGCTTGTCACATATACCAGCCTCTGCCTTCCATTGCAGCAACTCCAGGGTGGCACCGAGCTTTGTGTTGCCATCTTCGCAATTTGGGTATAACTTCTTTTTGTGATCATCTAACATGCCCTTTAACTTTCGCTTCTCGTTTTCTGTTTCTGCATCTCTGTGTGCATCGGCGATGGCCCGACGAAGATCATCATCAACGGGCTCATCTGATGCCTCTTCATCTTGATCACCTCCTCCTGCATCTTCATCTTCATCATGCCCTGTTGCAGTATCACCGTAGTTAGGGTACATATCATCATCCTCTTCTTCTTCATTGTCTTCCATCATAACCCCTCTGTTTTCCCCTATAGTGCTAGTCCCGGTTAGATGCGATTACTCACTAGATGCAACAGCTAGAGGTCCTACTAGAAATCTAACAATGGTATCAGAGCATGTCTAGTATCGTTGATCTAGATGAGGTAGTTTATATGCCGGGATAGAATCAAAACAGAGAAGGTTTAGTTTCTTGCAGACCCTAACCCTAGATCGGCATATCCCGAGTAGAACAAGAAATCGAGTAAGGGGAATGAAAGAGAGAGGGAGGCGGCATCCATGCCGGCCTCCACCTACCGGAGGTGCTCCGGGAAGAGGCCCCACCAGGCCGTGCTAGGGCACCGCGGCTAGTCCACTCGGCGGCGGCGCGCTCACCCGCAAGGGGAACGCGCGCACCGGCGAGAGGACCAGCTGGGCGCCGCCGTCTCCCCGCGCGATGGCCCGTCTCGGCGGCCACCGTCGACTCCCTCGTCTGGCTCACGCCGCCGCAGTCGGGTGGTGAGTGAGAGAGGCAGAGAGATGAGAAATGAGGGTTAGGGTTTCGGGGCAGGCTCTCCGGCCGGTTTTGTGTGGCCGTTTTCGGCGCACAGCCGTCGGATCTCATCCGACGGTCCGGAGCCGCCGGCAGCTGCCCACGGGCCAAAGTGAGAGCAGGAGAGGCCGGGGCCGGTTGCTGGGCCAGGCCCGTCCGGCGATGCGGACTGATTTCCGCCCTCCTGCACATTTTCTCAACAGAGACAGAGCCCATCTGGGCTGTTTTGGCCTGTTTTCTTTTTTTTCCAGTAATTTTTCTGTTTTAATTTTCTGGAAATAGTTTAGTAATAAGAATAAATGTGAGATATGAATTTTTTCCTGTGGGTTAAAGTTTGAAAATTAAGTTAAGTTTCCGCTATGTTAGTTAAGTTGAAGTCATATTTTATTGTTTCCTAATTTAATTGGAACCAACGGGAAAATTGAATTAGGAAATGAGAGTTAATTTTGAGTATGATGATTTTATTTAATGACCAACGTTGTTAATAAAATTGTATTCCGCAAGATTCAGAGTTATCATTATTGGTTCTATTTCTGCCCAACGGTGATGTAGAATTAATATTGAGAAGTGCCATGTTTTAATTTGACCGACGTTGAATTAACTCATTTTGATGGAAATTTTGTTTCAGGAAATCCTATGAGTTTTATCTCGGCTATTGAGCCTCTCAATGGAGGGAACTATGGCTCGTGGCGAGAGAAGGTTGAGATGGGGCTTGCTTTGCTTGACCTCGACTTGGCACTGATAGAGGCTTGTCCCATAGAACCTAAGGACCCCGTAAGGGGCGACAAAGAAAGTGAAGATGACTTCAACAAAAGGGTTCTTGACCATGGACCAAAAAGAATGAAGTACGATCTTGATCGTGCTAAGTGGGACTCGTCCAACAGAAAGTGCTTGATGGTGATCAAGAGCTCCATTTTGGAGGCTATAAGGGGAGCAATCCCACAGTGTGACACCGCCAGTGAGTACCTGAAAAAGGTAGAGAGTCAGTTTACTGGGTCTTCCAAGGCCTATGCTAGCACTCTCATAAGAAAGCTTGTCACTACCAAGTACACTGGTGGTGGAGTAAGGGATCACATATTGAGGATGAGCCATATGTATTCCAAGCTCAAGTCTATGGAGATGGAGCTTCCAGAACAGTTCGTCATCCATCTGATTTTTGCCTCACTCCCAAAAGAATTTGAGACTTTTGCTGTGAACTATAATGCACAGCCAGAAAAGTGGGCCATTGAGAAGATGATTGCCATGTGTGTGCAAGAAGAAGAGAGGATCAAGGGGCAATCTGGTGATTCTGTCAATTACCTAAGCCCAACCAAGAAGAGGAACTTTCAGAGTTTTCAGAGTTCCAAGCCACAAGGGAAACCTCAGTGGAATCCTCCTCCGCCTAAGCCGCATGGCAAGGCTCAAGATCACCAGCCGCATGAAGAGGTGGCCAAGGACACTTGCAAGTGGTGCAAGGAAAAGGGCCACTACCAGAAAGACTGTGTGGCATTCCTGAAACATCTGTGCAAGAAAGGTGAGGATTTAATTACATTTGTAGATGAATCCTTATTTTTAAGTTATGCAAAATCTACTTGGTGGATTGACTCAGGTGCAACTGTTCATGTTGCAAATTCATTACAGGGATTCCGTATGAGACAGACCCTGCAAAGAGGAGAAGGTTGCATTAAAGTAGCAAACGGCGTCCAAGCTGAAGTCGAAGCCATTGGAGATCTCCCATTAGTATTAGCTAATGGCTTTGTACTTTTATTAGTAGATGTGCTTTATGTACCCTCTTTGCATCGGAACTTAATAAGTGTATCGCGCTTAGATGATGATGGTTTTGCTTGCCGTTTTGGTGATGGTCAATGTAAGATCAAGTTTAGTAATGAGATTGTTGGTCTTGCCTTCCGACAAGACAAGCTTTATTTATTGTCACTTTGTGATGAGAATGTGAATGTTTTAAGCGCTGATAATGAGAATGTCTCTACATCCCTGAATGAAAATAATAAGCGGAAGAGAATTGATGAAGTCTCTTCGAAATTATGGCACTGTCGTTTAGGCCATATTTCGAGGGGGAGAATAGAACGCTTAGTAAAAGAATCAATCCTTCCGCCTATGGAATTTTCGAATTTAGAACAATGCATCGATTGCATTAAAGGAAAGTATGTAAAGAACATAAAGAAGGGCGCCAAAAGAAGCACAGGAGTTTTAGAAATAATTCATACGGATATATGCGGTCCGTTTCCTGTGAAATCTGTGGATGGCTATGATTCCTTCATAACATTCACGGATGATTATTCGCGTTATGGTTATATTTATCCAATTAAAGAGCGTTCAGAAGCATTGGATAAATTCAAGATATTTAAGGCTGAAGTAGAAAATCAGCATAGCATAAAGATTAAAATAGTAAGGTCTGACCGTGGTGGGGAGTACTACGGTCGGCACACCCCATATGGCCAAGTTCCTGGACCTTTTGCAAGGTTCCTACAGGAACATGGCATAGTTACTTGATATTCTACACCGGGCGAGCCTCAGCAGAATGGAGTAGCTGAAAGACGAAACCGTACCCTGATGGATATGGTCAGAAGCATGTTAAGTTACTCCACTTTACCGGTTAGTTTGTGGATGGAGGCGTTAAAAACCGCTATTCACATACTTAATCGAGTTCCTAGTAAGTCGGTGTCTAAAACACCATATGAATTGTGGACTAGTCGAGAACCTTCACTCAATTATTTGCGAGTGTGGGGCTGTCCAGCTGAGGCTAAACTCTTTAACCCGAACATTGGGAAATTAGATCCTAAGACAGTAAGTTGCCATTTTATTGGCTATCCAGACAAGTCGAAAGGTTATCGTTTCTATTGTCCAGACAGACTCACTAAGTTTGTAGAAACGAGACACGCTGTGTTTCTAGAGGATGAGATGATCAGGGGGAGCACGGTATCCCGAGAAATCAACCTTGAGGAGAAGCGGGTGTATGCACCCACTCCGATGATCGAGGAACCATTTTTCTCGATACCTGCTGCTGCTGCACCGACACAGGACAATGTCATTGCGACACCTGTTGTTAGTTCTCCTGTGGCAACAATGAATGAAAATAGAGAGAATGTTACCACACATGAGGAAGAGCTGCAACAGCCCCACATAGAAAGTGCGCCAGAGATTGAGAACCTTAGAAGGTCTCAAAGAGCAAGAAAGCCAGCTATTCCTGACGATTTTGAGATCTATGTCAGTGAAGCAGTTCAAATGGAGGGTGATCCCACCACATTTGAAGAAGCCTCAAGAAGTGCTCATTCATCGAAGTGGATTGAGGCCATGGTTGATGAAATGAGATCAATGAGTAGCAACAAAGTCTGGGATTTAGAAGAAATTACTAAAGGAGCCAAAATGGTAGGCTGTAAATGGGTCTACAAAACAAAGTGTGACTCTAGAGGGAATGTTGAAAGATATAAAGCACGACTTGTTGCGAAAGGTTTCACTCAAAGAGAAGGAATAGATTATAATGAGACATTTTCTCCGGTCTCATGTAAGGATTCTTTTAGAATTATAATGGCTTTAGTGGCACACTATGATTTAGGGTTGCATCAAATGGATGTAAAGACGGCCTTCTTAAATTGAGACTTGGAAGAAAATGTTTACATGGCACAACCCAAGGGTTTTGTCGTGGAAGGAAAAGAACATATGGGATGCCGTCTGAAGAAATCCATTTATGGGTTAAAACAAGCCTCCAGACAATGGTACTTGAAGTTCCATGAGACAATCAAAAGTTTTGGGTTTAATGAGAATAGAGAGGACAATTGCGTATATGCAAAGTTTAAGAAAGGGAAATTCATTTTCCTTATCCTATATGTGGATGACATTCTGCTTGCTAGTAGTGATGTTAGTCTACTATTGGAGACGAAGAACTTCTTGTCCTCGAATTTCGATATGAAAGATCTTGGTGAAGCTTCATTCGTTCTAGGAATTGAAATTCACCGAGATAGACAAAGAGGGGTTTTAGGATTATCGCAAAAGGCATACTTAGAGAAAGTTCTAAAGAAGTATGGTATGCATGCGAGTAATGCCACGCCTGCTCCTATAGTCAAGGGCGATAGATTTGGGGATTTTCAATCTCCCAGGAACCAATATGAGATCGATCAAATGAAAGCGGTTCCATATGCTTCAGCTGTCGGAAGCCTAATGTATGCTCAAGTATGTACGCGCCCAGACTTAGCTTTTGTTACCGGGGTACTTGGGAGATTCCAAAGTAATCCAGGAAAAGATCACTGGAAAATGGTGAAGAAGGCATTGCGTTATGCGCAAGGCACGAAAGGCCTCATGCTAACATATAGAAGAACTGATTCCCTTGAGATAGAAGGGTATTCAGATGCAGACTTTGCGGGAGATGTAGATGACAGAAAATCCACATCAGGTTATGTATTCACTCTCGCAGGTGGAGCTATATCGTGGAAAAGCTTCAAGCAATCTATCACGGCACCGTCCACGATGGTTGCTGAGTATGTAGCATGTTATGAGGCATCGGGGCAGGCAAACTGGTTAAAGAAATTTATACCCGGGTTGAGAGTGGTAGACAGCATTCAAAGACCACTTAGAATGTACTGCGACAATGAGCCAGCAGTATTTTATGCTCACAACAATAAGTCAAGTGATGCTGGCAAGCACATTGACATCAAGTATTATGTTGTGAAAGATAGAATCCAGGATCATACCATAAGTTTAGAGCATATAAGCACAAAGAGAATGCTCGCGGATCCGCTTACGAAAGGCTTACCACCCAGTGTGTACAGAGAACATGTAGCCGGCATGGGTTTACGGGAAAGCCTATGATACCTGGATATTAAGGGCCTAGAGGAAGAATCTATTTTAAATGGAAAGGTGTGTAGTAGCTGTTGAATCTGATGGTGCGTAACTGGCCATCATAACGAGACATGCTCTATATGCTAATCTGTGATAAAATGGATACCAAGAAAAGTATAAGTCTAAGATTAAGATTAAAGTAAGATGAGATCAAGGGGGAGAATGTTAGTTTGATCTCCACGTACGACCCAACGGTCGTACGACCCTATCTCGCGCCCTGATCGGGGGCGCCCAACCACGTCTGGTTGGTGGGCCCCTGTCGCCAGCGCCACATATAAAAGAGGTGGGGGCCGGGGCACGGACGCCAAGGTTCGTCCGTTGCCGTCCTCCCCACCGACATACAAACCCTAAGCCACCCGATCTGGTGAGGCGCTGTAGCGGCGGGAAGCTCCACCGACATCACCGCCGCCCCTCCGTCGCCGCCATGGCGAGCTCCTCGTCGACCAAGACCGACGGTATGAACCCCACTGTTTTCCCCTCTAGTGCTAGTCCCGGTTAGATGCGATTACTCACTAGATGCAACAGCTAGAGGTCCTACTAGAAATCTAACAGTCTGCTCGTTCCAACTAATGGTTTGCGTTTATGTACTCCATTACAGCTGAAGCAATTATGTTCTCAACTCTTAGAAATCACCAAGAATCGAGATTTGCTTTAGTAACTATCCTGGAAGGTACATTTTGTTGTTTCTGTGAAGATATTAGTCACTAGCATCTAGTGGAAATACATGTAGCTGATTAGAACAGTATAAGATTTGGACTGTATATGTGTAGTTGTTTAGTACATGATTGATACATGAATATAACATTCTAATGAGTTATGTAACCTGAAAAGCAATCTCAAAGCGATCTGTAGCATAAGTTCTTCTTGCTTGGCTGTGAAGCTCTGTTCATTCTTTTTGGAAATAAATGGTCTGGCTGGGCATGGACTCCCAGAGATGGCCATGTTCTGTGTACTATCGTACGGTGTATTTTCATGTCTATACCTAATAATAAAGAAAATAAGGTTTCTTGTTGGTCCGTTTTACTTTTTCCGATTTTGCCCTCCCACCACACATGAAATTACCCACCAACGCCATTGGCAAGTGAAAATAACGGTTCGGGAAAAAAAATTGCGGCATCGTCTGTCTATTCACCAATCGTCACAAACCACCTCCGAGGTAGCGCCGCCCCCCATCGCAGAGATGGCCGTGCATGCACGACGCTCGCCATCAAGGCCGCTGCGCACCAGACCTTGCACACCTACTCCCCCGCCAAGTAGCCGTCCACCATAATCGTCGCCTCCACTGACTTCCCCGTCCCCGGCGGCGCCAATCTCAAGATCCCCGACAGCTGCGCCTTGGTTCTTGTGAACATGGTGGCGGGAAGACCCCCGATGTACAGCATGGTCCGATGCCATACTCCGGTACAAGATTGATGAGGGCTGATTTTGGATCCAGGCCGGGCCTTAGAAGCCAGGCTCCGTCTCGTCGGATCGGTGCTGAAAAGCGGCGGAGGACGTCACTCACGGTTCCCAAGGCCGGTGGCATCTCGCCCTCTTGCGACGCCTCCCTTTTCTGTGATTTTCTATCAGCGCAGTGCTACAACCAAATCGGTGCAATTATGTCTTCAGCTAATGTACCCGATGGCCTTGGCAGAAGATTTACTCCATGATTAGCAATATGATCCCAAATAACTGGTACGGTCTCAGGTACTGCCCACACACTAGCAAATTCATGGCTTCGGTCAGTGTCGCATCGACCGATTAATTCTGTTTTCCTGTGTAACAAATTCATCATTCCGAAGATTAATTCGCACTGTACTTGGGACTGGTGTACTTGCATTTCATATCATCTGCTATGGATAATTGAAAGCAAAAATCTGTTAAGAATCCCGAAATTTCTTAGCAAAACCATATATGGAAAAGTTTTTCATATGGGTAAGTTGATTGGTATATGTGTCTTCCTATCCACCGTTCAGATTCTTAATTCTAGAGTTTTAATCTTCAGTTATTTCTGCTATATATGTATTGCTTTAGATGCATTGGTTCTGCTATACCAACTTGCTACAATTTTTCTTGTAGTACATTTTTGGTTCAGCTTTGATCAATATTTTGAGCAAAATACAGTTTTTTTCATTTCAAGTTTGGTCATTTTTCGTTTTAGGCGTAAGTTTTTATTTTGAGTTGTTCGATAAATTTATTCGGATACACCTCGCTTATGCGAATAAGACGATAGCGATGTCTTTCTATCCATAGGTGAGACCCACCAAAAATATTCAAGAACAAGAGTTAGGGGGATTTTCTTTTTGGCTTCTACGTATAGTTTCACCCAAAAGTTACCCTTGCTCAGCTTCTTCGAGATGCCCGTCTTTCAAACTTATTTAAATTTATAAATCGATCTTTCTAATAATAATTTACAAGTTTAAACAAGTTTAGTAGACGGGCTTCCGAGAAAAGCTGAGAGAGGATAAGCCCTTCTAAAAGCCAAGAAGAAGTTCGCCTTATACTTTTGTTTTATCTTTGCAGCCGTCTTTATTAAGAAATGTAAAATTGTTGATGTGACAAAATGTAATAAATGCCCAGGAAGTGGCTTAGATCCTTCAGCTAAGGATTTTGTGGGGGATTTTAGCTATTTAGAGCATCTGCAGCCACGTTCCGCAAAGCGTCTTTTAAAGGAATTTGGAGCGTGCCGAACAAAAAAAAAGTACCTAGCCGCGTGCCCTAAAGTCTCTTTTTGTCCGGCGCGGTCCAAGACGGTGTCCGGCGCGTCGAGCCCGCTACACAGAGGACGCTCCGGGCACGCCAGACACAGCGAAATGCGACGCTAGGAGACACGGGACCGACGCGTCAACGACTCACGGACGGCCGCTCAACCACCGCCTACCTAGGGACGGTGCAGTTGCCGGGAAGGGGAACCGTCGGATTTTGGCTATTTAGAGCATCTGCAGCCACATTCCGCAAAGCGTCTTCTAAAGGGATTTGGAGCGTGCCGAACAAAAAAAAAGTACCCAGCCGCGTGCCCTAAAGTCTCTTTTTGTCCGGGGCGGCCCAAGACGGTTTCAGGCACGCCGAGCCCGTCCCCGCTACAGAGAGGATGCTCCGGGCACGCCGGACACAGCGAAATGCTACGCTAGGAGACACGGGACTGACGCGTCAGCGACTCACGGACGGACGCTCAACCACCGCCTACCTAGGAACGGTGCAGTTGCCGGGAAGGGGAACCGTCGGATTGGCAACCGCGTCGATCGACGCACGAACCGCTGGAATGGAGCGCGAACTCTACGAAAGAGCAACCGCCGCTCTCTTCGATATTTGCGCCGCCGTTCATCCGCGCTTAATAAGAACCCTACGTATGCGCTTTCTTCGGTCTACAACCGTCCGCCATTCATCGAAAGCTCTCCTCGCTCACAATGAGCGACCTCTCTCAGCTACCATCAGACATCGACATCGAGAGTAAGCCATCGGGATGGCGTCACTGGTGGGACAAAGCTGCGACTCCTAGCAGCAATGATTCCCCGCCGCTGGACAGCGGCGAGGAATGGGAGGCCGAGGAGGAGGAGGAGGAGGAGGAGGAGGAGGAGGAGGAGGAGGAAGAGGCTGACGAGGCGGCGGCCCGGGCGAAGGCAAAGGCACAGCCGGTGAGCACCGTCGATGATGAGGAGGACACAAGTTCCTCCGACGCGTCGAACGACACACCAACTTTTCAGAAGAGGTGACGAGCAGGAAGCGCTACCGTGAGGACAACGAGGCGGGGCTATCATAGAAGAAGTAGTTTAGTTTTTTATATGTAATTTGTTTATATTTTTCAAAGTTTTTATATGCAATTTGTTTATGTTGCACCGCTTTGAATATTAGCAGCAATATTAGTATATCGTAATTACCTATGCATTTCTTCTATCTACTAAACTAAAAAAATAGTATTTTCAAGTTTGGGGACGCCGTTTGGGGAACGTGGCTGGGGAGCGACGCCCCCCAAGTACGGCACGAACGAAACACATCTCCAAACGATAATTCCGGCGCCGTTTGGGGGACGCTTTGGGAGACGCGGCTAAAGATGCTCTTAGAATCCGCAGCAACGCCGCGGGCATATTTCCTAGTAATCACTAATGGTCTTAGTGAAATGTAATATTACTCTTTCCAGGATAGCAAATTAGCAATTTCTTGCCTGAACTTTTGGATGCTTCATACTTCTGTCTGCTGATTTTAACAAGAACATCTGTCAAAAGCATAGTAAAGATACCAGATGGTTCATTAACTATGCCATCTAATTATGCATTAGAAATAAGTTCAGTTATCTTTTACTAGTAAGATGTCGCAAGTCACAATGTATGCTACATATTACGTCTTTCTTTGTTAGACTATCATTTCTTTTTGTTAATAGTTGTAGATGTAAGAAAGTATTTTCCAGTTGGTTGCAAGTCTCACTTGCACTGAATAAGTTATGTTAAACTCAAATCTCGTATCAACATATTGGGAGGTTAATTAATTATTATTGTAAATCCTATGTTTTAATTTGCATGTGCATCACCTAAATCATGGAGGCCACCAGCTAACATGTTTACACAATGAATTCCTTGATGGTCACCTGTAGTACAACCTGATGAGATCAAACCAACGCGAGTATTTCCTTTGTAGCATGTAGATATTATTCGTTTTTTATCCCACCGGATAAAACCAATCCGTGAGCACTGGTGCGTGCATGCAGAAGCAAGCAGCAGCAGCGAAACTGCCTGAAAGTGTACAGTCTACCTGTTTCAAACCAATCACGATAAATAAAGAATCACAATTTCAGTTAATTTGGAGGCATAAGCTAAGCTATGTTAACATGCAGCATAATTCGCAAAAAAGACATGCAGCATGAAAATACGATGGAACACTGAAAAGAGATTCTCATAAGATGGATCGACTAAAAAATCTTGAGCACTGATACATAGTACGGATAAGTTATGCATTACCCGGTCGATCGGGAATTAGCCACGCCCTTATTTTTTACCTTAAATTAAATATTACGTATTGAAAGAGCGGTGCACAAAAAGCAATCAATTAATGCTCTCGTACCGCGGTTTCATCGGCAAGCTTGAACGGGTAGAGACCTCAGGTAACCGACCAATGGAATCCAATATCTAGCACATAGTTTCACTTTTATAATCAAAGCAGCAGAGGCACGACGTCCAGTGGTAATCAATCAAAGGAGATCAAGGAAAATAGCAGCGATTGGAGATTTTGCGTTCCTGCCAGCAGATAAAAAAAATCAGTTCACATAAGTATTAAAGTTTTTTCGGGTAACTTGCAATTAAATTTACTAAAAAAAACTATGCGGGAAGACAAAATCAATTGAAATATACAGTACGACCACGTACGTATTGTAAAACAAATCTAGTTTTCAATTCCATTGTCCTTAAATAACGCGCGATCTCACCTATACCACATGGAATCAGCGCATGGAGAAGACATCACTTGCTTGCCTGCCAACACCGCAAAAAATTAATTGCAGCAAAAATAATCTTGTGTGAATTGGGTAATTGAACTACTTTGATTGCAGCCATACATATATAGAAAAGCGGAACTGCAAAATAAACCTGATGCTATTTCCGTTGCAGGCTTGCAGGCATGGAGACTGGTGAGGCTGCGGGGAACCAAAGTCTGCTTCAATCGGAGCCAAGCCAGGGACTACGTGGATGCTAAAATCAAGTCTTTTTTTTGCCAGACCTAGGTGAAGCTGCATGACCCGGAGATGGAGATCCGAGTAAAAATCAATTGGGTGCCTCTAGGATTAAGGTGGTGTTTCGTAGGGAGTCTCCAATTAGTAAATATAAGATATGTACATATTTGGCAATCTGTAATTTATTGAGACACTGCTATCTTGCTTCGTAGCTCTCTTGCTTTCTCTAAGCCAATTGCATATTTCTTTGAAGTCAGATCTGAAATAAGTTCAGCTATCTTTTATCTGTAGATATTTCACAATCTCTAATTTTATTGAGACTAATGCTATCTTCTGGTGGCAGTACTGCCTTGTAGCTCTCCTGCTTTCTCTAAGCCAATTGCATATTTCTTTGAAGGCAGATCTGAAATAAGTTCAGTTATCTTTTATATGTAGATATTTCACTATCTATGTAGATACTTACAGATCTGTCATTTCCTTAATGCTTGTAGAGTGTATCTGTGCTTCAGAAACTACTAATAAATAAAAGACTTACTTTGGTTTAGCTGTTTGCTGTTAATTTGTATTGCCAATGCGAGTGCCATGTTATATAATGCTATATGTTCTTCTGGATGATCAGTTATGTTTTTTAGTTTCTAGTCAACTGGATGATCAGTTATGTTTTTTAGTTTCTAGCCTTCGTGCAAATTTACACCAGCGAATTGTCAGATTTGATCATGTCAAGACCGCTAATGTTCCTGTTAGTTTGTTAATTTGCTATTTCAATGGAAAGCAGCAATGCCTCCAGTATGTTCTCTCACATAATCACATGAGCATCTTCTATATGATATGTAGCATGACAGGTTGATCATTACAAATTTGGTTGTTGTGAAAATAATCAATGCATGTGCTTTAGTGCAGCTGCACAATACTGTTTGTGTGAAACTAATCAATCTCATGCTTGTACGTTTTGTATCTGCAGGTATCCTGTTTGGAGAAAGAATTATCATATGGAGTTTGTGTTGGAGCATGTGTTGGGATATTTAATGTTATAGAGTATATAAACTGTCTCACTTGACATGCAGATTTTAGCCACATTTTGTAACCGTGTTATATCTTGGAATCACGTTTAGAAAAAATGAAAATTATGTATGAGTAGTGGGTGCCATTACTGTTGGGTTGTGGATTAATATCGTTTGATAGTTTGTATCATATGCATGTTGATAAGTTGAATTAAATGTTGTGAAACATGTCAATTTGAAGGATATTTGGCCAACAATGGCAACGGTCAATTCAAAAAAAGAAAAAATGGCCACGGCCTAATTTCTGAAAATTTTCTAAATCTGAACCGATGATTGCTTTGTTGGTCAGGAAAGGCTCAGATAGCCTAGTGGAAAGTTGGTCGGCAATACTTGTACTGTCATATTGTGGGTCGGCATTCCATGTTGGTTGGGAAAAATAACGTTGGTCGGGAAAGTTTATGAATGGTTGACGGACGGTTGGTCGGCAAAGGTATGTCGGTCCGGAAAGCCCTTTGCCGACCGGACATACGGTGACCGACCATGTCGGTCGGCAGAACTGATCCCCGACCAACTTTCTGTCACTGAAAGCGGCTTTCCCGACCAATTTATCTGTTGGGGATGTAGTGCTGTGGTGTAGTGTGTGTTTCACATCTCGTTACTTCGGAAATGTTTGGAAGTTCCGGAGAAGACGGAAGTGTTCAAGAACATCGATCACAGATCGGTGGATATCAACAAGGACTTGACCTATCGTGAAGTACCCATTCGCATCCTGGAAGAAGCTTTCAGAACCACCCGCACTAGAAGTATCAAGTTCCTGAAGATTCAGTGGAGTAATCATACTGAAGAGGAAGCCACTTGGGAGCGAGAAGAAGATATGAAGAAGGAATTCCCAGATCTCTTTAGTACCTAGTTTTCTTTAAGATCTCGGGATGAGATCTTTTGTAAGGGGGAAGGGTTTGTAACATCCCAAATTTCAAATCAATAAGAAAACGAGTTTCCAATAGTCAAAAATTAGAACTAACAAAAACTTTTATTTAAATATGGTGCTATGCTTAGTGTTGCATATGTGCATAGTGATCATGCATGAATAAATTGATGTTTCCATGATGATTTGTTGAGTGCTTATTAAAGATGCTTAAACCCTAGGACATGATCATGGAACCCAAAAAGAGATAAAGAAAAGAAATGGAAAAAAATACAAATCATCACCCACATACACTTATGGCCATTTTTGAAAATCCTCAACCAAGGCCATAATGACTTGTGCCAATGCTTGGGAAACATCAATAGACCAATAACAAACACATTTTCATCAAAGAAACACAAATCAAAGCAAAGGAAAATTCAAATTCAAGCTACATATGATAATGGTCAAATCTGCCACTATTAATATGTTACTCACTTTGAGCCCTTGTATTAAGCAAATCTTAAACCTAACCCTTGATACGCGTACATCACGCGTCCGTTGGGAACCCCAAGAGGAAGGTGTGATGCGTACAGCGGCAAGTTTCCCTCAGTAAGAAACCAAGGTTTATCGAACCAGTGGGAGCCAAGAAGCACGTTGAAGGTTGATGGCGGCGGAGTGTAGTGCGGCGCAACACCAGGGATTCCGGTGCCAACGTGGAACCTGCACAACACAACCAAATTACTTTGCCCCAACGTGACAGTGAGGTTGTTAATCTCACCGGCTTGCTATGACAAAGGATTAGATGTATAGTGTGGATGATGATGTTTGCAGAGAACAGTAGAACAAGTATTGCAGTAGATTGTATTCGATGTAAAGAATGGACCGGGGTCCACAGTTCACTAGTGGTGTCTCTCCCATAAGAAATAGCATGTTGGGTGAACAAATTACAGTTGGGCAATTGACAAATAAAGATGGCATGACAATGCACATACATGTTATGATGAGTAGTGTGAAATTCAATTGGGCATTACGACAAAGTACATAGACCGCTATCCAGCATGCATCTATGCCTAAAAAGTCCACCTTCAGGTTATCATCCGAACCCCTTCCAGTATTAAGTTGCAAACAACAGACAATTGCATTAAGTATGGTGCGTAATGTAATCAACACAAATATCCTTAGACATAGCATTGATGTTTTATCCCTAGTGGCAACAGCACATCCACAACCTTAGAACTTTCTCACATCGTCCTGCATTTAATGGAGGCATGAACCCACTATCGAGCATAAATACTCCCTCTTGGAGTTACAAGTAACGACTTGGCCAGAGCCTCTACTAATAACGGAGAGCATGCAAGATCATAAACAACACATAGATGATAAATTGATAATCAACATAACATAGCATTCCATATTCATCGGATCCCAACAAACGCAACATGTAGCATTACAAATAGATGATCTTGATCATGTTAGGCAGCTCACAAGATCCAACAATGATAGCACAATGAGGAGAAGACAACCATCTAGCTACTGCTATGGACCCATAGTCCAGGGGTGAACTACTCACACATCAGTCCGGAGGCGACCATGGCGGTGAAGAGTCCTCCAGGAGATGATTCCCCTCTCCGGCAGGGTGCAGGAGGCGATCTCTTGAATCCCCCGAGATGGGATTGGCGGCGGCGGCGTCTCTGGAAGGTTTTCCGTATCGTGGCTCTCGGTACTGGAGTTATTACCAACGAAGGCTTCTTATAGGCGGAAGGGTAGGTTTAGGGGCGATGCGAGGGGCCCACACAACAGGGCCGCGCGGCCAGGGGTGGGCCGCGCCGCCCTGGCGTGTTGCCGCCTCGTCGCCCCACTTCGTTTCCCTCTCGGTCTTCTGGAAGTTTCGTGGAAAAATATGATCCTGGGCGTTGATTTCGTCCAATTCCGAGAATATTTCCTTACTAGGATTTCTGAAACCAAAAACAGCAGAAAACAACAACTGGCTCTTCTGCATCTTGTTAATAGGTTAGTGCCAGAAAATGCATAAATATGACATAAAGTATGTATAAAATATGTGTGTATCATCATAAAACAAGCATGGAACATAAGAAATTATCGATACGTTGGAGACGTATCAGCATCCCCAAGCTTAGTTCCTACTCGTCCCGAGTAGGTAAACGATAACAAAGATAATTTCTGAAGTGACATGCTATCATAATCTTGATCAATACTATTGTAAGCACATGTAATGAATGCAGCAATTCGAAGCAATGGTAAAGACAATGGTTAAACAACTGAATCATATAGCAAAGACTTTTCATGAATAGTACTTTCAAGACAAGCATCAATAAGCCTCGCATAAGAGTTAACTCATAAAGCAATAGATTCTAAATAAAGGCATTGAAGCAACACAAAGGAAGATTAAGTTTCAGCGGTTGCTTTCAACTTGTAACATGTATATCTCATGGATATTGTCAACATAAAGTAATATGATGAATGCAAATATGCAAGTATGTAAGAATCAATGCACAGTTAACACAAGTGTTTGCTTCTAAGATGGAAGGAAGTGGGTAAACTGATTCAACATAAAAGTAGAAGAATGGCCCTTCGAAGAGGGAAGCATGGATTGCTATATTTGTGCTAGAGCTTTTATTTTGAAAACAAGAAAGAGAGCATAAAAGTAAAGTTTTGAGAGGTGTTTGTTGTTGTCAACGAATGGTAGTGGGTACTCTAACCCCCTTGCCAGACAGACCTTCAAAGAGCGGCTCCCATGAAAGATTTTTATTTTTGGGTGGCACTCCTTCCAACATTGCTTTCACAAACCATGGCTAACCGAATCCTCGGGTGCCTTCCAACAATCTCATACCATGAAGGAGTGCCTTTTATTTTAGTTTTTATTTAGGTGACACTCCTCCCCACCTTTGCTTTCTCAAGCCATGGCTAACCGAATCCTCGGGTGCCGTCCAACAATCACATACCATGGAGGAGTGTTTTTTTTGTAAAATTATGAAAGTTAATTAGTTGGGGCTGGGAACCCCATTGCCAGCTCTTTTTGCAAAATTATTGGATAAGCGGATGAAGCCACTAGTCCATTGGTGAAAGTTGCCCAACAAGATTGAAAGATAAACACCACATACTTCCTCATGAGCTATAAAACATTGACACAAATAAGAGGTAATAACTTTTGAAGTGTTTAAAGATAGCACTCAAGCAATTTACTTTGGAATGGCAGAGAAATACCATGTAGTAGGTAGGTATGGTGGACACAAATGGCATAGTTTTTGGCTCAAGGATTTTGGATGCACGAGAAGTAATCCCTCTCAATACAAGGCTTAGGCTAGCAAGGTTATTTGAAGCAAACACAAGTATGAACCGGTACAGCAAAGCTCACATAAAAACATATTGCAAGCATTATAAGACTCTACACTGTCTTCCTTGTTGTTCAAACCCTTACTAGAAAATATCTAGACCTTAGAGAGACCAATCATGCAAACCAAATTTTAGCAAGCTCTATGTATTTCTTCACTAATAGGTGCAAAGTATATGATGCAAGAGCTTAAACATGATCCATATGAGCACAACAATTGCCAAGTATCAAATTATTCAAGACATTATACCAATTACCACATGTAGCATTTTCTGTTTCCAACCATATAACAATTAACGAAGCAGTTTCAACCTTCGCCATGAACATTATGAGTAAAGCTAAGGACATATTTGTCCATATGCAACAACGGAGCGTGTCTCTCTCCCATACAATGAATGCTAGGATCCAACTTTATTCAAACAAAACAAAAACAAAAGCAAACAGACGCTCCAAGTAAAGCACATAAGATGTGATGGAATAAAAATATAGTTTCACTAGAGGAAGCTGATAATGTTGTCGATGAAGAAGGGGATGCCTTGGGCATCCCCAAGCTTAGATGCTTGAGTATTCTTGAAATTTGCAGGGATGAACCACGGGGGCATCCCCAAGCTTAGATCTTTCACTCTCCTTGATCATATTGTATCATCATCCTCTCTTGATCCTTGAAAACTTCCTCCACACCAAACTCAAAACAACTCATTAGAGGGTTAGTGCATAATCAAAATTCACATGTTCAGAGGTGACATAATCATTCTTAACACTTCTGGACATTGCACAAAGCTACTGAAAGTTAATGGAATAAAGAAATCCATCAAACATAGCAAAACCAGGCAATGCGAAATAAAAGGCAGAATCTGTCAAAACAGAACAGTCCGTAAAGACGAATTTTATAGGTGCACCAGACTTGCTCAAATGAAAATGCTCAAATTGAATGAAAGTTGCGTACATATCTGAGGATTACTCACGTAAATTGGCAGATTTTTCTGAGTTACCTACAGAGAATAACACTCAAATTCGTGACAGCAAGAAATCTGTTTCTGCGCAGTAATCCAAATCTAGTATGAACCTTACTATCAAAGACTTTACTTGGCACAACAATGCAATAAAATAAAGATAAGGAGAGGTTGCTACAGTAGTAACAACTTCCAAGACTCAAATATGAAACAAAAGTGCAGAAGTAAAATAATGAGTTGTCTCCCATAAGCACTTTTTTTAACGCCTTTCAGCTAGGCGCAGAAAGTGTGTATCAAGTGTTATCAAAAGATGATGCATCAACAGCGGGGTTTGAAGTTTTCTCAACTATGCATTGTATCTTATCTATGTAAGTTTCATAGGCTCCTTTTTCATTACTCTTAGGCTTGCTATTCTCATCAAACAAATTTTCAGGAATAATCCAATCATAATTCTTTTCTAGTGCCTCGCACATTCCTAAGAGCTTGCAAGGTATTGATGTTTTAATATCCCCCTCATAATTAACTTGATTAGTGTACTTTTGTCTATCCTTTTCCATCTTTTCGAGGATACTAATAAAGTTGGTATAAGAGCCAAGCATATTATATTTAGTAAAGACTTTTCTAGCTTCTCTTGCTATACCACCAAATTCTTTAAGAAGGGTTTCTAATACAAAATCTTTCTTTTCTCCTTCTTCCATATCACAGAGTGTAAGAAACATATGTTGAATCACGGGATTGAGATTAACAAATCTAGCTTCTAACGCGTGTACTAAAGAAGCAACAGCAATTTCATAAGTAGGAGCAAGTTCTACCAAGTGTCTATCTTCAAAATCTTCAACCGTACTAATATGAGTGAAAAAATCGTCTATATTATCTTTTCCAATGATAGACCCTCGTCCTACCGGTACATCTTTAAGATTAAACTTAGGAGGAAACATGATGAAATAAGTAAAGTAAATGCAAGTAACTATTTTTTGTGTTTTTAATATGGAGAACGCAAACAAGATAATAAATAAAGTAAAGCTAGTAACTAATTTTTTTTGTATTTTGATATAGTGCAGCAAACAAAGAAGTAAATAAAAGTAAAGCAAGACAAAAACAAAGTAAAGAGATTGGAAGTGGAGACTCCCCTTGCAGTGTGTCTTGATCTCCTAGGCAACGGCGCCAGAAAAATGTGCTTGATACGCGTACAGCACGCGTCCGTTGGGAACCCCAAGAGGAAGGTGTGATGCGTACAGCGGCAAGTTTCCCTCAGTAAGAAACCAAGGTTTATCGAACCAGTAGGAGCCAAGAAGCACGTTGAAGGCTGATGGCGGCGGAGTGTAGTGCGGCGCAACACCAGGGATTCCGGCGCCAACGTGGAACCTGCCACAACAAAACCAAATTACTTTGCCCCAACGTGACAGTGAGGTTGTCAATCTCACCGGCTTGCTGTAACAAAGGATTAGATGTATAGTGTGGATGATGATGTTTGCAGAGAACAGTAGAACAAGTATTGCAGTAGATTGTATTCGATGTAAAGAATGGACCGGGGTCCACAGTTCACTAGTGGTGTCTCTCCCATAAGAAATAGCATGTTGGGTGAACAAATTACAGTTGGGCAATTGACAAATAAAGATGGCATAACAATGCACATACATGTTATGATGAGTAGTGTGAAATTCAATTGGGCATTACGACAAAGTACATAGACCGCTATCCAGCATGCATCTATGCCTAAAAAGTCCACCTTCAGGTTATCATCCGAACCCCTTTCAGTATTAAGTTGCAAACAACAGACAATTGCATTAAGTATGGTGCGTAATGTAATCAACACAAATATCCTTAGACATAGCATTGATGGTTTATCCCTAGTGGCAACAGCACATCCACAACCTTAGAACTTTCTGCCACTGTCCCAGATTTAATGGAGGCATGAACCCACTATCGAGCATAAATACTCCCTCTTGGAGTTACAAGTAACGACTTGGCCAGAGCCTCTACTAATAATGGAGAGCATGCAAGATCATAAACAACACATAGATGATAAATTGATAATCAACATAACATAGCATTCCATATTCATCGGATCCCAACAAATGCAGCATGTAGCATTACAAATAGATGATCTTGATCATGTTAGGCAGCTCACAAGATCCGACGATGATAGCACAATGAGGAGAAGACAACCATCTAGCTACTGCTATGGACCCATAGTCCAGGGGTGAACTACTCACACATCACTCCGGAGGCTACCGTGGCGGTGAAGAGTCCTCCGGGAGATGATTCCCCTCTCCGGCAGGGTGCAGGAGGCGATCTCTTGAATCCCCCGAGATGGGATTGGCGGCGGCGTCTCTGGAAGGTTTTCCGTATCGTGGCTCTCGGTACTGGAGTTATTATCGACGAAGGCTTCTTATAGGCGGAAGGGTAGGTTTAGGGGCGACGCGAGGGGCCCACACAATAGGGCCGTGCGGCCAGGGGGTGGGCCACGCCGCCCTGGCGTGTCGCCGCCTCGTCGCCCCACTTCGTTTCCCTTTCGGTCTTCTGGAAGCTTCGTGGAAAAATAAGATCCTGGGCGTTGATTTCATCCAATTCCGAGAATATTTCCTTACTAGGATTTCTGAAACCAAAAACAGCAGAAAACAGCAACTGGCTCTTCGGCATCTTGTTAATAGGTTAGTGCCGGAAAATGCATAAATATGACATAAAGTATGTATAAAACATGTGTGTATCATCATAAAACAAGCATGGAACATAAGAAATTATCGATACGTTGGAGACGTATCAACCCTCCCAACTCTTTCCACCTCATCCTAGAGCCCATCAAGGTGAACAATTTTTGTGTTGACCAACATGGTTGACTCTGCCTCAATTGCTCAATATAAGATTGACAAGTGGCAACTTTGAAACAAAAAGTAGATCATCTACATTTTTGAATTTCACAAATCAACTCAACTTTGCACACCACCACCACCATTGTGTGCCAAATATTAATTGAATCCACTCCACCAAAAATCTCCACAAAATTTGAAAATTCACTTCTTGCGGCCATATCATCGAACACCTGGCAGGCATCAAACTGAATTACTCACACACCCTTTTATCCAACAGTTTCTTGACTAAACCCGATTTGATTTGTGATGATCATTGTACTTCTATGACTCCTGTACCAAACCAAGTACTAGCCTGTGGTGATTAAAGCTGGGGGAGAGGCAGAACACGGCCATGCCGTGCACCGTGCCCACCTCCATGCCACCTCCCCTCTCAGCCTTCTCCTCTCTCTTTAATCATGTCCAGCAGCTTACCCATGCACCACTGAGCAGGACCACACCAGCCATTGGCCACGGAGAGGCTCGCCATGGCCAGAAAAGTGCGCGCCCAGTACGCCCAGTCTTGCCAGGCGTGCGCGCTCACCGCGCTCTGGACGTGCCAGAGCGACAGCAAGACCCATCGCCTCCGTCCTCCCCTACGCCTCTCCCTCTGCATCGAGCATCGCCACCTCTCCAGCTAGCCCGTAGACATGCTCGAATGCACGCGGAGACACTGTCTCCGTCATCCCCTTCCAAACTTTGCCGCCGGTACAGCCGCAGACCTTGCATCATCCCGAGCCGCCCCATCTCGCTTTCGCCGCGCCAGCTAGCACGCGAGCATCGCCATGATGCTAGCTACCTCGTGTCGTCCTTACCTTGCCTCTTCGCGCACCAGAGAAAGCGCCATGATCGACCTTCACAGGCACCCGCAGCACCCCTCCGCTTCTATAAATAGAGCACTCCCACTCCTCATTTCTCCACACCATCTCACTCTCCTCTCATCCCTGCTTCTCCTCGATCACTTACCTAGCCACATTATCGCCGGAGCAGCGCCAATTTGATGCCGGAGCACCGCCAGTACCCGCAGCACATCACCGTTGATTGGAGCCACCTCGAGCGAAGCCGCTTGTACCTGGAGCCTCGCCGTCCACGCCAACGTTGCTGCGCACCTCGCCGACGATCGCCGGAGCACCGGTAGGCCCTCCGATCCCCTTGCCTTGCTGCCAGAACTGCAGGATCTCGTTGGAGACGACGATGATCGCCAGCCGCACGATCCCCTTCTAATCCTACGCCTCATTTTGCTCATACCGTTTCGCCCTTTAAGTGTCGCTGACAGCGGGCCCCACTGTCAGGCAGCCCACTAACGCGCGACGTGCAGCTGGGCTGGCCCAAGTCTTTTTCTCTCTGTGGCCCAACTTCGTTTCCCACGCAGGCCCACTAGTTTGAATTCGGATTAAATCAATTTTGTCAAATTCAATATTGGTACTATTTCCAAAATTGAATAGAATCAAATCCACTGAACCAAATTTTATGAATTTTATATATTTGGAAAGCTTAGGAAATTATCTAAATACCTACACTGGTTCCAACCGTAGATGTGTTGTAGAATTAAAGTAGCAATATTAACAAGGCATAGCCTTTTTCAAATTCAAACATTTATTTAAAATCAACCATAAATGATTTTGAGTTGATTCCAACTCTCATAAATCACTTTTCAAATAGTCTACATGATTATGTAATAATATAGCCTAGTGTTTACTATGATCATGGCTAGATCAAAATAATGGCTATGGAGCCATATCTAGTCCATTTAAATTATCTCAAATAATTTATTTAAATAGTATGAGGGTTACTCTCTCATTTAAATCATTGTCTTAAGTAATCCAATATGAGGTAATGACCTTAGTCTATAGCACCTCATCTTTAATTACTTAATGATATTAAATTGTTCCATAGTAGTATTTAAATTGCATGAGATGAAGTATCTCATTTAAATCATTTTCCCCAATTAGTAACTATGAAGTGTTGACCTTGGTCAACACATACTCATACCTTATTATTGTAGGAGATTAAATCTTGATAAGATTCAATGAAAGGAAATTACTCCTCAAAGAAAATAAATAGAAACCCTAAGAAATATTTCAATGAGAGGAAACTATTTTCTTAGAAGCAAACCAAACCAACCAACATGTGAATAAGGATGTGATGCTAGAATAGCTTGTGTGAATCATTTGTGTGCTTAGTCTAGCAATTAAGGATTGTTTGGTGATTGTATACCTCGTATCCGTTTATAGACGCTAGTACCGAGGAATACCAGGAGGAGGAGGTCTACGAGGAACAAGAAGAAAACTTTGATCAATATACCACTCAAGGAAAGCTATACTCTTGCAAGTTCCCAAGTGCAAAGCTTTAATAGAGCAAGGCACCATTACACTTCTAATTTTGTTTAAGGATCCAATCCCAATTTTTTATTCTTGCAAGCTTTACTTTATTTATCAAAGCTTACTTTATAGTTAACTTTGGTCTAAGTTTGGAGTGTTACAAGAACATCCAAAGTAGCCTAGAGAAATACAAGTTAGATTAGCACCCCTCATGACTAGTTGCTAGTGCTAAACTAAAAATGACTACTCTAGATGGGAACAGGTGAAAACCAATGACTTTAAAAACCTTGGAATGATGAGTCATTCTATTGAAAGATTTTGAAGTTGAATATGACATGAATGACTTGGTGGCTTTGACAAAACCTGATGATTGGGTTCAGATGCGATACCATTCCAGTTTTTGAGTACCCCCACAATACCTGATTATGGGTAAGGCTTAACTAGAAACTTATGCACTTTAGTATGGGTTCCCTCTAAACAAGCGTCATAGAGGTTATGCTGAGGCTGCCTCCGTTGAAAGTGAAATGACGTGAAATGAGGTGAATGTACGACCCAACCCCTGTGCAGTTCCCAGGGTAACAGTTGGCTATCACCGGGAGGCCAAACTCATGGGGAGAGGTGCCTATACTAGAGTTTGTAAGTGAAAGGTTATGGTTGATGATCCGCATACTGAGTATGATTATTCAGGGCTATCCCTGACGGATGTAATCAAAAGTTGTGGCACAAGTGTGCAACCTCTGCAGAGTGTAAAACTATTCGAATAGCCGTGTCCATGGTTACGGACGATTGGAAAGGCCATACTGTTCCGTTGTCAGATGTTTCTAAAATATTTGGTGAAGTGAATGGTGATTTGACTTGAAAACAACATGGTTGTGGGAATGACACTAATGTTCCCAATTGAGTTAAGTTAGGCAAATGTGGAGTCTTCACGTATAGTGGTTTATGAAATAAAATTGGCTTTATGCAAATAAACATATAGCTTAGCACCCCCTTAATAAAATTGATAGTACTTACACTAGTATTAGTTTGCGAGTACTTTAAAAGTACTCATGGCTGTGTCCCTGGCTATTCAAATGGCCAGACTATGAAGAGGAGCAACAGTATCCGGATGACGGACAGCAGGACGTCTACGATAATTAGGATCATCTCCTAACATCAAGCGTTGCCTGTGGATTAGATGGATTACTACTACTTCGCTTCCGCTATGTATTGTGTTTGTTGATCATTAGATCAACTATTGTTGTAAGTGTGGATCATGTGATCTATTGTTGTAATAGGACTATGGTTTGTAATGAATGATGACTCTACGATATCAACTGTATGTCTCGCAAAAACAATCGTCCTGGGATTGCGATGTATGGCATAATAGGCATCTGGACTTAAAAATCCGGGTGTTGACATCGCCGATGAGGGGAACCGGCGCATGATGGTTATTTGCGTCACAACGACTTGGGTCGGGCGGGCTCTGGGCCAGCACAAATCTGTCATGGATCCGTGATAGCCAAATCTAACTGTCAGCCCAGCCATCTGTGACGCGAGGTTCGCCACGGCCTTCCAAACCATCAGTATGAGGTCTCCGTGATGGTTTTGGCACATTCGCTGACGAACTAAAATCATTATGGACTTGCGAGTTGTTTGTAGTGTGTGCATGTGGCAATATCCACATAGCTGACCAGAACGAAGGTGCCCCAGGCCACGGAAAGGCCGACCTCCACGACCAGGTGGTGTGGGCAAGAGCGGAGGAGCCCCGAAGGGAGTTGGCACTGGTGCAGTAGGACCTCGAGTAGCAAGGACAGAGGGGACCCCAAGCAGACCAGCACCACGCAAACGAGTCTCCTCAGCCCAGAGCTCAATCAACACCTCTAAGATAGGAACACGGCCCCGAGCAAACAGCTGAGAACTGTGTAGTACACCAATGGCTAATTTGACCCAACAACCATTTATATCGATTGGGTCCTTTCCTTTCATCTCTTGCCTTGTTTGTATTCTATTTAAGTCTTTCCTTGCATATAGACCGGTTTGAGCCAATAGCCATATAGACCGGTTTGCTCCATTCCTTTTATCTCTTGCCTTGTTTGTCTTTTCTTTAAATTTATTCTCGTATGATGTGATACACGAATGGCTAGTTTTACCAAACAACCATATAGAGCAGTTGGCTCATTTCATTTTATATATTGCCTTCTTTGTATTCTCTTTATGTCTTTCTTTGTATTGTGTAGTACATTTCACCTAACAACCATATAGAGTGTTGGATCCATTTTTTATCGCTTGCCTTGTTTGTCTTCTTTTTAAATCTTTCCTTGTGTGGTGTAGTACAACCCTATAGAGCGGCTGGCTCCTTTTCTTTTATATCTTGCCTTGTTTGTATTCTCTCTAAGTCTTTCCTTGTATGTGTTTCACATGGGGCTTTTTTTACCTCATATTTAATATGCAACCGAGATAAGATAGAGATCATCGATTCCGCCAACAGCTGGATGTTTCCTCTTTTGCAACCATGCATGAGCACAAAAAACTGGCTTGTTATAATGGTGTCATCTTCTGCTTCGTGATTATCAAGCCGTGTTGCACACTAGTTATTCACCACCGACAAGCAATCTATTTTTGTCTCTTTAGGCAATCGTACATGACCACCAGAGACACTAGCTTGCAACAACTTTGTGATCCCATGGTGAACCCAACAAAATCCACCGCGTGACATGATCACCCCATCCTAATCTGACGGCTCACAGAAGGGCATTGGATGATCCAACTGTGGAATGATCATGTAGCTTTGCAATGTCCACCGGCCAAAGTTTATAAATTGACCCAAGATGCTGTAGTGCTGCGCACTTCGCAAGTTCACCGGGCACTCTGCTCCTTCCCTACCACTGTTGTTCGGTGAGTTCTCTCTCTTCCCCGGGTAGAATACTTTGGGAAAACTTATCATCTATGAACTGCAATCTCGCACATCTCTTGTTTGTGTGTTTTCTGAACCCCGGATAAGTTTCGACCGGTTTTTGATTTGACGGTTATCAGATCGAGCCAATGTTTTCTTTTGATTTTGGTCTACTTCCATGGCTCACCAATTTTATCATGTTTCATCTTATTATTAGTACTCTGTGACCTGATTTTTCCAAAAAAAATATTCTTGTAATTGCGATGGGGAATTTCTCTCATAAATTTGCAGCTCATAGCGCAGCGATGGGAACCGTCCACGTCACGCTCCAACACCTACTCATCCTTTCCGCCGTGCTCCTCCTCGGCATGCCCGTGGAGGGCCTGGTCCGCATCGCGCTGAAGAAGCTACCGGTCGGCCAGAACCGCCTCGTCGCTGGAGAGGACGCTCAGACCTTCCTCGCGCAGCACCACGGCCTCGTCCATAACGAGGAGCCACAGCCACTACCAAAGAGAGATAAAGTATCACTGAAGAACTACCAGAACGCTCAGTACTACGGTGAGGTTGGCATCGGAATGCCGCCCCAGAACTTCACCGTCATCTTCGACACAGGAAGCTCCAACCTATGGTTGCCCTCCTCCGAGTGCTACTCTTCGGTGTGTGCCCTCATCTCGTCAAGTCTTTGACAGTTTGGTTATTATTTATGATAGCACTAATATGGGGTGTATGTTTTGGGAACTTTTGCTGCAGACTTCATACCACTTGCACAAGAGTTACAAAGCCACCCGGTCGAGCACGTACACGAAGAAAGGTTTGTTAATCTAACATATTGTCCATGCACATGTAGTAAATAGCTTATAGGGAAGAAAATACTGCATTTGTCTATAAATAGATATTAAAATTTAGGGATTTCTATTTTCGTGCCCTCGGTTCCTTAGTTGTGCTCAGTTTTCCCCAGCTGCTTAGTTTTTCCTAAGTTTTCCCCAAGTCCTTGTTTGAAACCCGCAGCAGCAGCTCAGACGGCAGGATTCCCTTTAGTTGACCGTTCTGTGCTGACGTGTGGGGCCGCGTCGTGTGGGCCCGCGTCGCGTGGGGCTGGTAGAAAGGGACCGCGTGGGACAGGATGAGATAGCGTTTGGTTGCACGTGAGAAGGAGCTGGGTTTTGTCTCTCTCGGCCCAAATTGGCATTTTTAAGAGCACCTTTTCCCCTCTTTCTCTCTCTGTCTTTTCTCCAAATTAGTATCAAATCTAGAGAAGCTTCTATTTCTGCCATTTGGTCCTCGTTTTTTGCCCAATATGGCAACAAATCTAGAAGCTAGTATATGATAAATTCACAGCAGCATAATCAGAAAACTAAGTATAATACATAAACTGCATACATCAGCCAAAAGCAGCCAATAACGTTGTTAATGTTCACGAAAAACTAAGCTGAAAAAAATACAAGACGCACGCAATGTATGGCCAACAAGAAGATTCCTCATTGCTCATATATTTCTTTGTCGCCCCATTCGTGCATTATCCCAAGGAAATATTCGGTGAACTCCTTCTGTCTGCAGTGTGCGGCCAATACATCCTCCAAACGGTATGGCCTGTGTTCATTTCTCAGACCGTAGTTTCCCATTCTATCCACATATCGTGGCCACTCATCCCAGGCCTTTGTATCATGAATGTACTCTCTGATATAAACCAAATCGGCATAGTAGATACATCCAGGTCGAAGTGTCGGGTGCACTCTGGTGTCGACGGAGATACACCGGATATAATGCATGAAGAAGGCATGACTGCCAATGTTACTTACCGGATGGAGAGAGCGGCTCTGAGTGTCCACACGGTACACCAATGGTTGGTCCTCCAAAAGCATGTTGTCCAACAACACAAGCAGCAGATCACCATCCGACTTCACAAGATAGAACTTGTCATTTCCAAGTTGTGGAAATGAAATTAGTGTCTCCATCTTGACAGTGCTCACGCGCTGCTGCAACTGTACATTGGTGCACACTATTCTTCCGGACTCAAAATTATCCACAGCTATTGCATACAGTTCACCATTGAACGGGGTAATGCAACGCAAACCATGGTTCTCGATCGAAAAACTTCCATCTCCCCAATCTTCATATATATCCTTAGTTGGAGTGCTCTCATCGACCCAACTAATTTCGTTCGGGTAATGTGAGCAAACGAAGACCATAGTCGGGGATTTGATTACAACGACTGAATCCAGAAAAACAGATGGCATCTGCGCCTCAAACATAGTGTTTGATGCCTTTGTGAGTGGGTTCAGAAGCCGTATCTTGTGCGATGGGTTCTTCTGGGCAAGCACGATGACGCCACAGCAAAAGCTAACGAAGTAGTCTCTAAAATATATTGATAAAGATAACATTCAACACTAAGATTGAAAATAAGAATAGATTAACCTTATAGATATGGAGGAATTTGGAGGAATTTGAACCTTGCATGAACTTTCGATAGATCTATGGTGACGTAGCGGGATGTGCCGAGTTGGAGGAAGGTGAACTCAGCGGCGCGTGGAAGGGCGTGGTCTACCATGATACATTCGTGCAAGTGCACGTCAGGCTCAGGTAAACCTGAGCCCAATTTCTACAGACTTGCATCATAGCAGAGTAGGCGTCCACGTACTCCATATTCGCCAGTAAGCATTCGCCGATCTTGTGAAGTGGTCCGTCACCCATGAGAGAGGCCCAGCTCACGGAGGTGCCACGCTTGGATGCGCCACCCTCGGAGGAGACGGGCTCGGCGGCGACGGGCTCGGCGGCGACGGGTTCGGCGGCGACGGGCTCGGAGGCGACGGGCTCGGTGACGACGGGCTCGGCGGCAACGGGCTCAGATGCCGACGGCCTCGGAGGCGACGGGCCCGAGGGCGATGGCCGCCAGCGCATTCTTCTTCTCCATCGCCGGCAGGGCTCGTACGGCGGTTGGGGTTTTTCCTTCTATTTGGAGAAGTTGATGGGATGTGAGAGGCGTGGTTTTGTGCGTGAGCGAGAATGAGATGTACTGTGTGCAGAGGGAGGGAGAGAGGGGCTTACGCGTCCTAAATGTGACCCGCGTCCACTAGTGCACGTTTGCACCGCGACACACGTCAACAATGGCATGTCTTCCACTTCTGCACCGCAACACGCGTCCTCGACTCGAACCCTGGAAATTTTGATATACTCAGGTATAACCTCGGGTCATATACTAGCATTTTTTGTGTGCTCAATTTTCCCCTTGAGTGCTAATACTGGCTAGTGCAATATACTCAATTTTACCCTCAAGTGGCTGGTCAACAGAGAGTCAACAAAATGGGATTAACTAGTTAAATGAGTTATTTAATGTGCAAAAAATTCCGAAAAAGAGTGGCACTTACTCATGGAGTCTTTACCACAAATTGCCACTTCTCAAATCATAGATAAATCAAGTTTTACCACAAATTGCCACTTCTCAAATCACCTAGTAGCTATGAAGGTGCATGGTTTTCCACAATAAGCCCTACCCAAAACAGCTTTCCCCAAAACATATTTTGTCTGAATGAGGCCATAATTTTCACACTCATGTATATTAGTATTGCAAATAGTTTGAGGTAGGCCAAGATGGGTTTCATTGTACAAAACACACATTTTTCATTTTTTAAATCTCATATTTGAATCTCTTAGTCTGTTTACTACTCACTTGCCCTTGGTTTCTTGATACTACTCAGTTTTTCCCTCTTCCTTCACAAATTCTCATAGACGTCCAACATTGCCCTGATTGGTCTAGTCCATGTCACGCGGATCATGCCCGCCGACCGTTGATCGTATGATTTAACGGGCAGGATAACCCCTATCTCTCTCTGGTCGGGTCCACCACCCTCTCTCTCTATGTCGGCGGTTAGCTTCCACCATCTATGTATGCTAAAGGGTGGTTACCGAATACGCCAAAGTTTGGTTTTTGCATTATTTTTCATGAGCTAAATTATAAACTCTTTTAGGCATTATTTTTCACGCAAAAAATGATAAACCATCACCGATTTGTACTTTTCACGCAAAAAATGATACACCATCACCCATTTATTGTAGCCATTACTTTTCACGCAAAAAATGAAACACCATCACCAATTTGTTGTAGCCATTACTTTCTACGCAAAAAATGATACACCATCACCCATTTCTTGTAGCCATTACTTTCCACGTAAAAAATGATGAACAATCACCGATTTCTTGTAGCCATTACGGTAAAATGATAAACTATCACGAATTACCATTTCTTTTAGGCATTACTTTTCACGGTAAAATGATAAACTATATCACGAAGTTCCATTTCCGTCAAGATATCCGCATTACTTTTTTGTTGAGATATATTCCCTCCGTCCACAAATAAGTGTACTTCTAGCTTTTGTACTAAGTCAAATATTTTAAGTTTTGACCAACCGTAAATAAAAAAGTAGCAACATATATGATGAGATTTTGGTATAATTTGAAACTACATTTCAAAATGAATCTCGGGATACTAAATTAGTGTCATAAATGCTACTACTTTTTCCTATATATGTGGTCAAAGTTTAAAAAGTTTGACTAAATACAATACCTCGATGACTACCCCCACAATGGTCATGTCCTCCTTAATTTATTGTGTAAACCCCCACAACGGTCACCTCCTCCTAAATTTATTGTGTAAACCCCTACAACAGTCATCTCTCCCTTATAAACACCCACAACGGCCATCCTTTGTGTCAATAGGTTCTACCATTCTCTTCTTCGTTCACATACACTTGATCCATTGTCATGGCTACCACGTCTCGGACGCGTACCGGAAGGGGAAGGGGAAGGGGCAGCCGGGGTGGTGGATCATCACCACCACCGTCAACACTGCCATTGATCATAGAGGAGTTATTCATCATCGTCTATGAAGACCCTTTGGTCAAGAAGGTACGTACGCGTTCCACATATATGATGCATGTGATTAATTATGGGCATGTTCTAAAAAACCTATAATTTCAAACGATCGGCGCTCGATATCTTTGCAGGCACTCCCAAAAAAGTTTGCGGACTATCTTGACGGCCAGGAGCCAGCTAAGGTGTATCTGCGAGCAGCTGACTGTGGTCCTCGTCTCTGGACCGTGGAGGTCCTATTTGACGGTCAAGGCCGGATGTACCTCGACAAGGGCTGAGAGAATTTCTCCGTCGCGCACGGTTTGGATTTCGGCTGCTTCGTACACTTCAAATATGAAGGCGATGATGTGCTCAAAGTGAAGGTGTTCGACGAAACAATGTGCAGGAAGTACTACTACTCGGATGACGAAGATACTGACGATGAAAGCGACGACGACTGATACGTCTCCGACGTATCGATAATTTCTTATGTTCCATGCCACATTATTGATGATATCTACATGTTTTATGCATACTTTATGTCATATTTATGCATTTTCCGGCACTAACCTATTAACGAGATGCCGAAGAGCCAGTTGCTGTTTTCTGCTGTTTTTGGTTTCAGAAATCCTAGTAAGGAAATATTCTCGGAATTGGACGAAATCAACGCCCAGGGGCCTATTTTCACACGAAGCTTCCAGAAGACCGAAGATGATACGAAGTGGGGCCACGAGGTGGCCAGACGCTAGGGCGGCGCGGCCCAAGCCCTGGCCACGCCGGCCTAGTGTGTGGGCCCCTCGCGCCGCACCCTGACCTATCTCCTCCGCCTACTTATAGCCTTCGTCGCGAAACCCCCAGTACCGAGAGCCACGATACGGAAAACCTTCCAGAGACGCCGCCGCCGCCAATCCCATCTCGGGGGATTCAGGAGATCGCCTCCGGCACCCTGCCGGAGAGGGGAATCATCTCCCGGAGGACTCTTCACCGCCATGGTCGCCTCCGGAGTGATGAGTGAGTAGTTCACCCCTGGACTATGGGTCCATAGCAGTAGCTAGATGGTCGTCTTCTCCTAATTATGCTTCATTGTCGGGTCTTGTGAGCTGCCTAACATGATCAAGATCATCTATCTGTAATGCTATATGTTGTGTTTGTTGCGATCCGATGGATAGAGAATACTATGTTATGTTGATTATCAATCTATTACCTATGTGTTGTTTATGATCTTGCATGCTCTCCGTTATTAGTAGAGGCTCTGGCCAAGTTTTTACTCTTAACTCCAAGAGGGAGTATTTATGCTCGATAGTGGGTTCATGCCTCCATTAAATGCGGGACGGTGACGAGAAAGTTCTAAGGTTGTGGATGTGCTGTTGCCACTAGGGATAAAATATTGATGCTATGTCCGAGGATGTAGTTATTGATTACATTACGCACCATACTTAATGCAATTGTCTGTTGTTTGCAACTTAATACTGGAAGGGGTTCGGATGATAACCTGAAGGTGGAATTTTTAGGCATAGATGCATGCTGGATAGCGGTCTATGTACTTTGTCGTAGTGCCCAATGAAATCTCACAATACTCATCATATCATGTATGTGCATTGTCATGCCCTCTCTATTTGTCAATTGCCCAACTGTAATTTGTTCACCCAACATGCTATTTATCTTATGGGAGAGACACCTCTAGTGAACTGTGGACCCCGGTCCATTCTTTTACATCGAATACAATCTACTGCAATACTTGTTCTACTGTTTTCTGCAAACAATCGTCATCCACACTATACATCTAATCCTTTGTTACAGCAAGCCGGTGAGATTGACAACCTCACTGTTTCGTTGGGGCAAAGTACTTTGGTTGTGTTGTGCAGGTTCCACGTTGGCGCCGGAATCCCTGGTGTTGCGCCGCACTACATCTCGCCGCCATCAACCTTCAACGTGCTTCTTGGCTCCTACTGGTTCGATAAACCTTGGTTTCTTACTGAGGGAAAACTTGCCACTGTACGCATCACACCTTCCTCTTGGGGTTCCCAATGGTCGCGTGCTGTACGCGTATCAAGACTGTTTTCTGGCGCTGTTGCCGGGGACCCGAAGGAAAGTTACGCCAAAGAGATCTCTAACTCCCACGTCAACTTTGCGCCAGCAACTGTTTTCTGGCGCCGTTGCCGGGGAGATCAAGACACGCTGCAAGGGGAGTCTCCAAATCCCAATCTCTTTACTTTGTTTTTGTCTTGCTTTATTTTATTTACTACTTTGTTTGCTGCATTATATCAAAATACAAAAAAAATTAGTTACTTGTTTTACTTTACTTAATTCCATGCATGTTTTTATTTCACTAGTTAGGCTTAATGGAAAACAACAAAAATATTAGAGATCTTTATAGTATTTATCTAGAGTTAGTACATGAGGAGTTTGAAGAGAAAATTAAAAAACCTATGGAACTTTATATGCATGCTAATGGCAATGTTATTAGTATGAATGCTTTGAACACAATTGTTGCTAATGCTATGGAAAATTCTAAGCTTGGGGAAGCTGGTTTTGATGAGCATGATATTTTTAGTCCCCCAAGCATGGAGGAGAAAATTTACTTTGATGATACTTCACCTCCTATGTATGATGATTACAATGATGACTATCATCGACCTACTATTGAGGAGAAAATTGATTATGATTATACAATGCCTCCTATATTTGATGATTATGGTGATAATGATAGCTACCTTGTTGAATTTGCTCCCACTACAATTAATAAGAATGACTATGATTATGTTGGGAGTAGTAATTATTTTATGCATGAAACTCATGATAAGAATGCTTTATGTGATAGTTATATTGTTGAGTTTGTTCATGATGTTACTGAAAGTTATTATGAGAGAGGGAAACATGGTTATATGCATCTTAATAATATTAAGTTTCCCCTCTTTATGTTGAGAATATTGAAGTTGAGCTTGTGTTGCCTTCCTATGCTTGTCACTTTGTTCTTCATGAATTTGTTTATTTACAAGATTCCTTTTCATAGGAAGTGGGTTAGGCTTAAATTTGTTTTGAATTTGCTTTTTGATGCTCTCTTTTGCTTTAACTCTTATTTCTTGTGAGTGCATCATTGAAATTACTGAGCCCATCTTAATGGCTATAAAGAAAGCACTTCTTGGGAGATAACCCATGATTTTACTTCTTCACTTTTATTTTATATTTGAGTCTTGGAAGTTGTTACTACTGTAGCAACCTCCCCTTATCTTAGTTTTGTGCATTGTTGTGCCAAGTAAAGTCGTTGATAGTAAGGTTCATACTAGATTTGGATTACTGCGCAGAAACAGATTTCTTTGCTGTCACAAATCTGGGACTAATTCTCTGTAGGTAACTCAGAAAATTATGCCAATTTACGTGAGTGATCCTCAGATATGTACGCAATTTTCATTCAATTTGAGAATTTTCATTTGAGCAAGTCTGGTGCCTCTTAGAAATTCGTCTTTACGAACTGTTCTGTTTTGACAGATTCTGCCTTTTATTTCGCATTGCCCGTTTTGCTATGCTTGATGGATTTTTCGATTCCATTGACTTTCAGTAGCTTTGTGCAATGTCCAGAAGTGTTAAGAATGATTGTGTCACCTCTGAACATATAAATTTTAATTGTGCACTAACCCTCTAATGAGTTGTTTTGAGTTTGGTGTGGAGGAAGTTTTCAAGGATCAAGAGAGGGAGATGATACAATATGATCAAGGAGAGTGAAAGCTCTAAGCTTGGGGGTGCCCCGGTGGTTCACCCCTGCATATATCAAGAAGACTCAAGCATCTAATCTTGGGGATGCCCAAGGCATCCCCTTCTTCATCGACAACATTATCAGGTTCCTCTAGTGAAACTATATTTTTATTCCATCACATCTTATGCACTTTGCTTGGAGCGTCGGTTTGTTTTTGTTTTTGTTTTGTTTGAATAAAATGGATCCTAGCATTCTTTGTGTGGGAGAGAGACACGCTCCGCTGTTGCATATGGACAAATATGTCCTTAGGCTTTACTCATAATATTCATGGCGAAAGAATCTTCTTCGTTAAATTGTTATATGGTTGGAATCGGGAAATGATACATGTAGTAATTGCTATAATGTCTTGGATAATGTGATACTTGGCAATTGTTGTGCTCATGTTTAATCTCTTGCATCATATACTTTGCACCTATTAATGAAGAAATACATAGAGCTTGCTAAAATTTGGTTTGCATAATTGGTCTCTCTAAGGTCTAGATAATTTCTAGTATTGAGTTTGAACAACAAGGAAGACGGTGTAGAGTCTTATAATGTTTACAATATGTCTTTTATGTGAGTTTTGCTGCACCGGTTCATCCTTGTGTTTGTTTCAAATAGCCTTGCTAGCCTAAGCCTTGTATCGAGAGGGAATACTTCTCATGCATCCAAATCCTTGAGCCAACCACTATGCCATTTCTGTCCACCTTACCTACCTACTACATGGTATTTCTCCGCCATTCCGAAGTAAATTGCTTGAGTGCTACCTTTAAAATTTCTATCCTTCACCTTTGCAATATATAGCTCATGGGACAAGTAGCCTAAAAACTATTGTGGTATTGAATATGTACTTATGCACTTTATCTCTTATTAAGTTGCTTGTTGTGCGATAACCATGTTCCTGGGGACGCCATCAACTACTCTTTGTTGAATATCATGTGAGTTGCTATGCATGTCCGTCTTGTCTGAAGTAAGGGAGATTTATCGCTAGAATGGTTAGAGCATGCATAATGTTAGAGAAGAACAATGGGCCGCTAACTAAAGCCATGATCCATGGTGGAAGTTTCAGTTTTGGACAAATATCCTCAATCTCATATAAGAAAATTAATTGTTGTTGAATGCTTATGCATAAAAGAGGAGTCCATTATCTGTTGTCTATGTTGTCCCGGTATGGATGTCTAAGTTGAGAATAATCAATAGCGAGAAATCCGATGCGAGCTTTCTCCTTAGACCTTTGTACAGGCGGCATAGAGGTACCCCTTTGTGACACTTGGTTAAAACATATGTATTGCGATGATAATCTAGGTAATCCGAGCTAATTAGGACAAGGTGCGGGCACTATTAGTATACTATGCATGAGGCTTGCAACTTATAGGATATAATTTACATAACACATATGCTTTATTACTACCGTTGACAAAATTGTTTCTTGTTTTCAAAATCAAAGCTCTAGCACAAATATAGCAATCAATGCTTCCCTCTGTGAAGGGCCTTTCTTCTACTTTTATGTTGAGTCAGTGCACCTATTTCTCTCCACCTCAAGAAGCAAACACTTGTGTGAACTGTGCATTGATTCCTACATACTTGCATATTGCACTTGTTATATTACTTTGCATTGATAACTATCCATGAGATATACATGTTACAAGTTGAAAGCAACCGCTGAAACTTAATCTTCCTTTGTGTTGCTTCAATACCTTTACTTTGAATTATTGCTTTATGAGTTAACTCTTATAAAAGACTTATTGATGCTTGCCTTGAAGTACTATTCATGAAAAGTCTTTGCTATATGATTCATTTGTTTACTCATGTCATTTACCATTGTTTTGATCGCTGGATTCATTACATATCCTTACAATAGTATGATCAAGGTTATGATGGCATGTCACTCCAGAAATTATCTTTGTTATCGTTTACCTGCTCGGGATGAGCAGAAACTAAGCTTGGGGATGCTGATACGTCTCCGACGTATCGATAATTTCTTATGTTCCATGCCACATTATTGATGATATCTACATGTTTTATGCATACTTTATGTCATATTTATGCATTTTCCGGCACTAACCTATTAACGAGATGCCGAAGAGCCAGTTGCTGTTTTCTGCTGTTTTTGGTTTCAGAAATCCTAGTAAGGAAATATTCTCGGAATTGGACGAAATCAACGCCCAGGGGCCTATTTTCACACGAAGCTTCCAGAAGACCGAAGATGATACGAAGTGGGGCCACGAGGTGGCCAGACGCTAGGGCGGCGCGGCCCAAGCCCTGGCCACGCCGGCCTAGTGTGTGGGCCCCTCGCGTCGCCCCCTGACCTATCTCCTCCGCTTACTTATAGCCTTCGTCGCGAAACCCCCAGTACCGAGAGCCACGATACGGAAAACCTTCCAGAGACGCCGCCGCCGCCAATCCCATCTCGGGGGATTCAGGAGATCGCCTCCGACACCCTGCCGGAGAGGGGAATCATCTCCCGGAGGACTCTTCACCGCCATGGTCGCCTCCGGAGTGATGAGTGAGTAGTTCACCCCTGGACTATGGGTCCATAGCAGTAGCTAGATGGTCGTCTTCTCCTAATTATGCTTCATTGTCGGGTCTTGTGAGCTGCCTAACATGATCAAGATCATCTATCTGTAATGCTATATGTTGTGTTTGTTGGGATCCGATGGATAGAGAATACTATGTTATGTTGATTATCAATCTATTACCTATGTGTTGTTTATGATCTTGCATGCTCTCCGTTATTAGTAGAGGCTCTGGCCAAGTTTTTTCCCTTAACTCCAAGAGGGAGTATTTATGCTCGATAGTGGGTTCATGCCTCCATTAAATGCAGGACGATGTGACAGAAAGTTCTAAGGTTGTGGATGTGCTGTTGCCACTAGGGATAAAACATTGATGCTATGTCCGAGGATGTAGTTATTGATTACATTACGCACCATACTTAATGCAATTGTCTGTTGTTTGCAACTTAATACTGGAAGGGGTTCGGATGATAACCTGAAGGTGGACTTTTTAGGCATAGATGCATGCTGGATAGCGGTCTATGTACTTTGTCGTAATGCCCAATTAAATCTCACAATACTCATCATATCATGTATGTGCATTGTCATGCCCTCTCTATTTGTCAATTGCCCAACTGTAATTTGTTCACCCAACATGCTATTTATCTTATGGGAGAGACGCCTCTAGTGAACTGTGGACCCCGGTCCATTCTTTTACATCGAATACAATCTACTGCAATACTTGTTCTACTGTTTTCTGCAAACAATCATCATCCACACTATACATCTAATCCTTTGTTACAGCAAGCCGGTGAGATTCACAACCTCACTGTTTCGTTGGGGCAAAGTACTTTGGTTGTGTTGTGCTGGTTCCACGTTGGCGCCGGAATCCCTGGTGTTGCGCCGCACTACATCTCGCTGCCATCAACCTTCAACGTGCTTCTTGGCTCCTACTGGTTCGATAAACCTTGGTTTCTTACTGAGGGAAAACTTGCCGCTGTACGCATCACACCTTCCTCTTGGGGTTCCCAACGGTCGCGTGCTGTACGCGTATCAACGACGTGAAGCCATGCATCCATCCCCTTTAGATAAGGGGATTATGACCAAGAATATATATGTAGCTTCATATGCATCGATTTAGAGATCTAGCTATTTTCCTATATATTATGCATTTAAAAAGTTATATTGCAATTTCCACCATGATTCGAGCACCACAGCCTCCAAACGATGCCGATATCGGCATGGTCAGAACGGCTATGCTCGCCGCCACTGCTAGGTCACCGTCGGGAAGCACCATGTTTAGCATAAGATTCACTTTAGATTAAGCTGCAAAAATAGTCACCTGCCATTGGCTGAGGCGGCCCCACAGAGCGGCTCTATATGATATTCTCTAAATAAATAGACGACCCCATCGGTCATTGGCTGTGGAGGCCCCACAGAGCGGGAATATATGATTTTCTCCAAATAAATAGAAGACCCCACTGGTCATTGGCTACGGCAGCCCCACATAGCGGCAATATATGTCTTTTCATGAAAAATAGACGACCCCACTGGTCATTGGCTGCGGCAGCCCCACAGAGTGGTTATATATGTCTTTTCCTGAAAAATAGACGACCCCACTGGTCATTGGCCGCGGCAGCCCTATAGAGCGGCCCCATTTGTCATTGGCGGCACCGCGTATACAATCAGGAAATAAAACGGCCCACACGTCAGCGACAGATGGATGGCCACCCGTCAGCACGAGACGGTCAGAGAGGAACTACCCTCTGTGCAACCCCACCCGTCAGATTAACGGTAACGGTAAGGCCTCTGACCTGACGGCAACCCTCCCGTCCGAGCGTCTACGAGGGGTTTCAAACTAGAGGGAGGAGAAAACTGAGGAAAAGTTAAGAGGCTGGGGGAAACTGAGCACAACTAACGAACAAGGGGAACGAAAATAGAAATCCCTAAAGTTTATCAAAATTTAGATGTATCTAGATGTTATTTAGTGTCTAGATACATCTAGATTTACACAAACCTCAGAAATCTATTTATAGACGGCGAAAGTACTAACGAGCTAATGCACCACTAAGGTATAATGTCGCGGATCTTTGGGCCGAAATATTGCTGACGTCTTATATAGTGGTACACCGCTAATAAACAGGTTATTGGTGGCATACTAGCCAAATAGCACGTCACCAAATGTGGACATGTTCTCAACTGCCGGTGGTGGTGTGAGACAGTATCGCACGCTGCAAATACACCATGCGCTCGTTGCATGGGGATGCGTGTCACTCTGTTATCACGTGGGCTTGGGCAATTTTGCACGCTGCTATTACTTGCTGCCTTGAAGCCCACCGAAGCGTGACCTTAACCTTGCAAGTAAGCCCACTTCGGTGCCCTATGACCCCCTGATATTTTTTTCCTTCTACCTCCGGCCCGCCGCAAAAACTCCCCTCTCTTTCACATATCTCTTCTCTCTCCCCTTGGCTCATCTCTCCCCCTCGTCCCACACATCACCATGACACCACAGTGCGCAACGCCACCTAGTCCAGACCACCGAAGCCCCCACAAGCCAAACGCTCCATGCATGTCGCTCGAATCTGCCATCGCGGTGAAGGAGTCCTCATCTCTAACGTCCTCGATAGCCTATTTTCCTACTGGTCATGTATGCACTATGAGATGATGATATCCTTACACATTGTCCACGTATTTTCTTCACCTAGGCATTAATCAGATGGTTTAGATTAAACTCTAGTAACCAGGAAAATGATGTTTTCCATGAATATAATATTTCATTTCCAATCTTGGTAGGAAAAAGGGTATCAATTCACTACAAAACTGGTGCAATTGCTGGTTATATTAGCCAAGACAATGTGCAAGTTGGTGGTCTAGTTTTGAAAAAACAGGTTTACGCGCTGCACCAGAAGGACACATTTATATTATGCAATGTGATGTGCATCCTATTTCAGATTATACTATTTTTATTATGCTGCCCTATTAGGATTTTATTGAAGCTTCGTTGGAACCAAGTATTACTTTCATGCTTGGAAAATTTGATGGCATTGTTGGTCTTGCGTTTATAGAAATGTCATTCAGGGGTGCCGAACCTGTTTGGTGAGAAATGTTGCTTGACTGAATTTGTCTGTTTTTCCTATTTATTAACACTATCAACACTAGACATGAATATTTTAATTTATGTGTATTGTTTTATGTATTATATTAATATCTAAATGGTGCACTGTGGGTTCTTCTAATTTAGTGGCATATCGTATAACCAAATGTGTATCATATAACAAGATTTCTTATCCCTGACATCACAAGCGAAATTATAGGTATAACATGGTTAGCCAAGATCTGGTTGGTAGCCCCGTTTTCTCATTCTGGTTCAGTCGACATGCTGGTCAAGTGAAGGGAGGAGAAATAGTTTTTGGAGGAGTTGATCCTAATCATTACAAGGGAAGACATACATATGTCCCTGTTACTAAGAAGGGATACTGGAAGGTGAAACCATTTCGTTTAGTTAAGTAATCTTGAAATTCAAGCTGGAATAACTAGTTTGTGCTCATAAATTTTGCCCCACTTGCTTCAGTTTGACATGGGCGACGTCTTGATTGGAGGAAACTCCACAGGTACTAACATGTCATTTTGTCATGATAAATCATACACAGTATATGCCCGTATATAAATACAAAATGTTTTTAATCATTTTCTTATACCCCTATTTCTATTAGGATTATGTAAATCTGGTTGTGCAGCAATAGTAGACTCGGGAACTTCATTTCTTACTGGCCCCACGGTATGTGTTTGAGATCTATTCATGTTTATTCCCATAAGTAAGGAAAGGGGCTTTTAGTTAATGCATCTAACCTTGGTTTATCGATAAAACCTCACAATCAACATTTATTGTAACCTAAACGAGACATTCCTTCGCTATTTAGGCCATAACCCATATGCTTTTGCCTTGAATTTTACCTTTTAGTGGAGGAAATGTCCATTGTGAAGATAAAATGTATGGTTAGATCCATTGTAGATGTTTCTTTTGATTGAATTATGGTAGTTACAGTAGAAGGAAAAGCTCAATAGAAAACTTTAAATATATAATTTTTGCAATTACCATCTCCTTAGAAGCAGAACTAGTAATATTACATAATGTGAAGATCATCAAAATAAAACCTAATAGACCAGCATGACACATTTTGAAGCATATTAGGTATAACATCTTTGTCGACAGCTCATAGAGTCATCTCCGATGGGTTCATTTTCCATTCTTTTCCTTTAGTCTCAATGTGTTTGCTGAATCAGTACTGAAATATATACAGGCGATAATTACTGAAATAAATTGGAGAATTGGTATACCTAGGTGAGTGAGCAAAGCGTGCAAGAACGTTGTTTCAAAGTTTGGGCAGTGGATTTACTGCTAAAGCAGGTTTGCTTATTTCCAAAAGTTGCTTTCTAGCTTGATCAGTGATGCATAAGGCTTGTAAAATCTTCTTTTCCGGGACTATGATGCAGATATTGCCAAGAAGGATATGTGACACACTTCGTTTATGTTTCTTTATTGGACCTCATGGTGTATGGTAAGAGTTGAGTCTCGCTTGTACCTTTTGTAGTTATGGATGTTCTGCGCAATATATATGCTGTGAAATATGCATTAAAACATGAAACATAGATATTGTGCAAGTAAGAGGATAATTAATGTGTGGGCAATTATAGTGTATATAATATGTATTCATTAATACATATGATATGAATTCATTAATACATATGATATGAATTCATTAATACATATGATTTATATGTCAGAATATTGCTCGCGCATTCTGTTTACAACACTTTGAAAATACCTTCATTTGTTATGTCTCTTATTCACAACCGCATACAGGGCGACGTTGTAACAGAACCACTTTGCTAATCAAGTTATGTTGCTGGTTTGTTCATAAGCATGCATGCATTTGCATTTAAATTGAGAAAATTTGCACTAATATGTGTTGAAACAATGTTGCCAATGTTGTTTGGTATAATAAAAATTTGGTGCAAAAAGCCCCTCAAAATTTTGGGTCAAAATACCCAAAAAGTGCCAAAATCCATCCCTGTTTTAAAATTCCAGAAAAATCCCTAAAACCTAGGGGGGGTTTCGCAAAAAACCCCTTTGTCATCTTCCCCACGCACACACGCAGGCAACTTCCTGGCGCCCGCGCGGCCGTCGATAGCGCCGGCGGCCTGGATGCCTCCCGTCGCCCCCGAGCGCCGATAAAGGTCGCTAACGCCGCGAGGAGAAGCCCCGTCTCGCCACCTCCCTCCCTCTCCTCCTCTCTGCGCCGAACAGGAGCAAACCCTTGCTCCGGCTACTTCACCGTCGCCGATGTTTTGCGCCGCCCCGAGCCCAGCCGACGCCGCCGTTCACTCCACCTCATCGCCAGCAGCCCCCACGCCGAAGGAATCGACGCCGGGAGCCCTGGAGCGCCCGGAGTCGACCGTTCCCGAGCTTCCCCGAGCTCGCCGGCCGCCGCCATCCTCGCCGACTCCGGCCTCCCCTCGCCTCGTCGACGCCACCACGGGCTCCACGGTGAGCTCCTGGTCCTCCTGGTGCCCGCCGCTCGCCCTGGGTCGCCGCCTATCGTGCCGGCGATGTGCGCCTGCATGCTTCAGCGACCATTGGAGGGCGGCGCCGCCCTCGTTGGGTTCGCCATGAGCTCGCGCGTCGAACACGCCCCGCCTCGCTGCCCCGCGCGCACGGGATCGCCCAGGCCGTTCCCGACCTGGCCGGCCATGGCCTTAGCTGATGTCGTGCTGACGTCATGATGATGTCAGCCGACCCTTTTTATATTTTCTGTTTTATTTATAATTCAGAAAATGATGTATATTATATCAAATTGTTCAGAAATTGAAATACTACATGTTTATGAGCATTTCATACATCATTTAAACATTTAAACATCAAAATGTAGTGAAAGCCTAATCGAACCCTCTCATATGGCGGTATCCGGTGCCGGAACACCTTTAATTTGACGATGCACCTAGGGTTGCTCAATTCCATTCACATGACATGTCATTCATATTGTATGCGCATTGCATTATGCCATGTCGTGAATGTTTGTTTCCCTTTCCGGTATTTGGTTCTTCGCGATAGGATCTGAGTCGGAGTCTAAGTCAACGCCACCGAAGAATAGTACTCATCCGCTGAGGGACAAGATAAGCCCTAACCTGGTTCATCTATGATTTCGAAATGTTTTATATGTGGTTCCTCCATATCGCATACGATTCAACCATCTTTTATCGATAGATAGACTTATCCTATCTGTTGTGTAACATCCCAATTTTCAATAAAAGAAAGAAGAAGAATTCCAGAGATCCAAAATTTAGAACCAACAAAAACTTTTATTTGCATATAGTGCCATGCATAGGACTTGTGAATTTTGAGTGATATGCCATGATGATTGTTATTATGCTTATGGGATAAACCCTAAAATCCTAAAGTGATCAAGTGAAGATCACAAACCAAATAAATCAAAAAGAGAAAGAAATCAAATAAGAACAAAACCCTAAAACCCTCACATATGGTTTATGCCATTTTTGCAAATCTTTACCCTAGACCATTTTGGTCTTCACCATTAGTTGTATTATGTTACTAAACACTCATTACAACTTTTGGAATCAAAGAAACACAAATCAAATCAAATTCAAACTCAAATTTTGATCACATATGATAATGGTCAAATCTGCCATTTATATTCTGGTCACTACTTTGAGCCCTTGCATTTCAAGTTTTTCAAACTAAACTTTCCCAATTATTTACACCTCATCCAAGAGCACATCAAGGTGAACAACTTTGGTAAAGACCACCATGCCAAATCATCTTGGATCAAAAACTATGCTCATGCAAAGTTGAGACTTTTTAATATGTGCAACAATCTCACTTTGTGCAAATTTGCAATTCTTTGATTTTTAAAATTCCACCACCACACATGGTTGTCTCTGGTCATTTACAACTCAACCAAACCAACCACTCTCAATTTTTGCAACCATTTGAACTCAACCAAATTTGGCAAGAATTTGAATTGGGCAAATATGGAACAAATCAAAATCACTATTTGCATAGTGTTTGGCCTAACCCTATTTGCCCCATTTCATTCCACCCTATCCCCTGGTCCCCCTCTCTCTCTTGCTTGCATAGAAACCCTAGGATGAACCCTAAGGTGGCAAGGACATGGCCATGCCGGCCATGTCACACCATGCCGCACACTCTCTCTTCTCCTTCCTCCTCCACACTGGCCCTGGTGCCCAAACCATCCACCTCGCCTCCCTACCTCACCCTATGGCCGCCGTTGTCCAGGAAGACGCAGAAGCTCGCCGGCATTCGCGCGCCAGAAACGGCATCGGCATGCCGATGACATCGCAGCAGTGCACGCGCGGATGCCACTGGCCACGCGCCACCTCGCCAACTCGAGCATGCCCTGGACCCCCTGCGAGCAGGTTGAGACTCGCCGTGCCACCACGAGCCCGTTGGACACGCGCAAGACAACGACCCGTGCCCGCCGTCGCCGGAGACGACGAGCATATCCCGCGTCTGCCGCGCTACGCCCAGCGACCACCTAACCGCATCAGATGCACCCCTACCAAGCTGTCGCTGCCAAACGCACCGCCCGGACACGCATCACATTTTCCCGCCATCTTCTAGCTCGCTAGATCGCCGGAGCCGCCGCGTCGATGTCAACCTTGCCACTGCCCCGCGGCACCTCCACGATTCTATAAATAGGGAGTTCCCTGGACCAAACCAAGCATACCATCTCACTCCCCACCCTTCACTGCTTCTCCTCGCACCATTAGCTAGCTCGATTGTCGCCGGAGTCGCCGGAATTGGAAGATCGGAGCCGCGGAAGCTCTGCAAACATCACCGTCGATTCAGGCCGCCCCAAGCTCTGCCACTGCTACAGGTTGCCTCAGCGTCGTCGACAACCTCGCCCTGAACCTCGCCGCCGACCGCCGGAGCCCTGGTTAGCCCTCCGACCCCCTAGGCTCGCCGGAGAAGCCACGGCATCTCGTCGGTGACAACGATGCCTGTGCGTCGTTGATCTCTGTTTTAATCCAACGCCCCACATCTCGTCCTGACTTTGAAATTCAATAGAATCTGTTTGGCTTGGCCAAATTTAGCAAAATTGATATTTTTGGAAAGCTACTAAAAAGTTCTAACCAATGCCACTGGTCTCACTGTGAGATCAGTTGTAGAAATAATGTGACAAAAAGATAAAGTCAGGGACTTTTGCACATTCAAATAAATCTTAAAAATCAACCAAAAATGTTATTGAGTTGATTCCAACTCTAATAGCTCACATTTCACTTATACTAATTGTTTCTGCCAAAATATGGTGTGGTCACTTTGGATGATCATGCCCTAGTTTAAATATTGGACTATATGGCTAGTTTAATTAAGTGATATTGTCCAAAACTATTATGCAAATCATATGAAGTGTTTCACTTCATTTAAATCTTGTCCCAAGTACTTTCATATGAAGTTTGGACCCCTGGTCATATACTCTCACATGAAATACTTGGTGAATTTAAATCATAATTAGAATTGTTAAATAGTATGAGGTATTCTACCTCATTTAAATCATTTTCTCAAATGATGATGATGAATGGTTGACTTAGGTCAACATGATTTCATGTATGATTGTTTGAGAAATTAAATCTTAAGAAGATTCAATGAGAGGAAATTATTTCTCAAGAACTAAATGGAAACTATCATTTACATATGTAATGAGAGGAGATTATTTTCCTAAGAAAAGAAACCAATGCACCTAATTTTATTAAGTGTGTGACTAGGATAGTTTGTGTGAATATATGTGATGCTTAGGATAGCTATTGAATTTGTTGAGGGATTATACCTCATATTCAAATTTAGAAGCTAGCACCGGAGAATACCTGGAAGAGGAAGGTTGCTACCAAGAGGAGGAAGAGCAGAACTTTGACCACTACCAAGGCAAGCTAATATTCTTGCAAAGTGCAAAGCCCTTTGGGGCAAGGCACCATTAGTCTTACCTTTCTTACCACAAGCCTATCCCAAGTTTTTACTTATTTACTTAAAGTTGTACTTTTATAGTTAACTTTGGTCTAAGTCAAGAAGGTTACTAGAGTAGCAAAGTTAGTCTCAAAGCTAGCCAAGCAAGATAGCACCCCTCATGATTAGTGCTAGTGCTAAATACTAAAACTTGACTACTCTAGATGGGAACATGTGACTTGAAATGAATTTGAAACCTTGGAATGATGAGTCATTCCATTGAATGAATATGACTTGGAGAAGATGGTGATTTTTTATAAAATTGATATTGGTTTTAATGCGATACCTTTCCAATTTTGAGTACCCCCACAATACCTGATTAAGGGTAGGGCTTAACTGGAAATTTATGCATCTTAGTATGGGTTCCCTTTGAACACACATCATAGGGGTTATGCCGAGGCTGCCTCCGTTGTTGAGAAATGATGTGAATTGAGGTGAATTGTACGGCCAAGCCCTGTGCAGTTCCCAGGTTGACAGTTGGTCTTCACTGGGAGGCCAAGCTCATGGGGAGAGGTGCTCATACTAGGGTTTGTAAGTGAAAGGTTATGGTTTGATGATCCGCGTACTGTGTTACTATGATTCGGGGTAATCCCGACGGATGAAATCAAATGTTGTGGTACAAGTGTGCAACCTCTGCAGAGTGTAAACCTATTTGAATAGCCGTGTCCACGGTTACGGACGGTTGGAAAGGCCATACAGTTTCCGGTGTCAGATCCTTTAAAATGTTGGTAAAGTGAATGGTGAATTGGTGACTTGATTTTGAATCACCACATGAATTGTGGGAATGACACTAATGTTCCCACTTGAGTTAGTTAGCACTTGAATAAGTCTTTCTCAAATACGTGTGAACTAAAACTGGCTTTATGCAAATAAACTAGAGCTTAGCACCCCTTACTAGAATTATTAGCACTTACACTAGTATTAGTTTGCGAGTACTTAAAGTACTCACGGCTTTGTCCCTGGCTATTGATGACCCACAAGTATAGGGGGTGTATCGTAGTATTTTCGATAAGTAAGAATGTCGATCCCAACGAGGAGCAGAAGGTGTTGACAAGCAGTTTCGATGAAGGATTCCCTGTAAATGCTCACAGACAAGTATTCGGAGGGTTTTGATGTAACAGTTGAATAAAGTACGAGTAAGTAAAGTGCGAGAGTAACAATTGCAGCGAGTGGCCCAATCCTTTTTAGCACAAAGGACAAGCCGGGTTGTTTACTTATAATGACCAAACGTTCTCGAGGACACACGGGATTTTAGTCTAGTGCTTTCGCTACATATGGCTAAATAATCTTCATTGTTATGATAAGTGTTGTGTGGGTGAACCTATGCTAATGTACCGCCCTTCCTAGGACTAATACATACTTGTGATTATACCCCTTGCAAGCATCCGCAACTACAAGAAAGTAATTAAGAATAAATCTAACCACAGCCTTAAACTCTGAGATCCTGCTATCCCTCCTGCATCGATATACCAACGGGGGTTTAGGTTTCTGTCACTCCGGCAACCCCGCAATTGGCAAACGAGTACAAGATGCATTCCCCTAGGCCCATAAAGGTGAAGTGTCATGTTAGGGTCGACGTTCACATGACACGACTAGAAGAATAACACCACAACTTAAATATCATACCATTGAATATTACTCAACCATAGTTCACTACTAACATTTAGACTTCACCCATGTCCTCAAGAACTAAACGAACTACTCACAAGACATCATATGGAACATGATCAGAGGTGATATGATGATGAATAACAATCTGAACATAAACTTGGTTCAATGGTTTCACTCAATAGCATCAACAACAAGTAGAAATCGATACCGGGAGAGTTTCCCCTATCAAACAATCAAGATCAAACCCAAATTGCTACGGCGGTGACGGTGTCCAGCGGTGGAGACGGCGGTGATGATGGTGGAGATGATGATGATGGTGATGGAGATGATGTCCAGCTCGATGACGGTGACGATGGCGTCGATTTCCCCCTCCGGGAGGGAATTTCCCCAGTGGATTCCTGCCCGCCAGAGAGCTCTTTTCTCTCTGGTGTTCTCCGCCCCGCAGAGGCGGCTGTAACTCTTCGTGAGGTACCCTCTGTGGCTTAGGTCTTCGGGACGAAGGGTTTCGCGAAGAAAATGAGGCGAAAGGGGCTGTGGGGCCCCCACACCACATGGTGGCGCGGCCAGGCCATGGGCCGCGCCGGCCTGTGGTCTGGCCCACCTTGGGCCTTCTCAGCTCCTCCTTCTGGCTTCCTTCGTCATCTGGAAAAATAGTATTTTTGGTATAATTTCCTTCCACAGTTGATCTTCCGAAATATTGCGTTCTGACGGTGCTTTTTCCAGCAGAATCCTGGCTCCGGTGCTTGATCCTCCAATAATGATGAAACATGCAAAATAGATGAAATAACATAAGTATTGTATCCAAATATGAAATATATCAATGAATAACAGCAAATTATGATATAAAATAGTGATGCAAATTGGACGTATCAACTCCCCCCAAGCTTGGACTTCGCTTGTCTCCAAGCGAAACTGAACTCGGTAAACAGGACCACATGTTTATGGAGTGAAGAGTCGATAAATAAAATACGGACAAGAAGCATCATATTCATTCACACAAGACATTATAGTAAACAACTTCCTCATATAACTCAACTTGAAACAAGTATAAGGTAATCACAAATAAAGGTGCATAAGAAATCATAGTTGGTGATGGCAAACTTCGTCCTTGGTCAAAGAACAATTAACAGGTTATATTTATCTCATTGAGCAGCGCTCTCATGTTAAAGTTTATAAGGCACAACTTGCATACTCAATCATAATGGTCTTCTCATGATCATTGATAACTTGCAAAGCTATATTCATTCAGATAAAACTTGAACTAAACAAGGAAAAGTAAAAGACATGATAAAGCAAATCACAATATAATGGTTTGATCACAACTACTCAAATGCTTGCTTGAGATGGAGGGAAATAGGTTTACTGACTCAACATATAGTAAAAGACAGGCCCTTTGCAGAGGGAAGCAGGGATTAAATCATGTGCTCACTACTGCAGAATAGGCCATTAGTGACAGGCTCAAAAGTCCCATTAGTGACAGGCAAAGCGCCTGTCACTAATGACTAGTCACTGGTATGGGGTTACTAGTGACAGGCACTTCGCCTGTCGCTAGTATGCGTATGCCAGTGACAGGCTAAAGAATTTCATGTCACTAGTTGCGATCAAAGACGGCAACCCCGTGGGCTTTTGCCCATTATCCTAGGCGTTACTGGTGTGAATTCCGCTAATAAAAAATGCGCTTTCAACGAATATTCTACATAGCCCAATAAGATGTTAAAAAAATGCACTTTCCACAAATATTTCAGATAGCACAATAAGTTGTTGTACAAAAGATACCTTCACATCACCCAACATGACATAATATTTGCACAACTGATACACTGCCATAAGAACTTGCAATCTAACAACACAACCACAATCCATAAGAACTTGCAATCTAACAACACAACCACAGTACATGTATTACGGTCATAGCTGCAAGTTCCTTTCATTGTTCTATATTGCCATCTTCTTGTTGAGGTGCAAATTCTTTCACTACATCTTCCTTGTATGGACCTCAATGGCATAGGACACTAATGACGTGCTTAACCTGATACAAACAAGGAAATGAGCATACAAAAATAGTGAAATACTTGGATAATAATCAAAAAAAAGTTCTGGGGGTATTAAGATCAGTGCAGATCTGCACAATGATAAAGAAAAACTTAAGTCCTTCATATTACTGTGGTACCTAATCTAGAGGAATATGTATAGTAAAAGATGATTTTGCTAATCAATCAATCCACTTGATTTATGTAACGACAATTTCTTTTAACTCATGTACATATGTGCAGGGTGCTAGAAAATTTACAATTTTCAGTAACCTTATTAAAGATGGGAGCATAATACATGGTATCTAATCTAGAGGAACATATATAGCAATGGATGATTTTGTTAGCAAATCAGTATGCTTGATTTATGCAACAAATATTTGTCATAGGCGAGGCCAGATGATGCAATGGAACAGATAAGTGTAAGACATTTTGTAAAATGTTAATCTAAGAGAAACTAGAATGTGCGTCAAATCCATTGTCATGAGCCAAAACCATGTGCCATGTTCTATCATGAATGGAGTTCTTTCTTCCAGTATGTAGTAAGGGAGCTAAGTATCCTATGAAAGCATATACATCATATAAATACAGTAGAGTACTATAGTCCCAACGACAATGGCTTACCTGCATTCTTCCAATAAAACTTCCAATAAATTTTATTTTCTAGTATCCATGCCATACATAGTATTATCATGTCTACATTCTTCAGGTAAGATTCGTAAAAAATACAAAGTTCAGTAAGTTTAAGATTCATATTTGTCTTCTGGATTCACATTTATCTTCTTGATAGCGTTGACATAAGCTATCTTCAGAACCTTTTTTAGCAATATGAAGGCTTAATATCTAACAAACAAAAGCAATGAACAGTAGTCATGTATCCTTTACCTAGATACTTGTGTCAGGGAGTTAAATATGATCCAAAATTCATAGTTTAGCTTAATACACTGATTCGTGGCCCCTTTTATTTATCAAGTTTGAAGGCCACTTTAATTATTGATCAAATTTCTGCATGATTTTGAACCAGTATCCATCGGAGATTTGGACTGGACGATCAATATTGGTACAATTCATCGTCAGTGCAGTAGCTGATTTTGTTCATAAAAGCTTTGATCCATAGATTGTTTGATGAAAGTCTAAGTACTTCGTATATATTACTGCCAACTTCCATTCTTTTCCTAAAACTGATGCATATATATCCAAGATGCGTGCTATTTCAGAAGTTTTCCCGGTGCAAAATTAATGTACTAACACACTACCACGTGTATTTTTTTGTTCTGTACAGGCTGTCTTTCAAGCCAATAAAAAAATTCTTTAATGGTTTCGGTCGTTTGCTCTAGATGTAGCTATGTCTTAAGGTATGTGAGATATATATGGTCATCCCATTTAGTAAATTGATTTGTATGTATGATATTTGGTCATCCCATTTAGTTTGCAGTATAATCACTTCGAATCATGCCAAGAGAAGTAGGAGTATATCATTTCTTTTAGATCTGCATATAGCATCCTATATATATCAAGTTAACTGAACCTGATGCATTGTCTATATAAGCATATATAAAGTTGCCTAGAATTTCCGCATGTCATAGTGAGTTAGCGTGCATAGCTAAGCAGTTACGGCACTCGAAGTTAGTTATTGTCCTTAAACAATTTATCAGGCATTAGCAAGGCTTCATATCAACGCAGCAAGCAAGACGGGAGAAAGAAGAGCGGAAGCACTTAACTTACTGCTGGTGACGGGCAGCAGCGGAGGCAACCCCCGGCGGTGTGGGGAGGGCGAATCCAGAAGGGGGCAAGGGGAAACCAGGCACGGCCGCGCAATTCCGGGAGGCGGCGGCTGCATGCTGGATCTCTTTCCTGCCAACAGAACGTATAGAGAGAAAGCGTTGGGGCTTGAATTTTGACGACGGAGGGACGAACCTCGAAGAGGCGCTCGCCCCGGGCGTGCTTGAGTTTGACCCTCCCGCAATGGCTGTGAGGGAGCCGGCGGTGGCCAGATTCGTCCGGTTGTGTCCGGGATCGACCGGTTCCCCTCGAGGCCGGTGGAATACCGTCCAGGCAGCGGCCACCAAGCAGATCTTCGGGGCGGGATGGAGTGGGCCGGATGTCCTACTGGCGAGTTCGCCCGATGGGAACCTTCGCAGCGGTTGCAGGGGCAGGAGGCGGTGGTGGTTGGCGGCAAGGGGGGGACTAGGCCTGAGCTGGGGGAGGGGCGTGGCCAGGGAGAATAGAGAACATGGATGGGAGACGGAAGGGAGACCATGGCCTCCAGGTCTCTGCTCGCTGCCGTCGACGGGAGGGAGGCGTCGATCGCGTCGGGGAGAGGCTCCCTCTGTTTGTGGAGATGCACGTGGATGAGCTTCCAACTTCCAAGCGATTTAGGGGCCAGCTCTCAATCGAGAGCGGGTTTTTTGCACGGCGGGGAGGCTCGGAATTTCTTTTCCTTTCAAGCACCAATTTAGAGGGCATCACAAATGGCGGAAACTGATACCCGTCGAAAATTTTCGGCGGAAACTGATCTCAAATTTTTCCAGCATGTCTACACGAAAAATACTAGTGCCTAGCGCATTTTAAATCTGATACTATTTATCGTGTTTTTAGTGACAGGTATTTATGAACGCTTGTCACTAAGTGATTTATTTCATTCGGCTGGTTTGCATAAGAAATGCTAGTGACAGGCACTTCTATATGCTAGTCACTAATATATTGAACTAGTGACAGGCTTATTTTTGCCTGTCGCTATTCATACTTACTAGTGACAGGCACAGTTTTGCCTGTCAATAATCATCTGGCGGCTATAAGCATTTTTCCAGTAGTGGCTAGAGCTTTTTCAGTTTTGAAATCATATAGAGATAATAAAAGTAATATTTTGAGAGGTGTTTGTTGTTGTCAACGACTGGTAGCGGGTACTCTAACCCCCTTGCCAGACAACCTTCAAAGAGCGGCTCCCATATTATTTTCATTTTATGTGGCACTCCTTCCAACCTTTCTTTCACAAACCATGGCTAACCGAATCCTCGGGTGCCTGCCAACAATCTCATACCATGAAGGAGTGCCTTTTTATTTTGGTTTTATTATGATGATGACACTCCCCCCCAACCTTTGCTTACACAAGCCATGGCTAACCGAATCCTTCGGGTGCCGTCCATCAATCACATACCATGGAGGAGTGTCTATTTAGTTTAATTAATTTGGGACTGGGAATCCCATTGCCAGCTCTTTTTGCAAAATTATTGGATAAGCGGATGAAGCCGCTAGTCCATTGGTGAAAGTTACCCAACAAGATTGAAAGATAAAACACCACATACTTCCTCATGAGCTATAAAACATTGACACAAATAAGATATAACAAGTTTTGAATTGTTTAAAGGTAGCACACGAAGTATTTACTTGGAATGGCAGAAAATACCATGTAGTAGGTAGTTATGGTGGACACAAATGACATAGGTTTGGGCTAAGGTTTGGATGCACGAGAAGTATTCCCTCTCGGTCTGGGTTTTGGCTAGCAAGGTTAATTAGCAAGCATAAGAGTTGCGGGAAACAAACAAATATACATGTGATAGAAACAATCATGCATCTTCCTTGTAAGCACAAACAATTTTAACTTCAGAATAATAAGCTATGAGCTAACAAGAAAGAAAGACAATGAAACAACTACATGTATTTCTCTTTTCTACTTAAACCTCAAAGTGTTGTTGCTATTGACCAATGCTAAGTTTGCCAAAACCAAATAGATTTATTCAATGCTCCCAAAGTGATACCAATACTAATGACAAGATAAATCATATAATAGAGATTGCAAACTAAAATAAGATGTGCAATATGTAAATGATAAGTCTTCTCATTAATATTCCATAACGACAACTCACACCAAGGGATACATAGATAACCAACTAAAGGAGAGATACTTCCAAACTGCAACCCATCTTATATGATAACTTCCCTACTCATGATATGACACTACTTGACAGTAAAAAGTAAAAGATAGTGATGATGTGATACCGCGGCACTCCCCCAAGCTTGGAACAAACCAAGGGGATGCCAATACCGATGATGAATTACTCCTTCGGCGATGGTGGTGATGAACTCCTCCCGCGCTTCTTACAGATCTCCTTCAGCTTCAGTTTCTCAGCTTGGCAATTCTGCACTAAGACTCGAAGAGATTCATTGTTATCTGAAGTTGGCGATGATGACCTTGTGATGTGAATCGAGTGGTATTCCAGCATTCTTCGGAGATGGCAATTCTCCTCCTGGAGTATCTCCACTTCTCTTCTCAGAGCCCGATATTGATCACAAAACTCATCGGTAGTCCGTAGAGCTTCTTCCAACACAGGGAAGGATTCGAGGCGAAGAGCGGGTGGTAAAGGTCCCTGCAAGTTATGAGAAAAAGAACGTCGAGTGTCAACAGATCCCACCAAGATTTGCTTGCTCCCAACGGCTTGCTGCTCTTGTCTTGATGGCACCCTCTTCACTTCTTCCTCCGAAAACCCCTTGCCCTTGTTGTTGGAGGCCATGGTGCTTCTAGACCGAAAACAGATCCTGGCAGAAACAGCTCGAAACAAAACACGTCGAGAAAACGATATACGGGCCTCCAGGGGTCCGGGGGATTATATAGCAAAAATTTTCACGACAAAAGGAAAGTACCAGATCGAACCAGAGTCGGAAAGGGGCGACGAGGCGGCCAGACCATAGGTCGGCGCGGGCCCAGGTCAGGCCGTGCCGGCCTATGGTGGCACGCCCTCGTGCGTCTCTTCCACTCCGTTTCGATCTCGTAATTTTTCATATTTTCCAAAAACAGCAAAAATATTGTTCGGAAAGTAAATTGCGTACTTTTCATTACCAGTACTGTTACCTATTCAAAGTCGGGTTCTGGCGGCCTGTCAATTTGCCCTTTGATGAAAGCCTCCGGTGTTTCCACTCGAATAATATCAACATCAACATTATAGGAATCACCTGAGATATAATGCTTGAGTCTTTGTCCATTCACCACTTGCGTAGCATTGCCTTGGAGAGAGATAATTTTGATTGCTCCTGAACGATACATCTCCTCGACAACATATGGTCCTTCCCATTTCGAGAGTAATTTCCCTGCAAAGATTATGTTACGAGACCGATACAATAGGACTTTATCCCCAATATTAAATTCTCTTTTGATAATCCTTCTATCATGCCATTTTTTAACTTTCTCTTTAAAGAGTTTAGCATTTTCATAAGCTTCACTTCTCCATTCATCTAGAGAACTCAATTGCAACAACCTCTTATTACCTAAGTTTAGGATCTTTATTTAATTCTCTAACTGCCCAATAAGCTTTGTGCTCTAGTTCTAAAGGTAAATGACAAGCTTTTCCGTAAACCATTTTATAAGGTGACATTCCCATGGGATTTTTATAAGCAGTTCTATAAGCCCATAGTGCATCCTTCAATTTACTAGTCCAATTCTTTCTAGTTTTATTAACAGTCTTTTGCAAGATAGATTTAATCTCTCTATTTGATAATTCTACTTGCCCACTAGTTTGAGGATGATAAGCGGAAGCAATTCTATGATTAATACCATATCTAGCAAGAGTTTTTCTAAAACCTCCATGAATAAAATGAGAACCTCCATCAGTCATAATATATCTAGGCACTCCAAATCTAGGAAAAATAATATCTAAAAGCATTCTTAAAGAGGTCTCACCATCAGCACTTTTTGTAGGTATGGTTTCCATCCATTTAGTAACATAATCAACAGCAACAAGTATATGAGTGTTACCTTCTGAAGAGGGAAAAGGTCCCATGAAGTCAAATCCCCAACAATCAAACGGTTCAATAACAAGAGTATAATTCATAGGCATTTCATTACGTCTGGATATATTACCAACCCTTTGGCATTCATCACAAGATAAAATAAACTTTCTCGCATCCTTGAAGAGAGTTGGCCAATAAAAACCTGATTGTAGAACCTTTTGCGCGGTTCTTTCTCCGGCGTGATGTCCTCCATAAGCACTACCATGACATTTACTCAATATCTCTTGTTGTTCATATTCGGGAACACATCTTCGCATAATACCATCCACTCCTTCTTTATATAAGTGTGGGTCATCCCAGAAATAGTGCCTCAAGTCATAAAAGAATTTCCTCCTTTGCTGAGCTGAAAAGGTTGGAGGCAAGTACTTGGAAACAATAAAGTTAGCATAGTCAGCATACCAAGGACTGTCTCGCAAGCTCACCTTTATTATAGCCAATTGTTCATTTGGAAAACTATCATTACTTGAGAACAGGATCATAAGCAATATTTTCCAATCTAGACAAATTATCAAGAACAGGATTATCGGCACCTTTCCTATCTACAATATGTAAATCGAATTCTTGCAAAAGAAGTACCCATCTAATAAGCCTCGGCTTAGCATCTTTCTTTGTCATAAGGTATCTAATTGCAGCATGATCAGTATGAATCGTAACTTTTGAATCAACAATATAAGATCTAAATTTATCACAAGCAAAGACTACAGCTAATAATTCTTTTTCAGTTGTAGCATAATTTCTTTGAGCAGCATCAAGAGTTTTACTAGCATAATGAATAACATTCAGTTTTTTATCTACTCGTTGTCCAAGAACAGCGCCTACAAAATCACTAGCATCACACATAATTTCAAAAGGCAAATTCCAATCGGGAGGTTCAACTACAGGAGCAGTTCTTAAGGCTTTCTTTAGAGTTTCAAAAGCTTCCTTACAATCATCATCAAAAACAAAAGGTACGTCTTTTTGAAGAAGATTAGTAAGAGGCTTTGAAATCTTGGAGAAATCTTTAATAAATCTCCTATAAAACCCAGCATGACCAAGAACACTACGAATACCTTTAACATCCCTCGGATAGGGCATCTTCTCAATTGCTTCAACTTTAGCTCTATCAACTTCAATACCTCTCTCAGAAATTTTATGTCCCAATACAATTCCTTCATTAACCATAAAGTGGCATTTCTCCCAATTAAGAACAAGGTTAGTTTCTTCACATCTCTGCAAAACTTTATCAAGGTTTCGCAAGCAACTATCAAAAGAATTCCCATAGACGGAAAAATCATCCATGAATACTTCCACAATACTCTCACAAAAGCCATGAAAAATAGCAGACATGCATCTTTGAAAAGTAGCAGGAGCATTACATAAACCAAAAGGCATACGTCTATAAGCATAAGTTCCATAGGGACAAGTAAAAGTGGTCTTCTCTTGATCTTTAGTTTTAACAGCAATTTGTGAAAACCCAGAATAACCATCAAGAAAGCAAAAATGAGTATTTTTAGACAATCTTTCTAGCATTTGATCAATAAATGGTAAAGGGTAATGATCTTTCTTAGTAACTTTATTAACTTTTCGAAAATCAATGCACATTCTATACCCTACGACTACTCTTTGAGGGATGAGCTCATCATTATCATTAGGCACAACAGTCATTCCTCCTTTCTTGGGAACGCAATGCACAGGACTAACCCATCTACTATCAGCAATAGGATATATAATACCAGCTTCAAGAAGTCTTAATACCTCATTCCTTACCACTTCCTTCATCTTTGGAATTAGACGACGGCCGAGGTTCAACAACGAGCTTCGCATCATCTTCCATATTAATGGCGTGTTGGCAAATAGAGGGAGAAATCCCCTTCAAATCATCAAGAGTGTAGCCAATAGCTCCTCGGTGTTTCTTCAATATTTCCAATAACCTTTCTTCTTCAAACTCTGTAAGCTTAGAATTAATAATAACAGGATATATTTTCTTATCATCTATATGAGCATATTTAAGATTATCAGGAAAAGGCTTTAAATCAAAGACAGGATCTTCCTTTGGTGGCGGTGTTGTACCCAGATCTTCCACCGGTAAATCATGCTTAAGAATAGGTTGGCGAAGAAAAATTTCCTCAAGCTCATCTCTTTCTTTCCTAAAAACTTCACTCTCGCTATCCTCCAAATGTTGCTGCAAAGGATTGTTAGGAACAAGAACAATAGATGCACACTGCTCCATTTTAAAATCATCACTAGGCAAATCAACTTTATAAGGAGTTTTGGTAAATTTAGAGAAGTTAAACTCATAAGATTCACCAGCAAATTTAGTCAAAATTTTCTCTTTCTTGCAATCTATAATAGCTCCACAAGTATTTAGAAAAGGTCTACCAAAAATAATAGGACAATAATCACTAGCAGCAGAACCAAGTACCAAAAAGTCAGCAGGATATTTAATCTTACCACATAGAACTTCCACATCTCGAACAATACCAATTGGAGAAATAGTTTCTCTATTAGCCAGCTGAATAACCACATCAATATCTTCAAGTTCACAAGAATCAATTTCGTGCATAATCTCCGTGTAAAGCTCATAAGGAATAGCACTAACACTTGCACCAATATCACATAATCCATAATAGCAATGATCACCAATTCTAACAGATAGCATAGGAACACTAACTTGTTTGGGTTTATTAGGATGTGAAACAATATTAGAAGCATCTTGTCAACACCCGGATTTTTAAGTCCGAATGCCTATTATGTCATACATCGCAATCCCAGGAATATTGTTGTTGCGAGGCATAATAGTTAAGTATCACAGTCATCATTCATTACAAACCATAAGTCTTACAAATTGGAATCACATGATCCATATTACACGAATAGTTGATCTATTGATCAACGAACAAACACAAGTTCATAGTTCAACATAGCGGAAGCGTAAGATACAAGGACTCTCGAGTCCACAGGCCAACGCTTGACGTCGGAAGGCGCTTAGTTGTCGTAGGCGTCCTGCTGGTCATCTCCTTGTTCATCTTCATACTCTGGCCATTTGAATAGCCAGGGACAAAGCCGTGAGTACGTTGAGTACTCGCAAACTAATACTAATGTAAGTGCTAGACATTCTAGTATGGTTTGCTAAGCTCTAGTTTATTTGCATAAAGCTAGTTTTAGTTCACAAAGTTTGAGAAAAGCTTAATCAAGTGCTAACTAACTCAAGTGGGAACATTAGTGTCATTCCCACCATTCAAGTGGTGATTTCAATTCAATTCACCATAAGTCATTTCACCATCACCCTTTTCAACATCATTTTCAAAGATATGACATCGGAAACTGTATGGCCTTTCCAACCGTCCGTAACCGTGGACGCGGCTATTCGAATAGGTTTACACTCTGCAGAGGTAGCACACTTGTGCCACAACATTTGATTTCATCCGTCGGGATTTCCCCGAATCATCGTAACACAGTACGCGGATCATCAACCATAACCTTTCACTTACGAATCCTAGTATGAGCACCTCTCCCCATTAGCTTGGCCTCCCAGTGAAGACCAACTGTCAACCTGGGAACTGCACAGGGCTTGGGCCGGACATTCACCTCATTTCGCATCATATCATATCATTTCTTTTGTGGTAGAGGCAGCTTTCGGCATAACCCCGATGACGCTTGTTTAGAGGGAACCCATACTAAGACGCATAAACTTCCAGTTAAGCCCTACCCATAATCAGGTATTGTGGGGGTACTTAATAATTGGAAAGGTATCGCATTCAAACCAACATCATTGTTTTATCAAAAATCACCATCTTCTCTTGTTCACATTCACCTTCAAAAATCATTCAATGGAATGCATCTTCATTCCAAGGTTTCAAAATCATTTCAAATTCACATTGTTCCCATCTAGAGTAGTCAAGTTTAGTTTATTAGCACTAGCTCTAATTCATGAGGGGTGCTATCTTGCTTTGCTTGGAAGAGACTAACTCACTACTCTAGTAACCAACTTGTATTTTGACCAAAGTTAACTATAAAAGTAACTCATTTAGAAAACAAGTAAAAACTTGTAAAGCAAAAACTTGGGATGGGTTCATATAAGAAAAGATAAGAAACATGGTGCCTTGCCCCAAGGGGGCTTTGCACTTTGCAAGAATATTAGCTTGCCTTGGTAGTTCTCAAACTGTTCCTCCTCCTCCTCTTGGTAGCAACCTTCTTCTTCGGCGTACTCTCCGGTGCTACCGTCTAAATTTGAATACGAGTATAATTACTCACTAATTCAATGGCTATTCCATACATCACATATAACACACAAACTATTCTATGCACACAAAATAATCTACTTAGGTGCATGGGTTGTGGGGGTTAAATAGAATTCACTTCTTTGCATTTCATATGTAAATGATAGTTTCCATAGGGTTCTTGAGAAATAATTTCCTCTCATTGAAATCTTCTTAAGATTTAATTTCTCAAACAATCATGTATGAACTCATATTGACCTAAGTCAAATGTTCATCATCATCATTTGTGAAAAGAATTTAAATGAGGTAGATCACCTCATACTATTTAAATAACCCTACATTTGATTTAAATCTCAAGTAATTCATATAAGAGAGTTTGGGACCAGGGGTCCAAACATCCCATGAATCCATGTGAGACAAGTTTAAATGAAGTGTAATACTCCACATAATTTAACTTTAATAGTTTTGGACAATATCAACTAGTTAAACTAGCCATAATATCCATTCATTAAACCATGGCATGATCATTCAAAGTGACCACACCATTTTATTGCATAAACAATTAGTGTAAGTCAAATGTGAGCTATTATTTTTAAGAATTATTTGAATAGGGAAAAGTCTCTGTCTTGTTATTTTTATCACATTTATTCTACAAAGAATCTGACCATGGGGCCAGTGGCATTGGCTAGATAATTTCAGTAGCTTTCCAACCATATAAAGTTCACTAAATTTGGTTTAGCCCATTTGAATCTATTGAATTTCAAAGTTTGGGCAGTATTGAAAAAGTTTGGAAATGTTTAAAAAGGATTTGAATTAAACAGGCCGGCGGGAAAAGCTAACGGGCCAAAAGATTTAAAAACGGCCCAAGGCCAGCCCAGCCACGGTCCAGTGCCGCGCGGGCTGCCTGACAGCGGGGGCCACCCGTCAGTGGGCGTTTAAACCCGAAACGGTACAGATCAACGTGGGGCGTTGGATTAGAAATGGATCGGAGGGCCGTGGTTCATCGTCGTCTCCGACGAGAACCCGACGGTGCGGCGGCGGCAGTAGGGGGTGGGAGAGCTTACGGCGGCTCCAGCGAGGGATGGCAGTGTGCGCGAGGTAGATGTGGACGACGGCGAAGCAGCTGGTAGCAGTGGCGGAGCTCGAGGTGGCCTGGATCAATGGCGATTGCTCCAGGGCTTCCGCGGCTCCGATCTTGCAATTGGCCTTGCTCCGGCGACGATCGAGGTGGCTAATGGTGCGAGGAGAAGTGGTGAAGGGTGGGGAGTGAGATGGTGTGCTCCGTTGCTTCCAGGGAACGTGGTATTTATAGAAGCGAGTGAGGGTTGCGGGGCAGGGTGGTGGTCGACATGGGCGCGGCGATTCCGTCGACTGGTCGAGCTAGGCGAGGTGGCGGCAGTGCTCTACGTGTCCAGGCGAGTCTAATGGCAGCGACAGCTTGGTCGGGGGAGGCTTGGTTGGGTCGCGTTGCTTCCAGGCAGGTCGCGGCAGTGGCGGGATCTTCTTCTCCGTTCACGGCGGCGGCGGTCCAGGGTCTGGTCGTGGCCATGTCTGGCGGCGTCCAGGTGGCGAGTGCAAGCTCAACGGCTAGTCAGCGGGGCCAGGGCGAGTGCGAGGTGGTGGCGCGAGAGGTGGCCAGAGCGCGTCCATGCACGTGTTGGCGCGACGCGAGCGGCGTCCAGGGCGCGTTCTGGGCGCGCTGTCTCCGGCGTGTGTCGTCGTCGAGCTCGACAATGGCGATGCTAGGGTGGCGTAGGAGTCTCGTTGGCGCACGGTGGCGAGGGGGCCAGGGCAGGGGTGCAAGGAGAAGAGAGGGAGCTCAACGAGCTCGGGGACATGGCCGGCATGGCCATGCCCTAGCTTGCTCTCTCTCTCTCTTAGCCTCACTATGCTCCATTTAGGGCTTAAGGGGACCAGGGAACATAATGGAATAGGTTAGGGTAGGTTAGTTAGAGTAGAATCACTATTTGCAATAGTGTGTAAATAGTGCCATATTTGGAAATTGTGAAAAATGTCTAAATTTGAATTAATTCAAAAGGTGAAAGTTTTTGAAATGTGAGTGTTGCTATTAGTTGTAATTGACCAGAGGTGATTTGAGGTGGTGGTGGAAAAATTAGAATTCACAAATTGGCCAAAATGGCTAAGTGAGGAATGTTGAATATGTTAAAAAGTTAAGACTTTGGATGAGCATTGCTCATGATCAAAGATGATTTTGGCATGGTGATCTTCACCAAAGTTGTTCACCTTGATGTTGACTTTGAAATGGTGCAAAGAGTTAGCAAGAATTGTCTTGGGAAAAATGAATGGCAAGGGCGCAAAGTGGTGATCAGACTAGAATTGTCAAAATTGACCATAATCATATGTGAGTGGAATTTGTGTTTGAATTTCATTTGAAAAGTGAAACTTTGATTCCAAAAGTTGTAATAAGTGTTTAATAACATTATTCAACTAATGGTGAAGACCAAATTGGTCTAGGGTCAAAATTTATAAAAATGCCATAGGGCATATGTGAGGGTTTTTAGGGTTTTGCAATTTATGGATTTTCTTCCTATTTGATTTATTTGGTTGGTGATCTTCATATGATCACACTAGGGTTTGAGAGCATATCAAATACAAGTAAAAGCAATCATCATGGCATATCACTCAAATGCACAAGTCCTATGCAGGGTACTATATGCAAATAGAAAAGTTTTTGTTGGTTTGAAATTTTGCTTTCTGGATTTCTCTAACTTTCTTTTTATTGAAATTTGGGGTGTTACAAACCCTTCCCCCTTACAAAAGATCTCGTCCCGAGATCGAAAAGAAAGCTAGGTACTAAAGAGATCTGGGTACTCCTTCTTCATGAAGTCTTCGCGTTCCCATGTGGCTTCATCCTCGGTATGATTGCTCCATTGGATCTTCAGAAACTTGATGCTTCGGGTGCGGGTGGTTCGGTAAGCTTCTTCCAAGATGCGAATCGGCACCTCGCGGTAAGTCAGATCCTTGTTGATATCCACCGATCGGTGATCGATGTTCTTGAACACTTCGGTCTTCTCCGGGACTTCAAGGCATTTCCGGAGAAGTGAGATGTGAAACACGTCGTGCACAGCCGACATTTCTTCAGGCAACTCCAGTTGATAAGATACTTCACCTCGGCGGCTGAGGACTTTGAAAGGTCCGACATAGCGGGGTGCAAGCTTTCCTTTCGATTGGAACCTTTGCATTCCTTTCAAGGGGGATACTTTGAGATAGACGAAGTCTCCGATCTCAAAGGTCATCTCCCGACGTCTCTTGTCGGCGTAGCTCTTCTGTCTGGATTGCGCAGTCTTGAGGTACTCTCAGATCTTGTGGACTTTCTCTTCGGCTTCACGAAGAACGTCAGGGCCGAAAACTTGGCTCTCTCCGACTTCTGACCAGTTCAGGGGGGTACGGCACTTCCTTCCGTACAAGGCTTCAAAGGGGGCCATCTGTAGGCTGGCTTGATAGCTATTGTTGTAAGAGAATTCTGCGTAAGGTAGGCAGTCTTCCCACTTGGATCCGTATTCCAGTACGCATGCTCTAAGCATGTCTTCCAGTATCTGGTTTACTCTCTCAGTCTGTCCGTCGGTCTGAGGGTGATAGGCAGTGCTGAAATTTAAGCGAGTGCCTAGTCCTTCTTGCACTTTCTGCCAGAACCTTGAGGTGAACTGTGATCCTCTATCTGACACTATCGATTTGGGGGTTCCGTGCAGAGCGACTATTCTGGAGATGTAAAGTTCAGCTAACTTTGGGCCTTGATAGGTGGTTTTGACGGCGATGAAATGGGCGACTTTGGTCAATCTATCGACCACTACCCATATTGAATCATTGCCTTTGCTGGATTTGGGCAGTCCGGTGATAAAGTCCATTCCTACGGAGTCCCATTTCCATTCCGGAATCTGGAGGGGTTGTAACAGTCCGGCGAGTCGTTGATGTTCTGCCTTGACTCTCTGACAGATATCACACTTAGCGATATAGCTGCCGATCTCTCTCTTCATTCCGTGCCACCAAAATTGTTCTTTTAGGTCTTGATACATCTTGGTACCTCCGGGGTGGATTGAATAAAGGGTGTCATGGGCTTCTTGCAGAATGACTTGTTTCAAGTCAGAGTCCGATGGTACGCAGAGACGTTCTTTGTACCAAAGAACTCCGGCTTCGTCTACGGTGAATCCGGGGGCTTTTCCTGCGGCTATCTGTTTCTTGATTCCGTCAATGCTAGCGTTGTCCTTCTGGGCTTCCTTGATCTGACCAACCAATGTGGGTTGCAGTTCTATGCTGGCTAGGAATCCTTCACTAACAAGTTCAAGTCTGAACTGTTCAAACTCTTGATGCAAGCTGGGCTGTTCGGTTGCGAGCATGGAGTTCAACTGGCACGGCAGTCGACTCAAAGCATCCGCTACCACATTGGCTTTGCCGGGGTGGTAGTGAATCTCCATGTTGTAAACCTTGTTCAGTTCGATCCATCGGCGTTGTCTCATGTTCAACTCCTTCTGGGTGAAAATATATTTGAGGCTTTTGTGGTCGGAGTAGATCTCGCATCGATTACCCATGAGGTAATGACGCCAAACTTTCAAGGCTAAGACCACGGCTGCAAGCTCGAGGTCATGGGTTGGGTAGTTCTGTTCATGTTGCTTGAGCTGTCTTGAAAGGTAGGATACAACCTTGCCTTCTTGCATAAGTACGCATCCAAGTCCAGTCTTGGAGGCGTCGCAATATACGTCAAAGGGCTTAGCGATATCTGGCATGATCAGGATTGGGGCTGTTGTCAGTCTACTCTTGAGCTGTTGAAAGCTCTCTTCGCACTTGTCAGTCCACTCAAACTTCCTGTCCTTTTTCAGCAGTTGGGTCATTGGTCGAGCGATGCTCGAAAAACCTTCTACAAATCTGCGGTAGTATCCGGCTAATCCAAGAAAAGCGCGGACCTCGGTTTGTGTGGTTGGGGCTTGCCATTCCATAACAGTTTTGATTTTGGCGGGATCTACAGCAATTCCTCCTGCGGACAAGATGTGTCCCAGGAATCCAACTTCTTCCAGCCAAAACTCGCACTTGCTAAACTTGGCATACAACTTGTGCTGTCTAAAGGTTTCTAGGACAATCTCCAAATGTTGTTCATGTTCCTCTTCGGACTTGGAGTAGACGAGGATGTCGTTGATGAACACAACGACAAACTTGTCCAAAAAGTTCATGAAGATCTTATTCATGAGATTCATGAAATAAGCGGGGGCATTGGTCAGTCCAAACGACATGACGTTGTACTCATACAACCCATATCTGGTGGTAAAGGCAGTTTTTGGAATGTCGGTGGCTCGAATCTTCAGTTGGTGGTATCCAGTTCTAAGATCTATCTTGGAGAAAACTCGGGATCCGGTGAGTTGGTCAAACAAGTCTTCGATCTTGGGTAGGGGGTATTTGTTTTTGATGGTGACATCGTTAAGCTTACGATAGTCCGTGCATAAACGATTTGCACCATCTTTCTTGTCGACAAATAAGACGGGGGATCTCCAGGGGGATGCACTTGGTCTAATCAAACCTTTGGCGAGCATGTCATCTATTTGCTTCTTCAGCTCCACAAGTTCGGCTGCGTTCATGCTGTAGGCTCTCTGGGCTATGGGTCCAGTTCCGGGGATTAACTCGATGATAAACTCGATATCCCGATCCGGGGGCATACCGGGTAGATCATCCGGGAACACATCAGGGTAACGTCAAACGACCCTGATTTGATCCAGAGTTGGCTTGGATACACTTTGGTTGCATGTAAATTTTCTGGGTAGTTTTTCAGAGACGTGCTCAAGTACGATACCGGTGCTGCTAGTCATGGTTATGGCTTTCTTGGCGCAGTCTAACAATCCATTGTGCTTGGACATCCAGTCCATTCCTAGGACAACTTCCAAACCCTTGGTTCCAAGTATGATTAGATTTGCAAAGAAATCTACATCATGGATTTTGATTGGCACATTTTTACAAAATTTTCTGGCTTTGGTGGTTGATCCAGGGATTTGAACTATCATAACATGCTTCAAACTGAGGGGTTGAATTTTACTTGTTGATGCACAGTCTTCGGTGACAAAAGAATGAGATGCTCCGGAATCAAACAACACTCTAGCAGGGATGTGGTTGACAGAAAACATACCCAGCACAACATCTGGTGCTTCCTGGGCTTCTTCAGCGTTCATGTGGTAGAGGCGGCCGTTGCGGTTGTTGGGGTTGTTGGGGGCGAACTTTTTGCCGGTGGAGACACGGCGTTGCTGCTGGGCAGGTGCAGCGGTGTTGCCGGCGAGCTTGGCAAGACGCTTGGGACACTCGTTGGAGTAGTGCCCCACTACACCACACTCATAACAAGTGATAGTGGTCTTGTCCTGCTTGTTCGCAACGGGCACGGCATTGCTTCTGGTTCTGGGAGCGGTGTTGGTGTTGGGGTTGTTGTTGTTAGGGGCTCGGGGTGGAGCGCGGTTGTAGTTGTTGTTGCTGTAGTTGTTGTTGTAGCCTCCTGGCTTGGAGTTTCCTCCACTCCGGTTCTGATAACCGGGGTGAGAGTTCTGCATCTGGGGTTTGTTGTTTCTCGGAGTGAAACCTCCGCTTGAGCTAGGGCGAAACTTTTGGGGGTGGCTTGATCCACTTTGATTCGCCATGCGGTGCTTGCGATTCTCATTGGCTTGGTTTAACTTGCCCTCCATCTGGATGGCGGAGTCAACAAGGGCTTCAAGGTCGGCGAAGGGGATGTTGACGAGGACAGTCTGCATCTCATCATGCAGTCCGTTCAGGAATCTCTCCTTCCTCTTCTCAACAGTGTCGGTCTCATCAGGCGCATACCTTGACAAAGTGAGAAACTTGTCGCGGTATTCAACCACCGTCATGCGACCTTGTTTCAGCTCACGGAATTCATCCCTCATCTTCTTGATAAGTCCCGGGGGTACATGGTACTTGCTGAACTTGAGTTTGAAATCCTCCCAAGTCATGAATTGCCCTCCGTTCATGGCACGGGTGCTTGTCCACCAAGCGCGGGCTGGTCCAGCGAGATAGTGAGTGGCGAACAAGACTTTCTCGTTGGCTTCCACTCCGGCTACCTCCAGATTGTTCTCCATAGTCTGGAGCCAATCGTTGGCGTCGAGGGGCTCCTCGGTCTTGCTAAACACCGGAGGGTTTGTGTTTTGGAAGTTCTTGAGCTTGGATCCGGGGTGGTCATGATTTCCATGGCCTTGGTTGGCGATGTTCTGCAAGGCGATGAGGTTGGCTTGGCGTTCGGCTCTTTCGGTTTCCCGGTCTGCAAGCATGGTTTGCAGCAGTTGCAGCATCGCGTCGTTGGTGCGATTCGGAGGGGCCATCTGAAGATGTAGAAGATTATGAGATAAGAGGGAACATTCTATGGTTCATTTTGGTTAAGTTTGAAAAACATTTGAAAACTTGTAAACTTTTCATGACAAACATAACATTCATTCCCTCATGCAACACATAGTACAAACTACACACATACTCCCATGGTTTTAAGAACCATTCTCATGCTACGATACAAGGGACGGGATACAACTCACACCTACTATAAGTGGAACTAGTGCAACTACTCCTCATCATCGACATCGATCGGGACGTAGTCGTCGGGTCCTGCCTCCAGGAACTCGTAGTCCTCCTCCTTGGTGTTCTCGTCCTCCTCAAAGTCGTTGTCGTCGCTCAGGAAGGCGTCTCCTCCCTGAATGTCGATGCCTCCATCGTCATCCTCCAGCTGACGAATCTGATCCTCCTGGGCCTTGACAGTGGCCTCAAGTGACGCGATCCGGGCGCGAAGGCGACGAATCGTAGTGTCCTTCTTGGCACGCTGCTGGCGAAGGCTCTTGCGATCGTTGTTGAGTAGCTTGATCGCCTCACCCTGCTCGGTGATGTGAGCATGGGTCTGGTTCGCGTAAGCGCGAGTGGCGTCGAGGTCCCTCTGAGTCTGGTAGAGCATGAAGTCCAGGTGCTCAGCATGGTGCCTCGACTCCGGGTGCGGCTGCAGCTCCATGGGCACTCCCGCGGCATCACGCCTCACAAGGTGGGCGTAGCGAGAGGCGAGGATGCTCACCACGTTCTGTCCACAGAGGCGCGCAAGTGCCTCCTGAAGACCACGTGCGAGTCCGTCGAGCCAGTTGCTCTCGCGGAAGGAGAAGAGGATCCTCTCCGAGGTGGGAGGTTCCATCTTGCCCCTCAAGTCGGCAGTGATCACCCACTGCAACTCTCCTCCGGGCATGTCGTCCAGCTGAACCCCGTGAAACTCGGGGTGTGGGCGCCCAAGGAAGTCAGAGAGGGCGTTGAGGTCGTGCTCGAAGATCAAGCTTCCTCCGTTCCCAAGCTGGTAAAACTTGGTGTTGATGGGTTCATTCAGCGCCATCTGAAAGAGAATTGGATGAGTAAGTTAGAGAGTGCAAAGTGTGGCAAAGTTTTAAGTTGATTCAAATAAGATAGACATGATTCATCAAATTTTGGCAAAGTCTCAAAGACAAGAGTGTAGTAAATTTTCACAAATAATTTCTTCCATTTGATTTCAAAGTTAAGGTTTTCAGAACGCCCATTCTAACTAAGGTCTTCTAAGGTAAAACAATGGCTCTGATACCAACTTGTCAACACCCGGATTTTTAAGTCTGAATGCCTATTATGTCATACATCGCAATCCCAGGAATATTGTTGTTGCGAGGCATAATAGTTAAGTATCACAGTCATCATTCATTACAAACCATAAGTCTTACAAATTGGAATCACATGATCCATATTACACGAATAGTTGATCTATTGATCAACGAACAAACACAAGTTCATAGTTCAACATAGCGGAAGCGTAAGATACAAGGACTCTCGAGTCCACAGGCCAACGCTTGACATCGGAAGGCGCTTAGTTGTCGTAGGCGTCCTGCTGGTCATCTCCTTGTTCATCTTCATACTCTGGCCATTTGAATAGCCAGGGACAAAGCCGTGAGTACGTTGAGTACTCGCAAACTAATACTAATGTAAGTGCTAGACATTCTAGTATGGTTTGCTAAGCTCTAGTTTATTTGCATAAAGCTAGTTTTAGTTCACAAAGTTTGAGAAAAGCTTAATCAAGTGCTAACTAACTCAAGTGGGAACATTAGTGTCATTCCCACCATTCAAGTGGTGATTACAATTCAATTCACCATAAGTCATTTCACCATCACCCTTTTCAACATCATTTTCAAAGATATGACATCGGAAACTGTATGGCCTTTCCAACCGTCCGTAACCGTGGACGCGGCTATTCGAATAGGTTTACACTCTGCAGAGGTAGCACACTTGTGCCACAACATTTGATTTCATCCGTCGAGATTTCCCCGAATCATCGTAACACAGTACGCGGATCATCAACCATAACCTTTCACTTACGAATCCTAGTATGAGCACCTCTCCCCATTAGCTTGGCCTCCCAGTGAAGACCAACTGTCAACAGGGAAGCGCACAGGCTTGGGCCGGACATTCACCTCATTTCGCATCATATCATATCATTTCTTTTGTGGTAGAGGCAGCTTTCGGCATAACCCCGATGACGCTTGTTTAGAGGGAACCCATACTAAGACGCATAAACTTCCAGTTAAGCCCTACCCATAATCAGGTATTGTGGGGGTACTTAATAATTGGAAAGGTATCGCATTCAAACCAACATCATTGTTTTATCAAAAATCACCATCGTCTCTTGTTCACATTCACCTTCAAAAATCATTCAATGGAATGCATCTTCATTCCAAGGTTTCAAAATCATTTCAAATTCACATTGTTCCCATCTAGAGTAGTCAAGTTTAGTTTATTTGCACTAGCTCTAATTCATGAGGGGTGCTATCTTGCTTTGCTTGGAAGAGACTAACTCACTACTCTAGTAACCAACTTGTACTTTGACCAAAGTTAACTATAAAAGTAACTCATTTAGAAAACAAGTAAAAACTTGTAAAGCAAAAACTTGGGATGGGTTCATATAAGAAAAGATAAGAAACATGGTGCCTTTCCCCAAGGGGGCTTTGCACTTTGCAAGAATATTAGCTTGCCTTGGTAGTTCTCAAACTGTTCCTCCTCCTCCTCTTGGTAGCAACCTTCTTCTTCGGCGTACTCTCCGGTGCTACCGTCTAAATTTGAATATGAGTATAATTACTCACTAATTCAATGGCTATTCCATACATCACATATAACACACAAACTATTCTATGCACACAAAATAATCTACTTAGGTGCATGGGTTGTGGGGGTTAAATAGAATTCACTTCTTTGCATTTCATATGTAAATGATAGTTTCCATAGGGTTCTTGAGAAATAATTTCCTCTCATTGAAATCTTCTTAAGATTTAATTTCTCAAACAATCATGTATGAACTCATATTGACCTAAGTCAAATGTTCATCATCATCATTTGTGAAAAGAATTTAAATGAGGTAGATCACCTCATACTATTTAAATAACCCTACATTTGATTTAAATCTCAAGTAATTCATATAAGAGAGTTTGGGACCAGGGGTCCAAACATCCCATGAATCCATGTGAGACAAGTTTAAATGAAGTGTAATACTCCACATAATTTAACTTTAATAGTTTTGGACAATATCAACTAGTTAAACTAGCCATAATATCCATTCATTAAACCATGGCATGATCATTCAAAGTGACCACACCATTTTATTGCATAAACAATTAGTGTAAGTCAAATGTGAGCTATTAGAGTTGGAATTAACTTAATATCTATTTTGGTTGATTTTTAAGAATTATTTGAACAGGGAAAAGTCTATGTCTTGTTATTTTTATCACATTTATTCTACAAAGAATCTGACCATGGGGCCAGTGGCATTGGCTAGATAATTTCAGTAGCTTTCCAACCATATAAAGTTCACTAAATTTGGTTTAGCCCATTTGAATCTATTGAATTTCAAAGTTTGGGCAGTATTGAAAAAGTTTGGAAATGTTTAAAAAGGATTTGAATTAAATAGGCCGGTGGGAAAAGCTAACGGGCCAAAAGATTTAAAAACGGCCCAAGGCCAGCCCAGCCACGGTCCAGTGCTGCGCGGGCTGCCTGACAGCGGGGGCCACCCGTCAGTGGGCGTTTAAACCCGAAACGGTACAGATCAACGTGGGGCGTTGGATTAGAAATGGATCGGAGGGCCGTGGTTCATCGTCGTCTCCGACGAGAACCCGACGGTGCGGCGGCGGCAGTAGGGGGTGGGAGAGCTTACGGCGGCTCCAGCGAGGGATGGCAGCGTGCGCGAGGTAGATGTGGACGACGGCGAAGCAGCTGGTAGCAGTGGCGGAGCTCGAGGTGGCCTGGATCAATGGCGATTGCTCCAGGGCTTCCGCGGCTCCGATCTTGCAATTGGCCTTGCTCCGGCGATGATCGAGGTGGCTAATGGTGCGAGGAGAAGTGGTGAAGGGTGGGGAGTGAGATGGTGTGCTCCGTTGCTTCCAGGGAACGTGGTATTTATAGAAGCGAGTGAGGGTTGCGGGGCAGGGTGGTGGTCGACATGGGCGCAGCGATTCCGGCGACTGGTCGAGCTAGGCGAGGTGGCGGCAGTGCTCTACGTGTCCAGGCGAGTCTAATGGCAGCGACAGCTTGGTCGGGGGAGGCTTGGTTGGGTCGCGTTGCTTCCAGGTAGGTCGCGGCAGTGGCGGGATCTTCTTCTCCGTTCACGGCGGCGGTGGTCCAGGGTCTGGTCGTGGCCATGTCTGGCGGCGTCCAGGTGGCGAGTGCAAGCTCAACGGCTAGTCAGCGGGGCCAGGGCGAGTGCGAGGTGGTGGCACGAGAGGTGGCCAGAGCGCGTCCATGCACGTGCTGGCGCGACGCGAGCGGCGTCCAGGGCGCGTTCTGGGCGCGCTGTCTCTGGCGTGTGTCGTCGTCGAGCTCGACAATGGCGATGCTAGGGTGGCATAGGAGTCTCGTTGGCGCACGGTGGCGAGGGGGCCAGGGCAGGGGTGCAAGGAGAAGAGAGGGAGCTCAACGAGCTCGGGGACATGGCCGGCATGGCCATGCCCTAGCTTGCTCTCTCTCTCTCTCTTAGCCTCACTATGCTCCATTTAGGGCTTAAGGGGACCAGGGAACATAATGGAATAGGTTAGGGTAGGTTAGTTAGAGTAGAATCACTATTTGCAATAGTGTGTAAATAGTGCCATATTTGGAAATTGTGAAAAATGTCTAAATTTGAATTAATTCAAAAGGTGAAAGTTTTTGAAATGTGAGTGTTGCTATTAGTCGTAATTGACTAGAGGTGATTTGAGGTGGTGGTGGAAAAATTAGAATTCACAAATTGGCCAAAATGGCTAAGTGAGGAATGTTGAATATGTTAAAAAGTTAAGACTTTGGATGAGCATTGCTCATGATCAAAGATGATTTTGGCATGGTGATCTTCACCAAAGTTGTTCACCTTGATGTTGACTTTGAAATGGTGCAAAGAGTTAGCAAGAATTGGTTTGGGAAAAATGAATGGCAAGGGCTCAAAGTGGTGATCAGACTAGAATTGTCAAAATTGACCATTATCATATGTGAGTGGAATTTGTGTTTGAATTTCATTTGAAAAGTGAAACTTTGATTCCAAAAGTTGTAATAAGTGTTTAATAACATTATTCAACTAATGGTGAAGACCAAATTGGTCTAGGGTCAAAATTTATAAAAATGCCATAGGGCATATGTGAGGGTTTTTAGGGTTTTGCAATTTATGGATTTTCTTCCTATTTGATTTATTTGGTTGGTGATCTTCATATGATCACACTAGGGTTTGAGAGCATATCAAATATAAGTAAAAGCAATCATCATGGCATATCACTCAAATGCACAAGTCCTATGCAGGGTACTATATGCAAATAGAAAAGTTTTTGTTGGTTTGAAATTTTGCTTTCTGGATTTCTCTAACTTTCTTTTTATTGAAATTTGGGGTGTTACACATCTTCACAGAAAATAATATGACCATCCTCCACATTTTCAGTCACAAGATCTTTAACTATTGCAACAGCAGGTTCAACTTTTATTTGTTCTTCAGGTTCTACAGGTTTCTTTTCACTTTTATGAACCGCACTATTTATAACAGAGTACTCCTTCATTTTAGCAGGGAAAGGAGTTTTTTCAATATAAGCTTCAGGAATAACATGATCAGCAGTTTCAACTACAACGCATTTATTAATAGCTGAATCAATTTTATCTTTATACGGTTCATGATACTTATCAAAATTCTTCTTTGGCAATTCATAATGAGAGGCAAAAGCTTTATAAAGATTTGCAGCAACTTGAGAATCAAGACCATATGTAGCACTCATATTACGAAATTTATCAGTATCCATAAAAGCTTCAATGCATTTATAATCATAAATTATACCTGATTCTCTATCCTTGTCGTTCTCCCAACCTTCAGTATTTTCTTGGATCCGATCAAGAAGGTCCCTTTTAAACTCTTCTTTGTTGCGTGTAAATGATCCAGAACAAGAAGTATCCAGCAAGGTCTTGTCTTGAAAAGAAAGTCTTGCATAGAAATTATCAATAATAACATTACCAGGAAGCTCATGAATGGGGCATTTGAGCATTAAAGACTTCAATCTCCCCCAAGCTTGGGAAATACTCTCTCCATCATGAGGCCAAAAATTATATATGCGATTTCGATCCTTGTGAATTTCACTTGGAGGATAGAACTTAGAATAAAACCGGGGCACAATATCATTCCATTCAAGAGAATCCCCATTATCCAGTAATTTATACCAATGCGCCGCCTTACCAGACAGCGATATAGAGAATAGTTTCTTCCTCACTTCATCCATAGCAATACCTGCACACTTGAATAAACCGCATAATTCATGTAAGAACAATAAATGATCTCCAGGGTGGACAGTTCCATCCCCTTCATAGCGGTTATCCATAACACGTTCAATAATTTTCATAGGTATTTTATATGGTATCACTTCCTCACCTGGCGCCTCATCCACTACCGTTGCAGTAGTAGTAGATTTCCCAAATAGAAATTGAAGAGAAGATCTCTCCATAATGACTTATAGCAGCAGGCAGAAATAAAATCAGCACAAACAGTAAAGATTTTCCTTACCAATTCCATTTACCAATAGCGCTTCACTCCCTAAGAATCAGCGCCTTAAAATAGTCTTGATGACCCACAAGTATAGGGGGTGTATCGTAGTATTTTCGATAAGTAAGAATGTCGATCCCAACGAGGAGCAGAAGGTGTTGACAAGCAGTTTCAATGAAGGATTCCCTGTAAATGCTCACAGACAAGTATTCGGAGGGTTTTGATGTAACAGTTGAATAAAGTACGAGTAAGTAAAGTGCGAGAGTAACAATTGCAGCGAGTGGCCCAATCCTTTTTAGCACAAAGGACAAGCCGGGTTGTTTACTTATAATGACCAAACGTTCTCGAGGACACACGGGATTTTAGTCTAGTGCTTTCACTACATATGGCTAAATAATCTTCATTGTTATGATAAGTGTTGTGTGGGTGAACCTATGCTAATGTATCGCCCTTCCTAGGACTAATACATACTTGTGATTATACCCCTTGCAAGCATCCGCAACTACAAGAAAGTAATTAAGAATAAATCTAACCACAGCCTTAAACTCTGAGATCCTGCTATCCCTCCTGCATCGATATACCAACGGAGGTTTAGGTTTCTGTCACTCCGGCAACCCCGCAATTGGCAAACGAGTACAAGATGCATTCCCCTAGGCCCATAAAGGTGAAGTGTCATGTAGTCGACGTTCACATGACACCACTAGAAGAATAACACCACAACTTAAATATCATACCATTGAATATTACTCAACCATAGTTCACTACTAACATTTAGACTTCACCCATGTCCTCAAGAACTAAATGAACTACTCACAAGACATCATATGGAACATGATCAGAGGTGATATGATGATGAATAACAATCTGAACATAAACTTGGTTCAATGGTTTCACTCAATAGCATCAACAACAAGTAGAAATCGATACCGGGAGAGTTTCCCGTATCAAACAATCAAGATCAAACCCAAATTGCTACGGCGGTGACGGTGTCCAGCGGTGGAGACGGCGGTGATGATGGTGGAGATGATGATGATGGTGATGGAGATGATGTCCAGCTCGATGACGGTGACGATGGCGTCGATTTCCCCCTCCGGGAGGGAATTTCCCCGGCGGATTCCTGCCCGCCGGAGAGCTCTTTTCTCTCTGGTGTTCTCCGCCCCGCAGAGGCGGCTGTAACTCTTTGTGAGGTACCCTCTGTGGCTTAGGTCTTCGGGACGAAGGGTTTCGCGAAGAAAAGGAGGCGAAAGGGGCTGTGGGGCCCCCACACCCCATGGTGGCGCGGCCCGGCCAGGGGCCGCGCCGGCCTGTGGTCTGGCCCCACCTTGGGCCTTCTCAGCTCCTCCTTCTGGCTTCCTTCGTCATCTGGAAAAATAGGATTTTTGGTATAATTTCCTTCCACAGTTGATCTTCCGAAATATTGCGTTCTGACGGTGCTTTTTCCAGCAGAATCCTGGCTCCAGTGCTTGATCCTCCAATAATGATGAAACATGCAAAATAGATGAAATAACATAAGTATTGTATCCAAATATGAAATATATCAATGAATAACAGCAAATTATGATATAAAATAGTGATGCAAATTGGACGTATCAGCTATTCAAATGGCCAGAGTATGAAGATGAACAGAACTACCAAGGTGACGACCAGCAGGACGCCTACGACAACTAGGAGTCTTCCGACGTCTAGCGTTGGCCTGTGGACTAGAGAGTCCATTTATCTTTACGCTTCCGCTATGAACTTGTGTTTGTTCGTTGATCAATAGATCAACTATTCGTGTAATATGGATCATGTGATTCAGGTTGTAAGACAATATGGGTTGTAATGAATGATGACTATGATACTTAACTATTATGCGTCGCAACAACAATATTCCTGGGATTGCGATGAATGACATAATAGGCATCTGGACTTAAAAATCCGGGTGTTGACAAGTTGGTATCAGAGCCATTGTTTGACCTTAGAAGACCCTAGTTAGAATGGACATTCAGAAAAACTTAACTTTGAAATCAAATGAAGAGAATAATTATAAAAATTTACTTACACTCTTGTCTTGGAAACTTTTTCAAAATTTGATGAATCATGCTCTTCCTTATTTGAATCCACTTAAAATTTTGCCACACTTGTTCACTCTCTAACTTACTTATCCATTTCGCTTTCAGATGGAGCCGAATGAACCCATCAACACCAAGTTCTACCAGCTTGGGAATGGTGGAAGCTTGATCTTCGAGCACGACCTCAACGCCGTCTCGGACTTCCTTGGACACCCACACCCCGAGTTCCACGGGATTCAGTTGGACGACCAACCTGGAGGAGAGTTGCAGTGGGTCATCACTGCTGACTTGAGGGGCAAGATGGAGCCTCCCACCTCGGAGAGGATCCTCTTCTCCTTCCGCGAGAGCAACTGGCTCGACGGACTCGCACGTGGCCTTCAGGAGGCACTTGCGCGTCTCTGTGGACAGAACGTGGTGCGCCTTCTCGCTTCCCGCTTCGCGCATCTCGTGAGGCGTGATGCCATGGAAGTGCCCATGGAGCTGCAGCCACACCCGGAGTTGAGGCACCATGCTGAGTACCTCGACCTCATCCTGTACCAGACTCAGAAGGATCTGGACGCCTCCCGCGTGTACGCCAACCAGACCCACGCTCACATCATCGAGCAGGGTGAGGCGATCAAGCTACTCACCAACAACCGCAAGACCCTTCGCCAGCAGCGTGCCAAGAAGGACGCTACGATTGTGCGCCTTCGCGCCAAGATAGCATCCTTGGAGGCCACTGTCAAGGCCCAGGAGGACCAGCTGAGAGAGATGGAGGAAGACGACGGAGGTATCGACCTTCAGGGAGGAGGAGCCTTCCTGAGCGACGACGATGACTTTGAGGAGGATGAGTTCACCGAGGAGGAGGACTACGAGTTCCTGGAGGCAGGACCTGACGACTTCGTCCCGATCGATGTTGAGGATGAGGAGTAGTTGCACTTGATCACTTATGTAGGTGTGAGTTGTATCCCGCCCGTTGTATCGTAGCATGAGAGAATGGTTCTTAAAACCATGGGAAGTGTTAGTGTGTTAGTTTGTAATGTGTGATGTTGAATGAATGAATGAATGTTGTGTTTGTCATCAAAAGCATTCAAGTTTCAAATTTTATGAACTTACTCAAAATAAACCATAGAAAATTTCCCTCTTATCTCATGATCTTCTCTATGTTCAGATGGCCCCTCCCAATCGCACCAACAACGATGCCATGATGCAACTGCTGCAAACCCTGATAGCTGACAGGGAGACTGAAAGAGCTGAACGCCAAGCCAACATCATAGCACTGTAAAACCTTGCCAACCAAGGCCATGGAAATCATGACCACCCCGGATCCAAGCTCAAGAACTTCCAGAGCACCAACCCTCCGGTGTTCGACAAAACCGAGGAACCCCTCGACGCCGATGACTGGCTCCAGACTATGGAGAACAACTTGGAAGTAGCCGGAGTGGAAGCCAACGAGAAGGTCTTGTTCGCAACCCATTACCTTGCCGGACCAGCCCGAGCCTGGTGGACTAGCACCTGTGCCATGAACGGAGGTCAAGTCATGACTTGGGCAGATTTCAAGCTCAAGTTCAGCAAGTACCATGTGCCCCCGGGTCTTATCAAGAAGATGAGGGACGAGTTCCGCGAACTCAAGCAAGGACGCATGACGGTGGTAGAATACCGCGACAGATTCCTTACACTGTCAAGGTACGCCCCCGACGAGACCGACATCACCGAGAAGAGGCAGGAGAGATTCCTGAACGGACTGCATGATGAGATGCAGACTGTCCTCGTCAACATCCCCTTCGCCGATATTGAAGCCCTAGTCGACTATGCTATCCAGATGGAGGGCAAGCTGAACCAAGCCAATGAGAACCGCAAACGCCGTATGATGCACCAGAGTGGGCCTAGCAACGCCCCGAAGTATCGCCCCAGCTCAAGCGGAGGTTTCACTCCGAGAAACAACAACAAGTCCCAGATGCAAACTTCACGCCCTAGTTATCAGAACCGGAGTGGAGGAAACTCCAGGCCAGGAGGCCACCACAACAACAACAACTACAACCACAACAACAACAACTTCAACCGCGCTCCGCCCAGAGCCCCCAACAACAACAACAACAACCCCAACACCGCTCCAAGGACAGGGAGCAACGCCATCCCCGTCGCAACCAAAGACAAGGCCACCATCACTTGTTATGAGTGTGGAGTGGTGGGACACTACTCCAACGAGTGCCCCAAGAGGTTAGCCAAGATTGCAGGAAACACCGCTGCACCTGCTCAGCAACAACGCCGTGTCTCCACCGGCAAGAAGTTCGCCCCCAACAACCCCAATAACCGCAACAGCCGTCTCTTCCACATGAACTCCGAAGAAGCCCAGGAAGCACCTGATGTTGTACTGGGTATGTTTTCTGTCAACTCCATCCCTGCCAGAGTATTGTTTGATTCCGGAGCATCTCATTCTTTTGTCACCGAAGACTTTGCATCCATAAGTAAAATTCAACCTATCAGTTTGAAGCCTGTTATGATAGTTCAAATTCCCGGATCAACCACCAAAGCCAGAAAATTTTGCAAAAATGTACCCATCAGAATCCATGAAGTAGATTTCTATGCCAATCTGATTATTTTGGGAACCAAAGGTTTGGAAGTGGTACTAGGAATGGACTGGATGTCAAGACACCATGGATTGATTGACTGTGCCAAGAAAGCCATCACCATGACTAGCATCACCGGTATCCTAGTAGAACATGTATATGAAAGACTACCCAGAAAATTCACCTGCAACCAAAGTGTAGCCAAGCCAACTCTGGATCAAATAAGGGTCGTCTGTCGATACCCTGATGTGTTTCCGGATGATCTACCCGGTATGCCCCCGGATCGGGATATCGAGTTCATCATCGAGTTAATCCCCGGAACTGGACCTATAGCACAGAGAGCCTATAGTATGAACCCAACAGAGCTTGTGGAGCCGAAGAAGCAGATCGATGATATGTTAGCCAAAGGTTTGATTCGACCTAGTGCATCACCCAGGAGATCACCAGTTTTGTTTGTGGACAAGAAGGATGGTGCCACTCGTTTATGTACGGACTACCGTAAGCTTAACGATGTCACCGTCAAAAACAAATACCCCCTACCACTAAAAGAAAAGTTCTGATAGACAACGTCTCAAAATCGTACGCTAAGGGGTATTTTTCGTCGCCTATGGGCCTAACCCGACGATATGGGTTCTGTTGTCGAAACTGCGTCAGGCAAAGTCCTACGACGATTTTTTCGGTCCGCCGCGCTTGGGCGCCCTTCCGCCACGGAAAATCGGACCGTTGCAGAAGTGTTTCCGGGAGCCCGTTGACTTCTGACGTCATGCAACCGACACGTGCGCACGCCGTTAATCGCGCTAACGGCGTTAACCGCCGAAACCCCGTGGTAGATGGTAGGCCCACACGAGGCTCGCCACGTCTTAAGCGGGCCGGCCCATTAAGTTTGCGGGCCGGGCCACCTGACTTAGTTTGACCGGTCAACTATATAGCCGGGCTGGTCCATTAGTTACGTGGCCCGGCCTAACCTCTAAGGTTGATCGGTCAAAAGATTAATGGGCCGCCCACTAAGCATGTGGGCCGGCCGAATGCACTCGTTTGACCGGTCAACGAGCAAAAGTGACGGCACACAATACATGTGTGACCCACTTTCCTGTTATCGGGCCGCCCATTTACCAAGTGGGGTCCACCTTAAAGCAAGTGGGCCGGCCCAAGAAGTTATTGGGCCGGCCCAATTAGCATGTGGGTCCCACTTTCTGCTATCGGCCGGCCCATTTAGTACGTGGGGTCCACATTAGATCAAATGGGCCGGCCAAAAGCACGGTGGGTCCCACTTTCCTGTTAAAGGGCCGGCCCATTTAGTATGTGGGGTCCACCATATAGCAAGTGGGCCGGCCCAACAAGATAGTGGGCCGGGCCAAAAGCACAGGTGGGTCCCACTTTCCTGTTAAAGGGACGGCCATTTAGTATGTGGGGTCCACCATATAGCAAGTGGGCCGGCCCAACACGCAAGTGGGACGGGCCAAAAACACAGGTGGGTCGCACTTTCCTCTTAAAGGGCCGGCCCATTTAGTATGTGGGGTCCACCATGTAGCAAGTGGGCCGGCCCAACAAGATAGTGGGCCGGGCCAAAAGCACAGTGGGTCCCACTTTCTGTTAAAGGGCCGGCCCATTTAGAACGTAGGGTCCACCATATAGCAAGTGGGCCGGCCCAACAAGAGAGTGGGTCGGGCCAAAAGCACAGTGGGTCCCACTTCCCTCTTAAAGGGCCGGCCCATTTAGTATGTGGGGTCCACCACAAAGCAATTGGGCTGGCCCAACTAGTTAGTGGGCCGCCCGCAGTTTGTGGGGTCCACCTTATAGTAAGTGGGCCGGCCCAATTAGTGTGTGGGGTCCACCATAAATCAAGTGGGCTGGCCCAATAAGTAAGTGGGCCAGCCCGTTTAGTTGCTGTTTATATGCCGCCATAATAGGCGCTTTAGGATTTTGCGGGCCGGCACATATGTGATTTCGCTTAATTGGGCCGTTTAAGGGATGGGAATTCGTGATTTAGATACTTACAATATTTACGCAGCATTGATTTCTGTCGGATAGCCTCACTTACCACAAGCACCAAAGAAAAAATGCGCGAAAGAACTATAAAAACTAACTAAATATTACATCAGCTGCAAGGCTTTGAAAAAATATTACGTAACCCAAATGAAATTGAATGGTAATTAAACCTAGCAATACAATGAAGCGATCCGGCAATCTTTTAAGTTGTCCATGCAGCACCAATATCTAAAACAATGACAATACAAGATAAGACAAAGAACAATGGAAAGGCAAATACACTACAATATTGTTTGCCAAAGAATTTGGAAATCATCATTTCGTCGTTATAACAAGATCATTGTAATGCGCACAATAAGCAAACAAAGAGTGCATGCCGCATACCAACAGCCAATATAACAGAGCATGTTAGAATGAAACAGCTGACTTACTACTGTCGAGTCCCATGCAAACCAACATGTTCAGGGAGTCAAAAATTGGCATGAACAACATAGTAGCAAAGCTATAAATTTTGTAACAACGACCGAGCAAGATGAAGTTATGATGGCTACATCTACAGAGCAGGGAATGTAAACCAAACATAGTAGCAGGCTATAAATTTTGTAACAACGACTGAGCAAGATGAAGTTACGATGGCAAAAGCTAAAGAGGAGGGAATGTGAACCAACATGTGCCAAGTGCAATTACTTCATTTTGGCCGTGAACTAAATAATACTCCTGAACTTATAGTGAAGGGGATGCAAATCAAGATGTTTCGGGATATAAACTTGTAATGAGCAACACATAGAGGATAGTTAATGCTGGAGCTTAGGATGGACCAGATACAGAATATAGTGGGATCACCTGTGAACTTGTATAAGAGGGAATGCAAACCAATATGTTCAGCATTCCATATGTGAGCGTCATGCCAAGTCAGAGAAACAAGTCAATAATGCAGCTTTTGAAGAACAAGATGGCACGCAAAATTATTATCTAGTAATATGACAAGTTTATTTGTACTACAGGCTAGATAGCAGAGTGATAGCATGCCAAACTAAGTCCTTACTTTGTTAGCTTACAATGAAGTAGATACAAAACAATGGCATCACCTGTAGTACAGGGAATGCAAGCCAACATGTTCATGGAGTAAAAAATTGGCACAAACAACATAGTAGCAGGCCATAATTTTTGTAACAACGACTGAGCAAGATAAAGTTATGATGGCTAGATCTACAGAGCAGGCAATGTAAACCAAATATAGAAGTTACGATGCCAAAAGCTATAGAGCAGGGAATGCGAACCAACATGTGCAATTACTTAAAATTGGCCATGAACTAAATAATAGCAGGATGTTACTATAATACCTATAATTTTTGTAACAACGACTGAGCAAGATAGAAGTTATGATGGCTACATCTACATAGCAGGGAATGCAAACCAAAATGTTCAATCGCTTAAAGTTAGCAATGAACTAGAAAATAGCAAGGTGTTACGGTCATAGCTAGGAATGAACTAAAAGAGCTTCAGACAAACAAGCATCTGAACCCAGAACATGGCGCTAAAACAAGGGACTTACATTAGGAGAAGCACTCTGTGGGAGTCACATCAGATCTTCCTGGGGTTGATAGATCCGGTGATGAAGTACGCAACATGTGCTACTTGGGGTTGGAGAGACGGCCATTACACTTCATGGTTACTCATCTCATCTGCAAAAACGTAACGGCGCGTCGTTAGCACAAACAGGTTCCCCCAAGATTAAACAAGAACTTGCAGGCAAGCAATAGAAAAGCGAAAGTAGAAGAGTTTAGATCATGCACGGCGCCGGTGAAGCAGATCCGGTTCATGTACAGCGGTGTCGGTGAGCAAGATCCGATCCGGTGGACGACGGATCCGGCAAAGCGGCTCCGGTGGGGTGGACGATACCGCAGCTGAAGCGACTGTGGTAGACTGCTGGATGAGCATATGGTTTCGAGGTTCGGCGAGGATGATCCGGTCCGGTTGATGACGGCGTCGATGAAGCGGCTCCGGTAGGCAGCCGGATGACGAGGATCGCGAGGCCTCGGGTAGGCCAGGGAAGTCCGGTGGGGATGTTCCGGTGCGGTGGTCGTGGAGGTGGGAGAGAGGGACTTGGGAAGTTCCGGTGGGTGGTCTGAGGGAAATGAATTTTTTTTGGGAGGGTTTTCGGGCTAGGGAGGTGGTGATCCAAAAAATGACGGGCAGACCCCCCCACCAACCGACTTTGCTGTCATCTCCACAGGGGTAGAATGGGAATTTGGAAGCGTGTGAAATTTTTGTATTTTGTGGGCGGGAAGTTTTGCCGCTATGAGATTTTGAATTTGGCTAAGGTCCAACTATAATGATAAAAAATTGTGAGACCGTACTAGTACCTCTGTTCATGGCCGAGTGCAAAATCATATCATCATCACATTAAATACCGGTTACTACCATGATCATCATCTATCTTCTGGACAGAGATCCAGTGCCCCCACGTTCACAGGGCGCAGCGTGACCTGAGGCTCTCCATCCACCATTCGTTTCAATCCAACGGCAAGGAAAGCAACAGCGTGACCCGATTAATTTCTGCTGAACTGAAGAGCTGCTGTGTTCTCTCGAACCTGAACAAATAGAGAAGGGAACAGAAGATGATTTCGGTTCCGAGCGCATCTGGCCGGGCCAAACATGCGTCTGGTACAAACTCCAGCGGGACGACGCATAGTGACTGGGCCGTTCGCAGTGACGCAAACATGCCCAAATATGCGTCTCGGATCCGTCGCGCGGACAATGCGTGGACGCGTAAAGTGTCCGCTCGCGTCTGGCGAACATTTCGTCGGGCCCGCTTGGCAGTGACCCAGCGTCGATGCGTCTTCTTAGGGCGCCGCTTCGGCAGTCTGCGGCCGCGTAATGGCGATGCCTCGCGTGGCGCGCGCCGTCACCTACCTCTGCGAATGGCGACACCACGCGTGCAGCGGCCGTCGCCTGCCTCCGACATATATATACAGGGGTGCGCGCATATCGTCTCCTCCCACACTAAACCCTAGCCAATGTCGCTCAACCTCCTACTCACCGCTGTTTAGTGTGGGAGGAGATGATATGTGTGCGCTCCTGTTTATATAGGTCGGAGGCACGCGGCGGCCGCAGCACGCATGGCATCGCCATTCGCAGAGGTAGGTGACAGCTCGTGCCACGCGAGGCATCGCCATTTTACGCGACTGCGGACTGCCGAAGTGGCGCCGCTGAGAAGACGCATCGACGCTAGGTCACTTCCAGGCGGGCCCAACGAAACGTCAGCCAGACGCGAGCGGACACTTTACGCGTCCACGCAGCGTCCGCGCGACGGATCTGAGGCGCATATTTAGGCATGTTTGCGTCGCTGTGAACGGCCCAGTCACTATGCGTCGCTCCGCTGGAGCGTGTACCAGACGCATTTTTGGCCCGGCCAGATGCGCTCGGATCGAAATCATCTTCTGTTTCCTTCTCTAATTCTTCAGGTTCGAGAGAACACTGCAGCTCTTCAGTTCAGCAGAAATTAATCGGGTCACGTTGTTGCTTTCCTTGCCGTTGGATTGAAACGAATGGTGGATGGGAAGCCTCAGGTCACGTTGTGCCCTGTGAACGTGGGGGCACTGGATCTCTGTCCCTATCTTCTTAATCCAATTCAAAAATGCGTTTGAAATATTTCAGGATTGGTGGGAGATTTTGCCGCCCGACTGAGATTAAATTAAACCACACGTTCGACAATTCAAACTTGAGACCTTGGCTATGATACCATTTAAGTTCGAACTGATTGAAAAAGGCTATGCAATTAATTTATATAACATCCACAGGAACAACTACCAAGTTGATCCCAACCGCAGATAAATGCATCCACCAACAAAAGTAGGAAAGGTGCAATAATCTAAGGAAACATTTCACAAGACCAATGTACTCACTATGTAGTGTTCATCTCCAATTATCTATGGCATTTTCCTAGTCTTTGGGAGATTATAACGAACTTGATTGGCCTCGTGCAGTAGGGCATCACATGCTTCTAATCTCGATCTCAACATGTCAACTTTTGTTCTTAGCATAGCTGTTGCAACTCGTTCTACTTGGAGTTGTTCCTCCAAAACTTGAGCAGAGAAAGACTTGGACTTGGGCTTCAAAACCCAGCATTTCGCAGGAAATGGTTTTTGGTGATATCTTTATCTTTCCCATGTTTTGCCATCTCGAATTTCATATTAGCATGACAAGTTTTGAGTTGTGTAAAAAGAAAAGTTATTACAGAGAAAAATGCAGATGGTAGATTTAATGTGTAGGAACGACTTTTAATCATACAAGTTGGCATGCCTGACTATAATAAGGACCATCTATCTTGCTAGCAGGCATAATTATTAAGGTAATATTAATGGGCTACCATGTTCATAGTCTTCGAAGAAACAGCCTTTATTGCATTACGAGCAGAAAACAGTTCACACGTGCGCTCAGATTCAAATTTTCAGCATGCAGCCGATTTATGGTTTAATTGAAGTACACAACAGGATATTATTTCACACAAAATACAGCAGCCATATGGAACATATCTAATTTTAGTACAACAACAAAATTTGCAATTATTACAGACCACGAAATTTTGAACGAAATTTTGAGCAGTAAGTAATTACAGCATTGGCATCAGCAGTCCACTTGACTGAACAACAGAATCAAAGTTTATTTAGACACCTTCAATTCCCAGACACATCACAACTAGCTTACCATGACAAGTGCATAGGAGATTCTTTAGAACATTTTCTGTCAAAGTTTGCCTATTTTTCAATTCATGTATCTCTTGGCGTGTGTTGGCAATTATTTCATCAGTATCTTTGTTTTCCCGCCCAAATATATCAACTGCCTCTTGGAGTGCATCCCCCAAATCTCTTTGTGCCGGATTAAGTTGAGCAATAGATACCATGGGCCTATGCGAGCAATATGCACTCTCACTGCTGCTTTGTGAAACATCAATACTTGAGGCATTGGCCCTTGCTTCTGGCTTTGTATCTTTATTTGAAGCCTGAAATTTAGATAAAACAAGTTACAACATCATATGATGCAATAAAAGACCTCCAATTTCAAGAGCATCATTGAGCTGATATAACATAGCAAGCAATCCAAAATAGAGCCGCGTACATCTATTTCTTCTGGAACGGTTGGTGTACTGGACTCAGTGGACCAATGAGAGCACATGCCACTGTCACTGTTGCTCTGTGAAATGACCGCAACACTTGATAAATGGGTTGTCCCTACTGACATTACAGCTTTGTTTGCAGGCTGAAACTAAGACAAAACAAGTTAAAATGCAATACAATACACGGCAAACAAACAACACTGTTGACGTAATTTTGAAAGAACCATGGGCAGATATAACAAAGAAACCAGTTAAGCCACATGCCTCTTAGAACAAACCAAACTAGATAATGGCGATGATGTATACAATGAACCAAGCAACTAGACATCATGTGCCCAATAACGAAGCCAAGTCACTACACAGAAGAAATCTAGCAAATAGCCAAATACAGTCAAAACATGTGCATGTTGGATTGGATACAATTAGGAAAATAATGTATGATTGATTTAAGCATGACTCAGATAGTGCCTTCGACAACGTAGAAGGTCAATGCAACAATTAATTGTATGGCTTGTATGAAGTGCCATAACATTTAAATTAAGCATAACGAGGCATTGCTTAATCTGAGAACTGAGTGCTAGCTCAGTGGCAAGGCTTGCGAGTGCACAGCCAGCCCACCCGGGTTCGAGTACCAACGGGACCGAATTAAACACGAATGAAGCGAGATGTCAGTACAAGTAGTGGCAATAGAAATGCAAAATCCATAACATGGCCAATGACAACATTCACTTGCCAACAAAATCTAAGGCTTTAGCTTTCATATACCATCAAAATTTAAAATAGTGTAATCCCCCGAAAGAGTATCATGGTATCATTTAATCTCAGCCATCTCAGCCCTAATACCAAACATGTATCATTTAATCTCAGCAGTTCTTTTGTTTTACTCAAGAAAACATTTTTGTTTTGGGGGTTTATAGAAGCACAAGCCATCGTCTACATTGGCACTGTGTTATGAAAAATATCATCTTCATCGTACATGGTTATGTGAAGATATTGATATATAATTTTGTGCTAGGAAAACAAATAGCAATTACTATGTTACAAGAACCATGTTCAAGCTCGAAGATACGAAGTTCATTGGTCCACCAACCAAGGCTGATAAAATATTATATATTAATTTAGTACTAATATTTTGTATTTACTCATATTAAGGTCTAACTTTTTTTCCCATGACAAACCAGTTTTGATATAAAATCTAACGGTGGCCATGTGTGGGTCACATAAAAAGTATTGAGGTAGTAAATTTATACATAGATATTGGATAATGTATTTTAAATTTCAAAAAATATGGTACGGAGTAGAAATATATAAATTAGATAGTCTTGCCGTGCAATATGCATGCCGCAAAAGGTAAGATAGATCTTTAAAAATTCTCGACTCTAATCACAAAAATATACATAATCCTAATGGGGTGTCCATGAAAAAGTTTTGTCACTTTCGTATTAGGGTATACTTCTATTTCATACTGACTAAAAAACTTAATTGTTGTGAACTCACATACTACTCCTTCCATTACTTCTTTTAGGGTGTATTAGTTTTTCAAAAGCCAAACTTTAGGCTTTGTGAGTAATTTTAGCAAAAAATAATAATTATCATCATCAAATAAAATATGGAAATATATTTTAAAATTATATATGTCGTGACGTGCAAAGCACGTGCTACTTACTAGTAGATTACTAGAAAATGAATGAAGCAATTGAACATGGAGCGTATTATATAAACAACAGATCATTTGAATATGGATATACCACATCATGTCAATGGGACTCAGAAAAACAAAGCTAGACATTTAAACAAGTAATATAACTATTTTTTTCACAATGTTTCAAGTAGAATAGGAAGCTAGGTTAGGAATAAAGCAATCATGTTTCAAGTAGAATAGGAAGCTAGGTTAGGAATAAAGCAATCATGTTTCAAGTAGAATAGGAAGCTAGGTTAGGAATAAAGCAATCATGTTTCAAGTAGAATAGGAAGCTAGGTTAGGAATAAAGCAATAAAAAAACACGAAGTGCATCATTTCAGCTAGGATCATTTCTATCAAACTTCATGCACTAGCCATGGAACAACAGGCAAACTCAATGAAGCAACAGGCAAAAAATTAACATAATAGAATTTCAGGACTTGTTTAACATAGCCAAATCATGTAACTTATACCTGTGCATGCCGGATGCCGGATGGGTCAAAGGCGGTGTGCAATGTTCCATATGGTAATTGTTTATATTTTATTCGATTCCATTAGCAAACTTAGGTAGTGCAACATCCACAAAAATGATGCAATTGAACTACGCACAGGAGGTAAATTAACATTCCAAAAAAAAAACAGGGAACTTACGTGAGCTTTTTTTTGAGTCACACGGACCTCATCAGGTACTTGGACAGAAGAACCTGGTGCCTCACTGTTTCTCCTCTGCATGAAGGAGAGGCCAATTGTAAACAGAAACAGGATCCAAGATATAGAAGTTTGCATTAAGCAATATACAAAAAACAGCAGGTACTTACATGATTATAGGCGAGCTTTACTCTACGTTTCTGAGTGTAAGATGTGCCTGCTGCACGTGTAATAACAACAAACAGTTACGAGTCAAGGAATTGCTATAATTAAATTGACACCAAACAGTAGTAGAAGCATTATGACATGCATAAACATGTAATACAGGATCGCAGAAAGATATCAAACATGATGTAACTAGAGCAGTAGCCTACGGCCAAATAGTGAGAAATTGTAATCGTGTCAATGGAGGACTTGTATAGCCTACCCCAACTTGTTTGGGAATAAAGGCTTTGTTGTTGTCAATCGTGGACATGTAGAGCATTCAACGATTCATGATTGGTGGCTCATATTTTGTAGAGTTTCAGCGAATGGGTGGGTTAAATCACTCAGACCACCACACTCTGTATTTATATCATCTGAGTTAGGGTTACAATACCACTGGACATGGGCCTCTATGGGCCTCACACTAGATACAATATTACTACAGCGCTACTACTAAACTCACTCATGGTCCAACACACCCCCTCAAGATGATCATGGGTAAACAACCATGGCCATCGTGCAACAACAACATGACACATATGACAACGACGAGTAATGAACTTTCAGCATAACTCCTAGGATACATGACAGCATTGCACTTTCCATCATCTTGTCATCTCGATTCATCTCTTCATCGCCAGCCGAAGACATCCAGCTTCAACCATCTGGGATAGGCACAACTCCTAACCATACACGTCCTCAACAACCCCGGCTGCCTCACCACACAAGTTCCGCAGAACCATCCACACTCGCCTCAATGTCCTCAGCCTCTCTTCTCCACTGCCCGGCCACTGACCTCTTCCGTCTCTCCCACAAACCCCCAGCCAACTCCTGCCTCAACCATCCACTCCTCAAGCACCCATTCCTATCCCCCGGTCAGGCCTCAACCAGTTTCACCTCAGGCACGCATGCCTTTCCCCTGGACATATCCACAACCATCACCATCACTACTAAACCGCAGCCTCATCAACTCCATCACGACTCAACCGCAGCCTCATCAACTCCATCACAACATATCCTCACAGCCTCACATCTCCATTTTCTCCTCACTTCCACTCGGATGGCGCCTCGTCTGCGCGCCCTGGCCAACCTGGCAGACCGCACCTGGCCACATCGACCGGCTCGCACTGGTCAACGTCCAGCACCAACCTCCGGCTCCGCCCTGCGCTCAAAGGCTCGGCCCACTCCGCACGCCTCCAACATCTCCCCCTCGCACGGATCCAGATCTCTCTGCCACGGATTAACTTCCTCTTCTCTCCTTTCTAAACCAAAACAATTTTCACCCTCTTCTTTGTCCCCGCGCGAGCAGCCGCTGATCTCACACAACTCACATCGCTGTGTGTGATAGCCGCAACCCACGCAGAGCACCTGATGCGGCCTCCCGCCGCCGGGATTTCTACATCTCAACGGTGGTTTTTGTGGTCAAAGGAAGAACTTGTATGGTACTGTTTGGGGCGGCTAGCACTAGCAGGAAGGAAACCTAGGCTCTGATACCATGTAGAGTTTCAGCAAATGGGTGGGTTAGGTCAGGGAAAAAATACTTATGCGTCGTGTTTAAATCTAAAGGATGAGGTGGTTACCAACGAAAGCACTTGTTAGTTTTAAATATAGCAAGAATTCAGAAATACGATCATTTGCAATACTCCTAACAGAACAAAACGCGCAGGGGATGTCTGGTTACCTATTTCTGGGCGGCGTTTAGACGTGTTCCGCGTTCTTACGGGTGACGTGGAGGTTGGCCAGGGGACTGCTGTTGCGGTGGGTGCTGGGGAAGCAGATCTTGGGGGGTCGGAGAAGGACATGCTGGGCGGTCGATGAAGTGTTCAGCGCGCCGGCCGAAGTAGAAGGTCGGTGAAGCAGATGATGTGCAGTGCACGGGGACGTCGGTGTCAGCGAAGCTGGTCAGGTGCGGTGGTCGATAGAGTCGGCGAAAGAGATACGGTGCAGTGGACACCGGAGTAGGTGCGGATCAAGCGGATAGGGCAGCCTCGAGGTTTGAAGCCGTGGCAGCTTGAACGGCGAAGTGCGGCGGTGATTATCCTGTGCGGTGGCCGTGAAGGTGGGAGGTAGGTAAGAGGGGTGATTTCTCTGAGGGCTTGCGGGCGAAACTAGGGCGAAGCTGGGCGATAGAGGAGAAAAAGGGAATTTTGCAGTCCTTCTTTTGAGGGGAAAAAATATTCGCAGATCTGAAACTTTGCGGCGCGAGATATTTGGGCGTTGGCGGGGAATTTTACCGCTCGATGAGATTAAATTTTGGCTGCAGTAGGTAATAATAATAAAAAATAGTAGGCCCTACTAGTAGTACTGTAAGTCTGTTCAGGAATCCAAGGGGGTCGAGGTAGAGGAATCCATTATGTGAATCCACATTTCAAAGTGTCAAAAAATTCTAAACTAAAATTTTCCTGTAAAAAAGACAAATTTTGATGCTGTAACACGACTACGTACAGCACATTTTTTGCCTTTTTTGTACACACCACACAAAATGTTGTTTTTCCACAAAAACTTATGAACGAACATAGGATGTCACAATGTATACCAAAAAAATTATGTCAGATTTTTTAACATTTATATAATTGTTTTTTTATTATTTTCAATAATGGGTGCATATGCACGCGTGTGCCAAAACGCCACCTCCAGGGGCTAGGAGTTTCTAAACTTCTTATGGCACATCAAATAAAATGTTGTTCAATCAATAATAATAATGTGTTTATGATTGTTACTCCCTTCCACCATTAATAAAGTCCACATCGGTTTCGTGTCAAACTTTGACTCGAGATTTAGGTACCCACATGATAGTGCTAGTATCATAGCTAGTATCATACACATTGGTCCCACAAAACTGCTGATGTGGCAGCTAATTAAGTAGGAGAGAGGAGATTAGTGTAACATAGGTAGATATTGTATCATAGCGCAAACAACGAGATACATGTTTAGGGTTAGGGGTAGATACATGATTTTTTTTGGTTTGAATATGTCTAGACCTTATTTATCAACTTAATTGAATGCTTACTATATAACATAAGAAGACCTTGTTTTTCATTTTATTTTTTTAATTTTTATACGGATTTGAATCTTGGTCAAATCCTAGGTTTCACCAAGATTTGAATAAGTTTAAAACATGATTATGAAAAAGTAAGCATGCATGTATGCTTCTTAATTAATCACTTCAAAATGAAGCTCTTGGGAGGGTTTTTGAAATTTCCATGTTTGAAACCAAAAACCACATATCATCATGCTTGACTTCATGAGACAGAGTTTAGGGTTAGGGGGTAGATACATGATTTCTATGGTTTGAATATGTCTAGACCTTGTTTATCAACTTAATTGAATGCTTACTATATAACATAAGAAGACTATGTGCCTTGGTTTTTCATTTTTTGTTTTTTTTTTAAATTATGCCCATTTGAATCTTGGTCAAATCCTAGGTTTGACCATGATTTAAACAAGTTTAAAACCTAAATATGAAAAATTAAGCATGTATCCTTCGTAGTCACTCCAAAATGAAGCTCGATCTTGAGAGGGTTTTTGAAATTTCCATGTTTGAAACCAAAAAACCACGTACTTATCTTCATGCTTGACTTTATAAGACAGAGTTAGGGGTTAGGGGTAGCTTGATACATGATTTTTCTGGTTTGAATATGTCTAGAACTTGTTTATCAACTTAATTGAATGCTTACTATATGACATAAGAAGACCTTGGTTTTCATTTTTTATACCCATTTGAATCTTGGTCAAATCATAGGTTTAACCAAGATTTGAACAAGTTTAAAACATGAATATGAAAAAGTAAGCACGTAAGTATGCTTCTTAGTCACTCCAAAATGAAGCTCTTGGGAGGGTTTTTGAAATTTCCATGCTTGAAACCAAAAACCACTTCTCTTCATGCATGCTTGACTTCATAAGACAGAGTTTAGGGTTAGGGGGTAGATACATGATTTTCCTGGTTTGAATATGTGTAGACCTTGTTTATCAACTTAATTGAATGCTTACTATATAAGATAAGAATACCTCGTTTTTTTGAATTTTTATACCCATTTGAATCTTGGTCAAATCCTTGGTTCCACCAAGATTTGAATAAGTTAAAAACATGAATATGAAAAAGTAAGCATGTATGCTTCTTAGTCACTTCAAAAGGAAGCTCTTGGGAGGTTTTTTGAATTTCCATATTCGAAACCAAAAACCACATATCTTCATGCTTGACTTCATGAAACAGAGTTTAGGGTTAGGGGGTAGATACATGCATGATTTTTCTTGTTTGAATATGTCTAGACCTTGTTTATCAACTTAATTGAATGCCTACTATATAACATAAGAAGACCTTTTTTTTGAATTTTTATACCCATTTGAATCTTGGTCAAATCCTAGGTTTCACCAGGATTTGAATATGTTTAAAACATGAATATGAAAAAGTAAGCATGCATGTATGCTTCTTAATTAATCACTTCAAAATGAAGCTCTTGGGAGGGTTTTTGAAATTTCAATGTTTGAAACCAAAAACGACATATCTTCATGCATGCGCTTGACTTCATGAGATAGAGTTTAGGGTTAGGGGGTAGATACATGATTTCTCTGGTTTGAATATGTCTAGACCTTGTTTATCAACTTAATTGAATGCTTACTATATGACATAAGAAGACTATGTGCCTTGATTTTTCATTTTTTTTCAATTTTTTCCATTTGAATATTAGCCAAATCCTAGGTTTGACCATGATTTAAACAAGTTTAAAACATGAATATGAAAAATTAAGCATGTATCCTTCGTAGTCACTCCAAAATGAAGCTCTTGAGAGGGTTTTTCAAATTTCCATGTTTGAAACCAAAAAACTGCGTACTTCTCTCCTTGCTTGACTTCATAAGACAGAGTTTGGGGATAGGGGTAGCTTGATACATGAATTTTCTGGTTTGAATATGTCTAGACCTTGTTTATCAACTTAATTGAATGCTTACTAGATGACATAAGATGACTATGTGCATTGGTTTTTCATTTTATTGTTTTTTTTATTTTTATGCCCATTTGAATCTTGGTCAAATCCTAGGTTTTCCCATGATTTAAACAAGTTTAAAAAATGAATATGAAAAATTAAGCATGTATCCTTCGTAGTCACTCCAAAATGAAGCTCGATCTTGAGAAGGTTTTTGAAATTTCCATGTTTGAACCAAAAAACCACGTACTTCTCTTCATGCTAGACTTCATAAGATAGAGTTTGGGGTTAGGGGTAGCTTGATACATAAATTTTCTGGTTTGAATATGTCTAGACATTGTTTATCAACTTAATTGAATGCTTAATTACCAGATGACATAAGATGACTATGTGCATTGGTTTTTCATTTTTTTTTTGAATTTTTATGCCCATTTGAATCTTGGTCAAATCCTAGGTTTGACCATGATTTAATCAAGTTTAAAACATGAATATGAAAAATTAAGCATCTATCCTTCTTAGTCACTTCAATATGTAGCTCTTGGGAGGGTTTTTGAAATTTCCATGTTTGAAACCAAAAAACACTTCTCTTCATGCTTGTCTTCATAAGACAGAATTTGGGGTTAGGGGTAGCTTGTTGATACATGATTTTTCTGGTTTGAATATGTCTATACCTTGTTTATCAACTTAATTGAATGCTTACTAGATGACATAAGATGACTATGTGCATTGGTTTTTCATTTTATTGTTTTTTCTGAATTTTTATGCCCATTTGAATCTTGGTCAAATCCTATGTTTGACCAAGATTTGAACAAGTTTAAATCATGAATATGAAAAATTAAGCATTTATCCTTCTTAGTCACTCCAAAATGTAGCTCTGGGAGGGTTTTTGAAATTTCCATGTTTGAAACCCAAAACAACTTCTCTTCATGCTTGACTTCATAAGACAGAGTTTAGGGTTAGGGGTAGATACATGATTTGTCTGGTTTGAATACGTCTAGACCTTGTTTATCAACTTTAATGCTTACTATATGACATAAGAAGACTGTGTGCTTTGGTTTTTAATTTTTTTGATTTTTTTTATTTTTGATGCCCATTTGAATCTTGGTCAGATCCTAGGTTTGACCAAGATTCAAACAAGTTTAAAACATGAAAATGAAAAGGGAAGCATTTATCCTTCTTAGTCACTCTAAATGAAGTTTTTGGGAGGTTTTTGAAATTTCCATGTTTGAAACCCAAAACCACTTCTCTTCATGCTTGACTTCATAAGACAGAGTTTAGGGTTAGGGGTAGATACATGATTTGTATGGTTTGAATATGTGTAGACCTTGTTTATCAACTTGAATGCTTACTATATGACATAAGAAAACTACGTATGTGCTTTGGTTTTTCATTTTTCTATTTTTATTTTTGAATTTTCCGCCCATTTGAATCTCTGTCAAATCCTAGGTTTGACCAAGATTTAAACAAGTTTAACACGTGAAAACGAAAAGGTAAGCATGGATCCTTCTTAGTCACTCCAAAATGTACCAATTGATAGATGTGTTAACTTTGCTTCATGGAAAAAATAATGTCATGTAAATGAGTTAACTTGGATTTCCTACCCTTGAATCCATAGGAAACTTTGTTCTAATGCACTATAATAATCAACCGAGGTTTTTACACCAACAGGTCTGTCACTTACGTGTGGTGCCCATGCGTGAGGTCCCACACTTCAGTGAGCACAAGTCACGTGCAATAGGTACGCAAACTCCCAGCCATTTTCTTTGTCAAGAGAAGACGCATCAGGATGCGTATTGGAAGTCTCTGGATCCTTCAGGATCCTTCGGTTGTCCCTCTCACAAAAAAATCTCTCATTCTCAGCCTCGATCGACTCGCTCGCTCGCTCGCACCTCCTGCTCACTGACAAACCCTGCACAAGAGTCAACATCATCGCCCGAAAAAGGGGAGACACCATAATGCTCTCCCTCCTTCTTCTCTCCTTCCGAGTTTCGCTCGACGGGCAAACACATATGTGCTGCATAGTAGAGTAATAATAAAAAGGTACGTAGAAAAATCGACCTACGAATCTATAATTAAATAGGTTAAACTAGGGTTTTGCCCAGTACTACAGATCAAGGTTCAAAAAAATCCAACTACGGGGTTCGAACAACCCCATTTCTAATCAAAGATATTTTTTGACGTCATCCAAATGGCCTCAAACTATAGCATGGGCGGATCCAGACTATAGCCAAGGGGGGCAGCCGCCCCACTCAATTTTTTGAAACCTTGTACTGTACTTAGAAATATGTTAAGCTAAAGGCCGGTTTGCCCGCACTTAGAAATGAAATTTCCATGTTTGAAACCAAAAACCACATCTCTTGATGCTTGACTTCATAAGTCAGAGTTTAGGGATAGGGGTAGATACATGATTTTTCTGGTTGAATATGTCTAAACCTTGTTTATCAACTTGAATGCTTACTATATGACATACGAAGACTATTTGCTAAAGGAGGGAGTAAGACCTCTAGCTATGAAAAGTACCAAACGATGCATACCAAAATGATTTTTTAGAGGAATACTAGTTCGGATTATATAATTTTATATTAGCAGGCCAAATCGAATCCCCGTAGTTGGATTTTCAGAAATTGATCCGTAGTACTGGGCAAAACCCTAGTTTAGCTTATTTAATAATAGATTCGTAGGTCGATTTTTTTACGTTATTATTATTATTACTAGGCAGCACATGTGTTTGCCCGTCCAGTGAAACTCTTTCATTTCATTTTTCTTTTCCGCAAGGTCGGGAGTCGGAGGAAGAGGGATCACACGGGAGGAGACGAAGGGAGAGCAGTCACGGGGCCCCACTTATTTATGGTGTCTATCCTTTTTCTGGTGATATTGACTGTTGTGCAGGGTTGTCAGTGCGCAGGGGGTGCGACTCGTGCGAGCGAGCGAGAAAGGCCGAGAATGAGAGAGATTTTTTTAGAGGGACAACCGAACGATCCTGAAGGACCCAGATTTCCAATACGCATCAGAGCGCAGTTTATAGCAGGACACAAAATTAACAGGAAATTACGTCTAAATCCCTAAGATTTACATGGTAGACCCCATGCTGAAAGCAAGAAATGCGATCGGGTCCTTAACAGCCACCGTCCGGATTGATCCTCGTCCCAGCCGGGGACGAACCACTTGGCGCGACCAAATCGCCATGGCTACAGAGCCTGCACACCATGGCCTACGAGCTGAGCTAGAAACGACCTGCCAAAACCGGCAGCCAACGGAGGTGGATAATTGGAGAGAGAGAGAGTGTGTGTGTGTTGATGCCTCTCTCTTGACAAAGAAGATGGCTGGGAGTTTGCCTACCTAGCGTACGTGACTTGTGCTCGCTGAAGTGTGGGACCTTACGCACGTGACAGACTTGTTGCTCTAATAACTCGGGTGATCATTATACTGTATTAGTACATAGTTTCCTATGGATCCTTCTTAGTCACTCCAAAATGAAGCTCTTTGGGAGGGTTTTTGAAATTTCCATGCTTGAAACCAAAAACCACATATCTTCATGCGCTTGACTTCATGAGACAGAGTTTAGGGTTAGGGGGTAGATAGATGATTTCTTTGGTTTGAATATATCTAGACCTTGTTTATCAACTTAATTGAATGCTTACTATGTGACATAAGAAGACTGTGTGCCTTGATTTTCCATTTTTTGTTTTTCCTGAATTTTTATGCCCATTTGAATCTTGGTCAAATCCTAGGTTTGACCATGATTTAAACAAGTTTAAAACATGAATATGAAAAATTAAGCATATATCCTTCTTAGTCACTCCAAAATGTAGATCTTGGTAGGGTTTTTGAAATTTCCATGTTTGAAACCAAAAACCACTTCTCTTCATGCATGCTTGTCTTCATAAGACATAGTTTAGGGGTAGATACATGATTTTCCTGCTAGTTTGAATATGTCTAGACCTTGTTTATCAACTTAATTGAATGCTTACTATATGACATGAGCAGACCTTGGTTTTAATTTTTTTATACCCATTTGAATCTTCGTCAAATCCTAGGTTTGTTGACCAAGATTTCAACAAGTTTAAAACATGAATATGAAAAAGTAAGCATGTATCCTTCTTAGTCACTCCAAAATGAAGCTCTTGGGAGGGTTTTTGAAATTTCCATGTTTGAAACCAAAAACCACATATCTTCATGCTTGACTTCATGAGACAGAGTTTAGGGTTAGGGGGTAGATACATGATTTCTCTGGTTTGAATATATCTAGACCTTGTTTATCAACTTAATTGAATGCTTACTATGTGACATAAGAAGACTATGTGCCTTGATTTTCCATTTTTTGTTTTTCCGGAATTTTTATGCCCATTTGAATCTTGGTCAAATCCTAGGTTTGAGGATGATTTAAACAAGTTTAAAACATGAATATGAAAAATTAAGCATATATCCTTCTTAGTCACTCCAAAATGTAGATCTTGGTAGGGTTTTTGAAATTTCCATGTTTGAAACCAAAAACCACTTCTCTTCATGCATGCTTGACTTCATAAGATAGAGTTTAGGGATAGGGGTAGGTAGATACATGATGTTTCTGGTTTGAATATGTCTAGACCTTGTTTATCAACTTAATTGAATGCTTACTAGATGACATAAGATGACTATGTGCATTGGTTTTTCATTTTTTTTGAATTTTTATGCCCATTTGAATCTTGGTCAAATCCTAGGTTTGACCATGATTTAATCAAGTTTCAAACACGAATATGAAAAATTAAGCATCTATCCTTCATAGTCACTCCAATATGTAGCTCTTGGGAGGGTTTTTGAAATTTCCATGCTTGAAAACCAAAAACCACTTCTCTTCATGCATGCTTGACTTCATAAGACATAGTTTAGGGGTAGATACATGATTTTCCTGCTAGTTTGAATATGTCTAGACCTTGTTTATCAATTTAATTGAATGCTTACTATATGACATGAGCAGACCTTGGTTTTAATTTTTTTATACCCATTTGAATCTTCGTCAAATCCTAGGTTTGTTGACCAAGATTTGAACAAGTTTAAAACATGAATATGAAAAAGTAAGCATGTATCCTACTTAGTCACTCCAAAATGAAGCTCTTGGGAGGGTTTTTGAAATTTCCATGTTTGAAACCAAAAACCACACATCTTCATGCTTGACTTCATGAGACAGAGTTTAGGGTTAGGGGTAGATACATGATTTCTCTGGTTTGAATATATCTAGACCTTGTTTATCAACTTAATTGAATGCTTACTATGTGACATAAGAAGACAATGTGCCTTGATTTTCCATTTTTTGTTTTTCCTGAATTTTTATGCCCATTTGAATCTTGGTCAAATCCTAGGTTTGACCATGATTTGAACAAGTTTAAAACATGAATATGAAAAATTAAGCATATATCCTTCTTAGTCACTCCAAAATGTAGATCTTGGTAGGGTTTTTGAAATTTCCATGTTTGAAACCAAAAACCATTTCTCTTCATGCATGCTTGACTTCATAAGATAGAGTTTAGGGATAGGGGTAGGTAGATACATGATGTTTCTGGTTTGAATATGTCTAGACCTTGTTTATCAACTTAATTGAATGCTTACTAGATGACATAAGATGACTATGTGCATTGGTTTTTCATTTTTTTTTAATTTTTAAGCCCATTTGAATCTTGGTCAAATCCTAGGTTTGACCATGATTTAAACAAGTTGAAAACATGAATATGAAAATTAAGCATATATCCTTCTTAGTCACTCCAAAATGAAGCTCTTGGGAGGGTTTTTGAAATTTCCATGTTTGAAACCAGCCAAAAACCACATATCTTCATGCTTGACTTCATGAGACAGAGTTTAGGGTTAGGGGGTACACACATGATTTCTCTGGTTTGAATATATCTAGACCTTGTCTATCAACTTAATTGAATGCTTACTATGTGACATAAGAATACTATGTGCCTTGATTTTCCATTTTTGTTTTTTCTGAATTTTTATGCCCATTTGAATCTTGGTCAAATCCTAGGTTTGGCCATGATTTAAACAAGTTTAAAACATGAATATAAAAAAATAAGCATATATCCTTCTTAGTCACTCCAAAATGTAGATCTTGGTAGGGTTTTTGAAATTTCCATGTTTGAAACCAAAAACCACTTCTCTTCATGCATGCTTGTCTTCATAAGACATAGTTTAGGGGTAGATACATGATTTTCCTGCTAGTTTGAATATGTCTAGACCTTGTTTATTAATCTAATTGAATGCTTACTATATATGACATGAGCAGACCTTGGTTTTAATTTTTTTATACCCATTTGATTCTTCGTCAAATCCTAGGTTTGTTGACCAAGATTTGAACAAGTTTAAAACATGAATATGAAAAAGTAAGCATGTATCCTACTTAGTCACTCCAAAATGAAGCTCTTGGGAGGGTTTTTGAAATTTCCATGTTTGAAACCAAAAACCACACATCTTCATGCTTGACTTCATGAGACAGAGTTTAGGGTTAGGGGTAGATACATGATTTCTCTGGTTTGAATATATCTAGACCTTGTTTATCAACTTAATTGAATGCTTACTATGTGACATAAGAAGACAATGTGCCTTGATTTTCCATTTTTTGTTTTTCCTGAATTTTTATGCCCATTTGAATCTTGGTCAAATCCTAGGTTTGACCATGATTTGAACAAGTTTAAAACATGAATATAAAAAAATAAGCATATATCCTTCTTAGTCACTCCAAAATGTAGATCTTGGTAGGGTTTTTGAAATTTCCATGTTTGAAACCAAAAACCACTTCTCTTCATGCATGCTTGTCTTCATAAGACATAGTTTAGGGGTAGATACATGATTTTCCTGCTAGTTTGAATATGTCTAGACCTTGTTTATTAATCTAATTGAATGCTTACTATATATGACATGAGCAGACCTTGGTTTTAATTTTTTTATACCCATTTGATTCTTCGTCAAATCCTAGGTTTGTTGACCAAGATTTGAACAAGTTTAAAACATGAATATGAAAAAGTAAGCATGTATCCTACTTAGTCACTCCAAAATGAAGCTCTTGGGAGGGTTTTTGAAATTTCCATGTTTGAAACCAAAAACCACACATCTTCATGCTTGACTTCATGAGACAGAGTTTAGGGTTAGGGGTAGATACATGATTTCTCTGGTTTGAATATATCTAGACCTTGTTTATCAACTTAATTGAATGCTTACTATGTGACATAAGAAGACAATGTGCCTTGATTTTCCATTTTTTGTTTTTCCTGAATTTTTATGCCCATTTGAATCTTGGTCAAATCCTAGGTTTGACCATGATTTGAACAAGTTTAAAACATGAATATGAAAAATTAAGCATATATCCTTCTTAGTCACTCCAAAATGTAGATCTTGGTAGGGTTTTTGAAATTTCCATGTTTGAAACCAAAAACCATTTCTCTTCATGCATGCTTGACTTCATAAGATAGAGTTTAGGGATAGGGGTAGGTAGATACATGATGTTTCTGGTTTGAATATGTCTAGACCTTGTTTATCAACTTAATTGAATGCTTACTAGATGACATAAGATGACTATGTGCATTGGTTTTTCATTTTTTTTTTAATTTTTAAGCCCATTTGAATCTTGGTCAAATCCTAGGTTTGACCATGATTTAAACAAGTTGAAAACATGAATATGAAAATTAAGCATATATCCTTCTTAGTCACTCCAAAATGAAGCTCTTGGGAGGGTTTTTGAAATTTCCATGTTTGAAACCAGCCAAAAACCACATATCTTCATGCTTGACTTCATGAGACAGAGTTTAGGGTTAGGGGGTACACACATGATTTCTCTGGTTTGAATATATCTAGACCTTGTCTATCAACTTAATTGAATGCTTACTATGTGACATAAGAATACTATGTGCCTTGATTTTCCATTTTTGTTTTTTCTGAATTTTTATGCCCATTTGAATCTTGGTCAAATCCTAGGTTTGGCCATGATTTAAACAAGTTTAAAACATGAATATAAAAAAATAAGCATATATCCTTCTTAGTCACTCCAAAATGTAGATCTTGGTAGGGTTTTTGAAATTTCCATGTTTGAAACCAAAAACCACTTCTCTTCATGCATGCTTGACTTCATAAGACAGAGTTTAGGGTTAGGGGTAGCTAGATACTTGATTTTTCTGGTTTCAATATGTCTAGACATTGTTTATCAACTTAATTGAATGCTTACTATATGACATAAGAAGACTATGTGCCTTGGTTTTTCATTTATTTTGATTTATTTTGAATTTTTATGCCCATTTGAATCTTGGTCAAATCCTAGGTTTGACCATGATTTAAACAAGTTTAAAACATGAATATGAAAAATTAAGCATGTATCATTCTTAGTCACTCCAAAATGTAGCTTTTGGGAGGGTTTTTGAAATTTCCATGTTTGAAACCAAAAAACCGCGTACTTCTCTTCATGCTTGACTTCATAAGACAGAGTTTGTTGGGGATAGGGGTAGCTTGATACATGAATTTTCTGGTTTGAATATGTCTAGACCTTGTTTAACAACTTAATTAATTGAATGCTTACTAGATGACATAAGATGACTATATATGTGCATTGGTTTTTCATTTTATTGTTTTTTTTGAATTTTTATGCCCATTTGAATCTTGGTCAAATCCTAGGTTTGACCATGATTTAAACAAGTTTAAAACATGAATATGAAAAATTAAGCATGTATCCTTCATAGTCACTCCAAAATGAAGCTCGATCTTGAGAGGGTTTTTGAAATTTCCATGTTTGAAACCAAAAAACCACGTACTTCTCTTCACGCTAGACTTCATAAGACAGAGTTTGGGGTTAGGGGTAGCTTGATACATAAATTTTCTGGTTTGAATATGTCTATACATTGTTTATCAACTTAATTGAATGCTTACTAGATCGATGACATAAGATGACTATGTGCATTGGTTTTTCATTCTTTTTGAATTTTTATGCCCATTTGAATCTTGGTCAAATCCTAGGCTTGACCATGATTTAATCAAGTTTAAAACATGAATATGAAAAATTAAGCATATATCCTTCTTAGTCACTCCAATATGTAGCTCTTGGGAGGGTTTTTGAAATTTCCATGCTTGAAAACCAAAAACCACTTCTCTTCATGCATGCTTGACTTCATAAGACATAGTTTAGGGTTAGGGGGTAGATACATGATTTTCCTGCTAGTTTGAATATGTCTAGACCTTGTTTATTAATCTAATTGAATGCTTACTATATATGACATGAGCAGACCTTGGTTTTAATTTTTTTATACCCATTTGATTCTTCGTCAAATCCTAGGTTTGTTGACCTAGATTTGAACAAGTTTAAAACATGAATATGAAGAAAGTAAGCAGGTACGCTTCTTAATTAGTCACTCCAAAATGAAGCTCTTGGGAGGGTTTTTGAAATTCCATGTTTGAAACCAAAAACCACTTCTTATCTTCATGCTTGACTTCATAAGTCAGGGTTTACGGATATATAGGGGGTAGATACATGATTTTTCTGGTTTGATATGTCTAGACCTTGTTTATCAACTTAATTGAATGCTTACTATATGACATAAAAGACTATGTGTCTTGACTTTTCATTTTTTTTAAATTATGCCCATTTGAATCTTGGTCAAATCCTAGGTTTGACCATGATTTAAACAAGTTTAAAACATGAATATGAAAATTAAGCATGTATCCTTCATAGTCACTCCAAAATGAAGCTCTTGAGAGGGTTTTTGAAATTTCCATGTTTGAAACCAAAAAACCACGTACTTCTCTTCATGCTTGACTTCATAAGACAGAGTTTGGGGTTAGGGGTAGCTTGATACATGATTTTTCTCGTTTGAATATGTCTAGACCTTGTTATCAACTTAATTGAATGCTTACTATATATATGACATAAGAAGACTATGTGCATTGGTTTTTCATTTTATTGTTTTTTTTAATTTCATGCCCATTTGAATCTTGGTCAAATCCTAAGTTTGACCATGATTTAAACAAGTTGAAAACATGAATATGAAAAATTAAGCATATATCTTTCTTAGTCACTCCAAAATGAAGCTCTTGGGAGGGTTTTTGAAATTTCCATGTTTGAAACCAAAAACCAACTATCTTCATGCATGCTTGACTTCATGAGACAGAGTTTAGGGTTAGGGGGTAGATACATGATTTCTCTGGTTTGAATATGTCTAGACCTTGTTTATCAACTTAATTGAATGCTTACTATATGTAACACCCCAAATTTCAAAACAAAGAGAAAATAAATTTACTTTTTCCAAAAATGAGAACCAACAAAAACTTTTCCTATATAGGGTGCTATGCTTAGTGCTCCTACCTATTACTTGTGTTTTTGCCATGACGAGTGTTATTATGCTTATGTGATAAACCCTAAAACCCTAAAGTGATCAAGTGAAGATCACAAACCAAATAAAATTAAAAGAGAAAGAAATCAAATAAGAAAAACCCTAAACCCTAACCTCCTCAAAAAAATCCTTTGTATCTATTTTGAGAAACCAAAATAGAAGAAAAATACATATGTGGGCCTATAGCCCTAATATGGAGGTTTTGAACTCTACTTTTCTTACTTTGCTAAAATGGTGGTGAACCCTTGCAAAACTTACTAAACCCTAAACCTCATCCCTCTTGTCATCAATCTTTGAAAAATAAAATAAAAAGAAAAAGAATCTTATTTAAGAAAAAGGCATATGCAAGCCTATGTATACTTGTTGAAAATGATGAGCTTTGCCTTGTCTACCTTGAGTAGATGAATTGAAATACCTCAACACACTCAACAAAGCACTTACCAACCAATTCAAGTGTGAAACAAAATAAAATCAAACATATGCATAGAGGCATATGTGCCTATGGCTATTTTTGTAAAACTTTACCCTAGGCCTTTCTACTTTATTTAGAGGATTGGAAAACCTTCATAAACCTTATCTAGTACTTCTCCAACCCAATCAAAAATGAAACAAAAGATTTTAAAAAGAAAGTAATAATGCCATAGAGGCATATGAGAGCAAAATATCAAATTTGTGAAATTGAGGATCTTGACCCTAAGACTTGTAGTGAATGGTTGGATCACTCCTACATACCATTTCAACACTCAACAACATCAATTGGGTCAAGCCTAGTCAAATTAAAAAATCAAATGCCACATATGCATAGAGGCATATGTGACACATAGCCATTTTCACCAATTCTTGTCCTATGCACTTCTACTTTGACCAAATGGTGTGAAACCATCTCTAAACCTAATCTAACCCTAAATTGACCCTCAACCTTGCCCAAGTGAAGCAAGGGGAGCACATTACAAGAATAAGAAGAATTGACATGTCACCTCTCATGTGTTATGGCCAATTTTGCAAATCTTTGAGCTAGACCTTTTGGAATGGTTTCAATGGTTGGGAAATGTTCCTAAACTAGTAAGAATCACTTTGGAGTCAAGAAAAATCAAATCAAAAGGAGAGAAAAGAAATAGGGAGAAAATCCCATTTTCACTCACATACACATTTAGCCAAATTATCAAATCTTGACCTAGCCAACTCCATTGCCTCAAAATGGTTTGAACCTTTCACCTAACTCAATCTAACACCAAATAAACCTCACTCTTGTCAAAATGAAGCAAAGAAAGTTAGAAATTCACAAAACCCTCACATATGGCTTATGCCATCTTTATAAATTTTGACCCTAGACCATTTTAGTCTTCACCATGAGTTGTATTATGCTACTAAACACTTATTACAACTTTTGGAATCCAAGAAACACAATTCAAATCAAATTCAAACTCAAAATTGGCTCACATACAATAATAGTCAAATCTGTCATTTATATTCTGGTCACTACTTTCAGCCTCTCTATTTCAAGTTTTTCAAACTAAACTTTCCCAATTATTTGCATGTCATCCAAGAGCACATCAAGGTGAACAACTTTGGTAAAGACCACCATGCCAAATTCATCTTGGATCAAAAACTATGCTCAGGCAAAGTAGAGACATTTTAATATGAACAACAATCTCACTTTGCCAATTTTTGCTATTCTTTGATTTTTAAAATTCCACCACCACACATGTTTGTCTCTGGTCAATTGCAACTTATCCAAGTATCCCATTTTCAAATTTTTGAACCATAATGCACAAACCAAATTTTTGACAAAACTTGCAAGTTGGAAATAGGCATAATTGCAAACACTATTTGAAATAGTGTTTCTTGTCCAACCTTGACCACCACTAGGCCTCTACATGTTCCCTTGTCCCCTCCAACATCTGGTCCCCTCCAACACCTTGTCCCCTCCAACATCTTGTCCCCTCCAACATCTTGCCCCCTACATGACACCTTGGACATGTCCACCCTATGCCACCATATCCCCTCTCCTCTCCATCCTTGAACCTATAATAGAGCACTTCCCCCTGCTCTTGGACAACACCACCCCACCTAGCAGCATCCTCCTCTCCCTCCTTGAGCCTCTCCTCCTCCCTCCTTGCCTCTCCACGGCCCCAAATATCACCGGAGTGCACCCGGCGGCCACCCTCAAAGCTGCCCAGATTTTTGTCACCATAGCCTCCAACTCCTACCCCATCGTGTAGCCCTTGAAGAGAGCTTTCCAACGCAACCAACCCCGCCTTAATCCGAGCTCCGAGGTGAAAGTTATGGCCCCCGCAAGTTGGCAGCATCGGGAGAAGACGACGGCCCAGCACCGTCGGATCCTGATCCGACACACCGCGTGCGTCGCTTGCGCCCGACGTGCATGCACCATGCACGCGTGGCCCAGGCCGCCGCTAGGCCGGCCCACTTCTTTCCCGCCCCCAGTTTAAATTCAAATTTCGTTTTTTCTTTTTAGATAAATTGCAAACTGATGCTGTGTTAAAAATTGAATAACTCCAAATCTACTTGGCCAAATTTTACAAATTTTATAGATTTGGAAAGCTTAGAGTTTTCTCTACACAATGCCATTGGATTCAAACCCATATCTGTTGTAGAATTAAAGTAGAAAAATAAAAAAGACAGGGACTTTTCTGACTTAGAATAATTCTTAAAAATCAACCAGAAATGCTTTTGAGTTGTTTCCAACTCCTATAAATCACATTTCACTTGCACTAATTGTTTATGCAAAAATATGCCATGCTTAATTTGAATGATCATGGCCTAGTTAAATTAAAGACTATATGGCTAATTCTAGTCAAAGATATTGTCCAAAACTATTTAAAAATAATAAGGGAGTTTTTCTCTCACTTAGATCTTGTCATGAACAATTCAAAATGAGGTAGAGACTCTGGTCATATATGTCTCATATGAATTGTTGATGATATTGAATCACCTTAATGGTAGTTTTTAACTTAGTTACAACTATGTGTTAAATCATATGAGAGGTTTTCCTCTCATTTAAATCTTGTTCTCAAGTAATTCAACATGAGGTAGTGACCATGGTCTATAAGATCTCATATTGAGTTATTTGGTGACATTAAATCACTACCATGTTAGTCTTAAATTGCATGAGGTACGGAACCTCATTTAAATCATTTTCTTAAATGATGAGTATGAAGAGGTTGACTTTGGTCAACCTAGGTCATACATTGTTCATGAGAGAAATTAAATCTTAATAAGATAATGAGAGGAAATTATTTCTCTAAGTAATTAAAAGTAACACCTAAGTTAGTATGAGAGGAAATTATTTTTCTTAAATAAGAAAAAACACATTCACCAACTTAATAGTAAGGTGTGATGCTAGTTTAAGTTGTGTGAATCATGTGTGTGCTTAGTTTAGTAAATAAGTTTGGTATGATGATTGTGTACCCCGTATTGTATTTTAGACGCTAGTACCGGAGACAAAGAGGAAGGAGAAGAGAACTTTGACCACCACCTCAACCAAGGCAAGCTAATATTCTTGCAAAGTGCAAAGCCCCTTGGGGCAAGGCACCATGAATCTTATCTTTTCTTACATAAGCCTATCCCAAGTTTATAACTTACAAGTTTTTACTTGTTTTCTCAAGAAGTTACTTTTATAGTTAACTTGGGTCAAAGTAGAGAAATTTACTAGAGTAGTAAAGTTAGTCTCCCTCAAGCAAGGCAAGATATTACTCTTGCAAAGTGCAAAGCTCACCATGAGCAAGACATTACCCCATTTACTTTATGTTTATGATCCTATTTCCCAGTTTTACTTTACAAGCTTTATTTACTTTTGTTTTATCAAAGTACTTTTGATTTATGATTCACTTGATTAGTATTGGATTAGTACAAGAGTATCAAGGTTAGCCTAGCAGCAAAGTAGAGTACTTAACACCCCTCATACTTAGATGCTAGTGCTAAATTAAAAGTGACTACTCTAGTTGGGAACTTGTGAAATGGAATGACTTTGAAAACCTTGGAATGATGAGTCATTCTATTGAAAGATTTTGAAGGTGAATATGATCTGTGAATGACTTGGTGAACTTTACAAAAACTGATGATTGGGTTCGGATGCGATACCATTCCAATTTTACAAGTACCCCCACAATACCTGAATCTGGGTAAGGCTTAGCTGGAAAGTTATGTGTCTTAGTATGGGTTCCCTCTGAACAAGCGTCATAGGGGTTATGCCGAGGCTGCCTCCGTTGAAAGTGAAATGACGTGAATTGAGGTGAATTGTACAGCCAAGCCCTGTGCAGTTCCCGGGTTGGCGGTTTGCTTTCACCGGGAGGCCAAGCTCATGGGGAGAGGTGCCTATACTAGGGTATGTAAATGAAAGGTTAGGATTGGTAGTTCGCGTACTGCGTACGATAAATCAGGGCTAGTTACCCCTGACGAACTATCGCAATTGTTGTGGCACAAGTGTACAACCTCTGCAGAGTTTAACCTATTCGAATAGCCGCGTCCGCGGTTATGGACAGTTGGGAAGGCCATACTGTTCCATCATCAGAATTTTTCTAAAACTATGAATGGTGAATGGTGACTTGTGAATTTGAACTTGAAAGGTGACATTGACTTTGAATCACAACAGAGTTGTGGGAATGACACTAATGTTCCCACTTGAGTTAGTTAGTACATGAAGAGTTGTTTACTAAAAAGTTTTGTGAACTAAAATTGGCTTTATGCAAAATAAACTAGAGCTTAGCACCCCCTTACTAGAATTGTTAGCACTTACATTAGTTTTAGTTTGCGAGTACTTTAAAGTACTCACGGCTGTGTCCCTGGCTATTCAAATGGCCAGAATATGAAGAGGAGCAGAACTATCGAGATGACGACCAGCAGGACGCCTACGACAACTAGGGAATCTTCCGATGTCAGACGTTGGCCTGTGGACTAGAGAGTCCCTTCTACTTACGCTTCCGCTATGAAACTATGAACTTTGTGTCCGTTGATCAATAGATCAACTATTTGTGTAATATTGGATCATGTGATCTCTATTTGTAAGGCGACTATGGTATGTAATGAATGATGACTTATGATATTCAACTGTTATGTCTCGCAACAACAAATTGCAACAACAATATTCCTGGGATTGCGATGTATGGCATAACAGGCATCTGGACTTAAAAATCCGGGTGTTGACACTATATGACATAAAAGACTATGTGTCTTGATTTTTCATTTTTTTTAAATTATGCCCATTTGAATATTGGTCAAATCCTAGGTTTGACCATGATTTAAACAAGTTTAAAACATGAATATGAAAATTAAGCATGTATCCTTCATAGTCACTCCAAAATGAAGCTCTTGAGAGGGTTTTTGAAATTTCGATGTTTGAAACCAAAAAACCACGTACTTCTCTTCATGCTTGACTTCATAAGACAGAGTTTGGGGTTAGGGTAGGGCTTGATACATGATTTTTCTCGTTTGAATATGTCTAGACCTTGTTATCAACTTAATTGAATGCTTACTATATATATGACATAAGAAGACTATGTGCATTGGTTTTTCATTTTATTGTTTTTTTTTATTTCCTGCCCATTTGAATCTTGGTCAAATCCTAAGTTTGACCATGATTTAAACAAGTTGAAAACATGAATATGAAAAATTAAGTATATATCCTTCTTAGTCACTCCAAAATGAAGCTCTTGGGAGGGTTTTTGAAATTTCCATCTTTGAAACCAAAAACCAACTATCTTCATGCATGCTTGACTTCATGAGACAGAGTTTAGGGTTAGGGGGTAGATACATGATTTCTCTGGTTTGAATATGTCTAGACCTTGTTTATCAACTTAATTGAATGCTTAATATATGATATAAGAAGACCATGTGCCTTGATTTTTCATTTTTTTAATTATGCCCATTTGAATCTTGGTCAAATCCTAGGTTTGACCATGATTTAAACAAGTTTAAAACATGAATATGAAAATTAAGCATGTATCCTTCGTAGTCACTACAAAATGAAGCTCTTGAGAGGGTTTTTGAAATTTCCATGTTTGAAACCAAAAAACCACGTACTTCTCTTCATGCTTGACTTCATAAGACAGAGTTTGGGGTTAGGGGTAGCTTGATACATGACTTTTCTCGTTTGAATATGTCTAGACCTTGTTATCAACTTAATTGAATGCTTACTATATATATGACATAAGAAGACTATGTGCATTGGTTTTTCATTTTATTTTTTTTTAATTTTATGCCCATTTGAATCTTGGTCAAATCCTAGGCTTGACCATGATTTAAACAAGTTTAAAACATAAATATGAAAAATTAAGCATCTATCCTTCTTAGCCACTCCAAATTGTAGCTCTTGGGAGGGTTTTTGAAATTTCCATGTTTGAAACCAAAAACCACATCTCTTGATGCTTGACTTCATAAGTCAGAGTTTAGGGATAGGGGGTAGATACATGATTTTTCTGGTTGAGTATGTCTAAACCTTGTTTACCAACTTGAATGCTTACTATATGACATACGAATACTATTTGCTAACGGAGGGAGTAAGCACTCTAGCTATGAAAAGTACCAAACGATGCATACCAAAATGATTTTTTAGAGGAATACTAGTTCGGATTATATAATTTTATATTAGCAGGCCAAATCGAACCCCGTAGTTGGATTATCAGAAATTGATCCGTAGTACTGGGTAAAACCCTAGTTTAGCTTATTTAATAATAGATTCGTAGGTCGATATTTTTACGTTATTATTATTATTACTAGGCAGCACATGTGTTTGCCCGTCCAGTGAAACTCTTTCATTTCATTTTTCTTTTCCGCAAGGTCGGGAGTCGGAGGAAGAGGGATCATACGGGAGGAGACGAAGGGAGAGCAGTCACGGGGCCCCACTTATTTATGGTGTCTATCCTTTTTCTGGTGATATTGACTGTTGTGCAGGGTTGTCAGTGCACAGGGGGGTGCGACTCGTGCGAGCGAGCGAGAAAGGCCGAGAATGAGAGAGATTTTTTTTTAGAGGGACAACCGAACGATCCTGAAGGACCCAGATTTCCAATACGCATCAGAGCGCAGCTTTCTGACGAGACACAAAATTAACAGGAAATTACGACTAAATCCCTAAGATTTACATGGTAGACCCCATGCTGAAAGCAAGAAATGCGATCGGGTCCTTAACAGCCACCGTCCGGATTGATCCTCGTCCCAGCCGGGGACGAACCACTTGGCGCGACCAAATCGCCATGGCTACAGAGCCTGCACACCATGGCCTACAAGCTGAGCTAGAAACGACCTGCCAAAACCGGCAGCCAACGGAGGTGGATAATTGGAGAGAGAGAGAGAGTGTGTGTGTTGACGCCTCTCTCTTGACAAAGAAGATGGCTGGGAGTTTGCCTACCTAGCGTACGTGACTTGTGCTCACTGGAGTGTGGGACCTTACGCACGTGACAGACTTGTTGCTCTAATAACTCGGGTGATCATTATACTGTATTAGTACATAGTTTCCTATGGATCCTTCTTAGTCACTCCAAAATGAAGCTCTTTGGGAGGGTTTTTGAAATTTCCATGTTTGAAACCAAATACCACATATCTTCATGCGCTTGACTTCATGAGACAGAGTTTAGGGTTAGGGGGTAGATACATGATTTCTCTGGTTTGAATATGTCTAGACCTTGTTTATCAACTTAATTGAATGCTTACTATATGACATAAAAAGACTATGTGCCTTGATTTTTCATTTTTTTAAAATTTTGCCATTTGAATCTTGGTCAAATCCTAGGTTTGACCATGATTTAAACAAGTTTAAAACATGAATATGAAAAATTAAACATGTATCCTTCGTAGTCACTCCAAAATGAAGCTCTTGAGAGGGTTTTTGAAATTTCCATGTTTGAAACCAAAAAACCGCGTACTTCTCTTCATGCTTGACTTCATAAGACATAGTTTCGGGATAAGGGTAGCTTGATACATGAATTTTCTGGTTTGAATATGTCTAGACCTTGTTTATCAACTTAATTGAATGCTTACTAGATGACATAAGATGACTATGTGCATTGGTTTTTCATTTTATTGTTTTTTTTTATTTTTAAGCCCATTTGAATCTTGGTCAAATCCTAGGTTTGACAATGATTTAAACAAGTTGAAAACATGAATATGAAAATTAAGCATATATCCTTCTTAGTCACTCCAATATGAAGCTCTTGGGAGGGTTTTTGAAATTTCCATGTTTGAAACCGGCCAAAAACCACATATCTTCATGCTTGACTTCATGAGACAGAGTTTAGGGTTAGGGGGTAGACACATGATTTCTCTGGTTTGAATATATCTAGACCTTGTCTATCAACTTAATTGAATGCTTACTATGTGACATAAGAATACTATGTGCCTTGATTTTCCATTTTTTGTTTTTTCTGAATTTTTATGCCCATTTGAATCTTGGTCAAATCCTAGGTTTGGCCATGATTTAAACAAGTTTAAAACATGAATATGAAAAAATAAGCATATATCCTTCTTAGTCACTCCAAAATGTAGATCTTGGTAGGGTTTTTGAAATTTCCATGTTTGAAACCAAAAACCACTTCTCTTCATGCATGCTTGACTTCATAAGACAGAGTTTAGGGTTAGGGGTAGCTAGATACTTGATTTTTCTGGTTTGAATATGTCTAGACATTGTTTATCAACTTCATTGAATGCTTACTATATGACATAAGAAGACTATGTGCCTTGGTTTTTTATTTATTTTGATTTATTTTGAATTTTTATGCCCATTTGAATCTTGGTCAAATCCTAGGTTTGACCATGATTTAAACAAGTTTAAAACATGAATATGAAAAATTAAGCATGTATCATTCTTAGTCACTCCAAAATGAAGCTCTTGAGAGGGTTTTTGAAATTTCCATGTTACCAAAAAACCGCGTACTTCTCTTCATGCTTGACTTCATAAGACAGAGTTTGGGGATAGGGGTAGCTTGATACATGAATTTTCTGGTTTGAATATGTCTAGACCTTGTTTATCAACTTAATTGAATGCTTACTAGATGACATAAGATGACTATGTGCATTGGTTTTTCATTTTATTGTTTTTTTTAATTTTTATGCCCATTTGAATCTTGGTCAAATCCTAGGTTTGACCATGATTTAAACAAGTTTAAAACATGAATATGAAAAATTAAGCATGTATCCTTCGTAGTCACTCCAAAATGAAGCTCGATCTTGAGAGGGTTTTTGAAATTTCCATGTTCGAAACCAAAAAACCACGTACTTCTCTTCATGCTAGACTTCATAAGATAGAGTTTGGGGTTAGGGGTAGCTTGATACATAAATTTTCTGGTTTGAATATGTCTAGACATTGTTTATCAACTTAATTGAATACTTAATTACTAGATGACATAAGATGACTATGTGCATTGGTTTTTCATTTATTTTGAATTTTTATGCCCATTTGAATCTTGGTCAAATCCTAGGTTTGACCATGATTTAATCAAGTTTAAAACATGAATATGAAAAATTAAGCATCTATCCTTCTTAGTCACTCCAATATGTAGCTCTTGGGAGGGGTTTTGAAATTTCCATGCTCTTGAAAACCAAAAACCACTTCTCTTCATGCATGCTTGACTTCATAAGACATAGTTTAGGGTTAGGGGGTATATAGATACATGATTTTCCTGCTAGTTTTAATATGTCTAGACCTTGTTTATCAATTTAATTGAATGCTCACTATATGACATGAGCAGACCTTGGTTTTAATTTTTTTATACCCATTTGATTCTTCGTCAACAAATCCTAGGTTTGTTGACCTAGATTTGAACAAGTTTAAAACATGAATATGAAAAGGTAAGCATGTATGCTTCTTAATTAGTCACTCCAAAATGAAGCTCTTGGGAGGGTTTTTGAAATTTCCATGATTGAAACCAAAAACCACTTCTCTTCATGCTTGACTTCATAAGTCAGGGTTTAGGGATATATAGGGGGTAGATAGATGATTTTTCTGGTTTGAATATGTCTAGAGCTTGCTTATCAACTTAATTGAATGCTTACTATATGACATAAGAAGACTATGTGCCTTGATTTTCCATTTTTTTAAATTATGCCCATTTGAATCTTGGTCAAATCCTAGGTTTGACCAAGATTTAAACAAGATTAAAACATGAAAATGAAAAATTAAGTCTTGATCCTTCTTATTCACTCCAAAATGAAGCTTTTGGGAGGGTTTTTGAAATATCCAGGTTTGAAACCCAAAACCACTTCTCTTCGTGCATAGTTTAGGGTTAGGGGTAGATATATGAATTTTTGATTTATAGTAAGCATTCAAGTTGATAAACAAGTTCTAGACATATTCAAACCAGAAATATCATGTATCTACCCCCTAAGGCTAAACTCTGTCATATGAAGTCAAGCATATAAGAGGAATGGTTTTGGGTTTCAAACATGGAAAATTCAAAAACCCTCCCAAAAGCTTCATTTTTGGAGTGAACAAGAAGGATCCAGGCTTACTTTTTCATTTTCATGTTACTGACTTGTTTAATTCTTGGTCAAACCTAGGATTTGACCAAGATTCAAATGGGCATAAAAATTCAATAAAGAATTCAAAAAATGAAAAACCAAAACACATAAGCTTCTTAAGTTATAGTAAGCATTCATGTTGATCAACGGAGTCTAGACATATTTAAACAATAAAAATCATGTATATACCCCAAACCCTAAACTCTGTCTAATGAAGTCAAGCACGAAGAGAAGTGGTTTTCGGTTTAATTTTTTATTTCTTTTTTTTAAATTTTTATGCCCATTTGAATCTTGGTCAAATCCTAGCAGGTTTGACCAATATTTAAACAAGTTTAAAACATGAAAATGAAAAGTAAGTATGGATCCTTCTTATTCACTCCAAAATGAAGCTTTTGGGAGGGTTTTTTAATTTTCCATGTCCGAAACCCAAAATGACATCTCTTCGTGCTTTACTTCATAAGACAAAGTTTAGGGGTAGGGGGTAGATACATGATTTTTCTGGTTTGAATATGTCTAGACCTTGTTTATCAACTTGAACGCTTATTATATGACATCAAAAGACTATGTTTTTTTTTGAATTTGTTATGCCCATCTGAATCTTGGTCAAATCCTAGGTTTGACCAAGATTTAAACCAGTTTAAAACATGAAAATGAAAAGTAAGCCTGGATTCTTCTTAGTCACTCCAAAATGAAGCTTTTGGGAGGTTTTTTAAATTTCCATGTTTGAAACGCAAAACCACTTCTCTTAATGCTTGACTTCATAAGACAGAGTTTAGGGTTAGGGGCCAAGTATATATATAATTTTTCTTGTTTAAATATGTCTAGACTTTGTTTATCAACTTGAATGCTTACTATATGACATCAAAAGACTATGTGTTTTGGTTTTTTTTTTTTGAATTTTTTATGTCCATTTGAATCTTGGTCAAATCCTAGGTTTGACCAAGATTTAAACCAGTTTAAAACATGAAAATGAAAAGGTAAGCCTGGATTCTTCTTAGTCACTCCAAAATGAAGCTTTTGGGAGTTTTTTTAATTTCCAATGTTTGAAACCCAAAACCACTTTTCTTCATGCTTGACTTCATAAGACAGAGTTTAGGGTTAGGGGGTATATACATGATTTTTCTGGTTTGAATATGTCTAGACTTCGTTGATCAACTGTAATGCTTACTAGATGACATAAGAAGCTTATGTGATTTTTTTATTTCTTTTTTGAATTTTTATGCCCATTTGAATCCTGGTCAAATCCTTTGTTTGACCAAGATTTAAACAAGTTAAAACATGAAAATGAAAAAGTAAGCCTGGCTCCTTCTTAGTCATGAAAATGAGTTAACTTGGCTTTCCAACCCTTGAATCCATAGGAAACTTTGTACTAATGCAGTATAATAATCACCCGAGTTTTTACACCAACAGGTCTGTCACTTACGTGTGGTGCCCATGCATGAGGTCCCAAACTTCAGTGAGCACAAGTCACATGTGGTAGGCAGGCAAAATCCCCGATCAATCCGGGCGGTGGCTATTAAGGACCCGATCGCATTTCTTGCTTTCAGACTGGGGTCTACCATGTAAAAGTTTGTTCCTTTTGGATGCATCACTCGTATTTGCAAGTTTTTTGGGGGTCCCGCAAATTCAGGGTAGCATCATGCCCCCCTTCCCACGCCAACACAAACAGAGTTCAACACAACCTAATTAAGCAAGGTTCAACACAGACATATATAGTTCAACAACCCCTAATTAAGCTAATAGGTTCACCACAAACGCTGCTGAGCAGCAAACATAAACAGAGTTCAACAAAAGATGCTGCTTTTGAAGCAGTAGGAGAGACAAACATGCACAGCAATTACGGAGTATATTTACCATCTTCTTCCTGTCGCCTCCTCCCGGTCCCGCTTCTTCTGCTTCTTGCTGCTCATACCTTTAATCTTTGGTGGCTTGGGCTTGGGAGGAGGCACACGACCGGTCTCGATAGCTTGGTTCAATTTCTTCCTTAGGAATAGCCCATAGGCCATGTGGTTGGCTATGAAGCCGGATCGGTTAACAGTTTCCCCAACTTTGAGACAGCCGGACCCACCGGCTTCGGCATGCTGCAGGACGCTTTGAAAGTCAACCTTTATGCTCTTTGTGCAGAAGGGGCAGCTGTTCCTGGCACCAGTCCAGGGTTCACTCCAATACTTGTCGAACTTCCCCGCCTTAAGATTGTTGAGAGTGGCCCTGGCCTTCCTATGACGCGACTCGACATCGTTGTCAACCTCATCAGTAGCAACCTGATACATGCCAAATAAACAGGTGAAGCAAATATGTAGCAGTTGCAACTAATAATGAATATGAATCTAAAAAGATTCTGACGCTAATATAAAACCCTATAGCGCAAAAAAGAGAGGGAGAGACCATAGAGCAAATCGATACAGGGCTATGTTGAATAAGGGAGAGAGGTGAATCGGATGTGAAGCAAATATGTAGCAGTTGCAACTACTGAATATGAATCTAAAAAGATTCTGACGCTAATTCAAAACGCTATAGCGCAAAAAAAAGAGGGAGAGACCATAGCGCAAATCGATACAGGGCTATGTTGAATAAGGGAGAGAGGTGAATTGGAACATACTTCCTCCCCCTCGTCGACGATATTCTCGTCGAAGGTCGGCGGCGGCGGTTCAAAGATAAGTTCAACCTCGTCCTCGTCATCTAGGGGATGCTTCCCAAGAGAGTGGACCCATCTACCAACAGCATCAGATGCCGATGAGCGACCGATGGCCCGACCTTCGGCAATGGCCTCCGCTTCGTCTTTGGCATCCGCTGCAGCGATGATCGCCGCCGTTGCGGCCATGCGTGCTGCGGTCGTGGCTCTAGACGCCTTCTCTGCGGCTAAGGCCAGCCGCGCGGCTTTCGCTTTCGCTGCGTTGACGGCGTCGGTTGGGCTCTCCATCGGTGGAATGGGAAGGGGAAGCGAAGAGAGGGTTTTTTCCTAGTCCGTGGAGAGAGGGAGAAGTGTGGACGTGAAATGGATTACTGACGATATTTCAAGATTTGGGAGACATAGCACGAACGGGCAAATGACAGCGCGTGGGTGCATTACCTCATACTGCCTCTGTCCTAGAAAGAGCGTACGTGTGGGTTTTCAAGGCATATTAAGGATTTTATTATTACATTGGGAAACTGTCATCGACCATCACTTTCCTCTTCAACTTTTCCACCTCCAATGAGCTAAATGCATGTAGTAAATAAGAAAACCATATTATGCTAAATACTACTACCTCCATCCCAAAGCGTAAGGCTTATATTATTTTTAGAAGCTCAAACTATGTCAAGGTAAACTAAGATTTTACCAAAAATCATTATCATGCAAAATACAAAATTAATATCAATACATAGACAATGAATTTTTTTTGGTATGATATCTACAAAATATTATATTAGTTGATAGATTGTTCTAAATTTTCGTCAACCTTTACTTGCTTTGTCTCTTAAAAAAAGACTTAGGGCTCCTTTGATTTAAAGGATAGGAAAAGCATAGGAATAGGAAAGGTTTAGGATTGGAATGGCATGTCTAATTGAATCCTATAGGAAGATGAAGTTTGTTTGATTGTAGCAAAGGAATTTTTCCATGAGGCATGAGCTAATGCTTTTTTCCTATAGGAATTACACTACAAAATTCCTATAGGATTTTTTCCTATAGGATATGTTCCTATGAATCAAACAACATGTATAGGAAATTTTCCCATAGGAACCAAATCCTACACAATTCCTATGCAAATCCTTTGAATCAAAGGAACCCTTAAGCTTTGTGATGGAGGTAGTACGTACTAGTCGTGAAGAAACAATATCCCTCGTGATGAGAAAGAAATATTTTTTACTAGGAGTACCACTCTTTTGTGGACAAATTTTGAAGTGCATTGCAAAACGAGAAGTACACTCTTTTATGGACAAATTTTAACTCTACACCCATTATTTCAGGATGGAGGGAGTATAGCCCAACTTGTTTTTTTTCTTCTGGGCACTACACTGCTTTTTTCCTGTGCAATGCTTGGTTCTACCCTTTTTCTCATTGTAATGGTCACTTTAAGTCAATTTTTCCCACACACATTTATTTTGTACTTCTCTACAGTGTTGACCGTGCTACTACTATTTGTGTTAGTGCGCCAAAAACAAAATGTTATTTTCTAAGTGCCAAATTAATCTAGGGCGTTGGTTGTGAACCGGTGAACAAACAAGATAGCCCAAAAGAGGAACACACCAAGGTACAAAAACTAGCATATATGCATGTTTCTATGTAAATATATATGACCCTGGGTTTGTAGATAAAAAAAACATTCATATATGCGCTTACTATTAATATACATAAGTTTATGCTGATTCTCTTGGTTTAGGTATATATATGGTTAGGCATCACTACTAATTCAGAAAAAACAAAAATGTAACCCTTCAAGTGAAGTCATTTTAAGTGACCTAACAACTAAAATTCATATATAGGATTTGTATAGGAATTATGTAGGATTTAGATCACATGTGAATTTTCCCCACACTAGTTGTTTGATTCATAGGAACATATCCTACAAGAATCTTGCAGTGCAAATCATATAAGAATAAAACATTAGGTCATACCTCATGGAAAATTTCCTTTGGCACAATCAAACACAACTCATCTTCCTATATGATTCAACTAGCCAATAAATCTCAATCCTATGTTTTTCATATTTCTATGGTTTTCCCATCCTATGAATCAAAGGAGCCTTAGGGCTTATATCTTTTTTTAGAAAGGCAAACTATGTTAAGATTGGCCAAGTTTTACGAAAAACCTTTAACATGCGAAATACAAAGTTGAGTCATTTCGTTTGAATCGGAAGGAGTACATTTGACGTTATGGCACTATTTGACAGCTGCTTGGCACTGTATTTTTTTTCGAACCAAACTTCCCCCTTTATGAAGCTTTTATTTTGGGATAGAGCTTCAGTGACTTGATACATCCATATATATCTAGACAAAGTTGAGTCAAATTCATTTGAATCAGAGGGAGTACATTTGACTATATGGGTACTGTTTGACAACTGCTTGGCATTGTCTTCTTTTTTGAACCAAACTGCCCCCTTCACGAAGCTTTTATTTTGGGATAGAGCTTCACTGACTTGATACTTCCAAGTCTCACAGTGACTTGGTGCCACCATCCACCATCCATCTCAGATCCAATGTATGCGATCGACTTAGAATTTAAACTAAATAATTATTATAATTGCTCAGAAATATTTCAGGAACTTCCAGTTAATCGTGCATATTTCGATTTATATTTTGGTGAAGTTTCATTCGATTTGAATCAAAGGTTTGTGAGCAAATATATACTCCCTCCGGTTCATATTAATTGACTCTAATATGGATGTACTAGACACATTTTAGTTCTAGATACATCCATATTGAAGTCAATTAATATGAATCAGAGGGAGTATTTAGTTTAAACTCGTGCTCGTATACGTAAAAAGCTTTTTAATCACAAGCTAGTTGTCCGAGTGGGATGAAATATTCACAGATTTTAGAACAAGGCATCTACATTTTACTGGATTTTTTTTCATAATTTTCTGAATAATTTTTGTTTTTAGGTTCGAAATAAGAGATAGTTTGGAACGTTGCATCTCAAATGGTTGGTAGATGGTGGCACCAAGTCACAATGAGATTTGGAGACTTCAAGTCACTGCAGCTCTGTCCTTTTATTTTGACAAACTGCAGAGCCGCTGGTGCATCTATGGTTGCGTACGGCCGACGCCGATTCTTAGCAAGGAAGTTCTTCCTATCTTTACTATTAAATCTTAAAGCGACCGTGGTACGTTATGGGCTTTTTGCAATTTAGCCCTTTTTTGCAATTTAGTCCTTATTATAATCCGCGAGCTCGGAAACGCAGCCGTGGCAGGTCGCTTGAGCTCGTGGTCGCGGCCTCTCGATGCAGTTGCGGCTCTCTCAGATTCTCTTGTCGATTTTCACCGCAGCTCCATGGCATCACCGGCGAGGAAGAGGCGGGATATGTAGCTGTATTAGGACAGCCAACGGCGCGTCCGGGTGACGCCGGAAAGGGCGTCAGCGTCCGCTGCCACCACAGCCGAGTCAACTCCCCATCGCTACTGCCACAGATTGAACGATGGATGTACACTTAAAAGGCTAAATCAATACAGTATGGCTGATTGAATTTTCGAGATGCTAGCTACGTACGCTACCAATACAAAGCTGGATGTGGTTGATTTTTTTCTGTGGCAATCACGCACGCAACACCGATCGGGCAGAGGAGAGACAGAAGCGCGGAGAGGAAGAAAAAAAATGCAAAAGGGGATCTATTCATGAGTGATTGGGAGACAGATTGAAGAAGGAGATAAATATGACATGTGGGCCCACATAAGGGCATCTCCAACGGGGCGACGCAAACGGGTGATCGTTTGCGTCCGCCGTGATCGAAAATCCATCTGGACCCTACTCCAGCAGGGTGACGCAAAGTGACTGAGCCGTCCGCGACGACGCAAACCTGGCCTAAATATTGATCAAGTTTGCGTCTCCGCGGACGCTCCGCGGTCGGCTAAAACTTACGTAGGATTTGAGCGTCAGTTGTAAGGAGGCCGATAACATTCCCTCCAATGGCCATTCCCCGCGCGAAAAATCAAAGTAGATCAGCGCCAACAGTCCAGAAGCGATGTATGTCCTCGCCGCCGCAGCCGCCACCATGGATTCCGAGGTAACCCTCGCACCCGCCGCCGCCCAGACTCCCCCATAGCCAGCTAATTTGACTCTACAACCTCTTTTCTAAATTTTCTGAAACTAAACTGGCTCATGCCGAAAATGTATCGGCCCGCTAGAGTCACCCCCAACGTAAACGAACGTATGATCATTTTTGCGTCCGCGGGACGACGCAAACGGACGCTCGCGGATATTTTAACCGTCCGAAATGTGTCGGTCCGCTGGAGATGCCCTAAGACCTGATTATCGATGTGAAATTTAAGCAATCCATTAACTAACATGTGGCAATTCTATAAAATTACTAAATATTACTGCCATTTTATGACGGCCAAATCATGTCTGATACTTACTTTTCTTGCGATCATTTGGATTCTTATGTTACATCCGCAAGAAAAAGTCTTAAATTATTGATTTCACGGATTAAACAATCGAATGACTAATGTGCAGAAACTAGAAGTTGCTAACTATCAGTAGCCATTTCATAACATCTTGCGATTATGTTACATCCACGAAAAAAATACCCCAAAGCTCAACAGGCGAAGCCAAAACATAAAATGTAATTATAGAGAAAACATTAAAGATAAATATGTAATTTATTACTATAGCTTTATTCCAAGTCATCACGCGGGTTTCTAACTATATATTTTTTTATCTATTCTATTTTCAAACAACTACTTATATGTTGATAACCCGTGGCAACACACGGGTATTGTGCTAGTAAGTAGTAGTATCCATACTCCACTCCAAGGCATGTATAAAAAAAAGAACCCATCCCGTTCTTGTTTTCCCGATCACTCTTCTCTGAAGATGGAGGAGGCCCTCTTCTTGTGCCCCCTCTGCCTGCTGCCCTTCAAACCCCCATATCCAAGGTCTCTCCCTTCCGATTTCATTCTTAGGTTCACCTGTGAGAAATTTTAATGACAACTGATGCCACGTACGTTATTCCGTGCAGTGCAAGGGCGGTCATATGGGCTGTCGGCGCTGCGTCGGCGAGCTTGCGCCGAACCCATGCAAGAAGTGCGAGCAGCCGGCGAGGTTGCCGCCGTCGAATCGATCTGGGGCAAGATTGCCGCCGTCGAATCGATCTGGGGCAATGGTCAAGTGCGTCGGCTGCCAGAGCTTGGTCGCCTCCACGGAGTCCTACAAGCACTATATCGCGTGCCCGCATGGTCCGTGCGACTGCACAGAGGCCATCAATACCGGCTGCAGCTTCACTGGCCCACCGCGGGAGCTCCTGGTACACCTCCAAGCATCCCACTCCATCCCAGTGTTTACGTTCCAGTATGGCATACCCGCCTGGTGCATAGTTCGTGTTCCGGTACAACCGCGGGGATACCTGTTCATCGGCAGTGGGGAAAAAGAGGGTAGCGTGTTCGCCATCACCGTTGGCGCGCTCGGCCCGACCACCATTGTGTCCTGTGTGTGCATCAGGTCGGCCGCGTGCTTGTTTCCGATGTACAAGGCGCAGCTGCTGGTGATTGGTCCGCCGTCGCCGGCGCCGGCTGGGACCAGTGACCTCTCGACGGACACCTTGATGGCGGTAATCGAGCCGACGAGCTCCCCGACGCCTAGCTCGATCATGTTGCAGCAGCTCACTTCTTTCCTGGCAGTGCCGCCCCGTTACGCGAAGCAGAATGGAGGGCAGCGTGTGTTGCCTATCTGCGTTTGCATCAACAAGAAGGTTATACAATAATCTTCGTTTAGTCATAATGCAATGTAGTTACTCGAAGATCGGAGGGAGTAGTTTAGTTCGAAGTAGGGTTCGTTCGGATGTATTTTGGACTTGTATAGTAGTACTACTACTCCAGAATTATTAGCTAGCTAGTTGGAGTGCTAGAATGCAGCTCGGAGTATTATAGTATTTTGGCAGTACTACTTGTATATGTATGTGACTGCAAGTTCAAACTAAAATGGAGTATTTCTTGCTAATGTTGTTCTTTTGGAGTCATCATTTTTTTTCTGAACGTGTTAACTATGCTATTGTCTAAGGATTCGTTTAGATTTCTTTGGTTGAATTCATATTTCGTCTCTTCCTAATTTGCAAAACTGCACTGTCATGGACATTCTTACAAGGTCGCTGAAGTTTCGAAGTTTCTTAATGTATACTGCGTAGGGTGTACCCCCTTAACATGGATCTGTTGCATTTTTTGGTTGTATTTTTTTTGGCAATTTTTAGGACCATAAAATAGCACGCCTTCAGTTGAAATTTGAATTACTTTTCCAAAAGTGGCCGATACTAGCATGGAGTAGTAAAGTTTTTTTGTACTCCCTCGGTCCCACCAAAAGTGTCTCACCTTTGTTAAAATTTAGATGGATAGATGTATTTTTGTTTACAAAGTTGAGACAACTTTGGTGGGACGGAGCCACGGAGTCCTAGTTGATGGCGAGAAGGTTGATGCCTTGCTAGGTTGGTGTACGTTGCAAAAAGAACAAGGTTGGTGTGTATTTGTTTTATTTGTTCACCATAATACTGACATGGCCATCGATTTGATTAGACAACACAAGCCTGGGACATTTCACTTATTTATTGTAGGGAGCACGATTAATGGACTGTAATGATGGGGCTACTCCTATAGTCCGTCTGCTCCTACTCGAGTGTCGGGTCACAGTCACACTCTCCTCTTTTTTTGAACACATTCACACTCTCCTCTTTTTTGAACACATTCACACTCTCCTCTTTTTTTGAACACATTCACACTCTCCTCGAAACTGCAGTTGGCAGTATATGCATAAGAGGAGGAGCATCTCGGTTCACCTCCGCCGTCTATCCCCACTCCGCCCAGCTTCCATAGCACGCGCCTACGTCTCCGCCATGGCGCTTTCGCATCCTATCCAGCAGTGCCCAGTTTGAGAGCCTCTGTTCTCCAACTCAAACCCCCACCTGCCACCATTGATCGCCATCTCTCTCTCAAAGTTCGAATCAGTAAATCTCCCAAGAAAATACCAACCCCATTGTACCACCTGCCTCATTGAGATGGCAAAATCGAGCAGGGTCTGTGGATCTGGGCTGTTTCACAAGGTGTTTACGGAAGGCCCCCTTGAAGTGCTCATCAGCCAGTGCGACGCCATCACCGCCGCGTCCCTAGTCGGTTCCTCCAAAAGTATTCTTCAGTCAGCCAAATACAGTAGCACTCTGCCCGCTTCTCAGCCGTTTGGCCTTCCATGTGTTCTCTGTTGTGACCCGGCGGATAAACCATGGGAGTTCAAGGAGGATTTGCCGGTGCACAGCAAGTGCAAACTAGTGCCGCTGGACGGGTTCTCCTATGATTGCCTAATGCCACACGGTAAGGATGAGGAGCGGGCAGGTGCCAATGGAGATTGGATCGCCATGGTTGGCCCCAAAGGCAAGTGGAACCTCCTCAATGTCTGCACTCATCGCAAGATTAAGCTTCCATCTTTGACGAAGAAGTTTGAAACCACACGCAATCCATTTATATTCGAGTATCAGGGTGATGCTATTCAACTACAGAAGATAGCTATTTGCCAAGGGGTATAAAGATTTCTCCCTTGTCGCAATCTTTGACTTTGCAATTGCCTACCTCCATGGCGAATATCCACGTACATGGATATTTCTTGAAAACCAGTTTCAGTACGGCGCCATATACTGCGATGCAATTATACATAACGGACTTGTGTTCGCCGTTACTGGGCTTGGAAATGTTTATGCATGGGATCCTAATCAATTTGGTAACATTTCCTCCCTATCTTTTTTTATACGTAACTTATATAATATTTCACCTCATATTTGTTGAACTGTCTTGGCATCTTTTGGCTTAAAGGAGTTCCATAGGCGCACACCATAACCCTCTTGTGGTATGGACATATATAGAATTTAACATCTATAGAAATTTTAGTATGGTCTAATGTGCATGTTTTTCCGTAGGAAAAAGGCCCCCTAGTAATTAAGTTTCTTTATTATTACTCCCTGGAAAATTTAAGGTAGAGTAGAAATAGAATCAATAAAGGTGCCATGCAATATTGATAAAGACTTTCATTTGTTTATATTCCTCCGGTTCTAGAGAATAAGGAGTACTATATTCAAACCATCTAAAATTTGGACCAATATTTTGGGGAACATGTTTTAAATCCATACGAAGTTTTACCAAGATGTTCAAAATATATTTCAAACCATCTTATGTTCGACCATGATTTTATAAAGTACTAGTATTGAAATCTACAATATCAAATCAATATCACTAGTAGATAAATCATGAAATATATTTTCATGTGACACGTTCTTTCCTTTTTCAAGGTCCTATAGTGCTCCCTGCTCCATTCATTCCGTCGACGGCTGGATTTGATGACGATGATGATTTTGACTCTAATAGTCGTACGTGGTGGCTGGCAAGATCTCAAGATCGTTCTAGACTTCTCCTGGTCTATGCACGTGGCGTAATGTATTTTGACGCTGACGGTGCTCCAAGTTATTATGATAGTACCCCTTCTGTCCATTGCGGTCGGGCTGTTCACAGCTATTCGGGGTATACCTGCATGGTATTCTCGAATGACACTAGTCGGTTACTTCCAGCCAACCCGTGGGAAAGCGTTACTAATCTTGGAGACTATTCTATGTTCCTTGGGTTGAACTATCCGATTTTCATGCCAGTGGGTGGTGCAACATTTCCCCCAGGATATTTGACAAGAAGAAACTGCATCTACACCACGCCTCAGGCCATTGGCTCTCGCTTTGACACATCACATCAAGAAATTTTCCGCTTCGATCTAAATGGCGAAGACCACCAAAGCATCTCTTTCTCAAGCAGCGGTCCAGTGACCAAGCGCATACGGGGTTTTGGTTCATCCCAAGCTACACCAACGCGCTGGACTGGAACAAAGACAATCAGAGTTAGGGATATTTATGTAATAGTAGGATCATACTACTAGCTAGCTCAGTTGGTCTTGACTCCTATTTAACTATTTATAGCTAATGTACTTAGGTGATAAATTGATGCTATTTGCATGAACCCAGTGCTTCTTGTAATTTGATCAAATACGGTCTATACACATGCATGGTTGTTTGGCTGTTTCAGTGTCCCTAGAGGCATACATATATACTGTTATTTAGCAATCTTTATTACAGTACAAAGGTCTTAACCTCATGGTTAACAGAAAGTATAAACGTAGATCAGCCATCTAAACATAGAAGACATTCTAGTGTATGATTCTTACATATACACATCAACATCCTATCAGAAAATCTTAATGTGAATTGTACTGGCTGTACAAACCCGTGCATCATTCTCTAGTCGGTTGCACCCAAAAACCAAATTGTGGTACTTCATAGTTGACTGTATGTAGGACAACATACGGATTTAATGCGAAGCCATGGGTATCACCTGCATGACAGAACAATATTTCACATGGTTGGAGGTACTCCATATGGCATTTAAAATCATTCCTTGTCCTTCATATGGCCCTAAAAATAGTACAGTTGGATGATGCGTGTGGTTGACACGTCCGTTGGGAACCCCAAGAGGAAGGTGTGATGCGCACAGCGGCAAGTTTCCCTCAGTAAGAAACCAAGGTTTAATCGAACCAGTAGGAGTCAAGAAGCACGTTGAAGGTTGATGGCGGCGGGATATAGTGCGGCGCAACACCAGAGATTCCGGCGCCAATGTGGAACCTGCACAACACAACCAAAGTACTTTGCCCCAACGAAACAGTGAGGTTGTCAATCTCACCGGCTTGCTGTAACAAAGGATTAACCGTATTGTGTGGAAGATGATTGTTTGCAGAAAACAGTAAAACAATATTGCAGTAGATTGTATTTCAGTATAGAGAATTGGACCGGGGTCCACAGTTCACTAGAGGTGTCTCTCCCATAAGATAAACAGCATGTTGGGTGAACAAATTACAGTTGGGCAATTGACAAATAAAGAGGGCATGACCATGCACATACATATTATGATGAGTATTGTGAGATTTAATTGGGCATTACGACAAAGTACATAGACCGCTATCCAGCATGCATCTATGCCTAAAAAGTCCACCTTCAGGTTATCATCCAAACCCCCTCCAGTATTAAGTTGCTAACAACAGACAATTGCATTAAGTATTGCGCGTAATGTAATCAGTGACTACATCCTCAAACATAGCACCAATGTTTTATCCCTAGTGGCAACAGCACATCCATAACCTTAGAGGTTCTTGTCACTCCTCCAGATTCACAGGGACATGAACCCACTATCGAGCATAAATACTCCCTCTTGGAGTTACTAGCATCAACTTGGCCAGAGCATCTACTAATAACGGAGAGCATGCAAGATCATAAACAACACATAGACATAACTTTGATAATCAACATAACAAGTATTCTCTATTCATCGGATCCCAACAAACGCAACATATAGAATTACAGATAGATGATCTTGATCATGTTAGGCAGCTCACAAGATCCGACAATTAAGCACAATGGGGAGAAGACAACCATCTAGCTACTGCTATGGACCCATAGTCCAGGGGTAGACTACACACACATCACTCCGGAGGCGGCCATGGCGGCGTAGAGTCCTCCGGGAGATGAATCCCCTCTCCAGCAGGGTGCCGGAGGCGATCTCCTGAATCCCCCGAGATGGGATTGGCGGCGGCGGTGTCTCAGTAAGGTTTTCCGTATCGTGGCTCTCGGTACTGGGGGTTTCACGACGGAGGCTTTAAGTAGGCGGAAGGGCAGGTCAAGAGGCGGCACGAGGGGCCCACACCATAGGTCGGCGCGGCCAAGGCCTGGGTCGCGCCGCCCTAGGGTGTGGCCACCTCGTGGCCCCACTTCGTCTCCTCTTCGGTCTTCTGGAAGCTTCGTGGCAAAATAGGACCCTGGGCGTTGATTTCGTCCAATTCCGAGAATATTTCGTTACTAGGATTTCTGAAACCAAAAACAGCAGAAAACAGCAACTGGCACTTCGGCATCTTGTTAATAGGTTAGTTCCAGGAAATGCACGAATATGACATAAAGTGTGCATAAATCATGTAGATATCATCAATAATGTGGCATGGAACACAAGAAATTATCGATACGTCGGAGACGTATCAGCATCCCCAAGCTTAGTTCTGCTCGTCCCGAGCAGGTAAAACGATAACAAAGATAATTTCTGGAGTGACATGCCATCATAACCTTGATCATACTATTTGTAAAGCATATGTAGTGAATGCAGCGATCAAAACAATGTATATGACATGAGTAAACAAGTGAATCATAAAGCAAAGACTTTTCATGAATAGTACTTCAAGACAAGCATCAATAAGTCTTGCATAAGAGTTAACTCATAAAGCAATAATTCATAGTAAAAGCATTGAAGCAACACAAAGGAAGATTAAGTTTCAGCGGTTGCTTTCAACTTGTAACATGTATATCTCATGGATATTGTCAACATAGAGTAATATAATAAGTGCAATATGCAAGTATGTAGGAATCAATGCACAGTTCACACAAGTGTTTGCTTCTTGAGGTGGAGAGGAATAGGTGAACTGACTCAACAATAAAAGTAAAAGAATGGTCCTCCATAGAGGAAAAGCATCGATTGCTATATTTGTGCTAGAGCTTTGATTTTGAAAACATGAAACAATTTTGTCAACGGTAGTAATAAAGCATATGTATCATGTAAATTATATCTTACAAGTTGCAAGCCTCATGCATAGTATACTAATAGTGCCCGCACCTTGTCCTAATTAGCTTGGACTACCGGATCATTGCAATGCTCATGTTTTAACCAAGTGTCACAAAGGGGTACCTCTATGCCGCCTGTACAAAGGTCTAAGGAGAAAGCTGGCATTGGATTTCTCGCTATTCATTATTCTCAACTTAGACATCCATACCGGGACAACATAGACAACAGATAATGGACTCCTCTTTTATGCATAAGCATGTAACAACAATTAATAATTTTCTCATATGAGATTGAGGATATATGTCCAAAACTGAAACTTCCACCATGAATCATGGCTTTAGTTAGCGGCCCAATGTTCTTCTCTAACAATATGCATGCTTAACCATAAGGTGGTAGATCTCTCTTACTTCAGACAAGACGAACATGCATAGCAACTCACATGATATTCAACAAAGAGTAGTTGATGGCGTCCCCAGTGAACATGGTTATCGCACAACGAGCAACTTAATAAGAGATAAAGTGCATAAGTACATATTCAATACCACAATAGTTTTTAAGCTATTTGTCCCATGAGCTATATATTGTAAAGGTGAATGATGGAATTTTAAAGGTAGCACTCAAGCAATTTACTTTGGAATGGCGGAGAAATACCATGTAGTAGGTAGGTATGGTGGACACAAATGGCATAGTGGTTGGCTCAAGGATTTTGGATGCATGAGAAGTAATCCCTCTCGATACAAGGTTTAGGCTAGCAAGGCTATTTGAAACAAACACAAGGATGAACTGGTGCAGCAAAACTCACATAAAAGACATATTGTAAACATTATAAGACTCTACACCGTCTTCCTTGTTGTTCAAACTCAATACTAGAAATTATCTAGACCTTAGAGAGACCAAATATGCAAACCAAATTTTAGCATGCTCTATGTATTTCTTCATTAATGGGTGCAAAGTATATGATGCAAGAGCTTAAACATGAGCACAACAATTGCCAAGTATCACATTATCCAAGACATTTTAGCAATTTACTACATGTATCATTTTCCAATTCCAACCATATAACAATTTAACGAAGAAAAAACTTCGCCATGAATACTATGAGTAGAGCCTAAGGACATACTTGTCCATATGCTACAGCGGAGCGTGTCTCTCTCCCACAAAGTGAATGCTAGGATCCATTTTATTCAAACAAAACAAAAAACAAAAAAAAACCGACGCTCCAAGAAAAGCACATAAGATGTGATGGAATAAAAATATAGTTTCAGGGGAGGAACCTGATAATGTTGTCGATGAAGAAGGGGATGCCTTGGGCATCCCCAAGCTTAGACGCTTGAGTCTTCTTGATATATGCAGGGGTGAACCACCGGGGCATCCCCAAGCTTAGAGCTTTCACTCTCCTTGATCATGTTGTATCATCTCCCTCTCTTGATCCTTGAAAACTTCCTCCACACCAAACTTAGAACAACTCATTAGAGGGTTAGTGCACAATCAAAATATACATGTTCAGAGGTGATATAATCATTCTTAACACTTCTGGACATTGCATAAAGCTACTGGACATTAATGGATCAAAGAAATTCATCCAACATAGCAAAAGAGGCAATGCGAAATAAAAGGCAGAATCTGTCAAAACAAAACAGTTCGTATTGACGAATTTTATCGAGGCACCAGACTTGCTCAAATGAAAATGCTCAAATTGAATGAAAGTTGCGTACATATCTGAGGATCACTCATGTAAATTGGCATAATTTTCTGAGTTATCTACAGAGAATTTTGCCCAGATTCGTGATAGCAAAGAAATCTGTTTCTGCGCAGTAATCCAAATCTAGTATGAACTTTTCTATCAACGACTTTACTTGGCACAATAAAACACTAAACTAAGATAAGGAGAGGTTGCTACAGTAGTAAACAACTCCCAAGACACAAAATAAAAACAAAGTACTGTAGTAAAAACCATGGGTTGTCTCCCATAAGCGCTTTTCTTTAACGCCTTTCAGCTAGGCAGAAAGTGTGTATCAAGTATTATCAAAGGGTGGTGCATCGTTATTATGAGCTCCCCCATCCATAGTGGCACTAAGGGCTTTATCAATTTTAGGCCTATAATAATACTTCTTTGGTTTAGGCACTTTAGAGACATACATAAACTTTTGCTCCTTACCCACATAAGCTTTCTCCTTATATTTAAGAGAAGAAAATGTTGAACCCAAGGTTCCCATAGCTTTTTCAAGTTCGTCAATCCTATTGCTTTGATCGTCATGGACAACACAAGTTCCTAGGACACTAATTCTTTCATCAATTCCTCCTAAGGATTTATCAAGTTCATCAGTTTTATCAAGTAACATTTCCAATTTAGCTTCAATACTTGGAAAATTTTTCTCTAAGGTTTCCAATTTTTTCATAACATCTTCAAGAGAGATTTCAGTTTTAACTTCATCAACAGAGGGTATTCCAAATAGACTCTCAATAATGCAGCTAGCTTCTAATGCAGGAGTACTTAGGAAGTTACCTTTCGCGAGACTATCAAGAACATACCTATTCCAGCTAGAGACACCAACATATAAATTTCTGAGTAAAATAGTGGTGGAGTGTTTCTCAGTGCACCTATTATGGGCATTACTAATTCTATACCAAGCATCTCTTAAACATTCTCCCCCTCGTTGCTTAAACGTACGAACTTCAACTTCAGGATTACTCATTTTAGCAATAGTAAATAAAGCAAACTAGATAAAGTAAATGCAAGTAACTAATTTTTTTGTGTTTTTGATATAGCAAACGAGATAGCAAATAAAGTAAAACTAGCAACTAATTTTTTTTTATTTTGATTTAGTGCAGCAAACAAAGTAGTAAATAAAACTAAGCAAGACAAAAACAAAGTAAAGAGATTGGGAAGTGGAGACTCCCCTTGCAGCGTGTCTTGATCTCCCCGGCAACGGCGCCAGAAATTTGCTTGATGCGTGTGGTTGACACGTCCGTTGGGAACCCCAAGAGGAAGGTGTGATGCGCACAGCGGCAAGTTTCCCTCAGTAAGAAACCAAGGTTTAATCGAACCAGTAGGAGTCAAGAAGCACGTTGAAGGTTGATGGCGGCGGGATGTAGTGCGGCGCAACACCAGAGATTCCGGCGCCAACGTGGAACCTGCACAACACAACCAAAGTACTTTGCCCCAACGAAACAGTGAGGTTGTCAATCTCACCGGCTTGCTGTAACAAAGGATTAACCGTATTGTGTGGAAGATGATTGTTTGCAGAAAACAGTAAAACAGTATTGCAGTAGATTGTATTTCAGTATAGAGAATTGGACTGGGGTCCACAGTTCACTAGAGGTGTCTCTCCCATAAGATAAACAGCATGTTGGGTGAACAAATTACAGTTGGGCAATTGACAAATAAAGAGGGCATGACCATGCACATACATATTATGATGAGTATTGTGAGATTTAATTGGGCATTACGACAAAGTACATAGACCGCTATCCAGCATGCATCTATGCCTAAAAAGTCCACCTTCAGGTTATCATCCGAACCCCCTCCAGTATTAAGTTGCTAACAACAGACAATTGCATTAAGTATTGCGCGTAATGTAATCAGTGACTACATCCTCAAACATAGCACCAATGTTTTATCCCTAGTGGCAACAGCACATCCATAACCTTAGAGGTTCTTGTCACTCCTCCAGATTCACAGAGACATGAACCCACTATCGAGCATAAATACTCCCTCTTGGAGTTACTAGCATCAACTTGGCCAGAGCATCTACTAATAACGGAGAGCATGCAAGATCATAAACAACACATAGACATAACTTTGATAATCAACATAACAAGTATTCTCTATTCATCGGATCCCAACAAACGCAACATATAGAATTACAGATAGATGATCTTGATCATGTTAGGCAGCTCACAAGATCCGACAATTAAGCACAATGGGGAGAAGACAACCATCTAGCTACTGCTATGGACCCATAGTCCAGGGGTAGACTACTCACACATCACTCCGGAGGCGGCCATGGCGGCGTAGAGTCCTCCGGGAGATGAATCCCCTCTCCGGCAGGGTGCCGGAGGCGATCTCCTGAATCCCCCGAGATGGGATTGGCGGCGGCGTCTCAGTAAGGTTTTCCGTATCGTGGCTCTCGGTACTGGGGGTTTCGCGACGGAGGCTTTAAGTAGGCGAAAGGGCAGGTCAAGAGGCGGCACGAGGGGCCCACACCATAGGTCGGCGCGGCCAAGGCCTAGGCCACGCCGCCCTAGGGTGTGGCCACCTCGTGGCCCCACTTCGTCTCCTCTTCGGTCTTCTGGAAGCTTCGTGGCAAAATAGGACCCTGGGCGTTGATTTCGTCCAATTCCGAGAATATTTCGTTACTAGGATTTCTGAAACCAAAAACAGCAGAAAACAGCAACTGGCACTTCGGCATCTTGTTAATAGGTTAGTTCCACAAAATGCACGAATATGACATAAAGTGTGCATAAATTATGTAGATATCATCAATAATGTGGCATGGAACACAAGAAATTATCGATACGTCAGAGACGTATCATTGGATTTGTGGGTTTTAATTTTTTATTAACACACTCAATTAATTGCCCAAACATTGATTAATAATATTATTAAGGGGTGTGACGTTGAAAGCCATAAGAACAATGTGCCAAACAATCTTTGCTAGCGGATGGTAAATGTATACCCATCAGAAATATTAGTACTACTAGTAGTACTATCAAAATAATCAGCAGACGTGCATGTTTCTTTGGTCAGAATAACTGCTGCACCATCTTAAAAGTAAATGGCATGACCATTTATTTGATTTGATAGCGTGCAGCTAGATGGCATACATTACTATCTCTACTTCCTTGGGTCGCCCAAATCTGGAGTACTAAAAGCAAATCCTGGTGATTCATTTGACAAGACAACACAGATGCATCCAAATTTCTCCGCCCATATTATATTATAGTAATATACAAAATCTGGAGTGCGTTGCCTCGTTGCCTTCCAAGAGAAGCTGCATTCCTTGCCAAAAAAGAGAGAGAGGTTGTATTTATAACTACCTCACCGGCCGCCACTAGTACAAACCATCACTCCCTCTCCACCTCCACCTCCACCTCTTCCCTAGTAGCTCCACCTCCATATCGGCGACGGACCACAATCGCGCGGCTTCGACTTCCTCTTCGACGGCGGCGGCGACAGAGGCGTGAGGCACCTTCTCCGCGGCGCATCACTCATCCTCGTCCCTCGGCAACAATGGCTGTATGTGAAATCACCATACCCTTGTGTATGGTAGAGATGATGATGTGCAGATAAAATTTTATTGGCGGTTGCTCATCCTTGTTTGAATATTTGGTGTAGATTCACATCTAGGGCAGGGTGTCAAGCGGGGTGGGTAGCGGGCTAGCTAGTTTCAGTGCGAGTGCTTTAAATCTGCTCTAATCTCAACCACTATTTTCTCTAATTTTCTGCTTTGCGGGACGATTCGCGGACGCCGCTTGCAACCCTAATCTAGGGTATTGATCCTAGTTTAGTAGACTACTAGGATTTACATGCCAATTTGTTTTTAGACTAGATCCAGATATTTGTCAATACTACTACGTACTTCTTCCGTTCGTATTTAATTGACTCTAGTTGAAAGCATCGACAGTTCATTTTCTTCTCTCCCTCGCGTCGACTAATTAAAACCGAACAGAGGGAGTATTAGGAATCCATGTTCATCCGTACTACCAGTAAGGTATTGCGTTGTTGCAGAGGCTCCGTGTAATCAATATCTTTCGATATTAATATACTCACTTTATCAGAAAATAAATTAGTAATCCATGTTCGAACTTGCTAGTTTGATCGACGTTTGATGATGATTTGTGAGGCCATGTATGGGCCTAGTTTGTTTTGCCTGGTGGTCAGTAGGCTGTTGATTTTTTTTTTGCTTGGTCGATCTGTGGTCGTTCCATGGCCACTGCTGATTAAGCATTACTAGAATCAACAATTTTTTGCTTGTCTGGTGATTGGAAGTGTATGCGCTCTTCTGAAGAGCACCATCGCACGATGATTAGTCTTAATGGAGATGCAGATGTCGATCAAGAGGGGGAAACATATCTTGATCATGCATTTCTCACGAGATTACTTGGTGATTGGAAGTAGAATCCACAATTTGCTGTGCAAACTTCTCAACATATGCATATATTCAATGAATTGGCTTTATGTGATCAATAGTACTTCTTATTGCAGATGGATGGATGGGAAAGAGCGAAAAAACCGATACTTAGTGAGATGACTTCTCATTCTGTGACTTCTGATATCCCAGATGACAAGGTAAATATATAGAACGACGATTCGTAGGTGATAAAAGCAGAATCCACAATTTGCCGTGCAAACTTCTCAACATAAAGTGTGCATAAATCATGTAGATATCATCAATAATGTGGCATGGAACACAAGAAATTATCGATACGTCGGAGACGTATCATTGGATTTGTGGGTTTTAATTTTTTACTAACACACTCAATTAATTGCCCAAACATTGATTAATAATATTATTAAGGGGTGTGATGTTGAAAGCCATAAGAACAATGTGCCAAACAATCTTTGCTAGCGGATGGTAAATGTATACCCATCAGAAATATTAGTACTACTAGTAGTACTATCAAAATAATCAGCAGACGTGCATGTTTCTTTGGTCAGAATAACTGCTGCACCATCTTAAAAGTAAATGGCATGACCATTTATTTGATTTGATAGCGTGCAGCTAGATGGCGTACATTACTATCTCTACTTCCTTGGGTCGCCCAAATCTGGAGTACTAAAAGCAAATCCTGGTGATTCATTTGACAAGACAACACAGATGCATCCAAATTTCTCCGCCCATATTATATTATAGTAATATACAAAATCTGGAGTGCGTTGCCTCGTTGCCTTCCAAGAGAAGCTGCATTCCTTGCCAAAAAAGAGAGAGAGGCTGTATTTATAACTACCTCACCGGCCGCCACTAGTACAAACCATCACTCCCTCTCCACCTCCACCTCCACCTCTTCCCTAGTAGCTCCACCTCCATATCGGCGACGGACCACAATCGCGCGGCTTCGACTTCCTCTTCGATGGCGGCGATGACAGAGGCGTGAGGCACCTACTCCGCGACGCATCACTCATCCTCGTCCCGCGGCAACAATGGCTGTATGTGAAATCACCATACCCTTGTGTATGGTAGAGATGATGATGTGCAGATAAAATTTTATTGGCGGTTGCTCATCCTTGTTTGAATATTTGGTGTAGATTCACATCTAGGGCAGGGTGTCAAGCGGGGTGGGTAGCGGGCTAGCTAGTTTCAGTGCGAGTGCTTTAAATCTGCTCTAATCTCAACCACTATTTTCTCTAATTTTCTGCTTTGCGGAACGATTCGCGGACGCCGCTTGCAACCCTAATCTAGGGTATTGATCCTAGTTTAGTAGACTACTAGGATTTACATGCCAATTTGTTTTTAGACTAGATCCGGATATTTGTCAATACTACTACGTACTTCTTCCGTTCGTATTTAATTGACTCTAGTTGAAAGCATCGACAGTTCATTTTCTTCTCTCCCTCGCGTCGACTAATTAAAACCGAACAGAGGGAGTATTAGGAATCCATGTGCATCCGTACTACCAGTAAGGTATTGCGTTGTTGCAGAGGCTCAGTGTAATCAATATCTTTCGATATTAATATACTCACTTTATCAGAAAATAAATTAGTAATCCATGTTCGAACTTGCTAGTTTGATCGACGTTTGATGATGATTTGTGAGGCCATCTATGGGCCTAGTTTGTTTTGCCTGGTGGTCAGTAGGCTGTTGATTTTTTTTTTGCTTGGTCGATCTATGGTCGTTCCATGGCCACTGCTGATTAAGCATTACTAGAATCAACAATTTTTTGCTTGTCTGGTGATTGGAAGTGTATGCGCTCTTCTGAAGAGCACCATCGCACGATGATTAGTCTTAATGGAGATGCAGATGTCGATCAAGAGGGAGAAACATATCTTGATCATGCATTTCTCACGAGATTACTTGGTGATTGGAAGTAGAATCCACAATTTGCTGTGCAAACTTCTCAACATATGCATATATTCAATGAATTGGCTTTATGTGATCAATAGTACTTCTTATTGCAGATGGATGGATGGGAAAGAGCGAAAAAACCGATACTTAGTGAGATGACTTCTCATTCTGTGACTTCTGATATCCCAGATGACAAGGTAAATATATAGAACGACGATTCGTAGGTGATAAAAGCAGAATCCACAATTTGCCGTGCAAACTTCTCAACATAAAGTGTGCATAAATCATGTAGATATCATCAATAATGTGGCATGGAACACAAGAAATTATCGATACGTCGGAGACGTATCATTGGATTTGTGGGTTTTAATTTTTTACTAACACACTCAATTAATTGCCCAAACATTGATTAATAATATTATTAAGGGGTGTGATGTTGAAAGCCATAAGAACAATGTGCCAAACAATCTTTGCTAGCGGATGGTAAATGTATACCCATCAGAAATATTAGTACTACTAGTAGTACTATCAAAATAATCAGCAGACGTGCATGTTTCTTTGGTCAGAATAACTGCTGCACCATCTTAAAAGTAAATGGCATGACCATTTATTTGATTTGATAGCGTGCAGCTAGATGGCGTACATTACTATCTCTACTTCCTTGGGTCGCCCAAATCTGGAGTACTAAAAGCAAATCCTGGTGATTCATTTGACAAGACAACACAGATGCATCCAAATTTCTCCGCCCATATTATATTATAGTAATATACAAAATCTGGAGTGCGTTGCCTCGTTGCCTTCCAAGAGAAGCTGCATTCCTTGCCAAAAAAGAGAGAGAGGCTGTATTTATAACTACCTCACCGGCCGCCACTAGTACAAACCATCACTCCCTCTCCACCTCCACCTCCACCTCTTCCCTAGTAGCTCCACCTCCATATCGGCGACGGACCACAATCGCGCGGCTTCGACTTCCTCTTCGATGGCGGCGACGACAGAGGCGTGAGGCACCTTCTCCGCGGCGCATCACTCATCCTCGTCCCGCGGCAACAATGGCTGTATGTGAAATCACCATACCCTTGTGTATGGTAGAGATGATGATGTGCAGATAAAATTTTATTGGCGGTTGCTCATCCTTGTTTGAATATTTGGTGTAGATTCACATCTAGGGCAGGGTGTCAAGCGGGGTGGGTTGTGGGCTAGCTAGTTTCAGTGCGAGTGCTTTAAATCTGCTCTAATCTCAACCACTATTTTCTCTAATTTTCTGCTTTGCGGAACGATTCGCGGACGCCGCTTGCAACCCTAATCTAGGGTATTGATCCTAGTTTAGTAGACTACTAGGATTTACATGCCAATTTGTTTTTAGACTAGATCCGGATATTTGTCAATACTACTACGTACTTCTTCTGTTCGTATTTAATTGACTCTAGTTGAAAGCATCGACAGTTCATTTTCTTCTCTCCCTCGCGTCGACTAATTAAAACCGAACAGAGGGAGTATTAGGAATCCATGTGCATCCGTACTACCAGTAAGGTATTGCGTTGTTGCAGAGGATCAGTGTAATCAATATCTTTCGATATTAATATACTCACTTTATCAGAAAATAAATTAGTAATCCATGTTCGAACTTGCTAGTTTGATCGACGTTTGATGATGATTTGTGAGGCCATGTATGGGCCTAGTTTGTTTTGCCTGGTGGTCAGTAGGCTGTTGATTTTTTTTTTGCTTGGTCGATCTATGGTCGTTCCATGGCCACTGCTGATTAAGCATTACTAGAATCAACAATTTTTTGCTTGTCTGGTGATTGGAAGTGTATGCGCTCTTCTGAAGAGCACCATCGCACGATGATTAGTCTTAATGGAGATGCAGATGTCGATCAAGAGGGAGAAACATATCTTGATCATGCATTTCTCATGAGATTACTTGGTGATTGGAAGTAGAATCCACAATTTGCTGTGCAAACTTCTCAACATATGCATATATTCAATGAATTGGCTTTATGTGATCAATAGTACTTCTTATTGCAGATGGATGGAGGGGAAAGAGCGAAAAAACCGATACTTAGTGAGATGACTTCTCATTCTGTGACTTCTGATATCCCAGATGACAAGGTAAATATATAGAACGACGATTCGTAGGTGATAAAAGCAGAATCCACAATTTGCCGTGCAAACTTCTCAACATATGCATATATTTGATTAATTAGTTTTATGTGATCAATAGTATTACTTATTCCAGATGGACGTAGGGGAAGGAACGAAAAAGCGGATGCTATGTGAAATGACTTCTAAATCGGTGTGTTTTGATATCCCAGATGACAAGATAAACATATGGATCGACGCTTGTTTTGCCGCTGCCCCTGTTAGATGGCTAGATGCTCTGGTCTAATTTCTGTTCATGTGCTTATTATTGCAGAAACATAGAGTTGAAGAAAACTCTATATTATCTGATGACAAAGGTGAAATGGCATGCCAGTCTTTTAAACCTCCGACGCCACCTTGTTTACTGTCTATGGAGACTGATGCAGCTGGACCTGGTACTGATGAGCCTATACCTGGCATCATCGTGCCACATGAAGAAGGTTGTGGATTGGGTTTACCCCCTGCTGTAGAAACTGGTGGTGCAGCTGGAGCTGCTAGTGTAGAGCCTCTAGTGAACGGTGTCGTGCCACGGGAATTCTCTGAACTGGAGCAAGACGGTTTACCTATTGTCAAGACCGATGTAACTGGTGCTGATGCTGGAGTTTCTACTGATGATCCTGCACCCGAAGTTGCCACGCCACCCGAAGGATGTTTTGTATTGGTAGAACCCGTCATGACTATGCCCACAGTACTGACTGGTGGTGGACCTAGAGCTGGTAGGGTAGAGCCTCTAGCGAAAGGTGTCGTGCCACGAGAATCCTCTGAAGTGGATATTGGTGGTTTACCCTCTGTAAAGACTGGTGGTCTACCTGGAGCTGGTATTGTAGAGATTTCAGCAAACGGTGCTGTCCCACTGATAACCCACAAGTATAGGGGATCGCAGCAGTCTTCGCGGGTAGTAAAACCCAAATTTATTGATTCGACACAAGGGGAGGTAAAGAATACTTATAAGCCTTAACAACTGAGTTGTCAATTCAGCTGCACCTGGAAAAACACTAGTAACAGGGGTGATGTGAAAGTAGCAGTAATATGAGAGCAATAGTAACAGTAACACAGCAGCAGTAACACAGGAGCAATGGCACCGGAAAATAGTTGATACTACTTCCAATGACATATAGAACGAGTATATAATGATGAGAGATGGACCGGGGTTCCCAGCGATCTACACTAGTGGTAACTCTCCAATAACAAGTGACAAGTGTTGGGTGAACAAATTACAGTTGGGCAATTGATAGGATTGATAAAGCATTAAGACAGAACATCAATTCATTAATCATGTAGGCATGTTTTCCATATATAGTCGTACGTGCTCGCAATGAGAAACTTGCACAACATCTTTTGTCCTACCAGCCGGTGGCAGCCGGGCCTCAAGTGAATCTACTGGAGATTAAGGTACTCCTTTTAATAGAGCACCGGAGCAAAGCATTAACACTCCGTGAAAACATGTGATCCTCACATCACTACCATCCCCTCTGGTTGTCCCGATTTCTGTCACTTCGGGACCTTTGGTTCCGGACAGCGACATGTGCATACAACTCGTAGATACAATCTAAGCAATAAGTATAGAGCTTAAATCTAAGATCATGCCACTCGGGCCCTAGTGACAAGCATTAAGCATAACAAGATTGCAGCAACAATAACTTCACAAACTTTATAGATAGACTAATAATAATGTATCATCCATCGGATCCCAACAAACACAACACCGATTACATCAGATGGATCTCAATCATGTAAGGCAGCTCATGAGATCATTGTATTGAAGTACATGGGATAGAGAGTACCAACTAGCTACTGCTAGAACCCGTAGTCCATGGGGGAACTACTCACGGAGCATGATGGAGGCGGTGGCGTTGATGGAGATGGCTTCCGGGGGCACTTCCCCGTCCTGGCAGGGTGCCGGAACAGAGACTTCTGTCCCCCGAATTGGAGTTTCGCGATGGCGGCGGCGCCCCTGGAGTCTTTCTGGAGTTTCGTCAATCGGTATCGCGTTTTTAGGTCGAAAGGGCTTATATAGGCGAAGAGGCGGCGCAGGAGGGCGCCTGGGTCCTCCTCCCCATAGGCCGGCGTGGCCAGGGTGGAGCCCGCACGGCCCTGGCGTGTGGTGGCCCCTGGCCCGCCTCCGACTCTTCTTCGGTGTTCTGGAGCCTCCCGGGAAAAATAAGATCTTTGGCGTTGATTTCGTCCAATTCCGAGAATATTGCCCGAACAGCCTTTCTGGAACCAAAAACAGCAGAAAACAGAACTGGCACTATGGCATCTTGATAATAGGTTAGTTCTGGAAAACGCATAAAAACATTATAAAGTGCGAGCAAAACATGTAAGTATTGTCATAAAACAAGCATGGAACATCAGAAATTATGGATACGTTGGAGACGTATCAGCATCCCCAAGCTTAGTTCCTACTCGTCCTCGAGTAGGTAAACGATAAAAAGAATAATTTCTGTAGTGACATGCTACTTACATAACCTTGATCATACTATTATAAAGCATATGAGATGAATGAAGTGACTCAAGGCAATGATTTATAGTTGCTAACAAATAGATAACATATAGCAAAACTTTTCATGAAGAGTACTTTCAAGACAATCATCAAAAGTCTTGCACAAGAGTTAACTCATAAAGCAATAGATTCAAAGTAAAGGCATCGAAGCAACACAAAGGAAGATATAAGTTTCAGCAGTTGCTTTCAACTTTCAACATACATATCTCATGGATAATTGTCAACATAAAGTAATATGATGAATGCAAATAAGCAAGTATGTAAGAATCAGTGCACAGTTGACACAAGTGTTTGCTTCTATGATGGAAGGAAGTAGGTAAACTGACTCAACATAAAGGTAAAAGAATGGCCCTTCGCAGAGGGAAGCATTGATTGCTATATTTGTGCTAGAGCTTTGGTTTTGAAAACATAAAGAGAGCATAAAAGTAAAGTTTTGAGAGGTGTTTGTTGTTGTCAACGAATGGTAGTGGGCACTCTAACCCCCTTGCCAGACAAACCTTCAAAGAGCGGCTCCCATTTTATTTTATTTTTTGGTGGCACTCCTTCCAACCTTCTTTCACAAACCATGGCTAACCGAATCCTCGGGTGCCTGCCAACAATCTCATACCATGAAGGAGTGCCTTTTTATTTTAGTTTTATTATGATGACACTCCTCCCCACCTTTGCTTTCTCAAGCCATGGCTAACCGAATCCTTCGGGTGCCGTCCAACAATCACATACCATGGAGGAGTGTCTATTTTTTGTTAATTAATTTGGGACTGGGAATCCCATTGCCAGCTCTTTTTGCAAACTTATTGGATAAGCGGATGAAGCCACTAGTCCATTGGTGAAAGTTGCCCAACAAGATTGAAAGACAAACACCACATACTTCCTCATGAGCTATAAAACATTGACACAAATTAGAGGTAATAAATTTTGAATTGTTTAAAGGTAGCACTCAAGCAATTTACTTTGGAATGGCGGAGAAATACCATGTAGTAGGTAGGTATGGTGGACACAAATGGCATAGTGGTTGGCTCAAGGATTTTGGATGCATGAGAAGTATTCCCTCTCAGTACAAGGCTTAGGCTAGCAAGGTTGTTTGAAGCAAACACAAGTATGAACCGGTACAGCAAAACTTACATAAGAACATATTGCAAAAATTATAATACTCTACACTGTCTTCCTTGTTGCTCAAACACTTTTACCAGAAAATATCTAGACCTTAAGAGAGACCAATCATGCAAACCAATTTTAACAAGCTCTAAAGTAGTTCTCCACTAATAGGTTTAAACTACATGAAAAAACTTAATCATGATCTACTTGAGAGGTCAAAACAATTGCCAAGTGTCAAATTATCCAAGACATTATGAGGCATTTTGTGTTTCCAACCAAATAACAATAAGTATTGTGGCTTCCAACTTTTATCATTGAACATTAAAAGTAAAACGAAGAACAAGTGTTCATATGAAAAAGAGGAGCGTGTCTCTCTCCCAAACAAGGATTGCTAGGATCCATCTTTATTCAAACACAAACAAAACGAAAATAAACACACAGACGCTCCAAGTAAAGCACATATGATGTGACCGAATAAAAATATAGTTTCAATAGAAGTGACCTGATAAGTTGATGAAGAAGGGGATGCCTTGGGCATCCCCAAGCTTAGATGCTTGAGTCTTCTTGAAATATGCAGGGATGAACCACGGGGGCATCCCCAAGCTTAGACTTTTCACTCTTCTTGATCATATATCATCCTCCTCTCTTGACCCTTGAAAACTTCCTTCACACCAAACTTCTCATAAACTTCATTATAGGGGTTAGTACTCAAAAAACTTGAATCCACCTTGGTCCTGTAGTGACACATTGCAAGAACTCAATAAAACATTAGCTACAGCTCTCCACGTCTAGAAAGCCTTGCTTAAAGTCCACAAGAGACAATGCAAAAAACAGAGACAGAATCTGCCAAAACAGAACAGCCAGTAAAGACGAATTTTAAAGAGGTACTTCCGTTGCTCAAATCAGAAAACTCAAAACTAATGAAAGTTGCGTACATATCTGAGGAACACGCACGTAAATTGGCATAATTTTCTAAGTTACATACAGAGAAAACAGCCCAGATTTGTGACAGATAGAAATCTGTTTCTGCGCAGAAATCCAAATCTAGTATCAACCTTCGATTAGAGGCTTCACTTGGCACAACATTGCAATAAAATAAAGATAAGGAGAGGTTGCTACAGTAGTAACAACTTCCAAAACACAACAAAACAGTAGCAAAATAAACACATCGGTTATCTCCCAAGAAGTTCTTTCTTTATAGCCATTAAGATGGGCTCAGCAGTTTTAATGATGCACTCGCAAGAAATAAGAGTTGAAGCAAAAGAGAGCATCAAAAAGCAAATTTAAAACACATTTAAGCCTAACATGCTTCTTATGCATAGGAATCTTGTAAATAAATAAATTCAAGAAGCACAAAGTGACAAGCATAAGAAGGTAAAACAAGAGTAACTTCAAAATTTTCAGCGTATAGAGAGGTGTTTTAGTACCATGCAAATTTCTACAACCATATTTTCCTCTCTCATAATAATTTTCAGTAGCTTCATGAACAAACTCAACAATATAACTATCACATGCAGCATACTTTTCATGATCCATAGACATATAATTTTTATCAAGTTCAAAAATAGTGGGATTAAAACTTTCAAACTCACTTTTATCAATAATATAACAAGATGATTGATCAATCTCAAGAGATATGGGACTCCTAAATAAAGTCAATACTTGTCCAATCCCATTTTCATTAGTAGTACAATTAATATTATCAAGTAACATAGGACCATCATCTAGAGCTTTATCATAAACATTTGCTAAGCAAAATTCTTTAGTACCATGCATTTCGACATCAGGCACAAACAAAGCATTATCATAAGATTTATCAAAGTAGCATGGATTATCATAAATAACAGTAGCATAATTATTCTCACAAGTTTTACTCATAGGGAATATTTCAAGAGAATCCACAGGAACATAACATTCAACCTCTTTCGGTAAGCATGGAGGACAATCAAATAGTGTAAGAGATAAAGAGTTACTCTCATTAGAAGGTTGGCATGGGTAGCTAATCCATTCTTCCTCCTTTTGTTCGTCACTCTCCTCTTCTTTTTCATCCAATGAGCTTTCAGGTTCGTTAATTTCCTCCTCTTTTTCATCCAATGAGCTTTCAGGTTCATCAATTTCTTCTTCCACAGGTTCCTGCAAATTGTGAGTGCATTCTTGTGCATTAATGAGTCTCTCTTTATAATCAATGATATAAGGATTATCAGTGTAACTTTCATTGCAAAAATTAAGGATAGAAGAGACAAAATCTTTAAGGTCCTTACAAACAACACAAGTTTCATAATTCTCAACCATGAAGGATTCTATCTCAGAGGCTCCCATAAATATGACAAATTGTTCTACCTCTTCAAACCCAAAATGAATATAGCTATTCCGATTATAGTTCTTAATTAAAAATTCCTCACTAAAGCCACATTGAAATTTAAGATGTTTAGGGTCCTGTTGAGAGCAACAGTTTATATCATGGCGTTTAAGCAAGATTTTAGCAATTGTATTCAATTTTTCTATCACAGCACTCATTACTTTACCAGTTCTTGATTCTCTATAATTATTATAATATTCTATAAGCTCCAAGTAGGTTATGGGTTCTCCCATAACAGCAGTTTTTTAATTTTTAGGTTTTTCAAATTTTTATGGATTTTTGGGTATAAAATAAAACAAGACAAAAACAAACTAAGCAAAGTAATACTAGACAGAAATAAACTAAGCACAAATAAACTAAACAAAAGTAAACTAAGCAAAACAAAATAAAACAAAATAAAAACAGAAAGAGAGGTAGAGTGTACTCCCCAGGTGAACTTATGAGTAGAGCTATGCCTCCCCGGCAACGGCGCCAGAAAATAGTCTTGATAACCCACAAGTATAGGGGATCGCAGCAGTCTTCGCGGGTAGTAAAACCCAAATTTATTGATTCGACACAAGGGGAGGTAAAGAATACTTATAAGCCTAAACAACTGAGTTGTCAATTCAGCTGCACCTGGAAAAGCACTAGTAACAGGGGTGATGTGAAAGTAGCAGTAATATGAGAGCAATAGTAACAGTAACACAGCAGCAGTAACACAGGAGCAATGGCACCGGAAAATAGTTGATACTACTTCCAATGACATATAGAACGAGTATATAATGATGAGAGATGGACCGGGGTTCCCAGCGATCTACACTAGTGGTAACTCTCCAATAACAAGTGACAAGTGTTGGGTGAACAAATTACAGTTGGGCAATTGATAGGATTGATAAAGCATTAAGACAGAACATCAATTCATTAATCATGTAGGCATGTTTTCCATATATAGTCGTACGTGCTCGCAATGAGAAACTTGCACAACATCTTTTGTCCTACCAGCCGGTGGCAGCCGGGCCTCAAGGGAATCTACTGGATATTAAGGTACTCCTTTTAATAGAGCACCGGAGCAAAGCATTAACACTCCGTGAAAACATGTGATCCTCACATCACTACCATCCCCTCCGGTTGTCCCGATTTCTGTCACTTCGGGGCCTTTGGTTCCGGACAGCGACATGTGCATACAACTCGTAGATACAATCTAAGCAATAAGTATAGAGCTTAAATCTAAGATCATGCCACTCGGGCCCTAGTGACAAGCATTAAGCATATCCAGATTGCAGCAACAATAACTTCACTAACTTTATAGATAGACTAATAATAATGTATCATCCATCGGATCCCAACAAACACAACACCGATTGCATCAGATGGATCTCAATCATGTAAGGCAGCTCATGAGATCATTGTATTGAAGTACATGGGATAGAGAGTACCAACTATCTACTGCTAGAACCCGTAGTCCATGGGGGAACTACTCACGGAGCATGATGGAGGCGGTGGCGTTGATGGAGATGGCTTCCGGGGGCACTTCCCCGTCCGGCAGGAGTGCCGGAACAGAGACTTCGTCCCCGAATTGGAGTTTCGCGATGGCGGCGGCGCCCCTGGAGTCTTTCTGGAGTTTCGTCAATCGGTATCGCGTTTTTAGGTCGAAAGGGCTTATATAGGCGAAGAGGCGGCGCAGGAGGGCGCCTGGGTCCTCCTCCCCATAGGCCGGCGCGGCCAGGGTGGAGCCCGCGCGGCCTTGGCGTGTGGTGGCCCCCTGGCCCGCCTCCGACTCTTCTTCGGTGTTCTGGAGCCTCCCGGGAAAAATAAGATCTATGGCGTTGATTTCGTCCAATTCCGAGAATATTGCCCGAACAGCCTTTCTGGAACCAAAAACAGCAGAAAACAGGAACTGGCACTGTGGCATCTTGTTAATAGGTTAGTTCTGGAAAACGCATAAAAACATTATAAAGTGCGAGCAAAACATGTAAGTATTGTCATAAAACAAGCATGGAACATCAGAAATTATGGATACGTTGGAGACGTATCAGCATCCCCAAGCTTAGTTCCTACTCGTCCTCGAGTAGGTAAACGATAAAAAGAATAATTTCTGTAGTGACATGCTACTTACATAACCTTGATCATACTATTATAAAGCATATGAGATGAATGAAGTGACTCAAGGCAATGATTTATAGTTGCTAACAAATAGATAAAATATAGCAAAACTTTTCATGAAGAGTACTTTCAAGACAAGCATCAAAAGTCTTGCACAAGAGTTAACTCATAAAGTAATAGATTCAAAGTAAAGGCATCAAAGCAACACAAAGGAAGATATAAGTTTCAGCAGTTGCTTTCAACTTTCAACATACATATCTCATGGATAATTGTCAACATAAAGTAATATGATGAATGCAAATAAGCAAGTATGTAAGAATCAATGCACAGTTGACACAAGTGTTTGCTTCTATGATGGAAGGAAGTCGGTAAACTGACTCAACATAAAGGTAAAAGAATGGCCCTTCGCAGAGGGAAGCATTGATTGCTATATTTGTGCTAGAGCTTTGGTTTTGAAAACATAAAGAGAGCATAAAAGTAAAGTTTTGAGAGGTGTTTGTTGTTGTCAACGAATGGTAGTGGGCACTCTAACCCCCTTGCCAGACAAACCTTCAAAGAGCGGCTCCCATTTTATTTTATTTTTGGGTGGCACTCCTTCCAACCTTTCTTTCACAAACCATGGCTAACCGAATCCTCGGGTGCCTGCCAACAATCTCATACCATGAAGGAGTGCCTTTTTATTTTATTTTTATTATGATGACACTCCTCCCCACCTTTGCTTTCTCAAGCCATGGCTAACCGAATCCTTCGGGTGCCGTCCAACAATCACATACCATGGAGGAGTGTCTATTTTTTGTTAATTAATTTGGGACTGGGAATCCCATTGCCAGCTCTTTTTGCAAACTTATTGGATAAGCGGATGAAGCCACTAGTCCGTTGGTGAAAGTTGCCCAACAAGATTGAAAGATAAACACCACATACTTCCTCATGAGCTATAAAACATTGACACAAATCAGAGGTAATAAATTTTGAATTGTTTAAAGGTAGCACTCAAGCAATTTACTTTGGAATGGCGGAGAAATACCATGTAGTAGGTAGGTATGGTGGACACAAATGGCATAGTGGTTGGCTCAAGGATTTTGGATGCATGAGAAGTATTCCCTCTCAGTACAAGGCTTAGGCTAGCAAGGTTGTTTGAAGCAAACACAAGTATGAACCGGTACAGCAAAACTTACATAAGGACATATTGCAAACATTATAATACTCTACACTGTCTTCCTTGTTGCTCAAACACTTTTACCAGAATATATCTAGACCTTAAGAGAGACCAATCATGCAAACCAATTTTAACAAGCTCTAAAGTAGTTCTCCACTAATAGGTTTAAACTACATGAAAAAACTTAATCATGATCTACTTGAGAGGTCAAAACAATTGCCAAGTGTCAAATTATCCAAGACATTATGAGGCATTTTGTGTTTCCAACCAAATAACAATAAGTATTGTGGCTTCCAACTTTTATCATTGAACATTAAAAGTAAAACGAAGAACAAGTGTTCATATGAAAAAGAGGAGCGTGTCTCTCTCCCAAACAAGATTGCTAGGATCCATCTTTATTCAAACACAAACAAAACGAAAATAAACACACAGACGCTCCAAGTAAAGCACATATGATGTGACCGAATAAAAATATAGTTTCAATAGAAGTGACCTGATAAGTTGATGAAGAAGGGGATGCCTTGGGCATCCCCAATCTTAGATGCTTGATTCTTCTTGAAATATGCAGGGATGAACCACGGGGGCATCCCCAAGCTTAGACTTTTCACTCTTCTTGATCATATATCATCCTCCTCTCTTGACCCTTGAAAACTTCCTTCACACCAAACTTCTCATAAACTTCATTAGAGGGGTTAGTACTCAAAAAACTTGAATCCACCTTGGTCCTGTAGTGACACATTGCAAAACTCAATAAAACATTAGCTACATCTCTCCACGTCTAGAAAGCCTTGCTTAAAGTCCACAAGAGACAATGCAAAAAACAGAGACAGAATCTGCCAAAACAGAACAACCAGTAAAGACGAATTTTAAAGAGGTACTTCCGTTACTCAAATCAGAAAACTCAAAACTAATGAAAGTTGCGTACATATCTGAGGAACACACACGTAAATTGGCATAATTTTCTGAGTTACATACAGAGAAAACAGCCCAGATTTGTGACAGATAGAAATCTGTTTCTGCGCAGAAATCCAAATCTGGTATCAACCTTCGATTAGAGGCTTCACTTGGCACAACATTGCAATAAAATAAAGATAAGGAGAGGTTGCTACAGTAGTAACAACTTCCAAAACACAACAAAACAGTAGCAAAATAAACACATGGGTTATCTCCCAAGAAGTTCTTTCTTTATAGCCATTAAGATGGGCTCAGCAGTTTTAATGATGCACTCGCAAGAAATAAGAGTTGAAGCAAAAGAGAGCATCAAAAAGCAAATTCAAAACACATTTAAGCCTAACATGCTTCCTATGCATAGGAATCTTGTAAATAAATAAATTCAAGAAGCACAAAGTGACAAGCATAAGAAGGTAAAACAAGAGTAACTTCAAAATTTTCAGCGTATAGAGAGGTGTTTTAGTACCATGCAAATTTCTACAACCATATTTTCCTCTCTCATAATAATTTTCAGTAGCTTCATGAACAAACTCAACAATATAACTATCACATGCAGCATACTTTTCATGATCCATAGACATATAATTTTTATCAAGTTCAGAAATAGTGGGATTAAAACTTTCAAACTCACTTTTATCAATAATATAACAAGATGATTGATCAATCTCAAGAGATATGGGACTCCTAAATAAAGTCAATACTTGTCCAATCCCATTTTCATTAGTAGTACAATTAATATTATCAAGTAACATAGGACCATCATCTAGAGCTTTATCATAAACATTTGCTAAGCAAAATTCTTTAGTACCATGCATTTCGACATCAGGCACAAACAAAGCATTATCATAAGATTTATCAAAGTAGCATGGATTATCATAAATAACAGTAGCATAATTATTCTCACAAGTTTTACTCATAGGGAATATTTCAAGAGAATCCACAGGAACATAACATTCAACCTCTTTCGGTAAGCATGGAGGATAATCAAATAGTGTAAGAGATAAAGAGTTACTCTCATTAGAAGGTTGGCATGGGTAGCTAATCCATTCTTCCTCCTTTTGTTCGTCACTCTCCTCTTCTTTTTCATCCAATGAGCTTTCAGGTTCGTCAATTTCCTCCTCTTTTTCATCCAATGAGCTTTCAGGTTCATCAATTTTTTCTTCCACAGGTTCCTGCAAATTGTGAGTGCATTCTTGTGCATTAATGAGTCTCTCTTTATAATCAATGATATAAGGATTATCAGTGTAACTTTCATTGCAAAAATTAAGGATAGAAGAGACATAATCTTTAAGGTCCTTACAAACAACACAAGTTTCATAATTCTCAACCATGAAGGATTCTATCTCAGAGGCTCCCATAAATATGACAAATTGTTCTACCTCTTCAAACCCAAAATGAATATAGCTATTCCGATTATAGTTCTTAATTAAAAATTCCTCACTAAAGCCACATTGAAATTTAAGATGTTTAGGGTCCTGTTGAGAGCAACAGTTTATATCATGGCGTTTAAGCAAGATTTTAGCAATTGTATTCATTTTTTCTATCACAGCACTCATTACTTTACCAGTTCTTGATTCTCTATAATTATTATAATATTCTATAAGCTCCAAGTAGGTTATGGGTTCTCCCATAACAGCAGTTTTTTAATTTTTAGGTTTTTCAAATTTTTATGGATTTTTGGGTATAAAATAAAACAAGACAAAAACAAACTAAGCAAAGTAATACTAGACATAAATAAACTAAGCACAAATAAACTAAACAAAAGTAAACTAAGCAAAACAAAATAAAACAAAATAAAATCAGAAAGAGAGGTAGAGTGTACTCCCCAGGTGAACTTATGAGTAGAGCTATGCCTCCCCGGCAACGGCGCCAGAAAATAGTCTTGATAACCCACAAGTATAGGGGATCGCAGCAGTCTTCGCGGGTAGTAAAACCCAAATTTATTGATTCGACACAAGGGGAGGTAAAGAATACTTATAAGCCTTAACAACTGAGTTGTCAATTCAGCTGCACCTGGAAAAGCACTAGTAACAGGGGTGATGTGAAAGTAGAAGTAATATGAGAGCAATAGTAACAGTAACACAGCAGCAGTAACACAGGAGCAATGGCACCGGAAAATAGTTGATACTACTTCCAATGACATATAGAATGAGTATATAATGATGAGAGATGGACCGGGGTTCCCAGCGATCTACACTAGTGGTAACTCTCCAATAACAAGTGACAAGTGTTGGGTGAACAAATTACAGTTGGGCAATTGATAGGATTGATAAAGCATTAAGACAGAACATCAATTCATTAATCATGTAGGCATGTTTTCCATATATAGTCGTACGTGCTCACAATGAGAAACTTGCACAACATCTTTTGTCCTACCAGCCGGTGGCAGCCGGGCCTCAAGGGAATCTACTGGATATTAAGGTACTCCTTTTAATAGAGCACCGGAGCAAAGCATTAACACTCCGTGAAAACATGTGATCCTCACATCACTACCATCCCCTCCGGTTGTCCCGATTTCTGTCACTTCGGGGCCTTTGGTTCCGGACAGCGACATGTGCATACAACTCGTAGATACAATCTAAGCAATAAGTATAGAGCTTAAATCTAAGATCATGCCACTCGGGCCCTAGTGACAAGCATTAAGCATAACAAGATTGCAGCAACAATAACTTCACAAACTTTATAGATAGACTAATCATAATGTATCATCCATCGGATCCCAACAAACACAACACCGATTACATCAGATGGATCTCAATCTTGTAAGGTAGCTCATGAGATCATTGTATTGAAGTACATGGGATAGAGAGTACCAACTAGCTACTGCTAGAACCCGTAGTCCATGGGGGAACTACTCACGGAGCATGATGGAGGCGGTGGCGTTGATGGAGATGGCTTCCGGGGGCACTTCCCCGTCCCGGCAGGGTGCCGGAACAGAGACTTCTGTCCCTCGAATTGGAGTTTCGCGATGGCGGCGGCGCCCCTGGAGTCTTTCTGGAGTTTCGTCAATCGGTATCGCGTTTTTAGGTCGAAAGGGCTTATATAGGCGAAGAGGCGGCGCAGGAGGGCGCCTGGGGCCTCCTCCCCATAGGCCGGCGCGGCCAGGGTGGAGCCCGCGCGGCCCTGGCGTGTGGTGGCCCCCTGGCCCGCCTCCGACTCTTCTTCGGTGTTCTGGAGCCTCCCGGGAAAAATAAGATATTTGTCGTTGATTTCGTCCAATTCCGAGAATATTGCCCGAACAGCCTTTCTGGAACCAAAAACAGCAGAAAACAGGAACTGGCACTGTGGTATCTTGTTAATAGGTTAGTTCCGGAAAACGCATAAAAACATTATAAAGTGCGAGCAAAACATGTAAGTATTGTCATAAAACAAGCATGGAACATCAGAAATTATGGATACGTTGGAGACGTATCACCCACCAACTCCTATGAACTGGAGCATGTACCTGATGTGCCTTCTGTAGAACCTGATGCACCTGTAAGTAGTGGTGATGATTCCGCTGAATCTGATCAAGAAGGATCTGCATCTCGAGGACAAGATGCCAGCTGTCATTCACCTGAACCCGAGCTGGAGTCAGCAACGGTAGCTTATATGGCACGGACTGTCCTTCAAGCTCTAAAGATCCAGTTGGGTGGTTCACAGGACCAGCTACTCCAAGCCATTGTCACTACAAAAGACCAGCCAGCATGCTTCGTCATCTCCTGCATACTGTTTGACAAGCTGAAGCACTGCAACTGGCGCATTGTTCAATCCCATCAGCATGGAGAGAGGAGCTATGTTTATGTCAAGATGATTCATGCTGATTTGGTAAGGTTCCATGATAAGATGTATGGGTGGGGTGAGTCAAGAGCCACATTTTGCAGCATTCACACTATCTTTGCTCTTGAGCCAGACCCCATGGATGCTTACCCAGTGGTGCAGCTGTCCTGACTTGATATATGTTTTATGATCAGTATGCTGCTGTCATGGAACTGTGATGTGGAGCTACCTTTCTTATGGTTTCTAGGCTTTTGGTTTCAACATGTATTATGGAGCTTACCTTAGGACTTTCGCATGCGTTTGGCTATTGACCTGTAATGTTTGTGGTTGGTTGTCTAATCTACTTGGCACAATCACATTGCAAAGGAAAATGTTCCTTTTCTCTTTAATTGTTATTATGATTTATGTGTTATAACCAGGCAAGAATATGCAATCTTGGTTCTCTGACCGATATATATTTACATACAACTTTTGTTCACATAATAACACTTACACGGGAAAAGAGTAGCTTTCTCTGTTGGACAAACACCAAACCACAAAAGGGTAACAACACAATATCCAAACTAGGTACGGCACCTGTTGAGCATACATGACTTTTGGCGTAAAATCACGTTAACCAACACTAGCATCATCATGTTCTTTGCAAGGTGCTATGCTTATCAGTCTAATCCCAATACACCACCTACTTCAGGTGGCACGATGATGTCAAGTGCAGGCTCACCAGTACCAACTCTCTTGCATCAGTCTCCATTGAAGGTACGCCATCGCTGCAAAGAGACACCATTAGCAATGCAAGCTGAAGGTGTTCTTATCCTCATATCAGGATCACATAATACAGGTGTCAAGCTACATGCACTAGCCAACACAATCAAAAGTCCGAACTAGGATCGCTAGGAAAAAAACATGAAGATCTTTTTTTCGAATCCCACGCTGAACATCTTTTTCACTAATTAGGTAAGCTCCTGCTGACAAACATATTACAGCAACTCCAGCAGTGGCTCTATATTTTGGCGTTGTGGGCTGATGCTACGCATGGAGCTGGCAATAGCTTCACCGGAAGCTGCAAACTGTGGCGGCCAAATGCAGGGCTGAAACAGCGTATTTTCAGAGGCGCTATAAATGCAGCGCCAAAAACAGAATATAATGAAAAATAGAGTGCACTAAAACAGAAGATCAAACAAAGACTAGAAATAGAGATAAAATAGGATAAAATTAGCTTGATAGATACTCCGTAGTTCATATTTTTACAAAGTAGTGCGATAAAACTAAACTAAAACTCGACATCTGACGAGTCCGGTGTCGTGCCCGACACCGGATCCGACGAGAAGAGGTCAATCCAACAGGGGTCGTCCTCGCCAATGGTGGTCGGCCCGGCGAGCTGCGCTTCGATGAAGGCCCGCTTCGTCGCCTTCTCCGCCCTCCGTCGTGCGCGGTCCTCCTTCTTCGCCGCCCGCCTCGTCGCCTTCTCCGCCCTCCGTCTGCGGAAGTGCTCGTTCTCGGCGGCAACGTCCTCGGGGAAGCGGGCCGCCCACTCGCGCGCCGCGCGCTCGTCCCGCTCGGCGATGCGCAAACGGCGCTCCATCTCGCGGCGGCGGCGCTGTTCCTCCTGTCTAACGATGTACGGCGGCGACGCGAGATCCTCGGCCTGCTGGCGCGTGCACACGTCATGGAAATTCATCGACGATTGCGGGCGCCCGAGCCGCCACGCCACGGCGTCGTACGCGCGCGCGGCCTCGTGCGCGGTCTCGTAGGTGCCGAGGCCGATGCGCTCGCCGCCGTCACGTATCTCCGCGTAATACGTACCTTTGGGGCGCGCGCGGATGCCGTGGTACCCCGTGCCCGAGACGAGGCAGTACCGCGAGCTCGACGCGAGACAAGGCATGGCGGCGGCGGCGGAAGCCGAGCCGCGGCGGCGATATTAGGCGCAGATGGGCAAATTTCAGCAACCCGTGTCCATCTTTTTTTTTGGCAGGATTACGCCATGTACCACCTTCCAATAAGAAAATAGTACTGTTCAGTCTTCCCCTATTGGGCCCAATATTTCACTTTGGGTTGCCAACGGCCATCTACATGGTAATTGCTATCGGCCTACTTGCTCCGGCTGTCGAAGCCCAATAACTACAAATGGGCCTTTCTGCTCATGCAATTTCGACCCTTTTCTAATGAAACACAGATCCTATGAATGGCAAAAAAAAAACGCAGAGATTATACATAAAAGTTGTTTTTATTTATTTTGAATTATTGAGTTCCAATTTTTGAAACTGCTGATGCCCAATATGAAAATCCTTGATCGCTCCATACCCACATGGATAACGGTATTTTTAATAATTCATAAAGTGGATTTGAAATTTAAAACATATCCTAATAATTCTATGATTTAATCTATCAACTTGCAAGATCTTGGAGAGAAAAAGCTTGTATTAGTCTGCAGAATCCTCAACGTTTCAAAGGAGGCAGTGGATCAAAAAAAAAAGGAAGTAGCCAGAAATTAGGGGTCAAAAATAACTCCAAGAAATGAAACTTTTATTGTTCGTAGAGGATGACATGCGGGACCCATGAGCCAGCAGCTTACTCAAAGTTTCAAAGGCGGCATGAGATCGAAAGAAAAAGGCAAGTGACTAAATATCAGGAGCCAAAAATAATCCAAGAAATGAAACTTATTGTACATAGAGGATGACATGCGGGTCCCATTTTGCAGCAGCGGTTTCAGTGTTTCAAATGCGGTTTGAGATCAAAAGAAAAAGAAAGTAGCCAGAAATTAGGGGGTAAAAAAACTCCAAAAAAGAAAGTTGATTGTACATAGAGGATGACATGCGGGTCCCATGAGTCAGAAGCTTACTCAACGTTTCTAAGGCGGAAGGGGATCAAAAGAAAAAGGAAATAGCCAAAAATCAGAGGGTGAAAAAAAAACAAAGAAAATGAACTTTTATAGTACATAGAGGATGACATGCGGGTCCCATGAGCCAGCAGGTTCCTCAACGTTTCAAACATGGCATGAGATCGAAAGAAAAAGGCAAGTGACCAAATATGAGGAGCCAAAAATAACTCAAGAAAAGAAATTTTATAGTACATAGAGGATGACATGCGGTTCCCATGAGCCAGCAGGTTCCTCAACGTTTTCAAAGGCCGCTGGGGATCAAAAGAAAAAGGCAAATAGCCAGAAATTAGGCGTAAACAATAAATCCAACAAAGGAAAGGTTTATTGTTCATAGATGCTGACATGTGGGACCCATGAGCCAGCAGCGTCAAGGCAAGTGACCAAAAATCAGGTGTAAAAAAATCCAAGAAAAGAAACTTTATTGTACATAAAGGATGACATGTGGGTCCCATGAGCCAGCACCTTACTCAACGTTTCAGAGGCGGCTTGAGATCGAAAGAAAAAGAAAAGTGACCAAATATCAGGAGCTAAAAATAATCCAAGAAATGAAACTTTTATTGTACATAGAGGTTGACATATGGGTCCCACTAATACAAGCTCTTTCGCTCGAAGATCTTGCAAGTTGATTGTACACAGAGGATGACATGCGGCCCCATGTGTCAGCAGCTTACTCAATGTTTCCAAGGCGGCAGTGGATCAAAATAAAAGGAAATAGCCAAAATCAGAGGGTGAAAAATAAATCCAACAAAGGAGAGGTTTATTGTCCATGGAGGCTGACATCTGGGACCCACGAGCCAGCAGCGTCCTCTACGTTTAGAAGGCGACTGGGGATCGAAAGAAAAAAAGGCAAATAGCAGAAATTAGGGGTACAAAATAACTCCAAGAAAGGAAATGTTTATTGTTCATAGAGGCTGACATGTGGGACCCATGATCCAGCAAAGTCTTGAACGTTTCAAAGGCGGCAGGGGATCAAAAGAAAAAGGAAGTAGCCAGAAATTAGGGGTAAAAAATAACTCCAAGAAAGGAAACTTTTATTGTTCATAGAGGATGACATGCGGGACCCATGCTCCAGCAGCTTCCTCAACGTTTCAAAGGCGGCATGAGATCGAAAGAAAAAGGCAAGTGACCAAATATCAGGACCCAAAAATAATCGAAGAAAGAAATTTTATTGTACATAGAGGATGACATGCGGGACCCATTTAGCAGCAGCGGCCTCAATGTTTCCAAGTTGGCAAGGGATCAAAAGAAAAAGGAAGTAGCCAGAAATTAGGGGGTCAAAACAAAATCCAAGAAAAGATATTTTTCAATTGGGCTGCATCTTGCCATCTGGGCCTTCGAACTATCGTGCTGGACGCCTTTTGACTCGTACAATTTCAGCCCACTACAAAACATGAAAGTCCTATGTTTCGCAAAAACAAAAAATAAGGAGATTCAACATATAAGTTTGTTAATGTAAAAATAAAGATTTAATTTATCCGTTTGCAAAGCTCAGAGCGAAATAATCAAGATATCACATGTTTCTTGTACGGGGAGGCTGACATCGGGGACCCATGAGCCAGCAGCGTTGTCAACGTTTTAAAGGCGGTAGGGGATGGAAACAAAAAATAAACCAAAAATCTGTTGTTCAAAAATCCAAGAAAATAAACATTTATCGTTCTGAGAGGATGACATGCGGGACCCATGAGGCAGCAGCATCCTCAACGATTCCAAGGCGGCAGGGGATCAAAAGAAAAAAAGAAATATCCAGAAATTAATTAGGGGTTCAAAATAAATCCATCAAAGGAAAGTTTTATTGTTCATAGAGGATGACATGTGGGACCGACCTGCCAACAGCGTTCTCATCGTTTCAAAGGGGGCAGGAGATCAAAAGAAAAAGGCAAGTAGCCAGAAATTAGGGGTAAAAAATAACTCCAAGAAAGGAAACTTTTATTGTTCGTAGAGGATGACATGCGGGACCCATGAGCCAGCAGCTTACTTAAAGTTTCAAAGGCGGCATGAGATCGAAAGAAAAAGGCAAGTGACAAAATATCAGGAGCCAAAGATAATCCAAGAAAAGAAACTTTATTTACATAGAGGATGACATGCGGGTCCCATTTTGCAGCAGCGGTCCCAACGTTTCAAATGCGGCTTGAGATCAAAACAAAAAGAAAGTAGCCAGAAATTAGGGGGTCAAAAAAATCCAAGAAAATAAAGTTGATGGACATAGAGGATGACATGCGGGTCCCATGAGCTAGCAGCTTACTCAACGTTTCCAAGGCGGCAGGGGATCAAAAGAAAAAGGAAATAGCCAAAAATCAGAGGGTGAAAAAAAACAAAGAAAATGAACTTTTATAGTACATAGAGGATGACATGCGGGTCCCATGAGCCAGCAGGTTCCTCAACGTTTCAAACGTGGCATGAGATCGAAAGAAAAAGGCAAGTGACCAAATATGAGGAGCCAAAAATAATTCAAGAAAAGAAAGTTTTATAGTACATAGAGGATGACATGCGGGTCCCATGATCCTGCAGGTTCCTCAACGTTTCAAACGTGGCATGAGATCGAAAGAAAAAGGCAAGTGACCAAATATCAGGAGCCAAAAATAATTCAAGAAAAGAAACTTGATTGTACATAGAGGATGACATGCGGGTCCCATTTAGCAGCAGCGGTCTCACCGTTTGAGAGGCTGCGCGGGATCGAAAGAAAAAGGCAAGTGACCAAATATCAGGAGCCAAAAATAATTCAAGAAAAGAAATTTTATTGTACGTAGAGGATGACATGCGGGTCCCATTTTGCAGCAGCGGTCTCAACGTTTCCAAGGCGGCACAGAACCAAAAGAAAAATGAAGTAGCCAGAAATCAGGGGGTGAAAAAAATCCAAGAAGAAAGATTTCAATTGGGCTGCATCTGGACATCTGGGCCTTCGAACTATCCTGCTTGGCCTTTTGACTCGTACAATTTCAGCCCACTCCAAAACAGGAAAGTTCCGAATTTTATAAAAAAAACAGGAAAGTCCTATGCTTCGCAAAGACAAAAAAACAAGGAGATTCAACATACAAGTTTTTTTTATGTAAAAATAAAGATTTAATTATCCGTTTGATATAGCTTAGAGCGCAATACACTGTTTATTGTCTGCAAAATAATCAAGATATCATATGTTTCTTGTACGGGGAGGCTGACATCGGGGACCCATGAGCCAACAGCGTCGTCAACGTTTTAAAGGCGGCAGGGGATGGAAAGAAAAAATAAACCAAAAATATGTTGGTACAAAATCAGAGAAAAGAAATATTTTCGTTCTAAGAGGATGACATGTGGTACCCATGAGGCAGCAGCATCCTCAGCGTTTATGGTTCATAGAGGCTGACATGTGGGACCCGTGAGCCAGCAGCGTCCTCAACGTTTTAAAGGCGGCAGGAGATCGAAAGAAAAAATTAGCCAAAAATCATTTGGTAAACAAAATCCAAGAAAAGAAACATTTACCGTTCTGAGAGGATGACATGCGGGACCCATGAGGCAGCAGCATCCTCAACGATTCCAAGGCGGCAGGGGATCAAAGGAAAAAAAAGGGAAATATCCCGAAATTAATTAGGGGTTCAAAATAAATCCATCAAAGGAAACTTTTATTGTTCACAGAGGATGACATGTGGGACCGACCTGCCAACAGCATCCTCATCGTTTTAAAGGGGGCAGGAGATCAAAAGAAAAAGGCAAATAGCCAGAAATTAGGGGTCAAAAATAACTCCAAGAAAGGAAACTTTTATTGTTCGTAGAGGATGACATGCGGGACCCATGAGCCAGCAGCTTACTCGACGTTTCAAAGGAGGCATGAGATCGAAAGAAAAAGGCAAGTGGCAAAATATCAGGAGCCAAAGATAATCCAAGAAAAGAAACTTTATTGTACATAGAGGATGACATGCGGGTCCCAATTTGCAGCAGCGGTCTCAACGTTTCAAATGCGGCTTGAGATCAAAAGAAAAAGAAAGTTGATTGTACATAGAGGATGACATGTGGGCCCCATGAGTCATCAGCTTACTCAACATTTCCAAGGCGGCAGGGGATCAAAAGAAAAAGGAAATAGCCAAAAATCAGAGGGTGAAAAAAAACCCAAGAAAATAAACTTTTATAGCACATAGAGGATGACATGCGGGTCCCATGAGCCAGCAGGTTCCTTAACGTTTCAAACGTGGCATGAGATCGAAAGAAAAATGCAAGTGACAAAATATCAGGAGCCAAAAATAATTCAAGAAAAGAAACTTGAGTGTACATAGAGGATGACATGCGGGTCCCATTTAGCAGCAGCGGTATCACCATTTGAGAGGCTGCACGGGATCGAAAGAAAAAGGCAAGTGACCAAATATCAGGAGCCAAAAAGAATCCAAGAAAAGAAATTTTATTGTACATAGAGGATGACATGCGGGTCCCATGAGCCTGCAGGGTCCTCAACGTGGCATGAGATCGAAAGAAAAATGCAAGTGACCAAATATCAAGAGCCAAAAATAATTCAAGAAAAGAAACTTGATTGTACATAGAGGATGACATGCGGGTCCCATTTAGCGGCAGCGGTATCACCGTTTGAGAGGCTGCACGGGATCGAAAGAAAAAGGCAAGTGACCAAATATGAGGTTCCAAAAAAAATCCTAGAAAAGAAAGTTTTATAGTACATAGAGGATGACATGCGGGTCCCATTTAGCAGCAGCGGTCTCACCGTTTGAGAGGCAGCAGGGGATCGAAAGAAAAAGGTAAGTGACCAAATATGAGGTGCCAAAAAAAATCCAAGAAAATAAAGTTTTATAGTATATAGAGGATGACATGCGGGTCCCATTTAGCAGCAGCGGTATCACCGTTTGAGAGGCGGCAGGGGATCGAAAGAAAAAGGCAAGTGACCAAATTTGAGGTGCCAAAAAAAAACTCCAAGAAAAGAAAGTTGATTGCTCATAGAGGATGACATGCGGGTCCCAATTAGTAGCAGCGGTGTCAACGTTTCCGAGGCGGCAAGGGATCAAAAGAAAAAGGAAGTAGCCAGAAATCAGGGGGTCAAAAAAATCCAAGAATAGAAAGAATTTTGGTTCATAGAGGATGACATGCGGGACCCATGATCCTGCATCGTAAACGGCTCGATCGGAGAGCGTTGAACGAGATGGCGCGATCGAGAAAAAAAACAATGCCAGAGAGGCTGCCATCTGGGCCCTACATCCCTCGGTGGTGCGGATTTGCGTTGACTCGGCCGGCGAACCCGAGAATTCGAGATGCACCACGTCCCGGGCCACCATACTCAACGTTTTGGCTGTTTTCGTCGGGCTAGGTGGCCTCAAAAACGAGAAAAAAAACGTTTTGACATGCACAACGGACAGACCAAAAATCGTCGGCCATGGTACACCAGCAACCACGGCGCGACTTCAACTTCGTCGGCCATGGCAACTTTTCTTGTAGTGTACCCAAGATAGAAGACCTGTTTGATCAGTTGACCGGAGCCAAAGTGTTCTCTAAGATAGATCTTAGGACTGGTTATCATCAGCTGAAGATTCGCGCCACCGATATTCCAAAGACTGCCTTTACCACCAGATATGGGTTGTATGAGTACAACGTCATGTCGTTTGGATTAACCAATGCCCCCGCTTATTTCATGAACCTCATGAATAAGATCTTCATGAACGTTTTGGACAAGTTTGTCGTTGTCTTCATCGACGACATTCTTATATACTCCAAGTCTGAAGAGGAACATGAACAACATTTGGAGACTGTCCTTGAAACCCTTAGACACCACCAGTTGTATGCCAAGTTCAGCAAGTGTGAGTTTTGGTTGGAGGAAGTAGGATTCCTGGGACACATCTTGTCTACAGGAGGAATTGCCGTAGATCCCGCCAAGATCAAAACTGTTACAGAATGGCAAGCCCCAACCACCCAAACCGAGGTCCGCGCTTTTCTTGGATTAGCCGGATATTACCGCAGATTTGTAGAAGGCTTCTCGAGCATCGCTCGACCAATGGCACAACTGTTGAAGAAGGACAAGAAGTTCGAATGGACTGACAAATGTGAAGAGAGTTTCCAACAACTCAAGAGTAGACTGACCTCAGCCCCAATCCTGATCATGCCGGACATCACCAAGCCCTTTGACGTGTATTGCGACGCTTCCAAGATTGGTCTTGGATGTGTACTCATGCAAGAAGGCAAAGTGATATCTTACCTTTCAAGACAATTGAAGCAACATGAGCAGAATTACCCAACCCACGACTTAGAGCTTGCAGCCATCGTCCTAGCCTTAAAAGTTTGGCGTCATTACCTCATGGGTAACCGATGCGAGATCTACTCCGACCACAAGAGCCTGAAATATATCTTCACCCAGAAAGAGTTGAATATGAGACAACGCAGATGGATCTAATTGATCAAGGATTACGACATGGAGATTCACCACCACCCCGGCAAGGCCAATGTGGTAGCAGATTCTTTGAGTCGACTGCCGTGTCAGAACTCCATGATCGCAATCGAGCAACCCAGCCTGTTTCAGGAGTTTGAACAGTTTAGACTGGAACTTGTTAGTGAAGGATTCCTAGCCAGCATAGAGCTTCAACCCACCTTGATTAGTCAAATCAAGGAAGCCCAGAAAGGAAACGCTGGCATCAACGGAATCAAGAACCATATAGCCGCACGAAAGGCACCAGGATTCACCGTAGATGAAGCCGGAGTTCTTTGGTACAAAGGACGCCTTTGTGTGCCATCGGACTCAGAGTTGAAGCAAGTTATCCTGAAAGAAGCCCATGACACCCTTTACTCAATCCACCCCGGAGGTACCAAGATGTATCAAGACCTGCAGGAACAATTCTGGTGGCATGGAATGAAGAGAGAAATCGGCAGCTACATCGCCAAGTGTGACATCTGTCAACGAGTCAAGGCAGAACATCAACGACCCGCAGGACTGCTGCAACCACTGCAGATTCCAGAATGGAAGTGGGACTCCGTAGGAATGGACTTTATCACCGGTTTGCCCAAATCCAGAAAAGGCAATGATTCGATATGGGTAGTTGTCGATAGACTGACCAAAGTAGCCCATTTCATCGCCGTCAAGACCACCTACCAAGGCCCAAAGTTAGCTGAACTTTACATCTCCAGAATAGTCGCCCTGCACGGAACCCCGAAGTCGATAGTGTCAGATAGAGGATCACAATTCACCTCAAGATTCTGGCAGAAAGTGCACGAAGGACTAGGAACCCGTATGAATTTCAGCACCGCCTATCACCCTCAGACCGATGGACAGACCGAAAGAGTCAACCAGATACTGGAGGACATGGTGAGAGCATGTGTACTGGAATATGGATCCAAGTGGGAAGACTGCTTACCTTACGCAGAATTCTCTTACAACAACAGCTACCAAGCCAGCTTACAGATGGCCCCCTTTGAAGCCTTGTACGGAAGGAAATGTCGTACCCCTCTGAACTGGTCGGAAGTCGGAGAAAGCCAAGTCTTTGGACCAGATGTTCTTCGTGAAGCCGAAGAGAAAGTACACAAGATCCGCGAGTACCTCAAGACGGAGCAATCAAGACAGAAGAGCTACGCCGACAAGAGACGCCGAGAGATGACCTTCGAGATCGGAGATTTTGTCTATCTCAAAGTATCCCCCCTGAAAGGAATGCAGAGATTCCAGCTGAAAGGAAAGCTCGCACCCCGATATGTTGGACCCTTCAAAGTTCTGAGTCGCCGAGGCGAAGTATCTTATCAACTGGAGCTACCAGAAGAACTGTCAGCTGTGCACGACGTGTTTCACATCTCACTCATCCGGAAGTGCCTTGAAGTCCCTGAGAAGACTGAAGTGTTCAAAAACATCGATCAAAGATCGCTGGATATCAACAAGGACTTGACGTACCGCGAAGTGCCGATTCGCATCTTGGAGGAAGCTTACAGAACCACCCGTACCCGAAGCATCAAGTTTCTGAAGATACAGTGGAGCAACCATACCGAAGATGAAGCCACTTGGGACCGCGAAGACTTCATGAAGGAGTACCCAGATCTCTTTAGTACCTAATTTTCTTTTAGATCTCGGGACGAGATCTTTTGTAAGGGGGGAGGGTTTGTAACATCCCAATTTTCAATAAAAGAAAGAAGAAGAATTCCAGAGATCCAAAATTTAGAACCAACAAAAACCTTTATTTGCATATAGTGCCATGCATAGGACTTGTGCATTTTGAGTGATATGCCATGATGATTGTTATTATTCTTATGTGATAAACCCTAAAATCCTAAAGTGATCAAGTGAAGATCACAAACCAAATAAATCAAAAGGAGAAAGAAATCAAATAAGAACAAAACCCTAAAACCCTCACATATGGTTTATGCCATTTTTGCAAATCTTTACCCTAGACCATTTTGGTCTTCACCATTAGTTGTATAATGTTACTAAACACTCATTACAACTTTTGGAATCAAAGAAACACAAATCAAATCAAATTCAAACTCAAATTGTGATCACATATGATAATGGTCAAATCTGCCATTTATATTCTGGTCACTACTTTGAGCCCTTGCATTTCAAGTTTTTCAAACTAAACTTTCCCAATTCTTTGTACCTTATCCAAGAGCACATCAAGGTGAACAAATTTGGTAAAGACCACCATGCCAAATCATCTTGGATCAAAAACTATGCTCATGCAAAGTTGAGACTTTTTAATATGTGCAACAATCTCACTTTGTGCAAATTTGCAATTCTTTGATTTTTAAAATTCCAGCACCACACATGGTTGTCTCTGGTCATTTACAACTCAACCAAACCAACCACTCTCAATTTTTGCAACCATTTGAACTCAACAAAATTTGGCAAGAATTTGAATTGGGCAAATATGGAACAAATCAAAATCACTATTTGCATAGTGTTTGGCCTAACCCTATTTTCCCCATTTCACTCCACCCTGTCCCCTGGTCCCCTCTCTCTCTTGCTTGCATAGAAACCCTAGGAGGAACCCTAAGGTGGCAAGGACATGGCCATGTCACACCATGCCGCACACCCTCTCTTCTCCTTCCTCCTCCACACTGGCCCTGTTGCCCAAACCATCCACCTGGCCTCCCTACCACACCCTATGGCCGCCGTTGTCGAGGAAGACGCAGAAGCTCGCCGGAATTCGCGCGCCAGAAACGGCATCGGCATGCCAATGACGTCGCAGCAGTGCACGCGCGGACGCCACTGGCTACACGCCGCCTCGCCAACTCGAGCACGCCCTGGACCCCCCGCGAGCAGGTTGAGCCTCGCCGTGCCACCACAAGCCCGTCGGACACGCGCAAGACAACGACCCGTGCCCGCCGTCGCCGGAGACGACGAGCATATCCCGCGTCTGCCGCGCTACGCCCAGCGACCACCTGACCGCATCAGACGCCGCCCGAGCAAGCTGTCGCCGCCAAACGCACCGCCTGGACACGCAACAAAGTACCCCGCCATCCTCTAGCTTGCTAGCTCGCCGGAACCGCCGCGTCGATGTCGACCTTGCCACTGCCCCGCAGCACCTCCACGATTCTATAAATAGGGAGTTCCCTGGACCAAACCAAGCACACTATCTCACTCCCCACCCTTCACCTCTTCTCCTCGCACCATTAGCTAGCTCGATTGTCGCCGGAGTCGCCGTAATTGGAAGATCGGAGCCGCGGAAGCTCTGTGAACATCGCCTGTCAGTTCAGGCCGCCCCAAGCTCCGCCACTGCTACAGGCTGCCTCAGCGTTGTCAACAACCTCGCCCTGAACCTCGCCGCAGACCGCCGGAGCCCTGGTTAGCCGTCCTACCCCATAGGCTTGCCGGAGAAGCCACGACATCTCGTCGGTGACGACGATGCCTGTGCGCCGTTGATCTCTGTTTTAATCCAACGCCCCACAGCTCGCGTACCGTTTCGCGCGTTTAAGAGACGCTGACGGGTGGCCCCCACCTCGTCAGATGGCCCACGCGCACTGGATGCGTTGCTGTGCCAAGTTTCGCTATTTTAAATCATTTCGGCCCAACTCAGTTTCCCGCCGGCCCTTTAATTCAAATCTGAATTTTCCAAATCCATTTAAGTTCAATACTGGTCCTGACTTTGAAATTCAATAGAATCTGTTTGGCTTGGCCAAATTTAGAAAACTTTATATTGTTGGAAAGCTACTGAAAAGTTCTAACCAATGCCACTGGTCACACTGTGAGATCTGTTGTAGAACTAATGTGAAAAGAAATTAAGTCAGAGACTTTTGCACATTCAAATGAATCTTAAAAATCAACCAAAAATGATATTGAGTTGATTCCAACTCTAATAGCTCACATTTCACTTATACTAATTGTTTCTGCAAAAATATGGTGTGGTCACTTTGGATGATCATGCCTTAGTTTAAATATTGGACTATATGGCTAGTTTAATTAAGTGATATTGTCCAAAACTATTATGCAAATCATATGAAGTGTTTCACTTCATTTAAATCTTGTCCCAAGTACTTTCATATGAAGTTTGGACCCCTGGTCATATACTCTCACATGAAATACTTGGTGAATTTAAATCATGATTAGAATTGTTAAATAGTATGAGATATTCTACCTCATTTAAATCATTTTCTCAAATGATGATGATGAATGGTTGAATTAGGTCAACATGATTTCATGTATGATTGTTTGAGAAACTAAATATTTAGAAGATTCAATGAGAGGAAATTATTTCTCAAGAACCAAATTGAAAATATCATTTACATATGTAATGAGAGGAGATTATTTTTCCTAAGAAAAGAAACCAATGCACCTAATTTTATTAAGTGTGTGACTAGGATAGTTTGTGTGAATGTATGTGATGCTTAGGATGGCTATTGAATTTGTTGAGTGATTATACCTTGTATTCAAATTTAGACGCTAGCACCGGAGAATACCCGGAAGAGGAAGGTTGCTACCAAGAGGAGGAAGAGGAGAACTTTGACCACTACCAAGGCAAGCTAATATTCTTGCAAAGTGCAAAGCCCTTTGGGGCAAGGCACCATTAGTCTTACCTTTCTTACCACAAGCCTATCCCAAGCTTTTACCTTACGAGTTTTTACTTGTTTACTTAAAGTTTTACTTTTATAGTTAACTTTGGTCTAAGTCAAGAAGGTTACTAGAGTAGCAAAGTTAGTCTCAAAGCTAGCCAAGCAAGATAGCACCCCTCATGATTAGTGCTAGTGCTAAATACTAAAACTTGACTACTCTAGATGGGAACATGTGACTTGAAATGAATTTGAAACCTTGGAATGATGAGTCATTCCATTGAATGAATATGACTTGGAGAAGATGGTGATTTTTGATAAAATTTATATTTGTTTGAATGCGATACCTTTCCAATTTTGAGTACCCCCACAATACCTGATTATGGGTAGGGCTTAACTGGAAATTTATGCATCTTAGTACGGGTTCCCTCTGAACACACATCATATGGGTTATGCCGAGGCTGCCTCCGTTGTTGAGAAATGATGTGAATTGAGGTGAATTGTACGGCCAAGCCCTGTGCAGTTCCCAGGTTGACAGTTGGTCTTCACTGGGAGGCCAAGCTCATGGGGAGAGGTGCTCATACTAGGGTTTGTAAGTGAAAGGTTATGGTTGATGATCCGCGTACTGTGTTACGATGATTCGGGGTAATCCTGACGGATGAAATCAAATGTTGTGGTACAAGTGTGCAACCTCTGCAGAGTGTAAACCTATTCGAATAGCCGTGTCCACGGTTACGGACGGTTGGAAAGGCCATACAGTTTCCGGTGTCAGATTCTTGAAAATGTTGGTAAAGTGAATGGTGAATTGGTGACTTGATTTTGAATCACCACTTGAATTGTGGGAATGACACTAATGTTCCCACTTGAGTTAGTTAGCACTTGAATAAGTCTTTCTCAAATACGTGTGAACTAAAACTGGCTTTATGCAAATAAACTAGAGCTTAGCACCCCTTACTAGAATTGTTAGCACTTACACTAGTATTAGTTTGCGAGCACTTAAAGTACTCACGGCTTTGTCCCTGGCTATTCAAATGGCCAGCGTATGAAGATGAACAGAACTACCAAGGTGACGACCAGCAGGACGCCTACGACAACTAGGAGTCTTCCGACGTCAAGCGTTGACCTGTGGACTAGAGAGTCCATTTATCTTTATGCTTCCGCTATGAACTTGTGTTTGTTCGTTGATCAATAGATCAACTATTCGTGTAATATGGATCATGTGATTCAGGTTGTAAGACAATATGGGTTGTAATGAATGATGACTATGATACTTAACTATTATGCCTCGCAACAACAATATTCCTGGGATTGCGATGAATGACATAATAGGCATCTGGACATAAAAATCCGGGTGTTGACATGTTGCATGTCCGACCTTTGTAGCCTCGATACCCTGATCCACTGCTCCTAGCATAACTAGGTTTGGCATGTGTGCGTCGCGAGAGCCTTTATCTCTTATGATTAGCCATGCTTAGTTTGTTACGCTACTACTCCGGTCTTTGGACTGGAGCCTTACAATGAAACGAATCTAGCATGACAGGTTGATGTGGTAAGTGTAGACATATTGATAAACATGATTAAAGCCTTAGACGAGAGGACACATTGGGATGTGGTGGGTTGTTTCGTTTCTGCCGACCCTAGGAACCGAGTTCTCGCCTCTTGAACCAAGACCGAGGGTACAACCACACGAGGCCCTATTATGGTACCCTCTCGACTCACTAACTAGCTTAGTCGATTCCATGAGCAACATAGTTTGCGCGTTACCTGGTCATATGCATTGCATTTTTCTTGGGGGTAAAGGTACATAACAGGCAGGTAAGCATGGTCGTGGTGGCTGGGGGGTTGCGGCTTCTGGGGAAACCCCACCTCGGTACACATCGTCAAGGACCGACTTCGGTACTTGACCCGTTACGACGGAGCAATCCTTAGCGCGTGACTCATGGTCTAGGCGACAACAAGGTAAAGGTCGTGGTCGACCACTGATGCTGTCCAGGACTGGCGCGGGGTTGACGAGGGAGGAAATCCCTGTGGTGTAGCTTTCTGGTCCCCGGCAACGGCGCCAGAAAATAGCTTGATGTCTACTTCCCCCTCCTTTTCCTGTAGACAGTGTTGGGCCTCCAAGAGCAGAGGTTTGTAGAACAGCAGCAAGTTTTCCCTTAAGTGGATACCCAAGGTTTATCGAACTCAGGGAGGAAGAGGTCAAAGATATCCCTCTCATGCAACCCTGCAACCACAAAGCAAGAAGTCTCTTGTGTCCCCAACACACCTAATAGGTGCACTAGTTCGGCGAAGAGATAGTGAAATACAGGTGGTATGAATATATATGAGCAGTAGCAACGGTGCCAGAAAATAGATTGCTGGCGCGTAGTTGATGGTGGTGGTATTGCAGCAGTAGTAACACAGTGAAACAGTAAACAAGCAGTAGTAACGCAGCAGTAGTAAACAAGTAGCGATAGCAGTATTTAGGAACAAGGCCTAGGGATTACACTTTCACTAGTGGACACTCTCAACATTGATCACATAACAGAATAGATAAATGCATACTCTACACTTTTGTTGGATGATGAACGCGTTGCGTAGGATTACACGAACCCTCAATGCCGGAGTTAACAAGCTCCACAATTTGTTCATATTTAAGTAACCTTATAGTGTAAGATAGATCAATACAACTAAACCAAGTACTAACATAGCATGCACACTGTCACCTTCATGCATATGTAGGAGGAATAGATCACATCAATACTATCATAGCAATAGTTAACTTCATAATCTACAAGAGATCATGATCATAGCATAAACCAAGTACTAACACGGTGCACACACTGTCACCTTTACACACGTGCAGGAGGAATAGAACTACTTTAATAACATTGCTAGAGTAGCACATAGATAAATTGTGATACAAACTCATATGAATCTCAATCATGTAAAGCAGCTCATGAGATTATTGTATTGAGGTACATGGAAGAGAGATGAACCACATAGCTACCGGTACAGCCCCGAGCCTCGATGGGGAACTACTCCCTCCTCATGGGAGCAGCAGCGGTGATGAAGATGGCGGTGGAGATGGCAGCGGTGTCGATGGAGAAGCCTTCCGGGGGCACTTCCCCGCTCCGGCAGTGTGCCGGAACAGAGACTTCTGTCCCCCAGATCTTGGCCTCGCGATGGCGGCGGCTCTGGAAGGTTTCTGTGGTTTTCGTCGAACGTATCAGGGTTTTCGATCCAGGGGCATTATATAGGCGAAGAGGCGGCGCAGGAGGGTCGAAGGGGCGACGACACCATAGGGCGGCGCGGCCAGGGCCTGGGCCGCGCCGGCCTATGGTCTGGGGGCCCAGTGCCCCCTCTCGGTCCTTCCCGGGTGTTACGGATGCTTCCGGTGAAAATAGGAACTTGGGCGTTGATTTCGTTCGATTCCGAGAATATTTCGTTACTAGGATTTCTGAAACCAAAAACAGCGAGAAACAGAACCGGCACTTCGGCATCTTGTTAATAGGTTAGTTCCAGAAAATGCACGAATATGACATAAAGTGTGCATAAAACATGTAGATAACATCAATAATGTGGCATGGAAAATAAGAAATTATCGATACGTCGGAGACGTATCAGCATCCCCAAGCTTAGTTCTGCTCGTCCCGAGCAGGTAAAACGATAACAAAGATAATTTCTGGAGTGACATGCCATCATAAACTTGATCATACTATTTGTAAAGCATATGTAGTGAATGCAGCAATCCAAGACAATGGTAATGACATGAGTAAACAACTGAATCATAAAGCAAAGACTTTTCATGAATAGTACTTCGAGACAAGCATCAATAAGTCTTGCATAAAAGTTAACTCATAAAGCAATAATTCATAGTAAAAGCATTGAAGCAACACAAAGGAAGATTAAGTTTCAGCGGTTGCTTTCAACTCATAACATGTGTATCTCATGGATATTGTCAACATAGAGTAGTATAATAAGTGCAATAAGCAAGTATGTAGGAATCAATGCATAGTTCACACAAGTGTTTGCTTCTTGAGGTGGAGAGAAATAGGTGAACTGACTCAACATTGAAAGTAAAAGAATGGTCCTCCATAGAGGAAAAGCATCGATTGCTATATTTGTGCTAGAGCTTTGATTTTGAAAACATGAAACAATTTTGTCAACGGTAGTAATAAAGCATATGTATCATGTAGATTATATCTTACAAGTTGCAAGCCTCATGCATAGTATACTAATAGTGCCCGCACCTTGTCCTAATTAGCTTGGACTACCGGATCATCACAATGCACATGTTTTAACCAAGTGTCACAAAGGGGTACCTCTATGCCGCCTGTACAAAGGTCTAAGGAGAAAGCTCGCATTGGATTTCTCGCTATTGATTATTCTCAACTTAGACATCCATACCGGGACAACATAGACAACAGATAATGGACTCCTCTTTTATGCATAAGCATGTAACAATAATTAATAATTTTCTCATATGAGATTGAGGATATATGTCCAAAACTGAAACTTCCACCATGGATCATGGCTTTAGTTAGCGGCCCAATGTTCTTCTCTAACAATATGCATGCTTAACCATAAGGTGGTAGATCGCTCTTACTTCAGACAAGACGGACATGCATAGCAACTCACATGAAATTCAACAAAAGAGTAGTTGATGGCGTCCCCAGTAAACATGGTTATCGCACAACAAGCAACTTAATAAGAGATAAAGTGCATAATTACATATTCAATACCACAATAGTTTTTAAGCTATTTGTCCCATGAGCTATATATTGCAAAGGTGAATGATGGAATTTTTAAAGGTAGCACTCAAGCAATTTACTTTGGAATGGCGGAAAATACCATGTAGTAGGTAGGTATGGTGGACACAAATGGCATAGTGGTTGGCTCAAGTATTTTGGATGCATGAGAAGTATTCCCTCTCGATACAAGGTTTAGGCTAGCAAGGCTTATTTGAAACAAACACAAGGATGAACCGGTGCAGCAAAACTCACATAAAAGACATATTGAAAACATTATAAGACTCTACACCGTCTTCCTTGTTGTTCAAACTCAATACTAGAAATTATCTAGACCTTAGAGAAACCAAATATGCAAACCAAATTTTAGCATGCTCTATGTATTTCTTCATTAATGGGTGCAAAGTATATGATGCAAGAGCTTAAATATGAGCACAACAATTGCCAAGTATCACATTACCCAAGACATTTATAGCAATTACTACATGTATCATTTTCCAATTCCAACCATATAACAATTTAACGAAGAAGAAACTTCGCCATGAATACTAAAAGCTAAGAACACATGTGTTCATATGAACCAGCGGAGCGTGTCTCTCTCCCACACAAGCATGATGTAATCCAATTTATTCAAACACAAACAAAAATAGAAACAAACAAACAGACGCTCCAAGTAAAGCACATAAGATGTGACTGAATAAAAATATAGTTTCAAGAGAAGGAACCTGATAATGTTGTCGATGAAGAAGGGGATGCCTTGGGCATCCCCAAGCTTAGACGCTTGAGTCTTCTTGATATATGCAGGGGTGAACCACCGGGGCTTCCCCAAGCTTAGAGCTTTCACTCTCCTTGATCATGTTGCATCATACTCCTCTCTTGATCCTTGAAAACTTCCTCCACACCAAACTCGAAACAACTCATTAGAGGGTTAGTGCACAATAAAAATTAACATATTCAGAGGTGACACAATCATTCTTAACACTTCTGGACATTGCATAATGCTACTGGACATTAATGGATCAAAGAAATTCATCCAACATAGCAAAAGAGGCAATGCGAAATAAAAGGCAGAATCTGTCAAAACAGAACAGTTCGTATTGACGAATTTAAAAATGGCACCAGACTTGCTCAAATGAAAATGCTCAAATTGAATGAAAGTTGCGTACATATCTGAGGATCATGCACGTAAATTGGCTTAATTTTCTGAGCTACCTACAGGGAGGTAGACCCAGATTCGTGACAGCAAAGAAATCTGGAACTGCGCAGTAATCCAAATCTAGTACTTACTTTTCTATCAAAGACTTTACTTGGCACAACAAAACACTAAACTAAGATAAGGAGAGGTTGCTACAGTAGTAAACAACTTCCAAGACACAAATATAAAACAAAGTACTGTAGCAAAATAAACACATGGGTTATCTCCCAAGAAGTTCTTTCTTTATAGCCATTAAGATGGGCTCAGCAGTTTTAATGATGCACTCGCAAGAAATAATATTTGAAGCAAAAGAGAGCATCAAGAGGCAAATTCAAAACACATTTAAGTCTAACATGCTTCCTATGCATAGGAATCTTGTAAATAAACAAGTTCATGAAGAGCAAAGTAACAAGCATAGGAAGATAAAACAAGTATAGCTTCAAAAATTTCAGCACATAGAGAGGTATTTTAGTAACATGAAAATTTCTACAACCATATTTTCCTCTCTCATAATAACTTTCAGTAGCATCATGAGCAAACTCAACAATATAACTATCACATAAAGCATTCTTATCATGAGTCTCATGCATAAAATTATTACTCTCCACATAAGCATAATCAATTTTATTAGTAGTTGTAGTGGGAGCAAATTCAACAAAGTAGCTATCATCAAATATAGGAGGCATATTGTAATCATAATCAAATTCACTCTCCATAGTAGGTGGAACCAAAAGACCACTATCATTATAATCATCATAAATAGGAGGCAAAGTATCATCAAAGAAAATTTTCTCCTCAATGCTTGGTGGACTAAAAAAATCATGCTCATCAAAACCAGCTTCCCCAAGCTTAGAATTTTCCATATCATTAGCAACAATGGTATTCAAAGTGTTCATACTAACATGTTCCATGGGTTTTTTAATTTTCGGATCAAACCATCCATGTCTTAACTCAGGAAATAGAATAAAAAGCTCATTGTTGTCCATTATGCCAAACTAGTGTAAACAAGAAACAAAAAGATGCAATTGCAGGATCTAAAGGAAATAGCTTTGAGTACTTACGGCGCCGGAAAATAGCTTAGTAGCCGAGATCTGGAGTGTGAGTACCTTTTACCTTTCCTCCCCGGCAACGGCGCCAGAAAATACTTGATGCTGTCCAGGACTGGCGCGGGGTTGACGAGGGAGGAAATCCCTGTGGTGTAGCTTTCTGGTCCCCGGCAACGGCGCCAGAAAATAGCTTGATGTCTACATCCCCCTCCTTTTCCTGTAGACAGTGTTGGGCCTCCAAGAGCAGAGGTTTGTAGAACAGCAGCAAGTTTTCCCTTAAGTGGATACCCAAGGTTTATCGAACTCAGGGAGGAAGAGGTCAAAGATATCCCTCTCATGCAACCCTGCAACCACAAAGCAAGAAGTCTCTTGTGTCCCCAACACACCTAATAGGTGCACTAGTTCGGCGAAGAGATAGTGAAATACAGGTGGTATGAATATGTATGAGCAGTAGCAACGGTGCCAGAAAATAGATTGCTGGCGCGTAGTTGATGGTGGTGGTATTGGAGCAGTAGTAACACAGTGAAACAGTAAACAAGCAGTAGTAACGCAGCAGTAGTAAACAAGTAGCGATAGCAGTATTTAGGAACAAGGCCTAGGGATTACACTTTCACTAGTGGACACTCTCAACATTGATCACATAACATAATAGATAAATGCATACTCTACACTTTTGTTGGATGATGAACGCATTGCGTAGGATTACACGAACCCTCAATGCCGGAGTTAACAAGCTCCACAATTTGTTCATATTTAAGTAACCTTATAGTGTAAGATAGATCAATACAACTAAACCAAGTACTAACATAGCATGCACACTGTCACCTTCATGCATATGTAGGAGGAATAGATCACATCAATACTATCATAGCAATAGTTAACTTCATAATCTACAAGAGATCATGATCATAGCATAAACCAAGTACTAACACGGTGCACACACTGTCACCTTTACACACGTGCAGGAGGAATAGAACTACTTTAATAACATTGCTAGAGTAGCACATAGATAAATTGTGATACAAACTCATATGAATCTCAATCATGTAAAGCAGCTCATGAGATTATTGTATTGAGGTACATGGAAGAGAGATGAACCACATAGCTACCGGTACAGCCCCGAGCCTCGATGGGGAACTACTCCCTCCTCATGGGAGCAGCAGCGGTGATGAAGATGGCGGTGGAGATGGCAGCGGTGTCGATGGAGAAGCCTTCCGGGGGCACTTCCCCGCTCCGGCAGTGTGCCGGAACAGAGACTCCTGTCCCCCAGATCTTGGCCTCGCGATGGCGGCGGCTCTGGAAGGTTTCTGTGGTTTTCGTCGAACGTATCAGGGTTTTCGATCCAGGGGCATTATATAGGCGAAGAGGCGGCGCAGGAGGGTCGAAGGGGCGACGACACCATAGGGCGGCGCGGCCAGGGCCTGGGCCGCGCCGGCCTATGGTCTGGGGGCCCAGTGCCCCCCCCTCTGGTCCTTCCCGGGTGTTCTGGATGCTTCCGGTGAAAATAGGAACTTGGGCGTTGATTTCGTCCGATTCCGAGAATATTTCGTTACTAGGATTTCTGAAACCAAAAACAGCAGAAAATAGGAACTGGCACTTCGGCATCTTGTTAATAGGTTAGTTCCAGAAAATGCACGAATATGACATAAAGTGTGCATAAAACATGTAGATAACATCAATAATGTGGCATGGAACATAAGAAATTATCGATACGTCGGAGACGTATCAACCACCCTCTGCCGGCTTTCCAAGGAAGAAAGCTCAAACGTTGGCACTAAGAGTCGGTTGGCACATGTGGGTAAAGTTGTGCACCCCTGCAGGGTTAAATCTTTTCGAAAAGCCATGTCCACAGTTACTGATGACTTGGGAATGGATTCTGTGATCATAGACAACGTGAACCTAATCGTAAAACTTGGCAAACAATGTGTGTTTACGGATACCTTCTCCGGGTATTGAGGGGGTGATCCGAGGATAGTGGTTCGAGATGATGAAGATTGGTGGATACAAGATGATGATCATTAGAGATAGAGATGTCGCTCTCTTATCCCCTTTCAAAGGTTCTGAGTAGTCAAGATTCTCTTCTCTCTTATCTAACAAAGGAAAATTGGCTTTACGCAAAAGAAGATCCACAGAAAGTCTGCATACCCGCTTTGCTAAAAGGTTGAACTAAGTCTTGCTGAGTCCCTGTACTCAGCTTTCCATGCTTTTGTTTCAGATGAAGTTGCTATAGCCGAAGGTGGTTTCTACGTTAATATCGACGGTTAGTTTGGAGTTCCCAGGCAGCAGCCTGCGACTTATGGGCTGGGACGTCATTTTATGTTATGGCCTCTTAAGCCCTTTGCTATCTTGTTATTTAGAATAACATATTTTTCTTCCGTTGCTTGTTGAATGTTGGGTCAGTGACCTCTGCGTGTAATAGCTTGGATCTTACTCTGTTAAGAGTTGTAATATATTCTTTTGAGTCGTAGAGTCACTGTTGTGTTACCGATTCTCTCACTGTAGTCTCTCGAGCTCAAGGTTAGGCTTATGTCAGACGAAGATCTGGTATTTGTCTAACCCTGATCCCGGGGGTGCCACAGGTTTTGGTATCAGAGCAGGACTGCCTGTAGGAAACTCTTGTTTACTTGTCGATGTTGAGTCTAGTGGTTGCGAAAACTATTTGAAAGCTAAAGATTATTTGCAAAACTCTAAATCGGATTCTTTTTAATCCTTACCTGGTGTCATCTTACCTGGTTTTGATTGGAAAAAGGTTTCTCTTCTTTCCTATCAATTCAAATCTCTAGGATACACGGGTTTGGGTTATTTTTCTCAAGTACTCCGTATCTGGTTGCTTGTCTCAGAGTTTTCAGAATGCCTCAGTTCATCTGAAGCATTGTTCCTTTATTCTTGCTTCGGGTGCTTAGCATCCAATTGTTTGCCTTTATTCGACATGGTGGTGGTATGTCATCTTTGCATTCCATCTTCATGGTTTGTGAGTCGGTTAGTAGTGTGTATATTTTGTATGCTTGTTTAACTACTATGATCGATACGACGATATATCTTCATATCACATGTCTTGTTCTCTAGCATGCTCATTGCATTCAGTACATGCTTTCCTCCTGTTGAATCCTCCTGATGAATATGTGTCTCATGGGTTTTTTTTCTCCTCAGTATGTCAGGCGGTACTAGAAGTGGTGCTGGCCGTGCTCGTGGCCATGGAAATAACCATGGAGATGGACACGAGGAGAATGCTGACCTTCCTCATCCTCCTTCTATGGTCCAACTTATGGCCATGTATGAAGCCAATCGTGCAGACAACATTAGGCTCCTTGAAAGGATTGAGCGGAACACAGCTCAGCGTCATGAGGGACAAGTGGGGATCCGAAGCTTCATCCGCCTCACCCCACCAGTGTTCACTTATTCAACTGAGCCACTTGATGCTGACTACTGGCTCCGCACCATCGAGCGCAAGCTTGAGGTTGCCCACGCTGCTCAAGCAGATTGGGTGAACTTTGCCACCTACCATCTTGAAGGAGCTCCTGGTTCATGGTGGGAAAACTTCCTGCTGATGCAGCCTGCCGATCATGACGTAACTTGGCCAGAGTTCAAAGTTGCTTTCCGTGCATATCATATCCCAGAGGGTGTGATGGATGAGAAAAGAGAAGAGTTTCTGAAGCTGACGCAGGACAGTGGTTCTATCTGTGACTACCAGGGTCACTTCTATCGTCTTGCCTGATATGCTCCTGAAGAAACTTCCACTGATGCCAAGAAGCAAGCCTTGTTCCGCAAGGGACTGGATCCTGAACTTCGTCGAAATCTTCATCTCCTGGACTTCCCAACCTGCCAAGATCTTGTCAACAAGGCTATGAAGGCAGAAAGAGGAAAGGTGGACTATGAGGAAAGTCGCAAGCGTCCTCGAGATACTTCTCAGTCTTCTGGATCAGGAAATCAGCGCCGCCGTGTTTTCATTCCATACAGTGTTGTGCCTCGTGCTCCTTATGCACCAAAGTCTTCTGGTTATGCTCTTCGTCCACAAGCTCCAAGTGCTACTGCAGGCAATGCTGGTGGAACAAATTATCGGCCCGCTATGGGTATTCCAGGTAGTGGTGCGTGCTTCACTTGTGGTCAACCTGGTCACTACATGAAAGAGTGCCCCCACAATACTTCTGTTCGTGGTGCTCCACCACCAAATAAGTTTACTAAGCCTCAAGTTGCTGGTCAGGGTCGTCTGACCCATGTCACTGCTGAAGAAGCTGAAGCAGATCCAAGCGTCATAATGGGTACGCTTGGAATCAACTCCATTATAGCTACAGTTCTGTTTGATTCTGGAGCACCGCATTCATTCATATCCCAAGAATTTGCTCAATTGCATGTGATTCCTTTTGAAGCTATGCCTACCCCTCTTATGGTTCATTCCCCTGGTTCTAGTTGGTATACCGCTATGGTCAGTCGTGGGAATATAATCGAGATTTGATATCTTATTTTTCCAATTCCCCTCATTGTCCTCAATTCAACCGACATCGATATCATTTTGGCCATGGATTGGATAGCTAAATATCAGGCCGTCATTGATTGTGCAGCCAAGTCTCTCACTCTAACCGATCTTTCCGGAAGCAACATTCTGTATTGGTCTCCGTCAGCAACCCCTCCATCAGCAGTACATATTCCAGATGCGGAGTTGTATGCTCTTGACGTCTTACCTCCGCTTGAAATTTCTGATGTTCCCGTGGTTTGTGACTTCCCTGATCTCTTTCCGGAAGAGTTACCTGGCATGCCACCTGATCGAAGCGTGGATTTTGTCATCGAACTGTTTCCTGGAACTCCTCCTGTTTCTCGACGTCCTTATCGTATGCCTTGAGAAGAGTTGGTTGAAATAAAAAAGCAGTTAGAAGAGTTAGAAGGGAAAAGATACATCCAACCTAGTACTTCATCTTAGGGATGTCCCGCACTCTTTTTCAAGAAGAGGGATACCAATGTTCTGCGTCTGGTTGTTGATTACCGGCCGCTCAACGCAGTAACTAATAACCCACAAGTATAGGGGATCGCGGCAGTCTTCGCGGGAAGTAAAACCCAATTTATTGATTCGACACAAGGGGAGACAAAGAATACTTGAAAGCCTTAACAGCAGAGTTGTCAATTCAGCTGCACCTGGAAACAGACTTGCTCGCAAGAGTTTATCGATAATGTGAGTTTTATAGCAGTAGCAGTAGTGAAATAACAGCAGCAGAGTAACAAAGACAGCAGTAGTGATTTTAGTAAACAGCAGGATTAAAATACTGTAGGCACAGGGATGGATGACGGGCGTTGCATGGATGAGAGAAACTCATGTAACAGTCAAAGCAGGGCATTTGCAGATAATAATAAAGCGGTGTCCAAGTACAAAGAAATCCATAGGCATGTGTTCCATATATAGTCGTACGTGCTCGCAATGAGAAACTTGCACAACATCTTTTGTCCTACCAGCCGGTGGCAGCCGGGCCTCTAGGGAATCTACTGGATATTAAGGTACTCCTTTTAATAGAGTACCGGAGCGAAGCATTAACACTCCGTGAACACATGTGATCCTCACATCACCGCCATCCCTCCGGTTGTCCCGATTTCTGTCACTTCGGGGCCTTTAGTTCCGGACAGCGACATGTGTATACAACTTGCAGGTAAGATCATAAAACAATGCATATCATGATGAAATAATAACATGTTCAGATCTGAGATCATGGCACTCGGGCCCTAGTGACAAACATTAAGCATAACAAGTTGCAACAATATCATCAAAGTACCAATTACGGACACTAGGCACTATGCCCTAACAATCTTATGCTATTACATGACCAATCTCATCCAATCCCTACCATCCCCTTCAGCCTACAGCGGGGGAATTACTCACACATGGATGGGGGAAACATGGCTGGTCGATGGAGAGGCGTCGGTGATGATGATGGCGATGATCTCCTCCAATTCCCCGTCCCGGCGGAGTGCCTGATGTCTACGGGTTCTTCTATTCTTGTAGACAGTGTTGGGCCTCCAAGAGCAGAGGTTTGTAGAACAGTAGCAAGTTTCCCCTAAGTGGATCACCCAAGGTTTATCGAACTCAGGGAGGAAGAGGTCAAAGATATCCCTCTCAAGCAACCCTGCAACCACAAAGCAAGAAGTCTCTTGTGTCCCCAACACACCTAATACACTTGTCAGATGTATAGGTGCACTAGTTCGGCGAAGAGATAGTGAAATACAGGTGGTATGAATATATATGAGCAGTAGTAACGGCACCAGAAAATAGCTTGATGCTACAACTGGCGTGTGATTGATGGTGGTAATATGGCAGGCAGTACAGATGCAGTAAAACAGTAAACAAGCAGCGACGATTGCAGTATTTAGGAACAAGGCCTAGGGATTATACTTTCACTAGTGGACACTCTCAACATTGATCACATAACAGAATAAATAGATAAATGCTCTACTCTACACACTCTTGTTGGATGATGAACACCACTAATTGCGTAGGATTACACGAACCCTCAATGCCGGAGTTAACAAGCTCCACAATATTCGATATTCATGTTTAAATAACCTTAGAGTGCATGATAGATCATTGCAATTACACCAAGTACTAACATAGCATGCACACTGTCACCATCACACTATGAAGGAGGCATAGATCACATCAATACTATCATAGCTATAATTAACTTCATAATCTACAAGAGATTACAATCATAACCTACGCCAAGTACTACACGATGCACACACTGTCACCATTACACCATGCAGGAGGAATAGAGTACTTTAATAACATCACTAGAGTAACATAGATGAATAGTGATACAAAACTCATATGAATCTCAATCATGTAAGGCAGCTCATGAGATCATTGTATTGAAGTACATAGGAGAGAGATTAACCACATAGCTACCGGTACAGCCCTTAGCCTCGATGGAGAACTACTCCCTCCTCATGGGAGACAGCAGCGGTGATGAAGATGGCGGTGGAGATGGCAGCGGTGTCGATGGAGAAGCCTTCCGGGGGCACTTCCCCATCCCGGCGGCGTGCCGGAACAGAGACTCCTGTCCCCCAGATCTTGGCTTCGCGATGGCGGCGGCTCTGGAAGGTTTCTCGTACCGTGGCTTTTTTCGTATCGAAGATTTAGGTCAGGGACCTTTATATAGGTGAAGAGGCGGAGTCGGAGGGTTGACGAGGCGGCGACACAGTAGGGGGGTGCGGCCCACCCCCTGGCCGCGCCGGCCTATCATCTGGGGCCCACAGGGCCCTCCTCTGGTGGCTCTCGGGTGTTCTGGAAGCTTCATGTGATTATAAGATGCTGGGCGTTGATTTCGTCCAATTCCGAGAATATTTCCTTACTAGGATTTCTGAAACCAAAAACAGCAGAAAACAGGAACTGGCACTTCGGCATCTCGTCAATAGGTTAGTTCCGGAAAACGCATAAAATCATCATAAAGTATGTATAAAACATGTGGGTATTGTCATAAAACAAGCATGGAACATAAGAAATTATCGATATGTCGGAGACGTATCAGCATCCCCAAGCTTAGTTCCTACTCGTCCTCGAGTAGGTAAACGATAACAAAGATAATTTCTGAAGTGACATGCTACCAACATGATCTTAATCATACTATTGTAAAGCATATGAGATGAATGCAGCGATTCAAAGCAATGGTAAAGACAATGATTAAACAACTAAATCATATAGCAAAGACTTTTCATGAATAGTACTTTCAAGACAAGCATCAATAAGTCTTGCATAAGAGTTAACTCATAAAGCAATAGATTCAAAGTAAAGGCATTGAAACAACACAAAGGAAGATTAAGTTTCAGCGGTTGCTTTCAACTTATAACATGTATATCTCATGGATAGTGTCAACATAAAGTAATATAATAAGTGCAATAAGCAAGTTTGTAAGAATCAATGCACAGTTAACACAAGTGTTTGTTTCTTAAGATGGAGAGAAATGGGTAAACTGACTCAACATAAAAGTAGAAGAAAGGCCCTTCACAGAGGGAAGCATCGATTGCTATATTTGTGCTAGAGCTTTGGTTTTGAAAACAAGAAACAATTTTGTCAACGGTAGTAATAAAGCATATGCATAATGTAAATTATATCCTACTGTAGGGATTCGTTGCATAGAAAACAAAAAAATTCCTACCGCGAGAACGCAATCCAAGCCAAGATGCAATCTAGAAGATGGGAGCAACGAGGGGATGAACGAGACTAACCCTTGAAGATTTCCAAATCCTATAAGAGTAGGCTCTTATTGCTGCGGTAGACGATCACTTGCCGCTTGCAAAAGCGCGTAGAAGATCTTGATCACGGTGCCACGATCGGGCAGCACCTCCGTACTCGGTCACACGTTCGGTGTTGATGACGACGTCCTTCTCCCCGTTCCAGTGGGCAGCGGAAGTAGTAGATCCTCCTCGGAATCCCAGCAGCACGACGGCGTGGTGGCGGTGCCGATGGAGATCTCCGGCGGAGCTTCGCTAAGCATATGCGGGAGAAGTAGTGGAGGAGGGGTGCTAGGGTTTGGGGAGAGGGGGTGCCATGGGCGCTGGCCTCAAGGGGGGCAGGGGTGGTGCGGCCAAGCCATGGGCTGCCCCCTCCCTCTCCTCCTCATTATATAGGTGGAACCCCAAGGGTTTGCCCAAAGTCTTCGAATAAGACCCCAACAGAAAAACTGCCTTATGGACGAAACCTAGAGGGACAGGGACTCTCCCCTTCCCCCTTTTCTTGGCCGGCCAAGGAGGTGGAATCCACCATGGACTCCACCCTCCCACTTGGTTGGCTGGTTAGGATTTGTGGAGTCCCTCCGGGACTCCTCCTTCCATAGTGATTTATTTCCGGATAATTCTAGAAACCACCTTCCATAAATTCACCAGATCATTTCCAAACTTGGAAAGTGACTTCCTATATATGAATCTTATTCTCCGGACCATTCCAGAACTCCTCGTGATGTCCTGGATCCCATCCGAGACTCCGAACAAAACTTCGAACTCCATTCCATATTCCATATCTACTTAAACGACATCAAACCTTAAGTGTGTCACCCTACGGTTCGAGAACTATGTAGACATGGTTGAGAACTCTCTCCGACCAATAACCAATAGCGGGATCTGGAGATCCATAATGGCTCCCACATATTCAACGATGACTTTAGTGATCGAATGAACCATTCACATACGATACCAATTCCCTTTGTCACGCGATATTTTACTTGTCCGAGGTTTGATCATCGGTATCTCTATACCTCGTTCAACCTCGTCTCATGACAAGTACTCTTTACTCGTACCGTGGTATGTGGTCTCTTATGAACCATTCATATGCTTGCAAGCTATTAGACGACATTCCACCGAGAGGGCCCAGAGTATATCTATCCGTCATCGGGATGGACAAATCCCACTGTTGATCCATATGCCTCAACTCATACTTTCTGGATACTTAATCCCACATTTATAACCACCCATTTACGCAGTGGTGTTTGATGTAATCAAAGTACCTTTCCGGTATAAGTGATTTACATGATCTCATGGTCATAAGGACTAGGTAACTATGTATCGAAAGCTTATAGCAAATAACTTAATGACATGATCTTATGCTACGCTTAATTGGGTGTGTCCATTACATCATTCATATAATGACATAACCTTGTTATTAATAACATCCAATGTTCATGATCACGAAAACCATGATCATCTATTAATCAACAAGCTAGTTATACAAGAGGCTTACTAGGGACTCCTTGTTGTTCACATAACACACATGTATTAATGTTTCGGTTAATAAAATTATAGCATGGTATGTAAACATTATCATAAACACAAAGATATATTATAATAACCATTTTATTATTGCCTCTTGGGCATATCTCCAACAGTCTCCCACTTGCACTAGAGTCAATAATCTAGTTTACATCTGTAAAGATATAACACCTTGGCCTTCCGGTGCTTTATCATGTTTTGCTCACGGGAGAGGTTTTAGTCAACGAATCTGACATGCTCAGAACCGTATGTATTTTGTAATTCATTTGCGTCTCAACGCATCACTCATTTCCAAATGAGTCGGCATTAAATATGTTTGGTCTTCTGGTGGAACCTTAATTCCGCGATCTGAAATATGTCACTAATATTGTCATACACAATATAGCTTCAAAGTTCTGACACTATCGGAACTACACCAAGTTCTCAAATAACCTTTTGACTTAACATCCTTTGTCATTGTCAAAACAATGACATACTTTGCCTTCTTTCATAGAATCCGTCACAATATTTAGAACTCTTCTAAATCTAGCATAGACAACTTCTATCTCATTGTGCTACCTTTTAAACAACACTTAGCCTAATTGAGATTGAAATTTATTTTATATGCGACCAAACTAATATCGGTGCAACACATTACATCGATTTGTTTGTCATTACACCATATAAAATTATATATATATCCTTGGATCTTCTAAAGTACTCAAGGATATTCCTATTGTTTGTCCAATAATCATCACATGAATTATTCTGGTACATGCTCCTAACTCTTTAGAGCACAAGACATCTGATTTTGTACATATTCTTCGTGATCTAAAATCACTCATGTGTTTTTACTCATCGAGTGTCAAATACACTCAAGTCTTGTTAAACCTTTACATGAAAAGAACACCTTCTTAATATTTCTATGTACTTTGACTTAAACTTATTATGTATTCCAATCTATCTTCATAGATCTTGACACTAAATATGTTTCAGTCCATATCCTTTCATTGAAGTTAATTCTCAATGAAATCTTTTAATCAAGTATATAATTACATCATTTATAACCAACTATATGTCATCTACATAAAGTATTATAAATATGTCTCAGCGCTCCCACTTAATTTCTTGCAAATGGAAGCCTCTTCATCGTCTCTGATGAAATCAAAAACTCTTTGAAGATTTCATCTGGTGAAGATTCCAACTCCGCGATACTTACTTCATCCAATTGAAGTTCGTATACCTATCTAGTATTCCACGGACTAGCAAAACTTTTGGTTGTATCTTGTATACACCTTTAATACACACTTCTGTTAAGTAATGTATCTTGCCATCCTACTAGCATATCTCATAAAAGAAATATGTAGTGATTACTAGAATAATCCACATAGACTATAAGCATTGCTACGGAAGATCTAATCTTATCGTAGTCAACTCTTTGAACTTTGTCGTAAACAACTTTTCGACAAGTCGAGCTTCTTCAATGATATTTCATCCAAGTCCATCAATTTTATAGATCCATTTACTTCCAAAAAGTATTCATCTATCTTGGATTTCATAGCTTATAGCCATTTTAACAGAGTCAGGGCCCATCATAACTTCTTTGTTTGTAGTTGGTTTATCATTATTCAAAATCAATCCTTTGTCCACAAATCATTTATTTGATCACAAAGTAAACCATTCCTACAAGGTTCAATATGTACTTCGATCTCCATGGCTAAAACATTTTGTAGTCATGGGAGTCATGATCGTTGTGGCCGCTTCTGGAACCAATTCCAATGCTGCGCTACTCTGATCATTATACTCAAGTTCATAAACCTTATCAAGTTCTATTGTCCTCCCACTCAAATACTTCGCTAGAAACAATTTCTTGGAAATAAGAAACATTGACAAACACTTTTGTCTTTGTCTCCATAGTGGGAAGAATTCCCAATCAATTCTCTGGGATAACCAACAAAGACATTCATCCGATTTTGGTTGTAAACTTTTTACTTATGCTATGCATAGCAAAATTTAAGAAAAGACTATTAGGATTCATACCCAATGCCATAACTCGTATGGTGTCATTTCAACGGATCATGATGATGCTCTATTAAGTGTAAAAGCGGTAGTCACTAAAGCATAATCCACAAAAAATATAATGGCATCAATATTTTATCTCATCATTGATCCAACAAGGTTTGTATACATCTCTCGGATACTGTATCATCATTATGATACTCCAAGAAATGTGAGTTGTAGAACAATTTCATGACTCTCTTAGATGTTCGCTAAAACTCGTAATTCAAATATTTTCCCAATGATCCAATCATAGATATTTGATTTTTCTATTACGATGATTTCCACTTCATGCTGAAATTTATTTGAATCCATTCAAATGTTTCAAACTTCTTCCTTATCGAATATATCCACATATCTATCTATACCTAATAATAAAGGGAGAAGCGTTTCCGTGGTATTCGTCCGTTTGGTCCGTCCTATTCTTTCGTCCGTTCGTCGATGTGCTTTCCTATTTCGCTTTTGGTATGTCTCACGAAGGCTCCCGTCGAAGCAAACAACCCGACCCGATCCGGTCTGAGTCCAGGCCGATGAGGCCTGCGCAACGCTATTGATCGCTGACCTGTCATGGGCGAGCCTGAGCTACATCGACGTGAGCGAGCCAAACTAATTAAGTTTCCAGACCAGACAGAGTCCTTCGCTTCCTGCCTTCTCAGAGTCTATATATGGGAGCGATCAACTGTAGTGCATCAAATCGATCCAAAGGTTACGATCCAAATCCAAATCTTGCGATTCAATGGTGACGAGAAGAGGTAGTAGGCATGGGTGGGCGCTCCGCTCCTCACCGGCGGGAATCACGGCGTCCGGTGACGCCGTCGGGATGGAGGTCTATGTGGGCACCATGCAAGATATCGTCACCACGTTGTGCGCCGACATGGTCGGGCACCGATCTCCTCCGGCACACACTATTGGAGCTCCTCCCATGCCATCCTGCCTCGATCTCCTACGATGTGGGTCGACAGGCGGGTGCAAGGCGCGCGTGGGCGTCTGCCCAACGGGATGCTGCGCCTCGATCATCTCCTCCAACATCTGTTAGGAATAAACCACACCGTCGACCAGCGTGTGTGCGTCAAGGTCGAGTCCGGACTGCGGTGTGTGGTCGTGTGTCAATGTTCATGGCCGTGGTGTGTGTGTGTGTTCTGGCTCAGTTCGGAGGCCGGTGTGTCGCCGCCATCCGAGCCGTTCGCGAGAGTAGCGCTGGACCAGCATGTATGAACGGTTGGAGCCGGCCGCGTCTAGCGCGTAGAGCGCGCCGTGCATGGGTGCGGGTGGATCATGGAAGTGCGTTCGTGGGCGCATGGGCGAGTGGAGTGTGTGCGTGCGTGCTCTGTATAAATACCCCCGTGTACTGATCGTTGGGAGGCAGTAGTATGATCCAGCTAAAATAAGAGAGAAGGACTTAAAGTTGCTTCGTCTCCTTTCTCGTATCATCTTCTACCTCGGTCCTAGAGAGAGAGAGTGACGGAGGGGCTGCTCGGCATTTGCCGCCGGAGGCAGCCCAACAATTGAATTGGTATCAGAGAGCCTCAAGGCGATGGTGGCCGTGGCGCTCGGTAAGTCCAGGGCGAGTGCAGCGGATGTGGCAGTGGCGCTGTGACGCCGTTCGTGCGGCGGGCGCAGCGGCAGCAGAGGCGCGGCACGACGACCATGGTGCGGCGGCCATGGAGGTGCAGTCGCGTGTTGAGGTGCGCAGTGGCGTCGGACAGAGGCGGAGGCTCAGACTCATGACCGTGTGCGATGTGTTCACCGGCGCCCAGGTTTTACGGTTGAGCAGGTGGCTCCCGTACGAGATGATCAAATCGCCATGACGTACATGCGCGGAAAGATCGGGAAGAAGACGGCGTTTATCGCCGGAGGCAGCCCCAACAACATCAACCTTGTACCGCGCGACGGACAGGCGGCTGCAAGCTCCTCCACTGTCTGATCTAACTTGCTGTAATTCAAGAAGGATGGATGAGGTGGCCTCTGAATCTAACTGTCAGATATTGGGAATTTGTGGAGCACCAGATGTCCTGATAGATCAGAGTTGATGGGAATCTCAAAAGAAATCGAAGAGCTTATAGTCAAGGATTACTTTCTTTCGTACAGCGGCAAGCGGGCAAATGTTTGCGCACATCTGTGTGCAAAGCCACCTCTGCTAACTGACCAGAGGGTGTGGCGTTTGGCTACTCGCCAACTCAGTATTCAAAAAATTATGGTTATCCTTAGCTAGCTCTGTTTGGTGCTTATAAAAGTTTCATGGTTCAGTTTGCTGGCCAAGTACTCCAGGTACCCATACTTCCTTTTTGTGTGTAAACTGATCGTGTGTATACGGCGCGGCAGAAGTACTAAGCATTGCTGGTGATCTTTAAGAGTAATCTGCTGACTGAATTTAACATGCTATTTTGTAATGACGTTGAGAAAGGATACTTGCTATTTAAAAGATTTTTTTGCAAAGCAGAAGTTAATAGATATATAGGATGGTTACTAGCACTGATCCGATCACTGTATTTTACCCCGTGGACTATTCGGTCACCTACTCATTGCATATTGCATATTATTCAGGGTAAGAGAATAGCTATTTCCCAATAGAAATTCACACTTTCAAATAAATAAAACTGATAACAAAGTTACAAAACTTCAGCTATTTATTTATTCACTCCTCAAATTTTTTTTTGTTATTTTTAAAATTAATCCGTTGCAACGCACGGGTATTTTTCCTAGTACCTAATAATAAAAGCAAAAGGGTTTCTCCCTCGGTCGTCCGTCAAACATAAAACTGCCCTTAAAGTTGATCAAAATTACCCACCATGCCACCAGTAAGTTATACCGGTTTGATTTTTTTTCCGTGTCCATCGTTTTCTACATCATCGCCGCTCCTATTTTCTTCGTCCGCCTCGCGCGCAGACCCCAGCCCCCGCACTGCTCCTCCCAGGATCTGGTCGATCTCAAGCCTCGCAACAAGAGCGCTGACATGGTCCATGAGACCAGCGTGCAACGCGACCGGATATGTAAGGAGGAACGCCTGTGGCAGTCTCCGTAGGGCACTCGCGTAACCCTAGCCGTCACCACCATCGCGGACGTCGTTGGCGACGTGGCTAGAGCCCTCAACGATCTGCACTACCTGGCTGAATACTTCCGCGCCGCCGTCCGATCGATGGCCCCCCACCCAAGGAACTGCGCGCAACCGTCTTCTCGCATTCCGGCTGCCGTCGTTTGCGCGTGAGGCTGATTCGTTATCGTATCTTCATGTTGGTGCGCGCGAGGAAGCTTCGTCCGGCTCGAGGCATAGTGCAGCAAGGGCCTCGCAGTAGACCTGGCCCGACATGAGGCGCGGCGATCATCGGCAGCCCAAGTGGATCATCCTAGTCGAGCAGGTCGCCTCGGCGGCGATTGAGGATGGCACGGAGGCGTCGTGGTTCGTGGCAGCTCTGCATGTGGCCTGGTTTTACAAGCCCGCAGGGGTGGAGGCATGGAGTAGTTGGCGTGCTACGGCCTAGAGCCCTAGACACCTGTCGCGTCTTCTCGCCGGCCAGGTTCTGCATCTATAGAGATGAACATGCTTAGCGAGAGAGTCTGATCGACCGACAGAAACGGGAGACAGAGAAGAAATTCGTGTGGGCTGGCCTCTCTCATGCCTGACATCGGAGGTGGTCAGGAGGTTCGAAGAGCAGGCACTCAAAAAGACATGCATGGACAAGGGTTAATCATAGACTCGATCGGCTTACCTCAATTAAAGTCTGCAGCGATTGATCGGTTTACTTCTACATGCTTTTGGTCCTTGATCATCGATAATTTAGTTGCAGTGCATAACAGCCATGAGGGAAATCATGTGCTGTAGGATCTGGAACGTTTGTCCCGCTGAGATTCTGCTCATTCATGCCGCAGAGCAGACCCTTCCATCGCATCAAATATATGGAAGCCACGTCCTTGCATCATGCTGCACGGATCCTTCATGTAGAGCTTGAGAAGCTGGGTTAGTAAAAAATTCGGGGTTGATGTGAATCCAAGAGCGCCGATCGACTTGCGAATCGTAGCAGAACGGAAAGGAATTAAAAATCACAGAAAAACGGAAAGGCATCGTGGCTTTCCATGGTGCCTAATTGACAGGAGCACAACAAGAGCATGAATTAAACGGAGACGGGATCACAGGGTTGACCTCTAATTCTGCCCCAGGAAGCAAAAATAACGTAAGAGAGTCTAAAGAAGGCATGCCGAGGCCTCGCGAACGAAAAGTACTAATTCAGCATGCCGAGACAGTTGTGTGATGTACAAAGACATGCCGAGAACGAAAAGTCGAATTATGCACGCCGAGACATGAATAAGTTGCGTCATGTACATATTCAGCTTTACTGTTCTACATATTGGGTTGTATTTGTTAGTTTTTAATGGATAAATTATACCAAGTTCAATTACCAAATATGTTTACACACTTTAATATGTGTCATTGTAATAAAAAAAATTCTATTGCAACTCACGGTATTTGTGCTATCCTCCTCAAAATAAGCTTTCGCCCCGCTATATTAATACAGCAACCAACCGATACAACAAGCACGCTGGGGCTGCAGCACAACCAACCCCAAAAGGAACAAAAGATAAAGCAAAAAAATGAAAGAAATGCCAACATCGGCAGCTCGACAAAAACGAAGATTACTCGCAACCGCTACGCCCTCCGGAGAATTCCACACACTCCTAGCCCATCGAAGCGCCGTATATCAAGCAAAACCTTCAACAAGGAAAGCGACGACGACGCCGTTGCTGCCCGGACTAATCCTAGGGTTTCCCCTGATACGCGGAAGAGATTGGGGTGGAGGGACAGCCGACGCCCTTCAAGATGGCACGGTGACACCCGAAAGGCGTCACCGCGTCGGTGTCATGCATGTCGACAAGGATTTCACCCGCCCACCAGACCCGCAACCCGGACGATTCGACGTGCTCCACCTAACTTGCCGCCCACCAGCACACGCCACCATGGTCTTGAAGCCATCCTCGCCATCTCGTTGTAGTCACCGGAACAGGGCCTGGAAGGAGAGAAGAAAGGCAGCAGGGTCGGGGATAGCAGCACCTCAGCCGCGCGGGAGGGAACTACCTCCACCGCCTTCGTTGTAGCCATCCGGATGTGACATCGAGGGCAAACCAGACCCACCTGGCCCGGCTGGGCCCTCACAGGCCCGCAAAGTCCTCACCGCCACACTGCAGCAGGCCGACCAGAGTACCGCCACCACCCAGCCACCACCGCTGCGCCTACTCCGCATCTATGGAGCACTACCGGCGCGCCATAGGCAGACGGCCCGCCCAGCCTAGATAGGCCCCAATCTAGGCCCAGATCTGGGCCGACCGAGCGCCGCCCAAGCACCTCCGCCTGCGCCGCCCCGCCGCCGCTCCTCCTCCCACCCGACGTGCGGGAATCACTCCACCACGCAGAACCGCTGCCGGCCGAGGAGCACCACCCGGCTGCACCTACCCTGCGCAGGCGCCGCGCCGAGAGGGGAAGTCAAGGGACCACCGCCGCCAGCACCGTCCGGGCCGCTCCCGGCGACGACGGGGTCTGGAAAGGAGGAGGGGCGCGGGACGAGGTAGGTGGCGGCGTGGCCCGGTCGCCCGTGGGGGACGACACAGGTCGCGAGAGAGTTTCGCGTTTTTTTCACAGAGGTCGGTATTTGTGCTATCTATATCTATACCTCTCTACCTAATAATAGTAAAAGCGAAAGAGTTTCTTGTTCATTCATTCTTTTATTAGTCAAAAATGGTTCGCTCGCACGCACACAAAGGTTGCAAATTTTTGTTTAAATTCTTTCTTTATGCATCAACAACATGCAGCAAGTGAAAGCAGAGAAACTTAGGGTTTTGTGGTAGTTCCGCAAAAAATACATCACTTTTAGTGGACTTGTTCATGAAATAGAACCTATAATTACTAGGTCAGTAATCTTGCTCTTTCGCAGCAACGCGCGGGCATTGTGCTAGTATATACTCAATTTATTGTTGGAAGTTTTCATGAAGTAGAAGAATCTCCCGCACACAACTATGCCCAGTGAACCACATGTATCATCATGTATGTTTTCACTAAGTTAGTTGCCCGTTCAACTCTTGGCCAATGAACGGTATTTTAATCATTCTTTTTAGAAAAGATTTGCAAGCGCCAAATGATTCAAAAATCAAATGACTCCAAAAATCCATTTGCATGGAGTTCCTTCATGCGTTCCTTTCTAACATGACCTAAATGGCGGTTCCACAAATAAGTGGAATTCAAATCATTTGCCTTATGGCATTTTAGCATCAGTGTTATGTATGTGTGTTTCACCATTAAGATTTATAATAACTTATCCATCGTATATGGAGTAATGTCATAATTTGAACAACTCATTGTTTTCATTTGACAAGAGCAAAATAACAATTATTAAGTTCTTTATTATAAGTTCTAAGGGCTAGATAGAATGCTAATGACGAACATAATAACACTTTATTTTGTTCCAGTCGTGCATTCCTATCATATTCCTTGTCAGTCACTTAGGCCATTGTATTCTTGTATTGGGTTGTTTTGTATGACACTTCATACCAACTAATATGGTACAAATACCCAAGAATTTCATTGTGTGACCTAACTAGGAATATAACCATAACATGTATATCATTTATATACACCTGAGCTACACATTCTAGTCTTTTCTTTCTTTTTGCCAATAATCTTTTGTAGTTTCTCTTTTAGCTTTCCTCATTATTCAGAAAAACACATCAACTTCAATAACTTCTCGGTTTGTTGGTCAAATACCAATAACCTTGAGGTTCTTACTTTAAAGTTGATCATCATATGACAAGTGTTCCGGATTTCACTATTAGTAACCTTGTAATATGATGAACAATTTCACTCATAATTTTATCCATTGTATCATGATGACTTTCTGAGACCATGTCTGTACATGCTAGGCTCATAAAGTTTTAACCTTGGTATTCGCATGTGCCAATCTGGCTTGCACCCGTTGTATGCACACGTAGAATCTATAACACCCGATCATCACGTGATGCTTTGATACGACGAGTCTTAGCAATGGTGCATACTAAGGATGATAACTTCATGGATATGCGAATATTGTTAGTGCCCCAATAGTTGGAGGATTGGGATGCCTTGCGTCTTCAACCTTCGTACATTCCCATAAAACTTATGAGTTTATGTAGTCTCAAGAAATTATATTCTATCATGTTCCAATAAGGTCTTAGATATCACATATATCTCATACCTTGATTATTTCTGAAAACTAAATTTTCAGCTCCTTACTTTTCAAACAGATTTGAACTGGGAGGTCACGAAGGAAGTAAGGGGGCATGTTAAGTTGATAATTTTGAACATTGTAGCATCCTTTTGACGGTTGGGCTTATTCTGTTTACGTTCTCGGTTTGGTTCGGGCCCCTCTCGATCTTTTGCGTATAAGGGAAGGGGGAAGGAGTCTAAATCTATGGACATTAATGAACCACCATTGATGGACGTTGCACATGACACGCAAAATTCGACTCGACGGTCCGGTGCTAATAGAAGTCGCTTACTCTCCGTCTAGCGAAGGTGCCAGGGCAGGGCTTTTTTTAGTAATAGTGGGCGGGTCTCATGAGATTTCATCTATGCCGGCCGTCGGAATCAAACGAGGCAGCACAAATGGGGGTTAGTGCCGCATAAAATAGTGCTAGCCCCGTGTCCCGTCCCTGTGCTTTGAGCCGTCCCGTCCTCGTGCATTCAAGTTGGAAGTGGGAATTGGTTTCGGGTTCCGCATGCGATACTAAGAAGAGTTCTTATTCAATCACATTCCTATCTATATCACTTATTAATATGGGGGTGTGCCTGCCTGTTGGCGTCCACGCGAACTTGCCTCTTCCTTAGCAAGTCAGTGGGAGAACGCCATCGGTCAAGAGAAATGGAATCCGTTGTTAAGTGGATACCGGACCCGGTAGAATTGGCATCACTTCCTTCACTCCACAGAGGACTCGGGATAAGATCGTTCCCAAGCAGAAGGAAAAGTCATACTTGTCCCTTAGCGGACTCACTCTTGTCTTGCTTCATCCCGGGGAATCACTTAATAAAAAATGCTAACAGTACTTTAGCAGATGTAGAGGTTCTCGAACTGCGAAACCAAAAGTCACGATAGAATGGTTTCTATCCGGACCACGAATCCGGAAAGCGCTGGTTTGATCCCAGCTCGTGAGAAGGGTGGTATGCTAGCAGAAAATAGAAAATGCTAAAGAGAAGGGTATTTTCTGGGAGTACGTGGCAACCGGCTCAAGACTCGAAAATGAGCTTAGCTTCTAAATGGAAGAGGTGTAAACGCCCAGGAAAAGATCTCTAGTTAACAAAACCAATCCTAGACCTAGCAGATAAAGCGGGTAAGAAGCATACTATGCACCCTTGATCCTTTCCCCTCGCTCTGAACCAGGACTCGATTCTATGTCCAAACATCACATGCCAGCAGATGTAGTCACCATCATAGGTACTCAAGATATTGTGTTTGGAGAGGTAGATAGATAGGACGTAGTCTTGCTCGATCAGGACCCTAGCTTTATTGCGAGCCAAAACAGCCTGAAAGAAGAAAAATGGAAAAGGATGAAAAATGCAATAGGATTCCTGATCCAATAAGAAATCCCAATTCGGTTTCACGGAGACAAGATAACTTTATGTACTAATTGAAACCATAGCTCTTTGAATCAACAATATGAGGTTTACCTAAAAGTTTGCAATAGGACTTAATCAATTCTTGATTCTTTAAGAATACGGTACCAATCCGTAAAGTTTCTTATCAGATTTTAACAGTATTTCTATCTCAATTACAAGACTAGCGCATAGTAGTAAACGGATGCCAATACTACAAAATTAATTCAAAATACTACTCAGACTATGTTTATGATAATTAGTTCATGTTTTAATCTAATTACTAATGAACTCCCACTTAATACAACATCCCTCATAGTTGTTAAGTGGTACACGATCCAAATCCACTACACCAAAACCGATCATCACGTGAGATGATGTAGCTTTAATGGTGAACATCAACATATTGATCATATCATCCATATGACTCGTGTTCAACCTTTCGGTTTCCGTTGTCCCGAGGCCATGTCTGTACATGCTAGGCTCGTCAAGCAAACCCAAGTATTCCGCGTGTGCAACATGGCTTACACCCGTTGTATATGAACGTTGAATCTATCACATCCGATCATCACAAGATGCTTCATTTGAAACGACGAACTTTGGCAATGGTGCATACAAGGGGAGAACACTTTATTACCTTGATATTAATGTGAGGGATCATCTTATAATGCTACCGTCGCGTTCTAAGCAAAATAAGTTGCATAAAGGATTAACATCACATGCAATTCATATGTGATATGATATGGCCCTTTTATCTTTGCGCCTTTGATCTTCATCTCCAAAGCACGGACATGATCTCCATCATCAACGGGCATGATCTCCATCATCGTCGGCGTAGCGTCAAGGTCCATGGCGCCGTCTTCATGGTTGTTCACCTCATGTAGCAACTATTACAACTACTTTGAAATACTACTCAACATGAAAATTAAAGACAACCATAAGGCTCCTGTCGGTTGCCACAATACAATAATGATCATCTCATACATATTCATCATCACATTATGGCCATATCACATCACCAAACGCTGCAAAAACAAGTTAGACGTCTCTAATTTGGTTTGCATATTTTACGTGGTTTAGGGTTTTCGAGTAAGATCTAATCTACCTACGAACATGAACCACAACGGTGATACTAGTGTTGTCAATAGAAGAGTAAATTGAATCTTCACTATAGTAGGAGAGACAGACACCCGCAAAGCCTCTTATGCAATACAAGTTGCATGTCGAACGAGGAACAAGTCTCATGAACGCGGTCATGTAAAGTTAGTCCGAGCCGCTTCATCCCACTATGCCACAAAGATGCAAAGTACTCAAACTAAAGACAACAAGAGCATCAACGCCCACAAAACCATTGTGTTCTACTCGTGCAACCATCTATGCATAGACACGGCTCTGATACCACTGTAGGGATTCGTTGCATAGAAAACAAAAAAATTTCCTACCGCGAGAACGCAATCCAAGCCAAGATGCAATCTAGAAGATGGGAGCAACGAGGGGATGAACGAGACTAACCCTTGAAGATTTCCAAAGCCTATAAGAGTAGGCTCTTATTGCTGTGGTAGATGATCACTTGCTGCTTGCAAAAGCACGTAGAAGATCTTGATCACGGTGCCACGATCGGGCAGCACCTCCGTACTCGGTCACATGTTCGGTGTTGATGACGACTTCCTTCTCCCCGTTCCAGCGGGCAGCGGAAGTAGTATATCCTCCTCGGAATCCCGGTAGCACGACGGCGTGGTGGCGGTGTCGATGGAGATCTCCGGCGGAGCTTCGCTAAGCATATGCGGGAGAAGTAGTGGAGGAGGGGTGCTAGGGTTTGGGGAGAGGGGGTGCCATGGGCGCCGGCCTCAAGGGGGGCAGGGGTGGTGCGGCCAAGCCATGGGCGGCCCCCTCCCTCTCCTCCTCATTATATAGGTGGAACCCCAAGGGTTTGCCCAAAGTCTTCGAATAAGACCCCAACAGAAAAACTGCCTTATGGACGAAACCTAGAGGGACAGGGACTCTCCCCTTCCCCCTTTTCTTGGCCGGCCAAGGAGGTGGAATCCACCATGGACTCCACCCTCCCACTTGGTTGGCTGGTTAGGGTTTGTGGAGTCCCCGAGGGACTCCTCCTTCCATAGTGATTTATTTCTGGATAATTCTAGTAACCACCTTCCATAAATTCACCGGATCATTTCCAAACTTGGAAAGTGACTTCCTATATATGAATCTTATTCTCCGGACCATTCCGGAACTCCTCGTGATGTCCTGGATCCCATCCGAGACTCCGAACAAAACGTCGAACTCCATTCCATATTCCATATCTACTTAAACAACATCAAACCTTAAGTGTGTCGCCCTACGGTTCGCGAACTATGTAGACATGGTTGAGAACTCTCTCCGACCAATAACCAATAGCGGGATCTGGAGATCCATAATGGCTCCCACATATTCAACGATGACTTTAGTGATCGAATGAACCATTCACATACGATACCAATTCCCTTTGTCACGCGATATTTTACTTGTCCGAGGTTTGATCATCGGTATCTCTATACCTCGTTCAACCTCGTCTCATGACAAGTACTCTTTACTCGTACCGTGGTATGTGGTCTCTTATGAACCATTCATATGCTTGCAAGATATTAGACGACATTCCACCGAGAGGGCCCAGAGTATATCTATCCGTCATCGGGATGGACAAATCCCACTATTGATCCATATGCCTCAACTCATACTTTCCGGATACTTAATCCCTCCTTTATAACCACCCATTTACGCAGTGGCGTTTGATGTAATCAAAGTACCTTTCCGGTATAAGTGATTTACATGATCTCACGGTCATAAGGACTAGGTAACTATGTATCGAAAGCTTATAGCAAATAACTTAATGACGTGATCTTATGCTACGCTTAATTGGGTGTGTCCATTACATCATTCATATAATGACATAACCTTGTTATTAATAACATCCAATGTTCATGATCACGAAACCATGATCATCTATTAATCAACAATCTAGTTATACAAGAGGCTTACTTGGGACTCCTTGTTGTTCACATAACACACATGTATTAATGTTTCGGTTAATACAATTATAGCATGGTATGTAAACATTATCATAAACACAAAGATATATTATAATAACCATTTTATTATTGCCTCTTGGGCATATCTCCAACACCTACAAGTTGCAAGCATCATGCATAGTGTACTAATAGTGCCCGCACCTTTTCCTAATTAGCTCGGATTACCTGGATTATCACCGCAATACATATGTTTTAACCAAGTGTCACAAAGGGGTACCTCTATGCCGCCTGTACAAAGGTCTAAGGAGAAAGCTCGCATTAGATTTCTCGCTTTTGATTATTCTCAACTTAGACATCCATACCGGGACAACATAGACAACAGATAATGGACTCCTCTTTAATGCTTAAGCATTCAACAACACTTAATTTTCTCATATGAGATTGAGGATATTTGTCCAAAACTGAAACTTCCACCATGGATCATGGCTTTAGTTAGCGGCCCAATATACTTCTCTAACAGTATGCATGCTCAAACCATTCAACTCATGGTAAATCGCCCTTACTTCAGACAAGACGGACATGCATAGCAACTCACATGATATTCAACAAAGAGTAGTTGATGGCGTCCCCAGGAACATGGTTATCGCACAACAAGCAACTTATAAGAAATAAAATGCATAAGTACATATTCATTACCACAATAGTTTTTAGGCTATTTGTCCCATGAGCTATATATTGCAAAGATAGATGATAGAAATTTAAAGGTAGCACTCAAGCAATTTACTTTGGAATGGCAGAGAAATACCATGTAGTAGGTAGGTATGGTGGACACAAGTGGCATAGTGTTTGGCTCAAGGATTTGGATGCACGAGAAGTATTCCCTCTCAATACAAGGTTTAGGCTAGCAAGGCTATTTGAAACAAACACAAGTATGAACTAGTACAGCAAAACTTACATAAGAACATATTGCAAGCATTATAAGACTCTACATTGTCTTCCTTGTTGTTCAAACACTTTACTAGAAAATATCTAGACCTTAGAGAGACCAATCATGCAAACCAAATTTAAGCAAGCTCTATGTATTTCTTAACTAATAGGTGCAAAGTATATGATGCAAGAGCTTAATCATGAGCACAACAATTGCCAAGTATCACATTGTTCAAGACATCATACCAATTACTACATGTAGCATTTCCCGTTTCCAACCATATAACAATTAACGAAGCAGTTTCAACCTTCGCCATGAACATTAAAAGCTAAGAACACATGTGTTCGTACGAACCAGCGGAGCGTGTCTCTCTCCCACACAAGCATTTATTCAAACAAAAACAAAAACAAAAACAAACAGATGCTCCAAGTAAAGTACATAAGATGTGACCGAATAAAAATATAGTTTCAAGAGAAGTGACCTGATAATGTTGTCGATGAAGAAGGGGATGCCTTGGGCATCCCCAAGCTTAGATGCTTGAGTCTTCTTGAAATATGCAGGGATGAACCACCGGGGCATCCCCAAGCTTAGACTTTTCACTCTTCTTGATCGTAGTATATCATCCTCCTCTCTTGACCCTTGAAAACTTCCTTCACACCAAACTCGAAACAAACTCATTAGAGGGTTAGTGCATAATCAAAAACTCACATGTTCAGAGGTGACACAATCATTCTTAACACTTCTGGACATTGCCCAAAGCTTCTGAAAGTTAATGGAACAAAGAAATCCATTCAACATAGCAAAAGAAGCAATGCGAAATAAAAGGCAGAATCTGTCAAAACAGAATAGTCCGTAAAGACGAATTTTAAAGAGGCACCAGACTTGCTCAAATAAAAATTCTCAAATTGAATGAAAGTTGCGTACATATCTGAGGATCACTCACATAAATTGGCATAATTTTCTGAGTTACCTACAGAGAATTAGGCCCAGATTCGTGACAGAAAGAAATCTGTTTCTGTGCAGTAATCCAAATCTAGTATGAACCTTACTATCAAAGACTTTACTTGGCACAACAATGCAATAAAATAAAGATAAGGAGATGTTGCTACAGTAGTAACAACTTCCAAGACACAAATATAAAACAAAAGTACAGAAGTAAAATAAACACATGGGTTATCTCCCAAGAAGTTCTTTCTTTATAGCCATTAAGATGGGCTCAGCAGTTTTAATGATGCACTCGCAAGAAATAGTATTTGAAGAAAAAAAAGAGAGAATCCAGAGGAAAATTCAAAACACATATAAGTCTAACATGCTTCCTATGTATAGGAATCTTGTAAATAAACAAGTTCATGAAGAGCAAAGTAACAAGCATAGGAAGATAGAACAAGTGTAGCTTCAAAAATTTCAGCACATAGAGAGGTATTTTAGTAACATGAAAATTTCTACAACCATATTTTCCTCTCTCATAAAGATTTTCAGTAGTATCATGAGCAAACTCAACAATATAATTATCACATGAAGCATTCTTATCATGAGTCTCATGCATAAAATTATTACTCTCCACAGTAGCATAATCAGTTTTATTAGTAATAGTGGGAGCAAATTCAACAAAGTAGCTATCATTATTATTCTCATCATCAAAAATAGGAGGCATATTGTAATCATAATCAAATTTATCCTCCATAACAGGCGGTACCAAAAGACTACTATCATTATAATCATCATAAATAGGAGGCAAAGTATCATCAAAGTAAGTTTTCTCCTCAATGCTTGGGGGACTAAAAAGATCATGCTCATCAAAACCAGCTTCCCCAAGCTTAAAATTTTCCATATCATTAGCAACAAGCGTGTTCAAAGTGTTCATACTAATATGTTCCATGGGTTCTTTAATTTTCGGATCCATGTCTTAACTCAGGAAATAGAATAAAAAGCTCCATGTTGCTTTCCATTATGCCAAACTAGTGTAAAACAAGAAACAAAAAGATGCAATTGCAGGATCTAAAGGAAATAGCTTCGAGTACTTACAACGGTGCCGGAAAATAGCTTAGTTGCCGAGATCCGGAGTGTGAGTACCTTTTACCTTTCCTCCCCGGCAACGGCGCCAGAAAAGTGCTTGACTGCCCAGGACTGGCGCGTAGTTGACGTGGGAGGAAATGGTGTAGCTTTCCTTCGTTCCCCGACAACGGCGCCAGAAAAGTGCTTGATGTCTACGGGTGCTTCTATTCTTGTAGACAGTGTTGGGCCTCCAAGAGCAGAGGTTTGTAGAACAGCAGCAAGTTTCTCTTAAGTGGATCACCGAAGGTTTATCGAACTCAGGGAGGAAGAGGTCAAAGATATCCCTCTCAAGCAACCCTGCAACCACAAAGCAAGAAGTCTCTTGTGTCCCCAACACACCTAATACACTTGTCAGATGTATAGGTGCACTAGTTCGGCGAAGAGATAGTGAAATACAGGTGGTATGAATATATATAAGCAGTAGTAACGGCACCAGAAAATAGCTTGATGCTACAACTGGCGTGTGATTGATGGTGGTAATATGGCAGGCAGTACAGATGCAGTAAAATAGTAAACAAGCAGCGATGATTGCAGTATTTAGGAACAAGGCCTAGGGATTATACTTTCACTAGTGGACACTCTCAACATTGATCACATAACAGAATAAATAGATAAATGCTCTACTCTACACTCTCTTGTTGGATGATGAACACCACTAATTGCGTAGGATTACACGAACCCTCAATGCCGGAGTTAACAAGCTCCACAATATTCGATATTCATATTTAAATAACCTTAGAGTGCATGATCACTACTAGGAAAAGGCTTATTGCCGGCGCACCAAAATTGCTTATTGCCGGCGCACTAGCGCCCGCCGTTGGGAACAGGCCGGTGATAATGGCTTACCGCCGGCGCACCTGCTGGTTCACCGGCAGAAACTCGATTTATCCCCGGCGCACCTGCCTTGTTCGCCGGCGGTAAGTTATACCAGAAAACAAAAAAATTTAAATCTAGATCTAGATCTAGATCTAGATCTCGTGAGCTGCGGTTGTGGTGCCGTTTTTGCGTCATTCTAGTAGGCTGAGGTTGTTGTTCTTGTTGCTGCGCCGGTGTAGGAGGTGGAGGAGTGGGAGGCCGGAGGAGGTGGTGGTGGCCATGCGGAGGAGGCCGGAGGAGGTTGAGGCCGGTGGAGGAGGCCGGAGGAGGTGGACGACACCGGAGAGGAGGTTGAGGCTGTTGGAGGTGGCCGGAGGAGGCCATGCGGAGGAGGCCGGAGGAGGAGGCATGCGGAGGAGGCCGGAGGAGGCCATGCGAAGGAGGCCGGAGGAGGTCGACGGTGCAGCAGTTGGTGGAGTCCGTCGGAGGTGGAGGAGGAGGAAAAGAGAAGGAAGAGGGGAAAGTGAGGAAAGTGAGGAGGAGGTCGACGGTTTGCATTATATATAGGAGATGTTACCGCCGGCGCACCAAGTAGGGTGGTGCGCCGGGGGTATTTTTCTTTTTTTTTTCACCCAAATCTTAAACCTCAAAAAAGTCCTGTTTCTGTTTTCCAATTGACGAATCCATTTTTTCTCCAAACGGCCGTAGGCAGTTGAATTCGAATAGGAAATTTCGCGTAGATCGATTTTGATATAAAAAAGTTTTTCATCGGAGGTCGTATGCAATCAGAAATCCCGTTTTACCGAAAGATGACGCCATTTTGCATAATACATCAAAATTCAAATTTTCAAATTTTTACTAAAACTAGATCACATATTACATGGGCATTTCAAAGGATTTTATTTTTTGAATTTTCTATCATTTTCTATTATTTTTTCGAAAACTGAAAAGGCGATTCCCGGGGGGGGTGGAGAGAAAAATCTAGGCAGCTTACCCCCGGCGCACCTCTATGGTGGTGCGCTGGTGGTAAATTGTCTACCACCGGCGCACCACCATAGAGGTGCGCCGGGGGTAAGGTGCCCAGATTTTTACTGTTTAGCCAGATCTCTTCGAATTTTATCCCCGGCGCACTAATTTTTTTTGTGCGCCGGCAGTATAGGTCCATCGCCGGCGCGGTGCTTATTTGGTGCGCCGGCAACATGTTCCACCGGCGCATGCCTATGGTGGTGCGCCGGCACCACTTGCGTGCAGCTATAGCCCTTTTCCTAGTAGTGGATAGATCATTGCAATTACACCAAGTACTAACATAGCATGCACACTGTCACCATTACACTATGAAGGAGGCATAGATCACATCAATACTATCATAGCAATAATTAACTTCATAATCTACAAGAGATTACAATCATAACCTACGCCAAGTACTACACGATGCACACACTGTCACCATTACACCGTGCAGGGGGAATAGAGTACTTTAATAACATCACTAGAGTAACATAGATGAATAGTGATACAAAACTCATATGAATCTCAATCATGTAAGGCAGCTCATGAGATCATTGTATTGAAGTACATAGGAGAGAGATTAACCACATAGCTACCGGTACAACCCTTAGCCTCGATGGAGAACTACTCCCTCCTCATGGGAGACAGCAGCGGTGATGAAGATGGCGGTGGAGATGGCAGCGGTGTCGATGGAGAAGCCTTCCGGGGGCACTTCCCCGTCCCGGCGGCGTGCCGGAACAGAGACTCCTGTCCCCCAGATCTTGGCTTCGCGATGGCGGCGGCTCTGGAAGGTTTCTCATACCGTGGTATTTTTCGTATCAAAGATTTAGGTCATGGACCTTTATATGGGCGAAGAGGCGGAGTCGGAGGGCTGACGAGGCGGCGACACAGTAGGGGGGCGTGGCCCACCCCATGGCCGTGCCGGCCTATCATCTGGGGCCCATAGGGCCCTCCTCTGGTGGCTCTCGGGTGTTCTGGAAGCTTCGTGTGATTCTAAGATGCTGGGCGTTGATTTCGTCCAATTCCGAGAATATTTCCTTACTAGGATTTCTAAAACCAAAACAGCAGAAAATAGGAACTGGCACTTCGGCATCTCGTCAATAGGTTAGTTCCGGAAAACGCATAAAATCATCATAAAGTATGTATAAAACATGTAGGTATTGTCATAAAACAAGCATGGAACATAAGAAATTATCGATACGTCGGAGACGTATCAGTGCCAGAACGGAGTTTCTGGTCCCCGAGACGGAGTTTCGTGATGTGGCGGCGTACTGGAGGGTTTCTGGCGACTTCGACTTCTCTCTCGCGTTTTTTAGATCGAACCCCTTAAGTAGTCCAGAGGGGGGCGTCGGAGGCCAGCCGAGGGGGCCACACACTAGGGCGGCGCGCCCCCCCTGGGCCGCGCCGGCCTGGTGTGTGGGGCCCTCGGGCCTCCACCTGGCTCGTCCTTCTGGCTCCCTGAGTCTTCTGGTAAAATAGGCCCGTTGATATAAATTCCGAGGATTTTCCCGAAAGTTGAATTTCTGCACAAAAACAAGACACCAGAGCAATTCTGCTGAAAACAGCGTTAGTCCGTGTTAGTTGTATCCAAAATACACAAATTAGAGGCAAAACAATAGCAAAAGTGTTCGGGAAAGTAGATACGTTTTGGACGTATCAACTCCCCCCAAGCTTAGCTTATTGCTTGTCCTCAAGCAATTCAGTTAACAACTGAGTGCGATAAAAGAACTTTCACGAACACATTTGCTCATATGATGTAAATATTCTCATGATATGGCTAACACTTAGGCGGTTCATAATAAGGTACATGCAAATAAGATCATCTAACAGCTATGTCAATCATGGAAAGGTACCAACAATTAATAATAAGCATCATGAATCATGTCTATAAGCAGGATTGCAATGTTCATAAAAGAGTATGATAAAGTGGTATCTCGCTTGCCCGAATTTGAACAGCAAAACATAAATGCCCAGGCACCTCTGAGGTTCATAGAAAGACTAGAAATAGAGATCGTCAAAGATAAAAGCATCAAAGTTATACCATAGTCAATCATATTTTGGGACAAGCATATTATACTCAGAATGACAGTTGTGCTCTCAAGAAAGTGCTCAAAGAAAGGATGGAGACACAACATAAAAGTAAAAGATTCACCCTTCACAGAGGGAGGGAGGGATTAACATGTGCTAGAGCTTTTCATTTTTAAAACAGGAGTAAAATTATTTTGAGAGGTGTTTGTTGTTGTCAACGAATGGTAATGGGTACACAAACTACCTTGCCAACCAGACTTTCAAGAGCGGCTCCCATGAAGGACGTTATTTCTACCAGCAAGGTAGATCATCCCTCTTCTCTTTTGTTTACACATGTACTTTAGTTTTATTATGGGCGACACTCCCCCCAACCTTTGCTTACACAAGCCATGGCTAACCGAATCCTCGGGTGCCTTCCATTAATCTCATACCATGGAGGAGTGTCTATTTGCAAAATTAAGTTGCTTACTGATGAATCAGAGCAAAACATGTGAAGAGAATTATTAATGAAGTTATTAGTTGGGGCTGGGCACCCCGTTGCCAGCTCTTATTATGAAAGTCCGTTAAAAGCAAATGACAAGGTCGAAAGGTAAACACCACATACTTCCTCGTGAGCTATAAAACATTAACACAAATTGAGAAGCATTTTGAAGGTTTAAAGGTAGCGCATGAGAATTTACTTGGAATGATTTGAAATGCCATGCATAGGTATTTATGGTGGACACTTTGGAACAACTTGGTTTTCAGGGGTTTGGAAGCACGAGCAGCGTTCCCGCTCAGTACAAGTGAAGGCTAGCAATATACTGGGGAGCGACAAATCAAGAGAGCAGTCACTGTCATAATCATGCTTGCGGCAAAATAAATTAACGGAGGCATAAAAGTGATACAAGAACTCTGAAGAAATGTAAATCATCGAGGCTTAATTGACTTTTGTTCAGTCATATGCATGCGTGAGCATGTTCCAAGTCGATTCAAATGAATTATTCAGAGGAGGATACCACAATGTCATACCTACTTATGAATAAAACAATGCAAGCAAACATCCATGACATGCTACTCATATTAATAAATTGGAGCTAAACATGAGAGATCATGAACTACTAGACTTTCTTAAATGACATATACCTCACATGAACCAACTAAGCATGCTCACATGGATGAGTATATGTACAAAAATGAAAACAAATAGAGTTCATACCAGCCTCTCACCACATTCGAGTTGTCGTAGATCGTCATTATTGCCTTTCACTTGAGTAGCTTGGATAATATGAAATGAAAACCACGCTCCAGCCACCGAAGACCATTGAACTCATAATGAACTTTACAAAACCAAAGAAGAACAGCAAATATTTTTGGTGTTTTCGAATTTGGGAACAAGAACAAAAGGAAACAAGCAAACAAAGCAAAATCTTTTTGGATTTTCTTATAGCAAACCAACGATAGCAAATAAAGCAAAATAAATGCAAGAAACCAAAATAAACAAATGGTGAAGAGAAACAACAGAAATATTTTTGGTCTTTTTGTGTTTTAGGAAAGAAACAAAGCAAAAATAAGAACATGGAAACTAGAAGAGTCACATAAACACAAAGCAGCAGGAATTCGTCAAACTTGACAGCAGTACAGTAATCGATTTTAAAGAAATTCTTCCACTGCTCAAATAGAAAAGTGTTCAACTAATGAAAGTTAGATAACAACCTGGGGAACAAGCACAAAAATTGGCTTCGCAAAATATCGTTCTGGCTATTTTTGAGAATTGTTTTGGTAACAGTCCAGAATCTGTTTTTAGGCAGCACTTCCCCAAATATCATCTCCCTCTCATTAGAAAACCACTCAAAGAAACCAAACAAGTATATACAAGTATCCAGCAACCATAATATGCAAAGAATGAGTGATGCCGGTATACCTCCCCCCAAGCTTAGGCTTTTGGCCTAAGTGGAGTTCAATCCCATGGTGCCCATGAAGTAGCACGTCCGTAGTACGACGAAGATGGATCATATTGCGGGTATGTGCTAGAAGAAGCACCCAGATACGTGACGGTGTAGTCGTAGGAGGGCTCGGCATCCTCGGAGTCATGCTGCTGGTGGAAGCCTTGTATCTTCATTTTCTCCTCCACCTCCTCCTTAGAGCGCGACCATGGTTTCCTGTCAATACTAAACAAATCTGGTTGGGGCAAAGGGATTTCCCTCTCATCCCCGTCAGCAAACAACATTCGATAGACCAAATTATCTGAACTAGAATCGGCGGTAACAAATTGATGGCTCTTCATAGCAGCAATATCAAGCCTCATAGGAGTTAATGGCACATCAGTAGGATCAAGAGGAAGTTCTAGATGTGCTAAAATGCGTGATGCAATAATTCCTCCAAAAATAGGCCCCTTGTTAGTCAAACGGCGAGCAATAAGAGAACCAAGATGATAAGGTGTCTCTCCAGTAAGTGCAGCAATTAATAAAGCAAGATGGTAGCTAGAAATATTGCTAGTGTTCTCCCTACCAAGAATGCTAGTAGCAATGTAATAGGCAAAATACTTAATGGCGGGGAGTTGGATGTTTCTTATCTTGCCACGCTGAATGGAGCGGCAATCATCATTGGTGATCTCTCGATAGAGCTCCAACAAGATGCTGGGGTTGTCCTCAATCTTCCTTGCTGTACCTACAGGGGCAATACCCAATGCAACACAAAATTCTTCCAATTTCATAGTAATAGGATTACCATAGATCTTGAATGCAACTGTCAGGCGATAGTGCTTATTGTCGAACTTGAAGCTCTCAACAAAGATTTTGGTGAGCATGAAGTATTGCTCCCTTTCATCTCCAATATAGGAGGTTAAGCCCGCCTTATTAACAAGGGTCAACAAAATCATCCAGCAACCCTGCATTACTCAAAAAGTCATAACATGGGAAAGATGAAGCTTTAGGGGCTCCATTGTCTTCTTCGGGCTCGAAGCTTGGCGCGATGATATCCTCATTGTAGGATCGCCTAAATCGGGTGGCGGTCCTAGAGGGCCTTCCCGTGCTGGTCGTCTCTCTCTCAAACACTTCTCCAAAGTTGAAATTATCCATCTTCCTTTTCTGAAATTTTTCAACAAACATTATAAAATTTGATTTGATGACATATAATTGAGGGGAACTACTATAGGAACTTGCTAGAGTACTAATCATGCATCAAAACTAGTTTATACAACTTAGAACAAGCATGCCAGCTCACTAAACATGTTACCTACAGCAGCAAAATATTCAAGATATACTCAACCAAACAAAATTCTACTTGGATAATCGGAGGAGTCACATACCGGAGAGCAAATGTGCCAAATTTCAGACAGAAATCTGGGCTGAGCAAAGAGATCGAGAAATCTTGAGCTCTTGAGCAGAAACATGAGTGAGAGGAAACTGGTGCTGGTTTTTTCGGGAGAGAGAAGAGTGTGGGAGGAAGAGATAAGGAAGTGGGGCAAGGGGGAGCCCACACACCAGGGTGGCGCGCCCCCCTTCCAAGCCGCGCCGGCCTGTGGGGTGCCACCCTGGGGTGCCCCACTGGTCATCCCCAGGTGCTCCCAGGTGCGTCTTCGAAAAATAGGACCAACGGTATAATTTTTGTGAATTTTTGAAAACTTTGAAAAATGCACATTTCTGGGTATTAAGTTTATTATTACTGGACAGGAATTTTTTTTGAAATCTCTAACCAACTAAGGAACTTTGCAAATCAAAAGTGCTACAGCAAGTAGAACAAGTGAAGGAATAAAGAAATGTTGTTTACCTCCTCTATGCATATAAAAAGTATTTGTTAACAAGGTTGATCAAGTCTTGCCACCAAATAAATTTTACATAGCATAAGAAGAAATAAACTTCAAATCAATCATGTTACCTTGAATTGTATTGATATGGATCCAATCATAAGATTTTGATATCCTTCTTTAGGCTCATATATAGGACAATCAATAGTTCCAACTTTGATAGTTCTCACATTAGAAATGGTATTAACTCCACATATATACTTTATCAATCCTCTTGGGAAAATAGACTGTATGCTCCTTATCATCAACATTGAAAGTAACTTTTCCTTTATTGCAATCAATAACAGCCCCTGCGGTGTTAAGAAAAGGGAATAATAGACATATTATCATCTTCAGGCATTTCCAACACAACAAAATCAGTTAATATCAAGCAGTTATTAGTAACTTGAACAGGAACACCCTCACATATACCAACAGGAATAGCAGTAGATTTATCGGCCATTTGCAAAGATATATCAGTAGGTATCAACTTATCTAAATAAAGTCTCTTATAGAGAGAAAAAGGAATAACACTAACACCGGCTCCCAAATCACATAGAGCAGTTCTAACATAATTATTCTTAATGGAACAAGGAATAGTAGGTATACCTGGGTCGCCCAACTTCTTTGGAACTTTGCCATTGAAAGAGTAATTAGCAAGCATAGTGGAAATCTCCTCATTAGGGATTTTCCTTTTGTTAGTGACAATATCTTTCATATACTTTGAAGAAGGAGGCAATTTAATAGCATCAGTCAAAGGGATTTGCAAGAATAAAGGTTTCATCCAATCGCAAAATTTATTATAGTGTTCTTCTTCCTTTGATTTTAGTTTCTTAGCAGGAAAAGGCATTTGCTTTTGAACCCAAGGTTCCCTTTCATTACCATGTTTCTTAGTAATAAAATATTCTTTGGTATACTTTTTATTTTTACCATGCTTTTCAGGTTCATCCTCAACCACTTCTTTATCAGAAACATCATTCTTATCATTATCATTATCATTATCATGTTCATTACCACTTTCAGTTTCAACATCAGAAATAGAAATACTATTAGGATCATTAACAGGTTCAGAGGATTCTACAACATTTTTATGTTTCTTCTTCTTTTTCTTAGAAGGGGCACTAGTTTCAATTCGTTGAGAATCTTGTTCAACTCTTTTGGGATGCCCTTCAGGATATAGAGGATCCTGGGTAGAGACACCGCCTCTAGTTGTTACTTTATAAGCATGTTTCTCTTTAGAATTATTTTTTAACAAGTCATTTTGCACTTTAGTGAGTTGATCAATTTGAGTTTGAACCATTTGAAAATGTTTAACAAGAATCTTAACATCATTGGAGGTTCTCTCCCCAATATCATGCAAATTGCTAATAGCTTGAGAATTTTCCATTAGATGATTCTCTACTCTCATATTAAAATTTTCTTGCTTAACAATATAATTATCGAACTCATCTAAGCATTGAGCAGGAGGTTTTGAATGCGGAATATCTTCCCTAGTAAAGCATTGAAGGGAGTTTACCTCAATCATGGATGAAGGGGGAATTATCTCACATAAATCTTCTATGGGAGGTATATTCTTCACATCTTCGGATTTAATACCTTTCTCCTTGAGAGACTTCTTGGCTTCCCTCATATCTTCATCATTCAATTTAATTAAACCCCTCTTCTTCAATATTGGTGTCGGAGTTGGTTCAGGTGTATTCCAATCATCATGATTACGGCCTATTTTAGCCAATAATTCTTCAGCTTCGTCTAGAGTTCTTTTCCTGAAAACACAACCAGCACAACTATCCAAATATGCTCTAGAATCAACGGTTAGTCCACTATAGAATATATCAAGTAAATCATGCTTTTCCAAATCATGTCTAGGTCGAGCCCTGATAAGAGAGCAAAATCTTGCCCATGCTTCAGGCAATTTCTCTCCATCTTCCTGGTCAAAGCTATAAATTTTCTGTAAAGCAGCATGTTGAGCACTAGCAGGAAAGTATTTCCGAAAGAAAACATCAAGCAAATCACCTGGACTTTTAATAGAACCAGGAGGCAAATTATTATACCAAGTTTTAGCATCATCCTTTAATGAGAAAGGAAATTTTTTAGCAACAAAATAAGTACGCATCTTGACATCATCAGAAAACAAGCTACTCATAGAAGAAAGTTCATTCATATGTTCTACAGCACTTTCCTTTTCAGTACCACAAAAGGGTGTTTTCTCAACAATAGCTATATGAGATAGATCAAGAGAAAAATCATAATCTTTATCCTTAATGCATATAGGAGATATGGCAAATTTAGGATCAGGAGATAGCTTATGTCTAACAGTATATTGTGCGAGAAACTTTTTAATTTTTCTTGCATCAGCAGTAGCATTGCATCTATTAATAAAATCATCATTAAGCTCCACATAATCCTCATCAGGATCATCACTAAAATAATCAAGTTCAGGTGAATTAACAGGTGTAGCAGCATTTTCATTAGGAGTTTCAGCATTTTCAATTTGTCTAGACCTAGCAATTGTAGCATCTAGAAAGGATCCCAATGAACCACTATCATCAAGCACAGCAGAAACATTATCAATATTATGAGAGTTTTCAGATTTAGCAGAAGTACCAGCAAGTGAAGCTTGTGACGGTGAAACAAGTTGACTTATCACAGATGGTGAATCAAGAGTAGCAGAGGTACTCAGAGTTGTACCTTTTCTTGTAGTGGATGGTAATATGGTGACTTTAGGATCGCGAGATTTACCCATGTTGGAGAATTTGCAGCGAACAATATCAATCCAAGTGAACCTCCAAATAAAGCTATGCTCCCCGGCAACAGCGCCAGAAAACAGTCTTGATAACCCACAAGTATAGGGGATCGCGGCAGTCTTCGCGGGAAGTAAAACCCAATTTATTGATTCGACACAAGGGGAGACAAAGAATACTTGAAAGCCTTAACAGCGGAGTTGTCAATTCAGCTGCACCTGGAAACAGACTTGCTCGCAAGAGTTTATCGAGTAATGTGATTTATAGCAAAGAGTAGTGAAATAACAGCAGCAGAGTAACAAAGACAGCAGTAGTGATTTTAGTAAACAGCAGGATTAAAATACTGTAGGCACAGGGATGGATGATGGGTGTTGCATGGATGAGAGAAACTCATGTAACAGTCAAAGCAGGGCGTTTGCAGATAATAATAAAGCGGTGTCCAAGTACAAAGCAATCCATAGGCATGTGTTCCATATATAGTCGTACGTGCTCGCAATGAGAAACTTGCACAACATCTTTTGTCCTACCAGCCGGTGGCAGCCGGGCCTCTAGGGAATCTACTGGATATTAAGGTACTCCTTTTAATAGAGTACCGGAGCAAAGCATTAACACTCCATGAACACATGTGATCCTCACATCACCGCCATCCCCTCCGGTTGTCCCGATTTTTGTCACTTCGGGGCCTTTGGTTCCGGACAGCGACATGTGTATACAACTTGCAGGTAAGATCATAAAACAATGCATATCATGATGAAATCATAACATGTTCAGATCTGAGATCATGGCACTCGGGCCCTAGCTAGTGACAAGCATTAAGCATAACAAGTTGCAACAATATCATCAAAGTACCAATTACGGACACTAGGGACTATGCTCTAACAATCTTATGCTATTACATGACCAATCTCATCCAATCCCTACCACCCCCTTCAGCCTACAGCGGGGGAATTACTCACACATGGATGGGGGAAACATGGCTGGTCGATGGAGAGGCGTCGGTGATGATGATGGCGATGATCTCTTCCAATTCCCCGTCCCGGCGGAGTGCCAGAATGGAGTTTCTGGTCCCCGAGACGGAGTTTTGCGATGTGGCGGCGTACTGGAGGGTTTCTGGCAACTTCGACTTCTCTCTCGCGTTTTTTAGATCGAACCCCTTAAGTAGTCCAGAGGGGGTGTCGGAGGCCAGCCGAGGGGGCCACACACTAGGACGGCGCCCCCCCCCCTGGGCCGCGCTGGCCTGGTGTGTGGGGCCCTCGGACCTCCACCTGGCTCGTCCTTCTGGCTCCCTGAGTCTTCTGGTAAAATAGGCCCGTTGATATAAATTCCGAGGATTTTCCCGAAAGTTGAATTTCTGCACAAAAACAAGACACCAGAGCAATTCTGCTGAAAACAGCGTTAGTCTGTGTTAGTTGTATCCAAAATACACAAATTAGAGGCAAAACAATAGCAAAAGTGTTCGGGAAAGTAGATACGTTTTGGACGTATCAGTAACCATCAAGACAAGTATCCTCTACCTCGAATCAATGATCTTTTCGATCAATTGAGTGGTGCCACAGTATTTTCCAAGATGGATTTGAGATCAGGCTACCATCAAATCAAAATCCGCACGGAGGACATTCCAAAAACGGCGTTCATAACTCGTTATGGTCTTTACGAGTACACCGTCATGTCATTTGGCCTCACTAATGCTCCAGCCACTTTTATGCGGCTCATGAACTCTGTGTTTATGGAGTATCTTGACAAATTCGTCATTATCTACATTGATGATATTCTGGTCTACTCCAAAACCGAAGAAGAACACAATGAACACTTGTGTTTGGTGCTGACAAAGCTTCGTGAACATCGTCTCTATGCCAAGTTTTCTAAATGTGAGTTCTAGCTACAAGAGCTCATCTTTCTTGGCCATGTCGTCTCTGCAAAAGGTGTTGCAGTCATTCCAGATAAAGTTCAATCTTTTCTTGACTGGAAGACTCCTAAGTCAGCCAAAGAAATTCGGAGTTTTCTTGGATTGGTGGGTTATTACCGTCGATACATCGAGAATTTTTCCAAGATTGCCAAACCAATGACTGATCTTCTGAAGAAAGACAAGAAGTTTGAGTGGTCAGAAAAGGCCGAAGAAAGTTTTCAAACACTGAAAATAAAGCTGACTACCGCTCATGTACTTGTCCTTCCAGACACAAGCAAAGACTTTGTCATCTTCTGTGATGCATCTCTTCAAGGGCTCGAATGTGTGTTGATGCAAGATGGCAATGTAGTGGCTTATGCCTCTTGATAGTTGAAGCCACATGAGCTCAATTATCCAACTCATGATCTAGAGCTTGCAGATGTGGTCCATGCTCTTAAGCAATGGCGACCTTACCTTTACGGTAATCGTTGCGAGTTATACTCGGATCATCAAAGCCTGAAGTATATCTTTACCCAGCCAGATCTGAATCTCAGGCAGACAAGATGGTTGGAAATCATCAAGGACTATGATTTGGGTCTTAACTATCAGCCCGGCAAGGCCAACGTCATTCCTGACGCGCTAAGTCGGAAGTCATATTGCAACAATCTGATGATCAAGCAATATCAACCCGCCCTTCATGAGGAATTTGCACGACTCAATCTTGAAGTTGTTCCTCAGGGGTACCTTGCTAACTTAGAGGTGAAACCCTCTCTCGAAGACCAGATCAAAGCCGCTCAGAACCGTGATTTGGGTATCACTAAGATCAAAGAGAACATTGCTAGCGGAGATGCTAAATGTTTCTCCGTCAACGATCAAGGTGTTGTCTACTTTGGTAACCGCTTGGTGGTGCCGAAGAAAAAGAATATGAGAGAGTTGATCCTCCGAGAAGCTCATGAGTCTCCTCTATCTATTCATCCTGGAAGTACCAAGATGTATCAGGATCTTCGCCAAAGGTTCTGGTGGACCCGGATGAAAAGAGAAATTGCTCACTTCGTAGCTAAATGCGACGTTTGTCGTCGTGTAAAATCTGAGCATCAAAGACCAGCTGGTACTCTTCAACCTCTATCTACCCCTGAATGGACATGGGATGAAATTGGTATGGATATCATTACCGGACTTCCCAAAACTCAGAAAGGAAGCAATGCTATATGGGTAATTGTTGATTTCCTATCCAAGGTTGCTCACTTCCTTCCTATCCGAGAAGACATTACTGCTAGCAAGTTAGCAGATCTGTATGTTTCTCGAATAGCCTCTCTTCATGGTGTTCTGAACAAGATTATCTCTGACCGAGGAAGCTTCTTTACTTCCAAGTTCTGGGCCAGTTTCCAACAAGCTATGGGAACTCATCTTTCCTTTAGCACGGCCTATCATCCTCAAACTGGTGGTCAAACCGAAAGGGTGAATCAAATCCTTGAAGACATGCTCAGAGCCTGTGTTATATCCTTCGGCAAGAATTGGGAAAAGTGCCTTCCATTTGTTGAATTCTCCTATAACAACAGTTTCCAATCTAGCCTGGGCATGGCACCTTTTGAAGCTCTTTATGGACGGAAATGTCGAACCCCTATGAATTGGTCAGAAGCCGGTGAAAGCCAGTTCTTTGGACCAGACATGATCAAGGAAGCAGAAGATCAAGTTGGCATTATCCGAGAACGTTTGAAAGCTGCTCAGTCTCGTCAAAAGAGAAATTATGATCGTCATCATCAAAAAGTTTGCTATGAAGTTGGCGAGCAATCTTATCTTCGAGTCACTCCTTTGAGAGGTGTCCATTGTTTCGGTATAAAAGGCAAACTAGCTACTCGCTATGTTGGTCCTTTTCGCATCCTTGAAAAACGAGGTACACTTGCCTATAAGTTGGAACTCCCTCCAACTTTTCCTGAAGTTCATGACATCTTTCATGTCTCCCAACTCAAATGTTGCTTCAAGGATCCCATCCGTGGTGTTGATCACGAGACACTTGATCTCCAAGAGGATCTGACCTATCGAGAGTATCCTATCCGTATCCTTGATGAAGTTGAGCGTCAAACTCGGCGTCAAACCATCAAATTCCTGAAAGTTCAATGGTCTCATCACTCCGAGTCAGAAGCAACCTGGGAACGAGAAGATCGTCTCTGATCTGAGTACCCTGCCTTCTTTTCTAAAACTTAGGAATCTCGGGGATGAGATTCTTGTAAGGGGGTAGAGTTGTAACAGAACCACTTTGCTAATCAAGTTATGTTGCTGGTTTGTTCATAAGCATGCATGAATTTGCATTTAAATTGAGAAAATTTGCACCAATATGTGTTGAAACAATGCTGCTAATGTTGTTGTTTGGTATAATAAAAATTTGGTGGAAAAAGCCCCTCAAAATTTTGGGTCAAAATACCCTAAAAGTGCCAAAATCCTTCCCTGTTTTAAAATTCTAGAAAAATCCCTAAAATCTAGGGGGTTTTTCGCAAAAACCCCATTTGTCATCTTCCCCATGAACACACGCAGGTAACTGAGTGGCGCCCGCGCGGCCGTCGATGGCGCCGGCGGCCTGGATGCCTCCCGCCACCCCCGAGCGCCGATAAAGGTCACCGGCGCCGCGAGGAGAAGCCCCGTTTTGCCACCTCCCTCCCTCTCCTCTTCTCTGCGCCGAACGGGAGCAAACCCTAGCTCCGGCCACTTCACCGTCGCTGCCGTTCTGCGCCGCCCCGAGCCCAGCCGACGCCGCCGTTCGCTCCACCTCATCGCCAGCAGCCCCCACACCGAAGGAATCGACGCCGGGAGCCCTGGAGCGCCCGGAATCGACCGTTCCCCAGCTTCCCCGAGCTCGCTGGCCGCCGCCATCCTTGCCGACTCTGGCCTCCCCTCGCCTCGCCGACACCACCACGAGCTCCACGGTGAGCTCCTGGTCCCCCTGGTGCCTGCCGCTCGCCCTGGGTCGCCGCCTATCGCTTCGGCGACGTGCGCCTGCAAGCTTTGCCGCCGGCCACCGCCACCGTGGTCGCTCCAGTGACCATTGGAGGCCGGCTCCGCCCTCGTTGGGTTCGCCCTGAGCCCGTGATACGTCTCCAACGTATCCATAATTTCTGATGTTCCATGCTTGTTTTATGACAATACCTACATGTTTTGCTCACACTTTAAAATGTTTTTATGCGTTTTCCGGAACTAACCTATTAACAAGATGCCGAAGTGTCAGTTCCTGTTTTCTGCTGTTTTTGGTTCCAGAAAGGCTGTTCGGGCAATATTCTCGGAATTCAACGAAATGAAGACCAAACATCATAATTCACCGAGACGGACCAGGACACCGAAGGGGAGTCAGAGGGGAGGCCTGGGCCCCCCACACCATAGGGCCGCGTGGGCTCAGGCCTGGCCGCGCCGGCCTATGGGGAGGGCGCCCTGGTGCCCCTCTTGCGCTGCCTCTTCGCCCATATAAGCCCTTTCGACCTAAAAACGCGATATCGATTGACGAAACTCCAGAAAGACTCCAGGGACGCCGCCGCCATCGCGAAACTCCAATTCGGGGGACAGAAGTCTGTGTTCCGGCACCCTGCCGGGACGGGGAATTGCCCCCGGAGTCATCTCCATCGACATCACCGCCATCTTCATCGCCATTGCTATCTCCCATGATGAGGAGGGAGTAGTTCTCCCCCGGGGCTGAGGGCTCTACCGTAGCTATGTGGTTCATCTCTCTCTTTGTGATCTAGTTGAATATCATCTATGTGCTACTCTAGTGATGTTATTAAAGTAGTTTATTCCTCCTCCATGATGTAATGTTGACAGTGTGTGCATCATGTAGTACTTGGTATAAGCTATGATTGTGATCTCTTGTAGAATATGGAGTTAACTATTACTATGATGGTATTGATGCGATCTATTCCCCCTTTCATAGCTATTGTTGACAGTGTGTATGCTATGTTAGTACTCGGTCTAAATTGCAATGGTCTATCATGCACTTTAAGGTTACTTAAACATGAACATCGAATGTTGTGGAGCTTGTTAACTTCGGCATTGAGGTGCTCTTGTAGCCCTACACAATTAATGGTGTTTGTCATCCAACAAGAGAGTGTAGAGTGGTTTTATTATGTGATCAATGTTGAGAGTGTCCACTAGTGAAAGTATGATCCCTAGGCCCTGTTTCCGAACATCGAATCTCCGTTTGTTTACTGTTCTGTTGCATGTTTACTCGCTGCCATATTTATTTCAGATTGCTATTACCACTCATATCCATCCATATTACTTGCATTTTACTATCTCTTCGCCGAACTAGTGCACCTATACATCTGACAAGTGTATTAGGTGTGTTGGGGACACAAGAGACTTCTTGTATCGTGATTGCAGGGTTGCTTGAGAGGGATATCTTTGACCTCTTCCTCCCTGAGTTCGATAAACCTTGGGTGATTCACTTAAGGGAAACTTGTTGTTGTTCTACAAACCTCTGCTCTTGGAGGCCCAACACTGTCTACAGGAAAAGAAGCATGAGTAGACATCAAGCTATTTTCTGGCGCCGTTGCCGGGGAGGTAAGGTAAAAGGTATTCACATCCTCCGACTACTAAGCTATTTCCTAGCACTGTTGTCGGTGTGTGAGTGCTCGAAGACATTTCCTTTAGATCCTGCAATTGCATCTTTTTGTTTCTAGTTTATCACTACATAGGCATAATGGAAAACAACAAAAAATTTAGTGAGCTTTTTAATCTTTTTCCTGAGTTAAGACATGAATTATTTGATGCAAAAATTAAAAAACCTATGGAACCTTATTTGCATGCTAGTAGCAATGTTATTAGTATGAACGCAATTACTGCTAATGCTATGGAGAAGTCTAAGCTTGGGGAAGCTAGTTTTTATGATCTTTTTAGCTTCCCATCTTTAGGGGAGAAAATTTGCTCTGATAATACTTTATCTCCCATATGCGATAACTCTAATGATGCTTGTGATATTTTAAATCCACCTACTACAAGTACTGCTTTCAAGATACCCATGAAAATTATTGAACGTGTTATGGATAACCATTATGAAGGGGATGGAACTGTCCATCCTGGAGATCATTTACTGTTTTTGCATGAATTATGCGGGTTATTCAAGTGTGCAGGTATCTCTATGGATGAAGTGAGGAAGAAGCTATTCTCTATTTCGCTGTCTGGTAAAGCGGCGCATTGGTATAAATTGCTGAAGAATAGTGATTCTCTTGGTTGGGAGGAAATTGTATCTCTCTTTTATTCTAAATTTTATCCTCCTCATGAAGTGCATATTGATAGGAATTACATTTATAATTTTTATCCTCGTGATGGAGAGAGTATTTCCCAAGCATGGGGGAGATTGAAGTCACTAATGCTCAAATGTCCCATTCATGAACTTTGTACGGTTTCATGTCTTTAAAGCAATAGTTCATGAAAACTTTTAGCTTGTTTAACTCTTGCATTATCATCTCTTATATGAACTATAGACATTTGCTTTGAATAATTTGATCTTAGTTCTCATGCCTTACATCATTATTGGATCAAGATTATGATAGCATGTCACTTCAGAAATTATCCTTGTTATCGTTTACCTACTCGAGGGCGAGTAGGAACTAAGCTTGGGGATGCTTGATACGTCTCAAACGTATCTATAATTTCTTATGTCCATGCTACTTTTATGATGATACTCACATGTTTATACACACTTTATGTCATTATTATGCATTTTCCGGAACTAACCTATTAACGAGATGCCGAAGTGCCAGTTCCTGTTTTCTGCTGTTTTTGGTTTCAGAAATCCTACAAAGGAAATATTCTCGTAATTGGACGAAGTCAACGCCCAGTATCTTATTTTTCCCGGAAGGTTCCAGAGCACCGAAGAGGGACCAGAGGGGAGCCAAGGGGGCCCCACCCCACAAGGCAGCGCGGCCAAAGGGGGGGCGCGCCCCCCTATGGTGTGGGTCCACCAGGACTCCTCCGAGGCTGCCCTTCCGCCTACTTAAAGCCTCCGTCGCAAAAACCCTAAGAGAATAAGCCACAATACGAGAAAAGTTCCAGAGCCGCCGCCATCGCGAAGCCAAGATTCGGGGGACAGAAGTCTCTGTTCCGGCACGCCGCCGGAACGGGGAAGTGCCCCTGGAAGGCATCTCCATCGACACCACCGCCATCTTCATCACCGTTGCTATTTCCTATGATGAGGAGGGAGTAGTTCTCTCCCGAGGCTGAGGGCTCTACCGGTAGCTATGTGGTTCATCTCTCTCTCCCATGTACTTCAATACAATGATCTCATGAGCTGCCTTACATGATTGAGATCCATATGATGAGCTTTGTAATCTAGATGTCTTATGCTATTCAAGTGCTTAATTATGTGAACTTTGGGGTTACTGTGACCTCGGTGTAATGGTGACAGTGTGTGCGCCGTGTGTAACTCCCTTATGAATTGTGGTGTGTTAGTACCTCCTATGAAAGCTCACGGTGACGGTGTGGGGTGTTTATTAGTACTTGGGAATACGCCTTTGATGTGTGCTTTTGCACACTTGCCCAATGAATTTGAGTTCTCTATCCAATAAGAGAGTAGTATGATGAAGTGCTTATATTTATATTCAATTATGATTGCAATGTTGAGAGTGTCCACTAGTGAAAGTATGATCCCTAGGCCTTGTTTCCAAATTCGAATCACCGTTTATTTACTGTTCTACTGCATGTTTACTTGCTGCCATATTTATTTCAGATTGTTAATATCGCTCATATACATCCATATCACTTGCATCTTACTATCTCTTCGCCGAACTAGTGCACCTATACATCTGACAAGTGTATTAGGTGTGTTGGGGACACAAGAGACTTCTTGTATCGTAATTGCAGGGTTGCTTGAGAGGGATATCTTTGACCTCTACCTCCATGAGTTCGATAAACCTTGGGTGATTCACTTAAGGGAAATTTGCTGCTGTTCTACAAACCTCTGCTCTTGGAGGCCCAACACTGTCTACAGAAATAGAAGCGTGCGTAGACATCAAGCTATTTTCTGGCGCCGTTGCCGGGGAGGTAAGGTAAAAGGTATTCACATCCTCCGACTACTAAGCTATTTCCTAGCACTGTTGCCGGTGTGTGAGTGCTCGAAGCTATTTCCTTTAGATCCTGCAATTATATCTTTTTGTTTCTTGTTTTTATTTCACTAGTTAGGCTTAATGGAAAACAACAACAAAATTAGAGATCTTTATGAAATTTATCTTGAGTTAGGCCATGAGGTGTTTGAAGAGAAAATTAAAAAAACTATGGAGCTTTATATGCATGCTAATGGCAATGTTATTAGTATGAATGCTTTGAACACCATTGTTGCTAATGCTATGGAAAATTCTAAGCTTGGGGAAGCTGGTTTTGATGAGCATGACATTTTTAGTCCCCCAAGCATGGAGGAGAAAATTTACTTTGATGATACTTTGCCACCCATTTATGATGATTACAATGATGATTGTGATATTTTCGGTCCATCTACTATTGAGGATAAAATTCATTATGATTACTCTATGCCTCCAATTTACGATGATTATAATGATGAATGTGATAGTTTTACTCCCACTATTACTAATAAAATTGATTGTGCTTGTGTGGAGAGTAATGATACTTTTATGCATGTGAATAAGAATGCTTTATGTGATAGTTATATTGTTGAGTTTCTTCATGATGCTACTGAAAGTTATTATGAGAGAGGAAAATATGGTTGTAGAAATTTTCATGTTAGTAAAACACCTCTCTACATGCTGAAAATCTTGAATTTGCGCTTGTGTTGCCTTCCTATGCTTGTCACTTTGCTCCTCATGAATTTATTTGTGTACAAGATTCCTTTTCATAGGAAGTGGGTTAGGCTTAAATTTGTTTTTAATTTTCTTTTGATTCTCTCTTTGCTTCAACTCTTATTTCTTGGGAGTGCATCATTAAAATTGCTGAGCCCATCTTAATGGCTATAAAGAAAGCACTTCTTGGGAGATAACCCATGTTTTTATTTTACTACAGCAATTTTGTTTTATATTTGAGTCTTGGAAGTTGTTACTACTGTAGAAACCTCTCCTTATCTTATTTTATTGCATTGTTGTGCCAAGTAAAGTCTTTGATAGTAGGGTTGATACTAGATTTGGATTTCTGCGCAGAAACAGATTTCTTGCTGTCACGAATTTGAGTAGGGTTCTCTGTAGGTAACTCAGAAAAATCTGCCAATTTATGTGAGTGATCCTCAGATATGTACGCAACTTTCATTCAATTTGAGCATTTTCATCTGAGCAAGTTAAGTGCCCCAGAAAAATTCGTCTTTACGGGCTGTTCTGTTTTGACAGATTCTGCCTTTTATTTCGCATTGCCTCTTTTGCTATGATTGATGGATTTCTTTGCTCCATTAACTTTCAGTAGCTTTGTGCAATGTCCAGAAGTGTTAAGAATGATTGTGTCACCTCTGAATATGTGAATTTTTGATTATTCACTAACCCTCTAATGAGTTTGTTTTGAGTTTGGTGTGGAGGAAGTTTTCAAGGGTCAAGAGAGGAGGATGATACAATATGATCAAGAAGAGTGACAAGTCTAAGCTTGGGGATGCCCCCGTGGTTCATCCCTGCATATTTCAAGAAGACTCAAGCGTCTAAGCTTGGGGATGCCCAAGGCATCCCCTTCTTCATCGACAACATTATCAGGTCACCTCTAGTGAAACTATATTTTTATTCCGTCACATCTTATGTACTTTACTTGGAGCGTCTGTTTGCTTTTATTTTCTTTTTTGTTATTTTCATTCTCTGAATAAATTCATGCTTATGTGGGAGAGAGACACGCTCCGCTCGTTCATATGAACACTGGTGTTCTTAGCTTTACTTTTAATGTTCATGGCGAAGGTTGAAACTGCTTCGTTAATTGTTATATGGTTGGAAACAGAAAATGTTGCATGTGGTAGTGGTATAATGAAATACTTGCATAATCTTGTAGATCATTGAGCTTTGATAACCTGATTCTTTGCAAACGTTTTGATGTATTTAGATGGTAAAGCTTGATGGATAAATAAGTTAAAATTAGTAGTGGATTGTTGTCTTTAAGCTTGTGCCGTACTACAAACTCTACTTAAATGGTTGAAGGTGTAGTTGGACTTGATAGCTTTCCATGTCTAAGAGTTCATCGTAATAACTAAGTTGTGCTGAAGGTCAGGGAGCTAGCGGGGTACTTGTGCCACTGTGAACGGCCCTCCTTGGAGTGAATTTTAATCATGCTCTTAATGATGAAACTGCTAGTTGTTTGCAATAAGCTTGTGAGTTCTTTTTGACTAATGTTAAGCTATGGTTTTTGGCACTTCCACCATCCAAATTTGCTAGCCTCTTTGGTACTGTGCATTGCCTTTTGCTCACATTGAGAATTGTGCATACTTCGCCAGTACATCCAAACCCATGTGAGGACTTTCTCTTGTTCTCCTACACATAAGCCCATACATCTTCCTCAAAACAACCACTATACCTACCTACCACAGCATTTCCATAGATGTTCCGAGATATATTGCCATGCAACTTCCATTTTACATTACATGACTTGTTGTCATTTATTATTTATATATTGCTTTGCATGATTCTATACAGCTGATGTGTGGTTTACCCATGTTACGCTATATCATTGCACATCCTGCTACACTGGCAGAGGCATACAGTTTTATACATCATGTTTTATTCATTATGAGTTATTTGTACCAAAAAGTGTGTTGTCATATTAGGATGTTGCCCCTAAAAGTGAAAAGAGCCATGGAAGCCATCAAAAAGAGAAACAGAACAAGAAAAAATAGAAAAAAGAAAAAGAAAAAAAGGGAAAGAAGAAAGAAAGAAAAAGGGGGCAAAATTACTATCTTTTATCCACACTTGTGCTCATGTTTTAGCACCTGCAGTATTCATAGTCATCATTTGTGCTCATGTTTAGCACCTATACTCCATGTGAGAGAGTTTTCATGTTTTACTAGTATAACTATGTGGGGAATTTACACTATAGAACTTGGGTTGTATATTCCAATGATGAGCTTCCTCAAAAGTGCTCTAGGTCTTCGTGAGCAACCAAGTTGGATGCACCCCCACTAGTTCCATTGGAGAGCTTTCATACACATATAGCTCTATGTGCATCTGTTGCATGACAATCACTACTCCTTACATAGCTTCGATTATAAGACTTCCTCTTGTCTAATGATCACTTATAGCTTTGTGAGACTTTCTTTCATTGGCCTTCCAAACCCCCATTAAGTTTCTTTTTGCCATAACATCCTGGTGCCAATACCAAATGCTTGCGCTCACCGGTTGAGTAGGCTTCGAAACAGTTGATTCATGACGTTCATGTTTATTTTACTTGACTGAATCCTTCTATGTTGTGAAAATTTACTTGATGCCTGGAATGAAGGATAGAACTTCTATGTTGGATACTTAAAACATCTTTAATGAACTTTGTACGGTTTCATGTCTTTAAAGCAATAGTTCATGAAAACTTTTAGCTTGTTTAACTCTTGCATTATCATCTCTTATATCAACTATAGACATTTGCTTTGAATAATTTGATCTCAGTTCACATGCCTTACATCATTATTGGATCAAGATTATGATAGCATGTCACTTCAGAAATTATCCTTGTTATCGTTTACCTACTCGAGGGCGAGTAGGAACTAAGCTTGGGGATGCTTGATACGTCTCAAACGTATCTATAATTTCTTATGTTCCATGCTACTTTTATGATGATACTCACATGTTTTATACACACTTTATGTCATTATTATGCATTTTCCGGAACTAACCTATTAACGAGATGCCGAAGTGCCAGTTCCTGTTTTCTCCTGTTTTTGGTTTCAGAAAGCCTACAAAGGAAATATTCTCGGAATTGGATGAAATCAACGCCCAGTATCTTATTTTTCCCGGAAGGTTCCAGAGCACTGAAGAAGGACCAGAGGGGAGCCAAGGGGGCCCACCCCACAAGGCGGCGCGGCCAAGGGTGGGGGGCGCGCCCCCCTATGGTGTGGGTCCACCAGGACTCCTCCGAGGCTGCCCTTCCGCCTACTTAAAGCCTCTGTCGCGAAAACCCTAAGAGAATAAGCCACGATACGAGAAAAGTTCCAGAGCCGCCGCCATCGCGAAGCCAAGATTCGGGGGACAGAAGTCTCTGTTCCGGCACGCCGCTGGGACGGGGAGGTGCCCCCGGAAGGCATCTCCATCGACACCACCGCCATCTTCATCGCCGCTGCTGTCTCCTATGATGAGGAGGGAGTAGTTCTCTCCCGGGGCTGAGGGCTCTACCGGTAGCTATGTGGTTCATCTCTCTCTCATGTACTTCAATACAATGATCTCATGAGCTGCCTTACATGATTGAGATCCATATGATGAGCTTTGTAATCTAGATGTCTTATGCTATTCAAGTGCTTAATTATGTGAACTTTGGGGTTACTGTGACCTCGGTGTAATGGTGAGAGTGTGTGCGCCGTGTGTAACTCCCTTATGAATTGTGGTGTGTTAGTACCTCCTATGAATGCTCACGGTGACGGTGTGGGGTGTTTATTAGTACTTGGGAATACGCCTTTGAGGTGTGCTTTTGCACACTTGCCCAATGAATTTGAGTTCTCTATCCAATAAGAGAGTAGTATGATGAAGTGCTTATATTTATATTCAATTATGATTGCAATGTTGAGAGTGTCCACTAGTGAAAGTATGATCCCTAGGCCTTGTTTCCAAATATCGAATCACCATTTATTTACTGTTCTACTGCATGTTTACTTGCTGCCATATTTATTTCAGATTGTTATTACCGCTCATATACATCCATATCACTTGCATCTTACTATCTGTTCGCCGAACTAGTGCACCTATACATCTGACAAGTGTATTAGGTGTGTTGGGGACACAAGAGACTTCTTGTATCGTAATTGCAGGGTTGCTTGAGAGGGATATCTTTGACCTCTACCTCCCTGAGTTCGATAAACCTTGGGTGGTTCCTTTAAGGGAAACTTGCTGCTGTTCTACAAACCTCTGCTCTTGGAGGCCCAACACTGTCTACAGAAATAGAAGCGTGCGTAGACATCAGCCACTTCCAGAACCAATTCCGATGCTGCGCTACTCTGATCATTATGCTCAGGTTCATAAACCTTATCAAGTTCTATTGTCCTCCTGTAACATCCCAAGTTTCAATAAAATGAACAAGAAAGAGAGAGTTCAAGAATCCAAATTTCAGAGCCAACAAAAACTTTTTCACATCATATAGGACTATGCATATTAGCTCACCTTATATTTTTTTTATTTGAGTGTGCTTTTGCCATGATGCTTGTTTATGTGTTACTCTCATTCTAAAACCCTAGCCATGATCACTTGATCACCCATATCCAAATAAAAATAAAATAGAAAGAAATTCTAAAAATCCACTTCACACTCACATAAGGCCTATGCCATTTTTACCAATCCTTGATCTAGGCCAAATTGGTTTGCACCATTACTTGTAAATGGTTACTAAACACTTATTAACCCCTTTGAAATCAAGCCAACTCAATTCAAAACAAATTTGAATCAAAATGGAGCTCACATGTGATTATGGTCATATGTGCCATTTTTACCCTGATGCCCACTTTGAGCCCCTGGATTTTTACTTTTCACCTCTACACTTTGTCAACTCTCTGCACCTCATCCAAGACAACATCAAGCACTTCAACTTTGCCCAAAACCATCACCCCAAATTCTTTACCAAATTCAAATGAGAGGCAAGCAAAGTTGGAACAAACTCACATATGCAAGATCATATGCAAAATGTGATTTTGCATCTCAATTCCATTTTGACCACCACCACCACCAAAACGCTCCATTTAATATATGATTGCAACCCACCAAAAAGATTTGCAAAATTCAAAAATTAATTTCTTGCGGGCATTCTATCAAACACCTTGCTGGCAGGGTGAAAAATTGAGCCCATACTTCATTTCTACCTTGGACTTGGTCCAACCTTGACCCTCCCTGCACCCTGGCACCTCCACTTATCCCTCAGCATCAGTACCAGCCACTGTACTCCCTCCACTTGACCTCCATAACCATGGCAGGGCCATGCCCGTGCTCACCATGCCATCCCCATGTCACCTCCCTCTCTGGTCAGCTCAGCACCACACCACCATGTCTGGCCGCTCCCTCTCACCTCCCTGAACACGCCCGTGCACCCCCTTGACCAAGACCACGCGTGCACACGCGGGCATTGGCGCGCCCAGTGGCGCCCAGAACGCGCCCATGCCGCGCCAGAGCGTGCATGGCGCCAACCCTGGACACGCCCGGGGCGTGACGACGCCCACGGCCCTGCGTCCCCTCCACCCTTCCTCTCAGCGCCAGTCGACGCACGACGACTCGCTGAAGCTCCTGGACACGTCCACTAGCCCGCGGGAACGTCAGCCGTGACGACCACGACGACGCCTGCCCGCCATGGCCCGAGCACTCCCATCAAGCGCGCCAGCGCCACAGAGCCTCTGCGGAGCCACGATCACGCTCGTCACCCTCGCCAGTGCACCAGCAACACGCCGCGCCCATCACTTGCCCCTTGGCGCCCTTGGAACGACGACGCCGTCGACGACTGCCGCTCCGCCCCACGGCCACCCTTCACTGCTATAAAAGGGGAGCTCTTCTTCTCAATTTGGACACACCATTCGCTTCTCCTCCTCACACCACCCCTCCTCGACCTCTCCATTCACTCGATTAGCCACTCCGCCACCCCAATCGCTACCTCATCGCCGCCGCCAGTACACGGAGCCCGCCGGCGAAGGAGGCCACCCCTGGAGGCGAGACTGCTTCAGGCTGCTTCCTCTACCTCGCCAACGTCTTCTCCGCGCTTCGCCGACCCTTGCTGCGCCGCCGGTGAGCCGTTGACCCCCTGCCATCGCCGCCAGTGCTCGCCCTTCTCGCCGGAGACGACGACGTCTGTCGTTCGTCCGATCCGATTCTAATCCTACGGTCCACCTCCCTCGTACCGATTCGGTGTTTTAAAACACACTGACGTGTGGTCCCCGCACTGTCAGCTGGCCCGCTATCTTCGGACGCGATCGGGCCGGCCCATTTCCCTTTTTCTCTGCAGCCAGTTATTTCCCGCGCGAGCCCACGGTTTGAATTCAAATCTGGAATTTAGAAAAATACACTAATCTGATGCAAACTTTGAAATTCAATAGGGATAAATCTACTCGGCCAAATTTTACAAACTTGATATTGTTGGAAAGCTTAGGATTTTATCTACACAATGCCACTGGATAGAACCCTAGATCTATTGTAGAATTAAATTGACAAAATAAACAAGGCAGGGACTTTTCTGCTTTATAATAATTCTTAAAAATCAACCATAAATGCTTTTCAGTTAATTCCACCTCCAATAATTCACTTTTCACTTATACTAATTGTTTCTACAAAAATATGCCATGCCTACTTTGAATGATCATGGCTTAGTTGATTTAAATGACTTTATGGCTATTTCTAGTCAAAGATATTGTCCAAAACTATTAAGAAATCTTATGAGAGAGTTTCTCTCATTTAAATCTTGTCACCACCATTTCCAAATGAGGTAGAGACTCTGGTCATTTAGGTCTCATAGGAAATGTTGGTGATATTAAATCTTTGTTATGCTAGAATTAAATTGTATGAGGTGCTCACCTCATTTAAATCATTTTCTCCAAATGATAAGTGTGAAGAGGTTGACTTGGGTCAACCTAGGTCACATATTATGCATAAGAGAAATTAAATCTTAATAAGATAATGAGAGGAATTTATTTCTCTGAATAATACAAAGTAACATTTAAGACTAGTATGAGAGGAATTTATTTTTCTTAAATAATAAGAAAAACACATCCACCAACTTAATAGTAATATGTGATGCTAGTTTAAGTGTGTGAACCATGTTTGTGCCTAGTTTAGTAAATTAGTTTTGTGTGATGATTGTGTACCCCGTATTCGTATTCTAGACGCTAGTACCGAGGAGTACCAGGAGGAGGAGGAGGTCTACTTCCAAGAAGAAGAAGACCACTTTGACCAGTTTCCCAACCAAGGCAAGATAATACTCTTGCAAAGTGCAAAGCTCACCATGAGCAAGGCATTACCCCATTTTACTCTATGTTTATGATCCTATTTCCCAGTTTTACTTTACCAGCTTTATTTACCTTTGTTTTATCAAAGTACTTTTGATTTATGATTTACCTAGTTAGTATTGAGTTAGTACAACAGTATCAAACTTAGCCTAGAAGCAAAGCAAATACTTAGCACCCCTCATACATAGTTGCTAGTGCTAAATTAAAAATGACTACTCTAGATGGGAACATGTGTCTATGAATTGATGATGGTGAAAACCTTGGAATGATGAGTCATTTCCATTGAAAGATTTTGAAGGTGAATATGACACTGAATTTGACTTGGTGATCTTGGGCTAAAAACTGATGATTGAGTTGGATGCGATACCTTACCAATATTAAGTACCCCCACAATACCTGATTATGGGTAAGGCTTAGCTGGAAATTTATGTGTCTTAGTATGGGTTCCCTCTGAACACACATCATAGGGGTTACGCTTGAGGCTGCCTCCGTTGTTGAGAAATGATGTGAATTGAGGTGAATTGTACGGCCAAGCCCTGTGCAGTTCCCGGGTTAACAGTTGGTTTTCACCGGGAGGCCAAGCTCATGGGGAGAGGTGCCTATACTAGGGTGTGTAAGTGAAAGGTTAACGGTTGATGATCCGCGTACTGAGTTACGATTATTCGGGGTTTTATGCCTGACGGATGTAATCAAATGTTGTGGCACAAGTGTGCAACCTCTGCAGAGTGTAGAACTATTTGAATAGCCGCGTCCGCGGATATGGACAATTGGAAAGGCCATACTGTTTCCGTCATCAGAATTTATATCTATGTGACTGGTGTTTTTGAAAAGGGAACTTGAACGGTGATTTGGAATTTCTGAATCACAACTGAGTTGTGGGAATGACACTAATGTTCCCACTTGAGTTAGTTAGCACATGAGGAGTTGTTTACGAAAAGGTTTATCAATTAAAATTGGCTTTATGCAAATAAACTTAGAGCTTAGAACACTCTCAATAGTAATGTTAGTACTTACTTTAGTATTGGTTTGCGAGTACTTAAAGTACTCACGGCTTTGTCCCTGGCTATTCAAATGGCCAGACTATGAAGCCGAGCAGCAGTACGAGGATGATGATCAGCAGGACGTCTACCACAACTAGGAGCTTCTAACGTCAAGCGTTGGCCTGTGGACTAGAGAGTCCTTGTATCTTACGCTTCCGCTATGAACTTGTGTTTGTTCGTTGATCATTAGATCAACTATTTGTGTAACATGGATCATGTGATTCCAATTTGTAAGACATTATGGTTTGTAATGAATGATGACTGTGATACTTAACTATTATGCCTCGCAACAACAACTTCCTGGGATTGCGATGTATGACATAATAGGCATCCGGACTTTAAAAATCCGGGTGTTGACAAGTTGGTATCAGAGCCATTATTTGACCTTAGGAGACCCTAGTTAGAAATGGACGTTCTGAAAAATTAGTTTCAAAAAGGAATGAAGTATTTCTGAAAATTTAAGTCTTTGTCTTCTCCTTGAGTTCTTTGGAAAAACAAGAAGTCATGCTCTTCCTTAGAAATATAACTAAAATTTTGCCACACTTGTTCACGTCTCTAACTTAATCCTTTACTTCACTTTCAGATGGAGCCCGTGAACACGAAGTTTTACCAGCTTGGGAATGGGGGAAGCTTGATCTTCGAGCACGACCTCAACGCTCTGTCCGACCACCTTGGTCGCCCGCACCCGGAGTTCCACGGAACCCAGATCGCGAACCAGCCAGGAGGCGAACTGCAGTGGATCATCACTGCGGATTTGAGGGGCAAGATGGAGCCTCCCACTTCTGAGAGGATCCTCTTCTCCTTCATGGAGAGCAACTGGCTGGACGGACTTGCCCGCGCCCTTCAGGAGGGACTCGCACACTTGTGCGGGATGAGCGGGGAGGCACTCAAGCACCCTCGCTTTTCTCACCTCGCGAGGCGTAATTCTGCTGGGGAACCCATGGACATGTCATCCCACCCGGAGCTGAAGCACCATGTGGAGCATCTCGACTTCATGCTGTACCACACGCAGCAGGATCTCGACCACTCCCGTGAGTACGCCAACCAGACTCACGCCCGCATCATCGAGCAAGGAGACGCCATCAAGATGCTCGCCAACGACCGCAGGACCCTCCGCCAGCAGCGGGCGAAGAGGGATGCCACCATCACTCGCCTCCGCGCGAAGATAGCCGCACTCGAGGCCACTGTCAAGGCCCAGGAGGAGCAGATGAAGAAGATGGAGGAAGATGGAGAAGACATTCAGGGAGGAAGCAACTACCTGAGTGACGACAACAACTTCGAGGAGGATGAGAACACCGAGGGGGAAGACTACGACTTCCTGGACGACGAAGAGGATGATCACACCCCCATCGATGTTGATGAGGATGAGGAGTAGTTCACTTATGCACTATCGTAGGTGTGAGTTGTATCCCGCCCCATGTATCGTAGCTTGGAGAAGAAGGGTTCTTAAAACCCTTAGTGTGTTAGCTTGTAATGTGTGTTGTTTGCTATGAATGAATGTATGTTTGTATCACCATGAAAAGACTGCAAGTTTTAAGCTTTTGAACTCAAACACAAAACAAGCCATAGAAAATTTCCCTCTTATCTCATGATCAATCTAAATGCTCAGATGGCCCCTCCAACTCGCAACGCGAATCAAGACGCTATGATGCAGATGTTGCAAGTTATGCTGGAAGATAGAGAAGCAGAAAGAGCTGAAAGGCAAGCCAACATTGCAGCACTTCAACAGCTTGCCAACAACAATCAAGGCCACCATGACCATCCAGGATCCAAGCTCAAGAACTTCCAGAATACCAACCCGCCAGTTTTCAGCAAGACTGAGGAACCACTTGACGCAGATGATTGGCTCCAAACTATGGAGAACAATCTAGAAGTAGCTGGAGTTGAAGAGAATGAGAAGGTGTTGTTTGCCACACACTACTTAGCAGGACCAGCAAGAGCTTGGTGGACAAGCACCCGTGCCATGAACGTGGGACAGTTTATCACTTGGACTGATTTCAAGCTCAAATTCAGCAAGTACCATGTGCCCCCGGGTCTGATAAAGAAGATGAGAGATGAGTTCCGTGAACTGAAGCAAGGCCGGATGTCCGTGGTGGAATACCGCGACAAGTTTCTCACCCTGTCAAGGTACGCCCCGGATGAGACCGACACTACTGAGAAGAGGAAGGAAAGGTTCCTGAACGGACTGCATGATGAGATGCAGACTGTGTTGATCAACATCCCCTTTGCCGACCTTGAAGCCCTTGTTGACTTCGCCATCCAAATGGAAGGCAAACTGCACCAAGCCAGCGAGAACCGCAAGCGCCGCATGATGAACCAGAGTGGATCAAGCCACCCACAGAAGTATCGCCCTAGCTCAAGCGGAGGTTTCACTCCGAGGAACAACAAGCCACCAATGCAGAACTCGCGCCCCGGTTATCAGAACCGGAGCGGAGGAAACTCGAGGCCAGGAGGCCACTACAACAACAACAACTACTACAACCGCGCCCCGCCGAGAGCCCCCAACCACAACAACAGCAACAACAACACCAACACCGCACCAAGGACCGGGAGCAATGCAATCCCCGTCGCGAACAAGCAGGACAAGACCACCATCACTTGCTATGAGTGTGGTGTAGTGGGGCATTACTCCAATGAGTGTCCCAAGAGGCTCGCCAAGCTCGCAGGCAACCCCGCACCACCAGCTCAGCAGCAACGCCGTGTCTCCACCGGCAAGATGTTCGCCCCCAACAACCCGCACAACCGCGGAGGTCGCCTCTACCACATGAATGCTGAGGAAGCCCAGGAAGCACCTGACGTGGTGCTGGGTATGTTCTCTGTTAACTCAATACCAGCAAGAGTGTTGTTTGATTCTGGAGCATCGCATTCGTTCGATTCTGAGAAGATTTTGTGTGCACTAGTAAGATTCAACCAATCAGCTTGAAACATGTCATGGTAGTTCAAATACCTGGATCAACAACTAAAGCTAGAAAATTTTGCAAAGATGTACCCATCAGAATCCATGAAATAGACTTTTATGCAAACTTGATTGTTCTGGGAACAAAAGGATTGGAAGTAGTCCTAGGTATGGATTGGATGGCGAAACATCATGGATTGATAGACTGCGCCAAGAAGGCCATCACCATGACAAGTAGCACCGGAATAATAATAGAACACTTGTCTGAAAAGCTACCCAGAAATTTCACATGCAACCAAAGTGTAGCTAAGCCAACTTTGGATCAAATCAGGGTCGTTTGTCGATACCCTGATGTGTTTCCGGATGATCTACCCGGTATGCCCCCGGATCGGGATATCGAGTTTATCATTGAGTTAATCCCTGGAACAGGACCTATAGCCCAGAGAGCCTATAGCATGAACCCTGCAGAGTTAATGGAACTGAAGAAGCAACTGGATGATATGCTGTACAAAGGTCTGATTCGAACAAGTGCGTTGCCTTGGAGATCACTAGTTTTGTTTGTGGATAAAAAGGACGGTGCCACTCGTTTGGTTACGGACTATCGTAAGCTTAACGATGTCACCATCAAGAACAAATACCGCTTGCCAAAGATAGAAGACCTGTTTGACCAGCTAACCGGTGCCCAAGTATTCTCAAAGATTGATCTGAGGACAGGTTACCATCAATTGAAGATCCGAGCAACAGATATTCCCAAGACTGCCTTTACCACCAGATATGGACTGTATGAGTACAATGTCATGTCCTTTGGACTGACCAATGCCCCCGCTTATTTCATGAATCTCATGAATAAGATCTTTATGGAATTCCTGGATAAGTTTGTCGTTGTCTTCATTGACGACATTCTTATCTACTCTAAATCAGAAGAAGAACATGAGCAACATTTGGAAGTGGTTCTAGAAACCCTTAGGCAACATCAGTTGTACGCCAAGTTTAGCAAATGTGAGTTTTGGTTGAAAGAAGTGGGATTCCTGGGACACATCTTGTCTGCAGGAGGAATTGTTGTAGATCCCGCAAAAATCAAAACCGTTGAGGAGTGGACAGCCCCAACCACCCAGACTGAAGTCCGAGCATTCCTGGGATTAGCGGGATATTACCGCCGATTCGTTGAAGGATTTTCAAGCATCGCAAGACCAATGACTCAACTGCTGAAGAAGGACCGGAAATTTGACTGGAATGACAAATGTGAAGAAAGCTTTCAGCTACTCAAGCTCAGATTAACCACAGCCCCAATACTGATCATGCCCGATGTCACCAAGCCATTTGATGTCTATTGTGATGCATCCAAGACTGGTCTTGGATGTGTGTTGATGCAAGAAGGCAAAGTGATATCTTACCTATCAAGGCAACTGAAGCAACATGAACAGAACTATCCAACTCATGACTTGGAGTTAGCAGCCGTAGTGTTAGCCCTGAAGGTTTGGCGTCATTACCTCATGGGTAATCGATGCGAGATATATTCAGATCACAAGAGCCTGAAGTACATTTTCACCCAGAAGGAGCTGAACATGAGACAGCGCAGATGGATTGAATTAATCAAAGATTACGACATGGAAATTCACTACCACCCCGGCAAGGCCAATGTGGTAGCGGATGCCTTGAGCAGACTGCCGTGTCAGTTGAACTCCATGATCGCAATAGAGCAACCAAGCTTGTACCAAGAGTTTGAACAATTCAGACTAGAGCTAGTGAGCGAAGGATTCCTCGCCAGCATCGAGCTCCAACCCACTTTGATGAGCCAGATAAAGGAAGCCCAGAAGGGAAATGCCAGCATTGACGGAATCAAGAACCAGATAGCTGCAGGAAAGGCACCAGGATTCACCGTAGATGAAGAAGGAGTTCTTTGGTACAACGAACGCCTGTGTGTACCATCAGATTCAGAGTTGAAACAAGTCATTCTGAAGGAAGCTCATGATACACTGTATTCCATTCACCCCGGAGGAACCAAGATGTACCAAGACCTGAAGGAACAATTCTTGTGGCACGGAATGAAGCGAGAAATAGGAAGCTACATCGCCAAGTGTGATATCTGTCAACGAGTCAAGGCAGAACATCAACGACCCGCAGGACTGTTGCAACCTTTACAGATTCCTGAGTGGAAATGGGACTCTGTCGGTATGGATTTTATTACAGGATTGCCCAAATCTAGCCGAGGAAATGACTCCATTTGGGTAGTCATCGATAGGTTGACCAAGGTTGCACATTTCATCCCTGTCAAGACCACATACCAAGGCCCAAAGCTAGCTGAGTTATACATCTCCAGAATAGTCAGCCTGCACGGAACCCCGAAGTCAATTGTGTCGGATAGAGGATCGCAATTCACCTCAAGATTCTGGCAGAAAGTGCATGAAGGACTAGGAACCCATTTGAATTTCAGCACAGCCTATCACCCGCAGACTGACGGACAAACCGAGAGAGTAAACCAGATACTGGAAGATATGTTGAGAGCCTATGTGCTAGAGTACGGATCCAAATGGGAAGACTGCCTACCATATGCAGAATTCTCCTACAACAATAGCTACCAAGCCAGCTTACAGATGGCCCCCTTTGAAGCCCTGTACGGAAGAAAATGCCGTACCCCTCTGAACTGGTCGGAAGTCGGAGATAGTCAAGTCTTCGGCCCTGATGTTCTCCGCGAAGCCGAAGAAAAGGTGCACAAGATCCGCGAGTATCTCAAGACCGCTCAGTCAAGACAGAAGAGTTACGCCGACAAGAGACGCCGAGAGATGACATTCGAGATCGGAGATTTTGTGTATCTCAAAGTATCACCCCTCAAAGGAATGCAGAGATTCCAACTCAAAGGAAAGCTCGCCCCCAGATATGTCGGACCTTTCAAAATTCTGAGTCGCCGAGGAGAAGTCTCATATCAGTTGGAACTGCCGGAAGAGATGTCCGCCATACACAATGTGTTTCACATCTCACTGCTACGGAAGTGCCTAGAAGTGCCGGAAAAGACCGAAGTATTCAAGAACATCGACCACAGAGCCATTGATATCAACAAGGACCTAACCTACCGCGAAGTGCCGATTCGCATCCTTGAAGAAGCATTCAGGACCACTCGCACCAGAAGTATCAAGTTCCTGAAGATACAATGGAGTAATCACACCGAAGAAGAAGCCACTTGGGAACGTGAGGAAGATATGAAGAAGGAATACCCAGATCTCTTTAGTACCTAGTTTTCTCTAGATCTCGGGACGAGATCTTTTGTAAGGGGGAAGGGTTTGTAACATCCCAAGTTTCAATAAAATGAACAAGAAAGAGAGAGTTCAAGAATCCAAATTTCAGAGCCAACAAAAACATTTTCACATCATATAGGACTATGCATATTAGCTCACCTTATATTTTTTTTTTTGAGTGTGCTTTTGCCATGATGCTTGTTTATGTGTTACTCTCATTCTAAAACCCTAGCCATGATCACTTGATCACCCATATCCAAATAAAAATAAAATAGAAAGAAATTCTAAAAATCCACTTCACACTCACATAAGGCCTATGCCATTTTTACCAATCCTTGATCTAGGCCAAATTGGTTTGCACCATTACTTGTAAATGGTTACTAAACACTTATTAACCCCTTTGGAATCAAGCCAACTCAATTCAAAACAAATTTGAATCAAAATGGAGCTCACATGTGATTATGGTCATATGTGCCATTTTTACCCTGATGCCCACTTTGAGCCCCTGGATTTTTACTTTTCACCTCTACACTTTGTCAACTCTCTGCACCTCATCCAAGACAACATCAAGCACTTCAACTTTGCCCAAAACCATCACCCCAAATTCTTTACCAAATTCAAATGAGAGGCAAGCAAAGTTGGAACAAACTCACATATGCAAGATCATATGCAAAATGTGATTTTGCATCTCAATTCCATTTTGACCACCACCACCACCAAAATTCTCCATTTAATATATGATTGCAACCCACCAAAAAGATTTGCAAAATTCAAAAATTAATTTCTTGCGGGCATTCTATCAAACACCTTGCTGGCAGGGTGAAAAATTGAGCCCATACCTCATTTCTACCTTGGACTTGGTCCAACCTTGACCCTCCCTGCACCCTGGCACCTCCACTTATCCCTCAGCATCAGTACCAGCCACTGTACTCCCTCCACTTGACCTCCATGACCATGGCAGGGCCATGCCCGTGCTCACCATGCCATCCCCATGTCACCTCCCTCTCTGGTCAGCTCAGCACCACACCACCATGTCTGGCCGCTCCCTCTCACCTCCCTGAACACGCCCGTGCACCCCCTTGACCAAGACCACGTGTGCACATGCGGGCATTGGCGCGCCCAGTGGCGCCCAGAACGCGCCCATGCCGCGCCAGAGCGCGCATGGCGCCAACCCTGGACACGCCCGGGGCGTGACGACGCCCACGGCCCTGCGTCCCCTCCACCCTTCCTCTCAGCGCCAGTCGACGCACGATGACTCGCTGAAGCGCCTGGACACGTCCACTAGCCCGCGGGAACGTCAGCCGTGACGACCACGACGACGCCTGCCCGCCATGGCCCGAGCACTCCCATCAAGCGCGCCAGCGCCACAGAGCCTCTGCGGAGCCACGATCACGCTCGTCACCCTCGCCAGTGCACCAGCAACACGCCGCGCCCATCACTTGCCCCTTGGCGCCCTTGGAACGACGACGCCGTCGACGACTGCCGCTCCGCCCCACGGCCACCCTTCACTGCTATAAAAGGGGAGCTCTTCTTCTCAATTTGGACACACCATTCGCTTCTCCTCCTCACACCACCCCTCCTCGACCTCTCCATTCACTCGATTAGCCACTCCACCGCCCCAATCGCTACCTCATCGCCGCCGCCAGTACACGGAGCCCGCCGGCGAAGGAGGCCACCCCTGGAGGCGAGACTGCTTCAGGCTGCTTCCTCTACCTCGCCAACGTCTTCTCCGCGCTTCGCCGACCCTCGCCGCGCCACCGGTGAGCCGTCGACCCCCTGCCATCGCCGCCAGTGCTCGCCCTTCTCGCCGGAGACGACGACGTCTGTCGTTCGTCCGATCCGATTCTAATCCTACGGTCCACCTCCCTCGTACCGATTCGGTGTTTTAAAACACACTGACGTGTGGTCCCCGCACTGTCAGCTAGCCCGCTGCGCTGGACGCAGTACTGGGCCGGCCCATTTCCCTTTTTCTCTGCAGCCAGTTATTTCCCGCGCGAGCCCACGGTTTGAATTCAAATCTGGAATTTAGAAAAATACACTAATCTGATGCAAACTTTGAAATTCAATAGGGATAAATCTACTTGGGCAAATTTTACAAACTTGATATTGTTGGAAAGCTTAGGATTTTATCTACACAATGCCACTGGATAGAACCCTAGATCTATTGTAGAATTAAAGTGACAAAATAAACAAGGCAGGGACTTTTCTGCTTTATAATAATTCTTAAAAATCAACCATAAATGCTTTTCAGTTAATTCCACCTCCAATAATTCAATTTTCACTTATACTAATTGTTTCTACAAAAATATGCCATGCCTACTTTGAATGATCATGGCTTAGTTGATTTAAATGACTTTATGGCTATTTCTAGTCAAAGATATTGTCCAAAACTATTAAGAAATCTTATGAGAGAGTTTCTCTCATTTAAATCTTGTCACCACCATTTCCAAATGAGGTAGAGACTCTGGTCATTTAGGTCTCATAGGAAATGTTGGTGATATTAAATCTTTGTTATGCTAGAATTAAATTGTATGAGGTGCTCACCTCATTTAAATCATTTTCTCCAAATGATAAGTGTGAAGAGGTTGACTTGGGTCAACCTAGGTCACATATTATGCATAAGAGAAATTAAATCTTAATAAGATAATGAGAGGAATTTATTTCTCTGAATAATACAAAGTAACATTTAAGACTAGTATGAGAGGAATTTATTTTTCTTAAATAATAAGAAAAACACATCCACCTACTTAATAGTAATATGTGATGCTAGTTTAAGTGTGTGAACCATGTTTGTGCCTAGTTTAGTAAATTAGTTTTGTGTGATGATTGTGTACCCCGTATTCGTATTCTAGACGCTAGTACCGAGGAGTACCAGGAGGAGGAGGAGGTCTACTTCCAAGAAGAAGAAGACCACTTTGACCAGTTTCCCAACCAAGGCAAGATAATACTCTTGCAAAGTGCAAAGCTCACCATGAGCAAGGCATTACCCCATTTTACTCTATGTTTATGATCCTATTTCCCAGTTTTACTTTACCAGCTTTATTTACCTTTGTTTTATCAAAGTACTTTTGATTTATGATTTACCTAGTTAGTATTGAGTTAGTACAAGAGTATCAAACTTAGCCTAGAAGCAAAGCAAATACTTAGCACCCCTCATACATAGTTGCTAGTGCTAAATTAAAAATGACTACTCTAGATGGGAACATGTGTCTATGAATTGATGATGGTGAAAACCTTGGAATGATGAGTCATTTCCATTGAAAGATTTTGAAGGTGAATATGACACTGAATTTGACTTGGTGATCTTGGGCTAAAAACTGATGATTGAGTTGGATGCGATACCTTACCAATATTAAGTACCCCCACAATACCTGATTATGGGTAGGGCTTAGCTGGAAATTTATGTGTCTTAGTATGGGTTCCCTCTGAACACACATCATAGGGGTTACGCTTGAGGCTGCCTCCGTTGTTGAGAAATGATGTGAATTGAGGTGAATTGTACGGCCAAGCCCTGTGCAGTTCCCGGGTTAACAGTTGGTTTTCACCGGGAGGCCAAGCTCATGGGGAGAGGTGCCTATACTAGGGTGTGTAAGTGAAAGGTTAACGGTTGATGATCCGCGTACTGAGTTACGATTATTCGGGGTTTTATCCCTGACGGATGTAATCAAATGTTGTGGCACAAGTGTGCAACCTCTGCAGAGTGTAGAACTATTCGAATAGCCGCGTCCGCGGATATGGACAATTGGAAAGGCCATACTGTTTCCGTCATCAGAATTTATATCTATGTGACTGGTGTTTTTGAAAAGGGAACTTGAACGGTGATTTGGAATTTCTGAATCACAACTGAGTTGTGGGAATGACACTAATGTTCCCACTTGAGTTAGTTAGCACATGAGGAGTTGTTTACGAAAAGGTTTATCAATTAAAATTGGCTTTATGCAAATAAACTTAGAGCTTAGAACACTCTCAATAGTAATGTTAGTACTTACTTTAGTATTGGTTTGCGAGTACTTAAAGTACTCACGGCTTTCTCCCTGGCTATTCAAATGGCCAGACTATGAAGCCGAGCAGCAGTACGAGGATGACGATCAGCAGGACGTCTACCACAACTAGGAGCTTCTAACGTCAAGCGTTGGCCTGTGGACTAGAGAGTCCTTGTATCTTACGCTTCCGCTATGAACTTGTGTTTGTTCGTTGATCATTAGATCAACTATTTGTGTAACATGGATCATGTGATTCCAATTTGTAAGACATTATGGTTTGTAATGAATGATGACTGTGATACTTAACTATTATGCCTCGCAACAACAACTTCATGGGATTGCGATGTATGACATAATAGGCATCCGGACTTTAAAAATCCGGGTGTTGACACCTCCCACTCAAATACTTCGCTAGAAACAATTTCTCAGAAATAAGAAACATTGACAAACACTTTTTTCTTTGTCTCGTTGGAAGAATTCCCAATCAAATCTCTGGGATAACCAACAAAGACATTCATCCGATTTTGGTTGTAAACTTATTTACTTATGCTATGCATACCAAAATTTAAGAAAGGACTATCAGGGTTCATACCCATGCCATAACTCATACGGTGTCATTTCAACGGATCATGATGATGCTCTATTCAGTGTAAAAGTGGTAGTCACTAAAGCATAATCCACAAAAATATAATGGCGTCATAATATTTTATCTCATCATTAATCCAACAAGGTTTGGATACATCTCTCGGATACTATATCATCATTATGATACTCCAAGAAATGTGAGTTGTAGAACAATTTCATAACTCTCTTAGATGTTCGCTAAAACTCGTAATTCAAATATTTCCACCATGATCCAATCATAGATATTTGACTTTTCTATTACGATGATTTCCACTTCATGCTGAAATTTATTTGAATCTATTCAAATGTTTCAAACTTCTTCCTTATCGAATATATCCACATATATATACTCAATTCATTGTTGGAAGTTTTCATGAAGTAGAAGAATCTCCCGCACACAACTATGCCCAGTGAACCACATACATCATTATGTATGTTTTCACTAAGTTAGTTTCCCGTTCAACTCTTGGCCTATGAACGGTATTTTAGTCATTCTCTTTAGAAAAGATTTGCAATCGCCAAACGATTCAAAAATCAAATGACTCCAAAAATCCAGTTGCATGGAGTTCCTTCATGCGTTTCTTTCTAACATGACCTAAATGGCGGTTCCACAAATAAGTGGAATTCAAATCATTTGCCTTATGGCATTTTAGCTTCAGTGTTATGTATGTGTGTTTCACCATTAAGATTTATAATAACTTACCCATCGTACATGGAGTAATGTCATAATTTGAACAACTTATTGTTTTCATTTGACTAGAGCAAAATAACAATTATTAAGTTCTTTATTATAAATTCTAAGGGCTAGATAGAATGCCAACGATGAACATAATAACACTTTATTTTTGTTCCAGACGTGCATTCCTATCATATTCTTTGTTAGTCACTTAGGCCATTGTATTCTTGTATTGCGTTGTTTTGTATGACACTTCATACCAACCAATATGGTACAAATACCCAAGAATTTCATTGTGTGACCAAATTAGGAATACATCCATAGCATGTATATCATTTATATACACCTGAGCTAGACTTTCTAGTCTTTTCTTTCTTTCTGCCAAAATATATTTTGTAGTTTCTCTTTTAGCTTTCCTCATTATTCAGAAAACACTTCATTTTTAATAACTTCTAGGTTTGTTGGTCAAATACCAATAACTTTGAGGTTCTTACTTTGAAGTTGATCATCATATGACAAGTGTTCTAGATTTCACTATTAGTAACTTTGTAATATGATGAACGATTTCACTCATAATTTTATCCATCAATTCATGACGACTTTCTGAGACCATGTCTGTACATGCTAGGCTCATAAAGTTTAACCTTAGTATTCGCATGTGCAAATCTGGCTTGCACCCGTTGCATGCAATCGTAGAATATATAACACCCGATCATCACGAGATGCTTCGAAACGACGAGTCTTAGCAACGGTGCATACTAAGGACGATCACTTCATAGATATGCGAATATCTTTAGTGTCCAACTTAGTTGGAGGATTGGGACGCCGGGCGTCTTCAACCTTCATACATTCCCATAAAACTTATGAGTTTATGTAGTCTCACTAGATTATATTCTATCATCTTGCAATAAGGTCTTAGATATCACATATATCTCATACCTCGCTTATTTCAAACAGATTTGAACTTTAAGTTTCATGGAGACAAGATGACTTTAGGTACTAATTGAAACCATAGCTCTTTGAATCAGTAATGTGAGGTTTACTAAAAGTTTGCAATAGGACTTAATCATTTCTTGATTCTTTAACAATACGGTACCAGTCCGTAAATTTTCTTGTCAGACTTAACAGTATTTCTATCTCAATTACAAGACTAGCGCATGGTAGGAAACGGATGCCAATTCTACAAATTAATTCAAAATACTACTTAGACTATGTTTATGATAATTAGTTCATGTTTTAATCTAATTACTAATGAACTCCCACTTAATACAACATCCCTCATAGTTGTTAACTGGTACACGATCCAAATCCACTACACCAAAACCGATCATCACGTGAGATGATGTAGCTTCAATGGTGAACATCAACATGTTGATCATATCATCCATATGACTCGTGTTCAACCTTTCGGTTTTCGTTGTCCCGAGGCCATGTCTGTACATGCTAGGCTCGTCAAGCAAACCCAAGTATTCCGCGTGTGCAACATGGCTTACACCCGTTGTATGTAATCGTTGAGTCTATCACATCCGATCATCACGAGATGCTTTGAAACAACGAACTATATCAACGGTGCATACGAGGGGAGAACACTTTGTTATCTTGATATTAATGTGAGGGATCATCTTATAATGCTACCGTCACGTTCTAAGCAAAATAAGATGCATAAAGGATTAACATCACATGCAATTCATATGTGATATGGTATGGCCCTTTAGTCTTTGCGCCTTCGATCTTCATCTCCAAAGCACGGACATGATCTCTATCATCAACGGGCATGATCTCCATCATCGTCGGCGTAGCGTCAAGGTCCATGGCGCCGTCTTCATGGTTGTTCACCTCATGTAGCAACTATTACAACTACTTTGAAATACTACTCAACATGAAATTTAAAGACAACCATCAGGCTCCTGCCGGTTGCCACAATACAATAATGATCATCTCATACATATTCATCATCACATCATGGCCATATCACATCACCAAACCCTGCAAAAACAAGTTAGACGTCTCTAATTTGGTTTGCATATTTTACGTGGTTTAGGGTTTTCGAGTGAGATCCAATCTACCTACGAACATGAACCACAACGGTGATACTAGTGTTGTCAATAGAAAGAGTAAATTGAATCTTCACTATGGTGGGAGAGACAGACACCCGCAAAGCCACTTATGCAATACAAGTTGCATGTCGGACGTGGAGCAAGTCTCATGAACGCGGTCATGTAAAGTTAGCCCGAGACGCTTCATCCCACCATGCTGCAAGATGCAAAGTACACAAACTAAAGACAACAAAGCATCAACGCCCACAAAACCATTGTGTTCTACTCGTGCAACCAATCTATGCATAGACCTGGCTCTGATACCACTGAAGGGATTCGAAGCATAGAAAACAAAAAATTTCCTACCGCGAGAACGCAATCCAAGCCAAGATGCAATCTAGAAGATGGTAGCAACGAGGGGATGAACGAGACTAACCCTTGAAGATTTCCAAAGCCTACGAGATTAGATCTCGTTGTTGCAGAAGATGATCACTTGCCGCTTTCAAAAGCGCGTAGAAGATCTTGACGGTGCCACAATCGGGCAGCACCTCCGTACTCGGTCACACATTCGGTGTTGATGATGATGTCCTTCTCCCTGTTCTAGCAGATAGCGGAAGTAGTAGATCCTCCTCGGAATCCCGGCAGCACGACGGCATGGTGGCATTGGTGGTGGAGATCTCCGACAGAGCTTCGCCTAAGCTATGTGGGAGAGAGAGGGAGGAGGGAACCGCTAGGGTTTCTGGGAGAGGGGGATCTTGGGGGGTGCGGCCAAGGTGGGATTGGTGTGTCCGGCCAGCCCCTCCCCTCCCCTCTTTATATAGGTGGAAAACCCCAAAGATTAGGTCAAAAGTCTCCGAATAAGACCCCAACATAAAACCTTCCATATGACCAAACCTAGGGGGAGTGGGACTCCCCCCTTTCCTTTGGTGGGGTGGCCGGCCACCATGGAGAGGAGTCCACCTGGGACTCCTCCCTTAGGCTGGCCGGCCAAGGTGGGTGGAGTCCCTCTGGGACTCCTCCTTCCATGCTGATTTCTTCAGGACTCTTCTAGAACCTTCTAGAACCTTCCAGAAAAAATACTGGATCATTTTCAAACCTAGAAAATGACTTCCTATATATCAATCTTATTCTCCGGACCATTACGGACCTCCTCGTGATGTCCTGAATCCTATCCGAGACTCCGAACAAAACTTAGAACTCCATAACATATTCCATATCTACTTAAACGACATCAAACCTTAAGTGTGTCACCCTACGGTTCGCGAACTATGCAGACATGGTTGAGATCTCTCTCTGACCAAAAACCAATAGCGGGATCTGGAGATCCATAATGGCTCCCACATATTCAACGATGACTTTAGTGATCAACTGAACCATTTACATACGATACCGATTCCCTTTGTCACGCGATATTTTACTTGTCCGAGGTTTGATCATCGGTATCTCTATACCTTGTTCAACCTCGTCTCCTGACAAGTACTCTTTACTCGTACCGTGGTATGTGGTCTCTTATGAACAATCCATATGCTTGCAAGCTAATTAGACGACATTCCACCGAGAGGGCCCAGAGTATATCTATCCGTCATCGGGATGGACAAATCCCACCGTTGATCCATATGCCTCAACTCATACTTTCCGGATACTTAATCCCATCTTTATAACCATCCATTTATGCAGTGGCGTTTGATATAATCAAAGTGTTCTTCCGGTATAAGTGATTTACATGATCTCATGGTCGAAAAGACTAGGTAACTATGTATCGAAAGCTTATAGCAAATAACTTAATGACGTGATCTTATGCTACGCTTAATTGGGTGTGTCCATTACATCATTCACATAATGACATAACCTTGTTATTAATAACATCCAATGTTCATGATCATGAAACTATGATCATCTATTAATCAACAAGCTAGTTATACAAGAGCCTTACTAGGGACTCCTTGTTGTTTACATAACACACATGTATCAATGTTTCGGTTAATACAATTCTAGCATGGTATGTAAACATTATCATAAACACAAAGATATATTATAATAACCATTTATTATTGCCTCTTGGGCATATCTCCAACATTACCTCACTGTAAAGTAGGAGGTTGTGTTGATCTTATGTAAACAGTTCGTGTGTACTTCTATAGACATACCTTGGACTCGCATATGTTTCTGTTGTACCACTCTGAGGGATGTAATATGAGTGGAACGGTGTTTCACTTATGTTATGTCAACGACTTGTGTACTACACCATGCAGTGGTACGCTGGGTCACCACAATGCCTGGTCCGCCCCGCAGTGGAGAAGGAGGTCTGCGGCAATTTCACGGTACCCGCCCACGTCCACGCGCAGCCTCCTTCGTTGCCCACAGAACCGCATCCCCCGCAGCAGGCGCGCCTCCTTCCAAGGCGGTCGCCCGCGTCCCAAGGCAACCTCCTTTCCCATCGGCTGGAAATCACGAAGGCGTGGGGCTGGAAGCGGTGGCGTGGATTTTCAGCCTAGGCTGCGTCGGCCTGCGGTGGTGCTGCAGTGTGAAGATGGCGACGCTACTGCAGTGTTGCCGACGGGGAGGGAGCCTGGCCTGCGCCGCCGCATCAGGTGCATGAGCTCCTCTGCCGCGGCGAGATCGATACAGAGGCGGCCACACGCACGGCCGACCGCCGGGTCGATCTCTGCCACAAACCTGGCCTGGCCATAGGGGGCTGCAGTTCCTGGACGAATTCGACCAGTACCGCGTGTGCGGAGCCACGCCGTGGAGGATGCGGCTGGCCGGAGCGGGGATGCACGGTGGAGGCTCGAGAGAGGATTTGAGGTGTGGGGTTGGTGGCCGAGTGCTGGGAGAGAGAGCAGGATAGATGTGAGGGGAGTTCGGTTCCGTGGGTGGGCAGGGAAGAATAAAAAAGGTATACTCGGACCGTTAACGGCGTTAGTTAGATCTAGGGTCAGAAATACACTATAGAATGATCCGATGGCTGGATGGCTATGCACAGCTAGCCACCTGGTTAGCTGGCTATTTTCCATATATATATATATATATATATATATATATATATATATATATATATATATATATATATATGTCTGCTATTCTCGAACCGGTTCGAGAATAGCTATTCTCGAACCACTTGTGAACTTCCTGCCTTTTCCTAGTGAACTTCTCGAGGGAATAACAGAATTGTATGTTTGTGCGGACAGTATTTTCATGTTGATTTGCAAACCGTTTATCGGATTGATGTGTATAATACACCGTTGGATTCGTACGGAAATTTCGCAACTTTTTCGTGTTAATGGTTTTCCCAAATTCTATACTATATAAAACTAATTTTAAATATACAAAACACCGTTTTCGCGGATTTCTCTATTTCCGTGCAGTTTTGGAGTTCTAATTTTCAAACCGTTTATCGGATTGATGCGTATGATATGCCGTTGGAAAGCTGGTGGCTAGGCGCACCTTATTCATGAAGAACACTTTTCTAAATTCTTTACAGTTAAAGAGCAGATTTGAAAATACGTGATTCCGCTTTTCGAACTTGTCGGTTTTTCATACTGTTTTTTGGGGCTTGTTTTCGAACCACTCATCGGAATGTTCTAAATGATATTGCGTTGGAAAGATATTGCTTAGGCGCAGCTTTTTCATATTGAACATTTTTGCAAATTATAAACGGTTTAAATTTAATTTCAGAAATATGTAAAATCGGAGACCACCGACACGACAATATTTCGATATTGGCTCATCTAGATTGATTAGGTGTGGCATTGAGGTGTGTTGGAGTATTAATAGAGTTATATTAGTGCTAATTGTACGTGGTGCCAGTCGATTTGCACAATAAGAGGCTTTAAGAACGATTTCTATGCATATGATTTCCGCCCAGAAAAATAGAGTACATGAGTTGCTCGAATATGGAAGTGAACTTCTCGAGATGAGTTAGTGAACTTCCGGTCGCGGTATAAAGTTTCAGGCATGCTCAAAATGTACTTCCTACATGTTCAAAGTGAACTTTCGTGCCGGTACAAAGGGAAGTTTGACAAAAGAAAATTTCCGGTATGTGCATGGTGAACTTCTCCCGTGTTCAAAGTTAATATTAACAAAAATAATATTGGAACTTCCTCCGCGTTCAAAGGTAATATTGACAAAAAAAAATCCAGCTTGGTTAAAGTGAATTTCGAAAAGTGTAAATTTTGGTCATGTCAAAGGTAAACTTCCACACATCACAAGGTGAACTTCCGTTCAGACAAAAGTTATTTTCTATCCTACCAACGTTAATTTTGGCAAAAAAATAAATTTTTGGTTTGTTTAAAGTGAACTTCTGCTCGGTAGAAAGTAAACTTTCGCCTCAACCAAACTGAATTTCAACAAAGATTAACTTTTTGGCATGCTAAAGGTGAACTTCCCCGCGGCAGAAGGTAGACTTCTGCTCATATCAAAGTGGAATTTAACAAAAAAGTAAATTCCCAAGCATGTTCGAGGTGAACTTCTGGTGCATTCAATGTGAACTTCTCGCTTTACAAAGGTTGACCCCAGGTAGCAAAACAACCACGGTAGTGGCCGATAGTCAACCTCTAGAACTGGGCAATCCAATATTTATTCAGGAACGATAAATAACACATGAATGCAGAACATTATTTACTCAAGATCTATAAGAAAGTATGAATGCTACATAGCCACGTTGAAGTGCAGAAAAACTTCTCCCCTAAATACATGAGCTAATTCAAAAATATTATAGTGTCTTCCAGCCAAGCTCTGCAAGTCTTGTTGAATTCATCGCCCAAGCTGCTACCCTGTAATAACATAATTTGTTAGGACTTCTAACATTTAGTAGAACAAGAACTCATCAATACAAGAGTTTAAATAGAGTCTTATTTTCTTGATTAAAAATATATGTATATGCAGAACTTCCTAAGAAATACAAATGAACTTCTTGATTTTTTATTATCTAATTTACTTTGTATTTATAAAACTGATTGGCCAGAGCTGCACGGCGCACTGTATTAGAATCGACATAAAATGTAAGACACAACAACAACAGTTCAGAAGCAGTGCACCATCAAACACAATTGTAATTAACCAACAGCGAATGGTTTTGCCAAAAGAAAATAAAGAACAAAAATAGTAGTGCACAAAGGTGAACTCCCATACAAAATAAAGGCTAATTCCCTACAAGAGAAATGCACATTGTGCAATGCAAGATGTACGCTTAACGAATTAGTAAAAGTGAGCTTCACGGATTAGAAGTGCAAACTAGTCAGCAATCGCACAAGCACTGCACAATAATATGCTAACAAACAAAATTTCTAAAATAGAAATCAAATAGTACACGCCAAGTAGCAGTTCAGAACTGTGCACATGCTGCTACTACTAAACCAGGGTGCCACGTCCACAACCTGGAAGCAGAGTTCTGGGCTTGCACCACGTCCAAAAATCAGCAATTAATATAGCAAAGCTAGCTTCTCACCACTAGCAGAGTTGGTACCCTCCGAGAGAATCCAGAGAGCCGTTTGATTGGGAGAGATGGTACCTGGCGGAGGAGCACGCACCCACTCGCAGAAGGTATCGGCCAAGGAATCAGCAGCACAGGGCCCCGGCCAACAATTTTAGGACATGACCGCCACCAGCGCGGCATGCTACTGCAGAAATCTGCCACGCCAACAAATGGAAGAAAATAGGTTCATCAGTATACTGCATTTTTAAATGATGAATTTTTTCACTCGAAGATGAAAGTGAGCTTTGCAAGTATACTGCATTTTTTTCAAATGATATCCAATGAACATATCAGTCCACTTTGCGATTTGTGAATAGTAGTAGATGTAAACTTTGCGAATTAAGAGAAGTGAGCTTAACATATTAGAAGAAGCGAACTCCTGATGATGCTGTTCCCTGTCGGACATTGCGGACGACATTGATGGACTTCCCATGGCTGCCAGCGATGGACTCCCAGGTCGCCAACACCTGTCATAAAACTGCACTTTGTTGTGTCATAGTTTGAATGGTTTCCGAATCAAATGGCATCATGTCCCCCAATTTATTTAAGAAAAGGTGGTGCTTAAAGTGATTGACATACAATACAAGTGCTAACTCTTTCGTTTTGCCAAATAAACATGGCTCACCTTTGTGCTGCCATGAAAGTAAAATGAATTCCATGCACATGATCGGTCTGAACTTTACATCAATTTGATAGGCAAAATACTGGGGGGAAAAGGTAACTGCATGCAATGAACTTTTTCTGAACCGTGTCTGAACTTCAAACAAACAATTGCTGGAAACTTCAACAGCATGTTGTTGTTCGGACAGTTCAGGAGGGTGGGAGAATGTGGGTGACATTATCGCCCATCCGCACGAGTGGACTGCCTGGTATGCTCCGCATTGCCCCTGTCAAATTACTGAGCTGCAACATAACCAAACTGTCCAAGGATCCCGACCACTACATCCCGGCGCCGTCGTCCCCCAGCGGTAGGTGCGGGTGAACTCCCCGGCGGCGCAGGGCGAACTTCCTAGGAGGAGCGAGACAGGGAAAAGGGGATCCTGGAGTTCTTCGCCAATATTTTTTCTTTTTAATGTTTTTTGATTTGAACTACTATACATTACTAGCATCCGAACTACTATACATTTAAATCTGAACTTCAATTTAGAGATAAAACACAAGTAAAAAATGCACTACAGAAAATAAGGTATGTTCTCGTGTTTTTCATTTGAGAAGTGGAATATCATATATCATTTATATTTTACAGACTGGACTTAGGTTTTTCAGTAAACTAACCGCTCTACCTTAATAGGTGGACTTCTTTTTCTAAGCATACAAACCGGTCTGGAGCTCACGCACAAGACACGACTTCCGAATTACAATAAGCGAACCTCTTGACAAAAATATGAACAATTTTGACTCCACACTCAAGTGGAATTGAATTTCTCCCACGAACAGAGTGAACTTCCATGGATTCCTTTCTAATAAAAAAGTCACCTTTTTCATGGGATTTCTATTTTTTGCTATCAGCCACGCATCAAATATTTGTACTGGTGAGGCTAATTAGAAACCACTACACAGTCAAAATATTACTGAACATTATTACTCATTCCTAATTTCTGTAAGAGAAACATGAAATAATACCAGCATTGTGTATCATACCAAAAGCAATGAAATTTGAAAACTCACAAGACAACACAGGAGGGATTCAAAGAGCAGCGTTACTCGCGGAGCAGATGCAGCAGTGTGGGGCGGCAGCCTTGTCACTGGCGGCGTCGCTGTGCCAAGCGGAAGAGATGCATATGAAGGCACCGACAGGGAAGTCCGGTGGAGCTACATTTCTGCACATGGAGCTTTACAATATCAAAAAGAAATAAAATAATATTCCATCTAGCAAGAATATCTAAACTAAAGTAGCAGGAGATGTGAACTTCACGAATTAGGAGAAATGAACTCCACTAACTAGGAAAAGTGAGCTCTTCATCTCCGCACCTTTATTCCTGTTGTGCATTTGTGCTCGGCTGCTTCACGCAATGAAGAGCATGACTTGCAGTGACAACCGTAGGAGCCAGCCGCAAGAACTCACAGCTTGTTGCAATGCTGCTTGTGGGTACTGTGATGATAGTTAATTAAGTCATATAAAAAAAAGCAAACTTCACATATGGAAAAAGGTGCACTACGTCAATCAAGTAATGTGAACTTCAATAAAGAACTTCCACAGATCTTATTAGCATAAAAATCACAAACTCAAGTGCAGGCTTGTGAAGCTTTGTAGGTTTCAACTACTAGTAATGCTCAATTAGTTGCAGAAAAAATGTCAAATTGTTCTACCTTTTTGCTCTGATATTAATTTGTACAGACTGCACTGGGCAAAATATAGATCTTTCTTAGTGTTAAGAATGAGTATAACAGCATAGAATAGGGAACAGGAATGGAATCTTGAATACGTATGCATAGTTTACTAGATAATTACCTTAAGTTTAAGCGTTGAAATCCCCATGGAGTATTACCGGATCATCATGCCACGTCTTAGATATAGCATAGTAGGCTCGGTCAAGTAGTGTTCCTTACATATAACAAAAAAGGCAGCATAAGGATAATAGTAGACAGTGGTAGATGGTTAAGATCAAACGAAATACTAGATAATGCTTTTATACATCAAAATAAGATTGCAGCAATATGCATTTTTGTTCAAATGAACTTCATTTTATTTGCGGAGTGAACTTCACTTTTACAAAAGTGAACTCACCATTACCATTTTAGCGCCGTAATGGTTGGATCAACATGACATTGCTGCTGGTGTATGTGATGGTGGCCGAGGGTTCTTCGAGGCCTTCCTTAATGGCTGGTAGCCTGGTACTAGGATGAGACCAACAAAAGACTAGTAATAATCAAGAAACTAACATTGGATTGCCTTCAGGTTCGAGCACAGAAACTCAGTAGCAACTTCTTAGAAACTTTGTCACAACTATACCTATTTGTGTCCAAACTGCAGGTATGAGCAAGTGCAATGATTTACTTTTAACATTCTAAAATTTTACAACACAGACTTCCCTGATGTATATGATGCACATGAAATGGACTCCCGCAAAATAAAAAGAGTGAACTTGCCATTTTGAACAAAGTGAATTGTGAGTAGATCTGGAGCGAAACCAACTTACGAATTTAAAAAGAAATTTCACAATAAGGTGAATTGGACCAACAGAACTTCCCAAAAATTAAATGCGAACTTCGCAATGGGTTTAACCCAACTCGTTAACCAAATGTAAATATTTTTACTACCTCACATGAAATACTAAACTTGGCGGGAGCAGAAGTAGACTTTCTACGCGGAATAATTATGAACCGAACTTTCTAACAAAATAAATATGAACTTCCAAAAGAAAAACCAACCAGTCTTTTGAAATACACTCCCAAATAAATCAAGTTTTGTTTTACTGAAAGTGGACTGCCCAGAATCAAGTTTATTTTGTCTTGCAAAAGTTCTACCTTTTTGCTCTAGAATTAAATTGTACAGAGAGCTCTGGGCAGCATATAGACCTTTCTTAACGTTTAGAATGAGTATAAACACATAAGAATAGGTACCTCGAATGTAATCCTGAATGCAAGTATAAATTGTTCACTAGTTAATTACCTTAAGTGTAGTGTTGAAATACCCGGAGAGTATTACCATAGCACCATTCCATGTCTTAGATATAGCATATGCTCGATCAAGTACCTACACAGAAAAAGGGGTGCGTAAGGAGACTAGTGGACATTGGCAAATAGTCAAGAACGAAAATAATTAGGTTTCAGAACCATTCATATACAAGTTCAGATCATTTTTTTTCTAATTTGAAAAAAAATCTCCAACTGTGAACGAATTGAACATTACTAGCACGCTGGAGGTATGGCGGCACAGAGGTAGATCACAGAATGAACTTTTTTTATGTCTTATAGAAATGAGTTGGTTTTATTATTTACAAATCCAACTTCAGTTATTTTGTACCAATTGAACTTCAGTTTATTTGCGGAGTGAACTTCAATCTACACTCGTTCAAATTGAATTTTCTGGAGAGTCCACGCCGGCGCTAGTTCACACTAGCGCTCACGGGAGTTTACAGCAGTGGAGGTCTCCCACCGGTGCGGCGATAGAAGGAGAGGCCGGACAGGAAACAAAATGGGGTCTGCCTTCTCCCTCAAATAAAACAACGCCAAAAGCAGTCATGGTTATGCAAAGCAAATATATACTCAACTCCAAGAATAACCTAGAGGCAGACTATAACTACAGAAGGAAATGGAAGCTAAATAACTACAGAAAACACATACCTAATAACTTAAACTTGAGCTTGATGGTTAGAACAGCCAAAACGACAAAACCGTCCACCCAATTTTCGCACCCAGAGTCATGCTCTTTCTTCCAGAACCGGTGCAGCATATCTGAAATGACACTTTCTTTAAGCTTATGCCAAACTCAACCAAAACAACCAGCCAAACAAGAATAGCAGTATGTATATAACAAACTCTGTAGTGAACCTTGCAGACAAACTCTGTAGTGAACCTTGCAGACAAGAAAAGTGAACCTTATAAGTAAACCTCACATGCATACAAGCTAAACTTCTCGAGCTTACCTACTGAACTTTAACAATGTACTTCATGTACTTTTTTTCAACTATTCGCAAGGAAATTTGACAAAAAAAAGATAGTAGAAAATAGCAGAACCCAATCGGCAGAAGCAGTTCACATCAGCACTCCCCATATATAAGAAATGCACTTTCAAGAGGGGAACAAATTCTTTAAAAAATGAACATCCCGGATTTTTTCTGAAAATTTCTAATGTTCGATTTCATAATGATCGTCCAGTTTTTTTAGAGGTGCCAAACCAATATAATGAACTAGGAATTAGTTTTATGGCTTCAAATTACAACTGAAGACAGCTATACAGATGCAAAAAAAAACAAGGGCAGCACCATCCAAACTTGACATAGGCTAGGCTATCTCTGAACGTCAATCATGTCTAGGTGAACTTCACATTTTTCTATCCGTGAACTTCAAAAATTGAAATAACAGAATAAAATAGAACTTAGAATTTATACTCTAAAGTTCTGGATAGAAAACTTCACTTTAGTTTTTTCTATGGTGAACTGCCCGAGAGTTAAAGAATGAACTTCTATACACAACAAACACCAGGTATTTACCAACAACTACCAACCAACCAGCAAATAATCAAAGCAAAAAATACATAGCAATAGATCTTCACTGATTTTACTCTCTTTTAGTAGCCAATTAAATTTGCTAAACTGTAATAATATAGTAAGGCAACAAACTTAGAGATGCACTTCCCTTACCCCAGGGATTGGATTTAGCAGCTTCAGCAATACAAACAAACAGGAGGATGCAGCAGCAGGAGAAAAACACATAGCTTTGCAGGGGACAACGGTAGAATACGAGCCAATGAGGACAAGTACATACTCACGGTGGTTGGAAATTCACGTCTGCGGCCGCCGGAAGTCCACCTCGCGGTGAGAGGTTTAATTGGGGCAGGTTCAGAGCGGTACTTGGGGCAGGTTCAGAGCGGCGGTCGGGGAGATTCAGAGCTAAACTGGCCACCGTGACCGTGACCATCCGGGATGGAGGTCGAGGTGCAGATCGCCGCCGACCGACCAGGACGCAAGTGGAGGCGCCGCCACTGTTCGGGAAGAAGGGGAGGTGCGGAGGCGCCGCCGGTGCTCAAGGAGGTGGGGCGCCGCAGGGGAGGTGAGGAGGTTGGGCGCCGGCTAAGGAAGAAAGTGTGGCGGGGCGGCGGGCCATCGGCGAAGGAAGAAGGTGTGGCGGGGCAGCGCGGCGCCGGCGAAGGAGGTTGTGGGAGGGCGGCAGCCGGCGGCTCGCAGGAGGTTGGGGGAGGGCGGCTGCGGGCGGCGCGCAGGAGGTTGGGGGAGGGCGGTGAAGGATCTGCCGCAGGGAAGGGGCTCAGGTGGCCGGCCGATCCAGAACGGAGTAGATCGTAGTAGATGGTGCCATGGTGGGGGACAGGCGACTAGGAAGAAGCAAGGCGGTAGTTGGGGGCAGGGGGCGGGCGGCGCCGTGCAGGAGTTCAGTCAGTGGTTTCGTGGGTTTTCTCTCCGATTCGGGAAAGGTGGGTCGGGTTCGGTAGAAGGTCTTTTTAGGGGGTTGTAGAATAGCTATTCTAGAACCCCTCTTAAGGGGGGTTCGAGAATAGTTGGGCTCTATATATATATATATATATATATATATATATAGGATAAATATATATATATATTGTATATTCCTCTTGAATTCTTCTTGTTTCTTTGAAATTGTACATTCATATGCATGTATATAGTAGCGTAGAATATGTGTACTGAAACTCCTTCAAAATTAGAATAAAACACAAAATAAAATATAAAAGAAATAAAACAATACAAATTAAAAAGAAACCAGATTTAGGGAGGGGTTAAAACCCTAAACCTGCGGAGACCTTTATTCGCGGTTGGCCAGACGAACCGCGACTAAAGGTCCTCCGCCCCGACGGACGGCTGGCGCCCATGTGGACGGGCCTTTAGTCGCGGTTCGTAAGCAACCGCGACTAAACGGGGGGGAGGGGGGGGGGGGCTTTAGTCCCGCATATTTCATCCCGGTTGCGCAACCGGGATTAATGCCAGTTGCGAACCGGGATTAAAGGCCCTTTTTCTACCAGGCGATTAGCTTGTCATTTTTTTTCTTTACAGTTAAATCATACATATTCATCTTTATTACTTTTTTTCACGCACTCTACACAAATCTTATATCTTCCTTAGTTTCTACACAAGGCCTTTTTCTACAGTTCCTTAGCAGCTTATTTATTTGTTGCCTTTGCTGTTTGTACGTTTATGCTGTCAGGTGATTCATACCTTTAGTCAGCCATATAGCCCAAGCCAGAATGCGTGTTACACGTACCATACAACGGTATTCTCTTCAAATGTTTGGTGCACTCGAGATACATGCTTCATGTACTACCTGGATGGATAGAACTGGAATGAAACTACACATAGCTCATTTTGATTGCTTCCTGATGTATCATTAAGTTACTATGTTTACTATATGCTCGTTCATATTTACATGTTGTCTTCTATATCATATAGCTCCGTTTCGTCGCACTTTGACTCAAAGTGGACATGCCCAGATTTTTTTTTTAGCAGAAAAGTATGACCTTTATTTAGAAATAGACACGGTTACAAGTGAAGACATCGTTTTCAGTTAGAGCTCCATGGTTAAGATCTTCCACTTTGATCTTTCAGACCACGTGTAGACGATGCCAGCTATTCTTGCTTGTATGCTTATGGCCAACTCACTATTCCTTAATTTCCGAGTCATGCTATGTGGAGTTTATACAAGTATTGTTGTTTGGAATATGAACTGCTAGCTTGATGAGTCAGCTCCACGAACTTGGATATCAGTGTAATACCTCCTGTAGAAAGGTATTGGAGATTGCACATCACAAATAGGGTCGGCTGGTCATGTATATATAGGAGGACACATGTACAATTACAGGTACAATCCTGACAAAACACGGGGACCTATACCTAGTACAATATGTTACTCAACACCCCCCGCAGTCGAAGGGTCGGCACCGACACATAGACTAGAGCGAAACTCAGGAAAAGTCGTGGATGGCAATCCCTTCGTCATGATATCGGCAAACTGCTGAGACGTCGGTACGTGCAGAACTCGAACGCGACCGAGGGCAACTTGCTCACGAACAAAGTGGATGTCCAACTCGATGTGCTTGGTGCGCCGAAGATGAACGGGGTTGGCGGAGAGGTAGACAGCCGACACATTGTCGCAGAAGACCACCGTAGCCTTTTTTTTTTTTGAGAAAACCACCGTAGCCTTGGGACAAGAGAGCTCGGACAGAAGCTGACGAAGCCACTGGAGCGAGAGACGGTGGGCTGCCTCTTGGAGGACCAAGAGACGAGCGACGAGCCGAGGTAGACGCAGTATCCGCTGGTGGAGCGTCGCGTGTCCGGGCAGCCCGCCCAGTCCGCGTCCGAGTAGGCAACGAGGTCGGTCGACGTCGAGGGCGAAGCATGCAGCGACAAGCCATAGCCCATGGTGCCACAAACGTAGCGGAGAATCCGCTTCACCGCGGCCCAATGAGCATCCCGAGGGGCATGCATATGCAAGCACACATGCTGCACAGCGTACTGGAGCTCCGGACGTGTCAGCGTCAAGTACTGGAGGGCACCGACGATGGAGCGGTACAACGGCGCGTCGGAAGCCAGCGACCCATCACTGGCTGAGAGCTTGGCCTTCGTGTCGACAGGAGTCGGGGCAGGGTTGCAGTTAAGCATCCCTACACGCTCGAGGAGCTCGTGGGCATACTTCCGCTGATGAAGGAAGAACCCGTCCGCACGCCGGACAACCTCGATGCCGAGGAAGTAGTGGAGCGGTCCGAGATCCTTCAATGCGAACTCAACGCGAAGACTGTCGGTGAGCTGTCGAAGAAGACCAGCGGTGGAGGCCGTCAAGATGATGTCGTCGACGTAGAGCAGCAGGTAGGCCATGTCGTTGCCGGTCCAGTAGACGAACAACGACGCATCAGAACGTGTGGAGCGGAAACCGAGCTGATGCAGGAAGCCAGCGATGCGCTGGTACCAGGCGCGGGGCGCCTGCTTCAGTCCATACAAGGACCGAGAGAGCAGACACACGTCATCAGGGCGCTCGGCGTCGACGAAGCCGATGGGCTACTGGCAGTACACCTGCTCCGACAGGTGGCCATGAAGGAAGGCGTTGGAGACGTCCATCCGATGCACCAGCCATACGCGAGAGGCGGCAAGGTGCAACACCGTGCGGATCGTGCCCAGTTTGACAACCGGGGCGAAAAAGCCGCGCACAACCCAGCGCGCCTTGTAGCGCTCGAGAGTACCATCGGAGCCAAGCTTGTGCTTGAAGACCCATTTTCCGGTGATGACGTTGGCACGAGGGGGTCGGGGAACCAGCTCCCAGGTCCGGTTACGCTGCAGCGCATCGTACTCCTCCTGCATGGCAGCGCGCCAGTGTGGGTCACGCAAGGCAGCGCGAGCCGAGGTGGGCACAAGTGATAGGGCGGACGTGGACGGCTCAGCAGGTGCTGGTCCGGTCGAGGGGCCGGTTGGACCGGCCTGGTGGCCGGGTGGGCCTGCCGGTGGTCCGGTTTGACCGGGCGACCGACCGGGCGAGGGGGCGGAGGCCCCTGGACACCACTCCGGTTGGCACCGGTGTTAGGGCAGGTTGCATGGCCGGTCCGACCGGGTTCGGGGCCGGCCAGGCCGGTCGTGGGGCCGGTTGGACCGGCCTGGTGACCGGGTGGGCGGCTGGGAGGTACTCCGCCATCATGCGACAGGACACTGTTGCCGCTGGCCCAGAAGGCAGAAGCGGCGAACGGGGACGCCGTGCAGACGTACTGGTCGGTGGGGTAGCGTGTTGACGGTCGCCGCACGCCCGCACGTGCGCGGGTGAGCATGGGCTCAGGGGGCGCAACTACGGGCGGCGAGACGGGCGACGAGGCGGGCGATGAAGAGGCGGGCGAAGGGGGCGCCGGAGGCGCCTCGGGTGACGGGGACGCCGAGGGACCAGGCGGGGCCGGCGCAGAGGGGGCCGCCGCGGTCAGTCGTCGGCGTGCTGCCACAAGAGGGCCAGCGGGGGCCGGGGGCGTCGTCGGAGGTGTTTCCAAAAGTCTCTGCTGAATCGGAAAAACCAACTCGTCAAAGTACACGTGCCGGGAGGTGAGGACACGATGGGAGACTGGGTCGTAACAGCGGTAGCCCTTGGTGTTGGCGGGGTAGCAGAGAAACACACAAGGGAGAGAGCGCGGTCCAAGCTTATGCGCGGCGGTGGCAGCAGTGTTAGGATAACACCGACAGCCGAAGATGCGAAGGTCATCATAGGCGGGCGGCGCACCGTAGAGTAGGTGATGCGGCGTGTATGACCAACGCACGCGACACGGGCGGATGTTGACGAGGAGAGTCGCCGTGGCAAGAGCATCCGGCCAGAATCGTGGGGGCATGTATGCATGGAATAGAAGGGTGCGGACGCACTCGTTGAGGGTACGAAGCATCCGTTCGGCACGACCATTCTGTGGAGAGGTGTATGGACACGTGAGGCGGAAGACGGCGCCATGGGCGGCGAGAAGTGAGCGAATGGTGATGTTGTCGAACTCTTTGCTGTTGTCGGTTTGTAAGGCGTGGATGGGGCGACCGAACTGAGTGGAGACGAAGGCGAAGAAGGCGGTGAGGCTTGCGGCAACATCGGATTTACGACGAAAGGGAAAAGTCCATACAAAATGCGAGTAATCATCAAGAATCACTAGATAATAATTATAACCAGAATTACTCGGAACATGTGAGGTCCAGACATCACTATGAATAAGTTGAAACGGAAAAGACACGACTATGGAGGAGGAACTAAACGGGAGACGAATATGTTTGCCTAGACGACATGCTTCACAAGAGTGGGCATCCGTTTTATTACAAGTAAAGGAGAAGCCTTGCATTATTTTACGCAGAGTGGCGGAGCTAGGATGGCCGAGGCGGGCGTGCCAGAGGTCGACACCGGCGGAGACGGCGAGTGGGCTGCTGGCGGTGGTGGAGGCCGAACCAACAGGGTACAGATCGTCGGGGCTGTCACATCGGTGGAGGAGCATCCGAGTATGACCATCCTTGAAAGAAAAACCAAAGGCGTCAAATTCCACAGTCACAGGATTATCACGACAGAAAGACTTAACGGAAACAAGATTTTAATCAAGTCAGGAGAAACAAGAACGTTATTTAGAGAGAGAGGAGTGGAAGTGGAAGGAAAAGAGACGGAACCGGTGTGAGTAATGGGAAGAGCATGACCGTTGCCAATGATGATGCGAGAGGAAGTGGAAGCGGGTGTAGGAAACGAGAGGTTACCGGGGTGCGCAGCCATATGCGCGGAGGCGCCGGTGTCCATGAACCAGTCGCCACCGCCACCATACGCCCCAGCGGAGGGGACGCTCTGGAGGGTGGTCAGGAGCGCGGGGTCCCACGAGGCCGAGCTCGGGGGGCGTAGGCCGGGGCGGGCTGGGGCGCTGCGTAGAAAGCCTGGTGCGTGGCCGGACGCGTCCCCATGATGCCCGGGTAGGGGGCGCGCGGCACGGGCATGGAGTAGGCATGAACGACCCCGGTCCACGGATTGTGACCGGCGGTCCATGGCGGAGGGGCGTTGTGCTGGGGTGCACGGGGCATGGGGGCGGTGGCATTGGCGCCACCATTGCCACCGCCGTTGCCACCACCGCCACGACGACGACATCTGTCGTCGTGGCGAACGAGCAGATGCCATGGGATGGCTTAAGTTGGGGCCGAATGGGCGGAAGAGGATTCGGGGGAGGGTTTGCGACTAGGTAGGACGAACTTCCGGATGCTTTCCTCAAGAACACAACCAAAGGCCGGTATGCAAGAAGAAAGACAAGAGGAAGAACTCTGCTCTAGATCGCTAGCTTCATTGATCTAAACATGGTTACAAGTTTCTGGGCGTACATGAGCGTCTAGGGATCGACCATCTCACCTCCCGGATACGGGGGTGCCCGCTCTCCTTATATAGGGGAGAGGCTGGCTTACAGAGCAAGAAACCCTAATGGCATCCTTGACTGGACAAACTACTTTACAAAGCTACTTTAATCATGGATGACGCCGGGGTCTTCTTTAATCAGGAACGCTGACGTCCTCCGGCTTCTTTCAGCGTCACCCCTCTCTTTGGCGCCAGGGCTCCGATTAAAGTCACTTTGCTTAGCTCATCCTTGTCTTCTAGCTCTGAAGAGAATCTTTGACCGGTCTTGCCGACATGCCCTTCCTTCCGGTATCTTCTTCATCCGGTTCCGGTATACCCCTCTGGGGATACCGGTCTTCCTTTACTTAGCCAAGCTCTTATCTTTGTGCTCCGGTAGGAATATTAAACCGGTATCTTAATGGCTCAAACCATCCGGTTTGGCATGCCTTTGGCATACCGGGGGTCATCCCCCCAACATTAGTCCCCGAAGCTGGTATAGTCTGACGGATTCTATCCTACAGACCATGCCAGGTTCTCATGTTTTTAGGATACCGGTTTAATCTTTCCGGCGTTTAACTTGGATCCGGCATCTTTGCTCGGACTTACGTTTTCTCTCTTTACGTGGTATCTCCCGGCATCTCTTTGTCCGGTATCTTTAGCATTTACTCTTTCCTCGGCGAAGTCGAGAATTTCTCGGGCCCCGCGCCTGTCAGTGACATGCGCACTGTTAACTGTCGCGCCAGTGTCAGGGGTCACTTCCCTTCGACTTCTGCGCGTGTATTAAATGCTCCACAGCGGATCCCAGTCACTGTTCCGGATCCTTGTGCACCGTCCTGTGGCCTTTCGTTTCCTTGCGTGTATCACCGCGACATGTGGCGGCCCGTGGTGCGAACCGTCGCGGCCCGCGGAGCAAACCGCTGCGGCCCGACGGTTTTCGGCCCACTTTCTCTCTTCCTTTATAAGGCAGAACCGCCCCCTCTTCTTCCTCTTCTCGCATTCTCCGCTCTTCGCGCACAGTGCCTCTTGCTCTCTGCGCCTCCGCCGCTTCTTCGCCGGGCTTCACCGTGCGGAGGTTCTTCGCAGTGCTCCTGTTGCGACCGCTACATTCACGCTTCCTCGAGCTCTTCTCCGCTCCGCCGTCGATGGAACTCCTCGGCGACCGCAGGCCCACTACTTCACCGGCGAACCTCTTCTGCAGTGACTGCGCCGCCTCAGGTTAGGTCTAATCTGAGTTTGCTTCCCTTTTGCTCGTTTTCTAGATCTTAGGTCGATAGTGTATTTATTTCCCCTTTTCTTTTGATTTTTCTCTTACTCGTAGATCTTCGCGCGGGGGCAAACTGTGGGATTCCTGTTTTTCTGCACCTAACCTTATGTCTAGCGAGGAGTCTTCCTCTGCCTCCTCCTCTGCTTCTTCTTCCGGTAGCCGGCATAGCCAATCCTCTGATAGATCAACCGCCGATCTTGTTCCGATGGATACCGACTCCGGTAGCCACCAAGAATCCGGTAGCTCTAGCCAAGCTTCCGGTGTAGATCCTTCCGGTGTGACACGTGGAGCCTGGATGGGCTCCAATGTTACCCAGTATGAGATTGACTGGCTATACCGGTCCCGTAGGATTCCGGAGGGAGTAACCTGCCGGCTTCCTGGCAACGAGATTGAACCGGTGCTTCAGCCCGGTGAATATGTTGTTTTCCTCGCTCACTTTGAGCGCGGCTTCGGCCTTCCTGTCTCCGAGTTCTTCCGGAAGTTCTTAGATTTCTACGAACTTCAACCTCACCATCTTCCCGGCAATGCCGTTTTTTACCTTTCTTGCTTTGCCACCTTCATGGAGGCTTATATCGGCATTCATCCCATTCGCGAGACGTTTGCCCGTTTCTTTGCTCTGCGGATCGATTCCGTTCAGGGCAAGGAAATTCCTAAACCCAAACCCCCCGTTCAATGCGGGTCTTGTATCATCGGCTTCCGCCAAGGGAGCCCTTTCTTCAAATTTTCCGGTCTCGAGTCATGCCGGCTATGGCAAGGGACCTTCTTCTACGTGAAGAACAACGGCGCCGCAAATCTCATCGATCTGCCGCCTTTCAACCCGACGCCGCCCAGCAGAGCCAACTGGAGCTACAACCCGAAGTCGGATCATATCGAAACCAACCGGGTGGTACGCTTCATGGCGAACCTGATGAAGGAGACCAACATCTGCTCCGATGATATTATCCGCACCTTCATCTCGCGCCGGGTGCTTCCTCTCAAGCGCCGGCAGCATAGGATGAGTGAGATGTATGGTCCCGGTGATCCCACCAAGATTACCGGCCTTTCTCTCAGCAAAAAGGACGTCGTCCGCAAGGCTAAGCAGATCTGCCAGACTGCCATGCCGGATGATTGGGAATGGGGCCTCCTGCCTCTCAGTACTACTAACCCTCCGACCCAAGAAGTAAGAGATTACGCAACTCGGGTCGGCTTGCCGGTAACTTTTTGCTGTTGTTAACCTTCTTTTTGCTTGTTTCAGGCCAAGGACCGCTTCCCCACTATTCACGCAGAGCGACGTGGCCCCTGTGTGAAGCGCGCCCTAGATTCTTTTGACCCGGATCCTTACATCCGTTGGCAGGACCTGAAGATGGGCAAGACCAAAGCTTCGCGCCTCGGCCCGTCCGTGCCGGAACCAACCGGTTCCTCGGACGACCTGACTGTGCTCGAGGTACTTTTCTTTTTCGATTTCTTATACTTTTTTCATTATTGCTCCTTAGTAGATGTTCTCTTAGCTATCTCGAACCTGCAGATCCATGAGCACGCGCCACCCCTACGAGCCGAGGCCGGTCACGAGTTCGTGGACAAGCTCATGGCCCAGGGCCAGAAGAACAAGGTGCCGGCATCTGACGCCGGTTCCAGCCAGGCCCCTCCCCCGAAGCGCTTCCGGACGGAGCCTTTGGGGCAGAAGGAAGTAGGTGTGAGGCGCTACAAGCGCAAGCAAATGCCGACCTCCTCTGGGTAAGCTTTCGTTTTCTTGCCTGTTTCTTTTTGCCGAGTTCTTTTGCCGGTTGCTTTTTTCCAACTCTTTTCTTTTTCTTTCGCTCAGCCCTGCGCTCAAGCTTGGCCCAAGACCTGAGGGCTCTGAAGGTACCGCGAAGACCTCAACCCCTCCTCCTCACTCAAGCCCGGCACCATCTGGTGCCGGCAACATCTCTGCCTCCCCTCTGGGGGGCACTTCAAGTTTGGGGCGCGCGGCCCCTACACCGCCAGAACACCGCGCGGAGGAGGACTTTGTCTCTCCTCCAGAAAATCAAGACACCGGCGCCAGCAACATCGGCACTGAGGAAGAAGCTGCCGGGCGGGCGGAACCTTTGGTTCCTCCCGTCCTTGAAAATAAGAAGAAGACTTCCGCGCCGGAAACTTCCGTGCCGGAAAGTTCCAACTTGGGTGGCGCGCCTAGCGCTCCCCCTTCTCCAAGAACTGCTCCAACGCCACCGCCGGATGCTCCTCGCACCGAGCCAGCCGGCGCCACTCCTACTCCGCCGCCGCCCAAGACTTCAAAGCTCATCAAGGGAAAGGCGACGGCCTCCAGCGCCCCCTCCGGCGGTCCACAGCCCTTGGTGCTGCACGTTTCTCGCGCCGCCAGCACAGCCAGCGAGAAGGCCACCGGCCTGCTTGGCCGGATCACTGAATTCCAGCGCGAAGGCCGGGAGCTGGGGCATCTGCTGCCCTACGCTCAGAAGTGGAACGCTGCGAACATGACCCCGGCGACCGCGGTATGGGCAAGGACAGGTTGCCGGCGCCTGATCCTGTTGGAGATCAGTCCTCCGAGGAGCACTTCATGCGGCTTCGTCGAGCCGTCAAGGAGCTGGATAGCGTGTGGTATGACGCCACGAACAACTTGATGGTAAGTTCCACCAACTCTTTTCAACTTTACCTGTTTCCCTGCTTCCGGATCTTTTCTGTCTTTTCTTTAATTTCATGCCGGTTTCTCTCTTTTTTGCTGAATCTTGTCTATCTTCCCAGTCCCCGAGTTTTGTGTTGAGAGCGTAGCTCTTAGCACGAAACTTAACTTAAAAACGCACGAAACCGGCATAGCCAGTCCCCGAGTTTTGGGTTAAGATCTTTGTTCTTAGCGCGAAACTTAGCTTAGAAACGCGCGAAACCAGCATAGCCAGTCCCCGAGTTTCGGGTTAAGAACCTTGTTCTTAGCGCGAAACTTAGCTTAGAAACGCGCAAAACCGGCATAGCCAGTCCCCGAGTTTTGGGTTAAGATCTTTGTTCTTAGCGCGAAATTTTAACTAATCTCTTTTTCTTGAACAGCTCACGACTGACGCTCGGAAGGTCCTCTTTGAGGAGCTTCTATGGGAGCACCGGGATCTTGCTGAGGCACATGACAAGTGCCAAGGTAAACTTTTTGTTCCTCCGGCATCTTCTTACCGGAAAGCTTTCTTTCTCTTAACACTCATGATTTTTGTTTAACAGTCATCCCGGAAACTTCTATTGAGGCCCTCAAGGCGCAGCTCGCCACCGCCCAACGTACGACTTCCTGTTTTCCAGTTGGCTTGCTCCTTCTTCATTTTACCGGTGCAACTTTTACTAACATTTTCTTTCCAGGTTCCAGAGGAAAAGGACCAGCTTATCCGGCAGCACCAGGAGGAGCTGAGCGCCCAGAGAACCAGCTACCAGGAGCTCAAGGGTGAGATCATCCAGCTTGGTCTTGACCATGCCAAGGCGCTGAAGGCTGCCAAAGCCGATGCGGCGACCAAGCTGCATGAAGCGCTGGAGGATGCCGGCAACTCCAATGCGGTGTTGCAGGCTGAGCTGGAGGAGCTTGCCAAGGCACGGAAAGCTGCTGAGGATAAGGCCACGCGGCTGGAGGCGGAGCGGAAGGAGTATGACCGGCTAGTCATGCAAACTGATGCACATGCCTTCCGTAAGTTTCTTCCTTTTTCCTTTTCCGGTTTCTGCTTATAAGCTTGTTTCTTCCGGTTGTATTTTCTTAGCTTCTTTCCTTCTTTGGGTAGGTCTCTTCCCGGACTCTCAGGCGTTTGCCATGAAGAGGGTTGAAGAGCATCGTGTTGCCCAGGCCCATGAGAACCTTGGTGCGCCATGGGACCCCTACGACCATCTGGTTGCGCTGAATGCGCGGGTCTCCCATATGCGCGCCATTGATCGGAATCTTTCCGACATTCCTGATGTAGCTACCCAGCTCTTCAGGACTCTCTGGCCTGGAGAAGTGGTGCCAGACACCTTCTCCCTCATCAGCGACCGCCTCAAGGGTGCCGGCAGAAGGATCAGGGAGTGGCAGTGCTCTGCTGCCCGCGCTGGGGCAGACTCTGCGCTCCGCGTCGCCTGCTCCTGGTACCCGGAGCTGGACCTGGACGCCCTCACCGGAGTGCGCGAAGATGCTGAAACCGATCTGGACCCGGTCCTCACCGCTAAGCGGCAGGATCGTGCATACCACATCGCGGAGTACGCCGACGTGCGCACCTTCATCCCTCCCCCTCCAGACGTCAAAGATTATCTCAGCGACGAGGAGGAAGGTGAAGCTGACGAGGAAGCCGAAGCTGGTGATGCGCCTCCAGAGGGTCCTGGTGCTGGCGATGCTCCCCCTGAAGCCCCTGTTGCTTGAATGCCTGATGTTACTCATTTGCCTGTGATATGTTCGTTGGTCCTGCTTGACTTAAAACACTGCTTGTTAAATTCTACCCCGGTATGCCGGGGTTCATGATGTAAAACTTTAAGTTCCCTTTTGGTTGTGGCACAACAGTTTATGCCGGTATGCTATACCGGTAGTTAATTATCTTATGTTTGGCATAACATATTTGCTTATTGTTTTGCTTTTATCCTGCACTGCAAAGATTTCGGAATTGTTTCCGCATCCAATCCGATGCATACTTGGTTCTTTTGCCTTGGCTCTGCCTGCCTTCTCTGGGCGTTCTTTGGCGTATGAGCACAAGGTTCTTTTACCAAACAAGCATTTTCTTGAACTTAGAAATAACTTCGAAATTTTGCAAAAAACCGGCTTAACCGGGGTTAGTTAAACTTTTCCGGATTGTTTGTTCCCACTCCCTCTTTTCGCAGTTCGCGTGCTTAATTGCTACCAGTTTATCTTGCTTGCCATGAAGCCGGTTTGCGGACAGCAGCAGAGTCGAAGACTCCGGTAGGTTTAGCACGCTACTAAACCGGAAATAAAAAAATGTTCACTGAGCAACCGGTGAACTGAAAAAATAAACATGTTTTATGCAACTTAGGTAGGGGTAGTCCCCGAGACTCATTCGAGGTTCCGACATCTTTTTATTCATAGCATATAAGGTACAAAAAGGAACTTCTTACTCCACAACTTCAAGAGTAGAAAGGACGCAACAGAGCTACGTTCCATGGACGCTTGCTCTCCTCTCCGGACCTGTCCGCCTTTCCTTTTTTCCACTCATGTGCATCGATCAAGTAATAAGCATCATTGTGGAGAGCCTTGCTCACCACGAAGGGACCTTCCCATGGTGGTGAAAGCTTATGCCGGCCTTCAGTGCGCTGCACTAGGCGTAGCACCAGATCTCCTTCCCAGAACACTCTCGGGTTAACTTTTCGGCTATGATAGCGTCTGAGGTTTTGCTGGTAAATGGCTGTTCTTGCCAATGCCAACTCTCTTGCTTCTTCTAGAAAGTCCACATCATTTTCTCTGGCCTCCTTGACCTCTTGCTCAGTATAGAGCTGTACCCTTGGTGAGTCATGGATGATGTCGGTTGGTATGACCGCTTCTGCTCCGTATACCATGAAGAATGGAGTGTATCCGGTGGACCGGTTTGGAGTTGTTCTTATGCTCCACAACACTGATGGTAGCTCATCAAGCCAACACCCTGGTGACTTTTCCACTGCTTCAATGAGCCTTGGTTTGATACCGGAAAGTACCAAAGCATTCGTTCTTTCCACTTGGCCATTGCCTAGTGGGTGTGCCACTGAGCACAAATCCAACCGGATGTTGTTGTCCTCACAAAACCTTTTGAACTCACCTTGAGCAAAGTTGGTTCCATTGTCTGTGATGATGCTATGCGGGTAGCCATACTGCAAAATGACATCTTTCAAGAACTTCACCGCTGTACGCCCATCACACTTTGCGATAGGTTTCACTTCTAGCCACTTGGTGAATTTATCCACCATGACCAAGATGTGAGTCATGCTGCTCCTCGCAGTTTTGAATGGGCCAACCATATCAAGGCACCAAACAGCAAATGGCCATATTAGCGGTATTGTTTTTAAACCGGATGCTGGGGTATGATTTTGCTTGGCGTACCTCTGGCACCCATTGCATTTTCTTACCAAGTCCTCACGTTCTCCAAAGCAGTGGGCCAATAGAACCCATGCCGGAACACTTTTGCTACCAGCGCCCTTGATGAAGCGTGATGCCCACATTCCCCTTGGTGAATTTCCTCAAGCATTTCTTTTCCTTCTTCCGGTTCCACACACCTTTGAAGGACACCGGTTACACTTCTCTTGTACACCTCGCCGTTGATGGTGGTGTATGCTTTGGACCTCCTCTGGATCCTTCTGGATTCATTTTCTTCATCCGGTAGGGTGCCGTTGATCAGCAATTCCTTAATAGGTTTAACCCATGATGGTGCCTCTCGAACCAGAAACACCGGTGCATCTATCTCCATGTTATCCACTAGCATTGTCTCTTCCAGTACAACTGCAACAGTCCCCGAGCTTGCCGGTGCAGTCCCCGAGTTTACCGGAGCAGTCCCCGGGTTTACCGGAGCAGTCCCCGGGTTCCTTTCATCGATGTCCATGGGTACTATTTGTGACTCTGGTACAAAAATTGATTCTGACTCCGGGCTTGGTTTGATCGATGGCACCCTTAAGTGTTCCAAGGCTATTCCGAGAGGAATTTCTTGCCTGGATGAGCCCAGTTTGGACAAAGCATCCGCGGCTTCATTTTCCGCTCGCGGTACATGATGAAACTCACAGCCCTCAAAGAAGCCGGCAATCTTTTGCACGTGAAACCGGTACGAGGCCATGTTTGCATCCTTCGTGTCCCAATCTCCAGAACATTGTTGCACCACGAGATCTGAATCCCCATAGCAAATGATCCGGTGCACACCGATTTCTTTTGCTACTTTAAGCCCATGAATCAGAGCCTCGTACTCAGCGACATTGTTTGATGCCCTGAAATGCACTTGCAGAACATACCGGAGATGATCTCCCTTAGGCGAGGTAAGCACCACACCAGAACCTAGACCCTCTTTAAGTTTGGATCCGTCAAAGTGCATCTTCCAGTACTCTATCCTTTGATCTGGCGGCTTGTATTGTATTTCCGCCCAATCAACAAGGAAATCAGCCAAAGCTTGCGATTTTATGGCATCTCTTCTTTCATACACCGGCACATACGGTGATATCTGAATTGCCCACTTTGCAATCCTTCCGCTAGCATCCTTGTTACACATGATATCGGAAATGGGCGCCTCGCTCACCACTTTCATGGGGTGTTCCTCAAAGTAATGCTTAAGCTTTGTGGCGGCCATGTACACGCCATAAGTCATCTTTTGGAAATGAGGGTAGTTTTGTTTTGAGAGGGAGAGCACCTCGCTCAGGTAGTATACCGGCCTCTGGACGGTTTTTCCTTCCTCTTCTCTTTCAACCACGACTACCACACTCACAACCCGGTTTGTTGCTGCTATGTATAATAGCATAGGCTCTCTCTCTAGAGGTGAAGCCAGTATAGGCGCTGTGGCCAACATTGTTTTGAGATCTTTGAACGCTGCATCTGCCTGGGGGGTCCAGACGAACGTATCAGATTTTTTCATGAGAGCGTAGAGCGGCAGAGCTTTTTCTCCCAACCTGCTTATGAACCGGCTTAGCGATGCCAAGCTTCCGGTAAACTTTTGCACGTCTTTGAGATCGCGCGGTATTGTCATTCTTTCAATTGCCCGGATTTTTACCGGATTGACCTCAATGCCCCGGCTTGATACGAGAAAGCCAAGCAACTTGCCGGCAGGGACACCAAAGGTACATTTTGCCGGATTGAGCTTCATCCGGAATCTTCTCAAGTTATCAAATGTTTGCCGGAGGTCGTCGATTAAAGTTTCTTTTACCTTGGTTTTTACCACGACATCGTCCACATAGACTTGCACGTTTTTTCCGATTTGGTCAAACAAGCATTTTTGCATACAGCGCTGGTACGTTGCACCAGCGTTGCGCAAACCAAAAGGCATAGTGACATAGCAATAAGCCCCGTGCGGGGTAATGAACGCAGTTTTTATTTGATCTTCCTTTTTCAAGGGGATTTGGTGGAAACCGGAATAAGCATCTAAGAAAGACAACAGCTCACACCCCGCGGTGGAATCAATCACTTGATCGATCCGAGGTAAAGGGAAAGGGTCTTTCGGGCAAGCTTTGTTCAAGTTGGTGTAGTCGATGCACATGCGCCACACCTTTGGAGCTTTTGCTTCCATGTTCTCTTCTTTCTTCTTCTCGACCAGCACCGGATTGGCTAGCCACTCAGTGTGCAGTACTTCCACGATGAAACCGGCAACCAGTAACTTTGTCACCTCTTCTCCAATGATCTTTCTCCTGTCTTCAGCAAACCGGCGCAACGGCTGCCTTACCGGCTTTGCATCTTTCCGGACATTCAATGAGTGCTCAGCCAGCTCCCTCGGAACACCTACCAAGTCATCTGTAGACCAGGCAAACATATTCCGATTCTCACGGAGGAAGCTGACGAGTGCGCTTTCCTATGCCTCATCCATGCCGGCACCGATACGAACGGTGCGCTCAGGGTAAGCCGGGTCCAGCACAATGTCCTTTGTTTCTTTTGTCGGCTTGAATGCCGGTGTGCCCAGGTTTGCACTCATTGCCACTAAACTCAGCTGTGAGGACTGAGCCAGCGCAACTGCAGTTTGCATCCTCCTTTTTTCTTCAGCGATCACCAGCGATTCTGCCAGGTTTGATCCGGCGGAAGCTGTTTCCAGTGAGACTTTGTAGTTTCCCACCACAGTCAAGGGTCCACGAGGTGCCGGCATGTTCATCTTGAGATATGCCGTGTGAGTTGAGGCCATGAAAGCAGCCAATGCCGGTCTCCCCAGCAAAGCATGGTAAGGGCTATCTAAGTCCACCTCCTCAAACTCAAGGTTTTCAACCCGGCAATTGTCACGTCCTCCAAACAACACATCCACCCGGACTTTTCCAACCGGTGCGCAGGACAGGCCCGGAACGATTCCATGGAACGTCGTGCGCGTTGGCTGAAGCATGTTTTCTGTTATGCCCAGCATGTTCATGGTGTGCCGGTACATGATGTTTATGCTGCTCCCATTGTCTATCAGCACCTTGCTGAACTTGACTCGTGCGTTTGGCCCTTGCATGATTGGGTCCAAGACGAGAGCATAGCCACCCGGGTTAGGCATGATCTTAGGGTGATCCTTGAACGACCACGAGATCTCTTGATCAGACCACAACATATATTTTGGTACTGCCAGCATCACCGTGTTCACTTCCATAGAACGGCGATGCAGGCTCTGTCTATCGGTTGGCTCAGTTACGAACACAACGCAGTACATATCTGGGTCATGGTAAACATTCCGGCCCAAAGGTCCCGGTGGAGGCGGTTGGCCATTGCCTTCTCCCACCTGGTTAACCTGCTGGTATTGCTGCCGGTTTGGCTGTACCGGTAAGGCGTTTGCCCCGGTAAGCGGTGGTGGTGGCTGTTGTTGCCGCGGCATGTCTTGCGGTGGTTGTGCATCTTTTACCGTTCCCTTTTGCATCAAGTACTTGGTCCAGGTACAATCCTTCGTCAGATGGTTTGACGGGTGTGCCGGATTCGGTGTGTGCCACCGGCAAGGTTGGTCCATGGCAGCTTCCATGGTGTACTTCGCGGGTTCTTGCCAGTTCTTTTTCTGGCCCCAAGGTTTCTTTTCTACCCATTGTTTCTTAGGACCTGCCCATGGCTGCGATCCGGTTCTCTGTCTCTGACTGCCGCTGGCCTCAGAGTTTTCTTGTACAGCAGCAACTTGCTGCGGACCGTACCTTCAATCCGGAAAATCTTCCCTTCTTTTGTTGTTCCGGTTATCCCGGTGTTGCTCTTGGTGCTGCTGTTCCGGCTCAGGTTGCATCGCCGGCTGCGTTGGGTCTCCCAACGCATAGCTATCCGCCACACGTATCATCTCTGCCAACGTTGTCGGCATGTTCCGCTGCAGCTTTTGCCACAACGGTGAACCTCTTCTGCACCCACTGCTAAACCAAGCAATGGCTTGTGCCTCTATCACCCCTTCACAGGAGTTCCTTGTAGTGTTCCATCGGGCCAGATAATCCCGGTCTGTTTCATTTGGGCGCTGCACGCACAAAGCGAGCTGCTGCGGCCTGTTTGGCCTTTGATAGGTGCTGCTGAAATTGCTTACGAAAGCTTCCTCAAAGTCCAACAAACCATTTATACTTCCCGCCTGCAAGTTGTTCAGCCAAATTTTTGCCGGTCCTACCAAGAATGATGGTATGATTCTCATGGCCCAACGCCGGTTTCCTCCTCCTGCTACGGTTCCTCCGCCGCCTGCGACGTATACCGCGGTCACGTAATCCGCGAGCCAGTCTTCCGGCTTCGTGGTGCCATCGTATGTTTTTGTGTCACGGGGCAACATAAAGTTGCGAACTGGTGGCTTTTCTTTCATGATCCTTGGGCCAAAACACTTTGGGCCCGGGGGACCTTCTTCCTTGATCATTTCTGACAAGTATACTCTATCCAGACGGTGCCTCGCATCCCGTTCCGGTAGGTATCTTTCTCCCAGACGTTCCCCCAACGGGTTCCGGTATGCTGCCGGTCTTGTGGAATCAGCTTCATCATAACATTCCGGTACCGCGGCCCTTGCCTGTCGGTACCTTGGGGGATCTATTTCCTCCTCATCGTACGCCGCCCTTGCAGCTCGATAATTTTGCCCGGTTTCTTGTCTACCGGCATGATTGTTTCCGGCATAGCCTTCTTTGGCGTAGCCTCTGTTTGCCCCTTGGCCTTTTCTACCGGCATCATATTGCCCGGCTTGTTGTTTTCCGGCAAGGACCGGATCATACACAGTCATCTGTTGCGCATTCATTTCTTTTTCTCTTCTTCTGTCCAGATGGGGGGACGAAGCCTGCCCATTGGACTTGCTACCGGCATTCCTTGTCGAACGCGTGGATTTTGAAGCCACAGCCTTGTTCAGCTTATCAAGCTGCTCAGCATTTTGATGCTCGATAGTTTCAAGAAGTTCCCGGACACGCTCTTGTTGTTTTGCCAGAGCGTCCCCGGAAAGCGATTAACACAGTTGCACAGCAGCTTTTGCAGCTTTTATTGTTTTATCCGGGCTACTGTACTTAGGTTTTTCTACTATGCTCACAGATGCAGAAGTGCTTTTGCCGGCAGCAATTTCTTTGCGCAGATCCTGGTCTAGATTGCGAGCCTTAAGCCGGTTTTCCGGTATCCTAGCAGCATGAGCACCCCTCTCTTTGGCGCCAGGGCTCCGATTAAAGTCACTTTGCTTAGCTCATCCTTGTCTTCTAGCTCTGAAGAGAATCTTTGATCGGTCTTGCCGACATGCCCTTCCTTCCGGTATCTTCTTCATCCGGTTCCGGTATACCCCTCTGGGGATACCGGTCTGCCTTTACTTAGCCAAGCTCTTATCTTTGTGCTCCGGTAGGAATATTAAACCGGTATCTTAATGGCTCAAACCATCCGGTTTGGCATTCCTTTGGCATACCGGGGGTCATCCCCCCAACAACATCCGCGGAGACTACCGCCAGAAGGAGTCGCCTGCCCGGTCCAGGGTCCGGTCTAACCGGCCTGGGCGCCGGCTGGACCGGTCCATGGCCCGGTCTGGCCGGCCTGGTGACCGGACTGGCCGGTCCACGGCCCGGTATGGCCGGCCTGGTGACCGGCTACGGGGAAACCCGGCAGTGGACCGGTGGGGCGAGGCGCGGGAGTCTGGGCACCGCGGGAGAAGCCGACGATGAAGGCGGTATGGGCCGCCCGAACCCGGAGATGCTTGAGGCGGCGCTCCTCGAGGCGCAGGAAGGCCACGGCCTGCTCGAAGGTGGGCGTTGTGAGGAGCGTGAGGTTGGAGGCGACGTTGCTGAGATCCTCGCCGAGACCCGCCGACAGGGTGGAGAGCATGATCTTGTCATCGATCGGAAACTCCAAGTCACGGAGCTCGTCGGAGAGGCTCTTCAGCTTGAGGACGTACTCGTCGAGAGACTGGTCGTTCTGGTGGGTGCCGAAGAACTCCTGCTGGAGGAAGGTGACCCGCTGGATTTTGTTGTCGGTGAAGAGGCCGGTGATCTTAGCCCAGACCATGTGTGCGGAGTCGCCGTCGCGGACGATGGTGCTGAAGATGTCATTGGAGACGGTCTGGTAGAACCAGGGGATGATGGTGGCGTCGATCGCGAGCCACTCAGGGTCGTGCGGCATGGCGAGAAGGTCGATGGTGCCGTCAACGTGATCGAGGAGATCATACTCGCGGAAGAGCAGCCCGAAGTACGTCTTCCACGGGAAGAAGTTGGCAGCGGTGGTGGAGAGCTTCACCGGCACGCGCTCAGCGATGGGAATGTCGCGGATGACGGCGATGGAGGGGCCGATGAAGGGGTTGCTGCTACCGGAGTGGGAGGAGTTGAAGGGGTCGGAGCCGGAGGAGGAGAAACCGGCCATGGCGGAAACGGTGGTGGTGATGGGAGGCGGAAGCGGCTAGGGCTAGGGTTGGGGTGGAGGCCGGCGGCGCCCGGGGTGAGGAGGGCGGCGGCTGATACGTCTCCAACGTATCTATAATTTCTGATGTTCCATGCTTGTTTTATGACAATACCTACATGTTTTGCTCGCACTTTATAATGTTTTATGCGTTTTCCGGAACTAACCTATTAACAAGATGCCGAAGTGCCAGTTCCTGTTTTCTGTTGTTTTTGGTTCCAGAAAGGCTGTTCGGGCAATATTCTCGGAATTCGACGAAACGAAGACCAAATATCTTATTTTTCCCGAAAGGCTCCAGAACACCGAAGGGGAGTCGGAGGCGGGCCAGGGGGCCACCACACCATAAGGCGGCGTGGCCAGGCCTGGGCCCGCGCCAGCCTATGGTGAGGAGGCCCCAGGCACCTCCTTGCGCCGCCTCTTCGCCTATAAGACCCCTTTCGACCTAAAAACGCAAGACGAATTGACGAAACTCCAGAAAGACTCCAGGGGCGCCGCCGCCATCGGGGGACAGAATCTCTGTTCCGGCACCCTGCCGGGACGGGGAAGTGCCCCCGGAAGTCATCTCCATCGATGCCACCGCCTCCATCATGCTCCGTGAGTAGTTCCCCCATGGACTACGGGTTCTAGTAGTAGCTAGTTGGTACTCTCTATCCCATGTACTTCAATACAATGATCTCATGAGCTGCCTTACATGATTGAGATCCATCTGATGTAATCGGTATTGTGTTTGTTGGGATCCGATGGATGATACATTATGATTAGTCTATCTATAAAGTTTGTGAAGTTAATGTTGCTGCAATATTGTTATGCTAAATGCTTGTCACTAGGGCCCGAGTGGCCTGATCTTAGATTTAAGCTCTATAATTATTGCTTAGATTGTATCTACAAGTTGTTTGCACATATTGCTGTCCGGAACCCGAGGCCCCAAAGTGACAGAAATTGGGACAACCGGAGGGGAAGGCTATGATATGAGGATCACATGTTTTCACCAAGTGTTAATGCTTTGCTCCGGTGCTCTATTAAAAGGAGTACCTTAATAGCCAGTAGATTCCCTTGAGGCCCGGCTGCCACCGGCTGGTAGGACAAAAGATGTCATGCAAGTTTCTCATTGCGAGCACGTATGACGATATATGGAAAACATGCCTACATGATTAATAATCTTGATGTTATGTCTTAATGATTTCAATCCTATCAATTGCCCAACTGTAATTTGTTCACCCAACACTTGTCACTTGTTATTGGAGAGTTACCACTAGTGTAGATCGCTGAGAACCCCGGTCCATCTCTCATCATCATATACTCATTCTATATGTCATTGAAAGTAGTATTAACTATTTTCTGGTGCCATCGCCTCTGTGTTATTGCTACTGCTGCTGTGTTATTGTTAGTATTGCTCTCATATTACTGCGGCTTTCACATCACCCCTGTTACTAGTGCTTTTCCAGGTGCAGCTGAATTGACAACTCAGTTGTTAAGGCTTATAAGTATTCTTTACCTCCCCTTGTGTCGAATCAGTAAATTTGGGTTTTACTTCCCTCGAAGACTGTTGCGATCCCCTATACTTGTGGGTCATCAGCGGCTAGGGCTAGGGGTGGGGTGGAGCCGGCGGCGCCCAAGGAGGAGAGGGGCGGCGGCTAGGGCTAGGGAGGGGAGGGGCGGCGGCGCCCAAGGGGAAGGGGGCGGCGACTAGGTCAGGGCCGGAGGGCCTCTGATACCATGTAGAAAGGTATTGGAGATTGCACAGCACCAATAGGGCCGGCTGCTCATGTATATATAGGAGGACACATGTACAATTACAGGTACAACCCTAACAAAACACGGGGACCTATACCTAGTACAATATGTTACTCAACACCTCCCATGATCCATATTAAGTGTTGTTGATTTCGTACAAAGTTGTACTAAACAGTGGCACTTAATATGGATGAGAGAAGTGCTAATTAATTATACTTGATGTTGTATCTGCGGTATATTTTCCGAGCTTGTATGCACAATTTGTTCAAAAATACTACCTTGGTTCATATCGACCACTTCTTAACGTCTGACTGGAGATTGATATTGATGGGGATAGTTTGATGCAGTTTTTCTCAAATACTTATGTCATTCTTTACTATTTTAAAGATGGACGGGCGTGGCAACGTGCGCTTTCATGTTCTAATACTAATTGAAAAGAAAATCATATTGTAGAAAACAAGGTGTCCAAGGGCCCATAGCCAAATTTGGCCTAAGTTACTATCAAGGAGGTCCATTATGTAGCTGGGGCACTCGGATCCATCCGACGGAATCGATTACTGTTGTTGATCCCAGCCGAATCAAGAAGGAAAACGCTAACTTCCAACCAGTTGTAGCCATAGCCGGTTGTAACATCCTAGGTTTTGACACCAGAAATTGAGAGGAACGGGTGTGTGCATTGCATTTATGCATATAAAAATTTAGAAATTTTTGCTATTTTATCTAAATCGTCAAAGTGATCGAAGTTTCTCTTATATTGATGGGAACTAACTTTGGTCATTGACATGAGTGCGATAAATTTTGACATGACATTTGCTGAATTATTTTAGTTGTGGGAGAAATAATTTAAATTGAATTCAAAATATGAATTCAAACAAGAATTTGAATTCTAAACAATAATGCAATATACAATATTAAAGATAAAACACAATGGAAAAATTATAATGGATAAATAATTTAATCTTTATTACGTTTATCATTATCCAATTATTTGCAAGTCCCATAAAATAAATCAATATACAAATAATACAAAAACAAAGAGAGACAAAGAACAAAGACAAAGAAATGGGGAGTTATGTTAAAATGTTTCTCTCCATATTTTTGGGGACATTTTTAATATTGAAGACTAGCTAAAGGAATCAAGAATTAGTCTTCATCCCCAAAGAGTGATTAGAGAGAATTATTTCTTAGACAGCATCAGGAACAAATGGATCATATAAGGAACATGTGGGTCATTTGGATCATGGGACATTCATCAAGATGCAACCACGGAGTAGAGGCAATAGTAGCTTATCCATATCACAAGGCAACATTATTTGAGGCAACAAGCTATTTTAAATTTTCCTCTAAATTAGCTAGCAACCATGAAGGCTCACAAGTTTATTTAAAATCATCATTTTTTACAATAAAAGGTCAATATGATCCTTACCAATTATTAGAAACCACTTAATTAAGCAGAGCTTAATTAATCAAGGGTCACACTTGATCTGTTAGTGCATCCACACCTAGTTCAGACACTTAAATATAAATGATAAAGCTCATACGTATAGTTTGACATTCAACCAATATGAGATGTTGTGGGTATGACTAACGTGTATCCAACAGTACTGTCAGTAATCCGGCAAGCCCGGGTGGCCCACAGATGGTAGTTGTGTCATATGGTCCACCGGACGGCCCAGTTGTTGTTGATTAAAGATGGAAGAAGTCCAGCCCATGAACGAGGAGCCGGATCCATCCAAGACAACGCAAGTCGGATCTAGAAGGTTCTCCGAAGGAGCCGGATCTTGGACGACAAGTTAGGAATACGTGGATCCTTGGTGTGCACGGCAATGTAATATTCCATAGTTAGTTATCTTTTATTCCAGGTAGGACTCTCCATAGAAACCCTAGATCTGGGCGCCTTTATAAGCCGGGTCCTAGGAGCCCTAGAGGCAGAACCACAACTCATTGTAACAACGCGAAAGCTTCCATATAATTCCTGAAAAGCAGCAGACGACCCTACCTCCGTGCAGCATGTTCCGACGCTGGATAACTCGCGTACCCCTGTCCCGATGGCTCTCCGCCCTATGGCCCCATCTTCATTCCCCTCCGTGAGGATCCCTCCTCCGGGTATTGTCGAGTAGGCAACGACAGTTGGCTCCCGCTGTGGGGCTAGCGGCGTCTGGAGGCCGGAACCGGGCGGGTTCCGCATTTGGAGGCGTCGGTGACACAATCGCCGTGGGGCGTGTCTTGTACGCTGGCAACTTTCCAATTGTCCCTCCGGACGAGTGTTGGATTCCGGCTAGGACCGACCCCGTCAAGCTCTCCATCATCCCGATCGGCGGGATACACATCTTCATCGGCGAAACCGTCGATTCCGACGGAAACGCCCTAGTAGGTACTACAACTACAATCGCCGCTGAGCTGGATGCAGTTGCAACGATCCAATCCGAGTCGCTGGAATTCCGTAAGGAAGATTCCGCCTTAGATCTAGAAATTTAGGTGTTAGAGAAGCAAAGGTGTCACTTTGTGCACTTCCTCGCACATACACCAGGATCGGCCTCTCCTTAGGAAGGTGCCTGACTGATGCAACTAGAGGATGCCGGAGATAGAAATGGATCCAAGAACCTAGAAGGTGCCGGAAACAACGATGATGCTTTGCTCGATAGCCTCAGCCCAATCTCAGAAGACGTCTCCCGCATGGCTTCGGAAGAGTACGAGGCATATTGTAAGGAGTTGGACATTGTTGAGGAAGCTGATGGTGAATGATATCGGCCAAAGAAGGTTTTCGCAACCTTAGCTTGCCTAGATGAGGAGGAGCAGGATGTTTCAGAGAAGACTCCGCCTCAAGCAGCAATCCCGGATCTAGTGCTTCCTGATGCTCCGCCACGGGTCCGCACCAGTAGGACGGATCAACCGATAGGTCGGATCCTGAACTTTCAAGATAGGTAAGTAGCTGAAACGCTCATGCAGATGGCAGGCAAGAATGGAGAAAGCATCCAGCAAAAATAAATCATGACCAATCCGATCACCCCATAGGTAGTGGCGGATCCGAAAGCCTTCGAGCTAGACGGAAAGAACTCCTGGCGGAAGCTCAGAACTTGGTCAAGCTTAGCTCAAATATCCTAAAGGACAAGGTTGACATGGCCAAAAAGTACGAGAAAGCCCGCGAGCTCGAGCAGATGGCGGAGGAAGAATATGAGAAAGAGGTAGAGCTCGTGGAACAATGGGCAACACACATGAAGTGGACCGAGGAGGAAGCGAAGCAGAATAAGACGAGGTGGAGAGATGCTATCCCCCCTTGCAACATCAACTTTGACGGCGCAGCTCACCGCAAAACTCTGGCAACTCCAATAGACAACATGCAAAAAGCGGCGAAGCTCCTGGCCAACGATGACGATAAGGTCGACCTTGAGTACCTCGGGGAAATCGTTGGCACTGCCATGAAGCAGCAGAGCGAGGAGGATATTTTGCGCAGGCTAGCTTCCAACCCGGAAAGCAACACGAGCACCGCAACGACCAATCGTGCACCGGCTCAACAGAGCGCCGGAGAAAGACGAAGGAACACCCAAATCTGATCCCCATACCTTCGGATACACCTAAGGACAAAGCTAAGGGGAAAGATCCAATGTTCACTGGCAAGGACAAGTACCGTAACACCTCACCACCAAAGCATCTCTATGCACCACCGCGCCCTCGCCAACGTAGTCCAGCCGGAAACACCAGACCCCATGGGCCTGGTGGAATTAATATATGTGACAACGTTGAGCCTAGGAGAAGCCGGAACGACGACCGCTCAACTGAGGACAGGAAATCCCGACGCGAAGGAGGTAGCCGCCAAGATGGCGGAGGAAGCCACCGCAGCCGGAGCCAGCACCGCCAAGATGGCGGAGGAAGCCACCGCAGCCGGAGCCAGCACCGCTAGGAGGGACACGGAGAATCGGATAGCGGAAACAAGAGGTATCACAAGCCCCCGTACGGCTCTCCGTCACCACCACCCAGTAAGGGAGGCGGAGGCAGAAGGTCAAAATCTCGCTCCAGCACCCCTGCTGGCAGGTGGAGTGTACGAGATACTCGGGAACGCCTGAATGAATACCAAGTTGGCTACATTGGCCCCAAGTGCTTTGGGAAGAGGATCTGCGAGGAAAAAACGCCAAAAGGCCTGAGCCTCAAGCTACCCGGAAAGTTGAAGCATGTCGTCGTGGTGAACGAGCAGATGCCATGGTATGGCTTAAGTTGGGGCCGAATGGGCGCTAGAGGATTTGGGGGAGGGTTTGTGACTAGATGGGATGAACTTCCGGATGCTTTCCTCAAGAACTCAGCCAAAGGCAGTGGTACAAGAAGAAACACACAAGGAAGAACTCTGCTCTAGATCACTCTCTTCATTGATCTCAACAGGATACAGGTTTTTGGATACAAGGTTCATCTGGTGATCGACCATCCCGGATACGGGTGTGCCCCCTCTCCTTATATAGGGGAGAGGGTGGCTTACAGAGCAAGAAACCCTAATGGCATCTTTGACTGGACAAACTACTTTACAAAGTAACTTTAATCATAGATGACGCCGGGGTCTTCTTTAATCAGGGAGGCTGACGTCCTCCGGATTCTTTCAGCGTCATCTTCCTCTTTGGCGCCAGGGCTTCGTTTAAAGCTACTTTGCTTAGCTCATCTTTGTCCTCTAGCTCTGAAGAGAATCTTTGACCAGTCCTGCCGACATGCTCTTCTTGCCGGTAGCCCGGTGTCTTCTTTATCCGGTTCCGGTATACCCCTCTTGGGGATACCGGCTGAGCTTTACTTAGCCAAACACTTATCTTTGTGCTCCGGTATAAACATTAAATCGGTATCTTGATGGCTCAAACCATCCGGTTTGGCATGCCTTTGGCATACCGGGGGTCATTCCCCCAACATTAGTCCCCGAAGCTGGTATAGTCTGGTGGATTCTATCCAACAGACCATGCCAGGTTCTCACATCTTAAGGTACCGATTTAATCTTTCCGGTGGTTAGCTTGGATCCGGCATCTTTGCCCAGACTCACGTCTTCTCTCCTTGCAAGGTATTTTCCGGTATCTTATTCTCCGGTATCTTAGTCATTAAACCTCTCCTCGGCGAAGTCAAGAATTTCTCGGGTACAGTGCCTGTCAGTGACATGCGCACTGTACCTGACGCGCCAGTGTCAGGGGTCACTTCCCTTCGGCTTCTGCGCCCGCAATAACTGCGGCACATCGGATCCTGGCTGCCGTTCCGGATCTGTGTGGCTTCCCTGTGGCTTTCCGTTTTCCGCGCGTGTATCTTTGCGCCACGTGGCGGCCCACGGAGCGAACCGCCGCGGCCCAGTGATACGTCCAATTTGCATCACTATTTTATATCATAATTTGCTGTTATTCATTGATATATTTCATATTTGGAGATGATACTTATGTTATTTCATCTATTTTGCATGATTCATGATTATTGGAGGATCGCGCACCGGAGTCAGGATTCTGCTGGAAAAAGCGCCGTCAGAATGCAATATTTCGGAAGATCAACAGTTGACGGAAATTATATGAAAAATCCTATTTTTCCAGAAGACGAAGGGAGCCAGAAGGGGGAGCCGAGGGGACCCGAGGTGGGCCCACCTCATAGGCCGGCGCGGCCCAAGGCCTGGCCGTGCCGCCCTATGAGGAGGGGGCCCACAGCCCCCTCTCGCCTCCTTTTCTTCGCGAACGTCTTCGCCCCGAAAACCTAAGCTCCAGGGGATAGGTCGCGAAGAGTCACAACCGCCTCTGCGAGGCGGAGAACACCAGAGAGAAAAGAGCTCTCCGGCAGGCTGAGATCCGCCGGGGAAATTCCCTCCCGGAGGGGGAAATCGACGCCATCGTCACCGCCATCGAGTTGGACATCATCTCCATCACCATCATCATCATCTTCATCATCATCACCGCCGTCTCCACCGCTGCACATCGTCACCGCTGTAGCAATTTGGGTTTGATCTTGATTGTTTGATAGGGGAAACTCTCCCGGTGTTGATTTCTACTTGTTATTGATGCTATTGAGTGAAACCGTTGAACCAAGGTTTATGTTCAGATTGTTATTCATCATCATATCACCTCTGATCATGTTCCATATGATGTCTCTTGAGTAGTTCGTTTAGTTATTGAGGACATGGGTGAAGTCTAAATGTTAGTAGTGAAGTATGGTTGAGTAATATTCAATGTTATGATATTTAAGTTGTGGTGTTATTCTTCTAGTGGTGTCGTGTGAACGTCGACTACACGACACTTCACCTTTATGGGCCTAGGGGAATGCATCTTGTACTCGTTTTCCAATTGCGGGGTTGCCGGAGTGACAGAAACCTGAACCCCCGTTGGTATATCGATGCAGGAGGGATAGCAGGATCTCAGAGTTTAAGGCTGTGGTCAGATTTATCTTAATTACTTTCTTGTAGTTGCGGATGCTTGCAAGGGGTATAATCCCAAGTATGTATTAGTCCTAGGAAGGGCGGTACATTAGCATAGGTTCACCCACACAACACTTATCAAAACAATGAAGATTAATTAGCCGTATGTAGCGAAAGCACTAGACTAAAATCCCGTGTGTCCTCAGGAACATTTGGTCATTATAAGTAAACAAACCGGCTTGTCCTTTGTGCTAAAAAGGATTGGGCCACTCGCTGCAATTGTTACTCTCGCACTTTACTTACTCGTACTTTATTCATCTATTACATCAAAACTCCCTGAATACTTGTCTGTGAGCATTTACAGTGAATCCTTCATCGAAACTGCTTGTCAACACCTTCTGCTCCTCGTTGGGATCGACATTCTTACTTATCGAAGATACTACGATACACCCCCTATACTTGTGGGTCATCAAGACTATTTTCTGGCGCCGTTGCCGGGGAGTGAAGCGCTATTGGTAAGTGGAATTGGTAAGGGAAATTTCTACTGTTTGTGCTGATTTTATTTCTGCCTGCTGCCATAATTCATTATGGAGAGATCTTCTCTTGAGTGTTTATTTGGGAAATCTACTACTACTGCAAAGGTAGTGGATGAGGCGCCAGGTAAGGAAGAAATACCATACAAAATACCTATGAAAATTATTGAACGTGTAGTGGATAACCGTTATACAGGGGATGGAACTGTCCACCCTGGAGATCATTTACTGTTCTCACATGAATTATGCGGTTTATTCAAGTGTGCAGGTATTGCTATGGATGAAGTAAGGAAGAAACTATTCTCTATATCGCTGTCTGGTAAAGCGGCGCATTGGTATAAATTACTGGATAATGGGGATTCTCTTGAATGGAATGATATTGTGCCCCGGTTTTATTCTAAGTTCTATCCTCCAAGTGAAATTCACAAGGATCGGAACCGCATATATAATTTTTGGCCTCATGATGGAGAGAGTATTGCCCAAGCATGGGGGAGATTGAAGTCTTTAATGCTGAAATGCCCCATTCATGAGCTTCCTGGTAATGTTATTATTGACAATTTCTATGCAAGACTTTCTTTTGAAGACAAGACCTTGCTGGATACTTCTTGTTCTGGATCATTTACACGCAACAAGGAAGAGTTTAAAAGGGACCTTCTTAATCGGATCCAGGAAAATACTGAAGGATGGGAGAACGACAAAGATAGAGAATCAGGTATAAATTATGATTATAAATGCATTGAAGCTTTTATGGATACTAATAAATTTCGTAATATGAGTGCTACTTATGGTCTTGATTCTCAAGTTGCTGCAAATCTTTATAAAGCTTTTGCCTCTCATTATGAATTGCCTAAGAAGAATTTTGATAAGTATCATACCGTATAAAGATAAAATTGATTCATCTATAAATAAATGTGTTGTAGTTGAAACTGTTGATCATGTTATTCCTGAAGCTTATATTCAAAAAACTCCTTTCCCTGCTAAAATGAAGGAGTACTCTGTTATAAATAGTGCGGTTCATAAAAGTGAAAAGAAACCTATAGAACCCGAAGAACAAATAAAAGTTGAACCTGTTGTTGCAATAGTTAAAGATCTTGTGACTGAAAATGTGGAGGATGGTCATATTATTTTCTGTGAAGATGCTTCTAATATTGTTTCACATCCTGATGGCGTGTAACTCACACGTTCGTTGGGAACCCCAAGAGGAAGGTATGATGCGCACAGCAGCAAGTTTTCCCTCAGAAAGAAACCAAGGTTTATCGAACCAGGAGGAGCCAAGAAGCACGTTGAAGGTTGATGGCGGCGGGATGTAGTGCGGCGCAACACCAGGGATTCCGGCGCCAACGTGGAACCTGCACAACACAACCAAAGTACTTGGCCCCAACGAAACAGTGAGGTTGTCAATCTCACCGGCTTGCTGTAACAAAGGAATAACCGTATTGTGTGGAAGATGATTGTTTGCAGAAAACAGTAGAACAAGTATTGCAGTAGATTGTATTTCAGTATAGAGAATTGGACCGGGGTCCACAGTTCACTAGAGGTGTCTCTCCCATAAGATAAACAGCATGTTGGGTGAACAAATTACAGTTGGGCAATTGACAAATAAAGAGGGCATGACCATGCACATACATATCATGATGAGTATAGTGAGATTTAATTGGGCATTACGACAAAGTACATAGACCGCCATCCAACTGCATCTATGCCTAAAAAGTCCACCTTCAGGTTATCATCCGAACCCCCTCCAGTATTAAGTTGCAAAGCAACAGACAATTGCATTAAGTATGGTGCGTAATGTAATCAACAACTACATCCTTAGACATAGCATCAATGTTTTATCCCTAGTGGCAACAGCACAACACAACCTTAGAACTTTCTATCACTGTCCCAGGTGTCAATGCAGGCATGAACCCACTATCGAGCATAAATACTCCCTCTTGGAGTTACAAGCATCTACTTGGCCAGAGCATCTACTAGTAACGGAGAGCATGCAAGATCATAAACAACACATAGATATAACTTTGATAATCAACATAACAAGTATTCTCTATTCATCGGATCCCAACAAACGCAACATATAGAATTACAGATAGATGATCTTGATCATGTTAGGCAGCTCACAAGATCCGACAATGATAGCACAATGGGGAGAAGACAACCATCTAGCTACTGCTATGGACCCATAGTCCAGGGGTAGACTACTCACACATCACTCCGGAGGTGACCATGGCGGCGTAGAGTCCTCCGGGAGATGATTCCCCTCTCCGGCAGGGTGCCGGAGGCGATCTCCTGGATCCCCCGAGATGGGATCGGCGGCGGCGGCATCTCTGGAAGGTTTTCCGTATCGTGGCTCTCGGTACAGGGGGTTTCGCAACGGAGGCTTTAAGTAGGCGGAAGGGCAGGTCAGGAGGCGGCACGAGGGCCCCACACCACAGGGCCGCGCGGCCAAGGGGGGGGGGGCGCCGCCCTATGGTTTGGGCGCCTCGTGGCCCCACTTCGTCTCCTCTTCAGACTTCTGGAAGCTTCGTGGCAAAATAGGCCCCTGGGCGTTGATTTCGTCCAATTCTGAGAATATTTCGTTACTAGGATTTCTGAAACCAAAAACAGCAGAAAAACAGAATCGGCACTTCGGCATCTTGTTAATAGGTTAGTTCCAGAAAATGCACGAATATGACATAAAGTGTGCATAAAACATGTAGATAACATCAATAATGTGGCATGGAACATAAGAAATTATCGATACGTCGGAGACGTATCAGCATCCCCAAGCTTAGTTCTGCTCGTCCCGAGCAGGTAAAACGATAACACAGATAATTTCTGGAGTGACATGCCATCATAACCTTGATCATACTATTTGTAAAGCATATGTAGTGAATGCAGCGATCAAAACAATGTATATGACATGAGTAAACAAGTGAATCATAAAGCAAAGACTTTTCATGAATAGCACTTCAAGACAAGCATCAATAAGTCTTGCATAAGAGTTAACTCATAAAGCAATAATTCAAAGTAAAGGCATTGAAGCAACACAAAGGAAGATTAAGTTTCAGCGGTTGCTTTCAACTTGTAACATGTATATCTCATGGATATTGTCAACATAGAGTAATATAATAAGTGCAATATGCAAGTATGTAGGAATCAATGCACAGTTCACACAAGTGTTTGCTTCTTGAGGTCGAGAGAAATAGGTGAACTGACTCAACATTGAAAGTAAAAGAATGGTCCTCCATAGAGGAAAAGCATCGATTGCTATATTTGTGCTAGAGCTTTGATTTTGAAAACATGAAACAATTTTGTCAACGGTAGTAATAAAGCATATGTATCATGTAAATTATATCTTATAAGTTGGAAGCCTCATGCATAGTGTACTAATAGTGCCCGCACCTTGTCCTAATTAGCTTGGACTACCTCTATGCCACCTGTACAAAGGTCTAAGGAGAAAGCTCGCATTGGATTTCTCGCTATTGATTATTCTCAACTTAGACATCCATACCGGGACAACATAGACAATAGATAATGGACTCCTCTTTTATGCATAAGCATGTAACAACAATTAATAATTTTCTCATATGAGATTGAGGATATATGTCCAAAACTGAAACTTCCACCATGGATCATGGCTTTAGTTAGCGGCCCAATGTTCTTCTCTAACAATATGCATGCTTAATCATAAGATGGTAGATCTCTCTTACTTCAGACAAGACGAACATGCATAGAAACTCACATGAAATTCAACAAAGAATAGTTGATGGCGTCCCCAGTGAACATGGTTATCGCACAACAAGCAACTTAATAAGAGATAAAGTGCATAATTACATATTCAATACCACAATAGTTTTTAAGCTATTTGTCCCATGAGCTATATATTGCAAAGGTGAATGATGGAATTTTAAAGGTAGCACTCAAGCAATTTACTTTGGAATGGCGTGAAATACCATGTAGTAGGTAGGTATGGTGGACACAAATGGCATAGTGGTTGGCTCAAGTATTTTGGATGCATGAGAAGTATTCCCTCTCGATACAAGGTTTAGGCTAGCAAGGCTTATTTGAAACAAACACAAGGATGAACCGGTGCAGCAAAACTCACATAAAAGACATATTGAAAACATTATAAGACTCTACACCATCTTCCTTGTTGTTCAAACTCAATACTAGAAATTATCTAGACCTTAGAGAAACCAAATATGCAAACCAAATTTTAGCATGCTCTATGTATTTCTTCATTAATGGGTGCAAAGTATATGATGCAAGAGCTTAAACATGAGCACAACAATTGCCAAGTATCACATTACCCAAGACATTTATAGCAATTACTACATGTATCATTTTCCAATTCCAACCATATAACAATTTAACGAAGGAGAAACTTCGCCATGAATACTATGAGTAGAAACTAAGGACATACTTGTCCATATGCTACAGCGGAGCGTGTCTCTCTCCCATAAAGTGAATGCTAGGATCCATTTTATTCAAACAAAACAAAAAACAAAAACAAACCGACGCTCCAAGCAAAGCACATAAGATGTGATGGAATAAAAATATAGTTTCAGGGGAGGAACCTGATAATGTTGTCGATGAAGAAGGGGATGCCTTGGGCATCCCCAAGCTTAGACGCTTGAGTCTTCTTAATATATGCAGGGGTGAACCACTGGGGCATCCCCAAGCTTAGAGCTTTCACTCTCCTTGATCATGTTGCATCATACTCCTCTCTTGATCCTTGAAAACTTCCTCCACACCAAACTTAGAACAACTCATTAGAGGGTTAGTGACAATAAAAATTAACATATTCAGAGGTGACACAATCATTCTTAACACTTCTGGACATTGCATAAAGCTACTGGACATTAGTGGATCAAAGAAATTCATCCAACATAGCAAAAGAGGCAATGCGAAATAAAAGGCAGAATCTGTCAAAACAGAACAGTTCGTATTGACGAATTTTATTAGGCCACCAGACTTGCTCAAATGAAAATGCTCAAATTGAATGAAAGTTGCATACATATCTGAGGATCATGCACGTAAATTGGCTTAATTTTCTGAGCTACCTACAGGGAGGTAGACCCAGATTCGTGACAGCAAAGAAATCTGGAACTGTGCAGTAATCCAAATCTAGTACTTACTTTACTATCAAAGACTTTACTTGGCACAACAAAACACTAAACTAAGATAAGGAGAGGTTGCTACAGTAGTAAACAACTTCCAAGACACAAAATAAGAACAAAGTACTGTAGGTAAAAACATGGGTTGTCTCCCATAAGCGCTTTTCTTTAACGCCTTTCAGCTAGGCGCAGAAAGTGTGTATCAAGTATTATCAAGAGACGAAGTGTCAACATCATAATTTGTTCTCATAATAGAATCAAAAGGTAACTTCATTCTCTTTCTAGGGAAGTGTTCCATACCTTTCTTGAGAGGAAATTGATATTTTATATTACCTTCCTTCATATCAATGATAGCACCAACAGTTCGAAGAAAAGGTCTTCCCAATATAATGGGACAAGATGCATTGCATTCAATATCCAAGACAACAAAATCAACGGGGACAAGGTTATTGTTAACGGTAATGCGAACATTATCAACTTTCCCCAAAGGTTTCTTTGTAGAATGATCAGCAAGATTAACATCCAAATAACAATTTTTTCAGCGGTGGCAAGTCAAGCATATTATAAATTTTCTTAGGCATAACGGAAATACTTGCACCAAGATCACATAAAGCATTACAATCAAAATCTTTAACCTTCATCTTAATGATGGGCTCCCAACCATCCTCTAGCTTTCTAGGAATAGAGGCTTCGCGCTCTAGTTTCTCTTCTCTAGCTTTTATGAGAGCATTTGTAATATGTTGCGTGAAAGCCAAATTTATAGCACTAGCATTAGGACTTTTAGCAAGTTTTTGCAAGAACTTTATAACTTCAGAGATGTGGCAATCATCAAAATTCAAACCATTATAATCTAAAGCAATGGGATCATCATCCCCAATGTTGGAAAAATTTCAGCAGTTTTATCACAAGCGATTTAGCGATTTTAGCGATTTTCAGGCAGTTTCTCGCGCTTTGCATTAGAAGTGGAAACATTGCTAACACCAATTCTTTTATTATTAATAGTAGGAGGTGCAGCAACATGTGTAGCATTAGCATTACAAGTGGTGGTAATAGTCCAAACTTTAGCTACATTCTTCTCTTTAGCTAGTTTTTCATTTTCTTCTCTATCCCACCTAGCACGCAGTTCAGCCATTAATCTTATATTCTCATTAATTCTAACTTGGATGGCATTTGCTGTAGTAGTAATTTTGTCATGATGATTTCCATTAGGCAAAACTTTCGATTTCAAAAGATCAACATCAGCAGCAAGACTATCAACTTTAGAAGCAAGTATATCAATTTTCCCAAGCTTTTCTTCAACAGATTTGTTAAAAGCAGTTTGTGTACTAATAAATTCTTTAAGCATGGCTTCAAGTCCAGGGGGTGAATTCCTATTATTGTTGTAAGAATTCCCATAAGAATTACCATAGCCGTTGCCATTATTATAAGGATATGGCCTATAGTTGTTACTAGAATTGTTCCGGTAAGCATTGTTGTTGAAATTATTATTTTTAATAAAGTTTACATCAACATGTTCTTCTTGTGCAACCAATGAAGCTAACGGAACATTATTAGGATCAATATTAGTCCTATCATTCACAAGCATAGACATAATAGCATCAATCTTATCACTCAAGGAAGAGGTTTCTTCGACAGAATTTACCTTCTTACCTTGTGGAGCTCTTTCCGTGTGCCATTCAGAGTAGTTGATCATCATATTATCAAGAAGCTTTGTTGCTTCACCAAGAGTGATGGACATAAAGGTACCTCCAGCAGCTGAATCCAATAAATTTCGCGAAGAAAAATTCAGTCCTGCATAAAAGGTTTGGATGATCATCCAAGTAGTCAGTCCATGTGTTGGGCAATTTTTAACCAAAGATTTCATTCTTTCCCAAGCTTGAGCAACATGTTCAGTATCTAATTGTTCAAAATTCATTATGCTACTCCTCAAAGATATAATTTTAGCAGGGGGATAATATCTACCAATAAAAGCATCCTTGCATTTAGTCCATGAATCAATACTATTCTTAGGCAGAGATAGCAACCAATCTTTAGCTCTTCCTCTTAATGAGAAAGGGAACAATTTTAATTTTATAATGTCACCATCTACATCTTTATATTTTTGCATTTCACATAGTTCAACAAAGTTATTAAGATGGGCAGCAGCATCATCAGAACTAACACCAGAAAATTGCTCTCGCATAACAAGATTCAGTAAAGCAGGTTTAATTTCAAAGAATTCTGCTGTAGTAGCAGGTGGAGCAATAGGTGTGCATAAGAAATCATTATTATTTGTGGTTGTGAAGTCACACAACTTAGTATTTTCAGGGTTGGCCATTTTAGCAACAGAAAATAAAGCAAACTAGATAAAGTAAATGCAAGTAACTAATTTTGTTGTGTTTTTGATATAGCAAACAAGATAGCAAATAAAGTAAAACTAGCAACTAATTTTTTTGTATTTTGATTTAGTGCAGCAAACAAAGTAGTAAATAAAACTAAGCAAGACAAAAACAAAGCAAAGAGATTGAGAAGTGGAGACTCCCCTTGCAGCGTGTCTTGATCTCCCCGGCAACGGCGCCAGAAAAAGAGCTTGATGGCGTGTAACTCACACGTTCGTTGGGAACCCCAAGAGGAAGGTATGATGCGCACAGCAGCAAGTTTTCCCTCAGAAAGAAACCAAGGTTTATCGAACTAGGAGGAGCCAAGAAGCAAGTTGAAGGTTGATGGCGGCGGGATGTAGTGCGGCGCAACACCAGGGATTCCGGCGCCAACGTGGAACCTGCACAACACAACCAAAGTACTTTTCCCCAACGAAACAGTGAGGTTGTCAATCTCACCGGCTTGCTGTAACAAAGGATTAACCGTATTGTGTGGAAGATGATTGTTTGCAGAAAACAGTAGAACAAGTATTGCAGTAGATTGTATTTCAGTATAGAGAATTGGACCGGGGTCCACGGTTCACTAGAGGTGTCTCTCCCATAAGATAAACAGCATGTTGGGTGAACAAATTACAGTTGGGCAATTGACAAATAAAGAGGGCATGACCATGCACATACATATCATGATGAGTATAGTGAGATTTAATTGGGCATTACGACAAAGTACATAGACCGCCATCCAACTGCATCTATGCCTAAAAAGTCCACCTTCGAAGTTATCATCCGAACCCCTCCAAAGTATTAAGTTGCAAAGCAATAGACAATTGCATTAAGTATGGTGCGTAATGTAATCTACAACTACTTACTTATACATAGAATCAATGTTTTATACCTAGTGTCAACAGCACAACACAAACTTAGAACTTTCTCGTCACACTGTCCTGTGTCAATGCAGGCATGAACCCACTATCGAACATAAATACTCCCTCTTGGAGTTACAAGCATCTACTTGGCCAGAGCATCTACTAGTAACGGAGAGCATGCAAGATCATAAACAACACATAGATATAACTTTGATAATCAACATAACAAGTATTCTCTATTCATCGGATCCCAACAAACGCAACATATAGAATTACAGATAGATGATCTTGATCATGTTAGGCAGCTCACAAGATCCGACAATGATAGCACAATGGGGAGAAGACAACCATCTAGCTACTGCTATGGACCCATAGTCCAGGGGTAGACTACTCACACATCACTCCGGAGGCGACCATGGCGGTGTAGAGTCCTCCGGGAGATGATTCCCCTCTCCGGCAGGGTGCCGGAGGCAATCTCCTGGATCCCCCGAGATGGGATCGGCGGCGGCGGCGTCTCTGGAAGGTTTTCCGTATCGTGGCTCTCGGTACAGGGGGTTTCGCAACGGAGGCTTTAAGTAGGCGGAAGGGCAGGTCAGGAGGCGGCACGAGGGCCCCACACCACAGGGCCGCGCGGCCAAGGGGGGGCCGCGCCGCCCTATGGTTTGGGCGCCTCGTGGCCCCACTTCGTCTCCTCTTCGGACTTCTGGAAGCTTCGTGGCAAAATAGGCCCCTGGGCGTTGATTTCGTCCAATTCCGAGAATATTTCGTTACTAGGATTTCTGAAACCAAAAACAGCAGAAAACATCAACTGGCACTTTGGCATCTTGTTAATAGGTTAGTTCCAGAAAATGCACGAATATGACATAAAGTGTGCATAAAACATGTAGATAACATCAATAATGTGGCATGGAACATAAGAAATTATCGATACGTCGGAGACGTATCACATCCTAATAAGTCTAAGAAAGCTAGTGTTCCTATGCTATCTGTTAGAATTGGAGATCATTGTTATTATGGTTTATGTGATATTGGTGCAAGTATTAGTGCTATTCCTTATGAGCTTTACACGGAGATTATGCACGAAATTGGTTCTTGTGAACTTGAAGATATTGATGTAGTTATTCGGCTGGCTAATAGAGAAACTATCTCTCCAATATGTATCGTTCGAGATGTGGAAGTTTTATGTGGTAAGATTAAATATCCTGCTGACATTTTGGTACTTGGTTCTGCTGCTAGTAAATATTGTCCTATCATTTTTGGTAGACCTTTTCTAAATACTTGTGGAGCTATTATAGATTGCAAGAAAGAGAAAATTTTGACTAAATTTGCTGGTGAATCTTATGAGTTTAACTTCTCTAAATTTACCAAAACTCCTTATAAAGCTGATTTGCCTAATAATGATTTTAGAGTTGAACAGTGTGCATCTATTGCTCTTGCTCCTAATAATCCTTTACAGCAACATTTGGAGAGTAGTGAGAGTGAAGTTTTTAGGGAAGAAAGAGATGAGCTTGATGAAATTTTCCTTCGTCAACCTATTCTTAAGCATGATTTACCGGTAGAAGATCTGGGTACAACACCACCACCGAAGGAAGATCCTGCCTTTGATTTAAAACCATTGCCTGATAATCTTAAATATGCTCATATTGATGATAAGAAAATATATCATGTTATTATTAGTTCTAAGCTTTCAGAGTTTGAAGAAGAAAGGTTATTGGAAATATTGAAGAAACACCGAGGAGCTATTGGCTACACTCTTGATGACTTGAAGGGGATTTCTCCCTCTATTTGCCAACACGCCATTAATATGGAAGATGATGTGAAGCCTGTTGTTGAACCTCAGCGTCGTCTAATTCCTAAGATGAAGGATGTGGTAAGAAATGAGGTATTAAGACTTCTTGAAGCTGGTATTATATATCCTATTGCTGATAGTAGATGGGTTAGTCCTGTGCATTGTGTTCCTACGAAAGGAGGAATGACTGTTGTGCCTAATGATAATGATGAGCTCATACCTCAAAGAGTAGTTGTAGGGTATAGAATGTGCATTGATTATCGTAAAGTTAATAAGGTTACTAAGAAAGATCATTACCCTTTGCCTTTTATTGATCAAATGTTAGAAAGGTTATCCAAAAATACTCATTTTTGCTTTCTTGATGGTTATTCTGGATTTTCACAAATTGCTGTTAAAACTAAGGATCAAGAGAAAACCACTTTCACTTGTCCCTATGGAACTTATGCTTATAGACGTATGCCTTTTGGTTTATGTAATGCTCCTGCTACTTTTCAAAGATGCATGTCTGCTATTTTTCATGGCTTTTGCGAAAGTATTGTAGAGGTATTCATGGATGATTTTTCTGTCTATGGGAATTCTTTTGATAATTGCTTGCGGAACCTTGATAAAGTTTTGCAGAGATGTGAAGAAACTAACCTTGTTATTAATTGGGAGAAATGCCACTTTATGGTTAATGAAGGAATTGTATTGGGACACAAAATTCCCGAGAAAGGTATTGAAGTTGATAGAGCTAAAGTTGAAGCAATTGAGAAGATGCTCTATCCCAGGGATGTTAAAGGTATTCGTAGTGTTCTTGGTCATGCTGGGTTTTATAGGAGGTTTATTAAAGACTTCTCCAAGATTTCAAAGCCTCTTACTAATCTTCTTCAAAAAGATGTACCTTTTGTTTTTGATGATGATTGTAAAGAAGCTTTTGAAACTCTAAAGAAAGCCTTAACAACTGCTCCTATAGTTGAACCTCCCGATTGGAACTTACCATTTGAAATTATGTGTGATGCTAGTGAATTTGCTGTAGGTGCTGTTCTTGGACAGCGAGTAAATAAAAAATTGAATGTTATTCATTATGCTAGTAAAACTCTTGATGCTGCTCAAAGAAATTATGCTACTACTGAAAAAGAATTGTTAGCTGTAGTCTTTGCTTGTGATAAGTTTAGATCTTATATTGTTGATTCAAAAGTTACTATTCATACTGATCATGTTGCAATCAGATACCTTATGCAAAAGAAAGATGCTAAGCCAAGGCTTATTAGATGGGTACTTCTGTTGCAAGAATTTGATTTACATATTGTAGATAGGAAAGGTGCTGATAATCCTGTTGCTGATAACTTGTCTAGATTGGAAAATATTGCTTATGATCCTGTTCCTGTTAATGATAGTTTTCCAAATGAACAATTGGCTGTAATAAAGGTGAGCTCGCGAGACAGTCCTTGGTATGCTGATTATGCTAACTTTATTGTTTCCAAGTACTTGCCTCCAACCTTTTCAGCTCAGCAAAGGAGGAAATTCTTTTATGACTTGAGGCATTATTTCTGGGATGACCCACACTTATATAAAGAAGGAGTGGATGGTATTTTGCGAAGATGTGTTCCCGAATATGAACAGCAAGAGATATTGAGTAAATGTCATGGTAGTGCTTATGGAGGACATCACGCCGGAGATAGAACCGCGCAAAAGGTTCTACAATCAGGTTTTTATTGGCCAACTCTCTTCAAAGATGCAAGGAAGTTTATTTTATCTTGTGATGAATGTCAAAGGGTTGGTAATATCTCCAGACGCAATGAAATGCCTATGAATTATACTCTTGTTATTGAACCGTTTGATTGTTGGGGATTTGACTTCATGGGACCTTTTCCCTCTTCAGAAGGTAACACTCATATACTTGTTGCTGTTGATTATGTTACTAAATGGGTGGAAGCCATACCTACAAAAAGTGCTGATGGTGAGACCTCTTTAAGAATGCTTTTAGATATTATTTTTCCTTGATTTGGAGTTCCTAGATACATTATGACTGATGGAGGTTCTCATTTTATTCATGGTGGTTTTAGAAAAACTCTTGCTAAATATGGTATTAATCATAGAATTGCTTCCGCTTATCATCCTCAAACTAGTGGGCAAGTAGAACTATCAAATAGAGAAATTAAATCTATCTTGCAAAAGACTGTTAATAAAACTAGAAAGAATTGGGCTAGTAAATTGAAGGAAGCACTATGGGCTTATAGAACGGCTTATAAAAATCCCATGGGAATGTCACCTTATAAAATGGTTTATGGAAAAGCTTGTCATTTACCTTTAGAACTAGAGCACAAAGGTTATTGGGGTGTTAGAGAATTAAATAAAGATCCTAAACTAGCTGGTAATAAGAGGTTGCTGCAATTGAGTTCTCTAGATGAATGGAGAAGTGAAGCTTATGAAAATGCTAAACTCTTTAAAGAGAAAGTTAAAAAATGGCATGATAGAAGGATTATCAAAAGAGAATTTAATATTGGGGATAAAGTCCTATTATATCGGTCTCGTCTTAGATTCTTTGCAGGGAAATTACTCTCGAAATGGGAAGGACCATATGTTGTTGAGGAGGTGTATCGTTCAGGAGCAATTAAAATTAGCTCTCTCCAAGGCAATGCCACACAAGTGGTGAATGGACAAAGACTCAAGCATTATATCTCAGGTGATTCTTACAATGTAGATGTTGATGTTATTCGAGTGGAAACACCGGAGGCTTTCATCAAAGGTCAAATTGACAGTCCGCCAGAACTCGACTTTGAATAGGTAACAGTACTTGTAATAAAAAGTTCGCAATTTACTTTCCAAACAATGTTTTTGCTGTTTTTGGAAAATATGAAAAATTACGAGATCGAAACGGAGAGGAGGAGACGCACGAGGGCGTGCCCTCATAGGCCGGCGCGGCCAGGCCATGGCCCGCGCCGCCCTATGAGCTGGCTGCCTCGTCGCCTCTCTCCGACTCTGGTTCGACCTGGTACTTTCCTTATGACATACAAATTCCTGCTATATAATCCCCCGAACCCCTGGAGGTCCGTATATCGTTTTCTCGACGTGTTTTGTTTCGAGCTGTTTCTGCCAGGATTTGTTTTCAATCTAGAAGTACCATGGCCTCCAACAACAAGGGCAAGGGGCTTTCGGAGGAAGAAGTGAAGAGGGTGTCTTCAAAACAAGAGCAACAAGCCGTTGGGAGTAAGCAAATCTTGGTGGGATCTGTTGACACTCGACGTTCTTTTTCTCATAACTTGCAGGGACCCTTACCACCTGCTCTTAGCCTCGGCTCTTTCCCTGTGTTGGAAGAAGCTCTACGGGCTACTGATGAATTTTGTGATCAATACCGTGCTCTAAGAAGAGAAGTGGAGATACTTCAGGAGGAGAATTATCGCCTCCGTAGAATGCTGGAATATTACTCGATTCCCATCACAAGGCCGCCACCGCCAACTTCAGATAACAATGAATCTCTTCGAGTCTTAGTGCAGAATTGCCAAGCTGAGAAACTGAAGCTGAAGGAGATCTATAAGAAGCGCGGGAGGAATCTATCACCACCATCGTCGAAGGAGTAATTCATCATCGGTATTGGCATCCCCTTGGTTTGTTCCAAGCTTGGGGGAGTGCCGTGGTATCACATTATCACTACCTTTTACTTTTTACTATCAAGTAGTGTCATATCATGAGTAGGGAAGTTATCATATAAGATAGGTTGCAGTGTGGAAGTATCTCTCCTTTAGTTGGTTGTCTATGTATCCCTTGGTGTGAGTTATCGTTATGGAATATTAATGAGAAGTCTTATCATTTACATATTGCACATCTTATTTTAGTTTGCAATCCTTATTATATGATTGGTCTTGTTATTAGTATTGGTATCACTTTGGGAGCACTGAATAAATCTATTTGGTTTTGGCAAACTTAGCATTGGTCAATAGCAACAACACTTTGAGGTTTAAGTAGAAAAGAGAAATACATGTAGTTGTTTCATTATCTTTCTTTCTTGTTAGCTCATAGCTTATTATTCTGAAGTTAAAATTGTTTGTGCTTATAAGGAAGCTGCATGATTGTTTCTATCACATGTATATTTGTTTGTTTCCCTCGACTCTTATGCTTGCTAATTAACCTTGCTAGCCAAAGACCTGTACTGAGAGGGAATACTTCTCGTGCATCCAAACCTTAACCCAAAACCTATGTCATTTGTGTCCACCATAACTACCTACTACATGGTATTTCCTGCCATTCCAAGTAAATACTTCGTGTGCTACCTTTAAACAATTCAAAATTTACTATCTCTTATTTGTGTCAATGTTTTATAGCTCATGAGGAAGTATGTGGTGTTTTATCTTTCAACCTTGTTGGGCAACTTTCACCAATGGACTAGCGGCTTCATCCGCTTATCCAATAATTTTGCAAAAAGAGCTGGCAATGGGATTCCCAGTCCCAAATTAATTAACCTAAATAGACACTCCTCCATGGTATGTGATTGATGGACGGCACCCGAAGGATTCGGTTAGCCATGGCTTGTGTAAGCAAAGGTTGGGGGGAGTGTCATCATAATAAAACTAAAATAAAAAGGCACTCCTTCATGGTATGAGATTGTTGGCAGGCACCCGAGGATTCGGTTAGCCATGGTTTGTGAAAGAAAGGTTGGAAGGAGTGCCACACAAAAATAAAATGGGAGCCGCTCTTTGAAGGTTTGTCTGGCAAGGGGTTAGAGTACCCGCTACCAGTCGTTGACAACAACAAACACCTCTCAAAATGTTATTTTCATTCTCTTTATATGATTTCAAAACTGAAAAAGCTCTAGCACATGATTTAATCCCTGCTTCCCTCTGCGAAGGGCCTATCTTTTATTTTATGTTGAGTCAGTAAACCTATTTCCCTCCATCTTAAGCAAGCATTTGAGTTGTTGTGATCGAACTACTATATTGTGATTTACCTCATCATGTCTTTTATTCTTCCTTGTTTAGTACAAGTTTTATCTGAATGAATATAGCTTTGAAAGTTATCAATGATCATGAGGAGATTATTATGACTGACTATGCAAGTTGTGCCATATAATCTTTAACATAAGAGCGCTGCTCGATAGATAAGTATAACCTGTTAACTCTTCTTTGACCAAGAACGAAGTTTGCCATCACCAACTAAGATTTCTTATGCGCCTTTATTTGTGATTACCTTATACTTGTTTCAAGTTGAATTATATGAGGAAGTTGTTTACTAGAATGCCTTGTGTGAATGAATATGATGCTTCTTGTCCGTATTTTATTTATCGACTCTTCACTCCATAAACATGTGGTCCTGTTTACCGAGTTCAGTTTCGCTTGGGGACAAGCGAAGTCTAAGCTTGGGGGGAGTTCATACGTCCAATTTTCATCACTATTTTATATCATAATTTGCTGTTATTCATTGATATATTTCATATTTGGAGATGATACTTATGTTATTTCATCTATTTTGCATGATTCATGATTATTGGAGGATCGCGCACCGGAGTCAGGATTCTGCTGGAAAAAGCGCCGTCAGAATGCAATATTTCGGAAGATCAACAGTTGACGGAAATTATATGAAAAATCCTATTTTTCCAGAAGACGAAGGGAGCCAGAAGGGGGAGCCGAGGGGACCCGAGGTGGGCCCACCTCATAGGCCGCCGCGGCCCAAGGCCTGGCCGCGCCGCCCTGTGAGGAGGGGGCCCACAGCCCCCTCTCGCCTCCTTTTCTTCGCGAACGTCTTCGCCCCGAAAACCTAAGCTCCAGGGGATAGGTCGTGAAGAGTCACAGCCGCCTCTGCGAGGTGGAGAACACCAGAGAGAAAAGAGCTCTCCGGCAGGCTGAGATCCGCCGGGGAAATTCCCTCCCGGAGGGGGAAATCGACGCCATCGTCACCGCCATCGAGTTGGACATCATCTCCATCACCATCATCATCATCTTCATCATCATCACCGCCATCTCCACCGCTGCACATCGTCACCGCTGTAGCAATTTGGGTTTGATCTTGATTGTTTGATAGGGGAAACTCTCCCGATGTTGATTTCTACTTGTTATTGATGCTATTGAGTGAAACCGTTGAACCAAGGTTTATGTTCAGATTGTTATTCATCATCATATCACCTCTGATCATGTTCCATATGATGTCTCGTGAGTAGTTCGTTTAGTTCTTGAGGACATGGGTGAAGTCTAAATGTTAGTAGTGAAGTATGGTTGAGTAATATTCAATGTTATGATATTTAAGTTGTGGTGTTATTCTTCTAGTGGTGTCGTGTGAACGTCGACTACACGACACTTCACCTTTATGGGCCTAGGGGAATGCATCTTGTACTCGTTTGCCAATTGCGGGGATGCCGGAGTGACAGAAACCTGAGCCCCCGTTGGTATATCGATGCAGGAGGGATAGCAGGATCTCAGAGTTTAAGGCTGTGGTTAGATTTATCTTAATTACTTTCTTGTAGTTGCGGATGCTTGCAAGGGGTATAATCACAAGTATGTATTAGTCCTAGGAAGGGCGGTACATTAGCATAGGTTCACCCACACAACACTTATCAAAACAATGAAGATTAATTAGCCGTATGTAGCGAAAGCACTAGACTAAAATCCCGTGTGTCCTCAGGAACATTTGGTCATTATAAGTAAACAAACCGGCTTGTCCTTTGTGCTAAAAAGGATTGGGCCACTCGCTGCAATTGTTACTCTCGCACTTTACTTACTCGTACTTCATTCATCTGTTACATCAAAACCCCCTGAATACTTGTCTGTGAGCATTTACAGTGAATCCTTCATCGAAACTGCTTGTCAACACCTTCTGCTCCTCGTTGGGATCGACATTCTTACTTATCGAAGATACTACGATACACCCCCTATACTTGTGGGTCATCACCCAGCGGTTTCCGGCCCACTACCTCCTCTTCCTTTATAAGGGGAAACCACTCCTTCTTCTTCCTTTCTTCGCATTTCCAACCTCCTCGCGCACAGAGCTCTTCGCCCTCTTGCGTCTTCGCCGCTTCTATTCGTCGCCCGAGCTTCGCCGCCCGGCGAACCTCCGCCGCTGCTCCGCCGGTTCTTGTCGAGCTTCGCCGCGCGGAGAATCCTCGCGGTGCTTCCCTCGCGGCCGCGGCATTGGTGCTTCGTCAAGCTCTCCTTCGCCTCTCCGTCGCCGGACTCCCTCGGCCGCTGCGAGCTCGCCGCTCCACCGGCAAACTTCTTCCCCAGCAACTCCGCCGCCTCAGGTTACACTCAACTCGCTATTACCCCTCTTTTCCTTGCTTTCCAGATCTTAGGCCGGTAGAATATTTACTTCCTCTTTTCTTTTGCTTTTTCTCTTACTCGTAGATCTTCGCGCAAGGGTAGATCTTGGGGATTCTGTTTTTTCGGGTCGATTCTCATGTCTAGCGAAGAATCTTCCTCCGCGTCATCCTCTAGTAGTCACCATAGCGAATCTTCCGACGGGCTAACTGCCGATCTTGCCCGGATGGATACCGATGCCGGCAACGATCTAGAGGCCGGCAGCTCTAACCGAACCTCCGGAGTAGATCTTTCCGGTATCACACGCGGAGCCTGGAAAGGTTCCGACGTCACCCAACACGAGATCGAACCGGTACTCTGACCCGGTGAGTTCGTCGTCTTTCTCGCTCACTTCGAGCGCGGCTTCGGCCTTCCTGCCTCCGATTTCTTCCGCAGCTTTCTTGATTTTTACCAACTCCAGCCTCACCATCTTCCCGGCAACGCCGTTTTCTATCTTTCTTGTTATGCCACCTTCATGGAGGCCTACATCGGCATTCGTCCCACTCGTGAGACGTTTGCCCGCTTCTTCGCTCTTCGGATTAATTCCATTCAGGGCAAGGAAATTCCTAAACCCAAACCCCCTGTACAATGTGGGTCTTGTATCATCGGCTCCCGCCAAGGGAGCCCCTTCTTCAAATTCTCCGGTCTCGAGTCATGCCGGTTATGGCAAGGGACCTTCTTCTATGTGGGGAACGACGGCGCCGCAGATCTCATTAATCTGCCGGCTTTTAATCTGGCGCCGCCCAAAAAGGTCAACTGGAGCTTCTATCCGGGGACGAATCACATCGAAACGAACCGGGTAGTAAGCTTCATGGAGAAGCTGATGAAGGAGACCAACATCTGCTCCGACGACATCATCTGCGCCTTCATTTCACGCCGGGTGCTTCCTCTTACGCGCCGGGCTCACAAGATGAGCGAGATGTACGATCCTGGCGATCCTACCAAGATCACCGGCCTTCCTCTCAGCAAGGAGGATATAGTCCTCAAGGCTAGGCAGATCTGCCAGACTGCCATGCCGGATGACTGGGAATGGGGCTTCCTGCCTCTCAGTTCCACTAACCCTCCAACCCAAGAAGTAAGAGATTATGCAACTCGGGTCGGCTTACCGGTAACTTTTATGCTGCGGCTAACCTTCTTTTCTTTTGTTTCAGGCCAAAGACCGCTTCCCCCGCATCGAAGCGGATCGGCGAGGCCCTTGCCGGAAGCGCCCTCTGGACGCGGTGGACCCGGACCCCTACATCCATTGGACCGATCTGAAGATGGGCCGGACGCGCACCTCGCGCCCCGGTAACTCCTCTGAAGCTCCCGGTTCCACCGACGATCTCACAGTGCTTGAGGTAGCTCTCTTTTCTGGTCTCTTATACTTTGATGTTATTCTTCCTCTATAGATGCTCCCTCAGCCAGCACCAAACCGCAGGTCCATGAGCACATTGCTCCCCTGCGAGCCGAGGCCGGTCGCGAGTTTCTGGAGAAGCTCGTGCCCCAGGGCCAGAAGAACAAGGCTCCGGCATCTGATGCCAGCTCGAGCCAAGCTCCTTCCGCCAAGCGCCTCCGGACGGAAGCCTTTGCGGGGAAAGTAGCGGGCAAGAGGCGCTACAAGGGCAAGCAGATGCCGGTCTCTTCCGGGTAATCTTTCATTTCTCTGTTTGTTTTGTTTTTGCCAACTTCTCCACCGGTTGTTTTTTCCAATCCTTTCTCTTTCTCTCGTTCAGCCCTGCGCTCAAGCTCGGCCCAAGGCCTGAGGGCTCTGAGGGAACCGCAAGGACCTGGTGCCGGCAATGTTTCTGCCTCCCCTCTGGGAGGCACCTCAAGTGCGGGGCACGCGGCCCCTACACCTCCTGATCACCGCGCGGAGGAGGACCTCGTCTCCCCTCCAGAGAAAGAAGATACCGGCACCAGCAACATCGGCGCCGATGAAGAAGCTGCCGGGCGGGCGGAACCTCTGGTTCCTCCCGTCCCGAAAAGAAAGAAGAAGAAGACCAAGGAGTCTTCCCCCTCCAAAGCCGCGCCGGACTCTTCCGCGCCGGCGAGCTCTAACTTGGGTCAGGACGTGCCTGACGCTCCTCGTTCGCCCAAGACTTCGCCAGCGCCACCGCCGGAAGCTCCCAGCGCCGAGCCAACCGGAGCCAAGCCAACGCCGCCGCCAACGACCCTGAAGATCATCAAGGGGAAGGCCACGGCTTCCGGCACTTCCTCCGCCGGCCCGCAGTCCTTGGTGCTGCATGCCGCCTGCGCTGCTGTCGTAGCCGGCGAAAAGGCCACCGGCCTGCTCGGCCGGATAATCGAGTTCAAGCGCGAGGGCCGCGAGCTGGGGCATCTGCTGCCTTATGCTGAGAAATGGAATGCCGCGGATATGTCCGAAGCTACCCGCGGCCTGGGAAAGGACCGGCTTCCGGCGCCTGACCCCGCTGGCCCTCGGTGCTCTGAGGAGCATTTCATGCGGCTGCGCCGCGCCGTGAAGGAGCTGGATAGCGCGTGGTACGACGCCACGAACAACATGATGGTAAGTCTCAGCGAACTTTTTCGATTTTTCACTTCATGCCGGTTTCTCTTTTCCCGGATCTTGTCTATCTTCCCTTTAATTTTTAAACTTATGCCGGTTTCTCTTTTCCCGGATCTTGTCTATCTTCCCAGTCCCCGAGTTTCGTGTTGAGAGCGTAGCTCTTAGCGCGAAACTTAGGTAGAAACGCGCGAAACCGGCATAGCCAGTCCCCGAGTTTCGGGTTAAGAACATAGCTCTTAGCGCGAAACTTAGTTAACACTTTTTCTTGAACAGACCACGGCCGACGCCCGGAAGATCCTCTTTGAGGAGCTTCTCTGGGAGCACCGGGATCTTGCTGAGGCGCACAGCAAGTGCCAAGGTAAGCTTCTGCGCCTCCGGCATATTCTTACCAGAAGGCTTCCTCTTTCTTAGTACTTATGATTCTCTGCTTAACAGCTATCCCGGAAGCTTCCATTGAGGCCCTCAGGACTCAGCTCGCCGCACTCCAAGGTACTGCTTCCTCTTTTCCGGTTGACTTGCTTCCTCTTCATTTTAATCTTGCTAACATTTTCTTTCCGGGCTCCAGATGAAAAAGATCAGCTCATCCGGCAGCACCACGAGGCTCTGAACGCTCAGAAGACCATCTCCAAGGAGCTAAAGGACCAGCTCATCCAGCTCGGGCTCGAGCATAGCAAGGCGCTGAAGGCCGCCCAGGCCACCGCTGAAGCCAAGCTGAACGAGGCATTGGAGGATGCCAGCAACTCCACTGTGGTGTTGCGGGCTGAGTTGGAGGAGGCAGCCAAGGCGCGGAAAGCAGCCGAGGACCAGGCCGCGCGTTTGGAGGCAGAGCAGAAGGAGTATGACCTTCTGGTCATGCAAACCGACGCGCTCGCCTTCCGTAAGTTTTTCCTTCTTTCTTTTCCGGTTTTTTCTTATAAGCTTATCTTTTCCGGTAGCATGTGCTTAGCTTTTTTCCTTTATCTTGTAGGACTCTTTCCGGATTCCCAGGCGTACGCGCAGAAGAAGGTCGGAGAGCGCCGGGTCGCACAGGCATACAAGAATCTGGATGCGCCCTGGGACCCCTATGACCACTTAGTCGCGCTAAATGCGCGGGTTTCCCACATGCACGCTGTGGACCGGAACCTCTCTGATATTCCCGAGGTAGCCATCCAGCTCTTCAAGATACTCTGGCCCGGGGAGGAGGTGCCGGCTAACTTGTCGCTCACCAACGACCGCCTGAAAGGTGCCGGTCGGAGGATTCGGGAGTGGCAATGTTCAGCAGCTCGTGCCGGAGCGGACTCGGCGCTACGCGTCGCCTGCTCCTGGTACCCAGACTTGGACCTGGATGCCCTCATTGGCGTGCGCAAGCAAGCTCCTACTGACCTGGATCCGGTCCTCACCGCTAAGCGGCAGGATCGAGCTTACAGGATTGCTGAGTACGCCGAGATGCGCACCTTCATCCCCCCTCCTCCAGACGTCAAGGATTATCTGAGAGACGAGGAGGAAGATGAAGAAGATGAAGGTGCCGGAGCTGGTGACGCACCTCCGGAAGGCCCCAACGCCGGTGATGCTCCTCCTGATGCCCCTGCTGCTTAAGTATGTTTACTTTGTTTGGTTGCGCCCTGCTTATCTCAAAACAATGCTCGTCAAATTCTACCCCGGTATGCCGGGGTTTATGATGTAAGATAAAACTTAACTGCCCTTTTGGTTGTGCTACAACGACGTATGCCGGTATGCTATACCGGTAGCCTATTAAGTTGTGTTTGTCTACTGTCTTAGCATTTTGCTTGTTGTGTTGTTTTTATCTTGCACTGCAAAGATTCCGGAATTGTTTCCGCATTCAATTCGATGCACACTTGTCTCTTTTGCTTTGGCTCTACCTGCCTTCTCTGGGCGTTCTTTGGCGTATGAGCACAAAGTTCTTTTACCAAGCAAGCACTTTCTTGAACTTAGAAATAACTCGAAATTTTCACAAAAAACCGGTTTAACTGGGGTTAGTTAAACTTTTCCGGATTGTTCGTTCCCACTCTCTCTTTTTGCAGTTCACGTGCTTAATTGCTACCGGTTTATCTTGCTTGCCATGAAGCCGGGTTGCGGACAGAAGCAGAGTCGAAGACTCCGGTAGGTTTAGCACGCTACTAAACCGGAAAGAAAAAATGTTCACTAAGCAACCGGTAAACTGAAAAAATAAACATATTGCATGCAATTTAGGTAGAGGTAGTCCCCGAGATTCATTCGAGGTCCCGACATCTTTTATTCATAGCATATAAGGTACAAAAAGAACTTCTTACACCACAACTTCAAGAGTAGAAGGGACGCAACAGGGCTACGTTCCATGGACGCTTGCTCTCCTCTCCGGACCTGTCCGCCTTTCCTTTTTTCCATTCCTGTGCATCGATCAAGTAATAGGCATCATTGTGGAGAGCTTTGCTCACAATGAAGGGTCCTTCCCATGGGGGTGAAAGCTTATGCCGGCCTTCAGTGCGCTGCACTAGGCGTAGCACCAGATCTCCTTCCCGGAATACTCTCAGGTTAACCTTCCGGCTATGATAGTGTCTGAGGTTTTGCTGGTAAATGGCTGTTCTTGCCAATGCCAATTCTCTTGATTCTTCTAGCAAGTCCACATCGTTTTCTCTGGCTTCTTTTACTTCTTGCTCGGTATAGAGCTGCACTCTTGGTGAATCATGGAGAATGTCGGTTGGTATGACCGCTTCTGCTCCGTAAACCATAAATAATGGAGTGTATCCGGTGGACCGGTTTGGAGTTGTTCTTATGCTCCATAGCACTGATGGTAGCTCATCGAGCCAACACCCTGGTGACTTTTCCACTGCCTCGATGAGTCTCGGTTTGATACCGGAAAGCACCAAAGCATTTGTTCTTTCCACCTGGCCATTGCCTTGTGGGTGTGCCACTGAGCACAAATCCAACCGGATGTTGTTATCCTCACAAAATCTTTTGAACTCACCTTGAGCAAAATTGGTTCCATTGTCAGTGATGATGCTATGCGGGTAGCCATACCGCAAGATAACATCTTTTAAGAACTTCACCGCTGTGCGCCCATCACACTTTGCGATAGGCTTCACTTCTAGCCACTTGGTGAATTTGTCTACCATAACCAAGATGTGGGTCATATTGCCCCTTGCAGTTTTGAATGGGCCAACCATGTCAAGCCACCAAACAGCAAATGGCCAAGTTAGCGGTATGGTTTTTAAACCGGATGTTGGGGTATGATTTTGCTTGGCGTACCTCTGGCACCCATAGCATTTTCTTACCAAATCCTCAGCATTTTCCAAAGCAGTGGGCCAATAGAACCCATGCCGAAATACCTTTGCAACCAGCGCCCTTGATGAAGCATGGTGCCCACATTCTCTTTGGTGAATCTCCTCGAGCATTTCTTTTCCCTCTTCCGGTTCCACACATCTTTGAAGGACACCGGTGACACTTCTCTTGTACACCTCACCATTGATGATGGTGTATGCTTTGGACCTCCTCTGGATCCTTCTGGATTCATTTTCGTCAACCGGCAAGGTGCCGTTGATCAGGAATTCCTTAATAGGTTTAACCCACGATGGTGCCTCTCGAACCAGAAATACCGGTACGTCTATCTCCATGTTATCCACCAGCATTGTTTCTTCCGGTATGGACGTAGCAGTCCCCGAACTTACCGGAACAGTCCCCGAGTTTGCCGGAACAATCCCCGAGCTTGCCGGAACAGTCCCCGAGCTTGCCGGAACAGTCCCCGGGTTACCTTCATCGATATCCATGGGTACCACATGTGATTCCGGTATGAAAATTGATTCCGATTCCGGGCTTGGTTTGATCGATGGTACTCTTAAGTGTGCCAAGGCTATTCTGGGAGGAATTTTTGCCTAGATGAGCCCAGCTTGGACAAAGCATCCACGGCCTCATTTTCCGCTCGTGGCACATGGTGAAATTTACAGCCCTCAAAGAAGCCGGCAATCTTTTGCACGTGAAATCGGTACGAGGCCATGTTGGCATCTTTTGCGTCCCAATCTCCGGAACATTGTTGCACCACAAGATCTGAATCTCCGTAGCAAATGATCCGGTGCGCACCGATTTCTTTTGCGACCTTAAGTCCGTGAATCAGAGCCTCGTACTCTGCGACATTGTTTGATGCCCTGAAATGTACTTGCAAAACATACCGGAGATGATCTCCCTTAGGTGAGGTAAGCACCACACCGGCACCTAGACCCTCTTTGAGTTTGGATCCGTCAAAGTGCATCTTCTAGTATTCCATTTTTTGATCCGGCGGCTTGTATTGCATTTCCGCCCAATCAACAAGGAAATCAGCCAAAGCTTGTGATTTTATGGCATCCCTTCTTTCGTACACCGGTACATATGGTGATATCTGGATTGCCCACTTTGCAATCCTTCCGCTTGCATCTTTGTTGCACATGATATCGGAAATGGGTGCCTCGCTCACCACTTTCATGGGGTGCTCCTCAAAGTAATGCTTAAGCTTTGTGGCGGCCATGAACACGCCATAAGTCATTTTCTGGAAGTGAGGGTAGTTTTGTTTTGAGAGGGAGAGCACCTCGCTCAGGTAGTATACCGGCCTCTGGACGGTTTTTCCTTCCTCTTCTCTTTCAACTACAACCACTACACTCACAACTCGGTTTGTTGCAGCTATGTATAATAGCATAGGCTCCCTTTCTAGAGGTGAAGCCAATATAGGCGTTGTGGCCAGCATTGTTTTTAGCTCTTTAAACGCCGCGTCTGCCTGAGGGGTCCAGACGAACGTATCGAATTTTTTCATGAGAGCATAGAGTGGCAGAGCTTTTTCTCCCAACCTGCTTATGAACCGGCTTAGCGATGCCAAGCTTCCGGTAAACTTTTTCACGTCCTTGAGATCGTGCGGTATCATCATTCTTTCGATTGCCCGGATTTTTACCGGATTGACCTCAATGCCCCGGCTTGACACGAGAAAGCCTAGCAGTTTGCCGGCAGGGACACCAAAAGTGCATTTTGCCGGATTGAGTTTCATCCGGAATCTTCTCAAGTTATCAAATGTTTGCCAGAGGTCATTGATTAAGGTTTCTTTTACCTTAGTTTTTACTACGACATCGTCCACATAGACTTGCACATTCTTTCCTATTTGATCAAACAAGCATTTCTGCATACAGCGCTGGTACGTTGCACCAGCGTTGCGCAAACCAAAAGGCATAGTGACATAGCAGTAAGCCCCGTGATGTCTACGGGTGCTTCTATTCTTGTAGACAGTGTTGGGCCTCCAAGAGCAGAGGTTTGTAGAACAACAGCAAGTTTCCCTTAAGTGGATCACCCAAGGTTTATCGAACTCAGGGAGGAAGAGGTCAAAGATATCCCTCTCAAGCAACCCTGCAACCACAAAGCAAGAAGTCTCTTGTGTCCCCAACACACCTAATAGGTGCACTAGTTCGGCGAAGAGATAGTGAAATACAGGTGGTATGAATATATATGAGCAGTAGCAACAGCACCAGAAAAGTGCTTTGCTGTCCAGGACTGGCGTGTGATGGATGGTGGTAATATTGCAGTAAGTAGAGATGCAGTAGAACAGTAAACAAGCAGCGATAGCAGTATTTGCGAACAAGGCCTACGGATTATACTTTCACTAGTGGACAATCTCAACATTGATCACATGACAGAATAAATAAATAGATGCTAGACTCTACACCCTCTTGTTGGATGATGAACACCACTAATTGCGTAGGGCTACAAGAACCCTCAATGCCGGAGTTAACAAGCTCCACAATATTCAATGTTCATATTTAAATAACCTTAGAGTGCAAGATAGATCAACACAACCAAACCAATTACTAACATAGCATGCACACTGTGACCTTCACACTGTGAAAGGAGGAATAGATCACATCAATACCATCATAGTAATAGTTATCTTCATAATCTACAAGAGATCACAATCATAGCATAAACCAAGTACTTCATGATGCACACACTGCCAATATTACATCATGGAGGAGGAATAGACTACTTTAATAACATCACTAGAGTAGCACATAGATGAATTGTGATACAAAACTCATATGAATCTCAATCATGTAAGGCAGCTCATGAGATCATTGTATTGAAGTACATAGGAGAGAGATTAACCACATAGCTACCGGTACAGCCCTTAGCCTCGATGGAGAACTACTCCCTCCTCATGGGAGACAGCAGCGTTGATGAAGATGGCGGTGATGTCGATGGAGAAGCCTTCCGGGGGCACTTCCCCGTCCCGGCGGCGTGCCGGAACAAAGACTCCTGTCCCCCAGATCTTGGCTTCGCGATGGCGGCGGCTCTGGATGGTTTCTCGTACCGTGGCTTTTCGTATTGATGTTTTAGGTCAGGGACCTTTTTATAGGCGAAAAGGCGGCATCAGAAGGTCAACGAGGCGACGACACACTAGGGGGGCGCGGGCCACCCCCAGGCCGCACCGGGCTATCGTCTGGTGGGCCTGTGGCCCCCTCTGGCGACTCTCGGGTGTTCTGGAAGCTTCGTGTGATTCCAAGATGCTGGGCGTTGATTTCGTCCGATTCCGAGAATATTTCCTTACTAGGATTTCTGAAACCAAAAACAGTAGAAAATAGGAACTGGCCCTTCGGCATCTCGTCAATAGGTTAGTTCCGGAAAACGCATAAAAATGATATAAAGTGTGCATAAAACATGTAGATATCATCAATAATGTGGCATGGAACATAAGAAATTATCGATACGTCGGAGACGTATCACCCCGTGCGGGGTAATGAACACAGTTTTTATTTGATCTTCCTTTTTCAGGGGGATTTGGTGGAAACCAGAATAAGCATCCAGGAAAGACAACAGTTCACAACCAGCAGTGGAATCAATCACCTGATCGATCCGGGGTAAAGGGAAAGGGTCTTTCGGGCAAGCTTTGTTCAAGTTGGTATAGTCGATGCACATGCGCCACACCTTTGGAGCTTTTGCTTCCAGGTTCTCTTCTTTCTTCTTTTCGACCAACACCGGATTGGCTAGCCACTCAGTGTGCAGTACTTCCATGATGAAGCCGGCAACCAGCAACTTTGTCACCTCTTCTCCAATGATCTTTCTCCTGTCTTCAGCAAACCGGCGCAGCGGCTGCCTCACCGGCTTCGCATCCTTCCGGAAATTTAAAGAGTGCTCAGCCAGCTCCCTCGGAACACCTACCAAGTCATCAGTAGACCAGGAAAAAATATTCCAATTCTCACGGAGGAAGCTAACGAGCGCGCTTTCCTATGCCTCATTCATGCCGGCACCGATACGAACGGTGCGCTCAGGGTAAGCCGGGTCCAGCACAATGTCCTTTGTTTCTTTTGTCGGCTTGAATGCCGGTGTGCCCAAGTTAGCACTCAATGCCGCTAAGCTCAGCTGTGAGGACTGAGCCAGCGCAACAACAGTTTGCATTCTCCTTTTTTCCTCTGCAATCACCAGCGATTCTGCCAGATTTGATCCGGCTGGAGCGGTTTCCAGTGAGACTTTGTAGTTTCCCACCACAGTTAAGGGTCCACGAGGTGCTGGCATCTTCATCTTGAGATAAGCCGTGTGACTTGAGGCCATGTAATCAGCTAGTGCCGGTCTTCCCAGCAACGCATGGTAAGGACTATCTAAGTCCACCACTTCGAACTCAGGGTTTTCAACCCGGCAATTGTCACATCCTCCGAACGACACATCCACCCGAACTTTTCCAATCGGCGCGCAGGACAGGCCCGGAACGATTCCATGGAAAGTTGTACGAGTTGGCTGAAGCATGTTTTCTGTTATGCCCAGCATATTCATGGTGTGCCGGTACATGATGTTTATGCTGCTCCCATTGTCTATCAGTACCTTTCTGAATTTGACTCGAGCGTTTGGCCCTTGCATGATTGGGTCCAAGACAAGAGCATAGCCACCCGGGTTAGGCATTATCTTGGGGTGATCCTTGAACGACCAAGAGATCTCTTGATCTGACCACAGCATGTATTTTGGTACCGCCGGCATCACCGCGTTCACTTCCATAGAACGGCGATGCAGGCTCTGTCTGTCGGTTGGCTCAGTGACGAACACAACACAGCACATATCTGGGTCATGGTAAACATTCCAGCCCAAAGGTGCCGGTGGAGGCGGTTGGTCATTGCCTTCTCCCACCTGGTTAACCTGCTGGTACTGTTGTTGCCGGTTTGGCTGAGGCTGTACCGGTAGAGCATTTGCCCCGGTAAGTGGCGGTGGTGGTGGTAGTTGATGCTGTCGTAACATATCTTGAGATGGTGGTTGCATGGTGGAGCACCCTTGCGCTTGCGCATCTTTTACTGCTCCCTTAAGCATCAAGTACTTGGTCCAAGTACAATCCTTCGTCAGATGATTTGACGGGTGAGCCGGATTTGGTGTGTGCCACCGGCAAGGTTGATCCATGGCGGCTTCCATGGTGTACTTCATAGGTTCTTGCCAGTTCTTTTTCTCGCCCCTGGGTTTCTTTTCGACCCACTGTTTCTTAGGACCCGCCCATGGCTGCGATCCGATTCTTTGCCTCTGACTGCCGCTGGCCTCAGAGTTCTCTTGTACAGCAGCAACTTGCTGCGGACCGTACCTTCGATCCGGGAAATCTTCCCTTCTTTTGTTGTTCCGGTTATCCCGGTGTTGCTCTTGGCGCTGCTGAGGCGTGTTTGATTGTTCCAGCTCAGCTTGAACTGCCGGTTGCATCGGGTCTCCCAATGCATAGTTATCCGCCACACGTATCATTTCCGCCAGCGTTGTCGGCATGTTCCGCTGCAGCTTTTGCCACAACGGCGAACCTCTTCTGCACCCACTGCTAAACCAAGCAATGGCTTGCGCCTATATCACCCCTTCACAGGAGTTCCTTGTGGTGTTCCACCGGGACAGATAATCCCGGTCTGTTTCATTTGGGCGTTGTACACACAGGGCGAGCTGCTGCGGCGTGTTTGTCCTCCGGTATGTGTTGCTGAAGTTACTCACAAAAGCTTCATCAAAGTCCAACCAACCGTTTATGCTCCCTGCCGGCAAGTTGTTCAGCCAAATTCGAGCCGGTCCCACCAAGAATGATGGTATGATTCTCACGGCCCAACGCCGGTTTCCTCCTCCAGCTACAGTTCCTCCGCCACCTGCGACGTATACCGCGGTCACGTAATCCGCGAGCCAGTCTTCCGGCTTAGTGGTGCCATCATACGTTTTTGTGTCACGGGGCAACTGGAAGTTGCGAACCGGTGGTCCCTCTTTCATGATCCTTGGACCAAAACACTTTGGGCCCGGATGACCTTCTGCCTCGATCATTTCCGACAAGTATACTCTATCCAGACGGTGCCTCGCATCCCGTTCTGGCAGGTATCTTTCTCCCAGGCGTTCTCCCAATGGGTTCCGGTATGCTTCCGGTCTTGTTGAATCAACCTCGTCATCATGCTTCGGTATCGCGGCCCTTGCCTGCCGGTACCTTGGGGGATCCATTTCCTCCTCATCATATGCTGCCCTTGCAGCTCTATAATTTTGCCCGGTTTCGTGTCTACCGGCATGATTGTTTCCGGCATAGCCTCCTTTGGCGTAGCCTCTATCTGCCCCTTGGCTTTTTCTACCGGCATCGTGTTGCCCGGCTTGTTGTTTTCCGGCAAGAACCGGATCATACACAGTCATCTGCTGCGCATTCATCTCTTTTTCTATTCTTCTGTCCGGATGGGGGGATGAGGCTTGCCCATGGGACTTGCTACCGGCATTCTTTGTTGAACGCGCGGATTTTGAAGCCACAGCCTTGTTCAGCTTAGCAAGCTGCTCAGCGTTTTGCTGCTCGATGGTTTCAAGCAGCTCCCGGACACGCTCTTGTTGTTTTGCCAGAGCGTCCCCGGAAAGCGATTCAGACAGCTCTACCGCAGCCTTAGCAGCTTTTATAGTTTTATCCGGGCTACTGTACTTAGGTTTCTCTACGATGCTCACAGATTCAGAGGCACTTTTGCCGGCAAGAATTTCCTTACGCAAATCCTGATCTAGATTGCGAGCCTTAAGCCGGTTTTCCGGTATCCTAGCAGCATGAGCGCTAACAGAAGCAAAGCCATGGGCAGCGTTATACTCACGTATGGTTAGGTTCAGCTCGCGCTGCGCCCTGACGATGTCCTTGCCGTTCTCGAGCAGCTTCTGGCGCTGCGCCTCCAGCTCCGCTTGAGCCGCCGCCGGGTCGATGTTCTGCGCGATGGGAGTGGCGAGGACGCTCGTCGCCGCTTGGAGCGGTGTCTCCGGTAGCGCGGATGATACTCCCGCAGCGCCTGCGTCGCGCTCCAGCGGTGGCTTGGCCGCACGGGTTGATGCCGCACGCCCAGCGCCTTCTTCCACAGCTTCCTTGCCGGCGCCGACCACGCCTGCCATCATCACCTCCACGCTGCCGGGGGTGCGGCCAGCATGTAGCCACCTTGGCGGATCCGGCGCCACCAGCACCGGTGAGGGGTGCTGGTGTCAACACCCGGATTTTTAAGTCCAGATGCCTATTATGCCATTCCTCGCAATCCCAGGAATATTGTTTTTGCGAGACATAATAGATTGATATCACAACACATCATTCATTACATACCATAATCGTCTTACAAATAAAGGATCACCTGATCCAGTCTTATTACAATAATAGAAGTTCTATTGATTTATTACATAACACATAGCGGAAGCGAAAGTAGCGTAGTAGTAGTCCATCTATTCCACAGGCAACTGTTGACGTCAGGAGTGATCCTAGTTGTCGTAGATGTCCTGATGTCCTTCTTCCGGGTTCTGGTACTCCTCTTCATAGTCTGGCCATTTGAATAGCCAGGGACACAGCCATGAGTACTTTAAAGTACTCGCAAACTAATACTAAGGTAAACACTATCAACTATAGTAAGGGGGTTCTAAGCTCTAGTTTCATTTGCATAAAGCCAGTTTTATTTCATAAACACTTTTAATAATCAAAGCCTCTTCATTTAACTAACTCAAGTGGGAACATTAGTGTCATTCCCACAACTCAGTTGTGATTCAAAGTCAAAGTCACCTTTCAATTCAAGTCACAAGTCACCATTCATATTTTTAGAAAAGTTCTGATGACGGAACAGTATGGCCTTTCCAACTGTCCATAACCGCGGACGCGGCTATTCGAATAGGTTTAACTCTGCAGAGGTTGTACACTTGTGCCACAACAATTGCAATAGTTCGTCAGGGGTAACTGGCCCTGATTTATCGTACGCAGTATGCGAACTACCAATCCTAACCTTTCATTTACATACTCTAGTATAGGCACCTCTCCCCATGAGCTTGGCCTCCCAGTGAAGACACGCGGTCAGCCTGGGAACTGCACAGGGCTTGGGCCGGACATTCACCTCATTTCACGTCATTTCACATCACTTCACCAGTACGGAGGCAGCCTCGGCATAACCCCTATGACGCTTGTTTAGAGGGAACCCATACTAAAATACATAAGTTTCCAGCTAAGCCTTACCCAGATTCAGGTATTGTGGGGGTACTTGTAAAATTGGAATGGTATCGCATCCGAACCCAACCATCTAAAATTCACCAAGTCATTCACCAGTCATATTCACCTTCAAATCTTTCAATAGAATGACTCATCATTCCAAGGTTTTCAAAGTCCTTTCAATTCACAAGTTCCCAACTAGAGTAGTCACTTTTAGTATTGAGCACTAGCAACTAGTTATGAGGGGTGCTAAGTATCTTGGAGCTTGCTAGGCTAAGTGTGATTCTCTTGTACTACTCTATAATTCAACCAAGTGAATCATAAATCAAAAAGTAACTTTGATAAATAAAATCAAGTAAACCTTGTAAAGTAAAATCTTGGGATAGGTTCATAAAGTAAAATGTAATGGTGCCTTGCTCTTGTAGAGCTTTGCACTTTGCAAGAATATAACTTGCAACCCAAAATGGTTTGCATTAGTCTAGCTTGCATTGGTAATAGCTTGCCTTGGTTGGTGATGCGATCAAAGTTCTCTTGCTCTTCCTCTTGGTAGAAAACCTCTTCCTCTTGATAGTCTCCGGTACTAGCGTCTATAAACGAATACGAGGATACAATCACCAAACAACACTTAAGTAGTCTTAATTAGCCTTAATGGCTCACACAATTGATCTAGCATCACTACTTAACATTTATTCACAATTTATACTAGGGTTTCTTTATTTAACATTAGGAAAATAATTTCCTCTCATTAAAAGTTGAAATTAGGGTTTCTCTTTGGTTTGGAGAAATAATTTCCTCTCATTGAATCTTCTTAAGATTTAATCTTCTCAAATAATCAGGGGTGATCCCATGTTGACCAAGGTCAACACTTTACACTTATTATTTGAGAAACATGATTTAAATGAGATTCATCATCTCATGTGATTTAAATAACTAGTGCAATTTAAATACTATGTTGATTTAAATTCTACAATTGAGCAAGTATGAGCCTAAGCAATTAAAGGTCAACGCATTACTTCATATCACTTGAGAAAGGATTTAAATGAAGTGCTATACCTCATAGATTTAAATTCTAAAATTTGGATATAGTTTAAATGGACTAGTATTGACTACATAGCCAATATTTTGCTTCTAGCCCATGATCATGTACAGAACCCATAGCATCTTTTCTCATAGCAAATTAGGGTTTGTTAAATGTGAATTATTGCAATTGGATTCACTTCAAAATTCACAATGGTTGATTTTTAAGATTTATTTGAATACTGAAAAGTCTCTGTTTTGTTATTTTTGCTATTCAAAAACTACACAAGGTATGGGGTTGAGACCCTGAGGTTAGTTAGAAAATTTCATAAGATTTCTATAGCATTTTGAATCACCAGATTTGGATTTGTAGATTTAAAGGTATTCAATTTCTAGCACTGCATCAGAATTGAAATATTTGCTGAATCAATTTATTTGAATTAAGTTAGAAGGGCTAGGCGGGAAACATTTGGGCCGAAACGGTTTGAACAGAGGAAACAGGCCCAGTAACGGAGCGGGCCTGCTGACAGGGGGTCCCACTCGTCAGTGTCTTATTTCACCGAAACGGTATCAACTAACCTGGGCCGCGCGATCAGAAGAGAAATCAACGGTGGAGGGGCGTCGTCGTCGTTGGCGAGAAGCAGACGCAGGCACGGCGGAGGTAGGGGGTCGATGGCGAGCTGGGACTCCAGCGAGGGGCGGCGCTGGTGCTAGGCGGCGTTGTCGACGAAGGGGAGTCGCCTGGTACCAGTTGCAGCTCCAATGGTGGTCAAATTCGTCGTGTTGATCTGCGGCGGACTCCGGCGATCGACGGAGCGATTAGGGCTGTCTGTGGCTTAATCGAAGGGGGGCTGGGGTTGAGGAGGTCAAGAAGAGGGAGTGGAGCAAGTTTGGTGTGGAAGGATAAGGCTGATTCTTGATGATGGCGACGGTGACAAGGCGGCTGCGGGCTAGCGACCTTGTCTAGCCTGCAGAGGGTGGTGAGGCGGTGCTCGACGCAGGGCTAGACCTGGCAGGGGAGGACGAGGCGGTCGGGGCGAGGACGTGCACTGGCGCGGCCAGTGACATGCCAGGGCGTGCTCACCGCGTGCCTGGCAAGTCCTGGGCTTGTCTGGGCGTGCGTGTTCCGTCCACTGCCAAGCCTTAGCGAGCTAGGGCGGGGTACCGTTGGTGTCCTGGTGCTAGGTAGATTTTCCAGGACAAGGAGGAAAGGTGAGGAGAGGACCAGAGAGAGGTTGGGCATTGGTGATGGCATGAGCACGGCATGGTGGGATGGTGATCATTTCCCTCCTTCACCCGTGGTTGCAAAGGCATGGATTGACACAGAGGAGGTACAAGGACCACAATGATCACAAATTGTCCAGGGTTTAGCCCAAAATCCAGTGGTTTATAGCATGTGTCACCTTTCCAGATTTGTGCACACAAGGTGCTCGACACAATGGCCGCATGAAACTTTTTATCAAATTTTGGATTTCTTTTTGGTGGAGCTCAAACATATATTTAAAGGGTTGGAATGGTGGTGGTTGGGTTCAATTTGGAGTGGTTTTGCAAAGTTTCAAATTTGAGGTTGATCTTCACTTTGCTTCACATACACTAATTGTCACATTCATACTGGTCAACCTAGTCAACTCTAGCCATGGTGGTCAACATGAAAGTTACTCACCTTGACCTGGTCTTGGATGACCTGGCTTTGGTTGACCAAGTTTGGTTGGAGAAAAGTCAAAGCCAGGGGGGTAAAGTGGTGAAGATTTTATAAAGTGACAAAATGACCATTATCATATGTGTGATGGTTTTGAGATTTCCTTTGATTTGATTCTTGTTTCTTTGATGCAATTGTGTTTGTTTATCTTATATAAGAGTTTTACAAACAATAGATCAAGCAATGGTGGCCTTTAATGAAGATTTGCAAAATTGGTCTTATGTGTATGTGAGTAAAAATGGAAATATCTCACCATTTGATTTCTCTCCAATTGATTTGATATTTCTTGACTCTAATGTGATTCTTATTAGTTTAGAAACATTTTAAGACCATTGAAACCAATTCAAATGGTCTTGTTCAAAGATTTGCAAAAAATGGCCATAACACATAAGAGGTGATGTGTCAAATTTCATTATTCTTGTTAATTGTTCATCTTGCTTCACTTGGGCATGGGTTAGGGTCAATTTAGTGTTATATTAGGTTGAGAGATGGTTTCACATCATTTGGTCAAGGTTTAAAGGCATAGATCAAGAATTGGATATTATGGCTATGTGTCACATATGCCTCTATGCATATGTTGCATTTGAGTTTTAATTTGACTTGGCTTGACCCAATTGGTGTTGTTGAGTGTTGAAATGGTATATAGGAGTGATCCAACCATTCACAACAGGTCTTAGGGTCAAGATTCTCAATTTCACATATTTGCTACTTTACTCTCATATGCCTCTATGGCATTTTTAGTTTCTTTTTATTTTCTTTGGAAACAACTTGGATTTGGTTTGATAAGCCTTAGGTAAGGTGTATGAATGTTTTTCAAACCTCTAAGCAAAGTAGAAAGGCCTAGGGTAAAGATTTACAAAAATAGCCATAGGCACATATGCCCTTTTTCTTATTTAATTTCCTTTTATTTTATTTTAACTAGGATCGTGAAAAGGAGGGGTGAGGTTTAGGGTTTAAGATTATTTCAAACTACTTTAACAAGCAATCATGGCAATAGCACAAGAATTAAGCAAGATCACTAAGCATCAAACTTAATTTAATAAAAGTTTTTGTTGGTTCCAAAATTTGGAACTAGTGAAATTCATTTGTTTTGTTTTGAATTTTTGGGATGTTACAAACCCTTCCCCTTAAACAAATCTCGTCCCGAGATTTTAAGAAAAGTTAGGTTCCTAAGAGAGATTGGGCATTTTATTAACAGGAAGACATACTTGGGATGGTCTGGGGTGCTTCCTGAGCTTCAGTGGCAGTCATGTGGTAGAGACGGCCGTTGTTGTTGTTCTGGTTCCTTCTACCTGCGAAGCGACGCTGTTGCTGAGCAGGGGTAGGGGTATTGGCGGCAATCCTGGGAAGCTTTTTGGGGCACTCATTGGAGAAGTGACCCATGATACGTCTCCGACGTATCGATAATTTCTTATATTCCATGCCACATTATTGATGATATCTACATGTTTTATGCACACTTTATGTCATATTCGTGCATTTTCTGGAACTAACCTATTAACAAGATGCCGAAGTGCCAGTTGCTGTTTTTGGTTTCAGAAATCCTAGTAAGGAAATATTCTCGGAATTGGATGAAATCAACGCCCAGGGTCCTATTTTGCCACGAAGCTTCCAGAAGACCGAAGAGGAGACGAAGTGGGGCCACGAGGTGGCCAAACCATAGGGCGGCGCGGCCCAAGCCCTGGCCGCGCCGACCTAGGGTGTGGGCCCCTCGTGACGCCCCCTGACCTGCCCTTCCGCCTACAAATAGCCTTCGTCGCGAAACCCCCAGTACCGAGAGCCACGATACGGAAAACCTTCCAGAGACGCCGCCGCCGCCAATCCCATCTCGGGGGATTCAGGAGATCGCCTCCGGCACCCTGCCGGAGAGGGGATTCATCTCCCGGAGGACTCTACGCCGCCATGGTCGCCTCCGGAGTGATGTGTGAGTAGTCTACCCGTGGACTATGGGTCCATAGCAGTAGCTAGATGGTTGTCTTCTCCCCATTATGCTTAATTGTCGGGTCTTGTGAGCTGCCGAACATGATCAAGATCATCTATCTGTAATTCTATATGTTGCGTTTGTTGGGATCCGATGAATAGAGAATACTATGTTATGTTGATTATCAATTTATATCTATGTGTTGCTTATGATCTTGCATGCTCTCCGTTACTAATAGATGCTCTGGCCAAGTAGATGCTTGTAACTCCAAGAGGGAGTATTTATGCTCGATAGTGGGTTCATGTCTCCGTGAATCTGGGGGAGTGACAGAAACCTCTAAGATTATGGATGTGATGTTGCCACTAGGGATAAAACATTGGTGCTATGTTCGAGGATGTAGTTACTGATTACATTACGCGCAATACTTAACGCAATTGTCTGTTGTTAGCAACTTAATACTGGAAGGGGTTCGGATGATAACCTGAAGGTGGACCTTTTAGGCATAGATGCATGCTGGATAGCGGTCTATGTACTTTGTCGTAATGCCCAATTAAATCTCACAATACTCATCATAATATGTATGCGCATGGTCATGCCCTCTTAATTTGTCAATTGCCCAACTGTAATTTGTTCACCCAACATGCTGTTTATCTTATGGGAGAGACACCTCTAGTGAACTATGGACCCCGGTCCAATTCTCTTTACTGAAATACAATCTACTGTAATACTGTTCTACTGTTTTCTGCAAACAATCATCATCCACACTATACATCTAATCCTTTGTTACAGCAAGCCGGTGAGATTGACAACCTCGCTGTTTCGTTGGGGCAAAGTACTTGGTTTGTGTTGTGCAGGTTCCACGTTGGCGCCGGAATCCCTGGTGTTGCGCCGCACTACATCTCGCCGCCATCAACCTTCAACGTGCTTCTTGGCTCCTACTGGTTCGATAAACCTTGGTTTCATACTGAGGGAAAACTTGCTGCTGTACGCATCACGACTTCCTCTTGGGGTTCCCAACGGACGCGTGCTGTACGCGTATCAAGCTCTTTTTCTGGCGCCGTTGCCGGGGATCTGAAGAAAAGTTACACCACAGAGATCTCTAACTCCCACGTCAACTGCACGCCAGCAAGCTCTTTTTCTGGCGCCGTTGCCGGGGAGATCAAGACATGCTGCAAGGGGAGTCTCCACATCCCAATCTCTTTACTTTGTTTTTGTCTTGCTTAGTTTTATTTACTACTTTGTTTGCTGCACTAAATCAAAATACAAAAAAATTAGTTGCTAGTTTTACTTTATTTGCTATCTTGTTTGCTATATCAAAAACACAAAAAAATTAGTTACTTGCATTTACTTTATCTAGTTTGCTTTATTTACTGTTGCTAAAATGGGTACTCCTGAAAATACTAAGTTGTGTGACTTCACAACCACAAATAATAATGATTTCTTATGCACACCTATTGCTCCACCTGCTACTACAGCAGAATTCTTTGAAATTAAACCTGCTTTACTAAATCTTGTTATGCGAGAGCAATTTTCTGGTGTTAGTTCTGTTGATGCTGCTGCCCATCTCAATAATTTTGTTGAATTGTGTGAAATGCAAAAATATAAAGATGTAGATGGTGACATTATAAAATTAAAATTATTCCCTTTCTCATTAAGAGGAAGAGCTAAAGATTGGTTGCTATCTCTGCCTAAGAATAGTATTGATTCATGGACTAAATGCAAGGATGCTTTTATTGGTAGATATTATCCCCCTGCTAAAATTATATCTTTGAGGAGTAGCATAATGAATTTTAAACAATTGGATACTGAGCATGTTGCACAAGCATGGGAAAGAATGAAATCTTTGGTTAAAAATTGCCCAACCCATGGACTGACTACTTGGATGATCATCCAAACCTTTTATGCAGGACTGAATTTTTCTTCACGGAACCTATTGGATTCAGCTGCTGGAGGTACTTTTATGTCCATCACTCTTGGTGAAGCAACAAAGCTTCTTGATAATATGATGATCAATTACTCTGAATGGCACACGGAAAGAGCTCCACAAGGTAAGAAGGGAAATTCTGTCGAAGAAACCTCTTCCTTGAGTGATAAGATTGATGCTATTATGTCTATGCTTGTGAATGATAGGAATAATGTCGATCCTAATAATGTTCTGTTAGCTTCATTGGTTGCACAAGAAGAACATGTTGATGTCAACTTCATTAAAAATAATAATTTCAACAACAATGTTTACCGGAACAATTCTAGTAACAACTATAGGCCATATCCTTATAATAATGGCAACGGCTATGGTAATTCTTATGGGAATTCTTACAACAATAATAGGAATTCACCCCCTGGACTTGAAGCTATGATTAAGGAATTTATTAGTACGCAAACTGCTTTTAACAAATCTGTTGAAGAAAAGCTTGGGAAAATTGATATACTTGCTTCTAAAGTCGATAGTCTTGCTGCTGATGTTGATCTTTTGAAATCGAAAGTTATGCCTAATGAAAATCTTAGTAATAAAATTGTTACTACAGAAAATGCCATCCAAGTTAGAATTAATGAGAATATAAGATTGATGGCCGAATTGCGTGCTAGGTGGGAAAGAGAAGAAAATGAAAAAGAAGATAATATAGCTAAAGTTTCGACTATTACCACCACTAGTAATGCTAATGCTACACAAGTTTCTGCACCTCCTACTATTACTAATAAAATAATTGGTGTTAGCAATGTTTCCACTTCTAATGCAAAGCGCGAAAAACTGCCTGAAACTGCTAAAACTGCTGAAACTGCCTGTGATAAAACTGCTGAAATTTTTTCCAACATTGGGGATGATGATCCCATTGCTTTAGATTATAATGGTTTGAATTTTGATGATTGCCATATCTCTGAATTTATAAAGTTCTTACAAAAATTTGCTAAAAGTCCTAATGCTAGTGCTATAAATTTGGCTTTCACGCAACATATTACAAATGCTCTCATAAAAGCTAGAGAAGAGAAACTAGAGCGCGAAGCCTCTATTCCTAGAAAGCTAGAGGATGGTTGGGAACCCATCATTAAGATGAAGATCAAAGATTTTGATTATAATGCTTTATGTGATCTTGGTGCAAGTATTTCTGTTATGCCTAAGAAAATCTATAATATGCTTGATTTGCCACCGCTGAAAAATTGTTATTTGGATGTTAATCTTGCTGATCATTCTACAAAGAAACCTTTGGGGAAAGTTGATAATGTTCGCATTACCGTTAACAATAACCTTGTCCCCGTTGATTTTGTTGTCTTGGATATTGAATGCAATGCATCTTGTCCCATCATATTGGGAAGACCTTTTCTTCGAACTGTTGGTGCTATCGTTGATATGAAGGAAGGTAATATTAAATATTAATTTCCTCTCAAGAAAGGTATGGAACACTTCCCTAGAAAGAGAATGAATTTACCTTTTGATTATATTATTAGAACAAATTATGATGTTGACACTTCGTCTCTTGATAATACTTGATACACACTTTCTGCGCCTAGCTGAAAGGCGTTAAAGAAAAGCGCTTATGGGAGACAACCCATGTTTTTACTACAGTACTTTGTTTTTATTTGTGTCTTGGAAGTTGTTTACTACTGTAGCAACCTCTCCTTATCTTAGTTTAGTGTTTTGTTGTGCCAAGTAAAGTCGTTGATAGTAAAGTTCATACTAGATTTGGATTACTGCGCAGAAACAGATTTCTTTGCTGTCACGAATCTGGGAAAAATTCTCTGTAGGTAACTCAGAAAATTATGCCAATTTACGTGAGAGATCCTCAGATATGTACGCAACTTTCATTCAATTTGAGAATTTTCATTTGAGCAAGTCTGGTGCCTCGATAAAATTCGTCAATACGAACTGTTCTGTTTTTGACAGATTCTGCCTTTTATTTCGCATTGCCAGTTTTGTTATGTTCGATGGATATTTTGATTCCATTGACTTTCAGTAGCTTTGTGCAATGTCCAGAAGTGTTAAGAATGATTATGTCACCTCTGAACATGTATATTTTGATTGTGCACTAACCCTCTAATGAGTTGTTCTAAGTTTGGTGTGGAGGAAGTTTTCAAGGATCAAGAGAGGGAGATGATACAACATGATCAAGGAGAGTGAAAGCTCTAAGCTTGGGGATGCCCCGGTGGTTCACCCCTGCATATATCAAGAAGACTCAAGCGTCTAAGCTTGGGGATGCCCAAGGCATCCCCTTCTTCATCGACAACATTATCAGGTTCCTCCCCTGAAACTATATTTTTATTCCATCACATCTTATGTGCTTTGCTTGGAGCGTCGGTTTGTTTTTGTTTTTTGTTTTTTTTGAATAAAATGGATCCTAGCATTCATTGTGTGGGAGAGAGACACGCTCCGCTGTAGCATATGGACAAGTATGTCCTTAGGCTCTACTCATAATATTCATGGCGAAGTTTCTTCTTCGTTAAATTGTTATATGGTTGGAATTGGAAAATGATACATGTAGTAATTGCTAAAATGTCTTGGGTAATGTGATACTTGGCAATTGTTGTGCTCATGTTTAAGCTCTTGCATCATATACCTTGCACCCATTAATGAAGAAATACATAGAGCATGCTAAAATTTGGTTTGCATATTTGGTCTCTCTAAGGTCTAGATAATTTCTAGTATTGAGTTTGAACAACAAGGAAGACGGTGTAGAGTCTTATAATGTTTTCAATATATCTTTTATGTAAGTTTTGCTGCACCGGTTCATCCTTGTGTTTGTTTCAAATAACCTTGCTAGCCTAAACCTTGTATCGAGAGGGATTACTTCTCATGCATCCAAATACTTGAGCCAACCACTATGCCATTTGTGTCCACCATACCTACCTACTACATGGTATTTCTCCGCCATTCCAAAGTAAATTGCTTGAGTGCTACCTTTAAATTTCCATTCTCCACCTTTACAATATATAGCTCATGGGACAAATAGCTTAAAAACTATTGTGGTATTGAATATGTACTTATGCACTTTATCTCTTATTAAGTTGCTTGTTGTGCGATAACCATGTTCACTGGGGACGCCATCAACTACTCTTTGTTGAATATCATGTGAGTTGCTATGCATGTTCGTCTTGTCTGAAGTAAGGGAGATCTATCACCTTATGGTTAGAGCATGCATATTGTTAGAGAAGAACATTGGGCCGCTAACTAAAGCCATGATCCATGGTGGAAGTTTCAGTTTTGGACAATATCCTCAATCTCAAATGAGAAAATTAATTGTTGCTACATGCTTATGCATAAAAGAGGAGTCCATTATCTGTTGTTTATGTTGTCCCGGTATGGATGTCTAAGTTGAGAATAATCAATAGCGAGAAATCCGATGCGAGCTTTCTCCTTAGACCTTTGTACAGGTGGCATAGAGGTACCCCTTTGTGACACTTGGTTAAAACATGTGAATTGCGATGATCCCGGTAGTCCAAGCTAATTAGGACAAGGTGCGGGCACTATTAGTACACTATGCATGAGGCTTGCAACTTGTAAGATATAATTTACATGATACATATGCTTTATTACTACCGTTGACAAAATTGTTTCTTGTTTTCAAAATCAAAGCTCTAGCACAAATATAGCAATCGATGCTTTTCCTCTTTGAAGGACCTTTCTTTTACTTTTATTGTTGAGTCAGTTCACCTATTTCTCTCCATCTCAAGAAGCAAACACTTGTGTGAACTGTGCATTGATTCCTACATATTTGCATATTGCACTTGTTATATTACTTTACATTGATAATATCCATGAGATATACATATTATAAGGTGAAAGCAACCGCTGAAACTTCATCTTCCTTTGTGTTGCTTCAATGCTTTTACTATGAATTATTGTTTTATGAGTTAACTCTTATGCAAGACTTATTGATGCTTGTCTTGAAGTACTATTCATGAAAAGTCTTTGCTATATGATTCATTTGTTTACTCATGTCATTTACCATTGCTTTGATCGCTGCATTCACTACATATGCTTTACAAATAGTATGATCAAGGTTATGATGGCATGTCACTCCAGAAATTATCTTTGTTTATCGTTTACCTGCTCGGGACGAGCAGGAACTAAGCTTGGGGATGCTGATACGTCTTCGACGTATCGATAATTTCTTATGTTCCATGCCACATTATTGATGATATCTACATGTTTTATGCACACTTTATGTCATATTCGTGCATTTTCTGGAACTAACCTATTAACAAGATGCCGAAGTGCCAGTTGCTGTTTTCTGCTATTTTTGGTTTCAGAAATCCTAGTAAGGAAATATTCTCGGAATTGGACGAAATCAACGCCCAGGGTCCTATTTTGCCACGAAGCTTCCAGAAGACCGAAGAGGAGACGAAGTGGGGCCACGAGGTGGCCAAACCATAGGGCGGCGCGGCCCAAGCCCTGGCCGCGCCGACCTAGGGTGTGGGCCCCTCGTGACGCCCCCTTACCTGCCCTTCCGCCTACAAATAGCCTTCGTCGCGAAACCCCCAGTACCGAGAGCCACGATACGGAAAACCTTCTAGAGACGCCGCCGCCGCCAATCCCATCTCGGGGGATTCAGGAGATCGCCTCCGGCACCCTGCCGGAGAGGGGATTCATCTCCCGGAGGACTCTACGCCGCCATGGTCGCCTCCGGAGTGATGTGTGAGTAGTCTACCCCTGGACTATGGGTCCATAGCAGTAGCTAGATGGTTGTCTTCTCCCCATTATGCTTAATTGTCGGGTCTTGTGAGCTGCCGAACATGATCAAGATCATCTATCTGTAATTCTATATGTTGCATTTGTTGGGATCCGATGAATAGAGAATACTATGTTATGTTGATTATCAATTTATATCTATGTGTTTCTTATGATCTTGCATGCTCTCCGTTACTAGTAGATGCTCTGGCCAAGTAGATGCTTGTAACTCCAAGAGGGAGTATTTATGCTCGATAGTGGGTTCATGTCTCCGTGAATGCAGGGGAGTGAGAAACCTCTAAGATTATGGATGTGCTGTTGCCACTAGGGATAAAACATTGGTGCTATGTTCGAGGATGTAGTCACTGATTACATTACGCGCAATACTTAATGCAATTGTCTGTTGTTAGCAACTTAATACTGGAAGGGGTTCGGATGATAACCTGAAGGTGGACTTTTTAGGCATAGATGCATGCTGGATAGCGGTCTATGTACTTTGTCGTAATGCCCAATTAAATCTCACAATACTCATCATAATATGTATGTGCATGGTCATGCCCTCTTTATTTGTCAATTGCCCAACTGTAATTTGTTCACCCAACATGATATTTATCTTATGGGAGAGACACCTCTAGTGAACTGTGGACCCCGGTCCAATTCTCTTTACTGAAATACAATCTACTGTAATATTGTTCTACTGTTTTCTGCAAACAATCATCATCCACACTATACATCTAATCCTTTGTTACAGCAAGCCGGTGAGATTGACAACCTCGCTGTTTCATTGGGGCAAAGTACTTGGTTTGTGTTGTGCAGGTTCCACGTTGGCGCCGGAATCCCTGGTGTTGCGCCGCACTACATCTCGCCGCCATCAACCTTCAACGTGCTTCTTGGCTCCTACTGGTTCGATAAACCTTGGTTTCATACTGAGGGAAAACTTGCCGCTGTACGCATCACGCCTTCCTCTTGGGGTTCCCAACGGACGCGTGCTGTACGCGTATCAACCCACAACTCCACATTCGTAGCAGTTGACGGTGGACTTGTCTTTGGGGATTACGGGGGTAGCATTGCTTCCAGTCCTTGGGGCAGTATTGGTGTTGTTGTTGTTTCCATTGTTGTTGCTGTCGTTGGGGTGGTTGTTGTTGTTGCTGCTGTTGTTGTTGTTATTGCCTCCGGGCTTCGGGGGTCCTCCGTTGTTGTTGGTGTAGTTGGGGCGATAATTCTGGGCAGGGGGCTTGTTGTATCTTGGGGTAAATCCTCTAGAAGAGTTATTGCGGTACTTCTGGGTATGGTGGGGTCCATTCTGGTTCATCATTCTGCGCTTGCAGTTCTCGTTGGCTTGATGCAGCTTTCCTTCCATCTGTATGGCTGAGTCCACTAGGGCTTCTAAGTCAGCGAACGGAATGTTCACCAACACAGTTTGCATCTCGTCGTGCAGTCCGTTCAGAAATCTTTCCTTTCTCTTCTCATTGGTGTCGGTCTCATCCGGGGCGTACCTTGACAGAGTGAGAAACCTGTCGCGGTATTCCACCACGGACATTCTTCCTTGCTTGAGTTCACGGAATTCGTCTCTCATCTTCTTGATCAGTCCTTGGGGCACGTGGTATTTGCTGAACTTCGGCTTGAAGTCTTCCCATGTCATCATCTGTCCCGCATTCATTGCACGGGCACTTGTCCACCAGGCTCTGGCAGGTCCTGACAGGTAGTGGGTGGCGAACAGTACTTTTTCTGCGGCTTCTACTCCCGCAACTTCGAGGTTGTTCTCCATGGTCTGGAGCCAGTCATCAGCATCGAGGGGCTCTTCAGTCTTGTTGAATATCGGAGGGTTGGTGTGCTGAAAGTTCTTTAGCTTCGATCCAGGGTGATCGTGGTTTCCGTGGCCTTGATTGTTCTGAGCTATCTGTTGCAGTGCGGTAATGTTGGCTTGGCTTTCAGCTCTCTCGACTTCTCGGTCTGCCATCATCGTCTGCAGCAGTTGCATCATGGCATCCTGGGTGGCGTTGCGGGTTGGTGGGGCCATCTAAACATTGATGTAGATGATAAGATAAGAGGGAAATTTCTATGGTTTGTTTTGTTAAAGTTTAAAAAGTTCATAATATTGAAAACTTGAGTAGTGTTGCGGGGGTAAAAACCAACAACACTTTTTTCATTCATACCAAGCATCACATATTACAAAGCTAACACACCGTTGGTTTGAAGAACCATTCATCGCTCTACGATACAAGGGGATCCTGATACAACTCACACATACGAAAGTGCTTTAAATGAAACTACTCTTCAAGGGGGAATACTTCGTCTTCACGGGTAATGTGCTTGGTGAAAAGCGAGGGCGTTGTCCAACTCCTTGCGGGTCTTGTACAGCATGAAGTCGAGGTGTGCTACATAGTGGTTCATCTCCGTGTGCGGGGGCATGGTCATCGGTCTCCCGGTGGGGTCATGTCTTGGGTAGTAGATGAAGCGAGTGTTCTTAATCTGGTTCTCATTTTGCCCACACAGACGAGAAATTGCTTCTTGCATAGCTCTGACTAGTCCTTCCTTCCAAGTGTTTCCCGTTACAGAAAACCATATGGTTTCCCATATTGGGGTTCCAGGCTTCCTTCGTAGATCGGCAGAAACTTCCCACCGAGGTGGTCCTCCGGAGTGATTGTTGAGGGGTGTTCCGAAGAACTCGGGGTACGGGCGTCCTAGATAGTCCACTAGTTGCTTCAAGTATTTCTCGAACATCAGGTTGCCTCCGTGACCAAGCTGATAGAACTCCCATTTGTACTCCATCTGTGAAGAATTATGATGAGTAAGTTAGAGAAGTGTGTCAAAATTTTAGGTAATAGTATAAGAAGAATAGAGCATAACTTTCTTATTTTGAAAAAGATCTCAATGATAAGGGGGAGAATAAGTTTTTTCATAAATAGTCACTTTATTTGTTTTGAAACTAAAATTTTCAGACGTCCATTCTAACTAGGGTCTCCTAAGGTCAACAATGGCTCTGATACCAACTTGTCAACACCCGTATTTTTAAGTCCAGATGCCTATTATGCCATTCCTCGCAATCCCAGGAATATTGTTTTTGCGAGACATAATAGATTGATATCACAACACATCATTCATTACATACCATAATCGTCTTACAAATAAAGGATCACCTGATCCAGTCTTATTACAATAATAGAAGTTCTATTGATTTATTACATAACACATAGCGGAAGAGAAAGTAGCGTAGTAGTAGTCCATCTATTCCACAGGCAACTGTTGACGTCAGGAGTGATCCTAGTTGTCGTAGACGTCCTGCTGTCCTTCTTCCGGGTTCTGGTACTCCTCTTCATAGTCTGGCCATTTGAATAGCCAGGGACACAGCCATGAGTACTTTAAAGTACTCGCAAACTAATACTAAGGTAAACATTATCAACTATAGTAAGGGGGTTCTAAGCTCTAGTTTCATTTGCATAAAGCCAGTTTTATTTCATAAACACTTTTAATAATCAAAGCCTCTTCATTTAACTAACTCAAGTGGGAACATTAGTGTCATTCCCACAACTCAGTTGTGATTCAAAGTCAAAGTCACCTTTCAATTCAAGTCACAAGTCACCATTCATATTTTTAGAAAAGTTCTGATGACGGAACAGTATGGCCTTTCCAACTGTCCATAACCGCGGACGCGGCTATTCGAATAGGTTTAACTCTGCAGAGGTTGTACACTTGTGCCACAACAATTGCAATAGTTCGTCAGTGTAATCGGCCCTGATTTATCGTACGCGATACGCGAACTACCAATCCTAACCTTTCATTTACATACTCTAGTATAGGCACCTCTCCCCATGAGCTTGGCCTCCCGGTGAAGACACGCGGTCGGCACAGGAACTGCACAGGGCTTGGGCCGGACATTCACCTCATTTCACGTCATTTCACATCACTTCACCAGTACGGAGGCAGCCTCGGCATAACCCCTATGACGCTTGTTTAGAGGGAACCCATACTAAAATACATAAGTTTCCAGCTAAGCCTTACCCAGATTCAGGTATTGTGGGGGTACTTGTAAAATTGGAATGGTATCGCATCCGAACCCAACCATCTAAAATTCACCAAGTCATTCACCAGTCATATTCACCTTCAAATCTTTCAATAGAATGACTCATCATTCCAAGGTTTTCAAAGTCCTTTCAATTCACAAGTTCCCAACTAGAGTAGTCACTTTTAGTATTGAGCACTAGCAACTAGTTATGAGGGGTGCTAAGTATCTCGGAGCTTGCTAGGCTAAGTGTGATTCTCTTGTACTACTCTATAATTCAACCAAGTGAATCATAAATCAAAAAGTAACTTTGATAAATAAAATCAAGTAAAGCTTGTAAAGTAAAAACTTGGGATAGGTTTATAAAGTAAAATGTAATGGTGCCTTGCTCTTGTAGAGCTTTGCACTTTGCAAGAATATAACTTGCAACCCAAAATGGTTTGCATTAGTCTAGCTTGCATTGGTAATAGCTTGCCTTGGTTGGTGATGTGATCAAAGTTCTCTTGCTCTTCCTCTTGGTAGAAAACCTCTTCCTCTTGATAGTCTCCGGTACTAGCGTCTATAAACGAATACGAGGATACAATCACCAAACAACACTTAAGTAGTCTTAATTAGCCTTAATGGCTCACACAATTGATCTAGCATCACTACTTAACATTTATTCACAATTTATACTAGGGTTTCTTTATTTAACATTAGGAAAATAATTTCCTCTCATTAAAAGTTGAAATTTGGGTTTCTCTTTGGTTTGGAGAAATAATTTCCTCTCACTGAATCTTCTTAAGATTTAATCTTCTCAAATAATCAGGGGTGATCCCATGTTGACCAAGGTCAACACTTTACACTTATTATTTGAGAAACATGATTTAAATGAGATTCATCATCTCATGTGATTTAAATAACTAGTGCAATTTAAATACTATGTTGATTTAAATTCTACAATTGAGCAAGTATGAGCCTAAGCAATTAAAGGTCAACACATTACTTCATATCACTTGAGAAAGGATTTAAATGAAGTGCTATACCTCATAGATTTAGATTCTAAAATTTGGATATAGTTTAAATGGACTAGTATTGACTACATAGCCAATATTTTGCTTCTAGCCCATGATCATGTACAGAACCCATAGCCTCTTTTCTCATAGCAAATTAGGGTTTGTTAAATGTGAATTATTGCAATTGGATTCACTTCAAAATTCACAATGGTTGATTTTTAAGATTTATTTGAATACTGAAAAGTCTCTGTTTTGTTATTTTTGCTATTCAAAAACTGCACAAGGTATGGGGTTGAGACAAGTGAGGTTAGTTATAAAATTTCATAAGCTTTCTATAGCATTTTGAATCACCAGATTTGGATTTGTAGATTTAAAGGTATTCAATTTCTAGCACTGCATCAGAATTGAAATATTTGCTGAATCAATTTATTTGAATTAAGTTAGATGGGCTAGGCGGGAAACATTTGGGCCGAAACGGTTTGAACAGAGGAAACAGGCCCAGTAACGGAGCGGGCCTGCTGACAGGGGGTCCCACTCGTCAGTGTCTTATTTCACCGAAACGGTATCAACTAACCTGGGCCGCGCGATCAGAAGCGAAATCAACGGTGGAGGGGCGTCGTCGTCGTTGGCGAGAAGCAGACGCAGGCACGGCGGAGGTAGGGGGTCGACGGCGAGCTGGGACTCCGACGAGGGGCGGCGCTGGTGCTAGGCGGCGTTGTCGACGAAGGGGAGTCGCCTGGTACCAGTTGCAGCTCCAATGGTGGTCGAATTCGTCGTGTTGATCTGCGGCGGACTCCGGCAATCGATGGAGCGATTAGGGCTGTCTGTGGCTTAATCGAAGGGGGGCTGGGGTTGAGGAGGTCAAGAAGAGGGAGTGGAGCAAGTTTGGTGTGGAAGGAGAAGGCTGAGGGGGCCTCTTTTTATAGTGCGAGGGGGTGGCCGTGGCGGAGCGGCTGGTCGTCAATGGCGCCGGCGATTGGAGGGGTGAAGGGGCAAGCTAGTGGGCGCGTTGTGTAGGCGAGATCAGGGTGAGGACGACGCGCGTGAAGGGGGCAGCAAGGGGAGGACGAGGGCGTGCTGGCGTCGTCGAGCGCTTGCAGTACGGGCGCGGCAGATTCTTGATGATGGCGACGGTGACAAGGCGGCTGCGGGCTAGCGACCTTGTCTAGCCTGCAGAGGGTGGTGAGGCGGTGCTCGACGCAGGGCTAGACCTGGCAGGGGAGGACGAGGCGGTCGGGGCGAGGACGTGCACTGGCGCGGCCAGTGACATGCCAGGGCGCGCTCACCGCGTGCCTGGCAAGTCCTGGTCTTGTCTGGGCGTGCGTGTTCCGTCCACTGCCAAGCCTTAGCGAGCTAGGGCGGGGTACCGTTGGTGTCCTGGTGCTAGGTAGATTCTCCAGGACAAGGAGGAAAGGTGAGGAGAGGACCAGAGAGAGGTTGGGCATTGGTGATGGCATGAGCACGGCATGGTGGGATGGTGATCATTTCCCTCCTTCACCCGTGGTTGCAAAGGCATGGATTGACACAGAGGAGGTACAAGGACCACAATGATCACAAATTGTCCAGGGTTTAGCCCAAAATCCAGTGGTTTATAGCATGTGTCACCTTTCCAGATTTGTGCACACAAGGTGCTCGACACAATGGCCGCATGAAACTTTTTATCAAATTTTGGGTTTCTTTTTGGTGGAGCTCAAACATATAATTAAAGGGTTGGAATGGTGGTGGTTGGGTTCAATTTGGAGTGGTTTTGCAACGTTTTAAATTTGAGGTTGATCTTCACTTTGCTTCACATACACTAATTGTCACATTCATACTGGTCAACCTAGTCAACTCTAGCCATGGTGGTCAACATGAAAGTTACTCACCTTGACCTGGTCTTGGATGACATGGCTTTGGTTGACCAAGTTTGGTTGGAGAAAAGTCAAAGCCAGGGGGGTAAAGTGGTGAAGATTTTATAAAGTGACAAAATGACCATTATCATATGTGTGATGGTTTTGAGATTTCCTTTGATTTGATTCTTGTTTCTTTGATGCAATTGTGTTTGTTTATCTTATATAAGAGTTTTACAAACAATAGATCAAGCAATGGTGGCCTTTAATGAAGATTTGCAAAATTGGTCTTATGTGTATGTGAGTAAAAATGGAAATATCTCACCATTTGATTTCTCTCCAATTGATTTGATATTTCTTGACTCTAATGTGATTCTTATTAGTTTAGAAACATTTTAAGACCATTGAAACCAATTCAAATGGTCTTGTTCAAAGATTTGCAAAAAATGGCCATAACACATAAGAGGTGATGTGTCAAATTTCATTATTCTTGTTAATTGTTCATCTTGCTTCACTTGGGCATGGGTTAGGGTCAATTTAGTGTTATATTAGGTTGAGAGATGGTTTCACATCATTTGGTCAAGGTTTAAAGGCATAGATCAAGAATTGAGTATTATGGCTATGTGTCACATATGCCTCTATGCATATGTTGCATTTGAGTTTTAATTTAACTTGGCTTGACCCAATTGGTGTTGTTGAGTGTTGAAATGGTATATAGGAGTGATCCAACCATTCACAACAGGTCTTAGGGTCAAGATTTTCAATTTCACATATTTGCTACTTTACTCTCATATGCCTCTATGTCATTTTTAGTTTCTTTTTATTTTCTTTGGAAACAACTTGGATTTGGTTTGATAAGCCTTAGGTAAGGTGTATGAAGGTTTTTCAAACCTCTAAGCAAAGTAGAAAGGCCTAGGGTAAAGATTTACAAAAATAGCCATAGGCACATATGCCCTTTTTCTTATTTAATTTCCTTTTATTTTATTTTAACTAGGATGGTGAAAAGGAGGGGTGAGGTTTAGGGTTTAAGATTATTTCAAACTACTTTAACAAGCAATCATGGCAATAGCACAAGAATTAAGCAAGATCACTAAGCATCAAACTTAATTTAATAAAAGTTTTTGTTGGTTCCAAAATTTGGAACTAGTGAAATTCATTTGTTTTGTTTTGAATTTTTGGGATGTTACAGCTGGCGCACAGGGACAGTGCCGAAGTAGACGCGGTGGCTGCCGAACTCGATGATGCGGCCGTTCTTGGGGAAGATGCCGCCGTTGGCGAAGCAGCCTGCGTTGTCGTTGATGAAGTCCATGGCGTAGATGCGCTGCACCAGCGCGGACACCGTACGCTGGCCGGCGATGTCGAGGATGCCCGCCCGAATGTGAACTCCAGCAAGCGCCACTTCACGCCCCACGGTGGGCGCCAACTGTCGTCGTGGTGAACGAGCAGATGCCATGGGATGGCTTAAGTTGGGGCCGAATGGGCGCTAGAGGATTCGGGGGAGGGTTTGTGGCTAGATGAGATGAACTTCCGGATGCTTTCCTCAAGAACTCAGCCAAAGGCAGTGATACAAGAAGAAACACACAAGGAAGAACTCTGCTCTAGATCACTCTCTTCATTGATCTCAACAGGATACAGGTTTTTGGATACAAGGTTCATCTGGTGATCGACCATCCCGGATACGGGTGTGCCCCCTCTCCTTATATAGGGGAGAGGGTGGCTTACAGAGCAAGAAACCCTAATGGCATCTTTGACTGGACAAACTACTTTACAAAGTAACTTTAATCATAGAAGACGCCGTGGTCTTCTTTAATCAGGGAGGCTGACGTCCTCCGGCTTCTTTCAGCGTCATCTTCCTCTTTGGCGCCAGGGCTTCGTTTAAAGCTACTTTGCTTAGCTCATCTTTATCCTCTAGCTCTGAAGAGAATCTTTGACCAGTCCTGCCGACATGCTCTTCTTGCCGGTAGCCCAGTGTCTTCTTTATCCGGTTCCGGTATACCCCTCTTGGGGATACCGGCTGAGCTTTACTTAGCCAAACACTTATCTTTGTGCTCCGGTATAAACATTAAACCGGTATCTTGATGGCTCAAACCATCCGGTTTGGCATGCCTTTGGCATACCGGGGGTCATTCCCGTAACAAAGCATTATGATGGCAAGGAGAGGCCCGACACCTAGATCGAGGACAATTACAACACCATCGATTTTGCCGGAGGAAACCCCAATATTGCTTGCCGCATGTTCTAGTTGTATCTTGTTGGCCCGGCTTGGGTATGGCTCAACGACCTCCCGGAGAACTCCATCTTTTGTTGGTTCGATCTGAAGATAGCCTTCGACTCATACTTCAACGGCACCTATAAGAGAGCCCACACAGCCAGTGACTTGCATATGTGCATACAGAAGAAGTCGGAAACTTCCCGAGATATCTTTCTCGGTGGTTAGAGACTAGAAACTCATGCGATTATCTTCAGTCGCGTGGGCCTATGGGTCAGTCGCCAGTCTTCAGGGTTTAAGCCTAGTCGCCAGGGGTTTTAGCCCATTCGCCCGAGCGACTGGACCCTTCTGGTCCTTATTCCTTTCGTCGAGTGAGCCCAATGGTGGACCCCCTAGGGCACATCTCCATCACATTTTACATGCATCAATAGTGCAATCCATAATTAATAAAAATGACTAGTTTTTTTTTTGCCTTGTTTCTCAAAATACAATGACTAAATCTCAGTCGATCGAAATTATCTTAATCTCAATCATCGAATCTCATTTATAACACATGTTGCACCCTGTGACAAACATGAATGACGGAGAAGTTTAACGGTTGAGGATATTTTCTTAGTTGCAACCAATGCTGTAACTCATAACTAGCACACATCACAAAGCAATCAAAATGCGCGTGGCATTTTTTTTCTGTTAGTTGCAACTTTATGTGCAACTAGAAAATGGGAGTTGCAATCTACATCACAACTCATGGTTTGCACGAAGAATCACAGAATAACCCAATTGTATGCGAGTCGCCCAAGAATTAACAAAACCGTTTAAAAGCCATCTTTTCAACCCGCGGTAGTTTAGCAACATATATTTTTTCTAAATGTGAAGTATTAAAAAATATACCCCCTCAATTACAATGAATAGGGCTTTAAGAAAATTCAAGCTAAGTAAAGTACGACTAAACTTTTAGAAGAAAGCTATCAAAAACTATGATATTCCATATGAAAATATATATCACGATGCGTCTAATGGTGTTGATTCTGGATTGTAAGTATTAATGATTTTTATAAGAATATGGTCAAGCTTTACGTAGTTTGACTTTTGGTGAAAAATATAACCATTATTTATTAGAATGAAATGTAGTACTATTTAATTCCGTGGACTTGCAATATACTTCGGTTTCAAGAAAAAAGATTCAAGGTTGCTTTTATAATATTAATACTACCTCCATCCTAAGGTTTAAGGCCTATTTTTTTCAGAAAGTCAAACTATGTTAAGTTTGACTAAGTTTTTATAAAAAATCATTAATATGTAAAATACAAAATTAATATTATTAGATAGATAATGAAATATATTTTCATGTGCTATCTACAAAATATCATATTTATTGATAGATTATTCTAAAATTTTGATCAAACTTTACTTTCGTTGACTTTTCAAAAAAAAATACTAAGCCTTAAACCTTGGGACGAAGGTAGTACATTTTAAGAGATACTGAAGTATTGATGCCACAATTTTTTTTTTATCACGGGCCTTAGAATTGCGGTATTTCGAGAAACTAATATAATATTGCTGAAATACTTTAAAAATATTTCGCTAGCAAACATAACCTAATCTGTTTTTATTCATTCACAGTATAGCTATAAAATTAAAGCAGTAACTACTTTTCTTTTCACTTTCTCATGAGCAACGGATTCTATGTTATTCTGCAGCAACGCGCCGGATTTCTCATTGGAGATGTCGGGCCTCGTGGCGACAAAAAATGGCGCGGCGAAGCGGGAAGTGGTCGGTCAACCGCGCGACCGAGTAGGAGTAGTGTTCTCTTGAGTGCCGGCCATTTTATCTCCACCGGTTGACACGCCTGCCTGCACCCGTCACCGTTCCCGCTTCCCCTAACTCCGCTCCAAAACCCTACACCAACTTCCCTCGACACCTCCATCGCCATGGCGCCGCCTCTCGCCGGCGGTAAGCAACCCCCGTACCATTTCCTACCCTAACTCCAATTAACCACGGGCTAAGCCTAACCCCAGATCATTTCCTCTCTGCAGCTCCTAGGGCGCTGGAGCGACAGCTCCTACAGGCGGCGATCGACGGCGACCTCCGCCGCTTCAAGGGTACGTCCGCACGGTGCGCGGCATTCCCTTTCGTCGAGGGACTCCTCTCGGTACCGCTTTTCCTTTTCGATCGCTCGCTGATTTTGGGCGGGGGTTTTCCGATCCGTGTCGCAGGGACGGTAACGGCGCTGGATGCCGGGAAGGGCCGCCCCAGGGAGGCGGTGGAGGCCGTGAAGGATGACGGCGCGGGGGCCTTGCACTTAGCCGCCCGTTGCGGGAGGACTCCAGTGTGCGCCTACCTAGTCGAGGAGCTCCGGGTGGATGCCAACGCCTTGGACGACTCAGGTTGATCTTCGGTTCCACTCTTGCTAGGCTGTCGAGATTGGTGTCTAGTTCATCTGCGTGGTTGTTTATGAGCAGCAATCATCCGAGGAGTTTAGGGATTTTTGGATTGCACTTACTCTTGACGTTTGTGACGATATACTCTTAAGGTGCCGAACTGAATCAACTGATTAGCACATTTGCACATTACTCTTGCCAGTTTTTTGCACATTTGCCACACTTTACTTGAAAAAAAGTGTGACAAATGTGCAATTACCCCCGGGTGTTGATCTCTTTTTCATTAGGTAATAGGTACGATTCTGCAGGCAAATTCAATATCTTGGTGAATTGGATGGCAATTTGGCTGACGCGGTGTTTCAGCGGTACTTTTAGTTGGCTTAATCCCTTACAGCTGTAGTTTTATTGACATTGAAGAAAGCATTCCTTAAATCACGATGTGATGTAAAAATTATAATCAAGCAAACTCGTGTGGTGCTTTGTTGTACAAACTTGTGCCTTTTGGACATAGAGTTGCTTCCGACATTGATGGCTGCTTCTCTGATTTTCCTTCAAAATGTCTGTCCCCTTTTCTTCTATCATATGCATCACTGTATTTTCTAAGGAAAATGATTCATAACCTATAAAATATTTCTCTATATTGCACCATCAGAGGTAGCTTTCTTCAATGTCAGCCAGTAACTTACTAATTACGATGGATCAACTTTCAAATCAGTAGTTACTGATTGCTTTCGGCTCTATAAATGAGCGATCTGGATTTTGGGTAGCACCGTAGCAGTATCTGATTGATCGGTATCAACCGCAACTTCTGAACATGATAGTGCCATGGACTGACATATAACTTTCAAAACGCAAAATTATATGAGGACATTTGGTTATATACCTATTGGGCAGCTATCGACACTTTCCGTTTTGTGGTGTTTATCCAGCTGAAATCAACACTCTGCATTTTATTTTGGCTTATCCCACATAACATCACCAAAATGACAAAAACATGTGCCACATGTCAAGATGTCATCGTGATTTACAATTTCAGAAGGAAACCTATGAGTGCCTTTCTCTTGTTCTCTTGCAGTTTATTTTTTGCTATTGGTCTGTAGCTACCCCCCATGTGTTTTCGTTTTGACAAAGGCATGCTTAGATAGCAAATCATAATTTCTTCTTATGGATTTATTCTGTTCTTGTATGAACCTCTCATTTTGCTGAGCTTCTTGTTTTGATGATTTTTATAGGCATTACACCCCTGGGTCATGCGGTTGGTGCTGGAATGGTGGATAGTGTGAGGTATCTTCTTGATCATGGTGCCAATCCAGATAAGACTGGTAAAGAAGGGTGTACTCCTCTACAATTGGCAGTTGCAGAAGGTCCCTTTATGCATATATTAATATATCTTTTTTATCTTTTGTTCTGTATTTGCGCATTTCACTAGGTTTTGGAAACATCTGTTCTGTTTATGTGCTTTTTTTACGGTGTACACCCGTTGGCATACATTACTTGTATTCATAAACATAACAATACAGAGGTGGTATGCATACAAGCAACAGAACACAAGGAGGATACAAACGGTTGTACTGCTGCAAACTGCCATCGCTGCAGCTACCAAGAACACACGTCCTTCGCCTTCGCCGGAGAAGAAGAGCACCAGCAGTCGATCCAGCCCTGAAGAAACCCTTAGCCAGCAGGCATTAACAAGCTAATAGCCACCAGCCCCATAAGACTGGATCTAGCCAGATAAGGAACATCAACCGGAGGAGGCCTTTGAGCTTATTCAACGCTGGATCCGGGGCCAGTGCCAGCACGCCCTTCAGGCGGCCGTATCCCCCACCGTCTTCCGCAAACATGCAACAGTCAAGACAGCCGCACTCCAAGAGCAGCCCAATCCGAGAGCAGCCAATCCCTGCCACCACGCCACGCCGGAGCGCCAAATTGAAGCCACTCCAACAGCTTGGACTCCACAACCCTCTTGCCGGCGTCAGCAACACCTCCCGCGAGCAGGGTCATGGACTGGGAGACCATTATTCCTAGAAGCACTATCAGCATCTGCCCAAAAATGACGCTGACAGCGGAACCTCGAAAACCTAGAAAACCTAAGCCGAATTGGTAATTCATTATACTGTGTCCAGCTAAGCATACTCGGTATACTGACAGTAAAGGTGTTTGCCTCTGTTCCCTTAATTGCAATTAAGTCTGAAAAAAATTGCAGTCATTGATAATTTTGTTGACCTGTGTAGCAATTATTCAACTTACCAATACTTACTTCTGTTCTAGCCGGCAAGATAACTGCATTTTCATATAGATAGAAACGAAAAGTTACTTGCAAAAACGAGTATTTTTGTTAAAGGGAAAGCAAGGATAAACCCCTAGAAAAAAGACCCCAAAACTCATGGGGCAAAAAATTGCTTGGCTCAGAAATGCAAATGAAGTAATGAAGTTTTAGTTTTTTTTATAAAGTATAAGTAGAACTTATTAATAGATAAGATTAATTACTAAGATCTGAATTCCTATTCTATACCTGTTTCTATGTCCGAAAGACCCTTTCGATAATTGATTTTCTTTAATGGCACTTTCGATAACTAAGTTAACATTTAAGGAAAAAGAATTTCCTCAGTGCTATTGACTTATTCGTAAGACAAGGTTTACTTACATATCTTGTGGCCTGTTGCCTTGCTATTGATACCCAGTTTGCATCCCAGGTTACTAGGACTTCTATATTAACATTTGTAGTTAAGTTACCAGTGTTTTTATTTTGAGCTAGCGCATTGGAGGATGTTTGTTTATGCACCAAGTTATTACAAGGCTCTCTATTGTGGCTACTAGGTAGCAGGGCTAGAAGTATCTGCAGTAACTGGGGACCTGTGAGAGCTAACAACTGAGAAAGAATAAATTTGTGTTTAAATTTGTCTCTGTAAACCTATCAAATTCAAATTTTATGTTTAAAATTCGCAATCAAAACCACCCATGAGAAAACTGTTCCCTGACTGTACCATCCATGCACCTTTAATGTTTGCGATATCATATTTTCGCCGTAACTGCTTTTTTCATTCTTTACAAGGTAGTACTCCCCCCGTCCCACCAAACTTGTATGAGATTTGTCAAAATTTGAATGTATCTATATGATTTTAGCATCTAGATACATCCGAACCTGGACAAATCGCAGACAACTTTCGTGGGACGGAGGGAGTATTATGCATTATCAAAGTGTATATTTGACCTCAGTTTGCTTACAATTTGAGCTGTACAGTCATTTCATTTCTTACAAACTCATGAATGATCTATTTTGCATCCCTGTTAGGCAATAACGAACAAATATAAATTAGATTTCTGCCACAATGTGAACAGAACGTGCTTGCCATTTACTCAGTTCCATGTCTTTACATATGTTGGTTTACCATTTGGTTCTCATTCGGATTTATGAGTCCTTGTTAGTTCCAGTATTTTAGGTAATGTAGAAACGTAAGCTTAACATATTTTCTGATGCGATGTTTAATGTTTTACACCTGGCTTCTTGGGGGTTTTAGATCCCTTGCTAGGATCATGTGCTTCACTAAAACTTATATTCCAGTGGTAACTGTATCATATGTTCAGTCTCGAATGATCTCACCAATAAAAGGAACTATAACAGTGACAACAAACAGCATGCTGGATATTGTATCTTGCTATATTCGTATATCATGATGACCTATTGCATGGTCTGTATTTCTAACTCAGGGAACTGTGAAGTTTTAAAAGTCTTGCTTTCAAAAGGAGCTGATGTTGATGCATTGTCTTATTGTGGAGCGGCACTGCATATTGCTGCTATAAGGGGGCAGTATGCTGCTATGAAGATTTTGTTGGAACATCATGCAGATGTATGTTCAGTTGCATCTATCTCTTCTCTTGCTTGCTGTTTTGATTAACAAGATCCACATTATTACTGACTAGATTCTTGTAAATTTATGGTCATGTAAGGTCATTTGGTACTTGCTAGGGGTTTCTAGTAACTGAATGGTCAAATTAGGTAAACTATGTTCTGATTAAATTTTTTCATTTGTTCAACTGTATACGGGAATATAGCCTCCGTCCTTGGGTGGTTACTTGGTTTGACAAAAGAAATATGTTTTATGCATCAGATGATCTTTGTGGTCCATCTCTTGTCTTGTAATAGTCCTCTCTGATGTGGACGTCTTTGTAAATTGTACCGCACCGCTGTTTTTAGTGAGAAGCACCTAGGTCCGTCGGGGCTGTTCCCAGTTCAAAAAAAAAGAAAAAAAAGCTTCATGGTCAATGTGGATGAAAAAAATAATGCTTTCATCCCTAGCACAAAACCATCCTTTCTGCTGTTTATGTGGTATTTTCTGTCTTATTTACACCCTGACCTATGGCACTGAAAAGTTTTACAGTTATTAACATTGAGATTCGAGAATTGAAATTCACTCTGATGATTAATTGGCTAAATAATGCATCATGTTTCCAACTCCATCACTCCACTCTCAAATGCATAACCTTATTCAGTTTGTTGCCTTGGTAGCAAGACTCATTGAAAAATATTCCGTTTACTTTATTTCTTTTCGTTTAGTAGGCTACTGTGGAAAGTGGAGTCTTCTTCCTTTGCTGAGCAGTCGGGTTTCGCTCATGTTTTCTGGCTGTGGCATGCAATCGCGAAAACCTTTATCGCCAATGACTTTGTAATATGGTCTAGTTAGTGTAATATGGTGCGTGTGTTTGGGTTCAGGTGTGACCCAGGATTTGTATGGGACATGATGAGTGTGGATGTTGTTTTCGGTTGCTGTAAACTCTGTCATGTGCGGCTTTATTAATTTAAAGCTGGGCGTATGCCTTAAGTTTTAAAAAAGTGTTATCCGTGCGCGTAACAATTTCTTTTGCAGTTCATCATTTCACTCTTTTCTTAGTGTTAGCTGTAACTGAGCAGACATTACTAGTTACGGATTGGATAATTTTTTACTGATATGACACTATATCTATGTCAATTTGAACTTAGGAAGTGATCTTATATGTCTATTAGGACCCAGATTCGAATTTGGGATGATGGTTTGAAGATATGAATAACAATTTGGAAGTTAGGTATTAATTGAACAAGGGTTGATGTTTATGCTTCCATTGATGTTTAATTGTCATCTATCAGTGTAAGCTTTTGCTGGTGCTTATAATACTTTGCGTGATGGCGGAACCTCCCATTAGTCGTGGGCTGTTGTTGCTTGCGAGTTAGAGAAAAACTTCCCCTCGACAGAGCTGGCCAATAGCTAGGAAGAACTGAATAAGATAGGGTTGGGGAGGTAGAACGAGGAATGACAGTGGCGCTGCTTTCTCATTTTCATATCTACTCGGAGAGTGATAGGTTTGCTTCCTTATTGGATCGTCGATGATTATAACCGTCAAGGATGGATGGTGATACGTTTTATATGGGCATTATTTTTATATTTGGCTATGGTTTATCATTTCTATGAACTTTGCTGGACTCTTCTGGTTGCGATAATTATTGTTGTATGTTCATAAACAACGTTCATTTATATGGTTCTTATTTTCCATGAACTCTTCTGTGTTCATTTGAGTTTGACTTTATTTTTGAAATGTTCTGGCAAAACTGTTCTTTTTGTTTATGTTTGTACAATTTTCTTCGATCGCAACAAGTCTGCAGTTTTCATCATGAAAGTGTGCTAATTTTCTTAATCTATCTTGTTAGTGTAACGCGGTATTTTCCACTTGTTATACACCTCTCATTGGTGCTCTCACTGCGGGCTCACTGAAATGCGTGAAGCTTCTCATTAAGGTGATATTTGTTGTTCTTAGACCCAACTGAAAATTTTGACACATTTATTTATTGGAGGTATCTGCAACATTTTAGGCCGGCGCTGATGTGAAGGGTCTCGGTAGTGCTAACCCCCTAGTAGTTGCAGCAACTGAGGGCTTAACTGATTGCCTCAAGTGGTTACTGGACGCTGGTGCTGATCCTAATGTTCCTGATGATGTAAGTTGTAACCTACTTGCTGCTAGTGCATGCTAAGCTCTTTATGTGTTGGTCTTTACACGCAGGAAAATTATACTATACAACTAATTGCTGATTTTCCACATCTCCTTCCCAAGTGCCAGGTCTCTAGATTATAGTGTAGACTTTCTGAAAATATGTTCTCTTAAGTATTGCATTTATTTATTTCGTTACGCCCACTTCTGTTTAAACAATTACTAGGGGTATTATGCATGACAACATATGTCTCCAACCATATGAGATTATTATTACTATTATTATTATTATTATTATTATTATTATTATTATTATTATTATTATTATTATTATTATTATTATTATTATTATTACTACTATTATTATTAATAATAATAACAATAGTAATACTATTATTATTGTTATTAATTATTATTAGAGCATACACGTTACACGTATTGAGTTCAAAATACATTGTGTTGGGGCAGAGAAGATAGTAACAGTCTTGTATGTATTGTTGAAACAAGTTTAACATACCAAATATCAATATCTATTACCTGTGAGCTCAATTTGAACTGGCAAAATAATTGTCTAGTTGTGATACGGTAATCTAAGTAATAATTTTCAGTTGCCATGTTAATTCCAGTCAGTTGTTTTATGTGCTGGTGGTTGACGTATCAAGATGTTGCTTTATTAGAAATGCTCGGTGTTTCTCACCGCGGAATTGCAACTTCTTGTGTTTCATATATACCTTTTTGTACTTCTGTTATTTTGTCTTCCTCTTCCGCAATTAAAATGTGTCTCTGTTTTATTGTTAACAGTTTGGTCACCTGCCAATAGAACTTGCTGCATCTAACAATAGAAGGGAAGATGTTAAGATCCTACTTCCAGTAACTTCCCGTATTCCATCGGTGCATGATTGGAGCATTGATGGGATAATTAATTATGTAAAATTGACACTGGAGGTATGGACTAGAGCAGCATTGACATGCTTTGGATTTTGTTCTAGTTTGGTACTAATAGTTTATGTTTTAACTTTCAGTAATTGATTGCACTAGAACATTTCCTATTCTATAATATCTTTCATGTATGCCCCTGACTTGAAAGCAAATAGTTGAAAGTCGAAGACACATATTTCCATCAATCCTCTAGATGGTTGACTGAAATAAGATTGTAAGTTCACATAGATGTAAGGATGTACAGTAATGGTAAGATTGTCAATTCCGCATACACATTTTCTCTCACCGTGCTCCATTTAGTTCTAATTTACTATTCATATCTCCGCAATTCCTCTTCCCGAATGGCACAATGGAATCGTTGACTGCAATTAGTTAGTACCTCATCAAGATGTAAGGAATGTAGTATCAATGATGGTTAAGATTGTCAGCTCCTTTTTCTCAAAAATAAAAATGGTAAACTCATATGTTTTCTCTCAGTACATGGCATGCAGTTCTATTGTACTACATCCATCCACTAATCAACATGTAAGGATGTTTTATCCTCGGGCATATAATTAATTAATACAATGACATGACCATCTTGCTCCACTTTTCTGTGACATTCATAGCTAGCTACTATAGTTTCTTAAAGGATGGTAGAAACTATCATGAATCTTGTTTTCTAAACCATAGCAAGTACAAGCTGATTGTAAGATAATCTACTTTTGGCTCCTTGTGTTAAAAGTGCTATCCACTAAAAGGGCATAAGGATATCATTGTTGATCGGAACGATGTGCTAATTAGAAGACGATGTAGTGATGATTATTGAGACGCGGGCAATCATAAGAATCTACTGGAAAAAGGTGGTGATACGGCTGCATATACAATTCTATATTCATGCTTGATTTTAGTGGAATCATACGAACCCACATGTGGACCATCTCATGAGGGTCGGATGCAGCAGATTTTAGTGGGTTTTGAAAAGTTAGGAACCCTCAAATGATTCTTCCATATGGTTCCACTTGCATGACCTTTGAGCTCTGCTGAATTGATATCTATCCCTTATCCATTTGTCCTAGTGGAAGTTTGATATTTGTATGATATCTCTCAGACCTGACTAAGTACTAGATTTGTTCCATGCTGTTGTGGTAATTTTGTAAGTGGTAAGTACTTCACAAGACTCGCTGGTTCAGAACTAACTGCTCGCCTCCTCCTCAAGTAGCTCATCTTATCTGATATCTCCTTCTGCATGCATGTCTCAATCCTCATATTATCTTTATTGAATAATCTTAGCTGTTCACTAAGGTTTTAGCGATTCTTTTTGTTTTTCTAGTTGTTTCGGTCATTTAAGTTTGTTGCACGAGCCCGTAATCTGTCTGTGGCCGTGCTTGTAGGATTGACGTTTTGGCCAAGTTGTGTGGGATGCCATGATTAAGTCAGGGCCGGGCAGGGCGCTAGCCACATCATGCTTTACATTTCTATCAATAGCACTAAATCATGTGTGTCCTCATGGTCATGTATGTTCGTGATCTTTTTTTTATTTTCAATGTTACAGGATAAAAATATGTACAAAACAAAACCAAGCAATATGAAGTTGGAAGGAAACAAAGCATACAAGAGAAAGGATTATTCTACTGCAGCAACACTATACTCCCTGGTAAATGTTGCACCATAGTCTTAGGCAACTACTAATTTGTATGGTTACATAATTGTAAATGTCGAATAAGAATTCAAATATTACTATAACTCACTCCCTACCTGATTGTTTGTTTATGCTTGTTTTAGTGTTCACAGTTCACAACATTAATATGTCAGAAGTAATACTCCTGCAATGAGTGACTGTCTCCTGCAATGAGCTTTCATCAAAAGCCACCGTTAATTTAATTGACAATAAGGCAACAAGCCCAAGTTCTTTTTATTTACTCCCTCCGATCCATATAAGTGTAGGTACAAAGTTGTACTAACTCTGTACTAAATCCCCGACACTTATTATGGATCGGCAGGAGTATAATATCCCCTAATATAACCAATGAATACAGAATGACACTTATAATTTTTTTCGATAAAGGGAATATATTAATATCGAGAGATACCAATTACACCCAGCCTCTGCAACAACGCACCACCCTAATGGCACTACGGATGCACACAGCCAAAAAAAGGAAAAGAAAACTAAGAAACAAAAGTCCTGCTACAGTATCACGGACCTAACAACAGCAATACATCCACCACCATGACAACACCTGAATTGCAGACTCTCCAAAAAACGACGCCTCCAAGAAGGGAACAGTGCTCCAACACCGTCGTCGCCCGATCAAAGATCTTAGGTTTTCACCCTGAAGATAGTCCCCACTCTCAAAACAATGCCTCCATCAAGGTCACTGCCAGGCACAACCAGTTAAGGCCAGACCTTGGGTTTTCACCCTGCAAGGTAGGACTCTGCGCTTCACATGTGTTGTCGCCCCCACTTTCATACCGCTGCTGTGAAGCCCGGACACCAAGCAAGCCCCTCAACAGCGCGGAGACTTGAACCTCCCTTAGCTAGTTCTCCCCTCCGGCCTTCATGAAATTCTCTTCTTCCGACTTTCATCATGGATCCATAGTTACTTGATGTCAACACAGAAAAAGAGCTTCGCGCCGCTCCCTCCAGAACCAAACGGAAAATGACACTTATAAATGCACGCTATTGCGTCTAACGCTGCTTGTTGGTTCCTCCGATTGTGCATGAGCCTACCATGCGGTTCTATGGCATACCGAATGTGGATGGAATATTGAAGCTGTTATCTGAATGTGTCACCAAAATAATCTGAATCATATTCCGTTGGCAACTGAATCTATCCCAGTATACCACTTTAATTCTGATTATGTAGCTGTGGAGCTGTTCCACCTATGTTGACTTGAAAACAAATGTGGTCTGTATAAAGGGTGGTACTAATTAGCAAATGTTATTGATGCTCTGATTTGGTTATGTAGGCGCTGAATTTCTACCCAGATGATGCAACCTTGCTTTCAAATAGGAGCGCTTGCTGGCTTAACATGGATGAAGGAGACAAGGCTTTGACCGATGCTCAAATTTGCAGGATGGTGCGTCCTGATTGGCCAAAGGCCTGCTTCCGGGAAGGGGCTGCTCAAATGTTATTGAAGGTGAGTATAATATTTGAAGAAAAATGCTGGGAGAAAATCCAATGTATATGATCCCAAATATGTAGAGTAAAAAAAAATGTTAACGAATTCTCATGAATGGATGAGCATTGCATCCATCCAGCACCCGTCTTATCTTTTGCCAGAAAGAAACCATTGCATTCTCTGTTCTAAATTTCCACGTGCACTCCTCAAAAGAAAAATGGAACATGTTTGAAATAAGATGATAATTAGCATCTATGCTTGTATTTTTTGTGGAATTATTTTTTAATTTATGTAGTGATCCTACTGTCTTCAGGAGTATGGAAAGGCATGTGATGCATTTCTTGATGGTCTCAAATTAGACCCAGAAAATTCTGAGATTGAGAGTGCCTTAAGGTATCCTACTTATCCTTGTCTGTTGATTCTCGGTTTGGAAAGAAAAACCTCACTTGATTTGGTTTCTATAATTCCATGAAATATTATCTCTTCTTTAATATTGAGATGATCGTTAAATGAGTCCAATGGGGGTGGATCCCTGTGTAATTATTTTATTTATAAGGTAGAAACTACTTTGAAATAGCAGAATCGTTGCTGACGGGAGTTGAATCCTGGTCAGCTTGGACATACTAGTAATCATCGTAATTTGGTTTTGCAGGGAGGCTTTCAATTCTCTGAAGATAGGCAACCCAGCCAAGAAGGCTCACTGAAAGTCACCTGCTTTGGAAAATCAACTTGTTCATGTGTACGTAGCACTGCTTTTGCTGGTTGCCCCTTTTGTGCAGATCTATATTTCAGTTGAAAAGATCCACCTGATCTGCAATGCTGAATATATTGACGAAGCTTATCCTGTATACCTTGCATGTATCCTTTGCATACTCGCTGTTCTCTAAATGATGTTATCGAGCGAATGATGAACACTGAGCTTCACTAGGTAGTTTGATACTGTGTTTGGACCTGGATAGGCAGCAGGCTTTGCATGTATCCTTTCTCAAGTTTGATACGGAGCCTTGTCCCTCAAGTATCCCTCTGCCACTTCCCCCACTCTCGTACAGCTGTGGCGGTGGCCACAGCCCACAGGCTGGCCTGCCAGGGCGGAGGGGCCATCCAGCCTCCTCTCCCTATGGCCTCCTCCTCCGGTCTTCCCTTGCTCTAGGCGCAACGGTGCGAGTTTCCTGGTGGCTCGACCATGACGGTGTTTCGTGCCTCCCCGGTGACAGTGGGGTCTCTAACATGCGTTTGGCGTGCGACCTGCGGCTCTCCCTCACGCTTGGCTTGAACTTAGCGAGCCATGGTCGAGTTAGATAATATGAGCACGATCCTTACTATTCCATAGTTCCTAAAAGGAGGGTCCTGACGCTTTTCAACAAAGAAGATGTCTCGTTCGTCAAGAAGGTGGCCATAGTTAGCAATTTGATTTGGCCCCGTCTCGCTTTCAAGATGGACACCTCTCGCTTTCGGTTGTTTGCAAGGGGGCAAGGAGCCAAAGGTAGTAGTCATTCTCAATGGAGCACGAATTGACCATTTAGGAGGAAGATAGGAACTCATCCGAACCTACTGTGCTACCAGGCCGAGTTTTTTTTGACTCGTGTGACTGAATCTTAGTTTGAAGGTTTCAGAATACAGCATGTGCTGTATTTTGCACTTGGTTTGGATGACCAAGCAGCAGACTTATATATTCATTATTCAGACACAACCTACAGTGTTTCCTAGTTACTAGTTGATAGTTAGACTGTTAGAGCAACAAAGGTGCACAAATCATGGACGTACTACCACAGAATTTCAGGAAATTATTTTTTATTACTACAGAATGCCGAATTTTGCAAGCGCATTAAACAACCATATGGGCATTTTCCTCTTGTTCGTTAGCTGGAGTCACATGTTTGATTGTTCCTTCAACCGAAATTGTTAAAATCCTTCGACACCTAGACTGGTTGAGCTAGTCGATAGCTTGAGTCTCAAGCAAATGCCCCATCTCCGGTTAGTGTTATTTGGAAAATGAAGTAGATGAGGATAGCGGTATTGTTTTGATGTGTTATACATCTTTAACATATTTTTTTTGTGGGTATACATCTTTAACATATGATGTGTAATACGAATATTGATGTAAGAAAACTAACTTTTGCATAAATCGAGGCGAAAGAAACAAGTTCCAACAGGTGACCTATACCTGTATGGTGATCTAATTTTTTTGGTGGTGACCCAAATCCCCCATGATGAAATTATACATTACCAAATGTGTGATGTAAAACAAATTTACCCCGTGCGCGAGACACCAACAGCCTTCCTAAACCTTCCCACCCGTCTGGGCCTCCGCGCCTATCGCTGCGATCTGACCATCGTCGGCCACCGAAACGCCATGGACGGCGGCGACCACCACGGAAGAAGCAAAAGGTGTCGACCGCCGTGGATCTAAGCTAAAAAAAAGATCGCCTGTGACGTCGCCACCAACCAGGAGGAGCTCCCACCGCCACCACACGTGGGCTAGTGCCAAAAAAAAAACTGGAGGTGAGCCCACCCTCCAGTTTATCCCTGAGTCCGCCACTCGAACAAATGTATAAGCTTGACATACTAACAAACAAATGATGGGAGGGGGGCATATACTATGAAGCTAGTCATTATTCTAGTTCACATTTGTTGGTGGGAGGGGGCCATATACTGTGATCAAAACAACAAATGAACTGAGGGGAGACAGGGTTGGAAGAAGGGGAGATTGGAAGGAATCAAACGGCAAGCCTGGTGAGCTACAAGAGGCAAACCAGATAAGCCATCTTATCAACGAAAAACAACAAATGATTTGGGAGAAAGAAAGCGGCGAGAAGATGAGGTAAGAGCCGCCAGAAGCATACCCGCGCACGAGTGCTGGACCGTTTCTTCAGTTCCCAGAAGGTGGACTGTATTATCGCTCGCACTGACTCCATTGGACCAGTCAAACAACCCAATTTGCTTCCGTCGCAATCGGACGCTACCACCTACTATATCTTTTCAACTCTCATTGCCACATGGGCCCGATGCCCCGATCCATCTTATATACGTACCCCAAATATCACTCTCTTTCCAGTACCGTCGCTGCCTCGCTGGTATCCTGCGACCTGAGAACTGTTCTACGCTGCAGATCTCAGTTTCGTGACTCTCGTCTTCTATATAAAGCCCCCGACAACGGCTAGCAAAACACACAGAGCTGAGACTAGAGCTAGCTGCTTTTCGAACGATCGGCGAGGAGAAGTCGTCAGCAAACCAAGAATAGAGCTCAGCGCGCAGCACAGCACGTGCTCGATCATCATGGACACCAATGGCGTCAAGGTCACATACATCGAGACGCAGTTCGTCACCTCCGACGCCGCGAGCTTCAAGTCCCTCGTGCAGCGCCTCACCGGCAAGTCCGCCGAAACCACCGAGCCCGCGCGTCAGCTCCACCGGCCGCGGCCTTGCCGTCCCGGCACCGACGGGAGGGGCGCCATTGCTAGAGCGCCAAGCTATTCCATGCCCACCGCTGCGGGCTCGGCTAGTACAGCTCCGGATGACGTGCGGAGGGCGACCCCCGGCGCCTCGCAGCTGTGCCTGGATGAGAGGCACGGGCTTTCCGATTATTCTGAGCTGTTCTACGTCGCCGGCCCAAGCGATCGGCGCCATGGCAGTAGTTACACTGATTTACTTTATTGAAGTGTAAATATTTTAGTCCCTTGAATATAGAAGTCGTTCATTTTTTTAATCCTCGGCACTGCTCTGGATTTGGAAATTGCAAATACAAAGTCCTTACTTCTATAAAACAACACATAGATTAGACACAAATAAATCATCCCCTTGTTGAAAAAAAATAAACGAATGGTCATTTAGATTCCCACCAAGGAAAAAAATGAACAAGAAGGAGAAGACCACCAAGAGGAAAAAAGAACCCGCCTCACCTGACACTAGGCATCACGGGGCGACCTCGCTGAGACGCTGACAGCCCCCTCCCCCCACCCCTTCCCCTAGCTGGAAAGCCCGGGTGGCGACCCCAGCCCTTTCTCGTGGCGTTGTTCCTCAACAGTTGTTCAACAAAAATGTTGTGTTGTGGTGTGTGTCGATGGTGTGGGAAGGACTGGCCTCCACTCGGTGGAGTACCCCTATAGCTATGCCGGCAGTGCCGTATTTTCCCAATGTACCATCTGGGTTGGGGCGGGTCTAGGGCTGGGGTTGTGGCTGCTGCTTGTCACTGTGGTGGTGTCGGTGGGGGCATGCTAGATATGGGTGGGTAAGGTTATTGGAAACGAGCTACATGAGTGAGATTTATGGTGCTAGTGGTGCGGTGTAGGTGAGTGCTCTACAATGGTTCAAATAGTGCGAGGCACCATGTGTCGTGTTGGTGGCGGCAGGCTAACCGGGTGACCACAATGCGGCAGCAATATGGCTAGGCATGGAGCTAGCGGGGCGGTCTAGGGCCATGATCCCCTCAATGCTGTTTTTTTCTTTCACAAACACCCTTGTGTACTGTCTAAATTTGGCCACTAAGTTTGTCAGGATTTACATATATGGTCCTTTCAAGCTAAATAATGCCATGTTGGCCCCGCTTGTAAAAGATTGTTGTCGCTATTACAAGGCCTGGTGGGTAGGGATGCCAGATGTGGAGCACTTTGGATGAAAGTTTTGCCCGCCTACAGTAGGTGCGGGCGGCGATGCCACCCGTAGGCGTCGATCCCGTCCATGAGGGTGTGTCGTCGAGGATTATTGACCTCTTCCTCACCCACTCGGCTGTTGTCTCTTGTTGAAATTGTAGATTTGACGGTCTAGATCAGTGAAGCATCATTTTGGAGACATGGTTGGGGAAGCACATGAGCTCTTGTGGTATGTTATTTTGGTTCTTGTTGCTTAAGGTTGAGCTTCTGGGCATGCACAATGTTACTTAGATACACATATATGTTGTACATTTTGATGCGTTGGAGTACAGATTTTGTGAGTATTTTTTCAATTCACTATTTCAGAAATATGGAATCATGTATTTATTATGCTCAATGACATTATTCATTTTCTTTTACTGATAAAGCATGCTTTGAATAAATACTGAAAAACATCAAATATGCTTTCTCAGGTACAACTACATATCATTCACACAAAAAAGATACAACTATATATATCCTACTAGCAAAATACCCGTGCGTTGCCACAAGAAAATAAATAATTATGTTTCACGCGTATAGTCCCATATAGCACCATATTACACGAAAGTTTATTTCTACTCATCTTTTTATTTAGACTCACTATCAGAAGTTATGTTTTCGCTTTACCTACTTGCCGAAACATATTATATTTTGGAGTCGGAAGGAGTAACACGGATTTTCACAACCATTTACAAAATTGTAACGAAATGAAACCTAGCAAAAGCGGTTGTTGAAGGAGAAATACTTCTGAATGGGGCATCTAGGAGTGTCACGGTTGGAACCAACATTCGACGCGTTGAACGACATGGATGTCGAGGTGGTGTTTGCAATCCGTGAATGAACGTAGGTCATTCGTTAGCCGCCAGTAGATGGATCCCATGCCACGTCCGACGTGGCCACACATGAGCCGCAATAGTAATGGCAGCAACGGTCGACCACACACCCTCTTACCCGCTTGGGCCTTCTTGTACATGGTCAGAGAGGGCGGCGACATGAATGGGCAAGAAGGCTCGCGCGGATAGGGTGTTGTTGGCTGGCGTGATGGGTGATCTCGCTGGGGTAGAAGCAAGTCCGGTGCGCGGTGGGCCGCTATCGGTGTGAGCCAGGGTGGTAGATCCAAGGCGAGCGGAGTTAGGAGACGTGGTCGCGTGAGTTGGAGGTTAGGCGGGGGATTTTTCTGTCATGTGTTTTCGGGATTAGCGAACAACTACAAGACGCACCCAACAGGCGGGGGTGGGGGTGGAGGTGGAGGGGACCAGGATGAAATCTTCTTGCAAATCGGGCGGCAAACACCGCATGTGTATCTATCCCTGGTTGTAGAAAATTCACTTGGTATAACTTACTATTTTAATTTATCAGAAGTCCATGTTCCAAAATTAATGAACACAAAGAACAAATCAGTACAAAGATAATGAGAAATCTAGAGGAATGTACAAAAGAGTGGATTGAGTCTACATATACGTAGTAGCAAGCATTTTTTGTGTCCAGAACGTGAAGGTTAGTTAAAACAAAGGAAGACAATATGCTACTGCACTGTTAAGTGGATCCTATCATTTCAGAAACCAGTATCACATCGTCTTCCGGCATGAATAGAAATTTCAGACAATATGCTACATCTTCTTTGTCGAGCAGTTTTATGTTCGCCCAAACAAATCAGCACCTCGTAGCTGCTGGAAAAAATAACTGTATCGCCCGTTGATCACGTAGGCAAGTCGCGAGTGCGGGAATCATACCATTCTCGCGTGGTGTATTTTTTGTTCTCATACGCAAGTCCTAGCCGCGTGGGTACCGGCGACGGTTGCGAAGGGCCGGAGGGATCTGGCCGCCACCCATCGATCTCTGCCTAGCAGTGCGTGGGTGCGCCCTCCACCTTCCCGCGACGAGGCGTCCTCAGCCTCTTCGCCGGCGTCGAGCAGCCAGCCCGTATACTCGGCGATGGGAGGATCTTGGAGCTGGACCCGGTTGCGGACACGCGCGAGGCGCTCCGCCTGCAAGTAGGATGGCGAGTGTGCGGTCGATCACGTCGCGCAACTGGCGCGCTCGACGGAGCACGTCACAAGGGCCATCCAAGGCGACGGTGACGCCCACGGGCCTCCCTCTGAGGCTGCATGGTCGGCAAGCACGCAATGTTTCCTGTCAGATTGGTCTGTTTTTTAATGATTTGATCCGGAAAATTTGAGCTTCGTGAGAAGGCAGAACGCATCCAGAATTTAAGACATCGTGTTCACTACTTCTGTTCGATTTTGGTTTCGGTGGTTTATACGTGCTCTCTGCTGATTCAGTTGGTACAATGCATAAATTTTGGTGCACCAGCAATGTCTTGGGCACACGCGGAAGGTCCAGGGCACGCAGCGGAAGGTCGTTGCGTCTGTACGGGAAGGCAGAATTGATCGATGGTGATGAATAGGGATTAGGGAACCAGAACCCACGAGCAGGCCCGGGCTCTCCCCTTTCCGAGTCGAAGTGTCGAACCGAAATTGAAGATGTGTTGACCGCATCTTGGGACTTCGGCCTCAATTGGATTCCAGTGAGATGTTGGGCCGAGAAAGAACTGTTTGGCCTGTTTGTGACACCAGGCAGTCACCTATTGCAATTTAATAATAAAGATATGCGACATCCGGTATGCACAAAACCAGACATCCGTTATTTTGGACCTTGCCTAGAATATTTCCTAGATAAACCTCTACAGGTAAAACAACCAACATCAAATATTAGGAGAAATAATCAAAGAGAAACGGCAACATAAAACCCCTCAGCATCAAGATTGGTAGTGTTAAGCTTGATGCACTAGCCAACGCAACCAAAAGTCCGAACTGATGGAAAGGGCTAGGCAATCCACATACATATCTCAATACCCCTCCTCACGTGTGACCGGAAGAAGAGAAGAGGAGGTCAACACGTGGAAAGCAGAATAGCACACGTATGAATGAAGTCCGAACTAATGGAAAGGGCTAGGCAATCCACATATATATCTCAACAATATATATCTCAACACTCCTCCTCACATGTGACCGGAAGAAGAGAAGAGGACGTCAACACGTGGAAAGCAGAATAGCACACGTATGAATTCTCGAACTCGAGACCCTAGGCTCTGATACCATGTTAAGCTTCATGCACTAGCCACTTGAACCAAAAGTCCGAACTGATGAAAAGGACTAGACAATTCACATATATATTTCAACAATATATATCTCAACAGGTAGCACAAAAGTCCGTTTCAAAAAAAGATTGGTAGCACAAATCTAACTGTAACCCTGGGAGATGCTACAAGCTGCAAGCCTGATAAGCCATCTCAAACAAAAAACAACAAATGACTGGGAGAAAGAAATTAAGTGGCAAGAAGAAGAGATAATAGCCGTCAGAACCATACTCACGCACGAGCGCTGGATCAACTCAACTCTGCAATTCTCCGACTCCAAAGGAAGACCGTTGTCTCGCTCTCTGCACCTTAGGACCAGTCAAACACCTCAACTTGCTTACCATCGTTTTCAGCCGCTACAACCTATTACTTCTTCTCAACTCTCTCCAGTACTATCGCTGGTATCATGCGACCTGCGAAATCTCACTTTCGTACTTTCGTGACTCTCGTCTGGGACTAGCAAAAGTGCAGAACACACACAACCTGGGACTAGAGCTAGCCGCTTTTCGTCGAAGAGAAGTCGTCAGAAAATAAATCAAGAAGAGAGCCAGCCGCACGCGGAGATTGATAGACCGTTAAAAGGCGCGACACAGCACGTGCTCGATCAGCAAGTGGCGTCACGGTCACCTGTATCGACAGTTCGAGACCCAGTTCGTCACTTCCGACGCCGCGAGCTTCAAGTCCATCGTGCAACGCCTCACCGGCCGGCAAGTTCGCCGAAGCCACCGAGCCCGCGCCTCAGCTCCACCGGCTGAGCTCTTCCCCTCCAGGCGCCCACGGGAGGAACGTGAAGCTATTGCATGCCCACGGCCCACCGTTGTTGGCTCGATCGGCTAGTACAGCTGCGGATGACATGCGGACGGCGACCACCGGCGCCTCGCAACACCGTGTGCCTTCTTGCTTGGATGGGATGCACTGGCTTTGCGATTATCCTGAGCTGTTGGTCATTGTCGGTACGAGCGGACGGCGCCACGGTCCCACGGCAGTAGTTACACTTAATGTATTGAAGCGTAAATACTGTAGCAGTATTTACCCTACGATGCGTATTCAAGTCACGTGTGTGCACGGTACTCTGTATCTATTAATTGGTGCTCCGATTTGAGAATTGCGAATACGCAAGGTATAAATAACTAGAAGAAGGTTGGACTTTTCATAATAGAGTATTATTTTTTAAGCATTACACCCGGTCTCTGCATAATTATAATGCACACGCCGTCTAAAAATAGTACAAACAACACAACTTGTTACAAAAGAACAAATAGTGAAAGTCTAAGCATATGGGCCATAGGAGGCGTAATTCTACGATTATGCAGTCACTTATGTTGGGTAATAAATTTCCTGACCGTATCCTTCAACCGTGTACACACCTCCGTAAAGAGGTTTCGGTTCTTCAAATGCTGAAGTGACGACCATAAACTGAGCGTAAGAGAAGAATTTTTATCATTAAAATCTTTTCATTCTTATATAGCCAAAACGGCCATATAACAACAATCACTCCCACTTTGATAAGACTCTTAAACTAGAATCCACCCCATTTAGCCAATTGCCAAAAATATTTACAATGTATAAGGTATAATCTATCTGAATGATTGACCATATAGATTTAGCAAATCGATGCTGGAAGAAAATGTGTTTTATTGTCCCCTCTTCGTGATATAAAACACATTTCGTACAACCATGCCAGTTGTGTTTTGCAAGGTTATCTTTAGTAAGAATAACACCACGATGAAGGTACCATGCAAAAAACCTTAGTTTTCAATGCTATCTTTATCTTCCAAATGGAATTATTATTAATCACCGGCTGAATGGCTTCGATGAAAGCTTTATACATGGATCCTACCAAGAATACACCATTATTGGTAACTCCTAAACGGAATTCATCAGATCCATGTAACATCTGGACTGAAGCTAGCTGTTGTAGTAGCTCATTCCAAGAAGCCAACCTAGATTCGATAAGATCACGCCTGACATCATAGACGGTGGAGATGTTTCCATCACCTTCTGTAATGTATCACCTTTATGACAAATAATATTGTACAAGGTTTGATATTATTCATGAAGAGTGGTTATTCCTAATCATTTGACCTCATAGAACCTTATCTCCAACCCATCCAACCCATCCCTACTGGAGAAGGAACCATATGGAAAAAATTGTTTCGTAGTTGCCATAAAATGGATAAATAACACTCCATTTAGTCAACTGGTATTTCTTCTTTTCACTATCGACTTGCCAAAAGAATCTAGATCGGAAATAATTCAATCTATGCAACACTCCTTTAGAAAATTGAAGAAAGAAATCATATATAGTACCATATTTGTGAGTACTGAATTTATGAGGACTAATCTTCCCCCAGAGATAGTAATTTTCCTTTCCAACTACTAAGACGCTCCTGCAGTCTTTCCTCGACTAGTTTTCATTCAGCAAGCGTGAGCCTCTGATGATGAATCGGAATGCCTAGATAGCTAATCGGAAAACTGCCCAGCTCACATCCGAAAAGTTCGGCATATAGGTTAGCCTCGTATTTGGCCTCGCCAAAAAAAAAAAGAATCACTTTTATGAAAGATCTTAAGACCGGACAAAAGCTCGAACACTGATAGTATCAATTTCAGGTTTTTCGCTTTTTCCAGGCCATAATCCATAAAATGGATTGTGTCATCGGCGTGGGACCACCCCTTTAGTCTGACCATCAACTTTAGCACGCTCAATTAAAATAGCCAGTATATCCGCCACAATGTTGAATAACATTACAGAAAGGGGATCGCCTTGCCTCAAACTTTTTTGTCTGAAAGTATCTACCAATGTCATCATTGACCTTGATGGCAACACTTCCTCAAAAAACAAATTTATTAATTAACGTGCACCACTCATCAGAAAATCTTTCATTCTGAGAGTTGTTGAAGAAATGACCACCTGACTTTATCATAGGATTTTCAAAGTCGATTTTGAGGATAACCCCATTCAACTTTTTGTGATGCAGCTCATGGATTGTTTCATGCAAAGTTAGTAATCCATCAATTATGTAACGACCTTGCATGAACAAAGTCTGAGTAGGGCGCACCACGTGATCAGCCACCTAATAGTAGCTAATTTGGTAAAATCTTAAAGCAAACATTAAGAAGGTAGATTGGTTTGTATTGTTGAATCTTCTGCATCATTTACTTTGGGTAGTAAGATAATATCTCCAAAGTTGATACGGAACAGTTCAAATTGCCCAACATGAAGTTCGGCAAATTAAAAATAGGGAGAATTTCACTTCCCGGTATCTGCACCAACTAGGGATGCACACAACATTAAGCACGAGTACTAAGGGTGTGTTTGGTAGACCGGGCCAACTCAGATAATTCCATCTCAACCGAGATTTTTAGAGATACATGTGTTTGTTAGCCTGGGCCAACACATCTGAGCATAGCCCACCTCATACGAAAAACGCTCCTCAGCCAAGCCGGGTTGTGAAGCTCAAATCGAGCTTCACAAGTCGACCGGGCTGAACACATCCCGCAAAACTCCTCGGGTTCCGCGCCAGAGACCCCCAGACCCGAGCCCGCCTGCTTCTTCTCACTCATTTTCCTCTCCTCACCCGTCCCCTTTGCCCGCATGCAACCGCCGCACTGCTGGCGAAGGCCGCCGCCGCTCCCCCGGCGCAGGACACCGCCTCCCCCGTGGTGCCCCTCCACTGGTGCAGGCCGCCCTTCCCCTGGCACTCCTCCCCTGGACGGTCGCCGGCGACCCCGACCGCCCCGACGCAGCCCGCCTCGACGCATAACTCCTCGTCGCCCTTCCCCTAGCCGCGCCGGTCGCCGGCCCTCGGCCCCGCCCGCCGGCCCCCGGCCCCGCCCGCCCCTCCGTTGATCGCCGCCCGCCCCTGCCACTCCGTTGGCCGCCGGCGGCCTGGCCGCTGCTGCTCCAGGGATTCCAGCTGCAGATCGATCTCCAGGATGCAGAGGATCCGATCGATTTTTTTACTCTATTTTAGGGTCTTTTTTGCAAAAAAAACTGCATCTTTGGAATATTGAATAAGTGTGTATTTTATGGAATATTGAATCAATGTGTATTTTGTAATGTGTGTATTTCATATTTAGATATAGTGTACTTTGTCCAAATATTGAATTTGTGCTAAGATCTCATCTCAACTCATCCATGTGCTACCAAACAACATCTCACCTCAACTTATCCCAACTCATACATGTGATACCAAACAACATCGTATCCCATTCCAACTTGGTTAGGGTCATCATGTATGAGAAGAGATAGTCATTCTCGGTTGACCCGGGCTACCAAACACACCCTAAGATTGTCCTCAATATAAATTGCATGAGTACAGGATGAATCCGGGTCTCAAGTATAAATAAGAACTTAAAGTCACGTTCATGAGAATTTAAACTCATGTGTTGGGTTTGTACATTCACTCCCCCAACCAGTTGAACTAGGCTCACTCCCCCATAATAGAATATTATAGGAAGTATCATGCATGCACAGAAGCTAATGTGTCACTATAATTAATATAAAAAAAGCATAGTGATATTATAGTTAGATATCATATCATAGCTCGTAGAATTAGAAAAATTAATGTCGAATAGATTTGCAAACAAATTTACATTGAATTCCTATGAATAAAAAATATAAAAAACTATGATAAAAATACATAATACCATGAATTATAAAGGTAGTAAATATACTAGTACCATACACATAATACTAATATATTATACTATACATTGTAACTAATCTTAGACCTAAATGCATCATTTAGATTCCCAGCAAAAACTTAATATAAAAATCATCAACTAGATGCAACAGAGTAAAAATGTGGGGAAACACGAACATGGCCGTGAGAAAAAACTTTGTCCATAAGATGACCCAGCTTTGCTGGGCCTGTGCATCATTCTACTTGCATTACATGAAAATTTTCAATGTTGATATTGACTATAATGGCTACACTTTCTCTCCAAATAAAGCTATGTATTAAAACACGCCACTTATTGATTTTTTTTGTGAGAGTCTACTGAAGGAAGGACCAGTTAACCTTATCATAAGCTTTTGTAAAATCAATTTTTAAATTACCTCATTTAACTTTTTTTCTGTGTAGTTAATGGATTGTTTCATGAAGGATAACCACCCCATCTAGGATGTTACACCTTTGCATAAGAAAAGTGTGAGATGAACGAGCCACATGGCCAGTCACAGTTTTCAGCCTTATCGTAACAACTTTGGTCAAAAATTCAAAACTAACATTAAGAAGACAAATACACCTATATTGTTGGATCCTTTCTGCTTTATTAGCCATAAGTAAAAATATTAATTCGCCAAAATTAAGGCCAAAATATTCTAGTTGTTTGGTACGAAGGAAGCTGAACAAACCTAAAAGATCTAACTTGATGACATCCTAAAAGTTCTGATAGAACTCAGCCGGGAAGCCATCAGGATTAGAAGCCTTGTTTTTTTTTTTTGAAAACCACCTTTCGTACTTCATCCTTTGAATATGGTGCAGTAAGTAAATTATTTTCCTCGTCTAAAACTTGAGGGATATCATCTGTTCGAGACTCATCAAAAGAGAGGTTACCTTCCTCATGTGCTCCAAACAAACCTTTGCAGTAATTGGTTATATAAGATTTTAATTGCTCATGGCCTTGAATCTTATCCTCATCCTGAACCAGAGAGCGAATAGGTTTCTTTATATGTTAATTATTCATTCATCTAAATTTAATTCCTGAAAACACTCGGGAGGGGGGGGGGGGGTCCATTGAAAGCATTGAGATTATACTTGGGGGCTATGCACCCCATAATAAACATATTCACACGATACTGTTGCGGTCAAAACCCACCGGCGGGCAGCGACGGGCAACACAGTAGAGCCGGGAACAACTTAGGGCTGCGGCTGGCCCTGGTCCCTCCGAGCGACGGCCCGCAAAGCCTCTGGTACACACGTCCGATGCTGATGCAAGGGCGTGCCACCTGACCTATACCTGGTCAGGAAGGTGATGGAGATGCCTCGCTTACTTTCCTGCATGGCATACACGTAAACATTAAATACGAGCCTCGATCGGCTCTCAGGTTATCCTGTGAATCGGCTCAAGGAGCCGATCCACCCATGATTCGTACGAGGTGCACGAATATATGGTGGTCCTGCTTGATCAAGATAAAGCTAATGCGATCTACGACGATTTAGGGTTTTCACCGCATAATCGGATCATCCTACTCACGATTGGGCCTCGCGGCCACGCACGGTGATCGTAAGCCGATCCTAGACAAGGCCTAAAAACCAACACGAGGTTGATCCCCGGAACATCCTGTCTAGGACTAGCAAACGACACCCTACGTGCCGCTGGATCCTCCAACCCTTTGTAAGGCCTAACTATTGCAGATATTAAACTAATCCTTGAAGAACAAGGAGCAACCGTAACGGATCGGATCTACTAAATAATGATCAAGCGGGGTGCCGCCCCCACACCTAAGATAGGTGTGAGGGCGGCTAGATATGCAAGGGTTGCACTACGATAGCATGTTATACGAAGAACTATGCTAACCCTAACACATCTATGATAACTACGTTGCTCGCCATCAAAAAGGCTTCAGTACGAGCAACGCATGAACAACATAAAGCTTGTGCTGCCTAGATCGCAAGATGCGATCTAGGCAGCATGTTGCTTACCGGTAGAAACCCTCGAGACGAAGGAGTTGGCGATGCGCCGAGATTGATTTGTTGGTTGAACGTTGGTTGTTGTTTATTTCATAAACCCTAGATACATATTTATAGTCCAGGGGACTTTCTAACGTGGGAATAATCCCAACCGTGCACGAGGCCAACTCTAACTAAAACGACACGTAATCTACTATGTTACAGATACACGGGCCAACTAGCCCATATTTTGCATATAAAGGTCGATCCACATATTTCTTCCATGTATATTCTTCAAATCCATCTTGATCGCGGCCCACCTCTGACTCGGTCAAATTCTGGTGATAACACATGCCCCCCTGGTTTTGGAATTGGTAATTCCAAAATCACTCTGCTTTTCCTTCGTTGGGTCATGTCGTGGCAGAACCGTTGCAGTATCCGTCATCATGATGCCTTGCCTTCTCAACTTCTCCGCGTGACCTGGCAGTTTTTTTTTCTCTTAGGCACCATTTCCTCGGAAACTGCTGTGGCATTGAATTTCCACTATATCCCCTTTTATTTAACCGCTCCGCACAGCTTATTTCCGCATCTTCTTCGCATTAGCACTCCAAAAGCCCTCCTGCGCCACCATGTGTTCTTCCTCCTCTGCTTCATCGGATCTTTCCACCCAGTCCTCTTCCTCTCGCGAGCCGACGCCGGAACCGAACCCGGCGGAGGTCCACGCAGCCAACACCCGCCACGCCATTGAGGCCGGGGAGGAGTCTAGCCATGACTTCTCCATCTGGTCGGAGGACGACAAGTCCCTGACCGACGGGGAAAGCGACCTCCGCTTCCTCGCCGACGGGGAAACGGAGGAGGAGAGCGACGACGATCGCTTCTCCTGTGACTTCACCTCTCCCGAGGAGGAGGAGGAGGAAGAAGAGGAGGAGGAGGAGGATGACACCTCCTCCGACGAGCCGCCGGCCAAGCGGTTCTGCCCCTGGCCGGGGAACCTCAGCGACTTCGACAGCGACGACGATGACGCTGACGAAGAGGACGAGGACAATGAAGGCCCAGTCGGCGGCCATTGGAGCGACGATGAGCCCGCCGGGAGCAGCGCCGACAGCGGCGACGACGGCGACGACGAGGGCAGCGATGGCCCGTAGATAGGACCTCTAGTATAGGACCAGTAGCAGTAGATGGGGCAATGTATCCCCTAGTACTTCCTTTTGAGAGCAATCAGCTCTTTATGTAAGAAATCTATCAATGAAGAACTTTTCCCAATTTGATTTTGCCGATTTCCTTTGAGCTTAATTAGCCGATTTCCTCTCATACTGATCTTGCCGATTTGTCCCCTTTGCCAATGCGTAATGAGCCGATAGCAACGCATCAGTCCTTTAAAATTCTCCCTTCCATTCTTCAACTGATGATTTTGAAATCTGGTGGATAATGTAGAGTCTTCAGGGAAGCCTTTGAATTCTTCCAACCAAACTTAATGGTCTTCTTTAAACACTCATCATTTTGTGAAGAAGGTTGCGACGAAAGATCAGCCGATGGTACCCCAATCGGCTCCCGAACAGAGCGTCCACCAGGCCTGCTGCCCCCGAGCCTTACTCGGGGCGAGAATGTCAGAGAGGATGCACCAAAGCCGATCACCTTTCTTCCTTAGAAAGCCGATATACCCCTTCTGTCAACACTGCTGAACTAGTACCAAGGGTTGAAAATCCTCGACAAGAAAGTTCAGGTACCCGGATCGGCTCAAAGCAGCTGAAGAAGTTCTCATTGTTTTACTCCCGCGAAGAAGCAGAGGGCCCCACAGCTGAACTGGATTTGGTGGAGATCCGGTAAACCTCGTATAATTGCACTAGAGTCGATGGCTGCGCATCGGCTTCGTCTCTTAGTTCTAAAGTCGATGCCCTTGCATCGGCTGTATAAAAAAAAAATTTTTACTGGCCGATTTTTTCCTATCGGCCCCAATATTTCACTGCACACATGTTCTCCTGCACATGTTCACATGTTCATCATGTTTAGGTGCCCCCCGAGCCGAATCTGTCAGGGAATGGCAGATATCGGCTCTGTAATTCGTACGTCGGCTCCGGTAGGATCAATGACGAACACAAGCAGAACATGTGGTGAGGATAATTTTGGCCGATTGATGGGATCGGCCTCCATATTGATTGAAGCGCTGACTGAAGGTTCTGTAATGTCCCTTCATATATTTTTGGGGCCGATCACAAGGATCAGCCTCGCCACGTTTGCTCATCGCTTTGCTTCAGCTACACGGTCAGGCCAGTGGATAAAACCAGCTTAACCTTTCCCTTCGTCACGTCGATGCGCTCGCAGTCGTCCAAATTGATACCTGAGAGGGGTTCTTGGCCTGCTGCTTCCCATGCGTTCATGCCAGCCGTTGAAATTTCGGCTGAGTCATCGGCCTGGACGACCTCTACCTCATCTCCGTCCCACTGTATTAGGCATTGGTGCATAGTGGAGGGAATGCAGCAGTTGGCGTGGATCCAATCTCTTCCTAGCAGAACAGCATAAGTGCTCTTGCTATCGACGATGAAGAACGTTGTAGGGATAGTTTTCCTTCCTACGGTCAGATCCACATTCAGAACACCTTGTGCGTCAGACGCTTGGCCGTTGAAATCGCTCAATGTCACGTTGGTCTTGATTAGATCTGAGCTAGAGCGTCCCAACCGACGTAGCATAGAGTATGGCATGATGTTGACTGCCGCTCCGGTGTCCACCAGCATCTTATTTACAGGCCTCCCATCGATATAACCTCGCAAGTACAGGGCCTTCAGATGTCTGTAGCTTCTTTCTCGTGGCTTCTCAAAGATAACCGGCCGTGGGCCGCAGTCAAGTTGTGCCACAGGTGCCTCGTCTAATCCTGGAGCACTGAACTCCGAAGGGAGGATGAACACCATGTTTGTGCTAGCCGATGTTTCATCATCGGCTTTCCTTTGCTTGGGACGCCACTCCATTTTCCGTGGACGACCCTCTTCGTCCAGGGTTCGCTGAACTTTCACAGCCAGATCAGGTCGTGCCTTCCTTAGCGTATGCAAGTATAACCTTTCGGCTTCCTCCAGGCCGCGCAATCGCTGAACCCTGCGCTTTTGGGAACGGCTGAGTCCATCAGGGTACCACCTTGGCCGGTGGTACCTATCTTCTTCTTCTTCTTCTTCTTGTCCCTCGTCTTCTGAATCCTCGAGATCTTCCCATCGAGGGGACTCAGCGCGTTTGCTTTGTGGCGGGAGAGGCCCTAAGCACTTGAACACGGACGCGTTGGCTGCCTCCTTCTTCTTCTGGTTGCATTCTGGGCAATTGCCGATTGTGGGCAATCGGCTCATTCCTGAATCCTAGCAGTGTCTGAAGAAGGGGCAGTCCCAGTGCCTATCGTTGTCATCTTGCTCCCTTGTCTTTTCCTTGGCACAGCGCTCGTACTCCTCCTCATCGCGATCATGCCGACGATGTCTTCTGGCTTCTCTAGCCAGACGATCTCTTTCATCTTCATCACTGGATCGTCGGCGTCGGTCATACTGACTCACATACTTGTTGAGGAGGTGATCAGAGAGGGGTCGCTGATATCTTATGTTCTTCACTTCTCCCTCTGTGACGTAGCGCTTGCCATCATGACGGAGCCGATCGCCTGGAGCGGCATCCTCTGTGTCCTTGCTACGAGAGCAGCTGCCCTCGTCTCCATTCTTGCCAGCGTGGTGTCCAAGTCCTACCATGTTGATGCTGAACGAGGATCCTGGCTGGCAACCTTCAGGGTAAGTGCATTCCACCATGTTAACGGCGGGAAAGGGTTGGGTGTCGACCTTCATGGCGTACTGGTTGAAAATCAGACGTCCTTGTTCTATCGCCATTTGGATCTGCTGACGCCACACCCTGCAGTCGTTGGTGGCATGGGAGAGCGAGTTATGCCATTTGCAGTATGGCTTTCCATTCAGCTCCTGTACCGTAGGGAATTTGAGACCTTCGGGTATCTTCAACTGCTTCTCCTTGAGCAGGAGGTCAAAGATTTGCTCAGTTTTGGTTACGTCAAAATCAAACCCCCTGGGCGGGCCTGGTGGCTTTACCCATTTGCAGGACACGGGGTTTGCCCCCCGAGTCCATTCAGCCACTGCTACCTCTTGATCTCCCGCAGAAACTTCGTCTTCCTCTGCCTCGACCAGGACTACTGCACGCTTGAATTTGTCCTGGTACAGGTCCGGGTGGCGCTGTTCATATGCCGACAGTTTCTGAACCATGTGCGCTAGTGAGGGGTAGTCTGCTTGGGAGGCCAAGTCCTTGAGCGGTGTTGCGAGGCCCGCCACTGCCAACTCGACTGCTTCCTTTTCAGTCACACGAACCGAATAACATCGGTTCCTAAGATTCCTGAAGCGCTGGATGTATTCTGTCACAGTTTCTCCACGCTTCTGACGTATTTGTGCTAGATCGGCAAGGCCAGACTCGGAAACCTCTGAGTGGTACTGCGTATGGAACTGTTCTTCCAACTGCTTCCAAGTCCGGATCGAGTCTGGTGGCAACGAGGTGTACCACCCGAAAGCCGATCCTGTGAGGGACTGTGAGAAGAACCTCACGCGTAGTGGATCCGACACTGAGGCCGTTCCTAGCTGTGCCAAATATCGGCTCACATGCTCGATGGAGCTGGAACCATCTGATCCGCTGAATTTGGAGAAATCAGGGAGCCGATATTTAGGTGGTAGCGGGATCAACTCGTACTCGTCGGGGTACGGCTTGGAATAGCCGATTGCCCTCCTTTTCGGCACCATGCCGAACTGGTCTCTCAGTATGGTACTGATCTGATCCGCTGTGCTGGCCGCAGGAGTTGAACTCTGAAGATTCGCCGGGGTGGCGTACTTAGCCAGCCATGTTTGCTTTTCCAGCTCTGAGCCAACTGCAGGAGCTGAGCTCTGGAGGTTCGTCGGGGTGGCATATTTAGTTAGCCACGTCTGCTTCTCAAGATCTGTCGCTGACGTTCCTCCTGTTTTCCCAGAAGTCCCTGATGTTGCGGCCTGGTTTGTGAGCGCCCAGTTACCGCAATCTGGCACATACGTGCACGTGTACCCGTGAGGGATCTCCTTAGGCGCCTCATGCAAGAACTGGCAGTCACTAGGGTCACCACCGATCTTGTAGACGACGAATGCCGGTGAATTCGGCACTTCTGGTGCTGCCAACGCAAATGGCAGCGGTGGACGGGACTGGAGTGGCAACTCCCCTTGATGCGTCCCGAGAGCTGGTCCTGACGGCGAGTACTGGTGCCTCATGATCTCCTGGATCACGCGAAGAGCGACACGCTCCAACGTGTTTACTGTGTTCTCGAGTGGCGGTGTAGCGAGTGAGCCACTAAGTAGTTGATCTCCGCCGCAGGGGACCTGGTGCGTTCTTCGACGGGGCAGAGAGGTCTATCCCATCGAGTGCACCATCGGCGTGAACCCCTTCCACCCGATGCCATGTGAACGGGTTACGTGGAAAGAGCCGATGAGGTCGGCTTCGAGGATTGCTTTGACCTCGTCATACTTCTTCTTGAGCTCGTCGGTCAGATCCTCGTACGTGACTGGCGTGCCGTCCGCCATCTCAGATATAGATGGCGAGGTGGTTGATGTCGAAGCTTGTCCCACCGGCGTGCCGTAATGTGTTGAGGTCAAAACCCACCGGCGGGCAGCGACGGGCAACACAAGAGAGCCGGGAACAACTTAGGGCTGCGGCTGGCCCTGGTCCCTCCGAGCGACGGCCCGCAAAGCCTCCGGTACACACGTCCGATGCTGATGCAAGGGCGTGCCACCCGACCTATACCTGGTCAGGAAGGTGATGGAGATGCCTCGCTTAGTTTCCTGCATGGCATACACGTAAACATTAAATACGAGCCTCGATCGGCTCTCAGGTTATCCTGTGAATCGGCTCAAGGAGCCGATCCACCCATGATTCGTACGAGGTGCACGAATATATGGTGGTCCTGCTTGATCAAGATAAAGCTAATGCGATCTACGACGATTTAGGGTTTTCACCGCATAATCGGATCATCCTACTCACGATTGGGCCTCGCGGCCACGCACGGTGATCGTAAGCCGATCCTAGACAAGGCCTAAAAACCAACACGAGATTGATCCCCGGAACATCCTGTCTAGGAGTAGCAAACGACACCCTACGTGCCGCTGGATCCTCCAACCCTTTGTAAGGCCTAACTATTGCAGATATTAAACTAATCCTTGAAGAACAAGGAGCAACTGTAACGGATCGGATCTACTAAATAATGATCAAGCGGGGTGCCGCCCCACACCTAAGATAGGTGTGAGGGCGGCTAGATATGCAAGGGTTGCACTACGATAGCATGTTATACGAAGAACTATGCTAACCCTAACACATCTATGATAACTACGTTGCTCGCCATCAAAAAGGCTTCAGTACGAGCAACGCATGAACAACATAAAGCTTGTGCTGCCTAGATCGCAAGATGCGATCTAGGCAGCATGTTGCTTACCGGTAGAAACCCTCGAGACGAAGGAGTTGGCGATGCGCCGAGATTGATTTGTTGGTTGAACGTTGGTTGTTGTTTATTTCATAAACCCTAGATACATATTTATAGTCCAGGGGACTTTCTAACGTGGGAATAATCCCAACCGTGCACGAGGCCAACTCTAACTAAAACGACACGTAATCTACTATGTTACAGATACACGGGCCAACTAGCCCATATTTTGCATATAAAGGCCGATCCACATATTTCTTCCATGTATATTCTTCAAATCCATCTTGATCGCGGCCCACCTCTGACTCGGTCAAATTCTGGTGATAACAGATACAAACTTTTCAGAAGTGGCAACAACCACGCAACACGTATAAAGGCAACACGATGGTATCGCCGGTGGAGGGTTGGAGGGGCCAGCCCAGCGTGGTCGCCGACGTGGGGGTCCGACCTGTATAAAGGCGGTGGTCCTATGGCCTCTCTTGCGTGAAGAGTGATAGGATTCGTAGCATAGAAAACAAAAAAATTCCTACCGCAAGAACGAATAACAAGCCAAGATCTAATCTAGTAGATGGTAGCAATGAGATGAAGATCATGAGACTAACCCTCGAAGATTCCAAAGCCTACGAGATTATATCTCGCTGTTGATGTAGTCGGTCACTTGCCTCTTTCAAAAGCGCATAGAAGATCTTGACGGTGCCACAGTCGGGCAGCACCTCCGTACTCGGTCACACGTACGGTGTTGATGACGACGTCCTTCTCCCCGTTCCAGCGGGCAGCGGATGTAGTAGATCCTCCTCGGAATCCCGCCAGCATGACGGCGTGGTGACGGTGGTGGTGGAGATCTCCGGAAGGGCTTCGCCGTAAGCATTGTGGGAGAAATAGGAGGAGGGAGGAGATGGGCAGCTAGGGTTTGGGTGCAGGGTGGTGATGCGACTTGGGGAGCTAGGGCTGTGACTTGAGGTTCCCTTGGGGTTCCCCTTGGTCCCTTTAAATAGGTGGCCAAGCCCCTTGGGTCGTCCATAAACCTTCCCCCAAGTTTGACTGAGTTCCGATAGGTTTCCGGTTCCGAAAACCTACTCCTACTCGGACTCTTTTGCCAATTCCGAAATTGCATTAAGGAAAAAGTTATTTTCCCTTAAGGCAACATGGTTGCACCTATTATGGAACCCTCCGGACTTCCTTAGACATCCCGGGTCGTCCCGGACACTTTCGGAACCTTCCATAATATTCCGGACTATTCCGGTCCTTCCAAAACCTTCTAGAAGCTCCGGTCAAAACACCGGACTTTTTCCGAACCCCGGAAAATGACTTCCCATATATGAATCTTATTCTTCGGACCATTCCGAACCTCCTCGTTATCTCTCGGATCCCATTCAAGAGTCCGAACAACATTCGAGCTCCATTCCATATTCCATATCTACTTAAAACGACATCAAACCTTAAGTGTGTCACCCTACAGTTCGAGAACTATGCGGATATGATCGAGACTCCTCTCCGATCAATAACTAATAGCGAGACCTGGAGATCCATAATAGCTCCCACATATTCAACGATGACTTCGTGATCGAAAGAACCATTCACATACAATACCGATTCCCTTTGTCACGCGATACTTTACTTGTCCGAGGTTCGATCATCGGTATCTCCATACCTAGTTCAACCTCGTTACCGACAAGTACTCTTTACTCGTACCGTGGTATGTCAAGCTTGTGACCTAGTCACATGCTTGCAAGCTAATCAGATGACATTCTACCGAGAGGGCCCAAAGTATATCTATCCGTCATCAGGATGGACAAATCCCCCTCTTGATCCATATGCCTCAACTCACACTTTCCGAATACTTAATATCATATTTATAACCACCCATTTACGCAATGGCATTTGATGTAATCAAAGCATCCTTCCGGTGTAAGTGATTTACATGATCTCATGGTCGAAGGACTAGGTAACTATGTATCGAAAGCTTATAGCAAGTTGAACTTAATGACTTTATCTCATGCTATGCTTACTATGGGTGTGTCCATCACATCATTCACCTAATGATATGATCTTGTTATTAATAACATCCTATGTTCATGATCAGGAAACCATGATCATCTATTAATCAACAAGCTAGTTAAATGAGAGGCTTACTAGGGACTCTAGTTGTTTACACAACACACATATATCAATGTTTCCGGTTAATACAATTATAGCATGGAGTGTAAACATTTATCATGAACACTAAGATCTAACAATAACTATTTTATTATTGCCTCTCGGGCATATCTCCAACAAAGAGAAGGACCTACCGGAGGCCTGGACTCGTGATCTGGCCGAAGTGTTGAGTTCCGGAAGGCTCCGCCAGCGAATGTAACAGTGCTTTTGCCTGGAGTTTGCTGGTCGGTGGTATTCGGTTGTGCGCACCCATGCTTTTATTCCGACCTATTGGTTCTGGAGGGAGTGGCGTGATACGTCTCAAACGTATCTATAATTTCTTATGTTCCATGCTAGTTTTATGACAATACTCACATGTTATATACACACTTTATATCATTTATACGCATTTTCCGGCACTAACCTATTAACGAGATGCCGAAGTGACAGTACATGTTTTGTGCTGTTTTTGGTTTCAGAAATCGTACACAGGAAATATTCTCGGAATTGGACGAAACGAAATCCCAGGGTCTTATTTTTCCACGGAGCTTCCAGAAGACCGAAGGGGATACGAAGTGGGGCCACGAGGCGCCGACACCACAAGGCGGCGCGGCCAAGGGGGGCCCGCACCACCCTATGGTGTGGGGCCCCCGTGCCTCTCCCGACTCTGCCCTTCCGCCTACTTATACTCTCCGTCGCGAAAACCCTATTACCGAGAGCCACGATACGAGAAAACATACTGAGACGCCGCCGCCGCCAATCCCATCTCGGGGGATTCAGGAGATCGCCGCCGGCACCCTGCCGGAGAGGGGAATCATCACCCGGAGGACTCTACATCACCATGATCGCCTCCGGACTGATGTGTGAGTAGTTCATCCTTGGACTATGGGTCCATAGCAGTAGCTAGATGGTTGTCTTCTCCTCATTGTGCTATCATGTTAGATCTTGTGAGCTGCCTATCATGATCAAGATCGTCTATTTGTAATGCTACATGTTGTGTTTGTTGGGACCCGATGAATATGGAATACTATGTCAAGTTGATTATCAATCTATCATATATGTGTTGTTTATGATCTTGCATGCTCTCCGTTGCTAGTAGAGGCTCTGGCCAAGTTGATACTTGTAACTCCAAGAGGGAGTATTTATGCTCGATAGTGGGTTCATGCCTCCATTGAATGCAGGACAAAGGATGTGAGAAAGTTCTAAGGTTGTGGATGTGCTGTTGCCACTAGGGATAAAACATCAATGCTTTGTCTAAGGATATTTGTGTTGATTACATTACGCACCATACTTAATGCAATTGTCTGTTGTTTGCAACTTAATACTGGAAGGGGTGCGGATGCTAACCCGAAGGTGGACTTTTTAGGCAAAGATGCATGCTGGATAGCGGTCTATGTAATTTGTCGTAATGCCCTAAGTAAATCTCATATTAGTCATCATGATATGTATGTGCATTGTTATGCCCTCTCTATTTGTCAATTGCCCAACTGTAATTTGTTCACCCAACATGCTATTTCTTATTGGAGAGACACCACTAGTGAACTGTGGACCCCGGTCCATTCTTTTACATCTGAATACAATCTACTACAATCATTGTTCTCTGCTGCTCTTTGCAAACAAACATCATTTTCCACACCATATGTTTAATCCTTTGTTTACAGCAAGCCGGTGAGATTGACAACCTCACTGTTAAGTTGGGGCAAAGTATTTTGATTGTGTTGTGCAGGTTCCACGTTGGCGCCGGAATCCCTGGTGTTGCGCCGCACTACACTCCTCCACCAACAACCTTCACGTGGCCTTCATCTCCTACTGGTTCGATAACCTTGGTTTCTTATTGAGGGAAAACTTGCTGCTGTACGCATCACACCTTCCTCTTGGGGTTTCCAACGGACGTGTGCTTCACGCGTTATCAAGATCTTTTTCTGGCGCCGTTGCCGGGGAGATCAAGACACGCTGCAAGGGGAATCTCTCACATCCAATCTATTTACTTTGTTATTGTCTTGCTTTACTTTATTTTATTTTCTGTTTTGTTTCCTTTCTCTATATCAAAAACACAAAAAAAATTAGTTACTTGCTTTACTTTATTTACTGTCTTGTTTGCTTTCTTCAAATCAAAAACACAAAAAAATTAGTTACTTGCATTTACTTTATTTTATTTGCTTTACTTATTTACTATTGCTAAAATGGGTACACCTGAGAACACTAAGTTGTGTGACTTCACTAGCACAAATAATAATGATTTCTTATGCACACCTATTGCTCCACCTGCTGCTATAGCAGAATTTTATGAAATTAAACATGCTTTACTGAATCTTGTTATGAGAGAGCAATTTTCTGGTGTTAGTTCTGATGATGCTGCTGCCCATCTTAATAATTTTATTGAACTTTGTGAAATGCAAAAGTATAAGGATGTAGATGGTGACATTATAAAACTAAAATTGTTTCCTTTCTCCTTAAGAGGAAGAGCTAAAGATTGGTTGCTATCTTTGCCTAAGAATAGTATTGATTCATGGACTAAATGTAAGGATGCTTTCATTGGTAGATATTATCCTCCCGCTAAAATTATATCTTTGAGAACTAGCATAATGAATTTTAAGCAATTGGATAATGAGCATGTTGCCCAAGCATGGGAAAGAATGAAATCTTTGGTCAAGAATTGCCCTACCAATGGACTAACTACTTGGATGATCATCCAAACCTTTTATGCAGGATTGAATTTTTCTTCGCGGAACCTATTGGATTCAGCTGCTGGAGGTACTTTTATGTCCATCATCTTAGGCGCCACAACAAAGCTTCTTGATGATATGATGATCAACTACTCTAAATGGCACACGGAAAAGACTCCACAAGGTAAGAAGGTAAATTCTGTTGAAGAAACCTCCTCCTTGAGTGATAAGATTGATGCTATTATGTCTATGCTTGTTAATGGTAGATCTAATGTTGATCCTAATAATGTTCCTTTAGCTTCATTGGTTGCTCAAGAAGAACATGTTGATGTGAACTTCATTAAAAATAATAATTTCAACAACAATTAATGCTTATAGGAATAATTCTGGTAACAACTATAGGCCATATCCTTCTAATAATAGTAATGGTTATGGTAATTCTTACAACAATAATAGGAGTGTACCCTCTGGTCTTGAAGCCATGCTTAAATAATTTATTAGTACACAAACTGCTTTTAATAAATCTGTTGAAGAAAAGCTTGGTAAAATTGATGTTCTTGCTTCTAAGGTTGATAGTCTTGCTGCTGATGTTGATCTTTTAAAATTGAAAGTTATGCCTAATGAAACTAAAGACATTAAGTCATTTGCTACAGCAAACGCTATCCAAGTTCGAATTAATGAAAATATTAGATTGATGGCTGAATTGCATGCTAGGTGGGAAAGAGAAGAAAAATTTGCTAAAGAGAATAATGTAGCTAAAGTTTGGACTATTACCACCACTAGTAATGTTGATGCTTCACATGTTTCTAAACCCCCTACTATTAATGGTAAAATAATTGGTGTTGGCAATGTTTCTACTCCTAATGCAAAGCGTGCAAAACTGCCTGAAACTGCTAAAACTGCTGAAACTACTTGTGATAAAACTGCTGAAATTTTTCAAAATATTGGGGACAATGATCCCATTGCTGTAGATCATAATGGTTTAGATTTTGATGATTGTCATATCTCTGAAGTTATTAAGTTCTTACAAGAACTTGCTAGAAGTCCTAATGCTAGTGCTACAAATTTGTCCTTTACAAAACATATTACAAATGCTCTCATAAAAGCTAGAGAAGAGAAATTCAAACTTGAAACTTCTATTCCTAGGAGGTTAGAAGATGGTTGGGAGCCCATCATTAAGATGAAGGTCAATGATTTTGATTGTAATGCTTTATGTGATCTTGGTGCAAGTATTTCTGTTATGCCTAAGAAACTCTATGATATGCTTGACTTGCCACCATTGAAAAATTGTTATTTGGATGTTAATCTTGCTGATAATTCTATAAAGAAACCTTTGGGGAGGATTGATAATGTTCATATTACGGTTAACAATAACCTTGTCCCCGTTGATTTTGTTGTCTTGGATATTGAATGCAATGCATCTTGTCCCATTATTTTGGGAAGACCTTTTCTTTGAACTGTTGGTGCTATTATTGACATGAAGGAAGGGAATATTAAGTATCAATTTCCTCTCAAGAAAGGTATGGAACACTTCCCTAGAAAGAGAATGAAGTTACCCTTTGATTCTATTATTAGAACAAATTATGATGTTGATGCTTCATCTCTTGATAATACTTGATTCACACTTTCTGCGCCTGATGCGTCTCAAACGTATCTATAATTTCTTATGTTCCATGCTAGTTTTATGACAATACCTACATGTTTTGCTCACACTTTACAATGTTTTTATGCATTTTCCGGAGCTAACCTATTAACAAGATGCCGAAGTGCCAGTTCATGTTTTCTGCTGTTTTTGGTTCCAGAAAGGTTGTTCGGGCAATATTCTCGGAATTGGACGAAACAAAAGCACGCGATCTTAATTTCCCCGGAATGTTCCAGAACACCGAAGGAGAGCCGGAGGGGGGCAAGGGGGACCCACACCATAGGGGGGCGCGGGTCCCACCCTGGTCGCGCCGCCATGTGGTGAGGGAGCCCTGGTGCCCCTCCGACTCCGCCTCTTCGCCTATATTATCCCTCGTGACCTAAAAACCCGACACCAATTGACGAAACTCCAGAAAGACTCCAGGGACGCCGCCGCCATCGCGAAACTCCGTTTCGGGGGACAGAAGTCTCTGTTCCGGCACGCCGCCGGGACGGGGAATTGCCCCCGGAGTCATCTCCATCGACACCATCGCCATCTTCATCGCCATCGCTGTCTCCCATGATGAGGAGGGAGTAGTTCTCCCCCGAGGCTGAGGGCTCTACCGGTAGCTATGTGTTTCATCTCTCTCTCCCATGGTGTGATCTTTATGTGATCATGAGCTTTGTATCACTATTAATCTATGTGCTACTCTAGTGATGTTATTAAAGTAGTATATTCCTCCTCCATGATGTAATGTTGACAGTGTGTGCATCATGTAGTACTTGGCGTAGGTTATTGAATGGATCGTAGTGAACAAGAGGGGGGGTGAATGGCGCTACGGCAAGTTTTAGTCTTTTTCAAGTTTTATGCAACGGAAGGTAAAGGTGTGACTTTTAGCAATGGGGTGATCCTACAATGAAAATCGGACAAGTGCAACAAGTAAAGGAATCAACAAAATAACGAGAGTAAGGAGCGAGACAACCGGGGGGCGCGAGGCGAGTCGAGGTTTGTTTCCCGCAGTTCCTTCCACTAAAGGAAGTACGTCTGCGTTGAGGAGGTGCTAGTCTCACACAAGAGACTAGGCGGCCACACCACGAAGGAAGGCCTCACCCTCTTCCTCGAGAGAGCTCCACGGAGGTGCTCTCCCTCTTCCACTAAGGCACCGGTCGAGGCGGTGATTCCTTCACAAGGTTGGGGCGAGCTCCACACACAAGGATGCTCCCAACACCCTATGGATCTAGTACATCACCAAGCTAGACTCCATAGCTGCACACATCCAATGCTCCACCATAGGAACCCATCACCAATGCTCCACCATAGGAACTCTTCCAATGCTCCACCAAAGGAACTCTCCAATGCTCCACCAAAGGAACTCTCCAATGCTCCACCAAAGGAGCTCTCCAATGCTCCACCAAAGGAACTCTTCTCCAAGATCCATGAAAGGAACCCTACCACCAAGATCCACTAAGGAATAGCTAGTATTTGTGAAATCTCTCTTGGTAGAACTATAGATCGGGGTCTCCTCCACCTATCCTCAAAGTTTGGGCAAGATTGGTTGGATGGGGAAGGAGATCCTCAAGGATTAAGCTCAGCAACAATGGAGGAGAGAGAAGGGGAAGAGATAAAATCGTGTTGGGGAAGAAGAGGCCCTTAAATAGGCTCCTCCAAATCCAACCGTTATGTCCAGATTTGGCCTAAGCGGTACTCCTCTGAGTTCGAATTCGATCCAGATCTGGTCAAAGGACGCAGAGCGGTACTACCGCACGAGGTACCGCATTAGGGTCCAGACCTTACTGGATCCAGAGCGGTACCAGGGCGGTACGACCGTAATGCGGTTACGGTACCTAAGCGGTACCTTGAGCGGTACTACCGCTCGTGAGCGGTACTACCGCTCCAGGTACAGCATGGGTACCGCAGCGTGTTTCTGGAGGGCGAAACAGTACAAACTCAGAGCGGTACTGACAGCGGTACCTATAGGGGTAGCGGTACTACCGCTACGGGTACCGGTAGTACCGGCCTGGCTAAATCTGGTTTTCTTCCCTTTTTCTCTCCAACTTTGTTACCTCGCTAAACACACACAAAACCAGAAAACCTATCAACTATGCTTTAGTCTTCCGATCTTGATGCGTCTGGCGAGGTCACCGTGTACTTGCAAATCTAACAATGATACTCAAGGCACACGGTGAGATTACTCAAGTGTTGTCATCAAACACACAAAACTTGGGGTGTGAATTTTGCTCTTACAATCTCCCCCTTTTTGGTGTTTGATGACAACACAAGAGTAGACAATAACATATGATATTATGATGAGAACATTAGATTTGCAAAAACTCGACGGAGCTCCCCCTACACATGTGCATATCATGAATATGCATTTGAATACAAATACACATGTTATAGAGACATCACTCCCCCTAGTTTTTACAAACCAAGCACATATGCAACATAGATAGATGACATGTTCAAGAGGCATATGCACAATATGGAGGCAACATAAGATCATATACGGAGATTTGGGTGAAGTTATCATACCATAGCCTTGAGAATACCCAAACTCACAATAAGATGCCTCCATAGGGTTGTTGATGTAGCCATAAGACAAGATAAGCAACTAGGACCAAACGGCTACAAACAACAAAGGTCTTCATCCACCTAGGAACTTCTCCCCCTTTGGCATCGGAACACCAAAAAGGAGGGTAGCGAAAATAGAGAGATGGAGAAAAAGAACATACAACCAAGCTTGAAAAAATCACGAGAAAACAAGCTTGATAGAGGTTCTTAAAACACGAAGAATAAAACAAAGAAGAAAGACAAAACAAGGTCAAGAAGAATCGAAAAACCCTCAAGGAGGGGGTGTTGGTGGCCGAAGCCACCGTGTAAGAGTATAGTAGTTGTGAGGTCGCGTAGATGTATCTAGGACTCACGGACTACAACTCAACATGAAGCTCATAAGTCACTTAATTGACAAATAGCAAATGTTTTGGATTTCTTTATGCATTATGGGGGGAGCCATAGCTCAATGGATTTAAACCGCACTCCCCCTATGTCCATGCGTGCCTTTCATCTAGATATGACGGTAAGATTGGTATGTGCGCACGACGGTCAAGCAAAGTTCGATGGATCAATGATATTTAGCTCATGCCTCAACTCAATAAAGCGCTTCTCATCCAAGGGCTTCGTGAAGATGTCCGCCAATTGCTCCTTGGTGCTAATATAGGATAGTACAATATCTCCGCGAGCAATGTGGTCCCGGATGAAGTGGTTCCGTATCTCAATGTGCTTCGTCTTGCCATGAAGAACCGGACTGTAGGCGATCTTGATTGCGCTCTCATTGTCACACAAAAGAGGCACCTTGCTATACTCGTGTCCATAATCTCGTAAGGTTTGCCTCATCCATAAGATTTGAGCACAACTACTTGCCGCGGCAATATACTCGGCTTCCGCGGTGGAGACGGAGACACAATTTTGCTTCTTCGAGGACCAACACACCAAAGATCTCCCAAGAAAGTGACATGCTCCGGAGGTAGACTGCCTATCAATCTTGTCGCCCGCCCAATCGGAGTCGGTGAAACCAACCAATGCAAAGTCCGTGTCCCTTGGGTACCATAGTCCGAAGTGTGGGGTATCAACTAAATATCGAAAGATCCTCTTGACCGCCACAAGGTGGCTTTCCTTCGGACTTGCTTGAAACCGTGCACACATACCAACGCTTAAGATTATATTCGAGCGAGAGGCACAAAGGTAGAGAAGCGAACCTATCATCGAACGGTAGAGCTTGGTATCCACCGCCTTGCCGCCCTCGTCAAGAGTGAGTTGACACTTGAGTTGCATCGGAGTTCCGATCCCCTTGGCATCCTTCATATCAAAGCGCTTGAGCATGTCTTGGAGGTACTTTGCTTGATTGATGAAGGTGCCTTGTCGCATTTGCTTGATCTCGAACCCAAGAAAGTACTTGAGTTCACCCATCATTGACATCTCAAACCTATTTGTCATCAACATAGCAAACTCATCATTGAATTTTGTGTTAGTAGAGCCAAATATGATGTCATCTACATAGAGTTGGCATACGAAAAGCTCCCCATTGACCTTCTTAGTAAAAAGAGTGGGATCGATTTTCCCCACTTCGAAACCACGGTCTTCAAGCAACTCCTTGAGATGCTCATACCAAGCTCTAGGAGCTTGTTTGAGACCATATAGGGCCTTTTGGAGCTTGAAGACATGGTCCGGGAAATGGGGGTCCTCGAACCCCGGGGGTTGCTTCACATATACTTCCTCATGTAGAGGACCATTAAGAAAAGCACTCTTAACATCCATTTGTTGCAACTTAAAGCCATGATGTGAGGCAAAGGCCAAAAGGATACGGATGGACTCAAGCCTTGCAACGGGTGCAAAGGTTTCACCAAAGTCCATGCCTTCTACTTGAGAATAGCCTTGTGCCACCAATCTTGCTTTGTTGCGGATGACCGTGCCACTTTCATCTTGCTTGTTCTTGAAGATCCACTTGGTGCCGATAACATTGCGGCAATGATCGGGTCGCTTCATGAGAGTCCATACATCATTCCTCTTGAATTTGTTGAGTTCCTCTTGCATTGCATTAAACCAATCGGGATCTTTGAGGGCATCATCAACTTTGAGTGGTTCCACCCTAGAGACAAAGGCATGGTGCGCACAAAAGTTTGCAAGTTGCCTCCGAGTGGTGACATTTCTCTTTAGATCACCAATGATGTTTTGCAAGGAATGAGACTTAAGACGCAAGTGTCTTGTAGTAGGATCTTCACGGCGAGTGTCGGCTTGAGGAGATGGTTCTCGTGAGTCCTCTTGGCCTTCATCGCGGTTTAGGTCCTCGCCTTGACCTCCATCGTCGTTGAAAGAGGCAACTTTGTCATGAGATCCGGACGGCTCGGGGGTATAGGGAATATCATTGTCCATGAAGATTGTCCCCGAACCACTCGGAGAAGAACTTGAAGCTTGACCTTGGTCACTTGATGTTGGGTGTTGAGGTAGACGAGCTTGCGGTGTATGTTGTTCTTAAGCTTGTTGAGGTGAACTTGGACTTGATTGTTGTTGTAGATGTCGAGGTTGATCTTGAAGTTGTGGTTGAACTTGAGGTTGTTGTAGAGGTTGACTTGCATTTGTTAGATCAACGGAAGAAGCTTGGCCTTGTGGTGTAGATGGCTCCACTTGGGTGGAACTTGGTCCTTCCCCTGTATTCATATAAGGTAGCGTTTGAGGTAAGCGAATGCCAACACCCATCCTTCCTATGGTATCCGGGGGAATTGCATCTCCTTTCTCACAAGAAGCACTTCGCTCCTCCAAAGATCTATCATCTTCATCGAACGTCACATCACAAGATTCTACAACACGTCCACTTGACTTGTTGAAGACTCTATAGGCGTGAGAATCCGTAGCATAGCCAACGAAAATTCCTTCTTGAGCTCTTGAATCAAACTTGGATAGGCGCGTGTCCTTGACAAGTATGTAGCATTTGCATCCGAAGACCTTGAAGTATGACACATTAGGCTTGTTGCCGGTGAGGATCTCATATGGTGTCTTCTCAAGACCTTTGCGGAAGTAGAGGCGATTAGTAGCATGGCAAGCGGTAGAGATAGCTTCTGCCCAAAAATTGTAGTTGGACTTGTATTCCATCATCATGGTTCGAGCGGCTTCGATCAAGGTTCGATTCTTCCTTTCGGCGACCCCATTTTGTTGGGGAGTATATGGCGTGGAGTATTGGTGTTCGATTCCTTCCTCGCCGAGAAAGTCATCCAATGTGTAGTTCTTGAACTCTGTTCCATTGTCGCTCCTTATTGCAAGAATCTTGTTGTCGTACTTGCGTTGAACTTGGTTGGCAAACTCCATCATGGTCCGTTGAGTCTCACTCTTGTACTTGAAGAAGAATACCCAACAATAGCGTGAATAGTCATCAACGATGACGAGGCAATACTTCTTTCCTCCAGGACTTTCATGAGATGGTGGACCAAAGAGATCAACATGTAGGAGCTCCAAGCATCTTGTGGTAGAGATGATAGTCTTGGCCTTGTGAGGAGCTCCATGCATCTTTCCTTGTACGCAAGCCCTACAAACACGATCCTTGCAAAAAGAGACATCTTCTTTTAGTCCGAGAATGTGGCCACCCTTGTGGAGACTTTGCAAAGTCCTCATGTTGACATGGGCTAGTCGGCGATGCCATAACCAACCCTTGTCACCTTTCGCGAATAGGCAAAGAGCGGAAGACGTTGTCTTTCCGGAGAAATCAACAACATACAAACCGTTCTCTACATATCCAACAAAAGCTACATTGAGTGTCTTGCTCCACAAGAGGACCACCATATGTTCATCAAAGAATGTGCATAAACCCATACGAGCAATTTGATGAACAGAGAGTAAGTTGTAACCAAGGGTCTCGACAAGGAGGACATTCACAAGTGAGATGTCGGGTGTTACCACCACCTTTCCAAGACCCAATACCTTAGAGCATGTGTTGTCGCCATATGAAACGGTAGAGAGAGAAGGCACGAGGTCGACAACAATATCCTTGCTTCCGGTCATATGACTTGTGGCTCCACTATCAACCACCCATTTAGTGCCACCGGAAGCATAGTCCTACAAGGAATCAAGTCTTGGATTTAGGTACCCATTTTTCAATGGGTCCTAGCATGTTAGTAACAAGGGGTTTGGGAACCCAAATAGTCCAATCAACATTGTCCTTTTGAGGACCAATAAAGCGAGCACGAATATGTCCATAGTAATCAACAAAAAGAACATGAGAAGGGTTGTTAGAGCCGGCGAAACCCGTCGAGGCGGAGTTGGGTACTCCATCCCTTCTTGAGCTAGCATTGCTCCCTTCACGGTTGGTCTCCATGTTCTTCTTGTCCATCTTCTTCTTGGTCCTCCTCTTCCTCTTTCTCTTTGGCTTGGTAGCCACTCCTCCTTCATTGCACGAGCCCTCTTTGGCTCCATCCTTAGCTTCAATGATTCCTTCCAAGTACTTGGCTTAAACTTGGAGTCTATCAACCTTGGCCTTCAAGCGATTGACTTCATCTTCATGCTCCGGGTGTGGATGGCAAATATCAAACACTTGGACCTCCTTTGTCTTGTTCACCCGGAAGTGTTCCATCAAAGCTTCTTCTTGGAGAGCGTTCAACTTCATGAGCAAGCGCTTGTCATTTTCCATCTTGGCAATGTCGCTTTCATGAGTGCAACATGCACGGTCCTTGCTCAAAGGAAAGTACTCCTTCAAGGTTTCTTCTTGCATGGAGTTGATCTCCATGAGCTTGGCTTCCTTCTCTTCAAGGCGGCTATTTGCTCCTCATGATCACAACACGTATCCTTCTCCTTGCTCATACAGAGACACTCCTCCAACGACTCTTCTTTCTTGCTACTCAAACTCAATAGCTTGGCCTTGGTGATCTCAAGAGCGGCAATTTCTTCTTCATGGTTGCAACATGAGGTCTTCTCTTTGAACAAGCGGTAGTACTCATCCAAGGCTTCTTCTTGAAGAGCATTGACTTCCAAGAGGAGAGCATTGTGCCTCCTCAAGGAAGTAACTTGATCCACAAGCTCATCATGGGAAGAATCGGGGTCTTCATCGTCTTTTGCTTTGTTGGCTTCCTCGAGCGAGAACATCTTCTTCTTGAGGTCACCAACCAACTCAAGAGCATGGTCTCGATCCTTGGTGAGACGTGAAACAATAGCTTCATTCTTGTCTTCAAGAACAATGACACTAGCTTCAAGAGACATGCGAAGATTCCGTTCATCATCAAGCTCCTCCTTGAGATTGGCAAGCTCAAAGGCCGCTTCCCTTTCCAACTTCTCCCTCTTCTCGATAAGGTCTTGTGCCACACCAAGTTGGGCTAAGAGAGCCCCAACATGAATCTTGGTGTCCCCCTTCATGTTAGTGAGAAAAGAATCCAAGGAATCCAAACCCATAATCTCACGTTTAACGGTGAGACTAGTGGCATCATCAATATATGAGGCATTAGTCGAAGATGATGGTTTGGAAGGGGGTTTACCTCCGTGGATACCTTTTCCATGAGGCACCGTGCATTGTTGGTGACGAGGTTCTCATTTGGAGAGTCGAAGAGGGAGGTAGAGGGAGTGGAAATGGCGATGACGGCCACTCCCTCTCCTTCCTTGTTGGAGCGCTTGTCCTCATGCTCTCCATCTTCATCGGAGGAGTACTCTTCTCGAATGATGACGGCTTTAGGCTTCTTGTTGGAGGAAACCTTGTCGTCATCGGACCTTGGGGAGAACTTGGAGAATCCTTTGGAGAGTGGCTTGTACCTATCCTTCGGGATAAGCCTTCCACCATGATCTTCTCTTCTCTCAAACATACAATCCGCGAAAAAATGATTCTTGTCACCGCAATTGTAGCATGTTCTTCCCTTTGTCCCTTCTCTTGGGCTCTTGGAGAGTCTTCTTGGAGAATCACGTGATCTTCTTGGTCTTGTGTTCCGGGACATATTTCCATCCCAAAACTTCTTGGCGGCGAGAGCCATGTGCTCATGGTAGTTGAGCTTGAGATCATCCGAACCCCACTCAACGGGATCCTCATCACTTTCACTATCTTCATGCACCTTCATCTTCAATGCAAGGTTGGGCTTGCGGGAGTTGTGGGCGCGAGCAACAAGATCCTCCGCATTCTTCTTGGAGATGTCCAAAGCGATGACTTCGCTAAGGACTTCATCAGATGTCATAGCACGGAAGGAGGCGTTTTGGCGGATGGCCGTCAATTTCACTTCCTCATAAGGGAGGAGAGCGTTGTAGAACTTGCGCTTGATCCAATGGTCATCCACGAACGTTGCTCCAAGATCTTGCATTTGTATGGCAAGAGCGATGAGGCGCCGATACATCTCTTCGGGGGTCTCTCCTTCAATCATGACGAAATTGTCGGCCATGTTGTTCACTTCATCAAAACGAGAGCTTTGGATGCTTGCATTGCCGAGGAAGAGCTTCTCAAGTTTGTCCCATGCTTCCTTGGCGGTCTTGAGCGAGCGGATATGAGAGCGGTCCTTGGGGGTGATGGCCATATGAATCATGTTGATGGCGGTGGCGTTGAGTTGGTCATCCACCACATCTCTTCTTGTCAATTTCTTGGGATCTCGTGGTGAATAGCCCTCCTCAATGATACGCCAAAGCTCGGTAGAAGCGCTGCGCACATGAGAACGCATTAAGAATTGCCAATTCTCAAAGTTGTTTGACTCGAGTAACGGTGGTGAACCATGCGACAAGATATGCGGCATCGGTATCAGAACGTTAATGGTGTAATCATTTGGTGGTGGCACCGCATGATAACCCCCTTGACGTTCCGCAACCGGTGTGTCATCATCCTTCCCTTTTGTTGAAGTGCCGGTATCCCCAACCCCTTCCTTTTGTGAATCTTTTGTTACTTCCGCAACAAAATCAACAAGAGGAATGGTGTTAGCTTTTGGTGGTGGATCCTCGGTACTTGAATTTGGTGGAGGGTTTGGTTTTTGTACAACCAACTCCATCATCATCGCCTTCATTTGGGCAACGATGGATGACTCCAATTTCTTGAGGTCATCCAACGTAGCCGTCGTGGAATCGATGGGCGATGATGGAGTGGGTGGCACAAGGGAAGGTGACCCATTCTTATCCGCCTCTTGTTCGGCCATTTCGTAGGCGGTAAAGCCCGAGCAAGAAAACCTTGCTCTGATACCACTTGAATGGATCGTAGCGAACAAGAGGGGGGTGAATGGCGCTACGGCAAGTTTTAGTCTTTTTCAAGTTTTATGCAACGGAAGGTAAATGTGTGACTTTTAGCAATGGGGTGATCCTACAATGAAAATCGTACAAGTGCAACAAGTAAAGGAATCAACAAGATAACGAGAGTAAGGAGAGAGACAACCGGGGGGCGCGAGGCGAGTCGAGGTTTGTTTCCCGCGGTTCCTTCCACTAAAGGAAGTACGTCTGCGTTGAGGAGGTGCTAGTCTCACACAAGAGACTAGGCGGCCACACCACGAAGGAAGGCCTCACCCTCTTCCTCGAGAGAGCTCCACGGAGGTGCTCTCCCTCTTCCACTAAGGCACCGGTCGAGGCGGTGATTCCTTCACAAGGTTGGGGCGAGCTCCACACACAAGGATACTCCCAACACCCTATGGATCTAGTACATCACCAAGCTAGACTCCATAGCTGCACACATCCAATGCTCCACCATAGGAACCCATCACCAATGCTCCACCATAGGAACTCTTCCAATGCTCCACCAAAGGAACTCTCCAATGCTCCACCAAAGGAACTCTCCAATGCTCCACCAAAGGAACTCTTCTCCAAGATCCACCAAAGGAACCCTACCACCAAGATCCACTAAGGAATAGCTAGTATTTGTGAAATCTCTCTTGGTAGAACTATAGATCGGGGTCTCCTCCACCTATCCTCAAAGTTTGGGCAAGATTGGTTGGATGAGGAAGGAGATCCTCAAGGATTAAGCTCAGCAACAATGGAGGAGAGAGAAGGGGAAGAGATAAAATCGTGTTGGGGAAGAAGGGGCCCTTAAATAGGCTCCTCCAAATCCAACTGTTATGTCCAGATTTGGCCTAAGCGGTACTACCGCTTTGGGGTAAGCGGTACTACCGCTCTGAGTTCGAATTCGATCCATATCTGGTCAAAGGACGCAGAGCGGTACTACCGCACGAGGTACCGCATTAGGGTCCAGACCTTACTGGATCCAGAGCGGTACCAGGGCGGTACCAGGGCGTTACGACCGTAACGCGGTTACGGTACCTAAGGGGTACCTTGAGCGGTACTACCGCTCGTCCAGGTACAGCATGGGTACCGCAGCGTGTTTCTGGAGGGCGAAACAGTATAGACTCAGAGCGGTACTGACAGCGGTACCTATAGGGGTAGCGGTACTACCGCTACGGGTACCGGTAGTACCGGCCTGGCTAAATCTGGTTTTCTTCCCTTTTTCTCTCCAACTTTGTTACCTCGCTAAACACACACAAAACCAGAAAACCTATCAACTACGCTTCAGTCTTCCGATCTTGACGCGTCCGGCGAGGTCACCGTGTACTTGCAAATCTAACAATGATACTCAAGGCACACGGTGAGATTACTCAAGTGTTGTCATCAAACACACAAAACTTGGGGTGTGAATTTTGCTCTTGCAGTTATGATTGTAATCTCTTGTAGATTATGAAGTTAACTATTACTATGATAGTATTGATGTGATCTATTCCCCCTTTCATAGCAATTGTTGACAGTGTGCATGCTATGTTAGTACTCGGTCTAAATTGCAATGGTCTATTATGCACTCTAGAGGTTACTTAAATATGAACTCCGGATGTTGTGGAGCTTGTTTACTCCGGCTTGAGGTGTGCTTTTATATCCCTACACAATGAATGGTGTTTGTTATTCAACAAGAGAGTGTGGAAAGTAGCATTTATTTATTCACTTATGTGATCAATGTTGAGAGAGTCCACTAGTGAAAGTATGATCCCTAGGCATTGTTTCCAAATATCGAATCACCATTTATTTACGGTTCTACTGCATGTTCGCTTGCTGCCATTTTTATTTCAGATTGCAATTACTACTTACAATCATCCATATTACTTGTATTTCACTATCTCTTCGCCAAACTAGTGCACATATACATCTGACAAGTGTATTAGGTGTGTTGGGGACACAAGAGACTTCTTGTATCGTAATTGCAGGGTTGCTTGAGAGGGATATCTTTGACCTCTACCTCCCTGAGTTCGATAAACCTTGGGTGATTCACTTAAGTGAAAATTGCTGCTGTTCTACAAACCTCTGCTCTTGGAGAACCAACACTGTCTACAGGAATAGAAGCGTGCGTATACATCAAGCTATTTTCTGGCGCCGTTGCCGGGGAGGTAAGGTAAAAGGTATTCACATCCTCCGACTACTAAGCTATTTCCTAGCACTGTTGCCGGTGTGTGAGTGCTCGAAGCTATTTCCTTTAGATCCTGCAATTGCATCTTTTTGTTTCTTGTTTTTATTTCACTAGTTAGGCTTAATGGAAAACAACAAAAAAATTAGAGATCTTTATGAAATTTATCTTGAGTTAGGACATGAGGTGTTTGAAGAGAAAATTAAAAAACCTATGGAACTTTATATGCATGCTAATGGCAATGTTATTAGTATGAATGCTTTGAATACCATTGTTTCTAATGTTATGGAAAATTCTAAGCTTGGGGAAGCTGGTTTTGATGAGCTTGATATTTTTAGTCCCCAAAGCATGGAGGAGAAAATTTTCTTTGATGATTATAATGATAGTGGTATTTTGGTGCCACCTACTATGGAGAATAAAGTTTATTATGATTATACTATGCCTCCTATATTTGATGATTATGGTGATGAGAATAATAATGATAGCTACTTTGTTGAATTTGCTCCCACTACAATTAATAAGAATGACTATGCTTATGTTGGAAGTAGTAATTAATTTATGCATGAGACTCATGATAAGAATGCTTTATGTGATAGTTATATTGTTGAGTTTGTTCATGATGCTACTGAAAGTTATTATGAGAGAGGGAAACATGGTTATATGCATCTTAATAGTATTAAGTTTCCCCTCTTTATGTTGAGAATCTTGAAGTTGCGCTTGTGTTGCCTTTCTATGCTTGTTGCCTTATGCTTACATAACTTGTTTATTTACAAGATTCCTTTTTATAGGAAGTGGGTTAAGCTTAAATTTGTTTCATACTTGCTTTTTGATGCTCTCTTTGCTTCAACTCTCATCCTTATGTGAGCATCATTAAAATTACTGAGCACATCTTAATGGCTATAAAGAAAGCACTTCTTGGGAGATAACCCATGTTTTTATTTTTGCTACTGTTTTGTTGTGTCTTGGAAGTTGTTACTACTGTAGCAACCTCTCCTTATCTTTATTTTATTGCAGTGTTGTGCCAAGTAAAGTCTCTAATAGAAGGTTGATGCTAGATTTGGATTTCTGCGCAGAAACAGATTTCTATCTGTCACGAATTTGAGCAAGGCTCTCTGTAGGAAACTCAGAAAAATCTGCCAATTTTCAAGCGTGTTCCTAAGATATGTACGCAACTTTCATTACTTTTGAGTTTTCTGATTTGAACAACGGAAGTACCTCTTGTAAATTCGTCTTTACTGGCTGTTCTGTTTTGATAGATTCTGTCTCTGTTTTTTGCATTGTCTCTTGTGGACTTTAAGCAAGGCTTTCTAGACTTGGAGAGCTGTAGCTAATGTTTTATTGAGTTCTTGCAATGTTTCACTACAGTACCAAAGTGGATTAAAGTTTTTTGAGTACTAACCCCTCTAATGAAGTTTATGAGAAGTTCGGTGTGAAGGAAGTTTTCAAGGGTCAAGAGAGGAGGATGATATATGATCAAGAAGAGTGAAAAGTCTAAGCTTGGGGATGCCCCCGTGGTTCATCCCTGCATATTTCAAGAAGACTCAAGCGTCTAAGCTTGGGGATGCCCAAGGCATCCCCGTCTTCATCAACAACTTATCAGGTCACCTCTAGTGAAACTATATTTTTATTCGGTCACATCTTATGTGCTTTACTTGGAGCGTCTGTGTGCTTTTATTTTCGTTTTGTTATTTTCATTCTCTGAATAAATTCATGCTTGTGTGGGAGAGAGACACGCTCCGCTTTTTCATATGAACACTTGTGTTCTTCGTTTTACTTTTAATGTTCATGGTGAAAGTTGAAAGCCGTTTTATTGCTATTTGGTTGGAAACAGAAAATGCTTCATGTGGTAATTGGTATATGGTCTTGAATAATTTGATACTTGACAATTTTTTTGCTCAAATAGATTATGTTTAATCTCTTGCATCATGTACTTTGCACCTATTAATGGAGAACTACCATAGAGCTTGTTAAAATTTGGTTTGTATGATTGGTCTCTCTAAAAGTTTACATATTTTCTGGTGAAGTGTTTGAACAACAAGGAAGACAGTGTAGAGTCTTATAATGCTTGCAATATGTTCTTATGTAAGTTTTGTTGTACGGGTTCATACTTGTGTTTGCTTCAAACAACCTTGCTAGCCAAAGCCTTGTACTGAGAGGGAATGCTTCTCGTGCATCCAAAACCTTGAGCCAAAACCTATGCCATTTGTGCCCACCATACCTACCTACTATGTGGTATTTCTCTGCCATTCCAAAGTAAATTGCTTGAGTGCTACCTTTAAAATTTCATTCCTTGTCTTTGCAATATATAGCTCATGGGAAAATAGCCTTAAAAACTATTGTGGTAAAGAATATGTAGCTTATGTATCTTATTTCTTATAAGTTGCTTGTTGAGCGGTAACCATGTTTCTGTGGACGCCATCAACTATTACACCTTTGTTGAATATCATGTGAGTTTCTATGCATGTTTGTCTTGTCTGAAGTAAGGGTGATTTATCATGATCAAATGGTTTGAGTATGCATATTGTTAGAGAAGAACATTGGGCCGCTAACTAAAGCCATGTATCATGGTGGAAGTTTCAGTTTGGACATTAATCCTCAATCTCTTATGAGAATATTATCTGTTGTTGAATGCTTATGCATTAAAGAGGAGTCCATTATCTGTTTTCTTTGTTGTCCCGGTATGGATGTCCTTAGTTGAGATTTATCAAAAACGGGAAATAAAATGCGATCTATCTCCTTGGACATTTGTACAGGCGGCATAGAGGTACCCCTTTGTGACACTTGGTTGAAACATATGTAATGCAATGATAATCCATGGAAATCCAAGCTAATTAGGACAAGGTGCGAGCACTATTGGTATTCTATGCATGAGGCTTGCAACTTATAAGATGTCTTATGCATAACACATATGAATTATTACTACCGTTGAAAAAATTGTTTCTATGTTTTCAAAACAAAAGCTCTAGCACAAAAATAGTAATCCATGCTTCCCTCTGCGAAGGGTCTTTCTTTTACTTTATGTTGAGTCAGTTTACCTACTTCTTTCTATCTTAGAAGCAAACACTTGTGTCAACTGTGTGCATTGATTCCTACATACTTGCTTATTTGCTTTCATCATATTACTTTGTGTTGACAATTATCCATGAGATATACATGTTGAAGTTGAAAGCAACTGCTGAAACTTATATCTTCCTTTGTGTTGCTTCAAAACTTTCTACTTGGAATTTATTGCTTCATGAGTTAACCCCTATGCAAGACTTATTGATGCTTGTCTTGAAAGTACTATTCATGAAAAGTTTTTGCTATATGATTCAGTTGTTTAGTCATTATCATTACCATTGCTTTCAATCACTTCATTCATATCATATGCTTTACAATAGTATTGATCAAGATTATGATAGTAGCATGTCACTTCAGAAATTATCCTTGTTATCGTTTACCTACTCGAGGGCGAGTAGGAACTAAGCTTGGGGATGCTTGATACGTCTCAAACGTATTTATAATTTCTTATGCTCCATGCTAGTTTTATGACAATACCTACATGTTTTGCTCACACTTTATAATGTTTTGATGCATTTTCCGGAACTAACCTATTAACAAGATGCCGAAATGCCAGTTCCTGTTTTCTGCTGTTTTTGGTTCCAGAAAGGCTGTTCGGGCAATATTCTCGGAATTGGACGAAACAAAAGCCCACGATCTTATTTTCCCCGGAATGTTCCAGATCACCGAAGGAGAGCCGGAGGGGGGCCAAGGGGGACCCACACCATAGGGGGGCGCGGGTCCCACCCTGGCCGCGCCGCCATGTGGTGAGGGAGCCCTGGCGCCCCTCCGACTCCGCCTCTTCGCCTATATTATCCCTCGTGACCTAAAAACCCGACACCAATTGAGGAAACTCCAGAAAGACTCCAGGGACGCCGCCGCCATCGCGAAACTCCATTTTGGGGGACAGAAGTCTCTGTTCCGGCACGCCGCTGGGACAGGAAATCGCCCCCGGAGTCATCTCCATCGACACCACCGCCATCTTCATCACCATCGCTGTCTCCCATGATGAGGAGGGAGTAGTTCTCCCCCGAGGCTGAGGGCTCTACCGGTAGCTATGTGGTTCATCTCTCTCTCCCATGGTGTGATCTTTATGTGATCATGAGCTTTGTATCAATATTAATCTATGTGCTACTCTAGTGATGTTATTAAAGTAGTCTATTCCTCCTCCATGATGTAATGTTGACAGTGTGTGCATCATGTAGTACTTGGCGTAGGTTATGATTGTAATCTCTTATAGATTATGAAGTTAACTATTACTATGATATTATTGATGTGATCTATTCCCCCTTTCATAGCTATTGTTGACAGTGTGTATGCTATGTGTTATGGTGCTGCTAGGGTTTGGGAGGGAGAGAGAGGGCTGCGAGGGCGCGAGAGGGCCGGCCGGGGGCCTTGCCCACGGCCAGTGGCAAGAGGGAAGGGATTTCCTTCTTAATTCTTGCTTGATTAGATTGATACATCTCCTCTCCATATAGAGAGAGGTTTACTTGACTCCCAAGCAAGGCTTACTTGACCCCTAAGCAAACCATAAGACTAACGGGCCCAGGCTCATGACGTACTCTAACACTACACCCCACCTGGACATGCAGCTCGTCCTCGAGCTGCAACCTAAACAAACCATGACTCGACGCAACACAACCCTAATACCTAAAAACGAGCCTTTTACATCTCGGCTTGTTTTATTACTCTCTACCTGAAATAGACTGAGACGCTTTATTGTTGACCCCTGAACATAAAGTGGACACCATCCGCCCGTCGAACGTGCACATGTACAACCACCTGGATCCCATGGAAACCAGCGGGACAAAAGGAGCCCGCGCGGCGGCCGGCGGCGGAATGCAGTGGTGCTACGCGGTGCGCTCCTGTTGGTGACACCATGCCTTCTCCCCACCGGATGACTGTCGATGGCGCAGACTTTGAGGTCGCTGCCGCGGGAAAACAGCATGTTCGCCGTCCGTGGGGGAAACCGCACGCCCAAGATCCCCAACGCAGCGGACGAGATCGAGGTCCCTTGCGCAACGAAGCGCAACTTGGAGGAGCTGCAGCTACAGATCACGCATCTCCCGCACACGCCGACGCACTAGGAGGCCGCGCGCAGCAGCCTGCAGCCTCACCGCCGCCGACACGTGGCGGATAGCGATCCAAGTCGGAAGCGGTGATGGCGACGGAGGGAAACGGACATGGTGGAAGGGCATCCCGGGCGGTGTCGATGTAGAGCCCGGGGCCAAGGTCGCTCCCACACCGCCGAAAGGCAGGGACAGCGTCGGTGGCGGCAGCAGCCGCTGCTGCGGTGTTGGTGGCGACGGCAGCAGCTGCTGCTGTTGCAGCTGCCCACCGAACGGCATGGATAGCGGCGGTGAGGACAGCTGCTGCAGCGGCGGCGTTGGTGGCGGCGGCGGCTGTTGCTGCTGCTGCAGCGTCCCGGTGGGGAAGAAGGCGGCCGGCTGCTGGAGAAGAGGGACCCCCGGCGCCGAGGAGATGGTGGACAGCGGCAGCGGGGACTGCAGCAGCCCGGCATCGGGTGGCGGCGGCGACGACAGCAACATCGTCGGCTGCAGCAGCCCGGCGATTGCGGCGGAGGCCGCCTGGTGCGTCGGCTGCCACGGCAGCAGCGCCGCCGGCGGCGGAGGCCCGTAGGGGGCAGCCAACTCGAGGTGGATCTCGTGGACCGCGGTGGCGAGATCGCGGAGGGCTGCGGTGATCTCCGCCGGGGAGAGAACGGCGGGGACGTTGGATATTATCTGTTGTTGAATGCTTATGCATTAAAGAGGAGTCCATTATCTGTTTTCTTTGTTGTCCCGGTATGGATGTCCTTAGTTGAGATTTATCAAAAACGGGAAATAAAATGCGATCTATCTCCTTGGACGTTTGTACAGGCGGCATAGAGGTACCCCTTTGTGACACTTGGTTGAAACATATGTAATGCAATGATAATCCATGGAAATCCAAGCTAATTAGGACAAGGTGCGAGCACTATTGGTATTCTATGCATGAGGCTTGCAACTTATAAGATGTCTTATGCATAACACATATGAATTATTACTACCGTTGAAAAAATTGTTTCTATGTTTTCAAAACAAAAGCTCTAGCACAAAAATAGTAATCCATGCTTCCCTCTGCGAAGGGTCTTTCTTTTACTTTATGTTGAGTCAGTTTACCTACTTCTTTCTATCTTAGAAGCAAACACTTGTGTCAACTGTGTGCATTGATTCCTACATACTTGCTTATTTGCTTTCATCATATTACTTTGTGTTGACAATTATCCATGAGATATACATGTTGAAGTTGAAAGCAACTGCTGAAACTTATATCTTCCTTTGTGTTGCTTCAAAACTTTCTACTTGGAATTTATTGCTTCATGAGTTAACCCCTATGCAAGACTTATTGATGCTTGTCTTGAAAGTACTATTCATGAAAAGTTTTTGCTATATGATTCAGTTGTTTAGTCATTATCATTACCATTGCTTTCAATCACTTCATTCATATCATATGCTTTACAATAGTATTGATCAAGATTATGATAGTAGCATGTCACTTCAGAAATTATCCTTGTTATCGTTTACCTACTCGAGGGCGAGTAGGAACTAAGCTTGGGGATGCTTGATACGTCTCAAACGTATTTATAATTTCTTATGCTCCATGCTAGTTTTATGACAATACCTACATGTTTTGCTCACACTTTATAATGTTTTGATGCATTTTCCGGAACTAACCTATTAACAAGATGCCGAAATGCCAGTTCTGTTTCTCATTGTTTTTGGTTCCGTAAAGGCTGTTCGGGCAATATTCTCGGAATTGGACGAAACAAAAGCCCACGATCTTATTTTCCCCGGAATGTTCCAGATCACCGAAGGAGAGCCGGAGGGGGGCCAAGGGGGACCCACACCATAGGGGGGCGCGGGTCCCACCCTGGCCGCGCCGCCATGTGGTGAGGGAGCCCTGGCGCCCCTCCGACTCCGCCTCTTCGCCTATATTATCCCTCGTGACCTAAAAACCCGACACCAATTGAGGAAACTCCAGAAAGACTCCAGGGACGCCGCCGCCATCGCGAAACTCCATTTTGGGGGACAGAAGTCTCTGTTCCGGCACGCCGCTGGGACAGGAAATCGCCCCCGGAGTCATCTCCATCGACACCACCGCCATCTTCATCACCATCGCTGTCTCCCATGATGAGGAGGGAGTAGTTCTCCCCCGAGGCTGAGGGCTCTACCGGTAGCTATGTGGTTCATCTCTCTCTCCCATGGTGTGATCTTTATGTGATCATGAGCTTTGTATCAATATTAATCTATGTGCTACTCTAGTGATGTTATTAAAGTAGTCTATTCCTCCTCCATGATGTAATGTTGACAGTGTGTGCATCATGTAGTACTTGGCGTAGGTTATGATTGTAATCTCTTATAGATTATGAAGTTAACTATTACTATGATATTATTGATGTGATCTATTCCCCCTTTCATAGCTATTGTTGACAGTGTGTATGCTATGTGTTATGGTGCTGCTAGGGTTTGGGAGGGAGAGAGAGGGCTGCGAGGGCGCGAGAGGGCCGGCCGGGGGCCTTGCCCACGGCCAGTGGCAAGAGGGAAGGGATTTCCTTCTTAATTCTTGCTTGATTAGATTGATACATCTCCTCTCCATATAGAGAGAGGTTTACTTGACTCCCAAGCAAGGCTTACTTGACCCCTAAGCAAACCATAAGACTAACGGGCCCAGGCTCATGACGTACTCTAACACTACACCCCACCTGGACATGCAGCTCGTCCTCGAGCTGCAACCTAAACAAACCATGACTCGACGCAACACAACCCTAATACCTAAAAACGAGCCTTTTACATCTCGGCTTGTTTTATTACTCTCTACCTGAAATAGACTGAGACGCTTTATTGTTGACCCCTGAACATAAAGTGGACACCATCCGCCCGTCGAACGTGCACATGTACAACCACCTGGATCCCATGGAAACCAGCGGGACAAAAGGAGCCCGCGCGGCGGCCGGCGGCGGAATGCAGTGGTGCTACGCGGTGCGCTCCTGTTGGTGACACCATGCCTTCTCCCCACCGGATGACTGTCGATGGCGCAGACTTTGAGGTCGCTGCCGCGGGAAAACAGCATGTTCGCCGTCCGTGGGGGAAACCGCACGCCCAAGATCCCCAACGCAGCGGACGAGATCGAGGTCCCTTGCGCAACGAAGCGCAACTTGGAGGAGCTGTAGCTACAGATCACGCATCTCCCGCACACGCCGACGCACTAGGAGGCCGCGCGCAGCAGCCTGCAGCCTCACCGCCGCCGACACGTGGCGGATAGCGATCCAAGTCGGAAGCGGTGATGGCGACGGAGGGAAACGGACATGGTGGAAGGGCATCCCGGGCGGTGTCGATGTAGAGCCCGGGGCCAAGGTCGCTCCCACACCGCCGAAAGGCAGGGACAGCGTCGGTGGCGGCAGCAGCCGCTGCTGCGGTGTTGGTGGCGACGGCAGCAGCTGCTGCTGTTGCAGCTGCCCACCGAACGGCATGGATAGCGGCGGTGAGGACAGCTGCTGCAGCGGCGGCGTTGGTGGCGGCGGCGGCTGTTGCTGCTGCTGCAGCGTCCCGGTGGGGAAGAAGGCGGCCGGCTGCTGGAGAAGAGGGACCCCCGGCGCCGAGGAGATGGTGGACAGCGGCAGCGGGGACTGCAGCAGCCCGGCATCGGGTGGCGGCGGCGACGACAGCAACATCGTCGGCTGCAGCAGCCCGGCGATTGCGGCAGAGGCCGCCTGGTGCGTCGGCTGCCACGGCAGCAGCGCCGCCGGCGGCGGAGGCCCGTAGGGGGCAGCCAACTCGAGGTGGATCTCGTGGACCGCGGTGGCGAGATCGCGGAGGGCTGCGGTGATCTCCGCCGGGGAGAGAACGGCGGGGACGTTGGATTGCAGCGGCGGTGGGTGCGAAGAACTCGGTGGAGGGCTGGACATGATACCAAGTGTTATGGTGCTGCTAGGGTTTGGGAGGGAGAGAGAGGGCTGCGAGGGCGCGAGAGGGCCGGCCGGGGGCCTTGCCCACGGCCGGTGGCAAGAGGGAAGGGATTTCCTTCTTAATTCTTGCTTGATTAGATTGATACATCTCCTCTCCATATATAGAGAGATTTACTTGACTCCCAAGCAAGGCTTACTTGACCCCTAAGCAAACCATAAGACTAACGGGCCCAGGCCCATGACGTACTCTAACACTATGTTAGTACTCGGTCTAAATTGCAATGGTCTATTATGCACTCTAGAGGTTACTTAAATATGAACTCCGGATGTTGTGGGGCTTGTTTACTCCGGCTTGAGGTGTGCTTTTATATCCCTACACAATGAATGGTGTTTGTTATTCAACAAGAGAGTGTAGAAAGTAGCATTTATTTATTCACTTATGTGATCAATGTTGAGAGAGTCCACTAGTGAAAGTATGATCCCTAGGCCTTGTTTCCAAATATCGAATCACCGTTTATTTACTGTTCTACTGCATGTTCGCTTGCTGCCATTTTTATTTCAGATTGCATTTACTACTTACAATCATCCATATTACTTGGATTTCACTATCTCTTCGCCGAACTAGTACACCTATACATCTGACAAGTGTATTAGGTGTGTTGGGGACACAAGAGACTTCTTGTATCGTAATTGCAGGGTTGCTTGAGAGGGATATCTTTGACCTCTACCTCCCTGAGTTCGATAAACCTTGGGTGATTCACTTAAGGGAAACTTGCTGCTGTTCTACAAACCTCTTCTCTTGGAGGCCCAACACTGTCTACAGGAATAGAAGCGTGCGTAGACATCAGCGCCTAGCTGAAAGGCGTTAAAGAAAAGCGCTTATGGGAGACAACCCATTATTTTACTTCTGTAATTTTGTTTTATATTTGAGTCTTGGAAGTTGTTACTACTATAGCAACCTCTCCTTATCTTTATTTTATTGCATTGTTGTGCCAAACAAAGTCTTTGATAGTAAGGTTGATACTAGATTTGGATTACTGCGCAGAAACAGATTTCTTGCTGTCACGAATTTGAGTAGGTCTCTCTGTAGGTAACTCAGAAAAATCAGCGAAAATTCATGAGTGATCCTCAGATATGTACGCAACTTTCATTCAATTTGAGCTTCTTCATATGAGCATGTTAAGTGCCTCTAAAAAATTCGTTTTTACGGACTGTTCTGTTTTGTCAGATTCTGCCTTTTATTTCACTTTGCCTCTTTTGCTATGTTGAATGGATTTCTTTGGTCCATTAACTTTAAGTAGCTTTGAGCAATGTCCATAAGTGTTAAGAATGATTGTGTCACCTCTGAATATGTGAATTTTTGATTATGCACTAACCCTCTAATGAGTTTGTTTTGAGTTTGGTGTGGAGGTAGTTTTCAAGGGTCAAGAGAGGAGGATGATGCAATATGATCAAGAAGAGTGAAAAGTCTAAGCTTGGGGATACCCCCGTGGTTCATCCCTGCATATTTCAAGAAGAATCAAGCATCTAAGCTTGGGGATGCCCAAGGCATCCCCTTCTTCATCGACAACTTATCAGGTCACCTCTAGTGAAACTATATTTTTATTCCGTCACATCTTATATGCTTTACTTGGAGCGTCTGTATGTTTTTATTTTGTTTTTGTTTGAATAAAATTGGATCCTAGCATTCTTTGTTTGGGAGAAAGACACGCTCCGCTCGTTCATATGAACACTGGTGTTCTCAGCTTTACTTTTAATGTTCATGGCGAAGGTTGAAAACTGCTTCGTTCATTGTTATTTGTTTGGAAACAGAAAATGCTTCATGTGGTAATTGGTATATGGTCTTAAATAATTTGATACTTGGCAATTTTTTTGCTCAAATAGATCATGTTTAAGCTCTTGCATCATGTACTTTGCACCCATTAATGAAGAACTACCATAGAGCTTGTTAAAATTTGGTTTGCATGATTGGTCTCTCTTAAGTCTAGATATTTTCTGGTGAAGTGTTTGAACAACAAGGAAGACAGTGTAGAGTCTTATAATGCTTGCAATATGTTCTTATGTAAGTTTTGCTGTACCGGTTCATACTTGTGTTTGCTTCAAACAACCTTGCTAGCCAAAGCCTTGTACTGAGAGGAATACTTCTCGTGCATCCAAAACCTTGAGCCAAAACCTATGGCATTTGTGTCCACCATACCTACCTACTATGTGGTATTTTTCTGCCATTCCGAAGTAAATTGCTTGAGTGCTACCTTTAAATTTCATTCCTTGTCTTTGCAATATATAGCTCATGGGAAAATAGCCTTAAAAACTATTGTGGTAAAGAATATGTAGCTTATGTATCTTATTTCTTATAAGTTGCTTGCTGAGCGGTAACCATGTTTCTGGGGACGCCATCAACTATTACACCTTTGTTGAATATCATGTGAATTGTTTCTATGTTTTCAAAATAAAAGCTCTAGCACAAAAATAGTAATCCATGCTTCCCACTGCGAAGGGCCTTTCTTTTACTTTATGTTGAGTCAGTTTACCTACTTCTTTCTATCTTAGAAGCAAACACTTGTGTCAACTGTGTGCATTGATTCCTACATATTTGCTTATTTGCATTCATCATATTACTTTGTGTTGATAATTATCCATGAGATATACATGTTGAAGTTTAAAGCAACTGCTGAAACTTATATCTTCCTTTGTGTTGCTTCAAAACTTTCTACTAAGAATTTATTGCTTTATGAGTTAACTCCTATGCAAGTCTTATTGATGCTTGTCTTGAAAGTACTATTCATGAAAAGTCTTTGCTATATGATTCAGTTGTTTAATCATTGTCTTAACCATTGCTTCGAATCACTTCATTCATCTCATATGCTTTACAATAGTATTGATCAAGATTATGATAGCATGTCACTTCAGAAATTATCCTTGATCATTTACCTACTCGAGGGCGAGTAGGAACTAAGCTTGGGGATGCTTGATATGTCTCAAACGTATCTATAATTTCTTATGTTCCATGCTAGTTTTTTGACAATACTCACATGTTTTATACACACTTTATATCATTTATACGCATTTTCCGGCACTAACCTATTAACGAGATGCCGAAGCGCCAGTTCCTGTTTTGTGCTGTTTTTGGTTTCAGAAATCCTACGCAGGAAATATTCTCGGAATAGGACGAAACGAAAGCCCAGGGTCTTATTTTTCCACGGAGCTTCCAGAAGACCGAAGGGGATACGAAGTGGGGCCACGAGGCGCCGACACCACAAGGCGGCGCCGCCCTATGGTGTGGGGCCCCCGTGCCTCTCCCGACTCTGCCCTTCCGCCTACTTATACTCTCCGTCGCGAAAACCCTATTACCGAGAGCCACGATACGAGAAAACATACTGAGACGCCGCCGCCGCCAATCTCATCTCGGGGGATTCAGGAGATCGCCTCCGGCACCCTGCCGGAGAGGGGAATCATCAGCCTGAGGACTCTACATCACCATGATTGCCTCCGGACTGATGTGTGAGTAGTTCATCCTTGGACTATGGGTCCATAGCATTAGCTAGATGGTTGTCTTCTCCTCATTGTGCTATCATGTTAGATCTTGTGAGCTGCCTATCATGATCAAGATCGTCTATTTGTAATGCTACATGTTGTGTTTGTTGGGATCCGATGAATATGGAATACTATGTCAAGTTGATTATCAATCTATCATATATGTGTTGTTTATGATCTTGCATGCTCTCCGTTGCTAGTAGAGGCTCTGGCCAAGTTGATACTTGTAACTCCAAGAGGGAGTATTTATGCTCGATAGTGGGTTCATGCTCCATTGAATCTGGGACAGTGACAGAAAGTTCTAAGGTTGTGGATGTGTTGTTGCCACTAGGGATAAAACATCAATGCTTTGTCTAAGGATATTTGTGTTGATTACATTACGCACCATACTTAATGCAATTGTCTGTTGTTTGCAACTTAATACTGGAAGGGGTGCGGATGCTAACCCGAAGGTGGACTTTTTAGGCATAGATGCATGCTGGATAGCGGTCTATGTAATTTGTCGTAATGCCCTAAGTAAATCTCATATTAGTCATCATGATATGTATGTTCATTGTTATGCCCTCTCTATTTGTCAATTGCCCAACTGTAATTTGTTCACCCAACATGCTATTTCTTATTGGAGAGACACCACCACTAGTGAACTGTGGACCCCGGTCCATTCTTTTACATCTGAATACAATCGACTGCAATCATTGTTCTCTGCTGCTCTTTGCAAAAAAACATCATTTTCCACACCATACATTTAATCCTTTGTTTACAGCAAGCCTGTGAGATTGACAACCTCACTGTTAAGTTGGGGTAAAGTATTTTGATTGTGTTGTGCAGGTTCCACGTTGGCGCCGGAATCCCGGTGTTGCGCCGCAGTACACTCCTCCACCAACAACCTTCACGTGGCCTTCATCTCCTACTGGTTCGATAACCTTGGTTTCTTACTGAGGGAAAACTTGCTGCTGTACGCATCACACCTTCCTCTTGGGGTTCCCAACGGACGTGTGCTTCACGCGTTATCACGGCGCGAAGCTCTTTTTCTGTGTTGACATGAAGTGACTATGGATCCATGATGAAAGTCGGAAGAAGAGAATTTCATGAAGGCCGGAGGGGAGGACTAGCTAAGGGAGGTTCAAGTCTCCACGCTGTTGAGGGACTTGCTTGGTGTTCCGGTCTTCACAGCAGCGGTATGAAAGTGGGGGCGACAACACAGGTGAAGTTCAGAGTCCTAGCTTTCAGGGTGAAAACCCAAGGTCTGGCCTTAACTGATTGTTCCTGGCAATGACCTTGTTGGAGGCATTGTTTTGAGAGCGTTGACTATCTTCAGGGTGAAAACCTAAGATCTTTGATCGGGCACGACGGTGTTAGAGCATTGTTCCCTTCTTAGAGGCGTCGTTTTTGGAGAGTCTATATTTCAGGTGTTGTCTTGGCGGTGGATGTATTGTTGTTGGTAGGCCCGAGATACTGTAGCGGGACTTTTGTTTCTTAGTTTTCTTTTCTTTTTTGGCTGTGTGCATCCGTACTGCCATTAGGGTGGTGCATTGTTGCAGAGGCTGGGTGTAATTGGTATCTCATGATATTAATATATTCCCTTTATCGAAAAAAAAAACACGCAACACGTCTTGACCCGAGTAGCTGATACAGCCTAAAAGGCATTAGGCAAACGAAACAGGTCTCACGTCAGAACATAAAACATAAATTTTCACCAAAGATCAATGTATTGTACATAGCATGAATTTTTCGAGCCTGTTACACATTTACACTGGGTACATTTTCATACAGGTCTAAGGCTTAACATAATGGTGCTCTGTAAAGAACTCGTCGTCTAACTCAGGGAGGCGCTCGATCATTTTCACCGCCGGTTCATGCGCAGTGTCATAATGACGAGTCGTGGATACACCTCTCATTTTACAGCTCGAACGCAAACCCAGCTAAATTGCGACCAAGTCAAGCTTCCCGGCTTGCAGACACACACCTATGCGAGAGCAAACTTGTCTCCAGCAATCAGCTGAACTTTAATGAACTGTCGAATATTTTCGGCATTTGTGAATGCTTTCATCAACTCGACCAGTGATAGTTCAGAGATAGTAAACCTAGAGGGAGGGTTGAATAGGTTTCTACAAATTTTAATTATTCCTTGTAATATTAGGATTTGCGGAATATAAAGGTGAGTCTAATCCAAACTAGGTGAGGCACCCTATATGATGATACAAGTAACTCGAGCACGAAGGCTCTCACGGGAAAATATAATACAAGTAAAGAGTTTGGTTAGGAATAACCGATAGCACGCGGAGACGAGGGTTTATTCTCGTGTTTCCTTCCTTTGCATGAAGGTACGTCACGTTTGGAGAGGTGGAGGTCCCACGAAGGATTCCCCAACACCACGAAGGCTCACCCTATTCTCCGGAGCCTATCCCACAAAGGAATAGCTCACTCACTTGTGGTAGACTTTGAGGTAGCCTCCAAACCTTCATAATCTTGTCAGAAGCAAATCCACAACCCAGATGCTTCCGGACCTCTTTTTCCCACCAAGAAATCCTAGAAAGAAAGTATCTTGATGAATACAAGGGGGAACAAGATTTGGCTCTGTAGAACTGTAGATCAGGGCCTCCTCTATCTTTTCCCTGGAGGGATTTGAGCTTGGGTAGAGGAGGAGCGAGATCTGAGGCTTTTGGTGTTTCTATCAATGTAGTATGAGAGAGAGATCTCAAGAACAGTTTGTAATGTAGTGCCTAACTGTTCATAGGTGAAAGAAGGGGTATTTATAGTGTCACTTGAAATCTGGCCGTTGCAACTTGTCCACCTCAGCATTTCTTCGATGGACCCGGTCAATCGAGCCTAGGGCCGGGCCACCCGGCGCAGGGGCCGGTCCAACTGGGCCACATGACGGACCGCTCGGTTCAAACCGGGCCTGGCGCCGTGCCGTGACCGGGGCGGGATTTGTCGCACAGTACATGGCCTCCGGATACCATCTGAGCAGGAGTCCGCGCCGGGACGTCCGGTCCACAGCCCGGTCCGACCGGGCGAGAGACCGGACGAGGCCGGTCCAAACCGGGGGGTCAGCCGGGCAGGCACCGGGAGAAGGGGAAAAGTCCCCTGGATTGTGCCCGGTGTGCACCGGTCCAGGGGCCGGTCGGCGCCGGGCCAGCCGGTGCCACGGCCGGTCTGACCGGGCCTGTGACCGGCCAGGTGCTGAGCACTCCTTCTTCTTTTTTTGTTGGGGGGTCTCCCTTTACCTTCTTGTTCCATTGATACACCATTATACCTATTTGGCTAATACCTGGGAATAATCTTATAGACATGTATTAGACCAAATACTATAGCAACGGTGTCATTGTTACCAAAATAATGAAAACAACGTGGTTGCGAGTTTCTTGGAAACAACGTGCCGAATAACATCGCCAGTATTGAGCGGCACTTTTCTGCAACTCGATTAACTTTGGATGCTTGGTCATGAAGTTGTACCATAGCATGACATCGTCTCTTTTTTTGAAACGGGCAAAAAAGCTTTTGCCTTATATTGATATAGGAGAAGCAAACAAGGTTATGGCAAGAGCCATGGAAAACATAAAAAAAAGGAAACAAACGCGGGGGCAAACAGCCCCCACCCCCCGGACCTAAGGAAAAGATTAGCCTAAAAGCTCCTCCAAGTGGGAAGCTCCGGCGAGGATCCAATCTTTCCCCTCTTCTCTGATCCTGTGCATGACCACCGCTGGCAAGGAGGATTTATTGTTGAAAACCCTCTCATTCCTTTCCTTCCAGATCTCCCAAGCGATCAGAGTAATGGCAGATTGTAGACCTTTAGGGGAGGAGGTGGTGGTCTTCGAAGCGGCCAACCAGTAGTCCAGAACTTTGGGCCGTCCTACACCAATGCTGCTGAGAAGATCCGGACAGGAAAGCCAGGAAGCCGCGGCTGTCCAGATGCGCCTAGAGAAACGGCATTCAAAGAGCAAGTGCCTGGCTGTCTCTGGGGAATTGCGGCATAGCTGGCAGGTGGGGTGGATGTGGCCAACCTCGTTTAGCCAAGCGGTCAGCGGTCCAAAGTCGATTTTGTACAGCAAGCCAGGCGAAGAAGCGGCACTTTGGAGGAGCCCAGGTTTTCCAAACGATGTGTCTGAACTGGCATGGCAAGGAGGCAAGGAACTGGACCTTATAGGCGGAGCTGGCGGAGTAGCAGCCGTTTGGGGTCAAAGACCAAGTAATGGAGTCCTCCCTGTCTGGGTGGAGCTGAACATCTGCTAGGAGAACCCAGAGGCGGACATATTGGTCCAGGTGATCGACAGTGAAGGCCTCGACCGCGATGTCCGAGATCCAGTTATAATCAGTGAGGGCATCTTGGACCGTTCGATTTTTCCTCCTGGAGACCTTGAAGATAAGGGGGGCCAGGTCTTTTGGAGGGGCACCGTGAAGCCAAGAAGAGGACCAGAAGGAGGCCTTAGCCCCATTCCCGATGGTGACATGGGTAGCCGCGTTGAAGAGGTCCCGGTCGGAAGCGTCGTTGGGGGTTTCAGTACCCACCCAAGGTTTCTCAGGAGCCGTCCACTCATACCAAAGCCAACGGAGCCTAAGGGCCCGAGAGAACTTCTCCATGTCTAGAACCCCCAACCCGTCGAGTTCCTTGGGGCGGCAGACCTTTTGCCAGTTGACTTTGCATTTCCCTCCGCTAACCACCTCCTTACAAGCCCAGAGCATGTCGCGACTGATCTTAGCAAAGGCCTTGAGGATGCCTTTGTCCGCCTTTAAAGCTGTCAGCAAGAAGATTGGCATGGAGGAGAGCACGGACTTAACAAGCGCCGTACAACCAGCGCGATTTAGGAACTTCCCCTTCCATGGGTTTAGGCGAGAAACCGCCTTGTCGATATAGGGTTGGAGGTCCACCCGCCTAAGTCTTCCAAGGGAGAGGGGCAACCCTAGGTACTTGATGGGGAAGGGGGTCGTGGCAACCGGGAAATCAGTTAAGACCTCCTCCAGGTTTAAGCTGGCGCATTGGATGGGGGCGATGGAGCTCTTGGTCACATTGGTCACAAGGCCAGAGACTTCCCCAAAACTTTGCAGAAAGTTAGCCAAGCCTTCGACATCGTGCCTCGTGGGCGAAAGGAAGATGGCAGCATCATCCGCATAGAGAGAGACTCTGGGGCCCTGAAAGCCACCTGGCAAAGCAGAGAGCACGCCCGATTCTGTCGCCTTATCCAGCAGCCTCTGAAGAGGGTCGATGGCGATGTCGAAAAGGAGAGGCGAGAGAGGATCACCCTGACGAAGGCCACGACCATGCAAGATGTCTTTCCCAGGGATTCCGTTAAGGATAATCCTAGAAGAGGCCGTGGAGAAAAGAGTCACTAGCAGGGCTCTCCACCTCTGAGGAAAACCAAGGCGTTGAAGGAGGTCCAGCATATAGTCCCAACGGACCGTGTCGAAAGCCTTGGCAATGTCTAGTTTGATGAGGAGGGAAGGAGTTCTTGTACGGTGCAGCCGATGAGCAGTGTTCCTGACATACATGAAATTATCATGGATAGTTCTTGTCTTGATGAAAGCGCTCTGACTTCGGGAAACAATGTCGTTCATCTTCGGGCTGAGGCGGCGTGCCATAGCTTTAGCAATGATCTTAGGGACCGCGTGGATGAGGCTGATGGGTCTGAAGTCAGAGATAGCTTCCGCACCGTCCTTCTTAGGCAGGAGCACGACGTTGGCAGTGTTAACGATGTGAAAGCTAGAAGCCGACAGCTCGGAGAAGGCATTGATCACGGCCATAAGGTCATTCTTAACCACATCCCAACAGGATTGAAAGAAGGCGATGGAAAAACCGTCTGGGCCCGGGGCCTTATCGGCAGGCATGTCCTCAAGAGCCGCCTTGACTTCATCTTCAGAGAAAGGTAGGCCGAGGTCCTCCAGAGAGTGGTTTGGGGGGTCCAACACTTCCTAGTTGAAGTCAAGAGAACGAGGAGGAGGCCATCCGAGAGAGCGCGAGAAGTGGTCGAAGATCAGCCCAGCCTTGTCTTCATGAGACACGGCCCACCCGGAGTTATGCTTAAGTCTGGCGATGTGGTTTTTACGCTTCCTCGCGTTGACCCGTAGATGGAAGAACTTGGTGTTGGCATCGCCATCGCGGAGGTAACGAATTCTGGAAGCTTGACGCTTGCGGGACCTTTCAAGCGCTGCAAGTCCCTTTACCCGACGTTTCAGATTGGCACGGAGCCAACATTCATCTTCGGAGAGAGCACGGGATTCTTGAGCCACATCCAGCTGAAGGATGACGTCCAGGGCCATAAGGAGTTGAAGCTTGCTGTCGGAGAAGAGACTCTTGCTCCAAGATCTGAGCCCTTGAGCCGTGGTCTTAAGCTTGTGGCTGAAGATATGGGTCGGCTGAGTATGAGATGAGGGCGCAGACCAAGCTTGTTTAACGACCTCCATAAACCCCGGCATCTTGATCCAGAAGGACTCAAAGCGAAAAACAGGCGATTTCCGCAGACCACTCTGGTTGGACAGCAGGAGAGGGCAGTGATCAGACAGAGACGAAGACAGGGCAAAAAGCACATGATTCTCGAACATAAGGTCCCATGTCGTATTACAGAAAGCCCGGTCGAGGCGCACAAGAGTTGAAGATTGCCTCTCATTGCTCCAGGTAAACTTGCGGTTTTGCAGCTTCAGCTCCTTGAGCTGACATGTAGTGAGGGCTCTTCTGAACAGACCCATAAGGCGGAAGTTGAGGTTGCTGTTGTTCTTATCTTCCGCTTTGTAGATGAGATTGAAATCTCCAATGATGAGCCATTTGGAGTCGTCTGAGGGCTTGGCTGCGATGGTCTCGTTGAGGAAGGCTTCTTTTTCAGCGTGGTCTGTAGGACCATAAACAGTAGTAAGCTTGAAGGTGGTGCCGCAAGCCCGGATGGAGATGTTGGCCGAGATCAAGAAGGTGCCGAGGTGGACGTTGGAGACCTCCACATGATCTTCGTCCCATAGCAAGAGGATGCCGCCTCGAGTGCCAATAGCCGGCCGATGGGCGAAGGATCGAAGCCTAAATCCGCCGATATAAGAAGCCGTTTGTTGGTCGATGTGATCAAGCTTGGTCTCTTGAATGCAAGCAATATGACAGCGGGTATCAGCGAGGAAGGCGTGAACAGTGTCTTTACGGGCTTGATCATTAAGTCCACGGGTGTTCCAATCAGCGATGGAGATGTCCGGACCGATCATAGTGAAGATAAAAAAGGCGGGGTAGCAGCACTACAAAGACGAAAAACAGGAACTTGTCCAATAAAGAAGACAAGAATGAAGCAAACGCAGCTGAAGCAACCAAACTAAACAGACACGTCAAGGGCCTCCGCCTCGCACCCTCCTGGGCCTCCCATGGCGATGAGCGACTCGTCGGCTTCAGCCATGCTGCGGATGTTAAGCTTGAAAAGCTTGGCGAGGGCCTCGATCGCCGTGTCCGGGAGCGGCGTTTTAAACTTGTCGATGTAAGCCTTCCTAGCGTCCATCAGAGGGAAACCAGCATCGGAGACACCCATCTTTGTGTTAAGAACTTGGACGGCTTTATCTAAAGCATGCATCTTCGGTTTGTTGCTCAAACGGGCGCTGCGCCTTAACTCAGAAGAGGGCTGGACCTCTGGCTGCTTGCGCCGAGGCGGAGCCGGCGTAGGGCACGGAAGGAGCGGCACTTGAGGAGGCGCAAACAAGTTGCCGGAGCCGGCAGGAGCTCCAACTTCAAACACAGGGGCATCGGAAGCCTGAGGGAGGACGTCCTCGACGGAGACGTCCTCAGCGTCTTCCCAAGAGTCCGGCACCACGACCGGAGATAGCGTCGGGGAAGGGGATGCTTGACGGGGAGGCGAAAAAGGGGGCGTCGCTGCGTTGTCAAGCCCATCATCCGTCCAGGAGCTGGGGTGGGACGGCTGCTGCAGCACTTGAGGGGGGGGCGAGGCCAGACGCGAGAACCCCCGGGCAAAAGCCGGCGGCAACTCCTTGAGGGTGGAAGACCAATCCTTGCCGTCCGTGTCGCATGTGATGATGGAGGGGAGCTTCGGCCGAACCAGGGGCTCGGCTGCGGCACCATGTTTTTTGACGAAGTGACGTCGGTAGCCATCGCGACGGCCTGTAGAACCGTCGGCCCCATGCCCGTAGGAGCGTCCCTCTCTGCTGCCGCGATGATGTCCTGCAGACTTGGCGCGGAGGGAGCGGGAAGAGGAGCGGCGTGAGGACTCGCGGCGAGGTTCCCTTCGATCTTCGTCGTCGTCGTCCTCCCGGTGGTGGCGTTTGCGCAGCTGCCTATCATCGCAGCGAGATTCCATGCGAGAGCGGCTTCGGCGGCGATCCTTAGACTCCGCAGAGCGAGAGCGACGATGTGTCCTGGCCCTGGAAAGGGAGCGACTCGGCGCACGTCTATCATCCTCCCAGGGGCGAGAGCGACGTGTGTTGATGAGGTCTTCCGTGGCAGCCGAGCGTGACCGTTCGCGGCGGTCGCTGTCGTCAAGGCGCTGATTGAAGGCCGGGCCGAGCTCACCCAAGGCTGGGATGGGGGCCGGCAGGATGGAACCCGAACCCACATCCACAGGCCGACCGTCGATGGTACCCAAAAGGCAACGCGGCAAGGAGTGCACGGTTGGCTTGAAGCTGGAGATCGGCTCGCCACCGTCGAGGATCGGTGCGGCAGTGTAGTCCTCGACGCAGTCCACGTGAAGAAGGACACGGAAAGAGACTCCCCTCTTCCACTGATCCGGGCGATCCTCCTCGATGCGGACCTTGGAGGAGAGGCCGCCCGCACCCTTGTTCACAAGCGTGCACCATAGTACCTTGGGGATGCGGTGGGGAGAAGGCGTCCATGCCCATAGACCGAAGGAGGAGGTGTCCTCCATAGTAGTAAACCCATCATCGAGGCGTTGGACGGAGCACTTGCGTCCCACAAGTTGGTCCACCACCTCCGGCCTCCAAGCGAAAGGGGGAAGGCCGTCGACGACCCCATGGACGCGGAAGTGTAGGTCGGCGTTGTAGGCATGAGAGACAGCACGCCAAGGTCGAAAGTGGACATCGAGGCCATCCATCTTGAAGTTGCAGCGCTCCGTGCGCATGACCTCCTCACGTATCTCGACGGAGGAGAACTTCACAAGGAATTGCTCCGGGAAGTGAGCGCTCACCATCAGCTCAGAGGCGCGAAGGCGAAACTTGCGACGGAATACATCCTCAACGTCGGAGCGATCCATCCCTGACGGCGCCGCGATGACCCATGCCACAATGGCGGTGCTCTCCCAATCCAAACGCTCGCGGTCGAGGTCGTATGAAGTCGCGATGAAGCAGGTGTCCTCCTCCTCGCGCGTGGAAGGATGACCGAGGAAGGACATGACTGTCGGAGGAGGGCGGGGAGCACTCTTCAGTCGTGGCCTGCTAGACGGACGTGGGCGAGGTTGGGGGCGACGGCAACGTGGGCGAGAACAGGAGGCGACCAGATGGTGAGGAGAGCTGCATCGGTGGCAAACCCTGGCCACAGCTTTTGTAGACGGGGGAGCTGGGCGGACGGCGCCACGGGTTGGGGAGTCGAGGCGGCGAAGACTGCCGTTGAGTGAACCGGCGACCCTTCGGGCTTCCCGTCGCGCGCGGCGGGACATAACTAGCGTCCAACCATCTTCCGCGGCGGTGTCGGCCGGATCCTGGCGTGCCGAGAGGCGTGTAGAAGATGAGGCGTCTTGGCGGTTCGAACCGCGTTGGTGGGCCCCAAGGGCGCGGTCAGACGACGGTGCAGGCAGGATGAAACGCACGGATTTGCGTGGCCCTTGTCTCGTTGGAGCTCCCGCAGTGGACGGGGCGCGGAGGATCCCAACCGGAGCGGAAGAAGAAGCCCGGACGGGCGAAGACGTTGCGCGACGCCATGCAGACAGGGAGGCGCAGATGGCCTCGCTCTCCTTGCGTGAAGGCTCGTCGAGGGGGGAGCTTCTGACGACCACGCTCCGAAGCCGGTGAGGTGCCCATCCGCCGCACGCCGGCGGTCGGAGGGCGCGTGGAGGAGCCGCCATCGCAGATGCAGATCCTGAAACGGAGCGCCTGGAGGTTGTAGCTGAGTGGGCCACCAAGGTTGGGGGAAGACCCGGAGGAAGGGTGGGAGGCGGTGGAGGGAGGTGGCCAGACACAGGGGATCGACGGGGAGCGCCGTTGGAGAGCAGCGAGGCGCCGTCGCGCCGGACGGCGTCGCGAGAGAGAGGAGCTCCAACGGTCATCTCACGCAACGGCTGCTTCCATCATCGACATCGTCTCTGGTTAGTCTGAAAATCGATGCTCGTTCCAGCGGAAAATTCTTCAAGGACACGCATCCATGCTTGGACACGTTGATCTTCGACAACGGAGTAAAAATGAATATCTGGTGAAAAACCAAGAAGCAACATTCATTGGATGACAGCAAACACAAGGACTTGGGGGCTCTGCGACACTTACATTGCATATTTTCGCTCGCCTCCGCAATGACATCCAACATGTAACGTTCTCGATGTTTCTCTCATTCTACTTGCGAATGCGCATCAGTAACCAATTCGTTCATAATGGATAGCTCTTTCTGCAGTTGTTTGATATGATCATCTTGCTTCACGAATGAAGAGCCAACTCAAGTATCTTCGGCATTTGCACTTTTGGGTGTATTTGGCTCCGGGAAAGGCAATCCATGATTAAAAGGATCCTCGGATGCAATCAGGAACTTATCAAGTTTTGTCTGAAAAAATCGACAAAGACTGCAATTTAAGGAAAAGAATTTGGACGCCTCCTCTCTCCCGCTACAGTACCCAGAGAGGCGATTTCTGAAACTCCTCCGTCGTCCCACCTCGCTCGCCTCCGATCTGCGGATTCCTCCTCCTCCGGCGGTCGCCTCGGCGGCGGGAGGGTGGGGAATCCGTAGATCGAGGCTTGTACATAGTGTAGGGTTCGGTGGTATCTCAGCCGGCGTCGTCCTGGAGGCGGTGATGGCGGCGGTGTGGTGTGTGGTGGCGGCTGCTCTCCCCTCTCACGTGGGTGGTCTTCGGAGCTCCTTCGCGCGGTGGCCGTCTTCGTCGAGGTCGCTGGTCTTCGGAGTGGCGGCGCTCGGTGTGCCCCGGCCGGATCCGGTGCGGCGGATCCGTAGTATTAAAGTGGTGGAGATGGTGTTGAAGTCCAGCGCGACGATGGCGGCGTTCCGGCGAGTACGATCGGCAAATCCGGCGATCGACGACTTCCCGGCTGCCTCGGGGCTGACTCCTATCCAAGGCATGAAGCGGAGCAGCGGCAGCCGCGCGCCACCGACGGCTTCCGTGCGGCGTCCCCATCGAGATCTAGAAGAAGGGCCTTGTTGTAATTTTCAGTTTCTTCTGGGTTTATCTGTAAGATCGCTGGTTTAATATTATCTCCTCCATTCCGCAAAAAAAAGGAAAAGAATTTGGACAGGGCAATAGTGAAGCAATCCACTACAACAAAAATTGCCATGGCTGACGAATTGAAAGTCGCGCTGATTTTTGCTCTCTCCATGGTGCATGTCAAAAAAAAAAAAATTCTAGTTTTTGAGTCCATCTAGCCTGACGTAAACATGAAAAACGTCGCGTATGGTGGCCCAGGAAGTGATGCATGATGAATTCTCGGGTGCGTCGGCCAAGTCAACGCAAATCCGCACCGCCCAGGGATGTAGGGAACAGATGCCAGCGTCTCTAACGATGTTTTTTTCTCGATCGCGTCATCTCGTTCAACACTCTCCGATCGGGCCATTTACGCTGCAGGATCATGGGTCCTGCATGTCATCCTATCTTAACGAAAAATGTTTCTTTTCTTGGATTTTTTTTGACCCCCTGATTTCTAGCTACTCATTTTTTTTTGATCCCGTGCTGCCTTGCAAACGTTGATACCGCTGCTACAAAATGGGACATGTATGTCATCCTCTATGTACAGTCAAGTTTATATTCTTGGAGTTATTTTTGGCACGTGATATTTGGTCACTTACCTTATTCTTTCGACCCCGTGCCGCCTTGGAAACATTGAGACCGCTGCTGAAACATAGGACCCGCATGTCATCCTCTATAAACAATAAACATTTCCTTTTTGGAGTTATTTTTGGCACCTGATATTTGGTCACTTTCCTTTTTCTTTCGATCCCATGACGCCTTGGAAATGTTCAGACCGCTGCTGCAAAATGGGATCTGCATGTCATTCTCTATGAACAATAAGCCTTTTCTTTCTTGGAGTTATTTTTGGCACCTGATATTTGGTCACTTGCCTTTTTCTTTCGATCTCGTGCCGCCTTGGAAACGTTGAGACCGATGCTGCAAAATGCGACCCGTATGTCATCCTCTATGAACAATAAATCTTTCCTTTCTTGTTAGTTATTTTTGACACCTGATATTTGGCCACGTGTCTTTTCCTTTCGATCTCGTGCCGTCTTGGAAACGTTGAGACCGCTACTACAAAATGAGACCCACATGTCATCCTCTATGTACAATAAAAGTTTCCTTTCTTGAAGTTATTTTTTACCCCTATTTTTTGTCTACTTTCTTTTTCTTTTGATCTCACGCCTCCTTGGAAACGTTGAGACCGCAGCTGCAAAATGGGACCGCATGTCATCCTCTATGTACAATAGTCAGGCTATCCGACTGAAATCATGTGTTGCATAAATATTCTCAGATATAACTGGCCGTTCTTGACGCAAACTAAATCACAAATTCCAATCCCGGTAATGGCCCAATTAAGCGAAATCACATATGGGCTGGCCCAAAAAATCCTAAAGCGCCTTACAGACCGGCATGTTTAACATAGCAAATCGCAGATGCGTTGGCCCGATAAATAACAACGAGCCTCACGCACCTCGGCCCAACAAGGCTATTGGGCCTTACTAGGCCCACGTAAATATTTATGTAGTGGGATAATGGGCCGACCCACCAACTAAACGGACTGACACGCCAGCCCATTAATAAAATGGGCCGCTAAAATTATCAGTTGGCCGGTCAAACAAGGGAGAGAGGCGGCAGATCAAGTGTGGTGACCCAGCATACCACTGCATGATGTAGTATGTGTTGGGATTCGTTGCATAGAAAACAAAAATTTTCCTACCGCGAACACGCAATCCAAGCCAAGATGCAATCTAGAAGATGGTAGCAACGAGGGGATTATCGAGTCTCACCCTTGAAGAGATTCCAAAGCCTACAAGATGAGGCTCTTGTTGCTGCAGTAGACGTTCACTTGCCGCTTGCAAAAGCGCGTAGAAGATCTTGATCACGGCGCCACGAACGGGCAGCACCTCCGTACTCGGTCACACGTTCGGTTGTTGATGAAGACGATGTCCACCTCCCCGTTCCAACGGGCAGCGGAAGTAGTAGCTCCTCTTGAATCCGGCAGCACGACGGCGTGGTGTCGGTGGTGGTGGAGAAACCCGGCGGAGCTTCGCTAAGCGTGCGGGAAGTGGAGGAGTGGGGCGGCTAGGGTTTGGGGAGAGGGGGGCGCCGGCCACTTGAGGGGTGCGGCCACCTTGTGGTGTTGGGGTGGCCGGCCCCCTCCCCTTGGCCCCTCATTATATAGGTGGAAGCCCCAAGTGTTGGACTACAAGTCTTCGAATAAGACCCGAACCCAAAACCTTCCATGTGATAGGGAAACCTACCCAAGGTGGGAATCCCACTTGGGGTGGGATTCCCCCCTTCCATGTGGGGGGGTGGCCGGCCCCCTTGGTGGAGACCAAGGTGGACTCCACCCTCCTAGGGTTGGCCGGCCATGGGAGGTGGAGTCCCTCTGGGACTCCGCCTTCCAAAGTGGTTTCTTCCGGACTTTTCTAGAACCTTCTAGAACCTTCCATAGAACCTTCCGGATCATTTTAAATCTCATAAAATGACTTCCTATATATGAATCTTATTCTCCGGACCATTCCGGAACTCCTCGTGATGTCCGGGATCTCATCCGGGACTTCGAACAAATCTTCGAACTCCATTCCATATTTCAAGTTCTACCATTTCAACATCCAACCTTAAGTGTGTCACCCTACGGTTCGCGAACTATGCGGACATGGTTGAGTACTCTCTCCGACCAATAACCGATAGCGGGATCTGGAGATCCATAATGGCTCCCACATATTCAACGATGACTTTAGTGATCGAATGAACCATTCACATACGATACCAATTCCCTTTGTCACGCGATATTTTACTTGTCCGAGGTTTGATCATCGGTATCACTCTATACCTTGTTCAACCTCGTCTCCTGACAAGTACTCTTTACTCGTACCGTGGTATGTGGTCTCTTATGAACTTATTCATATGCTTGCAAGACATTAGACGACATTCCACCGAGAGGGCCCAGAGTATATCTATCCGTCATCGGGATGGACAAATCCCACTGTTGATCCATATGCCTCAACTCATACTTTCCGGATACTTAATCCCACCTTTATAACCACCCATTTACGCAGTGGCGTTTGATGTAATCAAAGTACCTTTCCGGTATAAGTGATTTATATGATCTCATGGTCATAAGGACTAGGTAACTATGTATTGAAAGCTTATAGCAAATAACTTAATGACGTGATCTTATGCTACGCTTAATTGGGTGTGTCCATTATATCATTCACATAATGACATAACCTTGTTATTAATAACATCCAATGTTCAAGATCATGAAACGATGATCATCTATTAATCAACAAGCTAGTTATACAAGAGGCTTACTAGGGACTCCTTGTTGTTCACATAACACACATGTATTAATGTTTCGGTTAATACAATTATAGCATGGTATGTAAACATTATCATAAACTCAAAGATATTATAATAACCATTTTATTATTGCCTCTTGGGCATATCTCCAACAGTCTCCAACTTGCACTAGAGTCAATAATCTAGTTTACATTTGTAAAGATATAACACCTTGGCCTTCTGGTGCTTTATCATGTTTTGCTCACGGGAGAGGTTTTAGTCAACGGATCTGACATGCTCAGAACCGTATGTATTTTGTAATTCATTTGCGTCTCAACGCATCACTCATTTCCAAATGAGTCGGCATTAAATATGTTTGGTCTTCTGGTGGAACCTTAATTCCGCGATGCGAAATATGTCACTAATATTGTCACACACAATATAGCTTCAAAGTTACGACTCATTCGAACTACACCAAGTTCTAAAGAAACCTCTTGACTTTACATCCTTTGTCATTGTCAAAACAATGACATACTCTGCCTTCTTTTGTAGAATCCGTCACAATATTTAGAACTCTTCTAAATCTAGCATAGACAACTTCTAGCTCATTGTGCTACCTTTTAAACAACACTTAGTCTAATTTGAAATTGAAATTTTATTTTCATATGTGACAAAACAAATATCGGTGCAACACTTTACAACGATTTGTTTGTCATTTCTTCATACAAAAACTATATATATATATTCTTGGTTCTTCTTAAGTACTCAAGAATATTCTTACTGTTTTTCAATGATCATCACATGAATCATTCTGGTATATGCTCCTAACTTTTTAGAGCACAAGATATCTGATTATGTACATATTATTCATGATCTAAAATCACTCATGTGTTTTTACTCATCAAGTGTCAGATACACTCAAGTCTTGTTAAACCTTCACATGACAAGAACATTTTCTTAATATTTCTATATTGAACTACTTCAATATCCATTCTATGTACTTTGACTTAAACTTATTATGTGTTTCAATCTATCTTCATAGATCTTGACACTAAATTTGTTTCAGTCCATATCCTTTCATTGAAGTTAATTTCTCAATGAAACCTGTTTAATCAAGTATATAATTACATTATTTATAACCAACTATATGTCATCTACATAAAGTATTATAAATATGTCTCAGCGCTCCCACTTAATTTCTTGCAAATGCAAGTCTCTTCATCGTCTCTGATGAAATCAAAAACTCTTTGACTATTTCATCTGGTGAAGATTCCAACTCCATGATACTTACTTCATCCAATTGAAGTTTGTATACCTATCTAGTATTTCACGGACCAGCAAAACTCTTGGTTGTATCTTGTATACACCTTTAATACACACTTCTGATAAGTAATGTATTTTGTCATCCTACTATCATATCTCATAAAAGAAATATGTAGTGATTACTAGAATAATCCACATAGACTATAAGCATTGCTACAGAAGATCTAATCTTATTGTATTCAACTCTTTGAACTTTGTCGCAAAACAACTTTTCGACAAGTCAAGCTTCATCAATTTTATAGATCCATTTACTTTCAATAAGTATTCATCTATCTTGGATTTCATGGCGTATCGCCATTTTAAACGGAGTCAGGGCCCATCATAACTTCTTTGTTTGTAGTTGGTTTATCATTGTTCAAAATCAATCCTTTGTCCACAAATCATTTATTTGATCACAAAGTAAACCGTACCTACAAGGTTCAATATGTACTTCGATCTCCATGGCTAAAACACTTTGTAGTCATGGGAGCCATGATCGTTGTGGCCACTTCCGGAACTAATTTCCGATGTTGCGCTACTCTGATCATTATGCTCAGGTTCATAAACTTTATCAAGTTCTATTGTCCTCCCACTCAAATACTTCGCTAGAAAACAATTTCTTGGAAATAAGAAACATTGACAAACACTTTTGTCTTTGTCTCGTGGGAAGAATTCCCAATCAAAATTCTGGGATAGCCAACAAAGACATTTATCCAATTTTGATTGTAAACTTATTTACTTATGCTATGCATACCAAAATTTAAGAAAAGATTATCAGGGTTCATACCCATGCCATAACTCGTATGGTGTCATTTCAACGGATCATGATGATGCTCTATTAAGTGTAAAAGCGGTAGTCACTAAAGCATAATCCACAAAAATATAATGGCGTCATAATATTTTATCTCATCATTAATCCAACAAGGTTTGGATACATCTCTCGGATACTATATCATCACTATGATACTTCAAGAAATGTGAGTTGTAGAACAATTTCATAACTCTCTTAGATGTTCGGTAAAACTCGTAATTCAAATATTTTCCCAATGATCCAATCATAGATATTTGACTTTTCTATTACGATGATTTCCACTTCATGCTGAAATTTATTTGAATCCATTCAAATGTTTCAAACTTCTTCCTTATCGAATATATCCACATATATATACTCAATTCATTGTTGGAAGTTTTTATGAAGTAGAAGAATCTCCCCCACACAACTATGCCCAGTGAGCCACATACATCATTATGTATGTTTTCACTAAGTTAGTTGCCCATTCAACTCTTTGCCTATGAACGGTATTTTAGTCATTCTCTTTAGAAAAGATTTGCAAGCGCCAAACGATTCAAAAATCAAATGACTCCAAAAATCCATTTGCATGGAGTTCCTTCATGTGTTCCTTTCTAACATGACCTAAATGGCGGTTCCACAAATAAGTGGAATTCAAATCATTTGCCTTATGGCATTTTAGCGTTAGTGTTATGTATGTGTGTTTCACCATTAAGATTTATAATAACTTATCCATCATACATGGAGTAATGTCATAATTGGAACAACTCATTGTTTTCATTTGACCAGAGCAAAATAACAATTATTAAGTTCTTTATTATAAATTCTAAGGGCTAGATAGAATGCCAACGACGAACATAATAACACTTTATTTTGTTCCAGACGTGTATTCCTATCATATTCCTTGCCAGTCACTTAGGCCATTGTATTCTTGTATTGCGTTGTTTTGTATGACACTTCATATCAACCAATATAGTACTAATACCCAAGAATTTCATAGTGTGACTTAACTAGGAATGCAATCATAACATGTATATCATTTATATACACCTGAGCTAGACTTTCTAGTCTTTTCTTTTCTTTCTGCCAAAATATCTTTTGCAGTTTCTCTTTTAGCTTTCCTCATTATTCAGAAAAACACTTTAACATTATTAACTTCTAGGTTTGTTGGTCAAATACCAATAACCTTGAGGTTCTTACTTTTAAGTTGATCATCACATGACACGTGTTTTAGATTTCACTATTAGTAACTTTGTAATATGATGAACAATTTCACTCATAATTTTATCCATCATATCATGACGACTTTCCGAGACCATGTCTGTACATGCTAGGCTCGTAAAGTTTTAACCTTGGTATTCGCATGTGCAAATCTGGCTTGCACCCGTTGTATGCACACGTAGAATCTATCACACCCGATCATCACGTGATGCTTCGAAACGACGAGTCTTAGCAACGGTGCATACTAAGGATGATAACTTCATGGATATGCAAATATTATTAGTGCCCCAATAGTTGGAGGATTGTGACACCTGGCGTCTTCAACCTTCATACATTCCCATAAAACTTATGAGTTTATGTAGTCTCACCAAATTATATTCTATCATCTTGCAATACGGTCTTAGATATCACATATATCTCATACCTTGATTATTTCAGAAAACTAAATTTTCAGCTCCTTACTTTTCAAACAGATTTGAACGGAGACAAGATAACTTTAGTTACTAATTGAAAACATAGCTCTTTGAATCAACAATGTGAGGTTTACTAAAAGTTTGCAATAGGACTTAATCAATTCTTGATTCTTAACAATACGGTACCAATCCGTAAAGTTTCTTGTCAGATTTTAACAGTATTTCTATCTCAATTACAAGACTAGCGCATAGTAGTAAACGGATACCAATACTACAAAATTAATTCAAAATACTACTCAGACTAAGTTTATGATAATTAGTTCATGTTTTAATCTAATTACTAATGAACTCCCACTTAATACAACATCCCTCATAGTTGTTAAGTGGTACACGATCCAAATCCACTACACCAAAACCGATCATCACGTGAGATGATGTAGCTTCAATGGTGAACATCAACATGTTGATCATATCATCCATATGACTCGTGTTCAACCTTTCGGTTTCTGTTGTCCCGAGGCCATGTCTGTACATGCTAGGCTCGTCAAGCAAACCCAAGTATTCCGCGTGTGCAACATGGCTTACACCCGTTGTATATGAACGTTGAATCTATCACATCCGATCATCACGAGATGCTTTGAAACGCATTTAACTTTGGCAACGGTGCATACGAGGGGAGAACACTTTATTATCTTGATATTAATGTGAGGGATCATCTTATAATGCTACCGCCGCATTCTAAGCAAAATAAGATGCATAAAGGATTAACATCACATGCAATTCATATGTGATATGATATGGCCCTTTTGTCTTTGCGCCTTCGATCTTCATCTCCAAAGCACGGACATGATCTCCATCATCAACGGGCATGATCTCCATCATCGTCGGCGTGGCGTCAAGGTTCATTGCGCCGTCTTCATGGTTGTTCACCTCATGTAGCAACTATTACAACTACTTTGAAATACTACTCAACATGAAATTTAAAGACAACCATAAGGCTCCTGCCGGTTGCCACAATACAATAATGATCATCTCATACATATTCATCATCACATTATGGCCATATCACATCACCAAACCCTGCAAAAACAAGTTAGACGTCTCTAATTTGGTTTGCATATTTTACGTGGTTTAGGGTTTTCGGGAGAGATCTAATCTACCTATGAACATGAACCACAACGGTGATACTAATGTTATCAATAGAAGAGTAAATTGAATCTTCACTATAGTAGGAGAGACAGACACCCGCAAAGCCTCTTATGCAATACAAGTTGCATGTCGAACGAGGAACAAGTCTCATGAACGCGGTCATGTAAAGTTAGTCCGAGCCGCTTCATCCCACTATGCCACAAAGATGCAAAGTACTCAAACTAAAGACAACAAGAGCATCAACGCCCACAAAACCATTGTGTTCTACTTGTGCAACCATCTATGCATAGACACGGCTCTGATACCACTGTTGGGATTCGTTGCATAGAAAACAAAAAAATTCCTACCGTGAACACGCAATCCAAGCCAAGTTGCAATCTAGAAGATGGTAGCAACGAGGGGATTATCGAGTCTCACCCTTGAAGAGATTCCAAAGCCTACAAGATGAGGCTCTTGTTGCTGCGGTAGACGTTCACTTGCCGCTTGCAAAAGCGCGTAGAAGATCTTGATCACGGCGCCACGAACGGGCAGCACCTCCGTACTCGGTCACACGTTCGGTTGTTGATGAAGACGACGTCCACCTCCCCGTTCCAGCGGGCAGCGGAAGTAGTAGCTCCTCTTGAATCCGGCAGCACGACGGCGTGGTGTCGGTGGTGGTGGAGAAACCCGGCGGAGCTTCGCTAAGCGTGCGGGAAGTGGAAGAGTGGGGCGGCTAGGGTTTGGGGAGAGGGGGGCGCCGGCCACTTGAGGGGTGCGGCCACCTTGTGGTGTTGGGGTGGCCGGCCCCCTCCCCTTGGCCCCTCATTATATTGGTGGAAGCCCCAAGTGTTGGACTACAAGTCTTCGAATAAGACCCGAACCCAAAACCTTCCATGTGATAGGGAAACCTACCCAAGGTGGGAATCCCACTTGGGGTGGGATTCCCCCCTTCCATGTGGGGGGGTGGCCGGCCCCCTTGGTGGAGACCAAGGTGGACTCCACCCTCCTAGGGTTGGCCGGCCATGGGAGGTGGAGTCCCTCTGGGACTCCGCCTTCCAAAGTGGTTTCTTCCGGACTTTTCTAGAACCTTCTAGAACCTTCCATAGAACCTTCCGGATCATTTTAAATCTCATAAAATGACTTCCTATATATGAATCTTATTCTCCGGACCATTCCGGAACTCCTCGTGATGTCCGGGATCTCATCCGGGACTTCGAACAAATCTTCGAACTCCATTCCATATTTCAAGTTCTACCATTTCAACATCCAACCTTAAGTGTGTCACCCTACGGTTCGCGAACTATGCGGACATGGTTGAGTACTCTCTCCGACCAATAACCAATAGCGGGATCTGGAGATCCATAATGGCTCCCACATATTCAACGATGACTTTAGTGATCGAATGAACCATTCACATACGATACCAATTCCCTTTGTCACGCGATATTTTACTTGTCCGAGGTTTGATCATCGGTATCACTCTATACCTTGTTCAACCTCGTCTCCTGACAAGTACTCTTTACTCGTACCGTGGTATGTGGTCTCTTATGAACTTATTCATATGCTTGCAAGACATTAGACGACATTCCACCGAGAGGGCCCAGAGTATATCTATCCGTCATCGGGATGGACAAATCCCACTGTTGATCCATATGCCTCAACTCATACTTTACGGATACTTAATCCCACCTTTATAACCACCCATTTACGCAGTGGCATTTGATGTAATCAAAGTACCTTTCCGGTATAAGTGATTTATATGATCTCATGGTCATAAGGACTAGGTAACTATGTATTGAAAGCTTATAGCAAATAACTTAATGACGTGATCTTATGCTACGCTGTCCATTATATCATTCACATAATGACATAACCTTGTTATTAATAACATCCAATGTTCATGATCATGAAACGATGATCATCTATTAATCAACAAGCTAGTTATACAAGAGGCTTACTAGGGACTCCTTGTTGTTCACATAACACACATGTATCAATGTTTCGGTTAATACAATTATAGCATGGTATGTAAACATTATCATAAACTCAAAGATATTATAATAACCATTTTATTATTGCCTCTTGGGCATATCTCCAACAGTATGCAAGTCATTGACATAACACCAATGAAACATCATTCCACTAGTATTACATCCCTCAGAGTGGTACAACACAAACATTTGCCGGTCCAAGGCATGTCTATAGAATTACAACACAGACTCTTTAGAAAAGATCAACATAGGATCCTAATTACAATGATGTAAAACTACAAATAAACTCCAGAAGAACAACTCGTGGACTAAACTTACTAGTTGAATGCCCGTGCGTTGCTACGGCTTCTATTTTTTTCTCTCACCATATGTGTAAACATAATACAACTATGAAAATTCAAATATATAGAAATATATAGTGATGTAATATTCTAGAAACAACAAAATTCTATCAAAAGCTATATTTCAACATCATATCAAAAGTTATATATTTAAATATGATAGTACAATATTTTATTCAGCATTTAATTCCACATCAAATGCATCTTGAAGACGGCTTCAAATAATAGCTTTTATATGCTTTGCCCCTACAATATACACGCTTGTGTATTGTTACGCCTAGGAGTTGGTCTGTTATGCTTCTTCTCGGTCATGCTGCTCACACGAGATTGTCTTCAGACTTTTCTTAGCATGTAGCCAAATAAAACTTGTCTCTGCACCTCCACCTCCATGCTTCCCTACGGTAAAAAAATAGAACCATGTGTATCACAAGGTTATGAAAAAAACAAAATTTTATGGTGTTTCTACGCATTACATATTCTAATTACAACGATCTAGCAAACACCATATATCAGTATCTCACTTTTGGAAATAAAAGCAAGTCTTAACGTGTGATTTTGTTCAGTTTAAGAAAAAGTTGGTATCATAAGTTGCACATGCTATGAGTGTAAAAGGATATATATTCTAAGAAAGTGAAGGCATGGGTAAACTAAAAATATTGAAAATGATATACCCCTCGAATAATTTAAGGCTAGAGCATACCCCACAAAGAGCATTCGTTAAGATACAATAAGACCCAGCTTCAAATAATGATAATTGTTGGAAAATTCAAAATATACCAACCATATAATAAATTATTATTTTTGGCACCCACTTTAAATCTAGCCTACAAAAATGTTTAGCTATAGGATCTTTGTTGACCAGCATGTAAATACAAGTATATAAATAGAAAGCTCATAGTATAGATATATGGCAGTTACATTTTTACTATTTTCGTTATGCAAGCAAAATCTAGCTGAACTCTTCCCTAGACAAGACATCAGACAAGACGCACAAAGCCGATCCATTTAAAGGAGCCCATATCAAAGTAAGAAAGCATCGGATCTACGATTTGCGGCATAGTTGTACCCTCTTTGTGTAGTTATCCGAGCTTCTAAACAAAAACCAAAAATGTGACCACACTTCTGGACATTCAAATTCTTCCTTGCAGACTTATTAAATTAAATCGTGATTTATCTGGTGTGTCTGAACTTTAATAAGGAAGGAAGAACCATCGAGCATGTAACAAAAAAAATATGTTGGTCAGTCATTCGCAAGGCCATTAAACAGCAGGACATGTAATTCCCAGATACACAAGTTTGTTCTGATTCCCAGATAGAAGTTGTGTATTCTTTCTACAAGATCACTGTACTAATTGGATCCCTATTTATAAACAGCAGGACATGTAATTCAGTATGACATTCTAATGACTGCAGGCCTAAGACAAAGCCAATATTAACAAGAGTATTCGTGTCCAGATAGCATTTGACAGTCATAGTCCTGAAGCATGAGAGGTGCAGAGTGTTGCACCGCGATAGCTTTGAGCCCAATGACATCTATATCCACGAAGCATCGAAATGATGATACTCAACAGGAAAAGATACTGATATGTAAAGAATACTTCACTTAGAACCAGTGCCCAAGTATATCGACAATGAACATTATAACTGAAAAGAGGAAAATGGTTGAACGGAAATTAATATGTTTATCTTTCCTTTTATGCAATAATAACCTCAGAATAATCGCTAATTTTAGGGGATGAATAATGAACTGAAGAAAATCCTACAGTGATCTGTTAGAAACAAAGTTATGTCTTTGACGTATAGGACAAGCCTGCAGCAAATTTAAGTTCTAGGACTATCTCATATTCCCCACACATTAATCTATTAATTGCTGGAATGGATATGTTAGTTCTAGAGATTGAATCCCAGTTCATATAACACCAAAGAATAGCACCTCTGTGTCACCAGTAATGTATATGAACATTCAATCTATTCTTCATGCAAGACATATGCAAGGGACACATATACTCAACTCCTGCAGAAATAAAGATCGTGTCTTAGTAAAGTATAAGAACCATCGCGTGTGTGTTGTAAATAAGTGATAGAATGTATGAGATCATTTCTCCTCAAATATCCACCGATGGGAGGGAAACCAAGCCGCTGTCATGCGCACATTCTGGCAGGAGAGTTACGGAGCAGGAGCGGAGGCTGGGAACTGGCTCAGAGCAGGAGTTCACCTCACGGGTAGCGGCGTAGGCGAGGGATCGGTACTGGTTCTCTGGATGCACCGGTGGCAGGTACTGGTGCCAAAGCTCTAGGGTAGCAGCACCGGGTTCAAGGGTGACCGGGGAAGGCAAAGACCACCAACTCCTCCTCTATACCTCACCGTAGAAATTCCTAGGATATGACGAGTTCCTCTCGCCCGTGCCACGTGAGCGAGCACGAGCATAGTGAACGGTCATCATGCGCGTATGCTGCCGTGCGCCCATGATCGTTGGAGGATTGCTGGCAGGCGGTGGGAGGGGTTGTGATGACTGGCGAGGTGAGTGGTGAGGAGGCGGCGCGATTGGATCGAGAGGGAGATGAGATTACGACATTTGTTTTTTCTGGAATGACATATGACATATACGGCAAGAAAATATTTCCTAATTAATTTACAATTAGCGGCAACAGGGAGACTCGCCTAATTAAGGAGAGATTTGCCTAATTATTTTGAACCGTAATCACCGTGGCTTGAGATAAGAGCACCAGGTGGTGAATACGAAATATCTTTGCATACCATAGCCTCGAACGTGATTGATGATACCATAATTACTTCAGCGCTCGCATGAAGATACCGTGAGCTTTCGCTTGATCGGACGAAGCGGAGACATCAAATCAGATTAGAGGGTCTGTATTGTTTTAATGACGATCACCAAAGTGCGTTGAGTGTCAAACGACCAACTCCCATTTAATAGTAAAGATTACTAGCTCTACCTAACGAGGTACTAGACCTTCTATAGAAACTATGATTGAACTCTAGCTAATTAGGTGCTAGGATTAGGGAGCTAGTTCCCTTCTACTTCTAATCCAGGGTTTATCCATGGTAAATGTAGTGGTTGACTCCGTTGGTTCTTCTGACAAGGTCTTGTCGCTTCAAGTAGTTGACTCCTCTGTCTTAGAGTTTGCTATAGGTCCTCCTTCAATGCCTTCATGTCTAAGCAGGGGATACAAAGAAGGATGAGTATGAGCGTACTCAACAAGTTCATTATAGGAAAGAGGTGTTTAATGCACTAGCTACAACCATGGACCAGAAAGTCATAGGCAATGCAATTTTTTTGTAAACATTTCTTCAAAAAGTTGCTTTTATTCTGAAGAACTATGTCCGTCAGCCTTCACCAGATGTCTAGAACTTCATGGAGTTCCTTTCCAGCAGCGTTCACAGTTCCAAACCCGGAATAGGGAGTGACAAGCCATAATTCGATACACTCTGCAGAGATGTGTTACTTTACCCATAAGATATCTTATCCTTGTTACCAACCAGGCGGCCAAACCCGTTCACACTTTCTTGGTGTGAGGCCAGGTGTAAGGTCATAGCCAACCACTGGGTCCGTGACCCCGCATACCTACCCTTTTGTAAACCACAGGCTGCGAACTGATTCTCTGATCTAGTCCCTTGAGCCAACCCGTTACAATCCATCATAGAAACACCAAACAGTAGAAGCGATAGGGGCTTCATCCCTTCTAGCAGATGCTAGCCCACCAGCAGGTGTACCCGTTGATATGGGAGAGGGAAAAGAATAGTTGAGTACTCAATCCCACTCAAGATCTTATGGCAAACACGGGTATTATGGCGCAATAATCATTGAACGACATTTGTTGTTAAGTCCTAGGTGAATAACCCAATGCAATGGAACCTCCACCAAACTCATACCATGGCTCCATTGCCCACCACATAGTCATATTCATAATTGTAAAAGTAATACTTTGCTTTTCAATGCAGGAGTGATAAGTATAATACTTTGCAAGTAATTTGATAAAAATACTTAAGGTGACATGAGCAAGCGATGAACTTGCCTTTCTTGACTGTAAGATTATGCAGTCAAGGACTTCGATACGGGATAACTCCAAATTCTGAAATAGCATTATCGTCCGGTCAGGACAATGCTTAAAAGATTGGCAAACATGCTATAATGCATAAGTATGAGGTGCAATCTCTCTAAACGTGACCTAACCCCGAAGATTTAGGTTTAGTGAGTTGTAAGGATTTCTTTAGGGTGTGTTGCACTTTTAGAGTGGTTTCACACACGAGGTTCTTATTAGGGTTTGGTTAACTTGATATCATATGCAAGTGGTTAATACATAATGATAATCATAATAACAATGCTGGCACACAAGGAATAGTAGATGTTCTTTCTTAACATGTTAAGAACAATTGTTAGTTTTAGTACAAATGGACATGGTTAATGATTACTTGTTATATTCTTTAAAAGAATAACTTTTGAAGAACATGTTACTTAAGAAATAAGAAGTACTTCGATGAAGGCTTGTGGTTTCTAGGGTTTGCTACTGGATTTACTAAGTAATGAATACTTGGTTCCTAAACAAGATGTTTCCTATGCACCTAGTATTTGCAGGTTTAAGTTGGGTATGATCATGTAAAGTAAAATACTAATCATGTTTTCTATTACGGTTTATCACCATGATCATATAAGGTCTTATTCAAAATGAAGATATGGAATAATAACTTCATTTGTTTGTCGGCTGGTATTATCTTAATATAATATGAGCATGCATATAGTTTCTAAGTAAGGATCTATGGGTAAGGATTAAGATATTAGTATCACATTTCATGAGTTTCTAGGGTTCTAGATAAATATATCTTTTTAAAGTGGAAGCACACTAGGGTTCACATATAGAATTAGGGTTTTAGTTTCTCACACATAAAATTATGAGGTTGTAGTTTTATTCATAATGGCTAGGGTTTCCTATTTGTCTTACCATGGTTGAGAAAACATTTTTTGAGTAGCGTTAAAGTTAATAAATAAATCTTAAGTTCAAGTTACTATTGATTTTGGCATTTATCTTATTTTTTATCATTTCAAAGAAAGGATAAATAAGGTAAATGCAATTTAGGGTTTTAAATTCTCGCAATAATAATATTGCTGCTAATATGATCAAGTAGAATTACTTTTAATGTTTTCTTTATTTACTATAAATGGTTTTTTATTTATTTTAGAAAGTTCTACTAATTATTGAATTTTATTTGAATTTAGGATAAAAGAAAAGGCTTAATAATAAAGGTTAAATAATTAAAAATTTGTTTTAATAAAAAATTATTATTATATTTTTATTGGATAGATTTTATTTTTATCAGTATTTTGATATCTCATTTGTATTTTTCTGAGTAGAAATGAATTAGTAGATATGAATTTCTAATTTTCGGCTGTTTTCAGAAATATTGAAATAACTATAAGCACTAAATGTACTGGTTCGAGTTTTACCCACAGACGCAGACAGGTGGGGCCATTAACCAGGTCATTTTCCATGCAGGCAAGGACCAAGTCAAATAGCTGGCGGGGCCCATGGCCACGTCACCCACTCGTCGGCGGCTTGACGCTGGCGGCTTGATGCCGGCGACCAGTTGAGGGTGGCGCCGCCGACTGAGGGTACCCGAGGACGCGCGACTAGTCCCTACCGAACCCCCTTGACCCGCTGAACATCGTGGTGGTGGTGTTTTTCCAAAAAGACCAGCGGAGCATTCCGGAGAGCAAGCCCGCGGCGGAGCAACTCCGGCGAGTTTCGGAACTGGAGCTACCAACGATCCTAGGACGCAATAAAAAGTTCTAGAGACGCGTAGACTCCCCTTATTCTTCCTAGATGGTCGCCGGAGAGAATCATGGATGGAGGTGAGCTCTATTTCGCCATTTCCGATGATGGCCGGGGATAGGGAACAGGCGATTGTCGACGTCTGGGACCTCCTCTTCTCGATTCCTTCTAGATGGTCAATCATCGTGCTCGAGCGCATCTCCTAAACCACTTGACGGGCTATGGGGTTGCAAGGATTAATGGCAGCTGAGAGTTGGCCGGCGACATGTTGGAGAAGAAAGCGAGAGATTAAGAGAGGTAGAGGGAAAATGAGAGAATCTCTAAGGATTAGGGTTTCACGGCGAACTTCCCTGGTGGTTTTTATAGTGACCGACGAGGCTTGGCTTACTATTTCGCCGGCGGGAGTGGCCGGGATAAAACAGCGACGTCAACGAGGTTCTGAGCGTGGATCTTGATGCTTTTGGGATAAGACGGACGAGACGGAACTTGTACTTGCTTCTGGTCTGGTCGCTGGCGTCCGAGAAAGTCCACAACGGTGGCAGGGACGTGGCGACCGACTTTTCCGCGTTGTCGAGCTCGAGGAGGAATACGAAGACATTTGTCTTCTTATTTTTATACTGTTTCGGTATTGGGCTAGGTTGGGCTGGCGTGGAGATGGTGGGCTGGGCAACGTCCTGGGCTTTTGCGACCTGCTTTGGTAAGCACCTCTCTTCTCTCTTTTTCTGTTTTATTTTTTGTGTTCTATTTCCTTTTGAATTCCAATTTGAATTAATTTTGTTTGCAGATGTTTCTATCTATTTTAATTATATTAAAATTTATCAAATACTTTTAAATATGATATATATTAGGAGATTTTATGGGGTTTAACATATTAGTTTATTACTTACTATTGAAATTTGGATTAAACATTCATATGGGCATGAATTTGAATATCATCTTTGAAATATTCAAATTATTTTCCAAATGATGATTTTTTTACCTATTGATATGTAGGGTTTTATTTGGTATTACTTTGCAAGAAATAATTTACAAAGTAAAATTTATTCATGGATTTGTATTAAGAAGGTGATTTAATGGCATGATTTCATGTGCTTAAATATCTCTAAGTATATGGACATTCTAAAATATAATTGGTGGAATATAATTGATGTGATCTTAGATTCTTATAGGTTTTTTTGTTATGTCTCCCATAAAAGAATGTATGCTCTTTATATTCAAGTTTGAGTGCATTTAAGGTTTTACCCACTTGTCTCACAAGCTTGGGTATGATTCTAATAATGATTGCTTGGTTAAATCTCATGGATTTAAGGTTAGGCTTAGTTCTAAGATTGATCAACCAATCATTTTACTAGTATTTGAGTTTATGGCATGGTCTTAAGTTTTACTTGTGATCACCAACTGATACACAAGTTAGGTTGAAAAAATAGCCTATGTATGTGTTGATAACATGTTGAGTTGACTAGGGTTTGGTCTCCCTCACCAATGATAGGATGATGACTTGAAAATATAACTAGGGTGACCACAAGTTCTTGGCTAAACAAAATTTGGATATTCTCCAGTTGTTTCTCTAATCAAGATATTGGAGATGGTTTAGGGTTGATAGTATTCTCTCTATGATTTCATGTGGTTGATGATATCTGCTTATCAAAGTAGGGTTTAACTTGTACTCAACATGATCATGCATTATACATGATCAACTTACTTCAATGGATTCTTACTTCAAGTTCTAATTGTTTTTTGATCATTAGCAAATTGTGATGATCATGGTATGGGCTTCCTAAAGTATCGCTAGAAGTATTTGTCTATGGTTATACCAATTACCCTTCTCACTCCACAAGGACTTGGATTATAATCTAGGGTTCTACTCAAGGAATGATGATGTGATTATCTAAATATGTGGTCTTCCTAAGAATTCTACCTTGCTATCTTCTGTAGCTTGTTCTTCGGGGAATTCTGATAAACCTGCATCTTGTGGCATGCCTCCACCTCCTAGCTGCTCCATCTTGGTCCTAACTATTTTATGGAGTGGTTCAATGTGTTGGTTTCCTTGTATCATGGTACTAGATGATCAAATGGCTAAGGAAGAGGGTTCCTTTTATAGGCTTGGGCATGGTCTAGTATCATGACATATACGTGGTGACTCTTGTTTTGATTTGATGAGTAAGGTGCTTGGTTGTCATGCTCTCATCCATAGCAATCCTTTAAGCATGAGGTGGCATAGCTTAGGATGCAAGCTATGTAGATATTTTCATCCTAGGTGGCATGGGTATTATCCTCTCATGTGATTTGTTTTTGGATAGCCAAGTGGCATTTGTTACTAAATATCCTGTGGATGGTTTTATACTTGTGGATAATACACCATATCATATATGATTGTCTTTATCTTATAATTGTGGTCAAAATGTCAAAATTGAATGTTATGCATAACTTTTGGATGGTTGTGTTTGATTCCACCTAGGCATGATTATATGAGTTTCAAAATACTCATAATTAATTTTATTCAAATAGTTTGAACTATAATTCGTAATGTAAACGAATTTAGTTTTGTGATATTCCACACATTTAATAATTTATGATTCAATTAAGAATGTGTGGCTATTATGCACTTTAAACCTTGTGGTTTATCATATTTGGTAATAAGTTTATAAGTGAATTAAATTATACACAAAGGTAGTTTCTTAACTTTTAAGTGTTAATAACTTAGAGTCTGATTCTTATCTATTTGATGGTTATAGGCCTCTTCCATCTCTAGGGTCTAATGATAAGTTTGTTTTAGTGTTGGGTTCAAGAGTTTAGTTCAATACCATGAAGTTCATGGTAGGGATATTTATTTGTTTAAGACATGGAAAAGACAAGTTAAGAATGGTTCCTAATTATTTCATATTCTTTTATTTGTGGTTGAGTAGATATCTATATGTGGTTGCAAGGAATATCATATTATGATCCTTTAGAAGATCTGGTCATTGATCCTTGCTTAAGGTGTTGTTGTGTTGGTTTTAGTTCCATTTGATCTAACCCCTTAGATCAAATCATCTCTACCCAAAACAAGGTTTTAGCAAAGGTAACATTGAGGTTTATAGCGCTTGACTTGATATCTACTTCAATTCCATCAACTCAAGTGAAACTTCAGTTACTGTGACAGGTTTTATTTGAGCATGAAAATTCCCCAGATTTTTTATGAATGAATGCAATGCACACATCTATTTCCTTCTCTTTTTGTAACCCCAAATCCTGGGATGTTACATCAAGGTGGCCCATGCGCCCCAAATGCAAACCCTAGGGCGCCCCTACCCTTATCTAGTTGGGAGGGGGCCTTAACGGGATCCCCTCTAAGAGAGACCCATTAACGTGGGATGCGCCTTTATAAAGTTAAGTAAATATATATTTCAATATTAATTATTTAATTAATATGTAATATATATTATTTAATTCCCGATGATCTGTAACACCTCTCGAACCACTTCGAACATCCTTCTGATTCTCCTGTGACCCTTCCAGTTCTCTCTTCTCTATTCTTCGGTGTTTTAAATTACTCCAAAAGCATTTCAAAGCATCACTGAACCCCTAAGTGTATTACCCTACAGTTCAAGAATACTAGAGACATGATCGAGATAACTCTCCGATCAATGATCATCAGCGGGACCTGGCTACCCATAATGACCCCAGTGCATTCCACGAATATACATAAATCATTGAACCATAAACGTTGAGTACTATTCCCTTGGTTACTTTGATACCATATTTTTTCCGAGACCTGATCGTCGATATCATCATACATGGTGCAATCGCATTACCGACAAGATTATTCAACTCATTCTCATGATATTCCATCCTCATGACCTAGTCATGCGGTGCGAGCTTCATGGATGTAATCTCACCGAGTGGGCCCAGCGTATCTTTTCATCATACGGATGTAAAAATCCTGATCTCGATACATATGCCTTAGCCTACCCCTTCAGAATACCTGGGAACGTCTTTATAATCACCCTGTTATGGTGTGATGGTTGATGCAATCAAGGCAGCTTCCGGTGATAGTGATTACATATAATCTCACGGTCTAAGGATTAGGTTACTACGCTTTCATAATTATCACAATCTATCATATCATTCACCCAATGATATAATCCATTGCCAATTGACAAAAATGTCCATGATCGTGAAACCTCGATCATCAGATGACCAATGAGCTAGTTTGCATAAAGGCTCACTAGGGACCCTTGTTTGTTTACATACCACACGTGAACTTATTATGAACTATTGAGATATAATAATAAACACCCTTATTACTTGCATCTAGGGCATTATATCCAACAGTTGGTATCCCACATGCTCAATCCAAAAGAGATTTTTTTTTTGTGGAGGGATATTTTCAGCTTTGTGGACGGTTGTAGAAGCATCATGACATGAACAATTGGTAATGGTTCCACAGTACTATTTTGGAAAGATTTTTGGTCTAATGGTTCCACAGTACTTTTTTGGAAAGAGACCATATGTGTTTTTATTGTCCATTTGCCAAACAATGGGCTGCATGTTAACTGGGACACCATAAGGGAGCGCTATGCCACGGCTAGATCTACTATATTGGACCATGTTTATATGTGTGGTAGTGGATTGTGCTGCTTGGAACATATGGAAGGAGAGGAATGAGTTTGTTATTCAGAATCAACCTCACTCTTTTGGCAGTTGGAAAGTGAGATTTCAATGTGACATGCTTTTGTACCGTTACGAAGTTATGCCAACTTTAGTTCAACCACTTATTGACTGGTTGCTTCAAATCTTTGTATAGTTTCTATGTCTTCCCCTTTTCAGTTCTTCCCTCCCTAAGTTTGTTCGTCCCTTGTAAGCTATTATTTTCTGCCTTAAAGTTACACCGTTGTTGATTCTCCTGCAGTAAAGTGGTCAAAAAATAACCTAATAATGGGTATGGCTTCGACACTAAAAGTATTAGACGAGGTATTCAGCCATGCATATTCTATTCTTGGTCATAATCATTATTACGACATAAAATGATCCGCACTGACATGACTTCTTTCTTGGTTAGAAATGTTATCAAAGGCGATGGAGAAATCCACTACAATGCTGATTTAGGGTTCCCTGATTATAAGCTACCCTTGTTAAACGTAGTGGAAGATATGAACTTGTGATTCTTTTTTGATTCCTTACATTGTGTAACTTGTTAATTTAGTTCAGTCTCTTGTGAATGCATTTTGATTTTGTTTTGCCTGTGGAATGTGATATAGACCTAGCTGGGTTGACGGCAAAATAGGAAAATGTGATCCTAGCTAGGGAGAATTCTGGATGGTATGGTACAACCTCGGACAGTCCGGAAAATTTTCTGCACGACATGGATATAACCGCAAAAACGAATCTGGGCTAAACTATTCGAGTCCTGATGAACACTTCTTTTTTGTGAGGAATACATATTTTTGTATTGCTTTCAGTCTGGATGCCAACATCGACTCTGGCAATCTGGATGTGTGTACCAGCACTAATAGTCGGATGCCAGAGAAGAATATAAACGTTAACATAGGAGCCGTCAGCATCAATAATTGGGAGAGAAAATCAAATGGCAAGCCTGGGAGAAGCTACAAGCGGCAAGCCTGATAAATGATTGGGAAAAAGAAAGTGGCAAGAAGAAGAGATAAGAGCCGTCAGAACCATACTCGCGCACCTGGAGGTCCTGGACCATTTCTTCATCACTTCTCAGAAAGTGTCGACCGCTGTCTTGCTCGTACCAGTCAAACACCTCAACTTGCTTGCCATCATTTTCAGCCGCTACCACCTAATCTTCTCAACCCTCACTGCCACATGGGTCCGATCCATCGCATTTTCCATTTTCCCCCATAAGTCCATTTCTTCTCAGTGCAGTCGCTGAGAATTGTTCTCCGCTGCAAATCTCAGTTTCCTGACTCGTCTAGTATATAAAGCCCCCCGAAAATCTAGCAAAACACATCCAACCTGAGACTAGAGCTAGCTGCTTTCCGGCGAGGAGAAGTCGTCAGCAAATCAAGAACAGAGCCAGCCGCACGTGGGGGTAGATAAACCGAGACAGCACGTGCTCGATCATGAACAACAATGGCGTCAAGGTCACCTACATCGAAACGCAGTTCGTCACCTCCGACGCCGCGAGCTTCAAGTCCCTCGTGCAGCGCCTCACCGGCAAGTCTGCCGAAGTCCCAGAGCCCGCGCGTCAGCTCCACCGGCCCAGGCCTTGCCGTCCCGGCACCGACGGGAGGAGCGCCATTGCTGGAGCGCCAAGCTATTCCATGTCCATCGCTGCGGGCTCGGCTAGTACAGCTCCGGATGAAGTGCGGACGGCCACGACCGCTTCCAACGCCGTCGCCGGCGCGTCGCAGCCATGCCTGGATGAGATGGACGGGCTTTGTGATTATTCTGACCTATCGTACGTTGTCGACCCGGGCGAATGGCGCCATGGTGGTAGTTTCAGTGATTTACTCTATTGAAGTGTAAATATTTGGTTTGGAGTCCAAGATGTACGTTCTAGCCATTCTTTTATGAAATTCCTTTATTCTCTGTACTTATGTCTATTGATGCTTCGTATTTGGGAGTTGGGAATTGCAGTTACAAAGCTATTATATACTTCTATAAAACGAGGAATAAAACAGATACGAGTGAATCATTTTAGACCAAGGGATATTTTTGAGAAAATGAATGAATGAATCATTTAGATTTTCAGCAAGAAAAGAATAATATAGGGACAGGGTATTTTGACTCATAAGTCTAGATGTACCTATTAAGAAAAATATATTCTCAGTCCATTTAAAAATGTTTTAAAAATCCAAGAAGCTTTCCGGGTGTACATGCTATTTTGATTCATAGCGATCACTTTATTGTTATCAGCATCTCATTTGCGGGAGACGGTGTTTTTTATGTTGATTCCTATCTGACGAAAATAAAATTTAAGTATATAAGCAGGATTCTTGTGAGTAGGCTGATTATTTTTTTATCTATATAAGCTATAATTATGTTTAGAAATACAATAGATGATAAATTGGCTTGGCGTATATTCTTTAGGTCATTTTTAGACGGAAATTCAATTCAGCTCCTGGGTGCGTGTGGTCCTTCTACCAAAATATTATATTTTAAAATTTCGAATTTTTTTTAAAAACACATGTACATCTCTATAATATGTGTGTTTATCAAGTTTCGCGAGGAACCAACTTTTTTGTGATCCATGTAAAAAAGCGAAAATTTATCTTCTGAAAAGCCTTATTTTTTAGCATTGAATTTTGTTTTTTTTTACACACACCACGTGATAAGTTGATTTTTCATGAAACGACTTCGTCAGCACATAGCACGTAAAGATGTACATGCAAATTTTTCGTTTCAATTTTGTTGAAATTTTAAAATATGTGTAAAATGCATTTCAAAATAAAGGGAGCATACGCTCCATGTGCCAAAACGTCACTCCCATTTTTAGATCATTTCAAGTATTTTTTCTTCATGATGGGGAAGAAGGCTAACCCATCGCACGGATTTTGCATTTAGTTTACACTTGCACTTGCATGTACCATACAATATGTCTATTTTTTAAAATATGAAAATATATTGTATACTCTATCTCTCGTCCAGCCACATGCTGCCAGATTTCACAGACATGTGTGGGTTTGACATTGCCACCATATAAACCTAATGATGGGTATGGCTTTTGTTGGCACTAAAAGTATCGGACACGCATTTCAAACATATTCTGTTTTACATGGACATTTTCTTTTTATTTGTACCAATTTTGATCATAATCATTATTGCAGCATCCATAAATTGATGCAAAGAAACAGCTGAAGACAAAGCCTGCAATTGCCAGCACCGACTAATAGTAAACAATAAGAATAATCACTTGTTGTGTGTCATATAAGTGGAATCACAGCTTATCTTTACACGAGTAAAGGTTAGAGATGTGAACTATATCACCCTACTAACTTGCAGATTCATGTACAAACCAATTAATAGACCCCTGATTATAAATTGCCATTGACGGTATTGCCGATCCATTACATTTTGTAACTTGTGATGTTAGGATTTTTTTACAAAATGGCAGCATTGTTTCTGTTTCATTCAGAGGAGTGGAAGAATACAGGGTTGAGGCAAAAAAAAAAAAAATCCACACTGAAGAAAGGAACATATAACACTGCATCAGAAGAAAACATCAGGGGACTAGAAGAGGTGTAAGAAAAGGAGAGATTGACTATCAATGTCTTGCCGAGGTTTCAGCGGCAGCAGGCCCTTTTATGTATCTCGTCTATGTTCAAAATCCACCATGGGCAAAACATTATCACAATCGGTTATTCCAAACCAATTATAGGCTAAAATATTTATGTCATTTTGGAACCGGCCGGCTATGATAGACACGTATTATTAACGTTAACTATCGCTTCCAGTCGGATGAAAACCCGACTTAGGCCTGTGTACGAGAACTAGTGGTAACGATCGGATCGGTACGTACTAGTGGTAGGTAATTTAGCTAACCATTTCATTTTCTTTTACCAACCTGCTGAAATCTTTGATAGATCTCTGTAGGGAAAACCATCATTGTCGAAGATTAGGAGAAAGAATCAAAGAGAAACGGTAACATAAGACCACCCGACGTCAGGACCAAGATGAGAAAACAAATCAAACGGCAAGCTTGATAAGCTACAAGCGCAAGTTAACTCAAACGCAAAACTAAAAAAGCGTGGGAGAAAGAAAGCGGCGAGAAGATGAGGTAAGAGCCGTCAGAACCATACTCACGCACGAGTGCTTGACCAACTCCGCAGTTCTCCAAAGGAAGACCGTTGTCTCGCTCGCTTCACCTTAGGACCAGACGACCAGTCAAAAACACCTCAACTTGGTAACCATCATTTTCAGCCGCTACCACCAGTTACTTCTTCTCAACTCTCTTGCGACCTCAGAGATGAGAGATCTCACTTTCGTACTTTCCTGACTCTCGTCTTGTATATAAAGCCCCCCAAAAGGCTAGCAAAAGTGCAGAACACACACAACCTGAGCCTAGAGTCTAGTGCTTGCTGTATTCGCCGAGGAAAAGTCATCAGCAAACAAGCCAGCCGCACGTACGTGGAGATAGATAAACCGCTAAAGCGCGCGACGCAGCACGTGCTCGATCAACCAAAGATCCATGGCCACAAATGGCGTCAAGGTCACCTACATCGAGACGCAGTTCGTTACCTCCGATGCCGCGAGCTTCAAGTCCCTCGTTCAGCGCCTCACCGGCAAGTCCGCCGAAGCCACCGAGCCCGCGCGCCAGCTCCACCGGCCGCGCCCTTCCCGTCCCGTAGCCGACGGGAGGAGCGCCATTACTGGAGCGCGAAGCTATTCCATGTCCACCCCTGTGCGGACGGCGACCAACGCCAGCAACGTCGGCGCCTCACAGGCATGCCTGGATGAGATGCAAGGGCTTTGGGATTATTCTGAGCTTTTGTACGTTGTCGGCGCCAGCGAACGGCGCCATGGAAATACCTACACTGACTTATTGTATTGAAGTGTGATACTTCATGTCAAAAGAGAGAGTAAAAGTTAGGGCCGGAGGGTAGTTGTTACGATGTAGTAATATTCAATTCATTTTTTTATTCTCTGTATTTCTGTTTATTGATGTTACTGATTAGGGAATTGCAAATACAAATCTATAAAACGAAAAATATACTCCATTAGACAGAATGAATCTTAGACAATTTCCATCCGATGTGTGTACGACCCCGAAATCAAGCAGTATGTCTCTTGCATGTCGAACCACCTCACGGTTGAGAGTTAGGGTCGTACACAAATCAGACATGAATGATGCGTGCGCACAGCAATATCGCCATTTAGAATTTAAAAAAATGTTGCATGCAAACTAAGCAACTTAGCATTAAAGTTTTTGAGTAAGAAGTTGGGGAAAGAGTTATAACCACAACGATAGCACTGAAAAAAAGAAGTTAATTAAAACGGAGCTTCCAGCATCATAGAACCCCTATTCAAAGATAACACCCTTAGAGGCGCGCCAAACACTAATTATATCTTCGACAATTTGATTCAAGACCTGAGACTGATCCGTAACTACGTTGTTGAAGATACATGTACATGACCCATGTTGGACCATGACCGAAACTCCACACACCTTCTAGGGACGCCAAGCAACACCACTGAAACAAGGATACCATGGGAAGACCTTATTGCATCACCACTGCCACCAAGACTACACGTGCTACACTACATGGGCACCACTGAAACAAGGATACCATGGGGAGACCTTATTGCATCACCACCGCCACCAAGACTACACGTGCTACACTACATGGGCGACATCTTTTTTTGGGATGGAGGGTATAAAACATAGCATGTAGACTGCACGCACCTGATTACTATAGTTCGTAATTTGCTTTGCAAAAGGAATAGCAGATACACACGTCCTTAGGTGTCGCAGCTAGGAATCAAAGGGTCCGCAGCTTTCAGGGGCACAAAAATGACCCAACCATTTTCTAACCATTCCCAGCAGAAAAGAAATTCCTCATGCCAAGAAAGTGAAATAAAGCAAAAAAAAAAATCTAATTATATACATACTATACACCCTTATCGACAGAGTAGATCGTAGAGCACATCTGAATCACGACTTGAAGCCATTAAGAAACAGATGGTGAACAAAGCTGATATGGTGCATCAGATAAAACCCATCATACATAGAAACACATCTGACAGCAATAGCACCTGCAACAGACTAGCCGATACTGTTTCCTAGATATACTGCTACAATGTTACCGCTAAAATAGCCAAGGAGTCTGAAGATCACTTGGTTGACTGCTCACATCTGCGACTCGTCAATCCGGCTTTTGAGGAGCTGGAAAGCTGGGATCACCCAGGCTCCACATGTGCACTGCATGCCTGCCCAGTTGAACGATCCCAGTCTGGTTTTGCATCCCATGCACCAGAGTTTGTTCGAAACATATCCCTCTTCCACTGCAAGCATTATGCGTTAGACCAGGTGTTTATAACTTTATATCAATTACACTGAACCGAGAAAGCTAAAGTCCAAGAACTAACCAGCTTGCATCCACTTCATGGGCTCCACAAAGATGCAGGCGCATTCGGGTTCCTTCTCATCCACGTGATAGCTTTTGCGCCTTAAAAAGCATCTCTCACCTTGGCCTACATCGTGCGTAACAACGTACTCTTGTGTTGCTACCATCCTCCGGCATTTTTTGCAGCGGTAAATAACACCTGGATGGGCAACTTGCTCTTCTGGGTTAACATCGGTTTCCATAACTGTGTCCTGACTTGGCTCTTGCCTTTCATTAACCTCTGATCCCACCTCTGGGTCAGCTTGCGTTTCTTGGATAATATCAGTTTCCACAGCAGTGTCTAGGCACATTTCAGCAAACTTTTGATGCACCTCCAATCTTGCCTCTGGATCATATTGCTTTTCTGGAATGATGACAGCTTCCACACCAGTGTTTAGGCACATTTCTGCGAACTTTTGATTAACCTCTGATCCAAGCATCTCATCAGTTTGCTCCGGTCCCAACTTCTGTTCAGCTCCAAATCCTGGTGCCTGATTCGCTTCCATCTGTTTTACATTACATACTATTAGTCATGACAAGTTACATGCAGCCACGTTACAACCCAACAATACAAAACATAAAATTAGCCTACCATGCTGTTAGAAAGTAAAGTCTCCACAAGCGTACTGAGAACTAGCTGGATTCAGCTCACCTTGTTTGAACAGACAAAGTCCCATATAGTGCTGGTAGATACACACACTAATACAGCTACCACGGCAAATTGCACACGAAACAGACTAGAGCTTCTGGAAGTGCAGTTATCAAAATAGATAGCCAAAAAGGACGTCAAAATACATTCTGCACCTAGCAGTGCAAACAACTCCTGACCAAAAAGGCTTTATTTATGCCTTTTAGGATTTGAGTGAAACAATCATTTCACTATGCCTACTGCCCAGTTGCTTCTGGAAGTGCAGTTATCAACATAGATAGCCAAAAAGGATGTCAAAATACATCGACAATCTCTTGTAACTTTTTTCTTTTTCTTTCTTCTTTGTATATAACTTTCTGTACAGTTGGTTGAGTTTTAATAAAATGCTGTGGGGGTTTTGCCCCACAGTTTCATGGTCAAAAAAAAAAAGGCTTTATTTTTGCCTTTTAGGGTTTGAGTGAAACAATCATTTCACTATGCCTACTGCCCAGTATGTTCTATATTTCTCTAGTACCTCTCACAGAACTAGTGGCTACAATTAACAAATCCTTCCAATAACACTCTTTGGTTGATTCCTTTGAACACACATTCAATTCAAGTTCATCTATCTGGCAATGCCAGACAGAAGACATAGTATATTGACTAGAAGATACTGGGAACTGTAGAAGGCATCCTAGTTTGAGGTCACTGTGCCAACAAACAATAGCCAAAAATACATATCCTCCCCTATGTTACATGGTACAGGGATACGTAGCCTTACGAGGATAAGGCGAGTATATGAATAAATGCATAAAATACTAGCACCATCAAACAATATATGATAGAAAATGAGAAAATTGGCGTCGATGAAGTTAAGCCAGTATGGTCTTTCAAGTCCCAACCCCTTGTATGCAGTCCTGGGATTCCTTTGCAACTGCCAGGTGACGGCCAAGAGGAGTCCAGGTGATTCGATTAGGCCTTCTAATGGGCTGTCGGTCGACTGGTAAGAGGCCCGTATTTATCCCTTGGGTATCCCTTTCATATCCCAGCCGTTCTATGATTTTGTTTTAAGCCGGAAAAAAAAAGATACTTGGGGATATGCTGCATCCCCGTCCTGGTGCAGTATCCTGCACCGATTTGGCACTTCTGTGCCATACCCATCCCCCCGATACGCACTCTACCCCTAAAATCCAGAAAGCTCTGAAATAGCGAAACTGTCGCCAGCATTGGGAGGTACCACAACAATCCCCACATTTGATAAGAGGACATGTTAAAGACAATCATTTCCACAAATATCGTAGGTTCGATTCCTATAAATCTCTCACAGGCTATAGCATTTGACAGTACTGCTAAGGCTCTTTTGATTAAGAATAATTTCTTCTGGTTCAGCAGGATTATGTAGTACACAACACTCCATATGGCACCAAAGAAATAACTTATAGATTCTAATGATCTTTTCTGCTAATTTAAAAATGTTCTGTTGCTAGCAGTTGCTAGTATTAGAATTTGGAACCAAAGAAGTGTTTGTTCCCTCATTCTGCCGGAACCAAAATGCAACATTAAAACCATGGCATCTAGGCTAAACCTACAGGGGCGAACTACCTAAACAGATTCTGCCCATTAGGACAATCATGTCTTACAAAGATAAACAATCGAACCGAGGATTCGTGGCTTTCCACCCAACAAAAGATGTGAAGCAGCAGAGAACCCACCCCGACCAAACCAAAACCCTGTGTAGGATTCCTTCGCCAATCCATCAAGGCATGAACAAAGGCGTCACATCGCAGAATAATGAGGAAAGTTGAAAAGGGGACTTTTTTTCGCGAAGCCGGTCGCCGAGACCAGAACGAGAGCTAGTAAGTAGGCAAAGCTCCCCCAAAAACCCTAGTCGTGCTCACCTTCGATTGATGAAGCTGCGTCCGGTGGCTCCGCCCCTCGCCCTCCTATTGTCTCGCCGCCCGCGCCGCGGCCGCCGGGAGGGATGGGGGCTTCCGGTTGAGCTGAGGAGGCGGCAGCGGCGGTCACAAACCCACAATCAAAATAGAAAGCCGGTCCAGCCCGTTCCGATCGTGTTTCCAATGCCCAAACGGGCCACGCGTGGTGGACGGTGGTTTCCTTTTACTTTTCTATTGGAAGAGGAGGAGGAGAGCAATCTAAGCTAAGAAAAAAAGGAGCACAATCTCATTTAAACCAATTCATACTTTTCTATACTCCCTCCGATTCGTATTACTTAATGTTAATATAGATACTAGCAAAATGCCCGTGCGTTGCTACGAGTGAAAATTAAAAATTACAATAGCACGTGATTTGACGGAAATTCGTCTTGGCTCCCGGGAGCATTTGCTCCCGGATTTTTGGGGAGCAAATTTTATTTTTCAAAACTTTTCAAAAAATTTCGAAAAAAATCATGCACGTACCAGACAATAGCACGCACCACCTTGTGAAATTTCGCTGCGAAATGTCATCGTATGCGTCCTGAGAAAAAATGACAAATTTCCAGATCTGAGATTCAAATTTTTGGATCTCATTTCATGTCAGAAATTTGTCATTTTTGTTCAGGGCGCATACGATGACATTTTGCAACGACATTTTACACGGTGGTGCGTGTCATGGTCAGGTACGTGCACGATTTTTTTCGCAATTTTTTGAGAAGTTTTCGATTTATTCTAATTTTTCGAAAAAACCGGGAGCAAATGCTCCCGGGAGCCAAATCGCCGCTCCCGTGATTTGAAAGAATAAATTTGACGATTGGAAGAGCTATCAACAACTTTGGAATTTCACAAAACATGTATAGCATCATTGGCCATTGAATTCGGTAAAATTTATCCATTAGAAAAACTTACAAAAAATAATCCAACAATATGATGTATCTAGAACTGAAATGTGTCTAGATACATCTATATTAGAGTCAATTAATATGAACCGGAGGGAGTACCTTTTTCCACACCTAAATTTCAATACATACATCACAAAACTCCCAGCCGCACTTGGATTGCTTATTAAAGGAATATAAGATTTGTCCATCTAGTCTAGGAGAACACGGTATCCTGTATGCATACGAGCTGCGGCCAATTCGCCAGGCCTCGGCACGCGCTCGATTCTATTTGTCGACCGCTTCTTTGTCATGCACCAAATCCATATAGGTTAAATTTCACCGATATTTAATAAACAACCCAATTAAAAAGAGAATCGTGGGTGCGCATCATGCACTTGCACAGGACTGTTTTTCATGAACATTTATGAGATTTATCAGTAAAAAAAGCAACTCGTAACAATGAGTAGACAATATTTATGAGATTAATCAGAAAAAGCAACACGGAGTAGACGATCGAATAGACACCTGTTTTGCTACCGTGTAAGACGTTGATTGAGGCCATGCTTCGACTCCCTCACATGGAGTAGCAGATCGATCGAAACTTGGGGATCATGCATGCCCAGCTTGCAAGTTGCAGAATTCATGTCTTCTTTTGTTTCACGTGACTTTTAACAAGCAAATGAGAAGTTTTGCTGGCCAGTGATGCCCCGCCCACCGCTACCTGGTCGGGACGAACCCGATCTTCCTCCTCGTCCAATGCCACGTCCGTCACTGCCGAGGCCAACCCGATCTTCCGCCTCGTTCGACGCCGCGTACGACGCTCTCGATTGCGCACCTGTACGGAGGCCACCGAGTCGCTCCCCTGAATCTTTTGCTGCACATCTCCAGTTCCTCACCGGTGACAACGACGGCGCTCCATGCCTCCATGCCGGGACGCAGAACCCATCTAGATCGGCCAAGGCCAGGTCTTACTTCCACCACCGTGCCGGGCGGCTCGAAGCAGTGCTGCATTGCCGTTGAACCGAGCACGACTTGGTTCCCGAAGGGCCGATGGTGAATAGCTCGTCCGTGCCGGGGAACCCGTCTAGATTGGCCAAGGCCGGGCGGCTCGAAGCAGTGCTGAGAGGTGCTTCACGAGATCGTGTATATTTGTACAGGTGGATTACATCTTGCCGTATACGATGTGGATTACACCGCGCATCCTGTGCTCGGAGTCGACCTGGAGTCTTTTCCGTCAGGAACGACCAGGAGTCGTGCGTGTATGGTACTCTGTACTATGGTTAGCCGGTTTTTCAATGGTTTTTTCTCGCGGGATCAATTGAAGGAACAGACTGCTTATGGTTTTCTGCCGCGCGTGTGTCGTGTTTTTTGACGTACGACTGGTTTTTTGACGTACGACCACCACCGATCCAAACCTAATAGTAAATAAAGATATCTAAACACATATTAGTTGTAAATACACCTATTTTAACATCAAATAATACGAATTGGAGGGAATAACGTAAAGAACCCAAAAAAAATAGTTATAAATACTGCAAATAGGTGCTTAAACAATTTGCGACCCCTACGGTCTAGGTGCGAGCTGAAGGCACCACCATCCTTGCTCATCCATCATCGAGGCACAAAGCTTATTCTAGTAAATAAACAGAGAGTCGTAGTGCTAAGACCCCAAAAATCAGAGCAGCAAAATGAATAAACAAAAAGTAATACGAATGAAAAGTCATTGATGTTGGACTATTGCATGGACGCTATAGCAAAATACATAATTATTCTATTCCATGTTAGGTGTTACTGGGTAATAGCAAAATCCCACGCGAGGGCTAAGCTAACAATGCATGTATGTATCATGTGGTACTCCTGACGAGCAACTAAACAATTGTTATATTACAAGTTTTATTATGATTGGTGATTTTAATGCACTGTATGTCATGCCATAAAGAAGGCAATTGAAATTAATCTTAGAGAACCGGTTGTGCTCGTGCATCTATTATCCCCCAACATCATTCCACCAGCAAGTGACGGCCGCTTTCGCATATGTAGTGCGAAAGACAAATTTTTGAACCAAGAATGTCAAGTCCAACCAGCAAAACGATCCACCAGCCATCCACTCTGGCGATGAAATGTTTGGTAGCCTGGATTCGAATCGTGGCTCACTAGCGCAGTGGTGCCAGCACACCTGCACATTGAGAACGAGCCACGGACCAAAATTGTCTTGTTGTTTGGTAGGTTGGGCTGCATCGGTTGGGTCGAAAATGGCTTTCTATTTGTTTGCCTGCAACCAACCCGAAATCTCGATGGAGATGAGATTATGCATGTTTGGTACCATCCAGGCATGCCTAAGATCACCTCATCTCTACAGGTAGCTTTACCATGCTATCACCTCCCATCACACAGAAATCAGTTCATGAGAGTTGTAGACTAACGAAGCTAGCAGTTCACGAAACCAGCCCTAGCTAGTACGAATTGTAGTTCATAACACGAGGCTCTCTAGCTACTACGAATGGCAGTTTATCATCACGGGGTAGTTCAACATACGGGATCAAATTGGGGTTCGAGAAACAGGGGATCAAGGGGGGTTCTTCTTCTTCTTCACTTATTCACTTCTTCTTAGATGGTGGTGTTGCCTCTGGCTTCCCACATTTCGTATGCCCACTCTTGCCTCTTCTCCTTCCAGGCATCATTATCGTCTGTGTCCACGTCATGGACGGTCTCTACTTCATCAAAAGTGACAACATCTTCGAAGAACTCATCATGGCCTAACCTAGGATCCAGTTGTGAAGAATGCAGCAAGCAAGGACCAGCTTTACTTGAGTGTTAAAACTGTGGAACGGTTTCTGGTCAAGGACCTTGAACATGTTCTTCAATGCAGCAAAGGCCCTCTCAATGGTGCCTCTAAGGTTTGAGTATCTCAGATTGAACAATTCTTTCGCATTCTGAGGTCGATGCCTGGGAGAGAACCCGTTGAGGTGGTACCTCGTTTTCCTAAAGGTGGGTAGAATACCAGATCGGCATGCATATCCAGCATCTTCAAGGTAGAACTTACCCTCGGGGATTAGCAACCCATCAGGCCTTGACAAGCTGTCGGACATGATGCTCGCATCATGAGCTGAACCCTCCCACCCAGCAAGCACATATGTGAACTTCATATCGAAATCCACAGCTGCTAGCACATTCTAGCTGGTGTAGTGCTTCCTCCCGCGGAATGATGCATATATTGATCTCGATACCTTTGCAGTCACATGAGTACCCCATCAATAGCCTCAATGCAACCCTGACAAAAAATTAGCACACAATCATGTTTCTAACAGTAGCACACATCTGATAGGTAGAACGAACATGATTTTGTACTCACCCTGAAATACGGGAACCACTTGTAACTGTTCTTGATCTTGGGTAGTGTGTTCGTTGATGATAACTTGATATTTCACCTCTGAGCTCCCCAATTGCGTACAACACACCTGCTGGAAGTACCGAGAGATAGTCTCTGTGGATCGCCTGAATGTGCTATGGATGACTCTGAACCTCTGGTTATGACCCACGACATGAAAAAACATTGCGACTTGTTCTTCAACATGTTATAATCGAGATGCACAATAAACGAAGAACGAAAAGTAAAACACTGCAGGGGACACGAGATTTAAACGTGGAAAAACCCTTGCAACACACAAGGGAAAAACCACGGGCGCCAGCCAGCAAAACTTCACTATTTCGGTGGTGTTTACAAACGCCGTGGGTGTACAATGATGCGATGAAACCCTAGCGGCGGCTTACAGGAAAATATATAGACGGTGGCAACGATCCGGCGACGATTCGGCCCAAGCCTCCGGCGACGGGCCTCGCTACGCTCGTCAGAAGTTAGCCTCCCTTTAGTATATGAATTTGGATCACAATATAACAAACTCCACCTTGAGACAAATTCCTTGTAGCATGAACTTCAACAATCACCTGAATCAACAAAGAAAACACTTGCTGGCGCCAATAGCCACTTGGGCTAAACAGTTATACCAACCAAGCTTGAGCAAAGCTCAAACTTGGACACAGGGACAGGCTTAGTCACCATATCAGCAGGATTATCATGAGTACTAATCTTGCATACCTTCACTTTACCTTTTGCAACCACATCTCTGATTGCGTGGTACTTAATATCAATGTGCTTTGTCCTCTCATGGAACATCTGATCTTTAGTAAGATAAATAGCACTTTGACATCCTTTGAAAAACTTAATGCAAGAATTATCTCCACAGAGCTCAAAGATATAAACCTTTCAGCCAAACAGCCTCTTTACTGCCTCGGCAATAGCCATGTACTCAGCCTCGGTAGTAGATTGTGCAACGGCATCCCGCAAAGTAGCCTTCCAGCTAACAAGACATCCACCAACAAGTAAACACATAACCTGTGAGGGACCTTCTCTTATCCAAATCGCCAAAGATAATCTGAATCCACATATCCGGCGAGCCCCTCACCAATCTGCCAAACCTCAAGCAAGCTTTTGATGTACCGCGAAGGTACACGAAAATCCACCGACGACTTTCCAATGTTCTTTACCAGGATTAGCCATGTATCGACTGACCAAACTCATAGCATATGACAGATCGGGACGTGAACAAACCATGGCATACATCAAGGAACCAACAGCACTAGAATAGGGAATTCGTGACATGTACTCAATATCATCTTCAGAGCTAGGACATTGCAAAGCTGACAACTTGAAATGAGAAGCAATAGGAGTAGTAACTGACCTTGCATCATGCATATTAAAACGATGAAGAACTTTCTCAATGTACTTTTCCTGACTAAGAAACAACAAACTAGACTTTCTGTCCCTTTTAATTTCCATGCCTAGTATTTTCTTAGCAGGACCAAGATCCTTCATCTCAAACTCACTACTTAATTGATTCTTTGAAATAGTGATCTCTTTCATGCTCTTGGCAGCAATCAACATATCATCAACATATAGCAGCAAATAAATAGGTGATCCATTAACAAACTTGATATACACACAAGTATCATACTGAGATCTCTCAAAACCATGTGTAAGCATAAATGAATCAAACCTTTTATACCACTGTCGTGGCGACTGTTTCAGACCATAAAGGGACCTCTTTAATTTGCAAACAAGATCCTCCTTACCAGGCACAACATAACCTTCAGGTTGGTCCATATATATCTCCTCCTCCAACTCACCATGTAGAAAAGCAGTCTTTACATCTAGCTGCTCAAGCTCAAGATCATGCATAGCAACAGTACCAAAGAAAGCACGAATAGAACTATGCTTCACAACCGGGGAGAATACATCATTATAATCAACACCTGGAATTTGACTGAAACCTTTTGCTACTAACCTTGCCTTAAACCGTGGAGGCTCATTAGGAGACAAATCTTCCTTTCTTTTAAATATCCACTTGCAGCGGACAGCCTTCTTTTGTTTAGGCAAGTGCACAACATCCCATGTGCCATTCTTCTCAAGCGATTGCATCTCTTCTTGCATCGCACCTACCCACTTCTCTTTATCAACCGAAGCAATGGCTTCAGTATATGTAGCTGGTTCAATATCATGCTCCACCTGTTCAGCACAACTCAAAGCATAATAAACAATATCACATTCTTGAATTAATCGGGTAGGAGGTGTAATATTTCTCTTAGGGCGGTCAACAGCAATAGACCGTCCTTGTCGCTGAACAATAGGTGGTGAAGGTGGAACATCATTATCATCATTGTTGGTTTCAGGAACCACATTTTCATTCTCCTTTGCGTGCTCCACCTGCACGCCAATTACTATCTGCTCATCATCGAAACATCGGGAGAATCAATAGCATCGTAAATATCGGTAGACGGACTATCATTAAACATAACCGCCTCATTAAAAGCGACATTCTGCGCAACACAATTTTCTTAGTTTCGGATTCCATAATCTATATGCCTTAACTCTGAACCATAACCAAGGAAGATGCACTTAACAGCCCTTGGCTCCAACTTTCCATTATCAACATGAGCGTAAGCGATGCAACCAAAAACTCTCAAATCTGAATAATCGTGAGCGAACCAGACCATACCTCAATTGGAGTTTTCTTATCAAGTGGAACAGAAGGTGACCTGTTGATGAGATAACATGCGGTGGAGGCTGCTTTAGCCCAAAAACTTCTATGCATCTTTGCATTAGACAACATGCAGCGAGCCCTCGAAATAATGGTCCTGTTCATGCGTTCAGCCACGCCATTCTGTTGAGGGGTGTACGGAATGGTATGATGTCTTACCATCCCATTATTGCTGCAAAACTCATCAAATTCATTTGAACAAAATTCCATACCATTGTCAGTACGGAGTATCTTAACCTTCTTTTCAGTTTGGGTTTCTACCATAACTTTCCACTTCTTAAAAGCATTAAAAACATCAGATTTATGTTTCAGGAAATATGGCCACACTTTCCTTGAGTAATCATCAATAATAGTAAGCATGTAATTAGCACCACCATTAGAAGTTCTACGGGACGGACCCCAAACATCAGCGTGTACATAATCTAAAATGTCTTTGGTGGTATGAACGGAAGCATTAAATTTTACTCTTTTATGCTTACCAAAGATGCAGTGCTCATAGAACTCAAGCTTACCTAAATTGCAGCCATCAATTAGCTCTCTCTTTGCCAATTCTGCCATGCCAAGCTCACTCATATGTCCAAGATGCTTATGCCAAAGGTTAGTCTTACTAGATTCATCAGAACTAACAGCAGCAGCAATACCAGGCAAAGTGCTACCTCTAAGGACATATAATTTCGCAGAATTCATATCACCAATCATAATAATGAGAGAACCTGATGATACCTTCAAAAGTTTGTTCCCACCTTTGTACTTGTACCCGTCACAATCAAGGGTACTCAAAGAGATCAAATTCCTCACCATGGAGGGTATGTGTTTCACTCCTGTCAACGTGCGTGTCATCCCATCATGGGTCTTGATCTGAACAGAACCAATGCCAACAATGCTGCACTGGTTATCATTCCCCACACGCACAAAATCTCCACTCTGCACAGACTCATAAGAACTGAACCAATCTTTGTTACAGCAAATATGAAACGAACATGCAGTATCAAGAATCCATTCATCATCACGTGAAACGCATGAAGCCAAGACAGCTAAGCAATCTCCATCAGAATTATCACTACCATCATTACCAGCAACAAAAGCAGCCTCACCCTTACCGGTGACAACGGCAGCCTTACCATTACCATCATTATTTTTCGGTTGGTAAGTTCAGTTCCTTTTCTCCTTGTTCTGCAGCTTCCAACAATCATCAATATTGTGGTTAGATTTCTTACAATACCTGCAGAACTTGTCACGTCCTTTGGACTTTGAGCGACCTCTGTCGCCCTTGCTCTTATCTCTGTTGTTGTGGTAGTAGTTATCTCGCTGCTCAGGCCTGCCACGGAGCTCTAATGCCTCCGCCTTGGAGGACGAACTTTCAGCCTGCACCATAGATTTCATTTTCTCCTTTTGTTGGAGAGCATCATAAACTTCCGCGAGAGTTAGTTTGTCGCGGCTCAATAATATGGTGTCACGAAAATTACTGAAAGAATTAGGCAGCGAGCATAAAAGAAGAAGACCTAAATCCTCATCCTCATACTTAACTTCTATAGACTGCAAATCAGAAACAATCTCTTTCCAGGAAGATAGGTGATTCATTACCGAACCTCCCTCTTGCAACTTATGCGAGAACAGCTTCATCTTCACGTGCAATCTGCCCGTGAGATCCTTGGACAAACAGATCTCCTCTAGTTTGACCCATAACTCGGCGGTGGTTTTCTCCTGCAGCACTTCCTGCAGAATATTATTGGACAGATGGAGTTGAATCAACGATAAAGCCTTACGGTCTTTCCGCTTCTCCGCATCGGTCCAGGTATCCTTTGCTTTCTCGCCGAAAGCATCGATCGCTTCATCCAGATCTGAAGATTGGGCGAGAATCGCCCTCATCTTCACTTGCCACAAAGCTCGTGGTGTAGTCCAGCTGCGGTAGATCGAACTTCAGTGACGACATCTCGTAAACCCTAGATCCAAAGAACACGGGCTCTGATACCACTTGTTATAATCGAGATGCACAATAAACAAAGAACGAAAAGTAAAACACTGCAGGGGACACGAGATTTAAACGTGGAAAAACCCTTGCAACACACAAGGGAAAAACCACAGGCGCCAGCCAGCAAAATTTCACTATTTCGGTGGTGTTTACAAACGCCGTGGGTGTACAATGATGCGATGAAACCCTAGCGGCGGCTTACAGGAAAATATATAGACGGTGGCAACGATCTGGCGATGATTCGGCCCAAGCCTCCGGCGACGGGCCTCGCTCCGCTCGTCAGAAGTTAGCCTCCCTTTAGTATATGAATTTGGATCACAATATAACACAACAGAGGTGTGGATGCTATCAACCAGCAGTCCTCTCTCCTTGAACGTTTTCACAAGTGCAAAGAAAGGGTTCTTCTCATCTGAAGCATCTGGATAGCCTCTACATCGTTGGAGTTGTAGATGTGATTTAGGTTGGCAATCCTCTCCTTATCTCGTTGTAACAAGGACCGTAACTGACACGAGGAAAAGCAGCATGCCTAACTGCTCTCTTGTGCACCATCATTGTAACATCCCAAGAGTAATACCTAGATCCTTTTTACCTTTCTTGCATTTTGTTATCATCTCATCATGTTGCATTCATGCATATCATCACCTTTGGATTTTATAAGATTGCATTTGGGTTTGGTTTTCTTTCTTTTTTTTGCTTGTTGTTCTACCTCTCTTCCTCTCTCTTGGTTCATCCCCTCCCTCTTGTGATGTTCCAAGAAAAGCACAAGCCAACCTTCCACCACTTGATCTATATTTCAAATATGTCATGCCAAAATTTTCTTTTATATGGTTGCTATAAACCTATCTCCCCTCTCTTTCTATTTTGCAATGCTAATAATAAGATGATCTTGAGTTGGGTTTCTTCCTTCTCCAATTATTTTGGTTTCTACTAAAATTCTCTTTATCTCCCTCTTATTCTTTTCTTCTTTTATTTCCTCAAGCCTACCATGTTGGTATACAATGCTTGAGTTCTTCCCTGAATTCAAAATGCAGTTCAACTTCAAATTTGTCTCATCTCAATTTCAGAAAAGTTTGGAAAAGAAAGAGAAGAAATAAAAAAAACAGAAAAGAAGTAAAATAAAAACCTAGTAACCTTCACCGTGTCCCAACCCAGCAAGCCCAGCTAACCTCCCTCTCTCTTTTCCACCGATGCAACCCACCGAAGCCCACAATGGCCTAGCCCAGACCATCTTACCGAAGAGGTAAGCCTCCTCTCCCTCGATCACCTTTCCACGTCGACGGAACTCGCTAAATCGGGCAATGGCAAGCCCTGCTTCTCCACGTCGCCCCTTCTCACCATCGCTCGGCCCTCCTCCTCTTCTTATAAGCACCGCAGTGACTCTCTGCTCAAACCCTAGCTCGCTTCATCCCCATCGAGCGCCGCCACTCGCTCTGTCCTCCCGAAAACCCTCCTGCAAGAAAACCGTCGCCGACGCCATGGCCTCCACCGACGATACCTGAGCGTGGGAACGAGATCACGGTGGCGCCCTCTTCCTCCACGTCTACTTCATGGAACCAGAACGCCAAGATCTGCGCTAGCACGCCAAGTTCTGCAACGTCCACGCTCGGCCACCTCCTTCTTCTTCGTCGCCGGCCGCTTCCACCTCGTCGTCAACCACCCCAGGGTGAGCGACCACCTTCCCCTATACCCCTGCATGCCCCTACGATGTTGGATCGCTACAGAAACGAGAGATCCGGGGCAGAGAACGAAATCGAAAACGAAAAACGAAATAAACGTGTCCTTTTTTGATCTGTTCACGGTGGCTACTTCCGAGGTTCCTCGCCGGCGCCACCGTCCACCCCAGCACGAGCACCTTATACCGTTGTGAAGCTGCTAGTATGGGCTGCAATTTTACTTTTGGAAGCGATCCGTTTCCTTGCCTGTAGACGACACCATCTTCAACTCAAAATGTGCCCGTGACTTTTCTGTTTAAGCCGCGGTTCCTCGCCGTCGACACGGGCTCCTTTTCCGACGATCATCGCTGACTCCACAGTGCACCAAATCCAGCTTTTCCACTTCTTCTACAATCTCGGCAAAATCTACTTACTTAACTCGTCGAGTATTCTCAGTTTGGCTTCACAGGTTCCTCGTTCTCGCGGCTTTAAAACGCGTGCACAAAGTTACCTGCAGGTGTCAATCTTCAGTTCCAACTGTCAGCTCTTCAGTGTTAAGTGTTCAAAGTTTCAGTTACAGCAACTACACACCATACATGGCAAACTACCTAGCATCTGTCAAAACTCGAACCACAGCCCAGTGGCGCAGCGCCACGACCCCGCAGTCTGGGTCCAAATCCTGGCCGGCGCAGGACTTAAATCCCCTTTTTGCAAACTGCTGTTCATCAATATTTTTGCCCCTGCCTATTTTCAAACGTTTTAAAATTGCATCTTCCAAAATCCAAATCACACAAACTTTATATGTTGGAGTATCAGAAGAAAAACATGATCTATCCATCTATTAAGTTTGTTTGAACTTTTGAACAATATAAAATCTGACCACTTTTTAAATTGGGACTAATTTGCTATAACTTGCCTAATTCATAACTTCTAACCTAGAATTCCAAATTCAACAGATGATACATCCATTTTCATCAGAAAAGTGAGAGGATTTCAAATCTTGCATTCTCATGCATCATTGGCATCATCTCTGAATTATCCAATTATGTAATAACCCAGAACATAGGAACAACGAAGGGTAGATTTAGAAATGGGATGTGCATTTCATCGCAAAACGGGGGAAATTTTCGCGCCTTATTGCAACTAAACCTAAGAGGGATCGAGGTTCTCTCTCATTTTGCACTTAGGGTTAGGCAATGTGAGTTAGGGAAATTTCGACATGATCTCTTTTGTAACTTGTTACTTTGGGGAATGTTTGCATTTGATAAGTGTTAAACAATTAACTATAAACATCACACCATATAAACATTGAATTTAGAATTCAAACACAAGATATAAAATTCAAATCACTTTGAATTTCAAAGTGAATATCAAATAATATTTCATCAAGAATATAAACATTATATAATACAAAGCTCATAAACCAAAACTTGAGCTTTATTGATCATCAACACAGAATACATAGTCTTTACAATATTTTTGATACAAGAATTGATGTATAATAATAAACAGAAATGAAAAAGGAAAATTACAAGATTTTCCTAAACTAAAACCTAGACTAAATGCTTGAAGGACATCTTCTGGTCATACTCAACTTCAAAACCTGCAAAACAAATCACAAGTGCTAGAAAGGATATTAAGTGTTAGAAATTCAGTTTGGACAGAGTGAAAAACATCACAGAAATTCAGTTTGGACAGTGAACACTGTCACTGCACACTTGTGCTTGTCCAAAACCTGGACAGCACAGGATAGGATCGAGCGAGACCAAACCTGAGCAGCCACAGAGGGCTCAAGTTTCACCATAGCAAGGCTGTTGCTAGGCAAGCAACAGCAAGGCAAGGCAAAGGATGAGTCATAAAGTAAATGAGCCTGTGTGTCATGGCCAGGGATGAAGTAGAGGCCATATAAATAGCACACAAACCCTAGAACCATGTCAGTCGACCACATTTGCAAATCATCAGGTAAGGGTGAAGCAAGAACAAGCACAGTTCATCCAGTTCATAACCAAGAACAGAAACCAACACAACCAACTTAGTCACTGTGAATCATGGTGACACGAGAAGATCAACCAGAGATTGGAGGTGAAGGGCTGAGTACGAAACCCCAAGTTTGCATCAACCAAATATTTCACACTAGGAGGCTGGAACAAGGTATACCAAATACTGGACAGATCCAATGGATTTGATCCATCACATATGCATGAAATAAGCATGGGATGAGCAGATGCTCATATGGGTAGATCATCACTTGGTTTTCACCAAGGATTATCGCCAGTCAAAAGCTACTAAAAATAGAAAGCATCTAGGTACAGGATCTTGTACACGAAACTAGCACACATGCACGGATGCACACCATAGCCAGATCACATGCACAGATAGCACCGGTAGATGAATTGCAAGGATTAGCAGCTAAGACTACACAGTAAATCCTGAGCTATGAACCATCAGTAAACCCTAGATTTTCATCAGGCAAGCATATTAGCATTCATCTCAAGGATGATTCCCAAATATGCAAGCAAAGGTTGAGTAGCCACAAGATCCAACTATTTTTGTGAGCAACCAATCAGGAGCAAGGCCACTGAGGTCACATCACACTTAGCATCAACTAAAATGAAGCCAAACATAGCACATCATTATCCAGGAATGGATTCAGATTCAATTGCTTGCCAGATAATCATGAACAGCTAAGTCATTTGCAAGCAAATCATTTAAATCATTCTTGCATAAGCGAGTTCATCATAATTTAATTAATACAAGCATGAATTTATCACAGATCCATGCTTAGCATCGATAGTAGCACACTATTAAGCAACACAATTTACTCATCGCACCATAACCATGGAGCAAGTCCGTAGCTTAAGTAAGCAAAGATAGTGATGCTTGAGCATCGATATCACAAAGGAAATTGAATCACTTAGCCACGGTATTAATCAAGAAGCCATTATCGACATTGAATTGATCAAATGGATCAATTGCGGCAAGCCAAGCTACACATGGAAGTTAGCCAACAAGCAAGGAATGATCCAATGGATCATTGGCTTGCATAGATAGCACTGAAGCAGATCACAGGCACCACTGGCACACACACAAGTGTCACTGATGCATCACAAATACACCTAGACAAGCAAGCATGATATACCAGTAAGCACAAGCAAGTCATAACCAAGCATAGCATGGCATAGTTAGCTTTTGAGCAAGCACAGTAGAGCATGGCAAGTACAGAGCATGCTAGGAGCAAAGAGAAGCAAGCACAAAGCATGAATAGCAAGCAAAGCAAGCATGTGCCAGTACCAAGTAAATGGTAATTGGGTCATGAGCTTGCGAAATGTAAGCACGGGAAAATTGCGCGGCAATAGCATGGCTACGGTGATCACGGGATCACCGAGAGAGCAACAGCATGAGGAGGAAGAAGAACGTTGGCAAGGGAGGCGCACGGAAGAGAAGGAGGAGATGCAACACTTACTTGCGCACCGGAGGCGAAGCTAGGGCATGGCGAGGCGGTGCTCGCGCGGCCCTGCAAATTGCGAGTCCGGGGTAGGCGCCGACGTTACGCCGGCGAACCCAAACACGAACCCAAAGCACCACCATAGCGAAGCACTGAGGCGACGGGACGAAATGCTGCGAGCAGCACCCGCGCCGAGTCAACCCAGAGCACACCCATCGTCGGCGAGGACGAGCGCTCGCCGGAGTTCGTCGAGGCGAATCTCCGCGAGATCCGTAACGGAGGCGATTCGCCAGAGAGGAAGAGAAGGGGAAAACTACGCGGACAGATCGATAGATCTGCACGCGGCGGTTCTAGTTCGGTAGGTGGCTACGGCGGAGGAGCACGGCGATGGCCGGAGCGAGGCGGCGACCATGGCGGCGACGCCATCGCCAGAGCGTCACGAGAGGTTAGGGTTAGAGGTGGACGAGAGAGAGAGAGGGCCGAGTGAGTGAGAGCGGTGGGCCGTTCAGCGCCACCGAGCCGCTATGGGGCAAGCCTTAGTGGGCTGTCCCATGGGCTTAGGTCATTGGGCTGGGCCCAATAAGGTCCAGGGGGTATTTTAGTCTTTTAACATTTAATAAAAAGCCAGAACTTTACCAAATTTTAATAAATCAAATACAACTCTAAAAATCCATTAAAAATTGGATTAATGAATGAAAAATAAATCTTAACAAGAATAAAATATGAATGGAATTTATGAAACAAATTCAAAGTTATGAATTTTAAGAATTTAAATAATAACTTGGAATTTAAAATTATTATTTCCTTGTAATTAAAATTCAAGGAAAAATCTCAAATAAGTTCAAATACTTATTTTCAAACATTTCAAAATGAAATTCTAATATTCCAAGTCATTTCTATTGAAAAGGGTATTTTTCCAAGAAAAATATATATTCCTTTTTATTCCAAAAACTATAGAGGTAACTCAATAATTTCAAATTATTTTTGGAATGATTAAGGAAATCATCAAGTAAAATAGTTTTACTTTGAATTGTGTACTTTGTGTGGATTACAATGATTTATACTTTTAAATCAATTGTAAATTACTGTCGAAGACATAAATCTTAAACGCAACCCTAAATTGATATAACTCAGCGGGGTAAAGGGATCCAACATAAAATAATACATCCATGATTGCATTATTTGGATTTTATAACATTGTCCTTACCGGACAATGATGCTTCTTCTGAGAACCCGAGGTCCAGGTTCCATCAATCGCATTGAACCGCACTATCTCGCAGTCCACGTGCAAGTTCACCCTTGCTCATGTCAACTTGAGTATTTTCTACTACTTTAATGCAAAGCTATATACTTATCATTCTGCATCGCAAATGAAATGTTACTTTCCAACTATGAATATGACTATGTGGTGGCAATGGAACCATGGTATGTGTTGATATGGTGGAGGTTCCATTGCAATGGGTTATATCACCCTAGGATTAATTACCAATGCTTGTCCGGTGATTCTAGCGCCGTACAAATCGCGTTGACCATGAGATCTATAATGGCTCTGGGAAGCCAGCCGTATCTTTTCCCTTACGCACGCCAACGGATTGGTAGAGCCGGTGGGGTGTTGGAGGCACTTCCGCATAATAGGTTGGGATATCCTTTTAAATCCCCATCCATTAGTGATGATAAGCTCTACCATCTATGAAGGATTGTCAGGAGTACACCGTGAGTAAAGCCGTATTATCGGGGAAGTCTGCGGGGTGTACGGTTGGACAAAAGGGTGGGTTTGCGGTCGCGGAGAAGGCGGTGTGGGCTTGGATCTTTATACCTGGCCTCACACCAAAGGAAGTGTGAACGGGGGCAAGTCCACTGCGGATGGCAAAAAGGGTGAGATCTCTTGTGGGAAAAGTAACGCACCTCTGCAGAGTGTATCAAATTGTGGCTTGTCACTCCTTGTTCCGGAAGGGAAGCTGAACGCGGCAGAAAGGAACTCCACGAAGTTCTAGTCAACATGTGAAGACCGACGGGCATAGTTTTCATAATAAAAGCAACCTTTTGAAGAAATGATTGCAAAACATGCATTGACTGCGATTTCTGATCAATGGTCGTAGCTAGTGCATCAAACACCTTTTTATTCTTTTAGAACTTGCCGAGTACCCTGTACTCACTTTCTTTCGACACCCTTGCTAGATCGTGATCCGGAGGTGGAGGCCATCAACGATGGAGCACCGGAAGGAAGTTACGAGCTGGTCTACGAAGAACCCGATCTTACGGCGGAGTGGAAGGCGTAGACTATGGGATAGTCTACGGACCAGATGACACGGAGGTGGAGGAGTAGTGACATACCCTAGCATCATAGAGCCGAGCAACGTAGAACTTACCTAAATAAGTTGTTGAGCTCTCTTTATATTTGTTATGAGTTGTAATCGTACTTAAGTAGTATCTTAGCGAGATCTCATAGGACTGTGAGAATACCAACTTGTTAAGACAATGTCTGTAATAAAGTATGGAGTGTTATGACTGCAATGTTTCGTTGTACCACTACGAGGGATATGGCAAATTGTGAAGAAGTCCCTTCGCAAAGATCATATCAACGACTTGTATACTACAACATGCGGTGGTATCTTTGGGTCACCGCAGCTGGTATCAGAGCAAATGTTGCGACCTTAGGTTGGAAAAACCTAGTATAGGGAAGAAACCTGTAGGAGTCTAGTAGAAATAGTAAAGGATTCTCTAGAAATATGGTGATTATGATGGACCAATAACAGCTCTCCTGTGTGGGATGCTGAAGGAACTTCATTGTGATCCACGGATACCTGTTATCAAGTATACCTACTATGATGGGGAAATCCTAGCCAAGTGCAGAGTATCGGTCCAACTACCGGAAAAGCTCGATGAGTCGTATAATGCCATACGGAGAAGCCAAAACTATCACCACAGCCTACCACATGGGCCTATTCAAGGCAATCCTTGAGATAAGGCAGCATAAGTCAGTAGAACTGCTATGTTCAGTGTTTTCTCATATACCTCATGCCGAGGAAGATGAGGATCCCACTCTAAATCATTTGGTGTTAGCACACATAAGTCCACGAAGGCTGCAGACAAAGACATGGATAGCTGTAAGTCTTTATTGACCACGATGTACCTTTTACACATGAAGATGAGAGGTGAGATTGACCACATGCTAGCTGAGTTCACGGACCCTGATAAAGTCCAAACTCGGATGCGTGATTTGAGGGCACAACCACAACATACTACACCTTTCTTTAGCCTAGACAGCTATGTAGATTTGAGTGACCAGTTATCCCATAAAGATCCACTCACACCCAACTTTGTTCCACATTATCCACATGTGTCAGCATCATATGAGTCTGGATATGGGGGAGATGATTCCAGGAACCTAAACTGCTCGGAGTCACCAATTGAGAATTCGACTGGTTGGCGTTTTGGGGAACCATTTGGAGATGAAGGAGAACCCATCACTTGTGAGTCAGAGGATGAAGGAGGCGCGGTTAACCAGAATATTAACCAAAGCTTTGGGCAGGAAGAGAAAGACACCAACTCCATTCTTTAGATTTGGAGATGGGGTTACCCAAAACATCCCAGTACGTCGTAGGTGAGAGTTCGGGAACTAAGAAAAAGAAGAAGAAGAAGATGAGGGGTCAAGTGAATAGGAATCCTCCATGGATGACAGGAGAAGATGAGCTGTATCCCACTGGGGATATATATGAGTCTTTGTCTAGTTACTTTGGCATGACAGATCTCTGTCTCGGCACTTCGTCCGATTCAGACTACATACCTACGGGAAGAACCTTCATTCCGGACGGTGTTCGGAGGACAAACCGCTGTACCGGATGGACCCCTGTGGATGTACGCGGAGGCGAGCTATGATGACGAGGAGTAGAGCTCCGAGGAAGAATAAAGTAATCTAGGTGGTATTGTAATAGAGCGTATTTTAAATTCCCGTTGGCTTGGGCTTTGAGCCAAATAAGTGGTTTATATGTACCACATGTAATATAAGTTTGTGAGTGTGTTATGTATTATACAAAGTATATGCATAATAAATGTTTGTTTTGTATTTGCTTCTTGATTTCATTGTGTGACTAGTTCTGGGCATTGAGTTGAGCTCGAAAGCATTTGCATGGTGTAATTATGAGTAATCGCTCTTTGTTACAGGACTAGGGGAAAATGGCGTTAGTAGAAACCGAAGAGGCTCGCAGAGAGCGGGAAGCAAGAGAAAAAGAGGAGGCAGATGCAGCAGCTAGAGCAGAGAATGCACCACCACCACCACACCCAATGATGCACCCAGACTTCCAACAGTATATGAGGACAATGGAGGAAGATAGGAGGCGTTACCAGAAAGCGTGAGCAAGAACATGCAAGATTTCTTTACCCACGTCATCAATGATAGGGGTAATGAAGGCAAGGGAGTAACTCTATCGGACTTCCAAAATGCAAGACCACTACCATTTACATCAGCTCCAACCAATGGACGCCGAAGATTGGCTTATGGATACGGAAAGGAAGTCGAAGACCGTTGGTTGCAACGATGAGGAGAAGATCGGATATACCACTTATCTCGTTGTCGGGACCAGCAGCCACGTCATGGTGGGAGAACCTTGTAGCAAAGACACCCTCCCGATAAGGTGTTCACCTGGGAGGAGTTCAAGAAGAAGTTTCGGGAAGCTCATGTTCGGACAGCGTGGTGGAGCTGAAGAAGAGGGAGTTTGACGAACTACGACAGAATCGCACCCATTATGCAATATGTTCGGGATTTCAACAGGTTATCCAGGTATGCACCGAGGATGTAGATACAGAGGAGAAGAGGAAGAAGCGGTTCATGAAAGGCATGAATCCATACATGAAGATGCAACTAAGGTTGGCACGGACCGCCGAATTCCGTGAACTGATTGACTCGGCAATCACTTTCGAGGATGATTACCGCAAGTCCAAGAGGATAGGAGGAAGAGGGCTCGTATCGAGCCAAGGAAGTACCCAATCGGTAAACCAACACCTGATCGGAGTTTCAAACCCCGATACCGACCTACTACTGGTAATCAATACAACCGGGAGGTCGAGTCGAATCCAATCAACCAAATCATCTCGCAACAATTGTGGCACGAGGGGTCATTTGCGTAAAGATTGTCGAAAACCCGTAATCATCTCGTTATGGTTGTGGGAAGGAAGGACACATTAAGCCGGATTGTCCAAACAAGGCGTCTGGAGCGGACGAGCTGCGGAGGACGAGGTGGAAACAACAACAACAACCGCAACAACAACAACAACAACAACAACAACAACAAAGAACCGCAACTACAACAACAACAACAACAAGAGGGGAAAGCCTTATGGAAAGCTGAATTGCACATCTTTGGAACAAGCGGAAGAGTCGGATCAAACAGTCTTAGGTACGCTAAGCATTCTTACTCATCCTGGCAAAGTATTATTTGATACTGGAGCAACCACATCGTTTCTTGCATTGGAGTTTGTGGAAAAATTCGGGCTTAGATGTTCTAAGTTAGAAACCCCTATAACCTGTTCTATCCGCGGGACGATCTTAGTAACCCACGTGAAAGAAGCACAAGTCCTAACCATATGTGACTGTGTGTATTTCGCGGACCTATTCATCATACCCATGAAGGACATATCAGTCATCCTAGGTATGGATTGGTTGACAGAAAATGGAGCGGTGATTAACTGTGGAGACAAAACAGTATCACTTCGCAACTCCATCGGAGGTCGAATAGTGTTCCAAGGAGATAAGTACGGTGAGTTGGAGATCGGATTGGAACTAAATAGCCCGAAGGAGGTGAGAATTGAAGATATTCTGTAGTGAATGAGTTTAAGGATGTATTTCCTAAAGAACTACCGGGAATGCCACCCGATAGAGAGATAGAATTCACAATCGATCCGATTCCAGCACAGCACCAATAGCACAACCACCATATAAGATGGGGCCAAAGGAATTAGCGGAACTGAAAGCTCAGATTGATGAGTTAGAACAAAAGGGATTCATTCAAGAAAGTGTATCACCATGGGGTACACCAGTTATTTTTGTGGATAAAAGAGATGGAGGAAAGAGAATGTGTGGAGATTACGTAAATTTGAACAATGTAACTATCAAGAACAAGTATCCTTTACCTAGAATTCAAGACCTTTTTGATCAAGTTCAAGGAGCGGGAGTCTTCTCAAAGATAGATTTAAGGTCAGGGATACCATCAAATCAGGATCAAGAAGGAGGATGTACCAAAAACAGTGTCAGATCAAGGTATGGACACCATGAATACTTGGTTGTACCATTTGGACTAACAAATGCACCAGCAATTTTCATGAATTTGATGAACAAGATATTCATGAAGTACTTGGACAAGTTTGTGATAGTGTTCATAGATGATATTCTAATCTATTCCAAAGATAAAGAAGAACATGCCAAGCATTTGAAGATAGTTCTGCAAACTTTGAGGGAACATCGACTATATGCAAAAGTTTAGCAAGTGCAAATTTTGGTTGGATAGTGTTGAGTTTCTTGGACATGTCATAACCAAAGAAGGCATAGCGGTGAATCCAAGCAAGGTTCACCGTATTGGAATGGAAATCACCTAAAAATGCTAAGGAGATACGAGGATTTCTTGGTATGGCAGGCTATTATCGGAGATTCATAGAGGGATTTTCAAGATTGCAGGACCAATGACCAAGTTACTCAAGAAAAATACTCCATTTGTGTGGACTGATGAGTGTGAAGCCAGCTTCCAAACACTCAAAGATAAGTTAACCACAACACCAGTGTTAGCAGTTCCTGAACCTGGAAAGGATTACACGGTGTATTGTGATGCTTCCAAGAATGGACTTGGATGTGTTCTTATGCAAGATCGGAAGGTAATAGCTTATGGATCAAGACAGTTGAAACCCCATGAACACAACTACCCAAAGACATGATCTAGAGTTAGCGGCGAGTTGTGTATGCTCAAGAGTTGGAGACAATTTCTATATGGATCCAAGTGTGAGTTATACACCGATCACAAAAGTTTGAAATATTTCTTCACTCGAAGGAATTAAACATGAGACAAGAAGAGATGGTTAGAGTTGATTAAGGATTACGACCTTAAGATCAACTATACACTGTGCAAGGCTAATGTAGTAGCAGATGCCCTAAGTAGGAAGAGTACGGAGAATCAACCTACGGAATGGGAGATTCCAAAGGAACTTCGGAAAGAGCTAGAGGAGGCTCAGATTTTGTTTATTCAAGGTGATGATAAGGGAAGTATAGCAACCATGAGGATTATGGATGAGATGTATTCAGATTTGAAATATGAGATTATCCGGAAGCAAGCGGATGATTTGTTCATACAAGAGGAAATCAAGAGGATTGGTGAAGGAAGACCATCGGAATTCCATCTAGGGGATTTTGATTCATTATACTTCCAGAAAAGGATCTGTGTACCAGATGATCCAGAAGTGAAGTCAATCATATTAAAGGAAGCACATGAAACCCTTTATTCCATACATCCAGGAAGTACTAAGATGTATATGGATTTGAAGGAGATGTTCTGGTGGAACAACATGAAAAGAGAAATAGCACAATATGTCTCGGAATGTCATACATGTCAACGAGTGAAGGCAGAACATCAGAGTCCTGCGGGATTACTCAAACCACTAGAGATACCGGAGTGGAAATGGGATGAAATCGGAATGGATTTTGTTACTGGTCTACCAATGACTAGTAAGAAGAAGGATATGATATGGGTAATAGTGGACAGGCTTACCAAGAGTGCTCATTTCATAGCCGTAAACACAAAGGATACTGCAGAAAAGCTTGTGGATATATATGTGAAAGAGATTGTGAGTAAGCATGGAGTACCAAAGAAGATAGTTTCAGATAGAGGTTCAATTTTCACATCAGCATTCTGGAAACGACTACAAGAAGCTTTGGGATCCAAATTGGATTTCAGTACAGCATATCATCCACAAACCGGTAGAGCCTGTGCTCTGAACTTTGGAGGCTCATGGGAGGACCATTTACCTCTAGCGGAGTTCTCATATAACAACAGTTATCAGAGTAGCATCCAGATGGCACCGTACGAAGCATTGTACGGAAGAAAGTGTCGATCACCAATTTGTTGGTTTGAAACCGGAGAAAACAAGGAGTTTACACCGGACTACATCAATGAGAGACAAGACGTCATCGAGGTGATCCGGGATAGACTCAAAATAGCTCAGAGTCGTCAGAAGAGTTATGCCGACTTAAAGAGAAGAGATTGGGAACCGAAAGTGGGAGACATGGTTTATTTAAAGGTTAGCCCAATGAAAGGACTTAAGAGGTTCGGAGTGAAAGGAAAGTTAAGTCCTCGATATATTGGACCATTTAAGATACTCAGTCAGAATCAAGGAACAGCTTTTGAGTTGGAGTTACCGCAAGACAACTAAGTCAAGTTCATAATGTGTTTCATGTTTCACAACTCGTAAAGTGTTTGAAGGCAACTTGGATGATCCCATCACATATGAAGAAATAGAATTGCAATCTGACCTAACTTATGTGGAAAGACCGGAAAAGATCTTAGAAGTACAATGGAAGAAGTTAAGAAACAGAGCAATCAAATACTGCAAAGTTCAATGGCAACATCATCCTGAGCGAGAAGCAACTTGGGAGACGGAAGAAGAATTAAGGAAGTCTTACCCGAGATGTTCAGGGTACCAATCTTAACTTCGGGACGAAGTTTCATTAAGGGGAGAGGCTGTAATAACCCAGAACATAGGAACAACGAAGGGTAGATTTAGAAATGGGATGTGCATTTCATTGCAAAACGGGGGAAATTTTCGCGCCTTATTGCAACTAAACCTAAGAGGGATCGAGGTTCTCTCTCATTTTGCACTTAGGGTTAGGCAATGTGAGTTAGGGAAATTTTGACATGATCTCTTTTGTAACTTGTTACTTTGGGGAATGTTTGCATTTGATAAATGTTAAACAATTAACTATAAACATCACACCATATAAACATTGAATTTAGAATTCAAACACAAGATATAAAATTCAAATCACTTTGAATTTCAAAGTGAATATCAAATAATATTTCATCAAGAATATAAACATTATATAATACAAAGCTCATAAACCAAAACTTGAGCTTTATTGATCATCAACACGTAATACATAGTCTTTACAATATTTTTGATACAAGAATTGATGTATAATAATAAACAGAAATGAAAAAGGAAAATTACAAGATTTTCCTAAACTAAAACCTAGACTAAATGCTTGAAGGACATCTTCTGGTCATACTCAACTTCAAAACCTGCAAAACAAATCACAAGTGCTAGAAAGGATATTAAGTGTTAGAAATTCAGTTTGGACAGAGTGAAAAACATCACAGAAATTCAGTTTGGACAGTGAACAACATCACACGCACACTTGTGCTTGTCCAAAACCTGGATAGCACAGATAGGATCGAGCGGACCAACCCTGAGCAGCCACAGAGGGCTCAAGTTTCACCATAGCAAGGCTGTTGCTAGGCAAGCAACAGCAAGGCAAGGCAAAGGATGAGTCATAAAGTAAATGAGCTTGTGTGTCATGGCCAGGGATGAAGTAGAGGCCATATAAATAGCACACAAACCCTAGAACCATGTCAGTCGACCACATTTGCAAATCATCAGGTAAGGGTGAAGCAAGAACAAGCACAGTTCATCCAGTTCATAACCAAGAACAGAAACCAACACAACCAACTTAGTCACCAGGAATCATGGTGACCTGAGAAGATCAACCAGAGATTGGAGGTGAAGGGCTGAGTACAGAAACCCCAAGTTTGCATCAACCAAATATTTCACACTAGGAGCTGGAACAAGGTATACCAAATACCGGACGGATCCAATGGATTTGATCCATCACATATGCATGAAATAAGCATGGGATGAGCAGATGCTCATATGGGTAGATCATCACTTGGTTTTCACCAAGGATTACCGCTACCAAAAGCTACTAAAAATAGAAAGCATCTAGGTACAGATCTTGTACACGTAAACTAGCACACATGCACGAGATGCACACCATAGCCAGATCACATGCACGAGATAGCACCATTAGATGAATTGCAAGGATTAGCAGCTAAGACTACACAGTAAATCCTGAGCTATGAACCATCAGTAAACCCTAGATTTTCATCAGGCAAGCATATTAGCATTCATCTCAAGGATGATTCCCAAATATGCAAGCAAAGGTTGAGTAGCCACAAGATCCAACTATTTTTGTGAGCAACCAATCAGGAGCAAGGCCACTGAGGTCACATCACACTTAGCATCAACTAAAATGAAGCCAAACATAGCACATCATTATCCAGGAATGGATTCAGATTCAATTGCTTGCCAGATAATCATGAACAGACTAAGTCATTTGCAAGCAAATCATTTAAATCATCGCATAAGCAGTTCATCATAATTTAATTAATACAAGCATGAATTTATCACAGATCCATGCTTAGCAATCGTGATAGCACACTATTAAGCAACACAATTTACTCATCGCACCATAACCATCGAGCAAGTCCAGTAGCTTAAGTAAGCAATTAAAGATAGTGATGCTTGAGCATCAGTATCACAAAGGAAATTGAATCACTTAGCCACGGTATTAATCAAGAAGCCATTATCGACATTGAATTGATCAAATGGATCAATTGCGGCAAGCCAAGCTACACGGGGAAGTTAGCCAACAAGCAAGAATGATCCAATGGATCATTGGCTTGCATAGATAGCAATGAAGCAGATCATGCACCACCGGCACACACACAAGTGTCACCGATGCATCACAAATACACCTAGACAAGCAAGCATGATATACCGGTAAGCACAAGCAAGTCATAACCAAGCATAGCATGGCATAGTTAGCTTTTGAGCAAGCACGGTAGAGCATGGCAAGTACAGAGCATGCTAGGAGCACAGAGAAGCAAGCACGGCATGAATAGCAAGCAAAGCGGCATGTGCCGATGCCGGTAAATGGTAATTGGGTCATGAGCTTGCGATGTGAAGCACGGTGAAAATTGCGCGGCAATAGCATGGCTACGGTGATCACGGGATCACTAGAGAGCAACAGAGCATGAGGAGGAAGAAGAACAGTGGCAAGGGAGGCGCACGAGAAGAGAAGGAGGAGATGCAACACTTACTTGCGCACAGGCGAAGCTAGGGCATGGCGAGGCGGTGCTCGCGCGGCCCTGCGGGCTGCGAGTCCAGTGGTAGGCGCCGACGTTACGCCGGCGAACCCAAACACGAACCCAGCACCACCATAGCGAAGCACTCGAGGCGACGGGACGAGCATGCATGAGCGACACCGCGCCGAGTCAACCCAGTGAGCACACCCATCGTCGGCGAGGACGAGCGCTCGCCGGAGTTCGTCGAGGCGAATCTCCGCGAGATCCAGAACGGAGGCGATTCGCCAGGAGAGGAAGAGAAGGGGAAAACTACGCGGACAGATCGATAGATCTGCACGCGGCGGTTCTAGTTCGGTAGGTGGCTACGGCGGAGGAGCACGGCGATGGCCGGAGCGAGGCGGCGACCATGGCGGCGACGCCATCGCCAGAGCGTCGCGAGAGGTTAGGGTTAGAGGTGGACGAGAGAGAGAGAGGGCCGAGTGAGTGAGAGCGGTGGGCCGTTCAGCGCCACCGAGCCGCTATGGGGCAAGCCTTAGTGGGCTGTCCCATGGGCTTAGGTCATTGGGCTGGGCCCAATAAGGTCCAGGGGGTATTTTAGTCTTTTAACATTTAATAAAAAGCCAGAACTTTACCAAATTTTAATAAATCAAATACAACTCTAAAAATCCATTAAAAATTGGATTAATGAATGAAAAATAAATCTTAACAAGAATAAAATATGAATGGAATTTATGAAACAAATTCAAAGTTATGAATTTTAAGAATTTAAATAATAACTTGGAATTTAAAATTATTATTTCCTTGTAATTAAAATTCAAGGAAAAATCTCAAATAAGTTCAAATACTTATTTTCAAACATTTCAAAATGAAATTCTAATATTCCAAGTCATTTTTATTGAAAAGGGTATTTTTCCAAGAATTATACTATATTCCTTTTTATTCCAAAAACTATAGAGGTAACTCAATAATTTCAAATTATTTTTGGAATGATTAAGGAAATCATCAAGTAAAATAGTTTTACTTTGAATTGTGTACTTTGTGTGAATTACAATGATTTATACATTTAAATCAATTGTAAATTACTGTCGAAGACATAAATCTTAAACGCAACCCTAAATTGATATAACTCAGCGGGGTAAAGGGATCCAACATAAAATAATACATCCATGATTGCATTATTTGGATTTTATAACATTGTCCTTACCGGACAATGATGCTTCTTACAGAACCCGAGGTCCAGGTTCCATCAACTGCATTGAACTGCACTATCTCGCAGTCCACAGGCAAGTTCACCCTTGCTCATGTCAACTTGAGTATTTTCTACTACTTTAATGCAAAGCTATATACTTATCATTCATGCATCGCAAATGAAATGTTACTTTCCAACTATGAATATGACTATGTGGCTGGCAATGGAACCATGGTATGTGTTGATATGGTGGAGGTTCCATTGCAATGGGTTATATCACCCTAGGATTAATTACCAATGCCGTCCAGTGATTCTAGCGCCGTACAAATCGCGTTGACCATGAGATCTATAATGGCTCTGGGGAAGCCAGCCGTATCTTTTCCCTTCTGCACGCCAACGGATTGGTAGAGCCGGTGGGGTGTTGGAGGCACTTCCGCAATAGGTTGGGATATCCTTTTAAATCCCCATCCATTAGTGATGATAAGCTCTACCATCTATGAAGGATTGTCCGGAGTACACCGTGAGTAAAGCCGTATTATCGGGGAAGTCTAATGGGGGTGTACGGTTGGACAAAAGGGTGGGTTTGCGATCGCGGAGAAGGCGGTGTGGGCTTGGATCTTTATACCTGGCCTCACACCAAAGGAAGTGTGAACGGGGCAAGTCCCTGCGGATGGCAAAAAGGGTGAGATCTCTTGTGGGAAAAGTAACGCACCTCTGCAGAGTGTATCAAATTGTGGCTGTCACTCCTTGTTCCGGGAAGGGAACTGCGAACGCGGCAGGAAAGGAACTCCACGAAGTTCTAGTCAACATGTGAAGACTGACGGGCATAGTTTTCATAATAAAAGCAACCTTTTGAAGAAATGATTGCAAAACATGCATTGACCTACGATTTCCTGATCAATGGTCGTAGCTAGTGCATCAAACACCTTTTTATTCTTTTAGAACTTGCTGAGTACCCCTGTACTCACTTTCTTTCGACACCCTTGCTAGACTGTGATCCGGAGGTGGAGGCCATCAACGATGGAGCACCAGAAGGAAGTTACGAGCTGGTCTACGAAGAACCTGATCTTACCGGCGGAGTGGAAGGCGTAGACTATGGGATAGTCTACGGACCAGATGACACGGAGGTGGAGGAGTAGTGACATACCCTAGCATCATAGAGCCGAGCAACGTAGAACTTACCTAAATAAGTTGTTGAGCTCTCTTTATATTTGTTATGAGTTGTAATCGTACTTAAGTAGTATCTTAGGGTGTTCTCATAGGACCTGTGAGAATACCAACTTGTTAAGACAATGTCTGTAATAAAGTATGGAGTGTTATGACCTGCAATGTTTCTGTTGTACCACTCTGAGGGATATGGCAAATTGTGAAGAAGTCCCTTCGCAAAGATCATATCAACGACTTGTATACTACAACATGCAGTGGTATGCTGGGTCACCGCAAATTAAAACTTGCAAAACCAATTAAGGTATATGTGAGGGTGTTTATCATTTCATGTGAATTATGAGCACCCCACTTAATTTTTCCTTGCACAAATCATCTTGCCATGCCATCATGCATCATATTGCGCATTGAATTTACTTGTATTGATTTGTTCTATTACTTTTCTTGTATGTGCTATTTGGTTCTTCCCGAGTAGACACCGACGCAGAGCAGTACGAGCAGGAGTACGAGTTCCCCCTGGAGGATCGTGTCGGTGCTTCTACCTCTGATCTGACAGGCGAGCCCACCCCTTCACCTATTTTACTTTTACATGCTCTTTTGATCTATTGCTATCCTTATGTTGCGATTCTGTTGTGTCACGTGTCCTATCCACATGTTACCTATATGTCCGAGATACACCTCCTCGCCCTACCTATTGTTTGTTGTTTGCCAGCTTTGCGAGTCGTAGGCGAGTTTAGGGTTTTTGTTGATATCTCGAAATGTTCAGGATATCTTGTCGAGATGTTGACACATGCACTACCTTTTCAAAATGATGATGATGATAACTTTTGCTACAACTTAAAATTGCTAAGGGATACAATATGCAGAGGCATCTGTGAGCCCCTTTGCGAAAGCATCGGAACTTTGACTTGCTAATGTCCCCTAGGACCCGAGTTCTTGTTATCTGTTTCTAAGACTGAGCGCGCTAACCACTCGTGGGAGGATTTATCGGGACCCCCCATCACCCATTACCATTTCTCAAGTCTGTTGAAAAGGGGGCCACAACCTTGATTTTATTTGCCTATGCCATGTATGCCATGCTTTACTTACTGTTGCCTTCGGGTGTTTACTTCTTGTTGCCTTCGGGTGTTTATATTCTGTATTGTACCTTGCGGGACGTTTAGCGAAGCGTGTGGTTCGCACGCCTAGCCGCCGGCGCAAACCTCTGAGTCCGTCTCGGAGTACGGCCAAACTTCGTTACGGGTAGCTTAGGCGGGTGGCCCCCCTAGGCATTCTTGTTGATTTGGGAACGGTCTTGTTGTGAGACTCCGCACTTGCTATGCGGGTTCGAGCATGCGTGTATGGTAACATTGGTGCACCCCTGCAGGGTATCTTATCGATAAGCCGTGTCCGCGGTTATGGACGACTTGGAGCTGTTTAACTCGATCATAGAACAACTTACACCTAAAGTTGTCGCTAATAACTTGCTAATTACTTGCGTAGTAAGTTAGCCCTATTATAATGGAATGGATATAAAATTGTCAACTGTGTGAGTGCCTTGTTAGTACCTCTTGGCTAAGGGGGGTCGCAATGGCAGGGTTTGTTTGCAGAGTATAGAACTGCTAGATTATGCGCTCTCTCACCTTCTCTATTAGACGGAAGTTGTAGCGTGTCTCTATTGGTTAGTGCTTTGCTGCCGCTAAACTCCACCATATAGCCGGGCGAAGTTTACACCGCCCACCAGCAAGCATAGCTGGTCTTGTCTCGCAAGTACGTGTCATTTGGTACTTACCCTCGTTTTTCTCCCTCTTTTTCCGGAACCCGCTTTTCGACAAACAGGTACGACAGATGATGAGCAGTACGCATGTGGCTACTTTGTTGAGTTCACGGACGATGACTTCGTTGCGTAGCAGGATCGTTCCTAAGGCAGCAGCCTGTGGCATGTTGGTTATGGGAACACCGCTTGATTATCTTCAGGACTCTTAGTCCCATTTGGTTCTTGTCTGTACCCAGACTATTTGGCTATCTTATGTATGATGTAATGTTGGAACATGTGTCCTCTGAGTGTCATTTGGATCTTGCTCATTAGAGCGTTGCTATATATATGAACCTTATTTCCATCTTTTGTGTCATACATAGTCATGTTGGGATATTCAAGCTGTATTCTACCCTCGTATCCTGTGCACAGTGTGTGTATGTGTGAAGTGCACAGGAAGGTGAAGCACTCAGGCTTGGAAAGCCTATCGTGAGCCTTTGAGGTGGGTGTTGTGTGCATGGACGTGTCGAGCTGTTGCTTGGCCTACCCATATGCTTGGGAATGCGAGGCGACCTGTCCCTTGTAGTGATCTCATGCACATAAATCCCTCTTACCTGCGCGCTCTGGGTTTTCCTACTCCTGGGGCTTACAATCATGATCTAGGCTTGTATGTAAACGATGAGTGCGACGGCGTGATGCACAAGCTGGAGCTGGTCGATCTACTCAAACAAGATCTATGCATTACGAACGGTCTTATACAATCCAACTAGTACTACCACCATGAATCTCACAATACAGTAGAGCAGAGGAGTTTCCCCTTACCTCCATCATGGCGGACGATGGACACGGCCGAAAGCCACCGCAGATGTGCGCAGGCTCCGCCGCGGCTGGAAACGACGACCCTGGTCCGACACCGAAGACCGAAGGGAGATGCGCGCTACCAGATCTGGGTTGTCGCAGCCGCAACCGATGCAAAAATTGGGGGAAGACAAAATTTGGTAGGGGCAAATGGAGAGGGTAACCCAAGAGGGAGGTTACCCCTACCTTTACCACGCAACGCTGCTAGGATTTCAGCTTCTCCTGCCATGCCGAGGCGAAGTGCCCGCGCGAATGACGTTGTCGACTTTCATCTCGTCAGACCTATCCTGGAGAAATTGTCAAACTGGGCGTTCCTCCAGGGCTTGTCCCAGGGGTGCTTTTAAGACCTATGCTATGCAACAACGCGAGTGAGCCCAAGCAACCAAACGGTCCAAAAAACATTGAGGTGATGCAAGCCAAGGGGCGCCCAAGCAACCAAACACGTCCTTGAGGGCCTCATTGATTCACGTCATTCTAAAAAAGACAGAATTCGGGGGTGGGGGGAGGAGTGCAATATCAGACACATTTGAATCCTGCGGGATTTGATTAATGTATAATCCCACCGGTCTTATTTAATTGAGTTAAATTTAGTATAAAGTTGTACTGAATCCGAGTCAATTAAAAGAGACCGAAGGGAGTAGTACGAAACACAAAGGATCTCTCTAATATGTTGGAGTGGATGTAGACGCAACTTCTACAAATTCAATCCTACTAATCAAATAACAAATAGTACTGTCTGTTCCGATTTAAATCAACGCCATTCAGCGGAAACAACTTGCGTACATACTCACTTGTGGTGCTAGTGTGCTACTACTGGCAGTCATTAAATCGGAATGGAGCTAGTAGTAGAAAAGATTCATAAGGGTTCCAAGCCTCCAAAAGTAAAACAGAAATCTTTCTAAACAAAGAGGATGCTGCATATGGTGAAACAATTATCTATGATGACGGGAGCATATTTATTGTAGCTTCAACAGATTACTTTGTATGTCATCGATGCTGGATTGGCAGAGCTTAAACCTCACTGCTCAAATGGGATGTAATCACATGGTCAACATCTCAGATTGTATAATCCCACGTAGACACAGCTGTCATCTTTGGGGATTCTTACATCATGGAACAAAAATCATTGCCCACAAGAAGCAAACAAGGTACCACATGTTCTAGGGACAAAACTCATTTTGGCTCGCGAAGAGCACTCTTGCTCTGGCTTATCCATCCAATCTGATTCAGATGGTGTTCTCCCCTGTAGAAAAACGGGTTAAACTGAAGATTGGCAACGTTATATATACATACAATGCATGTGTAATCTAGTACTCTTTTCTTTAGAACCCGTAGGAGAGCTGCACGTCATTGTATTAAGCTCAAAAGCAGGACCAAGATGTCCAAAACAAAACGACAACAGAACAAGAAAAAAAAAAAGAGAAAAGAGGTCAATGCAGAACCTGGAAAAAGACCACCCAAAACGCCACCACTTTGGGGGCTCAAAGACAAGCCGGGGCTACTCTATTGCTCTCGGCTGCCCACCTCTACAAGCAACCCACGCGTGCCCCTCATCAAGGGGCATGCTCAAAACAGAGCTAGCAGGAGCGCGCTTGTCTTCGAAGATGCAATAATTTATCTCCAGTCAAAGGCTCAGCATGATTAAGGAATTAACCTTTTCCTGATCGGCCACCGCAAAACGTCTTGAAGCATCAGGCCACCACGAATCGATCACAGCATACAATGGTGTAATCTAGTACTCTATGCAAAAGCTGTTACAGGGGTTGAAGGCAAAAGAACTGAACGTGAACAGAGCCAAAATAATAATAATGATAAGGAAAACCCTGTTGAGGTAAATTTATCTCAGTCAATCATGTAATAAGATAATATGTGTTTTTTCTGTTAGGCCCCACATTGACTAGCTAAGGACATTATGCATATGTCAAAAGAATATTTCTATATTAGAGTAAAGTACATTAGACAGCAGCATAATGATATCACACACTAGTCATCAATAGTCCTGCACCTACCATCATTTCAAAGAGGGTTTCATGTGCATAAAATGTCCACAGACATTAGCTATTAGCGACCCTAGACTATGATAGTTTTTGTTTGACACAAATAGATGGTTCTGGTAATAACATTCGCCCACCCAAAAAAGCTAATCATCAAAGGGAAGGCATGGATATTCCTAGACCATAGTGCTCAAGTTCTTCTCAGTGGCAACTGCAGTCATGCATCTGCGAGTGTATTCCCACATCAGGATGCAGCAGCTTTCTCTAGCTGATCACACATTCCATGTATTCTTATAGGGCCGAAGGGAGTAATTCTGTTTGGCACAACCAGGGATTCAGAGCGTCGGTGTCCTTGGATCCCATGCAAACTTTGTATCACCCGGTGCCCCCCACTCCAATGCAAGCTAACTCCAACTTCATGTGGTATCAGAAGTTCAGAACAAGGTGATCTTGACTCGTTGCCTAGCAGTCACACTCAAAAACTTCCACTGATAGAAGAGGAAAAACCTCCACTTTTGTGGCAGCATGCACAAACCAGACACTAGATCTCTTAGACTTAAGTCATCTAATAGTACACCTTACCTGGACGGTCCTGGCGCCCAACTTCCACAAGATTAGGCTGCCGCTAGTCTTCCCACAGTCCAGACAATTCTCAGCGCTGCTACTCAAGAAGCCTTAAGATACTGTTTCCTAGAGGGTGATGTGCTGTGTCTGGATTCTTGCGTCCTGGCTTCTCTACAAGATCCTGATTGAGCAGAGCCCATGAAGCTAACTGCCATTCTGCCACCTTGCCATGCCTTCGATGATTACCTTTTCGAGTGAACTTTACATTAGAATAAGTACTAATGACATGGATATCTGTCGGACAACAGCTCTTGACAAATTAAGAAAAGTACCCATTTTACGCTCATGCGTTACTAATTTCTGTCAGGCATAAGTAAATATTCAGCGCCAAATTGGCCTAAGACCATATCCATTCTTAGGACGCCATTTCACTACAAGTTTCTTAAAAGCGTGGAATTCCCAAGACAACACACATCCATACATCAAGCCATACTAATGATATACCAAAATAACACTTTAACTAAAGTGATCTTTTGGCTATTCCCATAATTTAACTAGATGCCAACTATCTGCAAGCTCAAAAAGGAGACGACTTTATTGAATCAAACAATGCAAGTGTGCCCATAGAAAACAAACAGATACAAGCAAAAAGTGTTTATTTTTCATGCCCTTTTATGTGCCTATAGAATCATATCATAAATGGCATCATCAAAGGACCATATACAAGATCCGGTTCCATGGTGTAGTGGTTATCACTCCAGACTTTGAATCTGGCAACCTGGGTTCGAATCCCGGTGGGACCTAACTTTTTTTCAAGATAAGAACAAGAGTTCAGACAAAGAAAGCAGGAAAACTATTGTCTTCTTGCATTGCATGTTTATGGTGGACTTTACAATTCGCACCAAAACTGGGCCAGGTCCCTATATCTGAAATCCTAGGTAGAACTTGTGCCTTCTTAGGAAAGCCTTCTACTTATCACACATTACTGTACAAATGAATGATTAAAGCTACATTTGGAGATCGTGCAATGGCCAAAAGAAGAAAAATTCATACTCCTGGTCTTGATGACAAACCTAAATATACTTAAAATGAAGAGGTCCAATTGGGTATTCCCATAATAATCCTTCCACACAGATCTAGGGAAGACCAAATCTAAGAAACAATAATCAGAAAAAATGGCCATGCATATCCTTATTAAATAAGATGCTACAGCTACTTAACCTCTTCTAAAGCAATAAAATAATTATTTTCTTCATACCACCAATTTTCTCAATGGACGGTTATTTGAACTCTCAAAGCCTGAGATAGTAATCTTCTTGGCAAGCTTAAAAGGGAACACAATTTTGTTGTAAGCAGCCAAGAAGATGCCAAGCTCGCAGTAATTCCAAAACGGAAACTTAACAGACTTTCCTTACTTTTATACGCATAAGAAAATGTCATAAATGACATAAAAGGGAATATACAACAAGCGGTTCCATGGTGTAGTGGTTATCACTCCAGACTTTGAATCTGGCAACCTGGGTTCGAATCCCGGTGGGACCTACCGACCTACTTTTCTTTTTGACAATACATATATCCATGAAATGCATTTTAAATGTAAAGGAGATTTAGCTCAGGTTGCTTCATGCCTTTCATGAAAATCTTATTCTATGCTTAGCATACATGGCCAAAAATGAACAAAACCAACATTTGAAGGTAAACAGGAACCACTTCAGCCTGCAAGAACATAAACAAAACAAATGGAAGCACTCACCTGTTGAGTATGAGCTACCAGATTAAGATAAAACCACTGAAGGGCACCAAATTAGCACATGCAAACATGATCATCTGCACGAAGAGCTACAAATCCCGATGATAAAACCTGACATAAACGACGGTGCCAAGAAATTTAGCTCGGTTGGGGCAAACAGCTTGGAAACTAGGAAACTCAATGGTTATTAATTTGTGTAGACAACGTCGGAACCACGATCTAGAATGAAGAAGGTACAAACAGCATAATAGATTCGGTACTACTCACAATCTGTCTTGTCTTTTTGATTTATCAAGCAGCGGGTTAGATTTGGATTTCAGATTTTTGCATAAGCTTTTGATGTGTTCTCTTGTTATCTAATTGCACGATCAAAATGATACACAATTAAGTTGCAACCAACATGATGCAAGTCCACAAAAATTCCAAAAGAATAAGGACACAAACAAATTTTCTTTGTCTTCTATACAACCTGGAAAGTATGCTATAAATGACATCATCAAGGGACCACATAGATACGACAACCGGTTCCATAGTGTAGTGGTTAGCACTCCAGACTTTGAATCTGGCAACCTGGGTTCGAATCCCGGTGGGACCTACGCTTTTTTTACAATACAACAAGCACAGCCATCCACCTTTGTGTTCTTATTTTGCTAATGTAGTTGGACTTAAGAGAACTTTCAAGGCCAAAACTAGTGTAAGAGTAAGACCATATATCGGAAATCCTATGTAGACGTTATGGCCCTCTTAAGAGAAAATTATATTAGAAATGAATTGTCAAAGTTAAGACTGGAGATAGTGCAATTGGCAAGGCAACATGAACATTAAAAGTTAATGTAGTTGGACTTGCATTTTTTTTAACAATACAGCAAGTACAGCCATCCACCTTTTTGTGTTCTTACTTTGTTAATATATAATTGGACTTAAGAGAACTTTCAATGCCAAAACTAGTCTAAGACCATATATCGGAAATCCTATCTAGACGGCATGCCCTCCTACGAGAAATATAATATTAGAAATGAATTTTCAAAGTTACGTTTGGACATAGTGCAATTGCCAAGGCAACATGGACGTTAGTAGTTAAACATAATTTAGCTCTGGTTGCATCATGCCTTTCGTGAAAATCTTATTCTATGCTTAGCATACATGGCCAAATGAACAAAACCAACATTTGAAGTTAAACAGGAACCACTGCAGACTGCAAGAACATAAACAGAACAAATGGAAGCAATCGCCTGTTGAGTATGAGCTACCAGATTAAGATAAAACCACTGAAGGGCACCAAATTAGCATATGCAAACATGATCATCTGCAGGAAGAGCTACAAATCCCGATGATAAAACCTGACATAAACGACGGTGCTAAGAAATTTAGCTCGGTTGGGGCAAACAGCTTGGAAACTAGGAAACTCAATGGTTATTAATTTGTGTAGACAAAGTCGGAACCAGGATCTAGAATGAAGAAGGCACAAACAGCATAAAAGATTTGGTACTACTCACAATCTGTCTTGTCTTTTTGATTTATCAAGCAGCATGTTAGATTTGGATTTTAGATTTTTGCATAAGCTTTTGATATGTTCTCTTGTTATCTAATTGCACGATCTTCTTTTTTCTTTTTTTTCGAGAATACGTCCTGGAAGATGTATCAATCACATAGAAGAAGAGGCCGACGGCCGATACAATGCCAAAAGGCAACAACCCCACACACACCCAAGACGATACATAGCCAAGCGGCTTACAACACCCCATCTACAAACAACCCGATGAGAACGACTCGCCCCCAACATCCTACCAAAAGAAGCGAGGAGATGGAGCACGGAGCCACCGAACCGCGTCACGAACCAAGCGAGACACCACCGTAGCACAATCGCGACTCCAAGGCAGCCCAGACCAACGTACCTCCCCTCATGAGCCTAGAAGAGTCGGCGAGGAGAAGGCAGGATCCTTCGGACTTGGAGAAGCAGTTGACTAGGTTGCATCCACCACGTCGTACATAGCACCTCGGAGCCCCATGTCGTGGCCAGCAGCCAACACCGGCAGCACATCACATTGCCCAGCCTCCAATTACCACATCGGCCTCTCCCCAAGTAGCCTTGACAACGTCTTCAAGAAGAGAACGACGCTGTGGCGCCGCCACCGCCTTGCCCGATGGACTGGACATAGGGTTTCCCCGGGCACTAGAGGAGAGGAAAAGCACGGTTGGGACCAAAGACTACGCCTTCAAGAAGGAAGCGGCATCCGCACCAGAAGACACCGGGCAGGGCTTTCACCCTGGTCCTTCACCATCCCCCCGATGCCGCCAGACCAGCGAACTGGAGACGATGGATGGAGATGCAGACGCCGGCTTGGACCGCCACCAGAAAGGCAAGAAGCCACACCGGCCTCACCGTCGCAGAAGAGGAGTGCAGGCCACCACCGGCCTCACCGGCGGCCAGCAAGAGCTCGTGAGAGAAAGCCACCCTTGTCGGCCAACCACCACTGCAGCCGCACCCACGCAGCATGCCGGAGGCAGAGCTCCTCGCGCCGTCACCACGACCCAAAGCCGCGGCCCGCACAGGCCCGCCCAGATCGAGCCCGACCGCCATGCACAACCACAACCACGAGCATCCTGACCAAGCCACGCGCAGCTGCCTCGACCACTGCCGCCTCCATGTGCGACAGGACGCCCCTGACACAGCTCGCCGGCCACCGCCGCGCCGGGCCCCGCCAATCTCCGCCGAGATGCACCGCCGCCATGGAGAAGCGCCGCGCCACGGCCCACCACGCGCCGGGTAAGGAAGGCCCGCCGCTGCCGGCACCGAGCAGGCTTTGCCCGGCGGCGTACGCTGGCGGCGGCAGGGGAGGGAGGGGAGCGGGAGGTTGAGGGATAGGGTTTCTCCCCTTAGGCCGCCGCGGGGGACGACCAGGGGAAGGGACCTTTTGATTGAATTATGTTTTGGCACTAAGGAAAAAGAGAGTGCAGGTATGATTTCTAATTGCACGATCAAAATGATACACAATTAAGTTGCAACCAACATGATGCAAGACCACAAAAACTTCAAAAGAATAAGGACACAAACAAATTTTCTTTGTCTTCTATACAACCTGGAAAGTATGCTATAAATAACATTATCAAGGGACCACATAGATACAACAACCGGTTCCATAGTGTAGTGGTTAGCACTCCAGACTTTGAATCTGGCAACCTGGGTTCGAATCCCGGTGGGACCTACGTTTTTTTTTCTTACAATACAACAAGCACAGCCATCCACCTTTTGTGTTCTTATTTTGCTAATGTAGTTGGACTTAAGAGAACTTTGAATGCCAAAACTAGTGTAACACCATATATCGGAAATCCTATCTAGACGTTATGGCCCTCTTAAGAGAACATTATATTAGAAATGAATTGTCAAAGTTACGACTGGAGATAGTGCAATTGCCAAGGCAACATGAACATTAACAGTTAATGTAGTTGGACTTACTTTTTTTTTACAATACAGCAAGTACAGCCATCCACCTTTTTGTGTTCTTACTTTGCTAATATAATTGGAATTAAGAGAACTTTCAATGCCAAAACTAGTCTAAGACCATATATTGGAAATCCTATCTAGACGTCATGCCCTCTTACGAGAACATAATATTAGAAATGAATTGTCAAAGTTACGTTTTAGTGCAATTGCCAAGGCAAGATGGACGTTAGTAGTTAAACATAATTTTGCTCTGGTTGCTTCATGCCTTTCGTGTAAATTTTATTCTATGTGCTTAGCATACATCGCCAAATGAACAATATGTCTTGACTTTTTGATTTATCAAGCAGCGGGTTAGATTTGGATTTCAGATTTTTGCATAGGCTTTTGATGTGTTCTCTTGTTATCTAGTTGCACAATCAAAATGAAACGCAATTTAGTTGCAACCAAAATGATGCAAGCCCACAAAAATTCCAAAAGAATAAGGACACGAATAACTTTTATTTGTCTTCTATACAACCTGGAAAGTATGCTATAAATGACATCATCAAGGGACCACATACAACAACCGGTTCCATAGTGTAGTGGTTAGCACTCCAGACTTTGAATCTGGCAACCTGGGTTCAAATCCCGGTGGGACCTACAATTTTTTAACAATACAACAAGTACAGCCATCCACCTTTTTGTGTTCTTACTTTGCTAATGTAATTGGACTTAGAGAACTTTCAATGCAAAAACTACTCTAAGACCATATATCAGAAATTCTATATAGACGTTATGCCCTCTTAGGAGAACATTATATTAGAAATGAATTGTAAAAGTTGCGTTTGGAGATAGTGCAATAGCCAAGGCAACATGGACGTTAACAGTTACGTAGTTGGACTTACATCTTTTTTCGCAATACAACAAATACAGCCATCCACCTTCTTGTGTTCGTACTTTACTAATGTAGTTGAGAGAATTTTCAATGCCAAAACTAGTCTAAGACCATATATCTGAAATCCCAAATAGACTGTATGCCTGTTAGAATAACATTTTACTGAATACTGATACACACATTAACATAGAAAATGAATAGTCAAAGTTAATGTTGGACATCATGCAATGGCCAGCGCAAAATAAATTTATATTGTGGTACTACTAGCTGTATACCATAAATATGGCTATATATGACGGGGGTCTTTTGGGTATTTGCATCATAGAAGAAAGTACGAGTGAGAGTATATGCAAGATCAAAATGAAACACAATTTAGATGCAACCAAAATGATGCAAGTCCACCCAAATTCTAAAAGATAGGGTACAAACAAATTTTCTTGGTCTTCTATACAACTGTGACAATATGCTATAAATGACATCATAAAGGGACCACATACAACAACCGGTTCCATAGTGTAGTGGTTAGCACTCCAGACTTTGAATCTGGCAACCTGGGTTCGAATCCCGGTGGGACCTACGCTTTTTTTTACAATACAACAAGCACAGCCATCCACCTTTTGTGTTCTTATTTTGCTAATGTAGTTGGACTTAAGAGAACTTTCAAGGCCAAAACTAGTGTAAGAGTAAGACCATATATCGGAAATCCTATGTAGACGTTATGGCCCTCTTAAGAGAAAATTATATTAGAAATGAATTGTCAAAGTTAAGACTGGAGATAGTGCAATTGGCAAGGCAGCATGAACATTAACAGTTAATGTAGTTGGACTTACATTGTTTTTAACAATACAGCAAGTACAGCCATCCACCTTTTTGTGTTCTTACTTTGCTAATATAATTGGACTTAAGAGAACTTTCAATGCCAAAACTAGTCTAAGACCATATATCGGAAATCCTATCTAGACGTCATGCCCTCCTACGAGAAATATAATATTAGAAATGAATTTTCAAAGTCATTTTACGCTCATGCGTTACTAATTTCTGTCAGACATAAGTAAATATTCAGCGCCAAATTGGCCTAAGACCATATCCATTCTTAGGACGCCATTTCACTACAAGTTTCTTAAAAGCGTGGAATTCCCAAGACAACACACATCCATACATCAAGCCATACTAATGATATACCAAAATAACACTTTAACTAAAGTGATCTTTTGGCTATTCCCATAATTTAACTAGATGCCAACTATCTGCAAGCTCAAAAAGGAGACGACTTTATTGAATCAAATAATGCAAGTGTGCCCATAGAAAACAAACAGATACAAGCAAAAAATGTTTATTTTTCATGCCCTTTTATGTGCCTATAGAATCATATCATAAATGGCATCATCAAAGGACCATATACAAGATCCGGTTCCATGGTGTAGTGGTTATCACTCCAGACTTTGAATCTGGCAACCTGGGTTCAAATCCCGGTGGGACCTAGCTTTTTTTGACAAGTACAGCCATCCACCTTTTTATGTTCTAACTTTGATAATGTAGTTGGACTTCAGAGAACTACCAATGCCAAAACTAGTCTAAGACCATATATCAAAAACCCTATCTAGATGTTCCATACCATGTACATTAGCATTTAAAATAGTTTAGCTCAGTGTGCTTCACGCCTTTCGTGAAAATCTTATTCTATGCTTAGCTTAAATGGCCAAATGAACAAAACCGACATCTGAAGGTAACAGGAACCACTGTAGACTGCAAGAATATGAACAGAACAAATGGAAGCAATCGCCTGTTGAGTATGAGCTATTAAGATAAAACCATTAGAGGGCACCCAAATTAGCACATGCAAACACGATCAACTGCAGCAAGTGCTACAAATTCCAATGATAAAATCTGTCATATAAACAACGGTACCTAGAAATTTAGCTCGGTTGGGACAAACAGCTTGGAAACTGAATGATTATTAATTTGTGTACACGAAGTCAGAACCAGGATCTAGAATGAAGAAGGTACAAACAGGATAATAGATTTGGTACTACTCACAATCTGTCTTGTCTTTTTGATTAATCAAGCAGCTGGTTAGATTTGGATTTCAGATTTTTGCTTAAGCTTTTGATGTGTTCCATGTTATCTAGTTGCACGATCAAAATGAAACCCAATTTAGTTGCATCCAAATTGATGCAAGTCCACAAAAATTCCAAAAGAATAAGGGCACAAACAAATTTTCTATCTTCTATACAACCTGGAAAGTATGCTATAAATGACATCATCAAGGGACCACATACAACAAGCGGTTCCATAGTGTAGTGGTAAGGGCATCTCCAACCTGGCGACCCAAACGGACGCGCTAGGCCGTCCGTTTTGGGCCGTTTGGGTGGCCGCGCGGACACCCAGACAGCGTCCCGCGTGTCCGTTTGGGTCGCACGCTGCGCCCAACGCGCGGACGCAGTGCATATTCGAAGAAATAGAAAAACAAAATTTAAAATGCAAATTTAAACGAAATTTGATTAAGCATATGGCCTATTTTGGGCAAATTTGTACATAGCCCTATTTTGGGCAAATAACTAACAAAAGAAGCCCTCTATATGGGCAAATAACTAACAAAAGAAGCCCTCTATATGGGCTTTAAAATTTAAACTAAAAACCCTATGTTAGGGTTTGGTCGACGGCGCGGTGGCCGCCGGTGCGCCGCCTAGCCCTTGTGGGCGTCGTCGGCGTCGACGACGTCCCTGGGCGGCGAGGCACTGTTGTGGCTCGAGCGCGCCGGGGACTCCGGCCACGGAGACCACAGGGCCTCCTCCCAGGCGGAGTGGGGGTCTGGAGCCACCCGAGGCAGCGGCGGCGCATGCTCCTCTCTGCCGCTGGCGCGGCGCCCGGCCTTCGCGGCGCCGCTCCTCCTCTGCGCGGCGCTCGGCCTCCGTCGCCGCTCCTCCTCCGCGCGGCACCTGGCCTCCTCCCGCCGCGCCGCTTCCTCCTCCTCCCGTCGCGCCTGGCGGGCATGGGCGTACAGCTCCCAGGCCTCGGCTTCCTCCACCTCCCGCCGGGCCGCTTCCTCCATCTCGGAGGTGCGAATGGCCGCAAGGAGGTGCGGCCATTTCGCGTCCTTCTCCGCCGCCGAGATGAGCAGCGCGGCGCAGAGGTCGAGGTCCTCCTCCGAGGACTCGGGCTTCGGCTCGAGCAGCAGCGACGGCGGTTGCGCCAATGTCGCGCCGCCGCGGGCAGCCTCTCCGATGTGGAGGCCGCCTCGGTTTCCTCCGGCCCGCAGCGCCGGCGGAGGACGGCGGCTGCTGCTCGCCTCCTTGTCGTTGGCTCCGGGAGCGAACCGTCGCTTCGGCGCCATGGCGGCGGTTTCGCTCGGGGAGTGGAGTGGGGACTGGAGTCTGGAGGGACAGATCCCCTCCAGTCCACATTTAATAGCCTCCCCGGTCACCGACAGGTGGGCCCAAGGGAGACGAGGCGTCAAGCGCCCGGACGCAACCGGACGCCGCGTGCCATCCGCGGCCACGCAAACCTAGCCCAGATTTGGGCCAGGTTTGCGTCGTCCCGGACGCCGCGGCCATCCGCATTTGCGGTGCGTCCCCGCGTTGGGCCGCTTTTTTTGTCCGGCTCGACCCATCCGGACGCGCGGGCACGGGATGGGTCGCCCCGTTGGAGATGCCCTGAGCACTCCAGACTTTGAATCTGGCAACATGGGTTCAAATCCCGGTGGGACCTACTTTTTTTACAATACAACAAGTACAGCCATCCACCTGTTTGTGTTCTTATTTTGCTAATGTACTTGGACTTAAGAGAACTTTCAATGCTAAAACTAGTCTAAGACCATATAACGGAAATCCTATCTGACGTTATGTTCTCGTAAGAGAACATTATATTAGAGATGAATTGCAAAAGTTACGTTTGGAGATAGTGCAATTGCCAAGGCGACATGGACGTTACCAGTTAATGTAGTTGGACTTACTTTTTTTTTAACAATACAACAAGTACAGCCATCCACCGCTTTGTGTTCTTACTTTGCTAATGTAGTTGGACTTCAGAGAATTTGCAATGCCAAAACTAGTCTAAGACCATATATCGGAAATCCTATCTAGAAGTTATGCCCTCTTACGAGAACTTTATATTAGAAATGAATTGTCAAAGTTACATTTGGAGATAGTGCAATTGCCAAGGCAACATGGATGTTAACAGTTAAACAAAATTTATCTCAGGTTGCCTTTCGTGCAAATCTTATTCTATGCTTAGCATACATGGCCAAATGAACAAAAACGACATTTCAAGGTAAAGAGGAACCACTGCAGACTGCAAGAACATGAACAGAACAAATGGAAGAAATCACCTGTTTGAGTATAAGCTACCATATTAAGATTTAAAAAAATTGGAGGGCATCCAAATTAGCACATGCAAACGCAGTCATCTGCAGCAAGTGCTACAAACCCCGATGATAAAATCTGACATATAAATGCTGTACCTAGACATTTAGCTCAGTTGGGACAAACAGCTTGGAAACTAGGAAAGTGAATGATTATTAATTTGCGCAAGCAGGATCTAGAATGAAGAAGGTTCAAACAGCATAATATATTTGGTACTACTCACAATCTTTGTTGTCTTATTGATTTATCAAGTAGCGGGTTAGATTTGGATTTCAGATATTTGCATACGCTTTTGATGTTTTATCTTGTTATCTAGTTGCACGATCAACATGAAACACAATTTAGTTGCAACCAAAATGATGCAAGTCCACTCAAATTCCAAAAGAATAAGGACACAAACAAATTTTCTTTGTCTTCTATACAACCGGGAAAGTATGCTATAAATGACATCATCAAGGGACCGCATTCAACAACCGGTTCCATAGTGTAGTGGTTAGCACTCCAGACTTTGAATCTGGCAACCTGGGTTCGAATCCCGGTGGGACCTACATTTTTTTTAATAATACAACAAGTACAGCCATCCACCTTTTGTGTTCTTACTATGCTAATGTAGTTGGACTTAAGAGAACTTTCAATGCCAAAACTAGTCTAAGACCATATATCGGAAATCCTATTTAGACGGTATGCCCTCAATGAATTGTCAAAGTTACGTTTGGATATAGTGCAATTGCCAAGACAACATGGACGTTAACAGTTAAACATAATTTAGCTCAGGTTGCTTCATGCCTTGCGTGCAAATTTTATTCTATGCTTAGCATACATGACCAAATGAACATAAACGACATTTGAAGGTAAACAGGAACCACTGCAGACTGCAAGAACATGAACAGAACAAATGGAAGCAATCGCATGTTTGGAATGGGCTACCAGATTAAGATAAAACCATTAGCGGGCACGCAAATTAGCACATGCAAACACGATCATCTGCAGGAAGTGCTACAAACCCCGATGATAAGACCTGGCATATAAACGACGATACCTAGACATTTAGCTCAGTTGGGACAAACAGCTTGGAAACTAGGAAACTGAATGATTATTAGGTTGTGCACTTGTGCAGACCAGCCAGGATCTAGAATGAAGAAGGTTCAAACAGCATAATAGATTTGGTACTACTCACAATCTGTCTTTGTCTTTTTGCTTTATCAAGCAACGGTTTAGATTTGGATTTCAGATTTTCGCTTTAGCTTTTGATGTGTTCCCTTGTTATCTAGTTGCACGATCAAAATGAAACCCAATTTAGTTGCAACCAAATTGATGCAAGTCCACAAAAATTCCAAAAGAATAAGGACACAAACAAATTTTCTTTGTCTTCTATACAACCGGGAAAGTATGCTATAAATGACATCATCAAGGGACCGCATTCAACAACCGGTTCCATAGTGTAGTGGTTAGCACTCCAGACTTTGAATCTGGCAACCTGGGTTCGAATCCCGGTGGGACCTACATTTTTTTTAATAATACAACAAGTACAGCCATCCACCTTTTGTGTTCTTACTATGCTAATGTAGTTGGACTGAAGAGAACTTTCAATGCCAAAACTAGTCTAAGACCATATAACGGAAATCCTATCTACACATTATGCCCTCTTAAGAGAACATTATATTAGAAATTTGCCCTCTTAAGAGAACATTATATTAAAAATGAATTGGAGATAGTGCAATTTGCCAAGGCAACATGGACGTTAACAGTTAATGTAGTTGGACTTATATTTTATTTAACAATACAACAAGTACAGCCATCCACCGTTTTGTGTTCTTACATTACTAATTTAGTTGGACTTCAGAGAATTTTCAATGCCAAAACTAGTCTAAGACCATATATCAGAAATCCTATATAGAAGTTATGCCCTCTTACAAGAACATTATATTAGAAATGAATTGTCAAAGTTACATTTGGAGATAGTGCAATTGCCAAGGTAACATGGAATTTAACAGTTAAACATAATTTAGCTCAGGTTGCTTGATGCCTTTCGTGCAAATCTTATTCTATGCTTAGCATACATGGCCAAATGAACAAAAACGACATTTGAAGGTAAAGAGGAACCACTGCAGACTACAAGAACATTAAGAGGACAAATGGAAGCAATCGCCTGTTAAGTATGAGATACCATATTAAGATTTAAAAAAATATTGGAGGGCACCCAAATTAGCACATGCAAACACGGTCATCTGCAGAAAGTGCTACAAACTGCGATGATAAAATCTGACATATAAACGTGGTACCTAGACATTTAGCTCGGTTGGGACAAACAGCCTGGAAACTAGGAAACTGAATGATTATTAATTTGCGCAAGCAGGATCTAGAATGAAGAAGGTTCAAACAGCATAATATATTTGGTACTACTCACAATCTGTGTTGTCTTTTTGATTTATCAAGCAGCGGGTTAGATTTGGATTTCAGATTTTTGCATACGATTTTGATGTTTTCTCTTGTTGTCTAGTTGCAAGACCAACATGAAACACAATTTAGTTGCAACCAAAATGATGCAAGTCCACTCAGATTCCAAAAGAATAAGGACACAAACAAATTTTCTTTGTCTTCTATACAACCTGGAAAGTATGCTATAAATGACATAATCAAGGGACCACATAGATACAACAACCGGTTCCATAGTGTAGTGGTTAGCACTCCAGACTTTGAATCTGGCAACCTGGGTTCGAATCCCGGTGGGACCTACGTTTTTTTACATACAACAAGCACAACAATCCACCTTTTGTGTTCTTACTTTGCTAATGTAGTTGGACTTAAGAGAACTTTCAATGCCAAAACTAGTGTAAGATGATCCTATCTAGATGTTATCGGAAATCCTATCTAGATGTTATGCCCTCAATGAATTGTCAAAGTTACGTTTGGAGATAGTGCAATTGCCAAGACAACATGGACGTTAACAGTTAAACATAATTTAGCTCAGGTTGCTTCATGCCTTTCGTGAAAATTTTATTCTATGCTTAGCATACATGACCAAATGAAACAAAAAACGACATTTGAAGGTAAACAGGAACCACTGCAGACTGCAAGAATATGAACAGAACAAATGGAAGCAATCGCCCGTTGACTATGAGCTACCAGATTAAGATAAAACCATTAGCGGGCACCCAAATTAGCACATGCACCCAATTTAGCACATGCAAACACGGTCGTCTGCAGGAATTGCTACAAACCATTAGCGGGCACCCAAATTAGCACATTTAGCTCGGTTGGGACAAACAGCTTGGAAACTAGGAAACTGAACGATTATTAGGTTGTGCACTTGTGCAGCCAGGATCTAGAACGAAGAAGGTTCAAACAGCATAATAGATTTGGTACTACTCACAATCTGTCTAGTCTTTTTTATTTTTGCATGTGCTTTTTATGTGTTCTCTTGTTATCTAGTTGCACGATCAAAATGAAACACAATTTAGTTGCAACCAAAATGATGCAAGCCCACTCAAATTCCAAAGAAGAAGGGCACAAACAAACAAAAATTGTCTTCTATACAACCGGGAAAGTATGCTATAAATGACATCATCAAGGGACCACATACAACAACCGGTTCCATAGTGTAGTGGTTAGCACTCCAGACTTTGAATCTGGCAACCTGGGTTCAAATCCCGGTGGGACCTACATTTTTTTAATAATACAACAAGTACAGCCATCCACCTTTTGTGTTCTTACTTTGGTAATGTAGTTGGACTTAAGAGAATTTTCAATGCCAATATATCGGAAATCCTATTTAGACGTTATCCCCTCAATGAATTGTCAAAGCTACGTTTGGAGATAGAGCAATTGCCAAGGCAACATAAAATTTATACTAGAGTACTGATAATTGTATACCTAAAATATGATTATAAATGAAGTGACCCTCTAGGTGTTTCCATGAGCTATCTTGGTGACAAGAGAAGAGTATTTGAATGCTCTAAAGAGAACACGATTTTGTTGCAATCAAAACGATGCAAATCGACCCAAACTCCAAAAGAAAAGGATGCAACCGATTTTTATTTGCCTTTTATACACGCAAAAAAATATGTCATAAATAACATCATCAAAGGGCCGCATACAGCAGCTAGTTTCCATAGCGTAGTGTTTAGCACTTCAGACTTTGAATCTGGCAACCTGGGTTTGAAATCCTTCGGAACCTACTTTTTTTAATCAAAATAAAAACAAATGGACACAATAAGATTCTGTGAACTGCAACTCAAGTCAAAGCTGTCAAGATCAGAACAAGAATGAGTGAATGACTAGGAAAGTTAGGGAAGCAACAAATCCTCTCTTCCAGCATCGTTAATTTTGTTTAGACTTTAAAGATTGTGTTGTGCCAAAATTGTTCTCACGCCATGTATCCACAAACCTGGCTACAGTTTTTGCATTCTTACCCACCACATCAAAAAAGGTCAGCAGACTTGCAGCCTAATGATGGAACAGAGTTGTTTGGTTCATGGTTATTCTATGCAAATAAAAATCAATGGTATATATGGGTAGATGCTTTTCAAGCAATGGATTACGAGTGGTGTTCCACGCCATGTATGTTAACAGTTAAACATAATTTAGCTCAGTTTGCTTCATGCCTTTCACGCAAATCTTATTCTATGCTTAGCATACATGGCCAAGGAACAATCCCACCATTAAGGTAAAAGGGAACCGCTGCAGATTGCAAGAACACGAACAGAAGAAATGGAAGAAATCGCCGGTTGAGGTATACCAGATTAAGATAGAACCATTGGAGGGCACCCAAATTAGCACATGCAAACACAATCATCTGCAGGGCAAACAGCTTGGAAACTAGGGAACTAAATGATTTGCAAACAGGATCTAGAATGAATAAGGTTCAAACAGCAAAATGGATTCAGTACTACTCACAGTCTATTTTGTCTTTTTGATTTATCAAGCAGCAGGTCGGGTTTGGATTTAAGATTTTTGCACGACCTTTTGATGTGTTCTCTTGTTATCTGCTAGTGCACAGGTAAACCTCAATAATGATAGCACACACTATACTGCCCCCAAAGATCTGACACTTGTAACCAGACACTACTAAAGAAACAAAGGAATCCTACTAAGAGAAAAATGGGCGTGCATAAAAATTTGACAGTGGGAATATCTCAAGTTGTGATATATCATATAGAAGACTGGGCGAAGTCCAAAATACCTATAAGTGTGGCAGCAGGAGCAAGTAAAGAATCGTCTCCTTTCCAACATATGTTTCTTAACCACGTTCTCCGAAATCTGCAGCCTTAAGCACGGTCAGAGGGGCGAACACGGTAATCCATCCAGGCAACAACGCGGTCCTGCCCGCACAGCGCATCAATCCTGCATAGCAAATCATACCGAATAATAAAATGAGACTCTCAAAAGCATGATTCTACAGAGAACGAGTCAGGGAATACTAGGAAGATTTACCACCACGAGGGAGATGGGATCGACGCTCCAGGCCATACGTTGGCCACTGCGACCTCGAACCCCGCGGCGCCCTTTGATGAGGCAGAGCGAGGAGACCGCGAGGATTGCCTCCGTGTGAGGAGGAGATGATATGGATGGTGAAGGCTGGGAAGAAGAGGAGGCCATTGTGCGAGCTAGGGTTGGAGGCGGCGTCGAAAGCGAGATGGGGAACCAGAGGAGAAGGGGCGGCAGCGGGAGGAGGGGGAGGAGAGAGACCGTCGGTAAGGAATATGGAGAAAACAAAACAAAAAAAAAGTTTATTATGCATATCCGTTGGCTGTCACGGTGCCTGCCAAATTATGGTCAAAGATTTATTTGCCTATCTAGAGCAATTAATGGTAGCTAATTTTTGTAAAGATTTATTTGTATATCTATGAGTAATTAATGGAGGTATCTATACTAGTAGGGAGTATTATATACAGGTTACTGATGGTGCTTTTTTTAAACAAAGTTACTGATGGTGCTACTTCGGTTGTCACACTTTGAGAGCGTCATTGGATGCATCTGAACCATTAAACATATTCAACTTCTATCCCACATTCCACCCCTGACCAAACTAAAATAGGGAAACAATCCCGTCTTTTTAATTAACTTAGGAATTGTTTCACTCGTTTCTTAAGAAAGGTTATCGTAGATAAAATGGTAACTTGATACCATATTGAATTGGCGTAATGATCATGTTTCACGTCTCATCTACCTGTCTTTCTTCTCACCTCTCCCCAAAAGAAATAGAAAACCCTACATTTTTTCACTCTCGTTCTCACGGTAGCACTGAGCCTTGAGCGACGCCTAGAATAGGTACCCTCCCTGCACATGCCTCTCACGTGTCTCTTTATGTTGGGATGCACTGTTGGGTCTCCTCCTACCTAGTTTTTAAATGTGGGTACCCTCCTACCTATATCCTCCATGTCTCGGCACGAATGGAAAGGAGACATGCACCGACAGTTTAAACCAGTACGGCGGTACCTCTCGGCTTGCGCCGGCTAAAGGTTCACGCCGTAGAGGAGGGAGATCGGGGAATACTTTAGCGATTTTGGTTTGAGGGACTACCAAAAGAGAAAATCAGCAACATGAACAGCATGTGGTGGATGATCGGTGACTCCTACAGAACAATGTGGCTCGGACTAGTCCCCACTTCAATTTCCCAAAAAGACTCATGGATTCTCGTGTCTTCCTCAATGGTGACCATCTTGTACTAGGATGTGAATCTAACCTTTCTTTCCAGCCGCTCGTACGACACATGGTTACTTGATTTGGACAAGTAGCTCCACTTTTGGCACTAACAATGTTTCATGTATATTCAAACTGGAAGCTAACTGTTTTAGAACCAAATATTGGTTAGGTGACAGATGTGTTTATGTATATTATATTTGTGTGAATTACAAGGCTCTGATAATGATACTTATTCTGATTTTTCGGGTATTATAAAATGTCATTGTAGAGCATATTATCATGCAGACTGAAACAAGATTTTTTGTTGCACCATATAGGTTTAGCGCACAATATGCGACTATCTGAATCGGCACCACTCGGAAACAAATTTATGAAGGACATATTGGTTTCGAGGTTACTATTGGCTACTGCAGTCCATTGCCTTTCCACATTTTGCATATTATTATTCATGTAATATCTGATGCCCTTCTTCCACCTAGATTAAGTTTTACATTACCTGCACCCAATTCATTGTTACAATTTCATGTATTGATCTGATAACCAAATTTATCGTTATGCATTGTGGTTTATTTCTAGGATGTTTCCTAATAGAGGATGCATTTTTTAATAACATGTTGATGTCTTTGTTGGCTAGAAAATCTTTCTTATATTGCTTTTTGAGAAATGGGTAATTTTATTGTTATTTTGTTTGGGTGATACTCGTATTTGTAGGTCTTGAGGATTGTGTTGGGCGTGCTGGGAAAAAACGGAATGTTGTATAAAGGTACACGCTGTGAAAATCTGATATTTGTTTGTGTGTACCTCTGATTTTAAATTTAACTTTACTGGCATATATTATAATGTTAATGAGGAAACACGGTTGTTCTTGGTAATAGAGGAAGAAATATATGTTAACTGCACGTGGTTCCCCTAGATGAGGATTATGGAGTTGCTTATATAAGTGTGATTATGTGTTTACTTCGACGAAAGCTTTTATTTAATTACGCAAGCCCGCCCTGATAGGATCGGCCTTAATAGAAGTTTTCTTATGCTGCTTAGGGCTATTAAAACACGAAAATAACAAATGCAACTTGCCAATTCATAGGGAGACAATATAGATATTTGCGGTGACTATCTTTTTTCGAAATGTATTTTTTCGAAATAGAGGGAATGCCACTAGCCTCTGCATCGAAAATATGCATACAATTTCTTTAATTGATTTATTCAACAAAGATCCGACAAAGATCATACATCACGTAACAACTACACACCTGACAATGAGTGAAGATCATGTCAGCATGTACTTATTCCCTAGAAAACAATGAAAAAATCCTATCAACCAGGGAACCAGTAACATCGCATACCCTAAGAACCCTCTAAGCGAACGGGAGTACTCATCCTGTATAGTAGACTCATAGAGAGCACCTCATGCACACGCCGTCTCCGCGATCAACCGTTGAGCCATCTTTAAGGGCGAGATCTATATAGCCCCTATCAGGACTACCATCGATGCCACCATGACAAAAGATAGTGCCTCCACCCTGCACGTGTCCACCATCCAGCGACCTACGTCGAGGTTCCAATGCACCGTGCAAACTCATATGTGTTTTGCCGCTACACGCGAGTGAGATGTTGAGATGATTTTGGGTTGTGTGCTACAAAAATATTGTGAGAAGATGTAAACATGGTTATCTAATCATTGCTTATGTGCTTTGACTTTTTATCGAGATTTTCATGCGACATGTGACCGTTGGGGGTTTGCTGCGATCACTAGTGTGTTGTTGTGTATCCATATTTTTTCGATGCATTTAGTTTCCAAATTGCTGAGAAATTTTTATACGGTTATAACCCACTTCGTTAAGTAAAAATTTAAAGCACATATGCAACGATTAGGAAATATTTTATGCATGTGGTAGCCCGGCTCACTGATGCATGTAAAATGCATACATGAACTTTGATAAGATTCGTAGCATAGAAAATAAAAAATTCCTACCGCAAGAACGAAAACCAAGCCAAGATGCAATCTAAAAGATGGGAGCAACGAGAAGATCATGAGACTAACCCTTGAAGATTTCCAAAGCCTACGAGATTAGATCTCGTTGTTGCAGAAGATGATCACTTGCCGCTTTCAAAAGCGCGTAGAAGATCTTGACGGTGCCACAGTCGGGCAGCACCTCCGTACTCAGTCACACGTTCGGTTTTGATGACGACGTCCTTCTCCCCGTTCCAGCGGGCAGCGGAAGTAGTAGATCCTCCACGGAATCCCGACAGCACGACGGCGTGGTGGCGGTGGTGGTGGAGATCTCCGGCAGGGCTTCGCCAAAGCTTATGCGGGACAGGTGGAGGAGGGAGGCGACTAGGGTTTGGGGAGAGGGGGCGCCGGCCTTGGTGCCTCTAGGGGGTGAGGCCAAGGTGGTGTTGTGGTCTCTGGCCCACTCCCCTTGTCCCTCATTATATAGGTGGAACCCCCAAGGGTTGGCCCAAGTCTTCGAATAAGACTCCAATTCAAAAACTGCCATATGGACGAATCCTACTTGGGGTGGGACTCTCCCCTTTCCCTTGGTGGGGTGGTCGGCCCCCTTTGGTGGAGTCCACCTGGGACTCCTCCCCCCTTTGGCTGGCCGGCCATGGTTGGTGGAGTCCCACCTTCCGCGGTGATTTCTTCCGGACTTTTCTAGAACCTTCTAGAACCTTCCATAAAAACACCGGATCATTTTCAAACCTAGAAAATGACTTCCTATATATGAATCTTATTTTCCGGACCATTCCGGACCTCCTCGTGATGTCCTGGATCCTATGCGAGACTCCGAACAAACATTCGAACTCCATTCCATATACCATATATACTTAAAACGATATCAAACCTTAAGTGTGTCACCCTACGGTTTGTGAACTATGTAGACATGGTTGAGACTCTTCTCCGACCAATAACCAATAGCGGGATCTGGAGATCCATAATGGCTCCCACATATTCAACGATGACTTTTAGTGATCGAATGAACCATTCACATACGATACCAATTCCCTTTGTCACGCGATATTTTACTTGTCCGAGGTTTGATCATCGGTATCACTCTATACCTTGTTCAACCTCGTCTCCTGACAAGTACTCTTTACTCGTACCGTGGTATGTGGTCTCTTATGAACTTTAGTGATCGATTGAACCATTTACATACGATAACTTTAGTGATCGATTGAACCATTTACATACGATAACTTAGTCCCTTTGTCTCGCGATATTTTACTTGTCCGAGGTTTGATCATCGGTATCTTCATACCTTGCTCAACCTCGTCTCTGACAAGTACTCTTTACTCATACCGTGGCATGTCATCTCTTATGAACCATTCATATGCTTGCAAGCTAATCAGACGACATTCCACCGAGAGGGCCCAGAGTATATCTATCCGTCATCGGGATGGACAATATCCCACTCTTGATCCATATGCCTCAACTCATACTTTCTGAATACCTAATCCCACCTTTATAACCACCCATTTACGCAGTGGTGTTTGGTGTAATCAAAGTACCCTTCCGGTACAAGTGATTTACATGATCTCATGGTCGAAGGACTAGGTAACTATGTATCGAAAGCTAATAGCAAATTGAACTTAATGACGTGATCTTATGCTACGCTTAATTGGGTGTGTCCATTATATCATTCATCTAATGACATAACCTTGTTATTAATAACATCCAATGTTCATGATCATGAAACTATGATCATATATTAATCAACAAGCTAGTTATACAAGAGGCTTACTAGGGACTCCATATTGTTTACATAACACACATGTATCAATGTTTCGGTTAATACAATTATAGCATGGTATGCAAACATTTATCATAAACATAAAGATATACAATAACCACTTTATTATTGCCTCTTGGGCATATCTCCAACAGTCTCCCACTTGCACTAGAGCCAATAATTTAGATTACATTGTAAGGTACCTAACACCCATGACATTCTGGTGTTGGTCATGCTTTGCCCTAGGGAGAGCTTTAGTAAACGGATCTGCCACATTCAGATATGTGTGTACTTTGCAAATCTTTACTTCTCCATCTTCGATGTACTCGCGAACCAAATGAAAACGCAGCTTGATATGCTTTAGCTTCTTGTGTGACCTTGGTTCTTGTGCATTGGCGATGGCACCCATGTTGTCACAATAAATGACTAGTGGGTCCAATGCACTAGGAACCACACCAAGCTCAACAATGAACCTCTTCATCCATACCGCTTTCGATGAAGCCTCCGAAGCCGCTATGTATTCCGATTCAGTTGAAGACTCCGCCACCGTGCACTGCTTGGAGCTACTCCAGCTTACTGCAGCACCATTCAATATAAACACGTACCCAGACTGAGACTTAGAGTCATCAGGATCAGTGTTCCAACTTGCATCGGTGTAACTGGTTACAACGAGCTCTTGGTCACCGCCATAACAAAGAAACATATCCTTAGTCCTTTTCAAGTAATTCAGGATATTCTTGACCGCTGTCCAGTGTTCCATTCCTGGATCACTTTGATATCTGCTGGTCAAACTAAAAGCATGAGCGATATCCGGTCTAGTACACAACATAGCATACATGATAGAGCCTACTACCGAGGCATAGGGGATCTGATTCATCCTTTCTCTTTCTTCTGCCGTAGCTGGACCTTGAGTCTTACTCAAGACCTTACCTGGCAACATAGGCAAGAACCCTTTCTTACTTTCATCCATTCTAAACTTCTTTAGAATCTTGTCCACGTATGTACTCTGTGAAAGCCCTATTAGGCGTCTTGATCTATCTCTATAAATCTTGATGCCTAAAATGTATGCTGATTCACCAAGGTCTTTCATTGAAAAACACTTATTCAAATAACCATTTATACTGCTTAATAGTTCTATATCATTCCCAATCAATAATATGTCATCTACATATAATATCAGGAATGCTACAGAGCTCCCACTCACTTTCTTGTAAATACAAGCCTCTCCATGACACTGTATAAACCCGAAGTCTTTGATCACCTTATCAAAGCCTCGGTTCCAACTCCGGGATGCTTGCTTCAGTCCATAAATGGAACGCTAAAGTTTGCATACCTTGTCAGCATTTTTAGGATCGACAAAACCTTTGGGTTGTACCATATACAACTCTTCCTCAATGTCACCATTAAGGAACGCCGTTTTGACATCCATCTGCCAAATCTCATAATCGAAAAATGCAGCTATTGCTAACAAAATCTGTTGGAGATATGCCCAAGAGGCAATAATAAAAGTGGTTATTATATATCTTTATGTTTATGATAAATGTTGAGAGTGGATTTGGTGTTCAGGGGGGTACGTAAGCACGGTCTAGCTATCGTTGGATCAACATTGAGATTCCCTTCATGGCTCACGGCGACCAAACGACGTCCATATGTTTTCTGGGTGTGGTTATCCCCTAAATCACGCCCACCAACACCAAGTCAAAAAGAAAAACACCCCACTCCTGTCGACGGCGATGTAGGGGCGGCGCACGGGGACCCTCGAGCTCCTATCGATGGCGATGTCGGGGAGGCCGGAGGAACGGCCGCGAGCAAGGTTGGGCGGAGGCGCTCTTGGGAAAAGCTCTCCACCACTCGACGATTGCGGCGAAGGAGACGGACAGCGCCTGCCAGAGCCGCGCGAGGGTCCTGATCCTGCGGCGCGCGGCCTTCCTGCCGGCGTCGAGGCCTTTGAGAAGGTCGGCGGAGCTGAGACGCGCGTCCCCGAGCCTGCCCTGCGTGGCGGCGAGCGCGGTGAAGGGCTTCCGAGCGCGGCGAGACGTCGGCGAGGCCGGCGCCGAGCTGCCGTGGAGCGCGTTCTTGAGCGGGCGGTAGCGGAGGCGGATCCGCTCGATGTCGCGGAGGAAGTGGTTGCGAGAGGAAGGACGCGACGGCTGTCTCGTGGTTGTAGGCGGCGAGGAGGCCATTGCCGCCCGCGCCGCACGAAGGAGCTCGGTGAGCGCGTATGGATTACGGGGCGGGGCGAACGCCCGCGTGGAGGTGCGACCATCCCCCGAGGCCGCCGGCGCCGGCGCCGTGCTGAAGTTGCTCGACGAGCGCGTTCGGATCTTGGGGGGCGGACGCAGCCCCGAATCGAGGAGCACTCGTAGCTTCCGTGATTTCTTCTTGCGGGTACGGTTGAGGGACGGTGGAAGAGGCGCGGAGGGCGCTAGCACCGCGGCCGCGCAACGGTCGGGCGGACGTGCTCGCGGGTGGTCGCGGCGGGTCGAGACGACCGTGCTCGCTCGCGGCAAGTCGGGGACTATGTAACCGGCGACTAGCGGAGGATGTGTCGAGCGCGGGGTCGATCAAGGCCAAGCCCTTGGTGTACATCCCGCTCACGAGGGCGTTGAGGACGGCAGCGACGATGCGAGACCTGTGCTAGATAGGGAGTGGACGCCGATGGATGCCCAGGAACGCCACGGTGCACTTCATCGAGAGGATGCCGATCTCCATGTCTGCTTTTATTAATTTCTCTCGTTACGATTCTCTCGGGAATCTTGCCTCGGTGAACACTATTGATGGTGAATTTGGTGATGACTTCAGTTGACTTTTCTTAATCCCTTGAATGGACATTGTGGTTCCTAGTTTCTAATTAACCTTTTAAGTTAATTTTTAATTCGCAAACAGACTGTATTATTTTTCCTGAAAATTTCTAGAGGTAAAACAATATTTTTCCATTTTTCGGATTTTTTGGAGGTAAATAATAAAATTCTTAGTTGTTAGAAAAGATTCCTGGAGTAAGTTGAAATGTTTTGTTGGAATAATAGGATTTATAGATTTTTTCTGGAGCTAAATAATAAAGTTCTTAGTTGTTAGATATTGTATTCTATGGACAGCCATTCCAGTGCATAGCACCTATGATCAAAAAATCCGCGTCCGTCGGTCATCCCCTTTTAAATCCAAAACTAATAGATGCATGGATATGGCTCTCTCTCTTGCTTCTTTTCTGCCCATAAAAAATGCTGCTTGTTTCTTGTTTTGCTGCTTGGTGCTTTCTTGTTGGCTGTCTTGATCCGTGCGATCGGTGTGTCTTGGCTCTGCGCTTGCTTTTCACACTGTCTTTGGATCTACCAATCTGGGGGCAGGACGAATCAACTTTTTTTAAGGATTACCTGCTGTGTGATCACTTCACGGACCAGCGACGCTGTTAGACACGTGTCGATCATTGCATGCGTGCTCACGTACCCATGTGATCACCGAGCTTCATCCGGATAAATGTTTATATACCATGCTATAATTGTATTAACCGAAACATTGCTACATGTGTGATATGTAAACAACAAAGAGTCCCTAGTATGCCTCTTAACTAGCTTGTTAATTAATGGATGATTAGTTTCATAATCATGAACATTGGATGTTATTAATAACAAGGTTATATCATTGTATGAATGATGTAATGGACACACCCAATTAAGCGTAGCATAAGATCACGTCATTAAGTTATTTGCTATAAGCTTTCGATACATAGTTACCTAGTCCTTATGACCATGAGATCATGTAAATCACTTATACCGGAAAGGTACTTTGATTACATCAAACGCCACTGCGTAAATGGGTGGTTATAAAGGTGGGATTAAGTATCCGGAAAGTATGAGTTGAGGCATATGGATCAACAGTGGGATTTGTCCATCCCGATGACGGATAGATATACTCTGGGCCCTCTCGGTGGAATGTCGTCTAATGTCTTGCAAGCATATGAATAAGTTCATAAGAGACCACATACCACGGTACGAGTAAAGAGTACTTGTCAGGAGACGAGGTTGAATAAGGTATAGAGTGATACCGATGATCAAACCTCAGACAAGTAAAATATCGCGTGACAAAGGGAATTGGTATCGTATGTGAATGGTTCATTCGATCACTAAAAGTCATCGTTGAATATGTGGGAGCCATTATGGATCTCCAGATCCCGCTATTGGTTATTGGTCGGAGAGAGTTCTCACCCATGTCCACATAGTTCACGAACCGTAGGGTGACACACTTAAGGTTTGATGTTGTAATGGTAGAACTTGAATATGGAATGGAGTTCGAAGTATTGTTCGAAGTCTCGGATGGGATCCCAGACATCACGAGGAGTTCCGGAATGGTCCGGAGAATAAGATTCATATATAGGAAGTCATTTTATAAGATTTAAAATGATCCGGTGAATTTATGGAAGGTTCTAGAAGGTTCTAGAAAAGTCCGGAAGAATTCACTTTGGAAGGCGGAGTCCCGGTGGGACTCCTGAAGGAGATATGCCCTAGAGGCAATAATAAAGTGGTTATTATTTATATCTTTATGTTTATGATAAATGTTTATATATCATGCTATAATTGTATTAACCGAAACATTAGTACATGTGTGATATGTAGACAACAAGAAGTCCCTAGTATGCCTCTTAAACTAGCTTGTTGATTAATGGATGATTAGTTTCATAATCATGAACATTGGATGTTATTAATAACAAGGTTATATCATTATATGAATGATGTAATGGACACACCCAATTAAGCGTAGCATAAGATCTCGTCATTAAGTTATTTGCTATAAGCTTTCGATACATAGTTACCTAGTCCTTATGACCATGAGATCATGTAAATCACTTATACCGGAAAGGTGCTTTGATTACACCAAACACCACTGCGTAAATGGGTGGCTATAAAGGTGGGATTAAGTATCCAGAAAGTATGAGTTGAGGCATATGGATCAACAGTGGGATTTGTCCATCCCGATGACGGATATATATACTCTGGGCCCTCTCGGTGGAATGTCGTCTAATGTCTTGCAAGCATATGAATGAGTTCATAAGAGACCACATACCACGGTACGAGTAAAGAGTACTTGTCAGGAGACGAGGTTGAACAAGGTATAGAGTGATACCGAAGATCAAACCTCGGACAAGTAAAATATCGCGTGACAAAGGGAATTGGTATTGTATGTGAATGGTTCATTCGATCACTAAAGTCATCGTTGAATATGTGGGAGCCATTATGGATCTCCAGATCCCGCTATTGGTTATTGGTCGGAGTGAGTACTCAACCATGTCCGCATAGTTCACGAACCGTAGGGTGACACACTTAAAGTTGGATGTTGAAATGGTAGAACTTGAATAAGGAATGGAGTTCGAATATTTGTTCGGAGTCCCGGATGAGATCCCGGACATCACGAGGAGTTCCGGAATGGTCCGGAGAATAAGATTCATATATAGGAAGTCATATTCCAAGTTTGGAAATGATCAGGTGCATTTATGGCAGGTTCTAGAAGGTTCTAGAAAAGTCCGGAAGAAATCACCATGGAAAGTAGAGTCCCGAAGGGACTCCACCTTGCATGGCCAGCCAACCCTAAAGGGGAGGAGTCCAAGATGGACTCCCTAGGGTGGCCGGCCAACCCCCTCATGGAAGGGGAATCCCACCCCAAGTGGGATTCCCACCTTGGGTAGGTTTTCCTACATATGGGAGGTTTTAGTGTTGGGGTCTTATTCGAAGACTTGGACTAGAACTCTTGGGGCTTCCACCTATATAATGAGGGGCATAGAGAGGGGGCTGACCACTTCAGGCCTCAGCCTTGGCCGCACCCCTTAGAGGGCCGGCGCCCAACCCCTCTCTTTCCCCAAACCCTAGCGGTCTCTCTCCTCCACCACATCCCGCACGCTTAAGCGAAGCTCCGCCGGATTTCTCCACCACCACCGACACCACGCCGTCGTGCTGTCGGATTCAAGAGGAGCTACTACTTCCGCTGCCCGCTGGAACGGGGAGGTGGACGTCGTCTTCATCAACAACCGAACGTGTGACCGAGTACGGAGGTGCTGCCCGTTCGTGGCGCCGGAAGCGATCGTGATCAAGATCTTCTACGCGCTTTTGCAAGCGGCAAGTGATCGTCTACCGCAGCAATAAGAGCCTACTCTTATAGGCTTTGGAATCTCTTCAAGGGTTAGTCTTGATCATCCCCTCGTTGCTACCGTCTTCTAGATTGCATCTTGGCTTGGATTGCGTGTTCGCGGTAGGAAAATTTTTGTTTTCTATGCAACGTTATCCTACAGTGGTATCAGAGCCGTGTCTATGCATAGATGGTTGCACGAGTAGAACACAATGGTTTTGTGGGCGTTGATGCTCTTGTTATCTTTAGTTTGAGTACTTTGCATCTTTGTGGCATAGTGGGATGAAGCGGCTCGGACTAACTTTACATGACCGCGTTCATGAGACTTGTTCCTCGTTCGACATGCAACTTGTATTGCATAAGAGGCTTTGCGGGTGTCTGTCTCTCCTACTATAGTAAAGATTCAATTTACTCTTCTATTGACAACATTAGTATCACCGTTGTGGTTCATGTTCGTAGGTAGATTAGATCTCTCTCGAAAACCCTAAACCACGTAAAATATGCAAACCAAATTAGAGGCGTCTAACTTGTTTTTGCAGGGTTTGGTGATGTGATATGGCCATAATATGATGATGAATATGTATGAGATGATCATTATTGTATTATGGCAACCGGCAGGAGCCTTATGGTTGTCTTTAATTTTCATGTTGAGTAGTATTTCAAAGTAGTTGTAATAGTTGCTACATGAGGTGAACAACCATGAAGACGGCGCCATGAACCTTGACGCTACGCCGACAATGATGGAGATCCTGCTCATTGATGATGGAGATCATGTCCGTGCTTTGGAGATGAAGATCGAAGGCGCAAAGACAAAAGGGCCATATCATATCACATATGAACTGCATGTGATGTTAATCCTTTTATGCATCTTATTTTGCTTAGATCGCGACGGTAGCATTATAAGATGATCCCTCACATTAATATCAAGATAATAAAGTGTTCTTCCCTCGTATGCACCGTTGTAACAAATTCGTCGTTGAAGCATCTCGTGATGATCGGATGTGATAGATTCAACGATTCACATACAACGGGTGTAAGCCATGTTGCACACGCGGAATACTTGGGTTTGCTTGACGAGCCTAGCATGTCTGAGACATGGCCTCGGGACAACGGAAACCGAAAGGTTGAACACGAGTCATATGGATGATATGATCAACATGTAGATGTTCACCATTGAAGCTACATCATCTCACGTGATGATCGGTTTTTGGTGTAGTGAATTTGGATCGTGTACCACTTAACAACTATGAGGGATGTTGTATTAAGTGGGAGTTCATTAGTAATTAGATTAAAACATGAACTAATTATCATAAACATAGTCTGAGTAGTATTTTGAATTAATTTTGTAGTATTGGCATCCATATTCTACCATGCGCTAGTCTTGTTAGTGAGATAGAAATACTGTTAAAATCTGATAAGAAACTTTACGGTTTGGTACCGTATTGTTAATGAATCAAGAATTGATTAAGTCCTATTGCAAACTTTTAGTAAACCTCACATTGTTGATTCAAAGAGCTGTGATTTCAATTAGTACATAAAGTTATCTTGTCTCCGTGAAACTTGAAGTTCAAATCTGTTTGAAAAGTAAGGAGCTGAAAATTTAGTTTTCAGAAATAATCAAGGTATGAGATATATGTGATATCTAAGACCTTATTGCAAGATGATAGAATATAATTTGGTGAGACTACATGAACTCATAAGTTTTATGGGAATGTACGAAGGTTGAAGACGCAAGGCGTCACAATCCTCCAACTATTGGGGCACTACGGATATTCGCACATCCATGAAGTGACCATCCTTAATATGTACCGTTACTAAAACTCGTCGTTTCGAAGCATCACGTGATGATCGGGTGTGATAGATTCTACGTGTGCATACAACGGGTGCAAGCTAGATTTGCACATGCAAATACCAAGGTTAAAACTTTACGAGCCTAGCATGTACAGACATGGTCTCGGAAAGTCGTCATGATATGATGGATAAAATTATGAGTGAAATTGTTCATCATATTACAAAGTTACTAATAGTGAAATCTGGAACACTTGTCATATGATGATCAACTTCAAAGTAAGAACCTCAAGGTTATTGGTATTTGACCAACAAACCTAGAAGTTAATGATGTTGAAGTGTTTTTCTGAATAATGAGGAAAGCTAAAAGAGAAAGCGCAAAAGATATTTTGGCAAAAGAAAAGAGAAGACTAGAAAGTCTAGCTCAAGTGTATATAAATGATATACATGTTATGGTTGTATTCCTAGTTAACTCACACTATGAAATTCTTGGGTATTAGTACTATATTGGTTGGTATGAAGTGTCATACAAAACAACGCAATACAAGAATACAATGGCCTAAGTGACTGACAAGGAATATGATAGGAATGCACGTCAGGAACAAAAATAAAGTGTTATTATGTTCGTCATTGGCATTCTATCTAGCCCTTAGAATTTATAATAAAGAGCTTAATAAATTGTTATTTTGCTCTGGTCAAATAAAAACAATGAGTTGTTTAAATTATGACATTACTCCATGTACGATGGATAAGTTATTATAAATCTTAATGGTGAAACACACATACATAACACTGACGCTAAAATGCCATAAGGCAAATGATTTGAATTCCACTTATTTGTGGAACCGCCATTTAGGTCATGTTAGAAAGGAACGCATAAAGGAACTCCATGCAAATGGATTTTTGGAGTCATTTGATTTTTGAATCATTTGGCGCTTGCAAATCTTTTCTAAAGAGAGTGATTAAAATACCGTTCATAGGCCAAAAGTTGAACGGGCAACTAACTTAGTGAAAAATACATGATGATGTATGTGGTTCACTGGGCATAGTTGTGTGCGGGAGATTCTTCTACTTCATGAAAACTTTCAAAAACAATGAATTGAGTATATATGTGGATATATTCAATAAGGAAAAGTTTGAAACATTTTGAATGGATTCAAATAAATTTCAGCATGAAGTGGAAATCATCGTAATAGAAAAGTCAAATATCTATGATTGGATCATGGTGGAAATATTTGAGTTACGAGTTTTAGCGAACATCTAAGAGAGTTATGAAATTGTTCTACAACTCACGTTTCTTGGAGTATCATAGTGATGATGAAGTATCCGAGAGATGTATCCAAACCTTGTTGGATTAATGATGAGATAAAATATTATGACGCCATTATATTTTTGTGGATTATGCTTTAGTGACTACCGCTTTTACACTTAATAGAGCATCATCATGATCCGTTGAAATGACACCATACGAGTTATGGTATGGGTATGAATCCTAATAGTCTTTTCTTAAAATTTTGGTATGCATAGCATAAGTAAATATGTTTACAACCAAAATCGGATGAATGTCTTTGTTGGTTATCCCAGAGAATTGATTGGGAATTCTTCCCACTATGTAGACAAAGACAAAAGTGTTTGTCAATGTTTCTTATTTCCAAGAAATTGTTTCTAGTGAAGTATTTGAGTGGGAGGACAATATAATTTGATAAGGTTTATGAACCTGAGCATAATGATCGATGTAGCGCAAAGCATCGGAAATTGATTCCTAAGCGACCACGACGATCATGGCTCCCATGACTACAAAGTGTTTTAGCCATGGAAATCGAAGTACATATTGAACCTTGTAGGTATGGTTTACTTTGTGATCAAATAAATGATTTGTGGACAAAGGATTGATTATGAACAATGATAAACCAACTACAAACAAAGAAGCTATGATGGGCCCTGACTCCGTTAAAATGGCTATACGCCATGAAATCCAAGATAGATGAATACTTTTTGAAAGTAAATGGATCTATAAAATTGATGGACTTGGATGAAATATCCTTGAAAAAGCTTGACCTGTCGAAAAGTTGTTTACGACAAAGTTCAAATAGTTGACTACAACAAGATTAGATCTTCCGTAGCAATGCTTATAGTCTATGTGGATTATTCTAGTAATCACTACATATTTCTTTTATGAGATATGTTAGTAGGATGGCAAAATACATTACTTACCAGAAGTGTGTATTAAAGGTGTATACAAGATCCAACCAAGAGTTTTGCTGGTCCGTGGAATACTAGATAAGTATACGAACTTCAATTGGATGAAGTAAGTATCACGGAGTTAGAATCTTCACCAGATGAAATAGTCAAAGAGTTTTTGATTTCATCAGAAACGATGAAGAGGCTTGCATTTGCAAGAAATTAAGTGGGAGCGCTAAGACATATTTATAATACTTTATGTAGGTGACATATAGTTGGTTATAAATGATGTAATTATATACTTGATTAAAAGGTTTCATCGAGAAATTAATTTCAATGAAAGGATATGGACTGAAACATATCTAGTGTCAAGATCTATGAAGATAGATTGAAACACATAATAAGTTTAAGTCAAAGTACATAGAATGGATATTGAAGTAGTTCAATATAGAAATATTAAGAAAATGTTCTTGTCATGTGAAGGATTAACGAGACTTGAGTGTGTCTGACACTCGATGAGTAAAAACACATGAGTGATTTTAGATCACGAATAATATGTACACAATCAGATATCATGTGCTATAAAGTGTTATGAGCATATACTAATGATTCATATGATGATCATTGGACAACAGTAAGAATATCCTTGAGTACTTTAGAAGAACTAAGGATATATATATATATTTGTATGAAGAAATGACAAACAAATCGCTGTAAGGTGTTACACCGATATTGGTTTTGTCACATATAAAATATAATTTCAATTTCAAATTAGACTAAGTATTGTTTAAAAGGTAGCACAATGAGCTAGAAGTAGTCTATGCTAGATTTAGAAGAGTTCTAAATATTGTGACGGATTCTACAAAAGAAGGCAGAGTATGTCATTGTTTTGACAATGACAAAGGATGTTAAGTCAAGAGGTTCTTTGAGAACTTGGTGTAGTTCGACAGAGTCGAACTTTGAAGCTATATTGTGTGTGACAATGTTAGTGACATATTTCAGACCGCATGGAATTAAGGTTCCACCAGAAGACCAAACATATTAAATGCCGACTCATTTGGAAATGAGTGACGCGTTGAGACGCAAATGAATTACAAAATACATACGGTTCTGAGCATGTCAGATCCGTTGACTAAAACCTCTCCCGTGAGCAAAACATGATAAAGCACCGGAAGGACAAGGTGTTATATCTTTACAAATGTAAACTAGATTATTGACTCTAGTGCAAGTGGGAGACTGAAGGAGATATGCCCTAGAGGCAATAATAAAGTGGTTATTATTTATATCTTTATGTTTATGATAAATGTTTATATATCATGCTATAATTGTATTAACCGAAACATTAGTACATGTGTGATATGTAGACAACAAGAAGTCCCTAGTATGCCTCTTAAACTAGCTTGTTGATTAATGGATGATTAGTTTCATAATCATGAACATTGGATGTTATTAATAACAAGGTTATATCATTATATGAATGATGTAATGGACACACCCAATTAAGCGTAGCATAAGATCTCGTCATTAAGTTATTTGCTATAAGCTTTCGATACATAGTTACCTAGTCCTTATGACCATGAGATCATGTAAATCACTTATACCGGAAAGGTACTTTGATTACACCAAACACCACTGCGTAAATGGGTGGCTATAAAGGTGGGATTAAGTATCCAGAAAGTATGAGTTGAGGCATATGGATCAACAGTGGGATTTGTCCATCCCGATGACGGATAGATATACTCTGGGCCCTCTCGGTGGAATGTCGTCTAATGTCTTGCAAGCATATGAATGAGTTCATAAGAGACCACATACCACGGTACGAGTAAAGAGTACTTGTCAGGAGACGAGGTTGAACAAGGTATAGAGTGATACCGAAGATCAAACCTCGGACAAGTAAAATATCGCGTGACAAAGGGAATTGGTATTGTATGTGAATGGTTCATTCGATCACTAAAGTCATCGTTGAATATGTGGGAGCCATTATGGTTCTCCGTATCCCGCTATTGGTTATTGGTCGGAGTGAGTACTCAACCATGTCCGCATAGTTCACGAACCGTAGGGTGACACACTTAAAGTTGGATGTTGAAATGGTAGAACTTGAATAAGGAATGGAGTTCGAATATTTGTTCGGAGTCCCGGATGAGATCCCGGACATCACGAGGAGTTCCGGAATGGTCCGGAGAATAAGATTCATATATAGGAAGTCATATTCCAAGTTTGGAAATGATCCGGTGCATTTATGGCAGGTTCTAGAAGGTTCTAGAAAAGTCCGGAAGAAATCACCATGGAAAGTAGAGTCCCGAAGGGACTCCACCTTGCATGGCCAGCCAACCCTAAAGGGGAGGAGTCCAAGATGGACTCCCCTAGGGTGGCCGGCCAACCCCCCTCATGGAAGGGGGGAATCCCACCCCAAGTGGGATTCCCACCTTGGGTAGGTTTTCCTACATATGGGAGGTTTTAGTGTTGGGGTCTTATTCGAAGACTTGGACTAGAACTCTTGGGGCTTCCACCTATATAATGAGGGGCATAGAGAGGGGGCTGACCACTTCAGGCCTCAGCCTTGGCCGCACCCCTTAGAGGGCCGGCGCCCAACCCCTCTCTCTCCCCAAACCCTAGCGGTCTCTCTCCTCCACCACATCCCGCACGCTTAAGCGAAGCTCCGCCGGATTTCTCCACCACCACCGACACCACGCCGTCGTGCTGTCGGATTCAAGAGGAGCTACTACTTCCGCTGCCCGCTGGAACGGGGAGGTGGACGTCGTCTTCATCAACAACCGAACGTGTGACCGAGTACGGAGGTGCTGCCCGTTCGTGGCGCCGGAAGCGATCGTGATCAAGATCTTCTACGCGCTTTTGCAAGCGGCAAGTGATCGTCTACCGCAGCAATAAGAGCCTACTCTTATAGGCTTTGGAATCTCTTCAAGGGTTAGTCTTGATCATCCCCTCGTTGCTACCGTCTTCTAGATTGCATCTTGGCTTGGATTGCGTGTTCGCGGTAGGAAAATTTTTGTTTTCTATGCAACGTTATCCTACAACTCCACCACCCATGGCCGGCCAACCCTAGAGGGGGGAGTCCAAGGTGGACTCCACCAAGGGGGCCGGCCACCCCCCCTCATGGAAGGGTGGGAATCCCACTTGGGTGGGAGTCCCACCTTGGGTAGGTTTCCCTACTACATGGAAGGTTTTGGGTTGGGGTCTTATTCGAAGACTTGTAGTCCAACACTTGGGGGTTCCACCTATATAATGAGGGGCATAGGGGAGGGGGCCGGCCACCAAAAAGCCACAAGCTGGCCGCACCCCTTGAGGCCGGCCATCCCCTCTCCCAAACCCTAGCCGCCCCCTCTCTCCTCCACCTCTCCCGCAACGCTTAGCGAAGCTCCACCGGAGTTCTCCATCGCCACCGCCACCACGCCGTCGTGCTGCCGGATTCAAGGAGGAGCTACTACTTCCGCTGCCCGCTGGAAGGGGAGAAGGACGTCATCTTCATCAACACCGAACGTGTGACCGATGATACGTCTCCGACGTATCGATAATTTCTTATGTTCCATGCCACATTATTGATGTTATCTACATGTTTTATGCACACTTTATGTCATATTCGTGCATTTTCTGGAACTAACCTATTAACAAGATGCCGAAGTGCCGATTCTTTGTTTCTGCTGTTTTTGGTTTCAGAAATCCTAGTAAGGAAATATTCTCGGAATTGGACGAAATCAAAGCCTGTGGGCCTATTTTCTCACGAAGCTTCCGGAAGTCCGAAGGAGAGACGAAGAGGGGCCACTGAGGGGCCACACCCTAGGCGGCGCGCCCCCTTGGCCGCGCGGCCTGTGGTGTGGGGCCCCGTGCCGCCTCTTGACCTACCCTTTCGCCTATAAAAAGTCTCCGTGACGAAAACCCCGATCGAGAACCACGATACGGAAAACCTTCCAGAGACGCCGCCGCCGCCGATCCCATCTCGGGGGATCCAGAGATCGCCTCCGGCACCGCCGGGAGAGGGGAATCATCTCCCGGAGGACTCTACGCCGCCATGGTCGCCTCCGGTGTGATGTGTGAGTAGTCTACCCCTGGACTATGGGTCCATAGCAGTAGCTAGATGGTTGTCTTCTCCCCATTGTGCTATCATTGTCGGATCTTGTGAGCTGCCTAACATGATCAAGATCATCTATCTGTAATTCTATATGTTGCGTTTGTTGGGATCCGATGAATAGAGAATACTTGTTATGTTGATTATCAAAGTTATATCTATGTGTTGTTTATGATCTTGCATGCTTTCCGTTACTAGTAGATGCTCTGGCGAATTAGATGCTTGTAACTCCACGAGGGATTACTTATGGTCGATAGTGGGTTCATGCCTGCATTGACACCGGGACAAGGATGAGAAAGTTCTAAGGTTGTGTTGTGCTGTTGCCACTAGGGATAAAACATTGATGCTATGTCTAAGGATGTAGTTGTTGATTACATTACGCACCATACTTAATGCAATTGTCTGTTGCTTTGCAACTTAATACCGGAGGGGTTCGGATGATAACCCGAAGGTGGACTTTTTAGGCATAGATGCGGTTGGATGGCGGTCTATGTACTTTGTCGTAATGCCCAATTAAATCTCACTATACTCATCATGATATGTATGTGCATGGTCATGCTCTCTTTATTTGTCAATTGCCCAACTGTAATTTGTTCACCCAACATGTCGTTCGTCTTATGGGAGAGACACCTCTAGTGAACTGTGGACCCCGGTCCAATTCTCTTTCTTGAAGTACAATCTCTTGCACATCTTGTTCTCTTGTTTTCTCGCAAACAATCATCTTCCACACAATACGGTTAATCCTTTGTTACAGCAAGCCGGTGAGATTGACAACCTCACTGTTTCGTTGGGGCAAAGTACTTTGGTTGTGTTGTGCAGTTCCACGTTGGCGCCGAATCTCGGTGTTGCGCCGCACTACATCCCGCCGCCATCAACCTTCAACGTGCTTCTTGGCTCCTCCTGGTTCGATAAACCTTGGTTTCTTTCTCGAGGGAAAACTTGCCGCTGTGCGCATCATACCTTCCTCTTGGGGTTGCCCAACGAACGTGTGAAATACACGCCATCAAGCATATTTTCTGGCGCCGTTGCCGGGGAGATCAAGACACGCTGCAAGGGGAGTCTCCACTTCTCAATCTCTTTACTTTGTTTTTGTCTTGCTTAGTTTTATTTACTACTTTGTTTGCTGCACTAAATCAAAATACAAAAAAATTAGTTGCTAGTTTTACTTTATTTGTTATCTTGTTTGCTATATCAAAAACACAAAAAAAATTAGTTTACTTGCATTTACTTTATCTAGTTTGCTTTATTGTCTTGCACTCTATATTAAAATACAAAAAAAATTAGTTACTTTTGTTACCATGTCTAGCTCTGAACCTGTTACTTCTTCGCCTGAAGAATTAGTCTTCACTTTTAAACAAGGGGATGAGGAGAGTTTTAAGGATGCTTGGTCTAGAATTTTTACTTCTTATCGTAAAACTGAACCTCAAATGACTCTAAGTTTGCTCCTCAAGGTAATTTTTATTTTGGTCTTATGGTTCGCTATAGATATGCTTTGGATACTTTAGTGGGAGGAGATTTCCTTCATTGCAATGGGGATCAAGCTTTTAATGCCATAAAGAAGTTGGTTGCATCACATGATTCAGCTAATAACTTTGATTCAGTTCTCACTAGCATTTATAGTAGATTAAATAATCTCGAGATAAGTACATCTCGCTTGAATGATAATTATTGCCATGTTCGTAATCGTCTTGAACAAGTTTTAGTGAACTCTAAACTCTCAATGTGGGATCCTGCTGTTAAAATTGTCATCGGTGATCGAAGTCTCCATGCCTACTGTGATATTATGTATGAATTTTGCCTTATGCCTGAAAGTATTTATAAATATTTGAAACTTTGGGGAGTCGAGGAAGGAGGAGAAGAAATAACTCTCATTGATAACTCTACTATAATTCCTAAAGGAATAGCCGCAGGTGTACATACAACCATTCTTGGAAGAACAATATCCATTGATTATCTTGTTGTTGAAACAGGAAAACTCACACTCGGAAGATCCCTGCTGAAACTATTGGGAGCAGTCATTGATGTGGGAGAAGGCACTCTGAAATTCACCTCTATACCGGGGGAAACTCATACATTTCCTAAACCAAAGGGAAAGAAAAACGATAAGAAAGGTAAGGGTAAGTCCCAAGGTAAGGTTGACACTTCACCCTTCGATAATACTTGATACACACTTTCTGCGCCTAGCTGAAAGGCGTTAAAGAAAAGCGCTTATGGGAGACAACCCATGTTTTTACCTACAGTACTTTGTTTTTATTTTGTGTCTTGGAAGTTGTTTACTACTGTAGCAACCTCTCCTTATCTTAGTTTTGTGTTTTGTTGTGCCAAGTTAAGCCGTTGATAGAAAAGTAAGTACTAGATTTGGATTACTGCACAGTTCCAGATTTCTTTGCTGTCACGAATCTGGGTCCACCTCCCTGTAGGTAACTCAGAAAATTAAGCCAATTTACATGCATGATCCTCAGATATGTACGCAACTTTCATTCAATTTGAGCATTTTCATTTGAGCAAGTCTGGTGCCATTTTAAAATTCGTCAATACGAACTGTTCTGTTTTGACAGATTCTGCCTTTTATTTCGCATTGCCTCTTTTGCTATGTTGGATGAATTTCTTTGATCCACTAATGTCCAGTAGCATTATGCAATGTCCAGAAGTGTTAAGAATGATTGTGTCACCTCTGAATATGTCAATTTATAATGTGCACTAACCCTCTAATGAGTTGTTTCGAGTTTGGTGTGGAGGAAGTTTTCAAGGATCAAGAGAGGAGTATGATGCAACATGATCAAGGAGAGTGAAAGCTCTAAGCTTGGGGATGCACCCGGTGGTTCACCCCTGCATATATCAAGAAGACTCAAGCTGTCTAAGCTTGGGGATGCCCAAGGCATCCCCTTCTTCATCGACAACATTATCAGGTTCCTCCCCTGAAACTATATTTTTATTCCATCACATCTTATGTGCTTTTTCTTGGAGCGTCGGTTTGTTTTTTGTTTTTGTTTTGTTTGAATAAAATGGATCCTAGCATTCACTTTATGGGAGAGAGACACGCTCCGCTGTAGCATATGGACAAGTATGTCCTTGGTTTCTACTCATAGTATTCATGGCGAAGTTTCTCCTTCGTTAAATTGTTATATGGTTGGAATTGAAAAATGATACATGTAGTAATTGCTATAAATGTCTTGGGTAATGTGATACTTGGCAATTGTTGTGCTCATGATTAAGCTCTTGCATCGTATGCTTTGCACCCATTAATGAAGAAATACATAGAGCATGCTAAAATTTGGTTTGCATATTTGGTTTCTCTAAGGTCTAGATAATTTATAGTATTGAGTTTGAACAACAAGGAAGACGGTGTAGAGTCTTATAATGTTTTCAATATGTCTTTTATGTGAGTTTTGCTGCACCGGTTCATCCTTGTGTTTGTTTCAAATAAGCCTTGCTAGCCTAAACCTTGTATCGAGAGGGAATACTTCTCATGCATCCAAAATACTTGAGCCAACCACTATGCCATTTGTGTCCACCATACCTACCTATACTACATGGTATTTTCCGCCATTCCAAAGTAAATTGCTTGAGTGCTACCTTTAAACAATTCAAAATTTATCACCTCTGATTTGTGTCAATGTTTTATAGCTCATGAGGAAGTATGTGGTGTTTATCTTTCAATCTTGTTGGGCAACTTTCACCAATGGACTAGTGGCTTCATCCGCTTATCCAATAATTTTGCAAAAAGAGCTGGCAATGGGATTCCCAGTCCCAAATTAATTAACAAAAATAGGCACTCCTCCATGGTATGTGATTGTTGGACGGCACCCGAAGGATTCGGTTAGCCATGGCTTGTGTAAGCAAAGGTTGGGAGGAGTGTCATCATAATAAAACTAAAATAAAAAGGCACTCCTTCATGGAATGAGATTGTTGGCAGGCACCCGAGGATTCGGTTAGCCATGGTTTGTGAAAGAAAGGTTGGAAGGAGTGCCACCCAAAATAAAATAAAATGGGAGCCGCTCTTTGAAGGTTTGTCTGGCAAGGGGGTTAGAGTACCCGCTACCATTCGTTGACAACGACATACACCTCTCAAAACTTTATTTTTATGCTTTCTTTATGTTTTCAAAATCAAAGCTCTAGCACAAATATAGCAATCGATGCTTTTCCTCTATGGAGGACCATTCTTTTACTTTTATTGTTGAGTCAGTTCACCTATTTCTCTCCACCTCAAGAAGCAAACACTTGTGTGAACTATGCATTGATTCCTACATACTTGCTTATTGCACTTATTATATTACTCTATGTTGACAATATCCATGAGATATACATGTTACAAGTTGAAAGCAACCGCTGAAACTTAATCTTCTTTTGTGTTGCTTCAATACCTTTACTTTGAATTATTGCTTTATGAGTTAACTCTTATGCAAGACTTAATTGATGCTTGTCTTGAAGTGCTATTCATGAAAAGTCTTTGCTTTATGATTCACTTGTTTACTCATGTCATATACATTGTTTTGATCGCTGCATTCACTACATATGCTTTACAAATAGTATGATCAAGATTATGATGGCATGTCACTCCAGAAATTATCTGTGTTATCGTTTTACCCGCTTCGGGACGAGCGTAACTAAGCTTGGGGATGCTGATACGTCTCGACGTATCGATAATTTCTTATGTTCCATGCCACATTATTGATGTTATCTACATGTTTTATGCACACTTTATGTCATATTCGTGCATTTTCTGGAACTAACCTATTAACAAGATGCCGAAGTGCCGATTCTTTGTTTTCTGCTGTTTTTGGTTTCAGAAATCCTAGTAAGGAAATATTCTCGGAATTGGACGAAATCAAAGCCCAGGGGCCTATTTTCTCACGAAGCTTCCAGAAGTCCGAAGGAGAGACGAAGAGGGGCCACGGAGGGGCCACACCCTAGGGCGGCGCGGCCCCCCCCTTGGCCGCGCGGCCCTGTGGTGTGGGGCCCCCGTGCCGCCTCTTGACCTACCCTTTCGCCTATAAAAAGTCTCCGTGACGAAAACCCCAGTACCGAGAACCACGATACGGAAAACCTTCCAGAGACGCCGCCACCGCCGATCCCATCTCGGGGGATCCAGGAGATCGCCTCCGGCACCCTGCCGGAGAGGGGAATCATCTCCCGGAGGACTCTACGCCGCCATGGTCGCCGCCGGTGTGATGTGTGAGTAGTCTACCCTGGACTATGGGGCCTTAGCTGTAGCTAGATGGTTGTCTTCTCCCCATTGTGCTATCATTGCTCGGATCTTGTGAGCTGCCTAACATAATCAAGATCATCTATCTGTAATTCTATATGTTGCGTTTGTTGGGATCCGATGAATAGAGAATACTTGTTATGTTGATTATCAAAGTTATATCTATGTGTTGTTTATGATCTTGCATGCTTTCCGTTACTAGTAGATGCTCTGGCCAAGTAGATGCTTGTAACTCCAAGAGGGAGTATTTATGCTCGATAGTGGGTTCATGCCTGCATTGACACCTGGGACAGTGACAGAAAGTTCTAAGGTTGTGTTGTGCTGTTGCCACTAGGGATAAAACATTGATGCTATGTCTAAGGATGTAGTTGTTGATTACATTACACACCATACTTAATGCAATTGTCTGTTGCTTTGCAACTTAATACTGGAGGGGGTTCGGATGATAACCTGAAGGTGGACTTTTTAGGCATAGATGCAGTTGGATGGCGGTCTATGTACTTTGTCGTAATGCCCAATTAAATCTCACTATACTCATCATGATATGTATGTGCATGGTCATGCTCTCTTTATTTGTCAATTGCCCAACTGTAATTTGTTCACCCAACATGCTGTTCGTCTTATGAGAGAGACACCTCTAGTGAACTGTGGACCCCGGTCCAATTCTCTTTACTGAAATACAATCTACTGCAATACTGTTCTACTGTTTTCTGCAAACAATCATCTTCCACACAATACGGTTAATCCTTTGTTACAGCAAGCCGGTGAGATTGACAACCTCACTGTTTCGTTGGGGCAAAGTACTTTGGTTGTGTTGTGCAGGTTCCACGTTGGCGCCGGAATCTCTGGTGTTGCGCCGCACTACATCCCGCCGCCATCAACCTTCAACGTGCTTCTTGGCTCCTCCTGGTTCGATAAACCTTGGTTTCTTTCTGAGGGAAAACTTGCTGCTGTGCGCATCATACCTTCCTCTTGGGGTTGCCCAACGAACGTGTGAAATACACGCCATCAACCGAGTACGGAGGTGCTGCCCGATTGTGGCACCGTGATCAAGATCTTCTACGCGCTTTTGCAAGCGGCAAGTGATCGTCTACCGCAACAACAAGAGCCTCATCTTGTAGGCTTTGGAAATCTTCAAGGGTGAGTCTCGATCATCCCCTCGTTGCTCTCGTCTTCTAGATTGCATCTTGGCTTGGATTGCGTTCTCGCGGTAGGAAATTTTTTGTTTTCTATGCAACGAATCCCTACAGTGGTATCAGAGTCGTGTCTATGCATAGATGGTTGCACGAGTAGAACACAATGGTTTTGTGGGCGTTGATGCTTTTGTTGTCTTTAGTTTGAGTACTTTGCATCTTTGTGGCATAGTGAGATGAAGCGGCTCGGACTAACTTTACATGACCGCGTTCATGAGACTTGTTCCTCGTTCGACATGCAACTTGTATTGCATAAGAGGCTTTGCGGGTGTCTGTCTCTCCTACTATAGTGAAGATTCAATTTACTCTTCTATTGACAACACTAGTATCACCGTTGTGGTTCATGTTCGTAGGTAGATTAGATCTTTCTCGGAAACCCTAAACCACGTAAAATATGCAAACCAAATTAGAGACGTCTAACTTGTTTTTGCAGGGTTTGGTGACGTGATATGGCCATAATGTGATGATGAATATGTATGAGATGATCATTATTGTATTGTGGCAACCGACAGGAGCCTTATGGTTGTCTTTAAATTTCATGTTGAGTAGTATTTCAAAGTAGTTGTAATAGTTGCTACATGAGGTGAACAACCATGAAGACGGCGCCATGGACCTTGACGCTACGCCGACGATGATGGAGATCATGCCCGTTGATGATGGAGATCATGTCCGTGCTTTGGAGATGAAGATCAAAGGCGCAAAGACAATAAGGGCCATATCATATCACATATGAACTGCATGTGATGTTAATCCTTTTATGCATCTTATTTTGCTTAGATCGCGACGGTAGCATTATAAGATGAGCCCTCACTAAAATATCAAGATAATAAAGTGTTCATCCTTAGTAGCACCGTTGCCAAGACTTGTCGTTTCGAAGCATCTCGTGATGATCGGGTGTGATAGAATCAACAAGTGCATACAACGGGTGCAAGCCAGTTTTGCACATGCAGATACTAAGGTGGCCTTGACGAGCCTAGCATGTACAGACATGGTCTCGGAACACGTGATACCGAAAGGTAGAGCATGAATCATATGATTGATATGATGAACACTTTGAGTGTTCGCCATTGAAATTACACCTTGTCTCATGATGATCGGACTTAGGTGTGGTGGATTTGGTTCGTGTGATCACTAAGACAATTCGAGGGATATTGTTTTGAGTGGGAGTTCACCTAGTTTTTTAATTATGTTGAATTAAAATTTGAACTCAATTTGTCATAAACTTAGTCTAAACTATTGCAAATATATGTTGTAGATATGGCGTCCCCAATCAATTTTAACCAGTTCCTAGAGAAAGAAAAGCTTAAGAGCAACGGTAGCAACTTCACCGACTGGTTCCGTCATGTGAGGATCTTCCTCGCTGGTGGAAACCTGCAATATGTGCTTGATGCACCGCTAGGTGACCCTCCTGCAGAAACTGAAACCGATGAAGTAAAGAATGTTTACGCAACTCGGAAAGCTCGGTACTCTCAAGTTCAGTGTGCCATCCTGTGCAGTCTGGAAGCTGATCTTCAAAAACGTTTTGAGCACCACGATCCTCATGAGTTGGTCAATGAGCTGAAAGCTATATTTGAAACTCATGCGGCCGTGGAATGCTATGAAGCATCGAAACACTTCTTCAGCTGCATGATGGAAGAAGGCAGCTCCGTTAGTGAGCACATGCTCGTTATGACCGGGCATGCGAAGAAACTCAGTGACTTGGGAATAGTGATTCCTAACAGACTGGGGATTAATCGTGTCCTTCAATCACTGCCACCTAGTTACAAGAACTTTGTGATGAACTACAATATGAAGAACATGAACAAAGAGTTACCTGAACTCTTTGGCATGCTAAAAGCTGCTGAGATTGAGATCAAGAAAGAGCACCAAGTGTTGATGGTCAACAAGACCACCAGTTTCAAGAAACAGGGCAAGTCTAAGGGAAAATTCAAGAAGGGTGGCAAGAAAGCTGCCACGCCTCCTATGAAACCTAAGAACGGCCCTAAGCCCGATGTCGAGTGCTATTATCGCAAGGAGAAGGGACACCGGAAGCGTAATTGCTCCAAGTATCCGGCTGATCCGAAGAGCGGCCTTGTCAAGAAGAAGAAAGAAGGTATATCCGATATACATGTTATAGATGTCTATCTCTTGGTTCTCGTACTAGTACTGGGTATTTGATACTGGTTCGGTTGCTCATATTTGTAACTCGAAACAGGAACTAAAGAATAAACGAAGACTACTGAAGGATGAAGTGACGATGCGCGTTGGAAATGGATCCAAAGTCGATGTGATCGCTATCGACACACTTCCTCTACATCTACCTTCCGGATTAGTTTTAAGCCTAAATAATTGTTATTTTGTACCCGCGTTGAGCATGAACATTATATCTGGATCTTGTTTAATGCAAGATGGTTATTCATTCAAGTCTGAGAATAATGGTTGTTCTATTTTTATGAATAATATCTTTTATGGTCGAGCACCTAAAAAGAATGGCTTATTTCTGTTAGATCTCGATAGTAGTGATACACATATACATAACATTGATGCTAAGCGAATTAAATTGAATGATAATTATACTTATATGTGGCAATCGCTGCCTTGGTCATATTGGAGTGAAACGCATGAAGAAACTCCATACTGATGGATTACTTGAATCACTTGACTTTGAGTCACTTGATAGATGCGAAGCATGTCTGATGGGAAAAATGACTAAGACTCCATTCTCTGGTATGATGGAGCGAGCTACTGACTTATTGGAAATCATACATACCGATGTGTGCGGACCAATGAGTGTAGCATCGCGCGGTGGTTATCGTTATGTTCTAACCTTCACAGATGATCTGAGTAGATATGGGTATATCTATTTCATGAAACATAAATCTGAAACTTTCGAGAAGTTTAAGGAATTCCAAAGTGAAGTAGAAAATCAACGTAACAAGAAGATTAAATTTCTACGATCTGATCGCGGAGGTGAATATCTGAGTTATGAGTTTGGCATGCATTTAAAGAAATGCGGAATACTTTCACAATTGACACTGCCGGGAACACCACAACGAAACGGTGTGTCCGAACGTCATAATCAAACTCTCTTAGATATGGTTCGTTCTATGATGTCTCTTACTGATTTGCCGTTATCATTTTGGAGTTATGCATTAGAGACAGCCACATTCACTTTAAATAGAGCACCATCAAAATCCGTTGAAACGACACCGTATGAATTATGGTTTAATAAGAAACCTAAGCTGTCGTTCCTTAAAGTTTGGGGTTGCGAAGCCTATGTAAAGAAGTTACAACCGGACAAGCTAGAACCCAAAGTGGAGAAATGCGTCTTCATAGGATACCCTAAGGAAACTATAGGGTACACTTTCTATCACAGATCCGAAGGCAAAATATTTGTTGCTAAGAACGGAACCTTTCTCGAGAAAGAATTTCTCACTAAAGAAGTGACTGGAAGAAAAGTAGAACTCGATGAGATTGATGAATCTTTACTCGTTGATCAGAGTAGCGCAGTACCGGAAGTTGTTCATGTACCGCCTACACCGGCAACAGAGGAAGCTAATGACAATGATCATGAAACTTCGAACGAGGAAACTACTAAACCTTGCAGATCGACAAGGGAACGTGCCACTCCTGATTGGTATGATCCTTGTCTAAATGTCATGATTGTGGACAACAATGATGAAGACCCTGCGACATATGAAGAAGCGATGATGAGCCCAGATTCCAACAAATGGAAAGAAGCCATGAAATCCGAGATGGGATCCATGTATGATAACAAAGTATGGACTTTGGTAGACTTACCTGATAGCCGCAAGGCTGTCGAGAATAAATGGATCTTCAAGAGAAAAACAGATGCTGATGGTAATATTACTGTCTATAAATCTCGACTTGTCGCAAAGGCTTTCCGACAAATTCAAGGTCTTGACTACGATGAGACTTTCTCACCTGTAGCAAAGCTAAAATCTGTGAGGATTTTGTTAGCAATAGCTGCATTTTCCGATTATGAGATTTGGCAGATGGATGTCAAAATGGCGTTCCTTAATGGAGACATTGAGGAAGAGTTGTATATGGTACAACCCAAAAGTTTTGTCGATCCTAAAAATGCTGACAAAGTATGCAAACTTCAGCGTTCAATTTATGGACTGAAGCAAGCATCGAGAAGTTGGAACCGACGCTTTGATAAGGTGATCAAAGACTTCGGGTTTATACAGTGTCATGGAGAGGCATGTATTTACAAGAAAGTGAGTGGGAGCTCTGTAGCATTCCTGATATTATATGTAGATGATATATTATTGATTGGGAATGATATAGAACTATTAAGCAGTGTAAAAGGTTATTTCAATAATAGTTTTTCAATGAAAGACCTTGGTGAAGCATCGTATATATTAGGCATCAAGATTTATAGAGATAGATCAAGACGCCTAATAGGGCTATCACAAAGTACATACCTGGACAAGATTCTAAAGAAGTTTAGAATTGACGAAAGTAAGAAAGGATTCTTACCTATGTTACCAGGCAAGGTCTTGAGTAAGACTCAAGGACCGGCTACGGCAGAAGAAAGAGAAAGGATGAGTCAGATCCCCTATGCCTCGGCAGTAGGCTCTATCATGTATGCCATGCTATGTAGTAGACCGGATATAGCACATGTTGTTAGTTTGACTAGCAGATATCAAAGTGATCCAGGGATGGAACACTGGACAGCGGTCAAGAATATCCTGAAGTACTTGAAAAGAACTAAGTATATGTTTCTTTGTTATGGAGGTGACCAAGAGCTCGTTGTAACCAGTTACACCGATGCAAGTTGGAACACTGATCCTGATGACTCTAAGTCACAGTCTGGGTACGTGTTTATATTGAATGGTGCTGCAGTAAACTGGGCAAGCTCGAAGCAGTGCACGGTGGCGAAGTCTTCAACAGAATCAGAATACATAGCGGCTTCAGAGGTTTCATCAGAAGCGGTATGGATGAAGAGGTTCATTGTAGAGCTCGGTGTGGTTCCTAGTGCATTGGACCCACTAGTCATCTACTGTGACAACATGGGTGCCATCGCCAATGCACAAGAACCAAGGTCACACAAGAGGCTGAAGCATATCAAGCTGCGTTATCACTCGATTCGCGAGTACATCGAAGATGGAGAAGTAAAGATTTGCAAAGTACACACTGATCTGAATGTAGCAGATCCGTTGACTAAAGCTCTCCCTAGGGCAAAGCATGACCAACACCAGAATGCCATGGGTGTTAGGTACCTTACAATGTAATCTAGATTATTGACTCTAGTGCAAGTGGGAGACTGTTGGAGATATGCCCAAGAGGCAATAATAAAAGTGTTTATTATATATCTTTATGTTTATGATAAATGTTTATATACCATGCTATAATTGTATTAACCGAAACATTGATACATGTGTGATATGTAAACAACAAAGAGTCCCTAGTATGCCTCTTAACTAGCTTGTTGATTAATGGATGATTAGTTTCATAATCATGAACATTGGATGTTATTAATAACAAGGTTATATCATTGTATGAATGATGTAATGGACACACCCAATTAAGCATAGCATAAGATCACGTCATTAAGTTATTTGCTATAAGCTTTCGATACATAGTTACCTAGTCCTTATGACCATGAGATCATGTAAATCACTTATACCGGAAAGGTACTTTGATTACATCAAACGCCACTGCGTAAATGGGTGGTTATAAAGGTGGGATTAAGTATCCGGAAAGTATGAGTTGAGGCATATGGATCAACAGTGGGATTTGTCCATCCCGATGACGGATAGATATACTATGGGCCCTCTCGGTGGAATGTCGTCTAATGTCTTGCAAGCATATGAATAAGTTCATAAGAGACCACATACCACGGTATTTAGTAAAGAGTACTTGTCAGGAGACAAGGTTGAACAAGGTATAGAGTGATACCGATGATCAAACCTCGGACAAGTAAAATATCGCGTGACAAAGGGAATTGGTATCGTATGTGAATGGTTCATTCGATCACTAAAAGTCATCGTTGAATATGTGGGAGCCATTATGGATCTCCAGATCCCGCTATTGGTTATTGGTCGGAGAGAGTTCTCACCCATGTCCACATAGTTCACGAACTGTAGGGTGACACACTTAAGGTTTGATGTTGTAATGGTAGAACTTGAATATGGAATGGAGTTCGAAGTATTGTTCGAAGTCTCGGATGGGATCCCGGACATCACGAGGAGTTCCGGAATGGTCCGGAGAATAAGATTCATATATAGGAAGTCATTTTATAAGATTTAAAATGATCCGGTGAATTTATGGAAGGTTCTAGAAAAGTCCGGAAGAATTCACTTTGGAAGGCGGAGTCCCGGTGGGACTCCACCACCCATGGCCGGCCAACCCTAGAGGGGGGAGTCCAAGGTGGACTCCACCAAGGGGGCCGGCCACCCCCCCTCATGGAAGGGTGGGAATCCCACTTGGGTGGGAGTCCCACCTTGGGTAGGTTTCCCTACTACATGGAAGGTTTTGGGTTGGGGTCTTATTCGAAGACTTTTAGTCCAACACTTGGGGGTTCCACCTATATAATGTGGGGCATAGGGGAGGGGGCCGGCCACCAAAAAGCCACAAGCTGGCCGCACCCCTTGAGGCCGGCCACCCCCTCTCCCAAACCCTAGCCGCCCCCTCTCTCCTCCACCTCTCCCGCAACGCTTAGCGAAGCTCCGCCGGAGTTTTCCATCGCCACCGCCACCACGCCGTCGTGCTGCCGGATTCAAGGAGGAGCTACTACTTCCGCTGCCCACTGGAACGGGGAGAAGGACGTCGTCTTCATCAACACCGAACGTGTGACCGAGTATGGAGGTGCTGCCCGATTGTGGCACCGTAATCAAGATCTTCTACGCGCATTTGCATGCGGCAAGTGATCGTCTACCACAGCAACAAGAGCATCATCTTGTAGGCTTTGGAAATCTTCAAGGGTGAGTCTCGATCATCCCCTCGTTGCTCCTGTCTTCTAGATTGCATCTTGGCTTGGATTGCGTTCTCGCGGTAGGAATTTTTTTGTTTTCTATGCAACGAATCCCTACAAAATCCTCATAGACTTTAGCTTCGCTACAGGTGAGAAAGTCTCATCGTAGTCAATTCCTTGAATTTGTTGGAAACCCTTTACGACAAGTCGAGCTTTATAGACAGAAATATTACCATCAACATCTGCTTTTCTCTTGAAGATCCATTTATTCTCGACAGCCTTGCGGCTATCAGGCAAGTCTACCAAAGTCCATACTTTTTTATCATACATGGATCCCATTTCGGATTTCATGGGTTCATGCCATTTGTTGGAATCTGGGTTCATCATCGCTCCTTCATACGTCGCAGGGTCTTCATCATTGTTGTCCACAATCATGACATTTAGACAGGGATCATACCAATCAGGAGTGGTACGTTCCCTCGTCGATCTGCGAGGTTCGGTAGTTTCCTCGTTCGAAGTTTCATGATCATTATCATTTGCTTCCTCTCTTACCGGTGCAGGCTGCACAGGAACTTCTTCCGGTACTACGCTACTCTGATCTACGAGAGAAGGTTCAGTAACCTCGTCGAGTTCTACTTTCCTTCCAGTCACTTCTTTAGTGAGAAACGCCTTCTCAAGTAAGGATCCGTTCTTAGAAACAAAGATTTTGCCTTCGGATCTATGATAGAAAGTATACCCAATAGTTTCTTTAGGGTATCCTTGACATAGGCATCCCCAATGGGTCTGCCGAAGATAGTACCCTGGGTTTACTAAAGGCCCACGACCCGAAGAATATGAAGATTCGGAAGCCCAAGTTGGTATTAAGGAAAGTTAGAATTGTAATAGTGGTGGTGTTTGTAATCTTGCGGGATGAGTTGTAAACCTTCCCGGACTCTGTAACTTGTACAACACGAATCCCTCGGCTCCACCTCCTATATAAGGGGGAGTCGAGGGACAAAGAAAGCATCGAATCATTGTCTTTCAAACCCTAGTTTTCTTAATCGTCGAGTACTTTTCGGCTGAAACCTTCGAGATCTACTTGCCCTCTACTTCCAACTAAACCCTAGTCTACAACCCGTAGGCATTGACAAGTTAATCCATTGTCAATTGGCGCCATCTGTGGGGATTAGAGGCATCAAGGATCTGGTCTCGATGGCACGTTCAAGATCGTCGACTTCGTCAACTGCAAGCAGCGCAATGGATCAAGGTAAACAAATCGCAACTGGTCTTGTCGATTTTGTGCCTCACCCACCCTCCCGTTTGGATGCATATGCATATCTGGCGGAGCCTATGGAGATGACGTTCGGAAGATTCCACTTTCGAGTCGAGAAAGAGGGAACGTATCGTCTCGAAGTTCCGATCTCGTCGGGATTTTTGGCGGTCGATTCCGATTTTTCAAGCTCAACATTATCGATCGAGTCAGGCGAAGAGGGGACTTCATCGCCACGCTTCATCAGCACCAGGGCAAGCGAAAAGCTCGCCAAGATCTTCAGCGACATGTCCTTCGAGTCATCTGCGGACTTCTATATAAGCGATGGCTCGAGCAGCGTCGACAGCTTCAACTTCATCGACAAATCTACTACAGTGGGCAAGGTCTTCACCAATCTTTATGATGGTGTCACCAAACCCAGCACAGATCTGAATACAAAATACCATCAGATTTACGTCATCGGAGAACCAAGCCGTAATCAAGAGGAAACATCTAAGGCTTTCGACGATTTGGGAAATCCATATGTCGATCCCTCTGATTTACGACGAGGTCTAGGCAACAAATATATCGGGGCTGAACCTCGTGATAGAGTTCAACTCCCGCAAGCAACATGGGACAGAGCCGCAAGAGCTATGGATGGCTCAGAACCAATGGCTACAACAGCCACGCCAGAAGAATTGCAAGCATATCAATATAGGCTCGCACGGGCCGCGAGAGAATTGGAAAAACAGACAGCTGCCCTAAACAGAAGAAAGGAGGCAGCCTCTGCGTCAAGCAGGCGAAGGGCAGAGCTGAGTCGACAATCTGGAACCTCGGGAGATAGCCACAAGGAAGCTCGAAACAGAGCAAGGTCAAGGTTGCAACATATACCCGAAGGAGAAAGAGAGCACTTGGTTCAAAACCTCGACATGTCTTTTATGTCGATAGACACAAGAGGGAATATTATCCCCAAGACACCAGAAGCTGGGTATATGGCGACACAAGCCTTTATCCTTGCGTCCAGTCCACCTCCAGGAGATCCAAGGGAGGCACTGTACAACATGGCAATGACAGGAGTTGGAGCCATGAGAACGGCGTTTGCATCAACACCTCCCGAAGGAACAACAAGGCAAAATAGTCCACGACCTACGGCAGCAGCAGCAGCAGCGACTCCCGAAGGAACAAGTGGAGCAAGAGACACGGCAGCACAAGCCAGGGTGGATAGAGCACGGCAAAGCAGAAGGGAACATCGGCACTCCCCAGAATTAAACGATGAGGATATGTGCGGCTTGCCATGCTTCACGAGGAGAGTACGAAAAACTCGAGTCCCTTCGGGATTTAAGTTGCCTGATAACTTCAAGAAATTCGACGGCCTGCAAGACCCAGAGGATTGGCTAGTTGATTACCTCAAGACGGTGAAGCTTACTGGAGGGACCAGAGCAACAGCTATGCAAAGCATCCAGGTGCATCTAAGTGGAGCTGCGCGATCTTGGATCAAGAAGCTTCCTCCAGGATCTATCGACAGCTGGGATAGCTTCGAGGACATATTCGTTAAGAATTTCCGATCCACCTGCAAAAAACCTGCATCGCTAGAGGAATTGCGGGCATGTCGACAGAAGCCAGACGAATCAATGAGAAAATATATCCAGAGGTAGAATATCATAAAAAACTCGGCAGAAAATATATCTGACGAGAGAGCGATAGATGCGTTTGTCGCAGGAATCAGGCGAGGGGATTTTGTCGAAGATTGGGGAGAACCAATCCAAAGACAGTATCGGCATTGATGGAGATAGCAAACAGATGGGCAGATGGAGAAGATGCTGTTCACAACAAACGGCATAGGTCACCAGAGGAGGACCGCGGCCGAAATTTTCAAAATAGGCGACGATTTCCTCGGCAATACTCGGGTTATGATGCACCTGGGCAAATTTCGGCTGGCTTTCGAGCAAGCGCTGGAGGAAACAATAGAGATGATTACCAGAGGAGCAACGAGCAGCGAGGCGACAATAGAGATGACTCTCGAAACAACAGGCAGAACACCGGGTCGAGGTTTCAGAGGCCTTTCGTGTCTCCCGAGGAGATGATGAACGGGCCGTGTCAAATGCATTTTTATCTTGACAACAACGGAAAAAGACAGTCGGGACACTTGCAGAAGGATTGCCGAAATTTTCAGGCAATGTTAAGGTGGGCTGGGCATGCCAATGCTCAGGTAGCACCCAGAAATCCTCAGGGGCCCAGGAGTGAAATTCACCTACCACCCCCTCCCGCAATTACGGACGATAATCGACACCAGCTCGGACTATGGCAAGACCCGCACCACCGCCTTATGTAGATCCAAATTCCAATGGAGCGGTCTCGATGATTCAGAAAGGCAGGCCATCCAATAGAGCTCAGAAAGTAATCTCGCGACAGGTGTTCATGGCAGAGAAGATGCCTCCACCAACAGTCGAGTATCTTAATTGGTCAGGGCAAGATATTGGCTTCACAATAGCGGATCATCCACAGCAAGTTCCTCGACCAGGGCAATCAGCACTCATCTTACCAGCAGTAATTGCAGGTTTTGACGTATCTCGAGTGTTCATAGACGGCGGCAGCATTTTAAACCTTATGTATGCAGATACATTAAGGAAGATGAACATATCCCTAGCAAATCTAAAACCAACCGACACACGATTCCACGACATTACACCAGAGAAGCCAAGTTATCCGCTGGGGAAGATCAATCTTGATGTTTAGTTTGGCACCCGAGAAAACTACAGAATAGAGAGGCTAGAATTCGAAGTCGTGGATTTTCCATCACAATATCATGCTTTGTTGGGACGACCAGCATATGCTAGGTTTATGGCGGTACCACATTACACATACTTATTGTGGAGGATGCCTGGGCCTAAGGGACCAATCACAGTCAAAGGAAGCTTTGCGCTAGCCGATAAGTGTGATAAGGATTTTCATCGGCTGTCAGAAACCTTCGGGATGCAAGCAGAATATATGGCATCAAGACTCACAACTGACTATGATGTGCTGCCAGATGTAGGAAGACCAAACAAAGAATCAACTTTCAACACTGAGAAAAATTCCAAGGAGGTGCAGATTCACCCGACAGACCCGAAGAAAACGACGTCCATCGCAAAAGATATGGACCTCGCATAGGAAAGCGCGCTCGTCGAGTTCCTCCGTGAGAACTGGAAAATCTTCGCATGGTGTCCAGCTGACATGCCAGGAGTACCCAGGGAACTTGCCGAGCACCACCTAAACTTGGATCCACTAGCGAGACCAATCAAACAACCTTTGCGGCGTTTTTCGGAGCCAAACCGCAAAGCCATGCTATCAGAAATAGATCGACTACGAGAAGCTGGTTTTATAAAAGAGCTGCATACAGAGCCACATGGGTAGCAAATCCAGTGTTGGTGCCGAAGAAAAACACTAAAGTCCTTCGCATGTGCATCGATTTTACGTGTCTCAATAAACATTGTCCAAAGGATCACTTTCCCCTCCCGAGGATCGATCAAATCATCGACTCCACGGCAGGATGTGAACATCTTTCCTTCTTGGATGCATACTCTGGTTATAACCAGATCAGATTGAAAGAAGATGATGAGGTTAAAACAGCGTTCATCACACCTTATGGCGTGTTTTGCTATAGAACAATGCCTTTTGGTCTGAAAAACGCGGGAGCAACATACCAGAGGATGATGCAAAAGTGCCTGGTGACACAAATTGGGAAAAACGTACAAGTGTACATCGACGATGTCGTCATAACATCAAAGATGGGGACAACGCTCATCGAGGATCTGAAGGAAACTTTCGACAACCTTGACAAATTCTGCCTCAAGTTAAACCCGACGAAGTGCTCTTTTGGCGTCCCTGCAGGAGAACTTCTTGGTTTTCTAGTTTCAGCGAGAGGGATTGAGGCATATCCCGAAAAAATCCAAGCGATCGTAACCATGAGGAAGCCAACAAAGTTAAAGGAAATACATCAGTTAACTGGGCGAGTCGCAGCTTTAAGCAGATTTGTCGCCAGGCTGGGAGAAAAAGCGCTACTGTTCTATGCTTTAATCAAGCAAGGGGAGAAATTCCAGTGGAACGAGGAGGCCGATAGAGCTTTCGAGGATCTGAAGCGCACAATTTCGACACCTCCAATCCTGGTGGCGCTGAAAGAGAAGGAACCTCTCCTGCTATACATCGCAGCCACACCCCAGGTGGTTAGCACGGTGCTAGTCGTTGAAAGAGAAGAAGAAGGAAAACTCCATGGAGTGCAAAGGCCGGTATATTTTATAAGTGAAGTTTTATCTCCTTCAAAACAGCGGTACCCACAGTACCAGAAGTTAGCATATGGAGTATTCACGACAGCAAGAAAATTGCGCCACTATTTTTCGGCACACCCGATCATAGTGGTCAATGAAGCACCTCTATCACATATACTGAACAATCCAGAAGCTACAGGACGTGTCTCCCTTTGGGGAATAGAACTCTCTCCTCGGGACATCACGTATGAAAAAAGAAAAGCAATCAAGTCGCAAATTCTGCCAGATTTCATTGCAGAGTGGATGGAGCTACAAAATACAGGACCCCCAGATTTATCGAGAACTTGGACCATGAACTTCGATGGATCCAAGAGAGTAGAAGGAGCTGGTGCAGGGGTGATACTCATATCACCCGAAGGCGACAAATTAAAGTACGTCCTACGGATGATGTTCCCGAACGCATCTAACAATGAAGCAGAATATGAAGCCCTTATACACGGGATGAAGATGGCAAAAGCTTGCGGCGCAACTCGTTTAAAAATCTTCGGCGACTCACAATTGGTAGCTCAGCAGGTTATGAACCAATGTGATGCAGTCAACGACAGTATGGTGGCATACAAGGAGGTATACAACGAACTCGAGAAGCTGTTTGATGGATGCAAAGTAAATCACATAAGTAGGCTGAGCAATCACGAAGCCGATGTTCTTGCAAACATCGGGTCGCAGTGCCTTGCAATACCGCCAGGAGTGTTTTGGGAAGAAATAGCTGAGAGATCCACAAAGCCAAAGAAGGCGCAGAAAAAAACGAAGGAAGAGAAAACTTCGGCGCCTCTCAAAGAAGCTCTAGACGAAGAAGAGGACCATGAGCTAGTGATGATGGTAAAAGTTCCATGGATGCAAGCGTACATATCGTATATCCTAAGGAAAGAAATACCCGAAGATCCAGTCGAAGCAAGGCGAGTTATTCGACGATCCAAAGCCTTCACAGTGGTCAACGGGGAGCTATACAAACGAAAAATTTCGGGCGTGCTGCAAAGGTGCGTCACACCCGAAGAAGGAAGAATCATTCTAAAGGACGTACATGAAGGAATATGTGGTCACCACGCAAGCAGTCGAGCTATTGCAGCCAAGGTCTTTCGGGCTGGATTTTACTGGTTGTCAACGATTGAGGACGCAAAAGAGATAGTACGAACTTGCGACGCGTGCCAAAGATTTGCTGCAAGACCCCACTCTCCGGCGGCAGAGCTGATGCCAATACCATTGTCTTGGCCGTTTGCCCAATGGGGACTCGATATGGTGGGAAAATTGCATAAGGCTTCGCCAGGAGGATACGAGTACATGTTGGTCGCTGTCGATAAGTTCACCAAGTGGATAGAAGCAAAGCCGATAAATTCACCAGATGGAGAATCAACAATCAAATTCGTGAAAGGCATCGTCTTTCGGTTTGGAGTACCTCACAGCATCGTCACAGACAATGGCAGTAACTTTACGTCCAAGGAATTCAAAGAATACTGCGCAGAAGTAGGCATTAAATTACACTTTGCGTCAGTTGGGCACCCACAAACCAATGGCCAAGTCGAGAAAGCCAATGGCATCATCTGCAACGGTATCAAAAAGCGCCTGTTGGGACCGCTTGAAAAGGCTCGACATACCTGGCCAGAAGAATTGCCAAGTGTTTTATGGAGCATCCGAACAACACCAAATACGGCGACACAAGAAACTCCGTTCTTCCTTGTCCACGGAGCTGAGGCAGTACTGCCAATTGAGATAGAGCATGATTCTCCAAGAGTGACAGAGTATGACGAGGAAACTTCAAGAAAGGCTTTGGAGGACGACGTAGATGCACTCGATGAAGCTCGAGATGAAGTACTTTCACGAGTCACCAAGTACCAGCAGGACCTCAAAAACTACCACAGTCAACGGTTAAGGCCAAGATCTTTCCAGGTCGGAGATTTGGTCTTATGGTTAAATCAAAAAAGTACTGAAAAGCTCGAGTCACCATGGCTAGGCCCTTACATCGTCACAGAAGTAATCGAAGGAGGCGCATACAGGATCAAGGACAAGAAGACAGGGGTTCCCGAGAAAAACCCCTGGAACGTGGCGCAGCTCAGGCGGTTCTATGCCTAGAGTCGAAATATAGTCCTACTCTGTAAAAATACAATGTACTGAAACGCCCGCGAGTTTTCAGACGCACTCTTTTCCTTTTCAGGGCACCGAGTGGGGCTGGAAATGTTTTTAATGAGGCGGGCTCGCGGTGCTGCAATATAATAAAGATAGTGGAGATATACTTTTGGTTTTTTGACATGCACGGGGGCTAAAAAGCCTTCAAAGTTACAAAATATACACAAAATAGACAAACCAGACTTACAAAAATATTTCGCCTTGGTAAAAAAATACCTCGCCAAATAGACAATCAGGAGTTCACAGCAATAAATATAGTATACTCATCAAAATTCTATTGCTTTGGTCTGAAAACCTCGCAATAAAAATATAGAACGTCGCCACCAAGACACTCGGGGGCTCACAACCCATGGATAGCAAAATATATGTATCCTCGCAATAAAGAAAAATCTTCAATAGTACAAGCTCCAGCCAAAGGTTCGGGGGCTTCACAATATAGACTACACTTTACAATATACAAAAGAGTTCGACAAAAATATAGACATTGCTTCTCGCAGTATAAGTACAACTCAGTTAAGGCCTAATATACTATCTATGGATAAACCTTTGGCTGTCTTGTGCTCATCATATGCCCCCTTGACGAAGAATTCTGAATCCATCCGAAGAAGTTCATCCATCATCGCCTCAGCCACAGGAGTCACCATCTCATTGATTGAGTCAATGTTATTTTTTCGCCGCGATTTCTTGGCCAAGCAGTCAGCAACAATCGTTGTCAGGTCCAATTTAGGATGGCAAATATGTATCATAATCATGGCGAATCTTGCTCCAGCAGTTAATTGAGCTCGCACAAAATTGTGAATACGGGGGGCATCTCTGAATTTCTCCATCAATCCAAGAAGAGTTTCGGGAGCTTCATCTCAAGGGAACAGAGTCTTGTAAACAAGAATCAAGGTTCTCGTGCAGAAGTTAAGAAATTCACGAACCTGATAAGCGCGATCTTGAAACCTGACAATCTGTTGGGTTCGCTCGGGAGTGGCCCAGAAAAGACAGCCATGGTTAAGTGAAAGATTGACGAGGAGGTTCGTTCTCACATTCACTCTTTCATCTTCAGCGGCAGCATCGAGAACCGAACCTATTGAGCGACAGAGCAAGAAATTTAAGGGGAGGTACAGCAAAAACCAGAAACAGTGCTGAGTTGGAAAAAATACCTAACATATCCACACTAGCTTCAGTCATCAGCTCGAGCATACTATTTTCTTGAGTCGCTGCTTTCTCAGCTTCCGAAATAGCAGTGTCCTTAGCAGCTATGGCTTCTTTCGCCTGTTGAAGAGCAATTTTCTCTCTCTCGGATGCTTTTCGAGATTGCTCCATCATCGCCAGAGTTTGTTTCTTCATGGATTGAAGTTGTTGGCGAAGTTCTTGCAAATCTTGCGACAAATGTTTACTTGAAGAATCTTCAACAAGGGTTTTCTTCGAGAAAGAAGAAGCAGGCGAAGTAGCGGCAGAACAAGGATTGGCGGAGTAGTTATCAAATATCAACTGGAAAAGAAAGTTTCAGGATCAATGATAGTGCAAAATAGAATTTCATTGACCTTCAGAAAATTTACATAGATATTACAGGAGAAGTTCTTCAGAAGGGCTATTGCGAATATTGTCGCCAAAGCTACTATGGCGACAACGGCAAAAGAAACAAGAAAAATAAAAAAAGGGGAAAAGAAGAGGCATTCAACTAGACCTCCGGCTTCGATGAGCTAGGAGTCGAAGCTGGCTTGATTTCGAGATAGGCCAGGATTTTCTTCGTGTTGGGCTTTGCCGCCCTGATCAGCGATCGCCATTTTGTGACCTCCATCTCTTCTGTGTCGCCTACTTTCGTCCGGGCCGATAGTTTGTTATTGTCGACCAAGGCGACAAGAGCTTTGACAAAGAATCTTCATATTTTATTGGCGCATCTTCAGTCCAAGGTCTTCTGGTGGATTGAAGTCCTTGGCAAGCGCAAGGAAAGTCTTGGGTTCCGTTTTCTTCGGGAAGAAATAAGGGAACAGCCGTGATAACCCTGCGTCAGCCTGTTCAATACCTTTCACGAAGTTTCATCCCATGAAACTCAAGAACAGAAAGTGCGTCGAGAAGAGGATCGTTGTCGGGATCTTCAAGCTCAAATTCTTGGTTTGTTTTACCTGTCGAAGAAAATATACATTTATCGACAAGCAAGCAAAGAAAAGCAAGGTTAAAAAGAGACAGAATAGATCGAGAAACTTACTGACAAAGCGCCGATTCTGCGAGTTCAAGCGCTTGATGATCGCTTTTTCACGAGCAGCCTGTGCGGCCTTGTGCTCGTTCAAAGAAGTTTCGGCATCATGAAGCCTTTTTTGCAGATCTTCGACACCAGCAGCTTCTGCCTTGGCCTTATCAGCCTCCGCTTTAGCTTTGCCAGCATCAAGTTTGGCCTTTTTGCGAGCCGCCTCACTTTGCTCTAATATCTGAGCAAGCGTTTCGGCAAGTTTGTTGGCCTCTGCAAGTTTTTCTGCCAAAATAGTCAAAAATAGTCAACATATCGATAACACAGGAGCAAGAAGCCATGAACAAAAGCAAGCAGGGAGTCATTACCTTCGGTCTTGCTGGCGTTCTCGCGATACTCAATGAATTGGGCACCGATGCGAATAAGTTATTTGATCATGGGCTGTCAAAGAAGGAAAAAGAAAGAAAGCATAGGTATGAGAAAAAGCACGACGGCACAAAGGAGCAAATAAAGAAAATATAGACAATGACAAGAAAGAAATTACGGACTTACATCGTCCAAAAGAGTACTCGAGGAGTTATCCAATTGCAGGGTAGGCTCCATGATCGTTTCAACCCTTGTCCTTTTTGGTGAAGGGACAAGAGGGCTTGCAGGAGGAGTAGGAGCGTCGACGTTTTGTTGAGGAGGCGAGGATTCCTCTCCTTCAACTGGCGTCTCAGAAACAACTAGAGTATGCGACGTACTCGTTTGAGCAGCCACATCAAAAGCTGGTACTTCTTCCTCGTCACCACTGCGATTAAATGTCGGCAGCATAAAAAGCAAGATAGACAAAAATCTTCGAGTACAAAAATAAAGGGAAATAAAAGGTGACTTACGAGCTAATGAGGGCCTCAAGGTATGGATCATAAGCTGCCTTCTGACGTGAAGGAGCAGCTTCTTCGGCTTTGGAGGTGCCGGAATCTTCGACATCAGCCCTTTTCCTTTTGTTCCTTGGAGAAACAGCAGGAGGAGGAGACTGTGCCGACATGGTACCCTCCGATTCAGCTTCCTTTTTAGAAGAACCCGCAGATTTTCGAGAACCTGCGGGTTCACTATCAGGGACAGGATCATCTTGGTTGTCTTCGTTGACAACATCACGTTCTTCGACTTCCCCACCTTCAGGAAGGGGAGGAAGCGAGACAAGATCTGGATGGTTCTATATGAAAACAAGGGGAGATGTCAACAAAAGAGCTATGCAAAGGATGACAAAACAAAATGAGTAAAGTCGACAAAAGGATTACCTCGGGGAGCACATTGGTGGCACTGTATGGTTTTACGCGACAAGAAGAAGGGACAGGATCTTTTTTGCTGAGGGAGGAGATTTTTCGGACAAGTTTCTCTAAGTCCTTGACCTCTAAATTCATCGACAACCGATCCGCATCCTTGTCGCCAGCATACTTCCAGAGAGGGTATTTGCGAGCCTGAAGAGGCTGCACTCGGATTCTAAGGAAATAGGCTGTGATTTGGATACCTGATAGCTCTTTGCCGCGAGTGTTTTGCAACTCGTGGATGCGAGTCATTAGTGCCTCCGTCGCCGTTTTTTCCTCTTCGGTAGCCTCTGCGTCCCAAGAGCGGCGACGATAGATTTTCTCGGCACCGTCAAAAGGAGGAATATTGTCTTCAGCACATCCATTGTTCTCCTCATGGATGTACAGCCACTTCTTGTGCCACCCTTGCACTGAATCAGGGAATTTGACGTCGAAATATTCGACATCGGGGCGAACGCAGACAACAACGCCGCCTATGTTATAGGCGATATTGGGAGAGCCATTGCGGCGACAAAAGAAAATGCGCTTCCCTAGCGCCCAGTTAGGCTGGACGCCAAGGAAGGCTTCACAGAGGGTGATGAAAATGGAAATGTGGAGGATGGAATTGGGCGTGAGATGGTGAAGTTGCAGACCGTAAACAAAAAGCAAGCCTCGAAGGAAAGGGTGAATGGGGGCGGAAAGGCCGCGGATGAGGTGGTCGACAAAACTAACCCGATACTCCATTGGAGGCGTTGGGTAGCTTTCTTCGCTGGGGAAGCACAGCGCTTTGGGTTTCTTGCTGATCCCCAGTTTCTTCAAGAGGTTGATGTCTTGGGCGAAGATTTTGGATCTCTCCCACTCGGCGCTTCCCAGATCCACGGACGCCATCGTCGATTCTAGCGTGCTGTGCCTGGTCAATCTACGCGGTGGCATCAACAATGGCGCAGGAATGCAGCTTGGGAGAAGATGAGCTCAGGGAGTTGTGGGGCGCAAAAGGAGTTTTGCTGAGGAGAGCAGGAGAACGGTGCGAGTGGAGGTGCTCGAGGAAGAAGAAGGAGATCTTATATAGAGGTGCAGCCAAGCGGCGTACCGTTGGATGGAAAAAGTGTGCGGCAGATGATGACCACGTGGAACGAGGGTAAAAAAGTAATTTACTCCTGGAGAAGTTACAGTGCGTGCGCCAGGAAAAGCGGAGGTCGTGTGTCCCCCACTTGTATGACGTGTCAAGATAATGGGTAATTTGGGCCCACAAGGCAGAGAGAAAGGACTTCTCGCAATTTCAGGACTTATAATCATGGCTATCGTCATCAGTAGCGTCACTTAGCAGGAGAAAAATTTGACTCAATAGCTTCATAAAAAAGGCGACAGGGAAAAATATTGGAGAGCCTTTGATCAAATACAAGTTTTTGATCAAATGCTCGGGGGCTACTTCGGAAAAGTGAAAAAATCAAGAAAGACAAAATATAAATTGTGTGAGCCTATGATCAAATACAAATATTTGCTCATAGCCTCGGGGGCTACTCCCATCGGGAGCGCTGTTCGCGCACCCGAGAGATTTGAAAACTTCGGGAAAGAAAAGAAATATAGCGACATAAGGCGTGAAGCCTACACCCAAGCACAAGTCCTTGGCTGTAGCCTCGGGGGCTACTCCCATCGGGAACGCTGTTCGCGTGCCCGATGAAAATATAAAAAAAAGGGAAGGAAAAAAGAGATGAAGAAAAAGAAGAAAAAGTGAGCATATTTCGAGTTATATACATAACTCTACATATACTCCCATCGGGAGAGCAATATAAGTCATCCGTTGACTCAATAAAATGTGCCATTCCAACAGCCGAATAAGCACTCGACAATATATTCTCAGAACACCAAAGTTGCGATCAATGTCTGAATGCCGCAAATTTGCGAAGGTAAGACCCTGCATCCGTTCAGTGGCGTGGCGCCGTCTCGACGTCGGTTTGCTACTTTTATCCGTATCAGATACGAAGAAAAATCCTAACGGACGCGTTAGGTACCCGATAAATATGACTGGGACTTGACAGAATGGTAAGACCTTAAGCGGCACCTGTCGAAGTTTACACCAGTATCCTGAGATCATGTCTAGGGACGTGATCTTGAAGTAGGTTTTTGCGGATTGCCACTAGAGCAGTTAACTAGTACCTGATCCGTCAGATGAACTAGCCCCAATTACCATTATCCCTGTACAATATAGAAATTCATAGGAAGAAATATAGAGAAGTTTTAAAGTTGTCGAGTAAAAATAAACAGTGGAGATTTTCCCTGACTCTGCGATTCAAGCAAAATCTCGGGGGCTACTGACATAGGCATCCCCAATGGGCCTGCCGAAGATAGTACCCTGGGTTTACTAAAGGCCCACGACCCGAAGAATATGAAGATTCGGAAGCCCAAGTTGGTATTAAGGAAAGTTAGAATTGTAATAGTGGTGGTGTTTGTAATCTTGCGGGATGAGTTGTAAACCTTCCCGGACTCTGTAACTTGTACAACACGAATCCCTCGGCTCCACCTCCTATATAAGGGGGAGTCGAGGGACAAAGAAAGCATCGAATCATTGTCTTTCAAACCCTAGTTTTCTTAATCGTCGAGTACTTTTCGGCTGAAACCTTCGAGATCTACTTGCCCTCTACTTCCAACTAAACCCTAGTCTACAACCCGTAGGCATTGACAAGTTAATCCCTTGTCAATCCTATGAAGACACATTTCTCCGCTTTGGGTTCTAGCTTGTCAGGTTGTAACTTTTTTACATAAGCTTCGCAACCCCAAACTTTAAGGAACGACAGCTTAGATTTCTTCCCAAACCATAATTCATACGGTGTCATTTCAACGGATTTAGATGGTGCCCAATTTAAAGTGAATGCGGCTGTCTCTAATGCATAACCCCAAAACGATAACGGCAAATCAGTAAGAGACATCATAGAATGAACCATATCTAAGAGAGTTCAATTAAGACGTTCGGACACACCATTGCGCTGTGGTGTTCCCGGCGGCGTCAACTGTGAAAGTATTCCGCATTTCTTTAAATGCATGCTGTAACATCCCAAGTTTTCAATTCAAAAAAAGCCAAGTATTCAAATGCTCAAAATTTGGAACTAACAAAAACTTTCTTTTTGCATATAGTGCTATACAGAGTGTGCATGCATTCTCTTGTGCTATTGCTATGATGAGTGTTTGTGTGCTTATCAAAGGTGCTAAAACCCTAGTACATGATCTTAGAACCCCACAAGGAGAGAAATAAAAGAAATGGAAAAAATGCAAATCTCACTCACATACACATATGGTCATTTTTGCAAATCATACACCAAGGCCACAGTTGCTTGTACCAATGCTTGTGACACATCATTAGACCAATAACGAACATTTTTGAATCAAAGAAACACAATTCAAAGCAAAGGAAATTTCAAATTCCAATCACATATGATAATGGCCATTTCGGCCCATAACAAAATGTTCTCCACTTTGAGCCCCTGGTTTTGGAGATTCTTAAACTAAACCTTCTCACTTCTTTCCACCTCATCCAAGACCATACCAAGATGAACAATTTTTGTGTTGACCACTATGGTTGACTCTGCCTACATTGTTTAATATAAAATGGACAAATAGCAACCTTGAAACAAAGAGTAGATCACCCCATTTTAGAAATCTCACAAACCTACAACATTTTGAACACCACCACCACCATTCTACTGCAAACCTTGTTTGAATCAACTTCACCAAAAAGAATTTCAAAATTCAAACAAAACCTTCATGCGGCCATATTGTCGAGCACTTGGCAGGCAGAATCTTATATGTGCAACACATGCTATTACCCACTAGTTCTTTGCCTAAACCTGAGACCAACCTGCATCAATCTTGTCCTCCTATGTCCCCTGCATCAAACCATGCTAGTACTTTGGTGAATAAAGCAAGAGGCACAGCAGGACAAGGCCATGTCGTGCACACTCGCCACCTCCATGCCATCACTCACCTCTGGCCCTCTCCCTCTCTTTAGACCATGTCGCAGAGCATCTCCAGCACATCCTGGACACGCCCATGCCAAGCCCTGGCACGCGTGAGGCCAGCATTGGCCAGCCCCGTACGTGCCCAGAGCGCCCAGGACCATGACAGCTGCGCGGTGAGCGCGCACTAGACGCGCCAGAGCGACAGCACGCGCCGCCGCGCCCGTCCTTCCCTGCACCTCCACCTCTGCACGCAGCATCTTCTCCCCAACGGCTACCAGCTAGACGTGCTCGAGCGCTCACGCCAGCTCTGCCGCCGCCGCCCGCGAATAACTTTCACCGCCAGTACCGTCGCAGACGCGACATGACCCTGCGCCGCCCCTCGCCGCCCCTCCCCTTTTCGTTGCGCCAGCTAGCCGTTGAGCATCGCCAGGATGATGGCCATCGCACTCCGTCCTTGTCTCGCCCCTTCGCGCACTGGAACGGCCGCGCCATGCTCGACCTTCCTCAGCACCCGCAGCACCCTCGTGATTCTATAAATAGAGCTCCCCCGCTCCTCCATTCTTCACAGCACCTCACTCTCCTCCCATCCCTGCTTCTCCTCGACTAGTTAATTAGCCACCACCTCGTCGGAGCAGCACCAATTTGAAGCTGGAGCCCGCCAGTACACGCAGGTCGCCGCCGTCGATTGGAGCCTCCCCGAGCGACGCCACCGGTACCAGTCGACTCGCCATCCTCGCCAACGTTGCCGCGCACCTCGCCGTCGACCGCCGGAGCACCGGTATGCTCTCCCACACCCTAGCCTTGCCACCAGAGCCACGACATCTCGTCGGAGACGACGATGCTCGTGCGTCGTTGGATCCTTTTCTAATCCAACGTCCCACGCTCGCCCATACCGTTTCACGTTTAAACAGTCTATGACTGCTGGAGCCCACCAGTCAGGCGGCCTGCTCGCGCTGGACGCGCAGTGGGCTGGCCCAAGTCGTTTCCCCCACTGCGGCCCAATTCTTTTCCCGCCAAAGCCCAAGCATTCAAATTCGAATTTCCCAGTTATTTTAAATTTTCTTACAGATGCTTTGTTTAAACGTAAATACTTTCAAATCGGCTGAACCAAATTTAGTGAACTTTATATATTTGGAAAGCTTGGAAAAGATCTAAGCAACCACACTAGTCTCACTCTCAGATTCAGTGTAGAATTCAAATAGTAAAAATAACAAGACAGGGCCTTTTCCAACTTCAAACTTTATTCAAAATTCAACCAAAACTGATTTTGAGTTGATTCCAACTCTCACACATCACATTTGACCAACCCTAATTGTTTATGCCAAAAAGATAGCATAGTTATTTATATGATCATGTACTAGAGCAAAATAATGGCTATGAAGCCATTTCTAGTCCATTTAAATCATCTACATTAAATTGTTTAAATGGTATGAGAGTTACTCTCTCATTTAAATCTTTATCTTAAGGAGTCCAATATGAGGTAATGACCTTAGTATGTAGCACCTCATATTAGACCACTTCATGATATTAAAATTGTTCCATAGTAGTATCTAAAATTGCATGAGATGGAGTATTTCATTTAAATCATTTTTCCCAAATAACAATTGTGAAGTTTTGACCTTGGTCAACATGTGTTCATACTTTGTTATTTGAGGAGATTAAATCTTAACAAGATATAATGAGAGGAAATTATTTTCTCTTAAATAAGAACACTAAGTCAACCACCATGTGCATAAGTTTGTGATGTTAGACTAGCTTGTGTGAACCCTTGGTGTGTTTAGTCTAGCACTTAAGTTTTGTTTAGTGATTGTATACCTCGTATTCGTGTATAGACGCTAGTACCGAGGAGTACCAGGAGGAGGAGGTCTACTCTCAGGAGGAGGAAGAGAACTTTGATCAGTACACCACTCAAGGCAAGCTAACACTCTTGCAAAGTTCCCAAGTGCAAAGCTCTAATGGAGCAAGGCACCTTTACACTTTGATTTTTTGCTTAAGGATCCAACCCCATTTGTTATTCTTGCAAGCTTTTACTTTATTTATCAAAACTTACTTGTTATTTAACTTTGGTCTAAGTCTAGAGTATTTCAAGAACATCAAAGTTAGCCTAGAGCAATACAAGATAGATTAGCACCCCTCATGACTAATTGCTAGTGCTAAACTAAAAATGGGAACATGTGAAAACTAATGACTTTGAAAACCTTGGAATGATGAGTCATTCTATTGAAAGATTTTGAAGTTGAATATGACATGAATGACTTGGTGACTTTGATAAAATTGATGATTGGGTTTGAATGCGATACCTTTCCAATTTTGAGTACCCCCATAATACCTGATTATGGGTAAGGCTTAACTAGAAACTTATGTGCCTTAGTATGGGTTCCCTCTAAGGAAGCGTCATAGAGGTTATGCCGAGGCTGCCTCCGTTAGAAGTGAAAAGACGTCAAATGAGGTGAATGTACGACCCAAGCCCTGTGCAGTTCCCGGGATAACAGTTGGCTATCACCGGGAGGCCAAACTCATGGGGAGAGGTGCTTATACTAGAGTTTATAAGTGAAAGGTTATGGTTGATGATTCGCGTACTGAGTTACGATGATTCAGGGTTATCCCTGACGGATGTAATCAAAAGTTGTGGCACAAGTGTGCAACCTCTGCAGAGTGTAAAACTATTCGAATAGCCGTGTCCACGGTTACAGACGATTGGAAAGGCCATACTGTACCATTATCAGATGTTTCTAAAATGAAGGGTGAAGTGAATGATGATTCTGACTTGAACACAACATGGTTGTGGGAATGACACTAATGTTACCACTTGAGTTAAGTTAGGAGTCTTCTTTTATAAGGTTTATGAAATAAAATTGGCTTTATGCAAATAAACCTATAGCTTAGCACCCCCTTAATAAAATTGATAGTACTTACATTAGTATTAGTTTGCGAGTACTTTAAAGTACTCATGGCTGTGTCCCTGGCTATTCCAATGGCTAGACTATGAAGAGGAGCAACAGTATCCGGATGACGGACAGCAGGACAACTACGAGAACTAGGATCATCTCCTAACGTCAAGCGTTGCCTATGGATTAGATGGGCTACTACTACTTCGCTTCAGCTATGTGTTGAGTTTGTTGATCATTAGATCAACTATTATTGTAAGTGTGGATCATGTGATCTGTTGTTGTAAGAAGACTATGGTTTGTAATGAACGATGACTCTATGATATCAACTGTTATGTCTCGCAAAAACAATCTTCATGGGATTGCGATGTATGGCATAATAGCATCTGGACTTAAAAATCCGGGTGTTGACAAGTTGATATCAGAGCCATTGTTTGACCTTAGGAGGCCCTAGTTTAGAACGGACGTCTGGAAACTAAATTTCTAAAATAACCAAAGTGAATAATTATGAAAACTTAGCCCCATTCTTACCTTTGAGATCTTTTACGAAAGAAGTGCATACTCTATGGTTTTCTTATAGTTATACCTAAAATCTTGACACACTTGCACTTCTCTAACTTACTCATCCAATTCATCTACAGATGGAGCAGTACACCCAAACCCAGTTCTACCAGCTAGGCAATGGAGGAAGCCTAGTCTTCGAGAAGGACTTGAAGGAGTTGTCGGATTTCCTTGGACGCCCGCACCCGGAGTTTTTCGGAGGGCAGGTCAACGACCAGCCCGGAGGACAGCTGCAGTGGGTCATCATAGCCGACCTCCGAGGGAAGCTGGAGTTTCCCATGTCCGAGAGGATCCAGTTCTCCTTCAGGGAGAACAACTGGGCGGACGGACTCGCTCGCGCCATGCAGGAAGCACTCGCTCGTATGTGCAGGCAAAACCTGCCTCGGATCATTGGAAGCCGCTACTTCCACCTCACAAGGCATGACTCCATGGGAGCCCCGATGGATCTAGCACCTCACCCCGAGGTGAAGTACCATGTGGAGCACCTTGACTTCATGTTGTGTGAGACCCGCATGGAGCTGGACAACTCCCGCGCCTACGCCAACCACACCTACCTCCAGCGGGCTCAACAGGCCGAGACCATCAAGGTCATAGCCAAGGAGCGCAAGACTCTTCGTCACCTGAACGCGAAGAAGGACTACACCATCGCTCGCCTCCGAGCAAAGATAGCCTCACTGAAAGAGACTATCGAAGCCCAGGAGAACTAGCTGAGGGACCTGGAAGGAGAAGGAGAAGGAGAAGACATCCAGGGAGATGTATACTCTTATGTGAGAAATGACGATGACTACGAAGAAGAGGACGATGAAGACCTGGCCTTCCACCCCTATGTGGATGGCTATGAGCACCTGGAAGCCGGAGTGGATGCTCTCACTCCGATAGATGTTGATGAAGAGTAGTCTCACTTGTTCACTTGCGTAGGTGTGAGTTGTATCGGTCCCTTGTATCGTAGAAGGATGAATGGTTCTTAAAACCATGGTGTGCTAGTTTGTAATGCTACTTTGAATGAATGAATGTGTGTTTAATTTTCATAATGTCAAGTACTCAAGTTGTAAAATTTTCTTCTCGAACTTTACCCCAAAGCAAGCCACAGAAAATTCCCTCTCATCTCACGATCTATCTCAATGTTCAGATGGCCCCTCCAACTCGCAGCACAAATCAGGATGCAATGATGCAGATGTTGCACATAATGATGGCAGATAGAGAGGCTGAAAGAGCTGAAAGGCAAGCCAATATCGCTGCGCTGCAACAGATAGCCCAGAACAACCAAGGCCATGGAAACCATGATCACCCAGGATCCAAGCTGAAGAACTTCCAGAACACTAACCCACCTGTGTTCAGCAAGACTGAAGAGCCCCTTGATGCTGATGATTGGCTCCAAACCATGGAGAACAACCTTGAAGTTGCTGGAGTGGAAGCCAATGATAAGGTGCTGTTTGCCACCCACTACTTGGCAGGACCTGCACGAGCCTGGTGGACGAGTGCCCGTGCATTGAATGCGGGGCAAATGATGACTTGGGCAAATTTCAAGCTCAAGTTCAGCAAGTATCATGTGCCCCCGGGTATGATCAAGAAAATGAGGGACGAGTTCAGGGAACTCAAGCAGGGCAGAATGACCGTGGTGTAATACCGCGACAGATTCCTCACTCTGTCAAGGTACGCCCCGGATGAGACCGACACCACCGAGAAGAGAAAGGAGAGATTCCTGAACGGACTGCACGATGAGATGCAGACTGTGTTGGTCAACATTCCTTTTGCTGACCTTGAAGCCCTGGTTGACTCCGCCATCCAGATGGAGGGAAAACTCAATCAAGCCAACGAGAACCGCAAGCGCCGCATGATGAATCAGAGTTGTCCAGCAATGCAACATCCCAAATTTTCAAACAAAGAAGAAAAATGAATTACCTTTTTCCAAAAATGATAACCAACAAAAAAAATTATTACATATGATGCTATGCATAGTGCTTATACCCAATACTTGTGTTATTGCCATGATTGTTTGTTTATTACATAAAACATATTTCCAAAACCCTAAACCCTAACCTTCTCAAAACCAAATAGGATCAAATATGAAGAAACTAAAATAAAATAAAAAGACATATGTGGGCATATAGCCCTAGTATGCAATTCTTGACCAATACCATTTTTACTTTTCTAAATGGTGGTGAACCATTGTTAGCCCCACTAAACCCTAAACCTCACCCCTCTTCTCACCATCCATTATAAACAAAATAAAAAGAAATTAAATTAAAAAGAAAAGGCCTATGTGCCTATGGCTATTTTTGGTAAAACTTTTACGTAGGCTTTTCTACCTTGATTATATGTTTTGAAAACATCAACAAACCTAACCTAGTACTTACCAACCAAATCAAGTGAGAAACAAAAATAAAATAAACATATGCATAGAGGCATATGTGGCACATAGCCATATTCCCAAATCTTGACCTATGCACCACTATTTTGCCCAAATGGTATGAAACCTTTACCAAACTCAATCTAATACTAAATCAACCCTAACCCATGCCTAAGTGAAGCAAATGCAAAGAAAATAAGAAAAATGCATTTCAACACATGCATATGCTCATGGACATTTTGCAAAACTTTGATCTAGGCCAATTTGGCTTGTACCATTGCTTGAAGAATGTTACTAAACACTTAATAACACTTTTTGAATCAAAGAAACTCAAATCAAATCAAATTTGAAATCAAATTATGCTCACATATGATAATGGTCAAATCTGCCCATAAAAAAATGTTACCCACTTTGAGCCCTTTTATTAAGAGATTCTTAAACTAAACCACCTCAACTCTTTGCACCTCATCCAAGACCTCAACAAGATGAACAACTTTGGTGTTGACCACCTTGACCAGATCATTGACCATTGCTCAAAATAGTCAACCCAAGATGCTACATTGAAACAAATTCTAGATTCCCTCCAAATTTAGAATTTTCACAAACCATCTCCAAAACCCAAACCAAGACCACCAATGAGTGCCAAACCTTATTTAGAACACATCTATGCAGAAATTTGGTCAAAATTCAGCACACATGAGACCTTTGCTTGTACTATATGTGGAGCACATAGAATAGAATTAGGGTACAACCACTATTCCAACAACTAGGTACCTCTCACCCTCTCTCTCTTTGGCTCATCAATAGTGCATTGTACTTCTAAATGACCTCACTTAACCTAGCCATGCTCACCTAGCACAAGGACAACCCATGTCATGGTGTATGTCACGTAAACTTTGGCAATAATCAAATGTACAAGCTCTAGACCCCTCTCACCTTGCTCACCTTGCCAAACCCCCTTGCCTCACCTCACTCTAGCAGGACATGCCCTAAGAGACAAAGAATTATGCACATAAAATCAAGAACACACCATGCCGGCCAACCATGGTCACCACCTTGTCACACCTGCCCCTAGTCCTCTCCAGCCCACCTCACCATGTCCTGGAGACTCACTTTTCCCTGCTGATGACACTAGACAAAGTCCCGAGCAAAGAGGAAGCCGACAATGCTCAGAACACGCGCGCCCAGTCACGCCATGCCATGCCAGAGCGCGCACGGCGAGCGCCCTAGACACGACAGAGCATCACTCACCCCCGTCGCGTCCGTCCTCTCCTCGACCCCGCATTGCACCTGCTGCCTCTCCTCGGCGTCAGCAACCCCGTAGACAACCCCATTGGCTCGCCGGCGCCCTGTATACGACGACATGGTCGACGTCCTCCGCCACGGGCCCGATAGAACACGACGTCGCCTGCCTGCCTCCGTCCATCCCCGTCCTAGCCGTGACGCGCGTTAGGTTCGCCTCGACGTCGCCCACAGTGCGCAACCAGCCCGCTGACCTTTCGCACTCTAGCCTCGTCGTCATCACTCACCTGCCGGCAACCCCACGGCCTCGCCTCGACCCTATAAATAGAGGCACCCCTTGGATGAATTCTCCACACCACCTCGCTCCCCTACCTCTTCTGACTCTCCTCGAACCCTCTCCCATCCACATTGCCACCGGAGTAGCTCCAATTTCATCGACAACCGCCGCTGCAGTAGTGAGACGGCGACGATGATTGGCGCCACCCCAGCCTCTCCCTCGACCACCATTCGACTCACCGTCATCGACAACGTCGATTGCCCGCCTCATCGACCTTGCTAGACTCTGGTGAGCCTCCTATCGCAACCCTCTGGCCGCCGGTAGGGTTTGCTCTCCGGCGAGCCCTGACGAGGAAGGTGATGACCCTCGGCCGTCGATCTTCCTTTTCATCCGACGGCCCGCAGCGTTGCGTACCGCTTTGGCGTTTTAAACGCACTGACAGGTGGGGTAGTCCTGTCAGGCGGCCCGCTGAGCGCTGAAGCATTACTGGGCCGGCCCGTTTAGCTTTCCCGCGTGTCCAATTCATTTGAAATCGTTTGATTCATTTTAGTGTAAAATTCAATACTGGTGCTCACTTAGAATTTGAATAAATCTCAATCCACTTATCCAAATTTAGTGAATTTGATGTTGTTGGAAAGCCTATCAAATGCTCTATCCAACCACACTGGTTTGAACCCTAGATCTGTTCTAGAATTTGAATTGTAAAAATAACAAGTCAGTGAGTTTTCAGAATTCAAATAAATTTATAAAATCAAGCTTAATGAAATTTGAAGTGAATCAAATTGCTATAATTCACATTTTTAATACTCTAATTGATTATGCAAAAATATGATATGGGTATTGTATATGATCATGGGCTAGAATCAAAAATTGGCTATGTAGTCAATACTAGCCCATTTAAACTATTTCAAATTTAAGATTTCAAATCTATGAGGTGTAGCACCTCATTTAAATCCTCTTCTCAAGTGTTATGAAGTAATGTGATGACCCTTGTGGCATGGTCGCATATTTTCTCACTTGAGGATATTAAATCAAATAGGATTTAAATTGCATGAGGTATAGAACCTCATTTAAATCATGTTTCTCAAATGATAAGTGTGAAGTGTTGAACTTGGTCAACATGTGACCATACATTGTTATTTGAGGAAATTAAATCTTAACAAGGTTCAATGAGAGGAAATTATTTCTTCCAAACTAAAGAGAAACCCTAATCCACATTTCAATGAGAGGAAAATATTTTTCCTAACCCTAAGTAAGAAACCCTAGCATAATTTTGGATAAATGTTAAGTGATGGTGTTAGATCATCTTGAGTGAGCCATTAAGGCTACTTAGGCTCATTAAGTATTGATTGGTGTTTGTATCCTCGTATTCGTTTATAGACGCTAGTACCGGAGACTATCAAGAGGAGGAGGATTTCTAGCAAGAAGAAGAAGATAACTTTGATCACTACCCCAAACAAGGCAAGCTAATATTCTTGCAAGTTGACCTTGTGCAAAGCTCTACAAGAGCAAGGCACCATTACATCTTACCTTATGCTTAATGATCTTATCCCAAGTTTTTACTTTACAAGTTTTAACTTTGGTTTATCAAGGTTTATTTTTCATTCATGATTCACTTGGTTTAGTTATGGAGTAGTACAAGAGCATCACACTTAGCCTAGAAAGCTATAAGCTAGTTAGCACCTCTCATGACTAGTTGCTAGTGCTAAAACTAAAAGTGATTACTTTAGATGGGAACTTGTGAAAACCAATGACTTTGAAAACCTTGGAATGCTGAGTCGGTCTATTGAAAGATTTTGAAGGTGAATATGACTTGTGAATGACATGGTGAATTTTACAAAACTGATGGTTGAGTTCGGATGCGATACCATTCCAATTTTACAAGTACCCCCACAATACCTGCATTTGGGTAAGGCTTAACTGGAAACTTGTGTATTTTAGTATGGGTTCCCTCTGAACAAGCGTCATAGGGGTTATGCCTAGGCTGCCTCCACAAAAAGTGAAATGACGTGAAATGAGGTGAATGTGAGACCCAAGCCCTGTGCAGTTCCCAGGTTGACTATTGGTCTTCACTGGGAGGCCAAGCTCATGGGGAGAGGTGCCTATACTAGGGTATGTAAATGAAAGGTTATGATTGGTAGTTCACGCACTGAGTGTGATAAATCAGGGCTAGTTACCCCTGACGGACTATTGCAATTATTGTGGCACAAGTGTACAACCTCTGCAGAGTTTAAACTATTCGAATAGCCGCGTCCGCGGTCATGGACAGTTGGAAAGGCCATACTGTTCCGTCATCAGAAATTTTCTGAAAAATATAAATGGTGACTTGTGAATTGAATTGAAAGGTGACTTTGACTTTGAATCACAACAGAGTTGTGGGAATGACACTAATGTTCCCACTTGAGTTAAGTTAGGCAAACGAGAGGTCTCTGTTTATGAAATGCTTACGAAATAAACTAGCTTTATGCAAATGAACCTAGAGCTTAGAACCCCATTGATATAATTGTTAGTGCTTACACTAGTATTAGTTTGCGAGTACTTTAAAGTACTCACGGCTGTGTCCTTGGCTATTCAAATGGCCAGACTATGAAGATGAGCCCCAGTACCAGGATGAAGGACAGCAGGACGTCTACGACAACTAGGACCACTCCCGACGTCAAAAGTTTCCTGTGGAACAAGGAAACGACCTATTGCCGGCGCACCTATTTGGTCTACTGCCGGCGCACCAAAGCCCGCCGGTGCGAACGGGCCGGTGATAAGTGGCTACTGCCGGCGCACCACCATGTGCGCCGGCGGAAGTTCATCTACTGCCAGCGCACCAGCATTGCTTCGCGGGCAAAGGGCTTGTTCCACCGGCGCACGTGCCACTGCGCCGGCAGTAGGGCTGCCAGCACTGGCGCGTGCGATGTGCGCCGGCAGAAGGGCATTGAGGTGCGCCGGCAGTAATATTCGAAAATTCAATTTTGGCGCTTTTTCCAGCATATTACAATTCATATTTGCATATTTATATAGCAGTATATAACAGTTCACATTTAGACAGCAGTACATGCAATATGAGAAGCACATAGAGAGCCAAGTTTCATTTCGGTATCAATACACAAATACGCAAGTCTCGTTTCGGAATGTGTTGATTCATACAACACATGTGCATATGCAACACCGAACGACGAAGTTTCACAAAGTTAGAAGTCTCGGTACATAGTCGTCACAAGTATCGTCATACACCTCACAATGTAGGTCCTAACCTAAACTACAATCACATAGAACATGACCAACATGGTCATGATGACCATCATCACGAAGGCCATGGTCTTCATCCGGTTCCTCCTCATGTCCCTCATCTCTCCCTCTAGATAACGGGCGTATCTTCCTTCCGCCTCCACCCTAGTGGGGTATCCCTTGTAGCTGTTGCCGCTGAAACGGTGCACCTATCTCCGACAGTCCTCCCAGTCGTCGTAGACTCCAGGAACCCTCCCCTTGCACACGACATATGTCATCGGCATCTCCATTCACAAGACAAGTAAAACGTTAGTACCAATGCATTGAACAAGTGCCAACTCAAATAAGAGACAAGTAGTATGAACTAAATAGCATGTGCCTCATACTTTGTTGGTCGAAATAAATAATAACATACAGGGATGGGGTCAGCGAGGCTAGGTAGGATGCACAATAGATTGATATTTGTGGCCATCACACCAAGCCTCACTGGCCCCACCCCGGAGTGTACAAGTGACCGAACATTTTAATCATCGGCCAATGCAATTAAGAAGTGCTAACTCAAATAAAAGACAAGTAGTACGAATTAAATAGCGTGCCTCATACTTTGTCGGTCGAAACAAATATTAACATCCAGGGCTGGAGTCAGTGAGGCTAGGTAGGATGCACAATAGATTGATACTTGTGGCCGTCGCACCAAGGCTCACTGGCTCCACCCCCGAGTGTACGAGTGACCGAACATTCTAATCATCGGCAAACTCCAAATAAAAGACAAGTAGTACGAATTAAATAGCGTGCCTCATACTTTGTCGGTCGAAACAAATATTAACATCTAGGGATGGAGTCAGTGAGGCTAGGTAGGATGCACAAGAGATTGATACTTGTGGCCGTCGCACCAAGGCTCACTGGCTCCACCCCCGAGTGTACGAGTGACCGAACATTCTAATCATCGGCGAACTCCAAATACGAGGCAAGTAGTGGTCGAGTAAATGCAAATAATTATTAAGCTATCTACGCCATAATCTTGAAATATATAGCAAAGTAAATGAAACTATAGACACATGTTCACATGCACATTCATACAACTAAATAAAAACAACAAGTCGATTCTATGGGAATATATAGCAATTATTACAATACGGAAGTTCAAGGATATATCGTCAAGCTTTAGCAAGTGTTCCCGTCGTAGGATCAGGTTGTACGCCTAGGGGGGAATGGACGGCAGCCCTCAAGCGAGTTGAACGGCCTCTCATCACGCGACATCTCCAAGCGGAGTTCTATCTCGTCATTATGTGGTAGACCGTAGCCGTAGAAGAACTCGCCAGACCTACCGTTGACATCCTGCAGGATTATCGTGCAAATGAACTGCTGGATGCGACCCCAGTTCTTTCTAATCTCTCTATCAGGGACATCCGCCATGTTTGCAAACCTGTTTCTGAGATTCTCTGGCAGCAACATGTCATCTGCGTACTTTATGTACTCCTGCATCTGAAGGATGGCGTACCACGCGTCCATCCCATTGTCTTGCGTCGACTGCCTGAGGCAGGGGAAGTTGGTTGTGTGGGTTAAGACCAAGCCTCCTCGGGATTTCCTCTCTACTTTGAGGGGTCCTGCCTTGTTGGCGAAGCCGGTGAGAGCATCATTGAGAAGGGCCTTGATGTGGGTGTAGTCTTTCTTGTGGTCCCTACCCGAGTCGAGATAGACTGCATGCGAGTGTTGCGGGTGCACGACGATGAGCTAGGGTGCAGAACTTGTCTCTGCGGAAAACACACGGATTAACCTTTGGAAATGCAAATGGAGATATAGGATAGAATGGTAATGGGGGACTAGCGAGTGATTACTTACTCGGGGAAGTAAGGGATGAGAATGGCACCCTTTTTAATGTTCGCCAGCATGAAATCCTTGACCTGCTGGGTGGCAATCGCCCGATCCCCAGCGTTGCAGATGATGCTCTCCCACATATAGAAGGGGTCCATTATCGCGATGGTCGGCGTCCCCTCCTTAACAATCTGGGAAGACAAGCTAAGAGAAACTAGGTGAACCACACTAAAGTGGAGCGCTTGCATGCGATAGATGCTGAAGATGTCATTGAACCGGATGAAGCACAAGTCCGCGGGGTACTTCTCGACGAAGTTCATGCCAGTTGGCACCTTCGCCACGAAGAGAGGGTAACCAGGATATTTTGATTTGAGAAGAAGGTTCTCCACATGCCTGACAGTCTCATGCAAGCTCCTCATATCCGGGGTGAGTTTCTTCACGACATGCTCCAGCAGCATCGGTTCACCCAAGTGATGCAGAGGTCGCCAATTGTTTGGCAACTTGTCAAGGAGTGGGACCTTGTCCTTGGATTTGGTCGCCGCCTTGTCTTGGGCGTCCTTCTTATTTGGCCTCTTCCTCTTCTTGGGTTGTACTACTGGACCCTCCATCGCCGTATTGGCCGTAGCACGGAGTGTGTTTGGGCTCAGCATATTTTTGACGACGGCGGTGGCGACCTCCTCAGGATTTTCCTCCTCAGCCGTTTCTTGAGAATCGAACAGCTTCTTGGAGCACACATATTTTGAGGCCGGCGCATCCTCATGGACAACTTGTGAAGACGTAGGAATATCCCATTGGAAGTTCTCACGTTCGTATTCCTCGGCCTCTGGCGCAGCTGGCTGTTGTGGTGGGGCGCTGACCTCTGGTGCAGCTGGCCGTTCTGGTGGGGCGATGACCACCGGCGCCGCTGGCTGTCGTGGAGGGACGCTGACATGTGGCGCCGCAAGGTGCTTGTCTTTGCTTGCCGTCGACCCCGAGTAGGTGTTGATCCGAATTAGGGTCTTCGGCCATAGCAGTACCCAGCCCTTCAGTGAGGCCAGATTCAACGGGCTATCGTCATCGGCACCATGCGGTTGATTAGGAGGAAACAAATCCTCATAGCCCGGTAACGCCCGATCCACTTCAACCCCGTCATCCGCCATATCTCGTGTGTGCCACTTCTTATCCAGGGGCCGAAGGATGGACCCCCTCGCGACGTCTTTGAGTTCGTCGTTTACTCTCATCAGGAAGGTGCATGGCGTTGAGAGTGCCTACGAGAACATGTGTATGGCGTTAGAGAGAGGGCAAGGATGATGAAACTAATATATTAACTTGATGTACACATTAGTTAATTACCGTGAGGGCGTTGAGCTCGGCTAATGTCGACGGGCCGGCACATGCGGCGGCGGGCGTGCAAGTGACGGAGGGGCTGCTACCCGGCATGGACGGTGAATCCCTAGCACCAGCGACATTGCCGGCGGCCGGAGGAGTCTCCATTATAACATTGTCATTGCCGGCGGACGGCGGCGCCATCGAGTTGCTGCCGTCGAAGCTAACCACTTGCATTTTCGGGGGGGGGGGGGCTTGTTTGGCACCCTCATACCACGCGTGTAGAGCGTTGAAATCTGCTTGGACTGAAGCGGCGACTTCAGCTTTGACTTCAGGTACGAGTGTAGCTTTGAGTTGCGGTACCAGTTGCGGTACCAAACCAGCTTGGACTTGGGCTAGGATTGAATCCCTCATTTTCTCCGCCTCCCGCTGCTTCCTCTCATTGCGCGCATTTTTATCGGCCGCAGACGACAAGCCGTAGTGACCATGCTCGTGGCCTGTACCGGCGCCAGCCACACGGCCTCTATGCGGCCCTCTCGTAGGTGAATGCTCATTGACAATGTTTAGCGCCCGTACGAGAGGCTTGTCCCATGCTACCCTGCCCATCGACGCCTAGGATGAGGAGCCTTCGTCACCTTGAGAAAGTCTTTGTCTTTCTTCTTCCTGCGGAAGAAACGTGAACCATTTAGAAATGTTGCTACTATTATATGAACGATACTTGATCTAATAAAACCGGTAAATTGCTTACCAGTTTTTTATCCAACAACAGGACCTTCTGGTCGTTCGTGAACCATATTATGTCGGTTACGACATTGGGGTCCGTGACAAGTTCCCCGGTTAGTTTCTTCTTATGGTACCGGGACCTGATGAATCTTCTTTCAAGCGGGTCCTTGTACTTGAGCCAGGGGTTCTCAATGCCGGGCTTTACATACGCCTTGTCCTCCTTCGCCCAATAGGGCTCCTTTCCCTCGTACCCACGACTCCCAAGGTTGTGGTTGCCGATGTTAAGCTCCAGCATTTCCTTCCCCCACAACTTGCGATTCTTCGTCGCTTGTAGCTCTTCATTGGCCACAAAAGCATCAAAGTCCGCATGGGAGACATGCGGAAAGGCAGAGTGGACCTCTTCGAAACCTTTGCCGTCGGCAATCATCTTCCGCACCATGTACTTATAGCTGCTGAGGTGTTTGGTGAACTTCAGGAGGGCTTGTGAGTTCACAATGTTCTTGGTTTCATGAGTGGAGGCGTAGTCGCCTAGGAACTTGTATCGTGAGTGCAACCTCGCAATGAGCTGGGCTCGCAAATGCGCTCTGTTCTCAGCTCGGAGATCCATCTCATTGCGATTGATGACCTCTCGGAGGATACATGCCAGTTGGTTGCCGTACCCCTTGGCAACATCCTTAGGCTCCACCGGCAAACCACTGGCGGGGTCCACCTCTTTGACTGTGTCTCTGCCGGTGGCGACCGTGTTTTGGCGCCTTGCCTTCCGCGGCCTCTTGGAACCACTTGTCCCGGTGGCAGTACTCCCGGCGGCGTCGCTAGGATCGTCGCCGCTTGTCTCGCCGCCACCCTGTAACATCCCAAAAATTTCAAACAAATAAAATGAATTTCCCTATTTCCAAATTTTGGAACCAACAAAAACTTTTATTAAATTAAGTTTGATACATGGTGACCTTGATTAATTCTTGTGCTATTGCCATGATTGCTTGTTAAAGTATTTTGAAATGATCTTAAACCCTAAACCTCACCCCTATTTTGACCATCCAAGTTAAAACCAAATAAAAAGAATTCAAATAAGAAAAAGGCATTTGTGCCTATGGCTAATTTTGCAAAACTTTACCCTAGGCCTTTCTACTTTGTTTAGAGGATTGGAAAACCTTCATAAACCTTACCTAGTACTTATCAAACCCAATCCAAGGTGAAACAAAAGATTTTAAAAAGAAATTAAAAATGCCATAGAGGCATATGTGAGCAAATAGCAAATTTGTGAAATTGAGGATCTTGACCCTAAGACTTGTTGTGAATGGTTGGATCACTCCTCTATACCATTTCAACACTCAACAACATCAATTGGGTCAAGCCAAGTCAAATTAAAAATCAAATGCAACATATGCATAGATGCATATGTGGCACATGGCCATTTTACCCAAATCTTGCCCTATGCCCTCCTACTTTACCCAAATGGTGTGAAACCATCTCTAAACCTAATCTCACACTAAATGGACCCTAGACCTTGCCCAAGTAAAGCAAGATGAACAAAAGAGGAAAATAAGAAAAATTGGAATATCACCTCTTATGGGTTTATGGCCATTTTTGCAAATCTTTGAGCTAGACCTTTTGGAATGGTTTCAATGGTTTGGAATTGTTCCTAAACAAATAAAAATCACTTTGGAGTCAAGAAAAATCAAATCAAATAGAGAGAAATGCAATGGTGAGAAAATTCCATTTTTCACTCACATACACTTTGGCCCACTTTTCAAATCTTTAACCAAGGCCACCATGGCTTGTGCCATTGCTTGTGAAACCCTCATATATCAAAAACAAACCCTTTTGCACCAAAGAAACACAAATCAAATCAAAGAAAAATTCAAATTCAACATACATATGATATTGGTCAAATTGTCACTTTATATTATCTTACCCACTTTGAGCCCTTTTAGTAAGAGATTCTTAAACCAAACCCTAACAAATCTTTGTACCTCATCCAAGACCTCATCAAGATGAGCAACTTTGATGTTGACCACTTCGACCAGATCGTTGACCATTGCTTAATTTAGTCAAGCCAAGTTGCCACTTTGAAACCCAATCTAGATTCCCACCAATTTTGGATTTTTTCACAAATCTTTTCCAAATCCCAAACCAATGCCACTCATGGCTGCCAAATATCATTTAGAACTCCTCCATGAAGAAACCTAGCAAATTTACCCACACATCAGATTTTTACATAAGAATCCAATTTCTACATAGAGGTACAACCACTATTTCAACCACCCTCCATCACATCACCTCTCTCTCCCTTCACCTCAGCCCTGCCCAACCATGTCCTGGCTCTCCCTCTTGACCTCACCTAGTGTGCATGGTCACCTCACATCAACACCATGCCCCAAAATCATGTCATGTGTCACATACACTTTGACAAATAATATATGTGCACACCCTAGACCCCTCTCACCTTGCCCACCATGTCTACTAGACTCACCTCACCCCCCTTAAGCTTGCAGCACCTTTGTACACAAGAAAAGTATGCACAAAGCATCAATGCCATGCCATGCCACTCCAAATGACATCACCATGCCAACCCCTGTCTTTCTCCCTCTCTAGTCACCCTCACCTTGTCAAGTTGACTCATCTCACTCCTCTGAACACCACCATACCATAGTTGACCCCAAAAACCCACTTGCACCACCCAATGCCACACCATGCCACTCACATAGTCACCACCATGTCATTACCTACCCCTGGACCTTTTCCCTCTCTCTCACCTTGTCACCCACCTTGGACTTGACCCTCTACACCTGCCAGACATGATCTTTGGTGGAGGAGAGCAAGTGGTTGACCAAAACAAGCATGCCATTGCCCATAGTCACCAACCCGAGGACATCACCCTTCCTCTGCGTGCACAGTGCATCCCATCGCGTCCCACTGCGCCACTCACCTCCTCTCACCCCAGAACACCTGCTAGACATGACCATTGACTCTCAATCGCGCCAGGACGACGCCATGACGTGGGAATGCCGACGTCGGCCATGTCCTTGTGCGCACTGCACACGACGCCTGCGGGCTAGCCACTCCGCACGCGTCACCCTCTACCCAGTACCTACCCAGCTGACGCAGCCCCCGTGCTAGAGAGCCCTGCACATGACGAACCCGACGACATGGCCACCATGCCGGCCCCGTCGCGTTCCCGTCTCTGGCCTCTATATAAATCCCCTCCGCGCCCTGGACTTCACCACACAACTCAGCAGCCTCCCTCTCTCCCCCCTAGCAGCTCCCTCCCGCTCTCCTCACAGCCCACCGGCGTCAACAAGCTCGCCACGGCCACCGGCGGCATTCCTCAAAAACCACCCAGATTTTCATCACCATAGCCACCGAGCCCTACACTAAAGTTGTAGCCCTTGAAAAGACCTTTCCAACGCACCTAACCACGCCTCAATCCGAGCTCCGAGGTGAGCGAAATCGCCCCCGCAAGCCTGCAGTGTCGGGAGGAAGACGACGGTCCAGCACCGTCGGATCGCCATCCAACGATCCGCGCGCCCCGCGCATGCCCGACGTGCATGCGTGATACGTCCAATTTGCATCACTATTTTATATCATAATTTGCTGTTATTCATTGATATATTTCATATTGGGACGCATTACTTATGTTATTTCATCTATTTTGCATGTTTCATCGTTATTGGAGGATCGAACACCGGAGCTGTGGATTCTGTTTGGAAAAAGCACCGTCAGAACGCAATATTTCGGAAGATCAACTCTGGAAGGAAATTATACCAAAAATCCTATTTTTCAAGATGACGAAGGAAGCCAGAAGGAGGAGCCAGGAGCAGCCAGGGTGGGCCCACACCCTAGGGCGGCGCGGCCCAGGCCCTGGCCGCGCCGGCCTGTGGTGTGGAGGGCCCACGACCCCTTTTGCCTCCTTTTCTTCGCCAAACCCTTCGTCCCGAAGACCTAAGCCACAGAGGGTACCTCGCGAAGAGTTACAGCCGCCTCTGCGGGGCGGAGAACACCAGAGAGAAAAGAGCTCTCCGGCGGGCAGGAATCCGCCGGGGAAATTCCCTCCGGGAGGGGGAAATCGACGCCATCATCACCGTCATCGAGCTGGACATCATCGCCATCACCATCATCATCATCTCCACCATCATCACCGCCGTCATCACCGCTGGCCACCGTCACCGCCATAGCAATTTGGGTTTGATCTTGATTGTTTGATAGGGGAAACTCTCCCGGTATCGATTTCTACTTGTTGTTGATGCTATTGAGTGAAACCATTGAACCAAGTTTATGTTCAGATTGTTATTCATCATCATATCACCTCTGATCATGTTCCGTATGATGTCTCGTGAGTAGTTCGTTTAGTTCTTGAGGACATGGGTGAAGTCTAAATGTTAGTAGTGAACTATGGATGAGTAATATTCAATGGTGTGATATTTAAGTTGTGGTGTTATTCTTCTAGTGGTGTCATGTGAACATCGACTACATGACACTTCACCATTTATGGGCCTAGGGGAATGCATCTTGTATTCGTTTGCCAATTGCGGGGTTGCCGGAGTGACAGAAACCTAAACCCCCGTTGGTATATCGATGCAGGAGGGATCGCAGGATCTCAGAGTTTAAGGCTGTGGTTAGATTTATTTCTTAATTACTTTCTTGTAGTTGCGGATGCTTGCAAGGGGTATAATCACAAGTATGTATTAGTCCTAGGAAGGGCGGTACATTAGCATAGGTTCACCCACACAACACTTATCACAACAATGAAGATTATTTAGCCGTATGTAGCGAAAGCACTAGACTAAAATCCCGTGTGTCCTCGAGAACGTTTGGTCATTATAAGTAAACAAACCAGCTTGTCCTTTGTGCTAAAAAGGATTGGGCCACTCGCTGCAATTATTACTCTCGCACTTTACATACTCGTACTTTATTCAACTGTTACATCAAACCCCCTGAATACTTGTCTGTGAGCATTTACAGTGAATCCTTCATCGAAACTGCTTGTCAACACCTTCTGCTCCTCGTTGGGATCGACATTCTTACTTATCGAAGATACTACGATACACCCCCTATACTTGTGGGTCATCAAGACTATTTTCTGGCGCCGTTGCCGGGGAGTGAAGCGATATTGGTAAGTGGAATTGGTAAGGAAAACCTTTACTGTTGTGCTGATTTTATTTACCTTTGCTATAAGTCATTATGGAGAGATCTTCTCTTCAATTTCTATTTGGGAAATCTACTACTACTGCAACGGTAGTGGATGAGGCGCCAGGTGAGGAAGTGATACCATATAAAATACCTATGAAAATTATTGAACGTGTTATGGATAACCGCTATGAAGGGGATGGAACTGTCCACCCTGGAGATCATTTATTGTTCTTACATGAATTATGCGGTTTATTCAAGTGTGCAGGTATTGCTATGGATGAAGTGAGGAAGAAACTATTCTCTTTATCGCTGTCTGGTAAAGCGGCGCATTGGTATAAATTACTGGATAATGGGGATTCTCTTGAATGGAATGATATTGTGCCCCGGTTTTATTCTAAGTTCTATCCTCCAAGTGAAATTCATAAGGATCGGAATCGCATATATAATTTTTGGCCTCATGATGGAGAAAGTATTGCCCAAGCTTGGGGGAGATTGAAGTCTTTAATGCTCAAATGCCCCATTCATGAGCTTCCTGGTAATGTTATTATTGATAATTTCTATGCAAGACTTTCTTTTCAAGACAAGACCTTGCTGGATACTTCTTGTACGGGCTCATTTACACGCAACAAAGAAGAGTTTAAAAGGGACCGTCGTGATCGAATGCAAGAAAATTCTGCAGGCTGGGAGAACGCCAAAGATCGAGACTCAGGTATAATTTATGATTATAAATGCATTGAAGCTTTTATGGATACTGATAAATTTCGTAATATGAGTGCTACATATGGTCTTGATTCTCAAGTTGCTGTAAATCTTTTTAAAGCTTTTGCCTCTCATTATGAATTGCCAAAGAAGAACTTTGATAAGTATCATGAACCATATAAAGATAAAATTGATTCATCTATTAATAAATGTGTTGTAGTTGAAACTGCTGATCATGTTATTCCTGAGGTTTATATTGAAAAAACTCCTTTCCCTGCTAAAATGAAGGAGTACTCTGTTATAAATAGTGCGGTTCATAAAAGTGAAAAGAAACCTGTAGAACCTGAAGAACAAATAAAAGTTGAACTCTTTGTTGCAATAGTTAAAGATCTTGTGACCGAAAATGTGGAGGATGGTCATATTATTTTCTGTGAAGATGCTTCTAATATTGTTTCACATCCTAATAAACCCAAACAAGCTAGTGTTCCTATGCTATCTGTTAGAATTGGTGATCATTGCTATTATGGATTATGTGATATTGGTGCAAGTGTTAGTGCTATTCCGTATGAGCTTTACACGGAGATTATGCACGAAATTGATTCTTGTGAACTTGAAGATATTGATGTGGTTATTCAGCTGGCTAATAGAGAAACTATTTCTCCAATTGGTATTGTTCGAGATGTGGAAGTTTTATGCGGTAAGATTAAATATCCTGCTGACTTTTTGGTACTTGGTTCTGCTGCTAGTGATTATTGTCCTATTATCTTTGGTAGACCTTTTCTAAATACTTGTGGAGCTATTATAGATTGCAAGAAAGAGAAAATTTTGACTAAATTTGCTGGTGAATCTTATGAGTTTAACTTCTCTAAATTTACTAAAACTCCTTATAAAGCTGATTTGCCTAGTAATGATATTAAAATGGAGCAATGTGCATCTATTGTTCTTGTTCCTAATAATCCTTTGCAGCAACATTTGGAGGATAGCGAGAGCGAAATTTTTAGGAAAGAAAGAGATGAGCTTGAGGAAATTTTTCTTCGTCAACCTATTCTCAAGCATGATTTACCGGTGGAAGATTTGGGTACAACACCGCCACCGAAGGAAGATCCTGTTTTTGATTTAAAGCCTTTACCTGATAATCTTAAATATGCTCATATTGATGATAAGAAAATATATCCTGTTATTATTAGTTCTAAGCTTTCAGAGATTGAGGAAGAAAGGTTATTGGAAATATTGAAGAAGCATCGAGGCGCTATTGGCTACACTCTTGATGATTTGAAAGGGATTTCTCCTTCTATTTGCCAACATGCTATTAATATGGAAGATGATGCAAAACCTGTTGTTGAACATCAGCTGCCTAATTCCTAAGATGAAGGAAGTTGTAAGGAATGAGGTACTACGACTCCTTGAAGCTGGTATTATATATCCTATTGCTGATAGTAGATGGGTTAGTCCTGTGCCTTTGTGTTCCCAAGAAAGGAGGTATGACTGTTGTGCCTAATGATAATGATGAGCTCATTCCTCAAAGAGTAGTTGTAGGGTATAGAATGTGCATTGATTTTCGAAAAGTTAATAAAGTTACTAAAAAAGATCATTACCCTTTACCCTTTATTGATCAAATGCTAGAAAGATTATCTAAAAATACTCATTTTTGCTTTCTTGATGGTTATTAAGGTTTTCACAAATTCTTGTTAAAGCTAAAGATCAAGAGAAAACCACTTTTACCTGTCCCTATGGAACTTATGCTTATAGACGCATGCCTTTTGGTTTATGTAATGCTCCTGCTACTTTTCAAAGATGCATGTCTGCTATTTTTCATGGTTTTTGTGAAAGTATTGTAGAGGTATTCATGGATGATTTTTCCGTCTATGGGAATTCTTTTGATAGCTGCTTGCGAAACATTGATAAAGTTTTGCAGAGATGTGAAGAAACTAACCTTGTTCTTAATTGGGAGAAATGCCACTTTATGGTTAATGAAGGAATTGTATTGGGACATAAAATTTACGAGAGAGGTATTGAAGTTGATAGAGCTAAAGGTGAAGCACGCGAGAAGATGCCTTATCGGAGGGCTGTTAAAGGTATTCGTTGTGTGCTTGGTCATCTTTGGGTTTTATAGGAGATTCATTAAAGATTTCTCTAAGATTTCAAAGCCTCTTACTAATCTTCTTCAAAAAGATGTACCATTTGTTTTTGATGATGATTGTAAGGAAGCGTTTGAAACTCTTAAGAAAGCCTTAACAACAGCTCCTATAGTTGAACCCCCTGATTGGAATTTACCCTTTGAAATTATGTGTGATGCTAGTGATTTTCTTGTAGGCGCTGTTCTTGGACAAATGAGTAGATAAAAAACTGAATGTTATTCATTATGCTAGTAAAACTCTTGATGCTGCTCAAAGAAATTATGCTACAAACTGAAAAGGAATTATTAGCTGTAGTTTTTGCTTGTGATAAATTTAGATCTTATATTGTTGATTCAAAAGTTACTATTCATACTGATCATGCTGCAATTAGATACCTAATGACAAAGAAAGATGCTAAGCCAAGGCTTATTAGATGGGTACTTCTTTTGCAAGAATTTGATTTACATATTGTAGATAGGAAAGGTCTTGATAATCCTGTTCTTGATAATTTGTCTAGATTGGAAAATATTGCTTATGATCCTGTTCCTGTTAATGATAGTTTTCCAAATGAACAATTGGCTGTAATAAAGGTGAGCTCGCGAGACAGTCCTTGGTATGCTGATTATGCTAACTTTATTGTTTCCAAGTATTTGCCTCCAACCTTTTCAGCTCCTCAAAGGAGGAAATTCTTTTATGATTTGAGGCATTATTTCTGGGATGACCCACACTTATATAAAGAAGGAGTGGATGGTATTATGCGAAGATGTGTTCCCGAATATGAACAACAGGAGATATTTAGTAAATGTCATGTTCGTGCTTATGGAGGACATCACCATGGTGAAAGAACCGCGCAAAAGGTTCTACAATCAGGTTTTTATTGGCCAACTCTCTTCAAAGATGCGAGAAAGTTTATTTTATCCTGTGATGAATGCCAAAGGGTTGGTAATATCTCCAGACGCAATGAAATGCCTATGAATTATACTCTTGTTATTGAACCGTTTGATTGTTGGGGATTTGACTTCATGGGACCTTTTCCGTCTTGAAGGTAACACTCATATACTTGTTCTTGTTGATTATGTTACTAAATGGGTGGAGGCTATACCTACAAAAAGTGCTGATGGTGAGACCTCTTTAAGAATGCTCTTAGATATTATTTTTCCTAGATTTGGAGTACCTAGATATATTATGACTGATGGAGGTTCTCATTTTTATTCATGGAGGTTTTAGAAAAACTCTTGCTAGGTATGGTATTAATCATAGAATTGCTTCTGCTTATCATCCTCAAACTAGTGGTCAAGTAGAATTATCAAATAGAGAGATTAAATCTATTTTGGGAAAGACCGTTAATAAAACTAGAAAGAATTGGGCTAGTAAATTGAAGGATGCACTTTGGGCTTATAGAACTGCTTATAAAAATCCCATGGGAATGTCACCTTATAAAATGGTTTATGGGAAAGCTTGTCATTTACCTTTAGAACTAGAGCACAAAGCTTATTGGGCTGTTAGAGAATTAAATAAAGATCCTAAACTTAGGTGATAAGAGGTTGTTGCAATTGAGCTCTCTAGATGAATGGAGAAGTGAAGCTTATGAAAATGCTAAACTCTTTAAAGAGAAAGTTAAAAAATGGCATGATAGGAGGATTATCAAAAGAGAATTTAATATTGGGGATAAAGTCCTATTGTATCGGTCTCGTCTCAGATTCTTTGCAGGGAAATTACTCTCGAAATGGGAAGGACCATATGTTGTCGAGGAGGTGTATCGTTCAGGAGCAATCAAAATTAGCTCTCTCCAAGGCAATGCTACGCAAGTGGTGAATGGACAAAGACTCAAGCATTATATCTCAGGTGATTCCTATAATGTTGATGTTGATATTATTCAAGTGGAGACACCGGAAGATTTCATCAAAGGGCAAATTGACAGTCCGCCAGAACTCGACTTTGAATAGGTAACAGTACTGGTAATGAAAAGTACGCAATTTACCTTCCGAACTATATTTTTGCTGTTTTTGGAAAATATGAGAAATTACGAGTTCGAAACGGAGTGGAAAGGACGCACGAGGGGGTGCCACCATAGGGCGGCGCGGCCTGACCTGGGCCCGCGCCGGCCTATGGTTTGGCCGCCCCGTCGCTCCTTTCCGACTCTGGTTCGATCTGGTATTTTCCTTATTTCGCGAAAATATTTGCTATATAATCTCCCGGACCCCTGGAGGTCCGTATATCGTGTTTTCGACGTGTTTTGTTTCGAGCTGTTTCTGCCAGGATCTGTTTTCGGTTTAGAAGCACCATGGTTTCCAAGAACAAGGGCAAGGAGTTTCCGGATGAAGATGATCGAGATCTTGGGTGGAAATAGGAAGTCAAGGACGTCAAGGAAGAAGATGAAGAAGAGGTGGAGGAAGACTCGCGCGCAAGCCCGCGTGCTACCATCGCAAGCATCAAGGTGATGGACAACCCTTTTAGTGCAAACAAGAGCGCAAGAATTCGCACTGGAGGAGCGGTTCCACGTCATTACCTAGCTCCGAGAACATCTCCATCAGGCACTCATCACCCCTTCCACAATCTAATTTTCAATAATCAAATTGAAGGGACTCCCAAGGCAGCATTGCCTAGCCAGTGGGATATAGATCGCTCTAACACTGCAGGAGAGAAGGAGCCTGAAGCTGAAGAGTGGGGAAATAACTCCAAGAGCTGGGACTCGCCATCGAGACAGACTCTTTAACCGCGTCGAGCACAACTCGTGAGATGATTCGCAATCTCATACACAGGATTGACGAGCTTCAGGAGCTTATTGAGAAGCTTGTCAGGAATTCATCACCACCATCGCCGAAGGAGTAATTCATCATCGGTTTTGGCATCCCCTTGGTTTGTTCCAAGCTTGGGGGAGTGCCGCGGTATCACATTATCACTACCTTTTACTTTTATTGTCAAGTAGTGTCATATCATGAGTAGGGAAGTTATCATATAAGATGGGTTGCGTTTGGAAGTATCTCTCCTTTAGTTGGTTGTCTATGTATCCCTTGGTGTGAGTTATCGTTATGGAATATTAATGAGAAGTCTTATCATTTACATATTGCACATCTTATTTTAGTTTGCAATCTTTACTATATGATTCACCTTGTTGTTAGTATTGGTATCACTTTGGGAGCATTGAATAAATCTATGTGGTTTTGGCAAACTTAGCATGGGTCAATAGCAACAACGCTTTAAGGTTTAAATAGAAAAGAGAAATACATGTAGATGTTTCATTGTCTTTCTTGTTAGCTCATAGCTTATTATTCTGAAGTTAAAATTGTTTGTGCTACAAGGAAGATGCATGATTGTTTCTATCACATGTATATTTGTTTGTTTCCCTCGACTCTTATGCTTGCTAATTAACCTTGCTAGCCAAAGACCAGATCGAGAGGGAATACTTCTCGTGCATCCAAACCTTAACCCAAACCTATGCCATTTGTGTCCACCATACCTACCTACTACATGGTATTTTCTGCCATTCCAAGTAAATACTTCATGTGCTACCTTTAAACAATTCAAAACTTAGTATCTCTTATTTGTGTTAATGTTTCATAGCTCATGAGGAAGTATGTGGTGTTTTATCTTTCAATCTTGTTGGGCAACTTTCACCAATGGACTAGTGGCTACATCCGCTTATCCAATAATTCTGCAAAAAGAGCTGGCAATGGGATTCCCAGTCCCAAATTAATTAAACTAAATAGACACTCCTCCATGGTATGTGATTGATGGACGGCACCCGAAGGATTCGGTTAGCCATGGCTTGTGTAAGCAAAGGTTGGGGGGAGTGTCATCATCATAATAAAACTAAAATAAAAAGGCACTCCTTCATGGTATGAGATTGTTGGCAGGCACCCGAGGATTCGGTTAGCCATGGTTTGTGAAAGAAAGGTTGGAAGGAGTGCCACACAAAATGAAAATAATATGGGAGCCGCTCTTAGGAGGTTGTCTGGCAAGGGGGTTAGAGTACCCGCTACCAGTCGTTGACAACAACAAACACTTCTCAAAATGTTACTTTTATTCTCTTTATATGATTGCAAAACTGAAAAAGCTCTAGCACATGATTTAATCCCTCGCTTCCCTCTGCGAAGGGCCTGTCTTTTACTTTATGTTGAGTCGGTAAACCTATTTCCCTCCATCTCAAGCAAGCATTTGAGTAGTTGTGATCAAACCATTATATTGTGATTTGCTACATCATGTCTTTTATTCTTCCTTGTTTAGTACAAGTTTTATCTGAATGAATATAGCTTTGCAAGTTATCAATGACCATGAGAAGACCATTATGATTGAGTATGCAAGTTGTGCCTTATAAACTCTAACATGAGAGCGCTGCTCAATAAGATAAATATAACTGTTAGTTGTTCTACGACCAAGAACGAAGTTTGCCATCACCAATCATGATTTCTCATGCACCTTTACTTGTGATTACCCTATACTTGTTTCAATATGAGTTATAAGAGGTTGTCTACTATAATGTCCTGTGTGAGTGAATATGATGCTTCTTGTCCGTATTTTATTTATCGACTCTTCACTCCATAAACATGTGGTCATGTCTATCGAGCTCAGTATCGCTTGGGGACAAGCGAAGTCTAAGCTTGGGGGGAGTTGATACGTCCAATTTGCATCACTATTTTATATCATAATTTGCTGTTATTCATTGATATATTTCATATTGGGACGCATTACTTATGTTATTTCATCTATTTTGCATGTTTCATCGTTATTGGAGGATCGAACACCGGAGCCAGGATTCTGCTGGAAAAAGCACCGTCAGAACGCAATATTTCGGAAGATCAACTCTGGAAGGAAATTATACCAAAAATCCTATTTTTCAAGATGACGAAGGAAGCCAGAAGGAGGAGCCAGGAGCAGCACGGGTGGGCCCACACCCTAGGGCGGCGCGGCCTGTGCCCCGGCCGCGGCCTCGTGGTGTGGAGGGCCCACGACCCCTTTCGCCTCCTTTTCTTCGCCAAACCCTTCGTCCCGAAGACCTAAGCCACAGAGGGTACCTCGCGAAGAGTTACAGCCGCCTCTGCGGGGCGGAGAACACCAGAGAGAAAAGAGCTCTCCCGTGGGCAGGAATCCGCTGGGAAATTCCCTCCGGGAGGGGGAAATCGACGCCATCATCACCGTCATCGAGCTGGACATCATCGCCATCACCATCATCATCATCTCCACCATCATCACCGCCGTCATCACCGCTGGCCACCGTCACCGCCATAGCAATTTGGGTTTGATCTTGATTGTTTGATAGGGGAAACTCTCCCGGTATCGATTTCTACTTGTTGTTGATGCTATTGAGTGAAACCATTGAACCAAGTTTATGTTCAGATTGTTATTCATCATCATATCACCTCTGATCATGTTCCGTATGATGTCTCGTGAGTAGTTCGTTTAGTTCTTGAGGACATGGGTGAAGTCTAAATGTTAGTAGTGAACTATGGATGAGTAATATTCAATGGTGTGATATTTAAGTTGTGGTGTTATTCTTCTAGTGGTGTCATGTGAACGTCGACTACATGACACTTCACCATTTATGGGCCTAGGGGAATGCATCTTGTATTCGTTTGCCAATTGCGGGGTTGCCGGAGTGACAGAAACCTAAACCCCCGTTGGTATATCGATGCAGGAGGGATCGCAGGATCTCAGAGTTTAAGGCTGTGGTTAGATTTATTTCTTAATTACTTTCTTGTAGTTGCGGATGCTTGCAAGGGGTATAATCACAAGTATGTATTAGTCCTAGGAAGGGCGGTACATTAGCATAGGTTCACCCACACAACACTTATCACAACAATGAAGATTATTTAGCCGTATGTAGCGAAAGCACTAGACTAAAATCCCGTGTGTCCTCGAGAACGTTTGGTCATTATAAGTAAACAAACCGGCTTGTCCTTTGTGCTAAAAAGGATTGGGCCACTCGCTGCAATTATTACTCTCGCACTTTACATACTCGTACTTTATTCAACTGTTACATCAAACCCCCCTGAATACTTGTCTGTGAGCATTTACAGTGAATCCTTCATCGAAACTGCTTGTCAACACCTTCTGCTCCTCGTTGGGATCGACATTCTTACTTATCGAAGATACTACGATACACCCCCTATACTTGTGGGTCATCAATGCGCCATGCACGCCAGGCCCGGGCAGTAGCTGGGCTGGCCCAACTTCTTCCCGCCCTCAGTTTGGATTTGATTTCCGTTTTATTTTTTTCTTTAAATTGCATACTGGTGCAGTGCTAGAAAAATATTTTCAATTATACAAATCCAATTTTAGTGATCCAAAATGTTCCACAAAGCTTATGAAATTCTCTAACTAATCCCGCTGGTTTAACTCAAAAATTCATTCTAGATCCTCTACAATAAAAATGACAAATCAGTAACTTTTCAAACTTCAAATAATTATTAAAAGTCAACCATAAACTATTTTGAGGTGGTTCCACCTCTCATAAATCACATTTGATGTTGTCTAATTTATTATGTAATAAAACACTATAGTTGTTTCATATGATCATGGGCTAGATCAAAGTATTGGCTATGTAGTCAAAATCTAGCCCATTTAAATTATTTCAAAATTAGGGTTTCAAATCTATGAGGTGTAGCACCTCATTTAAATCATCTTCCCAAGTGGTATGAAGTAATGTGATGACCCTTATTTATTGGTCTCATATGTGCTCACTTGAGGATATTAAATCAAATTGAATTTTAATTGCATGAGGTATGGAACCTCATTTAAATCATGTTTCTCAAATAATAAGTGTGAAGTGTTGACCTTGGTCAACATGTGATCATACCTTGCTATTTGAGGAGATTAAATCTTAACAAGATTCAATGAGAGGAAATTATTTCCCCAAAGAACCAAAGAGAAAACCCTAAGTCACTAAGAGGAGTGTTTTCTAAACACTAAAGAAGAAACCCTAGTCAAATGTTGAGTAAGGTAGATGATGATGCTAGATCATATTGAGTGAGCCATTAAGGCTAGTTAGGTTCTTTAAGTATTGATCTGGTGTTTGTATACTCGTATTCGTTTATAGACACTAATACCGGAGACTATCAAGAGGAGGAGGATTTCTACCAGGAAGAAGAAGGGAACTTTGATCACTACCCCAACCAAGGCAAGCTATTACCAATGCAAGATAGATTTGTGCAAAGCTCTACAAGAGCAAGGCACCATTACATTTTACCTTATGATCCTATCCCAAGTTTTACTTTACAAGCTTTATTGGATTTTATTTATCAAAGTTACCTTTTTGATTTATGATTCACTTGGTTTAGTTATGGAGTAGTACAAGAGCATCACACTTAGCCTAGAAAGCTATAAGCTACTTAGCACCCCTCATAACTAGTTGCTAGTGCTAAAGATTAAAAGTGACTACTCTAGTTGGGAACTTGTGAAATGAAATAACTTTGAAAACCTTGGAATGATGAGTCATTCTATTGAAAGATTTTGAAGGTGAATATGACTTGTGAATGACTTGGTGAATTTTACCAAAACTGATGGTTGGGTTCGGATGCGATACCATTCCAATTTTACAAGTACCCCCACAATACCTGAATCTGGGTAAGGCTTAGCTGGAAATTTATGTGTCTTAGTATGGGTTCCCTCTAAAACAAGCGTCATCGGGGTTATGCCGGAGGCTGCCTCTACAACAAAAGGAATGATGTGAAATGACGTGAAATGAGGTGAATGTCCGACCCAAGCCCTGTGCAGTTCCCAGGCTGACTGTCTGTCTTCACTGGGAGGCCAAGGTCATGGGGAGAGGTGCCTATACTAGGGTATGTAAATGAAAGGTTAGGATTGGTAGTTCGCGTACTGCGTACGATAAATAAGGGCCAGTTACCCCTGACGAACTATTGCAATTGTTGTGGCACAAGTGTACAACCTCTGCAGAGTTTAACCTATTCGAATAGCCGTGTCCGCGGTCATGGACAGTTGGAAAGGCCATACTGTTCCGTCATCAGAACTTTTCTCAAAATATGAAGGGTGACTTGTGATTTGAATTGAAAGGTGACTTTGACTTTGAATCACAACTGAGTTGTGGGAATGACATTAATGTTCCCACTTGAGTAAGTTAGGCAAATGAAGAGGTTTTGTTTACTAAAGTTCTTATGAAATAAAACTGGCTTTATGCAAATGAAACTAGAGCTTAGAACCCCCTTACTATAGTTGATAACTTTTACCTTAGTATTAGTTTGCGAGTACTTTAAAGTACTCATGGCTGTGTCCCTGGCTATTCAAATGGCCATACTATGAAGAGGAGTACCAGAACCCGGAAGAAGGACAGCAAGACGTCTATGACAACTAGGATCACTCCTGACGTCAACAGTTGCCTGTGGAATAGATGAACTACTACTACGCTACTTCGCTTCCGCTATGTGTTTTGTAATTGATCAATAGATCATCTATTATTGTAATGAGACTGGATCATGTGATCCTTTGTTGTAAGACAATTATGATGTTGTAATGAATGATGTTCTGTGATATTAATCTATTATGTCTCGCAAAAATAATATTCCTGGGATTGCGATGAATGTCATAATAGGCATTTGGACTTAAAAATCCGGGTGTTGACAAGTTGGTATTAGATCCATTGTTGACCTTAGGAGACCCTAGTTAGAATGGACGTCTGAAAAACTTAGTTTCAAAACAAATGAAGTGAATATTTATGAAATCTTATTCTCACTCTTATCCTCGAGATCTTCTTCAAAATAAGAAATTCATTCTTTACTTTTCCTTGAACATTCTACATGAAAATTTGCACACGTGATCACATATCTAACTTACTCATCCAAATTGCTCACAGATGGAGTACACATGCAAGTCCTATCAGTTTGGTCACGGAGGAAACCTGATGTTCGAGAAGGATTTGAAACAACTGGTTGAGTATTTAGGACGCCCGTATCCCGAGTTCTTCGGAATACCTTTCAACGATCCATCGGGAGGATCACCTCGGTGGGAAGTTACTGCAGATCTGAGAGGAAAGCTTGGAGCCCCAATTTGGGAAACCATCTGGTTTTCTGTAACGGGGAACACTTGGAAGGATGGAATAGCTCAAGCCATGCAGGAAGCAATTGCTCGTCTGTGCAGACAGAATGTGAACAAGCTCAAGAATACCCGCTTCATTTACTACCCAAGAGATGATCCCATGGGAAGACCAATAACCATGCCCCCGCACCCGGAGATGAACCACTATGTTGCCTACCTCGACTTCATGCTGTACAAGACCCGCAAGGAGTTGGACAACGCCCTCGCCTTTCGCCAAGCACATTACCCGTGAAGACGAAGAATCCCCCTGAAGAGTAGTATCATTAAAGCACTTTCATAGGTGTGAGTTTGTATCAGGATCCCCTTGTATCGTAGAACGATGAATGGTTCTTCAAACCAACGGTGTGTTAGCTTTGTAATATGTGATGCTTGGTATGAATGAAAAAGTGTTGTTGGTTTTTACCCCCGCAACACTACTCAAATTTTCAAGTTATGAACTTTTTTAAACTCTAACAAAATAAACCATAGAAATTTCCCTCTTATCTTATCATCTACCTCACTGTTCAGATGGCCCCACTGTAATATCCCAGGTTTAGAGACGATCGAGGGGTAGATTTTAGAAAGGGATGTGCACTGCATAGTAAATTCTGGGGAAATTTCGCGCTTTTAAACAAAAACTGCATCGAAGGGGAACAAGTTTCTCTCTCGACACCTTACAGGGTTAGGGTTTCGAGAGTGCGACAAACTTGCAACTCACCTAACTAAATTAGGGTTTTGAGAAGAGAGGAGAGTATTGCATTACAACTTAAGTTGCATGATTGAATTCAAACACAAGAACTTTTGAATTTCAAATTTAAACATAATATGAATATCTCATAATTCAAAATTGAGGTAAGTCATTAAACCAATATGAATAATCAAAGAATATAAACATTGCATTTATTTAGTAAAGCTCATTAAGGAAACTTTGAGCTTTATTAATATTCACACAAGATACATTGTTATTTACAATATCCAGAATAAAATATGAACATTACAACATATTACAAGAATTGGACAAAAACATAGAAAAAGAAAAGAAAAGGAAAATTACAAATTAAGGATCTATCCTAAACACTACTAGCTAAACTTCATTAACTTGATGATCTTCATGATCAATGGAGCCACAGATTGTCCCTGTACATAAACACAACAAAAGAGAAGTTATGCCAAGTGGTAAAACCACTTGGCAGGTTAGAAGAATAATGAAATTGAGTAGATATGGATCAGCTCTGCCGAGCTGATCACCTCACAGCCAAGACACAAGCCAGGTACCATGAATTTGCACACACACACAGCCAGGCTGCTCACACAGCAGTGTGCATGCAGCACACCACACACACACGGTGGTGAGTCACCAACAGGTTGACAGGCTTGCTTGTCGACCGAGAGAAGGAGCAGGAGACCATATAAAACCTCCACGGTAAACCCTAGTCAATCCATCGACAGGATTGCACCGGGTAAGTTCATCAGAAACCAAGAACACAAGAACAGCTTGAACAGTCACTGCTGTTCAACACAATTCCACCACCACGGCACATAACCAAGAGATCAAGTCGGCAAGGAGGAGCAGGGCAAGCCAAGAACTCAACCAACAGTGAATCCTCTACACCAACAACCTTTCTAGGAGCTGGAGTGAGGTATACACAGATAATCATGAGCAAGCCACGGTTTTGCTCATATCATAAGCACATGCATAAATCACAGCAACGAGAAGAGGGTAGAAACCCTGTTTGTCTCATCATCGGCTACCAAGCCATGTGGTGCAAGCAAACAATGAAAAGCCAGAAGGAAATCATCCAGGGAACACTGGATGTGTCAAAGACAAAGTGAGACAACCGAGAGAAATCCAACATGGATTTAATCCCTCTCTAGCCACACAGATTCACTTAGCACCCTATAGCAAGCTACACCATCAGAATATAGACATTTATATGTCTATCTTCATTTCAACATCAAATATATTGAAAGCCCATGATTGACTACCAGTAATATTGCTCAACAGCTTACATAAGAGGTAGGAGCAACCTTTACTAGCACACCAAGCAGTGCTAGGGTCACCACAACTACCTAGCCACACAGAAAAGCCACAAGAGAGGCATATCATCACTCCAAGGGAGTTCATGCATCACAGGAGGTGCCAACACATGTTGGTTTCCATCCATATAGTGCATAGGATGCACCCAATCACTACTGCATCAGGTAGATCATGTCGGTTGTCAGGAAAAGGAAGCCAAGCTTCACTGACAAGCATAAATAAATAAAACAGCACACACAGAGGCATCCAGAGTATCAAATCCTTTAATCAACCACCAGTATTGCTTTCACAAGCAACAGCAACCACCAGTACTTGGTGTGGAGCTAGATCCTCAAGTAACAACAGCAATGGAAATGAATTCATATAAAGTGATAAGCCAACAGTAAGTCCTGGTGATCATAGGATCATCCAAAGCCACAAATTAACCAACCATTGCATCACAGATAATCAAATATATGAAATATAAATTGTATGCAGAAGCACACTAACAAGGAATGAAGCTGTCTAGCCAACAGTCATGCTTAATAGAACATTCCTATGAATCACAACTCAATGAGCATCACACGGTGGTGCGGCACTTGCATAATGCAAGGATCATGCATAATAATCAAGTCAAGGCCAAGATTTTTGCACACAGAATACCCTAGTGGCCATAATCATAACTGGAGCAAGCCAGAAGGCCATGAACATCAATGGATGCTCATGAGCAATTACAGGAGGGCCACAGCAGGGACATAGCATGAACAGAAGTAGTTAGGAAGCACAAAAGCCTGCACTGATAATCAAGTAGAGCAGCACAAGCTAGAACACAGAGATAGCAGTAGCACATAGCAGCATACGCATGTAGGCAGTAGCAACTAGCACAACAAGGTAGAGGCCAAGGCAACCAGAGGAAGAAGAGGAGGTAGAGAAGACAGGAGAGAAGGAGGCACACACACCTGGAGCAGAGCACCGTAGCGTGCCCATGGCGGCACGGCGGCACGAGCCTAACACGGCAGCGCTGTGCCGCAGCCAGGCCGGGCGTCGCCGGGCGCAACGCCGAGCACCACCACGGCGAGGCACACGGCCACGTCGCGGCGCGGCGTCTGGATCATCGGCGGGCGATGAGTCGCCTGGAATCGCCACGGCCGTGTCGCAGATGCGTTGGGGCGAAGCGAGCAAGCAGCGCAGCACGAATCGCCGCGGTGGATCTGAATCGCCATCGAATGGCGGTTCAGATGCGCCACACCTCGCCGGCGGCAACGGCCGGGGATGGCCGGAATAAATCGAAGAAGACGGCGGCGACATGCGTCGCCAGAGCTCAGGGATTAGGGTTCGCGAGGGAGAGAGAAGGGAAGTGGGGGCGACCGAGTGGGCCGGACCAGGCCAACTGGGTTGAGCCCAACCCACTCGGGTTCAACCTGACAGGTGGGCCCGAGGGCAATTTGGGCATTTCCAAAATACCATTTAAGTAAGAATTTCAAAGAATTTTATAAAATAGAATATGGCTCTAAAAAAAATAACTAAAAATATGAAAATCAATCAGCATAAAATTCTCTATCCAAATAAAATATCAAAGAGGATTTTTGAAGATAATTATGAATAAGTCCTAATTTGATGATTTAAATAATCATTTAAATCACACATAAAATTTTTCAATAATAAAATAAGTCCATTAATGAATTGGGACTTCAAAAACACCTTGACAAAATTTCAAGGTTGTATTTTACTTTAATTCATGTATCCCCAACTTATTCTTAGTATTAACCTCTTACATGAATTAATAACGATGTCGGAAGGGGGGAACAAACCCTAAAAATGGAATCATGCATAAATTGCTTCTTTAACCATTGCCCTTATCGGACAATGATGCTATTTTTCAGAACAAGAGGACAAGGGTCAGTCCATATCTACCAACTGCAGAACTTTGCAGTGTTCAGGCAAGTTCATCACTTGCTCATGTCATTTGAGTATTTCTATCAAATTACTTGCAAAGTATTATGGTTATCACTATTGCATAAAAATCAAAACCACTACTTTCATAACTATGAATATGACTATGTGGTGGGCAATGGAACCATGGATTGTGTTGATATGGTGGAGGTTCCATTGCAAGGGTTTATATCCATCTAGGATTAAACAACAAATGTCGCCAGTGATTCTTGTGCCGTAATACCCGTGTTAACCATAAGATCTGGAGTGGGACAGAGTAGTCAAAAGTGTTTCCACCTCTCGTTCATCAACGGATGCGCTTTACCGTAGACACTTGTATCTGTCGGCGGCAAGCGGTAGGCTGGGGAAGCCTTAAGTCCCCACGGCATAGTCCGTAGACACTTGTCGTGCGAAGTGCAAGTGGTAGGGTGGGGATCCCATTCTAATTCCCCACGGTATTGCGGTCTATGATGGGTTGCAGCCACCGGCGTAGGAGTGTATGGTAAGAGCCCAGCACTGTTGTCGTGGTCGGGGTCCACCCTGAAATTACGGGAATAATGGGACCGACGTGGACCCAGGGTCGGCGCATGCAACAAAGGGTGGGTGTTCGAGGTAGCGGAGGAACATGATTGGCTAGACCTTATACCGGGCCTCACACCAAAGGAAGTGTGGACGGGAAAGCTGCCCGGTTGGCACCAAGGTTAAGATCTCTTATGGGTAAAGCAACACACCTCTGCAGAGTGTAAAGAACTGTGACCTGTCACTCCCTGTTCGGGATTGAGGAACTGCGAACGCGCCGGAAAGGAGCTCCATGAAGTTCTAGTAAACCGGTGAAGGCTGACGGACATAGCTCTTTGAAATAAAAGCAATCTCTTGAAGAAATGTTTATCAAAACTTGCATTGGTATTAGACTTTCTGGTCTAATATCGTAGCTAGTGCATTAAACACCTCTTATCTATAATGAACTTGTTGAGTACGCTCGTACTCATACCACTCTTAAATCCCCTGCTTAGATTGTCTGAATCACCTGGAGGAGGACTACAACAGCAATGATGGAGCCGAGATCATCGGCTACGATGAACCTGACCTCTCAGGTGGAGTTGAAGGCGTAGACTATATCATAGTCTACGGATCCGGGGAGGCTTCCGGAGGAGATCAAGCCTAGGGATATCTGATGAGTAGTAGAAGCTGAGCAGCACAGACTCTTACTATGGAGCTGCTCGAATAAATAAATGTTTAGTTTAATGAGACAATGGTATTGTAAGTTAAGTTGGGTTCGCCTCGAACCCAGGAGTTATCCTCTTAGGACCCAAGAGGAGCTCCGAGACGACTTGTGTATGATGATTGTAATAATATGTGAATGAGTTATGGACCTTGCTATGTTCTGTTGTACTACTCTGAGGGATGTGATATTTGCGGAATGGTACTTCGCGAATGTTATATCAACGACTGGCATACTACAACATGCAGTGGTATGCAGGGTCACCACAGTTGGTATCAGAGCAAAAGCTTTGACCTTAGGTTGGAACCTAGTAAATGGGACTACACGTTAGGAGTCAAATAGGATTAGTAAAGAATTCTCTAAAAATATGGTGTATATTCAATTGAGAATACAACAATCATATCTTTTAGTGCGATAATTCTTTATTATCTCTATTATGATGCATTATTACTAATCTTATAATCTTTCTATTTCTACAGCCAACATGGCAAGTGCACGACCGGGAAGAAACGTGAAAGTTATGGATTCCACACTAAACGAGTACCAAGGAGGACTTGCTGATATCCTACGATCCATGTTGCTGGAATTTGGGTGTGATCCCAGATTCCGGTAAAGAAGTACATGTTCTATGATGGACCGGTGTTAGCCAAGTGCGAGTAGGACTGCGACTTCCGAATCTTTGGGAATGAGCGTAGTCATGCCACTGGAGAAGCTAGGACAACCAACACAGCCTATCATATAGGCTGTTATGAGAGCCATAACCGACATACGGGAACATAAGACAAAAGAGCTTATGGATTCCGAGTTCTCCCATATTCCTCATAATCAGGAGGAGGAAGATCCCTTGCTCAACCACTACAAATACGCCAAACGCAAACCCATAGCAGCGGCAAAATATATGGATAATAGCCGTAACTTCATATCATTACTCTTTCAGCTGAATCATCACCTGATAGGAGCTATTGATACGATGCTAGAGGAATTTACCGAACCCAAGGAGGAGAGTAGGGGAAAAGAACCTATGGAAAATGTAGTGCACACACCAGTTTATTCAGTTGGTGACTACATCAGCTTTGATCCACTTGCACGTGAACCTACACACTACACACAGGAACTACGAATAGTTCCTATGGGGGATACGAAGGCGGAGCGGAATCCGGAAACAACCAGCGTTCCGAGACTCCGATCGAGAATTCAAGGGGTTGGCGTTGGGGTAGTGATACTGGAACCCATAGTACTACTGAGTATTATGATGGAGAGATGAACGATGATGCAACAACCCAAAACCAGAGCTATCCTAGTAATGAAGGAGTGGATGGAGGATATCCGACACAGGTTGAGTCGGGTATGGGTTTTGGTAACCCTTATGGTGGGGCTACAGGAGAGTACACCCGATGGGTGGACTATGATGCACTCAACGATCAGTTTGTGAACACTGATTTCGCATTAGGGTCATCATCGGATTCGGACTACAAGCCAACGGGGAGACCTTATGTTCCAGGGTCTATCAGGAGGACGACACGTTCGACCGGATGGAAGCCTGGAATGTACCGGGAGTGAAGACCGATTAGAAGTCTACCAAGGGAGGCGTGGCTATAATACACAAGTACCACGTGTATTATAGTTTGTAATATTTGTATAAATTTGTACATATACTTTAATAAGTGAGTTTGCATACTCACATCGACTTGAGTATTGTAATAAGACCACTTATGTATGTATATACAGGGTATATGTTTTGTATGATTTGGATTTGCTTCTTGATTTCCATTGCGTGACTAGTTCTGTGCACAAAGTTGAGCTCAGAAAACTTGCGCATGGAGTAATTATGAGTATCATCTTGTGTTGCAGAACTAGGGGGCTATGTCGGGAACGTTAGGAAACGAGACGGAAGCGCAGCGCATGGAGCGCGAAGCAAAGGAAAAGGAAGAGGCTGAGGGTGCGGCCAGAGATCAGTTTCCACCACCACCACCACCCATGACGCAACAAAACTTCATCCAGTACATGCAACTGGCGGAAGAGAGGCAGCGTGTAACACTGGAGCTGCAGAACAAATTCCTTCAGGATCTGATGCAGCAGAATAGGGTGGAGAGACACGAGAACCAGGAGTCACATTAGCAGACTTCCAAAACACCAAGCCGATATCTTTCGCATACGCGCCCGAGCCGATGGACGCGGAAGATTGGTTGATGGATGCGAGCGCAAGCTCAACATCATTGGATGCAATGACCAAGAGAAGGTCCGATATGCTACCCATCTGCTATGTGGACCTGCCGCATCATGGTGGGACAACATTGTAGCCGTGTATCCGGCAGAAAGGTATTTACAGGGAGGAGTTTGCAAGGAAGTTCAGGGAATCCAATGTCCCTGAAAGTATTTGTGGAACTGAAGCGTCGAGAGTTCGAGAGTCTCGAGCAGAAGGATAAGGCAATCCTGACCTATGTCAGGGAGTTTTCCAAGCTGTCCCGGTATGCGGTTGAGGAAGTCAATACCGAGGACAAGAAGAAGAAGAGATTTCTGAGGGGGTTAAGTCCCAGTTCAAAGTACAAACTGCGAATGATGAGAGCAACGGAATTCCAAGAGTTGGTGGATGCAGCCATCACTCTTGAAGATGACTTCAAACAACTGCAAGAAGAGAAGAGTAAGAAGGCCAAGTATGAGCCGAAGAGGTTTGTTAGTAACAAGCCTAACACCAGCTTGAGTTTCAAGCCTAGATACAACAACAACAACAACAACAGCAACTACTACGGTAGTAGGAAGAATCAGGCATTCCAGAATGCAAATCAAATAATTTGCAGAAGTTTGTGGATTCACGGGGCATTTGGCCAAAGACCGTAAGAAACCAAGGATTATATGCTTTGGTTGTCGCCGGGAGGGGCACATCTTTGAAGGACTGCCCCAAGAAGAATAGTGGAGGAGGTCAATGCGGAGGAGGAGGAAATCGAGGAAACAGGAGGGGAACTGGAAGAATAAGAAGCCCTTCGGCAAGCTGAACTGTACCAGTCTGGAGGAGGTGGTCAACTCTGACCAAGCGGTGATAGGTACGCTCCAGATACTCACTCATCCTGGCAAAGTACTTTTTGATACTGGTGCAACTACATCATTCATTTCTCAACAATTCATCATCAAACATGGGATTAGTTTCACTAAGTTAGATACACCCATAACCATACTTTCTGCGGGGGGAACGATATTAGTAACCCATGCCAAACAAAAACAAGTCATTATGATCAATAAGTGCGCGTTTGACGCGGACCTGTTCATTTTACCGATGAAGGACATTGATGTCATTCTTGGTATGAACTGGTTAGAAGCTAATGGAGCATTGATCGACTGTGTAAACAAGACGGTGTCATTAAAAAGTCCCGATGGAAGTAGAATGATCTACCAAGGCGACAAACATACTCAGATTGAAGTGGAGCTACAGCTGAATAGCATGAAGGAGGTGAAGTTAGAAGATATACCTGTAGTAAATGAATTCCAGGATGTGTTTCTCATGGAATTACCTGGTATGCCACCAGATAGGGAGATAGAATTCACTATCGACCTAATCCCAGAACGACTCCGATTCCTAAAGAACAATATAAGATGGGGCCTAAGGAACTGAAGGAACTTAAGGAGCAATTGGATGACTTGGAACAAAAGGGATTCATTCAGGAGAGTGTTTCACCATGGGGATCACCTGTGATCTTCGTAGATAAAAGGGATGGAGGAAGAAGGATGTGCGGAGACTACAGGAATCTAAACAACGTCACAATCAAGAACAAGTATCCACTTCCAAGGATACAAGATCTATTTGATCAGGTTAGAGGAGCGGGAGTCTTTTCCAAGATTGATCTAAGATCGGGTTATCACCAGATAAAGATCAAGAAGGAGGACGTTCCGAAAACCGCCTTTGTCTCAAGGTATGGACACCATGAATACCTTGTAGTACCTTTTGGATTAACCAATGCCCCAGCAATATTCATGAATCTCATGAATAAGATCTTCATGCCATATCTTGACAAGTTTGTCATCGTATTCATCGATGATATCTTGATATATTCCAAGAACAAGGCGGAACATGCCGAACATTTGAGGTTAGTGTTGCAAACACTAAGGGAACACCAACTTTATGCCAAACTCAGTAAGTGTGAATTTTGGCTAGATCAAGTGGAATTTCTTGGTCATGTCATAAGTAAAGATGGAATCGCTGTCAACCCGAGCAAGGTAGCAGCGGTTTTAGAATGGGAAGCACCCAAGGCTGTCAAGGAGATCCGAGGATTCCTTGGAATGGCAGGATACTATCGGAGATTCATTGAAGGATTCTCTAAGATAGCGGGACCTATGACAAAGTTGCTAAGGAAGAATACACCATTCGTGTGGTCGGAGGAGTGTGAGAAGAGTTTTCAAACTACGAAGGAGAAACTCACCACGGCACCGGTGTTAGCAGTTCGGAAGTTGGCAAGGATTACACCGTGTCTTGTGACGCATCCAAACATGGATTGGGTTGCGTACTCATGCAAGATCGGAAAGTGATATCTTATGGATCGAGGCAACTCAGACCTCATGAAGTGAACTATCCAACACATGACTTGGAATTAGCAGCGGTCGTATTTGCACTTAAAACATGGAGACATTTTCTCTATGGAGCTAAGTGTGAGCTCTATACAGACCATAAAAGCCTCAAATATTTCTTCACTCAGAAGGAACTCAACATGAGGCAGAAAAGATGGCTAGAATTGATCAAGGATTATGATCTGACGATCAACTATACACCAGGGAAGGCTAATGTTGTAGCAGATGCCCTGAGTAGGAAGAGTACCGGAGGAGTGGAACAAGAAATATCACCGGAGTTGAGGAAGGAAATAAGCCAAGCCCAAATTCAACTACGGGAGAAGGAAGCCCATGAAGGATTATCGGCGTTGCAAGTAGCCGATGAACTTAATGTTAACTTGAAGAATGAGATAATGATGGGTCGGTTGGACGATCCATTCATTGTAGAAGAGATGAGGAGAATAGATGAGGGAAGACCATCGAGAATTTCACGGGGAGAATCTGGATCTTTGTGGTTCCAGAAGAGGATTTGCGTTCCGGATATTACTGAAATTAAGGAAGTAATACTCCGGGAAGCTCATCAGACCCCATATTCCATACATCCGGGAAGTACAAAGATGTACATGGATCTAAAGGAATTATTCTGGTGGAATAACATGAAGAGGGAGATAGCGCAATATGTGGCAGAATGCCATACCTGCCAGCGAGTGAAGGCTGAACATCAGAGTCCGGCAGGGAAGTTACAACCTCTACCTATTCCAGAGTGGAAATGGGAGGAAATAGGGATGGATTTCATCACCGGACTACCCATGACTAATAAAAAGAAGGACATGATATGGGTAATCGTGGACCGGTTGACGAAAAGTGCACATTTCTTAGCGGTAAACCAGCAGGATAAAGGAGAGAAACTTATCGATCTTTACATCAAAGAGATCGTAAGTAAGCATGGAGTGCCAAAGAAGATTGTATCGGATCGAGGATCCGTGTTCACATCAGCATTCTGGAAGCAACTTCACGAAGCTTTAGGATCCAAGTTGGATTACGATGCCGCGTATCACCCACAAACAGGCGGACAAAGCGAGAGAACCAATCAGATCTTAGAAGATATGCTTAGGGCTTGTGCCCTAGACTTCGGAGGATCATGGGAGGAGCATCTACCTTTAGCGAGTTTTCATACAACAATAGTTATCAAAGCAGCATCAAGATGGCACCATTTGAAGCTACGTATGGAAGGAAGTGTAGATCACCCATATGTTGGTATGAAGCCGGAGCAAGCAAAGAGTTCAATCCTGATTATGTCAAAGAAAAACAACAAATCATTGACATTATCGGAGACAGGCTCAAAATAGCCCGAGTCGGCAAAAGAGTTATGCCGATCAAGAGAAGGACATGGGAGCCACAAGTTGGAGACATGGTTTATCTTAAGGTAAGCTCCGATGAAAGGACTCCAGAGATTTGGAGTAAAAGGGAAACTCAGTCCTAGATATATAGGACCTTTCGAGATGCGAGTCGGAATCGAGGTTTAGCCTTTGAGTTGGATCTACCGGGAAGGTTAGCTCAAGTTCATAATGTATTCCATGTGTCACAACTTCGGAAATGTTTGAAGACCCCGAGATGAACCAATATCACATGAGGAGCTTGAGTTACAACCAGACTCGACGTACATCGAGAAGCCAGCCAAGATTCTCGAGGAGAGCTGGAAACAACTCGAAACAAGGCAATCAAGTATTGCAAGATTCAATGGAAGCATCATCCCGAGAGGGAAGCCACCTGGGAAAAAGAGGAAGACCTAAGGAAAACATACCCCGAAGTACATTCGGGTATTACAACCACAACTTCGGGACGAAGTTTTCTTTAAGGGGGAAAGGCTGTAATATCCCAGGTTTAGAGACGATCGAGGGGTAGATTTTAGAAAGGGATGTGCCTTGCATAGTAAATTAGGGAAATTTCGCGCTTTTAAACAAAAGCGCATCGAAGGGGAACAAGTTTCTCTCTCGACACCTTACAGGGTTAGGGTTTCGAGAGTGCGACAAACTTGCAACTCACCTAACTAAATTAGGGTTTTGAGAAGAGAGGAGAGTATTGCATTACAACTTAAGTTGCATGATTGAATTCAAACACAAGAACTTTTGAATTTCAAAATTAAACATAATAGGAATAGCTCATAATTCAAAATTGAGGTAAGTCCTTCAACCAATCTGCCAAATCCAAGAATATAAACATGGCATTTATTTAGTAAAGCGGGGTAAGGAAACGGTGAGCTTTATTCTTATTCACACTCGATACATTGTTCTTTACAATATCCGAATAAAATATGAACATTACAACATATTACAAGAATTGGACAAAAACATAGAAAAAGAAAAGAAAAGGAAAATTACAAATTAAGGATCTATCCTAAACACTACTAGCTAAACTTCATTAACTTGATGATCTTCATGATCAATGGAGCCACAGATTGTCCCTGTACATAAACACAACAAAAGAGAAGTTATGCCAAGTGGTAAAACCACTTGGCGAGGTTAGAAGAATAATGAAATTGAGTAGATATGGATCAGCTCTGCCGAGCTGATCACCTCACAGCCAAGACACAAGCCAGGTACCATGAATTTGCACACACACACAGCCAGGCTGCTCACACAAAGAAGCAGTGCATGCAAAAGCACACCACACACACACGGTGGTGAGTCACCAACGGAGTTGACAGGGCTTGCTTGTCGACCAGAGAAGGAGCAGGAGACCATATAAAACCTCCACGGTAAACCCTAGTCAATCCATCGACGAGATTGCACCGGGTAAGTTCATCAGGAAACCAAGAACACAAGAACAGCTTGAACAGTCAGCACTGTTCAACACAATTCCACCACCACAACACATAACCAAGAGATCAAGTCGGCAAGGAGGAGCAGGCAAGCCAAGAACTCAACCAACAGCTGAATCCTCTACACCAACAACCTTTCTAGGAGCTGGAGTGAGGTATACACAGATAATCATGAGCAAGCCACAGTTTTGCTCATATCATAAGCACATGCATAAATCACAGCAACAGAAGAGGGTAGAAACCCTGTTTGTCTCATCATCTGGCTACCAAGCCATGTGGTGCAAGCAAACAGAATGAAAAGCCAGAAGGAAATCATCCAGGGAACACTGGATGTGTCAGCACAGTGAGACAACCAGAGAAATCCAACATGGATGTAATCCCTCTCTCGCCACACAGATTCACTTAGCACCCTATAGCAAGCTACACCATCGAATATAGACATTTATATGTCTATCTTCATTTCAACATCAAATATATTGAAAGCCCATGATTGACTACCAGTAATATTGCTCAACAGCTTACATAAGAGGTAGGAGCAACCTTTACTAGCACACCAAGCAGTGCTAGGGTCACCACAACTACCTAGCCACACAGAAAAGCCACAAGAGAGGCATATCATCACTCCAGGGGAGTTCATGCATCACGGGAGGTGCCAACACATGTTGGTTTCCATCCATATAGTGCATAGGATGCACCCAATCAGATCTGCATCGGGTAGATCATGCTGGGTTGTCGGAAAAGGAAGCCAAGCTTCACCGACAAGCATAAATAAATAAAACAAAGACACACAGAGGCATCCAGAGTATCAAATCCTTTAATCAACCACCGGTATTGCTTTCACAAGCAACAGCAACCACCAGTACTTGGTGTGGAGCTAGATCCTCAAGTAACAACAAAGAATGGAAATGAATTCATATAAAGTGATAAGCCAACGGTAAGTCCTGGTGATCATAGGATCATCCAAAGCCACAAATTAACCAACCATTGCATCACGAGATAATCAAATATATGAAATATAAATTGTATGCGAAGCACACTAACAAGGAATGAAGGCTGTCTAGCCAACGGTCATGCTTAATAGAACATTCCTATGAATCACAACTCAATGAGCATCACACGGTGGTACGGCACTTGCATAATGCAAGGATCATGCATAATAATCAAGTCAAGGCCAAGATTTTTGCACACACAGAATACCCTAGTGGCCATAATCATAACTGGAGCAAGCCAGAAGGCCATGAACATCAATGGATGCTCATGAGCAATTACAGGAGGGCCACAGCAGGGACATAGCATGAACAGAAGTAGTTAGGAAGCACAAAAGCCTGCACTGATAATCAAGTAGAGCAGCACAAGCTAGAACACAGAGATAGCAGTAGCACATAGCAGCATACGCATGTAGGCAGTAGCAACTAGCACAACAAGGTAGAGGCCAAGGCAACCAGAGGAAGAAGAGGAGGTAGAGAAGACAGGAGAGAAGGAGGCACACACACCTGGAGCAGAGCACCGTAGCGTGCCCATGGCGGCACGGCGGCACGAGCCTAACACGCAGGCGCTGAGCGCAGCCACAAAGCGGGCGTCGCTGGCGCAACGCCCCGACACCACCACGGCGAGGCACACGGCCACGTCGCGGCGCGGCGTCTGGATCATCGGCGGGCGATGAGTCGCTCGGAATCGCCACGGCCGTGTCAGAAACAGATGCGTTGGGGGCGAAGCGAGCAAGCAGCGCGGCACGAATCGCCGCGGTGGATCTGAATCGCCATCGAATGGCGGTTCAGATGCGCCACACCTCGCCGGCGGCAACGGCCGGGGCTGGCCGGAAGACATCGAAGCAGATGGCGGCGACATGCGTCGCCAGAGCTCAGGGATTAGGGTTCGCGAGGGAGAGAGAAGGGAAGTGGGGGCGCCCGAGTGGGCCGGACCAGGCCAAGCGGGTTGAGCCCAACCCACTCGGGTTCAACTTTGACAGGTGGGCCCGAGGGCAATTTGGGCATTTCCAAAATACCATTTAAGTAAGAATTTCAAAGAATTTTATAAAATAGAATATGGCTCTAAAAAAAATAACTAAAAATATGAAAATCAATCGCATAAAATTCTCTATCCAAATAAAATATCAAAGAGGATTTTTGAAGATAATTATGAATAAGTCCTAATTTGATGATTTAAATAATCATTTAAATCACACATAAAATTTTTCAATAATAAAATAAGTCCATTAATGAATTGGGACTTCAAAAACACCTTGACAAAATTTCAAGGTTGTATTTTACTTTAATTCATGTATCCCCAACTTATTCTTAGTATTAACCTCTTACATGAATTAATAACGATGTCGGAAGGGGGGAACAAACCCTAAAAATGGAATCATGCATAAATTGCTTCTTTAACCATTGCCCTTATCGGACAATGATGCTATTTTTCAGAACAAGAGGACAAGGGTCAGTCCATATCTACCAACTGCAGAACTTTGCAGTGTTCAGGCAAGTTCATCACTTGCTCATGTCATTTGAGTATTTCTATCAAATTACTTGCAAAGTATTATGGTTATCACTATTGCATAAAAATCAAAACCACTACTTTCATAACTATGAATATGACTATGTGGTGGGCAATGGAACCATGGATTGTGTTGATATGGTGGAGGTTCCATTGCAAGGGTTTATATCCATCTAGGATTAAACAACAAATGTCGCCAGTGATTCTTGTGCCGTAATACCCGTGTTAACCATAAGATCTGGAGTGGGACAGAGTAGTCAAAAGTGTTTCCACCTCTCGTTCATCAACGGATGCGCTTTACCGTAGACACTTGTATCCGTCGTGGCTGACAGCGGTAGGTCAGAAGCCTTAAGTCCCCACGGCATAGTCCGTAGACACTTGTCGTGCGAAGTGCAAGTGGTAGGGTGGGGATCCCATTCTAATTCCCCACGGTATTGCGGTCTATGATGGGTTGCAGCCACCGGCGTAGGAGTGTATGGTAAGAGCCCAGCACTGTTGTCGTGGTGGGGTCCACCCTGAAATTACGGGAATAATGGGACCGACGTGGACCCGTGGTCGAGCGCATGCAACAAAGGGTGGGTGTTCGAGGTAGCGGAGGAACATGATTGGCTAGACCTTATACCGGGCCTCACACCAAAGGAAGTGTGGACGGAAAGCTGCTCGGTTGGCACCAAGGTTAAGATCTCTTATGGGTAAAGCAACACACCTCTGCAGAGTGTAAAGAATCGTGACCTGTCACTCCTGTTCCGGGATTGAGAACTGCGAACGCGGCCGGAAAGGAGCTCCATGAAGTTCTAGTAAACCGGTGAAGGCTGACGGACATAGCTCTTTGAAATAAAAGCAATCTCTTGAAGAAATGTTTATCAAAACTTGCATTGGTATTAGACTTTCTGGTCTAATATCGTAGCTAGTGCATTAAACACCTCTTATCTATAATGAACTTGTTGAGTACGCTCGTACTCATACCACTCTTAAATCCCCTGCTTAGATTGTCTGAATCACCTGGAGGAGGACTACAACAGCAATGATGGAGCCGAGATCATCGGCTACGATGAACCTGACCTCTCAGGTGGAGTTGAAGGCGTAGACTATATCATAGTCTACGGATCCGGGGAGGCTTCCGGAGGAGATCAAGCCTAGGGATATCTGATGAGTAGTAGAAGCTGAGCAGCACAGACTCTTACTATGGAGCTGCTCGAATAAATAAATGTTTAGTTTAATGAGACAATGGTATTGTAAGTTAAGTTGGGTTCGCCTCGAACCCAGGAGTTATCCTCTTAGGACCCAAGAGGAGCTCCGAGACGACTTGTGTATGATGATTGTAATAATATGTGAATGAGTTATGGACCTTGCTATGTTCTGTTGTACTACTCTGAGGGATGTGATATTTGCGGAATGGTACTTCGCGAATGTTATATCAACGACTGGCATACTACAACATGCAGTGGTATGCAGGGTCACCACACCCACCAACCCGCAGCACCAACCAAGACGCAATGATGCAGATGCTGCAGATGATGATGGCAGACCGAGAAGCTGAGAGAGCTGAACGACAAGCCAACATAGCTGCACTGCAACAGATAGCTTAGAACAATCAAGGCCATGGAAACCACGATCACCCTGGATCAAAGCTGAAGAATTTTCAGAACACCAACCCTCCAATGTTCAACAAGACTGAAGAACCCCTAGATGCTGATGACTGGCTCCAGACAATGGAGAACAACTTGGAAGTTGCGGGAGTTGAAGCCGCAGAAAAAGTACTGTTTGCCACCCACTACCTGTCAGGACCTGCCAGAGCCTGGTGGACAAGTGCCCGTGCAATGAATGCGGGACAGATGATAACCTGGGAAGACTTCAAGCTGAAGTTTAGCAAGTACCACGTGCCCCAAGGACTGATCAAGAAGATGAGAGACGAGTTCCGGGAACTCAAGCAAGGGAGAATGTCCGTGGTGGAATACCGCGACAGGTTTCTTACTCTGTCAAGGTACATCCCGGATGAGACCAACACCAATGAGAAAAGGAAGGAGAGATGTCTGAACGGACTGCACGACGAGATGCAAACAGTGTTAGTGAACATTCCATTCGCAGACTTGGAAGCCCTGGTGGACTCAGCCATCCAAATGGAAGGGAAGCTGCATCAAGCCAATGAGAACCGCAAAAGAAGAATGATGAACCAGAATGGACCCCACCATACCCAAAAGTACCGCAACAACTCCTCTGGAGGATTTACCCCAAGAAACAACAAGCCAACTACCCAGACTTATCGCCCCAACTACACCAACAACAACGGAGGACCCCCGAAGCCCGGAGGCAACAACAACAACAGCCACAACAACAACAACCACCACAACAGCAACAACAACAATGGGAACAACAACCACACCAATACTGCCCCAAGGACTGGAAGCAATGCCATTCCCGTCACTCCCAAAGACAAATCAACTGTAAACTGCTATGAATGTGGAGTTGTGGGTCTCTACTCCAACGAGTGCCCCAAGAAGCTTGCCAAGATTGCCGCCAATACCGCAGCACCTACTCAGCAACAGCGCCGCTTTGCAGGAAGAAGGAACCAGAACAACAACAACGGCCGTCTCTACCACATGAATGGCACTGAAGCCCAGGAAGCACCCTAGGCCATGCCAAGTATGTTTTCCTGTTAAATCCCATTGCTCAATCTTTCTTAGGAACCTAACTTTTCTTAAAATCTCGGGACAAGATTTGTTTAAGGGGGAAGGGTTTGTAACATCCCAAAAATTTCAAACAAATAAAATGAATTTCCCTATTTCCAAATTTTGGAACCAACAAAAACTTTTATTAAATTAAGTTTGATACATGGTGACCTTGCTTAATTCTTGTGCTATTGCCATGATTGCTTGTTAAAGTATTTTGAAATGATCTTAAACCCTAAACCTCACCCCTCTTTTGACCATCCAAGTTAAAACCAAATAAAAAGAATTCAAATGAGAAAAAGGCATTTGTGCCTATGGCTAATTTTGCGAAACTTTACCCTAGGCCTTTCTACTTTGTTTAGAGGATTGGAAAACCTTCATAAACCTTACCTAGTACTTATCAAACCCAATCCAAGGTGAAACAAAGGATTTTAAAAAGAAATTAAAAATGCCATAGAGGCATATGTGAGCAAATAGCAAATTTGTGAAATTGAGGATCTTGACCCTAAGACTTGTTGTGAATGGTTGGATCACTCCTCTATACCATTTCAACACTCAACAACATCAATTGGGTCAAGCCAAGTCAAATTAAAAATCAAATGCAACATATGCATAGATGCATATGTGGCACATGGCCATTTTACCCAAATCTTGCCCTATGCCCTCCTACTTTACCCAAATGGTGTGAAACCATCTCTAAACCTAATCTCACACTAAATGGACCCTAGACCTTGCCCAAGTAAAGCAAGATGAACAAAAGAGGAAAATAAGAAAAATTGGAATATCACCTCCTATGGGTTTATGGCCATTTTTGCAAATCTTTGAGCTAGACCTTTTGGAATGGTTTCAATGGTTTGGAATTGTTCCTAAACAAATAAAAATCACTTTGGAGTCAAGAAAAATCAAATCAAATAGAGAGAAATGCAATGGTGAGAAAATTCCATTTTTCACTCACATACACTTTGGCCCACTTTTCAAATCTTTAACCAAGGCCACCATGGCTTGTGCCATTGCTTGTGAAACCCTCATATATCAAAAACAAACCCTTTTGCACCAAAGAAACACAAATCAAATCAAAGAAAAATTCAAATTCAACATACATATGATATTGGTCAAATTGTCACTTTATATTATCTTAACCACTTTGAGCCCTTTTAGTAAGAGATTCTTAAACCAAACCCTAACAAATCTTTGCACCTCATCCAAGACCTCATCAAGATGAGCAACTTTGATGTTGACCACTTTGACCAGATCGTTGACCATTGCTTAATTTAGTCAAGCCAAGTTGCCACTTTGAAACCCAATCTAGATTCCCACCAATTTTGGATTTTTTCACAAATCTTTTCCAAATCCCAAACCAATGCCACTCATGGCTGCCAAATATCATTTAGAACTCCTCCATGAAGAAACCTAGCAAATTTACCCACACATGAGGTTTTTACATAAGAATCCAATTTCTACATAGAGGTACAACCACTATTTCAACCACCCTCCATCACATCACCTCTCTCTCCCTTCACCTCAGCCCTGCCCAACCATGTCCTGGCTCTCCCTCTTGACCTCACCTAGTGTGCATGGTCACCTCACATCAACACCGTGCCCCAAAATCATGTCATGTGTCACATACACTTTGACAAATAATATATGTGCACACCCTAGACCCCTCTCACCTTGCCCACCATGTCTACTAGACTCACCTCACCCCCCTTAAGCTTGCAGCACCTTTGTACACAAGAAAAGTATGCACAAAGCATCAATGCCATGCCATGCCACTCCAAATGACATCACCATGCCAACCCCTGTCTTTCTCCCTCTCTAGTCACCCTCACCTTGTCAAGTTGACTCATCTCACTCCTCTGAACACCACCATACCATAGTTGACCCCAAAAACCCACTTGCACCACCCAATGCCACACCATGCCACTCACATAGTCACCACCATGTCATTACCTACCCCTGGACCTTTTCCCTCTCTCTCACCTTGTCACCCACCTTGGACTTGACCCTCTACACCTGCCAGACATGATCTTTGGTGGAGGAGAGCAAGTGGTTGACCAAAACAAGCATGCCATTGCCCATAGTCACCAACCCGAGGACATCACCCTTCCTCTGCGTGCACAGTGCATCCCATCGCGTCCCACTGCGCCACTCACCTCCTCTCACCCCAGAACACCTGCTAGACATGACCATTGACTCTCAATCGCGCCAGGACGACGCCATGACGTGGGAATGCCGACGTCGGTCATTTCCTTGTGCGCACTGCACACGACACCTGCGGGCTAGCCACTCCGCACGCGTCACCCTCTACCCAGTACCTACCCAGCTGATGCAGCCCCCGTGCCAGAGAGCCCTGCACATGACGAACCCGACGACATGGCCACCATGCCGGCCCCGTCGCGTTCCCGTCTCTGGCCGCTATATAAACCCCCTCCGCGCCCTGGACTTCACCACACAACTCAGAAGCCTCCCTCTCTCCCCCTAGCACCTCCCTCCCGCTCTCCTCACAGCCCACCGGCGTCAACAAGCTCGCCACGGCCACCGGCGGCATCCCTCAAAAACCGCCCAGATTTTCATCACCATAGCCACCGAGCCCTACACCAAAGTTGTAGCCCTTGAAAAGACCTTTCCAACGCACCTAACCACGCCTCAATCCGAGCTCCGAGGTAAGAGAAATAGTCCCCGCAAGCCTGCAGTGTCGGGAGGAAGACGACGGCCCAGCACCGTCGGATCGCCATCCAACGATCCGTGCACCCCGCGCATGCCCGACGTGCATGCGCCATGCACGACAGGCCTGGGCAGCAGCTGGGCCGGCCCAACTTCTCCCCGCCCTCAGTTTGGATTTGATTTCCGTTTTATTTTTTTTCTTTAAATTGCATACTGGTGCAGTGCTAGAATTTAAATATTTTCAATTATACAAATCCAATTTTAGTGATTCAAAATGTTCCAGAAAGATTATGAAATGCTCTAACTAATCCCACTGGTTTCACTCAAAAATTCATTCTAGATCCTCTACAATAAAAATGACAAATCAGTAACTTTTCAAACTTCAAATAATTATTAATAATCAACCATAAACTATTTTGAGGTGGTTCCACCTCTCATAAATCACATTTGATGTTGTCTAATTTATTATGTAATAAAACACTATAGTTGTTTCATATGATCATGGGCTAGAGCAAAGTATTGGCTATGTAGTCAAAATCTAGCCCATTTAAATTATTTCAAAATTAGGGTTTCAAATCTATGAGGTGTAGCGCCTCATTTAAATCATCTTCCCAAGTGGTATGAAGTAATGTGATGACCCTTATTTATTGGTCTCATATGTGCTCACTTGAGGATATTAAATCAAATAGGATTTAAATTGCATGAGGTATGGAACCTCATTTAAATCATGTTTCTCAAATAATAAGTGTGAAGTGTTGACCTTGGTCAACATGTGATCATATCTTGCTATTTGAGGAGATTAAATCTTAACAAGATTCAATGAGAGGAAATTATTTCCCCAAAGAACCAAAGAGAAAACCCTAAGTCACTAAGAGGAGTGTTTTCTAAACACTAAAGAAGAAACCCTAGTCAAATGTTGAGTAAGGTAGATGATGATGCTAGATCATCTTGATTGAGCCATTAAGGCTAGTTAGGTTCTTTAAGTATTGATCTGGTGTTTGTATCCTCGTATTCGTTTATAGACGCTAATACCGGAGACTATCAAGAGGAGGAGGATTTCTACCAGGAAGAAGAAGGGAACTTTGATCACTACCCCAACCAAGGCAAGCTATTACCAATGCAAGATAGATTTGTGCAAAGCTCTACAAGAGCAAGGCACCATTACATTTTACCTTATGATCCTATCCCAAGTTTTACTTTACAAGCTTTATTGGATTTTATTTATCAAAGTTACCTTTTTGATTTATGATTCACTTGGTTTAGTTATGGAGTAGTACAAGAGCATCACACTTAGCCTAGAAAGCTATAAGCTAGTTAGCACCCCTCATAACTAGTTGCTAGTGGTAAAGATTAAAAGTGACTAGTCTAGTTGGGAACTTGTGAAATGAAATAACTTTGAAAACCTTGGAATGATGAGTCGTTCTATTGAAAGATTTTGAAGGTGAATATGAGTTGTGAATGACTTGGTGAATTTTACCAAAACTGATGGTTGGGTTCGGATGCGATACCATTCCAATTTTACAAGAACCCCCACAATACCTGAATCTGGGTAAGGCTTAGCTGGAAATTTATGTGTCTTAGTATGGGTTCCCTCTAAAACAAGCGTCATCGGGGTTATGCCGGAGGCTGCCTCTACAACAAAAGGAATGATGTGAAATGACGTGAAATGAGGTGAATGTCCGGCCCAAGCCCTGTGCAGTTCCCAGGCTGACTGTCTGTCTTCACTGGGAGGCCAAGCTCATGGGGAGAGGTGCCTATACTAGGGTATATAAATGAAAGGTTAGGATTGGTAGTTCGCGTACTGCGTACGATAAATCAGGGCCAGTTACCCCTGACGAACTATTGCAATTGTTGTGGCACAAGTGTACAACCTCTGCAGAGTTTAACCTATTCGAATAGCCGTGTCCGCGGTCATGGACAGTTGGAAAGGCCATACTGTTCCGTCATCAGAACTTTTCTCAAAATATGAAGGGTGACTTGTGATTTGAATTGAAAGGTGACTTTGACTTTGAATCACAACTGAGTTGTGGGAATGACATTAATGTTCCCACTTGAGTAAGTGATACGCGTACAGCACGCGTCCGTTGGGAACCCCAAGAGGAAGGTGTGATGCGTACATCGGCAAGTTTTCCCTCAGTATGAAACCAAGGTTTATCGAACCAGTAGGAGCCAAGAAGCACGTTGAAGGTTGATGGCGGCGGGATGTAGTGCGGCGCAACACCAGAGATTCCGGCGCCAACGTGGAACCTGCACAACACAACCAAAGTACTTTGCCCCAACGAAACAGTGAGGTTGTCAATCTCACCGGCTTGCTGTAACAAAGGATTAGATGTATAGTGTGGATGATGATTGTTTGCAGAAAATAGTAAAACAATATTGCAGTAGATTGTATTTCAGTATAGAGAATTGGACCGGGGTCCACAGTTCACTAGAGGTGTCTCTCCCATAAGATAAACAGCATGTTGGGTGAACAAATTACAGTTGGGCAATTGACAAATAAAGAGGGCATGACCATGCACATACATATTATGATGAGTATAGTGAGATTTAATTGGGCATTACGACAAAGTACATAGACCGCTATCCAGCATGCATCTATGCCTAAAAAGTCCACCTTCGAGGTTATCATCCGAACCCCTCCGGTATTAAGTTGCTAACAACAGACAATTGCATTAAGTATTGCGCGTAATGTAATCAGTAACTACATCCTTGAACATAGCACCAATGTTTTATCCCTAGTGGCAACAGCACATCCATAATCTTAGAGATTTCTGTCACTTCCCCAGATTCACGGAGACATGAACCCACTATCGAGCATAAATACTCCCTCTTGGAGTTACAAGCATCTACTTGGCCAGAGCATCTACTAGTAACGGAGAGCATGCAAGATCATAAACAACACATAGACATAACTTTGATAATCAACATAACAAGTATTCTCTATTCATCAGATCCCAATAAACGCAACATATAGAATTACAGATAGATGATCTTGATCATGTTCGGCAGCTCACAAGACCCGACAATTAAGCACAATGGGGAGAAGACAACCATCTAGCTACTGCTATGGACCCATAGTCCAGGGGTAGACTACTCACACATCACTCCGGAGGCGACCATGGCGGCGTAGAGTCCTCCGGGAGATGATTCCCCTCTCCGGCAGGGTGCCGGAGGCGATCTCCTGAATCCCCCGAGATGGGATTGGCGGCGGCGGCGTCTCTGGAAGGTTTTCCGTATCGTGGCTCTCGGTACTGGGGGTTTCGCGATGGAGGCTTTAAGTAGGCGGAAGGGCAGGTCAGGAGGCGGCACGAGGGGCCCAAAGCATAGGCCGGCGCGGCCAAGGGCCAGGCCGCGCCGCCCTAGGGTGTGGCCGCCTCGTGGCCCCACTTCGTCTCCTCTTCGGTCTTCTGGAAGCTTTGTGGCAAAATAGGACCCTGGGCGTTGATTTCGTCCAATTCCGAGAATATTTCGTTACTAGGATTTCTGAAACCAAAAACAGCAGAAAATAGCAACTGGCACTTCGGCATCTTGTTAATAGGTTAGTTCCAGAAAATGCACGAATATGACATAAAGTGTGCATAAAACATGTAGATATCATCAATAATGTGGCATGGAACACAAGAAATTATCGATACGTCGGAGACGTATCAGCATCCCCAAGCTTAGTTCTGCTCGTCCCGAGCAGGTAAAACGATAACAAAGATAATTTCTGGAGTGACATGCCATCATAACCTTGATCATACTATTTGTAAAGCATATGTAGTGAATGCAGCGATCAAAACAATGTATATGACATGAGTAAACAAGTGAATCATATAGCAAAGACTTTTCATGAATAGTACTTCAAGACAAGCATCAATATGTCTTGCATAAGAGTTAACTCATAAAGCAATAATTCATAGTAAAAGCATTGAAGCAACACAAAGGAAGATTAAGTTTCAGCGGTTGCTTTCAACTTGTAACATGTATATCTCATGGATATTGTCAACATAGAGTAATATAATAAGTGCAATATGCAAATATGTAGGAATCAATGCACAGTTCACACAAGTGTTTGCTTCTTGAGGTGGAGAGAAATAGGTGAACTGACTCAACAATGAAAGTAAAAGAATGGTCCTCCATAGAGGAAAATCATCGATTGCTATATTTGTGCTAGAGCTTTGATTTTGAAAACATGAAACAATTTTGTCAACGGTAGTAATAAAGCATATGTATCATGTAAATTATATCTTACAAGTTGCAAGCCTCATGCATAGTATACTAATAGTGCCCGCACCTTGTCCTAATTAGCTTGGACTACCGGATCATCGCAATACACATGTTTTAACCAAGTGTCACAAAGGGGTACCTCTATGCCGCCTGTACAAAGGTCTAAGGAGAAAGCTCGCATTGGATTTCTCGCTATTGATTATTCTCAACTTAGACATCCATACCGGGACAACATAGACAACAGATAATGGACTCCTCTTTTATGCATAAGCATGTAACAACAATTAATAATTTTCTCATATGAGATTGAGGATATATGTCCAAAACTGAAACTTCCACCATGAATCATGACTTTAGTTAGCGGCCCAATGTTCTTCTCTAACAATATGCATGCTTAACCATAAGGTGGTAGATCTCTCTTACTTCAGACAAGACGGACATGCATAGCAACTCACATGATATTCAACAAAGAATAGTTGATGGCATCCCCAGAAACATGGTTATCGCACAACAAGCAACTTAATAAGAGATAAAGTGCATAAGTACATATTCAATACCACAATAGTTTTTAAGCTATTTGTCCCATGAGCTATATATTGCAAAGGTGAATGATGGAATTTTAAAGGTAGTACTCAAGCAATTTACTTTGGAATGGCGGAGAAATACCATATAGTAGGTAGGTATGGTGGACACAAATGGCATAGTGGTTGGCTCAAGGATTTTGGATGCATAAGAAGTAATCCCTCTCGATACAAGGTTTAGGCTAGCAAGGTCATTTGAAACAAACACAAGGATGAACCGGTGCAGCAAAACTCACATAAAAGACATATTGAAAACATTATAAGACTCTACACCGTCTTCCTTGTTGTTCAAACTCAATACTAGAAATTATCTAGACCTTAGAGAGACCAAATATGCAAACCAAATTTTAGCATGCTCTATGTATTTCTTCATTAATGGATGCAAAGCATATGATGCAAGAGCTTAAACATGAGCACAACAATTGCCAAGTATCACATTATCCAAGACATTATAGCAAATTACTACATGTATCATTTTCCAATTCCAACCATATAACAATTTAACGAAGAAGAAACTTCGCCATGAATATTATGAGTAGAGCCTAAGGACATACTTGTCCATATGCTACAGCGGAGCGTGTCTCTCTCCCACAAAGTGAATGCTAGGATCCATTTATTCAAACAAAACCAAAAACAAAAACAAACCGACGCTCCAAGCAAAGCACATAAGATGTGATGGAATAAAAATATAGTTTCAGGGGAGGAACCTGATAATGTTGTCGATGAAGAAGGGGATGCCTTGGGCATCCCCAAGCTTAGACGCTTGAGTCTTCTTAGAATATGCAGGGGTGAACCACCGGGGCATCCCCAAGCTTAGAGCTTTCACTCTCCTTGATCATATTGTATCATCTCCTCTCTTGATCCTTGAAAACTTCCTCCACACCAAACTTAGAATAACTCATTAGAGGGTTAGTGCACAATCAAAATATACATGTTCAGAGGTGACACAATCATTCTTAACACTTCTGGACATTGCATAAAGCTATTGGACATTAATGGATCAAAGAAATTCATCCAACATAGCAAAAGAGGCAATGCGAAATAAAAGGCAGAATCTGTCAAAACAGAACAGTTCGTATTGACGAATTTTATCGAGGCACCAGACTTGCTCAAATGAAAATGCTCAAATTGAATGAAAGTTGCGTACATATCTGAGGATCACTCACGTAAATTGGAATAATTTTCTGAGTTACCTACAGAGAAAACAGCCCAGATTCGTGACAGCAAAGAAATCTGTTTCTGCGCAGTAATCCAAATCTAGTATGAACTTTACTATCAACGACTTTACTTGGCACAATAAAACACTAAACTAAGATAAGGAGAGGTTGCTACAGTAGTAAACAACTTCCAAGACACAAAATAAAAACAAAGTACTGTAGTAAAAACCATGGGTTGTCTCCCATAAGCGCTTTTCTTTAACGCCTTTCAGCTAGGCGCAGAAAGTGTGTATCAAGTATTATCAAAGGGTGGTGCATCTACAGTGGGGTGTGGAGTTTTCTCAACTATGCATTTTATCTTTTCTATGTGAGTTTCAGAGGCTCCCTTTTCATTAGTCTTGGGCTTGCTACTCTCATCAAACAAATCTTCAGGAACAATCCAATCAAAATTCTTTTCTAGTGCCTCACACATTCCCAAGAGCTTGCAAGGTATTGATGTTTTAATATCCCCCTCATAATTAACTTCATTAGTGTACTTTTGTCTATCCTTTTCCATCTTCTCAAGGGTACTGGCAAAGTTGGTATAAGAGCCTAGCATATTATATTTAGTGAAGACTTTTCTAGCTTCTCTCGCTATTCCCCCAAATTCTTTAAGAAGGGTTTCTAATACAAAATCTTTCTTTTCTCCTTCTTCCATATCACTGAGTGTAAGAAACATATGTTGAATCACAGGATTAAGATTAACAAATCTAGCTTCTAACGCGTGTACTAAAGAAGCAACAGCAATTTCATAAGTAGGAGCAAGTTCTACCAAGTGTCTATCTTCAAAATCTTCAACCGTACTAATATGAGTGAAAAAATCTTCTATATTATCTTTCCCAAGGATAGACCCTCGGCCTACCGGTACATCTTTAAGAACAAACTTAGGAGGAAACATGATAAAATAAGTAAAGCAAATACAAGTAACTAATTTTTTGTGTGTTTTTGATATAGTAAACAAGATAGCAAATAAAGTAAAACTAGCAACTAATTTTTTTGTATTTTGATTTAGTGCAGCAAACAAAGTAGTAAATAAAACTAAGCAAGAAAAAAACAAAGTAAAGAGATTGGGAAGTGGAGACTCCCCTTGCAGCGTGTCTTGATCTCCCTGGCAACGGCGCCAGAAAAAGATTTGCTGGCGTGTAGTTGACGTGGGAGTTAGAAATCTCTGTGGTGTAATTTTCCTTCACGTCCCCGGCAACGGCGCCAGAAAAAGAGCTTGATACGCGTAGGAACCCCAAGAGGAAGGTGTGATGCGTATAGCGGCAAGTTTTCCCTCAGTATGAAACCCAGGTTTATCGAACCAGTAGGAGCCAAGAAGCACGTTGAAGGTTGATGGCGGCGGGATGTAGTGCGGCGCAACACCAGAGATTCCGGCGCCAACGTGGAACCTGCACAACACAACCAAAGTACTTTGCCCCAACGAAACAGTGAGGTTGTCAATCTCACCGGCTTGCTGTAACAAAGGATTAGATGTATAGTGTGGATGATGATTGTTTGCAGAAAACAGTAAAACAGTATTGCAGTAGATTGTATTTCAGTATAGAGAATTGGACCGGGGTCCACAGTTCACTAGAGGTGTCTCTCCCATAAGATAAACAGCATGTTGGGTGAACAAATTACAGTTGGGCAATTGACAAATAAAGAGGGCATGACCATGCACATACATATTATGATGTGTATAGTGAGATTTAATTGGGCATTACGACAAAGTACATAGACCGCTATCCAGCATGCATCTATGCCTAAAAAGTCCACCTTCAGGTTATCATCCGAACCCCCTCCAGTATTAAGTTGCTAACAACAGACAATTGCATTAAGTATTGCGCGTAATGTAATCAGTAACTACATCCTTGAACATAGCACCAATGTTTTATCCCTAGTGGCAACAGCACATCCATAATCTTAGAGATTTCTGTCACTTCCCCAGATTCACGGAGACATGAACCCACTATCGAGCATAAATACTCCCTCTTGGAGTTACAAGCATCTACTTGGCCAGAGCATCTACTAGTAACGGAGAGCATGCAAGATCATAAACAACACATAGACATAACTTTGATAATCAACATAACAAGTATTCTCTATTCATCGGATCCCAACAAACGCAACATATAGAATTACAGATAGATGATCTTGATCATGTTCGGCAGCTCACAAGACCCGACAATTAAGCACAATGGGGAGAAGACAACCATCTACCTACTGCTATGGACCCATAGTCCAGGGGTAGACTACTCACACATCACTCCGGAGGCGACCATGGCGGTGTAGAGTCCTCCGGGAGATGATTCCCCTCTCCGGCAGGGTGCCGGAGGCGATCTCCTGAATCCCCCGAGATGGGATTGGCGGCGGCGGCGTCTCTGGAAGGTTTTCCGTATCGTGGCTCTCGGTACTGGGGGTTTCGCGACGGAGGCTTTAAGTAGGCGGAAGGGCAGGTCAGGAGGCGGCACGAGGGGCCCACACCATAGGCCGGCGCGGCCAAGGGCCAGGCCGCGCCGCCCTAGGGTGTGGCCGCCTCGTGGCCCCACTTCGTCTCCTCTTCGGTCTTCTGGAAGCTTCGTGGCAAAATAGGACCCTGGGCGTTGATTTCGTCCAATTCCGAGAATATTTCGTTACTAGGATTTACGAAACCAAAAACAATGAAAACGACAGCGGCACTTCGGCATCTTGTTAATAGGTTAGTTCCAGAAAATGCACGAATATGACATAAAGTGTGCATAAAACATGTAGATATCATCAATAATGTGGCATGGAACACAAGAAATTATCGATACGTCGGAGACGTATCAGTAAGTTAGGCAAATGAAGAGGTTTTGTTTACTAAATTGCTTATGAAATAAAACTGGCTTTATGAAAATGAAACTAGAGCTTAGAACCCCCTTACTATAGTTGATAACTTTTACCTTAGTATTAGTTTGCGAGTACTTTAAAGTACTCATGGCTGTGTCCCTGGCTATTCAAATGGCCAGACTATGAAGAGAAGTACCAGAACCCGGAAGAAGGACAGCAGGACGTCTACGACAACTAGGATCACTCCTGACGTCAACAGTTGCCTGTGGAATAGATGAACTACTACTACGCTACTTCGCTTCCGCTATGTGTTTTGTAATTGATCAATAGATCATCTACTATTGTAATGAGACTGGATCATGTGATCCTTTGTTGTAAGACAATTATGATGTTGTAATGAATGATGTTCTGTGATATCAATCTATTATGTCTCGCAAAAACAATATTCCTGGGATTGCGATGAATGGCATAATAGGCACCTGGACTTAAAAATCCGAGTGTTGACACACCCCCGGCGGCGCCGGTTGCCTCATCGCCGCTAGGCTCGTAGGTACTACCCCCGGCGGCGTCGCTTGCCTTGTTGCCGCTTGGCTCGTCGGCACTACCCCCAGCGGCATCCTCCATCTCATGGTCCTCGTCGCCGCCAACACCAGCGGCCTCGGCATCCTCCTCCGTCCTAAAGAAGTGCCTATTGTAGTGCTCCTCTAACTGTTCTTGAGACACCATGGTGGCTTGCACTAATAGAAGATGAAAAAGAGTTAGAATTCACGGAAAAATTCGGCATGACCTTTGCTAAAAAATGGTCATGCCGAGTGCTAGAATTGCCGGAACGGAAATGAATCGACATTCCGGCACTAAATAGCAACTCAATCCCTGCAAATGTACAGAAATGCAAAAAGAAGACCATATACTTTAGCACCATTTCATTCTTGATCATTTAGTGTGGAGAGCAGCACCATTGCATTAGCATGCACATCACCATATACATCAACATGCACTTAATCATTTGATATACATCAGCATGCACTTAACATCAGCATCACCATGCTAGTAGCATGCATTTCATTTTCAAACCAGAGAACAAATTCAGTAGCATGCATTTAACCAGAGACACAAAATCATTTGATATGCATACTGAATTCCTGACACTTTAGCATCAACCCATCTTTAGCATTTAAAAATGAAAAATGAACTAAATGAACTAAATTGGCATCTTTAGCATTTAAAAAACCAGCATACTGCCAACTAAATCAGCTACTGCATCAACCCATCTTTAGCATCTTTAGCATTTAAAAAATGAAAAACTAGACAGCCAGCCAACACACAAAAATAAGAAGCAAATATCTTGCCTCTGTCGATAGTAGCAAATATAATACAGAAAAAACTAAAAAAAAGTAGATGAACTAGCATAAAATTAGAAGCAAATATCTTGCCTCTGTAGATGAACTAGGTGCATTAGAAATACAGGTTACTCATACAGGTTCAAACAATGCAGTAGCATTCTTTCCCTTACTGTCAACTGTTAAAACAATGCAGAGAGGGGAATTTGGGGGAGGGACAGGGAAAGGAAGAGGGGGAGGGGAGGGGAAATGACAGCAGCATGCACAACAGCATGCATAGCAACAGCATAACAGCAGCATGCACACAACATCTTGATTTTCATTTCTTTTCCAACCAGCATAGCAGCAACATGCACACAACATCTTCATTTTCATTTTGTTTTAAATGAACCAGAGAATGAACATAGCACCAATTTTTATTTTGTTTTAAATGAACCAGAGAAGCTCATGTGTCATTTCTCATTTGTGGATTATGAGAAAGCTCCAATTATATTTCCTTGATGTGAAAAATGAACTAAATGAACTAAATTTCAAACAAGAGAACAAATTCATTTTATTTTGTTTTTTCAAACCAGAGAATAGCACTTGTTCTTTTATGAACTAAACCTACTGCTAGCACTTGTTCTTTTTAAATTAAGTAAACCTACTGCTAGTGAACATTTGACAGCATCCATTGATATAGCATATTTTTTCAAACCAGAGAATAGCACATTTTTTCAAACAAGAGAATAGCACTTGTTCTTTTTTCAAACTAGAGAATAGCACATTTTTTCATTAAGCATTATTAAAACAGAGAATAAACGTGAGGCATGCCTAACCCCAACACTTGCTACTGGTGGCATTTGATGCTTGAGTAGGCATTTAAATGAACCAGATCGATTACAGTAAGTAGGCATCAAATTCAATTTGCTATGAACCAAGCATTTGCTACTGCATTTCATCATTTAAAGCAAATAGCAACTAGCAAATAAACCTACTGCATCATTTTTTCATCATTTTTTCTAACAACTACTGCAACTAGCAAATAAGACTAGCATTTGCTACTGCAACTAGCAAATTTACTAACACTAACCTACTGCAAGAATTTACCAATGAACCCATTTCATCAGTTTTTTTCATTTTAAAATTGAACCATAGCATGAACCATACCATCTGCAAGTTTATTTTCATTTCATTTCCTCTGCCTCCTCAACCATAGCATGAACCAATGAACCCATCTAATCATTTTTTAAATGAACCAGAGAATGAACCTATATATTTCTTGTACTGCTACTGCTCAATTTCAGTGAACTCCCAAGCAAGTTAATTTAAGCAATTTCAGTGAACTGCGGAGAGGGGAATTCGGGAGAGGGGGAGGAAGAGGGGGACAGATAGGGGAAGGAAGAGGGGGAGGAGAGGGGAAGGTGGAGGAGGTCCTGGCGGCGTCGGGGAAGGATGAGGGGAAGGGAGAAGGGCGGTTCTTACCGACGGTGGCGACGGTGGCCGGCGCGTGTGTGCGACGCCCTCCTCCTCTGCGGCGACGGTGGTGACGCTTGCTCGATCCTCCTCTCCGAGGCGACGGTGTGGGGACGCCTGCTCCTCCTCCTATCGGTGGCTCTCCTCCTCTCGGCGGCTCGGGTGCGGCGGTGGCGCGACGGCGGCGGTGCGGTGTAGGGTTGTGAGATGGTTACGTTTGGGGAAGATGGGGGTTCGGCCGAAACGACTAAGTCATATGACTAGTCTTATTGCCGGCGCACCAGGGCATTGGTTCGCCGGGGATAACCTTGTCCCCGGCGAACCAATGCCCTGGTGCACCGGCAATAAGGCTAGTCTGCTATAGCTGCGACTTAACCAAATTCACAGATAGCTATAGGCCCTGGTTATTTTTTTGATTCCTTTTTCTTTTCTTTTTCTTTATTTTATGTTTCTTTATTCAGATATGTCAGTTATACATGAGTGTTATTATGCAAAAACAAAAAGATATGTGAGTGTTATTATGCAAAAACAAAAAGTTATGTGAGTTACTGATGACCCACAAGTATAGGGGGTGTATCGTAGTATCTTCGATAAGTAAGAATGTCGATCCCAACGAGGAGCAGAAGGTGTTGACAAGCAGTTTCGATGAAGGATTCACTGTAAATGCTCACAGACAAGTATTCAGGGGGTTTTGATGTAACAGTTGAATAAAGTACGAGTAAGTAAAGTGCGAGAGTAACAATTGCAGCGAGTGGCCCAATCCTTTTTAGCACAAAGGACAAGCCGGGTTGTTTACTTATAATGACCAAACGTTCTCGAGGACACACGGGATTTTAGTCTAGTGCTTTCGCTACATACGGCTAAATAATCTTCATTGTTACGATAAGTGTTGTGTGGGTGAACCTATGCTAATGAACCGCCCTTCCTAGGACTAATACATACTTGTGATTATACCCCTTGCAAGCATCCGCAACTACAAGAAAGTAATTAAGAATAAACCTAACCACAGCCTTAAACTCTGAGATCCTGCTATCCCTCCTGCATCGATATACCAACGGGGGTTTAGGTTTCTGTCACTCCGGCAACCCCGCAATTGGCAAACGAGTACAAGATGCATTCCCCTAGGCCCATAAAGGTGAAGTGTCATGTAGTCGACGTTCACATGACACCACTAGAAGAATAACACCACAACTTAAATATCATAACATTGAATATTACCCAACCATAGTTTACTACTAACAGTTAGACTTCACCCATGTCCTCAAGAACTAAACGAACTACTCAAGAGACATCATATGGAACATGATCAGAGGTGATATGATGATGAATAACAATCTGAACATAAACCTTGGTCCAATGGTTTCACTCAATAGCATCAACAACAAGTAGAAATCGATACCGGGAGAGTTTCCCCTATCAAACAATCAAGATCAAACCCAAATTGCTACGGCGGTGACGGTGTCCAGCGGTGGAGACGGCGGTGATGATGGTAAAGATGATGATGATGGTGATGGAGATGATGTCCAGCTCGATGACGGTGACGATGGCGTCGATTTCCCCCTCCCGGAGGGAATTTCCCCGGCGGATCTCAGCCCGCCGGAGAGCTCTTTTCTCTCTGGTGTTCTCCGCCCCGCAGAGGTGGCTGTAACTCTTCGTGAGGTACCCTCTGTGGCTTAGGTCTTCGGGAGGAAGGGTTTCACGAAGAAAAGGAGGCGAAAGGGGCTGTGGGGCCCCCACACCACAAGGTGGCGCGGCCAGGCCATGGGCCGCGCCGGCCTGTGGTCTGGCCCCACCTTGGGCCTTCTCAGCTCCCCTTTCTGGCTTCCTTCGTCATCTGGAAAAATAGGATTTTTGGTATAATTTCCTTCCACAGTTGATCTTCCGAAATATTGCGTTCTGACGGTGCTTTTTCCAGCAGAATCCTGGCTCCGGTGCTCGATCCTCCAATAATGATGAAACATGCAAAATAGATGAAATAACATAAGTATTGTGTCCAAATATGAAATATATCAATGAATAACAGCAAATTATGATACAAAATAGTGATGCAAATTGGACGTATCAACTCCCCCCAAGCTTAGACTTCGCTTGTCCCCAAGCGAAACTGAACTCAGTAAACAGGACCACATGTTTATGGAGTGAAGAGTCGATAAATAAAATACGGACAAGAAGCATCATATTCATTCACACAAGACATTCTAGTAAACAACTTCCTCATATAACTCAACTTGAAACAAGTATAAAGTAATCACAAATAAAGGTGCATAAGAAATCATAGTTGGTGATAGCAAACTTCGTTCTTGGTCAGAGAACAATCATAATGGTCTCCTCATGATCATTGATAACTTGCAAAGCTATATTCATTCAGATAAAACTTGTACTAAACAAGGAAGAATAAAAGACATGATGAAGCAAATCACAATATAATGGTTTGATCACAACTACTCAAATGCTTGCTTGAGATGGAGGGAAATAGGTTTACTGACCCAACATAAAGTAAAAGACAGGCCCTTCGCAGAGGGAAGCAGTGATTAAATCATGTGCTAGAGCTTTTTCAGTTTTGAAATCATATAGAGATAATAAAAGTAACATTTTGAGAGGTGTTTGTTGTTGTCAATGACTGGTAGCGGGTACTCTAACCCCCTTGCCAGACAACCTTCAAAGAGCGGCTCCCATTTTATTTTTATTTTGTGTGGCACTCCTTCCAACCTTTCTTTCACAAACCATGGCTAACCGAATCCTCGGGTGCCTGCCAACAATCTCATACCATGAAGGAGTGCCTTTTTAGTTTAATTAATTTGGGACCGGGAATCCCATTGCCAGCTCTTTTTGCAAAATTATTGGATAAGCGGATGAAGCCACTAGTCCATTGGTGAAAGTTGCCCAACAAGATTGAAAGATCAAACACCACATACTTCCTCATGAGCTATAAAACTTTGACACAAATAAGAGATAATAAGTTTTGAATTGTTTAAAGGTAGCACACGAAGTATTTACTTGGAATGGCAGAAAATACCATGTAGTAGGTAGATATGGTGGACACAAATGACATAGGTTTGGGTTAAGGTTTGGATGCACGAGAAGTATTCCCTCTCAGTACAGGTCTTTGGCTAGCAAGGTTAATTAGCAAGCATAAGAGTCGAGGGAAACAAACAAATATACATGTGATAGAAACAATCATGCATCTTCCTTGTAAGCACAAACAATTTTAACTTCAGAATAATAAGCTATGAGCTAACAAGAAAGAAAGACAATGAAACAACTACTTGTATTTCTCTTTTCTACTTAAACCTCAAAGTGTTGTTGCTATTGACCAATGCTAAGTTTGCCAAAACCAAATAGATTTATTTAATGCTCCCAAAGTGATACCAATACTAACAACAAGGTAAATCATATAATAGAGACTGCAAACTAAAATAAGATGTGCAATATGTAAATGATAAGACTTCTCATTAATATTCCATAACGATAACTCACACCAAGGGATACATAGACAACCAACTAAAGGAGAGATACTTCCAAACTGCAACCCATCTTATATGATAACTTCCCTACTCATGATATGACACTACTTGACAATAAAAAGTAAAAGGTAGTGATGATGTGATACCGCGGCACTCCCCCAAGCTTGGAACAAACCAAGGGGATGCCAATACCGATGATGAATTACTCCTTCGGCGATGGTGGTGATGAACTCCCGTCATCAAACTTCCAAGGAAGAGGTTCTCCATCAAGAAACGACATCTTGGTCTCGGGGATCCTGAAACTAGCAGCACGGCTTATGTATTTAAACCTATTTTCATACTCACAGTTCTGATTCTGAATGTCATAGAGTTGTGCTTGGAGCTTGTTTGTGGTGTCGTGAAGTGAGAGGATGTCGCCCCAAAGCTTTGCAGTTTCCTTCTCGTGTTCAGCAATGAGTTCAGACACAATCTTGTGGAAGATATCCACCTCACGCTCAGCCATCTTCTTGTATTTGAAGACCTCTTGTTCTAGCTTCTCCATCCTGTCTTCCAAGCTTCCTTCTCCTTTAGGACCCTGGACATCCTTGATCTGCAGTTCTCCCTCAACGAGCAGCAACTCCTTGGGGTGCATCCTCAGCTCCTCCATGTACAATTTGCCAACATCCATGCGGGAGCTGTCCTTCGGAGTTTCCGATGAAGACATGATGGCTCTAGATCCGAAGCAAATCCTGGAAGAAACAGCTCGAAACAAAACACGTCGAGAAAATGATATACGGACCTCCAGGGGTCCGGGGGATTATATAGCAAAAATTTTCACGACAAAAGGAAAGTACCAGATCGAACTAGAGTCAGAAAGGGGCGACGAGGCGGCCAGACCATAGGGCGGCGCGGGCCAAGGCCAGGCCGCGCCGGCCTATGGTGGCACGCCCTCGTGCGTCTTTTCCACTCCGTTTCGATCTCGTAATTTTTCATATTTTCCAAAAACAGCAAAAATATTGTTCGGAAAGTAAATTGCGAACTTTTCATTACCAGTACTGTTACCTATTCAAAGTCGAGTTCTGGCGGACTGTCAACTTGTCCTTTGATGAAGGCCTCCGGTGTTTCCACTCGAATAATATCAACATCAACATTATAGGAATCACCTGAGATATAATGCTTGATTCTTTGTCCATTTACCACTTGTGTAGCATTGCCTTGGAGAGAGCTAATTTTGATTGCTCCTGAACGATACACCTCCTCGACAACATACGCTCCTTCCCATTTCGAGAGTAATTTCCCTGCAAAGAATCTGAGACGAGACCGATACAATAGGACTTTATCTCCAATATTAAATTCTCTTTTGATAATCCTTCTATCATGCCATTTCTTAACTTTCTCTTTAAAGAGTTTAGCATTTTCATAAGCTTCACTTCTCCATTCATCTAGAGAACTCAATTGCAACAACCTCTTATTACCGGCAAGTTTAGGATCTTTATTTAATTCTCTAACAGCCCAATAAGCTTTGTGCTCTAGTTCTAAAGGTAAATGACAAGCTTTCCCATAAACAATTTTATAAGGTGACATTCCCATGGGATTTTTATAAGCAGTTCTATAAGCCCAAAGTGCATCCTTCAATTTACTAGCCCAATTCTTTCTAGTTTTATTAACAGTGTTTTGCAAGATAGATTTAATCTCTCTATTTGATAATTCTACTTGCCCACTAGTTTGAGGATGATAAGCGGAAGCAATTCTATGATTAATACCATATCTAGCAAGAGTTTTTCTAAAACCACCATGAATAAAATGAGAACCTCCATCAGTTATAATATATCTAGGAACTCCAAATCTAGGAAAAATAATATCTAAAAGCATTCTTAAAGAGGTCTCACCATCAGCACTTTTTGTAGGTATGGCTTCCACCCATTTAGTAACATAATCAACAGCAACAAGTATATGAGTGTTACCTTCTGAAGAGGGAAAAGGTCCCATGAAGTCAAATCCCCAACAATCAAACGGTTCAATAACAAGAGTATAATTCATCGGCATTTCATTGCGTCTAGAGATATTACCAACCCTTTGGCATTCATCGAAAGATAAAATAAACTTCCTTGCATCTTTGAAGAGAGTTGGCCAATAAAAACCTGATTGTAGAACCTTTTGCGCGGTTCTTTCTCCGGCGTGATGTCCTCCATAAGCACTACCATGACATTTACTCAATATCTCTTGTTGTTCATATTCGGGAACACATCTTCGCATAATACCATCCACTCCTTCTTTTTATAAGTGTGGGTCATCCCAGAAATAATGCCTCAAGTCATAAAAGAATTTCCTCCTTTGCTGAGCTGAAAAGGTTGGAGGCAAGTACTTGGAAACAATAAAGTTAGCATAATCAGCATACCAAGGACTGTCTCGCGAACTCACCTTTATTGCAGCCAATTGTTCATTTGGAAAACTATCATTAACAGGAACATGATCATAAGCAATATTTTCCAATCTAGACAAATTATCAGCAACAGGATTATCAGCACCTTTCCTATCTACAATATGTAAATCAAATTCTTGCAACAGAAGTACCCATCTAATAAGCCTTGGCTTAGCATCTTTCTTTTGCATAAGGTATCTGATTGCAGCATGATCAGTATGAATAGTAACTTTTGAATCAACAATATAAGATCTAAACTTATCACAAGCAAAGACTACAGCTAACAATTCCTTTTCAGTAGTTGCATAATTTCTTTGAGCAGCATCAAGAGTTTTACTAGCATAATGAATAACATTCAGTTTTTTATTTACTCGCTGTCCAAGAACAGCGCCTACAGCAAAATCACTAGCATCACACATAATTTCAAATGGTAAGTTCCAATCAGGAGGTTCAACTATAGGAGCGGTTGTTAAGGCTTTCTTAAGAGTTTCAAAAGCTTCCTTACAATCATCATCAAAAACAAAAGGTACGTCTTTTTGAAGAAGATTAGTAAGAGGCTTTGAAATCTTGGAGAAATCTTTAATAAACCTCCTATAAAACCCAGCATGACCAAGAACACTACGAATACCTTTAACATCCCTAGGATAGGGCATCTTCTCAATTGCTTCAACTTTAGCTCTATCAACTTCAATACCTCTCTCGGAAATTTTATGTCCCAATACAATTCCTTCATTAACCATAAAGTGGCATTTCTCCCAATTAAGAACAAGGTTAGTTTCTTCACATCTCTGCAAAACTTTATCGAGGTTCCGCAAGCAATTATCAAAAGAATTCCCATAGACAGAAAAATCATCCATGAATACCTCTACAATACTCTCGCAAAAACCATGAAAAATAGCAGACATGCATCTTTGAAAAGTAGCAGGAGCATTACACAAACCAAAAGGCATACGTCTATAAGCATAAGTTCCATAGGGACAAGTGAAAGTGGTTTTCTCTTGATCTTTAGTTTTAACACCAATTTGTGAAAACCCAGAATAACCATCAAGAAAGCAAAAATGAGTATTTTTAGATAACCTTTCTAACATTTGATCAATAAAAGGCAAAGGGTAATGATCTTTCTTAGTAACCTTATTAACTTTTCGATAATCAATGCACATTCTATACCCTACAACCACTCTTTGAGGTATGAGCTCATCATTATCATTAGGCACAACAGTCATTTCTCCTTTCTTAGGAACACAATGCACAGGACTAACCCATCTACTATCATCAATAGGATATATAATACCAGCTTCAAGAAGTCGAAATACCTCATTTCTTACCACATCCTTCATTTTAGGAATTAGACGACGCTGAGGTTCAACAACAGGCTTCGCATCATCTTCCATATTGATGGCGTGTTGGCAAATAGAGGGAGAAATCCCCTTCAAATCATCAAGAGTGTAGCCAATAGCACCTCGGTGTTTCTTCAATATTTCCAATAGCCTTTCTTCTTCAAACTCTGTAAGTTTAGAACTAATAATAACAGGATATATTTTCTTATCATCAATATGAGCATATTTAAGATTATCAGGCAAAGGTTTTAAATCAAAGACAGGATCTTCCTTTGGTGGCGGTGTTGTACCCAGATCTTCCACCGGTAAATCATGCCTGAGAATAGGTTGGCGAAGAAAAATTTCCTCAAGCTCATCTCTTTCTTTCCTAAAAACTTCACTCTCGCTATTCTCCAAATGTTGCTGCAAAGGATTATTAGGAACAAGAACAATAGATGCACACTGTTCCATTTTAAAATCATTACTAGGCAAATCAGCTTTATAAGGAGTTTTGGTAAATTTAGAGAAGTTAAACTCATATGATTCACCAGCAAATTTAGTCAAAATTTTCTCTTTCTTGCAATCTATAATAGCTCCACAAGTATTTAGAAAAGGTCTACCAAAAATAATAGGACAATAATCACTAGCAGCGGAACCAAGTACCAAAAAGTCAGCAGGATATTTAATCTTACCACATAGAACTTCCACATCTCGAACAATACCAATTGGAGAAATAGTTTCTCTATTAGCCAGCTGAATAACCACATCAATATCTTCAAGTTCACAAGAACCAATTTCGTGCATAATCTCCGTATAAAGCTCATAAGGAATAGCACTAATACTTGCACCAATATCACATAAACCATAATAGCAATGATCTCCAATTCTAACAGATAGCATAGGAACACTAGCTTGCTTGGGTTTATTAGGATGTGAAACAATATTAGAAGCATCTTCACAGAAAATAATATGACCTTCCTCCAAATTTTCAGTCACACGATCTTTAACTATTGCAACAAAGAGGTTCAACTTTTATTTGTTCTTCAGGTTCTATAGGTTTCTTTTCACTTTTATGAACCGCATTATTTATAACAGAGTACTCCTTCATTTTAGCAGGGAAAGGAGTTTTTTCAATATAAGCTTCAGGAATAACATGATCAACAGTTTCAACTACAACGCATTTATTAATAGATGAATCAATTTTATCTTTATACGGTTCATGATACTTATCAAAATTCTTCTTAGGCAATTCATAATGAGAGGCAAAAGCTTTATAAAGATTTGCAGCAACTTGAGAATCAAGACCATAAGTAGCACTCATATTACGAAATTTATCAGTATCCATAAAAGCTTCAATGCATTTGTAATCATAATTTATACCTGATTCTCGATCTTTGTCGATCTCCCATCCTTCAGTATTTTCCTGGATAAGATTAAGAAGGTCCCTTTTAAACTCTTCCTTATTACGCGTGAATGATCCAGAACAAGAAGTATCCAGCAAAGTCTTGTCTTCAAAAGAAAGTCTTGCATAGAAATTATCAATAATAACATTACCAGGAAGCTCATGAATGGGGCATTTGAGCATTAAAGACTTCAATCTCCCCCAAGCTTGGGCAATACTCTCTCCATCATGAGGCCAAAAATTATATATGCGATTCCGATCCTTGTGAATTTCACTTGGAGGATAGAACTTAGAATAAAACCGGGGCACAATATCATTCCATTCAAGAGAATCCCCATTATCCAGTAATTTATACCAATCCGCCGCTTTACCAGACAGCGATATAGAGAATAGTTTCTTCCTCACTTCATCCATAGCAATACCTGCACACTTGAATAAACCGCATAATTCATGCAAGAACAATAAATGATCTCTGATACGTCTCCGACGTATCGATAATTTCTTGTGTTCCATGCCACATTATTGATGATATCTACATGTTTTATGCACACTTTATGTCATATTCGTGCATTTTCTGGAACTAACCTATTAACAAGATGCCGAAGTGCCAGTTGCTGTTTTCTGCTGTTTTTGGTTTTAGAAATCCTAGTAACGAAATATTCTCGGAATTGGACGAAATCAATGCCCAGGGTCCTATTTTGCCACGAAGCTTCCAGAAGACCGAAGAGGAGACGAAGTGGGGCCACGAGGCAGCCAGAGCATAGGGCGGCGCGGCCCCTGCCCTGGCCGCGCGGCCCTATGGTGTGGGCCCCTCGTGACGCCCCTTGACCTATCTCTTCCGCCTACTTAAAGCCTCCGTCGCGAAACCCCAGTACCGAGAGTCACAATACTCATCATAATATGTATGTGCATGGTCATGCCCTCTTTATTTGTCAATTGCCCAACTGTAATTTGTTCACCCAACATGCTGTTTATCTTATGAGAGAGACACCTCTAGTGAACTGTGGACCCCGGTCCAATTCTCTATACTGAAATACAATCTCTTGCCAATCTTGTTCTACTATTTTCTGCAAACAATCATCATCCACACTATACATCTAATCCTTTGTTACAGCAAGCCGGTGAGATTGACAACCTCACTGTTTCGTTGGGGCAAAGTACTTTGGTTGTGTTGTGCAGGTTCCACGTTGGCGCCGGAATCCCTGGTGTTGCGCCGCACTACATCCCGCCGCCATCAACCTTCAACGTGCTTCTTGGCTCCTACTGGTTCGATAAACCTTGGTTTCATACTGAGGGAAAACTTGCCGCTGTACGCATCACACCTTCCTCTTGGGGTTCCCAACGGACGCGTGCTGTACGCGTATCAAGCTCTTTTTCTGGCGCCGTTGCCGGGGACGTGAAGGAACAAGATTTCTAACTCCCACGTCAACTACACGCCATCAACTCTTTTTCTGGCGTCGTTGCCGGGGAGATCAAGACACGCTGCAAGGGGAGTCTCCACTTCCCAATCTCTTTACTTTGTTTTTGTCTTGCTTAGTTTTATTTACTACTTTGTTTGCTGCACTAAATCAAAATACAAAAAAAATTAGTTGCTAGTTTTACTTTATTTGTTATCTTGTTTGCTATATCAAAAACACAAAAAAATTAGTTACTTGCATTTACTTTATCTAGTTTGCTTTATTTACTACTGCTAAAATGGCCACCCCTGAAAATACTAAGTTGTGTGACTTCACAACCACAAATAATAATGATTTCTTATGCACACCTATTGCTCCACCTGCTACTACAGCAGAATTCTTTGAAATTAAACCTGCTTTATTGAATCTTGTTATGCGAGAGCAATTTTCTGGTGTTAGTTCTGATGATGTTGCTGCCCATCTTAATAATTTTGTTGAACTATGTGAAATGCAAAAGTATAAAGATGTAGATGGTGATATTATTAAATTAAAATTGTTTCCTTTCTCATTAAGAGGAAGAGCTAAAGATTGGTTGCTATCTCTGCCTAAGAATAGTATTGATTCATGGACTAAATGCAAGGATGCTTTTATTGGTAGATATTATCCCCCTGCTAAAATTATATCTTTGAGGAGTAGCATAATGAATTTTAAACAACTAGCAGAAGTGCCCGTGCGTTGCATCGGAAGTAAAGTCGGTCCATTGCAACAGGATATTGAAAATAGATATATGCTTTCTTCATCGGGCACGGTCCCACCATCGGTGATATGTAGCTGATAATTAGAGATGCAACTTGTGGTGCGTTGCCATGGATTGGTTTTATTATTTAAAAAATTGCTAAAAATGATTTTACTATTTCAAGTGTTAAAACTTCATGTGATAACCTCACAAAAAGAAGGTGGCAATTACTAATAGGAACAGGTCGGCAAGGCAGCTTTGTACAAGTACGGTATCATAAATATCACATATTTTGAATGGTGAGGTATCATATTGAATAGTTCAAGAGATACACTTTGATAGAAAAATCGTAAGAAATATTATTGCTAATTCTTTTAATTATTTAACTTAGCTCTAAATCAGCTGCGATTTCAATATCTAGAAAAGAAAGGGGCATTAGGAGTGTAAAAATACCTCAAGTAAATGATCTAAAATATTATTTGTGTATTCTTCTCCAGCAACATACTTCTTCATATTGTCAGTAGAGATATCTCATCAAAAAGTGATGTTCAAAATGATCACATGTAAGGCATTCCATGTCCATGGATTGATAGGATGAAACAATGGTAATTTTTAGAACTTGCCAAACTTGCGTTGGCATCAATCAATAGTTTAATAACGTCAATGTGTTCCTCCGTCCATATTAGACACATGTGGTTTCCATTTATCTTCAAGAAAATTCTGCACTCTGTACATAGTAAGACAACCGTGATCAGATAATATGTTCAGCACAAATTACATATACATTTACAGGCATCAGAAAAATCTTGCTGTGAGGCTCCAACACAAATTTCATACGGAACTTTGGAGCAATATCAGCTAAAGCTTTCAAAGCATGATCATAGATTGTTTTTTAAACGGAAGGCATAAATGCCCAGCTTTAAATTAATAAAGTCATATGGTCACAGGTACAAAGATACTGATAACAGCTTACAACACCACGCACAACACAAGCAAACACATATATGCAACAAGCCCTGCTCGCAACGGCGAGGACCTGACCGAAGCATCTCAATTAGTACTACTACTGCACTATAAATATAGCAGACACGAATGTTGTGCACACTGGATTAGCAAACTAATTAAGCTGCTGCCACGAAGCAAGCCTACAACATGCATAATTTTTATCATCTCGGTCTTAAGTAGTATTAAGTTTGTTAGCTGAATAAAAAGAATCGCTGGGCAATAAACCATCAACAGGAATCAGCAATCTATACTCGAACAAAGGAAATAGAAATGAAACAGAACAGTAAAAAAGAGAACATAAACAGAGATTGTACATGTCCATTGTGAGGTGGTCAGCCGGTGAAGCACTCTCAGAAAGCGTTGGAGCCCCTGGCTATACTTCCGGACGGTGGCGCACATCAAAGCGAGGAGCTTGTATCCTGCTGGCCCATTCCTGCTACTCGTGTCCTTGCGACGGACCTCGTCTTCATGTTCCCGGCAAGATGATAGCAGAGCGTTAAATGGACGGGCTGATTTAACACATTGACATATATTTGTTCTTTTTTTTGCGGGGTGACATCTATTTGTTCGAAAGTCCATTAAAGCCACATCAGTCAGCATATGCAAAACTTGCTCCCTTCTTGGTCATTTGGTTTTGGACCAAACAACGGTGCTATTGCTTCTTCAACTCACGGACATATATAAACATGCTAGATCTGGAGTGAGGTGGAACTTTTCAGTAAAAATACCATAGCTAGACACAACCGATCGGCCAGTTTTTTGTGGGCAGCTTCAATTCACCAATTGGGCCACTCCGATTTTCCTGTTATCTTGGACTGGATTGAGGTATATATTTTTAGCTACAAATTTCGATCATACAGGATCCAAATGATCGACATGTTCGACATGACTCCCACCAGGCAATGATAATATTGTGCAACTAAAGCTCTTAAACCAGAAGTGCATATAAGACTTTGTGTGGTACCTCTATTTGATTCAGAGATAACCATCAAGATATGATGCAGGTCGGAATCAACAAATGGCGGTAGCTTCTGATTTTTTATGAAGTGATACAGCAGGCACCACCATAGCACCTAGCATACATCCATCGGAATTCAGCATTTTTTGCTTGCAAACAGCAGGTTCCAGCCTAGGAAAAAAAATGCGCACACGCACTGGCCTCCTGCATGTGCAATCTCAAAACCTTCAACACTGAGCTCAGCTAGGGGATTGTGCACTTCAGTAGCAAAGCCAACATGTTGGTAATCGATGGAGACAGCTGCGCTCAGTCGAATAATTGGTCTCCACGTTGTCGATGCTCCCAGCAGAGTCAATCAAATTCCCAGTAGGGCAAGGTAACTGCCCAGTGCAGCGGAGGATGGGCCGTCGTTGGCCATGGCTAGCCAAGCACATGGTGTGATTCATCCGCTCTAGCAAGCCACTGATTCTAATCCACGCGATGGCACATCTGCTTCCGTCCACTCAATCCGGATGGAGCTGAGTTCTCGGGGGAAGACGGACGGCGCCGGGTCGTCGTTTTGCCTAGCGCTTAATCAACGCATCCTCCCCCGCCTCCAGCTTGCTGGAGTACTGGGACGGCATCCATGGCAGCGGAGATCTAGGATCCATGGCGGTGATGAGCACAATCAGCTGTCGGGATCCATCGCGGCGGAGACCGTGCGTCACCGGATGAGGAAGATGAAATCGCGGCTCGGCCAGTGCAAGCTCCGGCTGTGTCCTTCAGGGATTCTGCTCTTGGTTGTGATCAACTGCGGCGGAAGAGGAAATCGCGGCGGGCGTCTCCTTGATTTTCGTATGGGCGAGATCCCGATCCGATCAGACTTCGGGAGCGGGATGCGGATCTAGAGGGTCTATAGGGAGGAGATAAATAAGATCGAAACTGAACCGGTAGTGGCAATCTGCAGTATTATGCGTTTTGGTGGGAGGGTAAAACGGTCCTAAAAAAAGCGTTGACGAATTTTAGGATGGAGGGAGTAGTAGTAAATAAAAAAGAAGCGGGGATAAGTTAATAAATTCCATGATTCACAAAGTTAATCAAAAGAATCTACAAATAAATGAAAACCAGACTGATTATATTTTTCTTCTAATTCAAGTATCACAAATATTTACACGTCACAAATAAAAGTGGTACATCACATATTTACATAATGCAAAATCCCAGATTGGGCAAAGACTATGAGAACAACACGATGAGGTGTATATTAAATATAAAAAAATTGAAAAATAATTATTAAAACATAGATCGATGAAAATTAAAATTAAATATGAAAACTAATACATTAGACTAAAGCTTACTACTCACTCCGATCCATAAAATATGTTAGGGATGCAAATTATTAAGGATTTTATTTTTCTAATTTTAATTAGTATATGAATTATTATTACTATGTGCATGTTAATAGTTGTGTTGTATCGTTTTGGTAAGGCTAGCTTAGGCGGGACATTTTGCAGCGAATTTTGGGGCGTGTCGAGCTATTTCGTCCAAAAGTTTGGACCATACTAATCAGAAAATTTAGCATTAAAAGGGAACATTTAAGTTGGAGAAATATAAAATTGCACGATTTTCAATCAACCCGTAGCAACGCACGGGTATGTTTCCTAGTTTTAAACAATTAGATACTGAACATGTTGCACAAGCATGGGAAAGAATGAAATCTCTGGTTAAAAATTGCCCAACCCATGGACTGACTACTTGGATGATCATCCAAACCTTTTATGCAGGACTGAATTTTTCTTCGCGGAACCTATTGGATTCAGCTGCTGGAGGTACCTTTATGTCCATCACTCTTGGTGAAGCAATAAAGCTTCTTGATAATATGATGATCAACTACTCTGAATGGCACACGGAAAGAGTTCCACAAGGTAAGAAGGTAAATTCTGTCGAAGAAACCTCTTCCTTGAGTGATAAGATTGATGCTATTATGTCTATGCTTGTGAATGGTAGGACTAATGTTGATCCTAATAATGTTCCGTTAGCTTCGTTGGCTGCTCAAAAAGATTATGTTGATGTGAATTTCATTAAGAATAACAATTACAATAACTCTATGCCATATCCTGCTAATGGTAACTCTTATGGTAGATACGCTTCACCTAATGAGGAAAAGATGTTAGAAATTGAAAGATCCACCAAGAACTTTATGCAATCACAATATGAGCAAAATAAATTGTTTACTAAAACTATGAATGAGCAATCTACCTTGTTGAAGAATATAGGAAATCAACTTGAAAATCTGAATATGGAAATCTCTGGGTTGCAAACTAAACTTGCGAATGCTGAAAACCGAATCTCATATATGTCTGCGTCACAATCTTCTTTAATTAATAAAATGGCTGCTAAACCTGAGGATATAGAAAATAAAATTGTTACTACAGCAAATGCCATCCAAGTTAGAATTAATGAGAATATAAGATTAATGGCTGAATTGCGTGCTAGGTGGGATAGAGAAGAAAATGAAAAACTAGCTAAAGAGAAGAATGTAGCTAAAGTTTGGACTATTACCACGACTAGTAATGCTAATGCTACACATGTTGCTGCACCTCCTACTATTAATAATAAAAGAATTGGTGTTAGCAATGTTTCCACTTCTAATGCAAAGCGCGAGAAATTGCCTGAAACTGCTAAAACTGCTGAAACTGCCTGTGATAAAACTGCTGAAATTTTTTCCAACATTGGGGATGATGATCCCATTGCTTTATATTATAATGGTTTGAATTTTGATGATTGCCACATCTCTGAAGTTATAAAGTTCTTACAAAAACTTGCTAAAAGTCCTAATGCTAGTGCTATAAATTTGGCTTTCACGCAACATATTACAAATGCTCTCATAAAAGCAAGAAAAGAGAAACTAGAGCGCGAAGCCTCTATTCCTAGAAAGCTAGAGGATGGTTGGTAGCCCATCATTAAGATGAAGGTTAAAGATTTTGATTGTAATGCCTTATGTGATCTTGGTGCAAGTATTTCCGTTATGCCTAAGAAAATTTATAATATGCTTGACTTGCCACCGCTGAAAAATTGTTATTTGGATGTTAATCTTGCTGATCATTCTACAAAGAAACATTTGGGGAAAGTTGATAATGTTCGCATTACCGTTAACAATAACCTTGTCCCCGTTGATTTTGTTGTCTTGGATATTGAATGCAATGCATCTTGTCCCATTATATTGGGAAGACCTTTTCTTCGAACTGTTGGTGCTATCATCGATATGAAGGAAGGTAATATAAAATATCATTTTCCTCTCAAGAAAGGTATGGAACACTTCCCTAGAAAGAGAATGAAGTTACCTTTTGATTCTATTATTAGAACAAATTATGATGTTGACACTTCGTCTCTTGATAATACTTGATACACACTTTCTGCGCCTAGCTGAAAGGCGTTAAAGAAAAGCGCTTATGGGAGACAACCCATGTTTTTACTACAGTACTTTGTTTTTATTTTGTGTCTTGGAAGTTGTTTACTACTGTAGCAACCTCTCCTTATCTTAGTTTAGTGTTTTGTTGTGCCAAGTAAAGTCGTTGATAGTAAAGTTCATACTAGATTTGGATTACTGCGCAGAACCAGATTTCTTTGCTGTCACGAATCTGGGAAAAATTCTCTCTAGGTAACTCAGAAAATTATGCCAATTTACGTGAGTGATCCTCAGATATGTATGCAACTTTCATTCAATTTGAGCATTTTCATTTGAGCAAGTCTGGTGCCTCGATAAAATTCGTCAATACGAACTGTTCTGTTTTGACAGATTCTGCCTTTTATTTCGCATTGCCTCTTTTGCTATGTTGGATGAATTTCTTTGATCCATTAATGTCCAGTAGCTTTATGCAATGTCCAGAAGTGTTAAGAATGATTGTTTCACCTCTGAACATGTTAATTTTTATTGTCCACTAATCCTCTAATGAGTTGTTCTAAGTTTGGTGTGGAGGAAGTTTTCAAGGATCAAGAGAGGAGTATGATGCAACATGATCAAGGAGAGTGAAAGCTCTAAGCTTGGGGATGCCCCGGTGGTTCACCCCTGCATATTCTAAGAAGACTCAAGCGTCTAAGTTTGGGGATGCCCAAGGCATCCCCTTCTTCATCGACAACATTATCAGGTTCCTCCCCTGAAACTATATTTTTATTCCATCACATCTTATGTGCTTTTCTTGGAGCGTCGGTTTTTTTTTGTTTTTTGTTTTGTTTGAATAAAATGGATCCTAGCATTCACTTTGTGGGAGAGAGACACGCTCCGCTGTAGCATATGGACAAGTATGTCCTTAGGCTCTACTCATAGTATTCATGGCGAAGTTTCTTCTTCGTTAAATTGTTTTATGGTTGGAATTGGAAAATGATACATGTAGTAATTTGCTAAAATGTCTTGGATAATGTGATACTTGGCAATTGTTGTGCTCATGTTTAAGCTCTTGCATCATATACTTTGCACCCATTAATGAAGAAATACATAGAGCATGCTAAAATTTGGTTTGCATATTTGGTCTCTCTAAGGTCTAGATAATTTCTAGTATTGAGTTTGAACAACAAGGAAGACGGTGTAGAGTCTTATAATGTTTTCAATATGTCTTTTATGTGAGTTTTGCTGCACCGGTTCATCCTTGTGTTTGTTTCAAATAACCTTGCTAGCCTAAACCTTGTATCGAGAGGGATTACTTCTCATGCATCCAAAATCCTTGAGCCAACCACTATGCCATTTGTGTCCACCATACCTACCTACTACATGGTATTTCTCCGCCATTCCAAAGTAAATTGCTTGAGTGCTACCTTTAAAATTCCATCATTCACCTTTGCAATATATAGCTCATGGGACAAATAGCTTAAAAACTATTGTGGTATTGAATATGTACTTATGCACTTTATCTCTTATTAAGTTGCTTGTTGTGCGATAACCATGTTTCTGGGGACGCCATCAACTATTCTTTGTTGAATATCATGTGAGTTGCTATGCATGTTCGTCTTGTACGAAGTAAGAGAGATCTACCACCTTATGGTTAAGCATGCATATTGTTAGAGAAGAACATTGGGCCGCTAACTAAAAGCCATGATCCATGGTGGAAGTTTCAGTTTTGGACATATATCCTCAATCTCATATGAGAAAATTATTAATTGTTGTTACATGCTTATGCATAAAAGAGGAGTCCATTATCTGTTGTCTATGTTGTCCCGGTATGGATGTCTAAGTTGAGAATAATCAATAGCGAGAAATCCAATGCGAGCTTTCTCCTTAGACCTTTGTACAGGCGGCATAGAGGTACCCCTTTGTGACACTTGGTTAAAACATGTGCATTGCGATGATCCGGTAGTCCAAGCTAATTAGGACAAGGTGCGGGCACTATTAGTATACTATGCATGAGGCTTGCAACTTGTAAGATATAATTTACATGATACATATGCTTTATTACTACCGTTGACAAAATTGTTTCATGTTTTCAAAATCAAAGCTCTAGCACAAATATAGCAATCGATGCTTTTCCTCTATGGAGGACCATTCTTTTACTTTCATTGTTGAGTCAGTTCACCTATTTCTCTCCACCTCAAGAAGCAAACACTTGTGTGAACTGTGCATTGATTCCTACATATTTGCATATTGCACTTATTATATTACTCTATGTTGACAATATCCATGAGATATACATGTTACAAGTTGAAAGCAACCGCTGAAACTTAATCTTCCTTTGTGTTGCTTCAATACTTTTACTTTGAATTATTGCTTTATGAGTTAACTCTTATGCAAGACTTATTGATGCTTGTCTTGAAGTACTATTCATGAAAAGTCTTTGCTATATGATTCACTTGTTTACTCATGTCATATACATTGTTTTGATCGCTGCATTCACTACATATGCTTTACAAATAGTATGATCAAGGTTATGATGGCATGTCACTCCAGAAATTATCTTTGTTATCGTTTTACCTGCTCGGGACGAGCAGAACTAAGCTTGGGGATGCTGATACGTCTCCGACGTATCGATAATTTCTTGTGTTCCATGCCACATTATTGATGATATCTACATGTTTTATGCACACTTTATGTCATATTCGTGCATTTTCTGGAACTAACCTATTAACAAGATGCCAAAGTGCCGATTCTTTGTTTTAAGCTGTTTCTGGTTTCAGAAATCCTAGTAACGAAATATTCTCGGAATTGGACGAAATCAACGCCCAGGGTCCTATTTTGCCACGAAGCTTCCAGAAGACCGAAGAGGAGACGAAGTGGGGCCACGAGGCAGCCAGAGCATAGGGCGGCGCGGCCCCTGCCCTGGCCGCGCGGCCCTATGGTGTGGGCCCCTCGTGACGCCCCTTGACCTATCTCTTCCGCCTACTTAAAGCCTCCGTCGCGAAACCCCCAGTACCGAGAGTCACAATACTCATCATAATATGTATGTGCATGGTCACGCCCTCTTTATATGTCAATTGCCCAACTGTAATTTGTTCACCCAACATGCTGTTTATCTTATGAGAGAGACACCTCTAGTGAACTGTGGACCCCGGTCCAATTCTCTATACTGAAATACAATCTACTGCAATACTGTTCTACTGTTTTCTGCAAACAATCATCATCCACACTATACATCTAATCCTTTGTTACAGCAAGCCGGTGAGATTGACAACCTCACTGTTTCGTTGGGGAAAAGTACTTTGGTTGTGTTGTGCAGGTTCCACGTTGGCGCCGGAATCCCTGGTGTTGCGCCGCACTACATCCCGCCGCCATCAACCTTCAACGTGCTTCTTGGCTCCTACTGGTTCGATAAACCTTGGTTTCATACTGAGGGAAAACTTGCCGCTGTACGCATCACACCTTCCTCTTGGGGTTCCCAACGGACGCGTGCTGTACGCGTATCAATCTCCAGGGTGGACAGTTCCATCCCCTGTATAACGGTTATTCACTACGCGTTCAATAATTTTCATAGGTATTTTGTATGGTATCTCTTCTTTACCTGGCGCCTCATCCACTACCTTTGCAGTAGTAGCGGATTTCCCAAATAAACATTCGAGAGAAGATCTCTCCATAATGAATTATGGCAGCAGGCAGAAATAAAATCAGCACAAACAGTAGATATTTCCCTTACCAATTCCACTTACCAATAGCGCTTCACTCCCCAGCAACGGCGCCAGAAAATAGTCTTGATGACCCACAAGTATAGGGGGTGTATCGTAGTATCTTCGATAAGTAAGAATGTCGATCCCAACGAGGAGCAGAAGGTGTTGACAAGCAGTTTCGATGAAGGATTCACTGTAAATGCTCACAGACAAGTATTCAGGGGGTTTTGATGTAACAGTTGAATAAAGTACGAGTAAGTAAAGTGCGAGAGTAACAATTGCAGCGAGTGGCCCAATCCTTTTTAGCACAAAGGAAAAGCCGGGTTGTTTACTTATAATGACCAAACGTTCTCGAGGACACACGGGATTTTAGTCTAGTGCTTTCGCTACATACGGCTAAATAATCTTCATTGTTATGATAAGTGTTGTGTGGGTGAACCTATGCTAATGTACTGCCCTTCCTAGGACTAATACATACTTGTGATTATACCCCTTGCAAGCATCCGCAACTACAAGAAAGTAATTAAGAATAAATCTAACCACAGCCTTAAACTCTGAGATCCTGCTATCCCTCCTGCATCGATATACCAACGGGGGTTTAGGTTTCTGTCACTCCGGCAACCCCGCAATTGGCAAACGAGTACAAGATGCATTCCCCTAGGCCCATAAAGGTTAAGTGTCATGTAATCAACGTTCACATGACACCACTAGAAGAATAACACCACAACTTAAATATCATAACATTGAATATTACCCAACCATAGTTCACTACTAACAGTTAGACTTCACCCATGTCCTCAAGAACTAAACGAACTAATCACGAGACATCATATGGAACATGATCAGAGGTGATATGATGATGAATAACAATCTGAACATAAACCTTGGTCCAATGGTTTCACTCAATAGCATCAACAACAAGTAGAAATCGATACCGGGAGAGTTTCCCCTATCAAACAATCAAGATCAAACCCAAATTGCTACGGCGGTGACGGTGTCCAGAGGTGGAGACGGCGGTGATGATGGTAAAGATGATGATGATGGTGATGGAGATGATGTCCAGCTCGATGATGGTGACGATGGCGTCGATTTCCCCCTCCCGGAGGGAATTTCCCCAGTGGATCTCAGCCCGCCGGAGAGCTCTTTTCTCTCTGGTGTTCTCCGCCCCGCAGAGGCGGCTGTAACTCTTCGTGAGGTACCCTCTGTGGCTTAGGTCTTCGGGACGAAGGGTTTCGCGAAGAAAAGGAGGCGAAAGGGGCTGTGGGGCCCCCACACCACAAGGTGGCGCGGCCAGGCCATGGGCCGCGCTGGCCTGTGGTCTGGCCCCACCTTGGGCCTTCTCAGCTCCCCTTTCTGGCTTCCTTCGTCATCTGGAAAAATAGGATTTTTGGTATAATTTCCTTCCACAGTTGATCTTCCGAAATATTGCGTTCTGACGGTGCTTTTTCCAGCAGAATCCTGGCTCCGGTGCTCGATCCTCCAATAATGATGAAACATGCAAAATAGATGAAATAACATAAGTATTGTGTCCAAATATGAAATATATCAATGAATAACAGCAAATTATGATACAAAATAGTGATGCAAATTGGACGTATCAGTTGCATATACACAAAATATTGACCAACACCATATTAATAACCAAGATATGTGAGTTACTATTTTATTTCCTTCTCTTTTCAAGATAATAACCAAGCAATTAATATTAGTTATACATGCATGCATAAAATAGACCAACACAATTAAAATTAGTTATACATAAAATATTGGCCATGACCATATGAGTAGTTATGAATTACACAATATATGAGTAATAAATTGCAAATAAAGTTTTACATTATCGATTGAGAAGAGTGTTTCACTTTCTTCTTGCTTTTCTTGCTCGTCGTTGAATAATTTAACCCCGTGTCGTGACTTCTTCTTTTGAAGGGTCGACCTGACCTCGGTAGCGTGGTCCTGCTTCTTCTTGTGGTGTATGTTGTGTCTTCGTCCTCGGATTCTTCCATCATTGGGTCTCCGACTTGTCCTTCGAAGTCTTTCTCGTTGGTGACTCCATCCATTCCGACGATGGTCCTCTTGCCTCTCCTCACGATAACACAGCTAGGCCTGGATGGGTCGGTTATGAAGAAGCATTGGTGCACGTGTTCTGCCAGTACCCATGGCTCATTCTGCGCGGTGGCGTTCGTGGACTTTGATTTGTTGGCTTCGGGTAGAAACATGGTGGTGAAATACCGGTCTTCTTTTGTGACGCTCTTAGCCCATCTGATACGGAACATCAGCACTTTCTCCCCAGCGTAGCTAAGCTCCCAGATTTCCTCGATTCTTCCGTAGTATCTAGTCTTTACGTCACCCATCCAGGAATCCATCGTTACCCCTGAGTTCTGGTAAACACTATTCTTGTCTTTTTCTTCCGTGTAGAATGTGTACCCGTTGATATCGTACGCTTGGTAAGTCATGATGTTGGGCGCGGGGCCATGTGACAAGGCCAATACTAGTTTATCCTTGTCAGAATCCATTGGTGGGGGATTAGCATCAATGTGGTCTTTGAACCAGCGCGCGAAAGAGGAGATGTGCTCTCTGTATATTTCTGCTTCCATCATCATCGGCTTGCCACTGTTCTCTATCATGGTTTTGTGCTCTTTCAACCAAGGATCGGTCAAGTTAATGTGTTGTAGCGCTACTAAGTTGGCCCTGTCAAAGTCGGAAGTCCGACCAGACATGTGCACGTGCAGTTCCTTCCTTCCATTTTTGTGGCCTACTCCCTTGAACCTGCGGAGGTGCTTGTTTTGAGGAAAACCAACAAGGTCCTCGATGTCTAGATAATTCGTGCAGAAAGAGATGCACTCTTCGGTGAGCCAGCCCTGGACGATGCTTCCATCCGGATGTGACCTGTTACGAACGTATCCTTTAATGACCCCATTCATTCTTTCAAACGGCATCATGTTGTGTAAGAATGCCGGCCCTAGACTGATGATATCATCCATGATATGGACCAACAGATGGACCATCACGTCAAAGAATGCATGCGGGAAGTACATCTCAAGCTCACATAGGATCACCACGATCTCTTCCTGGAGCCTTGCGAGTTTCTTCACGCTTATCGACTTCCGAGTTATGACGTCAAAGAAGTTACAGAGCCCAGTCAGCGTTGCACGGACATGGTCATCCATTATACCTCGAATTGCAACCGGAAGAATCTGCGTCATCATCACGTGATAGTCTTGAGACTTCATGCCGCTGAAGTTTCGTTTCTTGGGGTCCATGTATCTGCTTATTATCCCGGAGTAACCGAAGGGCACTTTGACTCCTAGAAGGCAATTGAAAAATTGATCGACCTCAGCCGAACTAAAAGTGAAGCAGGAGGGGGGACAGAAATAGTCTGGCTGCTTAATCCTTTTGCGCTTCTGACCGCCGTCCGCCTCCTCCTCCGACTGTCCCTCTTGGGCCGCCGGGATCTGAAGCTCTTCCCTGATGCCCAAAACTTTCAGGTCGTGTCTTGCTTTCGGCTCATCTTTGGTCCGGTCCGGCATGTTGAGAAGAGTGCCAAGCAAGCTCTCGCACACGTTCTTTGTAATATGCATGACATCAAGGCAGTGAGGTGTATCGAGAATTTTCCAGTACGACAAGTCCCAAAACACGGACATCCTTTTCCATACACCAATGAGCGGCGTCGTTTTCTTTTTCTTCTTCTTCTCTCCAGGCTTTTGACGAATCTTTCCCGGCGCAGGCCACTCCTTCCAACCTTTTAGTAATGTATCGATCTCTTCGCCGCTCTTCTTACGTGGAGGTCCTCGGGGTTCATTTGTACCATCGAACAGATCTCCATGCTTTCTCCATGGGTCAGTCTTGTGTAGCAACCTTCGATGCCCCATGTAAACTGTTTTCGAAGCGCCGGGATCCTTACCAAGCTGCAAAAACATCGTCTCTTCCATGCACCTGACACATGCCTTGTGTCCATGGCACACCTGACACGAAATATAACCGTATCCGAGGTAGTCCTGCACCGTCGTGATCAACGCAGCTCTCAAAGGAAAATATTCTTCAGAGACGGCGTCCCATGTATCTACCCCTTCCTCCGCCCACAAAGTTTCAAGCTCCTCCTTTAATAATTCGAGATACATGTTGATATCGTTTCCTGGCTGTGTCGGCCCTTGAATTAGCATACTCATCTGTATGTACTTCCTCTTCATGCACAGCCAGGGCGGGAGGTTGTAGATCCATACAAACACGGGCCATGTGCTATGTGTGCTGCTCTGGTTTCCGAACGGGATTGAATCCGTCCGTGCTCGCACCCAACCTGATGTTTCTGGGATCTGCCCCAAAACTTCCGAATTCATTGTCTAATGCTTTCCACTGGCTTGCATCCGAAGGGTGCGTCAGCACTGGGTGCTCAATCCGCTCTTCATCATTCAACACTGCCTCCTTTCTTTCAGCGTGCCAGCGCATGAGCTTTGCTTCCTTGCGGTCCGCGTAGAACCGTTGAAGCCGGGGGGCGAGCGGGAAGTACCACACAACTTTCCGAGGAGCTTTCTTCTTCCCTTTCTTGTACCGTTCAGCGTCACACACAGGACATTTGGTCTTGTCCACGTGCTCCTTGCGATACATGATACAGTCGTTGATGCAGGCGTGATACTTTTCGTGGGGTAAGTCGAGAGGGCACACGATTCTCTTGGCCTCAGCTAGACTACCAGGACACGTGTTCCGGTCAGGAAGGAGATCTTTCACGTATTCCAGAATGTCGTCGACGCTTGTGTCCGTCGATCCGTGTTTCACCTTCATCTGCAGCACATCGAGCGCTACTCTCAAGCGGGACTCCCCCAACCCGCGACCTGAGTCGTACAACGGAGTATTCGAGTCTATCTCCAGTTGCTCAAGCTTTGATTTCCGCTTGGCGCCTTTCGTCTTTTCGAGAAGCAGATCTTGAAGATGAGGGTCCCGCACGACTGAAGCTAGCGGCACCTCTTCGTCGTCGTCAAGGTTACTGTCGTCGTCAAGGTTACTGTCGTCGTCAAGGTTATCGTCCTATGTGACAAACTCTTCATCGTCATCAATATCATGATGCCCTCCTTCTTGCCGGCCATTACCACCTGCTGCCGTCGCCCCATTGACCTCCGCGCCATCATCACTCATCCATTGAGTGTGTCCAAGCATGAAACCATTAGTGAGCAGGTGCCCCTGCAATTTGCCTGAATAGGGGTCAAACCATTTCACTCGTTTGCATCTTCGGCACGGACACAATACCTTCGTGCGGTTATTTTCATACATGCCGATGATCGCGTGTTTCAGATATCTCATCACGACGCTTTCACTCATCTCGATAACCATTATCGCCTGCACGGTAAGATTATATAATTGATTAGAACCATCCATCCGTCGGTAGTTTTCACGGGAAATTTCGGCATGACCTTCCTACACGGTAGGACATAGGAGCGCCAGAAATGTGCCGAAACGGAAACATAAAGAATCAACATTTCGGCGCAACGTTGGCAACTCATTTTCAACGCCAACACACACAAGCACAAACACAACATATATATATATGCCACACACGAGAGCTTTGCTTCAAATGTCCAACATACGTCGATTTCATTCCTCAATTTGTTCATTAATCACCTATTTGTTTGATATATTCGTCGATGAGATCGAGACGACGCGCCGCGACAATGGCGTATGGAAGCCAACTTTCTAGATCTAGAACTAGATCTAGATTGAGCGGTCAATGCGCGATAGATAGATCTAGATCTACATAGGGATGTGGGAGATGCATGTAGGAAGGGAAGATTTGCTCAAAAAATATGATTTTGTTTGGTCAAATTGGCTAAAGTTGGGGTAGAAATGGGCAAAAATTAGGTGGGTTGGGAGAAGGGTCGGGTTGTGTGGATGAGGAGTGAGTGTAGTGGCTTGTGTGAGTGCTGGTTGGTGGCTGTAATAAGTCCCAGGTTACTGCCGACGCACCAGGACCTGGGTGCACCGGCAGTATATAGCCCATCCGGCTATATCTCTTCCAGACCAGGCCCACGAAGCATTGCCGGTGCACCAGCCCATGAGCGCGCCGGCAATAGAAAATTACCGCCGGCGCGCTCCTGGGCTGGTGCGCCGGCAATGCTTCGTGGGCCTGGCCCGAGTTGGGCGAGGTATTGCCAGGAAATAGCGCCGGCCCGTCGGATCAACAGGTGCGCCGGCAGTGGGCAGGCATCGCCGGCGCGGCGCTTATTTGGTGCGCCGGCAACAAGTTCCACCGGCGCATGCCTATGGTGGTGCGCCGGCACCACTTGCCTCCACCTATAGGCTTTTCCCTAGTAGTGTAGAGCTTAGAACCCCATTGATATAATTGTTAGTGCTTACACTAGTATTAGTTTGCGAGTACTTTAAAGTACTCATGGCTGTGTCCCTGGCTATTCAAATGGCCAGACTATGGAGATGAGCCCCAGTACCAGGATGAAGGACAGCAGGACGTCTACGACAACTAGGACCACTCCCGACGTCAACAGTTTCATGTGGAACAGATGGACCACAACCGCTACTTCGCTTCTGCTATGTGTTTTGTAATTGATCAATAGATCAACTATTATTGTAATGAGACTGGATCATGTGATCCTTTGATGTAAGACAATTATGAGTTGTAATGAATGATGTTCTGTGATATCAATCTATTATGTCTCGCAAAAACAATATTCCTGGGATTGCGATGTATGGCATAATAGGCATATGGACTTAAAAATCCGGGTGTTGACAAGCAATACCCCAAGGTATCGCCCCAGCTCAAGCGGAGGATTCAACCCCTGGAACAACAAGCCCAATGCACCGATGTCACGTCCGGGTTTTCAGAACCGGAGTGGAGGATACCCTAGGCTAGGAGGCCACAACACCAACAACAACCCCCACCATGCCAACACCAACCACTTCAACCGCGCCCCGATGAGAGCCCCCGGCAATAACAACCCCAATAACACCAACACTGCTCCGAGGACTGGGAGTAATGCTGTTCCCATCACCCCCAAGGACAAGTCCACCATCACTTGTTATGAATGTGGAATAGTGGGTCACTACTCCAATGAGTGCCCCAAAAGGTTAGCCAAGACTGCCGCCAATACCGCTGCACCTGCTCAGCAGCAACGTTGAGTCTCCACCGGCAGAAAGTTCACCCCCAACAACTCGAACAACCGCAACGGCCGCCTCTTTCACATGAGTGCGGAAGAAGCCCATGAAGCGCCAGATGTTGTGCTGGGTATGTTTTCTGTTAACTCAGTACCTGCAAGAGTGTTGTTTGATTCTGGAGCATCGCATTCGTTTGTTACCAAAGATTTTGCATGAACTAGTAAGATTCAACCCATCAGTTTGAAGCATCTCATGATAGTTCAAATACCTGGTTCAACAACTAAAGCTAGAAAAATTTGCAAAGATGTGCCTATCAGAATACATGAAATAGATTTTTATGCAAATTTGATTGTTCTGGGAGCAAAAGGTTTGGAAGTAGTACTGGGTATGGACTGGATGTCGAAACATCATGGATTGATTGACTGTGCCAAGAAGGCCATCACCATGACTAGTCGCACCGGTGTGTTAGTAGAACATGTGTCTGAAAGGCTGCCCAGAAAGTTCACCTGCAACCAAAGTATAGCTAAACCAACCTTGGATCAAATCAGGGTCGTCTGTCGATACCCCGATTTGTTTCCTGATGATCTACCCGGTATGCCCCCAGATCGGGATATCGAGTTTATCATCGAGTTAATCCCTGGAACAGGACCTATAGCCCAGAGCGCCTATAGCATTGATACGTCTCAAACGTATCTATAATTTCTTATGTTCCATGCTACTTTATTGATGATACACACATGTTTTATACATACTTTATGTCATATTTATGCATTTTCCGGCACTAACCTATTAACGAGATGCCGAAGAGCCAGTTGCTATTTTCTGCTGTTTTTGGTTTCAGAAATCCTAGTAAGGAAATATTCTCGGAATTGGACGAAATCAACGCCCAGGGTCTTATTTTTTCCACGAAGCTTCCAGAAGTCCGAAAGGGAAACGAAGTGGGGCGACGAGGCGACGCCACGCCAGGGCCGCGCGGCCAGGGCCAGGGCCGCGCCGCCCTAGTGTGTGGGTCCCTCGTGACGCCCCCTGACCTACCCTTCCGCCTACTTAAAGCCTTCGTCGAGAATATCCCAGTACCGAGAGCCACGATACGGAAAACCTTCCAGAGACGCCGCCGCCGCCAATCCCATCTCGGGGGATTCAGGAGATCGCCTCCGGCACCCTGCCGGAGAGGGGAATCATCTCCCGGAGGACTCTTCACCGCCATGGTCGCCTCCGGAGTGATGTGTGAGTAGTTCACCCCTGGACTATGGGTCCATAGCAGTAGCTAGATGGTTGTCTTCTTCTCATTATGCTATCATTGTTCGATCTTGTGAGCTGCCTAACATGATCAGGATCATCTATTTGTAATGCTACATGTTGCGTTTGTTGGGATCCGATGAATATGGAATACTATGTTATGTTGATTATCAATCTATCATCTATGTGTTGTTTATGATCTTGCATGCTCTCCGTTATTAGTAGAGGCTCTGGCCAAGTCATTACTTGTAACTCCAAGAGGGAGTATTTATGCTCGATAGTGGGTTTATGCCTCCATTAAATCTGGGACAGTGACATAAAGTTCTAAGGTTGTGGATGTGCTGTTGCCACTAGGGATAAAACATCAATGCTATGTCTAAGGATATTTGTGTTGATTACATTACGCACCATACTTAATGCAATTGTCTGTTGTTTGCAACTTAATACTGGAAGGGGTGCGGACGCTAACCCGAAGGTGGACTTTTTAGGCATAGATGCATGCTGGATAGCGGTCTATGTACTTTGTCGTAATACCCAATTGAATTTCACACTACTCATCATAATATGTATGTGCATTGTCATGCCATCTTTATTTGTCAATTGCCCAACTGTAATTTGTTCACCCAACATGCTAATTCTTATTGGAGAGACACCACTAGTGAACTGTGGACCCCGGTCCATTCTTTTACATCAAATACAATCTACTGCAATACTTGTTCTACTGTTCTCTGCAAACATCATCATCCACACTATACATCTAATCCTTTGTTACAGCGAGCTGGTGAGATTGACAACCTCACTGTTACGTTGGGACAAAGTATTTTGGTTGTGTTGTGCAGGTTCCACGTTGGCGGCGGAATCCCTGGTGTTGCGCCGCACTACACTCCGCCACCATCAACCTTCAACGGGCTTCTTGACTCCTACTGGTTCGATAAACCTTGGTTTCTTACTGAGAGAATCTTGCCGCTGTACGCATCACACATTCCTCTTGGGGTTCCCAACGGACGCGTGCTGTACGCGTATCAAGGCTAAATTTCTGGCGTCGTTGCCGGAGAGATCAAGACACGCTGCAAGGGGAGTCTCCACTTCCAATCTCTTTACTTTGTTTTTGTCTTGCTTTATTTTATTTACTACTTTGTTTGCTGCATTATATCAAAACTAGCAAAGTGGCCCGCGCACATGCGCGGGCGACACTTTGATGGTATTTTTTTTCTTTTATTGTCTATTAAATATATACAAATCTAGATATTCTATTAAACACTCGGCTCATAATTAAACTTTAGTGGGCATTTTATTTGTTTAATGCTTTTACAATATATATATTTATTTTATATTAATTGTGTTTCTAGTTTTATTAAACCCAATGTAGATGTGTAATGTACTTAGAGATGTTTTTTATTAGGTCTTTTTTTTTGGCCGAAATTTATGCCTTTGTGCTTGTAGTGCAATGATAATTGTGAAACTTCTTTATGATTAATAAATAAACCATAGTGTTTCTTTTTATATATAAGGCTATCACATATTTTGAGGAAATATTTTAACTAATAATTTGATCAATAAAATATGAGTTATATGTCAACAAAAATATCAGTTTTGCTATGTCTCAGTCAACTGAGATTTTCTTAAGTCTAAGTCAATTACAAAAATGTGCTTTGAGTTGCACTTTTCTGTTAAAAAAGTGCAATTGCACTTTTCTGATAGAAATGTGCAACTGAACCGAGTTGCACTTTTCTTTGAACTGTAGTTGCACTTTTCTGAGTTGACTGAGACTTAAGAAAATCTCAGTCAACTGAGACATAGGCACACCCCAAAAATATACCGTTGAATTTCATTTGAAATAGTTTGCAAATGTTGGTCCAATTAATTGTTTTGAAGTATGCATTAGGCCTATATGTGAAAATGGAGATAGTCTCCACTGCCCACAATTGGTCCAATTATATTCCACGAAACGTCTTCTTTTTCCCTACAGGCCAGAGCTCGCCGTTAATTCTTTTTTCTGTCCAGCACCGGTCTCCAACAGAGGTAGTCTCCGGCTCTCCGCTCCCATCTAGTCTAGTGTAGAAAGTCAAAAAGGTTCTCTCCGCTCCCAGGAATTCACCAAAATTAGATCGCGAATTCTATCCCTCACGTACAAATCGAGCTTCAATTGGAGAAATAGGCATTCAATTTGGAGGATCATGACGGACGGCCGGCCGGAAGAGTGTGAGCCAGTGTGGACCTTTCGGTCGGACCAGGATCTCGAGTTTTGCGGCGATTATTGGAGCTAATGGCCGGCGATCTGCCGCTCGTGTACCTACATAAGATAGAGGGACTGGTGCCTGCTGCCTGGTGTTGTTGTGGATCAGCGAGGACGCTCCCAAGAATTGGTATCGTCCTGTTCTTCTTATTTCCATTCTGCAATGAGAGTACCAATATATTCTGTTGTGATATCAAACGATGCTCCTTTTCTTTTTCCTCTCATCTTCTTTTGTAGAGTCAATCTGAGTGTGAGCTTCACATGGTTCTCCTAGGTTCAGGGAGAATCTGCTTTGTTTTAGTTTTGCTTGTGTCATATATAAAGATGCCATAATGTTAATATTAGTCTTTCTTTGTCATAGGTTTGACTGCTTACCTGTAGGATTCCATTATTATTTACATTCGAGGCCATAAGCTTGATATTCAGTGTTCTCCCTGTATACAGAAAAATACTTCTTTATCTGCACCAAAAGTTTCGCAGTCAATGGATAGATGTAGCCTAAAATTGTATCAGCCAGATATCGATTACCTGACTTCTATCCATCTATTTTAGAAAGAATAGCTTTTTGGTAATTAGAAAGGGAAAACTTATTCAAAATTCAATTGTTCAATTATGATAACCTTTATGGTTTCATATTCCATTATAGCCAATTGCGGCTGTCATTTTATTAATATTAAACCCGCAACAACAAAAAATAAGCAACACATTTCGAATGAGTTAGAATCGTGCAGGAAAATAACTACATATGAAGTACTCCCTCCGTCCTACATACATCCAAATTTGGACAAATCTAAAACATCTTTCATGGAACGGGGAGAGTATCAAATTTTGTGATGAAACTAACTCCATATGATTTGTTCTCGCGCTCTCATTATGCGAGACAAAAGGGAAATCTCTGCGAACATAGTGAATGGATTGTGGAACACTGATTTAGCACTCAAAGTATTTCTAGCAACAAACTGTGAAACGGAGCTGGAGCATACCCTATTAGCTATATCAAGCGTGTAACAACTTGATACCAATTAAGATTTGAGATTACAAGAAGGACAAAAGATAAGTATTGGAATTGAACCTGCCAATATGAGGAACTGCTTCACTGCGAGCCAGTCTTGTACCCCTGAGAGGTATGAAAATTTTAATATGAATAGTATGTATGTCCTTCTATTTAGTCAATTTCCTCTATTTGCTTTTTGAGCATATATGTATTCAAAGATACACTATGTTATTAATAATAGTGAAATTCAAAATAGGTGCTATTCCAACGCAAATATGTACTCTTTTATGGAACATAGAGATCTGTGTAGATACTTTCCTCTGATTGCTTAGGTATATAAATATTTAAAGAAACACTATATTTCGAATAAAAATAGAGAAAATAGATGTTTGAGCAACCACTATTTCCTAATATATGATGTTTAATTTTTTCCCATGAGGTCTCAATAATTGGATTCCTTAAAAAGAAGTCACCACCAAGGATTCGATGCCAAGAACTGAGTAAGAGCAAGTCTGCAAAATATCACGAATCATCAATAGTACTTTCAGTAATATAAATCCCAATATTCTTGCACATGCTGGATAGCATAAAATCATTCTTTACCTTTGAACTGCACTCCGATATATGACCAGTTCCACCAAATGGTCTCTCGCTACTCTTGTCATTTTTATGCTCAATATTCCCTTAGAGTTCTATCGATTGACTAAAACCATATCTTCTTTGCCACTGGAGCCTCATACCACAGTATTAGGGGTGTATTTTTCAAAAGTTTTGCCAAGTGTGTACATTGTCTGATGTCACATTTTGACTCTTTTAAAAGGATCTGTGGAATGTGGAACGTTGAGTGGGTATTTTTACCTCCCTGTAAAAGCAGAGCTACAATACCACGCGACGCTACTGATAGTGCTACCTTATTTATATATAGTGATAAATTGCATGCATTTTCATCGTTTAAATATGTCTTCCACCATAAATTCATTTCCATATAAATTTACTTATTTTTGTAAGCACAAAAGTCACACGTTGTTGTAGTTTGATCGAGAAATCAGATGCTAATGGAGGAAAACATGCAACCTAAATGCTTTTATTTTGTTATGCCTCATTAGAAAAACATATTCTTTGTTCCTAATTAAACGTTATACCAGAAATTCTGTTAGAAAGAAGAAAAAACTATCTGCATGTGCTATCGCTAGGAGTAATCGGAGAAAAAGAACATCATAGATAACACCTTAGCCATGATAATTATCATGAAACAAACAAAACCTGATGTCTCTAGCAACCATGATCATTTGAATGGATATGGTGATATTTTGTATACCTAGTGAAGAATCAATTAAAATGACAAAGCCCTTCATTGGCAGCTCCAAAGTCCATACAGAGTGCTCACGTCACCAATAAAACCATGGTATGTTATCCTCATGCTTGTACCTTGGTTGTAGAATACAAACCTACAAAATAAGAGAAATTATCTGAACTACAGAAGGCAAACAAATCCCTGTCAGAATAGTTCCTAGCTACTAATATACTACTTTTTACCTCCATATGCAGAATGAATCAACTGTTGGCTACTTTGGTAGAGACTAAGAATGAATCATCTGTTTGCTACTTTGGAAGAGACTAAAACTGTGTCGCAAAACTCACAGAGACAGAAATTGTAACTGTGGTTCACGGTTACCGGTGCTAGGGCCTCCAGGAATGTCTTTGCTGATTTTTGAATTTACACTCTTTGCTGACATGTCATTACACTTCTTTGCAGGAATATCATCGCAGAACACATGGGGCAAGTTCGCTTGGCCGCTGGAATCATGGAGATCGCAGATGTTGTCGCGGCCGCCAGCTGCCTGCTTATACCGTGAGGCAGCTCATGATCTTCGCCTGCGCTGGCCTGCCACAACCACACTTGCTGCCTAGAATTTAGGGTCTGCCTCAGCTTCAAGTCCATACACACTTATACTTCATGTCATCACAGTCGCCGGTGTCTCAGAGAACCAAGGCAAACTCAAGGGTAGCGGCAACCGCGTGCGCGAGGACCTGCACCTGCAAGAAAGATGGTATCCTTCTTTTCTTCCCTGAGAACCCAAAGATCAGGTTCAGAGATCTTGTCCAGATCTGTATGGTGTCGAGGACTGAGACGGGGAAGCATGCGACATTGACGATGTTGAAGCCCGGTTCCTGAGACCATGGCATGAATCTGAGATGTCTCCACGAAGCAAATCTTAGATCGTACCTAGCTCTTGGAGGACTATATGTCTAGTAGTGTTCTGTTGACTCTCTTACGTCAACGAGGCAAATCGAGATTGAACTATTAGCCACTCGTGTGGTGCAATTGGAGGAGGTTGGCCGGCCGGCCGGCCGGTGGAGCGCGCGAAGGCATATACGGCGGCGTCGTGAGGACGTGAGGACATGCGGGGAGTTCAGTTCGTGTCTTTTTTTAGGTTTTGATTTTGATCAGTAACTTATGTTAGCTAGACATTACATCGAAGGGGCATGATGAAAATTTAATGTAGGGCATTGGTGGGTAATTTTATTGAATTCTGATCAAACGGTAATGATTGCCTGATTAGCTTAATTGATGGTCGGATGTTTCTGATTTTTGTGGGATTTTCTAGCTAATTCTCTAATTTCTGGTGACCACGTAACGTACTTTTAATATATAATAGATATAATAGATACAAAAAAAATTAGTTACTAGCTTTACTTTATTTATTATCTTGTTTGCGTTCTCCATATTAAAAACACAAAAAATTAGTTACTTACATTTATTTTATCTAGTTTGCTTTATTTACTACTGCTAAAATGGGTACTCCTGAAAATACTAAGTTGTGTGACTTTACAAACACAAATAATAATAATTTCCTATGCACACCTATTGCTCCACCTGCTACTACAGCAGAATTCTTTGAGATTAAACCTGCTTTACTGAATCTTGTTATGAGAGAGCAATTTTCTGGTGTTAGTTCTGATGATGCTGCTGCCCATCTTAATAATTTTGTTGAACTATGTGAAATGCAAAAGTATAAGGATGTAGATGGTGACATTATAAAATTAAAATTGTTTCCTTTCTCATTAAGAGGAAGAGCTAAAGATTGGTTGCTGTCTTTGCCTAAGAATAGTATTGATTCATGGACTAAATGTAAGGATGCTTTCATTGGTAGATATTATCCTCCTGCTAAAATTATATCTTTGAGAAGTAGCATAATAAATTTTAAGCAATTGGATAATGAGCATGTTGCCCAAGCATGGGAAAGAATGAAATCTTTGGTTAAAAATTGCCCAACCCATGGACTGACTACTTGGATGATCATCCAAACCTTTTATGCAGGATTAAATTTTTCTTCGCGGAACCTATTGGATTCAGCTGCTAGAGGTACTTTTATGTCCATCACTCTAGGCGCCGCAACAAAGCTTCTTGATAATATTATGATTAATTACTCTGAATGGCACACGGAAAGTGCTCCACAAGGTAATAAGGTAAATTCTGTTGAAGAAACCTCCTCTTTGAGTGATAAGATTGATGCTATTATGTCTATGCTTGTGAATGGTAGGACTAATGTTTATCCTAATAATGTTCCGTTAGCTTCATTGGTTGCTCAAGAAGAGCATGTTGATGTGAACTTCATTAAAAATAATAATTTCAACAACAATGCTTATAGGAATAATTCTAGTAACAACTATAGGCCATATCCTTATAATAATAGTAATGGTTATGGTAATTCTTATGGGAATTCTTACAACAATAATAGAAATGCACCCCCTGGTCTTGAAGCCATGCTTAAATAATTTATTAGTACACAAACTGCTTTTAACAAAACTGTTGAAGAAAAGCTTGGCAAAATTGATATACTTGCTTCTAAAGTTGATAGTCTTGCCGCTGATGTTGATCTTTTGAAATCGAAAGTTATGCCTAATGAAAATAAAGATATTAAGTCATTTTCTACAGCAAACGCCATCCAAGTTTGAATTAATGAGAATATAAGATTGATGGCCGAATTGTGTGCTAGGTGGGAGAAAGAAGAAAATGCTAAAGAGAATAATGTAGCTAAAGTTTGGACTATTACCACCACTAGCAATAAAAATGCTTCACATGTTGCCACACCTCCTACTATCAATGATAAAATAATTGGTGTTTGAAATGTTTCTACTCCTAATGCAAAGTGTGCAAAACTGCCTGAAACTGCTAAAACTGCTGAAACTGCCTGTGATAGAACTGCTGAATTTCTTTCCAATATTGGGGACAATGATCCCATTGCTTTAGATCATAATGGTTTAGATTTTGATGATTGTCACATCTCTGAAGTTATAAAGTTCTTACAAAAACTTTCTAGAAGTCCTAATGCTAGTGCTATAAATTTGGCCTTTACAAAACATATTACAAATGCTCTCATTAAACCTAGAGAAGAGAAATTAAATCTTGAAACTTCTATTCCTAGGAAGTTAGAGGATGGTTGGGAGCCCATTATTAAGATGACGGTCAATGATTTTGATTGTAATGCTTTATGCGATCTTGGTGCAAGTATTTCAGTTATGCCTAGGAAAATCTATAATATGCTTGACTTGCCACCATTGAAAAATTGTTATTTGGATGTTAATCTTGCTGATAATTCTACAAAGAAACATTTGGAGAGGATTGATAATGTTCGCATTACGGTTAACAATAACCTTGTCCCCGTTGATTTTGTTGTGTTGGATATTAAATGCAATGCATCTTGTCCCATTATATTGGGAAGACCTTTTCTTCGAACTGTTGGTGCTATCATTGATATGAAGGAAGGTAATATTAAATATCAATTTCCTCTCAAGAAAGGTATGGAACACTTCCCTAGAAATAGAATGAAGTTACCTTTTGATTCTATCATTAGAACAAATTATGATGTTGATGCTTCATCTCTTGATGTTACTTGATACACACTTTCTGCGCCTAGCTGAAAGGCGTTAAAGAAAAGCGCTTATGGGAGACAACCCATGATTTTACTTCTGCACTTTTGTTTTATATTTAAGTCTTGGAAGTTGTTACTACTGTAGCAACCTCTCCTTATCTTTATTTTATTGCATTGTTGTGCCAAGTAAAGTCTTTGATAGTAAGGTTCATAGTAGATTTGGATTACTGCGCAGAAACAGATTTCTTGCTGTCACAAATTTGAGTAGTATTCTCTGTAGGTAACTCAGAAAAATCTGCCAATTTACGTGAGTGATCCTCAGATATGTACGCAACTTTCATTCAATTTGAGCATTTTCATTTGAGCAAGTCTGGTGCACCTAAAAAATTCGTCTTTACGGACTGTTCTATTTTGACAGATTCTGCCTTTTATTTCGCATTGCCTGTTTTGCTATGTTTGATGGATTTCTTTATTTCATTAACTTTCAGTAGCTTTGTGCAATGTCTAGAAGTGTTAAGAATGATTATGTCACCTCTGAACATGTGAATTTTTGATTATGCACTAACCCTCTAATGAGTTGTTTTGAGTTTGGTGTGGAGGAAGTTTTCAAGGGTCAAGAGAGGAGGATGATACAATAGGATCAAGGAGAGTGAAAGCTCTAAGCTTGGGGATGCCCCCGTGGTTCATCCCTGCATATTTCAAGAAGACCCAAGCATCTAAGCTTGGGGATGCCCAAGGCATCCCCTTCTTCATCGACAAATTATCAGGTTCCTCTAGTGAAACTATATTTTTATTACGTCACATCTTATGTGCTTTACTTGGAGCGTCTGTATGTTCTTGTTTTTGTTTTTGTTTGAATAAATTGGATCCTAGCATTCATTATGTGGGAGAAAGACACGCTCCGCTGTTGCATATGAACACATATGTTCTTAGCTTTATTTTTAAATGTTCATGGCGAAGGTTGAAACTGCTTCGTTAATTGTTATATGGTTGGAAACAGAAAATGCTACATGTGGTAATTGGTATAATGTCTTGAATAATTTGATACTTGGCAATTGTTGTGCTCATTTAGATCATGTTTAAGCTCTTGCATCATATACTTTGCACCTATTAGTGAAGAAATACATAGAGCTTGCTAAAATTTGGTTTGCATGATTGGTCTCTCTAAGGTCTAGATATTTTCTAGTAAGGGTTTGAACAACAAGGAAGACAGTGTAGAGTCTTATAATGCTTGCAATATGTTCTTATGTGAGTTTTGCTGTACCGGTTCATACTTGTGTTTGCTTCAAACAACCTTGCTAGCCTAAGCCTTGTATTGAGAGGGATTACTTCTCATGCATCCAAAATCCTTGAGCCAAAAACTATGCCATTTGTGTCCACCATACCTACCTACTACATGGTATTTCTCTGCCATTCCAAAGTAAATTGCTTGAGTGCTATCTTTAAACACTTCAAAAGTTATTACCTCTTATTTGTGTCAATGTTTTATAGCTCATGAGGAAGTATGTGGTGTTTATCTTTCAATCTTGTTGGGCAACTTTCACCAATGGACTAGTGGCTTCATCCGCTTATCCAATAAATTTGCAAAAAAGAGCTGGCAATGGGGTTCCCAGCCCCAATTAATTAACTTTCATAATTTTACAAAAAATAGACACTCCTCCATGGTATGTGATTGTTGGACGGCACCCGAGGATTCGGTTAGCCATGGCTTGAGAAAGCAAAGGTGGGGAGGAGTGTCATCTAAATAAAACTAAAATAAAAGGCACTCCTTCATGGTATGAGATTGTTGGCAGGCACCCGAGGATTCAGTTAGCCATGGTTTGTGAAAGCAAGGTTGGAAGGAGTGCCACCCAAAAATAAAAATCTTTCATGGGAGCCGCTCTTAGAAAGTCTGTCTGGCAAGGGGGTTAGAGTGCCCACTACCATTCGTTGACAACAACAAACACCTCTCAAAACTTTACTTTTTTGCTCTCTTTATGTTTTCAAAATAAAAGCTCTAGCACAAATATAGCAATCCATGCTTCCCTCTGCGAAGGGCCATTCTTCTACTTTCATGTTGAGTTAGTTTACCTATTTCCTTCCATCTTAGAAGCAAACACTTGTGTTAACTGTGCATTGATTCTTACATACTTGCATATTTGCATTCATCATATTTCTTTGCATTGACAACTATCCATGAGTTATACATGTTACAAGTTGAAAGCAACCGCTGAAACTTAAATCTTCCTTTGTGTTGCTTCAATGCCTTTACTATGAATTTATTGCTTTATGAGTTAACTCTTATGCAAGACTTATTGATGCTTGTCTTGAAAGTATTATTCATGAAAAGTCTTTGCTATATGATTCAGTTGTTTACTCATTGTCTTTACCATTGCTTCGAATCGCTGCATTCATCTCATGGGCTTACAATAGTATTGATCAAGATTATGATAGCATGTCACTTCAGAAATTATCTTTGTTATCGTTTACCTACTCGGGGACGAGTAGGAACTAAGCTTGGGGATGCTTGATACGTCTCAAACGTATCTATAATTTCTTATGTTCCATGCTACTTTATTGATGATACACACATGTTTTATACATACTTTATGTCATATTTATGCATTTTCCGGCACTAACCTATTAACGAGATGCCGAAGAGCAAGTTGCTGTTTTCTGCTGTTTTTGGTTTCAGAAATCCTAGTAAGGAAATATTCTCGGAATTGGACGAAATCAACGCCCAGGGTCTTATTTTTCCACGAAGCTTCCAGAAGTCCGAAAGGGAAACGAAGTGGGGTGACGAGGCGACGCCACGCCAGGGCCGCGCGGCCAGGGCCTGGGCCGCGCCGCCCTAGTGTGTGGGTCCCTCGTGACGCTCCCTGACCTACCCTTCCGCCTACTTAAAGCCTTCGTCGAGAATATCCCAGTACCGAGAGCCACGATACGGAAAACCTTCCAGAGACGCCGCCTCCGCCAATCCCATCTCGGGGGATTCAGGAGATCGCCTCCGGCACCCTGCCGGAGAGGGGAATCATCTCCCGGAGGACTCTTCACCGCCATGGTCGCCTCCGGAGTGATGTGTGAGTAGTTGATAACCCACAAGTATAGGGGATCGCGGCAGTCTTCGAGGGTAGTAAAACCCAATTTATTGATTCGACACAAGGGGAGACAAAGAATACTTGAAAGCCTTAACAGCGGAGTTGTCAATTCAGCTGCACCTGGAAACAGACTTGCTCGCAAGAGTTTATCAGTAGTAACAGTTTTATGGCAGTAGCAGTAGTGAAATAACAGCAGCAGAGTAACACAGACAGCAGTAGTAATTATAGTAAACAGCAGGATTAAAATACTGTAGGCACGGGGACGGATAACGGGTGTTGCATGGATGAGAGAAACTCATGTAACAATCATAGCAGGGCATTTGCAGATAATAATAAAACGGTGTCCAAGTACAAAGCAATCAATAGGCATGTGTTCCATATATAGTCGTACGTGCTCGCAATGAGAAACTTGCACAACATCTTTTGTCCTACCAGCCGGTGGCAGCCGGGCCTCAAGGGAATCTACTGGATATTAAGGTACTCCTTTTAATAGAGTACCGGAGCAAAGCATTAACACTCCGTGAACACATGTGATCCTCACATCACTACCATCCCCTCCGGTTGTCCCAATTTCTGTCACTTCGGGGCCATTGGTTCCGGACAGCGACATGTGTATACAACTTGCAGGTAAGATCATAAAACAATGAATATCATGATGAAACAATAACATGTTCAGATCTGAGATCATGGCACTCGGGCCCTAGTGACAAGCATTAAGCATAACAAGTTGCAACAATATCATCAATGTACCAATTACGGACACTAGGCACTATGCCCTAACAATCTTATGCTATTACATGACCAATCTCATCCAATCCCTACCATCCCCTTCGGCCTACAGCGTGGGAATTACTCACACATGGATGGGGGAAACATGGCTGGTCGATGGAGAGGCGTCGGTGGTGATGATGGCAATGATCTCCTCCAATTCCCCATCCCGGCGGAGTGCCAGAACGGAGACTTCTGGCTCCCGAGACGGAGTTTCGCGATGTGGCGGCGTTCTGGAGGGTTTCTGGCGACTTCGACTTCTTGGTCGCGATTTTTAGATCGAACCCCTTAAGTAGTCCAGAGGAGGGCGTCGGAGGCCGGCCGAGGGGGCCACACGCTAGGGCCGCGCGCCCCCCTCCTGGGCCACGCCGCCCTAGGGTGTGGGGCCCTCGGGCCTCCACCTGACTTGCCCTTCTGGCTCCGTAAGTCTTCTGGAAAAATAGGACCTTTCGCATAAATTCCGAGGATTTTCCTGAAAGTTGGATTTCTGCACAAAAACGAGACACCAGAACAGTTCTGCTGAAAACAGCGTTAGTCCGTGTTAGTTGCATCCAAAATACACAAATTAGAGGCAAAACAATAGCAAAAGTGTTCGGGAAAGTAGATACGTTTTGGACGTATCAACTCCCCCCAAGCTTAGCTTATTGCTTGTCCTCAAGCAATTCAGTTAACAACTGACGCGATAAAAGAACTTTCACGAACACATTTGTTCATATGATATAAATATCCTCATGCTATGGCTAACACTTAGGCAGTTCATAATAAGATACATGCAAATAAGATCATCTAATAGCTATGTCAATCATGGAAAAGTACCAACAATTAATAATAAGCATCATGAATCATGTCTAAGCAGGATTGCAATGTTCATAAAAGAGTATGATAAAGTGGTATCTCGCTTGCCCATATTTGATCAGCAAAACATAAATGCACATGCACCTCTGAAGTTCATAAAAAGACTAGAAATAGTGATTGTCAAAGATAAAAGCATCAAAGTTATACCGCAATCAATCATATTTTGGGACAAGCATATTATACTAAGAATGACAGCTGTGCTCTCAAGATAGTGCTCAAAGAAAGGATGGAGACACAACATAAAAAGTAAAAAATTGACCCTTCGCAGAGGGAAGCAGGGATTAACATGCGCTAGAGCTTTTCATTTTTAAAACAGGAGTAAAATTATTTTGAGAGGTGTTTGTTGTTGTCAACGAATGGTAATGGGTACACCAACTACCTCGCCAACCGGGCTTTCAAGAGCGGCTCCCATGAAGGACGTTATCTCTACCAGCAAGGTAGATCATCCCTCTTCTCTTTTGTTTACACACGTATTTTAGTTTTATTATGAGTGACGCTCCCCCCAACCTTTGCTTACACAAGCCATGGCTAACCGAATCCTCGGGTGCCTTCCATCAATCACATACCATGGAGGAGTGTCTATTTGCAAAATTAAGTTGCTTACTGATGAATCAGAGCAAAACATGTGAAGAGAATTATTAATGAAGTTTGATTAACCGGGGCTGGGAACCCCATTGCCAGCTCTTTTTGCAAAATTATTGGATAAGCGGATGTGCCACTAGTCCATAATGAAAGTCCGTCAAGAGTAAATGACAAGGTTGAAAGTTAAACACCACATACTTCCTCATGAGCTATAAAACATTAACACAAATTGAGAAGCATTTTGAAGGTTTAAAGGTAGCGCATGAGAATTTACTTGGAATGGTTTGAAATGCCATGCATAGGTATTTATGGTGGACACTTTGGAACAACTTGGTTTTCAGGTGTTTGGAAGCACGAGCAGCATTCCCGCTCAGTACAAGTGAAGGCTAGCAATAGACTGGGGAGCGATAAATCAAGAGAGCAGTCACTGTCATAATCATGCTTGCGGCAAAATAAATTAACGGAGGCATAAAAGTGATACAAGAACTCTGAAGCAATGTAAATCATCGAGGCTTAATTGACTTTTATTCAGTCATATGCATGCGTGAGCATGTGCCAAGTCAATACAAATGAATTATTCAGAGGAGGATACCACAATGTCATACCTACTTATGAATAAAACAATGCAAGCAAACATCCATGACATGCTACTTATATTAATAAATTGGAGCTAAACATGAGAGATCATGAACTACTAGACTTACTTAAATGACATATACCTCACATGAACCAACTAAGCATGCTCGCATGGATGAGTATATGTACAAAAATGAAAACAAACAGAGTTCATACCAGCCTCTCACCACAATCCAATTGTCGTAGATCGTCATTATTGCCTTTCACTTGTGTAGCTTGGATAATATGAAATGAAAACCACGCTCCAGCCACCGAATACCATTGAACTCAAGATGAAATTTACAAACCAAAGAAGAACAGCATATATTTTTGGTGTTTTCGAATTGGAAACAAGAACAAAAGGAAACAAGCAAACAAAGCAAAATCTTTTTGAATTTTCTTATAGCAAACCAACGATAGCAAATAAAGCAAAATAAATGCAAGAAACCAAAATAAACAAGTGGTGAAGAGAAACAACAGAAATATTTTTGGTCTTTTTGTGTTTTAGGAAAGAAACAAAGCGAAAACAAGAAAATGGAAACTAGAAAAATCACATAAACACAAAGCAGCAGAAATTTGTCAAACTTGACAGCAGTAGAGTACTCGATTTTTAAGAAATTCTTCCACTGCTCAAATCGAAAAGTGTTCAACTAATGAAAGTTAGATAACAACCTGGGGAACATGAACAAAAATTGGCTTCGCAAAATATCGTTCTGGCTATTTTTGAGAATTTTTTCGGTAACAGTCCAGAATCTGTTTTCAGGCAGCACTTCCCCAAATATCATCTTCCTCTCATTAGAAAACCACTCAAACAAACTAAACAAGTATATACAAGTATCCAGCAACCATAATATGCAAAGAATGAGTGATGCCGGTATACCTCCCCCCAAGCTTAGGCTTTTGGCCTAAGTGGAGTTCAATCCCATGGTGTCCAGGAAGTAGCATCTCCGTAGTACGATGAAGATGGATCATATTCCGGGTATGTGCTAGAAGAAGCACCCGGATACGTGACGGTGTAGTCGTAGGAGGGCTCGGCGTCCTCGGAGTCATGCTGCTGGTGGAAGCCTTGTATCTTCAATTTCTCCTCCACCTCCTCCTTAGAGCGCGACCATGGTTTCCTGTCAATACTGAACAAATCTGGCTGGGGCAAAGGGATTTCCTTCTCATCCTCGTCAGCAAACAACATTCTATAGACCAAATTATCTGAAGTGGAATCAGTGGTAACAAAATTATGGCTCTTCATTGCAGCAATATCAAGCCTCTTAGGAGTTAATGGCACATCATTAGAATCAAGAGGAATTTCTAAATGTGTTAAAATGCGCAATGCAATAGTTCCTCCAAAAATAGGCCCCCTGTTAGACAGGCGGCGAGCAATAAGAGACCCAAGATGATAAGGTGTCTCTCCAGTAAGTGCAGCAATTAAGAAAGCAAGATGGTAGCTAGAAATATTGCTAGTGTTCTCCCTACCAAGAATGCTAGTAGCGATGTAATAGGCAAAATACTTAATGGCGGGGAGTTGGATATTCCTTATCTTGCCACGCTGAATGGTGCGACAATCATCATTGGTGATTCCTCGATAGAGCTCCAACAAGACCCTGGGGTTGTCCTCAATCTTCCTTGCTGTACCTACAGGGGCAATACCCAATGCAACACAAAAGTCTTCCAATGTCATAGTAATAGCATTACCATAAATCTTGAATGCAACTGTCGGGCCATAGTGCTTGTTGTGGAACTTGAAGCTTTCGACGAAGATTTTGGTGAGCATGTAGTATTGCTCCCTTTCATCTCCCACGTAGGCGGCTAAGCCCGCCCTGTTTACGAGGGTAAAGAAGTCATCCAACAACCCTGCATTACTCAAAAAATCATAACATGGGGAAGATGAAGCGTTAGGAACTCCATTGTCTTCTTCGGGCCCGAAGCTTGGCGCGATGACATCCTCATTGTAGGATCGCCTAAATCGGGTGGCGGTCCTAGAGGGCCTTCCGGTGCTGGTTGTCTCTCTCTCAAACACTTCTCCAAAGTTGAAATTATTCATCTTCCTTTTCTGAAATTTTTCAACAAACATTATAAAATTTGATTTGGTGACATATAATCGAGGGGAACTACTATAGGAACTTGCTAGAGTACTAATCATGCATCAAAACTAGTTTATACAACTTAGAACAAGCATGCAAGCTCACTAAACATGTTACCTACAACAGCAAAATATTCAAGATATACTCAACCAAACAAAATTCTACTTGGATAATCGGAGGAGTCACATACCGGAGAGCAAATGTGCCAAATTTCAGACAGAAATCTGGGCTGAGCAAAGAGATCGAAAAATCCTGAGCTCTTGAGCAAAAACGCGAGTGAGAGAAAGCTAGTGCTGATTTTTTCGGGAGAGAGAAGAGTGTGGGAGGAAGAGATGCTGAAGTGGGGCAAAGGGGGACCCACACACCAGGGTGGCGCGCCCCCCTTGCTGGCTGCGCCGGCCTGTGGGGTGCCACCCTAGGGTGCCCCACTGGTCATCCCCAGGTGCTCCCAGGTGCATTTTCAAAAAATAGGACCAACGGTATAATTTTTGTGAATTTTTGAAAACTTTGAAAAATGCACATTTCTGGGTATTAAGTTTATTATTACTGGACAGGAAAAATCTTGAAATCTCTAATCAACTAAGGAACTTTGCAAATCAAAAGTGCTACAGCAAGTAGAACAAGTGGAGGAAGAAAGAGATGTTGTTTACCTCCTCTATGCATATAAAAAGTATTTGTTAACAAGGTTGATCAAGTCTTGCCACCAAATAAATTTTACATAACATAAGAAGAAATAAACCTCAAATCAATCATGTTACCTTGAATTGTATTGATATGGATCCAATCATAAGACTTTGATAACCTTCTTTAGGCTCATATATAGGACAATCGATAGTTCCAACTTTGATAGTTCTCACATTAGAAATAGTATTGACTCCACATACTTTATCAATCCTCTTGGGGAAATAGACGGTATGCTCCTTGTCATCAACATTGAAAGTAACCTTTCCTTTATTGCAATCAATAACAGCCCCTGCGGTGTTAAGAAAAGGTCTCCCAAGAATAATAGACATATTATCATCTTCAGGCATTTCCAACACAACAAAATCAGTTAATATCAAGCAGTTATTAGTAACTTGAACAGGAACATCCTCACATATACCAACAGGAATAGCAGTAGATTTATCAGCCATTTGCAAAGATATATCAGTAGGTATCAACTTATCTAAATAAAGTCTCTTATAAAGAGAAAAAGGCATAACACTAACACCGGCTCCCAAGTCACATAGAGCAGTTTTAACATAATTATTCTTAATAGAACAAGGAATAGTAGGTATACCTGGGTCGCCCAACTTCTTTGGAACTTTGCCATTGAAAGAGTAATTAGCAAGCATAGTGGAAATCTCCTCATTGGGGATTTTCCTTTTGTTAGAAACAATATCTTTCATATACTTTGAATAAGGAGGCAATTTAATAGCATCAGTCAAAGGGATTTGCAAGAATAAAGGTTTCATCCAATCGCAAAATTTATTATAGTGTTCTTCTTCCTTTGATTTTAGTTTCTTAGCAGGAAAAGGCATTTGCTTTTGCACCCAAGGTTCCCTTTCATTACCATGTTTCTTAGCAATAAAATCTTCTTTAGTATACTTTTTATTTTTAGCATGCTTTCAGGTTCATCTTCAACCTCTTCTTTATCAGAAGCATCATTCTTATCATTATCATTACCATTATCATGTTCATTACCACTTTCAGTTTCAGCATCGGAAATAGAAATACTATTAGGATCATTAACAGGTTCAGAGGATTCTACAACATTTTTATGTTTCTTCTTCTTTTTCTTAGAAGGAGCACTAGTTTCAATTCGTTGAGAATCTTGTCCAACTCTTTTGGGATGCCCTTCAGGATATAGAGGATCCTGGGTAGAGACACCACCTCTAGTTGTTACTTCATAAGCATGTTTCTCTTTAGAATTATTTTTTAACAAGTCATTTTGCACTTTAGTGAGTTGATCAATTTGAGTTTGAACCATTTGAAAATGTTTAACAAGCATCTTAACATCATTGGAGGTTCTCTCCACAATATCATGCAAATTGCTAATAGCTTGAGAATTTTCCATTAGATGATTCTCTACTCTCATATTAAAATTTTCTTGCTTAACAATATAATTATCAAACTCATCTAAGCATTGAGCAGGAGGTTTTGAATACGGAATATCTTCCCTAGTAAAGCGTTGAAGGGAGTTTGACTCAATCATGGATGAAGGGGGAATTATCTCACATATATCTTCTATGGGAGGTAGATTCTTCACATCTTCGGATTTAATACCTTTCTCCTTGAGAGACTTCTTGGCTTCCCTCATATCTTCATCATTTAATTTAATTAAACCCCTCTTCTTCAATATTGGCATTGGAGTTGGTTCAGGTGTATTCCAATCATCATGATTCCGACCTATTTTAGCCAATAATTCTTCAGCTTCGTCTGGAGTTCTTTTCCTGAAAACACAACCAGCACAACTATCCAAATATGCTCTAGACTCAACGGTTAGTCCACTATAAAATATATCAAGTAGATCATTCTTTTCTAAATCATGTCCAGGTCGAGCTCTGATAAGAGAGCAAAATCTTGCCCAAGCTTCCGGCAATTTCTCTCCATCTTCCTGGTCAAAGCTATAAATTTTCTGTAAAGCAGCATGTTGAGCACTAGCAGGAAAGTATTTTCGAAAGAAAACATCACGCAAATCAGTTGGACTTTTTATAGAACCAGGAGGCAAATTATTATACCAAGTTTTAGCATCATCCTTTAATGAGAAAGGAAAAATTTTAGCGACAAAGTAAGTACACATCTTGACATCATCAGAAAACAAGCTACTCATAGAAGAAAGTTCAATCATGTGTTCTACATCACTTTCTTTTTCAGTACCACAAAAGGGTGTTTTCTCTACAATAGCTATATGAGATAGATCAAGAGAAAAATCATAATCTTTATCCTTAATGCATATAGGAGATGCGGCAAATTTAGGATCAGGAGATAACTTATGTCTAACAGTATATTGTGCGAGAAACTTTTTAATTTTTCTTGCATCAGCAGTAGCATTGCATCTATTAATAATATCATCATTAAGCTCCACATAATCCTCATCAGGATCATCATTAGAATAATCAAGTTCAGGTGAATTAACAGGTGTAGTAGCATTTTCATTAGGAGTTTCAGCATTTTCAATTTGTCTAGACCTAGCAATTGTAGCATCTAGAAAGGATCCCAATGAACCACTATCATCAAGCACAGCAGAAACATTATCAATATTATGAGAATTTTCAGATTCAGCAGAAGTACCAGCAAGTGAAGCTTGCGGTGGTGAAACAAGTTGACTTATCACAGATGGTGAATCAAGTGTAGCAGAGGTACTCAGAGTTGTACCTTTTCTTGTAGTGGATGGTAATATGGCGACTTTAGGATCGCGAGTTTTACCCATGATGGAGAATTTGCAGCGAACAATATCAATCCAAGTGAACTTCCAAATAAAGCTATGCTCCCCGGCAACGGCGCCAGAAAACAGTCTTGATAACCCACAAGTATAGGGGATCGCGGCAGTCTTCGAGGGTAGTAAAACCCAATTTATTGATTCGACACAAGGGGAGACAAAGAATACTTGAAAGCCTTAACAGCGGAGTTGTCAATTCAGCTGCACCTGGAAACAGACTTGCTCGCAAGAGTTTATCAGTAGTAACAGTTTTATGGCAGTAGCAGTAGTGAAATAACAGCAGCAGAGTAACACAGACAGCAGTAGTAATTATAGTAAACAGCAGGATTAAAATACTGTAGGCACGGGGACGGATAACGGGCGTTGCATGGATGAGAGAAACTCATGTAACAATCATAGCAGGGCATTTGCAGATAATAATAAAACGGTGTCCAAGTACAAAGCAATCAATAGGCATGTGTTCCATATATAGTCGTACGTGCTCGCAATGAGAAACTTGCACAACATCTTTTGTCCTACCAGCCGGTGGCAGCCGGGCCTCAAGGGAATCTACTGGATATTAAGGTACTCCTTTTAATAGAGTACCGGAGCAAAGCATTAACACTCCATGAACACATGTGATCCTCACATCACTACCATCCCCTCCGGTTGTCCCAATTTCTGTCACTTCGGGGCCATTGGTTCCGGACAGCGACATGTGTATACAACTTGCAGGTAAGATCATAAAACAATGAATATCATGATGAAACAATAACATGTTCAGATCTGAGATCATGGCACTCGGGCCCTAGTGACAAGCATTAAGCATAACAAGTTGCAACAATATCATCAAAGTACCAATTACGGACACTAGGCACTATGCCCTAACAATCTTATGCTATTACATGACCAATCTCATCCAATCCCTACCATCCCCTTCGGCCTACAGCGGGGGAATTACTCACACATGGATGGGGGAAACATGGCTGGTCGATGGAGAGGCGTCGGTGGTGATGATGGCGATGATCTCCTCCAATTCCCCGTCCCGGCGGAGTGCCAGAATGGAGACTTCTGGCTCCCGAGACGGAGTTTCGCGATGTGGCGGCGTTCTGGAGGGTTTCTGGCGACTTCGACTTCTTGGTCGCGATTTTTAGATCGAACCCCTTAAGTAGTCCAGAGGAGGGCGTCGGAGGCCGGCCGAGGGGGCCACACGCTAGGGCCGCGCGCCCCCCTCCTGGGCCGCGCCGCCCTAGGGTGTGGGGCCCTCGGGCCTCCACCTGACTTGCCCTTCTGGCTCCGTAAGTCTTCTGGAAAAATAGGACCTTTCGCATAAATTCCGAGGATTTTCCTGAAAGTTGGATTTCTGCACAAAAACAAGACACCAGAACAGTTCTGCTGAAAACAGCGTTAGTTCGTGTGAGTTGCATCCAAAATACACAAATTAGAGGCAAAACAATAGCAAAAGTGTTCGGGAAAGTAGATACGTTTTGGACGTATCAGTAGTTCACCCCTGGACTATGGGTCCATAGTAGTAGCTAGATGGTTGTCTTCTCCTCATTGTGCTATCATTGTTCGATCTTGTGAGCTGCCTAACATGATCAAGATCATCTATTTGTAATGCTACATGTTGCGTTTGTTGGGATCCGATGAATATGGAATACTATGTTATGTTAATTATCAATCTATCATCTATGTGTTGTTTATGATCTTGCATTCTCTCCGTTATTAGTAGAGGCTCTGGCCAAGTCATTACTTGTAACTCCAAGAGGGAGTATTTATGCTCGATAGTGGGTTCATGCCTCCATTAAATGCAGGACGGTGTGAAAGTTCTAAGGTTGTGGATGTGCTGTTGCCACTAGGGATAAAACATCAATGCTATGTCTAAGGATATTTGTGTTGATTACATTACGCACCATACTTAATGCAATTGTCTGTTGTTTGCAACTTAATACTGGAAGGGGTGCGGACGCTAACCCGAAGGTGGACTTTTTAGGCATAGATGCATGCTGGATAGCGGTCTATGTACTTTGTCGTAATGCCCAATTGAATTTCACACTACTCATCATAATATGTATGTGCATTGTCATGCCATCTTTATTTGTCAATTGCCCAACTGTAATTTGCTCACCCAACATGCTAATTCTTATTGGAGAGACACCACTAGTGAACTGTGGACCCCGGTCCATTCTTTTACATCAAATACAATCTACTGCAATACTTGTTCTACTGTTCTCTGCAAACATCATCATCCACACTATACATCTAATCCTTTGTTACAGCAAGCCGGTGTGATTGACAACCTCACTGTTACGTTGGGACAAAGTATTTTGGTTGTGTTGTGCAGGTTCCACGTTGGCGCCGGAATCCCTGGTGTTGCGCCGCACTACACTCCGCCACCATCAACCTTCAACGTGCTTCTTGACTCCTACTGGTTCGATAAACCTTGGTTTCTTACTGAGGGAAACTTGCCGCTGTATGCATCACACCTTCCTCTTGGGGTTCCCAACGGACGCGTGATGTACGCGTATCAAGCATGAACCCGGCAGAATTAGTGGAACTGAAGAAGCAATTGGATGATATGTTGTACAAGGGTCTGATTCGACCAAGCGCGTCACCTTGGAGATCCCCAGTTTTGTTTGTGGATAAGAAGGACGGTGCCACTCGTTTATGTACGGATTACCGTAAGCTTAACGATCTCACCATCAAGAACAAGTATCCATTGCCAAAGATAGAAGACATGTTTGACCAGCTGACCGGTGCCAAAGTGTTCTCTAAGATTGATCTTAGGCCTGGTTACCATTAACTGAAGTTCGTGCAACGGATATCCCCAAAACTGCCTTCACCACAAGATATGGATTGTATGAGTACAATGTCATGTCATTTGGATTGACCAATGCCCCAGCTTATTTCATGAATCTCATGAATAAGATCTTTATGAACTTTTTGGATAAGTTTGTCGTTGTCTTCATCGACGACATCCTAATCTACTCCAAATCATAAGAAGAACATGAGCAACATTTGGAAGTGGTCCTAGATACTCTTCGGGAGCATCAGTTGTACGCCAAGTTCAGCAAATGTGAGTTTTGGTTAAAGGAAGTAGGATTCCTGGGACATATCTTGTATACAGGAGGAATTGCCGTTGACCCCTCCAAAATCAAGACCGTTGAAAAATGGAAAGCCCCAACCACTCAGACAGAAGTCCGTGCATTTCTCGGATTGGCGGGATATTACCGCCAGTTTTTTGAAGGATTCTCCAGCATAGCAAGACCAATGACTCAATTGTTGAAGAAGGATAAGAAGTTTGAATGGACCGATAAATGTGAGGAAAGTTTCCAGTAGCTAAAGAGCAGATTGACCTCAGCTCCAATATTTATCATGCCGGACATCACCAAGCCATTTGACGTCTATTGTGACGCATCCAAGATTGGTCTTGGATGCGTATTGATGCAAGAAGGCAAGGTGATATCATATTTGTCAAGACAACTGAAGCAACACGAGCAGAATTACCCAACCCATGACTTGGAGTTAGCCGCCGTAGTCTTAGCCTTGAAAGTTTGGCGTCATTACCTCATGGGTAATCAATGCGAGATCTATTAGGATCACAAGAGCCTGAAGTATATTTTCACCCAGAAGGAGCTGAATATGAGGCAGCGAAGATGGATTGAGTTGATCAAGGATTATGATATGGAAATTCACTATCACCCCGGCAAGGCCAATGTGGTAGCAGATGCCCTGAGTAGACAGCCAAGTCAGTTAAACTCCATGATCACAATAGAACAACCTAGTTTGTATCAAGAGTTTGAACAGTTTAGGCTAGAGCTAGTTAGTGAAGGATTCCTAGCAAGCATTGAGCTTCAACGGATGTCTATGTGTGCCATCAGATTCAGAGTTGAAACAAGTCATTCTGAAGGAAGCCCATGATACCCTGTATTCCATTCATCCCGGAGGAACCAAGATGTACCAAGACTTGAAGGAACAATTTTGGTGGCATGGAATGAAGAGAGAAATCGGAAGCTACATCGCCAAGTGTGATTTCTGTTAGAGAGTCAAGGCCGAGCATCAGCGAAACGCAGGATTGTTGCAACCACTACAGATTCCTGAATGGAAGTGGGATTCGGTAGGAATGGACTTCGTCACTGGATTGCCCAAATCAAGCAGAGGGAATGATTCTATTTGGGTAGTGGTTGATAGATTAACCAAGGTAGCCCATTTCATCCCCGTCAAGACCACCTATCAAGGCCCTAAGCTAGCGGAGTTATACATCTCAAGAATAGTCAGCCTGCACAGAACCCCGAAGTCCATTGTGTCAGATAGAGGATCCCAATTTACCTCAAGATTCTGGCAGAAAGTGCATGAAGGACTAGGAACCCGTCTGAACTTCAGCACAGCTTATCACCCGCGGACTGATGGACAGACCGAGAGAGTCAACCAGACACTGGAAGATATGTTGAGAGCCTGTGTGCTTGAATATGGATCTAAATGGGAAGACTGCCTGCCTTACGTAGAATTCTCATACAACAACAGCTATCAAGCCAGTTTACAAATGGCCCCCTTTGAAGCCCTGTACGGAAGGAAGTGCCGTACCCCTCTGAACTGGTCAGAAGTCGGGGATAGTCAAGTCTTCGGCCCAGATATTCTCCGGGAAGCTGAAGAGAAGGTCCACAAGATCCGTGAATACCTCAAGACTGCCCATTCGAGACAGAAGAGTTACGCCGACAAGAGACGCCGAGAGATGACCTTCGATATCGGAGATTTTGTGTATCTCAAAGTATCACCCCTCAAAGGAATGCAAAGATTCCAACTCAGGGGAAAGCTCGCCCCCAGATATGTCGGACCCTTCAAAGTCCTGAGTCGCCGAGGAGAAGTATCTTATCAACTGTAACTGCCGGAAGAAATGGCAGCTGTGCATAATGTGTTTCACATATCACTCCTTCGGAAGTGCCTAGAAGTTTCGGAGAAGACGGAGGTGTTCAAAAACATTGATCACAGATCTGTGGATATCAATAAGGACTTGACCTATCACGAAGTGCCTATTCGTATCCTCGAAGAAGCTTTTCGAACCACCCGCACCTGAAGTATCAAGTTCTTGAAGATACAATGGAGCAACCATACTGAGGAAGAAGCCACCTGGGAATGCGAAGACGGTATGAAGAAGGAATATCCCAATCTCTTTAGTTCCTAGTTTTCTTTAGATCTCGGGATGACATCTTTTGTAAGGGGAAGGGTTTGTAACACCCCAAGTTTTCAATCCAATAAAAGCCAAGTATTCAAATGCTCAAAATTTGGAACTAACATAAACTTTCTTTTTGCATATAGTGCTATACATAGTGTGCATGCATTCTCTTGTGCTATTGCTATGATGAGTGTTTGTGTGCTTATCAAAGGTGCTTAAACCCTAGTACATGATCTTAGAACCCCACAAGGAGAGAAATAAAAGAAATGGAAAAAATGCAAATCTCACTCACATACACATATGGTCATTTTTGCAAATCATACACCAAGGCCACAATTGCTTGTACCAATGCTTGTGACACATCATTAGACCAATAACAAACATTTTTGAATCAAAGAAACACAATTCAAAGCAAAGGAAATTTCAAAATCCAATCACATATGATAATGGCCATTTCGTCCCATAACAAAATGTTCCCCACTTTGAGCCCCTGGTTTTGGAGATTCTTAAACTAAACCTTCTCACTTCTTTTCACCTCATCCAAGACCATACCAAGATGAACAATTTTTGTGTTGACCACTATGGTTGACTCTGCCTACATTGTTTAATATAAAATGGACAAATAGCAACCTTGAAACAAAGAGAAGATCACCCCATTTTAGAAATCTCACAAACCTACACCATTTTGAACACCACCACCACCATTATACTGCAAACCTTGTTTGAATCAACTTCACCAAAAAGAATTTCAAAATTCAAACAAAACCTTCATGCGGCCATATTGTCGAGCACTTGGCAGGCAGAATCTTATATGTGCAACACATGCTATTACCCACCAGTTCTTTGCCTAAACCTGAGACCAACCTGCATCAATCTTGTCCTCCTATGTCCCCTGCATCAAACCATGCTAGTACTTTGGTGAATAAAGCAAGAGGCACAGCAGGACAAGGCCATGCCGTGCACACTCGCCACCTCCATGCCATCACTCACCTCTGGCCCTCTCCCTCTCTTTAGACCATGTCGCAGAGCATCTCCAGTACATCCTGGACACGCCCATGCCAAGCCCTGGCACGCGAGAGGCCAGCATTGGCCAGCCCCGTACGTGCCCAGATCGCCCAGGACCATGCCAGCTGCGCGGTGAGCGCGCACTGGACGCGCCAGAGCGACAACACGCGCCGCCGTGCCCGTCCTTCCCTGCACCTCCACCTCTGCACGCAGCATCTTCTCCCCAACGGCTACCAGCTAGACGTGCTTGAGCGCTCACGCCAGCTCTGCCGCCGCCACCCGCTAATAACTTTTGCCGCCAGTACCGTCGCAGACGCGACATGGTCCTGCGCCGCCCCCTCCCCTTTTTGCTGTGCTAGCTAGCCGTTGAGCATCGCCTGGATGATGGCCATCGCACGCAGTCCTTGTCTCACCCCTTCGCGCACTAGAACGGCCGCGCCATGCTCGACCTTCCTCAGCACCCGCAGCACCCTCGCGATTCTATAAATAGAGCTCCCCCGCTCCTCCATTCTTCACAACACCTCACTCTCCTACCATCCCTGCTTCTCCTCGACTAGTTAATTAGCCACCACCTCGCCGGAGCAGCACCAATTTGAAGCTGGAGCCCGCCAGTACCCGCAGGTCACCGCCGTCGATTGGAGCCTCCCCGAGCGACGCCGCCGTTAGCAGTCCACTCGCCATCCTCGCAAACGTCGCCGCGCACCTCGCCGTCGACCGCCGGAGCACCGGTATGCTCTCCCACCCCCTAGCCTCGCCGCCAGAGCCACGACATCTCGTCGGAGACAACGATGCTCGTGCGTCGTTGGATCCTTTTCTAATCCAACGTCCCACGCTCGCCCATACTGTTTCGCGTTTAAATAGCCTATGACAGGTGGAGCCTGATGTCTACGCACGATTCTATTCCTGTAGACAGTGTTGGGCCTCCAAGAGCAGAGGTTTGTAGAACAGCAGCAAGTTTCTCTTAAGTGAATCACCCAAGGTTTATCAAACTCAGGGAGGTAGAGGTCAAAGTTATCCCTCTCAAGCAACCCTGCAATTAAGATACAAGAAGTCTCTTGTGTCCCAACACACCTAATACACTTGTCAGATGTATAGGTGCACTAGTTCGGCGAAGAGATAGTGAAATACAAGTAATATGGATGATTATAAGTAGTAATTGCAATCTGAAATAAAAATGGCAGCAAGCGAACATGTAGCAGAACTTGTTGGAAACGGTGTTTCAATGCTTAGCAACAAGGCCTAGGGATCATACTTTCACCAGTGGACATTCTCAACAATGATCACATAATTGAATAAATAAATGCTACTCTCAAACACTCTCTTGTTGGATAACAAACACCATTCATTGTGTAGGGCTGCAAAAGCACACCTCAAGCCGGAGTAAACAAGCTCCACAACATCATAAAGGAATCACACACGATGCGCACACTGTCACCATCACACCGTGGAGAGTGACTCCGGAGTTCATATTAAAGTAACCTCTAGAGTGTATAATAGACAAGAGTGACATCTACATATTCAACTAGATTACAAAGCTCATGATCACATAAAGATCACACCATGGGAGAGAGAGATGAACCACATAGCTACCGGTAGAGCCCTCAGCCTCGGGGGAGAACTACTCCCTCCTCATCATGGGAGATAGCAACGGCGATGAAGATGGCGATGGAGTCGATGGAGATGGCTCCGGGGGCAATTCCCCGTCCCAGCAGGGTGCCGAAACAGAGACTTCTGTCCCCCGAATTAGGGTTTTTGGTGGCGGCGGAGCTATAGAACTCTTCTAGAGAAATCGTCGATCGTGCTAGGGTTTTCGGGGCAGGAGCTTTATATAGGCGAAAGGGCGACGTGTAACATCCCAAATTTCAAATCAATGAAGAAGAAGAATTCCCAAATACTCAAAATTTAGAACCAACAAAAACTTTGAATTGCATATAGTACCATGCATAGGATTTGTGCATTTTGTGTGAGATTGCAATGATGATTACTTGTGTACTTATGTAATACACACTAAAACCCTAAATTGATCATGAGAAGATCACAAATCAAATCAAAGAAAAAGAAAGGAAATAAAATGGAGAAATCCCAAAACCCTCACATATGGTTTATGCCATTTTTGCAAATCTTTAACCTAGACCAATTTGACTTGCACCATTAGTTGTGTTATGTTATTAAACACTTATTAACACTTTTGGAATCAAAGAAACTCAAATCAAACCAAATTTGAAATCAATTTGTGCTCACATGCACTAATGGTCAAATCTGCCAATTTCAATCTGGTCACCACTTCGAGCCTCTGTATTTAGAGATTTTCATACCAAACAATTCCAACTCTTTGCACCTCATCCAAGTACACATCAAGGTGAACAACTTTGGTAAAGACTACCAGTACAAATTCATCCTAGATTCAAAACTATGCTCAAGCAAAGTTGAGACTTTTTAACAGATTCAACATCACCTCCACCTTGAAAATTTTGCAATTCTTTTTATCTTTAAATACCACCACCACCAATGTGTGTGTTGTGGATCATCTGAAGCAATTCCAATCCATCCCTCTCACAATTTTCAAATTAAGTTGCATAAGACAAATTTGACAAAAACTTGGGAATTCAATTCCAATTCAAATCAAAAACACTATTCTTAATAGTGTTGGCCAACCCTTGTCCACCACTTGCCTCCACCCTGTCCCCTGGTCACCTCTAACCCTAACCCCTGCATAGCAACCCTAAATGGAGAGCTAGACATGGAAAAACCCTAGCCATGCCGGCCATGTTCTCCATGGACATGCCCTCTCTCTCTCTCACCACCCTAGCCCTAGCCACCATGTCTCACAGCATCCACTTGACCCCCTGAGCACGATGGTGTGCGCCATTTGTCGAACGGTGGACCACAATGATACGTCCATTTTGCATCACTATTTTATATCATAATTTACTGTTATTCATTGATATATTTCATATTTAGAGGTGATACTTATGTTATTTCATCTATTTTGCATGTTTCATGATTATTGGAGAATCGCGCACCGGAGTGAGGATTCTGCTGGAAAAAGCACCGTCACAATGCAATATTTTGGAAGATCAACAATTGACGGAAATTACACGGAAATCTTATTTTTCCAGAAGACGGAGATAGCCAAAAGGAGGAGCCGAGGAGGGCTGCCATGGGCCCCCCATAGGCCGGCGTGGGCCCAGGCCTGGCCGCGCCGCCTTGTGGGGAGGGGGCCCACAGCCCCTTTTGCCTCCTCTCCTTCACGTACTTCTTCATCCCGAAAACCTAAGCTCCAGGGGATAGTCGCGAAGAGTCACAGCCGCCTCTGTGGGGCGGAAAACACCAGAGAGAAAAGAGCTCTCTGGTAGGCTGAAATCTGCCGGGGAAATTCCCTCCCGGAGGGGGAAATCGACGCCATCTTCATCGTCATCGAGCTGGACATCATTGGGATCATCATCACCATCATATCCATCATCATCACCGCCATCTCCACCGCTGCACCTCGTCACCGTTGTAACAGTTAGGGTTGAATCTTGATTGTTTGATAGGGGAAACTCTCCCGGTATTGATTTCTACTTGTTATTGATGCTATTGAGTGAAACCATTGAACCAAGGTTTATGTTCAGATTGTTATTCATCATCATATCACCTCTGATCATGTTCCATATGATGTCTCGTGAGTAGTTCGTTTAGTTCTTGAGGACATGGGTGAAGTCTAAATGTTAGTAGTGAATTATGTTGGGTAATATTCAATGTTATGATATTTAAGTTGTGGTGTTATTCTTCTAGTGGTGTCATGTGAACGTCGACTACATGATACTTCACCTTTATGGGCCTAGGGGAATACATCTTGTACTCGTTTGCCAATTGCGGGGTTGCCGGAGTGACAGAAACCTAAACCCCCGTTGGTATATCGATGCAGGAGAGATAGCAGGATCTCAGAGTTTAAGGCTGTGGTTAGATTTATCTTAATTACTTTCTTGTAGTTGCGGATGCTTGCAAGGGGTATAATCACAAGTATGTATTAGTCCTAGGAAGGGCGGTGCATTAGCATAGCTTCACCCACACAACACACTTATCAAAACAATGAAGATTAATCAGCTATATGAAGCGAAAGCACTAGACTAAATTCCCGTGTGTCCTCAAGAACATTTGGTCATTATCAGTAAACAAACCGGCTTGTCCTTTGTGCTAAAAAGGATTGGGCCACTCGCAGCAATTATTATTCTCGCATTTTACTTACTCGTACTTTATTTATCTTCTATATAAAAACCCCCTGAATACTTGTCTGTGAGCATTTACAGTGAATCCTTCATCGAAACTGCTTGTCAACACCTTCTGCTCCTCGTTGGGTTCGACACTCTTATTTATCGAAAATACTACGATACACCCCCTATACTTGTGGGTCATCAGCACCCCTTACTTAAATTGATAGTACTTACCCTAGTATTAGTTTGCGAGTACTTAAAGTACTCACGGCCGTGTCCCTGGCTATTCAAATGGCCAGACTATGAAGAGGAGCAGCACTACCAAGGTGATGACCAGCAGGACGCCTACGACAACTAGAAGTTCTTCTAACGTCAAGCGTTGGCCTATGGACTAGAGAGTCCCCTTCTATTACGCTTCCGCTATGAATTGTGTTCGTTGATCATTAGATCAACTATTTGTGTAATATTGGATCATGTGATCTAAGTTGTAAGACGATTATGGTTTGTAATGAATGATGACTTATGATATCAACTATTATGTCTCGCAACAACAATCTTCCCGGGATTGCGATGTATGGCATGATAGGCATCTGGACTTAAAATCCGGGTGTTGACAAGTTGGTATCAGAGCCATTGTTTGACCTTAGAAGACCTTAGTTAGAATGGATGTTCAGAAAAACTTAGTTTTGAAAGCAAATGAAGAGAATATTTATGAAAAATTATTCACACTCTTTTCCTTGAGATCTTTTCAAAATTGATGAATCATGCTCTTCCTTATGAATCTACATAAAATTTTGACACACTTGTTCACTTCTCTAACTTACTCATCCAATTCACTTTCAGATGGAGCCAATGGAGCCAATCAACACCAAGTTTTACCAGCTTGGGAATGGTGGGAGCCTGATCTTTGAGCATGACCTCAATGCCCTCTCGGACTTCCTTGGACGCCCTCACCCTGAGTTCCACGGAATCGAGGTGAACGACCAGCCCGAAGGGGAGCTTCAGTGGATCATCACCGCTGATCTGAGGGGCAAGATGGAGCCTCCTACTTCTGAGAGGATCCTCTTATCCTTCAGAGAGAGCAACTGGCTGGACGGACTCGCTTGTGCTCTTCAGGCAGCACTTGCCTGTCTGTGTGGGCAGAACGTGGTGGCGATCTTAGCGTCTCGCTTTGCGCACCTCGTGAGGCGTGATTCTATGGGAGTGCCCATGGAACTGCAGCCCCACCCCGAGCTCAGGCACCACGCGGAGTATCTGGACTTCATGCTGTACCTGACACAGCAGGACCTGGATGCCGCCCGGGTGTACGCCAACCAGACTCATGCTCACATAACTGAGCAAGGAGAAGCCATCAAGCTACTTGCAAGAGACCGCAAGTCACTCCGCCAGCAGCGTGCCAAGAAGGACGCTACCATCGCGCGCCTTCGCGCAAAGATAGCATCTTTGGAGGCCACTGTCAAGGCCCAGGAGAACCAGCTGAGAGAGATAGAAGATGAAGGTGAAGACATTCAGGGAGGAGAAGCCTTCCTGAGTGATAAAGACGACTTCGAGGAGGACGGGGACACTGATGTGGAGGACTATGAGTTCCCGGAGGCCGGAGCCGATGACTTCGTCCTGGTCGATGTGGATGATGAGGAGTAGTTGCACTTGATCACTTATGTAGGTGTGAGTTGTATCCCGCCCTTTGTATCGTAGAGCGAGTAAAATGGTTCTTAAAACCATGGAAGTGTTAGCTTGTAATGTGTGATGTTTGAATGAATGAATGTGTGTTTGTGTTCAACATCAAAAGAATTCAAGTTTTAGAATTTTGAACTTACCCAAAATGAGCCCCTAGAAAATTCCCTCTTATCTCATGATCTTCTCTATGTTCAGATGACCCCTCCTAATCGCAACAACAGCCAAGATGCCATGATGCAACTGCTGCAAACCCTGATGGAAGATAGGGAGAATGAAAGAGCTGAACGCCAAGCCAACATAGCGGCACTACAACAGATTGCCAACAACAACCAGGGCCATGGAAACCATGATCACCCAGGATCCAAGCTCAAGAACTTCCAGAACACCAACCCTCCGGTGTTTAGCAAGACAGAAGAGCCCCTCGATGCCGATGATACGTCCAATTTGCATCACTATTTTATATCATAATTTGCTGTTATTCATTGATATATTTCATATTTGGAGATGATACTTATGTTATTTCATCTATTTTGCATGTTTCATGACTATTGGAGGATCGCGCACCGAAGTCAGGATTCTGCTGGAAAAAGCGCCGTCAGAATGCAATATTTCAGAAGATCAACAATTTACGAAAGTTATATGAAAAATCCTATTTTTCCAGAAGATGACGAGAGCCAGAAGGAGGAGCCGAGGAGGGCCACCATGGGCCCCCCTCACAGGCCGGCGCGGGCCCTGCCCTGGCCGCGCCGCCATGTGGGGAGGGGGCCCACAGCCCCCTCTGGCCTCCTCTCCTTCGCGTATTTCTTCGTCCCGAAAACCTAAGCTCCAGGGGATAAGTCGCGAAGAGTCACAGCCGCCTCTGCGGGACGGAGAACACCAGAGAGAAAAGAGCTCTCCGGCAGGCTGAGATCCGCCGGGGAAATTCCCTCCCGGAGGGGGAAATCGACGCCATCGTCACCGCCATCGAGCTGGACATCATCTCCATCACCATCATCACCATATCCATCATCATCACCGCCGACTCCACCGCCGCACATCGTCACCGCTGTAACAATTTGGGTTTGATCTTGATTGTTTGATAGGGGAAACTCTCCCGGTGTTGATTTCTACTTGTTATTGATGCTATTGAGTGAAACCGTTGAACCAAGGTTTATGTTCAGATTGTTATTCATCATCATATCACCTCTGATCATGTTCCATATGATGTCTCGTGAGTAGTTCATTTAGTTCTTGAGGACATGGGTAAAGTCTAAATATTTGTAGTGAAGTATGGTTGAGTAATATTCAATGTTATGATATTTAAGTTGTGGTGTTATTCTTCTAGTGGTGTCGTGTGAACGTCGACTACACGACACTTCACCTTTATGGGCCTAGGGGAATGCATCTTGTACTCGTTTGCCAATTGCGGGGTTGCCGGAGTGACAGAAACCTAAACCCCCGTTGGTATATCGATGCAGGAGGGATAGCAGGATCTCAGAGTTTAATGCTGTGGTTAGATTTATCTTAATTACTTTCTTGTAGTTGCGGATGCTTGCAAGGGGTATAATTACAAGTATGTATTAGTCCTAGGAAGGGCGGTACATTAGCATAGGTTCACCCACACAACACTTATCAAAACAATGAAGATTAATTAGCCGTATGTAGCGAAAGCACTAGACTAAAATCCCGTGTGTCCTCGAGAACGTTTGGTCATTATAAGTAAACAAACCGGCTTGTCCTTTGTGCTAAAAAGGATTGGGCCACTCGCTGCAATTATTACTCTCGCACTTTACTTACTCGTACTTTATTCATCTGCTACATCAAACCCCCCTGAATACTTGTCTGTGAGCATTTACAGTGAATCCTTCATCAAAACTGCTTGTCAACACCTTCTGCTCCTCGTTGGGATCGACATTCTTACTTATCGAAGATACTACGATACACCCCCTATACTTGTGGGTCATCAAGACTATTTTCTGGCGCCGCTTGCTCGGGAGTGAAGCGCTATTGGTAAGTGGAATTGGTAATGGAAATTTCTACCGTTTGTGCTGATTTTATTTCTTTCGCTGCCATAATTCATTATGGAGAGATCTTCTCTTGAGTTTTTATTTGGAAAATCTACTACTACTGCAAAGGTAGTGGATGAGGCGCCAGGTGAGGAAGAAATACCATACAAAATACCTATGAAAATTATTGAACGTGTAGTGGATAACCGTTATACAGGGGATGGAACTGTCCACCCTGGAGATCATTTACTGTTCTTGCATGAATTATGCGGTTTATTCAAGTGTGCAGGTATTGCTATGGATGAGGTGAGGAAGAAACTATTCTCTATATCGCTGTCTGGTAAAGCGGCGCATTGGTATAAATTACTGGATAATGGGGATTCTCTTGAATGGAATGATATTGTGCCCCGGTTTTATTCTAAGTTCTATCCTCCAAGTGAAATTCACAAGGATCGGAACCGCATATATAATTTTTGGCCTCATGATGGAGAGAGTATTGCCCAAGCGTGGGGGAGATTGAAGTCTTTAATGCTCAAATGCCCCATTCATGAGCTTCCTGGTAATGTTATTATTGATAATTTCTATGCAAGACTTTCTTTTCAAGACAAGACCTTGCTGGATACTTCTTGTTCTGGATCATTCACGCGCAACAAAGAAGAGTTTAAAAGGGACCTTCTTAATCGGATCCAGGAAAATACTGAAGGATGGGAGAACGACAAAGATAGAGAATCAGGTATAAATTATGATTACAAATGCATTGAAGCTTTTATGGATACTGATAAATTTCGTAATATGAGTGCTACTTATGGTCTTGATTCTCAAGTTGTTGCAAATCTTTATAAAGATTTTGCCTCTCATTATGAATTGCCTAAGAAGAACTTTGATAAGTATCATGAACCGTATAAAGATAAAATTGATTCATCTATTAATAAATGTGTTGTAGTTGAAACTGTTGATCATGTTATTCCGGAAGCTTATATTGAAAAAACTCCTTTCCCTGCTAAAATGAAGGAGTACTCTGTTATAAATAGTGCGGTTCATAAAAGTGAAAAGAAACCTATAGAACCTGAAGAACAAATAAAAGTTGAACCTGCTGTTGCAATAGTTAAAGATCTTGTGACTGAAAATGTGGAGGATGGTCATATTATTTTCTGTGAAGATGCTTCTAATATTGTTTCACATCCTAATAAGTCTAAGGAAGCTAGTGTTCCTATGCTATCTGTTAGAATTGGAGATCATTGTTATTATGGTTTATGTGATATTGGTGCAAGTATTAGTGCTATTCCTTATGAGCTTTACACGGAGATTATGCACGAAATTGGTTCTTGTGAACTTGAAGATATTGATGTGGTTATTCGGCTGGCTAATAGAGAAACTATTTCTCCAATTGGTATTGTTCGAGATGTGGAAGTTCTATGCGGTAAGATTAAATATCCTGCTGACTTTTTGGTACTTGGTTCTGCTGCTAGTAAATATTGTCCTATCATTTTTGGTAGACCCTTTCTAAATACTTGTGGAGCTGTTATAGATTGCAAGAAATAGAAAATTTTGACTAAATTTGCTGGTGAATCTTATGAGTTTAACTTCTCTAAATTTGCCAAAACTCCTTATAAAGCCGATTTGCCTAATAATGATTTTAGAGTTGAACAGTGTGCATCTATTGCTCTTGCTCCTAATAATCCTTTGCGGCAACATTTGGAGAATAGTGAGAGTGAAGTTTTTAGGGAAGAAAGAGATGAGCTTGATGAAATTTTCCTTCGTCAACCTATTCTTAAGCATGATTTACCGGTAGAAGATCTGGGTACAACACCACCACCAAAGGAAGATCCTGTCTTTGATTTAAAACCATTGCCTGATAATCTTAAATATGCTCATATTGATGATAAGAAAATATATCCTGTTATTATTAGTTCTAAGCTTTCAGAGTTTGAAGAAGAAAGGTTATTGGAAATATTGAAGAAACACCGAGGTGCTATTGGTTACACTCTTGATGACTTGAAGGGGATTTCTCCCTCTATTTGCCAACATGCCATTAATATGGAAGATGATGCAAAGCCTGTTGTTGAACCTCGGCGTCGTCTAATTCCTAAGATGAAGGATGTGGTAAGAAATGAGGTATTAAGACTTCTTGAAGCTGGTATTATATATCCTATTGCTGATAGTAGATGGGTTAGTCCTGTGCATTGTGTTCCCAAGAAAGGAGGAATGACTGTTGTGCCTAATGATAACGATGAGCTCATACCTCAAAGAGTCGTTGTAGGGTATAGAATGTGCATTGATTATCGAAAAGTTAATAAAGTTACTAAGAAAGATCATTACCCTTTACCTTTTATTGATCAAATGTTAGAAAGGTTATCCAAAAATACTCATTTTTGCTTTCTTGATGGTTATTCTGGGTTTTCACAAATTGCTGTTAAGACTAAGGATCAAGAGAAAACCACTTTCACTTGTCCCTATGGGACTTATGCTTATAGACGCATGCCTTTTGGTTTATGTAATGCCCCTGCTACTTTTCAAAGATGCATGTCTGCTATTTTTCATGGCTTTTGCGAGAGTATTGTAGAGGTATTCATGGATGATTTTTCTGTCTATGGGAATTCTTTTGATAATTGCTTGCGGAACCTTGATAAAGTTTTGCAGAGATGTGAAGAAACTAACCTTGTTCTTAATTGGGAGAAATGCCACTTTATGGTTAATGAAGGAATTGTATTGGGACATAAAATTTCCGAGAGAGGTATTGAAGTTGATAGAGCTAAAGTTGAAGCAATTGAGAAGATGCCCTATCCTAGGGATGTTAAAGGTATTCGTAGTGTTCTTGGTCACGCTGGGTTTTATAGGAGGTTTATTAAAGACTTTTCCAAGATTTCAAAGCCTCTTACTAATCTTCTTCAAAAAGATGTACCTTTTGTTTTTGATGATGATTGTAAGGAAGCTTTTGAAACTCTAAAGAAAGCCTTGACAACTGCACCTATAGTTGAACCTCCTGATTGGAACTTACCTTTTGAAATTATGTGTGATGCTAGTGATTTTGCTGTAGGCGCTTTTCTTGGACAGCGAGTAAATAAAAAATTGAATGTTATTCATTATGCTAGTAAAACCCTTGATGCTGCTCAAAGAAATTATGCTACTACTGAAAAAGAATTGTTAGCTGTAGTCTTTGCTTGTGATAAGTTTAGATCCTATATTGTTGATTCAAAAGTTACTATACATACTGATCATGCTGCAATCAGATACCTTATGCAAAAGAAAGATGCTAAGCCAAGGCTTATTAGATGGGTACTTCTGTTGCAAGAATTTGATTTACATATTGTAGATAGGAAAGGTGCTGATAATCCTGTTGCTGATAATTTGTCTAGATTATAAAATATTTCTTATGATCCTGTTCCTGTTAATGATAGTTTTCCAAATGAACAATTGGCTGTAATAAAGGTGAGCTGGCGAGACAGTCCTTGGTATGCTGATTATGCTAACTTTATTGTTTCCAAGTACTTGCCTCCGACCTTTTTCAGCTCAGCAAAGGAGGAAATTCTTTTATGACTTGAGGCATTATTTCTGGGATGACCTACACTTATATAAAGAAGGAGTGGATGGTATTCTGCGAAGATGTGTTCCCGAATATGAACAGCAAGAGATATTAAGTAAATGTCATGGTAGTGCTTATGGAGGACATCACACCGGAGATAGAACCGCACAAAAGGTTCTACAATCAGGTTTTTATTGGCCAACTCTCTTCAAAGATGCAAGGAAGTTTATTTTATCTTGTGATGAATGCCAAAGGGTTGGTAACATCTCCAGACGCAATGAAATGCCTATGAATTATACTCTTGTTATTGAACCGTTTGATTGTTGGGGATTTGACTTCATGGGACCTTTTCCCTCTTCAGAAGGTAACACTCATATACTTGTTGCTGTTGATTATGTTACTAAATGGGTGGAAGCCATACCTACAAAAAGTGCTGATGGTGAGACCTCTTTAAGAATGCTTTTAGATATTATTTTTCCTAGATTTGGAGTTCCTAGATATATTATGACTGATGGAGGTTCTCATTTTATTCATGGGGGTTTTAGAAAAACTCTTGCTAAATATGGTATTAATCATAGAATTGCTTCCGCTTATCATCCTCAAACTAGTGGGCAGGTAGAACTATCAAATAGAGAAATTAAAGCTATCTTGCAAAAGACTGTTAATAAAACTAGAAAGAATTGGGCTAGTAAATTGAAGGAAGCACTATGGGCTTATAGAACTGCTTATAAAAATCCCATGGGAATGTCACCTTATAAAATGGTTTATGGAAAAGCTTGTCATTTACCTTTAGAACTAGAGCACAAAGCTTATTGGGCTGTTAGAGAACTAAATAAAGATCCTAAACTCGCCGGTAAGAAGAGGTTGCTGCAATTGAGTTCTCTAGATGAATGGAGAAGTGAAGCTTATGAAAATGCTAAACTCTTTAAAGAGAAAATTAAAAAATGGCATGATAGAAGAATTATCAAAAGAGAATTTAATATTGGGGATAAAGTCCTATTGTATTGGTCTCGTCTCAGATTCTTTGCAGGGAAATTACTCTCGAAATGGGAAGGACCATATGTTGTTGAGGAGGTGTATCGTTCATGAGCAATTAAAATTAGTTCTCTCGAAGGCAATGCCACACAAGTGGTGAATGGACAAAGACTCAAGCATTATATCTCAGGTGATTCTTATAATGTAGATGTTGATGTCATTCGAGTGGAAACACCGGAGGCTTTCATTAAAGGTCAAATTGACAGTCCGCCAGAACCCGACTTTGAATAGGTAACAGTACTGGTAGTAAAAAGTTCGCAATTTACTTTCCGAACAATGTTTTTTGTATTTTTGGAAAATATGAAAAATTACGAGATCGAAACGGAGTGGAGGAGACGCACGAGGGCGTGCTCCCATAGGCCGGCGCGGGCCCCAGCCTGGCCGCACCGCCCTATGAGCTGGCCACCTCGTCGCCCCTCTCCGACTCTGGTTCGACCTGGTACTTTCCTTATGACATACAAATTCCTTCTATATAATCCCCAGGACCCCTGGAGGTCCGTATATCGTTTTCTCGACGTGTTTTTGTTTTGAGTTGTTTCTGCCAGGATTTGCTTCGGATCTAGAGCCATCATGTCTTCGTTGGAAACTCCGAAGGATAGCTCCTGCAAGGACGTTGACAACTTGTACATGAACGAGCTGAGGATGCACCCTAAGGAATTGCTGCTCGTTGATGGAGAGCTGCAGATCAAAGATGTCCAGGGTCCTAAAGGAGAAGGAAGCTTGGAAGACAAGATGGAGAAGCTAGAACAAGAGGTTTTCAACTACAAGAAGATGGCTGAGCATGAGGTGGACATCTTCCACAAGATTGTGTCTGAACTTATTGATGCACACGAGAAGGAGACTGCAAAGCTACGGGCATCCTCTCACTTCACAACACCACCAACAAACTCCAAGCTCAACTCTATGACGTTCAGAATCAGAACTGTGAGTATGAAAACAGGTTTAAACACATAAGCTATGCTGCTAGTTTCAGGATTCCCGAGACCAAGATGTCGTTTGTTGATGGAGAGCCTCTTCCTTGGAAATCTGATGATGGGAATTCATCATCACCATCGCCGAAGGAGTAATTCATCATCGGTATTGGCATCCCCTTGGTTTGTTCCAAGCTTGGGGGAGTGCCGCGGTATCACATCATCACTACCTTTTACTTTTTACTATCAAGTAGTGTCATATCATGAGTAGGGAAGTTATCATATAAGATGGGTTGCAGTGTGGAAGTATCTCTCCTTTAGTTGGTTGTCTATGTATCCCTTGGTGTGAGTTATCGTTATGGAATATTAATGAGAAGTCTTATCATTTACATATTGCACATCTTATTTTAGTTTGCAATCCTTATTATATGATTGATCTTGTTATTAGTATTGGTATCACTTTGGGAGCATTGAATAAATCTATTTGGTTTTGGCAAACTTAGCATTGGTCAATAGCAACAACACTTTGAGGTTTAAGTAGAAAAGATAAATACATGTAGTTGTTTCATTGTCTTCCTTTCTTGTTAGCTCATAGCTTATTATTCTGAAGTTAAAATTGTTTGTGCTTACAAGGAAGATGCATGATTGTTTCTATCACATGTATATTTGTTTGTTTCCCTCGACTCTTATGCTTGCTAATTAACGTTGCTAGCCAAAGACCTGTACTGAGAGGGAATACTTCTCGTGCATCCAAACCTCAACCCAAACCTATGCCATTTGTGTCCACCATAACTACCTACTATATGGTATTTCCTGCCATTCCAAGTAAATACTTCGTGTGCTACCTTTAAATAATTCAAAAGTTATTATCTCTTATTTGTGTCAATGTTTTATAGCTCGTGAGGAAGTATGTGGTGTTTTATCTTTCAACATTGTTGGGCAACTTTCATCAATGGACTAGTGGCTTCATCCGCTTATCCAATAATTTTGCAAAAAGAGCTGGCAATGGGATTCCCAGTCCCAAATTAATTAACCTAAATAGACACTCCTCCATGGTATGTGATTGTTGGACGGCACCCGAAGGATTCGGTTAGCCATGGCTTGAGAAAGCAAACGTGGGGAGGAGTGTCATCATAATAAAACTAAAATAAAAAGGCACTCCTTCATGGTATGAGATTGTTGGCAGGCACCCGAGGATTCGGTTAGCCATGGTTCGTGAAAGAAGGGTTGGAAGGAGTGCCACACAAAAATAAAAATAAAATGGGAGCCGCTCTTTGAAGGTTTGTCTGGCAAGGGGGTTAGAGTACCCGCTACCAGTCGTTGACAACAACAAACACCTCTCAAAATGTTACTTTTATTCTCTTTATATGATTTCAAAACTGAAAAAGCTCTAGCACATGATTTAATCCCTGCTTCCCTCTGCGAAGGGCCTGTCTTTTACTTTATGTTGAGTCAGTAAACCTATTTCCCTCCATCTTAAGCAAGCATTTGAGTTATTGTGATCAAACCATTATATTGTGATTTGCTTCATCATGTCTTTTACTCTTCCCTGTTTAGTACAAGTTTTATCTGAATGAATATAGCTTTGAAAGTTATCAATGATTATGAGGAGATTATTATGATTGAGTATGCAAGTTGTGCCATATAAACTTTAACATAAGAGCGCTGCTCGGTAGATAAGTATAACCTGTTAACTGTTCTTTGACCAAGGACGAAGTTTGCCATCACCAGCTATGATTTCTTATGCACCTTTATTTGTGATTACCTTATACTTGTTTCAAGTTGAATTATATGAGGGAGTTGTTTACTAGAATATCTTGTGTGAATGAATATGATGCTTCTTGTCCGTATTTTATTTATCGACTCTTCACTCCATAAACTTGTGGTCCTGTTTACCGAGTTCAGTTTCGCTTGGGGACAAGTGAAGTCTAAGCTTGGGGGGGTTGATACGTCCAATTTGCATCACTATTTTATATCATAATTTGCTGTTATTCATTGATATATTTCATATTTGGAGATGATACTTATGTTATTTCATCTATTTTGCATGTTTCATGACTATTGGAGGATCGCGCACTGAAGTCAGGATTCTGCTGGAAAAAGCGCCATCAGAATGCAATATTTCGGAAGATCAACAATTGACGAAAGTTATATGAAAAATCCTATTTTTCCAGAAGATGACGAGAGACAGAAGGAGGAGCCGAGGAGGGCCACCATGGGCCCCCCTCACAGGCCGGCGCGGGCCCTGCCCTGGCCGCGCTGCCTTGTGGGGAGGGGGCCCACAGCCCCCTCTGGCCTCCTCTCCTTCGCGTATTTCTTCGTCCTGAAAACCTAAGCTCCAGGGGATAAGCCGCGAAGAGTCACAGCCGCCTCTGCGGGGTGGAGAACACCAGAGAGAAAAGAGCTCTCCGGCAGGCTGAGATCCGCCGGGGAAATTCCCTCCCGGAGGGGGAAATCGACGCCATCGTCACCGCCATCGAGCTGGACATCATCTCCATCACCATCATCACCATCTCCATCATCATCACCGCCGACTCCACCGCTGCACATCGTCACCGCTGTAACAATTTGGGTTTGATCTTGATTGTTTGATAGGGAAACTCTCCCGGTGTTGATTTCTACTTGTTATTGATGCTATTGAGTGAAACCGTTGAACCAAGGTTTATGTTCAGATTGTTATTCATCATCATATCACCTCTGATCATGTTCCATATGAGGTCTCGTGAGTAGTTCGTTTAGTTCTTGAGGACATGGGTAAAGTGTAAATGTTAGTAGTGAAGTATGGTTGAGTAATATTCAATGTTATGATATTTAAGTTGTGGTGTTATTCTTCTAGTGGTGTCGTGTGAACGTCGACTACACGACACTTCACCTTTATGGGCCTAGGGGAATGTATCTTGTACTCGTTTGCCAATTGCGGGGTTGCCGGAGTGACAGAAACCTAAACCCCCGTTGGTATATCGATGCAGGAGGGATAGCAGGATCTCAGAGTTTAAGGCTGTGGTTAGATTTATCGTAATTACTTTCTTGTAGTTGCGGATGCTTGCAAGGGGTATAATCACAAGTATGTATTAGTCCTAGGAAGGGCGGTACATTAGCATAGGTTCACCCACACAACACTTATCAAAACAATGAAGATTAATTAGCCGTATGTAGCGAAAGCACTAGACTAAAATCCCGTGTGTCCTCGAGAACGTTTGGTCATTATAAGTAAACAAACCGGCTTGTCCTTTGTGCTAAAAAGGATTGGGCCACTCGCTGAAATTATTACTCTCGCACTTTACTTACTCGTACTTTATTCATCTGCTACATCAAACCCCCCTGAATACTTGTCTGAGCATTTACAGTGAATCCTTCATCGAAACTGCTTGTCAACACCTTCTGCTCCTTGTTGGGATCAACATTCTTACTTATCGAAGATACTACGATACACCCCCTATACTTGTGGGTCATCAGCCGATGACTGGCTCCAAACAATGGAGAACAACTTGGAAGTAGCGGGAGTCGAAGCCGCAGAGAAGGTCCTGTTTGCAACCCATTACCTTGCAGGACCAGCCAGAGCCTGGTGGACCAGCACCCGTGCCATGAACGCCGGACAGATCATGACTTGGGCAGATTTCAAACTCAAGTTCAGCAAGTATCACGTGCCCCCGGGTCTAATCAAGAAGATGAGGGATGAGTTTAGAGAACTCAAGCAAGGACGGATGTCGGTGGTAGAATACCGCGACAGGTTCCTTACACTGTCAAGGTACGCCCCCAACGAGACCGACACCACCGAGAAAAGGCAGGAGAGATTCCTGAATGGACTGCACGACGAGATGCAGACGGTGCTAGTCAACATCCCCTTTGCCGACCTTGAAGCCTTGGTGGACTCCGCCATCCAGATGGAGGGCAAGCTCAACCAAGCAAACGAGAACCGCAAACGACGCATGATTGACCACAGTGGGCCCAGCAATATCCCGAAGTATCGCCCCAGCTCAAGCGGAGGTTTCGCCCCAAGAAACAGCAAGCCCCAGATGCAAACTTCACGTCCGGGTTATCATAACCGGAGTGGAGGAAACCCCAGGCCAGGAGGCCACAACAACTACAACAACAACCACAACAGCAACAACAACAACTTCAACCGCGCTCGGCCGAGAGCCCCCAACACCAACAACACCAACACTTCTCCAAGGACTGGGAGCAACGTTGTCCCCGTCACCCCCAAAGACAAGTCCACCATCACTTGTTATGAGTGCGGCGTTGTGGGACACTATTCCAACGAGTGCCCCAAGAGGTTAGCCAAGACTGCCCCCAACACCGCAGCACCGGCTCAGCAGCAACGACGTGTCTCCACCGGCGGAAAGTTCGCCCCCAACAACCCCAATAACCGCAACGGCCGTCTCTTCCACATGAACGCTGAAGAAGCCCAAGAAGCACCAGATGTTGTACTGGGTATGTTCTCTGTTAACTCAGTACCTGCAAGAGTGTTGTTTGATTCTGGAGCATCGCATTCATTTGTCACTGAAGACTTTGCATGCACAAGTAAAATTCAACCCATCAGTTTGAAGCATGTCATGATAGTTCAAATACCTGGTTCAACCACCAAAGCTAGAAATTTTTTCAAAGATGTGCCTATCAGAATTCATGAAGTAGAGTTTTATGAAAATTTGATTGTTCTGGGAACCAAAGGATTGGAAGTCGTGCTAGGAATTGACTGGATGTCAAAACACCATGGATTGATTGACTGTGCCAAGAAAGCCATCACCATGACTAGTAGCACAGGTGTGTTAGTAGAACACATATCTGAAAAGCTGCCCAGAAAGTTTACCTGCAACCAAAGTGTAGCAAAGCCAACTCTAGATCAGATCAGGGTCGTTTGTCGATACCCTGATGTATTTCCAGATGATCTACCTGGTATGCCCCCAGATCGGGATATCGAGTTTATCATCGAGTTAATCCCCGGAATATGACCTATAGCCCAGAGATCTTATAGCATGAACCCAACAGAACTAGTAGAGCTGAAGAAACAACTTGATGATATGTTAGCTAAAGGTTTGATCCAACCAAGTGCATCACCCTGGAGATCACCAGTTTTGTTTGTGGACAAGAAGGATGGTGCCACTCATTTATGTACGGATTATCGTAAGCTTAACGATGTCACCATCAAAAATAAATACCCCTTACCCAAGATAGAAGACCTATTTGACCAGTTGACCGGTGCCAAAGTGTTTTCTAAGATTGATCTTAGGATTGGGTATCATCAGCTTAAGATTCGTGCAACGGATATCCCCAAGACTGCCTTCACCACCAGATATGGGTTGTATGAGTACAATGTCATGTCGTTTGGATTAACCAATGCCCCAGCTTATTTCGTGAACCTCATGAATAAGATCTTCATGAACTTTTTGGATAAGTTTGTCGTTGTCTTCATCGACGACATCCTTATCTACTCCAAATCCGAAGAAGAACATGAACAACATTTGGAGATTGTCCTAGAAACCCTTAGACAGCACAAGTTGTATGCCAAGTTCAGCAAATGTGAGTTTTGGTTGAAGGAATTAGGATTCCTGGGACATATCTTGTCTGCAGGAGGAATTGCCGTAGATCCCGCCAAGATCAAGACCGTTACAGAATGGCAAGCCCCAACCACTCAGACCGAGGTCCGCACTTTTCTTGGATTAGCCGGATATTACCGCAGATTTGTTGAAGGCTTTTCAAGCATAGCTAGACCCATGACCCAACTGTTGAAGAAGGAAAATAAGTTTGAATGGACTGAGAAATGTGAAGAGAGCTTCCAGCAGCTCAAGAGCAGATTGACCTCAGCCCCAATTTTGATCATGCCGGACATCACCAAGCCCTTTGACGTCTACTGCGACGCATCCAAGATTGGTCTTGGATGTGTGTTAATGCAAGAAGGCAAGGTGATCTCATATCTGTCCAGACAACTGAAGCAACATGAGCAGAATTACCCAACCCATGACTTAGAGCTCGCAGCCGTAGTCTTAGCCTTGAAAGTTTGGCGTCATTACCTCATGGGTAACCGATGCGAGATCTATTCGGATCACAAGAGCCTGAAGTACATTTTCACCCAGAAGGAGCTGAATATGAGGCAGAGAAGATGTATAGAATTGATCAAGGATTATGATACGGAAATCCACTACCACCCCGGCAAGGCCAATGTGGTAGCGGATGCCCTGAGAAGACTGCCGTGTCAGTTGAATTCCATGATCGCAATAGAGCAACCCAACCTGTTTCATGAGTTTGAACATTTTAGACTTGAACTAGTTAGTGAAGGTTTCCTAGCCAGCATAGAGCTTCAACCCACCTTGATTAGCCAGATCAAAGAAGCCCAGAAAGGAAATGCTAGTATCGACGGAATCAAGAGCCAAATAGCTGCAGGAAAGGCACCTGGATTCACCGAAGATGAAGCCGGAGTTCTTTGGTACAACGGACACCTTTGTGTACCATCAGACTCAGAGTTGAAGCAAGTCATCCTGAAGGAAGCCCATGACACCCTTTACTCCATTCATCCCGGAGGTACCAAGATGTATCAAGATTTGAAGGAACAATTCTGGTGGCATGGAATGAAGAGAGAAATTGGAAGCTACATCGCCAAGTGTGACATCTGTCAACGAGTCAAGGCGGAACATCAGCGACCCGCAGGATTGCTGCAGCCACTGCAGATTCCAGAATGGAAGTGGGACTCAGTAGGAATGGACTTTATCACTGGTTTGCCCAAATCCAGCAAAGGAAATGATTCTATTTGGGTAGTTGTCGATAGATTGACCAAGGTAGCCCATTTCATCCCTGTCAAGACCACATACCAAGGCCCAAAGCTAGCAGAGTTATACATCTCCAGAATAGTCACCATGCACGGAACCCCGAAGTCCATTGTGTCAGATAAAGGATCCCAATTCACCTCAAGATTCTGGCAGAAAGTGCATGAAGGACTAGGAACCCGACTGAATTTTAGCACCGCGTATCACCCGCAGACCGATGGACAGACTGAAAGAGTCAACCAGATACTCGAAGACATGTTGAGAGCATGTGTACTGGAATATGGATCTAAGTGGGAAGACTGCCTGCCTTACGCAGAATTCTCTTACAACAACAGTTACCAAGCCAGCTTACAAATGGCCCCCTTTGAAGCCCTGTACGGAAGGAAGTTCCGTACCCCTCTGAACTGGTCGGAAGTCGGAGAGAGTCAAGTCTTTGGACCAGATGTTCTTCGAGAAGCCGAAGAAAAGGTACACAAGATCCGAGAATACCTCAAGATTGCACAATCAGGACAGAAGAGTTACGCCGACAAGAGACGCCGAGAGATGACCTTCGAAATCGGAGATTTTGTCTATCTCAAAGTATCCTCCCTTAAAGGAATGCAGAGATTCTAGCTGAAAGGAAAGCTTGCACCCTGATATGTCGGACCCTTCAAAGTTTTGAGCCGCCGAGGAGAAGTATCTTATCAACTGGAGTTGCCAGAAGAAATGTCAGCCGTGCACGATGTGTTTCACATCTCACTACTCCGGAAGTGTCTAGAAGTGCCCGAGAAGACCGAGGTTTTCAAGAATATCGATCACCGATCGGTGGATATCAACAAGGACTTGACGTATCGTGAAGTGCCTATTCGCATCCTAGAAGAAGCTTTCATAACCACCCGTACCCGGAGTATCAAGTTTCTGAAGATTCAGTGGAGCAACCATACCGAAGACGAAGCCACTTGGGAGCGAGAAGACTATATGAAGAAGGAGTACCCAGATCTCTTTAGTACCTAATTTTCTTTAAGATCTTGGGACGAGATCTTTTGTAAGGGGAAGGGTTTGTAACATCCCAAATTTCAAATCAATGAAGAAGAAGAATTCCAAATACTCAAAATTTAGAACCAACAAAAACTTTGAATTGCATATAGTATCATGCATAGGATTTGTGCATTTTGTGTGAGATTGCAATGATGATTACTTGTGTACTTATGTACTACACACTAAAACCCTAAATTGATCATGAGAAGATCACAAATCAAATAAAAAAAAAAAGGAAATAAAATGGAGAAATCCCAAAACCCTCACATATGGTTTATGCCATTTTTGCAAATCTTTAACCTAGACCAATTTGACTTGCACCATTAGTTGTATTATGTTACTAAACACTTATTAACACTTTTGGAATCAAAGAAACTCAAATCAAACCAAATTTGAAATCAATTTGTGCTCACATGCACTAATGGTCAAATCTGCCAATTTCAATCTGGTCACCACTTTGAGCCTCTGTATTTAGAGATATTCAAACCAAACAATTCCAACTCTTTGCACCTCATCCAATTACACATCAAGGTGAACAACTTTGGTAAAGACCACAAGTAAAAATTCATCCTAGATTCAAAACTATGCTCAAGCAAAGTTGAGACTTTTTAATAGATTCAACATCACCTCCACCTGGAAAATTTGCAATTCTTTTTATCTTTAAATACCACCGCCACCAATGTGTGTGTTGTGGATCATCTGAAACAAGTCCAATCCATCCCTCTCACAATTTTCAAATTAAGTTGCACAAGACAAATTTGACAAAAACTTGGGAATTCAATTCCAATTCAAATCAAAAACACTATTCTCAATAGTGTTGGCCAACCCTTGTCCACCACTTGCCTCCACCCTGTCCCCTGGTCACCTCTAACCCTAACCCCTGCATAGAAACCCTAAATGGAGGGCTAGACATGGCCAAACCCTAGCCATGCCGGCCCTGTTCTCCATGGACATGCCCTCTCTCTCTCACCACCCTAGCCCTAGCCACCATGTCTCACAGCATCCACTTGACCCCCTGAGCACGATGGTGTGCGCCATTGTCGAACGGTGGACCAGAACGCCCAGACCAGCACGCGCCCGCGACGCTCTGGCGCGACAGGAGCGGCATGGCCACGCCATCGCGTGTCTGCCGGCGTGCGCCACGGCCACACGTCACCTCGCCACCTCGCGCCACCCCTAGCCCCCTTTTCTCCACGTTGAGCATCACCGTGCCACCGCGAACGCGCCAGACACGCGCACGACACCGACCCGCGCCCGCCACCGCCGAAGACGACGACCGCATCACGCCATTGCCGCGCAGTACACCGCGACCACCCGACCGCGTTAGGCACCGCCTAGCCTAGCCAGCGCCGCCCAGAGGACCGCCTGGACACGCTGAACAGGACGCCGCCCTCGCCTAGCTCGCTAGCTTGCCGGAGAGCCCGCGCCGTGGTCGACCTTGCCGCAGCACCACATCACCCTTCCTCGCCTATAAAAGGAGACCCCTCCTCGTCGAATTCTCCACACCACCGCACTCACCTCTCCTCCCTCGACCTCCTCAGCCACTTGCCCATCGACATTAGCCACCGCCGCCGCTCAATTGCAACACCACTGCCGTGCTCCGCCGCAGAAGCTCGCCGTCGAATTCGGCCACCGTTGGAGATGCCGCCGGTACCAGGGAGTCCGCCGTCGTCTACACCTTCCTCGAGCATACTGCCAACCCTCGCTGGAGCCACGGTGAGCCCTCCGATCCCCTAGCCTCGCCGCGCCAGTGAGTTCCTCTCGCCGGCGATGACGATGAACAAGAGCCGTTCGATCGTGATCTAATCCAACGCCTCGCGCAGCCCCCGTCCCGCTTCGCGTTATAAAGTGAGGCTGACGGGTGGAGCCCACCCGTCAGGCAGCCCGCGCATCATGGATGCGTGGTGGGCTGGCCTTTGCGCCGTTTAAATGAAATAGGCCCAGTAATGTTTCCCGCCAGGCCCATTGAGTTCAAATTTTGAATTTTAGTTTAAATCAAAAACCTTACTGGCTCCTTTTTCAAAATTGAATAGAATTAGTTTGGCTCAGCCAAATTTGGTGAATTTCATATCATTGGAAAGCTAGTAAAAATATCTACACAACTACACTGGTCTCAGCATAAGATTCTTTGTAGAATTAATGTGACAAAAATAACAAGTCAGGGACTTTTGCAACTTCAAACAAATATTAAAAATCAACCAAAAATGCTATTGAGTTGATTTCAACTCTCATAGATCACATTTCACATACTCTAATTGATTATGTAAAAATATGGCAGGGTTACTTTGTGTGATCATGGCCTAGTTGAAATAAAGGACTATATGGCTATTCTAGTCAAAGGATATTGTCCAAAACTATTATTTAAATCTTATGAGGGGTTTACTCTCATTTAAATCTTGTCCCAAGTAACTTCATATGAGGTTGTGACCCTGGTCTACTTACTCTCACATTGAATTACTTGGTGATGTTAAATCATAAGTGGTATTATTAAATGGTATGAGGTATTCTATCTCATTTAAATCGTTTCCCAAATGAGGATTATGAATGGTTGACCTTGGTCAACATGAGTTAATACCTTACTCACTTGAGGAAATTAAATCTTAACAAGATTCAATGAGAGGAAATTATTTCCTCCAAGAACTAAATAGAAACTCTAATTCATATTATAATGAGAGGAAATTATTTTTCTTAAAGAAAGAAAACCCATCCAACTAATATGTGATGTGTGTCATGATACTAGAATAGTGTGTGTGAAGCCATTGTGTGCTTAGTATAGTTCTTGAACCTTGTTTGGTGATTGTTACCTCGTATCCGTTTTTAGACGCTAGTACCGAGGAGTACCAGGAGGAGGAGGTCTACTTCCAGGAAGAGGAAGACCACTTTGATCAGTACACCAACCAAGGCAAGATAATATTCTTGCAAGTGCCAAGATCTATTTGAGCAAGGCCACCTCACCTTTACTTTATGTGCAATGATCCTATCCCAAGTTTTTACCCATCAAGCTTTTACTTTACTTATCAAAGGTTACTTTTATAGTTAACTTTGGTCTAAGTATAGAGTGTACAAGAGTAGTAAAGTTAGCATCAAAGTTGGACAAGCTAGATAGCACCCCTCATGATTAGTTGCTAGTGCTAACAAATAAAATTGACTACTTTAGATGGGAACTTGTGAGTTGAAGTGAATTTGAAAACTTTGGAATGATGAGTCATTCTAGTGAAAGATCTTTGAAGGTGAATATGACCTGAATGACACGGTGAACTTGATAAAAACTGATGTTGGTTTGGATGCGATACCTTTCCAATTAGTTAGTACCCCCACAATACCTGATTATGGGTAGGGCTTAACTGGAAGTTTATGCATCTTAGTATGGGTTCCCTCTGAACAAGCATCATAGGGGTTATGCCGAGGCTGCCTCCGTAAAAATGTGAAGTGATGTGAAATGAGGTGAATGTACGGCCCAAGCCCTGTGCAGTTCCCGGGCTGACGGTTTGTCTTCACCCGAAACAGCAGCATCTTCTTCGGCATCTTCGTCCTCCTCATCCTCGATGTCTTCTCCTTCATCGTCGGAAATGGCATCCTTGACGTCGGGGGGAGGAGGGATGAAGGTGCGCACGTGGGCGAACTCTGCGATCTGGTAGGCGCGGTCCTGGCGCTTGGCAGTGCGAACTGGATCCGTGTTGGTGGGCGAATCGCCACGGAGGCTGTGGAAGGCGTCCAGATCCAGGTCGTCGTACCAGGAGCAGGCGATGCGCTGCGCTGCATCTGGTCCGGCACGAGCCGCAGAACACTTACACTCGCGGATCCGCCGGCCTGCGTCCTTTAGGCGATCGGCGGTGAGTGTAATGTTGGCAGGCACCGGTTCTCCAGGCCACATCACTTTGAAAATTAGGATAGCAACATCCGGGAGGTCAGCAAGATGCCGGTCCACGGAGCGCATGTGCTGGACCCGGGCGGAGAGCGCGACCAGATAGTCGTACCCATCCCAGGGCGCATCCGGATTGGGCGTGGCTTGCTTGGCCCTGTGCTCTGCGACCTTGGCAACTGCGTGCGTCTGGGAATCCGGGAAGATCCCTACAAAGAAAGAAAAAGAAAGGAAAAAGCAACCGATGTAAGAACATACCGGTAACAACTTTAAGCTTCTAAGCAAGAGAGAAAGGAAGAATAGCTTACTGCAGGCGAGGGCGTCGATCTGCATCACCAACCGATCGTATTTGGTTTGATCGGTGGTGAGCAGGGCGATCCGGTCCTGCGCAGCCTTCCGCGTGACCGTCTCCTCCTCCAGCTCTGCCCGTAGCACCGCGGTGGCGTTCGCATACTCCTTCAGGGTTTCGTCCAGCTTGGCCTCCGCTGTGGCTTGGACCTCCTTGAGCTCCCGCGCGTGCCGGAGTTCAGCTTGCATAAGCTGATCCTTCACTTGGCGGTGCGCGGCGACGAGCTGCTCCTTTTCAGCTGGAGTCCGGAAAGGATGTGTTAACAAAGGAAAATCCGGTATGGTAAAAGATGCAAAACAGGCGAAAAGAAAAGATGCTACCTTTGAGCGCGGTGAGCTGGGCGGAGAGATCCTCAAAGGAGACTTCCGGAAGAGCTGAGGTGCAAAAAAGTTAAATGCTGGAAGAGAAAAAAGCAACCGGTAAAAAGAAGCCGGAGGAGCAAGAACTAACCTTGGCACTTGCTGTGGGCCTCGGAAAGCTCCCGGTGCTCTCACAGAAGCTCTTCGAAGAGCTGCTTTCGGGTGTCCAGCGTGCTCTGTTCAAGATAAAAAGGTTTCGGTAAAAAGATGCCGGCAGGGAGAAAAAAGTTTCGCGCTAAGAGCTGCGCCCTAAACCCGAAACTCGGGGACTGGCTATGCCGGTTTTTTGTGTTTCTAAGAGTTTCGCACTAAGTGCTGCGCCCTAAACCCGAAACTCGGGGACTGGCTATGCCGGTTTTTTGTGTTTACAGCAAAGTTTCGCGCTAAGAGCTACGTTCTCAACCCGAAACTCGGGGACTGGGAGGATATATATAATCTTGAAAGTTTGGAAAGAAAACCCGCAAGGATGTAAAGAGCTTGGAAGTTTTGTGCAACTTACCAACACGTTGGCGCTGGCATCGTGCCAGGCGTTGTCGAACTCCTTGGCCGCGCGCCGCAGCCGGCCAAAGTGTTGCCCGGTGCTGCGAGGGCCAGAGGGGTCAACCACCGGCAGCTTGTCCTTGCCGAGGCCGCGCGTCGCCGGCGTCAGATCTGCCTGATTCCACTTTTCAGCGTAATCGAGCAGGTAGCCGAGGTCAGCTCCCTTGCGCTGGAACTCGGTGATCCGGCCTACTTGGGCAGAGGCCGTCTCACCGGGCACAACGGCGGCGCGGCCGATGTGCAGAGCTAGCGTCTTCGAGCCGGAGGAAGGAGCGGTGGCAGCGGTCACCACCGCAGCAAGTTGCTGGGCGGTGAGCTTGCCGCTCCCTAGCGGTGTTGTCTTGGCGTAGGCCGGCTTGCCGGCTGAGGTTGCCGGAGGAGGTGTTGGCGCAGTTTTGGTTGGGGCAGGAGCTCCAGGAGCATCCTTTGCCGGAGCAGAGCTTGCCGGCTCGGAAGAATCTGGCGCGGCCTTGGAGGGGGAGGAAGCAGGAGTCTTCTTCTTCTTTTTCTGGACAGGAGGAACTTGAGGTTCCGCATGCCCAGCATCTTCGGTGCCGGCGCCGGTGTTGCTGGCGCCGGTGTCTTGGGCTTCAGGAGGGGAGGCAAAGTCCTCCTCCGCGCGGTGGTCTGAAGATTTAGGGGCCGCGCGCCCCATACTTGTGTTGCCTCCCAGAGGGGAGGCAGAAGGGTTGCCGACACCAGATGGTACCGGACTTGGCTGAGGAGGAGTCGAGGTCCTGGTGGCGTCCTCTGAGGTCTCCGACCTCATGCCAAAGGCACTCTTGGAGATCTTGAGAGCGGGCGTGAAAAGGTGGAAAAAGAAAGTTCAGAAAGGCAACCGGAAAAAGAGAATCAGGAAACAAAAGGAAAGTGGAAACGGAAACTTACCCGGAGGCAACCGGCATCTCCCGGCTCCGGTAGCGCTTCGAAGTGACCTTCTTCCTGCCAATCTCCTTCCGGGAGCGTTTGGCGGGAGGAGCACCGCTGGAACCGGCCTCAGGCGTGGGCGCCTTGTTCTTATGGCCTTGGGAGGCAAGCTTCTCAAGAAACTCTGCCCCCACTTCGGCCTGTGGGTTGGCGCTGGCTGAGGGAGCGTCAACAGAAAGCGATAGATGAGAAAGCGAAAGAACAAAATACCTCAAGTATAGTGACCCCATCATCGGAACCGGAGTCGTCTACCGGAAGAGGAATTGAAGGTTTACTAGGAAGCTTGGTGTGCGTCCGGTCCATCTCATGCTTTCCCTTAACGTAGGGGTCAACATCGCAGTCGTCCCGGAAGATCCGGTCGGGCGTGTAAGATGCCGGCTGCTCCTGGCGGATCCGGCGGAAGTTCTGAAACACAAAAAGAACATGTTAGAGCAAAATACTCGTGGTTATACCGGTAAAAGTTTCCCGAAGATCCCGAGGTCTTACTCGCCGCGGAGGAGAGTTGCGGCGGCTGTAGGGGGCAGCCCGTACTTCCCGCTGGAGCTCAGCGGGTTTTGGCAAATCTGTTTGGCCTTAAGGACCAAATCAGTAGGGCTCAGCTGGTGGGTTGTAATCCTTGTCGGGTCCATTGGTCCCGACATTTCGCTGATCTTGTCCTTGTTGGTGTCGATGAAGCCGACTATCCGGAGGGACTCCTTGTCGTCCTTGGGGTAGTGGAGCCAGTTCTTCATGGAGGGCGGCCCGGGAACATATGCCGGGAGATTGATGAAATCTTCTGGACCGCCGTTCCGGACATAGAAAAAGGTCCTCTGCCAGGTCCGAACAGAGTCCAGACCGGAGAGTTTGTAGAAGTTGCTCCCGGGGCAGGGAGACAAGATGCAACCACCTCACCGGACAAAAGGTTTGGGCTGAGGAAGTTCCCTATCCTGGATAGAATTCTTCCGAGGATAGTAAAAGAAAGAGAAATTATCAACAGAAGGAGTGATACCGGTGTATCCCTCCATGAAAGTGGTGAAGGCAGAAAGGAAAAAAGATCGAGTTGCCCGGGAGATGGTGGGGCTGAAGCTCGTAGAAATTGAGGAAGCGCCGAAAGAAATCCGACGCTGGAAGGCCAAATCCGCGCTCAAAATGAGCGGCAAAGACCACAAACTCACCCGGCTGAGGCTCGGGCTGGCGCTCCTTGCCGGGGATGCGGCACCAAACCTCTTCCGGTATCCTCCGGGAGCGGTAGAGCCAGTCTATTTCTGCTTGGGTCACGTCGGAGCCCATCCAGGCCCCTCGCGTGTAGGAGTCCAGATTTACTCCGGTGCCCTGGCTGGAGCTGCCGGCCTCTCCTTGGTTACCGGTAGCGTGAGCAGAGCTACCGATACCAGCTTCGCTCTGGGCAAGATCTGCCTAGAGCCCATCAGAAGTCCTTTCGACCGAGGTTTCTCCGGAAGAGGATGTGGGGATCACGGTATGATGGCTACCGGAAGAGGAATCCATGAGGTACTCCTCGGTAGACATTTTCCGGAAGGGCTCCAAGATCTACCTAGAAATAGTTTTCCCAAAATCTAGTCTTGCGCGAAGATCTACGAGAAAGAGAAAAAGCAAAAGAAAGGGAAGGGTAAATACTCTACCGGCCCAAGAACTGAGAGGCAAAAGAGAAGAGGGCGAACAAGAATTGGGGCTAACCTGAAGCGGCAGAAGACGTTGAGGACGGAGGTCTCCCGAGACGCGGCGAGCTAGCGGTCGACGACGATGACCGGCGAGGAAGAAGAAAGGAGGTTGCCGACGGGCGCCAGGTGCAGCGAAAGCGGAGGAGCGTCGGAGGCTCTCTGCGCGGCGGAGATCCTTGGCGCAGCAGGAGCAGCGGCGGAGGCTCGTCGGGAAGCAGCACTCTGGCGGCGAACAGCGGCGACGGGAGCGCAAGAGGCAAAAGGCTCTGGGCGCGTGAGAAGGAGTGAATGCGGAGAAGAGAGGAAGAAGGAACTGCCTCGCTCTTAAATCGGAAGGAGAAGTGATGGGCTGGCAACCGCTGGGCCGCGGCGGTTCGTTTCGTGGGCCGCCACGTGGCGCGAAGATACACGCGCCGAAAATAAAAGACACAGGGAGGCCACACGGATCCGGAACGGCAGCGTGGATCCGGTGCGGCGTCATAAATGCTAGCGCAGAAGTCGAAGGGAAGTGACCCCTAACACTGTCGCGCTAGGCACAGTGCGCATGTCTCTGACAGGCGCTGTACCCGAGATATTCTCGACTTCGTCGAGGAGAGGTTTAATGACAAAGATACCGGAAAAAATTGGTAGAATGACATAGGTTCGGCAAAGACGCCGGAGAGGTTTGGTCCGGATGCCGGAAGGATTAAACCGGTACCTTGAGTAAAGAGAACCTGGCATGGTCCGTTGGATAGGATCCACCGGACTATACCAGCTTCGGGGACTAATGTTGGGGGGATGACCCCCGGTATGCCAAAGGCATGCCAAACCGGATGGTTTGAGCCATCAAAGTACCGGTACAGGCTACACTGTAGCACGTCGGCAAGGCTGGTCAAAGATGCTCTCCGGAGCTAGAAGACAAAGATGAGCGAAGCACTTCAGCTTTAATCGAAGCCATGACGCCAAAGGCAAAGGATGACGTAAAAGGTGCCAGAGGATGTCACCGCTCCTGATTAAAGGCATACCGGCATCACCGGTAGCTAAAGTAGCTTTGTAAAGTACTTTGTCTAGTCAAAGATCCCATTAGGGTTTCTTAGGGTTTCTTCCCCTGTAAGCCACCCTATCCCCTATATAAGGAGAGGGGCACAGCCCTTAGCGGGCACGTCCTAAGAGAGATTCTACGTCCCATAACCTGTAAGCTGGTATGATCAAGAAATAGAGAGATCTAGAGGTGATATTGTTCTTGAGTACTTCTTCTTCTACCTCTGGCCAAGGCCAAGTTCTTGAGGAATCCATCCGGAAAACCTCTCCATCTATACCAAAACCCTCCCCCGAATCCTCTAGCGCACATTCGGCCCCAAGATAAGCCATCCCATTGCATCTTTCTGTTCACCACGACGACAGCAACGTTACCCGCATTATCAGAAATTAGCATATGGGGTATTTACGATAGCAAGAAAGTTGCGACACTATTTTTTGGCACATCCGATAATAGTGGTCAACGAAGCACCTCTCTCAAACATACTAAAAAATCCAGAGGCTACAGGACATGTCTCCCTTTGGGGAATAGAGCTTTCCCCTCGGGACATCACTTATGAAAAATGAAAAGCAATGAAGTCGCAGATTCTGCCAAACTTCATCGCAGAGTGGATGGAGCTGCAAAATACGGGACCTCCGGATTTATCGAGTACCTGCCATATGAACTTTGATGGGTCCAAGAGATTAGAAGGAGCTGGAGTAGGCGTGGTACTTGTCTCACCCCAAGGCGACAAAATGAAGTATATATTGCGGATGATGTTCCCCAATGCGTCTAATAACAAGGCAGAATATGAAGCACTCATACACGGGATGAAGATGGCAAAGGCGTGCGGTGCCACTCGCTTAAAAATCTTTGGAGACTCTCAGTTGGTAGCTCAGCAAGTGATGAACAAGTGCGACACAGTAAATGATAGCATGATAGCATACAAGGAGGTGTACAATGTACTCAAAAAACTCTTTGATGGTTGTGAAGTTAATCACATCAGCAGACTCAGCAACGATGAAACCGACGTTTCGGCAAACATCGGGTTGTAGTGCTTACCAATACCACCTGGCGTATTCTGGGAGGAGATAAGCGAGAGATCAACCAAGGCAAAGAAAATACCAAAGCAGCCGAAGAAAAAGGAGAAATCCAATAAAGACTCGGGGGCTCCAGCAGTCCTAGAGGCAAATACATCGGAAGATGAGGAGGAACTAGAGGAAGTTATGATGATACTGTTGCGGTCAGAAACCCACCGGCGAGCAGCGACGGGCAACACAGTAGAGCCGGGAGGCTCCCAGGACTGCGATTGGCCCTGGTCCCTCCGAGCGACGGCCCGCAAAGACTCGGCACGCACGTCCGATGCTGGTGCAAGGGCGTGCCACCTGACCTATACCTGGTCAGGAAGGTGATGGAGATGCCTCGCTTAGTTTCCTGCATGGCATACACGTAAACATTAAATACGAGCCTCGATCGGCTCTCAGGTTGTCCTGTGAATCGGCTCAGAGAGCCGATCCACCCATGATTCGCACGAGGTGTACGAATATATGGTGGTCCTGCTTGATCAATATAAAGCTAAAACGATCTACTACGATTTAGGGTTTTCACCACATAATCGGAACGTCCTACTCGTGATTGAGCCTGGCGGCCACGCACGGTGATCGTAAACCATCCCTAGACAAGGCCTAAAAACCAACACGAGGTTGATCCCCGGAACATCCTGTCTAGGGCTAGCAAACTACACCCTACGCGCCACTGGATCCTTCAATCCGTTTGTAAGGCCTAACTATGCAGATATTAAACTAATCCTTGAAGAATAAGGAGCAATCATAACGGATCAGATCTACTAAATAATGATCAAGCGGGGTGCCGCCCCCACACCTAAGATAGGTGTAAGGGCGGCTAGATGTCTCAGGGTTGCACGACGACAGCATATGATACGATGAACAATGCTAACCCTAACACATCTAAGATAACTACGTTGCTCGCTATCAAAAAGGCTTCAGTACGAGCAACGCATGAACAGCGAATAAACTTGTACTGCCTAGATCGCAAGATGCGATCTAGGCAGCATGATGCTTACCCGGAAGAAACCCTCGAGACAAGGGAGTTGGCGATGCGCCTAGATTGGTTTGTGGTGAACGTGATTGTTGTTTATTTCATAAACCCTAGATACATATTTATAGTCCGTAGACTTTCTAACGTGGGAATAATCCCAACCGTGCACGAGCCAAACTCTAACTAACCGACACGTATCCTACTATATTACAGATACACGGGCAAACTAGCCCAAACTTTGCATATAAGGCCGATTCACGTATATTCTTACATGTATATTCTTCAAGCCCATCTTCATCGCGGCCCACCTCTAACTCGGTCAAATTCTGGTGATAACAGATACAAGTTCTCTGGATGCAGGTTTACTTGGCGTACATCACAAAGAAAGAGATACCCAAAGATCCGGTCGAAGCAAGGCGAGTCATCCGACGATCCAAAGCCTTCACCGTGGTTAAGGGAGAATTATATAAACGAAGCATATCAGGAGTATTGCAAAGGTGCGTCACACCCGAGGAAGGACGAGTTATACTGAAGGATATACATGAAGGGATATGCGGCCACCACGCAAACAGTCGAGCAATAGCAGCCAAAGCTTTCAGGGCATGTTTTTATTGGCTAACAACAATAGAAGATGCAAAGGACATAGTACACACCTGCAATGCGTGCCAGACATTCGCAGCTAAACCCTACTCTCCGGCAGCAAAGCTGATGCCGATACCATTGGCTTGGCCATTCGCAAAATGGGGCTCGATATGGTGGGAAAACTACACAAGTCCTGGCCAGGAGGGCACATATATTTGCTTGTGGCTGTCGATAAGTTTACCAAGTGGATTGAAGCAGTACCATTAACTTTGGCAGATGCAGCATCGGTGGTGAGCTTTATCAAGGGCATAGTTTTTCGATTTGGCATCCCTAACAGCATAGTTACAAACAATGGTAGCAATTTTATCTCCCGAGTATTCAAGGAATACTGTGAAGAGGTAGGCATCAAACTACAGTTTACATCGGTGGCACACCCGTAAACCAAATGGCCAAGTCGAAAAAGCAAACGACATCATTTGCAACGGCATCAAGAAGCGCCTGTTAACACCATTGGAGAAAACTCGACACACCTGGATTGACGAGTTTCCTAGCGTACTATGGAGTATATGAACAACACCCAACACAGCGACGCAAGAAACTCCGTTCTTTTTGGCCCACGGAGCTGAGGCGGTGCTCCCGATAGAAATAGAGCATAATTCTCCGAGAGTCGCAGAATATGATGAAGGAACTTCAAGGAAGGTGCTAGAGAACGATGTTGACGCACTCGACGAAGCTAGGTATGAGGTACTGTCGAGAGCGAGAACATATCTAGTGCTACATAGCACTTCTATGCTACCAGTTTCCGCGTGGATCTAGACGGTCCAAACTGGTGCAAAGGTGAGGATTGAACATAGCCTAGAATCCTTATCCCACGTGGCATATTTTCACTTTGCACCCTGAAGTTTTTCAAATTGTGAAGACCAAGTTTTTCCCCAAATTGCCTCCAGCAGTGGAGATGCATCCATAGGTCGAAATCAATTTTGCGAACATGGAGCTGGACAACTGCTCGCGTCGTAAAGCACAATGCCGGTTGCTGCCATTTAAGGTGATTCAGTAGCCGCGGCTATTTCCACCACCACAGGCGGCGTAAGGTCTACTTCCGTAGCACAGGTTGGTTGATGCATAATACCATGGCTATTACAACCAATCCATTCGCCATGAATCAAGGTCTAGCTAAGCCTGAGTGCCTGAGCGAGGCTTAGATAATTACTTCTGGCTGTTAACCGCTGTCTTTTTCCAATTTTTAAAGCCACGGCTTAAAATTTCATGGCATGCTAATTAAGGGACGATTCAAGCATGTTAGAGTTTTTTTTTTTTTTTTTGCATCTACCAATTTCTAATTGAGTACCATACTAATTGAGAAAACTAGGATGTATAGTTGGATCTGAAACTTGCAAAAAAATATAAAGATAAGTTGGCTTGTCGGCCCAGCCGCACGCTCTCTCAATCTATGGCGACTTAAGCTGAGATTCTAGAAGTGCCACAAGGGAGCACGACTGACTGTGGGACGGCGACACGGCAAGAGGCTACATCTGTTACGTCTCGGTACTAGCTGATTCTGTCGACGGTGAGCTAAACACTAGAGAGGATTTTGAGCAGATTAGGACTCCACAACTGCAGAAGTGGGGAGAGAGAAAATGGGTTATGTGCCACAATTTGAAAACTTGTAGGGTCTAGAGTGAACAATTTGTGAGGTGGGGGGAGCGTCCTATGCTGTATCAATCCTCACCCTTTGGCCAGTTTGGACGGTCCAGATTCCTGGAATCATGTAGCACACAAGTGCTATGTAGCACTAGATATCTTCTCTGTCGAGAGTCACCACGTATCAACAGAACCTGAAAAACTACCATAGTCAACGCTTACGGTCAAGGTCCTTTCAAGTTGGCGACCTAGTTCTTCGGCTCACGCAAGACAACCATGAAAAATTCGATTCTCCATGGGTAGGTCCATACATAGTTACTGAAGATATTCCAGGAGAAGCTTACAGATTAAAGGATAAGAAAACAGGCAAGGATGAAGGAAACCCGTGGAATGTGGCGCAGCTACGATGGTTCTATGCCTAGAAGACCAAGGAAAACAACCTCTCTAAACATACATTGTATCTGAAGAGCTCACAAGTTTTCAGACGCACTCTTTTCCTTTCAGGGCACCGAGTAGGGCTGAAAGGTTTTTAATGAGGCGGACTTGCGAAGCTGCAATATAGCATGATTGAAATAAAAAATAGTGATTGCATATGATTTTTCCTCACAAACAAGGCTCGGGGGCTCGCACCCGACAAACTCCTAATGTATTCGACACTCGCAAAATAAAAAGCTTTGGTTTCATAATAAACCTCGCGAATAAAAAATATAGTCGCGCCAATCAAGGTCATTCAGGGATTCGAAGAAAAATAAAACAAAGACTCTGCCCTAACTTTACATAAGTTTCACAACACATACAATATAAATACGACTCGCAATATACAAAATCTACACTCTGGCTCAGATCCAGAACGACAGAAGAAAAAGAAGATGAACCTTCATATCAAGTCATCTATGGTCACTTTTTAACCTTCAACAGAAGCATCCAGGGCATCAGCGTAATGATACTCTTGGAAGAAAGCAGCATCTACCCGCAGAAGCTCTTCAATCATCTTATCAGCAATGGGTGTCACCGCATCGTTAAGTTTGTTGACGTTTTTTCTCCTATGCTTTAACTTGGAGTGGCAGACATCGATAACATTGTTCAAATCCAATTTCGGGTGGCAAATCTTCAACCAGATCAAAGCAAACCTGACGCCGACCATCAGTTGAGCCTTTATGAAGTCATGAATCTGATGCACATTCTTGAATTTGTTCATCAAATCGGGAAGATTTGCAGGTTGAGGATTCCGAGGAAACATAGCGTTGTACAGGCCAACGTACTGGTGCAGAAGTCCAGAAAATCTCGAACTTGGGATGCGCAGTCTTGGAATCGCACAATTCGGCGAGTGCGGTCCGCATCAGCCCAGAAGTCGATGTCGTTTTGTTGGGCGAGTCGAAGAAGAATTTCAACTCGTGCATCAATGCGTTGTTCCTCGGCAATGGTGTCCAGGAATGAACCTGTATGCAGCAAAGGAAACAAAAAGGTGTAAGAAGAAGTACGAGGAATCACATGGAGAAGAAAGAATAAAAAGCGTCACACACCCGCCATATATTTACTTGCATCAGTTATGAGGTCAAGCATGTAATCTTCGCGTTTGGTAGCATGCAAAGCTTCGGCAGTAGCAAATTCTTTCAACTTAAGAGCTTCCTGTGCTCGCTGAAGCGCAGATTGTTCGCGATCCGAATATTTTCGAGATTGGTCCATAACAATCACGGCTTGTCTTTTCATCGCATGAAGCTACTTGTAAGGGTATTTTACCCTTATCCATTATTTTGGTAACAATGACACCGTGCTAAAGTATTTGGCCTAATATGTTTATAAGGATAATCTCAGGTATTAGGCAATGAGGCGTAAATGGTGTATCAAAGGAACAAGAAGGCTAAAGGAGACCCCCCATTTCAACAACAATCAAAAAGGGGTTACAGGATAAATCCGGTCACCAGCCCGGCCCAACCGGGCCAGCAACCGGCCAGTCCGGCGTGCTGGCCGGTCAACCGGGCGGCAACCGGGCTCCAAAGGAGGAGCCAGCAGATCCGGTTTGCGCCCGGTCAACCGGGGCTTTCGACCGGCGGGTCCGGCGCTCCGTCCGGCCGACCGGGGCGGGTAACCGAGCGGCAACCGGCCACCAACCGGAGAAGCGCCAGGACGACGCAAAGGAGCTCCGGTCCATCGATCCGTCTGACTGCCCACCGACCGGCTGTCCGGTGGGTCTTGGCCAACCGGGTTTGTCGAGGAAAAATGCTGAGGTGGCAAGTGGCAACGGCCAGATCTTGAAGAACACTATAAATACCCCTTCTTCTACCTTGGAAGGGTTAGGCAACATACTACAAGCTGTTCTTGAGCTCTCTCTCTCTTACTCCATTGTTAGAAACACCAAAAGCCTCCGATCTCCCTCCTCCTCCACCCAAACTCAAATCCCTCCGGGGAATCACTAGAGGAGGACCCGATCTACTGTTCTACCAAGCCAAATCTCATTCCCCCTTGTATTCATCGAGAAGCTTGCTTCCTAGGGTTCCTTGGAAACTCTAGGTGGGCAAGAGGAGTCCGGAAGCATCCGGGTTGTGGATTTGCTCCGGGCAAGATTGTGAAGGTTTGGAGGCTACCTCAAAGTCTACCACAAGTGAGTGAGCTATTCCTTCGTGGGATAGGCTCCGGAGAATAGGGTGAGCCTTCGTGGCGCGGGGAATCCTTCGTGGGACCTCCACCCCTCCAAACGTGACGTACCTTGTTGCAAAGCAAGGGAACACGGGAATACATCCTCGTCTCCGCGTGCTATCGGTTATCTCTAACCAAACTCCTTACTTGTGATTTAAACTGCCTGAGAGAGCCTTCGTGCTCGAGATAGTTGTATCTTCATATAGGTTGCTTCACCTAGTTTGCATTAGGCTCATCTTTATAATCCGCAAAGCCTAATATTGCAAAGAAAGAATTAAAATTTGTAGAAACCTATTCACCCCCTCCCTCTAGGTTTACCATGTCTATACTTTCAATTGGTATCAGAGCCTGGACTCTTATTAAGGGCTTCACCGCCTTAAGAGTGAGATGGAAAAACTATTCGAGGGTCTAGATGAAAACTCTAACCTTTCGGTTAAAGAGATGAAATCTAGATTCTTGGCATATGATGCCGAGAAGAAGAAAAAGGAGGATGAGCTACAAAGCCAAATGGCAGAAATGTCTACCATGCTTAAGAAATTGACTAGTGGGCCTCCTAGTACGGCTTCGGCCTCACTAGAGAGCTATCGCGAAGTCAACCATGAATATCCCAAAAACACTTCACCCATGCCTCATATAAACCATAGTGGGAATGTTCCCCATTTTGATGGAACTCACTTTCCTTTTTGGAAATCTTCTATGGAGTCTCATATTCGCAATGCAGCTGCGTGGAGTTGTGGGAGATCATTGTTCATGGATACCGGGAGCCACAAGATCCCATTCGGTTGACCTCCACCGAATTCTACAACCGTCAACTCAACGCCTCCGCCCGTGACAAGATTAGGAGTGGCATCAACCGCAAGCTCCTTGATCAAGTCAATGACATAGAGTCCGCTAAAGAGTTGTGGGATCGAATCGTAGTACTCCAAGAGGGAACCGATTTGATCCAATCCGCTCTTTATGAGACCGCAAAGCAAGAGGCTCATCAATTCATGATTCGAGAAGGAGAGTCCATGGCCGATGCTTATGCAAGACTTGGTGCTCTTAGAGTAAGGGTCAAGGGACTCGGTGTTGAGAAGTACAATGATGGCTTCGAGATGAATGAACAATTCATAAAGTCCAAGGTCATTGCTATGATTGCCGTCAAACAAGAAGACACCAATCTTGCACTCAACTTACAAATCATGACCAAGAGTGCCGACCTCAACTCCGATGATCTAGTCTCCTATGTGGCCGCCAATGAAAACATGGCCAAAGCAGGAAAGAGGCTCATGGCAATGAACCGTGTTGATGAAGCCTCATACAACCATGAAGCGCCACGCAATCTTGCCCTCAAGGCTAGGGCCGATCATGGAGGAGAGGAAGACTATGAGATTGAAGAAGAGGAAGAGATGACCTCAACTAGTGACATGGCTACCGACTTTGCTTTCTTTGCCAAGAAGTACAAGGCTAAGTTCCCTATGCTCCTCAATGACAAGAAGAAGAAGAGAACTTGCTACAATTGTGATGAAGATAGCCACTTTGCAAATGAGTGCCCTTATGAGAAAAGGGTGGACAAGCCAAGATTCATCAAAGGGGTCAAGCCAAGATTGAAGCCAAACCCAATCAATGACCGATACAAGAAGAACAAGGGAAGAGCCTTTGTTGGGGCCGAGTACTTGTCCGATGATGAAGAGGAAGATGAGGAGAAGGAGGCCGGGGTGGCCGGTTTGGCTTTCTCTAAGCCCGGGTCACTCTTTACATATGACTACTCCAAGGACTACTCCACGGAGAATGATGTTGGATCCTCTTTCATGGCAAGGATAACTCAAGATGATGACTCCGATGACTCTACCTCATCTACAACCATTGGCTCTTGTCTTATGGCAAGGGAAACCAAGGTAATGGAACCTCCACCTTCCCTATCTAGTGTTCTAGATGATGAGAACGAAAATCAAGATGAATTAATTGTGCTTAAGGAACTCTATGATGTTAGATGCACCCTTCGTGGTGAAGCTCTTGTCAAGTTTGATTTCTTGATGGACTCACTCAAAGAAAATGATGAGTCCATTGAGGAATTAGAATATCAATTGAATGAGAAGGAACGGAGATTCAATCTCCTAAGACACGAGCTAAAAACCGAAAGGTGCATATCTCAAGGCCTTAAGCAACAAATTGAAACTTATGAACTTGATAAAGTTAAGGACCTAGAAACTATTGATAGGGCTCAATTATTGACCCAAGAGCTCAATGCCTCAAAGGAGGAGCTTGAAGTTGCTCATGCTTCTCTCACTAGGGATCTTGACCACCTTGAAAGAGCTAACAAGCTTGTCAAGGATGAGCTCAAGAAACTTGGAGAGAACCATGATCTACTTCAAGAATCCTACAAAAAGGCTCTTGGATCAATGAAGGATCCCATTGATGTTGAAAAGCTTGCTTGTTCCTCCATTTCCTTTACTAGTGAGCATGCTAAACTTGTTGAGGAACATATTCGTTTACAAGAGGAACTCTCTTTGCATGTTGAGACCAATGCATATCTTGAGTCCTTGGTGACCAAATATGGTCTTGACTATCATCCTAATGAATCTTCTTGTGAGCAAGCATCTATTCTTGAGGAAAATGTTAGGCTAACAAAGGAACTTGCAAAGTTCACCACCGCCAAGAACAAGATGGGATTGGATGACCTCTTGAGTAAGCAAAGGTCAAACAATCAAAAGTATGGACTTGGATATGCTCCCAAGTCCCACAATAAGAACAACTACAAGAAGGAGAAACCCGCTCAAGATAAGAACAAGAAGGTCACTAACAATGGCAAAGCCTCAAAGGGCAAAGCCACTAGTGGTGACCGCACGGGGCCAAACGATCACTATGCATTATTTGTTGATTATTATGGTGATGTCTATGCTAACTATGTTGGCCCTCCTAATGGCTATGCTTATAGAGAGTACTCAATTTGGGTACCAAAAGATATTGTTGCCATTGCAAAGGAACCCATTAATCGATGGGTTCCTAAATCCTCTACTTGATTTTGTAGGGGTATTCCTCCGGTGGTCCAAAATGGGTGTTTGATAGTGGATGCACCAATCATATGACCGGAGGAAAAGGTGTGCTTGATCAATTCATTGAAGATATCAACAAGAAGTCAAGCATTACCTTTGGTGACAACTCAAAGGGAAAGGTACTTGGGTATGGCAAGGTAGCAATCTCTAAGGACTTGTGCCTTGAGACGGTTATGCTTGTTGAACACCTTGGCTATAACTTACTTTCTATATATCATCTTGCCGATGCCGGTTACAATTCATATTTCACTAAATATTATGTGCGAGTCTTTAGGAGTGACAATCTCAAATTGGTCCTTGTTGGATATGTGGAGAACAACCTTTACGTGGTTGACCTCTCGAAAGAGAGCCCCTCCTTCTCCACATGTCTAATGGCGGCCAAGCATGACGAAGGTTGGTTGTGGCATCGCCGCCTTGGTCATGTTAACATGAGGAATCTTAAACAACTCCTAAAGGGTGAGCATATTGTGGGACTAACCGGCGTTTCTTTTGAGAAAGATCGTGTTTGTAGTGCATGTGTAGCCGGAAAGCAACTCAAGAAGAGGCATCCCATCAAGAGTATTGTTACCACATCTAGGCCTTTGGAGCTCCTTCATTTGGATCTCTTTGGGCCATCACATTATGATACTCTTGGTGGGAGCAAGTATGGACTTGTCATTGTTGATGATTACTCAAGATACTCTTGGGTCTTTCTCCTTAAGTCTAAGGACGAGACCCATAGAGAGTTCATCACCTTCGCCAAGAAAGCTCAACGTATGTATGAATCCGAGATCAAGGCAATTAGGACCGACAATGGCACCGAGTTCAAGAACTACACTATGTAAGAGTTTGTTGATGATGAGGGCATCAAGCATGAGTTTTCGGCGCCATACACCCCTCAACAAAACGGTGTTGTTGAAAGGAAGAACCGGACTATCATTGAGATGGCAAGAACCATGTTGAGTGAATTCAACTCACCCCACAACTTTTGGGGAGAAGCCATATCTACGGCCGTCCACTACTCCAACCGGCTCTTCCTCCGTCCCCTCCACAACAAAACCCCATACGAGCTCCTTACCGGTAACAAGCCTAATGTCATGTATATTCGTGTCTTTGGATGCAAATGCCTTGTTAAGAACAACAAAGGAAAGCTCGGTAAATTTGAAACTAGAACCATAGAGGGTATATTTGTTGGATATGCGGAGAACTCTCACGCCTATAGATACTACAACCGGTCCTCCGGGACTATTGAAGTATCTTGTGACGTGGTGTTCTTGGAGGATAATGGCTCCCAAGTGGAGCAAGTTGTTCCATGTGTTGCAGGTAATGATGATGATCCATCTAGTGCCATCAAGCATATGGGCATTGGACACATCCGGCCCATGGAGGTTCATAATGATGATCAAGATGATGGAGTAGATGTTTCAAGCACGCCACAAGTGGAGCCTAGCTCAACTCAAGCCGAACCATCAAGTGCAACTCAAGAACCATCCTCTACTCAAGATGAGTCTCAATCCGAAGAACAAGAAGAAGATCCTCATTCCATGGAGCAAGATCATGATGACGATCAAGAAACATCCTCAACTCATGATCAAGCTCAAGTGGTCCCTCATGATCAAGTACTAGCAAGAGATGAATTCATTGATCATGAAGGAACCGTTTGGAAGATCAAGGCCGCTACAAGGGCAAGTGACATGAAAGTGGATCAAGTCCTTGGTAGCATCTCAAGAGGAGTGGTAACTCGTAGACACCATGCATTACTTATCACTTATTGTCAACATCATGCTTTTGTGTCTAGTTTTGAACCACTTAAGGTACATGAAGCCTTGGTCGATCCGGATTGGGTAATTGCCATGCAAGAAGAATTGGAGTGTTTCACTCGTAATGAAGTATGGTCTCTAGTTGAGAGACCCAAGGATCATCGCATCAATGTCATTGGGACCAAATGGGTATTCAAGAACAAGCAAGATGAGAATGGCATTGTTATACGAAACAAAGAAAGGTTAGTGGCGCAAGGGTTTGCCCAAATAGAAGGTATGGATTTTGAGGATACCTTTGCGCCAGAGTCTGCCTTGAAGCTATTCGTCTTTTGCTTGCATTTGCATCTTTCCACAATTTCAAATTATATCAAATGGATGTGAAAAGTTCATTTTTGAATGGTCCCCTAAAAGAAACTGCATATGTGGCTCAACCCCTGGGTTTCAAAGACCCATGCCGACCCAACCACGTGTATTTACTCCATAAGGCACTCTACGGTCTCAAGCAAGCTCCACGTGCTTGGTATGAGTTCCTTAGGGATTTCTTACTACATGATGGGTTTTGCATGGGTACGGTCGATTCCACCCTTTTCACCAAGCGGGTTAAAGGGGGTGGCCTCTTTATATGTCAAATATATGTTGATGATATTATCTTTGGTGGAACTAACCCCAATCATAACAAAGCTTTTGAGCTATTGATGACTAGGAAATTTGAGATGTCCATGATGGGAGAGTTGAAGTTCTTTCTAGGCTTCCAAGTGAGGCAACTTGCAAAAGGCACCTTCATCTCTCAAGAAAAGTATGTGAAGGACATGCTCAAGAAATTCGACATGACCAATGCGAGTCCAATGAAGACACCCATGCCCGTAAAGGGGCAACTTGGTTCATGTGACGGTGAGAAGGATGTGGACATAAAGGTATACCGCTCCATGATAGGATCCTTGCTCTACCTTTGTGCCTCTAGGCCGGATATCATGCTAAGTGTAGGGATGTGTGCTCGTTTTCAATCCGCTCCCAAGGAGAGCCATTTAGTGGCGGTCAAACGGATACTAAGATACCTTGTTCTCACTCCTACTCTCGGGCTATGGTATCCAAAGGGGTCAACCTTTGAACTCATTGGCTATTCGGATTCCGATTGGGCCGGTGATAAGGTTGATCGGAAGTCTACCTCCGGGGCTTGCCAATTTATTGGCCGGTCATTGGTGAGTTGGTCATCCAAGAAACAAAACTCCACCGCCCTATCCACCGCCGAAGCCGAATACATATCCGCGACATCTTGTTGCACTCAATTGTTATGGATGAAGCAAACCTTGAAAGACTATGGTGTGTCTCTTGGTACGGTGCCTCTTCTTTGTGACAATGAAAGTGCAATAAAGATCGCCAACAACCCGGTTCAACATTGTCGCACCAAACATATTAACATTCGCCATCACTTCCTACGTGATCATGTTGCCAATAAGGATATTGATCTCACTCATGTGGGAACAACCTACCAATTGGCGGATATTTTCACTAAGCCTTTGGATGAAGCCCGCTTTGTTAACTTGAGAGGAGAACTTGGTATTCTTGATCCTAAAAACTTGGATTGATTAACTTCTTGCACTATATTCTTGCATTTATCTTGCTATCTAGCTTAGAGGCATAGCACATATGGGGATAGTCATCTTACCATGTCTTGGTATGATGCATACCTATGTGTGCAACATAAATAGACCCAATGTCATTATATGGACCCAAGCATGTCTCTTCGCAGTCACATGACATTTGCGCTTTCACATAGGGGGAGTAATCCCCCGCCCCTCATTGAGCCTTCATTACAAATTGATTTGACTATATAAGGCCCAATGATCTTATTGCGAGCATCATTTCCAAAATGACTTATGATTCTTGATATACACTTCGAATCATGCCCATTGTTTCTATTCACATCTTGTTTGGATTTTCTCTCCAATGGGTATGCCTAGAGAACTTTGTGCTTCCAACCCCATGTCTATGCTCATCTCATCATCATCTATCTATCTATATGTACATGTCATCATTTGAGCTCTCACACGCATTTACACAAAGCATAGGGGCAAAAACGAGGCAAAATTAGACAATTCTGGGCTGGCCGGTCCCTGGCCCGGTTGGACCGGGTCCCTGACCGGATGGTCCGGTTGACCGGGCGGCAACCGGGGTCTGGGCCGGGTCAGCCGGTCACCAGCCCGGTCTGACCGGACTCCTGACCGGTCGCGCAGCCTCCTATATATTGGGGAAGGGATACCCCTTGGGGTCATCTTCCCCATTGTTCCCCAACCTCCAACCTCCATGGCCGGCCCCCTGACCATCTCCACCACAGCCTAGGTCCTTCCCACCGCTAGTTCCTCCCCAAACTTCACCCAACCGTAGATCGGGGTCTCTCAAGCTTCTTCACCGAAGGATCTGGTCCTTCTCGAGTTCGTTTGGGAGATCTTGGGGATTTGGCCCTCAAGCCCTCTTCACGTGTCCTTCTTGCTCACTTGGGCACCAAGGACAATGTCATCGGGTAAATCTCCCTTCTATTCCCTCTCCTTCTTGCTTTCCCTCTCCCATTGCCACATGTTGAGGAAAGTTTAGAAAAACTTAGGGTTAGGGTTAGGGTTTGTAAAGTCCTCATGCCTTTAGAGTGTCTCACACCACAATGCACTTCTCCACTATATTGCTATAGTCTATATTCAAGTTTATGAGCTTTTGCATGGTTTTGTGGTAGAAAATCTGGGCACAACATCACAACTCGACAGACCCGGTTTCACGCCCGGTCGACCGGCCTCTCAACCGTCCGGCCCGGTGCATGGCCCGGTCGACCGGGCGCAAACCGGCCTGTCCGGTCTGCTGCCCGGTTTGACCGGCCTGTGCGCCGGGTTGCCCAGTTTTCGCACAATTTCATCACTACACTTGGATATATGCTATGCTCTTTTGGCTTCCCTCTTACTGATGACATGTACACTTACCCCACTGCTATCCATGCTCTATTTTTCTCATTCACAGATAGTTGGAGTGGTGAGCACAACCGTGGCAATGTTGCCAAGCGAGGAAGGACTGTTGACCCTCCCCGCCGTTCTAGTAGTCGCGCACCACCTCAAGCTCATCAAGGCACTGACATTGGCAGCTCAGCTCGGGGTAGAACCAAGTCTGTTGCTACCAAGCACAAGGATAAGCATGTTGCCCAAGAGGATGATGAGGTAGTGCCAACCATCAATGTTGGGGCTGCAAACCGTCTTGAGTGGCAGGAATGGAGGACAGTGAATCCGTATCGCTTTGAGAAGCCAACTTACACTCGTGCGGACAAGGCCTTCTGGACCAACACACAAGCAGCACTCTGGGAGGGTTTCTATGATTCTCATGAGTATATGAAGCATGGTAATATTGTATCACCCAAGGCCATCAATCCTGACGAGCTTGTCTTGCATGAAGCCACAAAGTACCGTTTTGTGGTTCAAACCTTGAAGAATCTAGGATTGTATGACCTTGTGTGCCTCAAGCCTGATGATACCCAAGATGATCCTACCTTTTGTCCCCTCCTTGTCCGTCAGTTTCACTGCACCGTCTTCTTCCATGATGATGAGGACCGCACCCTCACCTGGATGACCGGCAAGACAAAGTACTCATGCTCCTACTCTCAGTTCCGTGCAGCCATGGGTTGTGGTGATGACAGTAATCCAGGGTACAGGATTCATTCACGGTCCAGGCTTACTAGGGGTGACATCTCTTTCTGCTATCCTGCGAACCCTTCGCCTGGACCTCCCACTATCTCTGGGATGTACTACTCCTATCTGGTTCTTGCCAAGCTATTCCGTGAGAACCTCATCAGCAAGTCTGGCGACCACAGTGAAGTCCGGAACTATCACCTCAACTTGATGTACTATTGTCATCCTGACAGGGTAAGGAAGATTGATGGCTGTGATCTTATCTACTCTGAACTGAAGAGAGCAATTATGGACCGCATGACTCCCAACTACGCCCAGTATGTTCAGCGGCTCATCAACCACATTGTTCCCGCTCCTCGGAACGTTATTGGTGAAAGATTCATCATGGACCCATTCAGGTTCCCCATTCAGGAGGCCACTCGTCCAGACGTTCCCTCCATGATGCCCACCACTGAGCGTCGTTCCAAGGCACACCATGATCATGATGCTAGCTCCAGTCACTCTCGGCGCTCCCAGCATGGGGCCGCTCGATTCTTCACATGCATGTTCCAAATGTGCAAGAACAGCAATGATGTTGCACATCAGACCCTTTCTATGACCCAGGAGACACGGAGGCGCCAGAATGAATTCATGGCCTCAAGGAACCACCCTGTTCCTCCTCCTGGACCTGAGATGGAGCCTGTGGTAGCACCTCAGTGGGAGATGCCTCTTCTTACCGATGAGATGCTCCAGAACTTCGACTTCTCCGTGTACGCTCATGGTGCTCTTCCTACTAGGACTGCTCGTGCTCCCACTCCTACTGATGATGCTGATGATGATGCGGGTGATGATGATGCGGGTGATGATGATGCGGGTGATGATGCTGCACGCGAGAGCTCCTCCTCGCTTGGGTTTGGTCACTACTGATGGGTGCGATAGCATCTCTCCTCTTTTCTTCGCCTTTTTGGTGTTCCGATGCCAAAGGGGGAGAAGAGAGTAGAGTCTAGGACCACGGGGTTCTTTGATTGCCACAAGCCATGGGAGTTGCTTTATTTGGATTTTATATGGCTTGTGCTTGTTTACTTTGAGTTTTTCAAGAACCATTTGCTATTTCCAATAATTCATTTATGGATGTGTATGGACGACTATTATGTGTGCTACTCTATGTTAGGATGATTATGTGTGCTATGCTTATATATCTTGATATGCACATCTCCATACCATGCTAGTTTCCTAAAGATATTGGGGGAGCTTCTCATGTTTCACAAATGGTGCACTTTGCATTCAAACGCAAATTCTCCAAGTGCACATATTATGGGGGAGCTTTCGTAATATCTTATATGGAATCAAGGTTTAGAGCTTATCATAATATCTATTTGTGACTCTAGCTCGGTTTGTCATCGTATACCAAAAAGGGGGAGATTGTAAGGGTATTTTACCCTTATCCATTATTTTGGTAACAATGACACCGTGCTAAAGTATTTGGCCTAATATGTTTATAAGGATAATCTCAGGTATTAGGCAATGAGGCGTAAATGGTGTATCAAAGGAACAAGAAGGCTAAAGGAGACCCCCCATTTCAACAACAATCAAAAAGGGGTTACAGGATAAATCCGGTCACCAGCCCGGCCCAACCGGCAAGAACCGGCCAGTCTGGCGTGCTGGCCGGTCAACTGGGCGGCAACCGGGCTCCAAAGGAGGAGCCAGCAGATCCGGTTTGCGCCCGGTCAACCGGGCTCCTGACCGGCGGGTCCGGCGCTCCGTCCGGTCGACCGGGCGGCAACCGAGCGGCAACCGGCCACCAACCGGAGAAGCGCCAGGACGACGCAAAGGAGCTCCGGTCACTGATCCGGTCTGACCGGCCTACCGACCGGGCTGTCCGGTCTGTGGCCCGGTCAACCGGGTTTGTCGAGGAAAAATGCTGAGGTGGCAAGTGGCAACGGCCAGATTTTGAAGAACACTATAAATACCCCTTCTTCTACCTTGGAAGGGTTAGGCAACATACTACAAGCTGTTCTTGAGCTCTCTCTCTCTTACTCCATTGTTAGAAACACCAAAAGCCTCCGATCTCCCTCCTCCTCCACCCAAACTCAAATCCCTCCGGGGAATCACTAGAGGAGAACCCGATCTACTGTTCTACCAAGCCAAATCTCATTCCCCCTTGTATTCATCGAGAAGCTTGCTTCCTAGGGTTCCTTGGAAACTCTAGGTGGGCAAGAGGAGTCCGGAAGCATCCGGGTTGTGGATTTGCTCCGGGCAAGATTGTGAAGGTTTGGAGGCTACCTCAAAGTCTACCACAAGTGAGTGAGCTATTCCTTCGTGGGATAGGCTCCGGAGAATAGGGTGAGCCTTCGTGGCGTGGGGAATCCTTCGTGGGACCTCCACCCCTCCAAACGTGACGTACCTTGTTGCAAAGCAAGGGAACACGGGAATACATCCTCGTCTCCGCGTGCTATCGGTTATCTCTAACCGAACTCCTTACTTGTGATTTAAATCGCTGAGAGAGCCTTCGTGCTCGAGATAGTTGTATCTTCATATAGGTTGCTTCACCTAGTTTGCATTAGGCTCATCTTTATATTCCGCAAAGCCTAATATTGCAAAGAAAGAATTAAAATTTGTAGAAACCTATTCACCCCCCCCTCTAGGTTTACCATCTCTATACTTTCACTACTGTCGAAGTTCAGCTGATTCTTAGAGTGAATTAGCACACGAAGAATCGTCTAAGAAAACGCCGGCAGGAGTTCTTCTTGAATGAGATGCGGCGGGCGAAGTATCAGAAGGTCTAGCAGCCTCGGTATAGTTATCAAAAACCAACCGGAAGAAAGAAAAATCGAAATCAATCATTCGACATGGAAAACTTTTTCATTAATAGTTAAGACATTTACATAAGGGAGGATCCTTACAAAAGTTGACTCCTAGTGAGCCGATACGAATCTTCGCAAGTCATAACGAGAGTGACAATTACAAAAGGAAAGAAAAACATAGGGACATGTTGGTCTACTTGACCTCCGTCTTGGCAGTGCTAGCAAATGCAGCAGGCTTCGGGCTAAAGTAGGCGTGGATTTTCTTCGAGTGGGGCTTGGCGTCCTTCACCAAGGCTTTTCACTTCTCCTTGTTCATCCCTTTGGGACTACCAGCCTTCGCTCAGTCCACGTCCTGCTGACTGTCGGCAACCAAAGCGATGGTCCCCTCGACTCCAATCTTCAAGTTGTCCTGCCGATAGGCCAATGCAGGATCATCCTGACCCAGAAAACACTGGACAAGCTCAGAGAAAATCTCCGGCTGCGTTTGCTTGGGAAAGAATGGGGGAAGAGGCGCTTGAACGCGGCTCGAGCATTGGAAATATTGGTGCGCGCCAGATCGCCTTGCAACTCGAGGATTGAAAGAGTGTCGAGAAGTCGATCCTCGAACCCTTCGTGCAAGGTAAATTATTCACCCATCCTTCCTACTGGAACAAAATACGGGTCCATCAATATGTGGAGAAGGAAATCAAGATAAACACAGAGACAGGTGAAGGAAAAAAAGCTTACTAACGAATCTCCGATTCTAGGTGTCGAACCGATCTTCTATGGCGTTCTCACGCTCAAATTGTTGAGCAATTTTGTCGCTCAAAGCATTCTCAGCAGTTTGAAGCCTCTGACGGAGACTCTCAACAACAGTGGCATCTGCTTCAGCTTTTTCGCGAGCTTTTTCGCTGAGTTCTAGCTTAGCTGCAAGTGCATCAGCGCGTTCTTTGGATCGGCGGAGCGCATTGATGTCTACGCACGCTTCTATTCTTGTAGACAGTGTTGGGCCTCCAAGAGCAGAGGTTTGTAGAACAGCAGCAAGTTTCCCTTAAGTGAATCACCCAAGGTTTATCGAACTCAGGGAGGTAGAGGTCAAAGATATCCCTCTCAAGCAACCCTGCAATTACGATACAAGAAGTCTCTTGTGTCCCCAACACACCTAATACACTTGTCAGATGTATAGGTGCACTAGTTCGGCGAAGAGATTGTGAAATACAAGTAATATGGATGATTGTAAGTAGTAATTGCAATCTGAAATAAAGATGGCAGCAAGCAAACATGTAACAGAACTTGTTGGAAACGGTGTTTCAATGCTTAGAAACAAGGCCTAGGGATCCTACTTTCACTAGTGGACACTCTCAACAATGATCACATAATAAAACTACTCTACACTCTCATGATATGAATCTCAATCATGTAAGGCAGCTCATGAGATCATTGTATTGAAGTACATGGGAGATAGATATGAACCACATAGCTACCGGTAGAGCCCTCAGCCTCGGGGGAGAACTACTCCCTCCTCATCATATGAGACAGCGATGGCGATGAAGATGGCGGTGGTGTCGATGGAGATGCCTTCCGGGGGCACTTCCCCGTCCCAGCGGCGTGCCGGAACAGAGACTTCTGTCCCCCGAATCTTGGCTTCGCGATGGCGGCGGCTCTTGAACTTTTCTCGTATCGTGGCTTATTCTTTTAGGGTTTTCGCGACGGAGGCTTTAAGTAGGCGGAAGGGCAGCCACGGAGGGGTCCTGGGGGACCCACACACTAGGGGGGCGCGCCCCCGTTGGCCGCGCCGCCATGTGGGGTGGGGCCCCCTGGGCTCCCCTCTGGTCCCTCTTTGGTGCTCTGGAACCTTCCGTGGAAAATAGGACCCTGGGCGTTGATTTCGTCCAATTCCGAGAATATTTCCTGTGTAAGATTTCTGGAACCAAAAACAGCAGAAAACAGGAACTGGCACTTCGGCATCTTGTTAATAGGTTAGTTCCGGAAAATGCATAAAATCATTATAAAGTGTATATAAAACATGTGAGCATTGTCATAAAACTAGCATGGAACATAAGAAATTATAGATACGTTTGAGACGTATCAAGCATCCCCAAGCTTAGTTCCTACTCGCCCTCGAGTAGGTAAACGATAACAAGGATAATTTCTGAAGTGACATGCTACCAACATAATCCTGATCCAATAATGATGTAAGGCATGTGAACTGAGATCAAATTATTCAAAGCAAATGTCTATAGTTGATATAAGAGATGATAATGCAAGAGTTGAACAAGCTAGAAGTTTTCATGAACTATTGCTTTAAAGACATGAAACCGTACAAAGTTCATTAAAGATGTTTTAAGTATCCAGCATAGAAGTTCTATCCTTCATTCCAAGCATCAAGTAAATTTTCACAACATAGAAGGATTCAGTCAAGTAAAAATAAACATGAACGTCATGAATCAACTGTTTCGAAGCCTACTCAACCGGTGAGCACAAGCATCTGGTATTGGCACCAGGATGTTATGGCAAAAAGAACGTTAATGGGGGTTTGGAAGGCCAATGAAAGAAAGTCTCACAAAGCTATAAGTGATCATTAGACAAGAGGAAGTCTTATAATCGAAGCTATGTAAGGAGTAGTGATTGCCATGCAACGGATGCACATAGAGCTATATGTGTATGAAAGCTCTACAATGGAACTAGTGGGCGTGCATCCAACTTGGTTGCTCACGAAGACCTAGAGCACTTTTGAGGAAGCTCATCATTGGAATATACAACCCAAGTTCTATAGTGTAAATTCCCCACATAGTTATACTAGTAAAACATGAAAACTCTCTCACATGGAGTATAGGTGCTAAACATGAGCACAAATGATGACTATGAATACTGCCGGTGCTAAAACATGAGCACAAGTGTGGATAAAAGATAGTGATGTTGCCCCCTTTTTCTTTTTTTTTCTTTTTCTTTTTCTTTTCTTTTTTTTCCATTTCTTTTTCCGTTTCTCTTTTTGATGGCCTCCATGGCTCTTTTCACTTTTAGGGGCAACATCCTAATATGACAACACACTTTTTGGTACAAATAACTCATAATGAATAAAACATGATGTATAAAACTATATGCCTCTGCCAGTGTAGCAGGATGTGCAATGATCTAGCGTAACATGGGTAAACCACACATCAGCTGTATAGAATCATGCAAAGCAATATATAAATAATAAATGACAACAAGTCATGTAATGTAAAATGGAAGTTGCATGGCAATATATCTCGGAACAGCTATGGAAATGCTGTGGTAGGTAGGTATAGTGGCTGTTTTGAGGAAGATGTATGGGCTTATGTGTAGGAGAATAAGAGAAAGTCCTCCCACGGGTTTGGATGTACTGGCGAAGTATGCACAATTCTCAATGTGAGCAAAAGGCAATGCACAGTACCGAAGAGGCTAGCAAATTTGGATGGTGGAAGTGCCAAAAACCGTAGCTTAACATTAGTCAAAAAGAACTCACAAGCTTATTGCAAACAACTAGCAGGTTCAACATTAAGAGCATGATTAAAATTTACTCCAAGGAGGGCCGTTCACGATGGCACCAGTACCCCGCTAGCTCCCTCGACCTTGAGCACAACTTAGTTATTACGATGAACTCTTAGACATGGAAAGCTATCAAGTCCAACTACACCTTCAACCATTTAAGTAGAGTTTGTAGTACGACACAAGCTTAAAGACAACAATCCACTACTGATTTTAACTTACTTAAACAACAAGCTTTACCATCTAAATACCTCAAAACGTTTGCAAAGAATCAGGTTATCAAAGCTCAATGATCTACAAGATTATGCAAGTATTTCATTATACCACTACCACATGAAGCATTTCCTGAACAAACCAAATAACAATGAACGAAGCAGTTTCAACCTTCGCCATGAACATTAAAAGTAAAGCTAAAAACACCAGTGTTCAAATGAACGAGCGGAGCGTGTCTCTCTCCCACATAAGCATGTTCAGAGAATGGAAATAACAAAACGAAAATAAAAGCACACAGACGCTCCAAGTAAAGCACATAAGATGTGACGGAATAAAAATATAGTTTCACTAGAGGTGACCTGATAAGTTGTCGATGAAGAAGGGGATGCCTTGGGCATCCCCAAGCTTAGATGCTTGAGTCTTCTTGAAATATGCAGGGATGAACCACGGGGGCATCCCCAAGCTTAGACTTTTCACTTTTCTTGATCATATTGTATCATCCTCCTCTCTTGGTCCTTGAAAACTTCCTCCACACCAATCTCAAAACAAACTCATTAGAGGGTTAGTGCATAATCAAAAATTCACATGTTCAGAGGTGACACAATCATTCTTAACACTTCTGGACATTACCCAAAGCTACTTAAAGTTAATGGAACAAAGAAATCCATCAATCATAGCAAAAGAGGCAATGCGAAATAAAAGGCAGAATCTGTCAAAACAGAACAGTCCATAAAGACGAATTTTTCTGGGGAACTTAACTTGCTCAGATGAAAATGCTCAAATTGAATGAAAGTTGCGTACATATCTGAGGATCACGCACGTAAATTGGTAGATTTTTCTGAGTTACCTATAGAGAACCCTACTCAAATTCGTGACAGCAAGAAATCTGTTTCTGCGCAGTAATCCAAATCTAGTATCAACCTTTCTATCAAAGACTTTACTTGGCACAACAATGCAATAAAATAAAGAAAAGGAGAGGTTGCTACAGTAGTAACAACTTCCAAGACTCAAATATAAAACAAAATTGCTGTAGTAAAATAAAAACATGGGTTATCTCCCAAGAAGTGCTTTCTTTATAGCCATTAAGATGGGCTCAGTAATTTTAATGATGCACTCCCAAGAAATAAGAGTTGAAGCAAAAGAGAGCATCAAAAAGCAAATTCAAAACACATTTAAGTCTAACCCACTTCCTATGAAAAGGAATCTTGTACACAAATAAATTCATGAGGAGCAAAGTGACAAGCATAGGAAGATAAAACACGAGTAACTTCAAGATTCTCAACAAAAAGAGAGGTGTTTTAGTAACACGAAAATTTCTACAACCATATTTTCCTCTCTCATAAAGATTTCCAGTAGCATCATGAACAAACTCAACAATATAACTATCACATGAAACATTCTTATCATGAGCTACATGCATAAAATTATTACTCTCCACATAAGCATAATCAATTTTATTAGTAATAGTGGGAGTAAAACTATCACAACCATTATTGTAATCATCGTAAATTAGAGGCATAGAGTAATCATAATGATTTTTATCCTCAATAATAGATGGACTGAAAATATCACAATCATCATTGTAATCATCATATATAGCAGGTAAAGTATCATCAAAGTAAATTTTCTCCTCCATGCTTGGGGGACTAAAAATATCATGCTCATCAAAACCAGCTTCCCCAAGCTTAGAATTTTTTATAGCATTAGCAAAAATGGTGTTCAAAGCATTCATACTAATAACATTGCCATTAGCATGCATATAAAGTTCCATAGGTTTTTTAATTTTCTCTTCAAACACCTCATGTCCTAACTCAAGATAAATACTATAAAGATCTCTAATATTTTTGTTGTTTTCCATTAAGCCTAACTAGTGAAATAAAAACAAGAAACAAAAAAAGATGCAATTGCAGGATCTAAAGGAAATAACTTCGAGCACTCACACACCAGCAACAGTGCTAGGAAATAGCTTAGTAGTCGGAGGATGTGAATACCTTTTACCTTACCTCCCCGGCAACGGCGCCAGAAAATAGCTTGATGTCTACTGCTGGCGCGCAGTTGACGTGGGAGTTAGAGATCTCTGTGGTGTAACTTTTCTTCTGTTCCCCGGCAACGGCGCAAGAAAATAGCTTGATGTCTACGCACGCTTCTATTATTGTAGACAATGTTGGGCCTCCAAGAGCAGAGGTTTGTAGAACAGCAACAAGTTTCCCTTAAGTGAATCACCCAAGGTTTATCGAACTCAGGGAGGTAGAGGTCAAAGATATCCCTCTCAAGCAACCCTGCAATTACGATACAAGAAGTCTCTTGTGTCCCCAACACACCTAATACACTTGTCAGATGTATAGGTGTACTAGTTCGGCGAAGAGATTGTGAAATACAAGTAATATGGATGATTGTAAGTAGTAATTGCAATCTGAAATAAAGATGGCAGCAAGCAAACATGTAACAGAACTTGTTGGAAACGGTGTTTCAATGCTTAGAAACAAGGCCTAGGGATCCTACTTTCACTAGTGGACACTCAACAATGATCACATAATAAAACTACTCTACACTCTCTTGTTGTATAACAAACACCATTCATTGTGTAGGGCTATAAAAGCACACCTCAAGCCGGAGTAATCAAGCTCCACAACATCCGGAGTTCATATTAAAGTAACCTCTAGAGTGCATAATAGACCGTTGCAATTTAGACCGAGTACTAACATAGCATGCACACTGTCACCATCAGCTATGAAAGGGGGAATAGATCGCATCAATACTATCATAGTAATAGTTAACTCCATAATCTACAAGAGATTACAATCATAACCTACGCCAAGTACTACATGATGCACACACTGTCAACATTACATCATGGAGGAGGAATAGACTACTTTAATAACATCACTAGAGTAGCACATAGATTAATAGTGATACAAAGCTCATCATATGAATCTCAATCATGTAAGGCAGCTCATGAGATCATTGTATTGAAGTACATGGGAGAGAGATATGAACCACATAGCTACCGGTAGAGCCCTCAGCCTCGGGGGAGAACTACTCCGTCCTCATCATAGGAGAAAGCGATGGCGATGAAGATGGCGGTGGTGTCGATGGAGATGCCTTCCGTGGGCACTTCCCCGTCCCAGCGGTGTGCCAGAACAGAGACTTATGTCCCCCGAATCTTGGCTTCGCGATGGCGGCGGCTCTGGAACTTTTCTCGTATCGTGGCTTATTCTTTTAGGGTTTTCGCGACGGAGGCTTTAAGTAGGCGGAAGGGCAGCCTCGGAGGGGTCCTGGGGGACCCACACACTAGGGGGCGCCCCCCCCTTGGCCGCGCCACCATGTGGGGTGGGGCCCCCTGGGCTCCCCTCTGGTCCCTCTTCGGTGCTCTGGAACCTTACGTGGAAAATAGGACCCTGAGCGTTGATTTCGTCCAATTCCGAGAATATTTCCTGTGTAAGATTTCTGGAACCAAAAATAGCAGAAAACAGGAACTGGCACTTCGGCCTCTTGTTAATAGGTTAGTTCCGGAAAATGCATAAAATCATTATAAAGTGTATATAAAACATGTGAGCATTGTCATAAAACTAGCATGGAACATAAGAAATTATAGATACGTTTGAGACGTATCACGCATCTAAAAAAATAGTCAAGAGGGTGGACACCCATTATCAGAAGACAAAAAAGGAGTTTGGCAAAGAAGCGAGTCACCAGAAACAAGGATTTTTTACCTTTCAAATCATCGGCTTCATCACGGAACCCAATAAACTAGGAGCCAAGATTGATGAGATGCTTCATCAGATGTTGTTAAAAAGCAGTGTTAGAAAGCAATTCAGGAAGGGACAAACTCGGCTAAGGTCAACAAACATCGGTAGAAAGAGAAAAATAGACAAGCAACACACAATACCAAACCAAGGAAAAGGGACTTACGTCGTCTAACAAAGGAGCCGAAGAACTCCCCGCGACAATTTCATGAGTATGGCTAGCCCCAGTCTTTGCTTACTTCAGTGCAGGTGCTTGGGGGCTAGCCAAACGAGTCGATGTTTCCGTGTTCTGTTGAGGGGGATCCGAAGATTCTGCAGCAGTGCGGTGTTATTTAGAAAGAACCATAGTATTGCATCTGCTCGTAGGAGCTGTGGCATGAACCACATGTTCTTCCTTTTCTCCTTCCTCTTCAGAGCTGCTAATACAGATAAATAAGCATTCTGAAGAAAAAGGAGTTGGATAAAACATAAAAATAAAGTAACTCACGAGCTAACGGAGCCAGCGTCATTGTAAGGGTCGAAGGCACCCTCTTCTTCAGGCAAAGGTTCTTCAGCAGCCGGTTCAGTAGACTTGGAGGTGCCGGAATCTTCGAAATCATTTCTCTTCCTCTTGCGCCCAGGAGAAATGGCGAGAGCAGGAGAGACGGAGCGACCAGAGTCAGAACATTCTGACCCAGTCTCTTTTTCGGAGGACGCCGCGGATTTTTGAGATCCCGCGGCTTCACTCTCAGGACGAGAGGTTTCTTGCGAGTCGTCGGTGATAACGGTTCGCACATCTACCTCTCCACCTTCAGGAAGGAGGGACAGAAGATAGAATTTGGTGGCCCTGTAAAATGCAAAAGCAAGACCAAGGTGAATACACAAGGAAAACAAAGTAGCAGTCGAAAAAATAGCAGAACAACTCGGAGGAAGGCTACTTACTTCGGGAAGAGCGTGGCTACCACTGAAAGGCACCACGCGACAAGAGGAAGGAACTTCGTTATTTTTTCTCAACGAAGTAAAACGGTGGACAAGTTTTTCCAAGACCTCCAGAGGAAGCTCGGCGGAGACTCTGTCAGAATCTTCGGGACCCGAATACATCCACATGTGATTTTTTTCGGGCCTCAAGAGGTTGAATGCGAATGCGTAGAAAATGTGCAATGATCTGGACACCAGATAATTCGGCTCCATTAGTGTTTTGGAGCTCGTGGATGCAAGTGATCAGGGCCTTTGTGGCCACTTTTTCTTTGGTAGTTGCTTCAGCATCCCAAGATCGACGCCTCTGAATTTCTTCGTCAGCGTCAAAAGGAGCAACGCCGTATTCTTGGCCGGCAAAAGATTTGTCCTCAATGTAGAGCCACTTCTTGCACCAGCCTTGGACAGAGTCGACGAATTTGACATCAAAATAGTCGACATCTGGGCGAACGCATATGACAACGCCACCTACGTTGTAGGCGACGTTTTTTAAGTTGTTGCGCCGAAGGTGAAAGATACGTTTCCAAAGGCCCCAATGAGGGTGGATGCCAAGCAAACATTCACACAGAATGATAAAGATGGAAATGTGCAAAATGGAGTTGGGGGTCAGTTGGTGAAGCTGAATCCCGTAGATGAAAAGCAAACCGCGAAGGAATTCATGGAGAGGAACAGAAAGGCCACAGAAGAGAAAATCAACAAATGTTACCCGGAAGTTGATGGGAGGGCACGGAGTGCTCTCATCACCAGGAAAGATCACAGACTCCTTGTTGAAGAGGCCGAGCTTCTTTAGCATCGTCTGGTCCTGGGGAGTAGTTTTTGAGCGCTCCTACTCGGAGATCTTCGCTTGCTCCATAGATGCGCCGGCGTCAGGAGCGCGGGACGAGCATCGCTTGGTGCGAGTCATGTAGTGGGTAGCAAGAGGAAGAGGTAGCAGCAAGAGCAGCAACTGCACGAGGAGCTCGGAGTAGCGGCAATGGTGGAAAGAGAGAGGGAGAAGATGTGCGGCGCAGCGAAGGGGATAAGGGAGGACGATGAGGTAAATTTATAGCAAGGAGCTGATCCGTCGCGCCGTTGGATGAAGAGGAGGGGCATTTTTAGCCTTACGCGTGTCCAAAGGGGGAGAACGGTATTTTCAGCCTGGAGTTACTGGACGGGAGTTACTGCGCGCGTGCCGGAAATTACAGAGGACGTGTGTGCCCCACTTGCGCAATGTGTCGATGGCGCTGAACTTTGGACCCACGTCTCAGTGAGGTCACAGGAGCCGTGCTTTCCCAAGGAGGTGATCGTGGCCATCAGCAGCAATGACGTCGTAAGGAGAAAACTTCAAGTGGCTTGATACGTCTCCAACGTATCTATAATTTCTTATGTTCCATGCTAGTTTTATGACAATACCTACATGTTTTATATACACTTTATATCATTTTTATGCATTTTCCGGGACTAACCTATTAACAAGATGTCGAAGTGCCAGTTCCTGTTTTCTGCAGTTTTTGGTTTCAGAAATTCTACACAGGAAATATTCTCGGAATTGGACCCCACGAAGACAGAAGTCAATATTTTGCCGAGACGGACCCAGAGAGCCAGAGAAGGGCCAGAGGGGGGCCAAGGGGACCCCACACCATACCATGGCGCGGGCCCACCCCTGGTCGCGCCACCATGTGGTGAGGGAACCCTGGGGCCCCTCCGAGGACGCCTTTCCGCCTGTATATTCTCCCATAAGTAAAAACCCTAGGAGCCCCGGTCTTCCTCCAGAAAAAGTTACGTAGCCGCCGCCATCGCGAAGCCAAGTTCGGGGGACAGAAGTCTCTATTCCGGCACGCCGCCGGGACGGGGAAGTGCCCCCAGAATCCATCTCCATCGACTCCATCGCCACCTTCATCGCCGTTACTGTCTCCCATGATGAGGAGGGAGTAGTTCTCCCCCGAGGCTGAGGGCTCTACCGGTAGCTATGTGGTTCATCTCTCTCTCCCATGGTGTGATCTTTATGTGATCATGAGCTTTGTAATCTAGTTGAATATGTAGATGTTACTCTTGTCTATTATGCACTCTAGAGGTTACTTTAATATGAACTCTGGAGTCACTCTCCACGGTGTGATGGTGACAGTGTGCACATCGTGTGTGATTCCTTTATGACGATGTGGAGCTTGTTTACTCCGGCTTGAGGTGTGGTTTTTCAGCCCTACACAATGAATGGTGTTTTTTATCCAACAAGAGAGTGTTTGAGAGTATCATTTATTTATTCAATTATGTGATCATTGTTGAGAGTGTCCACTAGTGAAAGTATGATCCATATGCCTTGTTTCTAAGCATTGAAACACCATTTCCAACAAGTTCTGCTACATGTTTGCTTGCTGCCATTTTATTTCAGATTGCAATTACTACTTATAATCATCCATATTACTTGTATTTCACTATCTCTTCGTCGAACTAGTGCACCTATACATCTGACAAGTGTATTAGGTGTGTTGGGGACACAAGAGACTTCTTGTATCTTAATTGCAGGGTTGCTTGAGAGGGATATCTTTGACCTCTACCTGCCTGAGTTCGATAAACCTTGGGTGATTCACTTAAGGGAAACTTGCTGCTGTTCTACGAACCTCTGCTCTTGGAGGCCCAACACTGTCTACAGGAATAGAAGCGTGCGTAGACATCAAGCTATTTTCTGGCGCCGTTGCCGGGGAGGTAAGATAAAAGGTATTCACATCCTTGGGTGTGGATGCTCGAAGTTATTTCCTTTAGATTCTGCAATTGCATATTTTTGTTTCTTGTTTTTATTTTTCACTAGTTAGGCATAATGGAAAACAACAAAAAAATTAGTGAGCTTTTTAATCTTTTTCCTGAGTTAAGACATGAATTGTTTGATGCAAAAATTAAAAAACCTATGGAACCTTATTTGCATGCTAGTAGCAATGTTATTAGTATGAACGCAATTACTGCTAATGCTATGGAAAAGTCTAAGCTTGGGGAAGCTAGTTTTTATGATCTTTTTAGCTTCCCAGCTTTAGGGGAGAAAATTTGCTCTGATAATACTTTATCTCCCATATGCGATAACTCTAATGATGCTTGTGATATTTTAAATCCACCTACTGAAAGTGTTCCTTTCAAGATACCTACGAAAATTGTTAAACTTGCTATGAACAATTGCTATTTTGGAGATGGGACTGTCCATCCTAGTGATCATTTACTCTTTATACATGAATTATGCGAGTTCTTCGAGAGTGCAGGTATTTCAAAAGACCAAGTTAAGAGGAAGCTATTCTGTATATCTCTGAAGGGCAGAGCTGCGGAATGGTATAAGATGCTGAAGAATGGTCGATCTATTGGTTGGGAGGAAATTGTACCTCTCTTTTATTCTAAATTTTATCCTCCTCATGAAGTGCATGTTGATAGGAATTGCATTTATAACTTTTATCCTCGTGATGGAGAGAGTATTTCCCAAGCATGGGGGAGATTGAAGTCACTAATGCTCAAATGTCCCATTCATGAGCTCCCCCGTAATGTTATTATTAATAATTTTTATGCAAGGCTTTCAGGACACCACAAGGACTATCTAGATGCCTGTTTGGAAGGATCTTTCACAAGCAAGGAGGTTGAACCTAAGTGGAATCTTCTCGAAGAAATTGAAAGGAATACTGAAAATTGGGATAATGACAAAGGTAAGAATCAGGTATAAACTACGAGTATGATTGCATTAAGTCTTTCGCTCAAACTGCTGATTTTCAAGAGCTTAGTGCTAAATATGGTCTTGATCCTCAAATTATGGTCGATTTCTATAGAGCCTTTGCTTCTCATATTAATGTTCCTAAAGAAAATTGGTACATGTGTCATGAACCTTTTAAAGACATCAGCATGAAGGATGAAACTGTTATTAATGATTGTAATGAACATGCTCAAACTTCTGAAAATGCTATTTCCTATAAGCATGTTAAGTTTTGTGGAGTTCATAGACCTTGTGGAAAGTGTCGTCGTGGTGAACGAGCAGATGCCATGGGATGGCTTAAGTTGGGGCCGATGGACGCTAGAGGATTCGGGTGAGGGTTTTGGATTAGATGGGATGAACTTCCGGGTGCTTTCCTCAAGAACTAGGCCTAGGCCCAAGGTAGAAGAAGAGAGACACAAGGAAGAACTCTGCTCTAGATCCTTCTATTCATTGATCTCATGAGGTTACAAGTTTCTATCTAACATTCATACATGGTGAGTCGTGTGTGCCCGAAAAGGGCAGTGCCCCCTCTCCTTATATAGGGGAGAGGGTGGCTTACAGGGGAAGAAAACCCTAGCAAACCCTAACGGCATCTTTGACTAGACAAACTACTTTACAAAGTTACTTTAATCATAAGTGACGCCGGGGTCTTCCTTAATCACGGAGGCTGACGTCCTTCGGCTTCTTTCAGCGTCATCTTCCTCTTTGGCGCCAGGGCTTCGTTTAAAGCTACTTTGCTTAGCTCATCTTTGTCCTCTAGCTCTGAAGAGAATCTTTGACTAGTCTTGCCGACGTGCTACAGGGCACTTCTTACCGGTAGCCCGGTGTCTTCTTTACCTGGTTCCGGTATACCCCTCTGGGGTATACCGGCTCAGCTTCACTTACCCAAACACTTAACTTTGTGCTCTGGTATAAACATTAAACCGGTATCTTGATGGCTCAAACCATCCAGTTTGGCATGCCTTTGGCATACCGGGGGTCATCCCCCCAACATTAGTCCCCGAAGCTGGTATAGTCTGGTGGATTTTATCCAACAGACCATGCCAGGTTCCCACATCTTAAGGTACCGGTTTAATCTTTCCGGTGGTCAGTTTAGATCCCGGCATCTTTGCCGGACTCACGTCTTTCTCTCTTTGCAAGGTATTTTCCGGTATCTTATTCCCTGGTATCTTAGACATTAAATCTCTCCTCGGCGAAGTCGAGAATTTCTCATGTACAGTGCCTGTCAGTGACATGCGCACTGTACCTGACGCGCCAGTGTCAGGGGTCACTTCCCTTCGGCTTCTGCGCCAGCACTTATGGCGCCACACTGGATCCCTGCTACCGTTCCGGATCCGTGCAGCTTCCCTGTGGCATCTATTTTCCGCGCGTGTATCCTCGCGCCACGTGGCGGCCCACGAAGCGAACCGCCGCGGCCCAGTGGTTTCCAGCCCACTATCTCTTCTTCCTATATAAGGGGAAACTGCTCGTTCTTCCTCCTTTCTTCGCATTCTCAATTCTCTCGCGCGCACAGAGCTCCTAGCCCTCTTGCGCCCTCGCCGCTTCCGTTCGTCGCTAGAACTCCGCCGCCCGGTGAACTTCCGCCGCTGCTCCGCCGAGCCTCGCCAAGCTTCGCTGCGCGGAGATTCATTGCAGTGCACCTACTGCGGCCGCACCGTTCGTGCTCCGACGACCTCTTCTCCGCTTTCTCGTCGCCGGCCTTCCTCAGCAACTACGAGCTCGCCACCCCACCGGCGACCTTCTCCCTCAGCATCTCCGCCGCCTCAGGTTAGGCTCGATTCATGCTTACCTCTCTCTTCTTTGCTTTTCAGATCTTGGACCGGTAGGATATTTACTTCCTACTTTCTTTTGCTTTTTTCTCTTACTCGTAGATCTTCGCGCAAGGGTAGATCTTGGGAAATCTGTTTTTCCGGGTAGATTCGTATGTCTAGCCAGATGGAAACCGACACCGGCAAAGATCAAGAGGCCGGCAGCTCTAGCCGGGCCCCCGGAGTAGATCTATCCTGTATCACACGCGGAGCTTGGAAAGGCTCCGACGTCACGCAGCACGAGATCGACTGGCTCTACCGGTCTAGAAGGATTTCGGAAGGGGTATCCTGCCAGCTTCCCCACGACGAGATCGAACTGGTACCCGAACCCGGTGAGTTCGGTGTGTTTCTTGCTCACTTCGAGCGCGGCTTCGGCCTTCCTGCCTCTGATTTCTTCCGCCAAATTCTGGATTTTTACCTACTCCAGCCTCACCACCTTCCCGGAAATGCCGTTATTTACCTTTCTTATTATGCCACCTTCATGGAGGGCTACATTGGCATCTGTCCCACTCGCGAGACTTTTGCTCACTTCTTCTCTCTTCGGATTAACTCCGTTCAGGGCAAGGACATTCCTAAGCCCAAACCCCCCGTACAATGCGGGTCTTGTATCGTCGGCTCCCACCAAGGGAGCCCCTTCTTTAAATTCTCTAGTCTCGAGTCATGCCGGTTATGGCAAGGGACCTTCTTCTACGTGAAGAACAACGGCGCCCAGATCTCATCAATCTGCCGGCCTTTAATCCGGCGCCGCCCAGAAAGGTCAACTGGGGCTACTTTCCTAGGACGGATCACATTGAAACGAACCGGGTAGTACGCTTCATGGAGAAGCTAAGGAAAGAGAAAAGATTTGCTCTGACGACATCATCCGCACCTTCATCTCACGCCGGGTGCTTCCTCTTAAGCGCCGGGCTCATAAGATAAGCGAGATGTACGGTCCTGGCGATCCTACCAAGATCACCGGCCTCCCTCTAAGCAAGGAGGACATAGTCCTCAAGGCTAAGCAGATCTGCCAGACTGCCATGCTGGATGACTGGGAGTGGGGCTTCCTGCCTCTTAGCTCCACCAACCCTCCAACCAAAGAAGTAAGGGATTGTGCAACCCGGGTTGTTGTACCGGTAACTTTTACGTTGTGACTAACTGATTCTTCATTTGTTTTCAGGCCAAAGACCGCTCCCCTCGCATCGAAGCGGAGCGGCGAGGCCCTTGCCGGAAGCGCCCTCTGGACCAGGTGGACCCAGATCCTTACATCCACTGGACTGACCTCAAGATGGGCCGGACCCACACCTCGCGCCCCGGTAACTTCTCGTCTGAAGTTCCCGGTTCCAGCGACGATCTCACTGTGCTTGAGGTAGCTTTCTTTTCTGGTTTCTCATGCTTTACTATTATTGCTACTCTGTAGATGCTTCCTCAGCTAGCACCCAACCGCAGGTTCATGAGCATGCGGTCCCTTTGCAGGCCGAGGCCGGCCGCGAGTTTCTGGAGAAGCTCGTTCCCCAGGGCAAGAAGAACAAGGCCCCGGCACCTGATGCCGGCTCAAGCCAAGCTCCTCCCGCCAAACGCTTCCGGACGGAAATCTTTGGGGGAAGGAAGCAGGCAGGAGGCGCTACAAGGGGAAAACAATGCCGGTCTCTTCTGGGTAAGCTTTTGTTCCTCTGTTTGCTTTGTTTTTCAAACTCTTCCTTTTGGTTGCTTTTTCTGATCTTTTTTCTTTTTCTTGTTCAGCCTCGCGCATAATTAAGCTCTCCAAGAGCGCCAGCGGCACGAAGCCGGAAAGCTCTGAGGGAACCGCAAGGGCCTCAACTCCTCCTCCTCAGTCTAGCCCGGTACCATCTGGTACCAGCAACCCTTCTGCCTCCCCTCTGGGAGGCAACTCAAGTGCGGGGCGCGCGGCCCCTACACCTCCTGAACACCGCGCGGAGGAGGACCTCATCTCCCCTCCAGAAAAACAAGATACCGGCGCCAGCAACATCGGCGCCGATGTAGAAGCTGCCGAGCGGGCGGAACCTCTGGTTCCTCCCGTCCCGAAAAGAAAGAAGAAGAAGAGCTCGCACTCTTCCCCCTCCAAGGCCGCGCCGGACTCTTCCGCGCCGGCAAGCTCTACCTTGGGGTAGGGCGTACCATCGCCTCCCAAGACTTCGCCCGTGCCTCCGCCAGAAGCCCCGAAAGTCGAGCTAAGCGGGGCCGCTCCAATGCCGCCGCCAGAAAACCTCAAGATCACCAAGTTCCTCAAGCCGGAGGCTTCCAAGGGGAAGGCCACGGCTTCCGGCACTGCTTCGCCTGGCCCACAGCAATTGATGCTGCACACCGGCCGCGCCGCTATCGCAGCTGGTGAGATGGCCACCGACCTGCTTGGTCGGATAGCTGAGTTTAAGCGCGAAGGTCGCGAGCTGGGCCACCTGCTATCATACGCTGAGAAGTGGAACCAAGCGGCCTAGGAAAGGACCGGCTTCCGGCGCCTGACCCCGCTGGCCCTCGGTGCTCGGAGGAGCACTTCATGCGGCTGCGGCGCACAGTGAAGGAGCTGGACAACGCGTGGCATGATGCCACCAACAACATGGTGGTAAGTTTCTGTTGCGGTCAGAAACCCACCGGCGAGCAGCGACGGGCAACACAGTAGAGCCGGGAGGCTCCCAGGACTGCGGCTGGCCCTGGTCCCTCCGAGAGACGGCCCGCAAAGACTCGGCACGCACGTCCGATGCTGGTGCAAGGGCGTGCCACCTGACCTATACCTGGTCAGGAAGGTGATGGAGATGCCTCGCTTAGTTTCCTGCATGGCATACACGTAAACATTAAATACGAGCCTCGATCGGCTCTCAGGTTGTCCTGTGAATCGGCTCAGAGAGCCGATCCACCCATGATTCGCACGAGGTGTACGAATATATGGTGGTCCTGCTTGATCAATATAAAGCTAAAACGATCTACTATGATTTAGGGTTTTCACCACATAATCGGAACGTCCTACTCGTGATTGAGCCTGGCGGCCACGCACGGTGATCGTAAACCATCCCTAGACAAGGCCTAAAAACCAACACGAGGTTGATCCCCGGAACATCCTGTCTAGGGCTAGCAAACTACACCCTACGCGCCACTGGATCCTTCAATCCGTTTGTAAGGCCTAACTATGTAGATATTAAACTAATCCTTGAAGAACAAGGAGCAATCATAACGGATCGGATCTACTAAATAATGATCAAGCGGGGTGCCGCCCCCACACCTAAGATAGGTGCAAGGGCGGCTAGATGTCTCAGGGTTGCACGACGACGGCATATGATACGATGAACAATGCTAACCCTAACACATCTAAGATAACTACGTTGCTCGCCATCAAAAAGGCTTCAGTACGAGCAACGCATGAACAGCGAATAAACTTGTACTGCCTAGATCGCAAGATGCGATCTAGGCAGCATGATGCTTAACCGGAAGAAACCCTCGAGACAAGGGAGTTGGCGATGCGCCTAGATTGGTTTGTGGTGAACGTGATTATTGTTTATTTCATAAACCCTAGATACATATTTATAGTCCGTAGACTTTCTAACGTGGGAATAATCCCAACCGTGCACGAGCCAAACTCTAACTAACCGACACGTATCCTACTATATTACAGATACACGGGCAAACTAGCCCAAACTTTGCATATAAGGCCGATTCACGTATATTCTTCCATGTATATTCTTCAAGCCCATCTTGATCGCGGCCCACCTCTAACTCGGTCAAATTCTGGTGATAACACATGCCCCCCTGGTTTTGGAATTGATAATTCCAAAATCACTCTGCTTTTTCTTCGTCGGGTCATGTCGTGGCAGAGCAGAACCGTCGCAGCACCCTTCATCATGATGCCTTGCCTTCTCAACTTCTCCGCGTGACCTGGCAAAAACTTTTTGTTGGGCACCACTTCCTCGGAAACCGCTGTGGCATTAAATCTCCACTATACCCCCTTTATTTAACTGTGCCGAACGGTTCGCCACTTCATCCCCTTGCTCTGCTCCGACCATCGGCACCTAAAAAACCCTCTTTCCCTGTAGCAATGTCTTCCTCTTCCTCCATCTCCTCAGGCCTCTCTCTCCCATCTTCCTCTTCGAGCGAGCAGGAGTGGAACTTTGATCCCGTGTCAGATGGCCCACCCGAAGCACTCGTTGGGTCAGATGGTGACTTACCTCTGACCGATGGGGAGGACGACCTCGAGTTCCTCATCAAAGGAGAACTGAAGAGCGAGAGCGAAGACGACCTCCATTCCTGGGCGAACTCTACCTCCTCCGACGAGGAGGAGGAGGAAGAAGAAGAAGCAGAGGAAGAAGAGGAAGAGGGGGAGGATGATTCCTCCTCCTCCGCTGGGTATCCGCCGGCGAAGCGCTTCCGCGCTTGGGCGGACAGCGAGGATGATGATGATGACGAGGAAGAAGAGACTTCAGCCGAGGGCTGGGGCAGCAACGACGAGGAACTCTCTGGAAGCAGCGCCGACGGCAGCTACAATGGCGACGATGAGGACAGCGACGACCCCTAGAACAGGGGCCAATTAGTGTAGGACTAGTAGTAGCAGTGCACTAGGCATCGGATCCCCCTTTTGAGAGCCATCGGCTCTTTCTTGTAAAGCCGCTCCTTTGAATCAATAAGAATTGTTCTTCCAATTTGACTCTCAATTAATCCAATTTCAAGTCTTCCGTTTGCCGCATCAAGATCGATAGCAACGTATCGGACTTTTCGCCTCAGACGCCCATGAAGCCAAACTCAGATACCAATTAGACCATCAGTCAAGCACTTCTCAAATTCAGACTGTAATTTGATATCTGACCATAATACTTTGCAATCCTATAGCCGATGGCTGTTCATCGGCTGTTTTGAGAATCCAGTCTCCTTCATTTTCTTGCAGCAACAGGACAGTCCAAACCCTGTAGATGACGATGGCCTCCCTTTCAGGCTCCTTTCCACAGCTCTAGTAGTCTTCTTCTGCAACAACTCACCACTTTCGAAGAAGGTCATGATGCAGGGTCAGCCGATGCAACTCTAATCGGCTCCCAAAAACAGAGTGTCTACCAAATCAGCTGCCCCCCGAGCCTCAGTTAAGGTGAGAACAGTGGCGAGGATACACAGTTCAGTCCAAGGGCCTTGACTCAGGCAATTGAGACAGCCACCATGCAGAGGTCCTAGTCATTCCTACGAGCGTAGCTGAGAAAGTGGCCAACTTAGCCAAGCCGACGGTAGATATACCGGAGCTGATAATGCAGACGAAACACCGACGGCCTAATGAGTAAAAAGTTGGAGGTTGGCCTTGAGGCTGAGCTGAAAACCGACCTGGTCGAAATCCGTGTCTTGAACACGCAGCTGGTAGATCTTGTGTAATTGTACTAGAGTCGATGGCTGTGCATCGGCTTTGTTTCTTAGCTCTAAAGTCGATGTCCGTGCATCGGCTGTATACCATGAGAATTTTTTTTTACTGGCCGATTTTCTATCGCCCCCCCCCCCCAATATTTCACTGCACATGTATCGCACATGTTCGTCTGACTAGGTGCCCCCCCGAGCCGAATCTGCCAGGTAACTGCGGATATCGGCTCTGTAGTTAGCCAAGGCACTGTATTTGAACGTCGGCTCCAGTAGGGCCAATGCTGATTCTTTTTTAGCTCATCAGCCGACGTAACCGCTGCCCATTAGATCGACGTTGAACACAGGCAGAATGTGAGGTGAGGATAATTTTGGCCGATTGATGGAATCGGCCTCCACGTTGATTGAATCACTCAATGAAGGTTTTGCAATGTTCCTCCATAGATCTTTGGGGGCCGATCCCAAGGATCGGCCTTGCCACGTCTGTCCATAGGTTTGTTCTTGCTATACGGTCAGGCCGGTGGATAAGACCAGCCTAACCCCATCCTTTGTCACGTCGATGCACTCGCAGTCGTCCAAATTGATGCCTGAGAGTGGCTCTTGGCCTGCTGTCTCCCAAGCGTTCATGCCAGCCGTTGAAATCTCGGCTGAGTCATCTGTATGGACGACCTCTACCTCATCTCCATCCCACTGTATTACGCATTGGTGCATCGTGGATGGAATGCAACAGTTGGCGTGGATCCAATCTCTTCCCAGCAGGACAGCATAGGTGCTCTTGCTATCGACAATAAAGAACGTCGTAGGGATGGTTTTCCTACCTACGGTCAGATCCACGTTCAGAACACCTTGTGCGTCAGACGCTTGGCCATTGAAATCGCTCAGCGTCACGTTGGTCTTGATCAGATCCGAGTTAGAGCGTCCCAACCGTCGTAGCATGGAGTATGGCATAATGTTGACTGCCGCTCCGGTGTCCACCAGCATCTTGTTGACAGGCTGCCCATTGATATAACCTCACAAGTACAGGGCCTTCAGATGTCTGTAGCTCCTTTCTCGTGGCTTTTCAAAGATAACCGGACGTGGGCCGCAGTCAAGTTGTGCCACGGGTGCCTCGTCTAATCCTAGAGCACTAAACTCCGTCGGAAGGATGAACACCATGTTTGTGCCAGCCGATGTTTCATCATCGGCTTTCCTTTGCTTGGGGCGCCACTCCATTTTTTGTGGTCGACCCTCTTCATCCAGGGTTCGCTAAATTTTCGCGGCCAGATCAGGCCGCGCCTTCCTTAGCGTGTGCAGGTATAACCTTTCGGCTTCCTCCAAGCCACGCAGTCGCTGAACCCTACGCTTTTGGGAACGGCTGAGTCCATCAGGGCACCACCTTGGCCGGTGGTACCTGTCTTCTTCTTCTTCATCATCGTCTTCCAAATCCTCGAGATCTTCCACCCGAGGGGACTCAACGTGCTTGTTCCGAGGTGGGAGAGGCCCTGGACGTTTGAACACGGACACGTTAGCTGCATCCTTCCTCTTCTGTCTATATTCTGGGCAGTTGCCGATTGTAGGCAATCGGCTCATTCCTGAATCCCAGCAGTGTCTGAAGAAGGGGCAGTCCCAGTGCCTATCCTCGTCGTCTTGCTCTCTTAACCTTTCCTTGGCGTGGCGCTCATATCTCTCCTCGTCGCGATCATGCCGACGACGTCTCCTGGCGTCCCTAGCCAGACGATCTCTTTCATCATCGTCGTTGGGTCGTCGGCGTTGGTCATATTGACTCACATACTTGTTGAGGAGGTGATCAGAGAGAGGTCGCTGATATCTCACGTTCCTCACTTCTCCCTCTGTGATGTAGCGCTTGCCATCGTGACGGAGCCGATCGCGTGGAACGGCTTCCTCTGTGTCCTTGCTACGAGAGCAGCTGCCCTCGTCTCCGTCCTTACCAGAGTGGTGTCCAGGTCCTACCATGTTGATGTTGAACGAGAATCTTGGCTGGCACCCTCCAGGGTAAGTGCACTCCACCATGTTAACGGCGGGGAAGGGGTGAGTGTCGACTTTCATGGCGTACTGGTTGAAAATTAGACGTCCTTGTTCTATCGCCATTTGGATCTGCTGACGCCACACCCTGCAGTCGTTGGTGGTATGGGAGAACGAGTTATGCCACTTGCAGTATGGCTTTCCGTTTAGCTCCTGTACCGTGGGGATTTTGAGGCCTTCGGGTATCTTCAGCTGCTTCTCCTTGAGTAAGAGGTCGAAGATTTGCTCAGTTTTAGTTACGTCAAAATCAAACCCTCTGGGCGGACCTGGTGGCTTAACCCATTTGCAGGACACGGGGGTTGCCCCCCGAGTCCATTCAGCCACTGCTACCTCTTGATCTCCCGCAGAGCCTTCGTCTTCCTCCGCCTCAACCAGGACTATCGCACGCTTGAATTTGTCCTGGTACAAGTCTGGGTGGCGCTGTTCATATAACGACAGTTTCTGAACCATGTGCGCCAGTGAAGGGTAGTCTGCTTGGGAGGCCATATCCTTGATTGGTGATGCAAGGCCCACCACTGCCAACTCGACTGCTTCTTTTTCAGTCACACGAGCCGAATAACATCGGTTCCTAACAGTTCTGAAGCGCTGGACGTATTCTGCCACAGTTTCTCCACGCTTCTGACGTACTTGTGCTAGATCGGCAATGCCGGCCTCGGAAGCCTCTGAGTGATACTGCATGTGGAACTGCTCTTCCAACTGCTTCCACGTCCAGATTGAGTCTGGTGGCAGCGATGTGTACCACCCGAAAGCCGATCCTGTGAGGGACTGTGCGAAGAACCTCACACGCAGCTCATCTGCTGCTGAGATCGTGCCCAGCTGTGCCAAATATCGGCTCACATGCTCGATGGAGCTGGAACCATCTGATCCATTAAACTTGGAGAAATCAGGGAGCCGATATTTGGGTGGTAGCGGGATCAACTCGTACTCGTTGGGGTACGACTTGGAATAGCCGATTGTCCTCCTTTTCGGCACCATGCCGAACTGGTCTCTCAGGATGGTACTGATTTGATCCGCGGTGCTGGCTGCAGGAGTCGAACTCTGAAGATTCGCCGGAGTGGCATACTTAGCCAGCCATGCTTGCTTTTCCAGCTCTGAGCCAACTGCAGGAGCTAAGCTCTGGAGGTTTGTCGGAGTGGCATACTTAGCTAGCCACGTCTGCTTCTCAAGATCTGTTCCCGAAGTTCCTCCTGTTGTTCCAGAGGTCCCTGCTGTTGCGACCGGGTTTGTGAGTGCCCCATTCGCAGCCGGCACGTATGTGCACGTGTACCCGTGAGGGATCTCCTTCGGCGCCTCATGCAAGAACTGGTAGTCACTAGGTCACCACCGATCTTGTAGACGACGTATGCCGGTGAACTCGGCACTTCTGGTGCTGCCAACGCGAATGGCAGCGGTGGACGGGACTGGAGTGGCATCTCTCCTTGGTAAGTCCCGAGAGCTGGTCCTGACAGAGAGTACTGATGCCTCATGATTTCCTGGATCACCCGCAGAGCGACACACTCCAAAGTGTTCACCAGGCTCTCAGAATGGCGGCGTAGCGAATGAGCTACCATGAAGTTAACCTCCTGACGCAGGGACCTGGTGCGTTCTTCTGACGGGACGGACAGGTCCACCCCATCGAGCGCGCCTTCAGGTGAGAACCCTTTCCACCGGATGCCGTGTGAGCGGGTTCTGTGAAAAGAGCCGATGAGGTCAGCTTCGAGGATCGCTTTGACCTCGTCATACTTCTTCTTGAGCTCCTCGGTCAGATCCTCATACGTGACTGGGGTGCCGTCCGCCATCTCAGATGTAGATGGCGATGCGGTTGATGTCGAAGACTGTCCCACCGAGCGTGCCAGAATGTGTTGCGGTCAGAAACCCACTGGCGAGCAGCGACGGGCAACACAGTAGAGCTAGGAGGCTCCCAGGACTGCGGCTGGCCCTGGTACCTCCGAGCGACGGCCCGCAAAGACTCGGCACGCACGTCCGATGCTGGTGCAAGGGCGTGCCACCTGACCTATACCTGGTCAGGAAGGTGATGGAGATGCCTCGCTTAGTTTCCTGCATGGCATACACGTAAACATTAAATACGAGCCTCGATCGGCTCTCAGGTTGTCCTGTGAATCAGCTCAGAGAGCCGATCCACCCATGATTCGCACGAGGTGTACGAATATATGGTGGTCCTGCTTGATCAATATAAAGCTAAAACGATCTACTACGATTTAGGGTTTTCACCACATAATCGGAACGTCCTACTCGTGATTGAGCCTGGCGGCCACGCACGGTGATCGTAAACCATCCCTAGACAAGGCCTAAAAACCAACACGAGGTTGATCCCCGGAACATCCTGTCTAGGGCTAGCAAACTACACCCTACGCGCCACTGGATCCTTCAATCCGTTTGTAAGGCCTAACTATGCAGATATTAAACTAATCCTTGAAGAACAAGGAGCAATCATAACGGATCAGATCTACTAAATAATGATCAAGCGGGGTGCCGCCCCCACACCTAAGATAGGTGCAAGGGCGGCTAGATGTCTCAGGGTTGCACGACGATGGCATATGATACGATGAACAATGCTAACCCTAACACATCTAAGATAACTACGTTGCTCGCCATAAAAAAGGCTTCAGTACGAGCAACGCATGAACAGCGAATAAACTTGTACTGCCTAGATCGCAAGATGCGATCTAGGCAGCATGATGTTTACCCGGAAGAAACCCTCGAGACAAGGGAGTTGGCGATGCGCCTAGATTGGTTTGTGGTGAACGTGATTGTTGTTTATTTCATAAACCCTAGATACATATTTATAGTCCGTAGACTTTCTAACGTGGGAATAATCCCAACCGTGCACGAGCCAAACTCTAACTAACCGACACGTATCCCACTATATTACAGATACACGGGCAAACTAGCCCAAACTTTGCATATAAGGCCGATTCACGTATATTCTTCCATGTATATTCTTCAAGCCCATCTTGATCGCGGCCCACCTCTAACTCGGTCAAATTCTGGTGATAACAGTTTCACCAAACTCTTTTCAATTTTTCAATTCATGTCGTTCTCATTCTTTCCGGATCTTGTCTATCTTCCCAGTCCCCGAGTTTCGTGTTGAGAGCATAGCTCTTAGCGCGAAACTTAGGTTAAAACTCGAAAAACCGGCATAGCCAGTCCCCGAGTTTCGGGTTAAGAACATAGTTCTTAGCGCGAAACTTAGGTAGAAACTTAAAAACCGGCATAGCCAGTCCCCGAGTTTCGGGTTAAGAGCGCAGGTCTTAGCGCGAAGCTTAGTTAACACTCTTTCTTGAACAGAGCACGGCCGACGCCCGGAAGCACCTCTTTGAGGAGCTTCTCTGGGAGCACCGGGACCTCGCTGAAGCGCACAACAAGTGCCAAGGTCAGCTTCTGTGCCTCCGGCATCTTCTTACCGGAAGGTTTTCTTTCTTAGTACTTATAACTTTCTGCTTAACAGCTATCCCGGAAGTTTCCATCGAAGCCCTCAAGACTCAGCTTGCCGCACTCCAAGGTACCGCTCATTTTTTTCGGTTAACTTGTTTCTTCTTCATTTTACCAGCTGCAATTTTGTTAACGCTTTCTTTCCGGGCTCTAGGTGAAAAAGAGCAGCTCATCCGTGAGCACCGTGAGGCTCTGGACGCCCAGGAGACTTACTCCAAGGGGCTGAAGGACCAGCTGATCCAGCTCGGGCTCAAGCACAATGAGGCGATGAAGGCTGCCCTAGCCGCCGCTGAGGCTAAGCTGAACGAAGCTTTGGAGGATGCCAACAACTCCACCGTGGTGCTGCGGGCGGAGCTAGAGGAGGGAGCCAAGGCGCGGAAAGCAGCCGAGGATCAGGCGGTGCGCTTGGAGGGAGAGCAGAAGGAGTATGACCAACTGGTCATGCAGACCGACGCGCTTGCCCTCAGTAAGTTGTCTTCTTTCTTTTCCGGTTTTGCTTATAAGCTTATCTCTTCCGGTAGCATGTACTTATCTTTTTCTTTTGTCTTGTAGGGCTCTTTCCGGACTCGCAGGCATATGCGGTGAAGAAGGTAGCAGAGCGCCGGATCGCGCAAGCGTATAAGAATCTGGATGCGCCCTGGGACCCTTATGACCACCTGGTCGCGCTGTCTGACCGGGTCTCCCACATGCGCGCGGTGGACCGGAACCTTGCTGACATTCCTGAAGTGGCGATCCAGCTCTTCAAGGTGCTTTGGCCTAAGGAGGAGGTGCTGGCTAACTTGTCGCTCACCTCCGATCGCCTAAAAGGTGCCAGCAGGAGGATCCGGGAGTGGCAATGCTCAGCGGCTCGTGCCGGAGCGGATGCGGCGCTATGCGTCGCCTGCTCCTGGTACGTGGACTTGGACCTGGACGCCCTCCTTGGCGTGTGCGAAAATGCTCCAACCGATATGGATCCGGTCCTCACCGCGAAGCGGCAAGATCGAGCCTACCGGATCGCAGAGTACGCCCCGGTCCGCACCTTCATCCCCTCTCCTCCCGACGTCAAAGACTACCTCAGCGATGAAGAAGAAGAGGAAGACGAGGATGAGGATGCCGGAGAAGATGCGCCTCCGGAAGGCCCTGATGCCGGTAATGTTCCTCCCGAAGCTCCTGCTGCTTGAATGTGTTTGCTGTGTCCTGCTTGGTTGTGTCCTGCTTGACTCAAAACAACGTTCATTAAATTCGACCCCGGTATGCCGGGGGTTATGATGTAATATAAAACTTAGCCGTTCTTTTGGTTGTGCTACAACAATCTATGCCGGTATGTTATACCGGTAGCCTATTAACTTATGTTTGTCTATTGTCTTAGCATTTTCCTTGTTGTGTTGCTTTTATCTTGCACTGCAAAGATTCCAGAATTGTTTCCGCATCCAATCCAATGCACACTTGGCTCTTTTGCTTTGGCTCTGCCTACCTTCTCTGGGCGTTTTGGCGTATGAGCACAAAGTTCTTTTACCAAGCAAGCACTTTCTTGAACTTAGAAATAACTCGAAATTTTCACAAAAAACTGGTACAACCGGGGTTAGTTATATTTTTCCGGATTGTTCGTTCGCACTCTCTCTTTTCGCAGTTCACATGCTTAATTCCTACCGGTTTATCTTGCTTGCCATGAAGCCGGGTTGCGGACAGCAGCAGAGTCGAAGACTCCGGTAGGTCTTAGCACGCTACTAAACCGGAAATAAAAAATGTTCAACAAGCAACCGGTAAACTGAAAAAATAAACATATTGCATGCAATTTAGGTAGAGGCAGTCCCCGAGATTCATTCGAGGTCCCGACATCTTTTATTCATAGCAAATAAGGTACAAAAAGGAACTTTTTACACCACAACTTCAAGAGTAGAAAGGACGCAACAGAGCTACGTTCCACGGACGCTTGGTTTCCTCTCCGGACCTGTCCGCCTTTCCTTTTTTCCATTCCTGTGCATCGATCAGGTAATAGGCATCATTGTGGAGAGCTTTGCTCACAATGAAGGGTCCCTCCCATGGGGGTGAAAGTTTATGTCGGCCTTCAGTGCGCTGCACTAGGCGCAACACCAGATCTCCTTCCCGGAATACTCTCGGGTTAACCTTCCGGCTATGATAGCGTCTGAGGTTTTGCTGGTAAATGGCTGTTCTTGCCAGTGCCAACTCTCTTGCTTCTTCTAGCAAGTCCACATCGTTTTCTCTGGCCTCTTTTACCTCTTGCTCGGTATAGAGCTGCACTCTTGGTGAGTCATGGAGAATGTCGGTTGGTATGACCGCTTCTGCTCCGTAAACCATAAAGAATGGAGTGTATCCGGAGGACCGGTTTGGAGTCGTTCTTATGCTCCACAACACTGATGGTAGCTCATCGAGCCAACACCCCGGTGACTTTTCCACCGCCTTGATGAGTCTTGGTTTGATACCGGAAAGTACCAAAGCATTTGTTCTTTCCACCGGGCCATTGCCTTGTGGGTGTGCCACTGAGCACAAATCCAACCGGATATTGTTATCCTCACAAAATCTTTTGAACTCACCTTGAGCAAAGTTGGTTCCATTGTTAGTGATAATGCTATGAGGGTAGCCATACCGCAAGATAACATCTTTTAAGAACTTCACCGCTGTGCGCCCATCACATTTTGCAATAGGTTTCACTTCTAGCCACTTGGTGAATTTGTCCACCATAACCAAGATGTGGGTCATATTTCCCCTTGCAGTTTTGAATGGGCCAACCATGTCAAGGCACCAAACAGCAAACGGCCAAGTTAGCGGTATGGTTTTTAAACCGGATGCTGGGGTATGATTTTGCTTGGCGTACCTCTGGCACCCGTTGCACTTTCTTACCAAATCCTCAGCATTTTCCAAAGCAGTGGGCCAATAGAACCCATGCCGGAAAACTTTTGCCACTAGCGCCCTTGACGAAGTGTGATGCCCACATTCTCCTTGGTGAATCTCCTCAAGCATTTCCTTTCCTTCTTCCGGTTCCACACATCTTTGAAGGACAATGGTAACACTTCTCTTGTACACCTCACCATTGATTATGGTGTATGCTTTAGACCTTCTCTGGATTCTTCTGGATTCATTTTCGTCAACCGACAAGGTGCCGTTGATCAGGAATTCCTTATTAGGTTTAACCCAAGATGGTGCTTCTCGAACCAGAAACACCGGTGCGTCTATCTCCATGTTATCCACCAGCATTGCTTCTTCCGGTATGGACGTAGCAGTCCCCGAGCTTACCGGGACAGTCCCCGAGTTTGCCGGAACAGTCCCCGAGTTTGCCGGAACAGTCCCCGGGTTCCCTTCATCGATATCCATTGGTACAACATGCGATTCCGGTACGAAGATAGATTCCGACTCCGGGCTCGGCTTGATCGATGGTACTCTTAAGTGTGCCAAGGCTATTCCGGGAGGAATTTCTTGCCTAGACGAGCCCAGCTTGGACAAAGCATCCGCGGCTTCATTTTCCGCTCGTGGCACATGGTGAAACTCACAGCCCTCAAAGAAGCCGGCAATCTTTTGCACGTGAAACCGGTATGAAGCCATGTTGGCATCTTTTGCGTCCCAATCTCCGGAACATTGTTGCACCACAAGATCTGAATCTCCGTAGCAAATGATCCGGTGCGCAACGATTTCTTTTGCGACCTTAAGTCCATGAATCAGAGCTTCGTACTCAGCGACATTGTTTGATGCCCTGAAATGTACTTGCAAAACATACCGGAGATGATCTCCCTTAGGTGAGGTAAGCACCACACCGGCACCTAGACCCTCTTTGAGTTTGGATCCGTCAAAGTGCATCTTCCAGTATTCTATTTTTTGATCCGGCGGCTTGTATTGCATTTCCGCCCAATCAACAAGGAAATCAGCCAAAGCTTGTGATTTTATGGCATCCCTTCTCCCACCTGATGGACTTGCTGGTGTTGTTGCCGGTTTGGCTGAGGCTGTACCGGTAAAGCATTTGCTCCGGTAAGCGGCGGTGGTGGTGGTAGTTGATGCTGATGTAGCATATCTTGAGATGGTGGTAGCATTGTGGAGCACCCTTGTGCTTGCGCATCTTTTACTGCTCCCTTGAGCATCAAGTACTTGGTCCAAGAACAATCCTTCGTCAGATGATTTGATGGGTGAGACGGATTCGGAGTGTGCCACCGGCAATGTTGATCCATCGCGGCTTCCATGGTATATTTCACACGTTCCTGCCAATTCTTTTTCTGGCCCCAGGGTTTCTTTTCGACCCATTATTTCTTAGGACCTGCCCATGGCTGCGATCTGGTTCTTTGCCTCTGACTGCCGCTGGCCTCAGAGTTCTCTTGTACATCAGCAACTTGCTGCGGACCGTATCTTCGATCCGGGAAATCTTCCCTTCTTTTGTTGTTCCGGTTATCCCGGTGTTGCTCTTGGCGCTGCTGAGGCGGGTTTGATTGTTCCGGCTCAGCTTGTACTGCCGGTTGCAATGGGTCTCCCAATGCGTAGTTATCTGCCACACGTACCATTTCCGCCAGAGTTACCGGCATGTTCCGCTGCAGCTTTTGCCACAACGGCGAATGATACGTCTTCGACGTATCGATAATTTCTTATGTTCCATGCCACATTATTGATGATATCTACATGTTTTATGCATACTTTATGTCATATTTATGCATTTTCCGGCACTAACCTATTAACGAGATGCCGAAGAGCCAGTTGCTGTTTTCTGCTATTTTTGGTTTCAGAAATCCTAGTAAGGAAATATTCTCGGAATTGGACGAAATCAACGCCCAGGGGCCTATTTTCAGACGAAGCTTCCAGAAGACCGAAGATGATACGAAGTGGGGCCACGAGGTGGCCAGACACCAGGGGGGCGCGGCCTGGGCCTTGGCCGCGCCGGCCTGGCATGTGGGGCCCTCGTGTGGCCCCCTGACCTATCTCCTCCACCTACTTAAAGCCTTCGTCGCGAAACCCCCAGTACCGAGAGCCACGATACGGAAAACCTTCCAGAGACGCCGCCGCCGCCAATCCCATCTCGGGGGATTCAGGAGATCGCCTCCGGCACCCTGCCAGAGAGGGGTATCATCTCCCGGAGGACTCTTCACCTCCATGGTCGCCTTCTCCTAATTATGCTTCATTGTCGGGTCTTGTGAGCTGCCTAACATGATCAAGATCATCTATCTGTAATGCTATATGTTGTGTTTGTTGGGATCCGATGGATAGAGAATACTATGTTATGTTGATTATCAATCTATTATCTATGTGTTGTTTATGATCTTGCATGCTCTCCGTTATTAGTAGAGGCTCTGGCCAAGTTTTTACTCTTAACTCCAAGAGGGAGTATTTATGCTCGATAGTGGGTTCATGCCTCCATTAAATCTGGGAAAGTGACAGAAAGTTCTAAGGTTGTGGATGTGCTGTTGCCACTAGGGATAAAACATCGATGCTATGTCCGAGGATGTAGTTATTGATTACATTACGCACCATACTTAATGCAATTGTCTGTTGTTTGCAACTTAATACTGGAAGGGGTTCGGATGATAACCTGAAGGTGGACTTTTTAGGCATAGATGCATGCTGGATAGCGGTCTATGTACTTTGTCGTAATGCCCAATTAAATCTCACAATATTCATCATAACATGTATGTGCATGGTTGACATGCGTACAGCACGCGACCGTTGGGAACCCCAAGTGGAAGGTGTGATGCGTACAGCAGTAAGTTTCCCTCAGTTAGAAACCAAGGTTTATCGAACCAGTAGGAGTCAAGAAGCACGTTGAAGGTTGATGGCGGCGAGATGTAGTGCGGCGCAACACCAGGGATTCCGGCGCCAACGTGGAACCTGCACAACACAAACCAAGTACTTTGCCCCAACGAAACAGTGAGGTTGTCAATCTCACCGGCTTGCTGTAACAAAGGATTAGATGTATAGTGTGGATGATGATTGTTTGCAGAGAACAGTAGAACACGTATTGCAGTAGATTGTATTTCAGATGTAAAGAATTGGACCGGGGTGCACAGTTCACTAGCGGTGTCTCTCCCATAAGATAAATAGCATGTTGGGTGAACAAATTACAGTTGGGCAATTGACAAATAGAGAGGGCATGACCATGCACATACATATTATGATGAGTATAGTGAGATTTAATTGGGCATTACGACAAAGTACATAGACCGCTATCCAGCATGCATCTATGCCTAAAAAGTCCACCTTTGGGTTATCATCCGAACCCCCTCCAGTATTAAGTTGCTAACAACAGACAATTGCATTAAGTATTGCGCGTAATGTAATCAATAACTACATCCTCGGACATAGCATCAATGTTTTATCCCTAGTGGCAACAGCACATCCATAACCTTAGGGGTTTCTGTCACTCCCCCAGATTCACGGAGACATGAACCCACTATCGAGCATAAATACTCCCTCTTGGAGTTACTAGCATCAACTTGGCCAGAGCATCTACTAGTAACGGAGAGCATGCAAGATCATAAACAACACATAGATATAAATTGATAATCAACATAACATGGTATTCTCTATTCATCGGATCCCAACAAACACAACATATAGCATTACAGATAGATGATCTTGATCATGTTCGGCAGCTCACAAGATCCGACAATTAAGCACAATGAGGAGAAGACAACCATCTAGCTACTGCTATGGACCCATAGTCCAGGGGTGAACTACTCACTCATCACTCCGGAGGCGACCATGGCGGTGTAGAGTCCTCCGGGAGATGAATCCCCTCTCCGGCAGGGTGCCGGAGGCGATCTCCTGAATCCCCCGAGATGGGATTGGCGGCGGCGGCGTCTCTGGAAGGTTTTCCGTATCGTGGCTCTCGATACTGGGGGTTTCGCGACGAAGGCTATTTGTAGGCGGAAGGGCAGGTCAAGGGGCATCACGAGGGGCCCAGGAGACAGGTCGGCGCGGCCAGGGCTTGGGCCGCGCCGCCCTACCTCCTAGCCACCTCGTGGCCCCACTTCGTTGACTCTTCGGTCTTCTGGAAGCTTCGTGTGAAAATAGGCCCCTGGGCGTTGATTTCGTCCAATTCCGAGAATATTTCCTTACTAGGATTTCTGAAACCAAAAACAGCAGAAAATAGCAACTGGCTCTTCGGCATCTTATTAATAGGTTAGTTCTAGAAAATGCATAAATATGATGTAAAGTATGCATAAAACATGTAGATATCATCAATAATGTGGCATGGAACATAAGAAATTATCGATACGTCGGAGACGTACCAGCATCCCCAAGCTTAGTTTCTGCTCGTCCCGAGCAGGTAAACGATAACAAAGATAATTTCTGGAGTGACATGCCATCATAACCTTGATCATACTATTGTAAGCATATGTCATGAATGCAGCGATCAAAACAATGTAAATGACATGAGTAAACAACTGAATCATATAGCAAAGACTTTTCATGAATAGTACTTCAAGACAAGCATCAATAAGTCTTGCATAAGAGTTAACTCATAAAGCAATAATTCAAAGTAAAGGTATTGAAGCAACACAAAGGAAGATGAAGTTTCAGCGGTTGCTTTCAACTTGTAACATGTATATCTCATGGATATTGTCAACATAGAGTAATATAACAAATGCAATATTCAAGTATGTAGGAATCAATGCACAGTTCACACAAGTGTTTGCTTCTTGAGGTGGAGAGAGATAGGTGAACTGACTCAACATAAAAGTAAAAGAAAAGTCCTTCAAAGAGGAAAGCATCGATTGCTATATTTGTGCTAGAGCTTTAATTTTGAAAACATATAGAGAGCATAAAAGTAAAATTTTGAGAGGTGTTTGTTGTTGTCAACGAATGGTAGTGGGCACTCTAACCCCCTTGCCAGACAGACCTTCAAAGAGCGGCTCCCATTTTATTTTTATTTTTGTGTGGCACTCCTTCCAACCTTTCTTTCACAAACCATGGCTAACCGAATCCTTCGGGTGCCTGCCAACAATCTCATACCATGAAGGAGTGCCTTTTTATTTTAGTTTTATTATGATGACACTCCTCCCCACCTTTGCTTTCTCAAGCCATGGCTAACCGAATCCTTCGGGTGCCATCCAACAATCACATACCATGGAGGAGTGTCTATTTTTTTGTTAATTAATTTGGGACTGGGAATCCCATTGCCAACTCTTTTTGCAAAATTATTGGATAAGCGGATGAAGCCACTAGTCCATTGGTGAAAGTTGCCCAACAAGATTGAAAGATAAACACCACATACTTCCTCATGAGCTATAAAACATTGACACAAATCAGAGGTGATAAATTTTGAATTGTTTAAAGGTAGCACTCAAGCAATTTACTTTGGAATGGCGGAGAAATACCATGTAGTAGGTAGGTATGGTGGACACAAATGGCATAGTGGTTGGCTCAAGTATTTTGGATGCATGAGAAGTATTCCCTCTCGATACAAGGTTTAGGCTAGCAAGGCTATTTGAAACAAACACAAGGATGAAACGGTGCAGCAAAACTCACATAAGAGACATATTGTAAACATTCTCTACACCGTCTTCCTTGTTGTTCAAACTCAATACTAGAAATTATCTAGACCTTAGAGAGACCAAATATGCAAACCAAATTTTAGCATGCTCTATGTATTTCTTCATTAATAGGTGCAAAGTATATGATGCAAGAGCTTAAACATGAGCACAACAATTGCCAAGTATCACATTATCCAAGACATTTTAGCAAATTACTACATGTATCATTTTCCAATTCCAACCATATAACAATTTAACGAAGAAGAAACTTCACCATGAATATATGAGTAAAGCCTAAGGACATATTTGTCCATATGCAATAGCGGAGCGTGTCTCTCTCCCACACAATGAATGCTAGGATCCATTTTATTCAAACAAATCAAAAATAAAAACAAACCGACGCTCCAAGCAAAGCACATAAGATGTGATGGAATAAAAATATAGTTTCACTAGAGGAACCTGATAATGTTGTCGATGAAGAAGGGGATGCCTTGGGCATCCCCAAGCTTAGACGCTTGAGTGTTCTTGATATATGCAGGGGTAAACCACCGGGGCATCCCCAAGCTTAGAGCTTTCACTCTCCTTGATCATGTTGTATCATCTCCCTCTCTTGATCCTTGAAAACTTCCTCGACACCAAACTCAAAACAACTCATTAGAGAGTTAGTGCACAATCAAAATATACATGTTCAGAGGTGACATAATCATTCTTAACACTTCTGGACATTGCACAAAGCTACTGAAGGTCAACGGAATCGAAATATCCATCGAGCATAGCAAAACCGGCAATGCGAAATAAAAGGCAGAATCTGTCAAAACAGAACAATTCGTAAAGACGAATTTTATTGAGGAACCAGACTTGCTCAAATGAAAATTCTCCTATTGAATGAAAGTTGCGTACATATCTGAGGATCAGTCACGTAAATTGGCATAATTTTCTGAGTTACCTACAGAGAATTTTGCACAGATTCGTGACAGCAAAGAAATCTGTTTCTGCGCAGTAATCCAAATCTAGTATGAACCTTACTATCAACAACTTTACTTGGCACAACAAAACACTAAACTAAGATAAGGAGAGGTTGCTACAGTAGTAAACAACTTCCAAGACTCAAATATAAAACAAAATACTGTATTAAAAACATGGGTTGCCTCCCATAAGCGCTTTTCTTTAACGTCTTTCAGCTAGGCGCAGAAAGTGTGTATCAAGTATTATCAAAGGATGAAACATCAACATCATTTTCAGAATTTATCCCATTAGGTATCTTAGATGCTCCCTTATCTATAGTGGTTTTAAGAGCTTTATCAATTTTAGGCCTATAATAGCTTTTTGGTTTAGGCCCCTTAGAGACATACATGAACTTTTGCTCCTTACCCACATAAGCTTTCTCTCTAAATTTTATAGATGAAAATGTTGAACCCAATGTTCCCATAGCCTCTTCAAGTTCACTAATCCTTTGGGTTTGATTATCATGAATAGCACAAGATTCCAAAATGGCAATTTTCTCATTAATTCCTCCTAGAGATTTATCAAGTTTATCAGTGCTATCAAGTAATGCTCCCAAAGTAGTATCAATACTTGGAAGGTTTTGTTCTATGGTTTCCAACTTTTTCATGACATCTTCAAGAGAGGTTTCAATTTTAACTTCATTAACAGGTGGTATTCCAAATAAACTCTCAATAATGCAACTAGCTTCTAAGGCAGGAGTACTTAGGAAGTTACCTCCCGCGAGACAATCAAGAACATACCTATTCCAGCTAGAGATACCAACATAAAAATTCCTGAGTAAAATAGTGGTGGAGTGTTTCTTAGTACACCTATTATGGGAATTACTAATTCTATACCAAGCATCTCTTAAACATTCTCCCCCTTGTTGCTTAAATGAACGAACTTCAACTTCAGGATTACTCATTTTAGCAATAGTAAATAAAACAAACTAGATAAAGTAAATGCAAGTAACTAATTTTTTTTGTGTTTTTAATATAGCAAACAAGATAGCAAGTAAAGTAAAACTAGCAACTAATTTTTTTTGTATTTTGATATAATGCAGCAAACAAAGTAGTAAATAAAGTAAAGCAAGACAAAAACAAAGTAAAGAGATTGGGATGTGGAGACTCCCCTTGCAGCGTGTCTTCATCTCCCCGGCAACAGCGCCAGAAATTTAGCTTGACACCCGTACAGCACGCGACCGTTGGGAACCCCAAGTGGAAGGTGTGATGCGTACAGCAGTAAGTTTCCCTCAGTTAGAAACCAAGGTTTATCGAACCAGTAGGAGTCAAGAAGCACGTTGAAGGTTGATGGCGGCGAGATGTAGTGCGGCGCAACACCAGGGATTCCGGCGCCAACGTGGAACCTGCACAACACAAACCAAGTACTTTGCCCCAACGAAACAGTGAGATTGTCAATCTCACCGGCTTGCTGTAACAAAGGATTAGATGTATAGTGTGGATGATGATTGTTTGCAGAGAACAGTAGAACAAATATTGCAGTAGATTGTATTTCAGATGTAAAGAATTGGACCGAGGTCCACAGTTCACTAGTGGTGTCTCTCCCATAAGATAAATAGCATGTTGGGTGAACAAATTACAGTTGGGCAATTGACAAATAGAGAGGGCATGACCATGCACATACATATTATGATGAGTATAGTGAGATTTAATTGGTCATTACGACAAAGTACATAGACCGCTATCCAGCATGCATCTATGCCTAAAAAGTCCACCTTCGGGTTATCATCCGAACCCCCTCCAGTATTAAGTTGCTAACAACAGATAATTGCATTAAGTATTGCGCGTAATGTAATCAATAACTACATCCTCGGACATAGCATCAATGTTTTATCCCTAGTGGCAACAGCACATCCATAACCTTAGGGGTTTCTGTCACTCCCCCAGATTCACGGAGACATGAACCCACTATCGAGCATAAATACTCCCTCTTGGAGTTAATAGCATCAACTTGGCCAGAGCATCTACTAGTAACGGAGAGCATGCAAGATCATAAACAACACATAGATATAAATTGATAATCAACATAACATGGTATTCTCTATTCATCGGATCCCAACAAACACAACATATAGCATTACAGATAGATGATCTTGATCATGTTCGGCAGCTCACAAGATCCGACAATTAAGCACAATTTGGAGAAGACAACCATCTAGCTACTGCTATGGACCCATAGTCCAGGGGTGAACTACTCACTCATCACTCCGGAGGCGACCATGGCGGTGTAGAGTCCTCCGGGAGATGAATCCCCTCTCCGGCAGGGTGCCGGAGGCGATCTCCTGAATCCCCCGAGATGGGATTGGCGGCGGCGGCGTCTCTGGAAGGTTTTCCGTATCGTGGCTCTCGGTACTGGGGTTTTCGCGACGAAGGCTATTTGTAGGCGGAAGGGCAGGTCAAGGGGCGTCACGAGGGGCCCAGGAGACAGGTCGGCGTGGCCAGGGCTTGGGCCGCACCGCCCTACCTCCTGGCCACCTCGTGGCCCCACTTCGTTGACTCTTCGGTCTTCTAGAAGCTTCGTGTGAAAATAGGCCCCTGGGCGTTGATTTCGTCCAATTCCGAGAATATTTCCTTACTAGGATTTCTGAAACCAAAAACAGTAGAAAACAGCAATTGGCTCTTCGGCATCTTGTTAATAGGTTAGTTCCATAAAATGCATAAATATGATGTAAAGTATGCATAAAACATGTAGATATCATCAATAATGTGGCATGGAACATAAGAAATTATCGATACGTCGGAGACGTATCAATGGTCATGCTCTCTTTATTTGTCAATTGCCCAACTGTAATTTGTTCACCCAACATGCTATTTATCTTATGGGAGAGACACCTCTAGTGAACTGTGGACCCCGGTCCATTCTTTTAATCGAATACAATCTACTGCAATACTTGTTCTACTGTTTTCTGCAAAAAATCATCATCCACACTATACATCTAATCCTTTGTTACAGCAAGCCGGTGAGATTGACAACCTCACTGTTTCGTCGGGGCAAAGTACTTTGGTTGTGTTGTGCAGGTTCCACGTTGGCGCCGGAATCCCTGGTGTTGCGCCGCACTACATCTCGCCGCCATCAACCTTCAACGTGCTTCTTGGCTCCTACTGGTTCGATAAACCTTGGTTTCTTACTGAGGGAAAACTTGCCGCTATACGCATCACACCTTCCTCTTGGGGTTCCCAACGGACGCGTGTTGTACGTGTATCAAGCAGATTTTCTGGCGCCGTTGCCGGGGAGATCAAGACACGCTGCAAGGGGAGTCTCCACTTCCAATCTCTTTACTTTGTTTTTGTCTTGCTTTATTTTATTTACTACTTTGTTTGCTGCATTATATCAAAATACAAAAAAATTAGTTGCTAGTTTTACTTTATTTACTGTCTTGTTTGCATTCTCCATATTAAAAACGCAAAAAAATTAGTTACTTGCATTTACTTTATCTAGTTTGCTTTATTTACTGTTGCTAAAATGGGTACTCCTGAGAATACTAAGTTGTGTGACTTCAAAACCACAAATAATAATGATTTCTTATACACACCTATTGCTCCACCTGCAACTACAGCAGAATTCTTTGAAATTAAACCTGCTTTACTAAATCTTGTTATGCGAGAGCAATTTTCTGGTGTTAGTTCTGATGATGTTGCTGCCCATCTCAATAATTTTGTTGAATTATGTGAAATGCAAAAGTATAAGGATGTAGATGGTGACATAATAAAATTAAAATAGTTTCCTTTCTCATTAAGAGGAAGAGCTAAAGACTGGTTGCTATCTCTGCCTAAGAATAGTATTGATTCATGGACTAAATGCAAGGATACTTTTATTGGTAGATATTATCCTCCTGCTAAAATTATATCTTCGAGAAGTAGCATAATGAATTTTAAACAATTGGATAATGAGCATGTTGCACAAGCATGGGAAAGAATGAAATCTTTGGTTAAAAAATTGCCCAACCCATGGACTGACTACTTGGATGATCATCCAAACCTTTTATGCAGGACTTAATTTTTCTTCACGGAACCTATTGGATTCAGCTGCTGGAGGTACCTTTATGTCCATCACTCTTGGCGAAGCAACAAAGCTTCTTGATAATATGATGATTAATTACTCTGAATGGCACACGGAAAGAGCTCCACAAGGTAAGAAGGTAAATTCTGTCGAAGAAACCTCTTCCTTGAGTGATAAGATTGATGCTATTATGTCTATGCTTGTGAATGATAGGACTAATGTTGATCCTAATAATGTTCCGTTAGCTTCATTGGTTGCTCAAGAAGAACATGTTGATGTAAACTACATTAAAAATAATAATTTCAACAACAATGCTTATCGGAACAATTCTAGTAACAACTATAGGCCATATCCTTATAATAATGGCAACGGCTATGGTAATTCTTATGGGAATTCTTACAACAATAATAGGAACACACCCCCTGGACTTGAAGCCATGCTTAAAGAATTTATTAGTACACAAACTTCTTTTAACAAATCTGTTGAAGAAAAGCTTGGGAAAATTGATATACTTGCTTCTAAAGTTGATAGTCTTGCTGCTGATGTTGATCTTTTGAAATCGAAAGTTATGCCTAATGAAAATCATAATAATAAAATTGTTACTACAGCAAATGCCATCCAAGTTAGAATTAATGAGAATATAAGATTGATGGCCGAATTGCGTGCTAGGTGGGAGAAAGAAGAAAATGAAAAAGAAGATAATATAGCTAAAGTTTGGACTATTACCACCACTAGTAATGCTAATGCTCCACATGTTGCTGCACCTCCTACTAATAATGGTAAAAGAATTGGTGTTGGCAATGTTTCCACTTCTAATGCAAAGCGCGAAAAACTGCCTGAAACTGCTAAATTTGAAATCGCTCGTGATAAAACTGCTGAAATTTTTTCCAACATTGGGGATGATGATCCCATTGCTTTAGATCATAATGGTTTCGATTTTGATGATTTCCACATCTCTGAAGTTATAAAGTTCTTACAAAAACTTGCTAAGAGTCCTAATGCTAGTGCTATAAATTTGGCTTTCACGAAACATATTACAAATGCTCTCATAAAAACTAGAGAAGAGAAATTAAATCGTGAAGCCTCTATTCCTAGGAAGCTAGAGGATGGTTGGGAGCCCATCATTCAGATGAAGGTCAATGACTTTGATTGTAATGCTTTATGTGATCTTGGTGCAAGTATTTCCGTTATGCCTAAGAAAATCTATAATATGCTTGACTTGCCACCATTGAAAAATTGTTATTTGGATGTTAATCTTGCTGATAATTCTACAAAGAAACCTTTGGGGAGAGTTGATAATGTTCGCATTACCGTTAACAATAACCTTGTCCCCGTTGATTTTGTTGTCTTGGATATTGAATGCAATGCATCTTGTCCCATTATTTTGGGAAGACCTTTTCTTCGAACTGTTGGTGCTATCATTGATATGAAGGAAGGTAATATTAGATATCAATTTCCTCTCAAGAAAGGTATGGAACACTTCCCTAGAAATAGAATGGAGTTACCTTTTGATTCTATCATTAGAACAAATTATGATGTTGATGCTTCGTCTCTTGATAATACTTGATACACACTTTCTGCGCCTAGCTGAAAGGCGTTAAAGAAAAGCGCTTATGGGAGACAACCCATGTTTTTACTACTGCACTTTTGTTCTATATTTGAGTCTTGGAAGTTGTTACTACTGTAGAAACCTCTCCTTATCTTAGTTTTGTGCATTGTTGTGCCAAGTAAAGTCTTTGATAGTAAGGTTCATACTAGATTTGGATTACTGCGCAGAAACAGATTTCTTTGCTGTCACGAATCTGGGCCTAATTCTCTGTAGGTAACTCAGAAAATTATGCCAATATACGTGAGTGATCCTCAGATATGTACGCAACTTTCATTCAATTTGAGAATTTTCATTTGAGCAAGTCTGCTGCCTCAATAAAATTTGTCTTTACGAACTGTTCTGTTTTGACAGATTCTACCTTTTATTTCGCATTGCCTGTTTTGCTATGCTTGATGGATTTTTCGATTCCATTAACTTTCAGTAGCTTTGTGCAATGTCCAGAAGTGTTAAGAATGATTATGTCACCTCTGAACATCTAAATTTTAATTGTGCACTAACCCTCTAATGAGTTGTTTTGAGTTTGGTGTGGAGGAAGTTTTCAAGGATCAAGAGAGAGAGATGATACAACATGATCAAGGAGAGTGAAAGCTCTAAGCTTGGGGATGCCCCGGTGGTTCACCCCTGCATATTTCAAGAAGACTCAAGCGTCTAAGCTTGGGGATGCCCAAGGCATCTCCTTCTTCGTCGACAACATTATCAGGTTCCTCTAGTGAAACTATATTTTTATTCCATCACATCTTATGTACTTTGCTTGGAGCGTCGGTTTGTTTTTGTTTTGTTTTGTTTGAATAAAATGGATCCTAGCATTCATTGTGTGGGAGAGAGACACGCTCCGCTGTTGCATATGGACAAATATGTCCTTAGGCTTTACTCATAATGTTCATGGCGAAGGTTGAATCTTCTTCGTTAAATTGTTATATGGTTGGAATCGGGAAATGCTACATGTAGTAATTGGTAAAATGTCTTGGATAATGTGATACTTGGCGATTGTTGTGCTCATGTTTAAGCTCTTGCATCATATACTTTGCACCTATTAATGAAGAAATACATAGAGCTTGCTAAAATTTGGTTTGCATAATTGGTCTCTCTAAGGTCTAGATAATTTCTAGTAAAGAGTTTGAACAACAAGGAAGACGGTGTAGAGTCTTATAATGTTTACAATATGTCTTTTATGTGAGTTTTTCTGCACCGGTTCATCCTTGTGTTTGTTTCAAATAACCTTGCTAGCCTAAGCCTTGTATCGAGAGGGAATACTTCTCATGCATCCAAAATCCTTGAGCCAACCACTATGCCATTTGTGTCCACCATACCTACCTACTACATGGTATTTCTCCGCCATTCCAAAGTAAATTGCTTGAGTGCTACCTTTAAAATTTCTATCCTTTACCTTTGCAATATATAGCTCATGGGACAAATAGCCTAAAAAACTATTGTGGTATTGAATATGTACTTATGCACTTTATCTCTTATTAAGTTGCTTGTTGTGCGATAACCATGTTGAATATCATGTGAGTTGCTATGCATGTTCGTCTTGTCTGAAGTATGGGAGATTTACCGCTAGAATGGTTAGAGCATGCATAATGTTAGAGAAGAACATTGGGCCGCTAACTAAAGCCATGATCCATGGTGGAAGTTTCAGTTTTGGACAAATATCCTCAATCTCATATGAGAAAATTAATAATTGTTGAATGCTTATGCATAAAAGAGGAGTCCATTATCTGTTGTCTATGTTGTCCCGGTGTGGATGTCTAAGTTGAGAATAATCAATAGCGAGAAATCCAATGCGAGCTTTCTCCTTAGACCTTTGTACAGGTGGCATAGAGGTACCCCTTTGTGACACTTGGTTAAAACATATGCATTGCAATGATAATCCAGGTAATCCGAGCTAATTAGGACAAGGTGCGGGCACTATTAGTATACTATGCATGAGGCTTGCAACTTGTAGGATATAATTTACATGACACATATGCTTTATTACTACCGTTGACAAAATTGTTTCTTGTTTTCAAAACCAAAGCTCTAGCACAAATATAGCAATCAATGCTTCCCTCTGCGAAGGGCCCTTTATTTTACTTTATGTTGAGTCAGTTCACCTATTTCTCTCCATCTCAAGAAGCAAACACTTGTGTGAACTGTGCATTGATTCCTACATACTTGCATATTGCACTTGTTATATTACTCTACATTGACAATATTCATGAGATATACATGTTATAAGTTGAAAGCAACCGCTGAAACTTAATCTTCCTTTGTGTTGCTTCAATACCTTTACTTTGAATTATTGCTTTATGAGTTAACTCTTATGCAAGACTTATTGATGCTTGTATTGAAGTACTATTCATGAAAAGTCTTTGATATATGATTCATTTGTTTACTCATGTCATTTACCATTGTTTGGATCGCTACATTCATTACATATGCTTACAATAGTATGATCAAGGTTATGATGGCATGTCACTCCATAAATTATCTTTGTTATCGTTTACCTGCTCGGGACGAGCAGGAACTAAGCTTGGGGATGCTGATACGTCTCCGATGTATCGATAATTTCTTATGTTCCATGCCACATTATTGATGATATCTACATGTTTTATGCATACTTTATGTCATATTTATGCATTTTCCGGCACTAACCTATTAACGAGATGCCAAAGAGCCAGTTGCTGTTTTCTGCTGTTTTTGGTTTCAGAAATCCTAGTAAGGAAATATTCTCGGAATTGGACGAAATCAACGCCCAGGGGCCTATTTTCACACGAAGCTTCCAGAAGACCGAAGATGATACGAAGTGGGGCCACGAGGTGGCCAGACACCATGGCGGCGCGGCCTGGGCCTTGGCCACGCCGGCCTGGCGTGTGGGGCCCTCGTGTGGCCCCCTGACCTATCTCCTCCGCCTACTTAAAGCCTTCGTCGCGAAACCCCCAGTACCGAGAGCCACGATACGGAAAACCTTCCAGAGACGCCGCCGCCGCCAATCCCATCTCGGGGGATTCAGGAGATCGCCTCCGGCACCCTGCCGGAGAGGGGAATCATCTCCCGGAGGACTCTTCACCGCCATGGTGGCCTCCGGAGTGATGAGTGAGTAGTTCACCCCTGTACTATGGGTCCATAGCAGTAGCTAGATGGTCGTCTTCTCCTAATTATGCTTCATTGTCGGGTCTTGTGAGCTGCCTAACATGATCAAGATCATCTATCTGTAATGCTATATGTTGTGTTTGTTGGGATCCGATGGATAGAGAATACTATGTTATGTTGATTATCAATATATTATCTATGTGTTGTTTATGATCTTGCATGCTCTCCGTTATTAGTAGAGGCTCTGGCCAAGTTTTTACTCTTAACTCCAAGAGGGAGTATTTATGCTCGATAGTGGGTTCATGCCTCCATTAAATCTGGGACAGTGACAGAAAGTTCTAAGGTTGTGGATGTGCTGTTGCCACTAGGGATAAAACATCGATGCTATGTCCGAGGATGTAGTTATTGATTACATTACGCACCATACTTAATGCAATTGTCTGTTGTTTGCAACTTAATACTGGAAGGGGTTCGGATGATAACCTGAAGGTGGACTTTTTAGGCATAGATGCATGCTGGATAGCGGTCTATGTACTTTGTCGTAATGCTCAATTAAATCTCACAATATTCATCATAACATGTATGTGCATGGTCATGCTCTCTTTATTTGTCAATTGCCCAACTGTAATTTGTTCACCCAACATGCTACTTATCTTATGGGAGAGACACCTCTAGTGAACTGTGGACCCCGGTCCATTCTTTTAATCGAATACAATCTACTGCAATACTTGTTCTACTGTTTTCTGCAAACAATCATCATCCACACTATACATCTAATCCTTTGTTACAGCAAGCCGGTGAGATTGACGACCTCACTGTTTCGTTGGGGCAAAGTACTTTGGTTGTGTTGTGCAGGTTCCACGTTGGCACCGGAATCCCTGATGTTGCGCCGCACTACATCTCGCCGCCATCAACCTTCAACGTGCTTCTTGGCTCCTACTGGTTCGATAAACCTTGGTTTCTTACTGAGGGAAAACTTGTCGCTGTACGCATCACACCTTTCTCTTGGGGTTCCCAACGGACGCGTGCTGTACGCGGATCAGCGAACCTCTGCGGCATCCATTGCAAAACGAAGCAATGGCTTGTGCCTCTATCACCCCTTCACAGGAGTTTCTCGTGGAGTTCCACCGGGCCAGGTAGTCCCGGTCTATTTCCTGCGGGCGCTGCACGCACAAAGCGAGCTGCTGAGGCCTGTTGGGCCTCCGGTATGTGCTGCTGAAATTACTCACAAAAGCTTCCTCAAAGTCTAACCAACCGTTTATGCTTCCTGCCGGCAAGTTGTTCAGCCAGAGTCGTGCCGGTCCCACCAGGAATGATGGTACAATTCTCACGGCCCAACGCCGGTTTCCTCCTTCAGCTACGGTCCCTCCGCCACCAGCGACGTATACCGCGGTTACATAATCCGGAAGCCAGTCTTCCGGCTTAGTGGTGCCATCATATGTTTTCGTGTCACGAGGCAACTGGAAGTTGCGAACTGGTGGTTCCTCTTTCATGATCCTTGGACCAAAACATTTTGGGCCCGGAGGACCTTCTGCCTCGATCATTTCAGATAGATACACTCTATCCATACGGTGCCTCGCATCCCGTTCCGAAAGGTATCTTTCTCCCACGCGTTCACCCAACGGGTTCCGGTATGCCGTGAGCCTTTCAGCTGTCGAATCAGCTTCATCGTAAGGTTCCGGTACCACGGCCCTCGCATGCCGGTACCTTGGGGGAAGCATTTCCTCCTCTTCATACGTCGCCCTTGCAGCTCGATAATTTTGCCCGATTTCGTGTCTACCAGCATGATTGTTTCCGGCATAGCCTCTTCTGGCGTAGCCTCGATCTGCCCCTTGGCTTTTTCTACCGGCATCATGTTGCCCGGCTTGTTGTTTTCCGGCAAGGACCGGATCATACACAGTCATCTGCTGCGCATTCATCTCTTTTTCTTTTCTCTTGTCAGGATGGGGGGACGATGCCTGCCCATGGGACTTGCTACCGGCATTCTTTGTTGAACGCGCGGATTTTGAAGCCGCGGCTTTGTTCAGCTTAGCAAGCTGCTCAGCATTCTGCTGCTCGATGGTATCAAGCAACTCTCTGACACGCTCTTGCTGCTTTGCCAGAGCATCTCCGGAAAGCGATTCACACAGCCCTACTGCAGCCTTAGCAGCTTTTATAGTTTTATACGGGCTACTGTACTTAGGTTTTTCTACGATGCTCACAGATGCAGAGGTACTTTTGCCGGCAAGAATTTCCTTACGCAAATCCTGATCTAGATTGTGAGCCTTAAGCCGGTTTTCCGGTATCCTAGCAGCATGAGCGCTAACTGAAGCAAAGCCATGGGCAGCGTTATACTCACGTAGGGTTAGGTTCAGCTCGCGCTGCGCCCTGACGATGTTCTTGCCGTTCTCGAGCAGCTTCTGGCGCTGCGCCTCCGGTTCCGCCTGCGCCGCTGCCGGGTCGATGTTCTGCGCGATGGGCGTGGTGAGGACGCTCATCGCCGCTTGAAGTGGTGTTTCCGGTAGTGCGGAAGATGTTCCCGCAGCGCCTGCCTCGCGCTCCAGCGGTGGTTTGGCCGCACGGGTTGATGCCGCACGCCCAGCTCCTTCTTCCACAGCTTCCTTGCCAGCATCGACCGCGCCAGCCATCATCACCTCCACGCTGCCGGCGGCGCGGCCAGCGCATAGCCACCTTGGCGGATCCGGCGCCACCAGCACCGGCGGAAGGCACTGGCGCACAGGGACGGTGCCGAAGTAGACGCGGTGGCTGCCGAACTCGATGATGCGGCCGTTCTTGGGGAAGATGCCGCCGTTGGCGAATCAGCCTGCGTTGTCGTTGATGAAATCCATGGAGTAGATGCGCTGCACCAGCGCGGACACTGTACGCTGGCCGACGACGTCGAGGAGGCCCGCCCGAATGTGAACTCCGTCAAGCGCCACTTCTTGCCCCACGGTGGGCGCCAACTGTCGTCGTGGTGAACGAGCAGATGCCATGGGATGGCTTAAGTTGGGGCCGGATGGACGCTAGAGGATTCGGGTGAGGGTTTTGGATTAGATGGGATGAACTTCCGGGTGCTTTCCTCAAGAACTAGGCCTAGGCCCAAGGTAGAAGAAGAGAGACACAAGGAAGAACTCTGCTCTAGATCCTTCTATTCATTGATCTCATGAGGTTACAAGTTTCTGTCTAACATTCATACATGGTGAGTCGTGCGTGCCCGCAAAGGGCAGTGCCCCCTCTCCTTATATAGGGGAGAGGGTGGCTTACAGGGGAAGAAAACCCTAGCAAACCCTAACGGCATCTTTGACTAGACAAACTACTTTACAAAGTTACTTTAATCATAAGTGACGCCGGGGTCTTCTTTAATCACGGAGGCTGATGTCCTCCGGCTACTTTCAGCGTCATCTTCCTCTTTGGCGCCAGGGCTTCGTTTAAAGCTACTTTGCTTAGCTCATCTTTGTCCTCTAGCTCTGAAGAGAATCTTTGACTAGTCTTGTCAACGTGCTACAGGGCACTTCTTACCGGTAGCCCGGTGTCTTCTTTACCTGGTTCCGGTATACCCCTCTGGGGATACCGGCTCAGCTTCACTTAGCCAAACACTTAACTTTGTGCTCCGGTATAAACATTAAACCGGTATCTTGATGGCTCAAACCATCCGGTTTGGCATGCCTTTGGCATACCGGGGGTCATCCCCCCAACAAAAAGAATAAAATTGAAGAAGAATATTGTATCCATCACAGGAATGAAAAAACTAGAAAGTGGTCTAGGGCTCTAGATGATCTTGGTGAAAAAGTTTGTGCCCTCTATCCTTTTATTTGTGAACTTTGCCATAGAGTGGGTCATTTTAATTTTCAATGCTCCTCCAATGATAATTCGAACCTCATGAGTGCTGCAAATTTGTATTGTGATGATGAAATCACTCCTAATCAGCATGATGAACTTACATTATTTTTGGAGTGTGAAGAGTTATTGAGAAAAACTTCTTTGGTGGATATGAGTGCTCTTGATATTAATAGTGTCCTGCATGGGTGTCTTTCTTATTGCATTGATAATTGCCACACAAATACTTACATATAAAATATTATAGAAGATGACACTTTGCCAAAATATGATAGGGCCACTGTGTGTTTTGAACTTATTAATGAAAAGGAGGAATCCTACCAAGTTTCTTCTATTGTTTCTGGAAATAAATCAGGTTATGTGGAGAAGCTTCCTTTCAAGCCTCTTCCTCCTAAAGGAGGAAACGAGGAGAAGGAGACGAAGAGGAGGAGGAAGAAGAAGAAGAAGAAGAAGAGGAAGAAGAAGAAGAGGGGGAATAAAAAGAAAGAGGTAACGGCATATCCCCGCGTGTATGAGATAACGATAGGTAACCGTAAGTATGTTGCTCCTAATGATTATTATGATAATGAATCTGAGTACAATGATGTTCCTATGCCCTTTACCTATATTAGTGATCATGATTTGGAAGAGCACACTACTTTTGATACTGAAAATCTCTTTGGTACCGATTATGAAAGTAATAATGTTAGCACTCTCCATGTCCCCTCAAACGATGATATTGAAAGCTCTAAGCTTGGGGATGTTGTGCTTGAAGATCCTATATTTGAGACCTTTACTTTTAATGAAAATGATGATATTATATCTTCGGGCATAGATAATCGTTATAGAGATGGCTATGACACAGGTTATAATTATCCTTATGAAATTGTCATAGTTATGATGGGATTGCCAAAAACCATCCCCTTAGTATGCAACTTGTTTACCATGTTCAAATTCTTGATAAGGATCCTGCTCCAATTACTATTAATGAGAAGAGTTTTTCTTATGCCAAAAATAATGATACTTTTATGCATATGAACCATGATAAGAATGTTCTAAGTGATGGTTATATTGTGGATTTCATCAATGATGCTACTGAAATTTATTATGAGAGAGGGAAACATGGTTATATGCATCTTAATAATATTAAGTTTCCCCTCTTTATGTTGTGAATCTTGAAGTTGCGCTTGTGTTTCCTTTCTATGCTTGTTGCTTTGTGCTTTGAGTACTTGTTCACTTACAAGATTATTTTTCATAGGAAGAGGGTTAGACTTAAAATTGTTTCATACTTGCTTTTTGATGCTATCTTTGCTTCAACTCTTATTTCTTGTGTCAGCATCTTTTAAAAATCACTGCGCCTAGCTAAAAGGCGTTAAAGAAAAGCTCTTATGGGAGACAACCCATTATTTTATTTCTGCAATTTTTGTTTTTTATTTGAGTCAATGTGCTTGTTACTACTGTAGCAATACCTTTGTGTCTTTATTTTCTTGCATTGTTGTGCCAAGTAAAGTCTTTGATAGAAGGTTGATACTAGATTTGGATTTCTGCACATAAACAGATTTTTAGCTGTCACGGATTTGAGTTTTTCTCTCTGTAGAAGAATCCAACAATTCTGAAAAAATCATGAGAAATCCTCAGATATTTACGCAACTTTTATTCAATTGGAGCTTTTCCATCTGAGCATGTTAACTGCCTCGAAAAAATTCGTCTTTACGGACTGTTCTGTTTTGACAGATTCTGCCTTTTATTTCGCATTGCCTCTTTTACTGTATTTGAGTGGGTTTCTTTGCTCCATTAAATTTCAGTAACTTTGGGTAATGTCCAGAAGTGTTGGGAATGATTGTGTCCTTGCTGAACATGTGAATTGTCGATTATGCACTAACCCTCTAATGAGATTGCTTTGAGTTTGGTGTGAAGGAAGTTTTCAAGGATCAAGAGAGGAGGATGATATAATATGATCAAGAAGAGTGAAAAGTCTAAGCTTGGGGATGCCCCCGTGGTTCATCCCTGCATATTTCAAGAAGACTCAAGCGTCTAAGCTTGGGGATGCCCAAGGCATCCCCTTCTTCATCAACAACTTATCAGGTCACCTCTAGTGAAACTATATTTTAATTCCGTCACATCTTATGTGCTTTACTTGGAGCGTCTGTGTGTTTTTATTTTTGTTTTGTTATTTTCATTCTCTGAATAAATCGGATCCTAACATGATTGTGTGGGAGAGAGACACGCTTCGCTTTTTCATTTGAACACTGGTGTTCTTCGTTTTACTTTTAATGTTCATGGCAAAAGCTGAAAGCCGTAGCACTTATTGCTATTTGGTTGGAAACAGAAAATGCTTCATGTGGTAATTGGTATATTGTCTTGAATAATTTGATACTTGGCAATTGTTTTGAGCTCTCAAGTAGATCATGTTTAAGCTCTTGCATCATGTAGTTTAAACCTATTAGTGGAGAACTACCGTAGAGCTTGTTGAAATTTGGTTTGCATGATTGGTCTCTCTAAGGTCTAGATATTTTCTGGTAAAAGTGTTTGAGCAACAAGGAAGACAGTGTACAGTATTATAATGCTTGCAATATGTTCTTATGTAAGTTTTGCTGTACCGGTTTATACTTGTGTTTGCTTCAAACAACCTTGCTAGCCAAAGCCTTGTACTGAGAGGGAATGCTTCTTGTGCATCCAAAACCTTGAGCCAAAACTTATGCCATTTGTGTCCACCATAACTACCTACTATGTGGTATTTTTCTGCCATTCCAAGTAAATACTTCATGTGCTACCTTTAAACAATTCAAAACTTTATTACTCCTTATTTGTGTCAATGTTTTATAGCTCATGAGGAAGTATGTGGTGTTTTATCTTTCAATCTTGTTGGGCAGACTTTCACCAATGGACTAGTGGCACATCCGCTTATCCAATAATTTTGCAAAAAGAGCTGACAACGGGGTGCCCAGCCCCAATTAGTTAACTTTCATTAATAATTCTCTTCACGTGTTTTGCCCTGATTTATCAGTAAGCAACTTAATTTTGTAATAGACACTCCTCCATGGTAAGTGAAATGTTGGAAGGCACCCGAGGATTCGGTTAGCCATGGCTTGTGAAAGCAAAAGGTTGGGAGGAGTGTCATCTATAAATGAAAACTAAAATACAGGTGTAAACAAAAGAGAAGAGGGATGATCTACCTTGCTGGTAGAGATAACGTCCTTCATGGGAGCTGCTTTTTGAAAGTCTGTTTGACAAGGGGGTTAGAGTGCCCACTACCATTTGTTGACAACAACAAACACCTCTCAAAACTTTATTTTTATGCTCTCTTTATGATTTGAAAACTTGAAAAGCTCTAGCACATGATTTAATCCCTGCTTCCCTCTGCGAAAGGCCTTTCTTTTACTTTATGTTGAGTCAGTTTACCTACTTCTTTCTATCTTAGAAGCAAACACTTGTGTCAACTGTGTGCACTGATTCTTACATGCTTACCTATTGCACTCATTATATTACTTTGTGTTGACAATTATCCATGAGATATACAAGTTGAAAGTTGAAAGCAATTGCTGAAACTTAAATCTTCCTTTGTGTTGCTTCAAAATCTTTTATTAAGAATCTATTGATGTATGAGTTAACTCTTATGCAAGACTTTTTGATGTTTGTCTTGAAAGTACTATTCATGAAAAGTTTTTGCTATATGATTCAGTTGTTTAGTCATTATCTTTTCGTTAGCAAACTATAGAACATTGCTTTGAGTCACTTCATTCATCTCATATGCTTTACAATAGTATTGATCAAGATTATGTTGGTAGCATGTCACTTCAGAAAATATTCTTTTTATTGTTTACCTACTCGAGGGCGAGTAGGAACTAAGCTTGGGGATGCTTGATACGTCTCCAACGTATCTATAATTTCTTATGTTACATGCTAGTTTTATGACAATACCTACATGTTTTATATACACTTTATATCATTTTTATGCATTTTCCGGGACTAACCTATTAACAAGATGCCAAAGTGTCAGTTCCTGTTTTCTGCTGTTTTTGGTTTCAGAAATTCTACACAGGAAATATTCTCGGAATTGGACCCCACGAAGACAGAAGTCAATATTTTGCCGAGACGGACCCAGAGAGCCAGAGAAGGGCCAGAGGGGGGCCAAGGGGCCCCCACACCATACCATGGCGCGGGCCCACCCCTGGCCGCGCCACCATGTGGTGAGGGCACCCTGGGGCCCCTCCGAGGCCGCCTTTCCGCCTATATATTCTCCCAGAAGTAAAAACCCTAGGAGCCCCGGTCTTCCTCCAGAAAAAGTTACATAGCCGCCGCCATCGCGAAGCCATATTCGGGGGACAGAAGTCTCTGTTCCGGCACGCTGCCGGGATGGGGAAGTGCCCCTGGAATCCATCTCCATCGACTCCATCGCCATCTTCATCGTCGTTGCTGTCTCCCATGATGAGGAGGGAGTAGTTCTCCCCCGAGGCTGAGGGCTCTACCGGTAGCTATGTGGTTCATCTCTCTCTCCCATGGTGTGATCTTTATGTGATCATGAGCTTTGTAATCTAGTTGAATATGTAGATGTTACTCCTGTCTATTATGCACTCTAGAGGTTACTTTAATATGAACTCCGGAGTCACTCTCCACGGTGTGATGGTGACAGTGTGCGCATCGTGTGTGATTCCTTTATGACGTTGTGGAGCTTGTTTACTCCGGCTTGAGGTGTGCTTTTGCAGCCCTACACAATGAATGGTGTTTGTTATCCAACAAGAGAGTGTTTGAGAGTAGCATTTATTTATTCAATTATGTGATCATTGTTGAGAGTGTCCACTAGTGAAAGTATGATCAATAGGCCTTGTTTCTAAGCATTGAAACACTGTTTCCAACAAGTTCTGCTACATGTTCGCTTGCTGTCATTTTTATTTCAGATTTCAATTACTACTTATAATCATCCATATTACTTGTAATTCACTATCTCTTCATCGAACTAGTGCACCTATACATCTGACAAGTGTATTAGGTGTTTTGGGGACACAAGAGACTTCTTGTATCTTAATTGCAGGGTTGCTTGAGAGGGATATCTTTGACCTCTACCTCCCTGAGTTCGATAAACCTTGGGTGATTCACTTAAGGGAAACTTGCTGCTGTTCTACGAACCTCTGCTCGTGGAGACCCAACACTGTCTACAGGAATAGAAGCGTGCGTAGACATCATGGCTTCATCAAAGATAGCAACAGGGAAGTTTCGAGTATTCCAACAAAGAAATTTCGGGAGCCTATGATCAAATACAAGCATTTGTTCATATGCTCGGGGCCTACTTCTGATAAGAGGATAATGCGGAGGACAAAAACATAGAATTTTTCAAAAGTAACGAAAGATGAGCCTACAGCCAAGTATAAATACTCGACTGTAGCCTCGGGGGCTACTCCCATCGGGAGCGCTGGTCGCGCACCCGATGAAATAAAGAAAGTGAGCAGCAGGTCTGATTTCAAAATACAGAGTGAAGGAACAATGCAAGTTGATCCTACATCCAACTGTAAACACTCGGATGTAGCCTCGGGGGCTACTCCCATCGGGAGCGCTGGTCGCGCACCCGATAAAATATGCGAAGGAAGAGAATGACAAGATAAAATATAAGGCGAACAATTATCGTCGTACATCTTCGAGTTACATATAACTCGTCATGGAATCCCATCGGGGGAACAAGATATTATCATTAAGTGACTCGGGAAAATTGGCAATTCCAACAGCCGATAAAGGTACTCGACAAAATATTCCCAGAGCGTGTCTGCCGCGGTAAAAACTCTGGATGCAGTAATACTTTATGAAGGTAAGTCCCCAGGATCTGTCCTGTGTGGCGTGGTACCGCACCCGAATGCGCTCTGCTACTTTATCCGTATCAACATATGCGAAGAAAAAATCCTAGCAGACGCTCTATGGATCTTATAAATATGACTGGAATTCGGCTCATGATTAAGTCCTGAAGCGGCACATGTCGAGTTACGCCAGTATCCTGGGGTCATGTCCAGGGACTTGATCTTGAAGTAGGTTTTTGCGGGTTTGCCACGAGAGCAGTTAACTGGTACCTGATCTGTTAGATGAACTAGCCCCATTTACCATTAATCCATGTACAAAATATGTATGTCCCGAATAAATTGTTATGAAGATCCGAAGAATTTATGGATTAATTGTCCGGCGGAGATTTTACTCAACTCTACGATTCAAGCAAAATCTCGGTGGCTACTGACATAGGCATCCCGAATGGGCCTGCCAAAGAAGGTACCCGGGGATAACTGAAGGCCCATGACCCGAAGATTACAAAGTCCGGAAGCCCAATAAAACGTCGATATGGAAGATGGAGATAGATTAGGAATAAAAAGATTTGTAATTGTACGGGACAGACTCAAAGAGTCTCTCGCTATTTTTTTAACTTGTACGATACGAAAGCCTCGGCTCCACCTCCTATATAAGGGGGAGCAGAGGGAGAAAGAAAGGATCGAATCATTATGAACACAAACCCTAGTTTTTAGCAGTCGAGCACCTTTTCGGCTGAAACCTTCGAGATCTACTTGCCCTCTACTTTCCGTGAAACCCTAGTCTACAATCTGTAGGCATTGACAAGTTAGAACCTTGTCACCGAGGCCAATGCCGAACATACATGCTAATGCCAATGCCGAACATGCACGCCGCTGTTGGAACGGCCACGCCGCCCCGCTATGCTGGACGCCACAGACCACCGCGAGGTCTTTCCCTTTGCCACCACACTCCCCTAGCACCCATCTATACACGACAGAAAGGAGAGACACTAGTTTTCTCTACATTGCTCGTGTTCGTGTCCGACACCGTCAGTCAAAGTGTTGAGGTAGTCGTCGATGTCCTCGACCATTTCTTCTCTTCTTTGCATGGTTAAACGCGTCTAGTTCATATCTATCTTATGCGTCTGGTCTCTCCTCATGCAGTTCTTTGTGGACGTCGATCTCATCTCGGCACCCCGCAGGCCACCTCCTCCGTGCCATCGCTGTAGAGCTCCGTTTAAAAATCTAATCCTACCAGTGTATTTGTAATATCCCAGGTAATGGGGTTACAAAAATAGAGGAAATAGAAGTGTGCATTGCATTCATGCATAGAAAATCTGGGGAATTTTCGCGCTTTAAAGTAAAACAGTCACAATAACTGAAGTTTCACTTGACCTTGGTGGAATTGAAGTAGATCATCAAGTCAAGCGCTATAAACCTCAATGTGACTTTACTAAAACCTTGTTTTGGGTAGAGATGATTTGATCTAAGGGGTTAGATCAAATGGAACTAATAATCAACACAACAACACTTTACTCAATGATCAACTACTTGAACTTATAACAGATCATAATATGGTAATCATTGCCATAACACAAGAACATCTGTTCAATTACAAACCAAGTAACAATAAAATGGAGAAACCATTCTTGACTTATCTTTTCCATGTCCTAAACTAATCCTTGATCCTACCATGAACCTCATGGTATTCATTCTACTTTATTCTTGGAAACATAACAAGGAGTTCCAACTAAGAAATATATATTCTTCTCTATTACATATTATTATACAAACCTAGAGTGGTGAGAATTCTATGTTAATTCTTAGAGAAGCAATGACAAGCTTTGAGCTAAACCTTGGATATACATTCAAGTATTCAAAACATTATCTTCAAGAGAAACCCTAGGATATTATCCAAGACAATTCCTAGAGAGATAAACCCTTTATATATAACATAGACATTGATGATCACATCAATCTCTATAGAGCCTAACCTTACGTTAGTATTAAAGTCCTTCCCAAATGAGTGAGACCATTCATACTAATCCAAGATTTACCTATTTAAGAATAAAGGACAACCTTTGAACTAAAGTATTAGGAGATTAACCATTTCATCTTGGAGTGGTGAGACAACCTAACATCACATGGAATAATACCATATCCATGAACTGATAGAGTAAGGAGGAGATTAATTCAACCAAGATAGCCAAGTGGAGTTTTAGACTAAATACCTATTGAGATCTTGTGAGTACACCATAAACCCTAGAATAATCCATTCCTATATAAGAGATCTCAAGATCTGGTGTTACACTCAAGTTAGTTGAGGAAACACTTGGTTTTAAGGGAGAGATCTATTCAAATATCCAAAAGGTTAAACCATCATTTCTTGAGAGAACCCTAAGTTGATATCTCAGGCATTCTCCTAGGATATAATATGTTGAGACCACCATAGCCATGTCCAACCAAGAAACTATAAGAGAGATACTATACCCTAGTTGATCAATACAATACTTGATCTTAGAAGTGATAAACCTAACTCAGGAGAGATATACTTTAGGAAGCCAAATCTTGATCATTATAAATTGAGTAATAATCATAAACCCTAAGAACTTGAGATAGAGATATTAAGAACAAGTTGATCATGCCTAATCCATGATCATGCTCTTGAGATATGTGAGGATAAGTTAAACCCTAATAGGATAACTAGATATCATTCACCACATGAAATCATAGGGAGGTCACTAGTATGCAACCTTAGGCTTATATCCTAACCTTAATTTATGAATTACTTGGTGATCATAAGTAGAACCCCATCACATCTATATTCCATTTATTCCTCAATTAAAGAACCTAAGAAAACCTTAGAGTAAAACTCTATACTTAATAGAGTGAGAAACCATCCATCCATATAACCAAAGTTAACTATAAAAAGAACCATAACCAATTTAGTTACTAAAATAATAGATTAAGGATATAAAGAAAGTCCATTGGTATTAGAGAGAAACAATTCTCAGAACCTTAACAACTAAATCTATACCTAATAATAAAAGCAAAAGGGTTTCTCCCTCGGTCGTCCGTCCAACTTTAAACTACTCTCAAAGTTGATACAAATTACCCACCACTGCCACCATTAAGTGGAAAAAACGTTTCATGGTTTTTTTCCGTGAAAAAACGGTTCGCTCGCCCCTTTTTTACATGAGCCGAAACCGTTCGCATCAGAATCAAAACCGGAGATGATCCTTCTCTGCACGCGTCAATCAAATCATAGCAACCGATGATCCTTGTCGATCCCTGTCCTCGACCAATCCAATCTACTCCTTCTCCGTTCTATTTCTTCTTTCCTCTGAATTTCGATTGGTTTTTGCCCTACACGATTTCGATTGGGAATTTGTCGTGCGGAGCAGATTCCGTCAATGGCGTCCAAGCGACAACCAAGGAGCTCAACGACCGACCTGCAGAGGGATCCCCTGCCTCCGTCAGGCACCTGCGCACAAGCAGTAGCACTGCAGCGGGGTTGCGAGCCCTTGATCCGCTGCACTGGCCGGGGATATCGCCATCTACAACACGCAGCTTGGGCGGCTAGCTGGGGTGCTTGCTGGGAATTGGTTGACTGTGCTGAGAGAATCGACCACGTGAAGAAATAATATTCCGGACGAGCACATATGTAGTCGTTGACCTCCAAGATGCTGGTTTCGCTGGTGAAAAAGCAGAATCCCAAGATGAAATCAGTGTTGCACGTATTGAGCTTACACATACAGGACGGCAGCTGGACGCGGGTGCCCTGCTTTCATCCTTGGATGTAGTGTCTCCTTGGCCAATGGCACGATTGTGCATCTGTGAGGCTGCTGGTAGTGATGTATGCGCGCGTGGTGATAACATGGGTTCGATTCAGCTTTTCTGTGCTAGATGAATAAATTGCAAATTGCAAGTAATTCTCTGTTTCCATACATATCGTGCTGCAGATGGAGTAGCAACCTACCGTGTGCCATCTATTGGTGCAACCAAGGGCGAAGACTGGACCACCGAGAAACCGCCATTGGTGGCACATCTTCCCTCGGACTTCATGGATTGTTATGATTTTGCCGTTTGTTGCCTCCTTCTGTGTGAAGTATGAACACATGCAAGATGCATGACAAAATGCCTCTTTCGGCTGTAGTTCAGAGTAAATATAAGGACATGCACTATTTTAATTTGACCGAAGCATATAGCAAAGTAATGTATTATTGAAATCGATGTTATAAGCATATGAAAGGATGCCCGCTTTATTTAATGTGACACCGTAAAGATTACAGGCGTGAAGCATGGAGGTTGAGCCAGGCATCGACACAGACATGAGCGTCAACAGGGAACCGGCCGCGCCACAGAGCGGCGTCATCCCGACACATCTTGCGGAGGAGCGGCAGCGGCGGGCGGGCGGGCTGCGCGAAAAACAGCGGCATTCCGCTCCAGATATGCCAGCAACAGAGAAGGGCAAAGGCCGGGGCAGTCTCGACCGCGACCTCACTAGGCATCTGGAGGAGGTGAAAGCCACGGACGCGCGCGTCGCGCAGGATCAAGACGCCAAGTGACACCCTAAACGGAGCGACCATGGGGTATTGGAGGGCCATATGACTCGGAGTCTCGAGCTTCGCGGTGCATAGAGGACAGCTGGCACCATCAGCGGCGATGATGGTCTTGCGGAGGAGGATGTTGCGCGTGTGGATCCTGGACTGCACCAGCAGCCACACAAAGAACTTCACCCAGGATGACGTGTGGCTGTTCCAAATGAAACTCGCAGATGGGAAGGAGACGCCTCCAATCCGACATAGCCTGTAGAGCGCACCTGTTTGGAGCTTTCCCTTGGGGCCCCCGCAGAGCGTCAGCCGTTGATCGTCCTCCGCTGCGAACAGCAAAACCGAGGCAAGACTGGCCTCGAGCATTGCAGTTGTGCATAATATGTGAATATATGTGCCTCAGTGATGTAGATTTTACACCCGGTGCAACGCACGGGTATGTTTCCTAGTGAGAATAATACCAATAAAGCAAGTAACCATCCTAATTTAGTTAGGGGGAATTAAACCCTAGCAAGTACAACAAGGTGTCCTCTCATATCCACAACCTAGAACTATATCTCAACCTTAGCCTATGTATAATTATGGTGATCATAATGTAAAGCTTGGCCCTAATTGAGATTCAAACCAATTGCCATTAGGTGAATATGATGAGAACCTTAGAATTGTTCACTAATTAAAGCTCATGCTTCATTATGGAACTTAAGAATAACCTAGTGCTAAACCATTTGATTAGAACCATGGTGGTTGATACGTCTCCAACGTATCCATAATTTCTGATGTTCCATGCTTGTTTTATGACAATACTTACATGTTTTGCTCGCACTTTATAATGTTTTTATGCGTTTTCCGGAACTAACCTATTAACAAGATGCCACAGTGCCAGTTCCTGTTTTCTGCTGTTTTTGGTTCCAGAAAGTCTGTTCGGGCAATATTCTTGGAAGACGAAACGAAGACCAAACATCATAATTCACCGAGACGGACCAGGACACCGAAGGGGAGTCAGAGGGGAGGCCTGGGGCCCCCACACCATATGGCCGCGCGGGCCAGCCCCTGGCCACGCCGGCCTATGGGGAGGGCACCCTGTTGCCCCTCCTGCGCCGCCTCTTCGCCTATATAAGCCCTTTCGACCTAAAAACTCGAGACCAATTGACGAAACTCCAGAAAGACTCCAGGGGCGCCGCCGCCATCGCGAAACTCCAATTCGGGGGACAGAAGTCTCTGTTCCGGCACCCTGCCGGGACAGGGAAGTGCCCCCGGAAGCCATCTCCATCGACGCCACCGCCTCCATCATGCTCCGTGAGTAATTCCCCCATGGACTACGGGTTCTAGCAGTAGCTAGTTGGTATTCTCTCCTCCATGTACTTCAATACAATGATCTCATGAGCTGCCTTACATGATTGAGATTCATCTGATGTAATCGGTGTTGTGTTTGTTGGGATCCGATGGATGATACATTATGATTAGTCTATCTATAAAGTTTGTGAAGTTATTGTTGCTGCAATCTTGTTATGTTTAATGCTTGTCACTAGGGCCCGAGTGGCATGATCTTAGATTTAAGCTCTATACTTATTGCTTAGATTGTATCTACAAGTTGTATGCACATGTCACTGTCCGGAACCAAAGGCCCCGAAGTGATAGAAATCGGGACAACCGGAGGGGATGGCGGTGATGTGAGGATCACATGTTTTCACGGAGTGTTAATGCTTTGCTGTGGCACCCCCGGGATCAGGGTTAGACAAATACCAGATCTTCGTCTGACATAAGCCTAACCTAGAGCTCGAGAGACTACAGTGAGAGAATCGGTAACACAACAGTGACTCTACGACTCAAAAAGTAATACAACCTCATAACTGAGTGAAGAACCAAAGCATTACAAGCAGAGGTCACTGACCTGGCATACATCAATCAGCGGAAGCAAAGTTATGCTATTAGACATAGCAAGATAGCAAAAGGCCTAAGAGGCCAGGAGCATAACGGCGACGTCCCAGCCCATAGATTCCAGGCTGCCACCTGGGAACCCCAAGCTACTCGTCGATGTCGACAAGAAACCACCATCTGTCGGAGCAACTTCGTCTGAAACAAAAGCATGCAAAGCTGAGTACAGGGACTCAACAAGACTTGGTACAACCTTTTAGCAAAGCTGGTATGCGGGCTTTCTGTGGAGCTTCTTTTGCGTAAAGCCAGTTTTCCTTTGTAAGACAAGAGAGAGGAGAAGCTCGACTACTCAGAATCTTTAAAAGGGGATAAGAGAGCGACATCTCTAGCTCTACTGATCATCATATTGTATCCACCAATTTTCATCATCTCGAACCACTATCCTCGGATTACCCCCTCAACACCCGAAGAAGGTATCCGTAAACACATATTGTTTGCCAAGTTTTACGAGTAGGTTCAAGTTGTCTATGATCACAGAATCCATTCCCAAGTCGTCCGTAACCGTGGACACGGCTTTTCTAAAAGATTTAACCCTGCAGGGGTGCACAACTTTACCCACACGTACCAACCGACTCTTAATGCCAGAATCATTAGCTCTCTTCCTTGGAAAGCCGGCAGAGGGTGGTTGACCATGACCTTTACCTTGCTGTCACCGAGACCATGAGTCACGCGCTAAGGATTGTTCCGCCGTAACGGGTCAAGTCCCAAAGTCGGTCCTTAACGATGTGAGCCGAGGTGGGTTTCCCCAGAGGCCGCAACCCCCAGCCACCACGACCACGCTTATCTGCCTGTTATGTACCTTTCCCCCAAGCAAAAATGCAATGCATATGTCCAGGTAACGCGCAAACTATGTGACTCATGGAATCTACTAGGCAAGTTAGTGAGTCGAGAGGGTACCATAATAGGGCCTCGTGTGGTTGTACGCTCGGTCTTGGTTCAAGAGGCGAGAACTCGGTTCCTAGGGTCGGCAGAAACGAAACAACCCACCACATCCCAATGTGGCCTCTCGTCTGAGCCTTTAAACATGTTTAACAACATCTCTACACTTACCACGTCAACCTGTCATGCTAGATTCATTTCATTGTATGGCTCCAGTCCGAAGACCGGAGTTGCAGCGTAACAAACTAAGCATGGCTAAGCATAAAGATATAAAGGCTCTAGCGATGCACATCTGCCAAACCTAGTTATGCTAGGAGCAGTGGATCAGGTTATTTGAGGCTACAAGGGTGGAGCATGCAATAGATAGGATAACTCTACCTATCGATAAAACACAGTTGAATCGCATGCAATATGAAGGAACCAGAGTAAAAGCATTTCGAAATCATATATGAACCAGGCTAGGGCTTGCCTTTGTTCCTGACAAACCAAAGTAGATCTTCGAAGATCTTGTGATTGACTTGTTCATCGGAGGACACAAATGGATCATCACTTTGGTTGATCTTCGTCGTCTCAGACTCGTGCTCTATCGATCGCGAAGAGCAAATACTATAAAGAGAGAAATAACAATCAACACATGGCATCGATGCAATGCGCATACAAGTATGAATGATGTGTCATATTAATGGAATTGAGTAAAGCCTAGGTGCATCATCAGATTAAAGGGGGTTCCGGCATCGGACCCTGACATATGAGAGGGGTTAATTAGGGTTTCACTACTTATGCAGTTTTAATTGTTGCAATGATGCATGAATTTCATCTAAACTTGTAGATAATGTTTTTCTGAACATTTTGACATATTATACATATTTTTCTGATTTAAAATGAATTAGTTATGAATTAAACAAGATTTAATCAATTTCTGGAATTTTTGGAAAATAATAAAAGTATGACAAGTTGGACCCACAGTCAGCATTTTAATATTTTAGAAATGATTAAAATCCTGACAGGCAGACCCCACATGTCATATAAATAAGTAAAACAGAAAATAATAGAAAATAGAAAAAGAAAAGGTCGGCTGACGTCATAATGACGTCAGCGCGACGTCATCCATGGCCCGGCCGGCCAGGTCGGGCACGGCCTGGGCGTTTGGAGGCGCGCGGGGCAGCGTGAGCGGGCGCGTTAGGAGCGCCTCGACGCGGGCGACCTCTGGGAAGCGGAGCCGCCCCGAGATGGTCGCCGGAGCGGCGACCACGGCGAGCAGCGGTGGTGGTTGCCGCGCGTCGCGGCGGTGACTGAGAAGGGGAGGGAGGAAGAGGAGGGGCGCCGGAGCACCAGTAGCTCACCCTGAAGCTTGCAGGCTAGGCGGCAACGGCGGGGAAGGTCGGGAGCGGCAGCGGTGGTCGCCGGAATCCTTCCCGGCCGCGGGGAAGAAGAGGGTGGCGGCGGAGATTGAGGGCGTGCGGGCTCGATTCCTTTGAGGGGGAGGTTGCTGGCGGCGAGGTGAAGCCGATGGCGGTAGCGGTTGGGTGCGGGGGTGGCCGGAGAGGCGGCGCGAGGCGGTAGCTGCGGACGGGTTAGGGTTTGCTCCCTGTGAAGGAAAACGAGGGAGGGAGAGAGAAGGCGTACGCGCGAGGGGATGAGGATGAGCCTCCAGGGGAGAGAGGGAGCAGAGAAGAGAAGAGGAGCTTCTCCTCATCGGCAAGGAGGAGGTGGAGCTGTCGGCTCCCAGGAGCTCGACACGCACAGGAAAGAGGAAGAAGACAAAGGTGTTTTTGCCCATACCCCCTGGGTTTTGGGGATTTCCAGCAAAATTGCAAAACAGAATTCAAAACCACTTTTGATTTGCTATTTGAAAATTTTCGGGGTCCAAAAACAAACTGTAGACTTTATGTAAAATATTTAGTGGCCCTTCTAATTATATTTGAGGGTCCAACTATTTAGTTTGAAACATTTTGAGAGGATTTTAAATGGAGGGGAAATTGCACACATTAGGGTTTCCACTTTATTTTGAAATGCAAATTTTTCTTAATGCATTCTAAATGATGCTCATGAATGCACAAACAACTCCTAATTAGGGTTTAGCAAAACAGGGATGTTACATTTGCTCCGGTGCTCTATTAAAAGGAGTACCTTAATATCCAGTAGATTCCCTTGAGGCCCGGCTGCCACCGGCTGGTAGGACAAAAGATGTTGTGCAAGTTTCTCATTGCGAGCACGTACGACTATATATGGAAAACATGCCTACATGATTAATGAATTGATGTTCTTTCTTAATGCTTTATCAATCCTATCAATTGCCCAACTGTAATTTGTTCACCCAACACTTGTTACTTGTTATTGGAGAGTTACCACTAGTGTAGATCGCTGGGAACCCCGGTCCATCTCTCATCATTATATACTTGTTCTACATGTCATTGGAAGTAGTACCAACTATTTTCCGGTGCCATTGCTCCTGTGTTACTGATATTGCTGCTGTGTTACTGTTACTATTGCTCTCATATTACTGTCGCTTTCACATCACCCCTGTTGCTAGTGTTTTTCCAGGTGCAGCTGAATTGACAACTCAGTTGTTAAGGCTTATAAGTATTCTTTACCTCCCCTTGTGTCGAATCAATAAATTTGGGTTTTACTTCCCTCGAAGACTGCCGCGATCCCCTATACTTGTGGGTTATCAAGACTGTTTTCTGGCGCCGTTGCCGGGGAGGCATAGCTCTACTCATAAGTTCACCTGGGGAGTACACTCTACCTCTCTCTCTGTTTTTATTTTACTTTATTTTGTTTTGCTTAGTTTACTTTTGTCTAGTTTATTTGTGCTTAGTTTATTTCTGTCTAGTATTATTTTGCTTAGTTTCTTTTTGTTTTGTTTTATTTTTCTCATATACCCAAAAATCCATAAAAATTTGAAAAACCTAAAAATTAAAAACTGCTGTTATGGGAGAACCCACAACCTACTTGGAGCTTATAGAATATTATAATAATTATAGAGAATCAAGAACTGGTAAAGTAATGAGTGATGTGATATAAAAATTGAATACAATTGCTAAAATCTTGCTTAAACGCCATGATATAAATTGTTGCTCTAAAGAGGATACTAAACATCTTAAATTTCAATGTGGCTTTAGTGAGGAAGTTTTAATTAAGAACTATAATTGGAATAACTATATTCATCTTGGGTTCGAAGAGGTAGAACAATTTGTCATATTTATGGGAGCCTCTGAGATAGAATCCTTCATGGCTAAAAATTATGAAACTTGTGTTGTTTGCAAGGACCTTAAATATTATGTCTCTTCTATCCTTAATTTTTGCAATGAAAGTTACACTGATAAATCATTGATTATAAAGAGAGACTCATTAACGCACAAGAATGCACTCACAATTTGCAGGAACCTGAGGAAGAAGAAATTGATGAACCTGAAAGCTCATTGGATGAAAAAGAGGAGGAAATTGATGAACCTGAAGGCTCATTGGATGAAAAAGAGGAGGAGAGTGATGAACAAAAGGAGGAAGAATGGATTAGCTACCCATGCCAACCTTCTAATGAGAGTAACTCTTTATCTCTTACACTATTTGATTGTCCTCCATGCTTACCGAAAGAGGTTGAATGTTATGTTCCTGTGGATTCTCTTGAAATATTCCCTATGAGTAAAACTTGTGAGAATAATTATGCTACTGTTATTTATGATAATCCATGCTACTTTGATAAATCTTATGATAATGCTTTGTTTGTGCCTGATGTCGAAATGCATGGTACTAAAGAGTTTTGCGTAGCAAATGTTTATGATAAATCTCTAGATGATGGTCCTATGTTACTTGACAATATTAATTGTACTACTAATGAAAATGGGATTGGAGAGTTCTTGACTTTATCTATGAGTCCCATATCTCTTGAGATTGATCAATCATCTTGTTATATTATTGATAAAAGTGGGTTTGAAAGTTTTAATCGCACTATTTTTGAACCTGATAAAAATTATGTGTTTGTGAATCATGAAAAGTGATACGTCCAAAATGTATCTACTTTCCCGAACACTTTTGCTATTGTTTTGCCTCTAATTTGTGTATTTTGGATGCAACTAACGCGGACTAACGCTGTTTTCAGCAGAAATGTTCTGGTGTCTCGTTTTTGTGCAGAAATCCAACTTTCAGGAAAATCCTCGGAATTTATGCGAAAGGTCTTATTTTTCCAGAAGACTCACGGAGCCAGAAGGGCAAGCCTGGGGGAGGCCCAGGGCCCCCAGACGGTAGGCCGGCGCGGCCCAGGAGGGGGGGCGTGCCGCCCTGTCGTCTGGCCCCCTCGGTTGGCTTCCGACGCCCTCCTCTGGACTATTTAAGGTGTTTCGATCTAAAAATCGCGACCACAAAGAAGAAGTCGCCAGAAACCCTCCAGAACGCCGCCACATCGCGAAACTCCGTCTCGGGAGCCAGAAGTCTCCATTCTGGCACTCCGCCGGGACGGGGAATTGGAGGAGATCATCGCCATCATCACCACCGACGCCTCTCCATCAACCAGCCATGTTTCCCCCATCCATGAGTGAGTAATTCCCCCGCTGTAGGCCGAAGGGGATGGTAGGGATTGGATGAGATTGGTCATGTAATAGCATAAGATTGTTAGGGCATAGTGCCTAGTGTCCGTAATTGGTACTTTGATGATATTGTTGCAACTTGTTATGCTTAATGCTTGTCACTAGGGCCCGAGTGCCATGATCTCAGATCTGAACATGTTATTGTTTCATCATGATATTCATTGTTTTATGATCTTACCTGCAAGTTGTATACACATGTCGCTGTCCGGAACCAATGGCCCCGAAGTGACAAGAATCGGGACAACCGGAGGGGATGGTAGTGATGTGAGGATCACATGTGTTCACGGAGTGTTAATGCTTTGCTCCGGTACTCTATTAAAAGGAGTACCTTAATATCCAGTAGATTCCCTTGAGGCCCGGCTGCCACCGGCTGGTAGGACAAAAGATGTTGTGCAAGTTTCTCATTGCGAGCACATACGACTATATATGGAACACATGCCTATTGATTGCTTTGTACTTGGACACCGTTTTATTATTATCTGCAAATGCCCTGCTATGATTGTTACATGAGTTTCTCTCATCCATGCAACGCCCGTTATCCATCCCCGTGCCTACAGTATTTTAATCCTGCTGTTTACTATAATCACTACTGCTGTCTCTGTTACTCTCTTGTTATTTCACTATTGCATCTTGCTATAAAACTGTTACTACTGTTAAACTCTTGCGAGCAAGTCTGTTTCCAGGTGCAGCTGAATTGACAACTCCGCTGTTAAGGCTTTCAAGTATTCTTTGTCTCCCCTTGTGTCGAATCAATAAATTGGGATTTACTTCCCGCGAAGACTGCTGCGATCCCCTATACTTGTGGGTCATCTAGACTGTTTTCTGGCGCCATTGCCGGGGAGCATAGCTTTATTTGGAAGTTCACTTGGATTGATATTGTTCGCTGCAAATTCTCCATCATGGGTAAAACTCGCGATCCTAAAGTCGCCATATTACCATCCACTACAAGAAAAGGTACAACTCTGAGTACCTCTGCTACTCTTGATTCACCATCTGTGATAAGTCAACTTGTTTCACCGCCGCAAGCTTCACTTGCTGGTACGTCTGCTGAATCTGAAAACTCTCATAATATTGATAATGTTTCTGCTGTGCTTGATGATAGTGGTTCATTGGGATCCTTTCTAGATGCTACAATTGCTAGGTCTAGACAAATTGAAAATGCTGAAACTCCTAATGAAAATGCTGCTACACCTGTTAATTCACCTGAACTTGATTATTCTAGTGATGATCCTGATGAAGATTATGTGGAGCTTAATGATGATTTTATTAATAGATGCAATGCTACTACTGATGCAAGAAAAATTAAAAAGTTTCTTACACAATATACCGTTAGACATAAGTTATCTCCTGATCCTAAATTTGCCACATCTTCTATACGCATTAAGGATAAAGATTATGATTTTTCTCTTGATCTATCTCATATAGCTATTGTAGAGAAAGCACCCTTTTGTGGTACTGAAGAAGAAAGTGTTGTAGAACACATGATTGAACTTTCTTCTATGAGTAGCTTATTTTCTGATGATGTCAAGATGCGTACTTACTTTATCGCTAAATTTTTTCCTTTCTCATTAAAGGATGATGCTAAAACTTGGTATAATAATTTGCCTCCTGGTTCTATTAAAAGTCCAACTGAGCTGCGTGATGTTTTCTTTCGAAAATACTTTCCTGCTAGTGCTCAACATATTGCTTTACAGAAAATTTATAGATTTGACCAGGGAGATGAAGAGAAATTGCCTGAGGCGTGGGCAAGATTTTGTTCTCTTATCAGAGCTCGACCTGGACATAAATTAGAAAAGAATGATCTACTTGATATATTTTATAGTGGACTAACCATTGAGTCTAGAGCATATTTGGATAGTTGTGCTAGTTGTGTTTTCAGGAAAAGAACTCCACACGAAGCTGAAGAATTATTGGCTAAAATAAGCCGGAATCATGATGATTGGAATACACCTGAACCAACTCCAACGCCAATATTGAAGAAGAGGGGTTTAATTGAATTGAATGATGAAGATATGAGGGAAGCTAAGAAGTCTCTCAAGGAGAAAGGTATTAAATCCGAAGATGTGAAGAATCTACCTCCCATAGAAGATATATGTGAGATAATTCCGCCTTCATCCATGATTGAGGTAAACTCCCTTCAACGCTTTACTAGGGAAGATATTCCGTATTCAAAACCTCCTGCTCAATGCTTAGATGAGTTTGATAATTATATTTTTAAGCAAGAAAATTTTAATATGAGAGTAGAGAATCATCTAATGGAAAATTCTCAAGCTATTAGCAATTTACATGATATTGTGGAGAGAACCTCCAATGATGTTAAGATGCTTGTTAAACATTTTCAAATGGTTCAAACTTAAATTGATCAACTCACTAAAGTGCAAAATGACTTGTTAAAAAATAATTCTAAAGAGAAACATGCTTATGAAGTAACAACTAGAGGCGGTGTCTCTACCCAGGATCCTTTATATCCTGAAGGGCATCCCAAAAGAATTGAACAAGATTCTCAACGAATTGAACCTAGTGCTCCTTCTAAGAAGAAAAAGAAGAAGAAATATAAAAATGTTGTAGAATCCTCTGAACCTGTTAATGATCCTAATAGTATTTCTATTTCCGATGCTGAAACTGAAAGTGGTAATGAACATGATAATGATAATGATAATGATAAGAATGATGCTTCTGATAAAGAAGAGGGTGAAGATGAACCTGAAAAGCATGCTAAAAATAAAAAGTATAGTAAAGAAGATTTTATTGCTAAGAAACATGGTAATGAAAGGGAACCTTGGGTGCAAAAGCAAATGCCTTTTCCTGCTAAGAAACTAAAATCAAAGGAAGAAGAACACTATAATAAATTTTGTGATTGGATGAAACCTTTATTCTTGCAAATCCCTTTGACTGATGCTATTAAATTGCCTCCTTATTCAAAGTATATGAAAGATATTGTTACTAACAAAAGGAAAATCCCCAATGAGGAGATTTCCACTATGCTTGCTAATTACTCTTTCAATGGCAAAGTGCCAAAGAAGTTGGGCGACCCAGGTATACCTACTATTCCTTGTTCTATTAAGAATAATTATGTTAAAACTACTCTATGTGACTTGGGAGCCGGTGTTAGTGTTATGCCTTTTTCTCTTTACAAGAGACTTTATTTAGATAAGTTGATACCTACTGATATATCTTTGCAAATGGCTGATAAATCTACTGCTATTCCTGTTGGTATATGTGAGGATGTTCCTGTTCAAGTTACTAATAACTGCTTGATATTAACTGATTTTGTTGTGTTGGAAATGCCTGAAGATGATAATATGTCTATTATTCTTGGGAGACCTTTTCTTAACACCGCAGGGGCTATTATTGATTGCAATAAAGGAAAGGTTACTTTCAATGTTGATGATAAGGAGCATACCGTCTATTTCCCCAAGAGGATTGATAAAGTATGTGGAGTCAATACTATTTCTAATGTGAGAATTATCAAAATTGGAACTATCGATTGTCTTATATATGAGCCTAAAGAAGGCTATCAAAATCTTATGATTGGATCCATATCGATACAATTCAAGGTAACATGATTGATTTGAGGTTTATTTCTTCATATGCTATGTAAAATTTATTTGGTGGCAAGACTTGATCAACCTTGTTAACAAATACCTTTTATATGCATAGAGGAGGTAAACAACATCTCTTTCTTCCTCCACTTGTTTTACTTGCTGTAGCACTTTTGATTCGCGAAGTTCCTTAGTTAATTAGAGATTTCAAAAAATTTCCTGGCCAGTAACAATAAACTTAATACCCAGAAATGTGCATTTTTCAAAGTTTTCAAAAATTCACAAAAATTATACCGTTGGTCCTATTTTTCGAAAATGCACCCGGGAGCACCTGGGGATGACCAGTGGGGCACCCCAGGGTGGCACCCCACAGGCTGGCGCGGCCAGCAAGGGGGGCGCGCCACCCTGGTGTGTGGGCCCCCCTTTACCCCACTTCAGCATCTCTTCCTCCCACTCTCTTCTCTCTCCAGAAAAAATCGACACCAGCTTTCTCTCACTCGCGTTTTTGCTCAAGAGCTCAGGATTTTTCGATCTCTTTGCTCAGCCCAGATTTCTGTCTGAAATTTGGCACATTTTCTCTCCGGTATGTGACTCCTCCGATTATCCAAGTAGAATTTTGTTTGGTTGAGTATATCTTGAATATTTTGCTGCAGTAGGTAACATGCTTAGTGAGCTTGCATGCTTGTTCTAAGTTGTATAAACTAGTTTTGATGCATGATTAGTACCCTGGCAAGTTCCTATAGTAGTTCCCCTTGATTATATGTCACCAAATCAAATTTTATATTATTTGTTGAAAAATTTCAGAAAAGGAGGATGAATAATTTCAACTTTGGAGAAGTGTTTCAGAGAGTGAGAACCAGCACCGGAAGGCCCTCTAGGACCGCCACCCGACTCAGGCGATCCTACAATGAGGATGTCATCGCGCCAAGCTTCGCGCCCGAAGAAGACAATGGAGCTCCTAATGCTTCATATTTCCCATGTTATGATTTTCTGAGAAATGCAGGGTTGTTGGATGATTTCTTCACCCTCGTCAACAGGGCGGGCTTAGTCGCCTACGTGGGAAATGAAAGGGAGCAATACTACATGCTCACCAAAATCTTCGTCGAGAGCTTCAAGTTCCACAACAAGCAATATAGGCCGACAGTTGCATTCAAGATTTACGGTAATCCTATTACTATGGAATTGGAAGAATTTTGCGTTGCATTGGATATTGCCCCTGTAGGTACATCAAGGAGGATTGAGGACAACCCCCGGGTCTTGTTGGAGCTCTATCGAGGGATCGCCAATGATGATTGTCGCACCATTCAGCGTGGCAAGATAAGAAACATCCAACTCCCCGCCATTAAGTATTTTGCCTATTACATTGCTACTAGCATACTTGGTAGGGAGAACACTAGCAATATTTCTAGCTACCATCTTGCTTTCTTGATTGCTGCACTTACTGGACAGACACCTTATCATCTTGGTTCTCTTATTGCTCGCCGCCTGTCTAATAGGGGGCCTATTTTTGGAGGAACCATTGCATCGCGCATTTTAGCACATTTAAGACTTCCTCTTGATCCTAATGATGTGCCATTAACTCCTAGGAGGCTTGATATTGCTGCTATGAAGAGCCATCATTTTGTTACCACTGAATCCACTCCAGATAATTTGGTCTATAGAATGTTGTTTGCTGACGGGGATGAGAAGGAAATTCCTTTGCCCCAGCCAGATTTGTTCAGTATTGACAGGGAACCATGGTCGCGCACTAAGGAGGAGGTGGAGGAAAATATGAAGATACAAGACTTCCACCAGCAGCATGACTCCGAGGATGCCGAGCCCTCCTACGACTACACCGTCACGTATCCGGGTGCTTCTTCTAGCACATACCCGGAATATGATCCATCTTCGTCGTACTACGGAGATGCAACTTCATGGCCACGATGGGATTGAACTCCACTTAGGCCAAAAGCCTAAGCTTGGGGGGAGGTATACCGGCATCACTCATTCTTTGCATATTATGGTTGCTGGATACTTGTATATACTTGTTTAGTTTGTTTGAGTGGTTTTCTAATGAGAGGAAGATGATATTTGGGGAAGTGCTGCCTGAAAACAGATTCTGGACTGTTACCGAAAAAATTCTCAAAAATAGCCAGAACGATATTTTGCGAAGCCAATTTTTGTGCATGTTCCCCAGCTTGTTATCTAACTTTCATTATTTGAACACTTTTCGATTTGAGCAGTGGAAGAATTTCTTAAAAATCGAGTAATGTACTGCTGTCAAGTTTGACGAATTTCTGCTGCTTTGTGTTTATGTGACTTTTCTAGTTTCCATTTTCTTGTTTTTGCTTTGTTTCCTTCCCAAAACACAAAAAGACCAAAAATATTTCTGTTGTTTCTCTTCATAATTTGTTTGCTTTGGTTTCTTGCATTTGTTTCGCTTTATTTGCTATTGCTAGTTTGCTATAAGAAAACCCAAAAAGATTTTGCTTTGTTTGCTTGTTTCCTTTTGTTCTTGTTTCCAATTTCGAAAACTCCAAAAATATTTTGCTGTTCTTCTTTGGTTTGTAAAGTTCATCTTGAGTTCAATGGTCTTCGGTGGCTGGAGCGTGGTTTTCATTTCATATTATCCAAGCTACACAAGTGAAAGGCAATAATGATGATCTACGACAATTGGATTGTGGTGAGAGGCTGGTACGAACTCTATTTGTTTTCATTTTTTGTACATATACTCATCCATGTGAGCATGCTTAGTTGGTTCATGTGAGGTATATGTCATTTAAGAAAGTCTAGTAGTTCATGATCTCTCATGTTTAGCTCCAATTTATTAATATGAGTAGCATGCCATGGATGTTTGCTTGCATTGTTTTATTCATAAGTAGGTATGGCATTGTGGTATCCTCCTCTGAATAATTCATTTATATCGACTTGGCACATGCTCACGCATGCATAAGACTGAACAAAAGTCAATTACGCCTCGATGATTTACATTGCTTCAGAGTTCTTGTATCACTTTTATGCCTCTGTTAATTTATTTTGCCGCAAGCATGATTATGACAGTTACTGCTCTCTTGATTTGTCGCTCCCCAGTCTATTGCTAGCCTTCACTTGTACTAAGCGGGAACGCTGCTCGTGTTTCCAAACACCTGAAAACCAAGTTATTCCAAAGTGTCCACCATAAATACCTATGCATGGCATTTCAAACCATTCAAAGTAAATTCTCATGCGCTACCTTTAAAACCTTCAAATGCTTCTCAATTTGTGTTAATGTTTCATAGCTCATGAGGAAGTATGTGGTGTTTAACTTTCAACCTTGTCATTTACTCTTGACGGACTTTCATTATGGACTAGTGGCACATCCACTTATCCAATAATTTTGCAAAAAGAGCTGGCAATGGGATTCCCAGTCCCAAATTAATTAACCTAAATAGACACTCCTCCATGGTATGTGATTGTTGGACGGCACCCGAAGGATTCGGTTAGCCATGGCTTGTGTAAGCAAAGGTTGGGGGGAGTGTCATCACAATAAAACTAAAATAAAAAGGCACTTCTTTCATGGTATGAGATTGTTGGCAGGCACCCGAGGATTCGGTTAGCCATGGTTTGTGAAAGAAAGGTTGGAAGGAGAGCCACATAAACATAAAAATAATTCATGGGAGCCGCTCTTGGGAGTCCGGTTGGCGAGGTAGTTGGTGTACCCATTACCATTCGTTGACAACAACAAACACCTCTCAAAATAATTTTACTCCTGTTTTAGAAATGAAAAGCTCTAGCGCATGTTAATCCCTGCTTCCCTCTGCGAAGGGTCAATCTTTTACTTTTGTGTTGTGTCTCCATTCTTTCTTTGAGCACTATCTTGAGAGCACGACTGTCATTCTTAGTACAATATGCTTGTCTCAAAATATGATTGATTGTGGTATAACTTTGATGCTTTTATCTTTGACAATCACTACTTCTAGTCTTTCTATGAACTTCAGAGGTGCCTGAGCATTTATATTTTGCTGATCAAATATGGGCAAGCGAGATACCACTCTATCATACTCTTTTATGAATATTGCAATCCTGCTTATAGACATGATTCATGATGCTTATTATTAATTGTTGATACCTCTCCATGATTGACATAGCTGTTAGATGATCTTATTTGCATGTATCTTATTATTGACTGCCTAAGTATTAGCCATAGCATGAGAATATTTACATCATATGAACAAATGTGTTCGTGAAAGTTCTTTTATCGCTCAGTTGTTAACTGAATTGCTTGAGGACAAGCAATAAGCTAAGCTTGGGGGGAGTTGATACGTCCAAAACGTATCTACTTTCCCGAACACTTTTGCTATTGTTTTGCCTCTAATTTGTGTATTTTGGATGCAACTAACGCGGACTAACGCTGTTTTTAGCAGAACTGTTCTGGTGTCTCGTTTTTGTGCAAAAATCCAACTTTCAGGAAAATCCTCGAAATTTATGCGAAAGGTCTTATTTTTCCAGAAGACTCACGGAGCCAGAAGGGCAAGCCTGGGGGAGGCCCAGGGCCCCCAGACGGTAGGCCGATGCGGCCCAGGAGGGGGGGCGCGCCGCCCTATCGTCTGGCCCCCTCGGTTGGCTTCCGACGCCCTCCTCTGGACTATTTAAGGTGTTTCGATCTAAAAATCGCGACCACGAAGAAGAAGTCGCCAGAAACCCTCCAGAACACCACCACATCGCGAAACTCCGTCTCGGGAGCCAGAAGTCTCCGTTCTGGCACTCCGCCGGGACGGGGAATTGGAGGAGATCATCGCCATCATCACCACCGACGCCTCTCCATCAACCAGCCATGTTTCCCCCATCCATGAGTGAGTAATTCCCCCGCTGTAGGCCGAAGGGGATGGTAGGGATTGGATGAGATTGGTTATGTAATAGCATAAGATTGTTAGGGCATAGTGCCTAGTGTCCGTAATTGGTACTTTGATGATATTGTTGCAACTTGTTATGCTTAATGCTTGTCACTAGGGCCCGAGTGCCATGATCTCAGATCTGAACATGTTATTGTTTCATCATGATATTCATTGTTTTATGATCTTACCTGCAAGTTGTATACACATGTCGCTGTCCGGAACCAATGGCCCCGAAGTGACAAGAATCGGGACAACCGGAGGGGATGGTAGTGATGTGAGGATCACATGTGTTCACGGAGTGTTAATGCTTTGCTCCGGTACTCTATTAAAAGGAGTACCTTAATATCCAGTAGATTCCCTTGAGGCCCGGCTGCCACCGGCTGGTAGGACAAAAGATGTTGTGCAAGTTTCTCATTGCGAGCACGTACGACTATATATGGAACACATGCCTATTGATTGCTTTGTACTTGGACACCATTTTATTATTATCTGCAAATGCCCTGCTATGATTGTTACATGAGTTTCTCTCATCCATGCAACGCCCGTTATCCGTCCCCGTGCCTACAGTATTTTAATCCTGCTGTTTACTATAATCACTACTGCTGTCTCTGTTACTCTGATGATGTTATTTCACTACTGCTACTGCTATAAAACTGTTACTACTGATAAACTCTTGCGAGCAAGTCTGTTTCCAGGTGCAGCTGAATTGACAACTCCGCTGTTAAGGCTTTCAAGTATTCTTTGTCTCCCCTTGTGTCGAATCAATAAATTGGGATTTACTTCCCGCGAAGACTGTTGCGATCCCCTATACTTGTGGGTCATCAAAAAGTATGCTGCATGTGATAGTTATATTGTTGAGTTTGTTCATGAAGCTACTGAAAATTATTATGAGAGAGGAAAATATGGTTGTAGAAATTTGCATGGTACTAAAACACCTCTCTATATGCTTAAAATTCTGAAGTTATTCTTGTTTTATTTTCTTATGCTTGTCACTTTGTTCTTCATGAATTTATTTGTGTACAAGATTCCTATGCATAGGAAGTGGGTTAGACTTAAATGTGTTTTGAATTTGCTTTTTGATGCTCTCTTTTGCTTCAACTCTTATTTCTTGCGAGTACATCATCAAAATTGCTGAGCCCATCTTAATGGCTATAAAGAAAGAACTTCTTGGGAGATAACCCATGTGTTTATTTTGCTACTGTTTTGTTGTGTTTTGGAAGTTGTTACTACTGTATCAACCTCTCCTTATCTTTATTTTATTGCAATGTTGTGCCAAGTGAAGCCTCTAATCGAAGGTTGATACTAGATTTGGATTTCTGCGTAGAAACAGATTTCTATCTGTCACGAATCTGGGCTGGTTTCTCTGTAGGTAACTCAGAAAAATCTGCCAATTTACGTGCGTGTTCCTCAGATATGTACGCAACTTTCATTAGTTTTGAGTTTTCTGATTTGAGCAACGGAAGTACCTCTTTAAAATTCGTCTTTACTGGCTGTTCTGTTTTGGCAGATTCTGTCTCTGTTTTTTGCATTGTCTCTTGTGGACTTTAAGCGAGGTTTTCTAGACGTGGAGAGCTGTAGCTAATGTTTTATTGAGTTCTTGCAATGTGTCACTACAGGACCAAGGTGGATTCAAATTTTTTGAGTACTAACCCCTCTAATGAAGTTTATGAGAAGTTTGGTGTGAAGGAAGTTTTCAAGGGTCAAGAGAGGAGGATGATATATGATCAAGAAGAGTGAAAAGTCTAAGCTTGGGGATGCCCCCGTGGTTCATCCCTGCATATTTCAAGAAGACTCAAGCGCCTAAGCTTGGGTATGCCCAAGGCATCCCCTTCTTCATCAACTTATCAGGTTTCTTCTATTGAAACTATATTTTTATTCGGTCACATCATATGTGCTTTACTTGGAGCGTCTGTGTGCTTTTATTTTTGTTTTTGTTTGAATAAATTCGGATCCTAGCAATCCTTGTTTGGGAGAGAGACACGCTCCTCTTTTTCATATGAACACTTGTTCTTCGTTTTACTTTTAATGTTCAATGGTAAAAGTTGGAAGCTACAATACTTATGGCTATTTGGTTGGAAACAGAAAATGCCTCATATTGACTTGGATAATTTGATACTTGGAAATTGTTTTGAGCTCTCAAGTAGATCATGATTAAGCTCTTGCACCATGTAGTTTAAACCTATTATTGGCGAACTACCGTAGAGCTTGTTGAAATTGGTTTGCATGATTGGTCTCTCTTAAGGTCTAGATATTTTCTGGTAAAAGTGTTTGAGCAACAAGGAAGACAGTGTAGAGTATTATAATGCTTGCAATATGCTCTTATGTAAGTTTTGCTGTACCGGTTCATACTTGGGTTTGCTTCAAATAGCCTTGCTAGCCTAAGCCTTGTATCGAGGGGGAATACTTCTCATGCATCCAAAATCCTTGAGCCAACCACTATGCCATTTGTGTCCACCATACCTACCTACTACATGGTATTTCTCCGCCATTCCAAAGTAAATTGCTTGAGTGCTACCTTTAAACAATTCAAAATTTATTACCTCTGATTTGTGTCAATGTTTTATAGCCCATGAGGAAGTATGTGGTGTTTATCTTTCAATCTTGTTTGGCAACTTTCACCAATGGACTAGTGGCTTCATCCGCTTATCCAATAATTTTGCAAAAAGAGCTGGCAATGGGATTCCCAGTCCCAAATTAATTAACCAAAATAGACACTCCTCCATGGTATGTGATTGTTGGACGGCACCCGAAGGATTCGGTTAGCCATGGCTTGAGAAAGCAAAGGTGGGGAGGAGTGTCATCATAATAAAACTAAAATAAAAAGGCACTCCTTCATGGTATGAGATTGTTGGCAGGCACCCGAGGATTCGGTTAGCCATGGTTTGTGAAAGAAAGGTTGGAAGGAGTGCCACCCAAAAATAAAATAAAATGGGAGCCGCTCTTTGAAGGTTTGTCTGGCAAGGGGGTTAGAGTGCCCACTACCATTCGTTGACAACAACAAACACCTCTCAAAACTTTACTTTTATGCTCTCTTTATGTTTTCAAAACCAAAGCTCTAGCACAAATATAGCAATCAATGCTTCCCTCTGCGAAGGGCCATTCTTTTACTTTATGTTGAGTCAGTTTACCTACTTCCTTCCATCTTAGAAGCAAACACTTGTGTCAACTGTGCATTGATTCTTACATACTTGCTTATTTGCATTCATCATATTACTTTATGTTGACAATTATCCATGAGATATGCATGTTGAAAGTTGAAAGCAACTGCTGAAACTTATATCTTCCTTTGTGTTGCTTCGATGCCATTACTTTGAATTTATTGCTTTATGAGTTAACTCTTGTGCAAGACTTTTTGATGCTTGTCTTGAAAGTACTATTCATGAAAAGTTTTGCTATATGTTATCTATTTGTTAGCAACTATAGATCATTGCCTTGAGTCATTTCATTCATTTCATATGCTTTGTAATAGTATGATCAAGGTTATGTAAGTAGCATGTCACTACAGAAATTATTATTTTTATCGTTTACCTACTCGAGGACGAGTAGGAACTAAGCTTGGGGATGCTGATACGTCTCCAACGTATCCATAATTTCTGATGTTCCATGCTTGTTTTATGACAATACTTACATGTTTTGCTCGCACTTTATAATGTTTTTATGCGTTTTCCGGAACTAACCTATTAACAAGATGCCACAGTGCCAGTTCCTGTTTTCTGCTGTTTTTGGTTCCAGAAAGGCTGTTCGGGCAATATTCTCGGAATTCGACGAAACGAAGACCAAACATCATAATTCACCGAGACGGACCAGGACACCGAAGGGGAGTCAGAGGGGAGGCCTGGGGCCCCCACACCATAGGGCCGCGCGGGCCAGCCCCTGGCCGCGCCGGCCTATGGGGAGGGCACCCTGTTGCCCCTCCTGCGCCACCTCTTCGCCTATATAAGCCCTTTCGACTTAAAAACTCGAGACCAATTGATGAAACTCCAGAAAGACTCCAGGGGCGCCGCCGCCATCATGAAACTCCAATTCGAGGGACAGAAGTCTCTGTTCCGGCACCCTGCCGGGACGGGGAAGTGCCCCCGGAAGCCATCTCCATCGACGCCACCGCCTCCATCATGCTCCGTGAGTAATTCCCCCATGGACTACAGGTTCTAGCAGTAGCTAGTTGGTATTCTCTCCTCCATGTACTTCAATACAATGATCTCATGAGCTGCCTTATATGATTGAGATTCATCTAATGTAATCGGTGTTGTGTTTGTTGGGATCCGATGGATGATACATTATGATTAGTCTATCTATAAAGTTTGTGAAGTTATTGTTGCTGCAATCTTGTTATGTTTAATGCTTGTCACTAGGGCCCGAGTGGCATGATCTTAGATTTAAGCTCTATACTTATTGCTTAGATTGTATCTACAAGTTGTATGCACATGTCACTGTCCGGAACCAAAGGCCCCGAACTGACAGAAATCGGGACAACCGGAGGGGATGGCGGTGATGTGAGGATCACATGTTTTCACGGAGTGTTAATGCTTTGCTTCGGTGCTCTATTAAAAGGAGTACCTTAATATCCAGTAGATTCCCTTGAGGCCCGGCTGCCACCGGCTGGTAGGACAAAAGATGTTGTGCAAGTTTCTCATTGCGAGCACGTACGACTATATATGGAAAACATGCCTACATGATTAATGAATTGATGTTCTTTCTTAGTGCTTTATCAATCCTATCAATTGCCCAACTGTAATTTGTTCACCCAACACTTGTTACTTGTTATTGGAGAGTTACCACTAGTGTAGATCGCTGGGAACCCCGGTCCATCTCTCATCATTATATACTTGTTCTACATGTCATTGGAAGTAGTACCAACTATTTTCCGGTGCCATTGCTCCTGTGTTACTGATATTGCTGCTGTGTTACTATTACTATTGCTCTCATATTACTGTCGCTTTCACATCACCCCTGTTGCTAGTGCTTTTCCAGGTGCATCTGAATTGACAACTCGGTTGTTAAGGCTTATAAGTATTCTTTACCTCCCCTTGTGTCGAATCAATAAATTTGGGTTTTACTTCCCTCAAAGACTGCCGCGATCCCCTATACTTGTGGGTTATCAGTGGTGATCAACCACTTAGCTTTATAATTAATATCAACCCACAATGAGAGTAGTATCTACCTTAGGTATTTCATGATGTTATTAAAAAAGAGTACTAGTGTTAACCTTGCAATATGGTTATAATCAAACCTAAAAGACCTTAACATATAAGCATTCCCATAGAATCATATGCAAGTAATCGAGTTCTCAAATATGAGGTCAAACCCTACTAACAAAATATAACACACTTATAGTAGAAATACTTAACTCTATTAATATCAAACAGATATAATTAACAAGAAAACCAAAATGAGAGTATAAATTCATTTCTATTTGATATTTCGAATAAAAATCATAAGTGAGTAATAGCATCTCATATAAAATGCTTGTTCTCATAGAAGCATAACCTAATAGTCAGGATATTAAATCTAGGTAAAAATTAACAAATTTAGAAACCTGCAAAAATAACAGAATGCAGATATGAAATTCAAATAGAAAATTAAAAACAGAATTGTGAACAGAAAAGAAAAGAGAAAATAGAAAAGAGGCTTACCTGGACTCACCTGGTCGTGGAAACCCACCAGCAGCCCGTTAGGCCCAGCCCAAACCACAGCCCAGCCTGGCCCAAAAATACCCCTCCGTCTAAGAATTGAGAGGAGAGGGTCGTCCTCATCCTCTCCAGCACGCATGCCGGCCAGCGCGACGCCGTGGTCGCCTTCCCCTCTCGCTGGCGAGCTCTCCTTGATCGACGTCGTGACGAGGCTCACCCTGCACCCTATAAAAGCTCCGAGACGCTCACCGACCCGCGTTCCTTCCCCCTCTACACGATTTTCCTTTCTTACCGAAGCCCTGGCCGCTCAGACGCCGACCATCACCGTCGGGATAGGCTTCCCCAGACCCCTCCGTGACCACCATTAGCACCGCCATGGTCTACAAGCTCTCCGTGCTAAAGGAATCGAGCCCGGAAGCCCTCAGTCGCCGGAGAACCGTCGTTCCCTTTCGCCGGCCACCACCAGTCCATCGAAGCTCATCGTCGATTGGGACCATCTCCGACCACACCATCAAGCGCTACGTGTTCCTGGTGAGCTACTGAACCTCGTGGAGTACTTGGTTAGCTCGATTGGGTTCCGTAGCAACGCCGCGTCGATCACCTGCATGCGCCGCCGCTGTTTGTGCTCGCCGGAGTTACTCCGGTGACCATCCGGAGGGGGCGCCGCCACCTTTATGTCCAGTACCACACCGCGCATCGACTCCACCTATCCACCCAGTCGCGGGAGCCCTAGATCCTCGCCGTCGACCACCACTGGCCGTCGGCCAGGTGCTTCCCCTTGCCACGCCAGCTATTTTGACTCGGTCAAAAGCTGCGTGGCAGCTGACATGGGCACTGGCCCACGAGTCAGTGACTCTGTGGGTAAGACAGCCGGGTAACTTTAGTAATTTCCATTTAAATTTAATTCCACTAAATTACTGCAACTTCAAATAAATTTAGAAAATCCAATTTAAGTCAGAAAAATATAAATGAAATATTAAAATTCTTAGAAAAGAAAACTCTATCCAATAAAAATATAAAATGAAATTTTTATTTTTAATAAAAATTCAATTGTTTAATACTTGTTATTTAAGCCTTTAATTTTAAATTCTAAATACAATTAAAAATTCTAAATTAAGAAACCATTTATAAATTAAATAAAACCAGTAAGCAAATAAAGAAAACATGAAAACTAATTTTCTTTACTTGCTATCCTATTAAATCATTATTAGGGAGATTTAAACCCTAATTAATAATTACCCTAATTAGTAAATTATTTAAAAATAATAAAAAGCCAAACTGAATATTAATTTTATTTCAAAGTTATTAATAACTTCAACTTTAACATGAAGTTATTAATCATAGAATTAAATTGTAAATAGCAAACCCTAAATTCCACATGGAATGATATTATAACCCTATCATTTCATGTGACTCCTAAAACCCTAAATTAATTAGGAACCCTAGTTCCATTATTACATGTGAACCCTAATTTGCTTCTAACCTAAACCCTAGGTTAGAACATGTGATCATGGTACCTTCTTTCAAAGCATAGAACCCTAGTAGCAAGTAAATACCTGTCTTGGCCACATAAAATGTAGAAGACCTATCACTAATATATGGGTATCCCATGTGTTCATCATCATCAGACCTAAATAATCCGGTAGGGTCAACCAAGTGTAAACCCTAGATCCTATTACCAAATCCATCATCCTTGTTTATCCCTATTTAGCATCACACCATTGTGATGAACCCTAATAGCAACCATACCTACTATTTCACATTACATAACCCTGTTCCACTAAACCCTACTAGTGTGAGATACTTATCAACCATCCTATTCAGGAGCCAATTATTCCTTACTTAATAGAACCAACAGTACAACCTAAACCACCTCAACCCTAATTGATATACTTCTTATTATTTAAGAAGTATGTTCTTCAAAAGTTATTCTTTTGAAGTAAATAAAGAATCATCCTCAACCCTGCTTATAAGGACCTATAAACCCTAGCCAGCTATCACTAGCAAGATAAACCAACCTTGACAACAATCTTGTATGAATAATTGCTTAGAATGCCAGTCTTAACTCAACCCTACAAGCCCTTTGTGTTGATGAATCCAACTAGGTTGTGATCCATCTACTACTTACTCCAGAAACCAATTAGAACCATAGAAAACCATAGAACTCCACAACCCTAATTATCATACTTGTTCTTTATCAAAGAACATGTTCTTCAAAAGTTATTCTTTTGAAGTATATGATAATTAATTATTAACCATGCCATATAGTGCTAAAACCAACCACTATTCATTACATGTTAGGATTATACCAAATGTTATTGTTATGTGCTACTAGTGTTATTATTATGATTTATTACAGCACCTGTTTATGATAACAAGCAACCAATTCTTAATAAGAACCTTGTTTGTGAATCACTCTAAAAGTGCAAAACACCCTGAACCAATCATTACAACTCACTGATTCTAAATCATCGGGGTTAGGTCACGCTTAGAGCGATTGCATCTCATACTTATGCATTATTGCATCCTTGCCAATCTTTCAAACATCGTCCTTACCGGACGATGATGCTATTTCAGAATTTGGAGTTATTGCGTATCGAAGACCTTGCCTGCATAATCTTGCAGTCAAGAAAGGCAAGTTCATCACTTGCTCATGTCATTTGAGTATTTTTATCAAATTACTTGCAAAGTACTATGATTATCACTATTGCATAAAAAAACAAAACCACTATTTTCATAACTATGAATATGACTATGTGGTGGGCAATGGAACCATGGATTGTGTTGATATGGTGGAGGTTCCATTGCAAGGGTGTATATCCATCTAGGATTAAACAACAAATGTCGCCAGTGATTCTTGTGCCGTAATACCCGTGTTAACCATAAGATCTGGAGTGGGACGGAGTAGTCAAAAGTGTTTCCACCTCTCGTACATCAACGGACGCGCTTTACCGTAGACACTTGTATCCGTCGGGGGCGAGCGGTAGGCTGGGGAAGCCTTAAGTCCCCACGGCATTGTCCGTAGACACTTGTCGCCCGAAGAACAAGCGGTAGGCTGGGGAAGCCTTAAGTCCCCACGGTATTGCAGTCTATGATGGGTTGCAGCTACCGGCGTAGGAATGTATGGTAGAGCCCTGCATTGTCATCGTGGTCGGGGTCCACCCTGAAATATATGGGAATAATGGGACCGGCGTGGACCCAGGGTCGGGGTATGCAACAAAGGGTGGGTGTGCGAGGTAGCGGAGGAACATGATTGGCTAGACCTTATACCGGGCCTCACACCATAGGAAGTGTGGACGGGTCATTCCCGGTTAGCACCAAGGTTAAGATCTCTTATGGGTAAAGCAACACACCTCTGCAGAGTGTAAAGAACCGTGACCTGTCACTCCCTGTTCCGGGATATGGAACTGCGAACGCGGCAGGAAAGGAGCTCCATGAAGTTCTAGTAAACCGGTGAAGGCTGACGGACATAGTTCTTCTGAATAAAAGCAACCTTTTGAAGAAATGGTTATGAAAACTTGCATTGGTATTAGAATTTCTGGTCTAATGCTGTAGCTAGTGCATTAAACACCCCTTTCCTATAATGAACTTGTTGAGTACGCTAGTACTCATCCCACTCTTAAATCCCCTGCTTAGATATGGAGGCATCGAAGGAGGATCTACAGTGCAACTCGAAGGGCGAGGAGTCAACAACTACTTCAAGAGACAGGACCCTGTCAGAGAAGTCAGATACCACATCCAATAGGGAGAAAACCTAGTTAGCCATAGAAGGGAACTCATTTCCTAAACCTAGCTCCTACTTAGCTAGAATCTATTCTTAGCCTCTATAGATAGTTAAATACTCTACAAATAGAGTTCGTGATAGGATTAGACTACGAGTCATTCTTCTGGAGTTTATTTTCAGATTTACCTCATTGTAAAGTAGGAGGCGGTGCTGATCTTATGTAATAGAGTCTGTATGTAATTCTATAGACATGCCTTGGACCCGCATATGTTTCTGTTGTACCACTCTGAGCGATATAATACTATTGGAACGGTGTTTCATTGGTGTTATATCAGACTTGCATACTACACCATGCAGTGGTATGTCGGGTCACCACAGTATTGCTCCTTGTATCAGCGGCATGGCCCCACTTGCCATTCAATATACCGAAGCCCCACTCATCGTGTTTTGGTCAGGGATACGACGATTCTTACAGTCAAACAAAGATGGATGATCTGACGTGTCTTTGCAGGCTATACGTGGTCCCACCGGTCAGCAGATAACGGTCAAAATTGTTGACCTGGCAACCGGCCGTTCCAGCACTTGTGAGGGTTTCAGACAAGGACTTAGGGAAAACTGAGGAAAAACTAAGCGGTTGGGGAAAACTGAGCACAACTAAAGACCCGAGGGCACGAAAATAGAAATCCCTTATTTCTATCTATGACTATGAACTATGGTTTAATCATCCCATACGAGGATTGTTACATGTGTTGTATAGCCAATTGTCATACATATATTGTTTCTTTTTTTAATTATTCAGTTATGAAGAGAGGTGGAGACATTTCACTCCTTTTATACATGTTCAGACTATTAGTTTCATGTGTTTAAACTAGTTATGTGGTAATTTGTGCAAACAATTTAGTTAATATTTTAATTAGATATAATTTATTGCTTACACAATATTTTACAATGCAAGGTGTACATTTATTATTGAATTACCAAATATATTTTATTAAAATTTACGTTTACTTTGATGCGGCATACCCACCGGTAAAATCCTAGGTCCACCACTGTTGGCCAAAGGAGCAATATGATTTAAAGAATTATGCAAGCAAAACAATAAAGCCTCAAATCTACAAGCACCACAACTGATGCTATTCAACCTAGTACAATCCATAATGAGGAGTGCTTGTGCTTTTCTACAAGGTTCGATATCATCAAATGTGGTGTCATTCGGTTCACATATTCATATCATGGGACATAGCATTGAACATATTACATAATTGTTAGGACCATTGAACATATCACCACATGAAGTTACATCAAGGTTCACAGTGCAAACATAGGCTAATTATGGTGCATTACAAGCCAGTTTACCTTACATCACTCATCACAAATAGCCCTAATCAACCTACTTTTAGCAGGTCATACACGACATACCCTAGCGTTTTACTGTCTTATTTTAGAGCCTCATTATGTGCCCTCAATGCCTCTCTTTCTCCCTCCCACTCCTCCTTCATAGCCATCACTGCCTCTCTTTCCCCCTCCCACTCCTCCTTCCTAGACCTCAGAATTTTTGCTTATGTTATGTGCACGTTCTTCAGCACTGCTACCTCGTTCTTCAAATCCTCTAGTTTATTTTCGTCTCGGTTCTGAACAAATTAGGGTACAGTCAGGCCTCATAAATCTTAGCACTAGCTAGTGGAAGAGATGTTTGATCATAACCTTATGCAATATCAAAGAATGGACTTTGATCATGGCACTAAGTTCTGAAGAAACATCTCTCCAGTGGCTTAGCGCTACCGTGTAATCATCAACATGAACAATAAAACCATCATCTGCCACTATGTGAACCTAAAACCTAGATCTAGCCACAACGACAGGTTCGTTGCTGCCAAAACAAGGTGCAAGAACACCACTCTACCGATTTGAAACCAGTAATGCAGGTAGACAAGAAAGTAAGACCGAACTATAACCCCAATCAAACAAGATCTAGATACATGCGCTAAATAATTGTAGATCTATGAACAATCAAGCCTAAAAGCTTGGATTTGGGTCTTACCGGCATGGGGATGTCGTTGCCGAGCAGAGCTTGAACCGTGAGAAGAACACGGCGACAGTGATGGCGTCCCCGAATGTCCTCTCCCCCGGCCTGCTCGCCGCGGTCTTCGATCTACCGACAGGAGTAGAACCGCCGGTGGCGGGAGGAGAGAGAAGGGGAGGAGAGGGTGAGTGAGAACATGCGAGAGTGAGAGGGGAGAGTGGGCGGTGAGGGGAATTATGGCGCGCCTTCTCGAGGCGTCGCGACGTCTCCCACCCTTCCCGATGCGTGCAACATTCCCACCCCCGCATCCGCCAGCGCGTGGCGGCGGAAAAACGACCGAATCGAACGTTCTCCATCGTGCCAAGTTCTTCATCTGGGCTGCTTTAAGAACCGTGTTGTGCAGGAAATCATTTTCCATCTAACCTACCAAACTACCGATTTTTGGCCCAGTTCATGCGAGCCAGGCCATTGTTGGCACCAATCAAGCCCTAGGAGTATTAAAACGGGTCAACTGTAACACCTAGCCGAGTCTTTGGGAAAACCTATACACCGACCAGGTCGGTGGCTACCGGCCACCGCACACCCCCTGGTCGGGTTTGGGCCAGGCCCAGTTCGCTGTCTTTTTCCGGTTTTCTGTTTCTTTTTTCGTTTTTCGTTTTTTTCCTTTTTCTTTTCTGTTTTCTTTCTTATTTTGTTTTTCTTTCTTCTTTTTGTTCAAATCTGAAAAAATTTCAAATTCGAAAATTGTTCAGTTTCGAAATTTGTTCAAATTCGAAAATCGTTCAATTTCGAAATTTGTTCAAATTCGAAAATCGGTCAGTTTCAAAATTTGTGCAAATTCGAAAATTGTTCAGTTTCAAAATTTGTTCAAATTCAAAAATCGTTCACTTTCAAAATTTGTTCAAATTCAAAAATCGTTCAATTCGAAATTTGTTCAAATTTAAAACTGTTCAGATTTAAAACAGAGTAAAAATGAGAAAGGAAAAAAGAAAAACAAACTTGGGCCGGCCCAACATACCTGGCCTGGGTGTGCAGTGTTCCGTCCGCACCGAATCCACAGCGAACCGTGGGCCGGCCCAACAAAGACTGGGGGTGGTCGGTGGCTGTTACACACCGATCAGGTCGGTGTAAAGCAGCTCCCGAGTCTTTCGATGCAAGAATATATTAGTAGATCGATCAGTGGTGCAAATTGCTCGGTACTATAACCACCTAGTCTAGTCGTCTCTTCCTTGATAAAATCGGGAACCACAGCACAAGACTTAAGACTACGGAGGGGGAGAATGGAGGGCCTGGGGGCGGGGCATCTTGTGTCCAGCGTTGGGCAGTTACTGGGCGAGGAGTACCGGCAACTCCGTGGCGTTGGCGGTCAGGTCGCCGAACTGAGGGACGAGCTTGCCACTATGAACGCCGTTCTCCTCATGCAGTGTGAGGCCGAAGACGACGGTACGGTGGACCACTTCGTCCGGGAGTGGACGAAGCAGGTCCGCGAGCTCGCCTACGATACCGAGGATTGCATTCACCTCTACATCTTCCGCGTCCGTCGCCGGCCAAAGGACCGCTTCCTTGTCCGGTCCAAACGCCTGCTGGAGACGCTTTTCCCTCGCCGTCGGCTGGCTGCTGAAATCAAGGCCCTCCGCGCCCGTGCCGTTGCCATCAGCGCGCGGCACGCACGGTACGGCCTGAGTCGCCCAGCTGCTTCGTTAGCCCCGGCGCCGGCAGCTTCGGCGCACGCGCTCCGCCCCGTCAGCAACGACCCTGATCAGCTCGTCGGCGTCAGCGACCAGGCTAAGTCCCTGGCCGAAAAGTTGATGGCGGCAAATGACCACGAGCGTGACATGAAGCTCAAGGTGTTCTCTGTCGTGGGCTTTGGTGGGCTCGGGAAGACTACGCTGGCTATGGAAGTTTGCGGGCAGCTAGAGGCGGATTTCCAACGCCAAGCGCAGGTGTCCGTGTCCCAAGCATTCGAGGGTCGGAAGGACCTCAAGGGACTGCTGAAGCGCGTGCTCCGGCAGATCGTGAAGGTGAAAGCAGATCATGAGAAAGGCATCAAGATCGAGGACTCCCTAACCAGAGGCGAAATCGACAAGATGAATCTTGACGACCTGGTCCAGGAGCTCAAGGACAGACTCAAGGATAAGAGGTATGAACACTACATAAACAACTAGTTTGTTGTATACCTTTCTTTCGTTGATTCTAGGTGCAAGACGAATACAAACAAATACAATAATTCATCGTCAGAGTAGGTGCATGAGATAGACTACGACTATAGGTTTCTTGTTTTATACTCCAAGTACCTCTCTTATTAAAGTTTTGCGAGGATGAGATCAATACAATACAAAATAGTGACTATCTAGTCTCACGACCCTTATGCTACTTTTAGTGGCAGACCCAAGATTTTCTAAGCTTGGGCCTACTGTAAGCTCGGCCAAACTTTCATTAAAATATTCATCAATTTTTTATTAAGATAGGCTGCGCCACCGGTCAGAAGCCTGGACGGGTGCCTGGGCTTAGGGATGGTTGGGTCCGCCTATGGCTACTTCTCACCACTTTCGCATAAGAACAGATCGATTTCATTGTGTCTTAGGCCAATTTTTGGAAAGTCTTGACAACAACCGGTTGTAGCTACAGCCGGTTCAGAAGCACGTGCCAAGCTCTTCTTCCTCCCTCGTCTGGCACAAATCCCCCGTTGACCGCACCCTGTTTTCAGCCCCGGCCTCCCCCAAGCCCACCCTCAAGCATCTCCCGGGGTGAGCCGTCGCCTCGCCTCCGAGCTCCTCTGCCGACTACTAGATCGAGCTCCGGGAGCTCCACCCTCCGTCCGCGCCCCTCCAGCCGAGCCTCCCTCTGGTCGCGCCTATCTCCGGCCAAGGCTTCCTCTGTCCATATCCGTCTAGGGTCCAGCCGCGCCTCCCTCTAGCAAACCTCCTTGGCTGATCCCCTTCCTCCACCGTTGCTCTCCCTGTACCGGCCGCCGCCACAGCCCGCTGCTGTTGCAGCATCTCTCGGCGTGGCCAGACCGCCAGAGTTCCCTTCGTCGCCACACCCCCGGCTCCTTCCGATGTACATAGTTGTAGGACTCCCGGCCGCAGAGCCTTGTCCCGAGGAGCCGAAGACGTCTGCCATGGCAGCCCTTCGGCGTGCATGGAGAGCACGGAGGAGGGAGACATCCTTTGTGTGCTGGGGTGGGAAGGAGTAGCTGCAACGATACCCGACGTGCATGAGCCCTGTCGGCACAGACGGTATGGCGGGTTTGTCTCCGATGAGCTCGAATCGGCCATGGTAGTGCCTCCATGGTCACGGTGGAGATAAATTAGGGGAAATTTTGTTCGAGGGTACATAAGCCGTTGCAATTTGATACATTTTTTTTAGAAATGGGTATTACCCGGCCTCTGCAATTTGATACATGTGTTCATATTTTTTGTTGTGTAAGCACGTGCAAAGTGATGCAGTGATTTTTACGATACAGAGAGATTGCACCAATGTCACATACGTGTTCTTATAATGTGAGATAAATTAAGGCAAAAATATTTGATATAATGCAGAGAAATGTTGCAAAACGATGTAACATTTTAAAAAATGTTATATACGTAGAGGAAAATGTTACATTCGAAATCATTTTTTACAATTTTGCGACTAAACAGGATGTCAAAAAAATGTTAAAAACAAATGTTACATAATCTTGATAAAATTGATACATGCAAATCATTTTATACCATAATCGAACGCACGAGAATCGTTTACTTAAGTGGATCGGACGGCTTAGAAGGCAGCTGATGGATGGGACTTTTACAGCGGCTAGCGCTGGCCACACAACTATGTCGGACCTGGCGTGCGAGCGTGCATCACGCATCTACGTCAAGCTGGAGATTTATTCTTTGCGCGTGAGTCTGCACATGCCGACATACGTATGCAGCAGCGATCTCTTCAAGTGCTCGCATTTCCTGTGCACCGACGGGTCGCGTGCCTGCACGAGAATTCAGCCTCCAGGCAAGGTATGAATCCACGCGTTTGACCGCAACGAGCAGATTTAGTTTTGCTTCACGCGGATCGGAATAGAGCGACTTCATGTACTGTACTCGCGATTCGTGCGTCTGACGGCATGCACCGATGCACGGCGGCGACTTATCTGGCCCTCGGCACTCGGCAGTGCGCATACCGGCGCAATACGGCGCTTCATCGTCACATTGCCGTACCGCGACTTTGGCCGGCCACCACTCTATTGACCTCCTGGCGCGCCATCACATTTACTCTGTATCATTGTAATATGTTTTAGATATTTTTAAAATAGACTAGATATAAATTAAAGTGAGTGATGAGACTAGATACAAATTAAAGTGGATGAACCAAACAAAATGATTCAACATCTTACATTTTTCAAATGGAGAGAGTACTACATCTACTCCATCCGTCTCAGTTTACTAGTCTTACCCGTATCTCTAGGTTACAAATTTAATCTATATAATTTAAATTATATAATGCAAAAATTATATCATTAGAAAATAGAACATCTAAACTTTCTAATGATGTAATTTTTATAACATATAACTAATGCTAACTTGATCAAATTTGTAACCTAGAGGTAGTAGCGCGCGCCTAATAAACTGTGAAAGAGGGAGTAGCAATCAGCATTGCATCGATTAAAACTCTGTCGTGCCACGAGGCAAGATCTTCCACAAGCATATTATTATAAGCAACATCGAAGTGTCAGCCACAGGCAAGGCTGGTATAAAAAGAGATGCACATTATTCGACTTCTCCGTCAACAAGACTTTCACACACGTTGCCGTGAGGGATGTCTTTAATTGACGCTTCTTTACGTAGGAACTCTTTATTTGCGCTTTTAGGTGCTTTTGACGAAAATAAGTAGAAAAATCTAAACAAAGGGTGCGGCTATGTTGTTGGCTTCGGCCGAAGCAGCTCGATCTCCTTCATACAAGAAAAGGCACGTATTAGACGTGCTTCCCCAGCTTTTCCCCCTCAGCCCCGAAAAGGTATTCTCCTTTGCCCATATTGTTTCGCTTATTTACTGAAAACTTGCCGTCGGAGGACAGAACCCGCTCGTTCGTGAGAAAAAAACAAATAATAAAAGTAAACAGTTGCCTTATCTTGCTCGCGCCGTCACGCGGCCAGCGCAAGCGATGCATAGTGTCCCCGCCGCCGCACGTTCTATCGCTAAAGCTCAACCCCCGCCGCTCTCCTCCACCGTCCCGCTCCTTCACCTCTGCTCTCCTCCGACTCTGTCCCCTCCTAGTCCCGTTCCGACGTCCCTCATCTCCATCGGTCGCTGGCAGATCAACCGCGCCGCCCGAGCTCGTCCAGACCGCCGCCAGTGCTCGTCCCAAACACCGCAAGTGCTCGTACGTAATCGTCCCCGAGCTCGTCGCAAACGCCGCCAGTGCTCGTACGTAACCGTCCCCGAACTCGTCTCCGACTGCTGGAGATCATCCAGACGTCTACGACCCCGTCCGCTACTCCCGTGACGTGAGCTGCCTTTGCATGTTTTTCTTAGTATTTAGTGACTGCTAAATCGACGCCGACGCATGCATTGCTAGATTGCTGGATCAATGCTAGTACTGATGGTGATGGATGCTTGTGACACCGATTGCCAGTCCCGTGCCCATTGTTGGTTCAATGTGTGATAGCTAGTATAATATAATGGCATGGATATGTATTTTTTTTTATTTTAGTGATCCATGTGTTATTTATTACACATGTAAATGGACAAAAAAAATACATATTATTCTCACGATTCTGAGGGTATTTCAGATAATTCCTCGATCTATAGATAGACAGCCAGCCAAAGAGTTAATCTCAAAACAGTAATTTTTCCTACACAACAGCTTTCTCTGCACAGCAGCACAGCCAGCTGCAGCCAGCCACAACCAGCCTAAACAAAGAGGCCTATCTACTTAACATGCTCTTCATTAACATTTTTGTTAACCCACCGTCACCGCTACTATACAGTCCACATGATGGACATAACTGCAAGACACGACAACGATGTTGACTGCTCTCTATACAAACCCCGTGAGGTTCAGATCAATACAATACAACAATAGAGAATCATCCATTTTACATTCATCACATAATAAATAAGATGCTATACCTTAGATTGATCACCAGATTGTCATGATGAGGAACATAACCAAGATTTTGACATAAGAGGAAAAACAGTGATTGAACATCATAATATACTGCGGCAACATACCATATATATCAAAGTATTGCAAAATCTATGATTGGCAATTGTAAGGAAAAGATGCAGCTCACATGTAAAAGAATTTAATTGTTGTACTCCTCTTCCTAGCTACTTGAGAGATTTGTGCATAATAGATTTGGGAACAACCCAGTATATGATACAAACCGCCGAGTACCCAACCGGAAGAGAAAGTTAGCCAGTTTATGGTACAGAGTCGTCACTAGTTTCTTACGCACTCTTTTCCTTCTAGTGTACCTAAGGGGGCTGGAAGGTTTTTAATGAGACGGCTTGCTTACCTGGTATTAATAGAATAGTTTCAAAAAAAAAAGTTTGTAAGCCAAGCCGAGTACCTTTAACCCTACCCGGTCCACCTATATAGGTGGGGAGCAGCCAAAAGGCACAATCATAGAAATCCATAGAATCTCATGATCGAAACCTACAAAACACACCAAACCCCGAGCATACAATAGAGAATGAACACAAATTATCGCAAACAAGAGTAGGGTATTTTTGGGGTGTCTCCTATAAGGCCCAAACTTGTCTAAATATGTCTCTCGTGTGCTAAATCTCGGATCTCCATGCTTACTTTGCCCGCGTTTAAGTATTTTCAGTAAAAAGACCAACAACTCACACTCCAGGTAGGGGTTGTGCACGCAGATTCGCCAAATCATATCTCGATGGGTCCAAGCTTCAAAAAAATCATCGCCTTTTTCTTTCCCTTTGTGGGCGTGGACTTTCTCGGTGATGCACTTGGCAAGATCAGTCTCTGAAACTCGGATCCGTTCTAGGTGGCGGATATCTGAGCGTCTATATCCGTCGATTTCGATAAATTTGACACTTTTTCGAAAGTTCAGCATGTTTTGACCCTATTTAAAAACAATATTCAAAATCTGATCCTTTTTAGTATCGCCCTTTCCTGAGAGCGCTATACTCTTCACAACAACGCTCGAACATGTGCTTCCTATCACTAAATGTGTCAAACTTCGCAATAGTAGATGACCCTAACTACATCTAGGTCACTAAATAGATCTAGGGCTAACCCTAGCCTAAAAATCTTCATAGACATCATACAAACCATCATTGGAGTATACAACAACAATAGATCATAGAATGATGGTCTAATCCAGTTTCTAGGGTTACCAAGATTTAGCAAAATGGAACCAAAAATCATGATTTAATCAGACAAAACAAAGTGGATGGGGAAGAACACCTCTTTGCATCAAGGGGAGACCAAAATACACCGAACAAATCTTCAGATCTGAAGGATTTTGGGGAAGAATTTGAGAGGGGAGGGAGAGGTGGGCGCGCCTTGCTTCGTTCTTGGTCGGGGTTTGGGCGGTAACTGGTGGATGTGTTGGGGACGGTCCACGCGGCTTAACATATTCCAAGAGGGTAGCACCCTTGCGGAGGGAGTTGCACTTTAAAAGGTAGTGCCCTTGTTAAGGGAGTTGAGGTCGTGAATCGTGGGCCTTCGCTCGCCACGCTGATAGATATTCTACATCGCACGTTGGAGCGCTACCGGGAAGAGGGTAGCGCCCCAAGGAAGGACGCTACTAAAAGGGGTCAGATTTTGAATATTGTTCAAAATATGGTTAAATCGTGCCAAACTTTTGAAAACGGGTCAAATTTGTCGAAATCGACTCTATATCCATTGGAATAACGGCCAACTCTACTGAATCAACAACCATCTACCATGAGAGAGATAGAGAAGCATGACACAAAGCCGCGCGGCTTGTGGCCTCCTGCCCATGAGAGCGTACGTCCGAAGGATGGGAGAGAAACTTTGCGGGTGTCTAGGGCCCCACGCGAGGATCCACGTAGGACCATTGCCAGGAGAGTTGACTTTGGTGTGCGCCGGGCTCTACCCCAATCTGGCCTTTATAGGCGGATAGATCCTGTGACCGAGCTCCAATGAACATAAGGTAAATGACATGGGGGCGGGGGCCGAACTTCAGCGCTCAATGATAGTATGGCACCGTGCAAGACACATGCTCATGGGGCTGGCACGTGCTGGGTGGGGGAGGACGAGGGAGACCTATCTCGAGAAATGAGGGTACGGTCAGGTTGACGTTTTTTTGTTCCAATGGAGACATAATTCTGGTCTCCATCAAAATGATGCACACAACCTTGCTTATTTATATCATTCAACAAAACCTTACAAAGAGAATACAATGATTAACTGGAAGCCACTCACTAGCGACAACTGCTGCAAGACCTACAACTACAAGCCTGATGAAGGTGTGGCCACGTTAGGGCCATACACCCTGATCTGACACCTACTCACATCATCGAAAACGGCGGCTTCACCAAGCCGTCCAACAAGAAGCCGGGAGCACAAACCCATCCCACAGACCAGCGGCATGCAGCATTGCACACACTCCATAATATAAGTCGCAACCGCCATCTACCTTTTCAGTATAATGTGGATAGCCGAATGCATAGAAACGTTTGACTCCTATTACTTTTACTTGTAGCCATGTCTCTACTGTGTATGCATGGTAAATGTGTGAAACATAATATATGCATAACTTGTTTCTTATTTTCTTTTCTTTGTGTAGTTCTATTTAATGGAAAAGAAATATAAGACCGACTGTTCAGATTCATGCTTTGGGGTTTGCACAATAATGAGTCCAAGAATTTGTAAGCTTGTAATTATGGATTTATGGTGGCCAAGTTTTCGAATCCATACAAGTATACAACAATTCTTTTTTTCTTCGCATACAACTCTTCTCAATTTCTTACCACATGGTGTATGTGGTGAGCAACCTAAACAAACAAAAACTCTTCTCAATTTCTTGAATCCAGACAAGTAGACAACAATTCGTATACAACTCTTTCTGACTCTAGCATACATATGGTGAAACCAGGTACCTAATTGTGATCGATGATGTATGGACCGTAGCAGCCTGGGATGCAATAAAACCCACGTTGCCAGCTAACGACCGCGGCAGTAGAATAATTGTGACCACTCGCATAGAAACTGTTGCCAAAGCATGCAGTCATGCTAGCGCCGGTGGAGATTACATACATCGAATCAAGCCTCTGAATATGGAAGACTCCAAGAAGCTGTTCCTTAGCAGAGCATTTGGCTCAAAGGACGTTTCAGCATGCCCAAAGGAGCTGCAAGAAGCAATGGACAAAATTCTAAAAAAATGCGGTGTTGGCGAGCTATAACTCGTCAAATAGAAAAGATATGTGGGAAAGAATTTGCAGATCAATTGGTTCTCACATGGAGAGCAACCCTACACTTGAAGGGATGAGGCAGATAATTACACTCAGCTACAACCACCTGCCTCATCACCTCAAGCGTTGCATGATGTATCTCAGCCTTTTCCCAGAGGATTTTGTCATCAGCAAGGATCGGCTCTTGAACAGATGGATCGCGGAAGGACTGGTTGAGGAGAAGAGGGGGTTGACATTAGTGGAGGTTGCTGAAGGTTACTTGGACGAGCTGATGAGTAGGAGCATGATTGAGCTGGCCACCCCTATAACCAACTTCGTCGATGGGGGAGTGAAGACGTGTCGGGTTCACGACATGATGCTTGAGGTCATGGTGTCCAAATCCTTGGAGGCTAACTTTGTTAGCCTTGTAGGTGGGCAGTACGAAGGAATGTCGTATGATAGGATCCGCCGGCTCTCGGTCCACAGCGGAGGACATGGTAGGAAGGGGAAAGGTACGGAGGAGATGAACCTGCAACACGTCCGTTCACTCGGCATGTTTGAGCCTGACGGCCAGCTTCTTAGTCGCCTCGACGACTTCACCTTGCTCAGGGTACTTGATCTGGAAGACTGCAAGGGCCTAGAAAACAAGCATATTGGGGATATATGCCAGATGCATCTTCTAAGGTTCTTGAGCATCAGGGGTACAAACATCAGTGTGATTCCTCAGAAAGTGGGTGAGTTAGAGCATTTACAAACTCTTGATGTGCGCGACACCTGCCTTGAAGATCTACCGGAGACCGTGACCAAGCTGGAAAACCTCGAGCGCCTGCTCTTCTCGAACAAGAACAGATGGTTGACTATGTGGAAGGCGCCCTTGGGAATCTCCAGGATGAAAGAACTGCGCGAGGTGAGTAAGGTTCTTATCACAGATAATGTCGATGTTGCTCGGCAGATCGGCGATCTCGAGCACTTGCGAGGGATGTTTGTCTATCTCGATGACACGTCCGAGCATTACGAGACGGTTCGTGAAGAGCTCGCTCGCTCCTTGTGCAAGGTATACTCCCTTCGCTGGCTCAACGTGGGAGAAGTTGGTAACAATCACTATACGCTGGACTATCTTATGGACCTCCCCTCGCCACCACAGCTCCTCAGATACCTTCGCTTCGCTGGTGGCCTCTCCAAATTGCCAGACTGGGTCGGGTCACTCACTTATCTTTCTGAATTTTGCATGTCCTGGGGTCGTCTTCGCGACGACCAGCTATTCAGCGTCCTGTGCAAGGCACCCAACTTGAAGAGCATCTTGCTGCAGGAATGTTTCTACCGTGACGATGAACTGGTTGCACGCACTAGCCACAACTTCCCGGCACTCGAGGAAATGAGAGTGACCTGTTATACAGCATTTCCCAGAGTTATCCGATTCGAGCAAGGATCAATGGAGAAGTTGAAGACACTTGAAGTGAATTTCGGGGACCACGAGAGGAGCATCCTTGGCATCGAGCATCTCAGGAACCTTAAAGAGGTGCAGCTCGCTGGTAATAAATACAAGTCTGCGCTGAACATCACTGTGAATCGGCTAGAGGAAGAGATTGATAGTCGCTCCGAAGACAATCAGTTCGTAGTTAGAGTGAGATACTATTGATCTCTTAGAAAGCAGTTCCTACTGATCACTCTGCTAGTCTGCTTTTGCACATTGATCCAGTTTGCTTTTGCTATGTTTGTTGTTTAAGTGGACTTTCGGCGAGTGTGGCGTTTTGAAGGATAAGCTACACGTACTTTTAAATACTCAAAATTCGTACATCAATTTTTTTAGAAAATATGAAACAAAATTCTAGAGGTAGCCAATGATGTATGTTACAAATGGTGCAAAATCTCAATGCAAACTGACTTGTATTATAAGCTGGGATGCATAGACGCGCTTGATAATGGCGTGAGAGCTCGAGCAGCGAGCAATCTGTCACTAATGTCCGCGGCGCAGGCCTCTGTCAGTCTGCGCCATGATGGCGCGCAGGGGTGCAGGTGCCTCGCCTGTTCCCCACGAAAGTCCTGACGCGTCCCATCAATCCTAGCTGTCCCCTGCTCCAGGGGCCATCCGAGCCACGCCTTGGCTTGAAGGATCCGCTCGCCTAAGTCCCTCCCTAGGGGAGGTTCCCGGGAGGAGGCCAAGGACAGCTTTTGTCTGGGAGTACTTGTTCTCCACTGGTTGTCCTAGGCACAATTTTTACCACAAGTCATACCTGGGTGGCTTGCCATAGAAGGGTCGGAGAGGTCGTGGGCTGAGGCCCACGCGCGCCGCGGCGTAATCGTGTGGGTCCTAGGTCCCATTACGCCAACACTAGTCTTCTCCTTCTTCAAATTTGATCTCCTCTTTTCTTATGAGGATGATGGCTGATGCTCTCATTTTTCGTTGTTGCCGCCTTTACAAAAAAAAAACTTGTATTGATATGGAGAAGGCGGCGGCGGACAGTACGTGTGGGTGGTATAGTCAGCCCCCGCTGAACACAAAACCGCGCCTAGATCAATTTGGCTTCAATAGGAAATCTTCAAAATCTTCATATTATGTCGCAATCAGCTCATAAATGCCCTGGAATAACACAAAATACAATGAACCCCAATAAAATCAAGTGATCAGTAGTGAAAAATTCACAGTAAAAAACATTAATATTTGGAGCTATCAACTTCCCCAAGTTACCATGGATTTAGAAAAGGAACTAGGTGCATCAGCAAAATAGACATAACAACACGCATCAGCTAAAAATTCACCGAGCTGACGGTTTGCAAGATTTCTACTACAGTACAACCTTGGTCAATGCGCAGGCCTTCCTCTCCGTTGTGTACGCGTGGTATGCTTTGCCATTGTCCACTCTTGTTGTATTACCACCAACGTCAAGAATAGCAGATGTGAATGCCAGAGCAGAACCACCAATGAGGGCAGACTTAATGCTCTTTCCTGCCAAATTGCACACTATTATGAGTGAGTCATCCTAGCCAATATACTGGTTCATATGAATATGAATACAAGTACAACATGAATATCCTATTGGGCTCGCATGCAGTAATGACTGATTTGAATGATAGTGACACTATGTATAATGCCATCTATCTGAATGAAAAGCATACCAACGTATCTAACTATTCATCGCTGCATCAAATATCTAACTTTCCTTAAGGATCTCTTAACGGCTACCGATTCATAATTTCTATCCCCAAGGGGAAACATGCTTGATCTGGAACAGTTTCACTTAGGTTTTTCGAGTTGCATAAACAAAAAACCATGATTTTGTTATGCCGATTCTCAGAAACCAACCACCGTGCTCCATAAACCCAAATTGGACATACCCAGTTAGTATTTTCTCATACTCCATACAAATTAACTGGCCATACTGCTATCTTGTAAGACAAGAATACATAAACAATGATCTCATGATTCAAATCAGTTCCACGAGACTACCAGTCCAATAAGCTGTTAGACAATTAGATCTATATTAGCCTCACCTAATTATGATTCTATCACATATCGCAAAAGGCTTGTTAGGCATCATTACAGGTTGCAGCACAAAAAAATCGAAAATCTGCGGATCTATTAATAATATATCATCAATAGCAGTACAAACAGCTTCAAAGAAATAAAAATTACACAAAACCTGGACTGTTAGGTAAAAATTACACATTTTATTATTATTCACCACACTGGTTTCATAACCTCTGGAGTTTGTTGCACCAAACACCTCAATTTTTTAAATAATTTAGATCTTTGGAAGCCATAGTTATATCCAGAAACTCAAAAAAAATACTACATGACCAAACTAGATCCAAATACTACTCTCGGTGAATCTTAGCTTACAACCCCAAGTTAGAATAGTTTAGCCATCTATGATATATTTGTCCTTAAATTTTATAGTTTTACGTGCTATGATACGGTATCTACCTATGATACCACTCTCACCTCTCTCCTCATTAATTGCAGTGCCACATCAAAATTTTACCAACATGGCATGCATGATACTACTTATGTTACTCACACTTGGCTAGCTTAATAGGATCAAACCGTATTCAGGCACTCATTTTGTGAAAATAAGCACAGATAGTCTAATGTGAATTATGAAATACACTATATATGTCTGACCCGTATCTGTCCACACAATAACTCTTACTGTGTAGTCACCAGAAGCCAACCAATATAGGAGCATAAACTATGACATCATCAAATAGTAGGATGGACCAATCCAAATGCTCCAGAACTGAGATATGTAAGAAACGGTTCCTCAAACAAGAGAACCTTTCTTTCGCTTAATGTGGTTCTCTAAAAACCATTGACCAAGGCAGGAATACTTTATTAACTAACATCCTATAGAAATATTAGTGCCACCAGTTTATTTCAGGTTAGTCAACAATCTTCAATCATTATGCATTTTTTTTCGAAATGGGAGCTTAAAGCCCCAGCCTCTGCATCTAGAAGATGCACACGGCCGTTTTATTATGGCATAGTTTAAAGTATCAAATCATCCAGCAAAAAGATATTACACCCCGCTCACGGGTCAATCAAAGTGGCTGTAAAAATCAGCCACAGAAAGAAAGATGAAACCAAATAAAGTCTAAGTGCCATCTCCAATGCGTCTAGATTGCAACCAGCCACCCTGGCTGAAAATAGCCCGAACGACCGCCATCAAACGATTGCATCCGGTATCTATGCATGAAAGTAGATTTCCCGAAAGAAGATGTGTCTATTCCTACAAGGTAACAAGAACTATACATGCTCAATTGATAACAAGCTAAATAAATTTCCTTTCATGCAAGGACTTCGCGAATCATGTCAACAAACTTCAGTTACCCTGCATAGAAATAATTCTCCTGGCAGAAGATGTGTGTACTCCTCAAGGTAACAAGAAATATATATATGCTCATTTGGCAACAAGCTGAAATGCTGAATATAAATTTTGTTGATGCAAGGACTTAGAGAAGCTTGTTTCAAAAAACCGCCAGGTGGAAATGTTTCTTACAGTAAAACTGCATTTTAAAACAGGTAAAGTCTAAGTAAAATTGACCTATGTGTCAATGGCAGTGATCATCAGAGAGCACGTAATGCTGTTAAATCAATCAATCCTAGAGCGCTTATCTGCTTCTATCGCCGTAGAAAAATCCTTCGAATGTAGCTAAATCCAGCTCTAGCCCATTCGTGTGAAGTTGATCATCATATTATCATACTCAGTTTCAGTCTAACACGATAAGATGATACACACATAACTGCACCGAATAATAGCGAGGAGAAACACGAGAAGTGCCTCGGCCATCAGTACATCACTACCTAGAAAATCGCACGTGTACTCGGTGGCCAGAATCTAAAAACCAAGTCGTGCGCACATATATTTCGGGTACAGCAAGGCTAACCTCGGTAGCCATAGACGGTGGCGCCCGATACGAAGGCGCCGATGGCCCCGTTGACGAAGTCGCGCTTCTTGCGCTGGCTCTCGACGATCTGCTCCACGCCGATGTAGAGCCCCCCGACGGCGGCGAAGGTGACCCCGTAGCTGCCGCACATCTTGAGCGTCCGGATGAGGCCCGGGAGTGCGACGTAGCGCTCCACGCGGGGCACGTCGTACCAGGTGGCGACGATGGTGCCCCAGATGGTGCCCGCGGCCAGCCCCGTGACGGCGCCCTTGGCCGTCTTCACCATCGGCGAGTCATCCTCCATCGCTCACTTCCCCGCTGCCTGCACGAGCGCGCACACGAAAATAAATCGCCGGTTCGAGCTCGTGAGCGGAGGAACCCTAGCGCGAGATCGAGATCTGGCGGGAGCAGAGTGGGGTCAGCTCGACGGGAGCCGGAGCGACGGGAGCTGCACTCCGCTTGGAGAAGAGGGTAGTGGGGCTTACCTGGGGGGAACCTGCTGAGCGTGCCGAGGCGGAGGCGGAGACGGGGGTGGAGAAATGTTTGGGGTTGGGGGGGGGGGGGGGGGAGGAGCTGGGGTGGAAGCGGAGAGGGAGGGATCGCGTGCGTCGTGGGGGTGCGGGTGGGGGAGTGAAACGGGCGAAGTGGCCTCGGCGATGCTCGGCCGGCCACGGCGCTGGTGAGGAGGGTTTGGGCCCGGTCGCTAGGCTGATTGATTCGCCATGTCGAACATTACTTGCCTTTTAAGCCCATGTTTGGATAAGAAATGCCTTTTCCGGTTTTCTGTTTTAAAATTCGAATTCTAACTATGATATATGCTGTATAGAATCCTAAAAAAAACGCTATAGAGAAATTATGTACTGTAAAAAAGTTAGTGTCCTGATGGAAAATTTTATCGCTGATCTTTATATGTGTAGCGGACGCGCAAATTCGCCGACTTATCGTTTGGTGACTTTGGATTATTGAAGTCCGGGTCACCCATGTAGAGGGTCCACATGTTACATCAGCGAGGTGCTAATGGTAATATCTCCCATAAAATTGATCCAAGTGTATGAAGAGATATGAAGCTTGAGTTTGTCAGAGGTTAGTAGGGAGAAGCTGATGGGAGAGGAAAATGGTGTTCTGTAGAGAAGAGAAAGACATGTTGATAAGGGGTTGATCGATCTTATCAGTAAACACGGTGGTGATGATGGTCACGCGATAAACACATTGGAGATAACACGATGGTGATGAGTGGATGATAACTTGTATGACACAATGAAGTCTCTCGATTGGTCCCTATCGCCAATGCAACAGCTCTCAACCCTACAAGATATTCGCAACTCCACACACTTGCGCACGTAACCGCCGACCACGAAACGGTAAGTTGCAACCGTCTAATTCCCAATGAAACAGCAGATCACACAAGACTTTCAGGGTATACACAAAATCAATGCAATATGGTGTAGGAATTCGATAGAGTTGCAAAGCAATCAACTATGAACTAGGGTTTATCTTAAACGCGGTCTCCCTCGCGCCTGCCTCCCGCTCCTCCCTCGCGCATCCATGGGATTTCTTCATGTCCAGCTCCATGTCCAGCTTCACGTCCAGCTTCACGTCCAGCTGCTCCTCTTCTCCTCGTGCGATGTTTGCTCCCTCTTCATACATGATCATACATACGTAATAGGATTTAGGCAGTATAAAGTTCTCATCGATTAAAGTATCACTTAGGAACAAGTTCACCTGTTGTTTGAGTAGCTTTGCACGAGCCCTTCTAATGGATCCAATCCTGACTTCATTGGACTTGAGCTTTACAGCAGCATCGTATTCATCTTGTAATGATGGAGGTAGTAGTGTAGTAGGGATGTCCTCATCATCTCCCCCCTTCAAAAGGCGTTGACCTCGACGCTCCAGGGTCTTCTCCGTCATATGGTGTCAAATCAACCACACTGAAAGAATTGCTGACACCAAACTCATCAATTGGAAGATCTATAGAGTATGCATTATCATTGATGTTGGCAATCACTTTGTAAGGACCAGCACCACGAGGAAGCGACTTGGACTTCTGTAGCTTCGGAAACCTATCCTTGCGAAAATGTACACAGACCATGTCACCAGGCTTGAACAACATCTCCTTGCGCTTCTTGTTCACTCTTGCAGCATTGTTCTTGCCTTTCTTCTCTATCAACTCTTTAGTCTTCACATGTATCTTTCGTACAAAATCTGCCCTCTTGGATGCCTCCATATTGACTCTCTCATGTATGGGTAGAGGCAACAAGTCAAGTGGAGTAATGGGTTTAAAACCATACACCACCTCAAAAGGACACAACTCTGTGGTAGAATGTACCGCCCTGTTGTAAGCAAACTCCACATGCGACAAACAATCTTCCCACTCCTTCAAATTCTTCTTGATCATGGATCTCAACAGTTGTGACAATGTTATATTCACCACCTCAGTTTGACCATCAGTTTGGGGATGACAAGTAGTGCTGAAAAGTAGCTTCGTTCCCAGCTTTCCCCAAAGTGTTTTCCAGAAGTAGCTCATAAACTTCACGTCACGATCAGAAACAATAGTTTTCGGGACTCCATGTAGACGTACAATCTCCCTGAAAAACATGTTAGCAATATGCGACATATTGTCGCTCTTGTGGCAGGCAATAAAGTGTGACATCTTAGAGAATCTATCCACTACCACAAATATAGAATCATGACCTCTCTTAGTACGCGGCAAACCCAACACAAAATCCATACTAATATCCTCTCATGGTGTAGTAGGTGCCGGTAAAGGAGTATACAAACCGTGAAGCTTCAGCTTGGACTTGGACTTGTTGCAAGTAATGCATATCTTCACATACCTGTCTACATCCCGCCTCATCTTTGGCCAATAAAAGTGATCAGCGAGCATGAGTAGCGTCTTCTCACACCCAAAGTGACCCATCAATCCTCCAGCATGTGATTCCTGCAATAAGAGCAAACTCACAGATGATTCTGGAACACATAGTTTGTTAGCTCTAAACAAGAACCCATCATGTATGTGATATTTCTCCCATGCTTTACCAATAGCACACAAGTGATATGGTTCAGCAAAATCATGATCAGTAGCATACAAATCACATAGTACTTCTAATCCATGAATTTTAACATCAAGTTGAGTTAATAGCATATTTTTCCTAGATAGAGCATCAACAATAATATTATCTTTTACCTTCTTATGCTTAATAATGTATGGAAAAGACTTAATGAACTCGACCCACTTAGCAAGACGCCTATGCAATGTAGATTGAGCTTTCAAATATTTTAAAGCTTCGTGATCAGAATGTATGATAAATTCTTTTGGCCACAAATAATGTTGCCAAGCCTCAGGAACTCTAATTAAAGCATACAATTCTTTATCATAGATAGGATAGTTCAACTTAGCACCAGAAAGTTTCTCAGAAAAATATGCAATTGGGCGACCCTCTTACATCAACACACCACCAATTCCAATACCACTAGCATCACATTCAATCTCAAATTGTTTATTGAAATCAGGAAGTGCAAGCAACGGTGCAGAAGTTAACAATCTTTTCAGTTCATCAAAAGCATGATCTTGGGCTGTGCCCCACTCAAATGCAACAGCCTTTTTAGTCAATTCATTGAAAGGTGCATCAATAGTACTAAAATTTGGCACAAATCTTCTATAGAACCCAGCCAGACCATGAAAACTTCCTTGACTCACATTCATGGGAGTAGACCAATTTTGAATTGCTTTCAATTTTAGACACATCAACTTCTATTCCATGCTTAGAGACAACATAACCCAGAAATATGACCTTATCTTTGCAAATTGTGCACTTCTCAAGATTACCATAGAGTTTATTATCACGCAACACTTGCAAAACATCTCGAATATGCATAGTATGATCAAATTCATTGCGGTTGTAGATTAATATGTCATCGAAGTACACAACCACAAACTTTCCAATAAAATCACTAGTACAAGAAATGTGTTGACTAATGACCTTCTTACAATGACCACAAATAAATTAGTCATAACTCTATGACAATTTCGTAGCAAATGGTCGTGAGCCGTATGGGAGGGTCCAAACCCTAATTTTTAAAGACCATTCTGGTTAGAAAGGTCATAACTCAGTCACCTGAATTGGTCATAACATAGATGATATGGTCTACCACCTTAATTGTAGCTAATTACGACCAATTTAATTGGTTATGACTATTATCTCGTGATGTCTTAAAATGACTGGTTGACCACCTCACCAATTTCTTTTACACGTGTTGTTTGGATGGAACAACCACTAGATTTGTAAGTGAAACCCACCCACGTACATGCTAAAAAGGAGGTCTAACTAGAACCCACTAAACTGAAGGCTCCACCCACCACAGACCTAGGATGTGGAACCCACTATCCTAGTGGACAACCCGGCTTAGAAAACAAAGGTTGATTTGAAGAGCCACAAAATTGTCCCAAAGAAAGCCCGCGGAAGAAGAGCGGGAAACCAAAAGTCAGAACCACCAAGTGTGCGACGTGCGAGTTGGACACCAAATTTTTGTCAAGTGCGCACTTAGAAAACAGAGTCTGACATGTGGGAGCACAGGCGCGAGCGGGAGATCGAACTTTTCAGAACCACGGGCGCGAGCGGAGATAGAGAGACCGCGCCCACTACCATTTTTTTTGCTCAAATCAGCAACACATAACCCTAGGGAATATTTCTCCGCCGCCACCACCCCTCTCTTCTTCTCTGTTCCGCCGCACCTATCTTCTCTCCCAGCCACCGCGCCCATGTCGCATGCTCTCCGTCGTGATACAACCTCCATCTAACCCCTCTCCTCCTTCACCGCAAAGACCACCCCGTCGCTACACTGCCTCGCGGCGGCGGGATCCGTCCTATCCTTCCCCCGCGCCGCCCCGAGCCACCCATCTATCCAAGTATGATGCCGCCAGATCCAAAGCCTGCCTTCCCCTTATCCTACTCCCTCTCCAGGCGTCCTATCGAAATGCATCGACAGTGCCAGATCCGCCATGCAGGCCGCGCGTTCGTGCGCCGCAGTGATGGGCGGTTCCGAGTCCTATGGCTGCGCGTTCGTCCTCGACGCCTCTTCGAGCAGTTGTCTGTCTGCAAGTCAGGCCACCGTGAGTACCTTCAAAACCGGGCAGACCAGGACAGGAGGAGGCGTGGACATGAACCTGCTGCTGTTGTTCACCCTTAGGTGCGTCTCATCCTATCCTTCCTACTGCAGATACATGATATGTTCTGTTGCAAGATATATTTTGTGGTAGACTGAAGTATCTGGTCGGCCGTCTCCATCTAACTGAGTCAGATTCGGTCTCTCGGGTCGCGTTTGCAGGTACTGGATCCATGGCGGTGTGCTCGTGGTGAGGGACAAGAAGGTGTTGCCGCTTCTCCCAGTTGGGAACTGGCGTTGGCCGCTAGCGTCCCGTGGGAGGAGATTGTGCTCATCATGCAGTGCGCCTCGCTTGGTGTGGTTCTCAATATCGTCCCCCCTTTTTCCATGTTCATAACTCCAAGGGGATAGTAAATATTTCTCTAGGTCTAGGTTAGAATCATGGACTTGAATTGCCCGTTGCTAATTAGACAGATTAGCTTCCAACTTCATAACTCTGTAACTTTAACCATCTACCACATGTAAGAATACCCACAAAACACATGCTGCCATTATGGGAAAGGGAGAACAAAAGTGGTATGTATTCACGCTTTAATTGCAAGGAACAGAACAAGATAGAAGTACTATGTAATATCTCACCGAACAGTTGCTGCGTATTGAGCTACCACTGATGGACTGGGTATATGAATTAGATGATACAAACTATTTGACTGTAGCCAACAACTATCTTGGGCAGAAGATCCATTTAATGTATTTCTAAATCTGTGAGTTGACTTTCCATCTTGTTTTACTGTTTTGGTGACATCCATTTTCTTGTATCGTCAGTGCTTTACATGTTGTTATCTGTTTGAGTTCAGAAGCTTCTGACATAAATTTCAATCTCCCACTGTAAATCCATAAATACAAGCTTAGCTCGGGCATAATTGTGAGGAATAGACAAAAGGTGCCATATAATATATCATACATATTTTGGAAACATAACAATAATGCGTTGTATTCCCCATATTGGGTGTGAAAAAGGAAACGGGGCTTAACTCCCTTTGTATATAAAGATAGTACTTCTGTGGAGTTCTTATCTTCAAGTGAAGTTGATTTAAGTTAGAAAATCAGACCTGCTCCATTTGTGGCTTCTCAGTATATAATATGTCGTTTGTTCAGTACCGAAACTAATAACTTGCTTTATTTCAATGGAACATTCAAGCATATTCCAAGCAGAGGGAGAGGCCATCACGGTAGCCCTGCTTGAACTGATTTCTGCCTCCCTGTAGATGGCCTCCCTGCTGCAGGTCTGTTTGCATCGTATGCCACTTATTTCGATTGATAGATGTTGGGGCAGCACCTCGGCTGCACCTTCCTCTTCCTTAGTCGCACAAACGAACGGAGGGAGACAATGGAGTGGAGACACAGTATTTTTCCCGGCCGGCGCACGAACGCCGCCGTGGGCGCACATACACCCTACTCTTGTCTTATTTCAGCTGGCTCTCACACCACACACCAACATACATGGGAGACTACCGTACTGTGAGCGCACATACGAACTCACAGAGGCTACATCTCTCTCCCTGGGCATCGTCTAATCGATGGATTACATGGCCTTTTGTAGCCGGCAGCTCCTAGCAACTACTCTGCGATCAAGCCGTGCACACCAGGCATGATCTCCTGGCGACCCGCTCCTCCGACGAACGTGAGCCTTTCACCTCGCCAGGCTTTCAACTGAACGCGAACCATGCCGATGCTGCTCCGCTTCTTCTGGCTCCATCAACTGACGCACACACTCACACTATTCACACTAACTCATGCGACACACACGATGGGTAGGAAAACAAACTCCTAAGTCACGATTAAACCTAACAAACTCCCCCTAATCTTGACTTTCCTTCTCGCTGGACCATGACAGGAGACATCGCTCGTCCACGACCGTCGCGAGGAGGACAATGGCTTGCCGCGCGCTCGCCTTTGTCGGAGTTGACGCTGCAGCTCCCATCGTTGCCGTCGCTAGGCCATGAACGCCACCGCCCGACAACACCGCGCACCGCCTCGGTGTCCGCCAAGGGAGCCGCAGCGCTGCACACCTCCATAGGCCGACACACGGCCCGGAGATCTGCACAGCCGCCGGTGGACGCCGCCACCCCTGGGCTCGCCGCGCGTCGCCGTCGCCGTTGCCACGCGCTCACGCGCCCTGCACGTCCCGGCTCGCGCACACGATCACGCACTGACATGATCGACACGGCTGTCCTGCGCTCCGCTGGATGCTTTCTCCTCCGGTGATCCGCATGCCCTCGGCTCACCCACATGCCGCGCCCTGACGCAAGCAACGTGGCCGCTCGAGCTGCCTCACCCGCCGCACGAATGGCTTCTCCTCCACGCCGCCGAGCCACGCCGCGCCACCGCAGCCTCTGCGCCCCACCACGCAGGTCCGCCGCGGCCGCCGCGCTCCCCGCACGCATGGCATGGCCATGCTCCACGGCCTCAGGCCATGAAGGCTCTGATACCACATGTTGGGGCAGCACCTCGGCTGCACCTTCCTCTTCCTTAGTCGCACAAACGAACGGAGGGAGACAATGGAGTGGAGACACAGTATTTTTCCCGGCCGGCGCACGAACGCCGCCGTGGGCGCACATACACCCTACTCTTGTCTTATTTCAGCTGGCTCTCACACCACACACCAACATACATGGGAGACTACCGTACTGTTAGCGCACATACGAACTCACAGAGGCTACATCTCTCTCCCTGGGCATCGTCTAATCGATGGATTACATGGCCTTTTGTAGCCGGCAGCTCCTAGCAACTACTCTGCGATCAAGCCGTGCACACCAGGCATGATCTCCTGGCGACCCGCTCCTCCGACGAACGTGAGCCTTTCACCTCGCCAGGCTTTCAACTGAACGCGAACCATGCCCATGCTGCTCCGCTTCTTCTGGCTCCATCAACTGACGCACACACTCACACTATTCAAACTAACTCATGCGACACACACGATGGACAGGAAAACAAACTCCAAGTCACGATTAAACCTAACAATAGAAACAACAGTTCTGAGCCAAATATTAATTTACTGAATTTCTCTTATTATTTTGATTAAATCTCCTTTTTAATGGTTCTGATAGCTATCTGTTTTATTAAATCAACACACACAACTCGTGTCCTAGCTTGTTTTTTTTTCGAAATGGGGAGTCGAACCCCGGCTTCTGCATCATGATGATGCACACGGCCTTTTATTAATGAAGTATCAGAAAGTCTTACAAAAACACAGCTCAATCATCGCCTACAGTTGATACAAGAATCAACCAGCGGAACCAAACGAACATGAAGTAACTAAAAATCATTGTAGTCTCCTAGTATGTCGCCAGCCAGCCTGGCACAAGATATCCTGAGCGACCATCTGGAGCCGTGTGCAACCAGAAGCCATGGCATCCCGTAGTCCCTCCGGCGAGAGGAGAGCCCATAGCTGAACCCAGTGAGCCACCATAAGAATAACCTGCAAGTAGTGAAAAGATTGTTTTTTATTAAAAATAAGATCATTTCTTGTCCTCCATATAGACCAACATAAAGCAGACACCCCCACACGGATAAAAGCTTTAGATTGTCTATCTACCCCATTTAACCAATTCCCAAACAAATTTGTAATATTGGTTGGAGGTGGAAGATCAAAAGTGAAATTAACCGTACGCCAAAGAAGTTTAGCTAAAGGGCATATAATGAAAAGGTGTTCAACAGTTTCCTGTTCTCCACAGAAAACACACTTCGTGCACCCATTCCAATTCCGTTTAGCTAAATTATCTTTAGTTAATAAAACCTTGTTACTTAGGAACCACATAAATATTTTTATTTTTAAAGGGACTTTCACTTTCCACAAATATTTTCTCAGATATGGGGTATTATCACTCATAAGATCTTCATACATAGATTTTACCGTAAATTTACCATTCGTTGTCAATTCCCAAACAAAAAGATCTTGTTCATCATTTAGATTTACCGTCATTAGTTTTCTGCATAACTGCAACCACAAAGTCCATCTATTGCCCAATAACATCCGTCTGAAACTAATATTCAGTGGGGTTTGGGCAAGCACATGAGCTACTGTTACATTCTTGTGACGCACAATATTATATAATGACGGATATTGAGTTGCTAGAGGGGTTTTACCTAACCAGGTATCTTCCCAAAAACGAGTACTCATACCATTTCCAACTTTAAAAAAGCCTCTATTAAAAAACTCTTCCTTCACCCGCATTAAGCCCTTCCAGAAAGGAGAATCTGTGGGCTTGGATTGAACAGCCGATAATGTTTTGTTCCTTAGATATTTATTATGTAGTAATTCCTGCCACACCCCCTCCTCATTCAACAACTTAAACAACCATTTACTTAGTAAGCATTTATTTTTGAGTTCGAGTACTTCAATACCTAAACCCCCTTGATCTTTAGGCCGACAAACAATATTCCATTTTGTAAGCCTATACTTTTTCTTATTCTCATCAGATTGCCAGAAGAACCTAGATCTATAGAAATCCAATCGTTTCCTTACCCCAATAGGTACCTCAAGAAAGGAGAGCATAAACATAGGTAAACTAGTTAAAACTGAATTAATAAGAACCAATCTATCTCCATAAGATAATAATTTTCCTCTCCAGCATCCCAGTTTGCTTTCAAACCGTGTTTCAACTGGATACCAGTCGGAATTTTTCAGTTTTCTGTAATGGATCGGAATACCTAGATATTTAAAGGGAAGAGATCCAACATCACATCCAAAGATCTGTTTATATTGATCCTCTTCGTCTTTTGCCTTTCCGAAACAAAATAATTCACTTTTGTGGAAATTAATTTTGAGTCCCGATAGTTCTTCAAATATACATAAAATTAGTTTCATGTTTACAGCTTTTAGGAGGTCATGTTCCAAAAAAAGGATTGTATCATCGGCATACTGTAGAATAGAGATACCCCCCTCAACAAGATGAGGAATGAGCCCTCCAACTTGACCATCAATTTTTGCCCGTTTAATTAAGATGGCAAGCATATCTACAACAATGTTGAATAACATCGGGGACAGAGGGTCCCCTTGCCGCAAACCTTTCTTTGTTTGAAAATAGTGACCAATGTCATCATTTACCTTCACTCCAACACTCCCACCCTGTACAAATTTCTGAATTAAACTACACCATTGTGTAGCAAAGCCTTTCATTCTCAGAGTTTGTTGTAGGAATGACCACTTAACTTTATCATATGCCTTCTCAAAGTCAATCTTAAATAATACCCCATCAAGTTTTTTTGTATGAAGTTCATGAATTGTTTCATGGAGAATGACAACACCTTCTAAAATATTTCTTCCCGGCATAAAAGCCGTTTGTGTTGGTTTAATAACCTTTGGGGCAATCCCTGTTATTCTATTTGTTCCAACTTTGGTAAATATTTTGAAACATACATTCAACAAACAAATAGGTCTATATTGTTGAATTTGTACCGCATCCTCTTTTTTGGGTAGTAAAGTGATGACCCCAAAATTGAGTTTGTAAAGAGACAATTCTCCAGTGCTCAACTCATTAAAAAGAGCCATTAAATCCGACTTTATTACCTCCCAAAAAATTTGATAGAATTCCGCCGGAAAACCATCAGGACCCGGTGCTTTATTATGTTCCATCTGTGATATCGCCTCTAACACTTCCTCTTCAGTAAAAGGATTTGTTAGAATGTCATTTTCAATAGCTGAGATCTGCGGAATATCATGAACCACCCCCTCTATTAAAGAGATGTTGGACGATTCTGGAGGTCCGAATAATTTTTTGTAAAAATCAGTTATATATATTTTAAGGTTGTCTTCTCCAACAATTGTTCCTTCTTGTTGCTCAAGCTGAAAAATTTTCTTTTTACGATGTTTGCCATTTGCAATCAAATGGAAATACTTCGCATTATTTCCTCCTTCCTGGATATGCTTAACTTTTGCACAACACAAGTCGTGTCATGTCTTCTGCTTTGATCTAAGCTATCACACCATGATTATGCGATCCGTACTGTTGTCACATCTGCTCTTCTCTGGAATTGATTCGTTTTAGTGAATTATTACAGTACACACTTGTAGGAAATACTATGTACTAATTGTCATTGCTGATTTTGACAGCTAAGGGACCTGTTAGCATCGTCCTGCAAGAGGCCACCAAGGGGAAGGTGGTTGCTGTCAAGGAGGGTGATGCTCTAGTGTGCTCCCCTTTGGCGTGACCACCTAGTGGCACAACATCTCAGAGTCAGCCACCAAGCTTGCCGCCCCCTTCCTCGGTGACACCTCCAAGGGCCACAGGCCTGGCCAGTTCACCAACTTACTATCTAACTTAGCCTAGCAATGCAAGTTCCTTGTTGCAGCATTACTGATGTACACATGAATTACCATGTTTACTTTATGGTAACTGATGTACATGTTGCTATCTGTTAGTTAAGAATCTTCTTACAGTAATTACCATCTCCCCTATTTCTCTCTCACATGTTGCTATCGGTTAGTTAAGAATCTTCTTACAGTAATTACCATCTCCCCTATTTCTCTCTCACATGTCTGATGTTTACCCTCTCATCTGGTCTGATATTGTTGGATTTGTTGTAATTTGAGGAACAATTTGCAGGATTGTAGGACTAGTACAACTTCTTACAGTCAGTTCTACTATGCCTATGCTGGATTTGGTTGACTGGCTGTGTCAAAAAACAGTCACAACTTCTCACTGATTCTATGTTGTAGATTGCAGAAGTGGAGCAAGGGCAAGGAGACTGGGGAATACATCGTTGTTGGATCTGGCCACTTGCGACAAGCTCCGAGGTGCTGAATTGTACTACCTTATTCTAGTCAATAAAACTCATTCCTCCATCTATTTTATAGCATCTTGAACTTGCTTGTCCAAACATGTATCTTGTGAAATTTCTGTCTAGAAATTCGAACTTATCATATGATTTTGCTTTTTGTAGGTTCGTGTTTATAGGTTATGCTTTAATTTATGAAGTCCTTAGTTACAGTATTTGGTTGTTGGTTTTCAAATTGATAGTTTTATGTCATAGCTATCTCCTGTGTAGTGTGATTGGTGGCACCTGGGTTGAAAAACTAGAAGCATTGGGTGCTAAGACTCTTTTAATCCTTTCATTGGCGACAACTCAGCATCCAAACCTTATTTTGAAATTTGTGCATCAGTAGCTCTTCATACTTATGATTCACCCGTATGTAGAAATCATGTCTCTGTCATGTTAACATCTAGTTGAGCAATGCCATTTTATTGCCATATGATGAATGTCTATTTATTTATATCTATCAGCTCTTGATGATTTGTTGTACCCTATTGTAGCTTACAAGTCAGTATATAGTTCTCTATGATCCCATCAGGCTGGGTTCACACATGGCTCTAGCGATTCTGATCAACCTGAAACTAGGTAGTGCATTCATGTATTGACACGAACCTCATCAATGTAATACTGATGGTCAGCTGCTTATGCTAGATACTTGTGCCCAAGCATATGCATTAGTAATGCAGACATAACAATTTAAATGTGCAACCTTACGGCTACTTCCACATGCACTTAAAGCTTGCATCTTAGTTTACATGTAATGTCTACCGTAAATATGATGCACATTTTGGGCTACCTATGAAATTCTGGTATATTCACCTTTTCTCAACTAATCTCACTTCACAAAGCAATATGTAATGGATTAGACCTAGCTATTACTAGATATGTTTTATCTCCTAACTGATCTGTTTTGTTGTTAGCAGGTATATATTACCTTCATTCAAGATGAAAATGGTGTTCCCCCTCTTTTGCAAGAGCTCCAGTTAGCAGCTAATATCCAATATTTTTTATGGCTTGTAATATTGTGATTAGTCAGAACTATGAAGAGAGAGTGATAGATTTACTCTGGCTTATCTGAAAATATTTTGTGCTTTCTCTATATTGATGTAAGTATTCATTGCGTGTTGTCAAAACATGAACTAAAGGAATATGTGAAGTAAGAAAAGTCTGCAAACTCTACTGGACGAAGTAATAATTGGGCTTAAAAAAGGCTACGGCCCAAACAATATTTGACCAGAGCAATATACATTTCTGTAAATCATGAACCGAAAGGCCGAATGAAATTAATTGTACAATGTTTTGGCAAAAAATAAAAAAAGGTTGAAACGTTGGGCTTTGGCCCATGTAGCTGACCGAAACTGAGAGGAAGTAAATTATGAATAGGACAAATTGTTGGCCTCGGCCCATGTACATGCTAAACTGGATTGGGCTGATTTTGATCCACGACCATTTGATTTGGTTACAGATCGGCCACGTAGGATTTGCCACGTTAGATCTGACATGGACAGGTAGGCCAGCCCACGACCAAAATTTTGGTCATAGAATTTATGACCATCAATTTTGGTCCTATTCCTCTACGACCAGTTAAATAAAAAGGTCATCGTGCGCCATCAGTGACGCTCAACTGGCGACCAACAGTTATTGGTCACGACGTGGTCATAGATTGCACACAATGACCTTTCCATGACCAATATGGAGGGTCGCAAGTCACCATATTTATTGTAGTCACGCAAAACATGGTTCATTAGTCTCATGAAAGTGCTAGTTCCATTAGTTAAACCAAAAGGCATTACTAACCACTCATATAAACCAAATTTTGTTTTAAAGGTTGTTTTCCATTTATCACCCTCTTTCATCCTAATTTGATGATAACCACTTCGCAAATCAATTTTAGAGAAAACAGCAGCGCCACTCCATTCATCTAAGATATCCTCTAAACGGGGAATAGGATGACGATATCGAATAGTAATGTTGTTTATCGCTCTACAATCTACACACATACGCAATGTACCATCTTTCTTAGGAACTAAAATAACAAGAACAACACAAGGACTATGGCTTATGCGAATATAACCTTTGTCGAGTAGCGCTTGTACTTGCTTCTGTATCTCCTTCGTCTCTTCGGGGTTCGTCCTATATGGTGCCCTATTGGGCAGCGAAGCTCCGGGGATCAAGTCAATTTGATGCTCAATACCACGCAATGGTGGTAATCCAGCTGGCACCTCCTCCGAAAACACATCGCTGAATTCCTGTAAAACACTAGAAACACACCAAGAGAAATAGGGGTCATATCGTTAGAAACCAAAACCTCACCCTTGTACATGAGCACAAGAGGCATGGTTGTAGGATCCTCACAAAATTCTCTCATGTCCTCTTTGGTGGCTGAATGTACTAGGACGTCGCCTAGATGGGGGAGGGGGGTGAATAGGCGGTGTATAAAAACTTCTACTTGAGAGCTAAACTAGGCGGAATAAAACTATACATGTGTTTACTAGTTTAGCTCAAAGCCTATCAACTAGGGGTTTACCTAAGAGCACCAACAACCTATGCTAGCATGATGAGCACAATGTGATAACAAGCTAGGTATAGCACATCAAGCAAGATAGATATAACAAGGTAAAGCGCATAGGTAAAGGAGTTCGGGTTGAGAAGTAACCGGTGCACGAGGAGATGACGATGTATCCCGAAGTTCACACCCAAGGGTGCTACGTCTCCGTCTGGAGCGGTGTGGAGGCAGCACTCCAATAAGCAACTAGGGCCACCGTATTCTCCTCGAGCCTTTCCTCCAAGGAGGAAAGCCCCGATCCACTAAGGGACCCTTGAGGGTGGTCACCGAATGACAAGGGATTAACTTATCAATGCCTACAGATTGTAGACTAGGGTTTTAGTCGGAAGTAGAGGGCAAGTAGATCTCGAAGGTTTCAGCCGAAAAGTACTCGACGATGTGAAAACTAGGGTTGCGTGAAACAATGAATCGATGCCCACTTTGTCCCTCGACTCCCCCTTATATAGGAGGCGGAGCCGAGGGATTCGTAATACACAAGTTTACAGAGTCCGGGAGGGTTTCTACCTCATCCCGTAAGATTACAAGTATGTATTTCCTAATACAACTCTAGCTTTCCTTAGTACTAACTTGGGCTTCCGAACTTCATATTCATCGAGTCGTGGGCCTTCAGTAAACCCCGGGTACCATCTTTGGCAGGCCCATTGGGGATGCCTATATCAGTAGCCCCCGAGATTTTGCTTGAATCGAAGAATCAGGGAAAATCTCCAACTTTAGTTTTTTAATAACTCTGTCGAATTTATCACATATCTTTAGATACGCAATTATATATTGTACAGGGATAATGGTAGTTGGGGCTAGTTCATCTGACGGATCAGGTACTAGTTAACTGCTATAGTGGCAATCCGCAAAAACCTACTTCAAGATCACGTCCCTGGACATGATCTCGGGATACTGGTGTTAACTTCGACAGGTGCCGCTTAAGGTCTTACCATCTGTCGAGTCCCAGTCATGTTTTATCGGGTACCTAACGCGTCCGTTAGGATTTTTCTTCGTATCTGTTGATACGGAAAAAATAGCGAACCGACGTCAGAGACGGTGCCACGCCGCTCAGAACGGATCTGGGGTCTTACCTTCGCAGAGTTTTGTGGTATTCAGAGATTATTCGCGACTTTGGCGCTCTGAGAATATATTGTCGAGTGCTTTTTCGGCTGTTGGAATAGCACATTTTATTGAGTCAACGGATGACTTATCTTGCCTTCCCGATGGGAGTACATGTAGAGTTATTTGTATAACTCGAAATATGCTCACTTCTTTTTATAATTTCATCGGGCACGCGAATAGCGTTCCCGATGGGAGTAGCCCCCGAGGCTACAGCCAAGAACTTGTGCTTGGTTGTAGGCTCAAGACTGTAACGCCTTATGTCGCTATCTTGTAATTCTTTCTCGAGCTTTTCATATCTATCGGGTGCGCGATCAGTGCTCCCGATGGGAGTAGCCCCGAGGCTATGAGCAAATGCTTGCTTTTGATCATAGGCTCTCGCCATTTCTATTTTGTCATACTCGAGTTTTTCTTTTTTCCAAAGTAGCCCCCGAGCATTTGATCAAAAACTTGTATGTGATCAAAGGTTATCAAGATAATCAATAATCTTCTGCTGCCGCCACTTTTATTAATCTTCATAGCCGAGATTTTCTCTTGGCAAGGTGACATCATCATTGACCGTAGCCACGATCACTGTGTCGGGAAGACGCGAGTACTGCTCTCTCTGTCTTGCGGGCCCAAAATCCTCATCAAGTTGACACGTCGTGCAAGTGGGGGACACACGTCCTCCACTTTTCCTGGCGCACGCACTGTAGCGCCTGTTCCTTTCCTTCATAGTGAAAATACGTTTTTACCCCTTATCCACGTGTACAACATCCATCTCACAATTTTTCCATCCAACGGTGCGTCGATTCACCGAACCCCTATTTAAGGTCTTCTTCTTCCTCCGTTCACCCTTTCGCTCGCGCCGCACCTCTGCTCTCCGCTGCAAAAATCCCCCATTTCGCCCAACACTTCTTGAGCTCAGCCACACTCGCACTTTTCGCGTACGCCACTGTTGATGCTACCGCGCGCACGGCTCACTAGGCACAGCACCCCCGAGTCAAAGATGGCGGCGGAAGATCTGGAGTGGGAGAGATCCAAGATCTCCAACCAAGACCTGAACCTACTGAAGAAGCTTGGGTTCACGAAGAAGAAAGACGCGCTACGCTTCCCCAAGGAAGAAAGCTATCCATCGCCTCCTATCGAGTATCGGGTCAGTTTCGTTGACCACCTTATTCGCGGCCTCTCTACCCCCATTCACGATTTCCTTCGCGGTCTCCTTTTTGTCTATGGGTTGCAGCTGGACCAGCTGACTCCCAATTCTATCCTCCACGTCTCGATTTTCATTACCCTCTGTGAGTGCTTCCTCAGAGTAAATCCTAATTGGGTTCTATGGAAGCACATCTTCTGTCTCCGCCGCAATGGCTCCCACAACGTCGCCTACAACATAGGCAGCGTTGTCATTTGCGTTCGCTCTGACGTCGAGTATTTTGACGTCAAATTCCCCGACTCCGTCCAAGGGTGGCGCAAAAGGTGGCTCTATGTGCACGAATAAAGCTCCGACTCGGTGGAGTACAACATAGCTCCTTTCGATGGAGGTGCCAAGATTCTTCGCCGCCGATCCTGGGACGCTGAAGCCACCGAAGAAGAAAAAACGGCGACAAAGGCACTGACTTCCCGTATCCATGAGCTTCAGAACACCCGTGGCAAGGAATTGTCGGGTATCCAGATGAAAGGACACGGATGTCGCCTAGAGGGGGGGGGGGTGAATAGGCGGTTTAAAACTTTTACGAGATGGGCTTAACAAATGCGGAATAAAACTAGCGTTTACTTTGTCAAGCCCAAAGCCTATATACTATGGTTCACCTATGTGCACCAACAACTTATGCTAAGCAATACAAGCAACTATGTGATAGCAAGATATATAACTTCAAGCACGATGGGTATCACAAAGTAAAGTGCATAAGTAAAGAGCTCGGGTATAGAAATAACCGAAGTGACGCGGAGACAACGATGTATCCCGAAGTTCACACTCTTGCAAGTGCTACTCTCCGTTGGAGCGGTGTGGAGGACAAGTCACTCCAAATGCACGAGGGCCACCGTATTCTCCTCGAGAATTCCCACCAAAAGGGATGTCCTCGATCCACTATGGGACCTTAGGAAGGTCACCGAACCCGCACAAAGCTTGGGGCTATCTCCACAACTTAATTGGAGGCTCCCAATAAATTGCCACAAAGGCCTTGCCCTTGAAGATTCTCCACAACTTAATTGGAGTCCCCAAGAACACCACTAAGATGCCACAAAGGCCTTGCCCTTGAAGATTCTCCAAAACTTAATTGGAGTCCCCAAGAACACCACTAAGATGCCACAAAGGCCTAGAATCCGTCTAGGGTTCCAAGAACCCAAGAGTAACAACCTTCTTGCTTTCACCTCCACGAATCACCGTGGAGAACTCAAACCGATGCACTAAATGCAATGGCAAGAATACCACAAAGATGCTCAAGTCCTTCTCTCTCAAATTCCAACAAAGCTACAAAAGCTATTGGGGAATAAGAGAGGAAGAACAAAGGAATTCACAAAGAACACCAAGATCAAGATCTAGAGAGTTCCACTCACAAAGAGAGATGGATTTGATTGGTAGAAATATAGATCTAGATCTCCTCTTCCTTTTCCCTCAAATGGATTCAAGAATCATTGGAGGAGTAGAGGGATGTGGGAAGCTCTCAAGGTCAGCAATGGTGGAGAGCCAAAGGAGGAAGAAGAAGTGGGAGAAAGAGGAGGAAGAAGGCCTTAAATATGGGTCTTAGATTTCTGCCCGTTGGGGCCAAAATCGCGACAGGCCGGCAGTGCCGGCCTTGTTCCACCGGAAGTGCCGGGGTGGCCGGTAGTGCTAGCCTTTTTCCATCGGCAGTGCCGGCCCGGCGGCAGTGCCGGGGTGTTCCCGGCGGCAGTTCCAGCCCCCCTGTTTTTTCCCAAACACCCGATACGAAAACTTCAAGAACTTTTGCATCCGGACTCCGATTTTGATGATCTTGGGCTCGTTTCGAAGCTAGTAACAAGATCTAAAAGATCATGCAGGGAACCATCATAGTCCAGTAAGGTAGGATATAAATAAAAGACGAAAGGTTTGACCTATCTAAAAAGGACATACCGGTAAAACCTCCAACCTCGAAAATGCAACAAGTTGAGTTAGGAAACTCGGATTTAGGTTAAACCAATTTTGTTGTAAAGGGGATGACAAGAGCTACCCCACAAAGAGTGAAAATCTTAAGAACAAGTGGGGTAGGGTTTTCTATGTATTTTAGAGTGCAACCTATCAATACGAGAAACCGAGAAAAACTCCAATATCGAAAACGCAACAAGTGATTCATGCGGAATCCGTTTTCGATGAACTAGAGCTTGCTATGGAAGTAAGCACAAGCTCTAAAACATCACATGGATAAGATCCAAATAAAAACTAAGAAATATGATGCAAGGATGCAAAGGTTTGAGCTCTCTCCGAACGATACGATCGAGTTACTCACTCGAGAGCCCTCTTGATAGTACGGCAACTAAACTATAAACCGGTCTCCAACTACACTATGAGACCGGTGAGAAAGAAACCCTATCAAGAGCAAACCTTATACTTGCGCATTTCACTTGAGCTCGATGATGACGATCTTGACCGCAACAAGATGGAACGCCTTTCTTGCGTGTGCTTGCTTGACGAAGTCTTGTAGATTGCTCCCCCATAAACCACCATGGGAGAGCTTCTTCTTCGGCGCAACTTCACTATGAGACCGGTGAGAAAGAAACCCTATCAAGAGCAAACCTTATACTTGCGCATTCCACTTGAGCTCGATGATGACGATCTTGACCGCAACAAGATGGAACGCCTTTCTTGCGTGTGCTTGCTTGACGAAGTCTTGTAGATTGCTCCCCCATAAACCACCATGGGAGAGCTTCTTCTTCGGCGCAACTTCACATATCCATGATCACCATATGGATGGCAAGAGTCAAGCAAAGGATCTCTTCGAAATGGCTCATCTTGAACTTGCACTTCATTTCTCCATGGCAAGCTTCAAGCTTATGAACTCTTCGAGTTGGCTCATCTTGAACTTGCACTTCATTTCTTCATTCTTCATCATGTTGATGTCTTGAAGTAACTTGAGGGCTCACTTCATCTTCATCTTCAAGACATACTTGACACTTGATATCCTTCATTCATTTCTTCTTATTGCAACCTTGAAGCCAACATATGGTTCAAGAATTGCCTATGGACAACTCCTACAAATATAAATCAATGCAAACATTAGTCCATAGGGATTGTCATTAATTACCAAAACCACACATGGGGGCTCCATGCACTTTCAATCTCCCCCATTTTGGTAATTGATGACAATCTCTTTGAGAGGGTTTATATTAGGAATTGAAGTAGCAAGCAAGTTGAATATATAGAGCAAACTCCCCCATAATATATGCGTGTGTGAATGATCTTGACTTTCATTGCATATATTGGCATTCAAAGCCTAGTGGAGTTTCCTCTAACTATTCAACTATGCAAAGCAACAAGATACAATGCAATAAAGGCACATGCTTAAGCACAAAGCAAAGACATAACCAAATTCCCTTAAACCCTCCAAACTTCTCCCCCATTGGCACCAATTGCCGAAATGGGTGAAAAATTTAGAAGGTCAATATAGTGAGAGTTCCTCCATAGCGTGTGCATTTCTCATAAATTGAGTGGAATCAAATGCACGTATCCAATGACGAATATTCGGAAGGAATCACACTATAGATAGGATCAAAGATTGCAAAAAGATAACAAAGTCTAGAAGCTTCAACAAATGAAGCAAGCAACCAAATGAACCATAAAGAAGATACCAAAAGAAAGATATATATTATGATAAGATCAAGAAGATTACTCTAAACAATATGAGGAAGCTCCCCAAGGTTTGTGCACAAAACTAGACAATTTGCATTGGAGTATAAAGTGCACAAACATGGAATCATCACTCCCATAATATCATTCAAAAACAAAAGATACCAAGTGAATCAAACTCTAATGATCACCACAAGATAGTGCTCTAAATGAAATGAGGAAGCTCCCCAATGTACATGCATAAAATAAAATGTTGCATTTGAATACAATATGCATAACATGGAATCCTCACTCCCTCATTTAAAACACAAACATTTGTAATAGATCATAGATAGAAAAATAAGCTAAACACTTGCAACAAACAAATAGTTGATCAACAAGTAAGAGGCACCATAATAAAAAGGCTCAACCAAGAGGATAAGTGAAAGGCATGATAAAGCATATTATAAGACTATTACAAGGATGAGCAAAAAAGCATCATCATAGTCTTCAATGAATTATATTGCTTAGCATGACCAATCAACACGCAATAAATAAATAAGATATCAAAAGGAGATGTATCACCTCTTATGTGTATAAGTTTCTCTAAGTGGGCAATATCACAAAGATATTTATCCACAAAGAAACATGCACACACAAAATAGATACGCAAGAAAAATAGTATGATATCCAAGACGAAGTCATGCAATATACCAATAAGAATTTTTGCTTAATAGCATGGCCAAAGGCTCAATTTTATCTTATTGTACATTCAAGAACTTCAACCAAAAAACATCCAAAATACATCACAAATATCAACAAGGGATAGAAGATAGTTGGGATGCATTTGAGAAAGGCAACAAGTATCACAAACGAGGATACCAAAAGAAATAACTAAATTTGCACTTTCATCTGTATTGCACACGTGAGAGCCTTGAGGAATTGATATGCAATAAAATTTCTAGATAGGCATAGTTGAGATGGATGAATCATGAGCATGATTTAAAATACTTCCCAACAAATGCACTCATCTCAAATTACTCACATTCACAATAAAGAGGTTTCATAAAAACTTTTTCAAGAAGCACAATATTTGCAAATCAATAGGTTCATGCCAAGATGCAACCATAAGGTTGGATACAAGAAAAGTATGCATGAGAAGATACTTGTTACCAAGATAGCATTGGTGTGGATGTAGTAGATATGTGTTCGTTGACCATCCTAGTTTGCCTCAAGTTACCATTGAGTCACCACTTCTTTCCAAGAGTGATTCAAGCATCCAATGCATATCCATTGTACCTAACACAAAGGTAAGTACAAAATGGTCCCCAAACTAATTGGGTCCGAAGTAGTTAGACACACTACAACATATAGGACAAACTCCACAATATTATGTGCATATAGATATGAAATTGAATTTCATGCACATCTTAATCAAATTAGGATTTGGTGGAGTTTACCCTATATATTGGATCAAAGAAAGTAACACATGCCATAAGATATACATATATTAAATATGCATGCAGAATACTTTCAAGAACCAAAGGAAGATACAATTTGGAGAAAACACCAAATAAATCAAGAGACAATGGTTGCCCAAATTATATCAAAGAATCAAATCAACAAAAGATTGACTCTAAATACTTATCTCATTATAAGAAGCTAATTAAACCTAAACACAAGGAATGAGATAACCAACTCCCAAGAGAGCAAGGTTCCAACAAATAAACCAAACCCTCAACACTTTTTTTTATGATGGCACAAAGTACCAAAAGGAAAATTTTATGTCTCCCAAAACCAATTTTTTTATAATGATCAAGAGATGTTAAGCATTCTAACAAATATAGAAGAGCTCCCCCAAGATTAGTGCATTATCTAGGATTTTTCATATGAATACAAGATGCACAAACACTAGGATCATCACACTACCTATATCCACTAAAAAGCTAAGAAAGTTTGAATAGACAAATTAGATCCATAAGATGCAAGGAAGACACATGGGAGTCAAAACAAAACAAATTCATGACAATAAATAAGGCAATTTGAACACAAGAGCTAATGTAAATATGATCAATAAAAATCTACCTCATAATAGATTACCAATTGTCCTTGGACAAGAGGTATTAGGAAATATTTCCCGGTGGTAGTTTGTAAGTATACGAAAGATCATATTTACAACAAACAAAGCATATGGTAAAAGATAAGAGTTAACCATAATGCAAAGAAAGTTTCTTGATAGCTTCATTTAGTCATACCAACATGCAAGGCAATTAATAGTATTCATACCAACATGCAAAGCAAATAATAGTATGACTTGAAGCACATAGTTTACCAAAAATGTATTGAGGGACACGTTGTGAAAAACCATGCCAAGAAAAACTTTCACAAATAAGATCCACAAAGATATTAGCAATGAAGCTATTTAAGCAAATTGGAGTTTTTTTGAGCAAACATGCCACATAGGAGAGAGATAATTTACGAAATCAATTCTATGTGACACAACCTCAAATGTTCACATTTTATAGGCTTGTAATATACACAAAGCTTATTACTCCCCCATAATGTGATAAGGAATTTATTTTCACAAGAGGCAAATAAGATCCAACTAGAGATATTAATGGACATTAGAATTTGAATTTCTCATGAAGATGACATACCACATAGAGACTAGATAATCTTGCAATATCAATTCTAAGTGATATTCCTCATGTACACACATTGTTAAGATTGTGAAATTTCTAAAGGCATATCACTCCCCCAAAATGTTATAGTCCATTAATCTCTCATAATAGCCATATAAGATACAACAAGATGCAAAGGGGCTCCTACACAAGCACAAATACATGGTGTGCAACCTAACATTCATAGACTTGATTTCTCAAGAAAAGCAAGTAGGATGCTCAACATATACAAACACATGTTAGGAACAAAACTAACACATGCAAAGGAGCGAGTAACTTTCAATATAAATGAGTTGAGCACATGTTACCGCAAGGAGGAACATTGAATATATGATAGAAGCAAGATAACCAAGACTTGGCTTGAGATAATATAAATGATGAAGATCCCTTAATTCTTCATGGTGTAGCCAAGTCTCCAATGCCCTCCAACAAGCACCTATTGATCAAGTTTTGGATTGTTGGTCCCCAACTAAGTTGGGTCCTAAGAGGTTAGTCACAATAGGCTTGGCAACCCAAATGGTTCTTTTCTTGTCACCACTTTGAGCACCAACAAATTTGGCAAACACATTGCCACCCTCATCCTTACGAAGAGAATAAACATCATCAATGGTGATAGAGTTGGATGAGGTACCAATAGTGCAAAAGGAGGAGATGTGGCCCTTCTCGCGGCATATGTAGCAAGTTCTTTTCTGCTCCTTCTTCTCACTAGATTTCTCCATAATGGGAGCATTGGCCTGATTCTTCTTGGGAAGTGGCATTTCTTCAACTTGAGGTTGAATATGAGTTTGAGCTTGAGGCCGCTTCCCTTTTTGCTTCTTCTTCAAAGGGCAAGATCTAACATGATGCCCTTCAATTTTGCACTTGAAGCAAACAATCTTGGCCGGGTCTTTGACTTGTAATTGGCCCTTCTTAATCTTGTTGTTCTTGGACTTGTTCTTGTTGTTGGAGTTGAATCCAAGTCCACTCTTGTCATTGGGGGATTGTTGCACACTTAACTTCTTGTCAAGTTTGCATTTCCCTTCATGACCCTTTACCAAGTCGTTCTTCAAAGAAGAGACTTGGGCCTTGAGCTCTTTGATTTCTCTACATGGTTAGTAACAACACAAGTACTAGAGGAAGTAGAACCTTCATTATTAGAGCAACAAGGCAAGGAAGATAATTCATCACAAGATTTAGCAATATTATGAGTGGATGAATTACTATGACTAGCACATGGCAATATAACATTTTGAGTAGTAGTGCTAGTACCCACATGAGGCTCACAAGGTGTTGCCTTAGATATTATAGCCTCATGAGCTAACTTTAGCCTATCATGAGAGGCTAGAAGATCCTCATAGGAGCTAGAAAGCTTTCCATGATTTTCTTCCAATTTCCCATAATTGCTAGTTAGCAATTTAAGTTGAGCCCTTAGCTCAACATTCTCCTTCAAGATAGATGCTTCACAAGAAGTAGAGTTAGTAGCACACGCATCATTATTAAGAGCAATGGGAGAAGGCAATTTGTCATGCTCTTTTAGATAAGAAGCTTTAAGTTGCTCATGCGAATCGGTGAGTTTGGTGAGCGCACTCTCAATAACCCTTGAGCCCTTTTTGAGTTGCTCAAAATCCTCAAGGAGTTTAGCATTAACAAATACAAGCTTATCATTTTTTAGCTTTAGTTCATTTGCCACCTCAAGAGCTTTATCATGGTTTTTCTTTTCTCTAGACAATTCTAGAGCAAAGGTTTCCTCAAGAGCTTCCTTGGTGGTTTGTTCTTCTTCAAGTTCATCCTTTAGAGATGCCACATCATTGGCGTACTCACGTTCAAGAGCACCCTTTTTATCAATGGTGTTCTCATGCATCCAAATAACTTTTTGGCTCTCAATAGCGGTTGTCAAGATTTCAAAGAAGTGAGAGCAAGCAATTTTATCTTTGAAAATAACCTTGAATACACTCTTACCCTTATCGCGTAGAGAGACAACCCAATCTTCTTCTTCATAAACATCCTCATCCTTATCACCACGAGAAGTATGAGGTTCCATGGTAGGAGATACCGCGGAACCCTTGGCCATAAGGCACATATGAGAACCGTGAGATAAAGATGAGGAGTTACTTGAGGCTCCTTTCAAGATCTTGTCTTGACCAATAGAATCTTTGGTTTCCTCTACAATGTTAGTCACACAACAACTAGAGGAAATAGAAGCATTTTTATCATGGCCACAAGACAAAGCAAGCATATCATCATTAGATTTATTCAAGCAACTTACACATGATATGCAAGGACTATCAACACAAGCATGTAAATCATTTCTAGTGCTAGATGTGTTTAAGTCCAAAGATGAACCATTGCAATGAGATATAGATGAAGGATCATCAATAGTAAGCTCAATACCGGCATTGCAATTTCCATCACCACTCACCATATCATTACTTTGTGTCTTGCCACACATTGGTGAAGTAGATGAAGATGAGAACTCATCACGGCCGGAAGTGGAAGCAATACAATCATCCTTAATAATATTGGACACATCATATTTGTCTTGAAGCTTTGTCTATAATTCATGAGAGCTCCCAAAAGGCATGATTGACAAAGTAACTACATTGCTCACAACAATGGAAAACACATGAGAAGCAAGAGCATCGAGGCAAGAGTTTTTCTCCTCCTTAAGAGATAAATTTTGAGGATCCTTAGGAGAAGAAAAACCCATGCCAAGAAATCGCTCCATGTCCGGGGACATACCCCGTAAGATTTTAAGCACATAAATTTTCCATAGATCATAATTTGTGCCATCAAATATAAACAAGTTATTGTGCGCTAATCCCCTAACCGACATCTTTACTCTCAAGGCGGTGAAGCCTAAGAATGAGAGACCTTGCTCTGATACCAATTGAAAGGACACGGATGTCGCCTAGAGGGGGGGGGGTGAATAGGCGGTTTAAAACTTTTACGAGATGGGCTTAACAAATGCGGAATAAAACTAGCGTTTACTTTGTCAAGCCCAAAGCCTATATACTATGGTTCACCTATGTGCACCAACAACTTATGCTAAGCAATACAAGCAACTATGTGATAGCAAGATATATAACTTCAAGCACGATGGGTATCACAAAGTAAAGTGCATAAGTAAAGAGCTCGGGTATAGAAATAACCGAAGTGATGCGGAGACAACGATGTATCCCGAAGTTCACACTCTTGCAAGTGCTACTCTCCGTTGGAGCGGTGTGGAGGACAAGTCACTCCAAATGCACGAGGGCCACCGTATTCTCCTCGAGAATTCCCACAAAAAGGGATGTCCTCGATCAACTATGGGACCTTAGGAAGGTCACCGAACCCACACAAAGCTTGGGGCTATCTCCACAGCTTAATTGGAGGCTCCCAATAAATTGCCACAAAGGCCTTGCCCTTGAAGATTCTCCACAACTTAATTGGAGTCCCCAAGAACACCACTAAGATGCCACAAAGGCCTTGCCCTTGAAGATTCTCCACAACTTAATTGGAGTCCCTAAGAACACCACTAAGATGCCACAAAGGCCTAGAATCCGTCTAGGGTTCCAAGAACCCAAGAGTAACAACCTTCTTACTTTCACCTCCACGAATCACCATGGAGAACTCAAACCGATGCACCAAATGCAATGGCAAGAACACCACAAAGATGCTCAAGTCCTTCTCTCTCAAATTCCAACAAAGCTACAAAAGCTATTGGGGAATAAGAGAGGAAGAACAAAGGAATTCACAAAGAACACCAAGATCAAGATCTAGAGAGTTCCACTCACAAAGAGATGGATTTGATTGGTAGAAATATAGATCTAGATCTCCTCTTCCTTTTCCCTCAAATGGATTCAAGAATCATTGGAGGAGTAGAGGGATGTGGGAAGCTCTCAAGGTCAGCAATGGTGGAGAGCCAAAGGAGGAAGAAGAAGTGGGGAGAAAGAGGAGGAAGAAGGCCTTAAATATGGGTCTTAGATTTCTGCCCGTTGGGGCCAAAATCGCGACAGGCCGGCAGTGCCGGCCTTGTTCCACCGGCAGTGCTGGGGTCGCCGGCAGTGCTGGCCTTTTTCCACTGGCAGTGCCGGCCCGGCGGCAGTGCCGGGGTGTTCCCGGCGGCAGTTCCGGCCCCCCTGTTTTTTCCCAAACACCCGATACGAAAACTTCAAGAACTTTTGCATCCGGACTCCGATTTTGATGATCTTGGGCTCGTTTCGAAGCTAGTAACAAGCTCTACAAGATCATGCAGGGAACCATCATAGTACAGTAAGGTAGGATATAAATAAAAGACAAAAGGTTTGACCTATCTAAAAAGGACATACCGGTAAAACCTCCAACCTCGAAAATGCAACAAGTTGAGTTAGGAAACTCGGATTTAGGTGAAACCAATTTTGTTGTAAAGGGGATGACAAGAGCTACCCCACAAAGAGTGAAAATCTTAAGAACAAGTGGGGTAGGGTTTTCTATGTATTTTAGAGTGCAACCTATCAATACGAGAAACCGAGAAAAACTCCAATATCGAAAACGCAACAAGTGATTCATGCGGAATCCGTTTTCGATGAACTAGAGCTTGCTATGGAAGTAAGCACAAGCTCTAAAACATCACATGGATAAGATCCAAATAAAAACTAAGAAATATGATGCAAGGATGCAAAGGTTTGAGCTCTCTCCGAACGATACGATCGAGTTACTCACTCGAGAGCCCTCTTGATAGTACGGCAACTAAACTATAAACCGGTCTCCAACTACACTATGAGACCGGTGAGAAAGAAACCCTATCAAGAGCAAACCTTATACTTGCACATTCCACTTGAGCTCGATGATGACGATCTTGACCGCAACAAGATGGAACGCCTTTCTTGCGTGTGCTTGCTTGACGAAGTCTTGTAGATTGCTCCCCCATAAACCACCATGGGAGAGCTTCTTCTTCGGTGCAACTTCACTATGAGACCGGTGAGAAAGAAACCCTATCAAGAGCAAACCTTATACTTGCGCATTCCACTTGATCTCGATGATGACGATCTTGACCGCAACAAGATGGAACGCCTTTCTTGCGTGTGCTTGCTTGACGAAGTCTTGTAGATTGCTCCCCCATAAACCACCATGGGAGAGCTTCTTCTTCGGCGCAACTTCACATATCCATGATCACCATATGGATGGCAAGAGTCAAGCAAAGGATCTCTTCGAAATGGCTCATCTTGAACTTGCACTTCATTTCTCCATGGCAAGCTTCAAGCTTATGAACTCTTCGAGTTGGCTCATCTTGAACTTGCACTTCATTTCTTCATTCTTCATCATGTTGATGTCTTGAAGTAACTTGAGGGCTCACTTCATCTTCATCTTCAAGACATACTTGACACTGATATCCTTCATTCATTTCTTCTTATTGCAACCTTGAAGCCAACATATGGTTCAAGAATTGCCTATGGACAACTCCTACAAATATAACTCAATGCAAACATTAGTCCATAGGGATTGTCATTAATTACCAAAACCACACATGGGGGCTCCATGCACTTTCACCAGATCACAGCCTACTTCCTTAGCCTTTACAAGCTCGCAAAAATCCCCTTTGGATGTATGCTGGTGAAGAAGATGTCGACAGGCTCTCCAAAGACCTTCCTGTGAAGGACTTGGAGAAACTGATCCGAAGAACTTCATCGCTCAGCAAGAAGGATGCTATTCCATCCTCTTGCCGCGTGGAGCCATATAGTGGCACCAACGCCCTCCCCGAGGTAATTTTTCCCTCGACTACTATTTTGTCCTCTCGATTTTTTAATATTTGTCGACTACTATTTTGCTGGCATTCCTTGCGTAACTTCTTGTCAACACTCCTTGTCTTTGTAGAACCGCCTAGTTCTAGCTTCTCTTCCTCCTCTTCCTGAAGGTGGAGAAGTCGAAGAACGGACTGTTGTCACCGACGACAACCAGGGTACTTCTCGCCTTGAGAGTGAAGTCGCAGGTTCTCAGAAATCCGTGGCTTCCTCTGAAAAAGAAGTCGAATCTGAGGCTACCGCATCACACACTCCCTCCCCTCCGCTGTTTCTCCAAGGAACAAGAGAAAAGGGACGAAGTTGCCGATTCTGGCACCTCCAAATCTGGTGCATCTCCTGCCGAAGAAGTTGTTCCTACTGAAGAAAGTACAACTTTCAACCCTTACGAAGATGCCCTTGTCAGCTCGTAAGTTCTTGCTGCTCTTTGTTGTTTGCTCTCGATATTTTGTCTATGTTGTTTCTTATATTGTCGCCTTTTTATTGTAGTGGTGATGAGGATGAAAATCCACCTATTGACGCGACTGCTCGAACGAGTACGTCGCGTACTTTAGTTGTCTCTGAAGCTCAGCCTGATGGGGATGAAACCTCGCCTCCTCAGCAACACATCGAGCATCCAACTCCAGTTGCAAGCCCCCATGCCCCTTCGCCAAAGAGGGCTAGGGTCGAGCTGGCCAAGGAGCCTACCTTGCTAATTGGTAGTTCCACGACTCCTTCAATGGATGATGTAAGTTGTTCACTTCTTCTTTTATGTTCTGAATATTTCAATGCTTTCGACTCCCCTTTGTTTTTTTGCTTCTCCTTTGCTTGTTGCTGTCGAACTTTTCACTTCCTATATTGATTTTTTTTCTCTATTTTTCTTTGCAGCCTTTGATGAAGGAGTTTATCCGTCTCGGTACCCAATTCGTCGGGTACCGTGACCATGCTAAAAAGCTTGAAGGTACTATTTTTTGCTGCTTCTTCTGGTGAATGACCTCCCCATCATTTTTTTTGTCATGACATTTGTTATTGTCGATTGTTTTACCAGCCAATCTTGCGGAAGCCAACAAACGCGCTGATGCTCTTGCTCTTAAATTGGAGCAAAGCAAAAAAGCTCGCAAAAAAGCTGAGTCAAATACCGCCGTTATTGAAGATCTTCGAAAAAGACTTCACGACGTGGAAACTTCTCTAAGTGACAACATAGCTCAGCAGTCTACTCGTGAAGATGAAATCTTCACTCGATTGGAGTCGCAGAGTCGACGTTTTTTCAGTGAGTAGTTCAAACCATTGCTATTTTTTCGAGTGATCATATTCTTCCTGGCGCACTTTTTTGACAAGCTTTCTTTTGCTTATTTAGGGAAGACACACCAAGATTATGATCTAGAAAATCCTGAAGGTGACCGCCTCCTCGACGCGCTCTCACTCGTTGAGATTCATGGAGATGAGGCACGCCAAGGCCTTGCTGATGCCAGGGCAGGTCTGTCACGGCTTTTTTCGTACTTCTTCGTGAAGAAAGAAGAACCCGAGACTTTTACTGCTCTCGCCAAGTGCTTCAACTCTAAAGAAGATCTTGGGCTCAATCTTCAACAAGAAGGCCTGAAGATTGGTGTTGAAGGCACCATTGCCTTGGTTGCTGACAGCCAACAGGATGTCGACTGGGCTAAAGTTGGCGATGTCAAGGAGATGGAGACAAAGAAATGGAAGTCTTTGATTAAGGTTGTGAAGCCACAGTCGAAGAAAATCCTTGCCTTCCTTGGATGCAAGCCAACTCCAGCTCCTAGTTCATCGAAGCCGGAGGTCAAGTAGACCACCTTGCCCCTTCTTTTGTTTTGTTTTTCTTTTGATGTTGTCACCATAATAGCTTTGGCGACAACTATCCCACTAGTTCAGTAGGAACCCTCCTTTGTAATAGCCATGTAAATATCTGACCTTTATTAATGAAAAGCTATGTTGCCGAGTTATTGGTATCGAAGTATTTCTCTCCAGTTGATTTTTGACAACTATATCGTGGTGCCTCCCTCGGCTGCTTTGCCTGCTACATCTTACTCGAAAAGGCCCTCCGCTGACGAGTTTATTGGAGGTTCGTCGAGTGCTGCACAGAATGAAGATTTGGACGAGCTTCGTCAACAACTGCAGTCGATGAAAAAACAAGCTCTCGTGGTAATGGAACAATCTCGGAGATCATCTGAAAATGAAAAACTGGCTGTTTAGCAAGCTCGGGAAGCCATAGCGTTGAAGGAAATGCGGTTGCTGAGGCTGCTGAAGCTACTTCCCGAGAAAATTTTATGCTTCAACTGATGAACGACGCTAGCTTGGATATGATGGGTACGCTCCGCAAACATGGTCATGATGTATTTTGTTTTTACTGTCTTTTATTCCTTACTGATGCTCTCGTTGAAACAGGTTCTTTTTTGGATACTGCTGCCGAAGATCAACGTGTTGAAGCCCGAACCAATGCGCTTCTCAGGCTTGCTCGTCAACATGGTTCCAATTTCTGGGTTACTCCTGAGCGTACTCGCCAAATAATCAGATTTCAAGATCGCGCGAGTCAGGTCCGCGATTTTCTCGACTTCTGCACAAGAACATTGTCTCTAGTTTATAGTACCATGTTTCCTCGTAACAAAATACCAGAAACTCTTCCTGCTCTGATGGAGAAATTCCGAGATGCCCCTCGTATTCATAAATTTGTGCGAGCTCAACTATCTGCTGGGGCAAGATTCGCCATGATTATGATACAGATCTGCTACCCAAAGTTAGACCTGACTCAAATTGTCACCAAGTGTCTGGCCAAGAAAACGAAGCGGAAGAGGAACATCGACAAAATCAACGACACTGTAACTCCTGTAGCCGAAGAGATGATGGACGAACTTCTTCGGATGGACTCAGAATTCTTTGTGAAAGGCAGCTATGCTTAACATAAAACTGGTGCTGCAAACAACGAAGGTGTAAACATAGATGATATACTAGGTAGCAACTGAGTTTTACTATATTGCGGGAGTTCATAAATATTTTTCCTTGTCGAATTTTTCTTGATGATGAGGTTGTCTGTATTGTAAAATATAATCTATATTGTAAAGCCCCCGAGCCTTTGGCCGGTGCTCAAGCTATTTTTGCGCCTCCATGAATTTACTATTTTGCGAGAGTGTATATATATTTTGTTGCCACGGGTTATGAGCCCCCGAGCCTATCGACGAAAAAAGATGTGTATCACCAATATCTTTTACTATATTGCAGCACCGCGAGCCCGCCTCATTAAAAACCTTTCAGCCCCACTCGGTGCCCTGAAAGGAAAAGAGTGCGTCTAAAAACTCACGGGCGTTTCAGTACATTGTATGTTTACAAGGAGGACTATATTTCGACTTCAAGCGTAAAAACGCCTTAGCTGTGCCACGTTCCAAGGATTTGGCTCTGCAACCCCCGTCTTCTTGTCCTTTATCCTGTATGCTCCTCCTTCAATTACTTCTGTGATTATGTAAGGGCCAAGCCATGGTGGCTCGAGTTTTTCATGGCTTTTTTGTCTAAGCCGAAGAACCAGGTTGCCTACCTGGAAAGATCTTGGACGCAAACATCGACTATGGTAGTTTTTCAGGTCTTGCTGATACTTAGTGACCCGTGATAACACTTCGTCTCGAGCTTCATCAAGTGCGTCGACACCAACCTCCAATGCTTTTTCTCAAAGCTTCTTCGTCATATTCAGTTACTCTTGGAGAATCATGCTCTATTTCTATCGGCAGTACTGCCTCAGCTCCATGGACCAGAAAGAACGGAGTTTCTTGTGTTGCTGTATTTGGTGTTGTTCGAATACTCCATAACACACTCGGCAACTCCTCTGGCCAAGTATGTCGAGCTTTTTCCAGTGGTCCTAACAGGCGCTTCTTGATACCATTGCAGATGATACCATTGGCTTTCTCGACTTGACCATTGGTTTGTGGGTGTGCAACTGACGCAAAGTGTAGTTTGATGCCTACCTCTGCACAGTATGCCTTGAATTCCTTGGATGTGAAATTACTACCATTGTCCGTGACGATGCTATGAGGTACTCCAAACCGAAAAACGATGCTTTTCACGAACTTGATTGCCGACGCTCCGTCTGGTGTATTTATTGGCTTTGCTTCTATCCACTTGGTAAATTTGTCGACAACGACAAACATATACTCGTATCCTCCTGGCGAGGCCTTGTGTAATTTTCCCACCATATCGAGACCCCACTAAGAAAAGGGCCAAGACATCGGTATTGGCATCAACTCTGCTGCCGGAGAATGAGGTTTTGCGGCAAATCTTTGACACGCATCGCAAGTACGAACTATTTCTTTCGCATCCTCGATTGCTGTCAACCAATAAAATCCTGCTCTGAAAACCTTGGTCGCGATAGCTCGACTGCTTGCATGATGACCATATATTCCTTCATGTACATCCTTTAGAATTAGCCTTCCTTCTTCGGGTGTGACGCACCTCTTCAATACTCCCGAAATACTTCGTTTGTACAACTCCCCTTTGACCACAATAAAGGCTTTAGAACGTCTGATAACTCGCCTTGCTTCAACTGGATCGTTGATACGTCTCCAACGTATCGATAATTTCTTATGTTCCATGCTTGTTTTATGACAATACCTACATGTTTTGTTCACACTTTATATCGTTTTTATGCATTTTCCAGAACTAACCTATTGACGAGATGCCGAAGTGCTAGTTCCTATTTTCTGCTGTTTTTGGTTTCAGAAATCCTAGTAAGGAAATATTCTCGGAATTGGACGAAATCAACGCCCAGTATCTTATAATTCCACGAAGCTTCCAGAACACCCGAGAGGGACCAGAGGAGAGCCACAGGGGGCCCACACGTGTGGGCGGCGCGGCCCAAGGGGGGGCGTGCCCCCCTATTGTGTGGAGCCACCGCAGCCCTTCCGACTCCGACTCTTTGCCTATAAGAAGCCCCCTGACCTAAATCTTCGATACGAATAAGCCACGGTACGAGAAACCTTCCAGAGCCGCCGCCATCGCGAAGCCAAGATCTGGGGGACAGAAGTCTCTGTTCCGGCACGCCGCCGGGACGGGGAAGTGCCCCCGGAAGGCATCTCCATCGACTCCACCGCCATCTTCATCACCGCTGCTGTCTCCCATGAGGAGGGAGTAGTTCTCCCTCGAGGCTAAGGGCTGTACCGGAAGCTATGTGGTTAATCTCTCTCCTATGTACTTCAATACAATGATCTCATGAGCTGCCTTACATGATTGAGATTCATATGAGTTTTGTATCACTATTCATCTATGTGCTACTCTAGTGATGTTATTAAAGTACTCTATTCCTCCATGATGTAATGGTGACAGTGTGTGCATCATGTAGTACTTGGTGTAGTTTATGATTGTGATCTCTTGTAGATTATGAAGTTAACTATTACTATGATAGTATTGATGTGATCTATTCCTCCTTTCATAGTCTGTCGGTGACGGTGTGCATGCTATGTTAGTACTTGGTATAATTGCGTTGGTCTATCATGCACTCTAAGTTTATTTAAATATGAACATCGAATGTTGTGGAGCTTGTTAACTCCGGCATTGAGGTGCTCTTGTAGCCCTACACAATTAATGGTGTTCATCATCCAACAAGAGAGTGTAGAGTGGTTTTATTATGTGATCAATGTTGAGAGTGTCCACTAGTGAAAGTATGATCCCTAGGCCTTGTTTCCAAATACTGCAATCACCGCTTGTTTACTGTTTTACTGCATCTCTACTTCCTGCAATATCTCCCACATCAACTGCACGCCAGCAAATATTTTCTGGCGCCGTTACTACTGCTCATATACATTCATACCACTTGTATTTCACTATCTCTTTGCCGAACTAGTGCACCTATACATCTGACAAGTGTATTAGGTGTGTTGGGGACACAAGAGACTTCTTGCATTGTGATCGCAGGGTTGCTTGAGAGGGATATCTTTGACCTCTTCCTCCCTGAGTTCGATAAACCTTGGGTGATCCACTTAAGGGAAAACTTGCTGTTGTTCTACAAACCTCTGCTCTTGGAGGCCCAACACTGTCTACAGGAAAAGAAGCGTGAGTAGACATCAAGCTATTTTCTGGCGCCGTTGCCGGGGAACGAAAAGCTACACCACAGAGATTTCCTCCCACGTCAACCACGCGCCAGTTGTAGACAGTCAAGTATTTTCTGGCGCTGTTGCCGGGGAGGAAAGGTAAAAGGCACTCACACTCCGGTCCCAGGTAACTAAGTTATTTTCTGGTACCGTTGTAAGTGCTTGAAGTTATTTCCTTTAGATCCTGCAATTGCATCTTTTTGTTTCTTGTTTATCACTAGTTTGGCATAATGGAAAGCAACATGGAGATTTTTAATCTTTTTCCTGAGTTAAGACATGGATGGTTTGATGCGAAAATTAAAAAACCCATGGAACATATTAGTATGAACACTTTGAACACCATTGTTGCTAATGATATGGAAAATTCTAAGCTTGGGGAAGCTGGTTTTGATGAGCATGATCTTTTTAGTCCCCCAAGCATTGAGGAGAAAATTTTCTTTGATGATACTTTGCCTCCTATTTATGATGATTATAATGATAGTAGTCTTTTGGTGCCGCCTACTATGGAGAGTAAATTTGATTATGATTACAATATGTCTCCTATATTTGATGATGAGAATAATAATGATAGCTACTTTGTTGAATTCGCTCCCACTACAACTAATAAAATTGACTATGCTTATGTTGGGAGTAGTAATAATTTTATGCATGAGACTCATGATAAGAATGCTTTATGTCATAGTTATATTGTTGAATTTGCTCATGATGCTACTGAAAATCTTTATGAGAGAGGAAAATATGGTTGTAGAAATTTTCATGTTACTAAAACACCTCTCTTTTTGCTGAAAATCTTGAAGTTGCACTTGTTTTATCTTTCTATGCTTGTTGCATTATGCTTCATGAATTTGTTTATTTACAAGATTCCTTTTCATAGGAAGTGGGTTAGGCTTAAAAGTGTTTTGAATTTGTCTTTTGATGCTCTCTTTTACTTCAACTCTTATTTCTTGGGAGTGCATCATTGAAATCACTGAGCCCATCTTAATGGCTATAAAGAAAGCACTTCTTGGGAGATAACCCATGTTTTTATTTTACTACAGTACCTTTGTTTTATATTTGAGTCTTGGAAGTTGTTACTACTGTAGCAACCTCTCCTTATCTTTACTTTATTGCATTGTTGTGCCAAGTGAAGTCTTTGATAATAGGGTTGATACTAGATTTGGATTACTGCGCAGAAACAAATTTCTGTCTGTCACGAATTTGGGCAGGGTTCTATGTAGGTAACTCAGAAAAATCTGCCAGTTTACGTGCGTGATCCTCAGATATGTACGCAACTTACATTCAATTTGAGCATTTTCATCTGAGCAAGTCTGGTGCCTCTAAAAAATTCGTCTTTACGGACTGTTCTGTTTTGACAGATTCTGCCTTTTTATTTCGCATTGCATCTTTTGCTATGTTGGATGGATTTCTTTGTTCCATTGACTTCCAGTAGCTTTTAGCAATGTCCCGAAGTGTTAAGAATGATTGTGTCACCTCTGAACATGTGAATTTTTGATTATGCACTAACTCTCTAATGAGTTTGCTTTGAGTTTGGTGTGGAGGAAGTTTTCAAGGGTCAAGAGAGGAGGATGATATATGATTAAGAAGAGTGAAAAGTCTAAGCTTGGGGATGCCCAAGGCATCCCCTTCTTCATCAACAATTTATCAGGTTTCTTCTGTTGAAACTATATTTTTATTCCGTCACATCTTATGTACTTTACTTGGAGCGTCTGTTTGTTTTTGTTTTTGTTTTTGTTCTTGTTTGAATAAATTCATGCTTGTGTGGGAGAGAGACACGCTCCGCTGGTTCATATGAACACATGTGTTCTTAGCTTTTAATGTTCATGGCGAAGGTTGAAACTGCTTCGTTCATCATTATTATGGTTGGAAACGGGAAATGCTACATGTGGTAATTGGTATAATGTCTTGAATAACTTGATACTTGGCAATTGTTGTGCTCATATGGATCATGTTTAAGCTCTTGCATCATATACTTTGCACCTATTAGTGAAGAAATACATAGAGCTTGCTAAAATTTGGTTTGCATGATTGGTCTCTCTAGAGTCTAGATATTTTCTGGTAAAGGTGTTTGAACAACAAGGAAGACAGTGTAGAGTCTTATAATGCTTGCAATATGTTCTTATGTAAGTTTTGCTGTACTAGTTCATACTTGTGTTTGCTTCAAACAACCTTGCTAGCCTAAGCCTTGTATTGAGAGGGATTACTTCTCATGCATCCAAATTCCTTGAGCCAAAAACTATGCCATTTGTGTCCACCATACCTACCTACTACATGTTATTTCTCTGCCATTCCAAAGTAAATTGCTTGAGTGCTACCTTTAAATTTCTATCCTTTGTCTATGCAATATATAGCTCAAGGGAAAAATAGCCTAAAAACTATTGTGGTATTGAATATGTACTTATGTATCTTATTTCTTATTAAGTTGCTTGTTGTGCGATAACCATGTTCCTGGGGACGCCATCAACTACCATTTGTTGAATATCATGTGAGTTGCTATGCATGTTCGTCTTGTCTGAAGTAAGGGTGATTTATCATGAGTTGAATGGTTTGAGTATGCATATTGTTAGAGAAGAACATTGGGCCGCTAACTAAAGCCATGATCCATGGTGGAAGTTTCAGTTTTGGACAACTATCCTCAATCTCTTATGAGAATATTATTTGTTGTTGAATGCTTATGCATTAAAGAGGAGTCCATTATCTGTTGTCTATGTTGTCCCGGTATGGATGTCTAAGTTGAGAATAATCAAAAGCGAGAAATCCAATGCGAGCTTTCTCCTTAGACCTTTGTACAGGCGGCATAGAGGTACCCCTTTGTGATACTTGGTTAAAACATATGTATTGCGATGATAATCCATGTAAATCCGAGCTAATTAGGACAAGGTGCGGGCACTATTGGTAATCTATGCATGAGGCTTGCAACTTGTAGGATATAATTTACATAATGCATATGCTTTATTACTACCGTTGATAAAATTGTTTCTTGTTTTCAAAATAAAAGCTCTAGCACAAATATAGCAATCCATGCTTCCCTCTTCGAAGGGCCATTCTTCTCCTTTTATGATTGAGTCAGTTTACCCACTTCTTTCCATCTTAAAAAGCAAACACTTGTGTTAACTGTGTATTGATTTCTACATACTTGCTTATTGCACTTATTATATTACTTTGTGTTGACAATTATCCATGAGATATGCATGTTGAAAGTTGAAAGCAACCGCTGAAACTTAAATCTTCCTTTGTGTTGCTCCAATGCCTTTACTTTCAATTTATTGCTTTATGAGTTAACTCTTATGCAAGACTTATTGATGCATGTCTTGAAAGTAATATTCATGAAAAGTCTTTGCTATATGATTCAGTTGTTTACTCATTGTCTTTACCATTGCTTTGAATCACTTCATTCATCTCATATGCTTTACAATAGTATGATCAAGATTATGTAAGTAGCACGTCACTACATAAATTATCTTTTTATCGTTTACCTACTCGAGGACGAGTAGGAACTAAGCTTGGGGATGCTGATACGTCTCCAACGTATCGATAATTTCTTATGTTCCATGCTCGTTTTATGACAATACCTACATGTTTTGTTCACACTTTATATCGTTTTATGCATTTTCCGGAACTAACCTATTGACGAGGTGCCGAAGTGTCAGTTCCTGTTTTCTGCTGTTTTTGGTTTCAGAAATCCTAGTAAGGAAATATTCTCGGAATTGGACGAAATCAACGCCCAATATCTTATAATTCCACGAAGCTTCCAGAACACCCGAGAGGGACCAGAGGAGAGCCCCAGGGGGCCCACACGTGTGGGCGGCGCGGCCCAAGGTGGGGCGCGCCCCCCTATTGTGTGGAGCCACCGCAGCCCTTCCGACCCCGACTCTTCGCCTATAAGAAGCCCCCTGACCTAAATCTTCGATACGAATAAGCCACGGTACGAGAAACCTTCCAGAGCCGCCGCCATCGCGAAGCCAAGATCTGGGGGACAGAAGTCTCTGTTCCGGCACGCCGCCGGGACGGGGAAGTGCCCCCGGAAGGAATCTCCATCGACTCCACCGCCATCTTCATCACCGCTGCTGTCTCCCATGAGGAGGGAGTAGTTCTCCCTCGAGGCTAAGGGCTATACCGCTAGCTATGTGGTTAATCTCTCTCCTATGTACTTCAATACAATGATCTCATGAGCTGCCTTACATGATTGAGATTCATATGAGTTTTGTATCACTATTCATCTATGTGCTACTCTAGTGATGTTATTAAAGTACTCTATTCCTTCATGATGTAATGGTGACAGTGTGTGCATCATGTAGTACTTGGTGTAGTTTATGATTGTGATCTCTTGTAGATTATGAAGTTAACTATTACTATGATAGTATTGATGTGATCTATTCCTCCTTTCATAGTCTGTCGGTGACGGTGTGCATGCTATGTTAGTACTTGGTATAATTGCGTTGGTCTATCATGCACTCTAAGGTTATTTAAATATGAACATCGAATGTTATGGAGCTTGTTAACTCCGGCATTGAGGTGCTCTTGTGGCCCTACACAATTAATGGTGTTCATCATCCAACAAGAGAGTGTAGAGTGGTTTTATTATGTGATCAATGTTGAGAGTGTCCACTAGTGAAAGTATGATCCCTAGACCTTGTTTCCAAATACTGCAATCACCGCTTGTTTACTGTTTTACTGCATCTCTACTTCCTGCAATATCTCCCACATCAACTGCATGCCAGCAAGTATTTTCTGGCGCCGTTACTACTGCTCATATACATTCATACCACTTGTATTTCACTATCTCTTCGCCGAACTAGTGCACCTATACATCTGACAAGTGTATTAGGTGTGTTGGGGACACAAGAGACTTCTTGCATTGTGATCGCAGGGTTGCTTGAGAGGGATATCTTTGATCTCTTCCTCCCTGAGTTCGATAAACCTTGGGTGATCCACTTAAAGGAAAACTTGCTATTGTTCTACAAACCTCTGCTCTTGGAGGCCCAACACTGTCTACAGGAAAAGAAGCGTGAGTAGACATCAAGCTATTTTCTGGCGCCGTTGCCGGGGAACGAAAAGCTAAACCACAGAGATTTCCTCCCACGTCAACCACGCGCCAGTTGTAGACAGTCAATCGTCGGGTATTACTTTTCTTAGGATGTATGATATGTATGCTTGCATCCATGGTATTTGCACCATCATTACTAGGTCCGGTACCTCTTCTTCTTCTAGTGCTTCTTTTGTAGCCCCCGAGGGTTTCTCATCCCTCTTTTTCTTCTGTGCTTTCTTCGGCTTTGTAGATCTCTCGGCTATATCTTCCCAGAAAACGCCTGGTGGAATCGCGAGACACTGCGACCCAATGTTTGCAAGAACATCGGCTTCATCATTGCTCAGCCTGATGATGTGATTTACTTCGCATCCATCAAACAGCTTCTCTAGCTCGTTATACACTTCCTTGTATGCTATTGATACGTCGCAAACGTATCTATAATTTTTGATGTTCCATGCTTGTTTTACACCAATTACTATATGTTTTAAGAGACTAACCTATTAATAGTTGCAAAAGTGCACAAGTTCTTGGTTTCAACTTTGTTGTGCAGGAAATAGGCAAATATGGAAGGAAATAGCTCATTACGGTGAAATCTGGAATTTCCCGGAATATGTCCATGCTGAACACTTTTCAAAGATTGCTTCGAAACTACATCAAAACGACGTCCAATGGAAAAGTCGTAAACTACAAAGTTGTAGAGAATTTCAAACCGAACAATTTGAACATCTTATTCGTCCAGAAATGACAACGGATGCATCCGGAAGAGCAGAATTACTGCGGAGGTTCGTGCAGTCTCGGGACTCCGAAAGTTGGTGACGTATTTAACACAAACTCTTTCCATACCTGGATATTTCGGCCCAGCCACGAGTTGTGAGGTTCATGAAGGACAGAGGGGAGTCCTAAGAAGGTTCTAGAGGTGCCCAAGAGCACTTGGATCAAAGGGGCATCCATCCCATGGCCTAGATTGCATCTCCAACACTATATATTGATGGGAAACCCTATTTTTGGAGGCCCCCCAAGCATTGTCACGAAAATCCTCGCCAAGGAGGGGGAAACACTCATCTACACCAGCACCAAATCAAGGAAGAATAAGGTTAAGGGGCGGCGCACCCCCATGATGCCGGCGGCGGGGAAGGAGTCCCCCGCGCCGCCGCCGGCACCACCCACGCCTCCGCCTCCCGGCGCTCCTCGCTGAGCCCCTCTCCGATGTCTTCACCGCCATCTCCATCACAAATTCCTCATTGCATTCAGTGGTCCATCCTCTCACAAACCTCTGTACCGCCCTATGTAAACATGGTGTTTGATGCTATAAGTTATAATCCTATGATCTATGTCATGTTGCCATAGTTTATTTGTTCATTGATTGATTGGTTGTTTCTCTTTGGTTCATTAGAGTTGTATGTTGATATGTTACCGTCCTTGGTGCCCATTATATTTGTGGGCGCATGGATCAAGCACCATAGGGTTGGTAGTACTTGTATACTAGAAGGGGGAAGTTCTGCCGGAGTGACAGAAACCTGAGGACGCGAACCGGATAGTTGCATGTATGGGAGTAAGAGGACCATTTACTTAAGGCTATGGTTGGGGAAACCTTAATGCTTACTAGTATTTACGGATGTTTGCTAGCAAGCCAATCATATAGTACTTGTAATCCCAGAGGGAGAGCATGTATATTTAGCCTCTCCTACATAGAAAGCTGCATCGAAGACATTGAACCCAAGATCCTCACTAATTGATCTTGGACAAAGCCACCACTATTACCACCGCCTTTCCACACTCATGGTACTGTTAGTTTAGTTTTTTTATTGCTGTAGCATTAACATTTATTCTGTATATTTTATTGTTTTGCAAAGTCACCTCTCATACCCGTTATCGCTCTAATTTTATTTCCTAGATATTGCAAACGCTTAGTGTGCGTAGAGTTGTATCAGTGGTTGATAGAACTTGAGAGAATGTTTATCCTACCTTTAGCTCCTCTTTGGGTTCGACACTCTTACTTATCGAAAAGGCTACAAACGATCCCATATACTTGTGGGATATCAAGACCTATTCTGGCGCCGTTGCCGGGGAGTCATAGCGTAGGTGAATATTTTCGTGTGCACTTGTTTGCTTTATCTCTAAGTAGTTTTACTTCCTGTACCTAGTTGTTCTCTATCTCTTGTATGGATAGGGAATGCGAATTACAAAAAAATTAGTTGTACTTCTTATATATAAAAAATAAAAAAATGTTTTCAGAAAAGAAAAGTGATTGGAAAGATGAGTAATGGTGAAGTGGGGGTCGACCTTGAACACTTGTGTTCATGCCTGCGAAACCAAAACAATTCTTTCTATGGAAGCTTTTCATTAAAAACTTGTAAATAGTGTATATGAGAGTGGATTTGGTGACCGCGTGTATACGTGAGCACGTTCTAGCTGCCGTTGGATCAACGTTGAGATTCTTACTCTGCACTCACGGCGACAACACGGCGTGGATCTACTTTTTCTGCTGATGTGACTCGACTAAGCAGGGGGTTGCTTTCAGATTCTTACTCTGCACTTACTAGTCGACAACAGCAGCAACCATGTTGGATTCTGCGTGGCAACTGGCGCATGCGTTACCGCTAATTAACTAGGCACTCTACGTTGCGTTCATTAACACTAATTAAGCGATTAACCCTAATATTTGGCTGGTTCTTGCTCACGTACGGACAGCGCCGCGCAGGCTACATGGCTCTCGCAAATCCCAATGCCACCGAGCCAACGGAGTCAACAGAGCTAATGGCGCGGCCATGGCGGGCCTATAGAACGACGACTGTGCGCCACCACCGGCTGCAACCCTCTCCCAACGCCACACCCCTATCTAGCTGGCCCAATCGATTCAACGGCCGCTCGTTCCAATGCAGGCGCTAGAAGATGGTCACGGTGGATAGGATCCGGAAGAAGAACCGCCGCCATGGACGCCGTAGTGCGAGCTGCCGCCGTTGGCGCCGTACGGCGAGCCGCCGCCGTGGGTGCCGTACTGCGAGCCCCCTACCGGAAGGAGAGCCCCCGCCAGTCGACGGGTTCGGTGCTGTTCCTCGAGAAGGATGAAGGAACGGAGCTTGACAAAGCTAGGCAAGCGGCCGCGCGTCATGTACGGGATGGCATGCTGAAGGCGAGTATAGAAGAAAGGAGATGTGCAACACTGACTGTATTCATTCAGAGTACAACAGCTGAACTAACTCGCACAAAAATAGCCTGAAGACTAGGTCCTAGCTAACGTTAACTGCACCACTAGGAGCACTAACTCTGTACTACGTTCGCTAAACAACGCCTCCCGCGTCCCACCTGGAACACGGTGACCAGTACACGAATTAACGCTTTGTTTTTCTGCATCGACGGAGCGCGCAGAGAAGCCGTGCGGGAGCCGGCAGAGAGCACAACAGGCGGGCGCGCGGTGCGCTGCCGGCCGGGGCGGCGCGCGGGAGCCGGCCGAGGGCGCGTGGGCCGGCGCCAGCAACTCGACCTTGACCGCCCCTCGAGCTCCTGTCGCTGGCCCTGCGCCGTCGAGCCGGCGGAATGCGAAGGAGAGGTTGCACGCGAGCCGGCGCTCCATGTATGCGTCCATGAAGCAGCCGTGCGTGACGAGGTCCAGCTTGACGCCGTCGCTGCGCATGTGGTCAGCGGTGAGGTGGAGGTCCCAGAACATGCACATCTTGGAGAACGCGGCGGCGCGGATGTTGAAGGTGGTGATGTCCGGCCGGAACCCGGCGTCGGCCATCTCCAAGAACGCGCGCTGCAGCGACTTCATCTTGAAGTTGGCCACGAAGGAGAGGAGGTAGAGGTTCCAGAGCAGGTTGCCGGCGTTGCGGCGGCCGAGGCCGAGGCCGCGCGCGAACTCGCCTAGCCTGTAGTACTGGCGCTGCGTGACGTACGCAGACGCGACGGCACGGATGGCGTCGGCGGAGATGAGGAGGCTGGTCTTCCTGAGCCGGCCGACCGCCGCCTCCATCTCCCAGACGGTGCCGGCGGCCGCGTAGTGGCGCACGAAGGCGTTGCCCGTGGCGGAGTTGACGCGGCGCCCAGCGCGGGACATCTCTTTGAGCGCGTCCTCCATGAGGGACAGCTCGCCGGCGGCGCCGAGGGAGGAGACGGCGAGCGGGTAGAGGTCCTGCGCCTGGGCGGGGTCCCGCGCCGAGAGCTCCCGCACAGCGAGGAGGACCTCGTCGTAGCGGCCGAGGCGCGCGTACGCCGGGAGGAGGCGGGGCGCCGCGGCGGCGAGGCACGGCGCGGCCGAGCTGAGCAGGACCAGATGGACTGCTACACCAATCTTATCTATATTCACTTTTCACGGTTGGGGAAGGAATAGATGGGATGCGTATGAGGACACGGTCGAAAGGAATCATGTGAAAAACAACTTTTCGGTAACACGACACCTCACGGCGAAACAAACGCTGTTAGACACATGTCGACTTCTGGGCGCGTGCTCACGTATACACCCGGTCACCAGGCTTCATTCGTAGTGTATATAGTGTATATAGTGTACATATCCCGTTGTAAATAGAATGTATAGATAACCCCTAGTTAGTTATGCAAGTTTGTCACTATGCTGCCTAGAAAACAGATTTCCTGTGAAAATTTTAAAAATCACCAGAACGTGATCTTGATCTGAAATTTCTTGAGTGCATAGTAGTGCTTGATATCTAACTTTCGTTAGTTCTGACTTTTCTGATTTGAGGTAAGTAGACAGATCTAATAATTCAATCTTTACGGACTGATTCTGTTGAGACAGATTTCCTATGCCGTGCTGCAAAAATTCATGAAAAATCTCAGTATGGCATTTTGATCTGAAATGTTTTTGTGCATAGACATGAGGTTATGATCTGTCTTTCATTAATCTTGAGTTTTACGATTTGAGCTACGTAACTATCTCATTGAGTGACATCTTTACAGAGTATTCGGTTTTGACAGATTTCTATTCTCTTTGTTTAAATATTGTACTTAGGATTCAAAAGTTTCCTTCATTTTCGACGTACGATTGAACTAATAAGAAACCTCAGTATTACAGTGGATAAATATTTGATAGATTTATAGAAATTAGGGATACTTGAACACTTGTGAATTTTATTTAATGAGTACTAACCTACTAATGAGTTTTGTGAAGCTTTATGTGGATGCAGTTTTTAAGTTCCAATCAATATGGTGATATGAGATGAGCAAGAGGATGCAAGAGCTCAAGCTTGGGGATGTGTAGATGGATCCCAATAGAATATTCAATAAGATGTAAATATCTAAGCTTGGGGATGCCCAAGGCATCCCCCTATTCATCAACCAACATGAGGTTGTCTCCTTCAAACTCAATATTACCCATCCACATGTAAGCATTGTATATAGTTGCTTTTATTATCTCCGGTTTTATCCTATTTAGTTTTATTAGGTTTTTTATTTGGTTCTTGTTTCTTTGTCAGTTTCACTTATAATTGAAAAACAACAAAAAAAGGGGGGTTAGAGAGCTCCATCAAATAATCATGCCCATCTTAAATGGCTATAAAGAAAGAGCTTTATGGGAGACAATCCAATATGTTTATATTTCTGTTATTTACTGCTTTGTTGAGTCTTGGAAGTCATTACTACTGTAATGACCTCTCCTTATCATGTTTGTTTTGTTTTTGTGCCAAGAATTGCCTCTAATGGTAAGAAAGTGGTATTTGGGGGATTTGCAATCTTGTTTACTGTTTGTGGTTCGTCACGAGAAAAATCGCCAAAAATCACCAGAACGTAAGTTTGAGCTGCCAATTTACGAGTATCTTCCCCAGGTAATTATCTAACTTTCATTAGTTCAGAGTTTTTCGAGTTATGCAGCGTAACTATTTGTCAAAAATCAATTTTTACGAACTGTTCTGTTTTGATAGATTCTTGCACTGTTTTGCATTTGCATCTTTTTGCCCACCTTTTTGAGTTCTCTTGATCAAAGAACCTTATTGAAGTTGTTCTACAGTATCTAATTCTTATTAAAATGCTTTTCATATGTCATACTGAACTTTGTAGATTTGATTAATATTATCATTGCACTAACGCTGCTAATGAGATTTGTGATGAGTTTTGTATGAAGGAAGTTTTCAAGTGTAGGAAAGAAGAATGATGAGATGAGTTGAAGAATGGACAAAAGCTCAAGCTTGGGGATGCCCATGTCACCCCAAGATATATTCAAGAAGTACAAGCGTCAAATCTTGGGGATGCCCAAGGCATCCCCTTCTTCATCAATAAAAATATCAGGTCCTGTTTCTGTTCACTATATTTTTATTGCTTCATATACTATGTGTTATTCTTGGAGCGTCTTTATTTTCTGTTGTGTATTTTATTTTCAATAAAGTGGGCACCATCATACCATGTTTGTTTGGGAGAGAGACACGCTCCGTTTTAATTGTATGAACGCTCTACTTTTCACTCTTATTGTTCAACGAGCGTTTTATTTTTACTAGTACTGCGTTTAGCTCCGGTTTTTCACTCCTATTTTGTTCAGAGTTTGTTAGTATGCTTCAGTTATATATGATTATCTCTCTGATCTTTAATGAATATTATAAATGAGAGTTGTTTCAAATAAGGTTATTGGTGTTGGATACGAGTAAAAAGGTTTCATATTAATAGTGATGCAAATGGAAGATCTCCTCTGATGTTTCAATTGGGTGAATTGATCATTTAGTTTAGACTTTTAATATCATCATATGCTTTAGTTAATATGTTTTGTCGCTATGCATGATTATGACCATTATTGCTCTCTTAGTTGTACTGAGTATGATCTCTACTCGTGCATCCAACCACCAAAAACCAAAATATGCCAAAAGTGTCCACCATACCTACCTATATGTGGTATTTCACCGCCACTCCAAGTAAATTTACATGTTCTACCTTTAAAACCTTCAAAATAATTCATTGTTTTTGCAATACATAGCTCATGGGAAAGTAGCCTAAAAAAATATTGTGGTGAGGAATACGTCACTTATGTATCTTAGTTCTTATAAGTTGCTTGTTATGTGGCAACCATGCTGACATGGGGACACCATCATCATATTTTTGATAAATATCATGTGAGTTACTATGCATGTCCATCTTGTCTGAAGTAAAGGAGATAACCATAATAAAAGGTTAGAGTATACATATTGTTAGAGAAGAACATTGGGCCGCTAACCAAAACCATGTTTACATGGTGGAAGTTTCAGCATGGACATTAAAACCTCAAAAATCTCTTATGAGAAATTTATGTTGCCAAAAGCTTTAAGCTTAAAGAGGAGTCCATTTGTCTGTTGTCCGTGTTTTCTCGGTATGGATGTCTAAGTTGAGAATAATCAAAAGCGAGAAATCCAATGCGAACTTTCTCCTTAGACCTTTGTACAGGTGGCATGGAGGTACCCCTTTGTGAAACTTGGTTAAAACATATGTAATGCAATGATAATCCATGGAAATCCGAGCTAATTAGGACAAGGTGCGGGCACTATTAGTATTCGATGCATGAGGCTTGCAACTTATAGGAAGTTTTATACATAACCTATATTACTTATTGCTACCGTTGACACAATTGCCTCTCTTAAAATTTTATATCTCTATGTTTTCAAAATAAAAAGCTCTAGCACATGTTTAATCTCTGCTTCCCTCTGCGAAGGGCCATTCTTTTACTTTTATGTTGAGTCTTCATCTTGTAAGTTATATGCACCGTCTTATGAGAGCATAGTTGTCATTCTTAGTTCTATGTGCATGGTCCCAAAATTATTATTGATTGAATCATGAATGTGTTATTACTTGTTCTTAAATTATTTGTATCTAGTCATCCTTTGAACTTTGAAGGTGCATGTCACCTCAAAAATTATTCTTTTTATCACTTACCTACTCGAGGACGAGCAGGAGTTAAGCTTGGGGATGTTGATACGTCGCAAACGTATCTATAATTTTTGATGTTCCATGCTTGTTTTACACCAATTACTATATGTTTTAAGGGACTAACCTATTAATAGTTGCAAAAGTGCACAAGTTCTTGGTTTTAATTTTGTTGTGCAGGAAATAGGCAAATATGGAAGGAAATAGCTCATTATGGTGAAATCTGGAATTTCCCGGAATCTGTCCCTGCCGAACACTTTTCAAAGATCGCTTTGAAACTACATCAAAGCGACGTCCAATGGAAAAGTCGTAAACTACAAAGTTATAGAGAATTTCAAACCGAACAATTTGGACATCTTATTTGTCCAGAAAGGACAACGGATGCATCCGGAAGAGCAGAATTACTGCGGAGGTTCGTGCAGTCTCGGGACTCCGAAAGTTGGTGACGTATTTGACACAAACTCTTTCCATACCTGGATATTTCGGTCCAGCCACGAGTTGTGAGGCTCATGAAGGACAGAGGGGAGTCCTAGGAAGGTTCTAGAGGTGCCCAAGAGCCCTTGGATCAAAGGGGCATCCATCCCATGGCCTAGATTGCATCTCCAACACTATATATTGATGGGAAAACCCTATTTTTGGAGACCCCCAAGCATTGTCACGAAAATCCTCCTCCTTGGCAGAAGCCAAGGAGGGGGAAACACTCATCTACACCAGCACCAACTCAAGGAAGAAGAAGGCTAAGGGGCGGCGCTCCCCCATGATGCCGGCGGCGGGGAAGGAGTCCCCCGCGCCGCCGCCGGCGCCGCCCACGCCTCCGCCTCCCGGCGCTCCTCGCCGAGCCCCTCTCCGACGTCTTCACCGTCATCTCCATCACCAACTCCTCATTGCATTCAGTGGTCCATCCTCTCACAAACCTCTGTACCGCCCTATGTAAACATGGTGTTTGATGCTATAAGTTATAATCCTATGATCTATGTCATGTTGCCATAGTTTATTTGTTCATTGATTGATTGGTTGTTTCTCTTTGGTTCATTAGAGTTGTATGTTGATATGTTACCGTCCTTCGTGCCCATTATATTTGTGCGCGCATGGATCAAGCACCATAGGGTTGGTAGTACTTGTATACTAGAAGAGGGAAGTTCTGCCGGAGTGACAGAAACCTGAGGACGCGAACCGGATAGTTGCATGTATGGGAGTAAGAGGACCATTTAGTTAAGGCTATGGTTGGGAAAACCTTAATGCTTGCTAGTATTTACGGATGTTTGCTAGCAAACCAATCATATAGTACTTGTAATCCCGGAGGTAGAACATGTATATTTAGCCTCTCCTACATATAAAGCTGCATCGAAGACATTGAACCGAAGATTTCAAATTGATAGTTTTATGTCATAGCTATCTCCTGTGTAGTGTGATTGGTGGCACCTGGGTTGAAAAACTAGAAGCATTGGGTGCTAAGACTCTTTTAATCCTTTCATTGGCGACAACTCAGCATCCAAACCTTATTTTGAAATTTGTGCATCAGTAGCTCTTCATACTTATGATTCACCCGTATGTAGAAATCATGTCTCTGTCGAGAACCAACCTGAGGTTGGGTGGTTAGGAGGGTGGTTGTACCCCCAGCCCACCAGAGTTCAAACCCCAGGTTTAACATCTGTGTGTCTCATAAAGGCGGAATATTCATTCAGTGGGAGGCGACGTTCCCGTCGACAGCGAGGCGCCTGTGGTGACTTCGTCAATTTCAAGATCCAATCCGCCGGCTCAGTCTTCCGGAGGTGCTCATAGGGGTAGGGGTGTGCGTGTGTGCGTTCATAGGGGTGAGTGTATGCGCGTGTATGTGAGCGTCTGCGTTTGTACTGTGTTTCTCAAAAAAAAAAAGAAAAAAAGAAATCATGTCTCTGTCATGTTAACATCTAGTTGAGCAATGCCCTTTATTGCCATATGATGAATGTCTGTTTATTTCTATCTATCAGCTCTTGATGATTTGTTGTACCCTATTGTAGCTTACAAGTCAGTATATAGTTCTCTATGATCCCATCAGGTTGGGTTCACACATGGCTCTAGCGATTCTGATCAACCTGAAACTAGGTAGTGCATTCATGTATTGACGCGAACCTCATCAATGTAATACTGATGGTCAGCTGCTTATGCTAGATACTTGTGCCCAAGCATATGCATTAGTAATGCAGACATTATACACTATATAAAAGTTAAACGAATTAGCGTTTCCTGGTTGATCGGGGCATGATCAGGGCACTGTAGATGGACAAATTATCTCTTCTTTCCTTGAGCCGTTGCTAGACACGTACTCTCCTTTTCCATGGTCCAATTAATTTACTTGACCGGTTATTTCTTTTTTGATAGATAGGCAACCGGTTACCGACTGTAGATCTAACATGCCAGCTTGATCGCCTTGTGTTGCCACGTACCTTGCCAGTTTCGGTCAAAGCGGTGCCACGATCTCCACTTTGCCCTAACCTCTCCCTTCTGATGTCACATCTATTGCAGCCGCCATCATCCTCCCCTTCTCATGGGCAATCGCCGCCGTTGCCCTCCTACCACCGGTGTGGTTCCCCACGTCGCCGGCCGTCCCAGATACCGACGCCTCATGTTGCTTCCGCATGATTCGAGGCGTCCAGATTGGAGTGGTGGTTGTGCCTCGCCGGCATGGTTCCCGCAGTGTGTCGGCGTGTTCGGCAAGGTAAAGCTCCGTCCCGGTGTATGGCTCCGGCGAGCACGAGTGGTGGGCGGCACACCGAGCAAGGTCCGGTGGTCGCCTCTGCTCCTCTAGCCGGCGTGTCCACCCCCTCTCATGTCGCCCCTACCGTCATCCATGGTTTCCAGCGGCATCCTGCCACTCCAGGGAGCCTTCCTTGCCGCTCTTCAGCAATTTCCCGTGCTGAGTCGCCACATCCCGGCGTCTCCGTCATGCCGGGAGGATTTGGGGATAGGGGCTGCGGAGGTAAGGCTCGCCATTGGTTGGGATGCCTGCTGCCCCAGCGTGATGGCTAGCAACCTGGCTCGGTTGCTAGCTTTTTATCCTTTCTCCAGATAGCCTGCTCTCAAATTGAAGCACAGGGGCCCTGCAAAAATAGATTACAATAACCATCCGTCTCTTCTTTTTATGCATCATTTAAAGTCCAACTATAATGCAAAATTGATGCGGCGTTTGTTTTTTACATTGTTGCTTCTGCAGGTTTCTAAAAGTTTCCTTCATGGATGTGTGACTTTCCAATTCTCAGGTAACTACAAAGTTTGGTGTGATCAGTACCACATGATGATTTGGTTTGCTTCATTGTTGTGCGTTTCTGAGGCAAGCACTTGCATTTGATTTTGTAATTGTGAAGATGGATGGGGCAGACCAACATGATCCACCAGGGCATCCCTGCTGGTGCCGTGGGAGAGGCCAGATTTCCAGGTTGTTGGTCCAGTAGATCGCTCCGGAGGACAGGCCAGAATTCAGAAAGAGGTACTTCCGAGTTTCGATGAAGGCCAGGATCGATTTCTAGAGCTATGTATCATATTTGTTGGATTTTTTTATTCTTCCTTCAGTTTGTGCAGTCAAATTTAAGAAACGGCTACTTATGTAGCAAGCAACACACATGTTACCTCTAAGGGAGTATCACTGACCTATATTTTTATGCAAATCTGAATAAAACGTATGATTTCCCTTTATCTAAAATAATCTCACAACTGTGCTGAAAATAAAATGGTGTTAGTGCATTATTGTGGTTGGATCATATGTACCTAATTACAGTATTGGTGTAGTGAAGAGACAAACTTTAGTTATAATCTAGCTTACTAGGTACTTACTTTTTTTTCTCTCAAAATCAACCTCTGCATATCCTAATATGCCATTTGTTATATTTTTTTAGCAATATTATGTTATCCAAGCTTAATTTTCCATGTTAGCCATAAACCTAGCCATCTGTCTTTCAGTGACTGATACACATTTTCACCTATAAAGTGTGGACAGGGGCCAGTGTGTTCCTGCGTTTGAGGTAGGTTTCCATCTGATGTGATCAACCAATCATTGCATCTTATTCAGAGAGGTCTATCATTTAGTATGGCACTGTTATCTTTTCTGGTTCTTTTAATTTTGGCCACTTCATTGTTAACTCAATGTTTCCTCCTTAGATTTCCTTCTATTTTTTTACTGATTCTCTGTTAGTGCATTTCCAGATATGAAAACATGAAATCTAAGATATGAACCATGCAAACTGAAACTATATGTTATGCTTACTGCTGTTTTGCTCTATATTTTTGTAGCTCCAATGCTCCAAATATTATTATTCCTGAATTAGGATGATCGACCCCTCTCTGTTAAGCTATTGCATAACCTGGCCTGATATGTTTTTACATTTCATGCTGGAATTCGTACTTTTGCAGGCAGCATAGGAAATTAGAAATATTACACAACACTGAAGCATTCATAGAAAGATCTTTCTTTCTTTATTATAGTGAAACTTAATTTAATTAGCTTACAGCATGTCCGAGGTAAAATTCATTGTTCTCATTACCATCTTTGATTTTAATTACCATGGAGTTTGTCCTCAATTTGTCTGGACGTTTTTCTTATTCAGTACACGTGGGTATCACTGATAGTAAACACTATTGGCGCTTGGTTTTGATAACAGAAGCCATACCTTAGGTTCTGCTTCCAGAATAGTTGACATGTTACCAGATCTAGCATGCTTACTATTACTAAGTGTGTTCCTTATTGTCTCCTAATTGATAATAATTTAGGGTACAGTGACATACAACTTAACAAATGTATGCTTAATTAGCAAAGTAACACCTTGCAAGTTCTAATTTACCTTGGGCCTGGATCATGCACTAAATAACCCTTTGTACTACATTGTGCTCCCATTTCTTCTAAATATTTCCAAAATTTCTCAGATACGCACCATGGTCATGTATGTAGTTTAGTGAATACATATATGGGATTGATCATAAACTACGGCATGCCCACACGCGCATCACGCCGTTGCACTGCTTCTAATCGTTTCAATCAGCTTACTCTGCAATGGCTATGGTCTGTATGGAATCAGCTCTTCCTTTGGTTTTCTAATTTTTATTTATTTGTCAGGCTACCAAAGATATGCTTACAGTCTATGCTTATAAGGTGAAACAAATCCCAGCTTAGGGAGTGAAGGTTCAGCTTTTCCAGTTACCTTCTTAGGGGGCGTATACTTGGAGGCGTGTAGTCTTTGGCAACATGGCCCGCCGAGTCCCTGTGATGGTACTGATTCTCTTCCGTTTTTTCTACATGAGTTAACAACCTCTGCTGTCAAAATTGCAAATGTTCATAAAAAGAGCTTGACAGAGAAGTACATAATTTTGGTTAGGCATGAATATCTATGTTATATTTCTTGCCACAATGGAGCTTCCATGTTTTGCATACAAATCCAGACAAAAACTCATGAGTACTTGGCTAAAAATACATTCCACACAAAAGCTAAGAAAAGAAATACTGTATTATCAGATTCGACACAATAGATTTCTATGCCATGGTATTGATCAACTGCGATAAGTGTTCATTCTTTCTTGCTACAAAGAAGCTATGCTTACAAAAATAAATAGTTAGCATACATGCTGGTTACATTTTTAGACTAACTTGCTAATCAATATAGATGCTCTAAATATTTTTGCTACTTTCCCTTAAACAACCTTAAAAAGGAAACACAGAACCATATTTGCCTGGTTGGACAAAAAAAAAGAACACCTCAAGGTATTTGACACAATTACCTTGAATCCATAAAAGAAAATAGTTAAGATATATCAACAATTTATAGAGTATGCTTATAGAACTAGAGTACGATCACAAAACTAACAAATTTATTATGATAAAATTTTGTACCTGACACTGTCAGTTTTGTTTTGGTTCGGCACATTTGGTCGTTGAGAAAAGAATTTTGCTTTAAGGGAAAGAAGCTGGATAAGCATGGACATGATCTCAAACAAGGTGGTGGCAACCATCAGAGGAAGGCCAGTGCTTTGCAAGGATGCTCACAGGAACGCGCTGCTGCTGGAAAAAATAAGGGGGGCGGGTAGTTGCGGATTGCCTAGATATGACCTATGCAAGCTTTGGATATGTTGGAGTGTTCCCCTCCTCTAGATTAGCTTTTGAGTTGTTCTCTTTGAAATGTTTACCGGATGATGTATAAGAACTATTTTTGTTGTATGTCGATGGAATCAGGGGCAGCCCCTTTTCTCTAAAAAATAAAATATCAAATATGTTTACACACCGACCTTCATAGGTTTGTTCGTAGGTTAAACATAATCCAGTTTTTCTTCTAACCTAATAATTTGGAATACACTAAAAAAACTTAGTTGTTTGGAAAGTAAATTACAGAAATGGATATGGTTGACTATGCTTCGCAAAATAATATAGTTTCAAAGATTTCTAAGTTGATGTTAGTAACATCCACAAAGTTCAAAAACAGCTAGGAAAAGTAAGTTGATCTAGCATAGAGACAGTATGTAATTAACATGAATTACTAAGTATGTACATATTTACAAAACTGGAACTCTACATCTGCATGCATATAATTCAGAATGCAACATCTTGGATATTAGTTTATGAGAGAAATATGATAATTATCATGCAACATTTTGGAACATATTCAACTTTTATTTTGAGAAAAAAAAACCGTATCCACCTTCCAACTGAAAAATTCGTAGTGTTGCCTGTTCATTTATATTAAAGTTCCAGAGGTTTAACATGCCATGTTATGTTTTCAGATAGTTATAACTTATAAGAAAGAAATTCCAGAAATGAAGTAGCTTATTTAATTTTTAAAGCAGAGTACTTAGAAGCAACCAAATCATACAATAAGTTGATCGCTACAAACAAGTGGCACCTACAGCTTAACATCCAGAAATTGCAAGTAAAAAGACTTCTAGATCAACACATTTGACCAACAACAAAACTAGATCAAGTACATAATGGAGAAGGCAGAGATACGTACCAACAAATATTCTCTTCATCACTCCATGTGACGGGTACTTCTGCGTCAATCCCAGCTCGAGACTGAGGGGACAGTCGTGGCTATGCCCACTCTATGCCAAACTTCCGCCGAGCGGCGACAGGATGATCAACTGTGGTGGATCAACATCTGGCGCTCCGCGACCTCGCTGGTTGCGTGAACGCCTTCCTTGGAGCGAAGGCTGTTGGGGCTAGACTAGCTAGCTCTCTCTCAGATTGATCTCGCGCACATACACAAGACGTAGGTAGAAGAAATACGGGAGTTGTTTTCCGGCCGCACGTACAGCCCCTTTTTACTCTTTATTTCTCCACACCAAATCTGGACAGATTACAAGCCTTTTTATAGCTGAGCAACGCAGCACCCACGCAAGCTGAAACGTAGCTTCCACGCAACTTCATCAACGTGGTACCCAAGCAACTTCCGATCGCTCCGGCGCGCGTACGCCGCGATCCATCTTCTCTCGATCGTGAGTCTACCTCATCCGCGAGACCTTGGCCTACCCTGCGCTTACTACCTGCTCCCTACGACGCCACAAACCGGCTCGAACCAACCTGAACACGAACACGACTAGAACTAGACACACGCACGCCACGCACGCACACATACGCGCGGTTTATTTCCTAACAATCTCCCCCTAAACCGCGACCTACAGGAGACACGGATGGTCCTCCACGTCTGCGAGGAGCGCCTTCTCCTTCCTGGGCTGCCGGCAGTCACGGGAGAAGTGGCCGCGAACGCCACAATTCCAGCACTTGCCGCGCCGCCCCTTCGCTCCCGAGGCCACGCTGCTCCCGTCGTCGTCGTCGTCGTGGTCGTGGCCACCGCCGCGCTGACGGCGTCGTGCCTCCCATTGAGCGGCCGTGAGCAGCAGCTGGTCGCCACGTCGCTCTCCGCCAACGGCCGCCTTGCGCCGCTCCGTCCGCTCCTGGAACGCCTTGAGACGCCCGAGCACGTCGTCGAAGCAGATGGTCTCGACGTCGCAGAACTGCTCGATGCCGGCCACCGCCGCGAACAGCGAGTCCGGAACGGTGTCGAGCAGCTTCTTCACCATCTGGGCGTCGCTCAGCGTCCCGCCGAGGCTTGCAAACTTGGCGGCCATGCAGCCGATCTTGCCAGCGTAGATGTCCAGCTCCTCGCCGTCCGCCATGATCAGCCGATCGAACTCGCCGCGGAGCGTCGACAGCCGAGCTGCCTTGACGCGATCCGCGCCGACGAACCGCGCCTTGAGGCACTCCCAGATCGCCGCCGCCATCTTCTTCGACGACACCTGCAGGAGAATGTCCTCCGAGAGCGCGCCGAGCAGGTATGCCCTCGCCCTCTTGTTCTTCTCCGGATCGACCGCCACCGTCGAGTCTTCCGGAACCACCGCCTCCCAGACGCCCTGCACGTCGAGGTTGGCCTCGACCTTGATCGCCCAGACGGTGTAGTTGTCGCGGGTGAGTATCGGACAGAAGAGCGGCATCGCGCTCCCCCCGGCACCACCACCGTGCGGAACCAACGCCATCGCCGTGGCTCTGATACCAAATGTTGGGGCTAGACTAGCTAGCTCTCTCTCAGATTGATCTCGCGCACATACACAAGACGTAGGTAGAAGAAATACGGGAGTTGTTTTCCGGCCGCACGTACAGCCCCTTTTTACTCTTTATTTCTCCACACCAAATCTGGACAGATTACAAGCCTTTTTATAGCTGAGCAACGCAGCACCCACGCAAGCTGAAACGTAGCTTCCACGCAACTTCATCAACGTGGTACCCAAGCAACTTCCGATCGCTCCGGCGCGCGTACGCCGCGATCCATCTTCTCTCGATCGTGAGTCTACCTCATCCGCGAGACCTTGGCCTACCCTGCGCTTACTACCTGCTCCCTACGACGCCACAAACCGGCTCGAACCAACCTGAACACGAACACGACTAGAACTAGACACACGCACGCCACGCACGCACACATACGCGCGGTTTATTTCCTAACAAAGGCTGTAGGAAGCCAATCGCTGACGGCCGCAAGGAGGAAACACAGCTGCAGTATGCCGGCAGAGCGGGTCGGGGAGAGCGCCGATGAGCAGCCAGCTGCACCAATTTGGGGAGGACGGCATCAAATTGGGCATGCTTTACTGCAAGGCCCGATAGAGAAGAGAAAAGGGGATGAACGAGAGAGAGACACGGAGCGAGTGGGATACGCGTGTGCTATGTTGTACGGAATACTCGCGAGGTGGCTTTTGTCTTTTCCATAACCCTGTTCGATCGTGTCATTAGTCATTAGTACGTGTGAGTGTTGTGTTACGCTGAGGCGCACAACCAATTCCTGTTCTTTTTTCCCGAGATTCCAGACCCCTGCAAGGCTGCATTACACATCATGAATTCCGTATGATACCCATCCGATCTTATTCCAAAGGGATTCCATTCCAAAGGAGCTTGCCTCACCGGCTCTTTGCCTATACCTAAACCGTAAAGCCGCAGTGGCACCTCGGACTGAAACCAAGATTCGTACCTACTTCGAAATTTAAGCAACGGAAAAAAGATTAACGAGCCCAGAAATTTAATAAGCAAGGAAAAAATGTTAGCTCCCCAAAATTTATGCAAGGAAAAAATTAGAACCCGAAATTTAAGCAATGGGAAAAATAATAGCACCCCAAAATTTAAGCATGGAGAAACAATTAGCACCCCTAAATTTAAGAAACGAAAAACTTAGCCCTAATACATCTCATCTCATCCCATAAGATCAGTCTATCGACTTTTTTTTAGATATGTAAGAGTTAGCCCATAAATGAGAACCAACATGTGGTTGAATGGTTAGGAGGGCAGTGGCACCCCCAGCTCACCAGAGTTTAAATCCTAGATTTGACACTTTAATATTTCATTAAAGAGGCGAAATATTCTTCACTAGGAGGCAACGTGCCCGTCGACAACGAGACGTCCATGGTGACTTCGTTAATTTCAAGACCAGTCGGATCAGTTTCTTGGACCCAGTCCCTCGAAGATGCTCATAGAAATAGGGTGTGCGTGTGTGCGTTCATAGGGGTGAGTATGTGTACGTATGTGTGAGCGTCTGCATCTGTGCTGTGTATGGTAAAAAAAGTCCACAAGTATAGAATTATTGTTAATTAGATTGGCGTTGTGGTGTAAGTATCTATTGAATGATGTTTTATCATCTTCCTAAGGAAATTACATGTTTCAGCTTGGTGTCCACATTTGAATATGCATCAGAGTTCCAGCTATTTTTTATAGTGCATATCAAATTGTGTCTCGACATGGCTACATGTCTAAAAGTAACCTACATTCTAACACACAATGGTCTTTATGATTTCTACTAAAAAATACATGAAGCACCCACCAACAGGCGCGGCGTGTCGCCGCGCCACTGCTTCCTAGTAACAATTTAAATGTGCAACCTTACGGCTACTTCCACATGCACTTAAAGCTTGCATCTTAGTTTACATGTAATATCTACCGTAAATATGATGCACATTTTGGGCTACCTATGAAATTCTGCTACATTCACCTTTTCTCAACTAATCTCACTTCACAAAGCAATATGTAATGGATTAGACCTAGCTATTACTAGATATGTTTTATCTCCTAACTGATCTGTTTTGTTGTTAGCAGGTATATATTACCTTCATTCAAGATGAAAATGGTGTTCCCCCTCTTTTGCAAGAGCTCCAGTTAGCAGCTAATATCTAGTATTTTTTATGGCTTGTAATATTGTGATTAGTCAGAACTATGAAGAGAGAGTGATAGATTTACTCTGGCTTATCTGAAAATATTTTGTGCTTTCTCTATATTGATGTAAGTATTCATTGCGTGTTGTCAAAACATGAACTAAAGGAATATGTGAAGTAAGAAAATTCTGCAAACTCTACTGGACGAAGTAATAATTGGGCTTAAAAAAGGCAACGGCCCAAACAATATTTGACCGGAGCAATATACATTGCTGTAAATCATGAACCGAAAGGCCGAATGAAATTAATTGTACAATGTTTTGGCAAAAAATAAAAAAAGCTGAAACGTTGGGCTTTGGCCCATGTAGCTAACCGAAACTGAGAGGAAGTAAATTATGAATAGGACAAATTGTTGGCCTCGGCCCATGTACATGCTAAACTGGATTGGGCTGATTTTGATCCACGACCATTTGATTTGGTTACAGATCGGCCACGTAGGATTTGCCACGTTAGATCTGACATGGACAGGTAGGCCAGCCCACGACGAAAATTTTGGTCATAGAATCTATGACCATCAATTTTGGTCCTATTCCTCTACGACCATTTAAATAAAAAGGTCGTCGTGCGCCGTCAGTGACGCTCAACTGGCGACCAACAGTTATTGGTCACGACGTGGTCATAGATTGCACACAATAACCTTTCCATGACCAATATGGAGGGTCGCAAGTCACCATATTTCTTGTAGTCACGCAAAACATGGTTCATCAGTCTCATGAAAGTGCTAGTTGCATTAGTTAAACTAAAAGGCATTACTAACCACTCATATAAACCAAATTTTGTTTTAAAGGCTGTTTTCCATTTATCCCCTCTTTCATCCTAATTTGATGATAACCACTTCGCAAATCAATTTTAGAGAAAACAGCAGCGCCACTCCATTCATCTATGATATCCTCTAAACGGGGAATATGATGACAATATCGAATAGTAATGTTGTTTATCGCTCTACAATCTACACACATACGCAATGTACCATCTTTCTTAGGAACTAAAATAACAAGAACAACACAAGGACTATGGCTTATGCGAATATAACCTTTGTCGAGTAGCGCTTGTACTTGCTTCTGTATCTCCTTCGTCTCTTCGGGGTTCGTCCTATATGGTGCCCTATTGGGCAGCGAAGCTCCGGGGATCAAGTCAATTTGATGCTCAATACCACGCAATGGTGGTAATCCAGCTGGCACCTCCTCCGAAAACACATCGCTGAATTCCTGTAAAACACTAGAAACACACCAAGAGAAATAGGGGTCATATCGTTAGAAACCAAAACCTCACCCTTGTACATGAGCACAAGAGGCATGGTTGTAGGATCCTCACTAAATTCTCTCATGTCCTCTTTGGTGGCTGAATGTACTAGGACATCGCCTAGAGGGGGGGGGGGGTGAATAGGCGGTGTATCAAAACTTCTACTTGAGAGCTAAACTAGGCGGAATAAAACTATACATGTGTTTACTAGTTTAGCTCAAAGCCTATCAACTAGGGGTTTACCTAAGAGCACCAACAACCTATGCTAGCATGATGAGCACAATGTGATAACAAGCTAGGTATAGCACATCAAGCAAGATAGATATAACAAGGTAAAGCGCATAGGTAAAGGAGCTCGGGTTGAGAAGTAACCGGTGCACGAGGAGACGACGATGTATCCCGAAGTTCACACCCAAGGGTGCTACATCTCCGTCTGGAGCGGTGTGGAGGCAGCACTCCAATAAGCCACTAGGGCCACCGTATTCTCCTCGAGCCTTTTCTCCAAGAGGAAAGCCCCGATCCACTAAGGGACCCTTGAGGGTGCTCACCGAATGACAAAGGATTAACTTATCAATGCCTACAGATTGTAGACTAGGGTTTTAGTCGGAAGTAGAGGGCAAGTAGATCTCGAAGGTTTCAGCCGAAAAGTACTCGACGATGTGAAAACTAGGGTTGCGTGAAATAATGAATCGATGCTCACTTTATCCCTCGACTCCCCCTTATATAGGAGGCGGAGCCGAGGGATTCGTAATACACAAGTTTACAGAGTCCGGGAGGGTTTCTACCTCATCCCGTAAGATTACAAGTATGTATTTCCTAATACAACTCTAGCTTTCCTTAGTACTAACTTGGGCTTCCGAACTTCATATTCATCGAGTCGTGGGCCTTCAGTAAACCCTGGGTACCATCTTTGGCAGGCCCAATGGGGATGCCTATGTCAGTAGCCCCCGAGATTTTGCTTGAATCGAAGAATCAGGGAAAATCTCCAACTTTAGTCTTTTAATAACTCTGTCGAATTTATCACATATCTTTAGATACGCAATTATATATTGTACAGGGATAATGGTAGTTGGGGCTAGTTCATCTGACGGATCAGGTACTAGTTAACTGCTCTAGTGGCAATCCGCAAAAAACCTACTTCAAGATCACGTCCCTGGACATGATCTCGGGATACTGGTGTTAACTTCGACAGGTGCCGCTTAAGGTCTTACCATCTGCCGAGTCCCAGTCATGTTTTATCGGGTACCTAACGCGTCCGTTAGGATTTTTCTTCGTATCCGTTGATACGGAAAAAAGTAGCGAACCAACGTCAGAGACGGTGCCACGCCGCTCAGAACGGATCTGGGGTCTTACCTTCGCAGAGTTTTGCGGCATTCAGAGATTATTCGCGACTTTGGCGCTCTGAGAATATATTGTCGAGTGCTTTTTCGGCTGTTGGAATAGCATATTTTATTGAGTCAACGGATGACTTATCTTGCCTTCCCGATGGGAGTACATGTAAAGTTATTTGTATAACTCGAAATATGCTCACTTCTTTTTATAATTTCATCGGGCACGCGAATAGCGTTCCCGATGGGAGTAGCCCCCGAGGCTACAGCCAAGAACTTGTGCTTGGTTGTAGGCTCAAGACTGTAACGCCTTATGTCGCTATCTTGTAATTCTTTCTCGAGCTTTTCATATCTATCGGGTGCGTGATCAGCGCTCCCGATGGGAGTAGCCCCCGAGGCTATGAGCAAATGCTTGCTTTTGATCATAGGCTCTCGCCATTTCTATTTTGTCATACTCGAGTTTTTCTTTTTCCCAAAGTAGCCCCCGAGCATTTGATCAAAAACTTGTATTTGATCAAAGGTTCTCGAGATAATCAATAATCTTCTGCTGCCGCCACTTTTATTAATCTTCATAGCTGAGATTTTCTCTTGGCAAGGTGACATCATCACTGACGATAGCCACGATCACTATGTCGGGAAGACGCGAGTACTGCTCTCTCTGTCTTGCGGGCCCAAAATCCTCATCAAGTTTACACGTCGTGCAAGTGGGGGACACACGTCCTCCACTTTTCCTGGCGCACGCACTGTAGCGCCTGTTCCTTTCCTTCATAGTGAAAATACGTTTTTACCCCTTATCCACGTGTACAACATCCATCTCACAATTTTTCCATCCAACGGTGCGTCGATTCGCCGAACCCCTATTTAAGGTCTTCTTCTTCCTCCGTTCACCCTTTCGCTCGCGCCGCACCTCTGCTCTCCGCTGCAAAAATCCCCCATTGCGCCCAACACTTCTCGAGCTCAGCCACACTCGCACTTTTCGCGTACGCCACTGTTGATGCCACCGCGCGCACGGCTCACTAGGCACAGCACCCCCGAGTCGAAGATGGCGGCGGAAGATCTGGAGTGGGAGAGATCCAAGATCTCCAACCAAGACCTGAACCTGCTGAAGAAGCTTGGGTTCACGAAGAAGAAAGACGCGCTGCGCTTCCCCAAGGAAGAAAGCTATCCATCGCCTCCTATCGAGTATCGGGTCAGTTTCGTTGACCACCTTATTCGCGGCCTCTCTACCCCCATTCACGATTTCCTTCGCGGTCTCCTTTTTGTCTATGGGTTGCAGCTGCACCAGCTGACTCCCAATTCTATCCTCCACGTCTCGATTTTCATTACCCTCTGTGAGTGCTTCCTCAGAGTTAATCCTAATTGGGTTCTGTGGAAGCGCATCTTCTGTCTCCGCCGCAATGGCTCCCACAACGTCGCCTACAACATAGGCGGCGTTGTCATTTGCGTTCGCTCTGACGTCGAGTATTTTGACGTCAAATTCCCCAACTCCGTCCAAGGGTGGCGCAAAAGGTGGCTCTATGTGCACGAAGAAAGCTCCGACTCGGTGGAGTACAACATAGCTCCTTTCGATGGAGGTGCCAAGATTCTTCGCCGCCGATCGTGGGACGCTGAAGCCACCGAAGAAGAAAAAACGGCGACAGAGGCACTGATGTCCCGTATCCATGAGCTTCAGAACACCCGTGGCAAGGAATTGTCGGGTATCCAGATCACAGCCTACTTCCTTAGGATTAGAGTGCAGCCTTTACAAGCTCGCAAAAATCCCCTTCGGATGTATGCTGGTGAAGAAGATGTCGACAGGCTCTCCAAAGACCTTCCTGTGAAGGACTTGGAGAAATTGATCCGAAGAATTTCATCGCTCAGCAAGAAGGATGCTATTCCATCCTCTTGCCGCGTGGAGCCATATAGTGGCACCAACGCCCTCCCCGAGGTAATTTTTCCCTCGACTACTATTTTGTCCTCTCGATTTTTTAATATTTGCCGACTACTATTTTGCTGGCATTTCTTGCGTAACTTCTTGTCGACACTCCTTGTCTTTGTAGAACCGCCTAGTTCTAGCTTCTCTTCCTCCTCTTCCTCAAGGTGGAGAAGTTGAAGAACAGACTGTTGTCACCAACGACAACCAGGGTACTTCTCGCCCTGAGAGTGAAGTCGCGGGTTCTCATAAATCCGCGGCTTCCTCTGAAAAAGAAGTCGAATCTGAGGCTACCGCATCGACACACTCCCTCCCCTCCGCTGTTTCTCCAAGGAACAAGAGAAAAGGGACGAAGTTGCCGATTCTGGCACCTCCAAATCCGGCGCATCTCCTACCGAAGAAGTTGTTCCTACTGAAGAAAGTACAACTTTCAACCCTTACGAAGATGCCCTTGTCAGCTCGTAAGTTCTTGCTGCTCTTTGTTGTTTGCTCTTGATATTTTGTCTATGTTGTTTCTTATATTGTCGCCTTTTTATTGTAGTGGTGATGAGGATGAAAATCCACCTATTGACGCGACTGCTCGAACGAGTACGTTGCGTACTTTAGTTGTCTCTGAAGCTCAGCCTGATGGGGATGAAACCTCGCCTCCTCAGCAAGACATCGAGCATCCAACTCCAGTTGCAAGCCCCCGTGCCCCTTCGCCAAAGAGGGCTAGGGTCGAGCCGGCCAAGGAGCCTACCTTGCTGATTGGTAGTTCCACGACTCCTTCAATGGATGATGTAAGTTGTTCACTTCTTCTTTTATGTTCTGAATATTTCAATGCTTTCGACTCCCCTTTGTTTTTTGCTTCTCCTTTGCTTGTTGCTGTCAAACTTTTCACTTCCTATATTGATTTTTCTTTCTCTATTTTTCTTTGCAGCCTTTGATGAAGGAGTTTATCCGTCTCGGTACCCAATTCGTCGGGTACCGTGACCATGCTAAAAAGCTTGAAGGTACTATTTTTGCTGCTTCTTCTGGTGAATGACCTCCCCATCATTTTTTTTGTCATGACATTTGTTACTGTCGATTGTTTTACCAGCCAATCTTGCGGAAGCCAACAAACGTGCTGATGCTCTTGCTCTTAAATTGGAGCAAAGCGAAAAAGATCGCAAAAAAGCTGAGTCAAATGCCGCCGTTATTGAAGATCTTCGAAAAAGACTTCACGACACGGAAACTTCTCTAAGTGACAACATAGCTCAGCAGTCTGCTTGTGAAGATGAAATCTTCACTCGATTGGAGTCGCAGAGTCGACGTTTTGTCAGTGAGTAGTTCAAACCATTGCTATTTTTTTGAGTGATCATATTCTTCCTGGCACACTTTTTTGAAAAGCTTTCTTTTGCTTATTTAGGGAAGACACACCAAGATTGTGATCTAGAAAATCCTGAAGGTGACCGCCTCCTCGACGCGCTCTCACTCCTTGAGATTCATGGAGATGAGGCAGGCTTTTTTCGTACTTCTTCGTGAAGAAAGAAGAACCCGAGGCTTTTACTGCTCTCGCCAAGTGCTTCAACTCTAAAGATCTTGGGCTCAATCTTCGACAAGAAGGCCTGAAGATTGGTGTTGAAGGCACCATTGTCTTGGTTGCTGACAGCCAACAGGATGTCAACTGGGCTAAAGTTGGCGATGTCAAGGAGATGGAGACGAAGAAATGGCAGTCTTTGATTAAGGCTGCGAAGCCACAGTCGAAGAAAATCCTTGCCTTCCTTGGATGCAAGCCAACTCCATCTCCTAGTTCATCGAAGCCGGAGGTCAAGTAGACCACCTTGCCCCTTCTTTTGTTTTGTTTTTCTTTTGATGTTGTCACCATAATAACTTTGGCGACAACTATCCCACTAGTTCAGTAGGAACCCTCCTTTGTAATAGCCATGTAAATATCTGACCTTTATTAATGAAAAGCTATGTTGCCGAGTTATTGATATCGAAGTATTTCTCTCCAGTTGATTTTTGACAACAATACCGTGGTGCCTCCCTCGGCTGCTTTGCCTGCTACATCTTACTCGAAAAGGCCCTCCGCTGACGAGTTTATTGGAGGTTCGTCAAGTGCTGCACAGAATGAAGATTTGGACGAGCTTCGTCAACAACTGCAGTCGATGAAAAAACAAGCTCTCGTGGTAATGGAACAATCTCGGAGATCATCTGAAAATGAAAAACTGGTTGTTCAGCAAGCTCGGGAAGCCATAGCGTTGAAGGAAACTGCGGTTGCTGAGGCTGCTGAAGCTACTTCCCGAGAAAATTTTATGCTTCAACTGATGAACGACGCTAACTTGGATATGACGGGCACGCTCCGCAAACGTGGCCATGCTGTATTTTGTTTTTACTGTCTTTTATTCCTTACTGATGCTCTCGTTGAAACAGGTTCTTTTTTGGATACTGCTGCCGAAGATCAACGTGTTGAAGCCCGAACCAATGCGCTTCTCAGGCTTGCTCGTCAACATGGTTCCAGTTTCTGGGTTACTCCTGAGCGTACTCGCCAAATAATCAGATTTCAAGATCGCGCGAGTCAGGTCCGCGATTTTCTCGACTTCTGCACAAGAACATTGTCTCTAGTTTATAGTACCACGTTTCCTCGTAACAAAATACCAGAAACTCATCCTACTCTAATGGAGAAATTCCGAGATGCCCCTCGTATTCATAAATTTGTGCGAGCCGCAACTATCTGCTGGGGCAAGATTCGCCATGATTATGATACAGATCTGCTACCCGAAGTTAGATCTGAATCAAATTGTCACCAAGTGTCTGGCCAAGCAAACGAAGCGGAAGAGGAACATCGACAAAATCAACGACAATGTAACTCATGTAGTCGAAGAGATGATGGATGAACTTCTTCGGATGGACTCAGAATTCTTTGTGAAAGGCAGCTATGCTGAACATAAAACTGGTGCTGCAAGCAACGAAGGTGTAAACATAGATGATATACTAGGTAGCAACTGATTTTTACTATATTGCGGGAGTTCATAAATATTTTTCCTTGTCGAATTTTTCTTGATGATGAGGTTGTCCGTATTGTAAAATATAATCTATATTGTAAAGCCGCCGAGCCTTTGGCCGGTGCTCAAGCTATTTTTGCGCCTCGATGAATTTACTATTTTGCGAGAGTGTATATATATTTTGTTGCCACGGGTTATGAGCCCCCGAGCCTATCGACGAAAAAGATGTATATCACCAATATCTTTTACTATATTGCAGCACCGCGAGCCCGCCTCATTAAAAACCTTTCAGCCCCACTCGGTGCCCTGAAAGGAAAAGAGTGCGTCTGAAAACTCGCGGCATTTCAGTACATTGTATGTTTACAAGGAGGACTATATTTTGACTTCAAGCGTAAAAACGCCTTAGCTGTGACACGTTCCAAGGATTTGGCTCTGCAACCCCCGTCTTCTTGTCCTTTATCCTGTATGCTCCTCCTTCAAGTACTTCTGTGATGATGTAAGGGCCAAGCCATGGTGGCTCGAGTTTTTCATGGCTTTTTTGTCTAAGCCGAAGAACCAGGTCGCCTACCTGGAAGGATCTTGGACGCAAACGTCGACTGTGGTAGTTTTTCAGGTCTTGCTGATACTTAGTGACCCGCGATAACACTTCTTCTCGAGCTTCATCAAGTGCGTCGACACCATCCTCCAATGCTTTTATTGAAGCTTCTTCGTCATATTCAGTTACTCTTGGAGAATCATGCTCTATTTCTATCGGCAGTACTGCCTCAGCTCCATGGACTAGAAAGAACGGAGTTTCTTGTGTTGCTGTATTTGGTGTTGTTTGAATACTCCATAACACACTCGGCAACTCCTCTGGCCAAGTATGTTGAGCTTTTTCCAGTGGTCCTAACAGGCGCTTCTTGATACCATTGCAGATGATACCATTGGCTTTCTCGACTTGACCATTGGTTTGTGGGTGCGCAACTGACGCAAAGTGTAGTTTGATGCCTACCTCTGCACAGTATGCCTTGAATTCCTTGGATGTGAAATTACTACCATTGTCCGTGACGATGCTATGAGGTACTCCAAACCGAAAAACGATGCTTTTCACGAACTTGATTGCCGACGCTCTGTCTGGTGAATTTATTGGCTTTACTTCTATCCACTTGGTAAATTTGTCGACAACGACAAGCATATACTCGTATTCTCATGGCGAGGCCTTGTGTAATTTTCCCACCATATCGAGACCCCACTAAGAAAAGGGCCAAGACAGTGGTATTGGCATCAACTCTGCTGCCGGAGAATGAGGTTTTGCGGCAAATCTCTGACACACATCGCAAGTACGAACTATTTCTTTCGCATCCTCGATTGTTGTCAACCAATAAAATCCTGCTCTGAAAACCTTGGTCGCGATAGCTCGACTGCTTGCATGATGACCATATATTCCTTCATGTACATCCTTTAGAATTAGCCTTCCTTCTTCGGGTGTGACGCACATCTGCAATACTCCCGAAATACTTCATTTGTATAACTCCCCTTTGACCACAGTAAAGGCTTTAGAACGTCTGATAACTCGCCTTGCTTCAACTGGATCGTCGGGTATTACTTTTCTTAGGATGTATGATATGTATGCTTGCATCCATGGTATTTGCACCATCATTACTAGGTCCGGTTCCTCTTCTTCTTCTAGTGCTTCTTTTGTATCCCCCGAGGGATTCTCATCCTTCTTTTTCTTCTGTGCTTTCTTCGGCTTTGTAGATCTCTCGGCTATATCTTCCTAGAACACGCCTGGTGGAATCGCGAGACACTGCGACCCAATGTTTGCAAGAACATCGGCTTCATCATTGCTCAGCCTGATGATGTGATTTACTTCGTAACCATCAAACACCTTCTCTAGCTCGTTATACACTTCCTTGTATGCTATTGATACGTCGCAAACGTATCTATAATTTTTGATGTTCCATGCTTGTTTTACACCAATTACTATATGTTTTAAGAGACTAACCTATTAATAGTTGCAAAAGTGCACAAGTTCTTGGTTTCAACTTTGTTGTGCAGGAAATAGGCAAATATGGAAGGAAATAGCTCATTATGGTGAAATCTGGAATTTCCCGGAATATGTCCATGCTGAACACTTTTCAAAGATTGCTTCGAAACTACATCAAACCGACGTCCAATGGACAAGTCATAAACTACAAAGTTGTAGAGAATTTCAAACCTAACAATTTGGACATCTTATTCGTCCAGAAAAGACAACGGATGCATCCGGAAGAGCAGAATTACTGCGGAGGTTCGTGCAGTCTCGGGACTCCGAAAGTTGGTGACGTATTTGACACAAACTCTTTCCATACCTGGATATTTCGGCCCAGCCACGAGTTGTGAGGCTCATGAAGAATAGAGGAGAGTCCTAAGAAGGTTTTAGAGGTGCCCAAGAGCACTTCGATCAAAGGGGCATCCATCCCATGGCCTAGATTGCTTCTCCAACATTATATATTGATGGGAAACCCTATTTTTGGAGGCCCCCCAAGCATTGTCACGAAAATCCTCGCCAAGGAGGGGGAAACACTCATCTACACCAGCACCAACTCAAGGAAGAAGAAGGCTAAGGGGCGGCGCTCCCCCATGATGCCGGCGGCGGGGAAGGAGTCCCCCGCGCCGCCGTCGGCGCCGCCCACGCCTCCGCCTCCCGGGGCTCCTCGCTGAGCCCCTCTCCGACGTCTTCACCGCCATCTCTATCACAAACTTCTCATTGCATTCAGTGGTCCATCCTGTACCGCCCTATGTAAACATGGTGTTTGATGCTATAAGTTATAATCCTATGATCTATGTCATGTTGCCATAGTTTATTTGTTCATTGATTGATTGGTTGTTTCTCTTTGGTTCATTAGAGTTGTATGTTGATATGTTACTGTCCTTGGTGCCCATTATATTTGTGCGCGCATGGATCAAGCACCATAGGGTTGGTAGTACTTGTATACTAGAAACCTGAGGACGCGAACCGGATAGTTGCATGTATGGGAGTAAGAGGACCATTTACTTAAGGCTATGGTTGGGGAAACCTTAATTCTCGCTAGTATTTACGGATGTTTGCTAGCAAGCCAATCATATAGTACTTGTAATCCCATAGGGAGAGCATGTATATTTAGCCTCTCCTACATAGAAAGCTGCATCGAAGACATTGAACCCAAGATCCTCACTAATTGATCTTGGACAAAGCCACCACTATTACCACCACCTTTCCACACTCATGGTACTGTTAGTTTAGTTTGTTTTATTGCTGCAGCATTAACATTTATTCCGTGTATTTTATTGTTATGCAAAGTCACCTCTCATACCCGTTATCGCTCTAGTTTTATTTCCTAGATATTGCAAACGCTTAGTGTGCGTAGATTTGTATCAGTGGTTGATAGAACTTGAGAGAATGTTTATCCTACCTTTAGCTCCTCGTTGGGTTCAACACTCTTACTTATCGAAAAGGCTAGAAACGATCCCCTATACTTGTGGGATACCAGCTATCATACTATCATTTACTGCATTACATTGGTTCATGACTTGCTGAGCCACCAATTGTGAGTCGCCTAAGATTTTTAGTCGAGTTGCGCCACAAGCTTTCGCCATCTTCATCCCGTGTATGAGAGCTTCGTATTCTGCTTCATTGTTAGATGCGTTTGGAAACGTCATCCGTAAGACATACTTGAGTTTGTCGCCTTCAGGTGATATTAGTATCACGCCTGCTCCAGCTCCCTCTAATCTCTTGGACCCGTCGAAGTTCATAGTCCAGGTTCTCGATAAATCCGAGGGTCCCGTATTTTGTAGCTCCATCCACTCTGCGATGAAGTCTGGTAGAATTTGCGACTTTATTGCTTTTCTTTTTTTGTACGTGATGTCCCGAGGGGAAAGCTCTATTCCCCACAGGGAGACACGACCCGTAGCCTCTGGATTGTTTAGTATATTGGATAAAGGCGCCTCATTGACCACTACTATCGGATGCGCCGAAAAATAGTGCCGTAATTTTCTTGCGGTCGTAAACACTCCATATGCTAGCTTCTGGTACTGCGGATACCGTTGTTTTGAAGGCGATAAGACTTCATTGATGAAATATACGGGCCTCTGTACTCCATGGAGTTTTCCTTCTTCCTCTCTTTCGACTACAAGTGCTGTACTGACCACCTGAGGCGTGGCTGCAATGTATAACAAGAGGGGTTCCTTCTCCTTAGGCGCCACCAAGATTGGTGGTGTCGAAATTGTGCGCTTGAGATCCTCGAAAGCTCTATCTGCCTCTTCGTTCCATTGAAACTTCTCTCCTTGCTTGATCAGAGCGTAGAATGGCAACGCCTTTTCTCGTTCCATTCATATGTATTTCTTTCAACTTTGTTGGCTTTCTCATTGTTACGATAGCTTGAATTTTTTCTGGATTGGCCTCGATTCCTCTTGCTGAGACGAGGAACCCGAGAAGTTCTCCCGCAGGGACGCCGAAAGAACATTTTGTCGGGTTCAGCTTGAGACAGAACTTGTCGAGGTTCTCGAAAGTTTCCTTTAAATCCTCGATCAATGTTGTCTCCTTTTTTGATGTTATGACGACATCGTCAATGTACACTTGTACGTTTGTTCCAATCTGTGTTGCTAAACACTTCTGCATCATCCGCTGATATGTTGCTCCCGCGTTTTTCAGACCAGAAGGCATTGTTTTGTAGCAAAACACGCCATAAGGTGTTATGAACGCTGTCTTGACCTCATCATCTTCTTTTAATCTGATCTGGTTATAACCAGAATATGTGTCCAGGAAGGAAAGACGTTCACATCCTGTCGTGGAGTCGATGATTTGGTCGATCCTTGGGAGGGGAAAGTGATCCTTTGGACAATGTTTATTGAGACACGTAAAGTCGACACACATGCGAAGGACTTTCGTGTTTTTCTTCGGGACCAGCACTGGGTTAGCTACCCATGTGGCCTTTGTATGCAACTCTTTAATAAAACCAGCTTCTCTGAGTCGATCAATCTCTGACAGCATAGCTTTGCGGTTTGGTTCCGAAAAACGCCACAAAGTTTGTTTAATTGGTCCCGATATTGGATCCAAATTTAGGTGGTGCTCAGCAAGTTCCCTGGTTACTCCTGGCATGTCAGTTGGACACCATGCGAAGATTTTCCAGTGCTCACGGAGGAACTCGACGAGCGCGCTTTCCTATGCGAGGTCCATGTCTGTTGCAATGGACGTCATTTTCTTTGGATCTGTCGGGTGAATCTGCACCTCCTTGGAATCTTTGGTAGTGTTAAAGATTGGCTCCCTGAGAGGCCTTCCTACGTCTGGCAACACATCATAATCAGTTGTGAGCCTTGACGCCATATATTCTGCTTGCATCCCGAAAGTTTCTGATAGTCGATGAAAATCTTTGTCGCATTTATCGGCTAACGCAAAACTTCCTTTGACTGTAATTGGTCCCTTAGGTCCAGGTAACCTCCACAACAGGTACGTGTAGTGCAGTACCGCCATAAACCTGGCATACGCTGGTCGTCCCAACAAGGCGTGATATTGCGAAGGGAAATCTACGACTTCAAACTCCAGCCTTTCTATCCTGTAGTTTTCTCGGGTTCCAAACTGAACGTCGAGGTTAATCTTCCCCAGCGGATAACTTGGCTTCTTTGGTGTGATTCCATGGAAACGTGTATCAGTTGGTTTTAGGTTTGCCAGGGAGATGTTCATCTTCCTTAGTGTATCTGCATACATAAGGTTTAGACTGCTGCCTCCATCTATGAATACTCGAGATACATCGAACCCTGCGATCACTGCTGGTAAGATAAGTGCTAACTGCCCTGGTCGAGGAACTTGTTGCGGGTGATCCGCTATTGTGAAGCCAATGTCCTGTCCCGACCAATTTAAGTACTCAATCGTTAGTGGAGGCATCTTCTCTGCCATGAACACTTGACGCGAGATTACTTTCTGAGCCCTGTTAGACAGCCTAGCTTTCTGAATCATCGAGACCGCACCGTTGGAGTTGGGGTCGACTTATGGAGGTGGGTGTGGTGCTGCCGCTATTCTAAGCTGGTGCCGATTTTCGTCCGTAATTGCGGGAGGAGGTGACAAGTGGATCTCACTCCTGGGCCCTTGGGGATTTCGATTTGTTGCTTGAGCATTGGCTTGCCCTGCAAACCTCAACATTGCTTGAAAGTTTCGGCAGTCCTTCTGCAGATGTCCTGACTGCCTCTTCCCATTATTTTCGAGATAGAAATGCATCTGGCATGGCCCATTTATCATATCCTCGAGAGACACAAATGGTCTCTGGAACCTTGGTCCACTATTTTGCCTGTTATTTCGGGAGTCATTGATGTCTACGCACGCTTCTATTCCTGTAGACAGTGTTGGGCCTCCAAGAGCAGAGGTTTGTAGAACAGCAGCAAGTTTCCCTTAAGTGAATCACCCAAGATTTATCGAACTCAGGGAGGTAGAGGTCAAAGATATCCCTCTCAAGCAACCCTGAAATAAATATCGCAACAAGTAAACATGCAGTAGAACAGTAAATAAATGGTGATTCGATATTTGGAAATAAGGCCTAGGGATCCTACTTTCACTAGTGGACACTCTCAATAATGATCACATAATAAAACTACTCTACACTCTCTTGTTGGATAACAAACACCATTCATTGTGTAGGGCTATAAAAGAACACCTCAAGCCAGAGTAAACAAGCTCCACAACATTCGGAGTTCATATTTAAGTAACCTCTAGAGTGCATAATAGACCATTGTAATTTAGACCGAGTACTAACATAGCATACACACTGTCAACAATAGCTATGAAAGGGGGAATAGATCACATCAATACTATCATAGTAATAGTTAACTTCATAATCTACAAGAGATTACAATCATAACCTACGCCAAGTACTACATGATGCACAAACTGTCAACATTTCATCATGGAGGAGGAATAGACTACTTTAATAACATCACTAGAGTAGCACATAGATTAATAGTGATACAAAGCTCATGATCACATAAAGATCACACCATGGAGAGAGAGATGAACCACATAGCTACCGGTAGAGCCCTCAGCCTCGGGGGAGAACTACTCCCTCCTCATCATGGGAGACAGCAACAGCGATGAAGATGGCGGTGGTGTCGATGGAGATGACTCCGGGGTCAATTCCCCGTCCCGGCGGCGTGCCGGAACAGAGACTTCTATCCCCCGAAATGGAGTTTCGCGATGGCGGCGGCGTCCCTGGAGTCTTTCTGGAGTTTCGTCAATTCGTGTAGGGTTTTTGCGTCGCAAGAGATTATATAGGCGAAGAGGCGGCGCAAGAGGGGCAACATGGCTCCCTCCCCATAGGCCGGCGCGGCCAGGGGGGCACCCGCGTGGCCCTGTGGTCTGGGGGCCCTGGGCCTCCCCTCCGGCTCTCCTTCGGTGTTCTGGTCCGTCTCGGTGAATTAAGATATTTGGCCTTTGTTTCATCGAATTCCGAGAATATTGCCCGAACAGCCTTTCTGGAACCAAAAACAGCAGAAAACAGGAACTGGCACTTCGGCATCTTGTTAATAGGTTAGTTCCGGAAAACGCATAAAAACATTATAAAGTGTGAGCAAAACATGTAGGTATTGTCATAAAACTAGCATGGAACATCAGAAATTATAGATACGTTGGAGACGTATCAAGCATCCCCAAGCTTAGTTCCTACTCGCCCTCGAGTAGGTAAACGATAACAAGGATAATTTCTGAAGTGACATGCTACTTACATAATCTTGATCATACTATTGTAAAGCATATGAGATGAATGAAGTGATTCAAAGCAATGGTAAAGATAATGACTAAACAACTGAATCATATAGCAAAGACTTTTCATGAATAGTACTTTCAAGACAAGCATCAATAAGATTTGCATAGGAGTTAACTCATAAAGCAATAAATTCTTAGTAGAAAGTTTTGAAGCAACACAAAGGAAGATATAAGTTTCAGCAGTTGCTTTCAACTTTCAACATGTATATCTCACGGATAATTGTCAACACAAAGTAATACGATGAGTGCAAATAAGCAAGTATGTAAGAATCAATGCACACAGTTGACACAAGTGTTTGCTTCTGAGATAGAAAGAAGTAGGTAAACTAACTCAACATAATGTAAAAAGAATGGCCCTTCGCAGAGGGAAGCATGAATTACTATTTTTGTGCTAGAGCTTTTATTTTGAAAACATAGAAACAATTTTGTCAACGGTAGTAATAATTCATATGTGTTATGCATAAGACATCCTATAAGTTGCAAGCCTCATGCATAGAATACCAATAGTGCTCGCACCTTGTCCTAATTAGCTTGGATTTGCATGGATTATCATTGCATAACATATGTTTCAACCAAGTTTCACAAAGGGGTACCTCTATGCCGCCTGTACAAAGGTCCAAGGAGATAGATCGCATTTGATTTCTCGTTTTTGATACATCTCAACTTAGGACATCCATACCGGGACGACATAGAAAACAGATAATGGACTCCTCTTTAATGCATAAGCATTCAACAACAGATAATATTCTCATAAGAGATTGAGGATTAATGTCCAAACTGAAACTTCCACCATGTAACATGGCTTTGGTTGGCGGCCCAATGTTCTTCTCTAACAATATGCATACTCAAACCATTTGATCATGATAAATCACCCTTACTTCAGACAAGACGAACATGCATAGCAACTCACATGATATTCAACAAAGGTGTAATAGTTGATGGCGTCCCCAGAAACATGGTTACCGCTCAACAAGCAACTTATAAGAAATAAGATACATAAGCTACATATTCTTTACCACAATAGTTTTTAAGCTATTTTCCCATGAGCTATATATTGCGAAGACAAGGAATGAAATTTTAAAGGTAGCACTCAAGCAATTTACTTTGGAATGGCAGAGAAATACCACATAGTAGGTAGGTATGGTAGACACAAATGGCATGGGTTTTGGCTCAAGGTTTTGGATGCACGAAAAGAATTCCCTCTCAGTACAAGGCTTTGGCTAGCAAGGTTGTTTGAAGCAAACACAAGTATGAACCGTTACAGCAAAACTTACATAAGAACATATTGCAAGCATTATAAGACTCTACACTATCTTCCTTGTTGTTCAAACACTTTTACCAGAAAATATCTAGACTTTTAGAGAGACCAATCATGCAAACCAAATTTCAACAAGGTCTATGGTAGTTCTTCATTAATAGGTGCAAAGTACATGATGCAGGAGCTTAAACATGATCTATTGAGAAAAACAATTGCCAAGTATCAAATTATTCAAGACCATATACCAATTACCACATGAAGCATTTTCTGTTTCCAACCAAATAACAATGAACGAAGCAGTTTCAACCTTCGCCATGAACATTAAAAGTAAAGCTAAGAACACCAGTGTTCATATGAACGAGCGGAGCGTGTCTCTCTCCCAAACAAAGAATGCTAGGATCCGATTTTATTCAAACAACAACAAAAATAAAAACATATAGACGCTCCAAGTAAAGCACATAAGATGTGACGGAATAAAAATATAGTTTCACTAGAGGTGACCTGATAAGTTGTCGATGAAGAAGGGGATGCCTTGGGCATTGATACGCGTACAGCACGCGTCCGTTGGGAACCCCAAGAGGAAGGTGTGATGCGTACAGCGGCAAGTTTCCCTCAGTAAGAAAACAAGGTTTATCGAACCAGTAGGAGCCAAGAAGCACGTTGAAGGTTGATGGCGGCGGAGTGTAGTGCGGCGCAACACCAGGGATTCCGGCGCCAACGTGAACCTGCACAACACAACCAAATTACTTTGCCCCAACGTGACAGTGAGGTTATCAATCTCACCGGCTTGCTATAACAAAGGATTAGATGTATAGTGTGGATGATGATGTTTGCAGAAAACAATAGAACGAGTATTGCAGTAGATTGTATTCGATGTAAAAGAATGGACCGGGGTCCACAGTTCACTAGTGGTGTCTCTCCCATAAGAAATAGCATGTTGGGTGAACAAATTACAGTTGGGCAATTGACAAATAAAGATGGCATGACAATGCACATACATGTTATGATGAGTAGTGTGAAATTCAATTGGGCATTACGACAAAGTACATAGACCGCTATCCAGCATGCATCTATGCCTAAAAATTCCACCTTCAGGTTATCATCCGAACCCCTTCCAGTATTAAGTTGCAAACAACAGACAATTGCATTAAGTATGGTGCATAATGTAATCAACACAAATATCCTTAGACATAGCATTGATGTTTTATCCCTAGTGGCAACAGCACATCCACAACCTTAGAACTTTCTCATCAGTCCTGCATTTAATCGAGGCATGAACCCACTATCGAGCATAAATACTCCCTCTTGGAGTTACAAGTAACGACTTGGCCAGAGCCTCTACTAATAACGGAGAGCATGCAAGATCATAAACAACACATAGATGATAGATTGATAATCAACATAACATAGCATTCCATATTCATCGGATCCCAACAAACGCAACATGTAGCATTACAAATAGATGATCTTGATCATGTTAGGTAGCTCACAAGATCCGACAATGATAGCACAATGAGGAGAAGACAACCATCTAGCTACTGCTATGGACCCATAGTCCAGGGGTGAACTACTCACACATCACTCCGGAGGCGACCATGGCGGTGAAGAGTCCTCCGGGAGATGATTCCCCTCTCCGGCAGGGTGCCGGAGGCGATCTCCTGAATCCCCAGAGATGGGATTGGCGGCGGCGGCGTCTCTGGAAGGTTTTCCGTATCGTGGCACTCGGTACTGGAGATATTATCGACAAAGGCTTCTTATAGGCGGAGAGGTAGGTTTAGGGGCGACGCGAGGGCCCACACGCTAGGGCCGCGCGGCCAGGGGCTGGGCCGCGCCGCCCTACTGTGGCGTCGCCTCGTCGACCCACTTCGTTTCCCCTTCGGTCTTCTGGAAGCTTCGTGGAAAATAAGATCCTGGGCGTTGATTTTGTCCAATTCCGAGAATATTTCCTTACTAGGATTTCTGAAACCAAAAACAGCAGAAAATAGCAACTGGCTCTTCGGCATCTTGTTAATAGGTTAGTGCCGGAAAATGCATAAATATGACATAAAGTATGTATAAAACATGTAGGTATTGTCATAAAACAAGCATGGAACATAAGAAATTATCGATACGTTGGAGACGTATCAGCATCCCCAAGCTTAGTTCCTACTCGTCCTCAAGTAGGTAAACGATAACAAAGATAATTTCTGAAGTGACATGCTATCATAATCTTGATCAATACTATTGTAAGCACATGTAATGAATGCAGCGATTCGAAGCAATGGTAAAGACAATGGTTAAACAACTGAATCATATAGCAAAGACTTTTCATGAATAGTACTTTCAAGACAAGCATCAATAAGTCTTGCATAAGAGTTAACTCATAAAGCAATAAATTCAAAGTAAAGACGTTGAAGCAACACAAAGGAAGATTAAGTTTCAGCGGTTGCTTTCAACTTGTAACATGTATATCTCATGGATATTGTCAACATAAAGTAATATAATAAGTGCAATAAGCAAGTATGTAGGAATCCATGCACAGTTAACACAAGTGTTTGCTTCTAAGATAGAAGGAAGTAGGTAAACTGACTCAACATAAAATTAGAAGAATGGCCCTTCGAAGAGGGAAGCATTGATTGCTATATTTGTGCTAGAGCTTTTATTTTGAAAACAAGAAACAATTTTGTCAACGGTAGTAATAAAGCATATGTATTATGTATAAGATATCCTACACGTTGCAAGCCTCATGCATAGATTACCAATAGTGCCCGCACCTTGTCCTAATTAGCTTGGATTTACATGGATTATCATCGCAATACATATATTTTAACCAAGTATCACAAAGGGGTACCTCTATGCTGCCTGTACAAAGGTCTAAGGAGAAAGCTCGCATTGGATTTCTCGCTTTTGATTATTCTCAACTTAGACATCCATACCGGGACAACATAGACAACATATAATGGATTCCTCTTTAATGCATAAGCATTCAACAACAAATAATATTCTCATAAGAGATTGAGGATTTGTAATATCCCAGGTATTGGGGTTACAAAAATAGAGGAAACAGATGTGTGCATTGCATTCATGCATAGAAAATCTGGGGAATTTTCGCGCTTTAAAGTAAAACAGTCCAAGAATCAAGTTTCACTTGACCTTGGTGGAATTGAAGTAGCTCATCAAGTCAAGCGCTATAAACCTCAATGTGACTTTGTTAAAACCTTGTTTTGGGTAAAGATGATTTGATCTAAGGGGTTAGATCAAATGGAACTGATAATCAACACAACAACACTTTACTCAATGATCAACTACTTGATCTTATAACATATCATAATATGGTAATCATTGCCATAACACAAGAACATTTGTCAATTACAAACCAAGTAACAATAAAAGGGAGAAACCATTCTTTACTTATCTTTCCCATGTCTTAAAACTAATCCTGATCCTACCATGAAACCTCAGGGTATTCACTCCACTTCAACATTGGAGTTATCACAAGAAAATCCACTCCAGAAATAGATATTCTTCTCCATTCTAAGTTATTACACATCAAACCTAGAGAGGTGAGAGTTCTATAGTATTTATTAGAGAAGCAATAACAAACCTTGAGCTAAACCTTGGATACACATCCAAGTATTCAAATCATCATTTTTAAGAGGAACCCTAGGATATTATTCAAGACATCCCTAGAGAGAGAAACAATTTATGTTAAACATAGATATTGATGATCACATCAATTCCTATGGAGCCTAACCTTAAGTTAGTATTAGAGTCCTTTCCAAAATGAGAGAGACCAATCATACAAAACATAGCTTTATTTATTCAAGAATAAAGGACAACAATTGAACTAGAGTATTAGGAGTACACCATAACCTAGAATAATCCCTTCTTATACAAGAGAGATCAATTATGGTGTTACACTCAAGTTAGTTGAGGCAACACTTGAGTTTGAGGGAGAGAATTACACATATACCCAGATGATAATATCAACCTTATTTAAGTGGAACCCTAACAAAATATCTCAGGCATTTTCCTGGGATATAACCTATAGAGACAACCATAGCCAGGTCCACCCAAGAAACTATAAGGGAGATATTATGTTTAGTTAATCAAGACAACACTTGATCATGGAAGTGAAAACCATTCCATTAGAAATACTTTAGGAAGCCCAACCTTGAACATTATAAATTGAATGATGACCATAAAACCTAAGAACTTGAGGAAATGATATTAAGAACAAGTTAATCATGCCTAATCCATGATCATGCTCTTGAGGTATGTGAGGATAAGATAAACCCTAATAGGATAATTAGATATCATTCACCACATAAAATCATAGGGAGGTAACTAGTAAGCAACCCTAGGCTTATATCCCAACCTTTACCTATGAATCACTTGGTGATCATAAGTAGCATCCTACCACCTCTACATACCATTTATTCCATAGATTAAAGAACCTAAGACAACCTTAAAGTTAAACTCTATACTTAATATGGTGAGAAACCATACATCCATATGACCAAAGTTAACTATAAAAAGAACTATAACAACTTTAGTTACTTTAACAATAGATTAAGGATATAATAGAAATCTATTGGTATAAGGTAAAACCAATTCTCAAGTCCTTAATAACTAAAGGTGAACATCAACTATTAAGCCAGTAATCACCTTATCATGATTAGGGGAAATTAAATCCTAGCACATGCAATATGGTGTCATATCATATCCACAACCTAGCATTATATCTTAACCCTAGTTTGTGTATCACTTGTGTGATCACAACTAAAAGCTAGGCTATAATTGAAATTCAAACCATTTGTCATTAGGTAATTAGCATTTGGACCCTAATGGCTCATAAATCAAAGCTTATGCTCAATTATAAAACATAAAAGTCACCTAATGCCAAGTCTCATAAACTAAAACCAAACCTTGAGGGAGACAATACCTACCTTAGATACTTTCAAATATAATAATAGTGTTAAACTCAGAAGGGGGTTAAAAGAGAAACTATTAAACCTTAATAAGTTGGTGATCACACAAAATCAAATGTAAGTCATCCACTTCTCAAATGGGAACCAAGTCTTAATAATAACCTCTGAAATACTTTGAGTTGCAATTATCAACTCTCATAAATCCTGACAGAATTAATTCACAAGAAAAAGAAATTAAAAAATAAGAACTGAAACCCATGCCTATTTGCTAGTATGAACAACCCACAACTATGCATTATAACCCAATACAAAATATTTGTTTTAAATAAAGAATGAAGTAATAGTCCTTGCACTACATCTCAATTCAATTAACATAACAAGAACCCTGCAATTCAAATTTGAGTTTAAATCAGATTCAAATAGAAAATATAAAACAGAAAATAGAAAATAGAAAATAGGGGAAAAAACTTTACCTGGACTTACCTGGCCGTGTAGCCCACCAAGCAGCCCAACAATTGGCCCAACAGCACCAGCCCAACTTAGCCCAGAAACCCCTTCGTCGAAATATCTCCGAACCAGGTCGTCCTCATCCCTTTCCTCTCGCATGCCGGCCAGCACGAAGCCGTGCTTCGATTCTCCTTGCCGCTGGCGAGCTCTCCTCATTCGGCGTCGTGACAAGGCATGTCTTGGCGCCATATAAAAGCTTGCTGTCGAACCCTGGCTCGTTTTCTTCCTCCTTGCTCCAATTCTTCCCCAATACCGAAACCTGGCCGCACCACTCCACCATTACCGCCGGCGATTGGAGCACCCCCGAGCCAAGCCGAGGACACCATCATCACCGCCAGGCTCGACTTGGTCATCGTGCAAAAGGAATTGAGACGGGGCGATCCGTAGCATCGCCGACGAGTTCATCTTCTCCGACACTGGTGACCCCAAATTCCGGCGAACTAAACCTTCCCCAACCCCGCTGACCATCTCGACCGAACCACGGTGAGCTTGCACTTCTATTGATACCTAAATTGCATCAATCCGTGGTCTGTAGCTCCATAGGGCTACTTGGCCGGAGTTGAACCACCGCGGCCATGCTCGCCGATGGTGCTCCGGCGAGTCATTCGAGCAACCAACCTTACCATTGGATTCAGCGTGTCGAGGGGGTTCGAGTAGGGGTAGTAGCGCGTCCGAGGGTGCCAGGAATTGGCGGCGCCGCCGCACGCGCCTCGCCGGCGTTTAACCGCCGGTAGAGTCAAACTACCAGTCAAACTGTGACTAGTCGTTGCTCACGTGGCAGCCTACGTGGCCCAGGCCCCACGGGTCAGTGACTAGGGTTAGGTTCTGCCACGGTAACAAAATCGTTATTCATTTAAGTTTATTCCAGAAAATTGCTGCAACTTCAAATAATTCTAGAAAATTCATTATAATTCAGAAAAATTCAAATGAGATACCAAAATGATCCTAAAAATAAAATCTACCCAATAAAAATATAATATGAAATTTTTATTTTTAATAAAAATTTAATTGTTTTAAACTTAATAATTAAGTCTTTTCTTTTAATTCTAAATGCAATTAAAATTCAATAATTAGGAAAATCTTCCAAATTAAATAAAAACAATAAATAAATAAAGAAAAACCTGAAAACTAATTTTCTTTATTTATTATTTGTTAAATCATTATTAGAGAGATTTAAACCCTAATTAATAATTACCTTAATTATTAATTGATTAAAAATAATATAATACCAAATTCAATATTATTTTTAATTCCAAATTACTAATAACTTCAAATTTAAAATGAAGTTATTAAACAAATAACCACATGGTAAATAACAAGTCCTAATTCCATATTGAATGATAGTACAACCCTATCATTTCATGTGCAAACCTAAAACCCTAATTCCATTTAGACCCTAGCTCCATTAATCCCTATGAACCCTAAATTGTTCTAAACCTAAACCCTAGGTTATAACATGTGATCGTAATATTTTATTTTCCATCATAGAACCATAATAACCATTAAATACTTGCCATGTCAACATAAAAAGAAGGAGCCCTATCACTAAGAATTTAGAATTCCATATGTTCATCTTAATAAAACCTAGATGATCAAATAGGATCAACCCTAGATCCTATTACCTAAGATTTCATCCTTAATCAGCCTTGACTAGCATCACACCATTGTGATGAACTCCAATAGCAACCATGCTAATATTGACATCATATCCCATACACACTAAACCCTATTAGTGTGAGATAATTATTAACATCCTATTTAGGAAATCACCATCCCTTACTTAGTGAATCCAATGGCTAATACAAGATAACCTCAACCTTAATTGCAATACGTCTTATTATTTAAGAAGTATGTTCTTCAAAAGTTATTCTTTTGAAGAAAATAAGGAATCATCACCAACCCTGCTTATAAGGACCTATAAACCCTAGCCAGCTATCCCTAGCAAGATAAACCAACCTTGACAACAACCTGTATAATGAATTGCTTAGGATACCTAGGCTTATCTTAACCTTACAAGCCCTAGGTGTTGATGAATCCAACTTTGTTGGGATCCATCTAATATTTACTCCAGCAACTACCTGAAACCATAGTCAACCATAGAAACCCAATCTAATTACCATACTTGTTCCTTATTTAAGAACATATTCTCCAAAGGTTAATCTTTTGAATTATATAAAAACTAATCATCAACCATGTATTATAGGACTTAAAATTGACAACTGCTCTTTACTTATTATACAGCTACTATTGCTGGTTGTGTATGGTTGTTACTATTCATTTTGCCACCTGCTTATAATTCTAAAACAACACCACCCTGAATAAGAACTTTGTTTGTGAATCACTCTAAAAGTGCAACACACCCTGGACTAATCATTACAACTCACTGATCCTAAATCATCGGGGTTAGGTCACGCTTAGAGCGAATTGCATCTCATTCTTATGCATTATTGCATCCTTGCCAATCTTTTAAACATCGTCCTTACCGGATGATGATGCTATTTCAGAATTTGGAGTTATTGCGTATCGAAGACCTTGTCTGCATAATCTTGCAGCCAAGAAAGGCAAGTTCATCACTTGCTCATGTCATTTGAGTATTTCTATCAAATTACTTGCAACGTATTATGGTTATCACTATTGCATAAAAATCAAAACCACTACTTTGATAACTATGAATATGACTATGTGGTGGGCAATGGAACCATGGATTGTGTTGATATGGTGGAGGTTCCATTGCAAGGGTTATATCCATCTAGGATTAAACAACAAATGTCGCCAGTGATTCTTGTGCCGTAATACCCGTGTTAACCATAAGATCCGGAGTGGGACGGAGTAGTCAAAAGTGTTTCCACCTCTCGTTCATCAACGGATGCGCTTTACCGTAGACACTTGTATCTGTCAGGGCAAGCGGTTGGCTGGGGAAGCCTTAAGTCCCCACGGCATAGTCCGTAGACACTTGTCGCTCGAAGTGCAAGCGGTTGGCTGGGGAAGCCTTAAGTCCCCACGGTATTGCGGTCTATGATGGGTTGCAGCTACCGGCGAAGGAGTTTGGTTCGATCCCAAACTGTCGTCGTGGTCGGGGTCCACCCGTGAGTGGGAATAATGGGACCGGCGAGGACCCAGGGTCGGGGCATGCAACAAAGGGTGGGTGTTCGAGGTAGCGGAGGAACATGATTGGCTAGACCTTATACCGGGCCTCACACCATAGGAAGTGTGGACGAGCTCGCGGCTCGGTTGGCACCAAGGTTAAGATCTCTTATGGGTAAAGCAACACACCTCTGCAGAGTGTAAAGAACCGTGACCTGTCACTCCCTGTTCCGGGATATGGAACTGCGAACGCGGCCGGAAAGGAGCTCCATGAAGTTCTAGTAAACCGGTGAAGGCTGACGGACATAGTTCTTCTGAATAAAAGCAACATTTTGAAGAAATGGTTATGAAAACTTGCATTGGTATTAGACTTTCTGGTCTAATGCTGTAGCTAGTGCATTAAACACCTCTTTCCTATAATGAACTTGTTGAGTACGCTCGTACTCATCCCACTCTTAAATCCCCTGCTTAGATATGGAGGCATCGAAGGAGGATCTACAGTGCAACTCGAAGGCCGAGGAGTCAACAACTACTTCAAGGAACAAGACCTTGTCAGAGGAGTCATATACCACATCCAACAAGGAGAAAACCTAGATTAGCAATAGAAAGGAACTAATTTCCTAAACTTAGCTCCTATATAGCTAGAATCTATTCATAGCCTCTATAGCTAGCCAAATACTCTACAAATAGAGTTCGTGGTAGGATTAGACTACGAGTCGTTCTTCTGGAATTTATTTGCAGTTCTACCTCATTGTAAAGTAGGAGGTTGTGATGATCTTATGTAACAGAGTCATTGTTGTTATTCTATAGACATGCCTTGGACCCGCATATGTTTCTGTTGTACCACTATGAGCGATATAATACTAGTGGAACGGTGTTTCATTGGTGTTATATCAGACTTGCATACTACACCATGCAGTGGTATGTCCGGGTCACCACAGTTGGTATCAGAGCAAATGCTTTGACCCTAGGATTAAAACCCTTTAAAGGAGACCTATAGGATTGGTAGTATCTATAGGAAGTTGTCTTAGTTAAACCAAATATTCTTATGACTTGAGATGGATATTCACTTGAGAATAATCCTGACACACTTGAGTCAACATTTCCTACCTAACTTACCAAGATAAAAGAAAATTAGTCAGCTAATCCCAAGAAGGTAGTATATCAAAAAGTCCTTAAAACAATAGATGAGTAGATCACAGTTGGTATACAATACATGGTAGTCCAAAGAGAGGATACAACCATAAGGAAGATATCCTATTGGAAGATGTGTACCAACAAATGTTATGGTTAAGTAAGAATTATCCAGACTTGAAATAGGAGTGATATCAAGTAATAAGGATAAGTAAAGTAGGAAGATAGCATACTAGAATAGGTATACCAAGACAAGTAATAGGAAGGTAAAATTCACCCAACTTGTGAAAACAACTAATAGCATGTGATAAATATAATTTATATGAGGTAGTGTAGACCATGATGAGTTAATCATGGGAGGTAAGAATAAAATTTGTCTACTTTCATGGTAGAGTTGCTAATCATATATGATTCACCTGACAATCGTTATGTGATGGACTAGAACCTTATAATTAATTCAGAGGAGTACAATAAGAAGCCAAGTGCAAAACAATAGTGCAAGATTTGTGTTCCAAAACCATAGTAACTGTGTCAAGTACATCAGAATCCTAGTTATATGGTAAGAAAATATGGAAGTATATGAGTTATATTTCCATAGTTATGTGTTTAGTATAGCAATGTTAGAACCTAAACATATCATGTGAGATAGTCTCCAACAAAATGAAAGTTAAGCAGTACTTCCAAAGAAAATTAGTTTAACCTTAACCATCCCAAACCACTTTGTGTCAAGTTTATCTCATTGCAATTGTGCAATTAAGGTAAATGTTGAGACAAATAGTAGAATACCAAATATTCGTGCTAAGTATCATGATATAAACCTATCTTATGTGGTGTTATATTCTACACATCAGAGCCTGTTGTTTAGAGATGTCTTACTCAAATACTATATTCAGGCTTAAGATGATGTGTAGTATAAGCACAAAGCTGAATCTTCTTGGATTTTATTGGATTTTCATTGTTTGACTAGATCCATACATGAAGTTTGACTTTGGTATGCAAATGCATGTTGCAATATCAAGTCCTTACTTGATGCTATAGATCTAGAGGGTAATGGTATTCGTGTGAGGAAGTGACGCATTCTGAAGATTGCGAAGACAAGATGAAGGTTCATCAAAAAAAGGAAGCAAAGTTGTGGGAAGCAACCACAAAACTCGGAAGGAAGTATCAACCAAAACTCATGCTTAGCCTCAACAGAGGAGTACTTTAGTACGGGAGAAGCAGGAAGGTGAGAAATCTGGTGATTATGGTGAAGCTCAAGCAGATCCATAGTCAACATAGAAGAGGGAATGCATGGGAAATCACTTAGGATACTATAATCATAGTGTCAGCTAGTGGTTTTCTTGCACCAATGAACCCTCGAAAACGGAAGATGACTTATGAAACCATAGAAAATATAAGGAGACCATAGTTGGTATCAGAAGACCACAGTTGGGGTATAGGATCAATACTGCGAGATAAAGTAGAAGATGTCTCGTCCAGTTGATCATAACCTAAAATAGAATCCATTTTTAGATAACAAATAGCCACAATTGGTACCCAGTAGTCCACCATTGGATTATTTGTACCAAGAAGTTGTGAACAAATAAAATTTTGTCAGCCAAATAACAATGACCTATAATCATTTAGTCGAAGGATTCACATTGGAGGTCCACAATTGAGTGGATACACCACAGATATTCTTCGCAGAACCTTAGAAGAGTACAAACCATAAACTACACCCAGACCAATATTCTAACCATAAGTCTAATGGTTGGAAGAAAAGGAGTTGAAGACCATAAGAAAACTCTACGGGGTAGAGTAAAGATTGAGTTGGATGTACAATAACTCAATAATTTGAGCAAGATAGATGAAGAAGGTCTGAACTGAGAGGAAGTTCAATCTTATTTTCATAAGATTGTTGAACACTACTTTCAGAAGGATGTCAGACCAGAAGCCGAGGTTCATACCTCGAGGAAGTAAGAAGTGGACTATAACTTGAGAAAGTGAGTAATATTTACTCAGAAGTACGATAGCTCAAGTAAACTGAAGTTAATGAAGTTGGACGAAGGAAATACCGAAGACCAAACAAAGCTTTAAAAAGGCCAAAGACCGAAGAAGTTTGACCATATCAGAATCACAGACTAATAGAATGATTCCTTTCATGGAACCTAAAAAAATCCAAAATAGTTATAGGTATCAACCATAAACCAGGATTGGATGGACTAGATGAGTCTAATCCATTCTTAGGGAAATAAACCATCACGACCATTTCCATGGTAAGTACCTTACCAAGTACCATTATTGCAGTTTTGGTAGTAAGGGAAAACAAAGACCTATTTTATCAATTAGGAGAATGTATCAAATTAGTCCTCAGTTAAGATTAGCAGCACCAGAAGAAGTCCCAATCATTGAATCTTCAATGAGGAAGGAAACAAGATTATGATATTGAAAAAAATTCATGGAATTGAAGTAAGAAGCCATGGCCCAGAGACAAACACTATTGGATTCCAGGAAGAATCTGGATAAGAGATATATTCAATTATATCTAGCGAGATCACCACGGAGTTCGAGAAATGTTGTAGTCTGCACAAGTCAGATCCACACTCCGAAACGTGAGAGAGATCAAACTTCGAGGACGAAGTTTAGTTTAAGGGGTAGAGACTGTAATATCCCAGGTATTGGGGTTACAAAAATAGAGGAAACAGATGTGTGCATTGCATTCATGCATAGAAAATCTGGGGAATTTTCGCGCTTTAAAGTAAAACAGTACAAGAATCGAAGTTTCACTTGACCTTGGTGGAATTGAAGTAGCTCATCAAGTCAAGCGCTATAAACCTCAATGTGACTTTGTTAAAACCTTGTTTTGGGTAAAGATGATTTGATCTAAGGGGTTAGATCAAATGGAACTGATAATCAACACAACAACACTTTACTCAATGATCAACTACTTGATCTTATAACATATCATAATATGGTAATCATTGCCATAACACAAGAACATTTGTCAATTACAAACCAAGTAACAATAAAAGGGAGAAACCATTCTTTACTTATCTTTCCCATGTCTTAAAACTAATCCTGATCCTACCATGAAACCTCAGGGTATTCACTCCACTTCAACATTGGAGTTATCACAAGAAAATCCACTCCAGAAATAGATATTCTTCTCCATTCCAAGTTATTACACATCAAACCTAGAGAGGTGAGAGTTCTATAGTATTTATTAGAGAAGCAATAACAAACCTTGAGCTAAACCTTGGATACACATCCAAGTATTCAAATCATCATTTTTAAGAGGAACCCTAGGATATTATTCAAGACATCCCTAGAGAGAGAAACAATTTATGTTAAACATAGATATTGATGATCACATCAATTCCTATGGAGCCTAACCTTAAGTTAGTATTAGAGTCCTTTCCAAAATGAGAGAGACCAATCATACAAAACATAGCTTTATTTATTCAAGAATAAAGGACAACAATTGAACTAGAGTATTAGGAGTACACCATAACCTAGGATAATCCCTTCTTATACAAGAGAGATCAATTATGGTGTTACACTCAAGTTAGTTGAGGCAACACTTGAGTTTGAGGGAGAGAATTACACATATACCCAGATGATAATATCAACCTTATTTAAGTGGAACCCTAACAAAATATCTCAGGCATTTTCCTGGGATATAACCTATAGAGACAACCATAGCCAGGTCCACCCAAGAAACTATAAGGGAGATATTATGTTTAGTTAATCAAGACAACACTTGATCATGGAAGTGAAAACCATTCCATTAGAAATACTTTAGGAAGCCCAACCTTGAACATTATAAATTGAATGATGACCATAAAACCTAAGAACTTGAGGAAATGATATTAAGAACAAGTTAATCATGCCTAATCCATGATCATGCTCTTGAGGTATGTGAGGATAAGATAAACCCTAATAGGATAATTAGATATCATTCACCACATAAAATCATAGGGAGGTAACTAGTAAGCAACCCTAGGCTTATATCCCAACCTTTACCTATGAATCACTTGGTGATCATAAGTAGCATCCTACCACCTCTACATACCATTTATTCCATAGATTAAAGAACCTAAGACAACCTTAAAGTTAAACTCTATACTTAATATGGTGAGAAACCATACATCCATATGACCAAAGTTAACTATAAAAAGAACTATAACAACTTTAGTTACTTTAACAATAGATTAAGGATATAATAGAAATCTATTGGTATAAGGTAAAACCAGTTCTCAAGTCCTTAATAACTAAAGGTGAACATCAACTATTAAGCCAGTAATCACCTTATCATGATTAGGGGAAATTAAATCCTAGCACATGCAATATGGTGTCATATCATATCCACAACCTAGCATTATATCTTAACCCTAGTTTGTGTATCACTTGTGTGATCACAACTAAAAGCTAGGCTATAATTGAAATTCAAACCATTTGTCATTAGGTAATTAGCATTTGGACCCTAATGGCTCATAAATCAAAGCTTATGCTCAATTATAAAACATAAAAGTCACCTAATGCCAAGTCTCATAAACTAAAACCAAACCTTGAGGGAGACAATACCTACCTTAGATACTTTCAAATATAATAATAGTGTTAAACTCAGAAGGGGGTTAAAAGAGAAACTATTAAACCTTAATAAGTTGGTGATCACACAAAATCAAATGTAAGTCATCCACTTCTCAAATGGGAACCAAGTCTTAATAATAACCTCTGAAATACCTTGAGTTGCAATTATCAACTCTCATAAATCCTGACAGAATTAAATCACAAGAAAAAGAAATTAAAAAATAAGAATTGAAACCCATGCCTATTTGCTAGTATGAACAACCCACAACTATGCATTATAACCCAATACAAAATATTTGTTTTAAATAAAGAATGAAGTAATAGTCCTTGCACTACATCTCAATTCAATTAACATAACAAGAACCCTGCAATTCAAATTTGAGTTTAAATCAGATTCAAATAGAAAATATAAAACAGAAAATAGAAAATAGAAAAGAGGGGAAAAAACTTTACCTGGACTTACCTGGCCGTGTAGCCCACCAAGCAGCCCAACAATTGGCCCAACAAAGACCAGCCCAACTTAGCCCAGAAACCCCTTCGTCGAAATATCTCCGAACCAGGTCGTCCTCATCCCTTTCCTCTCGCATGCCGGCCAGCACGAAGCCGTGCTTCGATTCTCCTTGCCGCTGGCGAGCTCTCCTCATTCGGTGTCGTGACAAGGCATGTCTTGGCGCCATATAGAAGCTTGCTGTCGAACCCTGGCTCGTATTCTTCCTCCTTGCTCCAATTCTTCCCCAATACCGAAACCTGGCCGCACCACTCCACCATTACCGCCGGCGATTGGAGCACCCCCGAGCCAAGCCGAGGACACCATCATCACCGCCAGGCTCGACTTGGTCATCGTGCAAAAGGAATTGAGACGGGGTGATCCGTAGCATCGCCGACGAGTTCATCTTCTCTGACACCGGTGACCCCAAATTCCGGCGAACTAAACCTTCCCCAACCCCGCTGACCATCTCGACCGAACCACGGTGAGCTTGCGCTTCTATTGATACCTAAATTGCATCAATCCGTGGTCTGTAGCTCCATAGGGCTACTTGGCCGGAGTTGAACCACCGCGGCCATGCTCGCCGACGGTGCTCCGGCGAGTCATTCGAGCAACCAACCTTACCATTGGATTCAGCGTGTCGAGGGGGTTCGAGTAGGGGTAGTAGCGCGTCCGGGGGTGCCAGGAATTGGCGGTGCCGCCGCACGCGCCTCGCCGGCGTTTAACCGCCGGTAGAGTCAAACTACCAGTCAAACTGTGACTAGTCGTTGCTCACGTGGCAGCCTACATGGCCCTGGCCCCACGGGTCAGTGACTAGGGTTAGGTTCTGCCACGGTACCAAAATCGTTATTCATTTAAGTTTATTCCAGAAAATTGCTGCAACTTCAAATAATTCTAGAAAATTCATTATAATTCAGAAAAATTCAAATGAGATACCAAAATGATCCTAAAAATAAAATCTACCCAATAAAAATATAATATGAAATTTTTATTTTTAATAAAAATTTAATTGTTTTAAACTTAATAATTAAGTCTTTTCTTTTAATTCTAAATGCAATTAAAATTCAATAATTAGGAAAATCTTCCAAATTAAATAAAAAAAATAAATAAATAAAGAAAAACCTGAAAACTAATTTTCTTTATTTATTATTTGTTAAATCATTATTAGAGAGATGTAAACCCTAATTAATAATTACCTTAATTATTAATTGATTAAAAATAATATAATACCAAATTCAATATTATTTTTAATTCCAAATTACTAATAACTTCAAATTTAAAATGAAGTTATTAAACAAATAACCACATGGTAAATAACAAGTCCTAATTCCATATTGAATGATAGTACAACCCTATCATTTCATGTGCAAACCTAAAACCCTAATTCCATTTAGACCCTAGCTCCATTAATCCCTATGAACCCTAAATTGTTCTAAACCTAAACCCTAGGTTATAACATGTGATCGTAATATTTTATTTTCCATCATAGAACCATAATAACCATTAAATACTTGCCATGTCAACATAAAAAGAAGGAGCCCTATCACTAAGAATTTAGAATTCCATATGTTCATCTTAATAAAACCTAGATGATCAAATAGGATCAACCCTAGATCCTATTACCTAAGATTTCATCCTTAATCAGCCTTGACTAGCATCACACCATTGTGATGAACTCCAATAGCAACCATGCTAATATTGACATCATATCCCATACACACTAAACCCTATTAGTGTGAGATAATTATTAACATCCTATTTAGGAAATCACCATCCCTTACTTAGTGAATCCAATGGCTAATACAAGATAACCTCAACCTTAATTGCAATACGTCTTATTATTTAAGAAGTATGTTCTTCAAAAGTTATTCTTTTGAAGAAAATAAGGAATCATCACCAACCCTGCTTATAAGGACCTATAAACCCTAGCCAGCTATCCCTAGCAAGATAAACCAACCTTGACAACAACCTGTATAATGAATTGCTTAGGATACCTAGGCTTATCTTAACCTTACAAGCCCTAGGTGTTGATGAATCCAACTTTGTTGGGATCCATCTAATATTTACTCCAGCAACTACCTGAAACCATAGTCAACCATAGAAACCCAATCTAATTACCATACTTGTTCCTTATTTAAGAACATATTCTCCAAAGGTTAATCTTTTGAATTATATAAAAAGTAATCATCAACCATGTATTATAGGACTTAAAATTGACAACTGCTCTTTACTTATTATACAGCTACTATTGCTGGTTGTGTATAGTTGTTACTATTCATTTTGCCACCTGCTTATAATTCTAAAACAACACCACCCTGAATAAGAACTTTGTTTGTGAATCACTCTAAAAGTGCAACACACCCTGGACTAATCATTACAACTCACTGATCCTAAATCATCGGGGTTAGGTCACGCTTAGAGCGAATTGCATCTCATTCTTATGCATTATTGCATCCTTGCCAATCTTTTAAACATCGTCCTTACCGGACGATGATGCTATTTCAGAATTTGGAGTTATTGCGTATCGAAGACCTTGTCTGCATAATCTTGCAGCCAAGAAAGGCAAGTTCATCACTTGCTCATGTCATTTGAGTATTTCTATCAAATTACTTGCAACGTATTATGGTTATCACTATTGCATAAAAATCAAAACCACTACTTTGATAACTATGAATATGACTATGTGGTGGGCAATGGAACCATGGATTGTGTTGATATGGTGGAGGTTCCATTGCAAGGGTTATATCCATCTAGGATTAAACAACAAATGTCGCCAGTGATTCTTGTGCCGTAATACCCGTGTTAACCATAAGATCCGGAGTGGGACGGAGTAGTCAAAAGTGTTTCCACCTCTCGTTCATCAACGGATGCGCTTTACCGTAGACACTTGTATCTGTCAGGGCAAGCGGTTGGCTGGGGAAGCCTTAAGTCCCCACGGCATAGTCCGTAGACACTTGTCGCTCGAAGTGCAAGCGGTTGGCTGGGGAAGCCTTAAGTCCCCACGGTATTGCGGTCTATGATGGGTTGCAGCTACCGGCGAAGGAGTTTGGTTCGATCCCAAAGTGTCGTCGTGGTCGGGGTCCACCCGTGAGTGGGAATAATGGGACCGGCGAGGACCCAGGGTCGGGGCATGCAACAAAGGGTGGGTGTTCGAGGTAGCGGAGGAACATGATTGGCTAGACCTTATACCGGGCCTCACACCATAGGAAGTGTGGACGAGCTCGCGGCTCGGTTGGCACCAAGGTTAAGATCTCTTATGGGTAAAGCAACACACCTCTGCAGAGTGTAAAGAACCGTGACCTGTCACTCCCTGTTCCGGGATATGGAACTGCGAACGCGGCCGGAAAGGAGCTCCATGAAGTTCTAGTAAACCGGTGAAGGCTGACGGACATAGTTCTTCTGAATAAAAGCAACATTTTGAAGAAATGGTTATGAAAACTTGCATTGGTATTAGACTTTCTGGTCTAATGCTGTAGCTAGTGCATTAAACACCTCTTTCCTATAATGAACTTGTTGAGTACGCTCGTACTCATCCCACTCTTAAATCCCCTGCTTAGATATGGAGGCATCGAAGGAGGATCTACAGTGCAACTCGAAGGCCGAGGAGTCAACAACTACTTCAAGGAACAAGACCTTGTCAGAGGAGTCATATACCACATCCAACAAGGAGAAAACCTAGATTAGCAATAGAAAGGAACTAATTTCCTAAACTTAGCTCCTATATAGCTAGAATCTATTCATAGCCTCTATAGCTAGCCAAATACTCTACAAATAGAGTTCGTGGTAGGATTAGACTACGAGTCGTTCTTCTGGAATTTATTTGCAGTTCTACCTCATTGTAAAGTAGGAGGTTGTGATGATCTTATGTAACAGAGTCATTGTTGTTATTCTATAGACATGCCTTGGACCCGCATATGTTTCTTTTGTACCACTCTGAGCGATATAATACTAGTGGAACGGTGTTTCATTGGTGTTATATCAGACTTGCATACTACACCATGCAGTGGTATGTCCGGGTCACCACAGGATTGTTGTCCAAAACTGAAACTTCCACCATGGATCATGGCTTTAGTTAGCGGCCCAATGTTCTTCTCTAACAATATGCATACTCAAACCATTCAACTCATGATAAATCACCCTTACTTCAGACAAGACGAACATGCATAGCAACTCACATGATATTCAACAAAGATAGTTGATGGCGTCCCCAGAAACATGGTTATCGCTCAACAAGCAACTTAATAGGAAATAAGATACATAAGTACATATTCAATACCACAATAGTTTTGAAGCTATTTTCCCATGAGCTATATATTGCAAAGAAAAAGAATGGAATTTTAAAGGTAGCACTCAAGCAATTTATTTTGGAATGGCAGAGAAATACCATGTATTAGGTAGGTATGATGGACACAAATGGCATAGTTTTTGGCTCAAGGATTTTGGATGCATGAGAAGTAATCCCTCTCAATACAAGGCTTAGGCTAGCAAGGTTGTTTGAAGCAAACACAAGTATGAACCAGTACAACAAAATTCACATAAAAACATATTGCAAGCATTATAAGACTCTACATTGTCTTCCTTGTTGTTCAAACCCTTACTAAATATCTAGACCTTAGAGAGACCAATCATGCAAACCAAATTTTAGCAAGCTCTATGTATTTCTTCACTAATAGGTGCAAAGTATATGATGCAAGAGCTTAAACATGATCCATATGAGCACAACAATTGCCAAGTATCAAATCATTCAAGACATTATATCAATTACCACATGTAGCATTTCCCGTTTCCAACCATATAACAATTAACGGAGCAGTTTCAACCTTCGCCATGAACATTATGAGTAAAGCTAAGGACATATTTGTCCATATGAAACAGCGGAGCGTGTCTCTCTCCCACACAATGAATGCTAGGATCCAACTTTATTCAAACAAAACAAAACAAAAACATACAGACGCTCCAAGTAAAGCACATAAGATGTGATGGAATAAAAATATAGTTTCACTAGAGGAACCTGATAATGTTGTCGATGAAGAAGGGGATGCCTTGGGCATCCCCAAGCTTAGATGCTTGATTCTTCTTGAAATATGCAGGTATGAACCACCGGGGCATCCCCAAGCTTAGAGCTTTCACTCTCTTTGATCATATTGTATCATCCTCCTCTCTTGATCCTTGAAAACTTCCTCCACACCAAACTCAAAACAACTCATTAGAGGGTTAGTGCATAATCAAAATTCACATGTTCAGAGGTGACATAATCATTCTTAACACTTCTGGACATTGCACAAAGCTACTGAAAGTTAATGGAATAAAGAAATCCATCAAACATAGCAAAACAGGCAATGCGAAATAAAAGGCAGAATCTGTCAAAACAGAACAGTCCATAAAGACGAATTTTTTAGGTGCACCATACTTGCTCAAATGAAAATTCTTAAATTGAATGAAAGTTGCGTACATATCTGAGGATTACTCACGTAAATTGGCAGATTTTTCTAAGTTAGCTACAGAGAACACTGCTCAAATTCGTGACAGCAAGAAATCTGTTTCTGCGCAGTAATACAAATCTAATATGAACCTTACTATCAAAGACTTTACTTGGCACAACAATGCAGTAAAATAAAGATAAGGAGAGGTTGCTACAGTAGTAACAACTTCCAAGACTCAAATATAAAACAAAAGTGCAGAAGTAAAATCATGGGTTGTCTCCCATAAGCGCTTTTCTTTAACGCCTTTCAGTTAGGCGCAGAAAGTGTGTATCAAGTATTATCAAGAGATGAAGCATAAACATCATAATTTGTTCTAATGATAGAATCAAAAGGTAACTTCATTATCTTTCTAGGGAAGTGTTCCATACCTTTCTTGAGAGGAAATTGATATTTAATATTACCTTCCTTCATATCAATAATAGCACCAACAGTTCGAAGAAAAGGTCTTCCCAATATAATGGGACAAGATGCATTGCAATCAATATCCAACACAACAAAATCAACGGGGGACAAGGTTATTGTTAACCGTAATGCGAACATTATCAATCCTCCCCAAAGGTTTCTTTGTGGAATTATCAGCAAGATTAACATCCAAATAACAATTTTTCAATGGTGGCAAGTCAAGCATATTATAGATTTTCTTAGGCATAACGGAAATACTTGCACCAAGATCACACAAAGCATTACAATCAAAATCATTGACCTTCATCTTAATGATGGGCTCCCAACCATCCTCTAACTTCCTAGGAATAGAAGTTTCACGATTTAATTTCTCTTCTCTAGCTTTTATGAGAGCATTTGTAATATGTTTCGTAAAGGCCAAATTTATAGCACTAGCATTAGGACTTTTAGCAAGTTTTTGTAAGAACTTTATAACTTCAGAGATGTGACAATCATCAAAATCTAAACCATTATGATCTAAGGCCATGGGATCATTGTCCCCAACATCAGAAAAAATTTCAGCAGTTTTATCACAAGCAGTTTCAGCAGTTTTAGCAGTTTCAGGCAGTTTCACAAGCTTTGCATTAGGAATAGAAACATTGCCAACACCAATTATTTTACCATTGATAGTAGGAGGTATAGCAACATGTGAAGCATTTTCATTACTAGTGGTGGTAATAGTCCAAACTTTAGCTACATTGTTATCTTTACCATTTTCTTCTTTCTCCCACCTAGCACGCAATTCGGCCATCAATCTTATATTCTCATTAATTCTAACTTGGATGGAGTTTGCTGTATAAAATGACTTAATATCTTTATTTTCATTAGGCATAACTTTTGATTTCAAAAGATCAACATCAGCAGCAAGACTATCAACTTTAGAAGCAAGTATATCAATTTTCCCAAGCTTTTCTTCAACAGATTTGTTAAAAGCAGTTTGTGTACTAATAAATTCTTTAAGCATGGCTTCAAGTCCAGGGGGTGTATTCCTATTATTGTTGTAAGAATTCTCATAAGAATTACCATAACCATTACCATTATTATAAGGATATGGCCTATAGTTGTTACTAGAATTATTCCGATAAGCATTGTTGTTGAAATTATTATTTTTAATGAAGTTCACATCAACATGTTCTTCTTGGGCAACCAATGAAGCTAACGGAACATTATTAGGATCAACATTAGTTCTACCATTCACAAGCATAGACATAATAGCATCAATCTTATCACTCAAGGAGGAGGTTTCTTCGACAGAATTTACCTTCTTACCTTGTGGAGCTCTTTCCGTGTGCCATTCAGAGTAATTAATTATCATATTATCAAGAAGCTTTGTTGCGGTGCCTAGAGTGATGGACATAAAAGTACCTCCAGCAGCTGAATCCAATAGGTTCCGCGAAGAAAAATTCAATCCTGCATAAAAGGTTTGGATGATCATCCAAGTAGTCAGTCCATGGGTAGGGCAATTTTTAACCAAAGATTTCATTCTTTCCCATGCTTGGGCAACATGCTCATTATCCAATTGCTTAAAATTCATTATGCTAATTCTCAAGGATATAATTTTAGCAGGAGGATAATATCTACCAATGAAAGCATCCTTACATTTAGTCCATGAATCAATACTATTTTTAGGCAAAGATGGCAACCAATCTTTAGCTCTTCCTCTTAATGAGAAAGGAAACAATTTTAATTTTATAATGTCACCATCTACATCCTTATACTTTTGCATTTCACATAGTTCAACAAAATTATTAAGATGGGCAGCAGCATCATCAGAACTAACACCAGAAAATTGCTCTCTCATAACAAGATTCAGTAAAGAAGGTTTAATTTCAAAGATTTCTGCTATAGTAGCAGGTGGAGCAATAGGTGTGCATAAGAAATCATTATTATTTGTGCTTGTGAAGTCACACAACTTAGTATTTTCAGGAGTACCCATTTTAGCAATAGTAAATAAAGTAAACTAGATAAAGTAAATGCAAGTAACTAATTTTTTTGTGTTTTTAATATGGAGAACACAAACAAGATAATAAATAAAGTAAAGCAAGTAACTAATTTTTTTGTATTTTGATATAATGCAGCAAAAAAAGAAGTAAATAAAAGTAAGGCAAGACAAAAACAAAGTAAAGAGATTGGAAGTGAAGACTCCCCTTGCAGTGTGTCTTGATCTCCCCGGCAACGGCGCCAGAAAAATACGCTTGATACGCGTACAACACGCGTCCGTTGGGAACCCCAAGAGGAAGGTGTGATGCGTACAGCGGAAAGTTTCCCTCAGTAAGAAACCAAGGTTTATCTAACCAGTAGGAGCCAAGAAGCACGTTGAAGGTTGATGGCGGCGGAGTGTAGTGCGGCGCAACACCAGGGATTCCGACGCCAACGTGAACCTGCACAACACAACCAAATTACTTTGCCCCAACATGACAGTGAGGTTGTCAATCTCACCGGCTTGCTGTAACAAAGGATTAGATGTATAGTGTGGATGATGATGTTTGCAGAAAACAGTAGAACGAGTATTGCAGTAGATTGTATTCGATGTAAAAGAATGGACCGGGGTCCACAGTTCACTAGTGGTGTCTCTTCCATAAGAAATAGCATGTTGGGTGAACAAATTACAGTTGGGCAATTGACAAATAAAGATGGCATGACAATGCACATACATGTTATGATGAGTAGTGTGAAATTCAATTGGGCATTACGACAAAGTACATAGACCGCTATTCAGCATGCATCTATGCCTAAAAAGTCCACCTTCAGGTTATCATCCGGACCCCTTCCAGTATTAAGTTGCAAACAACAGACAATTGCATTAAGTATGGTGCGTAAAATCAACACAAATATCCTTAGACATAGCATTGATGTTTTATCCCTAGTGGCAACAGCACATCCACAACCTTAGAACTTTCTGTCACTGTCCCAGATTTAATGGAGGCATGAACCCACTATCGAGCATAAATACTCCCTCTTGGAGTTACAAGTAACGACTTGGCCAGAGCCTCTACTAATAACGGAGAGCATGCAAGATCATAAACAACACATAGATGATAGATTGATAATCAACATAACATAGCATTCCATATTCATCGGATCCCAACAAACGCAACATGTAGCATTACAAATAGATGATCTTGATCATGTTAGGTAGGTCACAAGATCCGACAATGATAGCACAATGAGGAGAAGACAACCATCTAGCTACTGCTATGGACCCATAGTCCAGGAGTGAACTACTCACACATCACTCCGGAGGCGACCATGGCGGTGAAGAGTCCTCCGGGAGATGATTCCCCTCTCCGACAGGGTGCCGGAGGCGATCTCCTGAATCCCCCGAGATGGGATTGGCGGCGGCGGCGTCTCTGAAAGCTTTTCCGTATCGTGGCTCTCGGTACTGGAGTTATTATCGACGAAGGCTTCTTATAGGCGGAGAGGTAGGTTTAGGGGCGACGCGAGGGGCCCACATGCTAGGGCCGCGCGGCCAGGGGCTGGGCCGCGCCGCCCTACTGTGGCGTCGCCTCGTCGCCCCACTTCATTTCCCCTTCGGTCTTCTGGAAGCTTCGTGGAAAAATAAGATCCTGGGCGTTGATTTCGTCCAATTTCGAGAATATTTCCTTACTAGGATTTCTGAAACCAAAAACAGCAGAAAACAACAACTGGCTCTTCGGCATCTTGTTAATAGGTTAGTGCCGGAAAATGCATAAATATGACATAAAGTATGTATAAAACATGTAGGTATTGTCATAAAACAAGCATGGAACATAAGAAATTATCGATACGTTGGAGACGTATCAGGCATCCCCAAGATTAGATGCTTGAGTCTTGTTGAAATATGCAGGGATGAACCACGGGGGCATCCCCAAGCTTAGACTTTTCACTCTTCTTGATCATATTGTATCATCCTCTTCTCTTGACCCTTGAAAACTTCCTCCACACCAAACTCAAAACAAACTCATTAGAGGGTTGGTGCATAATCATAAATTCACATATTCAGAGGTGACATAATCATTCTTAACACTTCTGGACATTGCACAAAGCTACTGAAAGTTAATGGAACAAAGAAATCCATCCAACATAGCAAAAGAGGCAATGCGAAATAAAAGGCAGAATATGTCAAAACAGAACAGTCCGTCAAGACGAATTTTTTAGAGGCACTTAACTTGCTCAGATGAAAAAACTCAAATTGAATGAAAGTTGCGCACATATCTGGGGATCACTCATGAAAATTGGCAGATTTTTCTGAGTTACCTACAGAGAGGCCTACTCAAATTCGTGACAGCAAGAAATCTGTTTCTGCGCAGTAATCCAAATCTAGTATCAACCTTACTATCAAAGACTTCACTTGGCACAACATTGCAATAAAATAAATATAAGGAGAGGTTGCAACAGTAGTAACATCTTCCAAGACACAACAAAACAATAGCAAAATAAAAATGTGGGTTATCTCCCAAGAAGTGCTTTCTTTATAGCCATTAAGATGGGCTCAGTAATTTTAATGATGCTCACATAAGGATGAGAGTTGAAGCAAAGAGAGCATCAAAAAGCAAGCATGAAACAAATTTAAGCCTAACCCACTTCCTACGAAAAGGAATCTTGCAAATAAACAAGTCATGTAAGCATAATGCAACAAGCACAGTAAGGCAGCACAAGCGCAACTTCAAGATTCTCAACATAAAGAGGGGAAACTTAATATTATTAAGATGCATACAACCATGTTTCACTCTCTCATAATAACTTTCAGTAGCATCATTGATGAAATACACAATATAACCATCACGTAAAACATTCTTATCATGGTTCGTATGCATAAAAGTATCATTAATTTTGGCATAAGAAGAATTATTCTCATTAATAGTAATTGGAGCAGGATCATTATCAAGAATTTGAAAATGGTAAACAAGTTGCATACTAAGAGAATTGTTTTTGGCAATCCAATCATAACTATGAAAAGTTTCATAAGGATAATTATAACCTATGTCATAGCATTCTTTATAATAATTATCAAAGATTGGAGGCATAGTGTCATCATAACAAATAGAATAGTTATCTTTCACAGTATGTTCATCTGTAACCATATCATCATTGTTGCTAGAAGGAGATGTATCAAACATATAATCATTAGTAGCAAAAGGATTTTCAAACACCTCATACCCAAGCTTAGAGCTTTCTATATCATTATGGGAAGAATCATGGATAGTACTGATACTATGGCAATTATTAACATCATAGTTTTCAGAATTAGTCTCCCAGAGATTTTCAATATCAAAAGTAGTGTGCTCTTTCAAATCATGATCACTAATGTAGGTAAAGGGCATAGGAAGATCATTGTACTCATATTCATTATCATAATAATCATTAGGAGCAACATACTTACGGTTACCTATCGTTATCTCATACACGCGGGGATATGCCGTTACCTCTTTCTTTATATTTCCCCTCTTCTTTTTCTTCTTCTTCTTCTTCGTTCCCTTCTTCTTGTTCCCTTCTTTAGGAGGAAGAGGCTTGAAGAGAGGCTCCTCCACATAACCTGATTTATTTCCGGAAACAATAGAAGAAACTTGGGAGGGTTCCTCCTTTTCATTAATAAGTTCAAAACACACAGCGGTCCTATCATATTTTGGCAAAGTGTCATCTTCTAAAATATTTTGTATGTAAGTATTTGTATGGCAATTATCAATGCAATAAGAAAGACACCCATGCAGGACACTATTAATATCAAGATCATTCATATCTAACAAAGAAAATTTTCTTGATAACTCTTCACACCCCAAAAATAAAGTAAGTTCATCATGCTGATTAGGAAGGAATTCATCATCACAATACAAATTTGCAGCACTCATGGGGTTCGAATTATCATTGGAGGAGCATTGAAAATTAAAATGACCCACTCTATGGCAAAGTTCACAAATAAAAGGATAGAGGGCACAAACTTTTTCACCAAGATCATCTAGAGCCCTAAACCACTTTCTAGTTTTTTCATTCCTATGGTGGATACAATATTCATCTTCGATTTGATTAATTCCACAAGGTCTATGTATTCCACAAAAATTAACCATGCTTATAAGAAATTAGTATTTTCAGAAGTTTGGGCATGTTTATTGCACTCATTAAGAACAATTTCATTTTCCATGCAAGTGTCTTTGAAAGGTTCATGATACTTATCAAAATTCTTCCTAGGCAATTCAAAATGAGAAGCAAAAGCTTTATAAAGATTTGCAACAACTTGAGAGTCAAGACCATAAGTAGCACTCATATTTTGAAATTTATCAGTATTCATAAAAGTTTCAATGCATTCATAATCATAATTTATACTTGACTCTCTACCTTTGTCGTTCTCCCATTCTTTAGTATTCTCCTGAATTCTTTCAAGAAGATCCCACCTAGCTTCAACCTCCTTGCTTGTGAAAGATCCCTCCAAACAGGCATCTAGATAGTCCTTGTGGTGTCCTGAAAGCCTTGCATAAAAATTATTAATAATAACATTACGGGGGAGCTCATGAATGGGACATTTGAGCATTAGTGACTTCAATCTCCCCCATGCTTGGGAAATACTCTCTCCATCACGAGGATAAAAGTTATAAATGTAATTCCTATCAATATGCACTTCATGAGGAGGATAAAATTTAGAATAAAAGAGAGGCATAGTATCCTCCCAATCAAGAGAATGCCTATTCTTCAGCAATTTATACCAATGCGCTGCTTTACCGGACAGCGACATAGAGAATAATTTCTTCCTCACTTCATCCATAGAGATACCTGCACACTTGAATAACCCGCATAATTCTTGCAAAAACAGTAAATGATCTCCAGGATGGATAGTTCCATCCCCTTCATAGCGGTTATCCATAACACGTTCAATAATTTTCATGGGTATCTTGAAAGGAATACTTTCAACAGGTGGATTTAAAATATCATAAGCATCATTAGAGTTATCGCATATGGGAGATAAAGTATTATCAGAGCAAATTTTCTCCCCTAAAGATGGGAAGCTAAAAAGATCATAAAAACTAGCTTCCCCAAGCTTAGACTTTTCCATAGCATTAGCAGTAATTGCGTTCATACCAATAACATTGCTACTAGCATGCAAATAAGGTTCCATAGGTTTTTTAATTTTCGCATCACACAATTCATGTCTTAACTCAGGAAATAGATTAAAAAGCTCACTGTTGTTTTCCATTATGCCTAACTAGTGAAAAATAAAAACAAGAAACAAAAAGATGCAATTGCAGGATCTAAAGGAAATAGCTTCGAGAACTCACACACCGGCAACAGTGCTAGGAAATAGCTTAGTAGTCGGAGGATGTGAATACCTTTTACCTTACCTCCCCGGCAACGGCGCCAGAAAATAGCTTGATGTCTACGCACGCTTCTATTCCTGTAGACAGTGTTGGGCCTTCAAGAGCAGAGGTTTGTAGAACAGCAGAAAGTTTCCCTTAAGTGAATCACCCAAGGTTTATCGAACTCAGGGAGGTAGAGGTCAAACATATCCCTCTCAAGAAACCCTGCAATTACGATACAAGAAGTCTCTTGTGTCCCCAACACACCTAATACACTTGTCAGATGTATAGGTGCACTAGTTCGGCGAAGAGATAGTAAGATGCAAGTGATATGGATGAATATGAGTGGTAATAACAATCTGAAATAAATATGGCAGCAAGTAAACATGCAGTAGAACACTAAATAAACGGTGATTCGATATTTGGAAACAAGGCCTAGGGATCCTACTTTCACTAGTGGACACTCTCAACAATGATCACATAATAAAACTACTCTACACTCTCTTGTTGGATAACAAACACCATTCATTGTGTAGGGCTATAAAAGCAGACCTCAAGCCGGAGTAAACAAGCTCCACAACATCCGGAGTTCATATTTAAGTAACCTCTAGAGTGCATAATAGACCGTTGCAATTTAGACCGAGTACTAACATAGCATACACACTGTCAACAATAGCTATGATAGGGGGAATAGATCACATCAATACTATCATAGTAATAGTTAACTTCATAATCTACAAGAGATTACAATCATAACCTACGCCAAGTACTACATGATGCACACACTGTCAACATTACATCATGGAGGAGGAATAGACTACTTTAATAACATCACTAGAGTAGCACATAGATTAATAGTGATACAAAGCTCATGATCACATAAAGATCACACCATGGAGAGAGAGATGAACCACATAGCTACCGCTAGAGCCCTCAGCCTCGGGGGAGAACTACTCCCTCCTCATCATGGGAGATAGCAACGGCGATGAAGATGGCGGTGGTGTCGATGGAGATGACTCCGGGGGCAATTCCCCGTCCCGGCGGCGTGCCGGAACAGAGACTTCTGTCCCCCGAAACGGAGTTTCGCGATGGCGGCGGCGTCCCTGGAGTCTTTCTGGAGTTTCGTCAATTCGTGTAGGGTTTTTGCGTCGCGAGAGATTATATAGGCGAAGAGGCGGCGCAAGAGGGGCAACAGGGCTCCCTCCCCATAGGCCGGCGCGGCCAGGGGGGCACCCGCGCGGCCCTGTGGTCTGGGGGCCCTGGGCCACCCCTCCGGCTCTCCTTCGGTGTTCTGGTCCGTCTCGGTGAATTAAGATATTTGGCCTTTGTTTCGTCGAATTCCGAGAATATTGCCCGAACAGCCTTTCTGGAACCAAAAACAGCAGAAAACAGGAACTGGCACTTCGGCATCTTGTTAATAGGTTAGTTCCGGAAAACGCATAAAAATATTATAAAGTGCGAGCAAAACATGTAGGTATTGTCATAAAACTAGCATGAAACATCAGAAATTATAGATACGTTGGAGACGTATCAGTCATCTCTATTGTCGCCTCGCTGCTCGCTACTCCTTTGGTATTCATCTCTATTGCTTCCTCCAGTATTTCCTCGAAAACCAGCCGATATTTGGCCAGGAGCATCATAACTCGAGAACTGCCGAGGGAATCGTCGTCTATTTTGAAAATTTCGACTTCGGTCCTCTTCAGGCGATCTGTGCCGCTTATTGTGAACAGCGTCTTCTCCATCTGCCCACCTGTATGCTATCTCCATCGATGCTGATACTATCTATAACATCCCAACTTTCAATAAAAAGAAAGTTAGAGAATTCCAGAGAGCAAAATTTCAAACAAACAAAAACTTTTTAAATTGCATATAGTGCCATGCATAGGACTTGTGCATTTGAGTGATATGCCATGAGGAGTGTTATTATTTGTTTGTGCTATACTCTAAAACCCTAATGTGATCATATTAAGATCACCAACCAAATAAATCAAAGAGGAAGAAAATCCATTAAATGAAAAACCCTAAAAACCCTCACATATGCCCTATGGCATTTTTATAAATTTTGACCCTAGACCAATTTGGTCTTCACCATTAGTTGAATAATGTTACTAAACACTTATTACAACTTTTGGAATCAAAGAATCACAATTCAAATGAATTTCAAACACAAATCTTGCTCACATATGATAATGGTCAAAATTGACAATTATAGTCTGATCACTACTTTGAGCCATTGCAATTCAATTTTCTCAAACTAAATCTTGCTAACTCTTTGCACCATTTCAAAGTCAACATCAAGGTGAACACTTTTTGTAAAGATCACCATGCCAAAATCTTTCTTGATCATTAGCTATGCTCATCCAAAGTTTCAACTTTTTAACATAATCAACAATCTCCCACTTATCAAATTTTGCAAAACTTTGAATTAAACTTTGCCACCACCACCTCTCATCATCTCTGGTCAAATACAACTTATCTAAACACACACAATTCAAATTGGCCAACTATTTGAATTAAACCAAATTTAGATAAAAATTGCAAATAGCATCTATGGCACTATTACACACTATTTGCTATAGTGATTCTACCCCATCTAATCTACCCCAACCTACACCACATTGTCCCCTGGTCCCCTCTAACACTAAGTGCTGCATAGCAAGCCTAAGGAGAAGAGGGGGGCAGCTAGGGCATGGCCATGCCGGCCATGTCGCCACCCCGACTACCCTCCCCTCTCCTCCTTCACTCTCTGCCCTGGCCACCGCGCCACAACTCGCCACCGCATCGCCTAGCACCGCCTAGCATCGCCATTGTCGAGGAGGACGACGACAATGGCCGGAGACAGCGCGCCCAGAACGCGCTCGCCATGCCGTCGACCTCGCGCATGCACGTGCATGGACACGCTCTGGCCACCTCTCGCCTGGCCACCTCGCGCTCGCCCTGGCCCCGTTTACTAGCCGTTGAGCATCACCACGCCACCTGGACGCCGCCAGACACTCGCTCGACCAGACCCTGGGCCGCCGCCGCCGTAGACGGAGAAGAAGATCCCGCCACTGCCGCGACATGCCTGGAAGCAATGCGACCCAACCAAGCCCTGCCCGACCAAGCTGTCGCCGCCAATAGCATCGCCAGGAACCATAGAACACTGCCACCACCTCGCCTAGCTCTCTAGCTCGCAAGCCGCGCCATGGTCGACCACCACCCTGCCCCGCAGCACTCTCGCATTGCTATAAAAGGAGACCTCCCCTGGACAATCTAAGCACACCACCGCACTCGCCACCTCTCACTGCCTCTCAACCACCTCACCACTCTCTCGATTCTCGCCGGAGCAAGGCCAATCGGGAGCTCGCCGCCGCGGAAGCTCTGCAGCAATCGCCGGCGAACCAGACCACCTCAGGCGACGCCACCTGTACCTGGAGCTTCGCCGTCGTCCACATCTACCCCGAGCACACTGCCAACCCTTGCTGGAGCCGCTGTAAGCCCTCCGACCCCCTACCGCCGCCGCCAGAGCGTCGGGTTCTCGTCGGAGACGACGATGAACCACGGCCGTTGATCTTTGATCTAATCCAACGCCCCTGGTTACTCCATACCGCTTCGGGTTTAAATAGACGCTGACATGCGGGACCCTCTGTCAGGCAGCCCGCGCGTCTCTGGACCGTGGCTGGGATGGCCTTGGGCCGTTTTTAAATCTTTCAGCCCGTTTAGTTTTCCCGCCCGGCCTTTTAATTCAAATTCGTTTTAAACAATTCCAAATGAATTTCAATACTGCCTCCACTTTGAAAATCAATAGATTTAAATTGGCTAAACCAAATTCAATGAATTTTATGTTGTTGGAAAGCTAATGAAATTATCTACAAAATGCCACTGGTCTCATGACCAGATTCATTGTAGAATTAATGTGATAAAAAGAATAAGGCAGGGACTTTTCCCTATTCAAATAATTATTAAAAATCAACCAAAATAGATATTAAGTTAATTCCAACTCTAATAGCTCACATTTGACTTACACTAATTGAGTATGCAATAAAATGGTGTGGTCACTTTGCATGATCATGCCCTAGTTTAATTAGTGGATAATATGGCTAGTTTAACTAGTTGATATTGTCCAAAACTATTAAGTAATTCATATGAAGTATTATACTTCATTTAAATCTTGTCTCACATGAATTCATGGGATGTTTGGACCCCTGGCCCAAACTCTCTTATATGAATTACTTGAGATTTAAATCATATGTAGTATTATTAAATGGTATGAGGTGATCTGCCCATTTAAATCATCTTCTCAAATGATGATGATGAACATTTGACTTAGGTCAATATAAGTTCAGACATGATTGTTTGAGAAATTAAATCTTAAGAAGATTTCAATGAGAGGAAATTATTTCTCAAGAACCCTATGGAAAACTATCATTTACATATTAAATACAAAGAAGTAAATTCTCCTCAAACAACACAACCCATGTACTCTAATTAGATTACTTGTGTGCATAGAATAGTTTGTGTGTTTATATGTGATATATGGAATAGCCATTGAATTAGTGAGTAATTATACTCGTATTCAATTTTAGATGCTAGCACCGGAGAGTACACCGAAGAAGAAGGTTGCTACCAAGAGGAGGAGGAGGAACAGTTTGAGAACTACCAAGGCAAACTAATATTCTTGCAAAGTGCAAAGCCCCTTGGGGCAAGGCACCATGAATCTTACCTTTTCTTACATAAGCCTATCCCAAGTTTTTACCTTACAAGTTTGACTTGTTGTTTTCCAAGAGTTACTTTTATAGTTAACTTTGGTCAAAGTAAAGGATGGTTACTAGAGTAGTGAAGTAGACTCAATCAAGCAAAGCAAGATAGCACCCCTCATGATTTAGAGCTAGTGCTAATAAAATAAAACTTGACTACTCTAGATGGGAACAAGGTGAATTGAAATGAATTTGAAACCTTGGAATGATGAAGCATTCCATTGAATGATTTTTGAAGGTGAATAGGACCAAGAGAAGATGGTGATTTTTGATAAACATGATGTTGGTTTGAATGCGATACCTTTCCAATTATTAAGTACCCCCACAATACCTGATTATGGGTAGGGCTTAACTAGAAGTTTATGCATCTTAGTATGGGTTCCCTCTGAACACACGTCATAGGGGTTACGCTTGAGGCTGCCTCCGTTGTTGAGAAATGATGTGAAATTGAGGTGAATTGTACGGCCAAGCCCTGTGCAGTTCCCAGGTTGACAGTTGGTCTTCACTGGGAGGCCAAGCTCATGGGGAGAGGTGCTCATACTAGGATTTATAAGTGAAAGGTTATGGTTGATGATCCGCGTACTGTGTTACGATGATTCGGGGTAATCCCGACGGATGAAATCAAATGTTGTGGCACAAGTGTGCAACCTCTGCAGAGTGTCAATCTATTCGAATAGCCGCGTCCACGGTTACGGACGGTTGGAAAGGCCATACAGTTTCCGATGTCATATCTTTGAAAATGATGTTGAAAGATGATGGTGAAATGACTTGTGGTGAATTGAATTGAAATCACCACTTGAATGGTGGGAATGACACTAATGTTCCCACTTGAGTTAGTAGCACTTGAATAAGCTTTTCTCAAATCCTTGTGAACTAAAATTGGCTTTATGCAAATAAACTAGAGCTTAGCCAAACCATACTAGAAATGTCTAGCACTTACATTAGTATTAGTTTGCGAGTACTTAAAGTACTCACGGCTTTGTCCCTGGCTATTCAAATGGCCAGAGTATGAAGATGAACAAGGAGACGACCAGCAGGACGCCTACGACAACTAGGAGTCTTCCAACGTCAAGCGTTGGCCTGTGGACTAGAGAGTCCTTGTATCTTACGCTTCCGCTATGAACTTATGTTTGTTCGTTGATCAATAGATCAACTATTCGTGTAATATGGATGATGTGATTCCAAGTTGTAAGACATTATGGTTTGTAATGAATGATGACTGTGATACTTAACTATTATGCCTCGCAACAACAATATTCCTGGGATTGCGATGTATGACATAATAGGCATTCGGACTAAAAAATCCGGGTGTTGACAAGTTGGTATCAGAGCCATTGTTTGACCTTAGAAGACCTTAGTTAGAATGGGCGTTCTGAAAAACTTAACTTTGAAATCAAATGAAAGAAAATATTTGTAAAAATTTACTTATACTCTTGTCTTTGAGACTTTGCCAAAATTTGATGAATCATGTTCTATCTTATTTGAATCAACTTAAAATTTTGCCACACTTTACACTCCCTAACTTACTCATCCAATTCTCTTTCAGATGGAGCCGAATGAACCCATCAACACCAAGTTTTACCAGCTTGGGAACGGAGGGAGCTTGATCTTCGAGCACGACCTCAATGTCGTCTCTGACTTCCTTGGGCGCCCACACCCCGAGTTCCACGGGGTCCAGCTGGACGACACGCCCGGAGGAGAGTTGCAGTGGGTGATCACTGCCGACTTGAGGGGCAAGATGGAGCCTCCCACCTCGGAGAGGATCCTCTTTTCCTTCCGCGAGAGCAACTGGCTCGACAGACTCGCACGTGGCCTTCAGGAGGCACTTGCGCGTCTCTGTGGACAGAACGTGGTGCGCATCCTTGCGTCGCGCTACGCACATCTTGTGAGGCGTGATGCTGCGGGAGTGCCCATGGAGCTGCAGCCGCACCCGGAGTTGAGGCACCATGCTGAGCACCTGGACTTCATGCTCTACCAGACTCAGAGGGACCTCGACGCCACTCGCGCTTACGCGAACCAGACCCATGCTCACATCACCGAGCAGGGGGAGGCGATCAAGCTACTCAACAACGACCGCAAGAGCCTTCGTCAGCAGCGTGCCAAGAAGGACGCTACGATTCGGCGCCTTCGCGCCAAGATAGCATCACTCGAGGCCACTGTCAAGGCCCAGGAGGATCAGATTCGTGAACTGGAGGATGACGACGGAGGCATCGACATTCAGGGAGGAGGAGCCTTCCTGAGCGACGACGACGACTTTGAGGAGGACGAGAACACCGAGGAGGAGGACTACGAGTTCCTGGAGGCAGGACCCGACGACTACGTCCCGATCGATGTCGAGGATGAGGAGTAGTTGCACTAGTTTCACTTATGTAGGTGTGAGTTGTATCCCGTCCCTTGTATCGTAGCATGAGAATGGTTCTTAAAACCATTGGAGTGTGTGTTAGTGTGTACTATGTGTTGAATGAATGAATGAATGCTATGTTTGTCATGAAAAGATTACAAGTTTTCAAATGTTTTCAAACTTAACCAAAATGAACCTTAGAATGTTCCCTCTCATCTCATAATCTTCTATATCTTCAGATGGCCCCTCCCAATCGCACCAACGACGCGATGTTGCAACTGCTGCAGACCATGCTTGCCGACAGGGAAACAGAAAGAGCTGAACGCCAAGCCAACCTCATCGCCTTGCAGAACATTGCCAACCAAGGCCATGGAAATCATGATCACCCTGGATCCAAGCTCAAGAACTTTCAGAACACCAATCCCCTGGTGTTTAGCAAGACCGAGGAACCCCTCGACGCCGACGATTGGCTCCAGACTATGGAGAACAATCTGGAAGTAGCCGGAGTGGAAGCCAACGAGAAAGCCTTGTTTGCCACCCACTATCTCGCTGGACCAGCCCGCGCTTGGTGGACAAGCACCCGTGCCATGAACGGAGGTCAGTTCATGACTTGGGAGGATTTCAAGCTAAAGTTCAGCAAGTACCATGTACCCCCGGGTCTTATTAAAAAGATGAGGGATGAGTTCCGTGAACTGAAACAAGGTCGCATGACGGTGGTTGAATACCGCGACAAGTTTCTTACACTGTCGAGGTATGCCCCTGATGAGACCGACACCGTTGAAAAGAGGAAGGAGAGATTCCTGAACGGACTGCATGATGAGATGTAGACTGTCCTCGTCAACATCCCCTTCGCCGACCTTGAAGCCCTTATTGACTCTGCCATCCAGATGGAGGGCAAGTTGAACCAAGCCAATGAGAACCGCAAGCGCCGCATGGCGATTCAAAGTGGATCAAGCCACCCCCAAAAGTATCGCCCTAGCTCAAGCGGAGGTTTCACTCCAAGGAACAGCAAACCCCCGATGCAGAACTCGCGCCCCGGTTATCAGAACCGGATTGGAGGAAACTCCAAGCCAGGAGGCTACAACAACAACAACTACAACAACAACTACTACTACAACCGCGCTCCGCCCCGAGCCCCCAACAACAACAACAAAAACACCAACACCGCTCCCAGAACCGGAAGCAATGCCGTTCCCGTTGCGAACAAGCAGGACAAGACCACCATCACTTGCTATGAGTGTGGTGTAGTGGGGCACTACTCCAACGAGTGTCCCAAGCGTCTTGCCAAGCTCGCCGGCAACACCGCTGCACCTGCTCAGCAGCAACGCCGTGTCTCCACCGGCAAGAAGTTCGCCCCCAACAACCCCAATAACCGCAACGGCCGCCTCTACCACATGAACGCCGAAGAAGCCCAGGAAGCACCAGATGTTGTACTGGGTATGTTTTCTGTCAACCACATCCCTGCCAGAGTGTTGTTTGATTCCGGAGCATCTCATTCTTTTGTCACCGAAGACTTTGCATCAACAAGTAAAATTCAACCCCTCAGTTTGAAGCATGTTATGATAGTTCAAATTCTCGGATCAACCACCAAAGCGAGAAAATTTTGCAAAAATGTACCAATCAAAATCCATGATGTAGATTTCTATGCCAATCTAATTATTCTGGGAACCAAAGGTTTGGAAGTCGTACTAGGAATGGACTGGATGTCAAAACACAATGGATTGATAGACTGTGCCAAGAAAGCCATAACCATGACTAGCAGCACCGGTATCGTAGTAGAGAACGTCTCTGAAAAACTACCCAGAAAATTCACCTGCAACCAAAGTGTATCCAAGCCAACTCTGTATCAAATCAGGGTCGTTTGTCGCTACCCTCATGTGTTTCCGGATGGTCTACCCGGTATGCCCCCGGATCGGGATATCGAGTTTATCATCGAGTTAATCCCCGGAACTGGACCCATAGCCCAGAGAGCCTACAGCATGAACGCAACCGAGCTTGTGGAGCTAAATAAGCAAATAGATGATATGTTGGCCAAAGGTCTGATTAGACCGAGTGCATCCCCCTGGAGATCCCCCGTCTTGTTTGTGGACAAGAAGGATGGTGCAAATCGTTTATGTACGGATTATCATAAGCTTAACGATGTCACCATCAAAAACAAATACCCCCTACCCAAGATGGAAGACTTGTTTGATCAACTCACCGGAGCCAAAGTTTTCTCCAAGATCGACCTTAGAACTGGATATCATCAGCTGAAAATCCGAGCCACCGACATTCCAAAAACTGCCTTCACCACCAGATATGGGTTGTATGAGTACAACGTCATGTCGTTTGGACTGACCAATGCCCCCGCTTACTTCATGAATCTCATGAATAAGATCTTCATGAACTTTTTGGACAAGTTTGTCGTTGTCTTCATCGATGACATCCTCGTGTACTCCAAGTCCGAAGAGGAACATGAACAGCATTTGGAGACCGTCCTAGAAACCCTTAGGCTGTTATCACCAGATTTTGGTCAAATCAGGAGGTGGGCCGTAAGAGAGATGGGCTTAGAAGATTACACGTGGGAGATCTTTGAAGCGGCCTCGCACGAAGAGTTTGGGCTAGATGGCCCGTGTATCTTCAAGTATGGTAGATTATATCTTAGATTAGAAGATAGAATTTTACCCGTGCACGGTTAGGTGCACGCCTAAATTAGAAAGTCCCCTGGACTATAAATATGTATCTAGGGTTTATGGAATAAACAACAACCAACGTTCAACCAACAAATCAATCTCGGCGCATCGCTAACTCCTTCGTCTCGAGGGTTTCTACCGGTAAGCAACATGCTGCCTAGATCGCATCTTGCGATCTAGGCAGCACAAGCTCCACGTTGTTCATGCGTTGCTCGTACTGAAGCCTTGTTGATGGCGAGCAACGTAGTTATCATAGATGTGTTAGGGTTAGCATAGTTCTTCGCGTAACATGCTATCGTAGTGCAACCCTTGCATGTCTAGCCGCCCTCACACCTATCTTAGGTGTGGGGGCGGCACCCCGCTTGATCATTATTTAGTAGATCTGATCCGTTACGATTGCTCCTTGTTCTACAAGGATTAGTTTAATATCTGTAATAGTTAGGCCTTACAAAGGGGTGGAGGATCCAGCGGCACGTAGGGTGTCGTTCGCTGGCCCTAAACAGGATGTTCCGGGGATCAACCTTGTGTTGGTTTTTAGGCCTTGTTTAGGATCGGCTTACGATCACCGTGCGTGGCCGCGAGGCCCAACCGTGAGTAGGATGATCCGATTATGCGGTGAAAACCCTAAATCGTCGTAGATCTAATTAGCTTTATCTTGATCAAGCAGGACCACCATATATTCGTGCACCTCGTACGAATCATGGGTGGATCGGCTCCCTAAGCCGATTCACAGGATAACCTGAGAGCCGATCGAGGCTCGTATTTAATGTTTACGTGTATGCCATGCAGGAAACTAAGCGAGGCATCTCCATCACCTTCCTGACCAGGTATAGGTCAGGTGGCACGCCCTTGCATCAGCATCGGACGTGTGACCAGAAGGCTTTGCGGGCCGTCGCTCGGAGGGACCTCAGCCAGCCGCAGCTCTAGGTTGTTCCCGGCTCTACGGTGTTGCCCGTCGCTGCCCGCCGGTGGGTTTCTGACGACAACACATTCTGGCACGCCCGGTGGGACAAGCTTCTACATCAACCACATCGCCATCTACATCTGAGATGGCGGACGGTACGCCAGTCACGTACGAGGATCTGACGGACGAGCTCAAGAAGAAGTATGACGAGATCAAAGTCATCCTCGAAGCCGACCTCATCGGCTCTTTCCACAGAACCCGTTCACATGGCATCAGGTGGAAGGGGTTCTCGCCTAATGGTGCACTAGATGGGATAGACCTCTCTGCCCCGTCGGAAGAACGCACCAGGTCCCTGCGGCAGGAGATCAACTACTTGGTGGCTCACTCGCTACACCGCCACTTTGAGAACCTGGTCAACACGTTGGAGCGTGTCGCTCTTCGTGTGATCCAGGAGATCATGAGGCACCAGTACTCGCCGTCAGGACCAGCTCTCGGGACGCATCAAGGAGAGTTGCCACTCCAGTCCCGTCCACCGCTGCCATATGCGTTGGCAGCACCAGAAGTGCCGGCTACACCGGCATTCGTCGTCTACAAGATCGGTGGTGACCCTAGTGACTACCAGTTCTTTCCCGAGGCGCCTAAGGAGATCCCTCACGGGTACACGTGCACGTATGTGCCAGATTGTGGCAGCTGGGCACTCACAAACCAGGCCACAACATCAGGGACTTCTGGGAAAACAGGAGGGACGTCAGCGACAGAGCTTGAGAAGCAGACGTGGCTAACTAAGTACGCCACCCCGACGAACCTCCAGAGCTCAGCTCCTGTAGTTGGCTCAGAGCTGGAAAAGCAAACATGGCTGGCTAAGTACGCCACCCCGGCGAATCTTCAGAATTCAACTCCTGCAGCCAGCACAGCGGATCAGATCAGTATAATACTGAGAGACCAGTTCGGCATGGTGCCGAAAAGAAGGGCCATCGGCTATTCCAAGCCGTACCCCGACGACTACGAGATGATCCCGCTACCACCTAAATATCGGCTCCCTGACTTCTCCAAATTCAGTTGATCAGATGGTTCCAGCTCCATCGAGCACGTGGGCCGATATTTGGCGCAACTAGGACCGGCTTTAGTGTCGGATCAACTACGCGTGAGGCTCTTCTCACAGTCCCTCACGGGATCGGCTTTCGGATGGTACACCTCTTTGCCACCAGACTCCATCCGGACTTGGAAGCAGTTGGAAGAGCAGTTCCATATGCAGTACCATTCAGAGGCTTCCGAGTCTGGCATTGCCGATCTAGCACAACTACGTCAGAAGCACGGAGAAACTGTGATAGAATACATCCAGCGCTTCAGGAATCTTAGGAACCGATGTTATTCGGTTCGTATAACTGAAAAAGAAGCAGTCGAGTTGGTAGTAGCAGGCCTTGCAACACAGCTCAAGGACATGGCCTCCCAAGCAGATTATCCCTCACTGGCGCACATGGTTCAGAAACTATCGGCATATGAACAGCGCCACCCGGAACTGTACCAAGACAAGTTCAAGCGTGCAGTAGTCCTGGTCGATGCAGAGGAAGACGAAGTTCATGCGGGAGACCAAGAGGTAGCAGTGGCTGAATGGACTCGGGGAGGAACCCCCGTATCCTGCAAATGGGTAAAGCCACCAGGCCCGCCCAGGGGATTTGATTTTGACGTGACCAAGACTGAGCAAATCTTCGACCTCCTGCTCAAGGAGAAGCAGTTGACGATTCCTGAAGGTCTCAAATTCCCCACGGTGCAAGAGCTGAACGGAAAGCCATACTGCAAATGGCATAACTCGCTCTCCCATGCCACCAACGACTGCAGGGTATGGCGTCAGCACATCCAAGCGGCGATAGAAAAAGGGCGTCTAATTTTCAACCAGTACGCTATGAAGGTCGACACCCAGCCCTTCCCCGCCGTTAACATGGTAGAATGCACTTACCCTGAAGGTTGCCAGCCAGGATCCTTGTTCAGCATCAACATGGTAGGACCTGGGCACCACTCTGGCAAAGATGGAGACGAGGGCAGCTGCTCTCGTAGCAAAGACACAGAGGAGGCCGCTCCATGCGATCGGCTCCGGCATGATGGCAAGCGCTACGTCACAGAGGGAGAAGTGAAGAACATGAGATATCAAAGACCCCTCTCTGATCACCTCCTCAACAAGTATGTGAGTCAGTATGACCAACGCCGACGATCCAGCGATGGTGATGAGAGAAATCGTCTGGCTAGAGAAGCCAGAAGACATCGTCGGCACGATCGCAATGAGGAGGAGCACGAGCGCCGTGCCACGGAAAAATCAAGGGAGCAAGACGACAACGACAGGCACTGGGACTGCCCCTTCTTCAGACACTGCTGGGATTCAGGAATGAGCCGATTGCCCACAATCGCCAATTGCCCAGAATGCAACCAGAAGAAGAAGGAGGCAGCCAACGTGTCTGTGTTCAAGCGCTTAGGGCCTCTCCCGCCACAAAGCAAACGCGCTGAGTCCCCTCGCTGGGCAGATCTCGAGGATTCAGAAGACGAGGGACAAGAAGAAGAAGAAGACAGGTACCACCGGCCAAGGTGGTGCCCTGATGGACTCAGCCGTTCACAAAAGCGCAGGGTTCAGCGATTGCGCGGCCTGGAGGAAGCCGAAAGGTTATACTTGCATACGTTAAGGAAGGCACGACCTGATCTAGCAGCGAAAGTTCAGCGAACCCTGGACGAAGAGGGTCGTCCACGGAAAATGGAGTGGCGCCCCAAACAAAGGAAAGCCGATGATGAAACATCGGCTGGCACAAACATGGTGCTCGTCCTTCCGACGGAGCTTAGTGCTCCACGATTCTACGATGCACTCAAGGTGGACGACAAAGAGCGCATCAAGTCAGAGGTTGGGCTGGTTTTATCCACCAGCCTGACCGAGTAGCAAGATTAAACCGATGAGCAAACGGGGCGAGGCTGAGCTGTGTGATCGGCCCCAGAAATTGTGAAGGAGCATTATAAAACCTTCGATCGAGCGCTTCAATGGATATGGAGGCCGATTCCAGCAATCGGCCAAAATTATCTTCACCACGTATTGCTGCTTGTGTTTAACATCAATCTATTGGGCAGCAGCCACGTCGGCGGATGAAAGTCAGCACGAATCCTCGCGGAGCCGACGTACAAGTGCAGTGCCCTGGCTAACCATAAAAGCCGATATCTGCAGTCATCTGGCAGATTCGGCTCGGGGGGCATATAGTCAGATGAACATGTACATGTGCAGATAAACATGTGCAGATAAACATTAAGGGCCGATTAGGGAAATCGGCCAGTAAAAAAAATTTTTTACAGCCGATGCAAGGGCATCGACTTTAGAATTAAGACCTACTGTGATGGAGGCCTAAGGTGATGGTCGACCCTACGTGTGAATAACCAACATTGGAAGCCGATGCGTAGCCATCGACCCTAGTACGGTTACACAAGACCAAGACCTACTGGCTATATGCTCAAAGAGCTGATCAACGATCTGTGCATCCTCGCCGGTATTCTCGCCTTGATTAAGGCTCGGGGGGCAGCTCGCCCTAAAATATCTTTAGAGAGCCGATTTTGTTGGAATCGGCTGTTTCTGCATTACAACGTGGAAACCAATGGCGATGCAGTTGGCTCGTTTTGGATGGGGCTCGGAGGGCGACTCGCCCGAGAGGTTCTTGGCTTTGGGAGCCGATTTTGTTGGAATCAGCTGGTTCTACGTTGCAGCTGTTCTGGAGAATGATGCTTGGTTACAGAGTCATCAGTTTCAGCATCCAAGCTGATTCAGCAACAGTTCCGGGACTCTCTTGGGAACGTCCGCTCAAAATCAAAGGAAGCCGGTCTGCTGCGATCGGCTGCACCCAGTGCTATCGTCATCGGCAGGGCTAGTTAACTTGGAAGTTGACTTGGAAGGATGACTGAATTAGCTTGTCTCGCTGGTCATTAAGCATTGGTTAGCAACCGTCAAGGTCAGATGAGGAAAATCGGCTGAGTCGGCATAAAGAACATCGGCAAAATCAAAAGAAATTTTTCATTGATAATAAGATTTCTTACAAAGAGGTGCCGATTGTTCAGCAAAAGGGACAGATTGCTACTACTAATCTTATGCTAGTAGGTCCCTATTCTAAGGACTGTTGCCGTCTTCGCCGTCGCTGAGGTAGCTGCCCTCATTGCTACTGTCGACGAATCCCTCGGTGCTGCTACTGTGACCTTCAGCGGAGGCTTCTTCCTCGTCATCATCATCGTCCTCGTCTGACCAAGCCCAGCCCCGGATGCGTTTCGCCGGCGGTTCGTCGGAGGAGGTGTCGTCCTCCTGTTCCTTCTTCATGTCGTAGGAGATGTCTTCGTCTTCGACATCCTCTTCTTCTCTTTTGGTGACGGATGTGAATTTACCCCGGAAGGGAGGGTCGTCGTCGCCGCTCTCCGCCTCCAGTGCTCCGTCAACCAGGTACCGGAGGTCATCTTCCCCGTCGGTTAGGGGCATGGCCCCATCTGACCAGACGAGGTCCTCACCCTCCGGCACGAAGTCGAAGTCCCACTCCTGCTTGTCCCAATGTTTGGGAGCCCGGCGGTTGTACGCCTCCATCTTGTCGTGCTCTGGGACCAACTCGCTTGAGGAAGAGGATTGGAGAGAGACGGAAGACGAGGAAGAAGACGACATGGCTGAGGGAGAAGAGGGTTTTTGGGTGCCGATGGACGGAACAGAGGAAGGGGATGAAGAGAGTTAATCAATCGGCACAGTTAAATAATGAGAAGCCTGGTGGAAATTTAATGCCATTGCAGTTTTCGAGGAAATGATGCCAAGGTTATCAAATTTTGCACAGAAGCTGGAAAGACAAGGCATCATGATGAGGAATACTGCGACAGGTCTGCCCTGCCATGACATGACCCTTCGAAGGAAAAACAGAGTGGTTTTGAAATTATCATTGCCAAAACCAGGGGGGCATGTGTTATCACCAGATTTTGGTCAAATCAGGAGGTGGGCCGTAAGAGAGATGGGCTTAGAAGATTACACGTGGGAGATCTTTGAAGCGGCCTCGCACGAAGAGTTTGGGCTAGATGGCCCGTGTATCTTCAAGTATGGTAGATTATATCTTAGATTAGAAGATAGAATTTTACCCGTGCACGGTTAGGTGCACGCCTAAATTAGAAAGTCCCCTGGACTATAAATATGTATCTAGAGTTTATGGAATAAACAACAACCAACGTTCAACCAACAAATCAATCTCGGCGCATCGCCAACTCCTTCGTCTCGAGGGTTTCTACCGGTAAGCAACATGCTGCCTAGATCGCATCTTGCGATCTAGGCAGCACAAGCTCCACGTTGTTCATGCGTTGCTCGTACTGAAGCCTTGTTGATGGCGAGCAACGTAGTTATCATAGATGTGTTAGGGTTAGCATAGTTCTTCGCGTAACATGCTATCGTAGTGCAACCCTTGCATGTCTAGCCGCCCTCACACCTATCTTAGGTGTGGGGGCGGCACCCCGCTTGATCATTATTTAGTAGATCTGATCCGTTACGATTGCTCCTTGTTCTACAAGGATTAGTTTAATATCTGTAATAGTTAGGCCTTACAAAGGGGTGGAGGATCCAGCGGCACGTAGGGTGTCGTTCGCTAGCCCTAAACAGGATGTTCCGGGGATCAACCTTGTGTTGGTTTTTAGGCCTTGTTTAGGATCGCCTTACGATCACCGTGCGTGGCCGCGAGGCCCAACCGTGAGTAGGATGATCCGATTATGCGGTGAAAACCCTAAATCGTCGTAGATCTAATTAGCTTTATCTTGATCAAGCAGGACCACCATATATTCGTGCACCTCGTACGAATCATGGGTGGATCGGCTCCCTAAGCCGATTCACAGGATAACCTGAGAGCCGATCGAGGCTCATATTTAATGTTTACGTGTATGCCATGCAGGAAACTAAGCGAGGCATCTCCATCACCTTCCTGACCAGGTATAGGTCAGGTGGCACGCCCTTGCATCAGCATCGGACGTGTGACCAGAAGGCTTTGCGGGCCGTCGCTCGGAGGGACCTCAGCCAGCCGCAGCTCTAGGTTGTTCCCGGCTCTACGGTGTTGCCCGTCGCTGCCCGCCGGTGGGTTTCTGACGACAACATAGGCAGCACAAGTTGTATGCCAAGTTCAGCAAGTGTGAGTTTTGGTTGGAAGAAGTTGGATTCCTGGGACACATCTTGTCTGCAGGAGGAATTGCCGTAGATCCCGCCAAAATCAAAACCGTTATGGAATGGCAAGCCCCAACCACCCAAACCGAGGTCCGCGCTTTTCTTGGATTAGCCGGATACTACCGCAGATTTGTAGAAGGCTTTTCGAGCATCGCTCGACCAATGACCCAGCTACTGAAGAAGGACAGAAAGTTTGAGTGGACCGACAAATGTGAAGAGAGCTTCCAACAGCTCAAGAGTAGACTGACAACAGCCCCCATCCTGATCATGCCCGATATCGCAAAGCCCTTTGATGTATATTGCGACGCCTCCAAGACTGGACTTGGATGTGTGCTTATGCAAGAAGGCAAGGTTGTATCCTACCTTTCAAGACAGCTAAAGCAACATGAACAGAACTACCCAACCCATGACCTCGAGCTTGCAGCCGTGGTCTTAGCCTTGAAAGTTTGGCGTCATTACCTCATGGGTAATCGATGCGAGATCTACTCCGACCACAAGAGCCTCAAATACATATTCACCCAGAAGGAGCTGAACATGAGACAACGCCGATGGATTGAATTGATCAAGGATTACGACATGGAGATTCACTACCACCCCGGCAAGGCCAATGTGGTAGCGGATGCTTTGAGTCGACTGCCGTGTCAGTTGAATTCCATGCTCGCAACCGAACAACCTAGCTTGCACCAAGAATTTGAACAGTTCAGACTTGAACTTGTTAGTGAAGGATTCCTAGCCAGCATAGAACTGCAACCCACCTTGGTTAGCCAAATCAAGGAAGCCCAGAAGGACAACGCTAGCATCGACGGAATCAAGAAACATATAGCCGCAGGAAAAGCCCCCGGATTTACCGTAGACGAAGCCGGAGTTCTTTGGTACAAAGAACGCCTCTGCGTACCATCGGACTCAGACTTGAAGCAAGTCATCCTGCAAGAAGCCCATGACACCCTTTATTCAATCCACCCCGGAGGTACCAAGATGTACCAAGACCTGAAGGAGCAATTTTGGTGGCATGGAATGAAGAGAGAAATCGGCAACTACATCGCCAAGTGTGACATCTGTCAAAGAGTCAAGGCAGAACATCAACGACCCGCCGGACTGTTACAACCCCTCCAGATTCCAGAATGGAAATGGGACTCCGTAGGAATGGACTTTATCACCGGACTGCCCAAATCCAGCAAAGGCAATGATTCAATATGGGTAGTTGTCGATAGATTGACCAAAGTCGCCCATTTCATCGCCGTCAAAACCACTTACCAAGGCCCAAAGTTAGCTGAACTATACATCTCCAGAATAGTCGCCCTGCACGGAACCCCAAAATCGATAGTGTCAGATAGAGGATCACAGTTCACCTCAAGATTCTGGCAGAAAGTGCATGAAGGACTAGGAACCCGTCTGAATTTCAGCACTGCCTATCACCCTCAGACCGACGGACAGACTGAGAGAGTCAACCAGATACTGGAGGACATGCTGAGAGCATGTGTACTGGAATACGGATCCAAGTGGGAAGACTGCCTACCTTATGCAGAATTCTCTTACAACAACAGCTACCAAGCTAGCCTACAGATGGCCCCCGTTGAAGCCTTGTACGGAAGGAAATGCCGTACCCCCCTGAACTGGTCGGAAGTCGGAGAAAGCCAAGTTTTTGGCCCAGATGTTCTTCGTGAAGCCGAAGAGAAAGTCCACAAGATTCGCGAGTACCTCAAGACTGCGCAATCAAGACAGAAGAGCTACGCCGACAAGAGACATCGGGAGATGACCTTCGAGATCGGAGACTTCGTCTATCTCAAGGTATCCCCCTTGAAAGGAATGCAGAGATTCCAGCTGAAAGGAAAGCTCGCACCCCGATATGTCGGACCTTTCAAAGTCCTCAGCCGCCGAGGTGAAGTATCTTATCAATTGGAGTTGCCTGAAGAAATGTCGGCTGTGCACGACGTGTTTCATATCTCACTTCTCCGGAAGTGCCTTGAAGTCCCGGAGAAGACCGAAGTGTTCAAGAACATCGATCACCGATCGGTGGATATCAACAAGGATCTGACTTACCGTGAAGTGCCAATTCGCATCCTGGAGGAAGCTTACCGAACCACCCGCACCCGAAGCATCAAGTTTCTGAAGATACAATGGAGCAATCATACCGAGGATGAAGCCACATGGGAACGCGAAGACTTCATGAAGAAGGAGTACCCAGATCTCTTTATTACCTAACTTTCTTTTCGATCTCGGGACGAGATCTTTTGTAAGGGGGAAGGGTTTGTAACATTCCAAATTTCAATAAAAAGAAAGTTAGAGAATTCCAGAGAGAAAAATTTCAAACAAACAAAAACTTTTTAAATTGCATATAGTGCCATGCATAGGACTTGTGCATTTGAGTGATATGCCATGAGGAGTGTTATTATTTGTTTGTGCTATACTCTAAAACCCTAATGTGATCATATTAAGATCACCAACCAAATAAATCAAAGAGGAAGAAAATCCATTAAATGAAAAACCCTAAAAACCCTCACATATGCCCTATGGCATTTTTTATAAATTTTGACCCTAGACCAATTTGGTCTTCACCATTAGTTGAATAATGTTACTAAACACTTATTACAACTTTTGGAATCAAAGAATCACAATTCAAATGAATTTCAAACACAAATCTTGCTCACATATGATAATGGTCAAAATTGACAATTATAGTCTGATCACTACTTTGAGCCATTGCAATTCAATTTTCTCAAACTAAATCTTGCTAACTCTTTGCACCATTTCAAAGTCAACATCAAGGTGAACACTTTTTGTAAAGATCACCATGCTAAAATCTTTCTTGATCATTAGCTATGCTCATCCAAAGTTTCAACTTTTTAACATAATCAACAATCTCCCACTTATCAATTTTGCAAAACTTTGAATTAAACTTTGCCACCACCACCTCTCATCATCTCTGGTCAAATACAACTTATTTAAACACACACAATTCAAATTGGCCAACTATTTGAATTAAACCAAATTTAGACAAAAATTGCAAATAGCATCTATGGCACTATTACACACTATTTGCTATAGTGATTCTACCCCATCTAATCTACCCCAACCTACACCACATTGTCCCCTGGTCCCCTCTAACACTAAGTGCTGCATAGCAAGCCTAAGGAGAAGAGGAGGGCAGCTAGGGCATGGCCATGCCGGCCATGTCGCCACCCCGACTACCCTCCCCTCTCCTCCTTCACTCTCTGCCCTGGCCACCGCGCCACAGCTCGCCACCGCATCGCCTAGCACCGCCTAGCATCGCCATTGTCGAGGAGGACGACGACACAGGCCGGAGACAGCGCGCCCAGAACGCGCTCGCCATGCCGACGACGTCGCGCATGCACGTGCATGGACGCGCTCTGGCCACCTCTCGCCTGGCCACCTCGCGCTCGCCCTGGCCCCGTTTACTAGCCGTTGAGCATCACCATGCCACCTGGACGCCGCCAGACACTCGCTCGACCAGACCCTGGGCCGCCGCCGCCGTAGACGGAGAAGAAGATCCCGCCACTACCGCGACATGCCTGGAAGCAATGCGACCCAACCAAGCCCTGCCCGACCAAGCTGTCGCCGCCAATAGCATCGCCAGGAACCGTAGAACACTGCCGCCACCTCGCCTAGCTCTCTAGCTCGCCGGAGAAGCCGCGCCATGGTCGACCACCACCCTGCCCCGCAGCACTCTCGCATTGCTATAAAAGGAGACCTCCCCTGGACAATCTAAGCACACCACCGCACTCGCCACCTCTCACTGCCTCTCAACCACCTCACCACTCTCTCGATTCTCGCCGGAGCAAGGCCAATCGGGAGCTCGCCGCCGCGGAAGCTCTGCAGCAATCGCCGGCGAACCAGACCACCTCAGGCGACGCCACCTGTACCTGGAGCTTCGCCGTCGTCCACATCTACCCCGAGCACACTGCCAACCCTTGCTGGAGCCGCCGTAAGCCCTCCGACCCCCTACCGCCGCCGCCAGAGCGTCGGGTTCTCGTCGGAGACGACGATGAACCATGGCCGTTGATCTTTGATCTAATCCAACGCCCCCTGGTTACTCCATACCGCTTCGGGTTTAAATAGATGCTGACATGCGGGACCCTCTGTCAGGCAGCCCGCGCGTCTCTGGACCGTGGCTGGGCTGGCCTTGGGCCGTTTTTAAATCTTTCGGCCCGTTTAGTTTTCCCGCCCGGCGTTTTAATTCAAATTCGTTTTAAACAAGCCAAATGAATTTCAATATTCCCTCCACTTTGAAAATCAATAGATTTAAATTGGCTAAACCAAATTCAATGAATTTTATGTTGTTGGAAAGCTAATGAAATTATCTACAAAATGCCACTGGTCTCATGACCAGATTCATTGTAGAATTAATGTGATAAAAAGAATAAGGCAGGGACTTTTCCCTATTCAAATAATTATTAAAAATCAACCAAAATAGTTATTAAGTTAATTCCAACTCTAATAGCTCACATTTGACTTACACTAATTGAGTATGCAATAAAATGGTGTGGTCACTTTGCATGATCATGCCCTAGTTTAATTAGTGGATAATATGGCTAGTTTAACTAGTTGATATTGTCCAAAACTATTAAGTAATTCATATGAAGTATTATACTTCATTTAAATATTGTCTCACATGAATTCATGGGATGTTTGGACCCCTGGCCCAAACTCTCTTATATGAATTACTTGAGATTTAAATCATATGTAGTATTATTAAATGGTATGAGGTGATCTACCCATTTAAATCATCTTCTCAAATGATGATGATGAACATTTGACTTAGGTCAATATAAGTTCATACATGATTGTTTGAGAAATTAAATCTTAAGAAGATTTCAATGAGAGGAAATTATTTCTCAAGAACCCTATGGAAAACTATTATTTACATGTTAAATACAAAGAAGTAAATTCTCCTCAAACAACACAACCCATGTACTCTAATTAGATTACTTGTGTGCATAGAATAGTTTGTGTGTTTATATGTGATATATGGAATAGCCATTGAATTAGTGAGTAATTATACTCGTATTCAAATTTAGACGCTAGCACCGGAGAGTACACCGAAGAAGAAGGTTGCTACCAAGAGGAGGAGGAGGAACAGTTTGAGAACTACCAAGGCAAGCTAATATTCTTGCAAAGTGCAAAGCCCCTTGGGGCAAGGCACCATGAATCTTACCTTTTCTTACATTAGCCTATCCCAAGTTTTTACCTTACAAGTTTGACTTGTTGTTTTCCAAGAGTTACTTTTATAGTTAACTTTGGTCAAAGTAAAGGATGGTTACTAGAGTAGTGAAGTAGACTCAATCAAGCAAAGCAAGATAACACCCCTCATGATTTAGAGCTAGTGCTAATAAAATAAAACTTGACTACTCTAGATGGGAACAAGGTGAATTGAAATGAATTTGAAACCTTGGAATGATGAAGCATTCCATTGAATGATTTTCGAAGGTGAATAGGACCAAGAGAAGATGGTGATTTTTGATAAACATGATGTTGGTTTGAATGTGATACCTTTCCAATTATTAAGTACCCCCACAATACCTGATTATGGATAGGGCTTAACTGGAAGTTTATGCATCTTAGTATGGGTTCCCTCTGAACACACGTCATAGGGGTTACGCTTGAGGCTGCCTCCGTTGTTGAGAAATGATGTGAAATTGAGGTGAATTGTACGGCCAAGCCCTGTGCAGTTCCCAGGATGACAGTTGGTCTTCACTGGGAGGCCAAGCTCATGGGGAGAGGTGCTCATACTAGGATTTATAAGTGAAAGGTTATGGTTGATGATCCGCGTACTGTGTTACGATGATTCGGGGTAATCCCGACGGATGAAATCAAATGTTGTGGCACAAGTGTGCAACCTCTGCAGAGTGTCAATCTATTCTAATAGCCGCGTCCACGGTTACGGACGGTTGGAAAGGCCATACAGTTTCCGATGTCATATCTTTGAAAATGATGTTGAAAGATGATGGTGAAATGACTTGTGGTGAATTGAATTGAAATCACCACTTGAATGGTGGGAATGACACTAATGTTCCCACTTGAGTTAGTAGCACTTGAATAAGCTTTTCTCAAATCCTTGTGAACTAAAATTGGCTTTATGCAAATAAACTAGAGCTTAGCCAAACCATACTAGAAATGTCTAGCACTTACATTAGTATTAGTTTGCGAGTACTTAAAGTACTCACGGCTTTGTCCCTGGCTATTCAAATGGCCAGAGTATGAAGATGAACAAGGAGACGACCAGCAGGATGCCTACGACAACTAGAGTCTTCCAACATCAAGCGTTGGCCTGTGGACTAGAGAGTCCTTGTATCTTACGCTTTCGCTATGAACTTATGTTTGTTCATTGATCAATAGATCAACTATTCGTGTAATATGGATGATGTGATTCCAAGTTGTAAGACATTATGGTTTGTAATGAATGATGACTGTGATACTTAACTATTATGCCTCGCAACAACAATATTCCTGGGATTGCGATGTATGACATAATAGGCATTCGGACTAAAAAATCCGGGTGTTGACACTATCCTTGGGTTGGTTCTTCCCAAGTCTTCGACAAAGTCTCCTCGTCGAATTCCTGCTACGAACACATCTATCGCTCTCTCGTCAGATATGTTTTCTGCCGAGTTTTTAATGATGTTCCACCTTTGGACGTACTTTCTCATTGATTCATCATGCTTTTGTCGACACGATCTCAAATCTTCTAATGATGCGGGTTTTTTGCAGGTGGATCGGAAATTCTTAACGAACACATCCTCAAAACTGTCCCAGTTGTCAATGGAACCCGGAGGAAGCTTCTTTATCCAAGATCGTGCGGCTCCACTCAGATGTACTTGAATGCTCTGCATGGCTGTTACTCTGGTTCCTCCTATCAGCTTCACCATCTCGAGATAATCAACTAGCCAATCCTCGAGATCTTGCAGACCGTCGAATTTTTTGAAATTATCGGGTAATTTGAACCCTGAAGGAACTCGAGTTTTCCGGGCCCTCCTTGTAAAGCATGGCAGCCCACACATATCCTCGTCATCTATCTCTGGGGAATGCTGATGTTCCCTTCTATTTTGTCGTGCTCTGTCCACTCGTCCTTGTGTTGCTGTGTCTCTTGCCCCGCTTGCTCTTTCGGGACCTAGTGCTGCTGCAGTGGGTCGTGGACTATTTTACCTTGCTGATCCTTCGGGAGGCGAATTTATAAACGCCGTTCCCATGGCTCCAACTCCTGCCATAGCCATATTGTACAATGCTTCTCTTGGATCTCCGGGAGGTGGCTTGGATGCGAGGATGAAGGCTTGCGTCGCCATGTACCCAGCTTCTGGTGTCTTTGGGATAATGTTCCCCCTCGTGTCTATTGACATAAGGGACATGTCGAGGTTTTGAACCAGGTTCTCCCTATCTGCCTCAGGTATATTTTGCAGCCGAGATCTTCCTCTATTTCGTGATGCCCTGTGGCTATCTCCCAAAGTACCAGACTGTTGACTCAAGTTAGCTCTTCACCTGCTTGATGCAGAAGATGCTTCCTGCCTCCTATCCAACTCGATTTTCTGCTTCTCGAGCTCCCGCCTGGTACGTGCAAGCCTATATTGATACGCTTGTAACTCCTCAGGTGTCGCCGTTACGGTCATTGGCTCTGTACCATCAATGGATCTTGCGATTCGATCTCATACTGCCTGCGGAAATCGCACCATCTCTCGTGTTCCCGGTCCGATATATTTTGTTCCTAGACCTCTCGTGAGATCTGCAGGATCAACATACGGATTTCCCGCCTCGTCGAAGTTCTATGATATCTCCTCCTGTGGGCGACTTGGATCTCCAATTGCGTAGATTTGATGATATTTTGGATTCTGAACTTCGTCTGGTTTGGTGACACCATCATAGAGATTGGTGATGACCTTGCCAACGATAGTGGATCTGTCGATGAAGCTGTCGAAGTTGCTCAAGTCATCGCTTATATCGGAGTCCGCAGATGACTCGAAGGACATGTCACTGAAGATCTTGGCGAGTTTTGCACTTGCCATGGTACTGATGAAGCGTGGCGATGAAATCTCCTCGTCGCCTGACTCGATTGACGATGTTGAACTCGAAAAATCGGGATCGACCGCTGATAATCCCGACGAGATCGGAATTTCGAGACGATACGCTCCTTTTTTCTCGACGCGGAAGTGGAACTTTCCGAACGTCATCTCCATGGGCTCCTCCAGATACGCATATGCATCCAAACGGGAGGGCGGGTGAGGAAAAAAAACAACTAGACCAGTTTCGATCTGTTTACCTCTGTCCATCGCGTTGCTTCCAGTTGACGAAGTCGACGATCTTGAACGTGCCATCGAGATCAGATCCTTTACACCTCTAATTCCCACAGACGGCGCCAATTGACAAGGGATTAACTTATCAATGCCTACAGATTGTAGACTAGGGTTTTAGTCGGAAGTAGAGGGCATAGCAATATGCAGACCCATCGAATATGATTGCTCTGAGCAGGGGCGGAGCCAGGAATTGGAGATGGGGGGCGAAATTTCAATGAACACAAAATAGAAAAAATCTCACGATATATTAACCCTCAGAAAAGAATTAATATGATAATATCAAACCATATAAATATTCAAATGTATGTTTAGCACTACGAAAAGAAAAATTACATGCCTATTATCTTAAATTGTGCTCTCCGACCACCGGTGTCAAATAAGTCGATAATTTCGTGACAGCTAATCTTGGCAGCTATTTCTTTTCCAATGTAGACAATCATATAGTGCCGAAGAAAATCATCTCCCATTCTATTTCGAAGACGTGTCTTGATTAGTTTCATAGCCGAAAAAGCTCGCTCAGTGGTTGCAGTAGATACTGGAAGAGTTATGACTAAACGCAGTAGTCTATCCACCATTGAGTATGTAGAAGCTTTACCTGTTTTAGCTAGTCCAACAGTCAGATCAGCAAGTGAAGGCAAGCATACTAGCTCTTGATTGTTGCAAACATCCAACTGAAAATGCGGAAATTGAGACTCCAGTTGAACCCTTTCTTGACTAGAAAAATCTGCAGGATAAAATTTCTCCGCTAGCGTGCATATTTTTGACATATCAAAAGAGTCATGTCTTGGGTCCAGAGATGCACAGAGTCTCAAGAGCTCGGTATTTTGAACACCAAAACGGTCATTCAGCTCAAACAACTGTTGATCTATAGCAACATAGAACACGTCTGCCTTGTAGTGATGTAATGTTGTTGTGTTATCATGCTTGTTCCGGGACTTTCTAACATCAACATACCTACACAATTTAAAATAAATGTTAATATCAGAGTGAAGTAATTATATATGCTAAATAACATTATGTTTCATACATGCAAGGAGACGGATATTACCTGCGACTCAAATCAGGCACCTCAATCTCATGCTTCATACAAAAAGCTTGAACCTCCTTGAGAAGAGATTCCCAGCCATCTTCCCTTAGCTTACCAAGCAACACTTTTGTGTTCGAAACTGAATCCAATGCATTTAAAATGTCAATGGACTTCTTTTGGAGTGTTTGACATAAGACATCCGTGATCTTCATAATTTTTTCCATTAGATGCATAATGAACACAAAATCAAAGGATTTAATTTTTGTTAGAGCGCCTACAGCATCTCCTCTGGAATATGGATTGACTGAACGGTCAGTAGAGACACTCTGTAGGATTGCCACTGTAGCACCAAACATCTTATGTAAGCTCTGAATTGACTTGAAGTGAGAACTCCATCTAGTATCCCCTGGTCTCTGTAAAGAGCCAATCTGATTAGCACCTTTTCCTGTATCAAGCTCGCCCAACTCAATTTCACGTTCAATGTCTTCAGCTTGTTTTGCTAGTAACTGATCAGTGCGCTTAGGAGATGCACTAACAACATTTATAATCTGAATAGCATTTTGAAAAAAGTTGTGCACCTCATGTACCTCCCTTGATGATGCAACAAGAGCCAACTGCAATTGATGAGCCATACAATGTACATAATAGGCATAAGGGCACTCATTTAGAATCAGAGCCTTTAGTCCATTCCATTCACCTCGCATGTTACTTGCCCCATCATAGCCTTGTCCTCTGATATCTTGGACACTCAAATTGTTGTCTGCAAGTACAGTGCAAATTGCCTGTTTGAGAGTCCCTGCAACAGTGTCAGTCACATGAATGACATCAAGAAAATGCTCCTTTATGAATCCTTCACTGTTCACAAACCGGAGGACCAATGCCATTTGCTCTTTCTTAGATTCATCTCGGGCTTCATCCACCATTATGAAAAACTTGCTAGTACCAATTTCTTCTCTAATTTGCGTCTGAACTTTTCGAGAAAGTAACTGAAGAATTTCTTGCTGAACGGGATGGGAGGTGTACTTTGCATTCCGTGGAGCGTTATCCAACACAACCGCATCCACCTCCTTATTATAAGCAGCCAACAACTTCACCAACTCAAGAAAATTACCTTGATTTAAGGATCCTGCTGATTCATCATGGCCTCTATAAGCATGTAGCGACCCCGGATCTGGTAGGATCCAAAGTCCCTGTGATTAAACATGCTAGTCCCTGGATCATTAGCTAGTACTCACAGTCGATGAATTATCATGTAAAACACAAGTCTTTATTACACGATTCGAATAATCCAGAGTACAAATAATTACAACTTGCATAGCCAAAGGCTAGCTCAATACAACGGAAAACGAAATAACATCTTGGAGTCCCATCAATGCCACAGGCTGGTTGAGTGTAGACTCGCGACCTACGCATTCTCACAAGTCGTCGAATAACCCACGAGAGTGGTCAATACTTTGAATGTATGGCAAATTACACCAAGAAGAGGAAAATTGACTACATCTACATGCAAAGGCAGACAAGAGGAGGCTTGATGTTTATTTGCGTAAAGCCAATTTTACATAGTTAAAGAGAGAAAATCTTTTACCCTACTTTGCCAAATTTTGATAAATATTATTGGCCGAGTGGAACACATGGATATTACACACCAAGCGTCCAAATCAACCAAACACTTGGATATGACACACCAAGTCCCAAACACTTGGATATTACACACCAAGTCCCGAGCACTTGGATATTACACACCAAGGCCCCAAAACCCACCTATGAACGATATTACACACGCCATAGGGTTTTAAAAACTTGTTTGAAAAGAGAGAGGAAATCCTTCAGAGGCTTGCTGACGCGCAGCTGACGTGTGTCTCTCCGTTCAGCACGCGACCGTTGGGAACCCCAAGTGGAAGGTGTGATGCGTACAGCAGTAAGTTTCCCTCGGTAAGAAACCAAGGTTTATCGAACCAGTAGGAGCCAAGAAGCACGTTGAAGGTTGATGGCGGAGGAGTGTAGTGCGGCGCAACACCAGGGATTCCGGCGCCAACGTGGAACCTGCACAACACAACCAAATTACTTTGCCCCAACGTGACAATGAGGTTGTCAATCTCACCGGCTTGCTGTAACAAAGGATTAGATGTATAGTGTGGATGATGATGTTTGCAGAGAACAGTAGAACGAGTATTGCAGTAGATTGTATTCGATGTAAAAGAATAGACCGGGGTCCACAGTTCACTAGAGGTGTCTCTCCGTAAGATAAATAGCATGTTGGGTGAACAAATTACAGTTGGGCAATTGACAAATAAAGAGGGCATGACCATGCACATACATGTTATGATGAGTATTGTGAAATTCAATTGGGCATTACGACAAAGTACATAGACCGCTATCCAGCATGCATCTATGCCTAAAAAGTCCACCTTCAGGTTATCATCCGAACCCCCTCCAGTATTAAGTTGCAAACAACAGACAATTGCATTAAGTATGGTGCGTAATGTAATCAACAAATACATCCTTAGACATAGCATTGATGTTTTATCCCTAGTGGTAATAGCACATCCACAACCTTAGAACTTTCTGTCACTGTCCCAGATTTAATGGAGGCATGAACCCACTATCGAGCATAAATACTCCCTCTTGGAGTTACAAGTATCAACTTGGCCAGAGCCTCTACTAATAACGGAGAGCATGCAAGATCATAAACAACACATAGATAATAGATTGATAATCAACATAGCATAGTATTCCATATTCATCGGATCCCAACAAACGCAACATGTAGCATTACAAATAGATGATCTTGATCATGTTAGGCAGATCACAAGATCCAACAATGATAGCACAATTAGGAGAAGACAACCATCTAGCTACTGTTATGGACCCATAGTCCAGGGGTGAACTACTCACACATCACTCCGGAGGCGACCATGGCGGTGAAGAGTCCTCCAGGAGATGATTCCCCTCTCCGGCAGGGTGCCGGAGGCGATCTCCTGAATCCCCCGAGATGGGATTGGCGGCGGCGTCTCTGGAAGGTTTTCCGTATCGTGGCTCTCGGTACTGGAACTATTCTCGACGAAGGCTTATGTAGGTGTAAGGGTAGGTCAGGGGGCGCCACGAGGGCCCCACATGCCAGGGCCGCGCGGCCAGCACCTGGGCCACGCCGCCCTGTTGTGTGGGCGCCTCGTCGCCCCACTTCGTATCTCCTCCGGACTTGTGGAAGCTTCGTGGAAAAATAAGATCCTGGGCGTTGATTTCGTCCAATTCCGAGAATATTTTCTTACTAGGATTTCTGAAACCAAAAACAGCAGAAAATAGCAACTTGCTCTTCGGCATCTCGTTAATAGGTTAGTACCGGAAAATGCATAAATATGACATAAAGTATGTATAAAACATGTGAGTATCATCAATAAAGTAGCATGGAACATAAGAAATTATAGATACGTTTGAGACGTATCAAGGCTCCATCCTTCAGATGCTCAAATTTGTCTTTTTACCGTGGACACGGCTGATCGATCAGGTTAACACTCTCGAGAGGTTGCGCTCTTTACCCACAATTCACAACCAAGCCTTTTTGCCAAAATTATTCATCTTCATTAAGGCCAGGACGAGGTCACGACGAAGCTTTTCCTTAGTAGCCCCTCCACCTTCCGGATTCGCCTGTGTCCAAAATTCCTCCCAATGGCGTTACCCAGGCGAGGTTTCCCACTAAGTATTTAGCCAAGACAGAGCCCATATTGTATTGTGGTTGCACTGGAAGCTTCTGATATCTGGAACATGGCAGACTTCTTTGATCCTGGGCGGCAGTCCTCCACCAATCTCCACACTCATTGTCCCGTCAAAACCATTCCGCCCAGAAGAAAACTTAATTTTATTTTGAAGGAGGATTTTGGGAGAAAAGTTGCGCTCATAAACAGAGCTCAAGTACTTAGAAAATTTTCTTGTTCCAAACCCCTTTTGATAATCATAGCACTTAGAAATTTTTTAGGGATTCCTATGGCCATGATATAAAGTGGAAATATTTCTAAGTAATACTTCTACTCATGGCAATCTACAAAATAGCACGCGAACTTGTAAAACATTTAAGTAAAATCTACCAAAACATCCTACACATGCATACTAATCATTTGAAGGAAAAAAACATGCATAGAAAACTTGGGACAAAAATTTGAACAAAGGTGTAACTTGCCTTAGTAACATTTGATGATGATTTCTTCCTTGTGAATTTCTCTCGCACTCCGAATAAATCTAACGCACCGAAAAATTACACGCAAAAAACAACCATTGCAAATAAAGAGCCAAATATAACACATAATCATGTAAAACAAATAAAATGCAAAATAATTTTAAATTGTATATTTATTTCGTGCTAGAGTAACTATGTTTGTTACAAATATTAGATACATTCAAAAGGATCAATTTGCAACAGGAATTAATTTGATAGAATTTATATGACTCCAGATATGTTCAAATTAAGTTTAAAACTTCAATCATGCAGATTAATTATTCATAAATTCGAAATTCAAATGCCAAAGTGTAGATATCAAAATTATGAAACTAACGCAAAAAAAATCCACTAAAACGGAGTTACGATTATTTAATTATGATTTTTCAAAGTATTCAGATCTTAATGTTTACGCGACGACGTGACGCATCGAGCATTGGATCTTGATCTCACGACTATGTTGCTCCGTCTCGAAAGTCTTCGGTTGATCTTCAGCTACGACTCCGGCGTTGCGCAATGCGATTCAACCAAAACAATTTGAGAAAAAAGGGTAGATACTAAGGTATTTAATTGGAACGAAAATTTGACGATAGCCAAAACAGATTTGTAATCAGATTTTAAACTTGCAGATTCAAACAAATCTATAATTATAAAAATTAGTACCAGTGGATTGAGAATTTCATTACGAAACCAACACAAAAAGAATTATTTAAAACTAAGTTACAGATTTATAGTTATGAATTATGAATTTTTGAATTTTAACATGAGCTAGCACCTAGCTGGAACTGATCGATCTGATTCACATGCGTGCGGGAGAAAAAAAAAATGAAGGAGCGTGTGGCATGGCATGATAAGGCTGATACCGGCGTATTGATACCGTTGCTACACTAGGATGCTGGGAGCGTTACCGGTGGTGGACGACGACGGACGCGGCGGTTGGACGTGGTTGGCTGGCCTCCGGCTCTACGAAGGTGCGGCTCGACTGCTGATCTCGTTCACGTCCTGTCAGCGATCCTCCTCATCCCGAACAGCGGCAGTTCTAGCTGAATTCCTCCGTCTTCGACGAAGCTCTGGCGAAACTCCAGCGGCCGAAATCTGTAATCACGGCTTAGAGATGCAGGGCTTGCCCTAAAGAGAGGCTTAGACCGTTTCGTCCCTGCCCGCTCCCGCGAGCGGCAGGGCGAAACCCTAACTCGCGCGCCGCCGGGCCTCCCCTTCCCCTGTCCTCTCCCTCGTCGCCGCCAGAGGGCGCGCCGGGGCGAAGCCTCGGGGGCGTCGGCGGCGGCGGGGACTCTCTCCCCTCTCGCTCGGTTGCGGTGGCGCGGGCTGCGGCGGTCGGCGGGGCGCGGCGCTGGTCGAGGGGCGCCGTGGCGTGGTCGCGCCGCGGCGGCGTGGCGGCTTCGTGTTCCCGGCGTACTGTCGCGGGGCGGGGCTCTCGGGATCCTCCCCGGCGGCCGGTGACGCGAGCGGACGCTCCTCCGGCGGAAGACGGCCCGGGGCAGCGCCGGGCGGGGCGACCCGACGGGTCGTGGAGGCGCGCGTGGCGGGTGGGCTCGGGCCGGGGCAGGGGCCTCTGGGCACTCCGAGCTCCGATCTACCCCCAGATCTGAGGGCCGCTGGCAGCCAGGGGGCTGCTGGCCGCCGATCTGGCTGGTGGAAACCCCCCTCGCCGCCTCTCGTCTCGGGTTCTTCGCGGCAGGGCCGTGTCTCCTTCTTCAATCTGAGGTGTGTGCGCTTGGACGCCGGGGCGGCGGCCCTGGAAGGTGGGAGCTTGTTGGTTGGCGGGCGTGCCAGAAGCTCGGGTGCTGGCCAGTGTCCACGGCCGTGAGGGCGGCGTGTCTCCGGCGAGCAGCGTGGTGCGGTGGTGGGTTGACCTTCTGGTTGGTCCAATCTGTAGATGGTGGAGGGATTTTGCCGAGGGGAAACCCTTGCCCGCTTGGGCCACGATGGCGACGTCCGCGGACGCCGTGACCTTCCTGAAGGCGTCGATTGGGGCTTCTCTCTATCCATCTACAGGCTCCGGGTGAAAACCCTAGATCCTCGGATCGGGCGGTGGCGGCACTCCGGTGTCGTTCTCTTCTTGAAGACATCGTCTTGGAGTCCACAACACGAGGCTCTCTGATGGTTGTGACGGAGGTGGTTCTTCGGCGATCATCGGCAAGGCTTGCTCCGTGCCCTCCCCTGGTCGAGCCTCCTTGGTGCTACCTCTCGGTCTGTGAGCAACGCGGGTCGGTCCCCGGTGGTGGTCGGCTTCCGGTGGCGCTTCTGCGACGAAGGAGTGTTGTTGAGGCGCGCGTGAAAAATGGCTCGCTCTAGGGTGAGCTCCGGCCCGACACTGTAGACTCCAGCTCTTCTTCGAGTCCTCGTAGGCGCTTTGGCTGAGCTTCTTGGTCGCTCTTCCGGCTGTAGCCTCTTCGGTAGTTCGTGTGGGTGTGTGGTGTCGTTTTGTAAGCTGGGTTCAGCACTATGTATCGTTCTCGCCGCTGCTGGCTTTGTTAATTCAAAGTCGGGCACTTCAGTGCCTTTTATCTATAAAAAAAAAAAACTCCAGCGGCCTCGTGTACGTGTTCTTGTGATTCTGCAGATGAGAAAAAGTTAGGAGGATACGGTCGACGATCTAGAAAGAAAAGAGGAGGCACGGAGGTCATGGAACTTCGACTCCAGTTTGCAGCGGCGGAACTCCGGCGAGATCGGTTTGAGCTCTCGGGTGGTTTAGAGTTTGTGATTTTTCGAAAAACAGAGAGAGGTTGCTGCAGCGGATTATGTAGAGGAGTTTTCGTGGAGTAAGGGCAACGAAATCGGCCGAATTGAGATGACTTGCCGGGATTTATCTCATACCGGATGAACTCGTGTTGAGTTCCAACTCCTAGCTGGAGGTAGGTGATGACATGTGGGCCTTCAGAAAAAAAAAACTGAAAGGAGGGAGCTTTTTTTTTTTGACATAAAAGGAGGGAGCTGATTGCTGGAGCAACTTGGTGCCTCTGCCGCGAGTGCGTACGGTCGTGGTTGACCTGAACAGGTACGTGGAGTCTATCTCTTCTTTTTGTTTTGTTTTGTTTTTCCCAAGTGCTAAAAAGCGCTTGGATGCTGATTGACACATCGAGCACTCGCTTTTGAGCCGTCCGATGTTCGATGGTATGCTCGATCGCGCGCCGCGTCGGAGGAGAGTTCCGACCAGATTACACCTGGAATTGGCTCCCGACATATCCCCACGTGGTCCTACGTGGCACCGAGCAGCGCACCCTTCTCTCCCGAGGCGTTCCCCATTTCCCCCTGGGATTTAGGGTTCCGTCGAATGGGGCGGTGATCTCGTCGCCGCCGAGCGAGCAGGCGCCACAGGGCGCACAGCTCGTGGCCGGAGGGCGAGCGTGAGCGAGAGGGCGATGAGCTCGTTGGCGGGAGGCGAGCATCCGCGAGGGGGCGACGAGCTCGTCGGCAGAGGGCGAGCCGCGAGGTAGTGCGGCGAGATCTTCATCTTCGAGCTAGCCGGGCTGACGTGCGGCGAGATATTCGGCGGAGATCAAGCTGCGCACGAGGGCAGCGAGCTCATGGCCCAAGGGTTAGGTTGTGGGGCGAGGGCAGGGTCGTCGGAGACGAAGATCCGCGTCGGAGGTGTCTACATCGAGTACCCCAGGTAATTGTCTATGCACAAATCCCCCAATAACGTGCGATTCGTAATGTGGAAATGCAATCCATGCACATTTTTTGTTCTGAGGATGTGGGGATTCATCTCCCGGTTCCACCCCCCGCTCTATTTTTGTCCTCTACCTCTTGCTGCCGATTTCTCTGAACAAATTAGTAATCAATGGCATATGGATCTCATGGCGCCCATCTTGCGGTGAATTAATCTAGTGGTTGAACCTTTTGATAGTATAGTGGTCAGTGGTGAACGTCCATCTAGCATCGCAAGTCCACCCCCCATCATGTTATTTTGCTATGCAGATGCAAGAAAGGGTTGGGGTGCTGCCTATGGGAGTGATTATGTGCGAGCTAAATCTGGCCTTGTGTAATACAAGACTATGATGGAGATGGACCTCCTGTGAGAGGCACATGACGATGCAGATGTCTTGCATCTGTGCCCAACAACTGTTTATGTTCAAATCTGAATAAAAACTGCTTTGTGTAGTGTTACTGCTGAGGATTTAATTTGCTTTCCCTTGCCCAAATCTTGCATGAACTTTGTTACCTAACATGTTATCACATGCTTTTCTTAATGCAGGCAAATAATTGCTATTGGTTGCCTATTAGATGCTTATGTTGATGCATTATAGACCTGAATTGGTAGCATTGGTTGCCTATTAGATGCTTTTTTTGTAGATATTTATTTTACTTATTGTGAGAGCTGAGAACATTTGTGTTAGAGTTTCCTGAGTCTCCACGCCACTGTCTCCTTCCACTGGAACTTAGGTGCTCCTCCCGCCGTGTATTTAGAGATAAAGGAACAAGCACTCAGATGTGATGTTACTGTAATGTGAATTCTGACAAGTATTCTCTTTTCTGAATTTTTTATGATAATTCAGTGCCTCTTTTATCTGTATAATTTCGTTTTCTGACAAACTGGATTGCACTTCACGTGCAGAATTTGGGTTAATGTGCTGGAACACGGACATACCTTTTCGCAGATCCCTATGTTTTTTGTAGAGTTATAGGTACCATAGGAAATTCATTTTCACGGCTATGCTTGGCTGATATATGCATAGCAAAGGGAAATAGGAGCACGGTTTATTGGCACAGTTTATTAGTGTTGCATAACTCAGGGATTTTAGCAAGTTAGGTGGTCAATTTTAAGTTGTTTTTTTTTTTGACTAAATGGTTAAATTGATACTGATTTTCATTAAGTTGATTGTTCATCGTGCTTAAGCTGGTTATAAAAAATAAATAAGTTTTTTTCCTTTTTATGGTTCAACATGCTTATGTTGCATACTGGTTTAACTGAGTTGTTTGTTCAACATGGTTAAGTTGTGTACTACATATAGATAAGCTTGACTCCACATCATGATTTTTTTGGATTGATTTTTAACATCTACTTTAGTTTAGATATTTAACAACATCCTTTTCAGTTGCATACTGATTTGAACGAGTTGTTTTTCCAACTTTGCTTGAATTTGAGTTCAACTAAATGCGCCGCAGTAAAATGATTTAATTAAGTTTCTATCAGCATAGTTAAGTTGTGCCATCTTCTAACTAAGTTTGTTTCGATACCATGCTACTAGAAAAATAGTAACATACTGGATTTACCAAGTCCCAAGTGCTAAAAAGTGCTTGAATGCTATTTGTCCAACTGACCACTCGGTTATGGACCGTCCATGCGTCCTGGACGAGGCGATCGCACGGCGCGTCCCGACCGACGTCCCGATGGAAACCATCTGGCTCCGACCAAAGTCACCAAATCCCACCTGTGTACGGGTCGCAACACCCCCTTCTCTCTCCCCAGAGCCATCCCCATTTCTCTGTCCCGCGGTAATTTCGTCGGTGGAGAGAGGGTGGGTGCGAGGGAGCAGGCGTTGAGCTCGTTGGAGAAGCGTTAGTCATTCTGTAGCTATATAGTAATTCTTACTATTATCATGTTCATCTGTGTTGAGTGAGAAATATAGCGTTAGATGTGATTGGTTTATACGACAATGAAAGTTAGCAATGGCTACCAGATTGTTGTCCCTTTTTCACTGTCCCTTTTTGTAAGAATGCGAGCTCGAGACTTTGATGATATTTCCTCTTTTTGTGTGGGGGCAATTCTTTTGCTTTGATTCACTGTCGCTTTTTCCCAATTAAGTTGCCTTTTTTACCCTAGTTAAGTTGCTTTTCAGCTTAAAACTAAGTTGATAGCTAGATTCTCCTAAGTTCTTACCATGTTTCATTAATTTGACTGGGCATATAGATTAAGCCAAGTTGATTATCATGTTTCTTAGGTTGATTAACCACTTCAGATTAAGTTGCTTTACACTTTTCTCCTAAGTTGCGTACCCTGTTTCATTAAGTTGATCAATGACTTTAGCTTATGTTGCTTTACACTAAGTCCTAAATTGATTATCTCATTTCATTAAGTTGATTAACGACTTTAGCTTAATTTGTTTTCTAGATTATCTTATTTACTATCACTTTTAATTAAATTGATTAGCCTCTTTAGCTTAAGTTTCTCCCCACTTTTAAACTAAGTTGCTTATCCAATTTAGTTAGGTCGATTCACTTTATCTTAACCTTCTTCCCACTTTACCCTAAGTTGCTTCTCTCATTTAATTAAGTTACTTTGTCACTTTATTTTAAGTTTATTCCGACATTATCCTAAGTTGCATATCCTGTTTCATTAAGTTGATTATCCATTTCGGCTTAAGTTGCTTTTAAACTTTTACCTAAGTTGCTTATTCCTTTGAATTAAGTTGATTAGCTACTTTAGCATAAATTTATTCCCACTTTATTATAATTAAGTTGATTAGTTACTTTACCATAAGTTGCTTTTCCAATTTATCCTAAGCTGCTTATCGCTTGCTTGCTATTGCTGTGTTCGTTTCGATTATAGGCAGACATATCACAAACTGCTTACCCATGTATTTAGGAAGTTGTTTTTTAATTTCCCATTATCTCAATGTTATGTTTTGGTCACACCCTTTCCATGTGCCTTTATTTGTTTTGTAACATGGTATTTTTTTAGTTTCACCTGTGCAATGTCCATCTAGCGCGAGGTGTTTTTTACTTCCATCATCTTCTATATTAATTAAGTTGCTTTTGACAAAATGCATAAGTTACTTTTGTTGTCTCTAAGTTGGTTCTATCATCCAAACTAAGTTGATTACAGTCGATGATTCAGCCTGTTAGCATGCCTCACTTTCCCTATAATCTCCCTAAGTTACTTTTTGTCAACATTCTTTAAGTTTTTGAGTTACACCAAAATGCCCCTAAGTAGCATACCAATTTAATTAAGTTGCTTCTTGTCATCCGTCTAAGTTGCTTTCTGAGACTAGAGAAGTTGTTTTACATAACCTAACTAAGTTTCTTTCCACCATGCATTTAATTTTTGGTTAAACAACCAATAGCGTTCCTTAGCTTAATAATGATTTTAATTAGAAACTTATTTTCTAGCACACAAACTTGAAATCTGATAACACATAAAATAACAAAAGAGGCGAACAAGTGTTCTCGCTTCCGTTTACCAGAAGTTGATGCAGCAGCAGGGAATCGTTGAGGGCCTCGTCCGAAAACTTGCCAGTAGGTACGTGTTTAAGGAAGAGAGACACTTACATGAAACTCTTAACTATTGTGTGATGGGAAACTGTAGCCATTGAATTCATGAATCAAGAGTATGAAATATAGAGCGGATCAGCTCGGTATATTGCTCTCCACTACCTAATAGTTCTGAGTGTAATAGACAAACTGGGCAATTTACAAATACGTATATGGGTTAGTTTTAGTTCTTCTGATTCCTTTTTGAACTATATGGATAAGTTGTCTAGCATTTTAATTAAATTGTTTATCACTATGCTAAAACTGTGTACTGAAATAAATTAAGTTGATTCCTGAGCATGCTGAAGTTGTTGGATACCAGTACAATTTATGTAGGTGCTTCTTTGAAGTAACATGCATAAGTTGTTTGGCGATTTAAGTTATTTTATTATTATGCTTAAGTTGACTATGCTGAAATAATTTTTTATTCCTAGAGCATGCTTAAGTTTTTGGGTATCGGTATCTAGGTGTTCCTTTTAAGCAACATGCATAAGTTATGTACTGGATTGATTCGTTGCTTTGTCAACATGCTTAAGTTAAGCATTGAAATTAATCATGTGGATTCCTCCAACATTCTTAAGTCTCAAGATATTGGTGCAATCTTTGTATGTGTTTCTTTTGAGCAACATGCATAAGTTGTTCACTGGTTTAGTTAGTTTCCTTATCAACATGCTCAAGTTTAAACGAAAAATTAAGTTGTGGGGTTATCTACAATCTATCTTAATTTTCATTTTCGAGCAGCATGCATAAGTTGTCCACTGGTCTAATTAAGTTGCCTTGTCAACTTGCTTAAGGTGCTTATTTGTGATATTGCTAAGTTGCACCGGGAAGCTGTGGATCCTGGGCAGTGTAGGTAGTACCATCTCCAGCGCCATAGTGGAGGAGGCCATGGCGCCTAGCTCGAGGAGGTGGCGGCGCCCACAATGCCTATCGCGAGCGCCAGCCTGCCTATCGCGAGCGCCAGCCTGCCGACGTAAGTTGATTATCCATTTTAATTAACTTACTCACTTCTCCCTTGTTAAGTTGATTTCTGATAATGTTTAACTTATCTAAACATTGATGCTAAGTTACTTTTTAGGTAATATTAAAGTTGCCTTAAGATTGATGCTAAGTTGTTTTCATGCAGGAGGAGATCGTGTGTTGTTTTGTGGTCTATCGCACTTGTCAGTTAAATCTAGATTTCATGGAGTTTTGGAAGAGAAAGAAGACATGGAGTAGTCCGTCTTGCAGAAAGGAAGAAATTCTAGAGTAACTTGTCTTGCAGAAGAGCCGGAGTAGTTTGTCACAGCATTGAGTAACATCCCTTTTCTTATTTGGATGCTATACAAAACATTGTTTTTACCTTACGTGTATTTTCTTGTCTTTACATTACGTGTATTTTCTTGGTTGGATGTTGAATCAGTCAAACTAGCACCCGGATGCTGGGATGGACAAACCAGCACCCGAATGCTGGGATGAACAAACCAGCACCGGATGCTGGCTAGCCGTGTCCTTTGTTTTTTGCTTCCTTTTATTTAGGAAAAACTCTACAGATAATTATTCAATTAAATTTTAAAAACCAAAACATGTAAATTGGACAAAGGAAAATCTCTTTTCCGCCTGAAATAAATATGCAAAAATAATATATTATGCACTTTGGCTATATAGCTGCTTGTGCATTTTTTTTATAATTTAGGTGAGTTTTAGTTTCAATCACTCAATCAATTCAAACAAACTCAAACATACACGAAATACTAAATAAATATTTTTGAATGAGATTTAAAATATTAATAATTTTCTAACCTTAATCATGATGAAGTCATATTATCATTTCTCTTAAAATAGGTGGTAGAAATATTTAGAAGAATCCACAAATTCAACTATAGAAGATTTAAAAGTCAATCAGGACATTAGCGTAGTAATCCTCCATTATTGGGAAAGTCATTTTATTCCCTCTCATTAATAATTCAAGTATGGTTGGATGAAGATTTTATATGTCACTAAAATTCAATAACTTGGATAGTCATGTTAATCCACTCATATAAAATTATATTTTAAAGCAAGGTTGAAAAATAAAATTCAAACAATTCATCAAAATTTCTTTTCATTCATAATTCCAATCAAAATCAAACAATTCAATCAAATTAATTTATTAATTTTAACATTCCAAAATTAGGAAAATTTTGGGATGTTACAAAGCACAAGCTTGAAATGTTAACCACCTGGTGAAATAAAGGAAAAGTTGTCACTAGCCTTCTTAGTACAGTATGTAATATTATAATTACTAGGATAAAACAATATTACTTACTTGATGGAGTCAATAGTAACTTTAAGTCTTAGCCTGGCATCCATAACCATTTTTTCAGATGCTCGTACTATTGTCGTGTCAATGTGGGTCACAGTATCTTTCAGGTTGTCAAAACAACGAACTGAAAATTATGAGCCGACTTGGAATCTTTGCCCATGTGGGTTAATAAAGCACACTCTTTTCCATCATTCACCTTCTTCCAATTTCTAAACCCCTTAACTGTGAATGCATCTGACCCGCACTTGCCACTTGGTTTTTTCGTAAACACAAAACAAGGCAAACAATATGCACGATATGTGGTAGGTGAATACTCGAGCCAAGGAAAATTTGTGAAATAGCTAAACTGGAAGCGGCGGCGATTTTTTGATGTTCCATTAAATGGATACTCTGGCATGTATGGCTGATAAGGACCCTCTCTAATATAGAATCGTCGTGCTTCTTCTTGCTTATCAAGAGGAAGTTCCCAAATCTGCTAGCGCTTACCTGGATCCCTATCAAATGGCGTGCTTCCAATTCTAACTTGTTCTGAAATTTCTTCTCTCTCCATAATATTCTGATTATCACTGTCCATATCTACTGGATTGGAACTGCTATGTACTACAGGTTGTTGTTCGTCAGATGGATTTGCATTTTCAGCGCTAGCAATGTTGGTATTTGAACTGGAAGCAATAGCAATTGGCTTGAAAAAATGATCTACCCGCCTGATTTTTGAAGGTCCCTTTCTCTTCATCTTTTAGTAAAACTACAAAATTAGGAAGAACACAAATTAATAAACTAATCTAACCAATAAAATATGATGGTATACATTATACTAATTAGTGAACCGTACCAAGTGACTACGGTTTGAACTTCTAATTCACAAAAGAAGTAACCCAAGTAATCAACAGACAACAGTTCAGCACAAACCGTCAGGCGTCAGGTTCTTTCAGACTTTAGAGTGCAGCGGATTGTAGACGTATATCTTGCTCGGCCGGCTGGTTCCAGAGTTGCAGGGGCAGAGACAGACGGCAGCGCCGCAACGGCAAGAGCCCTAGGCGGCAGCGAGATGGGATGGGAGATAGAGCCTGCCAGGGCCTGGAGGCGGCACGGCAGATGTAATCGATCGATCTGATCGATCGCTGGAAACACGTCCAGGACTAGATGCTCCACCACGATAGCCTACACTATGGGCTGCTTTGTACATGGGCTTCAGCCTTCAGGGTGTGCATCGGACGAGTGGGCTAATTACATCATTACTTCCGGCCAATTAGAATGATTTATAGTAGGATATTACTAGTACTATGTACAGAAAATTCATGGGGGGGCGAAGCATTTGGGGGGGGGGGGGGGTCTGACTCCTGCTCGCCCCCTGCCTCCGTCCCTGGCTCTGAGTTGATTGTTGCTGTGAAGTTCAACGGCTAGGATAGATCATCTTTTCTGCATTTGATCTCTCATATTAAATCATTAGCTAGCCATAGTAGTGAGTGTGTCTTTGGAACGATCACATGTTAGGGTTAGCCATAGTCTTGCAAATCTTGCGAGGCTTTAAAACCACACTGATTGTTTTTTTGAAACGCGGGCAAAAGCTTTGCCCATTCATTAATTAAGAGAGGAGTTTACAAGAATGGTAAAAGGTCTTAAGATATTACAAGTTCTACTCTCGCGGCATCAAAATACCCAAACCTTTCGCACCCGCTATGACCCAAAGGGTCGCTTCTTTATTGATCCTCTCAAAGACTTGCGTAGGTGAGCTTTTGTTCTTGAAGATTCTATCATTTCTTTCATTCCAAATCTCCCAAATGATGAGCATAGCGAGAGAAGCCATACCCTTGCGATTTTGTCCGGATGATATCAAGATCCACCACTCCGGGAAGGCAAGATTTGCCCAATTATTGGCATGGGAAACCGGGATGTCAAAGGTTTCTTTGGCCATGTCCCAAAGACGCAAAGTGAAGCGGCAATGAATAAGAAGGTGGTCGATGGATTCCGTGCATTGATCACAAAGAGGGCAAGTCCCACAATTAGGCCACCCCCTTTTTTCCAAGCGGTCGGCGGTCCACACTCTATTTTGGAAGACAAGCCAAGTGAAGAACTTGATCTTAGGCGGCGCCCACATTTTCCACATGGAGTTGTATAGGGGTGAGAAGGTGGATCCCAAAAATTGCAACTCATAGGCGGACTTGGAAGAGTAGTGGCCACTTTCGGTGAGCTTCCAAGTAATGTCATCCTCGAGGTCCTCATTAAGGTGGAAGTTTTGTATGAGACCCCAAAGCTCCACAAATTGCGATAGGTGTTCCAAGGAAAAATCGTCCCCCAAGGCAATCTTTTGGACCCAAGCCTCGTTCCGAAGAGCATTAGCCACCCTCCAATTTTTGCGTTTGGAGGAAGCATAGATAAGTGGAGCAATGTCAATGGGCTTTCTCCCATGTAGCCAAGGCGCGAACCAAAACGGTGTTTTCATACCATTGCCAACCGTAATGGTCGTGGCGGAGTAGAAGATGTCCATGTCATATTCCGAGCATGGGTTACCGGAGCCCACCCAAATCTTGTTAGGTTCCTTCCATTCCAACCACGGCCATCTAAGGCGAAGAGCCGTTGCGAACTTGTCCGTATGAATGATACCAAGACCCCCTAGCTTCTTTGGTCGACAAACTAACTCCCAATTAACCTTGCACTTGGCTCCCGTCGTGTGATCACTAGCAGACCAATGGAAGGCTCTCTCAATCTTGTTGATGAAGGAAATGGTGCTTGCCGGGATGGAAAGGGGTGTCAAGAAGTATGTCGCTTGAGAGGCGATGACGGATTTGACCAAGGCGGCGTGGCCGGCCGTAGTAATGAAGTTCCCATTCCAAGCGGGAAGTTTCCCGGCGCATTTGTCTTCGAGGTGTTGGATGTCTTTCCTTCTTATTGTCCGAACCGTAAGAGGTAGCCCAAGATAGCGAATGGGAAAGGATTCCTTCTTGGCCGGGATGCTTAGGAGAATATCATCAAGGTTAAGATTTGCACATCTTATTGGCACAACGGAGCTTTTATGGAAGTTCGTGCAAAGGCCGGTAACCTTGCCAAAGTCGTGTAGAATGTGTGCAAGACTTTGCACATCTTCCTTTAAAGGTGCAAGAAAGATAGCCGCATCGTCCGCGTAGAGAGAGGTGCGGAGGATGGAACCTCTACCCCGGAGCTTGTGGATCAATCCATGAGATGTGGCTCGCTCTAAGATTTGTGCAAGGGTGTCAATAGCAAGGACAAAAAGAAGAGGGGACAATGGGTCTCCTTGCCGAAGCCCCCGGCCATGGCGAATGGGGTGGCCGGCCATGCCATTAAGGAGCACCCGAGAGGAGGCGGTGTTGAGGAGTGCGGCAATCCAATTCCGGAAACGTACCGGGAAGCCCATTTTGTCAAGAAGGTCAAAAAGATATCCCCAACGGATAGAATCGAAGGCCTTCCAGATGTCAAGCTTGAGAATGAGGGCCGGGGTTTTATTTTTGTGGAATTTTGTGGCAAGGTTTTTAACATAGAGAAAGTTATCGTGTATGCTTCGTCTCTTGATTAAGGCACTTTGAGCGTTTGAGACAAGCCCGTCCATGAGAGGCCCCAACCGGTTTGCAAGCATCTTGGAGACAATCTTCGCAATGGCATGAATTAAGCTAATAGGCCGGTAGTCGGAAATCTCTTCGGCACCGTCCTTCTTTGGCAAAAGGGAGATGTTTGCGGAGTTGAGCCAATGGAAATTATGCACATGAAGATTCCCAAAGTGTTGGATCACATTCAAGACATCGACTTTAATGGTGTCCCAACATTTCTTGAAGAAAAGCCCGGTGAATCCATCCGGCCCCGGAGCTTTGTCGTCGGGCAATTGGTTAATGGCCAATTTCACTTCTTCCCCGGGAAAAGGAGCACCAAGCGACTGTAAGTCCATAGGAGGGAACATGAGCTCCGCCCAATTGAAGTCATGGCTACTAGGTTCCCCTCTACCCATCACCCTTTGAAAGTGTTCGTGGATGATTTGCTCTTTTTGGTCGTGCCCCGTGACCCAACCATTGTTTTGTTTGAGGTGATGGATGTGATTCTTCCTTCTTCTAGCATTGACCCGCCTATGGAAGAATTTTGTATTGGCGTCCCCCTCTTTGATGTTAGAAATACGTGCACATTGTTTCTTTCTAGCCCTTTCAATGACGGCGAGTGCAATCACCTTTTTCTTCAAACGAGCATGAAGGTCAATCTCCTCCGGAAAAAGAGGTCTTGTCTCTTGAGCCAAGTCAAAATGGAGGATGACAAGGAGTGCCGCATGGAGCAACACCTCAGTGTTGGAATAGATTCCTCTCCCCCACCTCCTAAGGCATATGTCGGTTTCCTTCATCTTGTGGAAAAGAATTTGGCAGGGCTCCGTGTGGGAAGTTGGTTTGTCCCAAGCCTCCTTGACCACATCAATGAAGCCCGGAAGTTTGACCCAGAAGTTCTCAAACTTGAAAGATCTATGTCGCTTAGGGCCACTATCATCGGCAAGGAGGAGGGGGCAATGGTCCGAAAGCGAGGAGGAGAGCGCGCAAATGATGTGCGTGCCAAAGCGAAGATCCCACTCCGCGTTGCAGTAAAAAGCGTCAAGCTTGCAGAGGGTCGGGCTCGCTCTTTCGTTGGACCAAGTAAACCGGCGGTTCTGCAAATGTATCTCGTTTAGCTCACAAGAATGGAGAGCGTCTCTGAACCGAACCATGCGACTTCTATTAACATTTCCTTTGCTCTTGTCCCTTGCTCTTCTAATTTGATTGAAGTCTCCGAGAACAAGCCATCTTCCCCCATGCGGAGGCTTGAGACCGATAAGCTCGGCGAAGAATTGATCCTTAAGCGCATTATCCGTAGGCCCATAGACGGAGGTAATCTTGAAGTATCCGTTCTCAGAAGCATTAGAAAAGGATACATCCGCGGACAGAGAGAACTCGGAGATAGTCGCGTTGGAGATGGAAACCATGGAATCATCCCAAAGGAGAAGGATTCCACCCCTCGTGCCATTGGCCGGCTTGTAAACGAAGCTTTTGAGCCCATAACCGCCAATGTATGCAGCGTCGAACGGTGAGATGTGCTGTAACTTAGTTTCCTGAAGACAGGCAATGTGGCAAGAAGAATTGGCGATGGTCTCGTGGACGGTGTCTTTGCGATCTTGATCGTTAAGGCCCCTGACGTTCCACCCGAGCAAGTACGGGAGTTGTTCTAACATATGAACCATAGAAACCCACACTGGCATATAAAAAGGGTGAACCGGAGACAAAGCGTTAACAAACAGGATGTGATAATCTGGGCATACATGCTCCTCGAAGGAGCAGCAGAGTGGAAGCAGGGATGCACAGCAACCCCGAACAAGCAACCAGCCCCAAAGATAGAACTACAATAGGATGCGATAAACTGGGCATACATGCTCCTCGAAGGAGCAGCAGAGTGGAAGCAGGGATGCACAGCAACCCCGAACAAGCAACCAACCCCAAAGGTAGAACTACAACATGTAAAGAAGACTAACATCATAACTAAGGAGGCCCAAGCAGAAGCCAAGAACATCATCAGGCATCAGCCGTGGCTGTGTTTGCCGTGGGCCTGTCCGGGTCCAGAGCCGAAGCTCCACCGTGCTCCAGCATGCAGTCGTCCATGGCATCGTCATCCTCCGATCCAACCTTGAAAAGCCCTCATCGCGTTGATCACCTCTTCATCCACCCGACCTTTGAATCGACTTGCGAATTCCGCCAAGGCCCAGTCAGTGACCTCCTCTCCATCTTTGATGATGCCGAGCCCCTTTCAAACCATCGCCTCCACCTTCCACGCAACTGGAGCCGCCGTCGTGCGCTGCTTGCCGCGGGCACCAGCCTTCCGCAGCGAGAACTTGACGGTCCTGGTGATGTTAGCCCCCGCCAGAGTCTTCCTCCTTGGTTGCGGCCGCACCAGAGGCGAGGACGTTGGTGGCGAGAGGATAGGTGGCAGGGGGGCCAGGAAGAGTGGCGCCAGTGGCACGCTGGCCAAGGTGGTGAGCTCCGGCTCGGGCGCAGCGGGGTTGCGGCGGGTTCTGGGCGTCGGTTCCGAAGTGCGAATAGGCGTGCCATCGGTGTAGAGCGGCGGCGTCCGAGGCTCCGGCGTTGCCTCAAAGCCTGGGGGCCTCGACGAGGGGCTGATGTCGATGAAGGAGGACGGTGCGAGCAGTGCAAGCGCTGATGCAGCGCCAGCCGAGGAGGGCACGTGCGGGGAGACGATGATCGTGCCGTCATCGTGCCCAGCGGCGGACAACCTAAGAAGTTCCTGGCCGCAGCCCTTGCTCGTAGGAGTCCCAGGGATGACGGAGGTGGGCGAGGAGGGCGGGTCCGGCGTGATTGGCGGCGTGAGCGCGGCCCGCGAGCGACGCCTTGATGCATGAGGCGACGCGTGGCGCCTCCAGGCCCTGCCCCGCCCGGCGTTGTCGATGCCAAGCACTGCATCGAGGGCGTCTCCAGAGCCAAGGCCAAAACCCCAGTCCTTGGGCATGCCCAGGCCATCAGCGACCGGCGTGCAGGAGCCCGGACTCCCAGGTGGAGGAGTGGCGCCATTGACCAGAGTCAGGGCCATACAGGGCTCCTCACGATGCTGCTGCTGCACCCCAGCATGGAGGACGGGCAGAGGGGCCTGCCCAGCATCCAAGAGAGGGGGAAGCACCGGATGATCAGCGGCCCTGCGCCTGCCCTCCTCGCGGTGGTGCGACCTGTCACGGTGGCGCTGCCCCTCCTAGCCAGCGTCCCGTGCTCGGAAACCCGCTCCACGAGAGAGGCTCCGACGCAGAGCATGGCCCCAGCCCCGCGAGCCGTCACGGCCACGCCGGCCCTGCGTGTCTTCGTCGTCGTTGTCTCTTCGGCCACGCCCAGAGTTGTTGTTGTCGACGATTCTCTCGGCCCTGTCTCGCATAAGACGCTCGACGTCGATGACGCCCCAGCGCCAAGAGAACTTGCCAGGCATCGGCGTCTCTTCCGTTGTCAAGTCCTCGAGGATGTCCATATGGACAATGCAGCGACGTTGCAGCCCCCGGCGACCTCTCTCCGCCGAGCCGCTGCTAGGTCCAGGCAGCGTTACCCAACGCACGCGCGGCACGAGCCCAGGGTGCCCAACCCATGCCCAAAGGCAAAGCGCCTTGGTGTATGTCTTGGTCTTGCAGGCATCCTCAACGTAGTCCAGGGAGCAGGCCCGCCCAATGGCCTGCTGCACCGCCACAGCATCATTCCAGAGGTAGAGTGGAACATTCTCCACGCATAGGCGGACATGCTGCCGGAGCTCCACTTGATCAGCGTTGTCCTTGAGCCGCCAAGGCCTGACTTGGATCATGTGGCCCTCAAAGAGGAAGGAGTGGCGGGCGACGGCGGCCGCACGGATGTGCGGAAAGATGAAACGGACGAGGAACGGCTCGGGGTAGTGGTCGGTGACGATGATGGTCTCGTCGAGCGCGCCGAAGGTGGAGCAGATTGCCCACTTGAGCAGGGCCTTGGCGCCATGGGCAGGCTCCCTGTCAAACCTCGCATAGGCAGCCGAGGCGAGCAGCGCGGCAGCCTCCGCGTTCATCTCCGGCGAAGCATGGATGACCACAAAGTCCTCCGCCGGCCTCGGGATGTCGTCGATGCGAGGCATGGTCGAGGCAGAGGCTTGGGCTACTGGAGCAGTGGCTGGAGCGGGCGGGGCGTGTGGTGTAGCCGGGAGATGGGCAGCAGGGCGTCGAGCGTGGGCGAGTGTTGCGTTGGCAGGGGCTGGTGGTGGCGCCGGTGCACGGACAGGGGTTGTTGGAGTAGAGGCTTGGCGCGCCAGGCGTCGACCGGGCGCATGGGAGGCCGTGGTTGAAGCAGGAGCAGGTTCCCAAGGGTGGTGACAGCCCAGGGCACGGTGGCCAGATCGGAAGCACCGGCGACACTTGACCGGCTCTCTGCAGTCGGAAGCCCTGTGGCCAAGCCTGCCCTTGTATATGCAGTGGAAACATCCGCCGAGGAGCCAGGCGGGTGGTGGTGGTCGCTGGCCGGCAATGAATGCCCCCCGTCTTGAAGGAAAAGCCGTTCGGCGCGGCGGAGGCGACGTGCGCCCCTCCCATCGCCCATGACTTGCGCGGCCATCCCTCTCGAGCCCTACGCGCCGCAGCTGCGGCAATGAATGCAGGCGTGCCTCAGCTGCAGCAGGAGGTGAATTAATGGCGGCTCGGAGGGCCGGCCACCCACCAGCTTGATGAAAGCGCGTCGTTGCGGGGCCCGCCTGGCCCCGCGCATCCGCCTGGAAGAGGAGCTCGGGCGGCGTCTCAGGGACGAATTCGCCATCCTACAGCACCGCAGCGCGAGCAGCACGGGTCGCCGGCGATTGGGAAAATAGATCCAGATCGGGATCCAGTGAGCCGGCAGCGGGGAACACCAGTGGGAGGAAGCCGCGTGGGAGATGGGGAGGTGAGGGCGGCAGCTGGCCGGAGCACAGGAGGGCGGGCAGGCGCGGTGGGGCGGCCGGCAAGGAGGTGGATGCGGCCGGCGGCGCGGTCGGCGCGCGCGTCTCGAGAGCGTGGGTGGCTTGGTTCCAGTTTTCCATGCGAGCAGTATCTGAAGTCACGTGAAATTGTTCTTGTCATTCAGGATCTGGACCATGATCGCTTATAACCCTGCATGCTTAATAAAGTTCCTATTTTATCCGAAAAAAACTTCTACGATTTTTTTTGTAAACATAAACTTTAAAATATCGGTTTTGCTATGTCTCAGCAACTGAGATTTTCTTAAGTCTAAGTCAATTACAGAAAAGTGCTTTGAGTTGCATTTTTCTGTTAAAAAAGTGCAATTGCACTTTTCTGCCAGAAATGTGCAACTGAACCGAGTTGTATTTTTCTTTAAACTGGAGTTGCACTTTTCTGAGGTGACTGAGACTTAACAAAATCTCAGTCAACTAAGACATAGGCACACGCTTAAAATATCGACTTAACAAAAAAAAAAAAGGTGTGAAGCCTGTTTTCCAAAGCGATTGTTCACAGCCGGCATGCGAGATCCATGCGCGCAGATGGACACGACCTCAGGTGAGGTGGCCCTCGTGTCCTCTCGACGGCCAGTTCCTTTGTGTTGTGCCCGATGAAACCCCGTTGCTCAGCGTGACTCTATCTTGTGCTTCGCACGTGTCAGCTCGCCTGCACACGCGTCGCAGTGTCAGTCTCCGTGTGCCGCGTCAACCTCGACCGATCCAAGCCTAGCCGCTTTAGCGGCAACATTTAAAGCGTGCGTCGCCATGATCGCCGTCCGATCAGTGAAGATTGAAGAAGACGTACTGCGCGAAGCCACTCGCACTCCCAGCACCACCCTACCACAGCAAGCTCCACGAACGTACTAGTCCTACTCCTAATCCAGCTTGCCCCGCGCGTCCTTGATCGCAATGGCGTCGCAGCAACAGAACCGGAAGGACACCACGTCGAAGCAAGACGAACGCCACGACCTTGACCTGAAGGAGATCGGCAAGTACCGCGCGGAGGCGCAGCAGAACTCCACCGACGCCATCCGTGCCGCCCAGGAGCGGTACAACGAGGCCAACAGGAAGCTGCAGGCGGGCGGCGGCGCGGCGCACGGCGCCAAGGGTGGAACCGTGACGGTGACCCAGGCTCCCGGCGTCACGGCGGTGGTCTCTTGCCAGGAGAGCAAGAACCATCCTTCCAAGCAGGAGACGAGCCCTGCCGCGGCGCACGGGCAAGGCGCCACGACGGCGTCATCTCGGGGTACACAGAAGCAGCACGCCACGAAGCAGAAGGAGAGTCGCGGGCATGAGACCTCTGGCCACGATGAGGCCGGGAGGCACCGCGGCGAGGAGCAGAAGAGCTCGGCGGACGCCCACGCCGGCAGCCACGACATGGTCAAAGAGCGCGGCTCGACCGGCGTCAAGGACACTGCCACGCAGACGCTTGGCTCCGCGGGTGACCAGGCTGCCGCCAAGGGCGAGCAAGCCAAGGACGTCGCCGCGCGCGGCGCGGGGCTCACGGCGGAGAAGACGAAGGAGGCCACGGGCACCGCGGCGGAGTACGCGAAGCAGACCGCCGCGAAGACCAAGGAGGTCACGCTCGCCGCGGGCGGGACGGCTGCGGAGTACGCGAAGCAGGCCGCGGTGAAGGCCAAGGACGTCACGGCGAGCACCGGCGGGTCCGGCGGGACGGCCGCGGAGTACGCCAAGACGGCCGCCGAGAAGGCGAGGGAGGCGGCGCTGGCGGCCGGCAAGACGACGGCCGGGTACACGCAGCAGGCGGCGGTGAAGGGCAAGGACGTGACGCTCTCCACCGGCCAGACGGCCGCCGAGTACGCCAAGACGGCGGCCGAGAAGGCGAAGGACGCCGCGCTGGCTGCGGGGAAGACGACGGCCGGGTACACGCAGCAGGCGGCCGTGAAGGCCAAGGACGTGACGCTGTCCACCGGCGCGCAGGTGGCGCAGAAGGCGAAGGAGGTGACCGCGGACACGGCGCAGAAGGTGGCGGTGTACGCCAAGGAGACGGCGGAGCAAGGGAAGGCCGCCGCTGCCAGGGCCGAGGAGAAGGCGCAGGAGGCCGCGGCCCGCGTCGCGGACAAGGCGGAGGAGCCAGGCTTTGACACAAGCGTGCAGGCTAAGGGGTCGTCTGTGAAGGACGCAACCGGTTCCATGGCGCAGAAGGCCAGTGACAGGGCTGCGTACATGAAGGAGTCGGTGAAGGACGCGGCAGGAGGCACGGCGGAGAAGACACGCGACATGACTGCACAAACCAAGGGCAGGGCCGAGGACACAACCGGAGACATGAGGGATAGGACAGGAGGCGTGACTGCCCAGGTGAAGGACTCGGCCGGAGCCATGGCGCAGAAGGTCAGTGACACGGCTGCGTACATCAAGGACTCGGTGACGGGCGCAGCTGGACGCACGGTGGAGAAGTCCAGGGACGTTGGGTCGCAGGCAGGGGAGGCAAAGAACAGAGCGGTGGAGACCGGCAAGAACGCCACCACCGGCGGCGGCGCGTCGGAGACGGCCAAGGCAAAGGTACAAGCGACGTCGTGGCATGCCACAGGTGTTGGATGCCGTGATGTTTTCGTATGCCTGATATAACTGATAGGCTCAGTTGTGAATTGTGATCCATGCAGGCTGAAGGTACCGAAGAAGACACGACGATAGTGGGCGACGTCCTGGAGGCGGTGGGCGCGACCGTGTACGGGATAGCCAAGCACACCAAGGGGATCGTCGCCGGTGAAGAGGAGCTCATCCCCGTCAAGGGAGGAGATCAGGCGGCCAAGATGGAAGGCAGGGACAAGTCTGATTAAGCGGATCCACACGGTTGGCACGTTGCACTTTGTCTAGATACGTTGCTACATGAAGTATGTTAGTAGTGTATAGGGAGTGTTAGCTTGGGTTGAATAATGTTCGCGTGTGATCTTTTACGTGAAGTAAGCAGGACTGCAGGACTACGTTAATCGCGTGAAAGAATCAGCTCTTCTTTGTATTATGTAGTACGGAGTACTAGTGGAATGCGAATCAGCTATTATGTAGTACTAGTGGAATGCCCCTGAGTTGCCATGAGCTACAAACTCTTTCTGTCATCCTACATTTCTCTGTGCAAATCCAACTATAGTAAAATAAAGTAAAGACATTTTATTTAGGTTATGCCGACAACTCTATTAGAGCATCTCCAGCAGCATCCCCAAAGAGATCTAGGACGCGCCGAATAAAAAACGTTTCCCGCGACCTTCCCCAAAGTTTCTTTTTTATCCGTTGTAGCCTAATATAGTGTTCGGTGCCTTGATCAGCCTGTCTTTCCTACAGGGGACAGCTCCGGCACGCCGAACACAACAAAAAGCGAGGCGAAAGCCACATCGCACCTCTCCCGTTTCTGTCCTCCCAAACATATTTGACCTCCTATCTTGCCGATTTATTTCTCCCTCATGTTGTCGCTACTCTGTTCCTCCCGCCATCGCTACCCTCACCCCATCCACAGCGTCGCCAACAACCCCCAAAAATGGCTAAGAAAGCGGCCAAGAAGCCGCCAGGCAATGAGACGAAAGGGTGAAGGCGCCCTTCGTGAAGCCGCGGAAGGCGCTGGCTCCAAAGAAGAAGCCAGAAGGCTGGACCGATGATCAGTGGCATCAAGACTGTCTACGTCGGAAGATGTCGTCGGAAGATGTCGACGACGGAGCGTAAGGGACGAAGGGCGGCGCAGCTGGAGAAGAAGGCGTTGACGGCGCGCGTGCGCACCAACACGCGCTTGCCGGGTGTATCGCTGCCACCAACACGAGCCCATGGAGTACGTCGGCGCCGGTGTACATTCCGGGAATGGTCTCTCCGTCGACATCCGGGTTCTACAACGACGGCCACTCCGCCACTCCCGGGTACGTGACGCCAAACTTATCGCCGCACTACCAGGATACGTTGTCGCATGGCGACTTCAACCCCAACGTCGTCTTCTACTTCTCGGCGTACGAGCAAGCGCCCCAGTGCGAGCCAGGACCCGGTGCGGATTGCGCCCTGATACGTCCATTTTGCATCACTATTTTATATCATAATTTACTGTTATTCATTGATATATTTCATATTTAGAGATGATACTTATGTTATTTCATCTATTTTGCATGTTTCATGATCATTAGAGAATCGCGCACCGGAGTCAGGATTCTGCTGGAAAAGGCACTGTCAGAATGCAATAATTCGGAAGATCAACAATTGACGGAAATTACATGGAAAATCTTATTTTTCCAGAAGACGGAGATAGCCAAAAGGAGGAGCCGAGGAGGGCCGCCATGGGCCCCCCATAGGCCGGCGCGGGCCCAGGCCTGGCCGCGCCGTCTTGTGGGGATGGGGCCCACAGCCCCCTCTGGCCTCCTCTCCTTCGCGTATTTCTTCGTCCCGAAAACCTAAGCTCCAGAGGATAGTCGCGAAGAGTCACAGCCGCCTCTGCGAGGCGGAAAACACCAGAGAGAAAAGAGCTCTCCGGCAGGCTGAAATCTGCCGGGGAAATTCCCTCCCGGAGGGGGAAATCGACGCCATCGTCACCATCATCGAGCTGGATATCATTGGGATCATCATCACCATCATCATCACCGCCATCTCCACCGCTGCACCTCGTCACCGCTGTAACATCTAGGGTTGAATCTTGATTGTTTGATAGGGGAAACTCTCCCGGTATTGATTTCTACTTGTTATTGATGCTATTGAGTGAAACCATTGAACCAAGGTTTATGTTCAGATTGTTATTCATCATCATATCACCTCTGATCATGTTTCATATGATGACTTGTGAGTAGTTCGTTTAGTTCTTGAGGACATGGGTGAAGTCTAAATGTTAGTAGTGAATTATGTTGGGTAATATTCAATGGTTTGATATTTAAGTTGTGGTGTTATTCTTCTAGTGGTGTCATGTGAACGTTGACTACATGATACTTCACCTTTATGGGCATAGGGGAATACATCTTGTATTCGGTTGCCAATTGCGGGGTTGCCGGAGTGACAGAAACCTAAACCCCCGTTGGTATATCGATGCAGGAGGGATAGCAGGATCTCAGAGTTTAAGGCTGTGGTTAGATTTATCTTAATTACTTTCTTGTAGTTGCGGATGCTTGCAAGGGTATAATCACAAGTATGTATTAGTCCTAGGAAGGGCGGTGCATTAGCATAGGTTCACCCACACAACACTTATCAAAACAATGAAGATTAATCAGCTATATGAAGCGAAAGCACTAGACTAAATTTTCGTGTGTCCTCAAGAACATTTGGTCATTATAAGTAAACAAACCGGTTTGTCCTTTGTGCTAAAAAGGATTGGGCCACTCGCTGCAATTATTTCTCTCGCATTTTACTTACTTGTACTTTATTTATATGCTATATCAAAACCCCCTGAATACTTGTATGTGAGCATTTACAGTGAATCCTTCATCGAAACTGCTTGTCAACACCTTCTGCTCCTCGTTGGGTTCGACACTCTTATTTATCGAAAATACTACGATACACCCCCTATACTTGTGGGTCATCAAGACTATTTTCTGGCGCCGTTGCCGGGGAGTGAAGCGCTATTGGTAAGTGGAATTGGTAAGGGAAACTTTTACTGTTCGTGCTTATTTTATTTCTGGATGCTGCTATAATTCATTATGGAGATATCTTCTCTTGAATTTCTATTTGGAAAATCTACTACTACTGCAAAGGTAGTGGATGAAGCGCCAGGTGAGAAAGAGGTTCCATACAAAATACCTATGAAAATTATTGAACGTGTTGTGGATAACCGCTATGAAGGGGATGGAACTGTCCATCCTGGAGATCATTTACTGTTCTTACATGAATTATGCGGTTTATTCAAGTGTGCAGGTATTGCTATGGATGAAGTTAGGAAGAAACTATTCTCTATATCGCTATCTGGTAAAGCGGCGCATTGGTATAAATTGCTGAAAAATGGGGATTCTCTTGATTGGAATGATATTGTGCCTCTATTTTATTCTAAATTCTATCCCCCAAGTGAAATTCACAAAGACCGGAACCGCATATATAATTTCTGGCCTCATGATGGAGAGAGTATTGCCCAAGCATGGGGGAGATTGAAGTCTTTAATGCTCAAATGCCCCATTCATGAGCTTCCTGGTAATATTATCATTGATAATTTCTATGCAAGACTTTCTTTTCAAGATAAGACCTTGCTGGATACTTCTTGTTCTGGATCATTTACACGCAGCAACAAAGAAGAGTTTAAGAGGGACCTTCTTGATCGGATTCAGGAGAATACTGAAGGATGGGAGAACGACAAAGGTAGAGAGTCAGGTATAAACTATGATTATAAATGCATTGAAGTTTTTATGGATACTGATAAATTTCGTAATATGAGTGCTACTTATGGTCTTGATTCTCAAGTCGCTGCAAATCTTTATAAAGCTTTTTCCTCTCATTTTGAATTGCCTAGGAAGAATTTTGATAAGTATCATGAACCGTAAGATAAAATTGATTCATCTATAAATAAATGTGTTGTAATTGAAACTGTTGATCATGTTCTTCCTGAAGCTTATATTGAAGAAACTCCTTTCCCTGCTAAAATGAAGGAGTATTCTGTTATAAATAGTGCGGTTAATAAAAGTGCAAAGAAACCTATAGAACCTGAAGAGCAAATAAAGGTTGAACCTGCTATTGCAATAGTTAAAGATCTTGTGACTGAAAATGTGGAAGATGGTCATATTATTTTCTGTGAAGATGCTTCTAATATTGTTTCGCATCCTAATAAGTCTAGGAAAACTAGTGTTCCTATGCTCTCTGTTAGAATTGGTGATCATTGCTATTATGGTTTATGCGATATTGGTGCAAGTATCAGTGCTATTCCTTATGAGCTTTACACGGAGTTCATGCATGAAATTGGTTCTTGTGAACTTGAAGATATTGATGTGGTTATTCGGCTAGCTAATAGAGAAACTATCTCTCCAATTGGTATTGTTCGAGATGTGGAAGTTCTATGTGGTAAGATTAAATATCCTGCTGACTTTTTAGTACTTGGTTCTGCTGCTAGTAAGTCTTGTCCTATTATTTTTGGTAGACCTTTTCTAAATACTTGTGGAGCTGTTATAGATTGCAAGAAAGAGAAAATTGTGACTAAATTTGCTGGTGAATCTTATGAGTTTAATTTCTCCAAATTTGCCAAAACTCCTTATAAAGCTGATTTGCCTAATAATGATTTTAGAGTTGAACAATGTGCATCTATTGCTCTTGCTCCTAATAATCCTTTGCAGCAACATTTGGAGGATAGTGAGAGTGAAGTCTTTAGGGAAGAAAGAAATGAGCTTGATGAAATTTTCCTTCGTCAACCTATTCTCAAACATGATTTGCCGGTTGAAGATCTAGGTACAACACCACCACCAAAGGAAGATCCTGTTTTTGATTTAAAACCATTACCTGATAATCTTAAATATGCTCATATTGATGATAAGAAAATATATCCTGTTATTATTAGTTCTAAGCTTTCAGAGTTTGAGGAAGAAAGGTTGTTGGAAATATTGAAGAAACACCGAGAAGCTATTGGCTACACTCTTGATGACTTGAAGGGAATTTCTCCCTCTATTTGCCAACATGCCATTAATATGAAAGATGATGCAAAGCCTGTTGTTGAACATCAGCGTCGTCTAATTCCTAAGATGAAGGATGTGGTAAGGAATGAGGTATTAAAACTTCTTGAAGCTGGTATTATATATCCTATTGCTGATAGTAGATGGGTTAGTCATGTGCATTGTGTTCCTAAGAAAGGAGGAATGACTGTTGTACCTAATGATAATGATGAGCTCATCCCTCAAAGAGTAGTTGTAGGGTATAGAATGTGTATTGATTATCAAAAAGTTAATAAGGTTACTAAGAAAGATCATTACCATTTACCTTTTATTGATCAAATGTTAGAAAGATTATCTAAAAATACTCATTTTTGCTTTCTTGATGGTTATTCTGGGTTTTCACAAATTGCTGTTAAAACTAAGGATCAAGAGGAAACCACTTTCACTTGTCCCTATGGAACTTATGCTTATAGACGCATGCCTTTTGGTTTATGTAATTCTGCTGCTACTTTTCAAAGATGCATGTCTGCTATTTTTCATGGCTTTTGCGAGAATATTGTAGAGGTATTCATGGATGATTTTTCTGTCTATGGGAATTCTTTTGATAATTGCTTGCGAAACCATGATAAAGTTTTGCAGAGATGTGAAGAAACTAACCTTGTTCTTAATTGGGAGAAATGCCACTTTATGGTTAATGAAGGAATTGTATTGGGACATAAAATTTCCGAGAGAGGTATTGAAGTTGATAGAGCTAATGTTGAAGCAATTGAGAAGATGCCCTATCCTAGGGATGTTAAAGGTATTCGTAGTGTTCTTGGTCATGCTGGGTTTTATAGGAGATTTATTAAAGATTTCTCCAAGATTTCAAAACCTCTTACTAATCTTCTTCAAAAAGATGTACCTTTTGTTTTTGATGATGATTGTAAGGAAGCTTTTGAAACTCTAAAGAAAGCATTAACAACTGCTCCTATAGTTGAACCTCCTGATTGGAACTTACCTTTTGAAATTATGTGTGATGCTAGTGATTTTGCTGTAGGCGCTGTTCTTGGACAGCGAGTAGATAAAAAATTGAATGTTATTCATTATGCTAGTAAAACTCTTGATGCTGCTCAAAGAAATTATGCTACAACTGAAAAAGAATTGTTAGCTGTAGTCTTTGCTTGTGACAAGTTTAGACCTTATATTGTTGATTCAAAAGTTACAATTCATACTGATCATGCTGCAATTAGATACCTTATGCAAAAGAAAGATGCTAAGCCAAGGCTTATTAGATGGGTGCTTATGTTGCAAGAATTTTATTTGCATATTATAGATAGGAAATGTGCTGATAATCCTGTTGCTGATAATTTGTCTAGATTGGAAAATATTGCTTATGATCTTATTCCTGTTAATGATAGTTTTACAAATGAACAATTGGCTGTAATAAAGGTGAGCTCGCGAGACAGTCCTTGGTATGCTGATTATGTTAACTTTATTGTTCCAAGTACTTGCCTCCAACCTTTTCAGCTCAGCAAAGGAGGAAATTCTTTTATGACTTGAGGCATTATTTTTGAGATGACCCACACTTATATAAAGGAGTGGATGGTATTCTGCGAAGATGTGTTCCCGAATATGAACAACAAGAGATATTGAGTAAGTGTCATGGTCGTGCTTATGGAGGACATCACGCCAGAGATAGAACCGCGCAAAAGGTTCTACAATCAGGTTTTTATTGGCCAACTCTCTTCAAAGATGCAAGGAAGTTTATTTTATCTTGTGATGAATGTCAAAGGGTTGGTAATATCTCCAGACGCAATGAAATGCCTATGAATTATACTCTTGTTATTGAACCATTCGATTGTTGGGGATTTGACTTCATGGGACCTTTCCCTTCTTCAGAAGGTAACACTCATATACTTGTTGCTGTTGATTATGTTACTAAATGGGTGGAAGCCATACCCACAAAAAGTGCTGATGGTGAGACCTCTTTAAGAATGCTTTTAGATATTATTTTTCCTAGATTTGGAGTTCCTAGATATCTCATGACTGATGGAGGTTCTCATTTTATTCATGGTGGTTTTAGAAAAACTCTTGCTAAATATGGTATTAATCAGAATTTCTTCCGCTTATCATCCTCAAACTTGTGGGCAAGTAGAACTATCAAATAGAGAGATTAAATCTATCTTGCAAAAGACTGTTAATAAATCTAGAAAGAACTGGGCTAGTAAGTTGAAGGAAGCACTATGGGCTTATAGAACTGCTTATAAAAATCCCATGGGTATGTCACCTTATAAAATGGTTCATGGAAAAGCTTGTCATTTACCTTTAGAATTAGAGCACAAAGCTTATTGGGCTGTAAGAGAACTAAATAAAGATCCTAAACTTGCCGGTAAGAAGAGATTGCTACAATTGAGTTCTCTAGATGAATGGAGAAGTGAAGCTTATGAAAATGGTAAACTCTTTAAAGAGAAAGTTAAGAAATGGCATGATAGAAGAATTATCAAAAGAGAATTTAATGTTGGGGATAAAGTCCTATTGTATCGGTCTCGTCTCAGATTTTTTGCAGGGAAATTACTCTCAAAATGGGTAGGACCATATGTCATTGTGGAGGTGTATCGTTCAGGAGCAATTAAAATTAGTTCTCTGCAAGGCGATGCCACACAAGTGGTGAATGGACAAAGACTCAAGCATTATATCTCCGGAGATTCTTATAATGAAGATGTTGATGTTATTCGAGTGGTAACTCCGGAAGCTTTCATCAAAGGTCAAATTGACAGTTCTGCAGAGTTCGACTTTGAATAGGTAACAGTACTGGTAATAAAAAGTCCGCGTTTAACTTTCCGAACAATGTTTTTACTGTTTTTGGAAAATATGAAAAATTACGAGATTGAAACGGAGTGGAGGAGACGCACGAGGGCGTGCCCCCATAGGCCGGCGCGGGCCCAGCCTGGCCGCGCCGCCCTATGAGGAGGGCTCCCTCGATATCCCTCTCTGACTCTAGTTCGACCTGGTACTTTCCTTTCGTCGTGAAAATTTCTTCTGTATAATCCCCCGGACCCCTGGAGGTCCGTATATCATTTTCTCGACATGTTTTGTTTCGAGCTATTTTCTTCCAGGATCTGCTTCGGATCTAGAGCTACCATGTCTTGTCGGGAACTCCGAAGGACAGTTTCTTTGAGGACGTCTTCAACCCGTACATGAACGAGCTGAAGATCCACCCCAAGGAATTGCTGCTCGTAGATGGAGAGTTGCAGATTGAAGATGTTCAGGGCCCTAAAGGAGAAGGAAACTTGGAAGACATGATGGAGAAACTAGAGCAAGAGGTCTTCAACTACAAGAAGATGGCTGAGCTTGAAGTGGACATCTTCCACAAGATTGTGTCTGAACTTATTGATGGACACAAGAAGGATACTGCAAAGCTGTGGGACGACATCCTCTCGCTTCACGACACCACCAAAAAACTCCAAGCTCAACTCTATGATGTTTAGAATCAAAATTGTGAGTATGAAAACAGGTTTAAACACATAAGCTATGCTGCTAGTTTCAGGATTCCCGAGACCAAGATGTCGTTTGTTGATGGAGAGCCTCTTCCTTGGAAGTCTGATGATGGGAAGAATTCATCACCACCACCACCGAAGGAGTAATTCAACATCGGTATTGGCACCCCCTTGGTTTGTTCCAAGCTTGGGGGAGTGCCGCGGTATCACATCATCACTATCTTTTACCTTTTTATTATCAAGTAGTGTCATATCATGAGTAGGGAAGTTATCATATAAGATGGGTTGAAGTGTGGAGGTATCTCTCCTTAGTTGGTTGTCTATGTATCCCTTGGTGTGAGTATCGTTATGGAATATTAATGACAAGTTTTATCATTTACATATTGCACATCTTATTTCAGTTTGCAATCTCTACTATATGATTGATCTTGTTGTTAGTATTGGTATCACTTTTGGAGCATTGAGTAAATCTATTTGGTTTTGGCAAACTTAGCATTGGTCAATAGCAACAACACTTTGAGTTTAAATAGAAAAGAGGAAATATATGTAGATATGTTAGTTTATTATCCTTCTTTCTTGTTAGCTCTTAGCTTAGTATTCTAAAGATTAAAATTGTTTGTGCTTACAAGGAAGACGCATGATTGTTTCTATCACATGTATATTTGTTTGTTTCCCTCAACTCTTATGCTTGCTAATCAACCTTGCTAGCCAAAGACCTGTACTGAGAGGGAATGCTTCTCGTGCATCCAAACCTTAACCCAAAACCTATGCCATCAGTGTCCACCATAACTACCTATTATGTGGTATTTCCCTGCCATTCCAAGTAAATACTTCATGTGCTACCTTTAAACAATTCAAAATTTATCATCCCTTATTTGTGTCAATGTTTTATAGCTCATGAGGAAGTATGTGGTGTTTTATCTTTCAATCTTGTTGGACAACTTTCACCAATGGACTAATGGCTTCATCCTCTTATCCAATAATTTTGCAAAAAGAGCTGGCAACGGGGTTCCCAGCCCCAATTAATTAACCTTCATAATTTTGCAAATAGACACTCCTCCATGGTATGAGATTGTTGGAAGGCACCCGAGGATTCGGTTAGCCATGGTTTGAGAAAGCAAAGGTTGGGAGGAGTGTAATCTCTAAATAAAACTAAAATAAATAGACACTCCTTCATGGTATGTGATTGTTGGAAGGCACCCGAGGATTCGGTTAGCCATGGCTTGTGAAAGAAAAGGTTGGAAGGAGTGTCACCCAAAAATAAAAATTTCATGGGAGCCGCTCTTTGAAAGTCTGTCTGGCGAGGGGGTTAGAGTACCCGCTACCATTCGTTGACAACAACAAACACCTCTCAAAATTTTACTTTTATGCTCTCTATATGATTTCAAAACTGAAAAAGCTCTAGCACATGATTTAATCCCTGCTTCCCTCTGCGAAGGGCCTATCTTTTACTTTATGTTGAGTCAGTAAACCTATTTCCCTCCATCTTGAGCAAGCAATTGAGTTGTTGTGATCAAAAATATTGTGATCTGCTTAATCATGCCTTTTACTCTTCCTTGTTTAGTACAAGTTTTATCTGAATGAATATAGCTTTGAAAGTTATCAATGATTATGAGGATATTATTATGATTGAGTATGCAAGTTGTGCCATATAAGCTTTAACATAAGAGCGCTGCTCGACAGATAAGTACAATCTGTTAATTGTTCTCTGACCAAGAATGAAGTTTGCCATCACCAATTATGATTTCTTATGCACCTTTATTTGTGATTACCGTCTACTTGTTTCAAGTTGAATTATATGAGGAAGTTGTTCACTAGAATGTCTTGTGTGAATTAATATGATGCTTCTTGTCCGTATTTGGTTTATCGACTCTTCACTCCATTAACATGTGGTCTTGTTTACTGAGTTCAGTTTCGCTTGGGGACAAGCGAAGTCTAAGCTTGGGGGGAGTTGATACATCCATTTTGCATCACTATTTTATATCATAATTTACTGTTATTCATTGATATATTTCATATTTATAGATGATACTTATGTTATTTCATCTATTTTGCATGTTTCATGATCATTGGAGAATCGCGCACCGGAGTCAGGATTCTGCTGGAAAAGGCACCGTCAGAATGCAATAATTCGGAAGATCAACAATTGACGGAAATTACATGGAAAATCTTATTTTTCTAGAAGACGGAGATAGCCAAAAGGAGGAGCCGATGAGGTCCGCCATGGGCCCCCCATAGGCCGGCGCGGGCCCAGGCCTGGCCGCGCCGCCTTGTGGGGAGGGGGCCCACAGCCCCCTCTGGCCTCCTCTCCTTCGCGTATTTCTTCGTCCCGAAAACCTAAGCTCCAGAGGATAGTCGCGAAGAGTCACAGCCGCCTCTGCGGGGTGGAAAACACCAGAGAGAAAAGAGCTCTCCGGCAGGCTGAAATCTGCCGGGAAAATTCCCTCCCGGAGGGGGTAATCGACGCTATCGTCACCGTCATCGAGCTGGACATCATTGGGATCATCATCACCATCATCTCCATCATCATCACCGCCATCTCCACCGCTGCACCTCGTCACCGCTGTAACATCTAGGGTTGAATCTTGATTGTTTGATAGGGGAAACTCTCCCGGTATTGATTTCTACTTGTTATTGATGCTATTGAGTGAAACCATTGAACCAAGGTTTATGTTCAGATTGTTATTCATCATCATATCACCTCTGATCATGTTCCATATGATGTCTTGTGAGTAGTTCGTTTAGTTCTTGAGGACATGGGTGAAGTCTAAATGTTAGTAGTGAATTATGTTGGGTAATATTCAATGGTTTGATATTTAAGTTGTGGTGTTATTCTTCTAGTGGTGTCATGTGAACGTCGACTACATGATACTTCACCTTTATGGACCTAGGGGAATACATCTTGTATTCGTTTGCCAATTGCGGGGTTGCCGGAGTGACAGAAACCTAAACCCCCGTTGGTATATCGATGCAGGAAGGATAGCAGGATCTCAGAGTTTAAGGCTGTGGTTAGATTTATCTTAATTACTTTCTTGTAGTTGCGGATGCTTGCAAGGGGTATAATCACAAGTATGTATTAGTCCTAGGAAGGGCGGTGCATTAGCATAGGTCCTCCCACACAACACTTATAAAACAATGAAGATTAATCAGCTATATGAAGCGAAAGCACTAGACTAAGTTCCCGTGTGTCCTCAAGAACGTTTGGTCATTATAAGTAAACAAACCGGCTTGTCCTTTGTGCTAAAAAGGATTGGGCCACTCGCTGCAGTTATTTCTCTCGGATTTTACTTACTCGTACTTTATTTATCTGCTATATCAAAACCCCCTGAATACTTGTCTGTGAGCATTTACAGTGAATCCTTCATCGAAACTACTTGTCAACACCTTCTGCTCCTCGATAGGTTCGACACTCTTATTTATCGAAAATACTATGATACACCCCCTATACTTGTGGGTCATCACGCCCCGTTCACAGGCCGCAGGGGCCCGCTCAAATTCGACGGCATTGGTGCTGAGGAGGAGGAGGAGGAAGAGGAGGAGGAGGAGAAGGGGGAGGGGGTGGAGGACGACGACGAGGACGAGGACGAGGACGAAGAGGGCGGCGACTAAGAGGACGACGAGGGTGCCGATGAGGATGTCGGTGATCTCGTGGAGGTTGACGCGACCGACATGAAGAAGAAGAAGGCGTCGGGCACAAGAGGCCCCAAGTGGACGGTTCTGGAGTATCAATGTCTCTACGAGTCGTGGTCGACGGTGAGCCATGACTCCATCATCGGCGCCAACCAAAATTACGGGAAGTATTGAGCGAGGATCAATGCCGAGTTCGATGAGCGCAAGATGATCAACCCGACTACAACAAATTGACAATGAAGAGGAGCCAAAAGGCAATATCGACGCGATGGGCCATCATCCAGGCGTCGGTGAACATGTTCCATGGGTTCCATAGCGAGATCGAGACCAGAGGCGATAGCGGCATCGACATCAGCGGCATGATACGACTCTTTCTTAGATAAACTGTAGCGCCTACATTTTGTTCGACGATCTGATTGTGTTTCGTTTGGTTAGTTCGACAAGGCCATGGATATGTACCGGAGGTACTCGGAAGGTAATAAGTTGTTCGCGATGATGCATTGCTATAGCAAGCTCAAAAAGAACCACAAATGGCAGTTGACGCGCCTTTCCTTGTCGAAGGTGAAAGACGCCATTGATCTCGATGCGCCGCTAGCAACATCGACAGGGCGTCCTATCAGCAACAAGGCTGCAAAGGCCGCCTTGGCTGACGCTGCGTCGACCAAGAAGATGTAGGCATTGATCACGCAGTGCCTTGCCGAGGTCTCCTTGACCCTGCTCTTCCGTGACAAAAAAGACCAATGAAAGATGGGTGGCGCTGCTCAAGATGCAAGAGGAGAAGATGGAGCTCAATAAACGCAAGGATGACATGTCCCTGCTGACAGCGTCGACACTAGGAATGTCTCCTCGGACGCGGGTGGAGCACGACTTCTTCAAAGGCCAGATCCTCGACGACATCGAAGCCAAAATGGCGGCAGCCGAGGCAGCGGAAGCAACCCCAACCCCGGAGCAAGAGCCGACAAACGCGTCTGCGACAACATCTGCTAGTACACCTGCGTCAGCCTCTGCGTCGGCGACCGAGCATGCACACCAGGCAGATCATGACGAGGTCGTCGTGATCGACGGGCCTGCATCGACCCAGGATGCGCCATCGGTGTCACCGTCTCCCAACCCCTTCCACTTCTTCTAATTTTTACGTCGGCATGTATTATGATCGCGTGCCCAGTACTTTGATCGCCGCTAGCTTGATCGCGACGACTTCGGCGGGAACGATCTCTTTTGAATGCAAACCATTTGAATATCTATTTGGGGACGGCGTTTGGGGGAAGCGGCTGGGGAGCGACGTCCCCCAAACGCGACACGAACAAAACACGTCCCCCAAATGCTCGATCCGGCGCCGTTTGGGGGACGGTTTGGGGGACGCGACTAGAGATGCTCTTATGCTTGGTCCATATCATTACAGGGAGACAATGTCGAAGCTAGTCAGATGGGCAATACTTGCTCTTAAGCTTACATGCTAAGAGCATCTCCAGTCGCGTCCCCCAAACGGCGCCAGATCGAGCATTTTGGGGACGTGTTTCGTTTGTGCCGCGTTTGGGGGACGTCACTCCCCAGCCGCATCCCCCAAACAAAATTTCAGAAATTTAAAACTTCAGCGAATTCATCCAAACTTGCTATATATTACATGGATTCGAACGAAATTCGATTAAATTAAAACTAAACCCTAATCTAGAAGTACTTGTGGCAGCCAGAGGCGTCATAGTACTGGTGGAGGTTGTACATGTCGTCGGTGGCAAGCTCCTGCTTGACGCGCTCGTCGGGCTCATCGACGGGCTCGTCCTTCACCAGGCCGCTTGGTCCAGCCTCGCCGTCGTCGGTGAGGTCCACGAGCGGCTTCCCGGTGTCGCAGATGGACATGGCAATCGCCGTGTCAAGGTCGCCCCTCCAGGTGTCCTTGTCGTTCAGCGGCGCCAAGCACGCCGCTCGCAGCCCTGGGTAGTCCTCGGGGTCGTCGCTGCTCGCGATGAGCCGCTGCTGCCGCTCGTACTCCGCCAGCAGCGCCGCCTTCGCCGCTGCCTCGTCATCCTGTTACTCCTTCACCTTCGACTTCGGGATGAGGAGGGCATCGCCGCTGCGCCTTTTCTGCTGTCGGCTGCCGCTTCCGCTGCCGCCTCGCCTTGGATTGACGGGCGTCATCGCGAATTCCGGCTCCTCGTTCACCTCACGCTTGGGAATGGTGTAGTGCGCGGAGCGGTGCGATGAGGACATCGTCGATCGGGCCTGCCCTGACGAGGAAGAGTTGGAGGAGGACGAGTACGTCCTCCTCGGCTGCCAGCGCGCTGCGGGAGATGGTGGCAGTAAGGATGGCGCCTCCAACCTTGGAGCACCGTTGTGTATGCCGTCGATGATTCTTTCCAGGGTGCGCCCCGGAACGCCCCAGAACAGGACGCGTCCGTCCTTGTTCCAGTTGTTTGGTCCGCCGACGAGGCCGGTGGTGCTGTTCATCTCCATGTCGTACTGCACCTGGAAGTAGGCGACGCACCAGGCGTCGTTGCCGGTGGCCACCTAGGTCGGATCGGCCCGGTCGTCGGTGGTGAGTGTAGACCGGCGGGCCCTGATGGAGTCCCTCCAACGCTCCGTGCCAGGCGACGGCGGCGGCGGGACACCTATGCTGTTGACGGCCATCCTCCACCCGTCGCTGCTTGGCAGGCGCATGTCCGGCGGGACGGGATATCCCGTGCGGTACAAGGCCCACGCCTCCGGCACGGTGAGGCTGCCGCGACCGAAGCCGCTCGCCGCGGCGATCTTACGGGAGGACGATGACACGCGTACAGCACGCGACCGTTGGGAACCCCAAGTGGAAGGTGTGATGCGTACAACAGTAAGTTTCCCTCAGTTAGAAACCAAGGTTTATCGAACCAGTAGGAGTCAAGAAGCACGTTGAAGGTTGATGGCGGCGAGATGTAGTGCGGCGCAACACCAGGGATTCCAGCTCCAACATGGAACCTGCACAACACAACCAAAGTACTTTGCCCCAACGAAACAGTGAGGTTGTCAATCTCACCGGTTTGCTGTAACAAAGGATTAGATGTATAGTGTGGATGATGATTGTTTGCAGAAAACAGTAGAACAAGTATTGCAGTAGATTGTATTCGATTAAAAGAATGGACCGGGGTCCACAGTTCACTAGAGGTGTCTCTCCCATAAGATAAATAGCATGTTGGGTGAACAAATTACAGTTGGGCAATTGACAAATAAAGAGGGCATGACCATGCACATACATGATATGATGAGTATTGTTAGATTTAATTGGGCATTACAACAAAGTACATAGACCGCTATCCAGCATGCATCTATGCCTAAAAAGTCCACCTTCAGATTATCATCCGAACCCCTTCCAGTATTAAGTTGAAAACAACAGACAATTGCATTAAGTATGGTGCGTAATGTAATCAACAACTACATCCTCGGACATAGCATCGATGTTTTATCCCTAGTGGCAACAGCATATCCACAACCTTAGAACTTTCTGTCACTGTCCCAGATTTAATGGAGGCATGAACCCACTATCGAGCATAAATACTCCCTCTTGGAGTTACTAGCAAAAACTTGGCCAGAGCCTCTACTAATAACGGAGAGCATGCAAGATCATAAACAACACATAGGTAATAGACTGATAATCAACATAGCATAGTATTCTCTATCCATCGGATCCCAACAAACACAACATATAGCATTACAGATAGATGATCTTGATCATGTTAGGCAGCTCACAAGACCCGACAATGAAGCACAATTAGGAGAAGACGACCATCTAGCTACTGCTATGGACCCATAGTCCAGGGGTGAACTACTCACTCATCACTCCGGAGGCGACCATGGCGGTGAAGAGTCCCCCGGGAGATGATTCCCCTCTCCGGCAGGGTGCCGGAGGCAATCTCCTGAATCCCCCGAGATGGGATTGGCGGCGGCGGCGTCTCTGGAAGGTTTTCCGTATCGTGGCTCTCGGTACTGGGGGTTTCGCGACGAAGGCTTTAAGTAGGCGGAGGAGATAGGTCAGGGGGCGTCACGGGGGCCCCACACGCTAGGGCCGCACGGGCCCCCCCGGGCTGCGCCGCCCTAGTGTGGCAGCGCCCCGTGGCCCCACTTTGTCTCTCCCTCGGACTTCTGGAAGCTTCGTGTGAAAATAGGCCCCTGGGCATTGATTTCATCCAATTCCGAGAATATTTCCTTACTAGGATTTCTGAAACCAAAAACAGCAGAAAACAACAACTGGCTCTTCGGCATCTCGTTAATAGGTTAGTGCTGGAAAATGCATAAATATGACATAAAGTATGCATAAAACATGTAGATATCATCAATAATGTGGCATGGAACATAGGAAATTATCGAGTGGCCCAATCCTTTTTAGCACAAAGGACAAGCCGGTTTGTTTACTTATAATGACCAAACGTTCTTGAGGACATACGGGAACTTAGTCTAGTGCTTTCGCTTCATATAGCTGATTAATCTTCATTGTTTTGATAAGTGTTGTGTGGGAGGACCTATGCTAATGCACCGCCCTTCCTAGGACTAATACATACTTGTGATTATACCCCTTGCAAGCATCCGCAACTACAAGAAAGTAATTAAGATAAATCTAACCACAGCCTTAAACTCTGAGATCCTGCTATCCCTCCTGCATCGATATACCAACGGGGGCTTAGGTTTCTGTCACTCCGGCACCCCCGCAATTGGCAAACGAGTACAAGATGCATTCCCCTAGGCCCATAAAGGTGAAGTATCGTGTAGTCGACGTTCACACGACACCACTAGAAGAATAACACCACAACTTAAATATCATAACATTGAATATTACTCAACCATACTTCACTACTAACATTTAGACTTCACCCATGTCCTCAAGAACTAAACGAACTACTCACGAGACATCATATGGAACATGATCAGAGGTGATATGATGATGAATAACAATCTGAACATAAACCTTGGTTCAACGGTTTCACTCAATAGCATCAATAACAAGTAGAAATCAACACCGGGAGAGTTTCCCCTATCAAACAAACAAGATCAAACCCAAATTGTTACAGCGGTGACGATGTGCAACGGTGGAGACGGCGGTGATGATGATGGAGATGATGATGATGTTGATGGAGATGATGTCCAGCTCGATGGCGGTGACGATGGCGTCGATTTCCCCCTCCGGGAGGAAATTTCCCCGGCGGATCTCAGCCTGCCGGAGAGCTCTTTTCTCTCTGGTGTTCTCCGCCTCGCAGAGGCGGCTGTGACTCTTCGCGACCTATCCCCTGGAGCTTAGGTTTTCGGGACGAAGACGTTCGCGAAGAAAAGGAGGCGAGAGGGGGCTGTGGGCCCCCCCTCACAGGGCGGCGCGGCCAGGACTTGGGCCGCGCCGGCCTATGAGGTGGGCCCACCTCGGCTCCCCTCGGCTCCCCCTTCTGGCTCCCTTCGTCTTCTAGAAAAATAGGATTTTTCATATAATTTCCGTCAACTGTTGATCTTCCGAAATATTGCATTCTGACGGCGCTTTTTCCAGCAGAATCCTGACTCCGGTGCGCGATCCTCCAATTATCATGAATCATGCAAAATAGATGAAATAACATAAGTATCATCTCCAAATATGAAATATATCAATGAATAACAGCAAATTATGATATAAAATAGTGATGCAAATTGGACGTATCAACTCCCCCCAAGCTTAGACTTCGCTTGTCCCCAAGCGAAACTGAACTCGGTAAACAGGACCACATGTTTATGGAGTGAAGAGTCGATAAATAAAATACGGACAAGAAGCATCATATTCATTCACACAAGACATTCTAGTAAACAACTTCCTCATATAATTCAACTTGAAACAAGTATAAGGTAATCACAAATAAAGGTGCATAAGAAATCATAGTTGGTGATGGCAAACTTCGTTCTTGGTCAAAGAACAGTTAACAGGTTATACTTATCTATCAAGCAGCGCTCTTATGTTAAAGTTTATATGGCACAACTTGCATACTCAATCATAATAATCTCCTCATGATCATTGATAACTTTCAAAGCTATATTCATTCAGATAAAACTTGTACTAAACAAGGAAAAGTAAAAGACATGATGAGGTAAATCACAATATAATGGTTTGATCACAACAACTCAAATGCTTGCTTAAGATGGAGGGAAATAGGTTTACTGACTCAACATAAAGTAAAAGACAGGCCCTTCGCAGAGGGAAGCAGGGATTAAATCATGTGCTAGAGCTTTTTCAGTTTTGAAATAATATAAAGAGAATGAAAGTAACATGTTTGAGAGGTGTTTGTTGTTGTCAACGACTGGTAGCGGGTACTCTAACCCCCTTGCCAGACAAACCTTCAAAGAGCGGCTCCCATTTTATTTTTATTTTTGTGTGGCACTCCTTCCAACCTTTCTTTCACAAACCATGGCTAACCGAATCCTCGGGTGCCTGCCAACAATCTCATACCATGAAGGAGTGCCTTTTTTATTTTAGTTTTATTATGATGACACTCCCCCCAACCTTTGCTTACACAAGCCATGGCTAACCGAATCCTTCGGGTGCCGTCCATCAATCACATACCATGGAGGAGTGTCTATTTAGGTTAATTTATTTGGGACTAGGAATCCCATTGCCAGCTCTTTTTGCAAAATTATTGGATAAGTGGATGAAGCCACTAGTCCATTGGTGAAAGTTGCCCAACAAGGTTGAAAGATAAAACACCACATACTTCCTCATGAGCTATAAAACATTGACACAAATAAGAGATAGTAAATTTTGAATTGTTTAAAGGTAGCACACGAAGTATTTACTTGGAATGGCAGGAAATACCATGTAGTAGGTAGTTATGGTGGACACAAATGACATAGGTTTTGGGTTAAGGTTTGGATGCACGAGAAGTATTCCCTCTCAATACAGGTCTTTGGCTAGCAAGGTTAATTAGCAAGCATAAGAGTCGAGGGAAACAAACAAATATACATGTGATAGAAACAATCATGCAGCTTCCTTGTAAGCACAAACAATTTTAACTTCAGAATAATAAGCTATGAGCTAACAAGAAAGAAAGATAATGAAACAACTACATGTATTTCTCTTTTCTACTTAAACCTCAAAGTGTTGTTGCTATTGACCAATGCTAAGTTTGCCAAAACCAAATAGATTTATTCAGTGCTCCCAAAGTGATACCAATACTATTAACAAGATCAATCATATAATAAGGATTGCTAACTAAAATAAGATGTGCAATATGTAAATGATAAGACTTCTCATTAATATTCCATAACGATAACTCACACCAAGGGATACATAGACAACCAACTAAAGGAGAGATACTTCCACACTGCAACCCATCTTATATGATAACTTCCCTACTCATGATATGACACTACTTGATAGTAAAAAGGTAAAAGGTAGTGATGATGTGATACCGCGGCACTCCCCCAAGCTTGGAACAAACCAAGGGGATGCCAATACCGATGATGAATTACTCCTTCGGCGATGGTGGTGATGAATTCCCATCATCAGACTTCCAAGGAAGAGGCTCTCCATCAACAAACGACATCTTGGTCTCGGGAATCCTGAAACTAGCAGCATAGCTTATGTGTTTAAACCTGTTTTCATACTCACAGTTCTGATTCTGAACGTCATAGAGTTGAGCTTGGAGTTTGTTGGTGGTGTCGTGGAGTGAGAGGATGTCGCCCCATAGCTTTGCAATCTCCTTCTCGTGTGCATCAATAAGTTCCGACACAATCTTGTGGAAGATGTCCACCTCACGCTCAGCCATCTTCTTGTAGTTGAAGACCTCTTGTTCCAGCTTCTCCATCCTGTCTTCCAAGCTTCCTTCTCCTTTAGGACCCTGGACATCTCTGATCTGCAGCTCTCCATCAACGAGCAGCAACTCCTTAGGGTGCATCCTCAGCTCGCTCATGTACAAGTTGTCAACGTCCTTGCAGGAGCTGTCCTTCGGAGTTTCCGACGAAGACATGATGGCTCTAGATCCGAAGCAAATCCTGGCAGAAACAGCTCGAAACAAAACACGTCGAGAAAACGATATACGGACCTCCAGGGGTCCGGGGGATTATATATCAGGAATTTGTATGTCATAAGGAAAGTACCAGGTCGAACCAGAGTCGGAAAGAGGCGACGAGGCGGCCAGCTCATAGGGCGGCGCGGCCAGGCTGGGGCTCACGCCGGCCTATGAGGGCACGCCCTCGTGCGTCTCCTCCACTCCGTTTCGATCTCGTAATTTTTCATATTTTCCAGAAACAGCAAAAATATTGTTTGGAAAGTAAATTGTGAACTTTTTATTACCAGTACTGTTACCTATTCAAAGTCGAGTTCTGGCGGACTGTCAATTTGACCTTTGATGAAAGCCTCCGGTGTTTCCACTCGAATAACATCAACATCTACATTGTAAGAATCACCTGAGATATAATGCTTGAGTCTTTGTCCATTCACCACTTGTGTCGCATTGCCTTGGAGAGAGCTAATTTTAATTGCTCCTGAACGATACACCTCCTCAACAACATATGGTCCTTCCCATTTCGAGAGTAATTTCCCTGCAAAGAATCTGAGACGAGACCGATACAATAGGACTTTATCCCCAATATTAAATTCTCTTTTGATAATCCTTCTATCATGCCATTTTTTAACTTTCTCTTTAAAGAGTTTAGCATTTTCATAAGCTTCACTTCTCCATTCATCTAGAGAACTCAATTGCAGCAACCTCTTATTACCAGCTAGTTTAGGATCTTTATTTAATTCTCTAACAGCCCAATAAGCTTTGTGCTCTAGTTCTAAAGGTAAATGACAAGCTTTTCCATAAACCATTTTATAAGGTGACATTCCCATGGGATTTTTATAAGCAGTTCTATAAGCCCATAGTGCTTCCTTCAATTTACTAGCCCAATTATTTCTAGTTTTATTAACAGTCTTTTGCAAGATAGATTTAATTTCTCTATTTGAGAGTTCTACTTGCCCACTAGTTTGGGGATGATAAGCGGAAGCAATTCTATGATTAATGCCATATTTAGCAAGAGTTTTTCTAAAACCACCATGAATAAAATGAGAACCTCCATCAGTCATAATATATCTAGGAACTCCAAATCGAGGAAAAATAATATCTAAAAGCATTCTTAAAGAGGTCTCACCATCAGCACTTTTTGTAGGTATGGCTTCCACCCATTTAGTAACATAATCAACAGCAACAAGTATATGAGTGTTACCTTCTGAAGAGGGAAAAGGTCCCATGAAGTCAAATCCCCAACAATCGAACGGTTCAATAACAAGAGTATAATTCATAGGCATTTCATTGCGTCTAGAGATATTACCAACCCTTTGACATTCATCACAAGATAAGATAAACTTCCTTGCATCTTTGAAGAGAGTCGGCCAATAAAAACTTGATTGTAGAACCTTTTGCGCGGTTCTATCTCCTGCGTGATGTCCTCCATAAGCACTACCATGATATTTACTCAATATCTCTTGCTGTTCATATTCGGGAACACATCTTCGCAGAATACCATCCACTCCTTCTTTATATAAGTGTGGGTCATCCCAGAAATAATGCCTCAAGTCATAAAAGAATTTCCTCCTTTGCTGAGCTGAAAAGGTCGGAGGCAAGTACTTGGAAACAATAAAGTTAGCATAATCAGCATACCAAGGACTGTCTCGCGAGCTCACCTTTATTACAGCCAATTGTTCATTTGGAAAACTATCATTAACAGGAACATGATCATAAGCAATATTTTCCAATCTAGACAAATTATCAGCAACAGGATTATCAGCACCTTTCCTATCTACAATATGTAAATCAAATTCTTGCAACAGAAGTACCCATCTAATAAGCCTTGGCTTAGCATCTTTCTTTTGCATAAGGTATCTGATTGCAGCATGATCAGTATGTATAGTAACTTTTGAATCAACAATATAAGATCTAAACTTATCACAAGCAAAGACTACAGCTAACAATTCTTTTTCAGTAGTAGCATAATTTCTTTGAGCAGCATCAAGCGTTTTACTAGCATAATGAATAACATTCAATTTTTTATTTACTCGCTATCCAAGAACAGCGCCTACAACAAAATCACTAGCATCACACATTATTTCAAATGGTAAGTTCCAATCAGGAGGTTCAACTATAGGAGCAGTTGTTAAGGCTTTCTTTAGAGTTTCAAAAGCTTCTTTACAATCATCATCAAAAACAAAAGGTACATCTTTTTGAAGAAGATTAGTAAGAGGCTTTGAAATCTTGGAGAAGTCTTTAATAAACCTCCTATAAAACCCAGCATGACCAAGAACACTACGAATACCTTTAACATCCCTAGGATAGGGCATCTTCTCAATTGCTTCAACTTTAGCTCTATCAACTTCAATACCTCTCTCGGAAATTTTATGTCCCAATACAATTCCTTCATTAACCATAAAGTGGCATTTCTCCCAATTAAGAACAAGGTTAGTTTCTTCACATCTCTGCAAAACTTTATCAAGGTTCCGCAAGCAATTATCAAAAGAATTCCCATAGACAGAAAAATCATCCATGAATACCTCTACAATACTCTCGCAAAAACCATGAAAAATAGCAGACATGCATATTTGAAAAGTAGCAGGAGCATTACATAAACCAAAAGGCATACGTCTATAAGCATAAGTTCCATAGGGACAAGTGAAAGTGGTTTTCTCTTGATCCTTAGTTTTAACAACAATTTGTGAAAACCCAGAATAACCATCAAGAAAGCAAAAATGAGTATTTTTGGATAACCTTTCTAACATTTGATCAATAAAAGGCAAAGGGTAATGATCTTTCTTAGTAACTTTATTAACTTTACGATAATCAATGCACATTCTATACCCTACAACTACTCTTTGAGGTATGAGCTCATCATTATCATTAGGCACAACAGTCATTCCTCCTTTCTTAGGAACACAATGCACAGGACTAACCCATCTACTATCAGCAATAGGATATATAATACCAGCTTCAAGAAGTCTTAATACCTCATTTCTTACCACATCCTTCATCTTAGGAATTAGACGATGCTGAGGTTCAACAACAGGCTTCGCATCATCTTCCATATTAATGGCGTGTTGGCAAATAGAGGGAGAAATCCCCTTCGAGTCATCAAGAGTGTAGCCAATAGCACCTCGGTGTTTCTTCAATATTTCCAATAACCTTTCTTCTTCAAACTCTGTAAGCTTAGAACTAATAATAACAGGATATATTTTCTTATCATCAATATGAGCATATTTAAGATTATCAGGCAATGGTTTTAAATCAAAGACAGGATCTTCCTTTGGTGGCGGTGTTGTACCCAGATCTTCTACCGGTAAATCAGGCTTAAGAATAGGTTGACAAAGGAAAATTTCATCAAGCTCATCTCTTTCTTCCCTAAAAACTTCACTTTCACTATTCTCCAAATGTTGCTGCAAAGGATTATTAGGAGCAAGAGCAATAGATGCACACTGTTCAACTCTAAAATCATTATTAGGCAAATCAGCTTTATAAGGAGTTTTGGTAAATTTAGAGAAGTTAAACTCATAAGATTCACCAGCAAATTTAGTAAAAATTTTCTCTTTCTTGCAATCTATAATAGCTCCACAAGTATTTAGAAAAGGTCTACCAAAAATGATAGGACAATATTTACTAGCAGCAGAACCAAGTACCAAAAAGTCAGCAGGATATTTAATCTTACCGCATAGAACTTCCACATCTCGAACAATACCAATTGGAGAGATTGTTTCTCTATTAGCCAGCCGAATAACCACATCAATATCTTCAAGTTTACAAGAACCAATTTCGTGCATAATCTCCGTGTAAAGCTCATAAGGAATAGCACTAATACTTGCACCAATATCACATAAACCATAGTAACAATGATCACCAATTCTAACAGATAGCATAGGAACACTAGCTTGCTTAGACTTATTAGGATGTGAAACAATATTAGAAGCATCTTCACAGAAAATAATATGACCATCCTCCACATTTTCAGTCACAAGATCTTTAGATATTGCAACAGCAGGTTCAACTTTTATTTGTTCTTCAGGTTCTATAGGTTTCTTTTCACTTTTATGAACCGCACTATTTATAACAGAGTACTCCTTCATTTTTGCAGGGAAAGGAGTTTTTTCAATATAAGCTTCAGGAATAACATGATCAACAGTTTCAACTACAACACATTTATTAATAGATGAATCAATTTTATCTTTATACGGTTCATGATACTTATCAAAATTCTTCTTAGGCAATTCATAATGAGAGGCAAAAGCTTTATAAAGATTTGCAGCAACTTGAGAATCAAGACCATAAGTAGCACTCATATTACAAAATTTATCAGTATCCATAAAAGCTTCAATGCATTTATAATCATAATTTATACCTGATTCTCTATCTTTGTCGTTCTCCCATCCTTCAGTATTTTCCTGGATCCGATTAAGAAGGTCCCTTTTAAACTCTTCTTTGTTGCGTGTGAATGATCCAGAACAAGAAGTATCCAGCAAGGTCTTGTCTTCAAAAGAAAGTCTTGCATAGAAATTATCAATAATAATATTACCAGGAAGCTCATGAATGGGGCATTTGAGCATTAAAGACTTCAATCTCCCCCACGCTTGGGCAATACTCTCTCCATCATGTGGCCAAAAATTATATATGCGGTTCCGATCCTTGTGAATTTCACTTGGAGGATAGAACTTAGAATAAAATCGGGGCACAATATCATTCCATTCAAGAGAATCCCCATTATCCAGTAATTTATACCAATGCGCCGCTTTACCAGACAGCGATATAGAGAATAGTTTCTTCCTCACTTCATCCATAGCAATACCTGCACACTTGAATAAACCGCATAATTCATGTAAGAACAGTAAATGATCTCCAGGGTGGACAGTTACATCCCCTGTATAACGGTTATCCACTACACGTTCAATAATTTTCATAGGTATTTTGTATGGTATCTCTTCCTCACCTGGCGCCTCATCCACTACCTTTGAAGTAGTAGTAGATTTTCCAAATAAAAACTCAAGAGAAGATCTCTCCATAATGAATTATGGCAGCAGGCAGAAATAAAATCAGCACAAACAGTAGAAATTTCCCTTACCAATTCCACTTACCAATAGCGCTTAGCTCCCCGGCAACGGCGCCAGAAAATAGTCTTGATGACCCACAAGTATAGGGGGTGTATCGTAGTATCTTCGATAAGTAAGAATGTCGATCCCAACGAGGAGCAGAAGGTGTTGACAAGCAGTTTCGATGAAGGATTCACTGTAAATGCTCACAGACAAGTATTCAGGGGTTTTTGATGTAGCAGATGAATAAAATACGAGTAAGTAAAGTGCGAGAGTAACAATTTCAGCGAGTGACCCAATCCTTTTTAGCACAAAGGACAAGCCGGTTTGTTTACTTATAATGACCAAACGTTCCAGAGGACACACGGGATTTTAGTCTAGTGCTTTCGCTACATACGGCTAATTAATCTTCATTGTTTTGATAAGTGTTGTGTGGGTGAACCTATGCTAATGTACCTCCCTTCCTAGGACTAATACATACTTGTGATTATACCCCTTGCAAGCATCCGCAACTACAAGAAAGTAATTAAGATAAATCTAACCACAGCCTTAAACTCTGAGATCCTGCTATCCCTCCTGCATCGATATACCAACGGGGGCTTAGGTTTCTGTCACTCCGACAACCCCGCAATTGGCAAACGAGTACAAGATGCATTCCCCTAGGCCCATAAAGGTGAAGTATCGTGTAGTCGATGTTCACACGACACCACTAGAAGAATAACACCACAACTTAAATATCATAACATTGAATATTACTCAACCATACTTCACTACTAACATTTAGACTTCACCCATGTCCTCAAGAACTAAACGAACTACTCACGAGACATCATATGGAACATGATCATAGGTGATATGATGATGAATAACAATCTGAACATAAACCTTGGTTCAACGGTTTCACTCAATAGCATCAATAACAAGTAGAAATCAACACCGGGAGAGTTTCCCCTATCAAACAAACAAGATCAAACCCAAATTGTTACAGCGGTGACGATGTGCAGCGGTGGAGACGGCGGTGATGATGATGGAGATGATGATGATGTTGATGGAGATGATGTCCAGCTCGATGGCGGTGACGATGGCGTCGATTTCCCCCTCCGGGAGGGAATTTCCCCGGCGGATCTCAGCCTGCCGGAGAGCTCTTTTCTCTCTGTGTTCTCCACCTCGCAGAGGCGGCTGTGACTCTTCGCGACCTATCCCCTGGAGCTTAGGTTTTCGGGACGAAGACGTTCGCGAAGAAAAGGAGGCGAGAGGGGGCTGTGGGCCCCCTCCTCACAGGGCGGCGCGGCCAGGCCTTGGGCCGCGCCGGCCTATGAGGTGGGCCCACCTTGGGTCCCCTCGGCTCCCCCTTCAGGCTCCCTTCGTCTTCTGGAAAAATAGGATTTTTCATATAATTTCCGTCAACTGTTGATCTTCCGAAATATTGCATTCTGACGGCGCTTTTTCCAGCAGAATCCTGACTCCGGTGCGCGATCCTCCAATTATCATGAATCATGCAAAATAGATGAAATAACATAAGTATCATCTCCAAATATGAAATATATCAATGAATAACAGCAAATTATGATATAAAATAGTGATGCAAATTGGACGTATCAATGAACAAGAACCGCATTAGGCGCTCTTAATGTACAGCGGCGGCAGGCGAAGCGGTAGCGCGTCACCGGCACAGACGGCCACATGGCCATGCACGACGAGACGCGTTCCTGCATCATCTGGGAAATCTGGGACGCCATTAACATCGCTTGACCAAAGGTAGGCGATGGGGTTTTAGGCTTCCGAGACGCTGACGCGCCGGGTCCGCGTCTCTTCACCTCGCTTTTCGTTGTGTCCGGTGTGCCCGGATCGTCCCCTGTGTAGCGAGGACGGGATGGAGGCGCCGGACACCGTATTGGGCCACGCCAGACAAAAAGAGGTTTTGGGCGCGCGACAGGGAACGTTTTTTTTGTCCGGCGCGCCCCAAATCCCTTTGGGGGACGGTTTGAGGGACGCGGCTGAAGATGCTCTAAGACTGAACCGTTCAGGACTCGCTCACACAAATTTTAATAAAGTATGTAAAGCATGGTGCAGCTCAGTATGTTTGGTGTGAAGTAAAAAAAATCATTTAGTTGCATCTATGTGTATTTCACTGGGCTAGGGTTGCACATTTCTGAAAAGTAATAAACCATGTCTAGTCTCACGAGAGTGGGATGCTCCCTCTCGCACCAGTGTAACGACGTCTATGAAGGTAAACCTTCTTGAGTTCAAGCACTGTCAAGAAGTGTCTGAACCTACCTATCATTCTAGCATTATTCTTATCCTCATCCTAGCATTGTTCTTATCCTCATCGCGGTAAATCAAATTAAAGTCCCCACAAAGCGCCCAAGGGCCTGGTCTAGTGGAGCGCGCAGCTCCGCGAAGAAGGCGACTTTGTCAACATCTTCCTGCGGTCCGTAGACGCACGTCAACGACCACCCCGGCACCCCACCAGGAGGTTTCACCCATGTTGACATTGTTAACATCAATGTGCACGTTATCAAGCTGCACCAAGTTGCTAACCCAGGCTATGACGATTCCACCCCTCGTATCGGTAGCCGGCATACATAATTAAGCATCAAAATCTGAGCCTAAGGTTTCCATTATGATAGAGTGAGTTACAATGAACAAAAAAGTTTGGTCTCCCGCAGACATACAATCGACGCTGCAGTAGTGTCCACCACACTCCTAACACCCGTACGACGTGATCGGTTGTTAATACCCTGCACGTTGCACACCATGACCTTAGGTTCGTACGGCATCTAAATGATATCTAAACACCCAAGGTCCCGGCGGCGTGAAGATCACGCCACGATGAGGCGACCATCCGACTGATCCACCAGAGGTGGCGAATAACCCATGAATCATGATAGTAGACAACGTCCACCTGTAGAGCTCCGCCACCGCTTCGATCATGTTGTTTGTCATGGGAGACTCATACATCTTATGGTAAGCTGCCAAAGTTGCCTCAGAAGGCGTTTCATCCTTGGAGATCAACCCAAGCTTTCTCATAAAGTCGCGGACCGCTTTCATCTCCGAATTGAGCCCTCATGGTTGCCCGCACCGCGAGAGCTACGCCTCGGCCCCCAAGAGTGCGCGGTTTTGCAACGACCGGCGGTTGAGCAACACCCATGCCAACCCTCACTCGCGAGGAGACAATTGGCAGGTCTGCCCACAACGGTGGCCGGATGGGGAAGGTTGTGGGTGTGGAAGCTACAGCAGATCCCCTGGGTGGTGGAGCATCCACCTCGATCTCCTCATATGTATCATTTTCTCTGTCCCCTCCGACATGTGGTGCCTCAGCGGGTGACTGATGCGTGTGGTTGACACGTCCGTTGGGAACCCCAAGAGGAAGGTGTGATGCGCACAGCGGCAAGTTTCCCTCAGTAAGAAACCAAGGTTTAATCGAACCAGTAGGAGTCAAGAAGCACGTTGAAGGTTGATGGCGGCGGGATGTAGTGCGGCGCAACACCAGAGATTCCGGCGCCAACGTGGAACCTGCACAACACAACCAAAGTACTTTGCCCCAACGAAACAGTGAGGTTGTCAATCTCACCGGCTTGCTGTAACAAAGGGTTAACCGTATTGTGTGGAAGATGATTGTTTGCATAAAACAGTAGAACAAGTATTGCAGTAGATTGTATTTCAGTATAGAGAATTGGACCGGGGTCCACAGTTCACTAGAGGTGTCTCTCCCATAAGATAAACAGCATGTTGGGTGAACAAATTACAGTTGGGCAATTGACAAATAAAGAGGGCATGACCATGCACATACATATTATGATGAGTATAGTGAGATTTAGTTGGGCATTACGACAAAGTACATAGACCGCTATCCAGCATGCATCTATGCCTAAAAAGTCCACCTTCAGGTTATCATCCGAACCCCCTCCAGTATTAAGTTGCTAACAACAGACAATTGCATTAAGTATTGCGCGTAATGTAATCAGTGACTACATCCTTGAATATAGCACCAATGTTTTATCCCTAGTGGCAACAGCACATCCATAATCTTAGAGATTTCTGTCACTTCCCCAGATTCACGGAGACATGAACCCACTATCGAGCATAAATACTCCCTCTTGGAGTTACAAGCATCTACTTGGCCAGAGCATCTACTAGTAACAGAGAGCATGCAAGATCATAAACAACACATAGACATAACTTTGATAATCAACATAACAAGTATTCTCTATTCATCGGATCCCAACAAACGCAACATATAGAATTACAGATAGATGATCTTGATCATGTTCGGCAGCTCACAAGATCCGACAATTAAGCACAATGGGGAGAAGACAACCATCTAGCTACTGCTATGGACCCATAGTCCAGGGGTAGACTACTCACACATCACTCCGGAGGCGACCATGGCGGCGTAGAGTCCTCCGGGAGATGAATCCCCTCTCCGGCAGGGTGCCGGAGGCGATCTCCTGAATCCCCCGAGATGGGATTGGCGGCGGCGGCGTCTCTGGAAGGTTTTCCGTATCGTGGCTCTCGGTACTGGGGGTTTCGCGACGGAGGCTTTAAGTAGGCGGAAGGGCAGGTCAGGATGGGGCACGAGGGGCCCACACCCTAGGTCGGCGCGGCCAGGGCTTGGGCCGCGCCGCCCTATGGTGTCGCCACCTCGTGGCCCCACTTCGTCTCCTCTTCGGTCTTCTGGAAGCTTCGTGGCAAAATAGGACCCTGGGCGTTGATTTCATCCAATTCCGAGAATATTTCGTTACTAGGATTTCTGAAACCAAAAACAGCAGACAAAGAATCGGCACTTCGGCATCTTGTTAATAGGTTAGTTCCAGAAAATGCACGAATATGACATAAAGTGTGCATAAAACATGTAGATAACATCAATAATGTGGCATGGAACACAAGAAATTATCGATACGTCGGAGACGTATCAGCATCCCCAAGCTTAGTTCTGCTCGTCCCGAGCAGGTAAAACGATAACAAAGATAATTTCTGGAGTGACATGCCATCATAACCTTGATCATACTATTTGTAAAGCATATGTAGTGAATGCAGCGATCAAAACAATGTATATGACATGAGTAAACAAGTGAATCATATAGCAAAGACTTTTCATGAATAGTACTTCAAGACAAGCATCAATAAGTCTTGCATAAGAGTTAACTCATAAAGCAATAATTCATAGTAAAAGCATTGAAGCAACACAAAGGAAGATTAAGTTTCAGCGGTTGCTTTCAACTTGTAACATGTATATCTCATGGATATTGTCAACATAGAGTAATATAATAAGTGCAATATGCAAGTATGTAGGAATCAATGCACAGTTCACACAAGTGTTTGCTTCTTGAGGTGGAGAGAAATAGGTGAACTGACTCAACATAAAAGTAAAAGAATGGTCCTCCATAGAGGAAAAGCATCGATTGCTATATTTGTGCTAGAGCTTTGATTTTGAAAACATGAAACAATTTTGTCAACGGTAGTAATAAAGCATATGTATCATGTAAATTATATCTTACAAGTTGCAAGCCTCATGCATAGTATACTAATAGTGCCCGCACCTTGTCCTAATTAGCTTGGACTACCGGATCATCGCAATGCACATGTTTTAACCAAGTGTCACAAAGGGGTACCTCTATGCCGCCTGTACAAAGGTCTAAGGAGAAAGCTCGCATTGGATTTCTCGCTATTGATTATTCTCAACTTAGACATCCATACCGGGACAACATAGACAACAGATAATGGACTCCTCTTTTATGCATAAGCATGTAACAACAATTAATAATTTTTCTCATATGAGATTGAGGATATTGTCCGAAACTGAAACTTCCACCATGGATCATGGCTTTAGTTAGCGGCCCAATGTTCTTCTCTAACAATATGCATGCTTAACCATAAGGTGGTAGATCTCCCTTACTTCAGACAAGACGAACATGCATAGCAACTCACATGAAATTCAACAAAGAATAGTTGATGGCGTCCCCAGTGAACATGGTTATCGCACAACAAGCAACTTAATAAGAGATAAAGTGCATAAGTACATATTCAATACCACAATAGTTTTTAAGCTATTTGTCCCATGAGCTATTTATTGCAAAGGTGAATGATGGAATTTTAAAGGTAGCACTCAAGCAATTTACTTTGGAATGGCGGAGAAATACCATGTAGTAGGTAGATATGGTGGACACAAATGGCATAGTGGTTGGCTCAAGGATTTTGGATGCATGAGAAGTAATCCCTCTCGATACAAGGTTTAGGCTAGCAAGGTTATTTGAAACAAACACAAGGATGAACCGGTGCAGCAAAACTCACATAAAAGACATATTGTAAACATTATAAGACTCTACACCGTCTTCCTTGTTGTTCAAACTCAATACTAGAAATTATCTAGACCTTAGAGAGACCAAATATGCAAACCAAATTTTAGCATGCTCTATGTATTTCTTCATTAATGGGTGCAAAGTATATGATGCAAGAGCTTAAACATGAGCACAACAATTGCCAAGTATCACATTACCCAAGACATTTATAGCAATTACTACATGTATCATTTTCCAATTCCAACCATATAACAATTTAACGAAGAAGAAACTTCGCCATGAATACTATGAGTAGAGCCTAAGGACATACTTGTCCATATGCTACAGCGGAGCATGTCTCTCTCCCATAAAGTGAATGCTAGGATCCATTTTATTCAAACAAAACAAAAACAAAAACAAACCGACGCTCCAAGCAAAGCACATAAGATGTGATGGAATAAAAATATAGTTTCAGGGGAGGAACCTGATAATGTTGTCGATGAAGAAGGGGATGCCTTGGGCATCCCCAAGCTTAGACGCTTGAGTCTTCTTAGAATATGCAGGGGTGAACCACCGGGGCATCCCCAAGCTTAGAGCTTTCACTCTCCTTGATCATGTTGCATCATACTCCTCTCTTGATCCTTGAAAACTTCCTCCACACCAAACTAAGAACAACTCATTAGAGGATTAGTGGACAATAAAAATTAACATGTTCAGAGGTGACACAATCATTCTTAACACTTCTGGACATTGCATAAAGCTACTGGACATTCATGGATCAAAGAAATTCATCCAACATAGCAAAAGAGGCAATGCGAAATAAAAGGCAGAATCTGTCAAAACAGAACAGTTCATATTGACGAATTTTATCGAGGCACCAGACTTGCTCAAATGAAAATGCTCAAATTGAATGAAAGTTGCGTACATATCTGAGGATCACTCACGTAAATTGGCATAATTTTCTGAGTTACCTACAGAGAAAACAGCCCAGATTCGTGACAGCAAAGAAATCTGTTTCTGCGCAGTAATCCAAATCTAGTATAAACTTTACTATCAACGACTTTACTTGGCACAATAAAACACTAAACTAAGATAAGGAGAGGTTGCTACAGTAGTAAACAACTTCCAAGACACAAAATAAAAACAAAGTACTGTAGTAAAAACCATGGGTTGTCTCCCATAAGCGCTTTTCTTTAACGCCTTTCAGCTAGGCGCAGAAAGTGTGTATCAAGTATTATCAAGAGACGAAGTGTCAACATCATAATTTGCTCTAATAATAGAATCAAAAGGTACCTTCATTCTCTTTCTAGGGAAGTGTTCCATACCTTTCTTGAGAGGAAATTGATATTTTATATTACCTTCCTTCATATCAATGATAGCACCAACATTTCGAAGAAAAGGTCTTCCCAATATAATGGGACAAGATGCATTGCATTCAATATCCAAGACAACAAAATCAACGGCGACAAGGTTATTGTTAACGGTAATGCGAACATCATCAACTTTCCCCAAAGGTTTCTTTGTAGAATGATCAGCAAGATTAACATCCAAATAACGATTTTTCAGCGGTGGCAAGTCAAGCATATTATAGATTTTCTTAGGCATAACGGAAATACTTGCACCAAGATCACATAAGGCATTACAATCAAAATCTTTAACCTTCATCTTAATGATGGGCTCCCAACCATCCTCTAGCTTTCTAGGAATAGAGGCTTCGCGCTCTAGTTTCTCTTCTCTAGCTTTTATGAGAGCATTTGTAATATGTTGCGTGAAAGCCAAATTTATAGCACTAGCATTAGGACTTTTAGCAAGTTTTTGCAAGAACTTTATAACTTCAGAGATGTGGCAATCATCAAAATTCAAACCATTATAATCTAAAGCAATGGGATCATCATCCCCAATGTTGGAAAAAATTTCAGCAGTTTTATCACAGGCAGTTTCAGCAGTTTTAGCAGTTTCGGGCAGTTTCTCGCGCTTTGCATTAGAAGTGGAAACATTGCTAACACCAATTATTTTATTATTAATAGTAGGAGGTGCAGCAACATGTGTAGCATTAGCATTACTAGTCGTGGTAATAGTCCAAACATTAGCTACATTCTTCTCTTTAGCTAGTTTTTCATTTTCTTCTCTATCCCACCTAGCACGCAGTTCAGCCATTAATCTTATATTCTCATTAATTCTAACTTGGATGGCATTTGCTGTAGTAACAATTTTATTTTCAATATCCCTATTAGGCATAACTTTCGATTTCAAAAGATCAACATCAGAGGCAAGACTATCAACTTTAGAAGCAAGTATATCAATTTTCCCAAGCTTTTCTTCAACAGATTTGTTAAAGGCAGTTTGTGTACTAATAAATTCTTTAAGCATGGCTTCAAGTCCAGGGGGTGTGTTCCTATTATTGTTGTAAGAGTTCCCATAAGAATTACCATAGCCGTTGCCATTATTATAAGGATATGGCCTATAGTTGTTACTAGAATTGTTCCGGTAAGCATTGTTGTTGAAATTATTATTTTTAATGAAGTTTACATCAACATGTTCTTCTTGGGCAACCAATGAAGCTAACGGAACATTATTAGGATCAACATTAGTCCTATCATTCACAAGCATAGACATAATAGCATCAATCTTATCACTCAAGGAAGAGGTTTCTTCGACAGAATTTACCTTCTTACCTTGTGGAGCTCTTTCCGTGTGCCATTCAGAGTAGCTGATCATCATATTATCAAGAAGCTTTGTTGCTTCACCAAGAGTGATGGACATAAAGGTACCTCCAGCAGCTGAATCCAATAAGTTCCGCAAAGAAAAATTCAGTCCTGCATAAAAGGTTTGGATGATCATCCAAGTAGTCAGTCCATGGGTTGGGCAATTTTTAACCAAAGATTTCATTCTTTCCCATGCTTGTGCAACATGCTCAGTATCTAATTGTTTAAAATTCATTATGCTACTCCTCAAAGATATAATTTTAGCAGGGGGATAATATCTACCAATAAAAGCATCCTTGCATTTAGTCCATGAATCAATACTATTCTTAGGCAGAGATAGCAACCAATCTTTAGCTCTTCCTCTTAATGAGAAAGGGAACAATTTTAATTTTATAATGTCACCATCTACATCTTTATATTTTTGCATTTCACATAGTTCAACAAAATTATTAAGATGGGCAGCAGCATCATCAGAACTAACACCAGAAAATTGCTCTCGCATAACAAGATTCAGTAAAGCAGGTTTAATTTCAAAGAATTCTGCTGTTGTAGCAGGTGGAGCAATAGGTGTGCATAAGAAATCATTATTATTTGTGGTTGTGAAGTCACACAACTTAGTATTTTCAGGGGTGGCCATTTTAGCAGTAGTAAATAAAGCAAACTAGATAAAGTAAATGCAAGTAACTAATTTTTTTGTGTTTTTGATATAGCAAACAAGATAGCAAATAAAGTAAAACTAGCAACTAATTTTTTTGTATTTTGATTTAGTGCAGCAAACAAAATAGTAAATAAAACTAAGCAAGACAAAAACAAAGTAAAGAGATTGGGAAGTGGAGACTCCCCTTGCAGCGTGTCTTGATCTCCCCGGCAACGGCGCCAGAAATTTGCTTGATGCGTGTGGTTGACACGTCCGTTGGGAACCCCAAGAGGAAGGTGTGATGCGCACAGCGGCAAGTTTCCCTCAGTAAGAAACCAAGGTTTAATCGAACCAGTAGGAGTCAAGAAGCACGTTGAAGGTTGATGGCGGCGGGATGTAGTGCGGCGCAACACCAGAGATTCCGGCGCCAACGTGGAACCTGCACAACACAACCAAAGTACTTTGCCCCAACGAAACAGTGAGGTTGTCAATCTCACCGGCTTGCTGTAACAAAGGGTTAACCGTATTGTGTGGAAGATGATTGTTTGCATAAAACAGTAGAACAAGTATTGCAGTAGATTGTATTTCAGTATAGAGAATTGGACCAGGGTCCACAGTTCACTAGAGGTGTCTCTCCCATAAGATAAACAGCATGTTGGGTGAACAAATTACAGTTGGGCAATTGACAAATAAAGAGGGCATGACCATGCACATACATATTATGATGAGTATAGTGAGATTTAGTTGGGCATTACGACAAAGTACATAGACCGCTATCCAGCATGCATCTATGCCTAAAAAGTCCACCTTCAGGTTATCATCCGAACCCCCTCCAGTATTAAGTTGCTAACAACAGACAATTGCATTAAGTATTGCGCGTAATGCAATCAGTACTACATTTTTGAATATAGCACCAATGTTTTATCCCTAGTGGCAACAGCACATCCATAATCTTAGAGATTTCTGTCACTTCCCCAGATTCACGGAGACATGAACCCACTATCGAGCATAAATACTCCCTCTTGGAGTTACAAGCATCTACGTGGCCAGAGCATCTACTAGTAACGGAGAGCATGCAAGATCATAAACAACACATAGACATAACTTTGATAATCAACATAACAAGTATTCTCTATTCATCGGATCCCAACAAACGCAACATATAGAATTACAGATAGATGATCTTGATCATGTTCGGCAGCTCACAAGATCCGACAATTAAGCACAATGGGGAGAAGACAACCATCTAGCTACTGCTATGGACCCATAGTCCAGGGGTAGACTACTCACACATCACTCCGGAGGCGACCATGGCGGCGTAGAGTCCTCCGGGAGATGAATCCCCTCTCCGGCAGGGTGCCGGAGGCGATCTCCTGAATCCCCCGAGATGGGATTGGCGGCGGCGGCGTCTCTGGAAGGTTTTCCGTATCGTGGCTCTCGGTACTGGGGGTTTCGCGATGGAGGCTTTAAGTAGGCGGAAGGGCAGGTCAGGATGGGGCACGAGGGGCCCACACCCTAGGTCGGCGCGGCCAGGGCTTGGGCCGCGCCGCCCTATGGTGTCGCCACCTCGTGGCCCCACTTCGTCTCCTCTTCGGTCTTCTGGAAGCTTCGTGGCAAAATAGGACCCTGGGCGTTGATTTCATCCAATTCCGAGAATATTTCGTTACTAGGATTTCTGAAACCAAAAACAGCAGAAACAAAGAATCGGCACTTCGGCATCTTGTTAATAGGTTAGTTCCAGAAAATGCACGAATATGACATAAAGTGTGCATAAAACATGTAGATAACATCAATAATGTGGCATGGAACACAAGAAATTATCGATACGTCGGAGACGTATCAGTGACATAGGCATCCCAATGGGCCTGCCGAAGATGGTACCCGGGGTTTACTGGAGGCCCAAGACTCAAAGAATAAGAAGATTCGGAAGCCCAAGTTATTATTAAGGAAAGCTAGTTGTATTAGGAGATACTACTTGTAATCTTGCGGGATGGGTTGGAAACCCTCCCGGACTCTGTAACTTGTGTATTATGAATCCCTCGACTCCACCTCCTATATAAGGGGGAGTCGAGGGACAAAGAGAGGATCGAATCATTGTTTCACGCAACCCTAGTTTTCACATAGTCGAGCACTTTTCGGCTGAAACCTTCGAGATCTACTTGCCCTCTACTTCCGACTAGAACCCTAGTCTACAATCTGTAGGCATTGATAAGTTAATCCCTTGTCAATTGGTGTCGTCTGTGGGAATTAGAGGCGTCAAGGATCTGATCTCGATGGCACATTCAAGATCGTCGACTTCGTCAACTACAAGCAACGTGATGGACAGAGGTAAACAGATCGAAACTGGTCTAGTCGATTTTGTTCCTCACCCGCCCTCCCATTTGGATGCATATGCGTATCTGGAGGAGCCTATGGAGATGACGTTCGGAAGGTTCCACTTTCGCGTCGAGAAAGAAGGAGCGTATCGTCTCGAAATTCCGATCTCGTCGGGATTATCAGCGGTCGATCCCGATTTTTCGAGTTCAGCATCATCAATCGAGTCAGTCGACGAGGAGACTTTGTCGCCACGCTTCATCAGCACCAGGTCAAGCGAAAAACTTGCCAATATCTTCAGCGACATGTCCTTCGAGTCATCTGCGGACTCCGATATAAGCGATGACTCGAGCAACATCGACAGCTTCAAGTTCATCGACAGATCTACTACTGTTGGAAAGGTCTTCACCAATCTCTATGATGGTGTCACCAAACCCAGCAAGGTTCAGAATCCAAAATATCATCAGATTTATGCCATCGGAGAACCAAGTCGCGATCAGGAGGAGACGTCAGAGGCTTTCGATGATTTGGGAAATCCATACATTGATCCCGCTGAACTTAGGAGAGGTCTAGGCACTAAATATGTTGGGCCTACACCGCGTTTAAGGGTTCAACTTCCACAAGAAGCGTGGGATAGAGCCGCAAGAGCTATGGATGGTACAAAACCAATGACTACAACTGCTACGTTGGAAGAATTGCAAGCGTACCAATATAGACTCGCCCGCGTTGGAAGAGAATTGGAAAAACAGACAGCTGCTCTGAACAGAAGAAGGGAGGCAGCTTCCGCATAAAGCAGGCGAAGGGCGGAGTTAAGTCGACATTCAGGAACTTCGGGAGATAGTCACAGAGAAGCTCAAAATAGAGCAAGATCTCGGCTGCAAAACATACCTGAGGCTGATAGAGAAAATCTGGTTCAAAACCTCGACATGTCCTTTATGTCGATAGACACGAGGGAGAATATTATCCCTAAGATACCGGAAGCTGGGTATATGGCGACGCAAGCCATCATCCTCGCATCCAAGCCACCTCCCGGAGATCCAAGAGAAGCATTTTACAATATGGCCATGGCAGGAGTCGGAGCCATGGGAACGGCGTTTGTAACTTCGCCTCCTGAAGGATCAGCAAGGCAAAATAGTCCACGACCTACTGCAGCAGCACCAGGTCCCGAGAGAACAAGTGGAGCAAGAGACACAGCAGCACAAGCACGGGTGGACAGAGCACGACAAAATAGAAGGGAACATCGGCACTCCCCAGAGATAGATGACGAGGATATGTGTGGGCTACCGTGCTTTACAAGGAGGGTCCAGAAAACTCGAGTTCCTTCAGGGTTTAAATTACCCGATAACTTCAAAAAATTTGACGGCCTGCAAGATCCAGAGGATTGGTTAGTTGATTATCTCGAGACGGTGAAGCAGATAGGAGGAACCAGAGCAGAAGCCATGCAGAGCATCCAAGTACATCTGAGTGGAGCCGCGCGATCTTGGATAAAAAAGCTCCCTCCGGGATCCATCGACAACTGGGACAGTTTTGAGGATGTGTTCATCAAGAACTTCCGATCCACGTGCAAAAAACCCGCATCACTAGAAGAGTTGAGATCGTGTCGACAAAAGCATGATGAATCAATGAGAAAGTACATCCAATGGTGGAACATCATTAAAAACTCGGCAGAGAACATATCTGACGAGAGAGCGATAGATGCGTTCGTAGCTGGAATTCGACGAGGAGATTTTGTCGAAGACTTGGGGAGAACTAACCCAAAGATAGTATCATCATTGATGGAGATAGCAAACAGGTGGGCAGATGGAGAAGATGCTGTTCACAATAAGCGACATAGGTCACCAGAGGAGGACCGTGGCCGAAATTTTCAAAATAGACGACGATTTTCTCGACAATTCTCGAGTTACGATGCTCCTGTCCAAATCTCGGCTGGGTTTTGAGGAAGTGCTGGAGGAGGCAATAGAGATGAATATCAAAGGAGTAGCGAGCAGCGAGGCGACAATAGAGATGATTCTCGAAATAACAGGCAAAATAGTGGGCCAAGGTTTCAGAGACCTTTCGTGTCTCCCGAGGATATGATGAACGGGCCGTGTCAGATGCATTTTTATCTCGACGGCAATGGGAAGAGACAGTCAGGACATCTGCAGAAGGACTGTCGAAATTTTCAAGCAATGTTAAGGTTTGCGGGGTGTAATGTCCCAGGTTTAGAGATGAGCGAGGGGTAGATTTTAGAAAGGGATGTGCATTTCATTGTAAATTCTGGGGAAATTTCGCGCTTTTAAAAAACAAAACTGCATCGAAGGGGGACAAGTTTCTCTCTCGACACCTTACAGGGTTAGGGTTTCGAGAGTGCGACAAACTTGTTCCTTATTCAACTAAACTAGGTTTTTGAGAAGAGAGAAGGGATATTGCATCACAAACTTAAGTTGCATGATTGAATTCAAATTTAAGTTGCATGATTGAATTCAAACCTAAGTTGAATTTGAATTTCAAATTCAAACATTAAATAAATACCCTATATTTCAATTGTGAGGAAATTCATTAAGTAAATAATAAATAATACACATTATGAACAATACAAATAATAAGTAAAGCTCATTAGAGAAACCTTGAGCTTTATTGATTATCACACAATATACATTGTCTTTACAATATTCACAATTGAAATAAAGGAATAATACAACACATTACAAGAATTGGAAAAATAGAAAAAGAAAAGAAAAGTACAATGTATTGATCTATCCTAAAACTACAAGTTAATCTTCATTTAAGCTTGAGCTTGATGATCTTCATATTCATTTGATCATCATATTGGAAACCTGCACACAAACACAACAAAGCACTAGTTATGCCAAGTGGCATTGCCACTTGGAAGGTTAGAAAAGAAATGGTGAATGGAGAGGATATGATCAGCTCTGCCGAGCTGATCTTCTCATAGCCCAAATACTAAGCATCTAGCACACACACACAGCCAGCCTGCTCACAAGGCAGTGTGCATGGAGCACAACACACACACCAACAATGAGTCACCAAGTGTGGCCATGCCTTGTTGTCGACCATGAGAACAAATCAAGGGAGGTATAAAACTTTTCCACCGCCAGAACCAACAATCCATCGACCAGCTGCTTGGTAAGTCACAAGATAGCAAGAACACAAGAACATGAAGAACAACATAGCTGTTCAATCTGTCCAAAATCACCACAGATACAAATCAAGCCATGGCAATAAACATGAATACACTTGAGCATCTGGCAAGCTTATTAACAAGAACAGAGGCACAAAGATACAATTAGACTAGAAATTTTTGCACAGAGGCATGGCAGGGCTGCACACAGCAGTAGCACACGCATGTCACAGCAGCATAGCACAGCAGCTCAGGAGCAAGCAAGCATGGCGCAGCAGCAGAGCACAGCAGCTCAGGAGCGGGCAAGCAAAGCGCAACAGTAGAGCATCAGCATGGCGAGCATCTCTACAGAGAGATACAAGCCATAGCCAGAGCTAGAGGAGGAAGAAGAACAGGCACAGGAGGGAGAAGGAAGGGAGGCGCACTTACCCGGGGTCGAGCAGACCGACGCAGCCATGGCGGCACACGCCGGAGCGCGGCGGCGCCAGGCCAAGCCAGGTCATGGCAGCACCATGGCACCACGCGCACCACGGTGGCGAAGCCACGGCGGCGCCACAGCACCAGGAGCGCCAGGAGCGGCGGGATCGCACGGATCCCGTAACCCTAGCCGCCGCGGAGGAGGTCGAGGACGAGCGGGAGCAGCACTTGCTCCAGATCGACGTAGATAGATCGACGCACCATCATGAGGCGAGTCGATTGCGCCCCACGGCGAGGGCCAAGTCCGGCGGAGCTCGCCGGAATCGAGCGGCGACGGCGGAGGCGACGCGGATCGCTAGAGAAGGGATTAGGGTTAGGGTTCGGACGCGCGAGGGAGAGAGAGAAGTGAGGCTGGTCGAGCCGGACCAGGTGTGTCGGTCGACCTAACCCCACTGGGTTACACCGACAGGTGGGCCTAGGGGCAAATGTGCCATTTCACATTTTCTTTAATGATACAGAAACTTTGAAAATACATAACAAATGTTTAATAGCTCTAAAAAAATAATTAAAAATATGAAAACCACTCAGTATAAAAAACTCTATCATAATAAAATATGAAATAGAATTTTTGAGACTAAACAAGAATAAGTTCAAATTTAATGATTTAAATAATCATTTAAATCACACATATTATTTTCAATAATGAAAATAAGTCCATAAATTATTTTGGACTCTAAAAACACCTTGACAACATTTCAAGGTTGTATTTTGACCTAAATATAGTATCCCTAAGTTATTCTTAGTATTAACCCCTCACATAAAATAATAACGACATCGGAAGGGGGGAACAAACCCTAAAACTGGAATCATGCATCAATGCTTCTTTAACCATTGCCCTTATCGGACAATGATGCTATTTTTCAGCAACAGAGGACAAGGGTCAGTCCACACCATCCAACTGCAACACTTTGCAGTGTTCAGGCAAGTTCATCACTTGCTCATGTCATTCAAGTATTTTTATCAAATTACTTGCAAAGTACTATGGTTATCACTACTGCATAAAAAGCAAAACCAATATTTTCATAACTATGAATATGACTAAGTGGTGGGCAATGGAACCATGGATTGTGTTGATATGGTGGAGGTTCCATTGCAAGGGTTTATATCCATCTAGGAATAAACAACAAATGTCGTCCAGTGATTCTTGTGCCGTAATAACCGTGTTAACCATAAGATCTGGAGTGGGACGGAATAGTCAATCGTATTTCCACCTCTTGTACATCAACAGACGCGCTTTACCATAGCACACTTGTCATCTTTCGGGGCAAGCGGTAGGCTGGGGAAGCCAAAAGTTCCCCACGGCTTTGTCCGTAGCACACTTGTCGCCGAAGTGCAAGCGGTAGGCTGGGGAAGCCAAAAGTTCCCCACGGTATTGTGGTCTATGATGGGTTGCAGCTACCGGCGAAGGAGTTTATGGTAAGAGCCCAGAACTGTCATCGTGGTCGGGGTCCACCCTAATATCGGAATAATGGGACCGGCGAGGACCCAGGGTCGGGGTATGCAACAAAGGGTGGGTGTATGAGGTAGCGGAGGAATATGATTGGCTATGACCTTATACCGGGCCTCACACCGAAGGAAGTGTGGACGGGAAAGCTGCCTGGTTGGCATCAAGGTTAAGATCTCTTATGGGTAAAGCAACACACCTCTGCAGAGTGTAAAGAACCGTGACCTGTCACTCCCTGTTCCGGGATATGGAACTGCGAACGCGGCCGGAAAGGAGCTCCATGAAGTTCTAGTAAACCGGTGAAGGCTGACGGACATAGTTCTTTGAAATAAAAGCAACCTCTTGAAGAAATGTTTATCAAAACTTGTATTGGTATTAGACTTTCTGGTCTAATATCGTAGCTAGTGCATTAAACACCTCTTTTCTATAATGAACTTGTTGAGTACGCTCGTACTCATACCACTCTTAAATCCCCTGCTTAGATTGTCTGAACCATCTGGAGGAGGACAACGACAACCCTGAAGGAGCCGACATCATCGGCTATGAAGAACCAGACCTCTCTGGAGGTGTCAAAGGTGTAGACTACCTCATAGTCTACGGAACCGGGGAGGGTTCCGGAGGAGAGCACGTGTAGACCTACTTAGTAGTACTAGTATCCGAGCGGTACGAACTCTTAGTACTTTACTGCTCGAGGGAATAAATGTATAATTTAGCAAGACTCATGTATTATAAGTTAAGTTGGGTTCGCCTCGAACCTAGGAGTATCCCTCTTAGGACCCAAGAGGAGCTCCGAGATGATATGTACATTATGCTTGTAATAATAAATGAATGAGTTATGGACCTGCTATGTTCTGTTGTACTACTCTGAGGGATGTAATATTTGCGGAATGGTACTTCGTGAATGTTATATCAACGACTGGCATACTACAACATGCAGTGGTATGCAGGGGCACCACAGTTGGTATCAGAGCCAAAGCTTTGACCTTAGGTTGGAACCTAGTAAATGGGACAAAACGTTAGGAGTCAAATAGGATTAGTAAAGAATTCTCTAAAAATATGGTGTATATTCACTTGAGAATAAAACAATCATATCTTTTAGTGCGATAATTCTTTATTATCTCTATTATGATGCATTATTACTAATCTTATATTATTTCTATTCTACAGCCAACTATGGCAAGTTCACGTCCGGGACGAAACGTGAAAGTGATGGATTCAACACTGAGTGAATATGAAGGAGGACTCGCAGATATTCTTCGTGCCATGTTACTTGAATTTGGGTGCGATCCCCAGATCCAAGTAAAGAAATACATGTGCTAAGATGGTACTGTATTGGCAAAGTGTAGGGTAGGATTAAGACTTCCAGAAACCCTAGGAATGAGTATAGTGATGCCAGCAGGTGAGGCCAGAACTATCCAAACAGCCTACCACATCGCCATTATGAGAGCCATCACTGATATTCGGGAGCATAAGACGAAAGAGCTTATGGGTTCCGAATTTTCACACATTCCTCATATGGAAGAGGAAGATGATCCTATGCTTAACCACTTCAAATTTGCCAAATGCAAACCAATAGAAGCCGCTAGGTACGTGGACAATAGCCGCAACTTACTGTCATTGTTCTTTCAGTTGAACCGCCATCTGTCGGGAGCAATTGATACAATGCTAGAGGAGTTCACTAAGCCCAAGGAGGAGAATAAGGGGAAAGAACCAATGGAGAATGAAGTGCACACACCAGTTTACTCAGCTGGTGATTACATTAGTATTGACCATCCCGAACTAGAAACCACACCCATTACACCTAGGTACTATCCTAGTAGTTCTTATGGAGGATATGAGGGTGGAGAGGAATCCAGAAACCATCAGCGTTTCGAGACTCCTATAGAGAACTCAACAGGTTGGCGTTGGGGGTCAGACACAGGAAACTCTGGCGATTCAGTCAGAAATCATGCGGAGATGAATGAGGATGCCACAAACCAGTTCCAGGGAGATCAATATAATAGGGGTGACTATGAAGAGTACCCTATACTGATTGAGTCAGATACTGATGGAGGTAATACCTATGGCGGGGTCACAGGAGAGTATACCCAATGGGTGGATTATGATGTTTTGAACAATCAATTCATGAACACAGATTTCTCCCTTGGATCATCCTCTGATTCCGACTACCAGCCAACGGGAAGACCCTACGTTCCAGATTCTGTCAGGAGGACGACACGTTCGACCGGATGGAAGCCTGGGATGTACCGGGAGTGAAGCACGACTAGAGACTACCAAGGGAGGCGAGACTACAATACAATAGTACCACATGTATTGTAGGGTGTAATATTTGTAGAAATTTGTACATATACTTCAATAAGTGAGTTTGCATACTCACATCGTCACTGAGTATTGTAATAAGACCACTTAAGTATGTATATACACGGTATATGTTTTGTATGATTTGGATTTGCTTCTTGATTTCCATTGCGTGACTAGTTCTGTGCACAAAGTTGAGCTCAGAAAACTTGCGCATGGAGTAACTATGAGTACGACTTTGTGTTGCAGAACTAGGGGAATATGTCGGGACCGGTAGGTGAGGAGAGTGAAGCGCAGCGCATGGAGCGCGAGGCTAAGCAGAAGGAAGAGGCTGATGAAGCAGCCAGAAATCAGTTTCCACCACCACCACCACCCATGACGCAGCAGAATTTCCTCCAATACATGCAAATGTTGGAGGAAAGGCAACGTATAACGTTGGAGCAGCAGAACAAGTTCTTCCAGGAGCTGCTTCAACAGAACACGGTGGAAAGACCTGACAATCAGGGAGTCACTCTATCAGACTTCCAGAATACTAAGCCTATATCCTTCGCATACGCGCCCGAGCCTATGGACGCGGAGGATTGGCTGATGGACACGGAGCGGAAACTCAACACCGTTGGATGCAATGACCTGGAGAAGGTCAGATATGCAACACACTTGTTGTGTGGACCTGCCGCATCATGGTGGGATAATATAGTAGCCGTTTATCCGGCTGAGAAGGTATTCACCTGGGAGGAGTTTAAGAGGAAGTTCAGGGAATCCAATGTCCCTGAAAGCATTGTGGAGTTGAAGCGTCGAGAATTTGAAAGTCTCGAGCAGAAGGATAAGGCCATCCTGACTTATGTCAGGGAGTTTTCAAAGCTGTCTCGGTATGCTGTTGAGGAGGTCAAAACCGAGGACAAAAAGAAGAAGAGGTTCATGCGGGGATTGAATCCCCAGTTCAAGGTCCAGCTCAGAATGATGAGAGCAACGGAGTTCCAAGAGTTGGTGGATGCAGCCAGCACTCTTGAAGATGACTTCAAGCAACTGCAAGATGAGAAAAGGAAGAAGGCTAAATTTGAGCCTAAAAGGTATGTTAGCAACAAGACCAATACCGGCTTGAGTTTCAAGCCAAGGTACAACAACAACAACAACAACAACTATAACAACTACAACAACAACAACAACAACCAGAGGAGGAATCAAGGATCCCAGCCTGCAAACCTGGTATTGTGCCGAAGCTGTGGGAAACAAGGACACCTTTCCATGGATTGCAAGAGGCCAAGGATAATCTGCTTTGGTTGTCGCGAGGAGGGCCACATGATTAAGGGTTGCCCTAAGAATAAGAATGGAGGAGGTCAGTCAGGAGGAGGAGGAAGCCGAGGAGGAAACACCGGAGGGAACTGGAAAAACAAGAAACCCATCGGCAAGTTAAACTGCACCAGCTTGGAGGAGGTGGTTAACTCCGATCAAGCAGTGATAGGTACGCTCCAGATACTTACTCATCCTGGCAAAGTACTTTTTGATACTGGTGCAACTACATCATTCATTTCTCAGCAATTCATCATCAAACATGGGATTAGTTGCACTAAGTTAGATACACCCATAACCATACTTTCCGCGGGGGGAATGATAATAGTAACCCATACCAAACAAGGACAGGTCATTATGACCAACAAATGCGCATTTGACGCAGACCTGTTCATTTTACCGATGAAGGACATTGATGTCATTCTTTGTATGAACTGGTTAGAAGCTAACGGAGCATTGATCGACTGTGTGAACAAGACTGTGTCTTTGAAAAGCCCCGATGGAAGTAGAATGATCTACCAAGGAGACAAGCATACACAAATCAAAGTCGAGCTACAGCTGAATAGCATGAAGGAAGTGAAGTTAGAGGATATACCTATACTAAATGAATTCTAGGATGTGTTTCCTAAGGAATTACCTGGAATGCTCCCAGATAGGGAGATAGAGTTTACTATCGACCTAATTCCAGGAACAGCTCCGATTGCTAAAGCACCATACAAGATGGGGCCTAAGGAGTTGAAAGAGCTCAAGGAGCAATTGGATGACTTGGAACAAAAAGGATTCATACAAGAGAGTATCTCACCATGGGGATCACCTGTGATCTTCGTGGATAAACGAGATGGAGGCAGAAGGATGTGCGGAGACTACATGAATTTGAACAATGTTGCTATCAAGAATAAGTACCCACTTCCTAGAATACAAGATCTATTTGATCAAGTTAGAGGCGCGGGAGTCTTTTCCAAAATTGATCTAAGGTCCGGGTATCATCAGATAAAGATCAAGAAGGAAGACGTTCCGAAAACAGCCTTTGTTGCAAGGTGTGGACATTATGAATACCTTGTAGTGCCTTTTGGATTAGGGATTTCTATTTTCGTGCCCCTGGTTCCTTAGTTGTGCTCAGTTTTCCCCAGCCTCTTAACTTTTCCTCAGTTTTCTCCTCCCTCTAGTTTGAAACCCCTCGGACGGGAGGGTTGCCGTCAGGTCAGAGGCCTTACCGTTACCGTTAATCTGACGGGTGGGGCTGCACAGATCGAGGTGGGACTGCACAGAGGGCAGTTCCTCTCTGACCGTCTCGTGCTGACGGGTAGCCATCCATTTGTCGCTGACGCGTGGGCCGTTTTATTTCCTGATTGTATACGTGGTGCTGCCAATGACAAATGTGGCCGCTCTATAGGGATACCGTAGCCAATGACCAGTGGGGTCGTCTATTTTTCAAGAAAATACATATATAACCGCTCTGTGTGGCTGCCGCAGCCAATGACCAGTGGGGTCGTCTATTTTTCAGGAAAAGACATATATTACCGCTCTGTGGGGCTATCGCAGCCAATGACCAGCGGGGTCTTCTATTTATTTAGAGAAAATTATATATTCCCGCTCTGTGGGGCCTCCGCAGCCAATGACCGCTGGGGTCATCTATTTATTTAGAGAATATCATATAGAGCCGCTCTGTGGGGCCGCCTCAGCCAATGGCAGGTGACTATTTTCGCAGCTTAATCTAAAGTGAATCTTATGCTAAACATGGTGCTTCCCGACGGTGACCTAGCAGTGGCGGCGAGCATAGCCGTTCTGACCATGCCGATATCGGCATCGTTTGGAGGCTGTGGTGCTCGAATCATGGTGGAAATTGCGATATAATTTTTTAAATGCATAATATATAGCTAGATCTCTAAATCGATGCATATGAAGCTACATATATATTCTTGGTCATAATTCCCTTATCTAAAGGGGATGGATGCATGGCTTCACGTCGTCGTCGCTTTCATCGTCAGTATCTTCGTCGTCCGAGTAGTAGTACTTCCTGCACATTGTTCCGTCAAACACCTTCACTGTGAGCACATCATCGCCTTCATATTTGAAGTGTACGAAGCAGCCGAAATCCACACCGTGTGCGATGGCGAAATTCTCCCAGCCCTTGTCGAGGTACATCCGGCCTTGACCGTCAAATAGGACCTCCACGGTCCAGAGACGAGGACCACAGTCAGCTGCTCGCAGATACACCTTAGCTGGCTCCTGGCCGTCAAGATAGTCCGCAACCTTTTTTGGGAGTGCCTGCAAAGAGATCGAGCGCCGATCCGTTTGAAATTAAAGGTTTTTTAGAACATGCCCATAATTAATCACATGCATCATATATGTGGGAACGCGGACGTACCTTCTTGACCAAAGGATCTTCATAGACGACGATGAAGAACTCCTATATGATCAATGGCAGTGTTGACGGTGGTGGTGGCAATGATGATGATCCACCACCCCGGCCGCCCCTTCCCCTTCCCCTTCCGGTCCGCGTCCGAGACGTGGAAGCCATGGCAATGAATCAAGTGTATGTGAACGAAGAAGAGAGAGGCAGAACCTATTGACAAAAGAGATGGCCGTTGTGGGTGTTTATAAGGGAGAGATGACCGTTGTAGGGGTTTACACAATAAATTAAGGAGGAGGTGACCGTTGTGGCCTTGTGGGGGTTTACACAATAAATTAAGGAGGAGGTGACCGTTGTGGCCTTGTGGGGGTTTACACAATAAATTAAGGAGGACATGATCGTTGTGGGGGTAGTCATCTAGGTTTTGTGTTTGTGGACGGAGGGAGTATATCTCAACAAAAAAGTAATGCGGACTATCTTGACGGAAATGGAACATCGTGATATAGTTTATCATTTTTTGCGTGAAAAGTAATGCCTAAATGAAATGGTAATTCATGATAGTTTATCATTTTACCGTAATGGCTACAAGAAATCGGTGATTGTTCATCATTTTGTGTGTGGAAAGTAATGGCTACAAGAAATGGGTGATGGTGTATCATTTTTGGGATCCCATCATTTTTTGCGTGGAAAGTAATGGCTACAATAAATTGGTGATGGTGTATCATTTTTTGCGTGAAAAGTAATGGCTACAACAAATGGGTGATGGTATATCATTTTTTGCGTGAAAAGTACAAATCGGTGATGCTTTATCATTTTTTGCGCGAAAAATAATACCTAAAAGTGTTTATAATTTATCTCGTGAAAAATAATACAGAAAACCAAACTTTAGCGTACTGGGTAACCACCCTTTAGCATACATAGAGGGTGGAAGCTAACCGCCGACACAGAGAGAGAGAGGATGGTGGCCCCGACCAGAGAGAGATAGGGGTTATCCTCCCCGTTAAATCATACGATCAACGGTCGGCGGGCACGATCCGCGTGACATGGGCTAGACCAATTAGGGCAGTGTTGGGCGTCTGTGAGAATTTGTGAAGGGAGAGGGCAAAACTGAGTAGTATCAAGAAACCAAGGGCAAGTGAGTAGTAAACAGACTAAGGGATTCAAATATGAGATTTAAAAAATGAAAAATGCGTGTTTTGTACAATGAAACCCATCTTGGCCTACCTCAAACTATTTGCAATACAAGTATACATGAGTGTGAAAATTATGGCCTCATTCAGACAAACTATGTTTTGGGGAAAGCTGTTTTGGGTAGGGCTTATTGTGGAAAACCATGCACCTTCATAGCTACTAGGTGATTTGAGAAGTGCCAATTTGTGGTAAAACTTGATTTATCTATGATTTATCTATGATTTGAGAAGTGGCAACTTGTGGTAAAGACTCCATGAGTAAGTGCCACTCTTTTTCGGAATTTTTTGCACATTAAATAACTCATTTAACTGGTTAATCCCATTTGTTGACTCTCTGTTGACCAGCCACTTGAGGGTAAAACTGAGTATATTGCACTAGCCAGTATTAGCACCCAAGGGGAAAACTGAGCACACAAAAAATGCTAGTATATGACTCGAGGGTATACCTGAGTATATCTAAATTTCCAAGGTTAGACTCGAGGACGCGTGTTGCGGTGCAGAAGTGGAAGACGTGCCATTGTTGACGCGTGTCGCGGTGCAAACGTGCACTAGTGGATGCGGGTCGCATTTAGGACGCGTAAGCCCCTCTCTCCCTCCCTCTGCACACAGTACATCTCATTCTCGCTCACACACGAAACCATGCCTCTCACGTCCCATCAACTTCTCCAAATCGAAGGAAAAACCCCAACCGCCGTACGAGCCCTGCCGGCGATGGAGAAGAAGAATGCGCCGGCGGCCATCGCCCCCGAGCCCGTCGCCTCCGAGCCCGTCGCATCCGAGCCCATCGCCGCCGAGCCCGTCGCATCTGAGCCCGTCGCATCCGAGCCCATCGCCTCCGAGCCCGTCGCCTCCGAGCCCATCGCCTCCAAGCCCGTCACCGCCGAGCCCGTCGCCTCCAAGCCCGTCGCCGCCGAGCCCGCCGCCGCCAAGCCCGGCGCCTCAGAGCCCGTCGCCGCCGTGAGCTGGGCCTCTCTCGTGGGTGACGGACCACTTCACAAGATCGACGAATGCTTACTGGCGAATGAGGAGTACGTGGACGCCTACTCTGCTATGAGGCAAGTCTGTAGAAATTGGCGCTCAGGTTTACCTGAGCCCGACGTGCACCTGCACGAATGGATCATGGTAGACCACGCCCTTCCACGCGCCGCTGAGTTCACCTTCCTCCAACTCGGCACATCCCGCTACGTCACCATAGATCTATCGGAAGTTCGTGCAAGGTTCAAATTCCTCCATATCTATACGGTTAATACATTCTTATTTTCAATCTTAGTGTTGAATGTTATCTTCATCAATATATTTTAGATACTACTTCGTCGGCTTTTTCCGTGGTGTCATCGTGCTTGCCCAGAAGAACCCGCCGCACAAGATACGGCTTCTGAACCCACTCACAAAGGCATCGAACACTATGTTTGAGGCGCAGATGCCATCTGTTTTTCTGAATTCAGTCGCTGTAATCAAATCCCCGACTATGGTCTTCGTTTGCTCACATTACCCGAACGAAATTAGTTGGGTCGATGAGAGCACTCCAACTAAGGATATATATGAAGATTGGGGAGATGGTAGTTTTTCGATGGAGAACCATAGTTTGCGTTGCATTACCCCGTTCAATGGTGAACTGTATGCAATAGCTGTGGATAATTTTGAGTCCGGAAGAATAGTGTGCACCAATGTACAGTTGCAGCAGCGCGCGAGCACTGTCAAGATGGAGACACTAATTTCATTTCCACAACTTGGAAATGACAAGTTCTATCTTGTGAAGTCGGATGGTGATCTGCTGCTTGTGTTGTTGGACAACATGCTTTTGGAGGACCAACCATTGGTGTACCGTGTGGACACTCAGAGCCGCTCTCTCCATCCGGTCAGTAACATTGGCAGTCATGCCTTCTTCGTGCATTATATCCGGTGTATCTCCATCGACACCAGAGTGCACCCGACACTTCTACCTGGCTACATCTACTACGCCGATTTGGGTTATATCAGAGAGTACATTCATGATACAAAGGCTTGGGATGAGTGGCCACGATATGTGGATAGAATGGGAAACTACGGTCTGAGAAATGAACACAGGCCATACCGTCTGGAGGATGTATTGGCCGCACACTGCAGACAGAAGGAGTTCAATGAATATTTCCTTGGGATAATGCACGAATGGGGCGACGAAGAAATATATGAGCAATTGATACGTCCAATTTGCATCACAATTTTATATCATAATTTGCTGTTATTCATTGATATATTTCATATTTGGAGATGATACTTATGTTATTTCATCTATTTTGCATGATTCATGATTATTGGAGGATCGCGCACCAGAGTCAGGATTCTGCTGGAAAAAGCGCCGTCAGAATGCAATATTTCGGAAGATCAACAGTTGACGGAAATTATATGAAAAATCCTATTTTTCCAGATGACGAAGGGAGCCAGAAGGGGGAGCCGAGGGGACCCGAGGTGGGCCCACCTCATAGGCCGGCGCGGCCCAAGGCCTGGCCGCGCCGCCCTGTGAGGAGGGGGCCCACAGCCCCCTCTCGCCTCCTTTTCTTCGCGAACGTCTTCGTCCCGAAAACCTAAACTCCAGTGGATAGGTCGCAAAGAGTCACAGCCGCCTCTGCGAGGCGGAGAACACCAGAGAGAAAAGAGCTCTCCGGCAGGCTGAGATCCGCCGGGGAAATTCCCTCCCGGAGGGGGAAATCGACGCCATCGTCACCGTCATCGAGCTGGACATCATCTCCATCTCCATCACCATCATCATCATCTCCATCATCATCACCGCCGTCTCCACCACTACACATCGTCACCGCTGTAACAATTTGGGTTTGATCTTGATTGTTTGATAGGGGAAACTCTCCCGGTGTTGATTTCTACTTGTTATTGATGCTATTGAGTGAAACCGTTGAACCAAGGTTTATGTTCAGATTGTTATTCATCATCATATCACCTCTGATCATGTTCCATATGATGTCTCGTGAGTAGTTTGTTTAGTTCTTGAGGACATGGGTGAAGTCTAAATGTTAGTAGTGAAGTATGGTTGAGTAATATTCAATGTTATGATATTTAAGTTGTGGTGTTATTCTTCTAGTGGTGTCGTGTGAACGTCGACTACACGATACTTCACCTTTATGGGCCTAGGGGAATGCATCTTGTACTCGTTTGCCAATTGCGGGGTTGCCGGAGTGACAGAAACCTAAACCCCCGTTGGTATATCGATGCAGGAGGGATAGCAGGATCTCAGAGTTTAAGGCTGTGGTTAGATTTATCTTAATTACTTTCTTGTAGTTGCGGATGCTTGCAAGGGGTATAATCACAAGTATGTATTAGTCCTAGTAAGGGTGGTACATTAGCATAGGTTCACCCACACAACACTTATCAAAACAATGAAGATTAATTAGCCGTATGTAGCGAAAGCACTAGACTAAAATCCCGTGTGTCCTCAGGAACGTTTGGTCATTATAAGTAAACAAACCGGCTTGTCCTTTGTGCTAAAAAGGATTGGGCCACTCGCTGCAATTGTTACTCTCGCACTTTACTTACTCATATTTTATTCATCTGCTACATCAAAACCCCCTGAATACTTGTCTGTGAGCATTTACAGTGAATCCTTCATCGAAACTGTTTTTCAACACCTTCTGCTCCTCGTTGGGATCGACATTCTTACTTACCGAAGATACTACGATACACCCCCTATATTTGTGGGTCATCAAGACTATTTTCTGGCGCCGTTGCCGGGGAGTGAAGCGCTATTGGTAAGTGGAATTGGTAAGGGAAATTTCTACTGTTTGTGCTGATTTTATTTCTGCCTGCTGCCATAATTCATTATGGAGAGATCTTCTCTTGAGTTTTTATTTGGAAAATCTACTACTACTGCAAAGGTAGTGGATGAGGCGCCAGGTGAGGAAGAGATACCATACAAAATACCTATGGAAATTATTGAACGTGTAGTGGATAACCGTTATACAGGGGATGGAACTGTCCACCCTGGAGATCATTTACTGTTCTTACATGAATTATGCGGTTTATTCAAGTGTGCAGGTATTGCTATGGATGAAGTGAGGAAGAAACTATTCTCTATATCGCTGTCTGGTAAAGCGGCGCATTGGTATAAATTACTGGATAATGGGGATTCTCTTGAATGGAATGATATTGTGCCCCGGTTTTATTCTAAGTTCTATCCTCCAAGTGAAATTCACAAGGATCGGAACCGCATATATAATTTTTGGCCTCATGATGGAGAGAGTATTGCCCAAGCGTGGGGGAGATTGAAATCTTTAATGCTCAAATGCCCCATTCATGAGCTTCCTGGTAATGTTATTATTGATAATTTCTATGCAAGACTTTCTTTTGAAGACAAGACCTTGCTGGATACTTCTTGTTCTGGATCATTCACACGCAACAAAGAAGAGTTTAAAAGGGACCTTCTTAATCAGATCCAGGAAAATACTGAAGGATGGGAGAACGACAAAGATAGAGAATCAGGTATAAATTATGAATATAAATGCATTGAAGCTTTTATGGATACTGATAAATTTCGTAATATGAGTGCTACTTATGGTCTTGATTCTCAAGTTGCTGCAAATCTTTATAAAGCTTTTGCCTCTCACTATGAATTGCCTAAGAAGAATTTTGATAAGTATCATGAACCGTATAAAGATAAAATTGATTCATCTATTAATAAATGTGTTGTAGTTGAAACTGTTGATCATGTTATTCCTGAAGCTTATATTGAAAAAACTCCTTTCCCTGCTAAAATGAAGGAGTACTCTGTTATAAATAGTGCGGTTCATAAAAGTGAAAAGAAACCTGTAGAACCTGAAGAACAAATAAAAGTTGAACCTGCTGTTGCAATAGTTAAAGATCTTGTGACTGAAAATGTGGAGGATGGTCATATTATTTTCTGTGAAGATGCTTCTAATATTGTTTCACATCCTAATAAGTCTAAGCAAGCTAGTGTTCCTATGCTATCTGTTAGAATTGGTGATCATTGTTACTATGGTTTATGTGATATTGGTGCAAGTATTAGTGCTATTCCTTATGAGCTTTACACGGAGATTATGCACGAAATTGGTTCTTGTGAACTTGAAGATATTGATGTGGTTATTCGGCTGGCTAATAGAGAAACAATCTCTGCAATTGGTATTGTTCGAGATGTGGAAGTTCTATGCGGTAAGATTAAATATCCTGCTGACTTTTTGGTACTTGGTTCTGCTGCTAGTAAATATTGTCCTATCATTTTTGGTAGACCTTTTCTAAATACTTGTGGAGCTATTATAGATTGCAAGAAAGAGAAATTTGACTAAATTTGCTGGTGAATCTTATGAGTTTAACTTCTCTAAATTTACCAAAACTCCTTATAAAGCTGATTTGCCTAATAATGATTTTAGAGTTGAACAGTGTGCATCTATTGCTCTTGCTCCTAATAATCCTTTGCAGCAACATTTGGAGAATAGTGAAAGTGAAGTTTTTAGGGAAGAAAGAGATGAGCTTGATGAAATTTTCCTTCGTCAACCTAATCTTAAGCATGATTTACCGGTAGAAGATCTGGGTACAACACCACCACCAAAGGAAGATCCTATCTTTGATTTAAAACCATTGCCTGATAATCTTAAATATGCTCATATTGATGATAAGAAAATATATCCTGTTATTATTAGTTCTAAGCTTACAGAGTTTGAAGAAGAAAGGTTATTGGAAATATTGAAGAAACACCGAGGTGCTATTGGCTACACTCTTGATGATTTGAAGGGGATTTCTCCCTCTATTTGCCAACACGCCATTAATATGGAAGATGATGCGAAGCCTGTTGTTGAACCTCAGCATCGTCTAATTCCTAAGATGAAGGATGTGGTAAGAAATGAGGTATTAAGACTTCTTGAAGCTGGTATTATATATCCTATTGCTGATAGTAGATGGGTTAGTCCTATGCATTGTGTTCCTAAGAAAGGAGGAATGACTGTTGTGCCTAATGATAATGATGAGCTCATACCTCAAAGAGTAGTTGTTGGGTATAGAATGTGCATTGATTATCATAAAGTTAATAAGGTTACAAAGAAAGATCATTACCCTTTTCCTTTTATTGATCAAATGTTAGAAAGGTTATCCAAAAATACTCATTTTTGCTTTCTTGATGGTTATTCTGGGTTTTCACAAATTGCTGTTAAAACTAAGGATCAAGAGAAAACCACTTTCACTTGTCCCTATGGAACTTATGCTTATAGACGTATGCCTTTTGGTTTATGTAATGCTCCTGCTACTTTTCAAAGTTGCATGTCTGCTATTTTTCATGGTTTTTGCGAGAGTATTGTAGAGGTATTCATGGATGATTTTTCTGTCTATGGAAATTCTTTTGATAATTGCTTGCGGAACCTCGATAAAGTTTTGCAGAGATGTGAAGAAACTAACCTTGTTCTTAATTGGGAGAAATGCCACTTTATGGTTAATGAAGGAATTGTATTGGGACATAAAATTTCCGAGAGAGGTATTGAAGTTGATAGAGCTAAAGTTGAAGCAATTGAGAAGATGCCCTATCCTAGGGATGTTAAAGGTATTCGTAGTGTTCTTGGTCATGCTGGGTTTTATAGGAGGTTTATTAAAGACTTCTCCAAGATTTCAAAGCCTCTTACTAATTTTCTTCAAAAAGATGTACCTTTTGTTTTTGATGATGATTGTAAAGAAGCTTTTTAAACTCTAAAGAAAGCCTTAACAACTGCTCCTATAGTTGAACCTCCTGATTGGAACTTACCATTTGAAATTATGTGTGATGCTAGTGATTTTGCTGTAGGTGTTGTTCTTGGACAGCGAGTAGATAAAAAATTGAATGTTATTCATTATGCTAGTAAAACCCTTGATGATGCTCAAAGAAATTATGCTACTACTGAAAAAGAATTGTTAGCTGTAGTCTTTGCTTGTGATAAGTTTAGATCTTATATTGTTGATTCAAAAGTTACTATACATACTGATCATGCTGCAATCAGATACCTTATGCAAAAGAAAGATGCTAAGCCAAGGCTTATTAGATGGGTACTTCTGTTGCAAGAATTTGATTTACATATTGTAGATAGGAAAGGTGCTGATAATCCTGTTGCTGATAATTTGTCTAGATTGGAAAATATTGCTTATGATCCTATTCATGTTAATGATAGTTTTCCGAATGAACAATTGGCTATAATAAAGGTGAGCTCACGAGACAGTCCTTGGTATGCTGATTATGCTAACTTTATTGTTTCCAAGTACTTGCCTCCGACCTTTTCAGCTCAGCAAAGGAGGAAATTCTTTTATGACTTGAGGCATTATTTCTGGGATGACCCACACTTATATAAAGAAGGAGTGGATGGTATTCTGCGAAGATGTGTTCCCAAATATGAACAGCAAGAGATATTGAGTAAATGGCATGGTAGTGCTTATGGAGGACATCACGCCGGAGATAGAACCGCGCAAAAGGTTCTTCAATCAGGTTTTTATTGGCCGACTCTCTTCAAAGATGCAAGGAAGTTTATCTTATCTTGTGATGAATGTCAAAGGGTTGGTAATATCTCTAGACGCAATGAAATGCCTATGAATTATACTCTTGTTATTGTACCGTTCGATTGTTGGGGATTTGACTTCATGGGACCTTTTCCCTCTTCAGAAGGTAACACTCATATACTTGTTGCTGTTGATTATGTTACTAAATGGGTGGAAGCCATACCTACAAAAAGTGCTGATGGTGAGACCTCTTTAAGAATGCTTTTAGATATTATTTTTCCTCGATTTGGAGTTCCTAGATATATTATGACTGATGGAGGTTCTCATTTTATTCATGGTGGTTTTAGAAAAACTCTTGCTAAATATGGCATTAATCATAGATTTGCTTCCGCTTATCATCCCCAAACTAGTGGGCAAGTAGAACTCTCAAATAGAGAAATTAAATCTATCTTGCAAAAGACTGTTAATAAAACTAGAAAGAATTGGGCTAGTAAATTGAAGGAAGCACTATGGGCTTATAGAACTGCTTATAAAAATCCCATGGGAATGTCACCTTATAAAATGGTTTATGGAAAAGCTTGTCATTTACCTTTAGAACTAGAGCACAAAGCTTATTGGGCTGTTAGAGAATTAAATAAAGATCCTAATCTAGCTGGTAATAAGAGGTTGCTGCAATTGAGTTCTCTAGATGAATGGAGAAGTGAAGCTTATGAAAATGCTAAACTCTTTAAAGAGAAAGTTAAAAATGGCATGATAGAAGGATTATCAAAAGAGAATTTAATATTGGGGATAAAGTCCTATTGTATCGGTCTCGTCTCAGATTCTTTGCAGGGAAATTACTCTCGAAATGGGAAGGACCATATGTTGTTGAGGAGGTGTATCGTTTAGGAGCAATTAAAATTAGCTCTCTCCAAGGCAATGCGACACAAGTGGTGAATGGACAAAGACTCAAGCATTATATCTCAGGTGATTCTTACAATGTAGATGTTGATGTTATTCGAGTGGAAACACCGGAGGCTTTCATCAAAGGTTAAATTGACAGTCCGCCAGAACTCAACTTTGAATAGGTAACAGTACTGGTAATAAAAAGTTCACAATTTACTTTCCGAACAATATTTTTGCTGTTTCTGGAAAATATGAAAAAATTACGAGATCGAAACGGAGTGGAGGAGACGCACGAGGGCGTGCCCTCATAGGCCGGCGCGGGCCCCAGCCTGGCCGCGCCGCCCTATGAGTTGGCCGCCTCGTCGCCTCTTTCCGACTCTGGTTCGACCTGGTACTTTCCTTATGACATAAAAATTCTTGCTATATAATCCCCCGGACCCCTGGAGGTCCGTATATCGTTTTCTCGACGTGTTTTGTTTCGAGCTGTTTCTGCCAGGATCTGTTTTCAGTCTAGAAGCACCATGGTCTCCAAGAACAAGGGCAAGGAGTTTTCGGATGAAGATATTCAAGATCCCGAGTGGAAAGAGGTGGATAAGAGCGTCAAGGAAGAGGATGAAGAAGAGGTGGAGGAAGACTCGCGCGCATACTCGCGTGCTACCATCGCAAGCATCAAGGTGGTGGATAACCCTTTTAGTGCAAACAAGAGCGCAAGAATTCGCACCGGAGGAAGGGTTCCACGTCATTACCTAGCTCCAAAGACATCTTCTTCAGGCACTCACCATCCCTTCCGCAATCTAATTTTCAATAGTCAAATTGAAAGGACTCCCAAGGCAGCATTGCCTAGCAATTGGGATATAGATCATTCTAACACTGCAGGAAGGATGAAGCCTGAGGGTGAAGAGTGGGGAAATAACTCCAAGAGTGGGGACTCGCCGTCGGACATACTTCTTAACCGCGTCGAGCACAATTCGGAGATGATCCGCAACCTCATGTACAAGATTGATGAGCTTCAGGAGCTTGTTGAGAAGCTTGTCAAGAATTCATCACCACCATCGCCGAAGGAGTAATTCATCATCGGTATTGGCATTCCCTTGGTTTGTTCCAAGCTTGGGGGAGTGCCGCGGTATCACATCATCACTACCTTTTACCTTTTTACTGTCAAGTAGTGTCATATCATGAGTAGGGAAGTTATCATATAAGATGGTTGCAGTGTGGAAGTATCTCTCCTTTAGTTGGTTGTCTATGTATCCCTTGGTGTGAGTTATCGTTATGGAATGTTAATGAGAAGTCTTATCATTTACATATTGCACATCTTATTTTAGTTTGCAATCCTTATTATATGATTGATCTTGTTATTAGTATTGGTATCACTTTGGGAGCATTGAATAAATCTATTTGGTTTTGGCAAACTTAGCATTGGTCAATAGCAACAACACTTTGAGGTTTAAGTAGAAAAGAGAAATACATGTTGTTGTTTCATTATCTTTCTTTCTTGTTAGCTCATAGCTTATTATTCTGAAGTTAAAATTGTTTGTGCTTACAAGGAAGCTGCATGATTGTTTCTATCACATGTATATTTGTTTGTTTCCCTCGACTCTTATGCTTGCTAATTAACCTTGCTAGCCAAAGACCTGTACTGAGAGGGAATACTTCTCGTGCATCCAAACCTTAACCCAAAACCTATGTCATTTGTGTCCACCATAACTACCTACTACATGGTATTTCCTGCCATTCCAAGTAAATACTTCGTGTGCTACCTTTAAACAATTCAAAATTTACTATCTCTTATTTGTGTCAATGTTTTATAGCTCATGAGGAAGTATGTGGTGTTTTATCTTTCAATCTTGTTGGGCAACTTTCACCAATGCACTAGTGGCTTCATCCGCTTATCCAATAACTTTGCAAAAAGAGCTGGGAATGGGATTCCCAGTCCCAAATTAATTAACCTAAATAGACACTCCTCCATGGTATGTGATTGATGGACGACACCCGAAGGATTCGGTTAGCCATGGCTTGTGTAAGCAAAGGTTGGGGGGAGTGTCATCATAATAAAACTAAAATAAAAAGGCAGTCCTTCATGGTATGAGATTGTTGGCAGGCACCCGAGGATTCGGTTAGCCATGGTTTGTGAAAGAAAGGTTGGAAGGAGTGCCACACAAAAATAAAAATAAAATGGGAGCCGCTCTTTGAAGGTTTGTCTGGCAAGGGGGTTAGAGTACCCGCTACCAGTCGTTGACAACAACAAACACCTCTCAAAATGTTACTTTCATTCTCTTTATATGATTTCAAAACTGAAAAAGCTCTAGCACATGATTTAATCCCTGCTTCCCTCTGCGAAGGGCCTGTCTTTTACTTTATGTTGAGTCAGTAAACCTATTTCCCTCCATCTTAAGCAAGCATTTGAGTTGTTGTGATCAAACTACTATATTGTGATTTATCTCATCATGTCTTTTACTTTTCCTTGTTTAGTACAAGTTTTATCTGAATGAATATATCTTTGAAAGTTATCAATGATCATGAGGAGACTATTATGATTGAGTATGCAAGTTGTGCCATATAAACTTTAACATGAGAGCGCTGCTGATACGTCTCCGACGTATCGATAATTTCTTATGTTCCATGCCACATTATTGATGATATCTACACGTTTTATGCACACTTTATGTCATATTCGTGCATTTTCTGGAACTAACCTATTAACAAGATGCCGAAGTGCCAGTTGCTGTTTTTGGTTTCAGAAATCGTAGTAAGGAAATATTCTCGGAATTGGACGAAATCAACGCCCAGGGTCCTATTTTGCCACGAAGCTTCCAGAAGACCGAAGAGTCAACGAAGTGGGGCCACGAGGTGGCCAGACCACAGGGCGGCGCGGCCCAAGCCCTGGCCGCGCCGACCTATGGTGTGGGCCCCTCGTGACGCCCCTTGACCTGCCCTTCCGCCTACAAATAGCCTTCGTCGCGAAACCCCCAGTACCGAGAGCCACGATACGGAAAACCTTCCAGAGACGCCGCCGCCGCCAATCCCATCTCGGGGGATTCAGGAGATCGCCTCCGGCACCCTACCGGAGAGGGGAATCATCTCCCGGAGGACTCTACGCCGCCATGGTCGCCTCCGGAGTGATGTGTGAGTAGTCTACCCTTGGACTATGGGTCCATAGCAGTAGCTAGATGGTTGTCTTCTCCTCATTGTGCTTAATTGTCGGGTCTTGTGAGCTGCCGAACATGATCAAGATCATCTATCTGTAATTCTATATGTTGTGTTTGTTGGGATCCGATGAATAGAGAATAATATGTTATGTTGATTATCAATTTATATCTATGTGTTGTTTATGATCTTGCATGCTCTCCGTTACTAGTAGATGCTCTGGCCAAGTAGATGCTTGTAACTCCAAGAGGGAGTATTTATGCTCGATAGTGGGTTCATGTCTCCGTGAATCTGGGGGAGTGACAGAAACCTCTAAGATTATGGATGTGTTGTTGCCACTAGTGATAAAACATTGGTGCTATGTTCGAGGATGTAGTTACTGATTACATTATGCGCAATACTTAATGCAATTGTCTGTTGTTAGCAACTTAATACTGGAAGGGGTTCGGATGATAACCTGAAGGTGGACTTTTTAGGCATAGATGCATGCTGGATAGCGGTCTATGTACTTTGTCGTAATGCCCAATTAAATCTCACTATACTCATCATAATATGTATGTGCATGGCCATGCCCTCTTTATTTGTCAATTGCCCAACTGTAATTTGTTCACCCAACATGTTGTTTATCTTATGGGAGAGACACCTCTAGTGAACTGTGGACCCCGGTCCAATTCTCTATACTGAAATACAATCTACTGCAATACTTGTTCTACTGTTTTCTGCAAACAATCATCTTCCACACTATACATCTAATCCTTTGTTACAGCAAGCCGGTGAGATTGATAACCTCGCTGTTTCGTTGGGGCAAAGTACTTGGTTTGTGTTGTGCAGGTTCCACGTTGGCGCCGGAATCCCTGGTGTTGCGCCGCACTACATCTCGCCGCCATCAACCTTCAACGTGCTTCTTGGCTCCTACTGGTTCGATAAACCTTGGTTTCTTACTGAGGGAAAACTTGCCGCTGTACGCATCACACCTTCCTCTTGGGGTTCCCAACGGACGCGTGCTGTACGCGTATCAAGCTCTTTTTCTGGCGCCGTTGCCGGGGAGATCAAGACACGCTGCAAGGGGAGTCTCCACATCGCAATCTCTTTACTTTGTTTTTGTCTTGCTTTATTTTATTTACTACTTTATTTGCTGCACTAAATCAAAATACAAAAAAATTAGTTGCTAGTTTTACTTTATTTACTATCTTGTTTGCTATATCAAAAACACAAAAAAATTAGTTACTTGCATTTACTTTATCTAGTTTGCTTAATTTACTGTTGCTAAAATGAGTAATCCTGAAGTTGAAGTTCGTACGTTTAAGCAACAAGGGGGAGAATGTTTAAGAGATGCTTGGTATAGAATTAGTGATGCCCATAATAGGTGCACTAAGAAACACTCCACCACTATCCTACTCAGGAATTTTTATGTTGGTGTCTCTAGCTGGAATAGGTATGTTCTTGATTGTCTCGCGAAAGGTAACTTCCTAAGTACTCCTGAATTAGAAGCTAGCTGCATTATTGAGAGTCTATTTGGAATACCCCCTGTTGATGAAGTTAAAACTGAAATCTCTCTTGAAGATGTTATGAAAAAATTGGAAACCATAGAGAAAAATTTTCCAAGCATTGAAACTAAATTGGAAATGTTACTTGATAAAACTGATGAACTTGATAAATCCTTAAGAGGAATTGATGAAAGAATTAGTGTCCTAGGAACTTGTGTTGTCCATGATGATCAAACCAATAGGATTGGCGAACTTGAAAAAGCTATGGGAACCTTGGGTTCGACATTTTCTTCTCTTAAATATAAGGAGAAAGCTTATGTGGGTAAGGAGCAAAAGTTTATGTATGTCTCTAAAGTGCCTAAACCAAAGAAATATTATTATAGCCCTAAAATTGACAAAGCCCTTAGTACCACTACGGATGGGGGAGCTTATGATAATGATGCACCATCCTTTGATAATACTTGATACACACTTTCTGCGCCTAGCTGAAAGGCGTTAAAGAAAAGCGCTTATGGGAGACAACCCATGTTTTTACTACAGTACTTTGTTTTTTATTTTGTGTCTTGGAAGTTGTTTACTACTGTAGCAACCTCTCCTTATCTTAGTTTAGTGTTTTATTGTGCCAAGTAAAGTCGTTGATAGTAAAGTTCATACTAGATTTGGATTACTGCGCAGAAACAGATTTCTTTGCTGTCACGAATCCGGGCAAAATTCTCTGTAGGTAACTCATAAAATTATGCCAATTTACGTGAGTGATCCTCAGATATGTACGCAACTTTCATTCAATTTGAGCATTTTCATTTGAGCAAGTATGGTGCCTCAATAAAATTCGTCAATACGAACTGTTCTGTTTTGACAGATTCTGCCTTTTATTTCGCATTGCCTGTTTTGTTATGTTCAATGGACATTTTGATTCCATTGACTTTCAGTAGCTTTGTGCAATGTCCAGAAGTGTTAAGAATGATTATGTCACCTCTGAACATGTATATTTTGATTGTGCACTAACCCTCTAATGAGTTGTTCTAAGTTTGGTGTGGAGGAAGTTTTCAAGGATCAAGAGAGGGAGATGATACAACATGATCAAGGAGAGTGAAAGCTCTAAGCTTGGGGATGCCCCGGTGGTTCACCCCTGCATATATCAAGAAGACTCAAGCGTCTAAGCTTGGGGATGCCCAAGGCATCCCCTTCTTCATCGCCAACATTATCAGGTTCCTCCCGTGAAACTATATTTTTATTCCATCACATCTTATGTGCTTTGCTTGGAGTGTCGGTTTGTTTTTGTTTTTGTTTTGTTTGAATAAAATGGATCCTAGCATTCTTTGTGTGGGAGAGAGACATGCTCCGCTGTTGCATATGGACAAGTATGTCCTTAGGCTTTACTCATAATATTCATGGCGAAGTTTCTTCTTCGTTAAATTGTTATATGGTTGGAATTGGAAAATGCTACATGTAGTAATTGCTATAATGTCTTGGATAATGTGATACTTGGCAATTGTTGTGCTCATGTTTAAGCTCTTGCATCATATACTTTGCACCTATTAATGAATAAATACATAGAGCATGCTAAAATTTGGTTTGCATATTTGGTCTCTCTAAGGTCTAGATAATTTCTAGTATTGAGTTTGAACAACAAGGAAGACAGTGTAGAGTCTTATAATGTTTTCAATATGTCTTTTATGTAAGTTTTGCTGCACCGCTTCATCCTTGTATTTGTTTCAAATAGCCTTGCTAGCCTAAACCTTGTATCGAGAGGGAATACTTCTCATGCATCCAAAATACTTGAGCCAACCACTATGCCATTTGTGTCCACCATACCTACCTACTACATGGTATTTCTCCGCCATTCCAAAGTAAATTGCTTGAGTGCTACCTTTAAATTTCCATTCTTCACCTTTACAATATATAGCTCATGGGACAAATAGCTTAAAAACTATTGTGGTATTGAATATGTACTTATGCACTTTATCTCTTATTAAGTTGCTCGTTGTGCGATAACCATGTTCCTGGGGACGCCATCAACTACCCTTTGTTGAATATCATGTGAGTTGCTATGCATGTTCGTCTTGTCTGAAGTAAGGGCGATCTACCACCTTATGGTTAGAGCGTGCATATTGTTAGAGAAGAACATTGGGCCGCTAACTAAAGCCATGATCCATGGTGGAAGTTTCAGTTTTGGACATATATCCTCAATCTCATATGAGAAAATTAATTGTTGCTACATGCTTATGCATAAAAGAGGAGTCCATTATCTGTTGTCTATGTTGTCCCGGTATGGATGTCTAAGTTGAGAATAATCAATAGCGAGAAATCCAATGCGAGCTTTCTCCTTAGACCTTTGTACAGGCGGCATAGAGGTACCCCTTTGTGACACTTGGTTAAAACATGTGCATTGCGACAATCCCGGTAGTCCAAGCTAATTAGGACAAGGTGCGGGCACTATTAGTATACTATGCATGAGGCTTGCAACTTGTAAGATATAATTTACATGATACATATGCTTTATTACTACCGTTGACAAAATTGTTTCTTGTTTTCAAAATCAAAGCTCTAGCACAAATATAGCAATCGATGCTTTCCTCTTTGAAGGACCTTTCTTTTACTTTTATTGTTGAGTCAGTTCACCTATCTCTCTCCACCTCAAGAAGCAAACACTTGTGTGAACTGTGCATTGATTCCTACATACTTGCATATTGCACTTGTTATATTACTCTATGTTGACAATATCCATGAGATATACATGTTACAAGTTGAAAGCAACCGCTGAAACTTAATCTTCCTTTGTGTTGCTTCAATGCCTTTACTTTGAATTATTGCTTTATGAGTTAACTCTTATGCAAGACTTATTGATGCTTGTCTTGAAGTACTATTCATGAAAAGTCTTTGCTATATGATTCAGTTGTTTACTCATGTCATTTACATTGTTTTGATCGCTGCATTCACTACATATGCTTACAAATAGTATGATCAAGGTTATGATGGCATGTCACTCCAGAAATTATCTTTGTTTATCGTTTACCTGCTCGGGACGAGCAGGAACTAAGCTTGGGGATGCTGATACGTCTCCGACGTATCGATAATTTCTTATGTTCCATGCCACATTATTGATGATATCTACATGTTTTATGCACACTTTATGTCATATTCGTGCATTTTCTGGAACTAACCTATTAACAAGATGCCGAAGTGCCGATTCTTTGTTTCTGCTGTTTTTGGTTTCAGAAATCCTAGTAAGGAAATATTCTCGGAATTGGACGAAATCAACGCCCAGGGTCCTATTTTGCCACGAAGCTTCCAGGAGACCAAAGAGTCAACGAAGTGGGGCCACGAGGTGGCCAGACCACAGGGCGGCGCGGCCCAAGCCCTGGCCGCGCCGACCTATGGTGTGGGCCCCTCGTGACTATGGGTCCATAGCAGTAGCTAGATGGTTGTCTTCTCCTCATTGTGCTTAATTGTCGGGTCTTGTGAGCTGCCGAACATAATCAAGATCATCTATCTGTAATTCTATATGTTGTGTTTGTTGGGATCCGATGAATAGAGAATACTATGTTATGTTGATTATCTATTTATATCTATGTGTTGTTTATGATCTTGCATGCTCTCCATTACTAGTAGATGCTCTGGCCAAGTAGATGCTTGTAACTCCAAGAGGGAGTATTTATGCTCGATAGTGGGTTCATGTCTCCGTGAATCTGGGGGAGTGACAGAAACCTCTAGGATTATGGATGTGTTGTTGCCACTAGGGATAAAACATTGGTGCTATGTTCGAGGATGTAGTTACTGATTACATTACGCGCAATACTTAATGCAATTGTCTGTTGTTAGCAACTTAATACTGGAAGGGGTTCGGATGATAACCTGAAGGTGGACTTTTTAGGCATAGATGCATGCTGGATAGCGGTCTATGTACTTTGTCGTAATGCCCAATTAAATCTCACTATACTCATCATAATATGTATGTGCATGGTCATGCCCTCTTTATTTGTCAATTGCCCAACTGTAATTTGTTCACCCAACATGCTGTTTATCTTATGGGAGAGACACCTCTAGTGAACTGTGGACCCCGGTCCAATTCTCTATACTGAAATACAATCTACTGCAATACTTGTTCTACTGTTTTCTGCAAACAATCATCTTCCACACTATACATCTAATCCTTTGTTATAGCAAGCCGGTGAGATTGACAACCTCGCTGTTTCGTTGGGGCAAAGTACTTGGTTTGTGTTGTGCAGGTTCCACGTTGGCGCCGGAATCCCTGGTGTTGCGCCGCACTACATCTCGCCGCCATCAACCTTCAATGTGCTTCTTGTCTCCTACTGGTTCGATAAACCTTGGTTTCTTACTGAGGGAAAACTTGCCGCTGTACGCATCACACCTTCCTCTTGGGGTTCCCAACGGACGCGTGCTGTACGCGTATCAGCTGCTCAATAAGATAAGTATAACCTGTTAATTGTTCTCTGACCAAGAACGAAGTTTGCCATCACCAACTATGATTTCTTATGCACCTTTATTTGTGATTACCTTATACTTGTTTCAAGTTGAATTATATGAGGAAGTTGTTTACTAGAATGTCTTGTGTGAATGAATATGATGCTTCTTGTCCGTATTTTATTTATCGACTCTTCACTCCATAAACATGTGGTCCTGTTTACCGAGTTCAGTTTCGCTTGGGGACAAGCGAAGTCTAAGCTTGGGGGGAGTTGATACGTCCAATTTGCATCACTATTTTATATCATAATTTGCTGTTATTCATTGATATATTTCATATTTGGAGATGATACTTATGTTATTTCATCTATTTTGCATGATTCATGATTATTGGAGGATCGCGCACCGGAGTCAGGATTCTGCTGGAAAAAGCACCGTCAGAATGCAATATTTCGGAAGATCAACAGTTGACGGAAATTATATGAAAAATCCTATTTTTCCAGATGACGAAGGGAGCCAGAAGGGGGAGCCGAGGGGACCCGAGGTGGGCCCACCTCATAGGCCGGCGCGGCCCAAGGCCTGGCCGCGCCGCCCTGTGAGGAGGGGGCCCACAGCCCCCTCTCGCCTCCTTTTCTTCGCGAACGTCTTTGTCCCGAAAACCTAAGCTCCAGGGGATAGGTCGCAAAGAGTCACAGCCGCCTCTGCGAGGCGGAGAACACCAGAGAGAAAAGAGCTCTCCGGCAGGCTGAGATCCACCGGGGAAATTCCCTCCCGGAGGGGGAAATCGACGCCATCGTCACCGTCATCGAGCTGGACATCATCTCCATCACCATCATCATCATCTCCGTCATCATCACCGCCGTCTCCACCGCTGCACATCGTCACCGCTGTAACAATTTGGGTTTGATCTATATTGTTTGATAGGGGAAACTCTCCCGGTGTTGATTTCTACTTGTTATTGATGCTATTGAGTGAAACCGTTGAACCAAGGTTTATGTTCAGATTGTTATTCATCATCATATCACCTCTGATCATGTTCCATATGATGTCTCGTGAGTAGTTCGTTTAGTTCTTGAGGACATGGGTGAAGTCTAAATGTTAGTAGTGAAGTATGGTTGAGTAATATTCAATGTTATGATATTTAAGTTGTGGTGTTATTCTTCTAGTGGTGTCGTGTGAACGTCAACTACACGATACTTCACCTTTATGGGCCTAGGGGAATGCATCTTGTACTCGTTTGCCAATTGTGGGGTTGCCGGAGTGACAGAAACCTAAACCCCCGTTGGTATATCGATGCAGGAGAGATAGCAGGATCTCAGAGTTTAAGGCTGTGGTTAGATTTATCTTAATTACTTTCTTGTAGTTGCGGATGCTTGCAAGGGGTATAATCACAAGTATGTATTAGTCCTAGGAAGGGCGGTACATTAGCATAGGTTCACCCACACAACACTTATCAAAACAATGAAGATTACTTAACCGTATGTAGCGAAAGCACTAGACTAAAATCCCGTGTGTCCTCAGGAACGTTTGGTCATTATAAGTAAACAAACCGGCTTGTCCTTTGTGCTAAAAAGGATTGGGCCACTCGCTGCAATTGTTACTCTCGCACTTTACTTACTCGTATTTTATTCATCTGCTACATCAAAACCCCCTGAATACTTGTCTGTGAGCATTTACAGTGAATCCTTCTCGAAATTGCTTGTCAACACCTTCTGCTCCTCGTTGGGATCGACATTCTTACTTATCGAAGATACTACGATACACCCCCTATACTTGTGGGTCATCAGCAATGAGGAATCTTCTAGCTGGCCATACATTGCGTGCGTCTTGTATTTTTTTCATCTTAGTTTGTCGTGAACATTAACAATGTTATTGGCTGCTTTTGGCTGCTGTATGCAGTTTATGTATTATACTTAGTTTTTGTGATTATGCTGCTGTGAATTTATCATATACTAGCTTCTAGATTTGCTGCCATATTGGGTAAAAAACGAGGGTCAAAAGGCAGAAATAGAAGCTTCTCTAGATTTGATACTAATTTGGTGAAAAAGACAGAGAGAGAAAGAGGGGAAAAGGTGCTCTTAAAAGGGAAAATGCCAATTTGGGCCGAGAGAGACAAAACTGAGCTCCTGCTCACGTGCAACCAAATGCTATCTCGTCCTGTCGCACGCGGTCCCTTTCTACCAGCTCCACGCGACGAGGGCCCACACGACGCGGCCCCACACGTCAGCACGGAACGGTCAACTTAACGGGAATCCTGCCGTCTGAGCTGCTTCTGCGGGTTTCAAACAAGGACTTGGGGAAAACTGAGGAAAAACTAAGGAGCTGGGGAAAACTGAGCACAACTAAGGAACCGAGGGCACGAAAATAGAAATCCCTTTGGATTAACCAATGCCCCAGCAATCTTCATGAATCTTATGAATAAGATTTTCATGCCATATCTAGACAAGTTTGTCATCGTATTCATCGATGATATTTTGATATACTCCAAAGATAAAACTGAACATGCTGAACATTTGAGGTTAGTGTTGCAAACACTAAGAGAACATCAACTCTATGCCAAGTTCAGCAAGTATGAATTTTGGCTAGATCAAGTGGAATTTCTTGGTCATGTCATTAGCAAAGACGGAATAGCTGTTAACCCGAGCAAGGTAGCAGCAGTTTTAGATTGGGAAGCACCCAAGACTGTCAATGAAATCCGAGGATTCCTAGGAATGGCAGGATACTATCGGAGATTCATTGAAGGATTCTCCAAGATAGCAGGACCGATGACTAAGCTGTTAAGAAAGAACACACCATTCGTGTGGTCGGAGGAGTGTGAGAAGAGTTTTCAAACTCTGAAGGAGAAACTCACCACAGCACCGGTGTTAGCAGTTCCGGAACTTGGCAAGGATTACACCGTGTACTGTGACGCATCCAAACATGGATTGGGTTGCGTACTCATGCAGGATCGGAAGGTAATATCTTACAGATCGAGGCAACTCAGACCTCATGAAGTGAATTATCCAACACATGATTTAGAGTTAGCAGCAGTCGTATTTGCACTTAAGACTTGGAGACATTTTCTCTATGGAGCCAAGTGTGAGCTCTATACAGATCATAAGAGTCTCAAGTACTTCTTCACTCAGAAGGAACTCAATATGAGGCAGAAAAGATGGCTTGAACTAATCAAGGATAATGATTTGACCATCAATTATACTCCAGGAAAGGCTAATGTTGTAGCAGATGCCTTGAGTAGGAAGAGCACTGGAGGAGTGGAACAAGAGTTATCACCGGAGTTGAGGAAGGAAATAAGCCAAGCCCAAATACAACTTCGGGAGAAAGAGGCTCATGAAGGGCTATCGGCTTTACAAGTAGCCGATGAGCTAAATGTTAACTTGAAGAATGAGATAATGATGGGTCAATTGGACGATCCATTCATCATAGAGGAGATGAGAAGGATTGATGAAGGAAGACCATCAGAATTTCACCGAGGAGAATCAGGATCACTATGGTTTCAGAAACGGATTTGCGTTCCGGATATTGCTGAGATCAAGGAAGTAATACTCCGGGAAGCCCATCAAACACCATATTCCATACATCCAGGAAGTACAAAGATGTACATGGATCTTAAGGAGTTATTCTGGTGGAATAACATGAAGAGAGAGATAGCACAGTACGTGGCGGAATGCCATACCTTCCAAAGAGTGAAAGCTGAACATCAGAGTCCGGCAGGGAAGTTACAACCTTTACCAATCCCAGAATGGAAATGGGAGGAAATAGGAATGGATTTCATCACCGGACTACCCAAGACAAATAAAAAGAAGGATATGATATGGGTAATCGTGGACCGGCTGACGAAGAGTGCACACTTCTTAGCGGTAAATCAGCAGGATAAAGGAGAAAAACTCAGCGATCTTTACATCAAAGAGATCGTGAGTAAACATGGAGTGCCCAAGAAGATCGTGTCAGATCGAGGATCCGTGTTCACATCAGCATTTTGGAAGCAACTACATGAAGCTTTAGGATCCAAGTTGGACTATAGTACCGCCTATCATCCTCAGACAGGTGGACAAATAGAGAGAACCAACCAGATCCTAGAGGATATGCTTAGGGCTTGTGCCCTAGATTTCGGAGGATCATGGGAGGAGCACTTGCCACTAGCAGAATTTTCATACAATAATAGCTATCAAAGCAGCATCAAGATGGCACCGTTCGAAGCTCTGTACGGAAGGAAGTGTAGATCACCCATATGCCGGTATGAGGCTGGAGCAAGCAAGGAGTTTAATCCTGATTATGTCAAGGAAAAGCAACAAATAATTGACATTATAAGAGATAGGTTGAAGATAGCTCAAAGTCGACAGAAGAGCTGTGCCGACCAAAAGAGAAGGACATGGGAGCCACAAGTTGGAGACATGGTGTATCTCAAGGTGAGCCCGATGAAAGGTCTTCAGAGATTTGGAGTAAAAGGGAAGTTAAGCCCTAGATACATCGGACCTTTCAAGATTTTGAGTCAGAACCAAGGGCTAGCCTTTGAATTGGAACAACCGGGAAGGTTAGCTCAAGTTCACAACGTATTCCTTGTGTCACAACTCAGGAAATGCTTAAAGACCCCAGATGAGCCAGTATCACATGATGAGCTCGAGTTACAACCAGATTTGACATACATCAAGAAGCCAGCAAAGATTCTCGAAGAGAACTAGAAACAACTCAGGAATCGAGCTATTAAATACTGCAAGATACAATGGAAACATCACCCCGAGAGGGAAGCCACCTGGGAAAAAGAGGAAGACCTGAGGAAAACATACCCCAAACTCTTCAGGTATTACAACCACAACTTCTGACGAAGTTTTCTTTAAGGGGGAAAGGCTGTAATGTCCCAGGTTTAGAGACGAGCGAGGGGTAGATTTTAGAAAGGGATGTGCATTTCATTGTAAATTCTGGGGAAATTTCGCGCTTTTAAAAAACAAAACTGCGTCGAAGGGGGACAAGTTTCTCTCTCGACACCTTACAGGGTTAGGGTTTCGAGAGTGCGACAAACTTGTTCCTTATTCAACTAAACTAGGTTTTTGAGAAGAGAGAAGGGATATTGCATCACAAACTTAAGTTGCATGATTGAATTCAAATTTAAGTTGCATGATTGAATTCAAACCAAAGTTGAATTTGAATTTCAAATTCAAACATTAAATAAATACCCTATATTTCAATTGTGAGGAAATTCATTAAGTAAATAATAAATAATACACATTATGAACAATACAAATAATAAGTAAAGCTCATTAGAGAAAACCTTGAGCTTTATTGATTATCACACAATATACATTGTCTTTACAATATTCACAATTGAAATAAACGAATAATACAACACATTACAAGAATTGGAAAAATAGAAAAAGAAAAGAAAAGTACAATGTATTGATCTATCCTAAAACTACAAGTTAATCTTCATTTAAGCTTGAGCTTGATGATCTTCATATTCATTTGATCATCATATTGGAAACCTGCACACAAACACAACAAAGCACTAGTTATGCCAAGTGGCATTGCCACTTGGCAGGTTAGAAAAGAAATGGTGAATGGAGAGGATATGATCAGCTCTGCCGAGCTGATCTGCTCATAGCCCAGATACTAAGCATCTAGCACACACACACAGCCAGCCTGCTCACAAGGCAGTATGCATGGAGCACAACACAAACACCAACAATGAGTCACCAAGTGTGGCCAGGCCTTGTTGTCGACCAGGAGAACAAAGCAAGGGAGGTATAAAACCTTTTCCACCGCCAGAACCAACAATCCATCGACCAGCAACTTGGTAAGTCACCAGATAGCAAGAACACAAGAACATGAAGAACATCATAGCTGTTCAACCTGTCCAAAATCACCACAGATCCAAATCAAGCCATGGCAATAAACATGAATACACTTGAGCATCTGGCAAGCTTATTAACAAGAACAGAGGCACAGAGATACAATTAGACTAGAAATTCTTGCACAGAGGCATGGCAGGGCTGCACACAACAGTAGCACACGCATGGCACAGCAGCATAGCACAGCAGCTCAGGAGCAAGCAAGCATGGTGCAGCAGCAGAGCACAGCAGCTCAGGAGCGGGCAAGCAAAGCGCAACAGTAGAGCATCAGCATGGCGAGCATCTCTACAGAGAGATACAAGCCATAGCCAGAGCTAGAGGAGGAAGAAGAACATGCACATGAGGGAGGAGGAAGGGAGGCGCACTTACCCGGGGTCGAGCCACGGCGGCACACGCCGGAGCGCGGCGGCGCCAGGCCAAGCCAAGCCATGGCAGCACCACGGCACCACGCGCACCACGGTGGCGAAGCCACGGCGGCGCCACAACACCAGGAGCGCCAGGAGCGGCGGGATCGCACGGATCCCGTAACCCTAGCCGCCGCGGAGGAGGTCGAGGACGAGCGGGAGCAGCACTTGCTCCAGATCGACGCGGACAGATCGACGCACTGTCATGAGGCGAGTCGATTGCGCCCCACGGCGTGGGCCAAGACCGGCGGAGCTCGCCGGAATCGAGCGGCGACGGCGGAGGCGACGCGGATCGCCAGAGAGGGGATTAGGGTTAGGGTTCGGACGCGCGAGGGAGAGAGAGAAGTGAGGCTGGTCGAGTCGGACCAGGTGGGCCCAGGGGCAAATGTGCCATTTCACATTTTCTTTAATAATACAGAAACTTTGAAAATACATAACAAATGTTTAACAGCTCTAAAAAAATAATTAAAAATATGAAAACCACTCAGTATAAAAAACTCTATCATAATAAAATATGAAATAGAATTTTCGAGACTAAACAAGAATAAGTTCAAATTTAATGATTTAAATAATCATTTAAATCACACATATTATTTTCAATAATGAAAATAAGTCCATAAATTATTTTGGACTCTAAAAATACCTTGACAACATTTCAAGGTTGTATTTTGACCTAAACATAGTATCCCTAAGTTATTCTTAGTATTAACCCCTCACATAAAATAATAACGACATCGGAAGGGGGGAACAAACCCTAAAACTGGAATCATGCATCAATGCTTCTTTAACCATTGCCCTTATCGGACAATGATGCTATTTTTCAGCAACAGAGGACAAGGGTCATTCCACACCATCCAACTGCAACACTTTGCAGTGTTCAGGCAAGTTCATCACTTGCTCATGTCATTCAAGTATTTTTATCAAATTACTTGCAAAGTACTATGGTTATCACTACTGCATAAAAAGCAAAACCACTATTTTCATAACTATGAATATGACTAAGTGGTGGGCAATGGAACCATGGATTGTGTTGATATGGTGGAGGTTCCATTGCAAGGGTTTATATCCATCTAGGAATAAACAACAAATGTCGTCCAGTGATTCTTGTGCCGTAATAACCGTGTTAACCATAAGATCTGGAGTGGGACGGAATAGTCAATCGTATTTCCACCTCTTGTACATCAATGGACGCGCTTTACCGTAGCACACTTGTCATCTGTCGGGGCAAGCGGTAGGCTGGGGAAGCCAAAAGTTCCCCACGGCTTTGTCCGTAGCACACTTGTTACCGAAGTGCAAGCGGTAGGCTGGGGAAGCCAAAAGTTCCCCTCGGTATTACGGTCTATGATGGGTTGCAGCTACCAGCGAAGGAGTTTATGGTAAGAGCCCAGAACTATCGTCGTGGCCGGGGTCCACCCTAATATGGGAATAGTGGGACCGGCGAGGACCCAGGGTCGGGGTATGCAACAAAGGGTGGGTGTGTGAGGTAGCGGAGGAATATGATTGGCTATGACCTTATACCGGGCCTCACACCGAAGGAAGTGTGGACGGGAAAGCTGCCCGGTTGGCATCAAGGTTAAGATCTCTTATGGGTAAAGCAACACACCTCTGCAGAGTGTAAAGAACCGTGACCTGTCACTCCCTGTTCCGGGATATGGAACTGCGAACGCGGCCGGAAAGGAGCTCCATGAAGTTCTAGTAAACCGGTGAAGGCTAACGAACATAGTTCTTTGAAATAAAAGCAACCTCTTGAAGAAATGTTTATCAAAACTTGCATTGGTATTAGACTTTCTGGTCTAATATCGTAGCTAGTGCATTAAACACCTCTTTTCTATAATGAACTTGTTGAGTACGCTCGTACTCATACCACTCTTAAATCCCCTGCTTAGATTGTCTGAACCATCTGGAGGAGGACAACGACAACCCTGAAGGAGCCGACATCATCGGCTATGAAGAACCAGACCTCTCTGGAGGTGTCAAAGGTGTAGACTACCTCATAGTCTATGGAACCGGGGAGGGTTCCGGAGGAGAGCACGTGTAGACCTACTTAGTAGTACTAGTATCCGAGCGGTATGAACTCTTAGTACTTTACTGCTCGAGGGAATAAATGTATAATTTAGCAAGACTCATGTATTATAAGTTAAGTTGGGTTCGCCTCGAACCCAGGAGTATCCCTCTTAGGACCCAAGAGGAGCTCCGAGATGATATGTACATTATGCTTGTACTAATAAACGAATGAGTTATGGACCTGCTATGTTCTGTTGTACTACACTGAGGGATGTAATATTTGCGGAATGGTACTTCGTGAATGTTATATCAACTACTGGCATACTACAACATGCAGTGGTATGCAGGGTCACCACACGGGGCAAGCCAATGCTCAAGCAACAAATAGAAATCCTCAAGGGCCCAGGAGTGAGATCCACTTGCCACCTCCTCCCGCAATTACGCACAAAAATCGGCACCAGCTCAGAATAGCGGCAGCACCACAACCACCTCCATACGTTGATCCCAACTCCAACGGTGCGGTCTCGATGATTCAGAAGGGTAGGCCGTCCAATAGAGCTCAGAAAGTAATCTCGCGACAAGTGTTCATGGCAGAGAAGATGCCTCCACCAACAATTGAGTACCTAAATTGGTCAGGGAAGGACATTGGCTTCACAATAGCGGATCACCCGCAGCAAGTTCCTCGACCAGGGCAGTCAGCACTTATCTTACCAGCAGTAATCGCAGGGTTCGACGTATCTCAAGTATTCATAGATGGAGGCAGCAGTCTAAACCTTATGTACGCAGATACACTAAGGAAGATGAACATATCTCTAGCAAATCTGAAACCAACCGACACACGTTTCCATGGTATCACGCCAGAGATGCCGAGTTATCCGTTGGGGAAGATCAATCTCGATGTTCAGTTTGGGACCCGAGAAAATTACAGAATAGAAAGGCTGGAATTTGAAGTCGTGGGTTTCCCGTCACAATATCACGCCTTGTTGGGACGACCAGCGTATGCCAGGTTTATGGCGGTACCACACTACACGTACCTGCTGTGGAGGATGCCTGGACCTAAAGGGCCAATTACAGTCAAAGGAAGTTTTGCGTTAGCCGATAAATGCGACAAGGATTTTCATCGACTGTCAGAAACTTTCGGGATGCAAGCAGAATACATGGCTTCAAGGCTCACGACTGATTACGATGTGCTGCCAGATGTAGGGAGACCTCTCAGGGAGCCAACCTTTAAAACTACGAAAGATTCCAAGGAGGTGCAGATCCACCCGACAGATCCAAAGAAAACGACGTCCATCGCGACAGACATGGACCTCGCATAGGAAAGCGCGCTCGTCGAGTTCCTCCGTGAGCACTGGAAAATCTTCGCATGGTGTCCAGCTGACATGCCAGGAGTACCCAGGGAACTTGCCGAGCACCACCTAAACTTGGATCCACTAGCGAGACCAATTAAGCAACCCTTGCGGCGTTTTTCGGAACCAGACCGCAAAGCTATGCTGTCAGAGATTGATCGACTCAGAGAAGCTGGTTTTATCAAAGAGCTGCATACAGAGGCCACATGGGTAGCAAACCCAGTGCTGGTCCCGAAGAAAAACAATAAAGTCCTTCGCATGGGTGTCGACTTTACGTGTCTCAACAAGCACTGTCCAAAGGATCACTTTCCCCTCCCAAGGATCGATCAAATCATCGACTCCACGGCAGGATGTGAATGTCTTTCCTTCCTGGACGCATATTCTGGCTATAACCAGATCAGGTTGAAAGAAGAGGATGAGGTCAAGACAGCGTTCATTACACCTTACGGCGTGTTTTGCTACAAAACAATGCCTTTTGGTCTGAAAAATGCGGGAGCAACATATCAGCGGATTATGCAGAAGTGCTTAGCAACACAGATTGGGAAAAACGTACAAGTGTACATTGACGATGTCGTCATAACGTCAAAAAAGGGGACAACACTGATCGAGGACTTAAAGGAAACTTTCGACAACCTCGACAAGTTTTGTCTCAAGTTGAACCCGGCGAAGTGTTCTTTCGGCGTCCCTGCAGGAGAACTTCTCGGGTTCCTAGTCACAGCAAGAGGGATTGAGGCTAATCCAGAAAAAATTCAAGCTATCGTAACAATGAGGAAGCCAACAAAGTTTAAAGAAATACAGCAGTTAACTGGGCGAGTCGCAGCTTTAAGCAGATTCGTAGCCAGACTGGGAGAAAAGGCGTTACCGTTCTACGCTTTGATCAAGCAAGGAGAGAAGTTCCAGTGGAACGAGGAGGCAGATAGAGCTTTCGAGGATCTCAAGCGCACAATTTCGACACCACCAATCTTGGTGGCGCCTAAAGAGAAGGAACCCCTCCTGTTATACATTGCAGCCACACCTCAGGTGGTCAGCACGGCACTTGTCATCGAAAGAGAAGAGGAAGAAAAGCTCCATGGAGTGCAGAGGCCGGTATATTTCATCAGTGAAGTTTTATCGCCTTCAAAACAGCGGTACCCGTAGTACCAGAAGCTATCATATGGAGTGTTTACAACCGCAAGAAAATTGCGGCACTATTTTTCGGCGCATCCGATAATAGGGGTCAACGAGGCGCCTTTATCCAACATACTAAACAATCCAGAAGCTACGGGTCGTGTCTCCCTTTGGGGAATAGAACTTTCCCCTCGGGACATCACGTATGAAAAAAGAAAAGCAATAAAGTCGCAAATTCTACCAGATTTCATCGCAGAGTGGATGGAGCTACAAAATACAGGACCCCCGGATCTATCGAGAACCTGGACTATGAACTTTGACGGTTCCAAGAGATTAGAGGGAGCTGGAGCAGGTGTGATACTAATATCACCTGAAGGCGACAAATTAAAGTATGTCTTACATATGACGTTTCCAAACGCGTCTAACAATGAGGCAGAATACGAAGCTCTTATACATGGGATGAAGATGGCGAAGGCTTGTGGTGCAACTCGACTAAAAATATTTGGCGACTCACAATTGGTGGCTCAGCAAGTCATGAACCAATGTGATGCAGTCAATGATAGTATGGTAGCATACAAAGAAGTGTACAACGAGCTAGAGAAGCTATTTGATGGATGCAAAGTAAATCACATCAGCAAGCTGAGTAATGATGAAGCCGATGTTCTTGCAAACATCGGGTCGCAGTGCCTCGCAATTCCACCAGGCGTATTCTGGGAAGAGATAGCTGAGAGATCTACAAAGCCGAAGAAAGCACAGAAGAAGCAGAAGGATGAGAAACCCTCGGGGGCTCCTAAAGAAGCAATGGAAGAAGAAGAGGAATAGGAACTAGTAATGATGGTGCAGATTCCATGGATGCAAGCGTACATATCATACATCCTAATGAAAGAAATACCCAACGACCCAGTTGAAGCAAGGCGAGTTATTAGATGATCTAAAGCCTTTACTGTGGTCAAAGGGGAGCTGTACAAGTGAAGTATTTCGGGTGTGTTACAAAGGTGCGTCACACCCGAAGAAGGAAGGATAATTCTGAAGGACGTACATGAGGGAATATGTGGTCATCACGGAAGCAGTTGAGTTATCGCGGCCAAGGTTTTCAGAGCAGAATTTTATTGGTTGACAGCAATCGAGGATGCGAAGGAGATAGTACGAACTTGCGACGTGTGCCAGAGATTTGCAGCGAAGCCTCATTCTCCGGAAGCAGAGTTGATGCCAATACCGTTGTCTTGGCCCTTTGCTCAATGGGGCCTCGATATGGTGGGAAAGTTACACAAGGCCTCGCCATGAGGATACGAGTATATGCTCGTCGCTGTCGACAAATTCACCAAGTGGATAGAAGCAAAGCCGATAAATTCACCAGACACAGCGTCGGCAATCAAGTTTGTGAAAAGCATTATCTTTCGGTTTGGAGTACCTCATAGCATCGTCACGGACAATGGCAGTGATTTCACATCCAAGGAATTCAAGGCATACTGTGCAAAGGTAGGCATCAAACTGCACTTCGCGTCAGTTGGGCACCCGCAGACCAATGGTCAAGTCGAGAAAGCCAATGGTATCATCTGCAACGGTATCAAGAAGCGCTTGTTAGGACCATTGGAAAAAGCTTGACATACTTGGCCAGAAGAGTTGCCGAGTGACAAGGGATTAACTTGTCAATGCCTACGGGTTGTAGACTAGGGTTTTAGTTAGAAGTAGAGGGCAAGTAGATCTCGAAGGTTTCAGCCGAAAAGTGCTCGACGATATGAAAACTAGGGTTTGTGAGACAATGAATCGATGCTTTCTTTGTCCCTCGGCTCCCCCTTATATAGGAGGTGGAGCCGAGGGATTCGTGATACACAAGTTACAGAGTCCGGGAGGGTTTCCAACTCATCCCGCAATATTACAAGTGTTCTCTCCTAATACACCTCTAGCTTTCCTTAACTAGCAACTTGGGCTTCCGATTCTTCTTATCCTTCGGGTCGTGGGCCTTCAGTAAACCCCGGGTACCATCTTCGGCAGACCCATTGGGGATGCCTATGTCAGTAGCCCCCGAGATTTTGCTTGAATCGCAGAGTCAGGGAAAAATCTCCACCTTTATATTTATTCGATAACTCTGAACTTTACCATACATCTTTGCATACGAATTTTTATATTGTACAGGGATAATGGTAGTTGGGGCTAGTTCATCTGACGGATCAGGTACTAGTTAACTGCTCTAGTGGCAATCCGCAAAAACCTACTTCAAGATCACGTCCCTGGACATGATCTCGGGATACTGGTGTAAACTTCGACAGGTGCCGCTTAAGGTCTTACCATTCTGTCGAGTCCCAGTCATATTTATCGGGTACCTAATGCGTCCGTTAGGATTTTTCTTCGTATCTATTGATACGGAAAAAAGTAGCAAACCGACGTCAGAGACGGCGCCACGCCACGCAGAATGGATCTGGGGTCTTACCTTCGCAAAGTTTTGCGGCATTCAGAGATTGATCGCAACTTTGGCGCTCTGAGAATATATTGTCGAGTGCTTTTTCGGCTGTTGGAATAGCACATTTTATTGAGTCAACGAGTGACTTATATTGCTCTCCCGATGGGAGTATATGTAGAGTTATTTATATAACTCGAAATATGCTCACTTTTTCTTCTTCTTTCTTTCTTCTCTTTTTTATAATTTCATCGGGCACGCGAACAGCGTTCCCGATGGGAGTAGCCCCCGAGGCTACAGCCAAGGACTTGTGCTTGGGTGTAGGCTCCATGCCTTATGTTGCTATATTTTTCTTCTCTCTCGAAGTTTTCAAATCTCTCGGGTGCGCGAACAGCGCTCCCAATGGGAGTAGCCCCCGAGGCTATGAGCAAATACTTGTATTTGATCATAGGCTCTCACCATTTCTATTTTATCTTTCTCGAGTTTTTCATTTTTCCAAAGTAGCCCCCGAGATTTGATCAAAAACTTGTATTTGATCAAAGGCTCTTGAAATAATCCACAATCTTCTGTTGTTGCCCTTCTCCTGAAGCTGCTTAGCCGAATTTTTCTCTTGGCAGGGTGACATCACTGCTGACGATAGCCACGACCGCTGTACCGTTGAAAACGCGAGAACTGCAATCTCTCTGTCTTGCGGGCCCAAATTACCCATCAAGTTGACACATCGTGCAAGTGGGGGACACACGTCCTCCGCTTTTCCTGGCGCACGTACTGTAGCTGTAAGAGCAAAATTCACACCCCAAGTTTTGTGTGTTTGATGACAACACTTGAGTAATCTCACCGTGTGCCTTGAGTATCATTGTTAGATTTGCAAGTACACGGTGACCTCGCCGGATGCGTCAAGATCGGAAGACTGAAGCATAGTTGATAGGTTTTCTGGTTTTGTGTGTGTTTAGCGAGGTAACAAAGTTGGAGAGAAAAAGGGAAGAAAACCAGATTTAGCCAGGCCGGTACTACCGGTACCTGTAGCGGTAGTACCGCTACCCCTATAGGTACCGCTGTAGTACCGCTCAAGGTACCGCTTAGGTACCGTAACCGAGTTACGGTCGTATGATACGTCTCTGATGTATCGATAATTTCTTATGTTCCATGCCACATTATTGATGATATCTACATGTTTTATGCATACTTTACATCATATTTATGCATTTTCCGGCACTAACCTATTAACAAGATGCCGAAGAGCCAGTTGTTGTTTTCTACTGTTTTTGGTTTCAGAAATCCTAGTAAGGAAATATTCTCAGAATTGGACGAAATCAACGCCCAGGGGCCTATTTTCACACGAAGCTTCCAGAAGACCGAAGAGTCAACGAAGTGGGGCCACGAGGCGACCAGAGGGTAGGGCGGCGCGGCCCAAGCCCTGGCCGCGCCGACCTGTCTCCTGGGCCCCTCGTGACGCCCCTTGACCTGCCCTTCCGCCTACAAATAGCCTTCGTCGCGAAACCCCCAGTACCGAGAGCCACGATACGGAAAACCTTCCAGAGACGCCGCCGCCGCCAATCCCATCTCGGGGGATTCAGGAGATCGCCTCCGGCACCCTGCCGGAGAGGGGAATCATCTCCCGGAGGACTCTACACCGCCATGGTCGCCTCCGGAGTGATGAGTGAGTAGTTCACCCCTGGACTATGGGTCCATAGCAGTAGCTAGATGGTTGTCTTCTCCTCATTATGCTTCATTGTCGGATCTTGTGAGCTGCCTAACATGATCAAGATCATCTATCTGTAATGCTATATGTTGTGTTTGTTGGGATCCGATGAATAGAGAATGCTATGCTATGTTGATTATCAATTTATTACCTATGTGTTGTTTATGATCTTGCATGCTCTCCGTTATTAGTAGAGGCTCTGGCCAAGTTTTTACTCTTAACTCCAAGAGGGAGTATTTATGCTCGATAGTGGGTTCATGTCTCCGTGAATCTGGGGGAGTGACAGAAACCTCTAAGGTTATGGATGTACTGTTGCCACTAGGGATAAAACATTGATGTTATGTCCGAGGATGTAGTTATTGATTACATTACGCACCATACTTAATGCAATTGTCTGTTGTTTTCAACTTAATACTGGAAGGGGTTCGGATGATAACCTGAAGGTGGACTTTTTAGGCATAGATGCATGCTGGATAGCGGTCTATGTACTTTGTCGTAATGCCCAATTAAATCTCACAATACGCATCATATCATGTATGTGCATGGTCATGCCCTCTCTATTTGTCAATTTCCCAACTGTAATTTGTTCACCCCAACATGCTATTTATCTTATGGGAGAGACACCACTAGTGAACTGTGGACCCCGGTCCATTCTTTACATCTGAAATACAATCTACTACAATACTTGTTCTACTGTTTTCTGCAAACAATCATCATCCACACTATACATCTAATCCTTTGTTACAGCAAGCCGGTGAGATTGACAACCTCACTGTTTCGTTGGGGCAAAGTACTTGGTTTGTGTTGTGCAGGTTCCACGTTGGCGCCGGAATCCCTGGTGTTGCGCCGCACTACATCTCGCCGCCATCAACCTTCAACGTGCTTCTTGGCTCCTACTGGTTCGATAAACCTTGGTTTCATACTGAGGGAAAACTTGCCGCTATACGCATCACACCTTCCTCTTGGGGTTCCCAACGGATGCGTGCTGTACGCGTATCATCGTACCGCTTCGGTACCGCCCTGGTACCACTCTGGATCCAGTAAGGTCTGGACCCTATTGCGGTACCTCAAGCGGTACCTCGGGCGGTAGTACCGCTCTCCGTCCTTTGACCAGATCTGGATCGAATTTGAACTCAGAGCGGTAGTACCGCTTACCCCAAAGCGGTAGTACCGCTTAGGCCAAATCTGGACATAACGGTTGGATTTGGAGGAGCCTATTTAAGGGCCCCTTCTTCCCCAACACGATTTTATCTCTTCCCCTTCTCTCTCCTCCATTGTTGCTGAGCTTAATCCTTGAGGATCTCCTTCCCCCTCCAACCAATCTTGCCCAAACTTTGAGGATAGGTGGAGGAGACCCCGATCTATAGTTCTACCAAGAGAGATTTCACAAATACTAGCTATTCCTTAGTGGATCTTGGTGGTAGGGTTCCTTTGGTGGATCTTGGAGAAGAGTTCCTTTGGTGGAGCATTGGTAGGGTTCCTTTGGTGGATATTGGAGAAGAGTTCCTTTGGTGGAGCATTGGAAGAGTTCCTATGGTGGAGCATTGGTGATGGGTTCCTATGGTGGAGCATTGGATGTGTGCAGCTATGGAGTCTAGCTTGGTGATGTACTAGATCCATAGGGTGTTGGGAGCATCCTTGTGTGTGGAGCTCGCCCCAACCTTGTGAAGGAATCACCGCCTCGACCGGTGCCTTAGTGGAAGAGGGAGAGCACCTCCGTGGAGCTCTCTCGAGGAAGAGGGTGAGGCCTTCCTTCGTGGTGTGGCCGCCTAGTCTCTTGTGTGAGACTAGCACCTCCTCAACGCAGACGTACTTCCTTTAGTGGAAGGAACTGCGGGAAACAAACCTCGACTCGCCTCGCGCCCCCCCGGTTGTCTCGCTCCTTACTCTCATTATCTTGTTGATTCCTTTACTTGTTGCACTCGTCCGATATTCATTGTAGGATCACCCCCATTGCTAAAAGTCACACCTTTACCTTCCGTTGCATAAAACTTGAAAAAGACTAAAAATTGCCGTAGCGCCATTCACCCCCCCACCCTCTTGTTCGCTACGATCCATTCAAGTGGTATCAGAGCAAGGTTTTCTTGCTCAGGCTTTACCGCCTAAGAAATGGCCGAACAAGAGGCGGATAAAAATGGGTCACCTTCCCTTGTGCCACCCGCTCCATCATCGCCCATCGATTCCACGACAGCTACGTTGGATGACCTCAAGAAATTGGAGTCATCCATCGTTGCCCAAATGAAGGCGATGATGATGGAGTTGGTGGTACAAAAACCAAACCCTCCACCAAAAGCAAGTGCCGAGGATCCACCACCAAAAGCTAACACCCTTCCTCTTGTTGATTTTGTCGCGGAAGCGACAAAAGATCCACAAAAGGAAGGGCTTGGGGATACCGGCACTTCAACAAAAGGGAAGGATGATGACACACCAGTTGAGGAACTTCAAGGGAGTTATCATGCGGTGCCACCACCAAATGATTACACCATCAACGTTCCAATACCGATGCCGCATATCTTGTCGCATGGTTCACCACCGTCTCTTGAGTCAAACAACTTTGAGAATTGGCAATTCTTAATGCGTTCACATGTGCGCAGCGCTTCTACCGAGCTTTGGCGTATCATTGAGGAGGGCTATTCACCACGAGATCCCAAGAAATTGACGAGAAGAGATGTGGTGGATGACCAGCTCAACGCCACCGCCATCAACATGCTTCATATGGCCATCTCCCCCAAGGACCGCGCTCATATCCGCTCGCTCAAGACCGCCAAGGAAGCATGGGACAAACTTGAGAAGCTCTTCCTCGGCAATGCAAGCATCCAAAGCTCTCGTTTTGATGAAGTGAACAACATGGCCGACAACTTCGTCATGATTGAAGGAGAGACCCCCGAAGAGATGTATCGACGCCTCATCGCTCTTGCCATGCAAATGCAAGATCTTGGAGCAACGTTCGTGGATGACCATTGGATCAAGCGCAAGTTCTACAACGCTCTCCTCCCTTATTAGGAAGTGAAGTTGACGGCCATCCGCCAAAACGCCTCCTTCCGTGCTATGACATCCGATGAAGTCCTTAGCGAAGTCATCACTTTAGACATCTCCATGAAGAATGCGGAGGATCTTGTTGCTCGCGCCCACAACTCCCGCAAGCCCAATCTTGCATTGAAGATGAAGGTGCATGAAGCTAGTGAAAGTGATGAGGATCCCGTTGAGTGGGGTTCGGATGATCTCAAGCTCAACTACCATGAGCACATGGCTCTCGCCGCCAAGAAGTTTTGGGATGGAAACATGTCCTGAAACACAAGACCAAGAAGATCACGTGATTCTCCAAGAAGACCCTCCAAGAGCCCAAGAGAAGGGACAAGGGGAAGAACATGCTACAATTGCGGTGACAAGAATCATTTTGTCGCGGATTGTATGTTTGAGAGAAGAGAAGATCATGGTGGAAAGCTTATCCCAAAGGATAGGTACAAGCCACTCTCCAAAGGATTCTCCAAGTTCTCCCCATGGTCCGATGACGACAAGGTCTCCTCCAACAAGAAGCCTAGAGCCTTCATCATCCGTGAAGAGTACACCTCCGATGAAGATGGGGAGCATGAGGACAAGAGCTCCAACAAGGAAGGAGAGGGAGTGGCCGCCATCGCCATTTCCACTCCCTCTACCTCCCTCTTCGACTCTCCAAATGAGAACCTCGTCACCAACAATGCACGGTGCCTCATGGCAAAGGTATCCACGGAGGTAAAATCCCCTTCCAAACCATCATCTTCAACTAATGCCTCATATATTGATGATGCCACTAGTCTCACCGTTAAACGTGAGATTATGGGTTTGGATTCCTTGGATTCTTTTCTCACTAACATGAAGGGGGACACCAAGATTCATGTTGGGGCTCTCTTAGCCCAACTTGGTGCGGCACAAGATCTTATCGAGAAGAGGGAGAAGTTGGAAAGGGAAATGGCCTTTGAGCTTGCCAATCTCAAGGAGGAGCTTGGTGATGAAAGGAATCTTCGCATGTCTCTTGAAGCTAGTGTCATTGTGCTTGAAGACAAGAATGAAGCTATTGTTTCACGTCTCACCAAGGATCGAGACCATGCTCTTGAGTTGGTTGGTGAACTCAAGAAGAAGATGCTCTCGCTCGAGGAAGCCAACAAAGCAAAAGACGATGAAGACCCCGATTCTTTCCATGATGAGCTTGTGGATCAAGTTACTTCCTTGAGGAGGCACAATGCTCTCCTCTTGGAAGTCAATGCTCTTCAAGAAGAAGCCTTGGATGAGTACTACCGCTTGTTCAAAGAGAAGACCTCATGTTGCAACCATGAAGAAGAAATTGCCGCTCTTGAGATCACCAAGGCCAAGCTATTGAGTTTGAGTAGCAAGCAGGAAGAGTCGTTGGTGGAGTGTCTCCGCATGAGCAAGGAGAAGGATACGTGTTGTGATCATGAGGAGCAAATAGCCGCCTTGAAGAGAAGGGAAGCCAAGCTCATGGAGATCAACTCCATGCAAGAAGAAACATTGAAGGAGTACTTTCCTTTGAGCAAGGACCGTGCATGTTGCACTCATGAGAGCGACATTGCCAAGATGGAAAATGACAAGCGCTTGCTCATGAAGTTGAACGCTCTCCAAGAAGAAGCATTGATGGAACACTTCTGGGTGAACAAGGCAAAGGAGGTCCAAGTGTTTGATATTTGCCATCCACACCCGGAGCATGAAGATGAAGTCAATCGCTTGAAGGCCAAGGTTGATAGACTCCAAGTTCAAGCCAAGTACTTGGAAGGAATCATTGAAGCTAAAGATGGAGCCAAAGAGGGCTCGTGCAATGAAGGAGGAGTGGCTACCAAGCCAAAGAGAAAGAGGAAGAGGAGGACCAAGAAGAAGATGGACAACAAGAACATGGAGACCAACCGTCAACGGAGCAATGCTAGCTGATACGTCTCCGACGTATCGATAATTTCTTGTGTTCCATGCCACATTATTGATGTTATCTACATGTTTTATGCACACTTTATGTCATATTCGTGCATTTTCTGGAACTAACCTATTAACAAGATGCCGAAGAGCCAGTTCCTGTTTTCTGCTGTTTTTGGTTCCAGAAATCCTAGTAAGGAAATATTCTCGGAATTGGACGAAATCAACGCCCAGGGTCCTATTTTGCCACGAAGCTTCCAGAAGACCGAAGAGGAGATGAAGTGGGGCCACGAGGTGGCCAAACCATAGGGCGGCGCGGCCCAGGCCTTGGCCGCGCCGACCTATAGTGTGGGCCCCTCGTGTGGCCCCCTGACCTGCCCTTCCGCCTACTTAAAGCCTCCGTCGCGAAACCCCCAGTACCGAGAGCCACGATACGGAAAACCTTCCAGAGACGCCGCCGCCGCCAATCCCATCTCGGGGGATTCAGGAGATCGCCTCCGGCACCCTGCCGGAGAGGGGAATCATCTCCCGGAGGACTCTACGCCGCCATGGTCGCCTCCGGAGTGATGTGTGAGTAGTCTACCCCTGGACTATGGGTCCATAGCAGTAGCTAGATGGTTGTCTTCTCCCCATTGTGCTTAATTGTCGGATCTTGTGAGCTGCCTAACATGATCAAGATCATCTATCTGTAATTCTATATGTTGCGTTTGTTGGGATCCGATGAATAGAGAATACTTGTTATGTTGATAATCAAAGTTATGTCTATGTGTTGTTTATGATCTTGCATGCTCTCCGTTACTAGTAGATGCTCTGGCCAAGTAGATGCTTGTAACTCCAAGAGGGAGTATTTATGCTCGATAGTGGGTTCATGTCTCCGTGAATGCGGGAAGTGACAGAAATCTCTAAGATTATGGATGTGCTGTTGCCACTAGGGATAAAACATTGGTGCTATGTTCAAGGATGTAGTTACTGATTACATTACGCGCAATACTTAATGCAATTGTCTGTTGTTAGCAACTTAATACTGGAGGTGGTTCGGATGATAACCTGAAGGTGGACCTTTTAGGCATAGATGCATGCTGGATAGCGGTCTATGTACTTTGTCGTAATGCCCAATTAAATCTCACTATACTCATCATAATATGTATGTGCATGGTCATGCCCTCTTTATTTGTCAATTGCCCAACTGTAATTTGTTCACCCAACATGCTGTTTATCTTATGGGAGAGACACCTCTAGTGAACTATGGACCCCGGTCCAATTCTCTATACTGAAATACAATCTACTGCAATACTGTTCTACTGTTTTTCTGCAAACAATCATCATCCACACTATACATCTAATCCTTTGTTACAGCAAGCCGGTGAGATTGACAACCTCGCTGTTTCGTTGGGGCAAAGTACTTTGTGAAGGAGATATGCCCTAGAGGCAATAATAAAGTGGTTATTATTTATATCTTTATGTTTATGATAAATGTTTATATATCATGCTAGAATTGTATTAACCGAAACATTAGTACATGTGTGATATGTAGACAAACAAGAAGTCCCTAGTATGCCTCTTAAACTAGCTTGTTGATTAATGGATGATTAGTTTCATAATCATGAACATTGGATGTTATTAATAACAAGGTTATGTCATTGTGTGAATGATGTAATGGACACACCCAATTAAGCGTAGCATAAGATCTCGTCATTAAGTTATTTGCTATAAGCTTTCGATACATAGTTACCTAGTCCTTATGACCATGAGATCATGTAAATCACTTATACCGGAAAGGTACTTTGATTACACCAAACACCACTGCGTAAATGGGTGGCTATAAAGGTGGGATTAAGTATCCGGAAAGTATGAGTTGAGGCATATGGATCAACAGTGGGATTTGTCCATCCCGATGACGGATAGATATACTCTGGGCCCTCTCGGTGGAATGTCGTCTAATGTCTTGCAAGCATATGAATGAGTTCATAAGAGACCACATACCACGGTACGAGTAAAGAGTACTTGTCAGGAGACGAGGTTGAACAAGGTATAGAGTGATACCGAAGATCAAACCTCGGACAAGTAAAATATCGCGAGACAAAGGGAATTGGTAATATATGTGTATGGTTCATTCGATCACTAAAGTCATCGTTGAATATGTGGGAGCCATTATGGATCTCCAGATCCCGCTATTGGTTATTGGTCGGAGTGAGTACTCAACCATGTCCGCATAGTTCTCGAACCGTAGGGTGACACACTTAAAGTTGGATGTTGAAATGGTAGTTCTTGAATTATGGAATGAAGTTCGAATATTTGTTCGGAGTCCGGATGAGATCCCGGACATCACGAGGAGTTCCGGAATGGTCCGGAGAATAAGATTCATATATAGGATGTCATTTTATGTGAAATAAAATGTCGCGGAAGGTTCTATGGAAGGTTCTAGAAGGTTCTAGAAAAGTCCGGAAGAAACCACCAAGGAAGGTGGAGTCCACAAGGGACTCCACCTCCATGGCCGGCCAGCCCTAGTGGGGGTGGAGTCCCAAGTGGACTCCACCATAGGGGGCCGGCCACCCCCACATGGGAGGTGGGAATCCCACCTTTGGGTGGGAGTCCTAGTTGGGCTAGGTTTGCCCCCTCCTATGGAAGGTTTTGGTTTCGGGTCTTATTCGAAGACTTGGACACCAACACTTGGGATCCACCTATATAATGAGGGGCCAAGGGAGGGGCCGGCCACCCCAAGACCATAGCTTGGCCGCCCCTTGAGTGGCCGGCCACCCCCTCCCAAACCCTAGCTTTGCTCCTCCACTTCATATTGTCCGGTTTGCTTAGCGAAGCTCCGCCGGACTTCTACACCGCCACCGACACCACGCCGTCGTGCTGTCGGATTCAAGAGGAGCTACTACTTCCGCTGCCCGCCGGAACGGGGAGGTGGACGTCGTCTTCATCAACAACCGAACGTGTGACCGAGTACGGAGGTGCTGCCCGTTCGTGGCGCCGGAACCGATCGTGATCAAGATCTTCTACGCGCTTTTGCAAGCGGCAAGTGATCGTCTACCGCAGCAACAAGAGCCTCATCTTGTAGGCTTTGGAATCTCTTCAAGGGTGAGACTCGATACCCCCTCGTTGCTACCGTCTTCTAGATTGCATCTTGGCTTGGATTGCGTGTTCGCGGTAGGAAAATTTTTGTTTTCTATGCAACGTTATCCTACAAAGTGGTATCGAGCCGTGTCTATGCATAGATGGTTGCACGAGTAGAACACAATGGTTTGTGGGCGTTGATGCTCTTGTTATCTTTAGTTTGAGTACTTTGCATCTTTATGGCATAGTGGGATGAAGCGGCTCGGACTAACTTTACATGACCGCGTTCATGAGACTTGTTCCTCGTTCGACATGCAACTTGTATTGCATAAGAGGCTTTGCGGGTGTCTGTCTCTCCTACTATAGTAAAGATTCAATTTACTCTTCTATTGAAAACATTAGTATCAACGTTGTGGTTCATGTTCGTAGGTAGATTAGATCTCTCTCGAAAACCCTAAACCACGTAAAATATGCAAACCAAATTAGAGACGTCTAACTTGTTTTTGCAGGGTTTGGTGATGTGATATGGCCATGATATGATGATAAATATGTATGAGATGATCATTATTGTATTGTGGCAACCGGCAGGAGCCTTATGGTTGTCTTTAAATTTCATGTTGAGTAGTATTTCAAAGTAGTTGTAATAGTTGCTACATGGAGGACAAACATGAAGACGGTGCCATTGACCTTGGTGCTACGCCGACGATGATGGAGATCATGCCCGAAGATGATGGAGATCATATCCGTGCTTTGGAGATGAAGATCAAAGGCACAAGAACAAAAGGGCCATATCATATCACATATGAACTGCATGTGATGTTAATCCTTTTTATGCATCTTATTTTGCTTAGATCGCGACGGTAGCATTATAAGATGATCCCTCACTAAAATCTCAAGATAATAAAGTGTTCATCCTTAGTGGCACCGTTATTAAGTCTTATCGTTTCGAAGCATCTCGTGATGATCGGGTGTGATAGATTCGATAAGTACATACAACGGGTGCAAGACAGTTTTGCACATGCGGATACTAAGGTGGCCTTGACGAGCCTAGCATGTCTGTACATGGTCTCGGAACACGTGATACCGAAAGGTAGAGCATGAATCATATGGTTGATATGATGAACACTATGAGTGTTCGCCATTGAAATCACACCTTTTCTCGTGATGATCGGGTTTAGGTGCGGTGGATTTGGTTCGTGTGATCACTAAGACAATGCGAGGGATATTGTTTTGAGTGGGAGTTCACCTAGGGTTTTAATTATGTTGAATTAAAATTTGAACTCAATTTGTCATAAACTTAGTCTAAACTATTGCAAATATATGTTGTAGAGATGGCGTCCTCAATCAATTTTAATCAGTTCCTAGAGAAAGAGAAACTTAAGAGCAACGGTAGCAACTTCACCGACTGGTTCCGTCATGTGAGGATCTTCCTCTCTCGCGGAAATCTGCAATTTGTGCATGAGGCCCCGCTAGGTGACCCTCCAGCAGAAGATGAAGCCGATGAAGTAAAAGCTGTTTACGCAACTCGGAAAACTCGGTACTCACAAGTTCAGTGTGCCATCCCGTGCAGTCCTGGAATCCGATCTTCAAAAACGTTTTGAGCACCATGATCCTCATGAGTTGATGAATGAGCTGAAAGCTATATTCGAGACTCATGCGGCGATGGAATGCTATGAAGCATCGAAACATTTCTTCACTGTATGATGGAAGAAGGCAGCTCCGTTAGTGAGCACATGCTCGCCATGACCGGGCATGCGAAGAAACTCGATGACTTGGGAATAGTGATTCCTAACAGATCGGGGATTAATCGTGTCCTTCAATCAACGCCACCAAGTTACAAGAACTTTGTGATGAACTACAATATGCAGAACATGAACAAGGAGTTACCTGAACTCTTTGGCATGCTAAAAGCTGCTGAGATTGAGATCAAGAAAGAGCACCAAGTGTTGATGGTCAACAAGACCACCAGTTTCAAGAAACAGGGGCAAGTCTAAGGGAAAATTCAAGAAGGGTGGCAAGAAAGCTGCCACGCCTCCTATGAAACCTAAGAACGGCCCTAAGCCCGATGCTGAGTGCTATTATCGCAAGGAGAAGGGACACCGGAAGCGTAATTGCTCCAAGTATCTCGGCTGATCTAAAGAGTGGCCTTGTCACGAAGAAGAAAGAAGGTATATCTGATATACATGTTATAGATGTTTATCTCACTAGTTCTCGTTCTAGTACCTGGGTATTTGATACTGGTTCGGTTGCTCATATTTGTAACTCAAAACAGGAACTAAAGAATAAACGACAACTGCTGAAAGATGAAGTGACGATGCGCGTTGGAAACGGATCCAAGGTCAATGTGATCGCAATGGGACACTTCCTCTACATCTACCTTCGGGATTAGTTTTAAGCCTAAATAATTGTTATTATGTACTGCGTTGAGCATGAACATTATATCTGGATCTTGTTTAATGCAAGACGGTTATTCATTCAAGTCTGAGAATAATGGTTGTTCTATTTTTATGAATAATATCTTTTATGGTCGAGCACCACAAAAGAATGGCTTATTTCTGTTAGATCTCGATAGTAGTGATACACATATACATAACATTGATGCTAAGCGAATTAAACTAAATGATAATTCTACTTATATTTGTCACAGTAGTCTTTGTCATATTGGAGTGAAACTCATGAAGAAAAACCATAATTATGGATTACTTGAATCACTTGACTTTGAGTCACTTGATAGATGCGAAGCATGTCTAATGGGAAAAATGACAAAGACTCCATTCTGGTATGATGGAGCGAGCTACGACTTATTGGAAATCATACATACCGATGTATGTGGACCAATGAGCGTAGCATCGCGTGTGGTTATCGTTATGTTCTAACCTTCACAGATGATCTGAGTAGATATGGGTATATCTATTTCATGAAACATAAATCCGAAACTTTCGAGAAGTTTAAGGAATTTCAAAGTGAAGTAGAAAATCAACGTAACAAGAAGATCAAATTTCTACGATCTGATCGTGGAGGTGAATATCTGAGTTATGAGTTTGGCATGCATTTAAAGAAATGCGGAATACTTTCACAATTGACACCGCCGGAACACCTCAACGAAACGGTGTGTCCGAACGTCGTAATCGAACTCTCTTAGATATGGTTCGTAGTATGATGTCTCTTACTGATTTGCCGTTATCATTTTGGAGTTATGCATTAGAGACAGCCGCATTCACTTTAAATAGAGCACCATCAAAATCCGTAGAAACGACACCGTATGAATTATGGTTTAATAAGAAACCTAAGCTGTCGTTCCTGAAAGTTTGGGGTTGCGAAGCCTATGTAAAGAAGTTACAACCGGACAAGCTAGAACCCAAAGCGGAGAAATGCGTCTTCATAGGTTATCCTAAGGAAACTATAGGATACACTTTCTATCACAGATCCGAAGGCAAAATCTTTGTTGCTAAGAACGGAACCTTTCTTGAGAAAGAATTTCTCACTAAAGAAGTGACTGGAAGAAAAGTAGAACTCGATGAGATTGATGAATCTATACTCGTTGATCAGAGTAGCGCAGCATCGAAGTTGTACTGCACCGCCTACACCGGCAACAGAGGAAGCTAATGATAATGATCATGAAACTTCGAACGAGGAAACTACGGAACCTCGCAGATCGACAAGGGAACGTGCCACTCCTGATTGGTATGATCCTTGTCTAAATGTCATGATTGTGGATAACAATGATGAGGACCCTGCGACGTATGAAGAAGCGATGATGAGCCCAGATTCCAACAAATGGCAAGAAGCCATGAAATCCGAAATGGGATCCATGTATGATAACAAAGTATGGACTTTGGTAGACTTACCTGATAGCCGAAAGGCTGTCGAAAAATAAATGGATCTTCAAGAGAAAAACAGATGCTGATGGTAATATTACTGTCTATAAAGCTCGACTTGTCGCAAAGGGTTTCCGACAAATTCAAGGAGTTGACTACGATGAGACTTTCTCACTGTAGCGAAGCTGAAATCTGTGAGGATTTTGTTAGCAATAGCTGCATTTTTCGATTATGAGATTTGGCAGATGGATGTCAAAACGGCGTTCCTTAATGGAGACATTGAGGAAGAGTTGTATATGGTACAACCCAAAGGTTTTGTCGATCCTAAAAATGTCGACAAAGTATGCAAACTTCAGCGTTCAATCTATGGACTGAAGCAAGCATCGAGAAGTTGGAACCGACGCTTTGATAAGGTGATCAAAGACTTCGGGTTTATACGGTGTCATGGAGAGGCCTGTATTTACAAGAAAGTGAGTGGGAGCTACGTAGCATTCCTGATATTATATGTAGATGACATATTATTGATCGGGAATGATATAGAACTATTAAGCAGTTGTTAAGGGTTATTTGAATAATAGTTTTTCAATGAAAGACCTTGGTGAAGCATCGTATATATTAGGCATCAAGATTTATAGAGATAGATCAAGACGTCTAATAGGGCTATCACAGAGTACATATCTGGACAAGATTCTAAAGAAGTTTAGAATGGACGAAAGTAAGAAAGGGTTCTTACCTATGTTACTGTGCAAGGTATTGAGTAAAACTCAAGGACCGGCTACGGCGAGAAGAAAGAGAAAGGATGTGTAACATCCCCTATGCCTCGGCAGTAGGATCTATCATGTATGCCATGCTATGTACTAGACCGGATATAGCACATGCCGTTAGTTTGACTAGCAGATATCAAAGTGATCCAGGAATGGAACACTCGGACAGCGGTCAAGAATATCCTGAAGTACTTGAAAAGAACTAAGGATATGTTTCTTTGTTATGGAGGTGACCAAGAGCTCGTTGTAAACGGTTACACCGATGCAAGTTGGAACACTGATCCTGATGACTCTAAGTCACAATCTGGGTACGTGTTTATATTGAATGGTGCTGCAGTAAGCTGGGCAAGCTCGAAGCAGTGCACGGTGGCGAAGTCTTCAACAGAATCAGAGTACATAGCGGCTTCAGAGGCTTCATCCGAAGCGATATGGATGAAGAGGTTCATTGTAGAGCTCGGTGTGGTTCGAGTGCATTGGACCCATTAATCATTTATCGTGATAACATGGGTGCCATCGCCAATGCACAAGAGCCAAGGTCACACAAGAGGCTGAAGCATATCAAGCTGCGTTACCACTCGATTCGCGAGTACATCGAAGATGGAGAAGTAAAGATTTGCAAAGTACACACTGATCTGAATGTAGCAGATCCGTTGACTAAAGCTCTCCCTAGGGCAAAGCATGACCAACACCAGAATGCCATGGGTGTTAGGTATATTACAATGTAATCTAGATTATTGACTCTAGTGCAAGTGGGAGACTGAAGGAGATATGCCCTAGAGGCAATAATAAAGTGGTTATTATTTATATCTTTATGTTTATGATAAATGTTTATATATCATGCTAGAATTGTATTAACCGAAACATTAGTACATGTGTGATATGTAGACAAACAAGAAGTCCCTAGTATGCCTCTTAAACTAGCTTGTTGATTAATGGATGATTAGTTTCATAATCATGAACATTGGATGTTATTAATAACAAGGTTATGTCATTGTGTGAATGATGTAATGGACACACCCAATTAAGCGTAGCATAAGATCTCGTCATTAAGTTATTTGCTATAAGCTTTCGATACATAGTTACCTAGTCCTTATGACCATGAGATCATGTAAATCACTTATACCGGAAAGGTACTTTGATTACACCAAACACCCCTGCGTAAATGGGTGGCTATAAAGGTGGGATTAAGTATCCGGAAAGTATGAGTTGAGGCATATGGATCAACAGTGGGATTTGTCCATCCCGATGACGGATAGATATACTCTGGGCCCTCTCGGTGGAATGTCGTCTAATGTCTTGCAAGCATATGAATGAGTTCATAAGAGACCACATACCACGGTACGAGTAAAGAGTACTTGTCAGGAGACGAGGTTGAACAAGGTATAGAGTGATACCGAAGATCAAACCTCGGACAAGTAAAATATCGCGAGACAAAGGGAATTGGTAATATATGTGTATGGTTTATTCGATCACTAAAGTCATCGTTGAATATGTGGGAGCCATTATGGATCTCCAGATCCCGCTATTGGTTATTGGTCGGAGTGAGTACTCAACCATGTCCGCATAGTTCTCGAACCGTAGGGTGACACACTTAAAGTTGGATGTTGAAATGGTAGTTCTTGAATTATGGAATGAAGTTCGAATATTTGTTCGGAGTCCCGGATGAGATCCGGTACATCACGAGGAGTTCCGGAATGGTCCGGAGAATAAGATTCATATATAGGATGTCATTTTATGTGAAATAAAATGTCGCGGAAGGTTCTATGGAAGGTTCTAGAAGGTTCTAGAAAAGTCCGGAAGAAACCACCAAGGAAGGTGGAGTCCACAAGGGACTCCACCTCCATGGCCGGCCAGCCCTAGTGGGGGTGGAGTCCCAAGTGGACTCCACCATAGGGGGCCGGCCACCCCCCCACATGGGAGGTGGGAATCCCACCTTTGGGTGGGAGTCCTAGTTGGGCTAGGTTTGCCCCCTCCTATGGAAGGTTTTGGTTTCGGGTCTTATTCGAAGACTTGGACACCAACACTTGGGATCCACCTATATAATGAGGGGCCAAGGGAGGGGGCCGGCCACCCCAAGACCATAGCTTGGCCGCCCCCCTTGAGTGGCCGGCCACCCCCTCCCAAACCCTAGCTTTGCTCCTCCACTTCATATTGTCCGGTTTGCTTAGCGAAGCTCCGCCGGACTTCTACACCGCCACCGACACCACGCCGTCGTGCTGTCGGATTCAAGAGGAGCTACTACTTCCGCTGCCCGCTGGAACGGGGAGGTGGACGTCGTCTTCATCAACAACCGAACGTGTGACCGAGTACGGAGGTGCTGCCCGTTCGTGGCGCCGGAACCGATCGTGATCAAGATCTTCTACGCGCTTTTGCAAGCGGCAAGTGATCGTCTACCGCAGCAACAAGAGCCTCATCTTGTAGGCTTTGGAATCTCTTCAAGGGTGAGACTCGATACCCCCTCGTTGCTACCGTCTTCTAGATTGCATCTTGGCTTGGATTGCGTGTTCGCGGTAGGAAAATTTTTGTTTTCTATGCAACGTTATCCTACACTTTGGTTGTGTTGTGCAGGTTCCACGTTGGCGCCGGAATCTCTGGTGTTGCGCCGCACTACATCCCGCCGCCATCAACCTTCAACGTGCTTCTTGGCTCCTACTGGTTCGATAAACCTTGGTTTCATACTGAGGGAAAACTTGCCGCTGTACGCATCACACCTTCCTCTTGGGGTTCCCAACGGACGCGTGTTGTACGCGTATCAAGCTCTTTTTCTGGCGCCGTTGCCGGGGAGATCAAGACACGCTGCAAGGGGAGTCTCCACTTCCCAATCTCTTTACTTTGTTTTTGTCTTGCTTAGTTTTATTTACTACTTTGTTTGCTGCGCTAAATCAAAACACAAAAAAATTAGTTGCTAGTTTTACTTTATTTGCTATCTTGTTTGCTATATCAAAAACACAAAAAAATTTAGTTACTTGTTTTACTTTACTTAATATCATGCATGTTTTTATTTCACTAGTTAAGCATAATGGAAAACAACAAAAATATGAGAGATCTTTATGAACTTTATCTTGAATTAGGACATGATGTGTTTGAAGAGAGAATTAAAAAACCCATGGAACTTTATATGCATGCTAATGGGAATGTTATTACTATGAATGCTTTGAACACCATTGTTGCTAATGCTATGGAAAATTCTAAGCTTGGGGAAGCTGGCTTTGATGAGCATGATCTTTTTAGTCCCCCAAGCATTGAGGAGAAAATTTTCTTTTATGATTACAATATGCCTCCTATATATGATGATAGCCACTTTGTTGAATTTGCTCCCACTACAACTGATAAAATTGATTATGTTTATGTGGAGAGTAATAATTTTATGCATGAGACTCATGATAAGAATGCTTTATGTGATAGTTATATTGTTGATTTTGCTCATGATGCTACTGAAAGTTATTATGAGAGAGGAAAATATGGTTGTAGAAATTTTCATGTTACTAAAACACCTCTCTATGTGCTGAAATTTTTGAAGCTACACTTGTTTTATCTTTCTACGCTTGTTGCATTATGCTTCTTGAACTTGTTTATTTACAAGATTCCTCTTCATAGGAAGCATGTTAGACTTAAATGTGTTTTGAATTTGCCTCTTGAAGCTCTCTTTTGCTTCAAATACTATTTCTTGCGAGTGCATCATCAAAACTGCTGAGCCCATCTTAATGGCTATAAAGAAAGAACTTCTTGGGAGATAACCCATGTGTTATTTTACTACAGTACTTTGTTTTTATTTTGTGTCTTGGAAGTTGTTTACTACTGTAGCAACCTCTCCTTATCTTAGTTTAGTGTTTTGTTGTGCCAAGTAAAGTCGTTGATAGTAAAGTTCATACTAGATTTGGATTACTGCACAGAAACAGATTTCTTTGCTGTCTCGAATCTGGGCTGTTTTCTCTGTAGGTAACTCAGAAAATTATGCCAATTTACGTGAGTGATCCTCAGATATGTACGCAACTTTCATTCAATTTGAGCATTTTCATTTGAGCAAGTCTGGTGCCTCGATAAAATTCGTCAATACGAACTGTTCTGTTTTGACAGATTCTGCCTTTTATTTCGCATTGCCTCTTTTGCTATGTTGGATGAATTTCTTTGATCCATTAATGTCCAGTAGCTTTATGCAATGTCCATAAGTGTTAAGAATGATTATGTCACCTCTGAACATGTTAATTTTTATTGTCCACTAATCCTCTAATGAGTTGTTCTAAGTTTGGTGTGGAGGAAGTTTTCAAGGATCAAGAGAGGAGTATGATGCAACATGATCAAGGAGAGTGAAAGCTCTAAGCTTGGGGATGCCCCGGTGGTTCACCCCTGCATATTCTAAGAAGACTCAAGCGTCTAAGCTTGGGGATGCCCAAGGCATCCCCTTCTTCATCAACAACATTATCAGGTTCCTCCCCTGAAACTATATTTTTATTCCATCACATCTTATATGCTTTTCTTGGAGCGTCGGTTTGTTTTTGTTTTTGTTTTTGTTTTGTTTGAATAAATGGATCCTAGCATTCACTTTATGGGAGAGAGACACGCTCCGCTGTAGCATATGGACAAGTATGTCCTTAGGCTCTACTCATAGTATTCATGGCGAAGTTTCTTCTTCGTTAAATTGTTATATGGTTGGAATTGGAAAATGATACATGTAGTAAATTGCTATAAATGTCTTGGGTAATGTGATACTTGGCAATTGTTGTGCTCATGTTTAAGCTCTTGCATCATATACTTTGCACCCATTAATGAAGAAATACATAGAGCATGCTAAAATTTGGTTTGCATATTTGGTCTCTCTAAGGTCTAGATAATTTCTAGTATTGAGTTTGAACAACAAGGAAGACGGTGTAGAGTCTTATAATGTTTACAATATGTCTTTTATGTGAGTTTTGCTGCACCGGTTCATCCTTGTGTTTGTTTCAAATAGCCTTGCTAGCCTAAACCTTGTATCGAGAGGGATTACTTCTCATGCATCCAAAATCCTTGAGCCAACCACTATGCCATTTGTGTCCACCATACCTACCTACTACATGGTATTTCTCCGCCATTCCAAATTAAATTGCTTGAGTGCTACCTTTAAAATTCCATCATTCACCTTTGCAATATATAGCTCATGGGACAAATAGCTTAAAAACTATTGTGATATTGAATATGTACTTATGCACTTTATCTCTTATTAAGTTGCTTGTTGTGCGATAACCATGTTCACTGGAGACGCCATCAACTATTCTTTGTTGAATTTCATGTGAGTTGCTATGCATGTTCGTCTTGTCTGAAGTAAGAGAGATCTACCACCTTATGGTTAAGCATGCATATTGTTAGAGAAGAACATTGGGCCGCTAACTAAAGCCATGATCCATGGTGGAAGTTTCAGTTTTGGACAATATCCTCAATCTCATATGAGAAAATTATTAATTGTTGTTACATGCTTATGCATAAAAGAGGAGTCCATTATCTATTGTCTATGTTGTCCCGGTATGGATGTCTAAGTTGAGAATAATCAATAGCGAGAAATCCAATGCGAGCTTTCTCCTTAGACCTTTGTACAGGCGGCATAGAGGTACCCCTTTGTGACACTTGGTTAAAACATGTGCATTGCGATGATCCGGTAGTCCAAGCTAATTAGGACAAGGTGCGGGCACTATTAGTATACTATGCATGAGGCTTGCAACTTGTAAGATATAATTTACATGATACATATGCTTTATTACTACCGTTGACAAAATTGTTTCATGTTTTCAAAATCAAAGCTCTAGCACAAATATAGCAATCGATGCTTTTCCTCTATGGAGGACCATTCTTTTACTTTCATTGTTGAGTCAGTTCACCTATTTCTCTCCACCTCAAGAAGAAAACACTTGTGTGAACTGTGCATTGATTCCTACATACTTGCATATTGCACTTATTATATTACTCTATGTTGACAATATCCATGAGATATACATGTTACAAGTTGAAAGCAACCGCTGAAACTTAATCTTCCTTTGTGTTGCTTCAATACCTTTACTTTGAATTATTGCTTTATGAGTTAACTCTTATGCAAGACTTATTGATGCTTGTCTTGATGTACTATTCATGAAAAGTCTTTGCTATATGATTCACTTGTTTACTCATGTCATATACATTGTTTTGATCGCTGCATTCACTACATATGCTTTACAAATAGTATGATCAAGGTTATGATGGCATGTCACTCCGTAAATTATCTGTGTTATCGTTTTACCTGCGCGGGACGAGCAGAACTAAGCTTGGGGATGCTGATACGTCTCCGACGTATCGATAATTTCTTGTGTTCCATGCCACATTATTGATGTTATCTACATGTTTTATGCACACTTTATGTCATATTCGTGCATTTTCTGGAACTAACCTATTAACAAGATGCCGAAGAGCCAGTTCCTGTTTTCTGCTGTTTTTGGTTTCAGAAATCCTAGTAAGGAAATATTCTCGGAATTGGACGAAATCAACGCCCAGGGTCCTATTTTGCCACGAAGCTTCCAGAAGACCGAAGAGGAGACGAAGTGGGGCCACGAGGTGGCCAAACCATAGGGCGGCGCGGCCCAGGCCTTGGCCGCGCCGACCTATAGTGTGGGCCCCTCGTGTGGCCCCCTGACCTGCCCTTCCGCCTACTTAAAGCCTCCGTCGCGAAACCCCCAGTACCGAGAGCCACGATACGGAAAACCTTCCAGAGACGCCGCCGCCGCCAATCCCATCTCGGGGGATTCAGGAGATCGCCTCCGGCACCCTGCCGGAGAGGGGAATCATCTCCCGGAGGACTCTACGCCGCCATGGTCGCCTCCGGAGTGATGTGTGAGTAGTCTACCCCTGGACTATGGGTCCATAGCAGTAGCTAGATGGTTGTCTTCTCCCCATTGTGCTTAATTGTCGGATCTTGTGAGCTGCCTAACATGATCAAGATCATCTATCTGTAATTCTATATGTTGCGTTTGTTGGGATCCTATGAATAGAGAATACTTGTTATGTTGATAATCAAAGTTATGTCTATGTGTTGTTTATGATCTTGCATGCTCTCCGTTACTAGTAGATGCTCTGGCCAAGTAGATGCTTGTAACTCCAAGAGGGAGTATTTATGCTCGATAGTGGGTTCATGTCTCCGTGAACTGGGAAGTGACAGAAATCTCTAAGATTATGGATGTGTTGTTGCCACTAGGGATAAAACATTGGTGCTATGTTCAAGGATGTAGTTACTGATTACATTACGCGCAATACTTAATGCAATTGTCTGTTGTTAGCAACTTAATACTGGAGGGGGTTCGGATGATAACCTGAAGGTGGACTTTTTAGGCAGAGATGCATGCTGGATAGCGGTCTATGTACTTTGTCATAATGCCCAATTAAATCTCACTATACTCATCATAATATGTATGTGCATGGTCATGCCCTCTTTATTTGTCAATTGCCCAACTGTAATTTGTTCACCCAACATGCTGTTTATCTTATGGGAGAGACACCTCTAGTGAACTGTGGACCCCGGTCCAATTCTCTATACTGAAATACAATCCCACTGCAATACTTTGTTCTCGTTTTTCTGCAAACAATCATCATCCACACTATACATCTAATCCTTTGTTACAGCAAGCCGGTGAGATTGACAACCTCGCTGTTTCGTTGGGGCAAAGTACTTTGGTTGTGTTGTGCAGGTTCCACGTTGGCGCCGGAATCTCTGGTGTTGCACCGCACTACATCCCGCCGCCATCAACCTTCAACGTGCTTCTTGGCTCCTACTGGTTCGATAAACCTTGTTTTCATACTGAGGGAAAACTTGCCGCTGTACGCATCACACCTTCCTCTTGGGGTTCCCAACGGACGCGTGTTGTACGCGTATCACTAGCTCAAGAAGGGATGGAGTACCCAACTCCGCCTCGACGGGTTTCGCCGGATCTAACAACCCTTCTCATGTTCTTTTTGTTGATTACTATGGACATATTCGTGCTCGCTTTATTGGTCCTCAAAAGGACAATGTTGATTGGACTATTTGGGTTCCCAAACCCCTTGTTACTAACATGCTAGGACCCATTGAAAAATGGGTACCTAAATCCAAGACTTGATTCCTTGTAGGACTATGCTTCCGGTGGCGCTAAATGGGTGGTTGATAGTGGAGCCACAAGTCATATGACCGGAAGCAAGGATATTGTTGTCGACCTCGTGCCTTCTCTCTCTCTACCGTTTCATATGGCGACAACACGTGCTCTAAGGTATTGGGTCTTGGCAAGGTGGTGGTAACACCCGACATCTCACTTGTGAATGTCCTCCTTGTCGAGACCCTTGGCTACAACTTACTCTCCGTTCATCAAATTGCTCGTATGGGATTATGCACATTCTTTGATGAACATATGGTGGTCCTCTTGTGGAGCAAGACACTCAATGTAGCTTTTGTTGGATATGTAGAGAATGGTTTGTATATTGTCGATTTCTCCGGAAAGACAACTTCTTCCGCTCTTTGCTTATTCGCCAAAGGTGACAAGGGTTGGTTATGGCATCGCCGACTAGCCCATGTCAACATGAGGACTTTGCAAAGTCTCCACAAGGGTGGCCACATTCTCGGACTAAAAGAAGATGTCTCTTTTTGCAAGGATCGTGTTTGTAGGGCTTGCGTACAAGGAAAAATGCATGGAGCTCCTCACAAGGCCAAGACCATCATCTCTACCACAAGATGCTTGGAGCTCCTACACGTTGATCTCTTTGGTCCACCATCTCATGAAAGTCTTGGAGGAAAGAAGTATTGCCTCGTCATCGTTGATGACTATTCTCGCTATTGTTGGGTATTCTTCTTCAAGTACAAGAGTGAGACTCAACGGACCATGATGGAGTTTGCCAACCAAGTTCAACGCAAGTACGACAACAAGATTCTCGTAATAAGGAGCGACAATGGAATGGAGTTCAAGAACTACACATTGGATGACTTTCTCGACGAGGAAGGAATCGAACACTAATACTCCACGCCATATACTCCCCAACAAAATGGGGTCGCCGAAAGGAAGAATCGAACCTTGATCGAAGCTGCTCGAACCATGATGATGGAATACAAGTCCAACTACAATTTTTGGGCGGAAGCTATCTCTACCGCTTGCCATGCTACTAATCGCCTCTACCTTCGCAAAGGTCTTGAGAAGACACCATATGAGATCCTCACCGGCAACAAGCCTAATGTGTCATACTTCAAGGTCTTCGGATGCAAATGCTACATACTTGTCAAGGACACGCGCCTATCCAAGTTTGATTCAAGAGCTCAAGAAGGAATCTTCGTTGGCTATGCTACGGATTCTCACGCCTATAGGGTCTTCAACAAGTCAAGTGGACGTGTTGTAGAATCTTGTGATGTGACGTTCGATGAAGATGATAGATCTTTGGAGGAGCGAAGTGCTTCTTGTGAGAAAGGAGATGCAATTCCCCCGGATACCATAGGAAGGATGGGTGTTGGCATTCGCCTACCTCAAACGCTACCTTCTATGAGTACCGGGGAAGGACCAAGTTCCACGCAAGTGGAGCCATCTACACCACAAGGCCAAGCTTCTTCAGTTGATCTAACAAATGCAAGTCAACCTCTACAACAACCTCAAATTCAACCTCAACCTCAAGATCAACCTCGACATCTACAACAACAATCAAGTCCAAGTTCACCTCAACAAGCTCAAGAACAACATACACCGCAAGCTCGTCTACCTCAACACCCAACATCAAGTGACCAAGGTCAAGCTTCAAGTTCTTCTCCGAGTGGTTCGGGGACAATCTTCATGGACAATGATATTCCCTATACCCCCGAGCCGTCCGGATCTCATGACAAGGTTGCCTCTTTCAACAACAATGGAGGTCAAGGCGAGGACCTAAACCGTGATGAAGGCCAAGAGGACTCACAAGAACCATCTCCTCAAGCCGACACTCGCCGTGAAGATCCTACTACAAGACACTTGCGTCTCAAGTCTCATTCCTTGCAAAACATCATTGGTGATCTAAAGAGAAATGTCACCACTCGGAGGCAACTTGCAAACTTTTGTGCGCACCATGCCTTTGTCTCTAGGGTGGAACCACTCAAAGTTGATGATGATCTCAACGATCCCGATTGGTTGAATGCAATGCAAGAGGAACTCAACAACTTCAAGAGGAATGATGTATGGACTCTCATGAAGCGACCCGATCATTGCCGCAATGTTATCGGCACCAAGTGGATCTTCAAGAACAAGCAAGATGAAAGTGGCACGGTCATCCGCAACAAAGCAAGATTGGTGGCACAAGGCTATTCTCAAGTCGAAGGCGTGGACTTTGGTGAAACCTTTGCACCCGTTGCAAGGCTCGAGTCCATCCGTATCCTTTTGGCCTTTGCCTCACATCATGGCTTTAAGTTGCAACAAATGGATGTTAAGAGTGCTTTTCTTAATGGTCCTCTACATGAGGAAGTATATGTGAAGCAACCCCCGGGGTTCGAGGACCCCCATTTCCCGGACCATGTCTTCAAGCTCAAAAAGGCCCTATATGGTCTCAAACAAGCTCCTAGAGCTTGGTATGAGCATCTCAAGGAGTTGCTTGAAGACCGTGGTTTCGAAGTGGGGAAAATCGATCCCACTCTTTTTACTAAGAAGGTCAATGGGGAGCTTTTCGTATGCCAACTCTATGTAGATGACATCATATTTGGCTCTACTAACACAAAATTCAATGATGAGTTTGCTATGTTGATGACAAATAGGTTCGAGATGTCGATGACGGGTGAACTCAAGTACTTTCTTGGGTTTGAGATCAAGCAAATGCGACAAGGCACCTTCATCAATCAAGCGAAGTACCTCCAAGACATGCTCAAGCGCTTTGATATGAAGGATGCCAAGGGGATTGGAACTCCAATGCAACTCAAGTGTCAACTCACTCTTGACGAGGGCGGCAAGGCGGTGGATACCAAGCTCTACCGTTCGATGATAGGTTCGCTTCTCTACCTTTGTGCCTCTCGCCCGGATATAATGTTGAGCGTTGGTATGTGTGCACGGTTTCAAGCAAGTCCGAAGGAAAGCCACCTTGTGGCGGTCAAGAGGATCTTTCGATATTTAGTTGATACCCCACACTTCGGACTATGGTACCCAAGGGACACGGACTTTGCTTTGGTTGGTTTCACCGACTCCGATTGGGCAGGCGACAAGATTGATAGGAAGTCTACCTCCGGAGCATGTCACTTTCTTGGAAGATCTTTGGTGTGTTGGTCCTCGAAGAAGCAAAATTGTGTCTCCGTCTCCACCGCGGAAGCCGAGTATATTGCCGCGGCAAGTAGTTGTGCTCAAATCCTATGGATGAAGCAAACCTTGCGGGATTATGGACTCGAGTATAGCAAGGTGCCTCTTTTGTGTGACAATGAGAGCGCAATCAAGATCGCCTACAATCCGGTTCTTCATGGCAAGACGAAGCACATTGAGATACGGAACCACTTCATCCGGGACCACATTGCTCGCGGAGATATTGTACTATCCTATATTGGCACCAAGGAGCAATTGGCGGACATCTTCACGAAGCCCTTGGATGAGAAGCGCTTTATTGAGTTGAGGCATGAGCTAAATATCATTGATCCGTCGAACTTTGCTTGACCGTCGTGTGCACATACCAATCTTACCGTCATATCTAGATGAAAGGCACGCATGGACATAGGGGGAGTGCGGTTTAAATCCATTGAGCTATCACTCCCCCCATAATGCATAAAGAAATCCAAAACATTTGCTATTTGTCAATTAAGTGACTTATGAGCTTCATGTTGAGTTGTAGTCCGTGAGTCCTAGATACATCTACGCGACCTCACAACTACTATACTCTTACACGGTGGCTTCGGCCACCAACACCCCCTCTTTGAGGGTTTTTCGGTTCTTCATGACCTTGTTTTGTCTTTCTTCTTTGCTTTCTTCTTCTTGTTTTAAGAACCTCTATCAAGCTTGTTTTCTCGTGATTTTTGCAAGCTTGGTTGTATGTTCTTTTTCTCCATCTCTCTAGTTTCGTTACCCTCCTTTTTGGTGTTCCGATGCCAAAGGGGGAGAAGTTCCTAGGTGGATGGAGACTTTTGTTGTTTGTAGCCGTTTGGTTCTAGTTGCTTATCTTGTCTTATGGCTACATCAACAACCCTATGGAGGCATCCTATTGTGAGTTTGGGTATTCTCAAGGCTATGGTATGATAACTTCACCCAAATCTCCGTATATGATCTTATGTTGCCTCCATATTGTGCATATGCCTCTTGAACATGTCATCTATCTATGTTGCATATGTGCTTGGTTTGTAAAAACTAGGGGGAGTGATGTCTCTATAACATGTGTATTTGTATTCAAATACATATTCATGATATGCACATGTGTAGGGGGAGCTCCGTCGAGTTTTTGCAAATCTATTGTTCTCATCATAATATCATTTGTTATTGTCAACTCTTGTGTTGTCATCAAACACCAAAAAGGGGGAGATTGTAAGAGCAAAATTCACACCCCAAGTTTTGTGTGTTTGATGACAACACTTGAGTAATCTCACCGTGTGTCTTGAGTATCATTGTTAGATTTGCAAGTACACGGTGACCTCGCCGGACGCGTCAAGATCGGAAGACTGAAGCATAGTTGATAGGTTTTCTGGTTTTGTGTGTGTTTAGCGAGGTAACAAAGTTGGAGAGAAAAAGGGAAGAAAACCAGATTTAGCCAGGCCGGTACTACTGGTACCTGTAGCGGTAGTACCGCTACCCCTATAGGTACCGCTGTCGGTACCGCTCTGAGTCTGCGCTGATTCACCGTCCGAGAACACAACTGCGGTACCCTGCGGTACCTGGAGCGGCAGTACCGCTCACGAGCGGTAGTACCGCTCAAGGTACCGCTTTAGGTAACAGAATCGAGTTCTGATCGTACCGCTCCGGTACCGCCCTGGTACCGCTCTGGATCCAGTAAGGTCTGGACCCTATTGCGGTACCTCGAGCGGTACCTCGGGCGGTAGTACCGCTCTGCGTCCTTTGACCAGATCTGGATCGAATTTGAACTCAGAGCGGTAGTACCGCTTACCCCAAAGTGGTAGTACCGCTTAGGCCAAATCTGGACATAACGGTTGGATTTGGAGGAGCCTATTTAAGGGCCCCTTCTTCCCCAACACGATTTTATCTCTTCCCCTTCTCTCTCCTCCATTGTTGCTGAGCTTAATCCTTGAGGATCTCCTTCCCCCTCCAACCAATCTTGCCCAAACTTTGAGGATAGGTGGAGGATACCCCGATCTATAGTTCTACCAAGAGAGATTTCACAAATACTAGCTATTCCTTAGTGGATCTTGGTGGTAGGGTTCCTTTGGTGGATCTTGGAGAAGAGTTCCTTTGGTGGAGCATTGGTAGGGTTCCTTTGGTGGATCTTGGAGAAGAGTTCCTTTGGTGGAGCATTGGAAGAGTTCCTATGGTGGAGCATTGGTGATGGGTTCCTATGGTGGAGCATTGGATGTGTGCAGCTATGGAGTCTAGCTTGGTGATGTACTAGATCCATAGGGTGTTGGGAGCATCCTTGTGTGTGGAGCTCGCCCCAACCTTGTGAAGGAATCACCGCCTCGACCGGTGCCTTAGTGGAAGAGGGAGAGCACCTCCGTGGAGCTCTCTCGAGGAAGAGGGTGAGGCCTTCCTTCGTGGTGTGGCCGCCTAGTCTCTTGTGTGAGACTAGCACCTCCTCAATGCAGACGTACTTCCTTTAGTGGAAGGAACTGCGGGAAACAAACCTCGACTCGCCTCGCGCCCCCCCGGTTGTCTCGCTCCTTACTCTCATTATCTTGTTGATTCCTTTACTTGTTGCACTCGTTCGATATTCATTGTAGGATCACCCCCATTGCTAAAAGTCATACCTTTACCTTCCGTTGCATAAAACTTGAAAAAGACTAAAACTTGCCATAGCGCCATTCACCCCCCCCTCTTGTTCACTACGATCCATTCAGTAGCTTCTGTTCTTTCTCGTCTAGCTGAAATTACTTTTTACCCCTTGTCCACGTGTACACCGTCTATTCCGCAACTTCTCTATCCAACGGTGCGTCGATTCACCGCACCTCTATATAAAGACATCGTCTTCCTCCTTTGGTCCTTTCACTCGCGCCGCACCTCTGCTTCTCCTCTGCAAAATCCTCCATTACTCCCAGTGCATCAAGCGCTCAACCACACTCTCATCCTTCTCCGCCGTACTCATTGATGCCACCTCGCACCCGTTTGACCAGGCATAGCACTCCGGAGTCCATGATGGCCGCCGAAGATCTGGAGTGGGAGAGATCCAAGATCTCGAACCAGGACATGAACCTGCTGAAGAAGCTAGGGTTCACCAAGAAGGAGAAGGCGCTCCGCTTCCCCAAGGAGGAGAGCTATCCAACACCTCCAATCGAGTATCGGGTCAGTTTTGTTGACCATCTTATCGGAGGTCTTTCTCCCCCCATCCACGAATTTCTTCGGGGTCTTCTTTTTGTCTATGGGCTTCAGCTACACCAGCTGATGCCCAACTCCATCCTCCACGTGTCGATTTTTATCACACTGTGTGAGTGCTTCCTCGGAGTCCAACCGAATTGGGCTCTGTGGAAGCGTATCTTCTGCCTCCGCCGTAATGGCTCCCACAACATCGCCTACAACATTGGCGGCGTTGTTATCTGTGTTCGTTCTGACGTCGAATACTTTGACATCAAATTCCCCGACTCCGTCCAAGGTTGGCGGAAGAGATGGCAGTATGTTCATGAAGAAAGCTCCAACTCAGTGGAGGACAACATCGCCCCTTTTGACGGAGGAGCCAAAATCCTTCGCCGCCGTTCCTGGGATGCTGAAGCTACCGAAGCTGAGAAGTTGGCGACAGAAGCGCTAATGACTCGCATCCACGAGCTACAAAATACCCGCGGCAAGGAACTGTTGGGTATTGAGATCACCGCGTATTTCCTTAGGATTAGAGTGCAGCCCCTCCAGGCTTGCAAAAATCCCCTCTGGAGGTATGCTGGTGAAGAAGACGTCGACAGGCTCTCAAAAGACCTTCCTTTGAAGGATTTTGAAAAGCTTATCCGAAGAATCTCATCGCTCAGCAAGAAGGATACTATTCCATCTTCTTGCCGCATTACGCCATATAGTAGCGCCAATCCCCTTCCCGAGGTAATTTTTCCTCTTAGTCGCTGTATTGTCTTGTCGAGTTCTATTATTTGTCGACTACTATCTTGCCAGCTTTTTTGCATATCTTCCTTTTTTATCGACACTCTTTCTTTTTCTCAGAACCACCCCGTTCTTGCTTCTCTTCCTCCTTTTCCTGAGGGTGGAGAAGTTGAAGATCGTACCATTTTCGATGATGACAACCAAGGTACCTCGCGCCCTGAGAGTGAAGTCGCAGGTTCTTACAAATCCGCGGCTTCCTCTGAAAAAGAAGCTGAGTCCGAGGCCACTACCTCGACACACTCCCTTCCTTCCGCTGTTTCGCCAAGGAACAAGAGGAAAAGGGATGAAGTTGAAGATTCGGCACCTCCAAAGCCGTAGAAGCTGGTCCTTCAGATAGGAAGGCGGCTTTCAATCCATATGATGATGCACTCGTCAGCTCGTAAGTTCTCTATTGATTCTTGTTGTTTTTCTCTCGATGTTTTTGTCTATCTTGCTTCTTATATTGTCGCCAATTTACTGCAGTGGTGACGAGGAAGAAGCGGCAACCTATTGACGTGACTGCTCAAACGAGTACGTCGCGTACTTTAGTTGTTTCTAAAGCGCAAGCTGATGGAGATGAATCTTCGCCTCCTCAGCAAAACACCGAGCAGCCAACTCCTCCTGCAAGCCCCCGTGCCCCTTCACCAAAAAGGGCAAGGGTTGAATTAATCACGGAGCCTGCCTTACAACTGCGTGGCTCCACGACTCCTCTTCTGGATGATGTAAGTCCCTACTCCTTTTTGTGCAAAGTACTTTCCGATGCTATCGACTTTTTGTTGTTTGCTTCTTTTTTGCTTTGTGCTGCCAAGCTTTTTACTATATTGACGCTTTCTTTATCTATCTTTCTTCGTCAGCCTTTGATTAAGGAATTCATCCGCTTCGGTACCCAATTCGTCGGGTACCGTGATCATGCTAACAAAGCTGAAGGTAATATTTTGCTGCTTCTTCTAGCAAATGACTTCTCGCTCCTTTCTTGTCGTGATTTTGGCTGGTTTTGACTATTTTGGCAGAAAATCTTGTGGAAGCCAACAAGCGTGCTGATGCACTTGCTCAAAAATTGGAACAAAGTGAAAAGGCTCGTAAGAAGGCTCAAGCAGATGCTAAGAAGGCCAAGGCAGATGCTGCTGCTGTCGAAGATCTTCGGAAGAGACTTCATGACGCAGAAACTGCTTTAAGCGACAAAGTGACCGAGCAAGCTGCTCGAGAAAAAGTGATAATCAGTCGCTTGCAGTCGCAGAATCGACGTTTTGTTAGTAAGTGCTCGAATCCTTGTGCATTTCTTCGGGTTACTTCACGTTTTTCGAGCGTTCTTATTGACGAGCTACCCTTTGCTTGTTTTCAGGGAGAACTCATCAAGAATACGAAGTGGAGGATCCTGAAGGCGATCAGCTTATCGACGCGCTTTCTCTTCTTGAAATCCATGGGGATGAAGCACGCGAAGGCCTTGCTGACGCTGAAGCAGGTCTGTCGAAGCTTTTCCCCTATTTCTTCCCGAAGAAAGAGGAGCCCAACACTTTTACTGCTCTTGCCAAAAGCTTCAATGTGCCGGAAGATCTTGGGCTCAAACTTTGCCAAGAAGGCCTGAAGATTGGTGTTGAAGGCACCATCGCTCTGATTGCTGATAGCCAGCAAAACATCGACTGGGCTAAAGTTGGCGACATAAAGGAGATGGAGACGAAAAAGTGGCAATCCCTAATTAGAGCTGCCAAGCCTCCCTCAAAGCCGATCCTTGCCTTCCTTGGTGTCAAACCAACTCCTGCTCCAAGCGTATCCAAGCCGGAGGTCAAGTAGACCACCTTGTCTTTCTTTATTTTTTCTTTTTCCCTTTTGATGCTGTCGCCAAAGTAGCTTCGGCGACACTTACCCCACTAGTTTGTTAGGGCGACCTCCATTGTAATGTCTTGTAAATATTCTGAAAATCAATGGAATTCTATTTTGCTTGATGATTGATGTCGAACCTTTTTTTTTAGTTGACATTTGACAACTATACTCCAACTCCTCATCCTTCCGATGTTTTTCCTACTTCCTCCCGCTCGAAGAAAACGCCTATTAATAATGAGCTTCGTGAAGATTCCTCGAGTAAGGGTTCAGCGCAAGTCTTGGAAGAACTTCGTCAGCAGCTTCAGTATGCGAAGAAGCAAACACTTGTGATGATGGAGCAATCTCGAAAGGCATCCGAAAAGGAGAAAGTTGCACTACAGCAAGCTCAAGAAGCCATAGCTGCCAAGGAAGCCGCCGTTTCTGAAGCTGCAAAAGCGACCACTCGAGAAAATTTTATGCTCGAGTTGATGAATGAAGCCAGTTTGGACATGTCAGGTATGCTTTTGCAAATCAAAACTTCTGTTTTCCCGCTGTTTCCTTTTTTAAAATTCTTGTGCTGTCGCCAAATAGGTCCTTTCTCGACGCTGCTGCTGAAGACCAAAGGGTAGACGCAAGGACAAATCTCCTGGTTAACCTCTCCCTTGACCATGGTTCTTTGTTCTGGGCCACTCCAGAACATACCCGACAGATTGTCAGGTTTCAAGACCGCGCCTGTCAGGTTCGTGAATTCCTTGATTTCTGCACCAGAACCTTGTCCCTTGTTTACAAGACAATGTTTCCTCGGAACGAGACACCCGACACCCTTCTTGGTCTGATTGAAAAATTTCGGGATGCCCCTCGTATCCATAACTTTGTGCGAGCTCAATTGTATGCTGGAGCAAGATTCACCATGATTATGATACAGATCTGCTACCGAAAATTAGACCTGGCGAAGATTGTCTCCAAGTGCCTGGCCAAGCAGTCGAGGCGAAAAAGGAACATCGACAAAATCAATGATATTGTAACTCCTGTAGCCGAAGAAATGATGGAAGAACTTCTTTGGATGGACTTTGAATTCTTTGTCAAAGGAAGCTATGCTGAACATACGACAACTGCTGCAAATAACAAAGGTCTATCCATAGATAGTATATTAGGCATTAACTGAGTTATACTATATTGCGAGAAATTATGTCTGTATTTTTTTGTCGAATTCTTTGTGATAATGAAGTTGTCTATATTGTGAAGTGTAATCTATATTGCGAAGCCCCCGAGCCTTTGGCCGGAGCTCATACTATTTTTTGCGTCTCGATGAATTTACTATTTTGCGAGAAATTATATATTTTGTTGTCGTGGGTTATGAGCCCCCGAGCCTGTCGACAAAAAAGATGTATATCACCAATATCTTTTACTATATTGTAGCACCGCGAGCCCGCCTCATTAAAAACCTTTCCAGCCCCACTCGGTGCCCTGAAAAGGAAAAAAGTGCGTCTGAAAACTCGCGAGCATTTCAGTACATTGTATTTTTACAAAGGAGGACTATATTTCGACTCTAAGCGTAGAACCGCCTGAGTTGCGCCACGTTCCAGGGGTTTTTCTCGGGAACCCCCATCTTCTTGTCCTTGATCCTGTATGCTCCTCCTTCGATTACTTCTGTGAAGATGTAAGGGCCAAGCCATGGCGACTCGAGTTTTTCAGTACTCTGTTGATTGAGCCGTAGAACTAGATCTCCGACCTGAAAAGACCTTGGCCGCAGTCGTCGACTGTGGTAGTTTTTCAAGTCTTGCTGGTACTTGGTAACCCGTGATAGTACTTCATCTTGAGCTTCATCAAGTGCATCGACATCGTCCTCTAATGCTCTTCTGGAAGCTTCTTCATCATACTCTGTAACTCTTGGGGAGTCATGCTCTATTTCTATTGGTAGTACTGCCTCAGCTCCATGGACCAGAAAAAACGGAGTTTCCTGTGTCACTGTATTTGGTGTTGTTCGAATACTCCACAATACACTTGGCAATTCTTCTGGCCAAGTATGTCGAGCTTTTTCCAGTGGTCCCAACAAACGCTTCTTGATGCCGTTGCAGATGATACCATTGGCTTTCTCGACTTGACCGTTGGTTTGCGGGTACCCAACTGACGCGAAGTGCAATTTGATGCCTACTTCTGCGCAATATGCCTTGAATTCCTTGGATGTGAAGTTACTGCCATTGTCCGTGACGATGCTATGAGGTACTCCAAACCGAAAAACAATGCTTTTCACGAACTTTATTGCTGACGCTGCATCTGGTGAATTTATCGGCTTCGCTTCTATCCACTTGGTGAATTTATCAACAGCGACGAGCATATACTCGTATCCTCCTAGCGAGGCTTTGTGTAACTTTCCCACCATATCGAGGCCCCATTGAGCAAAGGGCCAAGACAGCGGTATTGGCATCAGTTCCGCTGCCGGAGAGTGAGGTTTTGCGGCAAATCTCTGGCACGCGTCACAAGTTCGTACTATCTCCTTCGCGTCCTCGATTGTTGTTAACCAGTAAAATCCAGCCCGAAAAACCTTGGCCGCGATAGCTCGACTGCTCGCGTGATGACCACATATTCCCTCGTGTACATCCTTCAAGATTATCCTTCCTTCTTCGGGTGTGACACACCTTTGTAACACACCCGAAATACTGTGCTTGTACAACTCCCCTTTGACCACTGTAAAGGCTTTGGATCGTCGAATAACCCGCCTTGCTTCAACTGGGTCGTCGGGTATTTCTTTCCTTAAGATGTATGATATGTATGCTTGCATCCATGGGACCTGCACCATCATCACTAGCTCCTGGTCCTCTTCTTCTTCTGGTGCTTCCTTGGGAGTCGTCGATGTTTTATCTTCCTTCTGCTTCTTCTGTGCCTTCTTTGGTTTTGTGGATCTCTCAGTTATCTCTTCCCAAAACACACCTGGTGGAATTGCGAGGCACTGCGACCCGATGTTTGCAAGAACATCTGCTTCATCGTTGCTCAGCATGCTGATGTGATTTACTTCGCATCCATCAAATAACTTCTCGAGCTCATTGTACACTTCCTTGTATGCTACCATGCTATCATTGACTGCATCACATTGGTTCATGACTTGCTGAGCCACCAATTGTGAGTCGCCAAAGATTTTTAATCGAGTTGCACCACAAGCTTTCGCCATCTTCATCCCGTGTATAAGAGCTTCATATTCTGCTTCATTGTTAGATGCGTTTGGGAACGTCATCCGTAGGACATACTTCAGTTTGTCGCCTTCAGGTGATACAAGTATCACGCCAACTCCAGCTCCTTCTACCCGCTTGGACCCACCAAAGTTCATGGTCCAAGTTCTCGATAAATCCGGGGGTCCTGTGTTTTGCAGCTCCATCCACTCTGCGATGAAATCTGGCAGAATTTGCGATTTTATTGCTTTTGTTTTTTCATATGTGATGTCCCGAGGAGAAAGTTCTATTCCCCAAAGGGAGACACGACCTGTAGCTTCTGGATTGTTTAGTATATTTGATAGAGGTGCTTCATTGACCACTATTATCGGGTGTGCCGAAAAATAGTGCTGCAATTTTCTTGCGGTTGTGAACACTCCATATGCTAGCTTCTGGTACTGCGGGTACCGCTGTTTTGAAGGCGATAAAACTTCACTGATGAAATATACCGGCCTCTGCACTCCATGGAGTTTTCCTTCTTCCTCTCTTTCGACAACTAGCGCCGTGCTGACCACCTGAGGTGTGGCTGCAATGTATAACAGGAGGGGTTCCTTCTCTTTCGGCGCCACCAAGATTGGTGGTGTCGAAATTGTGCGTTTAAGATTCTCGAAGGCTCTATCTGCTTCTTCGCTCCACTGGAACTTCGCTCCTTGCTTGATTAAAGCGTAGAACGGTAACGCCTTTTCTCCCAGCCTGGCGACGAATCTCTCCTACTTAAAAAAGGGGAAGAGGTTCCGTCGTCAGCCCGATACATGGTCCGTTTCGTCAAACCGTTCTCGTCCCGCTTTCTTTCATCAGCTCCCGTTCCTTTCATCCATCATCCCACCCCCGGCGATTCCGCGCAAAATTGATGTGAATTGCCAAAACTACCGCGTAAGGAAATTGCTACTCCCGTCACTCATGTTCTGGCTGGGCGAGGTCGCACATCTGGGCATCTCCATACTCCAAATCCCCCCTGAAGTCCTGATGGCACCACCCCCAATTCCAGGCCTAACTCTAGGCGGGACTGCGGCGGATTGCGCCCCCGCTCCGGTGGTCCTTCCCAGGTAGGCCGGCACGCATCTCGCCTCTCGATCTCCTCTCCCATCTTTGTTATGGCGTTCCTGCTCGGAGGTGCACGCCGCCACGTGTAGTCGAGCGGGCAAGATCAGCACTCTGTAGGCTAGGGCCAACCAGGAGGAGGATCTAGCGACCAGACCACCACCATCAGCGCAAGGTTAGTACAATCTATTGTTAATCTTCTCTGTCTCTGTTCATATGTTCCCAACTGTTTGTACTGCATGTCTGACCATGAATTGTTATTCAGATGTCCGGGAAGGATGATTCTGTACCAAACTTTGCCCCGTTGTTTTTGGTAATGAGGCCGTTGTGATTGATGATGAGGAGGATATGCCTCTGGTCCCTCCATAGTTGATAATTGGTGGGAAGCAAATTTGGTGCACATGAGCACCAGTTTTTCAAAATATTTAAAAACTGTATTTCTGCGATCCAAAAAATCATCACATTTATTCCAAAAATACATACACATGTTCTGAATATTTATGAAAAATTTCGGTAGAAATTACATTATATTTTGAGCTACAGGAAAAAAACAAATTTGTGGCTACGTATAGATGTATATATTTGTCAGAAATTTGTCTTTTTTGTATAGCTTAAAATATAACATATTTTTCTCTAAAATTTCTACCGTACCTTCAAAATGTATATATGTGTGTGGGTATTTAATTTCATATTTTTTGAAATCCAAAAATATGATTTTTAAAAATCAGGAGCACTGGTGCTCATGTGCCAAATACACTTTTCGTAGTTGGTGCCTCTTCATTGGTGCTTGTTGTAACACTTCAAGTGCTATAGTGCAGTTAATTTTGCAGACCAGACCTTTGTATTATAGTGTTGTTGTAGTTCTGTTTTTTACCGCTTTGGATTTATGTTTATTCCTTATATGCTTGCCGTTGGTACCTACTGGGGTGGCTGCAGCACTGCCTTCTTCAGTGCATTCAGCCTAGACTGGCTGTTCTGTCCTGTTTAGTGTGTACTACACAACTTGTGCTTTTGTTGCTTCACGGGTGTATTGCATGTGCATCTGGTAGGATGGTAGCCTTCTATACATAGTGTGGTGCACTGGTGTACATGCATTGTAATGATATTTATGCAGCTACCCGCAATAAAATTAAGTAACCTCCCAACCAAGTTGGATTGGAGTACAATGTCTTATATTTGGTAGAATGAAAAAATCCGATTCGTGAATTCGAATTGTTACTGGTCTTGATTTCTTCTTCTTTCTACAATGTAAGCTCTTCCAGTGTCACAACTCATGGAACAAGCCATAAAGCGACTCTTTGAAGATATGCAGTGATGTTTACCTCCATCTTACAAGACTCAAAGACAACAGTAAATGGTAACTTTTGTGTGATTTATCATTTAGATTCGCCCATTTAAATTGACCTTTTAAGTTGATCTATCATTTGGATTGCCTATAAATATTAGCACCATTATTTTTCTCATTATGCTTCTTTAGAATCTGCTGCAAGGGCCTGATTCTTAAGATCTTCTTTAATTTAAATTCTCACAGGTGTCTCTTCACTCTATTTCCAAGAATGCTTGGAAATATAATCTCCATTGTTGTGCTACGTAAATGTTGGAATGTGTGTATGATTAATTCATCTGTGAGCTCTTATATTTTATTAAGCTTGATCTACACATGATACCAGTATCTCCGCTCATCACATTTCTTACAGCCCTGATATTCTTGTAAAAGGTCTCTTTGATGCAGAACAATAGATCCATATATTTATTTTGTTTGATACACTTTTTTTTAATATAGATGTTATTCACCGTGCTCACCAAGCTCTGGGTACCAACTGCTCTGGCATTCATTTGGTTCCTATATATGTTCAGTTATACCATATCTATTAGGAGAGCTGTCGACAACTTTATGCTGGGAGCATGTAATGATGGTTGTTTTAGTTTGTTCACTCACAGTTGACTCTCTACTGATCTCTGATTAATTTATTCTGTTTGAAGCACGATGCACAAAATTATGCTTGGTGTCTTAGAAAATAGCATCGGAGTATATTAGCAACTATGATGACATAGCACAATGCTCACTCTCTCGGTGTCTTATTTTCTTCGTTTCTTGACTAATCAACTTTGTGCAAAACTACCAACAAACTATTTCTCCTAAAGCTGCGGCTTAATTAAGATACTAAATGATCATATAAGTGTAAGTGCACTGTATATGTTGTTAGTTTCTTATTGCGCACATGGTTACATCCCTTTAACCATTTTTTGCGTTTGATGAATTGCTAACTAGCGGATGTGTATATCAGAGCGATCATGTTTGAGGACCTCTCCCTTCTCACACAGATGGTTAGTATGAAGTAAAGGAGCAACTCAAGGAGATTATGCCTACAAAGCTGATAGGTCGCCTTACAGAATTAAGTGAGTGCCACTTCTTGATTTCTTATAAACATTTTGTGTTTGAATGATGGATTGATTCTTGTGGTTCCTATGTTCACAATCATGTGTATCAGTAATTAGTTTCCTGTCTCAAGTATGTTGATAAAGTTGGCCGCCATTATGTAGTTATGATTGTCATGGACCTTATGGAAGTGAGAGCGCCAGAGCTGATATTTGTTGGCAGATATTTTTTATGACCAAACAAATTAAAGGAGTGTATATTATGCTTGACACATTATTCCCTTGCCTGATGCCCATGTAGGTTGTGAGTCATGTCTGAAATACTCCCTCCTGTCGGATTAGATTGACGCAGGCTCGGGCATCAAGTACACAAATGTTGGTACTGTTTCGTGTCGATTAATTTCGACCGGAGGTAGTATTTCATTTTTTCATGGTTTTATTGTTGTATGACCATGCATGTTTCTTGTGCTAAGTATCCCTTCGAGGTTTTATTGTTGTAAAACACCTTACTATATACCTCACATGCAAAAATAAGCACAATTTTCTTATCCAGAAGCAATAGACCTCATGATTATATTATTATGATGGTCAAATATCCCTTCGAGGTTCAGATGTATGCCTTGCTTAATCTGATATTTTTCTTGTTATTCATTCACACAGAACTTTGTATGGATATTTTGACTTATTTGTACTTCCTAGCCTTACAGCCACTGGTGGAAAAACAGGCTTTGGTCGCGGTTGGCAACTGCCATTAGTCGCGGTGGCGCAACCGCGACCAAAGCAGCGCGACTAAAGGCCCCCCCCTTTAGTCGCGGTTCCTTACGAACCGCGACTAAAGGCCCGTCCACGTGGGCCGCAGGGGAGCGCCAGGGCGGAGGACCTTTAGTCGCGGTTCTTCTGGCCAACCGCGACTAAAGGCCTCCGCAGGGTTTAGGGTTTTAGCCCCCCTCCCCCTAAATCTGGTTTCTTTTTAATTTGTATTGTTTTATTTCTTTTGGGTTTTAATTTTGAAGGAGTTTCACATATTCTACGGTACTGTATACATACATGCATATGAATGTACAATTTCAAACAAATTTGAAATTAGAACCAAAAAGAATTCAAGAGGAATATACAATATATATTCAATATCGGATGACCATATACAATATATATTCAATATCGGATGACCATATACAATTTTGAACAAGTTAGTTACAAATTCTGGTGCATATAAAGTTCTACGTCATCGTAATAGTGTTCTCCTCTAGGATCGATGACTTCCCTCGCCAACCATCCAGCTAGTTCCTCTTGAAGTGGTCGGAAGCGAGCTTCTGGACTAAGCGTCTTCCGGAGGTTATTCCTCAGGATGTTGTTCTCACACGTCTGGTCCCGCTCATTGCGGTATCTCCGGATCCTCTCACAAACATAGTATCCACATAGATTGGTCCCCGGTGGCTGAATATCCCCGGTCGTCCGCACTTTGCCATTTTAAAATGTAGCTCCTTTTTGAATTCACCGACCTTGGTATCTACGAACCGTCTCCAAACCCTACGAGGCAAAGAAAATTAAATAAACAAGAGAGTTATTAATTAGTTACTTGATATTAGGAAATGATGAAAGAAATAGGCCGATCGATATAGAGCGCAAATGAATGAAAATAATTACTTTTGCATCATTTTTCTCATGTCGCCCCAAATCGCCGGATCCATATTCAGAGAGTCGTGGACGAGAACTGAGGAGGTCTGAACTTTAATTACCATAAGAATCCGGTGGAACCTGCGGACACGATACATGCACGATCATGCATAACTCATCGATTAGCCACATACCATAAACAAAAGAGAATGTGCTCAAGACAGAAACACTCACCCAAAATGGTAAGGAAATAGAATATCACTTTTCTTTGCTGTTTTCTAATAAACCGCCACAGGTCATCCTCCACGTCGGCGGGGTGGTGTTCTAACATATATGAATTAACGATGTGTGGGTCAATGAACCCAACATCATGGATGTTCCTTATTCGCATTTCCCGCTTCTTCATTCTGCATAATATATAGCGTACACAACAAGATAGTTAGGACAATATATATATATATATATAGTGCAGGCCGGCAATGAACGAGATGGGGTAGAAATTAATAAATCACTTACGTAACGTAGCAATGATGATAGATTTGTCGAGGTCGCGCAGATTGAACAATTGGAACAATTCACTCGGAGGAATTTGTACCCAGTAATGTTTGAAGTGATGCTCATATCTAACTTCCGCATAGATATACTCTTTGGCGTTTTTATGTTTTATGTAACCCTTGTACCAATTTAGCAGACCTAGCATTTGTCGAGGTAGATCCTCTTCCTGCGCAGGCTCGACGAGAGGGCCATTCTTCACATATGTAAATACTACGTCCTTCATTGGCGCCTCATCAAGGCCTAGCGATTGCACGAAGAGTGATACCTAACTCGGCCGCTTGTTCTCGGCACTTCGTTACGATCAATCCATGTGCTGCCGCAGCTGCTATGATATCGGGGCATCCGGATCGGCGGCTTGCACTATGAGCGGGGCGATCGATTGTTTACTTTGTTCCCCGAGCTGGGCAACTTCTTTCCCCCTTTCTAATTTTGACTCGGCCTCGTCCTTCAAGGCTTTCTTCTCCGCCAACTCTTTCCTGTTCTTGAACGCGAGTGCTTGCCTACGAAGTTCACGTAAATAGTCGTCAGCAGATTCTTCGCGGCTTGGGACGGTGTGTTCAAAATGACTTAGCCCACTGCTTTTCCTTGTCGTAATATACTGGCTTGGGCTCGCCCTCTATTTTCTTCTTGACGCTCGCCTTCCATTTCTCTAAATCAGCAGCCGCGCGCCTCGACTTCCTCGGCACTACTTTCCCAAGACCTCCTGGGAGAGGCTTCGTGATACCTCCGGTACCTTTGTTTTCTTAGGTACGTAAGGGTCCGGGTTAATAACCCGGGACTGTACGCTTCTTCGCCGGAGGTGGATTGGGGCGGCGGTACGTTGTCGATCACCCGCCGAGACGAGGATCGGGGGGCGGCGTCGGCCGACGTGAATGAGGTGTATTAGGTGAAGCACCACCGCCACCGTCACCGCCACCGCCACCGTCACCGCCACCGCCACCGCCATCAAGCCACCGCCACCGCCACCACCACCACCGTACGGGGGTGGACTTGTTGGCGCCTCGCCCGGAAACTTGATAAATTTCTTACGCCATAGAATGAACTGGCGCTTGACATCTCCAAGTCTTTTCACCCCTTCGAGGTGTAGCAATGTCAATGTCCAGGTCCTCAAACCCTTGGACTATCTCCTCCACCGTGACACGAGCATAGCCATCTTGAATGGGGTTGTTGTGGTGGAGTGCTCCAGTGGTAAAGCATCGCCGATGATGGCTACCTTCATGGACATGTTCCCGATAGGATAATACAGATGACATGCTTTCATCTCCTTTATATCGTCCACGGGGTAGCGTGGAGGCTCCGGTGCGATAATTTCGACCACCGGAGGCTCAGCTGCAGTAATTTCTATCGACGGTGCACCAGACGGTGAGGCCTACGTGGAAGCCACGCTGCTTCTTCTCCGCTGCTGGCTTCCGAGATCCATTGGATGATCTTTCGACATGTCCGGCGCCTTGAGCTGCATCTCTTTCGGCGACTAGTACACTCACGGTTTTCTTCATCACATCCATTTCCGTTACCAACTTCGCCACAACATCTGCATCCCGATCCATCTTTCTCTTACGGCTTCTGTAACCGTACGGGTCATCGTTCTGGGAACCCTATTTTCCACGGAATGGGCCCCATGCCTCGTATACGTCCTCCGTGTTCGGGATTCCGAGGGCTTTTGTCGGGCGTCGTTCTCTCTGTTGAACCTGATCCTCCCTCTTGAGCCTCCCTCATTGCCTCAATAAGCTTTTGGGTGGGTGTAATTATTTTGCCACTGATAAACACACTCCCATGTCTCCGGGTTCAGCGATCCCCCATGCCCGTACCACCAGCTTTTTGGCCCTTGGGTCCCATCCCTCCGCACTGACGGAGTTCCCTCGCGCCTCAGCTCGTTCTCCATCTTCTCCCACTTAGGCTGCCAAAAGCGATACCCTCCTGGCCCCATTTTATGATTGTACTCCTTCTTGGCCGCATTTTCCTTATTTTTTTTCGATAGTTCAAGGAACTGCTCCGATTTCTTTTGCTTCACAAATTCTGGCCAATCATGTTGCAGTTTCTCATATTGTCCTTTGAAATCCGGAGTCTTGCCCTGGTTGACAAAGTCATGGGCTAGATTTTGCTTGTATTTCCGGAATGCGTTGGCCATCCTAGAAAGAGCGAACTGTTTGACTAGCTTGCGCCTCTCCTTGTTTTCCGCAATCTTGTTACCCTCCTCATCGTATTTGCGGTATTCCGGAGGTAGAACGAAATGTTCCATAAGCTTGTTGAAGCAATCTTTTTTTTCTCTCTTTTCGACAAAAGTGAAACCAACACGTGCCTTCTTTGGCTCATTCCACTCCTGGCGGGTGATCGAGACGTTGTCTCTAACAACGGCTCCGCATTGGCTGACAAACTTGGTGGCGTTCTTGCTGGGCTCCAGCGGCCTGCCGGTTGCTTCGTCGACAACATCGATGGTGCATGTTTCTCCTGCTTTCATCGTCTTGGTTGCGCCACGCTTTGACGACGTACTCGATTTTTTCGACGATCCGGCCGAGGGCTAAAATAAGAAAGAGAGTCGCGCGCGTTAGTACACACACATTTATTCAAATCAGTTAGTTTGTATCACCAGACGCTCAATATGTATATATATATACCTCGGCGCCGGAGGTGGTTGCTACTTCCAATTGAAGATCGTCGTTTATCGACGTTTCTTCGGCATCATCTGCTTGCTGACGGCGCCCTTCATCTTCACACTCAAGGTTCAGATAAGAAGAGATATCATCTTCTTCTTCTCCGGTTGGCACATATAGAATATCGCCTTTTATGATGCCGAACATATGGTCTTCAGCTTCCGGATCATAGTTGTCCAGAATCGGGTCAGCTCTATCGTCCGCCATATGTCAGTCCTGAAAACATGTAGTCAAAACAAATTAATTGTGTATATGCATTATCACATCTCTTCTACATATAAACAGAGAGGGCGACGAGCGGGAGGCGAGAGGGGGGACGCGTGTTATATGCGGACGATCGACCTCGCAATGACCGCGTGGCGGTGGCGAACCGGTGGCGAAAGGGCGCGGCGGTGGCGGTGCCGACGACACATAACCCTCGCCGCCCCTCTCGATCCCAAAAAAACACAGCGCATTATACGGAGGGGGCGACAGCTGCCGGCCCCCTCCGTATACGCGCGGAGGTAGCTGGTCACAAAGTTACAATATTTTTAAGTTGAATAAAAATTTGAAGTTACAAATTACTTAAAACTATTTTTCATTTAAGTTACAATTTGTAAGTTACAAATTTTGAAGTTTTAATTTTTAAGTACTATTTTTTGTTAAGTATTTTTTTGTTAAGTACTTAGTTATCGACCGGCTAACAAAATTTAAGTTAACAAAATTTTAGGTTAACAAATTGTGAGTTAAGTACTTAGTTATCGACCGGCTAACAAAATTTAAGTTAACAAAATTTAAGTTAACAAAATTTTAGGTTAACAAAATTTTAGGTTAACAAAATTTTAGGTTAACAAAATTTAGGTTAACAAAGTTTTATTTTGTGTCTAACCAACAAAACAAAACAATTTTTAAGCTTTCGAATGGTCATGAGATTAGAGTGAGTTTTAAAAAACTTTCACTCAAGATATGATGATTCAGATATGATGATTCAATTTTAGTTTTTTAAGTCCAATTTTAGTTAATTTTAATTTCGAAATTAACAAGAACTAAAACTAAAAAAAAAGAAAAAAAATTTGGCGAAGTGCGCGCGCGCGCGGCGCTACTTGCCGGCGCGCGCGCCTCTCTCGGCCGGCGGCGCCGCCCCTTCCTCCTCTGTGCGCCGCGCCCTTCCTCTCGTGCGGCGCCGCCCTTCCTCTCGGCGCTGGCGGCTGGCGACACGGCGGGCGTGTAACGGCGGCGGCGTAGCGCGTTTGTTGGAGGATTGGATCCTTACGGGCGGGCGTGGCGAGAAGAGAAGATGGAGGAGCCGGCGATGGCGGCGACGGCGCGAGAGACGATGACGCCGGCGACGGCGTGGAGACGACGAGAGGACGGCGTGGAGACGACGAGGGCGGCGCGGCGTCTCGGATCGATGCGCGATTCGGGCGGAGGAAGAAGAATGGCGCGGCGGTTCGCCGTGCGCGCGAATATATAGGGTCCCCCTTTAGTCGCGGTTGGGGTCGCCAACCGCGACTAAAAGGCCTGCTAATCGCGGTTGGGGACCCCAACCGCGACTAAAGGTATTTTCGCCAGGTTTTTATTTTCTCATGCGCAAGGACCTTTTAGTCGCGGTTGGCCGTGCCAACCGCGACTAAAGCTCTTTTTGAAAATACTTTTCTTTTTTGAAAATCATATAATACATATAATATATCAAAAAAATCAGAAAAATAAAACTAATTCAATTCAAAATTTTAAAAATACAAATAATATATCAAAAAAATCAGAAAAAAAAACTAATGCAATTCAAAATCTTAAAAATACAAATAATATATCAAAAAACTAAGAAAAATAAAACTAATTCAATTCAAAATGTTTAAAATACATATAATATATCAAAAAATTCATAAAAATAAAACTAATTCAATTCAAAATCTTAAAAATACAAATAATATATCAAAAAAATCAGAAAAAAAAACTAATTCAATTCAAAATCTTAAAAATACAAATAATATATCAAAAAACTAAGAAAAATAAAACTAATTCAATTCAAAATGTTTAAAATACATATAATATATCAAAAAATTCATAAAAATAAAACTAATTCAATTCAAAATCTTAAAAATACAAATAATATATCAAAAAATTCATAAAAATAAAACTAATTCAATTCAAAATCTTAAAAATACAAATAATATATCAAAAAATTCAGAAAAATAAAACTAATTCAATTCAAAAATTTAAAAATACAAATTATCAAAAATTCATAAAAATAAAACTAATTCAATTCAAAAGTTCGTTGGCCCCCTCTTCCCGCCTCTTTCCGCCGACCCCCTCTTCCCTCCTCGTCTTCCCGCCATTTCTTCCCTGTCTTCCCGCCTCTTTCTTCCCGCCAATTGTTTCCCGCCAATTTCTTCCGGCCTCTTTCTTCCCGCCAATTTTTTCCCGCCAATTTCTTCCCGCCACTTTCTCCCCGCCTCTTTCTTCCCGCCTCCTGTCTTCCCGCTCCCATTTTTCCCGCCATTTGTCACTACATATAGGTAGCCCGGCTTGGCCCGCATCACATCTCTACAATCTCTCATCACTCTCTCATGGCTTCCACCGCACCCACTCTAACCTACCAGCAGGTGGAGGAGCTTTGCGCCTCGAACTACCCTTGCCCTCCGGGCTACCGCGTCCCTGCCGGCTGGAGCCTAAGCGCCGGCGGCGTGCCGGTCCCTCCCGTCCCTCAGGGTACTGCGCGCCGGGCGGCCATCACGAACCACTACTACCTCGACCTCACGCCGGAGCAGCGGATGAATCCCCGCTGGCATCCCGATAACCAGCATACTTGGGACGCCTTCTTCATCAATCGGCGTGAGAGGGCGCTCGCCAGGTATGAGGAGGACGGTCTCGCCTCCACGGAAACTTCCACGAGGCCGGCCGTCGGCTATGGTGGTACGGCCGGACTGCAGAGCGTCATGGACTACATCACGGCCGGCGATATCCCCCGCTGCGCTACCCTCGATTCGAGCCACGAGCGCCGCCCGGCAGCAATGACGGCAAGCGGCAGCGGCAGCAGCCGGCAACTTAGAAGGCGACGACTACCAGTACAATGGCGGCGGCTATGAAGACTACGAGTATGCATATTATACGCCTAGGCAGGAGTATGACTAAATCACTCCAAATTTCATGTATGTAGGAGTATGACTTAGTCACTCCAAATTTCCTATATGCAGGAGTATGACTTAGTCACTCCAAATTTCATGTATGCAGGAGTATGACTTAGTCACTCCAAATTTCATGTATCATCAGTGCTATCTCGAGTCAATTGAATCATTCGAAAATGGACACCAAACACATCACGGGTAATATAATTCACATGATTCATTCAACAAAGTTTGGTACAATAAATTATTACACATCATTTCTTCCCTTGTGTCCCTGCTTGCTTACGATTGTGCCGTATCCATGGAGCATCCTCATCATTTAACTTAATGCTTGGGTCGGTGTTCACTTTGAAGGGCGGAATTTCAGCAAACATATTATAATCTTCTGACATGTCTGTCTTGTCCTCCACTCCCACAATGTTTCTTTTACCTTAAAGATCAATGTGGCGCTTTGAATCATCGAACGATGTCTTGATCGTTTTCTTATCTTTCCGTTTCCTCGGTTTGCTACTCATGTCCTTCACATAGAAAACCTGAGCGACATCTTTCGCTAGGACGAATGGTTCGTCAAGATAACCAAGATTGTTGAAATCCACCATTGTCATTCCGTATTGCTGGTCCACCTTTACCCCACCTCCTGTTAGCTTGAACCATTTGCACCGGAACAAAGGGACCCTAAAGGAGGGTCCATAGTCAAGTTCCCATATCTCCTCTATGTAACCATAATATGTGACCTTTTGCCCATTCTCGGTTGCTGCATCAAAGCGGACACCACTGTTTTGGTTGGTGCTCTTTTTATCTTGGGCGATCGTGTAAAATGTATTCCCATTTATCTCTGCGTACCCTTTGGAAAGTCGTTATAGTCGAAGATGGTGTCTTGGCCAACATGTACGGCTGATCTACAACCTTATTGTCACTCATTAAATGTTTTCTCAACCAACTGCCGAAAGTCTCCATGTGGGCCTTCCTAATCCAGGATTCGGGCTTCCCGGGGTTGTCCGAGCGTAAAATATTCTTGTGTTTCTCAAAGTACGGAGCCACCAAGCTGGAATTGGTCGAATCGTGTGGTGTGCTTGATCAGAGAATGGCCGTCCATACATATCATTGATTTCCTTCCGATCGTGCCTTTTCCACTTAGTCTCCCTCGTGCCGCGATTGAGGAAGACCAATCGGCTTAAGGTCAGGAACAAAGTCAACACAAAACTCAATTACCTCCTCATTTCCATAGCCCTTGGCGATGCTTCCTTCTGGCCTAGCACGGTTACGAACATATTTCTTTAATACTCCCATGAACCTCTCGAAGGGGAACATATTGTGTAGAAATACAGGACCGAGAATGGAAATCTCATCGACTAGGTGAACCAGGAGGTGCGTCATAATATTGAAGAAGGATGGCGGGAACACCAACTCGAAAGCGACAAGACATTGGATCACATCGTTCTGTAACCGTGGTAGAACTTCTGGATTGATTACCTTCGAGAGATTGCATTGAGGAATGCACATAGCTTCACAATGGCTACTCGAACATTTTCCGGCAGGAGCCCCTCAAAGCAATCGGAAGCAATTGCGTCATAATCACGTGGCAGTCGTGAGACTTCAGGTTTTGGAACTTTTTCTCCGCCATGTTTATTATTCCCTTTATATTGGACGAGAATCTGACGGGACCTTCATCTTTGCTCAGGCATTCAAAAAAGATGACCTTCTCTTCTTTGGTCGGAGCGTAGGCTGGCACGACCTTGAAACCGTTCCGGATGCCGGTCATCGGGGTCTTTCAAACTTTGCTGGTCTGCCGTGCTTCCTTTGTATCATTTGACTTCCCATACACGCCCAAGAAGCTTAGGATGTTCACGCAAATATTCTTCGTAACGTGCATCACGTCGATTGCAGAGCGGACTTCTAGGACTTTCCAATATTCTAGCTCCCGAATATAGATTTCTTCTTCCACATGGCTACGTGCCCGTCGGCTCCCTTCGGAACTGATTGTCCGCAGGACCCTTTCCAAAGATGACTTTCAAACCCTTGACCATATCAAATACCTCGGCACCAGGTGTGTTCGCAGGCTTCGGCCGGTGATCTGCCTTGCCGTTGTAATGCTTGCCTTTCTTTCTTCTTGGATGACCTTTCGGAAGAAATCGACGATGCCCAAGGTACACGTTCTTCTTACAATTTGGCAAATGTACACTTTCAGTCTCATGTAAGCGGTGCGTGCATGCATTGTATCCCTTATTTGACAGTCCCGAAAGGTTACTAAGAGCAGGCCAATCGTTGATGGTTACGAAAAGCAACGCTCGTAGGTCAAATTCCTCTTCTTTGTGCTCATCCCACACACGGACACCAGGTCTGCCCCACAGCTGTAAAAGTTCATCAACTAATGGCCTTAGGTACACATCGATGTCGTTGCCGGGTTGCTTCGGACCTTGGATGAGCAACGGCATCATAATGAACTTCCGCTTCATGCACAACCAAGGAGGAAGGTTGTAGATGCATAGAGTCACGGGCCAGGTGCTATGGCTGGAGCTCTGCTCGCCAAAAGGATTCATGCCATCCGTACTTAGACCAAATCTTATGTTCCTTGCGTCAATTGCAAAATCTTTGAACTCTCTGTCGATCTTTCTCCATTGCGTTCCATCTGCGGGGTGTCTCAACTCCCCGTCCGACTTACGGTCCTCTTTGTGCCATCGCAACAACTTGGCATGCTCTTTGTTCCTGAGCAGACGTTTCAACCGTGGTATTATAGGAGCATACCACATCACCTTGGCGGGAACCCTCTTCACGGGTTTACGGCCCTCAACATCGTCACCAGGGTCATCGCCTCGATCTTATAACGCAATGCGGTGCATACCGGGCATTCATTCAAATTCTCGTATTCACCGCGGTAGAGGATGCGATCGTTGATGCATGCATGTATCTTCGAACCTCTAAACCTAGAGGGCGAGACAACCTTCTTTGCTTCGTACGTAGTGGCGGGCAACTCGTTATTCTTTGGAAACATATTCTTCAACATTTTCAGCAAGTTTTCAAATGCCGAGTCAGCTACACCTGCTGTGCCTTCCATCTCAGCAAATCCAGTGTGCAGCCCAGCTTTTTCAGACCATCATCGCATCCGAGGTACAGCGCCTTCTGTGATCCTCTAACATGCGATCCAAATTCTCCCTCTCTTTTTCAGTTTCGCAGCGTCTCCGCGCATCAGCAATGGTCCGACCAAGATCATCAACGGGATCATCACGTGCCTCTTCTTCACCTTCCCCTTCACCTTCCCCTTCACCTTCAGCATCCTCCATGAAAGTATCACCGAAATGAGCAAGATAGCTTTCATCATTGAAATCATCCCCTTCTTCATCTTCTTCCATTATAACCCCTCTTTCTCCATGCTTGGTCCAACAATTATAGCTTGGCATGAAACCGTGCCGAAGCAGGTGCATGTGAACATCTCTTGAGGAAGAGTAACCCTTCTCGATTCTTACATTTAACACATGGACAGATAACAAAACCCCTGCTTGTTCGCATTAGCCACTACGAGGAAATCTTTCAAACCCGCACTGAACTCGCCGGAGAGTCGGTTACCGTACATCCATTGTCGATTCATCTGCATTATTATAATATAAAATATATAATTAACCATCATGCATTTGTTAAACTAACTAGCTACAAACAATATAAATTAAACAATGAACTACACACACATGCACATTTTATCAACGACACATCAAAGGTTCAAGTTGCTAACCGCGATCGAGGAGGAAAAAATAAATGAGAAAGCTCAAGTGTGGCTCCAACACTTCATATCATGTTTGTTTCATGCTCTTGGGGTATTTCATCAAACACCTTATGTGCATAAGAGGAACCAAAAGCAAACCTAACACCCACTTGTGAAGCTTGTGAAGAGAATGGCACCAAATGGCTAAGTGTTGGCTGCTGGATGGGTATATATAGGGGAGGGGCTTTAGTCCCGGTTGGCACAACCAGCGCGACTAAAGGCCTTCGGGCACCTTTAGTCGCGGTTTGGCTGGCCAACCGCGACTAAAGACCCCCACGATGCACCGGCTGGCCACCGAGCGCACAGGCCCAGGCCTTTGGTCGCGGTTCTCCTCCCGAACCGCGACTAAAGGTACCATTAGTCGCGGTTCCTGCAGCATCGCGACTTATGGGGCTCACCCGAAGCCTGTTTTTCCACCAGTGAGCTTAAATTAGCTGCTAATAACATGAATAGATTATCTATTCTAGCCAGCATTTTTTCAGACGTTGATTCAGATTTTGCCATGCATACATGTAGGTCCAGATGCTTGCCTTTTCAGGTAAAAAATGTATACCATATTTTTTCCTGATGTAGATTTATTTCCAACAAAACAGAGAAGGTCCATCTGGACTAAGCTCTTAAATTCTCAGGTTTAAGCAAGTTAAACTGCAACCCATCATGTACTAGAAGGGAGAAACGGCCAGGAATCTATAGGTCCATCTGCATGTTGTTTCTCTTTGTGAATTTCGAAATTTTCAAGATATCATATGGCATGCATTCTTCAAAATTAAAGACTGGTGCACCGGGTTGATGTGAAATCCCAGTTTAAGTTTGCACACTGATGATATCATGTGCAGTAAACATATTTTTGTTTGTTGTTGTTCTACTTGGCAGACAGTTCGGTGAATAGAAATTGGGGATGAAAAATGGCTAGGTGAGCTATTTATACATAGGGGTAGGGTAGAAATCTGCGACTAATTAAAGTTAGCTTTAGCCTTCAAGTGGGGAAAGAAGAAGTGAAGACAAGGTTAGCAATGCACCTTAGGTGCTTAGCCTTGTATTGTGTCGGGTGGATGACCCCCGGTATGGCAAAGTCCTAGAGTTTACGAGCGCGCAGGAGTTCGCGGATCAAGAAAAGATGCCACGGATCAAAAGATATGGATGAAACAGTAAAGAAAAGAAGAAAAGAGAGCGCCTGGGCAGCTCCTCCGCAACTGGGCCAACTTCCGGCTTGTCCGGCCTGCGCCCCTGCTGGGCCGGCTTCCGGCTGCCCCGGCCCCCTCCAGGCCGGCTCCCGCTCCCGTGGCCAGTCCGGCTGCTGGGCCATCGCCCACGCGCCTGGGCCGACTCGAGTGGGAGCGGCCGGCTTCGTCGCTCGGTCGATCGGACGGGGCGCGTCCGCTCGCTCCAGCTGCTCCCTCACGTGGTGGTGGCCGGCTGGCATGCACCTGCATCGTCCCTGGCCGGCTTCAATCATCATCGTGGCCGGCTCCTTCAGCTCCCCTGGGTATGATCAAGTGCATGGCCGGCTGACCAAGGCCATGCACGAGCCAGCTTCAACCATTCAAGGAACGACCAAGCATTGGATCCATCTGCACTGGGTACGATCGAGGACACAACGACCAGGCAACGTGCTACTCTACTCTACGTACAGGCTATCGCTAGACTCACTGTGGTGCAATAGTAGCACTGTGTGTACAGTTGATGGAACCCCAGTAGTCAAATCGTGTACAGTGTATGTGGGCCACCACTTGTCCCCTGGGTGCCAGGCCTATATAAGACACACCAGGGGGAGCCCTTCAGGCTCACGCTCAACATGGCCAATGCTGCCCTCTCTCTCTCAGCTCACATACGAGCAGCCGGCCAGGCTCTCTCCAAGCCAGCCAGGCTCATCATAGCTCACAGTAGCTTCTTCCTCCTCAGGACAAACAGCTCAAGGAGCAACTATGTAACACCATATACTGTCATATACATCAGACATGCAGGAGTAGGGGTTTTACCTCCACCGCGAGGGCCCTGAACCTGGGTACATCACCGCGTGCTGTGTACCAATCCCGCATCCGGATACCGTCGACGCCCATACAGGAACCACCTCTCTTTAGCTACCCGTAGCATATGCCGTGACGATACCACGACATTTGGCGCCCACCGTGGGGCCGTAAGTGGCGTCGGCCGGAGTTCGTCCGGACGGGACCCTTCCTCATCATCGTCGCCGCCGCGGCCTTCAACGCCGCCGGCATCGCCGCCCTCTTCGGGCATGTCCTCACCGCCGCGGCCTTCAACGCCGCGAGCTTCTTCACCATCCTTGCCGTCTCCGGGCTCGACGCCGCGGCCACCTTCTCCACCAACGCCGCCGCAGGCTGCGCCCCCGCTGCGTGCTCTTCATCTTCACCAACACCGGTGTCTGCAAGAAAACCCGGGGGCTTGGCCCCGGGGAACTGCCGCGCGCCCGGCCGGCAGCAGCCGCACCATCTCCGCCTCCTGATCGCCGCGCCACCAGCAGCAAGCCAAGTCAAGCCACGCATGCGTGCACGCATGAGCTGCGGCGTACCATGTAGCAGCACGGCACAAAGCTCGCGCGTGCGCATGCGGGCAGCAGAGAAGCAAGACCAACAGCGCATGAACCGCCTCCGCGCCGCCACGGCCGCCCGCTTCCGGCATGTCGTCCGCGCGTGCGTTCGCCCACACCACTCCTGCGCTGCCGCCGTCGGCTGCGCCCGCGCCCACAAGACCGGCGCCGCCCATGTCGACTTCCGGCCAAAGCGTCAAGCAGCAGCGTCGCCGAGTGCGCGAACGCGAACTAGCACGCGTGCGCGCGCATCCAGCAGGCGCCGTGCAGCGGCGGCAACCATGTCCGCAATAGCCGGCTGTCGGAGCTAAGACTCTTTCGTTCCCTCTATCTTCTATTTCACATAAGCAAAACTAGAGCAGAGCGGCAGCTAACTTTACGCATGCATCGCTCCCTATCAATCTAAAGGAGCTATATTATTTCTTGTACTTTCACCGGTTGCTGTCTCTCTTTGCTAGAGCAATCAATCAATCAACCAACTTAAGCAAGCAGCAGCATGCGCGCATGCACACCTGGCGGCAGCGGCCAGGCCATAGACGGCAACTATAGCACTCCCCGTGCAAACAAGCTACAGCGCAAGGCGACAGAAGCCCAGCGCCCGTACGCGAGAAGCACCTACCAGCTAGCATGAGAAACACGCATACACATGCAGCGGCAACGCCCCGCGCCATCGAACAGAAGCTGTGGCTCCATCCGCGCAGCCCTGCGAGCTCCACGCGCGCCCGTGCCCTGGGTCCACTCCCGCGTGGGCCGGCTTCCAGCTCCAGCTCCGGCTCGCTGCACCATCTCCGGCTCGCCCTCCGCCGCGTCCGCCCGCCGGGATGGCCCCCAGCCGGCTTCAGCGCCACTCAGGCCGCGTGCGCGCCCCACACCTCCGGCTGCTGCGCACATCCGGCTTCGCCGCGGCCATCTCCGGCTTGCGGCCAGCTGCGCCCCATGCGCGGCCACCTCCGACGGATACGGCCTACGCGGCCACCATCCGGCTTCGGTCCCGCGTACATCGTCCGGCTGCCGCGCCCGTGTACGCCGCGGCCGGCTCCCCCGAGCTCCTCTATCCTTCGCCGTCGCCGCATCCGGCCGCCGCTCCTGCAGCGACCAGCTCCGCCGCGCTCCTCTCCCGCAGCATCCTCACATGCCGCTCGCCACGGCGGCCGCCGGCTCGCGCCTGTGCCGGCTTCACCCGCCGCTGCTCCGCAGCACCCAGCTCCGTTGCGCGCTCCATCTCCTCCGGCTGCCGCCCCTCGCCTCCGGCTCGAGCGCCGCCCCGCGTCGCGTTCACCCCGCCGGCTGCGCCTCCGGCTACCGCGCCTCGTCTCCGACGTGAGCGTCGGCCCGCTCCTGCGTTGCGTACGTAGATGAGAAGAATAAAAATAGGTGGTGGGCCGGCTGATGTGCATGCCGGTTGGAGCGAAAGAAAAAAAGAAACAAGGAAATAATCTGGCGGCTGGCAAATAGGAGTTGGCTGAAAAAAAAAATGGGGGGGCCGGTTGGAGGAGTGTGCCGGCAAGAAAAAGATACAAGATGAAAAAGAGTGGCCGGCCGAAATTGGAAAATGCTTGGCCGGCTGAGAAAAAAAAAAGAGAATGCTGGCCGGCTTAAAAAAAAAAAGAGCCTCGCCGGCTGAAAATAAATCCCCTAGCCGGGTGAAAATAGAAAGAAAATTGGCCGGCTCAAGCAAGCTGCCGACTGAAAAAATAAAAAGAAAGAAAATATTGTCCGGCTAAAGACATGCCGCCGACTGAATCCGCTCGATGTTCAATCGATTGAGCCGGCTGTGCCAGTGCCGGCTGGGCGGGCTGTCCTTAACCGGCTGGGGTTGGGTCTGTTTGGTTGGTCGCTCGACTCCGCTCGTACCGGTTCCGCCTGTCCAGGCCGGCTGGGAATGGGATGAGTGGAGCCTGCACCGACTGAACCAGCCCGAGCGCGTTTGGTTGCCCGTCCGGCTGAATCTGTGCAGCCGGAATCTGCATCGACTCGTACATCTGCAGCGCGTTTGGTGGCTTGGCCGGCTGGAGCCAAGCCGGCTGAGGCCACCAGCCACTCCCTCGCCTCTACGGCTTCAACAACTCGTCATCACTATCGAGATCAACCCTACAGCGAAAACAACATGTAAGTATTGTTGAGTAACTCTTCGCACTGCTGCTCAGCCGGGTAACCCGAGTTACACTCGGGGGCTACCCCCTCTTCCGCCGCACTTCGCTGCTTAACCCCGGACCGACTCAACTCGTCCCGGGGGCTCGCCGGTTGGTCCAAAATGCTCTATCCCACAGACGGCTTAGTAGTGTGTACGGTACCAAAGGCCCACTCTTCGACTCAGCTGTTGTCCGCAACCCGGCTTCATGGCTAGCAAGAGCAAAAGCTGGAGGTCGCCTCACATGAACAACGTCCAAAGTGAGATCACCTTGGGCATCCCGGCCTTCGCCGATGTAGCTCGAATGAGTCCGCCCCTCAAAGTCTAAGTACTGTGCGCTCCACTTTGCGGCCCACTCTTGACCTAGCTACAGACCGCAACCCGGCTGTATGGCTGGCAAGAGAAAAAGCCAAAGAGCGGGGGGGACATGAAAATGACTCCAGGGGGCTCGGACGAAACCGAGCCAACATCCCTCTACATAAAGCTAGCACTGCTAAGGCTCCATATATTATATGTCTTTACTGACTAACTTTGTCTCTTATATGACTATCTCCGATGGACTGCATCGAGCTGGCGGACCCCAGGGTCCACCTTCCGGGTGCTCTTCAGCACGAGCCGGCGGACACCGCGTCCCACCTTGCCAGCGGCCCAGAGCCTTCGAGCTGGCGGTCCTCAGCGACCACTTCCGGGTGCTCTTCAGCACGAGCCGGCGGACACCGCGTCCCACCTTGCCAGCGGCCCAGAGCCTTCGAGCTGGCGGTCCTCAGCGACCACTTCGGGTGCTCTTCAGCACGAGCCGGCGGACACCGAGTCCACCTTGCCAGCGGCCCAGAGCCTTCGAGCTGGCGGTCCTCAGCGACCACTTCCGGGTGCTCTTCAGCACGAGCCGGCGGACACCGAGTCCACCTTGCCAGCGGCCCAGAGCATTCGAGCTGGCGGTCCTCAGCGACCACTTTCGGGTGCTCTTCAGCACGAGCCGGCGGACACCGAGTCCACCTTGCCAGCGGCCCAGAGCCTTCGAGCTGGCGGTCCTCAGCGACCACTTCCGGGTGCTCTTCAGCACGAGCCGGCGGACACCGAGTCCACCTTGCCAGCGGCCCAGAGCCTTCGAGCTGGCGGTCCTCAGCGACCACTTCCAGGTGCTCTTCAACACGAGCCCCTTCGCCGCTTCGTCCGGCTGCGCCTTCGCGCCTTGTCCGGCTGCGACTTCGTCGCCTCATCCGGCTGCGCCTCATCCGGCTGCGCCTTCGCCGCCTCGTCCGGCTGCGCCTTCGCCGTCTCGCCGGCTGCGCCTTCCTCGCCTCGTCCGGCTGCGCCTTCGCCGCCTCGTCCGGCTGCGCCTCGTCCGGCTGCGACTTCGTCGCCTCGTCCGGCTGCGCCTTCGTCGCCTCGTCCGGCTGCGCCTCGTCCGTCTGCGACTTCGTCGCCTCGTCCGGCTGCGCCTTCGCCGTCTCGCCGACTGCGACTTCGTCGCCTCGTCCGGTTGCGCCTTCGCCGCCTCGTCCGGCTGCGACTTCGTCGCCTCGTCCGGCTGCGCCTTCGCGCCTCGTCCGGTTGCGCCTTCGCCGTCTCGCCGGCGGCGCCCTCGCCGCCTCGTCCAGCTGCGCCCTCGCCGCCTTACGCATGGTTGAGATCAGCCTTGGCGGCTCCGCGCCTCTCACCCACGCCACGCCATGGGTTACATCGACATCGCCATCGTCATCTACATCAACAGCATCGAGTTCGGGACCCTCCACGGGACTCGACTGCTCTTCGAGTCCCATGCAGGCTCGGGGGCTAATGTCGGGGGGATGACCCCCGGTATGGCAAAGTCCTAGAGTTTACGAGCGCGCAGGAGTTCGCGGATCAAGAAAAGATGCCACGGATCAAAAGATATGGATGAAACAGTAAAGAAAAGAAGAAAAGAGAGCGCACAGGCAGCTCCTCATCGGGCCGACTTCCGGCTTGTCCGGCCTGCGCCCCTGCTGGGCCGGCTTCCGGATGCCCCGGCCCCCTCCAGGCCGGCTCCCGCTCCCGTGGCCAGTCCGGCTGCTGGGCCGTCGCCCACGCGCCTGGGCCGACTCGAGTGGGAGCGGCCGGCTTCGTCGCTCGGTCGATCGGATGGGGCGCGTCCGCTCGCTCCAGCTGCTCCCTCACGTGGTGGTGGCCGGCTGGCATGCACCTGCATCGTCCCTGGCCGGCTTCAATCATCATCGTGGCCGGCTCCTTCAGCTCCCCTGGGTATGATCAAGTGCATGGCCGGCTGACCAAGGCCATGCACGAGCCAGCTTCAACCATTCAAGGAACGACCAAGCATTGGATCCATCTGCACTGGGTACGATCGAGGACACAACGACCAGGCAACGTGCTACTCTACTCTACGTACAGGCTATCGCTAGACTCACTGTGGTGCAATAGTAGCACTGTGTGTACAGTTGATGGAACCCCAGTAGTCAAATCGTGTACAGTGTATGTGGGCCACCACTTGTCCCCTGGGTGCCAGGCCTATATAAGACACACCAGGGGGAGCCCTTCAGGCTCACGCTCAACATGGCCAACGCTGCCCTCTCTCTCTCAGCTCACATACGAGCAGCCGGCCAGGCTCTCTCCAAGCCAGCCAGGCTCATCATAGCTCACAGTAGCTTCTTCCTCCTCAGGACAAACAGCTCAAGGAGCAACTATGTAACACCATATACTGTCATATACATCAGACATGCAGGAGTAGGGGTTTTACCTCCACCGCAAGGGCCCTGAACCTGGGTACATCACCGCGTGCTGTGTACCAATCCCGCATCCGGATACCGTCGACGCCCATACAGGAACCACCTCTCTTTAGCTACCCCTGCAATTAAGATACAAGAAGTCTCTTGTGTTCCCAACACACCTAATACACTTGTCAGATGTATAGGTGCACTAGTTCGGCGAAGAGATAGTGAAATACAAGTAATATGGATGAATATGAGTGGTAATAACAATCTGAAATAAATATGGCAGCAAGTAAACATGCACTAGAATAGTAAATAAACGGTGATTCGATATTTGGAAACAAGGCCTAGGGATCATACTTTCACTAGTGGACACTCTCAACAATGATCACATAACTGAATAAATAAATGCTACTTTCTCACACTCTCTTGTTGGATAACAAACACCATTCATTGTGTAGGGCTACAAAAGCACACCTCAAGCCGGAGTAAACAAGCTCCACAACATCCGGAGTTCATATTAAAGTAACCTCTAGAGTGCATAATAGACCGTTGCAATTTAGACCGAGTACTAACATAGCATACACACTGTCACCAATAGCTATGAAAGGGGGAATAGATCACATCAATACTATCATAGTAATAGTTAACTTCATAATCTACAAGAGATTACAATCATAACATACGCGCATATGCCGTGACGATACCACGACATATTGATCTGCTTAATAGCATGTTACAAGTACAATCGTGCGCACCGTAGTGGCAGTGATGAGTGGGTGCGGTTTGTGCACGATCTAGCTACAAAACTGTGAGACGTGATCGTCATGGGCGATCAGGTCAAGGGGAGCAGGCGCAGCATGCATTAACTGAACTAACTGAACTAACTGAACATGCGCTAACAAGAAGAATTGTTTTTCTTGAAGAAGGCAGCTAACTGGAGGGCTCCAGTGCTGTTTTCATTTGTCTGTCATATTATTATCCTGTAATAATAATTCAAAGTCTAAGCTATGGGAACAACTACTACAGAAAAACACCATGTCATATTGATGTAATGGGTACAATGACGATGTTGTCGGACTGGGGTGACTACAAAGCTCTGTAGTGTGTAGAAAAGAAAATTGAGGGCCCAACAATAAATAAATTAAAATGGGCACCTATAAGATAAATTGACTTTTCTTAATTAGTTGTCAATGTAAACTAGGTTTGACTTTTCTTAAAAAATGTTGTCAATGTATCTTTCTCGCTGCTTTGCATTCATTATTCGTGTTCTAGATTCTTGCACTTTTTAGAGTCGATTTAGATTTAGGATGATCAAAACAATTCTTATTACTGACGCTTGTACACAATAAAATTGTCTAATCCAAATAATAATAAATTTATGGGAGGTCGCTCCAAAGAAGGATAAACATGCAGTAAAAAATGGTTAAAATTGACATAAATAAGTAAATAACACATGCTGGTCATTGGAGGTTTACGAAAAGGATGCAAAATAGGTGGCACCCAACAAAATGAAATCAACTATCGTTAATTATTGTTTTTCCGTAGCAACGCACGGGCACTTAACTAGTCTGCTTAAAGCTGCGACTCGCCCAGTCAACTGCTGTACTTCTTTCAACTTTGTTGGCTTCCTCATTGTTACGATAGCTTGGATTTTTTCGGGATTAGCTTCAATCCCTCTTGCTGAGACTAGGAACCCGAGAAGTTCTCCTGCAGGGACGCCGAAAGAACACTTCGTTGGGTTCAGCTTGAGGCAGAATTTGTCGAGGTTGTCGAAAGTTTCCTTCAGGTCCTCGATTAGCGTTGCCCCCTTTTTTGATGTTATGATGACATCATCAATGTACACTTGTACGTTTTTCCCAATCTGTGTTGCTAAGCACTTCTGCATCATCCTCTGATATGTTGCTCCCGCGTTTTTCAGACCAAAAGGCATTGTTCTATAGCAAAACACGCCGTAAGGTGTAATGCATGCTGTTTTGACCTCATCTTCTTCTTTCAATCTGATCTGGTTATAACCAGAGTATGCATCCAGGACGGAAAGACGTTCACATCCTGCCGTGGAGTCGATAATTTGATCGATCCTCGGGAGGGGAAAGTTGGACAATGTTTGTTGAGACACGTAAAGTCGACACACATGCGAAGGACTTTAGTGTTTTTCTTCGGAACCAACACTGGGTTTGCGACCCACGTGGCCTCTGTATTCAGCTCCTTGATGAAACTAGCTTCTCTCAGTCGATCAATCTCTGACAGCATAGCTTTGCAGTTTGGCTCCGAAAAACATCGCAAAGGTTGTTTTATTGGTCTCGCTAGTGGATCCAAGTTTAGGTGGTGCTCGGCAAGTTCCCTGGGTACTCATGGCATGTCAGCTGGACACCATGCGAAGATTTTCCAGTGCTCACGGAGGAACTCGACGAGCGCGCTTTCCTATGCGAGGTCCATATCTGTCGCGATGGACGTCGTCTTCTTTGGATCTGTCGGGTGAATCTGCACCTCCTTAGAATTTTTCGCAGTATTAAAAGTTGATTCCTTGTTAAGCCTTCCTACATCTGGCAATACATCGTAATCAGTCGTGAGCCTTGACGCCATGTACTCTGCTTGCATCCCGAAGGTTTCTGACAGTCGATGAAAATCCTTGTCACATTTATCGGCTAACGTGAAGCTTCCTTTGACTGTGATTGGTCCCTTAGGTCCAGGCATTCTCCATAACAAGTATGTATAATGTGGTACCGCCATAAACCTGGCATATGCTGGCCGTCCCAAAAAGGTGTGATACTGCGACAGGAAATCCACAACTTCGAACTCCAGCCTCTCTATCCTGTAGTTTTCTCGGGTCCCAAACTGAACATCGAGATTAATCTTTCCCAACGGATAACTCGGCTTCTCTGGCATGATTCCATGGAAATGTGTGTCGGTTGGTTTCAGATTTGCGAGAGATTTGTTCATCTTCCTGAGTGTATCTGCATACATAAGGTTTAGGCTGCTGCCTCCATCTATGAATACTCGAGATACGTCGAATCCTGCAATTACTGCTGGTAAGATAAGTGTTGACTGCCCTGGTCGAGGAACTTGCTGCGGATGATCCGCTATTGTAAAGCCAATGTCTTGCCCTGACCAATTGAGGTACTCAATCGTTGGTGGAGGCATCTTCTCTGCCATGAACACCTGTCGTGAGATTACTTTCTGAGCTCTATTGGACGGCCTGCCTTTCTGAATCATCGAGACCGCTCCATTGGAATTGGGATCAACATAAGGTGGTGGTGCTGGTGCTGCCGCTATTCTGAGCTGGTGTCGATTTTCGTCCGTAATTGCGGGAGGAGGTGGCAAGTGGATCTCACTCCTGAGCCCTTGAGGGTTTCTATTTGTCGCCTGGGCATTGGCGTGCCCTGCCCACCTTAGCATTGCCTGAAAATTTTGGCAATCCTTTTGCAGGTGTCCTGACTATCTCTTTCCGTTGTTGTCTAGATAAAAATGCATCTGACACGGCCCGTTCATCATATCCTCGGGAGACACGAAAGGTCTCTGGAACCTTGGCCCATTATTTGGCCTGTTATTTCGGGAGTCATCTATATTGTCGCCTCGCTGCTCGTTGCTCCTTTGATAGTCATCTCTATTGCTTCCTCCAGCACTTGCTCGAAATCCAGCCGAGATTTGGCCAGGAGCATCGTAATTCGAAAATTGCCGAGAAAATCGACGTCTATTTTGATAATTTCGACCACGGTCATCCTCTGGTGACCTATGCCGTTTGTTGTGGACAGCATCTTCTCCATCTGCCCATCTGTTTGCTATCTCCATCAGTGTGGATATTGTCTTTGGGTTGGTTCTCCCCAAGTCCTCGACAAAATCTCCTCGTCGGATTCCTGCGACAAACGCATCTATCGCTCTCTCGCCAGATATATTCTCTGCTGAGTTTTTAATGATATTTCACCTTTGGATATACTAGGACAATGCCCGCGCGTTGCTGCGGAAGGAATATATACATGCATTGCAACAGGAGAAATTATATTTTTGCATCATAAAAACGCAAAGTAAGTTGTAAATGAAAGAATGTGTGATTATCATATTTGTTAATCTTGGGTGTTCATACAATAACACCATCGTAAAGAAGAAAAATCTTTTAACATCATCTAGTTCTATCGGCATATATAAGAGCAGAAAATCATTGATGCTAATTTGAAAAACTGAAACAGACTTTATTTGTGCGGAGAACTGAATAGTTCAGGTTTTTTAGATGGATCGGTCGGTCCAAGCCGGAGATGACACCACGACACAAGAACAGGTTAGAGTTTTGGGCACCGGACCTTCACGTGCCGGTTGGATCATTGTCACCGTCCTCGCCAGCACCTAGCCTAAAGCCGAGTGCCTCCATTACCACCAAGCACTTGCCGTCTTTGTTCCCAATTTCGCGCTGCACAACACACACCAAGCGCCCGTCGTGTGTTGGTTGCCTCTGCTCTTTAACATCTACCCGCCGCTCTCCGTGCCGTGGTAGTTCGTGATCAGCTAGCCGTCTGCGAGATGCGCATGCCTTTTTCGTTTTTGTGTCGATAGGTAGCCTAACTAAAACCAGGAACAAAAGACTAATAAAACAAGCAGTACAGGAAACTACATTGCCCCTCTTATATATTTTGCAAAATTGAGTTATTTCTTCTGAAATCCTCTTGCGAAGTTGACTGCCATTGCTTGTCGTAAAATATCGACTTATCAACTACCTTCTTCAGAGAATCGATGTCCTTGTTTTTTCTCACCAGCAACACGCTGCCACAGAAATACACAACAGAGTTTTGCAGAAAGCTCTGATCGAATTCACTGAACCCATAATCTACATATGCTAATTTGGTGTTTTGGGAAACATACCAGCAATTTAACTCATTCATATTCAGAGAAACATGAACAACGTACCAACAGTCGGTCAGATTCAGAGAAACATGAGCAACATACCATCGGATTCACCCAGTCAGATTCTGAAAAACATGATACGCTCAGGGGAGGATTAATAGCAGGACCGGTCAACCAGCTTGGAGTTGCTCCGGTGGGCATCCCATTGCTTGTCCCAGGCGGCCTTGGAGTGGATGACGAGAGGAAGGAGCCCGTCTTGGCTGGCTTCACTGGGTTTGAAGACCGAATTTTTAGTCCGGTCGTCATGAGCCTCACTGTCGGCCAAATCGACGGGCTACGCTGGAGAGTAGAGACGCCCAATTTTTGTCACCTTAATCGAATTGTTGTTTCTGAAGTCTTGGTTTGGGTGCCGTCGGGAGGATCATCCGCATCACCGATTGAGAAGGGGAGGGAGGTGTTGTCTTCAAGTTTAGCTGCTCGAAGGTTTGGGTGGGGCTCATGGCGGCCGTGTTGAACGGTGGACATCGTTGAACGGATGCATACGACTGATACGAGGGACGGCACAGAGCGGATGCAGAAGTGGACCTCCAAGAGCCAGAGCGGGGCACATCAAGTCCAAGTAGAAAGAACAGATGGAGTCCCCGAACGCGAAAATCCTCGATCCCCAATAGTGCAACGCAAGCCCCCAGATGCACCTCTAAAACAGGAACAGCACAGCGCGCTAGAATACGCTTGGACCTTGGATTCCCAATTTGGCCCGTAGGAAGGGTTGGGGTAGCTGCATCTTTCCTGATGGTTGAGAGACGGCGGCGGGAAGCCGAGGCACGCACGGCGGCAACGGGAGGTCGGTCGCGAATGTGGGAAACCAATATCCTCCCTTCAAGAATCACCTCTGGTCGAATAGCACGGAGGAGAACAGGGAAGGCTTCAGGCCGCACCAACTCCCTGGCGTCTCTTCCAACCGCCCTCCATCGGATTCCATCTCCTCCATGGTGCGGCTGCCGGACGGTGGATCTAGCAGCTCGAACCGCAGCTTCAGCCCTCCTTCTCAAGGGCACGGCGCCGACGACGGCTGAGACGGCAGCGGCAAGGTCTACGTCAGCGCTCCGCAGAGACGACTTATCGTCTAATCGCGCGCAAGACTCTCGATTGGGGAAACGCTAGGGGGTTTGGAGATTTAAGCACGGATTTACTACCTTTCTCGTACCGGAATTGGAGTCTCGATCGGATCTCTCTCCCAATCAGCCCAGCGAACCAAAGGTGGACACGGACGATGGAAAGAGTCGGCGTACCGAACCTTTTATCGAAGCGTTATTTTGACTTACCGGTGGCAAGGGTATGTAATTTTAATAGATAAATAGGGGCAAAAACAGACGGACGAACAAGAAGCCTTATTTTTTTTATTATTAGGTATAGATTTTCTCATCGATTCATCCTACTTTTGTCGACACGCTCTCAACTCTTCCAACGACGCAGGTTTTTTGCAAGTGGATCGAAAAAATTTGACGAACACGTCATCGAAGCTATCCCAACTGTCGATAGAACCTGGAGGAAGCTTATTTATCCAAGATCGCGCAGCTCCACTCAGGTGTACTTGGATGCTCTGCATGGCTGTTGCTCTGGTTCCTCCTATCAGCTTCACCGTCTCGAGATAATCAACTAGCCAATCCTCTGGATCTTGCAGGCCATCGAATTTTTTGAAGTTATCGGGTAATTTGAACCCCGAAGGAACTCGAGTTGTTCGGACCCTCCTTGTGAAGCACGACAGCCCACACATATCCTCGTCATCTATCTCTGGGGAGTGCTGATGTTCCCTTCTATTTTGTCGTGCTCTGTCCACCCTTGCTTGCGCTGCTGTGTCTCTTGCTCCACCTGTTCTCTCGGGAACTGTTGCTGTTGCCGCAGGTCGTGGACTATTTTGCCTTGCTGAACCTTCGGGAGGCGTTGTTACAAACGCTGTTCTCATGGCCCCAACTCCTGCCATAGCCATGGTGTACAATGCTTCTCTTGGATCTCCGGGAGGTGGCTTGGATGCGAGGATAAAGGCTTGCGTCGCCATATACCCAGCCTCTGGTGTCTTAGGGATAATGTTCCCTCTTGTGTCTATCGACATAAAGGACATGTCGAGGTTTTGAACCAGATTCTCCCTATCAGCCTCAGGTATGTTTTGCATCCTAGATCTTGCTTTGTTCCGAGCTTCTCTGTGGATATCTCCCGAAGTTCCTGAATATCGACTTAACTCCGCCCTTCGCCTGCTTGATGCAGAGGCTGCTTCCTGCCTTCTATCCAACTCGATTTTCTGCTTCTCGAGCTCCCGCCTGGTACGTGCAAGCCTATATTGATATGCTTGTAACTCCTCAGGTGTCGCCGTTACAGTCATTGGCTCTGGACCATTAATAGCTCTTGCGACTCGATCCCATACTTCCTGCGGAAATCGCACCATCTCTCGTGTTCCTGGTCCAATGTATTTTGTTCCTAGACCTCTCGTGAGATCTGCAGGATCGACATATGGATTTCCTGCCTCGTCAAAATTCTCTGATGTATCCTCTTGTGGGCGACTCGGATCTCCGATTGCATAGATCTGATGATATTTTGGATACTGAACCATGCTGGGTTTGGTGACACCATCATAGAGATTGGTAAAGACCTTGCCAACGGTAGTAGATCTGTCGATGAAGTTGAAGCTGTCGAAGCTCTTCGAGTCATCGCTTATATCTGAGTCCGCAGATGACTCGAAGGACATGTCGCTGAAGATCTTGGCGAGCTTTTCGCTTGCCCTGGTGCTGATGAAGCGTGGCGATGAAGTCTCCTCTTCGCCTGACTCGATTGGCGATGTTGAGTTCGAAAAATCGGAATCGACCGCCGATAATCCCAACGAGATCGGAATTTCGAAACGATACGCTCCCTCTTTCTCGACGCGAAAGTGGAACCATCCGAACGTCATCTCCATAGGCTCCTCCAGATACGCATATGCATCCAAACGGGAGGGCGGGTGAGGAACAAAATCGACAGGACCAGTTTCGATCTGTTTACCTCGATCCATCGCGTTGCTTGCTGTTGACGAAGACGACAATCTTGAACGTGCCATCGAGATCAGATCCTTGACGCCTCTAATCCCCACAGACGGCGCCAATTGACAAGGGATTAACTTGTCAATGCCTACGGGTTGTAGACTAGGGTTTTAGTTAGAAGTAGAGGGCAAGTAGATCTCGAAGGTTTCAGCCGAAAAGTGCTCGACGATATGAAAACTAGGGTTTGTGAGACAATGAATCGATGCTTTCTTTGTCCCTCGGCTCCCCCTTATATAGGAGGTGGAGCCGAGGGATTCGTGATACACAAGTTACAGAGTCCGAGAGGGTTTCCAACTCATCCCGCAATATTACAAGTATTCTCTCCTAATACAACTCTACCTTTCCTTAACTAGCAACTTGGGCTTCCGATTCTTCTTATCCTTCGAGTCGTGGGCCTTCAGTAAACCCCGGGTACCATCTTCGGCAGGCCCATTGGGGATGCCTATGTCACCGAGTATATTATGGAGTATTCGAACAACACCAAATACAGCGACACAGGAGACTCCGTTTTTTCTGGTCCATGGAGCCGAGGCAGTACTGCCGATAGAAATAGAGCATGATTCTCCAAGAGTCATGGAATACGATGAAGAAGCTTCCAGAAAAGCATTGGAAGACGATGTCGATGCACTTGACGAAGCTCGAGACGAAGTATTATCACGGGTCACTAAGTACCAGCAGGACTTGAAAAACTACCACAGTCGACGTTTGCGACCAAGATCCTTTCAGGTTGGCGACTTAGTTCTACGACTCAATCAAAAAATCCATGAAAAACTCGAGTCTCCGTGGCTTGGCCCTTACATCGTCACAGAAGTAATCGAAGGAGGAGCGTACAGGATAAAGGACAAGAAGACAGGGGTTCCCGAGCAAAATCCCTGGAACGTGGCGCAGCTAAGGCGTTTTTACACCTAGAGTAGAAATATAGTCCTCCTTGTAAAAATATAATGTACTGAAACGCCCGCGAGTTTTCAGACGCACTCTTTTCCTTTCAGGGCACCGAGTGGGGCTGAAAGGTTTTTAATGAGGTGGGCTCGCGGTGCTGCAATATAGTAAAAGATATTGGTGATATACATATTTCTTCATCAACAGGCTCGGGAGCTCATAACCCGTAGCAACAAAATATATATATACTCTGGCAAAACAGTAAATTCATCGAGACGCAAAAATAGCTTGAGCTCCGGCCAAAGGCTCGGGGGCTTTACAATATAGATTATACTTTACAATATAGACAACTTCATCATCAAGATAAATTCGACAAGGAAAAATATACAGGAATTCCCGCAATATAGTAAAACTCAGCTGGTACCTAATATATCATCTATGTTTATCCTGTCATTGTTTGCAGCACCAGTCGTATGTTCAACATAGCTACCTTTTACAAAGAATTCTGAGTCCATCCGAAGAATTTCATCCATCATTTCTTCGGCTACAGGGGTTACAATGTCGTTGATTTTATCGATGTTCCTCTTCCGCTTTGTTTGCTTGGCCAGACACTTGGTGACAATCTTTGTCAGATCTAATTTCGGGTAGCAGATCTGTATCATAATCATGGCGAATCTTGCCCCAGCAGATAGTTGAGCCCGTACAAAATTATGGATACGAGGGGCATCTCGGAATTTCTCCATCAGAGCAGGCAGAGTGTCTGGTATCTTGTTACGAGGAAACATGGTACTATAAACTAGAGACAGAAGTTGAGAAAGTCGCGGACCTGACTCGCGCGATCTTGAAATCTGATTATTTGGCGAGTACGCTCAGGAGTAACCCAGAAATTGGAGCCATGTTGACGAGCAAGCCTGAGAAGCACATTGTTTCAGGTTTCCACGCGTTGATCTTCGGCAGCAGTATCCAAAAAAGAACCTATTTCAGCGAGAGCATCAGTAAGGAATCAAGACAGCAAGAACAAGAGACAACATGACTACGTTTGCAAAGCATACCTATCATATCCAAACTTGCTTCAGTCATCAACTCGAGCATAAAATTCTCTCAGGAGGTAGCTTGTGCAGCTTCAGCAACGGCGGTTTCTTTGCTAGCTATGGCCTTCTGAGCTTGCTGCAGCGCAACTTTCTCCTTTTCTGATGATTTTCAAGACTGATCCATTATTATAAGTGCCTGTTTCTTCATATACTGAAGCTGTTGACGGAGTTCTTCCATGTCTTGGGATGAACCCTTACTCGAGGAATCTTCAATAAATTCATCATCAACAGGTGTTTTCTTCGAGTGGGAGGAAGTAGGAAAAGCATCGGAAGGACGAGGAGTTGAAGTGTAGTTATCAAATATCAACTGGAAATAAAAGTTTCGACATCAATCATCAAGAAAAATAGATTTCCATTGATTTGCAAAGTATTTACATGACTATTACAAAAGGACAGTTCCCTACTGAACTAGTAGAATAGTGTCGCCAAAAGCTACTTCGGCGACAGCATCAAAAGAGAAGAGAAAACAAAAGAGAAGGCAAAGTGGTCTACTTGACCTCCGGCTTCGACGAACTGGGAGCAGGAGTTGGCTTGCATCCAAGGAAGGCAAAGATTGGCTTTGATTTTGGCTTGGCAGCCTTAATCAAAGATTGCCATTTCTACGTCTCCATCTCCTTTATATGGCCAACTTTAGCCCAGTCGACATCTTGTGGGCTATCAGCAACCAGAGCAATGGTGCCTTCGACACCAATCTTCAGGCCTTCTTGGCGAAGTTTGAGCCCAAGATCTTCTTGAGAGTTGAAGCACTTGGCGAGAGCAGTGAAAATCTCGGGCTCTTCTTTCTTCGGGAAGAAAAAGGGAAAAAGACGCGACAGACCTGTTCTAGCTTCGGCAAGGCCTTCGCGTGCCTCATCTCCATGGATCTCAAGGAGGGAAAGCGCGTCGACAAGGCGATCACCTTCAGGATTTTCCAGATCATAATCTTGCTGCGTTTTCCCTACATGAGTAAGAAGAAGCGTGTCAAGAAAAAGCGAGCAAGGATAAATTTGAAAACCCGAAGAAATAGCAAGGATTTGAGTACTTACTAACAAAACGTCGACTCTGCAACTGCAAGCGACTGAGGATTTCTTTTCCACGAGCAGCTTGTTCAGCTATATTGTCGCTCAAAGAAGTTTCCGCATCATGAAGTCTTTTTCGAAGATCTTCGATAGCGGCAGCATCAGCTTCAGCTTTCTTGCGAGCCTTTTCGCTTTGCTCCAATTTAAGAGCAAGAGAATCAGCAAGATTTTCTGGCAAAATAATCGACAGTAATAAATGTCATGACAAAAATGATGGAGAGGCCATTGACCAGAAGAAGCAGCAAAATAGTACCTTCGGCTTTTTTAGCATGGTCACGGTACCCGACGAATTGGGTACCGAGACGGATAAACTCCTTCATCAAAGGCTGCAAAGAAAAAACAGAAAGAAACATCAATAAAGTAAAAAAGCTCGACAGCAAAAAGCAAAAGAGAAGCGAAAAACAAAGAAGAGTCGACAGCATTGAAATATTCGGCACATAAAAGAAGAAGTGAACAACTTACATCATCCAAAGAAGGAGTCGTGGAGCTACCAAGTAGCAAGGCAGGCTCCTTGGCCGGCTCGACCCAAGCCCTCTTTGGCGAAGGGGCACGGGGGCTTGCAGCTAGAGTTGTATGCTCGATGTTTTGCTGAGGAGGCGAGGTTTCATCTCCATCAGGCTGAGCTTCAGAGACAACTAAAGTACGCGACGTACTCGTTCGAGCAGTCGCGTCAATAGGCAGATCTTCATCCTCGTCACCACTACAAGAAAAAGGCGACAATATAAGAAACAACATAGACAAAAAATCGAGAGAAAACAACAAAGAGTAGGAAGAACTTACGAGCTGACAAGGGCATCCTCGTAAGGATTGAAAGTTGTCCTTCCCTCAGTAGGAACAACTTCTTCGGCATGAGAGGCGCCGGCTTTGGAGGCGCCAGAATCGGCGACTTCATCCCTTTTCCTCTTGTTCCTTGGAGAAACAGCGGAAGGGAGAGAGTGTGTCGAGGCGGTAGCCTCAGACTCGACTTCTTTTTCAGAGGAAGCCGCGTATTTCTGAGAACCCGCGACTTCACTCTCAGGGCGAGAAGTACCCTGGTTGTCGTCGGTGACAGCAGTCCGTTCTTCGACTTCTCCACCTTCAGGAAGAGGAGGAAGAGAAGCTAGAATAGGGTGGTTCTGCAAAAACAAGGAGTGTCGACAAAAATTTATGCAAAGGACGCCAGCAAGATAGTAGTCGACAAATACTAAAAATATCGAGAAGACAAGATAGTAGTCGAGGGAAAAATTTCCTCGGGAAGGCCGTTGGTGCCACTATATGGCTCAACGCGGCAAGAGGATGGAATAGTATCCTTCTTGCTGAGCGACGAAATTCTTCGGATCAGTTTCTCCAAGTCCTTCACAGGAAGGTCTTTGGAGAGCCTGTCAACGTCTTCTTCACCACCATACATCCAAAGGGGATTTTTGCGAACTTGTAAAGGCTGCACTCTAATCCTAAGGAAATAGGCTGTGATCTGGATACCCGACAATTCCTTGCCACGGGTGTTCTGAAGCTCATGAATGCGAGTCATCAGCGCCTCTGTCGCCAACTTCTCTTCTTCGGTGGCTTCAGCGTCCCAGGAACGGTGGCGAAGAATCTTGGCCCCTCCGTCGAAAGGAGCAATATTGTACTCCACCAAGTCAGAGCTTTCTTCGTGCACATAGAGCCATCTTTTGCGCCACCCCCGGACGGAGTCGGGGAATTTGACGTCGAAGTACTCGACATCAGGGCGAACGCAAATGACAACGCCGCCAATGTTATAGGCGACGTTGTGGGAGCCATTGCGGCGGAGGCAGAAGATGCGCTTCCACATAGCTCAATTAGGATGGACTCCAAGGAAGCATTCACAGAGGGTGATAAAAATCAACACATGGAGGATGGAGTTGGGCGTCAGCTGATCCAGCTGTAGCCCGTAGACAAAGAGGAGACCACGGAGGAACTCGTGGATAGGGGGAGAAAGACCGCGAATGAGGTGGTCAACGAAACTGACCCGATATTCGATTGGCGGCGATGGATAGCTTTCCTCCTTGGGGAAGTGCAGCGCGTTCTCCTTCTTCGTGAACCCGAGTTTCTTCAACAGGTTCATGTCTTGATTGGAGATTTTGGATCTCTCCCACTCCAGATCTTCAGCTGCCATCTTCGACTCCGGAGTGCTGTGCCTAGTGAGCCGCGCGTGCGGTGGCATCAACAATGGCATAGGAGAAAAGCGCGAGCGTGGTTGAGCTCAAGAACTGTGGGGCGCAATGGAGGATTTTGACAGAGGAAAGCAGAGGAGCGGCGCGAGCGAAAGTACGAATAGAGGAAGACGATGACCTTAAGTAGAGGTGCGGTGAATCGACGCACCGTTGGATGGAGAAATTGTGAGATAGATGATGTACACGTGGACAAGGGGTAACAACGTAATTTCACTGTGAAGGGAAGGAACAGGCGCTACAGTGCGTGCGCCAGGAAAAGTGGAGGACGTGTGTCCCCCACTTGCACGACGTGTCAACTTGATAAGAAATTTGGCCCGCAAGACAGAGAGAGAGCAGTTTTCGCGTCTTCCCGATACAGTGATCGTGGTTATCGTCAGCAATGATGTCACCTTGGCAAGAGAAAATCTCGGCTATGAAGCTTCATAAGAATGGCGGCAGCAAAAGATTATTGATTATTTCGAGAGCCTTTGGTCAAATACAAGTTTTTGAACAAATGTTCGGGGGCTACTTCGGAAAAATGAAAAACTCGAGTATGACAAAATAGAAATGACGAGAGCCTATGACCAAATACAAGCATTTGTTCATAGCCTCGGGGGCTACTCCCACCAGGAGCGCTAGTCGCGCACCGATAGATATGAAAACTTTGAGAAAGAAGGAAAATATAGCAACATAAGGCGTTGAGCCTACAACCAAGCACAAGTCCTTGGCTGTAGCCTCGGGGGCTACTGCCATCGGGAACGTTGTTCGCGTGCCCGATGAAATTACAAAAAAAATATAGAGAAAAGAAAGAAGAAAAAGTGAGCATATTTCGAGTTATACAAATAACTCTGCATATACTCCCATCGGGAAGGCAATATAAGTCATCCGTTAACTCAATAAAATGTGCTATTCCAACAGCCGAAAAAACACTCGACAATATATTCTCAGAGCGCCAAAGTTGCGAACAATCTCTGAATGCCGCAAAACTTTGCGAAGGTAAGACCCCAGATCCATTCTGAGAGGTGTGGCGCCGTCTCTGACGTCGGTTTGCTACTTTTTTCCGTATCAACAGATACGAAGAAAAATTCTAACAGACGCGTTAGGTACCCGATAAAATATGACTGGGACTCGACAGAATGGTAAGACCTTAAGCGGCACCTGTCGAAGTTTACACCAGTATCCCGAGATCATGTCCAGGGACGTGATCTTGAAGTAGGTTTTTGCGGATTGCCACTAGAGCAGTTAACTAGTACCTGATCCGTCAGATGAACTAGCCCCAACTACCATTATCCCTGTACAATATATAATTGCATATCCAAAGATATGTGATAAATTCGACAGAGTTATTGAATGATTAAAGTTGGAGATTTTCCCTGATTCTTCGATTCAAGCAAAATCTCGGGGGCTACTGATATAGGCATCCCCAATGGGCCTGCCGAAGATGGTACCCGGGGTTTACTGGAGGCCCACGACTCGAAGAATAAGAAGATTCGGAAGCCCAAGTTATTATTAAGGAAAGCTAGAGTTGTATTAGGAGATACTACTTGTAATCTTGCGGGACGGGTTCGAAACCCTCCCGGACTCTGTAACTTGTGTATTATGAATCCCTCGACTCCACCTCCTATATAAGGGGGAGTCGAGGGACAAAGAGATGATCGATTCATTGTTTCACGCAACCCTAGTTTTCACATAGTCGAGCACTTTTCGGCTGAAACCTTCGAGATCTACTTGCCCTCGACTTCCGACTAAAACCCTAGTCTACAATCTGTAGGCATTGATAAGTTAATCCCTTGTCAGCGGGTGATCTCACCAAAAAGATGTCCAAGCCAGATACACCGAGCGCACCTACTCGTCTCTTATTAGCGGGAGTTAGCACGCATCACCCCTGAAGGCAATCCCGTCTGGGCCGGCCCACTAGTTATTCATTCGGTTCAAAAGAAGTAGCATTATTTTTCTATTTTCACATCATCCGATCTCTTGCCCAGTGGTTATCACACCTGTGCATGATAGCGCTGACCCACTGTCGAGCACAAATACTCCCTCTTGGAGTAACATGCATTAACTTGGCCAGAGTATCAACTAGCAACGGAGAGCATGCAAGATCACAAATAATATATGACAAGTATATAATCGATCTCAACATAGTACTCAATATTCATGGATCCCAACAAACACAACATGTAGCATTACGTAAAGATGATCTTGATCATGATAGGCAGCTCACAAGATCTAAACATGACGCACAAATTGGAGAAGACAACCATCTAGCTACTGCTATGGAACCATAGTCCAGGGATGAACTACTCACGCATCACTTCAGAGGCGGGCTCGGCGATGTAGAGGCCTTCGGCGATGATCTCCCCCTCAGGCAGGGTGCCGGGAAGAGCTCTAGAACCCTCCCAATCTAGGGTCTGTGATGGCGGCCGCGGCATAACTTTTCGTGGATGGAGGCTCGGGTCTTTAGGTTTTTCCCGAGATCGTGAATAAATAGGCGGAAGGGCGAGGTCGGTGGAGGCCAGGGGGGCCACACCACCCCTTGGCGTGGCCAGGATCTAGGCCGCGCCTAGGGCTGGTCTAGCCGCCTTGTGGCGCCTCTTCGTCTCTCCTTCGGACTTCGTCTTCGTTATGGTAAAATAATATCTTCGGCTTTTGTTTCATCCAATTTCGAGAACATTTCCTGTACAACTTTTCTGAAACACAAAACAGCAGAAAACAGGGAACTTACACTGTGGCATCTTGTCAATAGGTTTGTGCTGAAAAATTTATAAAAGTGCAACGAAGTGTAAGAAAAACACATAAATTGGTGTAAAACAAGTATGGAGCACCAAAAATTATAGATATGTTTGCAACGTATCAGGCTGACTTGGCACATGCTTACATCATGTTATGACTACAAACCAGTCACCTAAAGCCTCTATGATCATTTAGTTTTGGGATTTCTATTTTCGTGCCCTCGGGTCGTTAGTTGTACTCAGTTTTCCCCAGCCCCTTAGTTTTTCCTCAGTTTTCCCCAAGCCTATGTCTGAAACCCGCAGAAGGAGCTCAGACGGAAGGAATCCGTTTATTTGGACGTTCTGTGCTGACGTGTTGCGCCGCGTCGTCTGTGGGGCCGCGTCGTGTGGGGCCGCGTCGTGTGGGGCCGCGTCGCGTGGGGTTGGTAGAAAGGGACCGCGTGGGACAGGACGAGAAGCGTTTGGTTGCACATGAGCAGGAGCTGGGTTTTGTCTCTCTCGGCCCAAATTGGCATTTTTAAGAGCACCTTTTCCCCTCTTTCTCTCTCTGTCTTTTTCACCAAATTAGTATCAAATCTAGAGAAGCTTCTATTTCTGTCTTTCTTCAATATGGCAGCAAATCTAGTAGCAAATCTCTGGGGTTATTTATGCCTTTTGGCCCTCATTTTTTGCCCAATATGGCAGCAAATCTAGTAGCAAATCTAGAAGCTAGTATATGATAAATTCACAACAGCATAATCACAAAACTAAGTATAATACATAAGCGCATACGGCAGCCAAAAGCAGGCAATAACGTTGTTAATGTTCACGACAAACTAAGCTGAAAAATATACAAGACGCACGCAATGTATGGACAACAAGAAGATTAGGATGAATGAATTTGTTCTTCATTCCTCCTCATATATTTCTTTGTCGCTCCATTCGTGCATTTCCCCAAGGAAATATTCATTGAACTCCTTCCGTCTGCAGTGTGCGGCCAATACATCCTCCAAACGGTATGGCTTGTGTTCATTTCTCATACCGTAGCTTCCTATTCTATCCACACGTCGGCCACTCATCCCAGGCCTTTGTATCATGAGAGTACTCTGCGATATAACCCAAATCCGCGTAGTAGATGCTGCCAGGTCGAAGTGTCGGGTACACTGCGGGTGTCGACGGAGATACACCGGATATAATTCATGAAGAAGGCATTACGCCAATGTTGCGACCGGATGGAGAGAGCGGCTCTGAGTGTCCACACGGTACACCAAAGGTTTGCCCGCCAAAGCCTCGCTGACCAACAACACAAGCAGCAGATCACCATCCGACTTCACAAGGTAGAACTTCTGACATCCAAGTTCTGGAAATGAAATTAGTGTCTCCATCTTGACAGTGCTCGCTGGCCATCGCATAGTACATTGGTGCACACTATTCTTCCGATCTCAAAATTGTCCGCAGCTACTGCATACAGTTCACCATTGAACGGGGTAATGCAACGCAGACAATGGTTCTTGATCGAAAATCTTCCTTCTCCCCAATCTTCATTTATATCCTTAGTTGGAGTGCTCTCATCGACCCAACCAATTTCCGACGGGTAATGTGCGGCAACGAAGATCATAGTCAGGGATTTGATAACAGCGACTGATTTCAGAAAAATAGATGGCATATGCGCCTCAAACATAGTGTTCGATTTCTTTGTGAGTGGGTTCAGCAGCCGTATCTTGTGCGGCGGGTTCTTCTGGGCAAGCACGATGACACCACGGCAAAAGCCGACGAAGTAGTATCTAAAATATATTGATGAAGATAACATTCAGCACTAAGATGTGTTTAAGATTGAAAATAAAAAGGTAGATATGGAGGAATTTGAACCTTGTATGAACTTCCGATAGATCTATGGTGACGTAGCGTGATGTGCCGAGTTGGAGGAAGGTGAACTCAGCGATGCGTGGAAGGGCGTGGTGTAGCATGATCCATTCGTCCAGGTGCACGTCGGGCTCAGGCAAACCTGAGCGCCAATTTCTACAGACTTGCCTCATAGCAGAGTAGGTGTCGGCGTACTCCTCGTTCGCCAGTAAGCATTGGCCGATCTTGTGAAGTGGTCCATCAGCCGAGAGAGAGGCCCAGTTCACGGAGGCGCTGCGCTTGGATGCGCCGCCCTCGGAGGCGACGGGCTCGGCGGCGACGGGCTCGGCGGCAACGGGCTCGGAGGCGACGGGCGCGGAGGCGACGGGCTCGGAGGCGACGGGCTCGGAAGCGACGGCCGCCGGCGCATTCTTCTTCTCCATCGCCGGCAGGGTAGCGTGCGTACGGCGGTTGGGGTTTTTTCGATTTGGAGAAGTTGATGGGACGTGAGAGGGGTGGTTTCGTGCGTGAGCGAGAATGAGACGACTGTGTGCAGAGGGAGGGAGGGAGGGGCTTACGCGTCCTAAATGCGACCCGCGTCCTACGCGTCCACTATTTGCACGTCTGCACCGCGACACGCGTCAACAATAGCACGTCTTGCACTTCTGCACCGCAACACGCGTCCTCGGGTCTAACCCTGGAAATTTAGATATACTCAGGTATACCCCCGAGTCATATACTAGCATTTTTTGTGTGCTCAGTTTTCTCCTTGAGTGCTAATACTGGCTAGTGTAATATACTCAGTTTTACCCTCAAGTGGCTGGTCAACAGAGAGTCAACAAATGGGATTAACTAGTTAAATGAGTTATTTAATGTGCAAAAAATTCCGAAAAAGAGTGGCACTTACTCATGGAGTCTTTACCACAAATTGCCAATTCTCAAATCATAGATAAATCATAGATAAATCAAGTTTCACCACAAATTGCCACTTCTCAAATCACCTAGTAGCTATGAAGGTGCATGGTTTTCCATAATAAGCCCTACCCAAAACAGCTTTCCCCAAAACATACTTTATCTGAATGAGGCCATAATTTTCACACTCATGTAGATTTGTATTGCAAATAGTTTGAGGTAGGCCAAGATGGGTTTCATTGTACAAAACACGCATTTTCCATTTTTTAAATCTCATATTTGAATCCCTTAGTCTGTTTACTACTCACTTGCCCTTGGTTTCTTGATACTACTCAGTTTTTCCCTCTCCCTTCACAAACTCTCACAGACGCCCAACATTGCTCTGATTGGTCTAGCCCATATCACGCGGATCGTGCCCGCCGATTGTTGATCGTATGATCTAACGGGCAGGATAACCCCTATCTCTCTCTCTGGTCGGGGCCACCACCCTCTCTCTCTCTCTCTGTCGTCGGTTAGCTTCACGCAAAGTTTGGTTTTCTGCATTATTTTTCACGAGCTAAATTATAAACTCTTTTTAGGCATTACTTTTCACGCAAAAAAATGATACACCATCACCCATTTCGTGTACCCATTACTTTTCACGCAAAAAACGATAAACCATCACCGATTTTGTTGTAGCCATTACTTTTCACGCAAAAAATGATACACCATCACCCATTTCTTGTAGCCATTACTTTTCACGCAAAAAACGATAAACCATCACCGATTTTGTTGTAGCCATTACTTTTCACGCAAAAAATGATACACCATCACCCATTTCTTGTAGCCATTACTTTTCACGCAAAAAAGATAAACCATCACCGATTTTGTTGTAGCCATTACTTTTCACGCAAAAAAATGATACACCATCACCCATTTCGTGTACCCATTACTTTTCACGCAAAAAACGATAAACCATCACCGATTTTGTTGTAGCCATTACTTTTCACGCAAAAAATGATAAACCATCAACGATTTGTTGTAGCCATTACGGTAAATGATAAACTATCACGAATTACCATTTCTTTTAGGCATTACTTTTCACGGTAAAATGATAAACTATATCACGAAGTTCCATTTCCATCAAGATAGTCCGCATTACTTTTTTGTTGAGATATATACCCCCACAACGGTCATCTCCTCCTTAAATTATTGTGTAAACCCCCACAACGGTCACCTCCTCCTTAATTTATTGTGTAAACCCCTACAACGGTCATCTCTCCCTTATAAACACCCACAACGGCCATCCCTTGTGTCAATAGGTTCTGCCTCTCTCTTCTTCGTTCACATACACTTGATCATCCATTGCCATGGCTTCCACGTCTCGGACGCGGAACAGAAGGGGAAGGGGAAGGGGAAGGGGAAGGGGCGGCCGGGGTGGTGGATCATCATCATTGCCACCACCACCGTCGTCAACACTGCCATTGATCATAGAGGAGTTCTTCATCGTCATCTATGAAGACCCTTTGTTGAAGAAGGTACGTATGCGTTCCCACATATATGATGCATGTGATTAATTATGGGCATGTTTTAAAAAACCTTTAATTTCAAACGATCGGCGCTCGATCTCTTTGCAGGCACTTCCAAAAAAGTTTGCGGACTATCTTGACGGCCAGGAGCCAGCTAAGGTGTATCTGCGAGCAGCTGACTGCGGTCCTCGTCTCTGGACCGTGGAGGTCCTATTTGACGGACAAGGCCGGATGTATCTCGACAAGGGCTGGGAGAATTTCGCCATCGCGCACGGTGTGGATTTCGGCTGCTACGTACACTTCAAATATGAAGGCGATGATGTGCTCACAGTGAAGGTGTTCGACGGAACAATGTGCAGGAAGTACTACTACTCAGACGACGAAGATACTGACGATGAAAGTGACGACGACGTGAAGCCATGCATCCATCCCCTTTAGAGATCTAGCTATTTTCTATATATTTAGAGATCTAGCTATTTTCTATATATTATGCACAATGTTTAGCATAAGAGTCACTTTAAATTAAGCTACGAAAATAGTCACCTGCCATGGGCTGAGGCGGCCCCACAGAGCGGCTCTATATTATATTCTCTAAATAAATAGACAACCCCAGCGGTCATTGGCTGCGGAGGCCCCACAGAGCGGCAATATATGATTTTCTATAAATAAATAGACGACCCCACTGGTCATTGGCCGCGGCAGCCCCACAGAGCGGCAAATATATGTCTTTTCCTGAAAAATAGACGACCCCACTGGTCATTGGCTGCAGCAGCCCCTCAGAGCGGCAATATATGACTTTTCCTGAAAAATAGATGACCCCACTGGTCATTGGCTGCGGCAGCCCAATAGAGCGGCCCCATTTGTCAGCACGAGACGGGTCAGAGAGGAACTGCCCTCTGTGCAGCCCCACCCATCAGATTAACGGTAACGGTAAGGCCTCTGACCTGACGGCAACCCTCCCGCGAGGGGTTTCAAACTAGAGGGAGGGGAAAACTGAGGAAAAACTAACGAGCTGGGGAAAACTGAGCACAACTAAGGACCTGAGGGCACGAAAATAGAAATCCCTTTAGTTTTTTACTTGTAATATCACTTTATGCTTTGATTAATAATGTTTTGTCTCTATGCATGATTATGGCCATTATTGCTCTCTTAGTTGGTCGCTTCCAGTTTTTTGCTAGCCTTCACCTGTACTGAGTATGAGCTCTACTCGTGCATCCAACTCCCCAAAACCAAAGTTTGCCAATTGTATCCACCATACCTATCTATATGTGGTATTTCACCGCCACTCCAAAGTGAATTGCTTGTGTGCTACCTTTAAACTTTCAATGATTATTACCTGTTTTGTGTTTTATTTTAGCTCATGAGGAAGTGTTGAATGCTTTATCATCTTTTTCATGTTTATTATGGCTTCACACTTTGACTAGCATGCATACTATGCTAGTCCTTAATATTGCAAAAGAGCATACGTGGGTGCCCACCCACTAAATATAAACTGAACCAATAATTTAAATCTCTAACACTATGTACTTGAGAAATCATGAACTTAGCTTGTTTAAACAAAGGAGAAGAGGAGTTTTACTGTTTTCTCTATGGGAGTCGCTCTTGAAGCCATTAAACATGAAAGGATGTGATGTCTACTCACGCTTCTTTTCCTGTAGACAGTGTTGGGCCTCCAAGAGCAGAGGTTTGTAGAACAGCAGCAAGTTTTCCCTTAAGTGGATCATCCAAGGTTTATCGAACTCAGGGAGGAAGAGGTCAAAGATATCCCTCTCAAGCAACCCTACAATCACGATACAAGAAGTCTCTTGTGTCCCCAACACACCTAATACACTTGTCAGATGTATAGGTGCACTAGTTCGGTGAAGAGATAGTGAGATGCAAGTAATATGGATGAGTATGAGTGGTAATAGCAATCTGAATAAAATATGGCAGCGAGTAAACATGCAACAAAATAGTAAACAAACGGAGATTCGATGTGTGGAAACAAGGCCTAGGGATCCTGCTTTCACTAGTGGACACTCTCAACATTGATCACATAATAAAACCACTCTACACTCTCTTGTTGGATGACAAACACCATTAATTGTGTAGGGCTACAAGAGCACCTCAATGCCGGAGTTAACAAGCTCCACAACATTCGATGTTCATATTTAAATAACCTTAGAGTGCATGATAGACCAACGCAATTATACCAAGTACTAACATAGCATGCACACTGTCACCATCATACTATGAAAGGAGGAATAGATCACATCAATACCATCATAGTAATAGTTAACTTCATAATCTACAAGAGATCACAATCATAAACTACGCCAAGTACTACATGATGCACACACTGTCACCATTACATCATGGAGGAGGAATAGAGTACTTTAATAACATCACTAGAGTAGCAGATAGATTAATAGTGATACAAAGCTCATATGAATCTCAATCATGTAAGGCGGCTCATGAGATCATTGTATTGAAGTACATAGGAGAGAGATTAACCACATAGCTACCGGTACAGCCCTTAGCCTCGAGGGAGAACTACTCCCTCCTCATCATGGAGAGCAGCAGCGGTGATGAAGATGGCGGTGGTGTCGATGGAGATGCCTTAGGGGGCACTTCCCCGTCCCGGCGGCGTGCCGGAACAGAGACTCCTGTCCCCCAGATCTTGGCTTCGCGATGGCGGCGGCTCTGGAAGGTTTCTCGTACCGTGGCTTATTCGTATCGAAGATTTAGGTCAGGGGGCTTCTTATAGGCGAAGATGCGGAGTCGGAAGGGTTACGGGGCCACCACACAGTAGGGCGGCGCGCCTGGCTCCTTGGCCGCGCCGCCCACACGTGTGGGCCCCCTGTGGCCCTCCTCTGGTCCCTCTCGGGTGTTCTGGAAGCTTCGTGGAATTATAAGATGTTGGGCGTTGATTTCGTCCAATTCCGAGAATATTTCCTTACTAGGATTTCTGAAACCAAAAACAGCAGAAAACAGGAACTGGCACTTCGGCATCTCGTCAATAGGTTAGTTCCGGAAAACGCATGAAATCATCATAAAGTGTGAACAAAACATGTAGGTATTGTCATAAAACAAGCATGGAACATCAGAAATTATAGATACGTTGGAGACGTATCAGCATCCCCAAGCTTAGTTCCTACTCGTCCTCGAGTAGGTAAACGATAAAAGAATAATTTCTGAAGTGACATGCTACCAACATAATCTTGATCATACTATTGTAAAGCATATGAGATGAATGCAGCGATTCAAAGCAATGGTAAAGACAATGATTAAACAACTGAATCATATAGCAAAGACTTTTCATGAATAGTACTTTCAAGACAAGCATCAATAAGTCTTGCATAAGAGTTAACTCATAAAGCAATAAATTCAAAGTAAAGGCATTGAAGCAACACAAAGGAAGATTAAGTTTCAGCGGTTGCTTTCAACTTGTAACATGTATATCTCATGGATAGTTGTCAATGCAAAGTAATATGATGAATGCAAATATGCAAGTATGTAAGAATCAATGCACAGTTAACACAAGTGTTTGCTTCTAAGGTGGAAGGAAATGGGTAAACTGACTCAACATAAAAGTAAAAGAATGGCCCTTCGAAGAGGGAAGGATCGATTGCTATATTTGTTCTAGAGCTTTTATTTTGAAAACATAGAGAGATCATAAAAGTAAAGTTTTGAGAGGTGTTTGTTGTTGTCAACGAATGGTAGTGGGCACTCTAACCCCCTTGCCAGACAAACCTTCAAAGAGCGGCTCCCATGAAACATTTTTATTTTTGGGTGGCACTCCTCCCAACCTTTGCTTTCACAAACCATGGCTAACCGAATCCTCGGGTGCCTGCCAACAATCTCATACCATGAAGGAGTGCCTTTTTATTTTAGTTTTATTTAGATGACACTCCTCCCCACCTTTGCTTTCTCAAGCCATGGCTAACCGAATCCTCGGGTGCCGTCCAACAATCACATACCATGGAGGAGTGTATATTTTTTTGTAAAATTATGAAGGTTAATTAATTTGGGACTGGGAATCCCATTGCCAGCTCTTTTTGCAAAATTATTGAATAAGCGGATGAAGCCACTAGTCCATTGGTGAAAGTTGCCCAACAAGATTGAAAGATAAACACCACATACTTCCTCATGAGCTATAAAACATTGACACAAATAAGGGATGATAAATTTTGAATTGTTTAAAGGTAGCACTCAAGCAATTTACTTTGGAATGGCAGAGAAATACCATGTAGTAGGTAGGTATGGTGGACACAAATGGCATAGTTTTGGCTCAAGGATTTGGATGCACGAGAAGTAATCCCTCTCAATACAAGGCTTAGGCTAGCAAGGTTATTTGAAGCAAACACAAGTATGAACCGGTATAGCAAAACTCACATAAAAACATATTGCAAGCATTATAAGACTCTACACTGTATTCCTTGTTGTTCAAACCCTTACTAGAAAATATCTAGACCTTAGAGAGACCAATCATGCAAACCAAATTTTAGCAAGCTCTATGTATTTCTTCACTAATAGGTGCAAAGTATATGATGCAAGAGCTTAAACATGATCCTTATGAGCACAACAATTGCCAAGTATCAAATTATTCAAGACATTATACCAATTACTACATGTAGCATTTTCTATTTCCAACCATATAACAATTAACGAAGCAGTTTCAACCTTCGCCATGAACATTATGAGTAAAGCCTGAGGACATATTTGTCCATATGCAATAGCGAAGCGTGTCTCTCTCCCACACAATGAATGCTAGGATCCAACTTTATTCAAACAAAACAAAACAAACATACAGACACTCCAAGTAAAGCACATAAGATGTGACGGAATAAAAATATAGTTTCACTAGAGGAACCTGATAATGTTGTCGATGAAGAAGGTGATGCCTTGGGCATCCCCAAGCTTAGATGCTTGAGTCTTCTTGAAATATGCAGGGATGAACCACGGGGGCATCCCCAAGCTTAGAGATTTCACTCTCCTTGATCATATTGTATCATCCTCCTCTCTTGATCCTTGAAAACTTCCTCCACACCAAACTCAAAACAAACTCATTAGAGGGTTAGTGCATAATCAAAAATTCACATGTTCAGAGGTGACACAATCATTTTTAACACTTCTGGACATTGCACAAAGCTTCTGAAAGTTAATGGAACAAAGAAATCCATCCAACATAGCAAAAGAGGCAATGCGAAATAAAAGGCAGAATCTGTCAAAATAGAACAGTCCGTAAAGACGAATTTTTTAGAGGCACTAGACTTGCTCAGATGAAAATTCTCAAATTGAATGAAAGTTGTGTACATATCTGAGGATCACTCACGTAAATTGGCAGATTTTTCTGAGTTACCGACAGAGAATACAACCCAAATTCGTGACAGACAGAAATCTGTTTCTGCGCAGTAATCCAAATCTAGTATCAACCTTACTATCAAAGACTTTACTTGGCACAACAATGCAATAAAATAAAGATAAGGAGAGGTTGCTACAGTAGTAACAACTTCCAAGAATCAAATATAAAACAAAATTGCTGTAGTAAAATAAACACATGGGTTATCTCCCAAGAAGTGCTTTCTTTATAGCCATTAAGATGGGCTCAGTGATTTTAATGATGCACTCGCAAGAAATAAAAGTTGAAGCAAAAGAGAGCATCAAAAAGCAAATTCAAAACACATTTAAGTCTAACCCACTTCCTATGCAAAGGAATCATGTAAATAAACAAATTCATGAAGCATAATGCAACAAGCATAGAAAGATAAAACAAGTGTAACTTCAAAAATTTCAGCATATAGAGAGGTGTTTTAGTAACATGAAAACTTCTACAACCATAGTTTCCTCTCTCATAATAATGTCCAGTGGCATCATGAGCAAACTCAACAATATAACTATCAAATGAAACATTCTTATCATGAGCTTCATGCATAAAATTATTACTACTCCCAACATAAGCATAGTCATTCTTATTAATTGTAGTGGGAGCAAATTCAACAAAGTAGCTATCATTATTATTCTCATCATCAAATATAGGAGGCATATTGTAATCATAATTAGATTTATCCTCCATAGTAGGTGGCACCAAAAGACTACTATCATTATAATCATCATAAATGGGAGGCAAAGTATCATCAAAGAAAATTTTCTCCTCAATGCTTGGGGGACTAAAAATATCATGCTCATCAAAACCAGCTTCCCCAAGCTTAGAATTTTCCATATCATTAGCAACAATGGTGTTCAAAGCGTTCATACTAATATGTTCCATAGGTTTTTAAATTTTTGCATCAAACCATCCATGTCTTAACTCAGGAAATAGATTAAAAAGCTCCATGTTGCCTTCCATTATGCCTAACTAGTGAAATAAAAACAAGAAACAAAAAGATGTAATTGCGGGATCTAAAGGAAATAGCTTCGAGCACTTACAACGGCACCAGAAAATAACTTAGTTACCTAGGACCGGAGTGTGAGTGCCTTTTACCTTTCCTCCCCGGCAACGGCGCCAGAAAATAGCTTGATGTCTACTCACGCTTCTTTTCCTGTAGACAGTGTTGGGCCTCCAAGAGCAGAGGCTTGTAGAACAGCAGCAAGTTTTCCCTTAAGTGGATCACCCAAGGTTTATCGAACTCAGGGAGGAAGAGGTCAAAGATATCCCTCTCAAGCAACCGTGCAATCACGATACAAGAAGTCTCTTGTGTCCCCAACACACCTAATACACTTGTCAGATGTATAGGTGCACTAGTTCGGCGAAGAGATGGTGAGATGCAAGTAATATGGATGAGTATGAGTGGTAATAGCAATCTGAATAAAATATGGCAGCGAGTAAACATGCAACAAAACAGTAAACAAACAGAGATTCGATGTGTGGAAACAAGGCCTAGGGATCCTGCTTTCACTAGTGGACACTCTCAATATTGATCACATAATAAAACCACTCTACACTCTCTTGTTGGATGACAAACACCATTAATTGTGTAGGGCTACAAGAGCACCTCAATGCCGGAGTTAACAAGCTCCACAACATTCGATGTTCATATTTAAATAACCTTAGAGTGCATGATAGACCAACGCAATTATACCAAGTACTAACATAGCATGCACACTGTCACCATCATACTATGAAAGGAGGAATAGATCACATCAATACCATCATAGTAATAGTTAACTTCATAATCTACAAGAGATCACAATCATAAACTACGCCAAGTACAACATGATGCACACACTGTCACCATTACATCATGGAGGAGGAATAGAGTACTTTAATAACATCACTAGAGTAGCACATAGATTAATAGTGATACAAAGCTCATATGAATCTCAATCATGTAAGGCAGCTCATGAGATCATTGTATTGAAGTACATAGGAGAGAGATTAACCACATAGCTACCGGTATAGCCCTTAGCCTCGAGGGAGAACTACTCCCTCCTCATCATGGAGAGCAGCAGCGGTGATGAAGATGGCGGTGGTGTCGATGGAGATGCCTTCCGGGGGCACTTCCCCGTCCCGGCGGCGTGCCGGAACAGAGACTCCTGTCCCCCAGATCTTGGCTTCGCGATGGCGGCGGCTCTGGAAGGTTTCTCGTACCGTGGCTTATTCGTATCGAAGATTTAGGTCAGGGGGCTTCTTATAGGCGAAGAGGCGGAGTCGGAAGGGTTACGGGGCCACCACACAGTAGGGCGGCGCGCCTGGCTCCTTGGCCGCGCCGCCCACATGTGTGGGCCCCCTATGGCCTTGCCAGGCGCGCCACCCACACGTGTGGGCCCCCTGTGGCCCTCCTCTAGTCCCTCTCGGGTGTTCTGGAAGCTTCGTGGAATTATAAGATGCTGGGCGTTGATTTCGTCCAATTCCGAGAATATTTCCTTACTAGGATTTCTGAAACCAAAAATAGCAGAAAACAGGAACTGGCACTTCGGCATCTCGTCAATAGGTTAGTTCCGGAAAACGCATGAAATCATCATAAAGTGTGAACAAAACATGTAGGTATTGTCATAAAACAAGCATGGAACATCAGAAATTATGGATACGTTGGAGACGTATCAGGATGATAGATCATTTGATGTCATTCATTGACATAGACATGCATACCTCTCAAAATATATTTCAACACCTCTACTTTATGCAAAATAAAAAGCTCTAGTACGTGAGTAATCTTGCTTCCCTCTGCGCAGGGTCTTTCTCTTTTAGTTTTATGTTGAGTCTTCATCTTCTTGCTTATGCACCAATTAAGAGAGCATAGTTTCCATTCTGAGTGTAATGTGCATAGTCCCAAAATTTATTATTGGCTGATTCATGATTATGTTATTGCTTGTTCTCAAATTACTTGTATCTAGTCACCTTTGAACTTTAAAGGTGTCCTGGTATTTATGTTTTCCTACTTCATAAAGAAAAAGCTGAGTACCACTTTGCTACGTTTTTCTCTATGCTAAAAAACAAACATTTGCTTTAAGTGCATTATTATTCATGATCCTTTGTTTGAGTTACTTCTCATGTTGTAACATACTTGCTAAGTTCTATTGTTAGAATTATATCTATCATGCCTATGCTTAGAGTACTTTGATCCCAGCTTACAATGCTTTTACAATAACTTGATCAAGATTGTGTTGGTTGCATATCACCTCAAAAGTTATTTTTATCACTTATCTACTCGAGGATGAGCGGGAGTTAAGCTTGGGGATGCTGATACGTTGCAAACGTATCTATAATTTTTGATGCTCCATGCTTGTTTTACACCAATTTCTATATGTTTTGTTTACACTTCGTTGCACTTTTATGCATTTTATAGAACTAACCTATTGACAAGATGCCACAGTGCCAGTTATTTTCTGTTGTTTTTTATTTCAAAAAAGTTGTACAAGAAATATTCTCGAAATTGGACGAAACGAAAGCCGAAGTTCTTATTTTACTGTAACGAAGACGGAGTCCTGAGGAGAGACGGAGCCGATCCAGGAGGTGGCCACACCACCCCTAGGCGTGGCCCAACCCCTGGCCGCGCCTAGGCATGGTGTGGGCCCCCCGGGCGCCCACCGACCTCGCCCTTCCGCCTATAAATTGTCTCCCGACGCAAAAACCCTAAAAAAGCAGCCTTCGTCCACGAACAGTTCTATAGCTCCTCCGCCATCCAAGACAAGATTCGGGGGACATAAGTCTCTGTTCCGGCACCCTGCCGGGATGAGGAGTTGCCCCCGGAGCCATCTCCATCGACTCCACCGCCATCTTCATTGTCGTTGCTGATTTCTATGATGAGGAGGGACTAGTTCTCCGCCGAGGTTGAGGGCTTTACCGGTAGCTATGTGGTCTATCTCTCTCTCCCATGGTATGATATTTATGTGATCATGAGCTTTGTAATATAGTTGAATAAGTAGATGTTATTCTTCAGCTATTATGCTACTCAAGTGGTTTTATTACTGATCTCCGGAGATACCTTGTCCCACGGTGTGAAGGTGACAGTGTGCACCCCGTGTATGTCTCTTAGGCTAAACTTTATAGAAATACTTATAAATTATGGTGTTTTGTTAGTACTATCTTTTGATGCTCAAAGTGACAGCACGGGGCATCCCCGGATTTGGAATGCAAACTTTAAGGAGTTCTTTTATAGCCCTACACGGTGAATTTGTGTTCGTTATCCAACCGGAGAGTGGTTCAGAGTAGCATAGTGAAGAGATGATATTTATGTATTCAATTATGATATCATTGTTGACAGTGTCCACTAGTGAAAGTATGATCCCTAGGCCTTGTTTCTAAACACTGAAACACCATTTACGACCTGCTACATGTTAGCTTGCTGCCACTTTTATTTCAGATTGTAATTACCACTCATAATCATCCATATTATTTGTATTTCACTATCTCTTCGCCGAACTAGTGCACCTATACACATGACAAGTGTATTGGGTGTGTTGGGGACACAAGAGACTTCTTGTATCGTACTTGCAGGGTTGCTTGAGAGGGATATGTTTGACCTCTACCTCCCGGAGTTCAATGCAGTAGTATGACGTCAGATCCGACGAATCGGAGTCATCAGATCCGACAGACATTGTAGACGTGGTCCGGCGCAATGATGACACCGATGGTGACGATGGAGCCGACACGGTCGGTACTGCAGATGCAGTAGTCGATGCAGTAGCAGCCGACAGTTCGGCCGCGGTTGCTGATGAAGCGGAGGACGTGGCAGTCAATGAAGTCGCGATTGCCGCGGGCCCCGAAGTGATCGGGTTAGAAAGCCGTAGAACGCCACCGGCGCTGATGCTGAGGTGGACGCTCCCAAACGCTATGTCCATCCCGCCGCTTAGGCCTGAGAAGGCCGAATGCGATGCGAAGGCGTGGGGGGGTGTAATACCCCAGGTTTAGAGGCTCTAAAATGAGAGAACACCAAAGTGTGCATTGCATTCATGCATAGAAAATCCGGGGAATTTTCGCGCTTTCAAATAAAACTTACCACAGTAACTGAAGTTTCACTTGACTTGCTGGAATTGAAGTAGATCATCAAGTCAAGCGCTATAAACTTCACTGTGATCTTTGTTAAAACCTTGTTTTGGGTAGAGATGATTTGATCTATGGATTAGATCAAATAGAATTAGATTTATAACAACACATTCTTTAAGAATCAAACCCTAACTTATTAACACTTAAAAGTTAGCAACTACCTTTGTGTGTAAATTAATTCACTTCTAAACTTATTACCAAATAAGGTAAACCACAGGGTCTAAAGTGCAGAGAAGCCACACATTATTATTTAAATCATAACTTAATAAGTACATGGAATATCATAAAACTAAATCCATTTACATTACGATTTATAGTTCAAATTATTTGAATAAAACTAACTATGGGTATTTTGAAACTCATATGATCATGCCTTGGTGAAATCAAACACCAACTATCCAAATTTGAGGAATAACCTTCAACCTTGATCTTTTGATCAATATTATAATGAAATCCAATCCAATATGATATAGTGACTCATCCACAATAATAAAACCATCCACAAGATATTTAGTAACAAATGCCACTTGGCTATCCAAAGATAAATCATATGAGAGGATAATGATCTTGCCACATAGGATGAAAATATCCACATGACTTGCTTTCCAAGCTATGCCACCTCATGCTCAAAGGATTGCTATGGATAAGGACATGACAACCAAGCACCTTAGTCATCTAACCAACACAAGAGTCACCACCTATGTGTCATGATACTAGAGCTTGCCCAAGCCTATAAATAGAGCCACACCCTTCATCAATTTGGACATCTTGTACCATGCTACAAGGAAACCAAACACTTGAGACCTTCCATGTGAATTAGCTAGGATCAAGATGAAGAAGCTAAGAGGTGGAGGCATACCACAAGATGCAGGTTTATCAGATTTCCTGAAGAACAAGCTACAGAATATTGCAAGGTAGAATCCCTAGGCAAACCATATATTTAGAGGATCATATCATCATATCTTGAGTAGGACCTTAGGCTATTACTAGACATTTAGAAGTGAGAGAGATTATAGATGCTAACCATAGCCATGTCTATTCTAGAGAATTTTAGAGTAGTATTTCATCTTACTTGTTTAAACCAACCTTTAATCTTGTAGATGAGAGCCATGTTCCATTAATGAAACATAACCAAAGCTTATGCCCATATCCTAATTCTAGTTGTGTATCATATTGGTGATCACTACTTAAACCCTAAACTACATGTGAATTCCAACCCATGGATTAACTCGGATTATAATTAGAACCCTGCCATACCTCATGCCTATTTATACTTCAATTTAGTGAAGCTTATGCAAAACCCTAAACCTTTCAAGTAGAATTCACACCACATAAAATATTATGTCCCCACTTGTGTATCAAGATCGACGCTCAGAACCCGCCGACGTTGCCGCCACATCTGAGCCATCGCCGGCATAGAAATGACCATGTCGACCTCCTCTGGCTCTATAAATACATCCGAAGCATAACCGTGTAGTCCTTGTTCTTCGCCGCCCATCCATTCCCTCTCTAGCTTGCTCAATTGTTTCCAATCATCCATGTACTGTCGCCGGCGTCGAGGAAGAATCCGGCGATGGGAGCCACCCCAGACTCCAGCGCATGGTCGAGGAGGTGCGCCTCGGCGCGTAGGACATCTGGGAGCAAGCACGCATCAAGAGGAGCTCGCAGCCAGGGGAATTTCACCATTCCCTTTCACTCGGGTTCGCCGGAAAATGGTCAATCACCGTCGTCTCCGGCGGTCATCGACGCCATCGACCACACCAGCATGTTCATGGTGAGTTTGCGCGTCTGTTGGACCAACTCTCGCTTCCTAGCTCGCATCCTAGCTTCATTTTATGTTTTGGCCGGAGCTCACCGCCGCAGACCTCGTTGCCGGAGCTAGCTCCGGTGACCGTTTCGAGGGGGCGCTGCCACCAGTAGATTCGCCACCGTCTTCTCGTTCGAACGCAACAAGCCGCTCTTCCCGGGAAGCCCTAGATCGCTAGAAACGCTGTCGCCGTCGATCACCGGAGGTTCTCCGGCGAGGTGACGTGGCCGGTGGGGTCTGGTCCTCTTGTTGACTTGGTCCAAGCCCAGCTGGCAGCCTACGTGTTCATTGGCCCCACGGGTCAGTCTCTGTAGCTACGGTGCGAAGCAGTAGCTTTAGTATTTCTCTTTAATTTTAAAAAACCAGTAAATAGATGAAACTTTGAAAAATCATAGAAAAATCATTTCAACTCAGAAAAATATGAATAATATATCAAAATACTCACAAAAATAAACTCTATCCAAATAAAATATAGAACAAAAATGTGTGTCAAAATAAAAATTCACTTATTTTTAACTTTGTTAATTATGCCATTTCAGTTATTTAAAATGCCAATTGAATTCAATAAATAATTAAGTTCCCAAAATTAAATTTTAATTATTCAGTAACTAATTAAAATGTTAAGATTAATTTTATTTATCATATTTACATTAACTTAATTATTACTGGTAATTCATAAACACTAATTTGCAAATTACTATTTTCTATTTTCTTTAAATAGTAATAACTCAAGAAAATATTATAAGCCAATATTATTTTGGTAAATCAAAACTTATTTACTCAAACATCTTTAGTGAACAAGTTAATTATTTTAAACCCTAATAACAATTATTAAACCCTGATTCTTAATTAAACTAAAATAGGAGTTACTCTAATTATTAAGTCTTGTGAAGATTAATAAAATGCCAAACCATTACTAATTATGCTTCAAAGTAATTAGTTACCACACTTATATTTCCAATCATCATTTTAGGAGATGTACCATAATTTAGAAACCCTAGTTTCAATTTGAATAAGAACCTTGAACTCATTATTCCATGTGTTCATCCATAGTAGTTGCAAACCTAAAACCCTAGGGGTTTAGCCCATGTGATCATAGCCACCTCAACTCTACATGTAGAACCTTGATAGGTAACCAATGAATGCATGTTTATGATCCACCCACATAAAACCAATTCACATGAGATTATCATTTCATGTTCCTATTCTTAATTAAAACTTATATAATTTAGTATCACCTAGGTATAAACCCTAGCTTGTTACCACATGTTAGCACCATTGATCATCACTCCTATATACCATACCATTAGGATCAACCTCAACCATCATAATTTAGTAGAACCATAATTATGAACTCTAGTACCAATCTTGTGTAGCAAATCACATCACATGCTCCTATTTCACTAAACCCTACTTAGGAAATGATAAACCACTTAGCTTAGAAACCATTAGAAATTATTTAGGAAAGCAAATGTGAAGTCATAGTAAACCCTAACTCATAGCAACACTTTGACCATCATTCCTTGATATGATACCCATAATCAACCTTAGTAATAAACCTGCTAATACTTGCTACATATAAACCAATTCTATTTAAGAACCCAACTAGTTCCTATTAGTGAAACTAAATGAATCCAATAGTAAACCCTAGAAGCCATAGAACCTATATATAGTAGTTCATATTCTTACTTTAACCTGTTCTTCAAAAGTATTCTTTTGAAGTACAAATGCCAATCCAACCTTAGAAGCCCTATCCTTATTTGAAATACTCATTATTTCTTAATTAACATGTTCTTCAAAAGTTATTCTTTTGAAGTATAATATAAGTAATCATCAACCATGTCCTGTAGAACTTAAAATTGACAACTGTTCTTTACATATTATTCCACCACTATTCTTTATGTGTATAATTGTTATAATGTCTTATATCACTTGATTACGATGCTAATATAACCAAACCCTAATAAGAACCTTGTTTGAGAACCATTCTAAAAGTGCAACAAACCCTAAAGAAATCTTTACAACTCATCCATCCTAAATCATCGAGGTTAGATTACGCTCGGGACGATTGCATCTCATACTATGCATTATATCATCTTTGCCAGTTCTTTAAACATTGTCCTTACCGGATGATGCTGGTATTTCAGCATTTGGAGTTCTCACGTATCGAAGCTTTTGCCTGCATAATCTTGCAGTCAAGAAAGGCAAGTTCATCGCTTGCTCATGTCATTTGATTATTTGTATCAAACTATATGCAAAGTACTATACTTATCACTCATGCATTGAAAAGCAAAGTATTATTTTACAATTATGAATATGACTATGTGGTGGGCAATGGAACCATGGTATGTGTTGATATGGTGGAGGTTCCATTGCATGGGTTATATCACCCTAGGATTAATTACCAATGCCGTCCAGTGATTCTAGCGCCGTACAAATCGCGTTAACCATGAGATCTATAATGGCTCTGGGGAAGTCAGCTGTATCTTTTCCCTTCTGCACGCCAACGGATTGGTAGAGCCGGTGGGGTGTTGGAGGCACTGTCGTAGGTTGGGATAGCCTTTTAAATCCCCATCCATTAGTGATGATGGCTCTACGATCTATGATGGATTGTCCGGAGTACACCATGAGTAAAGCCGTATTATCTGGGAAGTCTACTGGAGGTGTACGGTTGGACAAAAGGGTGGGTTTGCAGGGTCGCGGAGAAAGCAGTGATTGGCTTGGATCTTATACTGGGCCTCACACCAAAGGAAGTGTGGACGGGGACATACTCTCGGCCGGCAACATGGTTAAGATCTCTTGTGGGGTAAAGTAACGCACCTCTGCAGAGGGTATCAAGAATTGTGGATTTGTCACTCCTGTTCGGGAAGGGAATCGCGAACGCGCAGAAAGGAACTCCACGAAGTTCTAGTCAACTTTGTGAAGATCGATGGGCATAGTTTTCAGAATAAAATAAACCTTTTGAAGAAATGTTTATGAAAACTTGCATTAGCCTATGACTTTCTGGTCTGTGGCTGTAGTTAGTGCATGATACACCTATTTCCTAATATGAACTTGCTGAGTACGCTCGTACTCATTCTATCTCGTTTGAACCCCCTTCTTAGATCAAGACACCGAAGGAGAAACTACCGTGGAACTCGAAGACAAAGGAGTCAACTGCAACAAGATGAAGAATCCAATCAAAGAAGTCAATGGAGTCAACTTCTGCATCAGCTATAATGGAAACCTAGACTAGCACTAGAAGGGAACCTTTCCCTAATCCTAGCACCTAAGTAGCTAGAGTTCTATAGCAAGCCAATTAGCTCTTAAACTTGAGTTAGCTATAAGATAGACTACGAGTCGTTCTTCTGAAGCTTTATTTGAAGTTTTACCTCACTGTAAAGTAGGAGGTTGTGTTGATCTTATGTAAACAGATTGTGTATCCTTCTATAGACATACCTTGGACTCGCATATGTTTCTGTTGTACCACTCTGAGAGATGTAATATGAGTGGAACGGTGTTTCACTTGTGTTATGTCAACGACTTGTGTACTACACCATGCAGTGGTACGCTAGGTCACCGCAGCTGGTATCAGAGCAAATGCTTTGACCCTAGGATTAAAACCCTTTAAAGGAGACCTTTAGGTTTGGTAGTGTCTATAGGAAGTGATTTAGCTAAGTCAACTATGCTAAACCAACTATTCTTTTGACTTAAGATGGGTATTCATTTGAGAATAATCCTGACACACTTGAGTCAATCTTTCTTACCTATATTTCTTAAATAAGGTTAATTAGTTATCTTGCTTCATTCCAAAATAGTAGAACACCTTTGAAGCTTAAGATAATGGGTGGTAGTAGACCACAACTGGTATACAACACATGGTAGTCCAAAGAGAGGATACAACCATAAGGAAGATATCCTATTGGAAGATGTATACCAAGTCAAGTTATAGTTAAGTAAGAGTCATTAAAAATGTCAAATGACCGAGGTTAAGTAAGGGAGATAAGTTATATGAGGTAGTATATGTCTATGATGAGTCAATCATAGGAGGTAAGGAAGAGTGATAGGAGTTACATGAGTCTACTTTCAATAATAACTAGGTACTCATATAGGATTCACTTGAGAATCATGGTATGATGGAGTAGAACATCATAAGTAAGTTAACAGAAGTATGATAAGGAGTAGGATTTAGGGAATAGTTCGAAAGCTTAGGCCTTAAAATCCTAATAATTGTACCTAGTATGTTAGAACCATAGTCCTTAATTTAAAGCAGGATTATTCAAAACATATCACATAGAGAAATCCTAGAGTTATAGGTGGTATATTCTAAACAATCATGTGTTTAGAGTAGACATGTTAGAATTAATTGTATTATAGGAAGTAGTCCTTAATAGCACATATATATGGTATATTATTTTTTAGTTCTTCCAAAGAAAACTAGGTTAACTTCAACTATCCCAGGCCATTTTGTTTCAAGTTTGTCTCATTGCAAATGTGCAATTAAGACAAATGTTGAGACAAATAGTAGAAATTCACGTATTCGTGCTAAGTATCACGACCTAAACCTATCTTATGTGGTGTTATATATTGCACATCTACACCTGATGTTTAGGGATGTCTTACCCAATTATGATATTCAGGCATATAAGGATGTGTATTATAAGCACAAAGCTGGATCTTCTTGGATTTTCTTGAATCTTCATTGATTGACTAGATCCATACATGAAGTTTGACTTTGATATGCAAATGCATGTTGCAATATCAAGCTCTTACTTGATGTTATAGGTCTAGAGGGTAAAGGTATTCGTGTGAGGAAGTGACGAATTCTGAAGATTTTAAAAATAAGATGAAGGTTCACTGGAAGAAAGAAGTCAAATTGTGGGAAGCAACCATAATACTCTAAAGGAAGGACCAATCAAAACTCACTTCTATCCTTAATCAAGGAGTAATTCAATATGGAAGTATCAGGAAAGTGAGAAAAATAGTGAATATGGAGCAGAAGAAGTAGAGCCATATTCATTCTGGAAGAAGGGAATGCAAGTGAAGTCACTTACAATACTATTTTCATAGTGTCAACAAGTGGTTATCTTGCAAAACAAACCCTAGAAGAAGGAAAATAGACAAGTGAAGTCGTAGCTGGTATAATAAGACCGCAGCTGATATAGGATAATCATGAAGAGAAAGTATGTGAAGTAAGGTATATCTTAACCAAAACTATGTAAGTAGCCACAGCTGGTAAGTAGATATTGACTAGAACCATAACATAGCCACAGCTGGTATCCAATAAGCCACATCTGGTACTAGGTAGTTTGCAGCTGGTACCAGATAGCCCACAGCCTGAACATTTCTTTACCCTAAAAGATCGAAAGGGGGATTCCGCAGCTAGTATTTCACAGCTGGTATCTCGTAGCTGGTAAATAGGATTCACATCGGATACCCACAACTGTGTGGATACACCGGAAAGAATTCTTCGTGAGACTCTTGAAAAGTACAAACTATAAGCCAGATCAAAACTAATCTTCTAACCTTGGAGTTTAATGATTAGAAGAAAGGAAGTTGGAAGATCATTAGTAAACTCCAAGGGGGAGAGGAAGGCTGAAGGAGAAGTATTAAGATATAATTTGTAGTATGATAGGCGGAGAAAGGTCTGAACTGAGAGGAAGTCCGATCTTATTTTTATAAGGTTGTTGGGAACTACCCATATAAAAGTACTCTCAGGAGGTTGTCAGACCAGAAGTCGAGGTTCATATCTCGAGGAAGTAAGGGTTAGACCTTAACTTGAGTGGGTAATTGTAATTACTCAAGAGAACTTAATTAAGTAAGCCTTAGAAAATGAAGTTGGATGAAGAAGATATTGGAGGACAACCAAAGTCTAAGGAAAACAAAAGACCGAAGGGTTTTACCATACCCAAGACATAAGCCTATTAGAAAGATTCCTTTCATGGAACCTAAAGAAACCAAAAGGAAGATAACTAGCATAAATTAGAAGCCATGATTGGATGGACTAAATGAGTCTAATCCATTCGTAGGACTAAACAACCAGGACCATGCCTATTGTAAATACCTTACCAAGTACCATTACTTTTGTTATGGTAGTAAGGGAAAACAATACTTTACCTTAAATGAATCTTTTAGAATTAAGGTTTGGACATCGCAGCTGGTACCCCATAGTGCCATATTACATCGCAGCTGGATTACCACAGCTGGTAGAACCAAGTTTTTAGTACCCAAATAGGAAGATGTCACCACAACCATTAGTAAAGTCCATTAACACAATAAGATGTCCTAATCCAAGAATCTTTGGAGAGAAAGCCTATAAGTTTAGAGTGTTGGAAGAAATCATAGAATTGAAGAAAGTATCAGTGCCAAACATCGGAAGATTTCCGGAAGGATCTGGACAAGGGATATATACAACTATATCTAGTGTGATCACCATGGAGTTGAAGGATGGTGATCTGTTCAAGACATTTCAAACAATTCTGAAACATGAGAGCGTTCGAACTTCGGGACGAAGTTCAGTTTAAGGGGGAGAGGCTGTAATACCCCAGTTTTAGAGGCTCTAAAATGAGAGAACACCAAAGTGTGCATTGCATTCATGCATAGAAAATCCGGGGAATTTTCGCGCTTTCAAATAAAACTTACCACAGTAACTGAAGTTTCACTTGACTTGCTGGAATTGAAGTAGATCATCAAGTCAAGCGCTATAAACTTCACTGTGATCTTTGTTAAAACCTTGTTTTGGGTAGAGATGATTTGATCTATGGATTAGATCAAATAGAATTAGATTTATAACAACACATTCTTTAAGAATCAAACCCTAACTTATTAACACCTAAAAGTTAGCAACTACCTTTGTGTGTAAATTAATTCACTTCTAAACTTATTACCAAATAAGGTAAACCACAGGGTCTAAAGTGCAGAAAAGCCACACATTATTATTTAAATCATAACTTAATAAGTACATGGAATATCATAAAACTAAATCCATTTACATTACGATTTATAGTTCAAATTATTTGAATAAAACTAACTATGGGTATTTTGAAACTCATATGATCATGCCTTGGTGAAATCAAACACCAACTATCCAAATTTGAGGAATAACCTTCAACCTTGATCTTTTGATCAATATTATAATGAAATCCAATCCAATATGATATAGTGACTCATCCACAATAATAAAACCATCCACAAGATATTTAGTAACAAATGCCACTTGGCTATCCAAAGATAAATCATATGAGAGGATAATGATCTTGCCACATAGGATGAAAATATCCACATGACTTGCTTTCCAAGCTATGCCACCTCATGCTCAAAGGATTGCTATGGATAAGGGCATGACAACCAAGCACCTTAGTCATCTAACCAACACAAGAGTCACCACCTATGTGTCATGATACTAGAGCTTGCCCAAGCCTATAAATAGAGCCACACCCTTCATCAATTTGGACATCTTGTACCATGCTACAAGGAAACCAAACACTTGAGACCTTCCATGTGAATTAGCTAGGATCAAGATGAAGAAGCTAAGAGGTGGAGGCATACCACAAGATGCAGGTTTATCAGATTTCCTGAAGAACAAGCTACAGAATATTGCAAGGTAGAATCCCTAGGCAAACCATATATTTAGAGGATCATATCATCATATCTTGAGTAGGACCTTAGGCTATTACAAAACATTTAGAAGTGAGAGAGATTATAGATGCTAACCATAGCCATGTCTATTCTAGAGAATTTTAGAGTAGTATTACATCTTACTTGTTTAAACCAACCTTTAATCTTGTAGATGAGAGCCATGTTCCATTAGTGAAACATAACCAAAGCTTATGCCCATATCCTAATTCTAGTTGTGTATCATATTGGTGATCACTACTTAAACCCTAAACTACATGTGAATTCCAACCCATGGATTAACTCGGATTATAATTAGAACCCTGCCATACCTCATGCCTATTTATACTTCAATTTAGTGAAGCTTATGCAAAACCCTAAACCTTTCAAGTAGAATTCACACCACATAAAATATTATGTCCCCACTTGTGTATCATGGATCACAAATATAAACCAAGCCATATACACTTATAAACTAAATACCATTTGGTGAGTAGAGTGAAACAAACATTCAATTCTATTTGGCTTTCCAAGTACTTGCTTTGGGAACCAAATGAAATAGTATTTTTATAACATAGAATCACCACAAGAGCAATTGAATTAACTATGAGGATTATAGGATTCATCCTAAATAATTTAAGTCAAAGCTTGATTGATGATTATAGAGGTTATATAACCACTCTTCTTAAACTCTAAGAACCATCATTCACATAAAATCATGAGCCAATCCCATTTCCTTTACCATTTGTTAAACTCTAACCTTAATTAAAATATATGTGAACCTCACTATTGTTAAGTAATAGCAAAACTTAAGGACCTATTTACTATGCACTGGTTATAAACTTCAAATCATTCAAAATAGGTTTGATTCCCAAATTTAAAGAGTTAAGACAAATACCTAAACCATTTCTATTTAATTCAAGTCTCACAAGATATTAATTAAATCCTAAACTAAATATTTGTTTAAACAACAAGATTATACAGTGAGCATTGTTATCAAGTTATATTGATGTTCCAATGTTTTTGAACCTGCAAAACAAAATAGAAATCAGATCTGAATTCAAATAGAAATATCAAACATAAAAGAAAAACAGAAATAAGAAAAAGAGAGAGGCTTACCTGGTGGACCGCAGCAGCCCAGCAGACCAGCCCACGTCGTGGCCCAGCAAGGGACCAAGAGCAACTCAGCCCAAGCCAGATACCGATTCGGGGGCTTTAAAAATCGTGCAAAGGAGAGAAGCTCTCTTCTCCTTCTTCCTCGGCGTCGACAGCGCAGAGGAGGAGCTCGGCCACGTCCTCGACGAGGATAAGGACGCCGCCGAACGTCAACGAGTCTCTCAGAACCTCGCCCAACCTTTTCTGCGTCCGTCCTATCCAAAATGGCATCAAGATCGACGCTCAGAACCCGCCGACGTTGCCGCCACATCTGAGCCATCGCCGGCATAGAAATGACCATGTCGACCTCCTCTGGCTCTATAAATACATCCGAAGCATAACCGTGTAGTCCTTGTTCTTCGCCGCCCATCCATTCCCTCTCTAGCTTGCTCAATTGTTTCCAATCATCCATGTACTGTCGCTGGTGTTGAGGAAGAATCCGGCGATGGGAGCCACCCCAGACTCCAGCGCATGGTCGAGGAGGTGCGCCTCGGCGCGTAGGACATCTGGGAGCAAGCACGCATCAAGAGGAGCTCGGAGCCAGGGGAATTTCACCGTTCCCTTTCACTCGGGTTCGCCGGAAAATGGTCAATCACCGTCGTCTCCGGCGGTCATCGACGCCATCGACCACACCAGCATGTTCATGGTGAGTTTGCGCGTCTGTTGGACCAACTCTCGCTTCCTAGCTCGCATCCTAGCTTCATTTTGCGTTTTGGCCGGAGCTCACCGCCGCAGACCTCGTTGCCGGAGCTAGCTCCGGTGACCATTTCGAGGGGGCGCAGCCACCAGTAGATTCGCCACCGTCTTCTCGTTCGAACGCAACAAGCCGCTCTTCCCGGGAAGCCCTAGATCGCCAGAAACGCTGTCGCCGTCGATCACCGGAGGTTCTCCGGCGAGGTGACGTGGCCGGTGGGGTCTGGTCCTCTTGTTGACTTGGTCCAAGCCCAGCTGGCAGCCTACGTGTTCATTGGCCCCACGGGTCAGTCTCTGTAGCTACGGTGCGAAGCAGTAGCTTTAGTATTTCTCTTTAATTTTAAAAAACCAGTAAATAGATGAAACTTTGAAAAATCATAGAAAAATCATTTCAACTCAGAAAAATATGAATAATATATCAAAATACTCACAAAAATAAACTCTATCCAAATAAAATATAAAACAAAAATGTGTGTCAAAATAAAAATTCACTTATTTTTAACTTTGTTAATTATGCCATTTCAGTTATTTAAAATGCAAATTGAATTCAATAAATAATTAAGTTCCCAAAATTAAATTTTAATTATTTAGTAACTAATTAAAATGTTAAGATTAATTTTATTTATCATATTTACATTAACTTAATTATTACTGGTAATTCATAAACACTAATTTGCAAATTACTATTTTCTATTTTCTTTAAATAGTAATAACTCAAGAAAATATTATAAGCCAATATTATTTTGGTAAATCAAAACTTATTTACTCAAACATCTTTAGTGAACAAGTTAATTATTTTAAACCCTAATAACAATTATTAAACCCTGATTCTTAATTAAACTAAAATAGGAGTTACTCTAATTATTAAGTCTTGTGAAGATTAATAAAATGCCAAACCATTACTAATTATGCTTCAAAGTAATTAGTTACCACACTTATATTTCCAATCATCATTTTAGGAGATGTACCATAATTTAGAAACCCTAGTTTCAATTTGAATAAGAACCTTGAACTCATTATTCCATGTGTTCATCCATAGTAGTTGCAAACCTAAAACCCTAGGGGTTTAGCCCATGTGATCATAACCACCTCAACTCTACATGTAGAACCTTGATAGGTAACCAATGAATGCATGTTTATGATCCACCCACATAAAACCAATTCACATGAGATTATCATTTCATGTTCCTATTCTTAATTAAAACTTATATAATTCACTAGTATCACCTAGGTATAAACCCTAGCTTGTTACCACATGTTAGCACCATTGATCATCACTCCTATATACCATACCATTAGGATCAACCTCAACCATCATAATTTAGTAGAACCATAATTATGAACTCTAGTACCAATCTTGTGTAGCAAATCACATCACATGCTCCTATTTCACTAAACCCTACTTAGGAAATGATAAACCACTTAGCTTAGAAACCATTAGAGATTATTTAGGAAAGCAAATGTGAAGTCATAGTAAACCCTAACTCATAGCAACACCTTGACCATCATTCCTTGATATGATACCCATAATCAACCTTAGTAATAAACCTGCTAATACTTGCTACATATAGACCAATTCTATTTAAGAACCCAACTAGTTCCTATTAGTGAAACTAAATGAATCCAATAGTAAACCCTAGAAGCCATAGAACCTATATATAGTAGTTCATATTCTTACTTTAACCTGTTCTTCAAAAGTATTCTTTTGAAGTACAAATGCCAATCCAACCTTAGAAGCCCTATCCTTATTTGAAATACTCATTATTTCTTAATTAACATGTTCTTCAAAAGTTATTCTTTTGAAGTATAATATAAGTAATCATCAACCATGTCCTGTAGAACTTAAAATTGACAACTGTTCTTTACATATTATTCCACCACTATTCTTTATGTGTATAATTGTTATAATGTCTTATATCACTTGATTACGATGCTAATATAACCAAACCCTAATAAGAACCTTGTTTGAGAACCATTCTAAAAGTGCAACAAACCCTAAAGAAATCTTTACAACTCATCCATCCTAAATCATCGAGGTTAGATTACGCTCGGGACGATTGCATCTCATACTATGCATTATATCATCTTTGCCAGTTCTTTAAACATTGTCCTTACCGGATGATGATGGTATTTCAGCATTTGGAGTTCTCACGTATCGAAGTTTTTGCCTGCATAATCTTGCAGTCAAGAAAGGCAAGTTCATCGCTTGCTCATGTCATTTGATTATTTGTATCAAACTATATGCAAAGTACTATACTTATCACTCATGCATTGAAAAGCAAAGTATTATTTTACAATTATGAATATGACTATGTGGTGGGCAATGGAACCATGGTATGTGTTGATATGGTGGAGGTTCCATTGCATGGGTTATATCACCCTAGGATTAATTACCAATGCCGTCCAGTGATTCTAGCGCCGTACAAATCGCGTTAACCATGAGATCTATAATGGCTCTGGGGAAGTCAGCTGTATCTTTTCCCTTCTGCACGCCAACGGATTGGTAGAGCCGGCGGGGTGTTGGAGGCACTGCCGTAGGTTGGGATAGCCTTTTAAATCCCCATCCATTAATGATGATGGCTCTACGATCTATGATGGACTGTCCGGAGTACACCATGAGTAAAGCCGTATTATCGGGGGAAGTCTACTGGAGGTGTACGGTTGGACAAAAGGGTGGGTTTGCAGGGTCGCGGAGAAGGCAGTGATTGGCTTGGATCTTATACTGGGCCTCACACCAAAGGAAGTGTGGACGGGGACATACTCTCGGCCGGCAACATGGTTAAGATCTCTTGTGGGGTAAAGTAACGCACCTCTGCAGAGGGTATCAAGAATTGTGACTGTCACTCCCTGTTCCGGGAAGGGAACTGCGAACGCGGCAGGAAAGGAACTCCACGAAGTTCTAGTCAACCTGTGAAGACTGACGGGCATAGTTTTCAGAATAAAATAAACCTTTTGAAGAAATGTTTATGAAAACTTGCATTAGCCTATGACTTTCTGGTCTGTGGCTGTAGTTAGTGCATGATACACCTATTTCCTAATATGAACTTGCTGAGTACGCTCGTACTCATTCTATCTCGTTTGAACCCCCTTCTTAGATCAAGACACCGAAGGAGAAACTACCGTGGAACTCGAAGACAAAGGAGTCAACTGCAACAAGATGAAGAATCCAATCAAAGAAGTCAATGGAGTCAACTTCTGCATCAGCTATAATGGAAACCTAGACTAGCACTAGAAGGGAACCTTTCCCTAATCCTAGCACCTAAGTAGCTAGAGTTCTATAGCAAGCCAATTAGCTCTTAAACTTGAGTTAGCTATAAGATAGACTACGAGTCGTTCTTCTGAAGCTTTATTTGAAGTTTTACCTCACTGTAAAGTAGGAGGTTGTGTTGATCTTATGTAAACAGATTGTGTATCCTTCTATAGACATACCTTGGACTCGCATATGTTTCTGTTGTACCACTCTGAGAGATGTAATATGAGTGGAACGGTGTTTCACTTGTGTTATGTCAACGACTTGTGTACTACACCATGCAGTGGTACGCTGGGTCACCGCAGGGGGTGAACTCGAAGTACCCGAAGCAGATCGGATCCTCCAGGATAGGTGATGATGGAGCTGATGATGATGCCGACGCAGATGTAGCCGGCGAGATCGGAATTGTTGATGATGTGCTTTGTATGAGCAAGCTTTCCCACAAACAACGCCAATTGACAAGGGGCTCCTCCGCAATGCCCACCATGAGGGGATTAGGGTTGATGGAATCGTGCAGGTTAGCACTAGACATCGGATACCAAACGAGCAAGATGCAAGATTTACCCAGGTTCGGGGCCCTTGATGAGGTAAAACCCTTACTCCTACTTGTTTGATCTTGATTATCGACAAAAAGCTTACACTGGGACAGCCGATAGACTGTGTGGTGGTGATCTCACCGAGAGGCAATGTTTCTAGGGTTTGGTGTATGCGGGATTGTGTAGGTAAGATCCGGCAGGCCCTCTCCTGGCCTTTATATAGGAGACCAGGTCCCGAGAGTCCTTCACAGATTCGACTAGGTTATAGGTGAGATCTAATCTATCTTTTCTTTAATCGATGTCTCCTTGCCTTGTTCATCAAGGAATCGTCTCCTTCCATCTTTACATCGTCGCAATCGACATGTTGATTCACCTCGGGCTGCGGTGATTCTCATGGACCCTATGTTGAGCCAAAGGAGGTAGACCATTGTCGGGTACCCGAAAGGTAATGTCCACATCGCCACTTTCCAGAGATTTTCTGTCACCATAGCGTGAAACTTGTCGCATGCGGAGCAAATTGCCTTCCCTTCGCAAATGTTAGCTTTTTTCTAAGGATTTCTATAGGATTTCCCAGATTCATCAGAAGCCTCTTCTCCATCCCTAGGCGACCCTAGGGCGAAAAGCATCCATCATCCCAAGAAGCCCTAGCGATGGCTCCCCCACCGCATCTGCGTCCTGTGCTGGGCCGCACCCAGGCCTAGTCGCTACTCCTGGCGTCCCTTGGGCCGCACCCTGGGTTAGAGGAGTCGCCCGCGTAGCACCCTCTAGCGGGAATTCCTATATGCCGACCAGGTCGGTGCCTGCACCGCGCCGCACACCCCCATGCGCGGTGTGGGCCGGCCCGGTTAGGCGATTTTTACTGTTTTTTCTCCTTTTCCTTTCCTTTTCTGTTTTCTGTTTTTTTTTCTTTTTTGTTTTCTTTTTCAGTGTTTCTTTTTTGTTCTCTCGTTTTTTTCTGTTTAAAAATATTTTTCGAAAATTATCAAATTTGAAAAATGTTCAAGTATGATCAAATTTGAACAAATTTTGAAATTTGATTTTTTTAAATCTTGAACGAATTTTGAAATTTGAACAAATTTTAAATTTTGAACGATTTTTAAGTTTGAACGAATTTCAAAATTTGAACAAAATTTTCATCTTGAACAAATTTCCAAATTTTGGAAGAATTTTGAAATTTGAACAAATTTAAAATTTCGAATGATTTTTAAAATTTGAACGAATTTCGAAATTTGAACAAAATTTTAATTCTGAACAATTTTTGAACTATGGACGATTTCCAAATTTTGAACGAATTTAAAATCGAACGCAAAAAGAAAACAGAAATGAAAAAAAACATTACTGGACCGGCCCATAGGCTGGGGAGGGTGTGCGGTGCACCGACCAGGTCGGTGTATATCACCCCCCCCCCCCCCCCCCCCTCTAGCACGCAGGAGCGAGCGATCTGCTGGTCGACGCTGCGGTCGTCTTCCTCCGTGGAAAGCTGCCTGACGGGGATAGAAGGGATTTTGGTGGGATGGCCCTGCCAACTTTTTGTTCTGGGCTTATGAGAGATGAGTAGGCTCTTTACCAACCCACATTCTGTTGTTAAAATCAAACAATTGGGTTATGTTCGCTGTTACTCCCTCCGGACGTGTTTAATTGACAAACATGCACATAAGTTATACTAACTAGGTTGTACTCCCGCGTCGATTAAAGAAGAACGGAGGTAGTAGTATTTAATGGTCCATTCACCATCTAGCTCTTTTAACAACACATTGCTAGGTGCTAGCCCATCATGCGCTTGGTTTAGTTTCTTCTCCACTACGTGCATCTATCTCTTTTGAGGGGAATTCACCAGGGAGTGTATTAATGCATACTTTTGATTACTTTCTCCTTCAGGTAAAAGGAGGTAGCATTGCTCTTGTGAAGGATGATCACATATTCTTCCGCCTCTCGGCATCATTGCTGGACAAGAGATCAGCTGCAAAAGAGTGAGAAGCGCAGAAGTTTTGTCCCAATGTATAACGGTATAGTACTTGGTAGCGGCAAATGTCCATGCACAAGCGGAACTGAACGTCAAGAAAACATGTTCCTGCTGAAGGTAGCACTGACGGATGTTCAGAAGCTGGCTCAGAACCGTGGTGCCATCGACATCGAATCTTTGTCAGGTTACACAAAATCATGCACCCGGTGGCGACATCAAGTGTCAGTGGTGACTGAATCCTGGTGGCATAGCAGGTTTCAGTGGTGACTGAATCCGAGTTCCTTTTGTAGCTTGCTTAGCAAAAAAAGCAACATGAAACAAAAAAGCCAGGAGGAGATGCAAGTGCGCTATTTTTTTTACCAATGTGCATCCCACTCTCGGAGAAGATCTTTTCACTGTATATTTTATCTCCGCGCGTATACATGTTGGTGCTGGTTCGCACGGCTGGGCAATGCCTCTTTTTTGAGGTCCTTTATGGTACCCTCAACTAGATATAGGCCGTTTATTTTTGTAGATCGAACGGTTCGTATGAATTTATACCTCTACATAAAACTGGAGTAGTATCAAACATACTGGTGGGTAAACGGGAGTGGTATGCATGGTTTAACTAGGAAACATCTAGACAGCAAAGAAACAAATCCTATTAAAAATGGAAGGCCTGGTAATGGAAGCATGCATCGTCTCCAGGAGGTGGCTGCTACTTCACGGCGTGGCGGTCGTATACAGTCTAAGCTGAAGCTGTCGGAGTTGTTAGATCTTGCCTTCCTACAACATACAATTTGATAATCTCCAATTGTTTGAGAAGAGTTCTCGGGCTAGCTCCGTGGCATGATTTTGCCGTCAAGCTATGCGGCCGACCGGCGAGCCGATCGCCGTAAGTCCACGGACTTTGTCGAGCTAGTTTTATAGTTACAGCAATAACTGATAGAAAGCTAGACAAAATTGGAAAGTATCTCTTAGAGAAAGACATACAGTATATTAGAAATCAGGATATGTTGCCATGATTTTAGGCTAAATCAACGCGATATTTACTGGAATTAGATATTCAATAATTTATTTTCTAGTTAAAATTTTACATTGCCCCGGCAATTCAATGGCTAGATTTAAATTCATACCTCTCAGCTCTGGCGGGTGGTAAAAGGCACCGCCATGGATCTACCCCTGGTGGCATGTACAATGATAGAGAAGGCATGCCTTCTCTTAGCCGCCACATGCTAGAGAAGGCATTAGATATAAGTCATACAACGCATCATCTCTTACTACCATCTCTAGCAATCAATATTACCCCCTCCGTTTCTTTGTATAGTGTCTATAGATTTTTGGCATTTGTTTCACAATATAAGGCTATAGCTTGGTTTTTTTCAATTACCCCCTCCACTGGTCAACTCCCACACGACATGCATGAAAAAAATTCATACAAAATAGGAAATAATTAATTAAGATTCTTAATGCATGGCCCTAAGGATTGCTTAGATTTAAGAAGCAATGTTTTTCTTTCCTTAATTAAACCTGGTTGCGCATATATGGAGAGTCAACCAGACAGATTTGTGGGATTTGTTGTGGTAAGTTAGGAAGTTATCGATTTCCCTAATTTTAGTCTGATCTCAAATCGTTCAGTCAGGGATCTTGTGTAAAAAAATACTCTTACGCTAATTTTCGTACCAAAAAACTATAAGCACTATAGAATGGAACGAAGGGAGTAATAATTAAATTTTGGTAGCAAATTTTTTGCTAAGGGAAGATATATGTGATACAATGGAGAAAATAGTCTTTCCTTATTTCGTAAGAGATGATCTCTTACCTAAGGGAAGACAACATTCTCTCTCTTTATTCTCTCTCCTCCAACTAAGCAAAAATTTGACGTGACATCTCTTAGAGAAGACTGATATCACCTCATTGTACATGCCCTAATAAACTGGTCACGTTTCTGCTAAACTTCCAGTTTCGGTATGTAAGAGCATCTCCAGTCGCGTCCCCCAAACCGTCCCCCAAACCGCGCCGGATTGAGCGTTTAGGGGACGTGTTTCGTTCGTGCCGCGTTTGGGGGACGTCGCTCCCCAGTCGCGTCCCCCAAACCAAATTTCGCAAATTTTAAACTTAAACGAGATTCATCCAAACTTACCATATATTACATAGATTCGAACGAAATTTGACTAAATTTAAACTAAACCTAATCTAGAACCACTTGCGGCGGCCGGAGGCGTCGTAGTACTGCTGGAAGTTGTACATGTCGTCGGTGACGACCTCCTGCTTGACGCGCTCGTCGACGGGTTCGTCGACGGGCTCGTCCTTCACCAAGCCGCTTGGTCCTGCCTCGCCGTCGTCGGAGAGGTCCACCAGCGGCTTGCCGGAGTCGCGGATGGACATGGCGATCGCCGCGTCGAGGTCGTCCCTCCAGGCGTCCTTGTCGTTCATGGACGCCAAGAACGCCTCCCGCAGACCTGGGCAGTCCTCGGGGTCGTCGCTGCTGGAGATGAGCAGCTGCTGCCGCTCGTACTCCGCCAGCAGCGCCGCCTGCGACGCTTCCTCCGGCTCCTCCTTCACCTCCGGCTTCGGGATGAGGAGGGCGCCGCCGCGCCTCCCATGCTGCCGCCGGCTTCCGCTGCCGCTGCCGCCACGCCTCGTGTTGACGGGCGTCGCCGGCTCCTCCTTCACCTCCCGTTTGGGGACGGTGTAGGGCGCCGACCGGTAAGACGAGGACGGCGTCGATCGCGCCGGTCCTGAGGAAGAAGAGTGCGAGGAGGACGAGTACGTCATCCTCCTCGGCTGCCATTGAGGAGACGGCGGCGGTGACGACGGCATCTCCAACCTTGGAGCGCCGTTGCGGATGCCGCGGATGACGTTCTCGAGGGTGTGCCCCGGAACGCCCCAGAACAGGGCGCGACCGTCCTTGTTCCAGCTATTGGGGCCGCCGATGAGCCCGTCGGTGTTGTGCATCTCGACGTCGTACTTCGCCTTGAAGTACGTCGTCCACCAGGCGTCGTTGTTGTTGGCCACCCACGTCGGATCCAACCGCTCCTCGGCGGTGAGTTGAGCCCGACGGGCCTTGATGGCGTCCCTCCATTGGTCCGTGCGCGGCTTCGGCGGCGGCGGAACGCCAATGCCGTTCACGGCCATCTTCCAGCTGCCGCTGCTTGGCAGCCGCATGTCCGGCGGGACTGGATATCGGGCGTTGTACAGCACCCACGCCTCCGCCACGGTGAGGCTGCCGCGGCCGAAGCCGTTTGCCGCGGCGATCTTGCGGGAGGACGAGCTCGACATTTTTGGAGCGGCGAGGAGAAGATCTGGGAGGGGGGAGGCGGCGGCGACGAGATGGTTTGTGAGCGGTGAGAACTGCAGGGCGTCTTTAAACAGCGGCGGCAGCGGGTAGTTGCACGTAATAACGTCGGCGCGGACGGCCACGCGGCCATGCACGACGAGACGCGTCCCTGCGTCGCCTGGGAAAACAGGGACGCCATTAACGTCGCTTGACCAAAGGTAGGCGACGGGGTTTTAGGCTTCCGAGCCGCTGATGCGTCGGGCCCGCGTCGATTCGCCTCGCTTTTCGTTGTGTCCGACGTGCCTGGTGCGTCCCCTGTGGGACGGGGACGAGCTCGGGGCGCCGGACACCGTATCGGGGGGCGCCGGACAAAAATGGGCTTTGGGGGACGTGGCTGAAACGGTTTTTTTGGCCGGCGCGCCCCAAATCCCTTTGGGGAACGCTTTGGGGGACGCGGCTGGAGATACTCTAAATGTGTTCCGCACCGGAGCCCTAAGGGCATGTACAATGGTTGATAAGACGGTCTTATCTTATGCCTTTTGATATGACAACAAAACATGGTATACAATGGGTTATTTTTTAGTCTTATCTTTAGCCTTGTGTATTCCTAAAAATGTGGTGAGACATATTGTGCTAAGAGATCTCTTAGCCAAGAGAAGGCAAAGATCTTTTTTTGTTTCTCTCTCCTCCAACTCAGCAATTATCTTATGTGGCATTCCTAAGATAAGACTAAGATAAGACTATTGTACATGCCCAAAACAACGGTTAATTTGGAGAGAAAACCTGCGGAAACCATGGTTAATTTCGTGTCCTGCACCGGCAGCCCTAAAAGGCTGCAAAAACCACGGTTCAGGCCCGGTAGGCTCGTTGCAGCGCCCGTGGGCCGTTCTATTTACTATTCTTTCCTTGTACATCACGTGGCGGCGGGGCGTATTAAGGTGCGCACGCATGGGAGACGAAGTTAGGCAGCCCATGTACATGTGTTACGAGTTTTTCCGGTTTTAGGACCTTTCTTGAACATTTTGGTTCAGTTTTTTCGTTTGGTTTTCACTGATTATGTCGGTTTTTTTGTCTTTTCTGTCTTTTTTGTTTTTGTTTTTTTGGTTTCTTTTTTGATTTCAAATTCGAGCAAATTTCAAATTCAAGCAAATTTCAAATTCGAGCAAATTTTAAAGTCGAGCAAATTTTAAATTTGAGCAAATTTCAAAGTAAAGCAAATTTTATTGTTGACCATTTTCAAACTCTAAACCTTTTTTATTTGAACTTTTTTCAAATATGAGTTGATTTCAAATCTGTATACTTTTGAAATAATAATAGTGAAAGAAAAAATGCAACAATACCTGTTTTTGGGCCGCCCCAAAAGGGATGCGGAAGCAAGGAGCTGCGTGCGGGGGTTACTCCCTCCCGCAGCGGAGCGATGAATAGGCGCCCAAGACCCTAACGGGCGCTCAACAGAGTGCGGCAACTATCCATCACTTGAAGGCGACCCCGAGTGGGTCGGCTCATTAATCTGTTTGCACGGACAAAACAAGTATACCGTGAAACTGAATTTTTCTGACGAATTTACGGATTTGGGCCGAATGTGGCACAGAACGGAGCCTAAATCGGTGGGCCGACCCGTAAAAAAAGTTCAGGGGCCCGAGAAAATGTGCGGTCGCCCCGTATTAAAAGGGGTCGCGGAGGGGAGTTCGGTTCGCAAACCCTACTCCCCTCTGCCGCTGCCGCCGCCTCGCTCCGCTAGCTCCGACGAGAAATTCTCGCATCGGCAGCGCCGCATCGCTGCCCGTCGAGCTCCGGATGGCTAGCCGCAGAAGCTCCGCTAGGGGAGGAGGAAGTTTGGCCGGCGGGGACTCTCCGCCGCGCCCACCCGTATTCCGCACGGAGGAGGAGCGGCACAAATGGGTCCACTCGGAGGGCGCGCGCAAGCGCAGCGCCCGCCCGTGGACCAACTGGGGGCTCACGCCCCCGGGGAAGCTTGCAAGGTACGCGAACGGAGGCGAGGGGTCGTCCTCCGGCGGTTCGCGCCGCCCCCTCGCCCTCCGGTGTACGACACTTCGTCTGAGGAGGAGGAGGCAGAGAAGGCGGTCGTCGCGCAGCCGGCGAGGACGCTCATATCTGTCGGTGACTACGTCCACGAGGAGGATGAGGCGGTCGTTGCGCAGGTGGCGGCTGTGTCCGACGCGGAGGCCAGAGCACACTGGCGCAGCGAGGAGGCCGACACCGTCCGACAGGTCCGCGAATACGAGGCGGCGCGCCGAGAAGAACGTGGTCGCCTCGTGAAGCTGGAGAACGTCGAGCTCGATGCGGAGTAGGAGCTCGACGCCTCCGCCGCCTCGCCTTCCACCGCCACACCTCCACTGCTGCGCGTAGAGGCCGCCGGAGACGAATTTTGAGCAAAATTAGCTCGCGCTGCTGCGGATAGTAGTTAATTTAGATTATTAGTGCGAATTATGTAAAGTTTTGTGCTCAACCGGAGCAACAACTATCATCTATATGTGTTCATCGATAAATTCTCCCGCGAGAATTTTAATTTCGTGTTTTCAGTTCCTATTTTACGGTTTCTGTTCTGCACGACTGCCAAAATCAAACGAACTAACATTTTCGGGAGACTAAATTCCGCTTTTTCAGTCTCCACTTTTTCGGGCTCTACAAAAGATGCTATGAGTCTGAATCACAGTGTACACGATTTGTCTCCATTTGTTTAAATTTGAACAAGTTAGATTCTGAACAAAAATTGAATATGAACAAATTTAGATTCTGAACAAAAATTGAATATGAACAAATTTTGAATATGAAAAATTTAGATTCTAAAAAAATTTGAATTTGAACAAAAATTTGAAACTAAACAAAAAAATATTTGAACAAACTATGAATATGAACATACTTTAATCAAACTAGGAAACAGAAAAACCGAGAAAAAATGCATATTAAAAAATGTTTAAATTTTTAAAATTTTCAATAAAAAATGAAGCACAAAAAATGACAAAATAAAGAATGAGAAGGAAACAAACAAAACAGATGAACTGGCAAGAAAACCGGAAAAAAAACGAAGAAGAATAAAACTAGAGGGAAAATTGGCAAAACATAAAAGATACAAATCAAAAGGCAGAAAACTAAAGAAAACCTAGAGAAACACAAGAAAAACTATGAAAAAACTGAGAAAACAGGTCCGAAAACAAAAACCACAACAAAAAAAGAAAAACTTGTGGGACCCCAAGTACTTTGGTCGGCCCATTTAAATCAGTGCACGTTGCGGGCTTTTTTTTGCCAAACAACTGCAATCAAAGACGCTCACACTTACCAACGCACACTCATCCCTATGAACGTACACACGCACACCCTATCTCTATGAGCACCTCCGAGAGACTCAGTTGAAGAACTGATTCGGCGAGTCTTCATATTGATGAAGTCACCACAGCCGCCTTGCTGCTGACTGGAACGTCACCCTCCCCAATGAAGAATATTCCACCTTTATGAGACACCAAAGTGTTAAATCTGAAATTTGAACTCTGATGAACTAGGGAACGCGACCGCTCTCCTAACCATCTTAATACGTCCCCATTGGCCAGCCAGTGCAGTGCTAGTAGGGCGTCGCACACCCTTCCGTACAACTTGGGTCGGCCCATCTATTTCTGGGTTAGTTTTTCTTTACGTGTATACGTGTTTTATGTATGGTTTTTTGTCCAGTCTTCTAGGTTTTTGGTTTTTCTATTTCTTGACAAAATATTCGAACTTTTACAAATTTAAATATTTTCTAAGTTTGAATAATTTTTTGAATAAGTATTTTAAAATTTTGAACGTTGTTTTAATTTTTTTTAAATCTAAATACATTTTAAATCTATACATTACTAAAGTTGAATACTTTTTGAATATGAACATTTCTTAAATTTGAATATTTTTCCAATTTTTCCAATTTTCAAATTGGATGTATTATCAAATTTGAACATTTTATTGATTTTGAACATTTTAAAATTTGAATTTTTAATTTTTTTAAAAAGTTAGCATTTTTTGCTTTTCTAAAATTTTAACATTTTCAAATTTAATTTTTTTATTTTTAACATTTTATAGATTGGAATATTTTTTACATTTGAGTTTTTCCTTAAACCTATTTTTTCAAATTTAAATGTTTTTTATAAATATACACATTTTTAAAATTTTAGCATTTTTTGAATCTTACCAAAAAAGAAATAGAAAACAGAGACAAATAAGAAAATAAAAATTGAAGACAGAGAAAAACAAAAGGAAAAGCCTAACGCCTAACCGGGGCAGCCCACACCACGTGCGTGGGTGTGCGGCGTGGTGCAAGCGCCGGCCCGTGCGGCATATAGGAATTGCCACGAAAACTATCTCGCTTGTTTTTCCTGGAGCTCCATTGTCTTCGGATCGAGACTAGCTACAGGATCATGTCAAAAAAGAGGCTAGCTAGAGGACTATGGTGACCACCCAAGCCGCTCCTAGTCCCCGTGGCAGAGACTCGCATTGTGGCGGTGTTCTCACTCTCATGGTGGATCTAGCACCTACGTGTGCACGTCGTCATGGGCTCTGCTGCAGCACCATAGCTCGAGCGAGCGGCGGGCTTGTTGGTACACCGGCGTCATGGAGATACGCCATGGCACTCTCTGTATGTATCGCAATTGGGTTCATCCATTGGAGCTCCAAATGGGGAAATTTTGACGTTTTAGTTGCAGATTTTGGTGATTTAAGGGCGGAGCGACTGCACGATTGAGGGGGGGGGGGGGGGCAGAGAAGCGAAGTATTCGGAGGCCACATGAGAGAAGAAGGATGGTTCGGGATTATTCGGTTGAGGGGCGGCTGCACTTTGAGAGGATCCTCGTGAGGGTTGCTGATTTAGAGTTGTATCTATCAAACCACAAAGCAATTTCATCGATGAAGAGTTCGATGACCTGATATTCCATGCTCGGGTGGCGTGTAGCCTTGAAGGGCTCGATTCCCTTCTCTCTTAAAGCATAACGACGCTGAGCTCTATGATGTTACTATGAAGAGAATGCAAATTTATACAAGTCAAAAGCATGACATTTCATACGACCGTAAGAGTCGGGAGTTTCAATCACGTCCCATCAAATTAACACATAATTCATAAAATGTCTACTCGCAACACAAATTTCTTTTGTAAGTCATTCAAAACCATGTAGATATAGTAAATATTTGTAAATTGCCAAGGGTTAATAATGCACTACACATTTAACCGTCCATCGAGCTCACAAACATCATAAGCCTCAAGGGCTACAATTTGAAATTTGGTGTAGTAAGTATTCTGTTAACATAAAAGGCACCCGAATAATTGGATGTCACAATTATTAGAGCTAGAACTTATCTAAATACTTCACCTCTTTAAGGCAATTTCTGCCAAGACGGATTAGCAAGAAATGTATCTTCCATTTGGGACATGAGTTTTTTAAATAAAAATGCACGGACAACAAAATTCATAATAAACAACAAATCCGAGCATCAAGGGTGATCAACTTGTCGTCGGCATTGCCACAAAGTGAGTTAGAGAATACTTGCCATCTGCAACAAGCAGAACTTGAGCATGCGATCACAGCTTTAGAAATCTGCCATCCACATGTGGCTCTCCACTGCCCTCTCATGCCCGTCTCCACTTCCATGCCACTCCACTAGCGGGGACTCCAGTGTTGGCTTCACGTGAACAACTTACAGCTGGCGGCGCCCATTTCCGCATTGCCCATCCTACGCATCTTTCTCTTGAGGCCCTCGTACCACTAGGGAATTCGCATACGCTAGAGGGGTCCACAAGTTGCCAGAACAAATATGTCATTGTCGTGTTTTACCCCTAGGGCAGAGGCTATTGTAACCAAAAGTCATGACCCCCACATAAAAAATAAATATGATATTACAACAAAAACGTCATGATACGTCTCCAACGTATTTATAATTTCTGATGTTCCATGCTAGTTTTATGACAATACCTACATGTTTTGCTCACACTTTATAATGATTTCATGCATTTTCCGGAACTAACCTATTAACAAGATGCCGAAGTGCCAGTTCGTGTTTTCTGTTGTTTTTGGTTCTAGAAAGGCTGTTCGGGCAATATTCTCGGAATTCGACGAAACAAAGGCCAAATATCTTATTTTCCCCGGAAGGTTCCAGAACACCGAAGGAGAGTCGGAGGCGGGCAGCAGGGGGCCCACACCATATGGCGGCGCGGGTGGCCCCCTGGCCGCGCCAGCCTATGGGGAGGGAGCCCCGTGGCCCCTCCGACTCTGCCTCTTCGCATATAAAGTCCCTCGCGACCTAAAAACCCGATACGAATTGACGAAACTCCAGAAAGACTCCAGGGGCGCCGCCGCCATCGCGAAACTCCAATTCGGGGGACAGAATCTCTGTTCCGGCACGCCACCGGGACGGGGAAGTGCCCCCGGAAGCCATCTCCATCGACGCCACCGCCTCCATCATGCTCCATGAGTAGTTCCCCCATGGACTACGAGTTCTAGCAGTAGCTAGTTGGTACTCTCTCTCCCATGTACTTCAATACAATGATCTCATGAGATGCCTTACATGATTGAGATCCATCTGATGTAATCGGTGTTGTGTTTGTTGGGATCCGATGAATTGTTACATTATGATCAGTCTATCTATATAAGTTTGTGAAGTTATTGTTGCTGCAATCTTGTTGTGTTTAATGCTTGTCACTAGTGCACGAGTGGCATGATCTTAGATTTAAGCTCTATACTTATTGCTTAGATTGTATCTACAAATTGTTTGCACATATTGCTGTCCGGAACCCGAGGCCTCAAAGTGATAGAAATTGGGACAACCGGAGGGGAAGGCTGTGGTATGAGGGTCACATGTTTTCACCAAGTGTTAATGCTTTGCTCCGGTGCTCTATTAAAAGGAGTACCTTAATTGCCAGTAGATTCCCTTGAGGCCCGGCTGCCACCGGCTGGTAGGACAAAAGATGTTATGCAAGTTTCTCATTGCGAGCACGTATGACTATATATGGAAAACATGCCTACATGATTAATAAATTGATGTTTTGTCTTAATACTATTTCAATCCTATCAATTGCCCAACTGTAATTTGTTCACCCAACACTTGTCACTTGTTATTGGAGAGTTACCACTAGTGTAGATAGCTGGGAACCCCGGTCCATCTTTCATCATCATATACTCGTTCTATATGTCATTGGAAGTAGTATCAACTATTTTCTGGTGCCATTGCCTCTGTGTTACTCCTACTGCTGCTGTATTACTGTTACTATTGCTCTCATATTACTGCTGCTTTCACATCACCCCTGTTACTAGTGCTTTTCCAGGTGCAGCTGAATTGACAACTCAGTTGTTAAGGCTTATAAGTATTCTTTACCTCCCCTTGTGTCGAGTCAATAAATTTGGGTTTTACTTCCCTCGAAGACTGTTGCGATCCCCTATACTTGCGGGTTATCAAGACTATTTTCTGGCGCCGTTGCCGGGGAGGCATAGCTCTACTCATAAGTTCACCTGGGGAGTAACTCTACCTCTCTCTCTGTTTTTATTTTATTTTATTTTGTTTTGCTTAGTTTACTTTTGTCTAGTTTATTTGTGCTTAGTTTATTTCTGTCTAGTATTATTTTACTTAGTTTACTTTTGCTTAGTTTCTGTTTGTCTTGTTTTATTTTTCTTATATACCCAAAAATCCATAAAAATTTGAAAATCGAAAAATTAAAAATTGTTGTTATGGGAGAACCCACAATCTATTTGGAGCTTATTGAAATATATATGAATTATAGAGAATCAAGAACGGGTAAAGTCATGAGTGCTGTGATAGAAAAATTGAATACAATTGCTAAAATCTTGCTTAAACGCCATGATATAAACTGTTGCTCTCAACAGGATACTAAACATCTGAAATTCCAATGTGGCTTTAGTGAAGAAGTTTTAATTAAGAACTATAATTGGAATAACTATATTCATTTTGGGTTCGAAGAAGTAGAACAATTTGTCTTATTTATGGGAGCTTCTGAGATCGAATCCTTCATCTCTAAAAATTATGAAACTTGTGCTGTTTGTAAGGACCTTAAAGATTATGTGTCTTCCATCCTTAATTTTTGCATAGAAAGTTACAGCGATAATCCTTATATCATTGATTATAAAGAGAGACTCATTAATGCACAAGAATGCACTCGCAATTCGTAGGAACCTGTGGAAGAAGAAATTGATGAACCCAAAAGCTCACTGGATGAAAAAGAGGAGGAAATTGATGAACCCGAAAGCTCATTGGATGAAAAAGAGAAGGAGAGTGATGACCAAAAGGAGGAAGAATGGATTAGCTACCCATGCCAACCTTCTAATGAGAGTAACTCTTTATCTCTTACACTATTTGATTGTCCTCCATGCTTACCAAAGGAGGATGAATGTTATGTTCCTGTGGATTCTCTTGAAATACTACCTATGAGTAAAACTTGTGAGAATAATTATGCTACTGTTATCTATGATAATCCATGCTACTTTGATAAATCTTATGATAATGCTTTGTTTGTGCCTGATGTCGAAATGCATGGTACTAAAGAGTTTTGCTTGGCAAATGTTTATGATAAAGCTTTAGATGATGGTCATGTGTTATTGGATAATATTAATTGTACTATTAATGAAAATGGGATTGGAGAAGTCTTGACTTTATCTAGGAGTCCCATATCTCTTGAGATTGATCAATCATCTTGTTATATTATTGATAAAAGTGGGTTTGAAAGTTTTAATCCCACTATTTTTGATCTTGATAAAAATTATGTGTTTGTGGATCATGAAAAGCATGCTTCGTGTGATAGTTATATTGTTGAGTTTGTTCATGATGCTACTGAAAATTATTATGAGAGAGGAAAATATGGTTGTAGAAATTTGCATGGTACTAAAACACCTCTCTACATGCTGAAATTTTTGAAGTTACTCTTGTTTTATCTTCCAATGCTTGTCACTTTGTTCTTCATGAATTTATTTGTGTACAAGATTCCTATGCATAGGAAGTGGGTTAGACTTAAATGTGTTTTGAACTTGCTTTTTGATGCTCTCCTTTGCTTCAACTCTTATTTCTTGCGAGTGCATCATTAAAATTGCTGAGCCCATCTTAATGGCTATAAAGAAAGCACTTCTTGGGAGATAACCCATGTTTTTATTTTGCTACTGTTTTGTTGTGTCTTGGAAGTTGTTACTACTGTAGCAACCTCTCCTTATCTTTATTTTATTGCAATGTTGTGCCAAGTAAAGTCTCTAATAGAAGGTTGATATTAGATTTGGATTTCTGCGCAGAAACAGATTTCTATCTGTCACGAATTCGAGTAGCTCTCTCTGTAGGAAACTCAGAAAAGTCTACCAATTTTCATGCATGTTCCTCAGATATGTGCGCAACTTTCATTAGTTTTGAGTTTTCTGATTTGAGCAACGGAAGTACCTCTTTAAAATTCGTCTTTACTGGCTGTTCTGTTTTGATAGATTCTGTCTCTGTTTTTTGCATTGTCTCTTATGGACTTTAAGCAAGGCTTTCTAGATGTGGAGAGCTGTAGCTAATGTTTTATTGAGTTCTTGCAATGTGTCACTACAGGACTAAAGTGGATTAAAGTTTTTTGAGTATTAACCCCTCTAATGAAGTTTATGAGAAGTTTGGTGTGAAGGAAGTTTTCAAGGGTCAAGAGAGGAGGATGATATATGATCAAGAAGAGTGAAAAGTCAAAGCTTGGGGATGCCCCCGTGGTTCATCCCTGCATATTTCAAGAAGACTCAAGCGTCTAAGCTTGGGGATGCCCAAGGCATCACCTTCTTCATCAACAACTTATCAGGTCACTTCTATTGAAACTATATCTTTATTCGGTCACATCTTATGTGGTTTACTTGGAGCGTCTGTGTGCTTTTATTTTTGTTTGAGTTTGAATAAGATCGGATCCTAGCAATCCTTGTGTGGGAGAGAGACACGCTCCGCTTTTTCATATGAACACTGGTGTTCTTCGTTTTACTTTTAATGTTCATGACAAAAGTTGGAAGCTACTGCACTTATTGCTATTTGGTTGGAAACAGAAAATGCTTCATATTGTCTTGAATAATTTGATACTTGGCAATTGTTTTGAGCTCTCAAGTAGATCAAGTTTAAGCTCTTGCACCATGTAGTTTGAACCTATTAGTGGAGAACTACCGTAGAGCTTGTTGAAATTGGTTTGCATGATTGGTCTCTCTGAGGTCTAGATATTTTCTGGTAAAAGTGTTTGAGCAACAAGGAAGACAGTGCAGAGTCTTATAATGCTTGCAATATGTTCTTATGTAAGTTTTGCTGTACCGGTTCATACTTGTGTTTGCTTCAAACAACCTTGCTAGCCAAAGACTTGTACTGAGAGGAAATGCTTCTCGTGCATCCAATACCTTGAGCCAAAACCTATGCCATGTGTGTCCACCATAACTACCTACTATGTGGTATTTCTCTGCCATTCCAAGTAAATACTTCATGTGCTACCTTTAAAAAAATCAAAAGTTATCATATCTTATTTGTGTCAATGTTTTATAGCTCATGAGGAAGTATGTGGTGTTTAATCTTTCAATCTTGTTGGGCAGATTTTCACCAATGGACTAGTGGCTTCATCCGCTTATCCAATAATTTTGCAAAAAGAGCTGGCAACGGGGTTCCCAGCCCCAATTAATCAACTTTCATTAATAATTCTCTTCACATGTTTTGCCCTGATTCATCAGTAAGCAACTTAATTTTGCAAATAGACACTCCTTCATGGTATGTGAATGTTGGAAGGCACCCGAGGATTCGGTTAGCCATGGCTTGTGTAAGCAAAAGGTTGGGAGGAGTGTCATCCATAAATAAAAACTAAAATACATGTGTAAACAAAAGAGAAGAGGGATGATCTACCTTGCTGGTAGAGATAACGTCCTTCATGGGAGCCGCTCTTTGAAAGTCTGTTTGATGAGGGGGTTAGAGTGCCCACTACCATTCGTTGACAACAACAAACACCTCTCAAAACTTTACTTTTATGCTCTCTATATCATTTCAAAACTTAAAAAGCTCTAGCACATGATTTAATCCCTGCTTCCCTCTGCGAAGGGCCTTTCTTTTACTTTATGTTGAGTCAGTTTACCTACTTCCTTCCATCTTAGAAGCAAACACTTGTGTCAACTGTGCATTGATTCTTACATACTTGCTTATTTGCATTCATCATATTACGTTGTGTTGACAATTATCCATGAGATATGTAAGTTGAAAGTTGAAAGCAATTGCTAAAACTTAAATCTTCCTTTGTGTTATTTCAATGCCTTTACTTTGAATTTATTGCTTTATGAGTTAACTCTTATGCAAGACTTTTTGATGCTTGTCTTGAAAGTACTATTCATGAAAAGTTTTGCTATATGTTATCTATTTGTTAAGCAAACTATAGATCGTTGCCTTGATTCACTTCATTCATCTCATATGCTTTACAATAATATGATCAAGGTTATGTAAGTAGCATGTCACTACAGAAATTATTCTTTTTATCGTTTACCTACTCGAGGGCGAGTAGGAACTAAGCTTGGGGATGCTTGATACGTCTCCAACGTATCTATAATTTCTGATGTTCCATGCTAGTTTTATGACAATACCTACATGTTTTGCTCACACTTTATAATGATTTCATGCATTTTTCGAAACTAACCTATTAACAAGATGCCAAAGTGCCAGTTCCTGTTTTCTGTTGTTTTTGGTTCCAGAAAGGCTGTTCGGGCAATATTCTCGGAATTCGACGAAACAAAGGCCAAATATCTTATTTTCCCCGGAAGGTTCCAGAACACCGAAGGAGAGTCGGAGGCGTGCAGCAGGGGGGCCACACCATATGGCGGCGCGGGTGGCCCCTGGCGGCGCCAGCCTATGGGGAGGGAGCCCCGTGGCCCCTCCGACTCCGCCTCTTCGCCTATAAAGTCCCTCGCGACCTAAAAACCCGATACGAATTGACGAAACTCCAGAAAGACTCCAGGGGCGCCGCCGCCATCGCGAAACTCTAATTCGGGGGACAGAATCTCTGTTCCGGCACGCCGCCGGGACGGGGAAGTGCCCCCGGAATCCATCTCCATCGATGCCACCGCCTCCATCATGCTCCGTGAGTAGTTCCCCCATGGACTACGGGTTCTAGCAGTAGCTAGTTGGTACTCTCTCTCCCATGTACTTCAATACAATGATCTCATGAGTTGCCTTACATGATTGAGATCCATCTGATGTAATCGGTGTTGTGTTTGTTGGGATCCGATGAATTGTTACATTATGATCAGTCTATCTATATAAGTTTGTGAAGTTATTGTTGCTGCAATCTTGTTGTGTTTAATGCTTGTCACTAGTGCACGAGTGGCATGATCTTAGATTTAAGCTCTATACTTATTGCTTAGATTGTATCTACAAGTTGTTTGCACATATTGCTGTCCGGAACCCGTGGCCCCAAAGTGACAGAAATTGGGACAACCGGAGGGGAAGGCTGTGGTATGAGGGTCACATGTTTTCACCAAGTGTTAATGCTTTTCTCCGGTGCTCTATTAAAAGGAGTACCTTAATTGCCAGTAGATTCCCTTGAGGCCCGGCTGCCACCGGCTGGTAGGACAAAAGATATTATGCAAGTTTCTCATTGCGAGCACGTATGACTATATATGGAAAACATGCCTACATGATTAATAAATTGATGTTATGTCTTAATGCTATTTCAATCCTATCAATTGCCCAACTGTAATTTGTTCACCCAACACTTGTCACTTGTTATTGGAGAGTTACCACTAGTGTAGATAGCTGGGAACCCTGGTCCATCTTTCATCATCATATACTCGTTCTATATGTCATTGGAAGTAGTATCAACTATTTTCTGGTGCCATTACCTCTGTGTTACTCCTACTGCTGTTGTGTTACTGTTACTATTACTCTCATATTACTGCTGCTTTCACATCACCCATGTTACTAGTGCTTTTCCAGGTGCAGCTGAATTGACAACTCAGTTGTTAAGGCTTATAAGTATTCTTTACCTTCCCTTGTGTCGAATCAATAAATTTGGGTTTTAGTTCCCTCGAAGACTGTTGCGATCCCCTATACTTGTGGGTTATCACGTCACAACATTTAAAAAATAATATTATGAAAAAAGTTGTTGAGCACCAATCTTTTTGCCGCAGACTGATTCGTACCAAAATTGCCATTTTTTATATTAGAATCACAAACTATTACAACATAAAGACATGTGTTTGTGGCAACAAAAAAGTAGTTGAGCAGAAATACTTTTGTTTCAGATTTATTTGCAACAAAATAAACACCAACTATCTCAACAAAAATCACAAAAGATTGCAACTAAAAAACATATGTTCGCAACATTTTAAAAAGAACGCAAATATCATTGAAAATTGGGGAAATAGACAACTTGTAGTAAATGCACATAAAAGCATACAACATGTGGGTTCTGATTTCACAACAAAAGTCATACGAATTTGTGACATTTTGAAATTTGTGCAATATTGAAAATCATGGGGAGACACAAACTTGTGGCAAACATCTTGTGTGTGCTTACGCTAAAAAACTCACACACAGTTATTACATAATAATTGAACGTTTACAAATTGAGAAAATCTCTAAAACATTTGGTTGAACCATCATTCACGATGGAACATAGCTCGTTGATTCGGCGTCATCGGCTGCGACTTTGACTCGTCGGAGCCTATTGGCGCTAGAGAAGGCAGGCCCGGAACCGTTCCCACCATTTCCCACGGCTCGAAACAGGTAGGGGACCTCCGATTTTAAAGCTCCATGTGACCATGGCCACGACTTCCATGGAGGAGAAAGGACAAGGGTAAAAGGTGACCTGTGGCGGAGGATCTCTAGCCTGCGTTAGGGATAAGCTTTAGCGCTGATGGGGGAGGAGTTCGAGCGAACCAGTAAAAAAGATCTTAGGAGGCTGGCTTAGAAGCACTTCACGCTTGGAGCTTAAGGAGAAAAGGGCTCGTCCATCAGTCGTCTGATTCAAAGTGTTTTCCCTTAATTTTGGTTTTGCTAGGCGAGCATCAGTTATGTGGCCAACTGTGGTGACCCTGCATACCACTGCATGTTGTAGTATGCCAGTCGTTGATATAACATTCACGAAGTACCAATCCGCAAATATTACATCCCTCAGAGTAGTACAACAGAACATAGCTAGTCAAAAATCATTCATACATTATTACAATCCATATATATACATCATCTCGGAGCTCCTCCTGGGTCCAAAGAGGTTTACTCCAGGGTTCGAGGTGAACCCAACTTAGCTTACAATATAAAAGTCTTAGCAGGTCATACATTTATTCTCCTCGAGCAGCTAAGTACTAAAGTGTTCGTACTGCTCGGTTACTGATGACCCACAAGTATAGGGGGTGTATCGTAGTATTTTCGATAAGTAAGAATGTCGATCCCAGCGAGGAGCAGAAGGTGTTGACAAGCAGTTTCGATGAAGGATTCCCTGTAAATGCTCACAGACAAGTATTCAGGGGGTTTTGATGTAACAGTTGAATAAAGTACGAGTAAGTAAAGTGCGAGAGTAACAATTGCAGCGAGTGGCCCAATCCTTTTTAGCACAAAGGACAAGCCGGGTTGTTTACTTATAATGACCAAACGTTCTCGAGGACACACAGGATTTTAGTCTAGTGCTTTCGCTACATATGGCTAAATAATCTTCATTGTTATGATAAGTGTTGTGTGGGTGAACCTATGCTAATGTACCGCCCTTCCTAGGACTAATACATACTTGTGATTATACCCCTTGCAAGCATCCGCAACTACAAGAAAGTAATTAAGAATAAATCTAACCACAGCCTTAAACTCTGAGATCCTGCTATCCCTCCTGCATCGATATACCAACGGGGGTTTAGGTTTCTGTCACCCCGGCAACCCCGCAATTGGCAAACGAGTACAAGATGCATTCCCCTAGGCCCATAAAGGTGAAGTGTCATGTAGTCGACGTTCACATGACACCACTAGAAGAATAACACCACAACTTAAATATCATACCATTGAATATTACTCAACCATAGTTCACTACTAACAGTTAGACTTCACCCATGTCCTCAAGAACTAAATGAACTACTCACGAGACATCATATGGAACATGATCAGAGGTGATATGATGATGAATAACAATCTGAACATAAACTTGGTTCAATGGTTTCACTCAATAGCATCAACAACAAGTAGAAATCGATACCGGGAGAGTTTCCCCTATCAAACAATCAAGATCAAACCCAAATTGCTACGGCGGTGACGGTGTCCAGCGGTGGAGACGGCGGTGATGATGGTGGAGATGATGATGATGGTGATGGAGATGATGTCCAGCTCGATGACGGTGACGATGGCGTCGATTTCCCCCTCCGGGAGGGAATTTCCCCGGCGGATTCCTGCCCGCTGGAGAGCTCTTTTCTCTCTGGTGTTCTCCGCCCCGCAGAGGCGGCTGTAACTCTTTGTGAGGTACCCCCTGTGGCTTAGGTCTTCGGGACGAAGGGTTTCGCGAAGAAAAGGAGGCGAAAGGGGCTGTGGGGCCCCCACACCACATGGTGGCGCGGCCAGGCCATGGGCCGCGCCGGCCTGTGGTCTGGCCCCACCTTGGGCCTTCTCAGCTCCTCCTTCTGGCTTCCTTCGTCATCTTGAAAAATAGGATTTTTGGTATAATTTCCTTCCACAGTTGATCTTTCGAAATATTGCGTTCTGACGGTGCTTTTTCCAGCAGAATCCTGGCTCCGGTGCTTGATCCTCCAATAATGATGAAACATGCAAAATAGATGAAATAACATAAGTATTGTATCCAAATATGAAATATATCAATGAATAACAGAAAATTATGATATAAAATAGTGATGCAAATTGGACGTATCAACTCCCCCCAAGCTTAGACTTCGCTTGTCCCCAAGCGAAACTAAACTCAGTAAACAGGACCACATGTTTATGGAGTGAAGAGTCGATAAATAAAATACGGACAAGAAGCATCATATTCATTCACACAAGACATTATAGTAAACAACTTCCTCATATAACTCAACTTGAAACAAGTATAAGGTAATCACAAATAAAGGTGCATAAGAAATCATAGTTGGTGATGGCAAACTTCGTTCTTGGTCAGAGAACAATTAACAGATTATATTTATCTCATTGAGCAGCGCTCTCATGTTAAAGTTTATAAGGCACAACTTGCATACTCAATCATAATAGTCTCCTCATAATCATAGATAACTTGCAAAGTTATATTCATTCAGATAAAACTTGAACTAAACAAAGAAGAATAAAAGACATGATGAAACAAATCACAATATAATGGTTTGATCACAACTACTCAAATGCTTGCTTGAGATGGAGGGAAATAGGTTTACTGACTCAACATAAAGTAAAAGACAGGCCCTTCGCAGAGGGGAGCAGGGATTAAATCATGTGCTAGAGCTTTTTCGGTTTTGAAATCATATAAAGAGAATAAAAGTAACATTTTGAGAGGTGTTTGTTGTTGTCAACGACTGGTAGTGGGTACTCTAACCCCCTTGCCAGACAACCTTCAAAGAGCGGCTCCCATATTATTTTCATTTTATGTGGCACTCCTTCCAACCTTTCTTTCACAAACCATGGCTAACCGAATCCTCGGGTGCCTGCCAACAATCTCATACCATGAAGGAGTGCCTTTTTATTTTAGTTTTATTATGATGATGACACTCCCCCCAACCTTTGCTTACACAAGCCATGGCTAACCGAATCCTTCGGGTGCCATCCATCAATCACATACCATGGAGGAGTGTCTATTTAGTTTAATTAATTTGGGACTGGGAATCCCATTGCCAGCTCTTTTTGCAAAATTATTGGATAAGCGGATGAAGCCACTAGTCCATTGGTGAAAGTTGCCCAACAAGATTGAAAGATAAAACACCACATACTTCCTCATGAGCTATGAAACATTGACACAAATAAGAGATAACAAGTTTTGAATTGTTTAAAGGTAGCACGCGAAGTATTTACTTGGAATGGCGGAAAATACCATGTAGTAGGTAGGTATGGTGGACACAAATGACATAGGTTTGGGCTAAGGTTTGGATGCACGAGAAGTATTCCCTCTTGATGGCGTGTAACTCACACGTTCGTTGGGAACCCCAAGAGGAAGGTATGATGCGCACAGCAGCAAGTTTTCCCTCAGAAAGAAACCAAGGTTTATCGAACCAGGAGGAGCCAAGAAGCACGTTGAAGGTTGATGGCGGCGGGATGTAGTGCGGCGCAACACCAGAGATTCCGGCGCCAACGTGGAACCTGCACAACACAACCAAAGTACTTTGCCCCAACGAAACAGTGAGGTTGTCAATCTCACCGGCTTGCTGTAACAAAGGATTAACCGTATTGTGTGGAAGATGATTGTTTGCAGAAAACAGTAGAACAAGTATTGCAGTAGATTGTATTTCAGTAAAGAGAATTGGACCGGGGTCCACAGTTCACTAGAGGTGTCTCTCCCATAAGACGAACAGCATGTTGGGTGAACAAATTACAGTTGGGCAATTGACAAATAAAGAGAGCATGACCATGCACATACATATCATGATGAGTATAGTGAGATTTAATTGGGCATTACGACAAAGTACATAGACCGTCATCCAACTGCATCTATGCCTAAAAAGTCCACCTTCAGGTTATCATCCGAACCCCCTCCAGTATTAAGTTGCAAAGCAACAGACAATTGCATTAAGTATGGTGCGTAATGTAATCAACAACTACATCCTTAGACATAGCATCAATGTTTTATCCCTAGTGGCAACAGCACAACACAACCTTAGAACTTTACATCCTTTGTCCCAGGTGTCAATGCAGGCATGAACCCAATATCGAGCATAAATACTCCCTCTTGGAGTTACAAGCATCTACTTGGCCAGAGCATCTACTAGTAACGGAGAGCATGCAAGATCATAAACAACACATAGATATAACTTTGATAATCAACATAACAAGTATTCTCTATTCATCGGATCCCAACAAACGCAACATATAGAATTACAGATAGATGATCTTGATCATGTTAGGCAGCTCACAAGATCCGACAATGATAGCACAATGGGGAGAAGACAACCATCTAGCTACTGCTATGGACCCATAGTCCAGGGGTAGACTACTCACACATCACACCGGAGGCGACCATGGCGGCGTAGAGTCCTCCGGGAGATGATTCCCCTCTCCGGCGGGTGCCGGAGGCGATCTCTGGATCCCCGAGATGGGATCGGCGGCGGCGGTGTCTCTGGAAGGTTTTCCGTATCGTGGTTCTCGTGCGGGTTTCGTCACGGAGACTTTTTATAGGCGAAAGGGCAGGTCAAGAGGCGGCACGGGGCCCCACACCACGGCCGGCGCGGCCAAGGGGGGCCGCGCCGCCCTATAGTGTGGCCCCTCCGTGGCCCCTCTTCGTCTCTCCTTCGGACTTACGAAGCTTCGTGAGAAAATAGGCCTTGGGCTTTGATTTGGTCCAAGTACGAGAATATTTCCTTACTAGGATTTACGAAACCAAAAACAGCAGAAAACAAAGAATCGGCACTTCGGCATCTTGTTAATAGGTTAGTTCCGAGAAAATGCACGAATATGACATAAAGTGTGCATAAAACATGTAGATAACATCAATAATGTGGCATGGAACATAAGAAATTATCGATACGTCGGAGACGTATCAGCATCCCCAAGCTTAGTTCTGCTCGTCCCGAGCAGGTAAAACGATAACACAGATAATTTATGGAGTGACATGCCATCATAATCTTGATCATACTATTTGTAAAGCATATGTAGTGAATGCAGCGATCAAAACAATGTATATGACATGAGTAAACAAGTGAATCATATAGCAAAGACTTTTCATGAATAGCACTTCAAGACAAGCATCAATAAGTCTTGCATAAGAGTTAACTCATAAAGCAATAATTCAAAGTAAAGGTATTGAAGCAACACAAAAGAAGATTAAGTTTCAGCGGTTGCTTTCAACTTGTAACATGTATATCTCATGGATATTGTCAACATAGAGTAATATAATAAGTGCAATAAGCAAGTATGTAGGAATCAATGCACAGTTCACACAAGTGTTTGCTTCTTGAGGTGGAGAGAAATAGGTGAACTGACTCAACATTGAAAGTAAAAGAATGGTCCTCATAGAGGAAAAGCATCGATTGCTATATTTGTGCTAGAGCTTTGATTTTGAAAACATAAAGAGAGCATAAAAATAAAGTTTTGAGAGGTGTATGTTGTTGTCAACGAATGGTAGCGGGTACTCTAACCCCCTTGCCAGACAAACCTTCAAAGAGCGGCTCCCATTTTATTTTATTTTGGGTGGCACTCCTTCCAACCTTTCTTTCACAAACCATGGCTAACCGAATTCTCGGGTGCCTGCCAACAATCTCATACCATGAAGGAGTGCCTTTTTATTTTAGTTTTATTATGATGACACTCCTCCCAACCTTTGCTTACACAAGCCATGGCTAACCGAATCCTTCGGGTGCCGTCCAACAATCACATACCATGGAGGAGTGTCTATTTTTGTTAATTAATTTGGGACTGGGAATCCCATTGCCAGCTCTTTTTGCAAAATTATTGGATAAGCGGATGAAGCCACTAGTCCATTGGTGAAAGTTGCCCAACAAGATTGAAAGATAAACACCACATACTTCCTCATGAGCTATAAAACATTGACACAAATCAGAGGTGATAAATTTTGAATTGTTTAAAGGTAGCACTCAAGCAATTTACTTTGGAATGGCGGAAAATACCATGTAGTAGGTAGGTATGGTGGACACAAATGGCATAGTGGTTGGCTCAAGTATTTTGGATGCATGAGAAGTATTCCCTCTCGATACAAGGTTTAGGCTAGCAAGGCTTATTTGAAACAAACACAAGGATGAACCGGTGCAGCAAAACTCACATAAAAGACATATTGAAAACATTATAAGACTCTACACCGTCTTCCTTGTTGTTCAAACTCAATACTAGAAATTATCTAGACCTTAGAGAAACCAAATATGCAAACCAAATTTTAGCATGCTCTATGTATTTCTTCATTAATGGGTGCAAAGCATATGATGCAAGAGCTTAATCATGAGCACAACAATTGCCAAGTATCACATTACCCAAAACATTTATAGCAATTACTACATGTATCATTTTCCAATTCCAACCATATAACAATTTAACGAAGGAGAAACTTCGCCATGAATACTATGAGTAGAAACCAAGGACATACTTGTCCATATGCTACAGCGGAGCGTGTATCTCTCCCATAAAGTGAATGCTAGGATCCATTTTATTCAAACAAAACAAAAAACAAACCGACGCTCCAAGAAAAAGCACATAAGATGTGATGGAATAAAAATATAGTTTCAGGGAGGAACCTGATAATGTTGTCGATGAAGAAGGGGATGCCTTGGGCATCCCCAAGCTTAGACGCTTGAGTCTTCTTGATATATGCAGGGGTGAACCACCGGGTGCATCCCCAAGCTTAGAGCTTTCACTCTCCTTGATCATGTTGCATCATACTCCTCTCTTGATCCTTGAAAACTTCCTCCACACCAAACTCGAAAACAACTCATTAGAGGGTTAGTGCACAATATAAATTGACATATTCAGAGGTGACACAATCATTCTTAACACTTCTGGACATTGCATAATGCTACTGGACATTAGTGGATCAAAGAAATTCATCCAACATAGCGAAAGAGGCAATGCGAAATAAAAGGCAGAATCTGTCAAAACAGAACAGTTCGTATTGACGAATTTTAAAATGGCACCAGACTTGCTCAAATGAAAATGCTCAAATTGAATGAAAGTTGCGTACATATCTGAGGATCATGCACGTAAATTGGCTTAATTTTCTGAGTTACCTACAGGGAGGTGGACCCAGATTCGTGACAGCAAAGAAATCTGGAACTGTGCAGTAATCCAAATCTAGTACTTACTTTTCTATCAACGGCTTAACTTGGCACAACAAAACACAAAACTAAGATAAGGAGAGGTTGCTACAGTAGTAAACAACTTCCAAGACACAAAATAAAAACAAAGTACTGTAGGTAAAAACATGGGTTGTCTCCCATAAGCGCTTTTCTTTAACGCCTTTCAGCTAGGCGCAGAAAGTGTGTATCAAGTATTATCAAGAGATGGTGCATCGTTATCATGAGCTCCCCAATCCCTAGTGGTACTAAGGGCTTTGTCAATTTTAGGTCTATAATAATACTTCTTTGGTCTAGGCACTTTAGAGACATACATAAACTTTTGCTCCTTACCCACATAAGCTTTCTCCTTATATTTAAGAGAAGAAAATGTTGAACCCAAGGTTCCCATAGCTTTTTCAAGTTCATCAATCCTATTGATTTGATCATCATGGTCAGCATTAGTTCCTAGGACACTAATTCTTTCATCAATTCCTCCTAAGGATTTATCAAGTTCATCAGTTTTATCAAGTAATATTTCCAATTTAGCTTCAATACTTGGAAAAATTTTCTCTATGGTTTCCAATTTTTTCATAACATCTTCAAGAGAGATTTCAGTTTTAACTTTATCAACAGGGGGTATTCCAAATAAGCTCTCAATAATGCAACTAGCTTCTAATGCAGGAGTACTTAGGAAGTCACCTTTTGCGAGACTATCAAGAACATATCTATTCCAGCTAGATATACCAACATAAAAATTCCTGAGTAAAATAATGGTGGAGTGCTTCTTAGTGCATCTATTATGAGCATCGCTAATTCTATACCAAGCATCTCTCAAACATTCTCCCCCTCGTTGCTTAAACGTGCGAACTTCAACTTCAGGATTACTCATTTTAGTAGCAGTAAATAAAGCAAACTAGATAAAGTAAATGCAAGTAAACTAATTTTTTTGTGTTTTTGATATAGCAAACAAGATAACAAATAAAGTAAAACTAGCAACTAATTTTTTTGTATTTTGATTTAGTGCAGCAAACAAAGTAGTAAATAAAACTAAGCAAGACAAAAACAAAGTAAAGAGATTGAGAAGTGGAGACTCCCCTTGCAGCGTGTCTTGATCTCCCCAGCAACGGCGCCAGAAAATATGCTTGATGGCGTGTAACTCACACGTTCGTTGGGAACCCCAAGAGGAAGGTATGATGCGCACAGCAGCAAGTTTTCCCTCAGAAAGAAACCAAGGTTTATCGAACCAGGAGGAGCCAAGAAGCACGTTGAAGGTTGATGGCGGCGGGATGTAGTGCAGCGCAACACCAGAGATTCCGGCGCCAACGTGGAACCTGCACAACACAACCAAAGTACTTTGCCCCAACGAAACAGTGAGGTTGTCAATCTCACCGGCTTGCTGTAACAAAGGATTAACCGTATTGTGTGGAAGATGATTGTTTGCAGAAAACAGTAGAACAAGTATTGCAGTAGATTGTATTTCAGTAAAGAGAATTGGACCGGGGTCCACAGTTCACTAGAGGTGTCTCTCCCATAAGACGAACAGCATGTTGGGTGAACAAATTACAGTTGGGCAATTGACAAATAAAGAGAGCATGACCATGCACATACATATCATGATGAGTATAGTGAGATTTAATTGGGCATTACGACAAAGTACATAGACCGTCATCCAACTGCATCTATGCCTAAAAAGTCCACCTTCAGGTTATCATCCGAACCCCCTCCAGTATTAAGTTGCAAAGCAACAGACAATTGCATTAAGTATGGTGCGTAATGTAATCAACAACTACATCCTTAGACATAGCATCAATGTTTTATCCCTAGTGGCAACAGCACAACACAACCTTAGAACTTTCACATCCTTTGTCCCGGTGTCAATGCGGGCATGAACCCACTATCGAGCATAAATACTCCCTCTTGGAGTTACAAGCATCTACTTGGCCAGAGCATCTACTAGTAACGGAGAGCATGCAAGATCATAAACAACACATAGATATAACTTTGATAATCAACATAACAAGTATTCTCTATTCATCGGATCCCAACAAACGCAACATATAGAATTACAGATAGATGATCTTGATCATGTTAGGCAGCTCACAAGATCCGACAATGATAGCACAATGGGGAGAAGACAACCATCTAGCTACTGCTATGGACCCATAGTCCAGGGGTAGACTACTCACACATCACACCGGAGGCAACCATGGCGGCGTAGAGTCCTCCGGGAGATGATTCCCCTCTCGGCGGGGGTGCCGGAGGCGATCTCTGGATCCCCGAGATGGGATCGGCGGCGGCGGCGTCTCCGGAAGGTTTTCCGTATCGTGGTTCTCGATGCGGGGTGTCGTCACGGAGACTTTTTATAGGCGAAAGGGCAGGTCAAGAGGCGGCTCGGGGGCCCCACACCACAGGCCGGCGCGGCCAAGGGGGGGCCGCGCCGCCCTATAGTGTGGCCCCTCCGTGGCCCCTCTTCGTCTCTCCTTCGGACTTCTGGAAGCTTCGTGAGAAAATAGGCCCCTGGGCTTTGATTTCGTCCAATTCCGAGAATATTTCCTTACTAGGATTTCTGAAACCAAAAACAGCAGAAAACAAAGAATCGGCACTTGGCATCTTGTTAATAGGTTAGTTCCAGAAAATGCACGAATATGACATAAAGTGTGCATAAAACATGTAGATAACATCAATAATGTGGCATGGAACATAAGAAATTATCGATACGTCGGAGACGTATCACCTCTCAGTACAGGTTTTTGGCTAGCAAGGTTAATTAGCAAGCATAAGAGTTGAGGGAAACAAACAAATATACATGTGATAGAAACAATCATGTATCTTCCGTGTAAGCACAAACAATTTTAACTTCAGAATAATAAGCTATGAGCTAACAAGAAAGAAAGACAATGAAACAACTACATGTATTTCTCTTTTCTACTTAAACCTCAAAGTGTTGTTGCTATTGACCAATGCTAAGTTTGCCAAAACCAAATAGATTTATTCAATGCTCCCAAAGTGATACCAATACTAATGACAAGATAAATCATATAATAGAGAAAAACAGTAATAGAGAAAAACAGTAGGAGCCTTTCCTACTGTTAGAGCTTTCAAAAAAAAAATCATATAATAGAGATTGCAAACTAAAATAAGATGTGCAAAATGTAAATGATAAGACTTCTCATTAATATTCCATAACGATAACTCACACCAAGGGATACATAGACAACCAACTAAAGGAGAGATACTTCCAAACTGCAACCCATCTTATATGATAACTTCCCTACTCATGATATGACACTACTTGACAGTAAAAAGTAAAAGATAGTGATGATGTGATACCGCGGCACTCCCCCAAGCTTGGAACAAACCAAGGGGATGCCAATACCGATGATGAGTTACTCCTTCGGCGATGGTGGTGATGAACTCCCGTCATCAAACTTCCAAGGAAGAGGCTCTCCATCAAGAAACGACATCTTGGTCTCGGGAATCCTGAAACTAGCAGCACGGCTTATGTATTTAAACCTGTTTTCATACTCACAGTTCTGATTCTGAACGTCATAGAGTTGTGCTTGGAGCTTGTTGGTGGTGTCGTGAAGTGAGAGGATGTCGCCCCAAAGCTTTGCAGTTTCCTTCTCATGTTCAGCAATGAGTTCAGACACAATCCTGTGGAAGATATCCACCTCACGCTCAACCATCTTCTTGTATTTGAAAACCTCTTGTTCTAGCTTCTCCATCCTGTCTTCCAAGTTTCCTTCTCCTTTAGGACCCTGGACATCCTTGATCTGCAGTTCTCCTTCAACGAGCGGCAACTCCTTGGGGTGCATCCTCAGCTCCTCCATGTACAAGTTGCCAACATCCTTGCAGGAGCTGTCCTTCGGAGTTTCCGACGAAGACATGATGGCTCTAGATCCGAAGCAAATCCTGGCAGAAACAGCTCGAAACAAAACACGTCGAGAAAACGATATACGGGCCTCCAGGGGTCCGGGGGATTATATAGCAAATATTTTCACGACAAAAGGAAAGTACCAGATCGAACTAGAATCGGAAAGGGGCGACGAGGCAGCCAAACCATAGGTCGGCGCGGGCCCAGGTCAGGCCGCGCCGGCCTATGGTGGCACGCCCTCGTGCGTCTTTTCCACTCCGTTTCGATCTCGTAATTTTTCATATTTTCCAAAAACAGCAAAAATATTGTTCGGAAAGTAAATTGCGTACTTTTCATTACCAGTACTGTTACCTATTCAAAGTCGGGTTCTGGCGGCCTGTCAATTTGCCCTTTGATGAAAGCCTCCGGTGTTTCCACTCGAATAATATCAACATCAACATTATAGGAATCACCCGAGATATAATGCTTGAGTCTTTGTCCATTCACCACTTGCGTGGCATTGCCTTGGAGAGAGATAATTTTGATTGCTCCTGAACGATACACCTCCTCGACAACATATGGTCCTTCCCATTTCGAGAGTAATTTCCCTGCAAAGAATCTGAGACGAGACCGATACAATAGGACTTTATCCCCAATATTAAATTCTCTTTTGATAATCCTTCTATCATGCCATTTTTTAACTTTCTCTTTAAAGAGTTTAGCATTTTCATAAGCTTCACTTCTCCATTCATCTAGAGAACTTAATTGCAACAACCTCTTATCACCGGCAAGTTTAGGATCTTTATTTAATTCTCTAACTGCCCAATAAGCTTTGTGCTCTAGTTCTAAAGGTAAATGACAAGCTTTTCCGTAAACCATTTTATAAGGTGACATTCCCATGGGATTTTTATAAGCAGTTCTATAAGCCCATAGTGCATCCTTCAATTTACTAGCCCAATTCTTTCTAGTTTTATTAACGGTCTTTTGCAAGATAGATTTAATCTCTCTATTTGATAATTCTACTTGCCCAATAGTTTGAGGATGATAAGCGGAAGCAATTCTATGATTAATACCATACCTAGCAAGAGTTTTTCTAAAACCTCCATGAATAAAATGAGAACCTCCATCAGTCATAATATATCTAGGCACTCCAAATCTAGGAAAAATAATGTCTAAAAGCATTCTTAAAGAGGTCTCACCATCAGCACTTTTTGTAGGTATGGCTTCCACCCATTTAGTAACATAATCAACAGCAACAAGTATATGAGTGTTACCTTCTGAAGACGGAAAAGGTCCCATGAAGTCAAATCCCCAACAATCAAATGGTTCAATAACAAGAGTATAATTCATAGGCATTTCATTACGTCTGGAGATATTACCAACCCTTTGGCATTCATCACAAGATAAAATAAACTTTCTCGCATCCTTGAAGAGAGTTGGCCAATAAAAACCTGATTGTAGAACCTTTTGTGCGGTTCTTTCTCCGGCGTGATGTCCTCCATAAGCACTACCATGACATTTACTCAATATCTCTTGTTGTTCATATTCGGGAACACATCTTCGCATAATACCATCCACTCCTTCTTTATATAAGTGTGGGTCATCCCGAAAATAGTGCCTCAAGTCATAAAAGAATTTCCTCCTTTCTTTGAGCTGAAAAGGTTGGAGGCAAGTACTTGGAAACAATAAAGTTAGCATAATCAGCATACCAAGGACTTTGTCTCGCGAGCTCACCTTTATTACAGCCAATTGTTCATTTGGAAAACTATCATTAACGGGAACAGGATCATAAGCAATATTTTCCAATCTAGACAAATTATCAGCAACAGGATTATCAGCACCTTTCCTATCTACAATATGTAAATCAAATTCTTGCAAAAGAAATACCCATCTAATAAGCCTCGGCTTAGCATCTTTCTTTGTCATAAGGTATCTAATTGCAGCATGATCAGTATGAATCGTAACTTTTGAATCAACAATATAAGATCTAAATTTATCACAAGCAAAGACTACAGCTAATAATTCTTTTTCAGTTGTAGCATAATTTCTTTGAGCAGCATCAAGAGTTTTACTAGCATAATGAATAACATTCAGTTTTTTATCTACTCGCTGTCCAAGAACAGCGCCTACTGACAAAATCACTAGCATCACACATAATTTTAAAAGGCAAATTCCAATCAGGAGGTTCAACTACAGGAGCAGTTGTTAAGGCTTTCTTTAGAGTTTCAAAAGCTTCCTTACAATCATCATCAAAAACAAAAGGTACGTCTTTTTGAAGAAGATTAGTAAGAGGCTTTGAAATCTTGGAGAAATCTTTAATAAATCTCCTATAAAACCCAGCATGACCAAGAACACTACGAATACCTTTAACATCCCTCGGATAGGGCATCTTCTCAATTGCTTCAACTTTAGCTCTATCAACTTCAATACCTCTCTCGAAATTTTATGTCCCAATACAATTCCTTCATTAACCATAAAGTGGCATTTCTCCCAATTAAGAACAAGGTTAGTTTCTTCACATCTCTGCAAAACTTTATCAAGGTTTCGCAAGCAACTATCAAAAGAATTCCCATAGACGGAAAAATCATCCATGAATACTTCCACAATACTCTCACAAAAGCCATGAAAAATAGCAGACATGCATCTTTGAAAAGTAGCAGGAGCATTACATAAACCAAAAGGCATACGCCTATAAGCATAAGTTCCATAGGGACAAGTAAAAGTGGTTTTCTCTTGATCTTTAGTTTTAACGGCAATTTGTGAAAACCCAGAATAACCATCAAGAAAGCAAAAATGAGTATTTTTAGACAATCTTTCTAGCATTTGATCAATAAATGGTAAAGGGTAATGATCTTTCTTAGTAACTTTATTAACTTTTCAAAAATCAATGCACATTCTATACCCTACGACTACTCTTTGAGGGATGAGCTCATCATTATCATTAGGCACAACAGTCATTCCTCCTTTCTTGGGAACGCAATGCACAGGACTAACCCATCTACTATCAGCAATAGGATATATAATACCAGCTTCAAGAAGTCTTAATACCTCATTCCTTACCACTTCCTTCATCTTCGGAATTAGACGACGCTGAGGTTCAACAACAGGCTTCGCATCATCTTCCATATTAATGGCGTGTTGGCAAATAGAGGGAGAAATCCCCTTCAAATCATCAAGAGTGTAGCCAATAGCTCCTCGGTGTTTCTTCAATATTTCCAATAACCTTTCTTCTTCAAACTCTGTAAGCTTAGAACTAATAATAACAGGATATATTTTCTTATCATCAATATGAGCATATTTAAGATTATCAGGCAAAGGCTTTAAATCAAAGACAGGATCTTCCTTTGGTGGCGGTGTTGTACCCAGATCTTCCACCGGTAAATCATGCTTAAGAATAGGTTGGCGAAGAAAAATTTCCTCAAGCTCATCTCTTTCTTTCCTAAAAACTTCACTCTCGCTATCCTCCAAATGTTGCTGCAAAGGATTATTAGGAACAAGAACAATAGATGCACACTGTTCCATTTTAAAATCATCACTAGGCAAATCAACTTTATAAAGGAGTTTTGGTAAATTTAGAGAAGTTAAACTCATAAGATTCACCAGCAAATTTAGTCAAAATTTTCTCTTTCTTGCAATCTATAATAGCTCCACAAGTATTTAGAAAAGGTCTACCAAAAATGATAGGACAATAATCACTAGCAGCAGAACCAAGTACCAAAAAGTCAGCAGGATATTTAATCTTACCGCATAGAACTTCCACATCTCGAACAATACCAATTGGAGAAATAGTTTCTCTATTAGCCAGCTGAATAACCACATCAATATCTTCAAGTTCACAAGAATCAATTTCGTGCATAATCTCCGTGTAAAGCTCATAAGGAATAGCACTAACACTTGCACCAATATCACATAATCCATAATAGCAATGATCACCAATTCTAACAGATAGCATAGGAACACTAACTTGTTTGGGTTTATTAGGATGTGAAACAATATTAGAAGCATCTTCACAGAAAATAATATGACCATCCTCCACATTTTCAGTCACAAGATCTTTAACTATTGCAACAGCAGGTTCAACTTTTATTTGTTCTTCAGGTTCTACAGGTTTCTTTTCACTTTTATGAACCGCACTATTTATAACAGAGTACTCCTTCATTTTAGCAGGGAAAGGAATTTTTTCAATATAAGCTTCAGGAATAACATGATCAGCAGTTTCAACTACAACGCATTTATTAATAGATGAATCAATTTTATCTTTATACGGTTCATGATACTTATCAAAATTCTTCTTTGGCAATTCATAATGAGAGGCAAAAGCTTTATAAAGATTTGCAGCAACTTGAGAATCAAGACCATATGTAGCACTCATATTACGAAATTTATCAGTATCCATAAAAGCTTCAATGCATTTATAATCATAAATTATACCTGATTCTCTATCCTTGTCGTTCTCCCAACCTTCAGTATTTTCTTGGATCCGATCAAGAAGATCCCTTTTAAACTCTTCTTTGTTGCGTGTAAATGATCCAGAACAAGAAGTATCCAGCAAGGTCTTGTCTTGAAAAGAAAGTCTTGCATAGAAATTATCAATAATAACATTACCAGGAAGCTCATGAATGGGGCATTTGAGCATTAAAGACTTCAATCTCCCCCAAGCTTGGGCAATACTCTCTCCATCATGAGGCCAAAAATTATATATGCGATTTCGATCCTTGTGAATTTCACTTGGAGGATAGAACTTAGAATAAAACCGGGGCACAATATCATTCCATTCAAGAGAATCCCCATTATCCAGTAATTTATACCAATGCACCGCCTTACCAGACAGCGATATAGAGAATAGTTTCTTCCTCACTTCATCCACAGCAATACCTGCACACTTGAATAAACCGCATAATTCATGTAAGAACAATAAATGATCTCCAGGGTGGACAGTTCCATCCCCTTCATAGCGGTTATCCATAACACGTTCAATAATTTTCATAGGTATTTTATATGGTATCACTTCCTCACCTGGCACCTCATCCACTACCATTGCAGTAGTAGTAGATTTCCCAAATAGAAATTGAAGAGAAGATCTCTCCATAATGACTTATAGCAGCAGGCAGAAATAAAATCAGCACAAACAGTAAAGGTTTTCCTTACCAATTCCACTTACCAATAGCGCTTCACTCCCCGGCAACGGCGCCAGAAAATAGTCTTGATGACCCACAAGTATAGGGGGTGTATCGTAGTATTTTCGATAAGTAAGAATGTCGATCCCAACGAGGAGCAGAAGGTGTTGACAAGCAGTTTCGATGAAGGATTCCCTGTAAATGCTCACAGACAAGTATTCAGGGGGTTTTGATGTAACAGTTGAATAAAGTACGAGTAAGTAAAGTGCGAGAGTAACAATTGCAGCGAGTGGCCCAATCCTTTTTAGCACAAAGGACAAGCCGGGTTGTTTACTTATAATGACCAAACATTCTCGAGGACACACAGGATTTTAGTCTAGTGCTTTCGCTACATATGGCTAAATAATCTTCATTGTTATGATAAGTGTTGTGTGGGTGAACCTATGCTAATGTACCGCCCTTCCTAGGACTAATACATACTTGTGATTATACCCCTTGCAAGCATCCGCAACTACAAGAAAGTAATTAAGAATAAATCTAACCACAGCCTTAAACTCTGAGATCCTGCTATCCCTCCTGCATCGATATACCAACGGGGTTTAGGTTTGTCACTCCGGCAACCCCGCAATTGGCAAACGAGTACAAGATGCATTCCCCTAGGCCCATAAAGGTGAAGTGTCATGTAGTCGACGTTCACATGACACCACTAGAAGAATAACACCACAACTTAAATATCATACCATTGAATATTACTCAACCATAGTTCACTACTAACAGTTAGACTTCACCCATCTCCTCAAGAACTAAACGAACTACTCACGAGACATCATATGGAACATGATCAGAGGTGATATGATGATGAATAACAATCTGAACATAAACTTGGTTCAATGGTTTCACTCAATAGCATCAACAACAAGTAGAAATCGATACCGGGAGAGTTTCCCCTATCAAACAATCAAGATCAAACCCAAATTGCTACGGCGGTGACGGTGTCCAGCGGTGGAGACGGCGGTGATGATGGTGGAGATGATGATGATGGTGATGGAGATGATGTCCAGCTCGATGACGGTGACGATGGCGTCGATTTCCCCCTCCGGGAGGGAATTTCCCCGGCGGATTCCTGCCCGCCGGAGAGCTCTTTTCTCTCTGGTGTTCTCCGCCCCGCAGAGGCGGCTGTAACTCTTCGTGAGGTACCCCCTGTGGCTTAGGTCTTCGGGACGAAGGGTTTCACGAAGAAAAGGAGGCGAAAGGGGCTGTGGGGCCCCCACACCACATGGTGGCGCGGCCAGGCCATGGGCCGCGCCGGCACGTGGTGCAGCCCCCACCTTGGGCCTTCTCAGCTCCTCCTTCTGGCTTCCTTCGTCATCTTGAAAAATAGGATTTTTGGTATAATTTCCTTCCACAGTTGATCTTCCGAAATATTGCGTTCTGACGGTACTTTTTCCAGCAGAATCCTGGCTCCGGTGCTTGATCCTCCAATAATGATGAAACATGCAAAATAGATGAAATAACATAAGTATTGTATCCAAATATGAAATATATCAATGAATAACAGCAAATTATGATATAAAATAGTGATGCAAATTGGACGTATCAGTTACTACTACTATAAGAATAGCCTACGCTTGTTCTCCTTCGGAACCCTCCCCGGCTATGTAGACGATGAGGTAATCCACTCCCTCTACACCTCCGGAGAGGTCTTGCTCTTCATAGCAGATCCCATATGCTCCATCTTGGCCGTCGGTGTCCTCCTCAAGACAATTCAGGCAATCTAAGCAGGGGATTATAAGAGGTATGAGTACGAGTGTACTCAACAAGTTTATTATAGGAAATAGGTGTTTAATGCACTAGCTACGATATTAGACCAGAAAGTGTAATACCAATGCAGGTTTTGATAACCACTTCTTTAAAAAGGTTGCTTTTATTTAGAAGAACTATGTCCGTCAGCCTTGACCAGTTTACTAGAACTTCATGGAGTTCCTTTGCGGCAGCGTTCGCAGTTCCAAAACCCGAAACAGGGAGTGACAGACCACGATTCATTACACTCTGCAGAGGTGTGTTGCTTTATCCATAAGAGATCTTAACCTTGGTGCCAACCGGGCAGCTTTCCCATCCACACTTCCGTTGGTGTGAGGCCCGGTATAAGATCTTAGCCAATCATACTCCTCCGCTACCTCGAACACCCACCCATTGTTGCAATTCCGACCTTGGTTTCTCGCCGGCCAGCGTATCCATAGGATACCATCCGACCTCAACTACTATCAGGCATCCTGGCCCGATACCTTCGCCGGTCGTTGCAACCCATCATAGACCGTATTACCGTGGGGAATTAGAATGGGATCCCCACCCACCGGTTGTTCTCACAAGATACAACTGCTATGGTAAGCGCATCCATTGATGAATGAGAGGTGGAAGTACAATTGACTACTCCGTCCCACTCCAGATCTTATGGTTAACACGAGTTTTACGGCACAAGAATCACTGGACGACATTTGTTGTTTAATCCTAGATGGATATAAACCCATTGCAATGGAACCTCCACCATATCAACACATACCATGGTTCCATTGCCCACCACATAGTCATATTCATAGTTATGAAAATAGTACTTTTGCTTTTAATGCAAGAGTGATAAGTATAGTACTTTGCAAGTAATTTGGTAAAAATACTCAAATGACATGAGCAAGCGATGAACTTGCCTGAAGACTGCAAAGTGTTGCAGTTCGATGGTGTGGACTGACCCTTGTCCTCTGTTTCTGAAAGATAGCATCATTGTCCGATAAGGGCAATGGTTAAAGAAGCAATTATGCATGCTTTCAGTTTTTAGGGTTTTGTCTCCCCTTCCCGGTGTTTTATCATTTGATGTCAGAGGTGATTACTAAGAACAATTTTAAGATGACTCCTTAAGAGTAAATTACTACCTTGGAATATTGCCAAGGTTTTTTTAAGTCCAAAAGGATTTATGGACTTATTTTATCATTGAAAATATAAAGTGTGATTTTTAGTGATTTAAATATTCATTTCTTGTATTCAATTATGACTCAATTTTTAATTGTCTCAAAAATTCTATCTCATATTTTATTTGGATAGAGAATAAAATTTTAAGTGGTTTGCATATGTTTCTCTATTTTTTAGAGCTATCTTTATTTTCTAAAAATTCTGGAAATATTCACTTAATTGGCCAATTTTAAAATGGCCAAAATGCCCTTATGGTCCCACCTGTCAGGTGGCCGAGCTGGTTAGGTTGGACCACCGACCCAGTCGCACCCGCAGACGCGGTCTCCGTCCTAACCCTAACTTTCCTCGACGCTCTAGCGACTCGCGTCGCCGTCGCCGAATTCCTCCGGCCGTCTCCGGCCATCCCCGGCGATGAGGTTTGTCGTTGGCGAACCACCACTCGACGGCGCACCCTTTGGTCCGCGTCGATTCGGTTCTCGTCGCCTCCTCTGTTCGCCCCCTTCCCGTCTGCACACGGCCATGGATCCGCGGCGATCTGATGCACGCCGCCGCTCCGAGGCTGTGCCGCCGCCATGAGCCTTGCCACGGTGGTGCTGGTGCTATGGTGATACAGGCCTGGCCTGGCTTGGCCTGGCGCCGCCGTGCCCACGGTGTGTGCTGCCGTGGCCACCATGGTCGTTTTCGTCGGCCCGCTTCACCTGTAAGTGCTTCATCGCCTCCCCTTTCTGTCTCAGCTCTTCTCCTCTATCCATTATCTTGAGCTGCGGCTGTTCCTCCTCCTGGAGAGATCAAGCCGTGCTGCTATTGCTGTGTGTATGCTGCTGGCTTTCTGCTGCTGCAATGGTTGCTAGCTACTGTTGTGCTCTATTTGTTCGATCCTATACCATGTTGTTATTCTCCTCCCTCTGGATTATGCATGTGTGCTTGCCCTCTGTGCTGCTGTGACTCATGAGCACTTGCTCATGAGCATTCTGTGATGCTTCTGCCATGCTAGTTTGTTCATGAGCTTGCTACTGGTGATGTGCCTTTCATATGTAATCATATACTTGCCCCTGGCTTGATTAGTATGGATAATCCTTGCATTCTGCAAGTGCCAGTGCTCCTGCTGTGCTGTCCCTCATGCTATGATTCATATAAATGCTCTGTTTGAGCATGATTGCTAGCTATACAGCTCCATACTTTGTTAGTGTGCTTCTGCATACAATTATAATGAGTTAATTGGTTTATCTTTGATACAATGGTTGGTTATCTGTGGCTTGGAATGATCCTGTGATCATCAGGGTTTCCTGTTGGCTTACATATGTGCATGAATTCAATTCATATGCTGATGTTGCTTGTGGATTCAGCTCCCCACCAAGTACTGGTGGTTGCTGATGCTTGTGAGTTCTATATTGTGGCTCTTCCAGTTTTTGGTGTGATGCTCAAGCTTATGCTGGTGCATGCTTGTGCTTGCTCAAGCCTCTGATGTTGCTTGCAGTGATCCCTTGGATCATATGCAAGGCCTGATGCATGGTTTGCTTAACTGTTTCATTTATCTGTGTAGTTCTGATTTATTGAATGGATAAATGATGTGAACTGCTTAGCAGTGATGATCTTATGGATTTATTTAATGGGGCTAGAGGGATGCCAACCACTGGTTGGGTACCCTAGCTCATGCTGAACCCTATTGGGTGATGATGTGCTTCTTCAGTAGGCTTTTCTGTGTGGCTAGGTAGTTGTTGTGACCCTAGCAGACTTGGTCTGCTGGAAATTGTAAGGGTATATTGACCCTATGTGTGGTTTTGGTAATTAATGACAACCCCTATGGACTAATGTTTTCATTGAATTTATATGAAGGAATATTCCATAGGTACTACTTGTATTCCATGTGCTGGATTCAAGTATGGATGCCATGAAGATAAAGATACACCTTGTGTATTGGCATCAAGATCATCGATCAAGATAGTATGAAAGAGCATGAGAAGATACAAGGTTGACCAATACAAAGAGTGAAGAATAGATTCAAGTTTGGTCAACACATGAAGCATGAAGAATGTGCCACGTGAAGTCACGTGGTATGCCCATGAGAGGATGACGGCAAGTGGTGATTGATGACCCACAAGTATAGGGGATCGCAACAGTCTTCGCGGGAAGTAAAACCCAATTTATTGATTCGACACAAGGGGAGCCAAAGAATATTTGTAAGCCTTAACAGCGGAGTTGTCAATTCAGCTGCACCTGGAAACAGACTTGCTCACAAGAGTTTATCAGTAGTAACAATTTTATAGCAGTAGCAGTAGTGAAATATCAGCAGCAGTGTAACAAAGACAACAGTAGTGATTATAGTAAACAGCAGGATTAAAATACTGTAGGCACAGGGATGGATGAACGGGCGTTGCATGGATGAGAGAAACTCATGTAACAATCAAGGCAGGGCATTTGCAGATAGTAATAAATCAGTATCCAAGTACTAAACAATCCATAGGCATGTGTTCCATATTTAGTCGTACGTGCTCGCAATGAGAAACTTGCACAACATCTTTTGTCCTACCAGCCGGTGGCAGCCGGGCCTCTAGGGAATCTACTGGAAATTAAGGTACTCCTTTTAATAGAGCACCGGAGCAAAGCATTAACACTCCGTGAACACATGTGATCCTCACATCACCGCCTTCCCCTCCGGCTGTCCCAATTTCTGTCACTTTGGGGCCTCGGGTTCCGGACAGCAATGTGTGTATACAACTTGCAGGCAAGATCATAAAACAATGAATATCATCATGAAACAATAACATGTTCAGATCTGAGATCATGGAACTCGGGCCCTAGTGACAAGCATTAAGCATAACAAGTTGCAACAATATCATAAAAGTACCATCTACGGATACTAGGCTCTATGCCCTAACAATCTTATGCTATTACATGACCAATCTCATCCAATCCCTACCATCCCCTTCAGCCTACAGTGGGGGAATTACTCACACATGGATGGGGAAACATGGCTGGTCGATGGAGAGGCGTCGGTGGTGATGATGGCGATGATCTCCTCCAATTCCCCGTCCCGGCGGAGTGCCAGAACGGAGTTTCTGGTCCCGAGACGGAGTTTCACGATGGCGACGGTGTTCTGGATGGCTTCTGGTGATTTCGTCTAACCCCCCGTGCGTTTTTAGGTCGAAGCCCTTAAGTAGTCGAAAGGGGGGCACCTGGGGCTGCCCGAGGCGCTGCCACCACAGGCCGGTGCGGCCCAGGGGCCTGCCGCGCCGCCTGGTGGGGTGGCTGCCTCATGGCCCCCCTCCTTCTGGTCTTCTGGCTCCGTCCCTCTTCTATAAAAATAGGCCCATTGGAATTAATCCCGGGGATTTTCCTGAAATTTGAGTTTCTGCACAAAAACGAGACACCAGGGCAATTCTGCTGAAAACAGCGTTAGTCCGTGTTATTTGTATCCAAAATACACAAATTAGAGGCAAAATAATAGCAAAAGTGTTCGGGAAAGTAGATACGTTCTGGACGTATCAATGATCGTCATCAAGGTTGAGTTGGGCAAGTTCAAGTTGAGCATCTCGAGAGGATCATATGCTTGAAGCTTGCCGTCCATTTGATGATAATGGACATGTGAATATGTACATCAATGGAGCCTTCCCATCATAGTGTATGGGGGAGCATTTGTGAGCCTTCACGAAGTAACGATGATCAAGTAAGGAATTCCGGCTTGACTGGAGCTTGAAGAGCTATCATCAAGATCAAGCGGGATGCGCAATGCAAAGGTATGGCCTTGCTAGGTTTTCCTTTTACTGGTCTCAAGGTGGTTGTTGGGAGACCGGATTATAGGATAGATAGATAGCCGCACTATCAAGAGGGGCTTTCGGTTGGGTAACTTGATCACATCGTCCTAGGGATCTCAATCCTTTGCATATCCCTATTTATTATTGGTGTTTCTCTGTGAGAGGTTCTTTAGCTTGTTGCTAGCTTTACAACAAGCCCATGTTCATCGAAAACAGAATCCGCATGCATCTTCTATTGCGTTTTCGAGTTTGGACGTCTTCACCGTTTCTTGACAGTGGGAGACTCCCTCTCTAAAATCATCTAAAAATAATCTGTGAGGAGTCTCCATATTTCCAACAAAATTGGTTTCATGTCAATCGGGGTCCGGACACAAAAGTTATCACAGTTTTTTTATAACATGTTTTTCCTACTGGCCCGGTTTCTCACCCGGCGTGACCGGCCGTCCCACCGGTCGGCCCGGTTCAAACCGGCCCATGGACTGGTGCCAACCGGACCATGTACTGTAACACACAGAATTGTCCCGGTCATGGCCCGGTCACAGGCCCGGTTTGGACCGGCCGGGTCCGACCCCTCGTCCGGTCTGACCGGGCGGTGGACCGACCTCCCCGGCGCAGGTTCTGCGCGACAAAGACCCGCCCCGGTCACGACCCGGCGCCTGGTCCGGTTTGGACCGGCTGGTCTGGGCCTGGTCTGACCAGGCCCTGGACCGGACGGCCTGGCCCAGGCCCGGTTGACCGGCCTCCTCGACGGCTGACTCAGCCCAACTTTTTCCCAACGGTTATATTTTCTCTTGGGCTATAAATAGCCCTTCTTCCACCTTGGGCTGAATAAGTTCTTCCACTCTCTCTCCTCCATTGTTGCCTTTGAAGAACTTACCCTATCTCTTGATCCCTCTCATGATTCTTTCTCATTCTTGAGTGATCTAAGAGAGGAGATCTAGATCTACAATCCCCACCAATCCATTTCTCCTCTAAGTGAGGGGAACCCTTTGGATCTAGATCTTGGAGTCATTTGTTGATTTCCTCTTTGTTCTTCCTCTCTAATCTCATCCTAGCATTTGTTGCTTTGGTGGGATTTTAGTGTGAAGGATTTGAACACCTCTATGTTCTTGCTTTGCATCATTGCATAGTGTTGAGCTCTCCACCACGATTAGTTCGAGTGAGAGACCGTGAGCTTGTTTCTCTTGGAGGGAGACCTCCTAGTTGGCTTGGCGGTTGGTGCTTCGGTGATCTCTTCAAGGAAGATTGTGAAGAGGCCCGGGCTTCTCCTTCGTGGAGCTTGTGAAGTAGTTGTGGAGCTTGCCATCTCCGGAGTGGAGGAAAAGCTAACCATAAGGAAAGGGCCATTATCCTTCGTGGGTGTGGCTCGGAGAATAGGGTGAGCCTTCGTGGCGTTGGGGAATCCTTCGTGGGACCTCGACTCCTCCAAACATGACGTACCTTCTTGCAAAGGAAGGGAACACGGGAATACATCCTCGTCTCCGCGTGCCTCGGTTATTTCTATACCCGAGCTCTCTTTCCTTGTGATAGCCATCGTGCTTGAAGTACATATATCTTGCTATCACTTGTGCTACATATATCTTGTGCCTATCTTGCTTAGCTCTAGTTGTTATTGTTACACTTAGTTGAGCTTAGCATATTTAGGGTTTGTGCTTGTAATCTAAACGTTAGTTTAATTCCGCATTCTTACAAGACAAATCCGTAAGAGTTTTTAATTGCCTATTCACCTCCCTCTAGGCGACATCTCGATCTTTCAGAAATGGTTGCTCCTACCTCTAGTGGATGTTTCTATGCAATGTTCCTGGTAGTCTTCCATGGACTGCTAGGATATTTGATGTTGAGATAATACTGGACAGATAAATATCCAATAATCTGATGGCTTAGCTAGCTGTAGGTGCTTGGTGAATATGGATGGTTAGATAGGATAAATCCATGATGGATTCCTTTGGTTATGTCACTATGTTGACAAAATCATTGTTCCCTTAGTGATTTCCTTCTAGCTAGGTTACTTGTTTGCTGGCACCAAATGACTTGATAGCCAAGTGATGATACAAGCTGGGTGTTCTACCCTTCTTTGCTTCTGCGATGCATGCGTATGCTTATTGATGAGCAAAACATGTGTTTGCTCATGATCATTTGTGTATACCTCACTCCAGCTCCTAGATTAGTTGTTGATGTAGAGGATGTGCTTCTGGTTGGTGTGTAAAGCATGCCCTGCTCCTCCTGCTAGCTTGAGATGATTCCATTGTGGCTTGCTCAACAGCACAGTTCCTGTTGGAACTGTCCTGGATGATTTGATGGTTCTGGATGGATTGGAGGACTTTGGTGTTCTTCCTGTTCTAGTGTTCTTACTGTTCTTACCCTTGGAGACTCTGCCGATGAGTGTCTAGGGTTTGCTTGTGAAAAGCTTATGTACTGCCTCTCTCCTTGCTCTACTGCTCGACAGCAAGACATGTCCTGGGTGCTTCACCCCTGGCTGTGTGTGTGGAGAGCATGCGGCTAGTCTTGTGAGTTGTTGTGTATGCTCCAAGGTTGGGACTTGGTTTCTGTCCTGGTTCTTACGGCAGAGTTGATATTATCCATCCAAATCTCATTTTATTTGACTAACTTGCCAAGTGGCTTTGCCACTTCGCTTAACCTTGCTTTCTGTTTATTATCTTTGATTGCAGGGATGATTTGAATGATCCAAGTGAAGATCATTCAAGTGTTAATCAAGCAAATCATGAAGATTTACTTGTCTAGTTTAGGATTCTGTTAATACTTGTATTTTTTTATTTTCCTTTTTCATTTATTCAATTCTGTAATGTGTTGTAATATTATAATTCAATTTGGATATTGTAAATGACTTTGTATTATGTGTGTTAATCAATAAAGCTCAAGGTTTTCTCTAATGAGCTTTACTTATATATTCTATTGTTTTATATTCTTATTTATTTAATTGTTTATTGAATTATCCATATTTGAATTATAATATTCTTGATTAAGGTTTGAATTTGAAATTCAAACGTATCATGTTAGAATTCAATCATACAACTTAAGTTGAGAAGGAATTTGTTCCCCTCTCTTCTTGAAAACCCTAATTGAGTTTAGTTAGGTCCAAGTTTATCGCACTCTCGAACCCCTAATCCTATATGGTGTCGAGAGAGAAACTTGTCCCCCTTTGATGCAGTTTTTCTATAAAAGCGCGAAATTTCCCCATATTTTACTATGCAATGTACATCCCTTTCTAAATTCTACCCCTTGACCGTCTCTAAACCTGGGATATTACACCAATGAACCGGTAAAAAGAGGATCTAGTTAGGTCGGCTTGGTAATGCTTGGATCTTGAGGAGAAAATGGTGCACCGGCATGGGAAGAAAGACAATAAAGGCCTTGCGTGCATGAGTTGAGGCCAACGGTCGCCTAATTCAAAGTGTTTTCCTTTAGTTTTAATTTTTCTAGGTGAACAACTAATTTTGTGGCTCACGAATGAATGCAAACGCTATGCGTGTGAGCTTGTCATAGATTCGGAATGGTTGGATGTGTGCCCAACGTTTTGTGGTCACATCCTCGGGTTGATCGTACGAACTTGGATGTATTATATAGCTTGCGGTTTTTCCTTAAAAAAAATTAGCATGTTGTCGGTAGCCGAGACTATCAACCGGAGCAGCTTCTATCGTGGACGTGCCATTGCTTAGTTTTATAGATGGATGGGTAGCTTCCTCAATAGGCATATGTCTTTTTGTCTATCGTGGGTGGGGATCGATGAATTTGACATGAAATCTTTGCCTGTGCATTAATTAAAATAAAAAAGCCTTGTTAGTTACTTACATATCTCGCGATCGCTACATATCTCACCGCAAATCACATAACGAACACCACATGTCCACACACACGCCCGCTAATTATGTATCGGAAAATACAAGGAGATCATCAACCAAAAATCACAGCGCCTTCTTCTCTGTTAGTCTTTAGCATTCGGTTTTCTTACATCAGCCGAACCACAGTTTCATGCTCGGGATGGAGGACAATCCGACGAAGATTCATACATATCTCACCGCAAATCACATGAAAACACATTACATGGAAACATCCATGTTAGCATATGTATCCCCTCCATCCATAAAAGATACAGTGAAAACCAGGAGAGAAACCACTCTCCTCGTCGCTCCCGCGGGCGACAGGAGAGAAACCCTAGCTGCCGCCCCCTCGTCCCTCCCCCGCACGCTCCCTTTCCTCGCCGCCGCCGGATGGCGCCGCCGGCCAAAGGCCGGTTGCGGGCGGCAGCGGGGCCCTTACTCTCCCTCGCGCGGTGAGCTCGGCGCACGCGCGGCAGGGGCGTGGCTGCGCTGTTGCTGCGGCGGCGATGTAGCGACCTGCGACAGCGGCGGTCCTGGCGGCTCCAGGAGGGTGGTGGCTGCCCTCGTCCCAGGGGCAGTGGTGTGGCGCGGGGACAGGCGCTGTGGGGTGGAGGGTCCGATCTGGGGGCCTCTCTGTGGGACGGCTTGTGGCGGCGGTCGGCGGTGGTGGTGGTTTGGGGGTGCTTGGGGCGGTTGTTTCCATGCTTTGTGTTGGTCGCCCCAGTCCCTCTCTCTGCCCCGTCCATCGGACTGCTGCGGCACACATTCTCGCTGGAAGTCGGCTGGCGTCGAGGGGGCTGCTGGTCCGGCCGCATAAAGGTGGCTGTCATAGGATTCCAATTCGCGCAAAGATGTTGATCCACTGGTTGTGTGTCTTCAACGATCTGGCTGGACTGTCCGGTTCCGGAAAGCTCCGCCGCCGAACTCCAAATGGATGACATGCCTGGAGATTGTTGGATGGGGTGGAATTCGGTAGTGCGCACCCATGTTTTTCTCTGACCGTTTGGTTTAAGAGGGAGTGCTTCGAAGCTCTGCTGACCGTTAATATCATGGATCATGTTTTCGTTCTATGATGCTGGCAGAGAATGACATGAAAGTCGGGATCTGGGGACTAGCTATGGTGGTTCGAGTCTGGGTGGTGATGAGGAATTGGCTTGGTGATTCGTGACTTGAAGCTGCGGTATGCAAGTGGGGGCGACTACACAAGAGAAGTTCAAAGTCTTACCTCTCAGAGTGAAAATCTAAGATCTGGCCTTAATTGGTTGTGCCTGACAATATTCTTGTTGAAAGCATTGTTTTGAGAGTGAGGATTTTCTTCAGGGTGAAAACCTAAGATCTATGATCGGGCGACGACGGCGCTGGTGCACTGTTTCCTTCTTGGAGGCATCGCTTTTGGAGAAGATGAACTTCTGTTGTTGTCTTGGTGGTGTTAGTGTCGTTGTTTCAAGGAATAGATTGTTGTAGCGGGACTGTTCTTTTTTGTAATTCTTCTTTCTTTTCAGCTTGTGTGCATCCGTAGTACCGCTAGGGCAATGCGTTGTTGCAGAGGCTGGATGTAATTGCTATCTTCGCGATATTAATATATACTCTTTATCAGAAAATAAAACATATAGTATAATTAAAAATTTAACTAGATTTGGATATATCTGCACTATAGAGCATGTCTATACACATTTAAATTTAACAAACTTGCAACATCGTGTTATGCATAGAAGGTAGTATTTAACGAGATCGATGGAGAAGCGGTCCTGACAGTTGTCTTCTTGATCTGTGTCCGAGGCGCCTCACGCCGTGCAGAAGCCCCTTCCTAAACCCCGAGGAGCAGTTGACTCCTGGTCTATAACGTTGGGACGTGCCTGACAGGCTGATGCTCCGATCCAGATCAATATTTCTACTACAGTACTGCATTTCGTGGCTTGGGTCGTGCGCCGTCGCAGATCTCCGCACAGAACATGTCGACTCGTGTGCGTTCTATTGCTTGTCTTGTGTCAGTACGTAAGACATCTTTAACGGGACGAAGTACGTCTTTTTGCGTTCCGGTGGTTTTAGCAACACGACGTATTTTTTTCGACTTTGTATTTTTTAACATAAAAATATAATTTACATAGTAAAAGAAAGAAAAATAAAAATCCTAAGAACGCTTGTGTCTACTGTTCTCGTCGTCAATCACGACGAGCTTCGGTACCGGCCACGGCCAGTTGAAAATCGGCGGAACCGGTGCCGCTCACGGTGGTGGAGGTGGAGCAGCTGTTATCACCAGGATTTGACCGAGTCAGAGGTGGGCCGCGATCAAGATAGACTTGAAGATTATATACGGAAGAAATATGTGAATCGGCCTGTTATACAAAGTCTGGGCTAGTTGGCCCGTGTATCTGTAATATAGTAGGATACGTGTCGTTTAGGTAACGTTTGTCTCGTGCACGGTGGGGATTATTCCCACGTTAGAAAGTCCCCTGGACTATAAATATGTATCTAGGGTTTATGAAATAAACAACGACCAACGTTCAACCACAAATCAATCTCGGCGCATCGCCAACTCCTTCGTCTCGAGGGTTTCTACCGGTAAGCATCATGCTGCCTTGCGATCTAGGCAGCATAAGCTTCTTCGTTGTTCATGCGTTGCTCGTACTGAAGTCTTTTTGATGGCGAGCAACGTAGTTATCTTAGATATGTTAGGGTTAGCATTGTTCTTCGTATCATATGCTATCGTAGTGCAACCCTTGCATATCTAGCCGTCCTTACACCTATCTTAGGTGTAGGGGCGGCACCCCGCTTGATCATTATTTAGTAGATCCGATCTGTTACGGTTGCTCCTTGTTATTCAAGGATTAGTTTAATATCTGCAATAGTTAGGCCTTACAAAGGGTTGGAGGATCCAGCGGCACGTAGGGTGTCGTTTGCTAGTCCTAGACAGGATGTTCCGGGGATCAACCTCATGTTGGTTTTTAGGCCCTATCTAGGATCGGCTTACGATCACCGTGCGTGGCCGCGAGGCCCAATCGTGAGTAGGATGATCCGATTATGCGGTGAAAACCCTAAATCGTCGTAGATCGCTTTAGCTTCATCTTGATCAAGCAGGACCACCATATATTCGTGCACCTCGTACGAATCATGGGTGGATCGGCTCCTTGAGCCGATTCACAGGATAACCTGAGAGCCGATCGAGGCTCGTATTTAATGTTTACGTGTATGCCATGCAGGAAACTAAGCGAGGCATCTCCATCACCTTCCTGACCAGGTATAGGTCAGGTGGCACGCCCTTGCATCAGCATCGGACGTGCGTACCAGAGGCTTTGCGGGCCGTCGCTCGGAGGGGACAGGGCCAGCCGCAGTCCTAAGTTGTTCCCGGCTCTACTGTGTTGCCCGTCGCTGCCCGCCGGTGGGTTTTTGACCGCAACACATTCTGGCATGCCCGGTGGGACAAGGTTCGACATCAACCACATCGCCATCTACATCTGAGATGGCGGACGGCACGCCAGTCACGTACGAGGATCTGCCCGACGAGCTCAAGAAGAAGTATGACGAGGTCAAAGCAATCCTCGAAGCCGACCTCATCGGCTCTTTTCACAGAACCCGTTCACATGGCATCAGGTGGAAGGGGTTCTCGCCTAACGGTGCACTCGATAGGATAGACCTCTCTGCCCCGTCAGAAGAACGCACCAGGTCCCTGCGGCAGGAGATCAACTACATGGTGGCTCACTCGCTACACCGCCACTCCGAGAACCTGGTGAACACTTTGGAGCGCGTCGCTCTTCGGGTGATCCAGGAGATCATGAGGCACCAGTACTCGCCGTCAGGACCGGCTCTCGGGACACATCAAGGAGAGTTGCCACTCCAGTCCCGTCCACCGCTGCCATTTGCGTTGGCAGCACCAGAAGTGCCGAACTCACCGGCATTCGTCGTCTACAAGATCGGTGGTGACCCTAGTGACTGCCAGTTCTTGCAGGAGGCGCCCTAAGGAGATCCCTCACGGGTACATGTGCACATATGTGCCGGGCTAACGATAGCGGGCGCTCACAAACCAGGCCGCAACATCGGGGACACGGGAAAGCAGGAGGAACGTCAGCAACAGATCTTGAGAAGCAGACGTGGCTAGCTAAATATGCCACCCCGACGACCCTCCAGAGCACAGCTCCTGCAGTTGGCTCAGAGCTGGAAAAGCAAGCATGGCTGGCTAAGTACGCCACCCCGGCGAATCTTCAGAGTTCGACTCCTGCAGCCAGCACCGCGGATCAGATCAGCACGATCCTCAGGGACCAGTTCGGCATGGTGTCGAAAAGGAGGACAATCGGCTATTCCAAGCCGTACCCCGATGAATACGAGTTGGTCCCGCTACCACCCAAGTATCGGCTCCCTGACTTCTCCAAGTTCAGCGGATCAGATGGTTCCAGCTCCATCGAGCATGTGAGCCGATATTTGGCACAGCTAGGAACGGCCTCAGCGTCGGATCCACTACGCGTGAGGTTCTTCGCACAGTCCCTCACGGGATCGGCTTTCGGGTGGTACACTTCGTTGCCACCAGACTCGATCCGGACTTGGAAGCAGTTGGAAGAGCAGTTCCACATGCAGTTTCACTCAGAAGCTTCCGAGTCCGGCCTTGCCGATCTAGCACAGATACGTCGAAGCGTGGAGAAGCGTGGCGAGAATACATCCAGCGCTTCAGAAATCTAAGGAACCGATGTTATTCGGCTCGTGTGAGCGAGAAAGAAACGATCGAGTTGGCGGTGGTGGGCCTTGCCTCACAAATCAAGGACATGGCCTCCCAAGCGGACTATCCTTCGCTGGCGCACATGGTTCGAAAGCGTCGGCATATGAACAGCGCCACCGGACTTGTACCAGGACAAATTCAAGCGTGCAGTAGTCCTGGTCGAAGCAGAGGAAGACGAAGTTTCTGCGGGAGATCAAGAGGTAGCAGTGGCTGAATGGACTCGGGGGGCAACCCCCGTGTCCTGCAAATGGGTAAAGCCACCAGGCCCACCCAGGGGGTTTGATTTTGACGTGACCAAAACTGAGCAAATTTTCGACCTCCTGCTCAAGGAGAAGCAGTTGAAGATACCCGAAGGTCTCAAATTCCCCACGGTTCAGGAGCTGAATGGAAAGCCATACTGCAAATGGCATAATTCGCTCTCCCATGCCACCAACGACTGCAGGGTGTGGCGTCAGCAGATCCAAATGGCGATAGAACAAGGACGACTGATTTTCAACCAGTACGCCATGAAGGTCGACACCCACCCCTTTCCCGCCGTTAACATGGTGGAGTGCACTTAACCTGAAGGTTGCCAGCCAGGATCCTCGTTCAGTATCAACATGGTAGGACCTGGGCACCACTCTGGCAAGGATGGAGACGAGGGCAGCTGCTCTCGTAGCAAGGACACAGAGGAGGCCGCTCCACGCGATCGGCTCCGTCGCGATGGCAAGCGCTACGTCACAGAGGGAGAAGTGAAGACCATAAGATATCAGCGACCCCTCTCTGATCACCTCCTCAACAAGTATGTGAGTCAGTATGACCAACGCCGACGATCCAGCGATGATGATGAAAGAGATCGTCTGGCTAGAGAAGCCAGAAGACGTCGTCGGCATGATCGCGATGAGGAGGAGTGCGAGCGCCGTGCCAAGGAAAAGACAAGGGAGCAAGGCGACGAAGATAGGCATTGGGACTGCCCCTTCTTCAGACACTGCTGGGATTCAGGAATGAGCCGATTGCCCACAATCGGCAATTGCCCAGAATGCAACCAAAAGAAGAAGGAGGCAGCCAACGTGTCCGTGTTCAAACGTCTAGGGCCTCTCCCACCACAAAGCAAACGCGCTGAGTCCCCTCGGTTGGAAGGTCTCGAGGATTCAGAAGACGAGGGAGAAGAAGAAGAAGACAGGTACCACCGTCCAAGGTGGTGCCCTGACGGACTCAGCCATTCACAAAAGTGTAGGGTTCAATGATTGCGCGGGTTGGAAGAAGCCGAAAGGTTATACCTGCACACACTAAGGAAGGCACGACCTGATCTGGCCGTGAAAATTCAGCGAACCCTGGACGAAGAGGGTCGACCACGGAAAATGGAGTGGCGCCCCAAGCAAAGGAAAGCCGATGATGATACATCGGCTGGCACAAACATGGTGCTCGTCCTTCCGACGGAGTTTAGTGCTCCAAGATTAAACGATGCACTCAAGGTGGACGACAGCGAGCGCATCGACATGACAAAGGATGAGGTTGGGCTGGTCTTATCCACCGGCCTGACCATGTAACTGGAGCAAACCAATGAGCAAACGTGGCGAGGCTGATCCTTGTGATCGGCCCCAAAAAATCTATGAAGGAAAATTACAAGACCTTCATTGAGCGTTTCGATCAATATGGAGGCCGATTTTCAGCAATCGGCCAAAATTATCTTCACCACAGGTTCTGCTTACGTTCAACATTGATCTATTGGGCAGCGATCACGTCGGCGGATGAGAGTCAACACGAATCCTAGCGGAGCCGACGTGCAAATACAGTGCCTTGGCTAACCACAAAGCCGATATCTGCAGTCACCTGGCAGATTCGGCTCGGGGGGCATCTAATCAGATGAACAGGTGCAGATGAACCTGTGTGCAGTGAAACATTGGGGGCCGATAGAAAAAATCGGCGCCAGTAAAAAAAAATTTATGACACAAAGCCGATGCACAGCCATCGACTCTAGTACGATTACACAAGACCAAGACCTACCGGCTATGTGCTCAAGGCCCAGATTTTCGCCAAGATGGTTTTCAGTTCGGCTTCAAGAGCTTCTGTTTCCTTGAAGGGGATGTACAATGAGAGCAGCCTCGGCTGCAATGAGCCGACAACCCTTTGCGCTAAGTTCAGCGGTAACATCAGTTAGGCATGCAAGGCAGCCTCTTTCTCATTAAGCTGGTGGTGTTTCATCTACAACATCGGCGTTCAGTAGAAGAAAGCTGATCAATGGGGGCAAGTTTGGCTGACTCTTCATGGTGGCTATCTCGGATTACCAGATTACCTGAGGTCAGAGCCTTTTCGTTTGATCTGTGCATCCTTGCCGGTATTCTCGCCTTGATTGAGGCTCGGGGGGCAGCTCGCCCTGAAATTTTTTTTTGCTCTGGAGAGCCGATTTTGTTGGAATCGGCTGGTTCTGTATTATAACTTGGAAGCCGATGGTGACACTTTTGGCTGATTCATTACTATTCTCGCCTTGATTAAGGCTCGGGGGGCAACTAACTTGGTAGATGCTCTGTTTTTGGAGCCAATTGGAGTTGCATCGGCTGACCCTGCACCGTAATCTTCTCCGAAAGCGGTGAGGCATTGCAGAAGAAGGCTGCTAAAGCTACGAAAAGGGAGCCGTCGGCTTTTACGGGGTTTGGACCGTCCTGTTGCTGCGAGAAAAGGAAAGAGCTGGGATTCTCAAAATAGCCGATGAATAGTCATCAGTTATGGGATTGCGAAATTTTATGGTCAAGTATCAAATCGCAGTCTGAATTTGAGAAGTGCTTGACTGACGGTCTAAGCGATATTTGAGTCCGGCTTCATGGGCGTCTAAGGAAAAAGAATCCGATACGTTGCTATCGGTCTTGGTGTGGCAAGCGGAAGGGTTGGAATTGGATTAATTGAAAGATGAATTGGAAGAACAATTTTCATTAATTCAAAGGAGCGGCTTTACATGAAAGAGCCGATGGCTCTCAAAAGGGGGATCTGGTGCCTAGTGCACTGCTACTACTAGTCCTACTCTACTAGTTGTCGCTGTCCTCATCGTCGCCGTCGTCGATGTCGTCGGCGCTGCTCCCAAGAAGCTCCTCGTCGCTGCTGCCCCAGCCCTCAGCCGGAGCTTTGTCTTCCTCGTCATCATCATCATCCTCGCTGTCCGCCCAAGAGCGGAAGCGCTTTGTCGGCGGGTACCCGATGGAGGAGGAGGATTCATCCTCCTCCTCCTCCTCCTCGTCATCATCATCGTCTTCGCTGTCCGCCCAGGCGCGGAATCGCTTTGCCGGCAGAGGTTTAGCGGGGCAGGAGGGGCCGCCCTCCTCCTTTTCCTCTTCTTCCTCTACTTCTTCTTCTTCCCCCTTCCCGTCGGAGGAGGTGGGGTTCACCCAGGGATGAAGGTCGTCTTCGCTTTCGCTTATCAGCTCCCCTTCGATGAGGAACTTGAGGTCGTCTTCCCCATCGGTCAGAGGCAGGTCGCCGTCTGGTCCGTGATCGGAGTTCCACTCCGGCTCGCTCGAGGAAAAAGATTGGAGGGAGAGGCCGGAGGAGACGGAGGAAGAGGAAGACATTGCTACAGGGGAAGAGGGTTTTTTGGTGCCGATAGCTGGAACAGAGGAAGGGGATGAAGAGGGCTAATCGATTGGCACGGTTAAATAATGAGGAGCCTGGTGGAGATTTAATGCCATTACAGTTTCCGAGGAGGTGATGCTAAAGCTGTCGAATTTTGCAGAGAAGCTGAGAAGACAGGGCATCATGATGAAGGATACTGCAACGGTTCTGCTCTGCCACGACATGACCCTTCGAAGGAAAAACAGAATGGATTTGAAATTATCATTATCAAAACCAGGGGGGCATGTGTTATCACCAGGATTTGACCGAGTCAGAGGTGGGCCGCGATCAAGATGGACTTGAAGATTATATACGGAAGAAATATGTGAATCGGCCTGTTATACAAAGTCTGGGCTAGTTGGCCCGTGTATCTGTAGTATAGTAGGATACGTGTCGTTTAGGTAAAGTTTGTCTCGTGCACGGTGGGGATTATTCCCACGTTAGAAAGTCCCCTGGACTATAAATATGTATCTAGGGTTTATGAAATAAACAACAACCAACGTTCAACCACAAATCAATCTCGGCGCATCGCCAACTCCTTCGTCTCGAGGGTTTCTACCGGTAAGCATCATCTTGCGATCTAGGCAGCATAAGCTTCTTCGTTGTTCATGCGTTGCTCGTACTGAAGCCTTTTTGATGGCGAGCAACGTAGTTATCTTAGATATGTTAGGGTTAGCATTGTTCTTCGTATCATATGCTATCGTAGTGCAACCCTTGCATATCTAGCCGCCCTTACACCTATCTTAGGTGTAGGGCGACACCCGCTTGATCATTATTTAGTAGATCCGATCCGTTACGGTTGCTCCTTGTTCTTCAAGGATTAGTTTAATATCTGCAATAGTTAGGCCTTACAAAGGGTTGGAGGATCCAGCGGCACGTAGGGTGTCGTTTGCTAGTCCTAGACAGGATGTTCCGGGGATCAACCTCGTGTTGGTTTTTAGGCCCTATCTAGGATCGGCTTACGATCACCGTGCGTGGCCGCGAGGCCCAATCGTGAGTAGGATGATCCGATTATGCGGTGAAAACCCTAAATCGTCGTAGATCGCTTTAGCTTCATCTTGATCAAGCAGGACCACCATATATTCGTGCACCTCGTACGAATCATGGGTGGATCGGCTCCTTGAGCCGATTCACAGGATAACCTGAGAGCCGATCGAGGCTCGTATTTAATGTTTACGTGTATGCCATGCAGGAAACTAAGCGAGGCATCTCCATCACCTTCCTGACCAGGTATAGGTCAGGTGGCACGCCCTTGCATCAGCATCGGACGTGCGTACCAGAGGCTTTGCGGGCCGTCGCTCGGAGGGACCAGGGCCAGCCGCAGCCCTAAGTTGTTCCCGGCTCTACTGTGTTGCCCGTCGCTGCCCGCCGGTGGGTTTCTGACCGCAACAGCAGCCCAGGCCGGTGGTTGAGGTGGAGCAGCCCAGGCCGATGGTGGAAGTGGAGCAGCCCACTCCGGCGGTGGAGGTTGAGCAGCCCACGCCAGTGGTGGAGGTGAAGGCCCCCACGGGTTGTACGATGGAGGTGGAGGCGGCGGTTGAACCGGTGGCGTGGCCAAGTCCTCGAGCGCCCGTCATAGGGCCTCTTCCTCCGTGAAGCCCGCGAGCGGCATGATGTCGGTGGCGTACCGGGACAGCGGCGGCTGCACCGGTCGGTCCACCTCCGAGACGAGGACGCTGAGCCTCGCGATCTCGTCGTTCGTCATCGTCTCCGGGTACTCGAACTTCCGGCCCTCCGCCATGGCCAACTGCCATTCCTGGAAAATGCAGGTGATGTAGTCGTCACTGTCCTCCTTGGCCTCCTCGTTGTGGTAGACCAGCGCCTCGTTGTAGTCCTCGTCGTCGTCTTGTGATGGCGCTGACGGCTGCCGTGTTGGATGACGAGGCGCCGGTGGATGGTCAAAGGGGAAGTCTTGTCGCCGAGGAAGCCCGCCCTCATCCTCGGATCCTTCTCGGTCTCGCACCAGGTACGCCAGGTGTCGGAGTCGATGGCGTAGGCGGGATCGGCGCGGAGGTCCGGCGGCAGGTACCGCCGCCTGCGCCGGATCTCGGCGCTCCTATATGGCTCGCGCGCAGGCACGGGCGGGACGAGCACCCGGAGGTAGCTGAGCCGCCAGCCACCAGGCATGTGCACGTTCCCCCAGCCGTCGCATGGCGTCCAGTTCGCGTGCATGAGCCGCGCCATGCTGACGGGCAACAGCACCCTATGCGTTCGCTCCGCCTTCTTGGTGTCGCTGCCGAACGCCTCGAAGTCGTTCTTCTTCTTCCCATGGTGCTGCGGCGGTGGTGGGAGTGGAGATGTCCGTGGTGTGGGTGATGCTTGGAACGATGCCGGTCGACTTTTAAGGGCGGTCGCGCGCGAGAAACGATGCCATTGAAAGCGGCACAGAAGCCCAGCCGCCGTCCGCCAGTGCGCGTGTAGAACAGGCAGCCGCGACATTGATAGCGAAGGCTGCGGCGCAGGCGCGGAAGCGATGCCCTCGATACAGGCTCGCTGCCACTCAGACCCGGTGGAAAAGCGAGCGGTCATTTGGGGCGTCCGCGCAGCGTCCGCCACGACGCATTTCAGGCGCAAATATCCGCCGCGTTTGCGTCGCTGCGGACAGCCTAGTCACTATGTATCGTCCCGCTGAAGCGTGTTTTAGACGCATTTTTGGCCCGCGCGGATGCAAACGGACGCTCCCCGTTGGAGACGACCTTAAATGAAAGGAATGCAGTTGATCACATCAAGCAATTAGGGAGATGTGAACGGGAGGCCGAGACAGATAAACGTCGCTGGAACGGAATCTCTCCAAAAAAATTCTCGTGTCCTAAAGTCAAGACACTGCAGAGACGGATCACACCACATCACGGACTGGTGACACCGTACGCGCCGGCAGCGCAACGGTCCTGTTCGTTCCCACTCAACTCAACCAGATTCGGCACCAGGATCCACATGGTGTGCTATGCCATGCTTAATCAAAGTACTAGTACTGCGACCGCGTGAGTTTAGTGGCAAATCTTCTTTACGGAGATAATTATCTTGGTCCATTTGGTTGAAAAGAAGAAATGCATTCATTTTCAACAATGTTCAGCCAACATCTTTAAGGATGCCCAACCATCTTCAAGGCCGAACTGAAATGGCTCAGATTAAGAGTAACCAGGAAGAAATAAACGTTGACCAAAGAGGGACAGATTCCTCCTTTGATTATTCGTTGTTAGGTACAGGATAACATCCTTCCAGCGGTAGATTTATAAGCGCTAGATAGCACGAGATATCCATTTTGCCTCATAGGTGTAGACGCACCCATTGTGTAACAATATTTTTGAAATGTTCAAAAATTCCAAAAACATACTATTAGGGAGTACATGTAAATATTTTGTGGTTGCACATAGAGTTTCACGTAAAAAGTTTTTTTTTGTGGCATGTGTAAAAAATACAATTTTAGGTGCTTCGAAATAGCTTTTTCACGAGACATTTTTTTTGTTTTTTACATATGCCACAAAAAATATTCTTTTTGATGAAACTTTGTGCGCAAACAATAGAATGTTTGAATGTACACCACAAAGTTTTTGTGCAATTTTTTAACATTTTAAATTCGATTTCAAACTCTTTTTTTATAATAGGTGCATCTACACCTATGAGCCAAAACACCATGTCCCGCTAGACAGCAAACCATTTAATTTGGTAGCACATACAACTTGAACCCGGGTGGCGAACTCACCACCATGAACTCATCTATATGAATCTACTTTATTTATGTTGGTTATGTTAAATTTGTTCATTCTATCGTGATATATTATTATTTATGAGTGTTTTCTTAAACTCGTTTTACCAATTATTTTTGGTTTTATGGTTTGCCTACCTGCTTATGCGTGTACATATAGACTCATTTTTTGCCCTGCTCCTTTTCCATTCCAAATCTGCGGTCTAGGATATCCATATTCAAAACCAAATCCGTTGACAAAATGCCATATAGATTATGGTAGGGGTAAAATCCAATCGGATTACATCCTACATACATACATCTAAATTTTGATAAATCCCAGACAACCTTCATGGGACGGAGGTGTCATGGGACGGAGGCAGTATAACTATTGAATTGTTCGCAGTATCTCACGCGTGTACACAAGTTCAGGTACTGAGAATAGTTCTTTTTTCAATCGCACAAGAACCTAAACCCTAACAGTTCTTTTTTACATAAGGTGATAGGTGCATGCACAGGTTCATCTACCCAAATGTCACACGCTGATTTGTGCAAATTTGACCACGTCTGGGTGGCCTCCAACACAGAAAGCACACCACTCAAAGACTCGAGATCAGGAAGATATGTGTGTAGTGTTATACACATGCCGTTCTTTTGGAAAAAGCTTACGAAGCACACTTTGTTTCTTTTGGAACAGGTCCAAGTGGCAACCACTTTACAGAGCACACAGCCATGTAAAGTTGCCAAGCACAAAGACGAGGAGCAACCCTTCTGGAATCTGGACTCTTCTTTGTTCACTTGTGCTATTTCTACCAAATGTTCAAACGGATCTTTTGTCTGTTAAGCGCAATGGGATCTCCTGGACCGACTGAGTAAACTTGATGCGCCAACTACAAAACAAATCGCACTCGAAGAAACAAGTACAAAAGAAAACTAGGGAAGTGCTAACCACATGGCATGGTGCCATAAACAAATCCCACGCGTCGGATGATTAGTTTGGACCCCCACCTGCTTGCATTATTATGAACTCTCCATCTAGTACAGTGCCATAAGCTAGGATTTATTTTATTTTATTTTTTGGCCTATGTGCAAATTGTTTACAGGTAGAGACATGCATGTTCATAGACAGCTAATCATATGCTACACTTGCTCTAAGTTAACATCAACCATCCATGTTAGCAGCTAGAGAATCTTCACTACTAATTTAGCCAGTTCAAGTTAATAAACATTTGCCAGCCTAAACTTTTCCCTCTTATCTTTGAATGAACTTCCCCAACACAACTACTCAAGCTGCAATGTTCTCGTTTCACACACAAAATAGATGCCATGACATTACAAAATCTTTCATCTTCTTCAATACCATATGAATGAACTTTACCCAACCATTTTTCATCATTCATAGCTGACTCGCCACAGCAAAGCGTGGGCTTAATGCTAGTTCCAATGCACACCAGGGAAAACCAGAAGCTACTCAAAAATACAATCAGTATCATATTTCTCAGAGGCAATATCGGTAATCTTGGTGTGGCGTTCATTACATTTTACATTTATAACACCTGACAAATAAACAAATCAAGCTTTGATATCCCCTATCCCACCTTTGTACCCCACTTGCAATGAATTCAATCAAGTGAAAATATACATGTATGCAACGTTGGAACTATATGGAAGAACTACTTTCCTTGCTCCAGCTCTCAGCGCTCTATTTTCAGACGCTCTACAAGTGCAACACCAGAGGTGAATGCTCACGAGGACTGAACGATCGGTTGGTCCGCAAAGGGGCCGTATAGCCAACCCCTGGCGATATGACCATAAGCAGCCTCCGTCAAGTGAATACCGTCCCAGCTCCAGTGGGTCGACGGATCAGCACAAGCAGTAGCACCAGACTCGCCACATTTGGCTGTCACGTTGAAGTTGTAAGCGGCTTTGGCAACTGACCCAGGAGCCCCACAACATGCCCTAGGTAGCTGCTTGGCAAATCCTGAAGTGAAAAGTAGAAATGGTTAGGCCACTTCATTGTGCCCCATTTTTATCAACGATAAAGCATCCACATACAATCTCTCTAGTAGTTGAGACAGACACATCGCCTCTGTCAGCAAGATTAGATTGGCAAAGGCAAGTCCTAACTGCTACAAGGACAACACTGAAATGGAAATTCTAGGGAAGTGTACATGTAATCAAGATATGACAGGAACATGTACCAACAAAATGCAGCACCATCCAGTTTTTTAATTAAAAAGATACAAGCAGAAAGCGTATTGGGGGTTCAGTGCCAGCAAGTTAAGCAAGCAACAGATGAAATTTCCAGCTAAAGAAGAGCAACAGATGGCAACAAAAGTGAATCACCAAATAAGATGGATCAGCAAAATTGGCAACTTATAGATGTTTGTACTTCCCGCAACAAGGACTAGTGAAAACTTGAAACTAGTGATCTGGCTTTGCTAGGAAGGAAAAGTAGGGTTGGCCTGTTGGATAGCAAAGTTTCGCCTTATCTGTGACAGATAGTACTTTGTGAACACTTTTGAGTTAAGATTCCAAAGTAGCTAGTACAATGCATCAGCAGCCTTGTAAAAGGACTAGAGGTAAAAATATTTCTGACGGAGAAAATGAAAACATGACTCCTTTCAAACAGAACTATAACCTACCAAAGAAAACAAGAGGTTTGTCATTGCCATAGTTCTAAACTAGGTGAAGAGTATGATATGTTGAGTGTCTAACAGCTGGAGAAGAAAAAAAAAAGTTGTGGTTCCAAGCTTGCATCACAAACGAACCATCCTAACTGTTACCCCCACATGACCACTCAAGAAGACACCTAGCAGTTGGGAAAATTATGAAAAAGGAGTACTAATTGAAGTGATAGCTATTACTACTGCCTAGTACCCCTTTACAGACTAGATATATGATCCTAAACGGGATTAGTAACCTTGCTTCGTATAGACTCTGAACATGAGTGAGGGTGGTCCGATTGATTGTGAAGCTGCAAGTTGTGTTCTGTCATTTTGTATTTATGCTATCTGCTACAGTGCTACTATTATGGAGTATATGTATATATGGCTAAGGCATCTCTGCCCAGATCTGAACTATCTAATTCTTATTATATGTTGTTCCTTAAGGGAATTGTTGACTCGTATTAGCAGTTGACTTCACATCAGAGGAAATAAAGCACATAATCTGTTTCAAAGGTAGTTACAGCAGTAAGACTAATCAACATAATTCTCAGCTAAGGAAAGACAATATATGAAGATAAAGAAATGTGCAAAGCACTCAGTTATGATGCTTGTTGAGCTAGCCATGAAACAAGTTGAAAAGGGTTGAAGAACTAACCAAACTTCTCGGGTTGAAGCATGAACTGGACAACCGGTGTGTAGTAGTCGCCGTATATGATGCGCGCATTGGGGTACTTGGGGCGGAGCTTCTCCAGCGCCCTCTTGAGGTGCGCATTGTGCACCCATGAGAAGGTGTTGTAGGTACGGATGCAGCCGCTGCGGGCGCCATACTCGTGGGCTGGCATGTCGAGCATGTTGAGGTAGACGGGGAAGCACCCGGTGGGCATCACCCCCGGCACAATAAGATCCACTGCACCCTCGGCGATCAATGCCTGCACCAGCAGCATGAGCAATCGCAGTTGGAATCACATTCGACAAGAGGATGAAGAGATGGACAGGTGGAGTAAATAAGCAGAGAGGGTACCTCGACACCATCGGAGATGCCCTGGATGACATCCGGCATGAACTTGTAGGCCTCCGTGAGGCCCTTCCCTGCGAAGAGGGGCGCGTTGTAGTCGTTGCCGCCGAACTCGCCGACCACGAAGAGCGAGTTGGCGTAGAACTCCTTGCACTCCTCTGCAAGAAGATACCAAATGTTCAGTTACAAGTTCCCCTATTCGAATCAATAAGTAAAAAAGCTGGGATCTTGATTCTTGAGAATTAATTACCCTTGGTGGAGTTGCAGAAGAATGGCTTGAGGTCCCTGAACCACTGGATTTGTGTCATGAGCGCGCCGGAGTTCCATACGACTGCGCCGAGCCCCCTGGCCTCGAAGTAGGGCGTGTCGAGCGCGGTGGCGCCGGTGATGGCGAAGTTGGCCCCGTGGGTGAGGTCGGAGCGGTTGAGCTTGGAGGGCGGCAGCAGCGGGAAGCCGAATTCTTCCGCTGCAGGAGGAGGACCCAGCGGTGAGGAGCGAATCTCGGGGGGGAGGGGGGGGGACCAGGAGGAGCAAGCAAGCAAAGAGAAAAAGGAAGAGAAAGGCAAATCGATGGAACTGACCCAGGTGGTCGATGACGAGGCGGCCGTCGGAGCAGCGGCCGGTGGGCTTGCCGAAGTAGGTCTGGCCGTAGGGCAGCTTGGCGGTGGTGAGGAAGCCCGGGGGGCTGGTGGCCAAGAGGTTCCCGGCGTCGGCGAGCGAGTCCCCGAAGTTGAAGAGCGCGCGGTACTTGCCCTTGGCCGCCCCCGCCTTGGCCGCGTCCGCGGTCCCGGCCGCCGCCGCCGCCGCGAGGAGCGCGGCCGCCAAGAGGAGAGCAAGAACCGGCCTTGGCCCCATCCCTAGCGCCGCTCGGGTGAATCTCCGCGGGACGGATGAGAGCAGGGAGAGGAGAAGAAGGAGGAGGAGGTGGGTGGGGCGGGTGAGGGTTGCCATCGCGGTTCGGGTGGGGGGTTCTTGTAGGAGAGCGAGGCTGGCTGGCCGGTGGCGGCTGCTGCGGCGTTGTTTTCTCTGCTGCTGCTGCTGCTGCTGCTCGCGCCGCTCGCTCGCTAGCTGTGCTCACTCGGGCGGGGTGTGGGATTAGAGCATCTCCACTCGTCTCCCCACAGAGCCCCCCACGGCCACTTTTTTCCATCCGGACGGCGAAATTCGGCCCAGTCGCGCCCCGGTTCCTCGTTTTGGTCCGGATTTGGGCCTATTTTCATCCGGCGATCCCACGCCATCCCCGACCCCCCGGGGAGCGCTCGGGGACTCCGGATGACGCTCGACCAACCCCCCACGCCCAAGTGTCTCCTCTTTCGTCCGGTGTCCCCGAGCCATCCTCTTGTTCCCGAGAACGCCGCAGGGAGCATACGACTGGGAAACTACTCCTCCCCACGCCAAATCTTCCTCCAATCCGGACGAAAATTTCTCCGGATTTGGGCGTGGGGAGCGCCAACGAGTGGGGATGCTCTTAGTTTAGTGGCGTGCGTTGCGGGCGTGTGGAGTTATTGCAGGAGGAAGATGGAAGCGAAGCGACTGCGAAGCTGGCTGGCGAGATGTGGCTGTCCATTCAAGACAACACAGCTACCGCGGCGAGAAAAATGTGGTCTTCACGGTTGAACCTTTGAACCGCTTCTTCTCGGTTCGGCAGGAGGACTCGAGAACGAACGACCATGGGTGTTTGCGCGTCCACCCATTTCTTCAGTGTGGTGCCCAGATTTGGACCATATATTTTCGTTTCTTGCGAGTTTGGGGAAATTTGGCGCAGACCAGACAAGGTTGAAAGCCTGACTGACTGAGATGGCTAGGCTAGCCAACAAACAAACAAACAAACACTTACTGTTGTTCAAAGCTATCGGATCACATGACATTTGTTTCTACATCTCTAAATTAATCTATTATTAAGACTACATGTAATGGGTATCACAGCTAGTATCGTGTGTTCCATGCGTCCCCCGATGCCACTATAATTAACGATAAGATATTATTGTGATATCGTAGGTACTCCGCAGGTATCATATTCATAACACGTAGAACAAGAAAAGTAAATGTTAAATATATTTTTTACATAATTTTGCATTGAGATTCCACAAATAAATAAATATGAGAAACTATAATGCTCCCTCCGTTTCACAAAAAGCTTCTCAACTTTATCTAGATTTGAATGTATCTAAAAAAATTGAGATTTTTCTTTTAACGGAGGGAGTACTACTGATACCATGCATTAACCTATTATTTACGGGGCCGGTCCATAGGGTGGGCCAGAAGGGCGCTTGACCCATGCCCTCTGTACTTATTGGGCCCGACCCAAGATTTGTTTGCATACTTCGTGTACTTGTATTTATAATCTTTACTAGAAAATATAGACATCTTAGGACATCTCCAGCGGCGCGACGCAATTCGGACATCCAAACGGACGCGTCGTGTCCGTTTGCGTCGGGCCAAATGGTCGAAAGTGTCCGGGTGTCCGTTTGCGTCGGGGGTGGCTTGAGCGGCACGACGCATAAATTTTTTTTCATTCATACGCCATAATTTACATGATAATAAAAAGGACATAAAAAAGCCAGAAATGGGTGCTAAAATAGGCGCTGTCTACTGGTCGTCGTCGCTGACGAGCTCAATCAGCTGCGGCGTCGGCCATGGAAGCTCGTACGCCGGCGGTGGAGGAGGTACCGCCGCACGGGCAGGAGGCTGTGGCCAGGGATCCCACGCTGGAGCAGCAGGCGGAGCGCGGACGTTGGAACGCGTCGGCGTGGCCGGAGGAGTCACCGGCCTCCCCTGCTGTTGGGGGGATGACCCCCGGTATGCCAAAGGCATGCCAAACCGGATGGTTTGAGCCATCAAGATACCGGTTTAATATTCTTACCGGAGCACAAAGATAAGAGCTTGGCTAAGTAAAAGCAGGCCGGTATCCCCAGAGGGGTATACCGGAACCGGATGAAGAAGATACCGGAAGGAGGGCAGGTCGGCAAGGCCGGTCAAAGATTCTCTTCGGAGCTAGAAGACAAGGATGAGCTAAGCAAAGTGACTTTAATCGGAGTCCTGGCGCCAAAGAGAGGGGTGACGCTGAAAGAAGCCGGAGGACGTCAGCGTTCCTGATTAAAGAAGACCCCGGCGTCATCCATGATGAAAGTAGCTTTGTAAAGTAGTTTGTCCAGTCAAAGATGCCATTAGGGTTTCTTGCTCTGTAAGCCACCCTCTCCCCTATATAAGGAGAGGGGGCACCCCCGTATCCGGGAGGTTGGATGGTCGAACCCTAGACGCTCATGTACGCCAGAAAACCTGTAACCATGTTGAGATCAATGAAGCAAGCGATCTAAAGCAGAGTTCTTCCTCTTGTCTCTCTTCTTGCATACCGGCCTTTGGTTGTGTTCTTGAGGAAAGCATCCGGAAGTTCATCCCATCTAATCGCAAACCCTCCCCCGAATCCTCTAGCGCCCATTCGGCCCCAACTTAAGCCATCCCATGGCATCTGCTCGTTCGCCACGACGACAGTTGGCGCCCACCGTGGGGCCTGAAGTGGCGCTTGCTGGAGTTCACATTCGGGCGGGCATCCTCGACGTCGCCGGCCAGCGTACGGTCTCCGCGTTGGTGTAGCGCATCTACGCCATGGACTTCATCAACGACAACGCGGGCTGCTTCGCCAACGGCGGCATCTTCCCCAAGAACGGTCGCATCATCGAGTTCGGCAGCCACCGCATCTACTTCGGCACCGTCCCTGTGCACCAGTGCCTCTCGCCGGTGCTGGTGGCGCCGGATCCGCCAAGATGGCTACATGCTAGCCGCGCTCCTGGCAGCGTGGAGGTGATGATGGCAGGCGCGATCGACGCCGGCAAAGAAGCTGCGGAAGAAGTTGCTGGGCGTGCGGTTTCGACCCGTGCGGCCAAGCCACCGCTGGAACGCGGCGCAGGCGCTGCGGGGGCATCATCCGCACCACCGGAAACACCACTCCAAGCGGCGATGAACGTTCTCGCCACCCCCATCGCGCAGAACATCGACCCGGCGGCCAAAGTGAGCTGGAGGCGCAGCGCCAGAAGATACTCGAGAGCGGCAAGGACGTCGTCAGGGCGCAGCGCGAGCTGAACCTAACCGTACGTGAGTATAACGCTGCCCATGGCTTTGCTTCTGTTAGCGCTCATGCTGCTAGGATACCGGAAAACCGGCTTAAGGCTCGCAATCTAGACCAGGATTTGCGCAAAGAAATTGTTGCCGCCTAAAGCACTTCTGCATCTGTGAGCATAGTAGAAAAACCTAAGTACAGTAGCCCGGATAAAACAATTAAAGCTGCTAAAGCTACCGTAGCGCCGTGTGACTCGCTTTCCGGGGACGCTCTGGCAAAACAACAAGAGCGTGTCCGGGAACTTCTTGAAACTATCGAGCAGCAAAATGCTGAACAGCTTGATAAGCTGAACAAAGCTGTGGCTTCAAAATCCGCGCGTTCGACAAGGAATGCCGGTAGCAAGTCCCATGGGCAGGCTTCGTCCCCCCATCCGGACAGAAGAAGAGAAAAAGAAATGAATGCGCAGCAGATGACTGTGTATGATCCAGTTCTTGCCGGAAAACAACAAGCCGGGCAATATGATGCCGGTAGAAAAAGCCAAGGGGCAAACAGAGGCTACGCCAGAGAAGGTTATGTCGGAAACAATCATGCCGGTAGACAAGAAACCGGGCAAAATTATCGAGCTGCAAGAGCGGCGTACGATGAGGAGGAAATAGATCCCCCAAGGTACCGGCAGGCAAGGGCCGCGGTACCGGAATGTTACGATGAGGCTGATTCCACAAGACCGGCAGCATACCGGAACCCGTTGGGGGAACGTCTGGGAGAAAGATACCTATCGGAACGGGATGCGAGGCACCGTCTGGATAGAGTATACTTGTCAGAAATGATCGAGGAAGAAGGTCCCCCGGGCCCAAAGTGTTTTGGCCCAAGGATCATGAAAGAAAAACCGCCAGTTCGTAACTTTATGTTGCCCCGTGACACAAAAACATACGATGGCACCACGAAGCCGGAAGACTGGCTCGCGGATTACGTGACCGCGGTATACGTCGCAGGCGGCGGAGGAACCGTAGCAGGAGGAGGAAACCGGCGGTGGGCCGTGAGAATCATACCATCGTTCTTGGTAGGACCGGCAAGAATTTGGCTAAACAACTTGCCGGCAGGAAGTATAAATGGTTGGTTGGACTTTGAGGAAGCTTTCGTGAGCAATTTCAGCAGCACCTATCAAAGGCCAAACAGGCCGCAGCAGCTCGCTCTGTGCATACAGCGCCAGAACGAAACAGACCGGAATTATCTGGCCCGATGGAACACTACCAGGAACTCCTGTGAAGGGGTGATAGAGGCACAAGCCATTGCTTGGTTTAGCAGTGGGTGCAGAAGAGGTTCGCCGTTGTGGCAAAAGCTGAAGCGGAACATGCCGACAACGTTGGCAGAGATGATACGTGTGGCGGATAGCTATGCGTTGGGAGACCCAACGCAGCCGACAGTACAACCTGAGCCGGAACAGCAGCGCCAAGAGCAACACCGGGATAACCGGAACAACAAAAGAAGGGAAGATTTTCTGGATCGAAGGTACGGTCCGCAGCAAGTTGCTTTGGCCAGACAAGAAAACTACGAGGCCGGCGGCGATCGAGACAGAGAACCGGATCGCAGCCATGGGCGGGTCCTAAGAAACAGTGGGTAGAAAAGAAACCCTGGGGCCAGAAAAAGAACTGGCAAGAACCCGCGAAGTACACCATGGAAGCTACCATGGACCAACCTTGCCGGTGGCACACACCGAATCCGGCACACCCGTCAAACTATCTGACGAAGGATTGTACCTGGACCAAGTACTTGATGCAAAAGGGAACGGTAAAAGATGCGCAACCACCGCAAGACATGCCGCGGCAACAACAGCTACCACCACCACCACCGCTTACCGGGGCAAACGCCTTACCGGTACAGCCAAACCGGCAGCAATACCAGCAAGTTAACCAGGTGGGAGAAGGCAATGGCCAACCGCCTCCACCGGCACCTTTGGGCCGGAATGTTTACCATGACCCAGATATGTGCTGCGTTGTGTTCAGAATCGAGCCAACCGACAGGACAGAGCTCGCATCGCCGTTCTATGGAAGTAAACGCGGTGATGCGCGATAGCATTCAAAATACATGCTGTGGTCTGATCAAGAGATCTCGTGGTCGTTCAAGGATCACCCTAAGATCATGCCTAACCCGGGTGGCTATGCTCTCGTCTTGGACCCAATCATGCAAGGGCCAAACGCTCGAGTCAAGTTCAGCAAGGTGCTGATAGACAATGGGAGCAGCATAAACATCATGTACCGGCACACATGAACATGCTGGGCATAACAGAAAACATGCTTCAGCCAACGCGTACGACTTTCCATGGAATCGTTTCGGGCTTGTCTTGTGCACCGGTTGGAAAGGTCCGGGTGGATGTATCGTTTGGAGGACGTGACAATTGTCGGGTTGAAAATCTTGAGTTTGAGGTGGTGGACTTAGATAGTCCTTACCATGCTCTGCTGGGGAGACCGGCATTGGCTGCTTTTATGGCCTCAACCCACACGGCATATCTCAAGATGAAGATGCCGGCACCTCGTAGACCCCTGACTGTGGTGGGAAACTACAAAGTCTCACTGGAAACAGCTTCCGCCGGATCAAATCTGGCAGAATTGCTGGTGATCGCTAAAGAAAAAAGGAGGATGCAAACTGCAATTGCGCTGGCTCAGTCCTCACAGCTGAGTTTAGCGGCAATGAGTGCAAACCTGGGCACACCAGCATTCAAGCCGACAAAAGAAACAAAGGACATTGTGCTGGACCCGGCTTACCCTGAGCGCACCGTTCGTATCGGTGCCGGCATGAATGAGGCATAGGAAAGCGCGCTCGTCAGCTTCCTCCGTGAGAATCGGAATATCTTTGCCTGGTCTACAGATGACTTGGTAGGTGTTCCGAGGGAGCTGGCTGAGCACTCATTGAATGTCTGGAAAGATGCAAAGCCAGTAAGGCAGCCGCTGCGCCGGTTTGCTGAAGACAGGAGAAAGATCATTGGAGAAGAGGTGACAAAGTTACTGGTTGCCGGTTTCATCGTGGAAGTACTGCACACTAAGTGGCTAGCCAATCCGGTGCTGGTCGAGAAGAAGAAAGAAGAGAACATGGAAGCAAAAGCTCCAAAGGTGTGGCGCATGTGCATTGACTACACCAACTTGAACAAAGCTTGCTCGAAAGACCCTTTCCCTTTACCTCGGATCGATCAAGTGATTGATTCCACCGCGGGGTGTGAGCTGTTGTCTTTCTTGGATGCTTATTCCGGTTTCCACCAAATCCCCTTGAAAAAGGAGGATCAAATAAAAACTGCGTTCATTACCCAGCACGGGGCTTATTGCTATGTCACTATGTCTTTTGGTTTGCGCAACGCTGGTGCAACGTACCAGCGCTGTATGCAAAAATGCTTGTTTGACCAAATCGGAAAAAACGTGCAAGTCTATGTGGACGATGTCGTGGTAAAAACCAAGGTAAAAGAAACCTTAATCGACGACCTCCGGCAAACATTTGATAACTTGAGAAGATTCCGGATGAAGCTTAATCCGGCAAAATGTACCTTTGGTGTCCCTGCCGGCAAGCTGCTTGGCTTTCTCGTATCAAGCCGGGGCATTGAGGTCAATCCGGTAAAAATCCGGGCAATCGAAAGAATGACCATACCGCGCGATCTCAAAGACGTGCAGAAGTTTACCGGAAGCATAGCATCATCACAGACAATGGAACCAACTTTGCTCAAGGTGATTTCAAAAGGTTTTGTGAGGACAACAACATCCGGTTGGATTTGTGCTCAGTGGCACACCCACAAGGCAATGGCCAAGTGGAAAGAACGAATGCTTTGGTACTTTCCGGTATCAAGCCAAGACTCATCGAAGCGGTAGAAAAGTCACCGGGGTGTTGGCTCGATGAGCTGCCATCAGTACTATGGAGTATAACAACAGCTCCAAACCGCTCCACCGGATACACTCCATTCTTCATGGTGTACGGAGCAGAAGCGGTTATACCAACCGACATCATCCATGACTCACCAAGGGTACAGCTCTATACCGAGCAAGAGGTCAAAGAGGCCAGAGAAAATGATGTGGACTTGCTAGAAGAAGCAAGAGAGTTGGCATTGGCAAGAACAGCCATTTACCAGCAAAACCTCATACGCTATCATAGCCGGAAGATTAACCCGAGGGTATTCCGGGAAGGAGATCTGGTGCTACGCCTGGTGCAGCGCACTGAAGGCCGGCATAAGCTCTCACCCCCATGGGAAGGTCCCTTCGTGGTGAGCAAGGCTCTCCACAATGATGCTTATTACTTGATCGATGCATAGGAGTGGAAAAAAGGAAAGGCGGACAGGTCCGGAGAGGAGAGCAAGCGTCCATGGAACGTAGCTCTGTTGCGTCCTTTCTACTCTTGAAGTTGTGGAGTAAGAAGTTCCTTTTTGTACCTTATATGCTATGAATAAAAAGATGTCGCAACCTCGAATGAATCTCGGGGACTACCCCTAAAAGTTGCATGCAATATGTTTATTTTTTTCAGTTCACCGGTTGCTCAGTGAACATTTTTTCTTTTTGGTTTAGTAGCGTGCTAAACCTACCGGAGTCTTCGACTCTGCTGCTGTCCGCAAACCGGCTTCATGGCAAGCAAGATAAACTGGTAGCAATTAAGCACGCGAATTGCGAAAAGAGAGAGTGGGAACAAGCAATCCGGAAAAGTTTAACTAACCCCGGTTAAGCCGGTTTTTTGCAAAATTTCAAAGTTATTTCTAAATTCAAGAAAGTGCTTGTTTGGTAAAAGAACCTTGTGCTCATACGCCAAAGAACGCCCAGAGAAGGCAGGCAGAGCCAAGGCAAAAGAGCCAAGTATGCATCAAACTCGATGCGGAAACAATTTTGAAATCTTTGCAGTGCAGGATAAAATCAAAACGATAAGCAAATATGCTAAGGCAAACATAAGGTAATTAACTACCGGTATAGCATACCGGCATAAACTGTTGTGCCACAACCAAAAGGAAATTTAGAGTTTTACATCACGAACCCCGGCATACCGGGGTAGAATTTAACCGACAGTGTTTTAAGTCCAGCAGGACCAACAAGCATTTCACAGGCAAATAGTTAACAGCAGATAATCAGGCAACAGGGGCTTCAGGGGGAGCGTCGCCAGCACCAGGACCATCCAAAGGCTCGTCGTCAGCTCCGGCCTCCTCCTCGCCTTCACCTTCCTCCTCGTCGCTGAGATAATCTTTAACATCTGGAGGAGGGGGGATGAACGTGCGCACGTCGGCGTACTCCGCGATGTGGTATGCACGATCCTGCCGCTTAGCGGTGGGGACCGGATCCAGATCGGTTTCAACATCTTCGCGCACTCTGGTGAGGGCGTCCAGGTCCAGCTCCGGGTACCAGGAGCAGGCGACGCGGAGCGCAGAGTCTGCCCCAGCGCGGGCAGCAGAGCACTGCCACTCCCGGATCCTTCTGCCGGCACCCTTGAGGCGGTCGCTGATGAGGGAGAAGGTGTCCGGCACCACTTCTCCAGGCTAGAGAGTCCTGAAGAGCTGGGTAGCTACATCAGGAATGTCGGAAACATTCCGATCAATGGCGCGCATATGGGAGACCCACGCATTCAGCGCAACCAGATGGTCATAGGGGGCAGTTCAGCAAACAAAGTTAGTTGCCTGCCTGAGATCTTGGAGAATGGCGCTCTCCTCCTCCTCCTCCTCCTCCCACCTCTCCACCACACCAAACCATGGCGATCTCCTCCTCTAGATCATGGATGCACTCCTCCATTGGGATTTCTCCCCTGGCCAGGCTGTGGCCGATCAGGTGCGTCGATGTTTTGGTTGCTCCGTCCACTTCTCACCCTCTCCTTTGGCACGAGAATTCTTCCTGGTGGTTTCGTTCTCTTCTGCCTCCTTTCATCTGGATGAAGAAGCTGTTGATCTGGCCTTACAATGCTGCATTGGTGGTGCTGGGGCGAATTTCAAGGTTTTCAAGTTAAGTGATCGCCGTTTTCGTTTCTCTGTTTTCTCCAACAAAGTGGGTCACTTTATCTATGGGCTCAAGGACAGAATTTGGCCAGATTTTATATGTCATTTCTCTTTGTATCGTGGAGATACCTCGGGTATTTTCTTCACTGGTGGAAAACTCTCTTGGAGTTCAGATTCTCATAATGTTGATGTAGCACAACGAAGCCCAACACGTTTCAATCCTGCATTGCATGTTCTGGTTGATAGTGCTGCTAGAGATCCTCACTCTTCTGCTAAAGAACTCTCCAAGTTTGGTTTTCTTCCTGTTGGAGTTTCGCCCATGAATCATTCTCATGACTCTCAGACTCCTCAACGGATGTTTTCGTCGCTGCTTAATTTTGGAAGCTTTTCTTCTCAAATTGATGTCTCCAAGGAAAGCAACACTCGTTTAAGGAAAACCTTTATTGGTTCGAATTGTGCCCGGATTTTATGTGCTAGGTTACCTATTCTTACCTTGGAGATTTTGGAAGATCAGCGACAGGCTGCTTATGATGATGAGGAAATCATGCATATGTTGAATCTACCATTTATCCCGCCCAAGGACATCACTTTTGAATTTATTGGCCGTTGCTATCGCTGTGGGCTCAAAGACCATCTGCGGGCTAACTGCCCTGGTTTATGTTTGGGCTGCCAAAGATTGGGCCAGAGATGTAATGCTTGTAGTAAAAGGGCCCAACAACCTTTGTGTCATGGAGTGAAGCCAGCACCGGCGGGCCAAGCGAAGAAGCAAATCTGGCGGGTTAAATATGTCCAAACTTCTCGGAAGAAATTTATTGCTCCTACTAAATTGGTCTGGGTCCCTAAAAAGAAAAAGGAAGGTGACGATTCGGGTAATTCTCTTGCTACAGCACCTGCCGCCGTTTCGCCTCCTTCCTCTGTCACTTCCCCAGCTCCGACAACGCACCAGCCTGAAGCTCCTCTGCTAGGCGTTTCGGCGACAATGGCCACCTTTCCTGTTAATCCTCTGGCTTTCCTCCCGGATGGGATGACAATTGATCAAGGGCCTCTTAATCGCAAGGTACGCACAGATCTAGTGGTTCCTGCCATTGCACCGCTGCAGAATGATAGGGTCTTGATAGCAGAAACAAACAGATTCATCCCCATTCACCTGAGAGAAACTATGAGGGAAGATATTAGGGATATTCTGGTAGAGGCAGGACACTTAGTCAGATTCTATGATGATCACCCTTTTGGTATTGGGGTTTACACCTTCAGAGATACCCTCACTGCTGATACTGTCTCTGGTTTGACTTTTCAACTGGATGAAATAACAACCATTACTTTTGTGAAGCATGATGAAGCAAAAAATATGCGTTTAACTGCTTTTGGTAGGGAGACATGGTTGCTTTATCTTGGTTTCCCCCTGAACTATCAAACTACTCGCATAATTAGTAGTGCAGTGGAGGATTTTGGGTTACTCTCTATCTGGCAGAATCCACGTGGCAACAACAAATTTGTTTTGGTCAGAGCATCTATTGTTGACCCTAAATTTTTTGTGCCAAAAACTCTTGTGCTGCATCAACTTGGTGGGGCTAGGAGGAGCTGGACTGTTCCTGTGTTTATTCTGAGAAGCTCTGATTGGAATGCACATGATGCTGAAATCCCTCCCCCACCTGAAGATCCTCCAACAAACAACCCTCATCCTCTTTATGGACCAGATCCTTCTGCTGAAGACTTATATCAACACCAGCTAGCCCTTTGGTTGCAACAGAATCAGCAAAACAATCAAGGAGGAGGTAACATTCATGGACATCAACATGGTAATCACCAGGAACATCTGCACAACAATGCTGTTGCCCCAGAAATTTTTGTTCAACCCGCTGTGGCTGAAGAAGAAGAAGCACCACCCCTTTTCAATTTCCAAGCTATGTTGGCTAAACAAGGGGTACCTTTTGAAGCTGGTCTCCCTCCTCCTGCAAACAATGTCACAGACAGTCCACTGCAGGCTTGGACTGACAACATTATAGACTCTCCCTCCTCTAGTTCAGGATCTGGGGACACTACCATGACCGAAGCTCCACCAGAACAGCAGATCAATTTTTTCTCTTTTGATTCTGGGTCTCTCCAAGACTTGCATGCAGAATTATGGGCAAAATTCAGTCAGGAAAAATCTGCTCTGCATTTTGTTATGGCCCCAAATGTTGCTCTGGACAACTCACATCATATTTCCTTTTCTATTCAGATGGATTCTGTCATGTTATTTGAATTACTGGGTGAATTCTTTTTACTGAAAGCTGGGAGGAAAGTCTCTACAGACTCTGCATCTACCTCCTACACTGCTCCCTCTCACATGATGATTGATTACCCTAATGAACTTTCTAGCTCATCAGCTAGTGAGCAAAGTAATGACACTGGCTTGACAGTAGATATAAAAGGAAAAGGAAAAATGGTGGCTGAACAACCTGAGTGCACTTCTCAAGTCAGGAGGAGCTCTAGAAGCAATAAATATGATGGATTTAATCACAAGAACCTTTCTGAAGCTAGGGCTATTAAATCAAAGGTGAAGCAGAGGGCAATTCCTTCAGTGAAGCAAAAGATTCTCAAGAAGAAAAAGTCTAGCACAGCTGTCATTATTCAGGATGATCCATCTGTTCAGACTGCCACCCCTATTCCTGTACTTCAAGCTATTGGAATTAATCTATGTGGGGTGCCCCAGGAAGAACTGACTGAAGGAAGGCTTCTTGCTCCATCTCTAGCAGAGGAGCAGACTGAAAGCAATGAAGAAGGGGGAAGCAAGAGCATTGCATAGGCAGTGTTTTCTTTAATCCTTTTGTAATAATTATGAATTTTCTGAAAAAGTGGCTTGTCTTATGTTGGAATATTCGTGAACTTAATGCGAAATCCAAGCAATTAGCTCTCATGAATGCAATTAAAAATAGTGGTTGTGCTGTCATTTGCTTGCAAGAAACAAAAAAGGATTTCTTTGACTTGCAATTTATTAAATCTTGCTGCCCACCTAATTTTGATGAGTTTGTGTATGTGCCTTCTACTGGTGCATCTGGGGGACTCATTATTATTTGGAAGGGTTCTATTTTCTCTGGATTAGTCATGCATTGTGAGCCCTTTGCTCTTTCTGTTCACTTCACCTCCACACAATCTTCACAGTCCTGGACCCTGGTAAATGTATATGGACCCTGTACTGGAGAGCATAGGGAAGCTTTTATTCAATGGCTTTATGATCTTAATATTCCAACTGATGAGGATTGGTTAATTCTGGTGATTTTAATTTTATTAGATCACCTAGTAATAGAAATAAACCTGGAGGGAATGTGAATGATATGCTCATTTTTAATGATATTATTCGCTCACAAAATCTTACTGAACTTGCTATCAAAGGGAGAAAATATACATGGAGTAACATGCAGCAAGATCCTCTGCTTGAGCAACTTGACTGGTTCTTTACCTCTCCACACTGGACTATTTCATATCCTGCAACTACTGTCATGACACAATGCAAACCAACATCTGATCACACACCTTGCATAATTTCCATTGAAACAACCATACCTGGCAGTAAATTATTCAGATTTGATTCCTTTTGGGCAGCCCACCCTGGATTTCAATAGATTGTTGCTGATAGTTGGAGTAAACCCACACACAAAAAGAACAGTGCAGCAAATTTAAATGCCAAATTTAAAAGACTGAGGCATGACCTTAAGCATTGGAGCAAATCCATTTCCAAATTGTCTATCTGTATAGAGAATACAAGTCAAGCCATTGCTGAAATTGATAAACTGGAAGAAATTCGAACTCTCTCTCTGCCTGAAGTGAATTTCAGGAAAATCATGAAACTGCATCTCTCTAGGCTGCTTTCTTATCAGAATGAATATTGGAAAAAGAGATGTACAATTAGATGGACTAAGTTTGGTGATGAAAACACAAGATTCTTTCAAACTTTTGCTACAGAGAGGCATAGAAGAAATGCTATTGCATCTTTATTACTCCCAGATGGAACTCTTGTAACTGAACATAAAGATAAGGAGGAGGTAATTTTTCAGACTTACAAGACTAGGCTTGGAACTAAGGCTACACCTCAGATGGAATTTGATCTATCATCCTTATTTACTCCTATCTCTGGGCTAGAAGAATTATCTGTCCCATTTACAAAGCAAGAAATTGATGAGGTTATAAAATGTATGCCAGTGGACAAAGCACCAGGACCTGATGGATTTAATGGCCTCTTCCTCAAGAAATCCTGGCACATTATTAAAGAGGATATATATGCACTGTGTTTTAGTTTCTATGAAGGAAATTTGGATCTGGAGAGTATAAATATGGGATATATCACTCTCATTCCAAAGCTAGCAAACCCTGAAGGAATCAATGACTATAGGCCCATCACTCTGCTCAATTGTGTGCTCAAGATTCTAACCAAGCTTCTGGCTAATAGATTACAGAAAATTGTGCTGAAAATAGTTCATAAAAATCAGTATGGATTCCTCAAGGGCAGAACTATTCAAGATTGTCTTGCTTGGGCTTTTGAATTTCTATATCAATGTGAGAAATCTAATCAAGAAATTCTATTACTCAAATTGGATTTTGCAAAAGCCTTTGACACAATTGATCATAGTGCCATGATAAAAATAATGCAACATATGGGTTTTGATGAAAGATGGATAAAATGGATCCAAATTATTTTTGGCTCTGGCAAATCCTCTGTTTTACTCAATCGAGTACCTGGACGACAATTTTCTGCAAATGTGGAGTTAGACAAGGAGATCCTCTTTCTCCTCTTCTATTTGTCTTGGCTGCAGATCTATTACAAGCTGCTATCAACAAAGCTTTCCTAGCTGGTGTCATTCAAGCACCTTTCTCTCACTCTTACCAGATGGAGTTCCCAGTAGTGCAATATGCTGACGATACCCTCATCATTATGAAGGCATGCCATGATCAAGTGTTGGCTATGAAAGAAATACTGAAGAAATATGCTGCCTCTACAGGTTTACACATCAATTTCCATAAATCCTCCCTCATCCCTATAAACTTATCCACACAACAAGCAGATTTCTTTGCTGGATTACTGGGATGTAATATTGCCACAATGCCTTTTACTTACCTTGGCCTGCCACTGGGTACAACCAAACCCACTGTACAAGATCTCATGCCATTGGTGGATAGAATTGAAACAAGGGTCTCAGCTACCTTTTTGATGATGAATTATAGTGGGAGAGTCACAGTGGTAAACTCATTACTCACTTCCATTGCCAACTTCACTATGTGTTCCATTCATATAAACCCAAAAATTCTAGAGCATGTGGAGAAAATTAGAAGACACTGTCTTTGGAACAAGAGAACAGAGGATGGTGCGAAGAGTAATTCTCTGGTTGCTTGGGACATGGTTTGCAAGCCAAAGAAGAAGGGAGGACTTGGTATCTTGAATCTTAAAATACAAAATGAAGGACTACTTCTGAAATATTTACACAAATTTTATAACAAGGAAGATATACCCTGGGTGCACCTTTTATGGAACACTTATTACACTGGCAAAGTCCCTCATGCTATGGCACCATGTGGATCTTTTTGGTGGAGAGCTGTTTTTAATCTTTCTCATATCTTTAGAGGGATTACTGTGAGTCATGTTAATGATGGCTGCTCCACACTTTTCTAGAAGGATAAATGGTTATCAAATATCAATTCTGAGGAATTCCTTAGAGCATTCTCTTACACAAAAAATGAAGATATTTCTGTCAGAGAATTCCTAACAGCCAATCAATTATCACAAAATTTCACTCTGCCACTTTCACCACAAGCTCTTGAAGAAGTCAGAACACTACAAGGATTGGCTGCACACATTGATTTCTCTAATAATTCTCAAGACACTTGGACATATGATTGGGGAGCTTCCACGTATACATCGAGTGCTTACTATAAATTCTGCTTTAGAGAATGCACAACACATGTTTCCTTCCTCTGGCTCTGGAAATCTAAATGCACCCCCAAACTCAAATTCTTTTGGTGGCTAGTTTTGGTAGACAGGCTGAACACCAGAAACATGCTACGCCGAAGAAACTACAAGATTAATTCTTCTTATAATTGCTTGATGTGTCCCTCACCACCAGAAGAAACTATTGAGCACATGATCTTCCACTGTGACTTCAGCAGATCTTGTTGGAATAAATTGAAGATGGTTTGGTCACAACATGGCAACAGACTTGATATAATAGAACAGGGGCGTGCTACTTGGAAGGATCCTCTCTACATGGAAGTCACAATTGTTGCATCTTGGAGTATATGGAAGGAAAGGAATAACAAGCTCTTCAATGGCATAGATCCAGATATTGACTCTTGGACAAGGAGGTTCAAGCAAGAGTTTGCTCTACTAGTGTAATAACCCAGAACATAGGAACAACGAAGGGTAGATTTAGAAATGGGATGTGCATTTCATCGCAAAACGGGGGAAAATTTCGCGCCTTATTGCAACTAAACCTAAGAGGGATCGAGGTTCTCTCTCATTTTGCACTTAGGGTTAGGCAATGTGAGTTAGGGAAATTTCGACATGATCTCTTTTGTATCTTGTTGATTTGGGGAATTGATTTCATTTGGCAAGTGTTAATACATTTAACAATAAGCATTGAACAATATAAAATAGAATTCATAATTTAAAACACAACTTATGAATTCAAACAACTTTGAATTTCAAAGTGAATAATAAATACAATATTTATTCCAAAATATAAATATTACATAAAGCAAAAGTTCATAAACAAAAACTTGGGCTTTATTGATATCACAACACAGATTACAAAGTTTTTACAATATTCTTGATACAAGAATGGATGAATAATAAACAGAAATGGAAATAAAGATTACAATTTTGCTCCTAAACTAAAACCTAGACTAAATGACTTGAAGTATTTCTTCATGGTCATGTCCATCTTCAAAACCTGCAAAACAAAGAACCAACACTAGCCAGAATGTTAGTGTTAGTCAAATAATTCAGTTTGGACAGAACCAAGTGACATGCACACTTGTGCTTGTCCAAAACCATGGACAGCACAAGATAAGGGCAAGAAGAGACCAAACTCGAGCACCACCAGTGGCTCAAGTTTCAAAGCATATGAGAGCACACAGCTCAAGTGTGCTGGCAGCAACAAGAAGGCCATGCAACAGATTAGTCACCAAGCAAGCCAGGCTTGTGTGTCAATGCGAGGATAGAAGCAGTGGTTCATATAAAAGGGGCACAAACCCTAGAAATCATAACCAATCGACTCGTATAAAGATTCACTGTAAGGGTGAAGCAAGAACAAGCTCAGTTCATCCAGCTTCTTGAGCAAGAACAGAACCAACACACACAACCACTTAAGCCACCAGAAATCATGGTGACCTAGAAGATCATCCAAGATCCGGAGGTGAAGGGCCGTGAACAAACCCAAGTCTCGCATCAACAAAACATTTCTTTCTAGGAGCTGGAACAAGGTATACCTAGTTCCTGGAAAAGATCCAATGGATCTAATCCATCATATGCATGACATAGTCATGGGGTTGAGCAGATGCTCAACAGGGTGAATCATCACTTGGTTTTCACCAAGGATTACTGCCAGTCAAAAGCTACTAAGATAGAAACCATCCAGATACAGATCATGTGCACAGAAGCTAGAAATCATGCACAGATGCACACACTAGCAAGATCACATGCACAGATAGCACCAGTAGATAGCAAAGATTAGCAGCCAAGACTACACAGAAAATCCTAAGCATGCAACCATCAGAAACCCTAGATTTCTTCACAGGCAAGCATATTGGCATTCATAGTTACTATGATCCCCAAATATGCAAGCAAAGATGAGTAGCCAACAAGATCCAACCAACTAGGTGAGCAACCGACCAGTAGGCAAGGCTACTGAGGTCACATCACACTTAGCACCAATTAAGAGAAAGCCAAATAGATCACATCACTATCCAGTAATGGATTCAGACTCTAATTGCTTGTAAAAGAATCATGAACAGCAAATTCATATACAAGCAAGTCATTTAAATCATCACTGCATAAGCAGTTCATCATAATTAAGTAATCCAAGCATGAATTTATCACAGATCCATGCTAAGCATGACAGCAGCATACTGTTAAGCAATACAATTTAATTCATAGCCACTAGAGCAAGTCTAGATAGCTAAAAATAAGCAACAGCACAAGTAAGCAACAAAGACAAAGTGATGCTTGAGCATCAGCATCACCAGATAAGTGAATCATTTAACCACAGTATTAGCCAGTAAGCCATCACTGACAATCAATTGATCAAATGGATCAATCATAGCAAGCCAAGTTACATAGAGAGGTTAGCCAACAAGCAAGAAATGATCCAATGGATCATTGGCTTGCAGAGGTAGTACTGAATCTTATCACAGGCACCTCTGGCACACACACAAGTGTCACAGATGCATCACAAGTACACCTAGACAAGCAAGCATGATAGACCAGTAAGCATAAGCAAGTCGTAACCAAGCATAGCATGGCATAGTTAGCTATTGAGCAAGCACAGTAGAGCATGGCAAGTGTAGAGCATGCTAGGAGTAGCAGAGAAGCAAGCACAGCATGAACAGCAAGCAAAGCAGCATGTGCCAGTACCAGGAAATGGTAATTGGGCCATGAGCTTGCAATTAACAGAAGCACAGGCAATTTGCATAGGAATAGCATGGCTCTAGATGATCACAAGACCACCAGAGAGCAACATAGCATGAGGAGGAAGAAGCACAGTAACAAGGGGAGGCGCACAGAGGAGAAGGTGGAGATGTAACACTTACTTGCGCCTGGAAGCAGAGGCTAGGGCATGGCGAGGCAGTGCTCGCGCGGCCCTAACAGCTGCAAGTCCAGGGTAGGCGCCGACGTTACGCCGGCGAACCCAGACACGAAACCGCACCACCATAGCAAGCACCTGAGGCGACGGCACGAGTACTGCAAGCAGCACCCGCGCCAGGTCAACCCCAGGCGCGTACGATCGTCGGCGAGGACGAGATCTCGCCGGAGTTCATCGAGGCGATTCTCCAGTGGATCCAGATCGGAGGCGATTCGCCAGGAGAGGACGAGAAGGGAGAAACTGCGCGGACAGATCGATAGATCTGCTCGCGGCGGTTCGGGATCGGTTGGTGGCTACGGCGGAGGAGCTCGGCGATGGCCGGAGCAAGGCGGCGGCCATGGCGGCGACGCCATCAGTTAGGGTTAGACGAGCGAGTGAGAGGGCCGAGTGAGAGTGAGTGAGGTGGGCCGCTTCGGCGCCACCGAACCCAAAAGGGGGCCAGCCTTATTGGGCCGTCCCTGGGTTTAAGTTATTGGGCTGGGCCCAATAGGGGTCCAGAGGGGTATTTTGGTCTTTTACGTTTAATAAAAGATCAAAACTTTACCAAATTTTAATAAATCATAAACAACTCTAAAAATCCAATAAAAATTGGATTTATGAATGAAAAATAAATCTTAACAAGAATAAAATATGAAATGGAATTTATGAAACAAATTCAAAATTATGAATTTTCAGAATTTAAATAATAACTTGGAATTTAAAATTATTATTTCCTTGTAATTTAAATTCAAGGAAAAATCTCAAATAAGTTCAAATATTTATTTTCAAACATTTCAAAATGAAATTCTACTAATCCAAGTCATTTCTTTTGAAAGAGGGTATTTTTCCCAGAAAAATACTATACTCCTTTTTATTCCAAAAACTATAGAGTTCACTCTATAATTTCAAATTATTTTGGAATGACTAAGGTAATCATCTAGTAAAATCATTTTACTTTGAATTGTTGTACTTTGTGTGAATCACAATGATTAATACTTTTAAATCAATTGTAAATTACCGTCAAAGACATAAATCTTAAATACAACCCTAAATTGTAAAAACTCATTGGGGTAAGGGATTCAACATAAAATAATCCATCCATGATTGCATTATTTGGATTTTTATAACATTGTCCTCACCGGACAATGATGCTTCTTACAGAACCCGAGGTCCAGGTTCCATCAACTGCATTGAACTGCACTATCTCGCAGTCCACAGGCAAGTTCACCCTTGCTCATGTCAACTTGATTATTTTCTACTACTTTAATGCAAAGCTATATACTTATCATTCCTGCATCGCAAATGAAATGTTATTTTCCAACTATGAATATGACTATGTGGCTAGCAATGGAACCATGGTATGTGTTGATATGGTGGAGGTTCCATTGCAATGGGTTATATCACCCTAGGATTAATTACCAATGCCGTCCAGTGATTCTAGCGCCGTACAAACCGCGTTGACCATGAGATCTATAATGGCTCTGGAAAAGCCAGCTGTATCTTTTCCCTTCTGCACGCCAACGGATCGGAGAGACGGTGGGGTGCTGGAGGCACTGCCGCAATAGGTTGGGAAATCCTTTTAAATCCCCATCCATTGGTGATGTTAATCTCTTCGATCTATGAGGGATTGTCCGGAGTACACCATGAGTAAAGCCGTATTATCGGGGGAAGTCTACTGGAGGTGTACGGTTGGACAAAAGGGTGGGTTTGCAGTCGCGGAGAAGGCGGTGTGGGCTTGGATCTTTATACCTGGCCTCACACCAAAGGAAGTGTCAACGGGGGCAAGTCCCTGCGGATGGCAAAAAGGGTGAGATCTCTTGTGGGAAAAGTAACGCACCTCTGCAGAGTGTATCAAATTGTGGCTGTCACTCCCTGTTCCAGGAAGGAATCGCGAACGCGGCAGAAAGGAACTCCACGAAGTTCTGGTCAACTCCGTGAAGACCGACGGGCATAGTTTTCATAATAAAAGCAACCTTTTGAAGAAATGTTTTCAAAACATGCATTGACCTGCGATTTCGATCAATGGTCGTAGCTAGTGCATCAAACACCTTTTATTCTTTTTAGAACTTGCTGAGTACCTCCGTACTCACTTTCTTTCGACACCCTTGCTAGACCGTGATCCCAAGTGGAGGCTATCAACGATGGAGCACCGGAAGGAAGCTACGAGCTGGTCTACGAAGAACTCCGATCTTACCGGCGGAGTGGAAGGCGTAGACTATGGGATAGTCTACGGACCAGATGACACGGAGGTGGAGGAGTAGTGACATACCCTAGCATCATAGAGCCGAGCAACGTAGAACTTACCTAAATAAGTTGTTGAGCTCTTTACATTTGTTATGAGTTGTAATCGTACTTAAGTAGTATCTTAGGGTGTTCTCATAGGACCTGTGAGAATACCAACTTGTTAAGACAATGTTTGTAATAAAGTATGGAGTGTTATGACCTGCAATGTTTCTGTTGTACCACTCGAGGGATATGGCAATTTGTGAGGAAGCCCCTTCACAAAGATCATATCAACGACTTGTATACTACAACATGCAGTGGTATGCTGGGTCACCGCAGCTGGTATCAGAGCAAATGTTGCGACCTTAGGTTGGAAAAACCTAGTATAGGGAAGAAACCTGTAGGAGTCTAGTAGAAATAGTAAAGGATTCTCTAGAAATATGGTGATTATTCACTTGAGAATAGCAAAACCATATATTTTAGTGCGATAATTCTTTATTATAGCTATTATGATGCATTATCATTACTAATATTCTGCTTTTGTATACAGCCATAATGGCGAACACTTTTCCTAAGAGGACTTTGAGGAAAGTTGAGGGTTGGCTCGGTGATTATGATGGACCAATAACAGCTCTCTCCCGTGTGGGATGTCGAAGGAACTTCATTGTGATCCACGGATACTGTTATCAAGTATACTTACTATGATGGGGAAATCCTAGCCAAGTGCAGAGTATCGGTCCAACTACCGGAAAACCGCTGATGAGTCGTATAATGCCATACGGAGAAGCCAAAACTATCACCACAGCCTACCATATGGGCCTATTCAAGGCAATCCTTGAGATAAGGCAAAGACAAGTCAAGAGAACTCCTATGTTTAGAGTTTTCTCATATACCTCATGCCGAGGAAGATGAGGATCCTACTACTGAATCATTTGGTGTTAGCACAGAAGTCCCGAAGTCAGCAAAGACAAAGACATGGATAGCTGTAAGTCTTTATTGACCACGATGTATCTTTTACACATGAAGATGAGAGGTGAGATTGACCACATGCTAGCTGAGTTCACGGACCCTGATAAAGTCCAAACTCGGATGCGAGATTTGAGGGCACAACCACAACATACTACACCTTTCTTTAACCCAGATAGCGATGTAGATTTGAGTGACCAGTGGTCCAAGAGAAATCCACTTACAAGAGATCCACTTACACCTAACTTTGTCCCGCACTATCCACACGTGTCAGCATCGTATGATACTGGATATGGGGGAGACCATTCATGGAACATAAACTGCTCGGAGTCACCGATCGAGAACTCGACGGGTTGGCGTTTCGGGGAGCCTTTCGGTGATGAGGAGGAGCCAATTCCATGTGATACAGGAGATGAGAGTGATGCGGTTAACCAGAATGTTAACCAAAGCTTTGAGCAGAAAGAGAAAGACACCAACTCCATTTCTTTAGATTTGGAGATGGGATTACCCAAAACATCCCAGTACGTCGTAGGTGAGAGTTCTGGAACAAAGAAAAAGAAGAAGAAGAAGATGAGGGGTCAAGTGAATAGGAATCCTCCATGGATGACTGGAGAAGAGGAGCCGTATTCCACTGGGGATATGTATGAATCTTTATCTAGTTACTTTGGTATGACAGATCTCTGTCTCGGCACTTCGTCCAATTCAGACTACATACCTACGGGAAGAACTTTCATTCCGGACGGTCTTCGGAGGACAGACCGCTGTACCGGATGGACCCCAGGGATGTATGCGGAGGCGAATGAAGACGATGAGGAGTAGAGCTCCAAGGAAGAATAAAGTAATCTAGGTGGTATTGTAATAGAACGTATTTTAAATTTCCGTTGGCTTGGGCTTTGAGCCAAATAAGTGGTTTATATGTACCACATGTAATATAAGATTGTGAGTGTGTTATGTATTATACGGTGTATATACATAATAAATGTTTGTTTTGGATTTGCTTCTTGATTTCATTGTGTGACTAGTTCTGGGCAATGAGTTGAGCTCAGAAAACATTCGCATGGTGTAATTATGAGTAATCGCTCTTTGTTACAGGACTAGGGGGAAATGGCGTTAGTAGAAACCGAAGAGGCTCGCAGAGAGCGGGAAGCCAGAGAGAAAGAGGAGGCAGATGCAGCAGCTAGAGCAGAAAACGCACCACCACCACCACACCCAATGTTGCACCCAGACTTCCAACAGTATATGAGGTCAATGGAGGAGGATAGGAGACGTTACCAGGAAAGCCAGAGCAAAAACATGCAGGATTTCTTTACCCATGTCATTAATGATAGGGGTAATGAAGGCAAGGGAGTAACTCTATCGGACTTCCAAAATGCAAGACCACTACCATTTACATCAGCTCCGGAACCAATGGACGCTGAAGATTGGCTCATGGATACTGAACGGAAATTAAAGACCGTTGGTTGCAACGATGAGGAGAAGATCAGATATACCACTTATCTGTTGTCAGGACCAGCAGCATCATGGTGGGAGAACCTTGTAGCAGTACACCCTCCAGATAAGGTATTTACCTGGGAGGAGTTCAAGAAGAAGTTTCGGGATGCTCATGTTCCGGACAGCGTGGTGGAATTGAAGAAGAGGGAGTTTGAAGAACTAAGACAGAATACTGCACCAATCATGCAGTATGTTCGGGATTTCAATAGGTTATCCAGGTATGCACCTAAGGATGTAGATACAGAGGAGAAGCGGAAGAAGTGGTTCATGAAAGGCATGAATCCATACATGAAGATGCAACTGAGGTTGGCACGGACTGCCGAATTCCAAGAACTGATTGACTCGGCAATCACTTTCGAGGATGATTACCGGCAAGTCCAAGAGGACAGGAGGAAGAGGGCTCGTATAGAGCCAAGGAAGTACCCAATCAGTAAACCAATACCTGATCGGAGTTTCAAACCCCGATATCGACCTACTACTGGTAATCAATACAACCGGGGAGGTCAGAGTCAGAACCCAATTAACCAGATCATCTGCAACAGTTGTGGCCTGAGAGGGCATTTGCAGAAGGATTGTCAGAAACCCAGAATCATTTGTTATGGTTGTGGGAAGGATGGACACATCAAACCGGATTGTCCAAACAAGGCGTCCTGGAGCGGACAGAGCTCTGGAGGACGAGGTGGAAACAACAACAACAACAATCGCAACAACAACAACAACAACAACAACAACAACCGCAACTACAACTACAACAACAAGAAGGGAAAGCCTTATGGAAAGCTGAATTGCACATCTTTGGAACAAGCGGAAGAGTCGGATCAAACAGTCTTAGGTACGGTAAGCATTCTTACTCATCCTGGCAAAGTATTATTTGATACTGGAGCAACCACATCATTTCTTGCATTGGAATTTGTGGAAAAATTCGGGCTTAGATGTTTTAAGTTAGAAACCCCTATAACTGTTCTATCCGCGGGGGGAACGATCTTAGTAACCCACGTGAAAGAAGCACAAGTCCTAACCATATGTGACTGTGTGTATTTCGCGGACCTATTCATCATACCCATGAAGGACATATCAGTCATCCTAGGGATGGATTGGTTAACAGAAAATGGAGCGGTGATTAACTGTGGAGACAAAACAGTATCACTTCGCAACTCCATCGGAGGTAGAATAGTGTTCCAAGGAGATAAGTACAGTGAGTTGGAGATCGGATTGGAACTCAATAGCTTGAAGGAAGTGAGAATTGAAGATATTCCTGTAGTGAATGAGTTTAAGGATGTATTTCCTAAGGAACTACCGGGAATGCCACCCGATAGAGAGATAGAATTCACAATCGATCTGATTCCAGGCACAGCACCAATAGCACAACCACCATATAAGATGGGGCCAAAGGAGTTAGTGGAACTAAAAGCTCAGATAGATGAACTGGAACAGAAGGGATTTATTCAAGAAAGTGTGTCACCATGGGGTACACCAGTTATTTTTGTGGATAAAAGAGATGGAGGAAAGAGAATGTGTGGAGATTACAGAAATTTGAACAATGTAACTATCAAGAACAAGTATCCTTTACCTAGAATTCAAGATCTTTTTGATCAAGTTCAAGGAGCAGGAGTCTTCTCGAAGATAGATTTAAGGTCAGGATGCCATCAAATCAAGATCAAGAAGGAAGATGTACCAAAAACAGCGTTCGTATCAAGGTATGGACACCATGAATACTTGGTTGTACCATTTGGACTAACAAATGCACCAGCAATTTTCATGAATTTGATGAACAAGATATTCATGAAGTACTTGGACAAGTTTGTGATAGTGTTCATAGATGATATTCTAATCTATTCCAAAGATAAAGAAGAACATGCCAAGCATTTGAAGATAGTTCTGCAAACTTTGAGAGAACATCAGCTATATGCGAAGTTTAGCAAGTGCAAATTTTGGTTAGATAGTGTTGAATTTCTTGGACATGTCATAACCAAAGAAGGCATAGCAGTGAATCCAAGCAAGGTTCAGTCCGTATTGGAATGGAAATCACCTAAAAATGCTAAGGAGATACGAGGATTTCTTGGTATGGCAGGCTACTATCGGAGATTCATAGAGGGATTTTCGAAGATTGCAGGACCAATGACCAAGCTACTCAAGAAAAAATACTCCATTTGTATGGACTGATGAGTGTGAAGCCAGCTTCCAAACACTCAAGGATAAGTTAACCACAGCACCGGTGTTAGCAGTTCCTGAACCTGGAAAGGATTACACGGTGTATTGTGATGCTTCCAAGAATGGACTTGGATGTGTTCTTATGCAAGATCGGAAGGTAATAGCTTATGGATCAAGACAGTTGAAACCACATGAACACAACTACCCAAGACATGATCTCGAGTTAGCGGCAGTTGTGTATGCTTTGAAGAGTTGGAGACAATTTCTATATGGATCCAAGTGTGAGTTATACACCGATCACAAAAGTTTGAAATATTTCTTCACCCAGAAAGAATTAAACATGAGACAGAAGAGATGGTTGGAGTTGATTAAGGATTACGACCTTAAGATCAACTATACACCAGGCAAGGCTAATGTAGTAGCAGATGCCCTAAGTAGGAAGAGTACGGAGAATCAACCTACGGAATGGGAGATTCCAAAGGAACTTCGGAAAGAGTTAGAAGATGCTCAGATTTTGTTTATTCAAGGTGATGTCAAAGGAAGTATAGCAACCATGAGGATTATGGATGAGATGTACTCAGACTTGAAATATGAGATTATCCGAAAGCAAGCGGATGATTTGTTCATTCAAGAGGAAATCAAGAGGATTGGCGAAGGAAGACCATAGGAATTCCATCTAGGGGATTTTGATTCATTATACTTCCAGAAAAGGATCTGTGTACCAGATGATCCAGAAGTAAAGTCAATCATATTAAAAGAAGCACATGAAACCCCTTATTCCATACATCCGGGAAGTACTAAGATGTATATGGATTTGAAGGAGATGTTCTGGTGGAACAACATGAAAAGAGAAATAGCACAATATGTCTCGGAATGTCATACATGTCAACGAGTGAAGGCAGAGCATCAGAGTCCTGCGGGATTACTCAAACCACTAGAGATACCGGAATGGAAATGGGATGAAATAGGAATGGATTTTGTTACTGGTTTACCAATGACTAGTGAGAAAGGATATGATATGGGTAATAGTGGATAGACTCACCAAGAGTGCTCATTTCATAGCCGTAAACACAAAAGATACTGCAGAAAAGCTTGTGGATATATATGTGAAGGAAATTGTGAGTAAGCATGGAGTACCAAAGAAGATAGTCTCAGATAGAGGTTCGATTTTCACATCAGCATTCTGGAAACAACTACAAGAATCTTTGGGATCCAAGTTGGATTTCAAGACAAGATATCATCCACAAACCGGAGGACAAACCGAAAGAACCAATCAGATACTAGAAGACATGCTTAGAGCTTGTGCTCTGAACTTTGGAGGCTCATGGGAGGACCATTTACCTTTAGCAGAGTTCTCATATAACAATAGTTATCAGAGTAGCATTCAGATGGCACCGTACGAAGCATTGTACGGAAGGAAGTGTAGATCACCAATTTGTTGGTTTGAAACCGGAGAAAACAAGGAGTTTACACCGGACTACATCAAGGAGAGACAAGACGTCATCGAGGTGATCCGGGATAGACTCAAAATAGCCCAGAGTCGTCAGAAGAGTTACGCTGACTTAAAGAGAAGAGATTGGGAACCGAAAGTGGGAGACATGGTTTATCTGAAGGTTAGCCCAATGAAAGGACTTAAGAGGTTCGGAGTGAAAGGAAAGTTAAGCCCTCGATATATTGGACCATTTAAGATAATCAGTCAGAATCGAGGAACAGCTTTTGAGTTGGAGTTACCGGCACAACTAAGTCAAGTTCATAATGTATTTCATGTATCACAACTCAGAAAGTGTTTGAAAGCACCGGATGATCCTATCACATATGAAGAAATAGAATTGCAATCTGACCTAACTTATGTAGAAAGACCGGAAAAGATTTTAGAAGTACAGTGGAAGAAGTTAAGGAACAGGGCAATCAAATACTGTAAAGTGCAATGGCAACATCATCCTGAGCGAGAAGCAACTTGGGAGACAGAAGAAGAACTCAGGAAGTCTTACCCCGAGATGTTCAGGTACCAATCTTAACTTCGGGACGAAGTTTCTGTTAAGGGGGAGAGGCTGTAATAACCCAGAACATAGGAACAACGAAGGGTAGATTTAGAAATGGGATGTGCATTTCATCGCAAAACGGGGGAAATTTTCGCGCCTTATTGCAACTAAACCTAAGAGGGATCGAGGTTCTCTCTCATTTTGCACTTAGGGTTAGGCAATGTGAGTTAGGGAAATTTCGACATGATCTCTTTTGTATCTTGTTGATTTGGGGAATTGATTTCATTTGGCAAGTGTTAATACATTTAACAATAAGCATTGAACAATATAAAATAGAATTCATAATTTAAAACACAACTTATGAATTCAAACAACTTTGAATTTCAAAGTGAATAATAAATACAATATTTATTCCAAAATATAAATATTACATAAAGCAAAAGTTCATAAACAAAAACTTGGGCTTTATTGATATCACAACACAGATTACAAAGTTTTTACAATATTCTTGATACAAGAATGGATGAATAATAAACAGAAATGGAAATAAAGATTACAATTTTGCTCCTAAACTAAAACCTAGACTAAATGACTTGAAGTATTTCTTCATGGTCATGTCCATCTTCAAAACCTGCAAAACAAAGAACCAACACTAGCCAGAATGTTAGTGTTAGTCAAATAATTCAGTTTGGACAGAACCAAGTGACATGCACACTTGTGCTTGTCCAAAACCATGGACAGCACAAGATAAGGGCAAGAAGCAGACCAAACCCGAGCACCACCAGGGGCTCAAGTTTCAGCATATGAGAGCACACAAGCTCAAGTGTCTTTGGCAAAGAATAAAGAAGGCCATGCAACAGATTAGTCACCAAGCAAGCCAGGCTTGTGTGTCAATGCAGGGATAGAAGCAGGGTTCATATAAAAGGGGCACAAACCCTAGAAATCATAACCAGTCGACCGGATAAAGATTCACCAGGTAAGGGTGAAGCAAGAACAAGCTCAGTTCATCCAGTTCTTGAGCAAGAACAGAACCAACACACACAACCACTTAAGCCACCAGAAATCATGGTGACCTAGAAGATCATCCAAGATCTGGAGGTGAAGGGCTGTGAACAAACCCAAGTCTGCATCAACAAAACATTTCTTTCTAGGAGCTGGAACAAGGTATACCTAGTTCCTGGAAAAGATCCAATGGATCTAATCCATCATATGCATGACATAGTCATGGGGTTGAGCAGATGCTCAACAGGGTGAATCATCACTTGGTTTTCACCAAGGATTACTGCCAGTCAAAAGCTACTAAGATAGAAACCATCCAGATACAGATCATGTGCACAGAAGCTAGAAATCATGCACAGATGCACACACTAGCAAGATCACATGCACAGATAGCACCAAAGAGATAGCAAAGATTAGCAGCCAAGACTACACAGAAAATCCTAAGCATGCAACCATCGTAAACCCTAGATTTCTTCACAGCAAGCATATTGGCATTCATAGTTACTATGATCCCCAAATATGCAAGCAAAGATGAGTAGCCAACAAGATCCAACCAACTAGGTGAGCAACCTACAAGAGCAAGGCTACTGAGGTCACATCACACTTAGCACCAATTAAGAGAAAGCCAAATAGATCACATCACTATCCAGTAATGGATTCAGACTCTAATTGCTTGTAAAAGAATCATGAACAGCAAATTCATATACAAGCAAGTCATTTAAATCATCACTGCATAAGCAGTTCATCATAATTAAGTAATCCAAGCATGAATTTATCACAGATCCATGCTAAGCATGACAAGAAAGATACCGTTAAGCAATACAATTTAATTCATAGCCACTAGAGCAAGTCTAGATAGCTAAAAATAAGCAACAAGACAAGTAAGCAATAAAGACAGCTGATGCTTGAGCATCAAGATCACCGAGATAAGTGAATCATTTAACCACGATTAGCCAAGAAGCCATCACTGACAATCAATTGATCAAATGGATCAATCATAGCAAGCCAAGTTACATAGAGAGGTTAGCCAACAAGCAAGAAATGATCCAATGGATCATTGGCTTGCAGAGGTAGTACTGAATCTTATCACAGGCACCTCTGGCACACACACAAGTGTCACAGATGCATCACAAGTACACCTAGACAAGCAAGCATGATAGACCAGTAAGCATAAGCAAGTCGTAACCAAGCATAGCATGGCATAGTTAGCTATTGAGCAAGCACAGGAGAGCATGGCACGTGTCGAGCATGCTAGGAGTAGCAGAGAAGCAAGCACAAAGATGAACAAAGAAGCAAAGCAAAGCATGTGCCAAGATCAGAAATGGTAATTGGGCCATGAGCTTGCAATTAATGAAGCATGTGCAATTTGCATAGGAATAGCATGGCTCTAGATGATCACAAGACCACCAGAGAGCAACATAGCATGAGGAGGAAGAAGCACAGTAACAAGGGGAGGCGCACAGAGGAGAAGGTGGAGATGTAACACTTACTTGCGCCTGGAAGCAGAGGCTAGGGCATGGCGAGGCAGTGCTCGCGCGGCCCTAACAGCTGCAAGTCCAGGGTAGGCGCCGACGTTACGCCGGCGAACCCAGACACGAAACCGCACCACCATAGCAAGCACCTGAGGCGACGGCACGAGTACTGCACGCAGCACCCGCGCCAGGTCAACCCCAGGCGCGTACGATCGTCGGCGAGGACGAGATCTCGCCGGAGTTCGTCGAGGCGATTCTCCAGTGGATCCAGATCGGAGGCGATTCGCCAGGAGAGGACGAGAAGGGAGAAACTGCGCGGACAGATCGATAGATCTGCTCGCGGCGGTTCAGGATCGGTTGGTGGCTACGGCGGAGGAGCTCGGCGATGGCCGGAGCAAGGCGGCGGCCATGGCGGCGACGCCATCGCCACGGGGGTCGCCAGACAGTTAGGGTTAGACGAGCGAGTGAGAGGGCCGAGTGAGAGTGAGTGAGGTGGGCCGCTTCGGCGCCACCGAACCCAAAAGGGGGCCAGCCTTATTGGGCCGTCCCTGGGTTTAAGTTATTGGGCTGGGCCCAATAGGGGTCCAGAGGGGTATTTTGGTCTTTTACGTTTAATAAAAGATCAAAACTTTACCAAATTTTAATAAATCATAAACAACTCTAAAAATCCAATAAAAATTGGATTTATGAATGAAAAATAAATCTTAACAAGAATAAAATATGAAATGGAATTTATGAAACAAATTCAAAATTATGAATTTTCAGAATTTAAATAATAACTTGGAATTTAAAATTATTATTTCCTTGTAATTTAAATTCAAGGAAAAATCTCAAATAAGTTCAAATATTTATTTTCAAACATTTCAAAATGAAATTCTACTAATCCAAGTCATTTCTTTTGAAAGAGGGTATTTTTCCCAGAAAAATACTATACTCCTTTTTATTCCAAAAACTATAGAGTTCACTCTATAATTTCAAATTATTTTGGAATGACTAAGGTAATCATCTAGTAAAATCATTTTACTTTGAATTGTTGTACTTTGTGTGAATCACAATGATTAATACTTTTAAATCAATTGTAAATTACCGTCAAAGACATAAATCTTAAATACAACCCTAAATTGTAATAACTCATTGGGGTAAGGGATTCAACATAAAATAATCCATCCATGATTGCATTATTTGGATTTTTATAACATTGTCCTACCGGACAATGATGCTTCTTACGTAACCCGAGGTCCAGGTTCCATCAACCGCATTGAACCGCACTATCTCGCAGTCCACTGTGCAAGTTCACCCTTGCTCATGTCAACTTGATTATTTTCTACTACTTTAATGCAAAGCTATATACTTACCATTCCTGCATCGCAAATGAAATGTTATTTTCCAACTATGAATATGACTATGTGGCTGGCAATGGAACCATGGTATGTGTTGATATGGTGGAGGTTCCATTGCAATGGGTTATATCACCCTAGGATTAATTACCAATGCCGTCCAAAGGATTCTAGCGCTCGTACAAACCGCGTTGACCATGAGATCTATAATGGCTCTGAAAAGCCAGCCGTATCTTTTCCCTTCGCACGCCAACGGATCGGAGAGACAAGGGGGTGCTGGAGGCACCGCCGCAATAGGTTGGGAAATCCTTTTAAATCCCCATCCATTGGTGATGTTAATCTCTTCGATCTATGAGGGATTGTCCGGAGTACACCATGAGTAAAGCCGTATTATCGGGGGAAGTCTACTGGAGGTGTACGGTTGGACAAAAGGGTGGGTTTGCAGTCGCAGAGAAGGCGGTGTGGGCTTGGATCTTTATACCTGGCCTCACACCAAAGGAAGTGTGAACGGGGGCAAGTCCCTGCGGATGGCAAAAAGGGTGAGATCTCTTGTGGGAAAAGTAACGCACCTCTGCAGAGTGTATCAAATTGTGGCTGTCACTCCCTGTTCCGGGAAGGGAACTGCGAACGCGGCAGGAAAGGAACTCCACGAAGTTCTGGTCAACCTGTGAAGACTGACGGGCATAGTTTTCATAATAAAAGCAACCTTTTGAAGAAATGTTTTCAAAACATGCATTGACCTGCGATTTCCTGATCAATGGTCGTAGCTAGTGCATCAAACACCTTTTATTCTTTTAGAACTTGCTGAGTACCTCTGTACTCACTTTCTTTCGACACCCTTGCTAGACTGTGATCCGGAAGTGGAGGCTATCAACGATGGAGCACCAGAAGGAAGCTACGAGCTGGTCTACGAAGAACCTGATCTTACCGGCGGAGTGGAAGGCGTAGACTATGGGATAGTCTACGGACCAGATGACACGGAGGTGGAGGAGTAGTGACATACCCTAGCATCATAGAGCCGAGCAACGTAGAACTTACCTAAATAAGTTGTTGAGCTCTTTACATTTGTTATGAGTTGTAATCGTACTTAAGTAGTATCTTAGGGTGTTCTCATAGGACCTGTGAGAATACCAACTTGTTAAGACAATGTTTGTAATAAAGTATGGAGTGTTATGACCTGCAATGTTTCTGTTGTACCACTCTGAGGGATATGGCAATTTGTGAGGAAGCCCCTTCACAAAGATCATATCAACAACTTGTATACTACAACATGCAGTGGTATGCTGGGTCACCGCAACTAGTCCATAGAACTAAAAAGGATCTGCATCCTTTTATTAATAATTTTGTAGACAATCTCTAAAACCCCCACCTGTACTTCCTGAGAACCACTTCTATGTAAAAAGATGTAAAATATTTGGGGTCCCCCCAGACCCCCATATTAATATAGCAAAACAGTAGGAGCCTTTCCTACTGTTAAAGTTTCAAAAAAAAAAAGATGGTCATAGGGGTCCCATGGCGCACCAAGGTTCTCATGGGCCTGGGCAACGCGATGCTCTTCCACCCTCTTCATGGCAAACGCCTGAGAGTCCGGGAAGAGACCTACCCAAAGAAAGAAAGAAGCTAAGAAAATGCAACCGGAAGAAACAAGCGTATAAGCAGAAACCGGAAAAGGAAAAAGGAAGAAACTTACGGAAGGCGTGTGCATCAGTTTGCATGACCAGCCGGTCATACTCCTTCCGCTCCACCTCCAGCCGCGCGGCCTTGTCCTCAGCAGCTTTCCGCGCCTTGGCAAGCTCCTCCAGCTCAGCCTGCAACACCGCATTGGAGTTGCCGGCATCCTCCAGTGCTTCGTGTAGCTTGGTCGCTGCATCGGCTTCGGCAGCCTTCAGCGCCTTGGCATGGTCAAGGCCAAGCTGGATGAGCTGACCCTTGAGCTCCTGGTAGCTGGTCCTCTGGGCGCTCAGCTCCTCCTGGTGCTGCCGGATAAGCTGGTCCTTTTCCTCTGGAACCCGGAAAGAAAATGTTAGTGAAAATTGCACCGGTAAAATGAAGAAGGAGCAAGCCAACCGGAAAACAGGAAGTCGTACGTTGGGCGGTGGCGAGCTGCGCCTTGAGGGCCTCGATAGAAGCTTCTGGGATGACTGTTAAACAAAAATCATGAGTGTTAAGAGAAAGAAAGCTTTCCGGTAAGAAGATGCCGGAGGCACAAAAAGTTTACCTTGGCACTTGTCATGTGCCTCGGCAAGATCCCGGTGCTCCCATAGAAGCTCCTCAAAGAGGACCTTCCGAGCGTCAGCCGTGAGCTGTTCAAGAAAAAGAGATTAGTTAAAGTTTCGCGCTAAGAACAAAGATCTTAACCCGAAACTCAGGGACTGGCTATGCCGGTTTCGCGCGTTTCTAAGCTAAGTTTTGCGCTAAGAACAGGGTTCTTAACCCGAAACTCGGGGACTGGCTATGCCGGTTTCGCGCGTTTCTAAGCTAAGTTTTGCGCTAAGAACAGGGTTCTTAATCCGAAACTCGGGGACTGGCTATGCCGGTTTCACGCGTTTCTAAGCTAAGTTTTGCGCTAAGAACAAGGTTCTTAACCCGAAACTAGGGGACTGGCTATGCTGGTTTCGCGCGTTTTTAAGTTAAGTTTCGTGCTAAGAGCTACGCTCTCAACACAAAACTCGGGGACTGGGAAGATAGACAAGATTCAGCAAACAAGAGAGAAACCGGCATGGAATTAAAGGAAAGATAGAAAAGATCCGGAAGCAGGGAAAACGGTAAAGTTGAAGAGAGTTGGTGGAACTTACCATCAAGTTGTTCGTGGCGTCATACCACGCGCTATCCAGCTCCTTGACGGCTCGACGAAGCCGCATGAAGTGCTCTTCAGAGGACCGGTCTCCAACAGGGTCAGGCGCCGGCAGCCTGTCCTTGCCCATACCGCGGGTCGCCGGGGTCATGTCCGCGGCGTTCCACTTCTGAGCGTAGGGCAGCAGATGCCCCAGCTCCCGGCCCTCGCGCTGGAACTCGGTGATCCGGCCGAGCAGGCCGGTGGCCTTCTCGCTGGCAGCGCTGGCGGCGTGAGCAACGTGCAGCACCAAGGGCTGCGGACCGCCGGAGGGGGCGCTAGAGGCCGTCGCCTTTCCCTTGATGAGCTTTGAGGTCTTGGGCAGCGGCGGAGTAGGAGTGGCGCCGGCTGGCTCGGTGCGAGGAGCATCCGGTGGTGGCGTTGGAGCAGTTCTTGGAGAAGGGGGAGCGCTAGGCGCGTCGCCCAAGTTGGAACTTTCCGGCGCGGAAGTCTTCTTCTTCTTTTCAAGGATAGGAGGAACCAGAGGTTCCGCCCGCCCGGCAGCTTCTTCCTCGTCGCCGATGTTGCTGGCGCCGGTGTCCTGGTTTTCAGGAGGGGAGACAAAGTCCTCCTCCGCGCGGTGTTCTGGCGGTGTAGGGGCCGCGTGCCCCGAACTTGAAGTGCCCCCCAGAGGGGAGGCAGAGGTGTTGCCGGCACCAGATGGTGCCGGGCTTGAGTGAGGAGGAGGGGTTGAGGTCCTCGCGGTACCCTCAGAGCCCGCAGGCCTTGGGCCAAGCTTGAGCGCAGGGCTGTATAAGAGGAAAAGAAAAGAGTTGGAAAAAAGCAACCGACAAAAGAACTTGGCAAAAAGAAACAAGAAAGAAAACGGGAGCTTACCAAGAGGAGGTCGGCATTTGCTTGCGCTTGTAGCGCCTCACACCTACTTCCTTCTGCCCCAAAGGCTCCGTCCGGAAGCGCTTCGGGGGAGGGGCCTGGCTGGAACCGGCGTCAGATGCCGGCGCCTTGTTCTTCTGGCCCTGGGCCATGAGCTTGTCCACGAACTCGTGACCGGCCTCGGCTCGCAGGGGCGGCGCATGCTCATGGATCTGCAAGTTCAAGATAGCTAAGAGAACATCTACAAAGGAGCAATAATGAAAAAAGTATAAGAAATCGAAAAAGAAAGGTACCTCGAGCACGGTCAGGTCGTCCGAGGAACCGGTTGGTTCCGGCACGGACGGGCCGAGGCGAGAAGCTTTGGTCTTGCCCATCTTCAGGTCCTGCCACCGGATGAAAGGATCCGGGTCAACAGAATCTAGCGCACGCTTCACGCAGGGACCTCGTCGCTCTGCGTGAATAGTGGGGAAGCGGTCCTTGGCCTGAAACAAGTAAAAAGAAGGTTAACAACAGCAAAAGTTAGCCGTGAAGTTTCCGACCCGAGTTGCGTAATCTCTTACTTCTTGGGTCGGAGGGTTAGTAGTACCGAGAGGCAGGAGGCCCCATTCCCAATCATCCGGCATGGCACACGGGCAGATGCTTAGCCTTGCGGACGACGTCCTTTTTGCTGAGAGGAAGGCCGGTAATCTTGGTGGGATCACCAGGACCATACATCTCGCTCATCCTATGCTGTCGGCGCTTGAGAGGAAGTACCCGGCGCGAGATGAAGGTGCGGATAATATCATCGGAGCAGATGTTGGTCTCCTTCATCAGGTTCGCCATGTAGCGTACCACCCGGTTGGTTTCGATATGATCTGACTTCGGGTTGTAGCTCCAGTTGGCTCTGCTGGGCGGCGCCGGGTTGAAAGGCGGTAGATCAATGAGATTTGCGGCGCCGTTGTTTTTCACGTAGAAGAAGGTCCCTTGCCATAACCGGCATGACTCGAGACCGGTAAATTTGAAGAAAGGGCTCCATTGGCGGGAGCCGATGATACAAGACCCACATTGAACGGGGGTTTTGGGTTTAGGAATTTCCTTGCCCTGAACGGAATTGATCCGCAGAGCAAAGACGTGGGCAAACGTCTCGCGAATGGGACGAATGCCGATATAAGCCTCCATGAAGGTGGCAAAGCAGGAAAGGTAAAAAACGGCATTGCCGGGGAGATGGTGAGGTTGAAGTTCGTAGAAATCTAAGAACTTCCGGAAAAACTTGGAAGCGGGAAGGCCGAAGCCGCGCTCAAAGTGAGCGAGGAAAACAACATATTCACCGGGCTGAAGCACCGGTTCAATCTCGTCGCCGGGAAGCCGGCAGGTTACTCCCTCCGGAATCCTACGGGGCCGGTATAGCCAGTCAATCTCATACTGGGTAACATTGGAGCCCATCCAGGCTCCACGCGTCACACCGGAAGGATCTATACCGGAAGCTTGGCTAGAGCTACCGGATTCTTGGTGGCTACCGGAGTCGGTATCCATCGGAACAGGGTTGGCGGTTGATCTATCAGAAAATTGGCTACGCCGGCTACCGGAAGAAGAAGCCGAAGAAGAGGCAGAGGAAGAAGCAGAGGAGGAGGCAGAGGAAGACTCCTCGCTAGACATAAGGCTAGGTGCAGAAAAACAGGAATCCCACAATTTGCCCCCGCGCGAAGATCTACGAGTAAGAGAAAAATCAAAAGAAAAGGGGAAATAAATACACTATCGACCCAAGATCTAGAATACAAGCAAAAGGGGAGCAAACTCAGATTAAACCTAACCTGAGGCGCCACGGTCGCTGCAGAAGAGGTTCGCCGGTGAAGAAGTGGGCCTGCGGTCGCCGAGGAGTTCCGTCGACGGCGGAGCAGAGAAGAGCGCGAGGAAGCGTGAATGCAGCGGTCGCAACGGGAGCACAGCGAAGAACCTCCGCACGGTGAAGTCCGGCGAAGAAGCGGCGCGAGTTCGCCGGGCGGCGGGGCTCGAGCGAGGAACGGCGGACGGAGAATGGCGGAGGCGCAGAGAGCAAGAAGCACTGTGCGCGAAGAGCGGAGAATGCGAGAAGAGGAAGAAGAGGGGGCGGTTCTGCCTTATAAAGGAAGAGAGAAGGTGGGCCGAAAACCGTCGGGCCGCAGCGGTTCGCTCCGCGGGCCGCGACGGTTCGTTCCACGGGCCGCCACGTGGCGTGACAATACACGCGTAAAAAAGGAAAGCCACACGGAGGTGCACACGGATCCGGAGTGGCCGCGGGGATCCGCTGTGAGGCATTTAATGTGCGCGCAGAAGTCGAAGGGAAGTGACCCCTGACACTGGCGCGTCAGTTAACAGTGCGCATGTCACTGACAGGCGCGGGGCCCGAGAAATTCTCGACTTCGCCGAGAAAGGAGTTAATGGCTAAGATACCGGAGAAAAACATACCAGAAGATACCTTGCAAAGAGAGAAAAGGTGAGTCCGGGCAAAGATGCCGGATCCAAGCTCAACGCCGGAAAGATTAAACCGGTATCCTAAAAACAAGAGAACCTGGCATGGTCTGTTGGATAGAATCCACCAGACTATACCAGCTTCGGGGACTAATGTTGGGGGGATGACCCCCGGTATGCCAAAGGCATGCCAAACCGGATGGTTTGAGCCATCAAGATACCGGTTTAATATTCTTACCGGAGCACAAAGATAAGAGCTTGGCTAAGTAAAAGCAGGCCGGTATCCCCAGAGGGGTATACCGGAACCGGATGAAGAAGATACCGGAAGGAGGGCAGGTCGGCAAGACCGGTCAAAGATTCTCTTCAGAGCTAGAAGACAAGGATGAGCTAAGCAAAGTGACTTTAATCGGAGTCCTGGCGCCAAAGATAGGGGTGACGCTGAAAGAAGCCGGAGGACGTCAGTGTTCCTGATTAAAGAAGACCTCGGCGTCATCCATGATTAAAGTAGCTTTGTAAAGTAGTTTGTCCAGTCAAAGATGCCATTAGGGTTTCTTGCTCTGTAAGCCACCCTCTCCCCTATATAAGGAGAGGGGGCACCCCCGTATCCGGGAGGTTGGATGGTCGAACCCTAGACGCTCATGTACGCCAGAAAACATGTAACCATGTTGAGATCAATGAAGCAAGCGATCTAGAGCAGAGTTCTTCCTCTTGTCTCTCTTCTTGCATACCGGCCTTTGGTTGTGTTCTTGAGGAAAGCATCCGGAAGTTCATCCCATCTAATCGCAAACCCTCCCCCGAATCCTCTAGCGCCCATTCGGCTCCAACTTAAGCCATCCCATGGCATCTGCTCGTTCGCCACGACGACACCTGCGCGAGCGCTGACTCGCGGAGCTAGATTGCGACCCCGTCCCACAAAGCGAGCTCGTTGAGCTCGTCCTGCTCGTTGTTGGCCAGTGTCATGGCAATGGCCTCCTCCTCTGAAATGTCCGGCGGCTGGGTCTCCGGATCCCACGCCGGTCCGCCGTCGTCGTGGTCGTACTGCCGCATGGTCACGTCGTCGTCCTCGTCCTCGTCGCCGTCCTCGTCCGCGTCCTCGTGGTCGTTCTCTTCTTCTTCGGCGGCGATCTCGAGCTCGAAGTAGTCTACGTCGGCAAGGTAGGCAGCGCGGCGCCGCGCGTCGAACTCCCACGTCCCGAAGGAAATCCAGTTGTAGGAGTTTAGCGTGTACACCGGATCCTCCCGCAGATCCGGCGGCAAGACCGCGCAGCGGCGCCGCACCTCGTCCCACCGCTCTCGGCCCTCGCGCGGCACGGGGGGGGACCGGCACGCGCCGCGAGTTCAGGTACCAGCCCCCTCCCGGCAAGTTCGCGTCCGGCCATGGTACCGGCCGGTTTTCCTCCCATAGCTGTCGAGCGAGGTCAACGCGGACGTACCGGCCGACCCGTGCTTTCTTGCCGGAACGCGAGCCGCTAGCCTCCTGGTCGTTCTTCGTCTTCCAGAACGGCCAGCATTTCTTCCCCATGGCGTCGGTGTGGTGGCTACTGTGGGATTTTGCCAATGGTTTTGGTCGGGGAAATGGGCACCGGGAGCGTCCCTTTAAGGCTTCGACGCCATCTCGCCTTCAATGGCCTGCCAGTGCAATGCCTACTAGCTGCGCATGCTCGCGGAAGCCGAGGCACGCCATTAACGCGGCCCCTGCAAAGGCTGCAGCGCGCCGCTCAGAAGTAATATCGTGGAAGACGAAGCAGTTGTGCCGCTGCCAGGCGGGCCCGCGCGTGGACCGAGCGGACACTTTGCGCGTCCGCGCAGCGTCCGCCGAGACGCAAACCTGGCGCATATTTGGGCCAGGTTTGCGTCTCCGCGGACGGCACAGTCATTTTGCGTCGCCCCGCTGGAACAGGCCCCAGACGCATTTCCGGTCACGGCGGACACAAACGGACGCTCACCGTCGCGCAGCTGGAGATGCCCTTAAACTACAGTTACGGTGCCTCGGTTTGTTCTTACCAAAAAAAATTAAACATTTACACTCTTGGTCATACGATTTAGAATAATTCTAGAAAATATAGAAGACCAAAGCTGCAGCTTACTATGCCTCTACTTCGACTCTTTTTAACAAAGAAAAATAACTTTAATCTTTCTAAATAATTTTCTCCGATGGCACAATTTCTCTCTGGCCTTCCCAAATGTGCACAGACACTCGATCTTTTAAATGTTGATAATTCCAATACTTTTTGAAGCATTATATGTGTGACCAAAGTTGCCAAGCTTGATGGAGATTGTTAAAGGGGGCCAAAGAATCAATCATTCTTAAACGTTGAGTAACATTTAAAATTTAATATAAATAGATATCTTTAAGGATTTTTCTAGAGTAGGGGGCCATGACCCTCCGCCCTAGGTGTAACATCCCAAATTTTAAAACAAAGAAGAAAATAAATTTCCTTTTTCTAAAAATGAGAACCAACAAAAACTTTTATTAAATAAAGTGCTATGCATAGTGCTCATACCTAATGCTTGAGTTTTCCCTTGAACACATTTCCAAAACCCGAAAATCCTAACAATCTCAAGAACCAAAGTGGATCAAATATGAAGAGACAAAAAATAAAAAGACATATGTGGGCATATAGCCCTAATATGTAAATCTTGACCCCTACCATTCTTACTTTTCTAAATGGTGGTGAACCATCGTAAACCCCACTAAACCCTAAACCTCACCCCTCTTATCACATCCATTAAAAACAAAATAAAAAAGAAATGATATTAAATAAGAACAAGGCCTATGCAAGCCCATGGCTATATTGGCAAATAATAAATTTTGTCATGGCTACCTCGTGTAGATGAATTGAAATACCTCAACAAACCTAACCTAGTACTTACCAACTAATTCAAGTGAGAAACAAAAATAAAATAAACATATGCATAGAGGCATATGTGGCACTTAGCCATAATAGCAAATCTTGCCCTATGCCCTCATATCTTACCCAAATGGTTTGAAACTCTTATCAAACTCAATCTAACCCTAAATGGATCCTCACACATGCCCAATTGGGTGAAGTGAACCAAAATGGAAAAATAAGAAAATTTGCAATTCAATTTTGCAAATCTTTGACCTAGACCAATTTGGCCTTCACCATTAGTTGCATTATGTTACTAAACACTTTACAACTTTTGGAATCAAAGAAACTCAAATCAAATCATTTTTGAACTCAAATTTTGATCACATGCAATGATGGTCAATTCTGCCATTTGCAATCTGGTCACTACTTTGAGCCCCTGTATTTTGAGATTTTCAAGCCAAACAAATCCAATTCTTTGCACCTCATCCAAGTACACATCAAGGTGAACAACTTTTGTAAAGACCACCATATCAAATTCACCCTGGATCAAAAACTATGCTCAATCAAAGTTGAGACTTTTTAACAATTTCAACATTCACCCACTTTGCAACTTTTGCATTTCTTGTTATTTTTAAATTCCACCACCACCCTTGTGTGTTGTGGATCATCTGAAGCAAGTCCAATCCATTCCTCTCCCAATTTTCAAATTTCATTGCACCAATCAAATTTGGCAAAAACTTGAATTTGCAAATATGCACAAATCTCAAAAACACTATTCTAAATAGTGTTGGCCTAATTCTTGCCCACCACTTGCCTCCACCTGGTCCCCCCTAAACCAAGCCAGGGCATAGCAACCCTAGGAACTAGGCCAACATGGCCATGTCAAGCCATGCCGGCCATGGAGCATCTAGCCCTTGCCAACCCTAGCTCCTCCCCTATCTAGCTCAGCAACCATGTCTCCCTGCTCCCTCACACTCTACTCGACAAGCCTAGCCTAGCTCTGGTTGGAGATACACACCACAGCAACGGGAACAGGGCGCGCCCACGACGCCCAGAACATGCCGATGCTTGCATGGGCGCCGCCCATGGGCACGCACGGCCACCCGTCGCCCCGACGAACGGCGCAACCCCTGGCCCCCCCTCTCTACACGTTGAGCTTCACCGTCGCACCGCAAACCCGCTCGCCCGTGCCCTTGCGCAGGCTGTCGCCGTCGACAACCTCACCGCTTCTCCGCCGCCGTGCCGCACGGTATTGCACGCGCAAGCAGGAACCCGACCACCCCCTGCCTCGCCAGCACGTTCCCTAGCATCGCCTGGAGGTCACCTACGCAGCCCTGCTCTCGCATGTCCCCTTCGCTTGCCGAAATCGCCACGCCATGGTCGACTTCTTCGCACAACCTCGGCCACCTCTCGCGCCTATAAAAAGGAGCCTACCCTTCATCATTTGAGCACGCCATTGCCTTCCCCTCTTCCTTCTGAGCCTCCCTGACCACCTCCCTTTGCCGATTACACCCTCCGCCACCGCAATTTGGTCGGAGACCGCCGCGCCAGTACCTCAGCAACGACGACGATTGGCGCCACCCCAGCTTCCCCCGCGACCACCGCTCGCTTCCTCGTCCTCGACAACGTCGCCGCGCACCCTCGTCGAGCCTCACCGGAGCCCAGGTTGGCCGTCGACCCCCACCACCGCCGCGACCAGGGTAGGGTCTCGTCGGAGACGACGATGACCAGCAGCCGTTCGATCACGATCTGATCGTGCGGTCTGTTTTAAAACATACCGCTTTGGTTTTTAAGTGAGGCTGACAGGCGTGCCCCACCTGTCAGGCGGCCTGCCGCGTGAGACGCGCTGTTGGGCCGACCCACTTCTCTCTCTCCCTCGCTGGCCCGTTAATTTTCCCGCCTAGCCCATTAACTCAAACTCGAATTAATTCTTTTAGTCTAAATTCAAATACTGGTCCTGTGCTAGAATTCAAATGGTTTCAAATCTACTACACCAAATTTAACAAACTTTATATCTTTGGAAAGCCTAGGAAATTATCTAAACAACCACACTGGTCTCACATTGAAATTCTTTGTAGAATAGATGTGACAAAAATAACAATTCAGAGACTCTTACAACTTCAAACAATTATTAAAAATCAACCAAAAATGCTATTGAGTTGATTTCAACTCTCATAAATCACATTTCACATGCTTTAATTGATTATGCAAAAATATGGCAGGGTTACTTTGAGTGATCATAGCCTAAAGTAAATAAAGGACTATATGGCTACTTTAGTCAAATGATATTGTCCAAAACTATTATGTAAATCCTATGAGGTGTTTGCCTTATTTAAATCTTGTCCCAAGTAAATTTATATGAGGTAGTGACCATGGTTGACATAATCTCATATTGGGTTAGTTGGTGATATTAAATCATAATGATGGTAGTGTTAAATGGTATGAGGTACTCTACCTCATTTAAATCATTTTCTCAAATGATGATTAGGAAGGGTTGACCTTGGCCAACATGGATTCATAGGTTATTCATTTGAGAAGATTAAATCTTAACAAAATTCAATGAGAGAAAATTATTTCCTCCAAAGACTTAAAGAGAAACCCTAATTCACTTTTAAATGAGAGGAAATTATTTCTCTAACACTAAGTAAGAGAACCCTAGTATAATTTTTAGGTAGCAATGCTAAGTGATGATGATAGAGCATTTTTGAGTGAGCCATTAAGGCTAACTAAGAATACTTAAGTATTGTTTGGTGATTGTATCCCCGTATTCGTTTATAGACGCTAGTACCGGAGAATATCAAGAGGAGGAGGAATTCTACCCAGAAGAAGAAGAGAACTTTGATCACCTCACCAATCAAGGCAAGCTAGACTAATGCAAGTTATATTGTTGCAAGATAATATTCTTGCAAGTGCAAAGCCCTATTGGGGCAAGGCACCATTAGTCTTACCTTACTTACAATAATCCCATCCCAAGTTTTTACCTTACAAGTTTCTACTTGAGTTATGAAGGAGTTACTTTTATAGTTAACTTTGGTCTAAGTTTAGTGTGGTACTAGAATAGTAAAGTTAGATTCAAAGATGGCCAAGCAAGATAGCACCCATCATGATTACTGCTAGCGCTAACCACTAAAATTGACTACTCTAGATGGGAACATGTGATTTGAAATGAATTTGAAAACTTTGGAATGATGAGTCATTCTATTGAAAAGTCTTTGAAGGTGAATATGACTTGAATGATATGGTGAATTTTGACTAAAACTGATATTGGTTTGGATGCGATACCTTTCCAATTTTTGAGTACCCCCACAATACCTGATTATGGGTAGGGCTTAACTGGAAGTTTATACATCTTAGTATGGGTTCCCTCTGAACAAGTGATAACCCACAAGTATAGGGGATCGCGGCAGTCTTCGAGGGAAGTAAAACCCAAATTTATTGATTCGACACAAGGGGAGGTAAAGAATACTTATAAGCCTTAACAACTGAGTTGTCAGTTCAGCTGCACCTAGAAAAGCACTAGTAACAGGGGTGATGTGAAAGCAGCAGTAATATGAGAGCAATAGTAACAGTAACACAGTAGCAGTAGGAGTAACACAGAGGCAATGGCACCAGAAAATAGTTGATACTACTTCCAATGACATATAGAACAAGTATATGATGATGAGAGATGGACCGGGGTTCCCAGCGATCTACACTAGTGGTAACTCTCCAATAACAAGTGACAAGTGTTGGGTGAACAAATTACAGTTGGGCAATTGATAGGATTGATAAAGCATTAAGAAAGAACATCAATTCATTAATCATGTAGTCATGTTTTCCATATATAGTCGTACGTGCTCGCAATGAGAAACTTGCACAACATCTTTTGTCCTACCAGCCGGGCCTCAAGGGAATCTACTGGATATTAAGGTACTCCTTTTAATAGAGTACCGGAGCAAAGCATTAACACTCCGTGAAAACATGTGATCCTCACATCACCGCCATCCCCTCTGGTTGTCCCGATTTCTGTCACTTCGGGGCCTTTGGTTCCGGACAGTGACATGTGCATACAACTTGTAGATACAATCTAAGCAATAATTATAGAGCTTAAATCTAAGATCATGCCACTCGGGCCCTAGTGACAAGCATTAAGCATAACAAGATTGCAGCAACAATAACTTCACAAACTTTATAGATAGACTAATCATAATGTATCATCCATCGGATCCCAACAAACACAACACCGATTACATCAGATGGATCTCAATCATGTAAGGCAGCTCATGAGATCATTGTATTGAAGTACATGGAGGAGAGAATACCAACTAGCTACTACTAGAACCCGTAGTCCATGGGGGAACTACTCACGGAGCATGATGGAGGCGGTGGCGTCGATGGAGATGGCTTCCGGGGGCACTTCCCCGTCCCGGCAGGGTGCCGGAACAGAGACTTCTGTCCCTCGAATTGGAGTTTCGCGATGGCGGCGGCGCCCCTGGAGTCTTTCTGGAGTTTCGTCAAAAGGTATCGCGTTTTTAGGTCGAAAGGACTTATATAGGCGAAGAGGCGGCGCAGGAGGGCGCCTGGGGCCTCCTCCCCATAGGCCGGCGCGGCCAGGGTGGAGCCCGCGTGGCCCTGGCGTGTGGTGGCCCCCTGGCCCGCCTCCGACTCTCCTTCGGTGTTCTGGAGCCTCCCGGGAAAAATAAGATCTTTGGCGTTGATTTCGTCCAATTCCGAGAATATTGCCCGAACAGCCTTTCTGGAACCAAAAACAGCAGAAAACAGGAACTGGCACTGTGGCATCTTGTTAATAGGTTAGTTTCGGAAAACGCATAAAAACATTATAAAGTGCGAGCAAAACATGTAAGTATTGTCATAAAACAAGCATGGAACATCAGAAATTATGGATACGTTGGAGACGTATCAACAAGCATCATAGGGGTTATGCTGAGGCTGCCTCCGTTGTATGAGAAATGATGTGAAATGAGGTGAATGTACGGCCCAAGCCCTGTGCAGTTCCCAGGTTGACAGTTGGTCTTCACTGGGAGGCCAAGCTCATGGGGAGAGGTACCTATACTAGGGTATGTAAGTGAAAGGTTATGGTTGATGATCCGCGTACTGAGTTACGATGATTCGGGGTTATCCTCGACGGATGAAATCAAATGTTGTGGCACAAGTGTGCAACCTCTGCAGAGTGTAAACCTATTCGAATAGCCGTGTCCACGGTTACGGACGGTTGGAAAGGCCATACTGTTACCGGTGTCAGATAATTCTTGAAAATGTTGATGAAGTGAATGGTGAATTGAATTGAATTGAATTGAATCACAACTGAGTTGTGGGAATGACACTAATGTTCCCACTTGAGTTAGTTAGCACATGAAAGAGTCTTTATCAAATACTGTGAACTAAAATTGGCTTTATGCAAAATAAACTAGAGCTTAGCACCCCCCCTTACTAGAATTGATAGCACTTACACTAGTATTAGTTTGCGAGTACTTAAAGTACTCACGGTTGTGTCCCTGGCTATTCAAATGGCCAGAATATGAGGAGGAGCAGAACTACCAAGGTGACGACCAGCAGGACGCCTACGACAACTAGGAGTTCTTCTAACGTCAAGCGTTGGCCTGTGGACTAGAGAGTCCCCTTTTATTTACGCTTCCGCTATGAACTATGTTCGTTGATCAATAGATCAACTATTTGTGTAATATGGATCATGTGATCTGAATTTGTAAGACAATATGGTTTGTAATGAATGATGACTTATGATATTCGACTGTTATGTCTCGCAACAACAATATTCCTCGGATTGCGATGAATGGCATAATAGGCATCTGGACTTAAAAATCCGGGTGTTGACAAGTTGGTATCGGAGCCATTGTTTGACCTTAGGAGACCCTAGTTAGAATGGACGTCGGAAAAACTTAGTTTCAAAAACCAATGAAGTGAATATTTATGAAAACTTATTCTCACTCTTACCCTTGAGATCTTTTTCAAAGTGAGAAATTCATGCTCTGCTTTTCCTTGTAGAACTACATAAAACTTTACACACTTGACCACTTCTTTAACTTACTCATCCTAATTGCTCACAGATGGAGTACACCTGCATGTCCTATCAGCTTGGCCACGGAGGAAACCTGATGTTCGAGAAGGATTTGACGCAACTAGTGGAATATCTAGGACGCCCGTATCCCGAGTTCTTCGGAATACCCCTCAATAACCAGTGGGGAGGACCACTTCGGTGGGAAGTTACTGCAGATTTGTGAAGAAAGCTGGGAGCCCCAATATGGGAAACCTTTTGGTTTTCTGTAACGGGAAACACTTGGAAGGAAGGACTAGTCAGAGCTATGCAAGAAGCAATTGCCCGTCTGTGTGGACAAAATGAGAACAAGATCAGAAACACTCGCTTCATCTACTACCCAAGACATGACCCCATGGGAAGACCAATAATCATGCCCCCGCACACGGAGATGAACCACTATGTCGCCCACCTGGACTTCATGTTGTACAAGACCCGCAAGGAGTTGGACAACGCCCTCAACTTTCGCCAAGCACATTACCCGTGAAGACGAAGAATCCACCCTGAAGAGTAGTATCACTAAAGCACTTGAGTAGGTGTGAGTTGTATCAGGATCCCCTTGTATCGTAGAGCGAATGAATGGTTCTTCAAACCAACGGTGTGTTAGATTTGTAATGTGTGATGTTTGGTATGAATGAAAAAGTGTTGTTGGTTTTTACCCCCTCAACACTACTCAAGTTTTCAAGCTTTGAACTTTTGAAACTTCTTAAAATTTAAACCAAACAAACCATAGAAATTTCCCTCTTATCTTAGCATCTACCTCAATGTTCAGATGGCCCCACCAACCCGCAGCGCCAACCAAGACGCCATGATGCAGATGCTAGAGATGATGATGGCAGACCGAGAAGCCGAGAGAGCTGAACGCCAAGCCAACATTGCCGCACTGCAACAGATCGCTCAGAACAACCAAGGCCATGGAAACCACGACCATCCTGGGTCGAAGCTGAAGAACTTTCAGAACACCAACCCACCCATTTTCAGCAAGACCGAAGAGCCACTTGACGCGGATGACTGGCTCCAGACAATGGAGAACAACCTGGAAGTTGCGGGAGTGGAAGCCGCAGAGAAAGTGCTATTCGCCACCCACTACCTGTCAGGACCTGCAAGAGCCTGGTGGACCAGCGCCCGCGCAATGAATGCGGGACAGATGATGACCTGGGAGGACTTCAAGCTGAAGTTTAGCAAATACCATGTGCCCCAAGGACTGATCAAGAAGATGAGAGACGAGTTCCGCGAACTCAAACAAGGAAGGATGTCCCTGGTAGAATACCGCGACAGATTCCTCACTCTGTCAAGGTACGCCCCCGATGAGACCGACACCAATGAGAAGCGGAAGGAGAGATTTCTGAACGGACTGCACGACGAAATGTAGACTGTACTGGTCAACATTCCCTTTGCTGACCTAGAAGCCCTGGTGGACACCGCCATCCAGATGGAAGGGAAGCTTCACCAAGCCAACGAGAACCGCAAGCGCCAGATAATGAACCAGCATGGGTCCAGCAATGCCCAAAAGTACCGCAACAACTCAACTGGAGGGTTCACCCCAAGAAACAACAGGCCACCTGCTCAGAATTACCGCCCAAACTACACCAACAACCATGGAGGACCCCCGAAGCCCGGAGGCAACAACAACAACAACAACAACAACAACAACCCCAACAGCAACAACAACAATGGGAACAACAACAACAACAACAACAACAACAACAACAACACTGGTCCGAGGACTGGAAGCAACGCCATCCCCGTCACCCCCAAGGACAAGTCGACCATAACTTGTTACGAATGTGGAATTGTGGGACACTATTCCAATGAGTGCCCCAAAAGGTTAGCCAAGATTGCCACCAATACCACTGCACCTTCTCAGAACCAGCGCCGCTTTGCAGCAAGAAGGAACCAGAACAACAACAACGGCCGCCTCTACCACATGAATGCCACTGAAGCCCAGGAAGCACCCCAGGCCATGGCAAGTATGTTTTACTGTTAATCCTATTGCTCAATCTCTCTTAGGAACCTAACTTTTCTTAAAATCTCGGGACGAGATTTGTTTAAGGGGAAAGGGTTTGTAACATCCCAAATTTTAAAACAAAGAAGAAAATGAATTTCCTTTTTCCAAAAATGAGAACCAACAAAAACTTTTATTAAATGAAGTGCTATGCATAGTGCTCATACCTAATGCTTGAGTTTTCCCATGATTGTTTATTATTACCTTGAACATATTTCCAAAACCCTAAAACCCTAACAATCTCAAGAACCAAAGTGGATCAAATATGAAGAGACAAAAAATAAAAAGACATATGTGGGCATATAGCCCTAATATGTAAATCTTGACCCCTACCATTCTTACTTTCCTAAATGGTGGTGAACCATGGTAAACCCCACTAAACTCTAAACCTCACCCCTCTTATCACATCCATTAAAAACAAAATAAAAAGAAATGATATTAAATAAGAACAAGGCCTATGCAAGCCCATGGCTATATTGGAAAATAATAAATTTTGTCATGGCTACCTTGTGTATATGAATTGAAATACCTCAACAAACCTAACCTAGTACTTACCAACTAATTCAAGTGAGAAACAAAAATAAAATAAACATATGCATAGAGGCATATGTGGCACTTAGCCATAATAGCAAATCTTGCCCTATGTCCTCATATCTTACCCAAATGGTTTGAAACTCTTATCAAACTCAATCTAACCCTAAATGGATCCTCACACATGCCCAATTGGGTCAAGTGAACCAAAATGGAAAAATAAGAAAAATTGCAATTCAACACACACACGTGCTTATGGACATTTTGCAAATCTTTGACCTAGACCAATTTGTCCTTCACCATTAGTTGCATTATGTTACTAAGCACTTATTACCACTTTTGGAATCAAAGAAACTCAAATCAAATCATTTTTGAACTCAAATTTGATCACATGCAATGATGGTCAATTCTGCCATTTGCAATCTGGTCACTACTTTGAGACCCTGTATTTTGAGATTTTCAAACCAAACAAATCCAATTCTTTGCACCTCATCCAAGTACACATCAAGGTGAACAACTTTTGTAAAGACCACCATATCAAATTCACCCTGGATCAAAAACTATGCTCAATCAAAGTTGAGACTTTTTAACAATTTCAACATTCTCCCACTTTGCAACTTTTGCATTTCATGTTATTTTTAAATTCCACCACCACCCTTGTGTGTTGTGGATCATCTGAAGCAAGTCCAATCCATTCCTCTCCCAAATTTAAAATTTCATTGCACCAATCAAATTTGGCAAAAACTTTAATTTGCAAATATGCACAAATCTCAAAAACACTATTCTAAATAGTGTTGGCCTAATTCTTGCCCACCACTTGCCTCCACCTGGTCCCCTGGTCCCCTCTCAACCAAGCCAGGGCATAGCAACCCTAGTAACTAGGTCAACATGGCCATGTCAAGCCATGCCGGCCATGGAGCATCTAGCCCTTGCCAACCCTAGCTCCTCCCCTATCTAGCTCAGCAACCATGTCTCCCTGCTCCCTCACACTCTACTGGACCAACCTAGCCTAGCCCTGGTCGGAGATACACACCACAGCAACGGGAACAGGGCGCGCCCACGACGCCCAGAGCATGCCGATGCTAGCATGGGCGCCGCCCACAGGCACGCACGGCCACCCGTCGCCCCGACGAACGGCGCAACCCTCTCTACACGTTGAGCTTCAGCGCCGCACCGCAAACCCGTTGGACACGCGCCCGTGCCCTCGCGCAGGCTGTCGCCGTCGACAACCTCACCGCTTCTCCGCCGCCGTGCCGCACGGCATTGCACGCGCAAGCACGAACCTGACCACCCCCTGCCTCGCCAGCACGTTCCCTAGCATCGCCTGGAGGTCACCTACGCAGCCCTGCTCTCGCCTCTCCCCTTCGCTCGCCGGAATCACCGCGCCATGGTCGACTTCTTCGCACAACCTCGGCCACCTCTCGCGCCTATAAAAAGGAGCCTACCCTTCCTCATCTGAGCACGCCATTGCCTTCCCCTCTTCCTCCTGAGCCTCCCTGACCACCTCCCTTCGCCGATTACACCCTCCGCCGCCGCAATTGGTCGGAGACCGCCGCGCCAGTACCTCAGCAACGACGACGATTGGCGCCACCCCAGCTTCCCCCGCGACCACCGCTCGCTTCCTCATCCTCGACAACGTCGCCGTGCACCCTCGTCGAGCCTCGCCGAAGCCCAGGTTGGCCGTCGACCCCCACCACCGCCGCGACCAGGGTAGTGGCTCGTTGGAGACGACGATGACCAGCAGCCGTTCGATCACGATCTGATCGTGCGGTCTATTTTAAAACATACCGCTTCGGTTTTTAAGTGAGGCTGACAGGCGTGCCCCACATGTCAGGCGGCCTGCCGCGCGAGACGCTCTGTTGGGCTGGCCCACTTCTCTCTCTCCCTCGCTGGCCCGTTAATTTTCCCGCCTATCCCATTAATTCAAACTCGAATTAATTCTTTTAGTCTAAATTCAAATACTGGTCCTGTGCTAGAATTCAAATGGTTTCAAATATACTACACCAAATTTAACAAACTTTATATCTTTGGAAAGCCTAAGAAATTATCTAAACAACCACACTGGTCTCACATTGAAATTCTTTGTAGAATAGATGCGACAAAAATAACAAGTCAGAGACTCTTACAACTTCAAACAATTATTAAAAATCAACCAAAAATGCTATTGAGTTGATTTCAACTCTCATAAATCACATTTCACATGCTTTAATTGATTATGCAAAAATATGGCAGGGTTACTTTGAGTGATCATGGCATAAAGTAAATAAAGGACTATATGGCTACTTTAGTCAAATGATATTGTCCAAAACTATTATGTAAATCCTATGAGGTGTTTGCCCTCATTTAAATCTTGTCCCAAGTAACTTTATATGAGGTAGTGACCATGGTTGACATAATCTCATATTGGGTTAGTTGGTGATATTAAATCATAATGATGGTAGTGTTAAATGGTATGAGGTACTCTACCTCATTTAAATCATTTTCTCAAATGATGATTAGGAAGGGTTGACCTTGGTCAACATGGATTCATAGGTTATTCATTTGAGGAGATTAAATCTTAACAAAATTCAATGAGAGGAAATTATTTCCTCCAAAGACTTAAAGAGAAACCCTAATTCACTTTTCAATGAGAGGAAATTATTTCTCTAACACTAAGTAAGAGAACCCTAGTATAATTTTAGGTAGCAATGCTAAGTGATGATGCTAGAGCATTTTGAGTGAGCCATTAAGGCTAACTAAGAATACTTAAGTATTGTTTGGTGATTGTATCCCCGTATTCGTTTATAGACGCTAGTACCGGAGAATATCAAGAGGAGGAGGAATTCTACCCAGAAGAAGAAGAGAACTTTGATCACCTCACCAATCAAGGCAAGCTAGACTAATGCAAGTTATATTGTTGCAAGCTAATATTCTTGCAAGTGCAAAGCCCTATTGGGGCAAGGCACCATTAGTCTTACCTTACTTACAATAATCCCATCCCAAGTTTTTACCTTACAAGTTTCTACTTGAGTTATGAAGGAGTTACTTTTATAGTTAACTTTGGTCTAAGTTTAGTGTGGTACTAGAATAGTAAAGTTAGCTTCAAAGATGGCCAAGCAAGATAGCACCCCTCATGATTAGTGCTAGTGCTAACCACTAAAATTGACTCCTCTAGATAGGAACATGTGATTTGAAATGAATTTGAAAACTTTTGAATGATGAGTCATTCTATTGAAAAGTCTTTGAAGGTGAATATGACTTGAATGATATGGTGAATTTTGACTAAAACTGATATTGGTTTGGATGCGATACCTTTCCAATTTTTGAGTACCCCCACAATACCTGATTATGGGTAGGGCTTAACTGGAAGTTTATACATCTTAGTATGGGTTCCCTCTGAACAAGCATCATAGGGGTTATGCCGAGGATGCCTCCGTTGTATGAGAAATGATGTGAAATGAGGTGAATGTACGGCCCAAGCCCTATGCAGTTCCCAGGTTGACAGTTGGTCTTCACTGGGAGGCCAAGCTCATGGGGAGAGGTACCTATACTAGGGTATGTAAGTGAAAGGTTATGGTTGATGATTCGCGTACTGGGTTACGATGATTCGGGGTTATCCTCGACGGATGAAATCAAATGTTGTGGCACAAGTGTGCAACCTCTGCAGAGTGTAAACCTATTCGAATAGCCGTGTCCACGGTTACGGACGGTTGGAAAGGCCATACTGTTACCGGTGTCAGATAATTCTTGAAAATGTTGATGAAGTGAATGGTGAATTGAATTGAATTGAATTGAATTAAATCACAACTGAGTTGTGGGAATGACACTAATGTTCCCACTTGAGTTAGTTAGCACATGAAAGAGTCTTTATCAAATACTTGTGAACTAAAATTGGCTTTATGCAAAATAAACTAGAGCTTAGCTCACCCCTTTACTAGAATTGATAGCATTTACACTAGTATTAGTTTGCGAGTACTTAAAGTAATCACGGTTGTGTCCCTGGCTATTCAAATGGCCAGAATGTGAGGAGGAGCAGAACTACCAAGGTGACGACCAGCAGGACGCCTACGACAACTAGGAGTTCTTCTAACGTCAAGCGTTGGCCTGTGGACTAGAGTGTCCCCTTTTATTTACGCTTCCGCTATGAACTATGTTCGTTGATCAATAGATCAACTATTTGTGTAATATGGATCATGTGATCTGAATTTGTAAGACAATATGGTTTGTAATGAATGATGACTTATGATATTCGACTGTTATGTCTCGCAACAACAATATTCCTGGGATTGCGATGAATGGCATAATAGGCATCTGGATTTAAAAATCCGGGTGCTGACACTAGGAAAGCTTTGCCATTGGGAACAAGGGGTCCATGGTGTTGTGTCGCCCTAGGACCTCTGAAATCTATTAACCGGCCTTGATTATTAAGCAAAATAACCTCATATCTGCTTGTATTCGCAAAAAAACAAACACATATCTGCTTGAAATTTCGCAGGAAACTATTTAGTTCACAAAAAAAAAGTTAGAGAACAAGGTTATTCCTACGTGCCAAAAAAATTAGTTGTTCATGCCTGAGTTTCAATCGTAAATTCCTCATACAATGTTTAGTAATTTTCTGCAAGAAGTCTAAGGCCAAATATTAGAAATATCTAACCCTTACAAGATCATGTTTAAAAAATAAAAACAAAAAATAACCACGTATCCTTGGCTAAATCGATGTTGTATTCGTCCTCACTTGTTGGCGGCGCACTGTGAGCAAAGCTCGATGCCGCCTTTGGATGATGTTGTTGACTCAATGGCTAAGAAGTCGTCGGTCAGAGCCAGAAGATGACGGCAACATCATTTCGAGGATCAAATCGTTGTCCCGGATAAGAAGGTGACGAAGAGGACTGCAAAAGCACCCTGATCCGGCCAGACAAAACAAGGGAGGCCTTGCTCCACTAGCTTCCTAGCAAAGAAATTTGGATCATATGTGCATCATGGTTTTTCTTTTTTGGGCGAACAAAAAGTTTGCGGGGGAGGAGGGTAACTTGGCACGACCGAGATAACGTTTATAATCTGACTAAGATCACTAGGCTATAATGAGCTATTTGTTCAAAGAGTAATCAATTATGTTGTTCAGCGCAACACTATTGGTCAAAAGTTAATTTGTTGGGTCACATGATACTGCATTATGTAGTAAGTATGCTAACCTATTAAGCATTGTGTCCTCCGATCTACCTAGCATGCATGAATTTTGCAAAAAGAAAAAGTATTTAGTTCATATTATGTTAGGGAGAGCGAGAAAATGGAGGGATGGGATTCAGGGAGCTTGTTATGAACTTATGATGTGGCGTGAGGAGTTCTATGAACGTGCAAAATCTTGAAAAATCACGAAAATTGTGGATCTAAGTAGCAATTGAAATATCCAATTTTGTTGTAAACATTTATCATTTTGTGTAGATCACGAATAAAACATTATTTAACGAAACTTTACACTACTTGGGTTTAAAAAAAAAAATCTAAGTAAAAACTGATGTTTTTAAGGCTCCCTGGAGCTCGTTCTCCATTTGGAGTTTGCGGAAAGAAGAGTACATATCTAGTATTTCCTCCATTTCGAACTATTTGTTTTTTCATATTGACTTTTAGCTGTAAATTTCTTATACGATATTTCGTCAATGGTACAAAATCACAATTACTGGTATATGGAAATGGTTCAAGTACGAATCTAGTGGTGTATTTGTTGTGTAACATGGGCTGCCTATATTAGACTACGCTTGACATGCTGTTTCGTTTAGCTGTTATAACACCTACCACTTGTGTGGGGTGATAACAAACGCCATATGGTTGCCAAATTAAGATCATATACTGTACAATACAACACCAAGAGAGAGAAAATTACAATATGCTACGTACTACCTACCAACCATGACCCAATAGTTCCTTTTCCAAAGAAAGGAACAAAGAAAGAAGATAGTAGCCGGTGACATCAATTCACATACAAATGAGTCAAATACAAGCTCGGTTGGTACGAAATTTGTAGGTGAATATAATGCTTTCCTATTATCTGCGATGCACGGTGCTATAACATGGGCTACGGACAAGTCACCCGCATTAGAAAAGAAATCAATCCACATGTTTCCACCTCCTAATCCCATGCAACGGTTGTTGAGAAGTCAGCAGGCAGCTAGCCGGCACCAAACCCTTCCAAAGCGAGTTGGTCTAACCATAAAAAAAATTGCGTAAGGGGATGGTTTCCTCTCGAAACATTGTTGTCAAGTTGTTAGAAAAGAATTCAGGCTCCCGTTTTTCTAATGGCACTAGCATGTGCACTTTTTTTTTGAAAAAAGAGAAAGCAGCCCAAAACCTAATCTGGTAGCCATGGTGTATCCAAATGATTGATGCATAAAACAGATGGTTTCTTACAGACTTGGAACGAGAAAGTTGTGGAACTAATGCAGCAGATGATGAGTTCCCGGTGGCAGCAAACCTTTTGGGGATTGTAGTACCGACCTTTGATTTAGTTGTTTGTTTCTTTCACTACAATTATTTTTGCCTGGTTTAAGGTGCAAAATGTGTATCCTTAGGAGCAGAGATGAGTTGCTCGATTCTAGCCCCCACTGCTTAGCCATGTGAGAGATGATTATGCTTGTGGATATCTTTTTGTAAATGATATGGAGCTACCTCTTCAACACTAGTTAGATGACGATCATTTCCGATGAAAGCGAGAACGAAAAGATGCCAACTACTAAATGTGCTGCTTTGTGTATTTTGAGTGTTTCCTACGGTATTTTGACGATGTGGGTTGAAAAGATAACTGTTGGGTTGCCATCGCAAGAGAATATATGATATGGTTGTCTAATTCATGCTTTACTTCGCTCATAATTCTTTATATCTTTCTAACAAAGGAAAAAAACTCTCACTGCAATGATTTGCATGGTTGAGGTGCAATATCTGTATCCTTAGAGGCTTGCTCAATTTTAACCCCACCGATTAAACCATATGACTGATGATGATTAATAGATTATGCCTTTGCCTTCTAGACTCTAGTCAGATGACTGAGTTTTCCTACGATATTTTTTATGAATTCGGGTCTAAATGATTACTCCCTCCGTTCACAATTAGATCGCATTTTAGGTTTAGCCAAAATTAAGCTTTGTAAAATTTAATCTAATATTTAGCAAAAATATCAACATCTACAATGTAAAATATATAGCGTTAGAATAGCTATGAAGTTTATTTTCATACTATATGCTTTTGATATTATGTCCCTATGTCCTAAAAAAGCTGCTCAAGTTTGTCTAGATATGATTATATCTAGACGTATTTTTAGTGTGTAGATACATCCATATTTAAAAGAAGTTTGGTAACTTATTTTGGAACACAGGGACTCCCTCTGTTTCTAGATATAAGTCATATATTTTTTGGCACGAAAATTAAAGAATGCACATTGAGAAAAAATTACACTATGTTTGGACGAGATTAACTCTAGACAATTTGTGCGAGCTAATAGAAGACTTTGTGTAAAATAGGAAAACGTAATCAAATCCTTAAAAATATTATTACCCATGCAAGTAGTGCCATGAATACACCTTACATTCTGAATTTTTTTTCTTGAAAAACTATGTGACCTATATCTAGGAATTGACAAAGTTTGACTATAACTAATCTCAGACTGCAAAGTAAATAAAAAAAGAGAGGGAACTGCGTGGTTGCCTAGGAGAGAGAATATATGATATGGCTGTTGTCCAAAATTCTTGCTTTACATTCTAGGGTTGTCCGAATATTTGCTTTTCACATCAGTGTGTGGCCTGCATTCCTCTCAAAAAAGCATGGTATGTAAAAAACAACAAACAGAAGGTCCCGTGTTTCTTTTCACGAGCATAATCCAAATGGCATGCTAGCGTCCCCATCCCAATAATGTAACACCACGTTAGTTTGCCCAATTTTGGCCACTGTAGTCTACTACGTACGTGGCCACCGCTCAGCCGTCGTCGTTGTCACACAGGGGCGACGAACCAGGATACATTGGGTAGGGCATAATTCGGGCATTGGATCCACTTCAGTTACGTACCCAACTTGCCAGTATTTTGTTCCATGCAACTCAGCACAGCTCGACAGATTAAGGCCGTGCAATTTGGTTGCTCACTAGAGCAGCCTCCTCACTTGACCACCCCGAGGCCGACAGGGTTTTGTTCACATCCTGACAGCGATACTCACATGTAATGCGATTAAAAAAGGCATTGCTACTCCACCTTTAAACAAATAAAAATACCCCTTGATGAAATCTTCCATTAGAGCGCATGTACGTTTTTCAGAATTTCTCAAACTGCACAGAACCATTTATTGGAGCTCAGGAGCCAAACTGCTGAAGTCTGCACACAAGAAAAAACCCTTACACATGTCAAAAGTGCAACGCCGCTGTTAAGGTAACCTTACACCAGTGTGAATGTCACCAACCAGGTTTTGGAACAGACTTTCGAAAAGCCTCAACAAAGCTGGCGGCACCAGACAACTTCCACCCAAAAAAACACCTGAACTGACCATGCCAAAGCAGAGGCAGAAATATACATGCATGAGGCGCCCCAGCCTTGCAAGTTCTGACTGGATAAAACCAAATCGAACCATCATGAGCAAACCCACCCAAACAAATAAAAGGCTGAAGCATCCCTTGCACTTGCACTTGCACAGCACAATCATTTCAACCCAGTACATACACCACCAGGAAACATGGACTGAACACCAGGAAACCAAGGGTGTAAAAATACTTAAGTGTCCCAGTCAAGAATCACTTAAAAATTTACAACACAATCCATTAACAGCTGACACTAGGACAGTAACAGTCAGATCATTACCTGATATATCAGAAACACTGCCAATCCATTCAATAAGCGGGATAATATGGCTTGTCAATGCAGACACAACAATCACCTTCTAAACATAATGCTCCAACTGCGTCTAATGTACATAATATAGAACTCCAGGGCCAAGTTACCTTTTCTTCAGCTGGGGAACAGCAAGCATTGGTAGAATACTGTCTTCATCTAACATCCCAGCAGCTACTTAAAGGGGAATTCCTAAGAAACGAGACAAACATGTACAGTCTTACTGAGGCATTCTCATGCCAAATACAATTACACAGTTATTGTCTATTGGATGGAGTTCCTCAACCTGCAAATGGGAATAAGGTAATCACGATCAAAAACTAAATCATCTTGAGGAAAATAGACACGACTTTTACGGACTAAAAGCTCGAATGAAACAGATAAGCAACAGTTCATAGTCAAGAAAAAGAATTTTCATCAAGTGTTGACTTCCAAATGGAAGCAAAATATGAAGGATGTCTGACTATTCAACAGTAGCACTGCACAGGAAAACTACTGGCTATGGCCACGTTTGTTCCACTCCGATATTAACTGTGACTCCCAATAGATAAATTTGGGGGCGACAGGATACCACCCCAAAAATATGCACTAAGTACTGATGATGAAGCACCTTCTTTGTCTGCTTCGCATTGCTGAGATTGTGATCTTTTTTTGAAGAAGCTATACTGGCAACAATTTTTTAACTCCAAAGATTTGATAGTCCGTATTTTGAACTTCCAAACATTCAAAGTGTTGTGCCATAATTTTTTTCCATCCCAAAATATACAGCTCCCCTCGAACCGCAATGAAGGATGGGCTGGTGTAGACCATGACAGTATCCCCAAATGGTAGCTTAAAAGCAAGTTGGTAACATCACCGAAAAGACTCTAGATAGCAAGTTGGTAACATCACCGAAAAGACTAGAGATAGCTGGATGTGTAATGACAAATCGAAGATCCCACGGCTCAACTTGATGTCATCAACGTACTCAGAATTTAGAGCCGAAATGAAGCAACGAAGGAAATACTTTACACAAGCCCAGTGTGTGTCTGCTTGTTAGGTGGAGGGCTCATTATATAGAGGTCAATTGGGGACTGATGGAAAACTAGGTCCCAATTTTTTCTTCCAAACACAAGTGTCGCCAAATCTTGTTCCAGCTAGAAAAAACTACACTTCTTTTCTACACTGCTGCACAATTGGATATTATGTTCATTGTGCCGATGGAGCAATCCTTTGTGCAGGTGGCAGAGCTAGGGGGCGCCATTCATGAGTACCCTAAGCCCCATGTTCCTTCCCAGTGAACTACCACGAGGTGCCACCATTGATGAAACTAGGAACTCAGGTTCCAGGAGGAAGAAGCAAAATGTGTGCATGGGCTTCTGGCCATAGGGGTGGAGTTATGGAGGCTCGACCATACAAAGACTGAATTGGTCAATTAAGGTACAGATGCTAAGCAGCGAAGTATGCCTTTGAGGAGGTTACCAGGGTACACTGCATATATGGACCCAACTTCGTAGTACCTTTAGGCTGCTTTGTTTATAGGTGAAGATATGGCCAAATGGGTACCACCTACCGATGATGAGTATGAAAGGAGCCAAACTGAAGCTGAGGAAATTCCTTATTTGACACTAGATAAAAACATGGTTCTCTATTAGGCCCTGGAAAAAATTATTCCATATTTGACATTGGGTCTAATTTTCTGTCCTAATATGACATTTTGGTGCACTCTGTTAGACTGTTCCATCAGTTTGTTTTTTCATGTACCCCTTGGCAAAGCTGGAAAAAGAGGCATCCTGGCAGTCCATACCGAGACCTTGCAGCTGCGACGTGCCATGCCTGCTGCCGTCTCCAAGCCCAATCCTACAGCGAGAGCCAGGGCCAAGCACGACGCGCAAACCAGCACCACCTCCCTCTCCTACAACTCGCCCCCTTCCGGTAGCAGATGTGTCCCTGCTGCCGTCAGCCACAGCTTCTGCTTGGCGCGAGGGAGCTGGAGCAGCTGCTGCGGTCATACCTTTCTCTCAACGCGCCACGCCCCCACCCCGTCACCCAACAGGCCTTCTCCGACATCTGGGTCGTCCTCCACAGCAGCTAGCTAGCTCGCCTCACTCAACTCGTCAACTATTAATCCAGTCCCATGATGCTTAATTAACTGGGATGTCTTAATGAATCACTGTGTGTTCACGATTAGCTTGAACTATCTTCATCAACTAGATCTTTAGTTTTAATCTTGGCTGTAACCGGCTTTGCAGTTGTGCTGTAATTTACTGCTGTTTTTGGCTCCGAGCGTCTGACCCAGTGTGCTAAAGCTAACTCTTATTTGGAATTGGTCTCAGAATGAGAGCGTCGTGGGTTTGTTTGGAAGCTAGATGAGCTACGTGTTTGCTTTTGGGCGCCAATGTTACCAAAGTCATGATGGCATTGCAGAACTTTGGTTTTGCACTTCCCTCTGTCGGTAAGTATTGTGTTTTGGTCCCATTTTTAATTTGAAAAGGACCAGTTAATGATAAGTCCATATCTGGGTCGTCCTCCACAGCAGCTTGCTAGCTCGCCTCACTCAACTCGTCAACTATTAATCCAGTCCCATGATGTTTAATTAACTAGGAATGTCTTAATGAATCACTCTGTGTGCACGATTAGCTCGGACTATCTTCATCAACTAGATCTTTAGTTTTAATCTTGGCTGTAACCTGTAACTGGTTTTGTAGTTCTGCTGTAATTTACTGCTGTTTTGCCTCCGAGCATCTGACCCAGTGTGCTAAAGCTAACTTCTCATTTTGGAATTGGTCTCAGAATGAGAGCGTCGTCGTCGGATTGTTTGCAAGCTAGATGAGCTGGACGTGTTTGCTTTTGGGCACCAATGCTTCCAAAGTCATGATGGCATTGTAGAACTTTGGTTTTGCACTTCTCTCTGTCGGTAAGTATTGTGTTCTGGTCCCATTTTAAATTTGAAAAGGACCAGTTAATGATAAGTCCATATCTATGAAATTACTAGGAAATATCAATGAAGTCTCAGTGTGCAGGAAAATCGTATTGGACACTCTCCCATTATGTATCGGTTGTCTATTGCTTAATCTTTGTGTCGTGACCAATTATTCATTTTTTGTATTATTAAAATCCGAAAATTGAGCAAGTTATTGAATTAAATCTGTCACGCAGACGGAGCAGTTTGGCGTCGACGTTGGTTGTACCAAATGTACAGGCATAGAGTTCTTGTTTGGGCATCTAACCATATTAGATATTACAATATATATATCCAAACGCTGCACCTTTTGTTGTGAACTTATTTCGGGTCACATTATGCACCAGGGGTAAAATCATCTTTTCAGGTGTCACTTAACACCATTAGTAGTCAAAATTGAAGTGTTATATTGGGAAAAGAAATTTAGACCTGGTGCAAATAGGGAGGAAATTTTGTTCCAGGGCCAAATAAGGAAGCATATTTTTGTCTAGTGTCAAATAAGCAATTTCCTCAAGAAATGTAGACACCAATCTGTAACCCCATTATGCAAAGACCCATACATAGAAGATGAGGAGGACAAGCAGCGCTGCCACCATAGAAGCATTGTCACCCAACATACACACTACGGAAGAATATGGGAAAGGCAAGCAGTCAAGCTAGCAATAGCGAAATAACCCACCTGCCAGCCTCTAGTCCCATCTGCAGTTCTGCACAATTTCCAAATAAACTGGACTCAAGTGAGTCATTCACTACCAGAGTCGTTACTACCATCAGGAAGTAACCTTTGACCTTCAACTCGTCTGCTGTCATCGGAAGTGCGCTACCCACGTATCATAATTCTACATCTCTGCTATAGCGTATCTACTATAAACTTTTGTGGGCAAACTGGCAGCCTGGTGAGCATCAGCTCCCACGGCAGCAGCCGATGGGCATGGACTAAATGTTATGTTCAGGCAAGTGGTGTTTACTTATGCTTGCAAGTGACAAATAGCCATGGAAAATGGTGTTTATACTTGTAAGTGAGAAATAGCTGGGTATGTTTCAGTACTACCAGTGCCCAAATTGCTCCTGCGCCAGACTGCAATCCATAAGCTAGATCGTTTGTGTTAACTTCTCAGGCTTTTACCCAGAAGACCAGATAAGAGCCAGCTAAACAGAACTATCTTCTGGGGGACCTAAATCTTTTAGGAAAACTGCATCCAGTAGATGAACAATAAAATAGATGTAAACTAATTGTTTCCTCGAGTCTACTTTAACTTTACATATCTATAAATTTTGAAGTCCTGGGCCATATGATATTTCAGCTTGTTATCAACATTTTGCTTGCATAGTGTGAGTAATCGAACAAATCCTAGGTATATAGAATCAACAGCATTAAGTTTGTGAAGGAAGAAAGCGAGGTATGTATCAGGATATTTTCCCCTTGCATGCGCCTCCTAATTTATTCAATCACTACCTCCGTTCCAAAATAAGTGTCGCAACTTTGTCTAGATACGTATGTATAGAAGCACCTCCATTCCAAAATAAGTGTCGCAACTTTGGCTAGATACGGATTTATCTAGACGCATTTTTATGTGTAGATACATCCGTATGTAGAAAAAGTTGCGACACTTGTTTTGAAACGGAGGGAGTATTACACAAGCAGGTGGCTAAGCCTTATGCTTGGTTGGTTGTATAAAAGCTTCCCTGTTTTTGGTACAGTGCGATTTAACATAAATGCGAGATCAGAAAAATCAAGATTTATCATGTGTAGAAAATCAAGGATGCAAAAAATTAACACGCAGGTGATAACAACCGGCACATTATCAAGGATACTAAGCTACCATTATTTTCTTTTCAACAACAGTATCCGTGTTGTCTACAAACAATTTACTGAATAGAAACACACAAAAATGAAGAAACAGCCTGCCACTACAGAAATAATAGTCACTCATAATACCAAAATCGTCAAGTTAATTCACTAAGCAGTCAACAAAACATTTACTACTATTGACACCTACCTATGCTTCAAGATGAATTGGCAGCATTTGATCCATCTGTAGAAGAGCTGTCACTATCCGAGTCTGCAAAACAATCCTTATATGATTAGGCTATCTGCCATAATGTAGTCTGGCCATTTGCTAAACACAAATGTAAAATGCCTCCATGTAGCAGTTATGTACTAGCCATAGCCAATACAAAGGGCAAAACAAGTACTTAAGAAAATATTACCACTAGAAGAGGAATCTGAATCACTGCTGGAGCTGCTTGAGCTGCTAGATTTACTTGCAGTTGGTCCATTATTATTTTGCTCTGGCACAGAAGTTGCTAATTGCTCGCTCGCCATCAAATCTGTGCATATGAAAAGTTATAGTTCTATTATCACCTCCTCTTAATGTGCTTTTACTTGCAGGATAAATTAGGGCGGAAAAGGTCTTACTTAGCTTTGGAGATTTTTCACCAATAGTAGGTTGATGACTCTGCAAAGCAAAAAAAAAAAAAAAAAAAAAAGTATTTCAGCACAAGATTATAAGATCTCCTTAGTTACAGAAGTGTTGCAAGATTCAGAAAGATGGAAAGCTCATACTGGTTGTTGTGCAGCATGCAGTGCGCGCAACTCCACATCTTGCTTTGCAAGCATTGCACGCTCGGCCTTCCTCTTTTGCTTGCTTAGGTTCTTCTTGAAATTAGCCACAAATCTATCAAGCTCCCAAAGTGTCTCGGCATCCATGCTATCAATCTCAACCTCAATCTCATCTTCATGCTGCCTGACAGAAAGATTCTTGTTCTTGATGATCTGCACAATAACATCAAGTTTTTCCGGAGGCAAGTTCTGAAGGTTATTGCTAAGTTTACGCTTCTCATCTATTGTCATATCTCTCTTGTTTAGGTCCTTTGCCTTTGGCTTCTTCAATGATGGAGTGCGAGCAGGATAAGTGGGAGTATGACTTAATGGCCTTGACTTGGAGTCGAGTGCCATCTGGTGCCTTAAGGAATCAGACCTCTCTAGCAAGCGCAGGTCAAGTGGGGGAGGTGGAAACTTCTTCTGCATCGGCGGGCAGGACGCGAGATAGTCAACCTCAGCCTCAATCTCAGGCCACTGAGCTTCAAAGATCCCTAACAGCTGCTCAGCCATGAAATGCACATCCTGCCCCTTGGGATTATAGGTCATGGCATTGTGAAATGTTAGCCTGACATCATTAGCAAACTCCTTTGGGTTCCTGTACTGGCCACGGGTAAGCTGCGCCTTTATGGTGCCAAGATCCATGGGGTGCTTGATAATGGTAAAATAGTCGTGCAAACCAAGTGCGACGGGATCGACAGGCTTGTTAAACACCCAGCCAAATTTGTGCTTCATTAGCCGGGACAGCAGCGACGAAGACTTCTTGAATGGATGCGCATACAGCCTCTGCTCGGCGTTGTAACTCGCCGCCGAGGAACGGTGCTTCTTCTTGTGGTGCTTGGCTTTCTTCCGGCCATGCGGATCCGACGCCGGTATCCTATCTTTGGCAAGCAAGAACTCGGAATTTTGGTATAGCTGGTTGGCCTTTGGTGTCCGCTTCTCCTTCTCGAGCGGTTCCGTGTGAACTTCCGGCACAATGAGACGGCGCGGCAGAAACGAGCGGACCGAAGGAACGGGAGCAGTGAGCTGGGGCGGTACGGGCGTCAGAGGACCGCCGCCTGAGAACTGGGGGTGCCCATATCCGGCAGTGAGCATCAGAGGCGGCGGGTCCACGGCCAGAGGCGCGTGCTGGGAGGCCTCGGCTGCCAAGGCCTCGCCGGCCGCCTTGAGGCGCTTGGAGAGCACGCGTACCTGGTCGAGCTCGGACGCAAGCTGCCGGCGCAGGTCGCTCCGCTCCCTGCGCTTCCGGGCCTTGTCGTCCCCGTGGCCGTTGGGAAGGGCGGCGCCACCCTGTTCCGCGTGCGGCGGCGGCGATGCACGGGGAGGATGAGAAGGGGAAGGCGGATCGGGCGGCGGCGCGGCAACCTCGGCCTCCGAGCGGCGAATCGAGCGGCGGAACGAGGCTAGGGTTTGCGCGAGGGGGTCGGGATTAGGATTGGAGCTAGGTTCCGGAGGGGGACTGGATTTGGGGCTAGGTTCCGGCGGAGGAGGACTGGATTTGGGGCTAGGTTCCGGCGGAGGACTGGATTTAGGGCTAGGTTCTGGAGGGGGATTGGAATTGGGGCTTGGTTCCGGTGCAAGATTGGATTTGGGGCTAGGTTCTGGAGCAAGATTGGATTTGGGGCTAGGTTCTGGAGCGGGATTGGGATCGGAGCTAGGGTCTGGAGGGGGTTTAGGGTTTTTGCGAGGGTTCCTGCGGCTGAAGACCTTGATCTCCGGCGCCCAGCGGGACATGGCGGAGGGCGGGGAGCACGGGAGATGCGGCGGCGGAAGATGGGCGGGGGGCGGCGGAGGAGGAGGGGTCGTCGGCGGTGATCCTGAGCTGCCGCACGGCAGTGGTGGAGTGGAGGAGATATTTTCTAGAGGCGCATCGCATTGGGTCGGATTGGAGCTTGGGTAGTAGGTCAGGAGAGGAAGAGGAAAGGCATGGGATTTGGGATGGGATGGTGGAGGCCCAATTTTTGCTGCGGAAAAGGATTTTGACTCTGGATGGAGGGAATATTGATTTTGTTAAAGAGGCCTTCCTTTTCTGTTAAACGAAACAAACTGTTACCGGGTCCACCGAACCTATATACAAGGTTCAATTTTTTTGCAATTTATAAATGTTTAATGTGACCAAGTTTTTTCTTTTTTGCGAATAGGACTCTAGCATTAGATGAAACAACGAACAGTACAAAGCATCTCAAGAAAAACAAAAATTATAACGAGATCCTTGAGAAGCTATTCATCTTCAACCTCGACCATGTCGACGGCGCGTTGCCGCTGCCGCTCCTCCCTGAGTCGGCCTGATGTTGTTGGTTGCGGACGGGAAGTCGTCGAATGGGTCAAAAAGACCACATCTGTCCCAGAGATGGAGAAAAAGAAAGAGTTGCCGATGAAGCTCCTTGACGATCCGAAGATCCCCACAGCCAGATGAAATCCTCGAAGATCACCCCACTCCCAAGTTAATAGAAAATTCATCTCAAACAAGTTAATAGAAAAATCAGCACTTGCACAACTAAAGAGTGAGTTCCTAATAAAAACATAATATATGGTAATAATATGCCAAAAGGTATTCCATGCTACCATATATTTTTTGGACCAAAAAAAAGAATGATACATGTGCATTTGACCGAATCTCTTTAAACAAGCTATAGGGCATGTTTGATTGCATGGGTCCGATTTTTGTCTCACTGCGCCAGTGAGATGAAACGCCCTGCGCATTTCATATGGGCTGTGGGCGAAAAAAACCTGTTGTTTGGAAGCCCGTGAAGCAATTTTCTGCACCGTATAAGGAAAACAGCCCCCGTTGTTTGGTTGCCTGCTTCCAGCCTAATTTGAACGCACGAAAACATAATTCAGTTGTTTGGTTGCACAAATCATAGTTCCATAGTGCTACCATAGTTCAAATTGGCGAGAATATCATGGCATAGCATGTTACATCCGATCACACACCATTCAGAAGAACAAGATCCTCACAATCACGACGATCAGAAAGACGATGATGTAATCTTTGATCCCTCACGCACCTCCGGTGCTCCTTGTAGAGCATGCACTGCCTCCAGCGATAGTTGTGCTAACGGCACTGGCTGATCGATAGCCTCAATTGTCATGGCCTCATCATCCAAGAAGCTCTGGTACTCTTGTTGTGCCTCCTCCAATGTCTCATATTGTAATGTCGCAGGTTTAAAGACAATCGAGGGGTAGATTTTAGAAAGGGATGTGCACCGCATCGTAAATTCTGGGGAAATTTCGCGCTTTTAAAAGAAAACTGCATCGAAGGGGGACAAGTTTCTCTCTCGACACCTTACAGGGTTAGGGTTTCGAGAGTGCGACAAACTTGCATCTCACTTAACTAAACTAGGGTTTTGAGAAGAGAGGAGAATTATTGCATTACAACTTAAGTTGCATGATTGAATTCAAACAAACTTGTATTTGAATTTCAAATTCAAACACCATATGAATATCTCATAATTCAAAATTGAGGTAATTCTTTAAACAAATTATAAATAATAAATAATATAAATAATTCAACTATTAAGTAAAGCTCATTAGAGAAAATTGGAGCTTTATTGATAATCACACAAGATACATTGTCATTACAATATTCAGAATTGAAATGTGAAATGTTACAACACATTACATGAATTGAATAAAAGGAAAAAAGAAAAAGGAAAATTACAAGTTAATAAAAGGTCCTAAACTACATGTTGATCTTCATGAAATCCTGGATCAAGATGATCTTGCACTCCATCTTGATCATCTTGTTGTTCCCTGCACACAAACAAAGCACAAACAAATGGATTAGCAAGAAAAATGTGAATTTGAGAAGATATGACCAAGAACCAGCCGAGCTGATCCACTCACAAGCACCAGGTACACACACACACAAGCTGCTCACACAGCTTGAGTGCATGTGCAATAGCAAGCCATGTGTGTGCATGCACAACAGCACCTCACACACAGGGAGAGTCACCAACAAGTGCCAGGCACTGCTGTCTGATACGTCTCCAACGTATCTATAATTTCTGATGTTCCATGCTTGTTTTATGAATACCTACATGTTTTGTTCACATTTTATATCGTTTTGATGCATTTTCCGGAACTAACCTATTGACAAGATGCCGAAGTGCCAGTTCCTGTTTTCTGCTGTTTTTGGTTTCAGAAATCCTAGTAAGGAAATATTCTCGGGATTGGACGAAATCAACGCCCAGTATCTTATATTTCAAGGAAGCTTCCAGGGCACCGAAGAGGGGCCAGAGGAGAGCCAGGTGGGCCCCACACATGGTGGCGGCGCGGCCAAGGGGGGGCGCGCCCCCCTGGTGTGTGGAGCCACCAGACCCCCTCGGACTCCGACTGTTCGCCTATATAAGCCTCCCTGACCTAAATCTTCGACACGAATAAGCCACGATACGAGAAAAGTTCCAGAGCCGCCGCCATCGCGAAGCCAAGATCTGGGGGACATGAGTCTCTGTTCCGGCACGCCGCCAGGACGGGGAAGTGCCCCCGGAAGGCATCTCCATCGACACCACCGCCATCTTCATCAACGTTGCTGTCTCCCATGAGGAGGGAGTAGTTCTCCATCGAGGCTAAGGGCTGTACCGGTAGCTATATGGTTAATCTCTCTCTCCCATGTACTTCAATACAATGATCTCATGAGCTGCCTTACATGATTAAGATTCATATGATGAGTTTTGTAATCTAGATGTCGTTATGCTATTCAAGTGGATTTTACTTATGTGATCTCCGGAGAATCCTTGTCCCACGTGTGTAAAGGTGACAGTGTGTGCACCGTGTGGGTCTCTTAGGCTATATTTCACAGAATACTTATTCACTGAGTTATGATTTGAGTTGGATGTCTCTATGAAATTGTGGTGTGTTAGTACCTCCTATGAATGCTCACAATGACAGCGTGGGGTGTTTATTAGTACTTGGTAATACATCTTTAAGGTTTGCCTACATGATGAATTAGAGTTCGTTATCTTGCCAGAGAGTAATTCAGAATAGCATAGTAAAGTGCTTATTTATATTCCTTTATGATTGCAATGTTGAGAGTGTCCACTAGTGAAAGTATGATCCCTAGGCCTTGTTTCTAAGCATTGAAACACCGTTTCCAACAAGTTCTGTTACATGTTTACTTGCTGCCATATTTTATTCAGATTGATATTACCACTCATATACATTCATACTACTTGTATTTCACTATCTCTTCGCCGAACTAGTGCACCTATACATCTGACAAGTGTATTGGGTGTGTTGGGGACACAAGAGACTTCTTGTATCGTGATTGCAGGGTTGCTTGAGAGGGATATCTTTGACCTCTTCCTCCCTGAGTTCGATAAAACCTTGGGTGATCCACTTAACGGAAAACTTGCTGTTGTTCTACAAACCTCTGCTCTTGGAGGCCCAACACTGTCTACAGGAAAAGAAGCCAACAGTAGACAGCAAGCTATTTTCTGGCGCCGTTGCCGGGGAGGAAAGGTAAAAGGTATTCACACTCCGGTCTCAGGTAACTAAGTTATTTTCTGGCGCCGTTGTGAGTGCTCGAAGCTATTTCCTTTAGATCCTACAATTGCATCTTTTTGTTTCTTGTTTTTATTTCACTAGCTAGGCATAATGGAAAGTAACAGTGAGCTTTTTAAGCTATTTCCTGAGCTAAGACATGGATTGTTTGATGCGAAAATTAAAAAACCTATGGAACCTTATTTGCATGCTAGTAGCAATGATAATAGTATGAACGCTTTGAACACCATTGTTGCTAATGATATGGAAAATTCTAAGCTTGGGGAAGCTGGTTTTGATGAGCATGATATTTTTAGTCCCCCAAGCATTGAGGAGAAAATTTTCTTTGATGATACTTTGCCTCCTATTTATGATGATTATAATGATAGTGGTATTTTGGTGCCGCCTAATATGGAGGAGAAGTTTAATTATGATTACAATATGCCTCCTATATTTGATGATGAGAATAATAATGTTAGCTACTTTGTTGAATTTGCTCCCACTATTACTAATAAAATTGATTATGCTTATGTGGAGAGCAATGATACTTTTATGCATGAGACTCATGATAAGAATGCTTTATGTGATAGTTATATTGTTGAGTTTGCTCATGATGCTACTGAAAATCTTTATGAGAGAGGAAAATATGGTTGTAGAAATTTTCATGTTACTAAAACACCTCTCTATATGCTGAAATTTTTGAAGTTACACTTGTTTTATCTTCCTATGCTTGTCACTTTGCTCTTCATGAACTTGTTTATTTACAAGATTCCTTTTCATAGGAAGTGGGTTAGGCTTAAATTTGTTTTGAATTTGCTTTTTGATGCTCTCTTTTGCTTCAACTCTTATTTCTTGCGAGTGCATCATTGAAATTGCTGAGTCCATCTTAATGGCTATAAAGAAAGCACTTCTTGGGAGATAACCCATGTTTTTATTTTGCTACTGTTTTGTTGTGTCTTGGAAGTTGTTACTACTGTAGCAACCTCTCCTTATCTTTATTTTATTGCATTGCTGTGCCAAGTGAAGTCTCTAATAGAAGGTTGATACTAGATTTGGATTACTGCGCAGAAACAGATTTCTTGCTGTCACGAATTTGGGCAGGGTTCTCTGTAGGTAACTCAGAAAAATCTGCCAATTTACGTGTGTGATCCTCAGATATGTACGCAACTTTATTAGTTTGGAGTTTTCTCATCTGAGCAAGTTTAGTGCCCCAGAAAAATTCGTCTTTACAGACTGTTCTGTTTTGACAGATTCTGCCTTTTATTTCGCATTGCCTCTTTTGCTGTGTTTGATGGATTTCTTTGTTCCATTAACTTCCAGTAGCTTTGGGCAATGCCCAGAAGTGCTAAGAATGATTGTGTCACCTCTGAACATGTGAATTTTTGATTATGCACTAACCCTCTAATGAGTTTGTTTTGAGTTTGGTGTGGAGAAAGTTTTCAAGGGTCAAGAGAGGAGAATGATATATGATCAAGAAGAGTGAAAAGTCTAAGCTTGGGGATGCCCTCGTGGTTCATCCCTGCATATTTCAAGAAGACTCAAGCATCTAAGCTTGGGGATGCCCAAGGCATCCCCTTCTTCATCAACAATTTATCAGGTTTCTTCTATTGAAACTATATTTTTATTCCGTCACATCTTATGTACTTTACTTGGAGCGTCTGTGTGCTTTTATTATTTTTTGTTATTTTCATTCTCTGAATAAATGCTTGTGTGGGAGAGAGACACGCTCCGCTGGTGCATATGAACACATGTGTTCTTAGCTTTTAATGTTCATGGCGAAGGTTGGAAACAGAAAATGTTGCATGTGGTAGTGGTATAATGAAACACTTGCATAATCTTGTAGATCATTGAGCTTTGATAACTTGATTCTTTGCAAATATTTTGAGGTATTTAGATGGTAAAGCTTGCTGGATGAATAAGTTAAAATTAGTAGTGGATTGTTGTCTTTAAGCTTGTGCCGTACTACAAACTCTATTTAAATAGTTGAAGGTGTAGTTGGACTTGATAGCTTTCCATGTCTGAGAGTTCATCGTAATAACTAAGTTGTGTTGAAGGTCGAGGGAGCTAGCGGGGTACTTGTGCCACCGTGAACGGCCCTTCTTGGAGTAAATTTTAATCATGCTCTTAATGTTGAACCTGCTAGATGTTTGCAATAAGCTTGTGAGTTCTTTTTGACTAATGTTAAGCTACGGTTTTTGGCACTTCCACCATCCAAATTTGCTAGCCTCTTCGGTACTGTGCATTGCCTTTTGCTCACATTGAGAATACATCTTTAAGGTTTGCCTACATGATGAATTAGAGTTCGTTATCTTGCCAGAGAGTAATTCAGAATAGCATAGTAAAGTGCTTATTTATATTCCTTTATGATTGCAATGTTGAGAGTGTCCACTAGTGAAAGTATGATCCCTAGGTCTTGTTTCTAAGCATTGAAACACCGTTTCCAACAAGTTCTGTTACATGTTTACTTGCTGCCATATTTTATTCAGATTGCTATTACCACTCATATACATTCATACTACTTGTATTTCACTATCTCTTCGCCGAACTAGTGCACCTATACATCTGACAAGTGTATTGGGTGTGTTGGGGACACAAGAGACTTCTTGTATCGTGATTGCAGGGTTGCTTGAGAGGGATATCTTTGACCTCTTCCTCCCTGAGTTCTATAAAACCTTGGGTGATCCACTTAAGGGGAAACTTGCTGTTGTTCTACAAACCTCTGCTCTTGGAGGCCCAACACTGTCTACAGGAAAAGAAGCCAACAGTAGACAGCACTGTCGACCAGAGAAGGAAGGGGCAAGGCAGATAAAAGCTTTTCACAGTAAACCCTAACCATTCCATCGACACAAGCTTCTGGGTAAGTACACCAAGAACACAAGAACATCAAGCACAGGAAGAACAACCACTGTTGTTCAACCTACTCAAACAGCCACAGAAATTAATCAAGCACGACAAGCTAGCAAGGAGGAGCAGGGCAAGCAAACCAAACCACCAGAAGCAATCCTCTACACCAACACTTTAATCTAGGAGCTGGAGTGAGGTATACACATCATCATGAACAAACCAGATGGTTTTGTTCATAAATTGCACAGGCATGATCACACAAGCACACAAAGGGTGGAGTAACCCTGTTTTGATCATCATTTGGTCATAGACCAAGTGTAACCTGGTAGAAATGGCAAAGACCAGGGATCAATCAAGCCTATGTCCATGGTTATGCCAACCGGACAAGTGGTAGCATCTTCCAAATGGAAATAGGAAGGAAAACCGTCCCAGAGACTTACCCAAATATACCCAGACTACACTAGCCCTTTTAAAACCATCAGAAATGCAAAGATATATGTCTACTGCAATTATTTGTCAACATCAAAAGCATCTGGCAACCAAATATGGTTAAGCCAGAGAGCAACTGTCCATACACATCAAGCCAACAAGGGTGGGAGCTTCCTGATCAGCAAAGAATTGCTATTGAGGCCACCTCAACCACAAAACCGTCCAACAAAGCCACCATCATCACCCAAAGGGTTCAGAGTGAGCTAGGGTTCCCAACAAATGGTTGGCATCCCTCTAGCTCAAGTAAATCAATGAAAAGAATCATCACTGAATTACAGTTCATCTCATTTATCCAGTAAACAAGCACAAGCTACACAGATAAATGAAATACATAAGTCACCAGTAACTAGAACACTTGCACATGATCCAGAGGATCACTGCAAGCATCAACTGATGCTTGAGAAAGCACCAGCTCACACCAGCACATGTCTGTGACACACACACACCTCACAGATTGAGCATCAATAAGGCATGCATGTAAGCACATAGCTTAATCATCAAGCAACTGATGATCATATGATCATCAGAGCTTGCTAGCACTTGTTACAGACTGCTATAGCCAAGCATGGCATCAGTAATTAGCCAGCTACTGAAGAAATACACCCAAGCCATAACTGAATAAACAGAAACTGAATTATTGACTTTATAATTGTATCCAGAAGCACATCAAAGGCATGATGTACCACTGGATCAAGTTATACAAGGATAGCACACAACACTCATCACTGGATGGTGCTGTTTAGCCAACAACAATGCTCAATTGAGCATGTCCATGAATTAGAGCACAAATAATAGCACATCAGTAGCACCGACACTTGCCAAAGGAAAGGATCATGCAGCATGATCAAGCCTGGGGCAAGCAATTGCATACACATGAGAGGCATGGTATACAGGGCAACAACAGGAGCCAATAAATTAAGCAAAGCATCACAGTATGCTCATGAGCAAGAGCTCATGAGTTACAACAGCAGGTGAGAAAGAAGAACAGCACATCACAGTAGCTAAGAACCATGGCAGCAGCCCAGCAGCACAAGCACAGCAGCAGTAGCGCAGCAACATGCCTAGCCTAGCACGGCGCAGCAGCTAGCACAACACTAGGGGCCCAGGGCTGGCATGGCGCAAGGCACACAAAGGCGAAGCAGCAGCAGCACATCGGTATGGCCATCATCTCCACAAGGAGAAGCAGGCCAGTGGCCGAACTAGACGAAGAGGAGGAGGAGAGAAGAGAGTAGAACAGGTAGCAGAGGAGGAAGGAGGAGGAGTGAACTTACAGGTGAAGCGGAGAGGAGCTCGGCCATGGCAACACGGCGGCACACGCCGAGCGAACGGCGGCGCCAGGCCAAGCCAAGCCAGGCACCACCTCGCCGCAACGCCAGCGCAACCACGGCGAGGCACACGGCCACGCCACGACGCCAGGAGCGTCGGCGGCGACGAAATCGCCGCGAAACACCATGATACGTCTCCGACGTATCGATAATTTCTTGTGTTCCATGCCACATTATGGATAATATCTACATGTTTTATGCACACTTTATGTCATATTCGTGCATTTTCTGGAACTAACCTATTAACAAGATGCCGAAGAGCCGCTTGTCGTCATTGCTTTTTGGTTTCGTAAATCCTAGTAACGAAATATTCTCGGAATTGGACGAAATCAACGCCTGTGGTCCTATTTTGCCACGAAGCTTCCGGAAGACCGAAGGGGAGACGAAGTGGGGCCACGAGGTGGCCAGACTATAGGCGGCGCGCCTGTGCCCCGGCCGCGCCGACCTATGGTGTGGGCCCCTCGTGCCGCCTCTTTACCTGCCCTTCCGCCTACAAATAGCCTCCGTCGCGAAACCCCCAGTACCGAGAGCCACGATACGGAAAACCTTCCAGAGACGCCACCGCCGCCAATCCCATCTCGGGGGATTCAGGAGATCTCCTCCGGCACCCTGCCGGAGAGGGGATTCATCTCCCGGAGGACTCTTCACCGCCATGGTCGCCTCCGGAGTGATGAGTGAGTAGTTCACCCCTGGACTATGGGTCCATAGCAGTAGCTAGATGGCTGTCTTCTCCCCATTGTGCTTAATTGTCGGGTCTTGTGAGCTGCCTAACATGATCAAGATCATCTATCTGTAATTCTATATGTTGCGTTTGTTGGGATCCGATGAATAGAGAATACTATGTTATGTTGATTATCAATTCATGTCTATGTGTTGTTTATGATCTTGCATGCTCTCCGTTACTAGTAGATGCTCTGGCCAAGTAGATGCTTGTAACTCCAAGAGGGAGTATTTATGCTCGATAGTGGGTTCATGTCTCCGTGAACTGGGGGAGTGACAAACCTCTAAGATTATGGATGTGTTGCCACTAGGGATAAAACATTGGTGCTATGTTCGAGGATGTAGTTACTGATTACATTACGCGCAATACTTAATGCAATTGTCTGTTGTTAGCAACTTAATACTGGAGGGGGTTCGGATGATAACCCGAAGGTGGACTTTTTAGGCATAGATGCATGCTGGATAGCGGTCTATGTACTTTGTCGTAATGCCCAATTAAATCTCACTATACTCATCATAATATGTATGTGCATGGTCATGCCCTCTTTATTTGTCAATTGCCCAACTGTAATTTGTTCACCCAACATGCTGTTTATCTTATGGGAGAGACACCTCTAGTGAACTGTGGACCCCGGTCCTATTCTTTACATCGCATACAATCATCGTAATACTGTTTCTACTGTTTTCTGCAAACAATCATCTTCCACACAATACGGTTAATCCTTTGTTACAGCAAGCCGGTGAGATTGACAACCTCACTGTTTCGTTGGGGCAAAGTACTTTGGTTGTGTTGTGCAGGTTCCACGTTGGCGCCGGAATCTCTGGTGTTGCGTCGCACTACATCCCGCAGCCATCAACCTTCAACGTGCTTCTTGACTCCTACCGGTTCGATTAAACCTTGGTTTCTTACTGAGGGAAACTTGCCGCTGTGCGCATCACACCTTCCTCTTGGGGTTCCCAACGGACGTGTCAACTACACGCATCAAGCAAATTTCTGGCGCCGTTGCCGGGGAGATCAAGACACGCTGCAAGGGGAGTCTCCACATCCCAATCTCTTTACTTTGTTTTTGTCTTGCTTTATTTTATTCACTACTTTGTTTGCTGCACTAAATCAAAATACAAAAAAATTAGTTGCTAGTTTTACTTTATTTGCTATCTTGTTTGCTATATCAAAAATACAAAAAATTAGTTACTTGCATTTACTTTATCTAGTTTGCTTTATTTACTACTGCTAAAATGGCCACCCCTGAAAATACTAAGTTGTGTGATTTCACAACCACAAATAATAATGATTTCTTATGCACACCTATTGCTCCACCTGCTACTACAGCAGAATTCTTTGAAATTAAACCTGCTTTACTGAATCTTGTTATGCGAGAGCAATTTTCTGGTGTTAGTTCTGATGATGCTGCTGCCCATCTTAATAATTTTGTTGAACTATGTGAAATGCAAAAGTATAAGGATGTAGATGGTGATATTATTAAATTGAAATTGTTTCCTTTCTCATTAAGAGGAAGAGCTAAAGATTGGTTGCTATCTCTGCCTAAGAATAGTATTGATTCATGGACTAAATGCAAGGATGCTTTTATTGGTAGATATTATCCCCCTGCTAAAATTATATCTTTGAGGAGTGCATAATGAATTTTAAACAATTAGATACTGAGCATGTTGCACAAGCATGGGAAATAATGAAATCTTTGGTTAAAAATTGCCCAACCCATGGACTGACTACTTGGATGATCATCCAAACCTTCTATGCAGGACTAAATTTTTCTTCGCGGAACCTATTGGATTCAGCTGCTGGAGGTACCTTTATGTCCATCACTTTGGGGCGGCTACAAAGCTTCTTGATGATATGATGATTAATTACTCTGAATGGCACACGGAAAGAGCTCCACAAGGTAAGAAGGTAAATTCTGTTGAAGAATCCTCTTCCTTGGATGATAAGATTGATGCTATTATGTCTATGCTTGTGAATGATAGGATTAATGTTGATCCTAATAATGTTCCGTTAGCCTCATTGGTTGCTCAAAATTCTAGGCCATATCCTGCTAATGGTAACTCTTATGGTAGATATGTTTCACCTAATGAGGAAAAGACGTTAGAAATTGAAAGATCTACCAAGAGCTTTATGCAATCACAATATGAGCAAAATAAATTGTTTACTAAAACTATGAATGAACAATCTACCTTGTTGAAGAATATAGGAAATCAACTTGAAAATCTGAATATGGAGATTTCTGGGTTGCAAACTAAACTTGCAAATGCTGAAAACCGAATCTCATACATGTCTGCGTCACAATCTTCTTTAATTAATAAAATGGCTGCTAAACCTGAGGATATTGAAAATAAAATTGTTACTGCAGCAAATGCCATCCAAGTTAGAATTAATGAGAATATAAGATTAATGGCTGAATTGCGTGCTAGGTGGGATAGAGAAGAAAATGAAAAACTAGCTAAAGAGAAAAATGTAGCTAAAGTTTGGACTATTACCACCACAAGTAATGTTGATTCTTCACATGTTGCTGCACCTCCTACTATTAATGGTAAAATAATTGGTGTTGGCAATGTTTCTACTCCTAGTGCAAAGCGTACAAAACTGCCTGAAATTGCTAAAACTGCTGAAACTGCCTGTGATAAAACTGCTGAAATTTTTTCCAACCTTGGGGATGATGATCCCATTGCTGTAGCTCATAATGATTTAGATTTTGATGATTGCAACATCTCTGAAGTTATAAATTTCTTACAAAAACTTGCTAAGAGTCCCAACGCTAGCGCTGTAAACTTGGCTTTCACAAAACATATTACAAATGCTCTCATAAAAGCTAGAGAAGAGAAACTAAAACTTGAAACTTCTATTCCTATAAAGCTAGAAGATGGTTGGGAACCCATCATTAAAATGAGGGTCAATGATTTTGATTGTAATGCTTTATGTGATCTTGGTGCAAGTATTTCTGTTATGCCTAGGAAAGTCTATGATATGCTTGACTTGCCACCATTGAAAAATTGTTATTTGGATGTTAATCTCGCTGATAATGCTAAAAAGAAACCTTTGGGGAGAATTGATAATGTTCATATTATGGTTAACAATAACCTTGTCCCCGTTGATTTTGTTGTCTTGGATATTGAATGCAATGCATCTTGCCCCATTATATTGGGAAGACCTTTTCTTCGAACCGTTGGTGCCACTATTGATATGAAGGAAGGTAATATTAAATATAAATTTCCTCTCAAGAAAGGTATGGAACACTTCCCTAGAAAGAGAATGAAGTTACCTTTTGATTCTATTATTAGAACAAATTATGATGTTGACACTTCGTCTCTTGATAATACTTGATACACACTTTCTGCGCCTAGCTGAAAGGCGTTAAAGAAAAGCGCTTATGGGAGACAACCCATGTTTTTACTACAGTACTTTGTTTTTATTTTGTGTCTTGAAAGTTGTTTACTACTGTAGCAACCTCTCCTTATCTTAGTTTTGTGCATTGTTGTGCCAAGTAAAGTCGTTGATAGTAAGGTTCATACTAGATTTGGATTACTGCGCAGAAACAGATTTCTTTGCTGTCACGAATCTGGGCTGTTTTCTCTGTAGGTAACTCAGAAAATTATGCCAATTTACGTGAGTGATCCTCAGATATGTACGCAACTTTCATTAAATTTGAGCATTTTCATTTGAGCAAGTATGGTGCCTCAATAAAATTCGTCTTTACGAACTGTTCTGTTTTGACAGATTCTGCCTTTTATTTCGCATTGCTTGTTTTGCTATGCTTGATGGATTTTTCGATTCCATTGACTTTCATTAGCTTTGTGCAATGTCCAGAAGTGTTAAGAATGATTATGTCACCTCTGAACATGTAAGTTTTAATTGTGCACTAACCCTCTAATGAGTTGTTTTGAGTTTGGTGTGGAGGAAGTTTTCAAGGATCAGGAGAGGGAGATGATACAACATGATCAAGGAGAGTGAAAGCTCTAAGCTTGGGGATGCCCCGGTGGTTCACCCCTACATATATCAAGAAGACTCAAGCGTCTAAGCTTGGGGATGCCCAAGGCATCCCCTTCTTCATCAACAACATTATCAGGTTCCTCCCCTGAAACTATATTTTTATTCCATCACATCTTATGTGCTATGCTTGGAGCGTCGGTTTGTTTTTGTTTTTTGTTTTGTTTGAATAAAATGGATCCTAGCATTCACTGTATGGGAGAGAGACACGCTCCGCTGTAGCATATGGACAAGTATGTCCTTAGGCTTTACTCATAGTATTCATGGCGAAGTTTCTTCTTCGTTAAATTGTTATATGGTTGGAATTGGAAAATGATACATGTAGTAATTGCTATAATGTCTTGGATAATGTGATACTTGGCAATTGTTGTGCTCATGTTTAAGCTCTTGCATCATATGCTTTGCACCCATTAATGAAGAAATACATAGAGCATGCTAAAATTTGGTTTGCATATTTGGTCTCTCTAAAGTCTAGATAATTTCTAGTATTGAGTTTGAACAACAAGGAAGACGGTGTAGAGTCTTATAATGTTTTCAATATGTCTTTTATGTGAGTTTTGCTGCACCGCTTCATCCTTGTGTTTGTTTCAAATAACCTTGCTAGCCTAAACCTTGTATCGAGAGGGAATACTTCTCATGCATCCAAAATCCTTGAGCCAACCACTATGCCATTTGTGTCCACCATACCTACCTACTACATGGTATTTCTCCGCCATTCCAAAGTATATTGCTTGAGTGCTACCTTTCAATTCCATTCTTCACCTTTACAATATATAGCTCATGGGACAAATAGCTTAAAAACTATTGTGGTATTGAATATGTACTTAATATACTTTATCTCTTATTAAGTTGCTTGTTGTGCGATAACCACGTTCACTGGGGACGCCATCAACTATTCTTTGTTGAATATCATGTGAGTTGCTATGCATGTTCGTCTTGTCTGAAGTAAGAGAGATCTACCACCTTATGGTTAAGCATGCATATTGTTAGAGAAGAACATTGGGCCGCTAACTAAAGCCATGATTCATGGTGGAAGTTTCAGTTTTGGACATATATCCTCAATCTCATATGAGAATAATAATTTTTGCCACATGCCTATGCATTAAAGAGGAGTCCATTATCTGTTGTCCATGTTGTCCCGGTATGGATGTCTAAGTTGAGAATAATCAAAAGCGAGAAATCCAAAATGCGAGCTTTCTCCTTAGACCTTTGTACAGGCGGCATGGAGGTACCCCATTGTGACACTTGGTTAAAACATATGTATTGCGATGATCCGGTAGTCCAAGCTAATTAGGACAAGGTGCGGGCACTATTAGTATACTATGCATGAGGCTTGCAACTTGTAAGATATAATTTACATAACTCATATGCTTTATTACTACCGTTGACAAAATTGTTTCATGTTTTCAAAATAAAAGCTCTAGCACAAATATAGCAATCGATGCTTTCCTTTTTGAAGGACCATTCTTTTTACTTTTATGTTGAGTCAGTTCACCTATTTCTCTCCACCTCAAGAAGCAAACACTTGTGTGAACTGTGCATTGATTCCTACATACTTGCATATTGCACTTATTATATTACTCTATGTTGACAATTATCCATGAGATATACATGTTATAAGTTGAAAGCAACCGCTGAAACTTAATCTTCCTTTGTGTTGCTTCAATACCTTTACTTTGATTTATTGCTTTATGAGTTAACTCTTATGCAAGACTTATTGATGCTTGTCTTGAAGTACTATTCATGAAAAGTCTTTGCTTTATGATTCACTTGTTTACTCATGTCATTACATTGTTTTGATCACTGCATTCACTACATATGCTTTACAAATAGTATGATCAAGGTTATGATGGCATGTCACTCTAGAAATTATCTTTGTTATCGTTTTACCTGCTCGGGACGAGCAGAACTAAGCTTGGGGATGCTGATACGTCTCCGACGTATCGATAATTTCTTGTGTTCCATGCCACATTATTGATAATATCTACATGTTTTATGCACACTTTATGTCATATTCGTGCATTTTCTGGAACTAACCTATTAACAAGATGCCGAAGAGCCGCTTGTCGTTTTCGCTGTTTTTGGTTTCAGAAATCCTAGTAACGAAATATTCTCGGAATTGGACGAAATCAACGCCCAGGGTCCTATTTTGCCACGAAGCTTCCAGAAGACCGAAGGGGAGACGAAGTGGGGCCACGAGGTGGCCAGACTATAGGGCGGCGCGGCCCAGGCCCTGGCCGCGCCGACCTATGGTGTGGGCCCCTCGTGCCGCCTCTTTACCTGCCCTTCCGCCTACAAATAGCCTCCGTCGCGAAACCCCCAGTACCGAGAGCCACGATACGGAAAACCTTCCAGAGACGCCGCCGCCGCCAATCCCATCTCGGGGGATTCAGGAGATCTCCTCCGGCACCCTGCCGGAGAGGGGATTCATCTCCCGGAGGACTCTTCACCGCCATGGTCGCCTCCGGAGTGATGAGTGAGTAGTTCACCCCTGGACTATGGGTCCATAGCAGTAGCTAGATGGTTGTCTTCTCCCCATTGTGCTTAATTGTCGGGTCTTGTGAGCTGCCTAACATGATCAAGATCATCTATCTGTAATTCTATATGTTGCGTTTGTTGGGATCCGATGAATAGAGAATACTATGTTATGTTGATTATCAATTCATGTCTATGTGTTGTTTATGATCTTGCATGCTCTCCGTTACTAGTAGATGCTCTGGCCAAGTAGATGCTTGTAACTCCAAGAGGGAGTATTTATGCTCGATAGTGGGTTCATGTCTCCGTGAATCTGGGGGAGTGACAGAAACCTCTAAGATTATGGATGTGTTGTTGCCACTAGGGATAAAACATTGGTGCTATGTTCGAGGATGTAGTTACTGATTACATTACGCGCAATACTTAATGCAATTGTCTGTTGTTAGCAACTTAATACTGGAGGGGGTTCGGATGATAACCTGAAGGTGGACTTTTTAGGCATAGATGCATGCTGGATAGCGGTCTATGTACTTTGTCGTAATGCCCAATTAAATCTCACTATACTCATCATAATATGTATGTGCATGGTCATGCCCTCTTTATTTGTCAATTGCCCAACTGTAATTTGTTCACCCAACATGCTGTTTATCTTATGGGAGAGACACCTCTAGTGAACTGTGGACCCCGGTCCTATTCTTTACATCGCATACAATCTACTGCAATACTGTTCTACTGTTTTCTGCAAACAATCATCTTCCACACAATACGGTTAATCCTTTGTTACAGCAAGCCGGTGAGATTGACAACCTCACTGTTTCGTTGGGGCAAAGTACTTTGGTTGTGTTGTGCAGGTTCCACGTTGGCGCCGGAATCTCTGGTGTTGCGCCGCACTACATCCCGCCGCCATCAACCTTCAACGTGCTTCTTGACTCCTACTGGTTCGATTAAACCTTGGTTTCTTACTGAGGGAAACTTGCCGCTGTGCGCATCACACCTTCCTCTTGGGGTTCCCAACGGACGTGTCAACTACACGCATCACACCACGGCAGGCAAGCAGAGGCGATGAGGGCGAGACGAGGAGGTGGCAAAACACAGATCGACGCGGTGGATCTGATGCGCCATTGAACGGCGGTTCAGATGCACCACATCTCACCGCCGGCGATGGCCGGAGTTGGCCGGAGTAAATCGGCGAAGGCGGCGGCGACGCGGGAATCGCCAGAGCTCGAGGGGCTAGGGTTCACGAGAGAGAAGGGGAAGGGGATGGGGATGGGTGCGTCCGACCGAGCCCGACGTGCGGCTCGGGTTAGGGTTAACCCACTGGGCCACCCTGACATGTCGGCCCAGGGGCGTTTTAGACATTTCATAATTCCAATTAAAACAAAAACTTTGAAAATGCATAGAAACTGATAAATAGCTCTAAAAAATAATTAAAAATATGAAAACCACTCAGAATAAAATTCTCTATCATAAAAAAATATGAAAAGGAATTTTTGAAGACAAACAAGATTAAGTCCAAATTTGATGATTAAAATAATCATTTAAATCACACCTTATATTTTCAATAATGAAAATTAGTCCATAAATGCTTTTGGACTTTAAAAACACCTTGACAACATTTCAAGGTTGTATTTTACCCTAAACAGAGTATCCCTAAATCATTCTTAGTATTAACCTCTTACATAAAATGATAAAAACACCGGAAGGGGGGAAACAACCCTAAAAGCTGAATCATGCATAATTGCTTCTTTAACCATTGCCCTTATCGGACAATGATGCTATTTTTCAGCAACAGAGGACAAGGGTTAGTCCACACCATCCAACTGCAACACTTTGCAGTGTTCAGGCAAGTTCATCACTTGCTCATGTCATTCGAGTATTTTTACCAAATTACTTGCAAAGTACTATGTTTATCACTATTGCATAAAAAGCAAAACCACTAATTTCATAACTATGAATATGACTAAGTGGTGGGCAATGGAACCATGGATTGTGTTGATATGGTGGAGGTTCCATTGCAAGGGTTTATATCCATCTAGGATTAAACAACAAATGTCGTCCAGAGATTCTTGTGTCGTAATACCCGTGTTAACCATAAGATCCGGAGTGGGACGGAGTAGTCAAAAGTGTTTCCACCTCTCGTACATCAACAGATGCGCTTACCGTAGACACTTGATCTCGAGGGACAAGCGGTGGGGTGCAGATCCCATTCTAATTCCCCACGGTAATGCGGTCTATGATGGGTTGCATTGGCAGGCGAAGGACCATGGTTGCAACCTGGTAGTTGTCGAGGTCGGAAGATATCCTAGTGATATAGCCCGGCGAGGACCCAAGGTCGGATTTGCAACAACGGGTGGGTGTGCGAGGTAGCGGAGGAACATGATTGGCTAGACCTTATGCCGGGCCTCACACCGAAGGAAGTGTGGAGGGGAAAGCTGCCCGGTTGGCACCAAGGTTAAGATATCTTATGGGTAAAGCAACACACATCTGCAGAGTGTAATGAATCGTGACCTGTCACTCCCTGTTCCGGGATTTGGAACTGCGAACGCTGCCGGAAAGGAACTCCATGAAGTTCTAGTAAACCGGTGAAGGCTGACGGACATAGTTCTTTGGAATAAAAGCAACCTCTTGAAGAAATGTTTATCAAAACCTGCATTGATATTAGACTTTCTGGTCTAATATCGTAGCTAGTGCATTCAACACCTCTTTTCTATAATGAACTTGTTGAGTATGCTCGTACTCATAGCACTCTTAAACCCCCTGCTTAGATTGTCTGAATCGACTGGAGGAGGACAACGACGACCCTAAAGGAGCCAAAATCATCGGCTATGAAGAACCAGACCTCTCTGGATGTGTTGAAGGTGTAGACTACCTCATAGTCTACAGAACCTGGGAGGGTTCCGGAGGAGAACAAGTTTAGACCTACCAAGTAGTAGTAGTACCCGAGCAGTACGAACTCTTAGTACTTAACTGCTCGAGGAGAATAAATGTATAACCTAGTAAGACTCTTATATTGTAAGTTATGTTGGGTTCGCCTCGAACCCAGGAGCATCCCTCTTAGGACCCAAGAGGAGCTCCGAGATGATATGTACATGTTGCTTGTAATAATAAATGAATGAGTTATGGACCTGCTATGTTCTGTTGTACTACTCTGAGGGATGTAATATTTGCGGGTTGGTACTTCGTGAATGTTATATCAACGACATGCATACTACAACATGCAGTGGTATGCAGGGTCACCACAGTTGGTATCAGAGCAAAAGCTTTGACCTTAGGTTGGAACTTAGTAAATGGGACAGAACGTTAGGAGTCAAATAGGATTAGTAAAGAATTCTCTAAAAATATGGTGTATATTCACTTGAGAATAAAACAATCATATCTTTTAGTGCGATAATTCTTTATTATCTCTATTATGATGCATCATTACTAATATTATATTCTTTCTATTCTACAGCCAACTATGGCAAGTTCACATTCGGGACGTCAGGTGAAAGTGATGGAGTCAACATTGAGTGACTATGACGGAGGACTCGCGGACATTCTTCGTGCCATGTTACTTGAATTTGGCTGCGATCCCCAGATCCAAGTAATGAAATACATGTACTACGACGGTACATTATTGGCAAAGTGTAGGGTAGGACTAAGACTTCCAGAATCCCTAGGAATGAGTATAGTGATGCCAGCAGGTGAGGCTAGAACTATCCAAACAGCCTACCACATAGCCATAATGAGAGCCATCACTGATATTCGGGAACATAAGACGAAAGAGTTTATGGGTTCCGAATTCGCACACATTCCTCATATGGAGGAGGAAGATGTTCATATGCTTAACCACTTCAAGCTTGCAAAACGCAAACCAGCAGAAGCCGCTAAGTACATGGATAACAGCCGCAACTTACTATCATTGTTCTTTCAGTTGAACCGACATCTGTCGGAGGCAATTGATACAATGTTAGAAGAGTTCACTGAGCCCAAGGAGGAGGCGAAGGGAAAAGAACCAATGGAGGGTGAGGTTCACACACCAGTTTATTCAGCTGGTGATTACATTAGTATTGACCATCCCGAACAACAAACCACACCCATTACACCTAGGTACTATCCTAGTAGTTCCCACGGAGGATATGAGGGTAAAGAGGAATGTGGAAACCATTAGCGTTCCGAGACTCCTATAGAGAACTCAACGGGTTGGAGATGGGGGTCAGACACGGGAACCTCTGGCGATCCAGTCAGAGGTAATTCTGAGATGGAGGAGAATGCCACAACCCAGTTCCAGAACTATCAGTATAATAGGGGAGACTATGAGGAGTATCCTATACTGATTGAGTCAGATACTGATGGTGGAAATACCTATGACGGAGTCACAGGGGAGTACACCCGATGGGTGGATTATGATGTATTGAATAATCAGTTCATGAACACAAATTTCTCCCTGGGATCATCCTCTGATTCCGATTATAAGCCGACGGGAAGACCCTATGTTCCAGATTCTGTCAGGAGGACTACACGTTCGACCGGATGGAAGCCTGGGATGTACCGGGAGTAAAGCACGACTAGAGACCACCAAGGGAGGCGAGACTACAATACAGTAGTGCCACATGTATTGTAGTGTGTAATATTTGTAGAAATTTGTACATATACTTCAATAAGTGAGTTTGCATACTCACATCGTCACTGAGTATTGTAATAAAACCACTTAAGTATGTATATACATGGTATATGTTTTGTATGATTTGGATTTGCTTCTTGATTTCCATTGCGTGACTAGTTCTGTGCACAAAGTTGAGCTCAGAAAACTTGCGCATGGAGTAACTATGAGTACCACTTTGTGTTGCAGAACTAGGGGGATATGTCGGGAGCGACAGGTGAGGAGAGTGAAGCACAACGCCTTGAGCGCGAGGCCAAGCAGAAGGAAGAGGCGGATGAAGCAGCCAGAAACCAGTTTCCATCACCACCACCACCCATGACGCAGCAGAACTTCCTCCAATACATGCAAATGTTGGAGGAAAGGCAACGTATGACTATGGAGCAGCAAAATAAGTTCTTTCAGGAGCTGCTTCAGCAGAACAGGGTGGAGAAGCCACACAATCAGGCAGTCACTTTGTCGGACTTCCAGAATACTAAGCCAATATCCTTCGCATACGCGCCCGAACCCATGGACGCGGAGGATTGGTTGATGGACACTGAGCGAAAGCTCAATACTGTTGGATGCAACGACCTGGAGAAGGTCAGGTACGCAACACACTTGTTGTGTGGACCCGCCGCATCATGGTGGGATAACATAGTAGTCGTTTATCCGACTGAGAAAGTGTTTACCTGGGAAGAGTTCAAGAGGAAGTTCAGGGAATCCAATGTCCCTGAAAGTAGTGGAACTGAAGCGTCGAGAATTTGAGAGTCTCGAGCAGAAGGATAAGGCCATCCTGACTTATGTCAGGGAGTTTTCCAAGTTGTCTCGGTATGCCGTTGAGGAGGTCAGCACCGAGGACAAGAAGAAGAAGAGGTTCTTGCGGGGATTAAGTCCCCAGTTCAAGGTACAGCTCAGAATGATGAGAGCGACAGAGTTCCAGGAGTTGGTGGATGCAGCCATCACTCTTGAAGATGATTTCAAACAACTACAGGATGAAAAGAGAAAGAAGGCCAAATTTGAGCCTAAGAGGTTTATCATCAACAAGCCCAATACCAGCTTGAGTTTCAAGCCAAGGTACAACAACAAGAACAACAACAACAACAACATGAGGAACCAAGGATTCCAGTCGGCAAGCCATATCACTTGCCATAACTGTGGATTTAAAGGTCATGTCGCGAAAGATTGCAATAAGCCCAAAATCATATGCTTTGGGTGTCGTCAGGAAGGGCACATGTTGAAGGATTGCCCTAAGAAGAAGAATGGAGGAGGTCAGTCAGGAGGAGGAGGAAACCGAGGCGGAAACACCGGAGGGAACTGGAAGAACAAGAAACCCTTCGGCAAGTTGAACTGCCCCAGCTTGGAGGAGGTGGTGAACTCCGATCAGGCAGTGATAGGTACGCTTCAGATACTTACTCATCCTGGCAAAGTACTTTTTGATACTGGTGTAACTACATCATTCATTTCTCAACAATTCATCATCAAACATGGGATTAGTTGCACTAAGTTAGATACACCCATAACCATACTTTCTGAGGGGGGAACGATAGTAGTAACCCACAACAAACAAGGACAAGTCATTATGATCAATAAGTGCGCGTTTGACGCAGACCTGTTCATTTTACCGATGAAGGACATTGATGTCATTCTTGGTATGAACTGGTTAGAGGCAAATGGAGCATTAATAGACTGTGTGAACAAGACAGTGTCTTTGAAAAGCCCTGATGGAAGTAGAATGATCTACCAAGGAGATAAACATACACAGATTGAAGTAGAGCTACAATTGAATAGCATGAAGGAAGTAAAGCTGGAGGATATACCTGTAGTGAATGAATTCCAGGATGTTTTTCCTAAGGAATTACCTGGAATGCCACCAGATAGGGAGATAGAGTTTACTATCGACATAATTCCAGGAACAACTCCGATTGCTAAAGCTGTAGGATAACGTTGCATAGAAAACAAAAATTTTCCTACCGCGAACACGCAATCCAAGCCAAGATGCAATCTAGAAGACGGTAGCAACGAGGGAGTATCGAGTCTCACCCTTGAAGAGATTCCAAAGCCTACAAGATGAGGCTCTTGTTGCTGCGGTAGACGATCACTTGCCGCTTGCAAAAGCGCGTAGAAGATCTTGATCACGATCGGTTCCGGTGCCACGAACGGGCAGCACCTCCGTACTCGGTCACACGTTCGGTTGTTGATGAAGACGACGTCCACCTCCCGTTCCAGCGGGCAGCGGAAGTAGTAGCTCCTCTTGAATCCGACAGCACGACGGCGTGGTGTCGGTGGCGGTGGAGAAGTCCGGCGGAGCTTCGCTAAGCTACGCGGGCTATATGGAGGAGAGGGGGGCGGCTAGGGTTGGGAGGGGGTGGCCGGCCACTTCAAGGGGGGTGGCCAGCTTGTGGTCTTGGGGTGGCCGGCCCCCTCCCTTGGCCCCTCATTATATAGGTGGATCCCCAAGTGTTGGTGTCCAAGTCTTCGAATAAGACCCGAACCAAAAACCTTCCATAAGAGGGGGAAACCTAGCCCAACTAGGACTCCCACCAAAAGGTGGGATTTCCACCTCCCATGTGGGGGGTGGCCGGCCCCCTAAGGGGGAGTCCACTTGGGACTCCTCCCCACCTAGGGCTGGCCGGCCATGGAGGTGGAGTCCTATGTGGACTCCACCTTCCTTGGTGGTTTCTTCCGGACTTTTCTAGAACCTTCTAGAACCTTCCATAGAACCTTCCGTGACATTTTATTTCACATAAAATGACATCCTATATATGAATCTTATTCTCCGGACCATTCCGGAACTCCTCGTGATGTCCGGGATCTTATCCGGGACTCCGAACAAATATTCGAACTCCATTCCATATTCAAGTACTACCATTTCAACATCCAACTTTAAGTGTGTCACCCTACGGTTCGTGAACTATGCGGACATGGTTGAGTACTCACTCCGACCAATAACCAATAGCGGGATCTGGAGATCCATAATGGCTCCCACATATTCAACGATGACTTTAGTGATCGAATGAACCATTTACATATAATACCAATTCCCTTTGTCTCGCGATATTTTACTTGTCCGAGGTTTGATCTTCGGTATCACTCTATACCTTGTTCAACCTCGTCTCCTGACAAGTACTCTTTACTCGTACCGTGGTATGTGGTCTCTTATGAACTCATTCATATGCTTGCAAGACATTAGACGACATTCCACCGAGAGGGCCCAGAGTATATCTATCCGTCATCGGGATGGACAAATCCCACTGTTGATCCATATGCCTCAACTCATACTTTAGGATACTTAATCCCACCTTTATAGCCACCCATTTACGCAGTGGTGTTTGGTGTAATCAAAGTACCTTTCCGGTATAAGTGATTTATATGATCTCATGGTCATAAGGACTAGGTAACTATGTATCGAAAGCTTATAGCAAATAACTTAATGACGAGATCTTATGCTATGCTTAATTGGGTGTGTCCATTACATCATTCATATAATGATATAACCTTGTTATTAATAACATCCAATGTTCATGATTATGAAACTAATCATCCATTAATCAACAAGCTAGTTTAAGAGGCATACTAGGGACTTCTTGTTTGTCTACATATCACACATGTACTAATGTTTCGGTTAATACAATTCTAGCATGATATATAAACATTTATCATAAACATAAAGATATAAATAATAACCACTTTATTATTGCCTCTAGGGCATATCTCCTTCAGTCTCCCACTTGTACTAGAGTCAATAATCTAGATTACATTGTAATATACCTAACACCCATGGCATTCTGGTGTTGGTCATGCTTTGCCCTAGGGAGAACTTTAGTCAACGGATCTGCTACATTCAGATCAGTGTGTACTTTGCAAATCTTTACTTCTCCATCTTCGATGTACTCGCGAATCGAGTGGTAACGCAGCTTGATATGCTTCAGCCTCTTGTGTGACCTTGGCTCTTGTGCATTGGCGATGGCACCCATGTTATCACAGTAAATGATTAATGGGTCCAATGCACTAGGAACCACACCGAGCTCTACAATGAACCTCTTCATCCATACCGCTTCTGATGAAGCCTCTGAAGCCGCTATGTACTCGATTACGTTGAAGACTTCGCCACCGTGCACTGCTTCGAGCTTGCCCAGCTTATTGCAGCACCATTCAATATAAACACGTACCCAGATTGTGACTTAGAGTCATCAGGATCAGTGTTCCAACTTGCATCGGTGTAACCGTTTACAACGAGCTCTTGGTCACCTCCATAACAAAGAAACATATCCTTAGTTCTTTTCAAGTACTTCAGGATATTCTTGACCGCTGATGACGCGTAAAGCACACGCTCGTTGGGAACCCCAAGTGGAAGGTGTGATGCGTACAACAGCAAGTTTCCCTCAGTAAGAAACCAAGGTTTATCGAACCAGTAGGAGTCAAGAAGCACGTCGAAGGTTGATGGCGGCGGGATGTAGTGCGGCGCAACACCAGGGATTCCGGCGCCAACGTGGAACCTGCACAACACAACCAAAGTACTTTGCCCCAACGAAACAGTGAGGTTGTCAATCTCACCGGCTTGCTGTAACAAAGGATTAACCGTATTGTGTGGAAGATGATTGTTTGCGTAAAACAAGAGAACAAGTATTGCAGTAGATTGTATTTCAGTAAAGAGAATTGGACCGGGGTCCACAGTTCACTAGAGGTGTCTCTCCCATAAGACAAACAGCATGTTGGGTGAACAAATTACAGTTGGGCAATTGACAAATAAAGAGAGCATGACCATGCACATACATATCATGATGAGTATAGTGAGATTTAATTGGGCATTACGACAAAGTACATAGACCGCCATCCAACTGCATCTATGCCTAAAAAGTCCACCTTCAGGTTATCATCCGAACCCCTCCGCATTAAGTTGCAAAGCAACAGACAATTGCATTAAGTATGGTGCGTAATGTAATCAACAACTACATCCTTAGACATAGCATCAATGTTTTATCCCTAGTGGCAACAAGACAACACAACCTTAGAACTTTACATCACTGTCCCGGTGTCAATGCGGGCATGAACCCACTATCGAGCATAAGTACTCCCTCTTGGAGTTACAAGCATCTACTTGGCCAGAGCATCTACTAGTAACGGAAAGCATGCAAGATCATAAACAACACGTAGATATAACTTTGATAATCAACATAACAAGTATTCTCTATTCATCGGATCCCAACAAACGCAACATATAGAATTACAGATAGATGATCTTGATCATGTTAGGCAGCTCACAAGATCCGACAATGATAGCACAATGGGGAGAAGACAACCATCTAGCTACTGCTATGGACCCATGGTCCAGGGGTAGACTACTCACACATCACACCGGAGGCGACCATGGCGGCGCAGAGTCCTCCGGGAGATGATTCCCCTCTCCGGCAGGGTGCCGGAGGCGATCTCTGGATCCCCGAGATGGGATCGGCGTTGGCGGCGTCTCCGGAAGGTTTTCCGTATCGTGGCTCTCGCATCGGAGGTTTCGTCACGGAGGCTATTTGTAGGCGGAAGGGCAGGTCAAGAGGCGGCACGGGGCCCCACACCACAGGCCGCGCGGCCAAGGGGGCCGCGCCGCCCTAGGGTGTGGCCCCCTCGTGGCCCCTCTTCGTCTCTCCTTCGGACTTCCGGAAGCTTCGTGGAAAAATAGGCCCTGGGATTTGATTTCGTCCAATTCCGAGAATATTTCCTTACTAGGATTTGGAAACCAAAAACAGCAGAAACAAAGAATCGGCACTTCGGCATCTTGTTAATAGGTTAGTTCCAGAAAATGCACGAATATGACATAAAGTGTGCATAAAACATGTAGATAACATCAATAATGTGGCATGGAACATAAGAAATTATCGATACGTTGGAGACGTATCAGCATCCCCAAGCTTAGTTCTGCTCGTCCCGAGCAGGTAAAACGATAACACAGATAATTTCTGGAGTGACATGCCATCATAATCTTGATCATACTATTTGTAAAGCATATGTAGTGAATGCAGCGATCAAAACAATGTATATGACATGAGTAAACAAGTGAATCATAAAGCAAAGACTTTTCATGAATAGCACTTCAAGACAAGCATCAATAAGTCTTGCATAAGAGTTAACTCATAAAGCAATAATTCAAAGTAAAGGCATTGAAGCAACACAAAAGAAGATTAAGTTTCAGCGGTTGCTTTCAACTTGTAACATGTATATCTCATGGATATTGTCAACATAGAGTAATATAATAAGTGCAATAAGCAAGTATGTAGGAATCAATGCACAGTTCACACAAGTGTTTGCTTCTTGAGGTGGAGAGAAATAGGTGAACTGACTCAACATTGAAAGTAAAAGAATTATCCTCATAGAGGAAAAGCATCGATTGCTATATTTGTGCTAGAGCTTTGATTTTGAAAAAATGAAACAATTTTGTCAACGGTAGTAATAAAGCATATGCATCATGTAAATTATATCTTATAAGTTGCAAGCCTCATGCATAGTGTACCAATAGTGCCCGCACCTTGTCCTAATTAGCTTGGACTACCTGGATTATCACCGCAATACATATGCTTTAACCAAGTATCACAAAGGGGTACCTCTATGCCGCCTGTACAAAGGTCTAAGGAGAAAGCTCGCATTTGGATTTCTCGCTTTTGATTATTCTCAACTTAGACATCCATACCGGGACAACATAGACAACAGATAATGGACTCCTCTTTTAATGCTTTAAGCATTCAACAACAATTAATTCTTTTCTCATTAGAGATTTGAGGATGTTTGTCCAAAACTGAAACTTCCACCATGGATCATGGCTTTAGTTAGCGGCCCAATGTTCTTCTCTAACAATATGCATGCTCAAACCATTCAACTCAGTGTAGATCGCCCTTACTTCAGACAAGATGAACATGCATAGCAACTCACATGAAATTCAACAATGAAAGTTGATGGCGTCCCCAGTAAACATGGTTATCGCACAACAAGCAACTTAATAAGAGATAAAGTGCATAATTACATATTCAATACCACAATAGTTTTTAAGCTATTTGTCCCATGAGCTATATATTGCAAAGGTGAATGATGGAATTTTAAAGGTAGCACTCAAGCAATTTACTTTGGAATGGCGGAAAATACCATGTAGTAGGTAGGTATGGTGGACACAAATGGCATAGTGGTTGGCTCAAGTATTTTGGATGCATGAGAAGTATTCCCTCTCGATACAAGGTTTAGGCTTGCAAGGCTTATTTGAAACAAACACAAGGATGAACCGGTGCAGCAAAACTCACATAAAAGACATATTGAAAACATTATAAGACTCTACACCGTCTTCCTTGTTGTTCAAACTCAATACTAGAAATTATCTAGACCTTAGAGAAACCAAATATGCAAACCAAATTTTAGCATGCTCTATGTATTTCTTCATTAATGGGTGCAAAGCATATGATGCAAGAGCTTAATCATGAGCACATAAATTGCCAAGTATCACATTACCCAAGACATTAATAGCAATTACTACATGTATCATTTTCCAATTCCAACCATATAACAATTTAACGAAGGAGAAACTTCGCCATGAATACTATGAGTAGAAACCAAGGACATACTTGTCCATATGCTACAGCGGAGCGTGTCTCTCTCCCATAAAGTGAATGCTAGGATCCATTTTATTCAAACAAAACAAAAAACAAAAACAAACCGACGCTCCAAGAAAAAGCACATAAGATGTGATGGAATAAAAATATAGTTTCAGGGGAGGAACCTGATAATGTTGTCGATGAAGAAGGGGATGCCTTGGGCATCCCCAAGCTTAGACGCTTGAGTCTTCTTGATATATGCAGGGGTGAACCACCGGGGCATCCCCAAGCTTAGAGTTTTCACTCTCCTTGATCATGTTGCATCATACTCCTCTCTTGATCCTTGAAAACTTCCTCCACACCAAACTCGAAACAACTCATTAGAGGGTTAGTGCACAATATAAATTGACATATTCAGAGGTGACACAATCATTCTTAACACTTCTGGACATTGCATAATGCTACTGGACATTAGTGGATCAAAGAAATTCATCCAACATAGCAAAAGAGGCAATGCGAAATAAAAGGCAGAATCTGTCAAAACAGAACAGTCGTATTGACGAATTTTAAAATGGCACCAGACTTGCTCAAATGAAAATGCTCAAATTGAATGAAAGTTGCGTACATATCTGAGGATCATGCACGTAAATTGGCTTAATTTTCTGAGCTACCTACAGGGAGGTGGACCCAGATTCGTGACAGCAAAGAAATCTGGAACTATGCAGTAATCCAAATCTAGTACTTACTTTTCTATCAACGGCTTAACTTGGCACAACAAAACACAAAACTAAGATAAGGAGAGGTTGCTACAGTAGTAAACAACTTCCAAGACACAAAATAAAAACAAAGTACTGTAGGTAAAAACATGGGTTGTCTCCCATAAGCGCTTTTCTTTAACGCCTTTCAGCTAGGCGCAGAAAGTGTGTATCAAGTATTATCGAAGGGTGATGCATTCTCAGCGGGGTGCGGAGTTTTCTCAACCAGGCATAGTATATTAGATATATAAGTTTTAGCATCTCCTTTTTCATTAGTCTTAGGCGTGCTACTCTCATCAAACAAATTTTCAGGAACAAGCCAAGCATAGTTATTTTCTAGTGCATCATTCATAGCTAGGAGTTTACATGGTATTGGTGCTTTGATCTCCCCACCATCATCAATATTATTAGTGCATCTTATTCTATCCATGTCCATCTTTTCAAGGAGACTAACAAAATTAGTATGAGAACCAAGCATATTAAATTTAGCAAAGACCTTCCTAGCTTCTCTTGCTAGACCACCAAATTCTCTAAGAAGGGTTTCTAAAACAAAATCTTTCTTTTCCCCTTCTTCCATATCGCCAAGTGTGAAAAACATGTGTTGGATTATAGGATTAAGATTAACAAATTTAGTTTCCAACAGGTGAACTAAATGCTAAAGTGACAATTTCATAAGTAGGCGCAAGGTCTACCAAGTGTCTATCTTCAAAATTTTCAATAGTACTAACATGATTGAAAAATTCTTCTATATTATTTCTCCCAACTATAGACCCACGTCCTACCGGTATGTCTTTTGTGGTAAAATTAAAAGGAAACATGATGAAATAAATAAAGTAAATGCAAGTAAACTAATTTTTTTTGTGTTTTTGATATAGCAAACAAGATAGCAAATAAAGTAAAACTAGCAACTAATTTTTTTTATTTTGATTTAGTGCAGCAAATAAAGTAGTAAATAAAACTAAGCAAGACAAAAACAAAGTAAAGAGATTGAGAAGTGGAGACTCCCCTTGCAGCGTGTCTTGATCTCCCCGGCAACGGCGCCGTAAATTTAGCTTGATGACGCGTAAAGCACACGCTCGTTGGGAACCCCAAGTGGAAGGTGTGATGCGTACAGCAGCAAGTTTCCTCAAGAAGAAACCAAGGTTTATCGAACCAGTAGGAGTCAAGAAGCACGTCGAAGGTTGATGGCGGCGGGATGTAGTGCGGCGCAACACCAGGGATTCCGGCGCCAACGTGGAACCTGCACAACACAACCAAAGTACTTTGCCCCAACGAAACAGTGAGGTTGTCAATCTCACCGGCTTGCTGTAACAAAGGATTAACCGTATTGTGTGGAAGATGATTGTTTGCAGAAAACAGTAGAACAAGTATTGCAGGAGATTGTATTTCATGAACGTGAATTGGAGCGGGGTCCACAGTTCACTAGAGGTGTCTCTCCCATAAGACAAACGGCATGTTGGGTGAACAAATTACGCTTGGGCAATTGACAAATAAAGAGAGCATGACCATGCACATACATATCATGATGAGTATAGTGAGATTTAATTGGGCATTACGACAAAGTACATAGACCGCCATCCAACTGCATCTATGCCTAAAAAGTCCACCTTCAGGTTATCATCCGAACCCCCTCCAGTATTAAGTTGCAAAGCAACAGACAATTGCATTAAGTATGGTGCGTAATGTAATCAACAACTACATCCTTAGACATAGCATCAATGTTTTATCCCTAGTGGCAACAGCACAACACAACCTTAGAACTTTCTGTCACTGTCCCAGGTGTCAATGCAGGCATGAACCCACTATCGAGCATAAGTACTCCCTCTTGGAGTTACAAGCATCTACTTGGCCAGAGCATCTACTAGTAACGGAAAGCATGCAAGATCATAAACAACACGTAGATATAACTTTGATAATCAACATAACAAGTATTCTCTATTCATCGGATCCCAACAAACGCAACATATAGAATTACAGATAGATGATCTTGATCATGTTAGGCAGCTCACAAGATCCGACAATGATAGCACAATGGGGAGAAGACAACCATCTAGCTACTGCTATGGACCCATAGTCCAGGGGTAGACTACTCACACATCACACCGGAGGCGACCATGGCAGCGTAGAGTCCTCCGGGAGATGATTCCCCTCTCCGAGATGATTCCCCTCTCCGGCAGGGTGCCGGAGGCGATCTCCTGGATCCCCCGAGATGGGATCGGCGTTGGCGGCGTCTCTGTAAGGTTTTCCGTATCGTGGCTCTCGGTACTGGAGGTTTCGTCACGGAGGCTATTTGTAGGCAGAAGGGCAGGTCAAGAGGCGGCACGGGGGCCCCACACCACAGGGCCGCGCGGCCAAGGGGGGGCCGCGCCGCCCTAGGGTGTGGCCCCCTCGTGGCCCCTCTTCGTCTCTCCTTCGGACTTCTGGAAGCTTCGTGGAAAAATAGGCCCCTGGGATTTGATTTCGTCCAATTCCGAGAATATTTCCTTACTAGGATTTCTGAAACCAAAAACAGCAGTAAAACAAAGAATCGGCACTTCGGCATCTTGTTAATAGGTTAGTTCCAGAAAATGCACGAATATGACATAAAGTGTGCATAAAACATGTAGATAACATCAATAATGTGGCATGGAACATAAGAAATTATCGATACGTTGGAGACGTATCAACCGCTGTCCAGTGTTCCATTCCTGGATCACTTTGATATCTGCTAGTCAAACTAACAGCATGTGCTATATCCGGTCTAGTACATAGCATGGCATACATGATAGATCCTACTGCCGAGGCATAGGGGATATTACTCATCCTTTCTCTTTCTTCTGCCGTAGCCGGTCCTTGAGTCTTACTCAATACCTTGCCTGGTAACATAGGTAAGAACCCTTTCTTACTTTCGTCCATTCTAAACTTCTTTAGAATCTTGTCCAGATATGTACTGGTGGATAGCCCTATTAGGCGTCTTGATCTATCTCTATAAATCTTGATGCCTAATATATACGATGCTTCACCAAGGTCTTTCATTGAAAAACTATTATTCAAATAACCTTTAACACTGCTTAATAGTTCTATATCATTTTCGATCAATAATATGTCATCTACATATAATATCAGGAATGCTACAGAGCTCCCACTCACTTTCTTGTAAATACAGGCCTCTCCATGACACTGTATAAACCCGAAGTCTTTGATCACCTTATCAAAACGTCGGTTCCAACTTCTTGATGCTTGCTTCAGTCCATAGATTGAACGCTGAAGTTTGCATACTTTGTCAGCATTTTTAGGATCGACAAAACCTTTGGGTTGTACCATATACAACTCTTCCTCAATGTCTCCATTAAGGAATGCTGTTTTGACATCCATCTGCCAAATCTCATAATCGAAAAATGCAGCTATTGCTAACAAAATCCTCACAGATTTTAGCTGCGCTACAGGTGCGTAAGTCTCATCGTTGTCACCTCCTTGTATTTGTCGGAACCCCTTGGCGACAAGTCGAGCTTTATAGACAGTAATATTACCATCAGCATCTGTTTTTCTCTTGAAGATCCATTTATTTTCGACAGCCTTTCGGCTATCAGGTAAGTCTACCAAAGTCCATACTTTGTTATCATACATGGATCCCATTTTGGATTTCATGGCTTCTTGCCATTTGTTGGAATCTGGGCTCATCATCGCTTCTTCATACGTCGCAGGGTCCTCATCATTGTTATCCACAATCATGACATTTAGACAAGGATCATACCAATCAGGAGTGGCACGTTCCCTTGTCGATCTGCGAGGGTCAGTCGGTTCCTCGTTCGCAGTTTCATGATCATTATCATTAGCTTCCTCTCGTTGCCGGTGTAGGCGGCACAGGTACAACTTCCGATCGCGCTACTCGATCAACGAGTATAGATTCATCAATCTCATCGAAGTTCTACTTTTCTTCCAAATCACTTCTTTAGTGAGAAATTCTTTCTCAAGAAAGGTTCCGTTCTTAGCAACAAAGATTTTGCCTTCAGATCTGTGATAGAAAGTGTACCCTATAGTTTCCTTAGGGTATCCTATGAAGACGCATTTCTCCGCTTTGGGTTCTAGCTTGTCCGGTTGTAACTTCTTTACATAGGCTTCGCAACCCCAAACTTTCAGAACGATGCCTTAGGTTTCTTATTAAACCATAATTCATACGGTGTCGTTTCTATGGATTTTGATGGTGCTCTATTTCAAGTGAATGCGGCTGTCTCTAATGCATCACCCCAATATGATACCGGCAACTCAGGAAGAGACATCATACTACGAACCATATCTAAGAGAGTTCGATTACGACGTTCGGACACACCGTTACGTTGAGGTGTTCCCGGCGGTGTCAATTGTGAAAGTATTCCGCATTTCTTTAAATGCATGCCAAACTCATAACTCAGATATTCACCTCCACGATCAGATCGTAGAAATTTGATCTTCTTGTTACGTTGATTTTCTACTTCACTTTGAAATTCCTTAAACTTCTCGAAAGTTTCGGATTTATGTTTCATGAAATAGATATACCCATATCTACTCAGATCATCTGTGAAGGTTAGAACATAACGATAACCACCGCGCGATGCTACGCTCATTGGTCCACATACATCGGTATGTATGATTTCCAATAAGTCGCAGCTCGCTCCATCATACCGAAAATGGAGTCTTTGTCATTTTTCCCATTAGACATGCTTCGCATCTATCAAGTGACTCAAAGTCAAGTGATTCAAGTAATCCATCAGTATGGAGTTTCTTCATGCGTTTCACTCCAATATGACCAAGACGACAGTGCCACATATAAGTAGAATTATCATTCAATTTAATTCGCTTAGCATCAATGTTATGTATATGCGTATCACTACTATCGAGATCTAAAAGAAATAAGCCATTCTTTTGTGGTGCTCGACCATAAAAGATATTATTCATAAAAATAGAACAACCATTATTCTCAGACTTGAATGAATAACCGTCTTGCATTAAACAAGATCCAGATATAATGTTCATGCTCAACGCGGGTACAAAATAACAATTATTTAGGCTTAAAACTAATCCCGAAGGTAGATGTAGAGGAAGTGTGCCGACAAATGATCACATCGACTTTGGATCCATTTCCAACGCGCATCGTCACTTCATCTTTCAGGTAGTCTTCGTTTATTCTTTAGTTCTCGTTTCGAGTTACAGATATGAGCAACCGAACCAGTATCAAATACCCAGGTACTAGAACGAGAACCAGTGAGATAAACATCTATAACATGTATATCAGATATACCTTCTTTCTTCTTCTTGACAAGGCCGCTCTTCAGATCAGCCAGATACTTGGAGCAATTACGCTTCCAGTGTCCCTTCTCCTTGAAGTAATAGCACTCAAGATCGTGCTTAGGGCCGTTCTTAGGTTTCATAGGAGGCGTGGCAGCTTTCTTGCCACCCTTCTTGAATTTTCCCTTAGACTTGCCCTGTTTCTTGAAACTGGTGGTCTTGTTGACCATCAACACTTGGTGCTCTTTCTTGATCTCAATCTCTGCAGCTTTTAGCATGCCAAAGAGTTCAGGTAACTCCTTGTTCATGTTCTGCATGTTGTAGTTCATCACAAAGTTCTTGTAACTTGGTGGCAGTGATTGAAGGACACGATTAATCCCCAGTCTATTAGGAATCACTATTCCCAAGTCACTGAGTTTCTTCGCATGCCCGGTCATGGCGAGCATGTGCTCACTAACGGAGTTGCCTTCTTCCATCATACAGCTGAAGAAATGTTTCGATGCTTCATAGCATTCCACGGCCGCATGAGTCTCGAATATAGCTTTCAGCTCATTCATCAACTCATGAGGATCATGGTGCTCAAAACGTTTTTGAAGATCGGATTCCAAGCTGCACAGGATGGCACACTGAACTTGAGAGTACCGAGTTTTCCGAGTCGCGTAAACAGCTTTTACTTCATCGGTTTCATCTTCTGCAGGAGGGTCACCTAGCGGTGCATCAAGCACAAATTGCAGATTTCCGCCAGAGAGGAAGATCCTCACATGACGGAACCAGTCGGTGAAGTTGCTACCGTTGCTCTTAAGTTTCTCTTTCTCTAGGAACTGATTAAAATTGATTGGGGACGCCATCTCTACAACATATATTTGTAATAGTTTAGACTAAGTTTATGACAAATTGAGTTCAAATTTTAATTCAACATAATTAAAAAAATCTAGGTGAACTCCCACTCAAAACAATATCCCTCGCATTGTCTTAGTGATCACACGAACCAAATCCACCGCACCTAAACCCGATCATCACGAGAAAAGGTGTGACTTCAATGGTGAACACTCAAAGTGTTCATCATATCAACCATATGATTCATGCTCTACCTTTCGGTATCACGTGTTCCGAGACCATGTCTGTACATGCTAGGCTCGTCAAGGCCACCTTAGTATCCGCATGTGCAAAACTGTCTTGCACCCGTTGTATGCACTTGTTGATTCTATCACACCCGATCATCACGAGATGCTTTGAAACGACAAGTCTTGGCAACGGTGCTACTAAGGATGAACACTTTATTATCTTGAGATTTTAGTGAGGGATCATCTTATAATGCTACCGTCGCGATCTAAGCAAAATAAGATGCATAAAAAGGATTAACATCACATGCAGTTCATATGTGATATGATATGGCCCTTTTGTCTTTGCGCCTTTGATCTTCATCACCAAAGCACGGACATGATCTCCATCATCTTCGGGCATGATCTCCATCATCGTCGGCGTAGCGTCAAGGTCAATGACGCCGTCTTCATGATTGTCCTCCATGTAGCAACTATAACAACTACTTTGAAATACTACTCAACATGAAATTTAAAGACAACCATAAGGCTCCTGCCAGTTGCCACAATACAATAATGATCATCTCATACATATTCATCATCACATTATGGCCATATCACATCACCAAACCCTGCAAAAACAAGTTAGACGTCTCTAATTTGGTTTGCATATTTTACGTGGTTTAGGGTTTTCGAGAGAGATCTAATCTACCTACGAACATGAACCACAACGTTGATACTAATGTTTTCAATAGAAGAGTAAATTGAATCTTTACTATAGTAGGAGAGACAGACACCCGCAAAGCCTCTTATGCAATACAAGTTGCATGTTGAACGAGGAACAAGTCTCATGAACGCGGTCATGTAAAGTTAGTCCGAGCCGCTTCATCCCACTATGCCATAAAGATGCAAAGTAATCAAACTAAAGATAACAAGAGCATCAACGCCCACAAACCATTGTGTTCTACTCGTGCAACCATCTATGCATAGACACGGCTCTGATACCACTGTAGGATAACGTTGCATAGAAAACAAAAATTTTCCTACCGCGAACACGCAATCCAAGCCAAGATGCAATCTAGAAGACGGTAGCAACGAGGGAGTATCGAGTCTCACCCTTGAAGAGATTCCAAAGCCTACAAGATGAGGCTCTTGTTGCTGCGGTAGACGATCACTTGCCGCTTGCAAAAGCGCGTAGAAGATCTTGATCACGATCGGTTCCGGTGCCACGAACGGGCAGCACCTCCGTACTCGGTCACACGTTCGGTTGTTGATGAAGACGACGTCCACCTCCCGTTCCAGCGGGCAGCGGAAGTAGTAGCTCCTCTTGAATCCGACAGCACGACGGCGTGGTGTCGGTGGTGGTGGAGAAGTCCGGCGGAGCTTCGCTAAGCTACGCGGGCTATATGGAGGAGAGGGGGGCGGCTAGGGTTGGGAGGGGGTGGCCGGCCACTTCAAGGGGGGCGGCCAGCTTGTGGTCTTGGGGTGGTCGGCCCCCTCCCTTGGCCCCTCATTATATAGGTGGATCCCCAAGTGTTGGTGTCCAAGTCTTCGAATAAGACCCGAACCAAAAACCTTCCATAAGAGGGGGAAACCTAGCCCAACTAGGACTCCCACCAAAAGGTGGGATTTCCACCTCCCATGTGGGGGGTGGCCGGCCCCCTAAGGGGGAGTCCACTTGGGACTCCTCCCCACCTAGGGCTGGCTGGCCATGGAGGTGGAGTCCTATGTGGACTCCACCTTCCTTGGTGGTTTCTTCCGGACTTTTCTAGAACCTTCTAGAACCTTCCATAGAACCTTCCGCGACATTTTATTTCACATAAAATGACATCCTATATATGAATCTTATTCTCCGGACCATTCCGGAACTCCTCGTGATGTCCGGGATCTTATCCGGGACTCCGAACAAATATTCGAACTCCATTCCATATTCAAGTACTACCATTTCAACATCCAACTTTAAGTGTGTCACCCTACGGTTCGTGAACTATGCGGACATGGTTGAGTACTCACTTCGACCAATAACCAATAGCGGGATCTGGAGATCCATAATGGCTCCCACATATTCAATGATGACTTTAGTGATCGAATGAACCATTTACATATAATACCAATTCCCTTTGTCTCGCGATATTTTACTTGTCCGAGGTTTGATCTTCGGTATCACTCTATACCTTGTTCAACCTCGTCTCCTGACAAGTACTCTTTACTCGTACCGTGGTATGTGGTCTCTTATGAACTCATTCATATGCTTGCAAGACATTAGACGACATTCCACCGAGAGGGCCCAGAGTATATCTATCCGTCATCGGGATGGACAAATCCCACTGTTGATCCATATGCCTCAACTCATACTTTTCGGATACTTAATCCCACCTTTATAGCCACCCATTTACGCAGTGGTGTTTGGTGTAATCAAAGTACCTTTCCGGTATAAGTGATTTATATGATCTCATGGTCATAAGGACTAGGTAACTATGTATCGAAAGCTTATAGCAAATAACTTAATGACGAGATCTTATGCTATGCTTAATTGGGTGTGTCCATTACATCATTCATATAATGATATAACCTTGTTATTAATAACATCCAATGTTCATGATTATGAAACTAATCATCCATTAATCAACAAGCTATTTTAAGAGGCATACTAGGGACTTCTTGTTTGTCTACATATCACACATGTACTAATGTTTCGGTTAATACAATTCTAGCATGATATATAAACATTTATCATAAACATAAAGATATAAATAATAACCACTTTATTATTGCCTCTAGGGCATATCTCCTTCAAAAGCACCATACAAGATGGGGCCTAAGGAGTTGAAAGAACTCAAGGAGCAATTGGATGTCTTGAAACATAAAGGATTTATTCAGGAGAGTATCTCACCATGGGGATCACCTGTGATCTTCGTGGATAAAAGAGATGGAGGCCGAAGGATGTGCGGAGACTACAGGAATCTGAATAATGTTACTATCAAGAACAAGTACCCACTTCCTAGAATACAAGATCTATTTGATCAAGTTAGAGGCGCGGGAGTCTTTCCAAGATTGATCTAAGATCCGGTTATCATCAGATAAAGATCAAGAAGGAAGATGTTCTGAAAACAGCCTTTGTCTCAAGGTACGGACATCATGAATACCTAGTAGTACCTTTTGGATTAACCAATGCCTCAACAATCTTCATGAATCTTATGAATAAGATCTTCATGCCATGTCTAGACAAGTTTGTCATCGTATTCATCGATGATATCTTGATATATTCCAAAGATAAAGCTGAACATGCTGAACATCTGAGGATAGTGTTGCAAACACTAAGAGAACATCAACTCTATGCCAAATTCAGCAAGTGTGAGTTTTGGCTAGATCAAGTAGAATTTCTTGGTCATGTTATTAGCAAGGATGGGATAGCTGTTAACCCAAGCAAAGTAGCAGCAGTTTTAGATTGGAAAGCACCCAAGACTGTCAAGGAAATCCGAGGATTCTTAGGAATGGCAGGATACTATCGGAGATTCATTGAAGGATTCTCCAAGATAGCAGGACCAATGACTAAGCTGTTAAGGAAAAACACACCATTTGTGTGGTCTGATGAGTGTGAGAAGAGTTTTCAAACTCTGAAAGAGAAACTCACCACAGCACCGGTGTTAGCAGTCTCGGAAGTTGGCAAGGATTACACCGTGTACTGTGACGCATCCAAGCATGGATTGGGTTGCATACTCATGCAAGATCGGAAAGTAATATCCTATGGATCGAGGCAACTCAGACCTCATGAAGTGAACTATCCAACACATGACTTAGAATTAGCAGCAGTAGTATTTGCACTTAAAACTTGGAGACATTTTCTCTATGGAGCCAAGTGTGAGCTCTATACTGATCATAAGAGTCTCAAGTACTTCTTCACTCAGAAGGAACTCAATATGAGATAGAAAAGATGGCTTGAACTAATCAAGGACTATGATTTGACCATCAATTATACACCAGGAAAGGCTAATGTTGTAGCAGATGCCCTGAGTAGGAAGAGCACTGGAGGAGTGGAACAAGAGATATCACCGGAGTTGAAGAAGTAAATAAGTCAAGCCCAGATACAACTTTGGGAGAAAGAAGCTCATGAAAGATTATCGGCTTTACAAGTAGCCGATGAGCTAAGTGTTAACTTAAAGAATGAGATATTCATGGGTCAATTGGACGATCCATTTATCGTGGAGGAGATGAGAAGGATTGATGAGGGAAGACCATCAGAATTTCACCGAGGAGAGTCAGGATCATTATGGTTCCAGAAAAGGATTTGCGTTCCGGATATTGATGAGATCAAGGAAGTTATACTCCGGGAAGCACATCAAACACCATACTTATACATCCGGGAAGTACAAAGATGTACATGGATCTCAAGGAATTGTTCTGGTGGAATAACATGAAGAGAGAGATAGCACAATACGTGGCGGAATGCCATACCTGCCAAAGAGTGAAAGCTGAACATCAAAGTCCGGCAGGAAAGTTACAACCTTTACCAATTCCAGAATGGAAATGGGAGGAGATAGGAATGGATTTCATCACCGGACTACCCATGACTAATAAAAAAAGGACATGATATGGGTAATCTTGGAACGGTTGACGAAAAGTGCACACTTCTTAGCAGTAAACCAGCAGGATAAAGGAGAGAAACTCATCGATCTTTACATCAAAGAGATCGTGAGTAAACATGGAGTGCCCAAGAAGATCGTGTCAGATCGAGGATCCGTGTTCACATCAGCATTTTGGAAGCAACTACATGAAGCTTTAGGTTCCAAGTTAGACTATAGCACCGCCTATCATCCTCAGACAGGTGGACAAACAGAGAGAACAAACCAGATATTGGAAGATATGCTTAGGGCTTGTGCCCTAGACTTCGGAGGATCATGGGAGGAGCACTTACCACTAGCAGAGTTTTCATACAATAATAGCTATCAAAGCAGCATCAAGATGGCACCATTTGAAGCTCTGTATATGGAAGGAAGTGTAGATCACCGATATGTTGGTATGAGGCAGGATCAAGCAAGGAGTTCAATCCAGATTATGTTAAGGAAAAGCAGCAGATCATCGACATCATAAGAGATAGGCTGAAGATAGCTCAAAGTCGACAAAAGAGTTATGCCGATCAAAAGAGAAGGACATGGGAGCCAAAGGTTGGAGACATGGTATACCTTAAGGTAAGTCCAATGAAAGGTCTTCAGAGATTTGGAGTAAAGGGAAAGCTGAGCCCTAGATACATCGGACCTTTCAAGATACTGAGTCAGAACCGAGGGTTATCCTTTGAACTGGATCTACCAGGAAGGTTAGCTCAGGTACACAATGTATTCCATGTGTCTCAACTCAGGAAATGTTTAAAGACCCCAGATGAGCCAGTATCACATGATGAGCTCGAGTTACAACCAGACTTGACCTACATCGAGAAGCCAGCTAAGATTCTCGAGGAGAATTGGAAACAACTCAGGAATAGAGCCATTAAGTACTGCAAGATTCAATGGAAGCATCACCCCGAGAGGGAATCCACCTGGGAAAAGGAAGAAGACCTGAGGAAATCGTACCCAGAACTCTTTAGGTATTACAACCACAACTTCGGGATGAAGTTTTCTTTAAGGGGGAAAGGCTGTAATGTCCCAGGTTTAGAGACAATCGAGGGGTAGATTTTAGAAAGGGATGTGCACTGCATCGTAAATTCTGGGGAAATTTCGCGCTTTTAAAAGAAAACTGCATCGAAGGGGGACAAGTTTCTCTCTCGACACCTTACAGGGTTAGGGTTTCGAGAGTGCGACAAACTTGCATCTCACTTAACTAAACTAGGGTTTTGAGAAGAGAGGAGAGTTATTGCATTACAACTTAAGTTGCATGATTGAATTCAAACAAACTTGTATTTGAATTTCAAATTCAAACACCATATGAATATCTCATAATTCAAAATTGAGGTAATTCTTTAAACAAATTATAAATAATAAAGAATATAAATAATTCAACTATTAAGTAAAGCTCATTAGAGAAAATTGGAGCTTTATTGATAATCACACAAGATACATTGTCATTACAGTATTCAGAATTGAAATATGAAATGTTACAACACATTACATGAATTGAATAAAAGGAAAAAGAAAAAGGAAAATTACAAGTTAATAAAAGGCCCTAAACTACATGTTGATCTTCATGAAATCCTGGATCAAGATGATCTTGCACTCCATCTTGATCATCTTGTTGTTCCCTGCACACAAACAAAGCACAAACAAATGTTATGCCAAGTGGCAAAGCCACTTGGCAGATTAGCAAGAAAAATGTGAATTTGAGAAGATATGACCAAGAACCAGCCGAGCTGATCCACTCACAAGCACCAGGTACACACACACAAGCTGCTCACACAGCTTGAGTGCATGTGCAACAGCAAGCCATGTATGTGCATGCACAACAACACCTCACACACAGGGAGAGTCACCAACAAGTGCCAGGCACTGCTGTCGACCAGAGAAGCAAGGGGCAAGGCAGATAAAAGCTTTTCACAGTAAACCCTAACCATTCCATCGACACAAGCTTCTGGGTAAGTACACCAAGAACACAAGAACATCAAGCACAGGAAGAACAACAATTGCTGTTCAACCTACTCAAACATTCACAGAAATTAATCAAGCACGACAAGCTGGCAAGGAGGAGCAGGGCAAGCAAACCAAACCACCAGAAGCAATCCTTTACACCAACACTTTAATCTAGGAGCTGGAGTGAGGTATACACATCATCATGAACAAACTATATGGTTTTGTTCATAAATTGCACAAGCATGATCACACAAGCACACAAAGGGTGGAGTAACCCTGTTTTGATTATCATTTGGTCATAGACCAAGTGTAACCTGGTAGAAATGGCAAAGACCAGGGATCAATCAAGCCTATGTCCATGGTTATGCCAACCAGACAAGTGGTAGCATCTTCCAAATGGAAATGGGAAGGAAAACCGTCCCAGAGACTTACCCAAATATACCCAGACTACACTAGCCCTTTTAAAACCATCAGAAATGCAGAGATATATGTATACTGCAATTATTTGTCAACATCAAAAGCATCTGGCAACCAAATATGGTTAAGCCAGGGAGCAACTGTCCATACACATCAAGCCAACAAGGGTGGGAGCTTCCTGAACAGCAAAGAATTGCTATTGAGGCCACCTCAACCACAAAACCATCCAACAAAGCCACCATCATCACCCAGAGGGTTCAGAGTGAGCTAGGGTTCCCAACAAATGGTTGGCATCCCTCTAGCTCAAGTAAATCAATGAAAAGAATCATCACTGAATTATAGTTCATCTCATTTATCCAGTAAACAAGCACAAGCTACACAGATAAATGAAATACATAAGTCACTGATACGCGTACAGCACGCGTCCGTTGGGAACCCCAAGAGGAAGGTGTGATGCGTACAGCGACAAGTTTTCCCTCAGTAAGAAACCAAGGTTTATCGAACCAGTAGGAGCCAAGAAGCACGTTGAAGGTTGATGGCAGCGGAGTGTAGTGCGGCGCAACACCAGGGATTCCAGCGCCAACGTGGAACCTGCACAACACAACCAAATTACTTTGCCCCAACGTGACAGTGGGGTTGTCAATCTCACCGGCTTGCTGTAACAAAGGATTAGATGTATAGTGTGGATGATGATTGTTTGCAGAAAACAGTAGAACAAGTATTGCAGTAGATTGTATTCAATTAGAAGAATTGACCGGGGTCCACAGTTCACTAGAGGTGTCTCTCCCATAAGAATAAGCATGTTGGGTGAACAAATTACAGTTGGGCAATTGACAAATAAAGAGGGCATGACCATGCACATACATGTTATCATGAGTATTGTGAGATTTAATTGGGCATTACGACAAAGTACATAGACCGCTATCCAGCATGCATCTATGCCTAAAAAGTCCACCTTCAGGTTATCATCCGAACCCCTTCCAGTATTAAGTTGCAAACAACAGACAATTGCATTAAGTATGGTGCGTAATGTAATCAACAACTACATCCTTAGACATAGCATCGATGTTTTATCCCTAGTGGCAACATCACATCCACAACCTTAGAACTTTCTGTCACTGTCCCAGATTTAATGGAGGCATGAACCCACTATCGAGCATAAATACTCCCTCTTGGAGTTAAGAGTGAAAACTTGGCCAGAGCCTCTACTAATAACGGAGAGCATGCAAGATCATAAACAACACATAGATAATAGATTGATAATCAACATAGCATAGTATTCTCTATTCATCGGATCCCAACAAACATGACATATAGCATTACAGATAGATGATCTTGATCATGTTAGGCAGCTCACAAGATCCAACAATGAAGCACAATTAGGAGAAGATGACCATCTAGCTACTGCTATGGACCCATAGTCCAGGGGTGAACTACTCACTCATCACTCCGGAGGCGACCATGGCGGTGAAGAGTCCTCCGGGAGATGATTCCCCTCTCCAGCAGGGTGCCGGAGGCGATCTCCTGAATCCCCCGAGATGGGATTGGCGGCGGCGGCGTCTCTGGAAGGTTTTCCGTATCGTGGCTCTCGGTACTGGGGGTTTCGCGACGAAGGCTTTAAGTAGGCAGAAGGGCAGGTCAAGAGTCGTCACGGGGGCTCCACACAGCAGGGCCGCGCGGGCCCCCTGTTGGCCGCGCCGCCCTACTGTGGCGGCGCCCCGTGGCCCCACTTCGTGACTCCTCCGGTCTTCCGGAAGCTTCGTGTGAAAATAGGCCCCTGGGTGTTGATTTCGTCCAATTCCGAGAATATTTCCTTACTAGGATTTCTGAAACCAAAAACAGCAGAAAAGAGCAACTGGCTCTTCGGCATCTTTTTCATAGGTTAGTGCCGGAAAATGCATAAATTGAAGGAGATATGCCCTAGAGGCAATAATAAAGTGGTTATTATTTATATCTTTATGTTTATGATAAATGTTTATATATCATGCTAGAATTGTATTAACCGAAACATTAGTACATGTGTGATATGTAGACAAACAAGAAGTCCCTAGTATGCCTCTTAAACTAGCTTGTTGATTAATGGATGATTAGTTTCATAATCATGAACATTGGATGTTATTAATAACAAGGTTATATCATTATATGAATGATGTAATGGACACACCCAATTAAGCATAGCATAAGATCTCGTCATTAAGTTATTTGCTATAAGCTTTCGATACATAGTTACCTAGTCCTTATGACCATGAGATCATATAAATCACTTATACCGGAAAGGTACTTTGATTACACCAAACACCACTGCGTAAATGGGTGGCTATAAAGGTGGGATTAAGTATCCGGAAAGTATGAGTTGAGGCATATGGATCAACAGTGGGATTTGTCCATCCCGATGACGGATAGATATACTCTGGGCCCTCTCGGTGGAATGTCGTCTAATGTCTTGCAAGCATATGAATGAGTTCATAAGAGACCACATACCACGGTACGAGTAAAGAGTACTTGTCAGGAGACGAGGTTGAACAAGGTATAGAGTGATACCGAAGATCAAACCTCGGACAAGTAAAATATCGCGAGACAAAGGGAATTGGTATTATATGTAAATGGTTCATTCGATCACTAAAGTCATCGTTGAATATGTGGGAGCCATTATGGATCTCCAGATCCCGCTATTGGTTATTGGTCGGAGTGAGTACTCAACCATGTCCGCATAGTTCACGAACCGTAGGGTGACACACTTAAAGTTGGATGTTGAAATGGTAGTACTTGAATATGGAATGGAGTTCGAATATTTGTTCGGAGTCCCGGATAAGATCCCGGACATCACGAGGAGTTCCGGAATGGTCCGGAGAATAAGATTCATATATAGGATGTCATTTTATGTGAAATAAAATGTCGCGGAAGGTTCTATGGAAGGTTCTAGAAGGTTCTAGAAAAGTCCGGAAGAAACCACCAAGGAAGGTGGAGTCCACATAGGACTCCACCTCCATGGCCGGCCAGCCCTAGGTGGGGAGGAGTCCCAAGTGGACTCCCCCTTAGGGGGCCGGCCACCCCCCACATGGGAGGTGGAAATCCCACCTTTTGGTGGGAGTCCTAGTTGGGCTAGGTTTCCCCCTCTTATGGAAGGTTTTTGGTTCGGGTCTTATTCGAAGACTTGGACACCAACACTTGGGGATCCACCTATATAATGAGGGGCCAAGGGAGGGGGCCGGCCACCCCAAGACCACAAGCTGGCCGCCCCCCTTGAAGTGGCCGGCCACCCCCTCCCAACCCTAGCCTCCCCCTCTCCTCCATATAGCCCGCGTAGCTTAGCGAAGCTCCGCCGGACTTCTCCACCGCCACCGACACCACGCTGTCGTGCTGTCGGATTCAAGAGGAGCTACTACTTCCGCTGCCCGCTGGAACGGGAGGTGGACGTCGTCTTCATCAACAACCGAACGTGTGATCGAGTACGGAGGTGCTGCCCGTTCGTGGCACCGGAACCGATCGTGATCAAGATCTTCTACGCGCTTTTGCAAGCGGCAAGTGATCGTCTACCGCAGCAACAAGAGCCTCATCTTGTAGGCTTTGGAATCTCTTCAAGGGTGAGACTCGATACTCCCTCGTTGCTACCGTCTTCTAGATTGCATCTTGGCTTGGATTGCGTGTTCGCGGTAGGAAATTTTTTGTTTTCTATGCAACGTTATCCTACAGTGGTATCAGAGCCGTGTCTATGCATAGATGGTTGCACGAGTAGAACACAATGGTTTGTGGGCGTTGATGCTCTTGTTATCTTTAGTTTGAGTACTTTGCATCTTTATGGCATAGTGGGATGAAGCGGCTCGGACTAACTTTACATGACCGCGTTCATGAGACTTGTTCCTCGTTCGACATGCAACTTGTATTGCATAAGAGGCTTTGCGGGTGTCTGTCTCTCCTACTATAGTAAAGATTCAATTTACTCTTCTATTGAAAACATTAGTATCAATGTTGTGGTTCATGTTCGTAGGTAGATTAGATCTCTCTCGAAAACCCTAAACCACGTAAAATATGCAAACCAAATTAGAGACGTCTAACTTGTTTTTGCAGGGTTTGGTGATGTGATATGGCCATAATGTGATGATGAATATGTATGAGATGATCATTATTGTATTGTGGCAACCGGCAGGAGCCTTATGGTTGTCTTTAAATTTCATGTTGAGTAGTATTTCAAAGTAGTTGTTATAGTTGCTACATGGAGGACAATCATGAAGACGGCGTCATTGACCTTGACGCTACGCCGACGATGATGGAGATCATGCCCGAAGATGATGGAGATCATGTCCGTGCTTTGGTGATGAAGATCAAAGGCGCAAAGACAAAAGGGCCATATCATATCACATATGAACTGCATGTGATGTTAATCCTTTTTATGCATCTTATTTTGCTTAGATCGCGACGGTAGCATTATAAGATGATCCCTCACTAAAATCTCAAGATAATAAAGTGTTCATCCTTAGTAGCACCGTTGCCAAGACTTGTCGTTTCGAAGCATCTCGTGATGATCGGGTGTGATAGAATCAACAAGTGCATACAACGGGTGCAAGACGATTTGCACATGCGGATACTAAGGTGGCCTTGACGAGCCTAGCATGTACAGACATGGTCTCGGAACACGTGATACCGAAAGGTAGAGCATGAATCATATGGTTGATATGATGAACACTTTGAGTGTTCACCATTGAAGTCACACCTTTTCTCGTGATGATCGGGTTTAGGTGCGGTGGATTTGGTTCGTGTGATCACTAAGACAATGCGAGGGATATTGTTTTGAGTGGGAGTTCACCTAGATTTTTTTAATTATGTTGAATTAAAATTTGAACTCAATTTGTCATAAACTTAGTCTAAACTATTGCAAATATATGTTGTAGAGATGGCGTCCCCAATCAATTTTAATCAGTTCCTAGAGAAAGAGAAACTTAAGAGCAACGGTAGCAACTTCACCGACTGGTTCCGTCATGTGAGGATCTTCCTCTCTGGCGGAAATCTGCAATTTGTGCTTGATGCACCGCTAGGTGACCCTCCTGCAGAAGATGAAACCGATGAAGTAAAAGCTGTTTACGCGACTCGGAAAACTCGGTACTCTCAAGTTCAGTGTGCCATCCTGTGCAGCTTGGAATCCGATCTTCAAAAACGTTTTGAGCACCATGATCCTCATGAGTTGATGAATGAGCTGAAAGCTATATTCGAGACTCATGCGGCCGTGGAATGCTATGAAGCATCGAAACATTTCTTCAGCTGTATGATGGAAGAAGGCAGCTCCGTTAGTGAGCACATGCTCGCCATGACCGGGCATGCGAAGAAACTCAGTAACTTGGGAATAGTGATTCCTAATAGACTGGGGATTAATCGTGTCCTTCAATCACTGCCACCATGTTACAAGAACTTTGTGATGAACTACAACATGCAGAACATGAACAAGGAGTTACCTGAACTCTTTGGCATGCTAAAAGCTGCAGAGATTGAGATCAAGAAAGAGCACCAAGTGTTGATGGTCAACAAGACCACCAGTTTCAAGAAACAGGGCAAGTCTAAGGGAAAATTCAAGAAGGGTGGCAAGAAAGCTGCCACGCCTCCTATGAAACCTAAGAACGGCCCTAAGCCCGATCTTGAGTGCTATTACTTGCAAGGAGAAGGGACAACTGGAAGCGTAATTGCTCCAAGTATCTGGCTGATACGAAGAGCGGCCTTGTCAAGAAGAAGAAAGAAGGTATATCCGATATACATGTTATAGATGTTTATCTCACTGGTTCTCGTTCTAGTACACAGGTATTTGATCTCGGTTCGGTTGCTCATATACGTAACTCGAAACAGGAACTAAAGAATAAACGAAGACTACTGAAAGATGAAGTGACGATGCGCGTTGGAAATGGATCCAAAGTCGATGTGATCGCTGTCGGCACACTTCCTCTACATCTACCTTCGGGATTAGTTTTAAGCCTAAATAATTGTTATTCTGTACCCGCGTTGAGCATGAACATTATATCTGGATCTTGTTTAATGCAAGACGGTTATTCATTCAAGTCTGAGAATAATGGTTGTTCTATTTTTATGAATAATATCTTTTATGGTCGAGCACCACAAAAGAATGGCTTATTTCTTTTAGATCTCGATAGTAGTGATACGCATATACATAACATTGATGCTAAGCGAATTAAATTGAATGATAATTCTACTTATATGTGGCACTGTTGTCTTGGTCATATTGGAGTGAAACGCATGAAGAAACTCCATACTGATGGATTACTTGAATCACTTGACTTTGAGTCACTTGATAGATGCGAAGCATGTCTAATGGGAAAAATGACAAAGACTCCATTTTCTGGTATGATGGAGCGAGCTACTGACTTATTGGAAATCATACATACCGATGTATGTGGACCAATGAGCGTAGCATCGCGCGGTGGTTATCGTTATGTTCTAACCTTCACAGATGATCTGAGTAGATATGGGTATATCTATTTCATGAAACATAAATCCGAAACTTTCGAGAAGTTTAAGGAATTTCAAAGTGAAGTAGAAAATCAACGTAACAAGAAGATCAAATTTCTACGATCTGATCGTGGAGGTGAATATCTGAGTTATGAGTTTGGCATGCATTTAAAGAAATGCGGAATACTTTCACAATTGACACCGCCGGGAACACCTCAACGTAACGGTGTGTCCGAACGTCGTAATCGAACTCTCTTAGATATGGTTCGTAGTATGATATCTCTTACTGATTTGCCGTTATCATTTTGGAGTTATGCATTAGAGATAGCCGCATTCACTTTAAATAGAGCACCATCAAAATCCGTAGAAACGACACCGTATAAATTATGGTTTAATAAGAAACCTAAGCTGTCGTTCCTGAAAGTTTGGGGTTGCGAAGCCTATGTAAAGAAGTTACAACCGGACAAGCTAGAACCCAAAGCGGAGAAATGCGTCTTCATAGGATACCCTAAGGAAACTATAGGGTACACTTTCTATCACAGATCCGAAGGCAAAATCTTTGTTGCTAAGAACGGAACCTTTCTTGAGAAAGAATTTCTCACTAAAGAAGTGACTGGAAGAAAAGTAGAACTCGATGAGATTGATGAATCTATACTCGTTGATCGAGTAGCGCGATCGGAAGTTGTACCTGTACCGCCTACACCGGCAACAGAGGAAGCTAATGATAATGATCATGAAACTTCGAACGAGGAAACTACTGAACCTCGCAGATCGACAAGGGAACGTGCCACTCCTGATTGGTATGATCCTTGTCTAAATGTTATGATTGTGGATAACAATGATGAGGACCCTACGACGTATGAAGAAGCGATGATGAGCCCAGATTCCAACAAATGGCAAGAAGCCATGAAATCCGAAATGGGATCCATGTATGATAACAAAGTATGGACTTTGGTAGACTTACCTGATAGCCGAAAGGCTGTCGAAAATAAATGGATCTTCAAGAGAAAAACAGATGCTGATGGTAATATTACTGTCTATAAAGCTCGACTTGTCGCAAAGGGTTTCCGACAAATTCAAGGAGTTGACTACGATGAGACTTTCTCACCTGTAGCGAAGCTAAAATCTGTGAGGATTTTGTTAGCAATAGCTGCATTTTTCGATTATGAGATTTGGCAGATGGATGTCAAAACAGCATTCCTTAATGGAGACATTGAGGAAGAGTTGTATATGGTACAACCCAAAGGTTTTGTCGATCCTAAAAATGCTGACAAAGTATGCAAACTTCAGCGTTCAATCTATGGACTGAAGCAAGCATCAAGAAGTTGGAACCGACGTTTTGATAAGGTGATCAAAGACTTCGGGTTTATACAGTGTCATGGAGAGGCCTGTATTTACAAGAAAGTGAGTGGGAGCTCTGTAGCATTCCTGATATTATATGTAGATGACATATTATTGATCGGAAATGATATAGAACTATTAAGCAGTGTTAAAGGTTATTTGAATAATAGTTTTTCAATGAAAGACCTTGGTGAAGCATCGTATATATTAGGCATCAAGATTTATAGAGATAGATCAAGACGCCTAATAGGGCTATCACAGAGTACATATCTGGACAAGATTCTAAAGAAGTTTAGAATGGACGAAAGTAAGAAAGGGTTCTTACCTATGTTACCAGGCAAGGTATTGAGTAAGACTCAAGGACCGGCTACGGCAGAAGAAAGAGAAAGGATGAGTAATATCCCCTATGCCTCGGCAGTAGGATCTATCATGTATGCCATGCTATGTACTAGACCGGATATAGCACATGCTGTTAGTTTGACTAGCAGATATCAAAGTGATCCAGGAATGGAACAACTCGGACAGCGGTCAAGAATATCCCGAAGTACTTGAAAAGAACTAAGGATATGTTTCTTTGTTATGGAGGTGACCAAGAGCTCGTTGTAAACGGTTACACCGATGCAAGTTGGAACACTGATCCCGATGACTCTAAGTCACAATGCAGGTACGTGTTTATATTGAATGGTGCTGCGATGGCTGGGCAAGCTCGAAGCGATGCACGGTGGCGAAGTCTTCAACAGAATCAGAGTACATAGCGGCTTCAGAGGCTTCATCAGAAGCGGTATGGATGAAGAGGTTCATTGTAGAGCTCGGTGTGGTTCCTAGTGCATTGGACCCATTAATCATTTACTGTGATAACATGGGTGCCATCACCAATGCACAAGAGCCAAGGTCACACAAGAGGCTGAAGCATATCAAGCTGCGTTACCACTCGATTCGCGAGTACATCGAAGATGGAGAAGTAAAGATTTGCAAAGTACACACTGATCTGAATGTAGCAGATCCGTTGACTAAAGTTCTCCCTAGGGCAAAGCATGACCAACACCAGAATGCCATGGGTGTTAGGTATATTACAATGTAATCTAGATTATTGACTCTAGTGCAAGTGGGAGACTGAAGGAGATATGCCCTAGAGGCAATAATAAAGTGGTTATTATTTATATCTTTATGTTTATGATAAATGTTTATATATCATGCTAGAATTGTATTAACCGAAACATTAGTACATGTGTGATATGTAGACAAACAAGAAGTCCCTAGTATGCCTCTTAAACTAGCTTGTTGATTAATGGATGATTAGTTTCATAATCATGAACATTGGATGTTATTAATAACAAGGTTATATCATTATATGAATGATGTAATGGACACACCCAATTAAGCATAGCATAAGATCTCGTCATTAAGTTATTTGCTATAAGCTTTCGATACATAGTTACCTAGTCCTTATGACCATGAGATCATATAAATCACTTATACCGGAAAGGTACTTTGATTACACCAAACACCACTGCGTAAATGGGTGGCTATAAAGGTGGGATTAAGTATCCGGAAAGTATGAGTTGAGGCATATGGATCAACAGTGGGATTTGTCCATCCCGATGACGGATAGATATACTCTGGGCCCTCTCGGTGGAATGTCGTCTAATGTCTTGCAAGCATATGAATGAGTTCATAAGAGACCACATACCACGGTACGAGTAAAGAGTACTTGTCAGGAGACGAGGTTGAACAAGGTATAGAGTGATACCGAAGATCAAACCTCGGACAAGTAAAATATCGCGATACAAAGGGAATTGGTATTATATGTAAATGGTTCATTCGATCACTAAAGTCATCGTTGAATATGTGGGAGCCATTATGGATCTCCAGATCCCGCTATTGGTTATTGGTCGGAGTGAGTACTCAACCATGTCCGCATAGTTCACGAACCGTAGGGTGACACACTTAAAGTTGGATGTTGAAATGGTAGTACTTGAATATGGAATGGAGTTCGAATATTTGTTCGGAGTCCCGGATAAGATCCCGGACATCACGAGGAGTTCCGAAATGGTCCGGAGAATAAGATTCATATATAGGATGTCATTTTATGTGAAATAAAATGTCGCGGAAGGTTCTATGGAAGGTTCTAGAAGGTTCTAGAAAAGTCCGGAAGAAACCACCAAGGAAGGTGGAGTCCACATAGGACTCCACCTCCATGGCCGGCCAGCCCTAGGTGGGGAGGAGTCCCAAGTGGACTCCCCCTTAGGGGGCCGGCCACCCCCCACATGGGAGGTGGAAATCCCACCTTTTGGTGGGAGTCCTAGTTGGGCTAGGTTTCCCCCTCTTATGGAAGGTTTTTGGTTCGGGTCTTATTCGAAGACTTGGACACCAACACTTGGGGATCCACCTATATAATGAGGGGCCAAGGGAGGGGGCCGGCCACCCCAAGACCACAAGCTGGCCGCCCCCCTTGAAGTGGCCGGCCACCCCCTCCCAACCCTAGCCGCCCCCCTCTCCTCCATATAGCCCGCGTAGCTTAGCGAAGCTCCGCCGGACTTCTCCACCGCCACCGACACCACGCCGTCGTGCTGTTGGATTCAAGAGGAGCTACTACTTCCGCTGCCCGCTGGAACGGGAGGTGGACGTCGTCTTCATCAACAACCGAACGTGTGACCGAGTACGGAGGTGCTGCCCGTTCGTGGCACCGGAACCGATCGTGATCAAGATCTTCTACGCGCTTCTGCAAGCGGCAAGTGATCGTCTACCGCAGCAACAAGAGCCTCATCTTGTAGGCTTTGGAATCTCTTCAAGGGTGAGACTCGATACTCCCTCGTTGCTACCGTCTTCTAGATTGCATCTTGGCTTGGATTGCGTGTTCGCGGTAGGAAATTTTTTGTTTTCTATGCAACGTTATCCTACATAAATATGACATAAAGTATGTATAAAACATGTAGATATCATCAATAATGTGGCATGGAACATAAGAAATTATCGATACGTCGGAGACGTATCAGCATCCCCAAGCTTAGTTCCTGCTCGTCCCGAGTAGGTAAACGATAACAAAGATAATTTCTGGAGTGACATGCCATCATAACCTTGATCATACTATTGTAAGCACATGTAATGAATGCAGTGATCAAAGCAATGTAAATGACATGAGTAAACAAATGAATCATATAGCAAAGACTTTTCATGAATAGTACTTTCAAGACAAGCATCAATAAGTCTTGCATAAGAGTTAACTCATAAAGTAATAATTTCAAAGTTAAGGTATTGAAGCAACACAAAGGAAGATTAAGTTTCAGCGGTTGCTTTCAACTTGTAACATGTATATCTCATGGATATTGTCAACATAAAGTAATATAATAAGTGCAATATGCAAGTATGTAGGAATCAATGCACAGTTCACATAAGTGTTTGCTTCTTGAGATGGAGAGAAATAGGTGAACTGACTCAACATAAAAGTAAAAGAAAGGCCCTTCGCAGAGGGAAGCATTGATTGCTATGTTTGTGCTAGAGCTTTGATTTTGAAAACATATAGAGAGCATAAAAGTAAAATTTTGATAGGTGTTTGTTGTTGTCAACGAGTGGTAGTGGGCACTCTAACCCCCTTGCCAGACAAACCTTCAAAGAGCGGCTCCCATTTTATTTTTATTTTTGTGTGGCACTCCTTCCAACCTTTCTTTCACAAACCATGGCTAACCGAATCCTCGGGTGCCTGCCAACAATCTCATACCATGAAGGAGTGCCCTTTTATTTTAGTTTTATTTAGATGACACTCCTCCCCACCTTTGCTTTCTCAAGCCATGGCTAACCGAATCCTTCGGGTGCCGTCCAACAATCACATACCATGGAGGAGTGTCTATTTTTGTTAATTAATTTGGGACTGGGAATCCCATTGCCAGCTCTTTTTGCAAAATTATTGGATAAGCGGATGAAGCCACTAGTCCATTAGTGAAAGTTGCCCAACAAGATTGAAAGATAAACACCACATACTTCCTCATGAGCTATAAAACATTGACACAAATCAGAGGTAATAAATTTTGAATTGTTTAAAGGTTGTTGACTGCCAAAACCCACCGGCGGGCAGCGGCTTGTCAACACTGTAGAGCCGGGAAGAGCCTAGAGCTGCGGCTGGCTGAGACCCCTCCGAGCGACGGCCCGCAATGCTCTTCTGGTCACACGCGGCGATGCGAAGTGCAAGGGCGTGCCACCTGACCTATACTTGGTCAGGAAGGTGATGGGGATGCCTCGCTTAGTTTCCTGCATGGCATACACGTAAACATTAAATACGAGCCTCGATCGGCTCTCAGGTTATCCTGTGAATCGGCTCAAAGAGCCGATCCACCCATGATTCGTACGGGGTGCACGAATATATGGTGATCCTGCTTGATCAAGATAAAGCTAATGAGATCTACGACGATTTAGGGTTTTCACCGCATAATCGGATCATCCTACTCCAGGTTGGGCCTCGCGGCCACGCACGGTGATCGTAAGCCGATCCTAAACAAGGCCTAAAAACCAACATGAAGTTGATCCTCGGAACATCCTGTTTAGGACTTGCGAACGCCACCCTACGTGCCGCTGGATCCTCCCCCCCTTTGTAAGGCCTAACTATTGCAGATATTAAACTAATCCTTGCAGAACAAGGAGCAATCGTAACGGATCAGATCTACTAAATAATGATCAAGCGGGGTGCCGCCCCCACACCTGAGACAGATGTGAGGGCGGCTAGACATGCAAGGGTTGCACTACGTAAGCATGTTATACGAAGAGCTATGCTAACCCTAACACATCTATGATAACTACGTTGCTCGCCATCAAAGATGCTTCAGTACGAGCAACGCATGAACAACGTGGAGCTTGTGCTGCCTAGATCGCAAGATGCGATCTAGGCAGCATGTCGCTTACCTGGTAGAAACCCTCGAGACGAAGGAGTTGGCGATGCGCCGAGATTGGTTTGTTTTGGGTTGAACGTGAGTTGTTGTTTATTCCATAAACCCTAGATACATATTTATAGTCCAGGGGACTTTCTAGCGTGGGAATATCCCCACTGTGTACGAGACAAATCTAACTTTAAATCTAAGATATAATCTACTATAATTAAAGATACACGGGCAAACTAGCCCAAATCCTCCGTGCAAGGCCGCTTCAGAGATCTTCCACGTGTAGTCTTCCAAGCCCATCTCTCTTATGGCCCACCTCTGGATTTGTCCAAAATCTGGTGATAACACATGCCCCCCTGGTTTTGGAAATAATTTTTCCAAAATCATTATGCTTTCCTTCGTCGGGTCATGTCGTGGCAGAGCAGAGCTGTTGCAGTATCCATTATCATTATGCCCTGTCTTCTCAGCTTCTCTGTAAAATTCGATAGCTCTGGCGTCATCTCCTCGAAAACTATAATGACATTAAATTCCCACCAGGCTTCTCACTATTTAACTGTGCCGATTGATTAGCTCTCTTCATCCCCTTCCTCTGTTCCAGCCATCGGCACCCAAAAAACCCTCTTCTCCTGTAGCAATGTCTTCCTCTTCCTCTTCCTTCAATCCCCGCCGAAGAAGAAGAACGAGGACAGCCTTCATTCCAAGGTGAACCCCCTCCCCTCCGCCAATGAGGAGAAAGAAGGAGAAGTAGCGAAGGCCAAGGCCTCCCCATCCGCCAAGCTCCCGCCGAAGAAGCGCTCCCGCATGTGGGCGGACAGCGAGGACGAAGATGACGACGAAGAAGGAGAAGAGGAGGAGGAAGATGAATCTTCCTCTTCCGCCGGGTACCCGCCAACCAAGCGCTTCCGCTCCTGGGCGGACAGCGAGGATGATGATGATGACGAGGAGGAAGAGGCTCCGGCCACGGGCTGGGGCAGCAGCGACGAGGAGCTCCCTGGGAGCAGCGTCGACGACAGCGACGGCGGCGATGACGAGGACATCGACGACTAGTAGAATAGGACTAGTAGTAGCAGTGCACTAGGCACCAGATCCCCCCTTTTGAGAGCCATCGGCTCTATCTTGTAAAGCCGCTCCTCTGAATTAATGAAATCGGTCTTTTGATTCACCCTTCAATTGCTCCAATTTCATTCCTTCCGCCTGTAATGTCAAGACCGATAGCAATGTATCGGATTTCTTTTCTTTTGGACGCCCATGAAGCCGGACTCTCATGTCGATTAGCTCGTAGGCCAAGAACTTCTCAATTTCAGGCTGCGATTTGGTATTCGACCATAATTTTTCGCAATCCCTTAGCCGATGACTACTCATCGGCTATTTTGAGAATCTAGTCCCTTTCCTCCTCTTGCAGCGACAGGACGGTCCAAAATCTGTAAAAGCCGATGGCCTCCTTTCCTGATTCCTCTCCATAGCTTCAGTAATCTTCTTTCACGACCAGAACTGCCTCTAGAGAGGATCACGACGCAGGATCAACCGATGCAACTCCAATCGGTTTCTTAAGAACCAAATATCCATGTAGTCCGTTGCCCCCCGAGCCTTCATCAAGGCGAGAACAGTAGTGAGCCAACCACATGTGCCACCATCAGCCTCCGAATTGTAATGCAGAATCAGCCGATTCTATCAAAATCGGCTTCCCAGAGAATTTTTAAGGCGAGCTGCCCCCCGAGCCTTAACCAAGGCAAGAAATACCGGCAAGGATACACAAGTCGCTGATCAGCTTTCTTCTACTGAACGTCGATATTGATGTAAACCTTGAGCACATAGCCAGTAGGTCTTGGTCTTGTGTGACTGTACTAGAGTCGATGGCTGCGCATCGGCTTCGCTTCTTGCGCAATTTTTTTTTTTTTGTTTGGCCGATTTTTTCTCAATCGGCCCCCAAAGTTTCACTGCACACATGCTTACACATGTTTATCTGCACGTGTTCATCTGACTATATGCCCCCCGAGCCGACATCTGCCAAATGACTGTAGATATCGGCTTTCATGGTTAGACAGGGCACTGCACTTGCACGTCGGCCTCGCAAAGATTCATGCTGACTTTCATCTGCCGACGTGGCCGCCGCCCAGTGGATCGTTGCTGAACACAAGCAGAATATGTGCAGAGGATAATTTTGGCCGATTGCTGGAATCGGCCTCCACATTGCTTGTTCGATGAAGGTTTTGTAATGTCCCTCCATAAACTTTTTGGGGCCGATCACAAGGATCAGCCTCGCCTGGTTTGCCCATTGGCTTAATCTTGCTACTCGGTCAGGCTGGATAAAACCAACCCAACCTCTGACTTGATGCGCCTGCTGTCGTCCACCTTGAATGCATCGTATAATCGTGGAGCACTAAGCTCCGTCGGCAAGACGAGCACCATGTTTGTGCCAGCCGATGTTTCATCATCGGCTTTCTTTTGTTTGGGACGCCACTCCATTCTCCGTGGACGACCCTCTTCATCCAGGGCTCGCTGAACCTTTGCGACGGATCAGGCCGTGCCTTCCTTAGCGTATGCAGGTATAACCTTTCAGCTTCCTCCAGGCCGCGCAACCGCTGAACCCTGCGTTTTTGTGAACGGCTGAGTCCGTCAGGGCACCACCTTGGACGGTGGTACCTGTTTTCTTCTTCTGGTCCCTCGTCTTCGGAATCCTCAAGATCTGCCCACCGAGGGGACTCAGCACGTTTGCTTTGTGGCGGGAGAGGCCCTAAGCGCTCGAACACAGACACATTGGCTGCCTCCTTCTTCTTCTTGTTGCATTCTGGGCAATTGCCGATTGTGGGCAATCGGCTCATTCCTGAATCCCAGCGATTAATACGAAGAAAGGGCAGTCCCAGTGTCTGGCGTTGTCATCTTGCTCCCTTGACGTGTCCGTGGCACGGCGCTCGTGCTCCTCCTCATCGCGATCCTGCCGACGATGTCTTCTGGCTTCTCTAGCCAGACGATCTCCTTCATCATCATAGTTGGACCGTCGGCGTTGGTCGTGCGACTCACATATTTGTTGAGGAGGTGATCGAGAGAGGTCGTTGATATCTTATATTCTTCACCTCTCCCTCGCGTGACGTAGCGCTTGCCATCATGATGGAGCCGATCGCGTGGAGCGGCTTCCTCTCGTGTCCTTGCTATGAGAGCAGCTGCCCTCATCTCCATCTTTGCAGAGTGGTTCCCAGGTCCTACCATGTTGATGCCGAACGAGGGACCTGGCTGGCAACCCTCGGGTAGGTGACTTCCACCATGTTAACGGCGGGGAAGGGTTGGGTGTCGACCTTCATGGCGTATTGGTTGAAAATTAGGCGCCCCTTCTCTATCGCCGCTTGGATGTGCTGACGCCACACCCTGCAGTCGTTGGTGGCATGGGAGAGCGAGTTGTGGAATTTGCAGTATGGCTTTCCGTTCAGCTCTTGCGCCGTGGGGAACTTGAGACCTTCAGGAATCGTCAACTGTTTCTCCTTGAGCGGAGGTCGAAGATTTGTTCAGTCTTGGTCACGTCAAAATCAAATCCCCTCGGCGGCCCTGGTGGCTTTACCCATTTGCAGGATACGGGGTTCCTCCCGAGTCCACTCAGCCTTGCTACTTCTTGGTCTCCCGCAGAACTTCGTCTTCCTCTGCATCGACCGGGACTATCGCACGCTTGAACTTGTCTTGGTACAGTCCGGGTGGCGCTGTTCATATGCGATAGTTTACGAACCATGTGCGCGACGAGGGATAATCTGCTTGGGAGGCCATGTCCTTGAGCTGTGTTGCAAGGCCAGCTACGCCAACTCGATCGCTTCCTTTTCAGTTATACGAACCGAATAACATCGGTTCCTAAGATTCTGAAGCGCTGGATGTACTCTATCACCGTTTCTCCGCGCTTCGACGTAGTTGTGCTAGATCGGCAATGCTAGACTCGGAAGCTTCGAATGGTATTGCATATGGAACTGTTCTTCCAATTGCTTCCAAGACCGGATGGAGTTTGGCGGCAAAGAGGTGTACCATCCAAAAGCCGATCCCGTGAGGGACCGTGAAAAGAGCCTCACGCGTAGCTGATCCGACAACGAAGCCGGTCCTAGTTGCGCCAAATATCGGCCGACGTGCTCGATGGAGCTGGAGCCATCTGATCCATCGAATTTGGAGAAGTCGGGGAGCCGATATTTAGGTGGCGGCGGGATCATCTCGTACTCGTCGGGGTACGGCTTGGAATAGCCGATTGCCCTTCTCTTCGGCACCATGCCGAACTGGTCTCTCGCATGGTACTGATCTGATCCGCTATCTTTGGCTGCGGGAGTTGCACTACGAAGATTCGCCGGGTGGCATACTTAGCCAGCCATGTTTGCTTTTCCAGCTCGAGCCAAGCTGCAGAGCTGGGCTCGGGAGTTTCGTCGGGGTGGCGTACTTAGTTAGCCACGTACGCTTCTCAAGCTACGTTGCCGACGTTCCTCCCGTTTGCGCCGGAGTCCCCGACGTTGTGGCCTGGTTTGAGAGTGGCGATTGCCACAATCTGGCACATACGTACACGCGTATCCTTGAGGGATCTCCTTAGGCGCATCAGCCAAGAACCGGTAGTCACTAGGGTCACCACCGATCTTGTAGACGACGAATGCCGGTGTAGCCGGCACTTCAGCTGGTGCTGCCAACGCATATGGCAGCGGTGGACGGGACCGGAGTGGCAACTCTCCCGATGCGTCCCGAGAGCTGGTCCCGACGGCGAGTACTGGTGGCTCATGATCTCCTGGATCACGCGCAGAGCGAGACGCTCCAACACGTTGACCAAGTTTTCAGAGTGGCGGTGTAGCGAGTGAGCCACCAAGTAGTTGATCTCCTGCCGCAGGGCCCCGGTGCGTTCCTCCGACGGGGCAGAGGGATCTATCCCATCGAGTGCACCTTGCGGTGAGAATCCCTTCCATCTGATGCCATGGGGACGGGTTCTGCGAAAGAGCCGATGAGGTCGGCTTCGAGGGTGACCTTGATCTCGTCATATCTCTTCTTGAGCTCGTCAGGCAGCTCCTCGTAGGTGACTGGCGTGCCGTCCGCCATCTCAGATGTAGATGGCGATGTGGTTGATGTAGATGATGGTCCCACCGGGCGTGCCAGAATGTGTTGATCGCCCAAACCCACCGGCGGGAAGCGGCCTTTCAACACGGAAGAGCCGGGAAGAGCCAAGAGCTGCGGCTGGCCGAGACCCCTCCGAGCGACGGCCCGCAATGCTCTTACGGTCACACGCGGCGATGCGAAGTGCAGGCGTGCCACCTGACCTATACCTGGTCGGGAAGGTGATGGGGATGCCTCGCTAGTTTCTGCATGGCATACACGTAAACATTAAATACGAGCCTCGATCGGCTCTCAGGTTATCCTGTGAATCGGCTCAAAGAGCCGATCCACCCATGATTCGTACGGGGTGCACGAATATATGGTGATCCTGCTTGATCAAGATAAAGCTAATGAGATCTACGACGATTTAGGGTTTTCACCGCATAATTGGATCATCCTACTCCAGGTTGGGCCTCGCGGCCACGCACGGTGATCGTAAGCCGATCCTAAACAAGGCCTAAAAACCAACATGAAGTTGATCCTCGGAACATCCTGTTTAGGACTTGCGAACGCCACCCTACGTGCCGCTGGATCCTCCCCCCCTTTGTAAGGCCTAACTATTGCAGATATTAAACTAATCCTTGCAGAACAAGGAGCAATCGTAACGGATCAGATCTACTAAATAATGATCAAGCGGGGTGCCGCCCCCACACCTGAGACAGATGTGAGGGCGGCTAGACATGCAAGGGTTGCACTACGTAAGCATGTTATATGAAGAGCTATGCTAACCCTAACACATCTATGATAACTACGTTGCTCGCCATCAAAGACGCCGATCACGAGCAACGCATGAACAACGTGGAGCTTGTGCTGCCTAGATCGCAAGATGCGATCTAGGCAGCATGTCGCTTACCTGGTAGAAACCCTCGAGACGAAGGAGTTGGCGATGCGCCGAGATTGGTTTGTTTTGGGTTGAACGTGAGTTGTTGTTTATTCCATAAACCCTAGATACATATTTATAGTCCAGGGGACTTTCTAACGTGGGAATATCCCCACCGTGTACGAGACAAACTCTAACTTTAAATCTAAGATATAATCTACTATAATTAAAGATACACGGGCAAACTAGCCCAAATCCTCCGTGCAAGGCCGCTTCAGAGATCTTCCACGTGTAGTCTTCCAAGCCCATCTCTCTTATGGCCCACCTCTGGATTTGTCCAAAATCTGGTGATAACAAAGGTAGCACTCAAGCAATTTACTTTGGAATGGCGGAGAAATACCATATAGTAGGTAGGTATGGTGGACACAAATGGCATAGTGGTTGGCTCAAGGATTTTGGATGCATGAGAAGTATTCCCTCTCGATACAAGGTTTAGGCTAGCAAGGCTATTTGAAACAAACACAAGTATGAAGCGGTACAGCAAAACTCACATAAAAGACATATTGTAAACATTATAAGACTCTATATCGTCTTCCTTATTGGTCGACCCTTACTAGAAATTATCTAGACCTTAGAGAGACCAATTATGCAAACCAAATTTTAGCAAGCTCTATGTATTTCTTCACTAATAGGTGCAAAGTATATGATGCAAGAGCTTAAAAATGAGCACAACAATTGCCAAGTATCACATTATTCAAGACATTCTACCAATTACTACATATAGCATTTCCCGTTTCCAACCATATAACAATTTAACGAAGAAGATTCAACCTTCGCCATGAACACTATGAGTAAAGCCTAAGGACATATTTGTCCATATGAAACAGCGGAGCGTGTCTCTCTCCCACACAATGAATGCTAGGATCCATTTTATTCAAAAAAAACAAAAACAAAAACAAAAACAAACAGACACTCCAAGCAAAGTACATATGATGTGATGGAATAAAAATATAGTTTCACTAGAGGAACCTGATAATGTTGTCGATGAAGAAGGGGATGCCTTGGGCATCCCCAAGCTTATACGCTTGAGTCTTCTTGAAATATGCAGGGGTGAACCACCGGGGCATCCCCAAGCTTAGAGCTTTCACTATCCTTGATCATATTGTATCATCTCCCTCTCTTGATCCTTGAAAACTTCCTCCACACCAAACTCAAAACAACTCATTAGAGGGTTAGTGCACAATCAAAATTCACATGTTCAGAGGTGACATAATCATTCTTAACACTTCTGGACATTGCACAAAGCTACTGAAAGTTAATGGAATCGAAAAATCCATCAAGCATAGCAAAACAGGCAATGCGAAATAAAAGGCAGAATCTGTCAAAACAGAATAGTCCGTAAAGACGAATTTTATTGAGGCACCAGACTTGCTCAAATGAAAATTCTCAAATTGAATAAAAGTTCCGTACATATCTTAGGATCACTCACGTAAATTGGCATAATTTTCCGAGTTACCTACAGAGAATTAGGCCCAGATTCGTGACAGCAAAGAAATCTGTTTCTGCGCAGTAATCCAAATCTAGTATGAACCTTACTATCAAAGACTTTACTTGGCACAATGATGACCCACAAGTATAGGGGATCGCAACAGTCTTCGAGGGAAGTAAAACCCAATTTATTGATTCGACACAAGGGGAGACAAAGAAGACTTGGAAGCCTTAACAACGGAGTTGTCAATTCATTGCACACAGAAAGCAGACTTGCTCACAAGAGTTTATCAGTAGTAACGATTTTATAGCGATAAAGAGTGAAATAACAGCGAGAGTAACAAAGACAGCAGTAGTGATTTTAGTAAACAGCAGGATTAAAATACTGTAGGCACGGGGACGGATGACGGGCGTTGCATGGATGAGAGAAACTCATGTAACAATCATAGCAGGGCATTTGCAGATAATAATAAAACGGTGTCCAAGTACAAAGCAATCAATAGGCATGTGTTCCATATATAGTCGTGCGTGCTCGCAATGAGAAACTTGCACAACATCTTTTGTCCTACCAGCCGGTGGCAGCCGGGCCTCAAGGGAAACTACTGGATATTAAGGTACTCCTTTTAATAGAGTACCGGAGCAAAGCATTAACACTCCGTGAACACATGTGATCCTCACATCACTACCATCCCCTCCGGTTGTCCCAATTCTTGTCACTTCGGGGCCATTGGTTCCGGACAGCGACATGTGTATACAACTTATAGGTAAGACCATAAACAATGAATATCTTGATGAAACAATAACATGTTCAGATCTGAGATCATGGCACTCGGGCCCTAGTGACAAGCATTAAGCATAACAAGTTGCAACAATATCATCAAAGTACCAATTACGGACACTAGGCACTATGCCCTAACAATCTTATGCTATTACATGACCAATCTCATCCAATCCCTACCATCACCTTCGGCCTACAGCGGGGGAATTACTCACACATGGATGGGGGAAACATGGCTGGTTGATGTAGAGGCGTTGGCGGTGATGGCGGCGATGATCTCCTCCAATTCCCCATCCCGGCGGAGTGCCAGAACGGAGACTTCTGGCTCCCGCGACGGAGTTTCGCGATGTGGCGGCGTTCTGGAGGGTTTCTGGCGACTTCGACTTCTCCCTGTGCATTTTTAGGTCGAGGCCGATAAATAGTCCGAAGGAGGGTGTCGGAGGCCGGCCGAGGGGGCCACACCACATGGCCGCGCGGGCCCCCCCTGGGCCGCGCCGCCCAATGGTGTGGGGCCCTCGGGCCTCCACCTGAGTTGTCCTTCTGGCTCCGTCAGTATTCTTGGAAAATAGGGCCTTCTGCATAAATTCCGAGGATTTTCCCGAAAGTTGGATTTCTGCACAAAAACGAGACACCAGAACAGTTCTGCTGAAAACAGCGTTGGTCCGTGTTAGTTGTATCCAAAATACACAAATTAGAGGCAAAACAATAGCAAAAGTGTTCGGGAAAGTAGATACGTTTTGGACGTATCAACTCCCCCCAAGCTTAGCTTATTGCTTGTCCTCAAGCAATTCAGTTAACAACTGAGCGATAAAAGAACTTTCACGAACACATTTGCTCATATGATGTATATATTCTCATGCTATGGCTAATACTTAAGCAGTTCATAATGAGATACATGCAAATAAGATCATCTAATAGCTATGTCAATCATGGAGAGGTACCAACAATTAATAATAAGCATCATGAATCATGAATGTAAGCAGGATTGCAATGTTCATAAGAGAGTATGATAAAGTGGTATCTCGCTTGCCTGTATTTGATTGGCAAAACATAAATGCCCGGGCACCTCTGGAGTTCATAGAAAGACTAGAAGTAGTGATTGTCAAAGATAAAAGCATCAAAGTTATACCACAATCAATCATATTTTGAGACAAGCATATTATACTAAGAATGACAGTTGTGCTCTCAAGATAGTGCTCAAAGAAATAATGGAGACACAACATAAAAGTAAAAGATTGACCCTTCGCAGAGGGAAGCAGGGATTAACATGCGCTAGAGCTTTTCATTTTTGAAATCAGGAGTAAAATTATTTTGAGAGGTGTTTGTTGTTGTCAACGAATGGTAATGGGTACACCAACTACCTCGCCAACCGGACTCCCAAGAGCGGCTCCCATGAATTATTGCATATTTATTTGGCACTCCTTCCAACCTTTCTTACACAAACCATGGCTAACCGAATCCTCGGGTGCCTGCCAACAATCTCATACCATGAAGGAGCGCCTTTTTATTTTAGTTTTATTATGATGATGACACTCCCCCCAACCTTTGCTTACACAAGCCATGGCTAACCGAATCCTTCGGGTGCCGTCCAACAATCACAAACCATGGAGGAGTGTCTATTTAAGTTAATTAATTTGGGACTGGGAATCCCATTGCCAGCTCTTTTTGCAAAATTGTTGGATAAGCGGATGTGCCACTAATCCATATGAGAGTCCGTCAAAAGTAAATGACAAGGTTGAAAACTAAACACCACATACTTCCTCATGAGCTATGAAACATAAACACAAATTTAGAAGCATTTTGAAGGTTTTAAAGGTAGCGCATGAGAATTTACTTGGAATGGTTTGAAATGCCATGCATAGGTATTTATGGTGGACACTCTGGGATAACTTGGTTTTCATGTGTTTGGAAGCACGAGCAGCGTTCCCGCTCAGTACAAGTGAAGGCTAGCAATAGACTAGGGAGCGACAAATCAAGAGAGCAGTAACTGTCATAATCATGCTTGCGGCAAAATAAATTAAAGGGGGCATAAAAGTGATACAAGAACTCTGAAGCAATATAAATCATCGAGGCTTAATTGACTTTGGTTCAGTCATATGCATGCGTGAGCATGTGCCAAGTCGATATAAATGAATTATTCAGAGGAGGATACCACAATGCCATACTTACTTATGAATAAAACAATGCAACAAACATCCATGACATGCTACTCATATTAATAAATTGGAGCTAAACATGAGAGATCATAAACTACTAGACTTTCTCAAATAACATATACCTCACATGAACCAACTAAGCATGCTCACATGGATGAGTATATGTACAAAAATGAAAACAAATAGAGTTCATACCAGCCTCTCACCACAATCCAATTGTCGTAGATCGTCATTATTGCCTTTTCACTTGTGCAGCTTGGATAATATGAAATGAAAACCACGCTCCAGCCACCGAAGACCATTGAACTCATAAAGAACTTTACAAAACCAAAGAAGAACAGCAAATATTTTTGGTGTTTTCGAATTTGAGAACAAGAACAAGAGGAAACAAACAAACAAAGCAAAATCTTTTTGGGTTTTCTTATAGCAAACTGGCAATAGCAAATAAAGCGAAACAAATGCAAGAAACCAAAGCAAACAAATGGTGAAGAGAAACAACAGAAATATTTTTGGTCTTTTGTGTTTTGGGAAAGAAACAAAGCAAAAACAAGAAATAGCAAACTAAAAGAAACACAGAAAAGCGAGATGGCAGAAATCTGCCAAAACCTGACAGCAGTACAGAAATCGATTTTTACAAAAATCTTACGTTGCTCAGCTCGAAAAGTGTTCAAATAATGAAAGTTAGATAACGACCTGGGGAACCTGCACAAAAATTGGCAGCTCAAAATAACGTTCTGGCTGTGTGCACGAATTTTTCTAGTAACAGTCCAGAATCTGTTTTCAGGCAGCACTTCCCCAAATATCATCTTCCTCTCATTAGAAAACCACTCAAACGAACAAAACAAATATGTACAAGTATCCACCAATCATAATATGAAAAGAATGAGTGATGCCGGTATACCTCCCCCCAAGCTTAGGCTTTTGGCCTAAGTGGAGTTCAATCCCATCGAGACCATGAGGTAGTATCTCCGTAGTATGACGAGGATGGATCGTATTCCGGGTATGTGCTAGAAGAAGCACCCGGATACGTGACGGTGTAGTCGTGGGAGGCCTCGGCGTCCTCGGAGTCATGCTGCTGGTGGAAGTCTTGTATCTTCATATGTTCATCCACCTCCTCCTTAGTGCACGACCATGATTGCCTGTCAATACTGAACAAACCTGGTTGGGGAAGAGGGATTTCCTTCTCATCCCCGTCAGAAAACAACATTCTATAGACCATATTATCTACAGTAGAATCAGCGGTAACAAAATGATGACTCTTCATAGCAGCAATATCGAGTCTCCTAGGGATCAATGGCACATCATTAGGATCAAGAGGAAGTCTTAAATATGTTAAAACGCGCAGTGCAATAGTTCCTCCAAAAATAGGCCCTCTATTAGACAGGCGGCGAGCAATAAGAGAACCAAGGTGATAAGATGTCCGACCAGTAAGTGCAATATTCAAGAAAGCAAGATGGTAACTAGAAATGTTGCTAGTGTTCTCCCTACCAAGAATGCTAGTAGCAATGTAATATGCAAAATACTTAATGGCGAGGAGTTGAATGTTCCTTATCTTGCCACGCTGAATGGTGCGACAATCATCATCGGTAATCCCTCGATAGAGCTCCAACAAGTCCCGGGGGTTGTCATCAATCCTACTTGCTGTACCTACAGGGGCAATATCCAATGCACGACAAAAATCTTTCAATTCCATAGTAACAGGATTACCATAGATCTTGAATGCAACTGTCGGCTCATATTGCTTGTTGTGGAACTTGAAGCTCTCGACGAAGATTTTGGTGAGCATGTAGTATTGCTCCCTTTCGTCTTCCATGTAGGTGGCTAAGCCCGCCCTGTTGACAAGGGTGAAGAAATCCTCCAATATCCCTGCATTCCTCAGAAAATCATAGCATGGAAAAGACGAAGCATTAGGAGCCCCGTTGTCTTCTTCGGGCGCGAAGCTAGGCGCGATGATATCCTCGTTGTACGATCGCCTAAGCCGGGTGGCGGCCCTAGAGGGTCTCCCGGTGCTGGTTGTTCCTTTCTTGAACAACTCTCCAAAGTTGAACTTCTTCATCTCTTCTCTGAAATTTTCAACAAGTGATATAAAATTTGATTTGGTGACATATAATTGAGGGAAACTACCATAGGAACTTGCTAGAGTACTAATCATGCATCAAAACTAGTTTCTACCACTTAGAACAAGCATGCAAGCTCACTAAACATGTTACCTACAACAGCAAAATATTCAAGATATACTCAACCAAACAAAATTCTACTTGGATAGGCGGAGGAGTCACATACCGAAGAGCAAATGTGCCAAATCTCAGACAGAAATCTGGGCTGAGCAAAGAGATCGAGAAATCTGGAGCTCTTGAGCAAAAACGCGAGTGAGAGGAACCTGGTGCGAGTTTTTTCGGGAGAGAGAAGATGCTGGGAGAAAGAGATGAAGTAGTGGGGCAAGGAGGGGCCCACACCACACGGTCGCTCCCCCCCCACCTTGGCCGCGCCGGCACAGTGGTGTGGCACCCTGTGGTGCCCCACAGGTCATCCTCTGGTGCTCCCAGGTGCCTCGTCGAAAAATAGGACCAACGGTATAATTTTTGTGAATTTTTGAAAACTTTGAAAAATGCACATTTCTGGGTATTAAGTTTATTATTACTGGCCAGGAATTTTTTTGAAATCTCCAATTAACTAAGGAACTTTGCAAATTAAAAATGCTACAGCAACTAGAACAAGTGGAGGAAGAAAGAGATGTTGTTTACCTCCTCTATGCATATAAAAAGTATTTGTTAACAAGGTTGATCAAGTCTTGCCACCAAATAAATTTACATAGCATAAGAAGAAATAAACCTCAAATCAATCATGTTACCTTGAATTGTATTGATATGGATCCAATCACGAGAGTTTGATATTCTTCTTTAGGCTCATATATAGGACAATCAATAGTTCCCACTTTGATAGTTCTCACATTAGAAATAGTATTAACCCCACACACTTTCTCAATCTTCTTGGGAAAATAAACGGTATGCTCCCTATCATCAACATTGAAAGTAACCTTTCCTTTATTGCAATCAATAACAGCCCCTGCGGTGTTAAGAAAAGGTCTCCCAAGAATAATAGACATATTATCATCTTCAGGCATTTCCAACACAACAAAATCAGTTAATATCAAGCAGTTAGTAGTAACTTGAACAGGAACATCCTCACATATACCAACAAGAATAGCAGTAGATTTATCAGCCATTTGCAAAGATATATCAGTAGGTATCAACTTATCTAAGTAAAGTCTCTTATAAACGGAAAAAGGCATAACACTAACACCGGCTCCCAAATCACATAGAGCAGTTTTAACATAATTATTCTTAATAGAACAAGGAATAGTAGGTATACCTGGATCGCCCAACTTCTTTGGAACTTTGCCATTGAAAGAGTAATTAGCAAGCATAGTGGAAATTTCCTCATTGGGGATTTTCCTTTTGTTAGTAACAATATCTTTCATATACTTTGAATAAGGTGGCAATTTAATAGCATCAGTCAAAGGGATTTGCAAGAATAAAGGTTTCATCCAATCGCAAAATTTATTATAGTGTTCTTCTTCCTTTGATTTTAATTTCTTAGCAGGAAAAGGCATTTGCTTTTGCACCCAAGGTTCTCTTTCATTACCATGTTTCTCAGCAATAAAATCTTCTTTAGTGTACTTTTTATTTTTAGCATGCTTCTCAGGTTCTTCTTCTACCTCTTCTTTATCAGAAGCATCATTCTTATCATTATCTTTATCATGTTCATTACCACTTTCAGTTTCAGCATCAGAAATAGAAATACTATTAGGATCATTAGCAGGTTCAGAGGATTCTACAACATTTTTATGTTTCTTCTTCTTTTTCTTCTTAGAAGGAGCACTAGGTTCAATGCGTTGAGAATCTTGTTCAATTCTTTTGGGATGCCCTTCAGGATATAGAGGATCCTGGGTAGAGACACCACCTCTAGTTGTTACTTCATAAGCATGTTTCTCTTTAGAATTATTCCCCAACAAGTCATTTTGCACTTTAGTGAGTTGATCAATTTGAGTTTGAATCATATGAAAATGCTTAACAAGCATCTTAACATCATTGGAGGTTCTCTCTACAATATCATGCAATTCACTAATAGCTCGAGAATTTTCCATTAAATGATTCTCTACTCTCATATTAAAATTTTCTTGCTTAACAATATAATTATCAAACTCATCTAAGCATTGTGCAGGAGGTTTTTGTGACGCCCCGGAACCGGTACCATGAGGATTCCAGCGATCCCGCCAAAATCCGCATGATATCGATTCAGAGACGCCCTCCGACACGACGTGCGCGAAGAATCACACACGTGATGCCAGAGGAATTAACACGAGCAGTAACATTACAACAGGAGTACAATAGAGCCCACAAGATACATATATTACAACAACGACTCCAACGAGTCAAGATACAAATATACAATACAAAGATCCGAATCATACAGAAGATCGAATGCGTCCGAGTACGGACAAGATACAAATTGGACTAAGAGTCCTGAAGGTAACCAGTGGCGTCCATAACCCTGCCCAGGCCAAGCCGGAAGGGTAACCTTGCTAACGTCATCATCTCGTACCTGTCAAAGTCGGGCCATCGGTTGCCGACAAAAGGGGGAAGAGACAAAAAGAAAGGAAGGCGAGGGTAAGTACCATTGGCACGTACTTGCGAGACAAGACCGGCTATGCTCGGCGGTGGGCGGTATAAACTTCACCCGGCTATATGTGGAGTTTAGCGGCGGCAAAGCTACTATACAATAGATACTCGTTACAACATCCGTCTACTCAGAGAAGATAAGAGAGCGCACAAGGTAACAGATAAATACTACACAAACATAACTTGCCGATTACACGTATCCCCTTCAACAATTGCGAAGAGGCAATGTAAGAGGCACTCAACGGTGGACAAGTTTTATTAGGTATCGGTTGTAGTAATGCTATATTACTAATCAAGTTATTAGCAGATTATTATCAACAACATAAAGGTGTAAGTTGTTCTATGATCAAGCCATACAATTCCAAATCGTCCATAACCGCGGACACGGCTTATCGATAAGATGTACACCCTGCAGGGGTTGCCCAAATGTAACCATACGCATGCTCGAACCCACTTACTATAGGTGGAGTCTCACATCAAGACCGTTCCCAATGCAAGAGAAAGTTTAAGGGGAGCCACCCCGCTAAGCTACCCGTGACGAAGTTCGGCCGTACTCCGATGCGGACCCAGAGGTTTGTGTCAACGGCTAAGCTAAGTATGAACAACCTGCTGTCGCTAATCGTTCCACGATATGAGTACAGAACAGAATATAAACACCCGAAGGCAACAGAAGTAAATCGTGCATCGTGCATATGAGCAAATAAAACCAAGGTTGTGGCTCCCAATAAACAGACTCGAGGAAAGGTAGTGGGTGATGGGGGTCCCACTCCCCCACGTACGGGTAGAGCGCTCAATCTCGGAACAGATAACAAGAACTCGGGTCCTAGGGGACATTAGCAAGTCAAAGTTCCGATGCTTTCGCAAAGGGGCTCACAGATGCCTCTGCTTACAATTTTAGTTGTTAACAATAAAGTAAAGTGTGATTATCTCCAACAAATGATATAGCATGTAAAAATCTCCCAACAACCCAACATATCCCGATAACAGATCGAGATAAACAACAGAGCCTAAACACGCCTACGACTCGCAAGGCTGGCAAACAAACAAACAATAGGTAGGGCGAGGAGGTGTATCTCGGACATATAGGTAACAGGTGGATAGGACACGTGACACAACAGAATCGCACATAAGGATAGCAATAGATCAAAAGAGCATGTAAAAGTAAAATAGGTGAAGGGGTGGGCTCGCCTGTGAAAAGCTGTTGAAGAACTTGCCGTATCTCACAACACCACTTCGCGATCCTATCCGGGAAGAAGCAAATGCTGGAACACACAACATATGCAAGTCTTACTACTACGGCAAAAGAATCGGCATGATCATGATATGATATGCATGACATGGCAAACATGATGCGATGCAACTTATCCATATTAATCGGAGTCGGAACTCCGGACAATCAAATTAGGTTGGAGTTGCATTTTTACCGATAAAGTTAAGTGTTGATTAGCATGGCAACACAAGGCATGGGTGAGCTACTTCAATATTAAACGGAGCGGGGGAAACCAAGTCGGTGTTCCGAAATACTCCGCATATTTGTTAGGTGAACATGCACGACTATCAACGCGCGACACGATGCGAGATGCAAACAGATGAATGGATAGCATAATAATGTTCCTCATGTTTTTTCTGATCAAAATGGACATAAAGTTTATTTGATTTGGATTTGTAAAAGTGCAAAAACAATTGGTTTGAAAAGCATCTGATTGTGTCCGGAAACTGAGTTTGGATTGAGCCGGAAAATGTTTACACCGTGCTGGAAGATAGCTAGAGCCACAGACAGATGGGTCCACGGCCACGTAGGCGCCGGGTGGCAAGGATGCAAAAAGGTGGTTTTATTGCGCCGTACAGGATTTGTAATCAGGTCGCTTCAGTGTGGAGCAAGGAGCAAAGGCACTGGGCTGCTCGATCGGATTTGGTACGATACAGGCAACGTAAGGTGTGTGGTGCAGCTGTCTGAATTTTGAACACTAGAAACTGAAGATTGACACTTGCGATTTCCTGTAGATGCGAAACTGCACAGATTTTAAAGTGTCGCTCGCAACGATTCTGTGCACTGTTTTGAATGAAACAAAGAACGTTGAGCAAGATGGTTGTGCCACGATTTGAATGGAGGTGTTTTGGGTGGAAACGGTGCACACATGCGACGGGGAGGGTCGCCGGAAAACGGACAGACGAAACAGCGAACTGAAAACTGAAAACTGAAACTGTTTTCTGGTGTCATCTTTGGAAGACGATGGCGTCGCCGATACTGCGCCGTTTGGGATGATTCAAAAACCAGTAGATAGCTGGTGATGTGGTGCATCTAGAGAAACAAGAATCTCGTGCTGAGATGGACTGTGCCGGCGAGGATCTGCGTCGTAAGTGGCCACCGTGAAACAGAACAAAAACTGGAACATTTTCGTTTTCGTTTTCGCTCAGATCCTTCTCACGTCGACGATGCAGAGAAGTTGGGGCATGCAGGGGAGAGGAGAGGGGTGCTGCTCACCCTGGGGTGCTCGACGACGAGGAAGGGGAGGCAGAGGAGGTCGCTGGCGTCGAGGACGTCGAGGTGGCCGGGACGTAGACGATGCAGACGTGGAAGATCTCGAGCAGCTGCGGGAGTTGGCGTCCTTGACGTCGTCCAGGTTGGAGAGGAGAGGATGGAGGTCAGATTCCACGGATCAGGTGAGCTCGTGGACGAGGTGAAGCAGAACATGGTGGTGATCTTGCTGGTCATGGAGGTGGAGCACCGGGAGGAGGACGACGAACGGCGACATGCTCGAGCGAAAGTCGAAGCAGGACATGGACCAACACGCTTGGGCGAGGACGGAGAAGGCCCGGACGGCTTGGAGGTGGAGCTTGGCGTCCAAGAAGAGATGGCGAGCGTCGGGCAGAGGAGTGGCGGCGGTAGAGGAAAAAGGGAAGTACGCAGCTAGGGTTGGATGGGACAGGAGCTGCTTGCTTTTATAGGGAAGGATCGGTGTCCATCGATAGAAGAGAGGCGACGTGGAGGCACTTGCACCGTGCCGTACAGGAAGAAGAGAAAGGAGTGCAGCGATGGAATTTTTGTGGGCTTCAGTTGCCCAACAAGCTGAAAAATAAACGGGCCACCGGAGGTGGAGATTGGGCACAAAACCAAGATGGACCAAAGAGATGCACGGCTGGATTCAAGTGTTTAGGCAAATTCCAAAAACCAGGAATTAAACAGAGGGAAAAAGATAGCCGAGATGGAGAAGAAGGATTATAACTTGTGTTTGGATTTTAAAAAATAGCTTTGCAAAATTTACTTTCTCAACTATTTGGTTTGGGATTTTGATAGATAAGAATACACACTAGGGAGGGTTTACATATAGAAACCATATGAGAGTAAAACAAAATAAGTTTTTATTTAAATAATTTTTATTTAATAAAATCTTGTGAATGATATGATGCATGATGCATGATGCATGATGATGCATAAAAGAAAAGAACAAGCAATTCTAATATGGATATTACCCTGGGCCGTTACAATCGACACCACTAACAAGGGATCGCGCCCCGAGATCCCACGTCCAGGTACGGGGGAGAGAGGTGAACTATCGGGTCTTCAGGCGACGTGTTGATCTCCTCGACACCACTAACAAGAAGTCTTGCTCCAGATGGAATGGTCGACACCACCAACAAGTCGTTGTCCCATTGACGATGATGCGATTGTCCTCCGAAGATCGGACCTATTAGGATAAAGGCAAGGATCGTCCAACCCGCGTAGAGACCTAAGACTCAGAGAACTCAGATAAGAGAGAAGACTCAAAACTCGCATAGGTAAGAGGAGAAAGAATTTAGGTAAGGAGAAAAATCAGAGCTAATCAGATCTATCGAACGAATTTTTTTCAGAAAATAGTTTTGACACTAGACACAACGTCCGTTGGCAAGGTTATCCTACAGGCTGGACTAGTGGGGTACCGTCAACCTGAGGCTCTGATACCAACTTGTGACGCCCCGGAACCGGTACCATGAGGATTCCAGCGATCCCGCCAAAATCCGCATGATATCGATTCAGAGACGCCCTCCGACACGACGTGCGCGAAGAATCACACACGTGATGCCAGAGGAATTAACACGAGCAGTAACATTACAACAGGAGTACAATAGAGCCCACAAGATACATATATTACAACAACGACTCCAACGAGTCAAGATACAAATATACAATACAAAGATCCGAATCATACAGAAGATCGAATGCGTCCGAGTACGGACAAGATACAAATTGGACTAAGAGTCCTGAAGGTAACCAGTGGCGTCCATAACCCTGCCCAGGCCAAGCCGGAAGGGTAACCTTGCTAACGTCATCATCTCGTACCTGTCAAAGTCGGGCCATCGGTTGCCGACAAAAGGGGGAAGAGACAAAAAGAAAGGAAGGCGAGGGTAAGTACCATTGGCACGTACTTGCGAGACAAGACCAGCTATGCTCGCTGGTGGGCGGTATAAACTTCACCCGGCTATATGTGGAGTTTAGCGGCAGCAAAGCTACTATCCAATAGAGACTCGTTACAACATCCGTCTACTCAGAGAAGATAAGAGAGCGCACAAGGTAACAGATAAATACTACACAAACATAACCCAGCCGATTACACGTATCCCCTTCAACAATTGCGAAGAGGCAATGTAAGAGGCACTCAACGGTGGACAAGTTTTATTAGGTATCGGTTGTAGTAATGAAAACTGGAACATTTTCGTTTTCGTTTTCGCTCAGATCCTTCTCACGTCGACGATGCAGAGAAGTTGGGGCATGCAGGGGAGAGGAGAGGGGTGCTGCTCACCCTGGGGTGCTCGACGACGAGGAAGGGGAGGCAGAGGAGGTCGCTGGCGTCGAGGACGTCGAGGTGGCCGGGACGTAGACGATGCAGACGTGGAAGATCTCGAGCAGCTGCGGGAGTTGGCGTCCTTGACGTCGTCCAGGTTGGAGAGGAGAGGATGGAGGTCAGATTCCACGGATCAGGTGAGCTCGTGGACGAGGTGAAGCAGAACATGGTGGTGATCTTGCTGGTCATGGAGGTGGAGCACCGGGAGGAGCACGACGAACGGCGCCATGCCCGAGCGAAAGTCGGCGGTGACATGGACCAACACGCTTGGGCGAGGACGGAGAAGGCCCGGACGGCTTGGAGGTGGAGCTTGGCGTCCAAGAAGAGATGGCGAGCGTCGGGCAGAGGAGTGGCGGCGGTAGAGGAAAAAGGGAAGTACGCAGCTAGGGTTGGATGGGACAGGAGCTGCTTGCTTTTATAGGGAAGGATCGGTGTCCATCGATAGAAGAGAGGCGACGTGGAGGCACTTGCACCGTGCCGTACAGGAAGAAGAGAAAGGAGTGCAGCGATGGAATTTTTGTGGGCTTCAGTTGCCCAACAAGCTGAAAAATAAACGGGCCACCGGAGGTGGAGATTGGGCACAAAACCAAGATGGACCAAAGAGATGCACGGCTGGATTCAAGTGTTTAGGCAAATTCCAAAAACCAGGAATTAAACAGAGGGAAAAAGATAGCCGAGATGGAGAAGAAGGATTATAACTTGTGTTTGGATTTTAAAAAATAGCTTTGCAAAATTTACTTTCTCAACTATTTGGTTTGGGATTTTGATAGATAAGAATACACACTAGGGAGGGTTTACATATAGAAACCATATGAGAGTAAAACAAAATAAGTTTTTATTTAAATAATTTTTATTTAATAAAATCTTGTGAATGATATGATGCATGATGCATGATGCATGATGATGCATAAAAGAAAAGAACAAGCAATTCTAATATGGATATTACCCTGGGCCGTTACAGTTTTGAATACGGAATATCTTCCCTAGTAAAGCGTTGAAGGGAGTTTACCTCAATCATGGATGAAGGGGGAATTATCTCACATATATCTCCTATGGGAGGAAGATTCTTCACATCTTCAGATTTAATACCTTTCTCCTTGAGAGACTTCTTGGCTTCCCTCATATCTTCATCATTCAATTTAATTAAACCCCTCTTCTTTAATATTGGCGTTGGAGTTGGTTCAGGCGTAGTCCAATCATCATGATTCCGGCCTATTTTAGCCAATAATTCTTCAGCGTTGCCCTGGAGTTCTTTTCCTGAAAACACAACCAGCACAACTATCCAGGTATGCCCTAGACTCAATGGTTAGTCCACTATAAAATATATCAAGTAAATCATGCTTTTCCAAATCATGATCAGGCCGAGCTCTAATAAGAGAGCAAAATCTCGCCCAAGCCTCAGGCAATTTCTCTCCATCTTCCTGGTCAAAATTATAAATTCTCTGCAAAGCTATATGTTGAGCACTAGCAGGAAAGTATTTGCGGAAGAAAACATCAAGCAATTCTTTTGGACTTTTAATAGAATTAGGTGGCAAACTATTATACCAAGTTTTAGCGTCATCCTTTAATGAGAATGGAAAGATTTTAGCAACAAAGTAAGTACGCATCTTGACATCATCAGAAAACAAGCTACTTAGAGTAGATAACTCAATCATGTGTTCAACAGCACTTTCTTTTTCAGTACCACAAAAGGGTGTTTTCTCAACAATAGCTATATGAGATAGATCAAGAGAAAAATCATAATCTTTATCCTTAATGTTTATAGGAGATGTGGCAAACTTAGGATCAGGAGACAGTTTATATCTAACAGCATGTTCTGCAAGCAACTTTTTAATTTTTCTTGCATCAGTAGTAGCATTGCATTTTTCAATAAAATCATCATTAAGCTCCACATAATCTTCATCAGGATCATCACTAAAATAATCAAGTTCAGGTGAATTAACAGGTGTAGTAGCATTAGGAGTTTCAGTATTTTCAATTTGTCTAGACCTAACAATCGTAGCATCTAGAAAGGATCCCAATGAACCACTATCATCAAGCACAGCAGAAATATTATCAATATTATGAGAGTTTGCAGATTCAGCAGAAGTACCCGCATTTGAAGCATGCGGCGGTGAAACAAGTTTATCAATCACAGATGGTGAATCAAGTGTAGCGGAGGTATTCAGAATTGTACCTTTTCTTGTAGTGGATGGTAATATGGCGACCTTAGTATCGCGAGGTTTACCCATGATGGAGAATTTGCAGCGAACAATATTAATCCAAGTGAACTTCCAAATAAAGCTATGCTCCCGGCAACGGCGCCAGAAAATAGTCTTGATGACCCACAAGTATAGGGGATCGCAACAGTCTTCGAGGAAGTAAAACCCAATTTATTGATTCGACACAAGGGGAGACAAAGAACACTTGGAAGCCTTAACAAATGAGTTGTCAATTCAGCTGCACTGAAACAGACTTGCTCGCAAGAGTTTATCAGTAATAACAGTTTTATAGCGATATGATAGTGAAATAACAAAGCAGAGTAACAAAGACAGCAAAGTAGTGATTTTAGTAAACAAAGCAGGATTAAAATACGTAGGCACGGGGACGGATGACGGGCGTTGCATGGATGAGAGAAACTCATGTAACAATCATAGCAGGGCATTTGCAGATAATAATAAAACGGTGTCCAAGTACAAAGCAATCAATAGGCATGTGTTCCATATATAGTCGTGCGTGCTCGCAATGAGAAACTTGCACAACATCTTTTGTCCTACCAGCCGGTGGCAGCCGGGCCTCAAGGGAAACTACTGGATATTAAGGTACTCCTTTTAATAGAGTACCGGAGCAAAGCATTAACACTCCGTGAACACATGTGATCCTCACATCACTACCATCCCCTCCGGTTGTCCCAATTCTTGTCACTTCGGGGCCATTGGTTCCGGGATGACATGTGTATACAACTTATAGGTAAGACCATAAACAATGAATATCTTGATGAAACAATAACATGTTCAGATCTGAGATCATGGCACTCGGGCCCTAGTGACAAGCATTAAGCATAACAAGTTGCAACAATATCATCAAAGTACCAATTACGGACACTAGGCACTATGCCCTAACAATCTTATGCTATTACATGACCAATCTCATCCAATCCCTACCATCCCCTTCGGCCTACAGCGGGGGAATTACTCACACATGGATGGGGGAAACATGGCTGGTTGATGTAGAGGCGTTGGCGGTGATGGCGGCGATGATCTCCTCCAATTCCCCGTCCCGGCGGAGTGCCAGAACGGAGACTTCTGGCTCCCGCGACGGAGTTTCGCGATGTGGCGGCGTTCTGGAGGGTTTCTGGCGACTTCGACTTCTCCCTGTGCGTTTTTAGGTCGAGGCCGATAAATAGTCCGAAGGAGGGCGTCGGAGGCCGATCGAGGGGGCCACACCACATGGTCGCGCGGGCCCCCCCTGGGCCGCGCCGCCCTATGGTGTGGGGCCCTCGGGCATCCACCTGAGTTGTCCTTCTGGCTCCGTCAGTATTCTTGGAAAATAGGGCCTTCTGCATAAATTCCGAGGATTTTCCCGAAAGTTGGATTTCTGCACAAAAACGAGACACTGAAGCTTCATTCGAAAACAGCGTTAGTCCGTGTTAGTTGTATCCAAAATACACAAATTAGAGGCAAAACAATAGCAAAAGTGTTCGGGAAAGTAGATACGTTTTGGACGTATCACACAACAATGCAACAAAACTATGATAAGGAGAGGTTGCTACAGTAGTAACAACTTCCAAGACTCAAATATAAAAAAGTGCAGTAGTAAAATTATGGGTTGTCTCCCATAAGCGCTTTTCTTTAACGCCTTTCAGCTAGGCGCAGAAAGTGTGTATCAAGTATTATCAAGAGATGAAGCATCTACAGCGGGGTTTGGAGTTTTCTCAACCATGCATTGTATTTTGGATACATAAGTTTCAGAGGCTCCCTTTTCATTAATCTTGGGCTTGCTACTCTTATCATACAAATTTTCAGGAACAAGCCAAGCATAATTATCATCTAGAGCTTCATGCATTGCTAGGAGCTTACAAGGTATTGGTGCTTTAATCTCCCCACCATCATTAACATTATTAGTGTACTTAATTCTATCCATATCCATCTTTTCAAGTGTTCTTTTAAAATCGGTGAACATACCAAGCCTCTTATGCTTAATAAAAACTTTTTTAGCTTCTTTGGCTATATCCTCAAATTCTCGCACTAGGACTTTTAAAACAAAATCTCTCCTCTATCCCCTCTCCATATCAGAAAGTGTAAGAAACATGTGTTGTATCATGGGGTTGAGACTAATAAATCTAGCTTCCATCATGCGTACCAAACAAACAGAGGCATCTTCATAAGTAGGGACAGCTTTTGCCAGGGGTATATCTTTAAGATCTTCTTGCATACTAACATGGGTGAAAAATTCTTCTATATTATCTCTACCAATTATAGACCCTTGTCCCACATGTATATCTTTTACAGTAAAATTAAGAGGAAACATGATGAGGTAAGTAAAGTAAATGCAAGTAACTATTTTTTTGTGTTTTTAATATGGAGAATGCAAACAAGACAGTAAATAAAGTAAAACTAGCAACTAATTTTTTTTGTATTTTGATATAATGCAGCAAACAAAGTAGTAAATAAAATAAAGCAAGATAAAAACAAAGTAAAGAGATTGGAGGTGGAGACTCCCCTTGCAGCGTGTCTTGATCTCCCCGGCAACGGCGCCAGAAAAAGAGCTTGATACGCGTACAACACGCGTCCGTTGGGAACCCCAAGAGGAAGGTGTGATGCGTACTGATACGTCTCCGACGTATCGATAATTTCTTATGTTCCATGCCACATTATTGATGATATCTACATGTTTTATGCATACTTTATGTCATATTTATGCATTTTCCGGCACTAACCTATTAACGAGATGCCGAAGAGCCAGTTGCTGTTTTCTGCTGTTTTTGGTTTCAGAAATCCTAGTAAGGAAATATTCTCGGAATTGGACGAAGTCAATGCCCAGGGTCCTATTTTCACACGAAGCTTCCAGAAGACCGAAGATGATACGAAGTGGGGCCACGAGCTGGCGACACAATAGGGCGGCACGGCCCAGCCCTTGGCCGCGCCGACCTAGTGTGTGGGGCCCTCGTGTGGCCCCCTGACCTATCTCCTCCGCCTACTTAAAGCCGTCGTCGCGAAACCCCCACTACCGAGAGCCACGATACGGAAAACCTTCCAGAGACGCCGCCGCCGCCAATCCCATCTCGGGGGATTCAGGAGATCGCCTCCGACACCCTGCCGGAGAGGGAAATCATCTCCCGGAGGACTCTTCACCGCCATTGTCGCCTCTGGAGTGATGAGTGAGTAGTTCACCCCTGGACTATGGGTCCATAGCAGTAGCTAGATGGTCATCTTCTCCTAATTGTGCTTCATTGTCGGATCTTGTGAGCTGCCTAACATGATCAAGATCATCTATCTGTAATGATATATGTTGTGTTTGTTGGGATCCGATGGATAGAGAATACTATGCTATGTTGATTATCAATCTATTACCTATGTGTTGTTTATGATCTTGCATGCTCTCCGTTATTAGTAGAGGCTCTGGCCAAGTTTTTACTCTTAACTCCAAGAGGGAGTATTTATGCTCGATAGTGGGTTCATGCCTCCATTAAATCTGGGATAGTGACAGAAAGTTCTAAGGTTGTGGATGTGCTGTTGCCACTAGGGATAAAACATCGATGCTATGTCTGAGGATGTAGTTATTGATTACATTACACACCATACTTAATGCAATTGTCTGTTGTTTGCAACTTAATACTGGAAGGGGTTCGGATGATAACCTGAAGGTGAACTTTTTAGGCATAGATGCATGCTGGATAGCGGTCTATGTACTTTGTCGTAATGCCCAATTAAATCTCACAATATTCATCATATCATGTATGTGCATTGTCATGCCCTCTCTATTTGTCAATTGCCCAACTGTAATTTGTTCACCCAACATGCGATTTATCTTATGGGAGAGACACCTCTAGTGAACTGTGGACCCCGGTCCATTCTTTTACATCGAATACAATCTACTACAATACTTGTTCTACTGTTTTCTGCAAACAATCATCATCCACACTATACATCTAATCCTTTGTTACAGCAAGCCGGTGAGATTGACAACCTCACTGTTTCGTTGGGGCAAAGTACTTTGGTTGTGTTGTGCAGGTTCCACGTTGGCGCCGGAATCCCTGGTGTTGCGCCGCACTACATCTCGCCGCCATCAACCTTCAACGTGCTTCTTGGCTCCTACTGGTTCGATAAACCTTGGTTTCTTACTGAGGGAAAACTTGCCGCTGTACGCATCACACCTTCCTCTTGGGGTTCCCAACGGTCGCGTGCTGTACGCGTATCAAGACTGTTTTCTGGCGCCGTTGCCGGGGATATGAAGAAAAGTTACACCACAAAGATTTCTAACTCCCACGTCAACTGCACGCCAGCAACTGTTTTCTGGCGCCGTTGCCGGGGAGATCAAGACACGCTGCAAGGGGAGTCTCCACATCTCAATCTCTTTACTTTGTTTTTGTCTTGCTTTACTTTATTTACTACTTTGTTTGCTGCACTAAATGAAAACACAAAAAAATTAGTTGCTAGTTTTACTTTATTTGCTATCTTGTTTGCTATATCAAAAACACAAAAAAATTAGTTACTTGCATTTACTTTATCTAGTTTGCTTTATTTACTGTTGCTAAAATGGGTACTCCTGAAAATACTAAGTTGTGTGACTTCACAACCACAAATAATTATGATTTCTTATGCACACCTATTGCTCCACCTGCTACTACAGGAGAATTCTTTGAAATTAAACCTGCTTTACTAAATCTTGTTATGCGAGAGCAATTTTCTGGTGTTAGTTCTGATGATGCTGCTGCCCATCTCAATAACTTTGTTGAACTTTGTGAAATGCAAAAGTATAAGGATGTAGATGGTGACATTATAAAATTAAAATTGTTCCCTTTCTCATTAAGAGGAAGAGCTAAAGATTGGTTGCTATCTCTGCCTAAGAATAGTATTGATTCATGGACTAAATGCAAGGATGCTTTTATTGGTAGATATTATCCCCCTGCTAAAATTATATCTTTGAGGAGTAGCATAATGAATTTTAAACAATTAGATAATGAGCATGTTGCACAAGCTTGGGAAAGAATGAAATCTTTGGTTAAAAATTGCCCAACCCATGGACTGACTACTTGCATGATCATCCAAACCTTTTATGCATGACTGAATTTTTCTTCGCGGAACCTATTGGAATCAACTGCTGGAGGTACCTTTATGTCCATCACTCTTGGCGAAGCAACAAAGCTTCTTGATAATATGATGATTAATAACTCTGAATGGCACACGGAAAGAGCTCCACAAGGTAAGAAGGTAAATTCTGTCGAAGAAACCTCTTCCTTGAGTGATAAGATTGATGCTATTATGTCTATGCTTGTGAATGGTAGGAATAATGTTGATCCTAATAATGTTCCGTTAGCTTCATTGGTTGCTCAAAAAGAATATGTTGATGTGAATTTCATTAAAAATAACAATTATAATAATTCTAGGCCATATCCTGCTAATGGTAACCCTTATGGTAGATATGCTTCACCTAATGAGGAAAAGATGTTAGAAATTGAAATATCCACCAAGAATTTTATGCAATCACAATATGAGCAAAATAAATTGTTTACTAAAACTATGAATGAGCAATCTACCTTGTTGAAGAATATAGGAAATCAACTTGAAAATCTGAATATGGAGATCTCTGGGTTGCAAACTAAACTTGCAAATGCTGAAAACCGAATCTCATACATGTCTGCGTCACAATCTTCTTTAATTAATAAAATGGCTGCTAAACCTGAGGATATAGATAATAAAATTGTTACTACAGCAAATTCCATCCAAGTTAGAATTAATGAGAATAAAAGATTGATGGCCGAATTGCGTGCTAGGTGGGAAAGAGAAGAAAATGCTAAAGAAGATAATATAGCCAAAGTTTGGACTATTACCACCACTAGTAATGCTAATGCTCCACATGTTGCTGCACCTCCTACTATTAATGGTAAAATAATTGGTGTTGGCAATGTTTCCACTTCTAATGCAAAGCGCGAAAAACTGCCTGAAACTGCTAAAACTGCTGAAACTGCCTGTGATAAAATTGCTAAATTTTTTTCCAACATTGGGGACAATGATCCCATTGCTTTAGATCATAATGGTTTGGATTTTGATGATTGCCACATCTCTGAAGTTATAAAGTTCTTACAAAAACTTGCTAAGAGTCCTAATGCTAGTGCTATAAATTTGGCTTTCACGAAACATAATACAAATGCTCTCATAAAAGCTAGAGAAGAGAAACTAATTCGCGAAACTTCCATTCCTAGGAAGTTATTGGATGGTTGGGAGCCCATCATTAATATGAAGGTCAATGACTTTGATTGTAATGCTTTATGTGATCTTGGTGCAAGTATTTCCGTTATGCCTAGAAAGATCTATAATATGCTTGACTTGCCACCATTGAAAAATTGTTATTTGGATGTTAATCTTGCTGATAACTCTACAAAGAAACCTTTGGGGAGAGTTGATAATGTTCGCATTACCATTAACAATAACCTTGTCCCCGTTGATTTTGTTGTCTTGGATATTGAATGCAATGCATCTTGTCCCATTATATTGGGAAGACCTTTTCTTCGAACTGCTGGTGCTATCATTGATATGAAGGAAGGTAATATTAAATATCAATTTCCTCTCAAGAAAGGTATGGAACACTTCCCTAGAAAGAGAATGAAGTTACCTTTTGATTCTATCATTAGAACAAATTATGATGTTGACACTTCGTCTCTTGATAATACTTGATATACACTTTCTGCGCCTAGCTGAAAGGCGTTAAAGAAAAGCGCTTATGGGAGACAACCCATGTTTTTACTACTGCACTTTTATTTTATATTTGAGTCTTGGAAGTTGTTACTACTGTATCAACCTCTCCTTATCTTAGTTTTGTGCATTGTTGTGCCAAGTAAAGTCGTTGATAGTAAGGTTCATACTAGATTTGGATTACTGCGCAGAAACAGATTTCTTTGCTGTCACGAATCTGGGCCTAATTCTCTGTAGGTAACTCAGAAAATTATGCCAATTTACGTGAGTGATCCTCAGATATGTACGCAACTTTCATTCAATTTGAGAATTTTTATTTGAGCAAGTCTGGTGCCTCTTAGAAATTCGTCTTTACGAACTGTTCTGTTTTGACAGATTCTGCATTTTATTTCGCATTGCCTGTTTTGCTATGCTTGATGGATTTTTCGATTCCATTGACTTTAAGTAGCTTTGTGCAATGTCCAGAAGTGTTAAGAATGATTGTGTCACCTCTGAACATGTGAATTTTGATTGTGCACTAACCCTCTAATGAGTTGTTTTGAGTTTGGTGTGGAGGAAGTTTTCAAGGATCAAGAGAGGGAGATGATACAATATGATCAAGGAGAGTGAAAGCTCTAAGCTTGGGGATGCCCCGGTGGTTCACCCCTGCATATTTCAAGAAGACTCAAGCGTCTAAGCTTGGGGATGCCCAAGGCATCCCCTTCTTCATCGACAACATTATCAGGTTCCTCTAGTGAAACTATATTTTTATTCCATCACATCTTATGTACTTTGCTTGGAGCGTCGGTTTGTTTTTGTTTTTGTTTTTGTTTTGTTTGAATAAAATGGATCCTAGCATTCATTGTGTGGGAGAGAGGCACGCTCTGCTGTTGCATATGGACAAATATGTCCTTAGGCTTTACTCATAGTGTTCATGACGAAGGTTGAATCTTCTTCGTTAAATTGTTATATGGTTGGAAACGGAAAATGATACATGTAGTAATTGCTAAAATGTCTTGGATAATGTGATACTTGGCAATTGTTGTGCTCATGTTTAAGCTCTTGCATCATATACTTTGCACCCATTAATGAAGAAATACATAGAGCTTGCTAAAATTTGGTTTGCATAATTGGTCTCTCTGAGGTCTAGATAATTTCTAGTATTGAGTTTGAGCAACAGGGAAGACGGTGTAGAGTCTTATAATGTTTACAATATGTCTTTTATGTGATTTTTGCTGTACCGCTTCATACTTGTGTTTGTTTCAAATAGCCTTGCTAGCCTAAGCCTTGTATCGAGAGGGAATACTTCTCATGCATCCAAAATCCTTGAGCCAACCACTATGCCATTTGTGTCCACCATACCTACCTACTACATGGTATTTCTCCGCCATTCCAAAGTAAATTGCTTGAGTGCTACCTTTAAACAGTTCAAAATTTATCACCTCTGATTTGTGTCAATGTTTTATAGCTCATGAGGAAGTATGTGGTGTTTATCTTTCAATCTTGTTGGGCAACTTTCACTAATGGACTAGTGGCTTCATCCGCTTATCCAATAATTTTGCAAAAAGAGCTGGCAATGGGATTCCCAGTCCCAAATTAATTAACAAAAAAAAATAGACACTCCTCCATGGTATGTGATTGTTGGACGGCACCCGAAGGATTCGGTTAGCCATGGCTTGAGAAAGCAAAGGTGGGGAGGAGTGTCATCTTAATAAAACTAAAATAAAAAGGCACTCCTTCATGGTATGAGATTGTTGGCAGGCACCCGAAGGATTCGGTTAGCCATGGTTTGTGAAAGAAAGGTTGGAAGGAGTGCCACACAAAAATAAAATAAAATGGGAGCCACTCTTTGAAGGTTTGTCTGGCAAGGGGGTTAGAGTGCCCACTACCATTCGTTGACAACAACAAACACCTCTCAAAATTTTACTTTTATGCTCTCTATATGTTTTCAAAACCAAAGCTCTAGCACAAATATAGCAATCAATGCTTCCCTCTGCGAAGGGCCTTTCTTTTACCTTTTATGTTGAGTCAGTTCACCTATCTCTCTCCATCTCAAGAAACAAACACTTGTGTGAACTGTGCATTGATTCCTACATACTTGCATATTGCACTTGTTATATTACTCTATGTTGACAACTATCCATGAGATATACATGTTATAAGTTGAAAGCAACTGCTGAAACTTAATCTTCCTTTGAGTTGCTTCAATACCTTTACTTTGAATTATTGCTTTATGAGTTAACTCTTATGCAAGACTTATTGATGCTTGTCTTGAAGTACTATACATGAAAAGTCTTTGCTTTATGATTCATTTGTTTACTCATTGCATTACCATTGTTTGGATCGCTGCATTCATTACATATGCTTACAATAGTATGATCAAGATTATGATGGCATGTCACTCCAGAAATTATCTTTGTTATCGTTTACCTGCTCGGGATGAGCAGAAACTAAGCTTGGGGATGCTGATACGACTCCGACGTATCGATAATTTCTTATGTTCCATGCCACATTGTTGATGATATCTACATGTTTTATGCATACTTTATGTCATATTTATGCATTTTCCGGCACTAACCTATTAACGAGATGCCGAAGAGCCAGTTGTTGTTTTCTGCTGTTTTTGGTTTCAGAAATCCTAGTAAGGACATATTCTCGGAATTGGACGAAATCAATGCCCAGGGTCCTATTTTCACACGAAGCTTCCAGAAGACCGAAGATGATACGAAGTGGGGCCACGAGCTGGCGACACAATAGGGCAGCGCGGCCCAGCCCTTGGCCGCACCGACCTAGTGTGTGGGGCCCTCGTGTGGCCCCCTGACCTATCTCCTCCGCCTACTTAAAGCCTTCGTCGCAAAACCCCCAGTACCGAGAGCCACGATACGGAAAACCTTCCAGAGACGCCGCCGCCGCCAATCCCATCTCGGGGGATTCAGGAGATCGCCTCCGGCACCCTGCTGGAGAGGGGAATCATCTCCCGGAGGACTCTTCACCGCCATGGTCGCCTCCGGAGTGATGAGTGAGTAGTTCACCCCTGGACTATGGGTCCATAGCAGTAGCTAGATGGTCGTCTTCTCCTAATTGTGCTTCATTGTCAGATCTTGTGAGCTGCCTAACATGATGAAGATCATCTATCTGTAATGCTATATGTTGTGTTTGTTGGGATCCGATGGATAGAGAATACTATGCTATGTTGATTATCAATCTATTACCTATGTGTTGTTTATGATCTTGCATGCTCTCCGTTATTAGTAGAGGCTCTGGCCAAGTTTTTACTCTTAACTCCAAGAGGGAGTATTTATGCTCGATAGTGGGTTCATGCCTCCATTAAATCGGGATTGTGAGAAAGTTCTAAGGTTGTGGATGTGCTGTTGCCACTAGGGATAAAACATCGATGCTATGTCCGAGGATGTAGTTATTGATTACATTACGCACCATACTTAATGCAATTGTCTGTTGTTTGCAACTTAATACTGGAAAGGGTTCGGATGATAACCTGAAGGTGGACTTTTTAGGCATAGATGCATGCTGGATAGCGGTCTATGTACTTTGTCGTAATGCCCAATTAAATCTCACAATATTCATCATATCATGTATGTGCATTGTCATGCCCTCTCTATTTGTCAATTGCCCAACTGTAATTTGTTCACCCAACATGCTATTTATCTTATGGGAGAGACACCTCTAGTGAACTGTGGACCCCGGTCCATTCTTTTACATCGAATACAATCTACTGCAATACTTGTTCTACTGTTTTCTGCAAACAATCATCATCCACACTATACATCTAATCCTTTGTTACAGCAAGCCGGTGAGATTGACAACCTCACTGTTTTGTTGGGGCAAAGTACTTTGGTTGTGTTGTGCAGGTTCCACATTGGCGCCGGAATCCCTGGTGTTGCGCCGCACTACATCTCGCCGCCATCAACCTTCAACGTGCTTCTTGGCTCCTACTGGTTCGATAAACCTTGGTTTCTTACTGAGGGAAAACTTGCCGCTGTACGCATCACACCTTCCTCTTGGGGTTCCCAACGGTCGCGTGCTGTACGCGTATCACGTACAGCGGCAAGTTTTCCCTCAGTAAGAAACCAAGGTTTATCGAACCAGTAGGAGCCAAGAAGCACGTTGAAGGTTGATGGCGGCGGAGTGTAGTGCGGCGCAAAACCAGGGATTCCGGCGCCAACGTGGAACCTGCACAACACAACCAAATTACTTTGCCTCAACGTGACAGTGAGGTTGTCAATCTCACCGGCTTGCTGTAACAAAGGATTAGATGTATAGTGTGGATGATGATTGTTTGCAGAAAATAGTAGAACAAGTATTGCAGTAGATTGTATTCAATTAAAAGAATGGACCGGGGTCCATAGTTCACTAGAGGTGTCTCTCCCATAAGAATAAGCATGTTGGGTGAATAAATTACAGTTGGGCAATTGACAAATAAAGAGGGCATGACCATGCACATACATGTTATGATGAGTATTGTGAGATTTAATTGGGCATTACGACAAAGTACATAGACCGCTATCCAGCATGCATCTATGCCTAAAAAGTCCACCTTCAGGTTATCATCCGAACCCTTCCAAGATTAAGTTGCAAACAACAGCACAATTGCATTAAGTATGGTGCGTAATGTAATCAACAACTACATCCTTCGACATAGCATCGATGTTTTATCCCTAGTGGCAACAGCACATCCACAACCTTAGAACTTTCTATCACTGTCCCAGATTTAATGGAGGCATGAACCCACTATCGAGCATAAATACTCCCTCTTGGAGTTAAGAGTAAAAACTTGGCCAGAGCCTCTACTAATAACGGAGAGCATGCAAGATCATACACAACACATAGATAATAGATTGATAATCAACATAGCATAGTATTCTCTATTCATTGGATCCCAACAAACACAACATATAGCATTACAGATAGATGATCTTGATCATGTTAGGCAGCTCACAAGATCCAACAATGAAGCACAATTAGGAGAAGACAACCATCTAGCTACTGCTATGGACCCATAGTCCAGGGGTGAACTACTCACTCATCACTCCCGAGGCGACCATGGCGGTGAAGAGTCCTCCGGGAGATGATTCCCCTCTCCGGCAGGGTGCCGGAGGCGATCTCCTGAATCCCCCGTGATGGGATTGGCGGCGGCGTCTCTGGAAGGTTTTCCGTATCGTGGCTCTCGGTACTGGGGTTTTCGCGACGAAGGCTTTAAGTAGGCGGAAGGGCAGGTCAAGAGGCGTCACGGGGGCCCCACACAAGAGGCCACGCGGCCCCTCAGAGGCCGCGCGCCGCCCTACTGTGGCGGCGCCCCGTGGCCCCACTTCGTGACTCCTTCGGTCTTCTGGAAGCTTCGTGTGAAAATAGGCCCCTGGGCGTTGATTTCGTCCAATTCCGAGAATATTTCCTTACTAGGATTTCTGAAACCAAAAACAGCAGAAAACAGCAACTGGCTCTTCGGCATCTTGTTAATAGGTTAGTGCCAGAAAATGCATAAATATGACATAAAGTATGTATAAAACATGTAGATATCATCAATAATGTGGCATGGAACATAAGAAATTATCGATACGTCGGAGACGTATCAGTCACCAGTAACTAGAACACTTGCACATGATCCAGAGGATCACTGCAAGCATCAACTGATGCTTGAGAAAGCACCAGCTCACACCAGCACATGTCTGTGACACACACACCTCATAGATTGAGCATCAATAAGGCACAGACAGAAGCACAACAGTTAATCATCAATCAACTGATGATCCTATGATCATCAGAGCTTGCTAGCACTTGTTACAGACTGCTATAGCCAAGCATGGCATCAGTAATTAGCCAGCTACTGAAGAAATACACCCAAGCCATAACTAAATAAACAGAAACTGAATTAATGACTTTATAATTGTATCCAGAAGCACATCAAAGGCATGATGTACCACTGGATCAAGTTATACAAGGATAGCACACAACACTCATCACTGGATGGTGCTGTTTAGCCAACAACAATGCTCAATTGAGCATGTCCATGAATTAGAGCACAAATAATAGCACATCAGGAGCACTAACACTTGCCAAAGGCAAGGATCATGCAACATGATCAAGCTTGGGGCAAGCAATTGCATACACAGGAGAGGCATGGTATACATGGCAACATCAGGAGCCAATAGATTAAGCAAAGCATCACAGTACGCTCATGAGCAAGAGCTCATGAGTTACAACAGCAGGTGAGAAAGAAGAACATCACAACACAGTAGCTAGGAACCATGACAGCATCCCAGCAGCACAAGCACAGCAGCAGTAGCGCAGCAACAAGCCTAGCCTAGCACGGCGCAGCAGCTAGCACAACACCAGGGGCCCAGGGCTGGCATGGCGCAAGGCACACATAGGCGAAGCAGCAGCAGCACATTGGCATGGCCAGCATCTCCACAAGGAGAAGCAGGCCAGTGGCCGAACTAGACGAAGAGGAGGAGGAGAGAAGAGAGTAGAACAGGTAGCAGAGGAGGAAGGAGGAGGAGTGAACTTACAGGTGAAGCGGAGAGGAGCTCGGCCATGGCGGCACGGCGGCACACGCCGGGCGAACGGCGGCGCCAGGCCAAGCCAAGCCAGGCACCACCTCGCCGCAACGCCAGCGCAACCACGGCGAGGCACACGGCCGCGCCACGGCGCCAGCAGCGTCGGCGGCGACGAAATCGCCGCGGAACACCACGGCAGGCGAGCAGAGGCGATGAGGGCGAGACGAGGAGGCGGCGAAACACAGATCGACGCGGTGGATCTGAAGCACCGTCGAACGGCGGTTCAGATGCGCCACATCTCACCGCCGGCGATGGCCGGAGTTGGCCGGAGTAAATCGGCGAAGGCGGCGGCGACGCGGGAATCGCTAGAGCTCGAGGGGCTAGGGTTCGCGAGAAAGAAGGGGAAGGGGACGGGTGCGTCCGACCGAGCCCGACGTGCGGCTCGGGTTAGGGTTAACCCACTGGGCCACCCTGACATGTGGGCCCAGGGGCGTTTTAGACATTTCATCATTCCAATTAAAATAGAAACTCTGGAAATGCATAGAAAATGATAAATATATCTAAAAAAATAATTAAAAATATGAAAACCGCTCAGAATAAAATTCTCTATCATAAAAAAATATGAAAAGGAATTTTTTAAGACAAACAAGATTAAGTCCAAATTTGATGATTAAAATAATCATTTAAATCACACCTTATATTTTCAATAATGAAAATTAGTCCATAAATGCTTTTGGACTTTAAAAACACCTTGACAACATTTCAAGGTTGTATTTTACCCTAAACAGCGTATCCCTAAATCATTCTTAGTATTAACCTCTTACATAAAATGATAAAAACACCGGAAGGGGGGAAACAACCCTAAAAGCTGAATCATGCATAATTGCTTCTTTAACCATTGCCCTTATCGGACAATGATGCTATTTTTCAGCAACAGAGGACAAGGGTCAGTCCACACCATCCAACTGCAACACTTTGCAGTGTTCAGGCAAGTTCATCACTTGCTCATGTCATTCGAGTATTTTTACCAAATTACTTGCAAAGTACTATGTTTATCACTATTGCATAAAAAGCAAAACCACTAATTTCATAACTATGAATATGACTAAGTGGTGGGCAATGGAACCATGGATTGTGTTGATATGGTGGAGGTTCCATTGCAAGGGTTTATATCCATCTAGGATTAAACAACAAATGTCGTCCAGTGATTCTTGTGCCGTAATACCCGTATTAACCATAAGATCCGGAGTGGGACAGAGTAGTCAAAAGTGTTTCCATCTCTCGTACATCAATGGATGCGCTTACCGTAGACACTTGATCTCAAGGGACAAGCAGTGGGGTGGGGATCCCATTCTAATTCCCCACGGTAATGCGGTCTATGATGGGTTGCATTGGCCGGCGAAGGACCATGGTTGCGACCTGGTAGTTGTCGAGGTCGGAAGATATCATAGTGATATAGCCCGACGAGGACCCAAGGTCGGATTTGCAACAACGGGTGGGTGTGCGAGGTAGCGGAGGAACATGATTGGCTAGACCTTATACCGGGCCTCACACCGAAGGAAGTGTGGACAGGAAAGCTACCCGGTTGGCACCAAGGTTAAGATCTCTTATGGGTAAAGCAACACACATCTGCAGAGTGTAATGAATCGTGACATGTCACTCCCTGTTCCAGGATTTGGAACTGCGAACACTGCCGGAAAGGAACTCCATGAAGTTCTAGTAAACCGGTGAAGGCTGACGGACATAGTTCTTTGGAATAAAAGCAACCTCTTGAAGAAATGTTTATCAAAACCTGCATTGATATTAGACGTTCTGGTCTAATATCGTAGCTAGTGCATTAAACACCTCTTTTCTATAATGAACTTGTTGAGTACGCTCGTACTCATACCACTCTTAAACCCCCTGCTTAGATTGTCTGAATCGACTGGAGGAGGACAACGACGACCCTGAAGGAGCCGAAATCATCGACTATGAAGAACCAGACCTCTCTGGAGGTGTTGAAGGTGTAGACTACCTCATAGTCTACGGAACCGGGGAGGGTTCCGGAGGAGAGCAAGTTTAGACCTACCAAGTAGTAGTAGTACCCGAGCAGTACGAACTCTTAGTACTTAACTGCTCGAGGAGAATAAATGTATAACCTAGTAAGGCTCTTATATTGTAAGTTAAGTTGGGTTCGCCTCGAACCTAGGAGCATCCCTCTTAGGACCCAAGGGGAGCTCCGAGATGATATGTACATGTTGCTTGTAATAATAAATGAATGAGTTATGGACCTGCTATGTTCTGTTGTACTACTCTGAGGGATGTAATATTTGCGGATTGGTACTTCGTGAATGTTATATCAACGACTGGCATACTACAACATGCAGTGGTATGCAGGGTCACCACACATACCCTCTATAGTTGTTGTTGAAGTAGCCACTGACTTGGTCTTACAGATCCTCCATGAGTTGTTGATTCCTGGAATCCTTCCTCAGAACACCACATACCGCTAGCACGGCAAAAGTAGAACAAGTAAGGTTGTTGATTGGTCGCATGCATGAACAAAGTCATAACAGAGCAACACAACTACAAACCAGGTCATAAGAGAACATCACAAATGTTGACAACAAATGATAAACTAACAGGGACATGCATGATCATTGCAAAAGTGGATCACAAGTTCATCCTACACTATTATGGTGTCATCCTACCACAAAAACAAAAGTGGATGTCATCCTAACACCGCAAGTTCACCGTCACATGAGGGGTTCGTATATACCACCTCATCATAGTTACAAAAGGGGGCAATCAGAAGTTTTTCATTCCTACCTACAACCAAAATGTACATCATCATTATCATCATCAAGTCCATCACCTCCATGCATGCATCCCCTCACTCACACCCTCAAGAGCACCACTACAGGTTGTAGTGGTACCTGACAAGGTAGTTCCTTAGCTAGAGGATGCGGTGTCGGTCGTTCATGCCCACAAAGATGGAACCATGGGCCTTGTGATCGACGATGTGGCTCAGCACCGCCATGAGATCCTCTTTTGTGAAGCCAACAATGTCCAAGACCGTCTAGTACAAGTGAGGGTGCATGCGTGTGGGCTTGTTGTCCCGGATGGCCTATTGATGGCTCCCAAGTGCAGGAGATAAATTGTAGTACTTTTCAATAAAAAGTTTGTCGAACCCACAATAAGCTGAAGGTATTGGTTAGAACATTTGACAAGTAAACAATAACAAGAATGCAGTAGTTTTGGTGTTTAGGGTGTATAGTTTGCAATAGAATAAAGTACTGAAAGTAAATAGAGAAATGTAAATGCTCTTAATGAGAGAAAGCCCAATCATGTATGCAGCAAGAGGATAAGCTCAAGTGTGTGTGTACGTGATGTCTACGCACGCTTCTATTCTTGTAGACAGTGTTGGGCCTCCAAGTGCAGAGGTTTGTAAAACAGCAGCAAGTTTTCCTTAAGTGGATCACCCAAGGTTTATCGAACTCAGGGAGGTAGTGGTCAAAGATATTCCTCTCAAGCAACCCTGCAATTACGATACAAGAAGTCTCTTATGTCCCCAACACACCCAATACACTTGTCAGATGTATAGGTGCACTAGTTCGGTGAAGAGATAGTAAAATGCAAGTGATATGGATGGATATGAGTGGTGATAACAATCTGAAATAAATATGGCAGTAAGTAGACATGCAGTAAAACAGTAAGTAAATTGTGATTCGATGCTTGGAAACAAGACCAAGGGATCATACTTTCACTAGTGGTCACTTTCAACAATGATATCATAAAGGTATATAATTATAAGCACTTCATTATGCTACTCTGAAAGACTCTCCGGCTGGATAACAAACACTAATCCACTGTGTAGGTATGCAAAAGCAAACCTTAGAAATGTATTCGCAAGTACTAATGAACACCCCGCGCTGCACTTTGAGCATTCATAGGCGGTACTAACACACCAAAATTTCATAAAGACATCCAACTCAAATCATAATTCAGTGAACAAGTATTCTGTGAAATATAGCCTAAGAGACCCACACGGTGCACACACTCCACCTTTACACACGTGGGACAAGGAGTCTCCGGAGATCACATAAGTAAAATTCACTTGAATAGCATAACGACATCTAGATTACAAAGCTCATGGTCACATAAAGATCACACCATGGGAGAGAGAGATAACCACATAGCTACCGGTAGAGCCCTCGGCCCCGGGGGAGAACTACTCCCTCCCCATCATGGGAGTTAGCAACGACGATGGAGATGGCGGTGGAGTCGATGGAGATGGCTCCGGGGGCAATTCCTCGTCCCAGCAGGGTGCCGGAACAGAGACTTTTGTCCCCCAGATCTTTTCTGCGATGGCGGCGGAGCTACGGAACTTTTCGTGGATGCAGGCTTGTATATTTAGGGGTTTTGCGTCAAAGGCCTTACATAGGCGGAAGTGAAAGGACACCGATGCCGCCTAGAGGGGGTGAATAGGTGGTTTAAAACTTTTACGAATATGGCTTAACAAATGCGGAATAAAACTAGCGTTTAATTTGTCAAGCACAAAACATGTATAACTAGGGTTCACCTATGTGCACCAACAACTTATGCTAAGCAATTCAAGCAACTATGTGATAGCAAGATATATAACTTCAAGCACGAAGGCTATCACAAAAGTAAAGTGCACAAGTAAAGAGCTCGGGTATAGGAATAACCGAAGTGACGTGGAGACAACGATGTATCCCGAAGTTCACACTCTTGCGAGTGCTACTCTCCGTTGGAGCAGTGTGGAGGACAAGTCACTCCAAATGCTCGAAGGCCATCGTATTCTCCTCGAGAATTCCAACCAAAAGGGATGTCCTCGAACCACTCTGGAACCTTAGGGTGGTCACCGAACCTGTACAAAAGCTTGGGGCTATCTCCACAACTTAATTGGAGGCTCCCAATAAATTACCATAAAGGCCTTGCCCTTGAAGAATCTCCACAACTTAATTGGAGTCCTCAAGAACACCACAAAGACCACTAAGCCGTGTAGGGTCCAAAGTCCCAAGAGGAACAAGCTTTGAGAACAAGCTCCCGAAGTGAATATCTCACGAACTTTCACCTCCACGTATCACCGCGGAGAAGTCAAACCGATGCACCAAATGCAATGGCTAGAACACCACAAAGATGCCCAAATCCTTTACTCTCAAATTCCAACAAAGCTACTAAAGCTATTGGGGGAATAAGATAGGAAGAACAAAATAAGAAGAGTAAAACAAAATTTCTCTCCAAGATCTAGATCTAGAGATTCCCTCACAAAGAGGGGGATTTGATTGGTGTAAATATAGATCTAGATCTCCTCTCTCTTTTCCTCAAATCTGAGCAAGAATCATGGAGGGATTGAGGGAGAGGAAGAGCTCTCAAGATGCAACAATGGTGAAGAGCAAGAGGTTGAAGAAGAAGTGATGCCAAAGAGAGAGAAAAAGGCTTTTTATAGGAGTACCAAAAATCTGCCCGTTGGCCTGATAAAAACGTCTAGAAATAGCAACCAAAGGAAGCTGGGATGGCCGGGGGCCGTGGTCGAGCGAGAGCGGGAGATCCGCTCGTGGCTAGCAAGGCGAGCGGGACCCGCGCGAGCATGGGGCTAGGAGGGAGCAGGGCGAGCGGGTGCAGCGCGGGGCAGCATCGCGGGCGATCCACGCGCGCAGCGCGGCTCGATCCAGCGAGCGGGGCGGCTCGAGGCAGCATGCAGGCGAGCGGTGGTTGGGCAAGCCACGTGGGGCGGGGCCCATCACGGAAAGGGCCAGGAGCAGGGCGTGCGGGCGTGCGTGGAGGCCGGTACCTCTAGGCCTGGTACCGGTTTTGGTACCGGAAAAAGACCCTAAGTTTACAGAGAGCAAGGCAAGCTGAGCGGTAGCTAGCCCGGTAGCACGGGAAGTAGTACCGGCCAAAAAAACGTTCTCCCTTTTTTCTTTTAAACTCAAACTTGAAATGCAAATAACTTGAGATTGAAAAATCCAAAAGAGACGAAACCAATTTTGTTGGAAAGAGGACGACAAGAGATACCCCCACAAAATAAGGAAACTAGTGGGGGTGATTTTATATGATTTTTAGAGTGATACCTCTAAACTCGGAAAACTGAGAAAGACTTCAATATCGAAAACACAACAAGTCGAAATCCGGTTTCGATGAACTAGAGCTTGTCATGGAGATAACCACAAGCTCTAAAACACCACATGGATAAGATACAACCAAGAAAGGATGATGAAAGGATACAAAGTTTTGACCGCACTCCGAACGATACGATCGAGTTACGCACTCGAGAGCCCCTTGATAGTACAACCACTTATCCTATAAACCGGTCTCACACCTTGATGTCTACTCACGCTTCTTTTCCTGTAGACAGTGTTGGGCCTCTAAGAGCAGAGGTTTGTAGAACAGCAGCAAGTTTCCCTTAAGTGAATCACCCAAGGTTTATCGAACTCAGGGAGGAAGAGGTCAAAGATATCCCTCTCAAGCAACCCTGCAATTATGATACAAGAAGTCTCTTGTGTCCCCAACACACCTAATACACTTGTCAGATGTATAGGTGCACTAGTTCGGCGAAGAGATAGTGAAATACAAGTGGTATGGATGTATATGAGTGGTAATAGCAATCTGAAATAAATATGGCAGCGAGTAAACATGCAACAGAACAGTAAATAAATGGAGATTCGATGCTTAGAAATAAGGCCTAGGGATCATACTTTCACTAGTGGACACTCTCAACATTGATCACATAACTGAAACTACTCTACACTCTCTTGTTGGATGACAAACACCATTCATTGTGTAGGGCTACAAGAGCACCTCAATGCCGGAGTTAACAAACTCCACAACATTCGATGTTCATATTTAAATAACCTTAGAGTGCATGATAGACCAACGCAATTATACCGAGTACTAACATAGCATGCACACTGTCAACATCAGCTATGAAAGGGGGAATAGATCGCATCAATACTATCATAGTAATAGTTAACTTCATAATCTACAAGAGATCACAATCATAGCTTATACCAAGTACTACATGATGCACACACTGTCAACATTACATCATGGAGGAGGAATAGACTACTTTAATAACATCACTAGAGTAGCACATAGATGATATTCAACTAGATCACAAAGAGAGAGATGAACCACATAGCTACGGTAGAGCCCTCAGCCTCGGGGGAGAATTACTCCCTCCTCATCATGGGAGCAGCGATGGCGGTGAAGAAGATGGCGGTGGTGTCGATGGAGATGCCTTCCGGGGGCAATTCCCCGTCCCGGCGGCGTGCCAGAACAGAGACTTCTGTCCCCCAAATCTTGGCTTCGCGATGGCGGCGGCTCTGGAACTTTTCTCGTATCGGGGCTTATTCCTTTAGGGTTTTCGCGACGGAGTCCTTAAGTAGGCGGAAGGGCAGCCTCGGAGGGGCCCTGGTGGAGCCACACCATAGGGGGCGCGTCCACCCCCTTGGCCGCGCCGCCCTGGCGTGTGGGTCCCCTGGCTCCCCTCTGGTCTCTCTTGGTGTTCTGGAAGCTTCGTGGAAATATAAGATCGTGGGCCTTGATTTCGTCCAATTCCGAGAATATTTCCTTTGTAAGATTTCTGAAACCAAAAACAGCAGAAAACAGGAACTGACACTTGGCATCTTGTTAATAGGTTAGTTCCGGAAAATGCATCAAAACGATATAAAGTGTGAACAAAACATGTAGGTATTGTCATAAAACTAGCATGGAACATCGGAAATTATAGATACGTTAGAGACGTATCAGTATCCCCAAGCTTAGTTCCTACTCGTCCTCGAGTAGGTAAATGATAACAAAGATAATTTCTGAAGTGACATGCTATCATAATCTTGATCAATACTATTGTAAGCATATGAGATGAATGAAGTGATTCAAAGCAATGGTAAAGACAATGACTAAACAACTGAATCATATAGCAAAGACTTTTTATGAATAGTACTTTCAAGACAAGCATCAATAAGTCTTGCATAGAAGTTAACTCATAAAGCAATAGATTCATAGTAGAAAGTTTTGAAGCAACACAAAGGAAGATATAAGTTTCAGCGGTTGCTTTCAACTTCAACATGTATATCTCATGGATAATTGTCAACATAAAGTAGAATAATAAGTGCAATAAGCAAGCATGTAAGAATCAATGCACAGTTGACACAAGTGTTTGCTTCTAAGATAGAAAGAAGTAGGTAAACTGACTCAACATAAAAGTAAAAGAAAGGCCCTTCGTAAAGGGAAGCAGGGATAAATCATGTGCTAGAGCTTTTCAAGTTTTGAAATCATAAAGAGAGCATAAAAGTAAAATTTTGAGAGGTGTTTGTTGTTGTCAACGAATGGTAGTGGGCACTCTAACCCCCTTGCCAGACAGACCTTCAAAGAGCGGCTCCCATGAAATTTTTATTTTTGGGTGACACTCCTTCCAACCTTTGCTTTCACAAACCATGGCTAACCGAATCCTTGGGTGCCTTCCAACAATCTCATACCATGAAGGAGTGTCTTTTTATTTTAGTTTTATTTAGATGACACTCCTCCCCACCTTTGCTTTCTCAAGCCATGGCTAACCGAATCCTCGGGTGCCTTCCAACAATCACATACCATGGAGGAGTGTCTTTTTGTAAAATTATGAAGGTTAATTAATTGGGGCTGGGAACCCCATTGCCAGCTCTTTTTGCAAAATTATTGGATAAGCGGATGAAGCCACTAGTCCATTGGTGAAAGTTGCCCAACAAGATTGAAAGATAAACACCACATACTTCCTCATGAGCTATAAAACATTGACACAAATAAGAGATAATAAATTTTAAATTGTTTAAAGGTAGCACACGAAGTATTTACTTGGAATGACAGAAAATACCATGTAGTAGGTAGGTATGGTGGACACAAATGACATAGTTTTTGGCTCAAGGATTTAGATGCACGAGAAGTATTCCCTCTCAATACAAGGCTTAGGCTAGCAAGGTTGTTTGAAGCAAATACAAGTATGAACCGGTACAGCAAAACTTACATAAGAACATATTACAAGTATTATAAGACTCTACACTGTCTTCCTTGTTGTGCAAACCCTCACCAGAAAATATCTAGACTTTAGAGAGACCAATCATGCAAACCAAATGTCAACAAGCTCTACAGTATTTCTTCATTAATAGGTGCAAAGTACATGATGCAAGAGCTTAAACATGATCTATATGAGCACAAAAATTGCCAAGTATCAAATTATTCAAGACATTATACCAATTACCACATGAAACATTTTCTGTTTCCAACCATATAACAATTAACGAAGCAGTTTCAACCTTCGCCATGAACATTAAGAGTAAAGCTAAGAACACCAGTGTTCATATGAACAAGCGGAGCGTGTCTCTCTCCCACATAAGCATGAATTTATTCAGAGAATGAAAAATAAGAGAATGAAAAATAACAAAACGAAAATAAAAGCACACAGATGCTCCAAGTAAAGTACATAAGATGTGACGGAATAAAAATATAGTTTCACTAGAGCCACCGGTAACCATCTTTCCTTCCAACATTTTCTGATATAATTCCAAAAGCCCAAAAGAATTGAGGTAACTAGCTTCTAGGAGCTTCTAGCCACCACAATTTCTTCCCACCGAAACAGAGAAGCCAGCTTATGCATAAGCAGAAGCCCAAAAGAAATCACCCTTAGAGATGCCTACCACTAGTGATCGAGCTACTAACCCACACTTGTAAGAGTAATTAGCTTGGCTCGAGAAATTGAACATCCGGATATATCTCCGTCCACACATACCTTGGTTATTTCTATTCAAACTCTTTCCCGTGCTTTTGTCCTTGCGGTAGCCTTTGTCGCCTGAGTTCTAAATGGTTACATTCCATGGCATGTTTCTCTCTCTCTTGAGGAAGAACCTACCAAACAAAAATATTGAGTATGCGAGAATTTGTTCTCAAAAGCATTACAAGCTGCATCCCACGAGGCAGTATTTCCTGTGTTCCAAACGCCCTAACCGGATACACAAAGGTTGTCATGTTCCTTCGGAGGGGATCGATTGGTCGTTGGAACATATCGACAGTACAACAGCGAACTCTCTAGTAGTAAACGGCTTATACTGTGGAACATAGGGAGTATCGGTTATCACTCTACGCCCAGTCGCGTATTGACACTAAGCGAGAGATCACCAATATTATTGGGGGATCTGATATGCGGGTGCTGCTTGACGAAGCCAGCGATGAGACATGCGGTGATCGCTTGATCAGTGATGGTGCTGCGGGTTAGGTCCTCCAGGACTGAGCCTCTTCGAGCTCCCGTAGACATTCTCCGTGATCGTGATCACTTGACGTGGCCGTATTGCAGCCCTGGTGCTCACGCTCGCTGCCGGCGAGCTGCTGACATCGTCGTCGAGCTGGCGACGGTGGTGTAGGAGGCAGTGGTCCGAGAGGGGGTCAGTGGAGGAGACGACGAGGAGGACGACGCAGATGCAGAAACACAGGACTAGCCTCATCATTAAGCACGCTCTGATCTTGATTAGTGAGTTTGCAAATGGTAGCTACGTTGCCTACGTACACTGCTGAATGCATTTGCAAGTTAGCCAGAGGCTAGATGTACTTATATAGGCTAAACTGCAGGCGGTGCCGGGCTGCCAAAAAATATACACTTTTCTTAAAGAATTGTATTGTTGATCTGATGCATTATCCTATCGGTTTGATGGGATTTGCTCATATATCATGAGCTACCTGACAAGCTCCACTGATGCACTAGCTGACCTTTGCCTCTTGACCATGCATTTTCGATTTGAAATATCGCAGACGTGCTTTTCGACATCGATAGTGTTTGACAACGTGAAAGGTCAAAGTGAAAAGCATGCAGATTTTAGGAACAGGACGACATGTCATTTCGGTGGAGCGCGTACCAGCTTAAGTTCGTTTTTCTATGGGATTTGCAATTGTACCTGAATTCAATATTATTTACTCTCGGATTAACTACTCCTATTATATCTGGATTATTAAACACCTTTTCTTCAAGTGCCAATTTGCGAAATCTATATGGTCAGTCATCCAAGTAGCGTCTACCCTGTTTCCCCCGACTAGTGTGGCCAATGTTTTTGGCAATTGGCTACATGGTGTCGATATAAGGTTCAAGTTGCTTCTTAGGGTGGGGGCGCTGGCAGTCATCTGGGCGCTATGGCTAAGTAGAAATGACAAGATTTTTAATGAAAAAAATTGTTCCCTTTTGCAGGTTATATACAGATGCACGGCTATTCTCCGTTCGTGGTTACCTCTTCAGCGAGTGGAGAACCAGACCTGTTTACGGAGGTCTGTACACGGTTGGACGCTACGGCGAGAGATACTTTTTCCCAACATGGGTGGCAGCATAGTCTACGGATTGCACCTCCATCCACACCTTAGGCGTTTTATATTTCATCGTCTCGATATGTATCTCGCCTAGTTTTTGTTTTATCAGATTGTTCTCTTGGACCTATAAACAGCTGTGTGCATCCTGGTTATGCAGATGCGGGATATAATTGCTTATCAAAGTAATAAAGCATCCTTTATCGAAAAAAATCTGGATTAGATGATTATTCATCAAGCAGATGTGATGAGAAAAGTACCGAGACAACCAGCCTGAAAACATGATAATGATAACTGCATTCAACCAATAGCCAAGGCTCGGATTGATCACTGGCTTGTTTTCATCGAAACGACAGTGATGGCAGTGGCACTACTCGGGAGCCAAGAGTGAGACATACCTGCCAAAACTGACGTTGAACCTAACAAGGGGCCAATGTTGGGGCCATGCCCCATGGATGATCACATTGTTCACTTATATTCAAGTGATCTTTAGAGGTAAGCATGTACGTCATTTATAATGCTACTCTAGTGAGAATGCACCTAGCGATTCAGTTGTGCAGCTGCGTGTCATTCTGCATTAGTATATGTCTTACCTCAATAATGGAAATATATTGTAACCTCGTCGGCGTGTCGATTCATTGGATGGAGCGTGCATGAAGGAGCTGTAGTGAGTAAAACACAGATAAGCATATCACACACTGTCCACTGAAGACTGGATCGACCAAGTCACCTTTTGGTTGTCTTTTGTTGGAAAACTAACCACTATTCACAAGAAAATAATAATCATCAAATATGCATCTCGGACACAACATCCAACATGCATAATTGACCATTATTTCTTTTATACCAATGTGAGTATGGATGAAAGAAACTTTATGCTTTATTTTTGACATTGTTCAAAAACTAGGCCGATTCAGAGATTACTAGGCCGATTAATCCCTACTAGGGGCATGACCGTGTCGATTACCATTAATTGTTTTTGTTAATCCTTTAGCCCGATTAATCATATTGAAAGTCCGATTACTAGGTATGTTCCCGATTAACTACTGCACTTGGTCAAAGTAGTTACAAAATTTTCAATGCATATCGCTATTACAGGCGCTAACCCTCCCCAATAAAGTAGGTTTTGTGAATCTCCCGCTTGATAGCAGCCTCCAATAGCTCGATTTCCACTGTCGCCAACTAGTTCCTTGCCCTCACAGACCAATTACTCACATTTTCTCAGACCTAAGATACAGGATCTCGACCACCTTGAGGAGCTAGTGCAGGAGCTCAAGGATGCCTTCAATAGGTTAGGTGGTTGTGGTGTAAGATGGGTCGTACCCTAGGTAGGTGGTGGGAGAAGTTAAACTTTAGAGGTGAGAGGAGAAGAAGTGGAAGGAAGGAACGTAACTTCGGCTAGTGGATCCTGATTCGCTCGTGACCTTGAAGATTTGGTCATGGAGGAGAAGCATACATGTTTTTCTAGGATTTTAGGCTCTAGAGAAGTTGGGATAGACATATAGATGCTCATATACTATTATTTTTTCTTATATAAACTATTTTTTAAGTGCACATTTGTGTAGGTTGCACCGATTAATAGCCGACCGATTAAATCAGTTAATCGTCCGAATTCTGATTAATCGCTACTCCCAAGCCGACCGAGCAGTTAACGATTACCGATTTCCTTAACATTGACTAGTACAAATGCCCGTGCGTTGCCACGAACAAAAAAAATAATGGCTAAAAAAACCACTGAGTTGTCACATATTTAAATTAAAAGCCATTCTAAATTATACTAACCATTCTGAATTATACTAACCAAATATAAATTTAAATTAAGAACTCGAGATCACAGATTTAAATTAAGAGCCATTCTAAATTATACTAACCATAAATATATAGTAGCAGTATATATACACTTCAAGTTGCAACCTAAACTTCATACCATAAAATTAGTGGTTCTTTCTATATTTCAACATATGTCAAAAGACCACGGCTTGAAATACCAATTTTTGTACCACTCTGAGTCTCCGACTCTATTGCTTCCCTATTGTGTTTCATTTTCTACCCGCTGCATAGCCGAGTGCCTTCTTAGCTTCACCGAATCCACATGTAGAGATTAAGCGACACATGGAAGTGCATTACAGTAATAACTACTATATTAAAGCTGAACAGCTTCGATTTTTGACAGAATTTTGAGGCCTCCTATGAATTAATCTGGTTCTGAGACTGTATTGAATGGCTTGATTTTCGTAGGATTCTCCGGTGTGCAGGTTTGGTGCTCTTTAGCATTTGGATTGTTTCTTGTGGTGTTGCCACATCTGTTTCATCTGCGGTGGTGGAGTTTTCTTTTTTTTCTTCGTCGTGTGGACGTAGCAGTGTTTGCCTTTTGGAGCGTTACGGGATGGTCAAAGCGGCGTTCTGCCCATGTTCCTCACGCGTGGGCTTTTTTGTGCCTCGACACGTGCTAACTTTCCAGTGTCTTCTCTTTACCTCCCCTCTCCATCCCTCAATATTTTGGACAGTCCCATTATTTTCCAATGAACCCATTGGACTCCCTCTGTTGCATCTCTTCGCTATCCAAAATTCCAGATTTCTTACTCTGCTTCGCCGGCTGCCCCCTCGGCGCTGCTCTGCTTGACGGAGACTTCGAGCATGGATTTCATTGCCTGGACTCTCCGCTGCGGCGAGATCCCCCTGGTAGAGCTCCTCCGTGGCCGGCGTCCATGGTGAGGCTCGGCTCCTGCTCCGATGTACCCCTTGGCGCTGCTCCGGGCGACGACAACTGCGAGCAGGAATATCCCCCCGCTAGGGCTTCCCCTGCCACGAGATGCCCCTGGCAGAGCTCCTCTGTGGCCGGCGGCCATGGTGAGGCTCGGCTCCTGCTCCCGTGTAGCGGCCCGCTGCCCCGTCGGTGCTGCTCTAGCCACGGTGACCGCGAGCAGGAATTTCCCCCCGCCCAGGCTCTACCCTGCCGCGAGATCCCCCTGTCAGAGCTCCTCCGTGGCCGGTGGCGATGGTGAGGCTCGATTCCTCCTCCGGTGTAGCGACCGTCGACGAGGTGCTGCAGCTCCCCGACGCAGTTCCTCACCTGGAAGCGGTTCTCGGACCCAAAGGCTGGTGCGCTTCTTGGTTTGCTTGACTGTGGGTGGTCTGTATCTTGGAGGAGTGGCTCTCAACGACGCCCTTGATTCGCCGCTTTATGTCCCCATGAGCTTTTTGGGTAAAGGTCCCACGCCTCCGTCGGTTCATTGTCGCCGCGTGCCCGGCCGGAGGTCCCTGTGTATTGGCCGAGTTCGGCGGCGGCGAGCCGTGTCGCCGCGATCGAGCCGCATGACGAATGTGTTTACCATGGCGGATAATGCAGCGGCAGTGTGGGCGGCTAAGTTTTGCGTGCCTATGACAGTCGTGCATGCCGCCATCGACGCGCTACAGCTGAAGATCGCTCTGTTCTGGGTGCGGTCTTTGCTCTGGGCCACGCCAACCCTGCACAGCTCTCTACGACCGGTGGAGACGGAGCGGGGCTGGGCCGACAGGGTTTGCAGCGGCCAATCCATTGAGGAGTGTCCTTGTGCGGTGCGGTCCAGTCTTGCCCACGCCAACTCCTGGTGCTCGGCGGCCGAGCGGCCAGATTGGATTGGAGATGCGCAGATTGGGGGCTGTGCTCGGCGGCCGAGCGGTTGCCTCGCCATCGTGATTCCCGCATCCTCTGGCGTATGCACGTCTTGGCTCTTCGAAGAGGTACTGGTCGCCGTGCCAGAGCGCTACGCACGGCGTCACCGACGAGCTCGCTATCATGGAGGGTGCCATCCGAAGATCTCCAGCGCCATCCTCCGCGTCGACTCGATTACAGGCAAGGCGTCCATCCGCCACTACAAGCAGGAACCGTCCTGTAGAGAGAGGCAGCGGCGGGCGACCTAGAGGTCCAGCCTTACCTTCTTCATCAGACCTCGCCGGTTCCCTCCGCAACACAGGCGACAACCTCATCGTCATTGACTTTGTCTGCCCACTGTCATGGTGCCAGTCGCACTCTCCATCCTAAGGTATACTAGATGATAATGCATCATGCTGCTTTCCTTTCTACGGAAAACAATAATGGTGGCCATTTAGGTCGCCCTGTACTCCTGTTCTAGAAGGCCATCTAGCAATATGATTGTTGATCCTTAGTTTTTCTCTTTCAGTTGACTATTCACTGTTGTAATAGGACTCGAGGATGGCCGTTGCCATGGAGCAGAGGGAGGTGAGTTTCGCGGGAGCAGTCCCGGAAGAGAAGAAGTTTCTTTTTCTCCTTCCTGCAGAAAACAAGTAATTTTGTCTAGCTATTCTACAACGCATTCAATGGTATAATTTTTAGCAAAACAATTCATTTTTGTGGAATGATCAGTGGTTGTTACATTTTCTTGGTAAATGATACAACATTTTTAGCATGCCTAGATACAATATATAGGCAGGTGTTCCCTGGTCTGGGTTTGTGGATTTTCTTTGTTGCACAAAAAAAAACTAAGATGGTGATTAATATCAAGGTGTTTATTTCTTTATTCAAACTATAACTGCTTGGAGAAAAATATTTATTGAAGCTGGCCAATGCTACATTTTCAATACTACAAATGTCAAAATGGATAAGATCATAATAATGGCAATTCTACTAATGCAATTATTTTGTGGGATGTTGCTTCTTCACCATCTTGGCAGTAATTGTTTTCCATTTTACATGTTGGCATGCATGATTCTTCTTGATAGCAATCAGATCTTGCTTAGGTTTAGTGTTCATGTATGGGTTATGTTTTCTGTAATGTGAAATAACTTACTTCTGCATATTACAGATTACAAATCGGTTTGCTCTTAAATGACCCCGTGCACGTTTGTTCCTGGCAGGCCACAAAATACCTTTTTCGACATGGATCTGCAAAGTTTGAAAATGTCAGATAGCAATCGGATCTGGCTAAGCTTTACTGCTCTCATATGGGTTCCAGTTTTTTATAATATGAAATAACTTCTTTGCATGCTGAAATTTTGTTGACTTCCTTTTCCAGTCTATTGGTTAATTTGGTAGCTCTAAAAATCAGCTCATAGGATAGTGTAAGAGAGAACATTCTTTTTTTCACGATTAGTGGATTATTGATTATCATATTGCCCTTATTACGGTTCTTAATCTGCATACTTTTTTCCTTATCTTCCTAGGCTAAGAGCTTTGTTTTTCTTTGCTAACATCCAATGCTCATGAGGTGAGCTATCCTCTTACATTCTGGATGTGGTATAATTTATTTCAAAAGGAAGAGTTAGATCACACATCAATCTTGCATTTACTATCTAACTATTACTCAGGACTAGAGTAATTCGATACCAGGACATATTATTTTCTAAGTGGCTGGTATTCTAATTCAGCAGTAGGAGCCATCCACAATAATTGAAATGCAGTGTTCTATGATGGCGGTGAGGTGAGCAAACTGATTTCTAGCATGAAAAGGATGTTGGAATAAAACTTGTTCATGGTGATGCATATAATTGACACTGGTATTGGTGTCCAAATATAGCACCAGAGCCAACATAATCTTCTTTTATATATATTATATACTGTTTATTAACATGAATAGCTTATTTCTCTTATATTTATCTGATCCTAAATTGTTCTCAGGGTTTGTGGTTCGTCGTATAGATGCATGGCACCCACAACAACATTTCATTATGACAACACCAAATCTAGCAACTCCCTTAACTAATTGCTAAATACCATTTCGGAATTTCGAGCATGTTACCCATGTATATAATCATATTCCTCCTTTTCGACACATCTCATTGCTTAGTTTCTACGAACATTGAAGGTTGCAGTATTTTTTGTCATCTTTGGTTTATATAAAGAATATAGTGGAACAACTACATGCTTTAGTTGATACGAGATTCTGGTAACTAAGCTTGGAACTATTATTCAGTTCGTTCATTGATACGAATCAATATATTTGATATCAAATTTGTAGGTGGTGAACATGTAGTCTATTTCAACTTGACATGTTACTCCCTTTCAATTACTCCTCCATTCTTTTATTTTGTTTTATTTGGTTCTCTATAAAATGAGATATCTTGCATACATGGTCCCCGGTTTTTCTGTAGGGTAGATCTGTGGTTGTGAACCAATGCATATATCTATCTTTTCTCTCTCTCTCTCTCACTAAGTTTCGTCATAAAACTTCCAAGTATGGTAGCCAGACTGTTTTGGTTGGTCAGGTTCATTATACAAATTATCGACTATGTTTTTCCATATTGTCAATTAGTCTCTGATCTTGCAATGATTATAATTACCACACAATAATAGAAGTCTCGACGATATTGTACCTCTGCTAGCAATTTCAATCCATCAGCAAGTTGTACCACAATCTAAGTGACATATTCATGCGATCTCACGCATTTTGCATCAGTTAGCCACGGCACAGGCGCGGCGTGCCGCCGCGCCAGCCATAGCTAGTATGGTTAATGAAGGAACATTCTCCACTGCATATTCAACGGCTTTTTTAATTTAAAGATTAGCTTCTGGCTTTGTGCTGAAAGAGAAAATATAATGGATGGAATAAGATTCACTTCTTCAAAATCTCTCTCCCATATGATTATTTTAGATGACTCTTGTTCTGCATAGTACATTTTCTCAGATAAAAATGGAAAAGGCAAAAAGTCGTAATCTTCAAAAATGGTGTGTTTGGTATATGATTAATCACAAGCACCACATATTGGAAATCCAATGTAGAAGGTTTTAGAATGTTTTTTTTAAAACAGACAGTGAATCGCATGCATCCCATCTTCTGCCTCCAGCGAGCGATTGCTGACTACACCAAGTGTTTGTCTCTCCCTGGTTGTAGAGAAAGGGATTGCTGACTGCACCAAGTGTTTGTCTCTCCCTGGTTGTAGAGAAGTGACCTCAATCTCCTTCCCCAACGCCTCAGAGTTTAGCTTTTTTCCAAGAGCCAGATCTGCCTTGTCAACGCCTCAGAGTTCACTGGCCTGCTAATGTTACAAGGCCTGGAAAACAAGAAGTGCATCACTATGAACAGACAATGTGTGCTGTGTGCACAAACAAAATTCCAGTGTAACCAAAGAGTAACCCAAAAAGCATATATAATGTACCACCCTAAATCAATCGACTGGAGGATAAATGGTTTCTCTCCTATAAGCCATATTAAGATACATTTAAAGAGAGCTCAAAGACTACACAAAATGAGCCAGAAGTGTCCACACACTCTTTCAATTCAAAATAGGCAGTTCTTGAATAACTACTACAGCCCGAGCATGAAGCACCAAACCGTGCTCCTAGAGGTTATAAAATTTCAGTAGACCCACAAAAAAAAGTAGGACCTGAGTTTATTAGCAAGTGCAATGGTAAGTTGTGTGGTGTAACTCTACTCGATTTCATGAAATAATTTCTTCTCATTCACAGCCAGATTCAGATTTGGTGGTTTTACATCTCCATATGCAAAAAAATCTATGTTGTACTACTAAAGTATTATACGGCCCAAATGAATAAACCAAAAAAATGATAATTTGCAGACTATTTCAGGGAAAAAAATCGTTATCCCCCTGTGTCTTGACAACATACTCAATTCGGCAATAATAATCTAAGTTTCTAGCTATAATCTTTGCATATAGGACATGCTTCCACATGGCACTAATATTACAAAAAAATCGGCTTAGGGAGTATTAATAAATTGAAACTTTAATCTAGCCAGCATGTACTGATTAAAAAAATGGTTAAGGATTATTTAGTGACACACAATGGAACAACATTTGCTCAGATGCCTTCATGTCCGAGCCAACAATAAAGTAGGACGAATACATATGACATGCTACATAATCAAATTTAGCGTCACAAACCTGAAGGTCACTAAGATGACGGCCATTGTGGTTTCCACCAAACATATATATTTTGTCTTGCAATATAGTTGCTCCACGCTGCAGTAACCAAAATTCAAATCAATGCTACCAAAGCAAATAGGGTTAACACATAGGATAGTAGACTTACAAATCAGAAGAGGCGAGGGAACATATGACACATCTCATAACATGGTTTAGGGTAGTAGTCCATTCGTTATGAGCACTGATAATACTGAGACCTTCCAGAATAACAACTTTATCTTGTGTCAGAAATAGTTTTTAGGAATTGATGATTTTCCATTTGTCAAAGCTGATACAATGTTTGCCTCTTCCTTTGGTTTCTTGCAAAACAGAATACATGTAAACAATCCATCCATAAACCAATAACCTAAAGGACATTAAGTGAATTGTGAAATCTCAGGAAAGCAGAGAAACGGTATACTTTCGCAGAAAACCTTGGCTTACATGCATTTCAATATCTACAACTAGCTGAGGAATACCACCTGTAATTAGTTATACCTCTAATATTTCCCCAAACAGGCGCATTGCCTCTGCCGATGGCATGCTCCCGAGCCCATGCCAGCTGAAAACGCAACCAGTCTAAGCTAGCATATATCTAGGAATAACTGCCAACATCTAGACTACCAAATTCGCTTCTAACCTATGCCTTTGCCTTTGTTCTTGTATTGGAATGAGCTAGGAGACTCGTACAAAATTAATCTCGAGAACTCCAGACATGAATAGAAGGTTGGGGATAGGGTGGAGGCATCAAATTACCTACCAGGTCCATTTTCTCTGATCCACGGAGTTCCACGCCCTGGGCTTGGGCACGTTGCAAGCCCCGCCGTGGCCTGAAAACGAAAAATTCTGAGATCAACAACCACTGATTCCGGTAGCCAACAAGGCACGCAAAGGAGACCGGCGATTTTGGACCACATGGAGAGCCTAGATCGGCGCGCGTCGGTCACCTGCTGTTGGAGGCACACCATGATAGTGCGGCACATCATCAGGGGTTTTCATCACCTGGGCGATCTCCTTCATCCTGTCGACAATGTCAACTGTATTCGTCTGCATCGCCTCCATAAACTGTATTCGTCTGCATCGCAATCATAAATTAAGAGAACTATAAACAACAGAAATACTCACGCACTCAGAACGTCTTTCGATCATTTGAACCTTTTAGAAAATTGAACCACTCCAAGGAAGAAACATTGAAGGCTTGAACAGTACCTAGAATTCTAGGTAAAACTAACAAATTAATGACTCAGTGACTGTGAGTGATGGCTACTATGGCTTTGTTTCACTAATTATAGTTAGTACTACAATTGGACTCACTGAACTGCATCGATCCAAATAGAATAGCATTTTAACAGGAAGTAGGACAAAAACTTCACGAAAAATACAGCTAGACTATACTATCAAGATTCTGATAGCAGGTATGATACTACTTCCAATGATGACCAATAATTTAAATCTCACTGGAGGCTGCCATATAAAAACAGAATGCAAATAAAAAGGGAAAATCTTTCAGGGTGAATGTTAAATACATTGAATCAGGTACATGTAGTTCTTCCTGGTGCATATGAAGTTCTTGTGAAAATACCTCGGCTCATGTCGGCGATTCTTATGCTTGTCCCATGAAACGCAATCTTCCACATGTTAGCTAAAATTGGGTGTGATTGTTGACCACCCAAGATCTTACACTTCCCTAATCTTTGAAAATTTTGCACCATCTGATGCCAAGTAGCCGGATGATAACAATAAGCTATTGCTGAAAATGTTTGAAAGATTGCCAACAGTTAAAATTAGGAGGACATGATATTTCACACATCGACATACTACATCATGAACACAACTCTTTCAAATCAGTAAGTTGTAGAGCTAAAACAAAGAGGACATAAGATTTCATACCTTGTTATGTTGATTGTTATGTTTTTGTTCGGAAGGCACAGACAAAGCACCATTATTTCAAGAAGGCATTTAGTATACGGTTTCCCTTGCTCTAATGTATGTAGTTACCCTTACTTTTCAAGTATATAGATATTAGATGGTGTGTATGGTCCAAAGATAAATGCACTTATAAGAACCTACATATATAGAACAACAACAACGTCTGCTATAGCTAAAATTGCATGTGTTGTGATTAACAGATCATGTTAACCTGCGATACTGTCATAAACCCGTAGTGCAAGCTGGCTCCTTATGCTTTAAAATTCTACACCACGCCTACTCTAGGCTACAGAATTGGCCTAGAGCTGTACCTGGCAAATGGAGAGGACAGTGCCAATATTTGCAGCAAAGAAAGATTTCGCAAGAGGTAGAAAAGAAAACATATAATGCAAGCTTAGCCTATGAAAGGAACCTACAATTGTGTGAGCGAGTCAAGCTCAAAACATAAGGTACTTGAGAACTGCCAGCTGCTACTTTTTATTCCAATGAAGTAGCTCAAACATGACATTTGTCCTAATCTATTCTGAAACCATGTTTTCACATACACTCCGTACAGGAATTTTGTGAGACATCTCTCTTCGCTAGATTTCTAACCAGGTGCCAATCTCTCTCATATGGTTCAAGCCAATATGAACACGGAAAATGTAAGCAAACAAGACACCTCTATGGTAAATATTCTTCCACGTCAGATCAGCAATCAAGGCAGACCTTCGTATTACAGGAAACAAAAATTTCTCTGACTCGTGGAAACCTAGGAAAATACCAGCAAGACATGGCTCACAAGGGAGACCGTTGTATCGATGAAACAACCTGGCTGCATCCCAGCCTTTCACCTCTAGCATCAATGAGGAGATGGATATGCATGCAATGGGAGCCGCTACTCTTGTTAACATGGTTGTTACCTGAAGCCGGATCAACTACTCCTAAAAATTGTTGTTACTCTTGTTAATATGGTTGCTCAAATATCGTAGCACATTAACAATGAAATATCTGGATATTCGAAGAGTACAAACTCTCTCGATACAAACAATCTATAACAATTAATTTATAGCCTTAAATTTAACTATCCATCAAGAACAGAGCAATAACAAACTGTAATTGCTCAAACCCATCAGAAATCAGCTTTTACCTGCTACGTGATCAGTCTGATGTGCTACTAAATCTATATAGATATAAGTAAGCTACTTGTACAACAAAGTATACGATACATGTAACTTGAATTTTACATGGGGAACAAAAAAAATATTGCTATATAGATCTACACAATCTGGGAAGTTGGTAATGCCAAATTTATATTGAAGTATTCAAAGTTCAGGAATCATACCTTTTCTAAATCTTTGAAGAAAATATTATAGACAATGTAGATAATCTGAAGTTTATGTGCTATTTAGTACAAAGAACATGAAGCAACCAAATCCTCTCCCTTTGGAATCACCAATTGAGTGTAAACAGGTAGGTGGTCACCCCATTGGCTCTTGCAGGTGCTTGAAGACCAATCCAGCTCTAGGTCGCTACAGCTTGTCATTCGGTACAGTATTGTAGTACAGCAAGCCACTATTGGCCAAGAATTTCAGTATAGATTCACCAATCCACCAGGTTGCACATGTAAAATTACGAAACTTAGCACTCGAGGGTTGCGTGCAGACATACACCTGATGATCTACGGTTGATTTTGTTGTTGGAGGCGGCAATGATCTCGTTGGCCTGGTAGACGCGCTAGCCGTTGCCCGTTGGGTGGTGGAGCGCGCAGCTTGGGGAAGGCATGCAGGGGAGAGACTGCTGTCGATGGAGGTCTTGGCGAAGCATCCCTCTAGCTGAATCTCTCTCTCTCTATCAATTTCTCTATCTCTGTTGGCCCATCTCTCTCTCTCTCTCTCTCTTTGGTTCTAAAGAAAATCAATTTCTTTGCCTGAAAGATGATAAATTCAAGACAATGCAGATATATGAGGACCAAAAAAATAATGCAACCACAATAGTCTTTTCATAGACAAGAATGATAAAAGGTAGTCATCACATCGCATCTCCCTGATTATTTGTTTTGAAAAATAAATGACCCTCCCGATTATTTAAGTAAAGCAAAAAAGGCAACTCGCTATGACGTGAATGGCAGACAAAGATGACCTATTTTCATGTGCTCCAATATTGTTTGTTAAACTGTAACACTACCAATTATAGCATACTATTTTCTATCGTGTTTTCAAATTTTGACGCCTTGATTAAGTATCTGACCACTTATAGCATACTATTTTCTATCGTGTTTTCAAATCTTCAGATATGATAAAACTTGGTATGACACTTCTTTGGCAAATCTTCAGATGTTATAAAACTACGGGCAGACTTGCATTGAAAGAGAGTAGAGCATGATGCCTGATAAGACCTTGTAGCAGTGCTATTCTATTTAGATGACACTCATTCATGCCTAACATTCAGAAGCAAAATTATGTGCTGCTATAAAAAAAAACGAGCTTAAATTGGGCTGCGTCAGAAACAACTAAAGCTGGAGCAGAGATAAACATTGGAGTTATCACAAAAAATAGCTTACATAAAAAATAAAACCTATTATAGGTATTGACAATCTTGCATTGCAAGGAGAGACATCATATGCATACAAAGAATAGAGAGGAAAAAAACATGAAATCTTTATGCAGTAATCAAAATTGAGATAACATCAAACATCAATTCGGCAAAAGCAATACCAAAGTCCAAATAGATAGTGCATTGATAAGCTGTGGATTACAACACCGGTGATCGCATTAGCACTCCACACCAAATTTTCAACTTTGGAAGTGTGAATAACACATGTTCGGTAATCCGTAGAGGAGACAGAAAACATGCAGCAACCGACCGGCCTATCCTCCCCCACGAAACCGTCCAACAAGCAGGCATGACTGAACTCTCTAATTAAGTACGTATTTATTTTAGGAAATCACCAGGAAGAATCACCCCCAAATGTCGGCACGAAACTCAGAAAATCCAAAACACAATACCCCAAATGTTGGCATAAGACTAAGTTCTAATCCAGTATGAACGCGTAATTTAAAACAGTGTGAGCGGAGTACCTTGAGGAGTTTGTGCTTCATTTCCACCTCCAGATGTGTATGCTTCCAAGACCGTGATCCTAACAACAACAAAAAATTCATCATTACAGGAGAGTTGGATAATGAAGCCCGCCCGCCGTTGTGGAAAATTTCACGGTGCTAGTGACTACGGACGCGCGTTCCTCCGATCTATAACCTGCACGCACACAAAACGCCAGTGAATAGCCACATGCATGTTCTAGCTTGTACTGCAGCATGTTTGGATTTTCCTCAAACACCTTATATGCATAGATACAAAACATCAACAGAAAGCAATATGAGAAATTATGGGTAGGGGATGAGAGAGGGGAGGAGATTATGACTGCCCTTGCCTAGATTGTACTGGTCAAGAATGACATTGGCGTCCTCAAGCTAGAGGATGATGGAGAGGGGCTTCAAGGAGGCAATCTTCCACATCACCTCTTCATACCGCTGCCGCTCTAGCTCTTCTGATTGCTCCTACTTCCTATGTCGCCTCTTTTCTCTCCCCCGCCAGCCACCAGGAGGGAGCAGACTGCTGCCGCCGGCGTCCTACTGCCTCCTCTCGCGAGGTGCGGCGACGGGCATCCGTGTTTCTTGTGCAGAAGTTGGAAGAGGGTTGATAGTAGGAAGGAAGGAGGCAGCCTCTCTCCCGCATCAGCCGGCGCTGAACCTGCTGCTCCTCCCGGCGATGCGAGGAGACGAGTTTGCGGGGCGAGCTCCAGTGACCGATCTCCGCATCGGCCTGCCATGGCTCGCGCGCTCCTCCAAGCCGCTGGTTTCGTACGGTGCTGTGATGCGAGCTTGGAGAGGGAGGGCGCCGGCATGGACGCGGGGAGAGGAAAGGAACAAGGGTTTCGGGGAGAGGGCGGAGGAGGATGTCGACTTCGAAGGCGAGGGTTTCGGCTGTTGGGTTCCCTTTTCCATTCCGACGATTAGTTGGGCTTGGCCCAGTTGGCGGCGTGCGGGGCGACGGAACGTTCGACGAACCGGGTTGACGACCAAAATCTTTGACGTATTGGCAGAATAAGGAACATGTTCCTTCTTTTTAAGTAGTGTAGATTTTTGAAGATACAGCGGTAGTGTTTTCACTATACTACTATAGTATAATTTTGCATTTCAAGGGTTTTCTCTAGTTCAACACAATGATACAAACTATCCCAGTACTCCGAATTTATTTTTTCTTCAGCTGAATACATTGAATTTCTACATAAGTTTGTGCATTCGAACTCTAAATTTTGTGGAAGATGTTGATGTTTTTCTTTTTCTTTTGAGAATTGGATGCCCAGATGGTTGTGATTTGTGAAGAAGAATAGAAGGGAGGGGTAACTGAGATAATTATTGGGCCTTGTTTGGGCCTGTGAGCCCAACTTTGCCTTTTCGGCCTAAGGGCTCACAAATTGCTGGAGAAGACGGCCTTCTCCGCACAGTTCGGCTTCACTTCCCACATGACCGGCCTCCGCCGCCTCAAATCGCCGGCACCGGCACCAGCGACCCCGCTGGAGGACGACAACCTACTCTCCGAGATCCTCCTGCGCCTCCTCCCGCTTCCTTCCTCCCTCCCTCGCGCCTCCCTCGTATGCAACCGCTGGCTCGGCCTCGTCTCTGACGCTGGTTTCGTACGCCGCTTCCGCTCCCACCACCACCGCAATCCCCCTCTCCTTGGTCTCATGTTCGACGATGCGAGCAGAATCTCCTTCATACCCACCCTGGAGAGCCCCAACCGTATCCCGAGCGGGCGCTTCTCCTTCCAGTTCGACGACGGCGACCAGTGCTGTATCATGGGCTGCCGCCATGGGCTGGTACTTGTCTTCAATTCGACGCGGCTCCAGGTCCAGGTGTGGGATCCCGTAACCGGTGACCACCACCGCCTAGCTGTTCCCAGGGAGTTGGGCAACAAAGGGAACATGCTCATCATGAATGGGGCGGTGCTTCGCGCTGCCGGATCTGTCCACACTGGTCACAATTCGAGCCCTTTCAAGGTGGTCTTGGTAGGCCAATACACACAACATACAAGAGCGTTCGCTTGTGTTTACTCATATGAGACAGCCTCATGGGGCAATCTCATCTCAACATTTCTTCCATCCAAGGATATTCATGTGATTCCAATGAGCATTCCTAGTTTAATTTCAATGACCACTCCCAGTGTCCTGGTTGGGAATTCCCTTTAGAGCATCTCCACCGGCAGCCCTGATAGCGGCTCCGATAGCTTTTTGGGGCCGGGGGCGAAACTGGGCTCGTACCAGCGCGCCCCAAATGGCGCTGCCCAATTTTCGAGTCCAATAGAATTGCCGGCAACCCCGTGTTGGCCCCTTGACCAAGGGCGCGAATCGGACGCGCCGGCGCGTCGTGGAACGACGGTTTTCGCGGGTGGGGGCGCCTTGCCAGTGACAGGACGCGGCGGTTCGCATCGGCCGTGACGCGGGAAGGTTGGTCGTCGGCGTTTAATGGTCTGTCGCGCGCAAACCGAAGCGGTCACGAAGGCAGCGACTGGCCACGCGGCGTCCAGTCGCGTACGTCGCCGTTAATGCTGGCAGTTGTGACCGCTATATAGTATACACGCCGTCCACCACCGCGGTGCTATCCTCTCATCTCCACCACCGCCACCGGCGCTATTCTCTCCACCTCAAAATGCCACGCCATCTGAAGACGACGTACTCAATGCTGGGCCTCAACGGCCATGCGCTGCCACCACCACCTCCACCGCAGTCGGAGCCGGAGCCCGACGCGGACAACAGCTCCAACGACGACATAGACCCAAGGTTCGTGGTGTGGCGCGAGGCCTACTATGCTGATGCGGAAGCTAAGGCGGCGGAGGAGGCAGCACAGTGGGGTGAGCAGCCGCAGGCACCCCCGACCTGGAGCAGGCAGCGATCCTGACGTCGTTGAACGGGCAGCGGTTTCGGACGTTGAAGGACGAGCAGCGGGAGTTCATCAACGACGCTAATCTCGAGCACGCCCTCGAGATCTCGCGCCAGCGAGCGGCCACGGAGGAGGCGGGACGCCTACTGATGGAGGCGGAGCGACAAAAGCTCGCCTCCCTGATCGCTCATCGCCACTACGACGCGTTCGCCCGCGAGCAAGCGAGGCGCGCCGACAACGAGCAAAGGCGGGTAGCACGGGGACGGCGCCGCCGGCAAGCTCCTGCGACGCCAGCCGCCATGCTCCACAGCCAGATGCGCGAAGGAAGGGCCAAGAGGCGGGCACGGATGCAGGCGGCAAAGGCGAAGAACGACGACGAGGCAGGTCCGCCGCGCCCCCGTAGTAGATTGATTAAGTTTGCGTTTTTAAATTCGGTTTTTAAATGTCGCTTAAATTTCGCTTTGTATCAATTCGATGTACTTTTGTATAAATTTCGTATGAATTTCTTTAATGTCAATTTAAATTTAAATTTCTATCGGGGCCGCCTGTTTGGGGGCGCCGGTGTGGGAATAGCTCCCCAAATATAGGATGCAGTGCCGGCGCCCCGCAAACGGAGGTGCCAGCGCCCCTGCCAGCGCCTATTTAAGGGCTACCAGTGGAGATGCTCTTACTGGAACCTTATTAATTTTCGGGGCATCCATGAGTTCGACTTGGATAGAGAGTGCCTTTCTGCAGTACCGATGCCAGTGGACACATATGCCGATCACAGAGCTTCCTGTTGGGTTATGCCGGCGGAAGGTGGTGGGCTTGGCCTCTTCTTTTTGTCGGCATTCAGCGCCCAACTATGGAAGAGGAAGATCGGCTCTGACGGTGTTGCTGCATGGGAACTTGGAAGAACTATTGAACTTAACAAGCTACTATCCCTGGATTCAGAGTCATCCTTAAGTATACTGGGGTTTACTGAACACAGTAATGTGGTGTTCCTAGGGACACCTATTGGCCTCTTCACGGTCCAGCTTGACTCATTGCAGTTAAGGAAACTTCTCGAAACACAGTTCTTGTGTGTCCATCATCCATTCGCAAGCGTCTATACTGCAGGTAATAGCATGCCACTACACCATGAGTATTACCATGCCTTTCAAATCCTTGGGCAATAAACTGACATTTTCAAATGAGCTGTATAAATAGGTTTCATTCTGTTGTTGTCATTGTTGTTGGACTATGTGGTTCAAGTGAGGGTAGCAAAGTGTAACATTGTATCTTGCGGTTCCATTGTTTAACATCAATTTTTGAATAACTGAAGTCTAGATTTTCCTCACGTCAGATATGTAGTAGATGGAAATTGAAAAGAACTACATGAATGTTTGAACCAAATAAACTGTCAAATTGGTAGTTTGGCTGGCACATTTGTGAGATAATAGCTGGATATATTCTTCCGTTCGATATTTCTATCTCCGTGATCTTACTTAAATCATAAGTACATAATAGTACGGACTTGATTTGATTTCTAAGAAATAAAGTAAATCTTTGTAGAAGTCTTGCTGCAAATCCACTTTTACTAGCAAAAAAATAGTTTGAGTGCCCTGTTTTTAAAAAATGTTTTAATAGTCATAATCAACCTTGTTTTATTGTTATTTTGAGTATGTTTTATCCTCCTGAAATGATATCGAATAACCTTCAGGGAAATTCAAAGCAACTTCTTTATCTGCTCACCATATAGTCCGGGTTTCCTTCTTCCTCGTTTTTAACAGATTAATTGGCATACTGTTGTCGCCTGCTGAAAAGTTGACAGTAGATGTCGGTTTGTTTATTTATTTATAATATTTTATCAAAATTCAGTTCAATTGTTCTCTTAAATAATTTCCGAGAGTTATTCTTAATATCTTTTTGATGCCCTTTGTATCTATTTGTCTCTCATTGGAGTTCCATTGCTATTTGACTTGTCATGCTTGCAGAAACAGGCATTGGTACTCAACGTGATGGAGATGAACTTATCTCTGTACCTCCCAGGATAACTGATAATTAGGTGCCTTCCCCTTTCCCTACTTGTACATGTGTCTGTGCTTACTCATAGATGAAAGCTGTGGTTGCTCATAGATGAAGCTGCGTCATGCTAAGTAGCAGCAGAATGAAATACTTCCCCTTTTTTTCATGGATATTTATCTGATTTAGTATTGCATGTTTCTACATTGGCATTGATTGTTTTTTGTTGGTATGGATTTGTTATCCTATTATAATTTGTATGTCCTCCCCTTTGCGGAATTAATTGATAACTAAGATACCTGAGCATTTGTCTTCAAACTTCATTTATGTATGTAGACCGGTTTATAGCTATTACTATTTCACAACAATGCTCATTTTGGATTGTTGCGATACCTAGTAAACAAGTGGTTGTTACAGTACTTGAAGGGCATGTCATCTTTAAATCGTATACTGATAATTCATTTGCTTGCCACTATTGCAGTCTTTTGGGCAATTATTCTAGTGTTATGCTGTTTACTTAAATACTTCCTCAGGATATCTCTCTTTGTCAGTCTAACTTTCAAATGTAGCTTCCCATTAGCTTCAATAGGTTGTCTGGTTACTATATGTTATGGTTTGCGTGCAGTGTAATATCTTTAGTTTTGGTGAATATAGTTCTTTGTTAGTTTATATTGCAGTTAGTCAAACTTGATCAGATGATATGGCTGGATTAAAAAAAATGCTTCATCGCGAACAACATTTTTGTCTACTTTTGTCTTTTGGTAACATATTACCATTAGAAGCCACGAAAGTTTGGTTCTTGATACTGTGCATGCTGCATAATATAGGGAAATCCAGGTTAAAAAGAATATAAGGAAAGTGGTGTCTGTTTTGGACTGAAAGGAAATATCCATCAGTATTATGCATGACCCTTTGCTTGTGGCTTCTACTTTATGATTCGGATTGATCTCAGCTTGTGACTGGCCAGTTTTCTACATTTCTAAAAAGTATGCCTAAGAACTAAAAACATGAAACAACATACGAACTAGAAAACCAGTCTGTTTCTGTCTTTCTAACAGCGAGTCCCTTACAGTAAGGTAGCTAGTTTAATCATTAGCTTTAATGGATGTATTTGAACCCTTAATCTTCTAACTCCTACCGAGATCAATGACTAAATTAACAAAAACACTTGTGAAGTTGAAGGTCTGCCACAGCAAACTAACTGTTTTTCTTTTGCCTTTCTCTGTTTGTAACGTTGCCTATTTGATAATGCTTTGATTCTACTCTTGAGGTTAATATATACTCACTGTTTGATTCATAAGAAGTTGTGGTATATAAGTATATAACCTTGTGTTTCAAATTTTTTTTCTGCACAAATGGATAGCACAATTTGGTTTCACTGATGCTGTTGATTGTTTCACAGGTATCTAGAGTTATGTCCCAGGTGCCTTGATGCATAAATTTGTTATCTGATGTAGGTTCATCCATTTTGTACGCGGCAGCCTCATGTCATGTGCTCCAACTGGAAATCGACTCTTTTTTTTTTGAACATCAACTGGAAATCGACTCTGTGTTCAGTAGCATGTACTGGTCAGCTGTAACATGGCCATGTAGGAATTAATCGTGTAATCTGGTAACTTCCATTAGTCCGTTGGCGTGATGACAGAGTCGGTCGTACCTTGTGGCGCCACACATTTGAGGATAACTATTACTACTGCTCAGTCAGCTTAAGGCTTGAGGCCTCACTGCATCGTATACACTCTGTCACTCTTGGTCTTGCTTGCATTTGCGTGATTCTATCTGAGGTTCTGTGCATCTTTTCGTTATGCGTTTGTTCATGTCCGGTGTTGTGTCAGGTTGGGAGATAAGGAGATCCCAGTGCCATTTTTGCCGAGTAATGAATCTTCAGATTTTTTAATTTTATAATAAACAGCATGAATTGGCAGTGCTGCTGCGAACATTACTCCACTATATTTCTACTTGGACGCAGCCCAACTAATAATAATGAACTAAAGGCAAAAAAAGAAAATGGTAGGAAGAAGAATCTCATCAGGAGTTGGGATCAATGGATCCATTCTTGTGCAATCAGTGTGCTCTACTCGTACCTACTGATGAATCCGCCAACAGGAAAATGGCTCAGGGAAATAAACAAGAAGGAATTTTCCAAGCCGAGGAATCGTGCCATGCTATCTGAAGTCCCTCCTGAGCGAGCGCCGCCCCTTCACCGCGACCACGTCTGTAGTGCCACTCCTGGCTGCCGCCTGCAACGGAGCCGATCTCTCCCGTTCCCGTGACAGCACTAGCACGGGAGCTGAGGTTGCTGCTGTTAAACATACAATAGTTCCTGTACCGACTTGTGGAGTATTAGAGTTGGGTAGCCTGCACCATAAAGTGCATATATATACATGAGATCCAGATCGCTCGGGATTATCCGAGTAGACCAAACCTACGTCGTATTCTGATATGGTATCGAGAGCCCTCTCTTTGGTACGTCTACCTGATCGCATCTAGCGACTCCATCGCCATCGCCCCAAGTTCTGCCGCCGCCGCGCGCTCACCCTTCTTCCATCGCCGCCGCCACGCGCTCACCCTCGTCCCTGCGTCACGATGGCTTCCTCGAGCACCAGCGGGCAGATCAACCTCGGTGCCCTGCCATTTGAGAAATTGACGCGATCGAACTATCCAATCTGGCGGGCTCAGATCCTCCCTGCCATCCGCGGCGCCCAGCTCGTCGGCCTTCTTGACGGCACGGACGCAGCTCTAGCGAAGACGCTGTCTCAGGCACATGCGGACAAAGAAAAGGAACCAGAAGATGTTCCCAATCCCGCCTATGCGACCTGGCTCGCGAGGGATCAGATTGTGCTCTCATATATCCTCAACGGACTGTCTCCCGAGATCATGACCCATGTTCTCCGGTTTGAGCACACAACTCCTAAATGGAAAGCGATCAAAGCTATGTTCGCCTCCGTCAGTCAATCCAAGATTACGAATCTGCGGGTTGCTCTTGCCAACACAAAGAAGTTGAACCTAAGTACTTTGGAATTCCTTACAAAGATGCAGCGCATCGCCGATGAGCTCGCTTCCGCTGGCCGCCCCATCCCTGAAGATGAACATGTCTCATATGTTCTTGCTGGTTTGGGGGCTGGTTACAACGCCCTGGTTGCTGCCCTTGGTGTGGCTACCACACCTATCTCCCTTAGTGATTTGTATGCCCATATTCATGCGTATGATGAACGTTAGCTCATGCTCCAGGGTCAGCCGTCTACAGAATTTGAAACATCGGCAAATCTTGCCTCCTGCCAACAACAACGTGGTTTCAGCAGTTGGCGTGGTGCTCCCCGCAGTGATCGCCGTGATGATTATCGCCGTGATGACCGTCGCAATGAGAGACCCCATGGCCCAAACAGAGGAGGCGGGCGCTCGCAAGGAGGTGGTCGTGGACGTGGCCGTGGTCGCCGCCGCACTACCCCATGGGTGGATGTCACATGTCAAATTTTGCGGCAAAGAAGGCCACCACGCCAAAGTTTGCTGGCGGCGTTTTGATGAAGATTATGAACCATATGAAGATAAGGAGGTGAATGCAGCCTCCTATGGTGTTGATACCAACTGGTATGGAGATACCGGTGCCACACACCACATCACTAGTGAGCTCAACAACTTGACCATCCGTGACAACTACAAGGTTAACACCGCTAGCGGGCAAGATATGGATATTACTCATGTTGGTCATTCAATAATTCATCACCCTATTCAGAATTTTCACCTTCGTAATATCCTTCATGTACCTAATGCCTCCAAAAGTCTTTTCTCTGTCCATAAGTTTACATATGATAATAGAGTTTTCATAGAAGTTCATCCCTTCTATTTTTTTGATTAAGGATCAGCTCACGGGGAAAACCATTCATAGAGGGAGGTGTGTTGGTGGGCTCTACCCTCTTATATCGTTCCTGATTTCATCCAACCAGTTCCAGAAGAATGCTTTTATCGTCACCAAGCCCTCTCAAGCGAAGTGGCATATTTGTCTTGGTCATCCTTCGTCTACTATTGTCAGTAAAATTATTAGCAAAAATAAACTTCCATGTATCCAGGTGTCTACCATAGAGTTAGTGTGTCATCCGTGTCAGCGAGCTAAGAGTCATCAACTTCCCTACCCTGTGTCCACCAGTGTATCTACAGCTCCACTACAATTAGTATTTTCTGATGTATGGGGTCCACCAGTGCACATTCGCCGACAAACTAAAATCGTTATGGATTAGCGAAATGTTACTAGTGAAAAGACTTGGGTCGAGCTGGAAGAAGACCCCCTTTTATAGAGGTCCATGAATCCAACCGTTACCCACAGTTCCCGCACAACCGGTACTACCGCTTATGGGAGCGGTACTACCACTTTTGGTCCAGTATTGGCCTCTAGCGAGTGACACGTGGGGCTCAACCGGTACTACCGGTACCGGTACCATAATGGTACCGGCATGGTCCCTGGGGCGGAAGTACCATCGTGTTTGCGCGACCGGTACCATGCCCGTACCTGGTCAAAAGTACCGTCGTGTTTGCGCGACCGGTACCATGCCCGTACCTGGTCAAAAGTACCGCGTTTCACCATCGCTGGTGACTCAAGCGGTACTTCCGGTCATGGTACCGGCATGCTCACTGCAAGCCTTTCCCAAAAGACGGTACTATCAACGGTACCTTGACCGGTACTACCGGTCCTGTAAGGGAGCGGTAGTACCGCCGCAAGGTTCCAGGCTGACGTGTACCTGATGCTGAAGACGGTAGCGGTACTACCGCTTTCAGCACCGATACTACCGGTTTCGCTAAAACTGTTTTATTTTCTTTTCCTCTCCAACCACGTCACCTCGCGACACACACACAAAACCAGAAAACCTATCAACTACTCTTGAGTCTTCTGATCCGGAGGTGTTCAGTGAGGGCACCATGCACCTGCAAATCTTTCAAGGCAACTATGCACACGGTTAAATATATTCGAGTGTTGTTATCAAACACACAAAACACTCATGGAGAGATCTTTCTCTTTCAGAGTGGTATGTGCAATTTCCACCTTGAGAGCTTTTTGGCTTATCCTTGTTACCACATTTCGCTACCTAGCTAATAACCAAACCAAAATGAAGGCATAAGTCCATTGGGGGCACGGCCGCGCTGGGATCGAGTGAAAGTTGTAAACCGTACGCTCATGGGTTAGGGTTTCTCTGGATCCCCCGCTCATTGAAGGGTGGGAATATTGATCAGCAATGAGACATACTCCCTCCTGCCCAAAATATGTTGCATATAAGCTTTGGTAAAAGTCAAACTTGGTAAATTTTAATCATCTATATTGATAAAAATATAAACATACAACAAAATAATAATATTTTTTAGAATTGTTATGAAATATATTTTCATATTATATGCATTTGACATGGTAGATCTTTGTATTATTATCTATATTCTTTGTCAAAGTTTGCAGAGTTTGACTTGCACGGAAAATTATGCACAACATAAAATGGACAGGAGGAAGTATAGCAATTCGCCGAGTCGTCGAGTCGGTAATTTTCGCTTAACCAAGCCCGAGAGGACAAACCACAGCCCAGAAATGTGTACATGCCCGCACGCTGGAGAATTGTGGGAGCAATCACTAATCCCTAATCACTCACCGCCGCAAAATCCATCTCGGTGCATTGTCTCTCTCTTCCTTGCCGCATAATCCATCGGAGCGACAGATGGATTCTTGTCCTCCTCCTCCGCCGCAACTGCCTTCGGTTCCTGTACACCTCCTCTCAAGGTGGAATGGGTACAAGGCCCGTAGCGCCATTCAATAGTACGAGCTGATGTGGAAAGGCAGATTGGCGGCGCAGATTTCCCAGGCCACAACACCAATGATGAGATCTGAGATCTAGGGTTTGGCCCGATCTCGCGATTTGACCCAAAATCGAGGGGAAAAAGGTGGGAGAACGCGAGGAACACGAAGAACACGAAGAACGCCGGTACTCACGCACGCACACCAACCCGATACACCTGATACTTACCCCCGTGGCTCGATGGACCACGCCAATAGAATCACCCGGAAGAGGCACGCGGCAGAATTCCCGGTGAGAGATTGGTGTTGGAGAAAACGAGATTGGTGAGGGAGAGAGAGTGACTTGCACTAGAATCTCACTCAACAATGTCAAGATCAACAACAAGAGTGCCTTGATTACAAAGGGATGCTAACCCTAGGGAGACAAAGCTCAAAGTAGTGTTTAAGCTCAATTCAAGTCTAAGGGGTAAAGGAGGGGTCCAGGCTACTTATATAGGCATACACGGCCAGCAAGGCGAAAAGGTACGCAAGTGGATAACTTAGGCAGTTTGGTGAGTCATTCCCGTCAAATCCGGTTTGGGGCCGGTCAGACCGGGCCTGTGACCGGGTGGTCCGGTCCTGGGTCCGGTCGACCGGGCGCCAACCGGAAACTTCGCAAGTTCCCGTCCGGTTGCCTTCCGGTACGATGCAGGGGAATCCGGTCGGGCGCCCGGTTGACCGGGCCTGGGACCGGATGGTCCGGCTGTGGGGCCGGTCTGACCGGGTCCTGGACCGGCCAGCGTTCTTCCCTTCCTTTGAGCGCTTCGAGCGACGTCGTGTCCAGCTTCGTGATCATCTCCATGTCCCGCTGCTCCTCTCATTCCCTTGACCATGGCGTGTCCTCCTCTCCGGGGTCTTGATGCGCCTTGTACCTAATGACACATAGCACATCGGCATGAGGTAGTATTCCATCCAAAGGGGTGCTAAGATCAAGGGTGGTGAGGAGCGAGTTCACCTCATCATGTAGAGCTTTAACTCGAGCTCGCGTCATTGGTCCACTTGGGGGACTTGTTGGTCTTGGTGTAGCGTCGTCGGTGAGCGGGGCTACATCATCTCCCCCCCTTGGGAAAGAGTCGTCCTCGACTCGTGCGCCTCCTCATCTCCATGATAGGGTGACAAGTCCGAGACGTTGAACGTGTTGCTCACCAAGTACTTGGAGGTCGGGATGTCGATGACGTAAGCGTTGTTGTTGATGCGCTTGAGGACCTTGAAGGGGCCATCTCCTCTTGGCTTGAGCTTGGAGTTGCGCTCAAGAGGGAACCTTTCCTTCCGGAGGTGGATCCAAACGAGGTCTCCTTCTTGAAATATTCTTTCCTTCTTCTTGGCGTTGAGGCGGTTGGCTTGACGAATCACATGTTCTTGTATGGTCGCTCTTGTTTCTTCATGTAGTTTCTTCATGGCGGCGGTGCGCTTGTCGAAGTCCATGTTCGTCCTCTCATGAAGGGGAAGTGGAAGTATGTCGAGTGCCGTGGAAGGTTCGAAGCCGTAGACGACCATGAAGGGGCTCCTTGATGTTGTCTTGTGCTTAGCTCGATTGTAGGCGAACTCCGCGTGAGGAAGGCACTCCTCCCATGACTTCAAGTTCTTCTTCACGAGGATGCGTAGGAGAGTGGAGAGGCTTCGATTGAACACTTCCGTTTGGCCGTCCGTTTGCGGGTGCGAGGATGATGAGAACAAGAGCTTCACTCCAAACTTTGCCATGAGCGACTTCCATAGATAGCTCATGAACTTGACGTCTCGATCCGACACAATGCTTGCCGGTATTTCGTGTAGGCGAAAAATTTCCCTGAAAAACAATGAAGCAATGTGTGAAGCATCATCGCTCTTATGGCAAGGTATGAAATGAGCCATCTTAGAGAATCTATCCACTACCACAAATATAGAATCATGACCATGCTTGGTGCGAGGCAATCGTAAGATGAAATCCATGCTAATATCGGTCCATGGTGCATATGGAATAGGCAATGGTGTGTAAAGACCATAAGGGTTGGAGGTGGACTTAGCTTGAAGGCATGTAGTGCAACGGTTGCATAGGCGCGCCACATCCCGCTTCATCTTTGGCCAATAGTAATGAGTGGATAACATCGCGAGTGTCTTGTCACGTCCAAAGTGACCCATAAGACCACCCCCATGTGACTCTTGTAAAAGCAATTTTCGAAGGGAAGACTCGGGAATGCAAATCTTGTTAGCTTTAAACAAGTAGCCATCATGCAAATAGAAATCATCCACTCCTCGTTCAACGGAGCACTTCTCAAATATCGGAGCAAAGAAAGAATCGGAAGGATAGAGTTCTTTGATCTCTTCAAGTCCTAAGACATGAAAATCCAAACGAGTAAGCAAAAGGGTGTTTTTGCGGGAAAGAGCATCCGCCACAACATTGTCCTTGCCCTTCTTGTATTTGATTACATATGGGAAGGACTCAATGAACTCGACCCATTTTGCATGTCGTTTGTTCAAGTTGTGTTGGCTTTTCAAATATTTCAAGGACTCATGGTCAGAATGAATGATAAACTCTTTTGGCCAAAGATAGTGCTGCCAAACTTCAAGAACACGAACCAAAGCGTAGAGCTCCTTGTCATATATAGGATAGTTGAGGCGTGCGCCATCCAACTTCTCACTATAATATGCCACGGGTTTGCCCTCTTGCATAAGAACTCCACCAATACCGAGTCCACTTGCATCACACTCAATCTCAAAAGTTTTTGCAAAATTTGGAAGGACAAGAAGAGGAGCTTTGGTAAGGCGTTTCTTCAACTCATCAAAAGCATTTTGTTGGGCCTTGCCCCAAACAAATGGAACATTCTTCTTGGTAAGTTCATTCAAAGGGCAAGCAATGGTGCTAAAATCTTTCACAAAGCGGCGGTAGAAACCGGCAAGTCCATGAAAACTTCGGACTTGACCAACATTTGTAGGGGTAGGCCAATTGTGGATGGCCTCCACCTTGGAAGAATCAACTTCAATCCCATTAGCGGAAACCACAAAGCCAAGGAAAACCAATTTGTTTTGAGCAAAGGTGCATTTGGGGAGGTTGGCATAAAGCTTCTCAAGACTCAAGATGCATAAGACCTCTCTCACATGTTGCACATGGTCCTCGAGATTTTTGCTATAAATGAGAATATCATCAAAATAGACAACCACACTCTTGCCAATGAGAGGACGCAAGATGTGATTCATAAGACGCATAAAAGTGGATGGAGCATTGGAAAGACCAAAAGGCATAACGAGCCATTCATAGAGACCAAGCTTGGTCTTGAATGCCGTTTTCCATTCATCACCAATGGCCATGCGGATTTGGTGGTAGCCACTACGCAAATCGACTTTAGAGAAAATCATGGCACCACTTAACTCATCAAGCATGTCATCTAAACGCGGAATGGGATGGCGGTAGCGGACGGTAATGGCATTGATGGGGCGACAATCCATACACATCCGTTGCGTCTCATCCGGTTTAGGCACAAGAATCACGGGAACCGCACAAGGGCTAAGGCTTTCGCGAACGTACCCTTTGGCGAGGAGATCTTGTATTTGGCGTTGTATCCCTTTTGTGTCTTCGGGGTTGGTGCGGTAGGCGGCACGGTTTGGAAGCGGAGCGTCGGGTATGAGGTCGATGCGGTGTTCTATGCCGCGAAGTGGTGGTAGTCCATGAGGGAGCTCGTCGGGGAAGACGTCTTGAAACTCCTGCAAAAGAGACAACAAAGACGAAGGAATGTTGGTTAAGTCGTTAGTCGCCGATGATGGTCCCTTTCATATGAGCACGTAGTGCAATATGGTGGATGGGTTCTCTTGGACCTCTCTCCACTCATTCTTGGTGGCTAGTAGGACACTCTTTGTCTCACTCATATATGGATCGTGGCGCTCACTATCTTTTTGGTGGGTCGCTCCCTCTCCTCTCATCTCACTATGGTGGGTGCGGAGTTGAGCCCTCGCTAAAGCCTTCGCATTATCCGCGATGATTTGGCTAGGAGTCATCGGGCGCAACTCGAACTTATTGTCCTTGACCTTGAAGGTGTATGTGTTGGAGAGTCCATCATGTATAGCCTTCTTGTCAAATTGCCAAGGGCGGCCAAGCAACATGTGGCACACCGTCATGGGCACCACGTCACACTCAATAGTGTCCTCATAAGGTCCAATCTTGAAGTTGACGGTATGTTGTATCTTGACGTTGCCCTTGTCACTCAACCATTGGATATGGTAAGGGTGAGGATGCTTGCGGAGAGTGAGGTTGAGCTTCTCACACAATTCGGTGCTTGCAAGGTTATGGCAACTTCCACCATCGATGATGACCTTGATCGACTTGCCACCAATACCGGCACGGGTTTGGAAGATGTTGCACCGTTGGTCTTCCATAGCTTGAGGTTGAGTTGTTAGCACCCTTGTGACCACAAGTGAGGGACTTGGGTCATGCTCACATAAGAGAGGGTCTTCTCCACTTTCTTCCTCATAAGCTTCTTCATTTGCAACGGCGGCTTGCACAAGGGCTTCATATTCATCCTCACTTAGCGTCTCTACGTCACCGTTCTCCATAGTGATCATGACCTTGGTGTTCTTGCACTCAAACGATTTGTGGCCTTGGGTGCCACACTTGAAGCAAGTGACATTAGAGGGTCCCGTAGATGCCTTAGAGGAGGCGGTGGAGGACACCGTTTGCTTCATGTGACTTTGGGTAGTCGTTTGCTTGGATGGTGTAGAGGACACGGCGGGCTTGACACTTGTTGTAGGAGTTGATGTAGCTAGCTTGGAGGCGAAGTATTGCTTGGACTTGGAGTACTTGATGTCCTCATTCACTTGGCGCTCGGCCTTGGATGCTTGGTGGACCAACTCAACCAAGTTGGAGTATGGTTGGAACTCCACAATTCTCTTGATGGGGTAGTTGAGGCCATTGAAGAAGCGAGCAATGGTTTGGTTCTCGGATTCTTGGATGTTGGCTCGCATCATGGTGAGCTCCATCTCCTTGAAGAACTCCTCAACGGTCTTGGTGCCTTGCTTCGACTTTTGGAGCTTGTTGAAGAGGTCGGTCATGTAGTGTGTTGGGACAAAGCGAGCATGCATCTCTTCCTTCATCTCTTCCCAAGTGTCAATAGGAGGTTCAGCCTTTTCTTCCCTTAGAGTGAGAACTTGCTCCCACCAAGTGTTGGCATAATCCTCAAACTCAAGAGACGCCATAGCCACTTTCTTGGCACCGGAGTAGTTGTGGATGCGGAATATCTTGTCAACCTTGAGTGCCCATGAGAGGTAAGCCTCAGCATCCTCTTCACCCTTGAATTTCGGCATGGTGAACTTGAGCCTTCCAAACATGTTTTCTTCATCCTCCAAGTTTCTTCGGCGAGGATGGATGCCTTCATCTCTTGCGGCTTGAGGTGGGATAGGAGATCTTCCACGGCCAACCATAGCATTGGGTTGGCGTTGAAGGTGGACACTAGCTTCACTTGGTTCACGGTGATGATGTTGTTGAAGATCTTGTCGAGGTTGTTGACGATGCTCATTGTTGGCCCTTTCATCTTGATCATGTTGTGGGTCTCCTCTTCCACGTTGGTCATGGCGAGGGTGACGTCGGAGATCTCGCCGAGGTGGATCTTGAGGACCTTGGTCTTGGGGTTGGTCGTCACGCCCATGGTGGGCATGGCGATCCGCTTGGTGACGATCTTGTTGTAGGACTTGGTCTTGTGGAGGATGCTCATGTAGACAAGCATGGCGATGGATTTCTCCTCGCCTAGAGTTGGAGCGAGAGTCTTCATGACGAGCATGTGGGCGATGAGGTCGATGATGGTCTTCATGCCTTGAGGAAGAGCTTGAGGACGAAAGGCCACCATGAGAGTAGTAATCTTGTGGCGAGCTTGATGATGAGGAAGTAGAGCGGTGTCGGCGATGACGACCCAAGTTGGTGATGGCGCGCTCGAGGCTATCCATGCGCCGCTCCATGTTCGCATCATTGGCCGCCATTTGGCCATTCAAGTTGTCCGTAGCTTCACGAAGAAGAGCCAAGTCTTGGTTCACGGCGGAGAAGTTGTGTGCCACTTCATCGTATTGCTCATCGATGTGCGTCTCGAAGAGGGCGAGTTTCTCCTTGAACTCTTGTCGTTGCGTCCATAGGTTGTGTTGAGTAGCCAACCTCTCGGTGTTGCGGAGGACTTCTCCATCCCTTGGGTCATCTCCATTCCTATCCATGATGGAAAGACAAGAACTATGTTGTGTATGTTAGTGGAAGGAGACTACCTCGCACTCTTACCAAGGTAAGATAGTATTGAGGCAATCAACCAAGCCAAAAGCAAGATCAAGTGTATCGGGGACACACGCAAAACCACACGCAAAAGCTAGCAAATATGGTGTTAGGTGAGTGTTGTGGAAAGCCAAAAGATGAAATCCAAGATCGAGTATGTTGTTAAAAGTGGGCGAGGTCCAAAAATCCAAATGTCAATGCGAAGATCACTATAAACACGGAAAAGTTGTGTAACACACACACGGGATAAGCAGGGTTAGTGCAACCAAAAGTGAGAGGAAAAGTGTATGTAAAGGTGCCCGGTGTCACACTAACACAAGGAGAGCCAAAGCTTTGGTTGCAAAGGAAGAGACAACAAGATTCACACGCAGCCTCTCTTCTCTTCTCTTCTCTCGTTTGCTTAAAAGCTTATGACTCTTTTGTACACGGTGGCACTTGCACTCGTTTGTATCTATGGTGGTACTTTCACTCTTTTGTATGTATGGATGTATGGTGCTACTTGCACTCTTTTTGTGTTTTTGGGGCTTTTTCACGCACTATGTTAGCGTTAGCCTCGCTTTTGCTATCTTGCCACACGAGTGTTTGCTTGTATGCTTTACTCCACACGACACACACACCTCACAATCGGGGCCACGTGCAATGTCTCGCAACACTAAACAAGCAATGCTCGATATGATAGATCGCAAAAGGAAGAGGGTTACAAGGGAAAACTGCAAGTTATACCTGCGATGATGGTGGTGGTGGTGGTGGTGGTAGCCGAAATCGAGCTCGGAGGAGGGCGTGGAGCTGCGCCCGGTTTGGATCCGGTTTGACCGGACTGTGGACCGGATGATCCGGTTGGCGCCCGGTCGGCCGGGTGCTGGGCCGGCCGGTCCGGTCTGGGGTCCGGTTGACCGGGTTTCTCAACCGGGTTTCGCGGTTTCTCTCTCCTGTTCTTCCCCAAACCAAAACCAAAAGAGCAAATCGACGGGAAACGATGAAATTGGAGGCTAAAAGTTGGGGAAATAGTAGATCAAGCACAACAACACCGAATCCACGGACCAAAACCACTCAAAACGCAACCAAATCACAGATCGGTCAAGAGGCAATTTGGGGCTATTTTTGGGGATTTTGTGGAAAATTTTCTAGAAACAAAATCGGGTGGGTGGAGGGTCAAAATCGCGGTAACCAAGAGCTGCTGATAAAGTATAATGAGATCTGAGATCTAGGGTTTGGCCCGATCTCGCGATTTGACCCAAAATCGAGGGGAAAAAGGTGGGAGAACGCGAGGAACACGAAGAACACGAAGAACGCCGGTACTCACGCACGCACACCAACCCGATACACCCGATACTTACCCCCGTGGCTCGATGGACCACGCCAATAGAATCACCCGGAAGAGGCACGCGGTAGAATTCCCGGTGAGAGATTGGTGTTGGAGAAAACGAGATTGGTGAGGGAGAGAGAGTGACTTGCACTAGAATCTCACTCAACAATGTCAAGATCAACAACAAGAGTGCCTTGATTACAAAGGGATGCTAACCCTAGGGAGACAAAGCTCAAAGTAGTGTTTAAGCTCAATTCAAGTCTAAGGGGTAAAGGAGGGGTCCAGGCTACTTATATAGGCATACATGGCCAGCAAGGCGAAAAGGTACGCAAGTGGATAACTTAGGCAGTTTGGTGAGTCATTCCCGTCAAATCCGGTTTGGGGCCGGTCAGACCGGGCCTGTGACCGGGTGGTCCGGTCCTGGGTCCGGTCGACTGGGCGCCAACCGGAAACTTCGCAAGTTCCCGTCCGGTTGCCTTCCGGTACGATGCAGGGGAATCCGGTCGGGCGCCCGGTTGACCGGGGCTGGGACCGGATGGTCCGGTTGTGGGGCCGGTCTGACCGGGTCCTGGACTGGCCAGCGTTCTTCCCTTTCTTTTAGCACTTCGAGCGACGTCGTGTCCAGCTTCGTGATCATCTCCATGTCCCGCTGCTCCTCTCCTTCCCTTGACCATGGCGTGTCCTCCTCTCCGGGGTCTTGATGCGCCTTGTACCTAATGACACATAGCACATCGACATGAGGTAGTATTCCATCCAAAGGGGTGCTAAGATCAAGGGTGGTGAGGAGCGAGTTCACCTCATCATGTAGAGCTTTAACTCGAGCTCGCGTCATTGGTCCACTTGGGGGACTTGTTGGTCTTGGTGTAGCGTCGTCGGTGAGCGGGGCTACATCAACCAATGTCTTCATCTATGGAATCTCCTGCAGCTGATGCTTCTTGTCCTGCACGTTCTTCTACTCCAGCGATGGCCAGAACATCTGCATCGACCTCCACTGTGAGTAAACATGCTAGCTCACTGGCCTTGTTTGGTACTAGAGTTTTTTTGGGGATTAGTAGAGATATTACTCTACAGTATTGGGTGAACCCCCAATACCCACAAACACCATCCCCAATTCACTAGGTAGAGGTAGATTATTGAGGATTGAGAAAAATACACTAAGATTTGGGAAAAAACTGAGGATAAGCAGGGATTAAACTCGGATAGAGATTTGGTGCACATGAGCACCAGTGATCTCGGTTAAAAAATAGAAAATATATTCTAGAGTTTCAAAAAATTCTGGAAAAAATAAGTATGTAGTGAATGATATATCCCACAAACACGCAAAACATCAAGTCCAAATACTTTATCAGATTTTGTCTTTTTTTATCTGAGTAGTACATTTTCAAATCTCTAAAACATATCAGAATTGTCTTTTTTATGTAGCACAAAATAAAAATAATTTTGGGTTGCGATTTTCCAGGACTGTGAGATATATTACTGCCAATTTCCATAATTATTTTCAGATTTTTTTATAATTTGCAAAAATACATTTTATATGATAGGCACACCTGGAGCTCAAGAGCTAAAAGCACTTTCTGATTAAACTCGCTCAATACTCTAGTAGCAAACATGGTTTTAGAAATGAGTAGGGATTTAAAGTTTGGTGGGTATTATCCCCACTATGCCTCTGGTATCAAACTAGACTACTGATTTTGACAGTTAGGGCTTTTCGAGGCACGTGTAGATCCGTTTATTCATCATCGGCTCATTTGGGAAATATCACTGATGTGCCTGGTCTAGCAACTGCTTATTAGCCGATAGACACGTAGATCTGTTGATTTATGTGTATGTCACTGCAATAATGCTGGGGTGTGGGGTCAGCATGTCATTGCAATACTCATCACTTGTTTGCATTGACACTTGCTCACCACTGCGCACAGGGCCTGCATTGCACTAGTATTTTGTATGCTATTGAAGTGCTAGCTAACTGAATAATTCCCTTCGTTATTGCCTCATTGTTATGTCAGGGTGTTGTAATTCTAAAGGGACCGAAGCCTGGCATCAACACGAGGATGTGCGTAACAAATTTTCTTCCACCTCCCACCGGTATGGAAGACTTTATCCCCTACAATAACCTCATAAAAAGACTGTGGTGCATGGCTGGAGGGAGGCAGTAGAGTTGTTGTCGATGATGAACTCCGTTGTTGGTAGACCTCCTATAATTGGGCACAAGCGCACCGAGCTCGTGCCACAACGCTTCTACGTCCAGCTGGATAATGATGACATGTTCATTCTGGTCATACCTACGGCGTTTAAGGCTATCCTCTTGGCTATCCGAGTAATTGACAAGAAGCCAAGGAGAATGTGACTGAAGATGACCAAATGGTGTGATTACTATGTTCAGCTCCAGTGGATGGATGATGAACTTGTTTTCTTTAGTGTCTGGAACCGCTACGCTCGGAGGCAGAGCTTGCAGCGCGGTGACACCCTCATTTTCAAGTTAGATAACGATGTCTCCAAGCTGTTGTTCAATGTGTTGGTGTTCAAGTTCGACACATCGACTGAGGTCGTGTTTGGGGGGTGTTCAATCCAAGGGCATGGCATCTGATTTTTGTTCGTATAAGGGATTATTGATCCTGGGCTAGCTTGCTAGCTGGGTGATACGTCTCAAACGTATCTATAATTTTTGATGCTCCATGCTTATTTTAAACCAATTTATGCATGTTTTTCTCATACTTCGTTGCACTTTTATACATTTTGCGGCACTAACCTATTAACAAGATGCCATAGTGCCAGGTCCCTATTTTCTGCTGTTTTGTATTTTAGAAAAGTTGTACAAGAAATATTCTCGGAATTGGATGAAACAAAAGCCGAAGTCAATATTTTACCGTAACGAAGATAGAGTCCAGAGGGGAGTCAAAGGGGGGCAGCAGGGCGGCCACGCCAGCCCTAGGCGCGGCCTGGCCCTGGCCCGCGCCTAGGGGTGGTGTGGGCCACCCTGTCCTCCACCGACATCGCCCCTCTGCCTATTTATTCACGATCTCGGGAAAACCCTGAATACCAAGCCTCCATCAACGAAAAGTTCCGTCGTAGCTGCCATTGCAGAACTCATCTTGGGAGGGTTCTGAAGCTCTTCCCGGCACCCTACTGGAGGGGGAAATTATCGCCGAAGGCATGTACATCGCCATGCCCGCCTCCGAAGTGATGCGTGAGTAGTTCATCCCTGGACTATGGGTCCATAGCTGTAGCTAGATGGTTGTCTTCTCCAATTTGTGCCTCATGTTTAGAACTTGTTAGCTGCCCTACATGATCAAGATCATCTTTATGTAATGCTACATGTTGTTTGTGCTAGGATCCGATGAATATTATATACTATTTTGAGGTCGATTATATATTCATATCATATGTTATTTGTGATCTTGCATGATCTCCGTTGCTAGTAGATACTCTGGCCAAGTAGATGTTTGTGACTCCAAGAGGGGGTATTTATACTCGACAGTAGGTTCATGCCTCTAGTTTTCTGGAAGAGTGACAATAACTTCTAAGATTTTAGATGTGTTGTTGCTACTAGGGAGAAAACAACAATGTTTTATCCAAGGGTAATTCTATTGTTTACTTTACACACGTAGCTTAATGCGATAATCTGTTGCTAGCAACTTAATACGGGAAGTGGTTCGGACCATAACCAGAAGGTGGATTATTAGTCATAGATGCAGTTGGATTACGGTCTATGTATTATGTTGTAATGCCCAAACAAATGTCATAGTAATCATCTTTTCATGTATGGTCGATATTCTGTCAATTGCCCAGCTGTAATTTGTTCACCCAGCATGTTATTTATATTTATGGAGAGACACCTCTAGTGAACTGTGGACCCCGGTCCTTTTCTTTACACTGATAAATTTGTCTACTGCAATCATGTTCTGTTCACTTACTGCAAGCTCTATTCTCTTTAATTACTACAAACATCTCCTTCCACTCGATACATTTAATTCTTTGTGTTCAGCAAAACCAGTGAGATTGACAACCTCACTGTAAGTTGGGATAAATTATTTTGGTTGTGTTGTGTGCAGGTTCCACATTGTTGCTGACACCGGTAGTGCGTGTTGACGCGTAAAGCACACGCCCGTTGGGAACCCCAAGTGGAAGGTGTGATGCGTACAACAGCAAGTTTCCCTCAGTAAGAAACCAAGGTTTATCGAACCAGTAGGAGTCAAGGGCCACGTGAAGGTTGTGGGTGACGGAGTGTAGTGCGGCGCAACACCAGGGATTCCGGCGCCAGCGTGGAACCTGCACAACACAATCAAAATACTTTGCCCCAACTTAACAGTGAGGTTGTCAATCTCACCGGCTTGCTGTAAACAAAGGATTAAACATATGGTGTGGAAAATGATGTTTGTTTGCAAAGAACAGTAGAGAACAATGATTGCAGTAGATTGTATTCAGATGTAAAAGAATGGACCGGGGTCCACAGTTCACTAGTGGTGTCTCTCCAATAAGAAATAGCATGTTGGGTGAACAAATTACTGTTGGGCAATTGACAAATAGAGAGGGCATAACAATGCACATACATATCATGATGAGTAATATGAGATTTACTTAGGGCATTACGACAAAGTACATAGACCGCTATCCAGCATGCATCTATGCCTAAAAAGTCCACCTTCGGGTTAGCATCCGCACCCCTTCCAGTATTAAGTTGCAAACAACAGACAATTGCATTAAGTATGGTGCGTAATGTAATCAACACAAATATCCTTAGACAAAGCATTGCTGTTTTATCCCTAGTGGCAACAACACATCCACAACCTTAGAACTTTCTGTCACACCGTCCTGCATTCAATGGAGGCATGAACCCACTATCGAGCATAAATACTCCCTCTTGGAGTTACAAGTATCAACTTGGCCAGAGCCTCTACTAGCAACGGAGAGCATGCAAGATCATAAACAACACATATATGATAGATTGATAATCAACTTGACATAGTATTCCATATTCATCGGATCCTAACAAACACAACATGTAGCATTACAAATAGATGATCTTGATCATGATAGGCAGCTCACAAGATCTAACATGATAGCACAATGAGGAGAAGACAACCATATATCTACTGCTATGGACCCATAGTCCAAGGATGAACTACTCACACATCAGTCCGGAGGCGATCATGGTGATGTAGAGTCCTCCGGGAGATGATTCTCCTCTCCGGTAGGGTGCCGGAGGCGATCTCCTAAATCCCCCGAGATGGGATTGGTGGCGGCAGTGTCTCTGGAACTTTTTCCGTATCGTGGCTCTCGGTAATAGGGTTTTCGCGACGGAGAGTATAAATAGGCGGAAGGGCAGAGTCGGAGGCGGCACAAGGGCCCCACACCATAGGCCGGCGCGGGCCCCATGCTGGCCGCGCCGCCCTATGGTTAGGGTGCCTCGTGGCCCCACTTCGTATCCTCTTCGGTCTTCTGGAAGCTCCGTGGAAAAATAAGACCCTGGGCGTTTGTTTCGTCCAATTCCGAGAATATTTCCTTTGTAGGATTTCCGAAACCAAAAACAACACAAAACAGGAACTGGCGCTTTGACATCTTGTTAATAGGTTAGTGCCAGAAAATGCATATAAATGATGTAAAGTGTGTATAAAACATGTGAGTATTGTCATAAAACTAGCATGGAACATAAGAAACTATAGATACGTTTGAGACATATCAGTGCGCCCTGCCAATAGTCAGCTAGCAACACCTTTAGAAGTCACGCTTTTGTCCTACTGCTCGATTAAACCTTGGTTTCTTACTGAGTAAAAACTTGATGTTGTGCTCATCACACCTTCCTCTTGGGGTTCCCCAACGGTGTACAACTTCACGCCATCACTGGGCGTATCGAGCAGCGTGTATGCACACCCCTTTGCTAGCTGGGTGTATCGAACAACGTATCGAACAGGTTGTGCTCTAATTTTGTAAGAACCAATACGGTACATGGCTGCTTGTTTCCTTTTTCTTTGAGGTTACGAGAGCATTGGAGTGCATCTAGTTCTAAGTTCTTTTTCATGGGTTTGTTCATATATCCGCAAGTCCACACAACGGATGCCAAGGCCGTACCAGCTCGCGTGAAGTGTTGCATCTTTTAACTAATAATAACATGAATATTTGTCCCTTGGAGATTTGCCTGTGAATTCTCTCTGTGGTCGCTCTCTTTTTGTTAGCGGAATGACAGAGGATTCATTAATGGACAGGAAATTGATATACCCAAGAAGCAAATACTTGTTGGGCTATGTCTATCGATCAACAATAACGATCGTTGGCAGTCCAACTTCAGCCCACTTTCATGATTTCGGACCCACACGTCTGAAAATTTCTAATTGGCGCTAGAGCAAAATTTGACCCCACTCAAAAGAATTTCAACCAGTGAAGGCCCTTCTACCCATTAGTAAAGCGGAACTATAACGCCGGATGCCTGCGTGAGGGCAGGGGTAGTTAAATAACTGTGACTCAATGGCGCCATAACTAGTCCCCATATGGAATTATTTTGGCAAATATTTTGAACCGGATGGAGTGCAACACATACAGCCGATCAACCATGGGAGTCTCGCATCCAGTTTTCTTATCCCAACAAACCCTAGATACACCTCGGGCCACATCCACCCCCTCCCGCTGGCTACTTCTCCCTCCGGAGTTCGCCCTGCACATCGTCGCCGCGCTCCAACCATACCGTAGTGATCCATCGTCTTGGGCCACATCTACGCCAATTGAGACAAATCATCTCCCTCAATATGAGGCTAGGAATGGGTATACTTGTTTTTTCGCAGCCAGTTAGTTCAATTGTTTTGCCTGTGCTCGAATGTTCGATCGATTGCTAAGAGAATACCGAATTATTTCGTTTGTTACTGGCTTATAAATACAAGTATTTTTGCTATATTTCATCATGTTACACACACATACCACACATCTGCACATCTTAAACTATGTTTCGGATGTTTTGATCCTGTAAATAATTTGATTCAAAAACCAAAATATTCTTGATAACTGTGTTTTTTTAAGTATTCAAGAAAGAATTCTAACATTATTTATGTAAAACTAAGAAACAATGAAAACTCTGGTGTTTATTAGGCATGCGTTGGAATATTTTGGTTATAAAATATAGCCGTGTGGCATGTGTTCCACAATGTAAACCATTTCGGCAAACTAAATTATCAATATTACTTTCTCTGTTGTGACTTGTGAGTGGTCTTTGTTCTCTGCTACTGGATTTTTTTCCTTCCGTCAGTGTGTATGTAAAAACATGTGAGATTTCAATATAAGTTATGCCTCCCAATGGTTGGGCGTCTTGTTTCAAAAATATATATATCAGTATTAGTTCGGTTTAGATAATACCAAGCTACCAAACTGAGCCTTAATGTCTGTCCTTGCTATTTTAGTAGCGGAAGGAAAACACAATAAAAAGACGAGGACCATTGCAAAACTTCCCGGAGCTTCTCCTATTGAGATGATGCTAGCATCACATGCTTCAATGGGGAAAATAAGAGTAAAAGGGGAGGCTCAACTGCTAAGGGAAACAATAGAATATCAGCATCTCAGCCACCTGAAGGAGACTATGAGCCTGCAGTCTTATTACATGATATGCTTGAGAGCTTTCATGCTCTCTCGGGCAGCTAAGGTGCTAGTTCCTCCATCTCATCTTGCCTTATCACATCTATAAATGTTTGATTCTGAATGCCAATCAATTGTTCCTTTATACAATAATCAATGTCATGCTTCTTACCAGCGCAAGAAGATTCCTACGGCCAGCAACAAGGTAAACCTAACCCCTCCAGATAGAACCTTGATGCAGTTAGGCATGAAAAGATCATCACCGGACCCACCAGCTCCTAGACACAAAGGAAGTCCAATCTCAGCCCCATGGATATCCCTGCGTCTGAACCCTTCTCTTGTTGAAGGCAAGTTGTACCACATAATGCACACTGCATCTATCAAGTAGCGTTGTCAAGTTCTTACATGCATTTAGTTTAGCTTTTGTTTCAAAATGACCACATAAGCTGGCTTACTCTCTTGATCACAGTCAATGATGCAACATGGCATGTCTTCGTGAAGTGCACTGACCAGATGGATGCCAACAACCACATGAATGATGAAGATCATGTGAACCCTCAGCCTGATGACCAAACCCATCAGGCCAACAGAGGTGCAGGACTCGGGGATCCTGAGATGGACATAACTGTTTCACTAGTAAAGCAGCATGTAGAAAGCATCTTTAAAAGGCATTCAGCAACATCGGCACCTGTTGAAAGTCATGTATTTTGATTGCCATCTTTCTGATGAAGTGCCGAAAACAAGTTCTGTCCATTCTATGAACAACTCCGAGTGGAATGAGCTTGTGCAGCATTCGATGGATCCCAAGACAAAGGTTGGTTCCTTTCAGAAATCAAAGCTGCTATATTTTGTATGATTTTGCATTACTGAGTCGACAATGTTTGCAGGCGGTCTACGATATGAACAGAAGGAACCGTTCTAAGGCTCTGTTCCATCAAACCACTGGGTCGAGGAGCTATGAAAGTCACTTGGGAAACTTGGTAAGGATGCATACTCAACATAAACGCCAGTGGATGTTTTTGATGTATGTATAAGTCGATTGTACTAGCCCTTTCGATTAGTTTGGTGTTTTGGTTGCGTAGGCTAGTGCATTAAGCTTGACAGATGTTTCACGTTTGATGGATATTTAGTTTTTTTCTTTCTCAATGCCGGTTCTGCATGATTCTAGTTTGATAACTTGAGTGTATTCATATGTATTCAAGAATTTCGTGGTAGTGTATCCAATTCGAGGTACTCCCTCTGAATCTCTAATCCATAATAATTATTGGGGTCAACCACGCCACTTACTATACAGACAGTGTACCATATTTTATGATTCCAACTTTGCCATCTACATAAATTTTTTTATGTATGTGATGGACAGGTCCATGCAAATTAAATAAATCTGTTTTGATGATTAGCTGTTTTATATTAGTTTTGAGCACATTGATCTGGTCTACGAGCAACATGCTCTGCCCAGATTGCTTTCAATTTTTATCCAAATGCAAACCAACATTTAACTGATGACAGTTATATAAACTCTTTCCACACTCCCCTCATAGAATTTTTAAGCTGGCTGCACGTATGTTTTTCTTTTGATAAGGCCAAGTCCAACAATCAAGAACTCAATCCATTGGATATGTTCAAGGAGTGCCACATTAACCGTGAAAGGCGCTTCTCCCCTATTGTACAAGATGTAATTGTAAGTTCTCTATCAAAGAGTCCCCATTGATGTGGCGAAGTTTATATCTTGTTGTATCTAATAACCATGTTTTTTCATCGCAAAACAAGACCGAGATGGAACATGAGCTGTATCAAGCTACATCAAATGGAGGAAGCAAGAATGAGGCCCAGTGCTTACATGATGTCCTGTCCAAGAGAAATTTCCAACCTAGTTTTCTGCACACTGCAGGGATCATGCATCAGCAGCCCTCTCGACGTAGCAGTAGCAAAATTGAATTTGAGCTCAAGAAAGATAAGATGATAACTGCAGAAATGAAGGATGTTGTCAACACCCAACGCAATCAAATAGATCAGTTGGCTAGCAAGATAAAGGAAAATGAAGAACTGCACTCTAGGATATATGCAAAGATGGAGGATTTGCTCAGGTTCATTCACGAGTAAAGGTAGACTTCCTAACCCATATAATGGCTATGGTGGACTGGTGGTGCGATGTTCAACGGTTGCTTTTGATGGTTGGTTGGTTATTGGCTGAACTGTTATTTTGGTGGTGCGATGTTGAACTGTTGGTTTAGATGGTTTGATGGTTATGGTCCACATTAAACTAATGTTCCTTCAACTGTACTTGTTTAACCGTGATCTGTGTATGCGTGTAATAATTCTCATTTAATGTACATATTATATGCCTGTAATTATTCCTATTACTTTTGTGGCTTCGGTTTCTGCAACAAGTCCCTTTGGCCGTTTTATATCATGTACAATGCGTATTCCTGGGTCTATAATTTATCATAGCAGGCTGATATCCTTTATATGATGGGCCATGGGCATGCCGTGTCATGTACTAAACTGGCAAACTAGACCGAATATAATCCAGCCATGAACATATAAATGTTTCATCTCATAAAGGGACGTGCCATATTTTTAACTAGGCTGAACTACAAATCCGGCCCAGCTATAAGCAGGCCTCGCATTGCGGGCTTCAAACACGTGGCTATTTCTTATTCATCCACCTGGTGGAAAGCGCAATGTCAGTACCGACACATGTTAGTCACGGGGATGTCCACGTGTCATTGGAAATAAAATATATCGTTCTATAAACTGACAGGTGTCAAAATACTACTGGTCCTCTTGCCCTATTACTATTTGTCCATGAATTGAGATGCTATTGGCTAACGTGTCCTTATTCCATTTGTCCACGTGACATGCCTCAATTGGTAAGCCTCTCGTCATCAGACCGACACGTGTTGGCTTTGTAATGCGCCACGTTACCCATGCCACGACGATGCTGATGTCAGACTAGATGAAAAATCTTAGAGTTCCACAAGTCAATAATTTCCCCGACATGGTAATTATTGGCCTGACACACCTGACATGGTGGTTGCCGGTGAGGGGAATCGGCACATGATGGTTATTTGCATCACAACGACTTGGGTTTGGCGGGCTCTGGGCTAGCACAAATCCGTCATGGATCCGTGATGGCCAAATCTAACTGCCAGCCGGTCCATCTGTGACGCGAGGATCGCCACGGTCTTCTAAACCGTCAGTATGAGGTCTCCGTGACGGCTTTTGCACATTCGCTTGCGAACTAAACTCGTTATGGACTTGCGAATTGTTTGTAGTGTACTTTGACATGATGTTTAAATATCAAATACGCAACCTTGAGCACACAAAATTATCACTATTGTCACATGATAAACATACCACATGCATTCACTTTATCCCTAGTGAGGCATCAACGAAAAAGGTAAAACTATAATAGATCTTGAATTTGTTGTCACTATTCAATCACTAAAACCATGCTACTCCATCTAATACACACTTCTTCCTCCAAATGTTCTTGCACACAAGTTGGATCAGAACAAGCACTTAAGAACAGGGTACATGATTTTCTTCCTTACACAAAAATAGATTCCAATCTCATATCTCAATATCATAGAATAAAGATCCACAACATAGGAATTACATATATGACAATAATTATGTTGGGCATGCAGCTCATATGGTACCAAGATATATCAAGAACAAGAGAGAAATAGATCAAGCTACTGCCACAAACCCATAGTTCAGAGGTGGACTACTCCCCTTCATCATGGTGACAATGTTTAAGACATTGGAGAAGGTGGAAATCCCCCCGGAGGTAGCTCCGGTGGAGTTTCCCCCTCCAATCTTCGCTGCTTCAGCCTCTATTTTTGTGTTTTGGTGTTTGTGCAGTGCTCTCCTCGAGGGAACCCTAGGGGGTCATATGTATAGGGGTTTTAGGCCAAATCAAGTCGTTGGACCAAAGAGTCAGGTCAATCGGAGGGCCGAGGCTCAAAAGAGCATGGGTGGCGCACCCACCCTGCCTAGGCGTGACACCTGATGCCTTTTGGCATTCTAGCTAGGCCCCTCTCGTGAGATCCAAGTGTTGCAGATGCTTCTTTTGGTGAAATATTGATATCCCCGAAGTCTTAGCTCAACTTGACTCCATTTAGGTCCCTGAAAGTAAAAAAATACACAAAACAGGGTTTTCCTATCGTGCAGAGTTATAACCTAAATAAAGGGGATCATTGGTAAATCCCCATAAATCAATGTAAAACATGTATATACCACCATATATGTTGCAAATATGTTGGAATATGTATCAATAAACTAAAAAGTTCATGTACGCATTTTACATGCATCACCCATATGCACACCTTGATTACTTTAATGGTATTTGTCAGGCATTTCAATAGAAAGCCTTCTCTTATGATGATATGTAATTAAATTTATTTAATCACACACTTTCAAAAAGGGCTCTTCGCTTGGTATACATCTTTGTGTACAAATTTAAGGACACCTAGAAGAATTTATCACATGCATTCTTGTCGTATTATTATCCTATGAGTAAAACGGATGGAGCAAGACATACTATTGCTTATTTTAAAATATACTAGATGAAATTATTTTAAGATGGTATGTGAGATATAGCCATTTTCTTAGTGAATTTCTCCATCATGATCTACCTAACTGGTATGATTTATATTTTTTGTATGGAGGACTAAGTGACGCAAATAAAAATGAAATAGACATTGCTTCTAGAGGATCTTTTCTAGATTATACTATCACCGGGGCATGAAAATCACTAGATACGGTGCATCACAGTAGAGAAACTTGGTCTTGTAATGTAGGAGATGAAGAAGGAACTAAAATTGAACATTACTTCACTAAAGCTTTTTGTACCAACAAGAAAAGTGGATGAACTTGCTGAAAAACATCATGTGAATACCAATATTGTATTGCATGTCTTACAAGCTGTTGTAGAGCAAATTAAAGCACCTAAGAAAGGGTGGATTATGTCAACACCCGGATTTTTAAGTCCGGATGCCTATTATGTCATACATCGCAATCCCAGGAATATTGTTGTTGCGAGGCATAATAGTTAAGTATCACAGTCATCATTCATTACAAACCATATTGTCTTACAATTGGAATCACATGATCCATATTACACGAATAGATGATCTAATGATCATCGAACAAACACAAGTTCATAGCGAAAGAGTAAAGATAAATGGACTCTCTAGTCCACAGGCCAACGCTTGACGTTGGAAGACTCCTAGTGTTTGTAGGCGTCCTGCTGGTCATCTCCTTGTTCATCTTCATACTCTGGCCATTTGAATAGCCAGGGACAAAGCCGTGAGTACTTCAAGTACTCGCAAACTAATACTAGTGTAAGTGCTAGACAATTCTAGTAAGGGTGCTAAGCTCTAGTTTATTTGCATAAAGCCAATTTTAATTCACAAGTATTTGAGAAAAGCCTTATTCATGTGCTAACTAACTCAAGTGGGAACATTAGTGTCATTCCCACCATTCAAGTGGTGATTTCAATTCAATTCACCACTTCACCATTCCTTTCACCATCATTTTCAAGAATTTGACATCGAAAACTGTATGGCCTTTCCAACCGTCCGTAACCGTGGACGCGTCTATTTGAATAGATTTACACTCTGCAGAGGTTGCACACTTGTGCCACAATATTTGATTTCATCCGTCGGGATTACCCCGAATCATCGTAACACAGTACACGGATCATCAACCATAACCTTTCACTTACAAACCCTAGTATGAGCACCTCTCCCCATGAGCTTGGCCTCCCAGTGAAGACCAACTGTCAACCTGGGAACTGCACAGGGCTTGGCCGTACAATTCACCTCAATTTCACATCATTTCTCAACAACGGAGGCAGCCTCAAGCATAACCCCTATGATGTGTGTTCAGAGGGAACCCATACTAAGATGCATAAACTTCCAGTTAAGCCCTACCCATAATCAGGTATTGTGGGGGTACTCAATATTGGAAAGGTATCGCATTCAAACCAATATCAGTTTTATCAAAAATCACAATCTTCTCTGGGTCATATTCACCTTGAAAATTCATTCAATGGAATGCTTCATCATTCCAAGGTTTCAAATTCAGTTCAAGTCACATGTTCCCATCTAGAGTAGTCAAGTTTTAATATTTAGCACTAGCACTAATCATGAGGGGTGCTAATCTTGCTTGGCTAGTTTGAGACTAACTTTGCTACTCTAGTAATCTTCTTTAACTTAGACCAAAGTTAACTATAAAAGTAACTCTTTGAAAAAACAAGTAAAACTTGTAAGGTAGAAACTTGGGATAGGCTTATGGTAGGAAAGGTAGGACTATGGTGCCTTGACCCAAAGGGCTTTGCACTTTGCAAGAATATTAGCTTGCCTTGGTAGTTCTCAAAGTTCTCCTCCTCCTCCTCTTGGTAGCAACCTTCTTTCTCCGGGTATTCTCCGGTGCTAGCGTCTAAATTTGAATACGAGTATAATCACTCAACTAATTTAATGGCTATTCCAAACATCACATATATTCACACAAACTATTCTAAGCACACAATTAATATAATTAGGATGCATTGGTTGTGTTGCTTGAGGAGAAATAATTTCCTCTCATTTAATATGTAAATGATAGTTTCCATAGGGTTCTTGAGAAATAATTTCCTCTCATTGAAATCTTCTTAAGATTTAATTTCTCAAACAATCATACATGAATTTATGTTGACCTAAGTCAACCATTCATTATCATCATTTGAGAAAATGATTTAAATGAGGTAGACCACTTCATACTATTTAATAAGGCCTATTATGATTTAATTTCTCCAAGCATTTCATATGAGATTAATTGACCAGGGGTCCAACTTCATATGAATGCATTTGAGACAAGATTTAAATGAAGTATAACACTTCATATAATTTGCATAATAGTTTTGGACAATATCACTTACGTAAACTAGCCATATTGTCCATTATTTAAACTAGGGCATGATCATGCAAAGTGACCACACCATTTTATTGCAGATACAATTAGTGTAAGTCAAATGTGAGCTATTGGAGTTGGAATTAACTAATTATCACTTTTGGTTGATTTTTAAAATTTATTTGAATGTGAAAAAGTCCTTGCCTTCATTTTTTATCAGTTTAATTCTACAACAGATCTCAAGATGAGACCAGTGGCATGTTGTAGATCTTTTTACTAGCTTTCCAACAATATAAAATTTGCTAAATTTGGCCAAGCCAAACAGATTCTATTTAATTTCTAAGTTGGGTCCAGTATTGATTTTGAATTGAATTGATTTAAACTAAATTTGAATTAACAGGCCGGCGGGAAAACGAGGTGGGCCGAAACCGTTTGAAAAAGAGAGAAACGGCCCAGCAACGCAGATCGTGCGAGTGGGCCGCCTGACAGAGTGGGGGCCACTCGTTAGCGACTCTTCAAAGCCGAATCGGTATGGATCAACGAGAAGCGTTGGATTAGAACAAGATCGGACGGTGCCAGTGCATCGTCTTCTCCGGCGATAGCCCGACGCTCTGGCGGCGAGCCTAGAGGGTCGGAGGGCTAACCGTGGGTCCGGCGAGCGGCGGCGGTGTTCTGTTTGAGGTTGTCGATGAAGGGAAAGAAGCATGTAGCAGTGGCGCAGCTCGAGGAGGCCTGGATCGATGGCGATTTCACCAGGGCTTCTGTGGCTCCGATCGCTCGATTGGCGCTGCTCCGGCTTCGATTGAGGTAGCTAATGGTGCGAGGAGAAGCAGAGATGGGAGGAGAAGGGATTGGTGTGCTCAATGGCGTCCAGGGAACGCTCTATTTATAGAGAAGCTTGGGTGCTGCGGGGCAGTGGCGAGGTCGACATGCTCGCGACATCTTCGGGAGTATTGGGGCTAGGCGATGGCGCAGCAGTGTTCTACGTGTCCAGGCGAGGCTAACGGTAGCGACAGCTCGGTCGGGAGGCGGCTAGATATCTCGCGTTTCTTCCATGTCTGGCGGCGGCGTCTACGGGATCTTGCTCACCATCTCCGGCGGCGGCGGTCCAGGGGCTGGTCGTGAGCGTGTCTGGCGGGTCTGAGGTGGCGCTGCAGTGCTCAACTCGTTGCTGGAGGGGCCAGAGCGATGGCGTGCTGGTGAGGTGGCGCATGGCCAGCGACGTCCACGGCATGCACACTCGCGACGTGAGCGGCATGCTGGCGCGTTTCGGGCGCGCGTTCTCCGGCGTGGCTACGGCGTCTACCTCGATGCTGTCGTTGCTAGGTGAAGAAGAAGAGCACGGTGGCAAGCTTTGGCACCAGGGCCAGTGTGGAGAAGAAGGGAGAAGAGAGGGGGCTCGACACGGTGGTGACATGGCCGGCATGGTGTGTGCATGCAAGCTATGCTTGGCATGCTAGGGTTCCAAGCTGGGCATGAGTGAGAGAGGGGACCAGAGGGAGTGAAATGGGCAAGGTTAGGGTGAGTAGATCACTATTTGGAATAGTGTTGCGTTGATTCCATATTTGGAATTTGCAAATTTTGTTCAAATTCAAATGAGTTCAAAAGGTTGCAAGATTTGAAAAGTATGTGTTTGGTTGAGTTGTAAATGACCAAAGAGAATGATGTGTGGTGGTGGAATTTCCAAATTCAAAGAATTGCAAAATTTGCTAAGTGTGAGATTGTTCCACATAATAAAAAGTTCCAACTTTGCATGAGCATAGCATTTGATCTAAAGTGAATTTGGCATGGTGGTCTTTACCAAAGTTGTTCACCTTGATGTGCTCTTGGATGAGGTGCAAAGAATTGAGCAAGTCTAGTTTGAAAATTTTGAATTGCAAAGGCTCAAAGTAGGGATCATACTATAAATGGCAGATTTGACCATTATCATATGTGATCCCATTTTGAGTTTGAAATTTATTTGATTTGTGTTTCTTGGATTCCAAAAGTTGTAATAAGTGTTTAGTAACATTATTCAACTAATGGTGAAGACCAAAATGGCCTAGGGTAAAAGTTTATAAAAAATGGCATAAGCCATATGTGAGGGTTTTTAGGGTTTTTCTCTTATTTGATTTCTTTCTCTTTTTGATTTATTTGGTTTGTGATCTTCACTTGATCACATTAGGGTTTTAGGGTTTATCACATAAACATAATAACAATCATCATGGCATATCACTCAAATGCACAAGTCCTATGCAGGGTACTATATGCAAAGAAAAGTTTTTGTTGGCTCTAAATTTTGAATTCTGGAATTCTTCTAACTTTCTTTTTATTGAAATTTGGGATGTTACAAACCCTTCTCCCTTACAAAAGATCTCGTCCCGAGATCTAAAAGAAAGTTAGGTACTAAAGAGATCTGGGTACTCCTTCTTCGTGAAGTCTTCACGTTCCCAAGTGGCTTCATCTTCGGTATGATTGCTCCACTGAATCTTCAGGAACTTGATGCTTCGGGTGCTGGTGGTTCTGTAAGCTTCCTCCAGGATGCGAATCGGCACTTCGCGGTACGTCAGGTCCTTGTTGATATCCATCGATCGGTGATCGATGTTCTTGAACACTTCGGTCTTCTCAGGGACTTCAAGGCACTTCTGGAGGAGTGAGATATGAAACACGTCATGCACAGCCGACATCTCTTCAGGTAGCTCCAGTTGATGCGGCTGAGAACTTTGAAGGGTCTGACATATCGGGGTGCGCGCTTTCCTTTCAGCTGAAATCTCTGCATTCCTTTCAAGGGGGATACCTTGAGATAGACGAAGTCTCCGATCTCGAAGGTCATCTCCCGGCGTCTCTTGTCGGCGTAGCTCTTCTGTCTTGATTGCGCCGTCTTGAGGTACTCGCGGATCTTGTGCACTTTCTCTTCGGCTTCACGAAGAACATCTGGACCAAAGACTTGGCTTTCTCCAACTTTCGACCAGTTCAGGGGGGTACGGCATTTCCTTCCGTACAATGCTTCAAAGGGGGCCATCTATAGGCTGGCTTGATAACTGTTGTTGTAAGAGAATTCTGCGTAAGGCAAGCAGTCTTCCCACTTGGATCCATATTCTAGTACACATGCTCTCAGCATGTCCTCCAATATCTGGTTGACTCTCTCAGTCTGTCCGTCAGTCTGAGGGTGATAGGCGGTGCTGAAATTCAGACGGGTTCCTAGTCCTTCGTGCATTTTCTGCCAGAATCTTGAGGTGAATTGTGATCCTCTATCTGACAATATCGATTTTGGGGTTCCGTGCAGGGCGACTATTCTGGAGATGTACAGTTCAGCTAACTTTGGGCCTTGGTATGTGGTCTTGACGGCGATGAAATGGGCTACCTTGGTCAGTCTATCGACAACTACCCATATTGAATCATTGCCTTTGCTGGATTTGGGCAGACCTGTGATAAAGTCCATTCCTACAGAGTCCCACTTCCATTCTGGAATCTGTAGGGGTTGCAAAAGTCCTGCGGGTCATTGATGTTCCGCCTTGACTCTCTGACAGATGTCACACTTGGCGATGTAGCTGCCGATTTCTCTCTTCATTCCATGCCACCAGAATTGCTCCTTCAGATCTTGATACATCTTGTTACCTCCGGGGTGGATTGAGTAAAGGGTGTCATGGGCTTCTTTCAGGATGACTTGCTTCAAGTCTGAGTCCGATTGTACACAAACGCGTTCTTTGTACCAAAGAACTCCGGCTTCATCTATGGTGAATCCTGGGGCTTTTCCGGCGGCTATCTGTTTCTTGATCCCGTCGATGCTAGCGTTTCCTTTCTGGGCTTCCTTGATTTGGCTAACCAAGGTGGGTTGAAGCTCTATGCTGGCTAGGAATCCTTCACTAACAAGTTCAAGTCGAAACTGTTCAAACTCTTGAAACATGCTGGGCTGCTCGATTGCGATCATGGAGTTCAACTGACATGGCAGTCGACTCAAAGCATCCGCTACCGCATTGGCCTTGCCGGGGTGGTAGTGAATCTCCATGTCGTAATCCCTGATCAATTCTATCCATCGGTGTTGCCTCATATTTAGCTCCTTCTGGGTGAAGATATATTTCAGGCTCTTGTGGTCGGAGTAGATCTCGCATCGATTACCCATGGGGTAATGACGCCAAACTTTCAAGGCTAGGAGAACGGCTGCAAGCTCGAGGTCATGGGTTGGATAGTTCTGCTCATGTTGCTTCAGCTGTCTTGACAGGTATGATATCACTTTGCCTTCTTGCATCAAGACACATCCAAGACCAATCTTGGAAGCGTCGCAATAGACTTCAAAGGGCTTGGTGATGTCCGGCATGATCAGGATTGGGGCTGAGGTCAGTCTACTCTTGAGTTGTTGGAAACTCTCTTCACACTTGTTAGTCCATTCGAACTTCTTGTCCTTCTTCAACAGTTGCGTCATTGGTCGAGCGATGCTCGAAAAGCCTTCTACAAATCTACGGTAATATCCGGCTAATCCAAGAAAAGCGCGGACCTCGGTTTGGGTGGTTGGGGCTTGCCATTCCATAACAGTTTTGATCTTGGCGGGATCTACGGCAATTCCTCCTGCAGATAAGATGTGTCCCAGGAATCCTACTTCCTCCAACCAAAACTCACACTTGCTGAACTTGGCATACAACTGGTGGTGTCTAAGGGTTTCTAGGACAGTCTCCAAATGTTGTTCATGTTCCTCTTCGGACTCGGAGTAGATAAGAATGTCGTCGATGAAGACAACGACAAACTTGTCCAAAAAGTTCATGAAGATCTTATTCATGAGATTCATGAAATAAGAGGGGACATTGGTTAATCCAAACGACATGATGTTGTACTCATACAACCCATATCTGGTGGTAAAGGCAGTCTTTGGAATGTTGGTGGCTCGGATCTTCAGCTGATGATAACCAGTTCTAAGGTCTATCTTTGAGAAAACTTTGGCTCCTGTCAACTGATCAAACAGAGCTTCTATCTTGGGTAGGGGGTATTTGTTTTTGATGGTGACATCGTTAAGCTTACGATAGTCCGTACATAAATGAGTGGCACCATCCTTCTTGTCCGCAAACAAAACTGGTGATCTCCAGGGGGATGCACTAGGTCTAATCAGACCTTTGGCCAACATATCATCTATCTGTTTCTTCAGCTCCACAAGCTCTGTTGGGTTCATGCTATAGGCTCTCTGTGCTATAGGTCCAGTTCCGGGGATTAATTCGATGATAAATTTGATATCCCGATCCGGGGGCATACCGGGTAGATCATCCGGAAACACATCAGGGTATCGACAAACGACCCTAATTTGATCCAGAGTTGGCTTGGCTACACTTTGGTTGCAGGTGAATTTTCTGGGTAGTCTTTCAGAGACATGTTCTACTAGGATACCGATGCTGCTAGTCATGGTGATGGCTTTCTTTGCACAGTCAATCAAACCATGGTGTTTTGACATCCAGTCCATTCCTAGTACGACTTCCAAACCTTTGGTTCCCAGAATTATCAGATTGGCATAGAAATCTACATCATGGATTTTGATGGGTACATTTTTGCAAAATTTTCTGGCTTTGGTGGTTGATCCGGGAATTTGAACTATCATAACATGCTTCAAACTGAGAGGTTGAATTTTACTTGTTGATGCAAAGTCTTCGGTGACAAAAGAATGAGATGCTCTGGAATCAAACAATACTCTGGCAGGGATGTGGTTGACAGAAAACATACCCAGTACAACATCTGGTGCTTCCTGGGCTTCCTCGGCATTCATGTGGAAGAGACGACCATTGTGGCTATTGGGGTTGTTGGGGGCGAACTTCTTGCCAGTGGAGACACGGCGTTGCTACTGAGCAGGTGCAGCGGTGTTGCCCGCGAGCTTGGCGAGCCTCTTGGGACACTCGTTGGAGTAATGTCCCACTACACCACACTCGTAACAAGTGATGGTGGCCTTGTCCTTGGTCGCAAAGGGGATGGCGTTGCTTCCGGTTCTGGGGGCGGTGTTGGTGTTGCTGTTGTTGTTGTTGGGGGCTCTGGGCAAAGCGCGGTTGAATTTGTTGTTGTTGTTGTAGCCTCCTGGCTTGGAGTTTCCTCCACTCCGGTTCTGATAACCGGGGCGCGAGTTCTGCATCTGGGACTTGTTGTTGTTTCTCGGAGTGAAACCTCCGCTTGAGCTGGGGCGATACTTCGGGGCATTGCTAGGCCCACTCTTGTGCATCATGCGACATTTGCGGTTCTCATTGTCTTGGTTCAACTTGCCCTCCATCTGGATGGCGGAGTCCACAAGGGCTTCAAGGTCGGCGAAGGGGATGTTGACGAGGACAGTCTGCATCTCATCATGCAGTCCATTCAGGAATCTCTCCTGCCTCTTCTCAGTAGTGTCGGTCTCATCGGGGGCGTACCTTGACAGTGTAAGGAACCTATCACGGTATTCTACCACCGTCAAGCGACCTTGCTTCAGTTCGCGGAACTAATCCCTCATCTTCTTGATAAGACCTGGGGGTACATGGTACTTGCTAAACTTGAGCTTGAATTCTGCCCAAGTCATGAATTGTCCTCCGTTTATGGCACGGGTGCTAGTCCACCAGGCGCGGGCTGGTCCAGCAAGATAGTGGGTTGCAAACAAGACCATCTCACTAGCTTCCACTCCGGCTACTTCCAAGTTGTTCTCCATGGTCTCGAGCCAGTCGTCGGCGTCGAGTGGTTCTTCAGTCTTGCTAAACACCGGAGGATTGGTGTTCTGAAAGTTCTTGAGCTTGGATCCAGGGTGATCATGATTTCCATGGCCTTGGTTTGCAAGGTTTTGCAGTGCTGCGATGTTGGCTTGGCGTTCAGCTCTTTCAGTCTCCCTGTCAGCAAGCAGGGTTTGCAGCAGTTGCATCATCGCATCGTTGTTGGTGCGATTGGGAGGGGCCATCTGAATATAGAGAAGATCATGAGATAAGAGGGAAATTTCTATGGTTTATTTTGAGTAAGTTCATAACATTTGAAACTTGAAGTCTTTTCATGACAAACACAACATTCATTCATTCCTTCAACACACATTACAAACTTAACACACTCATACTCCAATGGTTTTAAGAACCATTCTCATGCTACGATACAAGGGGCGGGATACAAATCACACCTACATAAGTGAAACTAGTGTAACTACTCCTCATCCTCGACGTCGATCGGGACGAAGTCGTCAGGTCCTGCCTCCAGGAACTCGTAGTCCTCCTCCTCGGTGAACTCGTCCTCCTCAAATTCGTCGTTGTCGCTCAGGAAGGCTCCTCCTCCGTGAAGGTCGATACCTCCGTCGTCGTCCTCCAGCTCTCTAAGCTGATCCTCCTGGGCCTTGATAGTGGCCTCAAGTGATGCTATCTTGGCGCGAAGGCGCACAATCTTAGCGTCCTTCTTGGCACGCTGCTGGCGAAGGGCCTTGCGGTCGTTGTTGAGGAGCTTGATCGCCTCACCCTGCTCGATGATGTGAGCGTGGGTCTGGTTCGCGTAAACGCGAGTGGCGTCGAGGTCCTTCTGAGTCTGGTAGAGCATGAAGTCCAGGTGCTCAGCATGGTGCCTCAACTGCGGGTGCGGCTGCAGCTCCATAGGCACTCCCATGGCATCACGCCTCACGAGATGCGTGAAGCGAGAGGCGAGGATGCGCACCACGTTTTGTCCACAGAGACGCGCAAGTGCCTCCTGAAGGCCACGTGCGAGTCCATCGAGCCAGTTGCTCTCGCGGAAGGAGAAGAGGATCCTCTTCGAGGTGGGAGGCTCCATCTTGCCCCTCAAGTCGGCAGTGATGATCCACTGCAACTCTCCTCCAGGAGTGTCGTCCACCTGAATTCCGTGGAACTCAGGGTGTGGGCGCTCGAGGAAGTCCGAGAGGGCGTTGAGGTCGTGCTCGAAGATCAGACTTCCCCCATTCCCAAGCTGGTAAAACTTGGTGTTGATGGGTTCATTCGGCTCCATCTGAAAGCTAAATGGATGAGTAAGTTAGAGAGTGAACAAGTGTGGAAATTTTTTAAGTAGATTCAAAATAAGATAGACATGATTCATCAAATTTGGAAAAAGTCTCAAAGACAAGAGTGTAAGTAGATTTTCACAAATATTCTCTTCATTTGATTTCAAAGTTAAGTTTTTCTGAACGTCCATTCTAACTAGGGTCTTCTAAGGTCAAACAATGGCTCTGATACCAACTTGTCAACACCCGGATTTTTAAATCCGGATGCCTATTATGTCATACATCGCAATCCCAGGAATATTGTTGTTGCGAGGCATAATAGTTAAGTATCACAATCATCATTCATTACAAACCATATTGTCTTACAATTGGAATCACATGATCCATATTACACGAATAGATGATCTAATGATCATCGAACAAACACAAGTTCATAGCGGAAGCGTAAAGATAAATGGACTCTCTAGTCCACAGGCCAACGCTTGACGTTGGAAGACTCCTAGTTGTCGTAGGCGTCCTGCTGGTCATCTCCTTGTTCATCTTCATACTCTGGCCATTTGAATAGCCAGGGACAAAGCCGTGAGTACTTCAAGTACTCGCAAACTAATACTAGTGTAAGTGCTAGACAATTCTAGTAAGGGTGCTAAGCTCTAGTTTATTTCCATAAAGCCAATTTTAATTCACAAGTATTTGAGAAAAGCCTTATTCATGTGCTAACTAACTCAAGTGGGAACATTAGTGTCATTCCCACCCTTAAAGTGGTGATTTCAATTCAATTCACCACTTCACCATTCCTTTCACCATCATTTTCAAGAATTTGACATCGGAAACTGTATGGCCTTTCCAACCGTCCGTAACCGTGGATGCGGCTATTCGAATAGATTTACACTATGCAAAGGTTGCACACTTGTGCCACAACATTTGATTTCATCCGTCGGGATTACCCCGAATCATCATAACACAGTACGCGGATCATCAACCATAACCTTTCACTTACAAACCCTAGTATGAGCACCTCTCCCCATGAGCTTGGCCTCCCAGTGAAGACCAACTGTCAACCTGGGAACTGCACAGGGCTTGGCCGTACAATTCACCTCAATTTCACATCATTTCTCAACAACGGAGGCAGCCTCAAGCATAACCCCTATGATGTGTGTTCAGAGGGAACCCATACTAAGATGCATAAACTTCCAGTTAAGCCCTACCCATAATCAGGTATTGTGGGGGTACTCAATATTGGAAAGGTATCGCATTCAAACCAATATCAGTTTTATCAAAAATCACCATCTTCTCTGGGTCATATTCACCTTGAAAATTCATTCAATGGAATGCTTCATCATTCCAAGGTTTCAAATTCAGTTCAAGTCACATGTTCCCATCTAGAGTAGTCAAGTTTTAATATTTAGCACTAGCACTAATCATGAGGGGTGCTAATCTTGCTTGGCTAGCTTGGGACTAACTTTGCTACTCTAGTAACCTTCTTTAACTTAGACCAAAGTTAACTATAAAAGTAACTCTTTGAAAAAACAAGTAAAACTTGTAAGGTAGAAACTTGGGATAGGCTTATGGTAGAAAAGGTAAGACTATGGTGCCTTTCCCCAAAGGGCTTTGCACTTTGAAAGAATATTAGCTTGCCTTGGTAGTTCTCAAAGTTCTCCTCCTCCTCTTCTTGGTAGCAACCTTCTTCCTCCGGGTATTCTCCGGTGCTAGCGTCTAAATTTGAATACGAGTATAATCACTCAACTAATTTAATGGCTATTCCAAACATCACATATATTCACACAAACTATTCTAAGCATAAACTTAATATAATTAGGGTGCATTGGTTGTGTTGCTTGAGGAGAAATAATTTCCTCTCATTTAATATGTAAATGATAGTTTCCATAGGGTTCTTGAGAAATAATTTCCTCTCATTGAAATCTTCTTAAGATTTAATTTCTCAAACAATCATACATGAATTTATGTTGACCTACGTCAACCATTCATTATCATCATTTTAGAAAATGATTTAAATGAGGTAGACCACCTCATACTATTTAATAAGGCCTATTATGATTTAATTTCTCCAAGAATTTCATATGAGATTAATTGACCAGGGGTCCAACTTCATATGAATGCATTTGAGACAAGATTTAAATGAAGTATAACACTTCATATAATTTGCATAATAGTTTTGGAAAATATCACTTAAGTAAACTAGCCATATTGTCCATTATTTAAACTAGGGCATGATCATGCAAAGTGACCACACCATTTTATTGCAGATACAATTAGTGTAAGTCAAATGTGAGCTATTGGAGTTGGAATTAACTAATTATCACTTTTGGTTGATTTTTAAAATTTATTTGAATGTGAAAAAGTCCTTTCCTTCATTTTTTATCAGTTTAATTCTACCACAGATCCCAAAATGTGACCAGTGGCATGTTGTAGATCTTTTTACTAGCTTTCCAACAATATAAAATTTGCAAAATTTGGCCAAACCAAACAGATTCTATTTAATTTCTAAGTTGGGTCCAGTATTGATTTTGAATTGAATTGATTTAAACTAAATTTGAATTAACAGGCCGGCGGGAAAACGAGGTGGGCCGAAACCGTTTGAAAAAGAGAGAAACGGCCCAGCAACGCAGCTCGTGCGAGTGGGCCACCTGACAGAGTGGGGGCCACTCGTCAGCGACTCTTCAAAGCCGAATCGGTATGGATCAACGAGAAGCGTTGGATTAGAACAAGATCGGACGGTGCCAGTGCATCGTCTTCTCCGGCGAGAGCCCAACGCTCTGGCGGCAAGCCTAGGGGGTCGGAGGGTTAACCGTGGGTCCGGCGAGTGGCGGCGGTGTTCCGTTCGAGGTTGTCGATGAAGGGGAAGAAGCCTGTAGCAGTGGCACAGCTCGAGGAGGCCTGGATCGATGGCGATTTCACCAGGGCTTCCACGGCTCCGATCGCTCGATTGGAGCTGCTCCGGCTTCGAGTGAGGTAGCTAATGGTGCGAGGAGAAGCAGAGATGGGAGGAGAAGAGATTGGTGTGCTCAATGGCGTCCAGGGAACACTCTATTTATAGAGAAGCTTGGGTGCTGCGGGGCAGTGGCGAGGTCGACATGCTCGCGATGACTCCGGCGAGTGTTGGGGCTAGGCGATGGCACAGCAGTGTTCTACGTGTCCAGGCGAGGCTAACGGTAGTGACAGGCGGCGGCTAGATAGCTCGCGTTTCTTCCATGTCTGGCGGCGGCGTCTACGGGATCTTGCTCACCATCTCCGGCGGCGGCGGTCCAGGGGCTGGTTGTGAGCGTGTCTGGTGGGTCTGAGGTGGCGCTGCGGTGCTCAACTCATTGCTGGAGGGGCCAGAGCGATGGCGTGCTGGTGAGGTGGCGCGTGGCCAGCGACATCCACGGCATGCACACTCGCGACGTGAGCGGCATGCTGGCGCATTTCGGGCACGCATTCTCCGGCGTGGCTACGGCGTCTACCTCGATGCTGTCGTTGCTAGGTGAAGTAGAAGAGCACGGTGGCAAGCTTTGGCACCAGGGCCAGTGTGGAGAAGAAGGGAGAAGAGAGGGGGCTCGACACGGTGGCGACATGGCCGGCATGGTGTGTGCATGCAAGCTATGCTTGGCATGCTAGGGTTCCAAGCTGCGCATGAGTGAGAGAGGGGACAAGGGGACTAGAGGGAGTGAAATGGGCAAGGTTAGGGGTGAGTAGATCACTATTTGGAATAGTGTTGCATTGATTCCATATTTGGAATTTGCAAATTTTGTTCAAATTCAATTGAGTTCAAAAGGTTGCAAGATTTGAAAAGTATGTGTTTGGTTGAGTTGTAAATGACCAGAGAGAATGATGTGTGGTGGTGGAATTTCCAAATTCAAGGAATTGCAAAATTTGCTAAGTGTGAGATTGTTCCACATAATAAAAAGTTCCAACTTTGCATGAGCATAGCATTTGATCTAAAGTGAATTTGGCATGGTGGTCTTTACCAAAGTTGTTCACCTTGATATGCTCTTGGATGAGGTGCAAAGAATTGAGCAAGTCTAGTTTGAAAATTTTGAATTGCAAAGGCTCAAAGTAGGGATCAGACTATAAATGGCAGATTTGACCATTATCATATGTGATCCCATTTTGAGTTTGAAATTTATTTGATTTGTGTTTTTGGATTCCAAAAGTTGTAATAAGTGTTTAGTAACATTATTCAACTAATGGTGAAGACCAAAATGGCCTAGGGTAAAAAATTATTTAAAATGGCATAAGCCATATGTGAGGGTTTTTAGGGTTTTTCTCTTATTTGATTTATTTCTCTTTTTGATTTATTTGGTTTGTGATCTTCACTTGATCACATTAGGGTTTTAGGGTTTATCACATAAACATAATAACAATCATCATGGCATATCACTCAAATGCACAAGTCCTATGCAGGGTACTATATGCAAATAAAAGTTTTTGTTGGCTCTAAATTTTGAATTCTGGAATTCTTCTAACTTTCTTTTTATTGAAATTTGGGATGTTACAGATTAGGTATGGAAAGCCTAGTGGGAAGGCACCTCCAAATAGTAAAACAAGTTATTCTTACATTGATGCTCATTATGAGGAGCCTCTTCTCTTCCCTAAGACCAAAAGAATGTATGAACTATCCTATGAAGCCCAAGTGTGTGCAAAGCACACTGAAAAATAAAAACTCGCTCCTAAGATGGTTATGGAAGTGATGCGTGTGGTTGACACGTCCGTTGGGAACCCCAAGAGGAAGGTGTGATGCGCACAGCGGCAAGTTTCCCTCAGTAAGAAACCAAGGTTTAATCGAACCAGTAGGAGTCAAGAAGCACGTTGAAGGTTGATGGCGGCGGGATGTAGTGCGGCGCAACACCAGAGATTTCGGCGCCAACGTGGAACCTGCACAACACAACCAAAGTACTTTGCCCCAACGAAACAGTGAGGTTGTCAATCTCACCGGCTTGCTGTAACAAAGGATTAACCGTATTGTGTGGAAGATGATTGTTTGCAGAAAACAGTAGAACAGTATTGCAGTAGATTCTATTTCAGTATAGAGAATTGGACCGGGGTCCACAGTTCACTAGAGGTGTCTCTCCCATAAGATAAACAGCATGTTGGGTGAACAAATTACAGTTGGGCAATTGACAAATAAAGAGGGCATGACCATGCACATTCATATTATGATGAGTATTGTGAGATTTAATTGGGCATTACGACAAAGTACATAGACCGCTATCCAGCATGCATCTATGCCTAAAAATTCCACCTTCAGGTTATCATCCGAACCCCCTCCAGTATTAAGTTGCTAACAACAGACAATTGCATTAAGTATTGCGCGTAATGTAATCAGTGACTATATCCTCGAACATAGCACTAATGTTTTATCCCTAGTGGCAACAGCACATCCATAATCTTAGAGATTTCACACTTCCCTGCATTCACGGAGACATGAACCCACTATCGAGCATAAATAATCCCTCTTGGAGTTACAAGCATCTACTTGGCCAGAGCATCTACTAGTAACGGAGAGCATGCAAGATCATAAACAACACATAGACATAACTTTGATAATTAACATAACAAGTATTCTCTATTCATCGGATCCCAACAAACGCAACATATAGAATTACAGATAGATGATCTTGATCATGTTAGGCAGCTCACAAGATCTGACAATGAAGCACAATGGGGAGAAGACAACCATCTAGCTACTGCTATGGACCCATAGTCCAGGGGTAGACTACTCACACATCACTCCGGAGGCGACCATGGCGGCGTAGAGTCCTCCGGGAGATGATTCCCCTCTCCGGCAGGGTGCCGGAGGCGATCTCCTGAATCCCCCGAGATGGGATTGGCGGCGGCGGCGTCTCTGGAAGGTTTTTCGTATCGTGGCTCTCGGTACTGGGGGTTTCGCGACGGAGGCTTTAAGTAGGCGGAAGGGCAGGTCAGGAGGCGGCACGAGGGGCCCACACCACAGGGCCGCGCGGCCAAGGGGGGGGGGGGGGCGCCGCCCTAGGGTGTCGCCACCTCGTGGCCCCACTTCGTCTCCTCTTCGGTCTTCTGGAAGCTTCGTGGCAAAATAGGACCCTGGGCGTTGATTTCGTCCAATTCCGAGAATATTTCATTACTAGGATTTCTGAAACCAAAAACAGCAGAAAACAAAGAATCGGCACTTCGGCATCTTGTTAATAGGTTAGTTCCAGAAAATGCACGAATATGACATAAAGTGTGCATAAAACATGTAGATAACATCAATAATGTGGCATGGAACATAAGAAATTATCGATACGTCGGAGACGTATCAGCATCCCCAAGCTTAGTTCTGCTCGTCCCGAGCAGGTAAAACGATAACAAAGATAATTTCTGGAGTGACATGCCATCATAACCTTGATCATACTATTTGTAAAGCATATGTAGTGAATGCAGCGATCAAAACAATGTAAATGACATGAGTAAACAAGTGAATCATATAGCAAAGACTTTTCATGAATAGTACTTCAAGACAAGCATCAATAAGTCTTGCATAAGAGTTAACTCATAAAGCAATAATTCATAGTAAAAGCATTGAAGCAACACAAAGGAAGATTAAGTTTCAGCGGTTGCTTTCAACTTGTAACATGTATATCTCATGGATATTGTCAACATAGAGTAATATAATAAGTGCAATATGCAAGTATGTAGGAATGAATGCACAGTTCACAAAAGTGTTTGCTTCTTGAGGTGGAGAGAAATAGGTGAACTGACTCAACATAAAAGTAAAAAGAATGGTCCTCCATAGAGGAAAAGCATCGATTGCTATATTTGTGCTAGAGCTTTGATTTTGAAAACATGAAACAATTTTGTCAACGGTAGTAATAAAGCATATGTATCATGTAAATTATATCTTACAAGTTGCAAGCCTCATGCATAGTATACTAATAGTGCCCGCACCTTGTCCTAATTAGCTTGGACTACCGGATCATCACAATGCACATGTTTTAACCAAGTGTCACAAAGGGGTAATGATGCGTGTGGTTGGCACGTCCGTTGGGAACCACAAGAGGAAGGTGTGATGCGCACAGCGGCAAGTTTCCCTCAGTAAGAAACCAAGGTTTAATCGGACCAGTAGGAGTCAAGAAGCACGTTGAAGGTTGATGGCGGCGAGATGTAGTGCGGCGCAACACCAGGGATTCCGGCGCCAACGTGGAACCTGCACAACACAACCAAAGTACTTTGCCCCAACGAAACAGTGAGGTTGTCAATCTCACCGGCTTGCTGTAACAAAGGATTAACCGTATTGTGTGGAAGATGATTGTTTGCAGAAAACAGTAGAACAAGTATTGCAGTAGGTTGTATTTCAGTAAAGAGAATTGGACCGGGGTCCACAGTTCACTAGAGGTGTCTCTCCCATAAGACGAACAGCATGTTGGGTGAACAAATTACAGTTGGGCAATTGACAAATAAAGAGAGCATGACCATGCACATACATATTATGATGAGTATAGTGAGATTTAATTGGGCATTACGACAAAGTACATAGACCGCCATCCAGCATGCATCTATGCCTAAAAAGTCCACCTTCAGGTTATCATCCGAACCCCCTCCAGTATTAAGTTGCTAACAACAGACAATTGCATTAAGTATTGCGCGTAATGTAACTAGTGACTACATCCTTGAACATAGCACTAATGTTTTATCCCTAGTGGCAACAGCACATCCATAACCTTAGAGGTTCTTGTCACCCCTCCAGATTCACGGAGACATGAACCCACTATCGAGCATAAATACTCCCTCTTGGAGTTACTAGCATCAACTTGGCCAGAGCATCTACTAATAACGGAGAGCATGCAAGATCATAAACAACACATAGATATAACTTTGATAATCAACATAACAAGTATTCTCTATTCATCGGATCCCAACAAACGCAACATATAGAATTACGGATAGATGATCTTGATCATGTTAGGCAGCTCACAAGATCCGACAATGATAGCACAATGGGGAGAAGACAACCATCTAGCTACTGCTATGGACCCATAGTCCAGGGGTAGACTACTCACACATCACACCGGAGGCGACCATGGCGGCGTAGAGTCCTCCGGGAGATGATTCCCCTCTCCGGCAGGGTGCCGGAGGCGATCTCCTGGATCCCCGAGATGGGATCGGCGTTGGCGGCGTCTCTGGAAGGTTTTCCGTATCGTGGCTCTCGTGCCGGGGGTTTCATCACGGAGGCTATTTGTAGGCGGAAGGGCAGGTCAAGAGGCGGCAAGGGGCCCCACACCACAGGCCGCGCGGCCAAGGGGGGGGCCGCGCCGGCCGCGGGTGTGGCCCCCTCGGGGCCCCTCTTCGTCTCTCCTTCGGACTTACGGAAGCTTCGTGGAAAAATAGGCCCCCGGGCTTTGATTTCGTCCAATTCGAGAATATTTCTTTACTAGGATTTCTGAAACCAAAACAGCAGAAAACAAAGAATCGGCACTTCGGCATCTTGTTAATAGGTTAGTTCCAGAAAATGCACGAATATGACATAAAGTGTGCGTAAAACATGTAGATAACATCAATAATGTGGCATGGAACATAAGAAATTATCGATACGTCGGAGACGTATCAGCATCCCCAAGCTTAGTTCTGCTCGTCCCGAAAGGTAAAACGATAACACGTATAATTTCTGGAGTGACATGCCATCATAATCTTGATCATACTATTTGTAAAGCATATGTAGTGAATGCAGCGATCAAAACAATGTATATGACATGAGTAAACAAGTGAACCATAAAGCAAAGACTTTTCATGAATAGCACTTCAAGACAAGCATTAATAAGTCTTGCATAAGAGTTAACTCATAAAGCAATAATTCAAAGTAAAGGCATTGAAGCAACACAAAAGAAGATTAAGTTTCAGCGGTTGCTTTCAACTTGTAACATGTATATCTCATGGATATTGTCAACATAGAGTAATATAATAAGTGCAATAAGCAAGTATGTAGGGATCAATGCACAGTTCACACAAGTGTTTGCTTCTTGAGGTGGAGAGAAATAGGTGAACTGACTCAACATTGAAAGTAAAAGAATGGTCCTCCATAGAGGAAAAGCATCGATTGCTATATTTGTGCTAGAGCTTTGATTTTGAAAACATGAAACAATTTTGTCAACGGTAGTAATAAAGCATATGCATCATGTAAATTATATCTTATAAGTTGCAAGCCTCATGCATAGTGTACTAATAGTGCCCGCACCTTGTCCTAATTAGCTTGGACTACCTGGATTATCACCGCAATACATATGCTTTAACCAAGTATCACAAAGGGGTACCTCTATGCCGCCTGTACAAAGGTCTAAGGAGAAAGCTCGCATTTGGATTTCTCGCTTTTGATTATTCTCAACTTAGACATCCATACCGGGACAACATAGATAACAGATAATGGACTCCTCTTTTAATGCTTTAAGCATTCAACAACAATTAATTCTTTTCTCATTAGAGATTTGAGGATGTTTGTCCAAAACTGAAACTTCCACCATGGATCATGGCTTTAGTTAGCGGCCCAATGTTCTTCTCTAACAATATGCATGCTCAAACCATTCAACTCAGTGTAGATCGCCCTTACTTCAGACAAGACGAACATGCATAGCAACTCACATGAAATTCAACAATGAATAGTTGATGGCGTCCCCAGTAAACATGGTTATCGCACAACAAGCAACTTAATAAGAGATAAAGTGCATAATTACATATTCAATACCACAATAGTTCTTAAGCTATTTGTCCCATGAGCTATATATTGCAAAGGTGAATGATGGAATTTTAAAGGTAGCACTCAAGCAATTTACTTTGGAATGGCGGAAAATACCATGTAGTAGGTAGGTATGGTGGACACAAATGGCATAGTGGTTGGCTCAAGTATTTTGGATGCATGAGAAGTATTCCCTCTCGATACAAGGTTTAGGCTAGCAAGGCTTATTTGAAACAAACACAAGGATGAACTGGTGCAGCAAAACTCACATAAAAGTCATATTGAAAACATTATAAGACTCTACACCGTCTTCCTTGTTGTTCAAACTCAATACTAGAAATTATCTAGACCTTAGAGAAACCAAATATGCAAACCAAATTTTAGCATGCTCTATGTATTTCTTCATTAATGGGTGCAAAGCATATGATGCAAGAGCTTAATCATGAGCACAACAATTGCCAAGTATCACATTACCCAAGACATTTATAGCAATTACTACATGTATCATTTTCCAATTCCAACCATATAACAATTTAACGAAGGAGAAACTTCGCCATGAATACTATGAGTAGAAACCAAGGACATACTTGTCCATATGCTACAGCGGAGCGTGTCTCTCTCCCATAAAGTGAATGCTAGGATCCATTTTATTCAAACAAAACAAAAAACAAAAACAAACCGACGCTCCAAGAAAAAAGCACATAAGATGTGATGGAATAAAAATATAGTTTCAGGGGAGGAACCTGATAATGTTGTCGATGAAGAAGGGGATGCCTTGGGCATCCCCAAGCTTAGACGCTTGAGTCTTCTTGATATATGCAGGGGTGAACCACCGGGGTATCCCCAAGCTTAGAGCTTTCACTCTCCTTGATCATGTTGCATCATACTCCTCTCTTGATCCTTGAAAACTTCCTCCACACCAAACTCGAAACAACTCATTAGAGGGTTAGTGCACAATATAAATTGACATATTCAGAGGTGACACAATCATTCTTAACACTTCTGGACATTGCATAATGCTACTGGACATTAGTGGATCAAAGAAATTCATCCAACATAGCAAAAGAGGCAACGCGAAATAAAAGGCAGAATCTGTCAAAACAGAACAGTTCGTATTGACGAATTTTAAAATGGCACCAGACTTGATCAGATGAAAATGCTCAAATTGAATGAAAGTTGCGTACATATCTGAGGATCATGCACGTAAATTGGCTTAATTTTCTGAGCTACCTACAGGGAGGTGGACCCAGATTCGTGACAGCAAAGAAATCTGGAACTGTGCAGTAATCCAAATCTAGTACTTACTTTTCTATCAACGGCTTAACTTGGCACAACAAAACACAAAACTAAGATAAGGAGAGGTTGCTACAGTAGTAAACAACTTCCAAGACACAAAATAAAAACAAAGTACTGTAGGTAAAAACATGGGTTGTCTCCCATAAGCGCTTTTCTTTAACGCCTTTCAGCTAGGCGCAGAAAGTGTGTATCAAGTATTATCAAAGGGTGATGCATCGTTATCATGAGCTCCCCCATCCATAGTGGTACTAAGGGCTTTGTCAATTTTAGGCCTATAATAATACTTCTTTGGTCTAGGCACTTTAGAGACATACATAAACTTTTGCTCCTTACCCACATAAGCTTTCTCCTTATATTTAAGAGAAGAAAATGTTGAACCCAAGGTTCCCATAGCTTTTTCAAGTTCGTCAATCCTATTGATTTGATCATCATGGACAGCATTAGTTCCTAGGACACTAATTCTTTCATCAATTCCTCCTAAGGATTTATCAAGTTCATCAGTTTTATCAAGTAATATTTCCAATTTAGCTTCAATACTTGGAAAATTTTTCTCTATAGTTTCCAATCTTTTCATAACATCTTCAAGAGAGATTTCAATTTTAACTTTATCAACAGGGGGTATTCCAAATAAACTCTCAATAATGCAACTAGCTTCTAATGCAGGAGTACTTAAGAAGTCACCTTTTGCGAGACTATCAAGAACATATCTATTCCAGCTAGAGATACCAACATAAAAGTTCCTGAGTAAAATAATGGTGGAGTGTTTCTTAGTGCATCTATTATGGGCATCACTAATTCTATACCAAGCATCTCTCAAACATTCTCCCCCTCGTTGCTTAAACGTACGAACTTCAACTTCAGGATTACTCATTTTAGTAGTAGTAAATAGAGCAAACTAGATAAAGTAAATGCAAGTAAACTAATTTTTTGTGTGTTTTTGATATAGCAAACAAGATAGCAAATAAAGTAAAACTAGCAACTAATTTTTTTGTATTTTGATTTAGTGCAGCGAACAAAGTAGTAAATAAAATTAAGCAAGACAAAAACAAAGTAAAGAGATTGAGAAGTGGAGACTCCCCTTGCAGCGTGTCTTGATCTCCCCGGCAACGGCGCCAGAAATTTGCTTGATGCGTGTGGTTGACACGTCCGTTGGGAACCCCAAGAGGAAGGTGTGATGCGCACAGTGGCAAGTTTCCCTCAGTAAGAAACCAAGGTTTAATCGGACCAGTAGGAGTCAAGAAGCACGTTGAAGGTTGATGGCGGCGAGATGTAGTGCGGCGCAACACCAGGGATTCCGGCGCCAACGTGGAACCTGCACAACACAACCAAAGTACTTTGCCCCAACGAAACAGTGAGGTTGTCAATCTCACCGGCTTGCTGTAACAAAGGATTAACCGTATTGTGTGGAAGATGATTGTTTGCAGAAAACAGTAGAACAAGTATTGCAGTAGGTTGTATTTCAGTAAAGAGAATTGGACCGGGGTCCACAGTTCACTAGAGGTGTCTCTCCCATAAGACGAACAGCATGTTGGGTGAACAAATTACAGTTGGGCAATTGACAAATAAAGAGAGCATGACCATGCACATACATATCATGATGAGTATAGTGAGATTTAATTGGGCATTACGACAAAGTACATAGACCGCCATCCAGCATGCATCTATGCCTAAAAAGTCCACCTTCAGGTTATCATCCGAACCCCCTCCAGTATTAAGTTGCTAACAACAGACAATTGCATTAAGTATTGCGCGTAATGTAACTAGTGACTACATCCTTGAACATAGCACTAATGTTTTATCCCTAGTGGCAACATCACATCCATAACCTTAGAGGTTCTTGTCACCCCTCCAGATTCACGGAGACATGAACCCACTATCGAGCATAAATACTCCCTCTTGGAGTTACTAGCATCAACTTGGCCAGAGCATCTACTAATAACGGAGAGCATGCAAGATCATAAACAACACATAGATATAACTTTGATAATCAACATAACAAGTATTCTCTATTCATCGGATCCCAACAAACGCAACATATAGAATTACAGATAGATGATCTTGATCATGTTAGGCAGCTCACAAGATCCGACAATGATAGCACAATGGGGAGAAGACAACCATCTAGCTACTGCTATGGACCCATAGTCCAGGGGTAGACTACTCACACATCACACCGGAGGCGACCATGGCGGCGTAGAGTCCTCCGGGAGATGATTCCCCTCTCCGGCAGGGTGCCGGAGGCGATCTCCTGGATCCCCCGAGATGGGATCGGCGTTGGCGGCGTCTCTGGAAGGTTTTCCGTATCGTGGCTCTCGGTACTGGGGGTTTCGTCACGGAGGCTATTTGTAGGCGGAAGGGCAGGTCAAGAGGCGGCACGGGGGCCCCACACCACAGGGCCGCGCGGCCAAGGGGGGGGGCCGCGCCGCCCTAGGGTGTGGCCCCCTCGTGGCCCCTCTTCGTCTCTCCTTCGGACTTCTGGAAGCTTCGTGGAAAAATAGGCCCCTGGGCTTTGATTTCGTCCAATTCCGAGAATATTTCCTTACTAGGATTTCTGAAACGAAAAACAGCAGTAAAAACAAAGAATCGGCACTTCGGCATCTTGTTAATAGGTTAGTTCCAGAAAATGCACGAATATGACATAAAGTGTGCATAAAACATGTAGATAACATCAATAATGTGGCATGGAACATAAGAAATTATCGATACGTCGGAGACGTATCAGGTACCTCTATGCCGCCTGTACAAAGGTCTAAGGAGAAAGCTCGCATTGGATTTCTCGCTATTGATTATTCTCAACTTAGACATCCATACCGGGACAACATAGACAACAGATAATGGACTCCTCTTTTATGCATAAGCATGTAACAACAATTAATAATTTTCTCATATGAGATTGAGGATATATGTCCAAAACTGAAACTTCCACCATGGGTCATGGCTTTAGTTAGCGGCCCAATGTTCTTCTCTAACAATATGCATGCTTAACCATAAGGTGGTAGATCGCTCTTACTTCAGACAGGACGAACATGCATAGCAACTCACATGAAATTCAACAAAGAGTAGTTGATGGCGTCCCCAGTGAACATGGTTATCGCACAACAAGCAACTTAATAAGAGATAAAGTGCATAAGTACATATTCAATACCACAATAGTTTTTAAGCTATTTGTCCCATGAGCTATATATTGCAAAGGTGAATGATGGAATTTTAAAGGTAGCACTCAAGCAATTTACTTTGGAATGGCGGAAAATACCATGTAGTAGGTAGGTATGGTGGACACAAATGGCATAGTGGTTGGCTCAAGTATTTTGGATGCATGAGAGGTAATCCCTCTCGATACAAGGTTTAGGCTAGCAAGGCTATTTTGAAACAAACACAAGGATGAACCGGTGCAGCAAAACTCACATAAAAGACATATTGTAAACATTATAAGACTCTACACCGTCTTCCTTGTTGTTCAAACTCAATACTAGAAATTATCTAGGCCTTAGAGAAACCAAATATGCAAACCAAATTTTAGCATGCTCTATGTATTTCTTCATTAATGGGTGCAAAGTATATGATGCAAGAGCTTAAACATAAGCACAACAATTGCCAAGTATCACATTACCCAAGACATTTATAGCAATTACTACATGTATCATTTTCCAATTCCAACCATATAACAATTTAACGAAGAAGAAACTTCGCCATGAATACTATGAGTAGAAACTAAGGACATACTTGTCCATATGCTACAGCGGAGCGTGTCTCTCTCCCATAAAGTGAATGCTAGGATCCATTTTATTCAAACAAAACAAAAAACAAAAACAAACCGACGCTCCAAGCAAAGCACATAAGATGTGATGGAATAAAAATATAGTTTCAGGGGAGGAACCTGATAATGTTGTCGATGAAGAAGGGGATGTCTTGGGCATCCCCAAGCTTAGACGCTTGAGTCTTCTTAGAATATGTAGGGGTGAACCACCGGGGCATCCCCAAGCTTAGAGCTTTCACTCTCCTTGATCATGTTGCATCATACTCCTCTCTTGATCCTTGAAAACTTCCTCCACACCAAACTTAGAACAACTCATTAGAGGGTTAGTGGACAATAAAAATTAACATGTTCAGAGGTGACATAATCATTCTTAACACTTCTGGACATTGCATAAAGCTACTGGACATTAATGGATCAAAGAAATTCATCCAACATAGCAAAAGAGGCAATGCGAAATAAAAGGCAGAATCTGTCAAAACAGAACAGTTCGTATTGACGAATTTTATCGAGGCACCAGACTTGCTCAAATGAAAATGCTCAAATTTAATGAAAGTTGCGTACTTATCTGAGGATCACTCACGTAAATTGGCATAATTTTCTGAGTTACCTACAGAGAAAACAGCCCAGATTCGTGACAGCAAAGAAATCTGTTTCTGCGCAGTAATCCAAATCTAGTATGAACTTTTCTATCAACGACTTTACTTGGCACAATAAAACACTAAACTAAGATAAGGAGAGGTTGCTACAGTAGTAAACAACTTCCAAGACACAAAATAAAAACAAAGTACTGTAGGTAAAAACATGGGTTGTCTCCCATAAGCGCTTTTCTTTAACGCCTTTCAGCTAGGCGCAGAAAGTGTGTATCAAGTATTATCGAAGGGTGGTGCATCGGTATTATGAGCTCCCCCATCCGTAGTGGCACTAAGGGCTTTGTCAATTTTAGGCTTATAATAGTACTTCTTTGGTTTAGGCACTTTAGGGACATACATAAACTTTTGCTCCTTACCCACATAAGCTTTCTCCTTATATTTAAGAGAAGAAAATGTTGAACCCAAGGTTCCCATAGCTTTTTTCAAGTTCGTCAATCCTATTGCTTTGATCGTCATGGACAACACAAGTTCCTAGGACACTAATTCTTTCATCAATTCCTCCTAAGGATTTATCAAGTTCATCAGTTTTATCAAGTAACATCTCCAATTTAGCTTCAATACTTGGAAAATTTTTCTCTATGGTTTCCAATTTTTTCATAACATCTTCAAGAGAGATTTCAGTTTTAACTTCATCGACAGGAGGTATTCCAAATAGACTCTCAATAATACAGCTAGCTTCTAATGCAGGAGTACTTAGGAAGTTACCTTTTGCGAGACTATCAAGAACATACCTATTCCAGCTAGAGATACCAACATAAAAATTCCTGAGTAAGATAGTGGTGGAATGTTTCTTAATGCACCTATTATGGGCATCACTAATTCTATACCAAGCATCTCTTAAACATTCTCCCCCTCGTTGCTTAAACGTACAAACTTCAACTTCAGGATTACTCATTTTAGTAGTAGTAAATAAAGTAAACTAGATAAAATAAATGCAAGTAACTATTTTTTTTGTGTTTTTGATATAGCAAACAAGATAGCAAATAAAGTAAAACTAGCAACTAATTTTTTTGTATTTTGATTTTGTGCAGCAAACAAAGTAGTAAATAAAACTAAGCAAGACAAAAACAAAGTAAAGAGATTGGGAAGTGGAGACTCCCCTTGCAGCGTGTCTTGATCTCCCCGGCAACGGCGCCAGAAATTTGCTTGATGCGTGTGGTTGACACGTCCGTTGGGAACCCCAAGAGGAAGGTGTGATGCGCACAGCGGCAAGTTTTCCTCAGTAAGAAACCAAGGTTTAATCGAACCAGTAGGAGTCAAGAAGCACGTTGAAGGTTGATGGCGGCGGGATGTAGTGCGGCGCAACACCAGAGATTCCGGCGCCAACGTGGAACCTGCACAACACAACCAAAGTACTTTGCCCCAACGAAACAGTGAGGTTGTCAATCTCACCGGCTTGCTGTAACAAAGGATTAACCGTATTGTGTGGAAGATGATTGTTTGCAGAAACAAGAGAACAAAGATTAAAGAGATTGTATTTCAAGATAGAGAATTGGACCGGGGTCCACAGTTCACTAGAGGTGTCTCTCCCATAAGATAAACAGCATGTTGGGTGAACAAATTACAGTTAGGCAATTGACAAATAAAGAGGGCATGACCATGCACATACATATTATGATGAGTATTGTGAGATTTAATTGGGCATTACGACAAAGTACATAGACCGCTATCCAGCATGCATCTATGCCTAAAAAGTCCACCTTCAGGTTATCATCCGAACCCCCTCCAGTATTAAGTTGCTAACAACAGACAATTGCATTAAGTATTGCGCGTAATGTAATCAGTGACTATATCCTCGAACATAGCACTAATGTTTTATCCCTAGTGGCAACAGCACATCCATAATCTTAGAGATTTCTGTCACTTCCCCAGATTCACGGAGACATGAACCCACTATCGAGCATAAATACTCCCTCTTGGAGTTACAAGCATCTACTTGGCCAGAGCATCTACTAGTAACGGAGAGCATGCAAGATCATAAACAACACATAGACATAACTTTGATAATCAACATAACAAGTATTCTCTATTCATCGGATCCCAACAAATGCAACATATAGAATTACAGATAGATGATCTTGATCATGTTAGGAAGCTCACAAGATCCGACAATGAAGCACAATGGGGAGAAGACAACCATCTAGCTACTGCTATGGACCCATAGTCCAGGGGTAGACTACTCACACATCACTCCGGAGGCGACCATGGCGGCGTAGAGTCCTCCGGGAGATGATTCCCCTCTCCGGCAGGGTGCCGGAGGCGATCTCCTGAATCCCCCGAGAAGGGATTGGCGGCGGCGGCGTCTCTGGAAGGTTTTCCGTATTGTGGCTCTCGGTACTGGGGGTTTCGCGACGGAGGCTTTAAGTAGGCGGAAGGGCAGGTCAGGAGGCGGCACGAGGGGCCCACACCACAGGGCCACGCGGCCAAGGGGGGGGGGCCGCGCCGCCCTAGGGTGTCGCCACCTCGTGGCCCCACTTCGTCTCCTCTTCGGTCTTCTAGAAGCTTCGTGGCAAAATAGGACCCTGGGCGTTGATTTCGTCCAATTCCGAGAATATTTCGTTACTAGGATTTCTGAAACCAAAAACAGCAGAAAACAGCAACTGGCACTTCAGCATCTTGTTAATAGGTTAGTTCCAGCAAATGCACGAATATGACATAAAGTGTGCATAAAACATGTAGATAACATCAATAATGTGGCATGGAACATAAGAAATTATCGATACGTCGGAGACGTATCAGGAAGCACCCAAGAAACCTAAGGCTATTGAAGAGGTAAAAACTCTTGAGTAGCGTATTCCCAAATTTCAAAATAGTAAAATTGGAAGAATACAATTCAAAACTAATTCATTGTAAGATCAAGTGTAGGGAATTTTGTAAGGCCTTATTGCCACGTTCATTTGGAGGAGTCTCTTTTCATGGTTCATGTGATCTAGGGTCTGCAACTATAAATGTTATTTCTAATACCTTCTACCATGAGATTTTAGAGGACATAGCACAATTCGTTATTCGTGGTACTAATATTACTATTCATATGGAAGATTGAATTTTGAGAGTACCTCTAGGAATAGTTAAGAATGTTTACTTAAATGTTGGTACGTGGCTTTACACATTGAGCTTGTTGTTATAGATATGCTACATGATAATGTTTGCCCTATAATATTTGGAAGAACATTTTTAAACCAGGTCAATGCTAAAATTGATTGCAAAGAAGAGACTATATATCTTAAGTTCGGGGGAGATAAAGGTAAATTCCACTTCTCCAAATTTATACAACAATCTTATTACAGGGACCTTGAAGATCAAGAAGGCACAACCATTGTTGATGTAGCTACTATATTCTATGGTACTCCTGTCGATAATATTGAGGGGAGCTTAGAGAATAAAAGGGTATTACTGATGATCCGGATAAATAAGAATTACATGAGTTACTTGAATGCTATCCTTCTTCCTCTTTCATTCTCTTTTCTCGTTACGTGTTGCAATGATCTAATGATCATAATCGTGAAGTTTCTGGCCAGACGATAGTCTTAAACCGTATTACCAAGAGGGCCCATGGCATACCCCTCCCTCGTCAGGAGGAGCAAATCCTAGTATTGAACTATCCAAGTTCCTATACACACTTTCCGATATACCTAAATATCACTGTTATGGTTAATTGTAAGTATGTAACAATTACGAGAACCAAAGTACACCTTCCAGTATATATTTTTGGTAGGCGCACACATGGTAGTATGAGGGCACTTGGTATTCTCATTGTCCAAGAACTTATGCATAAGAAAATGTCATGATGATAAACTAACACGTGCGATGAAAAATCTAGAGAATTAGATCGATTCATTACCCTTGTTCTTGCAACCATATACTCTCACTTTTGTTGCCATCCTTGCTATTTAACAATGCCAATGATCAGGAAAATGGGATCACCATATAACACATGGGCTACTACTAGAGGTGTGTAAGGGTACATTGCCCCTAAGTGTGTTTTTGGTAATTAATGACAATCCTCTATGGACTAATGTTTTCATTGTGTTTATATGATGGAATATTATATAGGTATTTCTTGTAGTCCATGTGTTGGATTCAAGTATGGATGCCATGAACATAAAGCTATATCTTGGGTATTGGCATCAAGATCTTGAGTCTTTGATTTCAAGAGAAGAACTCAAGATATGGCTCTAAGCCGATGTTGTGATAGTCTCATGAGTTGACCTATGGTTGACTAAGGTTTAGAGCATGTAATCAAATGAAGAGTTTTATATGTACCTCACGATATGTTGACAGAGCATGAGAAGATACAAGGTTTACCAAGACTAAGAGTGAAGATTGAATTCAAGTTGTTCAACACATGAAGCATAAAGATTATGCCACTTTGGATCATGTTATCCTGTGGATGGTAATCCTTGTCAATTATGCTTCATGAGCTAACCCACTACATATGTGCATTCGTGTTGTCTATGTGGGTTAGGTATCTAGCCATGGGGATGCATCAAGAGTATGATCTCGTATAGCCCATGAGAGGATGGCATAAAGTTTTGGATGTCATCATGGTTGAGAAGAGAAAGTTCAAAATGAGCATATCGAAGATATCATGTTTGAAGCTTGCGGTCCATTTGGTGATCATGGACATGTGAAGATGTGCCCCAATGAAGCTATCCCATCATGGTGTATGGGGGAGCCCGCTTGAGTCGAGCTTGAAGCGTTGTCATCAATATCAAGCGGGATGCGCAAGGAAAAGATATGTGCTTTATAGGTTTTGCTTTTACCGGTCTCAAGGTGGTTGTTGGGAGACCGGGTTATAGGATAGATATATAGCCGCAATATCAAGAGGGGCTTTCGATTATAACTTGATCGCATCGTCTTAGGGAGCTCAATCCTTTGCATATATTGCATCCATATATTCTTGTTGCTTCTTGGTGTTTCTTTATTTGAGGTTCTTTATCTTGTTGTTAGCTTTACATCAAGTCCAACTTCATCTAAAACGGAATTCGTATGCATTTTCTATTGCGTTTTCATGTTTGGAGGTTTTACCGGTTTGATTTTTTTATAGATAGGCCACACCTTTTATATATTTCTTCTTACTAAATGGTTGGACTATGATGTTTTTATGCATAATGTAGATCTCGTTATCTTGATTCCAACGAGCCGAAGATCATCAAAATCAAAGTCCAGATGCAAAAGTTATCGCATTTTCGGCGTCTGGCTCGGCAGGCCGGGTGCTACTACCAGGCAGCCCGGTATCTGGCCCGACATGCTGGGTAGGATACCGAAAATTTCGGTACCTGCCGGGTTGGCTCGATTTTGGCCCAATCGGTCATATTTTTTAGGGGCTATAAAAGGGGCTTCTTCCCCATTGTTTGTAGGGTACTTAGGCACGTTTTTGACCACCATTGTTGACCTTGTTGAGCTTGCTTCCCCTCATTCCACCATGATTCTTGCATATTATTGAGGGATTGGGAAGATGAGATCTAGATCTACAACCTCCACCAATCAATTCCTCCTCTAAGTGAGGGGAACTCTTGCGATCTAGATCTTGGAGTCATTTGTTAATTTCCACCTTGTTCTTCCTGTCTAGTTCCTCCATAGCATTTGTTGCTTTGGTGGGATTTGAGAGAGAAGGATTTGAGCACTTTTCTTGGTGTTCTTGCTTTGAATCCTTGCATAGTGTTGAGCTCTCCAATGCGATTAGTTCGAGTGACAGACTGTGAGCTTGTTACTCTTAGAGGGGTGACCTCCTAGTTGGCTTGGTGGTTGGTGCTCCGATGACCTCTTCGTGGAAGATTGTGAAGAGGTCCGGGCTTCTCCTTAGTGGAGCTTGTGAAGTGGTTGTGAAGCTTGCCATCTCGTAAGTGGAGAAAAAGCTAGCCATAAGGGAAAGGCCTTTGTCCTTCGTGGTATTGACTTGGAGAATATGGTGAGCATTCGTGGCGTTCGGGAGACCTTCGTGGTAGCCTGCATCTCTCCAATGTGACGTACCTCACCTTGTGTGGGGGAACACGGGAATACATCTTCGTCTCCGCGTGCCTCGGTTATCTCTATACCCGAGTATACTTTCCTTGTGATATCCATCGTTCTTGAAGTACATATATCTTGCTATCACTTGTGCTACATATATCTTGTGCCTATATTGCTTATCTTAGTAGTTGATGTTGCACTTAGTTGAGCCTAGGATATTTAGGTTTTGTGCTTGTAAAATAAACGTTAGTTTATTTCCACATTTTTACAAGCCAAATCCATAATAGTTTTGAACACGCCTATTCACCCCCGCATCTAGGCGACATCTTGTTCTTTTAAGGTGCGACTAGGAACAACTAGGTTTCTATATCTCTACATGTGCTTCTGAACTTTCCTTCGAATCTCACATTCAAGAACCATAGAAGTTAAAAAATAAAATTAATAAATATATATTAATCATTAACTTGGAATGAAATAATAAATATATTATTGCATCTAGGGCATACTTCCTTCAACTTGCTCATGATATTGAGTTGTTGGAGAGGCAAGGTGTATGTTGATATCGTATTGGTATTAATATATTTCCCTTTATCGAGAAAATGTAGGGTTCCAGCCCAACCATGTGCGATGATGCAGCTTCATAGGTCTGATCTAAACTAGTGACTTGAACCACAATACAAACAAATCATGAGTAGGACAATTGTGAGACACTGTGAATACCTAGTATACACAATTTCGAAAAATTATGTTATATCAAGGTGGTATGAATTTTCATACTCATACTTTGTGAAATAATTTCCTCATAAAACTCCATTATTCGTTTGGACATTAGATATGAACCTTGTTTCTTTCCCCTTTTCACTTCAACACCAGATCCATAAAGTCTAACTCTAGCTGTCCTTTCCTCCACGCACCGCCGATCGGCACCCACTATCTACCCATCATCAACTCATTAAACACAATTAATAATATCCTTTTATATGTTTTTCATTGCATGAATGATAGCCTCCCCTTTGCTGTCCGAGGAACTTTCTAAAATTTAACCAATAACTTTTGGACCGTTGATTTGAATCGTCTTCCTATCTCCCTTTGTTTTTAGGCTATATATATATATATATATATATATATATATATATATATATATATATATATATATATATATATATATATATATATATATATATATATGTATAAATCATAGGCCTAGCAAGCCTTCCCTCGCATGCGTTGTCGCCTGGCGACGGGGCACACAGTTTCTCCTCTGTATAAAGCTGATTGTATGAATTTAGATGACACACCTTTTCTGTAGTATATTTCCTTTTTTTTCAAATCTCATTTTGGACCGTCGGATATGAATCCGGCTTCTATTTCCCCTTCACTGACAAAATAGGTGGATTTCTAAATCCTAGGTACTCTTTCCTCCCATGCGCCTCCAGGTGACATTCTTCGCCCCTCGTCCACCTTCTAATGGTCGCAGATACCATCATCCTCATTTGAAGTGTCTCCAACGCTATCTCAAATGTCTCCGGTAGGTAGTCACCGAAGTCGTCAGAAAAAACTCATCGCAGTGCACCCATCCTATGCCACCATTGCCCACATGTATTCTATGAACAACAAATCGAAGGGAGGAAGAATAATATGATATATATTTAATTCGATTTCAAACAATTGATACAACATAAGGTAAAAAATGAGATAAAATTAAACCGAAGAAAAGAGGGGGAACTCATCCTCTCTAAGTGACATCATTCGACCATCGCCCTACCATCCCCATCTAGTCTAGAAAGAAAAACATGGAATGATACAAACAACACAGTCGACTCTAAAAAAATCATCACATGAAACAAAAAATTGTTGACTCTAGAACTATTTCTTCCGCACATCAGGACAAGTTGACGCAGATGCTGCTGGTTTTGGCACATCCGCACACCGGGCACACCCTCGCCGTGGCCGCGCACGGAACACACATGCAGAGGTGCCTGCACGGTAGCAACAACTCCATGGACTTGCCCTGGCCACACCCTTTGCACCTCCTGATGCTCGTCGCCGCCTCCGGCTTTGACACCTCGTTCTCGTTGTCTCCATGGAAGGCTACCTGGTTATCCCCCCAGCAGCAGGAATTGGCATCATCAACACCACGGCTAGGGACCACCTGCGCGAGCACACGCTGCAAGTCGCCGCGGAGCACGTTGGCAGCTGCCTCCTTTGACCCGACGATGTTGTGCCACGCCTGGGCCTCCCTCTGGAGAACCCTGAGCTGGTCCTGGAGCGCCTGGTTCCTGACCCAGATAGACTTCATCTCCTCGTCCTTGGCCTTGAGCCGCTTAGCCGCCCTGTCCTCCACGGCTGAGGTAATCACCCTCATGTGCCTCTGCCTCTGCTTCGCCAGAACCTCCCACAACTTGGATGCCTGCATCGATTGATACATAAGGGTAACAAAAGTTAGATCCAGGAGCAAGTCTGGAATGCAAAGAAAGTATAAACTAATTTGGTGAACATGCATGCATGTCACTTACATGGTTGAGCAGGAGGTCATCGACGAGAATGGTCTGTTGCTGCTGCCCGTGGTGCGCGCCAAGCACTGGGACCAACTGCTCGTCGCGCTTCCTCTTATAGCCAGCGACCATTTCGTGCGAATGCATCGTACCCTGTAGCGTGGCGCCCCTCTTCGCCAGGTCGACTGCAGCCAACGCGAGGAACTCAGTGTACTGGTCCTGCCCTCCCACCGGCGGTGTAGGAGGCAGTGGAGGCGTGACCATGTACGACGACTGGGATCCCTGCTGGTTGGGAACCGCTACTGCATAACTCGTAGGCATAACAGTGGTGCTGGAGGTACCCACCTGATTGAAACTAAGCCAAGCTAGAGCAGGCGCAGGCTGGTGGTGGCCGGTGCCGAGTATCATCTGGCGTAGGCGCTGCGAGTTGACTGCCATATCTATTGTGCTCTTCGCTGTCCGCCTGCACACACCTATATATAGTACCAAGGGGTAGGGAGGTGACGTAATCGATGTTTGGTCGGCAGCGCGCCGTATTTATGGTGGATGACCGTGGTATGAGCTGGCCTCCACGTTGTTATTGTTGTCTCTAGCTAGGCCCCTACACTAAAAAACTGCTAAATTTAAGATGGCCACAATTAATCCATATCCTTTTTAGGAGCAATTTCCATTTATTTATGATTTCCGTTCAGATTTCCCATGATTTATCTTCTAGCATTCCTGCACCAAAATAGCTGACTCTGTTTTTGTCTGGTTACAGCTGAGTACACGCTCCATCAGACACGGACAATCAATCACAACATGACACTAATATTGGTGCATTTAGTTCCCTTGGCACGACTACAAGCACTTTGTAATGTTAGCCCGCCATTCTTACGGACACATCTTGACCATTGCACCATGACCAGTAATCTCACTTTGTCTGACCATCCCTTAAGGCCGATTCAGGGCTTAGGTAACACGTGTTAGACTCAAACAAGTGACAAAGATAGGGGGCCAGCCAACAGGGCCCGACCTCTGACATAGAAAATTTTCTCTTACACCCTATTATTTTATCCTAAATCATCCCTAAAGTTGTGTATTTTACAAGGCTAGACCCTCCTTGACGATTTATTTTACTTTTTTCCATTAATTTTCCAAGTTCAATGATGAGTTTATTTTACATCAGTTTCTACCTTATATTTTTGCATTGGCAGTGTTAGTATTTTACTCTGATCGCGTGCATCCATTGTACTTGTTTTATGAAGATTTTATAAATAAGAAGGTTGATGGGCAAAGAAACCATTTATGAACAAATCATGGTGAAAAGGTCCAAAACAAGACAATGTGGAGAAGTTACATGCACCAAGACTTAGCCCTATGGAGGATGGAAAAGTAATAGTTTTCCATCATCATAATGAAGATCAAAGGCTATGGTGTTTTAGCTCTTGCCCATCTGAATTCAATGAGTCAAAAAATAACACAACCAGAGTCGTACGAGGAAATGTCTTTCAAAATACTAAAGATATCAGAACACATAACTGGTAGCAATATGGTAGGGCTGTCCGTACCGCAACGTCGTACCATGGGTTCTAGGCGGCAGAAAACGCCCAAACTTCTGCGATTCTTCTCAGATTTTGTCCCCCTTTGTTATCGGATCTTCCTTATAGGATAAGGATGGTGACTTTGGGGTACCATGACAATGCCCATGGATTATGGACTTGGGTTTTAGGGGAGAGGATGTGTTGGTGGATTCGTCAGCGTGCAAGCAAAACAACACACGAGACACGATACCCGTACCGCGGGGGGCTCCCCCCCCCCCCCCCCGCACCCCCCTTCGCAGGCGTCCCTGCAGGGCACGACGTATGGGTGGGCCTCGCTCCGCTCATCACAAGTGAGCCTCCCTTTAGTACATGAATTTGGATCACAATACAATAAACTCCACCTTGAGGTAAATTCCAACTTGTAGCATGAACTTCAACAATCTCCTGAACAACAAAGAAAAACACTTGCTGCCACCAATAGCCACTTGGGCTAAACAGTTATACTAACCAAGCTTGAGCAAAGCTCAAACTTAGAAACATGAACTGGTTTTGTCATCATATCAGCAAGATTATCATGAGTAGTTATCTTGCATACCTTTAGTTTACCTTGAGCAACGATGTCGCAGACATAATGGTACTTGATATCAATGTGCTTTGTCCTCTCATGGAACATTTGATCTTTAGTAAGGTATATTGCACTTTGACAGTCGGAAAACAAGTTAATGCAAGAATCATCTCCACAAAGCTCATCATACAAACCTTTCTACCAAACAGACTCTTTGTAAGCTTCACAAATTGCCATATATTCTGCTTCGGCTGTAGATTGAGCAACAACAGGTTGTAACGTTGCCTTCCAACTCACATCACATCCACCAACAGTGAACACATAACCTGTGAGAGATCTTCTCTTATCCAAATCGGCAGCAAAATCTGAATCCACATAGCCTACGAGTCCCTCACCGGTCTTGCCAAACTTCAAGCAAGCTTTGGATGTGCCACAAAGGTACCTGAAAATCCACTGAATAGATTTCCAATGTTCTTTACCAGGATTAGCCATGTATCGACTGATCAAACTCATAGCATATGACAAATCAGAACGAGAACAAACCATGGAATACATCAAGGAACCAACAACACTAGAATATGGAACTCGAGACATGTACTCAATATCTTCATCAGTACTAGGACATTGCAATGCTGATAATTTGAAGTGAGGAGCAATAGGTGTACTAACAGACTTTGCCTCATGCATATTAAAATGATGAAGAACTTTCTGAATGTAATTTTGCTGACTAAGAAATAGCACACTAGATTTTCCGTCTCTTGTAATTTCCATACCTAGTATTTTCTTAGCAGCACAAAGATCCTTCATATCAAACTCACTACTTAATTGTGACTTTAAAGTAGTGATCTCTTTCTTGCTCTTGGAAGCAATCAACATATCATCAACATATAACATCAAGTATATTGGTGATCCATTAACAAACTTGATATAAACATAGCTATCATACTAAGATCTCTTAAAATCATGTGCAAGCATAAATGAATCAAACCTTGTGTACCACTGTCTTGGGGACTATTTCAGACCATAAAGGGACCTCTTTAACTTGTAAACAAGATTCTCCTTACCAGGTGTGGCGACCCCGGAGGTCAGGGCTAGACAAACCCAGATATCACATCTGGCATAAGCCTAACCTAGATCTCTAGGGCCTACAGGGTGAGAATCGGTAACAGAACAGTGACTCTACGACTGAAAGCAAATATATTACAACTCTTAGCAGAGTTAAGATCCAAATTTATTACATGCAGAGGTCACTGACCACAATTCAACAAGCAACGGAAAGCAAATTATGTTATCTAGATAACAAGACTGCAAAGGGCCTAAGAGGCCATAACATAAGGCGACGTCCCAGCCCATAAGTCTCAGGCTGCCGCCTGAGGAACTCCGAACTACTCGTCGACGTCAAGGTAGAAGCCACCAACAGCTGGAAGGACTTCCTCTGAAACAAAGCATGCAATGCTGAGTACAGGGACTCAGCAAGACTTAGTACAACCTGTTAGCAAAGCGGGTATGCGAGGCTTTACGTGGAGCTTATTTTGCGGAAAGCCAGTTTTCCTTTGTAAACAGGAGGGAGCAGAAGCTCGTCTATTCAGATCATTTTAAAAAGAGGTAAGAGAGCGATATCAACTCTAGCTCTAAGATCATCATGTTGAATCCACCGAATCTTCATCATTACCTGAACCTATCACCTAGGATCACCCCCTCAACACCCTGAGAAGGGATCCTTATTCACACATTGACATCAAGTTTTACGATTAGGTTCAAGTTGTCTATGATCACAGAATCCATCACCAAGTCGTGCATAACCGTGGACACGGCTTTTCGAAAAGATTTACCCTGCAGGGGTGTACAACTTTACCCACACGCGCCGACCGACTCTTAATGCCACTATAGATTAGCACACTTCCTTGGTGTGCTGGCAGAGGGTGGTCGACCAAAACCTTTCCCTTACTTCGCCTATTCCATGAGTCAAACTAACTGGGGATCTCCGTCATCGTAGGTAGCCATTCTCCGAGGCGGTCCCGGTCATTGTGTGCAGGGGATCCAGTTCAATGCCTCCAGCATCCTTCACCCTAGCCACGCCCTGTATGATGCACTTTGAAAACCTTTTCCACCTTTCCCCCATGCGTATGGAAAATGGAACTCGCAAACTAATTGGCTCATGGGTAAGCTAGGTAATTTAGGGACAAGGGGTTCCCATGGGCCCCGTGTGGTTGTACGCTCAGTCTTGGTTCCGAAGGCGAGAACTCAGGTCCTAGTATCGGCGAGAACGAGTCAAATCACCACATCCCCATGTGGCGGCCCATCCAAGCCTTTAGCATGTTTATTAACATCATCACTGATCTTACCACGTCATCCTGTCAAACTAGGTTCATTCGTAGCTCTGATTCATCAACCGGATGGATCAGACTTCAACAGCTAAGCATGGCTAAGCATAACACATATACGGCTCTAGCGATGCGAACAAGCTCAGACCTAGTTTTGATGGGAGCGGTGGATCAGTAACTCTGGGCTACAAGGATGGAATATGCACACCTAGGATATCTAGAACTACCGATAAAACATATTTGTAGCGGATGCAATATGTAAGAACCAGAAGCAAAGCATTTCGAAACCATATATGAACCAGGTTAGGGCTTGCCTTGTCCCTCGTTGTTCTGGTGCTGCTCTTCGGTGACGTTGATCTAAGGCTCGCGTTCGGTCGCTATCGAGAAGAACCAAATACCGGAAAGGAAGAGCACAATCAAGACATGGTATAATGCAATGCACATACAATATGATGACATGTCATATTAAAGGGATTCGGTTAACCCTAGGTGCATCGACGGAATTTAGAGGGGTTCGGCATCGATCCCGACATAAGAGAGGGGTCGATTTAGGGTTTCTACAAAGGCTCACATTTAATTGGTTCAAACATGTATAAAACATGGATAAACAATTAGGAAATGTTTTTCTGATCATTTTGATATATAATTTTATATTTTTCTGATTTAAAATGAATTACTTATGAATTTCCAGGATTTAATTCATTTTAAATCAATTTCTGAAAATTATACAAAAAATAATAAAAGTTTAATAATTTGGACCCACTTGTCATAATTTTATTCTTTTCTAAAATATTTCCTAAATTAATAAAATCCTGACAGATGGGGTCCACCTGTCATAGTATTTCCTATTTAAAAAAAATACAGAAATTAATAACAGAAAATACAGAAAAATAGGAAAAAGCAATTATGGCGTCATGCTGCCGTCATGCTGACGTCAGCATGGCCATGAGCTCGAAATTGAGCTCGGGCTGAGCTGAATCGGCCGATTTGGCCCGCGATTGAGGGCGTGCTGGTGGGGGAACGACTCCCGGCGACGCGGGCGACCTAATGGTGGCGGCGCCACCGGCTGGGGGTCGCCGGAGCTTGGCCGACGGCCATGTCCGAGCGGCGGCCGGGGCAGAGGCTCGTGGGGGCGGCGCTACAGAGCGGGAGAGGCCGAGCAGAGGGGACCAGGGGAAAGAGGAGCTCACCGCGAGCGAGAGGCAGGGGTCGGCGACGCCGGGGAGGGCTCGCCGGCGGCGAATCGAGCCGGAGTCCAGCCGGCAGAGATGTTAGGTTTAGGGTTCTTGAGGCCGCGGGAGAGTGCAGGAGAGGGGGAAGAGTGGGGCTAGGGCTTGGGGCGGCGGCGGTGTGCCTCTTATAGGCCGCCGGGGGCGGCGGGGATGATCGGAGCCGGCCAGGCCATCGGGCAGCCGGGCTGCTGCCACCACCTGCTTGGTTACGCGGGGAAGAAAGGGCGGTTTTGCAGAAAACCCCCTGCGGGGAAGTTGGGCTGGGGTGGGATGTTGGCTGGGCTGACTTGGGCCGTTCGGCCAGGGAGAGAAGGGAGAGAGGAGATGGGCTGCGCCCAGGGAGAGGGAGAGAGGGGTTTCTCCCTGTTTTTTTTCTAGTTTTCTTTTTCTATTTTTATTTCTCCAAATCTAACCCAAATCAAATCTGTTTTTTGAATTTTGTTTGAAACTCAATTTTCCAGAGAGGATATTAAACACACATGGACTTGTTGAATGACAACAAAACCATGTTGTCTATTTTGAAAAACTTGCAAGATTTGAATGAGAAAGAAATAGAGAATAATTTGCATAATGTTAGGGTTTGATGCAAATTTTACTCAAATGCAAACTACATGCATGAGATGCACATGATCACTCATTTATTTATAAACACAAGGTTGGGATGTTACACCAGGCACAACAAAACCTTCAGGTTGGCTCATGTATATCTCCTGCTCAAGCTCACCATGCAGAAAACCAGTCTTTACATCTAGCTGCTCAAGCTCAAGATCATGCATATCCACAATACCAAAGAATGCATGAATGGAAGTATGCTTCACAACCGGAGAGAATACTTCATTACAATAAATACCTGGAATTTGGCTGAAACCTTTTGCTACTAACCTTGCCTTAAACCTCGGAGGCTCATTAGGAGGAAAACCTTCCTTTCTTTTAAATATCCACTTACAGCGGACAACCTTCTTTTGTTTAGGCAAGCGCACAACATCCCATGTGCCATTCTTGTCATGCGATTGCATCTCCTCTTGCATAGCAGAAATCCACTTCACACGGTCAACGGATGCAACGGCCTCAGCATATGTAGCAGGTCAGTATCATGCTCCACCTATTCAACACAACTCAAAGAATGATTAACAAGATTACACTCTTCAATTAAACGAGGACGTGGACCTTTGTTACGCCTCGGTCTATCAGCAACAATGAAACTATTTGTTTGCGGCAAAATAGGTGGTGAGTGCTGAACAACAGTGTTATCAATTTCAGCAACATCATTTTCTTTCTCCTCCACGTGCTCCACCTGCACGCTGATCCTCTCTTGCTCATCATCAGAATTACCATAAAAATCAACAGCATCAGTAACATTTGTAGATAAACTCTTATAAAACATGACAACCTTATTAAAGACAACACATTCCTGCTATGCAAAACTCTCTTAGTTTCAGGATTCCATAACTTATATTCCTTAACTCATGTACCACAACCAAGAAACACACACTTAACAGCCCTAGGCTCTAGCTTTCCATTATCAACATGAGCATAAGAAGTGCAACCGAAAACTCTCAACTATGAATAACCAGCAGGTGAACCAGACCGTACCTCAATAGGAGTTTTCTTATCAAGTGGAATGCAAGGTGACCTGTTTATCAAGTAACACGTGGTGGAGGCTGCTTCAGCCCAAAGAAGTCTATGCGTACCAGCATTGGACAACATGCAGCGAGCCTTGAAGATGATGGTTGTCAACACCCGGATTTTTAAGTCCAAATGCCTATTATGCCATTCATCGCAATCCCAGGAATATTGTTTTTATGAGACATAATAGTTAAGTAGCATAGAGTCATCATTCATTACAATACCAACATAGTCCGTACACAAATAGGATCACATGATCCAGTCTCATTACAACACTTGATCTATTGATCATTACACAAATAAGTAGCCGAAGCGAAGTAGTAGTGGACTATCTATTCCACAGGCAACGCTTGACGTTAGAAGCTCCTAGTTGTGGTAGACGTCCTGCTGGTCGTCATCCTCGTACTGCTGCTCGGCTTCATAGTCTGGCCATTTGAATATCCAGGGACAAAGCCGTGAGTACTTTCAAGTACTCGCAAACTAATACTATTGTAAGTACTACATTGCTATTGAGAGTGTTCTAAGCTCTAAGGTTATTTGCATAAAGCCAATTTTAGTTTAGAAACATTTTAGTAAACAACTCCTCATGTGCTAACTAACTCAAGTGGGAACATTAGTGTCATTCCCACAACTCTGTTGTGGTTCAAATTCAAAGTCACCGTTCAAGTTCAAATTCATAAGTCACAAAGATATAAATTCTGATGACGGAAACAGTATGGCCTTTCCAACTGTCCATGACCACGGACGCGGCTATTCGAATAGGTTTACACTCTGCAGATGTTGCCCACTTGTGCCACAACATTTGATTACATCCGTCAGGGATAAACCCCGAATAATCGTAACTCGGTACGAGGATCATCAACCATTATCCTTTCACTTACACACCCTAGTATAGGCTCCTCTCCCCATGAGCTTGGCCTCCCGGTGATAGCCAACTGTTATCCTGGGAACTGCACAGGGCTTGGCCGTACAATTCACCTCAATTCACATCATTTCACTTTCAACAGAGGCAGCCTCGGCATAACCTCTATGACGCTTGTTTAGAGGGAACCCATACTAAGACACATAAATTTCCAGCTAAGCCTTACCCATAATCAGGTATTGTGGGGGTACTCAAAAATTGGAATGGTATCGCATCCTACTCAATCATCAGTTTTTTGCCATTTCACCAAGTCAAATTCATGTCATATTCACCTTCAAAATCTTTCAATGGAAATGACTCATCATTCCAAGGTTTTCAACATCATCATTTCACAAACACATGTTTCCATCTAGAGTAGTCAATTTTATTTTAGCACTAGCATCTAAGTGTGAGGGGTGCTAAGTAATTTGCTTTGCTTCTAGGCTAACTTTGATACTCTTGTACTAATCCAATACTAACCAATTGAGTCATGAATCAAAAAGTACTTTGATAAAACAAAACTAAGTAAAGCTTGTAAAGTACAACTTGGAATTAGGATCATAAGCATAAAGTAAATGGGGTAATGCCTTGCTCATGGTGAGCTTTGCACTTTGCAAGAGTATTATCTTGCCTTGGTTGGGGAATTGGTCAAAGTGGTCTTCTTCTCTTTGGAAGTATACCTCCTCCTCCTCTTGATACTCCTCGGTACTAGCGTCTAAAATACGAATACGGGGTACACAATCATCATACCAAACTTATTTACTAAACTAAGCACACCCATGATTCACACCACTTAAACTAGCATCACATATTACTATTAAGTTGGTGGATGTGTTTTCTTATTTAAGAAAAATAATTTCCTCTCATACTAACTTAGGTGTTACTTTTAATTACTTAGAGAAATAATTTACTCTCATTATCTTATTAAGATTTAATTTCTCTCATGAATAATATATGACCTAGGTTGACCAAAGTCAACCTCTTCATACTTATCATTTAAGAAAATGATTTAAATGAGGTGTAGCACCTCATACAATTTAATCCTAACATGGTAAGATTTAATATCATCAAACAATTCATATGAGACCTACATGACCAGAGTCTCTACCTCATTTTGAAATGTTTGTGACACGATTTAAATGAGAGAGAAACTCCCATATGATTTATTAATAGTTTTGGACAATATCTTTGACTAGAAATAGCCATATAGTCCTTTAATTAAAATAGGCCATGATCATTCAAAGTAAGCATGGTATATTTTTGCAGAAACAATTAGTACAAGTGAAATGTGATTTATAGGAGCTGGAATCAACTTAAAAGCATTTGTGGTTGATTTTTAATAATTATTCTAAGTCAGAAAAGTCCCTGTCTTGTTTATTTTCCTACTTTAATTCTATAATAGATCTAGGCTTCAATCCAGTGTCATTGTGTAGATAAAATTCTAAGCTTTCCAAATATATAAAAATGTAAATTTTGGCCAAGTAGATTTGTCCCTATTAAATTTTAAAGTTGACACCAGATTGCATTATTCATCTATTTTGGATTTTTGAATTTGAAAACGTGGGCTGGCGGGAAACTGATGGGCTGCGCAGAGAGAGAAAGAGATGGGCCGGCCCAGCTTCGCAGCAGGCCAGTTGACAAGGTGGGATCCACCTGTCATTGGGGTTTGGCCAGCGAAACGGTACGAGGAAGGAGGGCCGTGCGATTAGAGGCTAGATCGACGGCCGAGGATGGTCGTCTTCTCCGGCGAGAGGGAGACTTACGGGAGGTGGAGGTAGGGGGTCGGAGAGGTCGTCGGAGCTCCGGCGATCGTCGGAGGGGTGCGCAGCGACGTTGTAGTAGATGAGGAAGCGCCTGGAAGCAGTTGCGTCATCTGGGGCGGCCTCCTTCTCCGGCGAGCTTCGGCTACGGTGGGCGGCGATGATCTTGCAATTGGTGGCCTCCGGTTACTAATCGAGCAAGGCAAGGTGGCGAGGAGAGGCTGTGAAATGAGGGGAAGTGAATGGCGTGCTCGATTTGAGAGGAGGAGTCCTCCTTTTATAGTGGTGGGAGGTGGCCGTGGTGCTCGAATGCGGTCATCCATGGCGTCGGCGGTAGGGGCGCAGAGGCACTGGCGATGATGCGAGCTTGCAGGCGACGTCATTGTGGTGTTGTAGCGTGTGATCTGTTGGAGATATGCCCAAGAGGCAATAATAAAATGGTTATTATAATATATCTTTGTGTTTATGATAATGTTTACATACCATGCTATAATTGTATTAACTGAAACATTGATACATGTGTGTTATGTGAACAACAAAGAGTCCCTAGTATGCCTCTTAACTAGCTTGTTGATTAATGGATGATTAGTTTCATAATCATGAACATTGGATGTTATTAATAACAAGGTTATATCATTGTATGAATGATGTAATGGACACACCCAATTAAGCGTAGCATAAGATCACACCATTAAGTTATTTGCTATAAGCTTTTGATACATAGTTACCTAGTCCTTATGACCATGAGATCATGTAAATCACTTATACCGGAAAGGTACTTTGATTACATCAAACGCCACTGCGTAAATGGGTGGTTATAAAGGGGGGATTAAGTATCCGGAAAGTATGAGCTGAGGCATATGGATCAACAGTGGGATTTGTCCATCCCGATGACGGATAGATATACTATGGGCCCACTCGGTGGAATGTCGTCTAATGTCTTGCAAGCATATGAATAAGTTCATAAGAGACCACATACCACGGTACGAGTAAAGAGTACTTGTCAGGAGACGAGGTTGAACAAGGTATAGAGTGATACCGATGATCAGACCTCGGACAAGTAAAATATCGCGTGACAAAGGGAATTGGTATCGTATGTGAATGGTTCATTCGGTCACTAAAGTCATCGTTGAATATGTGGGAGCCATTATGGATCTCCAGATCCCACTGTTGGTTATTGGTCGGAGAGAGTTCTCACCCATGTCCACATAGTTCACGAACCGTAGGGTGACACACTTAAGGTTTGATGTTGTAATGGTAGAACTTGAATATGGAATGGAGTTCGAAGTATTGTTCGAAGTCCCGGATGGGATCCCGGACATCACGAGGAGTTCCGGAATGGTCCGGAGAATAAGATTCATATATAGGAAGTCATTTTATAAGATTTAAAATGATCCGGAAGATTTTATGGAAGGTTCTAGAAGGTTCTAGAAAATTCCGGAAGAAAGTCACTTTGGAAGGCGGAGTCCCGAAGGGACTCCACCACCATGGCCGGCCAACCCTAGGGGGTGGAGTCCCAGGTGGACTCCACCTATGGTGGCCGGCCACCCCCTCCCAAGGAAGGTGGGAATCCCACCTCTAGTGGGAGTCCTAGCTTGGGTAGGTTTCATGTCATATGGAAGGTTTTGGTTTGGGGTCTTATTCGAAGACTTGTAGACCAACTCTTGGGTGTTCCACCTATATAATGAGGGCCAAGGGGAGGGGGCCGGCCACCCCAAGACCACAGCCTGGCCGCACCCCCTTAGTGGCCGGCCACCCCCTCCTAAACCCTAGCCGCCCCCTCTCTCTCCTCCAACACTCCCGCACGCTTAGCGAAGCTCCGCCGGAGTTCTCCACCACCACCGCCACCACGCCGTCGTGCTGCCGGATTCAAGAGGAGACTACTACTTCCGCTGCCGGCTGGAACGGGGAGGTGGACGTCGACTTCATCAACACCGAACGTGTGACCGAGTACGGAGGTGCTGCCCGATTGTGGCACCGTGATCAAGATCTTCTACGCGCTTTTGCAAGCGGAAGGTGATCGTCTACCGCAGCAACAAGAGCCTACTCTTGTAGGCTTTGGAAATCTTCAAGGGTGAGTCTCGATCATCCCCTCGTTGCTCCCATCTTCTAGATTGCATCTTGGCTTGGATTGCGTTCTCGCGGTAGGAAATTTTTTGTTTTCTATGCAACGAATCCCTACAGTGGTATCAGAGCCGTGTCTATGCATAGATGGTTGCACGAGTAGAACACAATGGTTTGTGGGCGTTGATGCTTTTGTTGTCTTTAGTTTGAGTACTTTGCATCTTTGTGGCATAGTGGGATGAAGCGGCTCGGACTAACTTTACATGACCGCGTTCATGAGACTTGTTCCTCGTTCGACATGCAACTTGTATTGCATAAGAGGCTTTGCGGGTGTCTGTCTCTCCTACTATAGTGAAGATTCAATTTACTCTTCTATTGACAACATTAGTATCACCGTTGTGGTTCATGTTCGTAGGTAGATTAGATCTCTCTCGAAAACCCTAAACCACGTAAAATATGCAAACCAAATTAGAGACGTCTAACTTGTTTTTGCAGGGTTTGGTGATGTGATATGGCCATAATGTGATGATAAATATGTATGAGATGATCATTATTGTATTGTGGCAACCGGCAGGAGCCTTATGGCTGTCTTTAAATTTCATGTTGAGTAGTATTTCAAAGTAGTTGTAATAGTTGCTACATGAGATGAACAACCATGAAGACGGCGCCATGGACCTTGACGCTACGCCGACGATGATGGAGATCATGCCCGTTGATGATGGAGATCATGTCCGTGCTTTGGAGATGAAGATCGAAGGCGCAAAGACTAAAGGGCCATATCATATCACATATGAATTGCATGTGATGTTAATCCTTTATGCATCTTATTTTGCTTAGATCGCGACGGTAGCATTATAAGATGATCCCTCACATTAATATCAAGATAATAAAGTGTTCTCCCCTCGTATGCACCGCTGTACGATTCGTCATTTCGAAGCATCTCGTGATGATCGGATGTGATAGACTCAACGTTCACATACAACGGGTGTAAGCCATGTTGCACACGCGGAATACTTGGGTTTGCTTGACGAGCCTAGCATGTACAGACATGGCCTCGGGACAACGGAAACCGAAAGGTTGAACACGAGTCATATGGATGATATGATCAACATATTGATGTTCACCATTGAAGCTACATCATCTCACGTGATGATCGGTTTTGGTTGAGTGGATGTGGATCGTGTACCACTTAACAACTATGAGGGATGTTGTATTAAGTGGGAGTTCATTATTAATTAGATTAAAACATGAACTAATTATCATAAACATAGTCTGAGTAGTATTTTGAATTAATTTTGTAGTATTGGCATCCGTTTACTACTATGCGCTAGTCTTGTAATTGAGATAGAAATACTGTTAAAATCTGATAAGAAACTTTACGGATTGGTACCGTATTGTTAAAGAATCAAGAATTGATTAAGTCCTATTGCAAACTTTTCGTAAACCTCATATTGTTGATTCAATGAGCTATGGTTTCAATTAGTACCTAAAGTTATCTTGTCTCCGTGAAACTTGAAGTTCAAATCTGTTTGAAAAGTAAGGAGCTGAAAATTTAGTTTTCAGAAATAATCAAGGTATGAGATATATGTGATATCTAAGACCTTATTGCAAGATGATAGAATATAAATTTGGTGAGACTACATAAACTCATAAGTTTTATGGGAATGTATGAAGGTTGAAGACGCCAGGCGTCACAATCCTCCAACTAGTGGGGCACTAACAATATTCGCATATCCATGAAGTAATCATCCTTAGTATGCACCGTTGCTAAGACTCATCGTATCGAAGCATCACGTGATGATCGGGTGTTATAGATTCTACGTGTGCATACAACGGGTGCAAGCCAGATTTGCACATGCGAATACTGAGGTCAAAACTTTACGAGTCTAGCATGTACAGACATGGTCTCGGAAAGTCATCTTGATACAATGGATAAAATTATGAGTGAAATTGTTCATCATATTACAAGGTTACTAATAGTAAAATCCGAAACACTTGTCATATGATGATCAACTTCAAAGTAAGAACCTCAAAGTTATTGGTATTTGACCAACAAACTTAGAAGTTATTGATGTTGAAGTGTCTTTCTGAATAATGAGGAAAGCTAAAAGAGAAACTACAAAAGATTATTGGCAGAAAGAAAGAAAGAAAAGACTAGAAAGTCTAGCTCAGGTGTATATAAAAGATATACATGTTATGGATGTATTCCTCGTTTGGTCACACAATGAAATTCTTGGGTATTTGTACCATATTGGTTGGTATGAAGTGTCATACAAAACAACACAATACAAGAATACAATGGCCTAAATGACTGACAAGGAATATGATAGGAATGCACGTCTGGAACAAAAAGTGTTATTATGTTCATCGTTGGCATTCTATCTAGCCCTTAGAATTTATAATAAAGAACTTAATAATTGTTATTTTTCTCTTGTCAAATAAAAACAGTGAGTTGTTCAAATTATGACATTACTCCATGTACGATGGATAAGTTATTATAAATTTTAATGGTGAAACACACATACATAACACTGACGCTAAAATGCCGTAAGGCAAATGATTTGAATTCCACTTATTTGTGGAACCGCCATTTAGGTCATGTTGGAAAGGAACGCATGAAGAAACTCCATGCAAATGGATTATTGGAGTCATTTGATTTATGAATCATTTGGCGCTTGCAAATCTCTTCTAAAAGGAATGACTGAAATACCGTTCATAGGCCAAGTTTTGAACGGGCAACTAACTTAGTGGAAACATACATGAAGATGTATATGGTTCACTGGGCATAGTTGTGTGCAGGAGATTCTTCTACTTCATGAAAACTTCAAACAATGAATTGAGTATATATATGTGGATATATTCGATAAGGAAGAAGTTTGAAACATTTGAATGGATTCAAATAAATTTCAGCATGAAGTGGAAATTATCGTAATAGAAAAGTCAAATATCTATGATTGGATCATAGTGGAAATATTTGAATTACGAGTTTTAGCGAACATCTAAGAGAGTTATGAAATTGTTCTACAACTCACATTTCTTGAAGTATCATAGTGATGATGAAGTATCCAAGAGATGTATCCAAACCTTGTTGGGCCAATAATGATGAGATAAAATATTAATGCCATTATAATTTTTGTGGATTATGCTTTAGAGACTACCGCTTTTACACTAAATAGAGCATCATCATGATCCGTTGAAATGACACCATACAAGTTATGGCATGGGTATAAACCCTAATAGTCATTTCTTTAAATTTTGGTCTAAGAGTTTACAACCAAAAACGGATAAATGTCTTTGTTGGTTATCCCAAAGAATTGATTGGGAATTCTTTCCACTATGAAATAAAAGACAAAAGTGTTTGTCAATGTTTCTTATTTCCAAGAAATTGTTTTCTAGCGAAGTATTTGAGTGGGAGGACAATAGAACTTGATATGGTTTATGAACCTGAGCATAATGATCATAGTAGCGCAGCATCGGAAATGGTTCCGGAAGCGGCCACAACGATCATGGCTTCCATGACTACAGAGTGTTTTAGCCATGGAGATCGAAGTAATTATTGAACCTTGTAGGTATGGTTTACTTTGTGATCAAATAAATGATTTGTGGACAAAGGATTGATTTTGAACAATGATAAACCAACTACGAATAAAGAAGTTATGATGGGCCCTGACTCCGTTAAAATGGCTATACGCCATGAAATCCAAGATAGATGAATACTTTTTGAAAGTAAATGGATCTATAAAATTGATGGACTTGGATGGAATATCCTTGAATAAGCTCGACTTGTCGAAAAATTGTTTACGACAAAGTTCAAAGAGTTGACTACGATAAGATTAAATCTTCTGTAGCAATGCTTATAGTCTATGTGGATTATTCTAGTAATCACTACATATTTCTTTTATGAGATATGCTAGTAGGATGGCAAAATACATTACTTAACAGAAGTATGTATTAAAGGTGTATACAAGGTACAACCAAGAGTTTTGCTGGTCCATAGAATACTAGATAGGTATACAAACTTCAATTGGATGAAGTGAGTATCGCGGAGTTGGAATCTTCACCAGATGAAATAATCGAAGAGTTTTTGATTTCATCAGAGACGATGAAGAGGCTTGCATTTGCAAGAAATTAAGTGGGAGCGCTGAGACATATTTATAATACTTTATGTAGATGACATATAGTTGGTTATAAATGATGTAATTATATACTTGATTAAAAGGTTTCATTGAAAGTTAACTTTAATGAAAGGATGTAGACTGAAACATATTTAGTGTCAAGATCTATGAAGATAGATTAAAACACATAAATAGGTTTAAGTCAAAGTACATAAAATAGATATTGAAGTAGTTCAATATAGAAATATTAAGAAGGTGTTCTTTTCATGCGAAGGTTTAACAAGACTTGAGTGTAATTGACACTCAATGAGTAAAAACACATGAGTGATTTTAGATCACAAATAATATGTACAAAATCAGATGTCCTATGCTCTAAAAAGTTAGGAGCATATACCAGAATGATTCATGTGATGATCATTGGACAAACAGTAAGAATATCCATGTGTGCTTTAGAAGAACCAAGGATACATATATAGTTTTATATGGGGTAATGACAAACAAATCGGTGTAAGGTGTTTCACCGATATTTGTTTGGTCACATATAAAAATAAAATTTCAATCTCAAAATAGACCAAGTGTTGTTTAAAAGGTAGCACAATGAGCTAGAAGTTGTCTATGCTAGATTTAGAAGAGTTCTAAATATTGTGACGGATTCTACAAACGAAGGCAGAGTATGTCATTGTTTTAACAATGACTGAGGATGTTAAGTCAAGAGGTTCTTTGAGAACTTGGTGTAGTTCCGATAGTGTCAGAACTTTGAAGCTATATTGTGTATGACAATATTAGTGACATATTTCAGACCGCGGAATTAAGGTTCCACCAGAAGACCAAACATATTTAATGCCGACTCATTTGGAAAATGAGTGATGCGTTAAGACGCAAATGAATTGCAAAATACATACGTTTCTGAGCATGTCAGATCCGTTGACTAAAACCTCTCCCGTAAGCAAAACATGATAAAGCACCGGAAGGCCAAGGTGTTATATCTTTACAAATGTAAACTAGATTATTGACTCTAGTGCAAGTGGGAGACTGTTGGAGATATGCCCAAGAGGCAATAATAAAATGGTTATTATAATATATCTTTGTGTTTATGATAATGTTTACATACCATGCTATAATTGTATTAACTGAAACATTGATACATGTGTGTTATGTGAACAACAAAGAGTCCCTAGTATGCCTCTTAACTAGCTTGTTGATTAATGGATGATTAGTTTCATAATCATGAACATTGGATGTTATTAATAACAAGGTTATATCATTGTATTGAAGGGGTTCGTAGCATAGAAAACAAAAATTTTCCTACCGCAAAACGAATAAATCCAAGATCTAATCTATGGAACACCCAAGATCTAATCTACAAGATCTAAGCAACGAGATGGAGATGAGACTAACCCTCGAAGATTCCAAAGCCTACGAGATTAATCTCGTTGTTGGTGTAGACGATCGTCCCCGGTGCTGCAATCCGGCAGCACTTCCGTACTCGGTCGCGCGTACGGTGTCGATGAAGCTCCTTCCTCTCCCGTTCCAGCGGGCAGCGGAGGTGTGGTAGATCTCCTCCAAACTCCAGCAGCACGACGGCGTGGTGGTGGTAGTGGAGGAAGAAAAGCTGCAGGGCTTCGCCTAAGCCGGAGCAGCGTATGGTGGAGGGAGAGGCGGCCAGAGGAGGAGGCAATGGATGGGGGGTGTGGCCGGCCACCCCCTCCCCTCTTTATATAGGGGGGCAGCCGGCCAAGGTGGCCCCCTTTCCCATCTAGGGTTAGGGGGGGCGGCGGCCAAGGGGGGAGGGGCTTTCCCCTCCCCAAGTTGATCCCCCCCAGGGAAACCCTAGGGGGTTGGCCGGCCTGGGCCTTGGGGGCCAAGTGCCCCTGGCCCATTAGGCCAGGGAGCATCCCCTCGGCCCACGGTGGGCCTCCTAGGTCGTGGGCCCCATGGTGGACCCTTCCGGAACCTTCTAGAACCTTCCAGTCAATACCGGAACAATCCCGAACATTTCCGAAAACCCAGAAATCAACTTCCCTTATATGAATCTTATTCTCCGGACTATTCCGGACCGCCTCGTGACATCCTGGATCACATCCGAGACTCCGAACAAACTTCGTCTCCATACCATATTCAAATCTACTTATGCGACATCGAACCTTAAGCGCGTCACCCTACGGTTCGCGAACTATGCAGACATGGTCGAGACTCCTCTCCGAGCAATAACCAATAGCGGGATCTGGAGATCCATAATGGCTCCCACATATTCAACGATGACTTAGTGATCGATTGAACCATTTACATACGATGTCAATTCCCTTTGTCTCGCGATATTTTACTTGTCCGAGGTTTGATCATCGGTATCTCCATACCTTGTTCAACCTCGTTACCGACAAGTACTCTTTACTCGTACCGTGGTATGTGATCTCTTATGAACTATTCATATGCTTGCAAGCTAATCAGATGACATTCCACCGAGAGGGCCCAGAGTATATCTATCCGTCATCAGGATGGACAAATCCCACTGTTGATCCATATGCCTCAACTCACACTTTCCAAATACTTAATCCCATCTTTATTGTCACCCATTTACGCAATGACGTTTGATGTAATCAAAGTACCCTTTTGGTGTAAGTGATTTACATGATCTCATGGTCGAAGGATTAAGACAACTATGTATTGAAAGCTTATAGCAAATGAACTTGATGACTTGATCTTATGCTACGCTCATTTGGGTGTGTGTCCATTATATCATTCAACTAATGACATAACCTTGTTATTAATAACATCCAATGTTCATGATCACGAAACCATGATCATCTATTAATCAACAAGCTAGTTATACAAGAGGCTTACTAGGGACTCCTTGTTGTTTACATAACACACATGTATCAATGTTTCAGTTAATACAATTATAGCATGGTATATAAACATTTATCATAAACACAAAGATATTATAATAACCACTTTATTATTGCCTCTTGGGCATATCTCCAACAGTCTCCCACTTGCACTAGAGTCAATAATCTAGATTACATTGTAAGGTACCTAACACCCATGGCATTCTGGTGTTGGTCATGCTTTGCCCTTGGGAGAGCTTTAGTCAACGGATCTGCAACATTCAGATCCGTGTGTACTTTGCAAATCTCTACTTCACCATCTTCGATGTACTCACGAATCGAATGAAAACGCAGCTTGATATGCTTCAGCTTCTTGTGTGACCTTGGTTCCTTTGCATTGGCGATGGCACCCGTGTTGTCACAATAAATGACTAACGGGTCCAATGCACTAGGAACCACACCAAGCTCAACAATGAACCTCTTCATCCATACCGCTTAGATGAAGCCTCCGAAGCCGCTATATATTCAGATTCTGTTGAAGATTTCGCCACCGTGCAATCGCTTGGAACTGCTCCAGCCATCGCCGCACCATTCAATATAAACACGTACCTGCACCGAGACTTAGAGTCATCGGGATCGGTGTTCCAACTTGCATCGGTGTAACTAGTTACAACGAGCTCTTGGTCACCGCCATAACAAAGAAACATATCCTTAGTCCTTTTCAAGTACTTCAGGATATTCTTGACCGCTGTCCAGTGTTCCATTCCTGGATCACTTTGATATCTGCTGGTCAAACTAACAGCATGTGCGATATCCGGTCTAGTACACAGCATGGCATACATGAGAGAGCCTACTGCCGAAGCATAGGGGATCTTGCTCATCCTCTCTCTTTCTTCTGCTGTAGCTGGACCTTGAGTCTTACTCAAGACCTTACCTGGCAACATAGGCAAGAACCCCTTCTTGCTTTCATCCATTCTAAACTTCTTTAGAATCTTGTCCAAGTATGTACTCTGTGAAAGGCCTATTAGGCGTCTTGATCTATCTCTATAAATCTTGATGCCTAAAATGTATGCTGCTTCACCAAGGTCCTTCATTGAAAAACATTTATTCAAATAACCTTTAACACTGCTTAATAGTTCTATATCATTCCCAATCAATAATATGTCATCTACATATAATATCAGGAACGCTACAGAGCTCCCACTCACTTTCTTGTAAATACAGGCCTCACCATGAGTCCGTATAAAACCGAAATCTTTGATCACTCTATCAAAGCGTAAATTCCAACTCCTGGAAGCTTGCTTCAGTCCATAAATGGAACGCTGAAGTTTGCATACCTTGTCAGCATTTTCAGGATCGACAAAACCTTTGGGTTGTACCATATACAACTCTTCCTCAATATCACCATTAAGGAACGCCGTTTTGACATCCATCTGCCAGATTTCATAATCGAAAAATGCAGCTATTGCTAACAAAATCCTCACAGACTTTAACTTCGCTACAGGTGAGAAAGTCTCATCGTAGTCAACTCCTTGAATTTGTCGGAAACCCTTTGCGACAAGTCGAGCTTTATAGACAGTAATATTACCATCAGCATCTGTTTTTCTCTTAAATATCCATTTATTCTCGACAGCCTTGCGGCTATCAGGTAAGTCTACCAAAGTCCATACTTTGTTATCATACATGGATCCCATTTCGGATTTCATGGCTTCTTGCCATTTGTTGGAATCTGGGCTCATCATTGCTTCTTCATACGTCGCAGGGTCCTCATCATTGTTGTCCACAATCATGACATTCAGACAGGGATCATACCAATCAGGAGTGGTACGTTCCCTCGTCGATCTGCGAGGTTCAGGAGCTTCCGCGTTCGAAGTTTCATGATCATCATCATTCGCGTCCTCGCCTATCGGTGCAGGCTGTGCAGGAATTTCTTCCGGATCGCGCTACTACGATCTATGAGAGAAGGTTCATTAACCTCGTCGAGTTCTACTTTCCTTCCAGTCACTTCTTTAGTGAGAAACTCCTTCTCAAGAAAGGATCCGTTCTTGGCAACAAAGATTTTGCCTTCGGATCTGTGATAGAAAGTGTACCCAATTGTTTCTTTAGGGTATCCTATGAAGACGCATTTCTCCGCTTTGGGTTCTAGCTTGTCGTCAGTAACTTCTTTACATAAGCTTCGCAACCCCAAACTTTAAGGAACGACAGCTTAGGTTTCTTTCCAAACCATAGTTCATACGGTGTCGTTTCAACGGATTTAGATGGTGCCCTATTTAAAGTGAATGCGGTCATCTCTAATGCATAACCCCAAAATGACAACGGCAAATCGGTAAGAGACATCATAGACCGAACCATATCTAACAGAGTTCGATTACGACGTTCGGACACACCATTACGCTGTGGTGTTCCCGGCGGTGTCAACTGTGAAAGTATTCCGCATTTCTTTAAATGCATGCCAAACTCATAACTCAGATATTCGCCTCCGCGATCGTAACCTTGAGAAACTTAATCTTCTTGTTACGTTGATTTTCTACTTCACTTTGGAATTCCTTGAACTTCTCAAAAGTCTCAGACTTATGTTTCATAAAGTAAATATATCCATATCTACTCAGATCATCCGTGAAGGTTAGAACATAACGATAACCACCACGCGATGCTACACTCATTGGTCCGCACACATCGGTATGTATGATTTCCAATAAGTCTGTAGCTCGCTCCATTGTACCAGAAAATGGAGTCTTAGTCATTTTTCCCATTAGACATGTTTCGCATCTGTCAAGTGACTCAAAGTCAAGTGACTCAAGAAGTCCATCGGAATGGAGTTTCTTCATGCGCTTCACTCCAATATGACCAAGACGACAGTGCCACATATAAGTAGAATTATCATTCAATTTCATTCGCTTAGCATTAATGTTATGAACATGTGTATCACTACTATCGAGATTTAACAAGAATAAACCATTTATCTCAGGTGCATGGCCATAAAAGACATTACTCATATAAATCGAACAACCATTATTCTCAGACTTAAACGAATAACCGTCTTGCATTAAACAAGATCCAGATATAATGTTCATGCTCAACGCAGGTACCAAATAACAATTATTAAGGTTTAAAACTAATCCCGAAGGTAGATGTAGAGGGAGCGTGCCGACAGCGATCACATCGACTTTGGATCCATTTCCAACGCGCATCGTCACCTCGTCTCTTGCCAGGCTTCATCTATTCCGCAGTTCCTGTTTCGAGTTACAAATGTGAGCAACCGAACCAGTATCAAATACCCAGGCACTACTACGAGAACCAGTAAGATAGACATCAATAACATGTATATCAAATATACCTTTCTTTTTGACGTGGCCGCTCTTCAGATCGGCCAAGTATTTGGGGCAATTGCGCTTCCGGTGCCCCTTCCCTGGGCAGTAATAGCACACAGTCTCGTGTTTAGGACCAGCCTTAGGCTTCTCGTGATGCGGTGCAACTTTCTTGCCGCCCTTCTTGAAGTTACCCTTGTTAGGCTTGCCTTGCTTTTTGAAAGCTGGTGGTCTTGTTGACCATCAACACTTGGTTCTCCTTCTTAATCTCTACTTCAGCAGATTTCAGCATGGAAAAGATTTCAGGTAAATCCTTATTCATGTTCTCGCATGTTGTAGTTCATCACGAAGTTCTTGTAACTTGGTGGCGATGATTGAAGGACACGATGAATACCCAGCTGGTTAGGGATCATCATCCCCAAGTCATTGAGCTTCTTCGCATGCCCGGACATGACGAGCATGTGCTCACTAACGGAGCTGCCTTCTTCCATCATGCAGGTAAAGAATCGCCGAGGCCTCATAGCTCTCACGGCCGCATGAGTCTCAAAGATAAGTTTGAGCTCACGCATCATCTCACAGGGGTCGTGGTGCTCAAAACGCTTTTGGAGCTCTGCCTCTAGGCTGCACAAGATGGCACACCGAACTTCGGAGTGCGAGTTGCCCGAGTCTCATAAACATTCTTTATGTCCTCGGATACTGCAGGGAGGTGGTGGGGGACCTAGCGGTGCTTCGAGCACAAATTGCAGGTTTCCACCGGTGAGGAAAATCCTCACATGACGGAACCACCATCGAAGTTGGTGCCATTGCCCTTAAGCTTTTCTTTCTCTAGGAACTGGTTAAAATTGATGGAGGGGGGCGCCATGATCTACAACATATTTGCAAAGAGTTTAGACTAAGTTTATGATAAATTGAGTTCAAATTTTAATTCTGAAATTAACTAGGTGAACTCCCACTTAAAACAACATCCCTCGCATTGTCTTAGTGATTACACGAACCAAATCCACTACACCAAGTCCGATCTTCACGAGAAAAGATGTAGCTTCAAAGGCGAACACTCAAAGTGTTCATCATATCATTCATATGACTCATGCTCTACCTTTCGGTATCCCGTGTTCCGAGACCATGTCTGTACATGCTAGGCTCGTCAAGGCAACCTTAGTATCCGCGTGTGCAAATCTGGCTTGCACCCGTTGTATGCACATGTAGAGTCTATCACACCCGATCATCACGAGATGCTTCGAAACGACAAGTCTTAGCAACGGTGCATACTAAGGATGAACACTTTATTATCTTGATATTTAGTGAGAGGGATCATCTTATAATGCTACCGTCGCGATCTAAGCAAAATAAGATGCATAAAAGGATTAACATCACATGCAATTCATAATGTGTGATATGATATGGCCTTTCTTCTTTGTGCTTTTGATCTCCATCTCCAAAGCACGGACATGATCTCCATCATCACCAGCATGGCGTCAAGGTCAGTGGCGCCACTTCATGGTTGTCCATCACTTATAGCTACTATAACAACTACTTGAAATAAAGCTATTACATGATGAATAGACACGCAGGTCTTTAACAAAATTAAAGACAACCATTAGGCTCCTGCTGGTTGCCATAATACAATAATGAACATCTCATACATCAAATATAATCATCATCACATCATGGCCATATCACATCACCAAACCCTGCAAAAACAAGTTAGACGCCTCTAATTTGGTTTGCATATTTTACGTGGTTTAGGGTTTTCGAGTAAGATCCAATCTACCTACGAACATGAACCACAACGGTGATACTAGTGTTGACAATAGAAGTGTAAATTACAATCTTCACTATGGTGGGAGAGACAGACACCCGCAAAGCCACTTATGCAATACAAGTTGCATGTCAAGCGTGGAGCAAGTCTCATGAGACGCGGTCATGTAAAGTTAGCCCGGGCCGCTTCATCCCACCATCCCGCAAGAAGCAAAGTACACAAACTAAAGCAACAAGAGCATCACCGCCCACAAAACCATTGTGTTCTACTCGTGCAACAGATCTATGCATAGACATGGCTCTGATACCACTGAAGGGGTTCGTAGCATAGAAAACAAAAATTTTCCTACCGCAAAACGAATAAATCCAAGATCTAATCTATGGAACACCCAAGATCTAATCTACAAGATCTAAGCAATGAGATGGAGATGAGACTAACCCTCGAAGATTCCAAAGCCTACGAGATTAATCTCGTTGTTGGTGTAGACAATCGTCCCCGGTGCTGCAATCCGGCAGCACTTCCGTACTCGGTCGCGCGTACGGTGTCGATGAAGCTCCTTCCTCTCCCGTTCCAGCGGGCAGCGGAGGTGTGGTAGATCTCCTCCAAACTCCAGTAGCACGACGGCGTGGTGGTGGTAGTGGAGGAAGAAAAGCTGCAGGGCTTCGCCTAAGCCGGAGCAGCGTATGGTGGAGGGAGAGGCGGCCAGAGGAGGAGGCAATGGATGGGGGGTGTGGCCGGCCACCCTCCCCTCTTTATATAGGGGGCAGCCGGCCAAGGTGGCCCCCTTTCCCATCTAGGGGTAGGCGGGGCGGCGGCCAAGGGGGGAGAGGGGCTTTCCCCTCCCCCAAGTTGATCCCCCCCAGGGAAACCCTAGGGGGTTGGCCGGCCTGGGCCTTGGGGGCCAAGTGCCCCTGGCCCATTAGGCCAGGGAGCATCCCCTCGGCCCACGGTGGGCCTCCTAGGTCGTGGGCCCCATGGTGGACCCTTCCGGAACCTTCTAGAACCTTCCAGTCAATACCGGAACAATCCCGAACATTTCCGAAAACCCAGAAATCAACTTCCCTTATATGAATCTTATTCTCCGGACTATTCCGACCTCCTCGTGACATCCTGGATCACATCCGAGACTCCGAACAAACTTCGTCTCCATACCATATTCAAATCTACTTATGCGACATCGAACCTTAAGCGCGTCACCCTACGGTTCGCGAACTATGCAGACATGGTCGAGACTCCTCTCCGAGCAATAACCAATAGCAGGATCTGGAGATCCATAATGGCTCCCACATATTCAATGATGACTTAGTGATCGATTGAACCATTTACATACGATGTCAATTCCCTTTGTCTCGCGATATTTTACTTGTCCGAGGTTTGATCATCGGTATCTCCATACCTTGTTCAACCTCGTTCTTAATTAAAAGTACTCTTTACTAAATGCAGTGGTATGTGATCTCTTATGAACTATTCATATGCTTGCAAGCTAATCAGTTGACATTCCACCGAGAGGGCCCAGAGTATATCTATCCGTCATCAGGATGGACAAATCCCACTGTTGATCCATATGCCTCAACTCACACTTTCCAAATACTTAATCCCATCTTTATTGTCACCCATTTACGCAATGACGTTTGATGTAATCAAAGTACCCTTTCGGTGTAAGTGATTTACATGATCTCATGGTCGAAGGATTAAGACAACTATGTATTGAAAGCTTATAGCAAATGAACTTGATGACTTGATCTTATGCTACGCTCATTTGGGTGTGTGTCCATTATATCATTCAACTAATGACATAACCTTGTTATTAATAACATCCAATGTTCATGATCACGAAACCATGATCATCTATTAATCAACAAGCTAGTTATACAAGAGGCTTACTAGGGACTCCTTATTGTTTACATAACACACATGTATCAATGTTTCGGTTAATACAATTATAGCATGGTATATAAACATTTATCATAAACACAAAGATATTATAATAACCACTTTATTATTGCCTCTTGGGCATATCTCCAACATGTATGAATGATGTAATGGACACACCCAATTAAGCGTAGCATAAGATCACGTCATTAAGTTATTTGCTATAAGCTTTCGATACATAGTTACCTAGTCCTTATGACCATGAGATCATGTAAATCACTTATACCGGAAAGGTACTTTGATTACATCAAACGCCACTGCGTAAATAGGTGGTTATAAAGGTGGGATTAAGTATCCGGAAAGTATGAGTTGAGGCATATGGATCAACAGTGGGATTTGTCCATCCCGATGACGGATAGATATACTCTGGGCCCTCTCGGTGGAATGTCGTCTAATGTCTTGCAAGCATATGAATAAGTTCATAAGAGACCACATACCACGGTACGAGTAAAGAGTACTTGTCAGGAGACGAGGTTGAACAAGGTATAGAGTGATACCGATGATTAGACCTCGGACAAGTAAAATATCGCGTGACAAAGGGAATTGGTATCGTATGTGAATGGTTCATTCGATCACTAAAGTCATCGTTGAATATGTGGGAGCCATTATGGATCTCCAGATCCCGCTATTGGTTATTGGTCGGAGAGAGTTCTCACCCATGTCCACATAGTTCACGAACCGTAGGGTGACACACTTAAGGTTTGATGTTGTAATGGTAGAACTTGAATATGGAATGGAGTTAGAAGTATTGTTCGAAGTCCCGGATGGGATCCCGGACATCACGAGGAGTTCCGGAATGGTCCGGAGAATAAGATTCATATAAAGGAAGTCATTTTATAAGATTTAAAATGATCCGAAAGATTTTATGGAAGGTTCTAGAAGGTTCTAGAAAATTCCGGAAGAAAGTCACTTTGGAAGGCGGAGTCCCGAAGGGACTCCACCACCATGGCCGGCCAACCCTAGGGGGTGGAGTCCCAGGTGGACTCCACCTATGGTGGCCGGCCACCCCCTCCCAAGGGAAGGTGGGAATCCCACCTCTAGTGGGAGTCCTAGCTCGGGTAGGTTTCATGTCATATGGAAGGTTTTGGTTTGGGGTCTTATTCGAAGACTTGTAGACCAACTCTTGGGTGTTCCACCTATATAATGAGGGCCAAGGGGAGGGGGCCGGCCACCCCAAGACCACAGCCTGGCCGCACCCCCTTAGTGGCCGGCCACCCCCTCCCAAACCCTAGCCGCCCCCTCTCTCCTCCAACACTCCCGCACGCTTAGCGAAGCTCCGCCGGAGTTCTCCACCACCACCGCCACCACGCCGTCGTGCTGCCGGATTCAAGAGGAGACTACTACTTCCGCTGCCCGCTAGAACGGGGAGGTGGACGTCGACTTCATCAACACCGAACGTGTGACCGAGTACGGAGGTGCTGCCCGATTGTGGCACCGTGATCAAGATCTTCTACGCGCTTTTGCAAGCGGCAGGTGATCGTCTACCGCATCAACAAGATCCTACTCTTGTAGGCTTTGGAACAAGGGCGAGTCTCGATCATCCCCTCGTTGCTCCCGTCTTCTAGATTGCATCTTGGCTTGGATTGCGTTCTCGCGGTAGGAAATTTTTTGTTTTCTATGCAACGAATCCCTACATGATCGTGGGGGAAACGATGGACGGAAGCGACCGCGATGTTGACGAGAGCTTGCAGACCCGTGGCGCGTCGCATCGACGATGACGAGGGCCATGGCGTTCCCGCGGTCAAACGGTGGTGTCTGCGGGTCCCCTGGTCGTCTGGTGCGTCTACTGGCGAGCGGAGCAGGCGAGTGGAGGCGAGGTGCGTCGGCGATCGTCACGCTCTGGCGCGTCCAGGGCGCTCGCCGTGCGCGCACTGGCGCGTGCATGGGCATGCCTAGGCGCCACTGGCCACGATGCGTTCTAGTCTTTGCGATGAAATTTTTCGACGGGGCGGTGTCTGGTCGTGCTCAGGGGAGTGAGAGGAAGGGGAAGGACATGGTGGAGCAGGCTGGAGCGGAGAGGTGAAGGCGATGGCACGAGCTGGTCATGCCATGCCACGGCATGGTCTTGCTCTGGTCGATTTTTGTCAAGTGGAGGGATGACAAGAGGTGGTACTGGTGCTGCAGGGTAGAGAGAGTCTCCAGAACCTCAGAGGAGGGCCAGGGTTGTACCAAGTCTCCTCCATTTTCCAGCATGGGCACAAATAGATACCCTGCCTAAAAGGTGTTTGATGAAATGCCCGAAAGAAATTAATTTTTGAAATTTGCAAATCTTTTTGGTGGGTTGTAATCATATATTAAGAGAATTAGAATGGAGGTGGTGGTGGTCAAAAAGAAGTTGAATTGCAAAATCACATTTTGCATATGATCTTGAATTTGTTTCAAAGTCTCCACTTTGCTTGCTTCCCATTTGAATTTGAAAAAGAATTTGGGGTGATGGTTTTGGGAAAAGTTGTTCTTCTTGATGTTGTCTTGGATGAGGTGCAAAGAGTTGGCAAAGTGTAGAAAGGGAAACTCCAAAACCAGGGGCTCAAAGTGGGTATCATGCTGAAATTGGCACAAGTGACCATAATCACATGTGAGCTCAATTTTGATTCAAATTTGATTTGAATTGAGTTTGTTTGTTTCCAAAAGTGTTAATAAGTGTTTAGTATCCATTTACAACCAATGGTGCAAACCAAAATGGTCTAGGTTAAGAATTTGCAAAAATGGCATAGGCCATATGTGTGTGTTGAGTTGATTTTTATATTTTCTTTTCTAAATTCTTTTTCTTTGTCTTTGGATGATCAAGTGATCATGGTTAGGGTTTTAGAGTAAGTGTAAACACACAAGCAAGCATCATGGCAAAATGCACACTCAAATAATTAATAAGGTGAGCTATATGCATAGTCCTATATGATGAGAAAAAGTTTTTGTTGGCTCTAATTTTTGAATTCTTGGAAACTCTCTATTGCTTCTTTTATTGAAAGCTTGGAATGTTACAATGGTTCTGTTCATCATCTCCGCCACACCATTCTGCTGAGGAGTATATGGGATGGTGTGGTGCTTGGCAATGCCTTCGTCGCTGCAATAATCATTGAAAATAGTAGAACAAAACTCCATGCCATTGTCAGTACGAAGCAATTTAACTTTCTTTTTTGTTTGCTTCTCTACCATAACTTTCCACTTTATAAAAGCATCAAACACATCAGATTTATGTTTCAGAAAGAAAGGCCACACTTTTCTGGAGTAATCATCTATGATAGTACGCATGTTATTTTCACCACCAAGAGAAGTCTTGCGGGAAGGTCCCCACACATTAGCATGCACATAATCTAAAATCCCTTTAGTGGTATGAACGGAAGCATTGAGTTTAACTCTCTTATGCTTACCAAAAATGCAGTGCTCAAAGAACTCAAACTTACTCAAATTGGAGCCATCTAGCAGGTCTCTCTTGTGCAATTCTGTCATGCCATGTTCACTCATATGTCCAAGACGCATATGCCACAGATTAGTTTTACCAGATTCGTCAGGAATAACAGCACCAGCAATACCAGAAAAAGTGCTACCTCTAAGAACATATAATTTTGCAGAATTCATATCACCAATCATGTGAACGAGAGAACCTTTTGATACCTTCAGAACTCCGCGAGAGCCAGAATGTTTGTACCCTTCAACATCAAGGGTACTGAGAGAGATTAGATTTCTGGCCATGCCAGGTATGTGTCTCACATCTATCAGAGTGTGTGTCATGCCATCATGCATCTTGATCTGAACAGAGCCAATGCCCACGGTCTCACGTGGGTTGTTATCTCCCATACGCACAACATCTCCACTCTGCACAAACTCATAAGAACTGAACCAGTCTTTGTTACAACAAATATGAAACGAACATGCAAAATCAAGGATCCACTCATCATTACTAGAAACACAACCAGCAAACACAACTAGGCAATCACCATTAGAATTATCACTGGAAACAAAAGCAGCCTTACCATCACCATCAAATTTATTTTTCAGTTGGTAAGTACCGTTTATTTTTTCTTTGTTCTGCAACTTCCATAAATCATCAATATTGTGGTTAGTTTTCTTACAATACTTGCAGAACTTACCATCTCATCCCTTGGACTTTGAGCGACCTCTTTCGGTCTTGCTCTTATCTCTGTTGTAGTTGTTGTTTCTGTTCTCGGTCTTGCCTCGGACCTGCAGTGCTTCTGCCTTAGATGATGAACCCTCTGCGTGCACCATAGATTTCATCTTTTCCCTCTGCTGGAGGGCCTCATAAACTTCGGCAAGAGTTAGTTCATCACGTCTGTATAACAAGGTGTCTCGAAAATCGCAAAAGAATTAGGCAATGAGACTAACAGTATAAAAGCGAGATACTCATCCTCATAACTTACTTCCATGGACAACAAATCAGAAATGATCTCTCTAAAGATCGATAAGTGATTCATCATTGATGCACCTTCTTGCATCTTGTGCGAGAATAACTTCATATTCACGTGCATCTTATTGGTTAGATCTTTAGACATGCAGATCGATTCCAGTTTCAACCACAGTGCCGCTGCGGATTTCCCAGCCAACACTTCCTCCAAGATATTGTTGGATAGATGAAGCTGAATTAATGAAAAATCCTTACAGTATTTCCTGTTTTCATCGTCGGTCCAGGTCTTGGCATCTTTCTTGCCAAATCCATCAAGAGCTTCATCCAGATCAGAAGATTGGGTAAGGATCGCCCTCATCTTCACTTGCCATAGAGAAAATCTCGTGGTATAATCCAGCTACAGTAGATCGAACTTCAAGGAAGACATGTCGCAAACCCTAGATTGAGAACACGGGCTCTGATACCACTTGTTATAAAAGCGACAAGAAAATAACGAAGAACGAAAAAGAAAATGCAGCGGAGACACGAGATTTAACGTGGAAAATCCCTTCCAACACAGAAGGGGAAAAAACAATGGGCACCAGCCGCCAGCAAGGGAGTGTTTACAAACGCCGTGGGTTATCTTATAATCAGATAAACCCTAGCCGATGGCTTACAAGATGTATATATAGGTGGTGGCAACGATCCGTACCGCGGGGCTGCCGCCCCCTGCACCCCTCTTCGCAGGCGTCCCTGCAGGGCATGACGTATGGACGGGCCTCGCTCCGCTCGTCTGAAGTTAGCCTCCGTTTAGTATATGAATTTGGATCACAATATAACATTATGTACCCTCTATATTTAGTTAGTTCATGTTGTTTACTTACTCTTTTCAGCAGGGCACCTTCTCTATTTCAACAGGGGGGCTGGAATACTATCGGTTGTTTTGGCTACAATCTTTTATGATCACACACACGTTGTACTGGAAACGTCAAGTCAAGAGGAGGCCTCGAATACCTAACCCTTAGTTCTCACTATCCTAGGCTGTCTGCGGAATTCTTTTGCAATGTTTCCGCTAAGACACTTTGTAACCATGTGTTCTGTCTGTACTCAAAGTAGTGTTTAACATGTTGGTTTGGTTCATTTACCTTAGCTGTTACCTGGATTTGTTTTGTTCTCGCTTAAAGTATTTCAGTACTGATATGCTAATGTAGTTTATACAAAGAGTACCCTTTTTCGTGGAATTTAAGCCTTTTTTGCTTGGAATTTAAGCAGGTTAGGTTGCTTTATATTGGAAGGTTGTCTTCCTAGATTGTTCAGTACATGGAGTCTGAACCATAAGTGATGCACTTTTCAAAAATGTTTAGTTTAGAATACGTGGCAAGAATGATCAGGTATGGCAAGTTTAATGTAAGAAGGGCTATGGTTAGACAATAAATCCTAGAAGACGAAGAACTTGATGGCACAACTGATGATGTCGTTATCCTCTCATCCGAGGATGAACACAACGCCAACGAGTGATGAACCTGCAAGGGACAAGGGCTGGAGTAATCACATCACTTAGCACATTCCATGGCACAGTGATTACCACACTGCTTAAGTTTCGTTAGCTTCACTTATAAATGTTTTTAAAACGTTATAGTTCAAAATAGGAACATATTTCACCATTGTAATTCAAAATAAGAACAAATTTCACTCTTCAACTCACTGCTTCCTCCAGGGCACGGTGTGCCGCCGTGCCGGTCCTTGCTAACTGCCTTGAATGTCAGTTCCATCCTAAAGCTTAGAAATAGTTTGGATTTGCTGGTTAGATACAAAGTAGATATCCTAATATTGTGTAGCTAAAGGAGAATTTGCAGACCACATATCCTCGCAAAACTTAACAGATCAAACATTACCAACATGCCACTTGTAACCTATTTTTAACGGCCCTAGAAGCCCATATTACCACTTTCCAGAAGGTAGATGGTTGAATGTCATGGCATGACAAGATATTAGGATTCATATTATTGTACTTGGAGTCAATCACTCTCCTCCAAAGGGATCCTTCACTCTGAATGTATTTCTTAAGCCAAGATCTTGTCAAACTAATATTTAAATCATGTAGATTAATAATACCAATCCTTTCATATTCTTTTTTCACGAATACCGAGGGCCAGTTAGCTAAATAAATTTTATGATTTTATTCCTCATCATTTCATGTAAAATTAGCTAACTTCAAGACCTATTTAGGGTTTTTGAAGAAAGATAACGAATAAATAGGATAACTATACACACAATCCTGAATTGACACTCTTATCTAGAGAACACAACAATCTCCCTCTCCAACCACTAGTGTGCCCGGATACTACTTCCGGACAGATTCAAGGGTCGGGGACGAGCGTGGGGCGACTGTTATGTACCACCATTATCCAGATGGAGCCATCCCCTATTTTATTCAGTCCCAATCTGATCCAAATATTTCTTTTGCTACTTTCAAAGGTCCCTATTCTCCACTATGCAAGTTCATCAATACTTAATCTACAGACAGAACGCAAATTTGCACCCAAAAATCTAGAACAGCAACAAGCGGCTTCAGTATAACGTAGCTCGTAATGTCAAAATGAGACGGCCGGCTTGAAGAACGGGTTAAAGAGATGGCTAATTAAGGCATACAGTATAGGAGTTAAAGTTGCTTGTAATCTCAAAAAGAAACTCTACCTGTACGTACTAGTATATATACACAGAGTAACTAAAACTTCCCCTAGAACCTGTTCGTATTCTTTCATCCAATGCTCCGGCCAGGGGTGTTTGCTCAAACTTTATCCTGGCCGACGTCGCACCGGCATAGAGGGCACGTGGGGTGCGAGTAGAGCCACGTGTCGATGCACTCGACGTGGAACATGTGCCCGCACGCCGGCAGCCGCCGCACCACCTCCCCGTCCGGCATGACGGCGAGGCAGATCGCACACTGCGCCCACCCGCCGGCAACAGCGCACCTCCGGTACGTGGACTTGGGGATGGCCGCCAGCTCTGACGGCGCCAGTCCGCTGCGCCGGCTGCTTCTTCTTCTGCCGGCGGCCCCGGACGACGCCGACGCCGCACCACCCGGGGCGTACCCAGCCTGCTCGAAGACGCGCCTGAAGCAGACGGCCAACGCGAGGACGCTGACGCCGCACGCCAAGGCGATGCAGAAGAGCACGACCGTGTCACACACCCTGTAGCTGCCGGCGACGTCGGGAACATCGGCGCTGGAGGAAGACATGGTTGGTGCGGCTGGCCTCCTTGGCGCGGCGTGATAGAAGTGATGGATGAATGTGGGTGGACGGGGGAAGCTTGCATGACTGCAACTTGGCAAGATTACAGAAGACGATATTTATTTTCCAGACCTGTCTGTTTCAGTTTGGCAGATTTTTCAGGATCTTTGTAATTGCGTTTTCCCAGATACACCCTCCGTTTCAACCATATTCTTCCTCCATCCCAAAATGTAAGGCATCCAAAAGTCAATCTTTGCTAACTTTGACCAAATACTTAGAAAAATATATTTACATCTACAATATTGGAACATATTAAGAAAATATACTTTATGGTGAATTTATTCATGTTGATTCAATACTGTAAATATTTATATTTTTTGGTATAAACTTGGTCAAACTTAAAAAACATTAACTTTTGACTAATCCTTAGGTGCCTTACATTTTGGGACAGATGGAGTAGCTTTTAAGAAAAAATTCAGAATATAAAGTGTATTGCGTTACACCACTTGTATGGACAATATTTGTATGGATTTGATTAAGTTTCATGATCTTATGCAAAGCCCTCTATTAGATCATGTTGATTTTTTAGGATTAATCCTATCCAAACATGGTGTAATTTTTTTCTTAATGTACGTTTTTAATTTCCACGTAAGAAACAATATGACTTATATCTAGAAATGGAGAGAGTATTACCTTCACTCAGCAGCACATGGCAATCGGCCACGGCATAGGAGATTAACAGACCAAAGTGGAAGTGGACAAAGTTAGATTTTTTTTATAGTGAAGTCGACGTATTCTCATTTGTCTAGCAACTAGCACAGTGACCCTTACGTATAACATTATTATATTATTATTTTTTCTGTCTAAAAATAGGTGTCTTAATTTTATCTAGATATGGATGTATCTCTAACTAAAATACATCTTGATACATCCTATCTAGATAAAAGTGAGATACCTATTTTTAGATGGAGAGAGTATTATCTTTAGTACGTAAAAAATGTTAATCATTTATTTCCTATCTTAAAGATAATAGTAAAGATAATAGGAAAGAAATGACCCTCAAATTAGCTGGGATAACAGAGGTGTGGCCAAAATTAATCATTTCATACCAAATGCGATAGGCTCCTCTTCAGTTTATATGGCCCCAACAATAAAAACGAGATGCTAAGATTGCCATTTTTATTGTTCGTTCCATCGCTTGTGTTTGTATCTGGAAAAGTTTTCTTCTCAATCTTCTTCCTCGGAAATGTGTGTTCCCACTCTGCATATTTTTATCAAGTATTCCCACATCTTAGAACAAGACAATATGAAGCATAAACCATCAAGCAATCTCTTCTGAGAAGGCATCAGATTTACTAATGACGATCTGTTAAATACTACAGTATATAAAGAGTAATAATTTTTTAATCCGTAGGTTATAAAAATACTAACACCTGGGCACTCGCTGACAGTATGCGGACTCGAAATACATGACACAGCAAAGTCAATTACTTGACAACAGAATAAAATCCACTTCTACTTAGTGTTCTACAACCCGGTTCAGAGTAGCTGCATTATTTCCAGCAAAAGTCATGCCAGTTCTTAAACTGCGCCTAGACAAATCATATTCAGATATCGTCATATCGATCCACATGCTGTAGTCAAGAACATGATGTACTATTAAAAGTCCCAATCATATATCGGATAATGCAGTATAGTTGCCTTATGTTTCGAAGAAATTCTATACAGCAGAATGAGTTGTTCTTCGTTTTGGTGTTTGCCTTTGTCCACCTTATACCAGTCAAGAAGCATTGCAAATATTTTGGCAATTGCCGGATAGGTTTAAACTACTTATTCGGGTGGGAGCGATTACAGTTTTATGGTCGCTCTGACTATGTAGAAATAATAAGGTTTTAATGATAATTTTTTTCTCTTATAGGATCATATATCGATGTACGGCTTTGCTCCGTTCATGATCGTTGATGCAGCGTACGGCGGGTCAAGATCTCTTTACGAAGGTGTATACATGATTTGAGGATACGGCAAATGAGTTTATTACCAAACATGGATGGCTACATAATCGTAGTGTAGTGACCTCACCTGAAAAAGTGAGTCTCTGTGCAATAGTGCTAGACCCGGATCGAACTGCTAGCACACACTGTTTAAGATAAAATACCAAGTAGCAAAGGCCTTCATTACAACGTAGGATCCAACGGAAATAAAATGGTTCGATACAAGTTACATAGCTCTCAGGCTAGCACAAATTCAGAGTTTAAAGCAGCAAGAAAATCTTCAAAAATGGAGTCCTCTTCCTTCATGAAACCACAGGCAAACATGTTGGGCAAAGACTCGTGAAGCTAACTATAAATCTTCAGCTAGAGAAGTAACCCGCAACATAAAACGTTACAGCCCGAAGGTCAATATATTTGGAATTGTATTGGCAAAATGACACTATGGTTGACACAAGTGGCAACCTAACACATACTTGATCATTTGGCTGGTAGAGCTCAGGCATATTTGCATAAAACCAATTTTATCCTAACAATTGACAAATCATTTTCTTTCATACTAATTAAGCGGTACCATTGATAGACATCAATGAACCTAGACACCACCAATAGACATTAGTGAGCCTTCCTATTTCATATGATCAACTTGGTTTGGGCGATCTACCCCTGCAGACTCAGACCATAGATATGGCACGGGACCTGCTAGCCGATAGTCACTTGCACCAATTATCATATTCCCTGTTCACCCATCAAATTTTATTTAAGAAATTGGGATGAGGAGACTTTCGAACATGATCCTTGTCAGTTCGCTCAAATTGTTCGTAACCGGGAACACGGCTAAGTTCTTAGTTTTAACAGTCTGCAGAGGTTGTACAATTTACCCACATGACCTAGTCTGCTCTTCTTCCATGATGCATATTTTGCTCAAATGGACAGATGTTGACTAGGACGAGACTTTTCCGAAGTGATCCCCCAGACCTTTCTCTACGGACCCGTACCAACCTACATTCCTGTCAAACACCCAGATTTTTAAGTCCAGATGCCTATTATGCCGTACATCGCAATCCCAGGAATAATGTTTTTGCGAGACATAATAGTAAGTAGCATAGAGTCATCATTTATTAAAACACATATTGTCTTACAACCATAGATCACATGATCCAATATTACACGAATACATTGTTCAACATCACAAATAGTAGCGGAAGCGAAGTAGTAGTGGACGATCTATTCCACAGGCAACGCTTGACGTTAGAAGACGATCCTAGTTATCGTAGACGTCCTGTTGTCCGTCATCCTGATACTGGTGCTCTCCTTCAAAGTCTGGCATTTGAATAGCCAGGGCAAAGCCATGAGTACTTTTAAAGTACTCGCAAACTAACTCTAAGATAAATACTCATTAAGTGTAAGGGGGTACTAAGCTCTAGGTTTATTTGCATAAAGCCACGTTTTAGTTTCATAAATCTTTGGTAAAAGCCTTAATCATGTGCTAGACTAACTCAAGTGGGAACATTAGTGTCATTCCCACAACTCATTATGGTTCACCACAATGTCACCTTTCAATCCACCATTCATCTCTAGTACCAAAACATTTTAATGATAACGGAGATAGTATGGCCTTTCCAAACGTCCGTAACCGTGGACACGGCTATTCGAATAGGTTTAACACTCTGCAGAGGTGGTACTCTTGTGCCACAACTTTTGATTACATCCGTCGAGGATAACCTCGAATCATCGTAACACAGTACGCGGATCATCAATCGAAACCTTTCACTTATATATGCTAGTATGAGCACCTCTCCCCATGAGCTTGGCCTCCCGGTGGAAACCGCAGTTAACCCGGGAACTGCACAGGGCTTGGGCCGTACATTCACCTCATGTCAACATCAGTCCACACTTTAACGGAGGCAGCCGCAGCGTAACCCCTATGATGTTTGTTCAGAGGGAACCCATACTAAAATACACAAGTTTCTAGTTAAGCCCTACCCATAATCAGGTATTGTGGGGGTACTTGTATAATTGGAAGGGTATCGCATTCAAACTCAATCATCAATTTTATCAAAAATCACCATCTCCTCAAGGTCATATTCACCTTCAAAATTTTTCACTCCATTTCATTTCACATTGTTCCCACCTAGAGTAGTCAATTTTAGTTCTTAGCAATAGCAACTAGTCATGAGGGGGTGCTATCTAGCTTTAGTTGCTTAGGCTAACTTTGATACTCTTGTTCTATTCCAGACAAGTGAATCATAAATCAAAAAGTACTTTGAAATAAATAAGCAAAAGCAATTGTAAGTAAAAACATGGGATAGGTAATATATAAAAGTAAAGTGTGAAGATGCCTTTGCTCTTGTAGAGCTAAGCACTTGTTTTCAGCAAGGGTTAGCTTGCCTTGAGCTGGGTAGTTATCGAAGTTCTCTTCTTCTTCCTGAGAGTAGCCCTCCTCCTCTTGGTATTCCTCGTTACTAGCGTCTATATACGAATACGAGGTATAAATACTAAACCAAGCTCACATACTAAACTAGAGGCACTCAAAATAGTTCACACACTAGTCCTATCATCAATCAAACATGGCATGGTGGATTATTTGATTTGTCTTTATTTGAAAGAAAAATAATTTCCTCTCATTATCCTATTGCTTAAATTTGGTAGGTAGGTCTTTAAAAGAAATCATTTCTTTTCATTACCTCTTATTAAGATTTAATCTCTTCATATAATAATAAGGTATGAAATATAGGTTGACCCAAAGTCAACATTTCATATCTATTATATGTGAGTTCAATTTAATTGAAGTGCTACACTTCACATAGTTTTAAATACTTAACATATAAATGGATTAAAATCTCTAAGTAATAATTCTCAAGGGTTCATTAGCCTAAGTCATTCCCCCTGGTTATTAGTACTTAGGATCAAAATTTAAATGAGAGGTAACTCTCATATTAGGGTTGAGTTTGAATTCCACTTTAAAAATGCTCTAGAAATGACTACATAGCCATTTTATTTGATCTAGTCCATGATCATACAAACAACAGGGCTATGTTATTGCATAATCAATTAGAGGACATCATTTGTGATTTATTAGAATTGGAATTACTTCAAAATCTATTCTGGTTGAATTTTAAATAAAGTTTGAATGTTCAAAAGTCCCTGTCTTGTCTTTTTTGTCAAATTAAATCTACAAATAAAATGGAGATGGGGCCAGTGGCATTGGATAGATAAATTCATGGGCTTTCCAACGGTATAAAGTTTGCTAAATTTGGTTTGGCAGAATTCAAACTATTCAAAATTTACTAAACCTTCAGCAGAGCAATTTTGAATAAAGATTAAATCCAGATTTGAATTCGTGGGCTAGGCGGGAAGCGTTACTGGGCCGAAACGGTTTAAAAACCCACTTCGCAGCCCAACACGCATCTGGTGCGCTCGGGCCGCGCTGACAAGGTGGGGGCCACCTGTCGGCGCCTCTTTAAACGCCGAAGCGGTACGCGCGCGTTAGGCCGTAGGATTAGACTAGGATCCGACGGCGTGTGAACGTCGTCTTCTCCGACGAGCAGCGGGCTCCCTGGCGGCGAGCCTAGGGGGTCGGAGGGCGTACCAGGCCGGTGCAAGGGTCGGGCAGTATGCGCGGTGAAGGTGTAGTAGATGGGGAAGAGCTTGGGAGCAGCGGCGGCGCTCGGGGAAGCGCCAATCGAAGCAGAGCTTCCGCGGGCTCCGGCGGACCTCAGCTCCCGATTGCTTCTGCTCCGGCGAGGTCTTGTGAAATTGATGGGTGGAGGAGACTCAGTGAGGTGAGGGGAGTGGATTGTGTGCAGAAGGGAGGAGCCGATCGCCCCTATTTATACTGTCGAGGGTTGGCCGCGGAGTGTTGAGAAGGAACGGCCATGGCGCGGTGCTTGGGGTGCTCGAAGGGGCAAGGCAAGGACGGCAGCGTGTAGGCGTCGTCCTGGCGATGCTCAACGGCTAGCTGGCGCAGAGAAAGGGCGACGGGATTGCTCGAGCTTTTGCAAAGTCTGTCACTGGGCGCGCGGCATCATTTGGTCTAGGACGACGGCGACGGTGCAGGGCAGGCACGGGCGCTCGTCTAGCGTGTAGAGGGCGGGGAGTAGCTGCTCAACGCGGTGGTAGGGATGCAGGGCGAGGAGTAGGCTGCTCGAGCACTCGACGGACCGGCGTGTCCAGGGCGCGCTCACCGCGTCGACTGGCACGTCCTGGCGCGGTTTGGACACGCGCGTTCTGGCCAATGCCAAGCGTTGGCATTGCAGGGGCGTGTACCATTCGTGTCCTTGTGCTGTGTAGATGCTCCAGGACAAGGGCAAAAGTTGAAATGGTGGCTAGTGGTGGAGATGCCAAAGGTGGCCGGCATGGCCACGGTGTGCCTTAGTCTAGGGTTTCTTTCCCCTCTCCTCTCACTTTAATCGACCAGAGCTTGTACTAGGGTGAAGCAGGGGTTGTAAGAGAGTGTGATGATCAAGAATTAAAGGGGTTTAGGGAAGAAACCGGTGGATAATAGTGTGTAGCTCAAATTGGAAATGATGCCTGCCACCTGTTCGACATAATGGCCACAAGAGAAATTTATTTGAATTTTGGAAATCTTTTTGGTGAATCTCATTTATATAATTAATGTGAGGTATTGGTGGTGGTGGCACTCAATTTGGAGTTGTTTTGCAAAATGTCAAAAGTGACATGATCTTCACTTTATTTCAGCATCCCCTCTTGTCACTTTTATTCTGGTCAACCTAGTCAACTCTAGCCATGGTGGTCAACATCAAAGTTGCTCACCTTGACATGGTCTTGGATGACATGTCTTTGGTTGACCAAGTTTAGTTCAAGAAATGATAAAACCAGGGGGGTAAAGAGGTGAAGAAATTATTTTGGGGAGAAGTGACCATTATCATATATATGTAGGATTTTTGATTTCTTTGCATTTGATTCTTGGTTCAAGGGTGCAATTGTGTTAGTTTATCACATTGAAGTATTTTAGAAGCAAGGGAGCAAGCAATCTTGGCCTTGGTTGAAGATTTGCCAAATTGCATAAAGTGTATGTAAGTGGAAAATGAGTTTTTCTCATTTTCTCCATTTCCCCTCAAATTAGGGTTTAGTGATCTTGCTTAGGGTTCATATAGCAATGTTTAAACATACTAACACTCATCATGGCAATTGCACAAAAGAAAATCACTCAAATGCATATATCTATATGTGGCACTATATGCATAGAAAAAGTTTTTGTTAATTGCAAATTTTGGGTTTGGGGAATTTCTCTTTCTTGTTTATTATTGTTGAAACTTGGGATGTTACAAACCCTTCCCCCTTACAAAAGATCTCGTCCCGAGATCTGAGTAAACTAGGTACTAAAGAGGTCTGGGTACTCAGTCCTCATAAAGTCTTCTCTCTCCCAAGTGGCTTCTTCTTCGGTGTGGTTACTCCATTGGATCTTCAGAAACTTGATACTTCGTGTACGGGTGGTTCTGAAAGCTTCTTCCAGGATGCGAATAGGTACTTCGCGGTATGTCAGATCTGAGTTGATATCCACAGCTCGATGGTCGATGTTCTTGAAAACCTCGGTCTTCTCAGGTACCTCTAAACACTTCCGGAGTAGCGAGATGTGAAATACATTGTGCACCGCTGACATTTCTTCCGGTAACTCCAGCTGATAGGATACTTCTCCTCGACGACTCAGGACCTTGAAAGGTCCGACATATCGGGGTGCGAGCTTTCCTCTAAGCTGGAATCTCTGCATTCCTTTAAGGGGGGACACTTTGAGATATACGAAATCTCCGATCTCGAAGGTCATCTCTCGGCGTCTTTTGTCAGCGTAGCTCTTTTGTCTTGATTGGGCTGTCCTGAGATACTCGCGGATTTTGTGAACCTTCTCTTCGGCTTCTCGGAGAATATCTGGTCCAAAGATTTGACTCTCTCCTACTTCCGACCAATTCAGAGGGGTACGACACTTCCTTCCGTACAGTGCTTTGAAGGGGGCCATCTGCAAGCTGGCTTGGTAGCTGTTGTTGTACGAGAATTCTGCGTACGGCAAGCAGTCTTCCCACTTAGATCCATACTCTAGCACACATGCTCTCAACATATCTTCTAGTATTTGGTTGACTCTTTCAGTCTGTCCATCTGTCTGCGGGTGATAGGCTGTGCTGAAATTCAGACGAGTTCCGAGTCCTTCATGTACTTTCTGCCAGAATCGGGAGGTGAATTGGGATCCTCTGTCGGATACTATCGACTTCGGGGTTCCGTGCAGGCTGACTATCCTTGAGATATATAGCTCTGCGAGTCTCGGTCCTTGATAGGTTGTCTTGACGGGGATGAAGTGGGCGACTTTGGTTAGTCTGTCGACCACTACCCAGATGGAATCATTTCCTTTACTAGACTTGGGCAGTCCGGTGATGAAGTCCATTCCTACGGAATCCCACTTCCATTCGGGAATCTGTAGGGGTTGCAACGATCTGCGGGGCGTTGGTGTTCTGCTTTGACTCTTTGACAGATGTCACACTTGGCGATGTAGCTTCCGATTTCTCTCTTCATTCCATGCCACCAGAATTGTTCTTTCAAATCCTGGTACATCTTGGTTCCTCCGGGGTGAATGGAGTACAGGGTGTCGTGGGCTTCTTTCAGGATAACTTGCTTCAACTCGGAGTCTGATGGCACGCAAAGGCGCTTGTTATACCATAGCACTCCTTCTTCATCTACGGTGAATCCCGGTGCTTTTCCGGCGGCTATTTGGTTCTTGATTCCGTCAATGCTAGCATTTCCTTTCTGAGCTTCCTTGATCTAACTAATCAGGGTGGGTTGGAGTTCAATGCTGGCGAGGTATCCTTCGCTAACCAGTTCAAGCCTAAACTGTTCAAACTCTTCAAACAGGCTGGGTTGCTCAATTGCTAACATGGAGTTCAACTGACACGGCAGTCTACTCAGAGCATCTGCTACCACATTGGCCTTGCCGGGGTGATAGTGGATTTCCATGTCGTAATCCTTGATTAACTCTATCCATCTGCGCTGTCTCATATTCAGCTCCTTCTGCGTGAAGATATACTTCAGGCTCTTGTGATCCGAGTAAACCTCGCATCGATTACCCATGAGGTAATGACGCCATACTTTCAGGGCTAACACCACCGCTGCTAGCTCTAAGTCATGGGTTGGGTAGTTCTGTTCATGCTGCTTCAGTTGTCTTGATAGGTAAGATATCACTTTGCCTTCTTGCATCAGCACACATCCAAGACCAATCTTGGAGGCGTCGCAGTACACATCAAATGGTTTGGTAATGTCCGGCATAACCAGTATTGGGGCTGTTGTCAGTCTTAACTTGAGCTGTTGAAAGCTCTCTTCACACTTGTCGGTCCATTCGAACTTCCAGTCCTTCTTCAATAATTGGGTCATCGGTCTTGCTATGCTCGAGAACCCTTCAACGAATCGGCGGTAATATCCCGCCAATCCGAGAAATGCACGAACTTCAGTCTGGGTAGTTGGGGCTTTCCATTCTTCAACAGTCTTGATTTTTGCGGGGTCAACGGCAATTCCTCCGGCTGACAAGATGTGACCCAAGAATCCTACTTCTTTCAACCAGAATTCACACTTGCTGAACTTGGCATACAACTGATGTTCCCGAAGGGTATCTAGGACCACTTCCAAATGTTGCTCATGTTCTTCCTCGGACTTGGAGTATATGAGGATGTCATCGATGAAGACAACCACAAACTTGTCCAGGAAGTTCATAAAGATCTTATTCATGAGATTCATGAAGTAAGCGGGGGCATTGGTCAATCCAAATGACATGACATTGTACTCATACAATCCATATCTGGTGGTAAAGGCAGTTTTGGGAATGTCGGTGGCACGAATCTTCAACTGATGGTATCCTGTCCTCAGATCAATCTTCGAGAATACTCGGGCTCCGGTCAGCTGGTCAAACAGATCTTCTATCTTGGGCGATGGATACTTGTTCTTAATGGTGACATCGTTAAGCTTACGATAGTCTGTAACCAAACGAGTGGCACCGTCCTTTTTATCCACAAACAAAACTGGCGATCTCCAAGGTGACGCACTTGGTTGAATCAGACCTTTGAATAGCATATCATCCAGTTGCTTCTTCAGTTCTACTAACTCTGCCGGGTTCATGCTGTAGGCTCTCTGGGCTATAGGTCCGGTTCCAGGGATTAACTCGATGATAAACTCGATATCCCGATCTGGGGGCATACCGGGTAAATCATCCGGGAACACATCAGGATATCGACAAACGACCCTGATCTGATCCACTAGGCTTTGGTTACAGGTGAATTTTCGGGGCATCTTTTCGGATATGTGCTCGACTATTATTCCGGTGCTACTAGTCATGGTGATGGCCTTCTTGGCACAATCAATCAGTCCATGATGTTTCGCCATCCAGTCCATTCCCAGGACTACTTCCAAACCTTTGGCTCCCAGAACAATCAAATTTGCTTAGAATTCTATTTCATGTATTCTGATTGGCACATCTTTGCAAATTTTTCTAGCTTTAGTTGTTGATCCAGGTATTTGAACTATCATGACATGCTTCAAACTGATGGGTTGAATCTTACTAGTGCATGCAAAATCTTCGGTAATGAATGAATGCGATGCTCCAGAATCAAACAGCACTCTTGCGGGTATTGAGTTAACAGAGAACATACCCAGCACAATGTCTGGGGCTTCCTGAGCTTCTTCTGCATTCATGTGGTAGAGGCGGCCGTTGCGGTTGTTCGGGTTGTTGGGGGCGAACTTCTTGTTGGTGGTGACACGACGCTGCTGCTGCGCAGGGCCTGAGGTGTTGGCGGCAGTCTTGGCGAGCTTCTTGGGGCACTCATAGGAGAAGTGTCCAGCCACTCCGCACTCGTAGCAGTTGTAGGTTGACTTGTCCTTGGGGGTGATGGGAACAGCGTTGCTCCCAGTCCTTGGAGCAGTGTTGGAGTTATTGTTGGGGGCGCGAGGTGGAGCGCGGTTGAAGTTGTTGTTGTTGTAGTTGTTGTGTCCTCCGGACCTTGTGTTTAACCAACTCCGGTTCTGATAACTCTGACGTGGATTCTGCATCGGTGGCTTGTTGTTTCTTGGGGCGAACCCTCCACCTGAGTTGGGGCGATACTTGTGGTTGTTGCTGGGCCCACTCTGGTTCATCATACGGCGCTTGCGGTTCTCATTGGCTTGGTGTATCTTCCCCTCCATCTGAATGGCGGAGTCAACAAGGGCTTCTAAGTCAGCAAAGGGGATATTGATCAGCACCGTCTGCATCTCATCATGCAGTCCATTCAGAAACCTCTCCTTCCTCTTCTCGACGGTGTCCGTCTCATCCGGGGCGTACCTTGACAAGGTGAGAAACTTGTCGCGGTATTCTACCACGGTCATTCTGCCTTGCTTCAATTCCCTGAACTCATCCCTCATCTTCTTAATCAAACCCGGGGGCACATGATACTTGCTAAACTTGAGTTTGAAGTCTTCCCAAGTCATCAGGTTCCCCGCATGTAAGGCGCGGGTACTTGTCCACTGTGCACGTGGCAGGTCCAGCCAGATAGTGGGTGGCGAACAACACCTTCTCGTTGTCCTCCACTCCGGCAACCTCGAGATTGTTCTCCATAGTCTGGAGCCAATCATCAGCATCGAGGGGTTCCTCTGTCTTGCTGAACACAGGTGGGTTAGTGTTCTGGAAGTTTTTCAGCTTTGACCCTGGGTGGTCGTGGTTTCCGTGGCCTTGATTGCCCTGAGCAAGTTGTTGAAGTGCAGCTAGGTTGGCTTGCCGTTCAGCTCTCTCAACTTCTCTATCCGCCAACATCTGTTGCAACATCTGCATCATTGCCTCCTGAGTCATGTTGCGAGTTGGAGGTGCCATCTGAACAGTGATAGGGATCATGAGATACGAGGGAAATGTCTATGGCTCATTTTGGGATATAATTTCAACTTAAAACTTGATTCATATTAATAATAATAATATTACACACACACAAACATAGTCATGGAGGTAGCACATATTACAAGCCAAATGTTCAGGAGGGTTTTAAGAACCCTTTCAACAAACTACGATACATGGGACGGGTACAAAGGACCAATACATAACACGGGGTGCAAGTGCTCAGACGGAACTACTCGCCATCGACGTTGATAGGGTAGACATTGTCTACCCCGGCATCGAGGTGCTCGTGGCCATCCTCGTAAGGGTGGAACTCCAGGTCGTCGTCTTCCTCCTCCTCGTAGTCGTCGTCGTTGCTGACGTAGGAGTAGCCGTCCCCCTGGATGTTCTCCCCTTCACCTTCGCCTTCCAGCTCCTGGATCTGCTCAGCTTGGGCAGCGATGGTCGCCTTCAGAGTGGCGATCCTGGCCTTCAGGCGGTTGATGGCGTGATCCTTCTTCTGGTTGGCACGGCGGAGTGCCCTGCGTTCTCTGGCGATCACCTTGATGGTGTCTGCCTGCTGCGCCAACTGGATGTGAGTGTGGTTGGCGTATTCGCGGGAGTTGTCGAGGTCGATGCGGGTCTCACTCAGCATGAAGTCAAGATGGTCAACATGGTGGCGAAGTTGCGGGTGCGACGGCAGGTTCATTGGCACTCCGAGGGAGTTGTGCCTTGCGTAGTGCACAAAGCGACTGTCCGTGAAGTCCATGAAGTTTTGCCCGCACAGACGTGCGAGTCCTTCCTGAAGTCCCCTTGCGAGACCATCCGCCCAGTAGTTCTCCCTGAAGGAGAACTGGATCCTTGCGCTCATTGGGAGCGTGAACCTTCCACGAAGGTCCACCATGATCACCCACTGAAGTTTACCACCGGGTTGGTCATTCAGCATTCCGCCAAAGACTTCCGGTGGTGGGCGCCCGAGGAACTCGGAGAGGGAGAAGAGGTCCCTCTCGAAGATGATCTCTCCACCGTTCCCCAACTGATAGAACTCAGTCTGGAGAAAGGGCTGCGCGTCCACGACGTGATCCATCTGTAGAGAGATGAGATGATTAAGTTAGATAAGTGTAAGTGTTCCAAATTTTAATTCACTTAGAAGAAGGGCATGAATTTAAAGTTTGTAATAGACTCTTCAAGGTAAGAAGGTGAATAAGGTTTTCATAACTAGGCAAATCATGACTTTGAAACTAAGTTTTTGAGCGTCCATTCTAACTAGGGTCTCCTAAGGTCAAACAATGGCTCTGATACCAACTTGTCAAACACCCAGATTTTTAAGTCCAGATGCCTATTATGCCGTACATCGCAATCCCAGGAATAATGTTTTTGCGAGACATAATAGTAAGTAGCATAGAGTCATCATTTATTACAACACATATTGTCTTACAACCATAGATCACATGATCCAATATTACACGAATACATTGTTCAACATCACAAATAGTAGCGGAAGCGAAGTAGTAGTGGACGATCTATTCCACAGGCAACGCTTGACGTTAGAAGACGATCCTAGTTATCGTAGACGTCCTGTTGTCCGTCATCCTGATACTGGTGCTCTCCTTCAAAGTCTGGCATTTGAATAGCCAGGGCAAAGCCATGAGTACTTTTAAAGTACTCGCAAACTAACTCTAAGATAAATACTCATTAAGTGTAAGGGGGTACTAAGCTCTAGGTTTATTTGCATAAAGCCACGTTTTAGTTTCATAAATCTTTGGTAAAAGCCTTAATCATGTGCTAGACTAACTCAAGTGGGAACATTAGTGTCATTCCCACAACTCATTATGGTTCACCACAATGTCACCTTTCAATCCACCATTCATCTCTAGTACCAAAACATTTTAATGATAACGGAGATAGTATGGCCTTTCCAAACGTCCGTAACCGTGGACACGGCTATTCGAATAGGTTTAACACTCTGCAGAGGTGGTACTCTTGTGCCACAACTTTTGATTACATCCGTCGAGGATAACCTCGAATCATCGTAACACAGTACGCGGATCATCAATCGAAACCTTTCACTTATATATGCTAGTATGAGCACCTCTCCCCATGAGCTTGGCCTCCCGGTGGAAACCGCAGTTAACCCGGGAACTGCACAGGGCTTGGGCCGTACATTCACCTCATGTCAACATCAGTCCACACTTTAACGGAGGCAGCCGCAGCGTAACCCCTATGATGTTTGTTCAGAGGGAACCCATACTAAAATACACAAGTTTCTAGTTAAGCCCTACCCATAATCAGGTATTGTGGGGGTACTTGTATAATTGGAAGGGTATCGCATTCAAACTCAATCATCAATTTTATCAAAAATCACCATCTCCTCAAGGTCATATTCACCTTCAAAATTTTTCACTCCATTTCATTTCACATTGTTCCCACCTAGAGTAGTCAATTTTAGTTCTTAGCAATAGCAACTAGTCATGAGGGGGTGCTATCTAGCTTTAGTTGCTTAGGCTAACTTTGATACTCTTGTTCTATTCCAGACAAGTGAATCATAAATCAAAAAGTACTTTGAAATAAATAAGCAAAAGCAATTGTAAGTAAAAACATGGGATAGGTAATATATAAAAGTAAAGTGTGAAGATGCCTTTGCTCTTGTAGAGCTAAGCACTTGTTTTCAGCAAGGGTTAGCTTGCCTTGAGCTGGGTAGTTATCGAAGTTCTCTTCTTCTTCCTGAGAGTAGCCCTCCTCCTCTTGGTATTCCTCGTTACTAGCGTCTATATACGAATACGAGGTATAAATACTAAACCAAGCTCACATACTAAACTAGAGGCACTCAAAATAGTTCACACACTAGTCCTATCACCAATCAAACATGGCATGGTGGATTATTTGATTTGTCTTTATTTGAAAGAAAAATAATTTCCTCTCATTATCCTATTGCTTAAATTTGGTAGGTAGGTCTTTAAAAGAAATCATTTCTTTTCATTACCTCTTATTAAGATTTAATCTCTTCATATAATAATAAGGTATGAAATATAGGTTGACCCAAAGTCAACATTTCATATCTATTATATGTGAGTTCAATTTAATTGAAGTGCTACACTTCACATAGTTTTAAATACTTAACATATAAATGGATTAAAATCTCTAAGTAATAATTCTCAAGGGTTCATTAGCCTAAGTCATTCCCCCTGGTTATTAGTACTTAGGATCAAAATTTAAATGAGAGGTAACTCTCATATTAGGGTTGAGTTTGAATTCCACTTTAAAAATGCTCTAGAAATGACTACATAGCCATTTTATTTGATCTAGTCCATGATCATACAAACAACAGGGCTATGTTATTGCATAATCAATTAGAGGACATCATTTGTGATTTATTAGAATTGGAATTACTTCAAAATCTATTCTGGTTGAATTTTAAATAAAGTTTGAATGTTCAAAAGTCCCTGTCTTGTCTTTTTTGTCAAATTAAATCTACAAAGAAAATGGAGATGGGGCCAGTGGCATTGGATAGATAAATTCATGGGCTTTCCAACGGTATAAAGTTTGCTAAATTTGGTTTGGCAGAATTCAAACTATTCAAAATTTACTAAACCTTCAGCAGAGCAATTTTGAATAAAGATTAAATCCAGATTTGAATTCGTGGGCTAGGCGGGAAGCGTTACTGGGCCGAAACGGTTTAAAAACCCACTTCGCAGCCCAACACGTATCTGGTGCGCTCGGGCCGCGCTGACAAGGTGGGGGCCACCTGTCGGCGCCTCTTTAAACGCCGAAGCGGTACGCGCGCGTTAGGCCGTAGGATTAGACTAGGATCCGACGGCGTATGAACGTCGTCTTCTCCGACGAGCAGCGGGCTCCCTGGCGGCGAGCCTAGGGGGTCGGAGGGCGTACCAGGCCGGTGCAGGGGTCGGGCAGTATGCGCGGTGAAGGTGTAGTAGATGGGGAAGAGCTTGGGAGCAGCGGCGGCGCTCGGGGAAGCGCCAATCGAAGCAGAG